>NC_134164.1:17500-5017500 GCF_033958435.1 Carettochelys insculpta
CTCACCCACTTCATTTAAAATGTTGAAATATGCTACTATTGTTATGTATGTATATTCGCATATATGTATCAATTAATAAAGTTTTTACATTATACAGACTTATTTTTTTAACACATCCTGAAAAGGTTTTTTTTTCACATCAATATAACTAAAATTTCCACAGGATTGGATTACATGAGACAGGTTGTGGCAGCCCTGCTAATTGCTGGGATGAAAAGTGGTGCCAGACATGAAAAGTTTGCTCACCCTGGTCTAACTCACTAATGTCAGATCACACCTTGTTTGTAAGGAACCAGTTATTTGACAGACACTCCTGTACCTTCATAATTGAAACTCCCTGACTATATCCCCAGGGCGTGGGTCTGCAGGGGCCATGGGATGAGTGGAGGCAAGTCTTGCAGTGACCCCGGCAGGGGCAGGGGAGTCACACTTTCACCAGTGGGGGCTTCCTTCTGCCCCTGCCCCAGGTCACAGCTAGGGAGCTGGCCCCACCTCCTGCTCTGAGGGGCTGGTTAGAGCCCCAGGCAGCCCCCTCCATCCCTGCTCTTGAGGTAGGAACATCTCAGCGCCCGTTGTGGAGTCCTTGTGTAACTGGCCACCCTGCCCCAAAGTTGGGAACATCTCAGTGCTGGGTGAGGGGTCCCTGTGTCCCAAGCTGCCCTGCCCCCACCCCAGAATTGGGCACATTTCAGCACCAGGTGAAGGGGACTTTGTATAAACAGGCTCCTGCACTCCACCCCAAAGTCATCTGTGTCTGAGGGCCAGACTAAGTGTCCCTTTATAAAAATCCCCTCTTGCTCCATCCCAGAGGATGCTGCATCTCAGCAGTGGGCATATGGTCCCTGCACAAATAGTGCCTGGGCCCCACCTCAGAGACAGCTGCAGTTCAGCACCAGGTGCAGGTTTCCTATACGAAAAAGCTGGGGCCTAAAATAGCTAGAATTCTTGAAGGCCTAGGAATAATTAGAAGTGCTGAAGGAAAATTTAGTATCTGCAGTAAGCTGCTCAGTTACCACAATTAAACTTGTTTATTCCTTTAAGAATTAGGCAGGTCTTGTGTAAAATGTAGTTATCACTTAAAGTCCCGGTCCTCTATTTCTGACAATGGTTTAGTTTGGAATCAAACAATAATGACAATATACCTAGTTTGGGGGCTGAATCATCTGCAGGTGAAAGCACTTATCTGTGTTTTTTGTTGTTGTTGTTGTTGCCTGTTGGCAAATGAGAACAAAATATTGACTTTAATCAATATTTTGATTAATTGCAGTTCACTTGTATGATTGACTCAACACACAATTGTTAAAAATCAACCGCCCTCTTTCACACCCATTGAAACTTACGAAATATTTGGGGATGTTTTTCTGCATTTTCATGACTGATTTCTATTCAATTGTCAATATTTGTAATCAAAATAACAATAATGTCAGGCCTGCATGCTTTGTGTTCTGTTTTGCAACTGAAATCAATTGATTTGAAAACACAGAAATCAGCCAAAAATATTTCAATGGTGTTCTATTCTTTTCAGTTTGCATTCTGTGGGTGTCATTACCACACAGAGATAGGAGAAATTCGTGCATATACAGAAACATTTGATTCTTTGTAAAAACACATCAGTTGCGACTAGAAAGCCTTTGTCTATGGGGCAGCACTAACTCTAAAACTTCTTTTGCTATTCCTTCTATGCAAAAGTATTTTGAAGCGGGTCTTTGCCCACACAAGCTTATGCTCCAAAATATCTGTTAGCCTATAAGATGCCATAGGACTTCTTGTTGATTCCAGATGCTTGGGACTTGTCAAAGGAATGGCGCCCACAAGTCAGGTGACCTGAACTGAAACAAAGGAACAAGTCCATTTCAGAAATTTGAGACTCTCTCTAGGATTCATCCAATAACAGATGCCACAACAGCCCACCGGAGTCAGGTGGAGGCAATCCCTCAAGGGACTATGGGAAGAAGAGAGGATTTGGTCCCTGGAGCCAACAAAGAACAATGGTATGGACTTACCCGGGTTCATCTTGGATCCTTTGGTCTCCAAGAGTCCATGCGTCAGCATGTGGACCCCAGCAGGCCAGATTTACAATGCTCGAGTAACTGAATCTATGTAACCTGAAAAGAACTTTCAGAGACTTTCAAGTGTAACCCTTCTGTTAACGCCAGATGCCTGCCAGAAGGGCTGGGTTCAACTCTTGTGGGGTTTTCCTATCAAGGATACAACCAACCGGCTCGAGCCCCCACCCAGTGGCCTGGGACAATTTCACCCCCGTGCTGGGTGCCTGTAAGGCGGTTCTCCCCCCCCACCCCCCCTCGCAAGCACAGAATCTGAGATAGAAATGGCTTGTTTAATGACCGTAACCTACCCCAAGGTTACAGCGACAGATGCAGCATATCTCAGCACAGAAGAGACAAAACCCCTTTTACCCAGATACCATCCCCATATGCAGTAGAACCCAGTCTCTTGCTGGGGCTCTTGGCCCTTTTCCACACACACACAGTTACAGGGTGTACCCTCTGCAGTGCAGTCCCAAACTCAAAGCCCACAGATACATCACCAGGGCAATACTAGCTGTCCACTTGTCTGTAGCCTCCCCTTGCTGTCACCAGCCGTCTGCCAGTCGCTGTCGTCTGCCGCCGCTCCTACCAGCCGCCCGCCGGTCGCCATCGTCTATCGCCGCCGCCGGTCGCTGTCGTCTACCGCCGCTCCTACCAGCCGCCCGCCAGTCACTGTCATCTACCATTGCCGCCGCTCCTACCGGCCGCCTGCCATCGTCTACTGCCGCTCCTACAGGCCGCCCGCTGGTCCTGCTGTTGTCCGCCGGTCCTAACCCCACTGCTTGGGACTGCCGTAAGGCAGAACCCAGTGATTTCAGCTCTGTGTGGCCTCAGCTACCACTCTGTGATTTCAGCTCTCAGTATCTCTAGTATGGGATTTCACAAACACCCTAGTATCCAGTTCTATCTTTTAACAGGTGGGGAGGGTTAATCAAGCCAGGGTTATAGCTATATGGCCAAGGCATAAACAGGGCTAAGGCACTCAACAAGCTGGCTCAACCAGTACCCCTTTCCTTACTTTCACAATGCTTTAAACCAGGGAGCCCTGTGTAATCAATGTCTTACCCAGCTAAGGCGACTGCCCTGTCCCCCACAACAACCCAGAGCATTGGTGAGATCTCACAACTCCCGCATTAAGTGTCAGCTTAAATTGTGATTTTACAACTACATGTTTACAATAGACCAAATCTCATGGCTTACTTGCTACCCGTTAGGCTTTGCCTGAAAAGGTATCACACATGCACACCTTTTGCATATGACCTCTGGGAGACTCATTCCTCCCAGCCTTCAGCAGCACTGCATTCCTTCTGCCACATTCCCTACACAAGTATCAGCAAATAACATCGTTGGCCTGCATCAGTGGTTATGACTGATACATGTAAATTATTGCTTTGACAATTCTTCTCTAATTCTGTTCTTTCTTTTTTATTAATAAATCCTTAGATATTACATGTAAAGAATTGGTGAGCCTGTTGTTTGGGGAAGAGCCAAGTATATATTGACTGGGGTCTGGGAGAATCTATGTAATGTTGGGTGAAACAGGCTTAAGAACCGCTTGCCTGAATGTGAGGCTATTAGCCTCGACTGGCAGAACGGTTGAGACGTCTGTAGCTTTGCATGCGTGGCTTCTGGCTGTGCAGGCTGGTTGGATCTGCCTAGAGAAGAGTAAATCGCAGCGGGGAACTGAGAGTGCCTGGTATTAAGCAAAGATGGGGGAAGGGCTGATTTCTCCAGCTGTGCCTGGGAACCCACCTATCACCCCCGCCCCCACCCCCGCTCCCAAGCTAGGACTGCCTATGCCAGACATAGGAGTCAAACGCCGAGAAGCAATTTTAGCTACCCCCATTGCGTAGCTTAAATCGACTTATCAGCAGTCGACTGGTATGGCTGTCTACACGGAAGAAGGTCGAGGGAAACTTTCCTCCTGCCTGGACCTGCGGGTCGCCGGTAGCCGGTGGGGATACGGGGTAGTGGGATGAGGGTGGCGGGGTGAAGGTGGCGCCCTGGCTGCTTGGGGTCTACTGCCACATACGCGAAACCGAACCACAGCGTCGTTTTGCAGCAGCGCTGCTATAGCCCAAGTCTCAGGTTTTAACATCTACCCCCAGGTAGTTTTTAACGAGGGTCCTGCCCCACTCCTGAAATAGCGCTTCTACTCCACAGGCGGCATCTCAGCACCGAGCCAACAGCCCGCCCTGCATGAACAGCTCTTGCACCTCGCCCCAGAGGTGGCTGCATCTCAACACCAGGTGAGGGGCCCTGTTATAACTAGGCAATGTGCCATGCTCTGCCCCAGAGGTGGCTGCATTTTGCGGCTGGGTAAGGGTCGCTGTGACTGTTACAGTGGGTTTGGGAAGGTGGCAGTACCAGACTTTACAGAAGTTCCCCTGGAGACTCAACCAGCCTGACGGCCACTGGGTGTTGACTGCATGTCCAGGAGAAGCGACCAAAATCCACACAGAGCCTGGCCGTGGCTCTGCACTTGTGAATGGGTTGCAGCCTGCTCAGCTGTTCTGGGTGAGAGCAGGATTGCGAGGGAGCAGGTGGGGGAGGTCTAGGGGTGTGGAGTAACGTGAGGGTTATGGCATTTGGAGGAAGCTTTTGGGGAGGTGGAGGGCACTGGCCCCTGCCCTTTCCTCCATCATTGCATGTTCCCAGCTGCACCACAAGATGACAGCCCCAGAGAAGCTGCGGGTGGCCGTGATCGGAGCAGGAGCCGCCGGGCTCTGTGCCGCTCGCCACATCTCTGCCCAGCCCGAGGCATTCGCACCCCCTGTGGTGTTCGAGGCATCCAGCCGTATCGGGGGCACCTGGGTGTATACCGAAGAGACGGGTCAGGGGCCAGACGGACTCCCCATCCACTCCAGCATGTACCGGGACCTCAGGTAGCTGCTGTGGTGCTGCAGGGGCACGGGAGCTGATGCTTTCCACTCCCCCTGCCCCGGAGGCCTGGACAGGGACACCTTTGGTGCTAGCGGAGTGGGTAGGATCCTCCCCTCTCCAGTGTTCCCTGTACACCGAGTGCTGGGGCAGCTGCCTGGGAGACAGTCAGGTGCCCCCAGCCAGCAGAGTGTCTCTAGGGTTCGTGCACATCCACAACACCTCTGCGCACAGAATAAAACCCATTCCCACACAGGTGGAAAAAATGGGTGGGAACATGGCCTGTGACCAGCCCCCAACCCCCATCCTCTCAGCCGGGGTTGGGGTCTGTCTCCTCTGCTTCTCTCCATACCTCCCCTCTTCCCTCAGCTGCCCTGGGGCCAGCAGGCGGCTTATCCATCCTGTCTGGGGGGGCTCATGGGCGTTTGCTTTCCCAGGACCAACCTGCCCAAGGAGGTGATGGCGTTCCCAGATTTCCCCTTCGACCCCTCGCTGCCATCCTTCCTGCCCCACGGGGATGTGCTAGCCTACTTGGAGCAGTACGCCGAGCACTTCTGCCTCCAGCAGCATGTCAGGGTGAGTGGGCGGGCCCCCCTGGCCAGCACCCCAAGCACAGGCCTGAGTGGAGAGCTGGAGTGTGGGGGGGTACAACCTCCAGGGGTACCATCCCAAGCCCCAGCCCCTGCCCAGCCTCCAAGGGACACCACCCTGACCCCAGCCCCCCAGGGGCACAGCCCTGACCCCAGCCCCCCAGGGACACAGCCTTACACCCCCAGCCCCTGCCCAGCCTCCCCCCTCCCCGCCCCCGGACACAGCCCAGATCTCCAGCCCCTGCCCAGCCAAGGCCCTGCATGGTTTTTGCCAACCCCCTCCCCGTCAGGGTCTGAGCTGCTCTTGCTGCCCATTGCAGCTCCGGTGGCGGGTGGATGCCGTGTGCCCATCCCAGGGTGGCTGGGATGTCACCGCCAGCTGGGTCCAAGACCAGCAGGTGCAGACGACGGAGCACTTCGATGCCATATTTATCTGCAGTGGGTGAGGCCCTGGGCTGTTGGCTTGCAGGAGGGGGTGCCAGACTGCTGCTGCCCCCCTGCCCTGTGGGCACCTGGGAATGCTGACCGAGACTCACGAGGGTGGGTGCATGGGGCAGGCTAGACTCCATTGAGGGGGCCCAGAGGGGGGTCCCATGCTGAGAGGATAGAAACTGTAGCTGTGGGGTACCCAAGTGGGAGGTAGTACACAGGGTGAGCCCTGGGAAAACCCCCTCCCTGCAGTAGGGCAAACATGGCACCAAGGTTGGCGATCAGAACACACCCTTGGTGTAAGTCAATGCCCCCACCCAGATCCAAAGGACAGGGCTGAGGAGCAGCCCTGACCCCCTATACCCACAAGGTCACAGCCCCAACCCCCTAGCCTCTATCCAGCCCCCCAGGGCCACATCCCTGACCCCCAGCCCCTGTGTGCTCTGTAGCACTCACAGGGCTCCTCTCTCTGTCCCCTTTGCAGTCACTACTCTGACCCCTTCATGCCCTCCATCCCTGGCCTGGGGACCTTCTCAGGTAAGAGCTGCCAAGGCCTGGCCCCCATGTTTCCTGTATGCCTAGCACTGGGCGGCTGCCCAGGAAAGGCTCACATGCCCCCAGCTGGTTAGCAGAGCCCCACTAGCCGGCAACAAGTGTTTCTATGGATGATGCACATCTGCATACACCTTGGTGCACAGAACACTTATTCAGCCCCTGGGTGGTAAAATCAGAGGGAACGCTGCCAGGCACCTGCCCTCTGCAACAGTGGGCAACATGCCCTGGGGTGGGGTGGGGTGGGGTGGGGCGGGGCGGGGCAGGACAGCCCTGTGCACAGGGCTCCTTTGGGAGGTAGGGACCCCCCTGGCTCCCTCTTTCACCCTTCTCTCTCCCTCCCCAGGGCAGCTGCTGCACAGCCATGAGTACCGCAGCCCAGAGCCCTTTGCTGGCTGCGCCGTGGTGCTGCTGGGCGCTGGTCCCTCAGGTGTGGACTTGGCCCTGCAGCTGGCCCCTGTAGCCCGGCAGGTGACCCTGAGCCACCAGCAGCCCCCCCTGGCAGGCCTGCCTGAGACGGTGCTTCAGGCACCACCGGTGGCAGCTGTGGCAGGGGACATGGTCCAGTTCAGCAATGGCACCAAACAGAGAGCTGAGGTGCTCCTTCTCTGCACCGGCTACCGGTACCACTTCCCCTTCCTGGCGCCTGCCTGCCTAGGCCTGCAGCTCACAGAGCAGGCAGTGTTGCCACTGTACCAGCACCTGCTGCCCCCACGCTGCCCCAAGCTCTTCTTCATTGGGCTGTGCCAGCAGGTCTGCCCTTTCCCCCTTTTCCACTGCCAGCTGCGCTTCTGCCTGGCTGTGCTGCAGGGCACCTGCCCCCTACCCCCACCTGCTGACATGCAGGCGGCCGCTGAGGAGGAGCTGCAGCAGCACCTGGCGAAAGAGGGGTCCCTCAAGCACCTGCACCGCTTGGGGGAGCGGCAGTGGGGTTACTGCCAGGAGTTAGCCCAGCTGGCTGGCTTCGAACCCCTGCCCCCAGTGCTCAAGGAGCTCAATGCGGCTGTGCAGACCAGTCGAGCCCAGAACATCTCCACTTACCGGAGCCTCAACTACCGGGTGCTGAGTGCCAACAACTGGGAGCTGGTGGGGGCTGCAGGTGATGGATGACAGGACCCTACACCAGCTGAGCATTGGGCGGCTGCCTAAGAGAGATTCAGGTGCCCCAGCCCGTTAGCAGAGCACCTTCATCCAGCAGCGTGAGTCTCTAGGGGTGGTACATACCACACATGCCTGGGTGCACACAATAAAATGCATTCTGCACACCAGTGGAAACCATTAGAGGGAACCTTGCCCAGCATTGCAGCCAATGGGATGAGATTGTCCCTTCGTACTCCAGCACAGCCCTGAGGGGTGTTGACAAAGGTCCTGCCCCTGCCACACTCCAGCCTGGCCCCTCTCTGCTGCAGCCTCTGCCCACCCAGCAGAGCCCTGTTTCTCCACAGGTTGCTAGGAGACCCCAGAACAGCAGGAGGCTAGGGGGAGGTGATCCCCTGTGGCTGCTGTTGCTGCTAGTTGCCCTGGCTGCTGGAGCCCTGCCCCAAGTAATCCCCTGCCCAGCTCATTGGGAGGGGACCAGGGCGGAGGCACAGCAAGGATGGGGCAGGGCCTGCAGTACAGCATGGATGTGTCCTGAGCCCTACCTCTCCTCGCAGGAGGGACCTGGTCACAGGGAGGAATTCCCCCACCACGAGTCATGACATACCTGGCACAGACCCAGCCTTGCCTCCTGCACAGCCCTGGGGCTGATGGCCTATGGTGTGGACCACATGCACCAGGCCCTGCTCCCCAGTGGGACATGAGGTGGCACTGCTCATCTCCCTTCTGCACAGCTGGGGAGCTAGGCCCATTCTGGGCTGGGGAGAAGGGGACCCCCAAAGCGAGTGGGGGTGGGAACCCTTTCATGGCAAACACTTCCTCCCAGCGTTAGAGGCCTGCTGAAGTCCCAGTCCATGTCAGTCAATGTCTCCATTTCTGCTAGCTAAGCACGAAATGTGGCACTGCTGTGATGACTGGGGCCTGATCCAGCTGTGTGGGCAGCAGTGCAGACGTGAGAGTAGCACAGGGGCATTTTCACCCTTGCTTCTGGCCTGCTGTGGGTGGGATGTGGACTTTGCAGCCAAGTACCCAGCCCACAGCTGCTACCCCCTGGCCACCCAGCTCTGAAATCAGCACACAATTCCAGAGTGGCAGTATCACTGCCCCAGGTAATTGTATGACGCACACACACACACACACCCCTCCTCCCTGGAACACAATTCCTAGGGTGCTGGGCGACCTCTCTGTAACGTGAGAGAATAGTGCTACCGAAGGCCAGAGCTCATGGCCCTGTGGTGCATTTTTCACGCCCATGAACTAGGCTGGGCTTGACCCCTTGTAAAAACAAGTCGGGGGCACCCAAATACGCAGCTGCAATTCCCCAGCCCTCCACTGCCAGGCCCAAGCCCCTGCATGCAGATGTAAAAGGCTGCATCATTCCCCTGCCCACCTGTTCCCCCACCAGCCTCCCTGTCCTCTTCTGCCCTTGCACAGAGGGACTGGGGGTGTAGGTGATCAGGCAGCCTGGGGCCCCCAAGGACAGCCCTGGAGTTGTTGGCTGGCAGAGCAATTGGTTCCCTGCCCTACCCCACCAGGTCTGCAAATGCAGAGCAAGTCCATCCTGTCCAGGTGCATGGGAGACGCTCAGAGTGGGAGCCAGGGCTGGGCTGCCTTGCTGGAGCAGCACGCAGCAGGCGCAAGCTCAGTCTGTGCTCCAGCGGGCTCAGAGGGAGGTGAGTGCAGTGTTTTCAGTAGCTGCAGCCTTGGAGGGCAGGTCCCATTTCTGTGCTGCAGTGCGAGGCAGCTCAGAGGCCGGGCGAGTCGCTCAGAACAAAAGGGGCCTGGCCACTACCCAGCAGCTTTCCCTGCAGCAGAATGATCACTGTGTGGTGACTAACCCTGTTGTTGCTCCCACCCCACCCGGGGGCAAGCGCCATTCTCGTAACAAGCCCGCTGGCAGTGGTCCAAAGTCAGCCCTGTGCGGCTGTACTGTCTATGCCAATATCTAAATCATTGATGAAGATATTGAACAGTACCAGTCATTTGAACAGAACCATCATGGACCTCTGCCACCTCCTCCTATTTCCACTGTAGGACTACAGGTAGAAAGTAGCCCATGACACCTTCATCCAAAATAAGTCCCTTCCCTAGACTCAATTCTACAGGGCCCCCAGGCCCAAAATAGGAACCTCACAGCATGTGAAGAAACCCTCAGCAAGTACGGCTTAGGAATTCAAAAAACGCTTCCTTCCCTGCTCCTTCTCTGGCTAGGGTTCCTCAATGATTCACCTGCAAATGGAGATCAGATAGCTCAGCATGAGCCACCATACATGCTATGTGAACACTTGCCCTCATCCCCACCCTCTAATCAGCACCGCTCGATGACCAGAGTCAATCCCAGTAAAATCTCCACACTCACCCGCACAGTAACACACAATTTACATCCCCTTGGCTCAAAAGACATTGCCTGTGAAGATGCAGACCCAGAATACCTGCAAGTGTCCTGAATAAAGAGAGACTAAGCAGCAAAGCAAGGACAGAGAAAGCGAGAGTTGGTGAACACACTAGAGAAGAGAGAGACAAAGACAGAACATGGAAGACATACAAGACACCAGTGGGATGCATCCTTCTGAAACAAACTCTCCGCTGAAAACACCAGAAGCCAGGTGGGCCACGAGTAGAGCCATCTGCAAACCAAACCATTATTTCAGAGACAATGGCAGCTGATCTGTTCCCAACTGGATGGCTCTTGCCTCCTATTGATAATGCTTATGGGCGGGCTACTTAAACTGTCTTTACATCACATGACAAGAGTAAATACTGACAGTTAACTTCTCTTGCTACTAAACACAGAAGAAAGGGGTAAAACAATTAGCATCTCAGTTGGCAATCTCATCTTGTCTTTAACATACCATGGGGCCCCTGCCTCCCATTACCACTAAATTAAGCATTTCCTTGCACCTCCATCCACAAGTCAGTCAGCATTGCAGACTACAGTCCCTTCCCTGGACTCAAGCAAGTAGAGATGATGAATTGAAAAAACTGATTGCTTACTCACACACAGTTATGAGGAAATCAGAAAGCTGTTTAAGAATGTTCATATCTCCTTAGAAGGCTGTCCAGGCTGCTCAGATCCATTTCTGCCAGCTTCTCCTCTGGGCAGGGCTCCTGCATGATAACTCTGCGAGAGCAACAGAAAAAGCCCAGTATGAGCCATCACTACACTGAAGTCTACTGTGGTGTGAAATCTTCCTTTCATTCCTGCTTCCCTCTCCCATCCATATCAGCCACACTCAATGAACAAAGGGCAAGTCAACAATGGCAGAGCTCTGCTCTCTCATCACCTACCCTGCATGATTTACATCCTTTCCTACTTCCCCATGGCTCCTGAGACTTTGCCTGCAAGGATGCACTCATGGAATACCTGTGCGTGTACTGGAGGAGATATTACAATTGGAGAAAACAACAGAGAAAAAGATTGTGTTGGCCACCACCCACAGGAAGGCAGAGAGACAGAGTAAGACATATGAGAAAAACAAGCAACACAACCTGTAGTCATCAGCCTACATCAAATATAGCTGCTGAGAAGAACACCCTGCTTATGCCCAGAGAAATGAGTAGTCCCTTAAAATGAGGACTTCCCTCATACTGTTGCTAGTTAGGAAGCTCTGCTTACAACACCGGCCCTAGCTAATGGGTCATCCCTATCTGAAACCAGGTGGGCCATGAGTAAAGCCCTCTTTTAAACAGATACTTATCTCAGTGAAAGTATCTGCTTCTCCACTCCCACTTCTCCACTTGCATCAAGAATGGTCACAGACTGGCCGCTCTCACACTCTTTCCATCATGTCACAGGATTTGACTGATGCTTTACTTCTTTTCCCTTGCTACTGAAAACACAGCGCAGAAGAGAAAACAAGCCAGTTAGCATCTCAATCAGCAATGTCACATAACCTCTTCTTTTCACATCTGGCACATCATTCAGTGCCACCATTCCTTCTCATTACTAGTGCAGAACTCCAAGCAGAGACGTTATTATTACCCCTACATCCAAAATAGTCACTCTGCATTGCAAACTATTGCTCCTTTCTCCAGACTCAATTGCTCGGGGTCCCCCACCCAATCACGAAAGTCACAGCCTGTTAAGAATCCTACAACCAGCACAGATGAGGAATACAGAGCACAGACCATTCACAGCCAGTTATGCAGAAGGCAGAAAGCTGAAGACTGTTTGTGTATCCTTAGAAGAATGTCCAGGCTGCTTGGATCCATTTCTGCCAGCGTCTCCTTTGGGTGTGGCTCCTGGATGATTCCTCTACAACTGCAACAGAAAAAGCTCAGGATGAGCCACCATTACACTAAGCTCTTTTGCTGTGAGAAATCTTGCTTCCCCCTCCCTGCATCCCCCTACCACCCATATCGCCCCACCTCCATTTACCAGAGACTGAGTCAATAATATCAGAGCTCCACTCCCGCATCTCCTACCCCACACACTTTGCATTCCTTCCTATTTTCCCATGGGTCCCCAGACCTTGCCTGTGGGGATGCTCACCTAGAATGCCTGCCCACATTCTGTAGGAGACAGCACAAGCAGAGGTGGTAACAAAGAGAGACAGAGGGAGAGAAACACACCTGTGGGAGGAAGACAAGCAACTCACCACCTGCAGTCATCCTCCTACATCCATCTACCTGGTAAGCAGGACACCTTGCTTCTGCCCAGAGTAATGAGCAGAACCTGAAAATGGTGACCTCCCTTGCCCCCATTCCTCCTAGTCAGGAAGCCCTGCTTGCAAATCCAGCCCTACCTAATGAGATGGGCCATAAGCAGAGTCCTCTCCAAACCAAACACTTACCTTTGTTACAATGGGGGCTGCTCAGCTCCCAGGTGGATGGCTCTCACCCATTTCCCCCCCCCGCTGTGTGATGGAAGTAGACTGACTCTTCACTTCTTTCACCTTGATACTCAAACCAGCACAACAGGGTACAAAAACAAACAAACAAAACAGTTTCTCAGTTGGCAACATCGCATAACTTCTTTCTCTTGCATCGAACACATAGTGGGGCTCTGCCATCAGCCATCCCCTCCTCCTATTACCGGTGTGGGACTAAGAAAAAGGAGCTCATTGCACCTTTATCCAAAATAATCACTACTGGTCCTTCCCATGACTCAATTCCACAGGGCTCCCTGCCCAAACAGGAAGCTGACAACCTGTGAAAAAACCTAAAGTGATTACAGATGAATTCAAAAATCTGACCACTCACACAGAGCCAGTTATGAGGCAGACAGAAAGCTAAGATTTGTTCACGTCTCCTTAGAAGGATGTACAGGCTGCTCAAGTTCACTTCTGTCAGCTTCTCGGCCGGCCAAGTATCCTGGATAAGTCTACCACAAACAAAGCAGAAAAAGCCCGGGATGAACCATAAGTATACTAAGCTCTACTGGTGTGTGAAATCTTGTATTCATGCCTGCCTCTCTCTCCCATCTTTATCAGTCCATCACAGTCCCTCCCTGGCATGATTTAGATCGCTGCTTATTTCCCCCTTATCTCTCCTGAGTCCATGCCTGTGGGACTGCACACTTCAAATGCCTGCCTGCACCTTGTAAAAAGAGGCAGCACAAGCAGAGGCAAAGACAGAAACAGAGAGAGTGTTGGACAACACACTAGAGAAGTGAGAAACATATGGGAGGAATGCAAGCAACTCACCACCTGTAGTCATCATCCTACCTTCATCTGTTTGATGAAGAGGACGCACTGCTTCTGTCCAGAGAAATGAACAGCCCCTGAATATGGGGACCTTATTTGACTTGCAACCACTGTTGCTAGTTGGGAAGCTCTGAATTATGAACCCAGCCCTGACTAATGGGGCATCCCTACTTGGAGCTAGGTGGGTCACAAGCAGAGGCATTGCCAAATTGGACATATCTCACAACTGTGTCTGCTCTGCTTCCAGCTGGACGGTTCTTGACTATCATCAATAGTTCTTATGGTCTTGCTGCTCTCCACCCTCAACCTTCCTCTCATTGACTAACATATTTTGGAGCATAAGCTTTCGTGGGCAAAGCCCCACTTAGTCAGATGCATGACAAAGCGGGTCTTTGCCCATAAAAGCTTATGCTGCAAAATCTCTGTCAGTCTATTAGGTTCCACAGAACTTCTTCTTGTTTTTGAAGATACAGACTAACTCGGCTACCTCTCTGATACTTCCTTTCATTAACCCTTTGGAACTCCAACTGGAAGGCTGCTCTTGCAAGGGCACCCATAACAGTAACTCTGAATGGCAGAGTGATACCCCTGCCCTAGCCTTAATTCCACAGGGCCTTCTACTGAACAAAGTAGCACTCCAGCTGTAAAGAAAACTAGAGCAATTACCACTGAGAAATTCAAAGCACTGACTGCTCAGTCATAGCCAGTTATATGAAAGGCACAAAGTTAAGGGCTGCTCATCTCTGCTTAAAAGGATATCAGAGCAGGCTGGACCCACTTCTACCAGCTTCTCCTCTGGGCAATTGCTCTTCAAGCACAGCTGAAAAAACCCAAGCACGAGTCATCACTACACAGAGCTCTACTGGTGATTTTAATCTTGCCCAAGTCTGGGAATAGGGAAGCAGGTTGGAGGATGATGAATGGGTGCTGGTGCAAGGCAGGCTGCTATGTCTTAAAGGGCATGATGGTAGCCCTAGAGCTGAGGAAGAAGGCTGAAGGATAAAGGGGGTGCTGGTGATGATGAAGGGGTCTGAGGGCAGGTGGAGGGGTGGACTGGGGAAAGGATGGGGAGAGGGATATAGTTTGGAGAGTGTTGAAGCAGGAGAAATGTGAACTGGGAACTTCACAGATGAAGGGATGAACAGGGGTAGTTTGGGCTGGACTGTGGGGGCAGGGGTGGAGTAGTTTGTGGTGGGCTGAAGAGGCAGAAGGTCCCAGTGAATGGAGGCAAGAAGGCTGGAAAGGTCAGGTTAAGGGGGTGCAGGTTGCTCAGAGGGTGTTGAAAGAAAGAGAATGGAGGAGCTGAGTGACCCAGTGGCTGGGGTGGTGATGAAATGGACTGGTAGGGCCAGGTTAGAGTGGGATGGGGATTGTTGAAGTATGGGTGGGGGAAAAGGTAGCAACTGGGGTGCAGGATAGGTTGAGCTGGGCAGTTGTTAGAGAAAGTTGGGGGTTATGGGGTCCCATCAATGGAACAATGAACTGGGGTGGTGTTAGGATAGAAAATGGCAGGCTGGTGGGTGTTGGGGAGGGAGAGAAAACTGAGGAGCCCCATGGATAGGGGTGGGGGAAGGACGTTGATGTGGTTGCAGGCTGGGCTGGGGGTGATGGAATGGACAAAAGGAGAAGGTGGTACGAGTTGGTGGTTGGCCAGAGAAGGGAGGAAGAAAGGAGTTGAGAGGTTCCACAGTTGGCTGGATGGGGTGGGTGGAAGGACTGCAGTTTGGGAGCCGGTTGAGGAACAGAAGGACCCACAGCTGGCTGGATAGGGAGTGCAGGTAAGCAGCTAGCTAAGGGAGGAAAGGGGGTAGGGCTGAGGGGTCCCACAGCTGGCTTGAAAGATGTGGGGACCAGCTAAGGAAAAAATGGGGGGGATGAGGGGTCACAGCTGGCTGGACAGGAGGACAGGAAGTGTAGGTTGGGGGCTGGCTGAGGAATAAAGAGGGGGCTCAGAGGTCCCACTGCTGGCAGGAGGTTGGTGGGGGACAGGGAGTGCAGTGGGGGAGCTGGCTGGGCAAGGGAGAAAAGAGGACTGAGTGGTCCCACCACAGGCTGGTTATTAGTTGGGGGCCAGCTGAGGAAGGTAAGAAAGGGGGGGACTGAAAAACCTCACAGAGGGCTGGATAAAGGTGCAAGGCAGGAAGGACAGGTTGGGGGCTGGCTATGGAAGGGAGGGGCTGACAGCTAGTCGGATAGAAGTGGGGGCAGAGTGTACAGGTGGGGTGTTGGCTGGGGAAAGGAGAGTCTAAGGGGGTCCCACAGCTGGCCAGATAAAAGTGGGGGAGAAAGGTATACAGCCTGGTGTTTGGCTAGGAAAGCAGGGGGCTGGGGAAAGTCCCACAGCTAGCTGGACAGGGGCATGGAAAGTGGAGGGAAAGAATGAACGAGAGGAGCTGAGGTGTCCCCCAAGCCACGTGACGCCAAGCCATTGCCTGACACGTGCTCTTACCTACACACCCAAAACCACAGCACTTTGAAAACTGCAACTCCCAAGAGGCATCGCCGACGAGGGGCGGAACCCGCACAGAACCAGACCAATACCCTGGCGTGCCAGATTTGGCTTCCTTATAGCTGATGTCACTTTCTCCTCCACCAACTTCCGTCACCGGTCCATTCCGCAAACGGAGGCTGTAACGCTAAAACCACCTCCCACTCAACCAATCAGAAAGTGACGGGCCTCGGACTGGCCAATGGCAGAGCTGGCCCCACAGTGGCTGATGGGAAATGTAGGCCAATGCACAACATCTCCCACAAGGCACGGCGGCACGACTCTCTACTAGCTATCATTTTTGGAAAATCATGGGAGACAGGAGAGATTCCAGAAGACTGGAAAAGGGCAAATACAGTGCCCATCTATAAAAAGGGGAATAAGAATAAGCCAGGAAACTACATGCCCGTCAGCTTAACTTCTGTGCCAGGAAAGATAATGGAGCAGGTAATTAAAGAAATCATCTGCAATCACTTGGAAGGCAGTAAGGTGATAAGGAACAGCCAGCATGGATTTGTAAAGAACAAATCATGTCAAACCAATCTGATAGCTTTCTTTGAGAGCATAACAAGCCTTGTGGATAGGAGAGAAGCGGTAGACATGGTATACCTAAACTTTAGTAAAGCATGTGATACAGTCTTGCAGGATAGTCTTATCAATAAACTAAGCAAATGCAACTTAGATCAGGCTACTATAAGGTGGGTGCATAACTGGCTGGATAACCACATTCAGAGAGTAGTTGTTAATGGTTCTCAATCCTGCTGGAAAAGTATAAGTGGGGTTCCACAGGGGTCTGTTTTGGGACTGGTTCTGTTCAATATCTTCATCAATGATTTAGATATTGGCACAGAAAGTACGCTTATTAAGTTTGTAGGTGATATCAAGTTGGGAGGGGTTGCAACTGCTTTGGAAGACAGGGTCATAATTCAAAATGATCTGGATAAATTGGAGAAATGGTCTGAGATAAACAGGATGAAGTTTAATAAGGACAAATGCAAAGTGCTCCACGTGGGAAGGAACAATCAGTTTCACACATACAGAATGGGAAGAGACTGTCTAGGAATGACTACAGCAGAAAGGGATCTAGGGGTTATACTGGACCACAAGCTAAATGTGAGTCAACAGTGTGATGCTGTTGCAAAAAAAGCAAACATGGTACTGGGCTGCATTAACAGGTGTGTTGTGAACAAGACACGAGAAGTCATTCTTCCACTCTACTCTGTCTTGGTTAGGGCTCAGCTGGAATATTGTGTCCTGTTCTGGTCACCGCAGTTCAAGAAAGATATGGAGAAACTGGAGACAGTCCAGAAAAGAACAAGAATGATTAAAGGTCTAGAGAACGTAACCTATGAAGAAAGGCTGAAAGAACAGGACTAGAGACCAGCAGCAATACATCACTGTCTCCCCCACCCCCAATCATTCTGGCCACAACATGGTCCATTCATGCAGACCTTTGCTGACACCCAAGAACATGTCCCTGCCAGTCTTTGTACCACCCATGTCCCATGAGCAGAGCACAGAAAACCCACGTACGCATGCAGAGTTACGGACTCCAGCCACCATCACTGCGTCAGGCTAACTGCCACTTCCGGCCCGTAAATGGGGACGCCAGGGTTACTTCTGACGGCAGATGTAGGCTGCAGTACTCCATCTCCCATGATGCCCCGGGGCTCGCAATGGTTACTGGAGGATGGAAGCAGTAGGCACTCCATATCCCATGGTGCCCCGCTATTCGCAGTGAGTGATGGGAGATGAAGGCCGACTTTCCATTTTCCCATGGTGCCTCGGGGATCGCAGTGGCTGATGGGAGCTGGAGGCTGGTGCACTCCATCTCCCATGATGCCCCGAAACACACAGTGACGCAAGATGAAGGCAGGGGTACTTTGTCTCCCTTGGTGCCCTATCCTCTGCAGGGGCTGATGGAAGATGGAAGCCACAAGCACTTCAGATAGACACGGCTACCTCTTTGAACTATAAATGTAGGGTGGCATTAAGCGGGAAGGTCCCGTATTTGGGACACCAAAAAGTTGTCCCTACTTATTTTTTCAAAGGGACTAACTGTCCCATATTTGGGCTCCTCCCCCCGCTGACCTTTTCCCTGTGGGGGTGGGCCAGCAGCTGCTGCTTCCCTGGACTCCTGGGGAAAGCCGGTGACTGCCACCTCCTTCCTGGCTCGCCAGGGCTTGGTGGAGCCGGGAGAAGCCGCCCTTCCCCCCAAATCTCCCTGTCCTGTATTTGGGACAAGGAGATATGGTCGCCGTATATAAATGTGAGGGACAAAACATCCCCACTTCTCTCCCTGTCCAGCACTCTGTCACCTGAGATGAAAACAGACCCCGGACAATGGAAGCAGCTCTTCATCTGAGAGTTTCAGCAGCAATCTTACTGGTACCTGTGGAGAGATTTCAGCAGCCTCGTTACGTTTAGACTCGCTGCTCTAGGGAGCCACACAGTGCATTCCCTGACTGCCCACTAGATGTTAGAGCTTGTCCATGAAGAACGCTCTTCCCATTCTTTACTGGCCAAGGCTATAGTGCTACAGAAAGGGAAACAGACACTGCGCGTTACACCAACTGGCCCCCAGGTGTCACTACTGCACCAAGTGAAACACAATAGGACTATCACCTCATTGACCGGTGGTGGCACTGCTCCTTGGGCGACAGATTGTGCATTACTGCGACAGGCCATGGGGTGGCGCTGCTGCTCCTGGCTTGGGGGTGGTGGTGCTGCTCCTTGGAAGAGGGACAGACTATTTTCGCCGTCTCCGACTCAAAGAATACTTCCAACATGACACGGAACAGCGCACTGACCCACAGATACCCTCCCACCTACCGTACAAGAAAAAGAATTCCTCATGGACTCCCCTGATGGTCGAAATGACAAACTGGACCTATACATAGAATGCTTCCGCTGGCGTACACAGGAAAAGCGGCATGGCTTGCCCCATAACCTCAGCCGTGCAGAACGCAATGCCATCAACAGCCTCAGAAACAACTCCGACATTGTCATCCAAGAGGCCGATAAGGGAGGCTCTGTTGTCATCATGAACAGGACAGACCACAAAAAGGAGGCCACCAGGCAACTCTCCAATACCGCATTCTACAAGCCTCTGTCCCAGGATCCCACTGAGGAATATACAAAGAAACTACAGCATCTACTTAGGAACCTCCCTATAAAAACACAGGAACAAATCTACACAGACACACCCCTTGAACCCAAACCAGGTTTATTCTATCTGCTACCCAAGATCCATAAACCTGGTAATCCCAGATGCCCCATCATCTCAGGCATTGGCACCCTCACCACAGGATTGTTTGGATATGTGGACTCTCTACTTAGACTCCGTGCTATCAGCATTCTCAGCTTTCTTCGAGATACCACCGACTTCCTCAGGAAACTACAATCCCTTGGTGACCTTCATGAAAACACCATCCTGGCCACCATGGATGTAGAGGCCATTTACACCAATATCCCCCATGAAGATGGACTCCAAGCTGTTAGGAACATGATCCCTGATGAGACCAAGGCACAAATGGTGGCGGAGGTTTGTGACTTTGTCCTTACCCACAACTATGTCAGATTTGAGGACAAATTATACCTTCAAATCAGTGGCACTGCCATGGGCACCCGCATGGCCCCACAGTATGCCAATATTTTTATAGCTGACCTGGAACGTTTTCTCATTTCTCGTCCTCTAGTGCCCCTCCTCTACCTGCACTACATTGATGACATCTTCATCATCTGGACCCATGGGAAGGAGGCTCTTGAAGAGTTCCACCATGATTTCAACAGTTTCCACACCACCATCAACCTTAGCCTGGATCAGTCCACACAAGAGATCTACTTCCTGGACGCTACTGTGCAGATAAGCGATGGTCACACAAATACCACCTTGTACCAAAAACCCACTGACTGCTATGCTTATCTACAAGCCTCCAGCTTCCATTGAGGGCATACTACATGATCCATTGTATACAGCCAGACGCTAAAGTACAACCGTATTTGCTCTGATCCATCAGACAGAGACAAATATCTAGAAGGCCTTTACCAAGCTTTCCTCAAACTATGATACCCCACTAAGGAAGTGAGGAAACAGATTGACAGAGCCAGATGGGTATCCAGAAGCCACCTGCTACAAGACAGGCCTCACAAGGAAAACACTAGAACACCACTGACCATCACATACAGCCCCCACCTAAGGCCTCGCCAATGCATCATCAGTAATCTGCAACCCTTTCTGAACAATGATCTTTCACTCTCACAGACCTTGGGAGGCAGGTCTGTCCTCACCTACAGACAGCCTGCCAACCTTAAACAAATCCTCACCAGCCACTACAAATCACAAACCAGTGGCTCTAGGCCTGGAACCAGCCCCTGCAATGGTCCTTGCTGCCAGCTCTGCTCACATATCTACACCAGTGACATCAGTCATCACAGGACCTAACATCAACCATACCATCAAGGGCTCCTTCACCTGCACATCTACTAATATAAAATATGCCATCATGTGCCAGCAATGCCCCACTGCAATTTACATTGGCCAAACTGGACAGTCTCTACGTAAAAGAATAAATGGACATAAATCAGACATCAGGAACGGTAATGTACAGAAGTCTGTGGGGGAACACTTCAATCTCCCTGGACACTCAGTAGCAGATTTAAGGGTGGTAGTCCTGAAACAAAGAAATTTCAAAAATCAAATGGAGAGAGAAATCTCTGAGCTGCAATTTATTTGCAAATTTGATTTCATTAACCAAGGATTAAACAGAGACTGTGAGTGGCTCACAGCTTACAAAGGCAGCTTTCTCTGCCCTGGGTGTTAAGATCTCCCAATTAGACTCTGACAATGGCTCATATCCCCCAGTCTGATCTGATTTGTTTTTTCCTCTTTTGATACCTACTATAGATAATGGGCCATTTCCACCTTGCTGAAAAGACCTTGTCAGCTCTGGCCCTCCCTTTTTCTGGGACCCCACTCTTTAAATACCCCTCTGAAACCGCCCACCCCCACCCCTGCACACTCATGCATCTGATGAAGCGGGTCTTTCCCGCAAAAGCTTATGCTTTCATAGAATCATAGAACAATAGAGCTGGAAGAGACCTAAAAAAGCCAGCGAGTCCAGCCCCCTGCTCTAAGCAGGACCAAACCCATCAGATCAGCCCCACCAGGGCTTTGTTGAGGTGAGACTTAAACACCTCCAGGGATGGAGACTCCACTACTTCCCTGGGTAGACCATTCCAATGCTTCACCACCGTCCTCATGAAAAAGTTTTTCCTAATGTTCAACCTGGACCTTTCCAACCACAACTTGAGACCATTGTTCCATGTTCTGCCATCCGTGACCACTGTGAGCAGCCTCCCTTCAGTAAGTTGAAGGCTGTTATCAAGTACCCCCTCAGTCTTCTCTTCTGCAGACTAAACAGTCCCAATTCCCTCAACCTTTCTTCATGAGTCATATGCTCTAGCCCCCAATTATTTTGGCCCTCCTCTGCTGGACCCTCTCCAGTGTATCCATATCCTTCCTATAAATGGGGGCCCAAAACTGAACACAGTACTCCAGATGCGGCCTCACCAAAGCCGAATAAAGAGGAACAATCACTTCTCTGGAACTACTGGCAATGCTCCTCTTGATGCAACCTAATATGCCATTAGCTTTCTTGGCTACAACGGCACACTGTTGACTCATGTCCAGCTTCTCGTCCACTACAGCTCCCAGATCCTTTTCTGCAAAACTACTACCGAGCCAGTCGGACCCCAGCCTATAACAGTGCTTGGGATTCTTCTGGCACAAGTGCAGGACTCTGCACTTGTCGTTATTGAACCTCATCAGATTTCTTGCAGCCCAGTCTTCCAATTTGTCTAAGTCAGTCTGGACCCTGTCCCTACCCCCCAGTGTATCTACCTCTCCCCCTAGCTTAGTGTCATCCGCAAACTTGCTGAGGGTGCAATCCAACCCCTCATCCAGATCATTGATAAATATGTTGAACAGAACAGGACCCAGAACCGAACCTTGGGGCACTCCACTAGAAACAGACCGCCATCCCGACATCGAGCCGTTGATCACTACCCTCTGGGCCCGACCTTCTAGCCAGCTTTCTAGCCATCTTACTGTCCATTTATTCAATCCACATTCCTTTAACTTGCTGACAAGAATATTGTGGGAGACCGTATCAAAAGCTTTGCTAAAGTCCAGACAAATCACATCCATTGATTTTCCCCCATCCACAGAGCCAGTTATCTCATCGTAGAAACTAATCAGATTGGTCAGGCATGACTTGCCCTTCATGAATCCATGCTGACTATTCCTGATCACTCTCCCCTCCTCCAAGGGCCTCAAAGTGACTTCCTTGAGGAGCCCCTCCATGATTTTTCCACGGACTGATGTAAGACTGACCAGCCTATAGTTCCTTGCATCATCATCCTTCCTTTTTATAAAGATGGGTACTACGTTTGCCTTTTTCCAATCATCCGGGATCTCTCCCGATCTCCACGACTTTCCAAAGATAATGGCCAAGGGCTCGTCAACAACATACGCCAACTCCCTCAGAGCCCCAGGATGAATTAGGTCCGGGTCTATCGATTTATGTACATTTAGCGTTTTTAGATAGCTCCTAACCTGTTCTTTCCCTACCGAAGGCTGTCCACCTTCATCCCACAATGCATCACTTATCACATTAGTCCGGGAGCTGTCTTTGTCCATGAAGACAGAGACAAAGAAAGCATTAAGTACTTCAGCTTTCCCTACAAAATATCGACCAGCATCTGATGAAGTGAGTCTTTGCTCACGAAAGCTCATGCTCAAAACTTTTCTGTTAGTCTATAAGGTGCCACAGGACCCTTGCTTGCTGTTACAAAATATCTGTTAGTCTATAAGGTGCCACAAGACTTCTTGTTTTTTCTCAAAGCTACAGACTACCACGGCTACCTCTCTGATACTTGTGCATTACTGTGACTGGCCACAAGTGGCGCTGCTGCCCCTTGGAAGAGGGACACACTGTGCATTTTAAAATAAAAATAAAAACAGGTAGCTCAGGAAGTTCCATTTTATCTTTAAAAAATGTTCGTGGAGCCTAACAACTTTAATTGTAAACGTTTCGTTACTAAACGGAGTAACATCATCAGTGCTCAGCTGGAGCTAGGTAACCAAGTAGCCTGCTGCTCTCCAGTAAGGGTCTATGATCTGTGTGTGCAGGAGCCAGCTGAAACATGTCAGTGGCTCTGTAGGGCCAGCCATGGCCTGGCAGTGCTGGAGGTGCCAGAAATGGTGGGCAAAGGACCCAAAATAGTTACTTAAGTAAGAGTACAGCTGTGACGTTACTGGATTTTTGAATAGTGTATGAAAGCCATTTCTGTTACCATTTTATATAGTGGAACCAATTCTTGTGCTAGGTGGGCCAAGTGAGGTGTCTAATGAAAGCGGGTAATGTCCTGAATCTGTTTACTTGGATGTCTGTGCCATGTTTGTGTGTGAAGTTACAGATGTTGGTTCTATAGCTGTATTAGAAACGTTTTAGTGATGAGATTCACAGTAGAAGGTGTGATCTTCTCCACCGCCCTGCCCCCAGCCAGAATGAAGGACTAATCAATAGGCTCAGATGTTGAATACACATCTCAGGAATTTGGAACTTGTCATCCACAATAGCTCAACTGGTTTGGTTGTGCCTGGAAAGTGTGAAATGTCTGAAATCCCAGGATTTCCCAGAACTTGGAAAGGGAGAGGCACTGACAGGTGGGACGACATATTTCAGACTCACCACTGGAAGGCAGAGAGCACAGGGGACAGAGATACTGCAGAGTGGCCACTGGGGGCAGCCATCACTGGGAAACAGGGGCCATACAGAGATGAGTCTTTTGACCCTGCATGTTTCCAGACCACTGAGTGCCCCACCCTGCACCCCACAAAGGGAACCTTGCTGCTCCCCTGCTACAATCCCCACCTTTAGTCCACCTGACATGCTGGAGCCAGAAAACCCTGCCTGTTCCCTGACCCCCAAGCTCAATCTGGGGCTGGGGAAAGTGACCCAGCCCTGGCCACACACTTGCTGCTCTCACCGACGCCAGGTACAAGAGCCCTAGCCCTGTCCCCACCCCCACTCCTGCCGCTCTGGCCTCCCCCACACACCAACAGAGCTCTTCCTGGGATCAGGCCCAACCCCACCCTCCCCACTACCTCCCCACCCCACCCCTCCAGGATCTCAGTCCACCCAAAGGACAAGTGGTGGGTCTGGGAGCCACTGCCCAAACCAGCCCCTGCACCCTCCGAGGAAAGGGATGGAGAGCCAAGATTCATGGCCTGACCTCTTCCCCCCACTTGGGGTCAGATGTGTGGGGGAGACCCAGGAGCAAGAAAAACCAACCTCAGTTAAGGACCTGACCAATGCTGGGCACATCTGTTAGTGTAATATATCCATCTTTGACTCTGTAATTTCCACTTCAGTGCATCTGACAAAGTGGTTTTACCCATGAAATCCTATGCCCAAATAAATTGGTTAGTCTTTAAGGTGCCACAGAAATCCTCATATTTTGCACATACTGACTAACATAGCTACCCCTCTGAGACATATAAAGTGTTTCACAATGGATAAGGGAACTGTTGAGCAGTTGATTATTTCATTCTGCATCATACCATCTTTCTAAAAATCAGAGTCAGTTTATTTTTTTGGGTGTTGGTATTTGGTTGGTTTTGGGCTTGTTTGTTTTTACATACGCCACACAGCAAACTTTAGCCTAGATCCTAAAGTGAGATCTACACAGTTGATGGGATCTAATATTGCAGGGATCAGGGTCTGTGTCTGTATTTGTATCACATGCATTCCACACTGCAGGGGTATCTGAATGGGATCTTGATTTAGGCTGTATGCAGTTCTGGGATGGAGAACTAACCGCTGATGTGTGGTAAAGTGTTTGACTCACTTATGGGCACAGCAGAAATAGCGGTGAATAATAAATGTGAGATTTAGTCATTGTTAATCTGCACAAACCAATTTAGGCGGTGGCTACACTATAGTTGTTATTTCAGGATACAAATATTTCCAGAAATAGCAACTCTACAGCTAAACACTGCCCTCGAAATAGCAGTGCTATTTTGAGCATAGTTTTCTGGTTCTGCTGCCCCTTGTAGTATGAGGGGTAGTGGAAACTTCAAAATAACTCTTATTTTGAACTTTGGTGCCATCCGGACAGTATCAAATTTGAAATGTTATCTGAGAATAATTGTATTGCACGTTATTTTGAGTTAGAGAGGTGAGGGTGTGCATGTACACATATAGCTGCTCACATACTCGAACCCCGGACCTCTGCACGTGTGCCCCTACAGCTTGAGCTAACGGCCAGCTGGCTCTGAGTACACTATAGAGTACACTGCTTCTCTTCTGTGAAGTAGTCTAGGTGCTTTTACATGGGACAGTGAACCACACATAGTTGTGTGGCTTATACAGGTTTTGAAACTGCTACATCCTCTGAGCTACACGACAACCCCACCAGGCATGGCTGGCCACGCCCCCTCTGCCCGCATGGGCCACTCCTAACCACGCCCATCCACGGATCGTCACATTTCCACCTCGCTCGGCTGCCTGCCCCTCTCCGCACCTACCATTTCTCAGGCCCCGCCTTCCCTCCGCCTATCCCCGACCCTGCCTCCTTGCGTCGTGACGCCAGACGCCGCAGTCCCTCCTTTCCCTGCTTTGGCTCCGCCCCCCGTAACTGGCGTGGGGCTCTCTGAGGCTGGCTGGTGGCTGAGCCGAGCCGCGGCCGCCGTTGCTGAGACAAGATGGCGGCCCCGGGCGAGTACTTCAGTGTCGGCAGCCAGGTATCGTGCCGGACGTGCCAGGAGCAGCGGCTGCAGGGCGAAGTGGTGGCCTTCGACTACCCTAGCAAGATGCTGGCGCTCAGTATCCGAAATGGGCTGCGTTGCGCCGGGGAAGGGGAGGACCGGGCTGGGAGAGAGCCGGGGCCGGCCGAAGGGACTGGGCGGGGAGAGCCTGGAAGAGCGGGGTCGGAAGAGGTCAGAGTTAGTTGTCTCGGGGGAGCGGCCTTGGGGAAGCCGGGAGGCGCGGGAGAGGAGAGACCCGGGCCGGGGGGAGCCGGGAGAGGCCTAGCTAAGCCGGGGCTGCGGGCCCAGGCGCCTTTCAGTGCTCAGGGTTTATAGCCCGTGGACTGCGGGTCGAGGTGGGGGCGCTCGGTGTCCAGTCAACAGGGAGCCTGGGAGCCCAGCGCCTCCTGGGGTGCGGATCACTGGAGGCTGGGAACGGGCCGAGATGGGTTTCGCGGAGAGGGTTGGAGCTCAGATGGATCCTGGGCATTGTCGGGCGGAGCGGGGAGAGCAGCGTTTGCGGGGTGTCTGACTTAGCGTGGGGATGTGTTGGGGGCGGGGAGTGCCCAGTCTCTATCCGGTGGAGTGTAGTGGGAGAGAGAAAGGAGCCTGGAGTGGTGGAATGGAAAATTGAGCTTCTGGATGAGGTAGAGTAAGTCTGATCTTGCCCTGGGACACGTGTTTGTGTGTATGGGGGAATCTAAGGTCAAGAGGAGATGCTCTGGGTGGACTGCTTGGGGAAAGTGATAAGTGCTTGCTTCTAGGCGTGTCCCACTGCTGGCTATTTGGAGGCAGAAGCCAGAAATGAAGGCATTAGCAATACGTGCGCTCCCATCATTCAATCTCTGGGCACACTTAAAAATTTAGCCTAGAACAGGCCATGCAGGCCTCCCAGCACATGCTCAGAAAAGGCAGTGCAGGATGCTCCAGAGGTCAGTGTGTTCAAGCTCCTCAAGTCTGTGAGAGAAATGCATCTCAAAGTGTGAGTTGTCTTCAGCTTCCCTATCCCTGAGTACCACAATGTCAGGACAGTCTTGGGACTACTGCATTGAATCCTTCAAAAGGAAGAGGAGGCAATCTTAGTAGGTTGCTTAGTGGGATGTTAAAATGGTTCCTTCTTCCCTGGCTTTAAGGAGGGGACAGTGCTGTGTGCGTTTGATGAGAATGGATCTTAACAGCAAAGGGAGGCTGACAAGTGGAGTTACCTGGTCTCAATTACGGGCCAGGTTTCCATCCCTTTCTGGAGAAAATGATGTGGTCTGGACATAGTGTTCTGAGGAGTGATGTACTCTTCCCAGTTTTCTCTCCTCTTCTCCCCTAAGTTTCTCCATTTTTTTTTTATATGAGTTTCTGCAGGTAGTTTTCTCGTCAGCTGTGCTATTTATTAGTATGGTGGGAGGGAGCTCTGATTGTTCACTTCTTTTAAGCTGTGGGTGTGTCCTATATGTATGGATGAGGCCAGTCTCCCTCTCTTAGGAATGCAGAAGCAGTGTGCGGAGCTGTATGTCTAATGCAGTCTGCAGTGCAATAAACCCGCCATCTCTTGCTCAACTAGATATGTTCTTTTCTGTTTTCTCTAGCAGACAGATGAAGGAGAGGAGGACTAACTATCCCTCTTCATCAGAAACAGATCGTACAGGAATTAATGTCAGTTCTATAAAGGTTTTCTGGGGGTAGTAAGCTGGTGTCTAATATTCACTTTTATGTCATTCTAGACATGTCAGACTACCTCAAATATATGTAAAGTCTCTTATCTAAAACCGGATTATGAATGGGAAAGTCCATAAATCTTTAGAGCTTGTTACCCAAGTGCTATGTAGGTGAAAAAAATTAAGTAACTTGTGTTCAAGTTGCATCTACAATAAGGGAATGTTCTTGAACCAGTTTGTCTCTTAAGGTTTGTCTATATAGGGAAGTAATTCTGGAATAAAATGGGGCAAGAAATTAAAGTGCAATCACTATTGTGTAGTAGCTATCCATGTGCACATTTATTCCAGAATGAGTGCTCACACAGATAAGTATTCTACAATAGCTTATTTGGCAATGGCTTATTTTGCTCAGTTTTTCCATGTTGACAGTCAAAGGTTTATTGACCGATATCTGTGCTGATCAGCAAAGCCTTGTCCCCATCACAGTTGAAACCATGACAGGAGCCCCTCTAAGCTTTCTTGGCTAGAACGGGCAAGGTTGTATGTACCTGTGAAAGGCATGCTGTAGATTAGCGGTGACCAATAGAAATTCAAAGATCATGTGGTTGTCATCTTTCCATATTTGCCACATCACCTCTCTCTCTCTCTCTCTCTCCCCCCTCCCACTCTTTCCTACCGTGCTTTAAATAAATGCCCTCTCTCTTTCCCTGAGCCAGGCACTCCCAGCACCCCTGTTCTAATTCAATGCTTGTGACTCATCAGAGCTGCTGGAGCTATTGCTGGGGCCACCACACGCTTCTGCCACCAAGCACTGGGTGCATGGCACTCCCCACATGCGGTTCTCAGGAGCAGTCACATTTAAAGATTCCTAGAGCCACTTGCAGATCATGAACGGTATTCGCCACAGCACAGTGTCCTATTTGCCACATGTGCCAAATGGCAAACATATTGGGCACCCCTGCTGTAGATCTTGCAGCATCTTACGTTTACTACAGTGTAGTTATTAGCAAGAGAGATTCTGTGCCGTGGTCAGGGAAACCCTGATACCAGCAGTTGAGTTTAAATAGTTGTTGACAGTGTTTCTGGTTGGTATTGCTGAATAATCATTGTTATATAGGGTTTAGTGTGGTGGAAGAATTTACCTTCTGCAAAATCTAACACTTCTATTGACTTCCCTAAACACCATCAAATAGCCTTCTTCCACAGTGATCTCTTTAGACTTGTAAAGTGTGTCTACCTGGATTTGTTTTCCTTAATGCTGTTTTCCTCCAGAATGTCCCTCTTCCAGTGGAAAGCCCAACCATGCAGATATCCTGCTTGTAAACTTACAGTACGTTTCAGAAGTGGAAATAATTAATGACCGCACAGAAACGCCTCCTCCTTTAGCGTCACTCAATGTTAGCAAGGTAAGGACCCATTATCTTCCTCTATCCTTTGTATACTTATTGATTTATACGTGATTTGATTAACAGGAAGATGTGAATGCACTGTTGCTTCTATTGTAAATCAGTTGCATTTCTTACTGTTAAAATATTCTACTTTGTATGAGCTTTGCTTAGTTGATATGGCTTTTATGAAATTGGAATATTCATGTGCATTATTCTATTATGGCTCTCCATATGCTGTGAAGCACTTAAATGTACATACAAATTTATAGAAATGTTCTCTTTGGTTATCTTAATACTTAGTGGTCATCATTGAGGCCTAAAGTAGAGCATGTGGGGTGTGGTCTTCCAAGGTGATTAGTCCATGGGCAGACGAGCTCCTCATTGCGCAGATGAAAATGTGATGATCTAGAATCTCATGTCCATATTTAGTTAGCTATATGTGTGGCCCATATGTGGCTGAATGGGGTTAGAGGAGGAATGTACTATCTGTTGTTTTTCTGTTTAGTATGGTTTACAAGGAAACTAAAAACTGTTATCATTTCATAAGTCTTGGGTCCAACTTGCTGTTCAGCCAGTTCATTCATGATTTTTTACCAGGGTTGTTGGACAGTAGTCTGCCATGAATAGAGGGACTGACGGCCACGGTGGGTCCTGGGACAAGGTAGAAGGAGAGCTGGGCTCCAAGCCCCCGGAAGTGGCAGGGCCTAGGGCAGTCAGCTCTTGGCTGCTGGTCTCCCTTCCCTCCCTCAGAGCCACGCAGAGCAGTGCTGCCGCAACATTTCAAAGGGGGCTGGAGCTCTGTCTGCTGCTTAAGCTCCAGACCCCCGGTGCAAGTGCTCCCTTTGTTGCCCCTCCCTTTCCCCTGTCGGCAGACCTGGCCAGGAGTACTGTCTATATGTACATATTTTTGGCTTGTGAAAATCCATTGTGTTTTTGGGTTAGCATTTTAGCATGGCCTTGTCCTGTAGACTGTCTCTATGGCTTAACCATCCTGCAGGATGCTACAGCCTTGGCATTTAAAGTGTTCTAGGTGCAATTTGAGGCCACCAGAAGACCCAGCTGTTCAAGGCTTTATTGTGTTGTGGCTGGAGTCAAAGGCTTATAGAGTACATTGACCTATGATTTGGATATGTCTGTGTTAGGGGCACCACAGTGACATAGCTGTAGCTCTGTACTTAGGCCCTCTAACTGACTGTAGACCATTCCAACTGTGCAGCTGTAGTGTAGATTATTGCTATAGCAACAGAAGTGGTTTTCTCATTGCTGTATGGGCTCTGTCTCCCTGAGCATCTGTACCTGTGACGACAACCATCCATGCAGCTGCGTGTGCATTGGGGATGAGGCCTAATACAGGCACAAGGGCAACTTTGAATATTAATGGTGTGAAGGGGCAGTGACTGAAGACTTCCTGTGTTCAGTACCTCATTGTCTATCAAATTCTTTTACAGTTTTCTTCCCACCTTCCCTTCTGCAGCTGTGTAGATCTTTCTGTGTCCTGCTGAAGCCTTGGTATATCCATGATAGTGTTTTCCTGGCAACATTGAAGGAAGTGAAAACTAACTTTGCACTTAGACATGGGACAGGAAATCTAGGTGGGTGGATTCTGATCACCTGAGCTGGAACTTAGCCAGGACACCAAAGTTAACACTCAGTCTTTGAACAACAAGGAGTCCGGTGGCATATTAAAGACTAACAGTTTTAATATGGCTTAAGCTTTCATGAGATGCGACTCGCTTTGTCAGATACATGAGCTCAGTCTTTTTTGTATAAAGTGCAACATGCTCTTAAGTCGTCACAAGTGGTCAGGATACCTCAGTTGAAAAATAACTTGCTTGATGGTGCTGTCCCCTTGCAGGTCTCATATGTGGTTGGGAATTAATTGTTGGCAGATCATGTCATCAGCCAAGTCTCCTCATACTGCTACCTGCAGCACTCAGGTTTTCTTTGGCGGGGACTGTATTCAAGAACTGACATTATTCACTGCAAAATCACAGGTCAAAACAGCTTGTATTTGTTTCCCATTTTGGTGGTGATACTAATGGATAGGAGTGACTACAGGTGCAGTAACACTTTAGCAATCACATTTCCAGCACACATTTACTGTGAGCCCTTGCTTTAATGACTCTCCAATGGATTCCAATACATCAGGTTTCCTGCTTTCTTGAGTAGGTCAGAGTTCCTAGCATGAGAGGGTACAGAAGCCTTGAAAGTCATGGAATGGTCAGTTTTGGATCCAAAGGGTCTCTGTGTACCCTTAATGTTACTTCTCTAAAATAGTTTTTCTGTTTTTTTCCTGAGATACTGTCTGAGAACCTGAAAGGGAAATTATTTTGTGCTGTTAAATAAGTTGGATGCCTTGTGCTAAATGCCACCACTAACTGTGTTAGGGAAAGAAGGTGATACAGGAAAGGCGAAGGTTAGAGTTTGACTTAATAAGTGCTGTCTTCTAATGCCACACTAGAGTGTTGAAGAGGAGTTTTAGCCAGTAACTGCATGGTAGACAGATACATCATCCAGCTGCATTTCAGTGTGATCTGGGTGTGGGAGGGAATGGATGCAGTGGCTGGCAGGGCTGAGTCACCTCAGCAAAACTTTTGGGGTGAGCATTTTAGTGAGCTAAAATCAGAAGGCATGTGGTCAAAATAGTAGAGATTTGGGAGTTTCAAGATACAAAGCCAAACCCAAAAGCAGGACAGGAAATGCAGTTGAGAAGTGATCTGAAGCAGGACATGACTGCTATTTTTAAGGACTTTTTTTTTTTTTTTTTTTTTTAAAAAGTCTCTGACCCAAATGGGAATAGTTTTGAGCAGATAGGATGGTATTTGTGATGGGTGGAATCCTCTCATAGCATCAGCCCTGCACTATGTAAATCATCCACAGTAAAGTAACATGGCAGGTTGCCTAGGAACTACTGTGGCTTATGTAAACTTCCTTTTGCTTATTGATGGATTATCATGTTGACAAAAGCATGAAATGGCCCAATTACAGTAGAGATGTAATTACGCTTTGTAGTTGCATCAACTCCCATAACTATAAATGCTGCTTGTTGACTGTAATGGTCCTTACTTGGGTATGGCGGGAAATCACTGCATAACACATTTAAAGTGTGTTAACAAAATTATTTAATGAGGATACTTGGCTAAAACATTCCTGCTAGCAGAATAACTACAGATATTCTTATGTGGAAGAAACCCAAATCAAATTGTGTTTCCATTGGACACTTGAGACTGCCAAAACTCTGTCTGTATTCTCATAATTAAAAAATAAAGATCTTTGCTATGGAGACAACTGCAACATTTCATACCTTTAAAGTTACAAAACTCTTCCAAATGCTGCTGTGTTTGTTTGTATGCTTCAGGACTGGATAATAATACAAACAGCTAGTTGTAGTGTGAGAAGGAAATATTAACTGAATATAGATTTCATATAGGAAAAGGAGGAATGATGTAAGAAGATAAATATAGGGTGAGAGCTGCCATATAACACAGTAAAGTGAGCATCCATATATACTTGTCCTAAATGTGAATGGAAGGATGAGGGAGAGGAGAATGGGTATTGAAATATCTGTTTCAGGTGGACTTCTGAGGTAGCTTGGAGAAGAAATTGTGGATACAGCTGAGCTCTCGCTTGTGCTCTGGGCAGGGGAGCTGAGATGAGCAGGCTGGGAAGGTGGAGTGAAAAAACCTTAAATCAAGAGGGAATGCTTCTCAATAGAGTTGGTAAATAGATAAGCTACTGAAAGGCAGGAAGCAGAGTGTATCATATGCTCATGTTTCCTGCACTGAAAGTCTCGTTATCATATTTAATGCCCACAGAATGTAAAAGATTATAAAAGGAAATTACCAAGAATTGAGATTGTAACTATGTATGATCAAGATATGGCCGAACTAGGACAGTTCTTGTGGTTGCAGTGATGGAAAAAAATGGGGAGACGTTATGGAAAGGATCTGAATTGAGGACTCTTAAATCTATGACCTTGGGATCAGTGGCAAGGGAGAAGAGAGAGCTGTGAAGCAAAACATTATTACCCCGATGCAAATGTCACCCTTTGACTAATTGTGTCCAGTTCTGGGCACCACAGTTCAAAAAAGATCTAGAGAAACTAGAGAGAGTCCAGAGAAGGGCGACAAGAATGATTAAAGGTCTAGAGAACGTGACCTATGAAAAAAGGTTGAAAGAATTGGGCTTGTTTAGTTTGGAAAAGAGAAGATTGAGGGGAGACATGATAGCGGTTTTCAGGTATCTAAAAGGGAGTCATAAGGAGGAGGGAGAAAACTTGTTCTTCTTGGCCTCTGAGGATAGAACAAGAGGCAATGGACTTAAACTGCAGCAAGGGAGGTTTAGGTTGGATATTAGGAAAAAGTTCCTAACTGTCAGGGTGGTCGAACAGTGGAATAAATTGCCAAGGGAGGTTGTGGAATCTCCATCGCTGGAGATATTTAAGAACAGGTTAGATAGATGTCTGTCAGGAATGGATTAGACAGTACTTGATCCTGCCATTGGGGCAGGGGGCTGGACTCGATGGCCTCTCGAGGTCCCTTCCAGTCCTAGTGTTCTATGATTCTATGAATTTAGTGGTAATTTACCTGTTGAAAGGGTCAGCAACCAAAATAGCAAGAAGAGCCATTTTTCCAATTTGGTAAAAAAAAAAAAAAAAAAAAAAAAAAAAAACCTCAGTAATTCAAGAGCTGCAATCCATGTGACTACAAGACAGTCCTTAAAGTATGATTTGATGTTATTTATTATAACCCCTATATTAAGAACCGTGCACATAGTGATTTGTAATGCAATACTTGTTTACTGCAGGACATTCACAAACTTCTTACATATTCTATTTCCTCACATTTTATGTGTATGTTTGTATCACTGTCTTCCTGACTTTCACTACTGAACCTTCTCTCTCTCCCTCCCTCTCTCTGGAGGATGCTAGGGAGAGTTATCCAACATTTAGAGATCACATAATTTGCTATTTAGATATGAGTTGTTCAATTTTGGGCTTTTAGACGGTCACAGTTTATAAAAAATAATCAGGAGGGGTTTCTCTTCTTTCTTCTTTTCTTTTAAAAAAAAAAACTTTGCAGTTATAGCCTCATTAGCCTCACAGAAATCTCTAAAAAGCCGCATATGATTTTGGAGCCACAGGTTGCAGACCCGAGCTGGTGTTCAAACCAGGGGCTGTCAGCCTGCTTGGAAAGAGGAAGGCTCAAAGAACGAGTTTAAGGAGCTAGAACTGTAATGAAAGGATGAGGTAAAACTTGAGGGTAGCAACAAATGTCCTGTGCAGGGGCCAGATGGAGACTGATTGGATGTAATGTTTCCACCAGCAACTAAGGCTACGTCTGTGCTAGACATAGAAGTCAATCGCCAATATGCAGTTTTACCTACATCAATTGGGTAGCTAAAATTGATTTATCTGGAGTCAACTTCCATGTCTGTCCATGTGGAGGAAAGTCATGGGGAGTGTTTCTCCTGTCGACCTTCCTTATTCTTAGCTTTTCACAAGGAGTACAGGGGTCGACATCGACCCTTGGAAGCATCACTTCATGCACATGCAAAATAAAACCCTGAAAGATTGACCCTCCGCAGGTTGATATTCCAATGTAGTGTGGCTCTAGCCTAAACGAGTTTGAGGGGAGCCTTCAAAATAGATGATGGGTGGACAGGGGAGGGGGAAGAGATGAGCATGTCAATCTCTTGTTACTGTGATCAGGCTTAGAGCCAGTAACCTTCATATGCCTTTAGAATCCTTTTTCCTGACTCCATAGCTCTCTAGAGAGGTTGCTACAGGGGTGGTGCACAGTGCGCCTGGGACTTGACACACTGCTGTACACAACTCAGTCCACTTCAGCAATAGGCTAGCTAGAGATTAGTATCTACTGTGCCAGTTGTAACTGAACTGCTGGCTTATAATGAAGCCCTTTCTAGTGGGATCTTGTTCTGCATGTGCACTGAGATGTCATACCATGCATTTATACGGTTCTGAATAGGGATGTAAAATCACATTTAATTAGCTAACCAGTTAAATGTTGTTATGTTCAAATGGTTAACACATTTAAACCGGGCCAGCAGCTCTCCTTGGGCATCTGTGAACCAGGGCTGCTCTGGCATGCTCCTGCTGTCAGCGGTTGGGGTTGTTTCTCCACTCCTGCACCAGTTAATCCTGACTAGTAAGCCTCATCCCTTTTATGGTGAATCTTACTGGTTAACCATTGACATACCTAGTTTTGAACCCGCAGGGCTTCTCTTGAGAGCCAGTAGCAACAGCTCTATTTGTCTAATTGACTTAGTTGCCATTTAGTTACTGTAGCTGGAGGAGTCTCAGGGGAAGGAGGAATGTGACTAAGGAACTCAGTGGCTTTCTTTGAGTCTTGTGCATATTGCATCACTCATGCATATGTGAATATGTTAGGGAAGTGAGTCATTCATTCATTCATTGAGCTATACACCTTGTGCAATAGCTCTGTATCTGTTAATAAGCTCCCACTAACAATTTCAGAGGTCCTTTGGTGACTTGGGGAGCTGGAACTGCAGAGTTGGATTGGAAGCTGTGCGTGCAGTTAACTTTTGTTTTTTTTTCCTCTGACAGCTAGCAACGATGAATAATGGAACACATCCTATGATGCTTTTTGTGCTTGTGCTGTAAGGACCCCTTAGATTAGGAGCTTGATATGTAGGGCTAACGAACTCAAGTAAATGTGAGTGTGTTGGTCTGGGCTTCGTTCTTTTGCAAGTATCGGAGGAGTAGCTGTGTTAGTCTGTATCCACAGAAATGAGAATTCTTGTGGGACCTTATAGACTAACAGATTTTTTTGGAGCATAAGCTTTCATGGCAAAGACGCAGGCAGCTGACGAAGTGGGTATTTGCCCACGAAAGCTTATGCTCCAAAAAATCTTAGTCTATAAGGTGCCACAGGACTTCTCATTATTCTTTTACAGGTGACTGACTACAGTGCTCTGGTCAGATGCTCAAAGGCCTGGCATCCTAATGTTTTCCTCTTGATCCCTCCTTATATATAGGTGGACTAAAGGGCTGTTTAAAAGTGAGGAAGCCCTTAAGCATTCTTTGGATGTTGTCTGCAAGTCTTAGATGTGCTGTGCTTTGAATCAGTCTGGCGGTATGTGGAACTGGCCATTTTTGTCTGACGCTGTGGGCTGCTGCCTAGGATAGGGGTGTAAAATCCTGTTTAATTGGTTAAACACTGGATTTGACTGCTTAATTTTGTTTCTCTTATGTGTGCTCTTACATGCCAAGCCATTGGCACAGGCAACGTTTATCCAGTGTAGCCACAGCTTTGAGCTAAGTCAGACTCCAAATGGACAAAGAACCTATCTGAGCATCCATTTCACATTGCAGAGGCTTCTTTTGCTAAATGTTAAGTCTGGTCCTCTGTAAACTGCCATGTAAATCAGTGGTGTGCAAAGTGGGAGGTGGACTGCCTCTAGAGCAGACATAAAATTTTGTAATGGGGGTGAAGCATGATCAGCTGCTGGGTCTCAGGCTTATCCATCGTATTAGAAATGTTGAAATATGTTACTGTTTTTAGGTATGTGTATTCACATTTATATTCTGCTTAATACAGTTTTTACGTTCCTAACTTATTTTCTTACATGTGCTGAAAGGGGCTTTTTTCATATGAACATAATGGAAATTTCTGTCGGTTGGGATTACATTAGATAGGTGCAGGGAAGATCCTGCTAATTTTAAGGATGAAAAATGGGGCCTGATGTAAGAAGTTTGCTCATCCCTAAATATAAATAAATACATATGGAGATACACAACTCATAGAGCTGGAAAGGACCTTGGGAGGTCATTGAGTCCAGTCCCCTGCCCTGTTGGCAGGACCATTTAAAATACATTTAAAAAATGTATTTTGCCCCAGATCCCTAAATGGCCCCCTCAAGGATTGACCTCACAACTCTAGGTTTAGCAGGCCAATGCTCAAACCACTGAGCTGTCCCTGCCAGCTATATGTAAAGTGCTGGAATGAGTCTTGTAATCAAGCTACCAAATTAGATTAGTATTCAAAGGGATCTTTAACTAAACTATAAATCAGCACTTGTTTGGCCAAGAGGGATTCCCTCCATCCCCTTTTTGGTATAGTATTGCAGCATCACAGTTGATTGGTAAAAGTCTTTAGGGCCCATGAGAAGGAATGAAAACAATGTCCCTGTGAAATTCATTGATCTAAGCACTGAAATGAGACACAACCAGTTGTGTGGTGTGGTGTGTGGTGGTTTTTTTTTTTGCCCAGCTTTTTTCCCCTGTAGGTGAGATGAGGGGGAGAGAATCTTGATACTGTATCTCATATCTGTGTGAAATCTGCCATTTCTAGCTATTGGTGATTTTCTTTGGAATGCGTAGTGAGTATTTGGGAAGGCTTCACTGTAGAGATGTGCTGTTTTATCTATAGAAAATGCTTTTTAGGAATCCGCTGGCAGGAAATGCGTTCTCATTTATGGCAAAGAAGAATCTGCATTCTGCTGACAGTTTAACTTCCTCCTGTCATCCCCATTCACTTAGTTGGGGATAGATCCCTCTCATATGGGTTGTTGGCTTGCTTTATCATTTGTTCTTGTGCTACATACAGCACGCTTTACAGATTAGTCTAGAGTCCTGCAAATCTGTAGATATCAATGTCTGTGTATGGCAGTGTAGTTATCCATGGCTCATTTTTGTCGATAGCAATGTGAATGCAGATACAGATGTTTTGTATCTGCATAGGGTTCTACAGATGTAAGAATCACAGTTCACTGGTTAGTTGGCCCTGATAAAGGGACTCATTCAAGCCCTAGGATGCTTTGTGCTCTGCAGATTTCCTCTGCACCTGGTAACTGAAGTTTGATGCAGAGGGAAGGAAACTTCCTTGTGTAACAACGTTTTTCTTCATAACTGATTAAAATAGCATTGCTGTTTTTTTTTCTTAAAACACCCCTCATGACCATATTTTTCACAGCAGCTTTTTGAGCACCTTCTTGATCAGACATCTACTGCTGCAGAGATCTCTCAGAGTCAGCAGCTCTGACTAGGACCTTACGGTATGCCAGTGCACTACACAACCCTAGTATTAGAGTTAGTGATAGCTGACTGCAGTTGGCTATTGTAAAAGAAATGCATGTCTTGCAGCAAAGTAAGCTCTGGTTTAGGTCCCAAGGGTTGACTTAGGAGCTGCAGGCTGTGACAAAGTGGGAGGTATGGGGATTTGATTTCTCCTGGTTAGATTGTATGCGTTTACTGTTTGCCCTACAGTTGACTGCAATTTCCCTAAGTTTCACTAGGCAGCATCAGGTGAGCCAGAAGGTGACACCTTTGTTCCCCTCCAAACAGGGCAAAGGAGAGGGGTGGGGCATGGCCAGTTTGAATTGGAACTGGGAGTTGAAAAACAGTTAGCTGGGACTTGGGGGGAGAGACAAAGGGGAGCCAAGGCACTGGCTCGGGGCCCGCTTCTGAGTTGCCTCTCCCCAAAATGGATTGGACTGACTGTTTCTGCGTGCAGCACTAATGTCTGTACCATGCTGTATCCCTGCGGACTAATAAACCTTCTCTTTCACCTGCTGAGTGAGAGTCACCTCTGACTGCGGATGGGGTACAGAGCCTGAGCATAGAGATCAATCTGGCTTTTTTTGTTTTTGTTTTAAAATAGAATGGCCCTGATTGGAGGCAGGATATTCCTGATTTGTGACTTCCCCTCACTTCTGAACAGAGTGCAGAAAATACTTGATGGTTTACATTTCTGAAAGTACTTCACAAGCATTAAGGCCTTGTCCACCTTTGGAAATTGACCAACATAATTATTCTGGAAAAAATATTAAGCTGTACATATTCTTGTATACCTTTATCTCCTCTGGGATAAACTCCCCTTACGTGGGCACTGTAGTAATTACTCTGCTTTGAGTGGAGTAACTATTCTGGAATAAAATTGCTCTTATTCTGAATAGCATCTTCAGTGAGCAAGGGTTTGTGTGTGAAGTAGTTGTACTGAAATAGCTATTTGAACGTGTCTATGCAGGGATCCAGATCACCATAGTCAAGTTCTCCTAACTCCAGTAAACTACATCTGTGACCACAACTCTGAGATTAGGAGATGACTATATATTGCTGCTATATATTTGACAGCACATTGTATACAATCTGTTTCTCCTCCTTTTGTGCACTTTGCACAGTAATGAAGGAGCACAAAATAGGAAAATGTGAGTGTAAAGCCTTAGTGTTGTCAGGGGACTCCAGGATAGATGTGGCTGTGAATATTACCTTTAAAAAAAATATTACCTTTCACCTTTTTTTAACTGAGGTACATAATGGTTATTAAGATCTTTGGATGAGAAGGGCAAGGGCCTGTTGCATTCTCTGCTTTTTGATACCATCACACTAATTTAACCTATAATCTAAAACATCAAGTGCAGAGATGCATTTTTAATTTATGAGAAACATACACAGCGTGAGCATTTTCCAGTGTGGAACCTGAAGCAAACAAATATTGTATGCCTTTTTACAATAGACTTTTCTGTGCAATCAAAACAGCATACAAGACCTCTGTCTTGTCTCTAGTCCAGACCCAGCCTTGACCAAACAAACTGCTGCTGTCTGACTGTTCTGTGACTTGCATCATGTGAGCTATATCTAGCTTGTAGGAATCTGTATCATGGTTTAGGGCAGCGGTGGGCAACCCACAGCCCATCAGAGTTCTGTGGGGCCCACAAGACACTGTTTACTGTTGCCCATGAGTCCACTGGTTTCAATCCTCATAGTTGTTTCACTACTAGTATTACTAAAGAAACACAAACTTAAAGAAAGGACATGTGAGGTGATGTACATGCTAATTGCACGCAGAATTGACTGTGGTAGCTATGTGCTCCCTTTGCATTCAAAGTGCTGCTTTGGTTCATTTGGCACATCCTGCAAATTCTAGGTATGCAGGTACAGTTAGCAAAACTATCCTATCCAGGGAGACTGTCTTGATTGAGACAGTCTTGCCGCCCACACAAGGGAAGGGCCACTCATGTGGTCCACTCACTAGCCTAGGTTGTTCATCATTGGTTTTGGGTGTGGCTTGTTGATCATCTCCTCTGAGGTGCCAAATGCTGTTAGCAGGCAGGGTCTGGGGATCTTTCACTTGTGCTACCTGGCTGATAATTTGGGCTTGCAAAATGATCATGAAAATGGTTTTCTCCAGCACAGATGCTACTAGACTGTGAGCACCTTGAGGAAGAGTCTCTTATTTTAGCACTGCATAATGCCCAATCCTGGGCACTGTGGTAATAAAACTCCTCTTGCTCTTACCATTACAACTAGCAGTGAAAATAACTTGCTTTACTCACCTGCCCCACAAAAAGCCCAGTGTGGCTCACTGAGTAGCCAAGTAAAACTGTCCCTCCTGTTCCTGTCCTGTGTATGTTGCTGTAGTGCCTAGAAAAAGACAGTCCTGGATCAGGCCCCCAAGGCAATGTGCAAACACTACACAGAAAGGGCCATGCCCCACTAAGGCAACAACAGTGAGAAGTCCTATGGCACCTTATAGACAAACAGATATTTTGGAGCATAAGCTTTCGTAGGCAAAGACCCGCTTTGCCAGATGCAACATCAACTGAGGCAACAGTTGAAGCAGCATGCTTGTGGCTCTGTAAAGAACCAAGCCCCCATGTGGCGCAGTGTCTGAAACCTGATGGACTCTTACATCCGGGGTGAGCAGACTTTTTATGTTGAGCCCTACTTTTCATCCCTGCAGTTAGCAGGCCCTGAACCTGTCTAAAGTAATCCGAACCAACAGAAAATTTGGTTATGTGTATTTATTTAAAAAAAAAAAAACTTAAATCAGTATCACTGATCGGAATATAAATGTAAATACACAGACATAAAAACAGTAACATATCAACATTTTCAATGAGATGGATGAGCCCGAGACTCAGCAGCTGATCATACTGCACTTCCCCCCCACTTACGAAATTTCATGCTGCACCTGAGGGGTTTGACCTCAACTTTGCGCACCCCTGCCTTAGATAAATTAAGGTCAGGCTGCATGAAGCTCATTTATAGCTCCCTGCATGAAGCTGACTGGATTTTTACAGTGGCAGTGGTGGAGCAGAAAACTCTGAGCTGTAAAATAGAAAGTGATGCAATTAGGAATACTTCTGCTTTCAATTGTCAGAACTTTTTGCAGTGGAGCTGAATCAGTGTAGGAGTGCCAGATGCTTTAGGTATGACAGCTGTATGATAGGAGACAGATTGTAAGCTCTTTGGGGCAGGGACTAGCTGAGTTTTATACTCAGAAACTCAGTGCCTGACTGAGCTCTAGGCTACTATATTGTTTCTTGCACTAGCATAGTCTTGAAGTCTTTATACTGGAACCCTGCTTTTGCTCAGTTTAATTTCCCCTGTGTTTGCCTCAGTAGGGCATGTAACAGATTTTATTTCTGTAATTGGTTGCCTTCTGTGCTAACAGTTTTGCTGGCAGGCTTCGTCTCTGTCAAATAGAGGCCAGCCAGACTTCATTTCTGTTTGCTGCTACATCTTTCCCACTTGAGACTCTGCTGTTTGTGGTAAAAAAAATCAATAATGCTCCAGGTCTTTTGTTTCCCTCCATTCAGCTTGCCAACAAAGCACGGACAGAGAAGGAAGAGAAGCTGAGCCAGGCATACGCAATTAGTGCTGGAGTCTCTCTGGAGGGACAGCAGCTTTTCCAGACTATACATAAGACGTAAGTTGCCTTCTGGAGTGGGTTGGTGTGGGAAGTTTTGCTGCTTTCTCCGCCTTCTTGCTGCTTTTCCAAATCAGCTCATCGGTACACGCTTGTGCCTGTGTTGTTTAGCAGGCTGGGTGACTCTTCTTGGGCTGGATTCAGAGAAAACTCTCTCACTGACAGTTGCAATTTAGCATAGGGCCTCCAGGCTCCTCATCCCTGCCATAATGAGCTTATGGGCTGAGCCCACGTCCGCAGTTGCTGCCCCCTCTCATTGCCGTGTGTGCTGTCTGGCCTTTCTTGGGTGCTGATCTGATTCAGGCTGTCTAGCCAAGCTGCAGGCTGCTCCTCTAGGCCATGCTTTGGCTCCCTGAAACTCAACTTACTGCTGCACTGTGGAGTGTGGGTGGAAATAGACCCATGGGACATAGGTCTCAATTCGGCCCAACCTCAAGCTACAGCTGGAACTGCTAATGCCTTGGAGCTGTGCCATTTCAACACTCTCCCTGGCTAGTGGCAGCCTGCAGCCTAAGGCTTTGCGAGCGATTTTGCAGCTGTGCTGTAGCGCAAGAGCTTTGATTAGCAGGTGTGCCAGCCCAAGGCCTGGTTTAGTGTTACAGGTCCAAAGGAGAGCACCAGTGTTTCTGAATGTAATCAGACCTGCAGTGTCTCAGAGCACATGGAGGATTTGTACTTCTGCCTGGCAGAATGACTGACTTGTAACTGAGAGGTGACCCTGTAACTCAGCAACAACAGCTCTGAGTGATGTATGCCGCTGACTGTAGACAGATCGCTTATCGGGATGCTGCTTCCCGTAATTCTTCCCCAGAGGAGCTGTCTCTCTACCTTCAGTGATGGATTGGTTGCTGGCCTAATCACACCTCTAAGGCTGGTTCATTAGTGTGGGGCAGCGGCTCACGCCTGTCTGTGATGATCAGGTTTCAAAGCTTCCACCATCAGCAAAGGGAACTAAATCTGTGTGAGATGGGGAGGGAGCTGCTCAGTCGTAGTGGGTGGCAGTGAGTGCATGCCGGTATTAATAAAATCCTGCGTTGTTTCTGCCTCTCCCAGTATTAAAGACTGTAAATGGCAAGAGAAGAACATAGTGGTGATGGAAGACGTCATTATTGCTCCTCCATACCAAGTGGAAAACTGTAAAGGCAAGGAAGGAAGTGCCCTGAGTCATGTACGCAAAATAGTAAGTAGAGGACAAAGTGAATCCCACGTTAGGTACCCGTAGGGCTCCATTGTGTCCTTTCCCCAGCTCCCATGCGGTCTACTCCCAAAAAGGAATGGTGCATTCTAGTTGTTGGCTGCATGGGGCTTTCAGTCAAGCAGGAAATGGTTTTCAAAGATGTCTCCTAATTATGGTCCATTAATAGGACCTGGGGTCTCTTCTATCCATTTTTTGTGGCACCACTCACTACGGTGCCAAGGAACTCACAAGCTTGGTCTCTGCTGTCCTCTCTTCTTTACAGGTTTGATATTAAAGCTTTATCCACTTGTGAGTTATGGTCTTCCTGGAATGCAGCCTGGCCACATGGACCATTCTCTTTGTCTCTGGGGAAGGGTCTTCGCTTTGCCATTCTGTACTGCCTGTGACAGTCTGCTCCTTGCAGACCATCATGTAGGACACATACAGCTATTGACTTCTAGCTGCATGATCCAGCTGAACCATTGTCATCCCCCATCTACCGGGCTGGAGGAGATGCAGCATGCACCCATAATCCCTATTGTAGTCTTGTGAGGCCTATAACAGTCACAATAATTGCTTCTGGTCACCATGAACCACTTTCTTGCACACGTACTGTCCCCTTCCCATCTGATGGCCCCCAAGAAACCTGGCCACCCCGCTTGCACAAGCATGCACGCACATGCACATTGTGAAATTGTACAGTTACAGCCCAGCAATGTTGATCCGTCTCCCTTTCTCTTTCCCCTTGGCCAGGTAGAGAAACATTTTAGAGATGTGGAAAGCCAAAAGGTGATGCAAGGTTCACAAGCACAGCAAACACAGAAGGAAACCACCCTGTCATCCTGAGTTGTGGTGAATCCGGTCACCAGGCGGCGCTCTTCCAAGATCCAGCAGAAGATGTCCTGATTTCTTCAAAGGAGGCTGGGGCGGGGGAGGGCCAGGGTTATACGTTATTTTCCCGGGGCTCTTTAATGGGGAGCCTCACCACTTCCAAACTTTAGACTTTAAAACAAAAAAGAGTAATTTAAAAGACCATCCATTACTTGACTAACAATCTTTCTTTTTGTCTGCCATGTTTTCTTCTAGGACAGTCAGACTTTGTTAGTTTTATTTTTGAATTTTCCCTCCCGACACCCTACAAAACCCTCACCCTTTTATTTTTGGAATGGGGGTGTCCACTATTCTTCCCTCATTGTCCACTCCTTTCTGTGACGTAGGAGAATCTGCCCTCCCCAAACACCCTGATAAAAATAAAAATAACATTCTGACTGTGTTAACTGAATTGGGACCTTTCTGCAACTGGCATGGTCCTATTTTAATTTTGTTTGCACAGGGCAAGGCTTGAATTAGTCTTATTTTTCTTATCTTTAAACATATATGAATATATATATGAATATATATATATATATATGAATATATATATTAAAATGTTCTTTAAATATTTTCTGCTTCTGGCAGTTCTCTTCACTGGGATCATGGCAAAAAATCAAATAACTTTCCTCACCCCTAATCAGCCCTGACAGAGTTTGGTGGCTTTGCATGTGACTCTGGAGAATTCAAAAATATTAAGACTGGGGATTTGGGAGCCCAGGAGGTGGTGGGGCTTCCTATATCATAAACCTCTTCTGACTGTGCTTTTACTGTCCTGTGCTAAAGATGGGTTGGCCCAGTTTGGAAGACACAGGCACTAGGACTAATACAGAATGGTGCTGCTAATTTACTCCTCCATGCCTCCAGCAGTATGGTATCATAAAGCTGCCTCTTGTCCTCAGTAGGCTGGCAGACCTGGACACGTGGTGTGTGTGTCTAGCATCGCAGTGGCTCATGCAACCAAATATCATGTGTTAGATCATGTGTAGGCTTCTGTCTTTTTAAAGGTTAAAATTATCCAAATGAACTTGGATAGCAGCCTATTTGTATTTGATCCCATTTCTGCTCCAGACGTGTGCATCTGGGGCCCTTACAAGCTGTGACATGGTTTGTATATGTCCCAGTGCCTATGCAGAGAGCATTGGGATCTAGTCTAGTTATGCTCCATTTGCTAAGAGAGCACTAGGGCTTTTAATGCTCTGTCCAGCCCAACCCTAAAAGTCTTGAGCCATGGGGCTGATTTCCCCCTGTGTTGTACCAAACCCAGCTGGCACTTGTATGTTGATCCATTTGGCCATAGGCTCTGGGTCAAGTCAAATCAGGGAGCCTGTGAAACTGACTTTCTTCTGCGCTAGGCATGGGTGTGATGAAGCTACAGCAGTGTTTTTTGTTTTGTTGCCATGATCTTCCCCTTCCCCTTTTTTTTAAATAAATGGATCAAAATTAAATAATTCAAGCCCTGCCTTTAAAAAATAAATTTTTTAGTATTGTTTAGCAAAACAATAAAACCCAAAATTTTTTTAACCATCAAAAGTGTCTGTGTTGGTGGGTTTCTCTGTTTGCAGCACTGGTGCTTGGCAGTGAGCTGGGGCAGGTGTCTTGGCAAGCTGCATGCAGGTCAGCCACCTTCCCCTCCCCCCAGTGGGCTGAACTGCCCTTGCTTTCAACTAGCTGCCTTGCCTTGTTGCCCCATGAGAAAGGCAAGCTCCCTGTGGCAGCCTGTGCTGAGGGCTCTAGGCTTCTGAAGCACAGGACTTGAGCAATGTCCTCAAATGAGTGGGACAGCATGGACCAGCCCCAGCACAAAGATGACTTTCAGTCATGCCTTGGGAGCTGCGGTGTCTGGCTCCCCCCTGCTGTAAGGAGGCATGGGGCCTGACACTGCACTGAATGGGCACATTTGTGCAGTCTCAGGCAGGTGATGGAGACAGGCTCCACTTGCTGTTGTCCCAACAGATGTAGGAAGAGAGTCACCTTGACTCTATAAGGGCCACACCATTGTCAAGAAACTATTTGTAGCACAGCAGCAGGCTGCAGACCAAAGACAGCAGATGGGCCCAGTGCAAAACTGCTGCTGGGTCCATCAAACCCTTAACCAGGCCCGTCATAGTTGTGCTATGGGTGCTGGGAAGAATGCTCTATAGGATGTTGGTTTTGAATGGAGACCTTGCCCGAGCTTGCACTAGGCCACGGGCCAGCTAGGGCTCTGTGGGAGTTTTGTCAGCTAATCACGTTCACTCCTGAGGTGAAGGGCTTTGGGCCTGTTATCAAACCAATTATTGGAGCTTCACCCCTTCTCCGGCAGGGTCTTGTCCTGTAGAGACCGAGCAGCATGTCAGCCTGGCTGGCTAACTGCCCTGGGCTCCCTACAGCCAAGTAGATACTTCATCGGCAGGAAGCCACTTCATGCTCCTCTTGCTCTAGAGCAGAGGCTCTTGCTGGTGGGGGAGATGCTTGGAAAGCCATGGTGGTCACAACCAGTCTGGACTTGGTCTCATCCATCCCCTTTGGGTCTCTGAAGAGAACTGCATCCACTCCCTGCTTGGCATATTTGCTGCCCTTACTTATCCTTAGGTGGTTTTCCATTGTTCCAGCTCTCTCCAAACAAAGGAGCACATGGAATTGTTCCATTGTATGGCCTAAAAGGAAGGGTTCCATTACAGTGCAGAGTTTCAATGAGGCACCAGCACTGCCTCCATCCAAGGAGTACAGTGAATGTGCTGAGTTCACGATGGAATGCCTAGTGCTTCAGCCTTCCCTGTCTTGTCCTGCACTGGTGGGATAGTGCTGCACAGTGCGAGGACACTGTCTGAAGCATCACTGTGGCCCCAGTCTCTTCCTGGCTTTGCCCCATAACAAGGCTGACTCCCTTCTTTGGACCACAGTGGGAAGCTGAGATCTGGAAGGCACTGTACTCATGTGTGCAGACCACTACATCGTGTGCTAGGAGCAACAGGTAGGGAGCTAATACCTAGTATGGGACCCACAGCTACACATCAGAACTGGGAGAGGTGGGTCCCTCTCCCATGTGTTCAGAGGTGAGGAGTCCCACATCCAGCACTGGCTGCTTGCTGAAGTAGCCCCGAGCCTACATTCCAGTGCTTATATTCACATGCTGAAGGCAGCTTTGCTGTCTCGATTTTTCCATCATGCAGGGCTCCTGGGCCACATGCCTTTTCTGGCTACAGTGATCAGTAATGCCTGGGTTGGGGGCGTGGTAAAGTCCCCTAAGGCCAAAGCACCTGACAAGTTTGTCTCTTGGGAAGGATCAGAACTGCCCTGCAGCATGTGTGAGGCGTTTCCTTTGTGCTCTGCAAGGCTGCTTGCTGCTTTCTGAGGGGCTGCCACCTAAATGTGAAAATCATTCTTCAAGGGGGGTCTTCTGCTCCTAGCTGTGCACTCCCTAGCTGTGCTCAGTGCATGCTGCCCACTGCCGGAGTACGGGGGAATTAAGTTTCCCATGCCAGAGGAAAAACAACTGTAACTGCAAGAAGGGTGTTCAAGATAAATGGACTATAGCAGCAATAGGTACTGTTTGGCTCCATATGAGCAGAGATGAAAGGGGTGCTCTGTGTGCACAGATCTGGCAAGAGCTGGCTGAGCTGCAGCAAAAGCCATCGGAGAGCTATTTAAAGAGCTAACAGGGACCTGAGCTGTGATAGGACAGTACTTGTAACAAATTTACAGGTACTTTCACCCTGCATATGAGCCAGAATATTAACCCATGGAACTCATTGCCACAAGATATTGAAGCCAAGCCTTGGTAGGGTTCAGAAAATGATTTAGGTGGCACACAGCAGCCACAGTTGCACTAATGTGGATTGTAAATGGATGCTTTCAGGCCTCAGCCAATTGCTGAGAGATCAGAGGGTTCAGCAAAAACTTCTTTGGGAAAGGCTAATTCAGAATTTCCTTCACTGGGGTGTCTTGCCCCTTCTGTGGACTGGATGGAGGCCCTTGGTCTTGCTATTCCAGGCAGTACAGGTGGCACAGCCAAGCTTTGGAGAGAAACTGTTCAGAAATACTCCCCTCGGGCACATTCTATGCCAGGACCTCCAAGCGCTCTGCAAGCAGCAGTGACTTAAGAGCCCCCTCCTGAGCTTGTCACCCTGCTTCAATGAACCCTTGTATGGGGACAAGTAGGGAGAAGAAGGGGCATGCTTGGGGCATGGCTGGTGCATCTCAGGGAGCACAGAGGAACATCTCATCCCCCTGCATGCAATGTGGCAGGGATAGGGTCCTTGCTGCCTCTGACTCTTTGAATTGTTGGCTGCTTGGCAGGAAGCATCTGAGCAAGCTGCATCAAGGGTTTGACTTACCAAATTGTCACCTGCAAGGATCTAAATAACCACACCGGATCAGACCAAAAGTCGTCTTGCCCAGTGTCCTGTCCAAGTGTGGCCAACACTAGGTGCCCCATAGGAAATAAACATAATAGATAATGAAGCAATCCATCCCACACTGCTCAGTCCCATATATTTGGGCCTAGACCAGGGTGGGCGGTAATTTTTGCAGAAGGGCCACTCCATGGTCTTTGGTGCCTTCTGCCTCTTTAAGGGAATTTTGTTCTGCTCTGTTGTCTCCTCCTCCCCTGCTGTGTACTCCTGAGTCACTTATCCATGCTTCAGAATGAAGCAGCTCAGCTCTGTGTTTCCTTCTCCCTGATGTCTGGTCTGCAGAGATGGGGTGCAGGGGAACACCCTGACTTCAGCACTACCCTTTTTCCTCCAGTTCCTTCTCCTCTGCACAGTTATGAAGTGAATCCTCGGAGCAGCTCTGCTGCAGCTGGAACAAATGTGGGGCAAAAGGAGGAGCTGAACACATGCTGCTGGGTGTAAGTATTCAAAGTCAGCTGATCAGCCGGGCTGGACAGGCCAGAGAAAAATGCTTGGTGAGCTGAATCTGGCCCCCAGGCATAATTTTTGCCCACCTCTGGTCTAGATACTACCTTTGCTTTGCAGCCCAGATAATGTCCTGAATCTGTTCCGCATATGGGCCAGCTGCAACTCCGTTTTGAGAGCTAAGGCTTTTGTATGTCTCGTCTTGTCTGGCACCTCTTAGGCCAACCCTAGAGTATTGGCCTCTCCAGACCTTTTTATGGGCTTCATGTTGACTTTGGTGTTCTTACCCAGCAGCCTGGCAGTCATGGACTTGCCCAGCAGGAGCGATGGGAGGGTGCAGCAGCTGCAATATCTTGTCAGCTAGAGCACGCGCCCAGGTGGTCCAATGCTTGGTGAAAGATGCACATGGCCTCATCTGTCATGGATCGGATCTCTCTGGGTTCTGGTAGGTTTGTTTCTAGCAAGTCCATGGGTGTTCTTAGCAGAAAGTAGGGGTGCCAGATTTTGAAAAAGGTTAGGTGGACATGTCAAGCCTTGGTGGCAGCCCCAGCTGTAGGAACCACGGCCAGGGGTGAAGAGGTCCCTGTTAGCCTCACAGCTAGGAGCCAGCTCAGGCAACGAGCCCTGCTAGGAGCCCTAGCTGTGGCAGTCCTTCCCAGGGGTGGGTAACCACCCTGATAAGTCCCACATCTTCTACTTACGTAAAAATATCCAACAGGACATTTTTGTGTAAATATGGGACTGTCTCACAGATCATGGGATGTCTGGCAACACTGGAGAAACCCTGTCTTGTGTCCCACTCCTCTTAATGCTCTGGCAGCCTAGCTGCAGGGCTGTAGCGTAGATGCGTGTCCTCCCACCCTTGTTTATAGTTAATCCATCCTGGGGTTTGGTCAGCCAAACCACATGGCTCACAGGGTGGACTGTTCACCTTTCACTCCTTGATGTAGCTGAGGTGACCTCACTTTTGAGTGCACACCTGCCCTAAGGCATTTTTAACACAAACCTATCTGCATCTTGCATGACCTGATAGTACTCCTTGCTGGGATTGTATTGGCATTGCTGCCTGGCAAAAGCTGTGGGATGATGATATGGCTTTGAGCCTCCTTTTGTTGTTAGGCAATCTGCTTCTTGTTGCAATGTTGGCTGAGTGCGTTGCTGTGGAAGACCTTAAAGTGGGCAGGAGCATTGCCTAGGGAGGACCTCAAAATCTCAGCCATTCCCAGCAGGGGGTGCCCTAAGGGATTATGCAGTCCTACCTGCTCTCTGGAAGGATTCAGGGGCCAGATAAGTTATAGATGTGCACATCAGCTGTTCCAAGGGAGCTCAGATGCCCAGTGGTCTTTGCTGACCCAAGAGATATGCAGGAAGTGAAGCAACTCCCTCTACTCACCCCACCCCCAAGTCTCAGGGTGGAAGTGCTGGATTTGTACATGTTTATTGGACACTAGTCTTGATTAGCTGCGGAGGGTGGGGAAGTCTGTTGTTTTACGGATGAGAGGTGGGGTGATTAATTTTGCATGGCTGGCTCAGGAGCTTGGGTGCTGGGGAGTGAAACATGAGACTCCACACTACCAGACTCATGAATTCTTTGTTGTGTATCCTGGATAGAGGGAGCAGAAATCTCGCTGCAGTGGGGGTGGGGGGAAAGGGAAGTGGTAAAGAGAGGGGTACTAAACTAGAGAAGGAGTCCCAGAACCATGCAAAGCAATAGCATGCACGCATGTGTGTTTGGTGGAGCACAGCAGCTAACAGTACACAGCAACTTACAATGAGCAAAGAAGGTTTCTCGATCCAAATGGCAGCCCAGAGGAGGATATCAAGGGAGGTGGGATGTAAATTGAAACTCCTGGCAACTGGCAGTCCCTCTCATTTGTTTGGAACTGGAGTGCTGGCAAGACAGCTGCCTTAGTGATGCTGTCACCAATGTGCTGGCTGCCTTTGGGCTGAACCCCAGGCTCTCTACTGCTCTTGTTCCCTGCAGGTATGGTAGTTGAATGGTGTTATATTCACTCAACAGCTGGGCTGAGACATGGTTCCCCAGAGTTACAGCCGTTGCCATCGTCTACAAATGGCTACTGCCTTTTGGCTGTCTAAGGTGGGGGATGCCCCTGTACAGACCCTTGAAATGCTGACCACTGACAGGTGAAGCCAGAAGAAGACTGTTGCTTTACACCCAACGATGAAAGCTTCTAAAATCCAGTGGCTTTTGGAAATGCTGGGGATTTGTCCCAGCTTGCATGATAAGTAAATAGCATGGCCAGGACTGGCATCCAGGTGTCCTGACCCCCCACCCCATGCCCCCATTCTCTGCCAGCCCTGTATTTCCTTCCCAGATCCATTACTGGAACGTAGTCTCCCTGTGGTGCTGTCCTCTGATCACTACCTCACACTTTCTTCAGGGTAACTGCATTACCCCCAGGTGCAGGGGGAGTGATCCTGGAAGGATTAGCAGGGCAGAGCCTGGGACCCCTGTGCAGTGGAGACAGAGCATCATTTGTGATGAGAGGGGCAGAGGGGACTCTTGGGAGGAACTGAGTCAGCCCCCACCAAAGCAGAATGGAGGAGAGTAAAACCCTGTCTTTCCAGCCTACCTTCTCCCTTTCTACATTGGCCAGTGTTGCTGCCCCTCCTCCCCCACATGGGCACACTTGGATGGCTTCTGAGATTGTGGTCTCCAGGCTTGGCAGCCCCCGCCAGGCAGCACAGTGCTCTGAGGGCAGGAGGGGCAGGGTGGCACCAAGCCAGGCATTGTCAGTAATCCCATGGCCAGATTAGATTCTGCTTGCTCCTGGGAAGGCAATCCTGTCCTGCCAGCCCACTCACCTGTCAGCCAGCGCTCTGCCTGCCCAAGGGACCTGGCTGGGGGGAGCCAGGAGCTGGGCCCCAGGCTGGGGTGGAGCTGGGCCTGACATACAAGGTACGTCTTTAGGTTCCCAGTGGTTGGGATGGATGGGGGTGAATGTCTCTGGTGTTTGCTGCTTTTCCAGTCAGCCAGCTGCTCTCACTTGGCCATCTGCTCACCTACTCATTCTGAGTGCCCCTACCAGGCTAGGAGTTGCACATCCTGCCCAAGAAGGCTCAGCTACAGGGGACAATTCTTTCCCTTCATGTCTTCAGAGGTGATCTGGAGTGGTGGTGGTGTGCATGTCTGTCTGGAATCCCTGCCACCCTGGGGCTGCCTGGACAGTCAGCCTTCCCTTGCTGCCCCCTGGGAGGAACTGCCTGCCAGTGTGATTCCCACCCCCACCCCCAAAGGGCATCCTGGGGGTTACAGATGGGTTAGAGGCATGTATCTTGATGCTTGTGTATGCAGGCTTTAAACCTAGTACTAAATCAGGGATCCCTCCCCACACCTTCTAAGGCTCATGCTTAGCAGGTGGATGCCACAGAGCCAGGATCCATGTCATAGGATCAGCAGAGAATTTCTCTCACCCTACAGACTGTGGGGGGTAGGTCCTTTTCTGGGCAATGAAGGAGGGGTGTGCTCCTGCGTGAAGCTGGGCTGGCATGAAGAGTGCTGTGGCCATGGGACAGGTGTGTCAGCAGTGTTCCCTGTAAAGTGGCGTGTGTGTGTCTGCTCAGAGGTGATTCAAATGCTGACCACTGGATTAACAGACCACCCACAGTTAGCTTTTTTGTTTCTGTCAGTGGTGCATATTTGCATATACTTTGGTGCATAAAAATTTTATTCCACAGATGAATGAATAAGAGTAGCAGGAACATTGGTTGTAAGTATAGCAAGAGAATAAAGGATTTTTTCCAGTTGACTGGCAGTGCTGAAATACTGTGGCAGGTGAGGAGGGGAAGTACAGAAAACAATGTTTTTGGTTTGGTTTTGTTTTGCTTTGAAGTCAGATGATCCAAGAGTCAGAAAGATGGTGTTTTGTTACATCCGCCAAAGAGACATCTCATGCTGGGTGTTTGTAACCAAAACCAAGTGATGGAAGAGCTAGTTTCACACTTGCTGGTATGCTGCTGCTGCCACTTTCTTCAGCTGAGGATAAGGAGGAGTTGATTTTTAACTAGGAAATGTTCATAAATATCAACTTCACTGGGTATGCACAAGATGACCAATAGCTATTTCTATTGCTAAGAACCAAAATGGACAGAGGTACAGTAAAAACCAAATGTTGCTTGGGGCCACCTTAGAATATGGTTTATGGGTAATCTGTTGGTCTGTTGCCATGGGATGCTGCTGGTTTGTGTTTGAAGGGTTACAAAGCTTGAACTCCTGGAATCGCCTTGTCTCCTCTCATTACATAACGGTATGCATGCATACACACACACCACGATTCCTGGCAACTCTCCATCTACCTCTTGAAGTCGTTCCACTCTGTATAACTATTTATATAATCCCAGGGCAGATCTACACTACAGAGGAAGGTTGAATCAAGGTATGCAGTTTCAGCTACGTTTTATTACGAAGCTAAAGCTGATGTACCTTAGTCTGAGCTTCTGCACTAAGGGTGGTTGACAACAGCCTGTGCTCCCATCAACTTCCTGTACTTCTAACGGGGTTGGGGCAGAAGTACTGCAATCAATGGGAACACCATGTAAATTTGATTTAGCATGTCCCTACTCAGCATGCTAAATTGAACTCTAAAATATTAACTACAGCTAAGGTCCCATTGACTAACACAGTCAATTCAGAAACTGACAGTATATACCTGAGATTGGTAAATGCCTCTTAAGTGGGTTCATTACCACTTGAATGGCTCTTTCACAGGCTCAGTGTTCTGCTTAATAGGTCTGGCAGGCATTTTCATTTTTAAATTAACCAAATCCTCTTCTGAGGAAGCAGAGGCACAGAAGAGGATAGGAAGATGCAGATGGATGAGCATTAAGACCCAGCAGTGCCCCAAATTTTCAGGTGCTCTGCATAACTCTATATTCTGTGTATGGGTAAGGCTGACTCTGATGGTGGCTGGCCTTCCTCTCAGACATGGGTGTCCTCTGAGTTCTCATCCCAGCTCTACCATGGGGATTCGAATCTGAGTATGACAGAGTCTAGGTGAGTGCCCTAAGCTCTGGCCTAAGGGTTGAAATGGGAGTGGGGATGGCACTGCATCTGTCTCCTGGTTTGATTCATCAGCCTAGCTTCACAAAAATGTTTCATTACATCAAAATTAACCATTTTGACCTTTCTGGAAACATCCTTTCTTGTTTTGACTGACTCCAAACTGCCCCAAATTTGTGATGTTTCAGTTGACCTGAATCTGCATTTTTGACAGAAATCTTGCATTCTTGTCTCCCCCAACCCCGATTTTTTTTTTTTTTTCCTGGCTGTACTTCTGGTACAGTCTACAGCTACAGTGCACAGGACAGACGGTTGCAAAAGCTCGTGTTGATAATGCCAAACTCTGAGAGGTTGACTTTGCAATTTTAATGATGTTCCCATAATGTAGATTTTTTTTTTTTGGCATGTAATTTCCTAGTTTAAGAAGAAAAAAACAAAACCAAATTGTGTTCTTTGTAATGTACAGTCTCCAGCGTGGCTGGAAGAATTGAATCCAGATCCTTTCACACTGGTTTACAGACCTCTGCCCCTTGATGTAAGGATAAATTAGGATAACTAGTAGCAGGAGTAGACGGTTGTGCTCTGTGAACCAGCAACTAGAGGAGGTTGCAGCATATGCATAAATAACAGATTTGGACAATATCAAAAGTACAGAGAGTGGGACTCCTGTGTCTGAGAGCTGGATGTATCCTGCTAGAGACCTATGTCAGGGATGAGGCTTTTCTCTATAGCAAGGGCTGTGAAAGGTGATTGTTACTCCCAAGCAGTGGGAGCAATAAACCCAGAACTGCTGGTTCCTAGCCCAGGACACGTTTCTCAGACAAAAGGAGAGGATAGTGTTATCTGGTTGGGCATGCTCAGTCCTGAGGGAACTTTCAGCATTTAGCAGCAAAAGCCTTTGTTGAATAAAACAGTGATTTTGGGATCAGACAAAACGGAACAGATTTTTCCCAGGGAAAGCAGAAAGCACCATCCTGACACCTTTCTCCTCCCTGACAAATTTCAAGTCTCCACTCCAAACCGTGTAGACACAAGTTGATAGGGAGGTTGATAAGGGGGTGGAGGGGAGACAATGTTTTAATGGGAAATGTTAGGCCATCCCTAAGGGTAATGTCTTCTCTTTCTTGCTAGTCTAGTTCAAATGAACCCAAATGCCCAGCTGTTCACAGCAGAAGCAGGTTGCATCATGGCAATAGATCATAGAGGTTTAGCTTGTGTTTTATAACTTTTTTCCCGCATTCCAGTGCTATATCTAAAAATGACAGAAGTGGCCAATTCTTTTTCTAGACAGTAACAGAGGGAAAGCCGTGCTAGTCTATATACTATCAAAACAAAAAAGCCGTCAAGTAGCACTTTAAAGACTAACAAAGTAATTTATTAGGTGAGCTTTCTTGGGACAGACCCACGAAAGCTCACCTAATAAATTATTTTGTTAGTATTTAAAGTGCCACTTGATGGCTTTTTCTAGACAGAGCACTACCCCAAAATAAAAGGAATCGCTAGAAAACAACACTGTCTAACTTGAAACAACTGCTCAATTATGCTATTTTTACAGTTTTAAAAAACCAAAACAAGAAATAACTAATGCTCATTATTTTATCACATATACGTTACATGGGACTGTCTACAGAAAGAGTAGTACAATTAAATTGTGAAGTACAGCTATTTATCTAGGTAAGATATTTGTATGGCCTCCATTAATATAGTAACTGAGTGATTTGTATTTATTCCTGTAATGCTCCAGTTAGTTACTTGACTTTCTCATTAGAGCATCTGATGAAGTGGGTCTTTGCCCACGAAAGCTTATGCTCCAAAATATCTGTTAGTCTATAAGGTGCCGCAGGACAACTTCTTGTTGTTCTCAAAGATACAGACTAACACAGCTATCTCTCTAATACTTATCATTAGAGCAGTGTTACCTATTAGTTAGAATGGGACTCAAGCAACCTGGGTTACATCCCCAGCTTTGTATCTGCCCTGAGCTTGCCTCCCAGGCCTTGCAGATAGGGAAACCACCGCTGAGTAGCTCCTGGTCCCTTCCCTAGCCTGCACAGCACTCATGCTATGTATACACTAGAGGGTTTTGTTGACAAACCCTGGGGAGTATCCAGCATCCCAAGGAGCCGTTGACAGTAAATTGACAGAACATAGCACTTTTGTTGACAGCCTTTCCCATCCCCATGAAGCATAACGCCTCTGACAGAAAGTCAGTCTTGGACTGGGGCTACACTACAAAGTTTTGTCAACAGAGCAGGCTTCAGTCGACATAGCTCAAGCATCTGCACACTTAGAGCATTCTGTCAACAGAGTCTCAACAAAACTCTATATTTTCCTCAACCGTATTATCCCTCAAAAATTTGAGGCATAACCATCTTTAGACACAGGACTGTCGACAGAAGTGCAGTGTGGACACTTCTGTCAACAGAGAGGACTTCTGGTTGCCAGGCAGCCCTCTTTGCAGAGGTACCATTCTGCTTTCTGGCACCAGAGGGCAGTGCAGTCTGGCAGTTTTCTGTCAACAGAGAAAGTTGTGTGTAGATGCAATCTGTGGAGAGAGGTTCTGTCGAGATTTCCCTGTCGACAGATGCTTCCACTGTAGACATAGCCTGGATGTTCTGGGAAGCTCTTTGTTGACAGACAGGGCTTCTGGGACACTGGGCAACCCTGTCTGCTGTGCTTCTGGTTGGCTGTTTTGGAGAGAGAGCAGTCCAGCTGTTCTCTGTCAACACAATGGATCAGTTTGGCCTAGATCTGTTGACAGAAGTTTTGTCAGAAGATATCTTCTGACAAAAACTTCTGTTGACAAATTCTTCTAATCTAGACGTAGCAGCAGGGACTAGGTTCCAGAGCTCTACCTGTGGAGGATCTGTCCATCTCCCCCATCTCCAGGATCAGTGTCACAAATAGAGCTATGGTTTGAACTGGCAGCTGTCAGTGCTGTAGATCTGCAGCTGCTGCAGCTGCAGGTTGCATAAAAGAGCTAGGAGTCCAGGGCTGCCTGGGGAAAACTTGACCTGCTGAGAGAACTCCTTGTGGCCACACAGAGGCCAGGGGGCAGCAATGGGGAGAAGGCACCTGGGAGGAGGACACAAGCACAGGCTGTGACCTGGAGCTGGGGTGAGAAGTCCCCCCCACAACTGATGCAGCTTAGATTTCCAGACCTTAGAGTGTTCCTCCCCAGCCCCACGTGAGGCTCTAAAGGCTTCACAGGTAGCAGAAGTTTCCCCAGGGCAGCAGCTGATGCCAATGTCTCTGAACTGCCCCATTGCAAGCCAAGTGCCAGGTTGGGGGGGTGGAAGTCAATGCTCCACAGTGTATGCTGCTACTGAATTTTCAGGCTGGGGTGTCCTGAGAAGCATTCTGATGCTCTGCTTCGTCCAGGACACAGCCTGCCTCTCCCTGCAGCATCTCCTTGAGGCTCAGTACAAAACCCTCCCCTCACTCCTGCTTCTGTCTAAAAATGGGAGCGCGTGTGTGTGTGTGTGTCTCGCTCTCTCTCTCTATTACTAACTCCTAAACAGCTTCTCTCCCCTCTTCTCCCCACCAGATCTAGTGCAAGAACAAGCTGCAGCCCTGGTGCCAAAGTGAGGGGCAGGATGGCAGGACTGGAAAGAAAAGCCCAGGCTGGAAGATGAAGGCAGGCATGACCAGCTGTTTTGGTCAGGTTCCATCTCTGCTTTGTCCTGGAAAGAGGGGGGCCAAGAAAGCTCTGGATTCATCAGACAACAAAGGACTCTTTGTTACAGCCTCCTCCAAGGGAACCTGACCCCCTGGGAACGATACGTAGGGCGGAAAGCGATCCAGACAGGGTTGCTTGCTTGGCTGTGCCCTCTTTCCTTCCATTGGTGACGGGGCTCTGCTCTGTACGGGTCAGTCTCCCCTGCAGCCTGCCTCTGTGATGCTGCCCTTCTTCATGGCTCTCCTGCTTTGGGTGCCTGGAGCAGGAGCTGCCAAGGCCTGTCCCAACCTGTGTGTCTGCTATGAATCCTCTGATTTTGTGGACTGCCATGGGCTGCACCTGGCCCACATCCCCCATGGCATCCCACACAGCACATGGATCCTGGATCTGAGACACAACAACCTGACCAGTCTGAAGGCAGGCTCCTTTGACACCCTATGGTCCATGAAGGTCCTCCTCCTGTCCCACAATGCTGTCGGCCAGCTCTGGCCCAAGGCCTTCAAGTCCCTGGGCTTCCTGGAGAAGATGGACCTCAGCTACAACCTCCTGGCACAGCTGCCTCCCGACTTCTCCAACGAGCTGGCCTCCCTGAAGGAGCTCAAGGCAGCCTACAACCGGCTTTCGGCCTTGGCCTTTGAGAGCCTGCAGCACTTGGAGAGCCTGGAGAAACTGGACCTGAGCTTCAATCAAGTGGCTTCCATTGAAAAGGGGACCTTTCGGGGCCTGTCCAGGCTCCGCCACCTCTACCTCCAGTCCAATCGGCTGGGGGTTGTCCACGATGGCTTCTTCTCTATGCTCCAGAACCTGGAAATCCTCTTCCTTGGCACCAATAACATCAGTGTCATCGAGGTGGAGGCCTTCACTTCTCTGCACAACATGAACCTCCTGGCTTTGACCGGCAACCAACTCATCCACCTCAAGTTCAAGACCTTCTTGAACATCCAGACACCCAGTACCCACTTCCAGCTTGCCGGCAATCCATGGGCCTGTGACTGTGACCTCCAGCGGGTCTTTAACAAGATCCTCAGTGTCCGCCACCTCCATGTGGAAGACTACGCAAATCTCACCTGTGCCAGCCCCAGGCAACTGGCTGGCTTGCCTCTAGTTTCTGTGGATGCTCAACTGTGTGTGGCTGAGACAGCCACCGTCCTGGTGATCACAGTTACTGTCCTGGTGACTGTCATTGCTGCCATCGTCATGGCAGAGAGGAACAGGAAGAAGAGCCAGGAGAAGAACTGGAGTGAGTCGGAGGGACCCTCTGATTCACAAGAGAAGTAAGAGCAGGGTGGAAAGGCCGGTGTTCAGTGCATGAGAGCGTCAGTTCCTTTGCCCCTGCTTTTGAGTTCTCCTGGATCTGCACAGAATGGACCTATTCACAGTGTCTGGGGACCCAAGCCATGTGGGGATGGTTTATCTGGAGCTGCCCTGCTTGGACATGTGGCTGCTGTGCTGACCCTGGGAGGAGGGCGGCAGGCGGGCAGGTGAGGCTCCCACTCAGTCCCATAACATATCTGGAAAATGATTTTTTCCCCCTTCTATTGATTTAGCTCTTTTACAGAGGACACAAAGCAGAGCTGGGTCCCTTCCTTCCACCTGCTCATTGCCACCAAATTCTGCAAGCCAAAACCTGTCCTGAAACACACATGCACCTGTTCACCTCCCTGGCCTTTTACTGCTATCTTCTGTGATGCCTCTCCTGCCTGCTGGTGGCCTATGGGAAATTGCAAACGTGTAACCAATTAGAATATGAAGTTGGGGGGAGGGAATCCTCTCCCCACCCACTGCAGTGGCTCCACAGGGCTGCAAGAAAGGAAGAGGGAGCAGTGCTCTGGTTTTGCCAGTCATCTCAGAAGCTCTGGGTCTTTTCAGCCCTCCCCAAAGAGATGAGGCTTCCCTCTGCCTTACAGAGGGGGAAAAGGAGGTGCAGAGCCTCAGTCAACGTCAGAGCAGCAAGCTGGGATTAAAATTTGGGGGTCCTGACACTTGATTCTGCAATTGTCAGTGCCTTCTCCTGCTCCTCCCATCCCTGTGAGTGAATCCTTTTGGGATTTGGAGGTAGTGTCAAAGTGCTACCCTGCTGGAAGAGCTGGTTTAGGGACATAACCCTTGGCTGCTCCTGCCAGAGGCTGTTGCAGTGGATGGGGAGCTGCTAGGGTTCCCTGTGGAGGCACAGCTCCTTGATCAGTGAATGAAGCCTCTTAGGGGTTGGGGAGACTACCTCCTGGGAGCATGAGCAGAGTGAATCAATGGCCACAGCAGAACCATAAGAGTCCATCTACGTGGAATAGGCCTAGATCCACATCAGCTCCTGTGGCCAGCCTGCCTACAGGCTCTAGTTAATGTTCCCATCAATGTGCAGAATAAATTATATGTGCCTCGAGACATGCACACCTCCAATAGAAGCAGAAAACCTAGCAGTGGGAGCTCCGCTAATTAGCTGGGTGGTATTTGACTCTCTTTTGGACAGCTGCCCAAGCACTCAGTTTACAGGAAACACTGGCTCTGGCCTGGGTCTGCTCCTCATTTTGCATCTGAACTGATGCCCATAGGAGCAGAAAGGCCACAGCAGCAGGGCATTATTCACAGCCTCTGCCTAAGCCTCAGCCCTCCTCCCACCTAGCCCCACGGTGCCATGAGCCATGCTTCAAAACATGAGGTCCTGGCTGTGCATTCATCCCTTCTGCTAAATCCCAGATCCAGCCATGCAGCTGAAAAAAAGCAGCTCTGGATTAATCAATGGATTAAAATCCTCCTTCCAGCTGGCAAGTGGCTGGAGAATGGGGCTGCTTCTATTGCCGCCAGGAGGTCTGAGTGCCTCATGGCGCGAGACTAGGTCCAGTTGTATGTTTGGTGTCACAGATGGGCCAGTCAGCTCTCCTGGGGAGCCAGGGGGGCCAGTCCTTGGGCCACTGGATGTTACAATTTTTGGGGAATGAACTGGTAGGGGATGTGAGAGCAGCAAAATAGCTGGGACAAGTAGAATAGGAAGGGAGCAACTGCAATACCTGAGAACATTCAGGGGTTGATCTCATCACAGACCTGATCCTGCAAGGTGCTGCCTTCCCCATGTGGGGGGTCATTGCATCTTGAAGGATCAGGCCCTGAACTGCCACCCTCTGTCCCCTTCTAAACAGCCCCACAACCAGAGACCAGTGCTGGGTTTTGAGCTATTGCATGGTTCATGTCTACTGGCAGTGCTGTGGAGGTGCGGGGGTGGAAGACCTAGGGGATGAGTCCCTGTGGAGTTGTTTACTGTGAAATCTTTGTGTAGGGATTTTCCTGGCTACTATAATTAACAATGCTCTTCCTTGTGGTACCCTTGTACAACTATTAGGCTGCCTACTAACGTCATGAAAAGAAATAAAATTTAGTTTGCCTCAACCTCTCTGGTGTTTGCACGTGTTATCTTCTGTGTGTATTTCAATGGGCCACCATGCTCCAATGCTGGAGCAGGGCCTCTTCTGTCTGTATGTACAGCACCAAGCACAGTGACAGACCCTGCCCCAGAGAGCTTCCAGGCTCAGTAACATTGGTTGGCAGCATTTTCCATGGAGCTATCGAAACTATCCCCGCCTCTTCTGTCTTGGTGCCAGCCTTGTTTCCTGACTCCATTTGCCTGTGGAGACTGGTGAGACACAGTGAAATGAGCAATGGGTTAAATGTGCCTCCTGTGTCCTCACCAACCTAGTAACAATTAGCATGGCTCAGTCTGTAGCTGCTGAATTGAATATCCAAAGCGCTGGGTTCTCTTCCTTGTCCTGCCACAGGCCTGTTAGGCCTTTTCCTACCTCAGTTTCCCTGCAGAAAAATGTAAGTAATAGCCTGGCTTCTTTTGTGAAGGGCTGAGACCTCTTAATGGAAAGCACTAGGTATTATGTGAGCATCTTTTCAGTGTTTTTTGGCTTTGTCTTCACTGTGCCCACCTGAAGACCTATCCCCATTTCACAGATAGGCAAATGAAGGCAAGAGTCAAATTTTCCAAAGCGCTCAGTGGAATGGGTGTTGGCCATACATGTCCCCAGGGGAATGGCTCTGTGTGTCTAAAACAGTGGTGTCCAATAGGAATTCAAGGATCACCACCTTTGTGGTTGTTGCCTTTTCATATTCACCACATTATATTATTAAATAAATAATTATATAAATAAATGCTCTTCCCCTCCCCCAGAGCCAGGCACTCCCCTCCCATTCTAACTCAATGCTGGCAACTCACCAGAGCCGCCATGGCTGCCGCTGGAGCTGCTGCTGCAGCTGCTGCCAAGTGCTTCTCTCACCAAGTGCCAGGGTGCATACATGGAGCAGGCAGATGGTACTCCTCACATGCAGTTCTCAGGGGGAGCCACATTTAAACGCTTGAGAGCCATGGGTTGGCCACCCCTGTATTCACCACAATACAGCGTCCTATTTGCCACATGTGGTGAGTAGCAAACGTATTGGACACTGCAGTTCTAAAACCTGACTCCAGTTGTGAGTGGTGCCCACTTGAAAGCCTGAGCAAGAGAGGCATGCAGAGACTTTGTGAACCAGCTGGCATGTGAACCCAGATTTTCCTGCCCAGTGCCTTCTTCACAAACCCAGCCTTCTTCGAGCAAGTACCTCTCCCTTTGGTGCCTTGCTGGGGACACCTTGTCTTTCTGGAGTACAAATTGAATGCCCCAGGTAGGGTATTAAGCACTGAACCCACTCAATGTCAGCATGAATGGTGGTGCCTGGGTCTAGGCTGAGAACTGGGAAGACAGGCAGGAAGTCAAGTACAATTCAAAGCTTGGCAACCCTCATTCTCTAAACCCACCTGCCTCTTTGCAATGCCCTGGCCACTTGGGATGTAAGAACACTCCACTCATCAGCATCTAACTCCGAGGAGCTACTCCTACATGTAAGATTACATGCCTGCACATGTGATTGTGGTTCAGGCTCAGGGGAGAATCTGCTCACTGTCTGGACCCCATCACCTTGTTTGAGGCACAAAAGGAGTTGTGGGACAGGCCAGATTTTCAGTCCCTATTTAGGCAGCTAAGGCGGTTAGCAGGGAGGATTTGTCAAACCTGCTTTATGGCATCTCCTTGCAGTCACCTCAGCTCCAAATGTACTGACTTCTTTCTTTCCTTTGGATTCAATGGGGGAGACCGAGGGGGGGATAGTGCCACTTGGGCAACGCACTTGCTCCAAACACTAGCCCAGGCAATGTAGCTAGTAAGAGTGTGCCAAATGGAGAGAACACTCCGTCCTTGCTAATAGCATGGAAACAACATGGGAAGTACCAGGTATGGGTTATAAGCCCTCCTCAACTGGCAAAGAGGAGGATGCCACGGGTCACTTTAGTTGCTGGGAGGAGTCACTGCACTTCACTGGTCAGCTACTGCATGCCTCAAGCTGGGCAGCTCCCAATCAATAAAGTGCTGACCCACCACATCTGCCTTCCTCATTGGGTGCATGGGGGTAGACCAAAAATTGAAAAGTAGATGTAAATGATGTACCCTCCAAAAATGAAATAATAAATCAACTTGCCTCTAGCTCGGTAGCTGGAACGTGTGGACCATGTGTCTGGGGCTTGAATCTGCCCATGACCTTATGAATGACTCAATATGCAAAACAGCAGTCAGACCAACAGCTACACAAATGGAATGTTGATATTGCTGCTCTCCAGGAAACCAAGCTGGCAGATGCTGGGTCAGTGAAAGAAACCAACTACACTTTCTTCTGGAAGGTCTTGAGTTCAGAGGAACACTGCCTCTGCGGAGTTAGATGTGCTTCTGAAATCTATCAATGCATTCACAGGTGAATCGGAACATATCATATCCCTGCAGCTCTGCACCAAGTCAGCACATGTCAACATAATGAGTGCTCATGCACCCATGTTGGCATTATGCACCAAAGACATGGACTGCTTTTATGATAATCTTCAGAAAGTAAGATTCCTTTCCAACTGGCGAACAACTGTACATCCTTGGCGACATCAGTGCAAGAGTTGGATGTAACCATCAGTCCTGGCCTGTCTGCCTCAGTCATCACATTACTGAGAAAATGAATGATAATGGTCAAAGGCTTCTCAAATTCAGCTCTCAGAATCAGCCCTGTATCACTCATACTTTCTTCAACTTGAAAGAGTGTCACAAGGTTTCATGGCGCCACCTCAGATCCGCTCACTGGCATCAACTTGACCTCGTACTGGTACGCAGGACACGTCCCAGTGCTGTTAAAATTACATGCACGTACCACAGTGTAGATTGTAATACTTATCTAGCCTTGATCATCAGCATTGTGAAAGTTGTCCCAAAGTAACTGTATATGACAAAGGAATGCACTAAGCCAAAAATCAATACCCTCAATACCAATACCAGAGATGCACTGAAATACTCTGTCTATGCAGATGATTTCAGTCATACAATGGAACACAAACCTGACCACCAAACCGTTGATGAAACATAGTCCATGCTGAGAGATGCAATATATAAATGTGTCAAATTTACTTTTGGAACATGTAAATTCTCTAACAAATCAGAGAGTGGAGGGGTGGGGGGGAAGATCAAGAATTAGATTGAGCCAAGTATGAGATTGAGCCGTACTTGGCTCAATCTAATTCTTGATCTTCCCCCCCTCCCACCCCTCCACTCTCTGATTTGCCCACCTTGATTATCTTTTTCTGATTTGTCCTCCTTGCTTACTGTTTTGGGTTCTCTGTGTCTTAAATATTGAGTCTGTTCTGGTCTGGCTGTGGTCTGAAGAAGTGGGTCTGTCCCACGAAAGCTCACCTAATAAACTATTTTGCTAGTCTTTAAAGTGCTACTTGACTGCTTTTTGTTTTGATAGTGTATAGACTAGCACGGCTTACTCTCTGTTACTATTCAACATGCCATAGAAATGGACTGCGAGGAGGGGAATGGTGTTCAGGGAATCAAAGGGACAGCTCCGACAATCAGAACTGCTAAGAGACTGTTGAGACTAAGCGTGAACTGATGACAGACTGTTGTGGGCAGCTAACAGCACAGACGGAGGCTGTGGGCTGGCAGGGAGAGATAAGGCTTTCGTGCAGCTGGAGCTTTAATAGCAAACAGGAAGGTAAGATAGAAAGAATGGTATAGACCTGAGAGGGGAAATAAACTCCCCTCCTTGCCTCCGCCTTGTACCCCTCACCTGGGCTGTGCACACCCAGAGGGGTGGGAGCTGACCCCCCAGGAGAACTGTTACCGTCTTTGGTCTCTCCCTGGGGGTCGAAACACAAACTCCCCTCCGCCTCCGGCGGCTGCCAGCATCTCCCCTCAGCTCCCGTCACCCTCCCATCCCGCTGCTTTGTCTCCTCCAGCCCCTGCTATGCCGCAGCCTCCAGGTCACTGACCTGCCTGACTGGCTCATTTCTGCCCTAGTCACACCCGCCCCTCCCCCCGCTGCGAACTGCCCCGGAGCACCTTGTAATGTGTGTAACGGCAGGGCAGCAGGCTTTAATTCCCGGTAAGAGTAAGGAGAGCAGTACAGCAGCGCTCACTGAGCATGCTCGATACACCGCACTCCTGGGTTCTCCTCCATTCTGAGACGAGCGGGTGGCGTGCAGCGGTCACAGCAGAGAAGGGGGACTTTTCTCGCGACCGGGTACCACAGCACGAGAGCGCTGGGCGGGGGGGGGGGGTCGTGCAGTCCAGGGGGCTGGGCGGAGCCGGCCGCCACGCATTGCCACCGGAACCTCCGGCAGGCGGAACCCTGATGTGAGTGGGGCACGTTTTCAACCGGGCCGCTGACCACGCACTGAAGCGGAAGCGCACTACCGGACCCGGCCGCTGCTGCCCCCACAGGAAGATGGCGGTGGCCGGGGTTCGGCGGCGGCAGTTCCTGCGGCTGCTAATGCAGCTCGGCTCGTTACTGCTCACACGCTTCCCCTTTTGGAACTGCCTCAGCGCCCTCATGCTGTTCGCCGAGCGGGCCGATGCGCGCAGGTGGAGCGGGGCCGGGCCGAGCGGTTTGAGCACGGGCCTGCCTAAACCCAGGGTTATGAGTTCAATTCTTGAGGGGGCGATTTGGGGCGAAATAGATTCTAAGAAAAGAGAATGGTGCTTGGTTCTGCCAAGAGGGCAGGGGACTGGACTGGATGACCTCCCGAGGTCCCTTCCAGCTCTATGAGATGTGTATCTCCATAAGCCAGGAGGGCTGGGGGAGGAGTTGGGGTGGGGGCAGTGAGCTGGAAGGGAGGAGAGCGTTAGAAGTTGGGGTCCATGGAATTGAGGTAGGGGTGGGAGTCAGGAAATAATGATACTGATCTTTGGAAAGTGCTTTGTGCTCTATAGGAGAACAGGGCTAGGGATTGCTTTATTATTGATAAAGAAGGCTGCAGCTGAGGCATGCTGATGGGGTGATATGATAAATGCTTGCCTTACTGCTATTTGGCCGGTACACATTTCAGGATGAATACTGGGCCTCTGTGTCCCAGGATGTCAGTTGGACACCTCTTCACAGTTTTTAATATCTCCAGTCTGAAAGCAGAATTCTTCCCAATGCAGTGCCTGAACATAGCTGGGAACCCCGGGCTCATATGTAAACTTCCAATTGTGAATGCTCTGTTCTGCTTTTATGGTATGACTTGATTCCTCAAATGTCCCACTGGACTTAAGCTCCTTCCTTGTTTCCTATTAGGAAACCAGACATCCCAGTTCCTTATCTGTACTTGGACATGGGGGCAGCAGTGTTGTGTGCCAGCTTCATGTCCTTTGGGGTGAAGCGCAGGTGGTTTGCACTGGGAGCTGCTCTTCAGCTGGCGGTCAGCACGTATGCTGCATATATTGGGGGCTATGTGCACTATGGTGACTGGTTAAAGGTGAGGTGTTCCTTAAAATTTCTGGGGTGGCTGATGGGCTAGGAAGTCCCCTCTCATCTGTTTCCATTCCACCCTCCCCTAGTAATCTTGGGTGGTTTGGCCTGTCTGAAGTTATTGTAGCTCTTAGTCCAGGACAGGTCCTCATGTCCAAGTAAAACTAGCATCAATGTTGAGCTTCCTTGTTGACTCTTTCAGCAGGGAGGGCAAGGAATTAAAAGGCAATGGAGACTGAATTGCTAATTTGTCGAGATCAGGATGGTGGGAGGGATATGTGCCCAGCCAATTCCTGGGTTGCAGCTTTTGTCTACAGCTGTGTTTTATGAGCAGTAAATTCATGTTAGAATTTCAGGCAGAGCAAGAATTAGCTACATTGCCCTTTCCTTACCATTATTTTCTTCCACTTCTACCCCATTTTGAGCCTTTCGGTCAGCTATCTTATGGTCAAAGGAGTTGGTTCAGACAGGTTGCATAGCACACCTAACTACAATCCTTCCTGACTTTAGCTGATTGTGTCCTGAAACAGGAATTTGAGGTCTGGATCCTGTGGAATGCTCTGCAGTTGTAATTGTCATGTATCTAAATGCCTCATTTTACAGGGCTCCTTTTTATTTCCCAATCGCTAACTGATACGCCCATGGTGTGTTTCCTCCTGCAGGTGAGGATGTACTCACGAACAATAGCGATCATTGGTGGGTTCCTGATCTTGGCGAGTGGGGCTGGTGAGATCTATCGTCAGAAGCCACGGAGCAGGTCTCTGCAGTCCACTGGGCAGGTCTTCCTCGGCATCTACCTCATCTGTGTGGTATGTACGCAGCTGTGCATGGACTAGCTGGTGCCAAGGTAGACTTAGCTCTGAGGTGGCTTTCATGCATAGTTCTGCCATTGCTAGCCCGTGTGCATTGGCTTGCAGTGGAACCACCAGAACAGGGGGGATTAAGCAGGCTAATGAAAAACAAACTGGGATTCAGTGCTTATCATGTGGCTGTGGTCACAACTGGGGAAGTGTGGGTGTTGGAGCAGCTTATACCAAAGCTGAGGGGAGGTCACACAAGGTCTATGGTCTCTTTGCTTTTTAGCAGAGGCAGGACAGATATTTTCAGTTTGCACATCTGTGGCTGTTCTTTTTTGTCAGCAAGCCCTTCAAAACTAGGGGATTTTCTGTATAGCACAGGCCCACTTATGGTGTCCCTTGTATTAAAAAGGCTTGTTGCCAGAGGAGCCCAGCTGCCATTGTTACTAGCCATGGTTGTCTACTGCACTTCCTTTGGCCACTCCTGCAGCCTAGCACAAAGGATTCTGTGGAGCATTTAGAATACCACCACACATGACTGGACAGAAACAGAAGCAGTGAGTTGGCTCTGGGAGGAGCACCATCTTCTTTGAAAGAACAGCCCTGCAGGGTGGGCAAAGCAGAGAAATGGACATAGTATTTTGGCACCTGGTATGGCCTTAGTCTGTCGCTATTGTTTGAATAGTAGGCACAATTCCTCCCAGTTGAGGCTATATTCTACCAGAACCCCCAGCATGCCAGCAGAGGATGCTGCGCCACTGGTGACACCACTGTTTAAAGATGATATAAAACTCCTCCTGATCCCATGATGCTTTGTGCAAAGGTCAGTCATTTACCTTAGTCTCCTGGGCAAATTCCAGCACTGATGATTAAATCATAATTGGATCCAAAGGCTAGAACTTGAAGCTAGATAATAAAGTGAAATCTCAAGCAGGACTTGCCAGGTTATTTTACCTTGGTATTTGGCACTGGTCTGACCACTACTAGAATCCTGGGTCCAATTCTGGTGTCCACAGTTCAAGAAGGATACTGATAAATTGGAAGGGGTTTAGAGAAGAGCTACAAGAAGGATTACAACAAGCATTCCTGGCACCTTATACACTGATGTTTTGGAGCAGCTGACAAAAGCTTATGTCCAAAATATCTGTTAGTCTATAAGGTGCCACAGGACTTCTTGTTGTTTTTGAAGATACAGATTAACTCAGCTACCTCTCTAATAAGAAGTATTAGAGATTTGTAAAATCTGCCTTAGGGTGCGAGACTCAAGGAGCTCAGTCTCTGCGGGTTGCAAAGAGAAGATTGGGGGCTATCTGATGACAGCCGTTTAGAAGGACCTGCATGGAGAATAAATACTTGATGATAGGACCTTTAACGTATCAAAGCTCAGTAAGATCCAGCATTTGGAAGTTGAAGCTGGACAAATTCAGACTGGAAATATGCCATGAATTTTTAACAGAGAGGGTAGTTAACCACTGGAATGACTTACTGAGGATTGTGGTGGATTCTCCATTACTTTTAAACTAATCTTGTCTGTTTTTCTAAAACGCTCTAGTTCAGCCACAGGCAGACTTTTTAAACAGGCATTCATTCCAGGAAATCCTGATATGCTATGCTAGAGGTCAGACTAGATGACGATAATAGTTCCTTCCGGCCTGTACTCCATGAATTGCATTGTGTCTCCTTCAGTTGGTCTCCTCTACTCCCAAGCTGCTGTGTAGCGATGGCATGCATGCAGTTAAGCTGTTGCCAGGGTGCACACAATGTGCAAACCTTTCAGGGATGAAAGACTCTGGGTTTGCCTGCACTGAATTTGGGAAGTATGATTGCAGCACATGTATATGTTCCTGAGGCAGCATGAGAATCCATAGTAGTAAAGTTGCAGCAACATGAGAGGGGAGGGGAGCCCTTATGGGTCCTGGCTTGGGTGGGGTTAGATCAGAGCTAGCTTGGATACATCCATCCTTGCTGTAGTCAGACCTCCCACTTGCAATGTGCACATGTTCAGTGTATGAATTTGTTCCTACCGTTTGGCTTACTGTTCCACTGTGCTCTATAGGCCTATTCCCTCCAGCACAGCAAAGAGGATCGCCTGGCTTACCTCAACCACATCTTAGGAGGGGAAATCACTCTGCAGTTACTCTTCATCCTCTATGGGGTGCTGGCCCTGTCATTCCTGTCTGGCTATTACATCAACACAGCTGCTCAGATCCTGTCGGTGGTCCTGCCCCTGGTCATCCTGTTCATAGATGGGAACGTTGGCTACTGGCATGACTCTCGGCGTGTAGAATTCTGGAACCAGATGAAACTCATTGGGCAGAACGTTGGTATTTTCGGGGCTGTCATCATCTTGGCCACAGATGGTTGAGATGGAACAAGTGAGGCTTGATAGTATGGGGGGAGGGAGAGGGCTCTGCAGTTTGGGGAAGGGGGTGGGATTTTTTTTTTTTTAAATTATCATTATTTATTTTTTTAACTACTTTTTAAAAATTCCTGTATGATTTTTCCCATTGTTTAGCCAGGGGACTCCACAGATGCCTCCTGCTTGATCTCAGTCATGTTAGTCCTTCGTCACACTTTCACATGTGTTTTAAGCACAGCTCTATAAAACCTCACTTTTCTGGCTCTGTGTAGCAGCAAAGGGGCTGTACAGTAGCTGCCCACAGAGTCAGACTAGCTCAGTGGTATGGTGTGAGAAGCATAATTCCTCTGTTGAATGCAGCAGTGGTTCCTGGGAGCTTTGGCTTTCCACTGGGGAGTGAGATGGTTGATTACCGGAAAGAAGCCAACAATGAACTGAACATGGAACTTCAAAGCTGCCCCATCATTTTCTGTGAAGTCTGAACACTGGTTGCAATTAGTGGGGTATTTGGTGACCATTGCATGTGTGGTGGATGGGTAGAACAGTAATAATAAGTTAGCTCTTATTTAGCGCTTTGCATCACTAGATCTCAGAGCACTCTACAAAGGAGGTAAGTTCATAATCCCCATTGTACAGGTGGGGAAACCAGCCCACAGTGCAGGGGCATGACTTACCCAAAATCACATGGTGGGTCAGTGGTCAAGCCAGAGTGACCACTCTGCATCTGTTACTTAAGCTGATTCTCACCAGGAATAGTTTCTAATTATTGCATGTGGAATAATTTCACATGGTTCTAAAAAATATTGCTCCCCAAAAGGATGCTATGAAGAAGAGTGATTTCAAATGGGAACAACCCTCAACATTCTTGATAAAGGAGAAAGAAGGTACTCTGGAAATGAGCAGGGAATAATGTTGCCACCTCTTTCACTCCCGCCCCGTGTGCATACATCCACACTGTCTCCAATCCATTGCTGGAGCGTGCATATGAATCACATGTGCATTGGCTCATCTCATAGCTGGAGGATGAAGACAGATACTGCTTTACATGTGGAGAATCCTGCCTGTCAAAGCATGGGGAAAAGAAGAGAGCCCTGGGGAGCCACTGCCTGTCCCAGCAAGGGACATGGAATTCCCAAGTGCTGGGATAGGGTGACTGAATGAGGAAAGGAAGTTTGAAAGGGGGTAAAAGTCCAGCTCCCAAATCTATTTCCTCCCTTTGAAGATTCCATGTCTTACTACCCTGTCCAGTGATTGTCAGAATCATGGGCCAGTTGGGAGACTGCACTCCATGTTATAATGTGACTTGCTGCCCAAAGATGCTTGACTTTTTGCCCCAGGGAGACCACCTGCTACCAGGTTTGCTTTGTCCTTTGCTGTGTTGCATTGCAAGAGTCTGATTGCTGCCTGGCCAGCTGACGTTTAAGATCTTTCTGGATCTAGTGGCCTGCCCACCAAAGAAGAGCTCTCAAACATGATATTGTTTCAACTGCCTTCCACTTTGTTGAGCTGTTGAGTTCTTGATTCTGAACCATTTTCTGCATCATGTATTCTGATGATTAAATGAGAAAAGGCTTTTAATTCCACCCCTTGAGTCTTATTCCTTACCAGACATTGTTTGGCTTTAATCAAGCCAAGCCAAACCTACCTATTGTACTCCTCTTGTTCCCAGTTCCCTTATCTGAGCAACACACAAGCTTTGTTAATCACACACATCCCCTTCAGACTCAGGTCTATAGATGGGACACAGAGGCCCAAAGTAGCCTGCTGTGTAGGTAACAGACCCTGAGTCCAAATCCTAGCTGTGTGCTCCAGCCACTGTACACTCCTTCCTGTCCCTCTCCTGTCTTCCTCCTAATCACAGGCATGTTCAAATGCTTTTTGTCTCCAGAAGGAGCTTAAGCCACCAACAGAGATGCTGTCAGGAGAGATGTATAGGCCAGAATTTTCAATCTCAGAGGTAGGCACCTAAGTAAGCAGGCTGATTTTCAGAGGTGTTGGGCATCAGTAGTCTACCTAGTGCCCCCCAGATACTTGTGGATTTATTCTCCACCACCATGTGAAGCATGCCAGTGCTCTTATGCCCACTGTATAGCTGGGAAACTAAGGGTGAAGTACCACAACTAAGGCTACACACAAGAACACTGTGACAAAGCTGGGAACAGAGACTACCTTGGAACTCTGCTCCCCAGCTCTACCCATATCTGACCAATGTGTCTCACTGTCTTCTTCACATGCACATAGCTTTTAATTTGTGCCTAACCAGCTGAAGCTATGGCACTGGTACATTTCCTCTTAGGGTTACTGGTGTTCAGCTTGGTCAGTATTGGCATTTGAAGAGCTTATTTCACAGTTAGCCAGATGGACTCTGCTTTAACCCATTCACTGGTGATGCTAGTGCTTAAACAGATCATTGCAGACTTAGTGCTGCTTCTCTAGCTTGTTACTGGTTGGCCAGTAAGAGTTCTCTGTAGATTTATGGTAAATAGATAGAAATGTAACATTTAAATATTTCACTGCTGGGGATGCTGGCAATTGACTGTTCAGTTTGTGATCAGGGTAAAATTTTCAAAAGCACATATGGAACTTGTCTCATTTTCAAAAGTTGCTCAGGCTTCTCAGTTCCCCTGAAAATAAAACTTAAGATTTTGAAGTCATTTTTGAAAATGGGCCATATACTCTTAAGTCATTTAGGCCCAGATGTTGAAAGTTAAATCATTGCTGTGCTCAATGAAACCTAATTGATTTAGGAATTTACTTATTTTCTAAAGGGATTTAGGCACTTTGGTGCCAAAATCCTATTGACATCCATTAGGTTTTAGACTCCTAATTCAGTTAGGTGTTGCAGTGTTGTTACGGGCCTTTGTCACTTCTGATCAATGGGATAAAGTTGCCAATGGAGTTTTCAATGGGGTTAGGGACATTAGCTGGAATTTCACTGGCAGTTTGGTGTTTGTGTCCCTTTGGCTGCTCTGAAATTCTCAGCTTACATTTGCAATTCAGTTTGTGTGCAGAGGAGCCTTATATACTGGTCAAGGAAAAAATAGTAAGACCCTAACATCAAACAGTCAGCATAGCTGAAGAAAGGTGACATACCTTGAAAAAGAAGCCAAAACTATATTAAAAGTTGTTGCTTTCCAGCTACGCATGTTGTCTGTTTTGTGTTGTGCACATTGTATGTAGAACACTACACCCATGCAGTTGGCTCCTATATAAATACAGGCTTGTGAATGACTCCTACTTGCTGTTCCACAGGATTGTAAGGGAGGATGTTGCTGCTCTTTTTAAACATTCATTAATGGAGCCTTGCAGCCTCCTCTGAAGTAGGCCTCCTTTTATAGATTGGGAAACGAAGCCACCGAGAGAAGTGACTTTGCAGAGGTCTCTCAGTGAGTCGATGGCAAAGATGAGACATGAACCCAAGAGGTCCAACTCCCTTGGGTCTAACTTGTCTCAGCAACAGTCTTCACAATACAGGCTTCATGAGCACTTTATTGGGGAAAAGCTGTGTGCTGAATTGGCTGAGCAGGTTCTTTGTGCCAGTTATTTCTCTGGAAAGATGCGGGTAGTTCCCCTGGGCTTCTCTGCATGGCTGGCAGTTCTGAGCTCTGTTTCTTCTTATCCCATCCTGAAGTACAAAAGCCTTACTCTCTTCCCAAGCCCAACCTTTTCCATGCACTTTCTCATCCAATAAGATTGCCTTCTGGTTTGCAGAACGAATCTGGAATGGATTTTGCATGGTTCACCAACTCATATGAATCCCGGATATCAGAAAGTCCAAACCAGAAGAAGATCCATTGGTGGTTAGTAAAGCTTCCATCACTGTGTTTGAAATACCTGATGGGAACAGAATGAATGCTTAGACCCCAGGCAGCATCTGTATCCCTTAGAGCCCCAAGATTTTCAGCTGATACAATTACAAGGAGGATGCCTGTCAGACTTGGACCTGCTGTATTTAGTTGGGTACTTAAGCATACTGCTGATCTCCTAGACATCAGCAATTGTATTCTTGCAACATGCCTGTAAGCGGCATAGTAGTGATGGGTTCTGTTGGCAGTTACAGGTTGTGGGTAAGTGGCATTGGTAGTGGTGTGGGAAACCCATTACTGGAGCACTGTGCATCAGCGTTTAGCTGCAGCGGCAGAGTGATAGAGGGGCCCAGCCCTGGTGTAGAAAGGGTGTAACAGGCAGGGATCAGGGCAGGATTGCAGGACATCAGTAGCACTGTCTGTGGGAAGCGCAGGGCTGGAACAGTAGGGGACTGCAGGGCAGGATTGCAGAGCTTTATGCTGGGAAGTCCAGGGCTGGAACAGCTCAGGAACCCTTGTTGCATTTAAAACTTGAGCACAACACAGATGTGCATGTATGTCAGCGACCCATCAGGAGGGTGGAATTTCCAGGGAAAATGCTGCTTTACCCAGGTCCCCTTTCCACCTACCAAGGGTTAATGGGGTTGGTGACGCGGGACCGCCAGAAGAGGGTCCTGAGGTCCTGACGCAGGCACTCCCACAGCCTCTGCCCGGAACCTTGGCTTTTCTTAGTGGAGCTGACCACAAACTTGTCCAAGTACGGTGTGCCACCTAGGACTGGCTCCTTTGTGATGATGGCTGCTGCGCTGTAGCTGGGTGACAAAGTGCTGCGTGAGTGGGGCTGGGAGTCGCACAAGCAGACTGTGCTTGGCTGGGGAAGGCTTCCAAGAGGAAGGAAGGAGATTTTGCACCTTGCATTCCCCCTTTCTTGCTCCCTCCTGGGCCCATGCAGCCGCTGCTCTCTCCATTTGTGGTGGCTCTTAGGCATGGAGGGAAATAACTGATTTGTGCCTGGCTTTTGGCTGGCCTCAGGGTTCAGTGGTTCTGGGATCTGGGTTCAGTGTGATCCCTAGAACAGGAGCCAGCTTCTGCCTTTTGTAAATCTGACTCATGCTGGATATAAAGTGAAAGGCCTAGCTGGTCCCATGGAGTAAGGTGTTGTACATAGTGAGATGACCCCTGCTCCCAAGAGTTTCCCATCTGAACAGCTCAGGTAGAAAAAGGATGGGAGAGCAAGGAATGTTTACATATCCCTGGGCTAAATAGCTAATGGCTCTGCTAGGGACACTTTGCAATCCAGGGGCTGCCCAGCCTTCCCTTTAGAAGAGCTGAATAGACATTTCTCTGTATCTTAAATGTCCTGCTGCTTGTCTGCTCCTGGAGCCCAGCATGGAAGCACAGTGGTCTTCTTACCCCTCTGAGAAGTAGATTGAGTGCAACCTTGGTTGTAGAGAAGCCAGATAGTCCCCTCGTAGGGTCTTCCCAAAGGACGTGTTGATCAAGGAGACCAGGCGCTTCTGGTCCAGTTCCTCCAGCCTCTCAGCCCGCAGCATACGCTCAGCATTCCTGAACAGGGTCCCTGAGCCTGGAAGACGAAGGGGTTTGCTCACGTGGATATTCTCCAGTGGAGCAGCAGCACTTACATTCCTGCTCCATTTCTCAACCATCTAATTTGCTGCACTGTGCTACTTCTCCAGCTGAACTCAGTTCCCCCATCCCATCCATGAGATGACAAGGCAGTGGCTGGGTCCATCAGTACCCTAGGGGCACACTTACCTTTGTTACTGAAGAGCTCAGCGAGCAGTGCGTCAGCAGAGGTGATGACAGCAGAGGCCTCATAGGGCAAGTGGCTCAGCAGGTCAACTATCAGCCTGACCTGCTGCTGCTCCTTGTGGTCCATCCACTGGACTTCGGTTATTAGGTCTAGGTCAGCAGGCAGGTTCACATTCCCCAGCACCTGCAAGGACAGGAGGGGGCATAGCAAAGAGAGAGGGTGATGTCTTTGTAGGTTAGTCCCATCTGGACACTCTGGCCCATCTCCTTCTCTGTGGTAGCTGCCTCCAGGTAAGCCTGGAGTGGGGTCAGCTCAGCTACTGAACCCAAGTGGAGGGCACTTAATGCACTGGGCCCAGTGAGCAAGGTTTGCTCTCCTGCTGTGGTCAGCCCCAGTAGAGAGGCCTCTGGGGGGTGCAGTGCAGGGGCTGCCTTGACCTTGTCTCAGTTGGCTGGCAAGTCCCAGCAGCACCCTTAGTTCTCTGCAGTCCCTCTAAGGTCCCTCCCTAAATGCATGTGCTTGACACACCAGGATGCGTGCCTGCCCTCCAGTGCCCACTTGGCAGCCCTTCTCCAATGTTGTATGACAGTCCTCAGCACTGTCTCCTTGCTATGCAGTCTGCATGGGAAGGAGTTACTGGAAGCAGGCAAGGAGTGGCATTACCACAGCGAGGGAGAGGGAGAGAGGCAGGAGGTAGTTGGTGTGTGGGAGTGTATCGTGGAAGCAGGGCACTGGCCTGGCACTCCCATGCCCTGGCACTCAAGCAGGATGCATGTCATGCCCAGTAGCAGCAGAGGGGTGTGTGAGCTGGTGTCCCATGTCAAGCCCTGTGCTGTCCTTACTCACCTTCTGCCCTGTGTTCCTGATCCCCCCACTCATGTTCAGGAAGATGATCTTGGTGGGCTGGAGTACCCTGGCGATGGCGGCAGTGACCTCAACGGAATCCAATAGCAGGGTCTGGCGGCCACAGGTCTCCCCAACAGGGCAGATGATAGGTATGTTCCCAGATTCCAGGCACCACTGTAGCAGGTCACTGTCCACTGAGATGATGCTGTGAGCAGAGAGGCGTTAATTGGACCCATCACCGTGGTAAGGAAAGCAAGGCCACTAGAGGCACCGGGAAGACCTGCATGCTCAGAGGCTGACCTGGAGTTGGCAGCCGACTGCTCTGCTCCCAGCACGGCACCGGCCCCAAAGAAGGGCATAGCTGCAGCTGAGTTCTGTTGCAGGGCATCCATCAGGGCCTTGCAGTTCTGGGTTAGCAGTGCCTTGGTATCCCGGAAGGTGAGGGTGTCACTCAGGGAGCTCTGTGATGGCAGCCCCATTACCAGCAGTGGCTTCATATCCATGCGCTGCAGGAAAGCCAAGCTGAAGGCCAGGCTGCTCACAGTCTCCTTGCAGCGGGAGACAGCCTCATCCACCTGTCCCAGGGAGAACAAGAACGAGGAAGCCATGTGTTCCCTGAGGAGGGAGCTGAGGGCCCTGAGGAGGCTGGGCAGCCACTGCCCTGGGCACTAAGCACCTAGGAGGTGGGGAGCTCTGGCTCTGCATTAGACACTCCTATTATGAAGTGAGCACCTACAACCCCTCGAAAGCTCTGAGTTTAGTGCCTGGTAAGACTGTGCAGAGTCCTAGGTGGGTAGAGAGTGACATGGCTGAAGAGACCAGAGCACTGCTGCAGCCAAAGTTTCTCCTTTGTCTCCCCTGGTAAGTTGTCCTCTCCTCTCTCCATTGCAGCTATTGCCCCCTCCTCTCACCCCTCCTTGAGACAGTTATCCCCACCACAGCTTTTGCCCCTCCCCTCCTTTATCAGTCCATTCCCACCCCAGGCCATGTAAGCTTGGTGCCCTTTGTACCTAGCAAACCCTGTTATCTGTGGTCCTTATCTGCCTGCTTACAATCCAGCAGAGGTGGCCAGGTTCCAGTGCTAAATGTTTCCGATTGAGACAGAACTTGTGCTCTGCCCTCAGGCCAATGCTTGAATAAAGACAACTGCAGCCCTCCAGATGTATGGGGAACAGGAAGGGAGGTAGCGGTAGGAGAACCAGCATAGGTAGCACCCTGGGCACTGCTGTATGGGCTGGGCTGTTAACCCCTCTGAGTCAGCATGCTCATCAGCCAAGCAGCTCCCTCCTGTGAGACTGGAGCAGACAAATGGGCTCATCTGGGCCAGTGTCCTGTGTCAGGCTAGGAGGTCCCTCTAATCCAATATCATAGAGCACAAAGGAGACCATAAGGTTATCTAGACCCACATCCTGAAAGGCACTGAGGTGCCTAACTTCCATATATGTCAGTGGAAGTTAGAAGCCTTAAAGGGCTTGCGGGGGTTGGGGGGGCTTGCTGGTCCCTAGTCATGTGACCCTGCAAAATCTATCCACAATACTGATCTGGGCCCTTGCTAATCTTGACTGTTTCTCTTCCCAACACCTGTGAGGCAGCTGTGAGCCCACTGCACACGTGGAAGCTGAGGCCCAGCAAGGCTAAATCCAACATCTAGAGGTCTTTAGGGACCTATCTCCCACTGAAAGCAGCTTCCAGTTCGCAACCTAAATAGCTTTGAGGATCTGAGCCTAAGTTACACGCAGGTTACACATGAAGTCTGTGGCAGAGGAGATAACTGAATGTAGGTATCACAAGTTCTAGGCTACAGTCCTAGGCACAGAGCACCCTTTCCCATCCCATTAGTCTATGGTGGTAGCCAATATTCCCTCTAATTTTTTCCATCCATGTAAGGAATACATTTTATGCACACAAAAACATGTCTGGTTGTGCATCACCAGTAGAAAGATGCTGCTGGCTGTTGGAGCTCTGCTAATCAGCTGGATGGTATTTGACTCTCTCCTGGCTAGCGCTCAAGGACTCAGCTTACAGGGAAAACTGGTGGGAACCTGCCTGTACCAGAACAATCTAGTTCAGTACCATATCTTGTGGTGTTTGCCTCTATCACATCCCAAGGCAGTGTGTACCACAGATTAATCACATGTTGTTTCCAACTTTCATTTCCTTTTCTCTAGGTTAGGGGTCAGCAACCACAGGCATGGGTGCCAAGAGTGGCACACGAGCCGATTTTCATCAGCATGTAAGGTGGAAGCTCAGCTCTGCCCTTCTTCCCCATGCAGCTGGGAGCTTGTTCAAAGCTATACCACCTGTGGATTAACAAAAGACCAGCTAATGCTACCAATCACCTAAGTGCTAAAACTCTGCATTTTAATTTATTTATTAATGAAGCTGTTGAACGTAGGACTATTAGTGACTTTTAAAAGTATCACCAGCACTCAGACTATACATAGTCAGGTCAAATTTTGGCACTCCGCCTTGGAAAGGCTGCTGAGCTCTGCTCTAGTTTGATCTGGCTGCCTTTTTAATTCTGGCTCCTCTTTCAGTTATTAACTGCTTTATGACCTGCTGTTCTGGCTGGCTACTAGAAGCACATTTCTTTCCAACCTAAAGTATATTAATATTTTCTGATATGTGGGAACCTTAATCTTGATCTCTCTTGTGAAATACTGTGTGTTAGTACTTGAAGTGATTCAGAAATGTGATGGAGAAATGGCCCTGATTCACAGATTTTTACAGTAGGGGGAGGGGAGGGTCTGTTACAATCCTCATCTGAAAACCGCACCTAGTGATTCCTCAGCAACAGAGGGGTTGAACTAAAGCACATTTCTTACGGGAAACATCCAGGCATGGCAGGAACTGCAGAGGAATTGGATGTTGTGTTGACTGAGGGAGGTGAGAGATGCGTGTCTGTGCTAAAGAGACAGGGATCCCTGTAGTTGGCAGGAGTGAATCCATGCAGGATTTTGAAATGCTGGAAAATTTCTAAAGGAAAGCCAGTGAACTTGAGGTCTGGATGTGGTTGCACTTTAGATTGCAAGGGAGCAGGCAGCAGCTGAGAAGCCATGGTAGCAGGTTGAAAACTAACAAAAGGAAGTTTTTCTTCATGTAGCTTAAGGTAGGCCTGTGGAACTCTGCCAGAAGATAATGTGAACACCAGGACTTCAACAGGGTTCAAAAAAGAACTAGATAAATTCATGGAAATTAGGTCCATCAATACTTATTAGCTAGAATGGGTAGGAATGGTGTCCCTTGCCTCTGTCAGAGTCTGAAAATGGATGACAGGACAGGAATCACTTGATGATTACCTGTTCTGTTCACTCCCTGTGGGGCACCTGACATTCACCTCTGTTGGAAGACAAGATACTGTGTGGAGGAGCTTTCAACATCATGGCTGCAGGAGAGTGTTGGGGCAGATGAGAGCTCAGGAGGGAGCAGTTCCCACCCCAATCTGCTCTGGGTCCATGTTCAGCCAGCTGGCATGTTGAAACCCTCACATCTGTCTGATCTTGAGCTGAAGATACGGCGACACAACTGTGTATCTAGCATTATCAAGGGCAGCTGAGGAAGTGGGGAGGGGTTGCTGCAGGAGCTGAAAGAGGTATATGATAGAGGGGCATGAGTGCAATGGTGAAGAGGGAAGGTACTGAGGAGACAGATGCAGGACAGAAAAAGGTCCAGGTGCGAGGACACCTCTGGGACAAAAGCAGCCCCAGAAATGGTGAAGGAGAAAAGGGATCCTGGAGGCAAGCCAACAGTCTGAACCACATTGGAGATGCCAGAATCACTTGGGTGGTAGGGCTAGGATGAAGGAAAGGTCCATGATGCCAAGGAGGATAGAGGACCAGCTGCCAGCAGGAAGCAGCCTTGTGAGAGTCAGTGTGGATGATGCCAGGATGCAGAAGACGGGGAAGGTACCAGAGAAGGACATAGGGGCTGGCAGAAAATGCTTCTCTCTAGAGGGATTGGATGATCTCAGGTAAAACTAGGACAATGGGTGGGTTTAATAGCATGCCCTTGGCCACCAATGCTATCCTTCCAGCCCCCTCCTCTCCAGGAGGTGTCTAGCCCTTGCTCTTTGCTGTGGAGACAGGCTAACCCAAGATGGATCCAGCAGGCTGGGAGCACAGCTGCACCCAAAGTGCATGTGTGGCTGGCATTGGTGTGTTACAATTCTCTGCCTCCCTGATCCCTCCAGTTCCAGCAAGCTGGTTACAGTGTAGGTGCTCTGTGCAGTTTTTCACCATGCAGCCCCTCCCCTGCACACTTGGCTGGATAGTTAAGCAAGGCTGGGCCCCCTTGTTCCATGTCACAGTAAGTTGCCTACCACAGGGCAGCCCCTCTCCACTCCTGTTTCTGCAGTGGTTGGCAGCTCTTCTCCACCCTCCCTTGGTCCCTGTGCTCCCCTCTCTGCATTACCTTCCTGTGCCTCTCCCAGCCTTCTCCACTAAACTCTTTCCCCCTGCTTCTCTGCAGCCCCCAACCCCCTATGCTCTGAGGCTGTGCTCAAGCCAGCACTCCCCCACCCTCCACAGCCTCGCTCTGCATCAGGTCCATGCCACTGTCTTGGTGCCCCCTGCAACAATGCCCACTCCCACCCCAGTCAGGGTCTGGTCCCCCCAGCTACAGCTGTGCCACCCCCTTGCTGTGGGTCCAGTCCCCCCTGCACAGCAGCCTGTGTGTCCTCCCAGCCCTGGATCTGGCTCCCCTGCCTCCGGCTACAGGTCTGTTCCCTCGCGGGTCCCTGGGTGCCTTCCCCCTCTACGGCGCCGGACCCCCCGCCCAGGTCCTTGTCGTCCCCCCCACACCTGCCCAGCTGGGGGGTTCGGTCCCCCCATGTCCTTGTGCCCCCTCCCGATGGGGGTCCGGTGCCCCCGGCCGTGGCTGTCACGCAGCGCTCCCTCACCTCGATGACGGCGAAGGGGCGGCCGCCGGCGTGGCCGAGCGACTGGAACTGCGCCAGCCAGTGGCTCGCCTCGCCGGGGCTGCCCCCGCACTCCCGCAGAAAAGCTTGGATGTCCCGCCGCACTAGGGGTGCGGGCACCGCCCCGGCCCGCTCCAGCCGGGCGCCGGTCGGCTCGGCCGAACTCTCCCGCCGCCTGCCGCAGCTGCGGGGCTCCGAGGCGCCCGGGCGCTGAGGACCCCGGCAGCTCAGCACCCGCGGGACTGGCGCGCGGAGCAGGCGGCCGGCCGAGGCGGCCACGGAGCCGGCGGGGAGCGAGCCCATGCTGCGGCTCCAGGCGGGCTGCACGCAACGTCTGTGTGCGGATCAAGCCCGGACCGGGCGGACGCCCTGGGCGGGTGGGCCAGGCCCGCCCCCTCGCCCCAGCCCCTTGCAGGCAAATCAGCGGCCAGTTGCCGGGTGCCTCCCCAGTCGCGGGCTGTCCTCTGCCCCCGGCTGCTAGTGCAAACAGCCGCTTGAGCAAGCCCAGCGCGTGCTGCGGTTCGGAGCCAGAGCCTGGCCAAGCCCGGCACTGGGCACTTGGCTCAGCTCCACCTGCTAAGGCTGGTAGGGCACTTTGCCCTTTCACTTAACCAGGAGCCAGGGCTGTTGCTTGTGTGGCTGCTTTCTGCCCCACCCAGGCCTATCCTCTGAATCTGGACACTGCTGTGACTCAATGGCCAGCCTGAGGGAGTCCACAGCTCCTGCTGGCTGGAGAAGATCTGTATGCATGGGGCTGGGTATGACAAGGCTCCAGGCCTATGATACTGTGTCCCCAAAAGCAGCAGCTGCACTCATTGGGAGTTTGACAAGGCCAGCCTTAGGGAAAAATGCACCCTGGGTAAACTTGTATTTTGGCACCCAACACATTTCCTCTGGCCCCCAAGGGCTCCCTGGGCTTTTCTTGTCCCATCACCACTTGTTTATGCCCTTCCAGCATGACTATGAACCATTAATTAAAAAAAAGCTCATGCTGTAATAAATTTGTTAATCTTTAGAGTGCCACAGGACAGAGATGTTAACAGGATAACCAGCAAACCTCACTGTAAATGGATAATGCTTACTGGTTACAGTTAAATGGTATGGGCTGGAGCAGCCCCTGGGCCCTGCTGTGGGTGAGGGCACTCTAGCACAGCTAGAACAGCCCTGTTCTGTAGTGGCTGTGGGAGGAACTGTGGGTAGGGGGCACTCTAGCCAGGCTGGAGCAGCTCTTAGCTGTCTGCCCCATTTAACTAGTTTTAACTGGTTAACTAATTAGCAGGATTTAACCTCCCTGCCACAGGACTGTTTATTATTTGCTTAAGAACATGTTAGAGTTCAAATTTAGTTATATAAACTTCTGAATTGGGCTTGCTACAAATGGGCTAGTGAATGAATAGTGAAATCAGCAAATCATGTCTGGTTTTAGAATATTTATTTTGTATATTGTGACAGGTGATAGTGACACTTTGTTTTTGCTGTCATGTTAGTATGAGGATGAGAGTCACAAGGTGCGTGAAGTTATGTCTTTCACTGGGCCAGATATAGTTGGTGTAAAAGACAGGCTTTGGAACCCCAATGAGCTCTTCTCCAAGTCTGTGGAGCTCAAAAGAGCTATCTCTTTCACCTACCAAAGTTGGTGCAAAACTAAAAAAAGATAAGTATCAGAGGGGTAGCCGTGTTAGTCTGGATCTGTAGCAGCAACGAAGGGTCCTGTGGCACCTTATAGACTAACAGAAAAGTTTAGAGCATGAGCTTTCGTGAGTTAACTCACTTCTTCAGATGTGGACCAGCATCTGAAGAAGTGAGTTAACTCACGAAAGCTCATGCTCTAAACTTTTCTGTTAGTCTATAAGGTGCCACAGGACCCTTCGTTGCTGCTAAAAAAAGATATTGTCTTACCCACTCCCCTTGCCTTGTGTTTTAACAGCATTAGAGCTTGATCTCTTTGAATCTCAACTTCTACTGTCACTAAAGAATTATTGACTCCCCCCCCATAATACCTGCAAAAATTAAAAATTACAAAAAAGCTTTAAATAAACAATTTATATTATACATCAAATTTAAAAAAACTAGTGAATTTTACCAAACCTATTTATATGCTAGATCAGCAGGGTTGACTAATGGGGTGTGGGAATCAGTGTTCCCTCTAATTTTTTCCACCCATATATGGAATAAATGTTATGTGCATCAAAGCAGGTGCAGATGTGCATCACCAATAGAAACATACGCTACCATTGCTGAGTGGCTGTGGGTGCTCTCCTAATCAGCTGGGTGGCACCTGTACCTCTCCTGGGAGTCTGCCCAAGCTCGCAATTTACAGGGAACATTGGTTGGGGGTGGGGCAGAGACTATATTCCCCACTAGAATTCTCTGTTTATGGTCCTAATTGTGTGCTTGTTTACAATTTCATTCTCAGTTCCCTTCACACTAAAAGCAGGAACCTCAGTGACTTCCAGAGGATGAACGAGGTTTGCAGGATATGGGCGTAAAGAAAGGAGTTTACTTAATCTTGACGAAGTGTATTAGCATGCACAACCCTGTGCTCAACAGCTAGACAAGGCCCCCTGCTCCAAGGAGTTTCAGAGACTCATAGGGTTGTAAGAGATCTCAGGAGGTCATCCAGTCCCACCACCTGCTCAGAACAGGCCCAATCCCCACTAAATCATCCCAGCGAGGGCTTTGTCAAGATGTGTCTTGAAAGCCTCTAAAGATGAAGATTCTACCACCTCTCTTGGTAACCCATTCTGGTGCTTCTCCACCCTCCTAGTGAAATAATTTTTTCCTAATATCCAACCTAGATCTCCCTCACTGCAGCTTGAGACCATGGCTCCTCATTCTGTCATTTGTCGCCTAAATAAGTACTTTGCACTTGTCTTTTTTGATGTTCACCTTGTTGAATTCAGACTGATCATGGACAGCAGATGAACTGGGACCCCTATAGGAGCCAAGCCTCACCTGCGGATGTAGGGGCAGGACCTCCACCTCCACACACACAGCAGGAGGTATGTGGCCCTAGCCTCCTCAGCCCTGGGAACGTGGACAAGGTGAGTGGTCCTTCCCAGCCCCAGAGGGCAAGTGGCATGTGCCAGATAGTCCCCGTGGCTGCAGAGTATGGGTGGTGCCTGTCCCCTGCCTACAGGAGGGCTGGAGAACCAGCCTCAGCCTTGGTGAGGCTGAAGCCCAGTGAGTCCCATTGAATGGGAGTGGGGAAGCATAGGCGTGGAGTGTGGGTGGGGTCAGCCAGGCACTTTAGGAAGGCATAGTCTTCCCCTGCCTTTTCTATCTGTAGCCCATGAAGGTCAGTTCTCCAATTTCTTAAGGTGATTTTGAATTCTAATCCTATCCTCCACTGGGCTGGTGAGCCCTCCCAGGCTGGTGCCATCTGCAGATTTATAAGCACCCTCCCCATTCCATTGTCCAAGTCTTTATGAAAATATTGAATAGCACCAAACCCCAGACAGATGCATGCAGGACCCTGCTCTTCTTCACCCTTTATGGCTGTGCTGCTCTCCCCAGGCTCAGGCCATGAGGCTTATGCGTGCCAAGCACACCAAAAAAGACAGTAAAACACTGGTGCTTCAATGATTCCTTGTGGCAATCTGCCTGCATCACCTTGTGCTGGTTTCCTGCCCTGTCCTGAACAGAGGATAAAGCTGCTTGTCATTATAACCTGTGCACCTTCCTGCACCCTGTTCCTGATGTGAACTGTGCCCCTGTACTCCCTCTTCTGTCTGCTCCAGCAGTGATCCATTTCTTCCCATGCCAGAGGAGGCCAAGCCCTTTACTCTCCTGATGCCTCTTTGCCAGCTCTCTGCTGTTAAGTCCCCTTAACTCTGACCTCTCTGATGCTTGCAAGCTGTGAACCAAGTGCTGGGAACTGAGACAGGTCATTCCCCAGTCTGCCCTCATCCATCTTGGTCAAGGCTGGATTACTGGAACAAGAGGTGTGTGGGTCGGGGGGGAAGCCTCTGCCTTTGTTAGGCAGATAAAAGAGGACTTGAGCCTTCAGTACTTCCAGCTCGGTGCTCTGACTTTCCAGACCCCAGAAATCCTCTCAGAAGAACAAGGGGAAACTGCAGTGGAAGGCACAGTGAGCATTGCCAGCAGGTGGTGCTAGAACACTGATGTATCTCCGGCCCTGGAGAGAATATTTAAGGGAGTATGTTGGGGGAGAATGGAACTCGCAGGCAATGAAGCATGCAGGGTGTGCTGTACTTCAGCTCCTGTGTTGCTCCACTGATAGGCCAGGGGCCAGGCCTCCTCCTGAAAGGGACCAAAGCTCTGATCCAGTCAGGGCAGTGGGAGAGGCTCACCTGGTCCCTTACACCAGTGTTTAGGAGCCTTCATAGTGCTCAAATGCTACTGATTGTTTCTGTGTTACTGAAGCACTTTGCTTCAATAGTGTACAGTGCCTGGCACTGCACAGACCCAGAGGGAAGACAGTCAGTGACTCAAAGAGCTTTCTTATGTAACAGACACAGAACTGACATGACACACAGGGTGCCAGTGACAAAGATGGAACTGAACTGACACGTTTTTCATTCCTAGTCCAGGGTTTTCACCACTATGTTGTCCTTCCTGACCGTAGCATTTGCCAGACTGGAAGACATAGTTACAAGGGAAAATTGAAAGCTCAGGTCAGCCAAACATGCAGGTGGTTTGCTTCCATGCTGGAGAGATAAAGCGCTATTAGAGTTGCTATGGGAGCTGGGACCCATTGGATTGGGTTCGAGTTCTTGGTGCATTGTGGCTAGTTCCTTGAAAACATCTGCTCACCATGCACTGGCAGTCAAAAAAGCTAACAGAATGTCAGTAGCCAGCAGAAAAGCAGGAGATAAGACGGAAAATATTATAATGCCTCTATATAAATCCACACTTGGAATATTGCCTGCAGATCTGGTTGCCCCATCTCAAAAAAGATATCTTGCAACTGGAAAAGAAAAAAGAATGATTAGCGACATGGTACAGCTTCTGCAGACCAAGAAATTTAAAAGAATGGGACTTTTCAGCTTGGAAAAAAGACAACTAAGAAATACAATAGAAGGCTATAAAATCTTCACTGGTGTGGAGAAAGTAAATAAGGAAGTGTTATTTACTCCCTCACGTAATACAAGAACTAGGGGTCACCAAATGAAATTAACAGGCAGCAGGTTTTTGTTTTTTGCTTTTTTTTTTTAAAAAAAAAAAAAAAAAAGAAGGAAGAACTTCATACAACACACAGCCAGCCAGTGGAATTCCTTGCCAGGGGAAGCTGTGAAGGCCAAAACCATAACAAGGTGATTGTCTCAGGTTCTGAGCACCCCTCCCAGGGCCTGAGTGTCTTCCAGGCATTCAACTGATTCCCTTGTTCGCTGCAAGTCTGACTCCACATGCCAGATGCCATGACATTTTTTGAGCCAGTTGGTCCATCCAGCATGCTGTCCTGCTTCTCACATCCCTGACCAGGTATGCACCAGCCCTTCCCTTCAGGGGTCTTAACAGATGCATCCTAGCTGACAGCTGTTTGGCCATAGCTGGGGTATGATTCTTGCATTCCCTAGATCGGAGCTGTGATGCTCTGAGAGGGAGTAGTACATCACAAGGCTCTATGACGACAGGTCATGGGTATTGGCATTAGAGGGCACCCTTACCACATCTCTTGTAGCCTGCACGTTCTGGGCAGTGGATTAGCTGGCATTCCTTGAACGGCTCTATGCTGCCATCTTGAGCTTAGCTGGGTCAATCTCCATTTGACTACAAAATGGGAGAGGAAAACAAGGGACCTCACCCTTCTCCTGGCATGTTTGTTAGGTATGGAGCAATAAAAAGCCACTGGTGAACAGTTAATGGGAAGCATACACAAAATTGATAAGGGATAGCTTGCTGGTCTCATGGGGGCACTATGCATTGCCATGCTTGGAGAGCTGGTGTTTTGTGCATTGCCTTGGTGTTCAGTTGGCATTCTGTGTGCCCCATGTCTGGAATGCCCTGATGGAAGCTCTGTGTATTGCCTTGTGGGCACAGCTATGCACCTATGTCTGGAATGCCTTGATGGGGGCGCTGTGCACTGCCAGATTTGAGCCTCAGGTTTGCTCTGTGTGTTCTCCCACTCCCTGCAGGCCTAGACAGTGTTGCCTCTGCTGTGCAGCGTACCTCATTTGCCGCCTAGACACTTGCTCTGCTGGAGAGGCATGACGTAGCCCTTGGCCTTGCTTGCAGGGACGTGATCACATCCTGACCTTGTGGTTATCTCAGAGCTGTCAGTGGGCTTGTGCTTAGCTGCATGGTCTGGGGTAGCTCATTTCTGGCCTGCAAAACACCCAGGCTCGATCTTGATCCAAGCGCCCTTGGAGATGGAGTGGCTGCAGGCATATGAAGCTAGGACCATATGTATGATGGTCTTGCCTCCCAGCCCCATGTTTCCTGGCCATGTCCTCCTTCGCACAGCCCAGGTTAGTGATGGCATGTGGCAGCCAGCAGTGGTTTGGCTTCACCCCACCAGGACCTTTGGATTTAGTTGCAATGTCTGATTTACTGACTTTAGTGGGAGGAGGCAGCGAGGTTCCGAGCTGGCGCAAGGAGCGAGCAGTGGAACTCCAGCTTTCTGTGGGCTGAGCCCACAGCCAGGAAGAAGGGAGAGGCCCTGCTGTGTCCTTTGCCAACCTGCTCCCTCCACAGGAGTTGCCTGCTGTCTATGGGGAGCTGGGAACATAACAGGAGGCAGTGTTGCCTACTGACAGACTACTGGAGTGGGACTCAAGAGACTTGGGTTGTGTTCTTGCTGGCTGGCTTTGGGCAAGTGTTTCAGTGCCTCAGTTTTCCCATCTGTAAAAGATGGATCATGATACTGCCCTCCTTGGTAAAATGTTTTGAGAGCTATGGGTGGAAAGCACAATAGGAGAGCTAGGGGTGATTATTATTTTTTGACCCTGTCATCCTCCAGTGATAGCAGCCCTAGGCTCTGCAGTGTAGCTGGGACTCAGTGGGTTTTTTTACCACTATGTTAGCCTGGCTCTGAGCAGGATCAGGCAACCCAGAGCTCTGCCACTGCCAATGGAGAAGGAAGGGTCCTAGTTTTTCCAGCCAGCCAAGGCCAGACAGCTTTTCCTCAAGGCGTGGCCCATGCAGGTGGAGGCTGTGGGGACAGAGGGTTGGGATGCGCATAAGTTCACAGTGACTCTTGCTATCCCTGCTCTGTGGCTAACCCTAGGCCTTGTCACTGCCCTTGATTCATTTCAGGAAATTGAGTCTGCTAACTCAGGCAGTATGGGGGCACCGGGAATAAACATATTGATCTTGCCAAGGCTGTAATTTTATTTATAAGAAGTCACAAGCTGGTTTCTTTTACCCGGAAACAGAGCTGGACTTAGTTCCCTCATCAGGAGCAGTCAGGGTGAATGGACAGGGCCAAGGGACAGCCTTTGATGAGCATGCAGCACACTGATGTATCTAACAGGTCCTTCTTGGTTCTGGAGCTATTCCCCATGCCAGTGTCCTTCCACCAGGCCAGTGAGTGGGTTTTTAACCGATTGGTTCATTTCTTCACTGTTGGTCCCATGATGAGCAGCTCCTCCACAGCTCCCATGTCGTGATGATGGTCAATGAGCATGGGCAATGCCAGCAGCTCATGGAGCTGCATGTTCTGGTGAATGGGAGCCTTCCACCTGGGTTCTCTCAACTCCTTATGGATGTTGAATAATGAATGAACAGGGACTGGTGCTTTGATCCTCATGGACAGGAGAATGTGAATGGATCAGGCCTCAGGTCTCTGTCGGGCCCAGACTTCAGCCACTAGTGTCCAGCACTGGATTCTGACCCCACATCTGCAGCTGAAAGACCTTGGCCAAAGTCACGTGCCCCCTCTGTGAGCTTCAGAGTCCCCCTCTGTTCAGGGGAGATACTGAGCACATGTATTCTATTTGTTAGCCCCCAAACAAAAATACTTGGCTCAGATTTAAAGGGTGGGGCACCCAGAAAGTGCCTTAGCTGGAAGAGCGGGAAGTTCACGTTCCCTGCCTGGTAAGTCTTGTGACTGCAACCTGCAGCCACTTCAAATCCAGTTTCCCTCTCCACTGCAGTGCCGGGTGTGCCACTGGCTCATTGCCCTAGAAATGGGATTGAGTCAGATGCTGGAGTCCAGCATGCATCTGAGGGGAATAAGGAAACCTTTGCTGGGCCAGGAAACAGCCCTTTGGAGAGTGGCAGGAGCATAGGTGGTTTTGGTCTGCTCCTAATTAGATGCTATGGCTAAGTGGGGCTGGGGGAGAGACAGATAGGATCAGGGCTGGGGAGTGGGAGGAAGAGATATGGGGCCAGGGCTGGAGGAAATGAGGGATGGGTATGGGGGTCACTATGGGGATCAGAGCAGGGGTATCCTGAGGAGATTAATTATTCACGAGCAACACAGCTGATGGTGAACAATGACTGAGGGGCCTGGTAGGCCCTGCTGCTCTGTAATTAATATGGTGACTTCTGACTGCCCCTCAGCACTGGAGCTGCAGCCTACCAGAGGGATGCATACCTTTTAAGCTCTCCATGGTGGGAGAGCTGAGAGGTAGAGCCTGAATGAGTGAGGACCTGTGTTTCCTGTAATCCGAGCATTTGTGTGGCCATCCAGGAGAGAGTTGGGTGCCACCCAGCTATCTAGCAGAGTGTCCACAGCACCCATAGCCCACAGCATGTGTGTCCATTGGTTGTGCACATCCTCACATGCTTTGGTGCACATAGCAAAATTTATTTCCGCCATGGATGGAAGAGGGAACACTGATGGGGACAGTTATTTTTCTCCTTGCAGAGCGTGCTGTGCTGCCTGCCCCTCCACCAGAGCTTGGCTCTTCTTGTTTTTCTGATGGAGAGTTCAGGCACTGGGAAAGGAAGGGATATGCCCACATCAATCTGGCGCAGAGGCAGCGATGCCTCTTCTAGGTCCCAGATCAGTGTGCTAACCCCAAACCAGTGGAGCAGCGCTTCTGTCATACTTTGTACAGCCTGGTGTGTGGAAAGCACTGGGACAGAGTGAGGTGTGGCTATGAACTGGGGTCAGAAATTGACCTTCCAGCAACTGTAGCTGGTCTGGAGCTTTTGTTTCAGAGTGTTACTAAAGAATGGCACTTTCAGCCTACACATAGGCCTGGCCTCCACAGGGAGGGTACTAGCCACCAGCCCTTCTCCTGCCCCCTGCTCCCCATTCTGGGGCTGTAGCTTTGTCTACACCCAGGCCACAGGTTAGCAGCTGAGGCCCATTACTCCAGTCATACAAGTTCGCTCTGGGAGCACATGCCCTGTGGCAGAGTCACAGGTCAGAGCAGCACTGAATGTGGCATGTTGCACGCATCTGAGGTGGGGAATTCCAGGCCACTTTTGGGTTCCTACTTCACATGCTGCATCCAGCTTAATTTCCTAGCCAGATGCCCCATACAGGAAGGCCTGCATGCTATCCTCCCTCACCCAGCTCGAGCAGGTGCTAGCACTGTGCGGCATGGGGCCCAGAGAAACAAGATGCCCTATCACTTTTAGGTTGTTGCTCACACAGGTTTTCCCTCCAATGTCTGCCCTACTCCTGCCCTGCTTAAATTGGGAAATGCTACGCAGGCCTAGTCCTTCATCAACAGAACCAGACCTACATATAGGTTGCTTTTCCCCACCTCCATTTGCCTGGCTCCAAATGTTTTCCATCCCATGGCTGCCTAGGGTCCCTCTCTGCCCAGGCGCCCTGTGATGCACGTGAAGCTATTACAAGGGGACAAATGTAGGAATGGCATGCTGCCTGTAAGAGACACCTATGGTACTTTGCTGCCGGTGCTGGGGGGGAGGGTTTATTTAGCACAGTGCTCACAGAAGCATTGGGCCACAAGTCTCTCTGGGTCCTTATCTGCACAGAGGCTTCACTGAGCTCTCCCCCGGCAGTGTGAAGGGCTGGCTGGGAGAACCAAAGGGGCTCAGAACCACCCTTGCCCACAAGTTCAAGGAAACAGGAGCACAAGGGCAGATACAAGTCACCATCTGGCTTCAGCACCAGCATATAGGCACCTTGGGTCCATGATGTGGCAAGACTCTCTTCATGCCCCCCTCCCAGCTGGCAGCCAGAGCACTGTGCTGGGATTCAGCAAGGTGGTTACTTCCCTGTCCAAGCCCAGCTGTTGTCTATACCTGGCAGTTGTCCTGCTTGTGCATCCCCTTCCCAAGGAGCATAAGGCACTTTGTAACCCATGCAGTGTCCCTCGCAATGCTCTTTAGCCCATTCTACAAATGGGGAAACTGAAGCACACTGCAGGGCAGTGACTTGCCTGGAGTGGCACAGTAAGCTAGGGGTGTAGCTGGGACTAGCTCGTCGGTGTTGTGGCCTCATTTTTTGATTTGCCCTTCAAACAATCTTACTGGGCAGCTGCAAAGAACTCTGAGCCCTTGGCTACAGGCAAGAACAGCAGTAAAGAGCCAGGATAAGCCCAGGGCAAATTTGTGACCTCGTGGAAAAGCCAGCCCCAGTCTAAGGAGAACTAAGGCACCGTGTTAAAGAGTTTGGCCAACTGACTTTTGGCACAAACTCCCAAGGGACATGGGAGATTTTTCCACCCTAAGTCCTTCATGCCGAGACAGGAGTCTCTGGCTGGTGCTCTAGCAACACGAGTTGCCAGGAACAGTGCTGGAGTAACTAGGTGATATGGAATGGCCTGTGCTGTCAGGATTTCAGATGCTCTAACAATTCCTTCTAGTCTAAAACTCTGTGCAGCTGTGGAAATCTCCGTGGCTACAGAAGAGAGAAATGTCTGTCAGTGGCAACAGAGACTGGGACAGCCCTGGCTTGGAGAGCAGCTGCTGGGGGGGCGGGGGGATAATAGCTCAGCACTGAACAGGGAGCTTCAGTCTTGAGACCCTGCTTCCCAGCTGCTGTCCTTGGGGCTGGGAGTTGAGATGGAACCTGAGTATAACCTGGGATTCAGAACAACCCCAACTTTCTTCCTGTGGGTCAGAACTTTCTGCCTGGCCCTCTCTTTGGCAAGGGGTTTAACCAAAAGCCTCTTCTTCACCAGGGCACTGCAGAGAGCTTGTGGCAGGAGATGCTAGAGTACTGGAGGGTAGCCACTGGATTGCATCTCTTTCCTTTCTTTCTCTGGGATTAATAATGTTCTTCTCCAATATTCCCTCTACATTTTTCCATCCATGTGCAGAATGAATTTTGTTATGTGCATTGAGTTATGTGCCGATGTACACCACCAATAGAGACATCCTAAGTCTGTGGGCATTCTGCTAATCAGCTGGGCAGCAGCTGAATCTCTCCCAAGTGGCTGCCCAAGCACACAGCTTACAGGGAACACCGATCCCCTCCCCCCAGTACAGGAACCAAGTCATAACCCTTTACTGAGTAGTGGTTTGCCACTCTCCCACACAGCTCCTCTTCCTGTCCTCTGGCCCTTTTCTGTCCCCAGAGTTGCTGGGTTGCTCACTGTATTCTGTTTTAGAAGTGGCTAGAGAAAGCCACTACTGTGCCTGTGTGGCTGCTTTTCACTTCTGTGTAGAAAGCAAAGGATACAGCACCCTGCATTGGGAACCCCCAGCCAGGGTAGTGGAGCTCGCTCACCTCCAGGGCTGACTCAGTGCATGTGGTGGCAAGCTGGAAGACAGAAGATAGTAGCCCATGTGGGGCCAGAGAGAAGAAAGAAAGGGGCATGGAGCTGGGTGACAACAGGGAGGGAAAAAGGGTGTGTGAAGTGCCACAGTGCCCAGACCTGGAGAGCAGAACCTGTGTTGCATGCCCAGTTACAGATGATGCAAAACGCAGGCTGCAGTCAGCGCCCAGCAGCAAAGTCTGGAGAGCTGATAGCCAGGGACCAGGGGCTGTGACCCTTCTTTCGTGCTGTACAACAACTTGACAAGACTGGGAGAGCGAGGTATGTCGTTCCAGGGATGCGCTCAATTAGCTGTTCAGCCCTCTAGCGTCAGGACCTGAGCCAGCTGCTCTCTGGCAGGGGTAGGAAGGAACTTCCCTGGTGAGGGCTGCCCTGTCCCTGAGCAGCAGGGGGAGAGAGACCAGTGAATCCTGTTGTGCCTGGCACCGCGTGCCCAGGTCCAGGAGAGTGCCTCAGCCTGCCCCCTACGCCCTCCCTTGGCCCCATCCAGAGAAGCTTTTCCAGCCTGCTTTGTGACCTTTGGAAAATTGTTCTTTACAGCCTTTCTGGTAAATGGCGTGGAAGCCACCTTTGCCCGGTCCCATCACTGAAGCGCCAGCTCTTGTCAACAATGCCGGCTCCAGAGCTGTGCAAGTGCTGTGCCTCTGGCTAGCTAGCCTCACCACGCCCCGCCCACACCCACGCCCCCGCCCCCCCGGTCACCCCTCAGGTTCCTCTTACATTTGGAAGTCATTGGAGAGGATTAGGCCTGTCTCTGTGTCAACACAGGCCAGAACCATAGGCTATGCTGTTTACATTGCCAGGGCTCTCAGGAAAGGCCTGGACCGTGATTGAAAAAAATCAACCCTGCCTCAGTTTTGCAAACTGTTAGCTTAGCCAAGTGGCATGATGTTCTTCCTCTTGCTGGGGCTGGTCTGTCTCTTCACAACTGACCTGTCTAAGCTGTCGTCTTCCTCCCATCCCAAGCAAGGCCAAATTGCGGTCTGACCCCGATCCTTCTGCCCAGCCACTCGACTGTCTTGGTGCAGTGTTTCTGTCCTGCGGAGCTGACAGCCAGGGAGAGGGGCTAGGGCAGGCTTCCAATCACATGGAGGCTACGTCTACACGTGAAGCCAACATCAAAATAGCTTATTTCGATGTAGCAACATCAAAATAGGCTATTTCAATGAATAACGTCTACACATCCTCCAGGGCTGGCAACGTCGATGTTCAACTTCGACGTTGCACGGCACCACATCGAAATAGGCGCTGCGAGGGTACGTCTACACGCCAAAGTAGCACACATCGAAATAAGGGTGCCAGGCACAGCTGCAGACAGGGTCACAGGGCGGACTCAACAGCAAGCCGCTCCCTTAAAGGGCCCCTCCCAGACACAGTTGCACTAAACCACACAAGATACACAGAGCCGACAACTGGTTGCAGACCCTGTGCATGCAGCATGGATCCCCAGCTGCTGCAGCAGCAGCCAGAAACCCTGGGCTAAGGGCTGCTGCCCATGGTGACCATAGAGCCCCACAGGGGCTGGAGAGAGAGCATCTCTCAACCCCCCAGCTGATGGCCACCATGGAGGACCCGGCAATTTCGACGTTGCGGGACGCGGATCGTCTACACGGTCAGTACTTCGACGTTGAACGTCGAAGTAGGGCGCTATTCCGATCCCCTCATGAGGTTAGCGACTTCGACGTCTCACCACCTAACGTCGAAGTTAAGTTCGAAATAGCGCCCGACGCGTGTAGCTGCGACGGGCGCTATGTCGAAGTTAGTGCCGCTACTTCGAAGTAGCGTGCACGTGTAGACACAGCTGGAGTGTTCTTGGGGTTTGACGTCTGCACATGGCTATGGGTTCCTTGTCATCTTTCTGGCTCGCCCTCTGTCCCCATCTCCAGCTCGTGCCCCAGGTGCAGATTGGAGTCCCATGCCTTCCTGGCTACCCTCACATCCCTTGAGGTTTCTCAAGGCCACGGCTCAGTCAAAGGCAACAGCCCTCTGTGGGCACTGGCCAGGCCATTTTCTCTCCCCTCCTGTACCCACCCAGCACTGTGAGAGCTCACCTGCCAAAAGAGGGGTTGGCCTTCAGCATCTCTGTCCTGGAGTGCCAGTCCCCCAATAGCTCCCCCAGGTTAGTTGCTCCATCTGATTGCTTCCTACGCTATCCAGATTGCAAGGGAGTTCAGTAGGAGCTCTGTGTGTCCTGCCTCTCTCAGGATCTGATCCCTTGGCTAGGCAGCACCAGGATCAGGGCCCTGGCAGAGGTTATGTTGCATGGGGATGGAGTGAGGCTCAGGACAAGGTCCTAAGCCTCAGGGCGTAGCATCATCTGCTTCCAGTTGCCCAGCTGGCTGCCTATCCTTTCCTGCTTTGTTGAGTGATTGACTCATTCCCAGGTACAACATCTCATTTGCCTCCTTCCATTCCTGAGTCACTGTCAGCTAATTCCATCAGGGAACTGTTAGCCAATGACCCATCCCACTGTGTCATTGCTGCTCCAGAAACATGCCTGCAGCTCTTGAGACTCAAGGGAGATGCATATTTCACCAGAGCCATAGAAGAGGCCCTGCGCCAGACACACACAGTGCAGGTGGAGCCTGGCCTGGGTCCTGGTCCAGAGCTGCATGGACCTGGGGTTTTTGTGTGGGCGTGTCTCTAGTTTCATGCTGAGATCTGGGAAGGAGTGTGGCCCCCGGTGCCAGCAACATGGGTTCCATCCCAGCTTGGCTCCAGGCTCTGTGTGAATGCTCAGCCTGTGTCTGTGACACGGGGCAGTTTGGTGTTGGGGTGCCCCAGCCAGTTAGGGGCGGGGTGTGCTGCCTCCACATGAAGCCCTGTGGAGTTGCTGGGGCTTGCGCATTGAGGTGGCGCAGTTTCATTCAGGCTTTGTTGCCCTGTTGTTGCCTGGAGCAGGTGCCTGGGGGAAGGTTCCCACATACCAGAGGGAGCATGGCACTGGGTATAGGCTGAAGCTCTCCCTGAGCACAACACTTAGGGGGAGAAGAGCTGCAACTAGCACCTCCAAGTGGACCCTGAGAGCCAGTCCTGGCATGGAGGAGTCTGTAGCATCAGAGTTCTGTGTGCTCCAGCTCAGCATGGCTGAATGCTGATGTGATGTGAAGAGGAAACAAGCCGGTGTGGCTGGTCAGTGCTCATAGGAGCCACCTGGGGGTGACACAGATTTCAGGGGGTTTCTCTGCACCCATAGCAGGCTGATTGTTTACTGCTTGCTAATTAAATGAAACCTTCTAGTGCCCAAGTGGTATCTCCTCCCCTCTGGAGGAGCATGGTGCCAGGTTAGAGCCTGTGCTGGCCCGTCTCTGCTTTCCCATCCAGCACCCTTCCCTACTTTCTGGCCCCATATTTGCTGGGGAGAGAGACAGCTTTGGCAGTACATGGTTGGCAGCTGGTGACCCTTTCCCAGCTACCCCAGCTCTGGGAGCGTCACCTACCCTAGGGAGGCTGTCCTGAGTCATAGGACGAAAGGGGAGCTGCTCATCCCAGGCTGGCAGCACTTGGTGGGCGTTTGAAGCCAGCAGGTGGTGGGGGGATGGAGTGAACAGCTGAAACATTGCAGTCAGTTCAGATTAAGGCAGTCAGGCCAAGACAGAGCCAAGGCCACTGGAAGGCTAGAGCTCCCATCTCTCTGTGGCACAGAAAGCCACAGCAGAGTTTGATCTGGGAAGGAGACTGCCTGCTTTGATGGAGATGCTGGTAAAGATCACACAGCATCAGGAAGCACCTTAGGGCGGAAGGATATTTCCTGTTGTCTTCTCTTGTTAGCCTGGGAAGTGGTGTCTTGCTAATCTGTTCCCAGCAGGGGGCGCGGTAGGGGTGGGGCAGGAATGCTGGTTGTAGGGGAGCTCCTGGTTACTCCTGCCACTCACAGCAGGGTGTGCTGGCATGGGCTACAGCTCATCCTTATTCCTGAGCTGCTGTCCCATGCTTCCCTCAGGAGAGGGGCTGGGAAGGAGGTTGGGGGAAATGAGGGTGTTGTGTGCTGTGGGTACATCAGTGCAGGAACACAATCCCTTTTCAGGTGTTGTCATGTTGCTCTCTACTTAGCTTTCCCAGTGGTCATGTGAGCAGTTATCAGCAGGATACAAACCATGGGTGTGCGAGGCTGGTGCTGCCCAGGGGCTGGGGCCTCACCAACATTTCCATGCCCAGTGTGGCACTGGGGAGCACAGCGAGAACCCCCTTCTCGAGGGATGTCTGAGGTTCAGAGTGACATTGAGTCCCGGGAGCACAGACTGTGTGGATAGGATGCCAGGCTGGGGTCACCGGGGACAATGCTTGGATGACACCTGGAGTTTCCTGTGTGACTCCAACCTGATGTTCAGGGAAGCTGTTTAATGGAACCATAAAGGATAATGGCCTGGCTGTTAACAAAAAGCTGTTAATAGCCTCATTTCCTGGTTCTGGATCCTGGGGCAAGTTGGAGCAGGCCCAGGCACTTCCCTTATAGAGCATTGTGCATACCCCAGTGTCATCCACTACTGGAATACAGGCCCTGCTGGGGTGGTGCAGAGCTGCTTTTAAGCAGCTGGTTTGCAGCCTATTTAGGATAGGATGTGAGTGAAGTGTCTTAAGCAGCTGAGTCTGCAAGAGCACAGTGGTACTGTGGAGATGAGGGTATGTGTCCTGGAGCTGGAAACTAGAGTTGAACTACACTCCTGTTACTTCAAAAGGCAACACTGGACACTGTCTCATTGCTTACTTGGAGGGAAAGCACCACCTTCTGCAGCACCATCTCCCTGCAGTTGGGGAGGGGACAGTGCCTGAGGGCTGGGCTGGAGACCTTGCTGTAGCAGCTTATGCTGTGGCTTCTGGCTCATGGACTTTCTTTTCCATCCCTGCCTCCCTCTGGTGCCTCGGAGCTTTCTCCATCTTAGTTCAGATCCCACTGCTGATCTGTGGGACTTGGGGTCAGGAAAGTCACACTTCCTGCCCTACATTTTCCATTGGACTCCCTTGCTTTCTGCCTCCCCTCACCTTGGTGGCCTGCCTGGGAGGGCTACGTGGCTGTTTGGGCTAATATGCCCTGTCTTTTGCCACCCAAGGGAGCGGGTTTCCAAATGGGCAGGAGAAGTCTGAACCAGCTCAGTTCCCACCTTGCAAACCCAGTTAGGGGTTGTAGTTTGGCTGGGGCCCATGGCTGGCATTGCAGCAGTGAACTGATTTTGCTGGGGGTGCCAGGAAGAGGCTGGCACCTGGCCGAGGTATGCTGGTACCTGATGATTTAACACCATGGTGGGCTAGAACTCACCAAGCTGGACTGGACATCCCTGGTGACCTTGTTATATATGGATTACCCTATCTGTGCCCCACTCTCTCCCAGGCCTGCAAGACATGGACCCAGAGGCATATTTGGAGGAGGATTATTGATTTGATCCATCCCATCCCCCTGCTCCCATGTCTGAATCCCTGAGCAGTGAGCCGCATGCACCAAGTCCCGCCCATTGCTCTCCCAGTTCTGGGTACCTTCACAGTCAGCACTTGTGGACCACAGGCTTGTAGGGCTCAGGGCTGAATGGCAGATGTTCCTTCCACTGCACTGGAGAAGGGAGGTAGGGTGAGGCTATTATTGTGCATTGTAAGGCTTAGGATTACTCATAGAGGAGCAAGGGCTGCAGGGAACATCCCCTCGGTGATGGTCTATTACAATCCAGACAAATCCCAGGTGTGGCCCGGAGAGAATTAGGTGCTCTTTTCCCCCCATCTTCCTCTCCCTGTTCTGGGGTTTGCTCCCAGCCTACACCTGAGATCCCACTCTTGTACCTTTGCCTCCATGTTCACATGGCAGAGCTGGCAGTAGCCCAGCCCACCAACATCCTGTCCTGGGTCAGGGCTAGGGTGGTCAGGCCTAGTGATCAGAGCAGTGGTGGTCAGACGCCAGGAGTCGGGAAGGGTTGGAACAAGACTGGGAAGCAGGTGAACATGGGTGCAATCAGCTGGTCCTAGGCCGAGCTGCAGGCCCTGATTCTTGGCAGTCCTAGCACAGCAGGACTTCCAGAACTGCTGGGGAACTGTGTTTGCAGAGCAGATGGCCCACACTGCTGCAACAGGGGGCTGGTGGCCAATGTTCTCCCTAAACTTTCACTCCATCCTGGCTGCTCTGCAGGCTAGATTTTGAAGCACTCAGCACCCACAATCAGAGCTCGAATTACTGCAGGAATCATCTCCTACTGAACTAAAGGATCAGGCTTTTGAAAGAAGCCAGCACTGTTTTTATTTTCCAGCTACATTTTTTGTTTCCTAGTAAATCTGATCTCCCTGCTCTGCCCCGCAGCTAAGTGAAAACATCACAGACTGAAACTTTTTTTTTAACCCCAAACTGAGTCACCTGCCCACAATTGCCACTTTTTTATCCCAAATTGAAAAGTGTTCTCAGGAAATTTCAAGGGGAAAGAAATGGAAACTTTTCCAAGCTCTGCAGTAATGCAGGGGTGTTTTCTGCTCAGTCCCCAGCATGCTGAACAATTTCAAGAATCTGGCACCTTTTAACAGGCTTCATTAGGCGTTGAGTTCTTTGGAAAACATGGTCCCAGGTGCCAATTTGGGTATTGGCACCCTTTTCACCGGACTATCCAGTTACATGGACTCCCTCCTCAAACCCTATGCCACCAACACTCCCAGCTATCTCTGAGATACCACCAGCTTCCTGAGGAAAGTACGAAACATCAGCAAAGTTCCTGATAATGCCATCCTTGCCACAATGGATGTAGAGGCTATGTACACTAATATTCCACATAAAGACAGATTACAAGTATAACCCTTCTATTAATGCCAGGTGCCTGCCAGAAGGGCCGGGTTCAGCTCCTAGGCGTTTTCTGTCAAGGATACAACCAACAGGCTCGAGCTCCCACCCAGTGGCCTGGGACAATCTCATCCCACTTGCTGGGTGCCTGTAAGGCTGTTCTTCCCACCCCACAAGCAGAGTCTAAGATAGAAACAGCTTATTTAATAACAATAACCTACCCCAAGTTTACGGTGACATATGCAGTATATCTAAGCAAAGGAGAGACAAACCCCTTTAAAAAGATACCCTTCCCATACGCTATAGAACCAAGTCTCTTGCTGGGGCTCTTTGCCTTTACCCCACACACAGTTACGGGTGTACCTCTCGCGGTGCATTCCCAGACCCACAGCCCACAGATACATCACCAGGGCAGTACTAGCTGTCCAATTGTCTACAGCATCCCACTGGCTGCCATCTGCTGGCCACTGGCTGCTCCTCCTACCAGCCACCTGCCAGTCATAATGTCCATCCATCCACTGCTCCCTTACTGGCTGCCTGCCAGTCACATTGTCCATCACTCCTCCTACCAGCCACACGCTGGTTGCCATCATCCACCACTCCTCCTACAGGCAGCCCACTATCAGCCCTCTGGATTGCCTTGAGGCAGAACCTTGTGATTTCAGCTTTTAATACCTCTGGTATGAAGTTTTACAGAAACTCTAGTACCCAGCTGTAGCTTTCAAGAGACTAGGAGAACAAAGCAACCCAGACTTGTAACTCTATAGCCAAAGCACTCAGCAAACCAACTCAACTAATACCCCTCCTCTCCTGCCTTACAATGCTTTAAACCAGGGAGTCCTGTGTAATCAATGTTTTATGCAGCTATGGCGACTGCCCTGTCCCCCTACAACAACCCAGAACATTGGTGAGATCCCACGACTCCCACACTGAATGTCAGCATAAATTGTGATTTTTACAACAATGTGTTTACAATAGACAAAATCTCATTGCTTACTTGCTACCCATGAGGCTTTGCCTGAAAGGTAGCACATGTGCACACCTTTGCATTCGCATGCAAATGATCTCTGGGAGACACATTCCTCCCAGCCTTCAGCAGCATTGTGTTCCTGCTGCCACATTCCTTACACAAGCAATCAGGAATACCATCCCTGATGTCACCACAGCCAATCTGGTGTTTGACCTCTGTAACTTTGTTCTCACCCACAATTATTTCCGATTTGGGGACAATTTATACCTCCAGATTAGTGGAAGTGCTATGGTCACCTGCATGGCCCCATAACGATTCCTCAGCTCTCGTCCCCTATTACCCTCTCCTCTACTTAAGATACATTGATGACATCTTTATGATTTGGACCCATGGTATAGAGACTCTAGAAGAATTCCACAGAGACCTTAACAATCTGCACCCCACCATCAACTTAAGCCTTTGATTACTCCACGCAAGAGATACATTTCCTGGACACTACAGTACAAATCAGGGATGGCCTGATCGGTACCACACTGTACTGGAAACCCACTGATTGCTATACTTACCTACACCCTTCTAGCTTCCATCCTGCACACATAACTAGATCCATTGTTTTGAGTCAAGCCCTTAGGTACAATCGCATTTGCTCTGATCCAACTGACAGAGACCAAAAACTACAAGATCTTTACCAAACATTCATAAACCTGAATTACCCACCCGGAGAAATAAAAAAACAAATTGACAGGGCCAGACGAATACCCAGAGACCAGCTACTCCAAGATAGGCCCAAAAAAGCCAAGAACAGAACACCACAACTCAAACCACTGCAACGAATTATTAAAGACCTACAATCTATTCTTAGCCAGGATGCCACACTCCAGAAGGCACTAGGTGATATGCCTGTTCTCTCCTACAGACAACCTTCCAACCTTATGAGGATCCTCACCAACAGACACAGTCTATACCCCAGGAATACCAGTCCTGGAACTTTCCTTGCAACAAAGCCCACTGCCAGCTTTGTCCACATATCTTTTCTGGACCTAACCAGGTTATTCACAGAATCACGGGCACATTCTCATGTTCCTCAATGAACATCATATATGCCATCATGTGCCAACAATGCCCAGATGCTTTGTACATTGGACAGACTTCTAACTCCCTTAGACAAAGAGTTAATTGGCACAAAACAGACATAAAAACACTCCAGATCCACAAACCAGTTAGTCAACATTTTAATGGAGTGGGCCATTCTGTTAATGACTTAAGAGTACTGAAAAAAAATTTTCGCACCACTATTGAAAGGGAGACGGCCGAGCTGTCTTTTATATTCAAATTCGGCACATTAACACGTGGTTTGATCCAGGATGGGAATTTTCTGAGTCACTATAGGGGCTCATTTGTATTCTTGGCTTAATCTAATTCTTGACTTCCCCCCCGCACACCTCTACTCTCTGACTTGCTCACCTTAATCATTTTTTTCTGATTTGTCCTCCTTGATTACTGTTTTTGGTTCTCTGTGCCTTAAATATTGAGTATGTTCTGGTATTGCTATAGTCTGAAGAAATGGGTCTGTCCCACAAAAGCTCACCTAATAGATTATTTTGTTAGTCTTTAAAGTGCTACTTGACTGCTTTTTTGTTTTGATGGTCCCAGGTGGTGGGTGCTGATCCCTTCAAAATGCTGCCCCTGTGCCTTGGAGTGGGACCTTCCACCCTGACTCTGATGTGGTGATAAGATAAAACACCAGGGAAGAAAGTGTTTTCTTTGGCTAAAGGACATCAATAGCAATCAGTTTAATCTGTGTAAAAAATACTCTTGTCCGGAACCTCCTTAGCAGATCAATTTGGGGCCAGGCGTATGTTTAAACAAGATAAGGGAGTGAATTAGCCAGTCCCTCGCTGCCACTGTGTACACTGCAGCCCAAATTCAGTTTATATAGATGCCGCTTCATAGGGCACAAACCTTTTTATTGGTCTCCCAAGATACATTAGCCTTTCCGATGAGTGTGTGACGGGGAGCAGGGTGGGAAGGGGAAATGCTCCAGGAAATGGATTTATGACTCCGGCATACACTGATCTGCTCACTCTGCTTGGGATGTAAATTGTGGGGGTAACAACAGAGAAAACTCCCAACCTTCCGACTCCCCTGAACCTGTGCTGTCAGTGATGCCTGATGGTTATGGCAACTATAGTTGGAGAGGCCTCACTTCAATTCCACAGACTTCCTGTGTGATCAGAGGCATGTTGCTTAACCGTTCTGTGCCTCAATTTCCCCTCTATATCCTGTTCACTGGGGCTTTTGTGGCTAAATGCACAAAACAGCATGACAGGCTCAGGTATAGTTTGTACCTCCCTGGTCCAGCACCCTTGGGAACTGAATGATCCCAAACAAGGGAATTTACCAGACCAGGGAAGGTCAGGCCTCCAGGCTTGCCTCATGGGCTGCCTGCCTACTGGCTGGGCTCGTTGCCTGTCCGCTAACCTGTTCCCTGCCTCCAGGCTGCATGGGGGAGGCTACACTCCTAGCAAGACTCCCTGTTGCTGGGCTTCCTCTAGGTTCTCTGCCCTGGCAGGACTCCCCAGGGAACTCCCCCACCCTGCACCTGTGCTCCCTGACCCAGCCTGGTTCCCACCATTGTGGGGCTCCCTGCTATGGGGATCCCCACCACCAGAGGACTTGCTGGCGGCTTTCCAGGCAAACTTTTTGTGACATTATTGGCTTTTAAGATGAAAATGTGAAACGTGGTTGCAAGCACTGTTCTATGTTTGCACCAAAATCTTGTGCAAAGTAGGCCAAGTGAGGTGTCTATTGAAAGCTTATGGTTCACTGACTGTTTTTACTGCTCAGCTACATCTATCATTTTTATATTTGAAGTTAGTAACAGAGAGGTAGCTCTGGTAGTCTGTATTCTAACAGAACAAACCAGTAGTCATGTAGCACTTTAAAGATTAACAAAATAATTTATTAGGTGATAAGCTTTTGTGGTGCAGATTCACTTCTTTGATCTGAAGAAGTGGGTCTGTCCCATGAAAGCTCATCACCTAATAAATTATTTTGTTAGTCTTTAAAGTGCTGCATGGCTGCTGGTATGTTATATTTGAAGTCATAACTATTGGCACTGTACCCGTATAAGAAGTTTTAGTTTCTAGGAAACCTCAACAGGAGGCTTGGCACCCTATTGTGAAAGGGTTCCTAGGCAAGAGAAGCAGTACTTAAAAGAGAAAGGGCCTTATCAGGTGCCAATCAACATCTGAGGAATTTGGCTATAAACATGCAACCCAGCAGACAGGCAATGCCTGATTGCCTAAAAAGGACTTGGACAGGTGACCTGCTCATGTGACAGGCTCCATCTTACACACAGCAAGAACATCAGAATTCCTTCCACATGGGCAGCTGTATAAACAGGGTCCTGGGGTTCCTCCATTTTGTCTTCACTCTAGCTCATCACTTCAGAAGCATCTTTGCTATGAACTTAGGCCTGGAAGGTTGGTGACCCATGCTAACAAGTATCAGAGAGGAAGCCATGTTTGTCTGTAGCTTCGAGAACAAGATGTCCTGTGGCACCTTATAGACTAATAGATATTTTGGAGCATGAGCTTTCATGGGCAAAGACCCACTTCGTCAGATGCATCCTAACAAACGTTACAGTAACGAAGGGTCCTGTGGCACCTTATAGACTAACCGAAAAGTTTTGAGCATGAGCTTTCGTGAGCACAGACTCACTTCATCAGATGCTGGTCTTGGCAATCTGCAGGGCCAGGTATAAATAAGCCAGAGCAAGGGTGGGGATAACAAGGTTAGCTCAGTCAGCAAGGGTGAGGCTTACTACCAGCAGTTGATCTGGAGGTGTGAACACCAAGGGAGGGGAAGCTGCTTTTGTATTTAGCCAGCCATTCACAGTCTTCGTTTAAGCCTGAGCTGAGGGTGTCGAATTTGCAGATGAATTGTAGCTCAGAAATTTCTCTTTGGAGTCTGGTCCTGAAATTTCTTTGCTGTAGGATAGCTACTTTTAAGTTTGCTACTGTGTGGCCTGGGAGATTGAAGTGCTCTCCTATGGGTTTTTGTATATTGCCATTTCTGATACCTGATTTGTGTGCATTTATTTTTTTACATAGAGACTGTCCAGTTTGTCTGATGTATATAGCAGAGGGGCATTGCTGGCACATGATGGCATAAATTATATTGGTAGATGTGCAGCTGAATGAACCCACGATGGTGTGGCTGATCTGGTTAGGTCCTGCAATGGTGTTGCTGGTGTAGATATGTGGGCAGAGCTGGCAACAAGGTTTGTTGCATGGATGGGTCCCTGAGTTAGAGTGACTGTGGTGCGGTGTATAGTTGCTGGTTAGGATTTGCTTCAGATTGGCAGGTTGTCTGTGGGCAAGGACTGGTCTGCCTCCCAAGGCCTGTGAAAGTGGGGGATCATTGTCCAGGATGGGTTGTAAATCCCTGATGATGCGCTGTAGAGGTTTTAGCTGAGGACTGTAGGTGATGGCTAGTGGTGTTCTGTTGCTTTCTATAAGGTGCCACAGGACCCTTCGTTGCTGTTACAGATCCAGACTAACACGACTACCCCTCCGATACCTAACAAATGTCGTATTCCAGAGACTTTTAAGATAGCCCCACCTGCACCTCTGTTGCAAGAAGTTCGTAATTGGTGTATATAACTTGATTCCTTTCACAGTTTTACTCTGAACATATTCTTTCTCTCTTCTTTATATTCTGAGGGATTGCCACATCATGTTTTTGGGTAAGCTTTAAGGTATAAATCATCCTGGAAATGTGGCTAGCCCGTTGGGATCAGAAGAATTGGTTAGGATTTGGTGTGATTTGTTTTCATAGCCTCTCCCCTGTGTAAGGAGGAATACAGGTTGTGTCACACAAGAAGCTGGAAAGTGCAAGGGAAGTGCTTGTGTGACTTCTTGCTGGCCAGTGTGGCAACAGAAGGGCTGTGTGTGACTGACTTAGGCTATGTCTACACTAGCCCAGAACTTCGAAATGGCCATGCAAATGGCCATTTTGAAGATTACTAATGAAGTGCTGAAATACATATTCAGTGGCTCATTAGAATGCTGGTGGCCACGGAACTTTGAAATTGCCACAGCTCGCTGCCACGTGGCTTGTCCAGATGAGGGGGTCCTTTTCGAAAGGACCCCAGCAACTTTGAAATCCCCTTATTCCTGTGAGCAGATAGGAATTTCAAAGTGCTGCGGCTGCCAGCATTCTAATGAGGGGCTAGTGCAGACATAGCCTTAGTGCCTTACAGTGAAGGATCCCCAGTCTGGGGCTGCAAGTGGCCCTGTTTTAAGCAATTTGCCCTGATTTGGCCCCCTCAGTGGTGTCCAGGGCTACATCCACACTAGCCAAAAACTTCGAAATGGCCATGGAAATGGCCATTTCGAAGTTTACTAATGAAGCGCTGAAATACATATTCAGCGCCTCATTAGCATGCGGGCAGCCGCGGCACTTCGAAATTGACGCAGCTCACCGCCACGCGGCTCATCCAGACGGGGCTCCTTTTCGAAAGGACCCCGGCTACTTCGAAGTCCCCTTATTCCTATCTGCTCATGGGAATAAGGGGACTTCAAAGTAGTAGGGGTTCTTTCGAAAAGGAGCCCCCTCTGGACGAGCTGCGCGGTGGCGAGCCGCGTCAATTTTGAAGTGCCGTGGCCGCCCACATGCTAAGGAGGCGCTGAATATGTATTTCAGCACTTCGTTTGTAAACTTCGAAATGGCCATTTGCATGGCCATTTTGAAGTTTTTGCCTAGTGTAGACGTAGCCTACATGTACACCAAGCTCATGTACCATAGCACAAGTCTTCCCCAGTCCTGCCTGGTCGGTCTGTGCTGCAGAACAGCTCCTGCCTCTGCTGTCCCCTCAGGATCGTGTTCTCCTCCAAAGCCTTCCCCCTGCTGCCCTGCACATTCCTTTCCCCTATTGATTGAGCTTCTGACTCCAATTAGTACTTAATGAGCTGCATATGGCTCTTTAAGGACTTATTTGTGGCTCCCGATGGTACAATGGGAAAGCTTAAAAAAACCCCTCCTGATTATTTTTGATATTTCAGTGAACATCTAAAAGCCCAACAAGTCATATCTAAATAGCAAATGATATGTGATCTTGAAACATTGGCTAACTCACCCTTTAATATGTGCAGTGCATTGTGGGGTATGAATAGGGTGACCATATCTCCCATGGTCCCATACAAGACGGGGGGCACTTTCCCCATTCCCTGAGCCTGTGGGAAGTGGCAGGGATGGGGCAGCTGTGGCACTCCCCCTCCCCCAGCTAACCTGAAAGCTCCCTTTGTTGTAGAGCACCTACTGATGTACAGTGGCCGCGTCTACACGTGCACACTACTTCGAAGTAGCGGCGCCAACTTCGAAATAGCGCCCATCACAGCTACACATGTTGGGCGCTATTTCGAAGTTGAAATCGACATTAGGCGGCGAGACGTCGAAGTCGCTAACCCCATGAGGGGATGGGAATAGCGCCCTATTTTGAAGTTGAACATCGAAGTAGGGCACGTGTAGACGATCCGCGTCCCGCAACATCGAAATAGCGGGGTCCGCCATGGCAGCCATCAGCTGAGGGGTTGAGAGACGCTCTCTCTCCAGCCCCTGCGGGGCTCTATGGTCACCGTGTGCAGCAGCCCTTAGCCCAGGGCTTCTGGCTGCTGCTGCAGCAGCTGGGGATCCATGCTGCATGCAGAGGGTCTGCAACCAGTTGTCGGCTCTGTGGATCTTGTGTTGTTTAGTGCAACTGTGTCTGGGAGGGGCCCTTTAAGGGAGCGGCTTGCTGTTGAGTCTGCCCTGTGACCCTGTCTGCAGCTGTTCCTGGCACCCTTATTTCGATGTGTGCTACTTTGGCATGTAGACGTTCCCTCACAGCGCCTATTTCAATGTGGTGCTGCCCAACGTTGAAGTTGAATGTCGACGTTGCCAGCCCTGGAGGACGTGTAGACGTTATTCATCAAAATAGACTATTTCGATGTAGCGTGCACGTGTAGACGTAGCCAGTATGTGTTCTCCAGCAGGCAGCTGCACCTGCGCAGCAGATACGGGACAATTAATTGCTTTTTTAAAATAAGTTGGGATGCCTTTTTGGCATCCCAAGTACGGGACTGTCCCACTGAAAATGGGACAGATGTTCACCCTGGGTATGAGTGTGTGCAGTTCTTAAAATAGGGGTTACAAAAAGTACAGTTTGTTGTTATTTATTGAGAACTGTATTTTATTCAGATGCATTGAGGCACTTGAATTATTGAGTTTTTTACCAAATCCAAAAAAAAAAAAAAAAAAAGGCTCTTCTTGCTCTTTCGATTGCCAGCCCCTGTGCTAGGTAATAAGCTGATTAAGCTGATTGTAGCTGGCAGGTCACTAGCCTTTCTGCGCCATGGGCAGAACCAGGGCTGGGTCTGGCTGGAGAGAAGCGAGGCCCAGGGGAGGATGCTGCATTTCCAAGGAGCTGGGAGTGGCTACTCTGATCAAAGCTGGCCTTTGAGGCCCAGGACAGAGGGGATCCAGCACAGATGTCATGGCGTTCTCCAGATGGCCTCGGGCCAGGTGCCAAGGAGACCAGGGTTCTTCTGGCACAGATGAGGAGCAAGGCGGTGTGGCTGTGACTGCAGGGTCTGGGTGAACCAGTGTCTGCCTCTCTCAGGAGCTTGGGCCAAGATACTGAACAGGGATTGGGAAGGGGCAGTGGGGTGGTGGGGCTTCACAGGCCCTGGCTGTGAATGGGGGGGTGGAGCTGAAAACCTCCTGGAATCCAGAGCTCTGAAGGGGTCCCAGGCTGGACTCTGACACCTTGGCCTTGTCTTTCAAGACCCTTGGCTGAGGGGGCCAGATTTTCACTCGGTGCTGCTGTACCAAGGCATAAAATGTCCCCTTCTGCCCCAGTGCCTATAGTGTGATGGGGAGAGCCCAGGTTCCCTGCCCAGCCCCCACCAAGCTGGGACAGGGCTGTCAAGGCAAGGAGAAAGTGGCTGGAGTATATGTGGGGGCAGGTGGCAGCTTGTGACAAAGATGACCTAGGGAGGCTTCTGTGCTTTGTACCTAGCAGCTTTGCTCTAAGCTGGGGCGAATAAAACCAGTGCTGAGGAAAGGCACTTGCACTGAGCTAGAGCCTGGGGCTTTTTTGACTGTCTCAGCTGCTGTGTCTACTCACTGGGCTGCATGTACCTGCATCACGTGGCAAAATCCTGCAGCAGGGATCCAGCTCTGCTCTCAGATGCACATACCCAGGCCAGTTCAGGTCTCCGTGGGCAGGGCTGGAGGTTCTGCCTAGGACTGCCTGTGCAGCATGTGCACATGGGCACAGCTGTTTGTGCCCTAAGGGAGTCTGCAGGATGTGTGTGCCCTTGTCTTGACTTGTGGGTGCCAGTCAGATACTCCCCACGTTGCAGTGAGAATCCAGACAGAGGGTGGGGTGTGTGCAGCTGTGTGTCTGGGTGAAGGAGTCAGAAGCGGGTATGTGTGTAAATTAGAAGTGAATGCACTGGGTGCGCCAGTGGCTCTGGGTTACAGTACCATCTCCCAGGCCACACAGTAGCAGACTTAAAAGTAGCTATCCTACAGCAAAGAAATTTCAGGACCAGACTCCAAAGAGAAATTTCTGAGCTACAATTCATCTGCAAATTCGATGCCCTCAGCTCAGGCTTAAACGAAGACTGTGAATGGCTGGCTAAATACAAAAGCAGCTTCCCCTCCCTTGGTGTTCACACCTCCAGATCAACTGCTGGTAGTAAGCCTCACCCTTGCTGACTGAGCTAACCTTGTTATCCCCACCCTTGCTCTGGCTTATTTATACCTGGCCCTGCAGATTGCCAAGACCAGCATCTGATGAAGTGAGTCTGTGCTCACGAAAGCTCATGCTCAAAATTTTTCTGTTAGTCTATAAGGTGCCACAGGACCCTTTGTTGCTGTTACGGATCCAGACTAACACGGCTACCCTTCCGATACTTAGTACCATCTCAGTAGCCCCAGGCTCTAGGTGGCGTGAGCCCTGCTGTGCACTGGAGCTCTTCTGGGGTGAGGGAGCGTTGTGCTGCACCACATAGCTGGCTGCTCTGCTCGGCTACGTCTACACGTGAAGCCTACATCGAAGTAGCCTATTTCGATGTGGCGACATCGAAATAGGCTATTTCGATGAATAACGTCTACACGTCCTCCAGGGCTGGCAACGTCGATGTTCAACATTGACGTTGCGCAGCACCACATCAAAATAGGCGCAGCGAGGGAACGTCTACACGCCACAATAGCACATATCGAAATAAGGGTGCCAGGCACAGCTGCAGACAGGGTCACAGGGCGGACTCAACAGCAAGCCGCTCCCTTAAAGGGCCCCTCCCAGACACACTTGCACTAAACAGCACAAGATACACAGAGCCGACAACGAGTTGCAGACCCTGTGCATGCAGCATGAATCCCCCGCTGCAGCAGCAGCAGCCAGAAGCCCTGGGCTAAGGGCTGCTGCACACGGTGACCATAGAGCCCCGCAGGGGCTGGAGAGAGAGCGTCTCTCAACCCCCCAGCTGATGGCTGCCATGGAGGACCCCACAATTTCGACGTTGCGGGACGCGGATCGTCTACACGGTCCCTACTTTGACGTTGAACGTCGAAGTAGGGCGCTATTCCGATCCCCTCATGAGGTTAGCGACTTCGACGTCTCGCCGCCTAACGTCGAAGTTAACTTCGAAATAGCGCCCGACGCGTGTAGCCGCGACGGGTGCTATTTCGAAGTTAGTGCCGCTACTTCGAAGTAGCGTGCACGTGTAGACACAGCTCTCCTGACCTTGCCAAGACACACCTGGTTCTGGCTCCAAGTCAGAGGAGCTGGTAAACGCAAGCACTGGCAGCAGATGACAGGCCTGAGATGTCTTGCATATGTGAAAGGCAGATCCTGCACCCTGGTGGTTAGCCTGGCTGACTACACTGGGGGTGGGGTGGGTGGTAATCTGACTACAGCACCTACTGAGTGACTGTGGGTTCAGTGCCAGCCACATGACCTGGGTGGGCACCCTGAGAAGCACTCAGCTGTCCTCAAACACAAGAACTCTCATGGGTCTCTGAGTGTTCAGAACAGCTGTCCCTTATCACATGGCAACCCCAGCAGCCTCCCATGGATCCATACACTGACACAGCCCTACAGGACATGAATGACATTCCTGGGCAAGTATGGGATGGAGGGCTTCACCTTCCAGGAGAGCATCCCCTGTGAGAGAGGCCAGTAACATGCAGCTGCAGAGCTGTGCTACTCCAGGGAGCTGGCACACAGAGCCTTACAGGATCAAGTCGCATGTCATCTGGGGTGAGACTAGGCAGCTGTTTAACAGCCCACAGAGACACTGTACAATAGGTTAAAACAGGGAGCAAAGGTTGTGGGGGAGATGGACTCAGAGATTAGGAGGGGGCTAAGGCAGGTTGAATGGCTTTACTTGCGCTTGAGTTTGGCCAGGGCACCACATTCACCTCTCATCCATGGCAGGACCTTGGCTTTATGGTGAGGCATGTGCTGTATGATTCCCAGCCCCAGTTAGCATCAAACAGGTTCTGCATCTGACCCCCCCACTCCGGCTGCAACTCCTTGCACATCCCCAATCTGCCTTTATGTCCCTCCCCAAACACTCCCTGTCTTTCTGACATCCATATTTCCCTTCACCCTCTCCCCCACTTGTGCCACATGACACCCTTTCCCCCTTCCCCTGGCTGCTCCCTTCACTTCCCTGAGTCACTCTGACAGGCTGGTGCTGGGTCTGCAGTCCCTTCCTGACAGGCAGTCAGGGACAGCGAAACCCCCATCAACCAAGGCGAAGGGCAGCTGACAAGCAGCAGAGCCATGCCTCAGAGGGACAGCCCAGTGTGTGCAAGGGGCAGTGCTGGGATAACACACTGTGCCCACTAGCTGTGGAGGCAGGCGCGGTGTGCTGGGATATTAAGCAGTGTGGATTGGCAGCAATGATAGGGTGAGGAAAGCGAGGTACCAGCTGCCCCACACAAATGGTGCATTAGAACCAGAGATCCAGTTCAGACCTAGACAGGCCCTGGACCTACTGCCTATAATAGGGGCTGGGCCCAATCCTCCTTACTGCTTCCCTGATGAGTTTGTCAGGGCTCAGCCACCTTCCAGGTGACTCTTCTTTTGGGTACCATCTGCCAGCCCAGGTTCAGACGATGCTCCTGAGTTTGCAATGGGTTTGCGGGTTTGCTATGCAACCACGCAGCTCATATGTGCTGGAGGACATGGCTGTGCTCCAGCGAGACTGCTCAAGTGCATGCCCTGGTCCTGAGAATGCTTGTGCCACCTCTTTTGCTGCTGCTTCATTGCTCTTGTTTCTCAAGTCAGCTCCACCAAAGCCAGCCCCAGCACGTCTCCATGTGCTGCAGTCAGACCCCTGATTGCAGTGCTGGCATGCGCTGGGACCCTGCACTTTGCTGCCCCATTTCATCCCAGGTCTTCACCCACCTTGTAGTATGCACCCTCCCCTTTGTCTTGGAGACAGGTTGGTGGAAGGCAGGGAGCCTCCCAGGATGCAGCTGTCACCCCTCCTGAGTTTGTGGGCCTGCTCCCTTCTCCTTGGAGCTGGAGAACAGCTGTGGCGAGGTCCCACTCCTGCCACTATAACAGGCTGGAGCCCCAGGCCTTACAGTCTCTTCCACAGGTTGGCTCCCACAAGCCATGGCATTTCATACTTCCTTGCTGAGTGTGGCAGAGGAAAAGGTGCATGCAAGGTGGTTTTACCCAAGGAGCAGTGAGCATGTGAGAATGGGTGTATGTGAAATAGTAGCTGTGGGGGTGATGGTTAATGTGAATGAGTGTGCCCACAGATGTGTGCAAGGGCAGTGATCAGTAGCTGGCTGTGTTTGTGTGAAAGCTTGGGACAGTGCGTGTCAGCAAGGACAGCATGCCTGCTGTGGCTGTAGGTGGGTGTGAATGGATGTGTATGAATGACTGAGCTGAGGAGGGTGAGCGTAAAAATGTGTCACAGCAGAGGTGTACCTGCGGGCACTTGAGAGGCTGGGCAGGGAGAATGGATGTGCATGTCCATGCTCAGGTGTATGTGAGAGACTCACAATTGTTCATACACCCCAAGTCACATGTACACAGTGAGACCCTTTGTGCCTCTGTGTGCACTCACAAGTGAGCCCACCCAAACACTCTGCTCTGTGTGTGTGTGTGTGTGTGTACGGCAGTAGCTGTCACCTCGCCCCTCCCCATCACTCACCAGGCATGTGCCTCTCTCAATCTATTTACAGCTGTGTGTATGGCTGGGGAGAGATATGTTCTGCATGGCCCTGGCTCCCAATCCATTCCTGATTTCATGCCCCCAGCAGGGCTAGCAGCAAGAGGGGACAGCAGATATAGATGTCTTAAATCTCAGCTCCCTGACTGGAGCTGCTAGAGCAAATTGGAGAGGAGTTCAGTGCTGGGTTAGCTGGGTGGCAAAGTGGCTGTGTTATTTATTTGGCAGGGGTTTTAACAGCACTTTGTCAGAGCTGCTGGCTGGTAATTGATATATATGATGTGATTTGTCAGGCACTCACATCAGCTCTTGGTGTCATGTGTCCTGCATACTGATCTGAGTCTTGATGGATCAGTGTGGTTCATGACAGCTTGGCCCATAGATATTCCTGCAGGGGCTTATAAGAGAGCAGTGTGTATTTGCTTCTGTCTACTTAAAATGATGAAATGGGAAGTAAAGAAATAACTTAATTTGGGCTGCCATGCCTAATAATTCTCTGCCCTCCTTGCTAGGGGTCTCGGAGCATCTTACTAACAAGAGTGCATTAAACCTCATGTGGCAGCGGATGGATAGCATTACCTCTTTTCCATAGACAGAGAAACTGAGGCACAGACTGACCTGAGGTGGGAATAGCACTCAGGAATCCTAACCCTCTTCTGACCACTAGACATCACCCCTAGAGGGATCTAGGGCTATAACTCAAGTGTCCTGATGTAGCCACTGGACAGAGGTGAGCTCCTGTTTGCCTTTCTGAACACTGGTCCCCACTCCTGCCCAGAGCTGGTCACAGGACTACAGAGTCCTGAGTCTCAGCAATTATTGATTACCACCAGCTCTTGCTCTTACCTTGAGTGAATTAGTAGAGGTCTGAGCCATTTTGGTAGGGGCCAGGTATATAGCTCCCAAGGGCAGGGAAGGAGCATCTTCCATACTCCTGTATGACCTGCATCAAAGACAGGGCCTAGATGGAGCTCAGAGAGAAGGCAAGAAGCAATTTAATGCATAATCTGCACTGTGCAGTTTAAGTTATCGTAAATCAGCTGTTTGTTACATGGGCAAATTGATACCTCTTTATACACCTTGGTATTCCCGCTGGCATAGTCCCTGAGGTTGTTTTTCTCTGTGTGTCTCCCTTCTTAGTCTGTCTAGCTCTTTTCCAACTTCAACTTTGACTCAGCCAGTGGGGAATCATTTGGATTAACTAAAATCAACCAAGATTATAAGCAGGTTAGAAATTGTGAGCGGGGGGAGAGTTTGAAAGAAAGGGGAATGTTTAGAGAGGAGACAGCCCAGCAGGGACAAGCTAACAGCTTTCAAATATATAAAAGGTTGTGGTAAATAGGACCATGATCAGTTGCTCTCCATATCCATTCAGGGTTGGAAAAGAAGGAATCAACTGACTTTGCAGCAATAGTGACTTAGGTTAGATATTGGTAGAGCACAACATAGATACAAAATTTGTATCCACAAAATGAGACCTGGTTATCTGCATCCATGGCTATGGACACCTGCAGAAACAGAACATATCTATGAATTTGCAAGCCGCTAGCTATTGGGAAAAACTTCCTAAGGGCAAGGATAGGTAAGCACTGAACCAGGAGGCCTACAGAGCTTGTTGAGTTCCCATCATTGCAAGGCTGTCAGAACCTGGTAGGATGTGGTTTTTAGTCTGGAAATCACAACTTTTAATACACACAACTTATCATTGCCATGGATATGAGTGACATTGCAATCTGGCACATAGGGACAACACCACTCAGATGCGGCCTGACCTCCCCTCTTTGCAGCTGCCTCCTGCCTTTGGAAAGTGACGTGCTGGTATCTGACTGCACCAAAGCCACAACGTTAAACTGTGTTTGCAAGAACTGAAGCAAAACCTTGTGACTTTCTTGCACACCGACATCTTGGTGTTTTCTAAGACGAACCTGGGCAAATACCTGGCAAGCAAGGGGTGGATATGCTTAGTCCCTTCTCCATGGTGAAGCAAGACCAGTTAAATGAAGTCTTTAGGGCTCTTCCAGCCCCCCCAGTTTTCTCCAGAGCCTTTGTCACTCAGAATGCTCCCCTCCCCATCCCCATGATTTCTGGGAAAGATTTTTGCCCCATAGATGCTGTATGAATATATGAAACTTGAGCTGGGTTTTGATTGGTCACAAAAGGGTCAAATGGTGACTTTTCATTCCCTGACTGGGTGGAGCTTCACTCTTAGACAGTTTCTCTGTTAGACATTTGTGGTTCAGAGTCACAAATGTGTTGGCTGAGAACATTCTGAAATTCCTGTCTCCGCTGAGCTGGTTCCAGGGACGCTATAACCTGGGAACAGTGCCTGGGTCTGTGCAGAAAGAAAATGCTAGACTCTGTCATCCAGACAGCGAGACACTGCTCTGGTGGGAGCGGTAGTTGACTTGCCTGCCTTAGGTTAAATGACATGGTGGCAGTGTAGTGAGCTTTGCCCGTGTTCAGTGCTCTGACTGTTGCTACAGCAACAGTGAGTTGTTGCTTCAGTCAGCCTGGATGATTGGCCCCTGGGTCAAGTGAACCTAGACTGGTGTGAGTGACCACACTGCAAAGCGTATCCTTACTCATGCTGCATGCCCCATGGGTGCAGCTGGAGGTTCAGAGGACATATCCCATGGTACTTTGTGGTGCACTGGAAACTGAGCTGCTCTGTCTTTCTTTTGGCGTGACTTGTGGGGGAACTTTTCTGTCCCTCTGGGAGTGTGGGGGAATTTGGGGAAGGCACTGGAGAACTATCAACATTGGAGTGCCTTAGCCTGCATCGTGACTGCAAAAAGGGAAGGTTACCAGTCTTAGTGAAAGTAGCACCTGAGCTCTGATCTCTCGCCCGGCCTGGCTGAAAGCACTACCATGCTCCAATGGGAAGGTTGTGTGTGTGTGGCCAGGAGAGGGGTTTAGGGGCAGAACAAGGAGCAATGGTATCAAGTTACAGCGAGGGAGGTCTAGGTTGGATATTAGGAAAAACCCTTTCACTAGGAGGGTTTTGAATCACTGGAATGCGTTACCTGGAGAGGTGGTGGAATTTCCATCCCTAGAGTTTATTAAGTTCTGGATTGACAAAACCCTGGATGGGATGATTTCATGAGGGTTGATCCTGCTTTGGCGAGGAGAGGGGACTCAATGACCTCCTGAGGTCTCTTTCAGCCCGAGGACTGTAGGGGTCTAACTCCACAGTACAGACAGACCCTGAGGGGAGCAGGGAAGGGCAGGGTATTTTCTAGAGAAGGTGGGTGTAACTATGCTCCCCGCTGGATAGTCTGTGGGCAGGATCTTTGGTTCTAACACCCCAAGATGCTATAGATTTATCTACTGGCCAAGCAGAGCCTTGGAGACACCAGTGATCCATGCACAGACACAGCCCTACAAAGCATGACTGGAGAAGTGGTACAGCCTTGATGTTCTGAGTTTTTCCACAAGGTGGCCAGTTTGAGGTGCTCCCAGGTTTTCAGACCTGCTCCTCCGAGTGCAGAATGCCTGCAGCTCTCACCCAGAATTGTGGGTCCTCAGCATGCTCTGGAAATCGGAGACTAGTCAGCTCATACAGCCTCTTTAAGTCAGGCTGAAAATGACCAGCTTAGCCTCTCTGCGCCTCAGTTTACCCATCTGCAACACTCAGGGAATGATATCGACCAGCCTTCAGGAGGCAGAAAGGAATTATTTGAGGTAGGAGCCATCTGGGGGTGGATGGGTGGATCATTGATTGGGGCTCCTTGAAATTTATACAATACAAATAAATAATAACAAAGAATGACTGTAAGTCACCTTGAGATCATGAATAGTAACAGAGAGGGAGCCATGCTAGTCTATGTATTATCAAAACTAAAAAGCAGTCAGGTAGCACTTTAAAGACTAACAAAATAATTTATCAGATGAGCTTTTGTGGGACAGACCCACTTCTTTAGACCATAGCCATACCAGAACAGACTCAATATTCAAGGCACAGAGAACCAAAAATAGTAATCAAGGTGGACAAATCAGAAAAAAAAGGATCAAGGTGAGCAAATCAGAGAGTAGAGGGGTAGAAGGGGGCGGAGGTCAAGAATTAGATTAAGCCAAGTATGCAAACGAGCCCCTATAGTGACTTAGAAAATTCCCATCCTGGTTTAAACCATATGTTAATGTGCCGAATTTGAATATAAAAGACAGTTTGGCTGTCTCCCTTTCAAGAGTGGTGTGAAAATTTTCCTTCAGTAACACCCAAACTCTTAAGTCATTAACAGAATGGCCCATTCCATTAAAATGTTGACTAACTGGTTTGTGGATCTGGAATGTTTTTATGTCTGTTTTGTTCCATTCTGTTAATGACTTAAGAGTTTGTGTGTAACTGAAGAAAAATTTTCACACCACTCTTGAAAGGGAGACAGCCAAACTGTCTTTTATATTCAAATGCGGCACAATAACACGTAGTTTGAACCAGGATGGGAATTTTCTTAGTCGCTATAGGGGGCTCGTATGCATACTTGGCTTAATCTAATTCTTGACCCCCCCACCTTTCTACTCCTCTACTCTCTGATTTGCTCACCTTGATCCTTTTTTTTCTGATTTGTCCACCTTGATTACTATTTTTGGTTCTCTGTGCCTTAAATATTGAGTCTGTTCTGGTATAGCTATGGTCTGAAGAAGTGGGTCTGTCCCACGAAAACTCACCTAGTAAATTATTTTGTTTGTCTTTAAAGTGCTACTTGACTGCTTTTTTGTCTTGAGATCTTGTTGTAAGAAGAGAGATAAAATGGCACACATATTCGCTGGTCCCTAGTCAGGTAAAATGGCTCTGAGACTTCAGTGAGAATTTTGTTTGAGAGGGGATAAAGCAAATCTCTTGGGATCTGGCCCCTTGCTCTTAATGCCAAATCCATAAAGAATTAGTTTCTCCCGACGAGTTGGGATTTAATGAAACTAAGTTGCAAAGGGCAACTCATCAGTCCGTAAAGGGGCTTTGATGACTATTGATTGGCCCAGGAAACTGTTTTGTAGAATAATCAGAGTCTTAATGAGAGATCCATCCAGGAAGCAGTGATTAATTAACTAATCATTCACCTTTCTAATTATGGGGCAGTGTGGGGAACATCAGCTGGTCGGCCATGTTTGCAAGTACACACGTATGTGGGTAAGTCATTCAGAACTTGTTTTATGCATGGTTTTTTAAAATGAACTTTTAACAGATGCTTGATGTGGGTAGAAGGAGGTGCAGTGCCCGCAAACATAGCGGCAGGGCAAAGTCCAGCTCCCAGGACCACACCTCAGGGGGACAGAGTATCAGATTCTGTTCCTGGCTTTGCTACTGGCCTGTTGGTGGCCTTGGGCAAATCATGTTATTCCCTTTGCCTCAGTTTCCCCATGTGTAAAAGCAGAAATAATGGCACTGAGCTCCTTTGTAAAGCACTTTAGATCTACAGCTGGGAAGAGCAATGGAGGTGCGAGGTGCCGGTATAAGTGCGTCCAATGCTGTTCTGCTGGGCCTCCTCCTGTCATGAAGGAGAGTTTCATCATGTACTGTTCAGTCCACTGCCTCTTTGCTGCGTATGAGCTGGTGCTGTACTGTGACATGGATCTCAGACTGGGATTTCCAAAAAGGTGTGAAAGTCACAGCTCCCGCTGGCCACCCATGAGAGCTAGGACCCAGGCTTCTGTACTCACCCACAGTAATCCTGTACCCGCCCTTGGCCAGCTCCTGATGCAGCACAGGGTACTGAGTGGCTCCTTGTCCCATTCCTGACCCCCATCTGGCAGTGGCCTCTATGTGGAGAAGGCACCCAAACTCTCCAGACTGAGGGAAAATATAGATGAGATGGAGATACTGTCTTACTCTGGCCCTCTCCCCTACCCTGCTAGTTAGCAGTACCGGGCAGGGACTCTGTTTATACAGTGCCTGGCATCATGGGTTCCCAGCTGGGCTGGTCTCCAGGCATTGCGGTCACAGCATGATTGATAACAAGAGGGTGGGGTTATGCTAAGCTATCAGCTGCGGGAGTCTTCAGCTATTACTGGTTGTTGTTTCACCAGCAGGCTAAGGGTGACATCTTTGAAATATAGAGGCACAGCATTCCAGATACCTAGGGCCAGCCCCTCTCTGCCAGTTGGCATCGTTCTAATGCAGCATGTTCCCTCCCTGGCACCCGCAGCACTTCATGAAGGTTGTCAGTATGGCTACTCTCTGTTTTAGAGATGGGGAAACCAAGGCACAGCAAGGGAAATGATTTGGCCCAGCTCACTGAGCCCGAGAGTCAGAACTAGAACCTTATGATGGAGTTAGAGAGGTGCATGTGAGACTCAGGCTGGATGTGTGTGAGAGACAGCAGAGCAGCTCACAGCAGCTAAGGATGATCCCTGGGGCTGCAACCTAAGCTGGCAGGTAACACTTCTCTCCTGAGCAAAGAGCAGGGAGCAGCTGAGCGGGGTTTGACTCGGAAGCGGCAGTTAGAAGCTGGGGGAGAGGGAGTTGGAAGGCAGCCAGCCTGGTGACGGAGGAAGCTACACCCCAGATGGAGCACCCCTCAGGCTTCTCTCCCCAGGATGGATTGGAATGACTGTCTCTGCCGGCTGTACTGACACCTCTGTGCTGAGCTGTGCCTCTGTCGCCTAATAAACTTCCTATTCTACCTGCTGAGTGAGAGTCACTCCTGCCTGTGGACAGGGTGCAGAGCTTGGGGACCCCTGAACCCCATCACAAACCTACCTCACTTATGTCTCAATATAGGGCTCTACCTACAGGGCCATAGAGCTGCTCCCAGCTGGGTATCTAGAGGGATTTCTCTGGTGTGTGAGAAGGTGCAGGGTCTATGGCAGGAGGAACAGTCCGTAGTGAGTCATTACTAGTTGGCGTAAGAGCCTTGAGGTGGCCCTCAACTAAAACAGTCCTGAAGATCAGGACAGCAATCCTGTCTTCCCTGCACTACCCAGAGATTTGGCACAGCCAGGGATCTGGATGCTGGGATTTTGTGGCTAAGCTGCCTCCACACACAGGGGCCCCTGCAGCACTGGTGCTAGGGCCATAGCTGGCCTGAGGGATGCTGTGAATGTCTGGACTGCGAGGCAGGTAGCACAGTCCCTGACTCTCCTTTGCTTCCTGCTCTGTGTAATCAACACCAAGGTGATGGAGAGAGAGGCTTTGTGAGCAGATTCAGGGACCAGTGCCTGCTGCCATCCCTGTGTTGAGCGGTCAGGGTAACCCCCTGAAGCCTCTCCCCTAGCACCCAGCTGCTGCACCAGACTGGCAGAAGCTGGACTCTGAGAAGGGATCACACAGCCAGGCCCCAGAAGCTGGAGAGTGGCCTTTGCTCCAAGTACTGCAGCCCTCCCAGTGCTGGGTTGGGGGAAAAAGCTCCCTGAGCCACTGCCTTTCTTTCCCATCCAAGGATGCAGCATTCATGCCCCAAATGTGTGCTCCACAAATCCACAAGACTTGGGCAGCTGCACTGTGTGGTTTGTAAATATTCAGGTGAGCAGGCCAGCAGTGTTCCTGTGTCAATGGCATACATGGGGCTGTTTGGGTCAGTCCCCATGGCAAAGCCTCAGTGAATTTCTTCAGGCTTTTCCCAGTGGTAGTGTTGTCCAGTGGCTAGGGCACTGTAGTTAGACAGGGTTTCCAGTCTCATCTCTGCTACACATTTAGCCCATGGCCGTGGGGAAGTCCCTTATTCTGTGACTCTGTTTTCCTGTCTGAGTTTGGATCTGTCTCATCTATTGCAGCTGGCAGCTCGCTGGGGGCAGGGATCATTTCCTCCTAAGTGTTGGAATAGCACCCGACACTACTGAGTCCAGAGGCAGTGCTCTCTATCATTTCCAGTTCTGTGCTCTTTCTTCACATTGAGGAGATGGCTGCAAGCACATGCCCAGAATCAATGGATTTATCCAAACAACCTCTTCTCCACTGAAGCAGGGCAATGGTACAGATGGGAAACGGAGGCATGGAGAGACTGAGGCACAAACTCTCAAAGGTGCCCAGGCACCTAACTCCCCCAGGGGGCTCAGCATCTAATACCTTTGAGGATCAGGGCCAAGTGACTTGCTTAAGGTCACTCAGGGCGTCAGCAGCGGAGCTGGAAATTGAATCCAGCGTCCTAACAATTTGCATTATGTAAGCAGCTTAGGTGAGTTTGCCTTTTATTTTCCTGTCCACCTTTCTCCTCCCCTGCTGAGTCACGACATGTGTTTATAGCTGTTCCTGCCTTGCCTCATCCCCTCCCCTCGTACCATCCCCCAAACATTCTTGTGTGGAGCGAGAAGTGATTAGCTCACCTGTCCTGGGTGACCCCACCTGCATAGACTGTGGTAGTGACAAACCCAAACTACAGAGCCTCATGATCCACCACCAAGCCACATGGTCTCCATCATTCCCCTCTCTCCCATTTCACCTGCACTCTGCCTCCTGATGAAGCACAGCCTGGGATAATGCATAGGGGTGTGTGTTACTGTCATAGGGTTGTGTGATTGCAGCATTTTTAGACAGACTTGAACTAGCTTCACTTGAATGTAGCTCACCAATAACAGCAGCATGACTGTGGCAACACCGGCTGGCGGCCTGAGCACAATCCTGCCTGGGACCCTATGCACATGTCAGCAGCATTACACAGCTGATTTTAGCAAGCTACCTTGAGCAAAGACAGCTCAGGAATGGCTGCCTGTGCTTTCCAGTTGCACTGTAGTCCTAGCTTAATATTTCAACTGCCAAGCAGCTGCAAACAGCTCCCTTTTAAACAATAACTTTCCCCAACTTTTTCCTTTGACCATGAAATGTCGACTCCCTCTGTCCTGCAAATTACCCTGGTCCAACATGGAGAAAAGTGCAGTGGGCAGTCTGGGATCCTGGATAAGATCAGGAGGGTCCATATATGAAACCAGCAGGGCTATGAATTAGCACCTTGTTCCAGCGGGGAGAGGGCATTCCTCTTTGGGATGGCACTCAGCATGCACTGTGGAGCAGCATAAATGAGATTTCAAGTCATGAAAGGGCGTGATATAGGAAAGAGGGGAGTTAGGGGTTTTTGCCTCCCTCCAGGCCTGACCGATTAGATTCTGTTTATTGTGGCAGTCTCAGCTTGCTACGTGAAGGGTTTGGAAGATGGCACCTGTCAATGGTTTGGAGACAGTTCCGGAAGATGTGGCACATAGAGAATACCTGATGATGGCAAATGCTGAAGGGCTAGCGGTGCTTGGCTGCGAAGCACCCCGTTGGTTTCACACCATGCAAATTAAGTGCCCACTGCATTTACTAGTTATTATTCAAGAACCAAACAATCCCCAAATAAAGACTGGGGCCACACTGTGCTGAGCACTGCACAGATACACAATGAAAAGACCCTGCCATAAAGAGCTTGCTATTGAAATACCTAGCACCGAAGTCTTTATCCCAGCATACAGCCCCCCACACCCCACCCACGGTTTGTGGCTCCCTGAGCCCTCCTAAATGTGTTAGGCTACAGGGAAGGACTCTCCAGGACTGGCATTCAGGGACCACGAAGGTTGAGTTTATGGATGGTTCTGGCAAAGGAGGATAAAGAGCGAGCAGTAGAGAAGCTGGTTGTGTAGCTGTCTGTCTGACTATGACAGAAAGAATGAAATGGACTGCGAGGCAGGCTGCAGTTGAAGTAGAAGAAAGAAAGCAAGAAAGAAAGAAAGAAAGAAAGAAAGGCAGGTGCAGGTAGAATTTGCAATAGATTTTCTGCTATACATTGACCAACAGTGAATCTACTTTGACAGCTATCTGTCTTTGTTTATTATTCTGTTTTTCTCGATTTCTGTCTATCATCCTCACTCTTTTCTTTCATCATCTCCTATCTGTACAGATGTTGTTGTACAGTTGGTCCCGCTTCAGTGACCCCCTTGCATATCAGGACAGTCAACTGCTAACCACCCTGGTGCCCAACCAGAATCATTCACACCCCACTGAAGTGCAGTCACCTCTGGGCTGGAACATGCCATCTGTTTACCTACATAACAGGTTTGGACAGGGCATGAGGGTACAGCTGAGATGACAGAGGGGATCTGATGCAGAGGGGATCTGGGGGTTTGGCCAGTACACTGAGGCTAGCCTCCCCAACCCCTGTCTCAGCCATTGGAATCCAAATGAATGCAAGTGACCTGAACCTCAGTGCTACATTCCCCCTGATGCTGGAGTCCAATCACTATAGCACCCCCCACCGTCTCCTGTTCTGATGTATGACTGCCCGCAGCACCTAGCCTTGGTGGGTCAGTCCCACAGCAGGCTCCAGCCCTCTCCGTGCATGTCATTTACAAAGGGAAGTTGGGTTGGAGCCCTTAGCTGTCACTCTCTCTGGGGCTCATCCCAGTACCCCCTCCCTTGGCATGGACCCCACTCTCTGTTGGGAGGCACCAGGACTAGCTGATGGCAAGACATTGATCAGTAAATGCTGGGGAGGAGGGAGGGAGGAGCTTTCCTCCTTCCTTAATTCCCTGAGCTTGCTGGGCTATAAAGCCCCTGGATGGTGAGCAGCCAGCACAAGCAGAGCAGCAAGAGGGAGTGAAAACTCCAGCTTCTCCCCGTGCATCCAGCTGGCATCTGTGCCTCTCTGCCTCCTGTGCCCGACACTTTCCCGTGGTGAGTAGTGGGGCCAGGGTCTGGCTGGGGACCAAGCACTGCCCTGGTGGCAGAAAGCCAGGGGCTGTTTGCCCCCATCCAGGGATCAGGTGAGCAAAGAGGGAGGTTGTGGGTGGCATGTTGGATAGCAGTGTGGACTCCTTAAGGGAAGCAGAGAGATCCCCATGGTTTAAGACCATCCCAATTTGACTAGGAGGGAAAGGGTGGGGAAGGGATCAACCCCACATCTCTACCTCCCACCAGCTTCTGGCATGGGGGTAGGTGTGGGAGTTACTGGCCAAGCAGGGTAGCAATGTGCAGTGTCTGGCACACTGGATCCCTCTGTACTTGCACACTGGGGTCTTGGGGCTCCTAAGTGTTACTGTAATACTTCTATTTATGTGTAGAGTCTGGCAAACTCGAGTCCTGGGCTGTCTAGGTGCTACCTTAATATCCCTAGTAATGTGCAGTACCTGGTACACTTGGGTACCTAGGTGCTACCATAATACACCTAATAATGTGCAGTGCCTGGCCCATGGGTCCTGTTTGCCTAGGGGGCTACCATAATTCATCTAAAGATGTCCCGTACCTGGTACACTGGGATCCTGGGGATGCCTAGGGGCTACTGTAATACCCCGAATAATATGCAGTGTCAGGCAAACGTTTGGGCCACTTAGATGCTACTATAATGCACCTAATAATGTACACAACTTGCCACAGTATAGGTCTTGGGCCATGTTCAGGGTTCATAGGTGCTAGCATAATACAAATAAGGAAAGCCTTAGGAGGAGAGGGCTGAGGTGACTCCTAAGGAGCAGGCCTTGAGGGGCATCTTCTTTTCCCTCCCTGTTCCCACTCTTAAATCTCTCCTGCTTTGTGTCTCAGCTCTATTCAGTGGGGAGGGGTGTCTGGTGAGTCAGATGGGCTCTCAGCGCTGTGTGATATAGCATCTTGTGTTGGGAATGAGAATACCTCTCTGCACGTTTCCAGGAAAGTGAGTCAGGGGAACAACTAGAGGACCTCACTCTAGAATTTCTAAAGGGAAGCAAGAGTGTCAGGACCAATCTAAGCCCTAGTGTTACACCCTTGGAGTCAGTGGAGTTACCCTAGGGTAAGCCCACTTTTCTCAAGTTACTTTTAAAGAGCTGATTTCAAAGGTATCAGCTAGCACTACAGGAGCTGAGAGGTTATGCTAGTGATGGGCACTGGCTCCAGGTGCCATTGTCACAGCAAGTATATGTTGGTGCTGCAGATGGCTAGGATGCAAAGCAGTTCTGGTAATGGACAGGCAGAGAGTTCTGCTTACCAAGTCTGGAGTATTCGTTCCCACTTTACAATCAATATAGAGCAAAAAAACACAACGCAGAGAGACCCATGCTGAATGTACATCACAGTCACATCCAAAGGGCATGCACCTATGGGTACATGTGCTACATGCATAAGCATAAAAGGGACTCTCCTCTTTTAGCTGTACAGCACCAGGCAAACAAATAGTGTGACGGAGGTAATGCTGTAACTATTCTGCTACACACAGACTAACAGAGAATTGTATGCATTTGTACCAGGGTAACTAACCATCTTCTGCAACTGATTTGCAGTGGCATAACAGAGCTCAGTCTGACCTGACATGCATCATACATATTGAGAAGCCCGGGTGCCAGTTTGAATGAACACAGAGCTCTGGATGCTGCTTTCTTCCTGCAAAGCACTATGCCAAATTTTAATGTATTCATCCCAAGGTAATGCAGACAGGAAATAGAAAAGTAGGGCCAGAGGCTGATCTTCACTGCACTGGAGTAATGTCACAGAAGTCAATGATGTCACAATGGCTTAAGAGGCAGCAGAATCAGGCTGTCAGTATTTAATTGTTGCTGTTTTCCACCCCAGAGCTGGCTGCTTTGGTCTGGTAGGAAAAGTGTCTTGTTTATGGGATGCAGGAGGAGGTGGATGTTTCATCCAGTCTCTTTTGAAAGTCCCAGCTTTGTGTATGATGACTCAGAAAGCCAAAATTAAGATACATCTACACTGTCTGGGAGAGCGTCCCAGTCAGGTTTAATCTTCCAGAGTTCCATTTCACACGCCTACTGGGGATGCACAACATTTAATTATCAAGGGTCGACAGTTGACCCCTGTACTCCTCATTCTCGTGATCACCGATGGTTCAACGCAGTCACTTGCCGTAGCTGGAACTGCAAATTTACAGTCAACTTTAAGGTCTTGAGTAGACCTGCCTAACCACCACAATGCTCTGGGTAGCTGCTCCAGAGCAAATGAGATGGGATTTCAACCCAGGGCATGAAAGCCTTTGGGGATGAACCTCAGATGCTGCATGGAACTACAGGGAGTTGGGTCATGAATAATGAGGGAGAAGGAATCTAGGACCCTGCTTTGTTTGCATGGACACTCACTAACTCAGCAGCTCTGTGCATTTGCAAAGGAAGAACAGGACAGAGGGGTTAGCCCCTTCTTGGTTCATGGAAATGGCCTCTCTGCTGGGAGTGACAGCAAGCAGTCCTTAAGTGGGAAGGAGCATCAGCCCTTTAGGCAACGAGGCCTGATTGCCACTGGACTATTGCTCCTATTGTTATTTGTATGCTAGAAACATCTAGCAGCAACAGCCAAGGGCAGGCTCAACTTCCAATTAAAATAAATGCACAGAGGGTGGGAGGGGCAAGAGGTACACAAGACAGAAGTGACTTGCCCAAGGTCATCCAGTAGGCCAGTGGCAGAGCCAAGACCAGAGCTCAGTTCTTCTGATCCCCATGCTGGTGTCCCAGCTCCTGCACCATATGGGCAGGTGGGAGATGGAGCTGTCCTATTGCCCCTTGAATCCCTTGAGTCTGAAACTTGACAACCAGGTGTGCTGACCGTAGGTGAAGGGTGCGGGGAGCAGGGGTGTGTGGAAATGGTTCTGGTCCAACAACTTCCAAGGGGAGACTTTGCTCCCAGCCAGAACCTTGGAGATTCATGAAGTTCAAGGCCACCTTTATTGAGTTCTGAGACTGGCAGCAACAGCTTCCACATAGAAACACAGCTGCAATGTGCAGCTGGGGACAGTGAGAAGGTAGAAAGGGTGATATCTCTATTTGCATGATGTATTCACCCCAGTTTTTGCCCTTTTCTCAGATGGTTGCCGCTCTGAAGCTCTGGCCTGCGCTGGTTGCCATGACCCTCTGCGTGCTATTCTGCTTGGGGGAGTTGGTAGAGGCCTACCCCCCAAAGCCAGAAAACCCTGGAGATGATGCCTCCCCAGAAGAAATGGCCAAATACTTCTCTGCCCTTCGTCATTACATCAATCTGGTGACAAGGCAGCGGTGTGTGTGGGTGTGTTGGGCTCTGCATGTGTGCTTGTTCACAAACTTGCATACAAATGTGTGTGTGGTGTCCTCATGTTGGGCCATGGGTGTCGGGGTTTGTGCACGAGTTGGTATGTTTGTGGCAGTGGGGTGTGTGTGTGTGTGTTTGCTGCGCAGGACTTTCCATGGGTTTTGTGCAGGAAGAGCCATGTTTATGCCTGTGTGTTGTCTTGTTGGGTTCACAGAGGCCATGTTTGTACACAAGCACAGCTGTCTCTCTTTGTGCACAAATCTGTGATCTCTGTGTGTGTGTGTGTGTGTCTTTTTGACCACAGGCAGTTATGCACCAATATGGATATTGGTGCAGGACCTTTGCCTGGTCTTTTTTTCATGCGCGAGAGAGAGAGAGAAAGAGAGAGAGAGAAAATGGGGCATTCCTCTAGCCCCCACACTCTGCTAGATCTGTTCCAGATCAGGGTCTGCGATACCATTCCCAGCTCCATGTTTTCACTCCAGTGAAAATTATGTGGTTTATTCTCTTTCAGCCCTGGATAATCTCCCAGTGTAGCCCATGGAGTAGACAGACTGCTGGGTCTCCTGGTCCCTGGGGGATCCTTTGGGGAGCACTGCAGAGAAGGCGGCCATGAAATGGCACATTAGGCACCAGCTCCATTAACACACAGAGCCCTGTGGGAGGCAGGGGCTAATACACACTGATTGCAAACTAGAAGGGGCTGCTAGCAATCCTCCTCTGGCAAGCCCTTAACGTCCCTCTTACACCCCAGCCCCCTCTCGGCACTCACCCCCACCCCATCCTTCCAGCCCTCCCATGGCCTGGGTGCTTGTGTGGCTGCTCAAGAGAGATTCCAGTGCTGTCCAGCTGATTAGCAGCATGCCCACAGCCAGGTTTCTTTTTTTCCTACTGGTGTTGCACCTTTGCCTGTACTTCGGTGCACGTAAAAATAGTCCACACATGGATGTAAAAGATTAGAGGGAGCCTTGGCACACTCCATTCTCACTGATCCTGTCTCCCATTCATTTCCCTTCCTCCCTCCCTCCCTGTGAGTAGCTGCTGTGAGGGGGGGGGAATGCTGTGCTTTGGGGTTTCCATCCCCCACTCCCGCCAGCAGAGACCCTGAACCCAGTGCTCTGTTTAACTGCCCTTCAGGTATGGGAAGAGATCCAGCCCAGAGTCCTTGATGTCTGAGCTGCTCTTTGGTGACAGTAGCAACCACAACAGCAGAGTGCGGTGAGTGTGCCCCGTACCCTGGAGTTCACGTCACTCCACAGGGGGTGCCCCCCACTCCAGCATGGCAGGTCTAAGGCAGGGTCTGGGGTATCCCAGGACATGGCGCAAGCTGCCCCATTTTCTTCCACACCCTCTGGGAACTGGCCTCTTTTGCGACCCTAACTCCAGAGCTGATCGCCCTAGGGATCACATCAACCCCTGCCCTTTTCCCAGACTAGAACCCCTGCAGTGACGAGACTTGGAATCCAGATCCAGACTCTATGGCTCAGGTCCTACATGAATGGTATAGGCCCAGGGGGTAGGACAGCTAGGCTGGGGTGCAGGGAAGGAGGATCCCCAATGCCACAACCCCTCCTCCTCTCCCCACCTTTCCTTCTCCAAGGCACTAGGCCTACCCTGTCTATTTTATAGGGCTGGGGGAAAGGAAAAGTGTATCCCAGTGGGGGATTTTGGGGGGCTGTCAAGAATAAGGATGCCTCCTCTCTGCTTTTGGGGCTCAGTGGTGGGCTACTCTGTAGGGTGGAGGGAGCAACAGGGACAAGGCTGAAGGGAGTGGCTGGGGCAGAGCTCAAGGAGGGGACTGATGGGGTGAGAGGTTCACCTGTTGTTACCCCGATATCTGACTCCCCACTCTCTCTGGCAGGTACGAGGACTCCTACATATGGTGATGGGGTCCCCATGCCCTGCCCTACATGGTCTCTTTTTAAATGTTCACAGTCTTTTGGTGTCATTTGTATTTTTAATTGAGCCCTGAAAAGCTGGAAATCTTTCTGCCAAGAGGATCTTCCCTCCTCCCACCCTCCTGCACAGCCTCCCATTCCCAGACCCTTCCCACACCCCAGCACAGCTCCCTCAGAGGCATGGAGACCTCCCCCTCTACAGCACCTGGAGAGGACACACTGTAGCAGCTGAGATCAGCCCAGTGCTGAGGACCCCCTCCTGTGGCAGGGTCATGGAGATGGATGTGCGCCCAGGGGCAGGGCAGGGCCATCCAGGTAGTGGTGCCATGATGTTGTGTGCAGTGGCCAGTCTAAGCAGCTGAACCCTGACCCCGTGCTGTCCTCCCAAATCAGGTTGATTTTATTTTGTATGTCTGTTTCCAAGGGAGTCTCTAGTCTCCACCTCCACAATAAAGAGCAAGCTGAATGGAAACCATGTGGCTCTGGAATGTTTCTGTCCCTCCCAAGTGAAGGCTGCAGGGTGGGGAACCTGGGGAGAGCAGAAGGGTCAGACTGGGAGAAGGGATGGCTTGGTCAGGCCAACTAATAACCCTGTGAGAGAGGGTTGCCTACAGAAGGGAGGGGTAGAAACAGAGAGGTGAGTAGGAGATGGGCGGATAGATAGGGATGAAAGCTATGAAGATGGTTAGACAGATGAGATTGTGCTAGATAGAGACAGACAGACTTGTTGGAGCTTAGAAAGACTCAGGGATGTGTAAATAAATGGGTGCGTAGGGGGTAAATGGGTACAGGACTGGGTAGGTAGATGGGTGAATGGGGGATAGATGGATATAGGGCTGGGTAGATAGATGGATGCGCAGGGGGGTAGATGGATACAGGGCTGGGTACATAGGGGAATGCACAGGGGATGGACAGATACAAGGCTGGACAGAACCATGGTTAGAAAACTGCAAGGAACATGTAGGAGAATGTGTGGCAGGAGTGCTACCCCTTTAAGGGACAGTTTGGCACTTAGGGTGAATCCCAGGTGGGTGTAATCAGGGACCACTTGCCCTTCCTGGTGCTGGTTGTGAACAGGGGAAGGCAGTGGAATGAGGGATGCTCTGGCTGGTTTGTTTTCTTACTGTGTATTTGGTTGCTCTGACTCCAGGCTTGGAGGTCAGGGCTTTGGGAATGGGGCTAAGCTGCTCCTGCCCAGCCCAGCCCAGGCCAGCCCAGCCTGCCTCGTGGAACAATACATTAGCCAGGGATGCACTCTTCCTGGGGCTGATTTGGGACCTGGTAGGTGCTGTTGGATTTTGATCTCCCCCTCTTGGGGCTGTGCTGAGGCAGTCAGGTTGGGGGCATGGGCCCACAGTGGGCTTGGAGTTGCCAGCCTTCCCCACCAGATGCACTGGACACCATTGCTGTGAACAGTGTCTGGTCTATCTCGCCTGGAACACTGGCAACCCTAAGCAGGCTGAGGAGCTGGGAGGCCTGAGTCTGGTTGTATCTGGAGTCTTGGCCCTGGGATGGGAAGAACAGCTGGGTGCTGTGGGGCCATGTTTGGGGCTTTGTGACAATAGCAATGGCTGATTCATTGCTGGGTCCAAACCATTGTCTATCTGTGGCCAGGCCTGTTCCTGAGCAGCAGCACTCTGCCTGCTGCTCTGTGCCTGGGTGTGGTGACCTATCCCAGCCTTGTCAATTGAAGTGAATGTGGCTGGATGAGACAGAGAGTCGTTGTACCAAGACCTGCTTGATTCTTGTCCCTCTGCAGTGCTAAGACTGAAGGGCTACTTGGCCCCTGGGCCACAGGGTTGCAGGCTTCTCCTTCCAACTTCTTGACCTGAGGTCCCCCCAGCTCCAGCTGGACTGTTGAGCATAAAGGGTCCTGTCAGGTGTCACTGAGACCCAGTGACCAGCATGAGGGGCTTGAGCCAGGGCTGCTGCCAGTTTTACCATTGGGTCAGTTCTTAGCTGGTGTATTCTAGGGGAGCTGTGCTGAACCCCAGTGCTGTGTAGGGTCTGGGCCCTTGAGCTGCATTGGGACCAGTCTTCTGGCGTAGGCATGGTGGGTGGAGAGGGGCCAAATGGGCTTAGGCTTTGGGGGAGGGACTGCCTGTTGTGGTCCCAGAGGACCCAACCTGCATCTAGCAAAGTAGTGGGTAAAGCGTTAGGCAGAAGATGCCTGGGCAGCCCTGGAGATTGGAGTTTTCTAGCTATCCATGTGCAGTGACAGGAAGGGGACCCTCTCCTGCTGCTGTGTCCCTCTTGCTTTCCCCAGTGAGCCAGGGGAGCAGTGTGCGGTATCTGTTATGAATAGGGTTGAGCACTGGGTAGTGAGAACCCACAAACTTTGTCTCATGTAGGGGCCAATGAGAGATGTGCTCTTGGGTACTGTCACCAGTGCAAACTTAGCCAGTTAGCCGGAGGGAGGGAGTTCCCTGTGCTTCTACTGACCCTTAGAGCTGTCAGCATTACATGCCACCCACCAAGTCCTGAAGTGAAAAAAAAAAACAAAAACAACTCCTCAGCAAATGGTAGGTTCTCTGCTTGTGCCCCTGGCATTTCTGAGCTTTTCAGAGTTTTTCTGTGCAACCGAAAACATGGCTAGAGCACTAGAAATGAGCACTAGAAAGCTAACCGAACACGGCTCTTGTTTTGTTACATCACATGGCTGCAGCAGCTGAGGCTTTAAGAAAAGTGGCTGGGCTTGTGAGATTTGCAATGAAAGCATGGGAGTTGGAGAAACTGATCTGAGCTTCTACTTTCCAAACCCTTCCCACAACTCTGCCAGAGCAAGCTGTCCCCCAGCTGTCTGCCAGCCTTCCCAGAACCAAGCACTCCATATCACCAGTCAAGCCACTGGAATCACGACTAACTTGAAAAACTGGGGAGATTTTTAACAAAAACCATAAGCCCTGGGACCTGTTGGTTTGCCTGCTGCTTTCTGAGCCCCTTCACCACCCCCTCCCAAATGACTGGCTTTACGTTTTTGTGGTTTTTCTCTTAATTGTAACATGTAAAACCTAACTTTTAATATGAAAGCTGAGATGTTTTTTTCATAATCCCTGGTCTTCAGGACCTGCCACTTTAAGTAAAGCCCCAAATAGACCGGTGTCGTGAAGCCCAAGCTCTTTATATTTGAGTGGTCCGTCAGGGCCCCTCAGCTGAGGTCTGGGCCCACTGTGCTGGTTGCTAAGGCAAAGGGGAGACGAGGCCTGGACAGGGGAAGGGACTTACCCAGGGTCATCCTACACATCTGTGACAGAAACATGAACAGTCTCTCCTGCGACCAATGTCCTGCCTGCCAGACAATGCTGCCAGTGGCTGGCCTACTGAGCATCTAAGCTAAGTCCTGCCCTGGTGTTTCAGGCCTGGGGAGTGTAGCTTATGCCTCATCATCTGCCCCATGAGCTTACTCCCTATGGTGCTGTGGACTTTAACTGCCATCAGTAGAACAGCAACCCATGGTGGGGTGGGGCTGAATATATCGCCCCTGCTGCTCTTGGTGAAGGGTTTGACCTTACTGAGGGCCAGCCTAATGGTCATAGAAAGGACAGGGAAGGAATAGAAACATGTCTACAAAGGGGCAGCTACAGCCCATCATAAGGTGTGGTTACAGCACCTCCTTCCTCAAAGATTTTGTGGATAATCATGTTCCCTGATTAGGCTCTGTTCCACTTTGGACATCACTCCACTTTCCATAGACTGGAGGGACCACAATGATCAAATGGGGCCTCCAGCAGAGCACAGGCCCTAGGGCTTCCCTGGACTAATTTGTGGCTGGCATGGAGCAGATCGTCTAGACCAGCGGTTTTCAGGCTGGAGTACGCACATCCCAGGGTACACAGAGATCTTCCAGGGGCTGCATTAATCACCCACGCATTTGTCTAGTTTTACAACAGGTTTAAGGAAAGCACCTGCCAAGGCTGTACAGACAAATGTTTCATATGGATGGCTTGTTTATACATCTCTACAGACTATACACTAGAATGTAAGTACTCGCCACTTATTTTATAATCCTCAGGCAGAAATGAGAGTGTTGATGTGTTTCAGTACTAGCATGTGGTGACACTTGTGTATTTGCCTATCTGGTTTGGTGAGCACATTGTTTTCAAGTGAGCTGAAACCTGAGCGTATCCAGACTAATTGGGCTCCTGCAAGGGGGGGTCCAATGTCCTGGAATGGTTGAGAGATTTTGGGGGGGTTTAGACCAATACTCCTTGTGGCAGTCACAGAGATTTCACTACAGTTCTTCATACATTGTTACCAGAGGTCACGTACCCTTGAATTAACAGCTAGCACCTTATTTCCAGGCAGAATTTGTCCAGTTTCTGCTTCAGTCATTTGTGTGTGAGACTTTTGCCTGCTAGATTGCAGAGCCCACTATCAGAGGGTGGCTCCTCTCCACGTACATAGGGCTTGGGACAGTCACCCCTTTGTCTTCTCTTTGCCCAGCTAAAGAGAGAGACTCCGGGAGCACAATTACTATAATTTCAGACCCCTGCTGGTTCAGTTGCCTCTGTGAATTGTGGGCCCTGGAACTGAACGCGGGATCCCAGTAGTGGTTGTACCAGCTCCAAATCCAGTATTTCCACAGCCCTCGGCCTCTGTCACCCAAATCTGGATCAGTCGGGTCTGACTGCTGGCCCAGGTTCCCCACAACCCTTGGGAACCATTACTGCAGCCCTTGCCTAGCTGGGGGCTCCTGGGACTGTGGCTACACTGGAGTGCCACCTGCTGGCAGAAAGTGCCCAATGACAGGTGCCAGGTTTCTTCTTCAGCTGCTGGCTCGGCTCTCCACCTGCACCCAGGCTGCCTGCAGACCCCCCCTTTCGCCAGGCTTAGGCTTTCGTAATGGAACATAATCTAGTGCCCAACTGTTCCTTTCTGTGCCTGGGTTGCACCTTGGACCTAACTGACTGGCATGTCCATGCACTCAGGGAAGATCCCACTCAGGTGGGTCTGGCTGCTCCATGTTTAAGAGGTGGGACCTGGGATGTTGTGGGCTGTGGGGAAGTGGACCCTTCCCTACTCCAAACCATGCACTCAGGAATAGCAGAGCTGGAGTGTTCGGCCCCTCAACCCACTCCCCACCTCCATCTGCTGCAGCTCTGCTCAGATAAATAGGAGCCACTGGGGACAGGTGTGGGGCTGAAAGCTCTGTGGGGAGAAAACCATGCTGCAAATATAAGGCCCCTCAGGTTTATGAGGCAGCATCTGAGGAGGCTGGTGGTGGGAGCTGGGATGGGACATAAGAACAAATGTTCCCTCCAAACTTTTTAATTCATGTGCAGAATAAATTTTGTTGTGTGTGTCGAGGCATGTGAGAATGTGCACCACTAATAGAAACACATACTGCTAGCTCAGTGCACTGCTAATCATCTGGGCAGCATTTTAATATCTTGTGGGTGGCCGCCCAAGTGTTCGTCTTACAGGGAGCACTGATCAGGACTCCTAAGTTCTAGGCGGGGCTCTGCTGCTGATTAACTGGGTGGCCTCAGGTGAGACCTCTTTTGGCCTATCATGGGCACCTTCTCGGTCCACTCTCCTTAATGAAAGATCTGGTCCCTCCGTTTCCTTTGGCTCACAGCAGTCGGTGGGACAGGGCAGTTCTACACAGGTGGCTTGCGGGGCTCAGCAGTGGACAGGCCTGGTGAAATATTAACCCCACCTCCCCTGGTGCTGAACAATGGATATCTGTTCCCAGAAAGAAGCCTGCTGCAGGGGCCTCCCAGGCTCTGCACGGGAGCTCACCCATCCCAGGAAACTGAGGTCCTGGAGCTGGGCTGGGGGAGGAGAGCAGGGGACATGGGGATGTCTTAAAGTACTCCTCCCCAGGGAGATGTCAGGGCAGGTTTGCCCTTAGCACATCATCCCAAAGGGCCTCTCCTGGAGATCTCAGCTCCTTTCCAGTTCTCACCCCTGGGGGCAGGGGCTTGGTGATCCTGGATTGTCCTGTGCGTGTCTTTGGGGTGCCCCTCTCATAGCACCTGGATTCTTGCCAGATTTAAGCAAAGGGAGGAGACAGCCACCATGCTAAGGAGACTGTTTGGAGGAGGGTGAGAGGACCCTGGAAGGGGTGGACATCACGGGTGCATGAGTGAAGGATGACATCAGAGCATCTGCCCAGAGCGGGGAAGCGATGACGCAGGAACAGGTGGGAGGTGGGAACGTGGGGGCCCTAAGGGGAGATATAAGCCACTGGAATGGGCTCTGGCAGAGGAGAGCACGGAGAGCCTCAGCCCACCAGCACCCCGTGTCACACTGCATCTTTGTACTGCACCACGTCTCTGCAACACGCCGTGCCGGATCAGGGTAAGCACATGGGGCCATGACTTGGTAGGGGGTATTCAGTGGGAAGGGGGAATGGATCCCTGCCCGTCTTTGTTGACATGCAACAGGCAAAACTGCCAGCACCCAGCACTGGTGCCCTATGCCTTCAGCAGGGAGCATATCTGCATTCACGCCATACAGCACCGTGTACATCTGAGGCACATGTGCCCCATACTCTTGGAGAGTGCCCTGGGATCCTGGGGGCTGGCAGGTGGAGGGCTAGTGCAGGGGTCTCCCTCCCCTCTTTGCCTCCCAGGACCGATGCAGGATGAGCAGAGAAAGGGTGGTTCTGGGGGCAGGAAGACTGGGGGCGTTGCTTCAGAGAGTGGTCTTTGGTAGGAGGGATGGCTGCCTTTGGACACAAAAGTTGATATTTCCTCCCAGGCAGATGCATCAAGCAGCAGGGAGTCAGGCTCTGAAGCTGGGGGGATAGAAACATCTGTCCATGTCCTGGCCAGGTCTGTGTGAATGGATGAGCGTGTCCATGTAAGTGAACATGTATGTTACAGAGTGTGTGTGTCTGCATGTTGGAACGTGTGTAAGGGTGCTGGCCTTCGTATCGTGGTATATGAGCAGGAGGGGAGGCACATCCATAATTGTGCATCAGTGTGTGCCAGTGCATCAGTGTGCAGATCACTATGTATATGCCTGTGACTGCAAGTATAGGTGTGCAGGTGCAATTGCTTGTGTGTGCCTGCATGCATGTACACGAATAGGTGTGAGCACAGGGTGAATGCGTGTGTGTGTGTGTGTGTGTGTGTGTGTGTGTGCAGCCATGAGCAAAGGACACACACATGCATGTGAATGGACTTTTGAGTAGAGGGGAAGTGCGTGTGCATGCTCTCATGAGTATAGGGCACATGTGAGTAATTCCCACCACCTCATTACAAACCAGACACTTATGGGCTCACTCCTTCCGAGGGGCTGGGTGGACAGATGACCAGTGCACTTCCTGTGCCTTGCTGCCTCCTGTGGGGCCAGCCAGCACCCCTGGAGTAGCTGACCCAAGAGCTCCCTCCTTGCTCACTCCATGGCTCCCCCACCTTCTACTCCCTGTTCTCCTGGGGTCTTAACAGCTTCTCCCCTGGGCCTGCCTTCTCCTCCCTGCATCCCCAGCCATTCCTATGGCAGCATGCTGGATCCCCTACCACTGTTGCCAAGGGCCCCTTGAACAGCCCCCACCCAGCTCACACTCAGCGTGGTGCAAGCTCACCCCTCTCTGCCCCACCCTGCCTTGGCCCGTCAGCATGCTGGCAATGCCAGCCTGGCTCTATCCAGGCTGGCAGCTCATTCAACTTCCTCCTCTGTGCCATGTCCCTGGCCCACCTCCCTCTTCATGGCCCCATGCTGGTCTTCCTACAGTTTAGCCCATTTAGGGAGCTGCTTCTGTGGCTGTTGCCTTCTGTCACCAGCATGTGCGCTCCCTCCTCTAATCCACCAGATGGTCACCCCCAACAGACGCTGGGCTTCCCTATTCTCCCTCACCTGCTGCGTGGCCCTGCTCCTGGGGCAGCTGGTTGGTGCTGCCCCCACGCACCCCAAATACCCTGGGGACCACGCGCCCATGGAGGACCTGGTCCAGTTCTACAATGAGCTGCAGCAATATCTCAACATGGTCACGCGGCCCAGGTGAGTGGCTTTGCTGAGCCGAGGAGCAGGACCTCGAGTCGGCTGTGCACCATTGGCTTGGCTGGGTTCCCCAACTCCAGGCCAGGCGCTGCTGTCCCATAGGGTCTGGCTTATCCATTTCAGATGCAATGACAGGCTGCTTGTTTCTGTCTCCCCTGCACCCTACAGATATGGCAAGAGATCCAGCAGCCGGACACTCTACGGAGACCCCTACTATCCCTCTGGGTGTTAAAGTGCCAGGTAAGGGTCCAGGAAAGAGGCATGAGCATGCATACAGGGTCCTCTGCAGGGTTCCCTGTAAGGTGTGCATCGTGTGGCTGCTCAGGAGAGAGTCAGATGCTGCCGAGCTGATTAGCAAAGTGCACACAGCTAGTTTTTGTTTCTGTTGGTGGTGCATGTTTGCACCTGCTGTGGTGAACACAGAAACATTTATTCGACACATGGATGGAAAAAATTAGAGGGAATATTGGTCCTGTGTTACCACCAGGTTACTGGCAGGTCAGGAGCAAACGGGAGTCAACAGGAAATGCTCTTCCCTTCAGCCCCATCTCACAGCAGGGGGTTAGCAAGAATGGCAATCAGCAGTGTTGGTGAGTTGTAGAGATCCTCTACTCTCTGAGGTGCTACAGGCCATGTCCGGGGGTGGAGGCACTCTGTGTTCCTGGAGGTGCTGGCTCTCAGATTGGTCAGAAAAGATCCTGCATTTGCAGGAGCTGGGTTGATTCCAAGCTGGCTGGTAATGTTCTGCCCTCCCTGTTAAATGTGAGGTGGTCATGTTCATCTTCACCCCCTGCTGTAATATGTTGCATGTTGGGGGCTGTTGTGCAGCAGTGGTTGCCTCTCACCCCAGAGGCAGGTGCATTTCAGCAGCGGGCGGGGACAGAGGCAAGGGCAGGAGGGGCTCATGTCAGGTCAGTTACTTTTCTGGAGGATGAGGTGTCTGTCTAGTACCAAAGTGACTCAGGTCTCTGGCAAGGTTCAGAGGACTTACTGGGCTTTTGCTCTGTCTCCCTGCCCTGTGCAGAGTCCTGTTCTGACCTCATCTCTGCACGCTGGATGCCCACGGGAGAAGGTGCAATGCCTGTCAGTTGTGAGGGCAGCAGATGCCCAGGAGGGATTGGTGAGGGGTCAGAGTGCTGCAGTTGCAGGGCACAGGGAGTGGTTGGGATGTGATAGGGAGTGGTGAAATGGGTAGTCGTGCAGTGAAGGCTGGGGACTGGGAATTACTGGATGTCTGGGTTCTGTCTTGCTCTGGAAGGAGTGTGGGCTGTGTGAGTTACAGCAGGAGCCTGGGCTCTCCTCATATCTCTCTAAAGGAGTCAAGCAGGGATTTGGCTCTGGGCAGAAAGTATTTTCAGTAGGCGGAAAAGAGGCGTGAGCAGCAGGACTCCTGGGTTCTATTCCGAGCCATGCCTGTAGGTGGTTGCGTGACCTTGGGCATGTCACTTCCCTGCTTAGGGCCTCAAGTTTTCCCCATGCTACAGTGGCAATATCAATTCTGTTGGGCCTTCAGGGCTGCTGTGCGGGTGTGTGATACCCATTGGCAAAGTACCTGGCTAGCCCCAGGGAAAGGTGCTGCAGGAAGATCAAAGGGTAGCAGAACATTCAGTGACAGGGACAGAGTGGGGGCCTTTGTAGTCTGCATTCCCAGAGCACCCAACAAGTGGCACTGGCTGAACATGTCTCCAGGGGTGGCACACTGCCCTATCAGAGGCGTAGGAGGAGGGGGGATGATGAAGGGGCTGCAGCGAAAGGCAAAGAGGCCTGAACCTTGCTACAAATGCTACTTCCTATTCAGCCTTACAGGGCCAGGAGGGCCTTTCCCGCAGATGATCTATTTCACTAGGAGGGTGGTGAAGCACTGAAATTCGTTGCCTAGAAAGTTGATGGAATCTCCATCCCTAGAGGTTTTTAAGTCCTGGGATGATTTAGTTGTGGTTGGTCCTGTTTTGAGCAGGGGGCCTGGGCTCGATGACCTCCTGAAGTGTCTTCCAGACCTAGGGTTCTATGACTCTGTGACCCACGAAGTTATAGGGGCTGAGCTGAAGTTAAAGTATGAAAATAAAAAGCAGTCAAGTAGCACTTTAAAGACTAGCAAAATAATTTATTAGGTGATCTTTCATGGGACAGACCCACTTCTTCAGACCACAGCCATACCAGAACAGACTCAATATTTAAGGCACAGAGAACCAAGAACAGTAATCAAGGAGGACAAATCAGAAAAAAATGATCAAGGTGAGCAAATCAGAGAGTGGAGGGGAGAGGGGGGAAGGTAAAGAATTAGATTAAGCCATGTATGCAGACGAGCCCCTATAGTGACTCAGAAAATTCCCATCCCGGTTCAAACCACGTGTTAATGTGCTGAATTTGAATATAAAAGACAGCTCGGCTGTTTCCCTTTGAATTGTGGTGTGAAATTTTTTTTTCAGTAACACGCATACTCTTAAGTCATTAACAGAATGGCCCAGTTTGGATCTGGAGTGTTTTGATGTCTGTTTTGTGCCCATTAGTCCTTTGCCTAAGGGAGTTAGAAGTCTGTCCAGTATACAAAGCATCTGGGCATTGTTGGCACATGTTGGCATCCCTTAATGTATCAGAGTTGCTTCCATGTGCCAGGGCTCTGCCTGTAGTGTTGTTCTTTCGCTGTACGAGTTAGAGCAGAGCTGCCCCTCTACTAATTGGGCATGGCACTTGGCTGCAGAATTGCAGCTCGTGTTAGAAAAAGGGCCTGATTCTCGATGTCTTGCCCCCTGTGCTTGGTTCTGAGCTCAGCTGGTCACGCATCAGGTGGAAGGAAGGGAGTAGGAGAGAGATCTGGTGTGGAGTTGACCACAGTGACTAGGAGCCACCAGTGGGGTGTGGCAGTGAGAATGTCCAATGCAATCTTGGGCTGAGTCAGGAGAGGTGTTACCATGGAGATTAGGAAGTCCAAGGCATTGGTAAGAGCTCATAGGTGCTATTAGGCCCAGTTCTGGTCACCCTGTTCCAGACAGTAACAGAGAGGTAGCTGTTAGAATACTAACAAAACAAACCAGCAGTCATGTAGCACTTTAAAGACTAACAAAACAATTTATTAGATGATGAGCTTTCGTGGGCAGAGCCACTTCTTCAGATCTGGGGATAGAACGTTTCCAGTACAGCACTGACTGTTTTATAATACAGAGATTAAAAAAATTGAAATAAAAACTGACAAATCAGATACATAGAACTGAAGGGAGGGGGTGAGGGTTGAAAAATATTAAGTGTCCTGCCTGAGATAGTTACATGAAGTAATTGCTATCTCTCTTAAGGCCAAGATTCAATATATCAGTTCATGTCTCCCTCTTTAATTTGCTATTTAAGTCTGTTTGTTGTAGGACGCATATTCTCAGGTCTTTAACAGAATGGCCCACTCCACTGAAATGATCACTGACAGGTTTATGTGTACAGTATTTGGTTTCCTAATGTCTGCTCTATGCCCATTCATTCTTTGGTGAAGTGTTCTCCCAGTTTGTCCAATATACATAGCAGAAGAGCATTGGTTGAGGTTCCAGACAAGTGACCTCAGATTGGAGCAGGTGCAGAGAAGAACTGCAGACATGGTCAGGGCCAGGGCGGATAGCTCGTATGAGAGGAGAGAGGAAGCACTTGGTGCATTCAGTCTGGTAAAGTGAAGGCTGAGACGGAATGTGATCACTCTCGCTGAATACACTGGGGGTACCCAACAGCGCGGTGAAGAACTCAGGAAGCTACAGGGCAGGTGGCCCAAGAGCAAGGGAGGGTAAAATGGGCTGGAGCAAATTCCAGCCAGCAATGGGAATGCTCTAACCCTCTGGAGGGTGTGCTTCTGGACCAGATTCCTGCAAGGAGCTTGCAGTGGGACTAAGAACTTAATTCATTTTCAGATAGCTGGTGGCAGGAAGGGCTTTTTCTTTGACCACTTAAAGGCCCCTTTATGCTGACAGAATGGCATGATGGGATCTAAGTGCAACTGGGAAGCGGAGGCAGATTAGGAGGGTTGTAGGAACCTGTGCCAAAGCAAGTGGGGGCCCTTCTTCACTCCTGCCTGCCGTTCATCCTATCTCCCTGCTGGTGCCCCTGCAGTGGGCGCAGTGTCTCCCTCTCCACAGCAGGAGCACTGGGTGGAGCAAGTCAGGGCATGGAAGTGTCCTTTTTCCAGAGCACCTGGGCATGGGCCCCATTGGCTCAGTGGCTAACCTGCTTCTACTGGGAATAGTCTCTAGGCAGCTTTGTCTTCAGACATTTTTTAAAAGTGTCTCAAGTGTATGTCCCTGTAGCAGCTGCTCTCCCAGCCGTGAGCTGTCTCATGTGGCTGGACTGGATGTTAGCTGTCCCCTAGGATGATACTTTCCATGGTAGACTGAGTTATTTCAGCCATGCTGCTGCTGCTTTTCTGTTCATATTAGGGCCATGCCTTGGGGCTTCCACCCTGGCCTGGGTTCTGCTGTACCTCAGGGGCTTTACAGACCTGTCCAGAGACAGCTGGCATGGACAGCTGACCAGTTTCCCATTGCTGTTGGCTGCAGTGGTACAAGCGAGAAGCAGTGGGGCAGAGAAGTTGCATGTCAGAAAGAATCCAAATCTTTCTCCCTAAGACTTTATAATATACATCCTCAATATGTAGACCAAACTTGTGGTCTAGTTCAGTGGTTCTCAGTCTGGGGCATACATAGATCTTCTGGGGTACACCAACTCAACTAAATAGGTTTACAACAGGCTACGTGAAGCACTAGCAAAGACAGTGCAAACTAAAATTTCATACACTGATTTGTTTATGCAGTTCTTCAGAGTATACACTGAAATGTAAGGACAGTATTTATATTCCAATTAATTTATTTATACTAGAAGATTTACTCAGTGTTGCTCAGGTCCTTAATTTTTGTTTTTGGAAAATAAAATGTACATTTTCGTGCTTAATTTAAATGATTAATCTGGGGTGGGGCTGGGGCTAAGGGCTTTGAGGTGCAGGCTGCTAGGAGGAGAGAGAACTACCCCAGCCCTCTTTCATTGCAGCACCTTGGGGCCAGGTGAGAAGTGTCTCTTTAGGGTCATTGCATCTCCAGCAGGCACAGCTGGGGGAGGGGTGCATGTCCCCCTGCCGGGGGGCAGGTCCAGGTTCGTCTGCCCCTGCGCTCCCCAGCCAGAGTGAGGAATGTAGCAAACTGTGCACTTCTCCTTCATTCCCTGAGGAAGGGGAATAGCCAGCAGTGTTCCCATACAAATAGGAGTTGTGGGGAGAGCTTCATCCCTCCCTGTCCTCCCTCAGGGGAACTTGTGTGTGTATGTGGGGTGGCTTTGGTTGAGCAGTCCTGGTGGGGTGTCCCCAGCCAGCTCCTTTCACCTGCCTGGTGATTCTGTCTCGTTTCTATATGATTTTAGGAGAAGCAATCCCATTCCAGGCATATCCCAGCCATTTTCCTGGCACAACCAATCCCTGAAACTGCCTACCAAATTTGGTGGTCCTAGCACTTACTGTTTAGAAGGAGTTATTGAACAAATGGACAGACTCACAAACTCTTTCAACTGTAGCATAGCTTATATGGTAAACATGAGAAAGTCAGCAATTTCCCAGTACAGTGCTGGGTCACATGTTTTGTAGCTCTGATTTTGTAAGTGGGGAGCTTGTAAGTGAGGTGAAACTTGGGGTATGCCAGACAAACCAACCTCTTCCACGGGCAGTGGTAGTCTGGAAAGACATTTACACAAGCAGAGTGGGGGACCCCCTGCCCTGCTCAATTCAGGAAACCCATTGGCTCGTTAGGGTCTGGGGTGCAGTGTGTCACCATCCTCACAGTGCTGCTCTGGGGGTCCTGGAACACGGAGGAGGGGTTGAGAGGTAGGCTGGGCTGGGCTGGGCTGGGGAATCAAGGGGGAGAGGAGGCGTGGGAGCAGGGATGGGGCTGGGAAGGGGATTGTGTGCTGGGGAAGTATCAATCTCTAACCCAAGCTAATGTGCGGGGCTCTTGGTTGGAGAGGTCTGGGGCTGTGATGGCTTCTAAATGAAGAGGTGGCTCTTTGCCCTGGACAACGGAAGCTACTCCAAATCACTCATGTTTGGCTCTACAGAAAGGGACTTGGCCAAAGTTCCCTCTATTTTTTTCCATCCATTTGTGAGATAAATTTTGATATGCGCATTGAGGCATGTGAAGATACACACCACCAGTAGAAACACATGCTGCCAGCTGTGGGCACTCTACTAATCAAGTGGGGGTGACCTGAATCTCTGCTGGGTGGCCACCCAAGCACTCATCTTACAGGGAACACTGGACCTGGCCCAGGATGCCCTTATAAAGGGCAGGTTGCAGGCAGTAGGCTTGGAGGACAGGACAGATGTTGGCCAGGAGGAGGGTGTACACGGGGGCAGGGGGTGTGGATCACAGCATCCCTAGGCTGTGGTGTACAACAGCTCCCTAACTGAATGTCTTTGGTCATTTCAGGGCGTGATCCTGAGGGGAATCCCCTTGGGGCAACCAGGAAAAGGTGTGCGTGTGTGTGGAAAAATCCCAGTGTTGATTCCTCTGTGATTCTTCTCTCTCCTTCTGCTCCCCCCATATGCCTTGCAGAGGCTGCCTGCTTCAAAGACAATCACTGCTGCGACTGGCTGCCTCTCTCTGTTCCTGGGTAGATCAATGTTGACTAATGATCGGAACAATAAATCTGGGTGTACGTTGCAGTCAGTTTGCTGCTCTTTGATCTGGAGGGAGGGGAGTGCAAACACCCAGTTGGATGAGCAGAGATGCAGCCGCTGGGCAGGGTGTGTGTGTGTGTGTGTGTGTGTGTGTGTTCACAGCAGAATGCTGGGGAGGCGCTGTGTGCGCACACATTCACAGCAGAGTACTGCAGGGCTCCTCTGAGATTCTAATGACAGGGATGAGGGGGCTGTTTACTGCAGTGGTGGCAGTGGGGTGAATGACCTGGGGGCAGGAGGAATATTGCTGAGGGCCATGGCTCCTGTATGAGAAGAAGGTGAATGAGCTGACTGGTAGATGGGTCCAGAGCAGGGAGGCTCCCAGGGAAGTGTGTGTTTGTACCTCCCTCAGGCAGGGAATCTCCCCAGCCCAGTGCCTGGAAGGCCTGGTGCCAGGAAATTGATGCACAGACCATTGGGAGTGTGTGAGAAGGGGTGTAGAGGTTGAATGTAGGCCCTAAAGCCTCACCCTGAAGAAATCCCTTCCCTTGCCTTTATTTGGAGCCACAGCCCCACACCTCCCTGGCTCCTGCTGAGCAGGCTCCTGGGGGCTCCCTCCCCTAGCGCCCAGGGCAGGGGCACGAAGCACAGTGGGAACCCTGTGGTGCCCCCAAGCTGGTCCTGCAGTCCATCCTGTCCATGTGAACTCTGTGTGTGTGTGTGTATAGAGGGGGCAGAGGTGAGACAGGGAGAAGCTCTAATGGAGATTTCAAAGAGCTTTGCAAGTGGGGACAATCAGTGCTTCCCTGCCAGTTCTGGGCGAAACAAGCTCCATCCGGGCTTTCCTTCTCCGCCAGTCACTCATCCACTGCCCTGTTCCCCCCTTCACCTAGTCTCCAATGAATCCTGCTGTCCCCCTGTTCCCTCATCCATCAGCATTCCCTCATTTTGCTCCTCCACCTCTGAGCTCCCTCCTTGGCCTCCTCCCTTAGAAAAGGACCTGGGCAAAAGTCCTGGAACTCGGGGTCCTGCACACCCTGACTTGAAGTGGTTTCTCTGCTATTCTGCTTTTACAGTGTGCTTTCGTAGCACTCAGCTCCCGCCCTCTATGCCGCGACACGTGCGTCCAGCACCCCTGACGCTGGGGCTCTTCCCCGTGGTCTTTTGGGAACACAACCCTCCCTCCTCGCACCCTGCTCCCCCCACACCCCCGCTGCTCCCCGGTTGGTTGCAGACCCCGGGAGCCCCTGACTGGCTCAAATCACAGCTGGGAGTGGGGGGCAGATCAGGTTATTCGCACACTGGCATACATAGGCCCCTGCCCCATTTCCGGTGTCAGCAGCCCGGCCGCCTGCGCCCCTCCAGGGGTCCCTGGAGCCCCGCTTACACGCCGCTGGGTTTAAAGGGACAGGCCAAGGTCCGCGGAATACGGGAACGGCGGGTGGGACCCAGCCACCCCCTTCCAGAGGCGTTGCTGCTTTAAGAGCCCCGGAGGCAGCGGCGGATTGGCAAGCGAGCTGCAGCCGGAGCAGCGCGACCCCAGCGCCGCCCCGCCGCGCAACCGAGAGCGACCGGGGCAGGGGAGCTGAGCTGAGCTGAGCTGAGCTGCGGGGCAGGTAAGCGCCCGCGCCCCGCTCCGGCCTGTGCAGCTGCTTACTCGGGGGGCGGCAGCGTCTTGCTTTCGGCTGCGCAGACCCGCAGCTAGAGCAAGCTCCCCCCCGCCCACAGGTGGGACCCCCCGAACAGGTCTGAACCGCTCCCTGGCGACATGGCCGCGTTCCCACCACGCCGGCTCCTAGCCGGACGGGCGCCTGGCCAGGGGAGACCGGCTGGTGCCCAGCGGACTGCGCCTCCATCCACCCACCCCACTGTCCTCTGGAGCGCCTTCCGCAGCCTCTGATCCCGCTGTTTCTCTCCCCTCCAGCCAGGGCTTCCTGTGCAACGAAAGAGGCACTGGGCGCAGGCAGTTCTTTTATATTGCTAACTGGTGCAGCCGGCTGGGAGCGACCAGGGTGTTGAGGTCTCCGGCCCGTGGGGGGCGCCCAGCCGGGAGGGACCAGGGTGTTGAGCTGCCCGGCTGGGATGGGCCAGGGCTATGAAGTGTTAAGCCCAGAGGGCCTGGGCACTGGCACAAGCTCAGCCTCTGGCTTTGGGTTGCAGACATCCTACCGTTGAGGGAATCATCATCTCTTTGATTTGTTTGTCAGGAAGGTGAGGGGGTGGGAGGAGGGGATTTGAGGGAGGGAAAAGTGGGCTTTTATTTCCGTGGCTGGTGCATTTCATTTTCCAGCTATTTCCCTTCCCAGTTAAAAATGCTCACTTTGGTTTCCTGCAGCGATGTCACTTTGGACATGTCAAAGAGCAACATGTTATGTAATCACTGTAGCTGCTCTCTGGACTGTGGGGCAGAGGAAGGAAGGGTGGTTTCATACGTTGTGGTCTGAAGCCCCCCTGCTGGGGGGGCAGGAGATTAGGGGGTTTCATGACATGATGCAATTGTGAACCATGAAGCCTCAGAACAGAGGGTGCTAGAGATTCTGAATGCATGGACTAGGACAGGACAAATTACCTGGGTGGCGGAAAGACTGGCTGCGGGTAAGTGGGGAAATCAGAATTATTAGTGATGACCTCATGCCAGTCATTTCCCTATGTGCAACAATGTGTTTACACACAGACACACGCTGCCTGTCACTACCACGCTGAAGAATGGCTGGATTCAGCCCGGCTGCCCATCTGGGCACAGCTCAGTCAGCTGCTTTGTTCCTTTTGCTGCACATCTGACCTGCAGAAGGGCTCTGTGTTGCTGGCAGCCTGGTGCTTTGCACCAACTGAAATTAGTCCAGAGAAGATACGCCCTTGCCCACCTTGTCTCTCTCACATCTCTCTCATGTGCTGTCATTTATGCCATGGAAAGAACATCAGCATGGTAATATTTTTGCACCCATGCTGTGATGAGTGCAGAGCAATGAAGAACCTGGTCTTGGAGTCCAGCTGCTGCAATAGGTCGTGTGCTCCTGAGAATTGGCTGAGGACAGCATGGCTGGAACCTGTAGATTCTCACCAGACTCTGGTGTCAGTGCAGGGAGCACTGAGCTTGCAGACAGGGTCTCTCCATGATGAACAGGTGCTGCTTAGATCAGGGTTGGCATCTGTTGGGAGTGTGGGGGGAAGATGCGCAGAGGAGACCAGCATGGAATGAACAGAGTCATTCCTCCTCATCAAAGGGAACTTGTCATGAAAGCGGAGGCTGTGCAGCAGCCCGTGCAAGTTAGTGACAGACCATAGAAATGATCAACAATTTGTATATTGGAATTTGAGAACAGCACATTATTGGCAGGGGACTGCCTGGTGCCCAGAAGTCCTGGCTGTCCTTACCCAGTTCTCCCTACTAAGCCACATTCCTTTCTAGGTCTGGGAGTAGGACCTAGGATAGAGCTCTGGCTTCCATGTTTACTGTTGGAGCCAGAAAACAGGAGGTGACCTGTTGGAATCCCTCCACCTCCAGGCCGTGTTGCTGGCTGTATGCCCCTGGGCTACTGTTAGTGGCCATGTTGGCTGGTTGTTCTTCCCCTGGTGGTTTCTGGTTGGGATAGATCCTGCACTGTGATGTCATGTCTCCATTCCTTCTGGAGCAGGAGACAGGGATGTGTTGCTGTGACATGGAGGACGTGGCTGCTTTGTGTCAAACTAAAACACTTCTGCCCCCTGGAAATCTGCCACAGTTCAATTCACACACCAATGCTCTAAGCTGGGCCTCTCACTCCTAGCCTCAAAGCACAGCAGAATCCGGGCACCCAGGATGCTCCCCATGTGTTGCACTGGTGAGTAGCTAAGTACACCAGTACTCACAACAGAGCCTGTGCTCTAGGATGTGCCCACAAGCTTCCCACTCCTAGCTGCAGTGCAGTGCTCATGGTAGGTGTCATCCCAGCCACAACAGGGGCCAAGCACTACAGCCTTGAGTGCTGTCTCACCAGGATTCGTGTTCTCAGCCTCTTGGCTCAATCAGATCCAGGCAACATCACTGCTACTCCTGCCTCCCTGTGTGCAGGTTGTGTGCTCTGGGTCTTTGGCTGATTCCTATGAGACTCCTGTCCAGTTCCCAAGACACATGCTGCACTGGAATGTTCACTGGGAACAGTCTATAATTCTACCCTTCCCATGAAGATTCTTTCTGCTTCTCACTCAGGATTTTCCTGAGTGGCGCCACTCAGACCAGAATGGGACACATCTAAACTCACTCCAGCTGTAGCCAAGATAGATGGGTGTCTGCCTGATTGCTGCTGTATCTCCTACTAACCATCTGCAGCAGTGAGTGGCTCTCAAAGACCATTCAGCTACATCTAACTTCTTTTCTATGGGAGCACCCGCCTCATCCTCCAGTCATCATGCTGCCTTCTGAGTCAGAATCACCCCTCTGATGGCAGTACTGACATTTCTATTCATCCCTGCCTCCTGGTTTTCTGCGTGCAGGCCTGCTGGTCAGAAACAAGCTTGTGCAAAGCTGGGCTGGTACCAGCCTAATCTGGTACCAGCCTAATCTGGTACAGAGTCCAGATTGACATGGGCACAGTGCCACCAGCTCAACACAGCATTCAGGCTGGATCTGGTAACTGCCCCACTCATTCTGCTGAGATTCCCCAGAGAGACCAATTCACAGGTGGCTTCTTGTCAGGGAACATTCGGAAGGCGTCTGCTCAAGCGCTGGCTTCAGTGTATGAATTTTGTGAATGGGTGGGTGATGCCGGAGAGCAGGGAAAAGGCCATTTCCACACACACCCCGCCCCCGGCCGCCATGTGACTTATTGTTTGTGGCTTGGCCAAAAAAGAATGAAACTGATCTTCACAGCTGCTAAGCGGAGACCAGGCATGTTCATTTTACATGGAGCTGGCTGGGTTCCCAAGAGAGTGGGGCGGAGTTCTCTCTAATTTTTTAAATCCATGGGCAGAATAAATGTTGTTATGTGCACCAAGGCATATGGGGATGTGCACCACCAGCAGACTCACATGCTTCCTACTGTGGATAGCTCTGGGCACTCTGCTAATCAGCTGGGCAGCACCTGGATCTCTCCTGGGTAGCTGCCCATGTGCTCAGGTTACAGGGAACACTGATGTGGGGCAGGGGTGGCTGGAGAGGTGTAGAGTTTAGCCGCAAGTCTGGAGGCTGGCTGACAACAGACCCATGTGCATTCGAGCAGAGCCTGTGTCCTTTGGGAAAGTGGTGCCCATTCTGGTTCCATGGAGAGGCAGTTTCAGCCACATGATCTTTCTAAGGTGGAAAGAGAAGCTGATCTGACTAGAGGTGGCCTGTCACTGCATTAGGGCAGAATTTGCAGCTGGGTCTCTGTCTGGGGAGTTCACAAACAGCGCAGAGACCTGCAGTGCCTCGAGGCCAACTTCCAGCACACACGAGCTACAAAGCTGGGCAAAACAGCCTTTTTGGATCTTTCCCAGCCCTCACTGTACAGGCCTATTGGGTGGGCCTGTGTTGCCCCTGGGTGGAAGGGAAGTGGGCTGACCAGTTCACACTGCTTCCACACTTTTGGATCACCTGGGACAGCCCATGAGGCCTCACTCGTTCATGGATGTGCAAAGTATATGTATGTGCAAAATTTTGTATGGGGAGTGCAGCATGATCAGCTGCTGGATCTCAGGCTCATCCATCTCATGAAAAACGTTGAAATGTTACCGTTTTTATGTGCGTGTAATCTCATTTATATATTGATTAATAAAGTTTTTGCATATTTATTTTCTTACATGTGCCAAAAGGGTTTTTCCCCCCCACCCCCCCACATGAATGTAGCTGAAATTTTTTCAGTTTGGATTACAATAGACAGGTTGGGGTTGCGGCCTGCTAATTGCAGGGACAAAAAATGGGTCCTAACCAGCTGATGGCTTGGCAGGTGCAGGCCCTTCTGGGTTCAGGAGCACCATCACTTAGCACAAGGGGGGCTGTCCTGAGCTGGGAGAAGGACTTGTGGGCTGCCTCACTCCTTTCCTGTCTTCCCGCACCAGTTCAGATCTCAAGTTAGCTCCCTGGCAGCATCTCAAAGGTGACAGCCGTCTGCATCCTGGCAGGAGGGAGAAGGAGGGGGTCCCATTTGCTTCCATATTGTTCTCCTGCTCCAGTGTTGCTGTGGCAACCAAGGAATTAGCATTCCCTCTGTGCTGGCAGCTTGTCTGTGGTGGAGTTTCTCTGAGCAGCCAAGGTCTGAGAGGGTGCTGGGGCTGGCTGCTGCTCTGTGCTCAGCCAACTTTTCTCCATCTGCTGGCTTTGGGCTGGGGTTTGGCGGACCCCAATACACAGAGTGAATCACAGAGTCTGTAAGTGTCTGGTAGCCTTGAGGGATGCCCCACATCATAGACAGGTCCTGGCTCTTCCCTGCCTCAAGGGGTGCGAGACAGAAGAGGCCTCATACAGGGCAGCCTGCTGTGTGCTCATACACCTGCTTCTTACTCAAGTTGGGATTGGTAGGAGCTACAGGAGTCTTGGCAGCTGGTGTGGCTTGGGTTGTGCCAGTATTCCATGGTAGCTCCAGCATTCTGGGGCCAGTAGACTCAAGAGAGTTACCAAAAACATTCAGTTGTTACTCCAGGGCCCTGAGCCAACTGAATGATTTTTGGTAACCCTCTTGAGTTTACTGGCGGCTGGAGCTACTGTGGGAGGGTGGAGTGAGGGGTGGCTTTTCAGCACACATGCTTCCTTCAGTCCTGCAGGAGTTAATGCCACTGCAGTAGTAATCCCCACTTGGCAGGGTTTTTGTGAAAACAAATGCAGACCAGGCTCTTGCCCTCCGCCAGCAGGGTTGCTGTGAAGGAGGGAGTAGGAACATGTGTTGAGGTTGTGGTGAGTGGGAGCCTCCCTGTTCCTACCTCAGACTTATCCTTCAAATATCCCTGGTGTCCACTAAATTCAGCTGCTCCTCTTCTGCGCAGGCAGATGGTGCTCCAAGAATGGCAGGTGGCATGGGGCAGAGAGTGGCTCTGATGCAGGCAGCTAGTACCTATGTGCTGTGTCTCTTTATCCCTCTCTCTCCCACCCCACCTGCAGGAGGGTGGTTTTATTCACTGGGCCCTGATGTGCTAGGGATTGGGGTGGGACCTGTATCCCCACAGCAGGGGTGGCAGAGCTGTGGAGTTAGACCGCTTGGGTTCTAGGCTTCCTGACCATAGCAATGGACTATGCCCCATTAGCTCCTTCTCAGTGTCTTGGGTACCTCCTGTGCCAACCCTGCACCCTCTCCCACTAACTGCTGCATCTCTCCCTGTCTCTGAGTGTCTGGCTTTCTCCCTTTCTTCTCTCTGCAGATCCCGTGTGTGCCTGTTCAGAGGAGCTCTCACTGCCTGACACCTTGGCACAGCCCAAGCCATACCATCTGCCAAGATGCCTGTGGCTGCTACCAACTCTGACTTGGGTAAGACATGCTTCTTATGGACTGGAGTTGAGGAACATTGCCCATGCCCTGCACTGCTTTGGGGCACAGGGCAACCTGCATCTGTGCATCATCTCTCACTGCCCTGACCTCCTACAGGGCTTGGCAGCTTCCTATTGAATGCCCCATATAGCTGGGCACTGCAGATGGGCTAGGCTGCTGCATTTGGACTCAGATAAGCTATTGCGTATGAGGATCAGCCTAGTATGGTTAACTAGCCCCATCCCAATAATATCCTCCTGGAAGGAGGTGTGAGCTGTGAAATCTAGACCTTGCTTGAAGACTGCCCAGTAACAGAAAACCATTTGCCTCTCCAGGCCATGGCTCTGGCCCCTGTGCTTCCATGTCCCTTAAACTGTTTAGCTAGACTTGTAGAGGTACCTGCCTCATCTCTTTTGTCAAGCACGTGATTAGTTAGGGGGGTTAAAGTAAAAGAACCCAGGAGCTTTCTAAACCCATTGGATGGGGCCATCCTTGCTGCAGAGAGCCCTTGCTCGTGGCTACTGGTGGGGGATGGAGGAAAGAAGTGCCCAAGTAGGAGGAAGGCTCTGTGGTTAGAGCACTGTTTTGGGATTCAGGATCCTGGTGTTCAGTTCTTGGTACTGCCACAGACTCTGTGCATGACCTTGGGCAAATCATGTAGGTGGAGCTGTCCCTGAAAGGGAGCCTGGGGCAATCTCCCTTATTGCTGCCCCATCTCCACTCTTTCTCAAAGCCCTGCCCCTGCTTGCCATGAGCCAGGAGTTTACGAGGGCCTGGTATGGGTCCTGCTCTGCCTTGCTGCCCTCTCCTATTCCACTGTGCTCTGCTTCTGTGGTAGCTGGATGCAAAGTGCCTTGGGGTGGGGTGCTCTGCTTCTTTCTGCCATACTGAAGCTGAGAGTTGCAGGGCACAGTGGAGCAGGCTGCTGGGTTGCTCCATTCCTGCTGCCACAGTGAGTGTGGGTGGGAGTGACCCCTGTGCCAGGCCCCTCCCCACCAGCCATGGAGACTGGGGCAGCTGCCCCAAACGCTTCTATAGAAGGGATGGCCCTGCACATGGAGCAGATTGTTAAAGGTACGTAGGTGCCTAATGCCTATGAGGAAACTTGGCCTGTCTGTGTTCCAGTTCCCCCAGCTGATAAATGCCTTCAGGATGGGGAGGTACTCCAGGGCATATGTATCATTAATGACTTGCCTTCCATGCTGGGAGCTGTGGTTTTAAGGTTGCAAAGCTCAGCTTTTCTGGCTTGGAGGGCATGCTGGGTGCCCAGCCATGCTGCAGCCTTGCCCCGCTGTGAGGGACAGGTGACCTCTTTGACCCAGAAGGTGGGTCAGGAGCTCCTTCACTGTAGGGCATTAGCGGTGATGCCAGTCAGGGGCTGGTAAGTTAAGGGTAAGGAGAGGTGGAGGCTTGCTTTGTAGGTGCCCTAGCTTCTGTGCCATCAGTGCAGCCAGCTGCTGCTTGAAAGGTCACTTCCCCTCCACCTGCTTGCTAGAGGTTGATACTGTCCAACAGCAGGGTCTGCTCTCTGGTGTCTATGGAAACACAGCTCTCTCAGCCACTTGTTAGCTTTGCCAAATCAGAGGCCACCCAGAGATTCTGGGTAATGTAGTACAGAGACATCACCCTTGCTGAAGTGCATTACCGCCAGGTTGTGGGTGGGCAGAAGAGGGTCGGGGGGGGGTGGGAATTAGCTGGGGAGGGAGCAATGGGAGGGGTGCAATGCAAGGAGACTGGGCTGTGCCCTGTGGGATGGGAAGAAGCTTTGGGTGGGTCAAGGGACGTCAGTGGGGCTGGGCTGTTAGAGGGAGGACATGCACGTGGGGCTGCCCCACAGTCCCATCTGGCACCTGTGTCTCTAAAAACCCCAGTCCTTCATCCCATGGGCAGGCCATACACGCTGCTCCCCTTGGAATGTGGGAATGGGAACAGCCTCCCTCTCCTGATTGGCTCTACCTGCCCAGGCTGGATGCCTAGTAAATGTACAAGGGTGTGTGTGCATGCGTGTACTCACATATGCTGTTCTCTACCTGCCTGCCTGAGCCTCCTCCCACTTAATTCAACCTCTTTTTTTTTTTTAAGTTGGTGAGTACATTGTAGGCCAGACAGGCATCCTGGGGCTGCACTCCAAGCCAGTGTGTGGCATACCTGGGCCATGGGCTGAGCCTGACCCCCATGGCTGGAGGAGGGCACTGGGGGTCTGTGCATCGGGCATATGCTGGTGAGAATGTGTGCCCATGCACCTGAGTGTGGACGCAAGCACATGGCTTTGCACCAGAGTGTGGGCACATGCATGCCTATTCACCTGCTTATGGGTGTGAGTGCATGGCAGAGCACCTGAGCATGGGTGTGAGCGTTTGGCTATGCACCTGAGTAGGTGGAGGGTTTGATTGAGAGGTGCAGCATTTCAGTGGGAGACCTCTCAGCTACTGCAGGGAATGTGGAAAGGGGCTCGGGGGTGGGGAGGGTGCTCTCCCCTCAGAGTCAGTACTGATTCCCATATCCTAGCAGCAGAGTGGGTGTCTCTCTACACACTTTCCCCTTAGAGCCAGTGTATGGGACTGCTGCTTTATCTAAGACCAAAATCTCAGCACCTGGATACTTATGTTCCTTAAGGCACAGGGCTCTGAGTTTGCTTTGCAAACCATGGGGTGTTAACTGGGCACCCAGCCTGTCTCCTAAGGCAAGTGACTCCTTTCCACTCCCCATCAGTTTCCCCTGTGGTTTCAGCTGGAAGCAGGGTGCTGCTGCATGGCACTGTTGGGAGCTGTTAATCAGTAGCTGTGTTCTACCCCAGCACTGCCCACATCTCAGAGGTGGTTGTATTGCGTACTGGTTGCTTGGGATAAAATACTGCCCTGGGACTTTGGGGAGCCCTCTTCTGCCACAGACTCCTGCCTGAGTCGCTTGGTCTCTCTGGGCTTCTGTGCCCCACCTGTACTAGGCTGAGCAGAATGCAGGGGATTCAGGACCAGCAAAGATGGGGGTGCTTATTTGCATAGAGCCCAGGGACATTTCTGATATTGGCCACAAGCCAGATCCCAGCCTCCTTTCCCATGTCTTCCCACTCCCCACTGCAGCAGAGTGCTTCCTGGTAACCCCAAGAAACATCTATCTGAGTTTGCCTAACTTTGTAAGGGTTAATCCCAGTCTCAGGAAGATTGTTTCCTGACCCCCATGACCCTATGGGTGGGAGCCTGAGAACTGGGTGGGGTGGGGGGCTGGGCATGAGAGGAGTAAGTGAAAGTGAGGTTTTCAGGCTGGGGCCTGGCATAGTTGGGTGTGAGGGGGCTGGGACCAGAGTAGGCAAGGTGAGGTGGGAAGGGTTTTGGGGAGAGTCTTGGAATGGGGTCAGTGGGATCAGACATGGGGGAGGGAACGGGGCTAGGCAAGGGGTGGGAAAAATTGGGGTCTGACTGGGTGGGGGTGAATTGGGGTCTGATTGGAGGTGTGGGAGAGTGGGGTCGGACATGGGGGTGGAGGGGATGGGTTCAGACTGTGTGGGGTGGGGAGGATGGGAGGACTTGGTGGCCATGCTGGGTGGTGTGGGAAGAGAATCAGGGCAGGGATAGGGATAGAGCTATGAGAAAGAGCAGGGCCTTTCAGAGGGGAGGGGCTATGGCTGGGGGGTTCCAAGCTTTCCCTTTAAATTTGTATTCCATCCTGGCTTAATGTCCTTGGATGTAATCCCTCCCTGCTGCCATGACAACGCTGGTGTAGTAGAGCTATTGCCAATGCCTGTCTTAAAGTGGTTAAGGCACCAAATGCTGGGGAGGGACTCAGCACTGGGCAGATGGGGAGGGGGGGTGGGGCTCTCCCACCTGCTGGGTATTGGAGTGGGCAGGCCTGGCTTAACACACTGTACCAGCCCGTCTGCCTCCCCACTGGGCAGTCCTGTTCACACTCCTGCCTTTATGCTCCTGTTGGTAGGCTGGGGTTAGTAGTTTGGGATGTGGCACAAGGCTTGTCCTTTGTCCCGCTGAGAAGAGGGCAAAGGCAAGAAGGGGGCAAGAGGAGCAGCCACAGCCTAAAGGAACAGAACCTTGTGGGCAGGTCTTGGACTGAGCGGGGTGTGGGGACCACATGAGACTGCGGGTGTGGAGTCGGGGGACTGCAGGGGTGTGTGTATGTGGGTGTTTGTGCACTGTGTGAATGTGGCCAGTGTGATTGTGTGTGTGTGTGTGTGTGTGTGTGCTGGATGGAGTCTGTGCTTGTGTGTGTACTGTTTGACCAGGTGGGAAACTGGGTGTCAGTTTGGTCAGATCTCTGTGTGTATGTTGCACAGGGCTGGACTGTGTGTGTGCACGCATGCGTGTGTGTGTGTGTGCATGCGCGCACGTCCAGAGGAGCCCATTCACAGAGGGGGAGGAGGATAGTATGTGGGCTCCCAAAGGTTCAATGCTCCCAGGTGCCACAGTTAACCCCTTTCCTGCTGCGCTTCTAGGGGATACGGGTAGCCCGTCCTGAGACCTTGGGCTACATTGTCTAAGCCTTGAGTAGTCCTTTGTTCCAGTGGAAAATGGGTGTTAGTTGTTCCCACTGTGGCTATGAAGAACTGCAGGTGTCATGGCATGTTGGCATGCCAGATCCGCTGTGTCTCTATGGGGGAGCCTGTTTCTGTGCACTGCTGGGAAGAAGGGAGAGCTGTATCTTAGCTGTCTTGTTTACAGTGCGGGCGTCTGTTTACCATCAAGGCTGCTCACTGAAAAATCCCAGGCCTGGCTATGGAGTAATGCTACCAACGTTCAGTGCTGGTGCTGGGCTGCTCCTTGCTGGATCCCAAAAAGGGATGTGTGGTGTTACTCCCCATTTTATACATTTGGAAACTAAGGCACAGAGCAAGGAAATGTCTTGCCCAAAAGCCCCAGTCTCAAATCCAGGAATACAGTTCAGGATTCCTGATTCCCAGGCTCCCTGCTGGAACCATTAGATTCTACTTCCTTCCTGAAGCAGCATTAGGACCCCGACACCCAGTGTCTCTGCCAATGGAAGGTAACTAGCAATTGAACCCAGGTAGATTCCTAGTCCCCTTCTGCAACTGCTAGGCCATCCTTTCTAAGGCTCAGACAAGAATCCAGGAGCATGCCCAGGACTCTGCACTAACCACTAGGCAATACACGGAGCTGAGAATAGAACCTTGGAGTCCAGTTCCCAGGCCAATAATAAATCCAGTAAGATCACACCTGATTCAGGCTTGTGCTCCAGGTGCCAATCCATTCACCGGCAGGGTCCTCTCAAGGCAGCAGTGGGGTTGTAACTTCCTCCAAGGCGGCTGTTGTCGCCCACCTTTGTCATCTGGTACCAGCGCTGCCTGTGCCAATCATGCTGGTGGCAGCCAAGCCATCTGATTGGCTGGCATTTTTGGGAGCTGCCTGGTCTGCTGCTCTGTTGCCATTGTTAAAGTGTTTGCTTGGGCGGGCCAGCTGTCAGGGCAGCAGGATCTGGAGCCGGTCGCCGTGGCAGCCAGATTGGTACCCGCATCTCTGAGCAGCAGTGCGGAAGCCTGTCTGAGCATCCCTGACCGCAGCCATGAGCAGCAGCCCTGCCAGTGGCGTCTCCTTAGAGGGGATCTCACTGAATTCCTCGGAGGAGTCTGAGCTCCGCAGGGAAGGTAGGGATTCTCTCTCCCAGCAGATGCCTGCAATGTGGCCATGAGGTGGGGGTGGGGACTGCTTCCGGCAGCAGGAGGGGGATTGGTGCCCCCTCCTCTGCCTTGCCTGTTGCCTCTGGGGCCAGGGTCTGAGCTGAGCTGCAATGTGTGACGTTGGAGATGCTGTGGGGAGGGAGGGAGCCTGAAGACAGGAGGCCAGTTACAGGGGAGCCGAGCTGGCTAATCCAGAATCACAGGGCTGGAAGGGACCTCAGGAGGTCATCTAATTCAGCCCCCTGCTTCAAGCAGGATCAACCCCCACTAAGTCATCCCAGCCAGGACCTTGTCCAGCGGGGACTTAAAAACCTCAAGGGATGGAGAATCCACCACCTCTCTAGGCAACGCATTCCAATGTTTCACCACCCGCCTGGTGAAGTAGTTTTTCCTAATATCTAACCTACACCTCCCAGCAAAGGAAAGAAAAAGGGCACAAATATGCGGGGGGTGGGGCAGGGACTGTGCAAAAGCCAGTCCAGCCCTCATGGGAACCACTATCTCCTTTCTCCTACTGGTAGAAATTTAGGTTCTGCCCTCCAGGAATGGGCACTGGGCAAGTAGAATGGTGCCAGCTGGGATAGCAGATGCCCAGCTGGCAGCTCTGCCTGGAAATTGGGGACATGGAGGGGATGGGTTTTAGATGAGGGTTGTTGCCCATCTATTATGCTTTTTCCATCCCTTCCAAAAAGGTGCGTGGTGGGGGGGGGAGGACTCCCTTCCCCTTCTGCCCAGTAGCTGACCTCTGGGAGTGTGGGACCCAGCACTTCTGCTTGCAACCATTGTACTGGCACCTTACGGCGTTGTTCTGGGCAGTGCTAACTGGGGCTTTGGGAGTTACGAGCAGGATTCTGGGCTCTTGCTGTGCCCTTTCTCACCCTGGGGCCTGTACTGGGGAGGGGTTTCAGTCTTTATAGTGCAAGGTGTGGGTAACAGCAAAGGCCCTTTACATTGCTGATCAGGATGTTGCACAGCCTGTGGGTGGACCTGCACCACTAAGGGGTCCCCACTTATGCTAGTGGGGTAGCCGCATGGGTGGTCTATTGTTACTGATATGAGTATTTGGCGGCAGGAACACAGGACTCATCTCTCTCATCTCCACTGAAATGTACTGGACTAAGGAAGCTTTGCTGGAGTTGGGGGCAGCCAGCTGGGAATGAGTGGGGCGGTAACTGCAGGTCTGTGTGCACCTACCCCGACTCCTCGTGATCTAGGAAGCACCAGCATTCTTGCACTTAATCTAGAACATGCGCATGCCTGCTCTGTGCTGGGGTGTGTCAGCAGGTGTTGATTTCCCTTGTGTTGTGATGATGGTTTGTGGACAGACAGATGTAGTTCTGGGAGCAGCTACCTTGGGAGGTCCCCAAGGTGGTGATGAAGGTGGGTTTGGCATCCCCAATTGGGGAATGAGACCTACAAGAATCTTGGCACCTCCTTGCTGGTGGATCCAAGGGACTCTTTCTTTCAGGGTTAGCACTGAAGCAGCAGGAGATGCTGCAGGTAATCAAGGTACCTGAGGTCTGTAGATGGCTCAGGACTGAGGGGTGTAAGCGGAGCTGGGCATGGAGTTCAGGACTGCACAAGCAGGGGGCTGTGGGTTGGGACTGAGGAACATTGGCCGAGCTACATGTATTGTGGACCCAGGACTATAGTAGCAGAGTACAAAAGAACAGCCACAGTGGATCAGACTGCGGGCCACCAAGCCTGGTATCTGGTCTCTGACAGTGGCTGTGCTTCAGAGAGAGTGAACAGAATGGGGCAATTTCATGCTATCTTAGTTTCTGATAGTGGCAGATTTGCAGACACCTGGAGCAGGAGTTTGCTTCTGGACCATCTTGGTGGACTCATCCTTCATGAGCTTATCTCATTATTTTGTTAACCCAGTTATACTTTTGGACTTCACAATACCCCTGGCACTGAGTTCCACAACTTGACTGTACCTCGTATGAAGAAGTACTTCCCTATGCTTGTTTTCTACCTGTGGCCTCTTCATTTCAACAGGTCACCCCAAGTTCTTGTGGTATGTGAAGGGGGAAATAACAGTTCCTGATTCTCCTTCTCCTCACTCTTTATGGTTTTTATAGACCTGTGTCAGATCTCTCCTTAGGTGTCTCTTTTCTAAGATGAACAGCCCTTGCACTTTTTAATTTGTCTCTGGTGAAGCTGCTTGTTATGGTGAATCAGTTTTGTTGCTCTTCTCTGTGCCTTACTCAATGCCAGTATACCTTTTTGAGAGGAGGAGGACAGAGAGAGAGAGAGAGTAGCATTAGGAGATAAATATTTATTATAATTATCTATCCCTTTCCTGATGGTTCCTAACATTCTGGTAGTTCTTTGGCCTGCTGCTGCCCATTGAGCAGGTGTTTTCAGAGAACTATCTACAATGACACCACAATATCTTTATTGAGTGGTAGCAGCGAATTTACATTCCTCTGTAGTTGAGATTCTGTTTTCCATTGTGCACTGTTTCTCATTTAGCAAAACTGAATTTCATCTGCCATTTTCTTGCCCAGTCATCCCGGCCAGCAAGGTCCCTTTTATAACTCTTCACAGTCCTCTGTGGACTCTATCTTGAGTAATGTCATGTTGCATGCAAATTTTGCCACCTCATTCCTCATCCTCTTGTCCAGCACAGGTTCCAGTACCGAGCCGTGGAGACCTCACTATTTACCCCTTTCCATTGTGAAAAATGGCCATTTATTCCTACTGTTTGTTTCCTATCTTGGGAGTAGTTACTAGTCCGTCCTTCCTTATCCCAGGACTTTCTTTGCTTAGGAGCTTTTGGTAAGGGACCTTGGCCTGCTCTACACCAGGGGTTCTCCACATTTTTGTTTCTGAGCTCCCCTCCCTCACTATAAAAATTCCACGGCCCACTTGTGCCATAACAACTGTGCTTCTGCATATCTGGTAGATTAAATGCCAGGGCTATTAGGGTGCAGCAAACAGGGCAGTTTTGACCAGGGCCTGATGCCACAGGGAACCCTGAGAAGCTGTTGTTCAGACTTTGGCTTCAACCTCAGCTGGTGGGACTCAGACTTTGGTTTTCTGCCCTGGGGCCCAGTGAGTTTAATGCTGTTCCCTCTCTGGTTTCTTTTGAAAACTGCTTGTGCCCCCCCCCCCCACACCCCAGGACCTAATCTCCCAGTTGAGAACCACTGGTCTACACTACAGAGTTAGGCTGACACAAGACCACTATTATGGAAATGTCAACACTTACATTTCATGTCCATCGGCATAACTGCCACTGCCTCCCTGTGCTGACTGAATAGTGCCATTTCCCCACATGGAGGCAAGGGTGATGTAGTAGCTCGAGGCAGTGTCTGTGTAGACACTAGGTTATGATATTTTCTCCTTGATTAACTTTCCCTTTGCTAATAGTTCCTAACGTGTTGGGTTTTTGATGGCTCTGCACAGTGTGGACACTGCATTACTTTTGTCAGCTCTTACTAGCTTTTAGGACCCATCCCACAATGCTCTGCAACGACAACACAATCAATACAAGTGTTCCTGGTGAGGATGCACCCAGCTGTCACAAGTAGCAAAGTGCACAGCCTGCAGGGAACACTGATAGCCACCCACAAGCGATGTCACTACTTCATTGTCTGTACACCAGTGTAAGTTAGGCGAGCTTCACTTTGTTGTGTAGACATGGTCTATGTTGTGACCACAGCACTTACAGGGCAAGAGATGCAATGGGGTCTGTCTGTTGGAAGGATTTGACTCTGGAGCCGGTTGGTGACCGTCACAGATTAAAGATGCTGCTTGTTTCAGAACTGCCTCTGAGTTTCACGGGTCTTGTTAACCAGTGGTTGGAAAGGCAAAATGTCATTGTGGTGAGCAGTGGGGGTCTTGCCTCTTAGCCTGTGTTGGTTGACATGCTGCTTCTTCTCCCTGCCATCAAAGCTCAGCTCAGAGTTTGGCACTGGGGCACTTGTTTGCCCACGCCTCCCATTTCTGCCTGGGGTCTGTAGTAAATGTGTTGTCACATGCTCACACTTATCACTTGCGTGTGTGTGGAGTCCAAACTACTTATCTCTCAGTGCTCACAATCTGGCCTGTATATTCAGACACCTTCACACAGATACGTGGTTGCTTGTTTCAGCACATCCCTGCCCAGGCTCAAAAATGTGAGCATAAGCAGCTACACTCACGTGCCTAGTAGTCTGTTGCTGTGCCCACTGCACAACACTGCCTCTGTTCACAGCCATCTGTCTGCCTGCACCCAGCCTTTATGTTTCTGCTAAGCAGAGTGGGGTTGGGAATGGCACTTTGCAGTGATGAAGGCAACCGTCATCAGCAGGAATATTCATGTGATGCACTGTGTGTCCCCCTCCTGTCCCCATACAAATTGTTCCCGTACCCCTGCTCTGTCTCTCTGCTATGGCCTTTGGCTGTAGGTTTGGCTGCTTATGTCCTCACTGCCTTTTCTGCACTCCTGTCTTCTGGCCATGGACCACAGCTTGAAGCCGCTGCCTGCAGGGTCTGTAAAGAGGAGACTGCTGCTGCTACCACCACCTCCAATACTGCAGCAGAAGGGTCTGATCTGCTCAGCACCACCCCCCTGGAATATGGGATGCATGAAGCAGCAAACAGTCTTCAGCTTCCCCACCCGCTTGGCTGCTTTGCCCTGACAGCCACACTCTGCTGCAGCACTCGTGGCCTGGAGCCAAATCTACATAGTTTGTTTAACTTATTAATGAGCTCAGTGGATGGGGCATTTGGGGACATACACACGTTGCTCACTGCTTCTGTGGTTTGTTTGTGTTTTGGGCACATGTCTTTTGGGGAGACCTCCCCTGAATTCATTCCTGAGCAGAAGAGTTTTCCAATGAGCTGTCTGGCCTGTGGCCCTACCAGTGCCTCCAATTCTCCAGGTTCCCCAAATCCAGGATTTCTCCAGCGGGACCCCCCACTCCAAGCCCTGAGGGGGATCTAGCTGAACCCTGGATTTTGCACTGCCCACCTAAAGGGATCTACCAAATCTGGGCTTTCCCCTCAGAACACCCCCAGCCTCTAATGGGATCCCCCCAACTCACCTGCTCACTTGTACCTCTTGTAGGTTCTGCCCAAGCCTCATACTTCCTTTTCTGACAGTCTCCTGAGCTGCTGATTTTCCCCCTCAACCTTCATCAAAAACTTGCTATAAATACTCGAGTGTGTTTAATATTTAACTCTCGTACTCCCCGGAAGGAGTGTTGCTGGGCAGAGTCCAGGGAGTTTGGTGGCGGTTTTTGCTTAGGGCTGGGAGCTCACTACCAGGTGGAGTGTGTGGGTGATATGTGCTTTTAGGTTGGCAGCCTTGGGGTTCCTACATTACCCTCGTACGCGCTCTCCTCCCAATCTTCAGTATATTTATCCTCATTACGTCCCTGTGAGCAGAGGCAGTGCTGTGATTCCTGGGTTACGGACGGAGCAGTGAGGCACAGAGGGTACATCTACGTTGCAATTAGACCCTGTGCCTGAGCTCTGCCAGCTGCTGCAGGTTCTCAGGGCCTGGGTGAAGGGCTCTTTGTTTGCAGTTTGGAGATGTTTGGGAGTCTGCACTTGAGGACCTTATAAGGTGAGAGGGCCTCAGAGCTAAGGCTGCAGTTTGGGCCAGAGCATCTGCACCCCAATTAAATAGCCTTTTAGCTGGAGTTAGCTGTCACGGGGCCAATTGTGGGTGTCGAACTGCAGTGTAGGCACGCCCTAGGTCACACAGGGAGTCTGCATCAGTGCAAGCACCCAAGCTTGCACCTTAACGGCTGGGCTAATCTTCCCCTCATTTTTGTCCCGTTGGTGGAGATGGGCCTCACACAAACTGCCCAGATCTGAACCATGGGATCCATCTCCCTTCTGCTCCAGCATGAGACCAACTCGCCTTCCCACCTGCCTCTTTAAAAGCCCTGGATCCAATGCTATTATCCTTAAATGGACATGATTGCGGGGGTGGTGGGATCTGTTTCTAGGCTAGGATCACTGCTCCTCATCAACCTAGGAGTGAGCCAGGCCTGTGGGACATGGCAGGAGGCTGACTGAGTTGCAGAGGGCAGAACCTGCACCTCTCCTGCTCTGGGTTCTCCACCCTTACCCATTTCTGCCACCACATCTGCTCCCCACTCTTATAGCTGGTGCTGGCAAATCCTGGTGTTTGCTTCTTTTGGGGGGAAAATACACCTTTCCCAGCTGTCACCTATTACCAGCTGGGGTGGCAGGGTCAGTCAGGGTGTACCAAAGGAATCTCATGGCTGATGGGATGATGAGTCATTAGCCTAAATGAGGGGAGGGGAGGTGGAGGGGCACAGATAATGAAGTGGGGGTAATAATAGCCAGACCCAAACTGGTCCTGGGGGGTTTGCTCTGGGGGGCTAGGAAGTTGCCTTTCTTCCAGGGGTCTCTCTGACAGATCTCGGGGGCATCCAAATTCCAAAAGGGATGCCCTCAGGCAGATTGGGGTGGTTCACACGGGATGTGGGTCACTTGCTGGATTCATCTGAGTGTCTCTCCTTATCAGTATCAGGGGGTTCAGGCACTGGTGGCCCCTCAGTCTCTCCCATCCTCTGCCTGGGGCTTACAGCATGCAGAGGTCAGGCTAGATGATCTAATGCAGGGGAGTGAAATTTATTCACTCCTCATTGGCCAGAGGGTGTCACAGAAGGACCAAGAGCTGATGGGAGGAGGAGGTTCTGAGAGAGAGAGAGAGAGAGAGAGAGAGAGAGAAAGTAGGGGGGAAGGGGGCAGTCACCAAGACCTCTCAGTCTCTGGGTCTGTTTGCCAGAGGCCAGAGCAGCTGAGTGGGTGTTCTGGGCAGACTGATTCTTCTCTTGCAGCAGCAGCAGTTTGGGATGGAGTGTACCAGGCCAGATGTTTGGATCCCTCTGGGAGGGCCTGGGTCAATCCTATGCCATGGCTGAGGGGTGCTGGGGGAGGGGCGGGAATTTATCCCTAATCTCCTCTGCAGGGAGGACTCGGTGGGCTGGAGGGTGAGCTGTCACTAGGGAGTTTATGTGATGGGACTGAGTCAGGGCAGTGCAGGTCACCCTTCTGTTTGAGTGCTGGTTAAAGCCGTAGTGTCCTAGCCCAGGCCTCACATCATCTGCATTGCCTCCTTCCTGTGCTTGACCTCTGCCCACGTGGCTCTTTCTTTCTTTTCCTTATCTCCCCTGCCTCTCTTCCTTGCACTGGGATGCTCTTGCCTCTCCCCCTCCCTCCCTTTCCTCCCCCAGCCATGCAGCAGGTCCTGGACAACCTGAGTGACCTGCCCAACTCCACTGGGGCGGCTGACCTCGATCTCATCTTCCTCCGAGGCATCATGGAGAGTCCAATAGTAAGATCCTTGGCTAAGGTACAGTCGCATGGGGTGGCCGGGGAAGGTGCGATGGCCAAGTTTGAATCTGCTTTTCCGGATCAAGTGCAACACTCTCTGACCCCTTCTTCCTGCTTCAGGTGCCTTTGTGTTGTGGCTTTTTTGCAAAGTCCCTGGCTCTCCCTGGTGTTCCCTGCCTGGGTGGTGAATGGGTAGCACCCCCATTTACATGGATGGGTTGGGGTAGCTGCTACAAGGCCAGGCTCTTCTGGGTGTGGTGGGAGCAGCTGATATCTAACCTGACCCTGGCTTTAGCTGCACTGACCCTGGACCAGTAGAGACTGTTGAAGCTGTACTTGGACTGCTGCTGGTTCGCCCCCTGCCCTCTTTGCCGATCACATCCAGATGCAAAGCGCAAAGGTCTGGAGTCAGGGGTCATGAGCATGAATGTGTGTGCAACAGGTGTGCACAGGTGTGAAGTGTCAGCATGTGAACTGATTGAGTGGTGTAACTGGGAGGAGGGAGTAGGCGCATACATGTGCGTAGCTGACTTGTTGGGGGGCACATGGAGTCTGTATGTGAGCAGGGCCTGTGGGTTCTGTGGAAGCTCAAGTGTGGGTGTGCATGCCTGTGGACTGTAAATGTCACTGTCTGATTGGTTTGTGTTCTTTTCAGAGAGTCTAAATATGATGTGGGGCTGTACGTATGGGTGGTTGTGAGTGTATATGAATGTTTGTTTGTATGTTGCAGGTTGTGTTCTTCAGGTTGCCTGTGTGTGCCAACAAACTCGTGTGTGTGCATCCATTGGTTACACTTTGCATATAGTGACATTGATGAGTGGATATGCACTTGTGCCTGCCTGTACGTTGGCCCCAGTCCAGTGAATGTGTGCCCATGCCAGCCTATATGCCAGCTCCTGTGTGTGTGTGTGCTGGTTCCTATGTGTTTGTATGTGTGTAGGCACACGGGTCCCTGCTTGCATGCTGGCTGCAGCCTGTGTGTTTGTGCACTTGCCCATGTGTTAGCTCCAGCATGTAGGTGTGAGTCTGGGTGTGACAAAATTATTTTTAGTACCCTTCTGTGCATTGCTCCCCAGGTGCCCAGGGAACAGCCTCCCACCCTGCTACCCCCTTAACTAGCACCAACAGAGATTTCTGCTTCCTATAATCACTCTTTTCTCCTGCTACTCTGCCCAGCCCACCCCCTGGGTCTCCCAGAGGGTTAGTGGCTGCAGGAAGTGTTTGTACCCACCTGTGTGCTGGGTCGTCTGTATGTATATGTGCCCCCGTGTGCCTGCCTGTTTGCTGGCTCCTGTGTACATGTGACTGTGCGTGTTGTGCATGGTGTACACCAGTGCTGGGTATGTGCATGCACATGCATACCAACAGTGCATGTTTGTATGTGTGCCCATGCATGCCTACTCTGTGTTTGCACATACCAGCAGTGTCTGTGTGTATGTGCAGGCATGTGCATATCTGCACTGTGTGTGTACAGGCCTGCACATACCAGTGCAGCATGTGTGTGCATGCAAACAGTGTGTGCGTGTGTTTGTGTGCATACCCACACTGCTTTTGTACACATGTGCATACCAGTGCTGTGTCTGCATGCATGTGCACAAGAACACTGTGGGGTGAGAAGGGATATGGGGATCAGTGTGTGCGTGCAGAGGGCTGCCAGGAGATCTTATCGGCTGCTTTGACAGCTGGCATGGTGAATTCTTCCCCCTCCTACTCCCCTTCCTTCCCCTGTTTTAGCTTCAGGGCTGCTGAGCTGGGTGGGGCTGGCCCGGCAGATGGGCCCCTACAGTAAAGCCAGACAGGCTGGTTGTCCCCTGCCTCCCTGTGGTTGCCTGAGAGCACAGGCTGGAGTATTAAGCACCATGTGATGGGACATCTGTGTCATGGGGTGGAAGGGGCATCACAAGCCCCCCGTCTCTTCCTCGTCACGCAGGGCTCAGTATCGGAGGGCTGGACAACCAGGGGTTGAGGCAGAAGAGGGTTAATAGGGGTATGTTGTGCTCTCTAATTCTGGCTGCAGGCTCACGAGCGCCTGGAGGAGACCAGGCTGGAGGCTGTACGAGACAACAATGTGGAGCTGGTGCAGGAGATCTTGCAGGACATCGCCCACATTGCCAGGAGCAACAGCACGGCTGCCGAGCTGGCGCGCATCCTGCAGGAGCCTCACTTCCAGGTGCCACCATGGGGAGCTGATGGGGCGGGTGGGCTCATCCCTTGCCTGTGCGCTTCTGGGAGGCTGGCCTGGGTCATGCCCCCCGGCTGTGTGTGTGTGTGTGTGTGGATGGTGCAGGGGTCTGGCTGGTATCTGGGGGGCTGGCAGGGGACCTGGCCAGGCTCATGCTCTGTGACTCTGTGTGATGTGTAAGTCTGGGATCTGGGGGCCATGGAGTGGGGCTGGCCAGGCTCATGCCCCATAGCTAAGTGTGTTTACCAGAGGGGAGGAGGGGGCTTTCAGTGGGTTCTGACTCATGCCACAGTCTAGAAGATGTTGCTGTGAATGATGTGTCCTCTGGAAGGTGGTAGTGTGACAAGACCTGCTCCTGCGGTCAGGGATCCCCTGGGCAAATAGCTCCCCAGAATCAACCCATGAAGGCTCCTGGTCTGGGATTTAGGCACTAGTCTGCAGCCAGATTCACAGGGAGGCTGGGGAGGTAACATCACAGTGTGAGCTGAGCAGCCAAAGGCGGAGATGGGATCTGATCTGTGCCACTTGGGTTGGGGTCTGTTTCCTGTCTGCACTCTGCATGCAGTGCACAAAGCCCCTTCTCCCCTGCTAACATCTCTCCCTTTCCTTCCCTCATGCTGGGCTCTAAGTCTCTCCTGGAAACCCACGACTCAGTGGCCTCTAAAAGCTACGAGACACCCCCACCCAGCCCTCTCCTGGACCCCATGTTCAACAACCAGCCGGTGCCGCCAGATGCTGTGCGCATGGTGGGGATCCGCAAGACTGCTGGGGAGCACCTGGTGAGCCTGGGGAGTGGGTGCTGGGGTAAGGGCACTGTCACCATCACCATGGGGGTCTCCCATCAGCCCTCTGTGTACCGTTAGGGAGCCTGGCGGGGGGTGCACGTCCCCTAGGAAGGCTGCTCCAGGGCATTACCAGCTCTCTAGTAACATAGACAGCCCAGGGCAGGCCAGCCTCTTTCCCCGAGCTCTGTGTCTGTACGACAAGCAAGGGAGCCCCTTCCAGGGTCCTGCTGCAACCCCTTCCCCCATTGCCAGCTGCCACCCTGTCCTTGCCCCTCCCCCTCCAGCAGGGCATCAGTGCCGTGTATTAATTGGTCTGTCCCGGGCTTGGCGAGGTGCTGGAGCTTTGCATCGTTGCAGGGAGAAGACTGGGAATGGGAGGGAATGGGGGCTGCAGGTGGGAGGGAGTTGTGTGGCAGAGGTGTGGGAGGACGGTATATAAGAGAGGAGGAGGTCTGTGTATAGGGGTGACCTGCGGAGGACATGAGGGGGAGATGTTTTGGGATGGGAGCACATGCACATACAGAGAAATGGGGTGGAGGGGCATGTGTGAGGGGAGGAGGTGGGGGCAGAGAGGGGGTCTGTGTGAGGGGAGGAGTTGTATGGTGATTGGTGTGGGGGATGTGATGTGTGAGGGGAGGAGGTGGGGGAAGAGATGGTGTGTGTGTGAAGGTAGAAGTTATGTAGTGATTGGTGTGGGGGATGGGATATGTGGGGTCAGGTGGGGGGAGGAGGTGGGGGCAGAGACGGTATATGTGGGGGGGAGGTGTACAGTGATTGGTGTGGGGGATGGGATGTGGGGACAGAAGTGCAGGGGGCTGCACATGGGGGGAGGAGGTGTCAGGACGGTGTGAAGGGAGTGATGTGGGGATAGAAATGTCAGAGGGAGGTGTGCAGGGATAGGAGCAGTATATGTACAGAGAAATGGGGTGGGGGCTGAGTGGATGAGGGCATGTGGGGCTGAGTGGATGAGGGTGAGGATGGTGTGAGTGGGGTGATATGTGAGGACACAAGTGTCAGGGAAGGTGTATCTGATAATGTGTGTGGGGTGTGGGTGTGGCACATTCCCAGCATGGGTTCCCCACACAGCCGCTCTGCCCATCCCAGAAGCTCCGCTCTCACACATAGCCCTTGCCTATGCCAGGGAGGCATCCCCCCCACTCTCCCAGCCTTGTCTGCTACAGGGTAAGAGGTGGCTAGGCTCATCCACATCCCATTAACCCCCGTCCTCCTCCCTCCCCATTTAGCTCACCCTGTCTTCCCCTCCTCATCTTACCCTCCTTCACACCCACCCGTCAGACAGAGCTGGTTGGGCAGGCTAAGCTGGGCATTGCAGGGAGGCATTGGGATGAGGCCATGTGGCAATGGGCCCGGCTGAGGCTCCAGGACTCCTCATGAGACCCTGGGGCCTGGCTGTTGTAGGGCGAAGCGCTGAGGTCTGTGCTGTCCCTTGTCCCTGCAGGGTGTGACGTTCCGGGTGGAGCGGGGTGAGCTGGTGGTCGCCCGCATACTGCACGGTGGTATGATTGACCAGCAGGGCCTGCTGCATGTTGGTGATGTCATCAAGGAGGTGAATGGCAAGGAGGTGAGCAATGACCCCAAGGTGCTGCAGGAGATGCTGAAGGATGCCACCGGCAGCGTGGTCCTCAAGATCCTGCCCAGCTACCAGGAGCCCCACCCTCCCCGGCAGGTAGGGGTCCTGCTTGTCTACACTGGGTGATATATTCCCCAGGGTGCAATTTGGACTGCCCAGTAGTGGTGTCCCTTCATTTCTGAGACCTGTGGTGCCTTTCACACTGCTTTGCTGGTGAGCAGAAATTTCTGGCCCGCTCACACAACCTCCGGCATGTAACTCACTCCCAGCTATGCAGCAGAGAGCAATTCCAGCCAGCCACTTGTGAATGACCCTGCCAAATGCCAGCAGATTCCTCACCCAGATTTCCCAGATATGTGCATTGGCTACTGCCTGGTCTACTCCCTGTGCAGATCAAGCTCATATAAAGTCCGTCATTTCATTAGGAAATGGTATGCACAAATCTTATCATCCCAAGTGATGGTTCACCAGACACTTCAATCCAAACACACTGGTGTAGATAAAACAGTAAAATGAGTTGGCCAAATCCAGAAGGAAAGATTTTAAGTGATCACAAGTCTGGAAGCATAAAAGTCAGAATCAGTTACAAAGCAAAATAAAAAGATAAAAATGTGACCTAATGTCTAAGCTTAGCAAGCGACGTGAGCTCAAAAACAAAAGTGTTTTCCCTGCCCAAATCTCACCTCAGTCTGCGCTGGCTGGTCGCTGTCCCCTTAGTTGAATGTCCTTTAGGGATTTCTTTATGGTGTCAGTAGAGAGCTAGGAAGAGGAGTGAAGTCAGGTGTTTTCCTCCCCTTTCTGTAATTCAGTTTCTTGGTCTAACTGCATCTTGGCTGAGTCATGGTGACATGCAGTCTGTGGTAGGTGTGACATTTGGATTGTCTGTGTGAATTTCTTGTTTACCCCTTCCCCTCTGCTGGAGTGTCGCTGCTGGCGTAGGTAATAGCCCTTTAACTCTTGGCCAGGGTCAATGTGCTTTTGTCTCTGAAAAACTGGTCAGGGCCTGCTTTTCTCAAACATGGAGCATGTCTGAGCAATGACATACAGTAGAACTTTGTATCTTTTTACCTGCAATGTTGATACACATGTTTTACCAGGACAGTAATGTTCAGCAGATTGAGTTTTAAATGATGCTTCACAAGGCATACTTTGTACAACGTTTATCATAGCCCTAAGAAAGGGATGAACAGGAGGTGCAGGAGTCACAGGGGTTTATGCACTGCACCCCCTTTTATATCTCCCTGGGATACTGAGGCTCCTGCACTGAACCCTGTCTTTAAGCTAACCTTCAGGTATGTGAAACATGTGCATTGCCCCCACTCTTTGCACCACCCTTGGGTACATAGAGAACATGCTCCCTTTATAACCCCTCCTTGGGTGCCTGAGCAACATGCTGTGGTACCTCATTATAAATCTCCATGTGCCTGCCCTACTTTGCCCCTCCTTCTCATCCTGGTCAGTTCCCAGCCAGGAAACATCCCAGGAGAAGGCCAGCAGGGATGCCTTGGGCATGGAGCTGGAAGAATTTAATTAGCAGCTGTCAGCTCAGCGTGCTTAGTGGAGCTGGACTGAGCATAGCCTGAGCACTGTGCCTCTTGCTTCCCCTGGGTGCAGGGACCTCTGGATAAACCCAGGACGGGAGCTGACAGCTGCCTGGATTCTTCTGAGTGCGTGTGCTCTGCACTCTCAGGGAGTGGGTGACTCACTCGCTCTGACCGGTCTGAGTCAAGACTTCCCATCACCTGCTTCCTTCATCCCAGGCCTCTTGGATGCTGTGTGTCTGCTTCTGGTAGACAGACAGGTTGTTGCGGAAGGGTGTGATTGCTAGTGTGTTTGGGGTGTGATACCCATGGCATATGTGTTTGCCTGTTAGCTTACTAGTCTAGCTACATGCTGGCCACATGGGACAGCTCCACTCCTGATCTGTGCCTCAGTTTCACCATGTGTAACAGGAGGAGGATGATACATATGGAAGCATAAGTCAGTGTGCACAAGTTATATAGGTAGGCATGTGTGTGTTGCTGCATAGAATAGATTCAGGCCCCTGTGTGTGCCTGTGTATATTTACAAAGTATATATGCAGGAGTGTGTGTGTATCTTTGTATATGTTACTCCCAGGGGCATTCTGCACCAAAAATTAATAATACTGCTCACATTATTTTAAAATAATGCAAATTTTCTTTGTCAGAATAATCATTCCAGTTTCAATGATTTTTGTAATTTATTTCAAAACACCTATCAGGAAGCATGCTAACAATTCACACACAAATTCATTTATGACAATCTAGTTCCTATTTCTCTGTCCCCCTTTGTAGAGGCCAGTTGGGGGGCCCCTCCAGCCAATATAGCTGGACCCCTCCCTACCAGAACCCAGGGATCCAGATGGAGAAAGAGCTGGATGGTGGGTCCCAGGCTTGTATGGAGTTTCGTGAACTTTTATCTCCTTTCCACAGGTGGTGCTGGGAACTGCAGCTGCCAGGAACCCTTTGGGTTCCACCCCCACCCCCCAAATCCCTCCAGCAGCATCTTCTCTGTGTTTCCTGAGCAATGCTGGGCCCAGCAGCACCTAGCTGCAGCTGGAAACAGCACAGCAGCCTGTTTCTGGGGTGGGAAAAGAAATTCTGTGTGCCCAATGTTAATTCCTACAAAAACAATGGATAGACTTTGGCTACGTCTACACGTGAAGCCAACATCGAAATAGCTTATTTCGATGAATAACGTCTACACGTCCTCCAGGGCTGGCAACGTCGATGTTCAACTTCGACGTTGCGCGGCACCACATCGAAATAGGCGCTGCGAGGGTACGTCTACACGCCAAAGTAGCACACATCGAAATAAGGGTGCCAGGCACAGCTGCAGACAGGGTCACAGGGTGGACTCAACAGCAAGCCGCTCCCTTAAAGGGCCCCTCCCAGACACAGTTGCACTAAACAACACAAGATCCACAGAGCCGACAACTGGTTGCAGACCCTGTGCCTGCAGCATGGATCCCCAGCTGCCGCAGCAGCAGCCAGAAGCCCTGGGCTAAGGGCTGCTGCCCACGGTGACCATAGAGCCCCGCAGGGGCTGGAGAGAGAGCATCTCTCAACCCCCCAGCTGATGGCCGCCATGGAGGACCCGGCAATTTCGACGTTGCGGGATGCGGATCGTCTACACGGTCCCTACTTTGACGTTGAACGTCGAAGTAGGGCGCTATTCCGATCCCCTCATGAGGTTAGCGACTTCGACGTCTCGCCGCCTAACATCGAAGTTAACTTCAAAATAGCGCCCGACGCGTGTAGCCGCGACGGGCGCTATTTCGAAGTTAGTGCCACTACTTCGAAGTAGCGTGCACGTGTAGACACAGCTTTTGGCACCTTAACAATGAACAGAATGATTTGGGCATCAACTTTCATGTGCTGGAGCCCACTTTGCTAGCTTATGCCCAAGTAACTGTATGAGTCTTCAAGGCACCACAGGTCTCCTGGTTGTTTTTGCTGAAACAGACTAACACGGCCACATCTCTGAAACGCATTAACTGTCGCAAAATTCTTCTTGTGCAGTGGTGCAGAATTCCCCCCAGGAGTAATATACAGGGGCCTTAGTGTGCAGCTGTGCAGTGTGTGAGAGAAAGAAAAAGAGATACAGGCCTGTGTGTGTAGTTGTGTTGTGTATATGAAAGTATGTGTGCGCCTGTATAATGTGCAGGCCTGTGTCTGGTTGTGTGTGTTTGCAGCTGTGGAGTATATAGGAGGTGTGTGTGTGTGTGTGTGTGTAAAGGGCAGAGCTGTATGTGGTTTTAAGAGTGTGTAGCTTTGTCACGTGAAGGTCTGTATGTAACATGCAGCCTGTATGTGGTTTTGTGTCCATGTATAGCTGTGGAGTATATTTGAAGGGGAGTGTGTGTGTGTGTGTGTGTGAGTGTGAGAGAGAGAGAGAGAGAGAGAGAGAGAGAGATCTATGCAGGCCTGTGTCTGGTTGTGTATGTGTAGCTGTGGAGTATATAGGAAGGCGTGTGTCTATCTCCCTGCTGGGTTGATGGTGTCCCCATCTGTCTGTGCTGGATTTGATGATGGATAATCACAGCAGTGGAGGGTGAGAGGGTGGGTGGTTGCATGCGTTCAGCCCCCTAGAGGAGAATATCCCTGTCCCAGCTGCTCTGAGTGCCCCTCCCTTCTTGCCCGTGCTCCTACCAACGTGGGCTATGAATCTGTACCGGGCCTGCCCTGAGCCCAAGGACAGGGCTGTTGGCTGGCACTGGCCTCACACCTGCAGAAGGCAGTGACTGCAGCAAAGGCCATGGTGTGAGCACCCCTATGGGGAGGATGGGCAGATTAGGCACATGCATGAAAGCTAAAGTAAAGCTAAAAACTGCCACCAAAAGAGAGCTGGAAGAGAAGGAATTGTGGGACCCTGAACTTGAACTCCCACAGCTCTTGGAGAGTGGTGATGGTGTCCCACAAGCCACTGGAAAAGCTTCCCACAAGGCAGTGCTCCAAGTAATGGGCGGGGGGCACTGGGACCTGCATGCACAGTGCCACTTGCCTTTTCCCCCATGCCTCGTGGCACTGTGAGGTCCCACTGCACCAACAAAGACAGCCACACACAGACAGGCTGTCCTGGCATATCTGTACAGGGTGCCCTTTCCAGCAAAACATTGTGGCATGGACAAGCCCTTTGTGAATGCATTTTACCAGCTTCCTGGAGACTGAGCTACTTGCGATTTACCATGTGCTTGCCCATCCTCTCACCAACCCAGCTGTCCCAGACAGGGAAACTTGCCCTCTGCTTGTCTACGTGCATTTGTGCCTACTTCCCAATTAACTCCAAGTAGTTAACGTCTCTGGAAAGGCAAGTGAGGACATGCTCTGCTCATGACGACACAGATTTTGCCCTTTTCCTAGGGAACAAAATGAATGCTAGTCATCCAGTCTGGGGACTGGCAACCAGTGTTCCCTATATGCTGTGCACTTGGGTGGACACCCCAGAGAGATTTACATGCCTGGCACCTGCTCTCAGTCCCATGTGCTGTGGGGCCCAGGAACTGAAAGGAGCCAGGTAGCAAGAGGTGAGCCAGAGATGGGCTGCTCTCTGCGCTTCCATCTGTCTCGTTTGTCACCTCACAGTGGGAAGCACTGCAGAGTCCTCTCCCCATCTTTCCCAGTTCCAGGTGCCCTCCATCTCTTCCTCTCCCTTTGCCCAGCTCCCCTTCCATCCTGCCCCAGGTGCCCCCCATGCACCTCTGCTCCAGGTGCCGCCCTTCCTCTACCCAGCTCTGGGTAGGGCCCTGCTGGTCCCCCCCCCCAATCCCTGCTCCCACAGCCCTTCCTCCATCCCTGCTCCGGACAAGGCCCTACCAGCCCTCTTGATCTCTGCTCCCAGCAGTTCTTCCTTCATGGCAGGGCTCTCCCACCCTCTTCCACCTCTGCTCCCATGGCCTCAACTCCCATCCACCCCTGTTCCCAGAGGCAAGCTCACAACAGTTCAGAGTCTGGGGAGCAGTGGAGAGGCCTGGCTGTGCACCCGATAGCTCCCCATGGCCACCATGTGGGGAGATGATGGAGCCTTTAGCTTGCGGTCTGTTGTTTTCATTGCAGGGCGGGGGGGAGGACTCTATGAGCCCAAGGCATTACTGTAATCCAGACACTGAACATTTCAGATGGGGCTAAGGGTGTAGTGTCCAGAGACAGCAGGCAGCTCAGCCCTAGGGCAGACCCCCACTACAGAACCTTGGGGACCTCATGCAAGGTACAGAAAAGAAGAATTTGAAGAGTCAGGTTTAAATCGGGCTTGTCTTTTAGCAACCTCCTGTGTCCCCTTCGCCTTGAGCTGCGGAGTTTCCAAAGGATGAAGCCCTGGGGCTGAGTCTCCTGGATGGTGTACAAGCTGGCGATAACTGTCTTGTCTCAGGGATGGGAGGCTGAAGCTGCCCTTGTTCACGTCCAATCCTTTTCTCAGAAGACAAGCCAAGACAAACACAAAGTGGGAGAGCAAAGCTGGAAGCTGCAGCTTCTCTCGACTTTCACTTACTGCCTCATTAGTGGAGAAAACTGGGCCCAGCATATGGCCTGATCAGGTGCTCCAGGTCTGGCCTATTTGGAGCAGAATGAGGCTGTTTAGGGCTTTGCTTTTTAAATGTCTCTTTCTGCTCACAGCTGTGTTGCTAAAAGCACAGTCTTGGCCAGCTAAGCTGATCTCTTCTGAGGCAGGAGAAACCAGAGAGCTTGGACAGAGACAGAGGCGGCACAGAAGGGAAGGATCCATGGGGGTGGTGTGGAGAGGGAATTTCACATCCCAGGCAGTCCTGGTGTCATTTGAGTTCCTCTTTCTGTCCTGGTCTGGTCAGGACCTGGCTTGGGATTGGGGCGATGGTGGGGGTGACCCCCATGGTTGGGAGGTTTGCTCCAGTTGTCAGATTGTCTCCCAGAGTCCTTCTGATACACCCCAAAAGGGAGCAATGGATGGACTGTTCCAGCCCCTCATTATTGGCTCCACCAATTAGGCCTAATAGCCAATGCCCTGATTTTGGGGTGTCTCTACTCTTCGTGTTTGCCAGGCATAACCATGGCCCTGCCCTAGAATGAGAGGCTGTTTTGTCCAGTGTGTCAGTCTGCCTCACATTTGCACCATTCCCAGACCCATGTGTTGGGCTAGTAGATGGAAACATGTCAAGTTTCACAGTGGGGCTCACAGGTAGGGTCAGTCTCTGGCCCTGTTGTCACATCACCTCCCAGATCCGCCCCATCCAGGGGAGGGGGAACTGAATTCTCCCACCTGCCTGACGCTGGGTTTCCAGGTGCTCTGCACTGCCCTGTGGGGCCTGGATTTGCCAGACAGCCCAGCTCCCCAGCGAGGCAGGGGCCCTTCTGCTCCCCCTGCCTAGAAATGACCCCACGTTCTCCTGACAGGTGTTTGTGAAGTCCCACTTTGACTACGACCCAGCCAGCGACAACCTCATCCCCTGCAAGGAGGCAGGGTTAAAATTCACTGCTGGAGACCTGCTGCAGATCGTCAACCAGGATGACCCCAACTGGTGGCAGGTGAGGACAGTGGGGTGGCCCCCAACCCATGCCTGGGCACTGCCTTACACCCTGGGCAGGCGTGGGCGGGAGGGGTGGATTGTTGAGGTGGAGGGGGGTCTTGAACCATCTGCAAACCAGAGAGGTGCTGGTAAAACGATCCCATGGCCACTGCTGCTCTGACCAATGGGCTGGTGGTGAGGGCAGCCGACTGGAGGATGAGGATCTGGGGATAGGGCTGTGGTGTAGTGAGGGAGGTGTGGGACAGGCCGAGAGCTAGGGAAGACCCCCTGCTGGCTGAAATCTAAGCTGGCAGGTAACAGATAGGGGCGCCCTTCGGGCTCCTCTCCCCAAGATGGATTGGAATGACCGTCTCTGTCTGCTGTACTGACACCTCTGTACTGAGCTGTGTCTGTCTACTAATAATAAACTTCCCATTCTATCTGCTGAGTGAGAGTCACTTCTGACTGTGGTTGGGGTGCAGAGCTTGGAGACCCCTGAACCTCCTTAAAGGGGCTGTAGGTGGCTTTGGTGGGAGAGTTTTGGGGATGGGGACTGTAGAGTAGAGGGCTGTGGTGATTAGCCAGTGGGCAGCCCCAGGACTGGGTTGGAAAATGGGCTGTTGGTTGCCCCCAGGCAGGAGTGCTCCTCAGGTTGGAGGCTGTGGTGGGCCTCAGGTGAGGGTCTCTGGGGGTGGGGGCCATACTGGATTCCAGGATGGTGGACTTGACAGGGAGTGGCTGTGTGGTGTGGATGACTCACCATGCCTGGGTGCCATTGCAGGCCTGCCACGTGGAGGGCGGCAGCGCTGGCCTCATCCCGAGCCAGCTGCTGGAGGAGAAGCGGAAGGCCTTTGTGAAGCGTGACCTTGAAGTTCCCCCCACGTCCGGTAGGAGGGTCCCACAGATGCCACAGGCAGGCCTGGTGCACACAGGGCCCTGCTCTCCATGCCCATAGCCATGGTGCGAGCCATCTCTGCCCCTTGGAAAGGGCCCTGAGCCAGACTAGTGCCCATCCTGGTAGCCAGTGATGGGCCCCCACAAGCCTCAGCTATGTCCTGAGGAGTTTGCAGTGGCAGCTCCCTGACACCCCCTGCCCTGGGGAATGTCTCCAGCCAGAGCAGCATCCCATTCTGGGCTGGGCTTGCCTGTGGCAGCACCTGATTCCCACCCACCCCCAGCCCTCATGCGGGCTCGCCTGCAGCTGAATGAGTCCGTTTTGCTCTCGGCAGGTACCCTGTGCGGTAGCATCAGTGGGAAGAAGAAGAAGAGGATGATGTACCTGACAACGAAAAATGCAGGTGAGTGCCATAGCTGTCCTTGCCCTGTATGGCCTCCCCCTCGCCCAATCCCTGGGCTGGGGGCACTGGGTGAGTACTGACTGCCTTCTCTTCCCTGCCCCGCCTAGAGTTTGACCGGCATGAGCTGCTCATCTATGAGGAGGTGGCCCGCGTGCCCCCATTCCGCAGGAAAACCCTGGTGCTGATTGGGGCCCAGGGTGTCGGGCGGCGCAGCCTCAAGAACAAGCTCATCATGTCAGACCAGGCGCGCTATGGGACTACTGTCCCCTGTGAGTAGAGATGGCCATCCCAGACCTGCAGGGTGCAGGGGAGGGGCTCAGGGTGGCTCTCTCCCTCTGGAGTTAGTGCTAACTTGGATGTGCACCCTGGTCTGACCCCTTCTCTGGAGGGGGCTGGTGCTGATGGTGACAGATGGCCTGGCCTCATGTTACTCATGCCTCTGAATGGTGCTGGGTAATCTCAGTGTGCTCTGTGGCATACTGGTGTGTGCATCCTGCCCCAGGCCCAGGTGGATGTACACAGAGGTGTGGAATGCAGGCACCTGGATCCCTGGGCAGGGCAGGGCAGGGCAGGGCAGGCTGGGGGAGACCTAGGGATGAAAAGCTCCAGCTCTGTCCTTCAGCAGAGGGGTAGCGAGAGCCAGGTAGGCAGACTGATGCTGTCTTGGGCCTGGCTAGGACGCAAGGCAGGCAGAGAGTGTGCCAGAGCATACGTCCCGCACAGCAAGATTTTTCCAGCTGGTCAGGCTCAGCATAACCAGTGCTGCTGCTTGCCTGCGTTGGGCCACAGCGCTGCTGATCATGGGTGCCCTGGGCGTCGGGATGTGGAGGGCATCGCAGAGCAGGAGAGGGGCCTGGCTCTGTGGTGCACCTGCACTTGAGCTAGCACAGCAGCTTCTGGAGCTGCACCCAGAGAGAGGGCAGTGAGCTGGAGGGAGAGTGGAGAGGAGTGACAGAAAGGATCCAGGGGGCTAAAGAGCTGAACAGGCCAGATGCTTAACAGGCATAAATCATCCTTAGGAGCTGTGGCCCATTGACATCAGCTGGCTGCCTGAGCCCATGTATTTCGGTTGGCTGGTGTTCAGCAGGCTGATGGGGGGTCATAGGGCCCCCCGCTGTAACTGACCATGGCCTGTTTGTAATGGAGCAGCAACCCCTGTTGCTGAAGTGTCCATGGTGCACAGCAACTGCTTTCCTGAGGAAGGGGCTGGCTCTGTGGCAGGAGTGGGGAGGGAGTCTGCATTCGGGGGCTCTGTGAAATGGTGTGTCAGATAAAGATGCATGGAACTGGAGTGAAACCACATCTGATCCAGGCCACTGACCTTCCACCCCCCCTGCCTGTTGTGCCTTTGAAGGGGCCAGGGGCCATACCTTCCCTGCTGCAGGCAGTCACAGTGCAGGAGCTGTCCCAGAGATTTCAAGGCAGAACTTTCTGGCTCCTGATACTGACCCACAGTTCAGCCAGCTGGCTTCCTGGGCTTGGGACAGAACTGGGCCCAAGCCACAGAACTGGGAACTAGATTGGCAGTTTTCCTCAGTTTGTGGGTGTTTGGCCTGGTGGTTCTGGATCAGCTCAGTGTAGGGATGGGGCAGCAGCACAGGGTGGGCTTGGAACTGATTTGTCAGGCTTTGGGTTATGATTGTGATTTGAGTTGAACACTCAGCTTGATCCCAGAGGTGGAGGCATGTGGCCTCGATTCCGCTTCTGCCTACCATTGGAACGGCCGCAGAGCTTGGCACTGACTCTCTGGGCTCTCAGATTAGGGCTGTGTTTGGGTCTGACCCTTTATGGTGGCTCTGTAAGCCACGTGTGGCACAGACAGGCCTTGTTATTCCTGTGCCCTTCGGCAGACACTTCGCGGAAGCCCAAGGACCATGAGAAGAATGGACAGGGCTACTGCTTTGTGTCACGGGGGGAGATGGAGGTGGACATCAAAGCTGGCCGCTACCTGGAGCATGGCGAGTATGAGGGGAACCTCTACGGCACCAAGATTGACTCCATCCACGAGGTGGTGGAGGCTGGCAAGATGTGCATCCTGGACGTGAACCCACAGGTTTGTGTTGCAGGGACAGACCCTGCTGAGCAGCCTCAAGCCATGTGGAAGGGAGGGTTGGGCTCTAGCTTGAGGCTCTGGAAAGTGACCACAGCTTGGGCAAGGGCAAGGCAAGCTTCCCCCATGCCCATCCTCCCACCTCTTTCGGAGGGGAGCAGCCTGGCCTGCTGAGTACAATCATGCCACTGAGCACAATCATGCAGCGGGGTCTAAAACCAATATGCAGTAAGACATGCCCAGCGCCGGCAAACTCCCTTTCCCAAAGAGCCTTCTGACATAAACAACAAAACAGAGGTGGGGAAGGGAAACTGAGGCCTGTAGAAGGTCAGTGACAGAGCTAGGAGAAGCCAAATATTCTAGTTCCCAGCCCAGCACCATACTCACTAGGAAACACTGTTTCTCCTGGGTCATCAGAGGTAGTGGTTGTGGGTTGTTCCCACCAGCACTGCAGCTGATCCAGGAGGCTAGCACAAAAGGCTTTGGGTCCCCTTTCCAGTGCCCCAGATGTGCAGTTTTATCTCACACGTATCTTACAGAGCTGGAAGGGACCTTGAGGTCACTGGCCGTGTCTACACTAGCCCCAAACTTCGAAATGGCTATGCAAATGGCCATTTTGAAGTTTACTAATGAAGTGCTGAAATACATATTCAGTGCTTCATTAGCATGCGGGCGGCCGCGGCACTTCGAAATTGATCTGCCTCACTGCCGCGCGGCTTGTCCCGATGGGGCTCCTTTTCAAAAGGATCCTGCCTACTTCGAAGTCCCCTTATTCCCATCTGCTCATAGGAATAAGGGGACATTGAACTAGGCGGGGTCCTTTCGAAAAGGAGCCCTGTTGGGACAAGCCGTGTGGCGGTGAGGTGCATCAATTTCGAAGTGCCGTGGCCGCCCGCATGCTAATGAAGCACTGAAAATGTATTTCAGCGCTTCATTAGTAAACTTCAAAACGGCCATTTGCATGGCAATTTCGAAGTTTGGGGCTAGTGTAGACATGGCCACTGAGTCCAGTCCCCTGCCTTCTCTGCAGGACCAAGCACCTTCCCTGAGAGTTTTTTTTAAAAGTTGATTTGCCCCTAAAATGGCCTCCTCAACCATTGAGCTCCTAACCCTGGGTTTACAAGGCCAATGCTCAAACCACTGAGCTATCCCTCTCGCAAACAGAGCGTAGGTCCTGGCTCCCAGTCTAGCTCTACTCTAACCACTGAACTGTCACCCCACCTCCCCAGGGATGTGGGGCAGGATGGGACGAGAAGGGGAGTAGAACCCAGGCTTCCATCCCCAATGGGGGACATGGAGATATACATGTGTCTCACAGACCTGGAAGGGACCTTGAGTGGTTATCAAGTCCAGTCCCTGCACTCACAACAGGACTTATCACTAGCCCTGACAATTTTTTTTTTTTTTGTAAATCTAACCTGCCCAGACACTTGAAAGAGCCCCCTCAAGGACTGAGCTTGCAACCCTGAGTTTACAAGGCCAATGTTCAAACCACCAAGCTCTCTTTCTCTCTTCACATGCATCCCTTTGGAAGCTTGCGGGTCCTAGGTCCACACTGACTGTTTTTGTGTCATCCTGTCAAACCAATCTGACAGTTTTCTTTGATAGGATAATGAGCCTTGTGGATAGGGGAGAAGTGGTAGATGTGGTATACCTAGACTTTTGTAAAGCATTTGATACCATCTCACATGGTATTCGTATTTAAAAAAAAAACAAACTAGGCCAATACTATTTAGATGAGGCTACTATAAGGTGAGTGCATAACTGGCTGGATAACCGTACTCAGAGAGTAGTTCTTAATGGTTCTCAATCCTGCTAGAAACGTATAACAAGTGGGGTTCTGCAGGGGTTCTGTTCAATATCTTCATCAACAATTTAGATATTGGCACAGAAAGTATGCTTATTATGTTTGCAGATGATACCAAGCTGGGAGGGGTTGCAACTGCTTTGGAGGATAGGGTCATAATTCAAAATGATCTGGATAAATTGGAGAAATGGTCTGAGGTAAACAGGATGAAGTTTAATAAGGACAAATGCAAAGAGCTCCACACGAGAAGTCATTCTTCCGCTCTACTCTGCCCTGGTTAGGCCTCAGCTGGAGTATTGTGTCCAGTTCTGGGCACTGCAGTTCAAGAACGATATGGAGAAATTAGAGAGGGTCTGGAAAAGAGGAACAAGAATGATTAAAGGTCTAGAGAATGTGACCTATGAAGAAAGGCTGAAAGAATTGGGCTTGTTTAGTTTGGAAAAGAGAAGATTGAAGGGGGGACATGTTAGCGGTTTTCAGGTATCTAAAAGGGTGTCATAAGGAGGAGGGAGAAAACAACTTGTGTTTTGGCCTCTGAGGATAGAACAAGAGGCAATGGACTTAAACTGCAGCAAGGGAGGTTTAGGTTGGGCATTAGAAAAAAGTTCCTAACTGTAAGGGTAGTCAAACAGTGGAATAAATTGCCAAGGGAGGTTGTGGAATCTCCATCGCTGGAGATATTTAAGAACAGGTTAGATAGATGTCTGTCAGGGGTGGTTTAGACAGTACTTGGTCCTGCCATTGGGGCAGGGGGCTGGACTCGATAGCTTCTCGAGGTCCCTTCCAGTCCTAGTATTCTGTGATTCTGTGATCTAGGCGGTGAAGGTGCTGAGAACAGCCGAATTCGTCCCTTATGTGGTCTTCATTGAAGCCCCAGACTATGAGACACTGCGAGCCATAAACAAGGCAGCATTGGAGAGTGGCGTGGCCACAAAGCAACTTACGGTGAGTCCACCCTCACCCCGTCCCCTTGCATGGTGCCAGGAGGGGAGGCGGTCACAGGGTCTTCCCTGGTCCTCCGGCCCATGCCATACCCAGGATGGCAGACCTAGGGCAGGCTTGGACTCCACGGGTTTTTTCCGTATGTGCACATGGCTTTGTGCACAAGTATGTGTGTGACACATGCTGGGATTGGGGCCTTCCTCTTCCCTGGTGACCTTATGGCCCCTTTTGGCATAGGTGCTCAGAGCTTCTCCATCCAGCTCCCCCCTGAATGGAGGCCACAAGTGGGACTCACCATTGAGAAGGCTCACCAGAGCGATCTTCCTGCCAAGTGCGTGGTGCAGTCCTTTCCCCCTGCTACCCAGAGCCACCCAGGAGAACTGGTCCATTGTCCCGGGGCTGAGGGCTGGCCTGGCAGGCAGTTGGCTTGGTCACAGTGGTCTAGTTGTATGGCGACTTCTCCTGTACGTTATGGAGGATTTAGGCCCCATTGTGCCTGGTGCTGTCCAGGCCCTGCAAAGCTGTACTGCTTCATAATTCATTCTGTTCAGCCTCCCTTAGTCTCCCATCTGCCTGCATGCGATTACAGGGTTCATCTTCATGTCCTGCCCCAAACAGCTGACTAGCATTGCTGGGTGGTGGGTCAAACTGTGGCCATGCTCCTCTCCACGGCTAGCTGCATCTCAGCTCCTGAATTTCCATACAAAAAGCTGTCATGCTGCACCACAGAGGTAGATGTCTCTTAGTAATGGGATCCCTGTACAAATAGCTTGCTGTGCTCCTCACTAGAGGTGGCTGCATCTCAGTGATGGGAGAGGCAAGTCCAGCATCATTTGCACCTCTGCTTACCTTTGCAAAGGTCTCTGGTCACTCCAGGCTGCTTGTAGGCATGTGGTCATTACCCAGTGTCTCCTATGCCCAGAGCTCTGGAGGCAGTAACTGGGTGGCACCTCTGCTTATGTGTGGGCAGGAGGCGGATCTGAAGCGGACGGTGGATGAGAGCTGCCGCATCCAGCGTGGCTATGGCCACTACTTTGACCTCAGCCTTATCAACAGCAACCTGGAGTGGACATTCCGGCAGCTGCAGGAGGCCCTCGAGAGGCTGCGCACCGAGCCCCAGTGGGTCCCTGTCAGCTGGGTTTATTAGGACGTCGGGGGACGGCATGCTGGGAGCGAAGGCCTACCCACCCTACCTCCATGTGGAGGGCCCTGCTGACCCATCTCACCTCCACCCTCCCTCCTGCACAATGGTGACAATGTCTCAAAGCCAAGGAACTCAGATCCCCTGCCTGCGTCCCAGTTCTGACCTTGGAGGAGCTGCTGCCCAAAACAGGTCTCAACCCTCTGCATGCAGGTGTGAGCTGGCATTGCCACAGGGGATGAGGTACGGAACTGGGGACTCATTGAACATCCCTGCCACCCTCCCCCAGAGTTTTCAACAATGTTGGGCTCTTCTCTGCTCTTGACATAGCTGGGGGCACAGTGACCCCAGGTTCTTTCCAGGAAGAGTTAGTCCCCATGGGGGTGTGAGAGACCAGCCCAAGGCAGGGCAGTGCCAAAGACACTGAGCACAGCCATGCTTGTGTCAGGAGTGGGCACTGGGCCTTCCTTCAGCCAGCCCCAGGGCTGTGTCTGGGGCCAGATTCTGCCAGTCAGTAGGGGGAGGTGGGTACCAGGAGTGCAGTGTGAAGCATGCTGCAGGAGGCGTGCAGAGTTGGGGGTGCCAGCTGGCACCTCCCTCCCTCCCTCCCTCCCTGCGCTTTCTCCCCCAGCTGGTTGCTCTGTGCCCAGGTGACATCCACCTTCCCAGTCCAGTGCAAACTGCCCTCTGCATGCAGAGGTGCTATCCACCTGCTCTGGTAGCTCCTTGAACATCCCTTCCTGGCCTCAGGGCGGCTTTGGGCATCTCTCCTCTCTGCCCTCAGCTGGGGAAATCTCAGCAGGGACTGTCCAACTCAGGAACAGACACGTCCCTAGCTGTCTTCCTTCATTCTCCTCACAGCCAGCGGGGTGGGGGCCAGGGTGCAGCAAGGGTTTTTGAAGCGCATTGCCTCTCTGGGCTACAGCATCAAATTCCCTGTTATCCTGTCTCTGGGGTTCGGGGCAGGAGGGTGTCCACCAGTGAAAAGAGCTTGGTGGGCTCAGCTGGGTTCTTGGCTAAACCTTAGAGACTAGCTCACTAATTCCAGCCCCACCATGACTCCACCACTGCTCCCCAGCAAAGACTGATCTATTGTTTTGGGGCTGGTGGGCTGGGTGGATGATGGGACCGGTGGTGGAGTTAATTTCCAAGGGTTACAATTCAGTAAGACTTTGGTGCTGTGGGAAATCAGTCCCATCCCAGGACAAGAGGAGCACCTTCATGAGCACAGTACAAAAATCAGCAGGTGCCAGCGTGCCACCTGAAAGCGACCAAACCACCACGTGTCCTGCCTTACCTGCTCCCACAGGAAACCCCGGATGGATCCGTGTGGAGTGGGAGGGTGTCCAGAGCCGGGTCAGCACAGAAGGAATCTTCTGGGGAGATATTCACCAAGCAAATGCACAGCTATCTCACTGCCAAAATTTCAGCTCCGTTTACACACCAGCCCCTTGCCTGCCGGTTCCGAGCTGGATGGATTATCTCCCCCTTCCTCACTCCCACCTGAATACTTGGAAATGTCCTAGCAAAGGTCTGAAAAGCTGTCCCATCTCCCCCAGCTTAGAGTATGCAGGGCTATTGAGGGGAGATGGCAGCACTTCTGATGCCTAGACTTGACTCCCTACTCTGCCCAGCCTCCTTGCTAAGTCATTAATCACTCTGTGCCTCAGTTTACCCACTTGTCCAGTGAGGATAAGTTAATTATACCCCACATGACCAGGCTGTGGTTACTTAATGGAGTTAATGTAGTGTAGGTGAGGCCCTCTGATACTTTGGGGTCAGTGTGGAAGCTAGCAAGTTAAGTAATATAAATACTTTTCAGAGGGGTAGCCATGTTAGTCTGTATCCACAGAAACAATGGGAAGTCCTGTGGCACCATATGGACTAACAGATTTATTGGAGCATAAGATGAGTGGATCTTTGCCCCTGAAAGCTTATGCTCCAATAAATTGTTAGTCTGTAGGGTGTCACAGGACTTCTTGTTGTTTCTGATAAATACCTTTTGAGGCTCTGGCCACAGATCCCAGCTGTAGATTTTAAGATTTATAAAATGACAGCAATACTAGTGGCATTAAAGCAAGACCATAATGATAGGCGGGGTGGAGCCAGGCATGGTATCACTAGCTATTGGGTAAGAGGTTAATTGCCACCATAGGTGTGCCCACCCCAACTTTTCAGAACTCCACTCCCCTCACCCCAGCTTTGCAAGTTAAAACAATCATACATCACATTCTATGGGCTAATGCAATTGTGTCCCGCTCCCCAAATCTGGCTGAAATTATGCCCCTGGATCCAGTCAGCAAAATGCAGCTTTGGCCATAGCTTTGGCACTTGGACCAGCTGGCTTTAGCATGGGGCCTGTTGGGAACTGGAATAGCACTGTTTTCACACTCCAAAACCATGAGAAAAAAGATCAGTAAACACAGGAGAGGACCAGTGCCTCCTCTTGGCTTAAGTGGGTTTGGAGCAGGCACTGAAGTCTGGGTCTTCCAGCTCCCAGCCACAGGGACCCTGCTTATATGTCCTGTCCTGAGGCCTGGAGGGCAGGGAGAGTCCCCAGCTACCTCATGCAATGACTGTAACAGGGAAAAAAGTTAACCAAGAAGGCGCTGTGGGCACTTGTTTCCAGCCGGCTTTACTTGCTGAGCTTTTATCTTCACAGGCTGGGGTGCAGCGTGCCCCTGTACCAACCCAGGGTTGTCAGTGGAGTTGGGACGCTGCCAGTTTTGGTTGCCCAACTTGGGGTGACTAGGGTCCGGTTTCCACTGGTGTGGAGCATGCTCTGCTGTCAGGGTTTGTTCTGACACCTCCCCCCACCCCCGATCTGTCTGTGGTCCCTGACACTGTTGTCAGAGATCTCTTCTCCCACCCTCACTACCCCCCAACTGCATTTATCACAAGTCAGACACCTAGCTTTGGGCCTTAAGGTTCAGAAAAGGGCGACTAAGATGATTAGGGGCTTGGAAAGGGTCCCATATGGGGAGAGGCTAGAGAGACTGGGACTTTTCAGTTTGGAAAAGAGGCGATTGAGGGGCGATATGATAGAGGTATATAAAATCATGAATGGTGTGGAGAAGGTGAATATAGAAAAATTATTTACCTTTTCCCATAATACAAGAACTAGGGGACACCAAATGAAATTGATGGGTAGTAGGTTCAAAACTAATAAAAGGAAATTTTTCTTCACACAGCACACAGTCAACCTGTGGAACTCCTTGCCCGAGGAGGCTGTGAAGGCCAGGACTCTATTAGGGTTTAAAAAAGAGCTTGATAAATTTTTGCAGGTCAGGTCCATAAATGGCTATTAGCCAGGGATAAAGTATGGTGCCCTAGCCTTCATAACAAGGGCAGGAGATGGATGGCAGGAGATAAATCACTTGTCTTCTGTTCTCCTTCTCTGGGGCACCTGGCATTGGCCACCGTCGGCAGATGGGATGCTGGGCTTGATGGACCTTTGGTCTGACCCAGTATGGCCATTCTTATGTTCTTATGTTCTTATGTTCTAAGCTCCTGTTTCTCAAATGCCTGGTGTTCCCCTTTAGAAGCATATAGGGTCTCCCTAGGTGGAGGATTGGAGGCAGAGATGGCATTGGCACAGGGTGATACCAGTGCTGGGACTCTCCACAGTGAAGTCACAACGGCGTGCAGTTGGGGCACTGGTGGGACAAGAGGTCAGACATCTTGTTGGCCTCTGATCCAAGCCACTTCTCAGGTGGGAGGAAGATGATATCAACCCGCTCCCCGTTCACTCTTCTTAGCACACCTAGTTTACCTCCCCTCCCTGCCCAATTCCAGTGCAGACCTGGGAGAGCACTTTCCAAACTGGCCTTATCCTGGCTCAGTCGATTTCCCTTCCCTGCTACTAAAATATCCTTCCCCAAACACCCCCTGTTTCTGTTCCCACCTCCGCTGTGCAAATGACCCCCAGCTCTTTTGCTGAGACCCCTTCCAGAAGGTGTGCTTCACTGTAGTAAGATAGAAGCTGTAACGTAGTCTCACAGTGCGGCTGCTATAACAATGAGAGGAAGATTTATGACCCTTGTTTAAAAAAATGCCATATATGTAAAAAGGAGGAAGTGGCCTGTATCCCAATATGCTGGGCGAGGAGGTCATGCAGAAAATTGATCAAACACAGTATCTCAACTGCCAGGAAGGTGTCTGGCTCGGTGGAGCTGGCAGTAAACTGCTAACCTCTGAAATCGACATTTTCAGCTGGGTTTTCATTGTTTGTTTGAAGGATTCGCAGTCTGACAGTTAAGAGTCTCCAAAGGGTCTCTTGCAGGCTGGGCTCTGTCACGCCAGGCCTGGTGATCTGGGCCCAGAAAGTTCTGGTTTGTTTTGTATGAATCAATGGGCTTTTTGTCTTGGGGACTGTTTTGCATCTGTGAGTGACTGTGGAGTTGGATGGCAGGGCAGAGAAAGGGCCCTGGAGTGCGTGGGAGGGGTGAGTTAGGTGTGTGTGTGTGTGTGTGTGTGTGTGTGTGTGTGTGTGTGTGTGTGTGTGTGTGTGTGTGTGTGTGTGTGTGTGTGTACATGCACACATGCAGAGGTTTGTTTCTGTGCATGACCCGTTGTTGCCAGGTCTCTTCAGTTTTGTCATATGTTTCGTACTGTCAAATCTACAGCTCCTGGAGTCTGGTGAGTATGTGAGACTCTCAGGTTTTTTTTTTCCAGGTAAGTTTGTGTCCCTGATGTCTGGGGGTGGCTCTTGCAGACACAGCTGCAAAAGGCTTTGGCACCTTCTGGCAAATAACAGGGATTATTTTGAAAATATTGTGGCTTTTCAGCCACTTCTGAATTTTTTTTCACAGCTGGGCTGATGATTTCTGAACATTTGAAGCTGGCCACATTGATGCCTGCTTTTCCCTCTCTGGGTCTGCATGTGGACGCATTTATGTGCATGTAGCTTCTGATAACACACTCCATGTTAATTTTCCATTTCTTCTGTGGGTCTTATCCAAGGACAGCGACTAACGTCAGTTTTTACCTAACTCCTTTCTGTCTAAAGCTCTGTTGCTTGTTGAAGGGTGGAGTTAGTGATGTTCATATTCTCCTTTGGCTGTGTCACTAACCTACAGTGATCCTGCACTGCCCCCCCTCGCCCTCTGCCCCAAGAGCAGTGGATGTGTTTGCTCTCTGATTTCCATCGTAGCCAATGCTGATCGCTCACAGTATGCCCCCACCCCGAGCATCCCCATTAAGCTTCTTGAAACATTTGTTTTTTTCATGGTTTGATGTAAAGATTGAACAGCAGAGAGCTGGGAAGCTTGTCTTCTTTGTGGTGTTGGTGAATGTTAGTTGTTCCCCTTCCCCTCCCTTGAATGGCCATTTCTTAGCCTTGTGTCTGCTAACAAGGGAAGCGCTGTGATGTCCATGTCTGTTTTGTGTTGCTACTGTGTTAGAAGATGGCTAATATTGTTAGTGCCATGTTTACAACTCACTTGCATCTGCTGCTGCTGCCAGGCTTTAGAGTGGATTCTCTTTCATGACCTTTTATTCCCCTGAAACCTGCTGGGGGAGGGTCCTTCTAGCCCACTCAACTGCCTGGTCACCTGGGTGTGTGTGCTCATGCCCAGGGATCCTGACCCAAGGGGCATGTGTTGATTCTGGACCTGCCCTCGGCCACCCACCCCCCTTTCACCAGGCAACCTCCCTTTGCAGCCGAACACCCAAACAGCCCCCACTGCCCAGTAGGTTAAGGGCCCAAACTTGGGAGCTGCTGAACTGCAGGTGGGAGGCGCTTGCCTCTCCAAACGGGTGAGGATGCTCAGGGCCTGGTGAGAGGGGCTCAGCCTCTGTCTGCATTGGGGATTAGCACAGGGAAGGGTCATTGGTCTGAAATGCCCCTTCTGCTAGGGTTGCAATGCCAAAATGACTGACTGACAGGCTGGTTTGGCACCAGGCTTGGGTGCCACCCTGAAAGGACCATTTTCAGAGTGACGGGATGCGGGCAGGTGGAGAAAGTACATAGGTTTGTTCTGTTGCCTAGTCCCCAGTGCTTCCAGGCTGAGGGCCCCAGCTTGGATTGTGGCTCTGTAGTGGATGCTCTTGTGAGAACATCTGTCTCCAGGGTGGACATAGTCCCAGGGCACTTTCTACCAGGCCAGGCAACACTCATTCGTCATAGCTGTGGGCTTCGGTGGATGGGCCAACAATGGTCTTTTACAGCTGGGGAGGAGCTGACCCCTCATTTAAAATTTTAAGTCCACAAGTTCTCCCCTGTCTGTCTGTCCCTACTCATCTGTTTGACTGGCCTGGTGAACGTATGGTACAATTTTCAAGCCCTTTCTCCTTATTTTTAGACTTTTTTGTATTGACTCTTTTCTATTCTCAGTGACTTTCTGAGCTGTACATTTATTTTATTTTTGGTCCTCTGAGCTGATCCCATGTACCTGCCAGTGAATGACTCCTTTGTTATTTTTCAGTTACTTTTATTAAATTTAAAGGAAACCCTCACACGTGATGGCTGTGTTGTTTTTAATCTTCTCCACCTTGGTACAGATGTGTCAGGGTATCCATCAAGGAAGCCAGGTGAGTTACACTGCTGTAAAACTGGTGCAAGAGGAGGATTGCCCATTTGGTGCCTCAGTTTCTCTGTCTTTGAAAGGAGAGTTAATAATATGGGCTGATCTCCTGGAGGAGATTGGAATGGGTTTGAATGAATATCCACATCTATGAAGGGCCTGGGGATGGGCAAGTTGGTTTTGCTCAGATCTATCTGCAGGTCAGTAATGTGCAGTATTTGCATTTGGGTAGGAGGGAATTAATGGAGGGTTATGTGTGTGTAAGAGAGGGGTCAATGTTTTGCCCTTGTTGCCAAGAAGGCTAATGGCATATTAGGATGCATTCATAGGAGCATTGCCAGAACATATAGGGAAGTGATATTCTCCACTATTCAGACCTGGTGAGGCCCCATCTGGAGTATAGCATCCAGTGTGTCCTCCCCACCACTCCACACACACAACACACAATACAGAAGGGATGTGGAGAAATTGGAGAGTCCAGCAGAGGACAACAAAAATGATTGGGGGCTGGGGTGTATGATTTATGAGCAGAGGATGGGGGAACTGAGCTTATTTAATCTGCAGGAGAGAAGCATGAGAGGGGATTTGATAGCAGCCTTCAACTACCTGAAGTGGAGTTCCAAAGAAGATGGAGAAAGGCTGTTCTCAGTGGTGACGGGTTTCAGAACAAGGGGCAATGGTCTCAAGTAGCAGTGGGGGAAGTCTAGGCTGGATATTAGGAAAATGTATTTCACCAGGAAGGTGGTGAAGCACCAGAGGGAGTTGGTGGAATCTCCATCCCTGGAGGCTTTTTAAGTCCCAGCTTGACAGAGTCCTGGCTGGGATGATTTCATTGGGGTTGGTCCCCCTCTGAGCAGGGGTTGAACTTGATGCCTTCCTGAGGTCTCTTCCAGCTCTAATCTTCTATGATTCTAGGAGCAAGAGAGAAGTGTTCAGGGCTGGCTGCATGTGTGGCTTAGTAGGGGGCAGAGCAAGGCATGTGTGAACATGGCCTTTGTTACGCTCTAGGACGTTGGTTTCGTGCCTAAGGCTGATGTGAGCAGGTACAAGGAGCACCTGTAGCGAACCACTAGCACCTGACGTGAGCAGGTGCAAGGAGCACTGGTGCGAACCACTCCCCTGGCTGCTGTGGGGCACCCTGCTCTTCGGAAGGACAGTTGTACTGAACAGTTTGTTGTGCTCTGCAATTGTCTTACAGCCATGGTGTCTGAAGCAGCGCTTGTGTGTGGGGATCACTAAGTCTGAAGGAGCGAAAGGTGGGGTCAGTCTATCTGCAGGTGGGGTGTTCAGTGCATCCATTTATACCAGCAGTGGAGGCACTGGCTGGGCAGGCCAGGCCAGATCCACAGTGACTCCTCTGACTTTGCCCAGCTGTTGCGGAGCAAGGCCTGGCATCCCCAGGCAGCACCGAGCAAAGGGTTAACAGCCTGTGACTTATCCACTGGGACTAAGGCCAGGCTGGCACCCCGCCCATCTGCTGCTCCCAGCCTCCCCAGCCCACACAGAGTGCAGCCCGCAGGGGATTTATGCTGAGCTCTACAGCTGGGAGCAATGTGGCTGGTGCTTCTCCTCTGCCTCTGCCTGTGCCTACTGGCCTTGGGTCTGCTGGGTGTCCTGCGCTTTGGGTCTGCAGGGAACCCCTTTGCTGGCCCCCCTCTGCAGCCTCCCAGGCCACTGGTCATGGATCAGAAGGTCAGGGACAAGGTCCTGAAGCAGGGTAAGTCGAGGCGGGTATGAGCCAGAGAGCGTGAAAAGGCGGGGGAAGAGCATGAGTGCTAAGCGGCAGTTATGGCACAGTGGCAGGGCATCGGACGACTCTGACACTGTCTATGGGGGCCTGTCCCTTGTCACCTTGTGGCTGGCAATAGCAGTGTGTATACTTGGACTTCCCTAAGTGCTGCTCACTCTCTGTCCCCTCCAGTTGTGATGCCCTCCTGTTTCCCCCTTGCTGAGGCACCGGAGAGGTGCCAGACCCTTGCCTGGTGTCCTTGTGAACCCACGTACAGCAGGAGTGTAACTGTCAGCTGTGTTTTTCTGAGGGAACTTAGACAGCCTCTCTGAGAGTTCCGTGGCATTTGTCCTTTCTCTCTCTCTCTCTCTGTGTTTTCTGCCAGCTACCTACTCACTCCCAATGACACACTCACCATGCCCACCGAAGCACTGCTGCTGGTGCAGCTGCGTCTACACTGGGGTTTTGCTGGCACAACTGTGTCAGCTAGGGCCCTGACTGACATAACTATGCCAACAAAACCGAGTGGTGTAGTGTGCCTCCAGCAGAGCCGACAAATATGGCATGCTGCAGAAAGTGCCCCTAATCTCTAGCAAACATTAACAAAGGCAGCTCAGGAACTCTGGGAGGGAATCCGCTGATTGCCTGGTGAGCACCTCTTGCTCAAAACATTATCTCATCATCCAGGAAAGCAGAGTCTGCACTAAAAGACTCATGTGAACGGTTCAAAGTCAGGATCTCCAGTCACTTTGGACTGGGTTGCTTTAGAACAGATATTGAGATGACCTAAATCTGCACTTCTGACATTTAAATGGCGGTGATGGACTTTTGTTGGAAAAATTGCACAGATCTGTAGCTCTGAAGTGGACAAATGAAGAGCATCCAAACAACAGGCTGCCACAAATAAATGCCATGGAGTCTGTTGTGGAAGGAGAAACAGCTATTTGACACCTGTTAAAGAGCATTCCCAGCCATTTTGGTTGGTCATAGCCCCCCATCTGGTCTTTCCTCATTGCAGGATTCACCGCAGACCCCTGGGCAGCATCCGCTTGTGCATCTCCATCTGCTGAGCCACGCAGCTGGGCATGTTGGCCAGGGGACCCCTTGGGCTGGGTCATGGGGCAAAGAGAGACTGGGTCTTGCCAGTAGGGCTCTAAGAGTGCAATAGACTGCAGGGTGGGCTGGCAAACTGCTGGAGCCTCTCGCTGGATTGCTGGAGAGGAAAGGAGCATTGCCTCATGCCCTCCGTGGTGCATGGGGCCCACACCCCTGGTCCAGTCACTGCCAAACTTTTTCTTCTCTGTCCTTTTGTTCTGCTGGCCACATGCTTCCTTTCTTCAGGGCAGCTCCCTCCATCTGCCCAGCCAGATCCCAGCTCTGCTACTTTGGAGCACAGGCTGTAGCCCATCTTGGAAAGCATCCAGGTGGTCTGATCATCCCTGGTAAACTGAGGCAGACAACTCCTAAGTAGTCTCCCACAGTCACTAGGATAGGGGAGGGGTGGCTGCCTGTCGTTGGGGAGGTAACATGATCCCTGCTGAACCTTCCCCAAATCGCCCTTGTGAAAGCCATCAGAGGTTCCCACAGGGCAGCAGACAAGCTTCCGCTTGTCTGACTAAGCCCCAACCCCCTTTCATGGAGATAAACAGCTAATTCTGAGTCAGCACCCACTCAGGCAATCCTTGCACCTTGACTGGCCAAGCCTCAGCCAGCTCCAGGGAGAGACCCGCTCCCCCCCCAGTGGGAGAAACTCAGTGAAGTGACAAGTGCACCTGACCCCACTCCCCCCACAGTGCAAGGCAGAGATGGACACGCCTGGCCCTCAGTGCCCTGGCAGCCATCTCGCCAGAGAGAAGTGCTGCTCCAAGTCCCTGGTAAGAACAACCACCTAGGTGCAGGGGAGACGGAGAGGGCCCAGGGGGCTGATACAAGGCCGTACCATAGGGCTTCCTGGGAGACCCTGCCAGCCATGCCTGTGTCCTGCAGCCTCAGTGAAACATACCCTTTTGGGTTCATTGCAGCTGCCCCTGCCATCCCCTGCAGAAGGCAGCCAGGGAACCCGGGGGCCTGGGTGCTGTTTAGTGCAGGGGAGAAGTGTGGAGCGATCCTGCTGCAGGTCCAGAATGAGGTCCAGGGCTTCAGGCTGGGTGGCAGCCTCTCCCCATGTCCCATTGGCCCAGGGCTGTGGCATGGGCCCCCGCTCCCAGGCCCCTGTGGGCTCTGGCATTATTAACACTTTGTGATCCCTCACCAGGTTTCTCCCCAGAGAAGGTACCAGCCAACCTGGATGCCATTGTGATCGGCAGTGGGATCGGAGGCCTGGCCGCAGCAGCTGCCTTGGCAAAGGCTGGCAAGCGGGTCCTGGTGCTGGAGCAGCATGACCAGGCAGGGGGGTGCTGCCACACCTTCCAGGAGAAGGGCTTTGAGTTTGACGTAGGTAAGTTGTGGGGCGGGGGGGGGCGTAGTAGCTTGGGGCTCTGGGGCCAGGACTTCAGCAGAGAAGCTGGATTCTACCGGCCCATCCCTGGGGCCAGGCACGGCTCTTGGGACCCTGATTGCTCCTGGCTGTGGCTGAAGACAGCTGTGTTTGAAATGGGGACCAGTGTTCCCGCTAATGGTTTCCATCTGTGTGGAATAAATTTTGTTCTGCATATGACGGCACGAGCAGATGTGCGCTGCCAATAGGAACACATGCTGCTGGCTGTGGGTGCTTTGCTAGTCAGCCGGGCGGCACCTGCAGGTCTCCTTGGTGGCTGCCCAAGTGCCCAGCTTACAGGGAACCCTGTGTTCCACCCCAGTTCTCACAGAGCCATCTCCACAGGGTGCTGCCCTGACACAGCGCCTAACTGCGAGGTTAGCTGAGGTTAAAAGTAGCCCTCCCCCACCCCCGACTGCCCCTCTGTGAAGGTGACTCCAAGAGCAGGCAGAAGGCTAATTGGTTTACTTAATGCCTGAGCACCTGCCACTTTTGTCCCACCACTTAAACTCCTGTGGGCTGCGAGAGTCATGTCAGATCTCATAAGCTAAGCAGTGTGGGGCTGACTGGTAATTGGATGGGAGGCCGCCTAGGTGGCTCCAGGCTCCAGCACTGTGGTAGGTGGGGGTCTGCTGCCAGCCACGGGCCTGTTGAGGTACTAGCAGCATTGCAAGTATGCCCCAGCACATGGACCAAGACTGCTTCCTCCAGCTTACGGCTCTGCCCAGTCTCCCACAAGGTCTGGCCCAGCTGGGACCCTTCTCTGCAAGCCCCTACCTCCCACCCCCTTCCCCGCTCATATGGTCCCTGGTCTGACCCCTTCTCTTGTCCACTGGCATGGCAGGCATCCACTACGTGGGCCAGATGCACCCAGCAGGCATGCTGCGGGTGGCTTTGGACCAGCTCACAGATGGGCAGCTGGAGTGGGTGCAGCTGGAGGACCCCTACGATACTGTGATAGTGGGGGCCCAGCACTACCACTTGTGCTCAGGCAAAAGGACCTTTGTGGAGGAGCTGGAGAAGCAGTTCCCGGAGGAGGAGGAGGCCATAAGGGAGTTCATGAGGCTGTCCAAGGTGAGAGCTGGGGTTGTAGGACTGCCCTCTTGCTGCAGCAGTCCCTAGATGTCTCAGCTGAGGCCAGGGTGCTCAGTGCTGCATGTGAGCAGAACCTTACTCTGCCTGGGAGGGAAAACCAGAGATACAGAGGCTGGAGGTGACACCCAGGGTCACTCAGAGCAGGGGCCAGAACTCTTGTGGGGCGGGGTCCCTCTCATCCAGGAGGTGGGCAGTTCTGTCAGGCCTGTTACCATGGGCTGTTCTTGCCTGTCCATCAGGTGGCCATGAGACGGGTGCCCCTCATCGCCATGCTGAAGATGATCCCCCACTGGCTGGCTACACTGCTGATCCACACGGGCCTCATCCACTGGGTCTCATCTGTCTTTAAGATGGCGGTTACCAGCCACAGCCAGGTCCTGGAGTGGCTGACGACCAACAAGGACCTGCAGGTGGTCCTCAGCTACCTGTTCTATGGTGAGGCGGGCCCCAGCTGCCTGCCCCCAGGTTCCCCATCTGCAAGACAGAGTGCTGAGTTGAACAGGCCTGTCACTGTGGTGCCCACTGACTGCTGACCCACACCAGGGGTTGCTGGAAGGCAGAGGAGCTCCCCAGGCCCTGGCATGAGCCACCAGAGCTGCTGGCAGTGATGTGGCTTTCAAGGGCAGCTAGCCCAATTTTGGGGGGTTGGCCCTTTGTGGCCCTCAGGCCATCAGACCTGGATGTGGGGTCAGGGAGCAGGGGTCACTCTAATTTTTAATGTCCGTGGGTGAACTAAATTTTGTTCTGTGCACTGAGGCATGTAGATGTGCACCATCCATGCAGACATGCTGCTGGCTGTGGCCGCTCTGCTAATCATCTGGGTGGCACCTGCCTCTCTGTTATGTGGCTGCCCCAGCACTCAGCTTACCGGGAATGCTGCTGGGGAGTAGGTGTCACAGCATCATGTAGAGACTCCAGCTACGGTGTTGCTGCTGTTCTCATGTGGGTATCTCTTGCTCTCCCAGCCAGGGCTGTCAGCCCTGCCCTCCCTGCACCGCTGGCTCATGCACTAACTCCCAAGCTGCTGGTGCAAAGGGGCAGATGGAGGCACAGCGCTGCTGAGCAGATGGATTCTCCATCGCTTTTAACATCCTGGGATGTGTAGTCTGCACCTGCGCCGCTCTGTCAGTGGGCTGGGTAGTATGCTGACTGAGCGTGGCAGAGACATTGTCCTGGATGCTCCCTCCCATCCCCAAGAGTACAATGGCCTGCTGCAGCCATACAGCTGGTGGAGCTATTCCCTTAGCTCAGCTGGTAGGGGCTTATGCAGTCTGTACCAAGTCCAGGCCTTGTTGACTCCTTGGTCTCTGGCATTGGTGTGAAATCCCCAGTGGGGGGGTTGTTTCTTTTCTTGACACTTTCCCTCCCCCCCCAGGTGTCCCCCCCAGGGACTCCAGCTTCCTCATCAATGCTCTTCTGATCCACCACTACAAGCGCGGTGCCTGGTATCCGAGGGGGGGTGCCAGCGAGATTGCTTTCCATGCTATCCCGGTGATCCAGAGGGCAGGGGGCACCGTGCTGGTGCGAGCCCGTGTTGAGAGGGTCCTGCTGTCTGAGAGCGGCACAGCTGTGGGTGAGTTCTGGGGGCATCTGGTCTAACCCCTGCCCCTATCCCCTTGGCGTTGGAAGTGCGTCTGCTAGGGCCTGGTGTCCTTGTCTCCCAGCAGGTGTGACGGTGCAGAAGCGGGGCCAGGAGGAGAGGGTTTATGCCCCTGTTGTAATCTCGGATGCTGGAATATTCAATACCTTTGGGAGACTGCTGCCCCCAGAGATCAGGAGCAGAGCAGGTAGACGGGAGTAGCCCCCAGTGATCTCAGTAGAGAGGTTGTCTGCCTTCACCTGTGCACGGGATGCCAGGCCAGGGCAACTGGCATCTGCAAATGAGTGCTCAGTCCATAGGGCAGCAGAGAGAACAGATGGGCATGGCTGACAGTGTCGGGCTGCCCTGCTCTTCAGGCAATGAGAGTAGCCCGTTACAACAGCTGCAAGGAGCTGGGGTGTCCTGGGGCGCTGCTGGTGTGATTCCCTTGGGTCTCCATGGCTCACAGCATGCAGCTTGCCTGCTTGTGCTGCAAGCCCAGGAGCAGGCTCATAACTTTCTGTGGTCCAGGCACTAGCAGGAGCCAAAGATCCAGACTGTGCTAGCTTGGGGTACAATAGCAGCCCTTCTGGCTTTCCCCTGCTGCACCCATTGGTACCTTTGCTCTCACTACAGGTATCCAGTCTGTGCTCAGCATGGTGCAACATGGCATGGGCTCCTTCCTGGTCTTCGTGGGCCTCAAAGGGACTACTGAGGAGCTGGCCTTAAAATCCACCAACTACTGGATCTACCTGGACAACAATCTGGATGATATGTAAGTCGGAGGCTGCAGCCCAGGACGGGACTTTGGAGCTCCCTGGACAGGGCGACCATATCTCTCTGTCCCAAATATGGGACAGGGAGATATGGAGGAAGGGGCAGCTCCTCCTGATTCCATCAAGCCAGGGGGAGCTGGGAAGGAGGCAGCAACTGTCAGTGATCCCCCAGAGCCCCGAGGAAGCCGCAGCTGCCAGCGCTCCCTGGGAGCCCCAGGGAAGCGGCAGTCACTGGCCCTGTCCCGGAGCCCTGGAGAAGCCGCAGCTGCCAGCCTCCCTTAGAGCCCAGGGAAGGCAGCAGCCACGGGTGATCCCCAAGAGCCCCAGGGACGCAGCAGCCACCAGTGCTCCCCCAGCTTCCCTGAGACTCAGGGAAGTGACTTCCATTAGCAGCTGTGCCTGTGCAGCTGCTGGCGGAAAAGGTCGGGGGATGGCCCAAATATGGGACAATTAGTCCCTTTTAAAAAATGAGTCAGGGTGCCTTTTTGGCGTCCAAAATATGGGAGCGTCCCACCCAATATGGGATGGATGGCCACCTGATCCCTGGGACATCTCTCTGTCGTCCCTGCTGACCAACTGTGCTCCTCTGCTTCCCCTTCTGTAACATGTGGGGCGGGCTGAGGCCTGATCCAGCAACGTCCTCCAGGCATATAGTGCTAGAGATTGTAAAGTCACAAGGGAGACCAAGTGACCGCACCCCAGTCCATTTTTTAATTTGCTTTATGGCAGCACTGAAGGACCCCAGCTGAGAACAGCCCCTCATACCCCCACCAGCCCTCCCTGTGCGCTGGGCATGTAGAATTAGAGAGAAACTAACAGTTGAAACAAACTTCAGCTGATGCCATTCTGTCCTCCCTCAACTCACCTGCTTAGACTTCCAGGTGGGATTTCCCTTCCTTTCCTGCCCTACTCCGTTGTGCAGCAATGCTGAATGCTGGCAAACAACTGCTATGACCTGCCTCAGAGGTGGGTGTATTTCAAGGACCAGCGAGGTGATCCCTGTGCATCCCTTATCTGCACATGCTTGGGGAGATGAATGGGAGACTTCATTAGCAGTGGAAAATATTATGCAAATGGAAAATGCTGAGTTTCCTCAGAGCGCTGTTAATGACAGAGTTAAATGGGGTCTGTACTTAACATACTGCAGATGGTAGGACCCATAGACGTGAACCCCTCTCTACCTTCCCATGGCTAGTTTTGATTTTACAAGAGCAGCTAAAGGCCCCATTGCACTGGGTGCTGTACAGACACCCAGAAGTCCTGGCTCTGAAGCCTAAAGAGAAGCAGATGGGGAGGGAAAACTGAGACATGAGGAGGGGCCACAACTAGCTCAAAGTCACCTTGCAGGTCAGTGGCAGAACCTACCTACTAGGCCAGGCTGCCTCTTCAAGCTCTCTACTCCCCTTATGACTCCAGGGCTGCCCAAGTGGGGGCAGCGTGGGACCTGGGGCAACCCATGCCCAGTGCCCCAGGCACACGCTGCAGGCCCCATCTCTCCCCAGCCCCATCCTAGCTCCAGATCCACCCTGCCCCTTTTCAACGGCCCCAGACAAAGGGGCCCAGGGATTCCTTGAGGCCAAGAGTTGGGTGCAGTGGAAGCAGCAGGCACTGCCTCCCCCCCTGCACTCAGTGTGTGGGCAGTGGTGGTGGCAGCTGCTTTGCCCTTCCCTGCACTGCCCTGTTGGCATCCTCGCACCGCAGGTCTCCGCAGGTGGTGCAACCCTCCACTCCCTCCACCCAGAGACGTGAGAAGCAGCAGGGCAAGCAGACTGCCACTGTTGCCGTCTTGGCTGCACCCAGCCCTTGGGCCCACATAATTCCCATCCATAGGGGAGCTGGGGCAGCCCCACAGTGCCTCCAAAAGTGCAGGCCTGGGGCAGACACCCAACCCATCCCATGGACTGTATGGCTCGAGGGGGCCGTCTGCAGGGGCACGGTGGGATGGGATAGCTGCCCATGTAGACACACCCAGGCTAACCTGACTCTAGCTCACTTGCGGACAGAGGAACAAGCAAAGCATCATTAGACGCTGCACAAGCCCAGGCAGGATCCCACATAAGCTCTCGGGCAGCTTGTGTGTGCTGCTGAGGCGTCACTGCTCTGGTACCCACGCTGGAGCGGGTGGGTCTGCCATTCCCTTGGATGGCCAGATAGTAGGGACCGTATCTCCCATGGCCACATACAGGATGCGGGGCGCTCTCCCCCCTTCCCCAAGCTTCAGGGAAGCAGCAGGGACGGGGCAGCTGTGGCGATCCCCACTCCTCCAGCAAACCTGCCAGCTCACTCTGTTGGAGAGCACGGCCTGACAGCCGGTACGGGTTCTCTGGCAGGCAGCTGCGCCTCTGCAGCAGATATGGGACAGTTAATCCCAGTTTTAAAATAAGGCCTTTTTGGTGTCTCAAATACAGGACTGTCCAGCTGAAAACAGGATGGATGGTCACCCTACCAGATAGATACGCCATATGGGGATGTCTCTGCTAGAAATGCTGCCATGGCCTAGTGGGGCCCTGCAGCATAGACATGTACTGCAGCAATGGAAGGGGAAGGAGGTTGTTCCCAGAAATGGTGAGCAAGGGGTGTTTATGCTACGTTCCCTATAGGCTGAGCCCTTGGGCGGCCACCCAAGAGAGATTCAGGTGCCACCCAGCAAATTAGCAGAGCGCCCACGGCTGGCAGCTGGGTTTCTATGGTGGTGCACATCTGCACATGTCTTGGTTCACATAACAAAATTTATTCTGCACATGAATGCTAAAAATTAGTGAGCTCATGCCCGGGGCTTGGGGTGGATTACACAGCGGAGGGCAATGCACTGTGCCTGACTCTGGAGCACAGACCAGCCCTCTGTGTGGTCAGGCTGGTTGGCCGTACTGTTGAGAGGAGATGGAGGGACAGGGAGAGAGCTGTGTGTGTGTCCCAGCTTGGCCATTGGGCCTGTGCCCTTAGCCCCTCCTTGTGCTGTGACCCAGACCTGCTCAGACATCGGGCCCCAGGTGCCATGTCAGACCTGCAGGATGGGGCTTGGGTGCAGAGCCCTCCTCCCTGGACGCTCAGCATCCACTGTGCCATTCACACCCATTCTGCTCCTTTCAGGATGACCCGCTTTGCTGCCCTCAGCAGGGAGGAGGTCAGTGAGAACATGCCCATGTTCTTCATCACCTTTCCATCAGCTAAGGACCCCACATACCAGCTGAGGCACCCAGGTACCCACCCGGAGACCAGTAGATGTGTCCCAAGCTGGGAACTACTCAGGGCGGGGAGTAAGGAGGGCATCTGCCCTTGGAAGTGGGACAGGAGGCAGAGTTCAGGGAGTGGGGAAACACACTCTTGAGATGCCCCAAATGTAGGGGGTGGGACCCAGCAGGGTGGAAATGAGGACCAAGGAGTTTCCTGTTCATGGAAACTCCAGGAGGTGCTACCCGGCTGAGGCTGAGTAAGGGCGATCTGGTCTGGCAGGGATTAACTAGTGGCGATCTCTGCACCTGCTGGCCATCTTGCCTAGGTGCCAACAGGCTCCTGCTTCCCACACAGACCTGTTGCTCCATCCTTACATTCTGCTGCCACCCTCTGGATGCTGTCCCTCATTCCAGGTGAGGCTGGTTAACTGTAGGACCAAGCTCCAAGAGGACTGGTGGATTTCCTGTCTTTGGAGGTCCTGCAGCCAAGCCTGGAGGCTGGCTGGGAAGAGATGCATTCATCAAAGCCAAGTCACTGGGCTGGGTGCAGGGCAAACGGATGACATGGCCAGTGCTCCAAGGAGTCAGGCCAGATGAGCCAATGGCCTGTGAAGCCAGATGCTGGTCACTTCCCTGTGTGTCTGTCTGCATGGCACTGGGGAGTTGGGGTACACAAACGTGCACTCTAAAAAGATCCCTCTGGGTGTAGTGCTTCAGCTCTGTCGCTCCCTGACCCCATAGGCCCAACTGTCCCTGAGGATTCCTGTCTTGGAAGGAGGTGTCCCTTCCTGCTCAGCAGGTGACGGTGGTGTACTCTGTAGCTTGTGGCTGCACTGGAATGCCAGCCCAGTGCCCTTCATGAGGCTGAGGACCTGGTCCTCTACCTTTCAGGCAGATGCGCAGTTCCAGTGCAGTGATTCAGTGATATATCACCTGGGCCACTTGTGTGCAACCAGCCCCCCGCCATCCCATGTCTAGTAAGATGCTCCAGATGTGGGGGCTGGCCCATCACCACAGAGTTGGGGAGCACTGGTTGGGGCAGGGGCCTGTTCAGGATGGTCTCTCAAGTCTGGGGCTGGCTTGATTCATCTCTTTTGTGTGTGCTCCCCTTGTTGACGGTGCTGCAGGCCGGTCCTGCATGACCATCCTGACCATGGCTCGCTACGAGTGGTTCGAAGCGTGGTCGGGGGCCTGTGTGAAGAACAGAGGGGATGACTACCACGCCTACAAGATGGAGATTGCCCAGCGGCTGCTAGACATGGCCTTGGAGAGGTTCCCTCAGCTCCATGGCAAGGTTGACTCCTGCTGCTGCCCTGTGCTGGTTTCTACTCAAGGGCCAGTAGCTCTGTGATCACTGCCCTCTGGAACCATTCGCTCCCTAGTCCTCTTGTGCTATTGCCAAGGGCTAGAGTCAGTCAGTCCCACAGCTCAAGTTGACGTGTGCATGACCTGTGCATAGTGGGTGAGGGAAGATGGGACCCAGGGGACCTGGGGCAGCCCTCACTGAAAATGCTGAGGTGAAGACAGGCTCCAGAAAGGAGAGGAGATTCTCCCCAAACCTGTGACTCACTGAAGCTAGATTTCCCTGCCAGTCATGAATGGTGCTCCTGACATGCCCCCCTCCCATGCTGGTTAGCAAGAGGCTAAAAAAGAAACCACTCAGCCCGCTTCATTGCATTCCAGTTCTCTGGCTCCTCCCTCCTGGAGCCCCCTGCACCCCACAAAACAGCACAGCAGGGCGTGGGTAGTAGATCAGCCAACAAGGGGTGCTCTGGAGAGTGAGGGGAGCTTGGCTGTCTGTGGTGCTGAGCTCCCGCTAATTGTCCTCTGTGGGTGCTTGTGCCCTGGTGCACCATGCAGATTTGGTGCCTCTGCAAGGCCCAGCACATGCAGAGAACATGTTAGCAGCCCAGCTTGCTGTATCAGCTCTGGGGTGTTCATGTGGTAGTGCCCCCCCATTCTCCAGTGAAAGCCAGGCCGGGATGGAGGGAGAGTCCTGGGGTAACGAGTGGGAAGGCCTCAGGCCTGCAGGAGTTGGGAATTGGGGGCAGGGGGCTGGGTGGGTTCTGAGCCCCACACTTTCCTTGGCCTGCATTGTGTGCCCTTCCCTCAGCAGGTAGCTTTTCTGGAGGCGGCCTCCCCTCTCACCAACCAGCACTACCTGCTGGCACCCCGTGGGGAGATGTACGGTGCCGAGCACAACGTGAGTCGCTTTGCGCCTGCTGTAGTGGCTGCCATGCGGGCAGAGACACCCATCAAGAACCTCTACCTCACAGGTAAGGGCAGCCCCTGCCTGGTGCAATGCCTCCCACCCAGGGGACCTCACCCCCGCCATCCTGTGCTGTGCCTCCCGCCCAGGGACCTCACCCCCGCCATCCTGTGCTGTGCCTCCCGCCCAGGGACCTCACCCCCGCCATCCTGTGCTGTGCCTCCCGCTTGCGGATACGGGCAGCCCCTGTCCTGTGCTGTGCCTCCTGCTTGCGGATACGGGCAGCTCCTGTCCTGTGCTGTGCCTCCCCCTTGTGGGTAAGGGCAGCCCCTGCCTGGCGGTGTGCTTCCCACCCAGGGGATCTCAGCCCCCATCCTGCACCGTGCTTCCCACCCAGGGACCTCACCCCTGCCATCCTGTGCTGTGCCTCCCGCCCGGGGACCTCACCCCCGCCATCCTGTGCTGTGCCTCCCCCTTGTGGGTAAGGGCATCCCCTGCCTGGCGGTGTGCCTCCCACCCAGGGGATCTCAGCCCCCATCCTGCACCGTGCTTCCCACCCAGGGGACCTCACCCCTGCCATCCTGTGCTGTGCCTCCCGCCCGGGGACCTCACCCCCGCCATCCTGTGCTGTGCCTCCCCCTTGTGGGTAAGGGCAGCCCCTGCCTGGCGGTGTGCCTCCCACCCAGGGGATCTCAGCCCCCATCCTGCACCGTGCTTCCCACCCAGGGACCTCACCCCTGCCATCCTGTGCTGTGCCTCCCGCCCGGGGACCTCACCCCCGCCATCCTGTGCTGTGCCTCCCCCTTGTGGGTAAGGGCAGCCCCTGCCTGGCGGTGTGCCTCCCACCCAGGGGATCTCAGCCCCCATCCTGCACCGTGCTTCCCACCCAGGGGACCTCACCCCTGCCATCCTGTGCTGTGCCTCCCCCTTGTGGGTAAGGGCAGCCCCTGCCTGGCGGTGTGCCTCCCACCCAGGGGATCTCAGCCCCCATCCTGCACCGTGCTTCCCACTCAGGGGATCTCAGCCCCTGTCCTGTGCTGTGCCTCCCCCTTGTGGGTAAGGGCAGCCCCTGTCCTGTGCCTCCTGCCCAGGTGATCTCAGCCCCCATCCTGTGCTGCACCTCCTGCCTGGGGATCTCAGCCCCCATCCTGCACCGTGCCTCCCGCCCAGGGGATCTCAGCCCCCATCCTGCACCGTGCCTCCCACCCAGGGGATCTCAGCCCCTGTCCTACGCTGTGCCTCCCGCTTGCGGGTAAGGGCAGCCCCTGCCTGGCACTGTGCCTCCCGCCCAGGGATCTCAGCCTGCTCACAGTCGAGGGCAGCTTCTGCTCGGTGCTGTGCTTCCCACCCAGGGATCACAACCCTTTCACCCACCAGGCTAAGGGCAGAAGGAGCCTGACCCTCCTGCCAGAGCCACCGGGGGCCCATTCCCCCTACCACTGGATTCAGCCCTGACTTCCTGGGTGCATAGTGGGGGATGTCAGTGAGGGTGCAGCTGAACCCAGCATGCATGTGCATCCCCATCCCCTCAGGACGGACTTCTCTGTGTGACAGGAGGGCGTCCCACTGTAACAGCCTCTCTTCTATCCCCATCCCAGGGCAGGATGTCTTCAGTTGTGGGCTGGCTGGGGCCCTGCATGGTGGCCTTATCTGTGCCTCCACCATCCTCAACCGTGTCCTCTACATAGACCTGCTGCTCCTGAAGAGGCGGCTCAAGAGGGAGCAAGGCAAGAAAGCACCCTAGGGGCCCAGGGCTGAGACCCCCCCATGGTCATGTGATCTGGGGCTGGGACCCCCATGACCACATGAGCTGGGGCTAGCTGTCCTACTTCTGGCCATTGGTGCTCAGACTCGCTGGGCCACAGAGCTGGGAATGTGCTAGATCAGAGCCTCCCCTACAGGTGGGTTCCTGCCCACTTCTGCATTTCCTTGGCATAGAGGGGGATTCCCCTCTTCCCCACCATAGCTGCAGGGTCCATACTGTAGTGAGACACCTATGACTGCCCCAGGTGAGCTGACTCAGGCTCAGGCGACTCCAGCTAAGGGGCTGTTTAACTGTGGAGCAGGGCCGGGGTGTGGCCTTCAAGCCCATGCAAGGATCCTAGAGCTTGGGCAGCAGTATCAGCCCATATGTCTGTACTGCAAACAGCCCCTTACTCTGTTAGGCACTTTGGACTAATTGCAGGGTAGCTGTACCCTGTGTGTCCATTGTCCTGGAACCTGAGCTGGGCTTTCTGCCTAGGACAGTCCAGGTGCAAACCAGACCAGTGAGGGACTGCGTTGCCTCTGCCCGGCAAGCTTGGGGGAGCTGCAATCAGCCAGCCAGCATGCAGCATCTGACCCAGCAGCCTGACAGCATGCCTCGGGTACACTAGCTCCACTGGCCTTGGCTACCACTTGCCCGGTGGCCCCAGCACATTCCCTGTCTTGGCTTTTCCCCTAAAATGTATGTTCTGCATAGCTTGGCCCTCCCCTGTGCAGGCCTGAGACATTGGCTTCGTTGTCAGATTGTCCCTGAAGTGGAGTTACTCAGTTCACAACACTGGATACGTTTTGATTAGAGTCTGATGTGTTTCTTTAGCTACAGGAGCTCAGTTTCAAGCGAGTGCAAGTGTGAGGCAGCAAACTCTGACACGACTACAGGAGAAATAAAAAAGGATTAAACTTGGCTTGGCTCACAGTGAGATCTGTACGCGGTCCCTGTAGCATCACTGACCAGATTCTCAGCCCCTGTGGTCTGGCCAGGCCGGATGCTCTGCTTTGCAGGGGGTTGGCAGATGGGGAAGGAGTGGAGCAGGCTGCTGGGTCATGACTGCTCACCCCACCATAATGAATGCGGGGATGGGGGCAGCCCCTGTTGCTGGCCTACACTAGGTCCCCCAGCTAACCCCTCAGGCTGCCCTGGCTCTACAGTTCCATTCATAAGACAGTTGAGGCAGCTGCTGTGTGGCTGCCCAAAGTGCAGGGCCTGAGCCGGCTGCTCCAAACTGTCCTATGGCCAGGATGGCTCAGGCCGCTCTTCACAAATGAACTTTCCGAGGGTTACCCCAGATGAAGTTCATGCCCACTGTGAACGAACGATCACAGTTCTGGGCTGTTTGTGGGGACAGGGATCTGTCTGGCAGAGGAAGATTTGAATGGGGTGCTTGAGGGAGAGGCAGCTGAGCTAAATGGGAGCAGCAGTGTGCCCTGTGCAATCCACACACCTCCTGGGTGCACTGTGCCATCCCCTGTAATGGCACCAAGGCACAAGAAATGACTGAGCCTGCCACAGCCTTTGCCTCAAGCTTTCCAGAGTTCTGCTGGTCGCTCAGAGGTGGCAGGCTTGATCCTGTCCCCTGATGAGCAGGGTCTGGGCACATGGGTTCACAATGCCCCTCAAATCAGGCCCAGCCTGGCTACCCCCTCTGCCAGCCTCCTCCTCCATCCCGATGTTGATAGAGGTTTTGGGGGAGGGAGCAGGCTGGAGCCTGGGCATGCTGGCAGCACTACTGTCTGGGCTGAAATACAGCCTGAAAGGGGCACTGTACTGATTGGTCAGTTAAATAAGAGATAGGCCTTATAATCCTGGGCCACTGGTAGCCCCAGGTGGAGAGGTCATTGGGAAGGAAAGGAAATAAATTCGGAGTCCATTCGCTCACCCACCCTACTGGAGTCAGTGGCACATGGTGAAGTCCATGGGGAGGGGCTCCTGGCACTGGTCTCTGGTCTCCAGCCTGAGTGTGGCCTGTCCTGCCAGGGTGCCCTTGCCCCTTCCTGGCTGGTGCCCCCATGGGAGGGTGTTGGCTTGGCAGCTGTTGGAGTCGGAGCTTGGTGATGGGGTTCCCCTGATGTGATGCCAGCTGGCAGTGACACTGAGGCTCCCTTAGGGTGTGGTCTGGAAGCTAATGCCCATGGAGGGAGGGTCTGCCACGATCACAGTGGTGGGATTGCTGGGGGTGGCTACAGGAATGGCTTTGATGCCACCTAGGAGGGGAAGAGCATCAGATGGGTCTGCCAAGGGCCCCAGTGAGGCTGCAGCTGGGCCCATGAGCCCATCAGATAAGAGCTGTTTGGGGAAGGTGGATTGCCAGCAGGAAGTGTGGGCTAGAGGGCAGAGCAGGCAGGGACACGGAGACAGGAGCCGGGCTTCCATTCCGAGCCCAGGAAAGGGTGTCAGGTCAGCAATGGGAGCAGGGGGACCACAGAGAAGAGAAGAGAGGAGTTACTAAGGCCAAGGAGAGAGGCAGAGCCAACGAAGCCAGCATCCTGCATGAGCTGCCAGTCAAGCCCTGCTCCGATGTCCCAGCTGGGCTCACACCCTGACCAGCCAGTGGGTGCTGATGGGCTCGGAGCCGCAGCATTGGCTGGGCCACAGCAAGGCAGGCAGCGGACCGAGCTCTGGGGCACCCGGTTCTGCACCCGCGGGCAAGGGAGACAAGTGCAGGGTGCAGCAAGGGGCAGGGCCTGCATGCTGGCGGGCAGTGCATTGCCTGCATTGGTGCCTCCTCCCCTGCAAGCTGTGGCCAGACTGATGCCACCCGGCACCTTGCCAGGCTGCCCTTCCAGCTGCGAGCCCCTGTGCCTGCTGTGCCACAGGCTGGCTGAACCCACCTCGCGGTAGGGTGGGGGCTCCTTGGGGGGCTGCTGGGAGGGGAGCCCCCAGAGGCGCTGCTCTTGGTGCCGGCGGAGGCCGCGGGAGCTCTACCGCCTTGCTCTGGTGCAGGGCGGCGCAGTTGGTGCAGCACTTGCAGACAGCAAAGAGACACGCGGCCCCCAGCAGCACCCCGGTGATGACGAAGAGGAAGCTGCGGTGAGAGAGACACCGGTCAGAGGGGTAGGGGGGCAGGGCTGGTGGGCACAGCTGGCCTGCAGGAAGCGGACAGCTGCAGTCCAGGCTCTGCGGCCCCCACGCCCTGCGCAGCACACCCCAGGCCATTCCTCTCCACCCATTCCTGTTGGTGCCTGCGCCCGCCCCTCACACAGCCCGGGCTCATCTGGATGGCTGGGCATTGCCCCAAGCAACAGACCTTTTCCCACCGCCCTCTCCCATGCCCCACCCTGCTGGTGAGGTGGAAAGGGCACCCAGGCCCCTGCTTCACCTGCCAGCCCCCTTGGGCCTCTACTGCATGGCCAGGTGCTCCCTCAGCATTTCTAGGGCCACAGACATCACTAGACACATCCTTGGGGTTTGGGGCTAGCTCCTAATCTTCCCCTCTCCTGAGGCCAGCATCCCCAAATGCCCTCAGTGACACATCCCCGGGGCCCAAGTTACCAGCAGCCCCTGCCTGTCCTATGTACCAATCCCTTGCTTAGCATGGGCTGGAGGCCCTGAGCCCCTGTGGCACACAGGACCCAAACTCATCTGCCTCTTACCCGAGAACGTTACTTGTCTCCTCTGGGAATCCCAGGGATAGGTGACAGCACTGGCCATCGCAGCAACCATCTTCCCCACACCTACCAGAGAGAGCAAGCTGTGGCTGAATCCCAGTGGGTCCAGGCCTGCGAGCCACAGTAGTGGCATAGAAAGAGCTGGATTTACACCTATACTGTCACTGAGCAGGGCCTGCCCAGCCCCAGGTATAATTTAGAGCTGCCCAGGTGCTGCTGTAACTCATGCTCACTGTCCTGTTGACTTGGAAAGCAGCAAATTGCTGTAGGGCAGCGTGCCACCAATGCACCTTGTATTCTACTAGCTGAATGTGGCACTCTGCCACCATCTGTCCACACACCCAGAAGGGACTGGGACAGGGGTAATTCCCAGAGGGGGATCTCTGCACCTTTCATTTCCTCTGGCAGAATGGAGTGAAGGGGATCCCCCAGAGTGCTAGCAGCTCTGGAGGGTCTGCAGGTGCACTGATACTGCCTGGGAAGGCTCGGCAGGCACAGCAGTGAGGCAAGAGCAGCACCAGCTGGTAGGATGGGGCAGAGCAGCAGGACTGAAATGCACAGAACTTACAAGGAGATCCCACAGATGAGTAAAGTATTTGGAGAGACCTGCAGAGGGAGAGGGAGTCTCAGCGACAGCAGGCCAGATGCTCCATGACTCAGTTTCCCCATCTGTACCACTGGAATAGCCCCCCACTCCCCAGGGATCTGGAACAGTTTGTATAGAGGGGTACTGAGAGCCATGGACCCAAACTGAACACCTTGTATATAATGGAAACCGCTACAAACTGGGGGGTGCTACAGCACTAACCACCAGCCCAGACTGCTTCTCAAAGCAGTAACAAAGCAGGGGTGAAGGAGGCACGAACCTTCAGGCCACATCCAAAGACCCAGTCTCAGGTAGAGACATGAGCAGGCTACCCCATTCTACGCCCAGCTTCCTTTGCCATACCCTTATCTGCTGCAAGCTGGCAAAAAGGCAGAACAGGACCAGGTGGGCCTAGAGTGGCTGGGACACAGACATCCTACTCCCAGGCAGGTGGCCAGTCCCAGATGCAGCTGCTGTGCTTGCTCCGCTGCAACCTTTGCTCTGGGGGAGGGGCTGAATCCCCACTTTACTCAACACCCAGCTGTGCTGCCAGCCCCTGAGCCACCAGGGCAATGAGTCAGCCACAGCTGGGTAAGGTTTGTTCACTTTCCTGCTTGTGCCTAGGTGCAGAGCAGTACTCATAAAGCCACAGTGACCCAGCAAGGGGGATGTGGGCTGTGCTGGGGGAAATGGGCTAGGGGACCCAAGGCAATTCAAAACTGGGGTGGAGGTTCTCTCCTGAGAAAAAAATGCATCCCCCACCCCCTGGCTTCAACCTCTCTCAGCCCCCTCACCCCCTGCTGCACCCAGGCTTAAACCCCTCTCAGCTAGGGTTGCCAGGTGTTTGAAAAACTTACACAGGACAGGCAGCTCCATCCAGGGGCTCCCCAGCCAGGGCTGCCTGTCCTGCATAAGATTTCCAAAACCTTGGGTGGGGAACAGGAACTCTGGCAGCCTTGCAGCTGGGAGGCAGCTGAGTCACAGAGACCAGGACAGCAGTGTCAGCCATAGGATTTCCCCAGTTCAGGGGGTGGACAGGGAGGACCTGCAGCCCCACAGCTGGTAGTCAGCTGGGGCACAGAGTCCTGGACAGCAGTGCCAGCTGTGGAATCCCCAGCTGGGTGGGACCCCACAGCCCTGTGGCTCAGAGCCAGCTGGGGCATGAAGCCCCAGCTGGCACTCAGCCCACCCCATCCCCAGGGTTAAACCCCTCTCAGCCTCTCCAACCTCACACAAGTTCTGCACACTGCCACTGCTCCCTTTCTGGGCTGCTGCCGCTACCTCCCCTGTGCAGCCCCCAGCCCTCCTACTTCCTTCCCCCTACCTGCAGCACAGGCAGTTCCCTGCCCTGCTGAAATTGGACTCAATTTAATTGGCTTAATGTCCGGATCCCTCCTGCTGGCCATTAAGCCAATTAAACCGAGTTTCATTTCAGTGCAGCAAGGCAGGTCAGGGACTGGGAGCTGGAGGAGTGAGGGGCAGTGAGCTGCACATGGCTCCTTTAAGAGCCACCTGTGGCTCAGAGCTGCCCAGGCAGTGACCCTTATCAAATCTAATCATGAACCATGTTCGGGTCCTGACCCATAGACTGGGAAACCTGTGCTAAAGGGACAAATTCCTCATGGGTGTAAACAGGAGTGCCTCCACTGGAGTCCATGAAGCAGCATCTCCTTCCACCAGCAGCAAATCTGGCCCTGGGAGTGACCCAAGCCTCTTCCAGACCCCTGGCTAGGAGAAAGCAGGACAATTGGGGTTACTATGGCCTAGCAAAGACCTTAGGCAGCATCTCTGCCTGCTCCCAAGCTCGGTCCAGAGCAGCAGGCACATTTCTATGGCTCAGCTGCTGAGTCCCTGTCACTGTGACAGCAGCACCAAGCTGGTCTGGGCAGGACCCAAACCCTGTCATACCAGGTGCTGGGTGAACCCTGCAGGAGACACAATGAGTTCATAAGCTACTGAGCCACGATGCCAACTAACTTTTTCCATCCATGGGCAGAATAAATTTTGTTATGTACACCAGGCATGTGCAGCACCAGTAGGAACACATGCTACTGGCTGTGGATGCTCTGCTGGGTGGCATTTGAATTGCTCCTGGGTGGCTGCCCAAGTGCTCAGCTTACAGGGAACACTGGGTGAGAGCCCCATGTTTGTAATAAGAAACTGAGGCAGAGAGAGGAAGACCTTCGGCAAGGTCACATAGGGACTACAAGACAGGTGATCCCCACATCTTTGGAGTCCCAGGTGGGGGCCTTGACAAGAAGCCAGCAGCCCCCTTTCCATGGATCCACTCCCCACCTGCATCCCTTGCCCCTCTCTGGGCCTCTGATTCCTCCAAAGAGCCACCCACCTCCATTCTGATCATGCAGATGGGTCCCCTGGTGCATATGTGTCAGCCAGCTCCCAAGCCAGCCACAGGCCCACTCGTCTCTTGATGCTGCCTGCTACTTTGCATGTAGTGGATCATACACAGCAGAGAACCTTATTTTGAAGGCAGGGGGGAATCCATGTTCTGCTTCCTCTTTCTGTGTCAGAAGAATTTCTCAGATTCTGGGCCATGACCTGCCATCTTTTATGCTGCACTGGCCAGAATCCAGGTACAGCTGTGCTCAGGAAACTAAAAACCTATTTAAAACAATTGCTGATGTCCTCTCATTATCACCTGGCTCCAGGAGCTGGGCCTTTAAGATAAATCACAAACCAATGCTGTGAGCCTTGCAGTGAAATCACTAGCAGTGTCACCATGCACAAGCTAGAAATTGGCCAGGGAATCACATCCAATAGAACCAACAAACGTCATTTCAAAAACTATGGCACTCCTGCGAGACCTGGGAGGGAACTATGTGCTTGCTGTAATGATGACAGTATTTGAAAGTTTGAGATTTTTTTTTCCCATCCTGAGTCAAGGTGAAAAGTTGAAATAGCAGCAATTTCTGCAAATGGGAAAACCAAAACTTTTCTTTTTTTTTTTTGGTTTGGGCCAATAAGAGGCTTTGCTTTGCTCACTCTGAAACATTTTTTTCACGTTGGCCTTGGGCTTTTAACTTTTCCCTGGACTAATTAGCTTAATCTTTTGAACCAAAACATGTCGACAAATCAGGAAATCCCAAATTTTCATTCCAAAACTGTTTTGAGTTGGGTGTGGGGCTAGAACTCACTGACTCTGTTTTGTGTTGCAACGAAGAAGAATTTTTTTTCTGAAAACTCCTTTAATTGAACTATCCCCAGTGAACTCCTGCACATTTGGGTCAGGGCCTCAATGGTCCAAACAACGTACGCTAATATTGGGGCTGTGTTTCTGTTCTGTAGCTGTAAAGCACCTAATGCTGCAGAGGACTAGGCCAGGACAAAGGCTCCTGTGTGCACTAAGAAATACAAACCATAAGGCGTATTACTGGTGGATGGCCTAATGAGATGAAATCTGAGCCTTCCAAAGAGACCCAATTGCCAGTTTGAATAAGTGACGTGACCAAGGTCACACAGCAAGTCTGTGGTGGAGCAGGGATGTGTCTGCAGCGCTCTTTAGTCCCAGCTGCTGCTCCCTGATCCCTTGTTATTAAAAACCCAAAGGCATTAGCTGTGTTTATACCAAAATATTGTGCGAGGAGCCCAGCCTGGCCTGGCTCCCAAACTCCCCTTGGCATCTCAGTAGCAGGGGAGGAATGACAAGGAAGGAAAACAAATAGCTGCCACAGCATGGGGAGCAAGCAACTCTCTCCAGGGTGGGCACAGTTGTAGATGGCTGGGCCTTGGGACTGAGCCTTTCCCTTTGCCAGTGGGGGGGGCGGGGGGGCTGTGCCTGGGGAAGGGTGAAGGCACTTTGGCAGAGTGCATTGGGGCCTCCAGTATGAGCCTCTGCTGATCTTGCTCCATCAGATGGGCATGGGCCACTTATCTGCAGCATCTATTTCCCTGGTACCTTCACTGCCCCAATGCCTGGGCCAATCTGCTTCTCTAGCCTGCCCAGGCACCCACAGTGCTGCACATGAGGTATTGTTTGCACTCACTGGCAGCGGGGGGGCAGTGAGTCTGCTAGCCTCTGTGCTCAATGGCCTGTGGTGGAGATGATGCAGATGAAGGCTATGGGAAGGACAGAGGATGCCAGAGAGTTCATGGGCAAGGCAAATTGGGTGCTCGGGTTCAAGCCAAGGTTTCCCCCCCGCCCCCACCTGCCCACTGGATTCTGTGAGAAGAGCCAGTCCAGGCTCCCCGAGCTGCTGGGAATGTGGATTCCCAGCAGCATCCTGAGCCAAACTCCAACCCCAGATCTGTGGCAATTGCAGGGTCTCCCCACAAGGTGTCAGCATTGGCCTGGAAGTGGGAGGCAGGTCTGCTGGGGTGTCCTTGCCCATGCTGGGCTGGGGGTTCGCTCTCTGGACTCCCCTAAAGCCTGAGCCAATCTGGTGCCTAAGCCAGGCCAGGTTCCACTGGGAAGCCTTGCTGGTGGGTGGTGGTGGTGGGGAGATGGAGTCAGAGCTTAGGAGGGATGGGATGTTGGGGTTTGCCAAGGAAACACCTGCTGGGAGGCAGGCTCTGAAAGGAAGAAAGCTCCAGGCCCAAAGTGATGCAGTGATCATGCAACATAGCCTGGTCCAGCAAGGGGAAGGAGCCATCAACCAGGAGGGCAGTGTAATGGCAGGCAGGTGGCAGTAGAATGCTGCAGGTTGAGAGTGTGGAGCATCGGCAGAGCTCAGTGTGTGAGCCACCAGGCCTGGGAGAGTTGGGGCAGGACTGAAGGGGTCAGCAGAGCCGTGGGTAATGGGGATCCCAGAGCTGCAGTGGTGCAGGGTGGAAGACGGCTGGCGGGTCAGAATTCAGTAGCACTGGCACAGGCAGGTCTGGGCAAGAGGTGAATGTGACAGGCCTGTGGTATGTTGGCAGAGCCATTTGATGCCTTTGACTGGCATCTCCCTTATCCTCATCCATTCACTCAATCTGTGACCAAGGTGGGGCACTGCTGGGGGAAGCTCACAGCACTGGGGGCCATGCAGGGCATTGTTGGGGAGAGTTCACATCACATCACTGGGACATAGGTGGGCCCTGCTGCGGGAAGCTCACAGCGCTGGGGCCTGAGCGGGGTACTGCTGGTGGAAGTTCACAGCACTGGGACGTAGTGGGCCCTGCTGGGGGAAGCTCACAGCCCTGGGGCCTGGGTGGGGCACTGCTGGGGGAAGCTCCCGCTGCTAGTTAGTTGCAGCTCCCGGCCTGGGCAGGCTGGGAGCGTGGCCGAGAGATGCTAGGAGGGCTGCCGGGAGTGTCTGGACATGTAAGGCTGGAAACCGGCCTGTGGAGAAAGAAAAACCACATGGCATCCAACAGGGAGGGGCACGAGCCGCCCTCAGCCGGTTCTACCTGCCCCATCAGGGGCCTGATCCTGACCCTGTTCACCCCGGTTGGCACAACACAGGGGAGGCAGGGTGCAGGATCTCGGCTCTCCTTACCCTCGCTCCATCGTGCCCAGGGGAGGCCCTCAGCGCCCCACATGCTGCTCGGGGCAGGCTCTGGGCACACTCGCTAGGGGGCCCCCGAGCTGCGCTTCCTGCACCCAGCGCTGCTGGCCAAGGCTACGGCAGGGAGTGGAGCGAGCCCAGCGCCAGCTGTCTCTGTCTGTCTGTCTGTCTGTCTGTCTGGGGCGGAGCAGCTTGGAAACGGCGTTTCGTTCACTGAGCAAGTGGCTTTATGGGGCTATGATCTGCTGCGCCCGGCGCGCCTGCTGCTCGCCCCACTGGCATCACGTGTGTGGGGACTGGCCGGCCACAGCATGCCGTGATCGCAGTGGTCAGGCCAGGGCCTTGCGCGGCACCTGCACAGGAGAGATCGGTGCAAAGCGGCCGCTCCCGCCAGGGGCTTTGGCATCGGCGAGGCAAGATTTTCGGGGGACCTAAACCTCTTCGGTGGGATGTTCTTCTCCCTGCGCGTTTCCAGGCAGTGCCCCGGGAGGTGGCTTGCCTGGTCACCCGCTCCAGCCCAGAAGCAGCAAGGCAGGGACCACGGAACCCGACGGCAGGTGTTCGTCCGCCCTGTTCAGAGAAGCTCCACTCAGGGGTCCCCAGCAGCGGGCGCTGGGCGCTGCCCAGCTGACTAGCACAGCACCCACTGCGCTGTTTATTTCGGGGCTGGGGGGACGTGCACAAACCTTGGGGCACATCCCCAGTTTGCTCTGCGCATGGACAGAAAAGATGAAAGGGAACATTGGGCCTCAGACTGTCTTTTGGTCTGACGGCTAAATGTGCTGCCTCGGTCGCATTTTCTGAGCACTTCTCTTGCTTTCCTCTGCATTGTCTACAGTCTATCCTCTTCCTTTGATGCTGTGCCCTGAGCTGGACACAGGTGTTCCGCAGAGGCTGCATGAGTGCTGGGGAGAGCAGGACAACTATCTCCCATATCTTATACACTACACTTCTGCTAACAGCCCAGAATAGCAGCCTCTCTCACCACTGCATCACCTGGCTGATTCACACCCCATTTGTGATCCGCTCTAACGCCCAGCTCCCCGTCAGCAGTGCCAGGCCCTGCTATTTTCCCCAGCTTAGCGGTACTGCATTTGATTGTGCCTCTGTAAGTGAACTCCTTTGTACTTGTCTCTATTGCCTCTTCTTGTTCTTAGGCCAATTCCTTAATTTTGTCTGTGTGGTTTAGCGTTCTCATCCTGCCCGCTAATGCTGGCAACCGCTCGTCTGCAAATGTCCTAGGGCATTCTCCACTCAGTCTCCAAGTCAGTCACTAATGAACACATTGACAAGCACCAGACGCGGGACCAGCCACTGTGGGACTCCGCTAGGGGAGGGTACAATCTGTAGCAAAAAATCAAATGTCTATCGTCTATGCTAATACTTGCTCAAATTTGCATCTTCACTGATCAGTGCTCGGAAATTGTCGGCTGCAGGAACCCTCGGCTGAATGGCTTTGCTTTCAGTGGTGGTTATAGGTCTATTGGAAGGAAAGATGAGAGCAAACCTACCTGGAAAATTCCCAGGGTTCCAGGACGTTTCTTTGCTGAAATTTTGAACGCTGACCAAATCACTCAGATTGTGTTTTTTTGGACAAAAATCATTTGGTTTTCCAAGCTTTGTAATCAAATGACAATATTGAAATTCGGATGACATTTTTGTCAACATTTTGCATGTCAATGAAAAAAATGAACCATGTTCATTATTTTTGGTGCAAAGCTTTTGTTTCGCTTTGTTTCTAGTTGTGGGTTCCACTTGGGGTTACCGTGACTCCCGCAGATGGGGCTGGGTCTGCTCTTTGGGCTTTAGAGCAGCTTGGGATTTTCTGCACTATTCCAAGTTTGCACGATACACGTTTTTCATGAAACCATTTTCACATTTTCTTCCTGTCGGGGCAGAGCCCCTCACTGGCCTCGGCCAGCCCGCAGGTTGGTGGCATGCGTTGCCCCCTGGCAGTGTGCAGCAGAAACACAAAACACTTCCGTACGCGCTTTCCGTGCTTCAAACACCCACAAGGCCCAAGCCACGTCTGCAGCGCTGCAGAGGCTAAGCGCGGGAGCCCAGGTCAGCCACAGCCACTGCTGATGGCTGAGTCATTCGGAGCAAATGTTCCCTTTTGTTTTCTAGGCGCATCTTTGATTGCATTCCTTCCTGTCCTTGGGGGGATTGAAAACGTCACTTTCTATGTGCTTAACCCCTTGCCCAGGAATTCACCCCCCAAAACCCTGCAGCTCCCCAGCCACTCCGGGCCCCGGCGGTACCAGCAATACTGCCTGGATGCTGCCACATGAACCGGTGGTGGAGCTGGTGCAGTGGCCCTGATGGCTTTTGCAGCTGATTCCTTGGTGGCTTGAGGGTTTTTTGGCCTGGCGGGGTGCCAGTGAGCCCCAATTCCAAAGAGAAGTCAGCGGCGGGGAGCATGTGTTTGCGGAGGGATAGTGTGATGCAGAGCGACCTCGCGGGGGGGTGCAGGGGGAGCCAAAGAACAAAGGGAATGACGGCAAGAAAGGGCCCAGCATGCCCTTTGTTTGGGTGCCTGGGGGGTGGGGCAGGCCAAGAGGGAAAGTGAAATGAGGAAGTTGGAGGGGCTGCAGGAGAGGCCGGCACATTGCCTTGCTCTCCACCCCAGTTTATGGGGCTGTGACTTGCTGGTTCCATGGCTCAGCTGATGGGGATTTGCGGGGCTGGCCGGAGGCACCTGCACATTGTGCCCCCAGTCGGTGGCTGGGGGAGCAGGTGGAGGGGACTCCAGAACATTAGCTAAGGATGTTGCTTGGGTGCAGTTCCCTTAGCCACCCCGCACCCCCAGCCTCAGCCTGCTGGGGACGCTCTATGAGGCAATGTCCTATTGTTTGCTTAGCGGCTAGAAAGACTGTCCCAGGACTGGGGACTTGGTGTGTCTCCCCCGCACCCCACCTCCCCGGCAGCCTGCTCAGGGTACACCATTGTACCTGCGACCACCTCTCACTCTGCACCCCACACTCTGTTCTCATTGTCCAGGTGACTGGTCGGTCACCTGGGGCACTGATGCTCTGGGGCTGCTTGGGGTCTGGATCGCTGTGATGAGTTCAGTCCCAGAAATCCCCCCTACTGTCTCTTAGTGAGCTGATCATACCTGCCTTTTGAGGCACACCACCACCACCACGTCCAGCTGGGCCAGAACCTCTGGTCTCCCCAAGCACAGCCCTTAGCAGAGCAGCAAAGACACGAAGAACAGCTCAGGTCAGGGAAGGCTCAATCACAGGGTCTTGACACAGCACCAGGGCATCCAGCCCCAGTGAGACTAGAACCCCAGATGAATCCATCTTAGGCTGCATAAGCTCATAAATTGTCCACTCCCATTATCAATGAAAAAGATGCACAGTTCCCCTCCTGCTCAGAAAATTACTATTTACACTGGGTTCATTCACAAACAAAAGTGATTTATAAGTATAAAAAGTAGGCTGTACGTGGTTGCAAAGTGATAACAAACAGCGCAAAGTAAGTTACTAAGCTAGATAAAACAAAACATGCCAGCTAAGGGTAAGAAACATGTTACACACGATTTATTACCTTAACAGTGGGTCTCATCATCCTTTCTAACAAGCTAGGTGGCCTCCTAGTTTGGGCCCAATCCTGCCTGTATTCAGTCTTCAGTGTTTCCATCTAGTGGTGAGTTGGCCACTCCCATCTCCCCCGTTGGTTGGTTCCCTGCTTACAAATATATTTTGCCCAAAGCAGGAAAACTGTGTTCAGTTTCAACACTTCCCCTGGAAAAGGGCCAAATCCAAAATGGGTTTCAGCATCGGGTGACCTGACTGCAAGTCTTGGCAGGACCATAGACCAAGCTTCGGGAAAAACAAGACTATTCACAGACTATTGTTATGAGTACTGGGCCATTAAGTTCCTCGAGCACTACCAATGAGCTGCACTAGCACATCTAGCTGTATAAACTTGTTTATAACTTTGAATGCGTGGCTGATGGTTGCACCCAAATGGAATCTATGTAACTGGGGGACTGAAAGTTTGCCAATGAAAGGTTTGGCTTCAAGCTTCTTTGAGTGAGACATGTTCCTGTTCACCTAAACAACATGCGGGGGGGTGCAGCACCACAGTGGCAATGCACCACTTGCCCAGCTTGTGACTCAGGCACAAGCTGGTCACCCCCTGGGCTGGCGCATCTGGTGTGAGGGAGGAGGGGGCGGCAGGTGGTGGTAGTAGGATGGCATGAAAGGTCACCGAACCCAGTGGGAAGAAACAAGGGGGAGCGTGAATGAAATAGCAAACCCCTGCCTCTTCTGCTGTGCTTCTCATTCCGAGGCATTTCCCATAGGCAGTCTGGCTCAGTGCCCCATGGCATGGATGGAGTCAGCAGGACTGTGGCCATCCCCCCTTTTTAATCAAAGCCTGATATTCTGATGACCAGTGCCCTAAACTCCCATCTCCCCAGAAGCCCCTCTGGGGCACACAGACAGCTTCCACCTCTCACTCAAGTGCCTCATTGGTTATTTGTACTGTCAGAGCACCAGGCATGGGACACTGATGGTGGGGCTGTTTTAAGGACTGGAGGTAGTCACACTGGATTGGCTTTCTCTAATAAACTGGGCAGAGCCAGCAGTAGGATATGAGCCTAGGGCTTACAGTGCCACAACTTTACCACTTACTCCTAAAAGGGAACCTCCCTCAGTATGCAGCGGTGCTAGGCTGTTATCTTTTAGCAGCCTAGCCATTACAGGAGCACATAGCATGTGCCGCCTGTGTTATGCAGTGTTGGTGATTCTCTTGGTCTTCAGTGTTCCCAGAGCCCTAGCTCCTGAGTCATGTGTCTCTCAGTGTTTGTTAAAAATAGGAAGTAAGGTTCTGGCCTTCTCGGCTGGGGAGAATAGCACAAAAATTTGACCTGCTTCTAAGGCCAGAGCCCAGCAGCAAAGGCAAAGAAGCCAAGGTTAATCATTTTTGGAAAATCTCACAATTTTAAAGCTAATCTCATTATTTTGGAAGCAGGGGCCTGACTCACCAGTTCGAAAGCTCAGGGTAACTTTTTCATCCATGAAATCTGCAGATGAGCCACACACTCAGAAATGGGTAGGGGAGATGCTCAGCATCAGGGCAAATCTGTTTATCGTTCCAACCCCACTTTGGAAGGACCCCAATCACCCCCAACAAATGAATCAATGCAGCATCCTTCAGGGACTGCTTCACACCAGCATGGATGGAGCTGTGCATCAAGATTCAGACACGTTAATGGAGCTGTGAGGCCACGTCTACACGTGCATGCTACTTCAAAGTAGCAGCGCCAACTTCGAAATAGCGCCCGTCACGGCTACACGTGTTGGGTGCTATTTCAAAGTTGAAATCGACGTTAGGCGGCAAGACATCGAAGTCGCTAACCCCATGAGGGGATGGGAATAGCGCCCTACTTCGAAGTTGAATGTCGAAGTAGGGCACATGTAGACAATCCGCGTCCCGCAACATCGAAATAGCAGGGTCCGCCATGGCGGCCATCATCTAAGGGTTTGAGAGACACTCTCTCTCCAGCCCCTGCGGGGCTCTATGGTCACCATGTGCAGCAGCCCTTAGCCCAGGGCTTCTGGCTGCTGCTGCGGCAGCTGGGGATCCATGCTGCATGCACAGGGTCTGCAACCAGTTGTCGGCTCTGTGGATCTTGTGTTGTTTAGTGCAACTGTGTCTGGGAGGGGCCCTTTAAGGGAGCGGCTTGCTGTTGAGTCTGCCCTGTGACCCTGTCTGCAGCTGTTCCTGGCACCCTTATTTCGATGTGTGCTACATTGGCGTGTAGACGTTCCCTTGCAGCGCCTATTTCGATGTGGTGCTGCCCAACGTTGAAGTTGAACGTCAACGTTGCCAGCCCTGGAGGACGTGTAGACGTTATTCATCGAAATAGACTATTTTGATGTCACTACATCAAAATAAGCTATTTCGATGTAGCATTCACTTGTAGACGTAGCTTGAGTGTGTCAGGGAGCACCAGGACTGACATGGCAGGGGTTCTGCAGGGCAGGGGGGCATTGGCAGTGCTAGGCGTGGGGAAAATCCAGGAATGGGGCATACATGTCAGGCCCTAGGGGCACTGGCGGAGCTAGGTGTTGGGGGAAATCCAGGGCTGGGGTCTATGTCAGGCCCTAGGGGCACTGGTGGAGCTAGGTGTTGGGGGGAATCCAGGGCTGCGGTGTAGGTCAGGTCCTAGAAGCACTGTCAGAGCTGGGTGTGGGGGAGTCCAGGGATGGGCTGTACACATCAGGCCCTAGGGGTACTGACAGAGCTGGGCCTGGCTAGTTGCAGAAGCAGCAGAATGGTGCTGATCCATGTCTCTGTCTCTCATTAGGGCTGGGCCCATAGTGGTGCCTGTGATGGGGGTGCAGGGAGGCTGGGAAGTGCTCTCTCTCAATGTGTCCCCTGCCCCAACTGGCTTATCCCCCCACAACTGGACATGTTAATGGGAATTTCATAGTGCTGGTTAGGGCAGTAATTTCCCGGCAAGCTAGAAATTCCCTGCTGCTGTCTGTTCCCCCATCTTTGCCACCATGCATGGGGCCTGAGGTCCTGGAGCTGGGGTAAGGCCTTGGAGCACTGAAGCATGACCGCAATGAACTTGTGCCACTGCTGGGTGGCTAGTGAAGAGCACACACTGCAGTAGGAAGCTGCTGCTGGCTAGGCCAGCTGACAGGCAGGTCCTGGGCTAAGGGACCACTTAATGCACAATGCAGAGACTCTGGCTTGGGACCCTCCTACTTCGCTTTTTAGGAGCACTGTTCCACCCCACCAGCATGACACCCAGTGCACCATGTGTGCAAGCTACCCCCAGCCATAGCCTGGGACCACGAGTTGCTCCAGGCTCAGGTCATCACAGGCTTGCAGTCAGGGGTCCCGGTCTGTGGTGAGCTGTGCGGCGGAGAGGAGATGGGTGTTGCTAGCAGGTATGAATGGTGACAGTAGCACCCACCTAGCCCCACTCCCTGGGATAATCGCTGCTCCAGACATGGCAGCCTATGGGGTCTCAACCCCCTTGAGGTTGGCCCAGTCACCGGGATCCAGACTGGCTGCCTTCGAGTGAGCCAAGGTACAACTTCACTCACACCCATCTGGGCTAACGGTGGGGCCAAACCTGAGCAGTGCCCCCAGCTGTAACACCTGGAGCGGACAACCAAGCCCAGCCCAGCCTCTGCCAGAGCACAGGAGCTGCCACTGCACAGGATAAACGGCCAGCAGGATCCAGCCCCCACAGGAGGCAGGATCCAACCGAAAGCACCTCCCAGGCCCAGGGCCATAAACATTTACCAGTGGATCCTGAGCCCCAGGAGATCAAGAATCAATCACCTAGATGGCCCAGCTGAGCCCAGAGCCCTCCCTGGTGCCACACATCCCCAGGCACACTCCCCTGCCTGCCAGGGGAGAGGGAAAGGGCCGTGCCCACACAGCTGGGAGCACAGCCCAGGCACCCGACCTGAGAAGAAGAGCTGGATGTCACTGAAATCCCCCAGCCTGCCTTGGGCTGGGTGGCAATTTTTGCTCATGGAGTTGTAGGAGCTGATTCAGTCTGCCCCCTTCTCCAGAAAGGGAACCTCTGGGATGTGCGCTGTGACTCAGGCAGGAGGGACTGGGGGCATGGGGCAAAGGGCAGGAGCAAGCCCCTCTGCCAAGTGCTTGGGAAAGGGGGGTGCATAGGGGGCAAAGCAGCCCTGGCAGGTGGCTGGCAAGCAGATGGAGCCCTGGCGGCCTGGCTGGGAAAAGGACCGATTCACCAAGCATGGAGCCCGTGGGCTGAGGAAAATGGGGTGCTTCCAGGGCAGGATTGAAGGAGGAACCCAGATTAGTGGCACATTGAGAGATGGGGCTATGGAGGCTGCAGCCTTGTGGAATGGGGAGCAGAGCCCTTTCTCGCTGCCTTGTAGAGTACGTTGGCCAGGGCCAGGGCCAGGGCCAGGGCCAGGCAGGAGTGGGGAGGGGACACTGTGGGTGACAGAGAGAAGAGGAAGCCCAAGAGGGAGGAACTGCACCAACGCACTTGAATTTCCCTCTTCCCCAAGCAAGGGGGAATGAGAATGGCTCAGGGGCTGCCTCCAGCCCCATCGTGCTGGGACCCCTCACACCACAGCCAGGGAGAATGTGCCCCCAGAAGTGGAGACCCCTTCTCCCCACTGAATCTAAGTAATCTCTGCACTTTTTCAGCCATCCCCACCACCCCCGCATCATCTGGCTCCCAGCTGCTGGGGCCTTGGCTCCCCTGCCCTGGCTGTTTTTTAGAAGCTGGGCTCCCTTCCTGCTGATGTGGCAGTGAGCGAGATTCCAGGCTGGAAACCCCAGCCCATTGCTCTAGCCGTCACTGCGCTGCTTTTCCTTTGCTTGCTCCAAGCTTCAGAGGAATGCTGTACCGTCCCCATCCCCCCGACTCCCAGAGCCTTACCCTTCTGGGCAGCACCTGGCACCCCCCACCCCCATCTAGAATCACACATCACCTTCCTTCCATGCTCCCAGAGCCACAGGAGAGCTCATACATGACTCATACACTCTGCAGCCTCTTATTGCCCTCTCGGTTTGCTGATGCTTTGTCACATTTTTCCAGCTCCCACCAACGCCGGGCTTTGGATTCCACCCAGAGCCTGCCTCACCTCCTCTCCCTCACTGATGGCAGCCACAGGGTGGGGCTGTTGGAAGAGGCTGTGCCAGGCACCTGTCAGGTCTCAAGAGCCAGCTGCTTTCCACAGATCCCACCCCACCTTCTTTGCACCTTCCTCCGGTTCCTTTAGGGGTGGGGGCAAGATGAACCCTCAGCACTTCATGAAAACTGAGCCTGTCTGGGGTTTGGTGTCATTACCCTCTCCCCCAGAGCGAGCTCCATCTCTGGAGTTTCCAAAAGTGGGGTGTCCTCCATACCCCACTGTTGCCACAGCACATGCTCTCAAGGAGCCCTTTCATGGCTGCCTCTGAGGAGTTCTCAGAAGCACTCAGACGGAATCAAGGATGGAGCAAGTTGTCAGTGCCGGCTGTAAAGGGGCTAAATCAACTTGGGGCAACATCTCATTCTCTTCTGGGCACAGCCCAGTGACTGCAGTTTAAGTGCATTGACTTGGCTGAATTGCGCTCATCTGTGTCAGGGAAGATGTGCGGTGGGGGAGTAGGACACTTAGTTTTTCCTTTACTTTCATGAACTATTGATTTTATCAAGGGGTTCATTTCAAACCCTCGGTAACTAGGGGCTCACTGTCCATACAACCACCTCCACAGCCCCACGGTGTGTGAGGGCGGGGGGCTGCCTGGCTGCGCATCAGGAGCGCTGCCAGCTGGGGAAGCAAACCGCAAACGTGGGGTTCCTTTGCCAAGAAACGGGGTAAGGCGACGGCACCAGCCGCCTGGGGGGGAGGGAGGGACCGCGCTCCCCCACCCCACGGGTCCTTCAGCCCAGATCAAACAGGCAGACGGCTTTGCTCGAGATCAAGCCTGGCTTTCGGCCGCTCCCGAGCCAAAGGTGCGCCCCCCGCCTCCGCTCCCGCGGGAGCCGCCCCAAACCCCCACCCCCGCAGCAAGCCACTAGCAGAGCCTCCCGCACCGCCTCGCCATTTGCCCTTATATGGAGTGCAGCTTCGCTTGCTTGGCTGCTCTTCTGCCATTGGCCGTAGCGGAGAGATAGTGGGGCGGGGCTACGACTTTATCCAATGAAATGCCACAGGAGTGGTTAAAAGGGGTGGGACCCTCTCTTCCTTGCATCAAATTGGGGGTGCGGGAGAGCGTGGAGGAGGGGTGGTGGGCAGAGGGAGGGGTTTGCAGCGGGGGACGGGCTGTGGGGGTCTCTCCAACAGGAGCGCGGGCCGGAATGCAGAGACTTTGGGGTCTGGCATGTTGCCTCAGTGATTCCAGATGTTTGGGTGACTCAGCCTGGAATTTGATGGGTTTGCAGAGCTGAACGACGAGGATAAGGCAGCTGGTGATGGGAAAGGGGGAGCCACCTCCAGCTGCTGCTTCTACTCTCTACTTAAGGGTTTAAATGTAGCTTTCATGCCGGCCTGGACTTGAGGCTGGCTCCTCTGCAGGCAGGGCAAAGCAGAGAGGTCGCATGATAGTGCCAGAGGAGTCATTTGCTCCTGGACAGGGTCAAGGGGCATTTGTCAATAGCAGGGCCCACCCATAGTGGTGCCTGTGATGGGGGTGCAGGGAGGCTGGGAAGTGCTCTCTCTCGATGTGTCCCCTGCCCCAACTGGCTTATCCCCCCACAACTGGACATGTTAATGGGAATTTCATAGTGCTGGTTAGGGCCCCATGCTCAGAGCTCCATCAGCAAACTCCTCTGTTTGTGCCCTGCACCTCCACCAGGAGCTTTGCTGCCTACCTCTGTAGCTTCACCTGGAGATTTTGCTCAGTAGCTTCTTCCTGATTGAATCACCTGACCCACTTGCCTCACCTGGCCAGGTGAGTGAAGTGTGCTGTGCATAAGGGCTAAGACCCCCTTCCACTTAAAGGGGCAGCTATTCTGTGACAAGGTGAAATGGTGCATATGCTCTTGGCTGATCAGCAGTTCCAATCCCATGCAGTTTAGGTTCTGAGCTGAACCAGAGCAGAAGATCAGGGCTGGGATTTTATGCACCAAAATTTCTGAGTTGCTGAGGGGATATTTTGGTCCAGAATGATGGGAATCTTCTAAAACCTGCTGATCCAAATTGTCCACTGTCTGGGACCAAAATTTGGTCAAATCTGTTGATCTCAGAGGCCAGAAGGGACTCCAAGGTCATTGCTCCCACCCTACTTTGTATCCCAGGACAGAGTTAACCCCCCTCAGAAGTGAGCCCCACTGCCTGTGTTTGGCTTATGCATCTCTTCCAGGAAGGCCCCCAGCCTAATCTGAAGACATCACAAGGTGGAAACTCTACTACTTCTCTTGGGAACAGGGTCCAATGGTTAATCCCCTTCCTTGCTAAACATCGCTGCCTTGTTTCCCCTTTAAGTGTTCTGGCTCCTGCCTCCAACCGTGTGTTACAGACTTGGGCTGCCTTGTCCCCCTAGTTCAATGAGCCCTAGATTTAGTGCCTGATACCTGATATGCTGTGACCACTGTGCTCTCCAGGTCTCTTGTGGATGGCATTTTCTCCAGTTGTCAGTGTTTCTACCCCCTCTCCAGTTTTTCAGCATCCTTTTTGAAAAGGTGTCCCTCCACCCCACCCCACCCTCGGACTGGGCGGCAGAGTTCCAGTACCTCTCTCAGCTCCACCATGTCCAAGGGGTCCTGCACCCACTTAGCTCCCCAGTTTGTATTTCCAAAATCTAGAGAAATCAACTGATTCCAGGAGATTTCCACCCTCTTGGTCTGCAGTCTGGTAAAATCAGCCAATCCCAGGAGACTGCCACCAGAGGGGGCCAAAATCTGATGGGGACACCTGTTCTCAGAAGATTTCAGCTATATCTGAAGGTGAGTTGGAAAGCAGCCACTTTGTGATTTTTTCCAGCTCAGTGGGATTTCTATCTAACTCATGCCTTGCCCCCTCAGAAGCCAGTGAGGTGAAAATTGGTGGGGTTGGAAGGGCTATCTCCAAAAAGCCCATAGAAATCCATGTCCCTTAGTGGAGAGCATCCAGTGAGTAATAAGAACAAATAATTGCTAAGCTGTCCACACTGAAACCAGACTGTTCAGTTCTCTATTCAAAATGCCAGAGCAAGCATGCCAGGGTCACCAACCCTGCGCCACCCTCTGCAGAATCACTGAGGAGGGGCACAGGGGTTCACAACACTCGAAGGCACCCACATTTGCAAAACCAGGGCTGTATACTCAGGTACATTTTGTTCACTGCTGAAATGCAGCTGCCTCTGGTGTGGAAAATGGACAGTGCTCTGTGCCAGGCACACAGCAACATCCCAGTGAAAGGGGGAGAAGGAATATGCAGAGGGGTCTGGGAAAGCAGAACTGTATGCCCAGCATTGGGACTCGGATGGGACATGAGGCTAGCACCTAGCTCTTCCAGATAGTGCCAGGAGCATATTTAAGACTTGCAGCTCTCTGGCGCTGCTACAAATGCCCCCTTAGGTACCAAACTGGGTCATGGGACTGGTACCAACTCATGAGGGAGGAGCACCGTCTGCAGAATCCTCAACAACCCTTAATGCCAGGCTTGGGCCATGTTTCTCGGAAGGCGTGAGTTGGGTACACCTGTATGTGTAGGTATGGTGTCTGCAGGAGTGTCTTTGTAACAGGGCAGGGGGGCAAAGTAGGGCAGTAAAGGCACATCTACAGATGTGGGTAGAAGACTAGCTACACATGAGCCTAGCTAACAGGTAGAATATAGAGGGGAGTGTGTGGTTGTGTGTGCCTGTTATGTATGTCAATGCATGTGGTGGGTGTGTGTATGACTGAGTGACAAGTGCCTCACTGTATCTGTGATGGGTGTGGTATGGGCAAGGTGTCATGGTGAGGAGGTCCAAGTAATGTGTGAGGTGTGTCACATGGGACAACATACTCGGTGTGCTGTGTTGTTGATGTGGGGCAAGGTTTCTCATTTGTGGGATTGTTGGGTGTCTATGAAACACCATGTGGGGTGTGTGGGACTGTCTATCCCTGGGACATGTGGGGAAGTGCACACAGGTGTGCAGGGAGATGGGCACAGCCCTGTGGCAGAGGCTTTTATATACATAATGTGTGTGTGTGTGTGTGAGAGAGAGAGAGGAGGGCTGTGTGGTAGAGAGTGCATGTGTGTGTAGCAATCACAGTAACAGAAGTTGCATACTCAGCAGTGTGTGCCTGGTGAGGTACAGGGTCGGGGGAGGTGTGTGCTAGAGATACAGGTGTGCTGCAGGGCCACCTGGGCCTGCCTGCTGGTGGTGCGTCTGGTGGTAGCAAAGATGGGTTTCTGGTTTGTGTGGAGAAGGCAGCTTGTCCCTCACTGCAGATCCCAGTCTGGACTAGGCAGTACTGAATGCCAGGGCAGATGACATCAGGGGAAGCCCATGTCAGCTGGGCAAGAGCAGCTCCTTGTCACACAAGGCTTTTCTTGCACACTCCAGGCCTGGAGGGCATGGTGGGGGGCAGAACGGGGTGCTCCATCCCCCCTCCCTTATCTTTGCAAGGGAGCTGGGCAGAGCTCCTGCCTGGTGAGTCCCAGTGCTACTGGATTTTCCCCTGTCACTGCAGGAGGTCTGGGCACCAGCTGGTATCAACCAGGGAGAGGTTCACCCTGTGGGACAGCCCTGTCCCTGTAGGAAAAGAAAATGTTTAACCCACAAGGCCTTTGCTCCGATGAAACTGATCTCCCCGTGCCCCAGCCCACTAAAACCTGCTCTCAGCCTCTGGCAGCTGCAGTGCATTGGCAGTGGCATGGGGCCTGAGGGAGCGGGCAGAGCTGCAGCTAACAGAGGGAGCTTGGAGCAGAGCCTCTGGAAGAGACGTGGCCCCTTTAAATCCCAGGTTCCTGTGGTACCCCACCCCTTCTCCCTGCTGCCAAGGTGGTTTCTCTGTGTTTTCCTCCAGTTCCCTGGGGATCTGGCCACTCCAGGTGCAGGGCCGCGCCAAGGTCTTTCCTGTGCCAGAGTAAACACGGCCTAAGTGGCTCTCTTGGCCCAGTGTTTGAGATTCCCCGCCTGTGCCTGACTCCAGCTGCAGCCAACTGGGACAGGCCTGCTGCTTGGGCCTGGCAGGCATAGGGGGCAGAGTGGCTGCGGGAGGGAGAAAGGCATGGGGTGAGGACCCCCCAGCAAGAGGGAGACAGAGCAAGAGTCAGCTAGGGAGGGCACTGCTCACCTGGGCAGTGAATCTAGCGGGGGCAGCGCACGAGAGCATGGCTCTTCTAGTGGCCACCCTGTGACTGCAACAGCGGAAGGAGCTGCTCCCCCAGCAGAGGTGGGCTGGCCTGTGCTGAGAGTTCCCAGTTCGTTCCCCACTCGTGATTGTCAGCCGAAGGCAAAAGCTGCAGAGCAGGCTGTGGAATTGTGCCATTGGGAGAAAGCTGCTGAAAGGCCCCAGCAGACTCAGCTTCAAAGCCAAAAGGGAGGCTTCTCTGCACAGGGTGGGAGTGGCCTGGCCCCAGTTCCCTGGACTGCATCAGAAACCACCCAGCAACTTCAGAAATGGGCCATCTCTTCAGTATGACTGCAGTGAAGAGGCCTGTTTGCACCCACAGAGGTCTGGCCCTATTCTAAGGGGTCAGTTCCCAGGGGCTGGGGAAGGTGAGCTACTGAACTCTTGGAGCCAGTTGTAGAGAGGCCCAGGATCTCAGCCTCATCTGCCCCACACAGGAACTGCCATAAAAGTCAGGTAGAGCCCTCGCCTCGACTGACTGCAGGAGCTCTTCCCCACTGGAAGCATAATGTCCCCTGATGTTGATGGCACCAGCTTGTGTGCAAATGGTGATGGGTTCCAGAGCAAACACAGGATCTTCTCATCTCCCTCCTGATTTCCACTGGCTGGATAACTGCTGGGCTCCCTTGGGCTCTGGCTGGGTTAACTCTGTCTTCAGCTGGAAAGAGAAATACTCACAGAAAGTCAACCCAGGTGCCTGGGAAGGTCATGCTACTTAGTGCCTGGCCTGGTCTCTTGTGGCTCACGCTCACATGCTGGCTTTTTGTCACCTTCCTTAGCCACGCTAGGATGGATGAGTCTGCTCTTGGGTCTCATAGCTCAGGCAACAGAGGCCCAGGGGTTGAGTTCCTCAGTTCTTAGTTCCATTGCTGATAACTTGCCTAGGCCTGTGGTCAGTCACAATCACAGGGGAAGGAGGGGAACTAGATGACTGATGCATAGAAGGCTAATGGTAGAAACCAGCTCAGCTCAGCACCCTGTCTCTGCCAGTGGCCAGCTGCTTCAGGGGAAGGTTCAAGCAACTTTGCAGTTAGGGAATAGCCTGTCCCCAGAGACATGCCATCAGTTCGTCTCACGACTTAGAGACGGCTCAGACCCCGGAGCTGTGGGGGTGGGGGTCTCTCTCTAGCTGGAAACTGTAGCTGTAGTGTAGAGGTGGGGAAGGAGCCAAATGAATGTTCTGATTCTCCTCTTGCAGGGCTGAGAGCACGCTGGGCTGAGAGCACTGGGAGGAAGGAAACTCCAACCTCCTGTTCTGGGAGGATGGTGGGCACTGCACTGGGGACAAGCCCAGGGTTACCTGGGATCTGTGCTTATGGGGATCACAACCCTGTTCCAGCTCTGAGAAAATCCAGGTAGGATAGTTGAGAAATGGGTCTGGTTTGTCTTTTCCTGTAGAAAATTTTGACAGTTCATCAAACCCTCATTTTTCAATTTTGGGTTTTGGCTGAAAATGTTGAGATTTTTCAGGTTTGGGGGTTGTGACCAGAAATTGAGACTTTTCAAGGAAATCAGGTGCTTACCCCAAAACCATCCATTTCTCCCAACACCAAATTTTCCACGTAGAAAAGGGTCCAAAGGAACTTTCTCCACCCTGTGGAAAGGATGTGGCCTGGCTTGCGTCTTGCAAAACTCGCTTATTTTTACTAGAAGACCTGCACAATGTACCCTAGTGGTGAGCCCTGTAGGAGATGATGGGGAGGAAGTTCATGCTGACTGTATCCAATCTGAAAGACCTTTCCAGGGAATCCCTCTGAAACAAGACACATGCCTCTGTAAACCCAGCAAATTGTAGTGGGTCGGAGAATTTATTCTGCTTTATCGGATTCTCTGGGCAGGGAGCTGTAACTGTACCAGTGGGATGAGCTCCTGTGGTTGGTCTGTAAAGATCTGTATATTGATGGAGCTTTCTGCCGAACTTAATGAAATATCAATGGGAAACTGTGGCTGTACATGGGCATTGTTCCATTGATGTCAGTGTGTTACACCAAATTACGCCAGCTAAAGAGCTTATCCCTTTGCCTTCAAAGGAGCTATGGCCCATTTAGGTCAGCTGGGGATCAGGCCCATGGAAGTGATGCTGTTGCTTTACACTGGTTGGGGTCTGGTTTGTGGGCTTCTGGCCACATTCTCCAGGGAAGCTAGGGTGCTGCTGAGGCCAGCCGGCGCCCATTCTCTGGTGAAGTCAGGGCAGTGTGGCTTGGAGGGATGAAAAAGGAGCCTGGGCAGAGGAACGGCTCTCTGAACGGCACACTTTACACCCTGTGCTGCTTGCAGAGCTCTTTCTTGCAGTGGCTCCTTTAGGCTCACAAGACCTTGGATCATCACGTAGAAATCAAGGCACAGAGTGATTGATTGACTTGCCCAAGGGAAGCTGTGTATGGAAACTTGACCTCCTGAAGGCTCAGGCTGCACCACATGTGCCCAGCATGTTGACAAGCAGACATAGGCCACCCAGCTGCACCCGTTCCACCACAGACTGCAGGACAGATGAGTTCCAATTTGTCCCCAGCACTGAGAGCTTCTCCCAATCCTTCGACTCACCTGTTCGAGCCACTTGCTCCTGTGGGCCAGGGCAGCAGTGGGCTGAGCTTCTGGATGGTCGCACAGCTGGAGAGGAGGGAGTTTTAACCAGGTTAGCTATTCAGAAAAGACTCAGAGTGCTCTCTGGCTGTGACTGGAATCCCCACCCTGTCCTGGGAGGGTTGCTAGAGCAGCCATGCGGAACGGTCCCTGCTGCATCCCACTCTTTCCAGCTTAGTCAGCTTAGCAGAGTGCTGGCGTTCAACACCCGGGAAGGATCTGTCCCTCACGACACTGGAAGTGGCTCTGGGCAAAGCCTGTCCCTCGCTGTCCATCTGTGCAGCACCCAGCGCGTGTGCCCTCATGGGGTCACAATATAAACAACCCTTGGAATGAAATGATCTAAGTGGCTGGGCTGTGGGGCTGGGCAGGGGCTCTGGTAGGACAAGGGAGTTAGGGACTAGCCCTCTAGAACAGAGCAGACCCCTGGTGTGAAGAGCCCTGCTGAGCCAGAATCCCTTGGAGACTAGCACAGTCAAGCCAATAACCTCTTTATGATTCTGTTTTCTGCCTGTGACCTGGGCCTGAGCAGTGGGGGGATATTTCCAGCCTTTACATGTCAGAGCCACCCTGGATGGGGAGGGGACGACTAGCTTGGAGAACAGCTGCAACAGGGGTTTGTGGGGGGTAGCACTGTTGTCATGGCAACTGAGGCACAATCACCCAAGTCCTTCAGTTGGCTGAGGACCATGCTCCCCAGGAACAAATAGAGGCCAGCTCTGCCTTAGGCATGATGCCTGCTCTGACCCAGCTAATCCCATCAGGGATGCAGTCAATTGTCTGCTGCCCGTACTCAGATCTCCCCGTCCCTAGCACGGGTGGGCATTTTAGAGCCTGCAACCAGTGGGGCAGAGGGTGAGGGGGAGTTAATGAAGAAGAGCTGATGGAAAGAGCAATCCAGAGCCACTAATGGGCAGAAAAATCAGCACTACAACTCGACTGCAGCCCTAAGGGTGCTGGTAACAAGTCAAAGGGTAGTCATGTGATGGTGGCCATCTTGGCTGGCACTCCAAGGGCAGAACTGAGAACAAGGAGGGCTCCAGCTGCAGGGGAAGGAGCAGGGCTGCCCAGCTGGCTGCTGTCACAGACCTATATCCTTTGCCATTAGGCACAGAAGGAGACATTCACCAGTGGGTAACACATGGGCCCAATGTCTTTAATGGCATTGTACAGGGCAAGCCAGGGCAGAATTTGGCTGAAACGTTAGGCCTCCATTTTCCAAAAGGGAGTGATGATTTTGAGGGATGTCCTGGCTTGAAACCGCCTAAAGGGGCTGCAGAAAACCCCATCACTCCCTGAAAATCTGCTTCCTTACCGGGGTCTCAAGCAGGGCATCCTGGGAAGAATAAATTTTGTTATGTGCACAAAAGCATGGTAGATGTGCACCATCAATGGAATCATATGTTACCCATTGTGGGTTACTGTGGGAGCTCTGCTAATCAGCTTGGTGGCACCTGAATCTTTCCTGTGTGGCCACCCAGACGCTCAGCTTACAGGGAACCCTGGTTTCAGGTAGACCTCTTAAGAGGCTGAAAACTCCCCAGCTCCTGGTTGCTAGAGGCAGGCCACAGACTCCCCATCAAAGACCCCAGAAACTGTGTGTCCAGTCCTTTTTGCTGGTGCAATGCCTCAGGAAGAAGTCCCAGCATGCAGAACTGTCTGTGGCCACCAAGCAGGTAGTTCACGGGCTTTGGAAACAAGACGAGCAATTGCCAGCACTGACTCATTCTCAGGAAGGATCTGAAAAAGAAGGAGAAGTGGGTGTTGGCAGTGCACAGTTCAGCTTTGAAGATGCAGCTCTCAAAGTGCTTGGCCAAGATAGCTTAGTCGCGCTCTTGCTACTGTAGATGTGAGGAAACCGAGGCACAAATGGGCTGCACAATTTGCCCCAAGAGGCAGTGCTGGGATGAGGTGTCTTTTCTCCTGATTGGCTCCTGCTCTAACCATTAGGAAACAGCTGCCCATGTACAGACTCCGCTGCTCTGCATCTGCTCCTGATCTGATTCAGGTACTGTGGCACATCTCTGGTTCCCAGCTTTCCAGCCCTGCTCCTTTAAACAGCCTGCTTAGGGCTGTTTTGCCTGCTTGGTGAGCTGCCAGATATAACAACCCAGAGAGAGCTGGCAAAGGAGCGAGCAAGCAGACAAATATAAATATTCCAATCTGTGTGTGCCGGGGAAGGAGGAGGCCTCCATTCGGGAAGGGAAAGAGGGGAAGGCTGGGATGGATTCCTTGCAATGTGTAATTTGGGTGGTATTTTTAGGGGAAAATTGAGCATCGGCTCTATGGCATCCTGGATCTCCTTCAGAACCAACCTCAGCAGGGCTGGGGCTTTCTGGGCTCAGATGGATGGTCCAGGTCCTGTTCTTTCCAGGGCCCTCTGCTAGTGTGAAAAGACATCTAGAGTTCCAGAGGGCTAAACGGTGTGACCCTGTGTCTTGATGCCCATAAAGGCTTTGGCAGGAGCTATCTCTCCCCAAACCTGATCTACAAGGCAGGCTGCAAAGGGGGCATCCATCTGCAGGGCTGCCCTAGTCTCAGTCAAAGTCTAGTGGCATTTTTGTTCCTATTTACATCAGGCTTAAGAACATAAGAACATAAGAATGGCCATACTGGGTCAGACCAAAGGTCCATCCAGCCCAGCATCCCATCTGCCGACGGTGGCCAATGCCAGGTGCCCCAGAGAAGGAGAACAGAAGACAATGATCAAGTGATTTATCTCCTGCCATCCATCTCCTGCCCTTGTTCTGAAGGCTATGGCACCATACTTTATCCCTGGCTAATAGCCATTTATGGACCTAACCTGCAAAAATTTATCAAGCTCTTTTTTAAACCCTAATAGAGCCCTGGCCTTCACAGCCTCCTCGGGCAAGGAGTTCCACAGGTTGACTGTGCGCTGTGTGAAGAAAAATTTCCTTTCATTAGTTTTGAACCTACTACCCATCAATTTCATTTGGTGTCCCCTAGTTCTTGTATTATGGGAAAAGGTAAATAATTTTTCTATATTCACTTTCTCCACACCATTCATGATTTTATATACCTCTATCATATCGCCCCTCAATTGCCTCTTTTCCAAACTGAAAAGTCCCAGTCTCTCTAGCCTCTCCCCATATGGGACCCGTTCCAAGCCCCTAATCATCTTAGTCGCCCTTTTCTGAACCTTTTCTAATGCCAATATATCTTTTTTGAGGTGACGAGACCACATCTGCACGCAGTACTCAAGATGTGGGCGTACCATAGTTTTATATAGGGGAAGTATGATATCTTTTGTCTTATTATCGATCCCTTTTTCAATAATTCCTAACATCCTATTTGCTTTACTAACTGCCGCTGCACACTGCGTGGATGTCTTCAGAGAACTATCCACTATAACTCCAAGATCCCTTTCCTGATCTGTCGTAGCTAAATTTGACCCCATCATGTAGTACGTGTAATTTGGGTTATTTTTTCCAACATGCATTACCTGACACTTACCCACATTAAATTTCATTTGCCATTTTGCTGCCCAATCACTCAGTTTGCTGAGATCTTTTTGTAGTTCTTCACAATCTGTTTTGGTTTTGACTCTCCTGAACAACTTGGTGTCATCTGCAAACTTTGCCACCTCACTGCTTACCTCATTTTCTAGATCATTGATGAACAAGTTGAACAGGATCGGTCCCAGGACTGACCCCTGGGGAACACCACTAGTTACCCTCCTCCATTGTGAAAATTTACCATTTATTCCAACCCTTTGTTTTCTGTCTTTTAACCAATTCCCGATCCATGAAAGGATCTTTCCTCCTATCCCATGACCACCTAATTTACATAAAAGCCTTTGGTGTGGGACCGTGTCAAAGGCTTTCTGGAAATCTAGGTATATTATGTCCACTGGGTGCCCCTTGTCCGCATGTTTATTAACCCCTTCAAAGAATTCTAATAGATTAGTTAGACACGACTTCCCTCTGCAGAAACCATGCTGACTTTTGCCCAACAATTCGTGCTCTTCTACGTGCCTTGCAATTTTATTCTTTACGAGTGTTTCTACTAATTTGCCTGGTACTGATGTTAAACTTATCGGTCTATAATTGCCAGGGTCTCCTCTAGAGCCTTTTTTAAATATTGGCGTTATATTGGCCGTCTTCCAGTCATTTGGTACCAAAGTGGATTTAAAGGATAGGTTACAAACCACTGTTAATAACTCCGCAATTTCACATTTGAGTTCTTTCAGAACCCTTGGGTGAATACCGTCTGGTCCTGGAGACTTGTTACTATTCAGCTTATCAATTAACTCCAAAACCTCCTCTAATGTCACTTCAATCTGAGTGAGTTCCTCAGATTTGTCACCTAAAAAGGCTGGCTCAGATTTAGGAACCTCTGTAACATCCTCAGCCGTGAAGACTGAAGCAAAGAAATCATTTAATCGCTCTGCAATGGCACTGTCTTCCTTGATCGCTCCTTTTATATCTTTATCGTCCAAGGGCCCCACTGCTTTTTTTAGGCTTCTGTTGGCCTAGCAGCTGTCCAGGGTCGGGGCAGGTTTACACTAACCAAAGGCCGCTCTGAAACCGAAACTGGAGCATCCACCCAGCTGCAGAGCCCAGCTGAGTGGAATCCAGCTGTAGGTAGGCCTGGAAAGTCCTGGGGAGACTCTGAGCCTTGCTGGCCTGGCTGTGAGAGGCCCCTGTGATATGGATGAGAGACGTCCCATGTGCTGTGTCAGTGGAGGAATGATCCCACTGCGATGAGACTTTTTCTTGGCTCCTACACTACCCTGCTTAGGGCTGGCCAAAGAGTGTATGGGGCCCAAGGTGGCACGCTGACAGCAGGGCCCAGCCAGTTGGACTGCAGGGTCCTGAAGGCACAGGGCCCAAGGGACCTACCTTGCCCTAAGGCTGGGCCTGACCCCAGAGAAAAAGACCAGTAAAAGGTGCTGAATCCTTGTGCCCACTTCCTTTATCCAGGGGCCTTCCTGACCCTGATGGCCCCCCTCCTGCTCTCCTGTGCGGTACAGTCCTCCTAATCCCCACAAGGTTGGTCCCACAATTCCTGGGGCTCGACCCCCAACCTTGCTGTGGTCATTTAGGAGGGGTGTCAGGATGTCCCCAGCTCCACTCTGCATCCACCCCTGGGTGGCTTCTCTGGCCCCTCTGGCTCCGGGGATGTAGCCGTGCTTTCAGTGCGGCTTTGCTCTCTGGGCTGCTTCTGCAGCTCTGGCTCTCTGGCTCTCTCTGTCCAGCCTGGCTCTGCTCCCTATCTCAGCTTGGGCCCCTGCTCTCTCCTTGTGCAGCCTCACTCTGACCCATGCAATTCCAGCTCAGAGTGGATGCCCCCACCACCTCCTAATTCCTTCTTTAGCCTGCCCCCTTGCCAATGAGGCTGACTGGCACGTGAGCCCCTTCCCTGTGCTCCTGGGAACTGCCAGACCCAGGTTCCTGAGCTCTCCTTGGCCCCTCCCCTTGATGTTGGTACAGGGGCTAGCCAGACAACCCCCCCGCCCTGCACACCCCCTGAATTTCAGTTTGAGGCCAACTGTTTGTTACCTTACACATGGGAATGGGCACTTCATAAATACCTCAGGATGGAAGGGCAGAGACATAGGCAGATCATGGGTCATGCAGCAAGGAGGGGTGTCTGCAGGACATTACGGTCAGTGTGGGTCTTTAGAAGACACCAAAAGGACAACACAGACAACAAGGTCAATCTATCCACCTACCTTGGAACAACTCCAGAAGAGCCCCTCCGCAGAGAATCCACCTCTGTTTTTTCACAGGTCTAGTGGATGGAGGGGACAGAAACTGGGGGCTTTGCTCAATGTGGATGGATGCCCAGGCTGTGCAAGCAGAATTCAGTGGTTTTGCTTCTCATGCAATAGGCTTTCAGTTAAGTGAAACTTTCTCAAGGAAGAGCCCGTGTTCCCCTCAAATTTGTGTTTCTTGAGTTTTCCTTTTTTTTTCCAAGTGAAAAGACTTTTTTTCCTGAAAGCCTGATTCCCCCTTGGAAAAAAAAAATTAATGAAAAATTTTCAAGCATCCCTAATATAAAACAACCCATAAACCAGAAGGTCTTTGGGTCAGTCCCCTTCAATTAAATGCAAGAGAAAAGCTACCTCACTGGCTGCAATTTAGCTGGCCAGCTCCCGTTACTTTTAATGAAGTATGTAATTAAGTCATAAGCAATTAGGATCAAACCACCTATGTACCCTAATCCCAATCCCCCTCTTGCTCTTCCCAAAGTAACAGCAGAGCCTCTTTGTGCCAGACCCTGCCCTGAAAACCTGGGCACAGAAGGTAAACTGATCAAAGCAGTGACTTGGTATCCCTGCTCTGTGCCTCACTTTCCCTTTTGTGTTTAGATGAATAAAGTCACCCAGCAGGGCAGAACAGGGAATAGAAAGCACCTGGTTTGAGCCCGGATCTCTGACCTATCTGCTGAACTGCACTGCTTTGTACACCTACCTGCTTGGTCTAGATGGTGTTTGCTTCTGCCATGAGTGCAAGGGACTAGACTTGATGACCTCAGGAGGTTCCTTCTCATTCTAATACTCTTTGATGCTATGCAAATCTTCCTCTAGGCAAGACGTCTACATCCCCCAGAATATGGGAGATCAGTGGGCTGGGGGAAAGGAATGGGCTGTCCCACAGCTCCCATCACCCCTAAACCAGCCCTTGCTGGATTTCAGCTGCCTGGTGCCCATGGTTCCAAGGTCCAGGGTGGGTGTATTTACTCTGTTTTCACTGGCAGGGGTTCTGCTCCCATTCTCCAGGCACTAAAACCCGACAGCACTGTGTACTCATCCGGCTGGGAAGATTACAAGCCTGGCTTTGGAAGTTTAAGTGCCTTTTGGAGATTCTAATTATACGCCAGCTCTCCCAATGCTAGAATTAAACTCCAATCTGAAGGCTTAAATGGCAGGCAGAACAGGTGGGTCCTATTGGCCTGTTTACCTCTGCCAAGCCAATCTTGTGGGCTGTTTCACTGGCTGCCTGCCTGGGGAAGCAGATTCCTTCCCCTTCAGCTGTACTTTGAAGTGGCTGCTGGTCCCTGAACACCCTCTGTAATTAACCAGCAGGGACGACTACCTTCTGGCTGCCAGACTAAGCAGCACAGACGGGAGCTTCCCTGCTAACCAGCGGTTTGGGGTCTGGTCTTTCCAGCCCTTGGGACCAACCCAATCTGAGCCCCCTGCTTCCCCTTTTTAAACTTTTGTCAGGGGCCTGAAGCAGATCTTTCCCCCGCATTCAATTAAGTTCATCCTGCAAGACATGACCCTTTTCTTGGGTGAGATACCTCCATGTGGGTCTCCACTATAGCCCTGGGAAGGGGAATTCTGCCTCTGCTAAGGAGGGGGAGGGTGCGGCCTGCAGCATCCCAGGGTCTCTGTGCTGAGGCTTCAGCACTTTGAGGGCTTCTTCCACACAGCTGCTTTGGATACAAGGCAGCAGGGCCCTGGGGAGACTGTGCACTGACACCTCCATACAGGGACATGTGGCTGCCCCAGCACTGCTCCCTGGAATGCTGGGCACTCCTGCCAGTTGCGCTGACTTTGTAAGCCCTGTCAAAGCCTCAGGGAGGCCAGAGCTCACCTGCTGCATGGGAACTGCAGAATCAGCCCCAGGTTTGCTACATTGCTCTGAAGTCGAGGCTGTGAGATCCTCCACTTGCCCGGCAAAAGTAAAACTCAATGTTTCAGGCCTTGCAGAGGGCACTGAGGTGGCATGGCTGACCACAGCAAGGACAGCCAGGGTGGGATGTTCCCCAGGTTCGGTTAACTCCCCCATATCACACACAGAGAACACAGCAGCAGGTGGAGCTCAGGGTGCAGACAGAGACAGGTGCTCTTCAATCTAGAGATGGGGAGAAAAGCAGAAAGAAAAGCAGAAAAAAGATGTCATGTGGCTCTGGAGCCAGGATACTGGTTCAACCCATTATAAAAACACAGACCATTACAACACTGACATTTGGGTTTTCCCCTTCGGGGGCATCTGGCATTGGCCACTGTCAAGGGATAGGACACTTGGGCTAGACAGCCCCTTGGTCTGACCTAGCGGGGCTGTTCCGATGGCCTAGTCTTAGATTTCAAACACCCGCAAAGTTGCAGGGTGCTGGGCTGCAGAGCTTCAGTTCAGACCGAGTTCTGACTTTGATGTCTTGGATCTCAGAACTGGACTGCAGATTGCCCAAGAACTGTCTTTTCCAAGAGATTTATGGTGCTACCAGCTTTCAGTCAGGCCAGTAGGGGTGTCTCTTTTTCCCATGCTGGATCAGGGGGCTGTGTGGCGCACTACATAGGGCGATTGGGTCCTTGAATCCCAGAGTCTATTCCCAGAGGGGTTCCTGGTGTTAGGCTCCTCACTCTCCTGGGCTGTAGTTTCTCTGTACTCTGTTTTCCCATCTGTGAAACAGGCAGAACTGTTAGCGACAAGTGGAGCAGCCAGCAGGCAGTGTCGTAGCACAGAGATCTTTACCGAGCCTGCACAGAAACCCAGGTGCAAACTGAGCTGCCTGAGTTTGGTAGCAGCCTGCCTTGTTCAGCCAACCTCTGGTGTCAGTAAAGCAGGTCTCTCCTGAAACCCTACCCCCCGTCTCTAGCTCTGCTCATGACTCTGATCGCTATGACCATCCTGTCTAGACATCTTGGGTGGGGACTTAGCCCCCAGAAAGCCAGGTGCTGTACCAGCACAAAGCAAACAGGCCATCCCTTCCTGATTGTCCTTTGCCAGGCACACTGGGTGCCAGGTGACTGCATCACAACCTAGCACTGAGATTGCTCCCTGCCTGGATGCAGCAAGAAATAAATGCATAGCAATGGCAGCCACCCCAAAAAGCCAGTGGGAGGCTGCAGCCATACAAGGAAGTGGCCAGACCGAGGTCAGCTCCCTAGTTTCAGGGCAGGGCACTCATTCGACTCCTGGCTATTCTGATTTAAGGAGGAAGACCACATATGGAGCAAGCCAGCAGCTGCCTCTGCAGTGAGCTTGCCACATTTTCCTAAAGCTTCATATGCTAAGCACAGGATAATTTCGGCTGCCAAGGGTCTTGGCAAGCATCTTCACAACACGAATCCTTAATGCAGCTGCCAGCGGCTGCTTTCTCTCCCCTCCACCCCAACCCCCCTTAAGTTGTTAGCTGTGTCTGGGCCCAGGCAGTCAATTGCACTACAAAGCTGAGCAGGACTGCTTTTTTTCTGGGCTTACTGTGATAAATAGACAGGCTGGAGTGCCTAGGTTTTACATTTCCTGTTATTACAAGGAGAGGCAGGGTAGCTCTTACCAGCATCCAGCGGGGCCACCCGGCAGTGTTTTCCTAGGAAACGACCCAACAGATAAGCAAGCGGCAGAAAAGTGCATGGGGGCCCCTGCTGGTGCACAGACAGATGGACAAGAGGATGCTGAGTGGATCGCTGTGCTCAATCCAAAGCTGCTGCAAGAAGTGCTTTCCCCACAGGATGGCCGGCGGGCGGGTGGAACTCCTTGTCACTCGATGCTACTGCGGCTGTGCACTTTCCGGAAAGCAGAGAGCAGAGAAACTTTTCTATGACTAGGAAGGGTGTACTCAGAGTTATAACAGCGACTCGTAAAAATAAACTAGTTTTGAAAGGGGTCCAAACCCTTCTGCTCCCAAGCCTAAGAGGATCTTTCACTCATGGTGTCAGGAACTTTTCCTGGTTCAGGTTATCTCATGGGGGTGTTTAGGCATTGTTGCGCTCAGCATTGTGAGTATAACTAGGGGAGGAGCCTAAATCACATAGATGATCAATGTTATTTTTGCTTCTAAGTGCCCAAATCCCTTGTGTGGGTAGGCTCCTAATGCAATGTCAACTGTAGCACTAGCTCAGTGCCTTTCACAGCTGGGCCTAATGACTGGGTTACTTGCCCCTTCCTCAGAAGCATCTGGTGCCATTGTCAGAGACAGGACCCGGGGTGCATGGACCTAGGGTCTGGTCCAGCCTGACATGGCTTGTGTTCCTATTAGCATCTTTTACCTGGCTGCGAAGTCCTGGTTCTCAGGAGACTACCTCATTCATTCTCCCAATCCTCCCCAATAAAATACCAACTGATGACACACATGAGATGAGTTTGGGGTGGTCTCTGTCCAGCTCCCCCCTGCTGCCTTTCCCAGCCCAAGAAGTGCCACTGCACCAGGCACTAACTGCCCCCACTTACCAGCATCCTCACCCCACAACTGCTTGGGCCAGGAGACCACACTGTCCTGGGGCTGGCCTCTCTCGAGTTGGGCTGGGATACAGCAGAGGAAAAGCATTTTGTGTTGTGGCCCTTCTAGGAATGGTGCTCTGGTGGCGCCTTCCCAGGGTTCTCCATTCAGAGGCAGGAGGCCCCTGCTCCTGTAATGACAGCCCCTGGCTCAAACGCCCATGGGGTTGGGGCTCGCAGCCCTTCTCAGTGTGGAGAAGGCTCCACTAGCCTCTAATGGGAGTTCATGTTGACAAGCAACAGCACAGGCAGCGTGGGGCAGTGGTTAGGGTGCTGGCATGGGGATTAGGGAGCCCGGCGAGCTGCTTCATGATTGAGTTCTCCAACTAGCTGCTAGTGTTGCACGGTCTCTCTGGCTGGAGGGGTGTGCAGGCTCTTCACAAAGCAGCCCAACCCACCTCCAGCGCTGAGGTGCCCCGCACTGTAGCTACTCAGCATCTCACAGTCTTCGATGCATTTCTCATCCCCCAGTCCTGGGAAGCAGGGCATTGTACAAGTGGGGAACTGGGCCACACACTAGCTAAGTGACTCACACATGGTTGCACAGGAAATTGGTGCCAGGGCAGGGAATTGACCTTCCAGTCCTAGGCTATGTCTCTAACCACTAGACAAATCTTCTTTCTGTCTATAAACTTGGGACAGTGCTTGGGACAGTGGGGCCTGGTCGCAGCCCCGCCCTAACTGTAAGAGTGAAAACACAGCTCTGGAAGACTGACACTGGGCATTTAAAAGCAGCAACCAGCTGAGGGTCAGAACGGCCATGTGGGGAGCTAGTGCTCAGGAGTCCAGGGTTTAATTCCTAGCTCAGCAACAGACCTCCAGCGTAAACTGGCTGACGTGCACTGGGTGTCCTGCCTGCCTCAGTTTTCTGGTGCATGATGAGGCTCCCACCATCCAGCCAGCATCAGGGGACATGGTTAACCAGGGCCAGGTGCTTGGTCTGGAGGGGAAGGCCAGGCAGCCAAGGCAGATCCTGCCAGAGGTGAGGCAGCTGGGTGGGAAGAGGGAAGTCAAGGCCAGCATAAGCTGTGGGGCTGCAGCAGCTCACAGTTATTGTCGCCCAGCCAGGAGCACATTTGCTTTTTATTTCAGGAGCTGCCCGCACAGCAGTTTAGACAGAAGAGGCTGGGGGGGGAGAGGGGAGAGCAAGCCCCCCACCTGGAGGTCCCTGTTGCACAGCTCCGCTCCCCATGCCAGGGTGGGACTTGAGCCTGGGCTTGCCCCCAGCCTGCAGGGTTGGAAGAAGCACTGGTCCGGAGAGGGAGGTAGCAGGAGTGGCCATGGATCAATGGGTTTATTTCTGACACTGCCTGCTGCTAGGCCTTGGCTGGTGCTCATGTGGAGTGCCTGCCCCCGGCCCCCTTCCTCTGGGTCTTTCCTGTTGCTCCTGGGCATCGCTGGCAGGGTGTCTGCTGCCAGAGCCACGGCCCTGCCCAGTCAGTGCAGAGACCCCAGCTGGGCCCAGCTGCTTGATGTCTCCGACCCTCTTCTCTCCCCCAGGTGGATCTCCTGCTCACCTGCATCCCTGGTGGTCCCACAGAGCAGCTAGGCATGGCAGTCGCATGTCCCCATACCCTCTACCAGCATGCTCCCACCCCCTTTGTCCACAGTCCCCACTCCTCATCCAGCCCCGGTCTTTTCTGCTGGGCTCAAAGACAGCACTGGATTTTGCTGGGTCCAGTGAAATTGGCTGTCATAGGGGCTCCTGGACCTGGCCTAGGGGGCTCAGAAGTGGGGCGGGGAGGCCCTTGAGGAGCATTATGGAGCTCTGATTTCTCAGGTTGGCTCCTGTTGGTGCAGGGTCCCATAGTGTGGCATGCAGCTCTCCTCCTGCCAAGGGGGGAGCATGTGTGGGGTGGAGACTCTGTCAGGTACCTTCTTCTCCCCTAGAACTTGTACACAGCCCCCAGCCCTTTCCACGGAATCCCCACCATGCCTGCAGGAGGCAGTTGTGGTTGCCCTATTGTAGGCAGGGAAAAGCAGAGAGAAGGGCCTCAAATGTGAGCTGGAGGGGTGGGCCAGCTTCTGTGGGAGGGGACATTAGAAAGATTGGGACCGAAAAAGGATGACTCAGGGGGAAATAACAGTGGTGTGTGAAGCTGAGTGTTGTGTGTGGAACATGCCAGGGGAAGCGTTATTTACCGCCCCACAGAACACAAGAGTCAGGGATCGCCTGATGAAATGAATAGGAGCAGGTTTGAAGCAAACCTAGGGAAATGCTGTACTTCTTCACACAATGCTGTGCCCAGGGGTGCTGTGACTGGGATTGCAGAAGAACTAGGTATGTCCCTGGGGGACAGGCCCATCAGTGGCTGTCCCCTGCTGTGTGCCCCTGAACCTCTGACTGCCAGCAGCTGGCAGCAGATGACAGGGATCACTGGAGAAATGCCCTGTCCTGCTCGTTCCCTTGGATGCCCCATGGCACCAGCTGCTGTCAGAAGCCAGGATGCTGGGTGAGACAGTCCTTTGGTCCCATGCCCATGCTGTGTGGCCATTCTTATGGCTTCCTTCCTTCTGAGCACTAAGGAAACCTGGCCTGGAGCAAAGCTGGAGAGTGCTCCACTCCCCTTGTCCTGAGTTCTTCGTTCCCTCCTGCATCAGCACATCCACACCTTGCATGAGCCCTGTGGCCCCAGGGCCCCTCCCCAGCTCCTCTCCAGCAGAGCAAAAGGGGAGAGAGAGAGAAGACATTTCCTCCCTCTCTGCCAGGGAGCCTGCGACATGCTGGCTGTATTGCAAATTGCATTGCTGCACTGAGATATTTCATGTCAGAGGTCTTGGCATGACCAGCCTCAGCAATTTTCTCTCTTCACCTCCCCCGGCCTGGTCTGTGCATGCATGTGCACGCGCTCGTGCACACACACACACACACACACACAGGACAGGGGGTGTGTGTGTGCAGCAGCTAGGTTGCACTAGAAAGAGAATCCCTGGGTCTTGCAAATGGAACACCCTCCACCTAGCTAATGCCATCACTGCAAGGTTTATAACCAAGTGGCACCTGGTGGCTCTCCCTTAATTGCCCGCCCTGCTCGTACCTGCCCACCTGCGTCCTGGCTGGCAGGGCCATGACTGGAGACCCTCTCACAGAGTTGGGTTCAAGTCACACATAGGGCTGGGATCGCAATGCCCCTTGTGTGTGCCAATTCAGCATTCTGCTCTGGCAGCCCTGACATCTCCCCTTGCTTCTGTCTTCTCCACTGCCAGGACGTGGGCACTGAGAACTAACCTGATGGGCAGCTCTTGGTGCTGCCTATGCCTAGCCTGCAGGAACCCATCCCCCGGTTAACCAGAGCAGCTGCAGCAAAAGTTAAATACCCTACACCCCACCTGCAGTCTGGCACCCCATGCAGCTCGAGCAGGGCAAGGCCCTGGGGCACAGATGTTGCAGAGGAGTGGGGTGGACAGCTGGAGCAGAGCTGCTGGCAGCAACTGTCGCCAGCCAGACTCTGAGGTTGGCTCCTGAGCTGCTCGCCAACCTGGCTCTGATTGGGGCGTGTCCCCCTCTCGCTCCTGTTATCCCTTCCTTCCAGCCTGCTGTGGAGGCTCTCCACTGTGCTTGCCCACTGCCAGTGAAGAGGCCCCGCAAATCCATTGGGTCCCAGTGGAAGGGTGGGGATGGGGGTGGCAGGCTGAGCAGCTAGGCCATGTGCAGCTGGCACCAAGGGGCAGCGGGTGGGATGTAAAGCCTGCCCCAGGGCCTACTCCAGCAGAGCCAAGTGCACAAGGACAGCAGAGAGTGCAGGAAGAGGCTATTCTGCACTGCTCTGGGCCACTAAAGCAGAACTGCAATTAGGGCAGTCCTTGCACCCCACAGCTTCCAAACAGGGCAGGTGCAAATGGTACCCCCATCTTTGCACCAGTGCAGTGTGGAGATGGCCCATATGCAAACCAGCATTGAGCCCTGAGGGTTTGTTAATGGGGGGCAGCTGGGTCTGGCTCCACATGGAGACTGCATGGAGGAGGACAGGCATAAGAAGTTGGCACAGGACACAGCTCAGCAGCCCTGTTCATTGGGCCTCACTCAGCTGCTGCAAGCACATGGCCGCTGCGTGGCCAGGTGACATCTGCACGGCAGCTACTTCCTTTGCCAGGTGCGCCCTTTACATGGGCACCAGGTGTTGTCCTTCCCAGCACAGCCCCCTGCCAGTGGGGTTGTATCTCATCCGGCCCTCTGCACTGTAGCCAGCCCAGAGTCTGGGAATCCCTTGCCTCCCACTTCAGCCTTAAGGAGTGGCCCTTGGTTCCCAGAGCACAATGGAACTGAACGAGGCCCTAGGCTTTGTATGCTGGCCTTGTGCATGGGGCTGGATTTAATCTGCTGTGAGCTGGGAGCATGAGACAATAAGCAGCGAACAAACTTTACAACGTTGCCTGTCGCATCTCTCTCACACCCACGCCGCTCCCGAGGGCCACAGAGGAGAATAACAGATCTTGCAGTCCTGTGGCACAGTGCACACTGGGGATTAGCTTACAGCTAGCAACAGGGTTTCTGCTAACCTGTGAGCCTTTCCTTTGTGGACTGGTTGTGATCTCACAAGGAGCCAGAGCAGGGCCCTGTCATGCTGGACACTGCCCAGACACTGCAGAAAAGACAGTGCCTGCCCCAAGAAGCTAACTCTCTGTAGACCAGCCTGCCACATTGAAGGAGAATAGAAGTACTGGCCTGCCTGCATTACCAGCAGGGCACTGAGCCTGTGAGCAGATAAGCGAGTTACCCAAGGTCACACAAGGAGACTGTAGCAGCGTCAGGAAGTGAATCTGGGTCTCCAAAACCTCCAAGGCCACAAGCTTGGCCACACAACCAGCCCCTCTCTGCGCCTTTTCAGGTGCACAAGACCAGAAACCTTCGCCAATAACCCAGCTTATGGGCTGCCTGGCATCTGGCTGCCTGGAGTTAGGGAACCCAGAGGATTCTGGAGGCACTGAGTGGGCAGATGGAGATGCCAAAACCTGACTGTGGAGACTCCAGCCCACTGGGTCATGCTGACAAATTGAGATGAGGTGAGAATAAAGCAGCAGATGTCCCAGCTCTGCTCAGTGGGGGGGCAGTTGGGGCATATGTGCTTCCTGCAGTGCCTCATGCTCAGCGTGTTTGCCTGGGCCCCTTCAGCAGAGGAGCCTGGGGGAGGAATCTTAATGGCCATTGGCTGTCTATGTGGTGTGGGTGGCTTTGCAAGGCCAGAGTCATTTTAAAAGTTCCATGGAGTGGGTGGCCCTCGGTAATAAACATAATAATCTCTAGCTACTAGAGAGCAAGTTTAGTCTTTAGCACTCAGAGCCCTTGGCAGCAGAAGTCAGGATCGTTGGTCCCATTTTACACATGGGGACACTGAGGCACGGGGGAGTGACTCACTCAAGGTCCCCACTGGGCCAGAGCTGGGACTGGAACCCAGATCTCCTGCCCCACAGTCTTACACCCAACCCTCTACATCCAGATTATTATTCATAGGCATGATCAGAAGTTGTGCAAGAAATGAATGCACATATTGGCAGGTGTGCTGCCCTTCACCTGCCTTCCCTGCAGCATGCCCATGGAGACATACCTGCCCTGCACCTGCAGAGTAGCCGTCTGTGAAGAAGAAAGCTGGGCAAAGGATTAAAAACATGTTGTACTTACAACGATTCCATATGGTGTCACCTTGCCAGCAGTGTGCAGCAGGGGGTCCCTCCAACCTGCTGACAGCTTTAGCCCAGCTCAGCTCACACCAAAGTCAGTCCCACTGCTGGGGGCAGAGACTGGTCAGCGCTGAGCACTTCCACAAAATGTACTAAGTGGGAGCTCCACTTCCGTCCTGTCTCTCCTTAGAGCCTAGAACACTGCTGGCTCTCCCGCTCCCGAGATCCTTTCTCTCACTAGAACCTGGAATGTGGACCTGGCTGTCTCTCTGTCACCACACACACCTGCTTTTCAAGAGAGATGGTCGAGCTCACAAGGAATTATTTGGGACAAGTCTACAGGAGACCAGGCAAGAAGATCACCATGGTCCTTCCTAGCTGGGAAATCTATGAATATGTCGTCTCTAGCTCCTGGGATGCTGATTGGTAGATCTGCACTAATTCTAAGCTCTTGTCGACACTGAAAAATTAGGTCAACCCACCAAAGAATCCACCTCTCTGAGAGACATAGTTAAGCTGACCTAACCCTGGGCATAGGCAGCAGTAGGTCAGTGGAAGAATTCTTCCATCAGCTGAGCTCTGTCCTCTCAGGGAGTTGAGTTCGTACACCGATCGGAGAACCGCTACACCAACACAGCTCCATAGCACAGTTAAGTCATGTTTCAAGTGTAGATGAGCTCTGAGAGGCAGTAGCTAGGTCAAGGGATGGAATCGCCCATTTACACAGAGGTGTTGACACTGGGGCATAGGTCATTTGCATGACACTTGCCCAGGAGTGTGACATTTTCACCACCCTGAGTGATGTGGCTGAGCCAAGCCAAGGTCGCTGTGCAGGCCAACCCTCACCCGGGTGTTTGGGTGCCAACCCTACAGCACCCGAACCCTGACTTTGAGTCATTAACGGCACACTCAGTACCACCTGATTCCAGATGCTAAGTACAGCTCAGCCATTCGCTGCTGTGGAGCCCATGGAGCAGCGCTGAGAGCACAATCTGTCCATTGAGTCCAGATGGGACAGAGGCAGGGTCCAGGCTGATGCCTGAGGAGCAGTGTGGGGCTGGCTGGAAAGCCTCAGGGTGGAGAGGTTCAGCAGAGGGAAGGTTTTGGCGGGGGAAGTGAAGTGACCCCAGGACACCAATACCCAGCCTACAGCCTAGCTGGGCACTTACCGGGCGGCCCAGCCCGTCCATGGATCAGCAGCTGGGAACCATTGAGGCTGGAACAGACCCAAGAGCACAGTAGCAGGTACACTCAGAGTTCCCCACTTGTCCTGCGGGGTTGCTGGGTGACCTTGTGTCCCCATCCTGGGATGAGCCAATTCCACCTGTGTGTGTGCGCTGCGGGGGTGGGTGTCATCCTGCCTGGGGAAGTGCCAAAAATGCACTTTGGTGGCACTTCTGGTTTCCTGAAGCCCAGTTCTAACCCAGCCATCTCTCTCTCTTGCCTAAGTGCTCCCCCACTCCCTGCCTGGCTGGAGCCCCTTCTTTTTGACCACAGCACCTGGGGGCAGGGCCCTAAGCCTCTGGCCGTGCCATTGTGTGCTAGTGGGCGAGCCTGCCTGGAAGGGCTCAGAACAGGGCTCACTGGGGTCACTCCAGAGCACCAGCCACAGTGGAGAAGAGGAAGCTCAGGGCCCAGGACTGGAGCTCTCTCCTTCTTCCACATATCTCCTTCCTGTGACTTCTCCTCCCCTACTTCTCCCTCTCCTGTCCCTCTGCATCGCCAGGCCGCCTCTTCTCTTGCTCTCCACCCTGTCTGCTCTCTCCATGTATCGCCCCCATCCCAGCCAGACGTTCCTGCATCAGATCCTGCCCCCCCACGCGCCCGCAAGCTTTCCGAAGTTTGAAGCTGTTTTTTCCACAGCTCCTGCCAAGAGCAGCTAATGAGAAACAAGCCTGGCTGCTTGGCTTGTAGCTGATCTCAGCCCATAGTTCTGGGGCCTTGTCTCCCAGAGCCAGCGAGAACCAGGGGGTGAGGCATGGGCTTAGCTCCGCCACCTCAGGTTGAGCAGCACCCTCCTCCTTCTCGCCCCAAAGGGAGCAGCTTCAGGGCACAGGAGTCACTGCCCTGCAGCAGCTTTAGAACTGTGTCCTATGACCTGGGTACTTGGCTGCATTAGGCCCTGATCCCTGCAATTCCCAGATCCAGTGTGCCCATTGACCACACCTCTGTAGGGGCTGTGGCCAGCTGGAGGGGGTGTTGCAGAGCTCTCCAGGCTGCCGGACCCCTAGAAAATGTCCCAGGCCTGGGGGAGGGCGGTGCAAAGGTGGCTTAAAGAGCCAGTGTCTATGGAAATCCCATGGTGCTCTGGGGGTGTGTTACTCTGCTGAGGGGCCAGTCTCCAGGCTGGAGCAAACAGAGGGGCTGGTTCCTCCTCCTACCCCGGGAGAGGTGGGATGGAGCTGCATTACACATAGAAACCCCGGGGCCAGAGCGAATCAGGACAGGGAGATGCATGAGTCCCACAGCTGAGGTAATGCCACCAAAAAGGGAGCTGAACACTGGAGGGGCAGCACGCCCCACTCACACCCTTCACCCTGGCAGCTGGGCCCTTGTGGGCAGGGTGGTGGGTAGCAGTGCCATGTGCCCATTGGTGCAGTAGCCTGCCTGCTTGCTCAGCCCGGTTCCCTTCTCATGCCCTGGAGAAAACTAGGGGTGGGCAAGAAGGGGGAATCCAGGCACCAGCAAAGCAGGAATGGAGGCCTGGAGTCCAGCTGCCTCAGTACTAATCCCCGCTTTGCTGCTGGCCTGTCACTCTCCCTGGGCTGTCCTTTCTGGAAGGAAATAGCTGGAAGGGCTATTTCAGCTCCCTTAGGGCCTCAGCCTAACAATAACAGCAGGAGGAGCAAAGCCAAAGCCGCTTTTCCCTGCTTCCATCCTGCAGAAGGACAGTGTGGATTCCGATATCTAGTGCTGCGTGGAAATCAAGGTGCTCTGAATTTCCGTTGCAGCTGCTGAAATGTTGCCGGGGAGCCACCACTGTGTCCTCTGCTGAGTAGCCAGAGCTCAATCCACTTCCTTTAAAACAAAAGGATAAACTCAGGGAAGCCCTTTCCCTGCCTTCTGTCCTCTCTTGGCAAAGAGAGAGCTGCTCCCTGCACCTAGGCAGAGGGCTGCCTCCTACTACATTCCTACAGCATAATCCACTCATCTTCAGTTGTCCCTCTGACAAGCGGAATAGCGGAGCCCTGAGACCCAGCTGGGGCCGGCACTGATTCCACTAGCTTTTGAGGCAGAGCATGTAACACCCATTTGGGGTTTCCCTGGCTGTGGAGCTTTTATTGGAGGCATCACTGAAAGCGACCTCAAGAGATCATCGAGTCCAGTCCCCTGGACTCACAGCAGGGCCTATCACCAGCCCTGACAGGCTTTTTTTTTTTTTTTTTTAAATCTAACCCCAGACTCTTGAAAGGCCCCCACAAGGATGGAGCTCACAACCTTGGGTTTACAAGGCCAATGCTCTAACCACTGAGAGCTATCCCTCCCGTGTGCTCTGTGGTTGCCTGATGCTATTGTCCTGAGCCAGTGATGTGCCCTCAGATGTGGTCCCCAGTTCTTGGTCTGATTTTCAGAGCTGCTGAGTGGTGGGTGCCCAGAAGAAAACACAATCACCCCCTTTTCACACCCCAGGAACTCCCCGCCTCATGTTACACAGTTTATTTACATTCCAATTTGGAATGTAAAGTCAAAGTGTGCCATGAAACAGAAACGGCAACAATTTCCATTCAAAAGCATCAAAACATTTCGTTTCCGTGCCGTGGCCACGTGACAACATGCACAGCAACAAATCCAACCCACAGCCAAGATCAGAGTCTATAAAACTGTTCATTGCAGTATTTGGCTTCAGCTGTAATCACACCAAAGGCAGAAGGAGGTGAGTCAAACCAAAATGCTTCAGCATCAGCACAAGCACGTTGCAACATTAGCCAAACAAGGGTCAGGATCACAGTGACTCCCTCTAGGGCCCAGCAGCCAAAATGATACATTTAGACTTTCCCCCACTCGAAAACATCGCATCAAAATTGCTGGGTTCCTGCAAAACTTTTCTATTTTGATGAAATTCCATTTTCCAAGAAAACACTGTTTGGGCATCAAAACTTGGCCCAGTGTCTGGGAAAGCTAGAGAGAGACATCACATCTGTCAGTGTCTAGAAGGCTCAGTGGTGGATCCTGCTTACATTCAGTTCAGGAAAAATTCTACCTGTTCTCTACTATAGGCACAGTGCACATCTCTTGGATTCCTCCAGAGCACCAACTCCTGCATCCTCATTCCTCTGAGATGTTGCCAAAAAAGTGCCAGGCATCCTGCCTAATGAACCAGGTGCTTCACTTGGTCTGATCTAGCTCAGGAGGCCTGGGATATAGGAGCCTGCAGTTTTTTTCCCATGAGGTATTGGAGCCCTGGGAGAAGTGCTTGTCTCAAGAACAGCACTCGGTAAACTTCCAGGGAGGTTTGTGTTATCATTGAGTAAGAGTTTGCAGAATGACAGCCTTAAACTTACATGCGTCTGAGAGGGAGCTCTATGTGTGCTAGTGAACAGGCATGTGTGTTTGATAAAGTAGGCCTACCCGCCTGTGCAGGCCTCAGAAAAATGGGTGTGTCTGCTTCAGTTTCCCCATGTTTGCCTGTGAAGGGACATGTCTCTGGCTGTCTGACTCAGCACCCCAGCTCTGGGTATACTTTATTCCCTGTGCCCCTGTGCTATAAGTCTGCCCCAATCCTTGCAATCACACCAATCTCGACAAAGGTGCGAGAGTTTGTTCAGGCCCCTCACCGGAGAGGCCACAGCTGGATCCCTTGCCCAAGACTCAAGAGCAGTACCAGGCTTCCAGTTCCTTTGGCTTCTGACCCAGCCCTCCCTGAGACTGACAGATTGTCCGAGTCTTCCCACAGGCTCCAAGTCCAGTCCCCTGCAAGAGAGGGCTCCTTTCCCCAGGCCTCCCTGCCAGAGTCCTACCCCTGCCTAGGGCACCTCTCATCAGGACCGACCTTCTTGTTTCTGGCTTGGCTTCTCCTGGCTAGGCTGGGTCTCCCCCTTTTACCCAGGGCCAGTCACTGCTCCATCCGTCTGCCCAGCAGGTGCCCAGCTTTAGGCAGTTCTGACCAGTGGTTCTGGACCAGCTCTCAGCATTCGCAAGCAGTTCCAGCCACCCCCATCTGCTGCAGCTGTCCCTTGGTGCCTCTGACAGCTCCCACAGGACCCAGGGGCTCCCTTTTAAACCCCTTACAAGTGCCCTGGACCCTACTCCCTTGTAAAGAGCCAGTGTCCCCAGGTGTGGGTGTGTGGCATGTGCACTCTTTGTAAAGTGAATTTGCATCGTGTGACCCAGATCTTATATCAGTCCTGATGCATGTGGGGGAATGGCCACACGACGACTGACTCCGCAGCGTGGGCGCTGGGTCTGGACTGAGCAAACCTTGTTGGTTTGCCACAGGAGAGCTCAGCCTGCCTATGTGATGACTGGGATTAATGAGCAGAGTCAGGTGGATCCTTAATGGGTTGATCTGACCACACTGAGTTATTGGGAGATCTGAGTGCAGACAAACCCCTGTGGAGTGTGTTTCAGATCCCCACTCTATGAGTCTAGAGGGGACCAGTGGTCCGTTAGCAGCTCTGGAGATCCCTGGGCTAACCCAGATGGCCCCATCACACAACCTAGGGTGCACCCTGATGTTCGGACACCAGGGGCCCTGCAGGTGTCTTGGATGGAACCCATGGGATGCAGTTCATTTGCACACACATTCCCATGATGTTTCATTGCAGAATAATTGCAACACCTCATACCACGGCTCCTCAGGATCCTCGCCTTCCTGCAGGGGACACTGCCATGTCTTGAGTTGAGCAAAAGCTCCTTAAATCCGGGCACTGAAGTCAGTTCTGGGGCTGGGGCAGGCGCTGTCTCTTTGTTCTGTCTTTGCAGTGCCTGGGGCAGTGGACCGGGACTCAGGCTCTGGGGTGCTACCACAAAACAGAGTGAAAGACTGGGTATTCAAATGGAATTATGCATACAGCTGTGTGTCCACGACAAGGAGGACTGTGTGCATGCCTGCATGTAGGGTAGGCTTGTGAGTCTGAGAGCTGGAGGGGCGGGGTGTGATAGAGAGAGTTGTGGGGATGAATGTGAGGTTAGGAGAGTGTGTCTGGGGGCTTGTGTAGTGATGGGTTTGTACTTACTGTAGCTGTACCCTGGATCCTCCCCCACAGCTTTCCCTGCTGAGGATACTGCTCTGGCTCCATCCTGCAGATATGCCTCAGAATGCTGGCCACGCTTAGATGGGCTGTCAGACATCCTGGAGCTTTCTCTTTGGAGAAAAGCATCTGCTCCTCTGCCTGAAGTTGGATTTCCAGCCAGGCCACCCCAGACAACTCTGAGAGAAGACACCCAGGCCTTATGCTCCCATCACTGTCTCCTTCCCTTTGCACAGTTGGTAGGCTTGGGAATCCAGTCCCAGCCTCTCCCAGCAGGAAGTGCTGTAGGGGACAGCGCGGGATGTGGGAGTAGGTCCCAGGTATCTTGGCTGCATGCAGCATCTCTATTCAGTGCATGTTTGCCATGGGCTTTTTCCCTTGGGTGAGCCCAGCTCCCATGGATACTTTCCCACCAGAGGGAAGATGGCTGTGCCAGGCTGATCCATTCCCGGATTGGTAGCTTGGGAGGTACACTCACCCAGGTGGCTACAGGTTCTTTCCTTTGCTTTGATTCGTCCTTCTGTTGGCACCACTGCTCGCAGCAGGGGAACCTGTTCACACTCTCCTAGCCTGGCTGCTTGCCAACCCCGGGAAACCAGCTGACATCTGCCTTCCTGCCTGCAGGGATGGAGTGGAGGGCACTGGCTCCAGCACAGTACTGCTGCAGAAGGGAAAGAGGTGGCAGATGCCCCGCACTCCCCTGCACCCCAATGCCTTCCAGGGTGATCGGGCCCCAGGGTATTCAGCAGCAACGCAGACAGCACAGCTAGACAGGCACAAGGGAACAGCAGAACCGTCCTGGAATGACCAGGGGACCTAGGGAGTCTCTACAACCCAAGACAGAGGGCACAGGCAGTGAGCAGGTGATGCTCCAAGCTGGCAGGGCTGCTTACTGCCCCTGGCTCTGGAAAGGAAATGTCTACGACATATTTTTTTAAGTACTACCTGGGAAGGAATTTACGCCAAGTGACTTTGCAGTTACAAAACAGGTCCTGACTGCTTGATGCCTCTTGCACATATACTCTGTGCACAGTGACTCCAGGTTGGAGACTAGCTGCTCAATGCAGAGCATTTGCTCACTGCATGCGAGCTGCAGAGTGGAAGTTGGGTGCCTGATGCAGATACCAAAATGTGATGTGCATGTGCTTTGTACAGCTTAGAGGAATTAACTGCAGATTCCTGGACAAACCCAACTCTTCCTGCCTGCTTGAAATCTCCTCACCTGGTGTGTTGGATAAGGTATTCTATCTCAGTCCACGCTCTAGCCTTGTGTGCTTGGGTTCTGTGCACCAGTGAACCAGCTGCTATGTCCCTCTCAAGAGGTGGTTGCATTGCAGTGAAGGGTGAAGAAAACCCCAGGTGGTCTGAAGTGAGAACTGGGAGCCTTTTGTCTGACCTCGTGCCACGAACCTCCAGATTCTTCCCCCTTCCCCCATTGCTGGCCTGGGAAATGAAGGAGGAATGTGCAGTGAGGGGCTTGTTGCTGTGCAGTGAGTTCACCGCCGGGGTGAGCGCCAAGAGCAAGCAATTCCTTGGCAGCCCTTCTGGGACAGAGTGAGCTGTCTAAGGAAAAATGCAGGCGCTGCCACAAACCCCGGCTGCGAGCTTTCCCAGGAGGTGGCCCGTGCGGTGCTGTGTCCATGGAAACTGAGAATGGGGAGAGGCCTGGGCACTTTCAGGAAGTATTTGCCATTCACCGGTGTGGTTGGCAGAGAGATTGCCGTAAGGCAGCCTTGCCTCAACTCCCCTGCTGACATCTGACCCTGTCATGCTAGGCTCTGCACAGATCCATTGCAAGCCAGCCACTGTCCAAAGAGCTTGGACCCAACTACAACATAATAAGTGCTGGTCTGGGGGCTTCCCAGTGCTGACGTAGTACTGAGACCAGGGGAGGAGGTGTTGCAGCCAGAGCTGATATGGTACAGAGATCCCAGGATGCATCGGACGGGGGCTGGTGACATTTGGAACTGAACAGGTGAAACTTTCTGTACTGAAAGCTGACATTGGTGGAGCTACATCTCAAGGTGTGAAGAATCCACCCTGGTCAGAGATGTATCTCTGGCGACTTACTCCCAGAGCAGCCAGTGCTGGGTTGATGGGTGAATTCCTCTGTCTAGCTACAGCCTCTTAGAAGGGTGGACTAGCAATGACCATGCTGCCCATCATGGGGAGTTGCTGCAAATGCTGCACATGGCACAAGGGGTGCAGTGAGCTGTGTCTCTGGAGGGACTTTTGCACTGTAGGCAAGAGCTCCAGATGCTTCCCTGGGGCACAGTAAATCCTGCTGTGTCTGTGGACAGTGGCGAAGGCTGAAGAACAAGAATCCTATCTGGTGAAGAAGATGGAAGTTTTGGAATTTGTGCGTGTGCCACATCAGAAGGAAACAGAGACCTGTTGGCTTTGGGGGTGGAAAAAAGTTGAGTGAGAGAGAGTTCCATAGGCTGGTGGGACACACGCTGCCCTGGGCTGTAAGTGAGCTAGGTTCTGGGCTCTGCTGTACCTGGTAGTAGGATTTTGACCTGGTGTCTCCCAGATGAGCGTGCTAACCCCAAGGCTGCTAGCTCTTCTGGAGTGGGTAGGCGCGTCAGGCTGTGTCTGTGCAGAAATGGGGTTAGGAAGGTAACGTCGTTCATCGGGCCAGTCCTTGCTGGCGAGAGACAAGCCTTCCAGCTCCATGGAGCTGTTCTTCAGAGCCGGTTAAGCTTGACAATGTATCTCTCACTGACCGAAGTTGGCCCATAAAAGATGTTACCTCCCCTGCCAGGCATCAGGGACTGACCTAGCAAGGCAACCTTGCAAAGAAGGTGGCATGTTTCGCTGTCTCTCTCTCAGCAGAAATTCCATCCTGGGCCCAAGACATGTTTTTGACAGATCAGCATCTTCTGATGAAACACTTTCCCTGAAAGATTCCTAATCAGCCATAGTCCTAAGGAGCCTGCCCATCTCACCGCCCACCACTCCTGTCTGGCTAATCTCAAGTAGTCAGAAAACGGGAGCCGGGCTCCCAAACTCAGGAGCTGGGATTCCAAATCGAGATGTTTTTAACCCAATACCTGCTGTGTTCTTCCTACCTGTGCCACTGGCTCCTGTGCCTCTGAGAGGCACAGCTGTTGCATTTGCAAGATTTTCTTTGTGGCCAGGAGACCGCCCATGTGACCACAGGTTGCCTCTCTGTGCAGAGTGACCCAGGGAACGTGGCACTGCTCTGAGGCAGGAGACATGGCTTCCTTTCTCTGCTGCACCTCAGCTTTACTCAGTGACCTTAGGCAAACTGCCGCTCTGTGCCTCAGTTTCCCCATCAACAACGATAGTGGCTTCTTCAGTAATGTGCTGTGAGATGTGGGAATGAAAAGCTCCATGAAAAAGCCCAGAGGGTTCTGATGTATCTCTCTCCTCCAGTCCCCTCCGCACAGAAGGCGACATTAGGGACTGCCTGAAGGCAGCTGAACAGCTGTGCTCAGCTCCCTGCAACATGACTCTGCTTGCCTGGGACTCTGTCATGCTGCTAGGAACCCTGAGAGCCTGCAACCGCCCATGCAGGCTCCCTGGAGGGATGCTGATGTCTCTCAACCGCTGAGACGTGGATTTTTTTTTTTTAAGCATAAAAATTCCTCTCTTCCCCTGCCCCTCCTGCTGGGCATGCCATGCCTGGGATCCGAGCTCCCTGTTGTTCCAGTGGGGCGGTCCTAGCTAGCTGCCTCACTGCAGATGTGAGAAACATTCAGGCAAATGCGCTTCTTCATAACTGCTGAGAGAGGCAGGAGGGCCTAGTGGTTAGAGCCCTTGCAGGGATTGGGAGGAGAAATGCATTAAAACGGGGTGTGGGTAAGAGATTGCAGGTTCTAAAACAATGAAGCTTCACACTTAAGCACCTTGAGAGAGGGGACATTGGGAGAGAGTGAGGGGAGCTGGATTCCTGAGTCCACAGTGTTGCCGCTGAAAGAAAACCCCTGGGCACTACAGAGGGGAACCTATTCCCCAAGATGGCCCCAAGGAGCGAGGCCAGGAACTCAGCACTACCTTGTGTGCTCCATTGAAAGGAAGCGTTAGTCCAAGGGTCAGCAATCTTTACAAGACGGAGCGTCAAAATTTGACCTTTTGACCTGTATATATTATCTAAGCTCCAGTGATACTTTTTATAGTCACTAATAGTCGTATTTACAGAGGCTTCTTTAACAAATAAATGAAGCTGCAGAACTTTACTGTTTAGATGGTGGTTGGTGGCATTAGCTGGTCTTTTTTTAATTCACGGGTGGCCTGGTTTTGAGCAAGCTCCCAGCTCCCATCTACATGGGAGAGGAAGGGTAGGGCTGAGCTCCCACCCTGTGTGCCAATGAAAATCATGCCAGGGTTGCTGACCCTGTGTTGGTCCCTTTAGCTGCTAGGCAGGGAGCCCCCAGAGGCCGAAGGGAGGTGATGAGAGAGGGGGTGGGGGAGAAGAAGGAAAAGGAGGATGGGAGAGCATGGTGAAGGGATGGATCCTCACACTGACAGCAGCAGGAGAACTCAGAGCTCCCTCTCCCAGACCCTGAGTGCTAGCTGGACCAAAGGCAGCCATGGCTGGGCTGCAGCTGTGCAGGCTGCACAGGCGGAGACTGGTGAGTGTGTGGCAAGGGGAGGTGGAGTTTCATGGATGGATGCTGAGGACAAACCCCTTCCTCTTACAGGAGGCATCCCCTGGGATGTGTAACGGCCCCATGAGGAGACAGGTGCTCCAAGTTTGAGAAGGGCCCCCCCACCAAACTGAAGGGGCCGCCCATGTAGCTGGACATCAAATTCCCGCCTAGACGAGCCATTACTGACCCAGTGAAACACAGGCAAGGGTGACCAGGCAGCACTGGGTAGCTGGTGGTGGCCTCGTGGACTTTGGTGGCCTGGGGTCTGTCCCTGCCCTGGGTGAGTCACTTCCTGTATCCATGCCTTAGTCTTGTCTATAGGGATTGTAAGTGCGCCAGTCCAAGGCCTCCCTCCTAGGTGTGTCCATACATCTCCTAGCACAATGAGGCTCTGACATGAGGGGCAGCCACCAGGGGCGGCTAGTACCGTGCTACTGGGCATATCCCTGGTGATCAAGTCCCTGCCACCCCAGGGGCTTGGCAGTGCCTGTGTCTCCCCTGTGGCACCCCAGAGCTGCATCACTGGACGGGTGCTGCACATTGGTGCCCTGCTAGCTGGTTGTTGGGCCTAGGGGGTGGGTGTTAGCAGGTAGGGACAGGCAGGGGATCTCTTCTGGCCTTCACCTCTGACCTCCGTGGGACTGGCAGTCACTTTCCCTCAGAGGGGTCGAGGCTGCCCAGGCAGGAAGAGATGCTGTGTTACTCAGCGTCTCCAGTCACTGGCAGCCAGTTGTGTACCATCCTCCTCAGCTCTGGCAACATGAACAGAAGCTAATTATATCTGTCCACCCCCCGCCCACCCCTGAGGTGGAGGTGAACAAATATTCCCGCACTTCACCTGTCAAAACAAAAAGCAGTCAAGTAGCACTTTAAAGACTAACAAAATAATTTATTAGGTGATGAGCTTTTGTGGGACAGACCCACCTCTTCAGACCATAGCCAGACCCGAACAGACTCAATATTTAAGGCACAGAGAACCAAAAATAGTAATCAAGGTTGACAAATCATTGATTACAAATCATTGGTACTATTTTTGGTTCTCTGTGCCTCAAACACTGAGTCTGTTCTGACATGGCCATGGTCCGAAGAAGTGGGTCTGTCCCACGAAAGCTCACCCAATAAACCATTTTGCTAGTCTTTAAAGTGCCACTCCACAACTTTCCCATTTTGATAGCACACAGACCAGCATGGCTTTCTCGCTGTTACTGTTCTGTTACTGTACTGTACTTGGCTGCAGAAAGAAGGGTCCCTCCCAGATAGGAGCACAGGCAGAGGGATGGGACCTGGGGATGAGGATGTGTGAGTTAAACCCTGCAGCACCTGCAGCTGGAGCCATCATGCCTGTGCTTGTCCCAGAGCACGCATACCCCCTACCTGCCAACACACACATATCCACTGCCTCAGACTCCCAGTGAGTTTCTGCTTCAGGCTGTTTAAACACGCCCGGCCTAGGAGAGTGTCTAGCCCAGCAGAGCCTTGTCCCTGCTGGCTTGTAAGTGATCCCAGGTCACCAGGCTTCGTGCCTGGACTCTCTTACCTGGCACAGCTGGGGGGCTGTCAGTTTCCCAGTCACTGCATTCCAAAGCCAGCAGGTGATCACACTGGATCCCAGTGACCCAGGAGCCCAGCTCCAGCCACAGACTGGCCTTCTTGCAAGGGCTGTTTCTGGCCAGGCCTGGCTGTCTTGGCAGGACAAAGGTAGCAGGGCCAGCATGATGAAGTGGGGATAGTGGTCATTTTATCTCCCTAGTTATGTTGCACGTTTCCCAGTGTCCTGTAGTAATGCCAGGTGGGTGCCTCAGTTTCTCTAGGCACAGCATCAGTGCACAGTGTGTGATTGGAGTTACATGATGATGACATCTCACACTTACACATTGGCCCTGAGCACGAAGTGATGTGGGGGACCAGCTGGGGTCCCTGGGACCACAGGGCTGCACAGGGGGCAGTGCAAATGAGAGAATGGTGGCGGGGGGTTAGGAAGGCAGTAAGAGAGGAGGAAGGGGGTGTGTGAACAGAGGTGAGAGAAGGCATAAGAAGTGGGGCAGGTGTGAAAGGGGCCATGGCAGAATGTGGGGCAGAAGGAGCAGTGATGGGGGAGAGAGATAAAGATGATGATGGGGAGGGAGCTTGGGCTGCCCAAAGGGGAGAAGTGGTAGGTGTCCCTCTCCCTGTCCCCAGGTACCCTCTGACCATGCCAACCTGACCTCGGGTGTTCCCCGCCATCTGCTCTGCACCAGCCTCCAGGCTGCACCTAGCACAAGCCCCCAAGAGGCCTGGTCACCACCATCCCCCACTTGCATACGTGGAGCTGTGGCGAGGTGCTGCGCTGGAGCCCCGGGTACGTGTCAGCTCCCAGCTGGAAACTTCAGCAGCTGGGGCGGGAGCCAGCGTCATCAGCTGGGCCATGGCACCAGTGGGGCTGGGGGCGGGGGCAGGACTGACAAGGCTGGAGGAGAGGGGGAGAAATCTCAGCAATGGGAGGAGGAGGAGACAGAAGGAGGAGGAGACAGAAAACTGTGGTGGGCACAGAAGCTGAAGGCGAATTCCTCACTGCTCAGAGCAGCTGGGGAGAGGATCTGCTTTCAATTACTGCCCCAAGCAGCACTGATCCCCTCGCAAGGCTGTGCTGGCTGTGCGGGGGGGAGGGAGCGACACAGCACCCCAACTGCCTCAGTGCCTTCCCAGGTGAAATACTCTCTCCGAGGAACTCTGTGTCCCCTGGAGAATCTGGTTTCACTATCCTAGGCCCAATCAGCCTCTAAAAGCCCCGGAAACATGAGTCCCTGTCTCCCATGCAGGGCCACTCTCGCAGGGCAGAAGGGACAAGCTCCAGCCAGGGCCAGGGGCCAGGGCCTCCGTCCAAAGGAGTGCACTGCCTCGGGGTCCCGCCACAATGTGAACGTCTAGACAAGCAGCATCACTGCGGAAGCTGAACCAGTTGCTACCACAGACAGGTGGCTGGTTGGTGGGAGATGTTCCTTCGCTCAATGGCTCCAGCCAGTCCCCAGCTAACCAGTGCACCCGGAATCCCAAGAGGCCCCACTCCTTCTCATGGCTTCACCCCCACCCATGTTTCTGGCAGATCCCGATGTCCTGTGCAGGCAGCACTGAGACTTCCCAGAGCCACGTGGGCAGGACAGGCCCCCTTAGCGCGGCCCTGCAGAACACAGGCCCCACATGTGGCTCCGACTAGCACCCATCCAAGCAGAGCTGGAGGGCAGGTTGGTTGATGGGGCTGCAGTGAGCTTGTGGCAGCCCGCCCTGGCAAGGAAGGAAGGCCATTTGTTTCCAAAGCAGGAGCTGAAGGGGAAAGAGCCAGGGGCAGATGCTGACAGGGGACTGTGAGTGAAGGAGAGCCGTACCTGGCTGGGCACCAAGTTTGGTGACACAGGTGTGAATGCAGCTACTTCTCCTCTGGGCCCACCCCAATGTGACCCTGGCCTGGCACGCGAGGCCAAGGCAGTGAGATAGATTCTGCCCTGCATTACACCGGGAGCTCTGGCATGCGAGGAGCAGGTCATGCAGCAGCTCCCCACATCTTGTCTCAAAGCTGAGGCCATGGACTCTCCTATTCCCCTTGGACCAGCATGCTTGTGACCAAACTCCCTTTCTGGAGACCTCACCTGGTTCCTCGCACTCATAGCTATATTCAAAACTCCAGTTCTGCATCCCAAGCCCTGGGCAGGGGAGTCACTGGCTGTGGGGAAAGTGGGGAGCAAATGCTTCCACCTAGACCTTGGTTCCCCTCCTCCCACAATTTTTCATGCCTCTCTGTGCAGCATTCGCTCTTCCATGCTTCCGCTCCTTTGCCCCCAGACTGTGCAGGACATGATAAAGTCACTAATAATGTGCAACATGTTGTCACAACTTCCCCCGCCACAATATTTCTACAGTGATGCCCCAGGAACACACCGCCAGCAGCGGATATGCACCCGGAGCAGAAAGCCCTGACTGGCCCTCCAGCCTCTCGCTCTAGCATACGCTCCACAGGAGTGACTGCTGTGCCGGCAGCTCAGTGTATGCACCATGTACAAGGGGCCAGAGGTGAGCATGTCTTGAGTGACACCTGCAAGGGGGGGCAGCATGCTGGGTGGGAAGTGGAGGCAGTCCTCTTTCAAGGTCTGTCTGTCACACCCACCCAACTGCTGTCTGTCTGTCTGTCTGCACCACTTGGGGCCAGATCCCTGCTGTCTTAAATCAGCAATTCCTCTGCTGATTTTCTAAGCTGACAGTGCTTCACACCAGCTGAGTTCTGGCCTGTTTGGACTGTTGTGGTGCCCATGCACTATCTATCTATCACAGCCTGGCAGAGTTCAGTTCCCAGGCATCCGGGGCATGTCTGCTGCCATCTGTGGTGGAACTAAACATCAGTAGCTCATGGGAATCTCTCCAGTAGTCCAAACCTGTTCTGGTTTTTAAACAAACCCTAATTAAGCCGACAGCCTCCAGTTAAATGACTCATCGGTCAGCATCTGGGCAACAGCCAGAGACCTGGGAAACTGCCTGTCCCCTCACTGATGCCCAGGTAAATCCATAAAGAAGGGTTACATCTAGGTCATGTTCAAAGCCACAGAAGTCAATGGGAGTACTTTCTGGGGGGGAGGGGCGGCAGAGGGGGATCAGGCCCCACAGGAGGAGGATCAGGCCCTACTCTCACAGTCTCTGAGTTTATCAAAATGCCTAGCAGCCCAGTCTCTTAAGGATGAAAACCACAGTGCACTCAAGCCATAAGCCCTGCACAGTGGAATGTAGAAGTGTTAGAACAATTCACAGCTCTGCAGTGGCAAGAGCTCAAATTCTGCCACAGTTTAACCAACTCCTCCATCTCGCTGATGCTTCTGGGGGCCCAGCGTCAGAAACTCAAGCCGAATCTGTTACCAAAAAAAGAGGTGGAGGGAGAGTGAGTGAAATGCCCTGGCTGAGAGCACCACAACACATGTGGATTAAATCATCTAGCTGCAAGCTGTGAGGTTCCCCTGCATTTCTATTGGGTTTTGAATGACCGGTTTAAAAAGCAATGGGATATTTAAAGAGAAAGAGCCAGTAACATGGCATTCCGAAAAGGACTCTTTTTAAATTTCTTGGGCTGGGTTCAGCATCGCCCTGAGAGCCCCAGAGAGCAGATTTAGCTACTGATGGTGACAGCAAAAGGAAAACAATGATGTCTCTCTCCTTTGAATGATGCTGAAGTGCCTCTGCCCCAAGGTGGGCACCTTCTGCCCTGAGTCTACCCACTGAGACTATTCGTGAGGGCTTTGGTTCCCCAAGATCTGGGGGTAGATGGCCAAGCCCTTCGCCTGCACCGTGCTGGCCTTTTGTGAGGTCTGCTGACTTCTCTTGGTGCCTAACTAGGCAGAGACTCTTTGAAAAGTTATGTCAGTAGCATGGTGGCAGTTTTCTAACCTGTGGCACCTCCATGCTCTGCAATCCATCAAACTCCTTTCAGATCACACCTACCCAAAAGCCATCAAACCACTAACATCTAATTAGTGCTGACCCGTCCCTGGTAATCTAGAGACCAGAGGATCCAGAACTCCTTATTGGTACTGTGGGTCAAGCTGTCCTTTGGGGAGGCAATTTCAATGGGGCTTATATTGAGTGAAGTGTGATTAATTTTCTTTGGGGAGGGCTCGTAAGAGAAGGCAGCATGCAGTGACTTTAGCTGACAGAGCCGATTTTCAAAGCTCATTCTGGGGCTTAGACACAAGCGCCCCGAAAAGTTAGTTAGCAGTGTGTGTGGTCAGGCTGTTACCACCATCCTGCTGCACGATGCTGGAACAGTCCCTTTACCACTGGACAAAGTAGGGCCGGACATGTCCAGCACAATGTGTTTGTAGGCACCGTAGGCTCCGAGTTCAATCGAGGTCCAAGACAAACACTCAGTTAAAGCCACTGCTGACAGTTGCCACCCTTTTGTACTGTATAAAACAGCGGTTTTTAAACCTGCTCCCCTCCACCTCCCTGAGAGGAACTAACATTCAGGGGTGACATGTCAAGAAGCGCACCCCTCAGGCTGCAAGGGAGAGGCGGGTCACAGCTTAAGCCAACAAGGCGAGCGTGATAGGGAGCTCCAGCTCCTCCCAGCCAGACTGAGACACGTGGCACTGGCCTCTGGCTTCCATCTGGAAAGGGGGAAGAAGCCGTTTGAAATGAGGTCATTGGAAGGGCTGGGTCTGCTGGATAAATCACCCGCCTTTGATGCATTTGGAAGAGAAGCCTCGTCTCATTCCCCACCCCCTCCACGCATGCTTCAAGCGCTCTGCCGGCCTGCGGATTGCAGCTCTGTGTTTTCTATCCTCTGGCTGGGTGGACCGTCTCCTTCCAGCCCTGACCCAGCTGCAATGAATCAAGGAGGTGCTTGGTGCCAAGACCTTCTTCTGATGTGGCTGTTTCCCCTCCCCCAGTTCTCCTCCGCGCCCTGCCTGCTGCCCTCCTCTGAAACCAGGCCCCATATCCCCCCCACCCACTCCTGCATCTCTAATGTGGTAGTGATTAAAACAATGGAAAGATCTGACAGGCCCCGGGCGCTGCCAGTCACCCTGCAGAGGCAGAACTCCATGACTGCAACTGCCCCATGAGCAGAGGCCGGAGCTCAAGCAGGAGCAGGACAGCGGATCTGGCTGGCAGGATGGAGAGCTCTGTGGCCCCATCAGGCTGTGGGTCTTCAGGGGTTGCAGATGGGAGTCATGTGTGACACAGACCCCTGCCTTCCAAGGCCAGCTGACGTCCCCTCCCTGCGCCCCTGCTCTGGCTTCCTGTGTCTCACCTCCCAGGCCTGCATAGTGCTGAGATGCCCAGAGCAGACTGGGCAATTTACAGGCTCCCTGGAGTTCCATTAGTCAGACTGAGACTGTTCAGCTTGGAAAGGAGCCGACTAAGGGGGGATACAACACGGTCTGTGCAGTCAGGGCTGGGGCAATAAAAAAGAATTAAGAAGAGTATTTTATTCCTTCCCACAACATGAGAATTAGGGGTCGCCCAATTAAAGTAATGGGCAGCAGGTATCAAGCCAACCAAAGGATGTATTTCTTCACACATTGCACAATCAACCTGTGGAACAACCTGCAGAGGAGGTTGTGAAGGCCAAGACTATAACAGGGTTCAAAAAAGAGCAAGTCAAGTTCATGCAGGTTAGGTTCATCAGTGGCTGTTAGCCCGGCTGGGCAGGGCTAGTGTCCCTTGTTCTGCAAGGCCTGGGAATGGGCAGCAGGGAGGGATCAGCTGATAATTGCCTGTTCTGTTCGTTGCCACTGGGGTATCTGGCATTGGCCCCTGATTTAAGCACTGCTCAGCCACAGCTCCATGGGGACAAGGTCTTCAAGACAGGTAGCTTGTTCATCTAGCAGAGGGAGATTTGGGGGTGGGGTGAGACTGAAATGAAACCAATGGGGATGAAAAATGCACAAATCTTCAGTCCCAAGGGAATTAAGCCCGTGACACCTTTCCTGAGGACTTGATGGAATCCCCATCCCTTGAAGACTCTGTAGCAGGACCAAACATGTGTCCAGACAATGTGATGTAGCCCAGAGAGAAGCCCTGGGTCTGAGCAGGCATTAGTGGATACAGTCCTCTGGCCTGTATTACACAGAAGTTTAAACTAGATGATGGGACTGGCCCCATCTGGCTGTGTGCTGTCTGAATGGAGGAGCTCCAGCTGGTAACCCCTCATTTCATAAGAACGGCCATACTGGGTCAGACCAAAGGTCCATCCAGCCCAGTATCCTGTCTGCCAACAGTGGCCAGTGCCAGGTGCCCCAGAGGAGGTGAACCGAAGACAATGATCAAGCGATTTGTCTCCTTTCCAGGTCCAATGCCCCACATGACCCCAGTGCAGCTGCTTCAAGTCTCCTTTGAAATTCAGGTGGGAGAAGCAAGAGAGCCTGGCCTGTTCCCAAGCCCTTTTCAGAGCTCCTGTCCAGGACTTTCTGGGCTCCTTCAAGTCACAGGTCCTCTCCCTGAATTGATTTATATGCACACGCACACGCACACGCACACGCACACGCACACGCACACGCACTTCTCCATCCATCCACTCACTAGGTGCATGTGCCGTCCGGAAATCCAGCCTGCATTGTGGGGTTTGTGTTCGCCCCATGAGTGGGAGGTCCTGCTCCATCTTGAACATGCCTCGGGCTCAGCCAGCAAGGCAGCCTCTGTTTTAACTTGCTGGATCTTCAGCCTCATCCTGTCACTTACCTGGTCTTTCCCCTCCCTTTGTTCTTTTGTCTGGGCCAGTTCAGGCCCCTACCTCCGGATCCCAGGTGAGTGGGTGGGGAGGGGACTGTCACAGAAGAAGGGGATGCAGGGTTGGTTTCACTGGGGTCATGCAAGCACTGATGCTCCACAGAGGTGTCAGGGCTGGAAACAGCAGGTGTGCCACCTGCTGGGGTAAAATTTCCTGCATGTTCCATGGTGACACCAGGAGAACTGGCTTGATTGCAGGATCCAATCTTACAATCCCAACAGGAACCTGCTGCCACAGGAGAGGAGAACTTCCAGGGGTGTCCTCCCCTCACCTACCTCCTGCCTTGGCACAAGGACTGGTGCTGTGCCCAGGGAAGCAAATGTAGGATCCTTGTGCACCCCCACTTCTGCACTTGGACAGGTAGACTCTGCTGTTCCCCTGCCACCTCTGCATCCCTAGGAGCCAGCTGAGCCTTCCAGAGCCCTGCACCCAAGGGGCCATAGGTGCTGGGAGATGTGCTGACGCAGCCCCCTCACCTCCAGAAAGAATTCCAGTGCGGCTGTGCATGTCCTGGATGCAGATGTCTTGCAAAGAGCTCTGCCCAGCCAAAGTCCATGGGAGCACAGGAATGAGAGCTGCCCTTGCGCCTGGCTGCACCAGGGATATTTGTATCAGTGGAGCTGACCTGGAGAGGTGCATCTACCATGGGGCTAGCACTGCCATATTTGTACCAAGACCCCCAGGCTGACAGCCCTTCCTGGGATCCCCCCGTGCCTCTGAATGGCAGCAGGTCTGCCCACAGCTTGGGATCATCTCCAGAGTTGTCACTGAGCTCAGCCCGTTTTTGTGCAGAGTGGGCTGGATGAGGCCAAGGTACTGACCACGTTACTCAGCTGTGCCTAGTCAGGGGGTTCTGTTCCGCACCTCCCCCGGCTGGGCAGAGTCCTTAGCCAGTGGGGACTTGGACCCAGATGTTTCACCCCAGATGAGCTAGCCTTCTGTGAGCAAAGGGTCTGGTAGATGTGTTCATGGGTCAGGAGCACTGGGGTCAGGATGCTCTCAGACACACGCCCCGGGATGTGACTGTGGCAGGCTGTAAGCCCAGCTGATGGAAGCTCATCTCCACCCCCGATGGGAAACTGCCTGCATTGTGTACCTTGCTCCAAGGCCTCTGGGCTGGTGTGGGAAGATGACAGCCCTCCCTCTGTTTGCCTGGTGCTACCCATGGTTGCCGTCACGGCTGGGCTGTGTGTGAGGAGTCCGGCAGAACACAGAGCAGCTCCTCCTGCCTTCAGGGAAGGGTTTGTGAGCCTTTAGTCCCTGCAGTTTGCTGGCCCTGCTGAGCACCAAAGGGAGTTTCTGATGGCTGACCAGCCACGCCAGAAAAGCCACGCAATCCTGCTGACAAGTGCTCTAGGGGGCAATTCTGCCCTGGTGTTCAAAGGGTCCCTCCAAAGGGCATCAGACTTGTGGGACCAGAGGGCTGTCCAGGGAGCAAACAGAAATGAGGGGAGTGAAAAAGGCAACAGTGGGGATGGCTGGAGATGCTCTTCATCCTTGCTGGGATAGAAGGGGAGCATCTCATGGCGCCCTGGGGAGCTCTAACTTTCACTGGCTCCAGGCCAGGAATCCAGGGGCACCGTGTGAATTACAGCTCCCATATCGTCTGTCCTGTAGGGTAGACGCAGGCCCCAGGGAGCTGTTTTGGGGTTGCCCTGAAGCTAGCTTGGCTGGAGAGTGTCCTGAAACCTCTGCATGAAATCCGCCCGCCCTCCAAACCCCAGGGGGATGTCTCCTGCCCCATGGATAAGTGCTCCCCATAGAGCAGCAATCCCAGGGCACACCCTGCCTACCACTGGATCCAGAGGGACCTAGGGCAGCCAGACACAATCCAGGCCCACAAGTCAATCACCAGCAGCCTAGAATAGGGGTCTAGATGCCACCTCTCTTCCCTGCCTGCACTAGTGCTTAGCCCATCACTCAAAGCCAGGCCGCTGGGCCCGTAGGGACTGGCACCAGCCTCAGAAGCTAGAGGGGTGATTCCATTAGCTGTTCCTAGTTGCAGGCTGTTATCCTCTGGGAACCTGATGCCAGGCTCTCAGGCACTAAAGCAGCTTGTCAGTAAGGGACCAATGGGCCTTGCGAGCAGCCTGGGCACCCAATGGGGCACTTGCATTTCTATCCCTCCTTCTTTGCTCCCTGCAGACTACCTGACCCTGTTTAGCTTAACCAAAGCAGAGCATCCCCTATTTCCCAAGCCTCTGAAGAAACAGTTTCTCCTGGCTTGGGTCCTCGGGACCCACTTAAGGCCCTGTTGAATGGGTCTCGTGCCTTCTTGGCAAGCAAGAGTTCAATTCCGAAATAGCCCTGGGCTCCGTGCAAGCAACTGCTGGGCGGCACTCAGCCAGCCACAATTGAGGGTGAAGAGGGAAGAGATCCCACAGCCCTGGCAGCCCAGCTGAAATAGAATGGGTGTTGGCCAGCCTGTGGCTGAGCTTCAGCTCAGGGTGTGCAACAAGGATCTGGGCTGTCTCAGTGAAGTTGTCTGGTGAGGGTGGGCTGGGCGGGGGGGGGGCAGTGGATAAAGGAAGCCCCCCCACCCACCAAGCTGAGCTGAAACCTGAAGTCTCGAGCAAGGGCTCAGAGCTTTTGGGGGCAGATGCAGCAGCTCTGCAGGGGAGGGTTGCAGCCACACTGGTGCCTGAGTCAGAGCTTAACATGTGGCTGTGCTGGTGTCACAGCATGGCCATGTCTTGAGTGCAGATGGGCCAGACAAGTGGGCTAGAGAGCCTTGAGCCAGTCAGCAGCTTCTGAGCCAGCAGCGTTCAGCTGGAGAAAGCCCCCAACGAGCCCTGCACACAACCAGCCACTCACAGTGGGCTGTGGGGATGTCAGCAAACCTGAACCCCCAGAGTTGGCTCCAAGGGCACTGGAGAGAGCCAAAAGCCAACCAGTTCAGAAGGCCAGATGGCGTCCCAGAGGTCTGGCTGGTGGCAGAGACTCCCTCCCTGTCTGCTCCCTGCAGCGAGTTGCTGGCGTTATGTACTGGCAGGAGGCGTGCCATGCTGCCTGGCCAGGTGCATACAGGGCAGTGGGAGGTGGGTGCATCCCGTCTCTTTCTGAGCAGTGGCAAGCAGGGTGCTCAGCTTGTTGGATGCCATCAGCTTCTGGCAGGGAGGTGGAGGGATATTGGCTAGCATCGGGACCTGTACGAGTTCTGTTGGCTTCATCCCACCAGGGCTGGCTGTCCATTACAGTGGCAAACCACTGGGGGATTTGCATCGTGAGGTGCTGTGCAGAGCAGGAACTGGCCCTGTCCCAAGGAAACTAAAACCCAAATGGAGATGAGAGGGTAGGATGGAGAAAGTGAGGCAGCAGGCAGGGAAGTGACTTGCCCTAGGCCCTGCGGGGGCCTCCATGGTCACCGGTGCTGCACAAACACTCAGCGAAGGACAGCTCCAGCCCCCAGTTGATGCAGAAGCAGAGGGGGGTGAAGTGGTCTGCACAGAGCTGGCACAAGAAGTTGGGTCTGGACCAGGCCAGGGCAACACTCTACTGCAGAGTAACCTGGGGGCTTGGGTTGGGCCTTGGACTGTCAACCAGCAAAGGAGAAATGTTGTGCTGGGCCTATTTCAAACAACTAGATCCTGCCTATTCCCATTCTGCCTGGACTCCTTTGATGGTAGCTGTGGGGCGCACCTGGGACTGACTCACTGCTATGTTCATGCTAAATAATGCCAGGGCAGCTGGGTGTCTGATTAGCCCCCTCCCCCAGTCACATGCCAGCCACATGCAAACACTGACAGACAACACCCCACTGGAGAGAAGGTACACTGGAGAATAAAGAAGGGTCTAGTTGTCTCTTGGCTGTTACTAGCAGCCAGAGCTCCTGGTTCTATTCCCACCTCTGCTGCAACGTGTTGGGTGATGGGGACAAGTCATGTCCTTCCCTGCCTTAGTTTCCTCTTTTGCAAAGTGAGGTGGATGGGGTTACAGAGCTTCCCTGGGATTGTGCAATTACTCATGTGGGCCTGAAGGTGGAAGATGACGTGGGAGGGCAACGTGCTGAGACTTTGCTCTCGAGGTGTGCAGCCAATGAGAGCCTCTGGCTTTCTGAGGGCGCCCCAGGCAAAGTGGGGACCAGAACTCCCAGATGTTAAGCCCACTCTTGGATGCCAGCAACGAAGGGTCCTGTGGCACCTTATAGACTAACAGAAAAGTTTAGAGCATGAGCTCTCGTGAGTTAACTCACTTCTTCAGATGCTCACGAAAAGTGAGTTTCAGTTAACTCACGAAAGCTCGTGCTCTAAACTTTTCTGTTAGTCTATAAGGTGCCACAGGACCCTTCGTTGCTGCTACAGATCCAGACTAACACGGCTACCCCTCTGATTCTTGGATGCCAGTGGCTCAGAGAAGGGACCAGATTTTATTAAGACATTAGCATCTAGTGCTTCCATGTAGAGTTCAAGGGCCCATTGCACTTGGCTCCCTGAGATTTGGGCCCTCTCCCTAGGAGCTGTCCTGGCTTCAGTCCTGTCAGCACTCTTGGGGGACTGTCCTCTGGACATTACACTCCTTGGCACCCTGCCTTTATACCCTGTGTGGGATACCGAGATCACCTAGACCCCTTATCTCTATGCCATAAATGCCCCAATCATTCGCTCCCTCCCCGACCTGCAGCCCCCAGTGGGCAGGGCTGGTGTTCTGGCCCTGGAATAAGTCTTGTTCAGATGTCTGCACTGTTGGCCATTGGTGTAGCCCAGCCAGCCCCTTGCTCTGCTTCTCAGTTTGGCATGGCCCTGGCTTGGCTACATTGTTCTAGCTGCACTGTCCCAATGCAGGGAAGTGCTCTTGTCTTTGTGTGTGTGTGTGTGTGCTGGGGGCATTGGCTGGTTCTCCTTTGGAAGCACAGGGCATACCTTACATTTGTTTTGGTGGGAGCAGGTTGGGCTCTTGGGATTGAGCTAAAGCTCCTCAGATGCTGGTAAATGATTCTCACTGGCTTTGATGGGCACAAGATGGCACCCCACAGCAGAAGCCTAAGCCGCTCTCGGGTGTCCCAGCCTGGTGTCCTACTCCACGGGGCATGCAGCTGCCAGCACCCGAGGGAAGAGGAGCTCTGGTCAGGTATGGGAGAGGCAGCCTGGCTCCATGGTCAGGGAGCTGATTGATGGTCTGCAGCTCAGTTCCCTGTTTTGTGCTGTGTTGTGCTGTGCAGGTGAGTTGCTCTGGCTTGCTGCATTACAATTCCCCACCTGCAACAGGCAACAATAGCCCTGTCCTACATTGGGAGAGCAACAGGGCTTAACGGGCTGGAGCTGCCCATAGACAGACAAGTACCATCTCGATTCTGTGGCAATGCAGAGCAGCATCACACCCAAAGCCAGGGTCCGGTGCCCAACCCACACAGCAACCCTCAGCCAGGCCTGTCACGGCCCTTTCCCATTCCTTGTTCCTTAGCCCAGCCACATGGTGCTGGATGTAACCCACCGAGGACAGCAGCAGTACAGCAGTGTACGGGCAGTGGCAGTGGGGCTGTTACTGCCATCTGACAGATGATGCTTTATCAGTTGAAGTGGGCTGGGATTTGCCAGGAAGCCTAAGGGAATTAACCCTGAGTCCACCACCTTAGTATCTTAAGGGCACTTGGTTGGCAGATCAAGAGCTGACGGAACAGGGAGTCAGTGGTAGAACTGGGACTAGAAGCCAGGAATCATGATTCCCTGACCCTGATCTAGTCCACAGGCCAACACTTTCTCCCTGCCACTCGCCCCCAACCAGTGTCCTGTGCCTGGCTTCCCCAGCTTCCCCAGCTCCACAGAAAGCCCCACTGTGCACTACACTTTCCTCTGAGTGGAGGGTGCATTGGACCCTGCAGCTCCGGAGCCTGGTGTGAATCTGACGGAGAGTGCATCTGCCATGGCAGGGAGAGGACTCGACCTGCAGATGTCAGCTCTCCGCACCTGGTACGTACATGAGAGGAAACCCAAAAGGAATGGGCCTATCTGAACTCGTGGGATGGGAGGTGTGGGGTGGGAGAGAGAAGGAAGGTAGATAGAAAACAAGGGGGGAAGCAAGCGAGGTTGCTGTGCCATCTTGGGAAGCTCATAAGCCTGGGTGAACGAACAGTGGTTGCTGGCAGAACCACTTCAAGCAAAGTAGAAGAAATTTTGCTTCCCAGCGCTAGCAGCATAGAACATTGGAGACACTTTAGCATTCAGCTTAACTGGAGGGAAAAAGGGGAATTTAATGCAACCCATATATCTGTTCTGCCGATGCAAGTTAACTTATCCCAGATGCCTTGTGTCTGCTCCAGTTATCACTGCAGAATGCAAACAAAGCCCAGGTTCTCCTTCCCTGAGATCAGTTGCTATTTGGCTTTGGTTTTCTGTAGGTCCTACTTTTAGTCTATCTGGTGGGAATCAACTCTTGGGATAGGTTGGAAAACTGCCGGCAGGGAGGAAGAGGGGTGGGTCTTGCTCTTTGGTCTGCTGGGATCACAAGCCAGTGTGGCTGCACTGACTGGCCCAGGGTGGGGGTCAAAAGGAAGAGGCTGAATCCTTTTGTTCTTTCCTTCCCCCCCTCCTTCCGCCCCCAAACATCTCATCTGAAGCTCCTGGCCTCCCATACGCTGGTCAATTCCCATACAACACCTGTGAGTCTGCCTTGGACTTCCATACAGGGGATGAATCTCACTTACCTCCCATGGTGTCTCTTTCCCCAGTGGAGCTTTTGGCAGGAGTCTGAAACTTTTTCATGCATCAGAGCAGATCTGGAGGCCCTTGGCCCCACTCAAGCCAGGGCTGATCCTGCTGATACCAGGCGAGGCAGGAGAGATGGCTTCTGGATTTAGTGGTCAGACTGGTGTGAGGTTATTTTACAACTGCAGGGAAAGGAGCTGTGATGCCTTAGGTTCAGCTGCTCTTGAACACTGTAATTCTCAGCTGTCAGGGATGCCTGGGGCCAGATCCCCAGCTGGTATAAATTGGTGCAGCTCCATTGACTTCAGTGGGACAACACCCACTGACAGCAGCTGGGGACCTTGGTCCTCTTGCCTTTTTACCTGGTGTCATTTCCAGGTTACTAGCAGCCGATGGAGTGAAAGGGCTTCTCTTGGACAAACATCCACCCAACCATTGCATCTCACCATGTTTCTGTGCTCTCAGGCCCTGGGGGAAGGTGGGGACTCTGGAAAGGTGGGAGAGGCAGGAAGGTGCTGGGCTGTCAGAGAAAGAAGTGCACTCCAAAAGCTTATGTCCAAGTGGCCTCTCCTCAGCTAAGGTCCAAGCTCTGCCCTAGACATGTCCTGCGTCTCTGCTCAGCGGCGTTCAGTTGTAGGAGTAGCTGTGGAAGGTTCTTTTCCCCCGTGTGGGGAGCTAGCGGGGAGCAGAGCATTTTGAGGGGGGTACATCTAATGAGATATCCAATGGGAGATGTTCCAGGGCTCCATGGTCCAGCCCCTCCCTGAACCAGATCTACCCCCAGTTCTGGACTTTGTGGGGCTCCCAGGGGCCATAAAGGGCCAAGCACCTCGAGGAACTCCACGGCTACATCACAATTGGGATGGAAGTGGCACTAAGGGACAGATTTCCCACAGAGCTGGGTGTGAGATCTGTCAGGGCCAGATCCCACCAGCACTGACCATGCGGCCAGATCTCCCAGTGCTCAGCACCCGCCATGGGGGACAGATCCCCCCGCACCCGCCATGTGCCCAGATCTCCTGGTGCTCAGCACCTGCCATGGGGCCAGATCCTCCAGCACCTACCATGTGCCCAGATCCCCAGCATTCAGCACCCACTAGGAGGTCAAATCTCCCAGTTCTACAATTAGGACCACATGCAAAGTGCTCCACTTACGAAGGAACAATCAGTGTCACACACACAGAATGGGAAAGGACTGCCTAGGAATGAGTACAGCAGAAAGGGTTCTAGGGGTTATAGTGGACCACAAGCTAAATATGAGTCAACAGTGTGATGCTGTTGCAAAAAAAGCAAACATGATTCTAGGATGCATTAACAGGTGTGTTGTGAACAAGACACGAGAAGTCATTCTTCCGCTCTACTCTGCGCTGGTTAGGCCTCAGCTGGAGTATTGTGTCCAGTTCTGGGCACTGCAGTTCAGGAAGGATGTGGAGAAATTGGAGAGGGTCCAGAGGAGAACAACGAGAATGATCAAAGGTCTAGAGAACATGACCTATGAAGAAAGGCTGAAAGAATTGGGCTTGTTTAGTTTGGAAAAGAGAAGATTGAGGGGGGACATGATAGCAATTTTCAGGTATCTAAAAGGGTGTCATAAGGCAGAGGGAGGAAACTTGTTCTTCCTTGCCTCTGAGGATAGAACAAGAAGCAATGGACTTAAATTGCAGCAGGGGAGGTTCAGGTTGGACATTAGGAAAAAGTTCCTAACTGTCAGGGTGATCAAACACTGGAACGAATTGCCAAGAGAGGTGGTAGAATCTCCATCACTGGAGATATTTAAGAAGAGGTTAGATAGATGGCTTTCAGGGATGGTCTAGAAAGTGCTTGGTCCTGCCATGAGGGCAGGGGGCTGGACTCGATGGCCTCTTGAGGTCCCTTCCCGTCCTACTATTCTATGATTCTATGGCCAAAGAGGCTGACTCCCACTTAGGCACCTAAAGAAGGTCTGGATCTCAAGGGAACTCGGTGATGGGCTGCTGCCATTGGGATGGCAGATTTTTCAAGGAGCTCAGCGCTCACCCTTTGGCAAATCTGGGCCCCGAGCACTCCTATTGAAAGGGCTTAATGCAAAGGCTGGGGGGAGCCAGTGCCAGGGTTGTGATGAGCTTTGAGTTCAGGGTATTAGCTGCAGCTAAGGCAACACTGGGGAAAAAGTTGTGGTTCAATCTAAGCCCCTTGCAACAGAGTGACCTGCATGCAGAACCAGCACAGATTTTTCTCCTTCCCAACTGCTTATTCTGTCTGTCCCTCATCTTTCTTTCCCTTAGCTCCTGATGGCTTTACCAGTTTTTTTTTTTTTGTGGGGGGGAGGAGAGGGAGGTAATTTTTCATTTCATGCTCTTGTTCTGTTCCCTCCCAGCTCCCTCTCTGTGGCTGCAAAACCATTGCATTCCTGAAACAGCCTCGATTGCTAATTCCAAATGATGAGGTGGCGTCTTCCCCCCTACACACACCCGGGTTCTCTGTCTCCCTTCCCCCTCTCCTTACATACATCTATATAAAAAGATGACATTCTTTTCTTTTCTGTCATGCTGCAGAAATTAAAGACACATCTTCCCCTGGCAAGTGGCCAGCGTTTCCAGTGTTGAAAGGCCTGATTGGCGGAGACTGCTCCTGCAACGTGTCTTGGGGGCACAGATACAGGGCTGAAAGCTGGCCAGAGAGTATTGTGTGTGTGGTGTCAAAACCACACCTCCCCCTGCAACACAGATCGCTACTTTTGGTGGAGCTCTCTTTGCATTTAATGGCAGCCTAGAAAAAAAATTGTAGCATGCCCCTCGCCAGTCCCAGTTTCGACGTGTCCATTTTTTTTTTTTTTTGCCTGGCTAGAACACACATGCGCACTCAACAATACCTTTATTTAAACGGAAACACAACACTTTGGAAGCCACCAGGACAGTGAATGTCGAGTCCCCAGCCGGGACTAGGGGAAAGTGCACAAAGAAACGGGGCCTTCAGGTGCTGTCAAGGTTCTTTTCTTATTTTACAAAGCCACAGCATTGCCCGGCCTGGGCCTGACTTGCAGCTGGTGGCAGCTGGGGCGGTTTGCACCAGTGTGAAGTGGTGGTAAAACCTGCACCCCTCCCACTTGGACCTGGTAGCATTTCAGTCCCGCTCTGCAAGTGTGTAAATGGCCTCCAGGACCCTGGGCCTAGTAGTTGTTCCCTCCAAGTATTGTGTCAGTTGAAACCACAATGCAACAGAGCTGACACATGTAGGGCCAAATGTCAGTTGTGGGCCAGAGCCTCAGCTGGTGTGACATGGCTTCGATTGCACTCTACTGATTTACACCAGCCGAAGGACCAGCCCATTGACTTCAATGGCGCAACGCTGATTTACCCCAGCTGGGGCCCGAGCCATTGACTTAAATGGATCTATGCTGATTTACATCAGCTGTGTGTCTGGCCTGTTGACTCCTGAGGAGCTATGTGATTTACACCAGCTAGGGGTCTGGCTCTCCCGCACCTGACATCTCTAAAAGGAATACTGAGCCATGCAAAAGAAAGTACAACTTTGGTCCGGGGGTCGTTGCTTAACATGCCTATCAATGGGCCAGATCCCACCACTCTGCTAACTTGGGGCCTGATCCTCAAGCACCGGCATCAGCAAGGCTTTTATCATAAACTTGTCTAGAAACAGGACAAGATTCTTATTCTGCCCAATGTTCCAACAAAGTCAATAGGACTAAAGATTCATGGAAAGAGAATATTTATGGGGGAAGCTTCTCAAGGGGTGTAAAATGGCATTGCTCCACCAGCAAACCCATCCACTATATGCAGAGACGATCTCTAGCTGCATCCTTATTTTATGGCTAAAGGCATACTTAGCATTCTCCTTACCAAAAAAAAAAAAAGGTACCACATTTTCTAGATAACCTACAAAGAATTCACTGCACTGTGTGTTCGCCCCCCACCTTTTTTACTAAAGATCCAGCAGTCTGCTATTGCATGGTAAACATATATATTTCTGCATGTAATTATAGCCTCTAAAAATTGCACAGTATAGAGTATATTATTGTCAGGGCGCGTTTTCTTTTTCCAACCAACGTGGCTCTTCAAATGTGGAAACAGCTGTGGAACTCTGCCAGAAAGAAAGAAAGAAAGAAAGAAAGAAAGAAAGAAAAATCCTTGCTGTAGTTTAGCCAGTGGATTGGAAGATCCACTTTCAGTATTTCAGCAGATGAAACTAAAGTTTGAGCACTTTACTATTAGGTGCCTTTGCATTCTAATGGACCCATGGGTTTGGATTTTTTTTTTCCAAAGGATGGTTTAGTGACTTTTTCATTTACTTGTCTTTGCTGAAGAGTTGAGAATGAAAACTTATACATCAGGGGCTTTTCCAGCCCAGAGAAATCACTCTCATAGACAAATCATGGGAATTTTGAATTTATTTAGGACTTAATACTATTTCTGCTTTGAGAAAAAAGCCTGCAAGCACTTGCGTATTGCATTACTGCTCTGTGTAATGCATGCATGCAAAGTGTATATTACAATAAATATTATGCATGCTTGTATATTTGCATGTATAGAGCTGTTTAGATCAATAGACATACTCACATATCTTTAGGGTAAATGTATGTACAACTCGATATCTCATGTGCATATTTTTTCTAAGTGTTAAAGACATTATTTTGCAATGCTTAGTTCTGTGAACTCAACAACATTTTCCCCAGGCTTCTGGATTTCTCTCTCTTTTTATTTCTCTTCTTTCCAGATTCTTTCAAACCTGGCCCTTTTCTATCATTTCCAGCACAAATGAACAAGCGGAACAGTCCCCCCAGACAATCTTTTGAAACATTTTTGAGACTTCACTTGCAATTAACAAAAATTATGGTTATTTCAAAAAGCAAAACAAGGCATATTTCTAGCTGGCTCGAGCCACAGAAAGGCAGGGATTCAAATTTTTCCCCCACCTGTATCTGGAAATTGTTTGCAAACATGACCCAGAAAAACATTTTAAACATTTTGAGAAATTCAAAAGAAAAAATGAAAATCTGCTCTCCCCCTAAGACTCTTGATTGTTGCATCCTTGGGACACCTCAAAGCCACGGCAGTCCATCGGGGATGCCATGCAGTGAGTTCCTACTCAGGTCAGAAGTGCTCCTAACAAACAACTCACCCAGCCTTTTAACTTGTAAAAAGCAAAGGGAGCTACTGCCCAAAGAATTTCCCCATGTTTCCTCCAGTTCTTTTTCAATATCTTTAGAACACTGCACATCCCTACTGTCTGTGCAACCTTCCTTGCCAACATAGCGGATCCAATGATTTTTGGAAGGTGACATAGACGGGTCCATACCTTTGTGACTGGACTATTCCCTCCCAACTTTGTGTGTGGATGTGGGTGTCCGCCTGGAACTATGTTAGCTGAGCTCTTCTGATTGGCTGAGGGGTTGGTCCAAGCTCCCCTCTGCATTGAGAGGCAAGCTCGATTGGGACCCACCTCTCTGGGATGCTGGATCATATAAAAAGGGAACCTAGACTCTTGCAGAGTCAGTAGGAGGTTTCTGCTGGGGTCTGGATTGGAACTACATAGTCAGATCATCCCTGTATGACTGGACTCTAAAACAGACCAAGGGGCCCAAAGAGTCTACATGTCTAATATTTAGACATGTTCAGCTTTGTGGATTCTCGGTTACTGCTGTTGATAGCAGCGACTGTACTACTCACCAAAGGTCAACAAGAAGAAGACGGTAAGTAAAAACTTTCTTGCTTACTTTCTGTATGAGAAATATAGATCTGCCCAGATGCATGTTTTGTTTAAATGTCTTTGCTTAGGTGTAGGCTGCTCCTACTTGGGGCGGGAGAAGTACAATTGCACGAGAGCAAGAGGGATGCAAAGTTGGACTGAGCTGCAAAGAGAAAGTTGGTTAAAGTTCTGGATGGGGGATGTAAAACTTAGTGCTTGGAAAGAGTTGGGTGTGTTCTGGGGAGTGGATTTTGTAGGCACTGCTCAGTAGGAAAGTGCATTTACAAGATCAGGTTAGAGAGATGTGGAGAAATGCTTTTGGTTTTATTAAGGGTTGTGCATCTTAAAATGGGGCAAGGTGAGGGAAAAACATTCTCAACTTTTATAGAGCACCTGGAATTGTGTGTGGCGGAGGGTGGGTCAGCTGGCGTCTGAATGTATTGCTCAGAAGGTGGGGGTGGACAAATCAAGTATATGTTGTGGTTCGTTCTTCCCCCACTGACAACCCTTCCACAAGCAAAGTTAATGAGCTGCTGCAGAAGGGGACTGGGTGTGTTAGTATGATCTGTGTCTCCTTTAAAATGCCCCTGGTGGGTAGACAAGGAGTTGGATCAATTCTGAGATTCCTTGCCAAGTTCTGGGGACGGTGGAGGTGAGCAGCAGAATCAGCCTGGAGGAGGGATTGTCAAGGGGCAGGGGGGGGGGCAAGGCTGGCTAGGGAGGGGTGGGGGAACTGGTTATGGAAAAGCCATTGTGTGCTCGGAATGCTCCGCGAGCGGGAGGGAGCCCAGGGCTGGAGGGTTCTGATCTGCAAAAGCCATCAGCAAAGAATGAGGAAAGTTGCCGATGATTCATTGGGAAAATGTCTGAGAAGCCTGTAAAGCACAGGAGTCTAGACATCACTTCACAGCACAACAGACTGGATGCTGGGGAGCCGGGTTCATGTTTCTGCAGAAAAGTTTCATGGGTGGGGGGTGGGGGGGCCGGGGTATCCAGTGGCGACCTCTGGTGGCCAGCCCCTGGCCTTGCTCCAGCAAAACCCTCTGGACTGCATGAACAGTCCCTGGGACCCATTGGGAGTCGTGGGACAGGGCAGTACCCACCAAAAGGGCTATATTTCTGGGGTACACAACTGGATGGGTTTTCTGGGCACCTCACACACCTCCTATCCCAAGCTAGGAGTAGCATCCCCATTCAGAGCTTGCTGAAGTCAGTTACCTGGGCTTGGCCTGCCACCTACAGGTGGAGCGGCTGCCTGCACCCCTGGCATTCGAGGAGGGTGTCAACACAGCAGTTTCCTGTTGCCAAACCACTGGCTTCTGGGGTTGGAGCCAGCAAGAGCATTTTTGGTTTTACATGTAAAGTAGATATAAGAAGCTGGGGATAACAGAGTAGAAACATCTGGCCTCTCGGCTGTGATCCCGACTGATGGGCTTCACACGCTAGGAGGGCTTATCCTGCTTGTCTCCCTGCTGGGGGGAAATGACGCCAGAGTTGACAAAACCAGAAGTGTGTGAAAACATTCCATGCTAAGAAAAACAGCTCTCCTGCCCTTATCCCCTCTCCCCTACTTCTCTTTAATCAATCCGCCTCCTGCTTTACAGTCAGCCCCCTTACCACCACCTCCCCGCCTGCCCTGCCTGAAAGTGGCATATTCTGAACCGATTACAACCCCATCCACTTGACCTCACTTTCTGCCCCACTCTCATTGATGCTGGCAGCTTTGCCTTCCTGCCCAAACCATCTTCACTAGATCCACTTTCGCAAAGCAACTACCTGACAGAACACATTTCACTGCCCCTCAGCAGAACCTCTTGTCTCTGGATCCCCGCCTTCCTTCCTCTCTCCTGTCCCCTCCTAGTTCAGTCTTATGGGAGATTCAGTGGAGTTATTTGCCTTGGCCTAGGCTCCAGCAAGTTGGGTTACAGTTGGATGTAACAATTGGCTGCAGGTTTTGTTTAAATTCCAAAGGCACTGGAAATAGTTATTGTGGTGTTGGCAGGTTTCCTGTTGTGGAGCTGAGCTGATGAGAAGCAGATGAGTATATGGAGGTTCCAGGAGAGGGGGGAAAAGGCCTATGGAACTGGAGAGGAAAGAAAAACGCCCTTGGATAAAAAAGCAATAGAGCGTGATTGGCTTTAGGAGATACTCTCTTTGTACACAGATTGGGGTTCCTGGCCTACAGCTTCTGGGTCCTAATTCGGCTCCTTCCCTCATAACAATCCCTCCTGACCCTTGCTGTCTCTCTAGTTCCATCTGGAAACTGCGTACAGGACGGACTAACATACAGTGACAAAGATGTGTGGAAACCTGACCCCTGCCATATCTGCGTGTGTGACAGTGGTGAAGCCCTGTGCGAAGAGGTGACCTGTGAAGACACCTCGGACTGCCCCAATGCTGAGATCCCCTTGGGAGAATGCTGTCCCATCTGCCCTGACACTGAGGGTACTTACTACTGCTCATGTGCATGTGCTGCCTTTCTGCTCGTTCTTCTGTAAGGTGCTGAGCACCGAGGTGTGCTGACACCAGCTAAGCAGCTCCCTCGACACATGCACAGGAGGAAGGGGGAATGGAGGCCAGGAGAGCAGCAAAGACTAGCTTGGAGACCTGACAGCTTCAGCCTTGTCCCTGGTGAAGCTAAAGCCCCTAGTTATAGCACCACGGATAAGACCTAGCCATGCTGCTCCTCTCCCTTGAGTTTCCTAGCGCATTGCTTTCTAAAAGCCATTTCACATGGGACTGATTATTCCTGGAGGGGGGTGCGTGCCCTATGGGCCGGGTTAAGCCATGGTGGACACAGTTATGACCTCTCCTTAGCATGCATCATGGGCAGGGAGACAGGCAGAGAGTGAGAGATGCAGCTCTTTTCCAGGTAAAGCATCTGAGCATGTTTCCCCCACAGCTATGCTATTTAAGTACGCAAAGCAATAGGGGGTGGGGGATTTTGCTGTCATTTATTCCAGGGCAGCGTGGTTGGCTCCCTTGGCCAGGATGCAGCCTGGGGTAATCTGCCCTTTTTAAATGACCTTGTGTCTCTTTCTCCTCCCTCTCCTGCAGCCTCTCCTGTCTACCAAGAAGCCACTGGAGTAGAGGTAATAATGCTCCAGGGTCTTTCCACACAAAATCCATTCCCTATTGTTTTCTGGGGGGCTTTTCTCTCCATGCTAATTCTCTAACCACCTCTCTCGCTCTTCTCCCCGACCAGGGCCCTAAAGGAGATCCCGGCCCCAAAGGAGAGAGGGTAGGTATCTCTAGCCAGGCATGGGCCTTTCATCCCTAGAGTTTGGCCAGGAGCCATGGGTGAGGGAGAGGGAAGGATTTCTATGGATGTGTTATGGGATTTCAAAATAGTCCAGAGAACTTTCTGTCCAAATGTCACAATCTGAATCCAACCAAGGACGATTGCAACTGAGCCCAGTTCCCCACTTTGTACTAGGCCCATGTCCCCCGCAGCACTGACCTGAGAGTTCTCACCTCTTTTTTAGGGACCCCCAGGCCCACCTGGCAGAGATGGCATTCCCGGACAGCCTGGTCTTCCTGGCCCCCCAGGACCCCCAGGACCCCCAGGCCTTGGCGGAGTGAGTTGGATTCCAATCATTCACCCTATTCTCTCTAGCCCAGGTGAACCCAGCACAATATTTTCACACCGGCCTTCTCTTTTTATTTTCTCCTGCAGAACTTCGCACCTCAACTGTCTTATGGCTATGAAGAGAAATCCGTTGGTGGCCTGTCCGTGCCCGGCCCTATGGTGAGCATCCAGCATCCCCCTCCAAGGGCGGGGCTGGCACTGCCCTGGTGGTCAGAAGCTAGGGAGAAAGGAGAAGACAGGTGCTAGCTTGGCCTAGCTTATCTTTAGAATGCACCAGGCCAGCTGCATCAGACAGGCAGAACAGACATCTACTGGCACGACTGGCAGCTGTTCGGGACTGATGTTTTCCTAGGACAGCTCTGTCCTGATTATGCAGGATCAGAAAAGGATACTTGAATTTGCCTTACTCTTAAGGCAGCTTAAGACCAGGGGCTTGCTCTCTTCCCCAAGTTACCCCCGCAAAAGTAGCACATTTTGGCAGGCAGCTCCCTGGACTGGGAGGTCAAGGGATCACCAGGAAAGGTCCACAAGTGGGAGGGGAGGATGGTAGAAGACTCAGCCAGAGGCAGCATGGTCCATGCCACAGTCAGCCCTGAGCCAGTTGCTGCAGGTGGCATGGGAAGAGAGGTGTCTGCAGAGATGGGGGAGGCACTGCCTAGGTGATGTGGAGGTTATTCCAGTGCATCTCTTCACCTGACTTGTGTTTTTCTCTCTCCCCCACTTCCAGGGCCCAGCTGGTCCCCGTGGTCTCCCTGGTCCTCCTGGTGCACCTGTAAGTAGCTTGCATCTCCCTTTTCAAGAAATTAAGACCCACCTGAACCCTCCATCTGTGCCTTGTAATTGCCCCCTTTGGGAACTAGCTACTGCTGGTGCCCTTTTGGGATCTTCTGCTCTGAGAGACTTTCTCAGCAAGGGAAGGGGAGGTTTCTGGGCAGGGGAAGAGCCTGGGTGTGGCTCCTTCCAGGTGGCTAGTAATAGATACCTCACACTGAGAAGCCGGCAGGTCATGGGTGCTCTGCGCTCTGCAGCTGGCCATGAGGGGAAACCGGATGGATGCACCAGCAAGCGAGTGCAGTTATGTTTGTTTTTTACCTCCTCTTGTTTTATCCTCTTCTTTCTCTAGGGTCCTCAAGGTTTCCAAGGTCCTCCTGGTGAGCCTGGAGAGCCTGGAGCTTCTGTAAGTCACTCACTCATCTTCTCCCTCTTCCGTTTCCATACGAGGATGGTCAGCATCCTGAATCTGCCGGCCCCAATCTGGGCCTATTCCTGGCACCTTCCCTCTTCTGCCACAGGAGAGTGCCTGATGCAAAGCCTGCCCTAGCCAGACTTCATCAGTAGGATGGGATCTCTCCAGCCAAGGCAAGAGCCCATCCTAGGCCTGCAAGTGGCTACTGGAGGGCTGGCATGCGGAAGTCATGTACAGTCTCAGACTATGAACACACGTTTCTTCTGCCTGTTCTAGGGTCCCATGGGTCCCCGCGGTCCTGCTGGTCCACCTGGCAAGAATGGAGATGATGTAAGTATCCTAAGTTCAAGATCAAAAGTCCATCCAGTGAAGTCCTCCCCTCCATCCCCAAATGCAGGGGTAGTCTTGCTTGCTAGCAGATGCTGTGCTGCGTGTGGTGGGTACATGGCCTTCCTTGTAGGTTGGAGTCAGGTGAGGCTTTGGCTTTTGGGATGCCTTGAGGCACAGAGAGCAAAACAGATGGGACTTTTCCCCAAACAGGCTTTTGGGCAGAGTCAGGCCCCTTTGTCAGTTTTGTTAGGTTCTGGTAGGTGCTCACGGCAAACGAGCCATGTGGCTATTGACCTGACTCCAGCTGACTGTCCTTCTCTTTTCCCCTCTCCAAGGGTGAAGCTGGAAAGCCTGGCCGTCCCGGTGAACGTGGTGCTCCTGGCCCCCAGGTGAGATGTCCCTTCGGCCTGGGTCCCCCATGGAGCTGGGGTTGGGCTTGGGCTTTTGGTGGGTTTTACACGTGCACAGCAGCAGAAGTGTGACACGGCTGGGAAAGCAGTGGCTGGGCACCTGGATTCACGGTGGTGCAGGTGAAGAGGGACCCTCTCGATGCTCGTGACTCAGGGTGCTCACTAGCAATGGTAAAGAGCCATGGTCGCACCAAGTCATGGCCATGACCACAGAGGCCTCCATTAGCTAACACATGCTGGGGCGCTTGGCTCCCCTCTGCAGAAACTGGCTTGACATAGGTTGGCCAAGCTATTCTTCTCTGTAAATCATTTATTTTCCTTTCCCCAGGGTGCCCGTGGTCTGCCCGGAACTGCTGGCCTGCCAGGCATGAAGGGTCACAGAGTAAGTCCAGTCTTTGGTTATTTACAGTTCAAAAAGAGAAAGGCAGGATGGCCCTTGGAGCACCAAATCACTGGAGATGCAGCAGTCAGAGCGTGCCTGCTCTCACCTGTCCTTAGCCACGAAGGAAACATAAGCAGTGTCTGAGGTATCCCCACCATGCCCTCAGCTGGTCCATTGCAAGGCAACCCTGGAGGTTCATTTCACCAGGAGGAACAGGGAGCACAGAGCAACTTCCCAGCCTCCTTTTTTCCCCCACCTTAGAGGAATCCCCTTTCTCATTATAGCCAGCTGGCAAACAGAGGGAGACATTGCCACAAGCAGATTGTGAGGGACTGTGGCAAAGCCAGACAACAGTGTCTTCTTCTTACCCTAACCATTGCACACCTTTGCTTTTCTTTTCCCTTCCCTCCAGGGCTTCAGTGGTCTGGATGGTGCTAAGGGTGACACCGGTCCAGCTGGTCCCAAGGTAGGTCTCTGCCACAAGGCACATTGGCCATCTCTGCTTCCTTCAGTCTTTCCTGGTAACTCGTGGAAACCAGCTGTTGACCTCAGCTTTGTCTTCTTTCTAGGGTGAGCCTGGTAGCCCTGGTGAGAATGGTGCTCCTGGACAAATTGTGAGTAGATCGTTCCTGATGCCCATTGACAAAAAATTTGGGCCCTTGGAGGTGCCAGGGGGGAGATGACAGCGGGTTGGGGTGTTGAGCCTATGGGAGCAGCAGGAACTTACAAGAAGAGGGGTGATGGGGAGGGTGGAGCTGAATCTCCAGAGCACTTGGGTTTCCAATAACCAACCCGAGAACAGGGAGCAGATTTACCACGATGAAGCCCCACACAAGGTGGAGATGCTGGGTGCAGGGAGGGGCTGCCTGGAGACCAACAACTGTGCCATCTCCAGATTAACTCACATCTGTCCTCCTTTCTAGGGGCCCCGTGGTCTTCCTGGTGAGAGAGGCCGCCCTGGTCCATCTGGCCCTGCTGTGAGTATTGGTGCTGTATCACTGGGCTGTGAAGCATCCCCTCTGTGCTGCCCTCGCCCCCGTGCCCTGTCCTCTGGGATAGCTCCAGAACGTGGCATGCTCCTCAGCTCACAGCTTCCCTGGCTTGTGCCAGCCTGTCTGTAACCAGGCCCTCTCTTCTCTCTCCCTGGCAGGGTGCTCGTGGTAATGACGGTGCTTCAGGTCCTGCTGGCCCCCCAGTGAGTATTTCCACTGCACACTGCCCTGATATGAGATAGATGGTTCAGCCACAGAGCCTTGGCCATTGTGTGGCACAGCTGCATAGACACTGGCCACTGTGACTGCCACTTCACTCCAATCCTGGAGCTCTGCTGGCGTGACCCCAATGGTGGCACCAGCACAGTCCCACTCAGGGCCTGGCTAATGCCCCAGTGGAAGATTTCTGATCTCCAGCCTCTTTTTCTGCCATGGCAAAGTGAAACCCAGATCTCTAGCTGCAGCTAGGAAAGTTTGGTTGAGGTTAAGATTTTGTTGAGGTTCTGTGATGGGAACCCACCAACCACAGAGGTTCCTCGCTATCATCCTCTGACCCACTTTCCTTTTCATCTAGGGTCCCACTGGCCCAGCTGGACCCCCTGGCTTCCCTGGGGCTGTCGGTGCTAAGGTAAGGCCAAGCTCACCTCCTTGCTTGGGGGCACCTCCATATCTTTGTGGCAGGAGCTTTCCCCACAGCCAGCTTGGGTGGAAGCTGATCCCAGTCTTGAACATGAGGTTTTGTCATAGCTCACATTCACTGTCCAGGAGTTTGGGAGAGCTAGAGACGAGGCCTGGTCCCACAACCCTCAGCACACTGTGGGGTAGGGTCCTTGGGGGTCCATCTCTGTGTTGGGCCAAGCAAGTCCTTGTCACAGTGACCCTAAGGCCTGCCAAGCCCTGGGTTTGGATGCAGCGTTATGGCTGTACTCAGTCATCCCCAGAGGCCTTGGAGGTGAGACAACGAGGCAAGCGAGGAGCTGGTGAGGCACAGCAACTCCCTCCAGAAGGGCTTGGGGCGGGGGAGTAGCAGCCTTGGTTCTTCAAGACACTCAGTCCCCATCAGAACCCAGCCTGGCTGGAGGTCAAGTGGCTCCTGTGGGGGGGGATGGGGGGGTGGAGGGAATCTCCCAGCAGTCACTGTGCTCACTGATCTTTCTCCCCTGTCTTGTGCTTTAGGGTGAAACTGGCCCCCAAGGTGCTCGTGGTGGTGAAGGCCCACAGGGTGCCCGTGGTGAACCTGGTGCCCCTGGCCCCGCTGGCGCTGCTGGCCCTGCTGTGAGTAGAACTGCGTGACCAATACCACCTCTTGCCCTTTGCCCCATTCACCCTGTTGTTGCTGGTGATAACCCTCCTCTCTTCTCTGTCCTAGGGCAACCCTGGCAGTGATGGACAGCCTGGTGCCAAAGGTGCCACTGTGAGTAGCAATCTCCCTCTTCCATAGCAGGCAGCTCCTGGAAGACAGGTTTTCCAGCTGCTTCACCATCTCTTCTTCCTCCCCTAGGGATCTCCTGGCATTGCTGGTGCTCCTGGCTTCCCCGGTGCTCGCGGCCCCTCTGGACCCCAAGGTCCCAGCGGTGCTCCCGGCCCCAAGGGTAACAGTGTAAGTCCTTCCTTTTTCTTATTGGAATTGGATTGACCTTCTTCACCCGCCTGGGCTAGGAAGGAATGCACCAGGAATGGAGGGAGCCCCATGGAGGCTTGACTTGATCTTTGCCCCGGGCACCTCAGTGCCAACACGCTCCCTCAGCTCCTTCCCTGCCCAATCTCATGGCATTGCCACTTGCAGTACCAGAGACTTCACCTCAGCAGCTGCCCATCTGCCAGCCTCACCTCCCTATCTACCTTCTCAGCTGTTGTCTCTGCTGGAGGCGTCTCTCCTGCACCCTCTGCCTGGGAATGGGGATCCTCTGGCCTTGGGTACAGCCAGCCTATTTCCCATCCCCTCCAGAGTGTCAGAGGTAGCTGTGTGCTTGGGAGGCTGCACTTTTTGCATCTGCCGTTCTGCCTGGAGCCAAAAGAGGGTTGGGGTGCAACACGGCTGGCAAGAAGCAGCAAGCCCTTGTTCATGCAAGGAGACATCTGATATTAATTTGCTTCTCTTCTTCCTTCAGGGTGAACCTGGTGCTCCTGGCAACAAGGGAGATGCTGGTGCCAAGGGAGAACCTGTAAGTGCCAGCCTGGCTGGGGCCTGTTAGCAGCTTTGCCCACTGGTTTGTGAGCCACAAGGAGATCCTCATCACTCTGTCTTGCTTGCACTCTCTAGGGTCCTGCTGGTGTCCAAGGCCCCCCTGGTCCATCTGGCGAAGAAGGCAAGAGAGGATCTCGTGGTGAGCCTGGCCCTGCTGGTCTGCCTGGCCCTGCTGGCGAACGTGTAAGTAGTAGCTGTGTCTTCCTTGGGTATCATGCCCATTAGCGTGGTGCTGTGTCCTCCGGTCAGACGCAGAGACCTGTTGCCTGGGCAGAACCCATCTTCCTCAGACACAGCAAGGTCCTGACTTAGCATCTGGAAGATCCAGGCACCTCCTGATTCTTGGGATGGGAAATTCTGATCTGCACCCAGAACCAAATTCAGATCCAAATATTGTGACTGGCCTGAAACCCCATAAGGATCCTAACCTGAAATCCCAGTGGAACAGGCACAGGTTCTGTGAGGAGTTCAAACTTAGATCAAAGTGAGCAATCCAGCCTCATCACTGTTCCAGCCCAATATGGAGTCCCACCACCCTGACATTTTCATGCCAAGGCTGGCAGCAAGGTCCAGTTCCTACCCACTGCAATCCCAGCAGGGGATGGGAATTTGGAGGGGGCTCTGTGGCACTCTATCTCTACTTAGACCCTCTCCTTGTTTCACATGCCAGCTGCATGGGCATTTAACACACTGGTTTTTCTTGTGTTCCACTGCAGGGTGCTCCTGGAAGCCGTGGTTTCCCTGGCTCTGATGGCATTGCTGGTCCTAAGGTAGGCACTGGTCTCTGGACATTTGCTCCCTCCGAATGTGAGAGAGACAGAAGAGGCTCAACTCTCAGCCACACCAAGATGCACAATGGTGTCTGGAAGCTGGGCTGCTCCCAGACACCCTTTGCAAGGGATTTGGGAGTGGCCATAGCTTGTGAAAGGGGGATTTAGTTGGGTTTTCTGGGATCTGATCCATATACCAGCTGCTCCCCAGCCCCATCCTTTACAGTGTGCATTCTGCATTTGGAGGGGGATGTGGCTTGTCTCCACATGATACATATGCTAGGGTAACCCTTTCACTGGGGTTATTTCCCCTTTGGCATAGCCCATGGCCATCCTTAGGATTGATGGGGCACTGCGCAGAACTATTAAATTGGTGGCCCGGAGCCCAACAGCACAGGGGTGCAGGGACGATGATTTTTTAGAGATGTGATGTTATAATTTGCTGCAACACACTAATGAAATATTTGTAAAATAAATTTTAAACTAAACTGGGGTCCTATGGATGAACACAGTCAATTCAGAAACTGACAGTCTGGACTGGGGTTGGCAAATGCCTGTTAAATGGGTTCCTTACCACCTGAGTGGCTCTTTCCCAGGATCAGGGTTCTGCTAATAGCTCAGGCAGGCTCTCGCACTTAGAAGGTAACTGGAGTCTCTCCCGAGGAAGCAGAGCCAGAGGGATAGGGCAACGTGGATGGGTGGACATTAAGACCCAGCGGAGCCACGCATCTTTGGCTGCCTTACACAGCAGCATATTCTGCATGTGGATAAGACTGACCCTAGCCCAGTGATTTCTTTGCCATGAGATAAACCCCAAGGTGGCCTGACTGGCAAAGTCCCTTCAGTATCCATCCAGCACCTGCACAGCTCTGGGTATCCATCCTCCTCTGTCGTGTGCATGGTGGGTCCCTGCTGGCTCAGCCAGGCTGGTGAGAAGAAGTAATCTGAGTCCCTGATGCAGCATGCAACCTCTCTCCCTCCCCACCCTAGGGTCCCCCTGGTGAACGTGGTGCTCCCGGTGCTGCTGGGCCCAAAGGATCCCCTGGTGAATCTGGACGTCCTGGTGAGCCTGGTCTGCCTGGTGCCAAGGTGAGAGCAGGGAGGAGTCGGATTATGGTTTTGAGTGGTACGGGAGGGCTGACCCAGAAGTGCACTTAACCATCTGCTGTGGGCGTCATCTCAGGGTGAAGTCTTGGCCCACCCTGCCCCTCATCCCCGTCTGGGGCCAGTGTTCTGCAGTGTCACCAGCTTAGCTCAGCTGCCCTCTTCTTCCTTTATGGCAGGAGGGGTTTTAGTCCACTCCGCATGTGCCCCCTGCAGCGACCCATCAACTGCCCTGCCTGCCATCACCCACTGCATCCTGCCCTGTTCTGTCCCCGTCCGCCAGCCCTTTGCGCCGATGGCTTAACCTGGCTCTTCTTCTTTTGCAGGGTCTGACTGGAAGCCCAGGTGGCCCCGGTCCCGATGGCAAGACTGGCCCCACTGTAAGTTGTGGTTTATTGACACCCTTCCTCATCCTCCTCTCTCTTAGAACAGCCTCCTCTGAACTGTGCCTTTGCTTCATCCACCCTAGGGTCCCGCTGGCCAAGATGGTCGCCCTGGACCCCCAGGCCCACCTGGTGGCAGAGGTCAGGCTGGTGTGATGGGTTTCCCTGGACCTAAAGGTGCTGCGGTGAGTATAAACTTGAACCTTACTAGACTGATGCCTTTGGGTGAGTCTCCCAGCACAGCAACAGGGACATTATAAAATGGCTGCCTTTGGGACTTCTGTCATCCTGGCTACTGCCCGTGGGTGTTTGCACACAAAGCCCAGTGGATAAGTGGCCTCCTGGGTACCATGTTGTAAAGAGGGGTGTTGCGGGGAGGCAATCTGGGACCCTCTCCCTCAGAGGTAGCTGCCAGCGGAGACAGGCTGCCCAGGCACCCCTCCATGGGATGGCCAAGCCCTGAGGAGGCAATCTCAGGCATCAGTAGAACTATTCCAGGGCCAGCCCACTTGCTGCCTGTCATGGTGCCTCCCAGGTCCTCCAGTGGCTGCCTCCTAGGGCCATACAAGTGCCAGTCGTCCCAGCTATCCCCCAGCAGCTCAGTGCTGGGGCATACCATGTTTCTTTGCTGAAGCCTTTTGTTCCTTTTCTCAGGGTGAGCCTGGCAAACCCGGTGAGAGAGGTGTTCCTGGTCCCGCTGGCGCTGTTGTGAGTATTTCTCCTGGTCTTGATGTCTCTGAAGAACTTGCCTACTGTGGCCAGGGCTAGGCCCAGCCTGGAGTTTGCCAGCCTGAGGAGAGAGAGAGAATTTACCATGCCACTATCATGGGCCTCTCAAGTAGGGGTTTCCACTGCCAGGCAGACCAGTCTCCATCTAGCCAACAGCCAGCCTGTGTGCCATGGAGTTCAGTAGACCATATGAACCTTCCACATTGGGATGATGTCCACGGTGGCTGGTTCTTCCTGAGCCACATAATTGCCTGTTCTCTGGACTTCCCAGGGAGGGTTTTATGCCTTCTGTGGTTTAATCCTTGCTACTAACACCTTGTGGCAATGAGTTCCTTGGGTTAACTAGGTAAGCCCCCATTGCTTGAGGCCCCTCCTGAGACTGTCTGACCCTGAGGCTCATAGGCTTGTCAGCCTTTCCCCAGCTCTCACACTCCCATCAGAGACTCATTCAGCGTCACACTGAGCTCTTTCTAACCTCTTCCTTGTCTCTCACCAGGGTGCTCCTGGCAAAGATGGTGAAGCTGGTGCTCAGGGACCTCCTGGTGCTGCTGTGAGTATGAACCTCTCTCACCTCTGCCCTCTCTGCTGGGTTGCTGGAGAGCATGCTCTAAACTCATGGGTCCCTCCTGACTTTCTCCCCTCCTCTTGCAGGGTCCCGCTGGAGAGAGAGGTGAACAAGGCCCTTCTGGTGCTCCTGGCTTCCAGGTGAGGAATGTTCTGTTAAAGACCCACCACGAGGGGGAATCCCTCCCAATCAGTCCTACTTTGTTCACCACCGCCACCCCTGGAAAGCTCAACTCTTGGTTTTTTAATTCTTCCCCTCCCAGGGTCTGCCTGGTCCCGCTGGTCCTGCTGGTGAAACAGGCAAGCCCGGTGAGCAGGTAAGTGCCAGGAAGCCGGTGGGGTGGGCAGGACTTACAGAAAGGAGGAGAATAACTCTGCTTAGTGTTGGATGCCAAGGAGGGGAGCCTGCATGACAGGCCCTGCCCCGGGCACCCAGGCCCTTGCTGGCCTCTGCTCGTCTCCATGCCCCTTGCTGAAGGAAGGGCTGGGTGCATCTTGAATTCTGCGATGGGTGCTTTGCTTGGATCTGTCACAGGTGGTTGTACCTCCTTCAAGCTCCTGCCCCATCCCTGCCCCCAGCCTGAGACATTCCTCCCAGGCTGGAAGCATGGCCAGAATGATGGAACTCCTGAGATTTCTCATTAGACAACAGATCAGGACAGCTGCCTGCAGACAGGACCTTGACCACTGTCAGACCTCCCCACCAGCCTCGAAACTTATCTCAGAGGCCACAGGAGCCACAAAACTTGCTCATTTCAGTCCTCCAACCTGTTTTCCAAAAGCCTCTTGCATGGAGACGGGCCAGGCCTTGGATCTGAACACCTATAAACTGGGCCACTGAATTCTACATCCAGGTCTCAGTCTGAACACTTGGGATTACCTCTGGGTTCAGGACAGATATCCACCCTGGATGACCTAGGCCAGCGGTTGGCTAAGGGCAAATGTTCAAGGTCACCACTGGCGCACCCTCTGTTGAGTGGAACCATGTCCTGGTTCTGCTTGGGAGCAATGTTAATGCTCCAGGACCATAGCACACTGCTGCCTCTAACTGGTATGATCTGTGCAAAATTCCAGTGGTGGAAAGACAGACCAAAGGCAGCACCTGGCCCTATGGACATGGGGCATTGCGCGTAGTTACACAGGGTTGGAGAGAAGATGTCCTCCTTCCCATCCAGTCTCTGTCCCACCCCCTTCCCGGCCATTCCCTGATCCAGGCAGTTCCGGGACAGCAGCTGGGCTTCTCCAGGAGGTAACACAACCCCTTCCAAGTCTGGCCCCTAATTCTGCTCTCTCTTTCTCTCTCATGACAGGGTGCCCCTGGAGATGTTGGTGTCCCCGGTCCATCTGGTGCAAGAGTAAGTTGTGATCCACTTTTTCTACTATCAACACTCTTGTGCCCATCTGTTTCTCTTGCCTGCTGCTCTTCTGGATGACACTGTAACCGGGCTTGGTTCTCCTCTCTAGGGTGAGAGAGGTTTCCCTGGTGAGCGTGGTGTCCAAGGTGCCCCTGGTCCCCAGGGCCCACGTGGTGCTAATGGTGCTCCTGGTAACGATGGTGCTAAGGTACGTACTCAAGGCTGTGCTCCTCCGTCATGAAGGGTGAAGGAGGCTCAGCTAGAACCGGGAAAGGGTGGAAAATAGGAAAATGGCTGCTTTGGACATGTCCAGGGCAAGCAGGCTCTGTACGCTGACATGCAATGGAACAGGGGCCATCAGCTGTCTCCATGCAGGTGTGAAGCTGGAAGGGGAGGCTCCATCAACTGTATTAGCCCCCGGCCTATGGCTGCTGATGGGGGGAGGGAGCAGGATTCTCCTCTCTGTCCAGAACACAGAAGGCCACATCTGGCCAGTGGGCAGCATTCCTGGCCTAGTAGTGAGACTAGGGGAAGGATCGCGGCCCTTTGGAAGGCAGGCAGCCTTCCCGACAGCAGTGAGTAGCTGTTTGTAACCCTGGCTCTTTTCTCCCCACACTCTGCCTGGGTGGCTTTAGGGTGATGCTGGCGCTCCTGGCAGTCCTGGAAACCAAGGTCCTCCTGGTCTGCAGGGCATGCCTGGCGAACGTGGTGCTGCTGGTCTGCCTGGTGCCAGGGGTGACAGAGTAAGTATGAGCCCCCAAAAGTGAACCTGAGCCTCTCCCTTAGCTGCCTGGAGATGTGCCTGAGACCACTCCGCTTGTGCTCAGCCTGTCGTGGTGCATTTCCTGTCTCCACTCTTCCCTAGCCTTTGCTCTCCTCCATTTCCTGGTGCCTCTCTCCTTCCCTTCTCTGTCCCCTTTTCCTGTCCCGTCTCTCGCCTCCCCTTCTTTCACTACTGCTCCAGCTCCATGTCAATCCCCCACCTCTGCTCTGCTTTCACAGAGTCTTGCCAGGCCAGGTGCTGCTTCAAAACCCAGCTACTCTCCTCCGATGGTCACTTTAGACCAAAGCTAACTGTCCCCCCACCAAAATCAAGGAACTGCTGGGCCTGGCCATGTGTGTCTTCGGGAGCCCTGGTTCTTGCCCAGTGGGTGGCTGGGATCTTTGATCCATGCAGTCCAGTCACACACTGGCAGCTGGCCACTTGGCAGAGGCCTTCTCTGCCAGCATGGCTGGCTTAGGGAGGTGAGAAGGCCAGCACTTGGACGGCTGCACTGTCTTTTTCCACTGGCCAGGCTGACTGGCTAATGGTCTGGATCAAGCCCAGGCAGCATGGGGATGCTTAGCAGCTTCAGGAAGGGCTTCCAGTGCAGGCAGATGAATGGGGAGTGTGGGAGTGAGTGGCCGAGCAGGATGCAGGCGGATTTCATGGGATAGGTCTCAGGGCCATGAAGCAGAGCTGGGGAACAAACACAGAGACACACACCCACACCCACACAGGTGCATTGTACATGTGAGTGAAAAACCACACATATGTATACACTAATACACACATCCAGAAAGGGCACAAGTCTGGCCCCCTTCCTTGCTCCGTAACCAGAAGGTAACCGTACTTTGTCCTCTCTCCCCAGGGTGATGCAGGTCCCAAGGGTACTGATGGAGCACCTGGCAAAGATGGCCCAAGAGGTCTGACTGGCCCCATTGGTCCCCCTGGCCCAGCTGGTGCTCCTGGTGACAAGGTAAGAGATACATGGCCCACGACTCCTGTCCTCTTGGGCACTTGAGCTGCTGCTGCAGGCCCCTGGCATTCATGCCCAGCATCCCGCAACCTGCATTCTGTTTCCTGGGAGAGAGAGGCTACGTCTACACGTGAAGCCTACATCGAAGTAGCCTATTTTGATGTGGCGACATCGAAATAGGCTATTTCGATGAATAACGTCTACACGTCCTCCAGGGCTGGCAACGTCGATGTTCAACATCGACGTTGCGCAGCACCACATCAAAATAGGTGCTGCGAGGGAACGTCTACGCGCCAAAGTAGCACACATCGAAATAAGGGTGCCAGGCACAGCTGCAGACAGGGTCACAGGGCGGACTCAACAGCAAGCCGCTCCCTTAAAGGGCCCCTCCCAGACACAGTTGCACTAAACAACACAAGACCCACAGAGCCGACAACTGGTTGCAGATCCTGTGCATGCAGCATGGATCCCCAGCTGCAGCAGCAGCAGCCAGAAGCCCTGGGCTAAGGGCTGCTGCACATGGTGACCATAGAGCCCCGCAGGGGCTGGAGAGAGAGCGTCTCTCAACCCCTCAGCTGATGGCTGCCATGGCGGACCCCGCTATTTCGAAGTTGCGGGATGCGCAACGACTACACGGTCCCTACTTCGACGTTGAACGTCGAAGTAGGGCGCTATTCCCATCCCCTCATGGGGTTAGCGGCTTCGACGTCTCGCTGCCTAACGTCGATGTTAACATCAAAATAGCGCCCAACACGTGTAGCCGTGACGGGCGCTATTTCGAAGTTAGTGCCGCTACTTCAAAGTAGCATGCATGTGTAGACACGGCTAGAGAGGAAAGCCCTCGGCTCTCCGTCCAGTGAGAGAATGGGGCATTTATCATCTTCCCATGGGATGGTTCCTACAGCCTCGGCCTGCCCAGACAGGGCTGTGCCCAGGCGGTCCTGCCCCTCGGCCTGCCCAGACAGGTCTCTGCCCAGGTGGTCCTGCCCGTCGGCCTCCCCAGACAGGGCTGTTCCCAGGCAGTCCTGCCCCTGGGCCTGCCCAGACAGGTCTCTGCCCAGGCGGGTCTTGCCCCTGGGCCTGCCCACACAGGGCTCTGCCCAGGCGGTCCTGCCCCTCAGCCTCCCCAGACAGGGCTCTGCCCAGGCGGGTCCCACAGTCCTACCCCCCATTTCCAGAGAGGAGGCATTTCCACCCTCTTCTCACGCCCTGCGAGTGACCCCCAACTATCCAGCCTCACCCGGAGGCTCCTCTGAAGAGCTCGGGTCTGTCTTGACCTTGTCCCTCTTCTCTCCTTGTGCAGGGTGAATCTGGTCCCTCCGGCCCTGCTGGTCCCACTGGCGCTCGTGGTGCTCCCGTAAGTACCATGCCTCTATGACCCAGCCCAGCCCACTGCAAAATTCACCCCTCCCTCTCCTCACCAATCCCATCTCTCTCCGCTCCTTCTCTTCCAGGGAGATCGTGGTGAGCCCGGCCCCCCTGGTCCCGCTGGATTTGCTGGCCCCCCTGTAAGTATGCTGGTTAACAGGCAGTCCTTGCTGGCTGGCAGCGTCTCTTCCCATCACCCAGACCTCCTTGGGCAGAGTAATATTCAGCAGGGTGGGCTAGGAGGCATCCCAGGCAGCGGAGGTCTATGGGATGGAAACAATATTACCACTGCAGTACTGGGAGTGCTGTCCTGGAGTGTGAAGATGGGATCATCCCTGGCCCATGGACTCACCCGTTTGTCCTGCCATCAGGCCTTTGATGGGGAACAAGACCAGTCCTACACCCTGCGCTCCTATGGGCTCAAGACAGCTTAGTCTCAGCCCCTGTCTGTTCCACTCCCATCTCCGCTGCCCCACATCGTCCCGTTTGTTCTCCCCACAGGGTGCTGATGGCCAGCCTGGTGCTAAAGGTGAAACTGGTGATGCTGGTGCTAAGGGTGATGCTGGTCCCCCAGGCCCTGCTGGACCTACCGGTGCTCCTGGCCCTGCTGTAAGTGCCTCTCCACTGCCCTGCTCTCTCCCTGTTCAGCCTGCAGCCCATTCCCGCCTCTGATGTTGCACTTCTTCCTCCCTTACAGGGTTCTGTTGGTGCTCCCGGACCCAAAGGTGCTCGTGGTAGTGCTGGACCCCCTGTGAGTATTTCCTTCACCTTTGGGGACACATTGCAAAATGTCCTTCACTAAGCAAAATTGGCTTAAGCACCTTACTGCTCAAGCCGTGGTGGGATATTGCTGGGGGGGTATGCCATATTCCGAGCAGCTTACAGGCCATGGGAGGCTGCGGGGGTATGCTATGTTCCGAGCAGCTTACAGGCCGTGGGAGGCTGCGGGGATATGCCATATTCCAAGCAGCTTACAGGCCGTGGGAGGCTGCGGGGGTATGCTATGTTCTGAGAAGGTTACAGGCCGTGGGAGGCTTGGGGGATATGCCATGTTCTGAGAAGGTAACAGGCCGTGGGAGGCTGGGGGGATATGCCATATTCCGAGCAGCTTACAGGCCGTGGGAGGCTGCGGGGGTATGCTATGTTCTGAGAAGGTTACAGGCCGTGGGAGGCTTGGGGGATATGCCATGTTCTGAGAAGGTTACAGGCCGTGGGAGGCTTGGGGGATATGCCATGTTCTGAGAAGGTTACAGGCCGTGGGCTGCTGGGGGAATATGCCATATTCCGAGCAGCTTACAGGCCGTGGGAGGCTGCGGGGGATATGCCATATTCCAAGCAGTTTACAGGCCGTGGGAGGCTGGGGGGATATGCCATATTCCGAGCAGCTTACAGGCCGTGGGAGGCTGCGGGGGATATGCCATATTCCAAGCAGTTTACAGGCCGTGGGAGGCTGGGGGGATATGCCATATTCCAAGCAGTTTACAGGCCGTGGGAGGCTGGGGGGATATGCCATATTCCAAGCAGTTTACAGGCCGTGGGAGGCTGGGGGGATATGCCATGTTCCAAGCAGGTTACTGGCCGTGGGAGGCTGGGGGGATATGCCATGTTCCGAGCAGGTTACAGGCCATGGGATGCTGGGGGGATATGCCATGTTCCGAGCAGGTTACTGGCCATGGGATGCTGGGGGGATATGCCATGTTCCGAGCAGGTTACAGGCCATGGGCTGCTGGGGGGATATACCACATTCCATGCAGAGTACAGATGGGCTTGGACAAAAAGCTGGAGATTCCATCCTGGGAATTGCTCTCCCTTTGGCGTGGGGCAGTTTTCATTCCCCTGCTGATTTGGCTGCACCACAAAAATTGGGTGAAGTTGGTTTCCTAGCAGCACCATCTGGAGCATCCACCTATCCAGCAGGCCTCCGCTGGGGCCTGCTCTGTGGCCCTATCCCTGGGAAAGAGCCTGTGTGGGACCCAAAAGGGGGCTGCTTTTCGAGTGTGTTGCAAAGTCCTCTAAAACCATCGAGCAGCTTTTTCCCTGGGTCAAGAAATATTTTGCCTCCCTCTGGCTACAGCACTCAGCTCAGAACCTAGGTACAATAGAACAAATCCCCCCAGTCACCCCTTTATATTGAAGGGGCATCTTTCTGCAGCTCATAGAGTGAGCCCCTGCCCTACGCCTGCCCTAGTAAAAGTCACGTAGTGCCCTGGGCATCCATAAACCCCACACGATCCATTGTCCAGGTCCCTGAATGACAGACATACGTGTCCTGCAATCCATGGGCCGCAGCGGCCTGGAGATTTCAGCCATTTCCCCTTAGCCATGAGCGCCATATGTCTGGAGCCTTAAAATCCCCCCTGAGCCATTGAGAGCATCTCTTTGCATGAAGGTCAGTGGCACTGCACGGATTTCACCCTGCAGCGAGACATACCTGGCAGATCAGGCAGTGTCTCAGGGCTGGCATGACCTGTTACCTTCCCATGACAACTGTCCTGCCAGTTGGCCCTGTGGCTGTTCCCTTAGCTGCCGGCCTCTCTTAGCCCATGGGCACAACGGCAGCATTTGGGGCCAGGCTTGTAGTACAGATCTGGGGCTAATGGAGCCATAGGACTTACGCCTTCTCTCCCCCTTTGTGCAGGGTGCTACTGGTTTCCCTGGTGCTGCTGGAAGAGTTGGACCCCCTGGCCCCTCTGTAAGTATTTCCTTTTTGATCCCCTTGCTGGTGGCTTTGCGGGAGGGCTGGTGGCACTTGAGACTGAGCTGGGGGTGGGATGAGAAAGCTGGTGGGGGATCTGCCCCAGGATGGCCAGCCCCCAGCAGCTGGGGCAGGTGGGCGATGGGTGTCCACAAGAGCAGGCAGCCTGAGAGCCCAAGTGGTGGAGGGGAGATGGGACCCTTGAGAAGCCATGGAGCTGGCAAGAGGAATACCAAGGCTCATGTTGCTCCTGAAAGTCATCTGGGCTGCAGCAGGGGGATGGAGTGGGGGAATGTTCATTGAAGATGGTCCAGGGAGCCTGCCACTCCTTGCACCCCAGCATGTTCTGTCTGCCCCATTGGAGCATGGCACCCAGCCTTCTCTTCCCTCTGCCTTAGGGGCTGACGGTCATGAGTCAGTGCCCCTTGGAGAGGAGTTGTCCCTCAAAGCCTTGGGTTCCTCTGCCTGACCTCTCTTCTCTGCTCTCTTCCAGGGAAACATCGGTCTCCCTGGCCCACCAGGCCCCAGTGGAAAGGAAGGTTCCAAGGGACCCCGCGGTGAGACTGGCCCTGCTGGCCGCTCTGGTGAACCTGGACCTGCTGGCCCACCCGGACCTTCTGGTGAGAAAGGCTCTCCTGGTGCTGATGGTGCCCCTGTAAGTACCTGATCAGTCCTAGCTCAGGCCCTGCACAGGGCCCCTGTTGGAGCATGTGCCCTGGGGCAAGATGAGTAGGTTTGTAACCAGGATCTCTCTCCCCTCTCCAGGGTGCCCCTGGTACTCCAGGCCCACAGGGTATTGCTGGACAGCGTGGTGTCGTCGGCCTTCCCGGACAGAGAGGCGAGAGAGGTTTCCCTGGTCTTCCTGGCCCATCTGTGAGTATGAGGTCAAACTCTTATGCCCTCAAAGGATGCTAGTGGCTTCAACAAACTGCCCCTGCCCAAAAAGTCTCCAGCCTGGGTGGGATCTCACAGCCCATTCACGAGGCTCAGTCCCTCTCCAGGAATTCACAGGGCAGGGAAGGAGTGGGAGACATGGGAGTTGAGCATGCTTTGAGGCTGGAGGGATGGGCCAGAGCCCTGTGCCTGGCAGGAGGACGTAAGCATGGAGGAACAGAAGGGAAGGACTGGCGATTTTCTCATTACCAGAGAAGAGGATGCTAGAGCCAAACTCCCAAGCCAAGGGGTGCTCAAAAGTTTAATGTCCCTGAAACTGACCTTCTCCCTGGACCCCCAGCTCTGAGCAAGAACTCTAGCCTCAAGCCCCTGGCCTTTCAAAGGGGGATCCACATAGGGGCTGTGGCGTGTTATTGTTTGGTGGCGGTGGGAAGAGTGTCAGCTGTGTTCTCTTCACAAGCACGTGCCCCACTCTCAGCTGCTCTGCTCCCTCCTAACACGGGCTGGTTTTCTCTCTCACTCCACCCCAGGGCGAACCTGGCAAACAAGGGCCAGCTGGCACTTCTGGCGAACGTGGTCCTCCTGGCCCAGTAGGACCCCCTGGACAAGCCGGACCTCCTGGTGAAGCTGGACGTGAGGTGAGTTGACCCCATGCTTGCTAGTCAGGACTCTTCTTTGCCTAAACATGGGTCAGACTGGGAAATGTTAAAGGCCAGGGCAGATTGGTTTTATGGGGGAACTCCGCCGGGGTCACGAGAGGTAACCCCTCGACATCATGGGCTCCATAACCCACCCCCATAACCCACCAAGAGCAGCACCAAAAACAAAGAGCAATTAACGCTTTCCACCCCCTGGGCCAACGCTCAGAATGGTGCCTGGCCATCTGCTCCGCTGAAGGTTAGGACAGATCTTGCTCCTTGCCTCCAGCAGGGCGCATAAGCAATGAGTCACAGAGAAGGATGCCCAGAGGGCAGCGCCCAGGAGATGGATAACCACCTGGGTCCCAGTGCAGGAATGTGTCCAAGAAGGCCGGGTACAGAAGTAATAAGAGAATTGACCAGTTACAGAGAGAACTGCAGCCCCATGGCTCCCATTCCTCTCCCTCTTCTCTTTGGGTCTCAGCACTTCTCCTGGGTCTGGCTGCTAGTTGTAGCCACAATACATCCCATCTCCTGGCTAACTTGTCGCTCCTTGATTGCCCTTTACCCAAGACCCCGTTACCTTGTTCCTGCCTAAACACTGGCCCTCTCTGCTTGTCCTCAGGGCTCTCCTGGCGCTGAGGGTGCTCCTGGTCGTGATGGAGCTGCTGGTCCCAAGGTGAGTTGGACCCAAAAGGGTCATGGCAGGAGGCATCTGTTGTGGTGGGAGGGTGGGACTTTCAGTGAATGTTAACACTATGCTTTGCTTCCCTCGCTGCTCCTCTCCTCTGGAAATAGGGTGACCGTGGTGAGACTGGCCCAGCTGGTCCTCCTGGTGCTCCCGGTGCCCCTGGCGCTCCTGGCCCTGCTGGTCCCGCTGGCAAGAATGGAGATCGCGGTGAGACTGTAAGTGACACTTCTTTACCTTCTCTTAAATGGCAACATGCTCACTGCCTGATGTAGGAGCAAACCCAGGAGTCCTGTTCTCAGTCCCCTGCCTGCCCCACAAGGCAACACTCAGTCCCAGAGCTGGGGACAGAACCCAGGTGTCCTGTTCCCAGTCCCCTGCCCTCCCCACCAGACAACGCTCAGTCCCAGAGCCAGGAGCAGAACCCAGGAGTCCTGTTCCCAGTCCCCTGCCTTCCTCACCAGGCGAAGCTCGTTCCCAGATCTGGGGGCAGAACCCAGGAACAGAACTGGGAATATCAGAAATAACCAGCCCAGTTATCAAGAAAGGCTCAAGCAGAGAAGCTGCCTGCTGTAACCACTAGGTGATAAACCTTTTCAAAATCAGGCCTGGGACCCGGAGTCATGACTCCCAGTCACCCAGATCTTTCCACTAGTCTAAATTTGTCTCTTGGAGCTGAAAATGAACCCCTGGGGTCCTGACTCCCAGTCTGCCCTGCTCTAACCACGAGGATGCATTCTCCACACTGAGGCAGGGAACTGAATGTAGGTGTTTATTAAAGATCCCAGTGACTGCTTTAACCATCATCTTTCTCTCTCTGTCCTTCCTAGGGCCCTGCTGGTCCTGCTGGCCCTGCTGGCCCTGCTGGTCCTCGTGGTGCTGCTGTAAGTTGTGAGCTCACATCCTGATAGTTGTCAAGCAGTTGGCTTGGCAAGAGCCTTGCTGAGCAATGGGTAGGCCAGCGCTCCTCCAGCTGCTCAGCACGGTGACTGCTTCCTCTTCCAGGGTCCTCAAGGTCCCCGTGGTGACAAAGGTGAAACTGGCGAACATGGTGACAGAGGCTTGAAGGGTCACAGAGGATTCTCTGGTCTCCAGGGGCCACCTGGTCCTCCTGTGAGTATGGCAGCCTCCCACTCCCCTGACACAGCCAGCTCTAAGAGACCACCCTCAGAGCCACTTCCCATAGCAGGCCTAGGGCTGTGCAAAGGAGAGGCTGAACCCTCTTCCTCACTGCCCCAGAGCACTATGGGAGAATCCCAGGGAAAGCCATCCCCAGTGAGGAGGAGGGCAAGCTGTGGGCTCACTAGGGCAGCTTGCTATTTGAGGACAGGCCTTGGGCCTACCATGGTTTCAGGCTGCCCTTAGACGTGCTGCAACTGCAAGCATCCATCTGCTCATGGCTGCCCTTGTGCACACAGCAGCTGGAAATGCAGGCCTCAGGCCTGCTGCTGCCTCTGCCCCTAGTTCTTAGGACATAGGGCAAGAACAGTGCCTCGGAGCCTCCACAGCTGCCCCTTGCATCATCTCCCTCTCGGTTTCCTTAGCACCTCTGCACAGGCAGCTTGGGCAGCCAGCACCGTTAGGAACTGACCTTTGCTTTCCCATTTGGGACAGGGTTCTCCTGGTGAACAAGGTCCTTCTGGAGCTTCCGGTCCCGCTGGTCCAAGGGTAAGTACTGCCCAGAGCCCAGACCATGCAGACACTGGCCGCCTGGGGAAATTCCGGGATGGGGGCAGAGGGCTCCTGAGTGAACTAATCTGCACAGTTCTCACAGCCTCTGGCATCACTCTGTAAAGGTCAGATCCTGCCTGAGCCCCTCGCTGGGTAGCACAGGGATTGCAAGAGGCAGAACACGGATCACAGTGTAGCCTGTAGCGTAAAACCCCCATCAGTGTTGCTTCTTAGCATGCAGCACAGCCTCTTGTGAGCCCAGCACATAGAACATGAGTCTACTGCTATCCAGGAGGCCTGTAACCCGGGACTGAGGTTTGCTGCTTTCTACTCACCCTTTACTGAGTAGGGAGATGCAGCTTCTGCTCTCAGCTCACTCTCACTGCCAGGGCATGCAAAGGGCAGCTCAGCCTTAAAAAATCCTTTCCCAGGTAAAGGCAGTGATGGGAAGGGAACAAAAGTGACCCAGCAGACAGGGAAACTCCTAAAATCAAACACCTTCTGGAGGTATCACGCAGCCCTTATGGAGAGGCTGTTGTAAAGTTTCCCTGGTACACAACGTGAGGTGAGGGCTTCCTGGACAGGGCTTGGTTCTCGGTAGAACCTGGATAAATGCAGAGTGATTCCCCTGAGCATAAGGGTGACCATATGGGCTCACCTAGCCTAGCATCTTGTCTTCCAGCAATGGATTCCCCAGAGGGAATGAGCAGAACAGGGATCCCTCCCCACTCGCCCATTCCCAGCTGCTGGCATTAGCGGATCTGAGTGTGTTTCTAGTGTAACTTCATCCTCTTGTGGTCACTGGCTCTGTATTAATTCCTGAGACTGATTAGAGTGGAGGAGGCTGGCTAGATGTGAGAGCTGGGTGGATGGGTCAGTGCAGAAGGGTGGAAGGATGGGCGATGAATTGAGTCTTGACTGAAAGGACAGATGAGTTGGTGTGTTTGGGGTGGAACTGCCTCCCCCCACGGCCACTTTCCTCTCTGCAAAATCCAAGGATCTCATTTTGTGTTTGCCTTTCCCTCACAGGGTCCCCCTGGCTCTGCTGGTGCAGCTGGCAAAGACGGTCTGAATGGTCTCCCTGGCCCCATTGGCCCACCTGGTCCACGTGGTCGCACTGGTGACGTTGGTCCTGCTGTACGTATACCCCTCTGGGGCTCAGGCAGTTGGGATCTGTAGGCTGCTGGGTGAAAAGGGCTCCCTGTCTTCAACTTGTTCTACTGTCCTTCTCCAACAGGGTCCCCCTGGACCTCCTGGACCCCCTGGTCCACCTGGCCCACCCAGCGGTGGCTTTGACTTCAGCTTCCTGCCCCAGCCTCCTCAGGAGAAGGCCCACACTGACAGTCGCTACTACAGAGCTGATGATGCCAACGTGATGCGTGACCGTGACCTGGAGGTGGACACCACCCTCAAGAGCCTGAGCATGCAGATTGAGAACATCCGCAGCCCTGAGGGCACCAGGAAGAACCCAGCCCGCACCTGCCGTGACCTGAAGATGTGCCACAATGACTGGAAGAGTGGTGAGCTTCCTGGCTTCATCTGAGGCTCATCGTTGCTGAGCTACTCCTCTCTTAGCAGCCAGTCTTGCTCCCCTTCTCCCACGTGGTCTTTATGCATCCTCTTTAATTTACACTCCTCTTCCTTCCTGTCCTCCATTAACACCAAATTCCTTCCTTCCATCTTCCTCCCTCACCTAGATTTTCTTTCTTTCTTTCTTTCCATCCCCCAGTCACTAATCCTTCTCCTTGCCCCTCCAGGTGAGTACTGGATTGACCCCAACCAAGGCTGCAACCTGGATGCCATCAAGGTCTACTGTAACATGGAGACTGGCGAGACTTGTGTCTACCCAACCCAGGCAACCACTGCCCAGAAGAACTGGTATGTCAGCAAGAACCCCAAGGAGAAGAAGCACATCTGGTTCGGCGAGACAATGAGCGATGGCTTCCAGGTGAGTGTGGGGGACTGGCGAGGTGGGAAGGGTGCAAAGAGAAGGGCAGGATCTGGAGACTTGGCACGGGAAAAAGGACCACTTAGCTAATCCTGCTGGGGATCTCTCTCTCTCTCTCTCTCCCTCCTGTGCAGTTCGAATATGGTGGCGAGGGATCCAACCCAGCTGATGTTGCCATCCAACTGACCTTCCTGCGTCTGATGTCCACCGAGGCCTCCCAGAACATCACCTACCACTGCAAGAACAGCGTGGCCTACATGGACCAGGAGACTGGCAACCTGAAGAAGGCTCTGCTCCTCCAGGGCTCCAACGAGATTGAGATCAGAGCAGAGGGCAACAGCCGCTTCACCTATGGAGTCACCGAGGATGGCTGCACGGTGAGTCTCTTCCCCGCTTTGGCTTTGCCAGCACAGGCAGTACAAGGAGTGGCTGGGCTCCAGCCTCCCCAAACCCCTGAGAGGAGCTCTAAGGGCTAGCTGGTAGAGAGTGTGTTGGTGGTTACTAGTGGCAGGAGGCAGAGCACAGCTGTGACCCAGCCTCTCCAACCAGCAGAGTTCTCTATAGCCTGGGTGACTCCCCTCAGCTGGGACAGGCCTGTATATGGTGGCCCAGGAAGGCAGCTTGCCCCAGATCTCACAGTGAGCTAGTGTCAGAGTCAGCAATAGAGCCCAGGAGTCCGGATTCTAAAGCCCCCCTGCACCCTTGAGAGCTTAGAAAGGAACCCAGGAGTCTGGATTTCCAGGGCCCCTCTGCTCTCTGACAGCTGAGAAAGAAACCCAGAGGCCTGATTCCTCAGGTTCCCTGCAGTTTCTGAGAGCTGGGAAGGGAACCCAAGGGTTCTGATCCCCAGCCCCACCCCGCCACCCACAATCATGAGGCCACCCACTGTGAAGTGCTGCCTCTGACAGTGGGGCAGAGGTTCCTTGCAGCCAGCTTTGCAGCCTCAACAAGCAACTCTTACCAGAAATCCTAATGTGTTCCTTTCCCTGGTCTCTTCCCAACAGAGTCACACTGGCACCTGGGGCAAGACAGTCATCGAATACAAGACAACGAAAACCTCCCGCCTGCCCATCATTGACGTGGCTCCCATGGACATTGGTGTGCCAGATCAGGAATTCGGAATTGACATCGGACCTGTCTGCTTCTTGTAAACCGGAGCTAAAACCCACCCGGGAAGAAAACACAAAACAACCAAAAAGGAGAAAATTTCACATGGACTTGAATTCGTGTTTTTTTCTATCCATCATCTCTAAAACTATTTTTGTTTCCATTAAAAAAAAAAAAAGCATTAAACCAAAAAAATAAAAATAAATGACTTTTCAAAAAAAATCAGGAAGTGGGTCCACTTGCTTGACATGGTTCTATTTTATTTTATTTTTTAATCCCTGAAGACAGCTTGGGGTTGGTTTGTTATGTTTTTAAAGAAATATCTTGGGACCACTACTTGCACAAACCAAACAAAAATACAATTCAAAATCGACCCTAACAAAACATCCAAAGCACAGCAAACTGCTTTGAAAATTCTGCAGCAACAAGAGCAATGCTAAGCTAATTCGGAATGGTTTAGAACCTGCTCCCCCGCTGCTTCTCTCTCCTGCCAGTGCAGAAAATCTCTTTTTAAAACCTGGAGTTGGAAAAAATGCCAACATTAACTGACAGCTGTCCTCTCCCTGCTGGTGTCTTTACTATACATGTATGTTATACCACTGAAAGGAAGGCACTTAAAATCATGTGTAATGTACCTTTTTCCCTTTCATTTGTTCAGGTGGCAAAAGAAATAAATACAAGAAATCTTTAAATACAGGTGTCGTAATTGTTTTCCTAAGTATAATCCATTCGAGTGGAAAACAGCCAAGAGTTGTCAGTTGGTGTGTTGACTTTCACACAGAAAGAGCTTTTAACAGGACAGCTGAGAGATAAAATCCACATAGAAAAAATCATATGTTTTGTCAGTGAACAATGAAGGGAAAAAATTAATAGCAATAATACCCAAAGCAGAAAAATGTAATGTTAAAATGTATATTATTGTTGTGTGGAAGGTTACCTCTCAACTGTGTTTTCCAAGTAGTTTTAGACTGCTTTGGGGGTTTTTTTGTGGGGTTTTTTTTTCCAATGACACCAGATTGCGGAGATGGAGGCTTGGATTTCAGGTTTAGAACAAAGGTGCTAACTTTGTCTTTTCTTTTTGACTTTTTTTTGTTTGTTTGCTATGTTAATGTTTTTCGGTTCTAGGTCCCTAATCTTTCGTTGGTCGTTTAAAGCTGCACAATGCAATTCCTGGAGAGGCTGCAATAGGGACCAATCGGTGCTATAGATACAGGACTGTTGTTTTAAGGAAAGAAACTCAGTTCTTTTGCTGCCCAGGGTCAACTTGTGAATTTTCTGAAGGTGCTATTAAAAAAAAAATCTCCTAAAAACAAGGATGGAAACTAATGCAAACTAGATCCAAGTAGCCGTGAAAAGGAACGAAGGTGTGTGCAATTCTCTCTTGCCGGTTGAGCAGGTGGATTCCGTTTCTGTTTTCCCTCTTCCATCCGTCGGCTTTTCCCATCACTCTCCTGCCTTCCTCCTGGTGTCTCTTCTCCCCTGCACACCTCTGTCCACTCTCGCTCTCCCGCCAGCCTCTGCCACTGCTGCTTTCTTCCTTTTTTCCTTCTCACCCTCCTCTTCTGTGCTTCTCTTCAGGGGTTTCAAAGCAAGCCCAGCCAAGTGCCCTTCCTAGCAAGACGCAGATGTTCCAGGGAGGGTGAGCAGGTGGGGATTCTGTATCTGTTTTGTATATGTATAATAATTTGAGATGTTTTTAATTATTTTGACTGCTGAAATAAAGCATGTGAAATGATCCGAACAAACCTGTGTTGCTCTGGACTCTTCTCTCACATTTGCCACCTCAGCAGCCAGGGCCTGGTGGGTGGGGAGATGGTGGGCAGTGCCTCAGAGGCAGGGCCCACTAGGCCAAGGGAGGTGGCGGCTGGCCCCCAGCTCTGCTCAGCTTTCCTCTCTCTGTCCTTTCCTTGCTCTGGTCCCTCTCCCACCCTGTTGCTCGGGCGCACAGGGATGGCCAAGCTGGCTCAGAGCCTCTGTGGGGCCAGGCAGGCCAGAGTCTGGGCACTTGTACCTGCTGTTTCAGAGGCAGGCATATGGGGCAGACATGGGAGTCTGCTCCCACAGGAATAGACATGGAAGTTCCTGGCCTCCCCCTTTGTTGTACTTCCTTCCTCTGCCCCTCTCCTCTGCTCGCTCCCCCTACCTGCCCCGCTCATGCTCTCACTGCTGCTTTCCAGCCTTCCTTTTCCATCTCCGCCCTGGCCTCCTACCCCCGCCCAACCCTTCTCCTTCTGCCACTCCCTACTTCCCAACACATCCCTTTCTCTCGCTTCCCTCTCATCCCTCCTTGTCCCTTCCCTCCTCCCCAGTGCTCCCCCAGAGTTGCCTCTGCTGGGATCTGTCTCCCCACAACACAGGTCTCCTTCTGTTCCTCCTCCACCAGTTCTGCATGGCTGGCACTCTCTTCCCTTCTTGCCCTATCCGGTCGGGAGCCCTCTGCTTATGGTAGGTCTCTTCACACCCCTTGCCAGGCTGTGCAGAAAGCCAGTCCCGCTGTTTTCCTTTACAAATGCTGGGTGTGAAGGAGCCACACACAGGCTCAGCCTCCCTCTGCGAGACTGGCTTTCCCTGTGAGTGGCAACTCCTCCACGGTCCATGCTGTGCCTTCTGGAGCTAGGACAGATCTCTCCTTCCAGGGGAACACAAAGTGGGGCCAGTGCAGGCTGAGCTGTACCCACACTGGGAGCCCTGGTGCCATGGGCTGGCCAGGACCTGGTCTGGCTCACACGTGAAGCTGGATTTTAAATAGACCAGAGAGAGGGCCATGGTTGTGTTTTCAAATAGCCACTGATGTATCCTCTCGGGAACCTGGTCTGCCTACCCCAATGGGTAGGGGAGCAAGCTCACCCCCCCCAGCTCAATGGGAGGGGGCAAGGAGGCTCCTGTGTCCCCTGTAAGCTGAGTGCTTGGGTGGCTGCCCAGGAGAGATTCAGGTGCTGCCCAGATGATTAGCAGAGCGCCCACAGCCACCCATAGCTGGCAGCCTGTGTTTCCATTGGTGGTGCACATCCAAACATGCTTTGCTGCACATAACAAAATTTATTCCATGCGTGCATGTAAAAATTTAGAGGGACCATTGATCCAGACAGGTCTTACTCAGAGGTCAACCCACCATCACTGCACTCATGGGGCAGGACACGATGAAAGTGACCCATAGTGGGGAGGCTGCTGACTGGAGAGGGCTGTAATGGGGTCAGTGGTCCCCAAGCTCTGCACCCCATCAGCAGGCAGGAGTGACTCTCACTCAGTGGGAGAACAGTCGGCTTATTAGCCAAGAGGGACACAGGACAGTACAAAGGAGACAGTACAGCCAGCAGAGACGGCCAGTCCAATCCATGTTGGGGAGAGGAGGCCTGAAGGGGCTGCTGGAGCCAGGGCCTTGCCCCTCCTTTGTCTCTCTCTCTCCCAGCCCAGACTCACTGCCTCCCAACTCCCAGTTCCAATTCAAACCCCTTGGGCTCCACCTCCCCCTTTGTCTGCAGCCCAGAGGTGTCACCTGGTTGCCAGGTTATCCTCAGCAGGAGCCCCCCCCCCCCCATGAATCCCCCACTACATCACAGATGTGGACTGGGAGCAGGGGACACAAGTGGATCTTGTAAAGGAGTGTGACTCAGAGGGGAAAGAAAGGCAGAGGACGGGGAAACAGGGGTGGGCGGGGGCTAGCCACTGCCAAGGGGCCATTGCCCCTGCAGCCCTGAGACCTGCTGTGGTGGATAACATGGAGCAGGGGCCTGATTCTCTCCAGGACCCAGTTTCTGGGGTGCAGTGTCACTGCTGGGGAAACTGGCCTGACAGGCTCCAGCAGCCCTAAACCACAAAGCAGAGATGGCTGAGGAGGGACAGAAGATGCCACATGTCAGTCAAAGCCAGTCCCTGCACCTGTCTCCCTGCCAAACACCAGGCTGATGGCTTGTGCCGTCTCCTTAGGGCCCAGCAGAGCGAAGGGGCTGGCGTGCCCTCCTCAGCTCACGGCCAGAGGAGTGGCTGCCTCAAGCAAACACGCAGCAAGCGCAGACTGCTTCCCTGCCTGGGGCCCTGCCAAGGCTGGGCTGAGGCGCTGAGCAGGCACTGGGCTGCAGGGCACAGACCGGGCCCCTCGCTTCCCCATCACACAGGCCTGGAGGGAGCTGCAGGGAGAGTCTAACAGAACCAGCTCCCTCAGCGCAGGGCTGAGACCGGCGACTCCCCTGGGAGGTGGCCCTCTCTGGGCTGGCGGCTGAACTCGGGAGACTCAGGCCCCCCGAGCGGTGCCCCAAGCAGGCTGCCTCCGGGGCAGGTGAGGGAGCTCCCCAGGGCCTTTCCAGCAGTGCCCTGGGGGCGAACCGGCCCTCGGCAGAGGCAGGGGTCGGGGTGCTGCTGCTGGCCCCAGAGATGAGTGCAGCAGACCCGGGGACTGGCTCCTTGGGGCTGTGACTTCCGTGGAAGGGCCCGCCCAGGCTGAGTCCCAAGTCACCCCGACAATGACTCCATTGTACCCGGCTGGCGCCAGGCCGGGCCGCCCAGCTACATCCCAGGCTGCTCGGCGAACTCCGGCGCTCTGCAAATGCTCCCGCAGGCCCCCTGCATCTCGGCGCCGTCTGCAGCGCCTCGCAGGGCGGGATGGAGGCGCGCGAAGAGACGTCGCTGGCCTCTCCTTGTGCTCGGAACTCGGCCTCCTTGGCAGCCCTGGAGGGGGGCGCAGCTGGAGCCGTTCTCCGCCACTGCAGCAGCTGCTGGTCCCCGGCGCCAGGGCAGGCGCGCGGGGGGTGCACGCTGGCGGCTCAAGGCTCTGGGGGAGCAGCGAGGAGGAAAGGCCGCGAGGGGCTGCGGGGCTGGGCCCGCTGGGAGCCGGGCTGGAGCTGCCGGGCGCCCCCGGCCGGGGTGGGTGTTTCCCCTCCTTAGCCGCTGCTCTCTGCCTGCCCTGCACCGATCGCCGCGGGCGCCGTCTGCCGCAGAACGCGCTTCATTTCCAGGCGCCAGGGGTCGGGGAAACGGGCTCCGGCAGGGCGGGGGCGGCGCTGGGGCTGGGGCTGGGGCTGGGGCTGGTACGGACGGGGCCGCGCAGCAGTTCTCCAGCGCCGGGGTGTTCCTGGTGGAGGGCTCGGGCTGGGCTCCGCTCTGCGCGGGCCGCAGCACCTTGGCAAGGTTTGCGGGTGCGGACCCGAGAGGACTCCGCCGCCAGACCCCTGCTGCTGGCTTGGCACCCGGCGCCCGGGCTGAGGTTTGCAGGGTCTCGTGGTTCCTTCTCGCCCCCCGCGCCCCGCCCCCGCCTGGAGGCTTTGGCTCCAGCGGGAGCGGGGAGAGATGCTCTTTCATTGCTGCTGGAGCTGAGCTGAGCCTGGGAGCGCGTTGGGACCGGAGCGGGGCCAGCGAGCTGTCCGGTGGCCGCACGGGCCAGGGCGAAGGGGAGAAGCCAGTCCCAGCGGAAAGGGCGGGTGCGCCCTGTCACCGGACCCCTGGGGAGGCTGCGGATCCGAAGGAGTGAGCCCTTCTCGGCACAGCGCAGGAGACCCGCGTACCTCCAAGACCCGGCTGACAGCCAGCCCCAGCTCCGCACCTGCCTGTGAATGGGAAGCCGCGTGCGTGAGCCTGGGGCGCCCGAGTCCCTCGTCTTGTGCTTGGGAGTCTGTGCCCTAGTTCGCGTGTGCCTGGGGTTGGAAGTCCAGGTTCCCAGGTACAGGAAGGTGCCTGTGGAGGGGGAGGGGTGGATTGCGAGTCTGGTCTTTGTGTATGTGTGGGCGGGGAGTAGCTTTGTTTGAATGCGGTTGTGAATGCCTGCGGGGGTGTAGGGGGTGTTTCTGTGGATCTTTGTGGCTGGCTGAAAATCTGCACTCCTGCACAGGAAGGAAGTTGTGTGTGGCTAGGAGGGTCTGCATCCATCTATGGCTTGGCACGGGCTCTTTAAGAAGGGAGATGCTAGAGCACCCGTGACTGGTCAGGTGCCCCCACCCCCGCCATTAGGCTTAAGAGAGGGCAACTGGGCACTGGAAGGGTGGTTTGGAGCTAGGAAGGGTGAGGTGAAGCTGTAGGGGAGCCTAGAGGAAGCAGAGCTCTGAAGTGATCAATGGTGTGGCCCCCAATGGGCAGGATGAGGGGGCTGCAGCCTTGCAGCAAAGGGGGAAGACCCAGCTAAGTCAGGGTCATCAGAGCCTAGAAGTGGAGGTGGACCCTCGAGGGATGTGTCCTGGGCAGGGGTAGGACTTGTGTGGGCAGGGAGACTCAGGGAGTGGAGCCCTGCAGGGTGCTGTCCTGCAGAGGACCTGACTTGGGTGGACTGCAGTAAGGAACAGAACCGGAGATTGGCTGCCCTCGGGGACCTCTGAAGAGTGGGCCCAGGGTCAGAGGGAAGGGAGTGGGACTCCTAGTGCTGCTGTTAGCTCTCCAGTGGGGAGCTGGAGGTACTGTCCATAGTGAGGACTGGGGCAGGGGGAACCTGCTGTATCTTTGACTGGTTACTGTGTGAACTGGAGAAGAGTTTTGTTACAAGGGTTTGGGGGAGTGGCTGAACTTGTGCATGTGAAGCAAGGCTGTATCGGACAATGAGAGAAAGGGAAACTGTGGCATGGCACACCTGTTGTGCTGCAGAAGGGTGCCTGAGTCCAGGGAAATGCATACCCAGTGATAAGGCTTCTGGCAGGCTATCCAAGTGCATTTACATGCCCAGAACCAACAATGAGGTCTGTCTACGTACCAGCCTTGCTAGATTAAATAGAGGGGCAGTGGCTGTTTGAGAGCCTGTGCTCTTGTGTGTGGTTGTGAGTCTGTTTCTGCAATGTAGGCTGCGTCTACACGTGCACGCTACTTCGAAGTAGCGGCAGTAACTTCGAAATAGCGCCCGTCACGTCTACACGTGTTGGGCGCTATTTCGAAGTTGAAATCGACGTTAGGCGGCGAGACGTCGAAGTCGCTAACCCCATGAGCGGATGGGAATAGCGCCCTACTTCGACGTTCAACATCGAAGTAGGGACGTGTAGACGATCCGCGTCCCGCAACATCGAAATAGCGGGGTCCTCCATGGCGGCCATCAGCTGGGGGGTTGAGAGATACTCTCTCTCCAGCCCTTGCGGGGCTCTGTGGTCACCGTGGGCAGCAGCCCTTAGCCCAGGGCTTCTGGCTGCTGCTGCTGCAGCTGGGGGTCCGTGCTGCATATACAGGGTCTGCAACTAGTTGTTGGCTCTGTGTATCTTGCACTGTTTAATGAAAGTGTGTCTGGGAGGGGCCCTTTAAGGGAGCGACTTGCTGTTGAGTCCGCCCCGTGACCCTGTCTGCAGCTGTGCCTGGCTCCCTTATTTCGATGTGTGCTACTTTGGCGTGTAGACGTTCCCTCGCTGTGCCTATTTCGATGTTGGGCTGAGCAACGTCGAAGTTGAACATCGACGTTGCCAGCCCTGGAGGACGTGTAGACGTTATTCATCGAAATAGCCTATTTCGATGTCGCAACATCGAAATAAGCTATTTCGAAGTTGGGTGCACGTGTAGCCGTAGCCGTAGAGACTTGTAATTCTGCCTCCAGGACCAATTATGAATCTGTTCCTGGGTGTGCAGTGTGTGTTTTCTCTGAGTAAGGGGGAGGGGAGGGTTAGCTGTGTGCTGAGACTCTTGTGAGTCTCTGTCCCTGCCTGTGGGGGGGGCTGCTTGTGAGTCTGGGCTTTGGGCTCTTGCTCACATGCCTGCAGTTCAGAGGCAGGCCAGTGCCTGGGGCTGGGAGCTCCCTTTGCTAAGTGAATAACACCCCCATGTGGCACAAAGCCACTGCTGAACACTGCCCCAGAAGAAGGCTGGGCGAGGATGCCCAGTTCAGGTGATGCTGAAAGACCAGTGTAGGTGAGCTGCCCTATTCCAGACCCTCTGACCCCTGAGCTGAACAGGAGGAGGATGTTTTGGGGGAACTCCAGGTGGATGTGGGGGTGGGGAGCAAGTGGGGGACTTCCATAGAAAGCAAACATACTGCTGGGCTGTCCTGCAATCCCCCCCCACGCTGTCTGATGCCAGCTGTCACGCTGTAGGCCGATTAGCTTACTTGCAATGAATAGCACTGGCTAGAAATCTTCCCAGGGACTATTTTCTCCATTGGGAAATGCTGATCCATGGAAATCAAACCATCCTGTTGCTTTTTGACACTGGTGATGGGAAAGGGGACAGAGGCAGGTCAGACTGGTAGGGCAGGCCCCCTGCACCAGCTGAATGTATCCCCCCTTGTGTGGTGGGAGGCCAGGAGGGCTGTGAGAAGGCCTATGTCTCTCCTTCTGCCATTCCGTGTGGGCAACATCAACCCCTTTCCTGCTGTTCTGACACATGCCCTAAGGTGCAGGCTGGTAGACCCCCATGTCCTTGGGATCAGTCAGGGAGCAGCAAGGACAAAGCGCAGACACACAGTTTCATCATCAAAACGAGCTTTCATTAATGGTTGCTGAGTGTTCTAAATTGTTGCTGCTCAGTCCCTCCTCCTCGTGCTGCTCTCTGTCATCCCCACCTGCTGCTCTAGTTTTCGGAGGGTTGGGGGATGCAAGACTCCATCTTCCCAACCAACAAAGGATCCCTCAGCTGTTTGCAGGGAGTTGCCTGGAGCTGTAGGGTTGGGAACACCCCACACTGGTCATTACCTGGGGGAAGGGGAGAAAAGCCCTGTTTAATAATCATGCTGCTTCACCACTGTCCAGCATGCCCCTCTGCAGAACTCAGCCTGGGTACAGGAGCTAGCAATGGCTCAGGGCCCAGGTCTCTTACCTCAGAGTCCTGTGTTTTACTCACTAGGCTGCTCTGCCTTCATTTAAAGGGCCCGCTCTCAAACAGCCACAGCTTTCACCTAGCATTTTAGTCCAAAGGAGGCAGGAGAACGGACTACAACAGCTTCCTCGAGCCCCACTCTCTTGCTGGCTGCCCCAGCAGGCAAAGGACCCAGGGATCCAGAGGCTGAACTGCCTTCTTGGTCATGCCAGGAGTCAGTCCCTGTAGCCTGCCCAGCCTCAAGAGTGCTGACAAGGCTGCATAGCTACACTCGAGGGATCCACAGTCTGTAGGGCTGCCCATGAACCTCAGGCACCCCTGTCTGACAGGCAGGGCTGTGCTGAGGGGCCCTGCCTCGGGGTATTCCACACAGAGCCTTTCCCCCACCCCACAGCCTCCATGCTGGTATCAAGGGGCAACAAAGCCATGACAAATCCAGCTCTTGAGGTCTGATTCTCCCTGGCTCCCCACATTTCAATCTGTGGGGGAGAAGGGGCAGGAATTAACCCTGGAAGGGGAGGAACCACCTGCCCAGGGCCATGACTCTACCCCTCATCCCACCCACCAATCAAACCCGCTGTGTGGGCCCAGCCTTGGGCAGTGGGGACACTCACTGCTGGGCCAGGATGAGCGGGACGTGGGCGCTGTCATGTTGGCCCTGCAGCGGGGAGACCCTCTCGCCTGTGCGCACGTTGAACATGGGCAGAGTGGACAGGGGGCGGGGCACATCCCGGCTGCTGGCCATGTGCCTCAGCTCCTCCGTGTTGCTGTGGATCGTGTTGTGGTGCACCATCTGGATACTGGCAGCCAGAGGTAGTGGGGAGCAGAAAAGACACAATTAGCCTGGTGCCAGGGAACACCCCGGAGGAGGGCAGGAAACAGAATAAAACTTGATTTGTGTTGTGATGGCACCTTGGAACCCACTCCCGGGCCCCACTTTGCTAGGTGCTGCACATTATTGTTTAGGTGCATTATGGTAGCACCTAAGAACCTGTCATGGACCCAGACCCTGTTGTGCTAAGTACTATACGTTATTTATTAGCTGTAGCACCCCGGGACGCCAGGCATGAGCTCATACCCCATTCTGCTAGGTACTGTATATTATGTATTATGGTGCCACCTAGGAACCTGTCAAAAGCCTCATTCCACACTGTGCTGGGTGCTGCACGTTATGTACTGAGTGTATTATGGTAGCACCCAGGACTTGGTCATGGGCCCAGGCACTGTTGTGCTAGGTATGTTATTTAATAGGTGCGTTATAGTAGCACCTGGGGGCACCAGTCATGGGCTCATACCACATTGTGCTAGGCAACGTGCATTGCATATTACAGCAGCACCTAGGAACATGTCATGTGCCCAGACCCTACCGTGCTAAGTGCTATACATTGTGTACTATGGTAGCACCTAGGCACATGGCATGGGCTCATACCACATTGTGCTAGGTGTCATATATTGAGTATTACGGTAGCACCTAGGAACGTGTCATGGGCACAGACCCTATTGTGCTAGGGGATGTACTAACCCTAGACAAAGAACTGGCTCTTGTCCCAAAGAGCTATGCACATGTGAAATCCTCGTTCTATTGACATCAATGGTAAAATGCCGGCGGCTGTTGCCAGGGTCGGGCTCCCCCAGCCCCGACACACCCACACGTCCCAGACACACACACTCACTCACTCTCTCTCTCTCTCTGAGGCTAACCCCGGCATGTGAGCTCAGCTCTGTAGGGCCTGAGCAGGAGGGATTTGAACAATGATTGCCTTTGCTGCTTTAAAACCTCTTAATGTTCCTTAGCTGCCTGGATGTGCCCCATGGGAAACCAGTCATGGGGGCCAGGCTTGCGCATCACAGGGCTCCTCTGACATCACAACGCACCAAGCTATGCTGCCATGGATACCAGGCTGGTGCCCAGGGCTGGGCTTTGCCTTGGAGCTCACCACTGCCTGCCCACCCTGTGCCACACATGGAACTAGAGGGCTGAGGACCCAGGCAGGGTTCCCCAAGCCTTCAGGAGAGGAAGCTGGGGACTGCTCCTGCTGAGCCAAGCCAGGAGGCGCCAGAGCCCTTGCGTGTGAGGGTGTCAGCCAGCATTTCCCTAAAGGGCATAGTTAACTGACGCTTTCCCAGGGTCCTCTGGATCCGCAGCTGTCTCAGCCTCAGGGGCCAGGGGAAGCAGGACTCTGTGACTGGTCAGAGGCCAATCGGAGCAGAAAGAGGAGAACCCAGGAAGCTGGGCCAGGCCCACCTGCCCCACGTCACCACCCAGCAGGAAACGAGAGCACACAGGCAGGGCGGCTTTACTTGGAAGGCAAAGCGCCAAGCCTGGGCTCTTCAGGGACCAGGAGGCTCCTGACCAAGGGGCTGTGACTCTGCTTGGCCAGCAGAATGACTGATCTACGTGAGCCCTGGGAGGGGTCCTCCTTGGAATCGGAGCCCCAAGCTTCAACCACAAGAGGCAGAGCCCCTCCAGCCTTGAAGCATGTCAGCCCCAGTGTCTCAGAGCTCATCCTCTGGGCTGTGGCCACCTCCCCAAAATGCCAGGGCCTCTCCCTGGAGGCCCTGAAGAAGATTGTCACCAAGGCAGGCTATGACGTGGTGAGACACAGGGCCCATTTTCTGCGAGTGCTTAGGGGGCTGGTCTCCAAAGGGCTGCTGAAGCAGATGGCAGGGATGGGCACCGCAGGCTCCTTTCGTGCTGGCAAGAAGAGGAGGGAAGTGAAGAAGAACAAAGGAGCTGCTCAGAAAAGGAAGAAACCTGGGAGGAGGAAGGTGTCCACACGTGGGTCCTCCAGAGGTGGCCAGGAAGCCTGCCAGGGCAGGAAACGACAAGCTGCCAAATGAGGGGCTGCAGCCCTGCTGGGTCTTGGCCAGGGACCTGTGCTCAATAAAGTGATCTGTGTATTTAAAAGCTCTGCTGTGGCTGAACTGATCTGTTCAGAGTGAGACACAGAGTAAACAGCCTTGGAAGTCAGGAGCAGGGCTCCCTCTAATTTTTTCCATCCGTGGGTGGAATAAGTTTTGTTATGTGCACCACCACTAGAAACACAGGCTGCTGCTGTGGGCATTGTGCTAACCAGCTGGGCAGCACCTGACTCTCTCCTGAGAGGCTGCCCAAGTGCTCATCTTACAGGGAACGCTGTCAGGAGGCCAGGGGTTGAATCCCTCACCTGCTCTCTATGCTGAGAATCGACAGTCTGGGCTGTTTAGTGGGGAGGGGATGGTGGGAGAACTCTCTGGGATTACAGAACTGGTGCGTGGTAACTTGGCTGATCCTGCCTGGCTTAGGCATGACCTAAAGCCCCGCCGTGTGCTTTGAGGCATGCAGTTCCTCTTCCAGACGAGAAGTGAAAGCAGGGTTCTGCCTGTTCAAAATTCTGTGGTAAAATGTGCACAAATAATGCTGTTGATGCACTCTCCTGAAGCCGTATTAGGGAAGTGGAATAAAGAAGTAAGCATCTGGGTTTCTCTTGCACTTTCAGTGGGTTTAGTGTTTGTCGTCCCCTGCCTCTACTGTCGTGTAGCCTTGCTGAGCACTTATACAGCCGCCGTGTTCCAGCCCAGAGTTGGCAGCTGGGTGGAGTGATGGGTCAGGGCTCTGGGGTGCACAAGATTCTGGGAACATGAACTGCCTTGTTTGTGAATGTGTTGGAATTGGCCTTCATCAAAGATGGGGAAGTAGATTGAAGGCTACACACATCACAGGTCTCTTTGGATAGCACAATGGACCCATCATGGCTCATAGGGTTCCCTGCCCCCACATCTGGCTCTCAACAGCACCCTCAACAAATAACTGGTCTGAGGAGTCTTCCCAGGTTCCCTCCTCTGATTCAGCCACCCTGGTACTAACACCAAGAACACGGTGAGCACTGCTAGAGGACCTACAAACTACTGAAAGGGGGGCCCAGGTGACACAGACACGCCCAGGGGCAGACCTCACAGCTACATCTGACCTCACAATCCATTCAGCTCTGCTCTTATAGCAACCATTATGTTCTAGCAGCCCAAAGGGGTGGCCAAGGGGGCTGTGCCTTATAGCTCAGTGGTTGCAGTCCCTGTAGCCTCACAGCCACCACCAGCCCACAATCCAGCGCGGTGAGTCAGCCGAGGTGGGTCCTGGTGGGAGAAGGTCTTCCAGGGGAACAGCCACCAAGGGAGGCAGCCAGAGCTAGTACTCAACGTGTCCCCAGGCACAACTATTAGGTGCATTTTCCTGTGTCTTCTCCGGTGGGCAAGCCGTTTGTACCAAAGCTGCCGAAAGTGGGACACACAAATCCTGCCAGGGCAGGGCAGGGCTGGGCCAGACGAGCAGGGCTGACACGCAGCCAGCTGGGCCTGGGACAGCAGCACGATAGGGTTTAGTGATCTGCCTACGTCTCGCACCAGAAAGCACAAAGACCGAGGAGGCAGACTGCACACTGGGACACAAAAGAGGCAGACAAAGCGCAGCAGCAAAATGGGAAGCAAAATGGATGAGACAAAACACCCTTGTGAGGTTTCTTCCCTGGGTGCTGTCACCTCACCTTTGGGGAACCCCACTCCAGCAGTGCCAGGTTCTGCTGACGCAGGCTCCACTCACTCAGCAGCAGAGATCCAAGAGAGTCCTGAGCAGCCCGAGCCATCTGGACACACCATCCCCAAGGAGACCAAGTCAGTGGGCTGCAGGGTCTCCAAAGCACCCCACTCAGGGGGCGCCAGCCTCACCAAGCTGTCCAAAGCCCCACGTCCAGGGCTCTCCAAGCTCATCATGCAGGCTGTGGCCAGCTCACAGACACGTGCCGGCCTGTCCCTGCAGGCTCTCAAGAAGGCCATTGCGGGCAGCGGCTATGACTTGGCCAGAAAGAAGACCCACTTCAAGAGGGTACTCTTGAACCTGGTGACCAAAGGGCTCTTGCAAAAACTGAAAGGCACTGGGGCTTCAGGCTCCTTTGGGCTCGGCAAAGAGAGGGCCAAGAAGCAGGGCCCAGGGCCCAGGAGAAAGAAAGTGCCCAAGAAGAGAGGCAGGCATCTCAAGGTTGGCATAGCAGCCACTAGCCTGGCCGAAAGAGGGCAGCTACTGACACTGGGCCTCCTGAGGAGGCCAGGCCAGCAGCCAGCTATACTGGGCAAGAGCCAGCCAGCGCCTGAGGGTTAGACCCTCCCCCTAGCACAGGTTTATCCCTTCCATAAATAAAAGGGTTGTTGTATTTAAATGCTCCTGAGTCCAGACTCATCTCTGGGAACCAAGACGGTGGCTGCAGCTAATGTTCCCATTAGCTTTTTCCACCCATGTGCAGAATAAATGTTGTTACGGGGGCACGTTCAGATGCACACCACCCGCAGACACACACATGCTGCTAGCTGTGGGCATGCTGCTAATTGGCAGGGAGGCATTTGAACTTCCCCAGGGTGGCCACCTGAGCACTCAGCTGACAGGGAACATTGCCTGGAGCTGGGATGTGGCAGAGTTGAAGGAAGAGTGATATGCTAACACCCCATGAGGCTGAGATCCCCTTCACTTCTCCCAAACTATGTATGGGGCAGGGGGCATACAAGGCGCACCCTTTGGTTTGCTGCTGGGGGCCTTTCCACACTGATCACAGGGCAAGCTTGGGACACGCTGCTCCACCTGGTGTTATTATTCAGATGAGACAGAGCAGCAAGGCCTGAACAATGTGCGGTGATCAGAGAGGGCAGTACAGGTTGATAGTTCCCCAGGAGATGAGGTGCCCTGTATGGAAGGACTTGAAGGCGAGAGTCTGGCCTGCGGCTGGGTTCTGTGCATAAAGGGCCAGTATGGAGACAGGAACACAGGCAGCTTGCAGGCTGACCAAAGAGTGGGAGGCAAAACAGAGGGACAGGGATTTACTGAGGCCATGTAATGAATCAGTGGCAGAGTCAGGATTAGCACCCAGGCCTACTGAGTCCCAGTCTAGTGCCCTCACTGCTCAACCACCCTACATCATAGGAGGACAGTTTTTCCGAGCAACGTCCATGCCTACCTATACCTCAGGACTCCTGGCCATGTGCCACCTGTGAAATATAAGTGGGGAGAAGAAATATCGCCCAGACACGGACATGACTTGGTGTGTTCACCTCCAGCCACCTAACACAATCACAAACAGCCCCAAACACACACCCATTGTCACCAGCATGTTGGCAAGCAAACACACAAAACACCCAACCCCCAAAGGCGTTAAATACAAAGACAGAAAATACAGGTGTACCCCAAACTGCTCAGACCCACCAGTCTGCTTCACACCCAGCCACAATGGTGATCACTGAATGACTTACTCAGAGGTCTTCATGTCCCTTTTGTGCCTATGGGGAGGAAAAGAAAGGTGGGAGTGGTCAGTCACTGACAGAAGTGAGACAGTGACAACAGCTGAGGTTAAAATTGGCATTGGCTGACCCAGTTGTGTTGCCAGGGCCCAGCAAAGATAAAGTACAACTTTAAATAACCCTGGAGTGAGTATCTGTAGACAGCCTGGCCAGACTGCCACGTGAATCACAAGAAGTGCACTGCTACCTTCTGTTGGCAGGACTCAGTGATGTTGTGTGTCATAGCCCCAATACTGCTCATAGCAGGTGGAGATCCTCCTATGGCACAAGTGGCTGGGTGCTGGGGGAGCTGTTCTGACACTCAGGACAACGCATTTACCTAGCATGTGGGCTCAGCTGGTAAAAGGTCACAAGATCCAACAAAAGATGAGCTTCAGGAGCTGATCTCTCCCCTTCCCTATCACTGTGACAGATGGGTGCACAGTCAGTTTCCCACAGATGGGGGAATTCAGCCTGGGGCAAGGGACCAGCCTGATATCTAGGCATGTCCGCAGCCCTTCAGACAGAGTGTATTTCAATCAGCTCCTAGGTGATCCAGCCATCAGCAAACAGGGAGTCCTGAGCAGTGCGTTCAGATGGGGTAGCCCTCAGAGAGTTCCCTCCCACAACGCTTCCTACATCCCTTCCCATGTCCTGCTCCAGGAACATCTGTCCAACTTACACTCCCTGCCTCCTGCAGTACATGATGTAGGCCAGGAGGAGGCAGAGCAGGAGGCCCACCAGCAGAGGTACCAAGATGGTCAGCAGATAGTCAGACAGAAAGGCCCTCTCAGGGGAGTTGGTGGGGGGGTTGTATTCGCTGCCATCTTCCAGCACCCCATCGCCCCACATGGGCACCTCCTCAGTGATGCTGAGGCTGGAGAGATCAGTCTGGAGGAGAAGAAGAGAGAAGTAGCCATGATGGCATCAGAATTGACCAGCATCTCTTGAGGGGCTGGAGGTGCTATCCCAGCAGCTGCCCTGGAAGTAGAGTTTTTACAAGGGAGGACAACTTTCTCCCCTGTGGGCAGCAGAACCACACAGAGCTCTCTGGGCTTGGGTCACACCAAGGCCTCATGCTGGCTCAGTGCACTGAGTTCTATCCAGAAGGCACTTTTATGGACTAGACTAGAGGGGAGAGCAGGGGGCATGAGACCACAATATCCAGCCAACCTGGGTAGAGCTCCACCAGGTGTTAACAGCCTGCCCCCTCCCTACCTCATATTACGAATGTTTCTATAGAGGTACCTCCTCCCACAGCCTCCAGATGTTTTACGAAGGAAGGCAGCAACATTATTGTCATTTTACAGATGGGGAAACTGAGGCACAGGGTGGGGAAGTGACTTGCCCCCAGTTGTTGTGCAGCAGAGCCAGGAATAGAGCCCAGGACTGATGCACTGAGATGTTGGAGCCATCAGCCTCCGCTCCCATCCCAGAGGGAGAAGGAGCCCAAGCCCAGGAGCTGCACTAAGCCAAGTTTAGGGGGACTCCGGTCTGATGCCATCTCTGGAGCTGGCAGTTGTAAGAGGATGTGGATGAGGAGGAGGTGCCTGCCCAGGGAAGACTGAATGGAGATGAGACCTCTGGGAGTCCGTAAAAATCACTAGGACTTACGAAGCAAATGTTGGCCTGGGGTTAAGGCAGTGAATTGGTTCTCCGGAGAGGAGGGATGCATCCCAGAGGTGCTGCACGCTCCCTGTACCCGCCCTCCATCTTCCTGCACCTTCCTTCCCCGGCTGTAAAACAGGGATAAAGCCTCTTCCTTTGTCTATTTAGTCTGCAAGTCCTTTGCCAGTCACTCTGCAGGTGCAACTGCTGACCCCATGGGGCCCTGATCTGAGCTGGGGCCAGTAGGCAGCACTGCCACTACAGATCCTCAGTAATAATCATTGCCTAGTGACTCCTGCACTTCATGGAAGCATGAGGTTCTTTTCCATGCCAGGGAGAACACACTCCACAGGGAGGCTGGGGAGCCCTATAGCCAGGGTAACCTTTGCTATCGTATCAGATCCTCTGGGGTGTGCCTATAAGGATCCCTGGGTCTCCCCACTTCCTGAGCACTGCACCCTGCCAACCAGCCCCATGCCTGGCAGAGCTCACATGCCCCCTCCCAGGCCTTCTCCAAGGCAGCTCCTCCCTCTGCTGGTGGCAAGGAGCACTGCAGTTGCCCTCGAGTTGCTGGGGAGCTCCATGGAGGACAACTGTGGGATTCACTATTGTGCTGCAGAGCCCCTCTTCCTCCACAGTGATGCACTGCATAAGGCGCCCTTCTGCCCAGCACCTCGCCCCCTTTTACCGAGATCCAGCATGTGTCTTCCTATGGCACCTAGACATCCCACCTGCCATCAAAGCCGGGGGTGCGTGGTGCTGCTCTGAGCCACAAAGACTTCTCTACACTCGGGATTTGTTGCCATTTAAGTCAAGGCACCAAGTTAATTAAAACAGGTGCAGTTTTGAGTCAGGACTGTGCCATTGCAAGAGCCAGCCAAAATAGGCCTCACTGGGCCTTTATGGCCTAAACAGACATGGGCAAGAGAGGAAGAGACTTGACACGGGCACTGAGCAGGTTAGTAGCAGAGATGGGAACAGACACAAGCGTTCTGATTCCCAGCTCAGTAATCCATCAATCGATCATACGAGGCCCGAAGGTTCAAATTTGCAGTGGCACAGCTACTTAGTGCACTGAGATGGGACTCCACCTCTGGGGCAAGGTGTGCAGGAGACCCCCGGGTGAAATCAGTGGCTAAACTCCCATAGATTTCACCGGCCCCCTGCCCTGCCCAGCCCCGAGAGTAAGGGGTGGATGGGAGACACTCGGGGTAGTGCAGACACTGTCACAGCCCCTCACCAAGGTAATGTTGCACCAGTCGACTTGGAATTGAGGGCTGAAGCTGTCGTAGCAAGTGATGACTGGCTGCTGCTCCAGGCTGCACCTGAACTGGTTGTCTGAGGATTTGGCCTCCATCAGGCAGTCAGAGAAAGGTCGGCGGGAGCCCACCTGGATGTAAACTCTGGGGGGAAGATGCACAGAGGGGCAGGAAAGGTGGGAGGAAGAGTGGTTTGGTGATACCAGCTCACAAGAATGTCAGTCATGACAGTCCCAGCCTCCCTCAGCCAGAGGAACTGTGGGGAGCAGCAAGGGATCCCCCCTTGTGAGGAATGATTCAGGAGCACACCCTAGCTGTGTGGAGCAGTCCTGGAGCCCCTTGGTCTATGTGTCACCCCCCGCAGTGGGGAGCAGTGAGGGATCTCTCTGACTGCTAGAACTGCCCTTTGGCCCCTGGACAAAACCCTGGTTCTAGAGTTTAGTGGGTAACCCATGGTGCAAGCAGAGGGGCCAGGCTGGGCCCCCAGAGCTCGGGCACTGGGCAGACCCAAGAAGGATCAGAACCCCAGCCAGGAGCCAGTGGGTAGCTGATGTCTCAGACTAGTTGAAGTTCTGTGGGAAAGGCCCCTCTCCCTACCCCTCCTTCCTGCCCTCGATGGGCAGGGGAACCCGGCCTCCCCGGTCCAGGGCCGAGGTGATGTTGATGACACTCCAGTCCTTCTGCTCCAGCATGGCATCCAGGGCTTGCTGGAACTGCTTCTGCACGTCCACCGGCAGCACTTCCTCCACGTCCCGGTTCTTCACGAAGAACTCGGCCTGATACGGCATGTAGGTATCTGCAGCGAGGGAGCAGAGAGACCCTGTTGGGAAGCCATCAGGGCTGGACCGGGCAGTCTGACAGCCAGGAGGGTAGGCAGGAAGGGGCAAGCTCCAGGGGCCACTAGTTGGGCCAGGTGGTGTCACCCTCTTGACATGGCAGACGGGAGCTAGCAACGAGCCTGGGATGGGCCACTAGCTTGCAAAGGGATATGGGTAGCGATGGCAGGGCAGGCAGTGGAGTTACCTGGGGAGGGGCCAATGGTGAAGACAACCGTCTGCTGCACAGTCTCGTAGGTGTCTCTGTTATACGCTGTCACCTGTCACGTGGAGGAGAAGAAAGTGCTTCGGATCCTCACCCAGAACAAATGGCCACCACCCACGGTTTCCACCCATGTTGGTTTTTCTCCACCGCTATTGCTAAGGTACACAAGCGTAAAGCCAGGACCTGTGAAATGAGGTGTGTGTTGATCGCACGCAACAGTGACTGGGAGAGCCTTGCACACCCTCTGCAGCCAATCACAGTGCTGCTATGGTTCAGTCAGCATACCGACACCAGCCCAGTGAGCAAACTCCCTGTCCTGAGGGACTGTTCTGCACACCACTGAGATGGAGGAGAGCCCTCCTGTGGCCCACCCACCAGCCTAGGCTGCCCACCGCTGTACTAGGCCATCTCCTGCTGGGGAGGCTGGCTCAGGTAGCAGATACGGGCAGGAGGCACAGACAGCCAGGCTCCGGGGCATTGCCCTGCTACCCTTGAAAGAGGAGCTGGCTCATCCATGTTCAGACAGCAGCTCCTGAAGCCTGGTCGCTAGGGGCCCTGGGCATAGAGAGAAAAGGAGCCCCGAGGCTATGGCCTGTTTGGGTCACCATGGGACTGGGGAGTTGTTTAACATGGTTGTGTTAGGTTTAGTCACAGTAACTAAGAGTTTACCCCATGTTCTGCCAACACAAACAGACAGTCACCCACCCCGCACAAGAAGCTCCAGTTTGTATTCCCTCACATGTACAGCAGCCAGGTGTCCTTTGGCCCACACACTAACAGCGCCCATTGTCACCAAGAGATGCACCCAAGGCCACACGCCTGTACACACACACACACACTGCTGCCTCCTGCCAGCGTCCAGAGCTGTGGGGCACAGCACTGCCCATACCTCGATGAGCTGCCTGCCAATGTCTTTCGTGGTGGGTGACCCGTAGAGGTATCCCGTCTGATAGGGGCCACGTTGGGTACAGCGCAGCCACCGGGGCAGGTCAGGGAATCCCTGCAGCTGGGCGTGGAAGGCGATGGGGGGCTCAGGCAGGATTTCTGAAAGGATCCGTTCCACACACATGAGCATTTTCAGGGCTCTTCATGTGGAGTCTGAGCCAACCTAGCAGTCTTGGAGTTTTAGCCTGCTGCCCACCACCACAGTATCTGGGCACCTTCCACGTAAAATCTAGAGCAACAGCTAAGTCCCAACAGGGTCATGGGGAGAAGGGACAGAGCTGGGGGGGAGGCACACTCCCAGCATCCCAATTTTTATACCCCTGCAATAGCCACGGGACCCTCCACTGACCCCATTCCTGCCCCCACGACATGGCTTGTACAGGGAGCCAAGTCCAATGCTGCTGCAGCGCCCCAATCCCCCAAGATCCCAGGGGTGACTAGAGAGCCAGCTAGAAAGAGGCCATTTCCCTTTCCCTGTCCTCGTCCGTCCTACCATGGTGAGCACATCTGAGAGAATGCAGATAGCTAGGTATTGGAGTGTATGTAGCATTGATATATACATTTCCTGGTATTCCTACTGCCTGGCCAGTCCATGCTGGAAGGTGGGCAGGGGATGGTGCCAGCCCCATTTGGACCCAGGTCCTGGTGGGGACCCCTCTGCTTGGACCAGATATGGGACTGACCTGTCAATAGGAATCCGGGATGTGGCCAATTGGGGCCCAGCAGGCCTGAGGTGAGACCCTTGTGGCCATGCACTCACCACCGTAGTTCTTGTGGGTGGAGGGGAAAGCTCCCTGGAAATGCTCCCTCTTCAGCTCATGGACGAAGATGACTCCGGCCACAAGGGAGACATTCTGAGCAGGTAGCATGGCCCAAACCCCTGCTAGGATCACTGCTGCAGAGAGGGACAAGTGTTACAGCCGAAGGAGAGAGAGAGTCCAGTCTATGATGTGCTTCAGGAGGCAACGGTTGAAAAGGGCGACCAGCCAGATGGCAGCTGCAGGAGGAGCTTTCGGGGGATGGTGACACAGGAGCTGTGGCAAGGGCCAGGGAGACCAGAAAGCCAGAGTGACCTTTGGCAAGCAGACCCCTCCTCTGTGCAGGAGACTGCTCAGCACCTGCCTCTTCAGAGCCCTAAAATGCCCAACCCCAGAGCCCATGGGGAAGGAAAAGCTGCCCCAATAGGCCCTCCAGGACCCCTAGTGGGAGCTTGGAGCCCAGCTAGATCCCCACAAGCTTAGCACAAGACCCAGATTCAGGCATTGCCACAGAAACCCCCTACCCCTCCAACTTGCAGAGCCAGCCACTGGGCCCAGGCAGAGCAAGCCCATGGGGGGCACCTGGCCTGTGCGATGCCAGCCCGCCCCCCTCCACCAGCAGCAGAGTGCAGGCTGCTTTGGCTATATATGGAAGGTGCTGCTCAGGATTGTGTGTGTCTCTGGATTCGCCTGTCTATTCGCAGCGGCCCTCCAGGCCGGAGCCCATGGCAGGGTGGGCATCTCTCTGTACCCCGCTCCCTTTGGGTAGGGCTCTGTGTCTCAGGCTTGCCTGCCTTACCCCTTCCCTTCCTTGTTCAGGCCTTGCCCTGCTGGCACCTCTCCACCAGCCCCCAGCCGCTGCCCCACAACCCCCTCCCGCCCCGCACTGCAAAAAGCCCCTGGAAGGAGAGTGGCTGTTACTTGCCCATGAGGAAAAGTGTCCGCAGCAGCCCCGGTGCTGCCATCTTTGCCCCGTTAGCCTGGGAATCTGTCCAGAGTCATGTGCTGATTGACAGAGACAGGAGGTAAGACAGATTGGGCATGGGAGGGGCACTGGGTAATGGAGGAGTTGAAGGTCTAGACAAGTGGAACTGAGCTCCAAAGCCAGCTGTCTAACAGCCAAGGGGGCAGACAAGCATCGGGGGTATGTGCCCAGGGGAACGGGGCACCATTGGGTATGTTCCCATGGGGAGCGGGGCACCATTGGGTATGTGCCCATGGGGAGCGGGGCAGCATTGGGTATGTGCCCAGGGGCACGGGGCAGCATTGGGTATGTGCCCAGGGGAGCCAGGCACCCTTCGGTTTGTGCCCAGGAGGATCCAGGCGCTGTTGGGTGTGTGCCTGGGGGGTTGTACTCAGAGGTTGCAAGGGGAAAGCTGATTCCCCTGGGTGCTGAGTACCATGTGCTCCAGGGGCTGCAATTGTTTGGGCCTGGCCCACACAGTTTTCCTGGAGGCCATGCCCAGTGCCCTGCATGTTCCTCTAGGGATCACCTGGCACCACAAGGACAGGCAGCAGAAAGAGCCAGGCTAGTTTTGGGCAGGGCGCAGAGGAGCATGCTGCAGTCTGTGGGTGCCATGGGGCATGGAGGGGAGCACTGCTGTAATGACCCCCCAACTTGTTTTCACAAGAGTCTCCTGGGCACCAGGGGACCTGCTGCAGAACAGCACCCCCTGAGGGCCTGGCTCAGTCAGAACTACCTGGACACCATGCTCCCAGATAGCCCCAGCACCCTTCCTGCAGCCACATGGCGATTGCTCCCGCCCTTGTCCAGGCAAGCGGTGCCCTACCTGCTCCAGCTTAGCTTGGGAGAGTTAACAGGCTTGCAGGTAAAGGTGCTCTGGCTGCAGGGCCAGGCCCCAGCACCTCGAAGCTGGTGGGGAGCGGCCTCTGCCAAGGAAATCCCTGCCCTGCCAGGACTTGTGTGGGGCAGGGAGAAAGGGGTGACTGGCTTTCTGGATCCAGACACATTTTGGGTCCCTCTTTGTCAGGCCTCCCAGCCTCTGCTCCTTTTACACTCATCTCCCTCCCCCTGAGTCCATGATCTCCCAGCCAGGTAAAACTTCCCATGCACCAGCTGTCTCTGCTCACTGTCACCACTTGTGGCTCTTATTCTCTGCTGGGCCTGGGATCCCAGGGTTCTGCCAGGGAGAGGAGAGGGCTGGTCATGCTGCCTGTGAGCTCCCACAGCCATGTATAGCTGGGGATTGTGTGGTGCTGTGTTCCTGCCAGCAGCTGGATTGTTCCACTGACTGCTCTGTGAACCTGCCCCAGGCTGACACCACCTTGGCTGGGCAGGGTGGCTTGTAGAGGCATGCTGCACAGGGCAGCCAACCCCCTTGCCTGGCGTTGAGCCCTGAGTCTTACCCTCCAATGCCTCAGCCTGGCCAGGGGACTCACAAGCAGAAGCCAGACAGATCTACAACCTGGTGCCAGCTTCACTCCCGCCTCTCTTCCTCACCCTAGGGGCAAAAGGGGAGCAATGATGGCCCCTTACAGAGCAGCAATCCATTTTCAGTGTCACCTGGCACCAAAATGCAGACCCCCCAGGTCTCTCTAGCTCCTCCAGCCCCCAGCCTGTCTGCCAAGGCTGCCAGCTAGCAGGGCAGTTGTGCGTGGCAGGCTATTGTGATGGTCCCAAGAGCTGGATTGAGCCCTAGAAGTCTTCCCCCTGCGATTACTGCCCGCAGCACACATGGCCACGATACCATGGGCCCAGTTTGCAAGAGCTCAGCGCCCAGCATGTCCACAGTGCAGTGGGCTCAGGTGAAAAGCTGGCCCCAGCCAACAAGGCTCAGGTATCAGTTGGCAGCAAACCCTAATGATGCCCTCCGGTGCTTGCCCACGGGACGGATTGGGTGGCAGGCAGTTCTGCAGCAGGTCTCAGGAGTGAAGACTCCAGGGGCTAGGCCTACTCCAGTCCTTTGGAGGCATCTCCACTGGAGTGATGCCAGCTCTCAGGCCTGTTGGCTGGGCCCTCTCCTGTGGGACAGGGAAGGGACAAAGAGCAGCCATGGGACAGCTCTGGGGTGGGCCTTGCGCCTGCCCAACCTCCTGCCTCTAGGTCACCAACTGACACCCACAGGAAGGCAGGCATGAGCCACAGGTGTGACCTGCAGGCATGTGGTCCACATGGAACTAGCCAGAGCACCTCAGACCAGCTCTCCCATGGCTGGCGTCCACACTCGGCTCTAACTGGTCCCCTGGGACCTGGTCTCCATCTCTGTCCGAGCAGGGTCTTGCTCCTGCATGGATCCCACTGAACTCAGTGAAGTGCATTGAGGAGCCAGGGGCTGCTCTCGCCCATGGGGCGGAGGGGCCCAATTCAGTGGGACACCTTCACTGACCAGGCCCTGGGCCAGTAGGCTTGGGGTCATGGTGCGCATGTTGGGGCACTGCCTGCTGTAGCCTGCAGGCCACCTGGCAAAGGGCTGGGGTGCCTTTAACCCCCCCACACCACCCTGTTGGCCTGGCAGTGGGTACCATGATTTGGTCCTGGAGAGGAAAGGGGGCATGTCTCATCACCAGGGGCTTTTTATGTTCTGCACCAGGTCTGTCATTAGTAGGCAGCTGCAGCGCCCTGTCTGCTGAGCACCTGGCCTGTTTCACCCAGGGATGGGGCAGAGGAGGGAGGGCACGGAGGAGCTGGGAGGCCAATAACCACGCAGCAACCTACGAGAGGGTGGGCCTGCCCGTTTCCAGTTACAGAAAGAGGCACCAATCCTACCTCCTCCGCTTTGGAGCCAGGGGCAGTGACACGTGCAGGTTCGCCCCTCCCTCCAGATGAGGCTGCAGCTGCCTGGCCAGCGGCTGGAGAAGGGGCCCCTGCGGCCGGGAGGAGGACGCGGGGCAAGCTGCAGACACGCGTGCCCGGGGGCGCCGCGCGCAGGCCGAGGGACCCTGCCCACTTTCAGGGCAGGGGCACGGCGGGGTGGCGAGCGCGGCCGGGCTCAGGTGCAGTGCGAGCAGGCGGCCACCAGGGGGAGCGGCGCCGAGCCGAGCGGCCGCAGGAGGGGCTGAGCAGGGGCGTGGGGGAAGCTGCAGAGGGCAGATCTGAGCTAGTGGGGCGGCCGGGGGGGGGGGCATCTCAGCTGGAGGGTGAGGTCTGGGGGGGGGGCTGTCGGGGGGGGTGGTGAGCTGGGGATGTCCATAGGGATGGTGGGGTCTGATCTGGGGGGTGTCCGTAGGGAGGGCAGGGTCTGAGCTGGGGGGCCTGCCGGGTGGGGGGGTCTGAGCTGTGGGTGCCTGTAGGGAGGGTGGGGTCTGAGCTAGGGGGTGTCCATAAGGACAATGGGGTCTGATCTGGGAGGTGTCTGTAAGGAGGGTGGGGCGTGAGCTGAGGGGCCTGACAGGGGGTCTGAGCTGTGGGTGCCATAGGGATGGTGGGGTCTGATCTGGTGGTGTCTGTAGGGAGGGTGGGGTCTGATCTGGTGGTGTCTGTAAGGAGGGTGGGGTCTGAGCAGGGGGGCTTGCTGGGGAGTCTGAGCTGGGGGTGCCATAGGGACAGTGGGGTCTGATCTGGGGGGTGTCTGTAAGGAGGGTGGGGTCTGAGCAGGGGGGCTTGCTGGGGAGTCTGAGCTGGGGGTGCCATAGGGACAGTGGGGTCTGATCTGGGGATGTCTGTAGGGAGGGTGGGGTCTGAGCTGGGGGATCAGTTGAGGGAAGGCCTTGGGGGGGGTCTGAGCTGGTGGGGTGCTGCCAAGGGGGAGGGGTCTGAGCTGCAGAGGAGGCTGGGAGGACAGCAGGAGGTCTGAGCTGCAGAGGAGGCTGGGAGGAGGGGTGTCTCAGTAGAAGGCAGGGAGCCATAGGGAGCAAAGCCAGAAGTCTCATTAGTCCCATTCTGATTCTTGCGCTGCTCCTCAGTATGGTATGGGCCATACTGGGTGGTGCTCTCACCTCCACAGGCTCCCTAGGGCACCTGTGCACACAATGGCCATGCTGGTCCTGCTAACATTACAGAGTTCTGTTCTCCAGTGTTCACCTGCTCTAGCAACTCACTGTGAACTGGATTCTGCCCCACATGTTTCCAGGGTATGGGGAGAAAAAGGTGCATGTGTGTGCATGAAAGTGCATTGGAATGCGTTGCCTAGAGAGGTGGTGGATTCTCCATCCCTTGAGGTTTTCAATTTCCGGCTGGACAAGGTCCTGGCTGGGATGACTTAGTAGGGGTTGATCCTGCTTGAAGCAGGGGGCTGGACTAGACGACCTCTTGAGGTCCCTTCCAGCCCTGTGATTCTGTGTGCGTGTGAGGGCATGCAAGTGTGTAAATGTGTGCATACTTGTGTGAGTGCACAATTCTTTTTGTGCATCATGGGTGTGTGTACATGTGTATAGCTCTACGTGGAGCTCCAGGCCTGCAAATGTGTGCATGCTGTTGTGTGTATGTATGCATGTGGCTGTGTGCAAACCTGTGCATAAATCTGTGTGTGTGAATATTGATTGGGGCATTTCTGCAGCACCCCAGTATCGAGTGGAGGAAACAGACCTCTCCCACTCACTCACAGCAGCTCTCACTGGATGCTCCTGGCTTTTCAGCCCATTAACGAATTAATGTTCCCAATGCCCGGGAGAGGCACTTACATCCAATACCTGTCTCTGAAGTACAGTAAGGTAAGTGGTTTCCCCTTAGGCCACACAGTGAAACAATCTGTGGCACAGACAAAACTGTATCCCATGAGTCCCAAACTGTATCCCACGAGTCCCAGTTCCCAGTCCACTCTACTCTTGAGATGCCAGTTCCTTTCCAAAGGCAAAAATGGAACCAGGAGTCCTGACTCCCAATCCCACTTCTCTGACCATTAGGCCACACTGCCTCCCATGTTTTAGCCAGTTATTTTAAAGCACATTCACTTGGGTATGGTCTGCCCCTCCCCAATTTACGCTGCATTCTCAACTGGATTTGCTATTCTTCATTTCCTGCCCTAAGCCACTGCATAGGCCCAGCTTGCTATGAGCTGCTAGCTAGCTGCTGTTGGTGTTAAGTGATTTGCCACAGGTATTACAGTAAGTTGGTGGTAGAAGAATAGGACCCAGGAGTCCTGGCATCCGATTCCCTGTGTTAACCATTAGAACCCTTCCCTCTTAACGCTAGACTAGGACCCAGAAATCCAGATTCCCAATTGTTGAGCTCCAACTTCTGCTAAGCTCCATTTTTTGGCATTCTCTGTCTAGGTGAGCTCATGCCCTTTGGAGAGGCGGGGGCAGAATCAGAAAGTACCCAGGGGTCCTGCCTCTCCTAATAGAAGCTTTCATTAACCCTGCATCATGGCTAGACTGGGCTTGGAACCCAGGAGTCCTGCTCTAACTATTGGGCAGCAGCACTGCACTTAATGCCCTAGGTGTTTCAGAATTATTTTGCCATGAGCAGCTCTGCTGAGTGCGAGTGCTCAGGCTGCAGATTTGGTGAATGCCTTTCAGCATCAGCTTTCTCCAGCCTCTCCCTGAATGTGGGTGCAGCCCCCACTCTGGCGTGGCTGATCTCTGAAATACATGTTTGCAGGGCTTTTATACAGAGGAAAAAAGGAGGCTAAATATAGATGTCGTGCGCTAGATTGTAGGTGGCTGTGAGGGAGCGCCTGTGAATGCACAGGGGTCTGCTAGAGGGAGGAATCAGTTCCCTGGGCATGACTGGCTCTGAAGGAGGGCTTGGGGGAGAAAACAGCCACATGCCAATTGCTAAGGGTTCAGCACTTACCAGTGGGCCCAGGTTTGCACCCAGCATCCTGGTTTCTGGCATACGTCGACCTGGGGGCTGGATTGTGATCTTTCACCTGTTAATGACCCAGACTTGTTATGACTCGAGGACAGGGACAGGATAAAATGATGGCGTAAAGCTCATGGAAACTCCTTTTATCTGGGCAAGGCCATACAGGACCTTGTAAATTAGAGCACCCCCTAGGATGCTTTAAATCTGCTGAGAGAGACCGAAGATAAGCCCTAGCGCTAGGCTGGCATTCTGGGCAGGCCTGCAATACCTCCGTGCGCTGTATGCTGAGAGTAGGGCCAATGCAATACCATAGAGGGAGATTTCCAGGGAGGCTGCTAGCACATGGAATAAGACTTAACAGAGCTGCCTTCATGTCAAAGCAAGAGGAAGCAGGTTCAGAGAGAAAAGTCCAGAGTGACTAGTGCTAGCAGAACCACTGGTCCCTAAGATTGTTGGAGAGCAAAGCAGCTACCTGGCAGGGTTCTATGGAGGGCAAGCCCGGATAGGAGGGTACTGGGAGACCCATCTGGAAAATGTTTGTACCTCATGGGGGAGTGGAGAGAATGGAGGGGGCTGGAGGGGGAGGAGACCAGCGAATGGAAAAGAAACACCCCTCCTCTGCCAGGGGCCTTGCTGTGGCAACTGAACTGTTGGGCCTATTAATAATGATGATTAATAATAGAGGCTGCTGTTTAGGGAAGCCCTTTCATCCAAACATCCCCCAGACTCTCAACAAATGGGTTTGCAAACAACGGGGCTCAATCCTCATTCTCAACCCACCGCCTTAGCACCCGAGTAAATCTGGTTTCTGAGAGGTTAGCATGTCCTGTGCAGACAGCAAGAGTACCACCCGACACTGATGTGCGGCCATCTCCGGGGTGAGACACAGCAGCACACTGAGGATGAGAAGCTGAGCAGGATCCAGTCTTTCACTGGAACTGCACTGGGGAGGGACTGATGTGGGAGATTTGTCCCTGGGGTGAAGCCACTGACTGTAATGGAGTTACCCTGGGAATAGAGGTAGCGTAGCTAGTTCAGAAGTCATTGTCTTGGTAAGTGAGGGAGGAAGTAGTAATTTGAGCAGATGCCACTGAGTCAGGACCCTACTCCTGTTGCTGTGTGTGAAGCGTTGTGCATGCCTGGCTGTCCAGCCTGTGCGTTTCATCTCTGGACTTTGGCCATTTCATCTCCTGGGTGTCACTGGCTCAGTACGTTGAGTGTCTGCTCAGTGCTTAGATGTGACCATATTTGCACTCTCCCTGCTAACTCAGCCCCTGCAAGCTGGCAGGCAGTGGCTTAGATGCACATGGCACTGTACGTTTATGTGGCCCATTCAGGTAGTCCAGAATCTCTGCTTTCATAAAAAGAAGGAAAAAAACCCTCTAAGCCAGGACTGCCAAAATAACCCTCTAAATAGGTGAGTGTAACTGATGCAGGGCTGCAGAGAGACTGAACTGTAACTCAGGGGTGTGAGTTCTCCTCTCCATCATGGTGGCTTTACAGAACTCACCTCTTTCCTCCAACTGAGTCTGACACCCTCCTCTGGTATTGTCCCAGCAGCGCTGACAATGGAGCATTCGCTGGACTTGTTTTATTCTGTACTATGTTTGTTTGGTCCCAAGGAGGCACTAATTTGCCACAGGTATGTCCCATCCTGCATTGCTCATTCCTCCCCCCCAGGTCTCTGCAGTGCTACTTGCTGGCCAGGTTCTAGACTGGTCCATATGGCCCACCTATCCCCTTTCCTTAGGCATGGTTCCCTGCAGGGATCCCTGTTGGTCTAGGTGAGACCTGGTCACTATCGCTCCTTCTCCTTCTCCCCAGATCTCTACAATGCTTCCTGCTGGTCCTCGTCTCCTGCTCACAGATCCTGTTTCACTCACCAGAGCCCAGCGGTGTCTGCACTTGTCCTTGTGTGATGCCTGCAGAGAACCCCACCGCGACTAGCGTGTGACTCGTTCTCCACACAGATGTTTCAGGAAGTGAGTCGGAACAACTTGTCCTGTTTGTTGTGGAAGGTTGGAGGATGTGTGTTGCTGGCAGCCCTCGGGCCATTATCCTTCCAGCAGAAACATGAACAGGGTCTCTGCAAAAGCTGTGTTGGTGTAGACTGTAGCATGGATTTCCAAGCAGAGGAAAGGGAGGCAGGATGGCTTGGTAGGATGTCTGTGGTGACTGTTGTGATTGAAACTGAATGTGTTCCACCCCTGGGAGCAGAAATCGTATTTCCTGATCTAAAAGTCCTTGTGGCTGAAGGGCTCCCCGCTTCCAGGGTAATTGTCTGCCTTGGAGAATGAGATCATTGACTGATGTGGTTGCAGATGACTGATGACACTTGTTGGGGAGGCTGGGTTGTCCTGGCAGGGAGAGAACAGCATGTCAGAAGGATGCAGGGAATTGACCAGGGCAGAGGTTAAGGGCCTCAGCAGAGATGCTGGGAACCCTAGGCCTGGAACAGATTGTCGGCATGTGAGCGGGGACATGGGCCCAGGCCTGGAGGTGCTCTCTGTCAGAAATTAAATGCGTGGGGGCTCCAGCACTAGAATGTGAGGTCTCTCTGGGCTGGGGGAGCTGTGAACAGAAGGTCTGAGACAAAAGAAGAGTTCCAGGGCAGTTCATCAGTAGAGCTGTGCAATGCAAGCTTGCATCACACCTGCAATAGACTTGCAGGCCCACAGCCATACCCGCGTGTGCTGTGTGACCTTCTAAGCTAAGCTGGGGCACTGCACTTGCAGGTGACCTCTGATGAGCACTGCAGGCAGTGCAGCAGGTGGTTCACTGCTCTTCCACCAACTCATGGCTGAATCAGTCCCCTGGCTTGGGGTCATGCTGCTGAAAGTGCTATTCTTTGCATGAGCTGTGGCACCAAGTTCCTGGCTTTTTGTGCTTGTTGGTTAATTCCATTGCAATTGGATGAGAGTCTGGGTGGTGGGCCCAGGGTCCTGGCTGGAAAAGTACATTCCATTGACTTAAAATTCTCCCATTGTATTTGCCGTTGAATTGGATTCCACAGTGTGGTGTGGCATGGCTTCTACATGGTGGCTGTGCTGCACTCTAGGAGTGGCCACATTTCAGCAGTGAATGCAACAATCCTGTGTGTAGACAATACATCCGTTTATAAAATGTTTTGGGACCCCTCAGGTGTTGGAATGACTGGCATTGGTTGGTTTAGAAGTTTACAGGGGCTTGGGGATAGTGGACTGCACCCATCGTTATGAGATTTATGGAACCATAGGACTGGAGGAGGCCTTGCGGGGGGGGGGTGTCCTTTGGGTCCAAGTACCCAGTGCTCATAGTAGGACTAAGTATTATCTAGGTTAGGGATTCCCATCCTATGGGTTGGGACACAAACATAGGCTGCCATTGGATTTTCTAAGGCTCCTCGACTGGGTGGCTCTGAGCCGCATGCAGCTCTTTAAGGAGCCATTTGCGGCTCCTGCCGCTGCTGCCACTCACTCCTTCAGCTCCCAGCCTCTGCCCTGCTGCACTTAAAATAGAACTCAGTTTAATTGGTTTAACAGCTGGCAAGAGGGCTCCAACCATTATATCATTTAAATTGAGTCCCATTGAGCACAGCAGGGCAGAGAACTGCCTGCACTGACAGTGGGGGAAGGAAGTAGGAGGGCTGGAGGGAGCTGCGTGGAAGAGGTGGAGGAGCCAGTAAAGGAGCAGTGGCGGCAGCAGTGGTGCTCATGTGAGGTAGGTGGGGGGGGTGTTTTGGGGCTGTGAGGGGTTTAAGCCTGGGGGAGGTGTGGGGGTGGGGGAATCAAGATTTATAAAAAAAATTTCCCAGGGGAGTACCTCCTCCTCCCTGCTGCTGCCCCCTCCCCCAGTTTTGAATTGCCTCAGGTCACAAAGTCTTACTGAATTGTCAAAATGGGTCACCATCTCAAAAAGGTTGGGAACTCCTGACTGACCTATGGTGTCCAGCATGCTAGTCACTAGCCACATGTGGCTGCTTGGCGGTATGAGGTTGGCTAGTTGTCTTGAACGATAAATATATTTCCAGAATAATGCAACTGGTTTGCACTAGTAGTAGCCACTATAATTACTGCTTCAGAATGGGTTGGACACCATGGATTTGTAGACTGTCCCTGACAGAGGTTTGTCTGATCTGCTCTGAAAAAATCTCTGGTGATGGAGATTCCACAGTGTCTCTGGGCAATCTCTTCCAGGGCTTATTCATTCTGACAGTTCAGAAGTTTTTCCTGATGTCCAACCTGAACCTCCCTTGCTGCAATTTAGGCCCATTGCTTCTTGTCCTGTCCTCCGCAGTTAAGGGGAATCATTTTGCTCCCTCCTTCTTGTAACACTCTTTTAGGTACTTGAAAACTCTTCTGCATATCTCCTGTCTTCTCTTCTCTGTACTAAATAAACCCACTTTTCTCAGTCTGCCCTCATGGCTCATGTTTTCTCACCCTCAGATGATTTCAGTTGCACTTCTCTGGACCTTCTCCAATTTGTCCACATCTTTCCTGAAACTTTGCTCCCGGAACTGGACATGATGCTCCAGCTGAAGCCCCATCGGGACCAGAGTAGAGCGTACAGGAGCTGGGGAGAGGTTACATGGCTGCTGTGCCCTTACAGTGAGGTGAGGCAGCCTGGTCCTATAGGGTGGGGCCCAATCCACTGTTCAGGAGCCCCAGGTGCTAGTCCCAGCTCTGTTGCTGCTTGGGCAAGTCACAGCCTCTTTCTGATTTTCTCTTTGCCTTGTCTTGGGTAAGGCCTATGTGACCTAGTCCACAGTCCCTGGAGCCCAAGGTGAGATGAGAGACAAGGTTCTGTTCCCAGCTCTGCCTCCATGCTGCAGGTGAATGCCTTCTTGTCTGCTAGGCCTGGAAGCTCTTTGAGGGATGTCTCTGAATGTGCCTCTGTGGGCCTCAGTTTCCCCATGTAGTGGTAGTGATGCCCCTCTCATTTGCAGAGACTGTTGTGAGCTGAAGAAAAGCACATGGTGAAAGGAGGTGAGATTAACCAGACTGGGATTGTTCAGTTTAGCAAAGTGGCGACTAAGGGGATATGATGGAGGTCTAGAAACTCCACAATGGGGAAGAGCAAGTGCCAAAGAAAGTGCTGTTTATCCCTTCCCATAACAGATGAACTGCGGGCCACTAAATACAGTGAATAGGCAGCTGGTTGAAAACAGACACCCGGAAATACATCCTCCCACACCACACAGTCTGCCTGGGGAATTCCTGGCCAGGGGTTGCTGGGAAGGCCAAAGAAATTAGATAAATGCACAGAGAATAGATCCAGCGATGGCTGCTTGCTGCCATAGTGAGGGGCACAACCCTGTGCTCTGTGAGTCCCTACAGTCCTGACTGCAGTGGCTGAGCCTGCATGCCAGGGGCTGAATCACTCAGTGATTGCCCTGTTCTGTTCATTTCCTATGAAGCACCCGGCACCAATCCCTGTCAGAGGATGGGATGCTGGACTATCTGGATCGTTGGTCTGGCCCAGAGTAGCTACTTGTATGTAAGAGCTTGGTGTTATTGTTCATTTGCTATGTGCACTGACGGCCCTGGTCTCAGTGTCAATGACCAAGAAAACAAGCCTGGAGGTGCAGGTCGCATAAGTTCTGTAATATGCCTTTTTCCTCTTTGTTTATGCAACTGTTGCCTTTGTCCAGCAAGGGTTAACTGCCCCAGCGTGGGCTGGTGGGTTTGCATGGCAGATGAGTCAGGCCAGAGGTAGAACTGGCTCTTGCGACTGGCAGGCATGGGGTGGGCTGGGGTGTGTTTGTGGTGTGGAAATCAATCCCAGCCTGGCATGAGGCGGCAGTGTGCTGTGGGTTTGGATCACTGCTCCTCCTCTCTCTGCCCTGGATCCTAGTACAGAACCCTCCGCGGCCGGCTCTGCAGCTGCCGTGGGGCTGGGATTTGGGTGGCAGGATGTGGGGAGAACTGCAGAGGGGGACAGAAAAAATGTGGGGGGGACCCATAAATATGCTTGTTTCTACACAAAAAGGCAGAAGATGCAGGAAGCAACGTAGTGGAGGGGGAGCTTTTGTCATGTGGCATCTTCAGGGTCCTGGTGCCGTCTGGTTCCTATGCCGGCACCTTGGGGATGGGAGGGGAGCCAGGGCCAGACATGCAACCAACTCCTGCCTGTCGCAGTGGCTAAGATTATCCAAGGTGACTGGCAGTTTGGAGGGCCCAGGTCAAGACCCCTTAAAGAGGTAGATGCCTTCTGAAAATCCAGTCCCTTTAAGGCATCTCACTTCCATCCTCCCAGAATCAAGGTGCCCCTGTTTGACCTCTTGCTAGTCTTGGCTGGAGACTAGCTTCTGATGCAAATGCTGCCCCCACATCCCCGGAGAGATTTGTCCGTAATGACCCTGTGGTTTCCAAAGAGCATCCCCGAGAGCTGTGCAGAGAGCTGGCTGTGGACCCCGGCAGGAGCGGATTGTCCGCCTGTTTTACAGGTGAGGGAGGTGACCCTGGGCATCCCACTGGGCACCGGACTGGGTCCCAGCCCCGTGATTTGAAGGACAGCTGGTCGCTGCTTGCCCAGCATGCTGTGGTGAAAAGAGGGACAGGCTGTGAACCATTGCAGCTGAGTCCCTCAGGCCTTGTACCTCGTGCATCTGCTGGTCAGATTCTGCCTCCTGCAGAGCTCAAAGGACAGCTCTGAGGGATCCTGAGAAGCTGACATCCACCCTACAGTGACCTGACTCCTCTTTCACATCAGCCAGTTATACATGGCTGTGACTTGGTCAGAATGTAGTGAGGCAGTGTGGAGGGCTGGGGGGATCTAGGTTCTCTTCCAGAGTCTGCCACTGACCAAGGGCAAGTCACTTGGCTGCTCTGTGCCTCAGTTTCCCCTACTGTCTGTCTCTTTAGCTTGTGAATTCACTGATGTCTGCCTCTTGCAGCATAACTGTACAGTGAGTAGCATGGTAGGCTCTGAGCTTATAAACAGAGGGGTTATTCTTGATTGACATGGGGGAGTAACAGAGAGGAGGAGCCAGGCCCCCAGGAGTCAAGTGGCATTTCGCCACGGATCCATTTCGCCCCTTAAAGCTCTCCATTCGGAGGTAAGGCTGTGAGCTCCCTGATTTCTGCCCCAGTGGGCCCTGGAGAGCCCTCTAGGTGCCTGCGGAATGGACACAATCCCATAGCACTGACGGGCTATGTCAGAGTCAGAACATTTCTAGGGGAGAGTCGCTAGGCACCCGAGCAGTGTTCAGGGAAGCACTGAAACCACAGGCCAGCATCTTCAGACTCGTGGCTAATGACAGGTGGCCAACACTGGGTCTAGAGGCCTGATTCTGCCAGCGAGCCAAGACACAGCCTCTGCTGTGAGTGCCTGGACAAAGCAGGTCCTTTGTGGCCAGGTGCCTGGTAGCCTGATTTGCAAAGGAGGTGAGTGCATGCAGCCCCTCAAGGCTCTATTGCAGCGTGTTTCTCTGAAGAGGAGACCTCAGCAGCAGCTTCACGCGGCCTGTCTTACAAATGTTGCAAGGAACTGCAGCAGCACCTAAAACCTGCCCCCAGCCAGCGCTTGGGGGGTTTGGTGTAAAAAGACAGGATTGTGACAGCTTAATAGCTATTGAGCCAGTGCATTGAGGAGTGTGCTGAAGTCCTCCCTCCCTCTCTGGGACTGCTGCTCCCCAGTTACGATAGGCCCCCGCCCAAACACCCCTGGAAGCGCTGCCCCAGCCCCCTCCCACAGGGTGAAATGGACTGGGTCTCCTGGGTCAGATCACCAGGGAAAGGGAGCCTCTGCCTCGAGCCACACAGGCCCTTGAGACAGCACTTGTGCTGCGAATGACCAAGAACTCTACCTTGTCCCCGGGGCCCAGAGCTGGGGCGATTGAGCCTTGTTGGCATGGGGGGGCGGCCCCGGGGAACGTGGTAATGGGCTTTGAGCAGGAAAAGCAACTCTTCCCCCGTGCAAAAGGCAGCTGGAGAACGGGGCTGAGTTACAGAGTTGGCCGAGGTTTTAATAACTCTTTACGTAATTTCTTGGTGTCCTGGACCCTTCCTGCTGGGCATGGGGGCGATTAGCTCAGTGGCCTGGAGCCTTTGTGGGGAGGGCCGCGGACGCGTAGCCCTGCCACTCCTCTCCTGCCGGCCCAGGCGGGGAAGGGGAAGAGGAAGAGGAGGACTGCTCAGCCGGTCTCTCTAAGACCCAGAGGGAGCCGGGGCCGGGGCGGGAGGCTGTGCCGTTTGCAGAAGGGCAGGAGCCTTCGGTCTCCATCACCAGCCATTCAGGCGCAGCAAGAGGGAGAGAGGAAGAGGAGGAGAAGGGCAAGAGGGGCGGGGGAGGGGATCTCCTCACCGGCTGGAAATGGCCTGAGCCTGTCCCTGAGGAGACCTAGCGTGGTCTGGGGCGCGAGGACCAGCCGTGCCTTCTCCCCGCAGCGCCCCAGCCTGCCCCCGTCTCCTCTGCACAATGCCAGCTGTCCAGCGCAGCTCCTGCCTGTGCTAGGGATGTGAGCCGGGCTGTCAGGCAGGGCCATTGCGGGGAAGCCGAGCAGCCAGACAGGCCGAGTGAGGCTATGAGGTGTGGGCGACCGGTGAAGACTCCTCGCTGAACCATGATGAAGACAGAGCCCCACGCCTCCAGCCCTGGCAACAGCAACAGCAGCAGCAGCAGCAGCGGGCTGAGGAGCCCCTCTCCCCACCGGAACGCCTACGAAGCCGGGATCCAGGCCCTGCGAGCCACCAAGGATGCCCTTGGAGCCAGTGAGAGCGATGAGGCCAAGAAGGCCAGGAACAAGAAGTACGGGTCCAACGTGCACCGGATCAAGAACATGTTCCTGCAGATGGGGACAGCCCCGCCAGGCGAGGCCACCTGTGACCTGGCCAAGGGGAAGGAGAAGCCTGTCCGGCTCTCCTTGCCCAGGGCCAGCAGCCTGAATGAGAACGTGGACCACAGTGCGCTGCTGAAGCTGGGGACCAGCGTGTCCGAGAGGGTGAGCCGCTTCGACTCCAAGCCGGATAAGCCACTCTCCAAGCTCCAGGAGACCCGCAAGATCTTTGAGAGGAGCCTCCAGGAGAAGGAGACCACCAACAAGCTCCTGCTGAGGAAGGAGAGGGCCGGCTTCCAGGACAGGAAGCTGGATGTGGTGGTGAGGTTCAATGGCAGCACAGAGTCTTTGGACAAGCTGGACACGGAGGCCGTGTCGCCCACTGTCAGCCAGCTCAGTGCTGTCTTCGAGAAGGCCGACCTGCGAAACAACCTGCACAAGACCCCCAGCAAAGTTGGGCCTCTCAACTCCAAGATCATCAGCAAGAGGTCCCGGGTCTTCCTGCAGGGCCCGGAAGGGGCCAAGGCAGAAGTCCGGGCAGGCGATGGGGCTGCTCTCCAGGTCCGAGCCAGGCAGCTGGAGGGTGACAAGGCCCAAGTCAGAGTGGCTGCTGGTGGCCCGGTCGCACCCCAGCCCGGCGAGAAGGATGCCATGGGCCCATGGGCCCAGAGCATCCAGGAGGTGCGGAAGATCAAGCCGGTGGAGGTGGAGGAGAGCGGGGATGTGGAGCAGGAGCAAGAAGCCACTGAGTGGGTGGAGCAGCCGGTGGCCGAGCAGGACAAGAGCCAGAACTCTGCCGGCTTTGTGCCTGGGCCTGACAGGGCTGAGGTGATCCAGGCTGAGGTGACAGTGCATGTGGCCTTGGAGAACAGCAGCCTGGCTGCTGAGAAATGCGGGCAGACCCCTGAGGCGGCTGCCTGCCCTGAGGAGGAGGGCAGGGCCGAGGGGCAGGAGGAGGCCGACCTGGGCGATGAGTCCAAGAAGGAGGACTTCTCCGAGGCCGATCTGGTGGACATCAGTGCGTACAGCGGGCTGGGGGAGGACTCAGGGGGGAGCGGGCTGGATGAGGACGAGGACGCCGATGGGCTGTATGAGCCTGAGTCCGGCTGCGTGGAGATCCCTGGCCTGTCGGAAGAGGAGGAGCTGGCTCCCAACCGCAAGATCCAGTTCAGCACAGCTCCCATACAGGTACGCTGGGCATCCCTGCAGGGTGGGGATAGCTGGGTGGCCACCCCCAGCCCATGGAGCCCTCCATCACCTGCCTGGGGAGGTGCGAACAGTTCTCGGTGGGGGTGGGAGGCCTGGAGCATATGCTGAGGAAGTGTCAGAGCTGGGATCAGATGCCAGCAGTGCCTGCCCCGTGCAGCATGCCCCAAATTATCTCCCAGTGAGCCTGTGTCTGGTTAGGGCACGATGCCATCTGTGTTGGACTCTAAAGCTGCGTCTACACGTGCACGCTACTTCGAAGTAGCGGCACCAACTTCGAAATAGCGCCCGTCGCGTCTACACGCGTCGGGCGCTATTTCGAAGTTAACTTCGACGTTAGGTGGCGAGACGTCGAAGTCGCTAACCTCATGAGGAGATAGGAATAGCGCCCTACTTCGACGTTGAACGTCGAAGTAGGGACCGTGCAGACGATCCGCATCCCGCAACGTCGAAATTGCTGGGTCCTCCATGGCGGCCATCAGCTGGGGGTTTGAGAGATGCTCTCTCTCCAGCCCCTGCGGGGCTCTATGGTCACCGTGGGCAGCAGCCCTTAGCCCAGGGCTTCTGGCTGCTTCTGTGGCAGCTGGGGATCTATGCTGCAGGCACAGGGTCTGCAACCAGTTGTCAGCTCTGTGTATCTTGTGTTGTTTAGTGCAACTGTGTCTGGGAGGGGCTCTTTAAGGGAGCGGCTTGCTGTTGAGTCCGCCCTGTGACCCTGTCTGCAGCTGTGCCTGGCATCCCTATTTCGATGTGTGCTACTTTGACGTGTAGACGTTCCCTCGCTGCGCCTATTTCGATGTTGGGCTGAGCAACGTCGAAGTTGAACATCGACGTTGCTGGCCCTGGAGGACGTGTAGACGTTATTAATCGAAATAGACTATTTCGATGTCGCAACATCGAAATAATCTATTTCGATGTTGGCTGCACGTGTAGACGTAGCCTAAGTGTGCCTTGCTGTCTGTGCCCAGCACGCTGTCCACATGCGACCACTGTGAAATGCAGCCACTGCTGGGGTGGCTGAACAGCATCTATCTAGTATACATTAGAACGAGCCAGCAGAGCGAGCCCCTCAGCAGGGCAAGATGTGCCATGGGGCTATCAAGAGCTGGGTCCAACTGCATTTAGGGTCTGGGTTTGCCACCCCAGCCATGCTGTGAATTGAACTGGTGATTCCAGGGAGTATAGGTATGTGGGGTTTGGGGTGCTAGCTGTTCAGCCGTCCCCATTTGGTGAAACAAGTAGGACCGGCCTTTCTCTTCTGCTGGCAGAGCGCCGAGTGGTTTCAGACACCACCTGCCTGCCCGGTCCCCAAAGCCAAGCCAGGCATGGGCAGCTGCTGGCCAGATAAGCCCACCCTGGCATTTCAGGCGGCTCTGACAGCACATGTGTTTGTATGTGCCTGGACCACGTGGCAGGGCGCATGCAGGTTGCTGGAGTGACGGGGTTCTGAGCAGTGTGGGGCAGGGAGGCATCCTGGAGCTCCCTGGGTGTGGATCTGATGGGTATCCCGGGAGCCTGGCTCTGGGCAGGGATGGATGGCCCCAGGGTAAGGAAGAGGTCAGGGTGCTGGCCAGGAAGGTGAAGGGGAGAGTACCAGCTGGCTGACCTGTGTCAGGGGAGGTCTACCTGTTCACATCTGGGCTTGTCCCCTGCCCCTGCTCTTCTTCAGTCTTATTGTGGGCCCACACAAAGGGGCTACAATCACCTGATGATCAGAATCTGGTGCCAGATTCCTCTCTGGAGTTCCACCAGGGGCAACATTTGGCCCAGTGCCTGTGACGTGGGAGTGGGGCCAGGAAGGGCTCCCTTGACGGGGTGGAGAGTGGATGGATGTGTGTGCATATGGGCAGGTGTCCTCGTGCAGCAGGGTGCCTAACTGACCCTCTGCCTTCACCCTACCTCCAGGAGATGGGCGTCTGGCCGCTGGTGTATCCCCCTGGAATAGGTGCAATATTTCAGCAGCCACTCCCCAGCCCCCAGCTATTGTTATGCTGCTGCTGAAGTGTGGGTGGTGACTTCTCTGCCCACCTGCGGCCTGGGGTGAGCCTGCTGTCCACTCAGCCCCTTGCCCAGGAGTGAGCTCAGTGCGTGGATGATGCGCGAGCCATTCCAGGCTGGTCTGACTCTGAGGAGCTGGGAGTCAGTCCTTGAGAGGCTCGCTGGCAGGAGGCAGGCCATGCTGTTATCCATAGGCATGTGTGGCGGAAGGGAGAGCTGTGGGGTGGGGGACTTGAATCTGGTGTCAGGAGAGTCAGGTTCCATGCCCAGCTCTGCCAGTGACTCGCTGGGTGACCTTGGCCAATTCACGCCTCTCTCTGTGCCTTGGTTTCCCCACTTGCAGAGCAGGCCACCAGGCTACCAGCCTCCTGGCAGGGTTGGAGGTGGGCCAGTTAGCTGGTGCTGCGGAGTAGGACACATTGCTGTCCTGCTGGGAGTGTGGGGCTGTCACAGGAGGGCAGTCAGGACAGATTTGCCCACTTAAAGGAGCAGACTAGAAAGGCACTAAGCCTTTGCTTGTGTGATGAGCTGTGCCCAGGATGAGAACTGGGTGTAGATGAGCTGAGCTGAGCTGGGTGTACTTAGTGCTTATCAGTGTAGGAGGCTGGGAGCACACAGCTGTGGTTTGTCTTGGCCTGGTGGGTGGTGATTTTTGGTTGTACCCCTTTTCTCCATGCAGTGAGTGTCATGGGGTTTACTAGGTCTCTTAGCCCATTGCTGGCCTTATGAAACAGTGATCTTTGTAAAAACTCCACTCTCCCTGTGCTGGGCTGACTGAGATCAGCACCCTGCAGTGCCAGGCGCTGTGTGTACACAGAGGGAGTCCTTGCCACCAAAAAAAGCTCATGCTCTAAATCGACACAACAGGAAACTCAGACTTGTCCATGGTCACCCAGCAAGTTGGTGGCAAAGTCCAATCTCCTGGGCCCCAGTCCAGTGCTTTGACTCTCTCTCCACTGGGTGACAGCTGCCTTTTGTCCGTTGTCTGGTGTGTCTCAGAGCTGGGCTGGAGTGTAGTATGTACTCCCCTTGTCCTGTGGGATCGCCTTGGGAGGCTGGGAGCCCCGAGGAGAAGGCACTGCAAGGCAGTGGTAGGGAAGAAGTGGGTGGCTCCCTGGTGTCAGGGCGCTGCTTATCGCTGAGCTGTTGCGTCCATCTCCCCCCTCACTTGGGTGCAGCAGAAGTAAGAAAGGGGAAGTCTCAGAGCAGCCCTGTAGATTCAGCCTGACCCACATGGGGTGAGGAGAGGCGTGACTGCAGTCTGGGGCGGAATTCAGGGTCGGAGGGAGAAGCGTACATGGTGCCTGGCCGGGCAGTGCGGAAGGAGGGAGGTGCCTGGTGGCCTGGCAAATGGGTGCGGGGTTCCTCTGCTGTCAGTCCACATGTCCCTAGGTGGCCAGGCTGGAGCTGACAGGGCCTGTCCGGGCTCCTGACTTTAGAGGGTCCCTGGAGCTGTCTGCGTTGGATGGCCCATGGCAGAGGAGCAAATGGGTCTTGGGTTCTGTGCGGCCTCTGCAGTACAGCTGTCGGAGAGGTGGTGGCCGGGACGTAGTCCATTCAGAGCCATTGCCCCTCACAGAGAGGACAGTTGTGCCACTGGGGACCAGATGAAGCGGGGAAGCTCCAGCACCCCAACGTCCTACTGCAGTGCCAGTGATCCCTGTGCCAAGCCCTGGCCAACGGGCATGAGGCCATGAAGCCAGGGGCAGCTGCTGGACTCCTGGGGGCTGTGCAGCTATTTCTGGGAATTAGCTGCTTGCTTGCACTTGTATTCCCCTCGACTGGATGAATAGCAAGTGCTTTGTCTCTGAGTCTGGTTATTTATAGAGACGCGTCCCCGATTCCATCGCTGAGTCAGTTGGATCACTTCTCTCTATGCCAGGCCTTGCTGGGGTAGGGTCGCTGCTGGGCTGTGTGTGTGAGGGACTCTGCAGGCCAGATTCTCCTCCCCAGGCACCAGCACAGCCAGGTTTTCCAAAGAGTGCAGCCTGGAAGGTGCTGGGATCCTGTGGACAGGCTCCTGGCTATGGGTGTGTCTGCTCCTGGGGGAAACCGGCCTGTTGAGTGCCTAAATGAGGGCAGAGGCCTTTGGAAATTGGCCAATTGTGGAGCTGCGCCCTAGGAAATCAGACCCCAGGACTGTGATTGGGGGTCTGTGTTTTAAAACCCGTTCAAACTAGACCACATGGACAGCAGAAGGAGTTGAGTAGCATTGAGCATGTAATGTTGTAGGGCCTACCAAAACTGTTAGCTGGTGCGTTTTTTGTCATTGGTGTGCAGGGGCATCCGTCAGCACATCTGGAGGGTGGATGAATTCTGGACCTGGAGTCTGTCAGAATCTCTCTTATGCAGGATGCGCTGGGAGCTGGGCTAGGCTGGACTTTTTGCTGTAGCAGCATGCCTCTAAAATTCTCTCCCCTGCCAGTCGCCCAAGGGTCTGGGAGCCCGTTGTGCATGAGCAGGGAATAGGAGGGAGGGGCTGCATCTCCCTCCTGTCATTCTCAGACCTCCTCACACCTGGAAGTACCTCCCCACCCACTACTTCTTTGAAATCGCACCAGGGGCTTCATACATGGGCCCAGTGCCCCTCGCTGGTGATCAGTGAGGTCACCTGCAAACCTCCCTTTCAGACAACTGGGGGTCTGGAATGCAAAGGAGGCTGGAAGCACAGCCCAGTGGCAATGGTGTTATATGTAATATGGTACTTCTAGAGGCCCTGTTATGCTAGGCCCTGTACATACTAGCCCTGCCTCAAAGAGCTTTGCAAATCAGTCTGGCCAGCCCAAGGATGGGAGACAGGCGACAGAGTCGCAGAGGGAGGAAGCCTCCGGCCCATGTCAAATGACGAATTAATGGTGGCAATGAGACTAGAGCCCAGACGTCATAATCCGGTGCCCTCCTGCCCTTTGGGCTTTGCCTGTTGTTTTCACTCCAGCGGCTTTGGCACACAGTGTCTGCGGGTGCCCCAGAGGTGTGATTGCGGCACGGGGAGTCATTCCAGTGCTAGCATCAATCGAGCCAGCCCGGGTGCTGACAGGAGTGCCAATGCCGCTGGCTGGCAAAGTGGGTATGTACTGCACCCCTGGCAGGCTTGTACCCAGGCTTGTGTCACCAGGCTATTGCTGCTGCTGTTACCAGCCATAGCTCTGTGAAAGCTAGGGCAGCGGTGCCTGCCCTGGCTAGGATCACACCGTCGCTTGTAGCCAAGGTGCTCTGCCGGTCGCCAGCCCTGCAGTCCCCTGCTCGAGGCCAGAACAACCCAGCTGGGTATGCACTGATGTGCCGCTAATCTTTTCCATCCAAGTGTGAAATAAATTTTTATGTGCACCCAGGCATGTGCAAATGTGCACCACCAATGGAAACGCAACACCTAGCTGTGGGTTCTCTGCTAATCAGCTGGGCAACAGCTGAATTTCTCCTGAGTAGCTGCACAAGCTCCCAGTTCTCAGGAACTTCAGTTGGTTCTTATAGAGCTACTGTGGTCACACATGGCACTGCTGATGGTGCACAGGGCAGCAAGAATGTGTCTGCCACTCCCATAGCTGTGTGGCTCCCAGTCATGCTGGCAGAGCCTGCATGCCCAACGGTTGCTCAGCGAGCAGAGATGGGGATTAAGGAGCTTGTCCTTTTCCTGTGCAGAACCTTGCTGTAACATGGGCCTGCGGAAGAGGCAGTCGGGGTTCCATGCACACTAAGTTCAGCTCTCTCCTGCTCCCAGGGGACAGTAGCAGCATTGAATGGGGCAGGCTGTATAGAAATGTGAAGGATGCTGTCTTGGCCAGTGCAGGGATTTGAACAGGACCTCCAGGCGTAGCCACATAAAAGGCTGTTGCTGCTGCTGTGCCACCCTTATAATTGCGGGGCAGCCTGGCAGGCACCCGTAACCTTCACTGGCCAGTGCCATGTGGAGGACAGAGCTGGGAGGTGCAGGGGCACTGTTCTGTTGTCATAGAATCCTAGGACTGGAATGGACCTCGAGGTCATCAAGTCCAGGCCCTGCCCTCATGGCAGGATTAAGCACCATCTAGATCATCCCTGTTAGATATTTATCCAGCCTGTTCTTAAATATCTCCAGTGATGGAGATTCCACAACCTCCTCAGGCAATTTATTCCAGTGTATGACCACACTGACAGTTAAGAAATTTCTCCTAATGTCCAACCTAAACCTCCCTTGCTGCAATTTAAGCCCATTGCTTTGTATCCTGTCCTCAGAGGTGAAGGTGAATAATTTTTCTCCCTCCTTTTTGTAACACCCTTTTAGTTACTTGAAAGCTGCTATCATGTCCCTCTCAGCCTTCTCTTTTCCAAACCGAACAACCCCAATCCTTTTAATCTTCTCTCACAGGTCATATTTTCTAGACCTTCATTCATTTTAGTTGCTCTTCTCTGATCCCTTTCCAATTTATCCACGCTTCCTAAAATGTGGCAGAGTAGAGCAGAAGAATTACTTCTTGTGTCTTGCCGGCAACACTCCTGTTAGTGCATCCCAGAATCACATATGCTTTTTTTTTTTTTTTTTTGCAAGTGTCACACTATTGACTCATATTCAGCTTGTGGTCCACTATGACCCCTACATCACTTTCTGCAGTACTCCTGCTAGGGAGTCACTTCCCATTCTGTATCTGTGAAACTGTTTTTTACTCCATAAGTGAAGTACTTTGCAGTTGTCCTCTTTGAACTTCATCCTATTTTCTTCAGACCATTTCTCCAGCTTGTCCAGATCATTTTGAATTCTGGCCCTGTCCTCCAAAGCAATTGAAGCCCCTTCCAGCTTGCTAACATCTGCAAACTTGGTAAGCATATTCTCCGTGCCATTGTCTAAATCATTGATGAACATATTGAACAGAACTGGTCCCAGAACTGACCCCTGTGGAACCCCATTTGTTATTCCCTTTCAGCTTGACTGTGAACCATTAATAACTATTCACTGAAAATGATCATCCAACGAGTTATGCACCTATGTGAGAGTAGCCCCATCTAGGTTGCATTTCCATAGTTCACTGAGAAGAAAGTCATGCAATACTGTATCAAGTGCTTTACTAAAGTCTAGGTATACCACATCCACAAGGCTTGTCATCCTATCAAAGAAAGCTAATTGATTGGTTGGGCATGATATGTTCTTGACAAATCCATGCTTGCTATTACCTGTCACCTTATTATCTTGCAGATGTTTGCAAATGTATTCATTAATTGTTTGCTTCATCATCTTTCCTGGCATTGAAGTTAAGCTGACTACTCTGTAACTTTCTGTGTTGTCCTTATTTCCCTACATTTGCCCTTTTCCAGTCTTTCCTGACTTTCGTGACTTTTCAAAGGTGACAACAAATGGCTCAGATACCTCCTCTATCAGCTCCCCGAGTATTCTAGGATGCAGTTCATCAGGCCCTGGTGACTTGAAGACATCTAATTTTCTAAGTAATTTAATTTTTTCTTTGCCTATTTTAAATTCTTGACCTACACCATTTCCAGTAACATTCACTGTGTTAGGCATCCAGTCACCATCAAGCTTCTTGGTGAAAACTGAAACAAAGAAATCAATAAGTACCTTTGCCATTTTTACTTTTTGTTATTGTTTCTCCATCTCCGTTGAGCAATTAGCCTACCCTGTCCTTGGTCTTCCTCTTGCTTCTAATATACTTCTAGAATGTTTTCTTGTTTCCCTGTATGTCTTGAGCTAGATTTTGCCTCTTCCTCTACTGCAGAGACCCCAGTGGGATAGGGTGTGAGACGAGCCCTCTCCAGGTGACTGGTGGTGCATGTGGCTGGGCAGTTTGAGCTTGTTTGGGCTGAGTGGGGAGAAGGTGAGGGCTTGTTGGGTGCATTCCACAATCAGCTGGCAACATCGTGTTCTTCTCTCTGCCATGCACCACTCCCCAGGGAGCTTTGGTACAAACAGTTTCCTCCCCAGACACTCCAGATACCTAGAGTACCCAAGGGGAAGGGAGCAGAAGGAGCGGATGCAAGGGGATGAGCCACTCCATGTGCACAGAAGCTGGCTGTAAGGAGAGAATTGGCAGAGCCTCTGTGTACTCTGCACGCTGCCGCTTGCTGCGAGGGAACAGTCATGTCATGCCCAAGTACTGGCACCCACCCCCCTCTGCCAGCAGAAGGCTTCATGTGCTCAGTGGCAGGATGGGGCTGCTGAGTGGGGGGGCTGCTCAGCAAGCGGAGAGGGGTACAGTTGACATGAGGGGCTTTTGGACAGGGTACAGACAGCTGTGGGAGGGCTGGGCTTGGGCCCAGTTTCTGCCTGGGGAGGGAATTGTATTGGGGTGCAGAGGCTGATGCATTGGTGGGATCAGAATTGTGAATCTGCCTGGGAAAAGTCCGGAGCCTTGCATTAAATATTTTCCCTCTCACACTGGTACCATCTATTAGGGTGCTCCTAGCTGTTCAGGAAGCACTTTCCTTCCACAAACTGTTGAGGCCCTCAGAGAGCAGGCAAGCACTTGCTTTATTGATGGGGAAACCAAGGCAGGGGTGGTCAACCCCTCTGCTCAAAGTCACCAGAGAGACAGGGTTAAAATCTGGGTCTTTTGTGCTCAGACTCTCCCCACCAGTGGTCAGTTGCCCAGCACGTTGTCCCCAGGCAGATCCCAAAGGGCCATGCTTCCATTCCCCGTCGATCTCTTTCAGCCATGCTGAAGGAGGTATGATTGTAGCTGTTGTTTGTGTCTGGAACATTCTGGGGGTCTCCTGGGGCACCCCCTTGGATGACAGCAGGGAACGGTGCTGGCGCCGAGTGAGACAATCAGTTGTCCTGGTTGGCAGCTGCACTGCTGGGCACATGGTAGCTCTGGCCTGCTGGCAGGGCCAGGGCCAGTGAGAAGTGGGGTTCCAGGTTCCTGCCTGAAGTCTAACCCAGTAAATAGTAAGGGGTCAGGTGAGGGGGGCTCCTGTTGCTGGGGGTCAGGGAAACAGGAAGTTGCAGCCTCACCTCCTGGCAACACAACAGGCCCAGGGCTGGCCTGTTGTCTGAGCCACTTTAGAAGTATCATTGCCCACAGCAGCCAGTCCGACTCATTTGTGTCTTGGCTCCCTGGAAGGGACATCTGGCTCTTTCCTTTGCCTGCCCACCCCGAGGGGTGCAGCCACTGTCCCTCCTGCCCCATCCCTGCACTTCCTGGCAGGTGTAGAGGGAAGGCCAGCTGGGCCAACAAGGTGAGTAACTGTCTGGGCTGAGGCAAGGCCGGGCCACAGTGCAACATCCATGACGGGCAGTTGTGCAGCTGTGTTCCTTGGGACTCGTTGGTCTTCCATACCTTGCAAGCCACCAGACCCTAACCAGTGCTAATGGAGGTGCCTGTAGGGTTTGGCTTTGATCGTCCTCATTTCTGATTCCCCTGCATGTGATCCAGAGCTGCTGATGGAGACAAGAATCACTTGTCAGCTTTTGCAGCTGGCTTGGGGCCTTGCTGTCTTCATGGAGGTGGCTCTGTGGCCCAACACGGCGGCTTGGTCTGTGGCCCATGTCTTGTTGGCCAGCCTGGCTGGGCCGGTGGCAGCACATATTGCTCTGGTTATTAATCGATAGAAAACTCAGTCCCTAGTTGCTACCATCAACAGCCTCCAGCTCAGTGCTCGCTTGGCCAGACGGGACCTGGCCCAAGAGGGTTGCTACCAGCCACTGGGGCAGCATTGCAGAAGGTGCTGCAGGCTGGTCAAGTGTGGTCCTCAAGCCAGCATCCTGCCAGTCAGTGTAGCCCTTTGTCTCATGCCCTTTGTTGGGTGGAAGAACTAGAGGGGCCAGATGATTTCTCAGAGTGTCTGCAGCTTGTGCGGCTGCCTGTGGTACTCCTAGAGGCCTGCTCCACCTGAATGTGCCAGTGGATTGGCTCTCAAACCACCTGGGCTGGGATCTGTACAAAGGCCAAGGGGCATAGGGCCCTGAGCTGCCCTGGGATTTGATGGGGGATTTTGGTGCCTTTGGACATTGCAGCCAAGGTTCTGGCCCTCCCTGTGACCCTGATCTGCTGGGGGTGCTGCACATGTTCCTGGCCCTCACGGTAAAGCAGGAGAGAATGGCTGACTGACCTGCTCAGAGCTTGGCTGGTGGATGTTTGCGCAGGGCTCCAAGAACCTTGTGCGGCGTGACGAATGGAAAGTGTGACTATCTGCAGTGAGGAAAGGTGGGATAATCCACAGGCTGGGAACTGAGTTCAGAACTGTCCAGGAGAGTTGGGCCATAGGGGAAAAGGGCTCTGGTTCCCTCAGCACCACAGACGGCTCCCGTGGAATGGGACCACGAATCCAACAGAGAGGCCTCAGGCATCCATCTCTAGAGGTGGCTCATTGTGGCCTTTGAGGTGTGAGCCCTGTAACCCTGTGATCATCCTCTGCCCAGTGTATCTGTGTAGCCGCCCATTCCCAGGGTGCCCGAGCACCTCTCAAGTGCCCCCTGCAGGCTGCCAGGCCTGTTCTCACCATCTGTTACAGGAGAAACTGAGATGCTGAGGTCCACTCCAATTATTCGAGGTATTTAGGTATTGTACTGCCTATCTGATTTAGGACCCTGGATCTCATTTTCAAAATGTATTTAGGCTCCTAAGTGCCTGAATCCCAATTGAAATGGAGACTCAAGCTCCTAAATCAGTTGGGTGTTGGGACACTGAATGCAGCAACTCTTCCATACCTTGGAAAAATTTAGGTGACTTGCCCAAGGTCATTCAGAAAGCCTGTGGCAGAGGAGAGAACTGACCGCTGGTTTCCAAGTCCCAAGCTAACCAATGGGACATCCTGCCTGGCAGATGAATGCTCAGGGGGATTAACTCTGTGGCCTCCTCGCCAGCTGAGCAGAAGGCAGCCAGGCCCATTGGGGGATGGCTGGTGTTGGGACCTGCGTGTGCTGGGTATTAGAGGGCTTTGCGCTGTATCCCATGACACTGATCCCAAATACTCTTTCCTTCAGTGGGTTTAGCTGAGCGATGTTATCCCTTCTTCCCCTTGCTCCCTAGGGCTGAAGTCCTCTCTCCAGGAAAGGTAGACAGTTATTGGAGACTCCAGTTGGAAGCCCTGCTGTGTGCTGATAAGCCATCTGCTTCGCTGGCTTCCCAGTCCGGTGAATGTGGGGGGTCTGGAGGATGTGGAGCGGAGGATATGGCTGGTTGCCCTTGCCACCAGAGAAGAGGCTGATGCACCTTTGCTTCAGCCTGTGGAACTTTTGGAAGAGTGCATGTGCCTTGTGCAGTGAGGGTGCCCCGAGATGTGGCCTGTTGCTGCCCTGGCTGGCGGAGCTGCCTGTCCTGCAGCCCAATCCCATGCTGAATGGATGGGATGGCTAGCCACATTGCAGACTGAGGCCAAGCTCAGGGTTTGCTGCACAGGCAACCTCGGCGGCTCTCTCAGAGGGAAAGGAAGTGAAAGTTGATTCCCGATGGGGGCTTTGGTCTAGCCTCTCTGTGCAATGGGGCTGGCAGGGCTGCACGCTTGGCTTGGCTGCCCTTCCACCATGATAGGAAGGGACTTCAGTGTGACACCCCCCAGCTCCTGTCCAGGGCCAAAGTGCGGAGGTGAGCGGGGCCTCTGCTGAGCTCAGGGGGGCATGGCTGCCCTCCGGTGCCCATGCTCCTTCAGGGCTTTGCAAGTGGAGATGGGTGAATCCTCCACCAATGCCATGGGGGCAGCGCTTGGTGTCTGCATGAGTTATACTCCAGCTGAGAGTCACCCCGTCATTTAGGTGGGGCAGGATGGCCTCAGAGCTCCAGCAAGGATGGGGAGCAGTGTATGACCCCCACCATCTGGGGTGCAGGGGAGGAAACCATCCCTGCCATGATCAGAAGAGAGCCAGCCATGTCCTGGTGCAGCTACTCCAGAGCAGGGACATCTGTAGTGGCCCAACTGACAGCCATACCCTTCCCTGGCACTGTTACCTTCCAGCTTTGGGGTGTGGGGCTCTGTACTCCTGAAGGGAAGCAGAGGCCCCATACAGAAGCTGCCCCATAATGAGAGTTAATGGGACCTACAGTTTGCTGTATTATATGAATACACAGGCCCAGCTCCAGTGGGTGTCTGCTTTTATCTTCTGGCTTTGAACAGCCGGTGAGATCAATACTGCTGCTCTGGTCTATTGTGTGTATGTGGGGGTGGTTATTGGGGGTTAAATCCTATCTCTCTCTCTTTTCTCTTCCTTTTTCTGCACACGCGTGTCCTACTTAGTTCATCTGCTTGTTTGGGACCTCAGAGTAAAGCAGGGCAGCATTTGAGTGGAGGTCTCCTTGAGGTCATGCAGTTAGACTATAAAGAGCCTTTCCATTGTAAAAGCCCAAGGCCAGCAGCAGGCAGCAGGATGAAGTTCTGGACTGATGCAAACTCTTAGAAACCCTTGATTAAAAAAAGCAGTTTCCTGCAAAGCAAAACAACTTTTCCTTATGGGTGGGTGACCTGCGAGCAGCTAGGGGCACGTGGTCAAGGACTTCCATGCTGGCAGAAAATGCACGTGGCAGAAAATGTTTGTGGTGCCAAAGGTAATGCCTGGACTGCATCCTTGCATTTATCTTCCAGTGATCGGTGCTTGCATGCCTTGCATCACCCATGCCTAATCCTTGCACTTCTGTCTCCATGGCTGGCTGCTGTTTGGGCTGAGTACGGTGCCTGTTCCCTTTCCTCCACACACACCCTGTTCCGCACACTCCCCTGCCTCTGGCACCCACTGCGAAAGGATGAAAGTGAAAATGTGCTCCCCAGGGTAGTCTCAGTTTGTTGCTGGTTTCCCTGGTGACTGCATGGAAACTGACCAGCACAAAGGCAGCAGGAAAAGCTGGACCCCTTCCTCCTTTCATCTGGCAGGAAAGAAGCATCTGCCCCAAGTTCCAGGGCTTTGTGACTCCAAGCAGCAACTGTCTGTGATGTGTGAGAGTAGGGAAGTGGGCAACATGGACTGCAGCAGAGATACCCTTGCCGTGGGCTGTTAGCTATAGTCAAGTCTGTGCCCCTTGCTCCATTTCTTGACATAGCTCATTTGCTCTAAATGTTAAGTGTACACCAAGCCAAATAATTACAATAATTGCAGCAAACTAGGGTGTGAATTTACTGAGCCCTTGCCAGACGTGGACTGTCTGTGCAGACCTGGTTGATGCACATGCACCCTTTGCTGCCGGTTGAACCTCTCTAATCTGTAACACTCTCATCCAGCAACACCCGTAATCCAGCATGTTTTCAGTTAGCCAGACAACCTCAGGGGTACGGCCAAGTTTCCCATGATCCCGTAAAGTTTGTTTCCAGTCACTGGACCTGGCTCTCAGTGTTCTGTGCTATTATTTAGCTCTAATTTACCCCAAATGCCTTCGAAGAGCCCAGTAAACAGTGAAAGGGTTAGTAAAGCTGCTAGACAATATTGACTCCTGTCATCTGGCAAATTCTCTCATCCGGCACCCGTCAGGTCCCAAGGGTGCCAGATGGGTGAGGGTCATTGTACACTTTAATCTAGTTCTCTTTGAAATGAGACTAGTCTAAGTATGTTAACAAATGATTCGTGTGCATCAGCTGGCTCTACATGGACAGGCCGTCCAAGGCAGGCTACTGCAAGGCAGATTCATGCCTTGGCTTGCTGGGAATGGGTTGCTCGTGTAGCCCCATCAGTGCAGGGGTCGGCAGCCCTCAGCACACGTGCCGCTTCTGGCACATGAGCCGATGTTCAGTGGTGTGCAGCAGGAGCTGAGCCCCACCCCTCCTCGCCCTGCGGCACAAGAGGCGGCCAGAGCCCCTGCAGCAGTATGGGAGTGGGACTGGTGCCCCCACCAGAGCGCCTGCTGGGGCATGGGCTGGGGATGGGGCCCCCACTGCAGAAGTCGTCGCCACAGTGGTGGGTGTGATGCTGTCAAGGGTTAAAAGAATGACTCAAAAGGGAGTTTTCTCAGGAACTGTGACAATATGAACCAGGTTTATGGATGTGTGCGGTGACTGAGTGGAGGATTATGGGGATTTTTTGTTTGATTTTTTTGGATTTTTCACTGATCTTTTTTTGGTGGTTTTTGTTTATTTTCAGGGGGCTTGCTCAAGTGATCCCAAGTCTGGGGCTGGGACTGGAGCCCCAGCCATGGCACAGGACTGGGGCCTGAGTCAGTGCCCCAGCTACCCCTCTGCAGCACAGCTAGGCCTAAATGCCTGACTGAAGCCCCTGAGAGCTAGAACAACGTGCCTGGCTTGGCAGCATTGGTTTGTCATGGTTAGGAACAGGCCAGCTTGGCAAGAATTGAGCAGCCCTTCTGCTGAGGGCGTATTAGTGAGTACTCCAGACTTAGGGGACTTACAGCTCCTTGCTCCTGTAGGTAGAGCCCTGCAAGCAGCACAGCTCTGCATCTCTGTTTGTTTATTAATGTAGCTGTGGTAAATAGGACTATTAATGACTGGGAAACACTGGCATTTGGGTTGTACATAGAGGTCAAAAGATCAAATTGCTGCACTCTGCCTGGGAAGGGTTGCTGACCACATAACCTACCGGTCAGTGTGTGCCATTGGGGCCCTCGCTGTGCCTGGCCTGCAAAGGCCAAGTCTGGTAAGTCTGGTAGAGCCCAAGGTAGGGGATGTGGGTGCTTGAGCTGAAGCGATAGCAGCTCTGGCTTTTAGCCCTGCCTCCATACCCGGGAGGTTGGCCAATCTGGCATCTTGGTGGAGGCAGAGAGAACTTGAAAACATGACCACCAAGGCCTAAACAATAGGAAGGACCAGTAGGAAGCAGCTGGCTGAGCTGTTTGGGTGGAGAAGAGGGTAGCAAGGAACCCCTGCCTTTCTTCCAAAAGAAGCCACCAGTTGCGGACTTGGTGTTTTGTTTTACCATGGGCATTTGCACGGCCCATTGAAGCCCTCAGTCCTGCAAGATACCAGAGCCCTAGCTTCATTGCTGATAGTGCTTTAACCCCAATCCCAGACGCTGTTCTGCCAAGGAACTTTCTTTCTCCTGTCAGCAGCTCTGTGAGATGCTCTTCACCTCTCTGTGCCGCCTTCCCTGTCCCATGCTGGCTACAGCCACGCACGCGCACTGCACAGTGGGCGGAGGCCTTTGCCTTCCAGCAACCTGCTGCGGATGAAGGTCTCTCTGTGCGCAGAGAGTGGAGTTTATGTGGGTCCTGGCAGCCAGTGAGAGAGTGGGCAGTGTGAGAGCTCCCCCAGCCCCATGTTCAGGGGCTGCTGTCTGTGGCGTCATGGGTGGAATTGGCAGCTGCTGAGCTGGGTCTCAGAGTGCAGAGAGGGAAGGGGATTAATGTGGAGTCTATGGCTCAGCTGTGTCTGTTGGACTGTATGCAGCTAGGAGCTGGGCTTGCTGACTGGAAGGCGTGTTAGGTACCAGCAGACACATGAGTGACCATGTGTACAAATGTGTACATGCATGAGCATGCATGTGAGCGTACACACACCTGTCTTTGTACACACATTTATGAATATGTGCAAGTTTTGTCCTATTACACTGCACACCTACAGGTGTACATGAGGCTCCTGAGGTCCCTTCCAGCCCTATGATTCTGTTATGGGGGGAGGGGACAGAGGATTGGGAGGTGGGAGGGGCTGGGCTCTCAGAGGCAGGCTCTGGTCGGGAGACTTACCTGGGTGACTCTCCGAACAGCCGGGAGCCTGGATGAAGGGGCAGGGTGCTTCAAACAGGAAGCGCCTATTGGCCAGAAACCAGCCAACAGGATTGTGCTGCGGGCAGGGGCAGCATGAGAAGCCGCTCCTCCCCTTCCGGCTCGCGGACAAACAGGGCTACGTAACCCCTTTCTGAGCAGTGTGTGGGTGTGGGGCAGGCGGGGTGCCTGCCTGAGGCTTTCTGCTGCGCCCATGGGCCGGATGGAGATTCTGCAGCCTCCTGAGGCAATTTATTCCAGTGCTTAACCACCATGTCAGGAAGCCTTTCCTAAACCTCCCGTGTTGCAGTTATAGCCTATTGCTTCTTGACCCATTCTCAGTGTTGGGGAGAACCATTCATCCATCTCCTCTTTACAACAATCTTTTAAGTACTTGAAAGTGGCTGTCATGCCCCCCACTTTAGTCTTCGTCTCACAGAGTAAACGTGCATGGTGCATTTCCATCTTTGCTAGCACGTTGTTTTCTGGGCCTGGCATTGTCTTTATTATTGTCTGGACTTTCCCCAGTTTGTCCACCTCTTTCCTGACGTGCAGTGCCCAGACCTGGACACACTACCCAGTGGAGGTCATATCTGTGCCAAATAGAATGGAAGATTTGCTGCTTATTTCTTGCTTGCAGTGCTCCTGATGGAGTGATGCTGGCTTCTTTTGCAATGGGCATTATCCTGTTGACTCGTATTTCATCTGTGATCCTCTACAGCCCCCAACCCTTCTCTGCAGTCCTCTCTTCTAGACAGTCATTTCCCCATGGTATCTGTGCCTCGCATCATCCCTTCCCGAGGGCAGGGCTTTGCATTTCTCCCTTTTGAATTCCACCCTATGTATTTCAGACCATTGCTCTAGTTTGTCAAGATCATTTTCAATGCCAGTGCTGTCCTCCAAGCCCTTACATCCCCTCCCAGCTTGACATTGTCCACAGACTTTATAAGAGAACGCTCTGTGCCAGTATTCAGATCATTCACAGAGCTCCTGAAGAGAACCTGACTCAAGACAGACCCTGCACCCCAATCCCCTGCCCCAGGTCACAGCCCAATCCCCTCACCCCAAACCTCTGCACCCTAGTCCTCTGCCCCAGGTCACAACTACCTCCTTCACCCAAACTCGCTCCCCATGCCTCCCGTACCACAAGCTCTCTTGTGCACCCAACCTCTATCCCAGACCTGATGCTCCTCCACTAATGCCCCCACCCATCCAAAATTATAGCCTACCCCAGTGCAGGTAATATTGAGGCAGGACTGGACTAGATGGCCACTCGCATTTCTCTGGCTCTCTGTGTGCACACTCGTGCACGTGCAAGCACACGTGCGCACAGATGATGATTCAGGCCCGTGTTAGAATCCATTCCTAGATCTCTGCTGGAAGGGCTGCAGCCAGAGTCCATTCCAGTCAGGCACAAAAATCCATCTCAGGTTCTTCCCAGAGTATGGATAGTAGAAGTGGCTCCTTTGCTGACCCTAGTCTGCTCTCCCTGCTGGACGCATACAGAGGGGAATCCTGGCCTGGATTCGTGTGCTTTCCTCAGAAGGCTGCCAGGCACGACTCCCGTGCGTGCTCCACCACGCTGACAGCTGTTAACTCCCCAGCTGGGAGCCATGGCAGCTTGTGTGTGGGCTGGGCTGCTGGTACAGCCCGCTTTGTTTCGTACATTCTCAGGATCGGGAGGGTCTGCAGTGCCCAGAGCTCTTCCCATCCTGGGAGAGGGTGGCTGGCAAGTGACAGGTCTCCCCCAGTCTGCAGGGCAGCCGTGTTGCTGCTCTGTTTGGGCTGCTTGGGAGAAAGAGCTTAGCCCTGGCTGCCCTAGGCCCAGCTCAGAGTCTGTGGTCTGCTGGGCTCCTGCTCTCCCCATAGCTCACTGAGGATAGGGGGGCCAGCATGTGGGTGGCAGAGAGCTGAGTAGCTGTTGGTTGTTTGGTGGGCCCTGATTTAGTGCCCTCAGAAGGTATCAGAAAGTCTCCTAGTGACCTTGGATCAGCCTGGATTTGGTGCTTCCCCAGCTGGAGGCTGGGCTCCATTGCCCCATGAGAGGTAACAGCAGTGCCTGGCCCCGTGTAGTGAAAACCACCTTTGTGCAATTCCCTGTACCTCCACTTCGTGGAGCAGCTCCCCCCCATCAGAATGAGGCTTGGATGCCCACTGGTATCACAGTAACTGCCCGATGGTCACATTGATGGTCACTAGCGAGCCGGGATGGGTACGAACCTGCATCTCCCGGCAAACGACCCCAACCTACTCCCTGCCTTCTGATTGTAACACCAAACCCGCCTCCTCCAGGGGTGCCATGCCTGTACCTCCCCAGGGAGGAGCAGAACCCCTGGTGGATAGGATGATCCCTGCTGGGAGTCACCCAGCCATGGCTATGAGTGTGGGAGAAGGGGAAGCTGCCAGGTATCCGGCTGAGAACAGAAAGTCCCCATGGCTAATGCTTTACTGAGAGGTGGGGGAATCCCCATCCCTAGAGGTTTGTAAGTCCTGGCTTGACAAAGTCCTGGCTGGGCTGATTTAGTTGGGTTTGGTCCTGCTTTGGGCAGGGGTCTGGACTCAGTGACCTCCTGAGGTCCCTTCCAGCCCTAGGATTGTATGAGTCTGTGGCCAAGGCCCTATCAGAAATGCACAGGGACTGTGAAATAAGTCCTTCCCTATGCAATCTGATGTCTCTGTGTTCCTCCAAGCACCCCACCAAAGGGTGCTTCTTACCCGTGTCTGGGCAGGGGATGGACAGGACCTATCCATCCCTTGCAGACTCTGCTGGCAGTGGAAGAAGGGGGACAGACCTGACCCACCTCTACTTCTTAGAACCTCCCCAGCTCCAGGAAGCTCACAGTTGCTGCCTTCATAGCAGGGAAAGAGGGTGGCAATCCTATGCCCCCTGCAACAGGTCTGTGCCCCCATCTCTTTTTGGGCTGGGAAGCCAGTTACAACACCATGAAATATGAGGATTAAGAGCCGAAAACGTGAAATTGACCAATTTGCAAATCGTATGGCTGTGAAACGGTCGGTGCTGGATGGTGACTTTGGTAGTACCCTACCCGTGGTTGGGGAAGGGCGATGCCCTGGGACTGGAGAAAGGGTTGTCTAGATGAGAAAATACCAGTCCATGTATCTGCCTGCCTCAGCTTTTTATCTGTCTAGCTCTCTATCCCCACATGTACCCAGCTTGTGGATCTCACACGCCGCCCCTCATCCCCCTCCACCACCACAGCAGTCTGCAGATCTCAGGCATGCTGGGTATCACAGTTGCAGGCACCGCGCTCTCCCCACCCCTCTGTCTCTCGCACTCGCGCCAGCCTGTAATCGAGCTCCGGAAGCTGTTGCTGGAGAAACGGAGCATGAAAACTCTTCCCTGTGAAGCTCAGGACAGTGTTAATTAATCTGCCAGCATTGCCATCTGCCTGCCACCATCCAGGCCTCCCCAGCACCCGTGTCACCTGCAAAGCCTGGGGGCTACACATGTGGCTTGTTGTGTCCTCCCTTCCGCATCCTGCTAGCTCCACTAAGGCTGCCTGGGATCCCCTGCAGGATGAGAGACCCAGCCACAACCTCACATCGCCAAGATCCACAGATTTAATTTCAAGGGGAGGGATCAATGTTCCCTTCAAATTTTCCATCCAGGTGTGGAATAATTTTTGTTATGTGCACTAAGGTATGTGCTGATGTGCACCACCAGTAGAAACACAGGCTGCCGCTGTGGGCGCTCTGCTAATCAGCCGGGCAGCACTTGAATCTCTCCTGGGTGGCTGCCCAAATGCTCAGTTTACAGGGAACACTTGGAGGGATCCCCTTCCATCTCCATCCCTTCCTCCCACCCTCTGCCATCCGTCCCTTGCAGCATCTTTCAGTTGATGCTGTTCCAGTTTGGCTCCACCCTGGCCCCTGCCTGCTCCCACTCCACCCATCCACACACAGCTCTGGGCACAGACTTCTTCTGGGGGTTCTGTGGCTGACAGCCAGTAGCATTGCTGGAGAGGGCAAAGAGCCTTTTAGCTCAGGCTGGCTTGTGCAAAGCTCTGAGTAGCTGTGGCACCATGGGCGTGGTGGATGCTCATTGGGAGTCTGGGGAAAGCTCAGTTGGACTCTTCCTGCTGTCCTGAATTTTGCAGTGCTGGTGTGGCAGGCTGCCTGAGATGATAACAGGCAGAGAGAGTAGTTCCCGTGGGGACTTCCAGTGTGCCCCCTGACAGGGCCTGGGTTCTAGTCCTACATCTGTCGCTGCCCAGTTCAGCTGCTTTGGTGAAATCACATCCTTTCTATGCAACGTGTCCATGCTCCATCTCACCCACCGTCTACACTGAGGATGCAGCTGCACTGCAAAGTCGAGGTGGGGTCAGACATCAGGTTGTTAAATTGGTTTAAAAAGGCAGTGTAGACACAGCAGCCTGTGCTATCCATTCACCTTCAGTCCCACATTCCCCTTTACATTTTGGCTACAGCTGCTGAGCTGAGTTGTTGTGGTTCCCCTGTTTTAACCACAGGAGCCAACCCATGTGGAGAACAGGTCTTATTTTTTTTATCCGGGGGTGTATACAGTGCCCTGCACAGTAGGAGCCTGAGTTCAGCTGAGCTTGGACTGACTTTCATTCTGTAGCCCTATGTTTCCTAGCACTGGGGGATCTGCTCTCTCTGTGTGTACGGCTCCTAGCACTGGGGGGTCTGTTCTTTGGGTGCGTACAGCTCCTGGCACTGGGGGATACAGTTTCTGGGTGCGTACAACTCCTAGCACTGCAGGATACAGTCTCTGGGTGTGTACCGCTCCTGGCACAGTTGGTCTCTGTCAGGGTCTCTAGGTACTACTGTGAGTTAAGTAATAGTATTTTCAGTTCATGAGCCAATTGCTGAATTGACACTTGCACTGGGTCTCTGCCTTCCAATCTGGCACTACTGTCAGAATCAGTGAGGGCCAGCACAGCCATGGGTGCTGCTGGCATCCAGGAGTGCACTTGGTGCTGGCAGCAGAATGGCAGAGGCAGTGCCAAAGCAGCTCATGGAAATGTTTCAGGCCTTGTTTGCCCCGGGAGGTGTCAGAAGCAGAGGTGGGGGCTGGGAGTTGGAGATAAGAGGTATTTGCTTCAGAGTCATTCCATTCCACCCTGTAATGCACCGGATGTGTCCTGCCTGCAGTGCAAGCTGAGCAGTGGGTGGCCAAAGGGGGTCAGCTGCAAATCACAGAGCCGACAACTGCGTCATCCAGCCTGCCAACCCAGACAGCACCATGTGGGTCAGGCGCCCACCTGAATTCAGAGCCACAGAGGATGCTTGAGCAGCACTTTCAGGGCAGGGGTTTGCGTCAGGCTGCAGATGGGGAATAGGGGGGTCTCCCCCCCCACAGGTCTAGGGTTCCCTCTAATTTTTTTCCATCCCTGGGCAGAATAAATTTTTCTGTGTGCACTGACGCTTGTGTGCACCACCATAGAAACACAGGCTGCCGGCTGGGGGCTCTCTGCTAATCAGCTGGGCAGCACCTGAGTCTCTCCTGGGGGCTGTCCAAGTGCTCAGCATTCAGAGAATGCTGTCCAGGTCTTTGCCTCAGAATGGGATCAGCGTCTCTGAGATGGATTCCCACCTGCCCCTTGTGATGGTTCCCTCTGGATCCAGGCACTGTGGAGATGAGATCGGGGGAAGGTGGGGGCTGTGTTGGGGGCAGATTTAGCCCCTGAGTCCTTAGTGGAGGGACTCAGTGCATGTTTCTTGCCCTCCAGCCAGGTGCTTGGAAGCCCAGAGGTTGGTAGAAACATCTGGACAGGTGGCTGGACAGTTGATTTCTATCTGCTCAGTCTTGTGGCTGTTCGAGCTCATGGTGTCTGTGCTCAAGCGGGTAAATGGTTCCATCAGCCCCAGGGCACGGCCTCGCTGGTTCGCCCTCAGAAATGTGCTCTTCTGCCAGGGGCACCTGTGCCTCCTGGGACGGATGCCAGGTGAGGTGTTGAAGAGAGTATGACCTTTGCGGCCCCACATTTGCAGCATGATCAGCCTGCTGGCGTTGCTAAACCCACCAGAGGCTCCCAAGCAGCCAGTCAGCCCTGGCCCCTGGTGTGGCACACACCACAGGCATACGGGTGCCCTGCACACTCATTCATACACCTCACCCCACTGCCTCTGCCCTGGGTGGCACAGGGCAGCAGGCTGACGGAGCTGGGGCAGGCAGCCAGCAGGAGGAACACTCCTGCCAGCTTTGGTCAGTCCCATTCCTCTTGTAGTGACAGATGGGCTGTCTGGCTTCCCAGGAGAATACCCTGTCATTTATTCATGATTACATGGGTTCTCGGTAACCAGAGATGCAGCGCATTCGAAGGGCAGCTCTCCATGGGCAGATCAGGTACTGGGCATGCAGCTGAGCCCTGGGGTCTCCACTGCAGCTCAGTCTGGGGTGTAGCACTATGTCAAGGGTGCTGCAGCAGGGGCTGCTGAGCCCTGGAGCTCTCTAGAGCGTTGGCTCATGCCTTCACCTGCTTCTGGCAGTGGGGTCCAGTGGGAGGATCCAGGATGCCTGGGTTCTATTCCAAGCTCTTCACTTGGGCCAGTCACTTCAGCCCAGATCCTACAGTATATCTAGGCACCTAACTCCCCTTGGTTTTCAGGATGTTGATGGGAGTTAGGAACCCAAATAACTTGTGGACCCAGGCCTTTGTTTCTCTGTGCCTCTCCTTTGGCCCATTAGATTGTAAGCTGGTGGCAGAACCTGTGCAGCGCACTTACCCCAGGGCCAGGATCTCGGCCAGCCCCACAGGTGCTGTAGGACCTATAGAAACGTTCATCAGAGACGCAGGTGGCTCTGTCCCCACAGAACCCCGTCCCTACCGGGAGAGACACAGGAACCAGCCTGAGGTCACCAGGGGTTTGGGAGCTGACCCCACAGCCCCTGAGCTGCAGGCTGGTGTCTTAAACCTAAGCAGTTGCCATGGTGACACTCCAGTCCTTGTAACGGAGTGGGGGCTTCCTTGCTGAGGAGAGCTGTGAGGGAACCCCTCAACGCTGCAGGGCCAAGGGGCACGAGGGACACCCCAGTGTGGGGGCAGGTGCCATGGGCTCGGCTGCAGTATGGGAAGAAGGCGCCAGTGGAAGTACAAGGTCTCCCCTCACCTGAGGCCCCCGTAACGCCCCCTCTTGGCTCCTCACAGGTCTTCAGCACGTACTCCAACGAGGACTACGACCGGCGGAATGAGGACGTGGACCCCATGGCTGCCTCCGCCGAGTACGAGCTGGAGAAGCGGGTGGAGAGGCTAGACCTCTTCCCAGTGGAGCTGGAGAAAGGTGAGGGGCAGAGGTCTCACCCTGCCGGCACTGGGAGCTTGAGGGCGGGGTTTGCGCTCTGGCCTTGGGGCAAGCCTGGTGGGGGGTGGCTGAGGGGGCTTGGTGCCCCCGTAATGCTAGTGCTCTTCCAGCACCTGGCCAACACCCCATGGACACAGAGAAGAGCCATGGTGCACACCCAGGCCTCTGCTTCCCACGCAATTCCACACTCACCACACATATACTTACACACTCACTCACACACCTGTCTCCCACTCTCTCACAAGCACGTCCCTCACACCTGCACCCTCATTCCTTGCTCCACACATGCACACTAAGCATGCACTCACACGCATCCCTTGCACACTCAGCCCTCTCCCTACAGATTCACCCCCCTGCACAGTTCCACATGTCCCATCCCACATTCACAGTCAGGCACACATCTCCTCACACACACATGCACACACAGCCTCCCTGCAGTCTCCTCATCACCCCTCCACACACACGGCGTTCACTTCTTCACTGCTCTCACCTATTCCCCTCACACACGTTACCTGTGTGCACCCACACCCACGTCCGTACGCTCCTCGTCCTCGGGATGGCACGTTGCGTCCCTCAGAGCCAGCCTCCATCACATCTTCATTCCTCCTTCAGACATAGCCCGACTCTCACACGTTAACTCACACACATGCTTACACATCAGGTATCATCCAGCCTTGCACACATGTGCATGTGTGCACATAGGTCACTCACACACACACACACACACACACACACACACACACGTGAATCATACACAATCCTCTGTACACACAAATACACATACCCCCGTGTTCATACACCCAGATCTACATGCCAGTCTGCACACACAGCCCTGCATGCACACTTGCATTCATTCATTCACCCCCATTCACACACATCACCTGCACACCCACCTGTGCACACATTCTGCTGTACACACCCATTTCGCACACATACTCTGCACACTCATACACAAACGCCAGTTAACACACATCCCATGCACACTGTACACACCCACACTGTACAGACACACACCAGCTAATGTGCATTCCCTCTGCACATGTACCACTGTGCACACCCACTGTGTGCACACATCAGTTCACACATACTGTGCACACCTGCTCACTGAGTGCAAGCTCTGAGAGCTCTGAAGCAGGCCGGAGTGGGGGCTGGTAGCTCTGGGATGGCATCTGCCCAGCATGCAGCAGCTGGTATGAACGCAAACAGGATGCGCTGGTGCTGTATAAGGGGGTGAGGGAACAAATAGCCCTGTCTGTCCGTGGTACATCGGTGCCTCCCCCTCTGAGTGCTGAGCTCGCCAGGGATGGCTCAAGAGGGATAGGGGGCGTCAAGGGGCACTCATGTGGCAGATCCTGGGAGGGAGACGGGATTGGCTAAGGGAAGGGAGCTGCTGAGGTGCCAAGGGCATCTGTTGTTCTGACTCTCCACGGGGCACAGGGGAGCCATGCATCCAGAAAGCCTCTGTCCAAGCTCGACAGGAGCTCAGGGGCTTGGGTGAGTGGGGCTGGAGAACATTTGCTACAATACTAATGACGGCAGCTAAGTGCTGCTCTGCCAAGGGCACTAACCCATGTGTTTCTGGGCCTATACGGATCCCCTGGGGCTGGGGACTTGCCGGAGTTCAGCGTGGCGCCAGCGAGGAGGCAGGAAATCTCCCCTCGCTGGGAAGTCTCAGGTGGGGGCAGGGTACTGGGTTTGACTGGCCAGTGTCTTGGATCCCGTCCGGCTCCAGAAGAGAGTTTTGTGAGCTTCTTATGGAAGCTCCAGAGGCCCTGGCTGAGCTCAGGACCCCACTGGGCTGAGCACATCCAAAGTGAGAGAGAGAGAGAGAGACCCTGTCTCCGAAAACCTGCAATCTAGAGAGATAAAGGGTGGACCCAGTGACCGGGCAGGGGTTGGGGGACTAGCACTCAGGGCTCCCAGTTCTGAGCCCGATAGGTTAGGCCAACCGGCCCTCCTGGGCCTGGGTTTGGGGCAGCTCCGGTGAGAGATGAGAAACATAAGAACGGCCACACTGGCTCAGCCAAAACATCCCTCTAGTCCAATCACCTGGGCTCTGTCCGTGGCCAAGGCCAGGTGCCCCAGAGGGAATGAACAGAACAGGAAATCTCTGAGTGATGCCTCCGCTGTCGCCCAGTCCCATCTCCTGACAAAGACAGGCAAGGGACACCCTCCCTGCCCACCTCTCCTCCAGGAACTTAGCAGGTTCTTTTTGAACCCTGTCCTACAACCAGGCCAGCTGGCCCCATGCCCCAATGCTGCAGGGAGGCCAAGCCACAGGCTCTGCTGAGCTTCAGGTCTGCTCTGGCATTGCTTTTCCTGGGTGCTGTCCTTCGCACTCCCCGGTTCCTGTGGTTTCCTCTCTCTCACACTGTCCTTCACCCACCCATGTGTGCTGCCTCCCGTCATTCAGCTGCCATCTGTCCATTCCTCTCACCGCAGCAAACACTCTTCTTCTTGCCTGCTGCTTCCTTGCTTTGCTCCTGCCCTGGGGCCAGTCCTGGCAAGTGCAGGAGCCTTGTGCCTGCACCAGGCCCTTCCACTGGCATCTGCCCATCCCACAGCAGGTACATCCCCGGGGTTTGCCAGGCCCCATTCACTGGGTGTGGCTGCTGGGGTGGCTGGAGGGAGGGCACAGTGCTGGCTCGGCTTCAGATCCCCAGCCTGGGCCCACACATCTCCGTGAGGACACCGGGTCTCTCTCTCGCAGACTCCGAAGGGCTGGGGATCAGTATCATCGGGATGGGTGCTGGAGCTGACATGGGCCTGGAGAAGCTGGGCATCTTCGTGAAAACGGTGACCGAAGGGGGAGCAGCTCACCGGGACGGCAGGTGAGTGGGTGAAGTCAGACCCTCTTGGGCCAGCAGAGACCACTGCAGTCCTCTGGGCTGACGGACCACTGCACCTCGCCCAGTGATGCTGGCCTCAAACCTGGCCTGGCGGCAGATCTCGGAGCCAACTGACCATCTCATGCTTCCCAAAGTTGGGGCTCGCCCCCGAGAGGAAGTGTCGCCCCGTGATGCTTGGCCCCAGAACACATGGACTAACTCTTTGCTGCCTTCAGTCCCTGCAGGGGGGGCTGTAGGAAGCAGGGCCGGAGCATGGGTGAGGGGATGAGCTCCCAGCCATGCCATGCCCACCCGCTCTCAGGAGGATTGGTGACATTTGGATGGTGGGACAGTACGTTGTGTACTTTGTAACTGATCGTAAGGTGGGTGGGGGCTTGTGTAGTTGCACACACGTCTGCTGGTGTGGTTCGTGTGTGCACGTGAAGGGCTGAGCTGGCTATTGTGTCTGTTTGTTTGTGTAGCTTTGTAGTGCATGCATACATGCTGCTTTGTGCATTGTGTGTTGTAGTTGTGTTAGGCCAGGTCTAGACTATGGGGAAAAATCTATTTAAAATATGCAGCTCCAGCTTACATGAATTGCATCGCTGAAGTCAGCGTATCCAAAATCAATTTTCCTGCCATCCCCATAATGGGAGGTTGACAGGAGATTCATCCCATCAGATTCCCTCACTCTCCATGGCAGTGTGGAGCACTAGGGTCAACGGTGGAGCCCTGATGGTTCAGTTTAGCTCATCAGTAGGTGCGCTAAATCAAACCCTGGAAGATCGACCGTCACCGTGTTGATCTTCTTGTAAGTGCAGATGTACCCTTACCGTGAAGTACTGTGTTGTGGCGCTGATTGTGTGTGTCCAGCTTGAGAGTTGCAGACGAGTTACTAAGAAAGTCCTGCTGCATTAATTGTTCTATGTACCTTGGCGGCTTGTGCACTCAGTCCGAGTTGTGTGCTGTTGGTATGGTAGATGCATATCCCTGTTGTGTGTGTTGTTCTGTGTGTGTTGCCAACCATCAAGCATTCAAAAATCATGAAATTGTCTTTAAAGTTGTGAGATTGAAAAAAAATCAATAACCAATTTGGTCTTTTTATTGGCCTTCTTTTTTCAGGCCTTAGCGGGTGGGAGTAGCAACCAGCAGAGCTAGAAGTCCACTTTGTTGTTAAAAATGAGATTCACTCACAATCACCAGGCTCCAGATGCTGGGGCTTTCAGAGGAGTAATTAACTCCTGCAAGACTCAGCACTGAGGTCTGTAGGCCACTGTGCACCATGTTCTCCATGTGTTCCCAGTGCATTGTGGGGAACAAGTCTGTGTGTTCATTGTTTGCACCTGTGATGTACTCCTGGAGTCATGTCAAAGTTGCTGGTGTAGATGTGTTCACAGTACCACAGCTCTCCCTCTTTCAGGAGGCTCGGTCAGTCTTTTCCCAGTGGGGCCGAAACAATCAAATGCAGGAGGGTTTTGCCTGGATTTTACATTTCCCAGCAATTTGCGTTGCCATGTGTCAAGGGGCAGAGGGGTCATGTTTCAAACTGTGACATTCAACAGTCAGCCTGGTTGTCCCTCAGAATTACCAGAGCTACCTTGCGGGGGGGAGTGGATTTAAAGTGGGTTATGACGGTCAGTTTGCACCTGTGAAGCTAAACCAATATAGGCAGGTACAAAGTGATAGCAACTCATCCACACTCCAGTAGACAACATTCAATATGCACACACCCACTTGAAGGTAAACATACTGAGCTCTGTACAAAGCCACTCAGAAACCCTTACAACCCCTGTGCAAACACACTCGTGTGCATGAGGGCACACGCGGAGGAGATATGATCATTCCCAAACACATCCACTAATACTCACAAACTGACATACTCAGAAACACAATCACAGCCGCAGAAAGTTGTATCCATTTTGCGACAGCATGTAGACCAGCTCTTGCTTTGCACAGGAGTCCATGGTAGTGCAAGGGACAGGGGCAATGAAGGATCCGGCCCACAGACAGAATCAGGCCCTTCATGTAGCAAATGGGGACACGGACGTGAGTTTTAGTGGCTGTGTCAGATCAGCCTGGTGGGGCTGGCTGGATGCGCAGTGTTGCGGGTCTGTGTATGTGTATGTCAGGGGTATTGTGTTAACATACACTTCAGCCCCTTTGGGTGGGAGCTGCTGAGCACCATTTCAAGTGCCAGGTCACCACACCACTCACTCAGGTTTGTCTCAGTGCTCTCCTAGTCTAGATATACCCTGTCCTGCTGGGACCTGGGCCTTTAAACTGTAGGGCCAGAGCTGGCCTGTCTTCCCCGTCCCCCTGCTCCTTCCCCTCACTCCACAGCACCTGGCTTGGAGTATGTTTCTGTATACTGGTGTGTTTATGTTGCTGAGTGTGTGAGTATAAATGGAGGTGTTTGCACATGGGTGTGTATTTCCGTGGGTGTGTTTGCATGAGGAGGGACATCTACATGTATATGAGAGGAAGCGTATTGTGTGTGTTGTAGGTGTGTGGACATGTTTGTTGCATTTATGGGTGGGTTTGTGTGCTGTGGGACTCCTGGGATTGCATGGGTGGGTGTGCATTGTGTATGGGTGTAGTTTTTGTGTCAGGGCGTGGGTGTTAACAGCTGTGTGTACAGAGGGTGCATGGGGGGTCTAGAGATGTGTGTGTTGTGTTTGTGTTCTAGGGGTGTGTAGATGTGTGTGCGAGGGCTATCTGTTGTGTTTATGGGTGTGTTTGTGTAATGGAGGGGTCTGTGGATGTGTGGTGTGTGTGGGGGAACCTGTCTGTTGTGTGTGTGGGTGTGTTTGTGCCCCAGCATGGGTGCATGCACAGAGCAGTAGGGACAGCAGGCAGCTGTAGAAATTGGAGCCCTGAGCACTGTTAATTATGCAGGAAGGACAAAAGTTGCTGGCAGGGAGTGTGAGCCTTTGGCCCCACACAGGGACTCCCTGTAGGGGGTGGAGGCAGCTCTGTGCAGGTTGCAGATCCACCTCACCAGCCCCACGTGGGGCAGGCACAGGCACAGACTCAGCCAGGGTTTTGAAGTCCCTGGGTAAGAAATCCCGGGCTGGGATTTGTGGGTGTGGAATGGGGCTCCCAGGCTGGGACCAGAGTACCCGAGAGCTCCCCGGAGTGGCCTGATGCCTGCGTCCCATCTATTGGGGTGTCACTGCCTACACTGGGAGTCACTTACGCAGCATGGACGTCACTGGCCTATGCCAGGGGCCTCAGCTCAGCTCCGAGGGCTGCTTCTCGCTGGAGGGGTGAGGGGAGTGGGAGGGCGGCACAGGGATGCTGTACCCTTGTGGCACGGGGACAATGGAAGAGCTCTGGGGTGCTGGCATGCTTGAAGCATAGGGGGTGCCATTCAGTGGCTCCTCTGGCACCATCTCGGAGCTCTGTGGCCTTGTTCCATGTGTGCCACTTAACTTAGCAGCTGGGAGTTTCCTCCCCTGACTGCGGTGCTGGCTGAGCCCGGCTTCCTGAGCGCGGGAGGACACAGCCAGAAAGTTCCTTCCTCTTTCCACCACACAGCGTAAGCACCAGTTAACCCTTTCCAGGGAGGAGATGAGGGCCTGGGGAGAAGCGATGGCTCAGCACTGGGACATTTAATTACACTATCTGGGAAGGGCAACTGGCCCTCATGCTGCATTACGTCATGTGATCCCCAGGGCAACATGGAGGGCAGATGTTAAGTTTTCAGGGCAGCAGCTGTAAATGGGCACCGTGGGAGGGAGGCTGTTAGGCTGCATGGAGGCTTGGTCCCTCCAGCATGGCAGGAGGTCCAGCCATGAATTAGACGAGTCAAGGATTTCATCCCTGGCTGGGCCAATGGGATGATCCTGTCACAGGTGCCAGAATACAGGCCTGGCAGGGCCAACAGGGTGACCCAGTATGGCACAAGGTCTGTGGGCTTGGAGGAGCACCATCCTCTCAGACAGCACCTAGGCATGTTGTGTTCGGGGACATGGCCCCAACCCTGCTGCCCCCTCACTTGCCTTCCCTCTCCCTTAGGATCCAGGTGAACGACCTCATTGTGGAGGTGGACGGCACCAGCCTGGTGGGCGTGACGCAGAGCTTCGCAGCCTCGGTGCTGAGGAACACCAAGGGTAGAGTCCGGTAGGGGAACGGCGTGTAAAACACCCCTGGGGAGCAGACTTCACCGCTCAGCGCCCTGCTGGCACCCACCCTGGGGGAAGCTGGGCAGCACGTGTTGCTGCCTTGGGGTCATGGGGCAGTCAGTGATCTTCCCTCGCACGGCCCCCGGATGCAAACATGGGGTCTCCCACCACTTCTGCATCAGCTCTCTTCCCAGCTGATGAGGAGGGGGTGGTAGTGGCAAGGGGCAGGCCAGCAGTGGGGGGAATTAGTGGGGGCGGGCGGCTGCCACTCCTGCAGCAGCAGGGGAGGTGGAGCACAGGCCTCAGTGCACAGAAAAAATGTATTCCACACATGGATGGAAAAGAGAAGTGGGAACGTTGGCAGTAACTGTCCATCGTGTGGCTCTTCTGGGTGAGGGGCTCTAGCAGGTGCAGGAACGTGAAATGGCTGGGCCCAGTGCAGGCAATGGCTGAGATTCTGCGTTGGGCCTCCCAGAACAGGGCTGGCTAGAACTAGCGCTGTCCATCTGCAAGGGGTGGGGATTGGGATTTCACGCCCCATTCAAATGCCCTCCTTGGCCTGCCGAGACCCAGACTCAGTGTCCCCATAGCACCCACCATGAGTCTCCTAGAACAGGAACCGCATAGGACAATCATCACAAGTTCCTGTAATCTCCAGTGCCCCCCATGGCACCCACCAAGTATCTCCCCATAACCTCCAGAGCCCCACACTGCACCCACCAAGTATCTCCCCATAACCTCCAGAGCCCCACACTGCACCCACCGAGTGTCTCCCCATAACCTCCAGAGCCCCACACTGCACCCACCGAGTGTCTCCCCGTAACCTCCAGTGCCCCACACTGCACCCACTGAGTATCTCTCCATAACTTCTAGTGCTCCCATGGCACCCGCCATGTATATCCCCATAACCTCCAGTGCACCCTATGGCACCCACTGTGTATCTCCCCCTAGCCACCAGTGCCCCACATAGCTTGAATCTGCTCTTGCTCTGATAATCTCTGCTGCGCCCCTCCTAGTACTCCATCCTGTATTACCCGTAACCCCCTTACCTCCGGTGCACCCCAGAGCACTGCACTGCATCTGTCCTGGGACCCCTGCAGCCAGCACAATGTAACCCATTGCTTGTCTCCAGTAGCCCCATGAAGTCCACTCTGCACCCCACAGCCCTCCTCCTCCCCTGGGTGTCCTAAGCCAGAAGGACCACCCCGTGTGCTGTGGAGCATAGATAACAGCATCCCCAGCACCCCAAGCCCAGCACAGGGCCGGCTGGGGAACCAAGCATGACCCCTCCCCTCAGAGCACTGGGGCGGGCACTGCCAGTAGCCTGGCAGTCAGTGGGAGGGAAAGAGGAAGTGAGCGATGCTGGAGCAGCCCAGGGGAAGCCCAGGCCAGCGGGTGTTTCCGCCTCGGTGCCAGGCTGTTTGCAGGAGGGCCCCACTAACCCTTTTATCTAGCCCAGAGCATCTTGGGCCCTTCCCTTCCTGGCCAGGCTCAGCACCAGGGGCCAGGCTTCTACAAGCTCTGCGCCTCACCCCGATGCTGGATGTTCACTTTCAAACCTATGTATGTTTTTAAAATAATTGGCTGAAAACACCCCGCCCAGCACCACGGCACAGCTGCAGCATCGGGCAAGAGCCTGGAGCCAGAGAGCAAACTGCACACAGCTGGCCTGACCCCTTCTGCCTCTGCACAGCCACCATGGGGTGAGCCCCGATGGTACCATTACTCACACAGGGGCAGTGCTGCAGACGGGATGAGAGCCAGGCCACCCCAGGGAGCAACTCCCCTAACAAGCCTCTTGCAAGTTTCTCAGGGATAACTGGCCGGCAGGAATGTGGGATGGTCATGGGGCAGTGGCTGGGCAAAGCCTGGCTCATGCTGGCCTGCCACCCATATTGGTGTGAAACATCCCCCATTCGAGTGGCAGCATCGCTTCAGAAGCAGGGCCCAACTGGAGTCTGCATGACAGGGAGCTGTGGAACTCAGTGCTGCAGGCTTCTCTCAGCCAAGGCCTGCAGCGATCCAGCCAGGAGCACACAGCAGCAGCTCTGCCCCTGTGGCACAGGTGCCGTACAAGGCTGACCTGCTGGCCCCATGTCTCTTCCCGTGGCAGATTCCTTATCGGGCGGGAGAAGCCGGGCGAGCAAAGCGAGGTTGCTCAGCTGATTCAGCAGACACTGGAGCAGGAGCGGTGGCAGCGGGAGATGATGGAGCAGAGATACTCCCAGTACACGGAAGAGGATGAAGAAGTAAGAAGCGCGCAGGATCTGCATTTCCAGTTGCCTCTGGGCAAGGGCCGGAGACCAAAGCATGTGCTGGTTGCTCTCTCTGTGCCGTGTCCCTGCAGTATAGCCCCCCCCGCGCCAATAAAGAATCTCAGGAAGATTCTCCCTCTCCCTGGAGCAGAGAGGAACCCTTTGCTAATTAACCCCATTCTTCATTGTTTGTGGTAATATGAACAGCCTCAGCCAAGGTCAGAGCCTGAATGTGCTAGGTGCTGTACATACCCAGAGGAAGAGACAGGCCCTGCCCCACCAAGCTTCCAGTCTGAATGACAACACAACTCAAGATCACCCAGCAGTCCCCTGCTCTGCCCACTAAGCAACACTGCCACCTCTGAAGGTGCAGCAACAAACACACAGACCTGCCAAAGGACCCTGAGTCTTAGTGTGGTCAGGGCACCTTCTTGTGCGATGTGAGGGCAGTAAGTGCCTGTGCCAGCCCAGATGTGTCTATACTCTGCTCAAATGCAGTCAGCCCTGAGCTGACTGCCACATACCACTGCTCCGGAAGAGCCTGTCTCCAGGCTGTAGAGGGGCCAGGAGAAGTGGCTCACTAGCCCTGTGTCCCAGGAGCCCAAGGATACAGCATGGGCCTGATTCGCCATCGCCCCGCCTCTCAGGTTATCATTTGCACCAGTACAAAGGGAGCAGGGAGCATGAGATGCCTTCCTTCTGCCTGGAAGCTCTTTGTCCTGGTCTGAGTGACACGTGAATCACAGGGCATTGGTTATCAGGCCACACTTCCCCCTTCTCTGTGTCCTTCTCCCTGGCTGTGCTGCCAGGCACCCAGGCAGGAGGCAGCTTGGCTGGTGGGCACTGCAGTGAAGTGGGGGTGCAATGCACTTGCAGGCTGCTCCCTTGTTCCTAGGGCTGTGCATGTCTCTGCCTGGTGGTGGAAGGTGTCAGCATCCGTGATTAATGGGCTCCCCTGGTGGGGTTGTCTTGTGTGGGAGAGGATTGGAAAGTGGAGGAGTAGATCCATGAGAGCATCACGACGCCTAATTATAGCTCCAGCTCTTAGCTAGCTCTGTGCATGAGTCGCTCCCAGAGCACTTTATGGTGGAGCACAGCATTGTTATCATCATGTGACAATGGGGAACAGAAATGGGGTGTGACTTGCCCAAGGTCACCCAGTGGGCCAGTGATAGAGACAGACAAACCCAGACCTCCCGAGTCCCAGTCTACCATTTTGTTCAACAGGCCCACTGCCTCCAGCCAGCACCTTCTAGACAGCTCCAGATCAGCTGCTGGTCTTAAACTTGCAGCATTAACTTCAGTGGTGCTGCAGCTGATTGGCACTAGCTGGGGTCAGGCCCATTGGTTATTGTTATGAAATCAGTGGATAGGTGGGGGAGCCAGGACAGCTGTAGCTGGGGAGAGTGGAATTGGGCACCTGATGCCCATTAAATTAAATTTCAACTGTAGTTGTGTGCCTAAATCATTCTGGCACCTTTAGAAATCTTGGCCTTACTCAAGAGCGCTGCAGGCAGCTGAATGAGTGGTAGCACGTGGGCCTAGGAGTCAGGGTGTCCACTGTTTTCTTCCTGGCTCTGCTGCTCAGTGCCCTGCAGCAGCTTGCTGGACCTTTGTGTGCCTCAGTTTCTCCTTTTTAAACTGGAGTTGTTAATTCCCTGCTTCTTGAGGGTGTTGTGAGGAAAAGGGGCAACGTCTAATATAGTGATGGGCAGCCCAGGCTAGTGAGTGAGTTGCAGGACTGACCATTTTCGGCTCAGAGAGCCACAAGATTGTCATAACCAAGATGGTCTCCCGGGACAGGGGAGTTTTGCTCACTGTGCTGGCATCCCTACAATTTGTGGGCTGTGCTGATTGAACCATAAAAGTGCTATAATTGGCTGCATGGGGCACGGATGGCTCCCACAGCCCCTGTTGGGTCCTATCAGCACTCACCTGACTTCACTCGTCTCATACCTTTGGAGGTTTGTGTGGAGTTCAGCGTTCCTTTTAAGCTGAGTGCTTGTGCGGCAACCCAGGAGAGATTCAGGTGCCACCCAGTGGATTAGCAGAGCAGTCACAGCCACCCACAATGGGCAGCCTGTGTTTGTATTGGTGGTGCCCTTCACTATATGCATTGGTGCACAAAGCAAAATTTATTCCACCCCAGATATTAAGAGTTAGAGGGAACGCTGGGCCTGACCCTGGTCTCCTATGTGCTAGACAAGCGCCAAAACTGCCAAGCCAGACTTTGCTTCTGCATGTTACGCTGCACAGGGTGCTTTGCCATGACCCTGCAGTCCAAGCAGGGGTGGAGGGCTGGGTTATAAGGTTCTGCACAATGGGGCTGTGGGAAGTACTGGAGGGGGTAGCTCCTGGCGCTGTGGCTGGCTCTGTGCTGGGATGTGCTGGATTGGGGGTGGATCATGGGAAGGCGCCTGGCCAGTACTCCTGGTTCTGTGCCCTCAGACAGGCGAATATGCCACAGACGAGGAGGAGGAGATGAGCCCCATGTTTCCCAGCAGCGAGATGGCCATTGAAGTCTTCGAACTGGCTGAGAATGAGGACATGCTGTCCCCCGTCGAGATGGACCCTGAGAAGCTGGTGCACAAGTTTAAGGAGGTAGGGGGAGGTCCCAGAACTGGGGGGGTGGCAGAAGGGGTGTGTGGCAAGTGTCTTGGAGAGTGTGCTCATTTGAATGTTTCTTCTTGTGCAACTGCATACATGTATGTGTGCAGGTGCATGTGGATGCATGTGTGGGTGGGCTTTAGTACATGTGTGTGCCTAGCATTGGTGTGTATGTGTTCCCAAGAGCAAGGATGTCCATGTGCATGTCTGCCATGGATGAAGGTATATGTGTTCATGCATGCAGGTGTGTGCACAAGGACGCTGGGGTGTGTGTCAGCGTGTGCATGCACAAGAACATGCAATGTGTGTGTCTGTGCTTGTGCATTTGTGCACACAAGGGCACAGAGGTGTGTACATGTGTGTGCACAAGGGCACTGGATGCATGTGTGAGTCTGTGCCTGTATGTGCACAAGGGTGTGGGGTACATGCATTGTGTGTGTGCATGAGTGCATGCAAAAGGGCAGAGGTGCATCTATGTATGTGTCTTTGTGCTCACAAGGACATGGGGGTGCATGCATGTGTGTATGTTTGTGCACAAGAGCACAGGGGTACGTGCATGTGTGTCTCTGCGCGTGCATGTGTGTGCACATCTGGTTGTGCATGCATGTGTGTGTACAAGGGGTACAGGGGTGTGCGCACGCGTGTTTTGGGGTGCATGAGAGGGTGCAGGCCTGCGATTGTTTTAGGCTTGTGCCTGTGCTGCCCTCTACTGGCCAAAAGGTCTCTGTGAGCTCCACTGAAAGTATCTGGCTGCAGGTCTAGGCACCCACCCTAATTGTGCACAGTGGGCGGTGACCCTTTCTCAGCTCCAGTGCAGGAGGGCGATGTGCACACTGACCGTAGCAGCCTCACACTGGCTCCCAGGCTGGACCAAGGGCACTGAGGTGCGTTTGCTCTGCTCCCGGCACAGTCAGGGCAGCACAAGCACCTCCCAACCTGAAGGATCCTAGAGCTCTTCAGAGTGGTGCCAACCCCTGTTGTGAATGCCCAGCCCTTGGCAGTCTGGCCTTGCCGGCCTGATTCTCCTCAAGCACCAGTGCCACTTCACTGGAGCCAGGAGAGCCACACCAGTGCAAAGCCAGAGTAGGCTAGAGGAGAACTGGGTCCTCAGCATCAGGATTGCTTGCCCTGTGCAGAAGTGCAGCCACCTCTGAGGTGGGGCACGCTGTTGCACCATTGTACAGTGACACCACCCAGCAGTGGAGGGCAGGGATCCGGTATCCAACTGACACCATGCAGTGTATGTGCTGAGGAGCAGGATTTGTTGTAGCAGCCAGTCACCAACCCTGGTGGGGTGTTGCAAGGTCTCTGGGGTTCACACCCTGACTTCAGTGGAAAGCTCCAGGGATCTTTGCTGTTTGCATATGGCCGGGACTGGGATTGTTGTGTGCATGGGGTGTAACGTCTGCATTACTCTCTGTCAGCTCCAGATCAAACACGCTGTCACTGAGGCCGAGATCCAGCAGCTGAAGCGGAAGGTGAGCTCTAGGAAACTGTGTGTGATGGAGGAGGTGGGTTCCTCTTGGGGCTCTGAGACCTGATGCCCTGGCCATGGGACGGGGTCATCTCCCCCTCCTCTGGTCCCTCCTTGTCCTCCCTGGCATTGCCGCCACAAAATACAACAGCATACAACCCAGATACAGACAGAAGCGCACATGCAGAGACACAACCACACACAGAGATATAACAGCACAGACACACAGAACATGCACTCAGAAACACAGAAGAGAACATGCTGTGAGATACAAACACAACCGTGCAGAGATACACCAGCAAACAACCAGACACATGGAGAAACACAAGCACAGACACAGTGATACAACAGTACACAGACACACCCACACAGACACAAGGACACTGAGAAACATAAGCACTCATACAGACACACAACCACACACAAAGGCACATCAGCACACAACCAGGTATACACAGACAAGAACGTACACAGAGATGGAAGCACAGAAACAACCACACACAGATATGCCAACACACAACCAGACGCACACACAAAAGCACACACACCCATGCACAGAGATACCACAGCACACACCCTTGCATTCACCCAAAGACCAAGGCCCACAGCCCCAAAGAGAGACAAATATGCACATATGCGTCTCCCAGCACTGCCTGACATTGGGGTGCCTGTGCAGCCCCCTCCCGCCCCAAAGGCCCTCCGGGCACTGCCCCCTTTCACGCTGCACGGTGGGGTCTGCTCCCAGCTACAGTCCGTCGAGCAGGAGAAGGCTCGCTGGCGAGCCGAGAAGGCCCAGCTGGAGCAGAGTGTGGAGGAGAACAAGGAGAGGATGGAGAAGCTGGAGGGTTATTGGATGGAGGCTCAGAACCTGTGCCAGGCTGTGGACGAGCACCTGAAAGAGACTCAAGCCCAGTACCAGACCCTAGAGCGGAAATACAGCAAAGCCAAGCGGCTCATCAAGGAGTATCAGCAGAAGTAGGCCCTGTTCTCTTCTCCCTGCGGAACTCCCAGCGCCCTGTCCCCTATGGATCCCCTGGGCCTAGTGATTCCAGCACCCCCGCCCCCTATGGATCCCCTGGGACTAGTGATCCCAGCACCCCGTCCCCTATGGATCCCCTGGGCCTAGAGATGCCAGCGCCCCATCCCGTATAGATCCCCCGGGACTAGAGATCCCAGCGCCCTGTCCCCTATGGATCCCCTGGGCCTAGAGATCCCAGCACCCCGTCACCCATGGATCCCCCAGGACTAGAGATCCCAGCACCCCATCCCCCATGGATCCCCTGGGCCTAGAGATCCCAGCACCCCGTCACCCATGGATCCCCCAGGACTAGAGATCCCAGCACCCTGTCCTGTATAGATCCCCTGGGCCTAGAGATGCCAGCGCCCCTGTCCCCTATGGACCTCTGGGCCTAGTGATCCCAGCACCCTGTCCCCTATGGATCCCCTGGGCCTAGTGATCCCAGCACCCTGTCCCCTATGGATCCCCCGGGACTAGAGATCCCAGCGCCCCATCCTCTATGGATCCCCCAGGACTAGAGATCCCAGCGCCCTGTCCCCTATGGATCCCTCAGGGCTAGTGATCCCTGTGCCCCATCCCCTATGAATGCCCAGGACTGGGGATCTGTCTCCTGCCTGGTTTGAAGGGTCCCTCTGGGTAAATGCTGGAGCACTTGTCCCTGTGGCTGGGTTCTGGCCTGACTGCTTGCCCCATCCCTTGCAGGGAGATTGAGTTCCTCAAGAAGGAGACGGCCCAGCGGCGTGTTCTGGAGGAGTCAGCACTGGCCCACAAGGAGGAAATTGACAAGCTGCAGGAGAAGGTGGGTGCCCAGGACATGGGCTTCCCCTGAGGCACACAGCAGGAGATAGCAGAGGAGAGGGGCCTTTGCTGTGAGTGAATGGCTCCAGACCCAGCACAGGGGCAGCATGGCTGTACACCCCTGGACTCTTCCAGCAGACCAGCACTGGCTTTGGCAGGAGCAGGGGATGGGCACAGAGCAGGCTCTGTTCGCCAGGCTCCGCCATCTCCTCAGCAGCCTGGGGCTGATTCCTTTTTGTCTGGTGGCATGGTGCCAGGAACCAGATCCTTCCATGGATGCTAGGACATGCCAGATCCTACTTGTCACATTAGATCCCACACTGGGTGCTGGGTCACGCCAGTTCCTGCTTTGGTGCCCAGGTCTGGGCTCCGGGGCACCGTTTTCCAGAGGAACGTATGTGTGTGTGTGTGTGCACGCCCTGCTGCAGAGGACAGGATGGGGGTCCCCCCTCTACATGATCAGGCAGCATAGGCCAGGGGAGCGGGTCAGAGGATTGCCCCTCCTCTGAGAGCCCCCGAATTGTTCCCTGACCTCTCTCCCCCCAAGGACCACCCCCTGCTGAACAACGTGGGGGTGGGCAGCCAGATGCCACCCTTCCAGCTCAGCACGGAGTCCCAGGGACTAGTGGGTCCCTGGCTGGCTTTGCCCAGCACTGCAGGAAACATGCTGCCCCATGCAGACGCTTGGTCCCTTGGTGAGGCGGTAGTAGTGCTGGAGGGGGACCAGGTGGGAGACAGGTGCACCAGCAGCTTGCTGAGGCAGGCCAGGGGAGGTGCAGCCACACAGGATCCAGGCTGCGTGCTGCATCCTCAAGAGGCAGAGCAGGGAGGGTGCAGAAATCTGGGTTCCTGCTTGCACTCGCTCCCTGATCCCACCAGTCCCCTCCCCCATGCTGGGAGTCACTGCCTGGCACAAAGCAGCTGGTGGCTTTCCAGTAAACCCCTCAGCCATGACCCTCTGTATTCACCCCCGCAGCCATCCCCTTCCCCTGTCTCCACCCCACCTTCCCCGGCCTTGGGCTGGCCCCGCTGTTTCTCCATCCGCCTGAGACATCTGTCCCTTTGTCTCTTTTTCAGATCTCTGAACTGGAGGGGAAGCTGCAGACCTTGAAAAATTCAAACCCACCTTAAACACAAATACGAAGCAATCACTGGGGAGGAGGGACATATTCTCCTGCCCCTCACCTCCTTTCGGCCCCTGCCCTTCCCCCTCCCTCCCTCCCCTCTTTGTAGAGGGGAGCACAAGAGACACAAAACTGGAACCACTAGGAAAGGAAGAATAATGAACCTTCCTTCCCACTGCTGCCCTCTGGGGTAGAGAGAGAGGGAGGAGGGCTGGGGGTTGGCTGGCTGGGTGCCAGCTGGCATGGAGGGGGCAATATGGACAATGTCTCTGGGACAGGGGACCCCTTATTAATTTCTGTTCCTCATGTGAGTCTCGTGTTATCTTGATGGACAGATGGGGGACAGATTTGTTCTGCCTGTGTGACCCCCGACGTGCACCCTCCCTCCCTTCTGCAGAGCCTTTCTGGCCAGCCGCTCCACTCCACAGGGGATCAGCGCGACCGCAGCTCTCTGCCGACCACTCATCATCTGGCTGAGACCCCGATGGAGGGGCCGTGGGGGCAGCACCACCCTGCAGAGCAGCACCCCTTGGAGTCTGGGCTGGAGCTGGTGTAGGGACTCTTTCCTGGGGGCTGGGTGGGGTGTGGATCTTTCATTTCCCCTCTGTGGGACAACCCCTTGTGCTCTGTGTTCGTGCGCTGGTGGGAAGCGTGTCTGTGTTTGAAGGGTCAGGATGGGGTAAGCTCGGCCAGGTGCCAGGCAGCATCTGGGCCGCAGGAAGGCAGAGAAACTGCTGCTACTGGGACAGGCGGCCCCAGGCAGTGCTGGCAGGGGGGTTGTGCCTCTGGGGAACCCTTTGTCCCAGACGATTTCAAGGACCAGCGCATTGCCTCTCTGGTGTGAGCCAGTCCTGGCATATTTCAGGAGCTGGCGGCAAGTTTCCGGCTCAGCTAAGGCCTCCCAGATGGCTTGTGGTGTGAGAGCCTGGAACAGACACCCCTGGGAGCAGCCAGCACAGGGGAGGCCTGGAGCATCAGCCTCTTCCCCTCAGCTGGATGGACACCCTGAGGCGCAGGCTTTGGGGTGGACATGAGGCCGCACTCAAGGGGTGAAAAACCATGGTGGGGAAATGGCCACAGCTGAAACTCTACAGCACTTTGCTGCAGCAAAGCACCAGGGGCTGTGGGCAGGGGCTGGCTTCTAGCTGCAGGATGAGCTGATGGTGCGACCCCAGGGCAGTCACACTGAGCTGCTTTGGCCTAAGGAGGGGGAGTGAGTGAGCCAGACACAGGCCTTGGCTGCAGCAGAGAACTGCCCACAGGTGACTAAATGGGGTTAGGCTTGGACTGGGGTCACATGGAGCATGTGGGAATTGGCGTACTCCCAGTGTGCACTGTGCCTGGGATGTGGGGGGCTGGCAATAGTGCAGTCCCATCTGTGTGGGGGATGGGGGCAGTGGTGCACTCACACCCAGGGGTGGATGGGGGGGCAGTGGTGCACTCACACCCATGCCTGGGATGGGAGCACTGGCCCACTGGTGCCCTCATACCCATGCACCAGAAGTGGGCACACCCATGCATGGGGAAATGGCCCCCGTTTAGCTCCATCACTTTCTAACCTCACTTAGGTCCAGCTGTGCAATTGTCTCATGTTGCCAAGGCTGAAGGCTCCTGTCTCCTTTTCATATTTCTTTCTGTGCCGACTGCTGAAGCCCTCACACCTCCCTCTGGCCTCTGGGTGAGCGGTGGCAGCTTTTCTTCCTGTGCCATGGGCTGGTCGGGGATGGAGCCCCCAGCTGCCCTCTAGTTACAGGGAGCAGAGAAAAGGGCTCCCCAAGGCCATGTGAACACTTAACCCTTGGCATCCTCCTCAGCCTAGCCAGTGAGCATGTCCACATGCCCCTTACTGCTGAGTCTGGCAGGACTATGCCGCCCAGCTGTGCCCTGGTCTTGATCTCACAGCTGGCGGGCGCAGTCCTCATACAGTAGAGAGGTGCACCCTGACTGCTGCACAGGCATGGCTGGGAGCTGTGGGGCCTGGCCTTCCCTCCATGTGCAAGCGGCTGAGGTTTTGTAAAGCGATAATGACAACAAAGGAAAATAAATCCACTTGCAAAACCAAACTATCGCTTTTAAAACTTGTAAATAAAAAGACTCACAGGATCTGTATGTGCCCAGAATCATTTTTCCTTTGTAAAATGCAGCTCACCAGGAGGGTGGAAGGTTTTAATTCCTTACCCCTCACTGTTGGACAAGGGTGAACAGGGTCCAGCTGAACCCCCACCCACCCCTTGCACCTCTGCTGGTTGCCTTCCAGTGGGTACCAAGCTGCAGTCTGGGTTGTCTCAGCCCCTCCAGGCTGCATCTGCAATGGGGACTGGAGGTGGGGGTCTGGGAGGCAGAGCTCTGGGCTAGGCTGGGCTGGACTGGCATGCAGCAGGGAGGACTCTGGTGCACTGTGACCGGCAGGTCAATATGCAATAGAGCCAACAGCAAAACACCTCTTGGGAGTTTGCACGAAGTAATGAGATGTCAGGGAAATGGGTGTTGAAACCCAGGACAGAGCCTGGTGGAGGGAGCTCGAGTGTGGGGGGAACAGACCGACGGGGAATTGTCTTAAATTTTGATTTAATCTCTTTCCACATGTCTAACTGTGTTTGTATATAATATATATATATATATATATGGATGGATGGATTGTTTCTGGTTTTGTATTGCAATGTCCTCTCATTGCATCATGTCAGATAAATACAGGCCCTCCTTGTCCCGGCGGCTCCATTATTCCAATGGCTGATCTGATCTGGTACTCCTTTCCCCTGCCCAGCCATGCTGGGAGGTCAGGTCAACCTGCTTTGGGGCTAGCAGTGTCCCAGGGTTCGCTGGGGGGCTTTGTCAGCTCTCTGGGGGAGTGACCTCTGGGGCTGGAATGAGTGGCTTTCAGACCTCAGTGGCTGGGCCCTGGCTGATGGAGGTGCTGCCAGGGCAGTGGTGTTCTACATGGCAGATTGAGCAGGGCAGGCGAGGGCGGACACTGGATTGCTCTGGGGCTGCTGGTTTGGCTTGTAGAAAGAAAATGCCTTCAAGTGTCTTGATGTGTCTATGTTTATTGCTGCAGCAACAGAGAGAGGTGCTGCCATCCATCACCCCAGCCCCATGGAGTACACGGTCTGGGAGTAGCTTTGCAATAGTCGATGGCACTTATTTCCCCAGTAATGCAGGTGCTGTATCTTGTGAAGCAATGGGTCTCACCCAAGGGTACCTTTACCCAGAGGTATGTAGAGGTCTTCGGGGGGGGGGGGGGGAAGAGAGGATGTCACCTCTTCTAGATATTTGCCACACTTCACAACCAGCTACATAGAAAATATGATACACTGAAATGTAAGGACAATAGTTATATTTCCACTCATGTCATTTATGCTTATATGGTAAAATGACAAGTATCAGAGCAGTAGTTGTATTAGTCTGCATCTGAAATGCAACTGACAAAGCAGGCTTTTGCCCACAAAAGCTGATGCTCCAAAAAATCTGTTAAACTATAAGGTGCCACAAGACTTCTCCTTGTTCTTATGGTAAAATGAGAAAGTCAACAATTTTCAGTGCTAGGATGCTGGGACATGTTTATATTTGTAGGTCTGGTTTCGGAAGAAAGCAGGTTTTGAATGTGGCGAAATTTGAAGTATGCAAAAGACTTCTGAAGTGGGTGCAGTAGCTTAGAAAAGCTAAGAGCTGTTGTTGTGAGTCTGTTTCTCTCATGTTCTGTGGCATATCATTCCCTAAAAGAAATAGACAAGTTGATGGAGGTGAGGTCCATCAGTGGCTATTAGCCAGGCTGGGCAGGGCTGGTGTCCCTCCCCTCTGCAAGGCCTGGGAACGGGTGACAGGGGAGGGATCCCTAAATGACTCCCTGTTCTGTTCAGCCCCTCTGGGGCACCTGGCCTGGGCCACTTTTGGCAGGCAGGACACTGGGCTGGATGGACCTTTGGGTGACCAGTATGGCTGTTCTTATGTTCATATTGTCCTGAAGAGGGGAGGTAGATATTGCAGTATTTATCTGATGGAGTAGGACAGTACAAACAGCAGTGTTAGGGATCCCTTGGGAACAGAGATGTTGGTAACTCTGAAATGTTCATAGCTCTGAAGAACATGTTGGGGTTCTTTCAAACTCTTACAGCTGAACATTGACTGAATGCACCAATGAAATGTAGAATACAGCTTTCCTTCATTATTAGTCGTTCACATTTCTGTTTGCTCTCTCTGCCACTGCATGGCTGCACGTAGCCATTTCTAAGTGAGGTGTGCATGGTTGCCTGGTGAATTTGGAGCTCTGAGGTCCTCCTGTGCATTTGGTCAATGCTGTCCCACCCACTTGAGTCCCTGGAACAGCCCAGGTTAATAGTGGGTTGCACTCAGGGCTGGACAGTACCGGATGAAGGACCGTGTGGCTAAGAACCTCCTCATTCTCCTCCAGCCCCTCCTTGGCTGTAAACTGCGCAGTTCATTTGCCAGCAGTGCAGAAGTTTGGAATCCCAGAGCCTCCCTCCACCCCCCTCAAAAAACACCCTCCTCAAACTCCTCTTCACCCCATGTATTTCTGTCTCTTTGGAACCAGGGACTGGCTTGCTGCCTTCCTGAGCTGTGCCAGAGCCAGGCTCAAGGACTGGCACTGGTCCCCAGAATACTCACTGAAAAAACACTGCCTCTGATGATTCCAGCCAGAAGATCCACTAAATCTGATGGGCTTGGAGGCACTCAGAGTGGTCTCAGCATGGGAAGGGGCGGGAAGGATGCCCAAGGATGTGAACCAACCATTCCACAATGGGGGACGGATGGATATTTCCCCTTGGGCACAGCCCATAACTGCCTATTGCAGAGTTCTGTCCAATCCTCTGCAGACCTTCTGCCTGACACAGCTGGATCTCAAAGCACTTTATTCCAGCATCCTGAGCCCCCTCCCACATGCCAGGCTCCCCATTTGTGGGGCAGGGGGAGAGCGGATGCTGGGTTGCTCTGGTCTCTCTCTTTGGAAGGCTTTCTTTGTTGGGCATTATTTATTCTTGTTTGTGGCTGGTGGCTGGTAACTGGTGCCGGGGGGAGTTGTGGATGTGAAGGGGTGGACCGGTGTATATGTTTGGCCATGCGTGAGTGCATGCCTGCACACATGCATTTGCAGGTGTGTGAATGTGCGCACCCATTTCTGTGCACACACATGGTCACTCATTTGTGTGTGTGTGTGTGTAACAGGGCAGCCTGCCCCTCAGTTGGCCCAGGAGGCCCTGGGAGCTGATCAGGCAGACTTGTGCCTTGGGCTAATGGGCTGAGGGGAGGCAAAGAGCCAAGCAACGTCAGTTGGGAGAGGACCAGGGGAGCAGTGGGGACTCCTGGGAAGCCTCCGAGGTGGCATCTGCTGGGCGCTGGTGAGCTGCGAAGGGGACTCCAGCGACAGCAGCCTGGGAGTCAGTGTGCTCCAGCAGAGCAGAGGACAGGGTAAGGAGGCCCAGGCAGGCTGGGAGCTGAGTGTGGGGTGGGGTGCAGGCAGCTGGGCTGGAAGCTGAGTGCAGAGGGGAGCTGAGCATGGGGAGGAGGCAAGAGTGGTGTGTGGGGGTGGGGGTGCGGGCAGCCCAGGCAGGCTGGGAGCTGACTGTGGAGGGAATTTGTACGTGGAAGTGGAGCTGCAGCTACCCCCCGAGAACCCCCATCTAGGCTGCTCCACGAGGAAGGGGGTGGTTGGAGGCCTGAGCTGTAAATGCCCCCCACCCCTGACCCTGGCTCCATGTGGTTCAGGGGTTAACAGGTGGCACTAACAAGTAGGAAAACTGGCTGCTCGTTCCCCCCACCCCACCCCATGGCCTTGGACAATTCTCTTCCCCTCTTTCTGCCTCAGTTCCCATGGCTGCACAATAGGAGACTGTGACTAGTTGCTGTGGGGCTGGGGACAGGCCCCAGTAATGGGTGTCATGTGCATGGAGCTCTTTGGGGCTAGAAGAGGCCTGGAGAGGCAGCACTCAGGGTGGGAGCGAGGATTATCTAGCTAGGCCATGGTGCTGTGAAATGTTTGATCTGCAGAGGGAATGGAGGATGGGAAGTAAACACGGCACTGCTGGCAGCAGGCTGGGCTGGGTTGGAAACCCCGCTGAGGGGGGTTGTATGCAGTAGTGAAGGAATGGAGTTAACAGGGCACACATACCATTGGAGTATGCAGACATCCTGCAGGAAGTACCATAATGCACCTAGGCATTTGCCTAGTTTTACCGCAGGCTGCATAAAAACCTGCAGCAAAGTCAGTACAACCTAAAATTTCATACAGATGATGATTTGTTTGTACTGTCTGTAAGGACAATGTTTATATTCCAGTTGATTTCTGTTATGATTATAAGGTAGGAATGATTAAATCAGCAATTTCCAGTATTAGTGTGCTGGGACGCTTCATGTTTCTAGGCCTGATTTTGTAAGTAAATTGCTTTTAAGTGAGAGAAGAGTTGGTGTGAAACACAAGATAAATCCAGCTCCTGAAAAGGAGGGCAGTAGTCTGGAAAAATTCAGAGCCAATGTTCTACATGCTACATCTTACAGTCTCTTGTCTGCCTGAGTATCACATGGAGCACCCAGCAATAGTGGGAAAACATGACCTATGAGAGAAGACTGAAAGAATTGGGCTTTTTAGTTTGGCAAAGAGAAGGTTGAGAGGAGAAATGAGAGCAGCTTTCAAGTACCCCAAAGGGTTACAAAGGAGGGGGTAGGAAAAATTGTTCTTCTTGGCTTCTGAGGATAGGACAAGGAGCAATGGGCTTAAACTGCAGCAAGAGAAGTTTAGGCTGGACATTAGGGAAAAACTTCTGAACTGTCATTGTGACTAATCACTGGAATAAGTTGCTGAGGGAGGTTTTAGACTCTCCATCGCTGGATATATTTAAGAGCAAGTTAGATAAACACCTGTCGGGAATGGGCTGAATGGTGCTTGGTCCTGCCATGAGAGCAGGGGACTGGACTCAATGACCTCTTGAGGTCCCTTCCAGTTCTAGTGTTGATTATGTGATTCAAAGCTGTTCCAAGTCTTCCTCAACATGGGCACATGCAGAGCAGTGCCTGGCACCATGGAGCAACTTCCAGAGCCATTGCTCTTGGCTGGGCTGCAGGGAGGGCCAGGGATCTGCGGGACGTGGGCTTCACCTGAAGCTTATTCTGAAGCTGACATAAATAAACCAGTGAAAAAAGGGCGATACAAAAGGTCAGATCCGCTGTGCGTGACACTGGGCGTGCGCCAGAGCAACTGCATTCAGTGGGTGTCTGCAGGCGTGGCTCTGCCTGTGTCCATTGTGTGCCTCTTCAACTGAGCCCGTGGGTCTGAGTGAGCTACTGGATTCAGCATGCAAGAGAACTTGCACGTGTGTGACAAGACCACTCCCCTGCCAGAATCGCAGCCAGGCCCTGTGTGCACCTACCCCTTCCAACAGTCTAGTCACGTGGTTTGTACACAGGTGAGTTGTTGAGGAGGCTGCTTATGGCAGGTGCTAGCTGGAGCTCTGTAGTACTGGCCCTGGACCCTATCAGAAGCCAGGTAGTTAGGGAGCTCTCACATCTCTTTGGGGGCTGATGAAAATCTGCCAGTTATGGTCATGGGGCAGCATTGATGAGTGGGAAACAAGCAGTATAGCCCTGCTGTTAGCCCACCCAGGCTGCAGGGTGGCTAAGTGCCAAGGAAGAGACCCAGTCAGCTAGAAGGAAGCACACAGCATGGAGGCAGGGATTGTCTTTTTTGTTCTGGGTTCATACAGTGGCTCGCAGAACTGGGGCCCTGTCATGGAGCATGGGGGGGGCCACTGGGGGGTCCTGCACTCAGTTCTGCAGCCAGAGGTGACTTTCAACCAGCAGTTAGAACAGAAGGTTTATTACACAACAGGGACACAGCATAGAACAGACTTGTCAGCACAGCAACTAGAAGCCATCAACACAATCTGTCTTGGGGAGAGGGACCCAGAAAGGGTTCCCAAGGGACTCTGGTCCTTCCCCAGACAGCAGAAACTGCACCACTCTCAGCTGCTCAGTTTAAATTCAAATAGATAGGCCTGTCCTCCAGTATTTGTCCTGCTTCCTGGGGAAAATGTGCCACCTGGCTGCACTCTTCAGCCACACTCCACCTCTGCTCAGGTTAAGAAGCCATTGGTCCTTGTGGGCGTGTGGAAACTATCACACCAAAAACTCCCATCACCAACGAGGGATTGATGCTGTGCCTAGAGAAACTGAGGTGCACAATCAGGTTCCTATGGGACAGGAGGAAACACATGCAACATAAGGGAAATAAAGCCCCCCTGCCCCTCATCCACATTTTGTTACAGCTACTAGGCACGATGGTAAAACAAATCATCCTCATAACTAAGTAGCAGGGGAAGGAATTGCTGCTTTGCTGGGTCTCCTCCCCTGACTTCTCTGGTTATGAGAGTTCTTGAGGACTAACTATTGCATTGCATGTTTATTGCCTCACCTGTGTATCTCTTGCTGTCTTTCCGTGCCTTGTCTCTCTCTCTCTCTCTCTCTCTCTCTCCAGTGAGAGTCTGCCCACTGACCCAGAAGCTAAACAGCTATCACGGGAGGCACAGGAAAGGAACTGTAAGTTAGCATTAAAGCTGGTCGGGACTTTTTCAACAAAACTTTGTTTTCATCAGAAAAATGTCAGTGCATCAAAACCAGAAATGTTTGTGAGGAAAAGGTCGGTTTGGGCAAATTTCTCATTTTGAAATAAAGTCATTTTTAAAAAGTTAAAGAATCTTCTAATAAGGTTTTGAGGAAAAAAGTCTGCTTTATTCAGTTTAAACCAATTTTTCATTTAGAAACTTAGGTTGGCTTAAGGTAAAGAAAAAAAAATCCTTCAGTCGACCTGATCCCATAAATTCATTTTATTTTATTTTCTGTTCTTGAAAACTTCTGAGATGTTGACTTTTCCTCCCTATATGGGGGAAATGTTTCAAAAATTCCCAGGCAGAAACTGGTTCTCCAACCGGCTGTAGTGATAGTGTCTGTGCAAAGTGCCCATCACCCCTGTAACTTTAAATTGAGCAGGTCTGGAGTGATGGTGGTGGTAGTGGGATGTTCTGGCTGCTGCAGTGATCTCTGTTTGAAGTGAGATGGGTGCCAACCATCTCTGCCATGTTCTCACCCACAGTACCACGAGCTGGAAGTGATCTTCCCTGACTGCTACACTTGGCTGCTTTACACTGGCACTGGGAGGCCAGCCTGAGTGTGGCCGGCATGAGGACCACTGCCCTACTTTCAGCAGTCGGATTTGCGAAGGCACTAGACCATGCCCGTGCCACCTCCAGTCCTTCCCCCCAGGCTGGCAGCCTCTTTGCTGTGATGGCAAGAGCCAGGCAGGTGCCAGTGTGTGTGGGGGGGGGATGTGATTCAAACACCAACACGGAGTCCAGGCTGTGTGTCACTACGTTGCTGACACAGGCAGCAGTGTTGCCACTGAGAGCGGGATGCCAACCCAGGTTTCTGCTGCTTCCGGGGTGGAGCAGAGATGGGGGCTGCGTGGTGCTGGTGGTGGGAAATCTGTTGTGTTTTCTAGCCTGGCAGCAAAGTATGAAGGGGCCACTGAGAGGTGCTGACCACGCTGGGCCTCCCCTTGAATGCATTCCAGCCCATGCTGGGGTAGGGGAGCCACTTTGTCATGTTGCCTGCCCAAGTCACAGGCCCCCTCCCCAACTCCCCAGCTATTGGGGCATTGGAGTCTTGCTGCCAGCTCAAAGCTCAGCCCCTTCCTTGTCAGCACTGTCCCCTCCCCTTCTAGGCCTCCCTCCCCAGGATGGGCCAGGGGCTGAGCCTCACTCCCCTAGTATGGGGCTGGCTCTGGGCCTCTCTTGCCCCCCCATGGGGCTGATTCTGGGTCTCTCTTGCCCCCCTTCACCCCTTGGATGGGGCTGATTCTGGGCCTCTAGTGCCCTCGGGATGGGGCTGATTCTGGGTCTCTCTTGTCCCACCCTCGATGGGGCTGATTCTGGGCCTCTCTTGCCCTCCCCATGGGTCTGATTCTTGGTCTCTCTTGCCCCCTCCCCCAGGATTGGGCTGATTCTGGGTCTAATTTGACCCTGGGAGAAGGCTGGTTCGGCTCAATGCCCCTGATCTTCTGCCCCTAAAAGGACGTTGCTGTGGCCCACTGAAGACAGTGAGGTAGGGCCCGGCCCGGCCTGTCCCCTCTCCCCTCAGTTGCCTGCTGCGGCGAATAAAATCTCCCCAGCCGCTGGTGCGGAGGGGCCGGTGCTCCTCCCCAGCGAGGCCCGGAGCTGTCCGTTCAGCACCACCGGCGCCGCGACGCCCAGGAGCGCCGGCCTGGCCCTGGCTGCAGGCAGGGAGGATGGGGACGCCCCTGCGAGGGGAGCTGGGGAGTCCTGGCAAAGCCCTGAGCGCTGATGCTGTGTTTGTCCCGCGCATGCCTGGCCCCCTTGGCAGACAAGCGTGGCCAGGCGGGGGAAACTGAGGCACGGGGACGCGCACTGATAAAACAAAGTCAGGCTCAGCAGCCAGGTCCCACGAGCCCCAGACCATCGCCCGGCCCGGCCCCGACCGGCACCTTTTTCTGCTGCCACGGCCCAGGTCCGGCGCCCCGTTTGCATCCTCGGGCAGTCCTGCTTCCCCCGACCCCGGCTCACGCTGCTCCATCTATGCCCCGACCCGCAAAGAGCCCCCCCCCGCCCGTTACTGTGCACCACCGGCTTCCGCCCCCATCCCCACCCCCCAGAGGTGGCTGCATTTCAGAGCGGGGCGAGGCGAGGCGGTACCTGCGCCAGGCTGCTCAGGAGCCCGGCCCTGCAGCCCGCACTGAGCCCGCCGGATCCCCTCCGGTGCTCAGCGCACCCCTCACTGGTCAGCACCGCGGCCAGCCCGGCTGCTTGGCCGGAGCTCCCTGGAAAGCCGAGCTCCTTCCCTGCCGGCCGCCTGGTCTCTGCATCTGCCCCGCCCGGCCAGTCCTCCTGGGGCCCCTGGGGATGGGCGCACCGTGCCCGCGCCGCCAAGCCGAGCCAGCGGCTGGGAGGGACCAGCCAGGCAGCAGCCTCCGCCCCTGACTTCAAGCCGGGCCGCCTGAGCTGCTTCCGGGTTCCTGTGACCCCCCCCCCGACCCCCCAGGCCCTGAGACCAGCCCAGCGCGGAGAACCCAGAGGTCAGTGTGAAATCTCTCTCTGCAGCGCCGCCGCCCTGCGGCCCCGCGCCCGCCCCGGCTGGGCCGGCTTCGGGGAGCAGAATGGGGCGAGGGTGGGGGGGGCAGGAGACGCCTCTGGAGCCCAGCGTGGAAAACCGAGCGCGCTGCTGAGGATGCCGGGGCCCCCTCGGTGAGTAACCCGCGTGTGCGTGTGCGTGTGCGTGTGCCCGTGTCTGTTTGTGCGTGTGCCCGTGTGTGTGTGCGCCCCGTGTGTGTTTGTGCCCGTGTCTGTTTCTGTTTCTGCGTGTGCGCCCGTGTCTGTTTGTGCGTGTGCCCCCGCGTGTGTTTGTGCCCGTGTCTGTTTGTGCGTGTGTCCCCGCGTGTGTTTGTGCCCGTGTCTGTTTGTGCGTGTCCATGTGCCCTAGTGTGTGAATTTCAGCATTGCCAATCAGACTTAATCGCGGCTAAGCCCGTGCGCTCAGTCCCGGGGCTCCTCCCCGACCCCAGCCGCTTGGCCTCGGGCCGGGTTCGGCGCCTTGTTTGTTTATTTCCAGCCCGGCTCGTCCCCCTCGGCCCGGACCGTCCCAGTGAGGGCGCTTAGGGGGTGGAAGAGACCCGGCGAGGGTGTTTATGCCCGTATCTGGCAGACGGGCTGGGCGAGGCTGGGGGAGACCCGCATACGCCGTAAATCGGGCTTGGCGAGTCCCTCCCGCCCCCGGCTTGGCCCCCCTCTTTTCCCCCTTTGTCTCCCTCTTATCCCCACTTGTCCCTCTTGTCGCATTGTCCCTCCTTGATTTATTAACCCCCCCCCCAGTGCAGGCAGCATTTTGGACATTAATGGTCCCCCTCTCTCCCCACCCCCTGGCTTCCATCGAGACATTCGTAAGCAGGCTCCCCTCCTCGGAGCCAGCTGCGTGCTCACATGCAAGTCCCCCGGACCAGCCCTGCCCCCAGGATGCGTATGTGTGGGGGGGTGTAAAATCCAGGCTGTGCTTCCCTTTGATGCTCCCCTCTGGTGTCTGCTAAGTGGGGTTTCCCCACTGAAGGGAGAGACGCACCCTGCCCCGCAGGGCTAGCTGGCCCCATCCCGGGCCTGAGCTCTGGCTCGAGGGGGCAGGCAAAGGCCTGCAGCTGGATTTGGGGAGCTAGGCCTTGGGCAGGATCCCAGCCGAGTCCCCTCCCCACCTTGAAGGGTCCCTGCTGAGCCCCCACATGGTCAGGGTCCCAGCTGGTTCACTCCTGGGTTTGTTTTCTCTCTGGCACATGCTACCTCCTCCCTGCAGGCCTCTGCCCTGCTCCCCTTCTGCCCTTCCTTCCCTGGCTGCCCTGCATCTCTCCTGGCTTGCTCCCCTCCCTCTTGTCTGGGTCCCTCTCCTGCACCCCAAGTTCTTCCCTCTCCTCTCCCCCTTTCTTCCTCCAGGAGTCTACTGCTTCCCCTCCCCTCCCCTCCCTCTGCCCTGCCCCCATTTTTTCTCCCATCCCTCTTATTGCCCCTCTTTCCATGCAGGCCCCTTACTATTTCCTTTCCCCGTTACACCTGAGCACAAGGCCTCTGCTGGCTTCAATAGCTCTGCCCTTCAGAGGCGCCTGCCCCATGGCTGAAATGACAGGCCTCTCCTCCCCGCAACTCACACCCTTCCCATCCCTGCTGGAACTGACATGAATCAGCTACTCTGGGAAGGGGGCAAGGCCAATGCTCTGGCCATCTCAGATCTGGCAGGGTGGAGGGGTGGGGCAGTGTCTCTCCCACCCCCTGGTGCCTGCAGCTGAAAGGAGGCTGTCCTCCACCTGTGTGCCAGGTGATTGGTTTGCCACATGGTAATGGATAGGCATCTGGGAGAGGACAATTGCCTGTCAGAGCATCAGCCCCATCCAGAGCCATTCTTTGATGTTAGGTTTGCCTACTGCCAGCTCTGCCCCCTTGGGCTGTGAGCTTGGGCCTTACACGAAGTCAAACGTGCTCCAGGAAGCAGCTCCCTGAAGGAGAGAGATCTAAGGTCCTGCAGGCAATGCTGTCTCAGCTGCGGGGCACCAGGGCTGTTCTGACCCCCACACCCTGCTGGGGGCTCTGGCCACGGCTGCTGGACATGCTGATTTTCATGTGAGATGCAAAAGCAGGGGCCAGAGCCTCTCTGTGTCACTTGCAATCCTCTGGGAATTTCCATGGGAGTTGGGGACATTAGCCCTAGGGAGCTGGATAAATCCTGGGGGAAAATCACATTCCAATTCCAGCTTTCTGCTGGATCTGGCATCACTTCCCATCCTGAATTGCTGGACAAGTCTCGCTGTGGTGCTGTTCAAACAGTGGCCCTGCCCCACCCCAGAGGTGGCCACACTTCAGCAGCAGATGAAGCGGCTCCATTTGCAAACCACTTTGGCTCTAAGGGAGATGTCCAAGATCGATATGAATCTCTGCCAAAACAGATGTACAATCGGCTGAGCTGTTATTTTCTGCCTCCTGACTGTTCTGCCTGGGGACTGAAAATCCATAGACATCAAAAGGCTGTGTCTCCCATCAGTGTGCCTCTGGGTGATGGTGATGGGAGCAATGCAATCACCATGAGGCATTAGATGTGTTGTTTCTGATAACACTAAGGAGCTTGCACTGGGGTAGGGCCAGAGAGAGAAGCAATTTGGTCCTGCGCTGCTTTCAGGCCAGCAAAGCCCTGGGCCTAATCTCATCCCTGCTCCATCAGCTGTTGCGGGGGGCGGGTTTGTCACCGGAGCTCAGGTCAACCCTGGCCAGTCTCCCAAGCCCCTGGAATAGCTCTGGAATCCCACTTCTGCCCCACATGTACCTTGACCTCTGCAGAATTGGCAAAATACTTACTGTACCTGGGTGTGATGGGCTCTGGGACCCTCTCTTCTAGGACAGAGCAATGAGCTGTAGTGACTTGAGCCTCACATGGCATGGCACTTTGGGGGGTTTTAGTCTATATTTGTGTTCCTTGTGGAGCTGCCAGGTCCGTGAGCCCAGTCCACACTCCCTCTCAAGCCTCAGCCTGAAGGCCTTTTCATCAGATGTAAGAATTGACGAGGTTGTCTCTAGCAAGGAGGAGTATGGCATCCTTGAGAAATATGAGTGCAGGACATCTCTAAACCCTGTCGCCGGGAAGGGAGGTCCCGCACCTGGCTTGGCAGAATCTGACTTTTATTTTTTGTCATTTGATGGATAACACCAATGTTTTATGTCTATTTTAAAAGGTTAATTTTACACTTCCGCAGTTTCAGGCAATCACTGGGGGGCTCTGAGGAGGATGAGGATAGTTGTTGAGCTTCGAAAAGCTGAACCTTTATAACCATTAACACAGAAATGGGCAGCAGCCCATGTCAAAACACCTAGATGAAATAGCGTGAGATGAAACGTGAATGCAGTCTCAAGCAGCGTTTTTCTTGCTTTGCCCAGCTGTGCACTTTGATTTGTATTAATGGAGATATCGGGTCTATGTGTGGTGAAAATGACATTTATTGATATTTACTGATTAAAAATCTAACCCTTCCAGCCCAATTATATCCATTAACCCGGTGGTTTTCAGCCTGAGGTCTGCAGGCCCCAGGGAGCTGCAGATTTTCTAATGGGTCTGGAAAGGTTTGTCATTACCAAGGAATGGTGGTTTTCCAATTGTGGCCACACAGATGATCTCTGAGATTTCCAAAGGGGTCCATGTTTGCTTTTTGGGTCTGCAAAGGAGGAAAGACTGAAAACTGCTGAATTAAACAGATGAGGAAATAAGAGCAGCTGAATGACTTGCCCAGTGTCACGTAAAACAGAGGTGGGGGCAGAGCCAGGAATGAGAGTCAGGAGCCTTGAAACCCAGCCCCAGTCAGCGGACCAGACTCCCTCTGAGAGCTGGGCCTGGGAATTCACTTCCCAGTGTCTGCTCTCCACACGAGCTACACACTGACCATTCAATGTAACATCTCTGCGTCAATGTAACTTCCCTGCACCCACCTGGGATGCAGGTTTGTTGATGCAGAAAGGCCCTTCGGACCAGCATCCTCCTGGGCAGATGAATGTTCCTGTGGCTGGGGGTTCCCACCGTGACAGCCGGAGCACTGGGTGGCTCAGCTACTTGCTTCTGAGGGGTGCGGAACTTGTCTGCGAGTGTTCCCTGTAGGCTGTGACAATGGCTGCAGAAGCCCCATCCAAGGATGCACTGGCACACGCATTTCCCAAGAGGAGGCCAGCGGGGAGAGTTGCTAATGGGCAGAGTAGGGCAACACTGCAGTTCTCTCTCTCTCTCTCTCTCTCGCTCTCACACACACACACACACACACACACAGCCTGGCTAACTCTGGCCCAAGGGGCTTACACAGGCTGTGGGGTTGTAAAACTGCAATGTGGTGTGGACATTCAGGCTCGTGCTGGAGTCTATGGTCTGGGACCCTCTCCCATTGCATGGTGCATGTGACACAGCAACCTGGCAGCTCCCTGATTTCTATGGGCCAGCTCGGGGCATTTGAGTGCAGTGCAGCCACACCCTACACGCCCTTTCACCTCTGCTCGCTAGTGAGTGAAACCAGCTCAGCAGGGATTTAAGGCGCTTGCTCAAGAGAAGAAAGTGGGGATGCCTCAGCCACATGCTCAGAAAACCTTCATCCAGCATAGTCCATGAAGCTGTCATATGGAACCCACAAGGAGAATGCAAAGAGGAAGACCTCGGACACTGTGGAGGTCTGCTGAGACTGAAGGACAACAACTGGGGTACTTCTGGAGTCAGCTGGAAGCTTTTTCCCAAGACGGAGTGAGGAGGAGGGACTTGTAGGTGCCCTGTGCTCCACCCAGAGTACAGGGATTTAAGTAGTAGTAGTCAGGAGGGGGCACAGCTCTGGGGGATGCATTGAGGGGCAGCCTGTCAGTTTTCTAGCAGGCAGGTGTCTCTTGCATGAAGACCAGTCCCCTCTCCCAGCAATGCTGATTATAGTTTTGCCATCAGCTCTCGGTTTAACTGGACACAGAGGCACCTTCTTTGTCACATCCTTCCAGCTGCACTGAGGATATGTAATGCCAGAATGCTGGGCTAACCTCAGCCCTGGCATAAGGATGTGCAACACACCGCCTTGAAATCAACAGAACCGTCCCCAGCCAAAATTTGGCCCTTTGGTTGTCCCTGGCTCTAGCTGCTGCTTGTCACTATTTGTGTTCCTCCCCAGAGGGCCCAGTGGAAACTAAACCCTCCTTATGCTGGTCCCTGTAGAGATGCAGAGTGAGACAAGCCTTCCCCAAGTCATTACTCCTCGTTAGCCAAAGAGCAGGGAGAGGAAACTGAGGCACGGAGTGGTAAAGCTGCTTCCCCAAGGCACATGGCATTTCAGAGGCAGGACTAGAAGCTAGGCAGTCCCAGACCACACCTCACCATGCTGCTGTGTGTGGCCGTAGCATGGGAGATAGGCCTGGCACTGCCCTGCCACTCCACCCTTGATCTGTCAGGCTTCAGGTGGTACTGAAGGTGGGGCTGACTGGCCTGGGGCAGGCTGGGCTGGCGCAGCTGCTGCTGCCATTAAAGTTGGAGCTGGTTTCCATGAGTGACACCAAACAAAGGCAGGCCCATGGGGCAGAGGGGCCTAGATTGTGGCTCCTGCTGACTCTCATGTGCCACCCAGTTGGGGGGCAGGACTGTGGAGCCTGCACTGTGAGCAGCCCCTTGGAGACCTGGCGAACTTGGCCCAAGGCCAGCTGCTCAGGGCATTGAATTTAGCTGCCTGTCTGGTCCTGGGCGCACTGCGGTGCTGCAAAGATGCAGGGTCTCCTGGGGAAGAGAAGAAATTGGTGTGGGAAAGAAAAGTGGCTCATGAGAGAGGGCCTGGCAAGAGGAACTGGACTGCCCACCTGGGTGGTGCTCAGCAGGAGGGGATGGTAGTGCTGGGGTAGTGGAGGTGATGTATCATCTTGGTTCCCTCCTCCTCTAGCCCATTGCCTTTGGATTCATTTCTTGTTGTTCCCCTGCAGCTGTGCTGGTCCCCAGCAGAGCCCGCCATGCAGGCGGCCTGCTCAGTATCCCCTTGCAAGGAGCTGCAGTCCCCTGGCCCAGCCCCTGTTGGCAGCACCTTTTGTCCTGGCTGCAGGAGAGTTTGGCTGCTGACTTGCTGGCGATCAGGACTAGCCTGTGGCCCAGCAGAAGGGGATAGGGAGGCTGAGCGGAGTGTCCCAAGTCAAGGCAGTGCACTAGGGCTCCTGTGTTACATGGCACCTCTGCCAGGACAGTGCATCCTTGTGCCCTGCTGGGGAGCTGTCAGAGCATGGTCACCCCGCTACCTGGCCGTTCCATAGCAGGGGTCTGTGGGCCAGGAAGGCCCAGCTGGTAGATCTGCAGCTGGTGTCGAGGCTTTCACTGTGCTGATTAGTGGCTGAGGGCTTGGCTCTGCTTTTACCCATCTCCCTGGCTGTGCATACCTCTCCACCAGGCTCCCCAGATGCTGGCTCATCTGCATGGAATGGCACATACAAAACCCCTGTGTGGCTAATGCATCCAGCTGAGGCTGTACTGACACTGGGCAGCTGGGTCAGTTATACCCATGTGCCATGCCTCAGTTTCCCCAGCAGTACAATGAGATGATGACACTGAGCTTCCTGGCAACAGTACAGTGCTAGCTTGGCAAGGGCACTGACCATGGTTAAAGGGTGCCAGGCTTGCAGCACTCAAAGAGCAGGGTGAATTGATTAGTCCATCGGTTTCTACTGGGGGATGAGAATTTAACAATGGTCTCGTTGCTGAGAGCAGGGAAGGAATCATAAGCCCCTGGAACTGAGGGGGACATTAACAGCTATGAGGATAAACAGCCATTGGGATATATCAAGGGAGGCCTGGGGTCCCCATCACGGACAGGTGTTTGGCTAGAGACATGCTTCAGGGGTTCTATGGGGGGGAATTCCCTGGCCTGTTATCCTGGGGTCAGACTACCTCAGTGATAAGAACATAAGAACATAAGAATGGCCATACTGGGTCAGACCAAAGGTCCATCAAGCCCAGCATCCCATCTGCCGACGGTGGCCAATGCCAGGTGCCCCAGAGAAGGAGAACAGAAGACAAGTGATTTATCTCCTGCCATCCATCTCCTGCCCTTGTTATGAAGGCTAGGGCACCATACTTTATCCCTGGCTAATAGCCATTTATGGACCTGACCTGCAAAAATTTATCAAGCTCTTTTTTAAACCCTAATAGAGTCCTGGCCTTCACAGCCTCCTTGGGCAAGGAGTTCCACAGGTTGACTGTGCGCTGTGTGAAGAAAAATTTCCTTTTATTAGTTTTGAACCTACTACCCATCAATTTCATTTGGTGTCCCCTAGTTCTTGTATTATGGGAAAAGGTAAATAATTTTTCTATATTCACTTTCTCCACACCATTCATGATTTTATATACCTCTATCATATCGCCCCTCAATCGCCTCTTTTCCAAACTGAAAAGTCCCAGTCTCTCTAGCCTCTCCCCATATGGGACCCTTTCCAAGCCCCTAATCATCTTAGTCGCCCTTTTCTGAACCTTTTCTAATGCCAATATATCTTTTTTGAGGTGAGGAGACCACATCTGCACGCAGTACTCGAGATGTGGGCGTACCATAGTTTTATATAGGGGAAGTATGATATCTTTTGTCTTATTATCGATCCCTTTTTTAATAATTCCTAACATCCTATTTGCCTTACTAACTGCCGCTGCACACTGCGTGGATGTCTTCAGAGAACTATCCACTATAACTCCAAGATCCCTTTCCTGATCTGTCGTAGCTAAATTTGACCCCATCATGTAGTCCGTGTAATTTGGGTTATTTTTTCCAACATGCATTACCTTACACTTACCCACATTAAATTTCATTTGCCATTTTGCTGCCCAATCACTCAGTTTGCTGAGATCTTTTTGTAGTTCTTCACAATCCCTTTTGCTTTTGACTGCTTTTGACTGCTTTTGACTGTAGTTCTTCACAATCCCTTTTGACTGCTTTTGACTGATCCCCAACCTTTTCATTGTCCTGCCTCCTGATTGCCCCCAAAGCAGGGCCAGAAGTGGAGCTGTGTCTCAGGGTATGGGTGTGGAGGGAGGACAAGGCTGGGGGGGCGGTGCATGTGGTGCTCAAGACGTGCCCAACCCCTGGTGGGAGTGGAGCCACATGAAGACTGGGGCCAGGGCTAGGCCTACAGCTGGGAACCAGGGCTATGGCTGGGGGCCAGAGCTGGGAGTGGGGCAAGGTTGAGTCACATGCCCTCCCTGCCCCCCCCATGCTGCCTGACCCTGCCACACTCCCCACGCCCCAAGCATTCCTCTGTGCCCCCCACAGGGACACCCCCAGTTTGGGGACCTCCTTGAGAGAGGCTCACAATGGCCCTTCTGTCTTTGGCATCTCAGACTGAGGAGCACTGGTGGTCCCAGCATGGCCCTGGCCACCTGCCCCAGTCCCCTCTGTGACACAGTGCCTTGCTACCCACCACCGTGTTGCTGGGGTGGGTACAACAGGGCCACCTCCCCCAGCCCAGCCCTCCCCTGAGCTGTCACTTGAGCTGCAGACGTCGGGGTGATTGGGGGCCTCCAGCTCCATCTCTTTGGATCCTCAAGCCTCTGACCTGCCTCCCCCTCTCCCCACAGAGCTGCCCCACTATGTCGTCCTCCAAACGCCGCGACATGGACGAGGTTTTTGGTAAGTGCCGCCTGATCTCACCTTCTCTGTGCCATGGCCCTGCACCTCTCTCTACTTGGCCAAACCAGGGTGAAGTGAACCAGAGCCGATAGCCTGCAGAGTGGAGTGGGGACGGCAGAGACCCCGGATGGGGATGCGTGGGCTGGGGAGGGAAGGTCAGCCGGGGTGGGGGGGTGGGGCTAGAGCTCTGGGAGGAGGCATGATGGAGGGAGATTAGAGCTAGAGTTGGGGAGGGACTAGGGTGCTCTGCCTGCAAGAAATCGGTGCGTGTCCAGCCCTGCTCATGCTTACAGACACTGGGGCCTGGCTTGCGCTGACCCCGGCCCCTCCAGCACATGCACACCCATTGATCAGACCATGCATGTTTGGGAGCGAGTGGAGCCCCAGATATGTGTCTGTGTGCGGCCAGCAGCTGCAAGCACGGCCTGCTCCACTCCCATTGGCTGCTACTCCTGGCCAATAGCAGCTGCTGAGCTGGCGCAGTGGAGGGCAGGCATTCTGCGCAGAGACACAGTGTCTGTCTAGGAGCCAGAGGGAGGTGCTGGGAGCTGCACAGAGCTGGGTAGGGAACCTGAGGCTCTGACAGCCTGGCCAGCCCTGCTGACTGGAGTCCCCTGCTCTCTTTCAGTCTCCTGTGGTACCACCCCATTGCCCCGCCTCAGCACGCTGCCATGCCCTCTTGGCCCCCCGCTGGTCTCCTTTCACTTTCTCTCTCCTCCCAGTCTACTCCCTGCTCCCATTTCCCCCTCCCCCCGCCTCTCTGTGGCCAGGTGCTCCAGCAGCCGGCCAGGTGGCAGCAGAACTGCCTGGTTTGCCTTGATTTCCAATCCGTCTTCTGGGGGGTCAGGGGTCGCCCTGCCCCAGATCTGGCCCTGCCTGCCTTGGCTGCCTGAGGCTCTGAGGAAGACTGGGAGGCTTTGGTGCGCAGCAGGAAACAAGCATCAGGCTCGTTGCATGTTTGGGTCTCTTGGGGTTTGCCTCCACTCAGGCAATGTGCACGTGTGGAGCTCCTAGTGTGAGCACACTGTGGTGGTGCAACGTACGGCTTGCTCGCATGCAGTGGGTCCCAGCTGTGGCTGGTAGCACGGCCTCATCTCAGCCTGGTACACAGAGTCCCCATGTGTTTGTGCGGTGGGTGCTGACAGGGCACCAGCCACAGGCAGGACTTTGTGTTGAGCAAGCCGGAGACACTCTCGCCCTGTGTGAGTCTGTCACACTCATTGGCTGACAGCTCTAGGTACATCTGTAGCTACACACAGCTCTGATTTCCCCTGCTTGCACTGGCCCCTGTGCTGGTTGCTGGATTTATGATGGATGAACAGCGTTTGGCCAAGGCAGAGCGTAGTCAGTGACATCCTTGTTAGCATCAGGGGCTGATGGCTGTGCATTGCAGGGGGAAGAGATGTGGGGCCTGTTCCCAGGGAGAGAGGAGGCAAACAGGTTTGGATACGTCACACTAGGGCCTACATGTGCACACGCTTGTGTGCATTCCTGCACGCCCAGGCTTACATGTGTACTGACATGGTCACAGTAGCGGTAGGCTGGAGGGGGCCTCCACAGCCCATCTAGTCCAGTCCCTGAGACACAAGCCTGGGCACAGTAGTAACGAGACGATTGCTAAGAGGTGTCTGTCTAACCTGTTCTTAAAAACCTCTGGGAGAGAGTCCATGGGCACACGCAGCTGAGAGCCTGCAAATTATACATGCCCACATGCAGCACGTGCATTCGTCACTAATGGTGCACATGCGGCTGCACAAACACACGGGAGGCCCCACACAAGGCACCCGTACCCAATACCAGGTGGGCACAGGCCCACACCTGCACGCTCAGGTGCACACACAACCAGCCCTGGCTTCAGGGACTGCCACTGTTTCTCTTCCCTCTCACCCCACGGCTTCCACTGGCAACATCCAGCTTGTTGGGCAGCCAGTTGGTGAAAGCCCCAGTGCATGGCTGGGAACCTGACTGCCTTAGGCCTTGGACGCAGCTGCGGGTGGACGGCTGTAACTGCACGATGAGGAAAGGGAGGGCAGGGCATAGGACCTTGAAAGCACAGGAGATGGTGGCTGTCACCACAGACTTCATCAGGCCCTCAGCGATGTGGGGGAGGCTGGACTCTGGGCCCCCTGGAAGGGGCAAGACTTTGGGCACAAGAGACAGGTCTAGCAGCAGCCAACCCTGAGGGCCACTGGAACTGCACCGCACCTCCTGCAGCCGGCCCTCAGCGCCATCCAGACTGCACCGCACCTCCTGCAGCCGGCCCTCAGCGCCATCCAGACTGCACCGCACCTCCTGCAGCCGGCCCTCAGCACCAACCAGACTGCACCGCACCTCCTGCAGCCGGCCCTCAGCGCCACCCAGACTGCACCGCACCTCCTGCAGCTGGTCCTCAGCACCAACCAGACTGCACCGCACCTCCTGCAGCCGGCCCTCAGCGCCACCCAGACTGCACCGCACCTCCTGCAGCCGGTCCTCAGCGCCAGCCAGACTGCACCGCACCTCCTGCAGCCGGTCCTCAGTACCAACCAGATTGCACCGCACCTCCTGCAGCCAGCCCTCAGCGCCATCCAGACTGCACCGCACCTCCTGCAGCTGGCCCTCAGCGCCATCCAGACTGCACCGCACCGCCTGCTGCTGGTCCTCAGCACCATCCAGACTGCACCGCACCGCCTGCTGCCGGTCCTCAGCACCAACCAGACTGCACCGCACCTCCTGCAGCCAGCCCTCAGCACCATCCAGACTGCAACATGCAGGGCTCTGGTGATGATTTGAACATCCCAGGGCTCTGGTCACTGCTGCTGCGGTTGTAGCTGGGAGCCCCAGTCCCTTTCACATGGCTGGGCCCCAGGTGACTGCCCCTCCCCAGTTGGCGGACACTGGAATGGCTTACAGCACAGGAGCATGTGTGCATATTCTGACATTAACTGGGCTCAGGGCTGTATGAACACACCCTAAGATCCCCTCTCAGTGCCCCAAGTGCTGGCAATCCACACATCCACGACAGCCACAGGACAGGAGTGGCATGGGCTTGTAGTGGCTTGACCAAGGTCACATGGCAGATCAGTGGCAGAGCCAGGAATCAAATGCTGCACAAGGTGCCTTACTAGGTCCTAGTGCCTGCAAGGTACCTAAAGGGACCAGTACTCCTTGCTAAAGCTTGTCCCACTTGTGCCTGCTCAGCTCTTGAAAATCAGGACTTGGGCTCTCCAGAAAACTTCTGTGACTTCTAATCAAGCCTCAAAATCCGGCCTCCCTGCCAAGGAAAGGGAACACTTCCTTACCAGCCCAGCCCTGCCCTGCCCTGCTGTCTCTGGCTGGTGCAACCCAGGAGGTTTGAAATGAGCAGAACCACTGAAAGTCTCCCTCAGGAGATTTTCCGTTTTTTGCAGCATCAGTGGTTGATTTCACATTTCCGGGGCATCCAGAGTGGCCACAAAATGCACCTGGCTTCTGTGCAGGGAGCAGGAGCCAAGGCAGGGTCTGGAGGCTGCAGCGTACTAATGGGAATATCTGTCCGGCAGAGAGGTGCATGGCCGGCTCGGCCATCCCTGGCACTCAGCCTGCTATCTGCTAGCATTTTCCATCTCTGGCCTTGCAAGCTCGCGAGGATTAGCGCGTTGGGGGCTGGGTGCAGGCTGCAGCCTGCCGGTATGCGGGGAAACATGGCTAATGTAAAATGTGGAAAGTGCTTCCAGATGCTAGTGGGCCACATCCCTCTGGATGGCACTTTACTCTTGGTCACCAAGCGTGGCGGCACTTGACTGTGCTCCAGGGGGAGGGGGCACTGTGCCAAGGCTGCTGAACACATGCCGGCTCCAGGACTCTGTCCAGCGGGGGGTCACCATACAGGGTCTCCCCACGTCCTGGCCTGGAGGGGCTGTAGCCAGACAGGAGCTGAGATCAGAGGCCTGCCAGCACCATGTCATTGCTGGTGTTGCTTCAGGGATTGGTGCTGTACAAGGGGGGAGAGAGAGGCAGTCTCTGCCCTAGCGAGTGTCCAAGCTGCACAGACGAGACAGGTTAGGAATCACTACTCCGCTCCAGGCCTGGCTCCAGCCGGCGACCTGAGGCATGTGCCTGGGACCTGACATGCATTCAGTGTAAGGCTGTCCTTCTGCCACTGACCATGGACCATCAGCCATAGGCTTCCGGAAGGGCACACCAGCTTAGGGGGCAGAAGCCCCCTCACTCCTTGGCAGCAGGCTGTGAGGCTGCTGCAGGAGGCGGATACTGGCTGATCTGTGCCTGGGTGGATCTGATCTGCCCAGGGAATGGGAGGAGAGGGAGGCAGGAGCCTACCACAACTGCAGGGAGGGGATCTGCCCCCAGCCCCTTCTGCATGGTGTGCAGAGATGTGCCCAGCCTAGGTGGTGGGGTCTCCCCAGTCCGCAGGCCCTCACAGAGCAACCCAGCTTCCAAAGAAATCCGGTTCTGTCGCCAGCTCACAGTGCCTCTCCCTAGTGAACGTCGTCAGCCATGTCCCGAAGCCATGGCCTGAGCTGATCCCTCAGCATCTGGGGACCCCCCTCATATGCTCCCCCTGGTGACTTTTCCCCTGTGGGGCTTGGATGTGGGCAGCTCAAGGGGGTGAGGTGATCCCTCTTGCTGCCCCACTGCTGGGGGCTGATGGGACATGAGGCTGGAAGTTGGGGCAGTAACAGCAGTTACCTCCCCTGCTTCTGTCTAGCCAGGGCACAACGCAGGTCCACAGTCAACGCCAACTGCAGCGAGAGACACCCTCCAGGGCAAACTGCTGCCAGTGCCTGGGGGCTCTTCAGCCTTGTCCATGCCAAGGCGAGTGGCCTGGCTGATCCCTGCCCAGCCCACGCCCCCTGTGGCCATGTGCAGAGCGGTCTCTGTACCATGAGACTGGGGCCTGCTCTGGCCAAGGCTCAGCTGGGCCTGGCTGCATCATCTTTTCTCCAACTGCCCAACCGCCTTCCCACCCCCGGCTGTTGTCCCCATGAGCTGCGTCTCCCCCCAGCTCTGTCTGGGGTCAGCAGCTGATTCTGAGCTCCTAGAAGGCTCAAGTGCCTGTGTGTGTACACACACACACACACACACACACACACACAGAGGAGTGCGCATGCCTGATTAAGTATTCATGGCCTCCTGGAGGCAGCTCCCTGCTCTGTATGCAGGGAAGGCAAAGGCGGCTGCTGCTGGGAGACAGGGAAGCTCTTTGTGAGGGAATGTGTGTGTATGTACGTAGCTCTCTCTCTCGCTCTTTCTCTCTCTCTCTCTGGCTCTCTCTCTCTCTGTGCAGCAGTATCAGCTTTTAAGGGGTGGGTGTATTTGTTTTAACCACTTCTGTTCTCACCCTCCCTGTCTGTTTCTGTTTCTCTGAGGACCAAACACTCCCACAGTCATTAACCCCCAGCATCCTGCTTGTTAGCGTATTAATCAGCCAGTGCACCAGGAGAGGGGAAAGTGACCTGTAGAGAACTGGGGGAAGTCTCAGGGGATCTGTCTCTGGTGGGACCGGTGCTACCTCTAATTTTTCCCATCCACGTGCAGAATTAATGGTACATGCCCTGTGGCCTGTGCTGATGTCCATCAGCAGCAGCAACCCAGACTGCCGGCTGCCGGCTGCGGGCGCTGTGCTAATCAGCTGGACAGCACCTGAATCTCTGCTGGGCGGTGCCCCAGTGTTCGGCTTGCAGGGCACACTGCCAGTGATCCTTCCCCGGTCTCCGCTCCATTTGCTTCTTGCCCCCCAGTGCTGGAATTACCCCTGACTCAGAAGCTGGCTAATCACTGACACCGGCAGCTGCAGGGGGACAGGCTGAGCACCCAAGGGCTCCAGCTGATGGGGCTCGTGAGCTCCTGTGGTGCAAGATTCAGGTCCCTGGCAGCCCCCCAAGGTGAGGCCTCAGAATTTGTGGCTCTCTCAGAGGAAAGGGGGTGGGGAGCAGTGATAGGCCAGTGTGATCCCTCCCAGTGTCTGTACCACCCACAGGTGAAGGAGGGTGCCAGTGTGCGTAGGTGTGAGTGTGTAAATATACCTCTGAGCAGCAGGATAGGTGACCTGAGTGTGTGAGGAGGGGCAGGTAAAAGCCACCAGCAATGCAGGGCTGTCTGCAATGCACTCCCAGGGCCTGCAGGCTCCAGAGTGACCCTTGGCCTTGCGAGCCGGAGCTGTCCCAGCTGCCCCCCTAAGGCTGGCAGTGCCCCTCCCCTGACCCCCAGACAATACAGTGCTGCTTGGCGTGACCCCCCCCCCTTCCCCGCAGTGGCAGTGAAGTACTGGGCCAAGTGCCCCTGTGGCTGGCAGTGCACCGCCCCCTTGGCACTGGTAGTAGGCCCAGAATTGTCCAGTGCACTCAGTGAAAATTTGCCCATCGGTGTCAGTGTAGGGGCTGACAGAGACACCGGGTGATCTGGCCCTCGCTGAGGTGCCTGAGCGGGACCTGGCCCAACAAGGCAAAAGCTCTTTGCTGTTCAACTTTTCAGACACACATGCACCGGCCCCCCTGCCTTGCCCTGCCCCCTCTTTGAGAGAGTGGATTTCTCCCAGGCTCTGCCCTTAGGAAATCCCGCAGGGCTCAGGCAGTTGGGCAGGGTCCAGGACAGAGGCTCGGGGGCAGCATTGGGGTGTTTTGGCTGTGATGGCTAAAATCCCATATGCCCCTTTGGGGAGGTGGGTTTAGGAACAGCCCCTTGCAGCCAAGCAAGCTGCCTGTACCCGGCTAGCGGGAGCGCCTAGCGCCTGGCCCCTGGAGGCTGTGGTTTATGGGCTGTAACAGATGGACTCAGGCTGTGGCTTTTTGTAAATTGGCTCATCAGCCGAGGGAGCCAGGATGGATTTATTGAGCAGTGCAAGGACCAAGGCTTTGTAGGTTGTAGTCTCTGCCCTTGTGCGCATGTGCACGGTTGTGCCTGGTGTTTGCATGTCCCTGGGTGGCCTCCCATGTGCTGCGGCTGATAAGAGGTAGGAGAGTGTGCATCCTGGTCCAGGTGTGTTGAATAAAGGCTGGGGCAGGGGAATGTGAAGGGTTGAATGCTGTGTAAATTGCAGGGAAGTCCCGCCTTTGTCACAGGCTGGCCAGCGAATGGTGAGTGTGTGGGAGTCAACCTGAGTGTGTGCCTTTATGTGTGTGTCTGAGGGTGTGTGAAAGCATCTGATGGCTCTGCCAGCTCTGGCCCTGATTTCAGCTGGATTCTGTCCCTCCTGTGCAGTGCCGTGGGGAGGTGTTTCCGGGACGGGCTCTAACAGAAGGACAGAGGAAAACTGGCTTTATGTGAAACTGGAAGGCAGGCTGTGGGAGCTGCACTTGAAGCAGGCCTCTGTGCCCTCTGCAGGGCCTTCAAGAGGCACAGCCCAGCTGTGGTGCATCCAAAGCGGAGCCGATGTCTGGAATCGTGGCACTTCTGCTAGGGATTCCTGGGTTCCACATCTCTGGAAGAGGGCTGTGATCTCGTGGTTAGAGCTGGGCACTGGGAGGCAGAACTCCAGGGTTTTACTCCCCATTCTGCCCAGGCCTCCCTTGGTGACCTTGTGAGAGTTGTGTCTGTCTCTCTGTGCAACCAGCTGCTTGTGAGCAGATCGCAACACTCACAGGAGCATTGGTTGTTACACCAAATGCTTTGCAGGCTCCTCGCTCAAATGGGCCCTGCTCTGCAGGTTGCTCATACACTGTTCAGTGCAAATCCAGCAATCTCGGGAGTGATATTCATGCATGCGAGAAGCAGTCTCGCTCACTGGGTGGGCACCAGCTCAAGTGACAGGCATGCAGGGCCATGAGGAACTGGCCTGGTGTGGTCAAGCCCCTGGAATCACCCTCGTAGAATAAAAATGAAAGAGGAGCGTGATCTCTACCATCACAGCCTTCGTCCAGGACAGCTCTTCACTCCCCTATATGCCTGGTGCAATGCCACCCATTGGTCCTTTTGCAAGGCAATCAGTGCAGCCCTGTGTACTGAGGGTGCGGGGCTGTGGCTTTAATGGATGCCATGGAGGGACGGATTTGGTGGCAATGGAGGCGTAGTGATGGGTGTGCCTGTCAGTCAGCAGCAAGGGCAGCAGCAGCAGTGAGATGGGAGGCAGGTAAGCACAGATGAAGCAGCTGCTCTCCAGCCCATGGCAGGGTGGCTCATGGGATGGGCCGCTGCCCCACTGTGAGGCTCAGAAGAAATCTGCTGTCTCTGGCTATGCTGGGGGGTTCTCCAAAGCCCTCAGACACCAAAGGGAACCCAGTGTCCCTTGGTTCTGGGGGAACTACCCAGCCCCATGTGTCTAGGGAAGGGGAGAGCCCGTGGATTGTGGGGGTGGGGGCGTTGGGGCAGGGAGGTGAAATTGATGTTGTGTGTCTCTTCTCTGAACACTCTCTTTCTTCCCCTGTTCCACCCTCTCCTTCCTCTTTGTCCCTGGCTGGGACTCTGCCCTCCTCTGCTTTGCCTTCCCTCTCTATTGCTTCCTCTCTTCTCCCCCTACTCTCTCCCGATCCCTGTGCCTACTGCCTCCTGGCTGTGCGTCCCCCCACTGCCTTGTCCGTCCGTCCATCTACCTCCCTTCTCTCTCTTTCTCTCTCCCACTGCTCCGCCCCTGTTCTCTCTTTCACTCCCAGATTTTAATGATGTGATTCCAGAGACCCAGAGGCTGGACAGCAGTTTGCAGAAGGCCCGAGCCCAGTTGTCGGCCAAGGGTAGGAGGCACCGCCCGTCCCGGGCCCGCTTGAGAGACAGCGTCAGCTCGGCGGAAGGGGACGAGAGCCTGGAGAGGAAGGTGAGGGTGTGCCAGGTGGGGCCGGGGGCTGGCTGCACTGCTACCCGGCAGAGGGCACGCAATGTTGGCCAGGTGGTCAGGAGGTGACTGTAGCTCCAGGGCAAAGGACCCAACCCACAGCCCATATGTGGAATTGCAGCCATGTCTCCTCTTGGGCACGGGGCCTCTGCAACAGCGGCGCGGCAGCTGCATGCAGGACCAGACCATTGCTGCATTGAGCCCACCATGAGCCGGGCACTGCGTCAGCACCCACCACAGCCCACCTGGCAGCGCCTCCCGCTGCCTGCGGGGTCCCGTTAGTCATTGGCCACGGGCTCCGGCGGTCGACCTCTGCACAGCAGCCCGTGGCCAGTTGCTAGTGCTTAGCAGGACGTCCTGTGGACCGCTATGGCCAAGCGCTTGGCCAGCTCGTGGGTGAGGGACTGGGCTCAGCAGTCGTACCGGGCGGGGCTCTACACATCACTGCGTCAGGGAGGAGCTGAGCCCCTCCAGAGGCAGGCAGGAGGGATCTGCCTTGGGTGAGCTGGCCTAGGACCGCCTCCAGCCGTGCTTCTGCACCCGGCTGCGGCTGGGGCAGGGGACTGGTGCCGATGGCCCAGTGGATGCGTCAGGTGGACAAGGGGATGCTGGGTGAGATGGGTCGATGGCCTGATCCCGTGGGGCAGAGGAGGAGGGGGTGCCAGCAGTGGTCTGACCCATGGGGCAGGAGGAGGGGGGTGCCAGCAATGGTCTGATCCAAGAGGCAGGAGGAGGGGGATGCTAGTAATGAGCTGATCCCATGGGGCAGAGTTGGAGGGGATGCTACAGATGAGCTGATCCAAGTGGCAGGAGGAGGGGGATGCCAGCAGTGAGCTAATCCAAGTGGCAGGAGGAGTGGGGTGCTAGTAATGAGCTGATCCAAGTGGCTGGAGGAGGGGGGGGTGCTAGTAATGAGCTGATCCCATGGGGCAGAGGTGGAGGGGGATTCTAGTAATGAGCTGATCCAAGGGGCCGGAGGAGGGGGGTGCTAGTAATGAGCTGATCCCGTGGGGCAGAGGTGGAGGGGGATGCTAGTAATGAGCGGATCCCAGTGGCAGGAGGAGGGGGTGCCAGCAATGGTCTGACCCATGGGGCAGGAGGGAGGGAACCTGACTAGATGCCCCCCCAGTGGTCTGTTCTGTGGTGCCAAGGCTGTGCCCCAGGTGCTAAGGAAAGCCTGGCCGATGGTTTCAGTGAGGCCGGGTTGGAGCTCCCCACTGCTGGTAGGGGGGTGGGGGAGTAGCCTGGAAGCAACTCACCCAGTCCCGGACCAGCACTGCAGATAAATAGGGTATTTCCTGCAGCGCCCACCAGTTAATTCAGCATCTCCCAGGGGCAGGGATTCCCGAGTCCTTCCTGGTGCTGACCCCCTGGGTCCCACCCACAGGTGGCTGATACCTTGGGTAGCCCATGGCACTGTATGAGATCCCCACTGCACACCTCCCTGCAGGCCTCCTCTCCCCTCTCCGGCTCTTCACCCTTCCTCTGTGCCACCGAGTTCTCCTTCGATGCCTCTGTTGTCCGGAGGACGCTGAATGAGGACGAGCAGCCTTCATCCCCACTGATCCGCTACCAGCCCCTGACCAATGCTTCCTCCCAGGAGGCCTTGGGGTGTACCCCCACCAGCTCACCCCCCAAGTCCTGCCATAGCTCGGACAGCTCGCCCATCTACACCCGGAGGGACCGCCGGGAGCGGCACAGTGAAGGTAATGGCTGGCTGGGGGAGCCACTGTGACACCGGTAAACCTTCCAGAGCCTTATTTGCCCTGCCCCCTACAACGCCTCCTGCTGGGAGAGGCTGGGGCTGCAGTAGGTGTCAGTAAGGTCCCTCTGTGTTAGGTCGTGGGCTGCAGTGCCTCAGTCCCAGCTGGTTCCTGGTGGCTTAGCCAGGCAGTACAGAGGCTCGGGCTGTCCTGGGGCAGGGGGCAGTGCCCCAGCGATGGAGGGTGGGAAGCTGGGCTTTTCCTGTACTAGGGAAGAGAAAACACCTGGCTGAGCTGGTAAACTCCCCACGGCCTGGGAGCCCCCTTGGTAGGGCCGTGCTGGGGGGCTGCTGAAAACCTCCAAGTTCTCTGGGCCTAATTCCACCAGTCACGGGGGATGTTCTCCCAGGCCCTTTGATTTCTCCTGTCTGTTCCAATGCTGCAGATGATGCAAGCCCACCGGAGCCCGCCAGCCCCCCCATTGGGCTTGACAAGAAGACTCGGAGGAAGTTCCTGGATTTGGGGTGAGTCCCATGAACTTTGGAGAGGAAGCCTCTGCTCCCCGGCAGGGGCCATGTTACCATTGGCTCTTTGGCTGCCCTGAGCTGCTGTCCTCAGGGTGCACCATGAACCTCCACCTCTCCCAGGTACCTTGAAGGGGCAGGAGGGACTGGCTAGATAGAGGGTCCAGTGTGGGGGTGGGCGCACACAGGGCTGGCTGGCTGGAGAGACAAGGATTTGCATGAAAATAAACGGATGGATAGACAGAGGTGTAGGGGGAGACAACCAGCTGGATAGATAGAGGGGTGTGTATGGGGATGGGTGGATGGACAGGGTGTGGATGTATATGAACAAACAGATAGATGGGGGTGGATGCAGGGGCAGACAGACAGAGGGTGTGTATGGGGACAGATGGACTGAAGGTTGTGCAGATGGATGACTGGACAGAGGGTGGGGTGGAGGGATAGACAGAGGTACATATGGGGCAGACTGACGGAGGTGCTCCGTTCCCCTCCCCTCCCGCAAGCCACGCCACTGACGAACTTTTGCTTTCTGCCACAGGGTGACCCTGAGAAGAGCTTCCACCAGCAAAAGCAGGAAAGAGAAGGGGAGCAACCGCCTGTCCATGGGCAGCAGGTGGGAAGCCACCGTCCTCCCCTCAACCCTGAGGACTAACATCATCGCCCTGAGCCCCGGATGCCCCACCCCCCTCCCATCCCACCTTCCTCCTGTGTCCCAGTCACCTGCTCAGCTTTTCTGTGGCCAGGGGCACCTGGGACATGCCCATGTCTCAGTCCTGGTGTCCCAGTGCTCCGAGATCCAAGTGTTGTCAGGGGCCCAGTGCAGCTGAGACGCTGGGCGGGGGTTACAGAAAGCGGGGCCTCAGGAGACATGCTCAGTGATGGAGCTGGTGCATGGCGCTGTAAGGTGAGAACGAAGGCGGTGGACAAGGAGTGATGGAAGGAGAACAGAGGCCATAGTTGGGTTCAGACAGGCTGGAGCTAGCCACACTGGACAGCTCAGATGCTCTAGCAGCCCCTTCCTTCCCTTGCCCCCCCGCCCCCGGTGGGCCCTGAGGCATGAGGGAATGAGGAGGCTAACCCCACTGCTGGTTCCTTCCCCAGGGAGCTGGTGGAGGGCTCCAGCCGCTCATCCATGTCCCCATTCATGCCCTTCTCCTGGTTCACGGACAGCGGGAAGGGCTCAGCATCTCCCAGCAGCACCGTCTCCCCGACCCGCTCACCCAAGAGTGAGGGCTTCAGCCCTAAGAAATCAGCCTCCCAGGTCAGTGCCCATCCCTGCCTCTCTCTGCATGGCGGGGGGACAGCGCTGCCCTGGGTGTGGGGTCTTGGGCCTGCCATGGCCCTTTGCAGGGCAGGCCCTGCGCTCAAAGCTGGGGTTCCCACTGGACGGGATCTGAGTGCCGTCTCGGGTTTTGAGGTGATTGGCGGGGTGCCACAACACTAGTGGGATCGCCAGTGTTTTACCAGGGTGAACACTTTGCATGGCTCTGCCCATGCCCTGGGCTGACCAATGTTCAAAGTTTCCAGCCCCAGCTAAGGAGGCTGCAGTGTTCCCATGCCCGTTGTGTCAGTGACAAAGGCTATTCTCCGGCATACTTCACCACGTTCTGACTCTGATGCTGTCAGTGGCCGGTGAGGGCAGAGGTGGGAACAGATCACCTGGCCGGGAGGGGAGAGTTTTGCCTTTTGAAGGTGGTAACCTAACTGGCCTTTCCCTATGGGCAGGAATCCACCTTGAGTGACGACTCCACCCCGCCCAGTAGCAGCCCCAAGATGCTGAGCAGCGGCACCAGCGAGACGAAATGCTCCTACCCCTACCACACGCTATCCCAGTCCTCAGATGAGGTGAGCACGCAGCAGCAGCGTAGGACCCCCTTCACCAGAACCAGCCCAGAGAAGATGGGTGACCAAGCCCAATGAGGGGGGGGCCTTTCCTTTTGTTCCAGGGCCACTGCAGTGGGGTCAGCTCTGTTCCTGGGCCCCATGGCTCTGCCCAGGGGCCCCAGCCCCCAGTGCAACTCGGAACCAGCCTTTGGCAGGTGGTGGGGGCTCTGAAGGATCCCTCCCAGGGTGCCCCGGCGGAGAGGAAACAGCTGACCCCAGTGGTGCTCACAACGCCAAACCCTTTCCGCCTCTGCAGTTCCTAGATGAGCCCCTGAGCACGGCCACCAACTGGAGCAGCCAGCAAGTGGGCCAATGGCTAGAGAACCTCAGCCTGGAGCAGTATGTGGGCAAGTTCGCAGCCCGCGAGGTCGACGGGCAGCAGCTGCTGCAGCTGGATGGAGCCAAGCTGAAGGTGGGTGGTGTATGTCCCTGCCTGGCCAGCACTGCAGATGTGGGGTCTGGCAGCCAGAGCGGAGCGGGCCTCCAGGGTCAGACCTTCCCAGGTGTGGGTTGGGAGGCATTGCCCTACCCCCTGCAAGGTAGACCAATTGCCATCTGTTGAGGGCTGGATGGCCCCAGAGGCACTGGGGTGGTGGGGCGGGGAAGCTGGACTGAGTCTCAATCAGTGTGCCCCAGTAGAGACTCAGGTGCCACCCAGCTGGCTATCAGAGAGCCCACAGCCGACAGAGTGTTTCTAGGGGTGGTACGCATCTGCACAGGCCTCAGTGCACAGAACAAAATTTATTCCACTCATGGATGGGAACAAATGGGAGGGCGCATTGGTTCCACTGGTCCAACAGCTGCTGCACTAAACAGCCGAGCCACATGAACCACCAGGTTCCTCTGCGCAGGGGCTGGGAGCAAGTGAATTCGTTTCCCATTCATTACGATTCTCCTCGGCATTCAGAAGACCCCCCGCGCCCTCTTGCCGGCTGCTTGCAGCCAGCCCGGCACTCGCTGTGGGTGGAGGGGGTGGGAAGATCCATGAGTGTGACTGTGAGACCCACTCAGCTGCTTCCTCCAGGCGCTCGGTGTCAGCAGCTCCCACGACCGGGCCCTGCTGAAGCGGAAGCTGAAGGAGCTGAGCACGGCAGTGGAGAAGGAGCGGAAAGCCCAGGAGAAGGTGGAGAGGCAGCGAGAGAAGCAGAAGAAGAAAGAGCAGGAGCAGCAGCCGAGAAGGAGTTAGGGACACGGGTTGGCACATGGCTGCTGGCATGGGGTGGGGCAGGCAACTGCCCTGCCCAGACATAGGGGCATCAGGAGGACGTGGACGTGGGTGGAAGTCCTGGGCCTGGGGCGGGAGAGACACTGGACCCCTACAGAGCTCAGCCAGTGAGTGGTGGAGCTGCTTCGGAGGAATGTCCGCGCCTGCCGGGTGCCAGTCTTTGGTTTGAGGTGGCATGTCCACAGGGCCCAGCCCTTCCAGCTGCCTCCTGGATTCCTGCTGGAGCCAGTGGACAAGGCCTTCTCCAACTCTGCCCCTTCTTGTTCTCCTCCCCTTGGGGGGGTGCCCAGTGCTGCGGGACCTGGCCCGGTCTTCCGAGGAGTTGGCACCCACCCGTGGGCCTCAGCTGTCACATAAGCCCCATCCAGACTGGTTCCAAGCACCAGAGGTCTTCTGGCGCTGTGCCAATGGGTGGTCCTGCTGCCCTGTCCCTCCCCCACCCCAACTTCCCTTCACCCAAGGGCACCACTGCTGCGCCCTCCAAAAAAAACAACAGCTTGTGCGTGCGCACACACACGCACACACACACACAGAGCCTATGAGGGATGTGCAGGGCAAAGCTAGTGCATGGTGGTACCCACCCCCCCAATCTCTCCAAGTGGGCCCGGTCATGCTCGGGGTCCTGCAGGGCCAAGATCTCACAGCCTGGACTAGCAGGGCCTGGCCTATTTGCTCAAAGGCACAGACACTGCGTGTGGGAGAAACCACGAAGGAAATAAAACCATTGCAACCAACCCCTTCCAGGGTCACTCTGCACCATGCAACCACCTGGGGAGGGGGGCCAGGGCTGGAGGGTCAACCTGCCCTGGGGTGCAACTTGGCCCCCTGCTTTGTGTTGCTGGGGTGGACAAAGGGCGGACAGAAGCTTAGGGGCAGGTGCGTTCCCCCAGGGCTGCTGTGCCTCAATTCAGCTCTGCTGTGGGGAAGCAGGGCTGAAGCCTAGCCAGTGCTACAGGTGCCCAGAGGACCAGAAGGCACCAGGGTCCCAAAGGCAGAGCACTTGGGATGAGGCTGTCAGAGAGGCTCTTTTGGTGAAGCTACCAGGCCTGAGCACGAGTCCCCACCTCCCCCTGCTGGTGCTGCCCAGTGTGCAAGGCGAGGGGCCCAGAGGCTGTCAGACACGGGGGGGCAGTGGGGGGCTCTGCCTCAGCAGCCTGGCCCTGTCAGGCTCCCTGTAGCACTCAGCACCTGGGGCTCTGACAGCAAAGGAACAGCACAGCCTGGTACCTGGCCTGGTACACGCTGCCCCTGCCCAGCTCTGCAAGGGGCTGTGGGACAATGTCACAGGTGGCTGCTGGGCTGTGCAGGGCCGGGGGCATGAGCGATGCCTGGTGCAAGGCTGCCAGGTGGAGAATAAGCAGCCACAGGCTGAGGGCAGCACCCAGGGGCTCAGGGGCTGCTGGTGTGTCAGAGAGCAAGTCATGGGCTGGTCAGCTGCCCCACACAGCCAGTCGCTCGCATGGTGAAGCCTCTGGCCTGAGGATGAAGCCACATGTGACTGCTATGGGGGGCGGGGCAGAGAGGGTTACAAAGGGAATTCCCCCCCCGACCCCCAGGCAGTAAGCCCTGCTGTAGGCCAGTCCCCTCCGTCTGTGCAGGCAGCCTCCTGCAGGGCATGGGCGCTGGGTTGGCCCTGCCAGCCCGTACACCCCTCCCATGGTGCTGCGGCCACAGACACCCATTGCCGGCAGTGGGCAGATCGGGTGCATGGCAGGTCTAACTCGGATGGCACAGAAAGGGCAGCTTGGGGGGGGGTCCATCTGTGCGTGCAGGGAGGGAGTAAAGGCAAAGGCAGCCCATGGGGGTGGGGGGGGGGGTGATGCTGAGCTGCACCATTGTAGCGTCTCAGAGGCCGCTGCTCTAGCAGCAATTACCTGGTAGGGCTGCACGCCGCCAGCTAGCAATGCTCCCAGGCGCTTGCCCTTGCCCAAGTGGGGGGCAATGGCGGGGGGGGGGCGCGGTGAGCTGCACCCAGAGGACAGCTAGAGGCTTGTGAGACGGGCAGGGGCCAAGCAGAGAGGGCACACCCATAACTCACCCCCCCCACTGCACGGGGGGGGGATGTGTGTGTGTGTGTCCCCTGCAGTGCTGCAAACCCACCCCTAGGGGGCACCACACTCCGCAAAGCACAGCCAATGGTATTGCAGTGCAATGCCGCCCCAACACACACACACGCACACGCGCGCTCTGGGATGCTGCCAGTCCCTGGCCTCACCCCTCCAACCTTGGGTATCAGGACGCCTGGCTTCCCGTCCAGGCTGTGGACCGGTTGGAGGGTAGCGGGGCATGGGACAGGGTCTTGCAGGCAAGACTCCTGGGTTCTGGGCATGCAATGCCTGTGCTGTCACCCAGGGCTAGTACTGATCACGGGGCACAGCTTGCCCCAGTGCACTGCAAGGGCTGGGCACTAGCTTGGGCTGGGGAGGGCACACCCCAGTTTTGGTACGGGGCCAGTGGTTGCATGTGTCTGTGGGTCTGGGCTGCTTGTTGGGTGCAGATGGGATGTAGGGGACTGGGATGCAGAGGCTGTTTGGGTGAAGGAGGGGCTTGCAGAGCAGGGGCTTGGGGTGCAGGAGCGGGTGCTCCCTGGGGCAGGGCTGCAGGACTGGTTTCAGGCTGAGAGGAGGGTTTGGTGGTGATCTGGGGCAGGTGATGGGCCTGCAAGAGGAGGTATGGGTGCAGGTGAGAATTCTGGCAGGGGTGGGAAGGAGCCTCTATCTGCCACCTGGGAGGGAGTTGGGGATGCAGCATACACAGCAGGTGCTGGCTGGGAGAAGAAGTTGAGATGCAGTGTCCACAGAAGGCTATGGAGGGAGTTGGGGTGCAGTGTCTGCAGCAGGCACCAGCTGGGAGCTGGGGTGCAGTGTCCGCAGCAGGCGGCGGCGGCTGGGATTTGGGGAGCAGTGTCCGCAGCAGGCTTCCTATCCTGCCAGCCCACTAGCTATTCCCTATGACTCCCTGGCCTGAGGAGGGGGAGGGCTGCCACTCCCAGCAAACTCCCTCAGTCGGGTATCAGTGCCTCCACTCAGCTGCAAAGCACACAGCACCTCAGGCTGAGCTGGCCCCTTTGAACGGCCCAGCAGCCGGCCTGCTGCCAGCTCATGCATAGAGCACAACGCCCCGCTTATTTTAGCAAACGCTGCCTGGAGACGGCAGCCAGGACCCCGCCCTGCTTTAGCGAGCAGCTCCTTTGGCCTAGTGGGCGCTGCTCCAGGCCCCAGCTCTTCCCCTTCTCCAGGCTGTGACCAAACTGACAGGCAGGAGCCCACTGCAGCCTCGCCCAGTCCATGGCACAGTCCCCCACCCCCACCTGACCTGGCACGGACAACGTGCTACAGGAATTCTGCCTCCTTCCTGTAACTGCTCCTGTGCAAAGGCTTGCACTGCCTGTCACCAGCCTAGTAATTAACCCTCGCCCGCCTTCCCACTGGGGCTTGGGGTGCGGGGGGTGTTGCCAGGCCCCACGCACATCAGGGCCTATGGAAGCATAGGGAATGGCTGTCAGAGCTGCTGCGGCTGGTCCTAGGCCCAGGGCTCATTTTGCTCCCCCCGCAGCCAGCAGGCTGGTAAACCCAAGGCCATGCTCAGCCCTTGCCAGCTGGCAGCTGCAGTGAAGGGGCCCAGGGTGAAACTTGACCTGGGAGCTGTATTTTTAGAGCTGGAAAAGTCAACAGGCCCCCTGGGCCCTTCCTGCTCCCCCCACCCTGCCTCAGCCCAGAGCCAGGGTATGGCAGGGAGGAGGGAACAGACTGGCTGCTCTATGCTTAACTCCCAACTGGCATCACCCCTTGGGGGAGCTGGGAGCTCAATGCTGGACGCGGGGTAGACAGCCCAGGAAGCTGGGCGGAGGGTGGCTGACATGGAGAGGATGCAGGCTAGCTAGGTTGTGCACAGGCCTGTTCCAGCACAGCCCAACCCAGGATGCTGCAGTCACTGGGCCCTGCTAGCCTTAGAGACCCACAGAGGGGCCTGGTGTGGCTGGACAGAGCAGAGGAGGCTGACGGCAGGGGCCATGTGCTCCCTAGAGAACAGGGTCCCTCCACATTGCATGTCAGGCAGTGAGAGTGCCCTAGGGCTGAGCCTGGGGGCTGGATTCTGACCCCCCGTACCTGCAGAATAACAAGTGGAAAGCACGGCCCAGCACAGGAGCTACTGCAAGTCCCTGTAGCATGAAGGCTGATGCCAGTCGCACAGCTGCATGCAAGGCTAGATTGTGTCCTTGCACAGATCTGCACCTGGAGTAAAGATTCTTGCTCCCCTGATTCACTCCAGCCAGGTCCCAGCCTGCTGGCAGCTGTCAAGTTAAGAAGCCACTGGGGCAGACAGCTCAGGGGTTGATGTGCCGGAGCTGGCGGGGGGGGGTGGGGGTGGGGGAGGAGGAGACAGGCAGCAGCCCGAGAGGGAACAGAACGTGCCCCAGGCTGCAGGCAGGGCCCTCGGCTCTGCAGGGGCGGGCACAAAGCACAGTCTGCCAGCCCTCTCTCCCCTCTTCCCCTGGGTGCAGGGAAAGGGTGACTGCTCCCACACCACATGCTGTCCCAGCCTCCTCCCCGTGCCCGGGGATGTGCCTCCCACATGGTGGAGGCATGAGCCCTCTCAAGGGCACAAGGGTGGTTCCAGGGCTTCAAACGCCCAGTCACTGCTTGAGTCAACAGGGCAGCAGCTGCTGGGTGGGAGGGGGAGTGTGCAGGGTTCTGCTGCTCAGAAGACAGGCCTCATCTCCTTCCCCTCCCCACCCTGGCGCCTGGGCTCCGCTGGGGGTGCCAGGAGTGGGGTGGGCAGCCCAGAGGACCCCAAGCCCTAGGATGTTGAGGACGCCACATGGCCCAGAGAGCACTGGGCAGAGCCTCATAGCTCCTGGCACGCTGGCTCGGAGCCGAGCAGACAGAAACCTGACCTACAGATCCCTGCTCTGCACAGAGGGGAGAGACAGCCCCCGCCTGCACCACACCGCTCAGGGAAGCGGGATTCCTGGCTTCCACTGCCAGCCCTGGCCCCTTGGGACAGTCACCCCTGCTGATCAACAGGGATGGGGATCACAAAGCACTACAGGAAGCTGTCATCATAATGGTGGTAAACTGAGGCAAGGCACGGGGCAGTGACTTACCCACGATCACACAGCAGACTGGGGCCCAGGAATCCTGCTGGTATTGCTATGGGACAGCAGCACTGAGGTCCCATTGTTCTGAGAGCTGCACAAGCCTGGCAGGAGAGACGCTGCTCTGAAGAGCTCGCACTCTAAGTGGAGATAAGGGGCAGGGAAACTGAGGCACAGCACAACAACATGATCTGCCCACCTACGCCCAGCAGATGAGTGCTGCAAACAGAACCTGTTCCTGCTGCCTAGACCAGGGCTCCATTGAGGACAGGAGATCCTTATCTGACAGAGCTCGGAAAGGGCTTTGCAGAGGTTCTTGGATCCAGTTTTAACACGCTCAACGCGCCGAGCAGTTTGGGTCCAGGCTGGGGGCGATTCACTGTGCTTGGACCCCTCGCTGAGCGAAGGGAACACCACCACCATCAGGCCAGTCTTGGTCAATGTCACCTTTACTGATCAGCACCAAGACCCCACCCGCCGTGTCTTGGGCAGAAATATACACATACTTGTGCAGGTCCTTTCCAGAGTACATAAAGGGTGTCATGGAAATCTGCCACACATGGGGCATGCAGGCCAGGCCAGCAGCGTGAAGACACGGGGACAGCTCCTCGGCAGACAGAGACACGGAAGCGTTGGCCAGTGGGCAGAGAACAGGGCACTTCCCAAGCCCAGGCCTCAGACAACACTGTGGATGCTACAGTCCCTCACACCCCGCCCCAGAGCGGTTCACCCACTTGCCTTGGCCCCCTTCATCCAGCCAGTGCCATGCAGCAAGGGTGGGGGCGGAGCTGGAGGTTCCTCAGTTCTGAGGGAACCAGCTGCTGCTCCCAGCTGGAAGAGGCACCCTAACGCCTCTGGTTCAAAACAGCTGACAGCAGGAGAGCAAGCGGGCTGCTGCACCCCCTCTGGGGAACCCCACTGCCATCACCCCCCAGCCCAGGGGGGAGCTGGTCTAACAGCCTCCCGAGCCCCTGCAGGGGAGGACGGAGGACAGCCCCCTCCCCTTTCCTTGGATACCACCCCCCAGTCCCAGCTCAGGAGAAAGCCACCCCGGCTGAACCTCCTGGCAACCCCGTGGGCCACATGGCCCCTGGGCCAGTCACTACCCACCTGACTCTCTCCATGTCTAGGGGCTGGGACCAGGGACCCACTGGGCTATTCTGCTGCCCAAGCTGGACCCAGAGGCCACTCCCAGGTGCTCCACCTCCGGCTTCCAACTTCCCCAGCCTCACAGGCTGACCCTGAGTCTATGGCCTCCTGGCTCGCCCTGGAACGCCCCCATCTGCCCCACACCTGCGCCCTCCTCTCTCCCCACATTTGAAACACACAGGCCCCACGGGCTGGTTTCCCCCATAACCATAAGCGCCACCTCCACAGCCTGACCACCATCTTCTCCTTCCCCATGGCAAGCGGAGGCAAAGGGTTGTGGGTAACTGCCGTCCCCAGCCCAAGAACCAGGGATGCCTGGAGCCTGCCCTGCTCCGTCAGGTGCAGATGGGGGAGCCCAGCAGACACTGGGCAGCACTGGCCGAAGGCTGCTGTACGCTACATACCACAAAAAGAAGTCGTCCCACTGTCGCCGGGTGGAGCGTTAGCTGGACTGGTCAATGGGAAGAGTGTGTCACAGCGGCTCTCCTGATGCAGTCTGTGTGACGTGGACAGAGTCTCTCAGCCCCGCCCCCTCCCCCCCGCCCGCCACCAGCTGCCCCCCGGGGGCCTAGGTCACCCGGTAGTTGGAAGTGTTCTTTGGTTCCGTACTGGGCACACACCAGTCATCTGCCTCCTGGGTGGTCTGGTAGTGGCGCCAGGCCGACTTGTTATACACGGGCAGCCGCTCCACAGACTCCGTCGACAAGGCCTGTGGGACGCAAGGCAGCGGGGTAACAGCAGGGTGGTGAAAGGAGGAGTGTTCTCTCAGCAGCGCCACAACCCCCAAAGGCCCCACCCGAGCGAAACTGACCCGGAGAGGCGCAATGCGAAGGGGGACAAGGCTATGAGAGCTGGACACACAGTCCCATTGCTACAGAGCGTGAGGACAAGCCAGGGCTCGCGAGTATCAGCAAACGCTTCCAGCGTAAGCGCCTGTGTCTGGGCCTCCATGCCGCAGCATCCACACCCCTCACAACCTGCCACTTATCCTCACAGCCCACATGTGACTCACTCTACATGCAGCAATTCACCAAGACGCAGAGGGATTCCGGGTCTGGCTCCACAGAAAGTTATCCTGGGATAAGCCCAGGTTTGAATTTAACTGACTGCAGCTGTACTGGTATGTGGTGGAGTGGGGGGAGTGCAAATGCGAGACTCAGGCTAGATATGAGAAACAAGCAGAGCAGCTCCCAGTGGCTAAGGATGACCCTGGGGCTACAACTGGCAGGTAACACCTCTGCCCTGAACAAAGAGGAGGGAGGAGCCAAGCTGGGTTTGAATGGGGGGCGGCAGTTAGAAGCTAGGGGAAGGGAGAGCTAGAAGGCAGCCAGCCTGAGGAGGGGGAAAGCTACACCACAGAGGGGCACCCCTCGGGGTCTTCTCCCCAGGATGGGTTGGAAGGACTGTCTCTGACGGCTGTACTGTCGCTTCTGTGAGAAACTGGGCATCTGTTGCCTAATAAACCTCCTGTTGTACCTGCTGAGTGAGAGTCACTCCTGCCAGCGGACAGGGTGCAGTGCAGGGGGACCCCTGAACCCCATCACATGGTATCACTCGCCATGGGGACACATGCAGTCTGGTACAAGAGCATCCATCATTCTGGTCTAGTTCGACTGGCCAGGCTGTAAAATCATCCTGTGCAGACAGGCCCTCAGGGACTTGCTCAAGGTCACACAAGGCGTTTGTGGGTAAGCAGGGACGTGAACCTAGGCCTCCCACATCCAAGGCAGGCCCCTAACCCTGGGGCCCCCTTCCCTTGCTTTCCCTTTCCTCCCCTCCTGAGCTCCGCCTCTCCACTTGGGGTCACGGACAAGGCTGGGAGGCACCTAGTCGGGGCTGTGTGAACCAGTGCATTTGAGGAGAGAGACATGGGGTGACTTGCGCACCTTCAAGTAGATGACTGCGTCTGTCCCAAAGCCCTCCATGGAGAAGAGCTGAAGGTCCCCTTGGAAGTACTTGGCATAGAGTCTGGAAATGGGTAAGCCATAGCCAAAGCCAGCCTGGCAACAGGGAGGTGGGGGTGGGGGAAGAAACAAGGGTTATGAGCACGGAACTGCCCCACCCCAGCCATCAGGGCCCTAGTGCCCCCAGTACTTCCCCCTACACCAGCCAAAATCCCAACCCTCCTCCCAGCCCAGGTGGCCTGGCAGTCAGACAAAGGCTCTCCGCCACTCCAAGAGATCCAAACAGAGCAGGGCATATGTAGGGGACTTACTGGAATCCCCAACAGATGGCCCTCGGGGAGGGGGGGGAGGGGCAGTTACCCAGAAGGACTTGGGGGGGTAGCAGGAGTGGGGCAGAATTCCCTATGTCATCCTTCCCAATGTGCTTCCTGCAGGGCCTTGATCTGATACGTACCAGGGGTGTCCCACCCGAGCCGGGCTGGGGGGTCGGCGCCGTGGAATACATGTAGCTGAAGAGCCGGTCAATCTTCCGCAGTGGAACCCCGCCCCCTCGGTCGCTCATCTGCATGATGGGACAGCGCATCAGCCGCCCCGGTGACTCCCCACGTGCCTGGAGCAGCGGTGGGGCAGCTACACCCAGTCCTTGCCCTGCACGCAGGGAGAAATCCCAGCAGCACCTGCTGCTGGCAGATATACAGGCCACGAGAGGGCCCTTTGTCCAGCCCCCATGAGCTGGGGGTGGGCAGGGAGAACAGCCTCCCAAATGAAGACCGGCTACCAATGCCACAGAGATGAGCTGCACAGGGAAAGGGAAGCTAGACACTGTTTGGGGGTGTGAGCTACACAGCACCCCACCGACTCCCCAAAGTCCTAGTCCCAGAGCGACAGCAAGTCAGACAGAACTCACCAATGTCCTCTTCTCCAACCTTCTACTACCCACAAAAAACCACACGCCTGTCTTCCTGTGGCACTGCCTGGCCTCCAAAGCTCCAGTAAGCCTGCGTCCCATAGTACAGCTGATGCAAAGGGTCCCTTTTCAGCCCTTGCACCATTCACTAGGCCACCTACCTTGATAGAAAGATCTTCTTTACCCAACGCTACCATCACCTTGATGGCTGGCAGCCTGAGGCTGGACTCATGGCTCTCCACAGTGGCTCGCATGGCATTCTACAAGGGAGCAGACAAGAAGTAGGTCATCATGGATCTGATGAAGACAGACTGTCAGCCCCACTAGCCTGGCACCCTGCCAGCCTGAACACTTGAGGACAGTAACACCACCTCCAAAAATGCAACTACTTGCAGCAGTATTTGTAGGGGTAAGAAGTCCCCTCCTGACCCTGAACCTGTAATCTGCTGATGCCTGAAGCAGAGACCAGATGGTCCTTTCTTCCCAGCTGATGGCCCCGGACTTACCATTAGTCAAATGCTTCTCTAAAAGTTACACTAAGCTAGTTCACCCAGCAGAAAACCTGGGGAACTCATTTCTGTAGGCTAACAGCACCGTGGATGAGAAAGCGCTTTCCTTTCTCCATCTCTTGATGAGAGGCAAAGCTGATGTATTCATAATATCCTTTTCATACACAAACTTCCTCACCACTAGCTGGCCCATTGCCAGAGGCAGGAGTTGAAAACCTACCATCAGTGCGAGTCAGGTGGACAGGACGCCAAGTTCTACCATGGCGCTGTCCCACTTCACCCCTCCTGGCAGAGCAAGAACCCTGGTACCTTGAAGAGCTCGAACAGCATGTGGTAGAGGTGAGACGGGACGTAGACAATGTGGATCGGCTGCTTGGGATCGTTGGCTATAAGGGAGAGAGCAGAGGGGCTGTCAGGGAAACTCTCTGTAAGCTGCTGGCCTGACTCCACCAGCCCAGGAAGGACGGACACCCAGAGCCCGCTGAGGCCTGCCCTCACTTTTGGGTTTCAGATGCCAGATGCTCAGAGCAACGCGTGAAAAGCCAGCCCCAGCGCACAGCAGGCTGCACAGGCTTTTTCCCACACCACAGCCAGCCAGAACTGCCTTGTGTCCTGCAGCTCCCTTCCTCAACCCAGCCGCTTGCCTCACTGGGCAGACACTGATCAGCCATAGGCCAGGAGGGGCCCTGCTCCCTTTAAAGGGCCAGGCACCTTCCAACAGCTCCAATAGAAAGTGCCTCAGCTGTACCCACCAAGCTCTGCATGCCATAACGTACCTTGCCATCGGGCTCAGCTGCCACCTGCGAGCCCCTGCACCCTGAAACATCCCCCCAACTCCTCTGTTTGCATCCCTCCCCAGGGGCTGCCAGACCCTGCCAGACTCACCGCCGACCTCCTGGATCTCCAGATCGGGTGAGGCCATGTAGTACTGGTCGCACAGCAGCTTGGCCATGTTGTAAGCGTCTGGAAGGAAGGGAGAGATGGGATCAGCATTGATCTGCCCACAAGAGCGGAGCTCTGCACCTGCTTCTCCTGGAGACATGCTCAGGGCTTTGCAAGGGGCACTGTGGGATTTCACGATGGACAGTACTGGGAACAGGCTGGACATCTGCTCCCATAACAATGAGAAACCAGGCCCCAACAGGCTGAACTTCCCCCTGGCTGCCAAGTACCAGTGTCCCCTGCCCAGCACAGACCTCCCTTAGGGACAGCGACCTGTTTCTGTGGCCCATCTATGCTTGGGTTCCCTGGCATACCATCAGGGCAGTCTAGAATTTGTCCTGAAAACACATGTTCACCAGCCCCTCTGCTGAGACCCACCAAACTCGTCACACAAACAGCCATCAGCCCCGGCTGGCCTGGCCTGCAGCAGAACCAGTAACCTCAGCCATATTCGTCTGCTGGTCTCCCAAGGCAACGTGGCACCCGCCAAGACCCCAGTGCAACCTCACATGGGTGGGGCCTTCAGGCTGCTTCGCTCCACCACCCTCTGTACAGGCGCTGCACTCAGCCATAATGGGGCCGAGGCCCCACTGACCTCTCACAACCTCGGACACGTCACAGTGGGGGTCGATGCTGCCGATGTGCTTGGGGTGGGCAGGGTTGGTGCTGCCATCGAAGAGCAGGGCTGCATGGAAAGGGAGGGGAAGGAGAGATGAGGAACAGACTATGTGGGAGAGGGGGCTTCAGCACAGATGGAAATATACGAGTCCCTAGGCGACAGGAGCCCCAGAAGGATCAAGACCCAGCATGACTACTTCCGCTCACAAAGGCCAGCACCGGGCTCCAAGCCCTTCTTGGAAACCTCCCCACTCAGAGGCTCCACTCCTCCATTCCCTAGAGTCCAGCCCATGGACCTTATACTGTGCTCATCACCGCAGCCTCATTCTGCAGGCCTGGCCTTCCCCCCTTCAACCCTTGCCTCTCCTCCTTCCGCTCCAGGAGAGAGGGCTGGCATGGCTGGGTTGCTCCGCACTCACTGTGCTGGTTGATCAGCATGCGGATGGAGATGCGGCTCAGGTAGAAGCGGTCCAGGAAGTACTGGATGTTCTGGTTGGACACAGGATCGTCCCCATAGGCCTCCTTGTACTCGATCACCCCTTGCGCCATGGTGGGCACCACGTCGTTGTGCCGGTTACGGATGGTGACCAGGGCATCCGTGAACCTGGTGGGAGAAAGGAGGGAGAGCAGGGAGTTAGGCCCGGGAGATGGGGGCAGCACAGAGGGCCACATCTCGGTCTGGTGGGCCAGGAGTGCTCACGACATTGGGAGCTGGGCTGTGGGAAGGGCGAGGGCTCCAGCTAGGAGTGCGGGTTTTGGGGTGGGGCTGGGCAGCCAGAGGGTGCTCCAGGCTGGGATTTACGGGTCCAGACGGCAGGAGAGAGCAGGGCTGAGGCAGGTTACAGACTCCAGGAAGTGTTTACCTCAAGCAGCAGCATATCCCCCGTTGGCTCCTACACAGAGGTGCAGGCTGCGGTTCCCAGCCAACAGGAGCTGCAGAGCTAGCCTTAGGGTGGGGGAGTGTGGAGTCCACTGGCTGCCCCTACACATAGGACCTGGGGAGGGACATGCTGAGTCACAGCACACAGAGCAGGGTGAGCCCCAACCAGAGCTCAAAGGCTGGACTGAAAGGTCTGGTAGCCTGGACACAGCCTGACGGCCAGAGTTTGCTCACCCCATCCCAGAGCGAGGTGAGGGTATAGCTAGCCTCTCACAGCCTGGAATCAGACAGTTACAATAAGGAAGCAGGGGACTCCTGGCCTCCCAGTTCATCCCTGGGAGGTGAAAGAATCCAGTGCAGGTTCTCCTATGGCTGAAAGAGCTCCTTCCCCAGTTCTAACCCTAGTGCAGCCTTTCAACAGCATACAGCTGCCTGGGAAATCCTGAAGCAGACTCCAGTGCACAGCTGACATGGAGCTCCAGCAAGCATGTAACATCCAGGGTGGGCAAAGTGACGTCGCTGAGATTCAGCTATGGACTGCCGGAGTCTGGATCTCGAAAGGGGTAGCAGGATGTCAGTGACAGTCTAGCCCAGCCCTGCCCTGCCCAAGTGGCAGTCCCTGCCAGGATCAGGGGGTGGAGAGTGTGGGGTGGGGGGAAGTGTGACTGTCCTGTTCAGTGTGGTCATACACAAGGAATCCTTGGTCAGGTAGCGGCCTACTACTAGGTGCATCTAATAAAAATCACGAATAGGGATAAAGGAAAGGCAACAATGTTCAATGGAGCATTTCTGTTCTGTAGTGGGAAGGAGGATGAATTCCTCCCTCTTAATGATGTAGGTGGAATAGACAGTTACCATCTGGAACAAGGGAGGATGTGAGAGAGCAGCTGTTAAAAAGAAACGTTTTCAAACCAAACCAAAGGGCCCATATAACTTACATCGAGGGCCTGAAAGGAACCAGCTGAGTCACCAAGGTTAATTTTAGCCAGTCTTGGAGAAGCAGAGAAATTCCAAACAGGAGGCGCTGATATGTCAAAGGGGGTAAGTAGGCAGCATGGGGAGCTAGAGCTTGGTCAGGCAGAGGCAGATTCCAGACAGCGTAGTGATTAATTTGAGTCTCTGGCCAAGAATTAGAGGCTCACAATTCCATGAAAGCCACTCAGCTGTGACTTCACAGAAAGCAGGTCTTATCAGACAAACCTGTTATCTTTTTCCACAAGATTACAGCTCTGGTCGATAAAGCTAACTGAGCACAGCATACTTCAATTTCTCCAAGGCACTCACTTAGTATCTGATGACTAAAGCCCAGAGTGGATACAGAACTTGTATCTGCAAAAATGAGCCACGAATATCTGTAGATATAAAGTGGATATCCACAAGTTTGCAGAGTTCTAGATATAAAATTTGTATCCACATCCATACCTGCAAAAATGAGCTGCGGATAGCCACATTCACATCTGCAGATGCAGATATCTGTAGATTTGCAGGGCTCTACTGAAGACATTTTAATTTAAAAACAATTGTAATTTTAGAGTTACCAAGGCACTCATCAGATAAATTGCAAACTTCCTCAGGGACAAAGCTCAACAGGCTTGTTCAGGTGGAGTTCTCAATGAGCGGACTTGTTTCTAACAAGGCCCCCCAGGGACTAGTTCTTGATCTGATGTTATTCAATATTTTTTATCCGCTATCAGGATGATAATATACAATTTTTGCAGGTAAGATCTGCAGAGGATGCAAAAACATGGGGAGTAACAAATCAGAGGAAGACACGTTAATGTTGCAGAGCTATGTGAATCACCTGGTTGAACAGTCACAATCCAACAAAATACATTTTAACTTAACCAGATGGAAGTCATCCCATCTGGGATTACAGGAAGCAGATCACTCCTAATGGATGAGAGATAGGTAGCAGTAACTCAGAGGAGGAGTTAGTGGTCATCCTGGATAGCTGCCTCTTCCTGGGCTTTCAGCGTCACACCATCACTAAGGGGCCTAACATGATGCTGGGATGAATTCGAAGAGGATTATCAAGCAGACGCAGACAAGGTTGGTAAGAGCGCTCCTAGAATATTGTGTCCATTTCTGGTTTCCCCACTTCAAGGAGGGCACGGAAGCACAGGAGAGAATTCAAAGGAGGGCCACACAAGGTGCTCTACCTCCTCAGATTGTCCAAGAGTCTGTCCAGAGGTGACAAACCCTGGAAAGAGGCACAGACAAGCTGGAAAGATTTGGCACAGGTGGGGGTGGGCTGTTGATTTTGCTGACATTGGCACAAGAGCTAATGACTGGAAGTTGGAGTAAGACACATTTAGCCTTGAAATGAGCAGCAGTTGCGCCAGCTGTGTGGGTGGCTCCGTGAGCTGCTCCTGTGTTGGACTCACAAATCACTTGGAGTCCCCAAAAGGAGATCAGACGATCGGAAAGATACGCTTCTGTCCAGGTTCTGGGGGAAAAGCCTTTGGCTTGTGGATGCAGGAGGCCAGATGAGAGGATTGCATTGATCCTTCCTGGCTTGGATCTATAAACCCCGTTGGCCTGTGCCCGACTTACTGTCCCAGGGTGCCCTGGTCCTCAGGGTCTTTGTCCAGGAACTCCATGATGTCAAGCAAGCTCTGCACGTACCTGCAGGGGAGGAAAATATATGTTATATTCCACAGCCAGAAGCTGGGAGCCAATCTAGTCACAGCAGACCCTACCTCTGGCCCTCAACTGGCAGGCTGCCCAGCTGTTCCCTTGACTGGTTTTAGGAGAGAGTGCACAAGACAGAAAACACCCCACCCCCCTCACTCCCTTGTTCTCGTGGAGGGGCGGGGGGAAGACCCAAAGGGACTAGGCAGAGCACTCTGCAGATAGGAACAGCTTCAGCCACTGTTGATGTGCAGCCAGCTCTGGAGTGCAGGGAAGCAGCAACAGCACGCACCTACCTACCCACCCACCAACCACAGCTTAGGGCAGGAAGCAGATAGCACTTGGATCTTCACCAGCCAAAATCTCCACTTGGCACCTCCAGCAATGCAACCCTCCCTTGTGCAAGGCAGAAAGGGCTGGCTTAGTGCTGAATTACAGGGCAAGCTAGCTCCAACACAGCCACCAATACAGCTTCCAGCAGCAGCAGCTCTTCCCACAAAGGTCTCTCAGCCAAACACCAACCTGGCCCAGCCCCGCTTAGCTTCCCCTAGCAGTTCAACTGTTTTGACCAACGGAATCAAATGCAATCCTCACCCACTGCTGCATATCCCAAGGGGCCGTCTCTGGGACCCCGGCCCTGTTCTCCTACCCACCGCCCACTACTCCCTGCAGCACTGTCACCCCGGCCTACCTGGGTACCTTGCATGACAAGAAGCACAGCTGGTGAATGAAGAGCCCAGAGAGCAGCAGCCAGGGGACAGAGAGTTCCTGGGGCTACTTCCTGCCAGAGGCTTTGGGACATGCAGCATCACCTTGGCTGCAGCCCCAGCTTATTCAGCGTGTCTGACGGCCAAGCCCCCAAGTAAACAGGCAGTCAGTAGGTAGCAGCCTGGCCTCTCCCTTCGAAGACACAGCTCCTTCCTGAGGGTCCCCTGACAGATGCAAACTCCCAAGTGGGCTGGCTGCAGGCTTTGGGACCAAAAGGATTCCCAGGACTCTTGCAGGATGGGGGACTTTGCAGCTGTTTCCCTGTAACCTAAATCCCCACACCTGGAATACTGTGACCAGTTTTGGGCCTCCCCATATAAAAAGGGATGTGGATGTGCTGGAGCAGGTTCAGCGGAGGGCAACAAAAATGATTAAGGGGCCAGAGCACATGACCTATGAGGAGAGGCCAAGGGATTTGGGCTTGTTTAGTTTACAGAAGAGAAGACTGAGGAGTGATTTAATAGCAGCCTTCAACTTCCTGAAGGGGAGCTCTAAAGAGGAGGGTGAGAAACTGTTCTCAGTGGTGACAGACGGCAGAACAAGGAGCAATGGTCTGAAGTTACAAGAGGAGAGAAGTACGTTGGATATTAGGAAAAACTACTTCACCAGGAGGGTGGTGAAGCACTCGAATGTGTTACCGAGAGAGGTGGTGGAATCTCCATCCCTGGAGGTTTTTAAGTCCCAGCTTGACAAAGTCCTGGCTGGGATGACTTAGTGGGGGTTGGTCCCACGTGAAGCAGGGGGCTGGACTAGATGACCTCCTGAGGTCCCTTCCAGCCCTAGGATTCTATGATTCTAGGGGTGCAACCTGGAGACCACACAGACCCCTCTGAGGCTGCTGAAACAGACACGGGCCAGGGAAGGAAGGACTAGAGGGAAGGGCTGAAGACACCCCACCCCACAGGTGACAACCCTGTGTGGCAGCTTAGCAAGCCCCGCTCCAGGCCATCACACCTCTGGGGTGCTTAGACCCTACAGATTACAAATAAAGGGGTCAAGGAGCAGCACAGGGCTAAGAGCCTTCCCCACCTCTGCAGCAGGCAGCCCCTAGTGCCAGCCCTGCGGGCTCACAACACAGCAATGCACCTTCTAGGGGGTGAATTCTGCAGCCACAGGTGGGGCCAGGTTACAAGTAACTCAAGCACCAGCCACCGGAGTGGGTTCAACTGGTCTGTGCTCCCTGAGCAGCCAGGCCCAGGGAGGAGGAAATCGCTGTCTAACTGCACAAACAAGCTGTCACGTGGTCTCCAAGCCTGGAAAGTAGGACAAAGTTCAGGCGGCTGCAGTCTGGCAGTCAGAGGCCTGGTATGGGGGGGCATGTGGGAGTCCTTAAAGGGACATCTCCTGTTTCTTCACCCTCCTGGGGCCCGATGGACACCCAGACTTAGAAGGACCCAGGGAGAACAGAGCAGCGGGTGCGTTGCAATGACAACAAAATGGGCCAAATAAGTACACTGGGGAAGAAAAAAAATCCAAGCATAAGGCTGCAGGGTTAAGCACAGTCACTGCCCTCAAACCTGGGCTCTACTGGGGTGCAAAAGTAGACCAGTGGCTCCAGCAGATTCCTAGGAAGCCAAGGGCTCCCTGCTCTTCAGATAAAGCCAACTGTGTTCTGCCCAGGACAGGCTGACAAATACCAGCTGTTCCAATCCCGCTCAGACGCACCACTGTTCTGGCCCCATTTAATGAGATGACCCATGTCTAGTCTAGGAGAACGTGTTTGTCAGCTAGCTGGCCTGGACAGGAGTTAAGCCCTGTCTACACTAGAGGCCCCAATGCAGTAACCAAGTACTTTCCTGGGCCTGGGCTACACTAAAAATTCAGTTGTGTTAACTACATTGCTCTGGGCTCCAAAAGAGCCAAACCCCTGGGCTACGTGCGTAAGGCAGCCTAACACCCAGTGTAGACAGCGCTAGGGCGACAGCATTCTTCCATCAACATAGCTGCTGCCTGGAAGGCCCCCATGGAATTCCTACACAGATGGCAGGCCCCTCCAGTGGGCACAGGCAGCCCTTACCCTGAGGTGTGACAGCAGCATTTCAGGTATAACAAGCCCTTCGTCTAGATGGGTACAAGCAGTCTCAGATCTCCCATAGTTTTCACTGCGATCTGTCTCTCCCCACACGCCACATGTAAACCCAGACCAGATGAGCAAGGGGCTTGCTGAGTGCAGTGGGATATGGGGACATGCAGGCTGACAAGACCACCCCCCCACAGGCTGGCAGAGCTACCCACCCCGCCCGATGGGCAGTGCCATCCTACACACCAGCTCTGCACCAGCTGCACCGAAGGCGTGCTGATCACCCGGTCCGGCAGCAAGTTGATCTCCTTCATGATGTTGGCCAGCCGGACAGGCAGCTCCTGACGGAGGAAGGCGAAAGAGGTTTTCTCACAGGCATTGGTGGACCCTAGAGGCAGGAGCCACGCTGTTAGAATGAGCAGAATCTCAGTAGAGCCCCAAGCCTGACGATGGAGGAGGTGCCCTCCCATCAGGAGACTTGCCCTGCTCCTGGTTTCAGCTCAGGCTGGCACGTGAGAGCACCAGTCAGATTCCCAGGGACCAGGTGTTGACTGCGTTGCTCAACCTAGAGTGTTTACCTGGTTCCTTTGGCCCTCGCTGGCTTTTTCCCCTCCCCCCATTGCCCCTTGCATCAGAGGATCTCAGACAGGTCCACAATCACTCCACCTCAGAGCCCCAAGGGGCACAGCTTCAGCCAGTCGGACCACTAGGCCAGGTTGCCTTGAAACAGGCTGAAATCGATCCAGGTCTTGGGCACAGAGGGTGCAGAAAGCTGCCCCATCACTCACTCCTGCCCCCACTCACATGCCAGCCCTTCCTGTCTGCTACTTGCACTCTGTTCCTGACACCAGAGTCATCTTCCCCACCTGCTAAGCTCCAGCAGGGCACGGATGGGTGACCCACAAGGAGGGTCCCATGCTGTTAAAGGGCTTCCCCTGCACCCTCTCCCTTGGCTCACCCCACAGACAGACAGCAGAAGAGCAGCAGTCCAAAGTGCAAGCACTGTGAGGTATATTGGAGTCTGCTTCCAAGCAAGCAGACTCCAATGCCCTTGACATCAGCTGACCTTGTCTTTATACACCAATGTGCCTGTTCCCAGGTCTGATGCTGCAGAGCCTTACCTGTGTCCCTATTCCCACCCTCCCTTAGCAAACCCAGCTCCCATTTCTCTCTCCTACTTCCTTTTTGACCTCAGCGTATATAGTAAAACTTGGGTTCTGATCAGTTATCCCCCAATTAATCATGCGACTGAAATTTTACTAACCAGTCCCAACATACTGTAACATTCCTGGATCAATTCTATCCTTCTGCCTTAAATTGCATTACACCTGGCAGAAATATACAGCAGAGACCGGATGCATTAACAATAGGAAAGTGGGGACCATGGAGACAAAACAAAGGAAGGAGGGTTTCCCCAACCTCCACTACTGAAAAGTGAGCTCTTGGCATGCAGAAAGCTCTCAGACTCAGGTCTGTTTAAACATTCTGGCAGCTTCCCTCTATCTGAAGGTGCTAGACTGGATCCCATCTTAACAGCTTACTACTGATTACCTTCTCTCAGCAAGACTGGTTGGGAATGTGAGGGTGTGGCCCCGTGGTTCCCTGGGTATGACTGACTGCCCCTGCTGCTCAGCTAAAGAAAGAGGCCTCAGACTGTCACAGCAGGAGAAGACCCACACACAGGAAGACTTTTGATTTTGATCCATAATTAACTAAGTGATAAGACTACATTTAAATGCTTAAAGTACAGGCCTATATAGGCAGGCCTGGGTATCAAGAGTCTGACACATGCTGACCCCAGGCTGCAAGGCTGGCTGTGAGCAACAAAACTGCCCAATTTGCCTGGCCCAGTGGGGGAGATAGGGAGAATACCCAACAAATTGAGGGCAATGAGAAAAGGGCATGTGGGCTCTTGCCACCGATTCACAGAGTGACCTCTAGCATGTCACCTGACTTCTCTGTGCCTCAGATCCCTCCATCTGCACACACTGTTCCAAACACAAGACCTCCAGAGTCCTGCACTACTGTTTTTCCATCCCAGTGCCCCCAAGCAGATAACCTGCATGTCAGCTACCTTCCCTGGGTGCTGTTTCTCAGGCTCCCTTTCCGGAATTGAACCTTAACACCCCATTGCCCGTGTTAGGCAAAGGAGGTACCAGGGCAGACGTTCAACTGTGTTGCTGCCACCACAGGGGCACATGTCCATTCATACAGTGCAGATCACAGTAACAGAGAGCGCAAGTCTGGGGTCATCACAGAAATAGTGCTGGGTGCACATGGCCCCAGAAACCAGAACCTGGCACAAGTGGTATGCACAATGTTCAGCACACAGTCCAAAAGCATCACAGCACGCTTCTGAGCTCTGACACGTCCTGTGCTTGGTTAAGCACAGCACAGTAGGACTGTGGGCAGCCCTGCCACAGGGTGACAGGTAGCTGCTAGGAGGAACTCCAAGCACTGGTCAGCAGAAAGGAAACAGACAGTTTGGAAGCAGCTCCATGTTCTGCAAGGAGTCCAGCTAACAAAACCACCCCCGAGTCAAAAACTCCACAGGAACATGGGCCCCAGTGCTCAAGGAGGGTCTGGAGGAGGAAAGCAATCAGGTGTGATTATCAGACTACTGCAGGGCCATAAAGTAGCTGTGAGGAGAAGAGAGGAGGCAGGAGGCTGGTAAACAAGGACATGGCTCTGTAGAGGGCAGTAGCCTGCTCATGTGTGAGTGTTTAACTCTCATGCACACAAATGAACAGCTGTAACCTGAGTGACTGCACGTTCCTGCAGCGCTGGCAGTTTCTAGCTAAACGCCAGCACAGATTGTTCCGCAGGCTATTGACATTGACATCCACGGCCGGGAGACCAGCCGACCAGGCATGTGGCTAGCAGAGAGAAAAGTGCACACCGGGGCGCACACGCAAACAGCACACATGTCAGCTTGTTGTCATGCAGCACAAACCAATCAGGCATGGCAGCGGCTTTATGCTGCCATTTCTTCTGGAAAGAGAAGTAATGTGAAATGGACACAGAGGACACTTAGCTACAGGGTGCTGGGAGCTGCCTCCAGCCAGGAGTTCCGATTGGTTCTAGGATGAGACAGAGGGCACTGGACACAGTATGAGCATGTGTCCAAGCCCCACCTTTCAGCACCCGAACAGCTGGCAGACAATGGGGTGCTGTGGCGCATTGGCAATCAACTCTTTCCCTGTCTCCTTCAAACCAAGGGTCTCCAGGGACATCAGTGAAACCATCCTCACAGCCTCCCCGGAATGTGGCTCAGCCTCGCTACCCTGGGTGACTGAGAGGGAAACTGAGGCCTGGAGCTGGGAAGGGAGTCAGAGCAGGACAGGGAACAGAACCCAGGAGCCCCCTGTTCCGGCTAACACACTGGAAAGCAGCCGGGAGGGATTGCGGCAGCAGTCTGGAAGCATGAGGAGTTCTTCCCCACACCTCCCGGGGGTGGAGGGGAGCACAGGAGGGGCTGCTGCTTCCTCTTCTTTTCAAAGAGGATTTCCCAAAGGAGAGTGTTTGGCTCTACCAGTGTCAGACACCCCAGAGGGGGAAGGAGGCAGAATACACGGTGCAGGGAGATGGACTCACTGCTCTGTTCTGACAACCGCTCATCCCCCCTCCAGCTGTCACCTTCAGGAGCAAGGAACCAACCTTACAATAACTCAAGGACAAGCGCAGGATCCCCTCCACCCCCTCATAAAATGCACCACCCTACTCACTGGTCCCCCCTTCCTCCCCCACTCCCCTGCCAGCAGGATCAGACAGGGCCTTCCTTGCTTCCAGATCCTTCTGGCCCTTGGCTGGCCCCTTCAACCTGGTAATGACTCCCACCCATGACATCACCAGAACCACTGATCTCTGGCACTGAAAGCCCCAGCAGTGACCCTCTGAGCATAAGGGTCAAATCACCACATGTGAAGCCCACCCCACCAGAGCCCCCAAGAATTCAGAATCCTCGCTGAACCATTACAACAGGCCTTGTCTCATCCCAACTCCATTGCTGCCCCATAGACAGACTGCTTCTAAGCCCAACCCCCCAGCCCTTCTCCCCTACCCCCAATGACCTCCCTTCTGTCCCCATGGGCAGGGAGTAGGGGGTTATCCAGGGACTATTGCACAGATAGAACAGGGAATGCCAGCCCCACTGCTATGCTCTACCCCAGGGGGTTATTAGTGAATATGGACGGCAGGAAGCCCTGATCTCACCAGCTCCATGCTCCTGGGGGTGGGTGGGGGACAACAATTACCAGCACCCAGAATATACTGCCAACAGAGTAGGGAGAAAGCAGTCCTGCTTCCAGCCTGTCCCATGGATCCCCTTCCTTGTCCCCAGCCCCACCCAGGAGTCTTTCACCAGGCATTTATTCCAGTCTAGGAACTGCTCCTTGGGAGCAAGGGAACGGGAAGAGCCTCTCCCCCTCCTGCCCCACAGCCCCCCAGTGCATGTTGCCAGGTGCAGATACTCAGAAAATGGGGCTTAGGGGTGACCTACCACAATCCAGTGCTGGTTCATGGGGGCAGAGGAACAGCCTGCCCCTCACTAGCCTCAGGGGTACTTACGAGGGTGCATGTCTGTGCACTCAGGGGTCTGCACCTCAGATAGGGCAGTGCCATGAACCCCCATGGGCAGCAGAGGAGGACTAACCAGATGGGGACAGAGGGGTGACATACCCCAGGGAGTGTTTACATAGAGAAGAGAGCAGCTATAGCCAGAGAGTATTTAGCCAGGCTGGGGTGGGGGGATATTTCCTCAAACACAAGGGCTGTATGTATCAGGCAGCATTTACCTCTGCTGACAAGGAGAGAGGGTATTTATTTGCCCAGGGGGCTGTGGCGAGGTCAGGGCTTTGCCAGGGAGTGGGGCCCCAGACAGGGCAACACCCAGGGTATTCACCTGTGCAGTGGCCAGACCAAAGCTATTTATCTGGGTGAAGAGCTTAAGGGGGAGGAGGTGCCCCGGGGAGTGGGGACACCCGACGTGAGTGCAGTGTCTGGGGTGTTTACCCATCTCGGAGGAGGGGGCAGGCTCTGGGGGTATTTACCCAGCTCCAGGTAGCAGGGCAGGGCCCGGGGATATTCACCTGGCTCTGGGGCAGGGGGGCCCGGGGGGGGGGAACGGGGTAAGGCCGGGGGGTATTCACCCAGCTCCAGGGCGGAGGGCCCGGGGGCATTCACCCGGCTGCGGGGGGGGGGGGTGGGACAAGGCCGGGGGGTATTCACCCGGCTGCGGGGGGCGGGACGGGGGCATTCACCCGGCTGCGGGGGGGGGAACGGGGCAAGGCCGGGGGGTATTCACCCGGCTGCGGGGGGGGGGATGGGACAAGGCCGGGGGGTATTCACCCGGCTGCGGGGGGCGGGACGGGGGCATTCACCCGGCTGCGGGGGGGGGGGGGGGGAACGGGGCAAGGCCCGGGGGGTATTCACCCGGCTGCGGGGGGGGAACGGGGCAAGGCCCGGGGGGTATTCACCCGGCTGCGGGGGGGGGAACGGGGCAAGGCCGGGGGGCACGCACCAAAGTCCAGGAACTGCTTCATGGAGAGCGGCGAGGGCGAGAACTTGCTGAAGTGCTCCACGTAGGACGGGGCCCCGGCGGCCCGCGCCGCCTTCTCCAGCAGGGCCCGCAGCAGCCGCATCGCGCTGGGGCCGCCCGCCACTGACAGCGGCCTGGCCGGGCCCACCCCGCCCCCGCCGGCCGCAACCAATCGCCGCTCGAAAACACACCCGCCGGCCAATGGGGAGCGCTCAGACCCCGTGACCTGGGACACGCCCACTAGGCCCTGGCCGACGGGGGTCCTGGTGTCCGCCCTAGGCCCCGCCTCCCATTCCCTTAACCCCTTCCTTCCCGGGACCCCTCAAGTCCACCTCGGCCCTTTTAACCCCTTCCTGCCCAGGGGCTACCGCTCACCCTGGTCCCCTTTAGCCCCTTCCTTCCCGGGAACCCCGCCCATGTCCACCTTGGCCCTCTTAACCCCTTCCTGACCAGGGCCCTGCTGCCAACTGCATATAACCCCCTTCGCTGTTCAAAAATAGCAAGTCCGTTTCTTTATTTACGCAGGCCATGTCTACACTTAGAAAAAACTTCGAAATGACCCTCCTAATGGCCAAATCGAAGAATACTAATGAGGCACTGAAATGAATATTCAGCACCTCATTAGCATGCCGCCAGCCGTGGCACTTCGAAAGTGCTACATTTCGCTCACCCACGGCTTGTCCACACAGGAGTCCTTTTCAAAAGGACCTTGCCAACACTGAAATCCCCTTATTCCTATCAGCTGTGGATGAGCTGCAGGCTAGCGAAACATGGCAAGCTGGCAGCATACTAACAAGGCGCTGAATATTCATGTCAGTGCTCATTACTATTCTTAGATTTGGCCATTAGCAGGGCCATTTCGAAGTTTTTTTCTAAGTGTAGACATAGTCATAGAGAATAAATAAATGGACATAAATCAGACATCAGGAACAGTAACATACAAAAACCTGTAGGACAACACTTCCATCTCCCTGGACACTCAGTAACAGATTTAAAAGTACAAGTGGTACAAGAAAAAAAACTTCAAAAATAAACTCCAAAGAGAAACTTCAGAGCTGCAATTCATTTGCAAATTTGACACCATCAACCAAGGATAGAACATCTGACGAAGCGGGTCTTCGCCAACGAAAGGTTATGCTCCAAAATATCTTTTAGTCTATAAAGTGCCACAGGATTTCTTGCTGTTTTTGAAGATACGGACTCCCTTGGCTACCCCCTGATACTTCCCTGCTCAGTGCCCTGCCCCCCCCAGCCCCATGGAAGCACCAATGTCCTTGTGCAAGGCACCAATAGGCCCTAGACCACCATGTCCCAGTCTGGCTTTATGCGTTTAAGAACGATGAAGTCAGCCAGGCTCAGATGGGTGTTACTGTGACAGAGGTGCCTGCACTCAATGACACCCCCCCACCCCCGGCATCCATCTTCCACCTGGGCAGGTTTACATCCTCGAAAGTAGCCACCTCACTCCCCCGGAAATCAATTAGAATTGGGCCTCTAGACATTTTTGAGGCTCCAGACCTCACTCATCAGAGCCCAGAGACCAAGCCTTGGAGCATTCCCCCCTGCCCACTCCACACATCAGAAGCAGGAACCCTGCCAAACAATCAGCGGGCCCACCAGGCAATGGGGGGTGCTAAAAGCAACACTTGGGGAGACAAGGCCCTTGCAGAGAAGCTAAGTGCATTCTTTGCATCCCTCTTCACTGCAGAGGACGCGAGGGAGATTCCTGCTCCTCAGCTATTCTTTGCATGTGGTAAAACTGAAGAGCTGTCCCAGACTGAGGTGTCAGGAGAGGAGACTTTAGACTAAATTGGTAAAAATAAACAGTAGTAAGTGACCAGGGCCAGATGATCTTCACCCAGGATTGCTGTCAGAATAAAATCATGAATGGCATGGATAAAAAATGAACAAAGAAACATACTGATAACTTCACGTACCGCCAAGAACCAGGGGTCACGCCACCGAAGCAAGAGGCAGCAGGTTCAACCCACACAAAAGGAAGCATTTCTTCATGCAGTTCCATCCAGCTCTGGAACTTCTTGCCAGCTGAGGTTGTGAAAGCCAAAAATGATAAAGAACTAGCTAAGTTCCTGGGGGTAGTAGGCCCATCAACAGCTGTTAGCCAACGTGGGCAGGGATGCAACCACTGTTCCCTGTAAGCTGAGAACTTGGGTGGCTACCCAGAAAAGATTCAGGTGCCACCCAAGATTAGCAGAGGGCCCAGAGCCAAACAGCTGGTAGCCCGTGTTTCTCTTGCTGGTGCCCATCTCCACATGCCTTGGTGCACATAACAAAATTTATCCACCCACAGATGGAAAAAAAAATAGCAGGACCCTGGATGCAACATCCAGTGCTGGGTGTCATTGTCAGAAGCTGGGAGTGGGCGATCACTCCATGGTTGCCTGTTCCGTTCATTCCCTCTGAAGCACGTGGAACCAGCCACTGCCAAAAGACAGGTGGCTGGGCTGGTCCACTGGTCTGACCCCTCCAGCTGTCCCTATGTTGTATTTGCCAGCTGGTCTAGCTCACCCCATCATCACTGCGCTGCCTGCAGCGGTAACTGCACGGGGGTGGGGCTGCTATTCTAACTGCCGCAGCGACCTCTGGTGGCCACAGACAACAGGACCGCTCTGACACAGGCCCTCCAGAAAACGAGCTCGTCATCGTTAATGGTTGGGGGGGGAGCACCTACCGGCCCCATCATAGACCAGGATCCCTTTGTGCTAGGCGCTGTGCACACACAGCATGGCCACAGGACTCTGGCTTACTAGTCAGATTCCCCCCTATGCAACGCAGCCTGTGCTTTGCATGGTTGGTCCCCACTCCAGTCCCTGTGACAAAACAATGCTTTTTTCTAGATGCTGCAGGTTGCAAAGGGGCGAGCGTCAGTTCCCAGGGAGCCAAGGGCCATTTCCAGGGAAGCACGGGAAATGGCTTCTACAACTCAGCTATCGCAGGACACTTCCTCACTGAGCTTGCTGGCTGCTGACAGATGCTGGCATTCGCTGTGTCCCAGACTAGCCAACAACCCCTCCATCCTGGCCTACAACCCCCAGTTTCAAAAGTGGACAAAAGCAGATAGTGTTACTCTGGTGGAAGTGAAAAAATAATCTGATCTGGTGGCCTGAGACCCCGAAGCTGCCGCTCCAGTTATAGCCCAGGAGGAGCTTGGTAATGGTAGGCAGTCTGGCCCAATGGCAAGCACCAGGAGCGCTGCGTTCTAGTTTGCTTCCGTGCAGCTCACCTTCCCATTCTGTAAAATGGAAATGATGAAACTGCCTGCCTGTGTAAAGTGCAGTGAAACCTACTGATAAAAGGTGTGACCCGGGGTTAGCACCCAGTGCATGTGTCTGTGTTTAAGTTGGGTTGGGGGGGTGGGGCAGAAAGAAGGTGGACCATAGGAAACAGCATGTTACAAATCAAGGAGTAATTTTATTTGACACCATTGTAACTGCTCAAGCATATTCACATCAAGGCACAGTGACTCCAGTACCATAAAAGAAACAAACTCCAGTGATCAACAGCAATCTCCCCCCTACCCCCCAATACACACAATAATTTAATACCCCCAGGTGAGGACAGGAGGGAGCGTCAGAGTGGCCAGCATAGGAAACCATCATTCTTGCAGGGTCCTTTATTGTAAACCAGGGTAATGCCCCCAATTAAAGCATTGTGTGATGCCTACAAGAATGCCCCCTAGCCAGAGGCTGCAAGTGGATCATGCCCAGCAACTCCGGAGGGCTGGGAATGGAACATTTCATTCCAGGGCATCCTTCCAGCCGATGGAGCTATAGCATGAAAACTCACCTGCATATTTGGGATGGGAAGGGAAGGGTGGTGATGTCTGCTGCAAGCCACAGGTGCCACATGGGAGCAGCAAAGTGCTGACTGGAGCAGGACCCAGTGGCATCTCAGAGCCAAACAGTGATGTGGGGGCAGGATCAGCGGTAACCCTGGGAGCAGGTGGAGAGGGGACCACTGACTCCAGGCTCAGGCAGCTCCAGCCAGCAGAAAGCACAGAGGAGCAGAGTGTGATGCAGTAAACACTCATCCCCTCCCTGGACTCCAAGCAGACACCATCTGTTTCTCCCGTAGCTGCCCTGGCTCCAGCAGGGCTAATGAGAGTGGCAGATGTGGCCTCACGACACCCCTGCCCAGTAGGTTCAGAGCAGGGGAGGAGGGGGGCTGGGCTTGTTTGGGGCTCACAGGGCCCACAGTCTGTTCCTGTGGAGGATCAGCAAGGCTCAGGCAGCATCGGACGCATGCATCCGGCTATGCCGAGGCTTTGTTGCGTCACAAGAAGAGGCTTTACCAGTCTCATCCTTGGAGGAGAGCAGAGACCTGCTGCTTGTGTGTCATCTCATGGGGGGATGATCCCATGAAACCCACCACTGCCTCCCCCTGCATCCACGCTTCCCATACTGAAAGCTTGGCTGCCCCTGAGCTGAACCCCAGTAGCAATCAGCTCCTCCAGAGAACACCTGCTCCCCTCGCCAATGTCCAGAGGACAAGCAAGAACAGTACCAGTAGCTCTCACATCAGAAACTCCAGTGGCAAAACATCCAGTGTCCAGGGCAGAGCACAATGGGGGCGGTGGTGAGACTGAGGAGCATTGCTTTGCTTCGTCCTCCTAAAGGGTCAGGGGCTCAGTTCCAGATATTGGAGCCATTTCCCCTCTTCTGCTGGGGTGCAGAACACTAGGGCTGGTGCTTAGCAGGGAGCAACCTACCAGAGGAGGAGCACTAGTGTCAGCATGTGGCAGGGAGAATCAGAAACTGCGAATGTGCATCAGAGCACATTGGTTAGGGCACGTATCTGTGCTCCAGGTCTGTCACCACAAGTTAATTGGTGCAAGTGCGTCTGTGCACGAGCAGCCATGTGTGCGCACGGATGGGGGAGGATGGGCATCTCTGTGCAAAGATATAGAGCAGGGAGGCTGGGGCCGTGCCTTAGTCACAGAATGTGCATGGGACCTGACAGCCTGAGAGACCATCTCTGCCTGTGTGTGTGGTGGGGGTGGAGGAACCAGATGAATCTGTTTTGTGCACACAAGAGCACGGGGCAAGATCCAACTGAGTGTGCACAAGTGCATGGCAGAGATACAGAGGGGTTGTCTGATATTACATGCTACCTGTTTGACAGGAGGCACTTTTCAGTGCATGTGAGTATGACAGAGTGTGAACGTTGGGAGGGGGTCCTGGGGCACATACAGAATGCACAGCACTTATTCTCAGATTGGAGAGTATCTATCTGTGTGAAATAATCCCTTTGTGCAAAACAAAAAGCCCTTCATGTTCCCACTGCCAGGTCTCAAGTTGCATGGCTGCTCCTCCAGATGTACGTCTTGCTGCCATGGCATTCAAGAAAGCTTGGGAGTTGCCACTCTATGCCATATAACTTAGGATAAATAACTTGTCCCTCATGGCAGGTGGCTGGTCCGTGGGATACTTTACACGCAGTAGTAACAAGCTCATAGGGGCGAGCCCAGGAGACAGTGGTGGAAGGGGTCAGTAGTACTTCTCCGACTCCTGCCAATTTGTTACCCAGTGTTTCTTGTGCTTCTGGGGCAGGAAGCCATCAGCAGGCTGGTAGCGCTCCTCCTGGCGGATCCGCACGGCATGGTACTTGGGCATGATTCGGTAATAGCGAGTCCGCTTGAAGAAGTCACACTGCATAGAGGTGAGAGGAGGGAAATGGGGGTTAACATCAAACTTCAGTGGCCGCAGAGGGAAATCAGAAATGGTGGGTGTGGGGAGTAGAAAAAGCAGAAAGACAAAATCAGAAATAGAATGAGAAATCAGGGACAGAAACCAGAGAATCACGGAAGAGAAAATCACAGAGAAAAATGAATGTGAAGAAATGAGAGAGGGAAAAAGGGAGAGAAAGACCAAAACCAGAAAACCAGAAACCACCACAACTAAAAGACAGAAGCGAACAAGGAAAGACAGGCAGGCAGACTTCGACTCTCTCCCTGGCAGGAGACACAAAATCCAAAAGCTGCACCTAGTAACATTTGGTCAGGGAGACAGATGTCAGTTAGTTAAACAGCAGCATAGTTAGACAGACAGACAGACACATCTGGAAAACAGTGTGCTTGGAACTGCTGGTTCTCCTTCCCACCAGCAGTTCTATCCCCTAGGCAGTTCGCGGGCAGACCCATGGGAGGTTTGGTGCTTCACTGGATGATCCAGACTACCTCATTCAGTGTCAGTGCCTCCTAGTGTCACAGCAGCATCCCTGGCCATTGTTCTATATCTCTTTTATCAGAATTTCCTCTGGCTCTGCCCACTGGTGCAGCTGTCCCATGCAGAAGGATCAGCCCATGCCACAGCGCAGATGTGTGCCACTAATCCAGCCGTGCAGAGTGCAAATGGTCATGTCCTGCCACAGACGCACCGCACCCTCTCCATCCTCCAATGTTGGTGCTGATCCTCCCTGGGACACTCACATGTCTTTCGCACCACTGGGGCTTACAGGGCTGGGTCCTTGGGGGCAACTTCTGAGCTAGCAAAGAGACACACCCCCTCGGAGCTGCCATGGAGCCTGTGCAGAACCCAGCAGTGGGTGGAGGGACGGGGCAGAGGGGAATTAATGGTTAGGGGTATGCCAATGAAAACAATGTCAGATGACTTGTTCGCAAGGGTACAAGACCAGACCACACACACAGACTCAGGGGGCCCTTCTTCAAGGGAGAGAAGCCGTCTTGGCAAAGAAAGGGTTAATAGGGTAAGGTGTGACAGAGACAGGTCAGAAGGCAGAAGCCAGTTCCCCATAGGCCCCTCCCCTTTGCATGTTGCCCCACCCCCGCTCATTACCAAGAGGATGGAGTGGGCATTCAGGGCAAAGGGGCAGCCCTGAGCTAGTAGTCATCAGTCAGCCGCTCCGTTTCAGACGGCTGGATCTTCATCTCCGCCTTCTGGCCCTTGGCCTCGTACATGGCACGTGTGCTCGCCCTCCGGAAGAAGCCACACTACAAGGAAGCAGGTGACACAGTCAGGGGCACTGGGCGGCGGGGAGACCCTTGGGAGGAAGTGCTCCAGCCCAGACATGACTGCTTCTCGGGGCGGTTGGACTGATCTCAGCATCTATTGATTTACAAAGGGCTTTGGATCTCCGCAGATCAGGGCAGCGTGGGGGAGGTGGCCTAGAGATATGGATGTGCTCCCCAAGCACTTAGGGCATTTGGCTTCTTAGAGAGCAAGCCTAGATCCAGTGGAGGTGATGCAGCAATCTGAATGCTATTCTGATCGTGCACAGTTAGTTAATTCCTACTATGAAACTAGAGGAAGAAGCAGCTTGAATCTCAGGTAAGAGCATATGAACGGCCACACTGGGTCAGACCATCTAGCCATCTCCTGTCTGCCAACAATGGCCAATGCCAGGTGCCCCAAAAGGAATGAACGGAACAGGTAGTCATTGACAAACAGGTTAGGGACACCATTCCTACCCATGCTGGCTAAGAGCCACTGATGGGCCTAACCTCTATGAGTTTATCTAGTTCAGGGGTGTCCAAGACATGGCCCATGGGCCACAATCCAGCCTGCGGAGCCGTCAGTGGTACCATTTTTAAAAGGTGGCTAAGTGGCTCCGAGCTGCATGTGGCTCTTTAAGGAGCCATTTGCGGCTCACACTGCTGCAGCCCGACTCCTCCTGCCTGCCATGCTGGACGCGTAGCAGTCAATTTAATTGGTTTAATGGCCGTGGAGCACATAGCACATGGAGTTCCTGTGCAAGGTAAGTGGATTCCGGGTTCGTCAGGGTGTGTGTGTGGTGGTTTTGGGGCTGAGAGGGGCTAAGCCTGTGATGGGGCAGGTTTGGGGCTATTGTGTGTTTGGCTCCCCGGAACATGTAACAAATTGCCACATGGCCCCTTAAGAAAAGAGGTTAGCCACCCTGATCTAGTTCTTTCTGAACCCTGTTAAAGTCCTGGTCTTCACAACCTCCTCTGGCCAGGAGGTCCACAGGCCCACTGAATAAAGCTTCCTTTTGTTTGTTTTAAACCTGCTACCCAGTAATATCATTTGGTTCTTATACTATGGGAACAAGTCAATAACTTTTCTTTATTCACATTTTCCACCCCAGACATGATTTTATAGACTTTTATCTCATTCCCCCTCAGTCTCCTCATTTCTAAAATGAAAAGTCCCAGTCTTTTTAATCTGTCTTCATATGGCACCTGGTCCAAACCCCACATCATTTTTGTTGCCATTTTGTGAACCTTTTCCAATGCCAAGATCTCTTTTTGAGATAGATCCCCAAGTGGTGCTTGCTGGGTTGGGAAAGGTCTTCTCCAGGGTTCTTTCCCCAGTATTTGGAGCAGCCCAGGGGGCTGGGAGTGGAGGCAAAGGTGACTTTACACCACGTATTCACCTACAGGATTCTGGGTCTGGTGGGATAAGGTAGAACAGCCCCTGGGACTGCTCTAATTTCCACCCCAAGGGACCGTCCTGCAGCCCAGAAGAGCCAGAGCTCAGAGCACCGATCATCCCTGGAGCATGGCTCTGGCTTTTTCTGCTGCTGGGGAAAGTGCAGAGAAGCAGTGTTCTGCCAACCCATCACCACTGGAGGGATTCCCCACGTTGGGGTCATCTCTGGAGTCTCCAGCTCTTCTGTGCTGCCCAGAATCAGGGCCCCTATCGTGTGCAGCAATCCACCACGCTGGGGATCCCTGAGAGAGGAGAACACGGAGCAACATGATGCTTCATTGGCAGAGTCACTTTCCAGCGTGGAACTGCATTTAAACACTACAGCTGGAACACCGGATGTGCCATCCCAGGGGTATTTCCATCACCCAATGAGTCCTGGGCGCAGGCTCACCTCGTTCTCCACTCTACCGCACGCTGGACGAGCCCCAGAGACAGCAGAGGTTCAGACAGGCCCAAAACTTTGTCAGCCCCACCCCCAAAACTGCACTTGATCCCAGTTTGCCAGAACCCCTGTTGAGATCAGGTCAGAGCAGCATGGAATGGAAAGCCCAGAGGAAGATGGAGCTGCTACTGCAAGAAGTCATGCTGCTGATTCATTAAGGGCACTACCGTCACCGAGCATAAAGCAGACGCCCTTGACTCTGGTGTTAACCCCATTCCACCTGGGGTAACCACAATTTCCCTAAATCCTCCTCTCTTCTCCATCCTGTTTGAGAGCCTAGCTGTGTGCTGCTAAACAACAGCCACAAGACACCCCATAGGTGGCTGCATCTAAGTGCAGGTGAAGAGATCTTGGTGCGTAGTCTGCAGAGGGCTTGCCAACCCTTCGCGATGCAAGACTGCAGGGTCACCAGCCCAGCTGGAACTTCCCTGGGCTGGGAATCTCGTGGGAAGCAGCTTTCGAAAGGGACATCACAGTGCTGAAATCAGGGGCACTGAAATGCATTATGAAGTTAGTCTCCGGGTCGTAGGGCTCATGCTCCACCAGCGTCTCGAGCATGCCAGGACTCAGCACTGCCCCCCCCCTTGCCCCCTCCTGCTTCCCTGTTCACTTAGACCCAGAGCAGGATGGCCTCAGCCCCACCCTGTGGTCCAAGCAGCCCCACTCACCTTCCACAGCAGCAGGATGATCAGCCCCAGCAGCAGCAGCCCTGCCCCCACTGACACAAGCACTAGCCACAGCTCAATCTCTGCTGGCTGCTCCTCCACCAGCTCCGAGTCGATGTCCACAAAGAACTGGAAGCCAAATGCAGTGAGCAGTCAGGCTGGGACAGATGGTGGCTGCACCACTGAGCACCTGACAATTGCAGTCCCAGGCTCTCCCAGCAGGGGGTGCTGCAGTGGCAGGGCACTGGCTGTGGGGCAGGGAGAATCCCAGCTACTTCAATTCAAGCCACTCCCAGCAGGGAGCGCTGCATGGGGTGGGGCAGGAGCACTGGCTGTGGGGCAGGGAGAATCCCAGCTACTCCAGTTCTTGCCAGGCAGTGGTGGGAGAAGCAGGCATGAACATGCCACGCATCCAGAGAAGGAAGCCGTCTAGGCTGACTCACCCTCACAGTGTGGTTCTTCATGTGGATGGTGGGAATGTGAGTCCTGAGGAACAGCCTTGCCAGCCCATCCACCTTGACACGGTCAAAGTCGCTGAACTCCTGTGCCACAGGGGATGGGGATAAATGGGGGAGGGTGAAACGGGGCATCTTGTAACCTGGGCCAAGAGCATTGCTCTGCTCTAACACAGCCCCCATGCCCTTCCTTTACCCCCCACCTTGGTGCCAATGAACCCTGACAGCCCTGCAGGCCCAGCATGGCCAAGCTTCCTCCAGGGCCAACCCCAGGCCAGGGGAAGAAACCCCTGCAGTAGGCAGATGTGGAGGAATCTGCCCATCATGATGGGCTCATCTGGAACACTAGTTGTGCAAGATCAGCCTAGGCCCTGAAGCCTGAGGTCTGACCTCCCTTCCAAACACATTAGTGTGATATGGCTACTCCTGTTATCTAGATGTAACATCCAAAGGCAGACTTGAATCTGGGACCTCTGGAACTTAGAGCAGGAGCCTCTATCAGAGGAGCAAAAAGCCAGCTGGCTCTCAGCTAAGACTCCAGAGAAGACTCCTTATTCGCTCTGTAAAGGGTCTCAGTGCCATTAGCTGGAACAGAGCATCACTGCAAACGGAGTCTTGGTTACCCATTAAATGGCCGAGCCCTCTTGGACTCTTGCTACATTCTTGGCTTCAATTGTATCCTGGGGCATTGAGTTCCACAGACTCCTTGTGCTTGGTGTGAATCCACTTTTCATGAATTTTAAATATGTCATGCCTTGCGTGGTGACAAGTATCAGAGGGGTCACTGTGTCAGTCTGTATCTTCAGAAACAACAGGAAGTCCTGTGGCACCTTAGAGACTAACAGATATTTTGAAGCATGAGCTGTCATGGGCACAGACCCGCTTTCCTCTGACGAAGCAGGTCTTTGCCCACGAAAGCAAATATCTGTTAGTCTATAAGGTGTCACAAGACTTCCTGCTGTTTTTAAATATCTCAACACTTACCTCTGTCCCCACCACCCCCAACTGCTGTAACTACCCTCCCAGAACCAGGGTCCTGGGTGGTGGGGTGAGACTGACCTCAATGAAGGTGCTGTTCCACACCCGTGCTTGGATGCTGACTGTCATCATGTGCCTGGAGTCCCGGAGGGGACATTCAAACCAGATGCAGCGCGATGTCCCCTGGGAGCAGCTCTGGGGGCAGGAAACAGAAACTCTGTCGGGTTAGTGGACAGGTCCAGGTGGATGTGCACAGGACGTTCTTCCCAAAGGAAAGCAGCTCAGCCAGCCAGTAATGCCTTCTCTGGGGCTGGGCTAAGACCCTGCAAGGAGGAGCCAGGAAGGGGTCGTGTGCATGCGTGTGCAGACTGGGGGGCAGACCTCCTTAAATGAATCATCAAGGCTGGGTGATTACAGCTCAACAGCACACAGGGAACATTGCTCAGGCCTCACCAACTGACACCCTTTGACACCATTGCACCTATGCAACTGGCTGTGAGAGACAACTGCCCTCCACAGGGCACAGTCAGAGCTACTTAAACACATCAAAGGCCTCACAATGCCACCAACTAGTGGAGATTCCCCCCACCACTTCGGCTCCTGAAGCGGGCAGAGCTGAGCTCCATCCTGCTGTCATTGTTTCTGGAGTTGGGGTGAGCACGGGCCCTGCTCTGGATCATGCTGAGGCTGTGAACAGTGGGACGCTGCCTCTGTGAGCTGCCCGGGAACCCAGCTCTCCTACAGGCAGAGTGTGAGCCCAGCACTTACCAGCAGGGTTTCTGACTTGGCTTTCTTGGCGGTGGCGAGGGTGACTGGGGGTTCAGCTGGAACCTCTGCCTCCAGGTTGCGCTTCTGTCGGGCCAAAGCCGCACTGTCCAGGAGCTGAAAAGGAACAGAGCCAGTCACACCCCCTTCGGGTCCACGCCTCCTGTACTGAGCACTCCCACTAGCTGAGGATGTGCGGGGCCAGGGAGGTGGACTCTGGGGCCTTCCTCAGCCCTCCAGGGCAGAGCCCTCTGCCCTCTGGCAGAGCAGTGGGGTTGGCTGCCCACCCACCAGCGTGCCGGGCTGGCGCTGGTCCTGCACAGCTGCTGAGCGCGGCCAGGGGTGGGGCGAGGCTGGGAGGGCCGAGGAAAGAAGAGGAACGAGAGGAGGGGCAGAGGGCAGCTGGCGGGCAGGGAGCAGGGCCGCTGGCACCCAGCCTGACTCACGGTGAGGTTGAGGGGGTTGATGACACCCCCGGGAGGCCGGCAGCGCCTACTCCGGTTGCCGCTCACGAGGATCTCCGTGGGGTAGAGCAGCCACTTGCCATTGTGGATTTCGTAGGGCCACTCGAAGCCCAGGATGATGGTGCCCCGTGAGCCCAGGGACTCCCCCTTGGTGTTCACCTGCAACACAAAGCCCAGCTGGGACGTGGGCACCACCATCTCCCCCTGCTCTGCCCAGCTCCGCTTCCCCCCACGAGCCTCCCTACCTGGAACTCAAACTGGACCGGGCTCCCCACGTCCAGCTCACTCTTCATGGCCGATTCCCCCATCACTTTCCCGCTGAAGGAGGTCTGGAGGGGTGAGGATGTCCTGCAGGGAGCAGAGCAGCTGGGGTCAGCGGTGTGAGGCAGAGCTGCCTCGGCAGGGCTGGGCTGGGAGGGGGCGTGGGGCAGGAAGGGAGGCCAGGCAGGAGAAAGGGGCACATGATGGGCAGGAGGGTGCAGGGAAGGGTGAGTTGCTGGGGATGGCAGAAAGGAGGACTGGGCTGCAAGTGGCAAGCAAGCATGGAGGGTCCTGGGCTGGGAGGCCCAAACTGGGCGCAGAGGGGCTAGATCCAGCCACAGCCCAGGCTGGGTACATGGAGGCACCGTCTGGCGGTTCACATGCTGTCAGGGCCTCTTCCACACTCAGCTCCAGGCAGCCCCAGTCCCAGCCAGGCTCCTTATGGGGCACGACGCCTGAGTGGGACAGCTGTGGGGCCCAGCCCCACTTCACACTCCCTGCTCTCAGGTGCTGGACTTCAGGGAGCCGGTGAGCCCCAGGGGTACGCACAGGGTGAGAGACGCCAGGACAGTGTAGTCCACCAGCAGCTCTGCCTTCACTGGCTGCAGGTCCTCCTGGTAACTCAGCCTGCCAGAGAGAGGGAAGATCACATCACAGGGGCCCTCGCTCCCTACCTCCATCAGCCCCAGCCTGCAAGGGCGCGCTGGGCCTGGAGCCAGTGCTGAGCCCCGCAGAGGGGCGCCGGGGGCGGTGTGCTGCAGAGAGTGGGTGGGCGGGTCAGGTGGGGGTGACTGAGCTGTGCTGCACTGCAGTGGTGACTCCAGTTCCCCAACACAGGGATAGGGGCACTGCAGGAGATGTTTTTCGAAGTTGGGCCCAACCTCTGGGGCTCATTAAAGACCCGCTGGTATTTCTGGACGCCCCAGTATCCTGGCTCAGCTCGGGGGGCTGGGGGGACCGTTCCACCTGGCCTGTGGTGTCAGCTGGCTGGAGCAGTCGCTTTCATTTCCTTTCCGAGATATTGCTTAATGTTGCTATGCGCCATTGATCAGCTGCCACATTCTATCCCAGAGGTGGCTGCCTTTCTGCAGCAGCAAAGCAACCCCTGGGCATTGACAGGCGGGTGGGGAAGTGGATCTTTCACAATGGAAAGGCCTGGTCTTGCTTCCCACCCATGCCTGGACAGCTGCCCCCCAGTTGGTCTAACCCACTCACCCAGCACCCCCTTCCAGACCCCCCATCCTCAGGGACTCACGTGGAGAGCTGGAGCTGAGCATCAACCTTTGGTGTGTCCAGCGTGATGTTATTGGCTTCGAAGGTGATGATCAGCTCTGCCTGCAGCAGAGGGGACAGATCACTGTTAGGCAGGGCCCCACGGAGCTGTTCCTGGCCTGGGGTTTACCAAGATGTGCCTGGCCTGCTGGGCAGACCCCTAGTCCCCTGCCACAGCCTAGCTCGGTGCCTGAGGCCAGGGCAAGTCAGATCTCACTGGAACACCCAGTGATCACCCACTGGAAGGCTGCAGCCACCTGGCCCCACCTGGTCTGCATGGTCCCAAGGCAGCTCTAAAGCCAGGTGGTTGGGTCCCACAAGGCCACCAGGCCTCCCTCAGCTTCTTGTCGTAGCCCCAGAGGCTGGCCTGTTTGACTGTCCCCATCTGGGACCTGCCCCGCAAGGACCTGTGCCTGTGGGACCGGACGCTGCTCACCCGCTGGTTCTTCCTGAAGGGGTTTCCCAGGTCACACAGCACCGTCTCTCCAAAGGTGCAGGCGCCGCTCTGAGTGGAGGGAGGTGTCACTGTCAGTCCAGCCCATCTGCTGCCCCTCCAAGGCCCTGCATCCCCCACCTGAGCACCTGCTGCCCACGGTGCCCTGCCAACCCCCCAGCCCAGAAAGGTAGAGAGGTGCTGAGATGGAGCTGCCCCATCTGGGAGCAGGACGCGCCATCCCTGACCCCTGACACCCCCCACCCGCGGATGCTTCCCCAGGAGCACAGCACTGACAGGAGGGAAAGCCAGCCCCATGCCCTGGGGACTGCCCTCAAGACTGCTTCCTCCTGCCTCCCTTCCCATGTGCTAACAGGTCCCAGAAAGGGCACAGGCCACCTCTCCACAGCACCTCCACTGGGCATCCCTGGCCAGCCCTGAGGGGGCACAGTAGCCCCTGTGGGCGGCAGTATCCCTCCTGCCCTCTACATGGGCTGTAAACTGGGGCAGAAAGTGACCCGGGTCTCAGGCGGAAAGACAGAAGTCCTCCACCCACGGGCTGGGCTTGGCTCCTGATGCTCTCTTGAGCAGGCTCCTTACAGTGCAGCCTGAGGGGAGGGCAGGAGACTGAGGAGGAGTGGGGAGGGGTCCCCCTCACAGCGCAGCCAGAGCAGGGGCTCCTTACAGGCCGGACGGAGGAGGGCAGCAACGTGGAGGACACGGTGATGTTGAGCAGGGCCTCGTGGGCGTCCTCGCCATTGGTGCCCGTCGAGGGGGCGTTGGTGACATTGACACTGAGGTGCAGCTTCCTGACGTCCCGGCTGAACTGCAGCACCTGGGTCCCGTTCAGCCTGCACCGTAGTGGGGACAGCGCTCAGTGCGGGCTGCCCCACAGCACAGCACCGGCTCCCCAGCCGCAGGCAGCAGCCCCACAGGCCGGGGTGGCTAACCCCTTACCAGAGGGGAGCGCTTCTGGGAAAGAGGTCCCCGGGCTGCTCAGGCACCCCCTCCCCTGCCGGGAGCCCTGCACCCCAGTGGGCAGGGAATGGCAGCGGCAGGGCAGGGCAGGGCAGCGGCAGGGCAGGGCAGGCTCCCCCCGTCTCTCACCGGGGCAGGGGCTGGTTCTGCTCGTTGACGAAGGCGTACTGCAGCTGCAGGTTGCTGTTGCACTTGTTGTCCAGGCCACACTCCTGCTGGAAGTGAATCTGACAAGGGCATCGTTCACTCACTCGTGCTGCCCGGCCTGGCCCGGCCCAGGGCAACCCACCCGCCGGGCAGCTCCGGCCCCAGACTGTGGCCACGTGAGCTGAGGGAGGCACCCCATCACCCAGCAGCAGCCCTGGGCTGTTACCCAGTGGTTGTCTGCCGCGCTAGTGGATTATGGATCCTCCCTGCCGCAGGGCCAGACAGCAGAGGGCTGGAGGCAGGCTGGTTACACCAGAGCACCTGATTCCTCCCCTCCTATTCACGTGGAGCCAGTGTCAGAACCAGGAATGGAACCCAGGAGTCCTGTCTGCAGGTCCCAGCTCAGACCCCCACTTTCACCCCACACCTGCAAGGTCAAAGCCCTGAGAGCAGTCACGGTGCAGGCGCCTGGCACAGCTGCCCCTTCCCCATGGATCAGCAGCGCGGCCCCACCTCGGTGTGGTTCTCCCGGGGCTGGTCCTCGTTCAGCACAGGGAAGGCGCTGAGGGAGTGGGGCCCCAGCTGGAAGCGTCTGGCTTTCTCCTCCAGGGAGTAGTTCATGTGCAGCGCGATGGGATGCAGCTTGTCCCGGATGTTCTCCTGCAGGAAGGGCAGCGGGCGAGCTGCAAGGCTGGCGGTAACGGCCATCCCACCCCAGCCAGCACAGGTCAGACCCAGGTACTGGGGCATCCTGGGGGCAGGCTCCTCCTGGAGGTCCTTGGCCTTTCTGCTGCCAGACCCTCTCCCCTCACCTCTGCTCTTCATACCCAGGCCCTGCCAGGCCCCTCCACAACCCAGCCCCACAGGATGACTAGCCCCAGGTGCCCAGCGCCCCACAGGACGACTAGCCCCAGTGACCCAGCTGTCTATTGGCTGCTGCTGCCCCATTGGCCCTGCGACACTCTCACCACTCCCCATCCCCAGAGCCCACCAGCAGCTGCCCTGTGCTAGCCCAGCTCTGTCTGCACTGCCCTCTGCTCACCAGCAGGAGGAGCTGCAGGTCGTGGCACCTGGAGTCTGGCATGGTGAAGATGCCCTTGTAGACAGGGGAGTGGGTCCCGGCAAACCTTACGCGGGCCGGGCGCCGGTCTGCGTCAGCCTCCAGGGTATACAGCAGGGCTGAGGAAAGCCAGGGAAGAGCAGGCTCAGAGACACCATCTGCCCATGGTAGGGCAGCCAGGCTCCAGGGAGACAGAATAAATGCTGGCTGTGCACTCATCCCCATGTGCACACTCAACAGGGGCACGCACAAGCCCATTGCTGCACGTGCACATGGGTACATCCCCATCGTAGGTGCACGCACAGAAACACCCAAAATGCAGCTGCAGACATTACTACATGCACTAGTACAAGTACACGGCCACACAGGCTCACACAGAAACATGCACACTGAATACACACACACACACCACTACACATGGGGACACATTCACACCACTGCATGCACCCACACAGTAGTGCTCATAGAAGGACACACCCACCACTGTGCACAAGGAAGTCACTCCTTTGGCTGCAGCAGCACCTTCCACCCCAAACCTACAGTTCAGTGGGGTTTGGGGCAGCCTCCCGGATCCCCAGATCTCTTCCCCACCATTACCTTCCCCCCTGCATCTCGCCCTCCCACAAAATGCACACACACACACCAGTGCTCACTCTGGGCACGTGCACCGTCTGCAACACACACTCGCCAGAGCTTCCCATTCCAGTGCACATGGGCATGCAGAGAGCCATGCACGCACGCACAAGTCCCTCTCAGCCCACTCACTGATTCTCTCCTTGTACGTGGGATCCCCAGCACTCTGATTGTAGGAGAAGCAGACCTGCACCTGGATGCTGCAGGGCGAGAGAGGAGGTTGTGGTCACGGATGGTCAGATGGAGTGGGACGAGCAGGCGGGATCCCAGGCATGGTGCTCCGGGGACACAACAGGTATGGAGACTGCAGGGCTCATCTTTGCCATGCTCTGCAGAGTGCGGCCCAGGGTGCCATCCAGGGGCATAGATAAGGGTTTGGGGCAGGAGTGGAACTCTTACCAGGAGTTTGGGGTGCACTTGGCTGGGTCCACCAAGCTGGGGCTCACCGAGAAGGTTTTGTTCAAGATGTTGATCACAGGTCGCGCTCTAGGCATGTGAAGAAAGGGAAGGCATTAGCTGAGCCCCCCGCCCAGCAGGATCTGTCCACCCCCCGGCACCCAGCAAGGCTTCAGGGGGCAGTCCATATCTCATCTGGTACAAGCTGGGATTCTCCTCTCTCATTACACCATTATCAGCTCCTTCTCAGCACATGACTGGGTCCCTGCCGGAGGCCACTCTGCAGCTCAGAGTACCCAAAATCTTGGGGTTCAGGGCTAGACGGCTCCAGTTGCTAGTGGCAGGATATTGAGCCTGGCCCTGGTGTCAGGGCAGCCCAAGACAGAGCAGCTGAGAGACGGCAGCTGTAGGATCTGGGAACTGGTGATAGGAGAACAGAGGGACTGGGGGCACCAACCCTGCCCCTTTTAGCACTGAGGGTTGGCCAAGGGCTGAATAGAGAGCGAACTCCCCACTTGTGCCTGTAGGGAGCAGTTCTGCAACACCTGGGTCTCCTTCCTTCAACAGCCCCAGGGCCCCCAATGCCACCCCCAGTTATACCTACACCTCCTGCTGGCTCCTAGCTCCTGCAGGGCAGGTGGTGCCTCTGCTGAAGGGCCCCAGTTCAATCCCCACTGCCACCACTGGAGCCCCCCAGCCCAAACCTCCTGCATCCAGAGACCAGACCCAGAACAGCACTTGCCCTAGAGAAGCCACCCCCAGCCTGCCCTGTCCCAGCCCCACGCCCCTTACCTGAGCAGAGCTATTCGCTCAGACAAGCTCCCTACCAGCAGATCAGGGTAGGAATTGCCATCCACATCCAGATCCCCGCTCAGAGAGTAGCCGAAGGTCTGGATGCCAGAGGGGCCCAGATCTGCTCCGCTGATCACCTGCCAGGTAGGGCAGGAAAGGGAGTCACCCACGGCTGCTCCAGCCACACCCCCAGGCCTACAATTCGGTGGGGCTTGGGGCAGGACCCTGGGGCCATCCTGGGACCTTACCCCTGCCCTTATCCATCCACTCAGAGATTCAGCATGGGAGCAGCTCTAGCCTGTTCCCCCCTCCTGGATAAGGGACAGCTCCGTGGTTTGAGCATTGGCCGGCTAAACCGAGTTGTGAACTCAGCCCTTGAGGGGGCCAGTTAGGGATCTGGGGCAAATAGATTTTAAAAAAGAAGGGATGGTGCTTGGTTCTGCCACGAGGGCAGGGGACTGGACTCAATGACCTCCTGAGGTCCCTTCCAGCTCTGTGAGATGTGTATCTCCACGTATTAAATGCTAACGTGGCAGAGAAGGGAACAGCTCTGCCAGGTGGGCCCCCCTCCCCCACTGCTCTCCTTCATCAGGACCCGGCTCTGCCCTGTGCAGTTCACCCCTTGCACAGCACCCTTAGGGTGCCTTTACCTGCCGGGGCTTGGCCAGCAGCCCCCCAGAGCTGCTGTGGTAGATGTAGACCTTGCCGGGGCCCTCAAAGGGGGCCCCAATGGCGATATCTGTGGGGAGAGGCAAAGGGTCACGCAGGCACCTCCAGCCCCACCACTCATGCCCCCACGCACAACTCAGTTCACTCCAGACCCCTCTGTACCACTAACCTCATGCACTATCCTGAGAACCCCGCACCACGCCCCATGCTGCCCCCGACCCCAAACCTACACCAGCTTGAGCCCTCCTGTACCCTCACTATCTCCCATGCACACCAGAGCTCCTGACCCCACATCTTCACAACACCTGCTGAACCCTCCAAACCCAACACCACGAGTGCCTCCCCACTCCCCCAAGCACCATGCATACCAGAGCCCCCTCAGTCCGAGACTCAGCCCAGGCCTGTGCATAGGGATTGCTGTGCAGGGTGGGGCTTTTTTTTGTAAACGTGGAATGCAACTTTTTAAATATTGCAGAGGACAAAATAGTCGTGCAATGAGTGTGCACGAGAGAAGTTAATGAAAAATCCGAGTGGAAACAGGGACTGGTAAAACAATTTTGTTGTAAATGTATTAAACAACAAAGATTTTATAGAAATTATAAAATTTCTTGGATCTTGCTGTAATATTGTAAATGAAAGACAATAATCCTCCCCCCCATTTTTTGTTGCTAGTGGCCAAAGGCATGCTGGGAACTGTAGTCCCTGCCCTACTTTGGAGCCAGTTCTTTAAGCCGGGTGCTGGCTCAGGAGCTATAGCTCCCAAGGGGTGCCTTGGGTTCCCCCATCATGCCCTACAGGTTCTCCCTGCACAGTGCAGCAGGGAGGAAGGGAGAGAAACTGGACATTGGGGGTGGGGGTGATTTTCACACCCTACACACTCCCCCTGCATAAGGGCTTGCAGCTCATACCCCCTGAACCCACTCAGCTCCCCAAACCCCACTGCACTCCAAACCTTCCAACCATACCCCTATTCACCCTCCTGGCCACCCCTTCCAAGGCCCCCCATTGTACCTCCCTAGCTTGCTGCTCTCCAGTTCTCCCCAGCGAGCCCCAAGGTCATCATCCCAAGCCCCCCTTACCCTGGAAGCCATCCTGGTCGACATCCCCAATGCTGGCAACCGCAAAGCCGAAGGCTGAGTTGCTGGGGCCCTTCAACACCAGGCTGGAGCGGTTCTGGAAGCTGCCAGCCTCATTCATGTACACGTAGACAGCGCCACCCACCTCCTGCTGCCGCTCAAAGTAGTACGGGGCCCCAATCACCATGTCCTGCCACCTGCCGGAGGAACAGGAAGGATGGGGCCAGTGCCAAGGGGCATCAGCTGGGCTAGGGGGACCACGGACCCAGTCCGTGCTCCAGAGACCCCCAAAGAGATGGGCTACAGAGATCCCCCACCAAAGCTACAGGACTCCATGGCACCCCTCATAGCTATGGGGGTGAAGAGACCCCCCCAAAGCTATGGGGTGTCACCATCCTCCAAGCTATGGGGAATTCGTCTCCTCCAAGCTACAGAGAACCCCAGCTCCAAGCTACAGGTCTCCCTCAAAGCTATGGGCTACACAGAGCCCTCTAAGCTCTGGGTCCTCACAAAGCTAGGGAAAACCCCCAAACCTGGGACCACAGAGACCCCTCCAAGTCATGGAGCCCCCCCAAGCTAGGGGTACCCCTCAAAGCTATGGCCTACAGAGATCCCCCAAACTATGGGCCCCCTAAAATTATGAGCCATGGAGCCTCCAAAGCTATGGAGCTCCCTCCAGCAATAGAGCTCCCAAAGCTATGGACAATGGAGCTCTCCCCCTGCAGACTACGCAGCTCCCTGCATCTCCCTGGGGGATCCCCATCCTGCAGGTCTCCATCCTGCCAGACTCACCCATCGTTGTTGAGGTCGGCCAGGGCGATGGCACTCCCGAAGTAAGAGCCCACCTGCTCCCCGCACAGCACCAGGCTCTGCACCAGGGTGTTGCGAGAGTCGCTCAGTAGGTACACGGCACCCACGTGCTGGTAACGTGGCGCCCCAGAGACCAAGGTCACCTGGCTGCGGTGCAGGACGGCGCTGGCAGCTTGGACCGTGTAGCCTGGAGAGGGGCAGGGACAGGCATCAGGCCGGGGAGTTGCAGGTCCCCTGGGGGAAATCATAAACTGGGGCGGGGCCCAGTGCACCAGGGACCCCAGCAAGCTCACAGCTGGTACAGATCCAGGCTAGCGGCTCTGGACGGCTGCATAGCCCAGAGCATGAGCCTTTGTGTGGGCAGAGAACTGGTGCCAACCCTGGGTGCAACAGGCTGGGGGTTCCATGGGCTGCAGCACCGAAGCCCACTGGAGATGCAAACAGGCCATAGGTCGGGTTTGGTGGAGGCACCATATCGGCCCTGGCCAGCAGACACCCTGGCCTAGCCCTGCCCTAGAGAGGCCCACTAGGCATGAGCTGTCCCTGACCCAGGCAGCCCTTGGCCTCCCTGCTGAGGCTGAGAGCCCAGGGGCCAAACAGCACAGATAGGCGCAGTGCTGAGGCTGTTGGGCAGTGAGCTGAGGCCCAGAACACTCCTGGCACAGAGGCTGCAAATGCCCCTGCAACAGAGGCCATTGTCAGCATTCTCCTGGCCCAGCGGATCAAGGAAACACCTGGGCTTTAAAGCTGCCTCTCTGGCCCAGTTCCCCTTTCAGCCCATCTGCAGGGAAAGGTGAGGAACAGGGTTGGGGTGCTCAGTCTGGGACTCCCTTTGGCTTGAAACTTGCTAACAATAATGGCTGGACACGAGTGGTATGGCTCAGACACAGGGAGCTCCAGGGCTTGTCTGCAGGTGGACCAGACTCACAGCACCACTTGGGAACTCCAGTGGGGAAACTGAGGCACACAGCAGCTGTGTGACTTGACAAAGGATCCTATTGGGAAGCAGTAGCAGAGCTGGGACTAGATACCCAAGTCTCCTGAGTCCCTGTGCCTGTCTCTCTCTCTGCCCCTCTCCCCCACATTGTTCTATGGTGGGCTGAGGGGCTCAGGGAGCAGCAGGTGGTACCTATGTAGAGGTGGCCATTCTTATGGTTGGGGTAGGAGAGGTCGACCAGTTCCCAGCTCTCTCGCTGCAGCACATAGTTTGTCCCTGCGCCGGGGAGAGAGACATGAAACAGTTCAAGCCAGAGACTGGTGGCAGTAGCAAAAGCAGGAATCTTGCCCCACTTCCCCCGCCAGCACCAGCTGCCTCCCTGCCTCTGATGCCCCGCCCCCCACCCCCAGAGGCACAGCCCTGCGCCTTGCCTGGGTCTCCAGGACTCCCCCAGATTCCAACTGAGCCCTTCTCACTCCACCTGATGCAGGGACCCAATCCCTGACCCTTGTCACCTCACCCCCACCCAGGTCTCTAAGGCTCTGCCACATTCCAGTCAAGCCCCAGTCCCCACACCTTGCCCTCCACCCTGGCAGAGCCACTGAACACATGGGCTGTTGCCAGCTGAGAGTCCCTTGGGCAGTTGCAGTGACACTGTGATAGATACCCTGCAGGGCTGGCCCAGCTTGAGGGCCACTGGACACCAGCCCCAGCCCACACACCTGCACTGCAATTTGACGGCCCTGCAGCCCACGTCAGCTGCCCCGGACTAGCCGCAGCCACGCTGCAGGGCATTGGTGCAATGCAGATGCACCCAGAGCAGCTGCATCAGACCAGGCAGCTGGGTGGGCTCTGAGGAACAGGTAGTGGCGGGAGCCCCCAGCAGCCAGACAGACCTTGCCAGTTGTAGGCGCCGGGGGCACCGAAGTAGACCGTGTTGGCAGTGAAGCCGCCACTGGCGCCCATCTGGCACATGCCCGTGTTCTCCATGTTGGTGTCGCACATCTCATTGTGGTAGGTCTGCCAGTCATCACCCAGCTGCAGATGCAGGTCATTCCCACGGACGTAGCATTTCCCCACCATGAGCCGCTGGTCTTCACTGCCAGCCCACAGGACCTTGGTGTATCGGTGAGCACAGGCCTGGGAGCCAGAAGTAGCGCGAGTCAGTGCTGAGCCTGCTGGGTCAGCGCTATGAGCCAGTGCCACCCTCCTCCAGCCACACCAGTCCATGTACCCAAGCATCCCTGGAGAGAGCTGCACCAGCTGCCCAGCTCACCCTCAGAAGACTCAGTAATGCTGCACCCATATAACGCGGGATCCCTTCCTGACCCCAGCTGCGGCTCAGACTGAGCCCTGGAGCATGGCAATGGCCAGGCCCTTGGAACTAATTCATTATTATTATGGCCACGGACCCAATTATGCCAGGCCTGTGACAGAACAGTAAGTGCAGTCGCTGGGGCTTCACCAGCAAAAGCTGCGTGAGCATTCCTCCCCCCAGAGCCCATGTGCCTCCCTGCTGCTACTCCATGGCTGGCTGGGGAGGGGCAAGCCGGGCCAACCCAGTGTGGCCCTGTCTGCTCAAGCACTGCAGGTGCTTCCAGCCACATTCCAGGTTGGACCCCCATGTGCAGCCAGACTGTCGTACAACTGCAGCTCCCGTGTGATGTAGTGGGGGATATATAGGGGGGAGACTCACGGAGGGTGTGTGGCTCCTGCTCTCTCGCTGACACCTCTATACTGCAGACAAAGGGGGAGGTGGAGCCTGAGGGTTTTGAACTGGAACGGGGAGTTCGAAAGCAGTTAGTCTGGGCGGGGTTTTTATTGAAATTTTTTCTTTTTGGTCCTCTGTACTAACAAACGTCAGGCCGTATTGGAAATGAACTTGATCTGAAGAAGTGGGTCTGTCCCATGAAAGCTCATCACCAAACAAACCTTTTTGTTAGTCTTTAAAGTGGTACATTTCTTCTGCTTTGTTTTGTTGGAGTACAGGCTAACATGGCTACCTCTCTGTTACTTGTCTAGGAGAGAGAGCGAGACAAAGGAGGAGGCAAGGCCTGGGCTTACCTCCTCCCGCACCCCCAACATGGATTGGGCTGGCTGTCTCTGCTTGCTGTACTGACTCCTCTGGATGATGCTGTGTCCTGCTGCTAATAAACCCGCTGTTCTCCTGCTGAGTGAGAGTCACTCCTGCCTGCAGGTGGGGTGCAGGGCATGGGGACCCCCCACACTCCACGACACCCTGCAACTCCCCAGGCAGGAACCTTGAAAGGTTTAGTCCACTCCCCTGCGCTCAAGGCAGAACTCCGTTACGCACTGTTAGAACGAGAGATGGGGCAAGCTCTAGCGATAGAGACGCTCTAGTCTCTACTAGCGTACCATCTGAGCAGCCCAGTCTATTTATCCCTGAGCAGTATCAAACCCAAGGAGGACTAGGGGGGCTAAGTCATTTGCCCAAGGTCACACAAACAGTCTGTGTCAGAGAAGTGACTTGACCCCCACCCCCGCCGCCCTCCCAAGTCATAACCATTGGCCAGTCTCCCTCTCCTCTCCCACCTCGAGGTCTCTCCCTCACCTAAGCCCCAGGAGAAGCCAGTGGGATTTGGAGACATTCTGGGTGGACTGATCTGATCAGCAAGAGTTGCTGATGTCCCTGGTCTGCCCCTCAGGGAACTCCTCTTCCCACTTACAGCTGCTGAGACACAGCTCCTGCTACTCAAAGTGCCTCCCCACATTTCAGCTCATTCAACAGAGGTCACTCGGCCCAATTTAGGATCTGCCAATGAAGGGGAGCGTGGGAAATGCAACTCCACAAGCCAGGAAAAACCTGCCTGCTGAGGCACTGGGACACGCAGATGGGAACAGAGTGAGTAGTGCTGTTTACATGCAAGCTGGGGGCTCAGTCCCCGTGCCCCCAACACCCCACTCCTACCGCTCCCAGTCAGAGCAGCTGGCTGTATAGTCCCCAACACCCCAGTGCTTAGAAGCAGTGCCAGCGGACGTCTGCCTCTCCGAGCGTGCATGTACAAGGTGGGAGGGAATGCGGCACGGGTGTGAATGCACATCCAAGGATCAGGGTGTGTGAATACCTATGCATGCTCACATGCATCCCAGCAAGCGTGGGGTCAGGGGGAGCTGGCTTTGTAACTGTGAGGGTGGCAGGCACAGCAGGAAAACCAAGGACCAAGGAGGGGAGGCTCATGGAGTACGAACAGGCTGGGGGAGAAAGAAGGAAGTTGGTTGGAGCCTGTGGGTGGAGCTGATGCTCTGGCTCAGAGCCCTCACAGGGCTCCATGACCTTCTGGGTGTTGTGATGGGGTTCAGGGGTCCCCCTGCACTGCACCCCATCTGCTGGCAGGAGTGACACTCACTCAGCAGGTACAACAGGAGGTTTATTAGGCAACAGATGCCCAGTTTCTCACAGACGCGACAATACAGCAGCCAGAGACAGTCATTCCAACCCGTCCTGGGGAGAAGACCCCGAGGGGTGCCCCTCTGTGGTGTAGCTTTCCCCCTCCTCAGGCTGGCTGCCTTCCAGCTCTCTCTTTTTCCTAGCCTCTAACTGCCGCCCCCGATTCAAAACCCAGCTCGGCTCCTCCCTCCTCTTTGTTCAGGGCAGAGGTGTTACCTGCCAGTTGTAGCCCCAGGGTCATCCTTAGCCACTGGGAGCTGCTCTGCTTGCCTCAGACATCCAGCCTGACTCACACATGCACTCCCCCCACTCCATCACAGATGTGCCTGGAGTTATGCCAGCAGTGAGCATGGCCGACTGCGGCTAGAGTGCAGACATCAGCCCCCCAGGCTGCAAAGCTGGGCTTAGAAACAGAACCTGGGTCTGGAACTGGAATGCCTGGGGCTGGGGGCAGAGGCGAGGTGGGGGAGCTTCCTGAAAGTGGGAAGTGGCACAGGGTAGGAGGAATCGCGGGAACCCCAACAATAATTCCACTGCACGGGTAGGGGATGTGTGTCTCACCTGCTGCTGCCCCAGCCAGGTCTGGCACCCTTGCCTGAGCCTTCAGACAGGGCATATGAGCTCAGGAGCAGCACAGAGCATAGGGGGATGTTTGATCCTGCCAAGAGGGCAGGTGACTAGATCCGATGACCTCCCAAGGTTCCTGTCAGCTCTATGAGATGTGATGTGATGAATAATCCACAGCCATTCACTGAGGTAACTTGGCTCTGTGGGGCTGCATCCGCATGGCCCTGCGCCACAGAGGTTAATTACACTGGGCACAGCGGCTGTCAGATGTTACTGATCAGCCGAAGAACCCTCTGCCTGGTGTAAACAACTGGACAACAGCCAGGCCGAGACTCCCCTGAAAGGGCCATGGAGCTCAGAGAGAGACACGCCTGCTGCCCCAGCTGAACTGAAGCAGGCAATGCTCGAGCCCTGCTCTGCTCTCTGTCCCCCGGGGCTGCACTCGCTTTTAGTTCTGGATTGTTTCACTGTCTTTCCCACGCTGCTGCAGCCGGCAACCCTGGGCTGAACTGCTGGCACCGAGGCTGTTGCCCTTGTTTGGTTCTCTCTGGGCAGCCATTGCAACATGCAAACCAGACTCCGTGCTCCACAGAAGCCCGGTGCAAAGGAACCACACGCCTCGGGGTCTTTCTGGAGCCAAGCGGATGAACGGGCAGACAGAGGAAGGCAGCTGCCTGGTTTCAAACCCCCAAAAACTAAGCCAGGTTCTGTAATGAAAGGGCAATTGCCTTCAGCTTTAAATGCAGAGGCAGCCAATGCCCACACAGCCTGAAGATCCCAGCGTGCAATACTCCATGCAGAAGACCCTCCAGAGGAAGTGGATGTATTGCACACTTGGACTTGTAGTCTTCACAGGCTGCACTTCTGTTGTACATATAATTGCAGGTGCAACCTGCTCCATTACATTGCTTTTCTGCAGTCCCTCCTCACCCACTCATTAATTCAAACTCACATCCCCCCCAGCCTTGGGGCTGGTGCAGTCAGGATCACTGGCCCCATTTTACAGATGAGAAAACCAAGGTGAGTGATTTGACTTCAGTCAAGGTGAGGGCAGGAATAGAATCCAGGAGTTCTGAGGCCTAGGCCTTTGATTCCTTCCTTGCCTCCCATGGACCATCTCTGGCCAGTGACACACCGGTGGAAAGCACCACCAGCAAGTGACCGAGGGTAGTATTTCACACCCACTTTACATTGGTGTGAAGGCTGACAATGTTGAGAAGCAGGCCTGGTGTCCTTTGCTCTGTAAGCCATGCTGCCTTCCTTCTCATTTCATATTTGCTTTGCACTGGTGTAAACATTGGGCAAGGCACATGCAATAGTGAATCACGTCCCAGGTGTGATGCGCAGGTTTCTGACAAGCTTCCCCAACGTATCCAGCAAGTTGAACTCACCAGCACTCTCCCCGCGGGTTGTTTCTGGCTAGCAATGGTGACCCCCAGCCACATGTCCTCAACGATGTTATTCTGCGGGTCACCTGGGCCACATGGAGCAGGAGACAGGACACAAGGCCAGTGACCACGTGAGCACGTGTGGCCGCCTTCCCTGCCTATGCACATGCCCTCCCATAAGGCAACTTGGGCCACGGGTCCCTCCAGGAATAGGCCCTCCAAGGCAGGGCAGGGTATGGGAATGGGCATGCCCCCGCCAGCCCTCTGCAGCGTGTCATTGACATGAGTGTGACCACAAGGCCCAAACTCCGCTGCCCCCACCCCCCCCACACTTGATAGGACAGTGCACAGGGAAGCCCAGGGGAACATGGGAAGGGGGAATTAGCACAAGTGGGTGGAAGAGGGCACATGTATCCAGCCAGAAAGGGGCTGTTCCCAGCTACCCGACAGCCTGTTCTCCAGCTGGGGTTCAGCTCTTACGTGGTTAATGAACCCCTGCCTGCACTCTGTAGCTCCCCCTCTCCCCACTGAGACCCCGCTGGGGTCAGGGGTCTGAAGAGTGCAACATCCTAGCCAGATTTAACAGCCTCCACCCCCATGAGTTGCTGGGCATGAGTTGCCTTGGGTGGGGAGCAGTACTGAGATGTGCTCACATACTCTTCTCCTCTATGTCCACTCGCTTGCAGTCTTTCATGGAGTTGCTCAGGGGGCAGGCATACACAGCACCTGTCCGTGTGGTGTTCTCCCCCGCAGCCGCCACATCCTGGGGTGCTCCGGCCAGCAGCCTGCCAGAGCAGAAGGACATAATTAAGGAGCTGGCATTTACGGCTGTGACCCTCATGCTTTGCACCCTCCCCAGAGCAGCCCCGCACCCTGGGCTCCTGCAGAGCTGTGCAATTGTAAAATCCTTCCTTGTACTCGCCCCACCAAGCTCAGGCAGCTAAAAGAGAATCAACTTCACTCACCAGCAAAATGCAGCCACCTCTGGGATGGAACATGGGCAGTGCTTAACAGCTCACAGCAATGCTGGACAACAGACACAGAGCTTTGGGGGGTGGCCCCTGTTATTGTTACAGTAGCCCTGGAAGGCCTTACCTGAGGCTGTGCTAGGTCTATACAAACCCGTGGCTAGCGACCGGTCCTGGGGGAACACAGCTGCTATGCTGGCAGTGGCTGCATCAGGCCAGTGCTGTTTTTGGAGTGGATTGCCTTTCCCCAGGGACCCACACCCCAGGAGCTACTCCTGGATGCAGCCTGCTGCCAACCCCATGCCAGCCGGGCTGTACGCCCCCGAGGGTTTGGTCCGTGACTCCAGGGCATCAGTTGGACTGACCATCACAGAACTCACCCCCAAAACTCCATTGCACCAATGTTAGTTGAGCTGTGTCACCAAGGGCTCCTTCCCTGACCTCACTGCCAGCCAGACTGTACGGCAGTCAGTCAGTCACCGAGGGCTCATCTCCCATCTCCCACAGCTCTAGCGTCAGACTGTCACCAAGGGCTCGTCACCCGAACCCCAATGCTCTCGTGTCAGCCGGACTGTCTGGCACTGACGGCTGATATTACTATTGCACTCTAGAGCTTTTTACATAATTTCACTCTGTCCCGTTTCAGCAGCAGGAAGCTACGTTGCCATGGATACGTATTATTGGTGCGTGTGCACGGGGGCAGGAACCCATTGCAGTGTTAATTCACCACAGCTAGCTTCTGCCTCCCACAGCTGTGTGCCCGGCCCCACGATGACCAGGGAATGTCAGCTGGGTTGCTCCAGCCCCTTGTGACCTCACCAAGGTGTCTTTGTGAGGAATGGGTAACTACAGCCCAGAACACCAGCCATCCTCGCACCATCCCTCCCCACAAGGAACAGGCCAGGGCACGCAGGAATGTGACGCAGGAACAGGCCCGCGCTAGGGCTGGGTGGCTCCCCAGTAGGAGGCTGCAGATGGCTGGGAGGGAAGAAGTTGAGGTGTGGTCCCATCTTGAGTCCTGGCCCCCCAGGGGAGCTCACTGCCCCATGCTGTGAGAGAAGCCACAGCACAGATCCTGTCCCGCGGTCCCCCCGCCCCCCGGCACTCAGTGGGCAAGCCCCACGCTGGACACGACTGTTCCCAGGATCCGTTTCTGCACTGCGATCTCTGGGCTGGCACCAAACCCCAAAGCAGATCAAAGCGTGGGAACAGCCAGACTGGATGGGGCCTCCCGTCCAGCTCACCCAGTATCCCTGCTCTGATGTTGGCCAGTACTGATGCAATAGCCACAGAATAGGCAAGTGTGGGGTAACCTACCTCACATGAAGGCCTCATCTTGACCTCTAGCAGTGACCAGCGCCCCAAAGTTAATGTCTCTTTCAAATTTTCTTTTGTCAGCCTCCTACACACCGCCGAGTGAGACAGGTCGGGGCTGATTTCACAGTCCCCTCTTGGGAAGTGGAATGCCATTCTAAACAGCAAATCACTGCCACAGTATTGTCGGTGGGGGAGACCAGGCTGCAGTGAAATTTATGGCTCCCCAGTATTCAGCTGCTTCTGCTGTGGCTTATTTACATTCTTGTGCATAAGTAGGCTCCTTCCACAGCCCAGCTTGCCAGGCATTCCAGCAACATTCCACCAACTTGGTGGGAGACCACACAGCTTGGCCCAGAAGCTGCTGATTGATCAGTCTATGCAAAGAATCCCAGAGTGGCGTAGTGTTTGCAGAACCTCACCCTAGGTTTGCAAGCTTCAACACAAGTGGGGTTTAGAGCAGGGGAATTTCTGACTCTGTCCAGCTAACATGTCTGTAGCATCTGAGCATCTCCCAAACCCAGACACATCCGTCCTCACAGCTCCTTCTGCAATATCACAAGAGCTGTGCAGAGACGGGGATACTGAGGCACAGAGTGATTAAGTGACCTGTCCTAAGTCCCCTCAAGAGTCAGGAATAGAACCCAGGTCTGCTGTATAAACAGGGCCAGACTGCTCTTCTGGTTGCAGGCCCAGTGCCTCCAGCTGAGGGAGAGTAAGAAACGTGGGAGCACAGAAGGGCTCTCCAGCCAGCACACATACTTATGCTCTGTGCCCACTACCACAGCATCTGGGCACCTATCAGCAGCGAGGCATGAACAGAGGAGGGGCCCTCGGGCAGCCCGACCATCCAGTACGTTGCCACCTTGCTGGTAGGAGGAGCCTGTTCCCACATGGCCTGGCCAGGCCAGGCCACAACCAGTTCCCCAGAGTGACTCCCTAGACCATAGCAGCATTGCACTGCTGCAGGGAACCAGCCCAAGGGCAGCACCTAGCGCAGGTTCTCGCTCGTCCCTCACCCCTCATCGCACACTCCAGCCCCTGGGCGTGGATGGGGGTGGGGGAAGGTAGCTAAGAAAGCCCAGCCTCCTCATCTATGGGATTTAGATGGCTCCACTGTCATCCTCTCCGCTCCTCACTCCACAGCCCCTCGTGACACTCCAGAGAGGCAGGGCCCCGCTGGCACTGACAGCTGGGAACTGAGGCCAGGGCAGCGAACAGAAGTTGGGATCCAGAACAGCTCTGAAGATCTGGGGCTGTTTTGCGCAGGTGTGGGAAGTGGGGGTGGGAGGCTGACACATCAGCAGGTTTTCCCCCAGCTTTCCTGCACCCAAGGGCTGGTGCCACCACCAGCCCTGCCAGTCCCTAGCCCCAGCCACTGGCATCCCACTAGCCCTACCAGCTTCAGCACCCCCCAGGATCCTGCTGACTGCCTCCCTGTGGGCTCTGCAGCTGCACTGCCACTTGAGGTCCTGACAGTTGCTGCTGTGGCCCAGTTGCCAGCTATCCAGGACTGCATGGACCTGCTGCCCTTTACTGCAATGGCCTGGTCTGCCCAGCTTAGGAGGGGTGTGACCCCAGCCAGAGCAGTGAGGGGCATGAAGAGGTATGCGGCACAGCTCAGTACCTGCTCCCTAAATGCAGTTCCAGCACCACTGATGTTGTGCCAGGAGTCTGACGGAGCTGAAACATGGATCTCCCAGCTCCTAGGCTACAACCCTGAACACTGGCCCATCTTCCTTCTCCATCATGTTGTACCGGTGCCAAGCACCGTACAGCATTCAATACTCTAGGGAGGGCTGACGAAGTGGGTCTTTGGCCATGAAAGCTCATGCTCCAAAATATCTGCTAGTCTGTACGGCGCCACAGGCCTTCTTGTTGTCTTTGAAGATGCAGACCAACACAGTGACCTCTTGGATAGCAGAGGGGGTAACACTCCTGCTGCTGTAGCCAGCTGGTTCACTCTCGGTCAGGCCTTTCACGCTTTAACCGGCATGCCGTGTGAAAGGGGCAGAGCCCTGGGAACTGATGAGGGGTAGTCAGTGGGGCAGCAAAGCCCCCTGTGTGCACGGATCTCAACTAGACTGGGACCCCTTGGCTGCGTGAGCCCCGTGCTGCCAGGTGCAGGTTTCCCTCTCCGTACAACACAGCTGTGACCTCTCCAGCACCTGCCTGACAGCTGTTATCTCACACTAGCCTGAACCAATGAGAGACAGAGAAAGAGTTGATCACAGCTGCAGGTGAGGGAGGGAAAAATCAAAGTTTCCAGCTGAGATGGGGAGTCAACAGAGCTGAGCAACATGGGCATGGTGGAAAAGGCTCTCGGAGCGATGTGGCTGCAGGAATGGGAAAAAAAGCCAGCAAGATAAAGTGCTGTGTCCAAGGTAACGTCGGGAGGCCATGGCAGTGCACTGGGAGCACATGGGCAGAAAGCAGCCAAGAGCAGCAGAGCTCCGCAGCAGAGGCAGCGGTGAGAACTTCCCCCACCTGCCGTTTCCTCTCCTGCATGTCGGGCACACAGCCCTGGCCCAGGCAGATAGCAGGGGCTGTGTCAGCCAGTGACTCAGGTGCCCAGGGCTCAGGAGGGGAAATACTTTCCTGCCAAGTCACTACACTTCCAGCTCCACACACACCGGATGCCCAGGGCAGAGCGGCGTGAGTCAGCTTCCCCGTGCCAGGGCCTCTGGGCGAGCACAAAGGCTGCAGCGGGGGGAGGGGGAGATCCAGGGGCTACTGGGTATTTTCAGCTCAGCAGCCCAGAGCCATGTAAGGAAGGTCCCCACTGCACCAGCTGCACAGGCCGTTATCCATTGGTGGGAGGGGCCAGTTCAGAGTCCTTAATGAATGAATCCGAGGCCAGGCTGCAGCCAGGATCTCTCCTTGTTCTTCCCACACCCAGGCCTGTATTACACAATTTGCTACCCAGGCCCAGAAGGGTGTGGGGGTGGCTCCCCCAGGACTGCCACATGCTGCAGGAGGGCCTGGGGCCAGGCCTGAACCCCCACATCTGCCAAAGGTGCATTTCAGATCCAGAGCCCAGGCAGAGCATGCAGCATGACACAGACGCAGGGTGCATCTGTCACAGGCAGGGAACGTGCCTCCTGCCACCAACCAGCAGCAGGCATGCAGCGTTCTCCCCAGCGAGCTGCTCTAAGAGCCATGGTGCTGGCCAGTTCCTGCCCCGAAGAGCTGGTGTTACCACGCTGCATGCCCCGTGCTCCCACCGATTACAGGAAAGACGCTGCCATTTGTGAAAAAGCCCGATCTACCAAGGGTTAAAGGAGCACTGCTTCCCCAGCAGCTCCACAGCCACATGCCAGCCAGCCAGGGAAGGTTCTCTCTGTAGCTCTCCCAGTTTCCTGCACAGTGACATCGTGTGCCCGGGAACTGTGCCTACTGGCCACAGAGACAGCAGCTGAAAGCCCAGAGGTGCCCAGCCTCTGCTGCAGGTTAGGGAGCAAGACAAGTCTGCATGCATTGTCAGAGACCTCTCAAGTGACTGGCTGGTACAGGGAGGGCACGGAAGCCCCCAGGACAGAATCCCAGAGCAGGGAGAGGGCACCATGACTGGCACAGAGATGGAAATAGTGGCAACAGCCTGGCAGGGGACCCCACACCCTAGTGTTGGTAGCAACTGCTGCTGTGCCACCTGATAGCTCTTGGGCGTTATGAGCTTGAGGAGTCTCAGTCCCACGTGTGCTGGGCAAGCATCCCCCTGAAACAGCCCGCTGCAGCTGGGATTAATGGCTCCCATGGAGTCAGACTCAGGGGGAGCTGAAAGGATAAGGGCCCTCAGCTCCACACCTTGGCCCTGTGGGTTCGGGTGCGAGATGCTGGCAAAACAAGCCCTGAGGACAGCTTTCCCCCGCCTGGCCGAGAAATCACCTCAGGCATGAGAGGTGAACAGCTGCAGCGAGCGGCTGCTAGGGCTGAGGGGAGGCTGCAGAGGCTTGGCCTGTTAGGCCTAACCCAACGGCTGAAAGGGATCCGATGGCTGCTCCAGAAATACACCAGAGGGATAAAGACCAAAGAGGGAGGGAGAGGAGCGCTGTCAGTTGAGGGACACGGCTGGCACAAGAACAGAGAGAGACAAACTGGCCATCGATACCTTCAGGCTTCCAATGAGCCCAAGGCTCCTAAGCTTCAGCTCCGAGTGGGGTTCTGAAGTTTCAAAGGAGCGGGAGGGGCTGGGTAAAAGCCTAAACACGTTACAGGACTGAGCCTGAGCCTGCCCTTGGAACACTGGCCAGGAAGGGCTCTGAATTACTACAGCCAGTTCTTCCCAGGGCTCCCCCGAGGGCTCTCGTCCACATGCCCAGTGTCAAACTGACCACCCTGTTTGGGACTGGGAAGCGATTTTCCCCAGGTCAGACTGGGAGAAGTCACCTTCTTCTGCGGTATAGGGCACAGGTCACTTGCTGGTAATTTGAAGCCTTGAAATCAAGACTTGAGGAGTTCAGTCACTCCGCCAGAGGGGAAGGGCCCTGTGCAGGATGTGGGTGAGGGTCTGGGCCCTGTGATATGCAGGACTCAAACTAGACCAGGGTGGGTAAACTACAGCCTGTGGCTGCATCCAGCTCATTGGACCTTATCATCCAGCCCACAAGCTCCTGCCAGAGAGTAGGGGCAGGAACCTGCCTGGCTCTGCTCCGCATATGCTGAGGCTCTGTGCAACTCCCAGAAGCAGGGGCAGATGGGGGCTCTGCACAGTGACCCTGCTGCTCCTATTGGCTGGGAGCCATGGCACTGCTTGCAGACAGGGCAGCATGCAGAGTCACGCGGCCCCACCGTAAAGTCTCTGAGTGGACTGTAATGTTCCACTGCAGGGAGACAGCTCCAGAGCAACACGTGCCATGAACCCACTAACACCACACCCAGCACACTCAGTGCAGTGAGCAGGGGGAGGCCTGGCAGGAGCTCCCCACCCACCGCAGGCAGGACCAGAACCAGAAGGAGCTCGCTTGGGGCGACAGCAGCCTGGGCCTGGGCACCAGCTTTGTGACCTGGGCCCAGGAGCAGCCCTGCAGGTAAGCAGCTTCCTGACCACCCAAGCAGAACATCCTGGCCGCTGGTGGGCAGTGGGGGACCAGCAGAGCTGCCAGCACCCAGAAATCTCACCAGCCGGCTTAGCAGCAGGGGCCTGGCCAATCTCAAGGGATCCAGGTCACCTAACCTTCAGCTGCCGGTGGTGGGGCGGGGGGGGACAGGGAGGAGAAAAAAAAATTTTGTTGGAGTTTCCCTCTAAACCCAGCACACAAATTGAGATCCTCTCCTCTCCCCAGCCCAGCAGCTCAGCTCAGGCCAGACACCTCCCCTCTCTCACTACCAGCCCCCCCAGAGCACCTGAGACAGATTACAGAATGGGAAACTGAGGCACAGAGCAGGGAAAGGAGTCCCCTGAGATCACACAGCCAGTCAGCTGCAGAAGATTCCCAGGTGCCCTCTGACTATCTTCTGTCCCCTGCCTCATGGAATCAGCACCAGGTTGGCCTGGACTCTGATGCAGTGCCATGCAAAGCCTTCCCTCCCCAGGGCTCGTGGCGATCACAGGGAGATGGGCAGCAGGCTTGAAACAGCAGGGAGAAGCGGCCCGGCTGGAGGGGGTGGTGGGCAGACGAGCGCAGCACCCAGCACTCTGCAGGGCGAGAATGACAGAGGCAGATTCCCAGCAGGCTGACACAGGACAGGAACGTACAGCCTCCACACCTCTGGCACCAATACACCCAGCCCCCAGGGAAGCAATGGCTCCTTCCTGCACTCCAGCGGACGGGGCGTCCAGCTCCAGGCAGCCAGGGGTAATGGGAGAACAGTGCCCAGGCAGAGTCTCAGCAGGAGAAGTGGGGTGCGTGGGAACTAGCCAGCAGAAGCCGGACCACCTTCTGGTGCGGCAAGGAGGGAAGCCCGGCTCTAAGGCACAGCCAGGCTGGAGAGGCCACCCCGTGCCAGCTAAGCCAGGAGTGAGCTGCTCAAAGTCAGCTCTAGAGCCAGGCCAGCTGTTCAGCATGGAGACCGGTCACAGCATCACACCAGCTGCAGTTAGTTATTAGTATGTCTCCATGCAGAGCCACCCCTCCTCTGCTGGCCACCCCCTTCCTCCAAGAATGGGAAGCAGCCCTGCAACTGCCCTGTCCCCCTGCTGGGGAAGAGACTCCACCCCACCCAGGGAGGCGACAACTGGGGAGCAGCTGAGCAGGTAGGGGTGGTGAGGTGAGGGCAGTTTGCCCCTCTCCAGCTACTTCTGTCCCAGGGTCTCTGACTGCCATTGAGAAATTCAGTTTTACACACTCCCCTCCTCTGGGGGTGATCAATCACCTTTATCCCCATTTTACAGCAGGGGAAACAGGCACGGCAGGGAAAGGCCTGCCTCAAGGCTGCACAGCCGCCCAGTGACACAGCTGGGGCTATAACCCAGGGCCCTGGACTGCCCCACTCCAAGCACAAGATGACAGCTCCTCCCAGAGCCAAAAGCACAACCTGGGAGTGAGAAGACCTAGTGCCCTCCTCTGCCCACAAGCCCACCCTGGAGAATCAAGAACCTGAACATCACAAGCAGCTGGGGGCATTTGTCAGTGGGAGCCATGCATCTTAGAGAGCACAGGCTGGGATGCTGGAGGGAACGGGTGCCAGCGACACAGGAACTCATGGGCACACATCTGGCAGGGAGAGATAAAGCAGGAGCCTGTCCTCCAGGGCTCACGCACCCCAGGACAATGACAACTCCACGCCAGGAACGGGGGAAGGACACCTCCCAGACAGCTGTGAGTTCAGGGAGGAGGGGAGAATCCCGAGGGAGCAAAGGGAAGTGGGGGCTCTCCAGAGCAGGGGCTGGATCCACAGGAAAGAGGCAGGGGAGAGACCTTGCCAATCATCCCCGACTGTGCATGAATCGCTTCCCATTCCTAGGACAAGGCAGCAAGGATGGAGCTGGGGATGGGCAGGGTCAGACAGGGGTTAAACTAACCCTCAGACAGTTACTAAATAGGAAAAGGTGGTCCAGTGGGAAGAGCATAAACCTGGGACTTGCGGGGGATGAATTCCCAGCTCTGTCACAGACTCCCTGTTTGACCTTGGGCAAGTTACTCAGTCTCTGTCCTGGGCCCCCATCTGTGAACTGGGAGAGGGAAGACACTGGATGGATAGGAGGCAGACAGATCCTCTTCCCCCAGAGAAGTGCCCAGGCCCCCCTGTGTCATAAAGACTGCTCTGGAGAGGAAGGACTCCCCTGGAACACCAGAGGAGCAGGCCCTCCAGAGCAGGGAGGGGAGCCACTGCCAGGGAGAAAGGCCTACAAGGCTGAGTGCATGCAGCTGGGCTCCTGGCCTTAGAAGGGGACCAGGGTGGAGCTGGACATGTCCATCCAAGGGGCAGGGCAGAGGAACGAGCTTGTCCTGCTGCTTGGTCAACAGGCTGAGATGAGACCACGGACCAACCCGACCTCATTACTTCCTTGAGCTCCTCTGGCTGGGTCCAGCCCTCACGTGGGTTGGGCTGCAGCCATCAGCTGCTTGCGGCAGGAGCTAACTTTCTGTGCAGCACCCAGCTGGGGGCTCAGGGGGCAGCAGGACCAGGGCACCCAGGCTCCCACGCGTGCTCAAAGGGCTGGAGAGCGAATTCCTCTCCTGCTGCAGGGTGGGGGCCCCAGCGAAGGGGAAGCTCCATGCTGTGCAGAGCCAAGGACCAACTTCTCCTCGTGCCCCAGAGTGGGTGGTCGGGGCTCTGCCAGTGGCAAGGGATATCCAGCACAGTGGGGCATGGATAGGATGACGTGGAGCCAGCACCTTTCACCCCCCTCCACATGACAAGCAGAGCCCCTAGGCCCCCAACTGATCCCAGAATGCTGCTTCTGTGCTTCCCTTCCTCCCAGGCCCCCTGCGGCCTGGAGCTCAGGAGAAGGGGCCTCAGGAAGGGGGCCGCAGCCTGTGCAGCAGACAGGGACCAGCTCTGTGACACTCACAAGCCTTGGGAAGGAGAGGTTTGTTCAGCTGAACTAGCTGCCCCCACACAGCGTGTTGGGATGGATGCAGATAGGGTCCCCCATCTCTCAAGGGAGCCCAGGAGAGGTTCTCCCCTGTGGCACCAGTGGGGTTGCTGGTGAAGATGTCCCAGGAGAATCTAGTCATCTTTTATCCACCCACCTGCCTGGCCCCAGCAGGTTGTGGTCTCCAGCCAGGAGCCGCGAAGCCCCAGATGCAGAGCGGGTGTGCAGAGGGAGCGGACGGCAGGGAGACAGGCATAGGTGACAAGCCACGAGCCCCCTTCAACCTCTGGGCCCACAGTTCAGAGCTGGAGATTTAGTCTGATTTGTTCACAGCTGGAGTGTGAGCCAGGAGAGCTGGATTCTGTTCCTGCCTATGGGAGGGCAACAGCAACTAGTGGTTAGAATAGTAGGGCTGAGCCAGGATGCCTGAGTTCTAGTCCCAACTCTGGCAGGGCCGTGGGCTGCAAGACCAGTTAAGAAGTTTGGACCCAGATCCAACCATTCCAAAAGCCTCTAATATTTGGGGCAGGGAGAAGGGGTGTTTTGGTGAGGGCCACCCCTGCCCCACAAAACCCAGCTTCCCATGAATGACAAACCCACAGAAAGTGGGAAAGACTCCTATGTGCACTGCTTTGCCAGGGACAGGGGCAGGGGAGGGGAGAAACCAAGGGCAGACATAGCTGGGGACTCTGTCGGGGTAAACACAGACCCCTCGGGCAGATGACAGGCCACCCATTTGGAGAGGCGGCTGCTGAAGGATTTGCAGAGCTGGGATAGGAAGAGGGAGGGTTGCTCCTACCCTGAGAGGGTCAGAGAGGCAGCATGTGGGTGGAGTGGGGAGGGGAGCAGGCAGGAATGCACCAGGTGCCTCATGCCAGCTGCCCCCTGCCATGGGCGTGGCATTGGCTGGTAGGGCAGGGACAGGGCAGGACTCCCCAAGAGGCCCTGGCTGAGGAGGGGGATGGGAGAGAGGCTCCCCTCTGGCCCCAGCCTGTGGAATTCTCCCTGCCTCTCCCTCAAGGCATGGCTGGGCGCTGCCCCAGCAGGCCAGCGCACGCTTCAGCTGCTGATGTTCTCCGTAGCTCCCGGCTACACAAACATCCCAGATACCTGAGTGCACCTGGAACCCAGACAAGCCAGGAGCACGTGGGCATTGGAGCAGCCAGAGAGGCCAGGATGGGCTGGCTGTGCTGGCCCAGCTCCTGCAGGACAATGGGCTGGACAGAAGGCACTTGCTCTGGGCTCTCAGCTGACCACACTCCAGGGTGCTTTACAAACACCAGATGCAGCCACCTCTGGGGTGGGACACGGCAGCTTGCAGTCGTTCACACTCCTTTTTTGGCTGGTGCTATGTTCCCCAGGAATGACAGGGAAAGGCGGTGGAGGGTCGGGAACAAAAAGAGTGAGGAGGCAAGTCTCCCAGCTGGGATTCAGCCTGGACACCCTGATCTGCCCTTAAGCTGGCCTTCATGCTCATCATGCTGAGCTAGCACCCAGAGGACCAGGCATTTGCCTCCTGGCCTGAGCCCAGGCCTGTGGAAAGAGGAAGTAGGGACCACAGCTCTCACCCCCAGCACAAACCAGAGCCAAGCAGCCTCTGGTGGCCCAGGAAGCACCTTGCACAGCCTCCGCCACATTCAGGCAGACAGGCAGGAAGCCCCAGGGCTGCATGCATATGCCATAGGCCCCAAAGTCCCTGCCCCAGCAGCCGTCTGGGCCACTTCTCAGCCCACAGCATAAGAGGTCTCCAGCTCCTCTGGACTCTGCCCACAACGCACCGCCCATGGCCTGGGTCCAGGTGATGACAGATCCATGTGGCTCGGCAGCTCCCTTTTGCCAAGGACACAGAGCAGGGATGGGGGTTCCCCACCCTGAGCCTCCAGCAGCCCTCAGTTCCCAGGACGGGCCAGACCTGAGCACACAAGGCAAGGGGCAATGCTTCCTGAGTTGGGAGCTCCACGCACCCCCACAAGGTATCCTGAAGAGCCTGGGCTCCCACACACCAGCGGTGTCGGCTGCTCCCCAGCTCTGGACTCCAGCGGCAGCTCATCCAGCACTCAGGAGATACTCACTTGCCATAGTGAGTGGGAAGGAAAGTGCCAGACAGGAGGGAGAAGTTGATGTTATCTAAAAGTAAGAGGCCTTAAATCAGCAGAGATACAGACTTCCCCCAAATATGGCAAAGGACCAGATCCAGGGGTTTGGGCTTGGGCCCAGCACCCTGTCAGGATCGGGGCCTTGCTGAGCCAATTCACACTGGGTCTCTGCCCCACAGAGCTGTCACACCAACACGTGTGCCAACGTTCCCTCTAAGCTTCTCCAGCCACATGCAGAATAAGTTTTTTCAGGTGCACCATCCATAGAAACACAAAGCTGGCTGTGGGCACTCTACTAATCAGCCGGGCAGCACCCAAATCTCTCCTGAGTGGCTGCCCCAGACCACAGCTGGCAAGGAACTCTGCCATGGGCAGACACCCATTTTGCGTAAGTGTGGAAATGGGGCAGATTGACAAGCATCCTTGGCCCTCCCTGAGCCAGCCCGGTCGTTTTCCTGGCACCTCCAGCCCAACTGCTCGGATGAACACTGCTCAGCAGAACCCACCCCGATTCCTGTGGGATTCTCCCAGCACCCTGGTGCGTGTCCGCCCTCCCGCCGCTTGTCCACACAAACACTCCAGCTGCCCACCTCCATCCACATACGTAAACCTCTGGAGGACAAGTCCATCGCGGTGGGCAGGGATGGCTGTGCCCCAAGTGGCCCTATTTGTCAATGGCTGGGAGCGGATGACCAAGGATGGACCACTCAGCGGTTGCCTGTTCCCTCTAAAATGCCTGGCAGTGCCCGCGGTCAGCTGAGGAGCCCCTGGATAAGATGGACCTTGGACCAACCCACCGTGGCCATTCCTCTATTCGGATGCAAGAGAGGACTCGGGGAAATTTAAGGACCCCGCTCAGGTCTGTAGACTGTTCACAGCCTTTGGTGCTGTAGTTCTGCGCCATCCCTGTGTGTTGGAGCTATGTACCCAGCCCCCTCTGGTCTCCTTCAGCCAGCACCCTGTGCAATCCAGAGCTTTGCCCACAGAGTTGGTGCTTTAGCTCATCAATTCACACTACCCAGAGAGCACGTCCCAACCAGCCCCCCATCCCTAACACAACCTGGCTCTCCTCCTCCTCCCGGAACACTTGGCAGACCCTCCCTGTGCTTGCAGAGCATCACTTGGCAATGCCATTAGAGAAATGGGCAGATCCAGGCTCGCATAAAAGGAAAAGCATCTTCCTTGAAGCTCACGAACCCTCCTCACTGTCCTGGAGCAATGGGCAGGCATTGTAATTACCGGAAAGGAGGCATTCCAAGCCAGGAGCTGGCTGGAAGGCGGGTGATGGGCAGCTCATTAAGCACCTAGTGAAGTGTGCTGGCCCAGGGAGGACTGGGAGGGCAAGAAAGGGCAGCTCGTGACCAACGGACGCCTGAAGTCTGGCAACTCTCAGAAGGGCTGCAAAGGCATTTCCCAAATTAGTTAAATTCTCTTGGGGGTGAGAGGAGTAGTTCCAGAGAAATTAAACCCTTGCTGCTACTGCAGAGACACGAGAGCACATCTCTGTGACGACCAGTCACTGCAGCCCCTGCTCACGTCTTTCGGCTATTTCAGCCTCCAGCAGGGCTCCAGCATGCCCGGTGCCCGCACACCGGAGAACAAGATGGCCCTGAAGAGCTCGTTGCCTGGGGGCTCACTCAGACACCTCGAGGTCCAGGCCAGAGAGGGCTGGAACGGAGGGGACGCATAGACACTGAGAGGACAAATGGGTTGTCCCATGTCTCAGCAGAGCCAGGTCTACCCCAACCCATCACCTTACCCACTAGGCTACACTGTCTGTCTAAGAGAAGCTGAACTGGAGGAGGTCGGATATTGGCCTGGGTCAGAGAACGCAACAGCTGACATTAAACCGAGCATCAGCCCTCAGGCTTCAGGGCGTGGAGTCCAGCAGGAATTCTCTCCCCTGCCTGCCCCAATGCACTAACTTGGCACAGACCAAGCACACTAGGGCTTGTAGTTTCCTTGGAGCACCTTTCTTCACAGCCACCTGCTATTTCTAGATACCCTCCCTCCACCTCAAACCCACAGGCCTCAATTCTCACAGCTTGTGGGGTGGAGGGGGAGCCAACACACCCTCTGAATACCAATGAGGCATTGGCCACAGACAGGGAGCTCCCCCCGCACAGGCTGCCGCTGTCTTGACCAACACAACTGTCAAGGAGCATCTCTGGGCCCTACTGTCCAGCTGTGCATTTCCTCAGCAGACGGGCCCTCTGCAATGCATTACTGACCTCACTCTCCCAGGAGCAAACCACCAGACTGCAGGCAGGCGGACACAGGGAAGGACCTTCTCTAGCTGCTGCCCAATCCAGTCTTTCACAGCCAGGCCTGAAGTGCCTCAGAAAAATCCAGTGCAGGGGGCTGGGAGACACTGAACAAAACTCTAAGTATGATAGAAAATGGAGACCCCCTTCAAGTCAGGGGGTGCTGCAGCACCCCTGGTTTCAGCCCATAGGCATCTCAGAGCAGGCACCCAGAACTGGAACAACCTGACTTGAACACATTTGAAAACATTGGCTTATGCGAGTAACACAGCAGCTCGGTGGGACAGTTAGAAAGAGAACCCAGGAGTCTGGGGTTCCATCCTGATGCTTCAATCACAAGCCCACTTGAAAGCCAAAGGGATCCAGAGCTGGGCAGCTGAACTGAGCAGAGAAGAGACTGAAATGGGGAAAGGTGATATCTTCCAGAGAGCCTGAAGTGACTGTGACCCTTAGGGAACAGACATTTAATCTCAGGCTCTGCAATCCAGCAGAGGATAGTGTAATACATGCATCAGCTGCCAGCTACTGTTAGACAAATTCCAACCGGAAATAAGGCATAAATTTTAAGTGGGAGCAATTAGCCACTGAAACAACACACCAAGGGCTGGCCGTGAGAGACTCACCACCACTGATGGGTTTTAAATCCAGTCTGGAAGTTTTCCTAAAAGATTTCCTGGATGTATTATTTGGGTAGCTCTCTGGCCAGCCCTACACAGGCAGTCACACAAGGATCACAACAATCCCTCCTGCTCTTCAACGTCCCTTTCCAAAGAGAGCATAAGCTGCACTTACATGGTCAATAAAAATTAGACTGCTATATGCCAACATCACTTTTCAAATTAGCTCCCATGTCACTTAGGTACTTTGGAATATTTTCCTCAAGAGCCATTTCATATGGGAACAGAAGAGACATGGCAGCACAGCAGAAAATACCAACTGCTGCAAATATGACCTGTCAGCTCTACTATCCCTCTTCCCCCCGAAAAGAAAAAAAAAAAACCCAGCAGATTAAATTAAAGAGATAACAAAATGCAAGTGGATGAAAGCACCTCTTAGTATAGGCCCCAATCCGGCAGGCCACTTCAAGCACATGCAAAACATTAAGTAATGCAAGTTGTCTCATTGACATGAATTGAGCTAAGAAGGATGCACGTGTTTAAGTGTTTTGCTGGATCAGAGCCATAATGCTCATGCTGCAAAACAACAGGGTCAGGAAGAAAGCTCCCCTCGGGGCAGGTTGTTCCATAATTATCCATTACAACGTTTCATCCTCTGCAGCAGCAGAGGTTAACCATGGTCAGAGATGGATTATTGGATCAGGAGGGTCACCGTTCTGATCTGGCATGGCAATTACATGTCCCCCCAGCATGCACATGATGAGCAGACTTGGAAATCCAACTCTGTAATGGAGCACAGAGACCACGTCCTCCCTCCCTCAGAGTCAGCCTTGCCCATCTGTCACCCTGATCACCTCACAGGCCAGCACAAAACCAGCTGTCTTTCCCTTGCTCACTGAACCCACACCAGGATTTTGGGAGACCACTGGGCAGTGCAGGCTGGGAGCCAGCGACATCTACAAGGTCTACTGGTGCCCAAGCACCCTGAAGAAGACCCAGGTGGCCAATTCCCTTCTCAGTGTCGGGGGAAGCGGGTTCATGTCAGGTGACCAGCACACCTAGGCTAACGAGCCCAGATGATACAGAGGAAAGCAGCCTGCACTCACACAAACCCACAAACACCTTGCCAGTTGTGTGGTGCAGCAGATGAGGTGCAAACACCTCCTGCTGACCATTCTGGCAGGCAGAGCAGAGCAGGCGTGTCCTGCTGCACCCAGTTTGCTCAGACATGTTATCTCAGAGCTAACATAGCACAGCTCCTGCCCAGGGTCAGGCTTGCAAAAGCTGCTGCTGCCCTACAGACTTTTTCTTGCTGTTTTTCTCTGGAGAGCCAAGGCACTCCATCCCACAAGCCCAGAGCACCTTCTGTGGGCAGAATGTGGAGATGGCTGTGTCCACCTTCCAAATCCTCTCACTGGGTGAGCTGCGGAAAGTGGGGAGGGGACCTTCAGAGTATCTCTTATCCACAGAGAGGCCGATTCCCCTGGTTTGGGGTAGCCCAGGGTTTTCAAGCCTGGGCCGTTAGACTCAAGGGCTGCACATGGACTACTGGGGGAGACAGGCAAAGCTCAGCTCCAGAAAGTAACCTCCTGAGAGTATGGATTTTAGTTCTGGTCTCAATCCCTCTGTGCTTTTCACACAGTTGAGAGAAAAATCAGCGTTCACCTGACGACGCCACCCCTCCCCCCCGCCCATCTTCAGCGCATTTCTCTTTCTAGCACCTGGTAAGGCAGGGCAGGGTGCGGATCTTGGCCTTACCCTTACCATGACAGGGTGAGGTGACTAATCTGGGCCTTGGTGACTCACTCAGGATCGCTTCATCTGTGGCAGAGGAAGGAACTGAACCCACCTCCACCAAGTCCTATGCAAGGGCCCTAACCACTGAACCATGCTTCCTCTCAACATCTCCCAGGCGAGGTCAATCCCAGCACTCACCATGCTTTGCTAACATACTTTGTGAGCCAACATTTCCCAGCACAGAGCCTCCAACCCCTCACTCCTCCTGCCCAGCAGCTGTTCTGGAGCGAGAGAGAGACACAGAACCATTTCACCCCCCCTTAAAAAAATAAAATCCCACACTTCATCAAGAACATTTCAAATGAATCTTTGGAATGTAGAGCAGAGGCCTGCAGCCCATGCAGCTGTTGCAGTGAGAGCTCTCTGCAGGGCACTCGATACTCACTTGGGGCACTGGGAAGAGACCCCCAGCTGGCTGCTGACTCCAAAAGCTGGGGGAACCAGACTCTGTGCTGCCCTGCCTCTCCTGCAGATAGTTACATCCATGCAAAATAAGCCTGTGACACTACTAATTCAGAGCAGCATTTTGCACCTGGTTGCACTGGGAGAGCTCAGGCATAGAAGGGACCGGAGAGGGCCATAGAGCCTGATCTGCCCTGTGTATCACAGGCTACCCAACCCCCAACAGTTAAAGTGCAACCAAAGTATTGCAGCCCGCAGGAGTCTAGACTGTCTCGTGTTACAAGCAGAGACTAGAAGGGACTGAAGGGCAGGCCCCACAATGGCAGGGAAGTGATTAAGCAAGATACATCCAGGTAATCCCAGCTAGCAACCCTCACTCATGCACTGCAGAGGAACTGGAATCACCCCAAGGTGCTGACCAAAGTTCCCTCTATGTTTTTTCCATCCCTGGGCAGAATAAATTTTGTTACATGCACCAAGGCATGCGCAGAGGCATCACCACAGGCTGACAGCTGGGGGCGCTCTGTCAATCAGCTGGGCAGCACCCGAATCTCTCCTAGGTGGCTGTCCAAGTGCTCAGCTTCCAGAGAACACTGGTGCTGGAATAATCCCTACAATGAAAGTGCTGAGAGCCATTGAACTGAACTGCGAACCCCCCAGCCCGGGGTGCAGGGCAATCAAAGCACCACAGCTGTACACACACACCACAGCCGGCGGAGTCTCACGCGACATTCTGCTTCTCCAGGAGCCAGTCCCGCCTTGCACCCGGCCAGAAGAGCACCAGGCCTTTGGGAGCAGTGCTCAGAGGGCCCCGGGAGGAAGGGGAGCTCGGTGACCTGGAGAGAACCCGCTGGCTGGAAAGCGCTTTCGCAGGGCTCAGCCCGGCCAAGGAGGAATGGCGGGAACGTGCTTCCGCTGCCCAGGAAACCAGCCACCCGCCTCTCCCATCCAACGCGCCGCAGGGAGGCAGGCGGGGCTGGGCAGGTTCCCGGCTCACGACTTGCACAAACCATGGAAAAGCTCCAGGCTCCGGCTTCCGAGCAGCAGGGAGAGCGGGGCCGAGCTGGGCACAGGCCGCGGGCTACGGTCCGGGTTAGAAGCGGGAGTGCCAAGCCGAGCTGGGGTCCAGCCCCCGGCCAAGCCTCTGGCTGCACTTCGCCTCCTGCTCACTGCCTGCCCCGGGCCCACCCTGCAGCCTCTGTCCCCCGCTAGCCAGAGGCTCATCTGCGAACCCGCCACACACGAGCAAACTAGTCCCGGCGGCCCAGGGAGCCCAGCGAAGGGCGAGTGAAATTCCTCCCCGGGGTACAGGCTCGGGCCCCGGGGCAGCCCCAGGCTGGGAGGAGGGGGGGCCCTGCTTCTGACCCCCGCCGCCAGGCACAGCCGGGCCACACACCACGGCAGAGCCAGGCAGCCCCCCCCGCTGCGCTCCCGGCGGCTGCCCCAGCACCCCAATTCCTCCCCCCGGGGGGTACTCACAGGTAGCGGTCCAGCCCCTCGGTCTGGTGGTGCAGGGCCACGGAGAAGCCGAAAAAGCTGCGCGGGGCGCCCCCCTCCTTCAGCACCACGAAGCGGGTGTCCAGGTTGAAGGCGGAGCAGCCCGGGCTGCAGAGAGCGCCCCAGGCCAGGCACAGCAGCAGGAGCGGCAGCGGCCTCCGGCCAGCCCCCGGAGCCATGGCGCAGCTTTGCCCACCCGGCCGGTCCCCGCGGCGCGCCCTAGGCGGGCTGCGAGCTAGCGAGCGAGGCGGAGCCCGACGCGTCCTGCCCCCACCTTGCGGCCGCTCCGCACTGTTCTCCCAGGGACCCGGAACAATCCCCGCAGCCGCTTTCCCTCTTAAAGGGGCTGTGCCGCTCCGCCGGGGGAGGGGCGGTGCCAGGTGGGGGGCTGCCCCCCTCCGCTCGGGGCGCTGTAAAAAGTTGGGCAAAGTTTACCCCGCACCCCGCGTGGCCCCTGCCAGCGCCCCCTGCCTCCCGCCTGCCGCGCCGGGGAGGGGGAGCAAGCCCAGGATGGAGCGTGTCCAGGCTGGCAGGATCGAGCCCTCCGCCCATCGGTGCAGGAACTCGGGGTGCAGGGGGTGCCGCGAGGGGTTCCAGATTGGTTCAGCAACTCTCAGCACCCACACTATACAAATCGCTCCAGCGCCCCCGCCTCGGACACCTGCCCCCTGCGCTGAGCTGGGCTCCGGGTCGGCCTGTGTTCTCTGGCCAGAGCTGGAGGAGACAGGGGTGTTATAACCGGGGGCTGGCAGCTCTGGGGACACTGGGCTCAGCATACCAGCGAGGCACCCGACGCGCCGCAGCGCCCGGGGCGGGGCGGGGCGGGTACCAGGCAGTCCTCGGCCGGCTTGGGCTAACGAGAGCCAGGCGGCCCTGGCTGCGGGGAGAAGGCAGCTGAGGACTGGACTAGCCACGTCCCGATCCCCATCCCCGCGGGGCGACCCACAGACCAGGTAAGCTGAGGGAGGACAGGCCCAGCTGTGGCGATGAGCCAAGAGAGGCGGGGCCGGTGTCCCAGTCTCTGTTTGCCAGAAGCCGGGAATGGAGGACAGGGGAGGGATCACAGCGAGCGCCCTTCGCTGGGCTCTCCCCCGGGCACCTGGCCCTGGCCGCTGTCGGAAGACAGGAGGCTGGGACACGCACCTTCTGGCTGCGCCGCCCAGTGCGGCAGTTCTTCAACCAGGCGCGTTCCAAGTCACTGACCTGAACTGAATTCAAACTGCAGCTTAACAGGGAAGGACCCCACGTGTATCTGCAGTGCCGCTGGCTTGGCTGGGACCTGGTTTTGCTGTCCTGGCAGAGTTGATGGTTTCAGGGAAAGTTTCCCTCCCGTTCCCACTAGAGATAAAAAGTCAAAAATCTCAGAAAAAAGATCTGCAAACCATCCCCTGGGGGAGGGGAATTGGGTTGTGTCAATCACAGTGTTTCATTTAGATCACTTCAAGATACTGCATTTTGATTTTAAAATTGTACTAAAATTAGCTCACATTTCTAATGCAAAACCAGGGTACAGCCAGGAAACCTTTTTTTTTTTTTCCATTTAGAAAATATAGAAAAAGGGAATTTGGGTAAGTATTTTCTTTCAGAGCTTTTTTTTTTTTAAGTTGAGAAATTTGTCAGGATCAATGTGACGTGAGAAACCCTCCGCTCTAATGCATCAGTGTTTTCTGAAAGCCCTGGAAAACCATTTAATGAAAAAATTCCTTAACAGTTCTACAGTGTCTGCACTTTTGGAAATCTGCCTGGCAGCTATCAGCAGGATCTTTGAGAAGTTGATCCTGAGTGCCTTTCCCAGGCTTCAGCTCGTTTTGTAACACCCCCTTTGCAGCTGCAGGGCTGCATGTGAAAGCTGATTAATAAATATCAAGAAAAACAAATTCATGTAAAATTGCAGACAACAGTAGTGCCTCCATCAGCGGATTTTGGGAGACTGTTAAGCTTTGCTTCCTTCAGTTTACACTGTTGAAAAATGGCCAAAGTAGAGCAGCTTCTGCATTTCGTAGCCTTCCAATTCCTCCATCCTCACTGATTGACCAGCTGATTCTGCTGGTAGGTGACCAACCAGTCCCTCTGGGCACAGGTCTGTCTCTTTTCTAGAGCAGTTACTTCCCAGTGGTTGAGCCCTTAAACACAACCACCCTTTCTTGATAGCCCCTTGCCACCCACCTTCAGCATTCCTGCTAACTTTTCCATCCATGGGCAGAATAAATTCTGTTGTGTGCACCGAGACGTGTGGATGTGCACCACCCATAGAAAGACAGGCTGCCAGCTGCGGTCGCTCTGCGAATCAGCTGGGTGGCACATGAAACTCAGCTCACAGGGAACACTTCCCGTCTTAGGAATTCCACTCCCAGGTGGAGGTGCATGGACCATAGGGGACGCAAATAAAGGAAAGACCCAGAGAGTTTGTCATGGTCTCACACAGAACTCTCAGGTTCGGTTGCCCAGGTTCCAGCTTCCCCAAAGGGTCACCATGGTGGACTAACTCCCTGCTGGGAACTGAAAGAAATAACTGCCAACCTCTGGTTCATTTATGAAAAACCATCAGGGCGGTATTTGATTTCCAGGCAGGAGATTCTTTTGCACATGGTGGGGAGCAAGACAGCACTCACACTGCAAGCCTCTGCCTTTCTGCCTCCTGCGTTCCTCTACACCCCAGCCTCACTCAAAGCCCCAGGGGCTGCAGGAGAGAAGCTGGAATCGAGCAGCACAACACAGGGTTAGGTAGGTAGAGACATGCCCGTGCACAAGGGGCAGAGTTAAGGGTAAACAGGCAGCCTGCCCTGGCTTTTGCGTGGTTCGCAGCAGGGATGGGCAGCCTGTGGTGCGTGCACGACCTGGGCTCGTTCGGATTGTGTGTGGCTCTTGAGTCAGTTTGTTACCGTCCCCCACGTGCAGACTCACCGGATTCTGCGGCTTTCCAGCCACGCGGGTAAGGTAAAGCTGCTGGAAGTGAGGTGCACGCTGATTGCATGCAGCACCGCCTGTTCGAGTCACGTGCTTCCTCTGCAGCCAATCGCAGCGCTGCTGTCATTCATTCAGCATACCCCGCGAATTCTGGGCACACCAGCGCTGCGAGCGAAACGCCCCTGTCGCACGACAGCCCTGTGGCCCACTGTGATGGCGAAGGCCACTCCTGCGGCCCGCTCGCTAGCCCAGCAGGCCATTGCTGGTTCACAGCGCTGCTGTAGGGCCAGGGGGGTTGAAGCTCCAGTCGGGAGGACAGGGCAGCATTGGGTCTGGGAAGCGGTGGGGGGTTGTGTGGTTCCCTAGAGATAGTAACTGCGCACTGTCCCCTCTTCGCCGCTGCAGCCCAGCTTCCTTCAGCCTCTGGCATTGTGACCCGAGTGCCTCACAGCTCGTGCATTGGTGCTGCGCCCTGGCGCCAAGGCTGCAAACGCATTGCATCTTCACCAGGAGAGCACCTGTGCATGGACCTCCTGGCTGCAGCCTGCAGCGTGGCCGCACAAGTCGCTGCGTGTTGTTTCACTGACAGGGATAACTATGGAAGAGTAGGTTCCTGTTGGGATTGTCAGTCCTGCTCCTTCCTGCCCCGGCCCTGTGGCCTCTCCCTCAGAAGCAACAGATAACTGCAACCGCAGCAGCAACCGCTGTGGAAGGGGCTGCTGCCCACACACGTCATTTCTGGACCTTTGCCCTGGTCACTTCATTCTCAGCCTCTCTCGAAGTACTGCTTCAGGGCAGGTTTGCCATGAGCTGGAAGGAATTCCAGACTGAGTTTGTACAGCACCTAGCACAGCCTGGCATCAGAACTAGTCCCCTGTGCCTCATATGCCTTACAGTGATAGGAGACAGAGAGTCTCCTTTATCTCCAGTGGCAGAGGCCCCAGTTGTTCGGAGCTGAGTTCTGTTTCCACTGTAGCTCTGGATGGGCTGAGAACACCAAGCAGTGACGTGTGTCAAGGCCTCGCTGAGCGGAGCTTTAACTAAGATCTTTAACCCATTTGTCCAAGGGCTCTAACACAGTTGGCGGTCACCAGTCATGCGTTGCAGTGTCCTGAATGGCAGGTGGGGAAACTGAGGCATGGACGTGCACTAAGTAGGGCTGGAGGTAGCACAGAACACAGGAGCTGCAGGCTCCAACCGCCATTCTCTGGTGCACTCCCACCACCTCCTCCTCCTCACAGCCCCGTGTTTCATAGCTCTGCGCCACGCTGGGATTCTGGCCTTCCCAGCGGGCAGGGCCCTCGCGGCCGCGTCTGTTGGCTCCGCCCTGCTCGCCACACACTTGTCCGCGCGGGGGTGGCTTTCAGGCGCCGCCCTTGCTGGGCTCCCGGAGCAGCGGGAAGGAGAGGTGTGAGCGCCTGGCCCTGCAGGCTGACGGCCTGTCCGCGCCAGGGCTGCGCGACTGGCCAGAGCCCGCCCGGGACGAGCCCTCCTTTGGCAGCGCCGCGAACAGGTAGCGCGAGTCCTCAGCCTCGGGCCCCTGCCAGGGCTCGGCCGCGCCGGGATGTCGTGCAACGCCAGCGGCCGCTCCAACGTCCCGCCGGCTACCGCCCCGCACCCGGCCTCTCCGCCCGGCAACGGCTCATTTCCTCCCCGCCTGGGAGAGGAAAGCGGCGCTCCCCGGCCGTCCCAGGCCTGTAGCAGTGATTCACTTCCCCCGCGATCCCGCCGCGCGCCCCTCAGGGGGGACGGCTCTGGGGCTGCCTGGCAGTGCCGCAGCCGCCCAGCCCAGGGTGAGCTCATTCCCCGGGAAGGGAGGCGCCCTTCCCTCGTGCGCCCAGGCCGGGGCTGCTGCGCTGCCCCTCCCGTGCGCAGAGGAAGGAGGGGAACTCCGCGGAGGGAGGCGCTGGGGTCCTGGCTGGCGTGGAAGGGAGGCTCAGGCCGGGTTTCCGTCCCGGGAGCCCAGCTCGGCTCCTGCCACGTGCCACGCAGGGGCTGGGCCGGCGGGGTCTCCAGCCCCGGCTTTCCCCATCCCAAGGCGGCGGCTGGGTCTCTTGCCTTCGGCCAATCTGGAGCTCCTGGCTCAGGTGAGCGGAGGGGCGGCCCCTCCTCAGGAGAGCGAGCCGGGGAAGGGCCGCGATTCCCGAAGCTAAAGCGCCCCCAGCCAGCCCGGCCAGAGCGCAGGAACGGGACGGGATTCGCTTCTCAGTGAAGGGGGAAAAGGGCTCTTTGGGGACGGGAACGAAGACCAGGGCTCCGGCTGATGGTTTTCATCCCTGGGCAGAAGGAATGTTGTTGTGTGCAGGGAGGGATGTGCACCGCCAGTAGAAACCCAGGCTGCCGGCTTGGGGGCGCTCTGCTAACCAGCTGGGCAGGGCCTGAATCTCTCCTGGGCAGCCGCCCAGCTCACAGGACACTGCCCAAGACACACGGGATGCCAGCTGGCAAGTGGGGGGCAGGGGTGTGTCACAGCAAAGTCCCGATTTTGGCCAAGGGCAAATGGGTGGCTGGAGTTGTGTACACACTGACCGCTGGCTGGGACGGCCCGAGTCAAGTACACACTGACCGCTGGCTGGGACGGCTGGAGTCGTGTACACACTGACCGCTGGCTGGGACGGCCCGAGTCAAGTACACACTGACCGCTGGCTGGGACAGTCGGAGTCAAGTACACACTGACCGCTGGCTGGGACGGCCCGAGTCGTGTACACACTGACCGCTGGCTGGGACGGCCCGAGTCGTGTACACACTGACCGCTGGCTGGGACGGCCGGAGTCGTGTACACACTGACCGCTGGCTGGGACGGCTGGAGTCGTGTACACACTGACCGCTGGCTGGGAGGGCCCGAGTCGTGTACACACTGACCGCTGGCTGGGACGGCCCAAGTCAAGTACACACTGACCGCTGGCTGGGACGGCCAGAGTCATGTACACTGACCACTGGCTGGGACGGCTGGAGTCGTGTACACACTGACCGCTGGCTGGGACGGCCTGAGTCGTGTACACACTGACCGCTGGCTGGGACGGCCCGAGTCGTGTACACACTGACCGCTGGCTGGGACGGCCGGAGTCGTGTACACACTGACCGCTGGCTGGGACGGCTCAAGTCTTGTACACACTGACCGCTGGCTGGGACAGCCCGAGTCGTGTACAGGCTGACCGCTGGCTGGGACAGCCAGAGTCACGTGCACTGACCGCTGGCTGGGACGGCCGGAGTCGTGTACACACTGCCCACTGGCTGGAACGGCTCGAGTTGTGTACACACTGACCACTGGCTGGGACGGCTGGAGTCATTGGCTAAATGGTTTTTGTCAGACGGGAGAGGTGATCCACCTGTCCCTGTGGCTGGATGGGAATTGCTCACTGTAAGTTAACACAATAGGCCTCCATTTACACACGAGGTCAAATGATCACAAAAAGGTGAGAGATCAACCAGGGAGCAGCACACAGAGTCAGAGCCTGGCGCTGCAGAATGGAGCTGATACCCACGCAGGGCTGTCTCCTGCCCGCTTCTGGCCAGGCGGCAGCAGGTGCACCAAGCCAGAGAAAAGGCACAGGAAGCAGAAGGACACTGAGATTCATCGGGAAAAAAGTGAATCAGGAAAAGTTATTGTTCCCATCACACAAGAACAAGGGGTCCCCACAGGACATTAATGGGTAGCAGATTTAAAGCAAACCAGAGGAAGTGTTTCTTCATGCAGCCCATGGTCAGCCTGTGGAGCTCCTGGCCAGAGGAGATTCTGAAGACCAGGACTGTAACATGGTTCAAAAAAGACCTAGATCAATGCCTGGAGGTTGAGTCCATCAATGGCTAGTAGCCAGGCTGGGCAGGGCTGGCATCGCTGGCCTCTGTTTGTCAGAGACCAGAAATGGGTGCAAGAGGATGGAGCACTTGATGGTTGCTTGTTCTGTTCACTCCTGCAGGGGCACCTGCCTTTGGCCACTGTCGGAAGATGGACCTTTGGGTCTGACCGGTTTTACCTCTTAAGCTCCATCCTATACCTCCCTGCAGGAGGGATAGAGCTCCAGCCCTGCTCAGTCCCCCTCCCTCACTCCACTTGGTGAGCACTGACCTGGAGAATCCTGGCCCTAGGTCCCTGCTGCCCCTTACCCCAGTCCCTGCTTTCCTGCTACCCTGCCTGACACTTCTCCCACCCCTCACCTGCCTGTGCTCCCTCCCACCTCCAGATTTGTTGTGCGGAGGGAAGTAAACTCCAGATCACGTGGATTGTGGATCGGATGAGTTGAGCCTGGCAGATGCGGATCCCCATTTTGTACACACACAGCGCTGTGAACTTTAGCTGCTAGATGGTGTGTTGGGATGTCTCTGTAAGCGGGCCCCTCTGTTCCCGGTAGGTGCACTCACTACCACCCAGATCTTCCAGCTTTGGTGATAATCCATTTTCATCAGCAGCCATTGCACATAACACTGGACCAGAGCTGGATCTGCTGTTTACCATCCTGTTGGAGACAGCTGGCCAGGTATGTTGATGTAGCCAATGACAGGGGCTGGGGATCAGAGGGACTCAGGGACAGAGCTGCCCTATTGTTAACCTGTGATGCTAAGTAAGGCCTGACACAGCCCCACGGGCAGAGGCGACAGGCAGCCGGCACCCAGCTGAGCACAAGCAGGGCTCCCTCAGGCTGAAGACGATGTGAACAGGTGATGCCCTGTGACTGTGCCATGGGGGTCGTGGCTTGATTCAGCTGCAGCAGGAGCAATGCACCCAAGAACAGTTCGGAGAAAGAACTAGACAGAACAAGGGCCATGTAACTCCATTCATGAAACAGGCACAAGCACCGCAAGCATCCAACTGCAGCAGCCTGGAAGGCACCTCTTCAGGGCCATCAGCATCTTTGGGGCATAAACAAAGCAGGTGGTGCCTTTGCTCCCCCACCCCCTTTGTTCTGCTGATCTGTGAGGCCCTCTGGCACTAGTGGAGACCCCAGGCACCGTGCCACTCCTGGCAGCCTGGAAGGAGAAGCCCAGCTGTCCCAAAACTCCGAAGAAGCCCCAGCTGTGGTGAAGAACAATGCATTGCCCTGGGCCAAAGCACTGCAAGTGGGATTTAATTCTGGTGGATCCACCTTTGCACCTGGCTTTCCAGCAGCCCTGTGAGGCCACAGAATGGGCGTCCAGCAGCCAAGCAGAAACCCCACAGGGATGAACCAGGCTCCCTGTAGACCGATTCAGGAGCTGGGAATAAACAGATCTTCCCAGCCTGTTGGGAATCATCACCCAGTGGCCCATCCTGGCATTACTCCCAGCTCCAGTTTCTTATCCTGAGCTCATCTGCAGAGGATATTTACAGTAGCAGCGTCTCCTGGCTATGTTTATCCAGGGCTCCTGACTGTTCCCAGGGATGAGGGGAGGGCATGGGACAGGCTGGCAATGGAAAGGATGAGCTGTGTCCCAGGGGGAAGGGGGTTGCAGGATGAGAGGAAGATGAGTATGGGCTGTGGGAAACCCAAGGGGTCGCCCCAAGATTCCACTCTGAGGCTGTGTCATGGAGTAGGGGGTGGGTGTGAGAGACAGCGAGGCTGGATGTGTGTGTGTGACAGGCAGAGAAGCTCACAATGGCTGAGGATGACCCCCTGGGGCTGTAATCTAAGCTGGCAGGTAACACCTCTGTCCCTGAACAAAGAGCAGGGAGGAGCTGAGCTGGGTTTTGAATCAGAAGCTGGATGGAGAGGGGGAGGGCAGCCATCCTGGGCAGAAGGGAGACTAGACCCCAGATGTGGGCACCCGTCAGGCTCCTTTTCCCCAGATGGATTGAAATTACCATCTCTGCCTGCTGTACTGACATCTCTGCACTGTTCTGTGTCTCTGTTGACTAATAAACTTCCCATTCTACCTGCTGAGTGAGAGTTACTCCTGCCTGCAGACGGGGTGCAGAGCTTGGGGACGCCTGAATCCCATGACACCTGGTGGCAGCGGTGGGATGCACTGCACCTGCGGATGGGCTCCCAGCAGTGACTGACTGGGCACAGTAGAAGGAAGGAGACTCATAAGAGCCGGGGTGCTGGAGGCAGAACAAAGCAATTTTTTGGAAACCGTGCAGCGCTGCAGCTTTGGCCGGTGAGTCGGCAGCCAGAGGAATGGCAGGGAGATGACTTACACCAGACTCTTGAGGGCAGACCTTGTGGGGCTGTGCAGAGAGAAGGGCCTGACCATGGGGAGGGCACCCAAGGCCCAGCTGATTGCCTGGCTGGAAGAAAATGACTGATCCAGGGGGCTGGATGCTGTCCCAGCAGGAAGCAGCCGGTTACCTCCTGGGAGCGTTTCAGACTCTCAGGCAGGAGGGAGGGTTGGACTCCGCCAGAGAGATGCCGTGCTCACCAGGCCGCACTCCACTAGCAGTGGCTCATCCTAGGTAGAGTCCCCATGACAGAGCTGTGGTGGCTGGATATCCAGGTGCAATTAAAGGAACTGGAAGATCAGGAATGGGAGAGACAGAGAGAGCATGAGTGGGCCATGGCAGAGATGAGACGTGCAGCGGTCCCGGCTGCGGTGAGAGTGGAGAGGGCCAGGAGGCCTGGAACTGGCAGCCACTTTGAGAAGCATGTGCTGGCCCAGTGTAAGGACGTGGGGGACCTAGATGGGTTTCTCACCTCCTCCAAGTGAGTCTGCAAGTTACACCAGGTCCCCCCCAGCTGAATGGCTCCTGTGGCTCACCCCCTTTCTGGATCAGAAGGCCGCAGAGGTGCTCAGCGAGCTCGAGGGGCTGAAGCCTGAGGACTATGAATGGGTCAAACAGGCCCTGCTGCGTAAGTTCGGTCTGACCCCCGAGACGTTCAGGAAGAAGTTCCATTAAGCGCACAAAAGGCCGGAGGAGACCTATGTAGACATGGCCTCCTGCCTGACGCAATACTGCTGCAAGTAGGTGTTTGGGATGGGAGCCCAGACTGAAGAGGACCTGGCGAAGTTGATGGTCCTGGAATGGCTCTATGGAGCGTGCCTGACCTACCTGAGGCTGTGGCTCGAGGACCAGAAATCAGAGGACTCACACAGTGCGGGGAAGCTGGCGGATGAGTTCACAAACAGCTGGGCCAGGTTTGAAAGGGAACCCAGAAGGACAGGGAATCCCAAAGAGACCAGTTCCTGGCGGTATAATGGGGGGGAAATCACCTATGGGGCGAGCGCAGGAAACGGGGCCCAGCCATCCTCCTCTCAGAGGGCTAACCACAGCCTGGATGGATCAGCCGGTCCGAAGGCCCAAACAAGACCTGGGCTGTTATCACTGTGGGCAGAAGGGGCATAGACAGGCCCAGTGCCCCAAATTCCCAGACAGGCTGAGCAGGCTGGGGCTCATGGGGTCAACTGGGTGGAGTCCGAGAAGCTGGAGGGGCTGGCGGCCCAAGCGGGTGGAGCTGGCAGTACGTCCTCAGCTTGGGACGAGCTGGACCCACAGACCAGCTCCTCGGGGGGGGGGCCCAAATGCACAGGGCTCAGTTTACAGAGTAGGGGTAGGGCTGCCTCTGTGGAGCAAGTGCCTCATCCCCTCTGGGTGGATGGGAGAAAGGCCACGGGGTTCTGGGACATGGATATGGATGTGACTGACGCTGGTCCGGCCTGGGGTGGTGGCACCAGATCAGATGATGCCCAATTCCCACCTGACTGTAACAGGAATCGACAGGACCCCTTTCAAGGTGCCCAAAGCAGGGGTGCACCTGAAATGAGGGGACAAGGAGGGCCCCAAGGAGGTGGGCATACACAGTCATTTGTCTGCTGATGTACTAATGAGTGACCTGAAACACTGGCTGGGTGAACGTCCTCAGGTCCTGGTCTTGACTCGCAGCCAAAGAAAGTGGGGGGTGCTCTCCATGGGTCTGGGGGAATGCCCAGCTGGAGCCACAGGGGCCTACCTTGGGAGCCTACCAGGGGCCCTGAAGAGCTGGGTCTCACAGGCCAGTGGTCCTGGAGCCAGGCAGGGAGGGGGAAGTGGCTTCCACCCCTGTCCCAGCCAAGGAGTTCCAGGCAGAGCTGCAGAGAGACCCCTCCTTGCAGAAGCTGAAGGAACTGGCCAGCCTCAGCCTGACCCCACCACTGGGGGCAGGCTGCAGGGAGAGATTCCTGTGGGAGAAGGGATTCCTATACTGGGAATGGGTTCCCACATGCAAAGCGGAGCCATGGGGGGTCCAGAAGCAGCTGACGGTTTCCCCAAAAGTACCATTGCAGGCTGCTGTACCACGCCCACAATGTCCCGCCCTGACCTCTATCGAAGCTGACACTGTGGCAGATGCGCTGCTGTCCATCTTCAGCAGGGTAGGGTTCCCCAAGGAGGTGCTTACAGACCGGGGGTCTAACTTCATGTCAGCCCTGCTGCAAAGCTTGTGGGACAAGTGGGGGGTCCGGCACACCTGGGCCACAGCCTACCAAATGCAAACTAACGGGTTGGTGGAGAGGTTCAATGGGACCCTGAAGCAGATGCTGAGAACTTTTATGAACCAGTACCCACAAGACTGGGACAAGTACTTACACTTACATGCTGTTTGCATACAGGGAGGTGCCCCAGGAATCCACAGGGTTCTCCCCGTTTGAGCTGATGTATGGAAGGAGAGTGCGGGGAACCCTGGACTTGCTCAAAGCAGAATGGGAGGGGAAGGCCTCTCCCGAAGGGGAGTCAGTGGTACATCATATATTGACCTTCCAGGAAAAGCTCACTGAGCTCATGGGCCTGGCCAGGGAGAACCTGTCCAGGTCCCAAAGGAAGCAAAAGGTCTGGTATGACCACAATGCTCAGGCCTGAGCCTGTGCCGCTGGGGACCAAGTGATGGTTCTCATACCCATGCAGCAGAACAAGCTGCCTAGGATGGTCCCGTCAAGGTCATTAAACAGCTAAATGAGATGAACTATGTTGTAGAACTGTCAAACCGGGCTCACAGCCACTGGGTCCATCATGTGAACATGATGAAACTGTACTGGGACAGGGATAACTTGGTGCTGGCTATGTGAAATCACTGGGAGAGGTAAGGGGATGATCCCGTGGTGGATCTGGTCCCTGGGACTGGAGCCGGCTCCTTGCTGGAATCCGTTCCCCTCTCTGAACAGCTGACCCCTGCCCAGCAGATGGAGATCAGGGAGGTGCCATGTTCACACCAATGGCTGTTCTCTGACAGACAGGGACTCACTAACTTGGCTGTCCACCGAATAGAGACAGGCACCCATGCTCCTATGACGTGTGTGCTGTGCAGAGCCGTGGGGAAAACAGCCCAAGACATAGAAAAGGAGGTCCAAGATATGCTGGTCCTGGGGGTGATCTAACTATCCTCCAGCACCTGGGCCTCTCCCATAGTGCTGGTCCCCAAAAATGATGGGTCTAATTTTGTGTGGACTATTGCAAACTCACTCACCAAGGGGTACTGGCAAGTACGATTGGCTTAAAATACCTGGCTCGAATTGGCTTTCATCAGGCAAGGGGGTGGGGGGGGCTCTACGAGTTCCTGGTCCTGCCCTTCAGCCTCCAGAGGGCACCTTGCCATCTTCCAGCACCTGGTGGACCAGCTGCAGAAATGGACAGAGAGCTTTGCCCTGGCGTACATGGACAATATTTGCATCTTCAGCCTGATGTGGGAGGACCATGTGTCCCAGGTCAGCCAGGTGCTGGGCTGACTATCAAAGCGCAGATGTGCAAGGTGGGGATGGCTGAGGTGACCTACCTGGGCCACAAGGTGGGCAGCGGCTGCTTAAAGCCAGAGCCAGCCAAAGTGGAAGCTGTCAGAGACTGGCCTGTGCCCCAGATTAAGAAGCAGGCCCAGCCCTTCATAGGGATGGCAGGTACTACGAGGGATTTGTGCGCTACCTTAGCTCCATTGCAGCCCCTCTCATGGAGCTGTATAAGAAGAGGCAGCCAGAGAAGGTGGTTTGAACCGAGCAGTGCCAGGAGGCTCTCTGTGCACTGAAGGAGGCCCTGGGAAGGGCCCTGGTGCTGGCAAACACAGACTTTGATAAGCCCTTCATGGTGTTCACCGATGCCACACGCACCAGGCTGGGCACTTTGCTAATGCAGGCGAATGACAAGGGGGAGAGACACCCCACTGTGTACCTGAGCAAGAAGCTGCTGCGCAGCAGCTATTCCCATGTGGCTCCCCAGGGAGGCTAGAAAACCAGAGGTTGTGATTTTCAGAAGCAATTAATGATGCTGGGGGCAGGGTGGAGGGTGGGTATTTGATGATGTCTTCAAAGGACCCTACCCTGCTTTTCAGGGAGTGGGTACTCCGAGCTTTCTAAGGATCAGCCCCTTTAAGAGCCTCTTGAAGAGGAAACACCTCCACTTCCCCCCTCAAACTGAGTCACCCCCAAATCCCAGCTGCAGCGTGCAGGGTATGTGGTGCAGTACAGCACGTGTGCACAGGGTAGGGCTGGTGACCCCGCCTGGGGGACAGGAGAGCCACCAGCAGGCAGACAGGATACTAAAGAGCCTTTAAAAGATGCCCCAAGCTGGTGCTTTCCTCCCCCCACACCAGGAGGAACGTCAGGAATGTGATGAATTGCTAAGGTGACGCACTACCCCGCCACCTGGCACTGCCCACCCAGCAGGAGGCTGTGCCACTGCCCAGCCCACCTGCTGTCACCTGGTATGGGCAAGGCTGGAAGCCCTGCCTTGTCCGCTCTAGCTGCACGGTGCGGGTGACAGGGCAACCGCGAGGAAGGGACATAGCCCAGTAGCCAAGGGGCTTTCAGCCAAGCTGAGAGGCTGAAAGGGAGCCAGGCCCAGCCTGCCCGATACCCAGCCTCTCCCAGTCTGTTCGACCCCCAGCCCCGTTAGCTGCAGGCTCATTACTGGGACTGACACACCCAATGCAGCCCCAAACCCTGGAAGCTCACGAATCCAGTGTTGCTGCTAGCACAACTGAAGGCTGCATGATCAGGCCCAAATGCCTTGAGAGGTGACCCCTGGCAGCTGCTGGAGAGCCAGAGCTGCTTCCAGATCCCAGGAGACTTCACCAGGGCAGCCTCAGACTGGAATAGGCAGCGCTTCACTGCTGCCCTCAGGGGCTGCTCTGGGGGGGCGGGGGGGCCTGGGAGCCCCCTGGGCTGCAGAGCTGACTGAGACCACTGTGGCCTGGAGCAGCCCAGGGGTGGGTCTAACAGACATCCAGAGTTGGAGAGGATACGCGAGGTGGCCTGTGAGCCACAGCAGGTCAGACTAGGTCAGCTGAGCAGTGGGGTCTCTTCAGGCTACAAAATCTACCAGCCACTCAGGGGCAGCTCAGAATCCAGGAGGCCCTTGGGTTACTTAAAGCTACTTTACTGCCCACCCCTACCCCAACCCCTTGCTGTGATTTCTGGGAGGAACTCCCCACTCCAGGGCTGGGAATGAGCCTGGCTGGAGAAGCTTAGAACCAAAGGCTGGGATCCCCGCTTCCAAGGTGGTCAGGTTACCGCCGCCAGAGGCCAGCCAGCAACCCCAAGAGCTGAGCGCCTGCAGCCTGGTATGGGGAGGCCTCGTAAATCTGTTGCCACCAGCTGCTGAGAGCTGCAGGCCCAGGTGGGCTGACCACACATGCACTATTGTTCTGTGCAGTGTCCCAGATCATGCTTGGGGGTGGGTGGGCAGAGAGGGAGCCCAGCAATGGCTCAGCCAGGCTGAAAATTTTCCTGTTGCAACAGGAAAGGGCCCTGGCCTGGGATCCCACCTCTACTGCTGCCCAGGGAGAAAAGCCAATAGAAGACTACGGAACCAGGCCCAGCTGGTGTTGCTACTGTCGTGCTGTTAATATCACAACGTGAGCAGGTGTCTTGCATCCTCCTCTATGCCTGACCATTAGCAATTGTGTCCAATACAGGCACAGCTGTGGCACCTCCCTCTGCCACAGCCTGGGGACAGACTGACACATTTAGCGCTGGAGGCCAAATGGCCCCATCCCCATGGGGGTACCAGTTGTCAACCTTCAGATTTGCACTGTAGTCCTGTGGAGAGCCATGGAATAAACTCATTGCCCTGCAAACTGGGGGGCTCATGTATGGGCCTGGAATAACTCCTGGCCCCTGAGATGTCAGGGCTGATTCCCTGCTCTAGAGAGTGGCTGTTAGTAGCAGCCTCTGCCTCCTTGTGACCCCAGCTGGCTCCAGGAAACCCAACCCTCAGCAAGGGACATTCTGTGCCTCACCCCCAGGTTCAGGATCTGCTAACCTCACAGCGGATCCCCAGAACACATCCTACTCTGCTTCTCTTTCTATGTCATTTTTTAGCCTGGACAGCCCTTGACAACGGAGGCTGCATCCCACAGGAAGGAAGTCTTAGTCAGATTCATTTACAACAATGCAGCTTTTGGGCATGGCTGGAGTCAGTCACTTAATGGGGCAAACTGCATTAGCACCTGAGCCAGGCACCAAGCCAGGCACCAGCAGTGTTCCCTGTCAGCTGAATGTGTGGGTAGTCACCCTGGAGAGATTCCGGTGCTGCCCAGCTGATTAGCAGAGTGCCCACAGCAGGCAGAGTGGGTTTTCATTGGTGGTGCACAGCCAGACATGCTGTGGTGCGTATAATAACATTTATTCTGCACAAGGTTGGAAAAAAATTAGAGGGAACATTGGTCACCAGTCCAGAGATCTCTGCTTGACACGTGCAAGGAATTGGCAGAGGCAACTGCAGCCAGTCTACACTGCACGCTTATCCTAAGGGTTCCCACAGCCCATCCTTGTGGCTTTGCCAGGCAAAGTCAGGAAGGAGCTGGTCTCCATAGAGTTCTTCCCCCTTCCAGCTAAGCCATCTGGCACTGTGCTGAGCTTGTCCAGCTTGAGGCATTTCCTCAACACTTCCAGGACTATATTCAGTCTCCCACTTTGGCTTGGTGCCACTCCCCTGGCTGGGCCAGTCTCCCCTGGAAGTGGCTCCTGATAGCTTTTGCAGATGACAAGGGCTTCTGCTCTGAATGAATGTGTACAAGGGAGCGATTGAGGCAAGATATAAATCCAGTCAGACCAGATGGGCTCTCGGTAGCTCTGCTGTCAACTGACACTTGGCACTCGGTTTAAGTGTCAGGTACAATACTGAGGCTTGCTTATTTTCTGACTGTCACATGGTTCCCCTGCAGAAATACCGCAGCATGATCAGTTTCACCTACCATGTCTGGTCAATTTCATCCCCTCTTCTCCCTGGGCACAAGGTGTTCTGACTCCCTGCACAGTGCACTGCAAAGGGTACAAGCAAGTGGGGGGAAGGGAGGCAGTGGGCTGTTTAGCTTTTATTGGAATCATACAGACATTTACAGATGTTCATAAGGATGGTTTTGCCACACAGCCCTTAAAATCAAGTGACAAGTTCCTCAAGATCCAGACTGAGCCTACCAGTGTGTTTCTTCCGCACCTGGTACAAAATGACCCCTGAACCTGTGCGAGACCAGGGCGTGCTGCTCTCATACAAATAGACGTAATTAACAATCTTCTGCCTGCCTTTCATAGAGAGCTTTTCCTCTGTAGATATCACCAGGGCAACATCTCCTACGTTTACAGATGGGGAAATGGAAGCACAGGCGGGGTGAAGCAACCTGCCCAAGGCCACCCACTAGGCTCATGGCAGAGCCAGAATTAAACCCCAGACCACCTGTTTCCCGCTTTATTCACTCGGCCACACAGCCTCTATTAAATAATAAATCAACCTGCCACTGTCCCTTCAACGTTCTCTCTCCTCCAGTACTGCCACTTGGAGATTTGTTGGTTTATTTATTTTTTGTGGACCTTTGCTATCTCTCCACATATCCTTCCCCTTTTTAATACAATCTTTTCCTTTGCAGTTGAGGAAGGAGGATGTTGTGATTAACTCAGGAGCCAGGATTCTCTGCTCCCAATCCGGGCTTTGTGGCTAACTTGCTGTGTTGTGGTGGGTAAGCCACTTCCTCTAAGACTGTGATCCACTGAAAGGGAGCAGTTGGAGGATTAAAGTCTGTAAAACTTCCCCGTCCCACACCACCGTCCCTCTGCTCTTTTGATTTGCTAACCTTGATAACAATTTTTGGATCTCTGTGCTTTATATATTGAGTCTGTTCTGCTACGGCTATGATCTGAAGAAGCGGGTCTGTCCCTCGAAAGCTCACCACCTAATAAATTATTTTGTTAGTCTTCAAAATGCTACGTCTGCTTTTTTGTTTTGGTGGCATACAGACTAAGAGGGCAACCTCGGTCTCTTTCAGATCCTGTCTGCTTATACAAGTCGAAAGTGTTCTCTTTACTGACACCTTGTGGCTGTTGTGGCTTCCTACAGATAAATACAGAAATGTTTCCTTAAGACGGTAGAGCAGCCAATTTAGCCCCAGGGGATCAACTGTTCTCTATGGGGGTGACCTACTGGGAACATGAACCTGTAGTTTGCACTGTCCCATGCTTAGAGACGGTGGGAAAATGGATAAAACAAACATGTCACCACATTAAAACTTTCCCCAGTTGATTTTGTGAAGTTCGGAAGTGACTGTCCCAAGACAATTCTCATTTATTTTCCCGCTTTGTTTTTTTCCTTTCTTGTGTTCTTGTTTCATCTCCCTTCTCCTTTTCAGCTTTGAGGGGGGGAAAATTCATAAGGAATGACTAAGAGAAAAGCAAAACAAGAAAGGGAAAGAAATCTCTTTTAGAAAATAGAGAATCATAGAAACCTAGAGCTGGAATGGGGCTCCAGGGTCGTGGACCCCAGCCCCCTCCTGGAGCAGGATCAACCCTAACTACATCATCCCAGCCAGGGCTTTGTCATGTGGGGACTTAAAAAGCCTCTAGGGCTGGAGATTGTACCACCTCCCTAGGTAACGCATTCCAGTGCTTCACCCCCAGATGTGTGAATGGATGAGTTTTCCTTATTTTAACCCCCAACCTCCCACGATTATTTTAAACTGAAACCAGCCCTGCTTATTATATTCCTCCAACACTTGAGCCCCTCCCTCATCTGTCTGTGTCGGTCATGCTGACCTCCCTTTGTACCTGACTCTTGTTTTCCTGCCTCTTTCCCCACTGGTTTCCCTTTTCCATTACCCCAAACTACCCCCCTCAAAACACAGACCCCTAAAGCGCTGTGTGTGTCACTGTCGAGACAGGAAGGCGGGAGTAGTGTGGCAGCAAGTAGTACTCTCTTGCTTACTTTGGGTCTTAGATACACTGAGTATCCACTGTATTCCACTGATTCCTGTGGGCCAGGAGGGCAATCAGCACCATGCATGATCAGGCCCTTCCCTTGTGTCTTGTGTTACACACTCTCTCTCATGCTGTCTCTCTCTCTCAGGCCATGAGCTCCTTGAGGGAGGGGACATCTCCTTCCCCAGCCTGAGATGAAGGTGCCCCTGTCTGTCTTACCCAGATTGTCCCAGTGAGACCTATTAGTGTTGTACCCAGATACCACACAGACAGGGTGCACCTGTAAGCCTGTGACTAGGGCACGAGAGACTAGAATAGCTCAGCCTTTGGGTTCTCTAAGAGCAGTGGAAGAATCAGGCCTTCTGAGCAGATGAAAACCCAAGCCGACAGGTGGGCCCATACTCAGACCAGAGCTCAGACTCCCCGAGTGCCCTGATTGGTTTAAAATATCTCCCCTCTCCACTGCCCCCCGACAATCAATTCCTCAGGTTGCTGCAGACCCCCAGCCGCCATGCTAGTCTGGAACAGTGAGACCGCTGGAAAAGGCTATTTCTAGCCCAGCCAGTAGCTGGGAGGGAATGTTGCAGACCAGGTGAATGGCTGGCTGTGGGGTTACAATCCAGGCCTGATTTTGCAGGCTTGGAGCAGGGATGAGTTCAAGCCTGGGGGCTGGGAGGGGTTGGGTTTGGTTTTCCTGCTGGTCCTGAGAAGCATCCATCCCACCACTCTCTCCTCAGTCCTACCAGTCTAGAGGATTATTTGACACCCAAGAGGACACTAGATGGAGCTGGTTCCCCAAGCAGCACACACAAATCAGGCAGACAGATGCAGTCCCCCTGGGCTGCCTGTCCATTCTCCAGGGATCCCACCGCCCCCTGCCAACATACACTTGGAAGAAGGCAGGAACCCAGACAGGCAGCCAAGTGCCAGGGACTCCTGCAGGCATCCTATCAGCTCTGTCCCACTTGCGGACTTACTCCTGTGTGTCTGGCAGCTGGGTCAGCAGTGGGAGAGATACCGAACTAAGGGCCAGAGAAATAAACAGAGCAGCAGATGCTTGGATAGAAGAATGTGGAGGAGAAGAGTGGGCCAGATCCACAGCTGGTGTGAACTGGTGCACCACTGAAGTCAATGGGGCAGGAACCCAGCTGGAATACATCAGTCCTAGCTCCAGTGAAGTCACCGAGCTTTGCTGGTTCACATTAGCTGAGGATCTGCTGTTGGTCCTTCGCAGGGGTCTCTGGCCCTGGTAGGGCTGTTCATGCTCTGAACATACAAATCACAAAACCAGGGGATGCTGCATCATGTTCCCATTATGTGGATTCAGGCTCCTAGTGGAGAGCCACTGCATCCATCCTCTGCTGCTTTCAGACTTGGATTCCAGGACACTTCGTGGCACGTGGGTTAGCTGTTGCACACCCTGTTTATTCACGTTTGAACTCTGGCTTGAGGGTGGTGCTCATGCAAGAGAGGAAGTGGAAGCAGCGGCTAAAGCCAGTCTTAATTTGCATGGTTGGGGGGTGGTACACGTCAGCCCTGCTTGCAGTCCCAGTGCTGTTCAGCTCCTGGCTGGGCCCCTCCACCCCTGCACCCCACCTAGCTGTGGTTCCGATGCATTTCTCAACCCACAGCCCCAAACAAGATGCAGAGATCGTCCAACCCCAATGCCACACCTATTGGCCAGGAAAAGGGTTCTCGGCATCTTTGTGATTCATCAGAAGCTCAGTGGCTCACACTGGCTCCAGGAGCAATTGGCCCCTCACCCAGCGCACTCTGTGGAGGTGACAGTTGTTCCAGAACATTAGACCTGCTCATCTGTCTCAGGGGTGGACTTGGCTTCCTTCTCCAGCTGTGCTTACAGTATCTGTGAGCTTCTGCCATCCACTGAGTATTTTTGTGCTCATCTCCTTCCTCTTGTCTCAGCACTGGGTGCTGATCCCCATCCTCATCTGCTAGCTGTGATCGCAGGGTCGGGTACTGTGCCGCTCAGCAGGTGTGTCAATTCCCATCTCCTCACCCTGGTCTCTGCATTGTCGATCTGTGCCATGCAATGAGCATGAACATCCTCAGCTCCACACTCCCTCTCAGCGCTGCTTGCTTGGGCCATGCATTACAGACCTGTCTGAGTTTCCTCAGTGGAAAATTGGACCCACCTTGGTGCTCACATGCTTCCAAGCCAGCTGGGTCCAAGCAGCTCCCAGCACTGTAACTCTGGGCTGCTATGGCACATTTCCCAGGGCAGACTGCCTGCCTGGCCCCTTTCCTGGACTAACTTCCCCGATCCCTGAAGCCAGAGCTTTGCCCTCCCAAGCCCCCCATGCTGCTTCTGCATGCTCCCCCAGCATCATTCTCCACCAGTTAGTCTCACCTTCTGCATAACAGGCCAGATAGCCTGGCCCAGTGAGTCCTGCCTTGAGTCCCTAAGTTTCATTTAACCTATAGCACACACAGACACTGGAGAAAAGTTTTGCTCATCAATAATAATGTAAATACCTTTATACAGACAGGCAGGGTAAGAAAACTGCTTCCTGAGGACTTATAAGAACAGCCACACTGGGTCAGTCCAAAGCCTCATCTCCTGGGCTCTGTCAGTGGCCAAGGCCAGGTGCCCCAAAGGGAGTGAACAGAACAGGGAATCATCAAGTGACCCCTCCCCTGTCACCTAGTCCTGGCCTCTGACAGAGGCTAGGGACACCATTTATGTCTCATCTGGCTAATAGTTATTGATGGACCTGTCCTCCATGAACTTATCTAGCTCTGTTTTTAACCCTGTTATAATTTTAGCCTTCACAACGTCCTCTGGCAGGGAGTTCCACAGATTGTACATTGCGAATCTCCTTTTGTTTGTTTGTTTTAAACCAGATACCTAATAATTTAATTGGGTGTCCCCTCATTCTGCATTATGAGGAGCAAACAGCACTTCTTTGTCCACTTTCTCTACAGCAGTCATGGTTTTCTAGACCTCAATCACATCCCCCATAGTCATCTCTTTTCCACACTGAAAAGTCCCAGTCTTATTGATCTGTCTTCATATAGAAGCTGTTCCATAACCCTAATTATATTTGGTGCCCTTGGTCTGATCCCTTTCCAATTCCAGTGTATCATTTTTGACATGGGACAACTATGGCTTATTAAGGATTTAAAGATATTTACTTTGTATGTTTTGACACTGTTTTAATGGTTAGAAAGTTTTAACTTTCTGAACTTCCATGTCTACTGCTACTAAATAATTATTATGGTCTGCTCCCTCCCATTGTCTGACCCCCATCTTGGGTAATTACCTGCAATTGTGAACATTTAAATTAACTAGAAAAATTCTTAAATGCTGTAATTTCTCACAGCTGTGAAAGTGTAAAAGATTAAAATTGAAAAATGCTTAAAAATAAACCAGGTTATTAGCCACCAAAGTTATACAAAAATCAAAATCAAAATTTGAAGATCCTACATATTGTTTAGAAAGAGGTTCAGGCTTTATTTAAACAGGGAAAATCTGCCCTGTTCCTAGACAAGTGGTTGCAATGGTTAATTATGCCATTAAAACATGAACCTTATTTCTAGCTGAAATATGTCTAGCTTTAATTTCCAGCCATAGGGTCTTCTAATGCCTTTCTCGGCTGAACTGAGGAACCTTTTTCTGTCATCTCTTTTCCATGGAGGTAGCCATAGACCAGTGGTTCTTAACCAGTGTCCATAAAGCTCATCTTCAGAGGTCTGTCAATCAGAGTCACCAGTTTTAGACTGACTAGATCCCAAGGCCGAAAGGCAAAGCCAGAAATACACCAGTTTTGTGGGACCCCTCTGCTGTGGAGCCCCAGCTACTTGCCCTATGCGCTACCCCCTAGGGTGCATCTACACTAGCTGGCCACTTCAAAGTAGCTGCCCAATGTCGAAATAGCACACGTCACGTCTACACACACCGTGCGCTATTTCAACGTTGAAACTGACGTTAGGCAGCGAGACGTTGAAATCACTATTCCTATCCGAAGATGGGAATAGCACCCTACTTCAACATTTAATGTTGAAATAGGGCATGTGTAGATGATCCACGTCCCTCTACATCGACATAGCAGGGTCCTCCATGGTGGCCATCAGCTGAGGGGTTAAGAGATGCTCTGTCCAGCCCCTGCAGGGCTCTACAGTCGACGCATGAAGCAGCCCTTAGCCCAGGGCTTCTGGCTGCTGCTGCTGCAGCTGGGGGTCCATGCTGTGCGCACAGGGTCTGCAACCAGTTGTCGGCTCTGTGAACCTCGTGCTGTGCAGGCCGAGTGTGTCTGGGAGGGGCTTTTTAAGGGAGCGAGTGGCTCTCGCACCAGAAGGGCTAGTCCAGCCTGTGACCCCGTCCACAGGCTTTGCTGACCCCTTATTTCGATGGAGAGTGCTTGTGTGTGTGGACGCTCTGCATTTCCTTCCAGGGCGGCTCCTTTCGACACTCCCCGTCACTACTTCGACGTTGAACGTCGATGGCACCAGCCCTGGAGGACATGTAGACGATACGTGTCGAAGTAGCCTGTTTCGATGTTCTTACTTTGAAACAGGCTACTTTGACATAGTGTGCTAGTGTAGATGTAGCCCTAATATCAACGGTTTTTAATCCACCGGAGAAGTAAGAAAACAGCTCTTGTGGCAGAGGTGGACCACGGATTTCTCCTAGCATATTGGGGAAGTGGCTCAGGAAGAAAAAGTTGAGGACACCTAGTGAAGGAGCCCTGGTGTAGGCCACAATCAAGTCACCTCTTCACTTTCCCTCGGATGAGCCCAATAGGCCAAGCCAGGTTCCCTGCTCACTGGAAGCTCTAATTAATGCTTGTCTCCCAGTTAATTCCATACCCAGATGCAATCCTGAGACTGGGAGTGTAAATAACAGTCCGACACCCCTGTCATATCCTCCCTCTGCTGGGTCCTGCTTGTCCCTCGTGTGGAGCCTGCACCGCACATTTGGTTTTATATAAGCCAGCCCGAGACACGCGTGGGTGTGACTCCAGTACCATAAGCTGTGCAGGAGGCGGGAACGCTGGTTCTGCAGTACCTCAGAGTGCCCAGCAGGCGGCGGAATTGCACTTCGCATCCGGGCCCGGCTGTCCGCAGTCGGGTCCCTGGGCTGGCGGCGGGTGCGGGGGGGGTTGTATCGTAGGGCAAAGTCAGGCAGAGGCTTAGAAGAGGTTCGGCTTGTGGCTGCTCCCCACTGCGAGGATGGGAGCAGAAAGGGGACACCGGGAGGAGAAATTAGATACGCCCCAAGTTTGCTGAAGTTCCCTTGGGAGCGGGGAGGCGCATGACAGAGCAAAGACCCGAATGACCCGTTCGTGCCCTCCGAGAGAAGGGGGCACCAGGGTACCTCTAAGCGTTCACTCCGCGAAAGGAGTGTCCCCTGCCAGGCCAGGGCCTGAGAGGAGGCGCAGGGCCCCTCGGAGCAGGGCCTAGCCAAGGCGCCGGTGGCAGCATCTCTAGGTCATCTCACTCTGGAGGGTGAAGGAAAATCCAGACGCCGGGCTGGGACGCAGCGTGGCTGGGGGGAGACAAAGGCTCACCAGGACCCAGAGCGGTAGGACGGGGACGCAGCCTCTGGAGCGCTGCAGGGTTTGCCCTGGAAGGATGCTTGCAGGGCCAGGCGGGGTACTCAGGAGAGGCGCAAAGGGTCGCTCGGAGCGGACCCAGCGCTGCCCCCAGAAGCAGAGCCTGGGCTTAGGCGTTGGGTGCTTTGGTGGTGGCGGGGGGCAAAGGGGGGGTTAGGGGCTAGGGCTGCCAGAGGGTTAACTAATGGACCCGACCCTCGCACAACACCCTCGCACACAGCCCGCTCGGCCCCGGCCCCGGCGCCCCCGACTCCTCCGGACACCAGCACACAGGATTCTGGGGTAACCCCTCCCGCAGACTTACCCCGAGCCTCAGCCAAACACCTTCGTCCCTAAGCGCCTCACGGAGCCGCACATTCCCGGCTGCCAACTCAGCCACCGGCTCTTAGGGGCACCCACAGGACCCCCCAAAACACACGCACGTCTCCCCGTAGGCCCCCAGCACTTACACCCCACGGGACACCCCCCAGAGACCCCCGGCCTGGGCTCTGGGGCCCCGCGGCTGCCCCCTCCCTGCAGGGGTGACTGGGCGGCTGAGCCCCCCCCCCCCGGCTCTTTGTTGTTCCGAGGGGAGCCGGCCGAGCCGAGCCGAGCGGGCGGTTTTGCCTCCCAGGCAATACTTCTGGAGCCAATGGGCGCGCGGCCGCCTCCCCGCCTGCCCCGTAATTAAAGGCTTTAAGCGCCGGGCTGGGCTGGGCTGCGGAGTTTTGCTCAGTCGCCTGCTCGCGGCGGCCCGGGCGGAGGGAGAGAGGGAGGAAGAGAGACCGAGACCGAGACCGAGACCGAGACCGACCCCGACCCGCCCCAGCGGCTCCGGGCACCATGAGCGGCGCCTTCGACAAGAAGCTGGGCAGCCTCCTGACCGACCTGTCGGGCTCGCTGAGCTGCCACGCGGCCTCCAAGGACTCGCCCACCCTGCCCGAGTCCTCGCTCACCGACCTGGGCTACTACAGCGCCGCCCCGAGCCAGCCGGACTACTACGCGGGCCAGCCCTACGGCCAGCCGGCCGGCGCCTACTCCTACCACCCGCAGTTCAGCCTGGGCGCGCTGCCGGGCGCCGGGAGCTACCCCCCCAAGGCCGAGTACCCCTACGGCGCCGCCTACCGGCCGTACGGCCCCTTCCGGGAGCAGCCGCTGCCGGCCCAGGACGCAGGTGAGGCGCCCCCCAGCCCAGCGACCGCGGGCGGGACACGGGGGCTGCTGTGGGAAGGAGGCACTTCCCGGAGTGAGCAGCGGCCCCTCCCCGCAGCCCCCTTACCCCGGGCTGCCTCCTGGCTCGCGGCGGCGCGGCTGGGTTGTTTGCTGCCTCTGGGATGAGGAACAACTTTCTCAACTCCAGCGCCCATGTCAAAGTGTCTCTCTCACACTCACTCACACACACACTCACACATACGCTTACACACTCGCACTCGCTCACACCCACACACTTACACACTCGCACTCACACACTCGCACTCGCTCACACCCACACACTTACACACTCGCACTCACACACACTTACACACTCGCACTCTCACACACTCGCACTCGCTCACACCCACACACTTACACACACGCGCGCTCTCGCTCTCTCTCTCCTTTGTTTGTTGCACATTCCTGACTTTCATTGTCTGCCACCCGCCAGTGGCTGTTTAGCCCCCCGCCTGCCCGCCCTCTCCCACCCACCTGCCTTTGCCCTTGAGAGCTGAAGGCGCTTCAGGGCCCCTCAAGTTACCTGACGGAAAAGAACACCGGGGGCGGGGGGGGAGCTGTCTCTTTCCAGCCCAGGCTGCTGGGGCAGAGAGCCTGGCCCCTGGGATGCCTGGACAGGGCGCTGGGGTATGTGGTGGCTCTGGGGGAGGGGATGTGGGGAAGGGCTCTACCTGTGAATACTCGGAGTGGGGAAGGAGCAGCTGGGGGGTGATGGGCAAGTGGAAGGACCAGAGGAACTTAGACTCTAATCGGGGGTTTTGGGGGAAGAGAGAAACCGACCAGGTTGTGATTGCCACTGACTGAACAAATCAGCCGCGGGAAATAAGTCTGAGCAGAGGCTGCTTTGAGAGGGGCTTGTCGTACCCTGCCGGACCGGCCTGGGGAGAGAGGCCAGGTCTGAAAACTGGCCGGGTTTTGGCAGCCCAGGCCCAGGTGGGGAGCCCCTGGGTGGAGAAGTGCGGGGAAGGGGTGAGACAGGAGTTTGGGGAGCTGGTGGAAGGAGCCATGATGAGAAGCGGCCAGGGACAGAAAGGGGAAAGGCGAAACGAAACCTAACAAGGGGGGAGCGAGAAGGGAAAGATCCCTGGTGCCAAAAAGCAACCTCCAAAACAGGCCATTGGTGCTCTGCTGCCTGGAGCCTGTCCAAGGGCCTCTCCCAGTGATCAGCCCTGAACTGTCCCACTCTCGGCTCCCATTGTTCAAGGTCATGCCTGGCTCCCTGGCCTTGGGGCTCTTGAGCTGGGAGATGAGGTTCAATTCCAACCTTCCTTCCCCCTCCCACATAGGACTAAGGGTTGGGAATGGCTGGTGGGAGGGATACAACACTGGCGGGGGTGGGGGCATTTCACCTGTGAGATTCTGACCAGTTCCCTTCTTACTCCCAGTGGCAGTGAAGGAAGAGACTGAGCCAGAGGTGAGGATGGTGAATGGGAAGCCCAAGAAGATCCGAAAGCCCAGGACTATTTACTCCAGCTACCAGCTGGCAGCTCTGCAAAGGCGGTTCCAAAAGGCTCAGTATCTGGCACTGCCGGAGAGAGCAGAGCTGGCTGCTCAGCTGGGGCTGACTCAGACGCAGGTAACTTCAAACAAAATAACCCACCCTGCTCTGTTTCCTTTTCCCTCCTGTGTGTGGGGCCCCGGCCCAGTTCTGCACGGCCCTGGGTTTAGCTGAAAGCCCTGATACAGTCAGACTGGGACTCACTGAGGAGTTGTCCCTGGGAACTAACTGCTGGGTTTTCTCCAGGCATGTCAGATACACTTCCTACGGCTGGGCTTAGCCATGGGAAACTAACCTGAGAGGCCCCATCCTCTTTGCTACACCACCCTCCATGCTTGAGCTTTAGGACCACTTCTGATTTACACCAGCCAGGCCCGGGCCCCACGAAATGAAAAGAGGTTGGTTTTGTTCCCCCACCCAGCCAGCGGGGGAGATTTCTCCCCTCACCCTGAAGAGGATCAGTTCTTAAAGATTCAGGGCCCAGTTCTTAGCCCACTTATTTAGACCAGATCCATAGAGCCTGCCTCAGTTTGGAGTTCCTCTCCCTCTCTGTCTGCTCACTGGCTTCTGCATGGTTCGGCTCTGGTGGGCCAATGAGTTTAGTTCTTCACCTTCTTTCATTTGCGGACCCCTGCAAAATTTCAGGTGTAGGCACGGACCCTTTTGGAGATCTTATATATAGTTGGAGGGCCCATGGGTCTGTAGAACACTGATCTAGTTGACCTAGAAAACCAGGAACAAATATGCCTCTGTGTGTAGTCATTGTCACCTTTCTAGATATTTTCAAAATTCAGCTGCTAATTTATACCAGAGCAGTGTGACTGTATTGTGGGCACTAATGACACCTGGGTTAGTGAGGGGTAGTTAGGGATGATCTACTACAGACCCAGAGCCAGGCTTTCAGAACTCATTACTCTGTGTGCAGGTTGCACTTGTCAATACACAAGCTCTTGGAGGTGGTTTTTTGTTTACTTGTTTGTTTTCTGGGTTTTTAAAAGTCTTTCAATAAGTTAGGCCCAGAACCTGAAACCTGTTTACGCTCCTAAATTCCACGGATATGAAGTTAAAGCATGAAATAGTGAGTCCAAACGGGATGATACAGGACTGACCCTGCTTTGTTTTCGGGAAGACCGTGGGCGATTTTCTCCTCCTCTGCCCTTACCTCACTTTCAGAATTGAATACGACAGTATCAGTTTGGGGGGAGGGTTTGTTGTGACGGGAAAGACTAACAGAAACACGTCTGAGCAGCTGCCCACCCCCCGCCTCCAGTTCTGAGATGAGTGAAACTGCCTCATCCCTCCCGCTAGCACTGGAGCACCTCCAATGTGCGTGGAGGTTCACATCCAGAATAAGTGGTGAGTGGGATAAAGGGCTTGTTTCTCCGTCCCTCACTGGTGCGTCACCAGAGTTAGGAATGCAGGGAGGGTCAGAGATGGTGACAACAGGCTGCCTTTTAATTGCCCACATCTAAATAAAGTTCCAGGTCAGCATGTTTTTGTGGGCAACTCACCTGAGTACAGGTTGGGGCTTTCCACCCTCTGCCTGATTGTGACATGAGCAGGAGGGAGCAGGTTCTTTTTGATTCCCTTCTTTAAGTGGGGCTAGGTTTGTTAGGGATTTTTGGTGGTGGTGGTTTGTTTGGTTTAATGTGGTTATGGGCGCTGCATTGCAAGCCGCTTTTAGACTTTGGAAACAAGGAAACGCCAGAAAAGCTTTAACAAGTTACATACATGTGGCTCTGGGTGGGATCTTGATTTACGAAGTGGTGCTTTTTAGGGGCCTGAAAACCATAGTGGGGGGTTTGCCCTCTCATTTATTCCTTTGGACTAGGGGTGGATATTCATTATGTCTGTACTTTTCTAATGGGGTGTGTATCATTGATGAAAGAGACCCTTAAACTGAGGAGTGCCCCCATATATGGCACGAGGCAGGGATGTTCCATGTACATAGTGGTGCCAACCCCAAGTGTTCAAAAATCATGTCAGATCCTCCTCCCCCTCCCCACCAGCCCCAAATCCTCTTAAAACACCTGACGTTTCTTGTAAACATTAATTTGGGCCTGTCATGAGCCGTCAGGTCACGTCTTCAAGCTTCCCTGGGCCACCTGGAGGGCTGGACGCGTCAGTTTTAAAGGCAAGCTGAGCATTTCAGCTCATCGTGGGAAGGGTGGAGCTGGGGCTTTACACAAACCACCAGCCATTGTGAGACTGGCAATAAAAAGAATCACACATGTTGGCAACCCCGACAGGAGGCTTGTTGGGCTCTTCATGGGCTGTTCTGTCCTCTCCTTCCTGTCCTCCCTGCCATGGAGGCTCTGCCTTCTCCAGGATTGTGCGGGGTTTATGCACAAGCTCAGTCAGCCAGGACAGAGGATGCTGGCAAAGGGTAGTAAGCCACAGCTTCAGGCCTCTGATTAGGAGGGGCCTCTAATAGACTAACACACCAGTTTGGGTAATGCTATGGGGCCTCTTCAACCTGACATAACTTAAGGCCTCAACATGGCTTAAATCAGCCCTGTCTCCATCTCACCCACCTTCTTCCTCACCATTACCACCACCCCAAATTTCTCTCTCTTCCTCTCCCTGCCTCTGCCCACTCCTTCCTTTGCCACTTTAAGTGGAACAGGAAGTCAGCTGAAACTTCCATCTGTTGTCCTTTGAAGTGAACCTCCTCAGGTTTGCCCCAGTCCTTGTTTCCTCACTTGGTGGCTCTTGCAGCAACAGGGACACTCAGCATCTGAAGGAACTTGTCATTAGCTCCCAGAGCAACAACCCCTCCCTGCCACGTGGGCTGGAGAGAGAGCAAATCCTCCCACGCGCTAACCTTTCTGCTCCTGCGTCACTCCATTCCCCGCACTCCATTGCATACAGACTGTGTGAAAAAGAGTCACGCTTCCCTCCCTTTCTCTAGGTGAAAATCTGGTTCCAGAACCGGAGATCCAAGTTCAAGAAGCTCTACAAAAATGGTGAGGTGCCACTGGAACACAGCCCCAACAACAGCGACTCCATGGCCTGCAATTCGCCTCCTTCTCCTGCCGTCTGGGACAGTAACTCTCATAGCAACCCCTCCAGCAGGAACCAGGTCCCCCTGCAGCTCCCCTACAGCTCTTCCCCCAGCTACTTGGAGGAGCCCAACTCCTGGTACCACCACCAGAGCCTCAGTGGACCTCATTTACAGCATCAAGCTTTGCTCCCTAATGCCGTGCATCATACCTCGCCCGGGCCACCTCCCCACCCGGGGGCCGTCTACTAACCTCCAGCCTCCTTGGACCAGAGGAGGAAGAGAGGAGATTGCCACCGTCGCGGCCAGACCCTTCCTAAAATGTGGGTCTGTTTTAGGACAAAGGCCACCAGGTGCCAACATTCCAGCCCGTCTCAGGACTTACAGGGCAGCAAAGGATGAAAAAGATCAGAGGATGATTCAAAAGTGAGGCAGGAGCAGGGAAGAGGGTTTGGAAGGGTTTTGTTTTTTTTGTGTGTGTGTGTGGTGTGTGTTTTGTAAAGCTTGAGAGTGGCCAATTCCTTTCCACCATGTCCCCACTTTCAGTGGGGTCCTCTGCACCCACTGCCACCTGAGGCAGAATGTGGGAACATCCCTTCCACATACTCCCCATTTCTGGCCAGAGGCCAAGAGACACTGCGCCTCTGCAAGCATCCAAGAGCAGCCCAACTGGTTCTTTTACCTTCTGGGTGAGTTGTCTGTGGCGCGTCTCCTTGAGGACGCTGGAAGAATATCTCTGCTGGCGGGACGTTATTAAAAACAAAAAAAACAAAAAAACACACTTGGATCCATCCACATCAGGGTAGGGTACTTCTCCATGCCCAGGTGATCCAGGAGGAAAAAAAAAAATTATGCATCTGCCTCTTCCCTCTCATCTGTCCTTGCAAGGGTCAGACTGGAGATGGAAGCACAATTTAAGCTAAAAAGGGCAATAAGAGGTGCCACACTTTTTAGTTGTCTTCTTTTTTTAAAAAAAAAATCCATATATTTTAAATAATTCAAGTCAATTCTTAGACATGTCCATTGTACAGAACTGGAAAGTATCTAACATCACTGAAGGGACTGTGCCAGAGAAGGGCCAAAGCCTAATAGTGGGGAAAGACTAAATTCTGATTTCATTTACACCAGTGTAAATCCAGCACTGCTCCAGATTGACGTGTTACCCCCAAGTTTACAGAGAAGAATTTTGGCTCTCTTTGTTAGATCATCAGCTGGTCTAAACTAGAGTTCAAAAAAATCTCAGTAATGGATGAGGACCAGATTCTGAGCTTGGTCACCCCAATGTAAGCCAGAGTTACTCCAGGGTCAGAGGAGATTTTGCCCTTCCAGGTCAGTTTCTCAACTGGTGTAAAGTGTCCCTGGTATCCGTGGAAGCCACACTGTGTAATGCTGGTTGAGATCTGACCTTCTCTTGGGAGTCTCAGAAAATATATAGTGGTTATTTTAAAAAATGCAAAAAAATATTTAAAGTGTTTCAGGAATGATTTAAGTTATTTTGAAAAAGAAAATTACACTATTAACAGTTTCAGTTTTCTAACAGTGCTCTCCACTTGTCAGTTACACTACTGTCAAAGTAGATGCCTATATTTTTTGACAAAACAACATCCAAAAGTAGAAGGAAAAAAAAATCTTGGATTTTTTTTTAAATAGTATTTTTTTTAAAGCTGCAGTTTTAAAAAGCATTCTCATATGTTGTACAGTCCCAGGATTCCTATTTATGTTGCCTTGTACAAATAAGGGCAGAGGGGGGGAAATGAATTGTACATAAAGTTCATGTGTATAAAATTGATCAAAACAAGAGTTCTCTTTAACCTGGTTGTGGGGAGAGACAGTTCCCTCTAGTGTCAGGGCTTTGCTCCAAACCCCTTTCTGTTTTTGTTAGTGGAGAAAACTGTATATATAGTGTTAATAAAAATGCTTTGAATGTAACGTGGTCCAATTTGGTTTCTTAATCGCTGTGAAAAGGAGGTAGGGAAAATCAAGCTCTGGCCGCTAGAAAGAGTTCTCACAGCTGTGAAGAAGAAACTTGAATAATGCCATGTTCACGATGGGAATCTCCTCCCCAGAGGATCCTCAATATAATTTGGTTTGGAAGTGGGTGAGGATTGGAAATCCAACCCAAGTGCCACAGAAGGTCTATCAACCGCTATTAGGTTCAATACAGGAGCAACTGAGTAAACTTTGTTACACAGCAGGCCAGACTAGGTGCTGTTAATGGTCTCCTGCTCTTTTACAACTCTATTAATCTGCTGAATTTGGCCCTGATCCTTCAAACACTGAAGTATTTGTTTAACTTTACACCTCCGCCTGGTCCCGCTGACTTCAGTGAGCTTCTCCCATAATACATGTGTGCTGGATTGGAGGAGGTCCTAAATGAAGAGTGGCTGATGCTCCTCTCCTGGGGGAGGTGACCCGTTCAGCACACAGCGATTCAGTCAAAAAGTCAGCAGGAGCAGGGAAGAGCTCAGGAGTGAATGAGCATTTGAAAGCAGACACCCCACCATCCCCACTTTCTCCCCCCAGTGTTATGGCAGCAGTGGATGAAAGCCAGGCTGGACTATTCATACGTAACCAAACCGACAATTGAGTAATGGAGCTGCACCTTGTCCCCTCAGGTTTGTCTGCAGACTAAGAACCAGCTACTCCCTGGCCTGGCCACTTGAGTTATCCACGCTCCCACTTCACACGGGCACACGTGACTTCAGGAGGTGCAGACCAGTGAAGGATCAGGCTCAGAGCCCACTCTTCCCAGGCCAAAGATGAATGTCTCCTTGGTGACTCACTGCACAGATGGTGCCCAAGCCAACCTCAGTTCCACTCCTCCTTCCCTTAGGAGCTCACAGCTTCCTCTGGCCAAGGGACATGTCGACTGTTGCTAAATTAACACAGGGTGATTTTGTACCTTCTGCTGATCATGCTGGCTAGGAGTGTCAAAAGCTTCCAGCACCTGCAGATTGCCCAAGTTCTCCATATCTTCATGCATTTGGAAAACCAGCAAGTCAGAGTCCCAGTAGGAGCTGAACCCTTCTCAAAGTCCAGATCTGGATGAACCCTTAACACCATTGCCCTGAGCCCTTGGGAAAGCACAGACCATTGTATCCTTGCAGAAACTCCTGGGAGACCACAAGTTTTTCCTCCAATTATTTTGCTGGGGTGGGGGGGGGGCTAGGGAATTCTGGAGCTCATAAAGTAGATTCCATTAAACAGAGAATTGGCACAAGGCAGCTACCATCTTTTGTGCTCAGAATTGCTTGGTTCTCCCTGCATTTCCTTCTCCATTGAGTCCAGCCAGGAGGGATGGTGGGAGCCTGACCAGCAGGAGAACGTGTGGCTGGACTCATAAAGGGAGAACTCTTGCCCCATTATAGGAAGTCAGATAATATCTGTGGCTGGTAAGCAACAACTTTCTGAGGGAGCTGTGGCGCTAGTCATTAGAGGAGGAGCTGGGAATTGCAACTCTGAGAGCCACCAGCCGTGACCTTGGGTAAGTCCCTTCATCTCTCAGCATGGCCGTCCTCACATCTGTTGCGGGGTGGGGGGGGGGGGTGAGAAACACTATGTGTGTTATGGGAAGCCATAGACTAGAACCTTGCAACGACAAGCATGCATGTGTAAGATCACATGTGACTAGCTCTCCTACTGCTGTATGGCTAAAATAGGTGTTTACAGAGCCAGGGCTTTGTCTTGTAAAGCTCATTAAAAGCAGGCCTGGGACCATACTGGGCATGGAGAGGTGTGTTCCATAAAGATACTCAACAATTTCATAACACTATCAGTGACACTGAGCTACAGATCGGGAGCAAAAGGCAAACTAAAGGATTCCAGTGGCCCGGTCTTCTGAGCGTGCCAGGTGTCCCAGAGGGAATGAACAATATGGGTAAACATCACGGATCACCATTTGTCCATTCCTAGCTTCAGCCAAACAGAGGCTGGGGATGCCAGCCCTAAATAAACAAATAAAATCCCTGCCCATCCTGGCTAAAACCTCCATGCATCTCTTTAGTTCTTTTTTTGAAGCCTGCTGTAGGCTTGGCCTTCCAAAGGGCCTTTGGCAAGGCATTCCAGCAACTGACCTGTATTGTGTGAGCTACTATCTGCTCTGTTCCATTTGGTGACCTCTGGTTTTTTTGAGAAGGTTTAAATAACACTTCAGTTGTATTGCTTTAACTATTGCGCCGCTTGCTTCTGAAGGTTCTGATGCACTTTGCCAGTGATGATCGTTGATCTACAAAGATGGCGGCCCAACTAGTCCAAAGATATTTTCTGTTTTGGAAGCATGTCATTTTTAAGTCCCCACCAAACCACCAACAGGCTCCTTCATCCCAGTGACCGTCAACTAGAGCTCAGGCTGCTTTGCTCAGCCTATCCTCAGCACCCTGGTGGACACAAAATGTGTATTTTCATCTGCAGCCATACCCTCAAAAAAAAAAGAGCCATGGCGAGCTACATACACACCCCAGCGGTGGCTTCCCCTGGATATAAAGTGGCTATGTATGGCGCTGCAGAGAGGCCAGCACCTTCTGTAGTGTGTTGCTAAACTCTGTGATTTTTTTTAGCATAAGTCTGGCACATGTTCAGCATTTTTTAAGCCCCAGCTGCTGGAGTCATGTGGGTCATACAGGCCTGCTTGGGTTTCATGATTGCTGACTGTCTGGCACTACTGCCTCATGATTTTCTGCCCGTTCCCAACTGGCTGCGTGACTAAGAGCAGCTGGGGGGGCGGGATCCATATGGCACACAGCAGAGTTACTTGGGGTCCTTTTACCAAGCGGGTTCTGGGGACACACACACACACACAGCCTTGCCTGCGGCACGGAACACAGGCACAGGCATTTTGGCTAATCAGCAAGGTCCCTCCAGAAGTGTGCCGCCTTTTCATTAGCTAAAGACATTTAAAAGTGATTTTTTTTTTCCTTGATTGAAATTTGACTTTCTGGGTTTGACTAATGCTGCAGCTGCCTGTTGGGCTGAGACGTCCTCCACCGTGCAGAGAGTTTGTTTGGCTTGCCTTGCCCCCTTCACGCCCCATGCATCACACTTTGTGGCTTGGAGGCCTGTCATGCTGTGTCCCTGTATGGCCATGCCAGTGTACTGCCAAACCCTCTGGAAGGTTGCCTGTTGCATGAGTGGCTGGCATGCAGGGCGGGCAGCTGGCACACTGCAACAAAAGGGGTCCTGCCCTCAATTCCCAAAATGGGTGCGCCTGACTGGCACTGCACCAAGTCCAGCGCAGAGCTGAGCACCATCAGAGACATGGCCAGAGTGAAAAGTCATCACGCCTACGGGGTGTGTGTCAAGTGAATGCCCCAGCAGGCTCAGTGCCAGGGCTCAGGAGTGTAACCTGGTATTTCGAGTCAGCGGCCTGCAAAGAGCTGTCCAAAGGCCTTTCACAAAATGGGGAAACTGAGGCACAGAGCACCCAAAGAGCTGATTGCGCTGAGGACAGACCCCCCCACCCCACCCCTGCTCCCCGTTGCCCCGGGAGCTGATACAATGGAGGTGTTGAGTTATGGGGCCAGTCCTGCTACAGCTGAAGCTCTTGGGATCCCTCCCAGCACCGGGTGACAGGATCGGGCCATTCTGCCTTCTGCCGCCTTCGGGCAGCCCGAAAGCAGCCGCAAGACGTAAGGAAGCTGCCTAGCGTCTAGCGGGGAACCTCTCCTGCGTTTGTCCTCCCAGGCGGAGGAGGCTGGGGCAAGCAGCACCCCCGGAGCCGGCTGGAGACGCGGGCTGCTCGGGAAGGGGCACACCAAGGACCTCCTGCAAAGCCAGGGAGCCGACAGGGAGCACAGCGGGGTGGCCAGAGACCCCCAGTGAGCGACGCGCGGCCGAAGGGGGCCCCTGGGTGCTGGGCGCTGCAGGCGAACTAGGTAGAGCGGGAGGGGGACAGCAATGCCCAAGCGCAGCCTGTGACTAGGACTTCTGACTCCCGGGCAGTCCCCCTACCCATTAGGCCGCACCGACCGCCTTGGCCTGTCCTGGCGGCGCCGAGCCCCGCTCCTGCGCCTCCTCTCACCGCTCTGCTTTGCAGGCCGGGCAGCTGCGCTTAGGGCGCCCGAACCCCTTTGGCATTTCTGAGCGCCCGGCGCCCTGCCTCGGCCAGACCCCAGCTGGGGCAGCGCTCCGCGCATCCTCTGCTCCGGGTCTGAGCGCAGGGCCGCAGCGCCCCACAACCGGCCCGGCTGACCCGCCTGCAGGCAGCTGGAAAGGCCAGTGCAGGGCGCCAGTCTAGAGCCCAGCGGCACCCGGAGGCCGCGTGGCTTTGACGCGCGCTCTTCTCGCCCGGCCAGTGGCCTGCCTGGCTCAGCCTGGAGATGGCGAGTAACCCGCTGGCGTTACAAATAAGGGGCTTTCCCCAGCATCCGGGACAAGCCTCCGCACGCCCCCCACGCAAGGCCGGGCCCGCCCGTGGCTGCTTCTGCGGCGGGCCCTGGTCTGACGGGGCTTTGCAAAGTCACTGCGGCCTCTGGGCGGCACCGGTCCCCGCGCTTATGTAGCTGCTGCCGCGAGGCCGGGGCAGGGGAAGAAGGAGGAGCCAGACTCGGAGGCTACGCGGGATCTGCCAGAGCCACTGGAAAGCAAACCCGGCCGTCTCCCGGCGCGGCCACGGGAGCTTCCGGCTGTCTCGCCAGCGCCCAAACCACCCAGGTCCAAAGCGGGCGCGGCGCCTCGGCAGAGCCCGGCCCAGGAAGGCGTGGGCTGCAAAGGGTTACGGCGACGCCAGCCCCTGGGGCTCTCTGGAGCAGGGAGGTCGAAGGCTGCGTGCAGACGGGCTCTGGGCGCAGGCAGGAGGGCGGGCGGACGCCTTGGAGACATTGCTTTCTGTGAGGCCCCGGCTGCCAGGCACGGCGGCGAGGCGGGGGAGCTCAGGGCTGCGCCGCCTCCCGGGGACTGCGAGTCAGCAGAGCCCAGCAGCCGCCAGAAGCCCCACCCCGCTGGGCGCCGCGCCGCGGGTGGGACAGGCAGGAGACCGGCTGGCTGACAGCTCCGCAGCCTCCCGATCCCGTCCTCCTTCCCTCGGCCGCGACGCCACGGGGACTGACGCGGCAGCAGAGCCGAGCGGAACGGGTTCTAAGCCGGTCACGTCTCCCGCCGACGGGTTGCGTTCACACCTGCCCCGTCCCGCCTGCTGCGCCTAGGGCGGGGGATCGGGCCCACCCATGGGTCCCAGCCCAGCCACGTGCCAAGAAAAGCTCCCGGCGGGCTCCACTGGACGGCGCCAGGGCCCCGATCCGGCACATCCCAAGCCAGAGGGCGGGGCCAGGCTTTGTCCCGGCCAGTTCCTCACTTCTCGGCCCCGTCCCCTCCCCGCCCGCCGAAGGGACATGCGCTGGCCTGGGCCAAGCTTGCAAGCGTGTTGGTTCCGCCCCCAGCCCGTCCGCCTCCGCTGAGCCCCCGGGTCTGGATGTGCCTCCCCCCGCCAGCCCTCCCAGAGCGGGTCTCCTCCCTCTGGCCCAAGCCGGGGAGCTCTCCCGGGTTTGCCCGGCCCTGGGCTGGGGCTGGGGCTGCCCGGGATCCCAGGGCAGGGGAGGGCACCCCCGCGGGCGTTCAGGCCCCGCCTGCCTCTGCCACAAGCGGGCGGGGCGGCCAGAGAGGCGGGGAGCTGCGTGCGAGGCCGGCCCGGGGGTTGTGACCGGCAGCAGCGCGCGGGGCCGGCCCCAGCCATTGCAGCGAGGCTAGGACTAGCCAGGCGGCCCGGTGCCCAGCCCGGGGCGGAGCAGCTGCAGCCGGGACTCGAGTGCCGGGCTCCCCGCGCCGCAGCTTCACTCCTGCCGGCCTCGCCGCAGGGCACGAGACAAGCCCCTTCCCCGCGGGGTTCCTCCGGCCCGCCTGCTCTGGCTGCCCCGGGGCTGCACGGGCTGAACCCAGCCCGGTGGCACTGCGGGAGAAGGGGCTCCTGAGCCGCCTGGCAGCTCGCTCAGCGGGACCGCCCCTGGCGGGTCGCCAGCCTGCCTCGCGGCGCCCCGTCAGCGGGGGCTGCCCGCCCCCCGCTATCGCCCACCGGCCAGAGGCCCCGGTCTCCCCCGCCGGTCTGGTGCGGGGCCTGGACGTGGCTCGGGCGCTGGCACAGGCCGCAGGGAAGCAGAGTTCGCCGCTCCGGCCTGAGGATCAGCGCCGCAAATGAGGCCAGAGCGCCGGGAGTGCTGAGGCCTCCCTCCTCCGCTGCAGCTCCCCGCCCGGGTCAGGCCGCCGCCCTCGGGCTCTGGTTTGCCCCCTGCAAGCTGGGTGCAGCTCCCACCCGGGGCAAAAAGGCACCTGGGCTGCGCCCGCCGTTCTGCAGGGCCGCGGAAGGGCTCAGCAGCTCGGGGCGGCGGAGTGGTCCTGCCCCGGTCACAGCGCTCAGCAGCGCTAGTGCGATTGGAAAGCGGTTTGGGTGCTCGGCTTTGCCGCCTGTTTCGGGTCCGCCGGCGCGCTCAGGTCGCGGTGCCCCGTTCTCCTCCGAAGCCACCGGCGTGAGAAACGCCCCTCATTGCTAAGCGAGCAGTGGGGTTCTCAGGTAGTCCCAGGACTCCGAGAGCTGGGGCTTTGGGGCCAAATAATGCGGCGAGCTGGCAACCCTCTGCGGGTGGCAGAGAAATTCACCAGCGCAGCATCGCGGGGGGCCGGGGGGCTTGTCCTCAGCAGGAGTAGCCGCCTGTCCGCAGGGCTCGGGGGCAGACGTGGCTTTCTCCTCCGTGCACGGCGGGCAGGACCTGACTCTCCTCGCCGGCTTTCGTCCCACCTAGCTGCAGCCGGAGGGGGACGTTCCTGTTTGCTCTTGGGCCCACAGCAGGCTCGTGCCCTGAGTTTACAGTCCGGGCTGGCTCACCGCGGAGCTGCACCACGGCCGGTCCCTGGTCACCCCCAGCCCCGTGTGTCAGGAGGGGCGGCGGGACCGCACGTCGAGACCCGGCGCCGTAGCGAACTGGGCGAACGTGCTGGTGCCAAGTGGCGCCGGGTTGTGGATGCGAAAACCCAGCGCAGGTGTGAGCCGAGACGTTCGCCATCTCCTGCGCTCCAGCCTGGGAGCGTCCTAGGAGCCACGACGCGCCCACCTCGCCTTGAAACCACCGCCCGTTCCCAAGCCCAGGGCGGGGAGACGCGGCTGTTGTCCCCTTTCGATCGGGGCTTTTTGCCCCGGGAGCCCAGCTCCGAGGCGGCCCCTCGCCCCTCCTGCAGCCCAAGCGCCTGCTCCCGCCGGGGCCACCCGCGATTCGGGGTCTGGAGTCTCAGGCGGATCCCAGCCCCGCCAGGCGATCGCTCTGACGCGGGGCTGGTGGCGTCCCCTCCCGGTTCCGTAGGGACCCCCGCCCCCTTTGCCAGCGGTCTCGGAGGGGTGCGGCGTTTGACGGGAAAGGTTCCGAAGCCGTTTCCATCCGGAGGCGGGCGCGACTGGCCTCGGCAACACCGGGCGAGCCCGGGGAGCGGCCCGAGGGAGATTTAAAATCGCGCAGACGCCCCGGGGCTGGTTTTCTGCGCGCCGCCTCCGCCTGCAGGACCTGGGCTTGGGGCCGAGAGCCCGGCTGCGGCCGGACGCCCCCGCTCGGGTTAGATTTACAAGGGAGATCAGTTCGTCTGCGGGCCGGGCCGGGCTCTGCGACGCTGGCGGGGAACAAACCGGCTCAGCTTTGCGAACCACCCGCCGCTTCGCCCCCGGTTTGGCGTTTTGTCCCCCTCCCCCCACTCTGAGCTCCGGGCCTCGCCAGACGGGGGTGGGGGGATGTATCGGCCCGAAGTCACCATCCCCGCTCCTCCCCCGGAGGGGAGCGCACGTCCGGGCGCTGGCGGCCTGTGCAGACGGCCGGGAGCCGGGGGAGGGGCGCGTACAGCCCTGCTCCCCAGCTCTCCCCTGGAACCGAACGCGCAGCGGGGGCGGTCGGAGCCGGCAGCGCGGGGGGGCGGACTGGGTCTAGCCGCTTCGCAAGCCGCGCGCCGGCCCTCGCGGGGAGACTGGGGACCCACGAGCCCGGCTGTGCACGGCCGAAGAGGCCCTGGCACAGCGCCAGCGCCGGCAATCCCGCTCGATCCAGCCCTGAGCGCCTGGGCGCGGATCCCGCCGGAGCCCTTCGCCACGTGCGGGGCTAAGGAACCCAGCCCGCGCCCGCGCCCGCGCCCGCGGGACTCTGCAGCGAACCTCACGGGCTGCCTCGCGGCCGGGGCTCTGCTCGGGACAGCTCGGAACCCGGCTCCCACCCGCTCCGCGGGAGCGGGGCGCTCTGGGCCCAGCAGCCGGAACCCGACACCGCTGCGGGTTGCTCATACGCTACCGCTGTAGGCCGGTGTGATGGGGTTCTGGGGTCCCCCAAGCTCTGCACCCCATCCGCAGGCAGGAGAGTCTCTCACTCAGCAGTAAAACAGCAGGTTTATTAGCCGACAGGACACAGCATCATACAGAGGAGTCAGTACAGCCGGCAGAGACAGCCAGTCCAATTCATGTTGGGGAGAGGAGGCCCCAAGGGGCCCCCAGAGCCGGGGCCTTGCCCCCTCCTTGGTCTCTCTCTCTCTCTCAGCCCAGACTAACTGCTTCCAACTCCCAGTTCCAATTCAAACCCCCTCAGGCTCCACCTCCTCCTTTGTCTGCAGTACAAAGGTGTTACCTGGTTGTCAGGGTTACCCTCAGCAGGAGCCCCACACCCTCTGTGAGCCACACACACACACACAGGTATCCCCCACTCCATCACATCTCTCCCCGCTTCCAGACCGAACTGAGCGGGGTCACTCAGCCAGTGACCTGGGGAAGTTTGGGGCCCTCCCCTCGTGATTGGGCATCGGCTGCACCCTCAGTGCTCCCCTTGATGTGCACCACCTCCATGTCATAATCCTGCTGGGGGAGGCTCCAACTCAGGAGCTTGGTATTGGCCCTTTTCATGTGATGCAGCCGGACAAGTCCCTTTAGTTCCCTCAGGTTGGTGGGTCTCCCTGCTTCAGCCCCGGTCCGTCAGCCACGTTCTCAAATCGGGCAGGCAGAGCCCATACAGCTGCTCCAGCCAATGTTTGGAATTCAGTTACAGTCCAGTAAAAGAAGGTACAAATGCTTCCATCCTTGGCATTTAGCCAGACCACCAAAATGGTTGTGTGCCTCAGTTTCCCCTTCCATGCCACACAATAGGTTTGGAATGTTCCTTCTCATGTCAGAGGTTGCAAGACTAGTTACAGGGAACAATGGTGACATTTCAGAGTTACAGACTCCTTCAACATACAATTCATGCTTCTACATCAATGTCATCATGTCACATGGCTCTTTTCAAACATTCAGTGCATGGTACAATTCTACAGCTTTTGGTAGCAGCACCCCTTGGTTACAGCAGTCAGCGTGAGTAACAGAACAAACCCATTGCAACTGTACATTTACGTTGCTCTTTGGTAGACCACAACTTTTGTGTAACCTCCTTGAGAATCTGGTATTTTGGGGATAAATGGCTGAGGCCTTTCTTAGCACCATCAAGTTCTAATCTTCTCTCTTGCCCCCTGGGGTGGAAATCTGATCTCTCTGGGTGTGCCCTCCCTTCTAACAAGAGCTGGGCCATTGATGATCTCAGGGAGATGGCCCCCTTCCTGCCAGTCTGGAAATTTGCAAACCAAACTGCTTTCTGAGAGTTGTTTTGTGAGTCCCAGACACAGAATCCACATGAAGGAATCCCTGTTTATCCCTTACTGGCCCACCAGGCCCAAAGCTCCTTTGTCCTTCCACCTCCAACTACTGCCTCCCCATGGAATCAGAATTGGAGTCCAGTGTGAGAATATAAGTGTTTCTAGCATCTGGAGATGGGGAATTGCTGGCCCTCTCCTGCATCCTACAGAGACTGACGGTGCAGCCGTTTCACTTGGTTCTCACAGGGCTGCTCACATTCCCTGATAGTTTTCACTTTACTTGCACCAACTTCCAATTCCTGAGAAACTTTTACACTGCCTGCTTTGGACCCTTCCAGAGCACAGCCAGTGGTTTCACACTCAGGCAGGTCCTGGCCATCAGGAGCTGAAACAAACTTCTCCCCAGGCAAAGGGTTGCTCTGGTGCTTACAGACAAGCACCTTTCCTGTTCACTCTCCTCCACCTCACTCCCATTTTCTGCAGTCCCCACAGACGGGTCAGGAAAAGTTTCAGGGAAATTCTCTTCCTCAAGAGCTCCCCCAAACAATAACTCACCCCTGTCTGTCTCCACAGGGGCACTGCTCCCTTGAGGCACAACCAGCTCCTGGGTTTCACCTACACCCAGGATCACTTCTGGCCCATCAGGCAGATTCCCACGTAATCCCCCTCCAGACAGACGGCCAGTACCACCGGACAGAAGGTTAGGGTCCCTTTCCTCCCTTCTGCTACCAGCTCCTTTATCTTCATCAGTCAGCGTAACTCCATTGCCCGTCTGTTCTTGTGTCCTGGCGAGAGGATGACTCTGGTAGGACAGAGTCCTCTCACCCCCTCCCAGTAACACCTCAGCATCAGGCAAAGAACAAGTACCAGAATCGTCTGGTCTCTGGGATTCCCTGATTATACTAACTGGATTAGACCAAGTTAAAGCATCATCCCCCCTGAGAGACACAGAGGTAGGCCCACTTCCCATCTGGGCTTCAGCTGCCCTCAGATCCAGCTCTGGGATCTTGGCTCCATCTCGAGCCCCCACAGGCTCAGGCAAAGGATTCACTTCCCCAGAAGCAGAAGCACTTTTCTTGCACCAAGGACCAGTGTCCTTAGCAGGGATACCACTGCCCATCCCAGAGCCATTCCCTCTGCTCCAGCCCCCATGGCTGGATTCAGAGACATACCTGGAATGCTCTTTTCTGGTGGATCCTCCAGCCACCCTAGGCTGAGGAATCCTCCTCAGACAATGGGCTAGTTTCCTCATTGGCACCTTTTCCAAACGCAGGCTCTGCTCTCTCCCCAGGCTGCTGCTGCTGTTCAACACAGACAGACAATGGGAGACACTCTCTCCTTTGTCCCAGCCCCCCGGCTGGTCTCCACACACACACAGAAGGTGAAGCAGCTTCTCTCACAGACAACTTGCCATTCCCAGTGGATCAGCTGCTTTCCTGCACAGACACACAGGGACCTTCCTTGGCCCAGGCCTGGAAAACTCTTCGCAGGTCTGTCTTGGCCACTAGTAGATGATGGGTTGGAATCGCTCCTCCCCTCCTTGAGCTGTGGCAGGCCACTCGGTTCAGAGCTCCATGCAGTCCAGGGTTCCCTGCCCCGATCCGGGCTCACCTCTGCAGGATTTTCCTTAACCCTCAGCTCTGCCACTGCACATCCACGCTGCCTTGTCCAGCTCCTTTAATCTCGATTCGGTTTCCAGGTGCTGCCACTTCACAGCGGAGTTGCTCAGCGTGGTTGCAGGCTCTCAGGCTGATGCCCTCTGCACCCCACGATTCCTGGAAGAATCCCTTCAGTGTGCCAGGCTCCTTGCGGGTCACAAGCTGCCCAGGGTTAGGCCGTAGGCCCCTCCGCCCTCTGGGACCGACTCCAACAGACTCTCAGAGGAACCCCTTCTTCAGTGTGACACCCGCTCTCAAGGACCATGAGCACACTGTCTTGGGAAGAACTCATTCAGCGTCAGCCTCCTCAGGGGTCACTTGTTCCTGGGGGTTGGGCTCTCGGCCCCTCCACCTTCTGGGACCGACTCCAACAGATTCCCAGGAGTAACCCCTCCTCGGGTGTGACACCCCCTCTCGAGGACCACGACCGCAGTTGCTTGGGTTCGGCCGCAGGCCCCTCCGCCTTGGGGAACTGCACCTCACTGCCCTTCAGCACACCTGGGTCTCGCAGGCCCCACTTCTTCCGGGGCCCCGGTCACTTACTGCTGGATGCTCCATCCTCAGGGTGCAGAACATCCCACTTCTAACACCAGTGTGATGGGGTTCTGGGGTCCCCCAAGCTCTGCACCCCGTCCGCAGGCAGGAGAGTCTCTCACTCAGCAGTAAAACAGCAGGTTTATTAGCCGACAGGACACAGCATCATACAGAGGAGTCAGTACAGCAGGCAGAGACAGCCAGTCCAATTCATGTTGGGGAGAGGAGGCCCCGAGGGGCCCCCAGAGCCGGGGCCTGGCCCCCTCCTTGGTCTCTCTCTCCCTCAGCCCAGACTAACTGCTTCCAACTCCCAGTTCCAATTCAAACCCCCTCAGGCTCCACCTCCTCCTTTGTCTGCAGTACAAAGGTGTTACCTGGCCGTCAGGGTTACCCTCAGCAGGAGCCCCACAGCCTCTGTGAGCCACTCACACACACACAGGTATCCCCCACTCCATCACAGCCGGACCTTCTCCCTGTGGCCGCAGCGCGGGGGCCTGGGGGATAGACCCCCCCCGACACATGCGTTCCCCGGGCGCGGCCTCCAGCAACTGTACCTCCCGTCTCGCGGCTGCCGCGCGGGGCTAGAGCTTAGGAAACCGGGTGCGATTTGTATTTCGGGGGTAGAGGAACCAGTGAAATCCGCCCCCCCCGGTAAACTTTGCTCTAACCACTGAGCTCCCCGGCAGCGTCTTGCGCGCACCTCCTTGCATTTTGCATGAGCCTTTTCTGCCCGATGCTGGGTAAACAGGGGCGCAGCCGCCGCTAAGGGAACCGCAAATCAGGGCCCCTGGGGTCGGCGCTGGAGGAAGAGGACGAGTCCTGCTAGTCTCAGGGGTGGCGTCACGCTGCTCATTTCTGCTCCACTAGCTGAAGTGGGTCTCACCCACCACACCTCGCCATAAACCTGTTGGTCTGCGGGGTGCTCCGAGACTGCCTGTGTCTGCGCTCGTACGAGGGCTGCGTTTCACTCCGCTGGGGGAGGGGCTTTCAGATTGTCCCGGCCCCTCCCCCCTTTAACGCAGAACCCAGAACCCCCGTTAAACACGTTCTCTCCCGCACCCCGCATGGGAACCGCAGAGGTGCTGCGGCGCCTTGTTCCTCAGCGAGGGGAGCAGCTGCGCTCCCCTGGAACCGACCCAGCCCTGCCAGTTCCCCACACCACGGGCGGCGGCAGCAGGCGGGATTGCGGGGACGATGGGTGGGGCTCTCACCACACTCCCGGGGGGGCGGGAAGGAGACGGACGCGCATTCTGCAAATTGCAGCGCCAGTCGGCAGGTCGGGAAAAGGAGTCACCGCGGCTCTCGTTTGCCACCCGCCCGCTGCGCCCGGGGAACAACCGTGTGACCCCGAGCAGACGTCGGCCCTCAGCGAAGGGGACCTGCCGGTCTGCTAGCGCCGCGAGGAAGGCGGGCGGGCGGCCGGGCCCTGTTGGTGCAGCGCCGGCACCTGTGCGCACTGGGGCGCCTAGAGCGGGGAATATCCGCGGGAGGCCCCTGCAGGGTAGGAGCCTCCAGCTCCGAGCACTTCTTCGCACACAGCCGCCGGGCGCGTCCCCGCTGGTGCGCACGTGCAAAGGCAGAGAGCCTGCTCGGGCCTCGAGCTGTACCGTCGCCCCGGCGAAGTGCGGCGCGGCCGAGCCCTGCACCAGCGCCGCCGCAGCCGCTCTCAGCAGCCGCGGCTTGGAACCTGCTGCCTGTCAGGGGGGCACCGCGGGCCCCTGTAAAACGGCTCCAGTCCGCGGGCTGCGGGCGGCAGCGCCCGCTTGAGGAGCAGGACCCGGAGCCCTGGGTCGCCCCGCCTGGTGATTGCACGAGCCTGAAATCTAACCTGACGAAGCGGCTTTTTAGTCCCGGAGACGCTAACACGGGGCGGGGGGATGGGCGCTCATGACACTCGCGATCACTGCGGGGGTGCTTAGGCGACCCCTCGGACTGCGAAGGCAGCAGAGGCCTAGGTCAGCCCCCCCCGCCCCCCGGGACATCTGGCAAACTCTCTCCCCTCCCCCAGCTCAGCCCGGCTCACTGATCCCGGGAGATCCCGCCAGCGACATCCGCCCCCCGCGAGTTTCCCCCCGCAGCCACCTCCCCGCTGGAAGGGGCGGGAGCCCTGCCGCTGGCCCCTTCTCTGGGCTAGGGGAGGGAGTGGGGCGCGGTGGAACTGCTGGGCCCTTTGTGGAGCCAATGGAAAAGCTCCGGCGGGATGGACTCGGGTCCGCACCCCCCGCCCCGCTCCCAGCTGTGGTCGTGGTGAGCTCCGGGCAGCGGCCGTTGGTGCGAAACAACAGTGAAAGAAAACCAGCTGCCCCCCGGCCCGGCCCGCCCCGCCCCTCCGCCGCCGGCGTGCAGCCCAGAGCTCTCGGAGCTAGCGGGGTGGGGTTACTCCGGCGTTGGGCCGCTGGCCCGCTCCGGATCGGGATCCCGGAGAGGTCGGTGGTACCGACCAACGCAGGTGCTGTTTGTCCGGTCCCTGAGCTAATTTCCAACCTTCCCTGCTGCGGCGCAGCCTTAGGCCCGAGCTGGCCTGGCGGGAGCCCGGCGGGGGCAGCTGCAGAACGGCCCTTACGCATTTTGGAGCCCCGGGGCGCGGGCAGAAAGCCGGCAGCCTTCGCACCCGCCGGCGCAGCCGAGCGGGGACCGAGCCCGGCGCATCTCCGAGCGCCCCGGCTGCACGGACAGGGGGGGATCCGGCTCTCTCCCCGGGGTTCCACTGGGGGAATCCCGACCGCGCCGGACGCAGGGTCCGGGGTAGGATCTGTGGCCGCGGTTCCCCCGCAGACAGTCACTGCTCCCCAGGCAGACAGCGGCTCCTGGGTACAGGGTCTCTGGCGCTGCACTTCTCCAGCGCAGCTGGAGAGCAAGACCCCAGCCCCGCTCCCCGCCGGGGATGTGCCCGGCGCCGGTACGGCGGCGTTGTTGGGTCGGAAACGAGACCCCGGGGCGCAGGGCCTCAAAGTCCCCCGGGCGAGGAAAGTTAAGCGCCGCGCAAAGGCTGCCGGGTCCAAGGCCGCGGATCGATACTTGAGCCCCCCGAACGCCTTTCCCTGGGCCGGGGAAAACGCTGCCAACGGGGAGCGCTGCTCGGACGGTGCCCGCGCCCTTGCGAGCAGTTCCGCTCCCTGTTCTCCCCCAGCGGGGAGGGACGCTGGGTCCCAGCGCGTCCCCTCCACTTTTCCTCCTCAGGAGATCCGCGGTCGGACCGCGCCCTAGAAGTAGCCGCAGGGTAGGAGCCCGGTCAGGCTGGGTCCCCACAACGCGGCGCGGCAAAGACTGACTCAATCACTCCTGAGGCGCAGAGCCGCCGCCTCGGCGCCGGAGCCAGCGAGGTGCTGGAAGCGGCCGGACCCGGAGCGCACGAAGCGCAAACATCTCGGGGGCGGGGGAGGCACAAACCCGAGCCGAGCCGTTACTCCCAGCTCTGCATCGGGCGCGCACGGAGCAGCGCGGCCCGAGAAAGGGCGAGTTATAAATAAACCGCGGCAAACGCGGAGCAGGAGACCGGCTTCCGCCAGCCGAGAGGAGCCGAGCTTACATCGCGGGGCCCGCTGCGTGGATCCACCGGCAGCTCCCTCCCGCACATGCTCCCCAGCAGCGGGCGACGCGCTGAACACGGACAAGTTCTCTCGCTGCCTTTCAACCAGGAAAAACGGCTTTATTCCTGCCACGCCTTTGCGTCACCCACCGTGCAGAGCACCCGGCCGCGGGCCGCCCGCCGCGGGGACGCGAGCGTCTTGGCGCTCTGTGTACAACATGGTCGACGGCAAAAGGGCCGAGTAAAGGCGATAAAGTCCTTCTCCAAGGGGCGGGGACTTTCCTATCGCGCGGGCTGTCCAGTTAGGGCCCTGGGAGGCTGCCCGCCGCCGCCTTCCTCCCGCTGAGGAGAGGGAAGGAAAAACCAGTCCGACCTGTCCCCAGGCTCCTCAACAACTTATTGGCAAGGTCTGGTCCCTCCTGGCAGGGATCGCCTCCTTCCCTTCGCTGTCCTCTGCTCCTTGCAGACGTCTGCACCCGCTCCTCCCGAGGCTTCCTGGCCCGGCGCCCCACGTGGCCAGGTGGAGGTTTTTCCCCAGGCCGGCGGAACTCCCGGAGACTTGAGGGTCTCATACATCCCCCAAGGAGCTGGGGGCTTGCCAGCCTCGCTGGGTGGGGGGAGAGCTTCGTGCCCAGCCCGCGCTCACATCCTCTGGGGCCTTGGCACTGCCTCTTGGTGGGGCGGTTGGTACCAAGGTCCGAAGTTGTTGTAACTGTTGAGAGGGAGGGAGGGGGCCTTGCCAGCCAAGGGCACGTCCCAGAGGGGAGGCGAGCAGGGGGCCAAGGCGGAGGAGGGGTGGAGGGGCTCCCCCGCTTCCTGCCCGCTGGGGCCCTGCTTCAGGATCTTCTTGTACTTGGAGCGCTTGTTCTGGAACCAGATCTTGACCTAGAACACGGAGAGGAACAAGTCAGCGAACTACGGGGGGCGAGGGGTGGGCTGGGGGTCGGGCGTTGGGCTGCTGCAGGAGCCGCGGGCCTGGGGATTCCCTGCCCACGTGGCGCCTGCGGGTCACCCCATCCCGTGAACCCGGCAGAGATACACGACTATTGCCAGGCACAGGCAATACCCCGCCCCCGCGCGCTCTGAAAGCGGAGCCCCAGCGGCCGGATCGCCTGGCGGGGGTGGGCTGGAGCGGCAGCCCCGTTACAGACCTGTCTCGGCTTGCAGGCCAGCAGCGCCGCCGGATCCGAGCTGCCTTTCGGCCGGCTCCTTCCACCGCCCCGCCTGGCCCCTGGGCTCATGGGGCAAGCGCCCGGCCGCAGCAGCTAGCGCTGGGTCAGCTGGGTCCGGAGGGACACTGGCCGGGCAGACTCAGGGCTGAACGGGCGGCAGCATCTCCGCGGCGGTGCGTGCCAGGCTCTAGGGAAGGGCTGACGGCTGCGGCGGTTTCGCAACCAAAGGGCAGAGCCCCGATCTCTTCCCGTAGGGCCTCCTGCGGCGGCCCCCGCTGGGGCCTAGACAGGCCTGGGGTGGGGCCCCGCCTCTCGCTGCAGAGGCTGGGGGGAGGGGGCTTTGCGGAACCTCCCCGGCCCGCAGCTGACGCTTCTCCGCAGCGTGATCTGCAGGTCCGCACCTGCCTCCCCTTCCTGCGGACTCTGAAATCTCGTGGCCTGTAGCTGGGCCGGATCCTGCCGTCCGCCTGTCTGCGCCCCTCGCTCCAAGCTGTGCACCCGGCTGCCCCCCGCCCCCCGCAGATCCGGCCTGGGCCGCTTTGCTCAGCTGAGAATCTGGCGGGGGGGGTTCACTCGTCCGATTGCCCCGACCCCGAGTTTGCACCTTTCTTCCGGGCTGGCTCCCAACCAGTAAATCCGGAGTGACTCCCAATTCGCGCAGCCGAGAGGCAGACGTCGCTCAGCTGGCGGGCTGGCGATCCCTGCCTTGGACCGGGAACATGGGGGCTCCCCAGCGCCACTTGCCCGCCTCTTTCTGGATTTGCTCCGCGGACTAGTGAACCTAAAGCGAAAGCAGCCGAGCCCTGGGTGCGCGGGGCACAGAGCGGCCCCTGCAAAAGGCCGGGGGGTGGGGTCCCGCAGGCTGTAGGTGTCCCGCCCCCGCCTCAGCTCCAGACAGACAGACGTCCCCGGTGGCTCGTCCTCGCAGAGAAATGACCCAGGAACGCGAGGCAACGCCGCGCCCTGCGGAGCGACCCCGCACAGATTTGCTGGCAGCGAGGGAGGCGGAGAAATGGGAACCGCGTGCGGCAGGAGGGGGCCGGGGGCAGCCAGGAATGAGGGACAACGACACAGACGGGGGCAGGACCAAACCCGGCCCGGAGTTACCCGGGGGGGGAGGCCAGCGGGGGCTGAGCCTGTGGACTGGATCGGACGCAGTCCGCTTGCCCCCTCCCCGCTGGATACAGGCTGCCACTGTGCCCGGTCCAGCCCCTAGAGGGGAGGCAGGGGCGCTCCCCTGGCGCCTGGGGGTAACAGGGCGATTCCCGCGACACAACATGCGCCCTCTCTAAGCCCACGTTCCAGGCCGGATTTAAACTCCACTCCGCCTCGCCGGAGCCGCAGACGCAGACGCAGACGCAGGAGTCCCCAGTTGTGAATCCGGAGTAACGGGGCTCGGCCCAGGTGACAGAGCCGGGCCCAAGGCTCTGGCGTGCACCAAACAGACCCCGGGCCTCAGCAGCACCCGCATGACTGCGGGCCCCATCCGGACTTAGCCCAGCCTCGGCTGAGTGTGCAGCCGGAGCGGTGGACACCCGAGTTACCCAGGAACACGGTTACTGGCCACGTGTGAGCGACGGCAGAGCCGGAGTCTGTCTAAACAGGCGCGCGTCCGGAATAACCGTTAATTCACAAGGGTGAAACACAGGCAGGATCTGGCCCAATGAACGCAAACGGGACTGTGCGTATGGTCGGAAGAGGCGGAGCCAGATTCTGCCGCACACGGGTTAAATCCGGATTTGCTCTGACGTTTCATGGCCGTAGCTCACAGCCAGATGCAGTTTAACGAAAGCCAACGCAGCTCCGCGTGCTCTTTTGGCATTGGTGAGAGAAATAGGGCCGGATCCTGTTTCCATTCACACCTCTGCAAATGCGGAATCAATCCGGATTCTCTCCGGTGTGGAGCAAAACCTGGCCGCTTGTCTAACGCTCGTCTGTCGCCAGAGTCCCAGCTGTCAGCTGCCCCCCGCCCAGCCCGTACCTGCGTCTGGGTCAGCCCCAGCTGCGCCGCCAGCTCGGCTCTCTCCGGCAGGGCCAGGTACTGGGTCTGCTGGAAGCGCTGGTGCAGGGCGTGCAGCTGCAGGCTGGAGTAGATGGTCCGGGCCTTGCGGACTTTCTTCGCTTTGCCGTTGAGGCGGATTTCGTAGTTCTGGCTTCCCGGGCCCTTCTCGTGCTCTGCGCAAAAACCAAGCGGCAAAACGTCGGGCTGGGGGTCGGGCGCCCCGGGAGAGCGGCCGCGCCAGCTCGCTAAGCCGGGACTGGCCGCCTGGGCGCTGGGGGAGGGCGGCTGGACTGGGCTGCCGGAGGGGGGAAGGGGGACATGGGGTACAACCCCTCCACCTCCCACCCCAGGTTGGCTGCTTCGCTCGGCCGCCTCCAGGGGAGGATGGGGGCTGGTTCCCACACACTCCCGACTCCCCTCTTGCGGGGCTGCGGGTGTAAAGTCCCCGGCCTGCGGAGGGAGGCCGCGGTTGGCCTCAGTGCAACAGCAAAGCGGTTCCTTTGAAGGCCGTTGGAACCAGCGCGCTCCCAGCCGCCGGGGCCGGCCGCAGGGCACATCTAAGGGCAGAGCCTGCGGGCACAGGCCGGCCGCGGGCAGGGAGTGTCAGACATCGGGGTTCAGCTCCCACGGCAATGGGTAGTTAAACCCCTGGAGATGGCCAGGACTGGGAGGCGGGATTACGAAGGCTGTGACCCCCCACCCACCCCGCTTCCCCCCAGCGCTAACCGAGACCCGTTCCAGGTGTGGCCGAGTGTAGGAACTAGCCCGGGGTAAATGGGACCCGCTTCTTAGTGATGTACCCGGGTAAGGACCGGTCACTCCGCGCGCAGAGGTGGGAAACGGGTCCTGGTTTCTGCGCCTAGTACGCGCGCCGGGCTCCGGGCCCGGAGTGACACGGGCTGTGGGGGGGGGGGGGCGGGTTCTGCGGGACTTTTCCTTTTCAGGTGTGATTTGTGCCCATTCCCCTCCCAGCCGCTGAGGGGAGGGCGGGAGCTCCCGCGGGGGCGCCCCTCCCTTTCAGGCTCGCCACTGTCAGGCCCGACCCTCCAGGGCTCGAGCCCGCGAACCTTAAACCCTGAGCTGCGCTTCGCCTGGGGCTCCGGACACAGTCCCTCCATTCCGGAGCCCGGCAGCTCGCAGGTCCCGACGCTCTGTCCCGGGCCCCGGCGGCCTCTGTCTATGTACTTCGGCAGGTTGCGACCCAGCCCCTCGGCAGCTCCGGCTGAAGTCACGGCGCGCTTTGGGCAGCGCTGCGCACGAGTCAGGGCTGCCCTCGCTCCGCTGCATTGACCCGAACCCGGAGGAGTTCAGAGCGTTTCACGCAGGCTGCTGCGGAGCGAATCCGGATCTGCCCGTCGAGACCGGAAGACCAGCAGCCGGCCGGCTCGGGGTGTCTCTCCTGGCGCAACTGTTCTGTGTGTAACGCTCCTTTTCCCGCTCCGCAACGCCGACCTGCCAACGGCATCCGTGTCCGGGGGCCAGTCCCGGGTCAAACGGGGGTTCCACGCGCTCCTCAGGTAGGAGCGCCGCGCGGTCTGCTCAGGGGCAGGCTGGATCCCGGAGGAGGGCGGCGGGAAGGGGCGCAGGGGATCCGCAGGGGGCTTGTGCATCCAAGCAGGCACAGAACTGCAATACCCGGAACGGGGGCCCTACCTCCCGGCTGGTCCCAGCCCGTCACGAGCGGGGAAAGTCCTCGGGATTCAAAGTCAGCGTCCACCCGGCTCCCAGAAGCGGGGGCCACTGCTGGCCCTAGTCGGGCTGGGCCCGCCCTTGCCACCCTAGTCGGGCCCGGGCGTCGGCTTGTCTCCGGGGGCTTTCCGAGAGAACCGCGAGAGAGCTGGAATTTGCCCCACTACTCCTGATCAATGACTAAACTATTAACCTCCCGCGGGAAGCGGCGGCTGGGCGCGCGGGCTGAGCAGAGACCCGCGACTGAAAGCAAAGGGCCCGGTTGGAGCCTGTTTCGCCTTGCTCCGAATTCTGCCCTCGCGTGAAGTGGTGCCAATCCGGAGCGACTCCGCTGACGTCAGGGAGGGGGAGCAGAGCGTGTCCCCGGGTCTTTTAGTGCGCGGGCAGGTCGGACCGTACCTGCCAAAATGGAAACGTGGCAGCTGAGTGCGAGTCAGGACCGGCCTCGCACAGGTCCAGCTGCGCCCCTCCTGCGCGTTCCTCCCGGCTGGGCTGCCTTGGGCCGGGCTTTTCCCCTGACTAACTTTGCTACGGAGCCTCTTAGCAGGGTGGTAAAGCCGTGAAAGACCGTCCGCCTGTTGCCCTCACGCACCAGTCGGGCCCCGAGTCACGCCAGAGCGCTTCGGCTTTACCCACAGCGGCAGGACGGTTTTTCAAGGGAAAGGCCGTTGCCAGCGCGTTGTGGCATCTCCATTAAGGCCTTCGTTCGGCTCCAGCCTCTCCCCCCCAGTACACGCTTCGGCCTTTACCCTCCCGGGACAGGTTCTTAACGACCGTCCCGGCAGGAGACAGCCACAGGCCGTCCCAGCCCCGGCGCACAGGCTTTGGGAAAGCCCGGCGAGCGGAGAAGGTGCGGCTCCCATGGATTCTTTGTGGCGAGTTCCCAATACCGCCGATCTGCCCCTAGCACGCCGCGTGCCTCCCCAGGAACCCGACAGGTGCCAATTCAAGGCTATCGGCGTGAGATGGTGCAAACAGGTGACGTGGAAACGATCGCTCGGACGCGCCTTTTCCGAAGAGCCAGCGAGCGGGTGTTAAGATTTACTACCTCGCCACTTTTACTTCATGGCTGATGCGGGCCTGGCCTCTGCACCCAGGCGATGAAAGACACTAACAATGGGGCGTGCAGGCTAATTGTTACAATAGAAACAATAGCATTCTTCTTCTTGCTGGACGTCAGCCTCCGGTTCTAGGCCTTGGGAGAAAGATCTGCCAGGCGCCGCGAGGTGCGCCTCAGGTTATTCTGGGTGTGTGAAATCCTGACCCCATTAAAGTCAATGACTCTCACTTACATCCGTGGGGTCAGAATTTTACCCCTGAAGCACAGAGAAACTCCTGCGGCTTTGCCGCCTCGCTGAAAGTGCGGGGAGGTTATTTTTCAAAATCGCTCCCCTTGCAGATTCGGGATAAAATGCAGAACCAAACGGAGACGTTCCCCGTTCAAGCTGCATTTGTGTTTCCAGTCTCACAGCTCGGAGCGTGTTTCAGACATTTCATCCGCTGCTTATTTTGTTAAAGAAAATATTAGCAGGCCCCACGTAAACAACAAAATCACACAGCCCGCCTGAAACGCGCATCCTGTGCCAAGGCCTCTGCAATTCACCACCGCGTCTGTGCTCCCGACAGACCCGCTTCGATCTGCAGCCGAGGCGGGGAGGGGGACACACAGTTGCCTTAGAAGTTCAAACGTGCCGAGCAGGACCGAGGACCCTGTTTTCTCGCCAGGAAAACACTCGCGGGCAGTTTCCCAGGAGAGATTTCCCCGGAGCCGGTAATTCGGCCGCGGGCGGAAGGCGGGTAACATCGGGGTTGGTCAGAACTGTTCTCTGGTTCCCCGGACGGGGGCGGGGAGGACGCTGAAGGCGCAGGACCCGGGAGCTCGAGCAGGTTTGGAGACAGGCCCAGGCGGGAGGGGGGCGCCTCCCGCAGCAGAGCGGACGCCCTTCTACTCCAAACGCGCGGCTGGGCAAAGGCCGGTGTCCGGGGCCCGCTGCGCCCGGGATGGCCGGAGGGCGGCTGGTGGTTTGTTGCAGAGGGAAGAGACCCCCCGCCGCCCGGGTCGGGCTCTAGACTGAGCCGGGGAGGAGGGGACAAGAGCTCTGACGGGGGAGGGGGCCCCGAGGCGGCCGGGGACTGTCAGGCGCCCCGGGAAGGAGCGGGCTGGGACACACCCTTACCTGTCTGCTCCAGCTTGGCGCCGTGCTGCTGGCAGGACAGGTACGAGCTGCCCTGCAGGTGGTGAGGGTGGTGGGCGCTGTCGGCCGCGCCGGGGTACTGGTAGGCCACGGGCCGTCCGTAGGGCGCCAGGGGGCCCCCATCGGGGCTGGGGTGCAGGCCGAGCAGGGGGTAGTGGCCGGGGACCAGGCGCGGGGAGGGCGGCAGCTGGGGGGAGGGCGGGCGGCTGGGCCCGAACTCCAGGAAAGCGGGTTTGGAGGGGTCCGGCCCCAGCAGGCTCTCGGCCAGGGCGCTCATAGTCATCATGGAGCGGGGAGCCGGGCCCGGACGGGGCTCGCAAGCGGAGCGGGGCCGGGCCTCGCTGCGTTGTTGTGCCCCTGCTCAGCCTGCGGGGGGAGGTCTGGCCGGGCTGCTCGGCTCCCGCTCCGCAGCGCACCTCCTGCAGCCTGCGGGCCTCGGGCTTCCCCTGCCCCCTCCGCGCCCCGCCCTTCGCCTCCCCCATTGGCCCGGGCGCCCAGTGACGTCAGGGAGCCCCTCACCGCGGCTGCTGGCCGATGCCTGACTTGGGGGGGGGGGCTCGGAGCAGCAGATTTGGAGCAATGGGGGGCGGGCCGCTGCGCGGCGCGGCTGGCATCGGTGTTTGTCAGCAGGGGCCAAGCGCGTCCCGGGGGGCCGGCCGACTCCGTCCGGAGCGCCCCGGGCGCCATTCCCAGCTCCCCCGGGGTGAGGGAGGGCAGCCGCAGGCCGCCGCCGGCGGGAGGACCCTGCAAAGCGCTTTGCCGAGAGCCACCCTCGGGCCGCTGGCGGAGACGCTCGGAAAGGCCCAGCGCGCCGGTTTGCGCTCTCCAGATTCCATCACAGCGTGGACGGGACGGGGCGGGACGGGGCGGGGCAGGGGCAGGACAGCGCCGAGCACCCGGCGGCCGAAGGGCGCCGCGGCCCGCAGTGAGCCAGCCAGCCCTCGCCGACAGCCGGGGGCCCTGCCTCAGCGCTGCCCACCCAGCCTGGCACAAACCCGCCGCCGGGCTGAGGGGACCTGAGAGGGGTTTGATTGCCCCGGAGGAGACAGACGCAGCTCCCCGCTGGCTTCCGAGCGGGACACGGAGAAGTCCAGCACTGGCAGGGACCCCAAGGGTCATCCAGGCCGGCCCCTGCCCTCAGGGCAGGACCAAGCACCGTCCAGACCCTCCCCGCCAGGCGTTCACCCAGCGCCACTCGGCCGGTGTTTTCATCTCACGGACAGGGGCTGATGGCCCCAGGTGCGTGTCCAGCAGCCCGAGAGCTGCCAAGTGCAGGAGGGAGAATTCAGACTAAGCTGGATTCGCTGCGTGAAGCGGCTTCGGATAATTCCTCCCTCGGACACTGGCTTTGGTAGAACCCGCCACGGGGCAGAAGGGGCCGTGACACAGCCGGCTCGGGTCCCCTCCATCCCCAAGTCTGGCTGCCCGCAGGCTCCGGGAGGATTCGGGCCCCGAGCTAACCCGCCTGCGGGACACCGCCCCGGAGGGACGGCGGGTATTTTCCGTGGCTAAGGAAAGCCCCCACGCGCGTTCGGCAGTTGCCACCGCAGTGTCAGCGAACACACTCGGGTCTTAATTACAGCAGGGAGGAGGCCTGAGCAGGACCCAGGACTCCTGGTGCTCGGCGCGGTACAACCCGAGCAGAGTCCCGCGGGTCCCGCCGCCCCCACTCGGAGGTACAGAGGCGGGGCCCCCCAGGAACGGGGACTCGGTCAGTGGGAGGCTGAGAGCCCCGCTCTGAGATGAGGGTTCGCTCCGGCCAGCCACTGAACCCCTCCCGCGCTAAGGCTGGAAAATGCGGCCCGGCGCAAGGGCTGTTCGCGCGAGCCCGCAAAGAGCGGCCGCTGCCCCTCCCTTCGCCGTCCCCGAGCAGGTCCCCCTCCAGGCTCTGGTTCTGGGAGAGGTTCCCTGGGAAGAACAGCCCCTTTCCCATTCACCCCCGGCACCGGACGGCGGGGAGGGCAGGGCGCGCTCCTCCCAGTCTGCGTCCGAACACACCCAGGAAGCCCGGGGCAGCCGCGGCTGGGGCTTCGCTTCCCCGTGGGCCGCAGCCCCCCGGTCAGGTTCATGCCGCGGAGGTCCCTGGGTCAGGACATTCAACCCGGCCCGTGCTCCCCGCGCGCACCCGCCTTGCTGCAACGGAGACCTCCTGCCCCGCTCGCACGGCCCAGCTGCACCAGCACTGCACTGGAAGGCGCAGGGTCACGCTACAGGTTAAACCCAGGGACACTGTTCCCTGGCGGGGGGAGGGATCTAACATCGGACAATTCAATGGATGTCCGTAACTGGCCGGGGAACAGCGCAGGTTGGGTCGGGCCACGGCTGGGAGGTTTTGGAGCATTAGCTTCCCTGGGGAAAGACCCGCCTGGTCAGATGCTTGGAGCGGAGATTCCAGAGGCAGGTCTCGTTATACAGACACAGGCAAAGCAGGGAGTTACCAATCAAGGGGAAGGCTAGAGATAAGGAGGGCAATTCTGTCTGGGAGGATGTGGCCCATCCCCAGCAGCTGATGTGGAGGTGTGAACACCAAGAGAGAAGCTGCTTGTGTAGTTGGCCAGCCACTCCCAGTTCGTTCAATCCCTGACCGATGGTGTCAAATTTGCAAATGAACCGCAGCTCCCCAGTTTCTCTCTGGAATCTGGTTTGAAGGTTGTGTTGCAGGATGGCTACTTTTAAATCTGACGCTGAGCACGCAGGGAGATGGAAGTGTTCCCCTGTGGGGGTTTGTGTGTTACCGCTCCTGGTAGCTGAATTGTGTCCCTTTATTCTTTCCTGCAGAGACTGTCCAGTTTGGCCTGAACTCACCTCCCCGGTCTCACACCTGGGAGGAAGTTCCTGGGTGAGTTCCAAAGGCTGGAGGTGCAGAGTTGGGCTCTTTAGGCCCTCTTGCTCCTCCCCACAGGTAGCAGGAGTTTGGGTCCTGCCAACAGACCATGTCATTAGCAGAACATCCTTTGGGAGCAGCACTGAACAGCCTTTGGCCTGGGTCCAGTGAGCCCTGAGCTACACATATTTGTGAACAGAGAGTGGGAGAGGAGAAGAAAGCCAGCCCTGTCTGGCCTGGATCCACATTCTGTCTGGTACATGGGTACCCAGCAGGGTTCAGAATCTCGTGTTGGGGCACAAGGTGCAGGGCTGGGTTCAGGGCACCTGGCTAGAGCCAGATGCTGCAGAGCGTGGGTGGCCTGGTCTCTTGCTTTGGTGTGTTTTAAAGGGGCCGATCCCAGAGAGCTCCAAGTCCTGCTGAGCTAAGCCCCTGCTGAGCTGCCTTTCTACAAATTCTCCTGCAGGCTCCAGGGATTCTGCTGCTAATTGGGCCATGCCGTGGCTTGATCCACTCCCCCACCACCTGCCTGTTTTACCCTACCCCTTTCCCAGCCTTCTGCAAGTGAAACGTCTGCAGTGGCTTAAATGTAGGGTTAAGTAATTGCATGCTAACTGCATGCAAATGAAGGCTTGAGCTGTCCTTTCCAGAAGGCATTAGCCCAGAGTTTGCTGCCTCCCATCCCTACCCTGTTTAATGAGTGGAAAGGGGCATCCCTTGTTATCACTAGAAACAAATGACCGCCTTTGGAGAGCAGTTGTAGGGAATTCCTCCTTCTCCTTTGCAGAACAGTTCTAGGAGACCCACCCACTCCTTGGAGAGCAGTTCCAGCCCCTCACCAGGGGTTGTTTTTTCAAAAAGCATTTTTCTACTTTCCAAAACGTTCCTCCTCTTTGGGTGTTTTTCTCACTGAGTTTGCCTGGTACTGATGTCAGCCTTACCAGTCTGTAATTGCCAGGATCACCTCTAGAGTCCTTTTTAAATATTGGCATCACATTAGCTATCTTCCAGTTATTTTTTTTAAAAAATAAGCATTTTTCTACTTTCCAAAATGTTCCTTCTCTTTGGGGTTTTCTTTGAGCTTGATGCAGAGGTTCAGTTCCCTCACCACCACCCTTGAGGGGAAGAAACTATCCATCCATTTAGCCATCCTCTGGAACAGGCCATGTAGACACACATGCCTTGTTTGCACATGAAAGACTTCTGTACATGCAGGACCCATTCCAGGAACCCAGGCCCGTTGCTGACACTCCATCTAAATGAGGAACTAAACCAGGGTCAGCAACCTCCCTGAGGCACAGTGCTGAAATTTGACATTTTGATTCTATATATGGTCCAAGTGCTGGTGATACATTTTAAAGTTACTTCAGCATTTAGGTAGTGGTTGGTGGCATTAGCTGGTCTTTTGTTAATCCACAGGCAGCATTGAATTGAGTAAGCTCCTGGCTGCAAGGGGGAGGAAGGGCAGGGCTGAGCTCCCACCTCACATGTTGATGAAAATGGATTCACATGCCAAGCTTAGCACCTGTGCCAGGAGCTGCTGACCCCTGGACAAAAGGATGCAGCTGGGTTACATTGGCATAGCCTCATTATGCTGCTGATTGATACCTTGCTCTGCTCACACCACCAGGGCATGTGATGCTTCTACAGCCAAGCAGTTGTGACTGTAAGAGGCAGTGAAGAGTAAAACTTTGGACTGTTATTTAAATGTGGCTCAGTGTGTTTGGAGGTGCATTTATTGCTCCGAAGATTACGTAGGGCCTGGAGATAAGTATACTAGATTGTTTATCTAGAAGCGATGAAACAATCAGGCAATTAACTTAAACACACAGCATATAAATAGGATACGCTTTCCATGAAAAATATGCCCCAGCTATTCACTCTATGACAGGATTAGATTTCAGGGGAATCTCAGCCATAGATTCATCAAAGGTAGTAGGGAGGGAGTCCTTTATAATGTGATAATCACTCCAAAAACTAGCTTGGAAAGGAAAATCCAAGCAGTGGCATGTCATCAGCCCTCCCTTGGAGAAAAGACTGCACCTGCCCTTGGAGCAAAATACACAGCTTATGGTTTATGACAAAATGCATTCCACTGGGGAACTCAGAAGACTGCAAAGCAAGGGATTTTGTAACCTAGATCTTGCAAACACCTTGTTCTGACTCCTGTTTTGCACATCTCCAGCACATTTCTATTGGAGACTTTTCCAAACACACAGTGAGCAGGAGAGATGGAGAAATATTTTGCTTGTGCTACAGAAAAGGAAACTGAGGCACAGACAGTTCTACTCAGTCTCTGCCCCCAACTCTTCTTGTTATATGCCTCTACAGCAGCTAGTACAATGGGGTCCTGATCTCAGCCTGGGACCAGTAGTGTTTCTGCATGACCAGTAAGAAATCGCAGAAAGGACAAGCTTTCCGAACAAGGTGTCAGTTTGTGGGTACCCAGCTCCAAGTAGATGTTAGATTTGTTACTTAATGCACTCCTGGAAGGCACTCCAACTATCATGATGAGCTCTGCATAAGAAGTAACATTGAGGAAATATACAAAATAGAAACTTGGCCCTGTTTTTTAGAGGTTTATTTCCAGGGGAACAGTGAGAGTTCTGGGGGGGACCCACCTGCAGTAAATCAGCATCTCCCTGTTGAAGATCTACCAGCTGGAGGACCTCAGCAGAGCTCCACTGATATGCTCATTTGTACCAGCTGAGGATCTGGCTCTGTGTCTTAAATTTCATCTCCAGCTTTCTCAGAATGGTTCAGAGGCTGGAAGAGAAGATTCATGCAGCACTTCTTCCCACTGGTGAGCTACTGCTAAATCACATCTAAATTCAGCCTGGCTGCAAAAGGGTGTCAATTCCACTGATGTCAATGGAGCTGCACCCACTGACCCCTGGGGCTTGAATCCCACCCCAAGAGCAGTCATGTCTCATTTTTCACCTCCGGTAGTTGTGTTTATTTGGGAGGAATAGACCCTGTCACCAACCCAGGGACACTTTGGAGAAGATGTTGCCTGGAAGGATGCCCGCCCCCAGATGAGACCATCTTCCAAACATGTTTCCATCTTGGCATCGTTTGGAAAGAGTCTGAGTCATTCCTGAACATGGACTAAATGCCCTGTTATAAATAGCAATGAAAATACAGCTAACCCTGCAGCCCTGCAACACTTTGGCTAATTTTTCCTACCCTACTGACAAACATAAAACCTCCAGCCTTTTTCTGTGTTGTGTATATTGACCCATTTTGGGTCCAAGTACTTTTGAAATCCACCCTTCACCGCATGTTGATGGAGATCTTCAGTATTCATTAGTCACTAATGAGCTGCCCAACAAAAATTTTCAACATGGCAAGCTCCACAAATCGGCCCCTTGGCTCAAAGCTTTTTCCAATGGCTTCACAAGACCTTCCAAAAGCAACATTCTGGTTCACAGCAGGCTGGGTATTTCACTTAGCATGGTAGCTGTGCACTGCAGTACATCTCCTTGCCAGTCCAGCTGAGCTTAGCAAGGCGGCGTTGTGTCCAGCGAGTGAGGTGGCTGAACTCTTCTGGATGGGCAAAAGTCACCCACAACACAAGGCCGAAATCCCAATTACACCCTTACAATGGCAGTGAGGTGGGATGTAAGGGGCACAAGAGCCCATAATCAGGGCTCAGCATACGGCAAATGCATCTGTGAGCGATATTCCTTAAAAGCCTCTCTTTCGGCTATTCAATCATGACGCAATAGTCCCTGAATGGATTCACAAGTATCTGCCAGAGAGTGTAGATCAATGGTCCTCAGCTTTTCCCTTGCTTGGATCCCCTTTTGCCTACAGAGCATGTCCACGCTACATGGTTATACATGAGATCTGACATGAGCTTATGCCCACCAATGCCTCCCGTCTCCTTAGAGCACACCTACAAAGCTCACCATTACCCCCTCAAAACAGGGTCTGGCTGGCTCACCCAGGCTGCTGGATACACGCCTGTGTTCTGATATAACCTATCATTAGCCCTGCCCCCCTTGCAGGGAGCTGAAACTCATGTTGCCAGGTCAGTGTTTGCAGAGTCCACCTGTGCTGCCTATCTCACAATTCCCTGCACCGTCTATTCTTCTCCTTCTATCTTGGCAACTCTGTTTGGTTTCCCATGAACTGGGGGCTTCCCCAGCCCCTTGGGTCAATGATACGAGATGGGCAGGGCAGCCTGAACTTCCCAGCACCTGTTGCTCAGTTGAGTAATTTTCAGATTATGAGTTTGTCTGTGGATTGTTCTTTTGGATTGTTCACTATCAGTCCTTTGTGCTTGGCCACCCAGGTCACATGGTATCATGGCTCCCTCCTGATTGGATAAGCAAAACACTCTGAAGGGGAGAGCAGACGACAACAGGCTTGCAGCCATTTGGGTTACAGTCAGCGAGACACTTGGGTTTGAAAATGGTTTCTACCGACACCCTACAGGTTTCTGGATGTTTGCAACCAGCAACTACAGCTTCCCACATCACAGCAAACCAAGCTCACATGTTTGTCTAGTTGTTTGCAACAGGAGGCCTATAAAATGGTTGTACTGGAAACAACATTGTGAGGACATCTACTTCACCCCCACAAAGGGATTCAGCAGAGCTGTCAGGGATGGACTAGGTATCTGTCCAACTTGTTCTTGAAAAATGCCAACAACAGGGACACCCCAAACCCACTCCAGTATGTCCCTCTATTTACAGGTAGAAAGGTTCTCTCATGTCTAACCTATCCAGGTTCTCTCAAGGTCCCTTTTTTAAGCCATTCACACAGCTCTGCTGAGAGCCTTTTCTGACTATCCACCTGGCAGGAGGATGACAACAGGCTAGTAATCCTCTTTTTGCTCTCATCAGGTAATTTCCTAGGCTCGACCCTTCCTCTGGGTTTCTCCAAGGGCCTGACTTTCAGAGGTGCTGAGCAGGAAGCTCTGGGAGCTGAGCACTTCTGACACTTTCAAGGGTCACCACTGTGCCTAGAGATTGTGCAAGCTGCTGTCCAGACACCCAGCCAGGAAGCCCCTGCCCAAAGAGCTTACCTTGAACAGATAGAAAGTATGGGGGAGGAAGGGAAAAAGAGAGGAAGGGACTTGCTCATGATCACATAACAGGTCAATGATAGAAGATGGACTAGAAGCTCATGCCACTGAGTGCTCCACTCATTAGACCGCACTGCCTCTCAAGACCAGAATTCAGGTTTCTTAGCCTGGCCCACTAAACAGCAGGGGTCAGGAGGAATAGCAGAGGCTGCGATATTCAACTGTGGGGGTTGGGAGGCACAGCAGGGGATCAGGCACTGTGGGATTGGGCCACCTGGACCAGGAGGAGGGAGGCCATGGGACTGGGCCAGCTGGGCCAGGAGGCAGAGCAGGTGTTGGAGGGCAGCGTGGATTAGGGCTGCTTGAGCCAGCACTGTCTTCTTCTGGCACTAGGCATACGTAGCATAGGCACTATTTACTTTTAAACTGAGCAGTGCCCTCCACAGCTGCGAATTCTGCATGTGCCCAAGGATGTCCCTGCACTGCTGCAAGGATCCGTGTCAAAGTAGCATCCATAGTCACACCCACTGGTCCCTGCTCCTGTCCACAGGGGAATATCATTCTGTGACATTTACCCAAGACAAGGGTCATGCACAACTTAGGGTCAGAGTCCCCAGGGCTCAGCACCCACAACACCCGGGACCACAGTGGTGGGCAGATTCTCCAAGAGAGATCAGAAACCAGCATGCAGAGCTGGTAGGAACAACCCAGCTACTTATTCACGTACCTCAAAGGCAGCTGGGAGCTTTGGAACAACCCTGATCTTAAGAACATAAGAATGACCCAATTGGGTCAGACACGTGGCCTGTCCAGCCCTGTGGCCAATCCCAGGTGCTTCAGAGGGACTGAAAAGAACAGAGCAGTGTCACATGATCCACCCCTTTCCTCCACTCAACCTTACATTCTCTGCAACCCTGCAAAATGGAAGTGGTTATAGGCCCTGTGCTTGCCCTCTGCACAGCGAGGGAATGTCGCAATCTTTAGTACATCCTGCCCTTTAGCCCAGCTGCTCGTGGGCCAGTACCACCTCCAGCATGTGCCTTCTACACTGCAGGGCACAGTGGCACCTAAGCAATAATACTGAGTTCCAGTACTTTTCTCCACTAGTTGCCTGCTTGGACCAAGTCCCATTGCAAGGCTTTGTGTTTGGCAAAGGCGTGGGTGGCTTGCTGAAAACTGGTAAAATAAGGAATCCAGGGAAATATTTGAAGCCAAATAAAGAGCTAAGCCCTATGGGAGCGAGTTCTCTTTAGGAACCAAATATTAGCAGGCAAGGAACATTGCAAGAGAGGCTCTGTTTAAAAGGAAGGCAGCAGGTGGCACAATTTGGAGGGCTTGTAAGCAGACACTATGCTGGAGTCTCCAGCCACTCCAGTATAACTCAACTGAATTCAATGTAGTTACTCGTGGGTAATACCTGTGCAAAGGGGAGGAGAAGGGGAGGGGAGGGGGTCCTGTAGTCAGATGAAAGCAGGAGCAGGAGCCAGGTAACAAACCTACAGCTCCTCTGAGATAAAGGAAGGTCCTGACAGCTATAATTATGCATTAGAGGTGGAACAGCCAGGAGAAAGCCTGAAGCCAAGTACAGAAACTCTGGATTAATGGAAGCCTAAGGAGAAGTTAATAACAAGACTAGTGAACTGTCAGCAGACAGCCTGGCGTCTGCCCTCCCACACTCTGCCACAGCCATATTAACTGAACAATAATACTATCTAGCAACTGTGTGCGAAGACACATGAATAATAAATAGGGGCTGGCAGAAGAATCCAGGGTGCATTTGCAAATATGGAGCATCTCTCTCTCTCTTTTTTTTCCGAAAAGGTGCTCTTTCATTGCATAAGATAAATGAGAAAGGGAGCAGCTGCAAAGCCCTTGGTAGGTGGGCGGGCAGGCGGAGAAGGAAGTATTTTCTGGGGACAGCTTGGGTGTATGGGGCAAAAGCACAGACAGAGTTTGGAATTGTGTTTCTGCAATCAGCCACAACAGGCTGTACAAAATGTCGGCACGAGATCCCGAGCAATAGCTGCTCACCTGATGTGAGTTCATTAAATCACTGAAGCCACTGCAACTGAGTTCAGGCCTGCTGTGGATCTGGCCCATCATATTTCTCTATTGGTCTATAACTAACTTTTAATAGACAGAGCTATAGAAATAGGCACTTTGATTTTATCATTAGCTACACAGATGGAAAATATATGACAGTTTATACAGATATATGCAATTAATTTTTATAACAGGTAGATCATTGGAGAGACAATAGCTATCTAGCGAAACAAATAGATGCCCTGATCCTGTGAAGATTTATGCATATAATGTTGCTTGTGAAGTGATTGTGACTTCACCCACTCACTTTAATGCGAGCAGGACCAACTCCACACCCCACAAGTGTTCCTATTGAAGTGAGTGAGACGACGACTCTGTTCATTTAGCACATGCATATCAGGGTCAGGGTCATACACAGATTGCATGGCTATCCTGAGGTGCGGATGGCCTCTGTAAATGCAGAGAGTTCTGTGATGGGGTTCTGGGGTCCCCCAAGCTCTGCACCCTGTCCGCAGGCAGGAGAGTCTTTCACTTAGCAGGAGAACAGCGGGTTTATTAGCCGACAGGACACAGCATCGTACAGAGGAGTCAGTGCAGCAGGCAGAGACAGCCAATCCAATTCATGTTGGGGAGAGGAGGCCCCAAGGGGCCCCCAGAGCCAGGGCCTTGCACCCTCCTTTGTCTCTCTCTCCCTCAGCCCAGACTAACTGCTTCCTAACTCCCAGTTTCAATTCAAACCCCTCAGGCTCCACCTCCTCCTCTGTCTCCAGTACAAAGGTGTTACCTGGTCATCAAGGTTACCCTCAGCAGGAGCCCCACACCCTCTGTGAGCCACACACACACACAGGTATCCCCCACTCCATCACAAGTTCCTATAGAGTATGCATGGCAGAGTTTACCTACATTGATCCCTGCAGTGGCTCAAACATGAACTGGGGGGAAGGGGGAGGCGTACTATCAACACTGAGGTTCTTTTTGTTTCATATGGTTCATTTTTTGTTTTTTGTTTTTGTTTTGTTTTTTGCTTTTGTTGTTGTGGTGATAGCCATTTGATTGAAAAATACCACTACCATTAGTTTTCCATAGGCAAAAAGTGCCTGGAACCATTCTACAGGAATAACAAAAAAGCTCCACAAAAGCCACCAAAGACGTGTACAGGTTTTCACACCAGCTGTCTCTGGAGGGAACAGGCCCATTTGCTGGTGCAGAAGGCATGAACTGGGGGGTTTACCAGATTGCTTCTGTAACTTTCCTTTCACCGACTTCACTGATTCCCGGTTTGTCAGATGACTTCTTGTCGGGTGCCGACCCCCAGCTGCTAGAACTTGACGTAGCTCTGTTGAACTCAATGGGTAGAGTTGCCCATAGCACACAGCAGCAGAGGTCCTCTGAAGAGACCAACCTTATGTCCATGCACCTGTGGTTGCTTCACACAGACATACATTTCTGTTGCTATTTTGTTTCTCAGGTAAAGTCAATTGACCTCAGTGGGGCTCGAACACCCCTTAATTTTGCTAACCCATTACTGGATCCATCAGTGAGCATTCATTTAAATTTTTTTTCTGTCATTTAATCTCTTTTCTTGTTGTGCTAAAATAAACCAAACAAGTAGATCCCTTAATTGAAAAACTGTCTCCTTGCATGCCCCCAAGTTTCACTTCATCTAAAAATGACTTGCTCACAAAATCAGACATAAAAGACAGAAGCATCACAACACACAAGTTTGGAAAAATTGCTGCGTCTCTCATTTTTACCATGGTTATAAAATAAATCAAACTGGAATATAAATACTGTTCTCACCTTTCAATGTATAGTATATAGAACAGTATCAACAAGCCACTGTGGCTACATCTACACATGAAGCCTACATTGAAGTAGCCTATTTCGATGTGGCGACATCGAAATAGGCTATTTCGATGAATAACGTCTACACATCCTCCAGGGCTGGCAACGTCGATGTTGAACATCGACGTTGCGCAGCACCACGTCGAAATAGGCGCTGCGAGGGAACGTCTACACGCCAAAGTAGCACACACCGAAATAAGGGTGCCAGGCACAGCTGCAGACAGGGTCACAGGGCGGACTCAACAGCAAGCCGCTCCCTTAAAGGGCCCCTCCCAGAAACAGTTGCACTAAACAACACAAGATCCACAGAGCCGACAACTGGTTGCAGACCCTGTGCATGCAGCATGGATCCCCAGCTGCCGCAGAAGCAGCCAGAAGCCCTGGGCTAAGGGCTGCTGCACACGGTGACCATAGAGCTCCGCAGGGGCTGGAGAGAGCGCGTCTCTCAACCCCTCAGCTGATGGCCGCCATGGCGGACCCCACTATTTCGATGTTGCGGGAGGCGGATCGTCTACACGTGCCCTACTTCGATGTTCAACTTCGAAGTAGGGTGCTATTCCCATCCCCTCATGGGGTTAGCGGCTTCGACGTCTCGCCGCCTAACGTCGATGTTAACATCGAAATAGCGCCCAACACGTGTAGCCGTGACGGGCGCTATTTCGAAGCTAGTGCCGCTACTTCGAAGTAGCATGCACGTGTAGACACGGCTTGTATGAAATTGTAATCTGTACTGCCTTTGCTACTGTTTTTTCTTCTGAAGCCTATTGTAAAACTAGGCAACTATCTCAATCTGGAAGACCTCTGCATACCTCTAGGGGTACGTGTGCCCCGGTGGAGAATCACCGATATGAAATACACAGGGCCCAATTCTACCACACTGGCACCAGTATAATGTAGCTAGCTTTGAAGGAGTTACTCCCACTTGGCAGTGTTAAGTGTGAGAGTTGAATCAGGCTGGTGTGAGTACAGACAGGGTTTTTCCTCTTTTCCTGCAGTTTGCTCTTGCTTTTATTAAGTGCCTGGAACTAATTGTGATAGCAATTTTCTTCTGGCTAAATTCTCGGTGTCATTGTTATTCCCCTTTCGCCCAGACGTGAAGCCAGTTTGGAGGCTAATTATGCCCCATCTGGAAACCTTTGGGGAAGGTGTGAACCTGTTAGTGAAAAATGTGACATATTTAATCAATTATTCCATTCATTAAGCTCGGTTTCAATGCCTTACCCTATTCATTTGACAAGAGAGCCAGTTAAAGAGGCTTTTTAACCTTTGTTTATTTCACATGGCCAGTAGCAGAAAGAGAGAACGCATCATACTGAACATACATTGTATGTATAAGAGGTATAGATCTGGTTTCTTTCAGATCTCTCCCTCTTCTATATGTTAGTGCTAGCTCTGAGATGATCAAATTTTACATCTGTTTTGAACTCTGCTCTTTGGGTAAACAGCAAAACACAGTTCAGGATAGTGAGATTAAGTCCCTTGCATTTAAATAATTCGACTAATAAAACTTTGTACTAATCATATGGGCGGTTCACATCAAGGAACGTCTTGGAGGGGCAGCCGTGTTAGTCTGTGCATTTCTTCTTCATGCATCTCACAAAGTGGTTTTTACCCATGAAAGCATATGCTCAATTAAATCTGTGTCTCTAAGGTGCCACAGGACTCCTCATTGTTTTTCATTGAATGTGTAATGCCAGCATCCAATTTGCTAATGGAAAAACCTGGGATAACCCTTTGAGTTGCCTGTATTAATCACCTGTTTAAACTTTAAGGAATCAAAACTGGTTTAAATTTACCTCCTCATTCCATTTTTACAACACTCCTCAGAAAGAGAGAACTAAACTCTGCTTAGCACTTACCCCTGTCTAACACCATGTAATTCCTCTGGAGAAACACACACGTGAGCACAGATAAGCATATGGTGAAGGGTTTCCAGGGCCAGACTCTAAACCTGACTAACAATGTTCAGCGCTGGGGGTTGGATGGGGGAATCTTTTCATGTCGGTATCACTTATGTGCCATTTCAAAGCGACCTATCTGGGCTGTCAGTGCCACAGCTTGGTCCTGCAATTGGATCATGGTCAACTAATCTGCTGCATAGATGGGATTCCACATGTATGGGTGGGGGAGGGCGTGGCCTATGCTCATTGCCATATTTATCACTTTGCTGCCCAACTAGATAATTGATTGTGCTTTACCTAAAACCAGATCTATGCAAAACAGGGCCATTCCCAAACTAATGGGAGCTTCTGTATTGACTTTAAGGAGCGCGTGCTCAGGCCCAGTCAAGCAGGAGACTGGAGTGAAGTACTGACCAAGTCCCCGAAGCCAATAAGAGCTTTCCCATGTCCTTCCAAGACAACAAGCACTTCCGGCTCCCTCCTTAGCTTGTTGCTCTTCCATTACTTTCCTTTCTGTGCCTCAGTGAATCTCACTGGGTGTAGTCGACGGTAAGAAAAACTCCGATTTATTGTAACAGAGGTAGTCATGTTAGCCTACACGCTATCAAAACAAACAGGCAGGCAAGTAGCACTTTAAAGACTAACAAAATTATTGATTAGGTGATGAGCTTTTGTGGGACAGACCCACTTCTGCAGATCAGTTATTGTGTAGTGCTCGGAGCTCTGAAATGGTGAAAAACCTGTCCTGCTTCCTATAGATCCTTGATTTCCTCCTTGGGTGGCCTTTAAAAGCAGCTGAATTAATATTCAACCCAATTTTTGCTATACTTACAAAGGATTATATCATTGTACCCTCTCTTGATTCCTTATCAGACTGACTTTTTTAAATTGAGAAGCTATTGTCGTCTCCTTTTGTGGGATCCATTAAGCGTTTGTAATTATAATAAGGTAACATAACAATTTGTCAGAACTAGAAGCAGAAACTGGTTTGTGATAAATAAGAGCATTGGCTTCTGAGCAGGGAATTTGATACAAAAAGTACCGCTGAATTTATTTCACAATAATCCTAAATGTGAACTTTGCAAGTGGACTATATCTCAAGGGAGCTGTTTTATTGCTCTAAGAGCATGGAGACAGGTGTAGTTGGTTTTACAAGCCAGTGGGCTAAGAAAAATAGGGCATGGGGTGATGCGCTCTCTGTCAGCTTGTTGTGGTGCAGACAGGATTTTAATATGACATTTTTCAATATCTATGGTGGATTTCAAGTTAGCCTGTGCTTTGAGATTCTTTCTGGGTGCTCTCCACAGCACTAATTCAGAGAAGCCCAGAGCCTCAAAAGCAGTTAGGTACCTAACACCCACTGACATCATTGGGAGTTAAGTGCCTGTGCCCATGAAGACTGAAGATTTTATCACTTGTGCGCGCTCCTACTCAGGACAACATGTAAGTCTGCCATTCACCTGTAAGTCTGTACTTAAATCCCGCAGATCTCAGCCTGGACTTTCCTGAACAGGAACTTAACAGTGGAGTTCATGTCCAACCACAGATCTATTGAACCAACATCCAAACAGGACAAATGAAAGCTGTTCCCTTGTTGATCAGACCCACTCTGATTCAGGTTACATGATTGATCCTTCCCCTCTTGAAATAAGCTGTACAGAGCCAACTGACTTCTATGGCTTAGGATCCACATACAGGTCGTTCAAAAGCTTATGGACTGTCTATTAAAGATTTCCCCATATTATAACTGTAGTGGAGAAGGAGCCAGTGTTAGCAACAGGAAGACGTTTGTGTAGTAGATCCCAAACACTCAGAGATGACTGGTTAATTCTCACCTAACAAGTAGCACTGGCAGGCACTGAGGACAAAGAGAGATTTGGGTATGTGACAATTACAGGACTATCTAGACCCAAAACACTGCTCAGCATCTGGACCCAAGTTTTCCAGAGAGCGCAGGGCTAGATTTCTAAGGGCCTGGCTCTCCCATCTGGGACCAGAATTTCCCAAAAGCTCCACTTCCTCTTAGGTTTCTAATTATGGAGCCAATTTTTCAAAGACCTCAGCACTAGCCCAGGTCACAGTTTTTTAGACAATGCTTTTTTTTTTTTTCGTTCCCCAAAACACACATTTGGGCAGACCGAATTGTGAGACAATTTCTGTCAACTTTGCCAAATCCTTTTGGCCAGAAAACATCCTCTCAAAACAACTCCCACAAAAGGAAATAGGGGGAACTTTGAACATTTTCATAACTAGATGTTTCGAGTTTTCAGTCAAACAACTTTTGGCTCTGAATTTTAAAACATGTTTTCTTTCAGCCGGCAGAATTTGTTTCTCTGTCTGTGGGGGAGGGGAGGAAGAAGGGCTTCCCTGCTGACACTGTCTTCCAGCGACTTAGATGCAGCCACACCGAGGGTTAGATCAGCACAGCTACCGGTGTGTGCTGCACACCCGGCCTGAAGAGGAGCCTCCCTCCTGGCCTCACCTCTATTGGAAGGAACAGCCTCCTGAGAACTTTTCTGTGGGTTCTGGGTGCGGGAAAGTGACATGCACAGTGGGCAGTTAGCAAGTGTGTCTGTTACAAGAGAAGGGCCCCAGACCTATCTGAGAGCTTTGGTTTGTGGCTGAGGCCCAGGACCAGCGGTCAGTAGATGCTGGGTGTGTCATGCTAACGATGTAGCTGTTGCAGCCATCTCAGCTCAGCTAGGGATTGGGCGGGTGAGTGGGAGCACAAGTGGCCATCACCCCTGTGGACCAGGGTTTCCTCTAATTTTTCACCCCGGGCACAACAAGGTTTGTTATGTGCACCGAGGCATCTGCAGCTGTGCCCCACCAGTAGAAGCACAGGCTGCCGGCTGTGGGTGCTCTGCTAATCAGCTGGGTGGCACCTGACCCTCTCCTGGGCAGCCACCCAAGCACTCAGCTTACAGGGAGAGCTGCTGCAGACAGATGTCTAAGGTCTGTTTCAGTCTCTCTCCCAGGCTCCTGGGCCCTTGCCAACATGCTTCCCAGCCTCTCCTATCAGCTAATGCTAATCCCCATATACTGACAGGTCTGATTTGTGCCTTTATCTTGGCCTGAATGGTACAACGAAGCTGCTAACCCAGCCTAATGCCAGTGGTGAAACCCTTCCCCTGTGCAGAGCTCTGAGTATCTCCAAAGGAAGCCCAGTGTTAGTGCTACTCCACATTAGTGGCTTTGGGCACCACAGGGACCTGCACTGCTGCCAAACGCCATAGAATTGGCCCTCCCCGCCATTGCTGGTCCAATGCCAGGGCAGGGATGTACGTGCCCTTAGAGACTTTGGGCCGGGTTCACTGCTGGTGCACATACAGAGCACTCGCTTGCACGAGCACGCTGCAGGCATGAGCTAGTGTGGTTGCATGGAGCTCTGCCTGCTTTGCATGGACCCTGCTGACAACGTGGTGCAAGAGAGTGGTGAATGCAGTCCCAGGTGCAGCAACAAGGAAAAGGTATAAATTCTGCACATGCTGCTGCTGCTGTTGCTAACAGGATTAATCCCCTTCCATGGCCATTCACCAGAAAGTGGAGAAGCACGTGTGTCCCACTAAGTTTGGTGCCGTAACAGGAGGTGTATTTCCACGCCCTCCCTCCTGGAGGGCCCTCCTCTAACTAGGACCCCTCTCCCATGCTGCATAGGAAAAGTACAGGAGTTGCAGCCCCAAACTGGAGACCCCACGGCCCATTCCAATCATATTTAATTTGGCACACTGGGATGGTGGGGGGGGGCATATCTGCTGTGCCAAACCTCCTGACAGCTGCTTTGCTGCTGGGATGAACTGCGCCAGGGACCCAAGCAGAGGGGATATGAAGGAATTAGCTTAACACATCCCAGAACTCTGGCTGGGTCTCCTCAGCGTGTTTTTATCTGCGTTGCCCAGACTAGCCTGCTGGATGTGTCAGAGCTTGTAGGCTTGGGAAAGAATTTGCCAAGCATTTAAAGAGCCGACAGGAAGGGCTCAGGCTCCGGCTGACAGTGCATTCAGTCCTCATTTGTGAGCACTTTGCCTGCTGATGGCAGAAAATTGCTTTGTTGCCGGGTTCTGGAGGAATGAGTGACAGGAGAACAGCAGAGTTCACACTAATTGGCAAAGTGGAATCCTGGGGAGAGGCGGAGGGGGGGACCCACATGCACACCTTCTCTGTCTGCTGAAAATAGAATATAATTTGGGGGAGGGAGGTTAAATAATGTGTCTATCAGAAAGTGCATTTAGCAAAAGCCATGTGTTAGACTGACAGTCTCAGCTCTGGCTTCTGGAGTTTTTCTGCCCAGCCAGAATCACATACTAGTCCAAGGGCAAAGATACAGCAATAGGTGAAGGGTGCAACATTCTCTCTTCAAAATAATTTTTTTTTCTTTTTGGACAAAACACACCTTTTCAATCCACGTCAGAGGAAAAAAATCATTTTGGTCAATATTTTCCATATTTACGAACCAAGCAAAGGTTTCGCCATAAGCCAGCTATTTTTACCCAGGATTTTTTTTAAATGGTTCATTTTCGTGTTCTTTTTGTTTGAAAACCTGGGGAAAAAGCCAGGACTGATTTTTATTGGGTGGAGAGGAGAGAAAAGAGATTAAAAAGTTTTGCGAATAATAACTGGCATTTTTGGACCATCCCTAGTGATTTGCTCTCAGAAACCTAGTGTCAGAGAGAAAGCTTGTGTGTGTGCATGTATGCACATGTGTGTGTGTTTTTTTGTGTGAGCAGAAGTGACTGAGACATGTTCGCACATTTCCTTTAGCCTGAAAAGGTGTGTTAAAGGGGCAGGAGGAAAGCTTTTGGATTGGATCCATTGTATTTCAGCACTACGGCTGTAAGGTATTGTGTTAACAGCCTGGGAGATTAAAGGACGGTATTTTTGATAATGCTCAATGTGAGTCTGATTCTGTCCTGGCTGATGCTCACTTGTAAAGCTCAGTGGAAGCAAAGTTAGCCCAATAACAAGAACTTCTGGAAAATCCTACCCTCCCAGTCTTCTGCTTACCTGCAAGACAAGCAACAGCAGTGTGGAATTAAAAGCACTGCTTGAGGTCATTACCCCACGTGTCCTACAGGATGAACCTCTCTAGTCCGGCACCCACGGGCCTCACCAGTGCTGAGCCAGAGAATTTACTGTACCGGGAAGATCAATCTTGTCTAGCAGCATTACCAACATTTCCACTGCTCACTGGGCTCTTAGAAGATATTTAGGGATAAGTTACATGTGGCTAACTAAAAGCATTCCAGACAACAGATATTGCCAGACCAGAGAGCGCTGGATTAGAGAGGTTCAACCTGTACTGGCATTTTAAAGCCAAGATTTCTTTTATGGCCTCTGCAGGTATTATAGTGTTGAAAATGTGACATCACACAGTGATTCCTGAAGCGTCACAGACAGTGACATCATCACAGTCCGAACGAGGAAAATGTAGTCTAGGAAACAGAAAGGACAAAAACTTTTAATCGACTCCTCAAACTCTTCACTAATTATCAGCAGCAATCAATTAGTGGAAAAGCAAATTGCTTTTTGGTGTCTTTTCCACTGTCATCTCCCTATTTGTGCTGCTGTAACAGTCCCTCTGTAAAATGAAACTGCTAAAGCCCATGGGACCAACTAACTCCTGATACAGGCAAAACTCCTGTTGCAATCAATGTGCTTTTGCCCGTGTGAAGGCATCTTGCTCAGGAGGAGCTGAGGCAACAGATCCGAAAGCAGAACTGGGGTCCATTGTAGACTCTTGTTCAACCCAGATCAAGCCAAACCCATCCTGGTTTCCACTCGGAATGTGACTGTGGTAGCGCAAGTGCAGAATCAGGTCAAAGGATCATCTGAATTCAAAGCAGACCCACCTTGGATTCATGGACTGAAATCCCTGCAGCTCTGGCTACATGCACACAGTTACAGGCCAGGCCAGATCAGTAAAGGGAGGTTACAAACGTGACCCTAGTGCTCTGGGGCAGTGAGGCCAGGCATAGAGCTGAGCTGGGTTGGGTTGGGGAAACGGGAGTGAACAGACATTTGTGATGCTGAGCTGGGGCCTTCACATCAGTGCCTAGTTCAAATCAAGTAGCATCTGCAAGTTTCTCCTGCCCCATTCTTAGGGCACAGTGCCCACCTCTCAGAGCTGGGGGCACCCCAGAGTGGAGAGGAAGAGGGCCCACACTGTGCCTGGCTCTCATGAACAGGAGCATAGAATCAGAGAACACTAGGACCAGAAGGGGCCTCGAGAGGCCATCGAGTCCAGTCCCCTGCCCCAACGGCAGGACCGACCACTATCTACACCATCCCTGACAGACATCTATCTAATCTGTCCTTAAATATCTCCAGCGAGGGAGATTCCACAACCTCCCTTGGCAACTTATTCCAGTACTTGACCACCCTGACAGTTAGGAACTTTTTCCTAATGTCCAACCTAAACCTCCCTTGCTGCAGTTTAAGTCCATTGCCTCTTGTTCTCTCCTCAGAGGCCAAGAAGAACAAGTTTTCTCCCTCCTCCTTATGACACCCTTTTAGATACCTGAAAACCGCTATCATGTCTCCCCTCAATCTTCTCTTTTCCAAACTAAACAAGCCCAATTCTTTCAGCCTTTCTTCATAAGTCATGTTCTCCATGAGCAGGTGGATTTGACTGGAGCCCAGCATGTACAAACATCCTGAAGAACAAGCACAGAGACTGAATTACTCAGGGTCTCAGGGGAAAGGGAGAAATTGATACACTCCCCGGGTAGGAGATTAGCCTGGGAATTCAGAACTAGCTCTGTTGTGTGCCTGGGGACAAGTCAGGGAGCCTCTGTCTCTCATGTCTATTTCAATGGCACGCTCTTCGGGGCAGGACCTGTCTCTGGCTATGTGTATAAACAGCCCTGAATAGTCAGGATTTTCCAGCTCTGACGAAGTGGGTCTGCCCCATGAAAGCCCATCATTATATTCGAGAACAACAAGAAGTCCTGTGGCACCTTATAGACTAACAGATATTTTGGAGCATGAGCTTTCGTAGCTGTTAGTCTTTAAGGTGCCACAGGACTTCTTGTTGTTCTCGAAGATGCAGGCTAACATGGCGACCTCTCTGATACTCATCATTACACTGTTAGTCTGTAAAGTGCTACAGAAGTGCCCTTCTGCTTTTCTGTTTTGTGAGGCTACAGACTAACAGGGCCACCTCTGTGAGACTGGCCTCTAACAGGACAGCATTCTGGCCTCTCAGGTGGAGCCTAGAGCTGTCACGGTAACAGCAGCATGGGCCCCCAGCACGCAGGGGAACTCTGCACTCAAGAACAGGGCTGCAAGTCTCAGCCCGGCTCTGTAGAGTCTGGCTTGTGCTGTGGTGCTCAGACTTTCCCACTGAGGCTCTGAGATCCCCTTGCTGATTTCCAAGCCTACTCTATAGTCCAAACAGGAACGTCTACACAGCTGTTCTGAGCACTCGAGTAGGAGCCCAAAGCTGCAGGGCTGGACTCAGATGCGCTGCCATAGCTTTTTCCTTTGTTTTGTAGCTGTCTCCTTGGTCACCATGGAGCCTGGGTTCCCTTCCGAGTTCAGAGCCATGGTGCCAAATCAGCCGCACTTTCCAATAATGCTAGAACCAAGCCCATGCCCTGCTGCCAAGGTGCAGTGACAGGCAACTCGGTCACTGGGGGTCCAAGGTGTCATCCAGCCATAGCCCTACCCCACCCCTAAATAGTCTCCCTTTTTCCCCCACCCTCACCAGCTGCCTGCCAGCATGCTGGTAGGAGGCCATTAACTGAGCCGACTATGTTGAGTTCCCTGCAGCCTGAGTTATATATTTAGATATCTGGGGAAGCCTGAGTTTCAGGGGGTGGGGGTGGGGAAGGGTGATGGTAGATGTATAATTAAAGTACTATTAAGAGGCGCCTGGGAGTCTCTTTGCAAGCAGGGCATACAGACGATGGCTCTGTTTCAGATCTGCTGCTTTAACCACCAGCTCTCTGCACAGCTATCAGCTGGCCTGTGCAGCCAAGGCGCTTCCAGCCCCAGCTGGAAGGACTGGTGGGTTGATGGCAGCTCACACAGACCAGGGAAGGTGGCGCATTGCTCCTCGTGTTGGCAACAGGGACTGTGAGGTCACTGCTCCAGCCCCACCTCTCGTGGGGGAGACTCGGGTGAGGACAAGGAGACTCTGTCCCTTGAAGAATTGGCCTCCTGGGACAAAGTAGCTCTGGCCCTCAGAGGCTTTAAGCAAACAGGTCCTGTGGCTGTAAACGTGTCTGGAGTTATATTTCCAAGGTGAACATAAAGTGACTACATATGGCCCAGATCACTGGGAGTTAGGTGCCTAAATACCTTTGAGGGCCTGGCACTTAGCAGCCTGCTACTGCCCCACTGGAACACACGGGGATCCACCTTCACCTCTGCAGGATTAGCACCTGCTGAGATTTCAAGAGCTAGCCCAGATACCTGGTGCAAATCCCTTCCAGTGGAAGACGTTACCCTCCCAGAGTGGCCAATCCCCAGAGGAGGTGGGAAAACACAGTCTAATCCCCAATTTCAACCGCCCCAGAGGGGTCCAGCTCAAACCACCCACAAGGATACCCCAAAAGGGATCAATTCCCCTTTGCCAGATCCCACCTGCCCCAGAAGGAGAAAGTTCAAAGAGACCCTCCTAGTTTTACCCTGAAAAAAATAAATCAAACTGTTCCCCAAATGGGGGACCTTAAGCCTTGCCAGATCATACCACCTGCTGGTTGAGGTCAGGAAGAACCTCTTCCAATGGGCAGATGCACACGGATCCTGTCCCTCCTGTCTGTCTTAATCCACTGTGGTGCAGGTGGGAAGGGGACGTCGCAAGGTGGGGTCCAATCTACTGCAGGAGCAGGTATGACCGAGGAACAGATCAGTGATGGGGGAATATGATGCCCACCCAGTTTCTCTCCATGAGAAGGGAGTTCACAGTCATTGCTCTGCATCCCAGCCCTACTGGCTCCTGGCGACATTATGCTCCTGGTTCCTAACTGAACGCGAGCTGTGGCAGATACCCAGTCTCGGGGTGAGCCTGCTGGACTCCCACAGGCAGGTCTGGGGCTGACTCAGATGCCTGGAAGGTGTTCCAAAGCCCACCGCCAAAGTCCCCCCTCCCGTAAAAAGCTTCAGTCCTCATTCTCCTCTCACTTGGATGTGAGTCAGTTCTCCCCTGGGTGAGGCTGGTGCAGGAACTCTACAAAGTTCTGCTGCTCTTTCACTCAGTATGCCCCCAGGACTCCATCCACACTGGCCTGGCTCTAGGCCCATCACCCAAGCGTCTCTGATGGGCACCGCTCAAGCCTACAGCATTGGTCTTCTGCAGCCACCTGCTGCTTCTCAAGGTCGTTATCCCTGCTGGGACGACGTCTCTGTGTTCAGCACTACCCCCGCCCTGCCCCTCCATTTTCTGATTTTACTTCTTCTCAGGCTCTCTCAGCAAGCAGACAAATTCACTCCCATTCATTGTGGCTGACCCCACCACCCGCTTTTGCCCTGTGATCCCCCCACTCCCACTCTGAGTGTTAGCTTCGAAATTCAGCTGTACTTGGGATTATCCTTCCCTCTGCTCAAAGGCTCCTAACAACCAAGCTGACCTTTGAAGCTCCTGTGTCAATCTCTGCCACCAGATGCTGATGTGACTGTGGGTTAAATGCTGCATCTTCATCAAAGGACTCTTCCAAGCCGCTCCTGTTAAGAAAAACACAACGCTGTGCTGGTCCTGCTGGCAAACCACTGTTTCCTCACTACCTGCTAGATGCCAGACACACAGGAGAACAGCTGGTTAGGGTCCATCTCTTTGAATGGAAAAGCCACCTGTTGAAGACACCCCTCTCTTCTGCCATTTCTCTCCACGCCCACAACAGTTCTCAGCTGTCTCATTAGCTCTGGTTCACCAGGCCTTGAATGGGGACTGGAATTCTTTAATCCATCTGTGACCTGCAGTGGAACTTTCAACTCCTGTGCCTTGTAACCCAATCCAACTCAGTACAATGGCTGGAAGACATGCCTCACATCGGCCAACCATTCAAGTTTCACCTCTTGCTGGTCACGCAGGTACGAGGAGCAGGGAAGCAGTGGGGTAACTCTGCTTTCAATATCAACTGACAGATTTTTCTAAAGCGAACGCAAATCCTTTGTCTTGTCCTCTGTTGGGAAAATCCGCCGTATTTGTCTACCTGGTTTGCACAGGATTCTTTCCTGCCAGCAGCAATCAGCTGGTAGTCCTGCTGAGTCCAGTTGCCAGCCCATCATGAGTGGAGATCTTATCAGCTTCTCTCAGTGCAGCAAGCATGAGCATTTGATGGAGACCCTCATTAGAAAACCCAGATTGCTGCAGAGCTGCGGGTCCAGTTATGCCAACCCTTTCCTACCCGCTGCCCCGAACGTGGCGGGAAAGGCGTTGTGAGGATATATACAGCAGCGAAAACGGAGACTATTGATGGGGAGCAACTGGCATAGCAGGGAAGTTTCAACACTCTTCCAGGGCTATGGGGCACAAGGCATCTTCCCAAGGAAGGAGGCCAAATGCAGTGATGGAGAGGAAAGCAAGTAGAAAACCAATATCATTAAACTTCTTGTTTGCAGTGGGATACAAACTTGCTGGTGTCCCTGGTAAAGGAAACCACACCTTCAAGCTTCCACAGAAGACTGAGTCATGCTCTCAAAGTCTCCATATTCTCTCCAGCAGCACTATTGTGAGGAAGAACCATCTAGGAGGCAGATTCCGCTGTCTTGTTTCTCTTCCTTAGACAGCTCAGGCCAAAGCTACTAGAGCCTTGATTTCAGCAGGGTTCCACTGTTGTGACCCAGCAGAGAATCTGTCCTCTGGTGCCCCTCCAAAGACACAACAGCACAGATCCCAGGAACCAGCCTCATGTCAATGTCTGATCCTGCTCCATGATGAGTGACCTCAACTCCCACTAGAGTCAATGGGCCAGAGTCTGGAGCAGGTTGCTATGGTTCCATTGGCATCAGTGGGCCAGGTCTCCTGATGTGGGTAAGTCATTGATGTTCAAGTGACTTCACCAGCCCTTGGTGACTTTAGACCACCTGACAATCTGGCTCACCAGCTGGAGGGTGCTCAGCGCTAGAGTTGGGATCCAAAGTATTTTGTTTTATGGGAAAAATGTTTTTTTTCAATATTTAATTTCTTGACGAAAGTCTGGAAGAGGTTAGCGAACACATTGCACATATAGCTGCTTTGGTCAAAAGGACGTTTTTTGTCAGAACTCCCTCGCTCTCTGAAAAACAAACCTTTCGACCAGCCCCAATCAAGAAGAGGGTAAAAGTGATGCTCCATGACTGTTTTCCTGGGGAATGGGAGGAGGGACTCGGGATGGAAGGGGTTCCACTTCCCTTAATTAGCAACAGGGGTAAATTGAAGCACATACCATTTCTTGTGCCTGAGTCACCATTGCTGCACACCTTGGAGAGGCTGTGACATGTGTAAATTCCTCCATGCCAGCAAGACCCTCACCTACTATGGAGGAGATGGGGGAGGTGTGTGGAGACCTAGAGAGAATGGAATTTGGAAACCAGAGACTCCCAGTCTGGAAGGAACCACTGTGATCGTCTAGTCTGGCCTCCTGCAGAATGCAGCCCAGAGACTTGCTCCAAATAATTCTGGTTGGAACCAGCGTGAATCTTGCACAAAGACATCTGGTCTTGAACTTGTATGTACATTTACCACAATGAGTTTGCTCCCCCATTCCTTCAGCTGAGGGTCCATAGTCCTCCTGAGGCTGGGGAAACGTGTGCCATTTTCTGCATAGCGCCCCATCAATGAAAGGAGCAAGGTCATCCCCAGTGGTTCCCAGCCTCGCTCATCAGCTACCAAACCAGGTGAAGCCACTCTTGCGCTGGAGCAGAACGGGGAGGAGGCCGAGTGCTGAGCAGTCACTTGTGTTGGGACAAAGCTGCAGGTTAAGCTTCTCTCTACCCAGCGCCAGATGGGGTCTCGTGCCTAGGTCCATCCCTTATCCCACCACTGACAGATGAAGCACAATGCAAGCAGGAGGGTACCATCAGAAGGTGCTCATGTGACTCAGGAGGGGTTTCAACATGCACTGGGGGAAGCAAAGTGATTCTCTTAATTTAGACACACTAAGGAGAGGCAAAGGTGCCACCTGGGGCTGTCACAGTCCAGTGTTAAACACATTTGACAGACAGCGGCATCAGCCAGCTTAACCCCATGGACCTTGTAACGTTCTATTAAACAGACAGGAGAGACACCACCAGCGAGAGCACTTGGAAGGTAATTTCGGTTGTGAGGGGCAGACAAGTCCATCCTCTCACTATCTGATTCCCCAACCCACCGCCCCAATTTCCAGCACACCAGTGTCATGCTTTTCTTCTCTGACAGGCACAGGTGTGGACTTACCCCAGGAGGCCTTTCCGTTTGGACCCCTTCAGTCTGACCTCCATTGGCAACCTGTCCCTCCCCATTTACTGGGACAGGTGCTTGTGACACTTCATGAGCCATCACTCGCTTTCCAGCATTGAGCTCACAAGCCAGATAAATCTGTGGGCCTCATTATCACCACAGGGGCAACCAAAATGTCATCCCAGCTCCTGGGGCTGATATTGCATTCAGTTCTCCCCGGAAAATACCACTCCACTAGCTACTCTTTCTGACAGCTCTTTGGCTGTCTAGCGCCTTGTTGTTTGCCTTCCTGGCTGCCAAGTACTTTCCATGAGCTCAGAGAGCGGGGGCCAGAAAGCCCCAGACTCTCTGGTGCACTGGGAGCAGAAGAGCAAGACATTCAGCAAGGAGCGAAACCAGCTCGCAGATCTCAGGAGGCCTGAGTGAAGAAGTGAGTCAAAAATAGAGCAGTTGGGCTTCCATCTGGACTTGCAGCTCAATCCACATGCTCCGCTGCCTGCAAGGAGAGGGAGGCATCAGCAGCTGAGGTTTCACACAGAAAACTGAAGTCAGCATTAAAGCTGGCTCAAGTTTTCCGTACAGAGATTTTTTGCTGGAAAAAAAAAAGAAGCCTTTCTTTAATAAAATAAATCAAATAAATCTTTTGCCAAAATACACTGTCAGTCCACATTTTGATCTATAGGTCTTTGTTGACCAAAGCCATGCAGTAAAGCATTGTAGTTTGCAGTAAAGATGTTTTATAAACAAAAATCTCCAAGAAAAATCTCATAAAAATGGAAAAGGGGCTCATTCAGATCCCTGGGAGATGAAAATGCTGCAATATTCTAGTCCTATTTTCAGGCCAGTTCTGCTCAGAATTAATAGTCACAAATATTTGCAAATTTCCTCCCCTGTGGTACTTACATGGCCCAATTCCCATAGCACCTGAGAAGCTTATAGCCTTTAAAATGTTTCATAAGCTCACAATAGCCCTGTAGTGCAGGGTACGGCTGTTATCCCTTTTGTACATATGAGGAACAGAGATTAAGTGACTTACTAAGACCACGCAGTAAGAAGTCGGTGGCAAAACAAGGAACTGAACCCAGCACTCCTAAATCCTTAGCCAATGTCCTAACCACTGCCTCTAAGAATCAAGGCTGGATTTGCTTGTTTACCATCCTGCTGTTGAAAGTGGAAGCTCATCCAACACTGAGCTTCAGCCAGGGCGGGCTCCCTGTCTAGGCCTGGAACCACAGAACACTAGAAATGGAGGAGAACAGGAGAAGTCATTGAATCCAGTCCCTTGCCCTCACAGCAGGATCAAGCACCATCTAGATCCTCCCCGACAGATGCATGGAAATCTGAACTAGTGTCAAGGGGACTCGTCTCACTCTTAGCAGGGCTGTTGGCCAGATTCAGGCCTTGGCTACACTGGGAATTTACACGGCACTGTCAGCCCCGGATGACTAGCTCTGGTGTTGCCAGGCAAAGCTGCTACAAAACATTATTAGTCTCACAGCCCTAGTGTGCCCTCTGTGTCAGGGGCTGCAGTGGGAACCAATACATAACTTGTCTCCTGTGTCCACACAGCCTTGCCAATGTTTGCCGTTTCACAAGAGTGTTATGGCAGTCACTAGAACAACAAGAAGTCTTGTGGCACCTGATAGACTAACAGATATTTTGGAGCATCAGCTTTTGTGTGCAAAGACCCACTTCATCAGATGCATCCGTCAGACGCGGGTCTTTGCCCACGAAAGCTCACGCTCCAAAATATCTGTTAGTCTATCAGGTGCCACAGGACTTCTTGTTGCTCTCAAAGCTACAGACTAACATGGCGACCCCTCTGATACATGGCAGTCACTGTTTTCTTTAGAGCCCCAGCTCCTGGAGTCATCTGATTATCTGCTAATTGCAGCCTTCCTTTAAAAAAAACAAGCCAGGAAGTTTCTAGCTCTGGGGGCTGCAGATCAAATATTGCCACATGTCCCCTAACAGCTCAGATATAAGAAGGGATATGCAAAGAACCTACACTTTGAAACAAGAAAAGAGGATTTTTGAACCCTTGGATGTTCACTTGTGGCAGGGCCATTCCCTAGAAAAGGGAGAACCCTGTAGGCCCTGAAATACAAAGGGGCTTTAATAGTAACGGAGAGGGAGCCGTGGTAGTCTATATTCTACCAAAACAAAAAGCAGTCCAGTAGCACTTTAAAGACTAACAAAATAATTTATTAGGTCATTGGTGAACACAAGCTGGCTTGCTTCTGCCATTTGATTCTCTACTGCCTCTATGTGTGGTATACGTGGTTGCAGGTCTGGATGCGTCACAGTGAGGGCACACACGCACTTGTGCATTTGGATAGGGTGGCTGTTGTCACGAGTGCCTGGGAGGTGTGCCATGATAACGTTGTTGTTCATCATTTGTTGTGTGCCTGCAGCTTAGTACGTTTGAGTGAGCATGGCCTTGAACATACGAACGGCCGCGCTGCGTCAGACCAAAAATCCATCCAGCCCAGTATGCTGTCCGCTGAGAGTGGCCAATGCCAGAGGCCCCAGAGGGAATGAACAGAACAGGGTGTCACTGAGTGATCCCTCTCCTGTCATCCATTTCCAGCCTCTGACCAGCAGAGGCCAGGGACACCGTTCCAGCCCATCCTGGCTAGCAGTCACCCATGGACCTAACCTCCATGAATTTATCTAGTTCTTTTTTGAACCCTGTTCAAGGCCTGTTGTTCACAACAGCCTCTGGCCAGGAGTTCCACAGGTCCATTGTGTGCTGTGTGAAGCAAAAACTTCATCTTGTTAGTTTTAAACAACCTGGGCACGGGCAGGTTCCTGGTAGGTGGGGAGGAACTGAGGAGGTGGGCAGGAAAAGAGTTGTACCAGCTCCCCTCACACAAAGTCTGTCGGAGAAATGGGAGGCATTTGTTGCTCGGCGGATATAATGTACTGGGCTTCCCAGTTTCTCTGGCTGGCCAAGCCTGGGGACATGTCAGTATGTGCACATGTTCAGTTTCATGTAAGTGGCTTCCCAACATGCAGCCGAGAGCTGTCCAAGCTGTCCACAGAAGTAGCATTTGCACTGGCTGCCAGTTGCTCTGTGAGTGCGCATGCAAAGCCCTGCTCCACCACCAGCCCCTGTGAACACATGCTGGGGTCTCTGCCCAGGTTTCTGTGCCTCGGACCTGCGTAGGCGACTGTGGCTGTCTGCAGAAGATCAGCTCAGAAAGTGACAACATGAAGACAGGCCAGGAAGCGAGTGCCCATTTTCCACTAACACCAGTTTTCCACCCCCATCCTTCCCCCCACCACATCATCCCCATGAGTCACTGGGACGGGTGAGGGCCAGCCAAGCACATTGCAGGACCGGGTCACCACCTGGCAGGGGCACAGCTGGGACTCAGCACAGGGGCCCTCTTGGTCCCTGCTGGCTCCTCTGTGGTCTGGTTTGTTGGATTATTATCCCCAATGAACTGCTTGGGAAGTGCTCAGGGACTTCAGGAAAGGGGCCCTCATGAGAGTTGTTCAGTGAGCGAAAGAGACACAGCGCTGCCCAGGGATCTGCCGCTTCTGCCTCCAGGCAATAACCCTCTCCAACCCTATTATTATTTATCTTAGGGTGGTATCTGCTAGTCCTAAGCCAGACCCCCACTGAGCAAGGTGCTATACAAAGTAGAAAGATCGTCCCTGCCTCAAAGAGCTAGCAACCTCCACAGCTGCCTCTTTGCAGGTATGGCCTGGAGTGACGGAGCCAGAAATAGGGAAACACTCTCTGCTGTCACTCAGGCCTGTGCTTTAGCCACTACATCACCCTTTCTCCAGCAAAAGGAGACAATGGACAGGCACACTGGCCTGTCATTGAAGGCTTCAAGGTCTCTGGTACACTGGGCTTTCCCACATGTGCCTTGAGATGCTCCTTTCCTGGAGGGTGAGAGCTGGAATCAAAAGCCTCTCTCTGTTTGCTCCCACTCCTCCCACAAGTCGCGTGGGTGGAAAGTAGGGCTGGTGAGCCCTGCCACTGCAAAAGCAGCTTGAACTCACTGCAGCCAGAAGCCTCCCATTTTGTTGCAAGTAAAGTTATGACCTGGGAGTGGGAGGGGGATTCTTGACTCCATGTGAGTGCATGTGAATCTAGCAGGCAGCTCAGTGGGTCCCAGTGGGCCTTGCTGTCCAGAAAGTGCAGCTCAAGTCGGACCTGCGGGAGCCTCTGAGAACTAAACTGGGGTGTGTCCGCGCAGCTCGCTACACCAGTGGATCCATGCTACCAACCAAGCTTCCCCAGCAAGAGACATGGTCTCTAAAACAGGCAGAGAACAGACAGGTTCCAACAGCAGCAAGATCCTGGCCCAGTAGCTACACTGAATAAGCCCCCACTGCAGATGGGATGCTACACATTGTACTGGCGTGATACAAACTGGCCCACACCCATATGGAGCCCAAAGATCAAGACCTATAAAGATTGACTCTGGCTCTCATAAGCTTCCCTAGGTGGCACCCAGGGGCCACACTAGGCTAGGAGAGACATCTCCCAGTGCAACCCTTAGCCGTCCTTTCTTGCGCCCCAGCACTGGGGAGTGTCCAGGCTGAAGGGTGTAGCACTCAATGCTGCAGCCGCTCTGGGTGGAGCGGCCCCAAGGCAGCTGCGGAGGAGCTGGTCTAAGTTAGGGCAGCTGCTGGGGAAGCACACGCTGGGCAGAAGCAGGGGGGTTGCACAAAAGAGCTGGGGTGCACTGTTGCTATTCTTGCCTCTTGGAGGTCCAGCACAGAACCTGGGATTGTTAAGGACACTGGGGAGAGGGCCAGGCTAGGCATAGGAAGCAGGCTGAGCCCTTGGTGTTACAAGGGAGCGTGACATCACCCATGTAAAAAATCTTGTTTATGTGGTTTCTGGAATGTGGGTGATTTTGCAACCAACATCTGATTTCCAAATGCAGCGTTAAAATTCAAAAAGTGTCCATGGGTGGAGACTGAGGAGCGGTGGATCACCATAAACAGGAAGAAACATACTGAGGCCTGGAAGAAATACCAAACACAGGATAGACTGGGGCTGAGGGTTCTGTAAATCATTTGTTCTCCTGCTGGGGGGCACAACCACCCTGCTTTTCTTTTATGGATTGACCAGATGGTGTTCCTGAGACACATTTCTGTTGTGACACTGGGTTCTGGATAGAAAAGGTGGAACTACACCATTTTAAGCCTCACTTTATATTAATTTTCCCAGATACCCAACTCAAACCCTCACCCAAATCAGACTAGTACACCATTCCAGTACTGCACAGGTCTGCCAGGGACTGGTTTCATGCAGGAGTGATAGTACACTCCACATACACCCAGGGAAGTGGTGGAATCTCCATCCCTAGAGCTGTGTTAAGTCCCAGCTTGACAAAGCCCTGGCTGGACTGATTTACTTGGGGTTGGTCCTGCTTTGGGATAGCGTTGAACTCGCTGACCTCCTGAGGTCTCTTCCAGCAGTATAACTCTATGATTTCAAAGACCTGAAAATAGTAAGTCAACAGGATTGATCAAGTGGGGAAACTGAGGCACATGAAGGCAAATCACCTTACTTCAACCCCCATCCCACCCCCAGAGTTAGGTCAGAAACAGAACCCACAGTCCTTGTACCCGGTGCAGCACCTCCATTTTGGACGACACTTCTGCTAGGTAACAGGATCAGAGAGGGAGCTCTGTTAGTCTCAATCTTTGAGAACAAGAAGTCCTGTGGCACCTTATAGACTAGCAGATATTTTGGAGCATAAGCTTTCAAAGCAGGTCTTTACCCATGAAAGCTTATGCTCCAAAATATCTGTTAGTCTATAAGGTGCCACAGGACTTCTTGTTGGTCTTGCTAGGTACAAGCATCTCTCAATGGCCTTTTTCTCTCCATGCCTCTCAAAGTGGCCCACCAGCCAGGCCTGTGCTGCCCTGTGACTGTTTAAATCATTTCAGCTCTCTGCCTCCAATGTCTCACCCAGGTAACAGCAAAGCAAGGGAAGGCCTGTGGCTTGATTCAGGGAGGCAGAGCAGGGTGGTCACATGCCACCTTGTATTTTTGGGCACTCTGGTTCAAATCCCATTCATGACATCAGATGGTTGTTCAGTGTCCTATTTAGAAGGAGTCTGTGGTCTCAGTCCAGTTCAGAGTAAATGGGACAGTGAGTCACTAAAGCCACATCTGGCACAGACAGGTGACCTTCTGCTAGCCCTCTCTGCTGAGAGACCAGGCACTGAACAGCCCGCAGAGACAAAAACCGGCCCAGTCCCTCATCAGCATCCCCCAAGGCTGGCATTAAGCCAGGTGTGCAGGAAGGAAGAGGGGGTGAACCGAGAGGTCCTGAGCATAAAGGACTTCAGTCTGTAGGGCCATTTGCCCCGCAGCCCCCTGCCAGCGGTATCGGATTTCAGGTCACTTTCCCGGGGAGGAGAAGTTGATGACGCACCTTTGTTTTATTTACACCCAGGCCCCAGTCCTCGGCCAGAGGCAGTCACGCAAACGGCATGCTCTGTTACAACCTCTCAGCCCAAACACCAACGCCTGGCTCCAAAGAACTACCCAGCCCCAAGAACACACCAGAGATGAAAGGCACGAGCAAACCTTGCTGCTGCTTGCAACAACTCCTTGCCAAAGAACCCTCACAAAACTGACAAGGCAGCATTTCTTCACCAGCTGCCCACACACTGGAAATGGCTGGCCCGGCAGCATGGAACAGTGCCGCCTGGTGACTTCCTCTCGCATTACCCGCTGTAGAAAGCCCTGCTTTATGGAACGACACCTCGGGAAGGGCTAGAAGACTCTTCCTGACCAGTAACATCTGCCCCACACACCAGGCACATGCCTGGCCCTAAAGCACAGAGGAATAGTGATGGTAGCGCTCCTGCTCTGGGTGTACGAAGCTCTTTTCTTCTCCAGCATAAAGATTAAGGGGACCAGAAAAAACAGGGCCACTGCTCAGCTGGTCAATTGAAAAAACAGTTTTTGTGGACAGTCCAAAGTCAAGGGTTGGACTGGCCACCAGGGGGGCAGGGTGGTGTAAGAGCTTAAGGCCCCATACGCACTGGGCTGTAGAGGAACTGCCTGTGCTTTGAAAGGTCCAAGAAGGCAGAGTCTGCCCTGCTTGCAGCTGGCAACACCTCAGCTCCCAGCATCTGTCACTGATCAACCCTTTAATGTCACCTCGGTGCAGCCACCTGCGGACTTGTACCTTTTGTGGCAGGGTTTAAGATCAAAACAAAGGTAGTGCAGGGGTGTCTCCTCAGTAACAGGCTGTGTGCAAAATGCATGCAAAGTGGCGGATGCTCCAGCAGATACTGTAGGGCATGCTCCACAGCCAAGCTACTTGAAATACAAGCTGCTAAGAGAGCGACCTTCCCACAGCTCCATCAGCAGCCTGGAGACTAGAACCACACTCAGAGAGCGCAAACCGATTGGAGCTTTAACTGCTCTCGAGCACCTAATGAGTCTGCTCGACAGACTTAGCCAGGTGGATTTGAGGTCCCGCAGGAGAGGCTCGTCCATTAAGCTCCAGAGATTCCAGGTTCATTTCTGCCTGCAATGGTTGAGGCCTGTCAACATTTCACATGCATGGGGTGAGCTCACATGCAGGCCAAGCACCGCAGAGGAAGATTCTTTTCCTCCATAGCAGCATCCCCTGCGTATTTCAAAGGGCGAGACAGAGCTGTCCAGTGGGCATGGCAGGCCCTGGGGTATGGACTACATCAGCTACACAGGTAGACATCTCATCTTTGCTGAGATTGTAGCCAACCATTGCACAGAGCTGAGTAAACACACTGATCACTAAATCCACCACATTCTGATCCCAGAGACCAAACCTGCCACTAAAACCAATAGCTACCACCTGTAGATTTCACAGTACATTTCAAAAGGGGATTAAGTGCCATTATCATTTTACAGGTAGGAAAACAGGGATGCTTCCCTTCCTATTTGCCTGCCAGAATTGAGAGCAGAACTGCATTTTCCTGAAACCCAGTCCAATGCTCTAGACACTAGGCCATGCTGCTGGCCAACCACCTGTGTCTGGTGGTCTGCTAGCTAAGTACTAACCTGCCCTAGCCCTGCCTACCTTCTGAGTGGTAATGCATTCAGGGTGGTAGCCCCACTCTGCAGACTGCACAGTTGGCTGTGAGCATATGTCTCTGCATCAGTTACAGCAAACTATGAAAGAGCAGCAGGTGTTTTTTTGGATGTCTTTTCTTTTGAGAGCCAGAAATGGTTGGGTATGTAGGGGCTCTGCTGGGATCTCAGTGCCCAGAGTTATATAAGCCCGCCCCCCACAGATGTACATATATGGAGAAAGAAGGTCACCTGGGAAAGAAGTGAGAATCACTGTTACAAGTTTATAGCTCAGAGAGACACAGGGCTGGAAAGAACCTTGAGACCCCACCTTGGTCATCCTCCTGGGCCAAGGCAGGACCAAGTGAACGCAGACTGTCCCAGAGAGGGGACTGCTCCTTATGGAAGTGGGACATGGTCCCACCATTGAGGGGAACTTTCCCAGCTTCTCACACAACCCCAGTGAAATGGGCCAGTGAAAGGAGCTGAGTCCCCACTCCCTTTACCTAGAGACCTCCCTGGGCATGTTCTTTGAGTGGTAGGACCTTCTCCCCAGTCTGGTCTACAAGTCCTCTTGGCTGGTGGAGTCCACCTGTGCTGAGCCCTACCCCTGGTGCCCCTGCCGCTCACCAGCCCCAGCTCAGGCATGCTCCAGACCCAGCTCCACTCTCTGCTATACTGGCTCCAGCTCCCTGGGCAGTTTCTTCTTGGCTGCAAGCCTGCTCCCACTAGCCCTGCTCGTGCAGGGGTGTCTCCACACTAACAGGTTGTGTGCAAACTGCATGCAAAGCAGCAGATGCTCCAGCAGATATTGTAGGGAACACACCACTGCAAAACTTAGAATACAAGCTGCTAAGAGAGAGACCTTTCCATGGCTCCACCAGCTTTCTCTGGCTAGCACAGCTCTGCTCCCAGCTCAGGCCCATGCTCTTTGCTTAGCTCAGCCTCACTCTGTTTGACCCATGCAAATCCAGCTCACCTGGAGGACAGGACCCCCAGCCTCCTGACTCCCTCATTGGCCTGCCTGCCCGGTCAACCAGGCTGACCTGGAGCATTGGCTTCTTCCCATTGCTCCTGAGCATTGTCAGTCTCAGGGTCCTGGATTTCTCATCCATCCCTCTCCCTCCTTTTGGTATTGGGGCTAGCCAGCCACCCCTGAGTTCTAGTAAGGGGTCAACAGTTCCCTTACACGTACACCCTTATCCTCTGCGTGATCACAAACTGATAGTTTAATAATTTGTCCCAGTATCCTTTCAAGTTATCAGAGTGGGGCTGGCCGGTCTGCAATTGCCTGGCCCCTCTTTCTTCCCCTTAAGCAAGCATGGCACTGATCTCTTGTCATGTGAGACCTCTCCCATCCCCCAGGACTGCTCAGGTATTGTTGCTAATGGTTCTGAGATTGCTTCAGCTAGTTCCTTACAGACCCACAGATTAATTTCAGCAGGTTCTGGCAATTTCAACACAGCTAACATGGCTCAGTGTTATTCCACCTATTCCTTCCCCCCACCATTTTGGTTTGCACACCTTGCCCCTTGTTGTTAGCATTAACAGGGTGGTGTATGTGGACACCATTAACATTTTTGGTGAAGGTTAAAGCAAAACAGGCATTAAACCCCTCAGCCTTCTTGCTGTCACTAGTGACTAGCCCTCTCTCCCCACTTCCTCTCATCTTTCTCTTGTGCATAATGTATTTAAAGAACCTTTTCTTATTGCCTTGCATGTCCCTTGCTAATTGTAACTCATTTTGTGCCTTAGCCTTCCGGTTTTGTTTATAAATGCACATGCTATTCTTTTGTAAACTTCTAAGGAAGAGTATCCATGTTTCCACTTTCTGCAGCTCAGGTCAGAAAGAGCAACAAGTAGAACCATATGAGATGCTGATCCTTCTTATTGTTCCTTCCCATCAAATAGTGTGCAGTGGATCCTTAACATTGCCTCCTTCAGAAACCACCAGCTCTCCTAACTCCTTTTTCTGTTTGATTTTCTTCCTAGAGGTTCTCTGGGCATGCTAAAGTCCTTTTCCTAATGATTTCATACCATCCTTTCCCTAAAGCCATGAATCCTATCACTGCATGATCAGTTGCATACAAAATTTCTTTCCACCTTCAAATTCAGTGCCAATTCCCTACCATTGCTCAGAAAGGAACCTCAAATGACCATCTGCCTGATTACTACCCAGAACACAAAGCTGTCCCTAACACACTCTGAGAGCTTAGTGGACATTTTGCCATATGACTTTTCCTACAGAGGCCCGGGTAGCTAGACTTCCTCATTACTACCAGATTATGCAGTTTGGACCTCTCTGTTATTCATTCTAGAGATGTCTCAGCTACCTCCTCTTCCTGAATTAATGGTCTATGGTAAATCTTCCCCAATAAGCTGCTCCCCACATTGGCTTATCTATAGATGCTTCTCCTACGATTGTACCTGGAAGCCTCTGACTCTTTTAGAGCTTCTTCTTGGCAATTCCTAGCTGCTCTAGCACCTACACCGAGCTACCTCTCCCCTGCCCCAGCATTTGCTCTTGCAGATCTCCTCTCTTACTAGCCCTGCAGCCCTTGAGAACCACCAGCCTCTTCTCCCCCAAATAAGTATAAGTGTTAATTACTTGTCTGTCCTGCAGCTGCCATAGAATGCACTAATGGGCTTTCTAGCTCCCCTTAGCCCTGACACCACCAGTGTGGTTTATAACACCCTCTCACAGGTGGGTATTATTATTACCTCTCCCAGGGGGAAGTCATTTCACCTCCCTGTACCATCTTGTTTGTTTAGACTGTGCGGGAGGGGCTCTGCTTGTGCCCTGCTCAGCGCAATCTCAGTTTGGGCCCAGAGACTCACTCCCAATCCAAGTAACATAACAAAAAGGGAAGTTTCTAAAGGTGACACTGTAGCTTTCTAGCCATTACTCTGACTGGTGGCAAAATCCCATCCAAACCCCACCAGGATTCATAGACTTTAAGGCCAGAAGGGAGCATTCTGAGCCTCTTGTCTGAGCACAGGCTGGCGTTTCACCCATGAAAACTTGCCTGGAGGGAATTTTTCTTCCCTACTGTGAATTTACAAGGAACCAAGACTGTGTCAGAGTCAGATCTGGGAACCAGGGGTGAGGTGGACCATTGAGGAGCATGCCCCATCCTCACCTGACAGCTGTGGCTCCAGCGCTGCAGGGCAGGTCAGGGTCCCTGGTCTGGACTCTGTGATCCAATGCTCGTGGCTGCAAAGCCATACAGGTTTGACCCAGCTGTCCCACTCTCCTAACTGTGGCCCACATCTGAGTGGGTAGAGGTGCAAGCTGGTGCCCAGGGGCACAGTACTATGCGCCCAGTGCCGTGTTGTGATGCCAAGCCGAGCCACGTGGGATGAGAGCCGCTATTCCTGCGAGAGTGTGAAGGCTCCACCCAAACACCTGACTGTCACTGGGAGGGGGGATACCCACCCCCTCTCCCCCATTCGCTCTGACCAGTGTTGCCTCTAAGCTGTGCTCTTGGACGGCCACTCAGGAGAGATTCAGGGACCACCCAACTGCTCAGCAGAGCACCCACGGCCAGGTTTTGTGTGTCTATTGGTGCACATCCGCACATGCCTCAGCGCACATAAACATTTATCCTGCACATGGATGGAGACAATTAGTGCTCTGGTGTCCAGCCAGTTCTGAAGCAGAAGCCGCTGCTATAGCCAACTAGCCACATTCTTCTGAAAATATATTTATTGTTCAATCCAACTAGCCACACTCAACTGGCCAGATAGCCACAGGTGTCTAGTGTGTTGGACACCACGGCATTAGAGCGAACATTGGCTCTGACACTAGTTTGGGAAGGAACCTGGTTGAGGAGCTGAGGAAAAGATGAACAACTTTTCACAGGAACGTAGGAATGGCCACAGAGTGTCAGGCCTCAGTCCGCCTAGCCCAGTGTTCTACCTCAGGCAGTGGCCAGTGCCTGCTGCTTCAGGAGAAGGTGCAAGAGCCCTGCAGAAGATTGCTAGTGGATCACTGGCTCTCAGGGTGAGTCCCTGCCTGACCAGCTGTCAGTTAGAGGCCAGTCCTTGCCCTGAAACTTGAGAGGTAATATCCTTTCCCAGGCCCCTCAGTCCTGGAGGGATTTTCGGTAGCTGCTAGTACCATTCTGGGTACTGCTGTCCAAGCACGTGGCCCGATCACTTCTGGGACCCTGCTGAGCTCCTCTCCCGTGGAACCTCCTCATGTGCTGTCACTGGGGCTACCAGTGAGTTATTTCATCTTAGAGGGAATTTATGAGTCATTCTCTTATTCCAGCCTTTCAGAAATCCATTTCCTGGCTGTGCTGGCCCTGGGGTACGTATTATATTACAAAGGCACCTTTGGTTTCAGCTCCCCTTCTGCTGGATCTCACTTGGACATCAAGATCTCTGCCTCCAACCCTGATAGCACAGGCATACAGAACATAAGAAGGGCCATAATGGGTCAGACCAAAGGTCCAAACGACAGAAGGCATTTTCTATGTACCAGGTGCAAGCTGGTAGCCATTTTAGAAGAGAAGGTTAAAGGACTTGAGGTGCAAATATGAACCCTCAGGTCCATCAGAGAAGGTGAAGACTTTCTGGATAGAAGGTAACAGATAATACTGCAGGAACAGCAGGCTGCCCAAAACAAGGAGGAGAACTGGAAGCATGTTACCTCCAGGAGAAGAAAACCAGTTCAGGCCTCTCCGGTTCCAGTGGAGTTAAGTAACTGCTTTCAGCTTCTCTCTGCAGAGAGAGAATTGGGGCTGATACCTCACAGGGTTTGGATCTGAAAGAGTCCCCACGGTTTCTAAGGCAGGGGATGCACAGTCCTAGGGATGGGAGTTCTATGACCACCACCCCTAAGAGAAAAAGAGAGGTGGTGGTGGTCGGGGACTCCCTCCTAAGAGGGACAGAGTCATCCACCTACCACCCGGACCTAGAATCCCGGCAAGTTTGCTGCATGCCTGGAGCTAGAATCCAGGATATCACAGAGCCCCTGCCAAAAATTGTTAAGCCTGTAGACTGTTACCCCTTCCTACTTCTCCATGCAGGAACCAATGATGCAGCCAAGAGTAACTTTGACGAGATCACGGCAATTTACATAACCCTAGGAAGGAAGATCAAGGAATACGGTGCACAAGTGGTGTTCTCGTCTATCCTCCCCGTGGAAGGAAGGGTCCGCATGGGGATCGTCAAATCGCAGAGGTAAATGCACGGTTGCGTAGGTGGTGTAGCAGGGAAGGATTTGGTTTCTTTGACCATGGGATTCTTTTTCACAAACAGGAATTGCTGGGAAGTGATGGGATCCACCTCACAAAGAGAGGAAAGAGCATCTTTGCGGGCAGGCTTGCAAACCTAGTGAGGAGGCCTTTAAACTAGGTTCGCTGGGGGAAGATGACACAAGCCCTGAGGTAAGTAGGGAAGGAGGAGGGGAGAATCAAGTGGGTTTCCTGGGTGAAGAGGAGAAAGTGGGCCAATCAGCCACTTCTCTAAGATGCTTGTACACAAATGCCAGAAGCCTGGGGAACAAACAGGAAGAATTAGAGGCCCTGGCACAGTCGAAGTATGAGGTGGTTGGAATAACGGAGACTTGGTGGGACAATTTGCGTAACTGGAGCACGGTAATGGAAGGTTATAAACTGTTCAGGAAGGACAGAAAGGGGAGAAAAGGAGGAGGAGGAGTTGCGCTCCGTGTGAGGGAGCAGTGTGATTGCTCAGAGCTCCAGTATGAGGAAGGGGAAAATCCAGTTGAGTGTCTTTGGGTTAAACTTAGAGGCGGATGTAACAGAGGAGATGTTGTAGTTGGTGTCTGCTACAGACCGCCAGATCAGGGAGAGCAGATGGATGAGGCTTTCTTCAGGCAGCTACGTGAAGCTTCCAAATCACAGGCCCTGGTTCTCATGGGAGACTTTAATCATCCAGACATTTGTTGGGAGACCAATACAGCAGCACACAGACAATCCAGGAACTTTTTGGAGAATGTGGGGGATAACTTCTTGGTACAAGTGCTGATGGAACCAACCAGGGACCGTGCACAACTTGACCTGCTGCTCACAAACAGGGAAGAACTAGTAGAAGAAATAGAAGTGGGAGGAAACCTGGGCTGCAGCGACCATGAGATCATAGATTTCAGGATCTGGACAAAAGGAAGAAAGGTGAGCAGTAACATACAGACCTTTGATTTCAGGAGAACAGACTTCGACTCCCTGAGAGAACAGATAAGCAGGATCCCTTGGGAAATGAAGATGAAGGGAAAAAGAGTTCAAGAGAACTGGCAGTATTTTAAAGAAGTCTTACTGAAAGCACAGGAACAAACCATCCTGCTGCATCGTAAGAAATGCAAATATGGTAGGCAACCAACTTGGCTTAAAGGGGAAATCCTTAGTCAGCTTAAACTCAAAAAGGATGCACACAAGAAGTGGAAACGTGGACAGCTGACTAAAGAGGAGTATAAACATACAGCTGGAGAATGCCGGGCAGTAATCAGGAAAGCGAAAGCACAATTAGAACTGCAGCTGGCAAGGGATGTGAAGAGTAACAAGAAGGGTTTCTACAGGCATGTTAACGATAAACTGGTTATCAGAGGAGGTGTGGGGCCATTACTGGATGAGGGAGGTAACTTAGTGACAGATGATGTAGGAAAAGCTGAAGTACTCAGTGCTTTTTTTGCCTCAGTCTTCACAAAGTCAACTTCCACGTGATGGTCCTAGACAATGCAGTATATTCTGAGCTATCTAGAAAAACTAGATGTACACAAGTCCATGGGTCTGGATTTAATGCTCCTGAGGATACTGAGGGAACTGGCAGAGGACACTGCTGAACCTTTGGCCATTATCCTGGAAGAGTCTTGGAGATCGGGGGAGATACCGGATAACTGGAAGAAGGCTAACGTAGTGCCCATCTTTAAAAAAGGAAAGAAGGACAATCCAGGGAACTATGGACCTGGTCAGCCTTACCTCAATCCCTGTGAAAATCATGGAGGGAATCCTCAAGAAATCCGTTTTGGAGCATTTGGAAGAGGGGAAAGTGATCAAAAGTAGCCAACATGGATTCACCAGGGGCAAGTCCTGCCTGACCAATCTGATTAGCTTCTATGACGAAGTAACAAGCTCTGTGGACATGGGGAAGTCAGTGGATGTGATATACCTTGACTTCAGCAAAGCTTTTGATAGGGTCTCCCACAACATTCTTGTCTATAAGTTAAAGAAATATGGATTGGATCCCTGGACTATAAGATGGATAGAAAGCTGGCTTGATGGTCAGGCCCAACAGGTGGTGGTCAATGGCTCAACATCTGGATTGCAGTCGGTTTCAAGCGGAGTGCCGCAAGGCTCGGTTCTGGGGCCAGTGTTGTTCAACATCTTTATTAATGACCTGGATGAGGGACTGGGTTGCACCCTCAGCAACTTTGCAGATGACACAAAACTAGGGGGAGAGGTAGACATGTTGGAGGGTAGAGAGAAAATCCAGAGGGACTTGGATACATTGGAGGACTGGGCCAAAAGAAATCTGATGCGGTTCAACAAGGAGAAGTGTAGAGTCCTGCACCTGGGGCAGAAGAATCCCAAGCATTGTTACAGGCTGGGGACTGACTGGCTCAGCAGCAGTACGATGGAAAGGGACCTAGGGGTTATAGTGGATGAAAGGCTGGATATGAGTAAACAGTGCGCCCTTGTTGCCAAGAAGGCTAACAGCGTACTAGGGTGCATTAGGAGGAGCATTTCAAGCAGATCTAGAGGAGTTGTTATTCCCCTCTATTCAGCACTGGTGAGGCTACATCTTGAACATTATGTCCAGTTTTGGGCTCCCCGGTATAAAAAGGATGTGGATTTGCTGGAGCAGGTTCAGCAGAGGGCAACAAAAATGGTTAAGGGTCTGGAGCACAAGACCTATGAGGAGAGGCTGAGGGATTTGGGCTTGTTTAGTTTACAGAAGAGAAGACTGAGGGGTGATTTAATAGCAGCCGTCAACTTCCTGAAGGGGAGCTGTAAGGAGGAGGGTGAGAAGCTGTTCTCAGTGGTGTCAGACGGCAGAACAAGGAGTAATGGTCTGAAGTTGAAGAGGGAGATGGGTAGGTTAGATAATAGGAAAAACTACTTCACCTGGAGGGTGGTGAAGCACTGGAATGTGTTGCCTAGAGAGGTGGTGGATTCTCCATCGCTGGAGGTTTTTAAGTCCCAGCTGGACAAGGTGCTGGTTGGGATGACTTAGTGGGGCCTGGCCCTGCTTGAAGCAGGGGGCTGGACTAGATGACCCCCTGAGATTAGATGACCCCCCTGAGCCCTGTGATTCTGTGATCCTTCTGGCCCAGTGTCCTTTTCTCCTACAGTGGCCAATGCCAGGTGCCCCAGAGGGAAAGAACAGAACAGGGAATCATCAAGTGACCCCTCCCCTGTTGCGCTTTCCCAGCTTCTGACAAACAGAGGTGAGAGATACCATCCCCACCCACCCTGCCTAATAATAGCCATTGACGGACCTAATGTCGATGAACTCATCTAGTTCTTTTTGAATCATTCTGTTTGGTTGGTATCTGATCTGCTTTGGCTTCTCACCTGTCGTGGAAAACACCACCCACAGGCTGCTGGCCCCCTCTCCTCTCTGTGACCTCATTGTCCTGGAGGGGGGATGCTCAGAGGAGGCTCACCTTGGCAGGGGAGGAGAACCTTTGTTTCCAGTGATTTTGGAAACATGTCGCTTTTATAGTCCCCTCCCTTCCTCTCACCTGCGCAAGGTGACAACCTGTCCCCTACGGATCCAGTACCAGAGCACATCTGTGATCCGATAACAATGTTCCCATTAATCTTTTCCATCTGTGCGCAGAATAAATTGTTCATGTGCACTGAGGCATGTGTGAATGTGCAGCACCAGGAGTAACAAAGGACCTGGCTGTGGGCACTCTGCTAATCAGCTGGGCGGCACTGGAATCCCTCCTGAGCGGCTGCACAAGTGCGCCACTTATGGGATTGTAGGGACAGAGCAGGGAGCAGCTGGAGTGTGTTGCTCTCTGTCTGTTTCATAGAGTATGCTGGGATTTTTCCACAAATATTTTTTCTTATTAAAATATGTTAGTCCAACAAAACCAAAACAGAGGGAAGTGATCAGTTCTGACCAATTTCCTGTTTTGAAACATTTTGGAAAAAAGAAATTTCAACAAAGATAAAAAATTGTCGAAAAATCCCCACTCAGCTCTAGGGGTACAAACGTGCGGGTGTGAGCACACACAAGTCTGTGAAAGTGCATGTGCACATCTGTGGGCACGCACACGTAACGTAAGTTGAACACCAACAGATGGAACCAAACCTAGTGCCTCTGGAGCTTGATGCATGAGCCTCTGCACGGCTTGAGCTAAACACCAGGCCACAGAGGAGATTCATTCTCTCTCTGTAAATGGTTTCAGTGCCACTACATGGGACAGTGAACCACACCCAGTTGGTATGTGGCTGACATGTGCATACAGAGAGAAATATCCACTTCTCACTTTGATCTGAAAATCCTGTTTCCCTCTGCTGGACAGTAACCTGATCCGAACACAGGTGTTGTGCTTGCTTTTATCTCACACATTCAAGATTTGTACTATACAAAACGTTGAAAGTAAACAAACGGCATTTAGGTTAAATGCCTCATATTCTGGCCTCCTGGGATTACTCAGACTACAGGGATGTTTAGGATCCTTTTGCATTTTCACGAGCTCCTTGACACGCAGATCAACAAAGTGCAAACAAAAGCTGCTGTTCTAGTTTTGATGGAGGTAAAGCAAAGACACTGCAGCCCTTGACTGCTGCATGCTGCTCAGTGAAAATGTACAAAGAAAGAAAGGCACCCACACGCCACCAGCAATCCAAACAAGAAAAGCCCAGCAGGACCTAATTTCACCTGTCCGCAGCCATGTTGCTACCAGGGTAGGAGAGAGACAAGGCATGACAAGCAGTGCGCTTTATTGGATCGAAGTCTGCTGGTGACAGACAAGCTTGAGTGATGTTACTTCACCTACCATGTCCTGATTTCACCTGGTATCAGCCCCAGTCTATAATGCCGTGACTGCTGAAGCTAATAAAATGGTTCCTGCTTTGCCCAAGCCTCAGTTTAGCTACTGATTCTCATCCTTTGATGGTGTAAATAAATAAAACCAAGGCAAACTTGTCCACTCAGAGCTGTGCACAACATTGAGGCAATCCCAGCACTTTGCCCTTTTGTGCCAGATTAGATCGCAGACTCTTTGGGTCACTATTTGCCTTCGAATCTTTCCTTAAAACTCCCTTTCCCTGGTGCCTACAAACAACTTCCCGTTATACCAAACAATACTGTCTCCTTGATACTTTGTATTCCTCCTGTCTCCATTCATCTGTTGTCTTTTGTCTTGCACGTAGATTGTAAATTCTTTAAGTCAAGGAGCGTCCTTTTGTTCTGTGTTTGCAAAGCACCTAGTACAATGGAATCCTGGTCCTGGACAACAGGGTCCTAGACATTCTTGCTATAGAAAATACTAGAAGATTTACCTGGCCTTGCTCAGTCCCTTATTTTTGTTTTTTGGAAAATAAAATGAAAACGTCCATGTTTCATTTAAAGGGTTGCTCTGAGGTAGGACTGGGGTGAGGGGTTCAGTACACAGGCTGCCCCAGGGAGAGAGGACTGCCCCAGCCCTCTCTCATCGCAGCAGCTTGAGGCTGGCTTGTCTGCCCCCCTGTGCTCCCCAGCCAGAGTGAAGAATGCAGCAAACTGGACACTCTCCCCTCACTCCCTGAGGAAGAGAAACAGTCAGTAACATCCCCGTAGGATGAGGGTGGGAGGCTTGGGCAATCCCTGACTGGGGGAAGGGCACCCCCAGCCAGCTCCTTTCACCTGCCTGGCGATTCTGTCTCTTTCCCATGTGGGTTTCTGAGAAGCAATCCCATTCCAGGCACATTCTATTGTGCTGGCACAACCATGCCTGGAGGTCGATTTCAGCTGTGATCGGGGAAGGTGTATTCCAAGTTTGGTGGTCCTGGCACTCACCGTTTAGGAGGAGCTCTTGAACAGACAGACAGACAGACTCTCTCAGATGTATAGCAGACAAATAAATAACAGCAGCACATCTCAGTACGAGTTCATACAGGGCCTAGCACATGGGGGACCAGGATCTTGGCAGATGGGAGGAAGAAGATACTGCCATGACGTCTGACCTTATTGCAGACAGGACCAACAGCCTAGAGCAGTAGGCATCCTTCAGTCTGCATAGACTATGGATGGCGCCCTTTATAGTTTCAATTGAGGGCTTCATTTACAGCGTCAGCTGTGACTATGAAGACCCACACGAGAATGACAGTCCTTGCTGCATCTCTTGCAGATGTGGTGGGTGTCTGGCAAGTCCTTAGTGTGCTTTCTGTGTGCTCGCTTCTCCTCTGCTAGCGGTCTGATCCTCATCTCGCCGTTCTGAAGGCCCTTGTGTAACCCCTGCCTCCATCTGCTGTGGTCGTCTGCTAGTTCTTCCCAGTTGTCCAGCTCGATGTCTGCCTCTCTGAGGTCTCTCTTGCAGACATCTTTGTAGCGCAACTGGGGGCGTCCGGGAGGTCTTTTGCCAGAGGCTAGCTCACCATACAGGATGTCTTTTGGAATCCTTCCATCATTCATCCTGTGGACGTGGCCAAGCCAGCGGAGCCAACGCTGCCTGAGGAGGGTGTGCATGGCTGGGATTCCAGCTTGCTCGAGGATGGTGGTGTTGGTCACTCTGTCCTTCCATGATATTCCAAGGATGCGCCTGAGGCAGCGCAAGTGGAAAACGTTCAGCCTCTTTTCCTGGCGGGCATACAGGGTCCAAGTCTCGCTGCCATAAAGGAGGGTGCTGAGGATGCAGGCTCTGTAGACTTGCATTTTAGTGTGAGTGTACAGCTTGTTGTTATTCCACACTCTCTTGCTGAGTCTGGACAGAGTTGTGGCCGCTTTTCCGATCCTCCTATTTAGCTCAGTGTCCAACGACAGGGTATCAGTGATGGTGGACCCAAGGTACACGAACTTGTGGACAACCTCTAATGTATAGTTGTCAATGCTGATTGATGGGGATTCAGCAACATCCTGACCGAGTACGTTTGTCTTCTTTAGGCTGACGGTAAGCCCAAGGTCCTTGCACGCTTTGGAGAACTGATCCAGCAGTTTTTGAAGCTGGTCTTCTGTGTGAGACACTACACAGTTTGGTAATGGGAGAGGAATGTACAAGGGTATGAAGAAGGCTTTAGGACCCACCCAGAACAAGATGGCACCTCTGAAATCCAAATCTGGTGAAGTCATCGCTGACAAAGCCAAACAGATGGAGCACTGGGTTGAGCAGTACTCTGAGCTGTACTCATGCGAGAACATTGTGGTTGACGCAGCCCTCGATGCCGTCGAGCTCCTACGAGTAATGGACGAACTGGATCAAGAACCGACTGTGGATGAACTGACGAGAGCCATCGACAGCATTGCAGCAGGAATGGCCCCTGGCCAGGATGGTGTACCACCAGAGGTAATCAAGTGTGCCGCGGACACACTCCTGGAACCCCTACATGAGCTACTGTGCCTGTGCTGGAAAGAGGGTGAGGTTCCACAGGACATGCGCGATGCTAACATTGTAACGTTGTATAAGAGCAAAGGAGACAGAAACGGCGTAGAGCAACAGAACTACCAACCCGCTTGGCATTTCTCATTCAAAACAGTGTGTCATTCAGCATCAAGGGAAGGCCCAGCATTTAGTGACTTGTCATTTGCTCCACTGCTGGAAGGCAAGGTATAACCACTGCCCAGCCATCCATTCCTCTGCTTCCTGTTCTTTCCAGCAACAGCACACCTACTGAACACCCTTGCTCACAACTGGTGCTTTCTGCCTTCCCTTGCACCTGGGGTGTGGTTTCTTTGAAACAGGTCACCTGGCCGCAGTGCGGGATAAAGCAAGAAGAATCCTATGCTGATGACGCATCATACTTGCTTAGATGATTGTAGCTTCCTACTAGCTACAGCCCAACACAAGCAATGCCTAGGTCAAGCTGTATTTGTAAAGACTGTCTCCTTGGGAGACCATCATGGAGCACAGTGGTAAAGCAAACTGAGCTGCTGCTGAATCAAAATAAGGAGCTGGACTAAGGGCTTAATAACAATCACTATCACTCCCAGAATTCAAACCTTTGCCAACTCAGCAAGTCCCTCTGCCCAATGATGCGGAGACATTCAGAAAGTTGTACGCTATTTGTACAACTTTCCTTGTGCGTGCCTGTGGACTTGGACCACAATGGAAGGGGCAGCCCAGGCCAGTTGATGAAGCACTTAGCTGGGAGTCAGAAGAGCTGACACTGTTTATGACTCTACTGCTATACGACCTCAGGTAAATCGTCTGATTGCTCTATTCAGATGGCAAGCTCTTTGGGGCAGGGACTGTACAACACCAAGCTCCACAAGGTTTCTAGCTCCAGGCTGAACCTCTCTTGTCCGGCATCCTCAGAACCTGAGCAGTGCTGGATGAGAGAGTTTGCCGGACCACGAGAGGTCAACATTGTCTAGCACGTTACCAACACTTCCACTGCTGACTGGGCTCTTAGAAGACATTTAGGGGTAAATTACAGCTAAATAACAGCACAGAACACTGACAGCCAGGACTGGTGGCTGGAAACAAACTTTATGGGACCGCGGGAAACTTGGTCACGCCCATGAGAAGTGGTCGTTCAGCAAACTAAACTCAGGCCAGATGGCAGATTTTGCCAGACGAGAGAGTTCCGGATTAGAGAGGTTCTATCTGTACTACAGTAACAACAGTGAGAAGTGAACTAGACTAGGGCACTAAATTCACCCATCACTAACTTTCTTGTGTGATCCACTCCCTTGTTGAAATATTGTGGAACACCTTATTATGAAGAAGAGAGAGACCCATCAGACCCTTCAGAGCCTGAAACTGTGCAGCTGGTCTCTTCTAAGTTTATTCATTTCCAGGCCAAGTCCCCACAGCTGTAATACTGATTTCAATGCCTTGACTTTACAGAATTGCCTGCCAGCAGCCCAGAAATACAGGGGCTATATCTACATGACCAGGTTATCTCCAAATAACAGCAGTTATTTCAAAATAACTTTGGCACCATCTAAATGAAACAAACATGATTTTGAAAAAAAGTTGAAACCGGGTGCATTATTTTGATTCTGGTAAACCTCATTTCCTGAGGAATGATGCCTCTTTCAAAATAGGCCATAATGGGTTACAGTGGCACTATTCTGAAATAGCACTATGGGCCTGGAAATGCTATTTCAAAGTAGCTGGGTGATATTTCAAAATGCATTTTGCATGTAGTTGTGTCATTTCAAAATGAGATATCTTCCTTCAAAATAGGGCTGTTGTGTGGATGTAGCCAAGCCCAGCCCAATGCTCCATGTAGCAGTCATTCAGGACTGAAAATCACTTCAGACAAGGAAGGCCACTGCTCTGGATACATGATCTACTGCCTAGTTTTCTACTTTTCTCTGGTAGATGCCTTGAGTTTAAGGCCAGAAGGGGCCATCAGAGCCTGTTGTCTGACCTCCTGTGTGACCCAGGCCATTACATTTGGGCAGGTTCTCCTGGACAGAGCCCAATAACATATGTGGCTCGTGCAGCCAGCAGCCACTCTCGACTCACAAATGTCACGAGATGGAGATTCCACCGCTTCTCTCAGGAGTTTGCTTTGTGATTGCCCTTACTATGTACCCATACAAGTTACTTTGTTGTCAGACGCACATCACTGAGACCCGCCCTCACCAACCTGAGATTGTCCTATGAACATTCCTGCCACCAGCACCTGCTCAGGTGAATGGCATGAGCAGGAGATGCTGCATCAGCTGCTGAGCTCAAACACACAGATGTGAATCTTGAGCAACTATATTGGCTTGTCTATAAAGCTAAGGCAGGGCTTAGTTACATGTTAAGAGCTCCATGGCATGCTTGATAGCATTTGTTTGGCATGGGAGCCTCCCCTGTTCAGCTCAGCTTGTGGATCCAAGTTATATGACATGTCAGAGATTGGGCAACTCTCTCCATCTATCTCCGGGTGAGCAAACTTTTTACGTTAGGCCTCACTTTTCATCCCTGCAGTTAGCAGAGTCCCCCAGCCTGTCTAATATCATCCAAACTGATGGAAATGTTGGTTATGTTCACATGAAAAAAAATACCCCTTTGGCATGTGTAAGAAAATAAGTATGTAGAATGCAAAAAACGTATTAAGCTGTATATAAATGTGAATACACACGCATAAAAACAGTAACATATTTCAACATTTCTAATGAGATTGACGATCCTGAGATCCAGCAGCTGATCATGCTGCATCCCTCTTATGAAACTTCATCCTTCTCTGAGGGGGCCCGCCCCGCCCACCACACTTTGCTCACCCCAATCTACTTCATTGTGAAGGGGTGGAAAGGTGAGTTCCTGAACCCAGAGGAATCTGTCTTACTGCTGTCCTGTGGAAGTATCAACTCATTAATCTGCATCTGCCACGGCCGCTGCTCCCCAGAGAAGGGCGTACTTCGGAGCAAGCCATGCCAGTCACCTTGCAAAATAATGCAGATTGGAAAACACAAATTCAGACCAAATGTATCATAAAATGATGTAAATTAGCTGTTGCCACTCAAGCAAGAGATCTTGGAATCCCTGTGGCTAGTTGTCTGAAAACATCCACTCAATGTGCAGCAGATTTCAAAGAAGTGAACAGAATGTCGGGAATCACTAGGAAAGGGACAGATAAGACAGAAAATACCATATTGCCTCTATCAAAACAAAAAGCAGTCAAGTAGCACTTTAAAGACTAGCAAAATAGTTATGGTCTGAAGAAGTGGGTCTGTCCCACGAAAGCTCACCTAATAAACTATTTTGCTAGTCTTTAAAGTGCTACTTGACTGCTTTTTGTTTTGATAGTGTATAGACTAGCACGGCTTCCTCTCTGTTACTATATTGCCTCTATGTAAACCCATGGTACAGCCACATCTTGAACACTGCATGCCAATCTCATCACCCCATCTCAAAAAAGATATATTGGAAAAGATTCAGAAAAGGAGCAACAAAAATGATGAAGGGTATGGAACAGCTTCCAAGTGAGGAGAGATTAATAAATTTGGACATTTCCGCTTGGAAAAGAGATGGCTGAGAGGGGATATGATAGAGGTCTATAAAATCAGTACTGGTGTAAACAAGGAAATGTTATTTACTCCTTCTCATAACACAAGAACTAGGGATCACTACAAGAAAATAATTGGCAGCAAGTTTAAAACAAACAAAAGGAAGTTTTCTTCATACCATGCACAGTCCACCTGTGGAACTCTTCACCTTTACAGCTTCATCCTCTGGCAAAGACTAACAAGATTCAAAGAAGAGCTACATAAAATTCATGGAGGACATGTCCATCAATGGCTGTGAGCTCGGATGGGCAGGAATAACATTCCTTGTCTCTGTTTGCCAGAAGCTGGGACAGGGCGACAGGGGATGGGTCACTTGATTCCCTGTTCTGTTCATTCCCTCTGGGACACCTGGAATTGGGCACTGTCGAAAGACAGGACACTGGGCTAGATGGACCTTTGGTCTGACCCAGTACAGCTATTCTTATTCTGAGCCATTCTGCCCCACACAGAACAAGCAGTCCCGCCAGAGCACCTGGAAAGTAACCAGTCCAAGGGCAGGCAAATTTCTGTGCATCGAGTCACCAGCAGCTCACACTGTCCCAGCTGGAAAAGTACATTCTACTGGTGTCAAGTATCAGAGGGGTAGCCAAGTCAGTCTGTAGCTGCGTCTACACGTGCACGCTACTTCGAAGTAGCGGCACCAACTTCGAAATAGCGCCCGTCGCGTCTACACGCGTCGGGCGCTATTTCGAAGTTAACTTCAACGTTAGGCGGCGAGACGTCGAAGTCGCTAACCTCATGAGGAGATAGGAATAGCGCCCTACTTCGACGTTCAACATCGAAGTAGGGACCGTGTAGACGATCCGCGTCCCGCAACGTCGAAATTGCCGGGTCCTCCATGGCGGCCATCAGCTGGGGGGTTGAGAGATGCTCTCTCTCCAGCCCCTGCGGGGCTCTATGGTCACCGTGGGCAGCAGCCCTTAGCCCAGGGCTTCTGGCTGCTTCTGCGGCAGCTGGGGATCTATGCTGCAGGCACAGGGTCTGCAACCAGTTGTCGGCTCTGTGTATCTTGTGTTGTTTAGTGCAACTGTGTCTGGGAGGGGCCCTTTAAGGGAGCGGCTTGCTGTTGAGTCCGCCCTGTGACCCTGTCTGCAGCTGTGCCTGGCATCCCTATTTCGATGTGTGCTACTTTGACGTGTAGACGTTCCCTCGCTGCGCCTATTTCGATGTTGGGCTGAGCAACGTCGAAGTTGAACATCGATGTTGCCAGCCCTGGAGGACGTGTAGACGTTATTCATCGAAATAGACTATTTCGATGTTGGCTGCACGTGTAGATGTAGCCTGTATCTTCAAAACCAGCAAGAAGTCCCTTGGCACCTTGTAGACTAACAGACATTTTGGAACATAAGCTTTTGTGGGCAAAGACCCGCTTCGTCTGGTTCTACTGGTGTGAATGTGTCTGTTGGAGGGCCCTTTCCAGCATATTTGGATTCTTCCTCAAGAAAATTCCCTTCTCTTTTTGGGTATGGGACACACAGAACCCACCTGCATCAGACATCTTGTCTCCCAACATCTCTATAACGAAGGAAACTAGACAGGAAAGCACAGGAGAGCAAGGTCCGATGGACGGTTCTGCCACAGAATTCCTGTGGGACCTTTGGCAAGTCACCTGAAAACAACCAAATTCTGCATGCCTCAGTTTCGCTGTTTGTAAAATAAGGATGACAACAATATTTATTCACAGGGGTGCTGAGCTATTTGCAAATTATCTGGATAGAAGATGCCAGGAAATGCAAAGCCAAAAGCTTCATTTCATAACAAGCACTATCTCATTTAATGATAAATCTGCATAATGGGCTTTAGGCGAGGCAAAAGATAGTGCTCCAGAGACAGCAGCCATGAATTCCTCATGGAAGTGTATCAGTGGGCGCACTCATAGCCGTAGCCAACCCCAGCCTCATCCCAGGTTCGTACCGTTCCACTGATTCCGGCAGGTATTCGAGAGTGACGGCAGTGTGGGAGCAGGGACTCAGGGTTTGTGGGATGTTTTGCTTTTTTTCCACATAATTGACTGATTCTTTTTGTTAGTAACCCTGCACGTTGCCCTTCTTCAGAGTGATCACAGAACACTTTGCAAACATTTCTGTGCTGATGGACAGGCTTACCCAGCTCTGCAGAGATATGTCCAGGAGACCTAGAAATGCAAACCACTGACAAGGGCCCGCTCTGAATCTCACAACTAGCCAGCCAGTCCATCCCATTCACTTAGTGGCCACCCACTGCTCGTCTCTCCAGCTCACCTCTTGGCATTTTGCATGGCCTCTTGGTGGGGGTTCAATTCCTACTTAGGCAACTCCATGAACAGAGAGAACAACAAGAAGGCTTGTAGCACAAGACTTCTTGTTGTTCTCAAAGCTGCAGACTAACACGGCTACCTCTCTGATCCATGAACAGAGTGCACATTGAAAAATGTGGGGACCAGACCAGCGTTCTCCTGGGAGCAGCTGGGGAACTGAGAACTTTGGAGAGTCGGGGCCCAGCAGTGGCTGCTGCTGCTAACCCTGGAAAATCAAGCCCTGACCTCTTTTGAGAACTCTGGTCCACAAGAGAAAAATTGTTCCCTTCCTTTCAGCGTTTTGTGTAGCAAAGGCCGGTCTACCCCTGCCTCACCCAGCCAGAATTAAGCCATCAAAGCCAATGTTAAAAAAAGAATTTCTAGGCTGACAAATAAAAGTGTGAAAAGAACACTGGTGAGTGATTGACAGATGGTCCAGTGGACAGCCCAGACAACCTTAGCTCTAATTACAGACGGTCCTGCTGGAAGGACCTGTCAGATGACTCTCGCTCCCATCTCATCCTCCCAAGTGTCTCCTCAGCTCTCCTTTCGCACCCACATCCTGGCCTGCTGGTTGCTCTAGAATCCATGAGGCATTGAGTCACCCTTCTGCAGGCAGGAGTGTGGTGAAAGAAACCTCTTGGTCCACCTGACGGCCTCATCATGCAGCCTCCCTCTTGACTTGGTGGGGCAAGAGTGTTGGCATTCTAGGACGTTAGCTATCAATAAACCTCAAGGCTCCTTCATGATCTTGGGAGGAAAAAATGAGCACCGGTAAAGCTACCAAAGGAGTTCAGCACCTGAAATTATTCAGTGCACATGCAAACCAGGGGGCAGGTTAGTACTGGGACGGAAATCTCTAAGCAGCGTGTTGATGATTCAGTAAATAGTCCACTGGACAGGTCAAGCCATGAGCTCAGATTTTAATTTTTGTGCAAGGCAAGACCAAGACCTGGACATTTGCTCCTAACACCTCACCAAGTCCAGTGCCTTTCTACCAAGGAGTCAGGGTGGTGTGGTCCAAACAGGCAGTGAACTGGTAAGGAAGGTTTATTAACAGATGCGGAGAACAGTCAGAGCTATTTCCCACTCTTTTCTCCATCAATATAAAATCAAGGTAACTCCACAGAAGTGAGTGGATCTACACTAGTGAAACTGTGAGCTGAACTCAACCCATGGCCACATCACACAGCCTATGATGCGTTTCTTAAATTCTCAGGATGGAGTTTAGCAGCCCTTCTTTATAAGCCTTGAAACCTGTAACAAGACACAGTTCTGGAACCCTGTTTATCCCATGGTCTTTCTGGTAAAGGTACTCAGAGAAAAGTAACCAGCTGATTTTGTGGTTAAGGCACGGGTCTATGACTCAGGAGACTGGGGGTTAATTCTGGGTTCTTCCACAGGTTGCCTGTGTCACCCAGTATCTCAGCTGCCTTTCTATAAAATGGAAATAACAATGCTTCTTTTGTCTGTGGGCTGTCATGAGGCATTTGTATTGCACCTGGCCCGGCTAGGACTTCCCGCCCCCCCCCCACCCCCCCCCCCCACCCCGCCCCCGGCAATGAGGCCTTAATACACTATTGTAAACTGCCTGAAGAATGAAGTGAGTGACTCACGTGGAGGGGTTAAGAGAGCTTTCTGGATCCGACTCACTACTATGCTACTCCAGCAGTGGCTTCAATGGAGTTACACGGCCATGAAAGTGGAGAAAAATGCAGTGGTTCCCAAGCCATATGGATCTTGGTTTAGCAATTACAAAGGGCAGAGGTTTGAAAGAGTGGAGCACCCTCTCTTTAGGGTGCACCAAAGAGGGAGATGAATGATTAAGCCTGGTGGTAGGAGTTCTAACTCAGAGTAATAGGATTAAATTAAAGGAAAGAAAAATTAATAAAAAACTTCCTGACAAGCCAGATGTTTGTTTTTGGAGGTCTGTGAAGGGAAGTGGAGAAAGTCTCTTTTACTTGGTATATTTAAAGATAGCTTGGATAAGACATTGGCAATTGTTTAAGAAGAAATAGGCATATGTTGGGAGATGACAAATCATCATCAGTAGAGCTGGTCTGATGTTTACAGTTCTGAGTTTTCCTCTTCACCCAGTATAATTCCCCAAGGCAAAGCAGAGAGAGATTCCTTTTCCACTGTTCAGCCTCTCTGTCTTTTCACCCTCCCTGTGGGCCAAATCCTGCGGCTGGAGTGAGTTTTGCCATGGACTTCAATGGCACTAGGAATTGGCTAGCTGTGTTTCTTTTGTTTTCCCTCTCCATTCTGAAGGGTCAGAAAGTCAATGGGAAACAGACCCCTCCAGCACAGAGCAAAATAAAAAAATTAGAAGCACATGTCTCCTGTTGCCAGAGAGAGAGAGACGTTTGGCTAATCACTTTGAAGGGTCTGTTTACAGCTATTTCTTTTCCTCTTAATGAAAGAAGGAACGTTACATTTCCTTCACGTTTCCCTCTCTTTCATGTACTTCACTGGGTTGCCTGTCTTGCATTTCATTCCCTTCTCCCAGCTTTTTTGGGGGGCATACTCTTATGAGAGCCCTGATCCCAGTTAGGTACCAAATGAGTGGCCAGTTTGCCCAAATAGCACACATGGGGTGGAGAGCCCTTTGGAAAATGCAGCTCTAAGGGTATGCACCACACTAAAACCTCTGTGCTGGTCCCTGCCAGCTGACTTGGGCTTCCAGAGCCTGGTCTGAGGGGCTATAAAATTGGAGCATGGATTTCTGCGCTCAGACTGTAGCCTTGACTGCCAGAGCCCAGCATGTGCTCAACAAAGGCTGTAGAGGAGACACAGTCTTTCGCTCTGTGTGTGGTCTCAGCGCCACCCCATGAGCCAGTGAACCACACCCAGTTGGTGTGTGGGTTGTAATGTCCAAGAATCAGCAGCTCCCATGTCATGTACCAGAGGAGTAGCCATGTCAGTCTGTATCCGCAAAAGCAACAAGAAGCCCTGTGACACCTTACAGACCAGCGGCTATACTGGAGCATGAGCTTTCGTGGGCAAGATCCACTTCAACAGATGCTTGTAGTGGAAGATTCCAGAGCCAGGCTCTGCGCAGCTCTAGGGGCTCTCCTGCATCTCCTGCCCGCCCTTGAGAAGCTGGGATAAGTAACTAAATCACGTGTATGGCACTGGAGAATCACGCCCACAGGACCCCAAACAACCGTGGGGAACAGGGCTGGTTTTTGCTTTTGGTTTTTCACTATGAGCATTTGGTCTCTTCCTGCCCTCCACGGTGTTTTGTCAATGAAGGTTGTCACACCGCTGAAAGCTAGAACCGGTAGTGGCAACAGCTGATTGACTGATGTGCTGTCTCCCTCCTTGAATTCCTGTGAGGAATGATGTCATCCAGCATGAGAACACATATCTCAAAATACATGGTCTGTTTATCCCCAGGCCTCTCCTCCAACTGCCTTAAGAACGGGGAAGATGTTAACCTGCATAGTTGGGGGTGTTGTCTGCAAAATGCATGGCCTTACCCAGGCCACCGATTTATTGGAAGCATGAGGGTGTCTCCAGGTGGCATTCCCAATGCTGATAGGCAGGGCCTTCCTTACCCCTGTGCAGAATGTGCAGCTATGTAGGTGTGATGGGGTTCAGGGGTCCCCCTGCACTGCACCCCGTCCGCTGGCAGGAGTGACTCTCACTCAGCAGGTACAACAGGAGGTTTATTAGGCAACAGATGCCCAGTTTCTTACAGAAGCGTCTGTACAGCAGTCAGAGACAGTCCTTCCAACCCGGTCTGGGGAGAAGACCCCGAGGGGTGCCCCTCTGGGGTGTAGCTTTCCCCCTCCTCAGGCTGGCTGCCTTCCAGCTCTCTCTTCCCCTAGCCTCTAACTGCCACCCCCGATTCAAAAAACCAGCTCAGCTCCTCCCTCCTCTTTGTTCAGGGCAGAGGTGTTACCTGCCAGTTGTAGCCCCAGGGTCATCCTTAGCCACTGGGAGCTGCTCTGCTTGTCTCTCACATCCAGCATGAGTCTCGCATTTGCACTCCCCCCACTCCATCACAGTAGGGCACATGAAATTGTGGGGCACTGCTGGGTATTAATGTCCACCCACCCGCCTCTTCCAATCTGTGTTCTATGGCTCTACTACCTCTGGAGAGGACCCAGTGCTCCCTCTAATTTTTAACATCCATTTGCAGAATACATTTTCTTATGTGCACCAAGGCATTTGCAGAGGTGCACCACCCATAGAAACACACTGTGGGTGCTCTGACAATCAGCTGGTTGGCATTTGAATCTCTCCTGGGTGATCACCCAAGCGCTCAGCTTACAGGGAACACTGAGAGGATCTAAGACTCAGAGGGGTAGCCATGTTAGTCTACAGCTTGACAAATAACTAGCAGACCTGTGGCACTTTAGAGATTAACACATTTATTAGGTCACGAGCTTTTGTGGATAAAACCCACTTTGATTTTGCCCATGAAAGCTCATGGCCTGCCCCTTTAGGTGAGACTGAAGTCACAACCCCAACTACAACGGAGTGAGGAAAAAATGAATGAACAGGGATGGAAGTACAGGTTACAGGATCAAAATAAAGGCATCTGAAGTAGGGGAGAATGTTACCTACCTGCTCCGTATTCTTGGGGAACCAGGGCATCATGCTGATGAAAGAAAACCCTCCCACCTCACTTGGATCTCTGTTGGGATGAAAAGACAAAATGCTGAACCTGGCAGAGGTAGACACACCTATATCCCCCAACAAGGGGGACTGGATTAAGGAAACACACTTAGCCTCATCTGCATATGAGATGGAAAAGAAGACAGCTCCAACACTTGCAAAGCCAATATTGCAACGAGCTCTGGGGTACAAAAAGCACGGGAGCACTGCCTAGTGGGAAATCTCTCCTCCAGTTCTAATGAAAGCCACAACTGCCTCTACTCATCACAGCTGATTATCAGACCAAGTCTAGTAACGTATCACTTATTGATACCCCAGTTCTGAAATTGCCTAATGCCTTGTGAAGCTCCCTCAGCAAATGCCACCAAGAGCCAGGGACTGTCATTTTCTATTGTACACCCTGGAACTATCTATTTATCCAACAAAATGACTATTACCTATAAATCTCTCTAGCCAGGCTCCAGTTTTCTGTTCTGATTCCTGCACCTAAACCTTGCAGCAGTTCCACTAGAGATCTCATCTTCTTACTGACCATGCTGGGGACTCTGCCTTACCCGTCTGCAATACTCTGGACCAGAGCTACCGTCACTATCTGGGAACCCTGAATTCAGCTGAAGCCTCACAGAGCAGCGAGATGTCTCTCTCCCTCTCTCTTCCCTGCCCCTAGGTAGAGCCTCTTGCCCTTAGCTTATGGATTGCTAGCCCTAAAATTTGTAATAAAAGTTGTTGGATTTCATGTTGTAATTGCTTTGTTTGCTTGGCTCCCCTTGAAATAAGTAATTTTGCATTTGTTAAATTGGTAGTTTTGCTCTTTCTTTGTCTCTCTTTAGAGATATATGAAATCATGACTTGTGTGGAGAAAGTAAATAAGGAAATGTTATTTACTCCTTCTCACAACACAAGAACTAGGGGTCACCAAATGAAATTAATAGGCAGCAGGTTTAAAACAAACAATAGGAAATATTTTTCCACACAATGCACAGTTAACCTGTGGAACTCCTTGCCAGAGGATGTTGTGAAGGCCATGACTATAGAAGAGTTTTAAAAAGAGCTAGAAAACTTCATGGAGGATAGGTCCATCAATGGCTATTAGCCAGGATGGGCACAGAGGGTGTCCCTAGCCTCTGTTTGCAGAGGCTGGAAAGGGGCAACAGGGAATTGATCACCTGATGATTACCCGTTCTGTTCATTCCTTCTGGGGCACCTGGCATTGGCCACTGTGTGAAGACAAGTATCAGAGAGGTAGCCGTGTTAGTCTGTATCTTCAAGAACAACAAGAAGTCCTGTGGCACCTTATAGACTAACAGATATTTTGGAGCATAAGCTTACGTACAGCCCCCACCTAAGGCCTCTCCAACGCATCATCAGTGATCTGCAACCCATCCTGAACAGTGATCTTTCACCCTCACAGACCTCGGGAGGCAGGCCTGTCCTTGCCTACAGACAGCCTGCCAACCTTAAACAAATCCTCACCAGCCACTTCAGGTCACAAAACAGTAACTCTAAGCCTGGAACCAATCCCTGCAACAAACCCCGCTGCCAACTCTGCTCACATATCTACACCAGTGATATCATCACAGGACATAATACCAACCATACCATCAGTGGCTCCTCTACCTGCACAGCTACTAATATAATATATGCCATCATGTGCCAGCAATGCCCCACTGCAATTTACATTGGCCAAACTGGACAGTCTCTACATAAAAGAATAAATGGACATAAATCAGACATCAGGAATGGTAACATACAGAAGCCTGTGGGAGAACATTTCAATCTCCCTGGACACTCAGTAGCGGATTTAAGGGTGGCAGTCCTGAAACAAAGAAATTTCAAAAATCAAATGGAGAGAGAAATCTCTGAGCTGCAATTTATTTGCAAATTCGACTCCATTAACCAAGGATTAAACAGACATGGGGAGTGGCTCGCACCTTACAAAAGGTGCTTCTCTGCCCTAGGTGTTAACATCTCCACCTTAGACTGAGAATGGGCCATCTCCGCCCCTGCCCACCCATTTTATCTGACCTGTTTTTTCCTCTCCTCATACATAAAGGGCCTTTTCCACCCTGACTGAATAGACCTTGTCAGCTCAGGCCCTCCCTTTCACTGAGACCCCACTCTTTAAATACCACTTCTGAAACCCCTCCTCCACACTCATGCATCTGATGAAGCAGGTCTTTGCCCATGAAAGCTCATACTCCAAAATATCTGTTAGTCTGTAAGGTGCTACAGGACTTCTTGTTGTTCTGTCTGAAGACTGGATACTGGGCTTGAGGGATCTATGGTCTGACCCAGTATGTTCTCTTTCTTTCTTGGGGTGTTGTTTTGGCTTCCTCAGTCACTCTGTAGCAACGCTCCATGTACCTAATCTAAAAGACCCCTGTAGCGCCCACAGATCCTGTGGGGTTTGCCCATCGAGTGGGTTACTAGTAGAACAGGTGTACTGTGAAAGTGGGGATTGGGGTGGAGGTGCTGAATCTGAGTGACACATGAGGGTGGCAGCTGTAAGTGGTGTTTAACCCAGCCACTGAGTCCAAGGGCACATAATGGCCACAGCCTGGCACTGCCGTGCAACCAGCCCACTGAGTACAGGGACGTACAAGGTGTCAGCTTGTGAGTGCTGATTAACCAGTCCTCTCAGACAAGTGCTGGCAGCATATGTGTGTCTCTGTTCATCTGAGTCCAGGGTGGGACGAACCTAACCCTGTGGGCCCTGGGTCATGCAGGATGGATCCATTGGGAGAGAACTGGCAGAAGGGAGAAGTAAAATTCCTTAGGAGCATTAGTAATATAAGAAAAACACTGATAGAATTATTCACCTCCCCCACACCTCCATAACCCAAAATAAACGAGCATACCCCAGAGGAACAGGCAAATGTGGTAACAGGAAGGTGCTGGACTGACAATCCTAGACAATGGAGTCTTCTCTCTAGCCATAGACCACGGCAAGGTTACCTATCACATCACCTGCCAGCATCTCTCCGCTCCCAGCCGGTGGGAATGGCTTTAGGAGTCAGGCTCAGTTTGTGTTACAGTGCATAGAACTGGAGAAAGAGACTCAGATTACAGAAGGGACGTAGTTGGTGCGACACTAGGGGCTCATATGTACAAGCTGGGGTCAGGCTGCTATGATAGAACCATAGAGATAGAGGGTTGAAAGGGGCCTTGAGAAGTCACCCAGCCCAGGCTTCTGTGCTGATGTAGGACCAAATACACCTAGACCACTGCGACAGCTGTTTGTCTAACAAAGCTCCAGTAAGGAGCTTCCACGACCTTCCTCAGCAGCTTTTTCCTGCCCTTGACTACTCTTATAGTCAGAAAGTTGTTCCTAATGTCTAACATAACTCTCCTCTGCTGCAAATTAACCCAACTACTATCAGATAAACACAGGCCTCCAGGCATCTTTAATAAAGATCTCCCTCTTACAGCTTTGCCTGTCCATCTCATCACTTACCACTAATGAAACACAATTGCCAACACCAAAGCTTGGCTTCTCAGCTGCAGCATTGAACCAGAAGGTCATTTGCAGCGATAGTGCTTTTTTGCAGTAGGGTCGTGTCTAGTACAAATGATACTGAGAGCCACTAGCACATTTCACGTGGGACAACCAATAGCTGTGAGATCGTAACAATGTTCATGCCCCAACTCTGTCATGTACTTAAGCACATGCTTCATTCACTTGGCGTATTTGCATGAGTCTGACTTCACAGGCCATGAGCATGTGGCTAAGTGCTCTGCTGAACTGGGATGAGATTCAGCATGTGTCTAAAAGTTTGCACTGGATTCAAAATTATGACCTAGAGGTGAAAGTATTCAAACTAGACCTTGCCTTAGAGCTTACAATCCGAAATGTGCTTATTTCAACAGGCCTGTTCCTGAGTTTAAACTTAAGCGCATGGACAAGTTTTTGCGGGTCTGGAGTCTTGAGAGATAATCTTGAGATGAAAGCCTTCATCTTCCCTTGCTAATACTTTGATGAGAAAAGATTCAAAAATGTTCACATGATAATATTGATTTACAAGCACACAGCTCTTTTACCTGAGGATTTATGAGCATCACTAGCTACCCCCGTGAGTGCAGGATGAGTCAGTGTTATTATGAGGAGGATTAAAAATGTTTCAGTTCTGCAATTTAATTGAAAAATTTCATCAAAATTCTTGGTGACAAGAAAAAAACCTGAAACAGTCCCATTTTTCAGTCAATCCTTGCTTTGGTTAACAGTTTCCAATGGTTAACTTTGGGTAACATTTCAAATTTAACCAGAAGTGGGGGCGGAGGAAGGGGGAATTCTGAAAAATCTTTCCACCTCTCATTCAACCAGCTTTAATTCTCACCCTTTTGTAGAAGGGAGACTACAGACAGAAGTGTGAAATGGGTTGCTGATGGTCACACAGCAAGTGAGTGGCAGAACTGGAAACAGAATGGAAGAGGCCTGAGTTCTGGACCCATGCCCTAGATCTTAGATCCCTTTCCCACCTCACATAATATTTAGGGCTTTTATATTTACATTAAATAAACTCTCATGCTGTCTGGCTGTCTGAAGTGTAGGTAGGTATTAAGCATGTATACAATTATTGTTAGGTAACTGTCTGTACTCTTACACAAGTAAAAATAATAATGTATACAAAATCTGTAAATGATTTAAGGTCATGACACCACCCAAGCCAAACTCCTTTTAGGTTATAAGGTGCATGCTGTTTATGCATACATATGCCACAAGCAACCCTAGTTATTTTGGCATTGTAAAACCTTCAGAAAAGGGCAACAAAAATGTTTAGGGGTTGGAACAGCCAGGTGCCATATGAAGAGAGATTACGAAGACTGTGACTTTTCATTTTAGAAAAGAGGAGATTAAGGGAGGATGTAACAGAAGTCAATAAAATCATGACAGGTGTGGAGAAAGTGAATAAGGAAAAGTTATTGACTTGTTCTTATAACACAAGAACTAGGAGTCACCAAATGAAACTAATGGATAGCAGGTTTAAAACAAACAAAAGGAAGTATTTCTTCACACAGCACATAGTCAACCTGGGGAACTCCTTACTAGAGCACATTGTGGAGACCAGGACTTTAGCAAGGTTCAAAAAAAGAACCAGATAAATTATGGAAGGTAGGTCTAGCAATTCTTATTACCCAGGATGCCAGGAATGGTATCCTTAGCCTCTCAAATAACAAGCAGTCCTGTAATATTTTACAACTAACAAATTTATTAGGTAATGAACATTTGTGGGTAAGACCCAGCAAAATCTGAGGAAGTGGGAAGTTCAGTACCTAATAAATTTGTTAAGCAAAGAAATTTCAGGACCAGACTCCAAAGAGAAATTTCTGAGCTACCATTCATCTGCAAATTCAATGCCCTCAGCTCAGGCTTAAACAAAGACTGTGAATGGCTGGCTAAATACAAAAGTAGCTTCCCCTCCCTTGGTGTTCACACCTCCAGATCAACTGCTGGTAGTAAGCCTCATCCTTGCTGATTGCGCTACCCTTGTTATCCCCAGTCTTGCTCTGGCTTATTTATACCTGGCCCTGCAGATTTCCAAGACCAGCATCTGCAGAAGTGAGTCTGTGCTCACGAAAGCTCATGCTCAAAACTTTTCTGTTAGTCTATAAGGTGCCACAGGACCCTTCGTTGCTGTTACAGATCCAGACTAACACGGCTACCCCTCCAATACTTAGTCTCTAAGGTGCTACATGACTGCTTATTTGTAAAGCTACAGACTAACATGGCTACCCTCTGAGTTCCTCAGAGGCTGGGAACAGGCAACTGGTGGGGGATCACTTGATGATTCTCTGTTCTGTTCATTCCCCTGGGGCACCTGGCAGTGGCCACTGTCGGAAGACAGGACGCTGGGCTGGATGGACCTTTGGTCTGACCAACATGGCTGCTCTTACGTTGTTGTACAGAATACAGTTTCCTTTGCAGGAAGCTCTGACACCCTTGTGACATTAAACACCACCGGGAATTATGAATCTGGGCTCCATCTAGGGAGAGTCAAATATTTTGCAGCCCACTTGTAAAGAAGGATTATAACCCAGACAGGGAAGATGTAGCTTCAGCTGTGGTAGCAGCTCGTGACTTTTTTGACAGGTGAGGACCAGATCACAAAGTAGTTATTTCCACCTCCACCTGATGCATAATTTAACAGCTGTTAAAAGCTTACCTTATTTATAGTGAAAAAACAGCAGACAGAGCGAGGAGCTGGTTCCCCTCCTCCCCATTCTCACCACTGCTGCTACCCACACCGGAGCCCACGGCAAGCCCAGGGCTCAGCCGTGGCTGCTCAAATACAAGTACCTGGAGCCTACCCCATGGCGAGGGAGCCAGGAAGGTGCAGGACCAGGCCCCATCCCATCACCTACAAGACAGGCTTAACAGCTACAATCCTGCTGTGGTGTCACCAAGCCCCGGTTACCACAGCAACACCCTTATAAAGTGACTGCTGGGTGTGTTAAATTGCCATGGTAACAAAGCTCTGTCCTTCCCCAAGAACTGAGCTCCGTGCAGCACCTCTGTCTGGCACTGGGTTTCACTACATGAGAGCTGGAGGCGTGCAACGGAAATCAATTCACAGATTGTCCTCCAATCCAGATACACATATCCAGTAAATAAATAAGAAGTTGCAAAAAGTGTATGTAAGATGAGGAGCCTCCTTATTCCGTTCTCAGGTCTGCTACAAACTCCCTGCCTGAACCGAGGGACTCACTCACTCTCTGCGTTTAGATTTCCCCACCGTCTCTGAACTGGGGGGGTAGTTACAACTCATTTGCCTGCATTTGAAGCATGACCTGTCTGTTTGCAGGTAGATCTTAATTAGCTCAATCCACGCAAACCCTTGAATGTCTACGTGTGCCGTTAGATTCAGACCTTGTGGACCTACAGCCTGATCTACCCTTGAAGGTTAGTTTGAAGTTAGCCAAGTTAAGTCAATTTTAGAAACAATCAGTTAATGCCACCAAGCCCTTTCCACCAACTTCAAGGGTGGTTAAAGTCCATTTTTGCACTCCTCCTTGATGAGAGGACTAATGCTAAATTTGACCTTACACAATCGAATTTGGGACAGTGCAGATGAGGCACTGTGAAAAACTGATGTTCTTGGATCCAGGGGGTGTCCTGCAGTGCCCCAACGTGACTGCTCCGGCCAGCACTTTCAGCTCTGCTGCTCTCCCAGGCATCGGATGACATGCTTAGTGAGCACATGCCCACCCACATGCACCGACAGAGTGCCACTGAATGCACAAGAGAAGGATGTTCCACATCACACAACCTGAGCATGAGGAGAATAGGGCCTGCAGGGAGCATGAGAGGAAGATCAAGGATGAGCACTTGAGCTTGTGGGGAACAAACAGAGCTGCTGAGCCACCGGGCAGAGGTATAGAAAAGGATCTGGACCACAGGCTGAACCCCTGTCTTCCTCCCCAAGTTCCATAGCTCCTCTCCCAGGTTCTCTAGAATGTTGGGTGGGGGAGTCAACTCCCAGGGATCTCTCCAGGAACAGAAAGCTGTCATTCCCACAGCTCTGATTGCTACATAGGGGTATTGTAATAAGCCACTTGCCCTTGTACCCTCCATCCCCCTATCAGAGCTCAGGCCCTGAACTCCTTTTCTGTCCCTCTTCTTTGTGTTTCCTAAATAAAATAATGCATGATTTCAGATCAACAGAACCTTTATTGTTTGTGTCAACTAGGTATGGGGGAAGAGCAGTCTACAGGCCAGTACATGTTATGCAGGGGGCACCTTGTTAAGAGCAACACACATAACTGTCTCGTCATTCATGAAACTGTTTTTCAAAATTTCTCCAATTTGCAGTGCTGCTTGATTGCCCTCCTTATTGCCCTAATGTTTGGCTGCTAATAATTAGCATCTAGGTGATCTGCCTCAACCCCCGACCGCACCATAAACTTTTTTCCCTTAGTTTCACATTTATTATGGAGCACACAGCAAGCAGGCCCAACAATGCGAATATTGCTTTTGATGGGGTCTAACCTAGTCAATAAACTCCAAAGGTGTCTCTTTAAATGAACAAAAGTTAATTCCACCACCATTCTGCACTTGTTCAGCCTGCAGCTGCCTAGCTATGTAGACTCCCTCCTCAAACCCTATGCCACCAGCACTCCTAGGTATCTCCAAGATACCACTGACTTCCTGAGGAAATTACAAAACATTGGAAACCTTCCTGACAATTCCATCCTTGCCACCATAGATGAAGAGGCTCTCTACATCAATATTCCACATAAAGATGGACTACAAGTGATCAGGAATACCATCCCTGACGTTACCACAGCAAATCTGGTGGCTGACCTATGTAACTTTGTTCTCACCCACAATTATTTCCAATTTGGGGACAATTTATACCTCCAGATTAGCAGCACTGCTATGGGCCCCCGCATGGCCCCACAGTATGCTAACATTTTTATGTCCGACTTAGAACAATGATTCCTTAGCTCTCATCCCGTTACCCCTCTTTTACTTACGCTACATGGATGACATCTTTATTATTTGAACACATGGTAAAAAGAATCTGGAAGAATTCCACAGAGAGTTGAACAACCTGCATCCTACCATCAATCTCAGCTTTGACTATTCCACACGAGAAATACATTCCTGGATACCACAGTACAAATCACTGATGGCCACATTGACACCACTGTTTTACCGGAAACCCACTGACTGCTGCTCTTACCTACATGCCTCCAGCTTCCATCCAGCTCACACCACATAACAGTCATTTATAGTCAAGCCCTTAGATACAATTGCATCTGCTCTGATCCTACTGACACTAACCGAAAACTACAAGACCTCTACCAAGCATTTGTAAGACTGAATTACCCACTGGGAGAGGTAAACAAACAAATGAACAGGGCCAGATGAATACCCAGAAACCAGCTACTTCAAGATATGCCCAAGACGATCAATAACAGAACACCACTTGTCATCATCTGTAGCCCCCAACTCAAACTCCTGCAATGCATCATTGCAAACCTACAACCTCTTCTGGATCAGGATGCCACACTCCAGAAGGCTCTAGGTGACAGGCCTGTCCTTTCCTATAGACAACCTACTAACCCGAGAAAGATTCTCACTAGCAATCACAGGCTATAGCACAGTAATACTAATCCTGGAACTTTTCCTTGCAATAAACCCCGTTGCCAACTTTAGCCACATATTTATTCTGGGGATACCATCACTGGGCCTAACCATGTTAGTTACAAGATCAAAGGCACATTCTCGTGCACTTCCAGCAGCATTATGTATGCCATTATGTGCCAACAATGCCCTGCCACTATGTACACAGGACAGGTGGCAAAACCTTCATCAAAGAATAAACGGACACAGAGCAGACATCAAGAAACTCAGTACACATAAGCCGGTCAGTGAACACTTCAATGGAGTGGGCCATTCTGTTAAAGACCTGAGAATTTGTGTTCTAGGGCATAAAGAATTTAAAAACAGATAAGAGCGAGAAATTGGAGTTGGAGTTCATATTCAAATTCAGCATATTAACATGTGGCATGAACAGAGACATCCATTACCTCATGCATGCAAGGACTGCTTCCCTTCCTTTGATGCTCGTAATTATCTTAGCCAGGACAATTAACACCCTCCACCCCTCATCCCCCTCCTTCAAACCTATTTGATTTGACAGTTTTTATTGGGGTTTTTTTTGGTCCACTGTACTTATAAATGTCAGCCTGTACTGGAAATTAGATTGATCTGATGAAGTGGGTCTGTCCCACAAAAGTTTATCACCAAATAAATCATTTTGTTAGTTAGTGCTACATTTCCACTGCTTTCCTTACTGTGGTACAGGCTGCCTGTGTATGACTTCATCAGCCATGGGAGCAAGGGGTAGGCTGCATCTCCAAAGATAACTATTGGTGCTTCCACAGCTCCAATGGTAATCTTCCTGTCTGGGAAAAAATTTCCCTCTCAGAGCTTTCTACAGAGTTCTTAATGACGTGAATATGATGCACCTTTCCCAACCATCCCATAAAGAGTTCAGCAAAATGGCGCTTGTGATCCACCGAGAAGTATCCCTGGCAGCTTATGTGCAAGGGGTAAGGCAAGGTGGTCTGCAGCGAAGACAGATGGAAAGCACATTCCTATCACCGTACCATAGTTAGGGAACCTCACGGTGGCAAAGCCATCTTCTACTTCCTGCACATCTCCCAGTCATGTTTGTTGCTCTTACCAAAGTGCCTCCTGAATTACATGTACTGGCCTGTAGACCATTCCCCCTCACCGCACACACAGCTGACACAATAAAATCCTGTTGTTCTGAAACCATGTGTTTTTATTAGGAAACATAGGGAACAGGGACAAAGGAGATTTATTGCCCTGGCTACTTGGATCCTGACAGCCCCCTTTGTAGATTTACCCACTCCAAATTGATTCCCAACTAACTGGTAGCAGTCTGGCATTGCAAGCTTGCACAGGGCTATTGCCATTCATTTGTCAGCTGTCAGAGCAGGTCTTGTTCTGACACCGCTGCGCTTCAGCGTGGGGAAAAGCAATTCACAACGTTCTATGAAAGTGGCTCTATGCATGCGTGTGAACTTTTGCAGCCACTGGTCATCGTCCTATAGCTGCATAACTATGTAGTTCCAGCTGTCTGTGCCTGTCTCATGGAACTAGAACTGGCATTGCGCTATGTCAAAAGGATCAGCTGCCGGCAGCATATGCCAATGGCTCCATTCAATGGGTTCCTGCATGTCTGTGTTTGTGGCCATCTCTCACGTTCTTCCTCACTCCGGCGGTTCCTGGCTGGGCTCTGGACAAACTGCAGCCTAATGCGTCAGGTGTTTGCAATGCTTGCCCCAGCAGTTTGTAACTGAGCAGGATCCACCCTTGCCGTGCTATGGCATCTGCATAGATACCCAGGGAAAAAACAGCATGGAAAAATATTTACCACTGCTTTCAAGCAAGGAGGAAAACAGGAGATAAGTGCATTATGGGAAGCTGATGACATGTACCCAGAACCACTTGCTGTAATGTTTTTGTCCCATCAGGCACTGGGAGCCTCACCCAGCAAGCGAAGGGGCAGCAGGAACTATGGGATGGCTACGCATAGCGCATCACTATTAAAGTCAAAGATAGCCACTGTACTGGGGACTAACACAGTTGTCTTCATGTGCCCAGTGAGGACATACACCTTCAACTTTGCTAAAAAGCCGACCTTAATAAATTTGACCTAATTTTGTAGTGTAAACATGTACTAAGTCCCAAGAGCAAGGAGCATAGCATTCCATCCAGTTCTCTGAGAGCTACCGGCATTTAGCGTAGGAAAGGTAGAAGAAGGAAAAGATGGACAGAAGGGATGTGGACAGAAGGGATGTGGGGGAACTAAGTCTAATTAGACACAAGAACTAATTAGGCCTATCAGACAGTGCTTAGTTTTTACTGAAAGAGGTGCCCAAGTTCAAGCAATAGTTTTACATTTTTAACTGATGCAAGTCCCGAAGCGCCAGGGCTACGAAGTGCCAAGCCCAGTGTTGCCAGGCTCAGCCCTGGCATAGATTAAGCTATGCATTGCAGTCAGGATGGCTGAAGATCCAAAAGTTCTATCTGAACTCTATGAGAAATAAACAAAAGCCAATAAACTCCCCTGGAAGAAAACAACCACTGAGATTCTAATTATGGCTGGTACGTGGCCCTTGTGTAGTCAAAGCCGGTTGGAGGGTATGTATGCAGGAGGGACCAATGTGAGGCCTTAGTGGACAGAGTAGCCAAGCTGGTGAGATATGTGGTCACCCCTGTAAACATTTAGTCAGTAGGTGGTCTGAAGCCGAGGCGGCACTGGAATGAATGGCTGTTTGTTCCTGAGGTAAAAATACGAAAAGAAAGAGTGGAGAAGGGAGAAAGCGAGTACTCTGTGATTCTTCAGGAAGGATAAAGATACCCTGTGAAGCACTGTGGGAATCGGAGACCCTGGGGACCCTGAAACAGTGGTTCGTCATACCAAGGGATAGAGGGAGACAGCCATTAAACTTACTGACCAGCTTGGAGCCAGTCACCGCAGCCTGTCAAGGAAATGGCACAAAGCTTGGACCAAAATCTATTTTGGGCTGAGGATGGAGGAGAGGCTCTTTGCTTCCCAGAGCCTCAGGATTCCCCCTGGTTGATGCAGAAATTCATGGCTCAGCAAAGAGCCTTTTGATGTGAAGCAATGACCCCTGCAGCTCCAGACTCTGCTCTGCTTCATTCAATACAGACTTCAATAAACGCGAACAAGTGTCTTGTCAGTCAGACGTCTGATGCATAAGCTGTGGGTACCAGCCATGGCCTCACCTGCCACCACACAATACACAATGGCAGCAGAGAAAAGTCCTCCAGCCCCTGTGGCTACTGTGTTGGTGGCACCTACGAGGGGATCTCCCATGAACGGGCGTCCCACACAGGGAATGTCTCCAAGGCACAGATGCCTGGAGAGTTGTGAGGACTCTGCTCTAAGGGAGGTGGGGAACAAGACTTGGAAAGACTTCCCTCTGTCTGTCTGCCTGTAAAATTGAGAGACTAGCTAAAAAACTTCTGGCAAGCAGCTCCCCACCCATTGCCTGGTCATCCAACCAAATTCAGGGCGTGTTTGTCTTGTAATCAGAGGCTCTGAGTTCAGCTTAACTGCACAGACTTGAGCTAGCTCTAGTTTAGTTCAGTTCAGTTCGGTTCTGGAGCAGGACTTATTGTGGCACAGACTCAGTCAAGGGGTGCTGGGGCCACCGATGCAGTGGGAATGGCTCCACAGTGCAAACTGTGCGAAAGAATTCTGAGTGTGCCTCACCCTTCTGCATGCCCCTTCAGGAAGGTAAACCGTCACTGTGTCACACAGGGCAATTGCAGTGCATTGTGGGACATGTCTCTGGGAACTGGGAAGGTTGGATGTGGCTATGATATCTTCTGCCATATAGGTGACCAAGGTTTCAGCAGACTACCCACTGAGGTACACTGGGCTTCTGTTCCCTAGGGTACATGCAGCCAGAGAGCCGGGTACCTCTTTAAAGATAAATTCCCCATGAGCTCAGTATGGAGGTGACTGGTTTGTTTTTATTAACCCTCTGCCTCCCATGTTCACTTTGGTTCCTTGTTTCTTCCTTAAACAGTAGGGGAGAAAACCACTGAAACCTCACTGGTACTTGTGGCAGGGTGATCTCTTGCAAGGGAAGCAGGTGGGGGTGGGGAGCCAAGATGAAAGAAGGTAATATTTCCCCTAATGACCTTCCCCTGGAATGAAACCTCCCCTAGTGGAACCTTTTTTCTTAACTGGTCTGAATCAGAGCAGTTGTTTTGGTGGGTTTGATTCGTTTCTTTTTTACAACCCAGAGCCTGGCAGATAAACAGGTTGATAATCCGTTGGGAAGGAGGGAAAAGTCATCTGCAAGCTCCTTACACAACCTTTAAAAGTTGGGGGCACAGGCAGGGAAGCGCCATGGTTTGTAACATTTTCCGTTGGGTTCTGAGCGAGGCTCTGGGAAATATCCGCAGGGCATCACTGGTGAGGGATTTTATGACCAAGGGGACTATGGTATGGAAATTGTTACACCCTCTGCACTGAACTGTCAGCCACCAATGCAACTGCCTGGGGATGGATTCTTACTTCCACTCAGGCCTGTCGGCTGGCACTAGCTCCCAACGGGAGGCCCCTGGCTTTACAGCGCTTGCTCCTTGCACTGAACAGGGGGACCTATGAACAGGCTCAACTCCAGTTGCTTCGGGTGATGTTTCTCAAGTGGTCAGACAAGAGTCCCAGGGGGTACGTGTCACAACTGAGGCACTGAGAATTTGATTACATTACAAGCTAAGACAAAGGAAATCTTGGTCCCTGCCCCCACCCCCAGCCTAGTTCTTCAAGTCAAGGGCAAGTGCCCCCTGTCAAAACACGGCTCCACTGCACCCCAGTGTTAGAATGGAGACATCATTTTATGGACTAAGGCAGGGCTGGGCAATAATTTGTGACAGGGCTGGGGGCACGCCAAGCTTCTGGAAAGTGCCCAGGGACTGCACTTTTCTACGGAAGGGGCACAGGGCTGGCTGTTGGGTGCAGAAGGGAGCTCGGGGTAGGGGACTGGGGTGAAGGGGAGAGTGGAGCTCAGAGGGCATTTCAGTGAAGGAGGGAGTTGTGACCTGGGGCAGGGGATTGGGGTGCAGGGGCTGGAAAGAGGTAAAAGTGCAGGAGAGGATTCTGACCCTGAGGGGGGATACAGCAGGGGACAGGGTATGGGAGCAGGTGTAGCCTGAGGCAGAGTGGGAGAGGGGTGTTTGTCTAGAGAGACTGTGCTGGGGATGGGGGGCAGCATGTGAAACCTCCCTCCCCAGCACATGGTGCAGACAGGAAGCAAATGGAGCAGCCAGACTCTGTGAGTGGCTTGGGGCTGCTCCCTGCCTGAGGGCCCCAGCGGGGTGGACTGTGGGCTGGATTCAAAGTCTTGGCAGGCCAGACACAGCCCACAGCCCATATCTTGTCCATCCATAGAATACAGGGTCTCACCGACAGGACGAGTTTATGGACCATTGGGCTCGGGGATCTGAGGAGTCAATAGCACTGCTGTAAGAGAGGGTGCAACTCTCTCCAGGCTTGATCCAACCTCCTACACTTCCCCCCCGGCCCGACCTCCGGTGCAAGCCCGAAGGTCAGCAGTCGATGAACACTTCACATTCTGTAGCCATTTCTCCCACCTCCTTTCTCTACCACCTGGACTGGTGGAGGCCTCAAGACCTCTGCCTTGCAGCAGGGGGGTGGCTCAAAGCTTTTACCCAATAGGATGGGTGGTCTTGGGGCTTCAGCCCCATGGGGCACATCTGCCAGGGCTTGGGCCTTCCACAGGAGCAGGGCCGACACTTCAAACCCCATCAGGTGCCTACTGTGGGGCTAAAGCCTCTGGCCTCAGCCCCTGGCAGGTGCACACCACCTCTCGAACTTCTGGAGAGGGTTGTATGTGGCTCAGAGCACCAGTGTGTTTAGCCACCTCTGGTGCCTAACTATAATCAACTGTGAAAAGCAGCCAATGCCCTGAGCTTCTGCCTGGTTGATACTTAGGGTCTTAAAGGCGAAGGCAGGAGGAGCGGAGCTTGAGTCTTCTTTTGCTTTATGCGGCAAAGGGCCTGAAAGGTTTTTGGTTTTGGTTTTGGTTTTTTGGGGGTGGAGGGGAGTTGGAGATTTTTTTGGAGGGCTATGAAAAAAAGTCTCAATTGTTTTTCACATGAGTCCTTGTTACTATATTGGTGCCTGGAGGCCCACAGCTGTGCCCTGTTTGTACAGTGAGACAGCCCCGACCTGAGCATCTTAGTGTCTAAAACAACAGGCAGTGTTAACATCCCCCATTGGGCAGCTGAGAAACTGAGGCACAGAGACTGGGTGACTTGCCCAAGGTCACACAAAGAATCTGTAGCAGGACCCAGAATTGAAACCAGCCTCTCTCAGCAAGGTCAAGCTGGCCTCCCCTTACTGGGCCTCACTGTCCCAGTTGCTGGAGACTCAGGTGGGGAGGATTAAGGGAGCTAGAGGATGTTGCATCACAAGAAACAAGTCAGTGAAACTTGTGTAACTCATCCTGCGGAGAGTTTTTACAGTCAGATTGGTTAAAACTCTCTGGGCCAAATTCTCACTGATACTAAGGAAAGGGAGCCTTAGCGTGAGAGTAAACGACACATCCTGTCTACTTTACAGCCCCCGTACGCTCCCAGAGTGGTGCAACAGACCCTGAATGCAATTACCCAGAGATCTACTCCAGGTCTCCAGTCCTGACCTCCAACAAAACCAGGGCACACAACACTCAAGATTCTTGATGTTTTTAAGGTTAAAAAAGGAAAAAAACCAAATGCCTTCACCTTTACTGCTCCATAAGCTTCTGCCTGACAGGTCTTTGTCATATATATCATAAAGAGAAAGAGTCCATTACTACAGTTCCCCCACCCAGGCATTAAATCACAACTTTAAAACTTCAGCTTCGCTCCTCACCTTCCACGGCAAAATATCCTCTAACCCCACTAACCAGGGGACTTGCTTTGAGGAGACAGCACCACCTGCTGGCTCACCCTCTCTTCCTGCTTTTCTAGGAGGTCTCTCATCCAAGCTACTGCCCCAGAACATCCCTACATAACTCCTTTGAGCACCTTTGTTGCTGTACCAGGTGATTAACTGAAGAGACTCATCTGCCCTGGCTGCTTTTGAGAAAGGAAGAAAGAGGGGAAAAAGTTAAAGGCAAGCTGGGAAAGGGTTAACAAACAGATCAATTCTTGTAACCAGGCACCCTGGCTGAGCCCCAAATCCCAGATGCTGGTACCTAGGCGCCTGCCTCTGTCTCTGGGGTGGGGTAATTCTAACCACAGGGCAGCCTCACCTGCATTCCAGCAACATGAATGACAGCTGTGTGAGTAGTTTCTTGGGCCCCGTTCTTGGCAAGGTGAAAGATGCCTCCTGCCGGGCCAAGTCAGCCTCACCCTGAAATCTCCTTAGTTAGTAGAAACAGGTTAACAAGCCCAGAGTCAAGGAACCAGGACCAATGAGTGTTTCTTCTCCTGAATGCTTGGAAGTGCATGGCAGCTGCCAGCTTGCACATCTTTAGATGTAAGCACAAGAGCCCAGCGCAGCATTAAGGAAGGAATAAAGGTTTGAAAGCAGGAACAACCATGCCTAGATTAAGATACAGGCACTACAGACCTATGCTTTTGATCTCTGCTCTGCAGAAGCCTGAGATGATGTCAGACTCTCATCTTTCACTGCATAAAAATATTTCTGGCTCTGTTTGCAAAGAAAAGCTGAGACGTGATCAAGGTGCACAGCTCTCTGGTTGCACCTGCCTGATTTCCTGAGACTTTTCAGGCAAGACATCCAGTGTCCCTATCACCACAGCAGAGCATACTTCTAGCTTGGAGGGTACCACCTTGCTGCTCATGAGGAGGAGGGAAAAGGAGATGCTCCTATCACCAGAGTGGTCCAGTCCCCTGCTGCAGTGCCCTCTATGGGGTGACCACAGGCATCCATGGGGCCTTCACTTGGCTCTAGAAGCGACGAGCAAGCAATGTGCAAGACCCACGTTCCTTGCTGACCCCTAACAGAGGCCAGTTGGGAAGTTCCATTCAGTGGGACAATTCTGGACTGCCTTACACATCGCTCGGGTTGCAGACAGCAGGTGTGAAGGGCAGCTGCAGCAGCACAGGGAAAATGCCTTCCGTGCAGGAGCAGCGTCATGCTGCCCTAAGATAGTCTGTGTTGTCCCTAGTGTAGAGGCTAGTGCTGGAGGCAGTGGATGGAGCCTGCAGGTGTGTGGGCATTACATGGTCTTCCCTCCCACCCCTAGGTCTAGGCCTGATCCACAGATCCTAGGGCTAGGCCATCGTTCCCACTAACAAGCCCAGCTCTGGAAATTCTGCTCCACTTCTGGAGTTGCCTGGTTCAATCCCCACTGGTAACCAGCAGGGTGGAGGTTGTGTGTGTGGAGGGCTTTGTACTTGTTCAGAAATTCATAATGGAAGGAAAGAGGAAGAGAGGCATCAGACACCAACAGTCGCTGAGCCCCAGGTGACTGATGATGAGGAGGAAATTCACAGGCTGTGATAACACCCTCTCCCTCCCCCCGGGCATATGGGGTCAAAAAGATGCACCACAGACTTTCTTCCATGGGTGAGATGGTGCATTGAGGCCCTCGGTGGCACAGATTCATGTAGTGTTATGACAGACATTCACACTCTCACATACTGAGGGCTGCTGAGCACCTACAATTCCCATTGGGGTAACGGGTGTTGCAGAGGCTCAGACTTTGTCCCCTCATTACTAATTAGTAGGAGGATCATTGATATGGTTCAAGAATATTTTACCAGAAGGAAACTCTCCTGAGGGCAGCTGTGAGTTCCGGGGGGAGCTGGTAAGGATGGACTGCAGACATAGGGTTCTGATCTAGGCATGGGTTAAGCCGTGGGTTGGGGTCCACCCGAAAAAGGAGCAGCTAAAGACTGTATTGGACCACAAGCAATGCTCTACCACCAGGGAGCTCCAGCTTTGAATGGGGCCTCTGCTGTAGCACACAGCATACTGGGTCAGACCATAGACCCATCTAGGCCAGTATCCTGTCTTCCAATGGTGGCCAGTGCCAGGTGCCCCAACGGGTATGAACAGAACAGGTAATCATCAAGTGATCAGTTCCCTGTTGACCATTTCCAGCCTCTTGCAAACAGAAGTTAGGGACACCCTCCATGCCCATCCCGGCTAATAGCCATTTATGGACCCATCCTCCATGATGGACCTATCCCCCAAGTACATTGGGGCTCAGTTCTTGTTTGCTCCCCAAACACACTGCATTAAACAGCAAAAATAATAATAAAACAAGACAACAACTTTTCAACTCCCCAAGTTCCCAGTATCTCTTATGCAAGTAACTGAAAAGGCTAGCAAGGAACATTCACAAGGTGTAGGTGGTCAGGTCCTACTATTTACAGGCACAGTCTTGACGCATACAAGGCAAACCCTTGATGTGCCGAGGGCAGGCTCACGGTAGTGACATGGAATTATAAAGGCAGAGGAAATCCACTAAGTCCTGGCAGCTGTGGCTCATGGAATGGGGAGTTGTGTGATGAAATTCAACAGGCCAAGAGTCTGGTCCCTTAGGGCAGCATCAGTGGCTATCTTCCCCTGTTCCATCCAAACAGGACAACGGCTGACCCTTAAAATACAAGGAATTCAGCAGCAGCCCAGCCATTGTAGTTCATGCTCCACGGATAACACACACCACTTGTTTTGTCTGTCTGCACCCATTATTTAAAATGGCACAGACTGGTTGTCAGACTTGGACTCCAGTGGGATTTCACAAGGACAGGGCCGTGGAGGAGATGGGGTTCTCTCCAGCTCCATCCTCAGGAGTCTAGACAGTTGGTGGCTCTGAGATTGGTCCATGGGACCCATTCAGAGCACATGTGAGATGACCTATCTGTCCACCTCAACCAGCTGCAAGGGCCTGTCCAGAGCTGGACTGGGCTAGCAATCGCCCTCAGGCAGTTCAGGGCCTCCTCTATGACTCAATCATGGGAGATGGAAACATTATGACTAAGTAAACATGCATGACAGACTCCAGTGTCACTCTCCCACTCCAAATAAAGCCACCCTCTTTCGACGGAGAGACAGCCTGCTTTCCTGCCGGAATATCCTTCCCCGTGCTGCTTGGTATGGATGTGGGGGAGCGGAGACTCAGCGCCTTAAACACTGTCTTCTCAAACCCACGGAGAGACAAGGTGGGTGAGGTAGTAGCTTTAGATGGACTAGCGTCTGCTAGAGAAACAGAGAAATTTTGGAGCTTACACAGAGTTCTTCACGTGCGGGGAAAGGACTCACACTGTCGCAGCTAGAGACAAGGTGGAACAGGCTCTTACGCATAAATATTTAACATATTTTATACAAGATCATTCAAGGTGAAGTCACTTGTTAATTCCTCTGGAGACATAAGATAAAAAGGGAGGATTAGTAGATTGCAGGTGGTTGTAATAAACCATTAATCCAGTGTCTTCATTAATATCCTGGCATCACAGCCACACGAAGGCAGCAAACAACGGTCTTAAACCCATGTCGATTATCTGGCTTCATCCAAATACGACAATGCTCCCTAGCCACCAGGAGCTGCCCTTCTCTTCCAGCCTGACGCATTCATGCCCCAAACATGGCAGACACTTTTCTATGGGGGTAGCTATACAGCAATTATATCCAATTGCTTTTAAACTATGTTCACAACTCCTGCTAGGTTTGAGCCCTACTGGGGACGGCAGGGCAGGGCAGGGCAGGGCAGGCTCCATGAGCCAAATAAACATGTCAGGAAGTAATCCAGAGCCCCCACCACTAACCCAACAGGGCTACAAGGAATCCCATGGACTGAAGCCCCCCCCCGCCCTTCCTGCTGCACCACGTCAAGAGCTACCAGACTGCCATTCTGATGGAGTCACTGCATACAGGTGTCTGTGAGCACACCAAACTCCAGACAACAGGCAATCCAAGCAGAGCCCTGCCTCCATGGACATCAGTGACAAAACTCACCTCTGGTGGGGCCAGGATTTCACCCTAGCAAACTCTCTGGTAGGCAGCGCAGGGAACCAAACCCCAGTGGGTCCTTTCTCTGAGGAAGGGAGATGGAGAGAAAAAGCTGCAGAGAGGGCTGCCAGCTTTGACTTCCTCTCCTCGGAGCACCAGCCAGTTTTGGTCCCAGCTGTGCTCACTCTGCTCTTAGGCCTGGCCGGCCCAACCACCAGTTAGGTTAACAGGCTGTTCAAGCCCACACTGACCCTTTTACCATGTACAAGGAGTAGAAACCCAGCACAAAGGCCTGTACCAGAACTCCCCAGTCCACATTCTATATGATGTAGAAACCCACCCCCAAGGCCTGTACCTGAACTCTGTAGCTGAGAACCTGTTTGAAATGCAGACCCGCAGCCTGACCTTTGTGCTGGAACCCCAGGGCTGAATGTCCCCGAACTGTCTGGCCTGCAGCAGAGTGGAGGGGTTTGGGAGTTGGAACCCAGAGCAGAATTTGGACGTGCATGCCCACAGCTAACACAAATGCAGAAGGATGTGGATGCATCTGGCTGGAGAAACACACTACCAGGGGTGTCCTTGGCTGCTGTGGGATTACTGTTTGCACTCCAGCTTGGGTCTTCTTTTTAAGTACCAAGACCCTTAGAGTACAGCCCCCCTGCGGGCTGCTGCACACAGCCAGCACCTGCTACCAATTTACACCACCAAAAATCCAGAGCAACATAGCCGGCTTCAGTGAAGCTTCTGCACATTGACAACAGCATGACTGAGAGCGGAGTTTGTGCCCCAACCTGGGGGCTGCCCACGGACTGCAGGGTCTGACTGCTCTTTGCCTGCTTTAGCCCCTGCCTGTGTTACCATCTCCCATCATCCTGCTCTTCGGGGAGGAGCGCTCTGCGGCAGGAGAGCCATCTTTCTGTGTATCATAAAGTGCTGCACATACGCCCTGTGCTGTGTATGTGCAATAATCACAGTGTTCAGGCCCTGGAAGTAATTAGGGTTAATGGATGTTCATGCTGCTGCTTTTTACAAGGCAGATGTTGCGTGTGACAAATGATTTAGGAAGTTAATTCCTGTTGGGGTAAAATCCATGTCTCATCACCCAGCTGCTCTTTCTTCGGTCTTAATTACAAATCTAGCACTGCAGTGTAAACATGGGGGTTACACAGCTGCACAGACATCCAGTCTGCCCTGTGCCATTGCTACCTGTACATCTTAGATACGCACACACCCACACCAACACCCCCATTCTTCCAGCAGCAAGGCTGGGACAGTGCAAACTCAGAGCTCAGCAAACCACAAGGAAGAGACAAGCTGAACAGTGTGCAAAGGAATACGCTTGCATTGCAGGCTGGCATCTGGCTTCTTTTCCCCTTGGGAGCAAGACGGGTGAAGGCTGACTACAGCTGACCCCCTATTTCTTTAAATAGCCCCAATTGCCTACGAGATTGCAAAACAGCAGCGTCAGAATCAGGTCAGAATGGACCCAGCTGTCCCGGTGACCCTTGGCCTGAGGCTCAAACCTCTAACCCCCTCATCTTCTTTCCAAAGAGCTGTAATAGTTTCTGACATTATGGAGCGTCTTTCATTCCAAGAGCTGTCAAAGCCCTGGGCCGAATGCTAAGTGATGTAAAGGAATGCCACAGAGGGGGATCTTGACAAAATCCAACACACTGAGGCTGGAATTCTCCAGGGTGTCTACAAGAGCTTAGAGGCCTGCCAGCATGCACCAAGGAATGATCCTTTTTAAAAAAAAGTCCTACTTTTCTTTTTAAAACGATGAAACCAACAATGAACTTGAGCACATCTCTTCTGAGTGACAATCAGCATGTCACACGTTAGGGATTTCCACGCTGGGTGTTGCAAGTGCCAGTTCACAGTGTCTATACTGCAGCCTGCCTGGTGTGACTGCAGTGCAAGCAGGCACACCTGAGACAGCTTTGATCCAGCTAGTTCACGTAACCATAGGCAGGAAGTGGGGGCTATGCAACCCCCTCCCAGAGCCCAGTTTATGGCCATCCCTCTGACTGTAGGGCAGACAGACCCTCCGTGGTGAATCACTCTTCTCTGCATCACCTGTTCCACTATGCCTCTAACATGAAGCCAGCAAAGTTTGCACATATGGGGGCTGAGACACACAAGGACGTGCACCATCAGTAGAAACACACACTGCCGGCTGTGGGCCCTCTGCTGATCATCTGGGCAGCACCTGAATCTCCCCTGGGTGGCCACCCCAGTGCTCAGCTTACAAGGAACGTTGCCCCTCAGCCTAAACCACTGGCCACAGCCCCATTGCCAAGCCAGATCCACACCCATGTTCAGACCCAGCTTTGGCTCCCTTGCTCCTGACCATGTTTCTCTTCTCCTCCCGCCAGCCCTGCGACCCCGCTCCTGGCCTCGGCTCCAGAGGTCTAGGGTTGGCAGTTTTGGCTGGATGTCTGTCTGGCAGTTTCATCCCCTGACATGAGTGTTCATTAAAGGTTACCCGTCAGTTCCTGCAGCTGAGGCTGAGGCAGAGTGCCACCCTCAGAGGTTTGGGGTCAGCCCCTGCATAGCAGCAGAGAACTCAGATGAAGCACCTTCACACGGATACAGTGGTGTCCCCCCCGGGAGGCCCCACGCTGTGTTTATTGCACTGATGCACTTCAAGTAGTACAACTTCCTAGTGCTGCCTTGGATCACTGCTGGGGGAAGCCTGTTTGCTCTCAGCTGGGCTCACTTCACCCAGGGGATTTGGTTCCCCACCTGAGCTGCCCTGTTACAAAGCTTGTGTTTGGGTTGGGGCAAGGACCCAGGAGACAGGGACAAGCATGACGTGACTTGCCCTACCCTGCTTCCTGCACACCATGTTGCCTACATCAGACCTGACAGCAGCCAAGGCCTCCCCAAGCCTGCGCCCACCTCATGGTTGTCAGTTAGATTCCCTGGGAGAGAAGTTGAAAAACAAAATGGCCGAATGGCCTGGCACGGTTCACTGGGACATCCATCAGTTGGTGGCAGCCTTGATGTGCATGTCTGCCTTGACCTCTTGCCCCCACAATGATGTCACAGGGTGGTTGGTCCAATGGCCAGCCAATGGGTTGTCACTGGCCATGCCAGAACTAACAAGAAAGACAAATGGGTCCATCATGGTAAATGGCTCCTAATAGGCTGCAGGAGGGGATGGGTCAGCAAAGTTGACGGGGCACCATATGCGAATTCTTCACTAATCACTCCAAATAGGCCCAATTTGTTAGAGGGGGTGCAGGGACATATGCATTGCCAGCCACAGAGCCTTGAAATGAGCCGGTCTGGAAATAATTTGGGGGTTGTATGGATGCATCAAGTCCGCCAGCCAAAAGGAGAAAACAAATGGAAGCAAAAAGTGAGTGTGAGTTTGCGGTTTTGGTGCAGGGGATTTTCATCACTTTTCTCTTAAAGACTCTTGTTGGGAAGAGAGGAAAAATTCAAGAGCCTAAAGAGATTGGAGAGGAATGAATGGGACAATGGGGCACGAGGTGATGGCTATTAATGAAATCAGTTCTGCACTGAGACTGGGACTGGGACTGGACCACACCCCGGGCCCAGAGACCTTGCAAAGCAATACAAATGATGAGACAACACATTCCCTGTGGAAAATCAGGATGAGGAAAAAGTCTTTGGGAGAGTGCGTTTCGGGAGGAATGGGATGACAGGAAGAGGCTTGAATGGTGCTGGGGCAGGGTGATAAAAGGATGGTCCTGAGATTAAGTCATCAGTTGCAGTGATTTTGTCACAAATCACAAGTCATTAGGTTTGATTTTTTTTTGTCAAGCCTCAGCTCCTGGAGTCATGGGATTAGATCAGACTATCTGCTTCAGAAATTTTTAAGTAAGTTTCTATCCCTCTTGGCTGCAGAAAAGAGGTTGACTATGTGACTTGGCTACACACTCAAATCTCAGAAACCCAGATGTCAAACACAAAGAACACAAATCTCATTGTATTGTTTAAAAATCTCGTGATGAGGTGGGGGAGGGCTTTTGAACAGCTAGGATTGGCAACAACTGGACTGTGACACAGGAGATCTGAAAGCCAAGCACTTCCACACAGAAGTGGTGTGGCCCTGGGCCAATGACTTCCTCTATGCCTCAGTTTCCCTGGTTGTAAAATACTATTCTTTCCTTCCAAGGGGTCATGTGAGTGTAAATCAATGAATGCATGTGATGTAGTTAGCTACCCGGGGATGGGAGCCATGGGATCATCTCAGTGGGACAGATGTTTCCCATCCATCAGCAAGGAATTAACAATTGCACCTGCTGGTTAAATACGGCAAGGGGACAAACAACCAGCTTCCTTCACCTTTTTATTCAGAACTAAGCAGCTTGGCCCCACAGTTCCTGCCCCTCCTTTCCACTCTCTGGGACTGTCTCAGTGGTCACACCCACTGTTGAAAGAGGTATTGTGCTAACCCTACCTTGGCTTCACTTCTCTTCATTGATCACAGCTTATTGCTCTAATTATCTCTCTCACTGCCTCCTGGCCTGTTGAAGACATTCAAGAAGAGGTCATCCAGGTCACCGTTCATTTGGAAGGAGAGACGTCACCAGGAAGGTAAAGTTTCAGAGCTTCCTTTGATGCTCACCTACCAGAAATTATACTCCTGGGGTATTAGCTGGTGCAAGGCACCAAAACTCTTTCTCTCAGACACATTTTTTAATTTTCTGTTAGCCATCAAACAAAATGCACGGGAATCTCCATGTCTTGCCAGAATGCCTAGCAGTGTCACAGCATCACGGTCTATAGAGGTTACTTTCAAACCAAGCTCAGTATCACCCTATGTACCAGGGTCAGACTTGGAGTTGATATGTCTAGGGAACTAGAAATGCAACCCAGGCTAACTCAATGGGGCTTCTTAGAATCAAAGAATCATAGAACACTAGAACTTAAAGGGATCTCAAGAGGCAGTCAAGTCCTATTCTCTGCCCTCACGGCACCATCTAGACCATCCCTGAAAGATGTTTGTCTAAACTGCTGTTAAATATCTCCTGTAATGGAGATTCCACAATCTCCCTAATCAATTTATTCTAGTACTTAACAACCCTGACAGGAATCACAGAATACTAGAATACTAGAACTGGAAGGGACCTTGAGAGGTCATTGAGTCCAGCCCCCTGCCCTCATGGCAGAACCAAGTATTGATAGACGTTTATCTAACCTGTTCTCAAATATCTCCAGAGATGGAGACTTCACAACCTCCCTTGGCAGTTTATTCCAATGTTTGACCACCCTGACAGTTAGGAACTTTTTCCTAATGTCCAACCTAAACCTCCCTTGCTGCAGTTTAAGCCCATTGCCTCTTGTTCTATCATCAGAGGCCAAGAAGAACAAGTTTTCTCCCTCCTCCTTATGACTCCCTTTTAGATACCTGAAAACCGCTATCATGTCTGCCCTCAATCTTCTTTTTTCCAAACTAAACAAACCCAATTCTTACAGCCTTTCTTCACAGGTCACTTTCTCTAGACCTTTGATCTTTCTTGTTGCTCCTAATGTTTTTCCTAATGTCCAACCCAAAGCTCTGATGCTGCAATTTAAATTCATTGGTTCTTGTCTTATCATCAGAGGTTAAGCAGAATAATTTTTCTCCTTCCTCCTTGTAGCACCCTTTCAGGCACTTGAAAGCTGTGATCATGTCCCCCCTCAGTTGTCTCTTTTCCTGACTAAACAAACTCAGTTCCTTCAATCGTCCCTCACAGGTCATGTTCTCTAGACCTTTAATCATTTTTTTTTATTCTTCTCTGGACCCTCTCCGATTTCTCCGCATCTTTCCTGAAATGTGGTGTCCAGAACAGGACACAATACTACAGCTGAGGCCTAAGCAGTGCAGAGCATAGTACAAGAATTACTTCTCATGTCTTCTCACAACACTCCTGTTAAAGCATCCTACTGTCCCCTCTTGTGGCTAGACTATGCACAGGTGTTTATATGGGTCTGTGGTGCCCACGATCACTCAAGCCCAGCTCCTCAAAGGTATTTAGGCTCCTAACTCCCTTTGGTTTATGCTTTTGGGGCTTACGGTGCTTGCAAGAGGTCTGCTGTGTTCTATGTCTCATTCCAAAAGAGCTTCAGAGCCCCCTGCCCAGACTCACAGTCTGGTAAGCTCAGCGCTTAAAGAGGCCTATCCCACCACCACCGTGTTAGCACTCGTTAGCGCAAGCCAGAGGGAAAGAGCCTCTGAACTCAAAGAATTTCCAGGAGGGGCCCTTTGGCCACTCAGCCATTTTGCAACAATACAGCTGGTACAAAGGGGCCACGGAGTAACTGCGGGTCAGGCCCGAGAGATCCAAACAGACTTGCCGCTCCCTGAAGATTTCTTATTGCAATCTCAGTGTCATGGAAGCTCTAAAACCTGATTCTGCAGGGAGCCTGAGTGCTCATTGGAACATGGTAGCTGTGAACATGGTAGCTGTGGATGTGGTAGCTGTGAACGTGGTAGCTGTGGACGTGGGGAAGCCTTTTTTCAGTCAAAGAGATTTCTACCAGATCCACATCACTGAGCTTGTGTACGGGATTTGGATAAAAGACTCTGCAAGAGTTCAGTACATCTGGAGCTGAGCAGTTTAGAAAACATGGCCAGTATTTAGGTATCTATAATGGGAAGTGATAAAGTTGTAAAATCTGGATGCTAAACCCCTGAAAATCTGGCACTGAGTTCTTTGGAGAATCTCTCTACTCTGTCTCATTTCTAGCCAGCTTTCTGCATCCCCCCAAGTTTGGAATGCATGAAGAAACTGGATGAGGTGCTTTGGCTTTTATGAGTTACAGTTTCTCCCTGCCTGCATGCTGAAGGACTCTTTCTACCCCAACAGAGATCCCCTCAATATCACTGTATATCACTCGTTGAATGCAATAGCCTGCTCCACCAGGTCTCCAGCCAGGAGGGATCTGAAGGTTAAGTGGTGGGAAAGCATCATTCTGAAGCTCTGGCTTTCAGAGGTTTCAATAAATTTATACAGCCCCCTATAGACTGGAACTGGGATTCACTACTGAGGCAGGGGTCCCAGTTGAATCAGCCCGTCTCTGAGTGCTAGATGGCTTGTGTCATCTCCATTTCAGGGGACTGGCCACTTAAAATAGGCTCAGAGGAAAGTAGATGGAAGGAAGAAAAGTTTTATGGAGAGTCTGACTTTCATGGGGGCCGTTAAAGTTAGTTTGGGGTTTGTTTGATTTTTTTGGTCCAACTTATTTGACAATGGAAAACTGTTTTTTCTGACAAAACAAATAGTCTGTTTTTCTGTGACATTTTTCACTCTTCCATCAAATGCTAGAAAATGGAAAAGTTTCCAATGAAAAGCCAAAATGTTTCAGCTGAAAACCAAAATACTTGCATTTAAAATCATGTCGCAGAGCCTCATGGGAGTAATAGTTCAGGTGTATTATGTTTCCATTCTCCTCTACAGTCCAAGCTCTCTGGCTGGGATACAACTCCCATGGTGCACCACAGCCAGGGACTCTGCTAATGCTTCCCTGTGCCTCACCAAGGGGAGGAAGGACTGCATCATGGAAGACGTAATCCAGCCAGGGAGCCTGACCCACTGAAGAGAATGGGAACATAACACACCTGAATTTCAATTCCCAGGACGCACCACGGTGCCATTTTGAATCAAATTATTTTTCCAAAATAATGAAAATTGCCATCAAATAAAACCTTGTTTTCCAGCCAGTCCTAAATCTTTTTAATCGTATATTCACAAATATTCTGTGGTCTGACCGTGCCATGCACTACAGACCAATCCCATAAGCACATCTGTGCTGGCACTTTCCCATACCTTGGGCTTTTAACATGGCATCCTGGTGTCGCAGATGTCAGCTCTTCTCCCCTTGCCTCCATCACCAGCTTCCTCCCTGCCCCAGGATCCTCCACTTTTACACAATCACCAAGTTGCACATTCACGAGGGCAGGGCACCAACATCTTTCATCACCTCTCCAGTGAGCAGAGTTTCTATGACCTGAAAAGACACAAAAGCCAAAGAGGCCATAAACCCCACTAGGGACTTTATTATTGTCTACCCATTAGGTGGGAGGCACTCAGATACTATGATAGAGAGGAGTATAACATCTTACAACAAAGAGAAATGTGAATGGGGATGTATAGATAGATTAGATTAAATTAGATATTGAGATGTATATGTAGGAATTGGGGGCGTATGGAGATAGATAGATAGGTAGATAGGTAGCTAGACAGATAGATAAGTTTTCCCATGGGACATGGAATTTTTTAACATGGGTAAATACAGATGTCAACATTGATTTTTTCCATTTTTTAAAAAATCTAAACAAAAAAATGCACATTGAAACAAACTAGACTTTTTGGTTTCAAAACGCCCATTTGCAATGCAGTTTTTTTCCTGAATTTTGACTTAACATGTGCTTTCATTTCAGTTTTCTATTTTCCACTTGGGAATTCCCCCACTCACAATTTCGCCTCCTTCTAGACTTTGCCTCCTGGTTTTCCACAGGAAAATGGGAAGAATGGTAAGAAAGCATGAAGGGAACATACAAAACAAAACACTTCTGCTCCCCACCTCCATTGTCCAGACAAAAGACATCAGAGAAGAACATTGAGAAAGGGAATGTTTTTTTCACCCTTTCTAGTTGAAAAACAGGGAAAGATTTTTCATATAATTTAGTTCATCAAGACTTTACAGGCAAAACAAACCAGGCAAGTGTTGCCACTGTATAAGAAAAAGACAGACTCTTTGGGTCTCCCTTAGGGCAGGTGTGCACTACAGGAGAAGATCGAATTAAGGGATGCAATTCTATCTACGTTAGTTACATAGCTGGAGTTGACCTACCTTAACTTGGGCTTTTGTGTCGTCTCCACTACGGCAGGTTGATTTGGCATGCGCTCCTGTCGACTTCCCTTACTCCTAACAAAGGGGCAGGAGTACTGGTGCCGATGCAGGTTCCCTATAAGTCCCTACTAGACGCATTAAATCAAACTCCAGAAGATTGACCCCAACAGCATCACTCTTCCCTGTAGTGACAACATACCCTGAGAGTTGGGTACCATCCCTCCAGAATGGTTACACACTGGGCTCAACATTCAATTTACAGCATCCATAGAGCACTGCTGTCGAGTCCCAATCTAGCTGCGAGTTGCTCCACATTGCACCACCATTCCTAAACCGGGGTTGACAAGACAGTTCACAAATGGAGATTTAGAAATGTTTTGAGATCCTCAGATAAAGGCACTTGTCCCTTTCCCAGAAAGTCAGTTGAAAAGCTAATAATTTCTTTGTGCCAGTGTAACATGAAATCAGAGAATCAGACCCCAGATGTCTCCATTTGGGCATTCAAAACTGTGGAGACACCTGAAATTAGTGCCTGCTCTGGAAAATTTAGACAAGGGATTTTCCACAAGTCTCAGTGACAAAGCTGGGACTGGAATCCAGACCTTCTGAAGCCTAGCACTGTCCCTTAATAGCGCAGCCTCCTTTCTCTCCTCCATCTGAGATAGAAACCCACTGCAACTACAAAGCCGTGTATCTTGGACACACACTTGCTTTACCTCTTTGGCAACCATTGCTCCCTTTAGCTACATCTACGCTGCACAGTTATGTTGACAAAACCCTGGTTTTGTGAAGAAAAACTCATGGAGCGTCCACACTGAAAATGCATTCTGTTGACATACTGTGGACAGAACTCAGCACTTTTGTCGAGAGCTTTCTGCCTCTCCCCAAGGCAGAGCACCTTTCTCAACAGAATCTGTTGACAAAAAAGCTGTGTGGACCCTCCAGGGGGCCCTGCTGTCGACAGACAAGGCTTCTGGGTCACCAGCCCTGTCTGCTGTGCTTCCAGTTGGCTGTTCTGTCAAGAGAGCGTCTGGGCAGTCCTGCTGCTCTCTGTCAACAGAGCAGATCGACAGAGCGATCCACTTTCGTGTGTGGCCACAATCTATCGACAGCAGTTTTGTCAGAAGATATCTTCCAACAGTAACTTCTGTTGACAGATTGCTGTGGTGTAGACATAGCTCCGTGATGCCCATAAACGACTAGACCTGCTCATCTGTCTGATTCAGATTCCAAAGGCCATGCAGACCCTGTCTGTGCTTCAGAATCTCCCACGGCCCTCTGATCACTCCCAGGGAAATGAAAAAACCCTGAAAGGATCACTGCCAAAGGAAACTCACCATTGTTACAAAGGGCTCCAGAGAGGGACTGCCCCAGCATGGTGTGAGGGTCCAGGGTTCTGCTGCATGCTGGAAGGGTTGTTTACTTGTGCTGGACTTGTAGGTTTTCATGGACAAGGATGTACTGGGAGGAATTAGTGGGCATCACTTGGGGGTGGGGGGTCAGGAGCAGCTTGCTGTGCCTTTAATTTTCTGCAGCTCAGGCTTTAGAAATGCAGCTTTGCTTGGAATGCTGCTGAGTGTGTAGCCCTGGGACAACCGCGATCCCTTTGATTTGGCAGACTGGAGCCGAGGCAGGTTGCTCTGTGGGTGTATTTCGTAAGAAAACTCAGGAGGCAGCAGTCCCTGCCCTGTAACAGCCTCCAGACATTCTGGCCTAGTACTGCCACAGTAACAGCCAAGAAAGGCGCTGCCTGAAAGGGTGGCGTTTCAAGAAAGCCTTCTCCGGCTTGGGACATTTGCCCAGATGCGCTTGCAGAAAGCTTGGCAGCTTCCAGGCTCCTCCATTCCTTGCAAAGGCAGAAAGGTTCCTGCAGGGAATGACGGGATGATTAGACCCACATGCGCACTTGCAGCATGTGGAAAGGAGCAAGGGCGTGAATGTCACAAGCTCTAGTTGCAATCCAGACCCAGGACAGAACCTCAGCCCCACCAAGAGCGTGACTGTCATAAAATACTGCTTGCGACACAAGGCTCTTGTACACGGGGCCACAGTGTTATCAAACCCATTGCTGCTCTGCTGCTGGTGGTAGCATTGGGCACCACTCAGCAGGTCTGGAGCCTCCTGCTGCTGAGAGAGGGCCCCAGCGACAGGTTTAGCCTGGCCACAGAGTGGTCCCTGAAGGGAAAGAGGCTGGGAAAATCCCTGCAGGGCTAGCGGTTGGAGGCTGGCACACTGTAAGAGCCCCCAGCCCTGCCCAATGTTGTGGGTGAGACCAGCTTTCACAGGGGGAGATCAATTTCATGGTCCATGACACATTTTTCATGGCAGCGGATTTGGTAGGGCCTTATGCACAAGTAATGTGATTCATTGATTGCATCGAGGCTGCATGGGTTTCACCCCACCCCAACTAAACTCCCCCAGTCCTGCCCCAGCATGCATTGGGCTCATTGTGAAACTGGAGCTGGATTCTCCAGCGTCTGTTCAGGTGTCCAGAGGGAAAGTAAAAACTGGCAATGCAATACCCACAGCTGCACACGTGGGGTGTGAATGAGCCACCCAGCCATGCAAATTCACAGCACAGCACCCTGACTTTCATGGGGACACAGAATGCCATGCAAATGACTCAGGTTTTCCTCTCCGACCTCAGCAGAGCCACTCCTTCACTGCACATCTGGAGCAAGCTGTGGAGACAGGCTGGGCCCACATGTATGTCCCAACACATCTTTGATCATTTCTGTGGCTCCTCCTTTGGCTGAAAACATATCATCTGGGGCACTGGGCTGCACCATACAGAGAAAAATGCTATCCCCATCCTGAAGCTGAACTGCACCAACAACCCCATTTGACACACAGCACCCCAAGCTCCAGGGACAGGAAGTGACAGTCTTCATTATCTTTGTCTAGTGATTGTTCCATGGATTCAGAGCACAGAGGGGGCCAAAGCAAACACCCAGCTGCAAGTTCCCCCGCAATGTCGGGGAAGTTTAGAGCTTTATCCAAAGCCTTGTGAGTTAATGAAAAGATTTCCATAGTCTCCTCTGTGGTTTGAATCAGGCCTTACGTGGTTCTGGCAGAGCTCTGCTTCAGACAAGGCCCAATCCTGCAAAATGCTGAGCATCCTCAACTCCTGCTTAAACCCATGGTTCCCAGTCAGAGTCAGCGGGATCAAAACGATAGCTGGTAGAATGCAGAAAACACTGACCAGCAGCTGTTCTCACAAATCAGTGCGCCAAGCTCCATTCGCTTGTTATTCACAAGGACCCTGGTGGCGAGCCAGCAGGCAGCCATGAAGATGCACCAGAACATGTCACAAATTTTACCATGAATACAGAGCTGCTTGAACACTTGCCCTGAGCTGTGTGATCCAGCAAACAGCACAATGGGCTGAGCTCAGGAGAGCTGGGATTTCTTTCCGGCTGCAACTCTGGGGAAATCAGCAGTGCGTTTTTAAACAGGGCCTATTTTCAGTGCCTTTGTCTGTCTTGCATATTTAGCTTGTGACCTCCTCTGGGCAGGATCTGCCTCTTACCGAGAGTTTGTACAGCTCCTAATACAATGCGTCTTAAGACTTCTCAGCGCTACTGTAATACTCGTAATAACAGCAACAGTCAAATGAAATCTTCACTAGAAGCTCCATATCCCCCTTGTTTCTCTTTTTGAGCAGGCTGACCGAATCTCCCAGCATGACCCTCTCTCGATAGTTACCAGCTGCTATTGCACTCGGGTGCTCCCATGGATAGATGGAGAATCCCCCTTTGGCCCCATGCACTGCATCCGCCATATATGTTTTCTTCCTGTTCCTCAACACATTCAAAGCTGCTCTCAGGCATCCGTGTTGACCTTCAGTCTAAAGGACACAGGTGTTGTTTTCAGGCTGTTGGAGGGCTCCAGGATCCACAGTGATCTCCTAGAAATCCCAGTTATGTCTGGAGGAGCTGCTGCTCTCATACAAAGAGCTTTTTCCTTTGGGAACATCTATGACGGTGGCATCCACCCCGTTCTGAAGTAGAAGCCACTATACTGGCAAGTGATACAGCAAACTAGCCACATTATTCTGAGAATATATTTACTGTTCAAGCCAAATAGTCACACTCAACCGGCCAAACAGACACATGTGGCTAGTGACTAGCGTGTTGGACACCATGGCTCTATGGCCACCAGGAATGCCCCAGCCCCATGACAAGGCATTTTACGACAGGTTACTTGTGAGAGGCAGGGCCCATTCTGTAGGGGATGGGACAGTCTGGTTAAAGACTCCCCAAGCTGGGCAGTGCAGATGCTCCTGTAACAAGGCAATATGTGCGGTGCTGACTCTAGGTATCAGCCAAGCAAGCATCTGTGTGGGTTCCCATGGCCATATGCAGAGGCTCCATCTCCCACTGCAGACCTGCTCTTGCAAGGAAATGCCCAATGTGACATTTTCTGTAACATGCCCATACACATCAGCAATGCCAGCAGGAGGGGTTCGTCTCCAGCACGAAAGCAAACACCTCTGTTTCTTGAGCTCGAGTGCTAACTCCAGTGCACAGACACAAACGCAGGACCAGACACAGGGTGGATGGAGGGAGGAGACATAAAATGTTCTTTATAAAGACCAACTGGACAGCCTAGTCTGATCTGTACTTTAGTGCAAGGAAAAGAAAAGCAAGAAAGAACAAAAGAAAAGGCCTCTGGGAAAGAGCATGGTGTGTGCTCCGCTATGCAACTGCCTGCAGCACTGGGGAATAAAATGGTGCTTTTCCAAGGTCCAGGAAGACAGCTTAGAAATTTAAATATGCAGCACACTGAAAAGAAGACAATTATGGGTTCCCAGCTCTGTTCACTTCATTGAGATCTCTCACCCCACCCCTCTGGTAGTGGGACCACAATGAAAGGACTTTCTCTGCAGCAGATTCCATCCTGGGAGCTGAATCAAATCACCAGGCCCTCAGCCTAGCAGGGGCCCTGCAGTAGCCTTAGGCCCCACAAACAGCATTACCAACTCTGGTCCAACCAGTTCTACTGGCAGCAGATCACTCTGAGCACCTAGCTCTGCTGATAGTCTACGGAGTTAACTATAAAGGGCGTGATCCATAGTCTATGCAGACTGAAGGATGCCGCCCACTACTACTACTACTGCTTTTGTCATACAGCACCTCTGCTCCTTCCAAAAAGCTCATTTGTATATATGCAAAATCAATCCCAATGAGCCCACCTCCACCCAGCCTGGAGAGATACCACTCTCCACCCAGGCAGAGGCTGAGAACATGGAGAGAGCAAGGCCCTTAGTCAACCACCTGCCACACGATTAATAGCATCTTCTTGTTCCTCTCTGTGATGAATGGAAGGAGCAATGTGCCTTTTCCGACATTGCAGCCATTTAGATAACTAAAGTCTTTTCACAGTGGTTAACTCCAACTGTCTTGTCTGTGAGGGTTCAAACCAGACAGTGGGTTCTAGAGTCGCCGATCTCTTTGGAGGCATGGGCTTGAATCCCAACTCTGCCGCCCAAAAGGGTATTAATGACTCCCATCCACGCTGTTCATCACATCTTCTATGGGCCCCTCTATTCAACAGCCACCTCCTGGCCTATGCTTAGACTGTGAGTTCTTTGGGACAGGGACTATTTTGTCATTCTGTGTTGTACAGCACCCAGCACCATGGTCTGTGGCTGCTGCTCTCAGTGCAGATAATAAACAATAACACACACCACAGCTGAGGTAGGAGTGAGGCTGCTTCTAAGTCAGGGAGTCCTGTTGAGTCTTCCATGGCCACTGATTATCTCCATGAGTCAGCAGGACTGGAGGAAGGTGGACCAAAGAGGGAATCCATTATCTGGCTGGAATGAAAGTCCAAAACAACAGTGGAAGCCAAATTATTTTCTGGTACAACACCACTGACAGCAACGGAGTTACACAGGTGTAGATTTGGTCCCATCCACGCATTTACTTGAATTATTGTTATTATTTTGCAGCTAAAGCACAGAGATTTGAGATAAATTCCTGGTTCTGTCACTGACTTGCCGCATGATCTCAGGAAAGTCACATCTCCCCACAGTCACCTTCCAGGACACTTCTTTCTGGTGAACAGAGGTTTGCATTAAAATTAGTGAAGACGGCAGGAGTTGCAAAACTTTACCAAAAGCTCCAAGCACCTCTTCCCTGCAACACAGATGGCATGTCAGGGGCCAGGACGGAGTGAGGCAAATTGGAGCTCTCCTCCACTCATCTTTCACCTTATGTCAGTGGTGTAACTTAGAGCAACCCCTGGTTGGCTCTCAGGCTTACAAAGCCTAGGGGAGCACTCCTTGACCCCCTTCATTGCACTGAGCAGAGCTCAGAAGCAGGGGAAATTGGTCCTGTATTTTATACCAGGGCTCCGTTTCTGCCAGCCCAGCTTGGACAATTCCTACACTTTTTTCAGAGCCTCCTGGTAATTAAACCATTTGTAAAATTTGCAATTAATTAATTGCCTCTTGTTTGAAAGCACTTAGAAAATGTAAGTGCAGCTAAGCGCTAGTATTGCCAAGTTCAATTATTATTATTAAATATTTACCTAGTGCTGTAAGTCTGCATGGCACTTTAGAGAGATCAAGAAAGATACTATCCTTGCCTCAAAGGCCTTGGAATGTAGATTAGACAAAAGGAGTTTGTGGAGATAAAGGAAAGGAGGAGGCAGGGATGGAAAAGTTGAGGGATGCCCCAAATCAAGATAAACATGATTCACACTGTGAGCAAATCCTATAGTTTTAAATAAAGTCTCAGGAAACAGGAGGAGGAGCAAGAGGTCATTTAACATGTTGGTAAAACATGTGTCACGTCCCCTCCCCCTGCCCCCACCCCAATGCCCTGCCATGTCTCCACCCAGAGGAGCTGCTCCTTTAGCCCAGGCGGAGTGGGGCTTGGCTTTGCTGCATCTTTAAACCTTTTTGAGAGGAAAGGATTTCTGTTTCTGTGACTCAGGTGGTTCTTGGCTGCCTTTGCCAGCAGGATGGGAGATGCAATTAGCACCAGTTATAGTGGTGATCCCTCTAACTTTTCCCCATGCTTATGTGGAATGAATTATTTCATGTGCCCCAGGATGGAGGTGATCAATGTGATACACCATCTCCATAGTAGGTGCACATACCAAAATTCACATGGTGAGGGGTTTAGAGTGGGGGCAGGGGACCTCAGGGCTGGGGCAGAGGTAAGGGGTGCTGGAGGGGAGGGTTCTGGCTGGCTGTTCAGACTCTGGGGCACTCACAGAGAAAGGATGAGACCTGTGCTCACAGAAGGAGATTGAACAACAGGAAAGCCCAGTTCTGGTTTCCTCCATCCATTCATGAGCAAATCTCTGAATCTCGGTATCCCCTCCTGTAAACACAAGGATGCTATTGGAGTACTGGCCATGCCAGCTCCTGCACAGGTTGTGACCTCCAAAATCAAAATCATCATCTAAAACTGCCTGGCTGTGAATAGGAACGTCTCACACCAGCCCCAATGGGAATAGGAGTCAGCTTTCCAAGGGGCCAACATGCACCATCAGGGCAGGATTTTCCAGAGGTCAGCACCTGAGGGGCTGAGGTCTCTTGAAAATCTGACCTGTTATATCCCTTTCCACAGCACAACCTATCCAGGTGCCTATTACAGGTTGAAGCTCTCTCACTCAGAATTCTCTCATCCAGCAACATCCGTAATCCATCTTGATTTTAGTTAGCTAGACCACCCCCTTATCATGGGTTTGGCCAAGTTTCTCATGGTCCCATAAAGTTTGTTTCCAGCCACCAGGCCTGGCTCTCAGTGTTCTGTGTTGTTATTAGCTGTAATTTACCCCTAAATGTCTTCTCAGAGCCCAGTAAGCAGTGGGAGTATTGGTAATGTGCTAGACAATATTGACCTCCCGTGGTCCAACAAATTCTCTCATCCGGCACCAGTCAGGTCCCACGGGTGCCAGACAAGAGAAGTTCAAATTACCTTTCTTGTTTTTTTTCTAGGCTGTATTTTCTACCATCTGCCTTAGTTCTACCCAAAGAACTCATAGGGCTGTCTGTTTTGTGGCTGACATATTTTACAGCTGCAATTTCAAAGGGAGACCCAGGGGCAAATGTGGCCCTTAATAATTTATCACCTCCTGTGCATCTTTTCCCAGCGTGTTTGGTCTGCACAGTGGGCTCTTAGCCACTGAGAACTGAACTTCACCTCTGGCAGCACAGAGATCAGAGCAGAACATTTTCTTTGACTCCCAAGTCTTTGTTCCAGACTTTGGTGTTAAATTCCAGCCCTGGGGCTCTCAGAAATGCAATGCAAGGTGATAAGGAGCCAGGGAGAGTGGGAATATTAAGCCAGGCTAGGTTATAACAACAATACTTAGTGGTTATTGAGTGCTTTGCAATTCCAAAGCCTTGTGCAAACAATAATTAATCCTCACAACAGCTCCGTAAGTATTATCCCCATTTTACAGATGGGGAAAATCAGCCAAGGCCACAGAGCAAGATCACTGGCAGGGTCAGAGTCCAGGATGTCCCTGGTGCCTCATGTTTTTCTCAGCCTGCCCTGTCTCTTCCTTTTGATAATGCTCTGCAGCAGGATTTGTTCACAGCTCAGGGCTTCATGAGCTGTTTCCCCAGCTCATGGTCAGGCTGGGAGATGCAGCCAGGGTCCAAACTTCACAGCCAGCCCTGACCTGCCCTGAGTTTTGGATGGGCCCCAGCCCTTCTTGGCTGTACTAGGTCAGGCCTGGGATGGCTGAAGCAGCAGAGCTGGAGGGACATGTGTGTGGTAACACTCCGGGAGGTTTTCTGTTTACTGGCTCCCGCGACACCTGACAGGAGGCCACATGCAGCAACCCTGTCAGACATGCTGCTTTGACCGTGAGCTCATCCAAGAGCCAAACCCATGGTTAACCCAGCCAGGAGGAATGCAGGGATACCAGGGAGACTTCCTGGTATGAGGTCTGACTCCCAACATTCTCAAAGGGGACAGCATCTGGAGACTTGGGGCTCTGACTAGCTGGGCTGGGCAAAATACCAGGGTTCATAACAAAGATGGAGACAGAACCAGAGCAGTGTCCTAAAGCTCAGTGAGGTCTTCCTTTCCCTCCCTTGCAATGTTGGGGGCAAGTGGTCATGCCTAGGAACCAGGCAGGAGGTGTATAGGAAACAGGGAGACCCTTAAATAGTTTGTGGGTCTTGTGTTGTAGAGGCCATCTGACACTAACCGAGCAGTAGTGAGTCAGTGCAGCCAGGTTCTCATCTATATAGCCAGCAATAGCAGACATGGCTACTTGCAACTCAGCTGTGACTATGTGGTTCCTTCTATTTGCAGGACCTCCAGAGCTAAATCATGAGTGGTTACAGCTTGAGCTAAAAAGCCAAGACATCCTTGCTGGTGCTATCACAGCCTCCTGTCCCTTGTGGAGCAGAGCAGGCAGGTGGCGGGTGGATACATGTAATACACCCTCACTACTAGCCACGGCCTGTCATTTCCACTTACAATTGTTGAGGTTTTACAAAAAGCCACCATGAGGGTTTTACCAATTTTCCCCCAAATATTGGATGTGACAGATCTTTTGGGGCCAGGGGCCCGGTCAGAAGTCCTGGAATAGCTCAATAGCTGGTGCATGTTCTGTTGGCAACCCTGTAGGTAGATGTGACCAGATCTAGTGTGGATCATTAATACCATGTAACACCAAAAAAGTCAGTGAACTACTTTTCATGCTATAATGGATCTAAAGCAAAAAGCTGTACCCGACTCTGTCTCAAAGCATGAGGGAGTTTTGAATGCCTAAATGGAAAAGAAAAAAGGAGGAGAGAGTGATATTTACTTTGCTATCAACCTAGGCAATGGTAACATTAATTTTTTTGCACCCATTTTCATATTTTTGCTAATAAACACTATGAATTCCCAGGAAAATTAAACCAAAATAAAATCTGAAAACAAAAGTACAATGTAAGCCCATCATAGGACCAACCTGGGTTTCTGCTTTGGGTTTACCCCGATCTCTAGGGTTACACCATCTCATGGAAGAGCCAAAGAGGATGGCTGTGATGCCACCTAGAGGACACAACCAACACCAGCACAGCTAGTCAATGGCAGTCAGATTTTGAAGGGATCAGCACCCCCAGCAGACAGGGCTGAGTTTACAAAAGGGGTCAGCCCTCAATGTCCATCCAATGCACAACACCCACCTGAGAATCTGACCTCTTATTCAGAAACCTAAATGGAGCCAAGCTCTGGGAAATCAGAGCCCTGATATGGACAGGTGCTGGGTGCTTTTGAAAATTCCTGCCCTAGTGCTGGCAAGACGACTCCAGACTGACAATCCCGAATGCCTCTTGCTACTGGGTCAGAGCATCTCCATTGGCTCTGCCCCACCAGTGCGCACCAGTCATGACCTGGCTGAGAAGAGACAAGGTGGGTGAGCGTATGTTTTTTACTAGACCAAATTCAGACAGACCTGTAGAAGAGCTCTGTGGAGTTCTGGTCTCTCTCCTTGTGAACGGGGCCAAGCAGGCCAGTCTGTGAGTCCTGATAAATCTAGAAGTGGTGTGTGACGAAGTGAGGTATGTGAGGATTGTATTCCTTTGGTTAGGTTGCATGGGTTTCCTAGTGTCCTGTATTAATCTAAGGTGGTTGCCTCATTTTCCCCAGGCATCAGTGCACAGTGGTGATGGGAGTTTCAGTGTGATGACTTCTCACCCACAGGCAGTGGCCCTCCGTGCTCTTTGTAATGTACGCAGTCAGATGGGACCTCTCTTCCCTGGGAAAGAGGACAAAGGAGCAAAGAGGGGCCTGACTGGTTTGAACTCAACTGGGCAGTTGAATTGGGGGGTCTTGTCCGGCTGGAGAGGGAGGAAGGAGGGCCAGGGCCCAGCTCAGGAACCCCCTCTGGGCCCTGCACCCCAAGATGGATTGTACTGGCAGCTTCTGGTTCCTGTGCTGATAAGTCTGTTCTATGCTGTGTCCCAGTCATCTAATAAACCTCCTGTTCCACCTGCTGAGTGACAGTCACCTCTGTGTGTGGATGGGGTGCAGCACCTGCTGACCCCACACTCCATGACATGGTGATCTAGAAAGATACTCACTAGCCAAGTCTTTGTGCCAATCAGCCTCCCCAACCAGCCCAGCTGTGAATAATGGTGTGAGGATTTGGCCTTTGAAGCAGCGAGGCCTTAGGGCTGAAACCAGCAACAAATGGGGATTTTGTTCCTTATTCCCCAGAGGAGGTGGGACCAGGCGACAGAGCACCTTCTCTGCACACCAGACTGAGGATTTTGTGTATCGCAAGGTGTGCTCAACACCCACCAACAAGAGCTCCATGCTGAGCATTTTGTGTCATTGATCACTCACACTTTACTGCTCCTCTGGCAGCAGAGAAAAAGTGAACCGTGGTAGGTCTAAGTTCAAGGGATGGAGATCACCATCTTCCTAATTGCATTGTTTATGCACTGACCAAGAGCTTCAGTGCTACTGAAACTGAGCTATAGACCTGCAGCCGCTGTCGTCGCTGCAGCAATCACTGGAGCTATGACCTCTGGATGCCCTAATTCAAACCCTCTGCAGACACACAACCCCTTAAGTGGAGCAGGGAGCAGCATCTGACTCCAGTCACTCTCCCAGCAGCAATTATCAGCTATAGCTTGAGTTAGCCTACCAGCTGACAACACACCTGTGTGCAGCTGCTGGAGTGTTATTTCATGGTGTATCTGCTCTCACCCAGCTGAGCTAAAGCAAGAGGAGATAATTTGAGTTAACTCTGCAGTGGAGATGTAACATGGAGAAGTATCGCACCCCCTGAACCTTGGAGTATGGCTTATGTATGCATTGCATGTGTGGAAGGCAGTGTTGCCTAGTGCCTAGAGCAGCGCTCTGGGAGTTGGGAGCGTCAACTGGTTCCTCTGGTTCACCAAGACAGCCCATTTGGCTGCTCCATGCCTCAGTTTCCTCATCTGTAAACTGGAGCTCAGTTCCTGGCCTGAAATGTGCTCCATGTTTGTTAGGGCTGGCTGGGCCACGAACAGGAGCATGGTGAAGCTATTATGTGGGTCTGCCAATGGGTCACACAAACACACACATATCCCCTGCAGAAATGCACAGCGCCACCTGCACCACACACACACACGCGCACGCGCGTCTCTCAATGCAGCCCTGCCTGTCAGTACAGCTCCATCATATACCTCTCCTGTCCCACTTGCAGTCTGCCTCTCTCATTCACATATGGAGCCCCACTGCCAGACCACAAACACAGCCCTTTCACACACACTGTCAACAAACACACAAGGGAAGGGGACCCTGTGCTCCATGTCCTTTAACCCACAGCAGCCCCATGGCTCAAGCTCGCAGACTCCCACACTGACAGACCCAGGTTTCTGTGCAAGCCCCACACCCAGCATAAGCCCATGTTGGAGCAGAGGGCCATGGAGCCAGGCAGGAGGGGAAGGCCTTTGACCTCTGCCTGATCCAAGCAGCAGGGCTCTGAGGCAGCCCCATGTAGCAGGAATGGAAGGGACACAATGGAGGACAGTGTTTATTTTGTGGGGTTTAACTCAGGTTGGGTTCATTAGCTGCAGGATGGTTGGAAAAGAAGATCTTCACCAGCTGTCCGGCAGCTCCAGCTGTTGCTATGTTGTGACTGGGGTGTGGGGCTGGGGAGGGAAAAGGGGGAGTAAGGGTCTTCCAGAGATAGCCGGCTATGGAGGGGTCCTGCCGCCTCCTCACTGGTGACCCTCAACTGATTGCAATGTCCCAGAAAGACAGCTACTGGGCAAGGCTCACCTCCCGCCTCCGCCCCATGAGCATCACGTAAGTGATGCTTCACTACTTCCCTTCGGGACTGTGACAACTCCTGGCTCTCCCGCCCCTGGCCTGGGGAAGCAGCATAGCAAGGGGATGTGTCACTTGTGCCCAGACAGAGCTCCCAGTGCATGGGTACGACAGGTAGCCTGAGATCCAGACACACCGATACCACAAGGGAGAGAGACACGGCCATTCCTGTCTAACACCACACCCACATACAACGCAACTGCAGTGCGCAGGCAGAGGTGCACACACACGTGCAACTCTAGAGCAAGAGACACATGAATGCACACGTGCCGCTGTCATGGAGTGCGGAGTCGCAAGGCCCTGCAGCCATCTGCAGATGTGACTCTCTGCTGGCAGGTAGAGCAGAAGGGTTTTAGGAGACAGGGACACAGCGTAGAACAGACTTGGCAGCACAGAACCAGAAGCCGCCAGTGCAATCCATCCTGGGGAGGGGAGCCCAGAGGGGGTCCCTGAGCCAGGGCCCTGCCCTCCTTCCTCCCTCTCAGGTCACCTGATACTGTCCCACCCAACTGCCCCCTTCCAATTCAAAACAGCCAACCCCTCCCCCGTCCTGTTTCTCAGGGACGAAAGGTGTCACCAGGTTACAAAGGCCATGGAGGACCATTGTGTAAGGGTGAGAAATGTTCACACTAAAACTCCCCTCTCCAAATATGCACTGATGCGGTGCCTAGGGAAACTGAGGCACGCACATAGAATTACTACAGGACAGTAGGAAAGACGTTCAACATAACAAGGGAAGTAAGATCCCTACAAACCCACTTTGTAGCACGCGCACACATACACACACACACACACACAGGCGTACACATGGAGTGAGCAAACACGGATTGCTCGACAGGTCTGCTGTTTCCTTCCACATGATGTTCACAGGATGGTATTTCAACCTTTTATTCTTGGTCTCCCTGTCCAGTTCTCCCCCTCTGCAGTCTGTGGATGTAAAAATGCAGCCACTTGTCCTCCGGTCCCCTGGCCCACTGGGAGGTGCTCTGCTCATCCAGCGTCCTGAGCAGGAGAGTCCCACTGTTCAGCAATGCCCAGCCTTCAGCCTGGCCTTCCTTTGCGCTAGCTCTCCACGGCTTCCTGCTCAACTTCCCCTGACTCAGGCATTCTCACCTCACCCCAGTGCCCAGGCCCCTGCTCCATGTCCTGCGTTTCCCAGCCACTCTGTTCATTCCACTTCTTTAACTGGACAGTGTCCAGAATCTGCACTGGGACTCAGGCAGGACCTCCTCCCTATGGATGCATGTTCCCACCCCAGACACAGCGCTGCCACTTGCTAAGCACTGGATGCAGAAACATGCTGCATCCCCCTGGCCTGGGGGTGCCGACCTGCCATGCACCATTCAGATGGACAGAAGTTTTGTCAGCTGCTCTGGTCTGTACTGGCATCACTGCCAAATCTGGGGGACTCCTCTAGCAGCTGCTCTACCCCTGGAAAACTCAACCTATCATTTACCCCTTTACTATGGCAGGGCCTGATAGCAAATCCCTCACTACCATGCCCGCCCCTCTGTGTGGCAAGTGCCATCTGCATTGCTGTTGTGCACAGAGCTTGCCACCAGGGCAGGACCTTCAGCCTGGACCGAAGGGAGAGTGAGGGCCCATGACTTCACAGGCACCAGTTAACGCTCAATGCCGGCGGCCACTTGAGCCGCTCTGAGCTCTTTCAGGAGCTCTGTGAAAGCAAGTGCCACCTCTGGGCCTTCTCTCATGCGGGAAACAAGGAGAGCTGCAGCCCCTGCTCTGACTCTCCCCCTGCCCAGCAGGCTGCAGCTGAGGGATGACACAGGTCCGTGCTCTGTAAGAGACAAGAGCTGCTGCACTGGGGCCCTCAGCCATTGCCCAGGCAGAACCAGCTGGTCAATACATAGTGAAGCACCACCCTCTGGATCACCCATTTCATCAGACTCCTTTGCCCAGGAGAGGGGTCCCCTCCCGGACGCCTTAGAAAGCTCCAGGTTGATGGGGACATGCTGGAGGAAAGGAGAAACTCAGCACTGTATAAACTTGGGTGATACAGAGCAGTTCTCGGAGGTGGGGTTTGGTTGGCAATCAGCCAGTGGACTCAGCCTCAAACCATGGACCCCAGCGTGGATTGACACCCCAAGGACAAGGACTGCAGAGCCGTGGTCGGGGTAGGCGAGGTCTTGGACCAGTGGCCACCAGCCCAGCGCTTGGTTGCCTCTCCCACTCCCGGCTGATGTCCTTGAACTGGCTCAGGACTGGAGCGCCACCCGGTGATGTCTGACCCCCTAAGGTTCCGACTAGCCCAGCGGGCCCCTTTTCGGCTGGGGGAAAGGGATAACGGGGGAGTTCATACCCACACCAGGAACATGGGTGGGACTGTGGGGAGAAATGACTGCCCTGTGCAGCTGATCCACCCCTTGGCACCTGGAAGGACATTTAGTCATTCACTAGGGACGTGGCTACTAAACCAAAACAAAACAGGAGGGATGCCTAGGGCGGGGGCTGGTGAAGGGCATTTGGGGTGCCCATGCCTCACTGAAAATCAAGGCCGTTGCATCACTGTACACAGCCCAGCCGCAGCCCTGGGGTTTGACACTGAAGTGGCACCAAAAGCTCACCCCCATCCTCTCCCCAACTCACGCCTCTCCCTGCCTTCCCCCTGCCTCCCGCAGTCCTTTTCAAAGACCAGTTCTCCCAGGAAGGGCCCTACACAGGGTCTGAGGCTTCCGGCTGGCGCCTCGCTCGCAGCAGCCTGTCCCAGAACATGCTGAGAGGACGGAGCCAGATCCGCTGCATTCCAAGGGGCAGGGTGTCCTGTGAAGAGAGAATGCCCCGGGCCAGCCCTCTCCTAAATCTTGGAGGTGCTGGACTGGCACAGTGAGAGCTGGAAGAACAGGTTGGGGCTGCCTCTTGGACAGGAACGCAGCAGGCAGCAGCGGGGTGGCTGCAGGGAACAGCAGGTTCCAGCCAGACATTCCAGAGTTCGAGAGAGGAGGGATGCAGGCATTGAAAGTAGCAGCTGGATGTCACTGGGAGAGGGAGGCTGGATTCCAGCCTTGGCTCACCCACCGGGAATGCCTCACTGGACCGGCAATGCCTGCGCCTCCCGTTCGGAATGATGGGAAATCAGGACAACAGGGAGAGAAGACACTTTAGTGAGAAAACTGCTCTCTGGAAGGTGAAGCCTGCACAGGGCCTGCACCTGAGTCTGACCCTGCTCCCAACCCGCTGAAACAGTGGTGTGACTCCTGATTCACGCCTGGACTGGGGCTGTCCAACAGCACCAAGAACCAAATTTCTTTACAAGCCTCTGGAGCTCAGTTTGGTTCCTGTCATCGTCTTCCCTCTGGCAAGTCTGGCCTCTCCCCCCTGCAGCCTCCACCCATCCTAACACACCTGACCATGTGCAAGCCATGGGCTTGCACTTACACCTTTAGATGTATTGCATCGGGTAGCTAATGTTCAGGGCCTTGCTAGAAGACAGGATCAGAACATCTACCGCTCTGGGGCTGTGTGGTAAGGGGCTGCTGGTAAGGTCAACAACTAGAAGAGGTTTCTTCTCTGACACACTCCTGTTTACCAGTGGAAGAGAAGGAGAAACCCAGAGAGAGCAAGAAGGGGCACTGGGATGGAAAAGGTTAGGACCATGTGCACATGTGGCTGTAGCAGCATCAGCCCTGGAATAGTGAAAAGTGACAGCGGATAATGGAATATCTTGTATTGGATCTGACCCCCCCAGTTTTTATCCTCAAAGGACACATGCACCATCCTTCCAGTTCACTACTCTGCTAGACCCTGAAAAGCATGGACCTAACAGAGACACTGGCTCTATGGATTATTACAACCATCTGCCACCCACAACCCCCTCTTTTTGTCCTAGGACTGCAGAGGAGCTAAGGGTCCACTCCACCCTGAATGGTCCCCTAGGGTGTGCTAAATCACCTGTTCCAGCTGGCGTGCAGCTGTGATGCTGGAGCAGCCATTCTGGCCCTGAACAAGAATGTTGCATGGTCCAGAAGCTCGTCTCCCTCACCAAGAGAAGCGGGTCCCTCGTCTCGTCTGCCACCTGCTTGCCTGGCAGTTCTGCAAGCTCCATCCTCCCACAAGCTCCAGCCTTTGGAGCAGCACATTTTACACCCGACAGTGGACAGCAATCTGGGCTTAACGAAGCCAGAGTTCTGCCATTTCATAGCAGAGAGAGAGAGGGAGGGAGTCCTAGAGGAGAGTATCGGAGGGGGAGCCGTGTTAGTCTGGATCTGCACAAGCAACAAGGGGTCCTGTGGCACCTTATAGACTGACAAAAATGTATGAGCATGAGCTTTCATGGGCAGAGATCTGCACCTCACGAAGTGGGTCTTTACCCATGAAAGCTCATGCTCATACATTTCTGTTAGTCTATAAGGTGCCACAGGACCCCTCATCGCTCTTCCAGAGGAGAGCAACAGTAAAACGAAAGTACCTTCAATGAGCCAGGGAGGTCTTTGCTGCTCGCTTCAGCTCTGTGGCAGGGACAGCTCCTAAAAGCTGCCTCATGCCTAGGGAATGCTCTGACACCCTGATGAATTCACAGGGATGAACATTCCATGGAGCTACCCGGACCCCAGCTGGAGGAGCCCCTGGACAGCAATCAGGGGCTTGTGTTCCTTCCCCAGCTGGTCGAACTCTGGGCTTCAGCCTTTAGCAGCAAGACCAACTGGAGAGTAACCAAGGCCGTCCACCAGCTGGGTTTGTTCCCAGTCACCCCAATGCTGGGGAACAGCGGGGGGTGATCTGAATACCAAATGGTATGGTAGAACAGTATGGAAAATGTGAGCAGCTCCTAGGGGCTGTCAGCGCTTTCCCAGCTACAAAGGGTTAAGCTCTGGTCTTCCTAACTCAGCTCTCTTAGAGGAAGTTCCACTCCGACATGCCTGCACATCTCTGGACACCCTCGGGTCATGAGAGCATCGTCTCCACAAGGCGTTGGCATGTTCAGCCCTCCTGCAGCTCCTGGCAGGCCCCAGAAATGTGCTCCAACTCTGTAAGTGACTGGCTGGGCCAATGGAGGAGAGGTCTCTGAGGAGGGCCCTGACCACCCTTTCCTGGAGGCGGAAGGGGAGCCAACCAAGGGTTGATCCCTACAGGAAAGCAGGAAATAATTCCCAAAGCAAAAGAGAAATGAGATTCCAGATCCAGTTCCTATGACTCATGGGCACAAGACAAGGAGGGGGATCGGGGCCACTCACATGGGAGACTGATCAGGGATGGCAAAGACAGACCCAGCCATGTAAACGTGCTATGGCTAATAAGTTAGTGCAGCAGTTCTCAAACTTCACTGGGCTCAGACCACCCTCTTCGAACACAGTCTGAGAATGCCTGCACCAGTGAAAACTTCTTCATGTGTCTCCACATCCAACAGGGACAGGCCAACTAGATGGAGATAAAGCAGGGACAGACCTGAGCCTTAACTTCCAAGCCTTTCATGGAGTCCAAACCCGCCAGACCAGTGTGCCCCGACTGTTAGCTCTATGGCGGGAGATGCCTGTGAAACACCACTCAAATGCCAATGCTTCAAAGCTCCCATAGTGATCCCAGCCCAAGCAGAAGGAGAAATGACGAGAAGCCCTGACACAGCTAGTCAAAGTGCCAGAGAACCTCCTCCCACTTGAGCTTCTCCTGCTACCTCACTCTCATCCAAGCCCGCAGGTCCTTGGCACCCCTGGCCTCCCCCACTGTTTGGATAGGGAGTAGGACAGAGCTGACGCTCCAGCTGCTGGGAGCCAACAATAGCAGACACCTGGTATCCCAATGACATTATCCGAGTTGTTGTCTCGAGTTCGTCAGCCGCCAGGTGATCCTGCCCTTATTTTGGGTGTGATGCTGGGTTAAGGATCCCCTAGACTGCAAGAGTGGAGTCACCACAGGCTGCAAAGAGCTAGTTCAGCAGCTAGAGGAGAGGTTGGAGTTCCAGGTTAGCTTTAGGTCTCCCTAGTACCCAGAATGGTGAAGCTCATGGGCATGTCTGACCCATCCAACTCTGGAGTGCAATGGACTCTGGACCAGCTCCACTGCAAAGGAGCAAGGGGACACCCACCAGCCAAAGGAACAGTGCCATGGGCATGAGAATAAGCGGCAGCCCCACCAGAGCAAATGGCCAGGTCATTAGGCTCATCAGAACCAATGTTCAGCAAAGTTCCCTCTGTTTGATCTATGTGTGGAATACATTTTGTTATGTGCCCCAAGGCATGTGCGGATGTGCACCACCAGTAGAAATACAGGCTGCTGGCTGTGGGCACTCTGCTAATCATCTGGGCAGCATTTAAATCTCTCCTGGATGGCCACCCAAACTCTCCGCTTACAGGGAACACTGGTTCAGTCTCCAGTGCTATGAAAGTCCCTGTGCCTGGGGGTCCTATGCAAGAGAGTCACATAGGATTTGGGACACTTGAAAGCAAAAAGCCCCATCAAGGGATGGTAGGTGGTATATGGACAGAATTAAGGACAGCCACACGGCCTCAGAGCCCAGCCACAGTGCAGGCCTGTGGATCACAGGGCTACCTTCTGTCCCGACCTGGCAACAGCTGACACCCAATGAGTCCACCCAGGGACAGCTGCTCAGATGCACCTTTCTGTCCCTGAATCTGACGAAGCAGGTCTTTGCCCACGAAAGCTTATGCTGCAAAATAGCTGTTGGTCTGTAAGGTGCCACAGGACGTCTCGTTGTTTCTTTCCCAGTGTTCTCTTGGCAATCTGCCAGAGGTGCTCCATAGACACTGCCACACTATTTGGCTGCAGTGCCGCTGGCCTGGGTGGAGACCAAGGAGGGTCAGCCACCACATCACCCACCATGACCACAATGCAGGCCCAGGTCTTCAAAGTGTTGGGATCCCCTAGCCCTATGGGGAGAAGGTGCATAAATACCTTTGAGGGTCTGGGCCACAGAACGGCAAGTGAACACCCCAACCCCAGCCCAGGGCTGGGTGCTGACTCAGCCGCTGGGATGCTGAGAAGAAGGATCCTCCCACCATCCCAATATACCACTTGATTCCTCCAGGGCACCACCCACAAGCTAGGAAAGGTAACAGGGGCCACTGCTTCCAGCCACATGGAGGGCAGGGGCAGAAGTGGATCAGGAATCCCCATAACTGGGCTGCCTCAGACTGCGGAGGAGGAGGAGTGTGGTGGGAGGAGAGAACTGCCTTCTGAGGTGGAATATGATTGCCCCTGTTTTCTCAAAGCCCTCCTGGATCTGCAAGCACATCCGATCCTCTCCCTCCCAAAGGCATTGAAGCTCTGCAACTTGCATCCTTCTCCCACGCCTACCACTTATCTGCTTGTGCAAATAGGCAGTGCCACAATTCCTCACACAGACACGTGGGCAACTACCCTCTTTGCCTCATCACACTCACACTTTAAATCTACCCAGCTTTTCTTTCCCACTTCCACTGAGTGGCTCAGGTGCTCCGGAGGTGTCAGGGAGCACTAACCAAGGACAGTAGAGCAGGTGCCAAAACCTGTCTGAGCTGCAGGGCCCCAGAAAGAGCAGTCACCTGCACCTGCAAGCCAAGAGGTGACAAGGCAGCTGGAACCTGATACAGCCCAACCTCCCCGCCTGCAGCCTATGCTGGGAGAGGCCAGGAGTATCCACAAAGCAGTGCTCAGTGCCAGTCCCTGCTCTGACTTGCCTGCAGCACCCCCTGCTGGGAGAGGAGCAGCCAGAGGTCCTGCCCTGCTCCCTGCAGAGATTTCCTATTACTGACACTCTGAGTTCCCCAAAGGCGAGCAGCTTAGTTTTTCTTAAGCCTCCTCTTGAGAGACAGCAGCTGCAAAGGGGATTGGTGCAGGCAGGACTCCTCCAACCCTGGCTGGGAGAGAAGGAGTGGGTGGGAGCAGCAAGACCCCCAGCAAAGCAGCTCCCCTGGGGGCTCCGGGGAAACCATTTATCAAGAAAACATCAAGGCTCCAGGAGGATCCTGCAGATTTGCCCCCCCTCCCCTCACCCATGGGGTGTGTGGAACTTCTGGAGGCAGGGTGTGGCCCCCACACAGGAGCTCAGGCACCGCCCATGCAAGGGGATGCCAGGGAGAGAAAGCAATAGCTGGGGGAAGTTGTAGGGATTTTTCTAACCTAATTCCTTCTTAGTTAAACAACGCCTCCTCCTCTGGGTGACTGTGCCTCCTCCCTCCTCTCGCTCTTCTGTGGTTTGGGTCTGGAGGCTGGAGAGAGGAGCACAGCTGAAGAGAGACACCTTGTGGGGGATCCACATTATAAAGACCCTGCCTGGGGTTTTGAAGAGGGAAATAAGTGACTCAGAGGGGTAGCTGCATTAGTCTGTAGCTTCACAAATGACAAGCAGCCCTGTAGCACCTTACAGACTAACCAATTTATTTATTAGGTAATGAGCTTGTGTGGGTAAATAAATAAATTGGCTAGTCTTTAAGATGCTACAGGACTGCTTGTCATTAGGGAAATATATGGTCATTCAGGCCAGAGAGGTCTAGTGAGGGAAACAAACCTGTCAGGCAGGGGAGTCCATTCTCTCTGCTAGGACAGAACTTTGTACCCCAAACAACAGCTGTATTGGATATTAATAGGATAAGCGCTACAGAGAGAATTTGTTTTTGTGCCCTCTCTACATTGGTCTTTGTAGTACCTGGGCACCTTGTAGGCAATAAGGAATCTGTTCTCATCGCACTCGCTGAGGCTCAGGAGTATTGTGTCTATTTTTGAAAAGGAGGGAAACTGAGGCATTGTGCAGGGCTATGATTCCATCTGAGACACACAGGAGGACTGTGACAGAGTCTACAACTGAATCCAGGAATCCTATCAGTGCCTCCCTCACAAGACCATCTGTCCCCTCCAATCACCCATTGCAATAGAAGACACAGACTCCAGTGACTCCTACAGTCCTGCAGAACCATCACTTCTCTCCCGTAGCATTACCAGTGGAGCAGAAATATCATATTATTTTCCACATGGCCCAAGTAAGACTTTGACTCTGCCCACCATAGGAATGGCTCTGAGAATCAAAGCTTTCTCCTTAATACATGTGGGGACAGTTATTGGAGAGGGTGTGCTGTGAAATAAACACAAATATAGCGGGTACGTTGTAGCAGAACAAGGAAGCCAGGCCCTCCCCAAATCCCAGGAATTCCACAAACCAGCTGTTTTTCTCCTTCTCTGTGGAATATTGTAAAGCGCTTAGAAACATTTACTGCTGGTCTACGCTACACAATAAAATTTCACACCATTGCTAGCACTGTCTCCACTCCGGCCAGCAGGGGCCACTAGACCAGCTCTAAGCAGAATGAGGCTTGAGAGTGGCAAAAATCCCAGCCTTTTCAATATTCCATACTACACTAATTCACCTCCCATTGCTGGGTCCATCCAGAGGCACCACCAGTGACTGACTGAGATGTTGGCTGGGAAGTCTAATGCAGTGTTTCTCAACTTTTTTTTTTTTAATATATAAAATACCCCTTTTAAAAAAAAAAATGTATAAGTGCCCTCAGACTTCTCTCACATACCCCGAAGGGTATGCATACCACCGGTTAAGAAACATGGTCCTAAGGTAATCTGAGGTCTTTAAACAAGTGCCATCCAACCCTACCAGACTAGTATGTCATTTTCAGGAGTCAAATTTGTTTTGCATACCACCATCTTACAACTCCCTTAAAAACTACTTGCAAAAACATGCAAAAATATCACAAAAGATTATGACTGAAAACTTGCTGATTTTCTACCATCTTATAATCAAATAAATGAATTGGAATGGAAATATAGTACTTACATTTCAGCATAAGGCATTTGAAGCAGTAGAAACAGCTCATTGTCTGAATGAACTTTTAGATTGTACTGACTTTACTAGTGTTTTTTTATGTAGCCTGTTGTAAAACTGGCAAATATACAGATGAGTTGATTACCCCCAAGGGTACTCATACGCCTGGTTGAGAAACACCGGCCTAATGCACAGCAGAGCCAACTGTTTGTGACACAGCTGGTTGTAATTTTGGGACTTTCAAAATTTTAGCCAAAAATTCAACTCCTAAAATTTAAAAAAATGAATCATTCAAATACATCTTTAATTAAATTTCTCCTTCTTTCCCCAATTAGTAGACCAATTCTAAAGCCAGTTGAAATTATTTAAAATTTTAAACATCATAATTTTGAATGTATAAGAAAAAGGGAAACTTCAAAATATTTTTTCATGATTTTCCCTTTTTCCTCAAGCAGCTCCAGCTATGGTGAACTTAATTATAATTCTTATGGTGGCATGGGAAGGCCCTTTACTAATCTGGCTATAGGTCCCATTGAAAGACAAAAGTGCAGAAAGTGACTAGGGAAGTGCTGTGAATCCCTTGTCATAACACAAGAGCTAAGGGTCACCTGACCAAGCGAAGAGGCAACTGGTTTAAAGCAAGCACAAGAAAATCCTGTCACACAGCTTGTGGAACTCACTGCTAGAGGATGCTTTGAAGGCCAAAGTGCAACAGGGATCAAAAAAGAATTTGATAACTTCATGGAGGAAAGGGCCATGGCTGCTAGATGGTCAGGGGCAGGTAACGTATGTGGGGGGCAAGTGATATCACATGCCCCCCTAAATTTGCAGCTTGCTTTGTACTAAACATACTTGCATGCTCAGTAACATTGCTGAAGCCAGCTGCCCTCACTCTGTCCCATCTCCCATCACAGGCACAGGTCACCCCTAACAGGGACACAGTCCAAAGCCTCACACTGCCAGAAGCTGGGACAGGCTGCCAGGGGATAGATCACCGGATAATTGCCCTGTTCTATTTGTTGCCTCTGATGCATCTAGTACCAGCCCCTGGCAGCAGACGTGATACTGGGCAGGATGGACCATTGGCTTGACACAGTTCTATGTTCTCATGTAATTGTTTACAAAAATAAGAGTCTGCCCTTAGCTGGTATAAACCAACTGAGCTCCCTTAACTCCTCCATGCAGCTCTGACAAATTGAGTCAGCTGAGAATCTAAACCAAAGAGCTCTAACTCTGCTCCAGAAACCAGATGGAAGAATACGACTGATTACATAATTCAGGCAGATTTTAGTTAAAACCCAAAGGGACAGAGCACTGGGATGGGCTCCGTGACCCTAGATTCTACTTCTGCTTCTATCACTAGACTGCCAGGTGACCTTGAGCAAAACAGTTCCCTGCTCTGTGCCTCAATTTCCCTATTGCGAAATGAGGTTAGTGATACTGACCTCCTTGCAAAGTGCTTTGAAATCTACTGATGAACAGTGTTATCAGACCTACGTATGGATGTGGGGGGCAGCAGGTAGGCATGCATTTCTAACAAAAGTGTGTTATAATTAACTGCAAATTGCTTCTAACAACAAATTTTCCATTTAACTGATTTCCTTTGAAGCTCTTCTCACATTTCTGACTGTCCCATGAAAGGCTCTTAAAATATTAAGATCCTCTACAGTCCCTGAAGCAAATCAGAGAATCATACATCATCTAGTCCAGCTCCCACGCTAGGGAAGGGCCAGGTAAACCTTAGACCTTCCCTGACAGGTGCCTGGGCAATCTGTTCTTAAAACCTCCAATGGTGGGAGTTCCACAGCCTCGTTTGGAAGCCTGTTCTAGAGCTTAACTACCCTGAGAGCTGGAAGATTTTCCTAACTCATAACATCCCTCAGTCTTGCTGAAGAACAGACACATTACTTCTTCCACCATCAGTGGACACAAAGAGCAATGGCTGAAGACTGTTAGGAGGTCCCACTTCAGCCTTCTTTTCTCATGAGTAAGCATGACCCATTTTTTTAATCGTTCCTTGTGGGTCAGGTTTTCTAAAACCTTTGATCACTTTGGTTGCTCTCCTCTGGACTCTCTCCAGACTGTCCATGTCTTTCCTACAGTGCGATACCAGAGGGTGCAGTACTGCAGCTGAGCCCTCACCAGTGCCAAACACAGCAGGACAATTATCTTAGTGGCTTTCATATGACAGTACGGTGAACACAGGCCGGAACGGTATTAGCCTTTTTTACAACTGCTTCACACTCCTGACATAATGTCTTACCTTAGGTTGGGACTTTTCCAGTTAGCCTCTCTCAACGTCTGTCTGTTTCTGCTCAGGGTTGGTTTGTTTCATTTTTCTACCCTCTCTGACTCTGGGGGTGAATTTCACACAGGCAGATCCAAAGGTGCACACACAAATACACACAAACACAACCTGAGGCATCAGACTGTGTCTAGAACTTCAAAGGTGTTTAGAGAAGGGCAGAATCCAGCCCTATTCTTCTGTGGCTCCTGTTCCATTCCTGTTGGTGACAGTCCTCTTGAGCCTGCACATCCACTCAAAGGGAATCTTGCCAATCTCCCTGGGCTGTGTCTCTCTCCCAAGGAAGCTCATGTGTCCAGCCACAGTGGGCATATCCCAAGACCAGCCTTTTCCATCCAGGCTCAGCCCTCTTGCACCTGGACAGAAGCTGAAGAAGGAAAAAGGCTGAGAGGAATATTTGGAGAGCATAAGGCTAGATTAGATTTTAAGGCACTTTGCTTTGCCTCTTTTCTGTCCAGCGCATGACTTTGAGAACCGTTCCCTCCAGTGCTCCCTCTAATGTTTTCCATCCCTGTGCAGAATAAATTTTATGTGCCCTGAGACCAGAGCACTTGGGGGACCACCCAGGAGAGATTCAGGTGCCACCCAGCTGATTAGCAGAGCACCCACAGCCACCAGCCTGTGTTTCTACTGATGGTGCGCATCCAGACATGCTTTGGTGCGCATAACAAAACTTTTTCCATCCATGGATGGAAAAATTAGCAGGAACCTTGCCTGAGATGTGTGTGGATGTGCACCACCAACAGAAACACAAAACCTGGTGCTCTGCTAATCAGCTGGGTGGCACTGGAATCTCTCCTGAGCAGCCACACAAACAGCCAGCTTATAGGCAACACTGCTCCCTGCCCAGCCTCTCAGACCCCATCTCAGCAGTCTGTGCACCACAGTGGGCACCAGAGATGAGTAAACTATGGTGATGTCAGCTCCCTGCTGTGTTTTGGCTGCTGTGCCCTCAGGGTGCCCTCTGCCACGTATCTTCTTCACCTGTGCTTGGGAGACAGGCTGAGGTACCCGAGAATTGGGGCAGGTGTGGTCACAGGGGCAGAAGGAGCTGGGATGGGGTCCCTGCAATAATTCAGAGATGGGCATGCTCTGCCAAGGGAAGGCACCACCCAGTCCCTCTCTCTGGCTTTGCCACCTGCTCTGGGGGTCAGTCTCCAACTTCACAAGCAGCCGTCCCATTAATAAAGAATAAAAGAGCCTGGCTAACCTCAAAGGAAAGCAAACAACTGTCCCTGAGGCCTAATCAAACATAGCTCCAGGAAAGCACCAGCTGAGACGCGAAGGTGTCTGCCTCCTCCCCTTCAAGCCAGCTAGGGTAAGGAGTTCAAAGAACTCAGCTGGGTGTCAAGCACTTTGAACACAAAAATGGGCCCCAGGAGGTAGGGGGAAGGCTTGCTGGGAAGACGTGGGACTGGCAGGCAGGAGAAGCTGCTTCCATTCCAGCTTGGCAGCAAGGTGAGTGTCTGTTCTGAATTGTGGAGCTGCTCTGTGCCTCAGTTTCCCCATTGGTGAAATAACAAAAATGAGGTGCACCCAGTGGGGGTTTGTTGAGCCTTCATGTCTGGAAAGTGCCTTGAGATCCTTGGCATTCTTTACCCCTGTTCCAGTTATGGCTATGACCCCATGGTGCAGGGTGCAGTACATACACATAGCAAGAGGCAATCCCTGCCTGAAGAGCTCCATGTCCATGCTGACAAAATGCAGCAGGGGGACAAGAAGCCCAGGGGGGAAAAGTGACTTGCCCTTGGTTACAGATGAAATCTGTGTCAGAACCACAAATGGAATCCAGCTGTCTCAGTCTTCTACGCTCACCACATGCTAGATTAAATGCACCTAGACAGGTGCTGCTCTGCTGCCCTGTGGCCTGAGTGTGCGCCCTGCAGCTCAGACTGGTGGCTGCTTTAACTGGGAAGTGACCAAAGCAGAGAGATTTCACCTTCTCTTCCTCTGTTCTTGCTGTTTCCAGTTACTCATTGCAACCCCCTTGCAGTGCTGTCCTTATCAGAGGTCTCCAACTGTGCCAACCTCCTTCCCAACATGCCTTGAGTCGGAGTCCTGGGTTCCAGGGTTTTAGATATCTTCCCTTCGCATCTTATGGGTGCCAACAGCCCCTGCCCAGAGCATTTTTCTTTACAGCCTGTAATGAATCTGCAAGAAAACAAGAGAGGCCCATACTCTGATGTGCTCCTTCCTGGGGAGCGCTGTCTTAGCCATCTAGTAGCTGGTCTACATGAGAAGATAAGAGTCTACTGCTACTGTAATAGCAGCTGTTGGAGCTATTGCTTTCGCTTATGTGGCAGCAAGCTCCTGCTTTCAGTGTGGAAGGTTTGAGCTTCAATCTGGGCTGTTGCTAGTGGGATGTGGGGCCCAGTCTGCCCCCTAATCTCCTTGCCGGCAGGCCAGCACACACCCGCTTGCCACTCTCCTGCTTCTCATCTTGTCTCTCCACCCACCTCCCCACCACCTCCTCACCTGACTACTGGAACAAACGGCGTCCCGACCATATGTCGGCCAGGATGTGGGATAAAGAGATAACTGTTGGAACAGTCCCGATTTTATGGACAGACAGGTCCCCCCACAGTGCAGGGCCCAGGGCGATCACCCTGATTTGCTCTACCCAAGGGCCAGCTCTGGGTTCAATCCCTGCTGATAGTCCGAGCAAGGAGGCTGCTCGTTAAGGCTGTACGTGTCATCTGCTGAGAGGAGAGCGTCCATGGTTTCACTTGTACCATTGGCACTACCATTCTACCACTGCAGTCCCCACTCGTCACCACTCCAGTCCCTGGCACCATTAGCTCTACGGTCACTTGCCCAATCACTTACAACCAGGCAGTGCAGTCCAGCTGTGAAGGCACTGCCCTGGGAGTCAGCAAACCTGGCTTCCATTCCCAGCTTGGCTGCTAGGTGACCTTGGGCAAGTCATTTGTCCTGGGTCTCCGGTCCCTTTCTTGTAAGCTTAGACGTGAGCTCCTCAGAGCAAGGGCTGTCTCTCACTTTGTATCCTGACAGCACCTCCCAGAGTCGGGGCCTGGGCTCAGCTCAGGCTTCCAGTGCTACTGACACACAGTGAAAAATTAAGTCTAATGGAGGAAACAAGACACTTCCCAGAGCTCACCTACAGAGGCTCTGTCCATGTGTCCACACTCTACGGATTTCACACAGTAAAGATGGCAACAAACATTGTCAGCTGTGAACACAACAATGGACTAGACAAGGAGGTTCAGACAATGGCATTTCATACTGCTTGTTGTTTGTTTGGCTTATGCCTTCTCACACCGCCAAATAAAGAAAATGAACATTGTTAGTGATTAAACAAAAGCACAAGATCAATAGTAAAGCAGAAAAGAAAGATAATGTCCTTCAAAGGGTTAATTCAGTCCAGGTAGCTTCTTCCAAGACCGACTGTTACAAGGCACATCCCACCTTAACCACAGACATCTCCCAGCCTTTGATGGAAAGCTCTCTCTGCAGACTCAGACTTGTTGTAAAGGGCCTGCCTGCTCAGAACAGCTCCATGTCACCTATCAATCCTGTAGCCGCCTCCAGGAATAGGGAGGCTCGAGTTACGAAGAGGAACAGGCTGCTAAAGCTGGCAACAGCTCCTAGTGCAGTAGGCATTGTGCATTCCACCCCGAGTTAAAAAAAGACGGTTGGGCTTTGATCTCTGGGCTCTGTCTGCGCCACAGCGAGACAAGGCAAAAAGCCCTTGGGGGGAGAGTGGTGGGGGTGGGGTGGACTTGACAAGCCATGCCCGAAACCCGCCTTCTGCTGCAGACAGGGAATCAAAGAGGGTGAGGGAGCCGGCGTGGCACCAGCACTGGATGCAAAGATGAGCCCAGCAGAGTGAAAGACCCTGCAAAGAGGTGGCGGAGTTGTGCAAACACAGGCAAAGCTCCAGCAAGGAGGAACTCCGGGGAATGGGGCTGAGTTTGAAGAGCTTTCATCTCTTTACTGGTTTGAATCCAGACCAGGATGGGTAGGGAGTCAGCAGCACTGCTGTCTGATCTCAGCCCAGCTCCTAGCACGTCTACACCAATGCTGGGCAGCCTCAGGCAGTGGGCAGGCCGCACAAACGACCTCCTCCATCTCAGTGGTGAGAAAGATTGTCTCAACCAAGGTGGTCTCCTGGACAGGGGAGTCTTCCCCAGAATTTTCAGGCTGTGCCAACTGAACTATAGCAGTGCTGTGATTGGCTACAGAGGGAGTGCATGGCTCTCACAGTCACTGCGGTGTCCAATCAGCAGGCACCACACTTCACAGGCCCTGGCTTTACATGCATGTCATTTTAGTAATCCAGGTAGGAAAACAATTACAGGGCCAGAGAGCAGCAGAATCCGGCAGCCCTGCACATGGGCAACAGTAAACAAAATGCCTCGTGAGCAACACGCAGAATCCCAATGGGCTACATGTGGCCCGTGGACCTCAGGTTGCCCATCACTGGTCTACACCAACTCCACTGACAGCAGGGGCCACAGTTAGGCCAACGGCTGGTTGGGCTGCAGAGACTGAACTCCTGGGATCAGGGTGGAACACCCTGGGATCAGACCTGGGCCTGGCTACGTTGGTATCCGCGCATTAGCAGCAACCAGCTCCTTTCTTAGCAGTTCCATGGTGCATTGCCAAGGAATAAATGACAGTTGTGCAGGGGCAGGACCTCGAGCCACCGTGCCCCTGCTGCACCGGCGTCACGCATGAAGGGACAGCGACCTAATAAACATCTGAATACAGAACACAGCAGCGAAGAGAGCTGCTCTGTTGGGAACACTTGTCCCCAGAGAAATTTTCATTCAGAGCCCAGTGACATTTCAAAGAGACTGTGGGGGATGGAGGGGAGGGGAATTATGAAAGCTTGCGGGGGTTGCTGGGCCTACAAATGTAGCACTTTCATCCATCCACTTGCCTCTGCCTGTCTCCTTAATCTGTGTCAGGTACCAAAGGGGTAGCTGTCTATATCAACAAAAACAACAAGAAGTCCTGCCACACCTTACAGATGAACAGATTTTTTTGGAGCATCAGCTTTCGGGGGCAAAGACCAACTTCATCAGATGCATGCATTCCTGAGGCAGGTCTTAATATATGGGCTTATGAAAAGAAGGGAGTACCAAACAAGTGAAGGCCAGAGATAATGAGGTCAATTCCGTCAGGGTGTGTCTACACTTGCATTCCTCTTTCAAAAGAGGTATGTAAATGAGGCAAATTGAAAATGGAAACGAGGTGTAAATTTGCATATCTGGCACCTAATTTGCATATTCTAATTTTGAAAGAGCTTCTTTTGAAAGAAAAAACCTAGTGTAGACGCTGCTCTTTTGAAAGTAAACCCATCTTTGAAAGAATCCTTCTTCCCTTTATTTATTTAATTTATTCTTTTATATAGACACAGTCCAGTTTGGCCAGTGTATATGGCACAGGGGCATTGCTGGCACATATCACATTAGTAGATGTGCAGGTGAATGAGCCCCTGATGACGTGTAGTTGATGTGGGTAAGTCCTATGATGGTGTCGCCCGTGTAGATATATTAGAGTTACCAGTGGTCTATAGTTGCCGGTGAGAATTTGTTTCAGGTTGGCAGGATGTCTGTAGGCGAGGACTGGCCTGCCTCCCAAGGTGTGTGAGAGTGGGGAATCATTGTCCAGGATCTAAAGATCACATCACTGATGATGTGCTGGAGAGGTTTTAGCTGGGGGCCAATGGTGTTCTCTTATTTTCCTTGTTGGGCCTGTCTTGTAGCAGGTGACTTCTGGGTACATGTCTGGCTTTGTCAATTTGTTTCTTCACTTCCTCAGGTGGTTATTGTAGTTTCAGGAAAGCCTGGTAAAGGTCTTGTTGGTGTTCGTCTCTGTCTGAGGGATTGGCGCAAATGCGGTTGTACCTTAGTGCTTGGCTGTAAACACTGAATCGTGTGGCGTGCCCTCAATGGAAGCTGGAGGCGTGTGGGTAAGCATAGGAGTCCGTGGGTTTCCAGTATATGGTGGTGTTTATGCAAACATCACTTATTTGCACAGTAGTGTCCAGGACCTGGATCTCTTGTGTGGACTGGTCCAGGATGAGGTTGATGGTGGCATGAAAACTGTTGCAATCAAGGTGGAACTCTTCAAGAGCTTCTTTCCCATGGGTCCAGATGACCATGTCATCAATGTAGTGCAAGTAGAGAAGGGGCACTAGGGGATAAGAGCTTACAAAGGATTGTTAGAGGTCAGCCATAAAAATGTTTGCATACTGTGGGGCCGTGCGGGTGCCCATAGCAGCGCCACTGATTTGAAGGTATAAATTGTCCTCAAATCTGAAATAGTTGTGGGTGAGGACAAAGTCACAAAGCTCCACCACCAGTTGTGTCTTGGCATTATCAGGAATACTGTTCCTGAGAACTTGAAGGCCATCTTCATATGGGATTTAGTGTAAAGGACCTCTACATCCACAGTGGCCAGGATGGTGTTTTCAGGGAGGTCACCAATGTATTGTAGTTTCCTCAGGAAGTTGCTGGTGTCTTGAAAAAAGCTGGTAGCGCTGGTAGCATAGGGTCTAAGTATAGAGTCCACATAACCAGACAATCCTGGGGTGAGGGTGCCAATGCCTGAGATGATGGGGCGTCCAGGATTCCCAGGTTTATGGATCTTCGGTAGCAGGTAGAATAAACCTGGTTTGGGATCAAGGGGTGTGTCTGTGTAGATTTGTTCCTGTGCTTTTTTAGGGAGTGTCTTGAGCAGATGGTGTGGTTTCTTTGTGTACTTTGCAGAGGGCTCAGAGGACAGTGGCTTGTAGAATGTAGTACTGGAGACTTGCCTGGCAGCCCCTGTTCGGTAGTCTGTCCTATTCAGGATGGTAGCAGCACCTCCTTTGTCAGCCTCTTTGATTATAATGTCATCATGTTAATCTGTGTGTCCAGGGAAGCCCAGTTCCTACCCCACCTTTCAGCTTTTTATTGAAAATCCAAACCCCAAGAAAATGGATTCCATCCCCACCCCCTTGATTTTCACAAATAAAAGCCAATATTTATGATTATTGGAATAAGCACTGGGTCCAGGACACAGGGTGCCTCATTCTTCCATAGACACTGTGGCACAGGTACATTTTCCACAGAGCTCCCTAATAATGGTAAGTACTGTCACGAGTGACAACTTAGCCACAACTGGAGATTGAACTGGGGAACCCCCACAGCTAAAAGCACAAGTCCCTCCCACTAAAGGCAAAAGATAAGCTGCAGCTGAGAGCAGTCAGAGACTAATCTCTGTTGCTGATCAGGCCCACCTAGGAAAGCAGCAACTGATGCTCAGCAGAGGGTCACATCACCAGCCTTCCCTAAGCTCCATTTTGTTCAGTCCCAGACAGCGCTAGCTTCTTGCACAGGCGCATGTGTGCGTGTGCACGTGCACACACACACACACACACACACACACACACACACACACACAGCCTGCAGAAATAAAACCATCCCCATCTCTCTTTTAATGTTTGCACAGGAACCTGGACAATGCCTTTGACATCATACACTGTGGGTGACAAGTGATGTAAGTACCCACTTTGGCGAGACAGGATGGCTGAGAGATGCCAGTGCCCTCGTGCTAGTTCAGATTCAGCTGCAGAATTTATGGCCTCAGACCCATCAAGAAGTAGCATGTGTGGCTGCTCCACAAACATTCCCTCCCCCAGAAGAGCCTTCACAATGCATTCCTATATAGCTGTCCCACCGCCCTGCTGCAGCACCTCGTCAGCAAATGCCTGAGGGATCTCCAGAGGTCTTGCATGGATTTTAAAGGCTCATGGCACCTAATAATGGCTGCAGATACTCAGCACCTTTGAAATCAGATCACTTATTTAGGTCCCTAGCAAATCTGAGACTTGCAGCAATTGGATGTGTTTAGGGAACAAAATACCTACACCAGGCACTGATGGCCTGTTTCTGCCCTGCAGTGCTGAGCACCTGCAGTTCCCCTTGACTGCACTGAGCAGTAGGATTGCTCAGCACCTCAGAGAAAATCAGGCCATAAATTTGAATTGGTCCCAAATAATTTTCTCATCCTGTTGAAATATTCACCCACACCAAAATACAACAAACCCTGCTCTTTTTGTCAAGTTTTCTATGCAAATTTTTGAGGTTTTGGGGAAAACCTGAAAACCAAAAGATTTTGTCTGAACATCAAGTTTTTGCATAAAACTTTTGGTTTTCGTTGGAAACATTTTGATGAAGAAAAAGGAACTTTTCCACAGAAGAGCAGGCATGCTTTTCACTTTCCCTTTTACAAAGTGCAACTTCTCATCAAAAAACTAATTTTGATGGAAAATTTTCCCTCGGTGTCATAAATGCTGATTTTGGCACCTAAGTCAACACTCAGATGCCTACATGCATACGTGGTACCTATCCTTAGTGTGAAAATAGGGTTCATAGCAGGGTTCCCTGTAAGCTGAGTGCTTGGGTGGCTGCCCAGGAGAGAGCCAACTGCTGCCCAGCAGATTAGTAGATGGTGTGTGTCTATGGGTGGTGTACATCTGCACATACCTCGGCGCACATGACAAAATGTATTCCATGCATGGATATTAAAAATTAGAGGGAACCTTGTCTGTAAGTACTGGACAGCTCTTCTCTCACAGCCAAGTTAGCACCTTGCGGTACCTCCTGAACAAAGAACACTGTGGAGTTATGCTGCTCCAGGAGCCAGACTGTGACCCAGAGAGTCACAGTTCAGACAGTGCTTCCACTTTGCTACTTGTGGGTGGGGGAGAAGTAAGCTGCTCCAGCCATTTATTCAGTGCAATTTATCTCACTCAGAGGTGGGCAGCACAATTAAGATGAGGCCAAGGCTCTGGCCAGCCCACATCCTCACCCTCCCAACTGTGCATGAAGTAGCAGCCCTGGCTCTCCCCACTGCATTGTAACCTGTAATGTTGGCAGCTGGTTTGCAAGGGTGACTTATGCCTCCTTGCTCCCTATACAGTCTGTCATGAAGTGTGGGGAGTCCTCAGGCCCTGTACCCCATCCACAGTCAGATGTGACTCTTATTCAGCAGGTGGAACAGAAGGTTTATGAGGAGCCCAGAGGGGGTTCCTGAACCAGGCCCTGGTCCTTCTTCTTCCCTCAACTGCCCAGTTCCAATTCAAACCAGCCAGGCCCCTCCTTCCTCCTTTGTCCTGTTTCCCAGGGAAGAAAGATGCTGTCTGGCTGGCTAGGTTACAAAGGCCATGGAGGGCCATTCCTCACCTGTGAGAAGTCATCACACTGCAACTCCCATCACCACTAGGCATAGCATCAGTGCATAGAGAAACTGAGGCACCCACCTCGGGTTGCTACAGGACAGTAGGAAACACATGCAATCGAACCAGGGGAATAAAATCCTCACACACAACACGTTACCACACAGGCAGCATGCTCTATGACTGAGCTACCAAACAGTCCACCTAGGTAGTCCTGATGTGCCTCCCACATAACGCTCCGTTCTCACAGCTCTGGGCAAGCGTCTGGAGCGCTCCCTCCCAACTACTGACATGAATGGGGCACATCAGGGTGTTATTTTCTGTCCCTCCTGCACAGCCCATCAGGTCTGAAATTCTACCGGCACTACAGTTGTTAGGTTTATTTTCCCTCCATCAATGAGCAGTGTCAGCAAAGACAAGATTAATGTTCAGCAATTAATAATAATAATAATTGATAACACCAATATTACCTTATTGTTACTTTGGGGAAGGTTAGGGTTAGGTGTTGTCTCATGGTAGGAGCACAAACCCTGAGAGCCAGTGCTGCCACCAACACTTTCTCTCTGGCCTTGGCAAGTGAAGAAGAGTTGAATCCTGCAAGGTCCTGAGCACCCAACCTGCCGACAGGGGAGAGGGGACAAGGGGGGAAATTGCCCCAGGGCCTAGCATTTCAAAGGGCTCTTTGACAAGCTACAGCAGCGCTGCTGTACTGCTCCACACAGCTCTGAAGGCAGGGTCCCCACACTAAGGGCTGACTGCTTTTGGGCCCACCCCATCCCCCTAAGCCCCCTCACTGCAGAGAATACTAGGACTGGAAGGGACCTTGAGAGGTTATGGAGTCCAGTCCCCTGCCCTTACAGCAGGGCCAAATGCCATCTAAACACTCCCTGACAACATTTATATAAACTGCTCTTAAATCTCTCCAGTGATGGAGATTCCACAACCTGCCCAGGCAATTATTCCAGTGCTTCACCACCCTGATGGGAAGTTTTTCCTATTGTCCAACTTAAACCTTCTTAGGTGCAATTTAAGCTCATTGCTTCTTGTCCTATCCACAGAGTTTAAGGAGAATTATCTTTCTCCCTCTTCCTTGTAACACCTTTTTTAGGTATTTGAAGCTGTTATGTCCCCTCTCAGTTTTTTCTTTTCTAACCTAACCAAACTCAATTCTTTCAATAGTCCCTCATAGGTCTCCCCTTCAAAGAGCCAGCCACAATGATGAGCGTGAAGCAGTTCATGTTTGCCAGATGCTATACAGAGGATAAATCTTAGGTGCTGCTGCATTAATGTCTTTCAGCCAAACACCCAATTGTCTTTGCAGGTGTTATTCCACATACGAGACTCATTCACCAGTGTGGAAGGCGGGCAGCAACACAGCACCTTGTGGCATTTTTATTTCAGGAATTGTAGAACCCTTCCTCTCCCAGTGATTAAATCAGAGTTGGGACTCAAGGAGATGTGTACAGTCACCTGAGTTAGAACTTGGCCAAGACAGAAGGAATGTCTTGACTCCTGTGAAAAGTGCTATAGGTCCTTTAACAACCTCACATGGTCAAGACCTGAGTTTTATGCCTCGGCCAAAAGGTGGCTAATGTGGCAGCTGCTCTGAAGCCAGCTGATCAGTAGTCTAGAGAGAAAGGCCTCAAGAGCTCCAGCGTGGAAGTCTCTTGCCTTCAGCAGAGATAAATATGGTTCCCAAGAGATGCCAGCAATGTGACAAAATACAGCGACATCATCAGATGGAACATGAGACATGCCGGGTTCAAGCATCGGCTGCGTGACAAGTCAGGTATGCAGATCAGGGGATTATGAAAATTGGACAGCCCAGCTATAAAACCAAACTCTCTGAACAGTTCTGAAATTAAACCAAAAGGCTCTTATTTCCCATTGCAATGAAAGTAAACAGTCGAAACTGGCATGGCCAGGGAGTGGAAAAAGCAAACAGCCCTGTAACAAACAACAATGCAAAAGTATTGTTGAGGTTGGGGGGACTTCCAGAATAACCAGGATTGTCCTGAATTCCAGCCCCTTGATTTCCATGGGAGCCAAACTTAGCCAATGTGTTTGGAAATTACTTCCAAAAGCTTAGACCCGTCCCATCTTATGGGCTTGCCAGCCCAATGAGCTTATCCAGAGGAGAATCTGACCTGAAGCTACGCATTGCCCCCAAGGGAATACCCTCTGCTACGTGGTGAAATTCCAGTGAGAGTTCTGCTTGTTCTCTAAGGGCATGAGTGAGTTGAAAGCAATCAGTGTCACAAATCAATGTCACAAGTAGTGCTACGTTAGGTCAAAAAAGGACCACGTACAAAACACTGAAAATGGCATAATTCTGCCAGGTGCCAAACTAGACTGAATGCTCACTTTCCAGTTCTGATCACCGTGATTTTGTTCCTTTTGAGTTAATCGCATCGGCATTGAGGCCTCTAGCAAGAGCAGATGAAAGAAAACCTTTGATTTGATGAATGGAATGACACAAACCTGCTGCTGAAATCCTGTAACTGCTTCCCCACTTTTTCCCACCACAAAGCCAGGGACAGTGTACAATACAATAAGTGAGTTTCCTTTGTATCAGCCAAGACGTTGCATTCTGGACACGAGGTCTGGGGCTGTGGATAGAAAGGTATCTGTATAAAGATCAAGGGATACAAAATCAGCCCCATTGCAGAGACATGGGACTTAGATCTATGAGGAGCTGAATGCCTCCTGCAACATGCTTTGAGGTCAGTGGGAGCAGACAATTTTCCCAAGCTTATTGAAGATAGTGCTCAAAGCCCCACAGCCTGCAATCTGTCATGGCCCAAAAGCAACAATGCCTGTCCCAGCTGTTCAAAAATCAGGAGTCGGTGTGCCCCAGATCCACATGAGGCTGGCTTCAAGATCGCTCTTTTCATTCTTTGTGTTCATCTTGTGTTTAAAGCCTGTGTTTAGAGCCTCAGGCCACGAGGGCCAGGAAGTTCCTTTTCTTGTTATGCAAAAGCTTAGCTTCTCACTTGAGCTGGTCAGGAATTTAATCAACGAAATGTTTTTTCGTCAGAAGATGCTGATTGGTCAGACTAGCACTTTCCTCTGGGAAGGGCTGGTTTTGACCTCAGGTCCAGAATAAAATTTCCGGTCAAACACAGATCGACAGCCTCTAGAACAGCCAGAAGCCTAGCGATCAGTGCGTACTCTTGGAATACAGAGCAGGGCCTTCAACCTGGCTCTCCCATGATTCCCTGACCCCTGAGCTCTTATCAAGTTTTGGGATGGAGCTCTCTCAGTCTTTTCTGCTGGCTCTCTTCTCTCTGACCCCAGGGAGTATTTAATTATTTATATAAAGTGGAATAGCTCCAACAGGACTCTGTAGCCTGCGACTGGGTTTCTGACATGCCTGCTAAGTGCCCCAACCACAGGGCTAGAGAGGCAACCCTTTTGGTTTTTTTTTGATGAGGGAAAAAAAAGAAGTCTCGACAACTTTCCAGAGGTAGGACAAGTGCTTCCTGCCCAGCCCTACTGACTCCAGGAGCAGGGCCTTGAAGAAAACCCCCACATATTATGAGACTGAAATCAGCAATGCTGCCAAAACCACCACAGTGGCGGTGAAATCCGGGCCCCACTGAGGTCCATGCAGTTTTGCCACCAACTTGGGCAGAGTCTGGGTTTCCGGCGGGGTCTCCAGGTCCCTCATGAAAAGGCCAGCTGAGCCAAGGTGCTGCGAGTCCTGCTCAGAACTCGAGGAGGCCTGGGTGGAACAGAGCCCCAAGCCAGCCATGGATGGGGATGCACCAGAGTGCACTTCAGTGCTTCACAGAGCAGCTCACCCAGGGTCCACAGATGAATTGGGCCCAGGGCTCCCTGTGAGAGCACAGCCTTGGCCATAACCCAAACTGAATTCTCCCCAGATTACTTCCACTTCTTTGGGACAGAGCTGGCCCTGCTCCTGACCAGTCATGGGTCCTTGTGGCCTCCTTCCCTGGAATCCTAGAAAGCTCGAGGCTTGCTGGGTATACACATTGCAGAGCAGGCAGGGTGCTTATTAACTGCTGGGGGATATCGCAATGGGAGAAGTCAATTGCTGCCTTCGAGAGACAGCAATCTATCATTTTGTTTCCCTCAGCCACCGAGGAGAGCACTGCTCTGCTCAGATGTGATTTTGTGAGCTCTACCAGCCCCCTCTTCCCCGTCAGCACAATTCCTGCCTCACCACAGAGGGCTGGGACTATGTACTTAGAGGATTAAGGGAGGGGAACGAGCCTACGTTGCGGGAGAGATGCGCTGAGAGGCACGGATAAAAATAATGGCTTAAGGGGAGCCAAGAAATTTTCATCCGTGAGGAACCAAACTCCCTCTAGAGGGAGGGAACTGTGGGCTGGTGGTTAGAACAGGGGCCTGGCAGCAGGGCTCCTCCGTGCTATTCTCAGCTGTGTGTGGAAGTGGGAGTTTGTAGTTATCCTGAGGGAAGTGCGAGTCAGGACGCTGGGTTCTATTTCTCGCTCTGGGTGGCTACAGCATGGAGACTCAGTGCCAGAGGCCCCTAGATTCTGTTCTCTGCTCTGATGGGAGCATATCTAGTGGTTAGAGCAGAAGATTGGGAGTTAGAACCTCTGGGCTCTAGCTCTCCCATGACTTCAGTGTGAGACCTTACGCAAGTAATTTAACCTCTCCTTACCTTGTTTCACCTGTCTCTGAAATGGGTTCTGCCTCACAGGGGACGGGGTTGCCCAATTTAGGCAATTAATATTTGCAAAGCCATTTGAGAGCCTTGCTCGAAAGGCACCAGAGAAGCACAAAATGTTATTTTCCCATATTCATCATTTTCCATCAGGGTCAAGCCCCAACCTCAGCAGACTCTGCCTGACAAAGCAGCCCTTGCAGAAGAGTAATCTAACCAGGACTCATCCCTGCTGGAACCTGCCTCTCTCTCTCTCTCCCCCAGGACACAAGGCAGACTTGGGAAAGCCAGGCAGTATTCCACAGGAGCCCAGGCCTACAACCCCAGAGCTCCCCCTTCCTAAACCTGCATCTCCTGGGTAATTTCGTCTTGTAGCCCAGCAGAAAGTTCCGTTGTGGCCATGTCTACACTAGCCCAAAACTTCGAAATGGCTATGCAAATGGCCATTTCAAAGTTTACTAATGAAGCGCTGAAATACATATTCAGCACCTCATTAGAATGTGGGCGGCCGCAGCACTTTGAAATTGCAGGCGGCCGCGCGGCTCATCCAGACGGGGCTCCTTTTTGAAAGGACCCCAGCAACTTTGAAATCCCCTTATTCCTATCCGTATGGCGGTGAGCCATGGCAATTTTGAAGTGCCGTGGCTGCCAGCATTCTAATGAGGCACTGAATACGTATTTCAGCGCTTCATTAGTAAACTTTGAAATGGCCATTTGCATGGCCACTTCAAAGTTTTGGGCTCGTGTAGACGTAGCCTGTATGTGTGCTAATGGGTGGGCATGCAAGGGTTAGTACAAGTCAGCTGGTACACACACAATGTATGTTAATATTCTTGAAACAAACACTTTCAAAAGAGGTATGTAAATGAGGCAAACCAAAATTCAAATTAGGTATAAATTTGCATATTCAACACTATTTGCATATTCTAATTTCAAAAGAGCTTCTTTTCAAAGAAGAAAGCCAATGTAGATGCTGCTTTTTCAAAAGTAAACCCATCTTCGAAAGAATCCTTCTTCCCTTTATTTAATGGCATCTACATGGGTTTTCGTCTTTCGAAAGAAGCTCTTTCAAAATAAGAATATGCAAATAAGCTGCCAAGTATGCACCTCATTTGCATTTTTATTTCCCTCATTTGCATGCCTCTTTCGAAAGAGGAATGCAAGTGTAGTTGCACCCTGCGGGGGTTGGGGGCGGGGCTTCACTCCTCACATGGAGTCAGTGACAAAAGGGCAAACCCAGATGATTCTGGGCAGGTTCTGGTTCCCCCAAACCCTGCACACAGCTCGCAGGGAGTCCAAACAGTCAAATTCTACGACTGAGATCTTTGTTCAGATCCACCTCTTTCTTCTCAGGCTAGAGAAGACTGCCCTTCCAGGAAAGGCCGGTTTGTAAACACTCACCAGCCAATGCTGCAGGCTTCGCGTGTATGACCTGGCATTCTGTACCACAGACGTGGCGGCCGCCATGTGCCCCAACAGTTGCAGGCATGTTAGGACCGGCACCGCGGGGCTGTACATTATGACTTGCACCAAGGATTTGATGGTGCGGAAGTGGGCGTAGGGCAGGTATACTTTTGATGCGATAGAGTTTATGCGCGCCCCTATGAACTCTATATCTTGCGTGGGTTCGGTCTTTGACTTTGCAAGGTTGATAACTAGGCCCAGTGAAGTAAACGTGTTTGCGGTGACGCGTATCATGCGTAGGACCTCTGCCTTTGAGGCCCCTTTCAGTAGGCAGTTGTCCAGATATGGAAAGATAAACACGCCCTGCCTGTGCAGGTAAGCTGATACCACTGCCAGGGTTTTGGTAAAGACTTTGGGTGCCGAGGATAGGCCGAACAGAAGAACCCTGTATTGGAAATGTTCCCCGCTGACCCTGAAACGGAGGAAGCGTCTGGGTGCCGGGTGGATTGTTATATGAAAGTAAGCATCTTGTAAGTCGAGGGCTGCAAACCAGTCTCCATCATCCAGTGCCGTAAGTATGGAGGCAACTGTAACTATCTGGAAGCGCTGCTTGCACAAGTATCGGTTGAGGCCCCGTAGGTCCAAAATCGGCCTCCAGCCTCCTGTTTTCTTCTCTGTTAGGAACTAGCGTGAGTAAAAACCTTTCCCTTGGAATTGTTCCGGCACTCTTTCCACCGCCCCTATGAACATGAGATGATCTACCTCCTGCTTCAGCCTCGCCTCGTGAGAAGGGTCCCTGAGAGGAGGCCGGGTGGGAAGTTTCGTTGGTGGTAGTGACTGGAAGGGGATCGTGTAACCCGTGGCTATAATTTCCAGCACCCATTTGTCTGTTGTGATCTTTTGCCATTGGGAATGGAATGGTTTGAGGCAATGATGGAACATAAGGTGAGAGTGGCGTTGAGCGATGGTATTGATAGTGCAGTCCTTGACATACCCATCGAACTTGCTGCCTCTGGGCTTGCCCCGAGGTTGTACGACTTTGTTGAGAACGTCGCCTGGGGGCCCTGTACTGCTGCTGCTGTTGATGGCGCCCTTGGTCATAGCCTCGCTGATATTGTGCGCACTGTGGTTGGTAAGCGTAGCACCTTTGCTGAGGATAGAATTTCTTTTTCTTGTATGGAGGAATGTAGATACCCAAGGTCTTAAGTGTGGCCCTCGAATCTTTGCTAGAGTGGAGGACCGAGACGGTTGATTCTGCAAACAGCTTTTGCTTGTCAAAGGGAAGATCCACAATCTTCGCCTGTAGATCTCTGGAGATACCAGACGTCTGGAGCCAGGATTCCCTACGCATTACCACTGCTGCGGCTGTTGAGCGTGCCGCTGTGCCCGCCACGTCCAGGGCAATCTGAACTCCCGTTCGCGAGGCCGCATAGCCCTCCTGGACAATTGCCTTTAACACTGGCTTCTTGTCCTCCGGAAGGGAATCCATGAGAGAGGTGAGTCTAGAGTAATTGTCAAAGTTATGGTTTGATAAATGTGCTGCGTAGTTTGCCATTCTCAATAATAGGGTAGAGGAGGAGTAGACCTTCCTGCCGAACAGCTCTAATTTCTTAGCATCTTTATCCGACCCCCCTGATTTGTACTGAGACATCTTCGACCTCTGCTGGGACGATTCGACCACCAAAGAATTGGGTTGTGGGTGGCTAAACAGGAATTCCATGCCCTTGGCTGGGACGAAGTATTTCTTATCTGCCCTTTTGTTCGTAGGCAGAATAGAGGCCTGAGTCTGCCATATGTTAGTGGCTGACTCCATAATGGCTTCGTCCAGTGGGATAGCGATTTTAGATGAAGCTGGGGGTCTCAAATTTTTCAGAAGTTTATGATGCTTCTCCTGTACCTCTGCTATTTGAATGTCCTGCATGTATGCTACTCTTTTGAACAGCTCTTGGAATTGTTTAAGGTCATCTGGAGGGGAGACATCCCCGGGGACAATTGCCTCATCTGGTGAGGATGAGGAGGAACCGCTGGGATAAACCTCCCCCAAGTCCTCTGGCTCCCGAGTTCGCTGGTATGCTTGCTCCTTCGTGGGCTGTAAAGGAAAGTCTCGGGCCTCTGGACCTAATTCCCCCTGGGACAGCTGTGTTCCTCTCCCAGAGCGAGAGTGTACACGGGAGTATTGGTGAGGAGTGGGAGGGGATCTGCCCCTGGATCTAGACCTCCGATGTCGGTGTTCAGTATGATGAGGACGGCCATAACAACATGGACAAGGGCCCGGTGATGGAGACCTGGACCACGATCGGAGAGTGTACCCATGATGTCTGGGAGAGCGGGATCTCCGTGACGACATTGATAATGGTGAAGCTAGTTTGTGATAGTACTCATAGGGATCCATGCCCAAAAAGGGTGAAGGTGGCCTGAGCCATGGTGAAGGTGGTTGGAGGAACGGAGAGAGAGGTCCGAAATAAGCCGGTGGAGTTGCTGCCTGGCGACGCGGCGTGTGTATCTCGGGGGCGGGGTGCTGGGTGATAAGGGCGTCACAGCCCTCTCTGGAGATGGACTGAGGTGCCGGGTTTTGGCTCTAGCTTTCCCCTCCTCCGCAGGGTGGGCACTGCCCCCTCCCGTGCCTGGGATCTTGGCCCCGCTGTCAGCGCCGCGCTCGGTACCGTCATAAGCAGTGCCGCGTGGGTAGCTTCCTCCGGCGCTGGTTGGCCCCGTGCTGGGTGTCCCTGCGCTGTCGGCGCCGCGATAGCCAGTGCCACGTGAGGCGGCACTGCTGATTCCGGCGCTTGCCACGCTGGCGCCCACGGTGCCCTCCATGCCGACTGCTGCATAGTCGGAGGCCCGGTCCCGGCCACGTGCGCGACCGCACTGCCGCTTTCATCAGCCCGCAGCTGAGGGCTCTGCGTTCCACTCGTCCTGCTCGCTGGAACCGCCGGCAAGGATCGAGCCGGGGAGAGTTTCTTCTTCTTTTGCACAGAGGGGGTCAAAGACACCACCTTCCTTATATGTGACCCAGAGGGCCCTTCTGTGTGAGGCTTCTCCGGTGGCTCAGGCTGGAGGGCCTTATCAAACAAGATCATTTTGAGCCTCATTTCTCTGTCCTTCCTGGCCCTGGCTGTAAGCTTAGCGCAGTGTGAACACTTCTGGGTAACATGGGACTCCCCCAGGCAACGAATGCACTCACTATGCCCATCAGAGGCTGACATAGCCTCGCGGCATGACACACTTCCTAAACCCTGAGGAAGCCATCGCGGTGAGTCTTTACTGTTAATCGGGTACTTAGATGCTAATCAGTGCATTCTACAACCCAAATAACATTCACGGCCTTCAAGGTAGCAGATGGCTTAAACGGCCTTCTTTGTCCGCTCCTCTTCCCTCCGTTCCTCTTCTCTCTACTATTTTGTATGGGTTTTTTTTTCACTTTTTCTTTCTTTCTTTTTTTAATAGGAAAAAAACAACGAGCTAATAAGGAAAACAACTATCTTATCTGTCTCAGGCTACAGAGTTGGAGCAGATTCCATCTGCAGCCGTTGGCAGTTGAGAAGGAACTGGCGGGGACCAGATCGCGCACATGACCAAGGGCGCGCAAGGGAGCGGCGCGCATCGGCGCATGTGTGATCCAGTGGAAACTGCTAAAATTCCGATCTGCAGCGCCAGGCAAGCCCGACACCTACTGTGGAGCACCCATGGGGAGCACTCGAAGAAAAAGAAAGAGTCTACAATGCAAGCAGTGAGATTAATTTTTTTTTTTTTTTGGATCACTGGCAATTCCAAATTTGTTTCAATTGTTTCAGGTCAAATTTAAAATGAAAATGTTCAAACTTTTGTATGAATCACCAAGTTAAAAGGAAATTAATTTTGGGTCAAACAACATATTTCATTTTGATAAAGTCAAAACACTTCATTTTGACTTTGATTGTTTTAAATTATTTTGGTAATTTTTGAAAGAAATTTTGAACCAAAAACTTCTTCTGGAAAAAAAAAAAACCAGAAAATGTTTCAGTTTTCTCAGTAAATGTCTTATGATGTTTCTCCCCTAACCAAAATAATTAAGCAGAATGAAAACAAAGTCACAAAATGTTTGATTATCTGTGGGGTAGTGATGTTAGTTTGTACCTGTAAAAGCAATAAGTCCAGCAGAACCTTTAAAGACTAACAAATTTCTTTGGGCATAAACCTTTGAGAGTACAAACCAATTTTGTCAGATGCAATAAAAAATGTTCACTTGTCACCAACTGTGCATTTTTGGCCAAAATAAAGGTTTCCCCAATTTTTTTAACCTGATCTAGCTAAGTAAACTAGGCAGACTGCTCACCAGACAAGGACATGTGGGGCAAAGCAGTGCCTATCCAAATGCATTATGTGCTTTGGGGTCTATGGTGCTAGGAACTGGACAAACACCTAAGAGAAAGGCCCTTCTGCCCCCTACCAGTTTAGCTTGTCAGTCTCTTGTGGGTCCCCAAATCACCCCAAGGGACCATACAGCATGTGACATATCATTGTGATGCTGTGCAGTGAATAAGTCACATCATCAGGCAAAAGCAGCTAAGGGACAGTCCTGCTCTAAAGGCGTATGCTTTCTCCTGCCAGTGCTCAACAGACAGGTTGATCTAGTCAAACCCTTGGTCTCCTACATGGGTCTTGTCACCAAACTAGCTAAGCAGGCTCAGACGGGCCAGTGCTGAGCTGGGAGATCTTCAAGGAAAACTCTGCTGCTGCAGGAAATGCCACCAATGATTCAGTAGGAGAGGTTCTTCTTTTGGGATTGTACTAGACCAGTGGATGCTTTGGTGTTGAAAACGACCTCCTTCAAATGAGCTTGTGATCATTAATAATCCCCTGCCCTTGGTGAGTATTAACCTTGGTGTGTTGGCCAGATTCCAGATCAGGCAACTGTGTTCAGCCCGTGTAACATTCCCCCTGAGCCTTTCATTACATACAGACCTTTGTTTTGTTCAACTGCTATGCAGGATTGCTGTATGCTGTTAACAGCTGCCATGTTTCACCCCAGAAGTGGCTATTTCAAAGGCACCGAATGTAGATTGTTTGCAAAGCACAGTTGGGTCCTTTGGGATCACAAGCGCTACAGGGAAAACTAGGCCTTGTGGTTAAAGTACTGTGTGTTCTTCAGGAAATGTGCTTTTAATTCCCAGTTCTGCTGCTGACTTCCTGTCTGACATCACGCAAGCTTCTTCTTTGCTATGTGCCTGAGCTTCCCATGTATAAAGTACGATGCGTAATACTTCGTTTATTTAGACTGGAAGCTCTTTGGGGCAGGGACTGTATCTTATTACCTCTACAGCACCTAGAACAACAGGACCCTAATCTCAGTTTGGACCTCTAGATGTTAGTATAAAAATAATAGAAATGTAAACTGTGATTAATTGTCACAGAGGTAATAAAAGTATTGCCCGTTAAGAATTAATCATAAACTACAAGCAGTCTTGTCGTACTTTAAAGACTAACAAATGTATTAGGTCCTGAGCTTTCACAGGCAAGACCCACTTCCTCAGATGACTTAGAATTCTAAGTTTATCTGGCAGAGATGGAAGCGGGAGACAAGGAAGGAGAATCATAACAGAGAGAAAGCCGTGCTAGTCTATATACTCTCAAAACAAAAAAGCATTAAAGTAGCAAACTTTACTACTTCGCTACTTTACTGCTTTTTTGTTTTCATAGAATCATAGGTCTGGAAGGGACCTCAGGAGGTCATCTAGTCCAGGCCCCTGCTTCAAAGCATTGTTGGTGTTTTGCAGGCCTGGGGGGTGGAGGGGGAGGCGTTACCTATCACTAGTAGGACCAGCAAACAAAGCAAATTAAGTTACATAGGATGTGTCCCATTCCTGAGAACATCTGCTAGGTCCCAGTCATGCTGCACAGCTGCCTCTCGGCTCCCTGGACACGTGTGAGCTAGCCCAGATCTTCTGGTGTTACCAGTGACAGGTAACCCACTGCCTCCTCCTCCCTTCCTGCTATATAAACCCCAGATTCTAGGGCTATGTCTACACAGCAGCTTTATTTTGAAATAAGCTATTCCAGAAGCGACTTTCTGGAACAGCTTATTTCGAAATAGCGCATCTGCACACAAAATGCCTGTCGAAATAGCACTCAGCTACTTTGAAGTAGAGAGTCCAGGCACAATAGAGCCTATTTCGGGTTACAGCCCTTGGATGCACTATAGCTTATTTCAAAATAGCCCCTATTCCCTGCCTACACAGTTGCTATTCAGACATATCTATTTTAGAATAGGCATGATTCCTCAAAGAATGAAGTTTACAGAATTTGAAATAAGCCACAAGCTATTTAGGAATTATTTCAAAATAGCAGTTGCATCATGTAGACGCTCACAAAGTTATTTTGGAATAGATGCCTTTATTCCAAACTAACTTTGCTGTGTGGACACACACTAAGTGTTGACTCCAGACGGAAGAAGAAGTGGGTCTTACCCACAAAAGCTCATGACCTAATAAATTCGTTAGTCTTTCAGGTGCTACAGGACTGCTTGTGACTTGTGAAGTTACAGGCTAAAATGGCTACCGCTCTGAAACTAATTATCAGATTGTTATTCAATTAAGATCTTTTATGCCCTCAAGCCTCCAACCACAGGAGTGTTTATGTACATCTAGACAAAATAACAAGAGGGTCTTCTCGTCCTTTTAATCCTCCAAAGAAGCCTGGTAGGGACAGGGTTAAAAGGGGAGTTAGGTGGAACTCCTTGCCAGCTGCTGCCTGGCAGAGAGAGAGGATGTGCAGAATGTGTATCACATGGAAATGAAAACAAATCCCCTCCTGCTGTTGCACGCTACTGCCTCTGCATAAGCTGGGCTTGCTCACACACACTCATGCACGTCCTGGGAGCTGAGAGGCAGCTGTGCAGCACTGGCTGGGGCCTAGCAGGAGACAGGAACAGGGCGAGGCCCATCTCCAAGCAGATTTTCCTGCAGACCTGCAGGCACCTTTCGAAAACCACAAAACGGTAACCAAATAAACAACAGGGGCTTCTCCAGCTCACCCTGCCCCACCTACCCCCTGCGGGCACTCAGCAACTCACGGCTGCCAAGCCACTGACGGAGCTGCATGGAGCCATCCAGTGCCAGGCCTGGGAGGGGAGGTGGGTACGGTGCTTTTCAACAGTCAGAGGGGAGGGCTGGGAAGAGCAGAAGGCAGCCTGCTCAGCTTAACTCCCTCTTCCCTAACAGGAGCTGAGCCATCTCCCCTTGGGCTTGTGCATCACGCAGGCAAGTGCCCCTATTCCTTGGGAGCTGCCCACATGCCACCCCTCACTTGTCCCAGCCCCTTCACCAATTGCCACCTCCACAGTCAGGCACCCAGATGAGGGGCCAGTGGACTAACAGGCTACAAGTGAAATGAGTCTGGCAGTCTCAGATAAGTCAGGGGGCAAGACAGCCCACAATGCCTGACAGAGACAATGGCTGCATCCAACCCGAGAGACAGTAGGAAGGGAATAAGGGCCTGATTTGCCCCTGCTCTAGGTGTAAATCCAGAGTGACACCCGTTGTGACACCCTTTGTAGTCAATGGAATTATGCTGGTGTAAAACTGGAGTAACTTCACTACAGCCAATAGAGTGACACTGGTACAAATGAGAAGTGACTCCAAGGTAGTCAATGGAGAGACACCAATGTAAGCCACAGCAGAATCAGGCAGTCAGCGCCATGCGTTTACTCCAAGCACATCTCCCACCTTCCCCAGACACCTCTGCCTTCCATGTTCTTGTCCCTGCATCAAACTGAGGCTTCTTGTTTTGTTTCCATACATGAAGAGCCACCACAGAATGGCACATGAGAACTAGCCTAGCCCACCCACGATCAGCCATGCATTGGGCCTTGCTCCGGAGCCCTCTTGCTGCCACGGTCGGTGGATTTACAGCCATGTCTTCCTCAACAATGTTCCCTTCCTCGTTCCAGTGTGAGAAAAGACACCCCTGCAACGGGGAGAAGCTGCCTCAGTGTCCAATCCTGAGCCCATGCAGATCAACGGAAGCCCCTGTTCTGGAACAGCCTCCCAAGCCTAGCTGGCTTCAAGGCCAGGCTTGCTAAGTTGATGGAGGAGATGGTCTAAGGAGACTACCCACATGCAGCTTGCCTGCAACTGCCAGCAGCCAGCGCACTGGCACCTTTGTGGGAGCAAGGGCCAATGGCACTGGAGTCAAGAGGGCCATGAGGTCATGTCTCCTCACTTTTAATGTGGGCGTAGTGGGGGAGGCAGCATTGCCCCCCCAAGCTGCAGCCTTGGGCAGCAGCGGAGGGGCACCAGGGGCTGCACTTCACAGTTGCATTGTCCACAATAATTTCAGGGTGGGAGCGATAACCACGGTGATCAGCTCCCCTCTGCCTCTGCTGGCACCACCCCCAAGGTAAATAGAGGGAGGGGTGTGCCACCCCCCATGAGTCCTGGCACCACTGACTTGCAGACTCGGCCAAAAGTTATGGGGTTATGACAGGAAAGGTTCTGTGGCCTACATGCGTAGGATGTTAGATACCATGATGGTCCCTCACGTCCTTAAAGTCTGAGTCTAGGAGACTTGTGGAGCTCCCATACAGAGTAAATAGTGAGTCTAACTATATACACAATCAATAAATAAAAGCAGAAAAATAACACTTCAGCTGCATCTACACTAGCCCCTTCCTTTCAGAAGGGGCATGGTAATGAGCAAGGTCGGAAGATGCTAATGAGGTGCTACCCTGAATATGCATTGCCTCATTAGCATAATGGCAGTCGCAGCAATTCAAAAGTGCTGCTTTCGAATCGCACACTGCCCGTGTAGACGGGGGCCTTTCGAAAGGACCACCCAGTCTTTGAAAACCCCTTATTCCTAAAACCAAACAGGAGTAAGGGGCTTTCGAAGACTAGACGGTCCTTTCAAAAGGCCCCTGTCTATCTGCACGGCACGTGATTCAACGGGGCACTTTTGAATTGCTGTGGCCATTATTATGCAAATGAGGCATTGCATATTCATGGCAGTGCCTCATTAGCATATTCTGACTTTGCTCATTACCATGCCCCTTCCAAAAGAAAGGGGCTAGTGTAGATGCAGCTGAAATGTTATTTTTCTGCTTTTATTTATTGATTACTATGTGTATAGATTGTGTATAGTGCGACTCACTGTGTAGACATCGCCTTCATGTACAGCGAATGCCCTTTGTAAGACTAAAGGAGGCAAAAATCCAGGGACAGGTGTGAGTTAAGGGATGGAGTCCCTTAGTAATTAACCATGGGATAACAAGAACATAAGGACAAATTTTCCATTGAAGACAGCACAACATCTCTCTCTTTTGACAAGCTACGTCTACTCTGCCACTCAAAACAAGCTACTGCTCAGAACAGATTCCCAGGAACTTAACAAAAACAAAGTCCTAAATTACACTGCTACATAAGGCAGATTTCATTGATTCTACCTGGCCTGCATCCCCACCTTCATTTCTTTTCACACACTCTTTTGCAACTGACACTGCACTGGACTCTCTCCTGCTTACTTCCGACTTCAGTCCTAGCCTTACAGCCATCACTGTTAGCTCCCAACTGCTCCTCCTTCCAAAACCATTATAGTTCTAAGTACTACAAGCTCAAAGCTGCAGCAGTTGTTATTGTTACTGTGGCGGTGCCTCAGACCATGCCCCCTTAGTGCTAGGTGCTGTACAAACACAGAACATAAAGACAGCCCCTTCCCCAAACAGGTGACCATCTACACATACATATTTACCTATGTCATTTCACTCTACAACAAGATGACCAGTTGTTTGCTTACCATAGGGCTTCCCTTTAGTTCCACCTCTGTAAGAGGAAATCCTGGCTCTACTGAAGTCACAGTACTGCTGCGCAGGTGGGAGGCAGGATGTTTCACTTTGGGTGGGTCTGATGGTCAGCCTCTCCCATGTGGTTACAAAGGTTTCTCAAGGAAGCAATGGACAGCTGCAAGGCAACAAGCACAGGGTGGCTGGCCCTTTAAGGGTGTCTACACTGCAAAAAAATCCCACCAGCAATGAGTCTCCAAGCCCACATCTATAGACTGACTTCGGGGGCTTGTCGCAGCCTGGGGCAGATGGGGGTGCTCTCAGAGCCAAGCTCCAGGAGGAGCAGGAATGCCAACAACTGCTGTTTTGAGTGCAATAGCACAAGCCCAAGTTCATGGCCCCATGTTCAGAGAGTCACTGCCACAGGAGTTTCATTACAGTGCTGACACGCCCTGCCAGGGAACTAGGCCCAGGTCACCTGTGCCAGATCAGCTACCACCCAGCTGAGACTAATCATCACATCTGCTCCACTTACTCCTCAGGCTTATCACAGCTCCTGTGGCATGACTTTGAGCTAACCCCCATCTCTGCCAGGAGAGCCAACAAATTTGCCAGGCCCCTGGGCAAGATATGGGGCAGGGGCAGGGGCAGGGGCGGGGGTGGGGCTTTGTGCTCCCAGAAGGGGCAGGGCCCTGGGCACTTTAGAGTTCTCCAGGCTAACTGTGTAACCCTTCTTCTGCCCCAGCCTCTGATAGGGGAGTTACTCCACAGCTCCCCATCCAATCCAAGCTCCTCTTCTCCAGAGACATCACAGAGCCACTCCGGTCTCCCTCTGCACCCTCCTTGGAATGCCATGGTGAATTGGAATCTTGTAGGGACGGTGCCCCAAGGGGATTCTCTGAACGGGACCTACCACTGGACTCTGGCTGGTCAACCCTCAGCAGTGAGACTCCAAAGACAAAGATTAACTTCGTGTCTTATCTCTCTGCCTGATCTAAAGGCTGTTGGAGCCAATGGAAAAGCTTCACTGACCTTGGTGAGCACTAGATCAGGCCTTGCAAGCACAGCACAAGAGACCTCCTTGCACAGGCGTCTTGTAAAGAAGGCTGAAGGCAGCTCTGTGACATTTTCCTTTTGCCCTGCACGGACCAACCCTTAGACGTATGACCATGAGGAGGGCGGGTCACAAGTGGGGCCTTCCAAAGAGCTTCTTTGAGGCTCTAACTCAGCAAGGTACTTTCTTCAGTCCTGTTGACCTCAGTGAGACCATCAGCATGTGCCAGAGTGCGTGGCACAATCAGGGCCTCTATTCTTGTCCACATACAGATGATATGGTGGTGGGAAGGACAGACAGACAGAGGAGACCAGGGTGAGACAGACCACAGTGACAAAGTCCAAGAAGTTGTTCAGGGACTTCAACAACCATCTGCAGAGGGAATGTTCAGAACTAACATTCATATTCAAATTCGACACATTAACGCGTGGCTTGAACAGGGACAGCGATTACCTGACCCATTACAAGGACTCTTTTACAAATTTTGATGTTTGATGTAACACTTACTTCCCACCCTCACCTACCTCTCTTTCTCTTCTATCTGATTTGCCAACAATGATAACAATTCTGATTTGTCAACCTTGATAACAATTTTTGGACCTCTGTGCTTTATATATTGAGTCTGTTCTGGTAGGGCTGGAGATCTGAAGAAGTGGGTCTGTCCCATGAAAGCCTATCACCTAATTTTGTTAGTCTTTGAAGTGCTCCAGGACTGCTCTTCTGTTCAGGACTGGGTGTATGTTAAATCCAAGTAGACAGAAATCTAAGTGAATTTAAGATGGTCACAAGAACGGCCCAGTGATTAGGACACTAGCCTAGTGCTTGAGAGGCCTGTGCTCTGGACCCTACTTTGTTGCTCTCTTCTGTGTTCAGCCAAATGTATTAATATAATAGTAGGGGCGTCAGAGGAATAACCTTCCAATGAGTCAGTTTCAACAAGAGCATCTTATCAAGAGGCAGCGTAGGGCCAGGTTTGTACGCTGACTCCCCCCTCAGGGCAGTGCTGTGAGACAGATGTTTCCAAGGCTGGGATTCCCTGAACCCTGCTGGGACCAGTGGACTATAGGTGACAGGGATTCTGGGAACCATCCAGCACTTGCAAGAGAGCAGAGTGAACGTGAACGACACCAGTTGCGCTAGAGCTGGACTCACAGAGGAGTTTGTGGAGTGTCAGTTCCGAGGTCTCATGGCTGTGCTTGGGCATCCAAAGGGTTAACCAAACACTCCACGGATGGTTTATGGGTTTTTGTGTTTTTTTTTCAAAGCCTAATTCATCTCATTCCTATGTCTCCCTTCTCCACTCCCAGCTTCCCATGAGCCCCCTAGGGCAGAGCTGCTAGGGCAACTGAACTCTATGGTATGTGTGTGTGGCTGTGGCTCTTGGCGACAAGGCTGGGTGGTAAAATCACATCAAAGGGGCTGCAGTACCAGCAAGATGTAAAAGTGTGTAATTACCGCCCCGGCTGAGCCACCCGCCCAGACTGTTTGAAGTAGCTCAGAGCAGAGATGCATCAAAGGAGAGCATGGCTGGAAGGAGCTGAGAATGAGGTCGAGACAGCCCAGGCACATCCCTTTGTATCAGAAAGAACAAATCTAAAGGCACTTTACACCTGTTACCAAGAACCTTTACTTAGATCAGGGGCTTTCTCTTCTGAGCACAAGAGCAGTTTCAAGGTAAATCTGGTGGTGACAAGGGGCAGGTATATTTCAACACACTTAATTTTCAATCGTGGTAACAGGCACAGAATCTCATGCATGCGTCAACTGCGTGAGTGAACCCTGGGGTTAGTGCATGGAGGTGTGGATTGCCCTGCTCTCTCGGGTGTGGGTAATGCTAGTCAGAAAATAGAATTTCCATCTCACAAGAAACACTGTCATTTTGGGAATAAAAATCAACCCAAATCAGGCCACAAAGTCAAAATTTGCAATAAAAAAAAATTCAGAAACATCCAAACCACCTTCTTGAAATATTTCATCTTGATAATGTCAGAAGATTATATTATAAAATATTAAGCAATAACTGTATATGAATATGTGATAATATATAGACTGCATATTATATATATTATATTCAAATGAATATAAAAGTTGGAATCGAATGAAACAAGCATCAACCTGACTGGAAAGGAGGAAGTCCAAATGAAACACTCTATTTCAGTTCCACATGGTTTCAGTATTCTTCCATCAAAATTGATGTTTCCATCAGACGTTTTGATTTTGACGAAACTGCTTTGTCTGACGGGAAACTGTTACACTGAAAATTGTCCCACTGGCTCCAGTTGTGAGAGCAAACCCTGATATTAGTATCCTCGCAGGTGGATCTCTGTGCACTCTAACACAGGAAATGTGAATCCCAGCATAAGTGTGGACCCTACTGTACTTGGAAACTTGAAACGTGAGTCCCAGTTCACGCACCGAGCTAGGTGTTGTCAAGTCCTGACTTCTCGTCTAGCTCTGCCACTGAACAGCTGTGTCACCTTGGGCAAGTCATGGCCCCTCCCTGTACCTCAGTTTCCTCCCACCTGCAGAATGAGGATAATAATGGCTTACCTGCCTTACCCAGGTGTTGTAAGAGTTAATACTTGTACTTTGCACGTGTAAAATGCTACATCATGCACTGACAGTGTGTTCCTCGGGGCAGCTCTAGCACACCACTGCCCCGAATGGCCTCTTCAGGGGCCCTTTGGAACAGTGTTAAGCAGATGATTGGCCTGGCAGTAGTGTAGGGAGCAAACAGAAAGAAATGAGTCATGTGGCCCTCCTCCCTGCAAGAAAGTCCCTATAGCATGCTAAAGCGGACCCAGAGACATTCACTGCAAGACACTGCTGTGCAGCAATCTGGAGAACAGTATATTCACACTCTGAGATGCTGAGCAGTAACCTGCCATGCAGACAAGCCCTGACTTGCATGAAGCAAGACCTGAAACCAGGGTTTGGGTGGTTTCATGTTTTGTAACCAACGCTGACATAGCTCTGGCTAACAGGCTCTGCCATGAGTGCCCCATGTACAAAGGCTCCCTCCCACCTTTTCTCCTGCCCTGGTGCAGCATGGGCAGTTCTCTGCACATCTCTCTTATGTGGCTACACCTCCTCCAAATGCCAGGCTTTAGTGCTTCAGCCAGAGGTTTATGCCAGGAAACTTGCAGAGCATTCAGCCCTAAGACACCAAACATCAAATGCCATTATTGCTCCATCTCTGGTCTCTACATTGTCATCTTCCTCCAGAGTGAGTCATGCTGGTTGCTAAATAAAACGTGAACTGGCAAACTCAAGTGGGAATATGTATGTGGCCAGCAGCAATGACTCAATGAAACTAAATACATCAGTCACTGAGGCACTGGCTGGTACATCTCCATGTAGGAAGCATGTTTGAGAAGGATCCATGAGGGGGATGGTAAAGGAAAAATCTCTTCCCTTTGACCCTGGCGCTCTAAATGCATGGTACAGTAAGTGGTTTTCATAAATAAGCAACAACTGCAAAATGTTAACAATGAAGGTAATTGACTTGAAAAAGTAACAGATACTTGAAACAGATTGCTAAAGGATGTGGCGAATTCTGTAATGCTGTATTGTTCCTTTGGGATTTGTGTTCTTTGCAGGACCTGCTGCAAGCAGCAGAGGGAGTTGCTCCATGCCCTGTTCTCTCTAACTAGACCAGCGTGGCCAACCTTTTTGCACTGGGGGCCACATGGCAGTTTTTTACATGCTAGGGGGCCAAACACAAAATAGCCCCAAACCTGCTCCCCCCATCCCCAGGCTTACCCCCTCTCAGTCCCAAGCCCCCCACCCCCAGGATTAACCCCCCACCATGCCCAGGATTAATCCCTCTCAGCCCCAAACCCATCCCCGCATCCCCAGGACTAACCTGCCTCAGATGATGAGCTCTATGTGCTACCCTTGCTCCTCCTCAGCTGCCTCCCCACCTCGGCATTCTCAGCGCAGCTGTGTGGTTCCACTGGGGGCACACTAGGCTGCCCCTCCCCACAGCTCTCCTGCTCACTTCCCCCACCTGCGGTGCAGGTGGCTCCCTGCCCTGCCACACTGAAATAACGAGACTAAATTTAATTGGTTGAACAGCCGGGTCCCTCCTGTCGCACTGCCGGCCCTTAAACCAACTAAATTTAGTTCCATTATTTCAGCCATGGGAGGACAGGGAGCTGCAAGTGGCTCTTTACAGAGCTGCATGTGGCTGCAAAGCTGCAGGTGGCCAGCCCCTGCCCGAGCCTGACTATCCCTGTGCCCCATGCTCACTTTGGCTGGCTTGGGTAAAATGGTGCTGCTTCCGCAGGAAAAAGCTTTGTGGGACAGAAAAAAAGGTTTTGAGGGCCAGATTTTGGCCCATAGGCCAAGTGGGGGCCACCCCTGAATGAGAGGTAGTTCTTGGGACAGGGTTGCTCCCTGGAAATCATGCGTTGTGTTGGCTTGAGACCCCAGAAGGAGGGAATTGCTTGCTTGCTGTTTCAGATCCCCTCTGTTCAAGGACTGGGGAACCTTCTTGCAAATAAAACAAGTTACACTGATTTGCCATGTCTCTGCATCACTGATTTTTTCTCCAACAGGAAACCAACCTGCTAGATTCTAGTAATTTGGTACCATTCAGCAGACGGGCAACGTTTTACATTGTGGTTGACCCTGAGATTTTTCAAAACTACCAACAGAATGTGAATTGCCAATTCCCTCTTGAAACTAATGGACGCTGAACATCCAGCTCCCTTCAGGCAGCTTTGAAACTCTCAGTCTTTCATAAATACATACTCCAGTGCACCTGCGAGGCATTGAGCAGGGTGCAGGAATCACCAGGTGAAATTCTGTCTCAGGCAGGAAGTCAGACTTGATGATCACAGTGGATCCTTCTGGACTTAAAAATCAATGTCTCTTTGAAATAACAGTGGTATCTGGATGAATGGAGGAGAACTTTCAGGTTATTAACGTAAAAGGTCTGAGAAAAATCTCTGCCACTCTTAAGTATAACCCGTTGATCAGCGAATCCCATAAGGGCCCCATTATGCCAGTTCACATCAGATGTGCGCCTACTGCCAGAGCTAGGCAAAGCTGGCTCTTTAGCTCATGCTCCTAGCCCTGGAGGTCCCCAGTTTAAGCCCTGGGTGTTGCCTGTCACATACTCATCATCCACAAGAGAATTCAGGCCCTGCCTTTGCTGGGGGTTTGGCCTGATTTAACTGCCTTGGTAATCCACAACAGGCACCAGTGCAAGTCACTCCACTTCCAGGCAGGAGTAATCTGCACGGGCATGAGGTTTTCAGAAGTGCTCTATGCTAGTCAGATTCTGCTCCCATTGAAGCAGATGATACAGCTGCCTTTGGCCCCAGTAGGAGTGGAATCAGACAGTGCTGAGCATGTATGAACCTCCATCAGACTAGCAGTGACTTTGCCTGTAGCATAGCTCCCCTGCAGTGGAAGCTATGGACTACAACATGGTGGCTGTAATCAGAGCCATTCACCAGGTCTGGCAACATCATGTTCAAGGGCTGGTTCAAAACTAGATCAGATTACGTGAGACCTTGAAATCCTAAATACATCTCCAGATTTTGCAGGGCTGTAGGCCCCAGAGGCTTGGATAAGCACCCAACATCAAGGGCTTACTGACATTCACCCCAGTACTTTGGGCTCTGGTCCTATAGTCATTACTTAGGCAAAATCCCATGGAAGTGCTTAGATAGATGGAAAATGATGGTGTACAGACAAACTGAAAGATGTATGGGGAAGAGATGTACCAGAGGGTAGTTGTGTTAGTTTGTATCCACAAAAACGAGAAATCCAGTGGCATCTTATAGACTAACAGATGAATTGGAGCATAAGCTTTCATGGGCAGAGAACTGCTTTGTCAGATGCAGGTGTGCAAATGTGCACAGCTGCACACACATCTCATCCTGTGTGGCAGCAGCTCCACAGTTTGGCATGCAGCCCACGCCATAAATGTGAGGCAGTAGTCAAAGCAGAAGAGCTGCATTTCTGACAGGCAGGGCTGTACTTACAAGCAGCTGCCACACTCCCTCACCTTCTAATTTGGAACCTTTCTTTATTAACCATTTCCCCCACCCCTGCTTTCCAAGTGAACGGTGGCAGCTCCTTCAAGTTCCCTGGGTACCGGATCTGAACTCCAGCAAAGAGCTGCCTCTTCTGCAACCACAGTTTAGGGAGAACATCCTCCCTGTCAAATGGACATGACTGGATGTGGAATACCTCAAGGCATAGACAGCTCAGGCCCCAAGCACATGTGAATTTCAAAGCTACCAGTTTCATTCCTGCCATACAAGGCACCTTGCTTTGCAGCAAAACTCCATCAGCCCTACCTCCCGCATCAAGCTCTTCCCACTGCCTGCCTTGGCTCCCAGTGCCTCCCCACCTTCTCGTGCCAATGAAGGTCATTTCCCCTTGCAGGGGGTGAGGGTGGGGATGGGGGGTGTCTCACTATCTTCTGGACTTGACACTCACCTGGGCCCAGCTCAGCAGAATTATCCCCACTGGGACTGATGAACTCCTAGATGGAGGCCTGGCACTCAGTGTCCTAGGCTGAAATTTGCCCCTCTGCAGGACTGCACAAAACACAGGCACCACTCACCTCCCACTTTGAGGCTTTCTGTGGCTCCAAACACTGTGCGGGGATCAGTTTCACACCCAGTGCCAGAGCTGGTGCCCAGTTTTCTCCACTGTCCTTAAAATGCCACACAGCCATAATTATTCATCTGTGCCTTGAGAGAGCCAAGAGGCTCTAAGTGCACTCGGCATGGTACGAACACAAAGTGAGAGACCGTCCCTGCCTCACTGAATTTGCAGTCTAACTAGGCAAGACAGATGCAGGGGAGACAAGGAAGGATCCCTACCCTCCTTTTACAGAGGGCCCCTGAGAGATTCAGTGATCAGCCTGATGTCATGCCAGGAGTCAGGAGCAGAGCTGGGAATTGCACCCAAATCTCTTGAGTCTCAGCCTCGTACCTGGAGCACAAGAGTCTCTAAGCACCTGGAAAGTGCCCATCTCCAGAGAATCTCAGTGCCTGCTAATGCCCAGTCCATAGGCAATGACCTAGGGGGCAGTTGGCTGGCAGAAGCAAGGATCACGTAGGGTGCCTGGCTCTCCTGTGCTCCCCTGAGGTGTACATAGGAGCAATGAGCCACACAAGCATCTGCTCTGACCCGGATGAGAACTCCTCTCTGCCCCTCACCCTCTGTTGAGGTGCCACCTGATGTCTGCACCTGAGCCCTCTAAGCACGGCATAGGGAAGATGGGAAGAGTGGGGTGAGCCTGGCACTTGCCCCAGATTGCCACTGGCTCCTGCACTCACACATCAGTGTATCCCTTTCCTGGGGTGGCTGCTACACGCACACATGCACACATGACCACCGCAGTGTTGCTGAAGGGTCCGTCTAGCTGCAGAGACAAGAGGGGCTCTGCCCAGCAAAAGGGCTGGTTGGTGGGGATCGTTTCATGTACTCTGTCATCCATTGCAAGAACCTGCAATTTGTGAGGCCAAAGAGGCTGGTTCCTCTGGTGGTTAGAGCCTGGGGGAATGGAGGATCCTCCCCACAGTGTCTGTCACCACATCTTCCTGGGAGATCTCTGAACCCAGGGAGAAGAGGGGAAGTAGAATGATCAGCCAGCCCCCTTACCCCTCTCCCCCAGCACACACTGTCACAGGGAACAAATGAGGAGAGTGAGGAAACACACTGCTTGTATTCAACCCCTCCCCCGACTTACAGACATGGACAGAAAATTCCCAGCCGCCTCCCTCCCATACGGGGGCATCTGGAAGTTCCTGCACGATCCTCACATCCAAACGATCTCAAGGAACTAACCAGACATTTGCTGCCTGAAATGCTAAACTGCTCATTAGAGAAGGCAGCACAGTGCATGTTGTTATCACCCTGAGTCAGGGAGAGGTTGCTCTTTCTGGGCTAATACTAGATATTTTGGTACATCGCTGGTCCAATAGAACCTCTATTTTACGAACATCTGGCTTACCACAAATCTGTTCTACCAACCGTTTGTCCCAAGGTGGGGAAATCACAAAACAAAAGCAACGTCAGTGAAGAACAAGACAATCTCCAGAGCTGGATGAAAGAATTTTGGAGATCTGGATCCACCCAACTAGCTTCACGACCAGGTTCATCACAACAGAGGAGGCAGCTGGGCCAAACCTGAGTGAGAGTCACTGCAGCCTGCCGCAGTGCCTCTCAGGTTGCGGGGAAGTTACGGGTTTCCAGTCATCCAGGTCTGACTGAGAGGGGAACTCTGGGCCAATGCCCCAAGTGTACACTAGTGAACCTGGGCTTTTCAGCAGCACTTAGCATCTTACTGCTCTCAGTGCACTGGAAACAGTTGTGCAGAAGTTTGAGAGACAAGAGGAAAGTAAGGCAGGGACCATATGGCAACAAGAGAGATGAATGTCAAGAAGGCTAACTCATGCAGCTCATTCACAGAAACTAGGTTGCCCACCATGGGCATAGTCCGTGGCAACAGAAGGACTCCAAGAGAGCAGATCTTTAATCAGATGTCTTCTGTCTCTAGTCCTAGGTGTACCTCCTCCCATCCCTAGTATGCACATACTTGTCCTTCAGCCTCTTCCACTAGAAAGCAGGACAGCCATGATGGGTAGTAGCTCCCCGAAAAAGTCCTGCAGATAGAAGATCTGGGCTGACTTCTGCACTTCTTCCCAGAAAAGAAGATACTTTCTCACTGGGAAGAAAAACAAATAAGTTTTATTTTCAGTGTTTTTGTGGGAAAGCATCCAGCTTTGGGGAGCAAAAATGCAAGCCCCAATGCCCTCTGTTCCAGATCAACTGGAAAAATAACGTTCACTCTTGGAAGGAGAGCAAAGGAAAACAGTTCCACTTCAGACGGGTCCCAGTTCCATCCTGGTTTCACTTGAACAAACACAGAATTCCTCCCAAACTCCTTTCTAGAAAACAGAACTTCTCTGGAATCAAGCAGGATAATTCTTCATGGGTCCTCCTGTCCCAGGGCTGTAATTTACTTTGCATTTTGGGACATCAATGTTCCTAGAGAATAAAATATAAATTGGCCATCCCAGCTGACCAGGTGGAGTGTCCCAATGGGGGACCCACAGAGCCAGCTTGAACTTTTTAACATCAGCATCAGGAAACAGTCAGACCAAAAGCAGAAGGGGCTGCAATAATCAAACATGCTCTCTGCCTCCCCAGTTCTCTAACGCACACACTGGGCCTGATTCCCCTCTCTGCTCACTGTAAACAAAGACTGACTCCGTGGCCATATACACTGGGGTAAGTGAGAGGAGACTCAAGCTCTGTTTCTTTTCCTGTCCTGGACAAAGGTTCCTCCCCTTCAGTGAAGTCTTCTCAGAGCAGTGAAAGCGCTCGCACCATGAGCTCCCCTGTACCACTAACCTGGCAATGGGTACCAGAACTCCAGCAGTGCATGCATTCCCGAAGCAACGCTCTAGTCATCTGGCTGGAAGAGCCATATGGCAACGTTTTGTTAAAGCCCTCTAGTGCTCCAGAGACACCACAGGTTATGTGGCAGTGCCACGGTGAGGGTACCTGGACCTCCCATACTGGGCATGTTTAAAGGAGGCTAATATGAAACTGGCATGCCAGATGTGTTCACAGCAGCGCTGGCTTGTATTCCAGCCCCAGAGCCATTGTCTCACCCGCGTCCTGCCTGTAGCTGTCAGTCTAGATTAGGATGCCAGCACACAGACAGGATGGTCTCAGTCCCCTAATGCAGGCACAACTTCCATGGCAGAAAAGTCAGCAGACTCCATCAGAAGCCTACTCCTGTCCTCTGCTGAATTCTCTACTAGTCTCCATCAGATGGCCTACTCCCCCAGGAAGAAATAGATCACTTGCCTAGGTTTCCAGGCAAAAATTGGGCATCTGGAGCCAAAGGAAAATTCCCAGCTGGAATTTGCCTTGTGGGCAATGGGAGTAAGGCCTGCAAGACAGAGGGCCCTACAGTTGCTTAAACACCACCCTGCCAAGTTGGTGCCCAGCTGGTGGATGGCGTTTCTGCCTCTACTCTGCTTTCCAGCCAGCTCCCGTGACCAGCCTGCTGCAAGGCTGGCGACCAGCGGCCTCGCCGCAGTGAGCGCCTGTCTCTGGAGGGCCCTCCCAGGAGGAAATGTGGTTTTGCAGTGGCTGCCTGTCCGTGGGATCTATTTGGAGACACAACCCCGCCCGCATGAGGGCTTGATGGATGACCAGCCAGGAGGATAAAAGGCTTTCCTCTTAAAGAAGCCTGGCTAAATATAAACCCTTGCTGGCTTTTATGTGTCTTGAGTGCTAACTGAAACCAGCTGCCATGGTAAAACTGCTATTCCAGGCCCAGCCACTGCCACCAGGCCCAGGAGGCTGTTGTATCTTGTGATGGGCCCAGCTTGGAAAGGAAGGCAGAGAACACAGCTGCAGCCTGCGTGGGCTCCTGGGTTGTGACTGATGCAACTTATTTGGGGCCACACAGGATTGGGTGTCCTCCATCCCATCCCCAGTCCTTCTGTGCACCAGAGGTATGCAGAAGCAGGAATGCTGTCACTATTCCCCCACAGCAAGCACTGCTCAGGGCTGCCGTTAGCATCCTGTGCTGTTCCTCTTGCAAACCCTGGTGGTACAGGAGTCTCTGTAGTCCTTGGCACTGCAGAGAGTCTGAGTTGCTCCAGAATAGGCAGCAACTGATGAGAGGATGCTGCCCACTAGAGCAGCCTGCCGGCTGCTCTACTTTATGTTGGGGACTGCTCCTGCTTCTAGAGCCACACACAAGGCTTTGTACCCGAAGGTACAAAGATGGTCTAAACCAGAGTTCTACTCCACACTCTGCCACTGGGCTGCTGAATGACGTTGAGCAAGTTGTGCCCTCTGTCTGTGCCTTGGTTTCTCCACCTGTGAAACAGGGTTAATGATATTGTCCTCCTTTTTAAAGTGCTTTGAGACTTAGGGATGAAAAGTGCTACACAAGAGCTAGGTATCCTCCTCCTCCTCCTCCGGGCACCAACTCCTAAGGGAGCTGCAGTAGTCTGTGGCCTGGGAGGGCCAAGAGCATCTAAAGAAGGTGTGGCTTGCAGTACCACAGTCACTGTATAACTCCCTCACTGCAGTGCAGCAAGAGGGAGTTGAACTGGGAAAGTGGTTCCACAGTCAGGCCTCATGTTGGAGCTGACTGGTCCATCCTCAGCAAGAGTCACACAAATCTCACACTGCAGAAAACCCAGGCACCATGATACAAGGAGGATGCTCTGAGTGGGTTAAACCCACAGCCCCGGCATCCTACCTCCACCAGGGACTCAGGGACTATGTGAGCGGCTTCAGTGCTGGCCAGATACTCCCCTGTTGTGGAACAAGCTGCATCTCCCTGAGATGAAGAGCACAGCATCAAGAGGCAGTGCGCAAGCAAAGGAATCTGTCTGTGGAGAGAAAGGGCAAGCATGCAGGGTGGGATGTGGGTAGAGACTGACCGAGGAGGATCCAGGAGAGTCCCAGCAATAGAGGTAAAGAGAAGAGGAGTTGGCCACAAGGCCTGGCAAGGGACTACAGGGTGGGTCACATAACCGACATTGGAGCGAACTTCTTAGTGAGCTTTGGGCAGGTGAGTCTAACATCGGAGAAGCAACTGGGAGCACAGAGCCATGTCCTGTGGTGGCCAGCCAGGGCAGGAAAGGTGTTCCTGTGAACAGTTTTAGAGAATGCTTCTCAAGCAGGGAAAAGCTATGGCTGGGCTTTTGTTCTGTGAAACCTGGTCAGTCAAGTCTGAACTTGCAACCCCAAAGCAGCAGTTGGGAGACTGGATGAGGGTCCCATGTTTCAGCCAAAACCCTGGTGGCTGGAGGAGATGGGTAGGTAGCTGCTTCCAGATTCTCATTTCTGTTCTCTCTGTTGCTGCTGGCTGCCACGGTGAAAGGCAGTCAGAGACACCGGCAGCAACTGGATGACAGGCACTAACCAAGCAACCAGAAAAGAGAGAGAATGATTTGTTTTAGAGGAGAGGGTTTTCAGTCAAGTGATGCATATCTAGGACAGCCAGCCACCCGAGAGCTGACTTTGGCATCTCCAGGACTAATTCATGAGCTTACATGGCCTGAGCTAAGGAGCCAGTCACTACACACCCACCGGCTGTGTCCTCACTTGCTTCTTTTGTACATCAGCTCCAGCTGGGAGAGACATAACATACCCTGACTAGTAGGCTGCACATCCACCTGCTTGAAATTCTACCCAGGGACTGGACCCCTCTGTGCTTCCAGCACAAACCCAGACTGGCTCACACCCATCCCCACTCCAGCCCACCAGGGCTGTGCGCTCCTTGGCAGCCTCAAGCGAGCAGAGTTGAGGTCTGCCCTTTGCCAGGGCACCCTGCCAGCTTCACCATTGGCTCCTACGCCCTGGAGCCCAGTTTAGAAGCCTTGTGTTACTGCTTCCCAAACACAGTGGGTTCGGCTTGGTGCACCTTCCCTGGAGTGCACTGCGGAGGACGCGGGCTTGAAATAGACAAAGGAAGGGACACCTAAAAATAAACCCTAATTACAGAGGGGCAGGGTGTCTGGAGTTCAGAGCGCTCTGCTCTGCTGGTATCTGGTCACCAAGGCTCTGAGCACTAACTGCCCTCTCTGCCTCCACTGTTAGGCAGAAATGAACCTCCTGGACAGCCACCTGGATCGCAGCAAGTACATTCTGCCCCACAGGTCCAGATAGCCCCCTCAGGGAAGTCCTGTGGCATGCAGGGATGCCAGCATCCCTTCCCCAGTGCCTCTGCTGCTCAGAACAATTAACTGCTCTTGGCCAGTGAAAATTTCCACCCTGCTGCGGTTACATTCCAGGAGGTGTCAGGCCCTCCTGCACTTTGAATGGAGGAGGGAGGGATTGCAGCTCTTCTAAAGTTAATCCCCATTGCTGTTAGATCAGGGTGTCAACTAGAAATGGAGATGCTCAGTCTTCCTGAAGAAAGGACTGGGGATGTGTGTAGTTTCTATCCTGCAAGAGATCATTCCAAAGCCTGGACAGAGGATAGCTGGGGTCTCCTCTGAGGCATCTGTCCTCATCCCAGCCTGGCAAAGAACCAAGAGTGATGAAAGTCACATCCCTCCCCAAAGTTAACCACAGCTGACAACAGAGGAGCTCAGAGCCCAGATGATCACACTGTGCTGAGAGGGGCTGGCTGAACTTTCTAGCCTCCTGTTAACTCATGGGGTTAAGGAGTTCAGACTCCTCAGAGCCCAGGGCTACCGCAGACAGATGGAGGGTTCTGCGCCCACTCACAAAAATCGGCTGAAGAGTCCTGGGGGGTAACTGATCCCTGGCAAGACCCCTAGGTAGGACCTCAACTGCTATAAGTCAGCAGAGCACCACTGACTGCAGAGGAGTTATGCTGTTTGCCACCTGCTGAAAATCTGGCCTACTGACTTCGGCACAGCTTCCCCACCGGCTCCAAACTGCCTGGGCAGCACAAGCCCATTGAGATAGGTGCCAGGACTGCAGAAGAGAGTTTCAGCATTTTCGGTTTAGTTTGCCAACAACTGTATTATTATAGCTGAACAGGCACAGCACGCAGGATTTCCTGATGCCCAATCCCCGGCTCTGACAGCCAGGCCACACTCCCTCCTTTCCCTGTTGAAATACAACCACCTCTGAAGGGCAGTGACACAGCAGTGCCTCACCTGAGATTCTGTATCCCATTGGAACGCCAGGGGAGAGAAGGAGGATGGAGGGGACAGAGACAGAGTAATGGGACTCCTGGCAGGATATAGGGTCAGGGGCTCTTTAATGGCCATAACCTGTGTGGATTTAGTTTTGGATCTCAGTGACTGGAGGCACAGGGACCGAAGTCTCCCTGTCCAGGGGTGACTCAGAAGGAACAGTGCCACTTGCTGAATCACCAGCACTGCTTCCTGCACAAGCAGGCTTCGCACCGACCACTCCCACGGAGGAATCAGCCAAACACAACGTTGTTGAGCTCACAGACCCAGTGCTTAGGGGACCACCCTGGGGTACAGCCTGCTGTGGAGTCCAGGCTTGTGCAGGGTATCTTCGCTCCTGATTACAGGGTCCCTGTTCAGCCCGTCCCCAGTTCAGTACTGGCTTCTTATTGGCACTACAACACATCAAGACCGCACTGTGCCAGGAGCTGTCCAAACACATCCCTGCCCCAAGCTAATGGAGGAAGTAGACAGGACAGACAGAGGGTGGGGGAGTGAAAATAAAGAGTCCAAGTAACTTCCCCCAGATCACATGACAGGCCTCCCAACTGCCGCAGCAGCTTTCTGCCCACGACAGCACAATCTCTGATTTGACACCCCTCATCTGTCTCTTTGGGGCGCAGTCCTGCTCCTCCTGAAATCAATGCAGGGTTAGCAGCAGCCACAAGATTAAGAGGTGATGTTTCCCCAGGCACTATGCAGCCCTACCTTTCCCTCGCCTTCTGAGTTGGCCTAGAGTCGTCTTGTCTGCTCAGCCCAGCTAGTGTGCATCTGCCTCTGTGCTGTCACCGTCTGGGGCTGTCCGGCAGGCTTGGAGCTCTCCCCACTTCTGTCTCCTGTAACCCCTGCAGTGCTGTCTCTCTCCTTCACCTCAGGAGAGAGCTGCTGCCCCTGCCCCTGCAGCCTGCAAGACTGAAAGGGGAGTTTTGCCACTGGGTGTCATGAAGGGAGAATTTCCCCTCTTGTCTCTTGCTCCAGTGCCTCAGGAAGCCACCCCCTCTAAGTAAGAGAGTTACCAAGTCCCGGAGAAATGAGAATGGAGAGCAGAGAACCTGAGGCCATAGGCTGGGCACGAGCGTAGTCTGAAACACTTCAAATCACGAGGGTGGGGTGCGAGTGGATGGGGGGTGGAGGAGCTGAAATTCAGAATCCCTCCTGGTCTAGGTCACGGTAACTGCTCAGGCCAGCAAAGAGAGGGATGATCTATGGTGGAGGCATATAGGGAGACAGTCATCTGGTGCAGGTGGCCAATACCAGGTCTAAGCAGTGGGAATGAGGTGGTAGCGCTGGGCCTCTCCAAACTGGTGGTTAGAATGGGTCACAAAGTGAAGGAATCAAAAACATGATTCAGTTGCAGAAAAAGGACTATATATTCTGGGGTGTATTACTAGGGGTTTTGTAGGTAAGGAAATTACTGGGAGGTAATTGTCCTGCTCTACTCAACACCAGTGCAGCCTCAGCTCGGTCCTGTGTCCAGCTCTGGGCATGGCACTGAAGGAAAGATGTTGACAAATTTGGCAGAGATGGAGGAGTGCAACAAAAAGGGTAAGTGATTTAGAAGACCTGACCGATCAGGAAAGGTTAAAAACCCAGAGCCTGCTTAGTCTTGCGAAATGGAGACCGAGGGGGGCTGAGAACAGTCTGCACATGTGTGATAAAGAGGACAGTGGGCCATTGTTCTCCACAGCCAGGACAAGAAGCAGTGGGCTTAATCTGCAGGAGGCAGGACATTGGTTCGACATTAGGAAAAGCTTTCTACCTAAAAGAAGAGTAAAGCTCTGGACCAGGCTTACAGGGGAGATTGTGGAATCCCTGGAACCGAAGGCTTTCCAGGACAGGTTCAACGAGCCCCTGTCAGGAATGGTCCAGGTTTGCTCAGCCCTGTCTCGCTGCTGGGGACTGAACCTGATGACTTCTCAAGGTCCCTTTTATTTTTTCTGATTCTATTCATTTCTATTTGACTCCTCTTACCCCCGTGCTGTCCAGGATGACTTAACTTTAGCCCTGAGCTAGAATTCTCTGCATTTACCCTATGGCACAAGCCACAGCTCCCCCTTATTCTAGATCCTGCCCTTTGCCCCAGCTGGGATTTTCCCCTGAGAAGATGAGCTTGGAGATGTTCACCTCTGGTGAAGCCTAGAGGGTTATTCTCTGTATTAGCGTCTAAGCAGTAGCGCCAGTAAGGAACTATGCCCTGCCCATGTGGGAGCATCCACCTCTACTGAAATGGGGACTCCTAGGCCTCATGCCAGATACTCCTCTGAGTCAGCCTTATAGCTCTGCTTCTCCAAGACTCACCAGGTGTGGCGGTATCTGCGGGTAGTGCTAGGTATGTTTATATTTTACAGGAAGCTCTGCCACCTACTAGGCAGTATAGGGTTACATACTGAGACACAATGCTTTTCCTGGCTCTGCCACTGGTCTGCTGTATGACCTTGGGCAAGTCACCTTGCCCCATATAAATTCCATGACTATCTTATCCTTTTGGATTGTAGCCCTTCAGCAGGGTCTGTCTCTACCCGATGCCCAACATAATGGAGTCCAAACCTTAGGTACTGATGCCGGGTGCCACCAGAAAACAGAATAATAATTGATTAAGCCAGGTCCTACACTCAGCTCCATGGCACTTCCCCATCTGCCACATATTGACTTTAGAACGCTACAGCTAATCCATTCTGAGATGTCAGGGACTGTCCTAGGCATCAGTACACAGAATGCAGATTTGGAGGGAAACTGGAACACTGGAAAAGCCTGATTTCCACCACTCAGCCCTGCCCACTCCCAGTGCTGAAGGCAGGGGACCCTCCAAGGTGCCTCTTGCTGCCACCTATACATATAGCAGGCAGCAGCTGAGTAGGTTGCTTTCACTGGGCATAGAGCTTGGCTGATACAAGCTCTTTGGGGCAGGGGCTTTTTATTCCATGTTTGTACAGTGCCTAGCACAATGAAGGCTTTGTGCACGACTGGAGATGCTATGTGCTAGGGTAATACAAACAACACAAAAGGAGCAGCATTACACCAATGATCTGGGCCATCTGCACTGCCCGCAACCAATGGGTTAAAGCTCCATTAGTCATCTTCTGAACTGGCTGATGTGCAAAGCAACCCACGGAAGTGAAGCCAATGGTAGAGACCTAGTGCCATCTAAAGCCCACATCATGCCTTGGCCGCTCTCTGTGCTGAGGCAGAGAGGTACTTTCTGACTCCAGGGGGCGTTGATGGGGTTTATGCCATCTGAGTGAGCACAGGAAAGGACCTGTCACAGGCAGGGGCAGGCAGCCAAGCTAAGCAGAATGGCCCTGATGATGGTAGAACCTCAGCTTTCGCCCGCAGCAGCTGGAAAGGATAGGGAGAGTGAGCCACCAACAGCCTCTCCCTGCAGCAGTGTCCAGTGGGACTGGGAGGCACTGTGTTTGTTTGCAGCTGAAAAGACTGAGGCAGCGCAAAAGCCAGAGCAGAACTCTCAGAAACAGCCTGGAGCCGGGGGCACATCAGCAATCCCTTCCTAGAGAAGAACTGGGGTGTAGGGCACCTTCTTGACCCTTGCATACAAAGATTTTATCACCAAGCTTACCCAAGCCCTGCAATGCTGGGCCCCAGAAGCAGAATGGTTAAAGGACTTGCACATTTGTCAAGAACCCTATGCCACGCTCCACCCAGAATCCGCACTTCTTCATTAATCCTGCCACACAGGAGGACTTGGTGGGGGAATGAAACTGATGTGCTCAAAAGCACACACCAGTTATTGTCATAGCGGCTAGCCTTGGGGCAGGACCCATGGTGCCAGGTGCTACACAAACACAGAACAATAAGACAATCCCTGCCTCAACGAGTTTATACTCTAATAATACCTAATGCTTACAGAGGTCTGTCCATCAGTAGATCTCAAGGCACTTTAAAAAGGAGGGGTCGCTATCTCCTTTGTACATGTGGGGAAACTGTGGCACACAGCTAAGGCCACCCAGCAGGCCAGTGGCTGAGTCAGGAATAGGACCCAGGGCTGCTGAGTCCCAGACCATTGTGCCATCTACTAGGTATGTATGAAACCTTTCTAAAGCCCCCACCTAATAGTAAGGTACGTCCTCCAGTGCACATGTGTCAAACACAAGCACACATCTGCCCCACAGGGGTACATACCCCACATAGGATGGCTGCCCTCAATACTGCACATTTGGTAAACAGCCTTTTCCTTTGAGCTTGGACACACAGCTGTTTTCATTTTAAAAAAGAACACAGTAAATGCATAGTTGTTTGTAATAAGAGAGAGAGAGAGAGAGAGAGAGAGAAAGACATACTTGTTCGCCCACACCCTCTACAACCAGTGGATTGTACTCCATGGGACACTCAACAGGCTTCAGCAGATCTCCCTGAAGCAAGAGATGAATTGCCCTCTGCTGGCTGCTGACAGCAAAGCCGATCCAGCCATAAAACACCTTGGGACATTTCAGATAAGATTTCCAGTATCCTTTGCACACCTGCTTGTGAGAAGGTTAGACTCCCAAACACATGCGAGCTGACTGTTGACTTATTTAAGCCTAACAAGCTATGGAATTAAGCTGACAAAGAGTCACAGAAAGGTAGCTGTGTTAGTCTGTATCTTCACCAAACAAAAAAGCAGATCGAGAAGTGGGTCTGCCCCATGAAAGCTCACCACCTAATAAATGATTTTGTTAGTCTTTAAAGTGCTTCATGACTGCTTTTTTGTTTTGTGCTCACAAAGAGGGCAATGAACATGTGAAAACCTGACCTGTGCTAGTGACAGAAGCAGCATGTGATTAAAAGAGACCTTGCTGAAGGCAAAAGGTCTCCAGTCACAAGATAAATGCTCAGTGTTAGGCATATGCTCTCTATGCAAAATTCATAATATAATGAAACCACATAGAGACATCTGATCAAGGTTTGGTCCTGCCTTGGGCCGGGGGCTGGATTTGATGGCTTTTTAGGTCTCTTCCAGCTCTACTGTTCTGTGATTCTACGATTCTATGAGCTGGACTTTGGATAACTGAATACTTGCTACGTACCAACATGCAAAGCCTAGCCACATAAACGTATGCTGCTCTGTTGGCTTCATTTCTGCAGTAAAAGACAAAGAGGCCCACCAACTAGTTAAAGGAGTATCACTGAGTTCCTATACACTCTACTCAGGAACCACTAAAAGACTTGGGGAGCTAAATTTTCCAAAGGACACTGCACCTAGCATCCCATTGTGACACTTGGAGACAGATATTCCAAAGAGTGCTGGGCACTTTTGAAGACCTCTGGCCACCTTATTTTCCAAGTGGCACTGAAAAGGAGCCAGGGTATCTCAAGACACTTGTGATTAACAAACAGATAAACACTCCCTGGATGCATCATGAGACAGCAACACAGCTTGTGTGGTAAAGAGACCAGGAAGTTAACAATCACTCATTACATGTAGATAATGTACCTGGGGCTTTTCATCTTCCAAGCAATGAAGGGCTCAGGAGACAGGCCTGTCCCTGTTCTGCATGTCCTGATTTACGTTCAGGTCAGCCACGCCTATCAGAGGGGGTGCAGCAGAGCCTAATTCCAGGTGTAGCTCAAATTCCATCCCAGCCCCAGCACATCATTGCAGACCTGCTCACTTAGAAGTCCCTATCCCCCTGAGTACTGACACTGGAACTGTGTGGACCATCCAAACCCACGCTGATCCTGCTGTTTGCCTTCAAAAACCAACAAAGGTTGCTGCACAGATGCTAAAGCTGATAGAAAAAGCGTCCCTTTGTCCTGTTCTTCAACAGGAAAAGGATTCTGGGCAGCCTTCTGTGCTGTTGAAGCCCATGAAGACAAAGTGGTATTCTACTGTTCATGGGAAGGAAATTAATCCACTGAAATACTACACTGGAGTTTCTATTTTAGCGTTGTATTATTCAGAAAATGTTAAACTGTGTGAACTATATTTTCTTGGCCAGATTCTGATCTTGGCTACGCCATTGTAAGTGTGGTGTAAGGACCAGTTTCAGATCTTGGTAAGGCTGGTGTAAGTCCAGAGGCATATTTCCCCATGGGGGGAAACCAAGGTTCAGGACTTCCCGCAGGACAGATCAGCTCTTTTGGGGTTGCAGGGTTAGATTCTGTGGGTGCCCTCTAGGCTCTGGGACGGCAGTGACACATGGGCATTCCACAGTGGGTCCCATGCACTCTCTAGCATCATCCCCCTCCACATTCACCATCAGCAACGTGCAGCTTCCAGTGTGTGCGCGGACGATCCTGCCTCTCCCCTGGTGTGGTACAGCCTGAGAGCTGCACCGGCTTCCAGCTTTCCCATCAGCTACACTGAATGGCCACAATCACAATCATCCTGATTTACAATAGATAGTCATTTTCTTCTTTTGCAGTAACTTTTTTACATATACACCTGCCTTTTTTATTTCCACTCCATTCATCTGATGAAGTAGGTTTTACCCACAAAAGCTTCTGCCCTAATAAATCTGTTAGTTTCTAAGGTGTTGGGGAACTCATTGTTTTTCCTAGGGGGTAATGTTACAGTTCCCTTTGCCCAGCCCTCTGCGCTAAGGCATTGCCCTGTGTGAGCACTATCCTCTCTTTTGCTCTCCAGAGGTGCATTAGCCTGTGTCCACACATTCTTCTCCAATGTACCTAATCCCCTGCTCACAGAGAAAGGCTGTGATTGTCACTGCCTTTCAATAAACCGTCTCAAGAGACAACCTCACATCACAAAATGAGGCAGCAAGAACATCAGGGGATTGATCTGTGGGAGGGAACAGTAAGAGGTCCACTCAGCAAGTGAGGCAGCTGGCGGGAAGGTCACAGCTAAGTCTCTTGCTCTGGTGCATCAGCTCATCATACAGTGTTGGGAGCTGCCACCTGATGTGCCCTGTGCCTCTCTTTGTCTGCTGCTAGGGAGCAACAGCTGTAGTACTGACAGGGAGAAAACAGAAGCTTCCTGTTCCTGCTGATGTATCATTTACCCTTGGCTCAGCTCAGAAAGACCTAAGTGGCTTGGAAGCCTAATCCCTATTTTCAAAAGGGATACGCCTACGACCCAAGTCCTTAAAGTGCCTAACTTCCATTAATTTGGAGCCTAAATCCCAGTGACTTTCAATGGCCCCAAGTGAAGTGTGAAAATTTTATTTAGGCTCCTAAATCACTTAAGACTAGCCTGCTTAAGTTTTGCTGGTGTAGCTATACTGACAAACAGAGAGGTTCCAGGAGGGAAATGCCCATTAACTAAACAGGAAGTAAGGAAAGGGTGGAATGTGACTCTGATCCATAATACTCTTGAGTCAGTTAACCCCCATAATGACCCTTATACCCTGAATCTTATCTTACCATGTGCAGTGCTTGATGTATTTGTGGAATGTGTGGTTGACATATTGGAAGAGTAATCATGAGGGACTGACACTGGGTTAGTGAAGAAGGCACCAGATTAGGAGTTGGATGTGTGTCTCATCCTTGCTGTGCCAATGACCTACCAGACTGAGGAAGGATGGCCTAGTGCTTAGGGCACTAACTTAAATAACATCGAAGTCTAAGTCTGGTTGATTTTCAATGTCATTCTGGACCATGGAACCACACTGCTGAGTCATCTAAGCTCTTTTTGAAAATTACCCCTCACATCCTAACTCTCACTGATTTCAATGGACCACAAAACTCGTAAGCACTTTTGCAAATGTGACCTCATAACTACAGAACCCTCCAAACATGAAAACTTAGTGGCATGATTTTAATCATCATATGTTTATCTAGAATTCTGCAGGTTACATAACAATTTCTTGTTCTCAGTCTCTCCTGGGCTCTCTAAAGACACCTATTCTATTATCGTTATGAGCAATCAAATGTTTCCTGGACAAATAATAAAACTCAGAAGAAAATTATAGCCTCTCCCCTGCAGGAACAAGCATCTGATGCATCCCTCCCTTGGGGCAGTGTTGCGGTTAAGTTCCCCATGTCGTATGAGAGGCTGGAAGTGACATGCAATCCATCAAAAATGATTAAAAGGCATCGAACCCTGTAGTTGTTGATCAATGGCCTCCTCCTACTCTCAGCTGAGCAGGCTCTACAGCGAGAGAAGAGAATATCTTTTCAGCGGGCAAGTGCTGGTGTCAGCTGAATAAATCATCCCATTGGGTTCTAAGACTTTGCACTTCTGTGTGTAACTCCAACATGAAAATGCTTTGAGCCAAGCAGTAGCAAGGTGACTTTGCTCCAGATCTAAGAGATTCTATTTGCATCTGGGCACTGGAAAGAAATTGACAAAGTGGAGTGAATTTGGAGAAGAGCAAGTGTAACCTATGGGTGAGTGTGTATTGCAGATTCCCTATCTGTACCATTTCACAGAGGCTACAAGCTGTTATGATCCCCTGCTAGGGAACCTGGGTTCTTCACCCGGAAGAGCTTAATCTTTTTATTCAAGCAGTCCCTAGTTCAGTCCTTGTTTTATTGGCAAAGATGGCAGCCATCACACAAGGAACAAGACTGGAGCCTGGAAGTCCTGCTGATGACTAGAGTGTTAAAGATTTAAACATGTCCAGATTGGTTAAACAACAAGCAAAAATATGTTATGGGATATTGGTCATAAGCTAACGGGTACAATAAATCTGTTATTATGCCATGTAAAGGGCCTTCATCAATATGCACAATAATACAGTCTCAGCCTTATACCACAAGTTGCATCATAGCTGATGTTCAGGTGTTTTTAGAAGCACATTGAGGGGCACTAGAGATCTAGGGACAGCTTCTCCCCTGCTTGGTTCTTCCTTAAAAGGAAGGAGGACCCATTTGGCAGGAATGTTAGCCCAAACATGGGAGGATCTAGTTTCAATTCCCTACCCAGTTGCCAGTTTCTTGGACATTCACTATTCATCTCAGTTCCCTCACTGGTGCATGTGTTTTGTCCTCTCCAAAGTAGCGTTGTCAATTTTGGTTGGACATATTCCTGGAGGTTTCTATACATGGTACAATCACTAATTAAGGGTTAATTGTTAATTCCTGGAGGGCTGTGCACCCTAGTCCAAAGGGCTAGTGCATGGAAAAATCTACAGCTAGCAGAATAACTGCTTTGGCTCCAGAAGCAGAGGCCACTCCTTTTAGCCCTGTGTTCACTGCCCACTGTTGCCATATGGTGTAAGATTACTGTTGGTTTCACATCTTGAACAGCCATTCACATCTGTGCAAAGCAAGCACTAAACAGAATGGTGGATGTCACATTCCGTGTGCACAGCTGCTAATGGCGACCCAGGGAGTGGGCCAGTTTTAGGCCCACGATTCTTAACAGTGTTCCTTAAAGCCAAAGAACAAACCCCTGGACTGTAGAAAACATGTAAGAGCTATTTGCTTCTCTGGGACCATTTTTCTTTCCTTTTGTTTTCTCTTTCTTTTCAGTGCCTCTGCTATCACCCCAGACTTGGGCTGGATGTTTTCGTGTGGCACATGGGCAGGAGCACAGGAGACGGTGGGAGGGAAGCAGATTTAATTATAGGGGACACTTTTAAAAATAGAACTGAGCTTGCCCTCCTCTGTTTGAGCGGGTGGGAGATGCGGCTGTTCCTGTTCTTTCCATATTGGAATAACCCAGAAGAAGGATAGAGTCACTGGCAGAATGTGGGGTAAAAATGAGCCCTAACTTAAACAGCAATCAACAGAAATGACAGAAATAATGTCACCTCTTTAGCCTCCTTCCTTCCTGCTTCTCCTCCCTTTTCCATCTTCCATGCTCAATAGAAATATCAGCCACTTATTCCTTCCTCAGAGAGCCTCATAAGTGGATGCTTCATTGCCACATCTTACCCCACACAATGACATCCAAAAAGAAAAGCCATCACAGCTTTCAGTGCTCAGCAGGAGAAAAGAAACAGAAGACAAGGGCTAGATTCCTGAGTCTCTGCCTTTTGAGGAGTGTCATTGGGGAGAAAAAAAAAAAGCGTAAGAATGGCCATCAGACCAAAGGTCCATCTAGCCCAGTATCTTGTCTTCTAACAGTAGCCAGTGTCTGGTATTCAGAGGGAATGAACAGAACAGGGAATTATCAAGTGATCCGCATCCTGTCAGCCATTCCCAGTCCTGCATCAGAGGCTATTCGCATCCCTGCCCATCTTGGCTAACAGCCACTGATGGACCTATACTCTATGAATTTACCTAGCTCTTTTTTGAACACTGATATTGTCTTGGCCATCGCAATATCCTCTGGCCACAAGTTCCACAGATTGACTGGGCATTGTGAGATGAAACACCTCCTTTTGTTTTACACCTGCTGCCCATTGGGTGACACCTAGTTCTTGTGTTATGAGGAGTAAACAACACTCCCTTATTTGCTTTCTTCACACCAGTCACAATTTTATAGACTTCAATCAGAGCTCCGCCTTAAATCATATTTTGCTATGTAAAATATATCAAACTGCCACACTTTTGGTGAAAAGCAGTATCTGAGTATGCAACTATTATAGGGGTTCAGATTAGCGAAGAACCAGGGGTCCTGGGGTTATGGTGGTATTTAAAAATAAGAAAGAAAGAAATTCCCTCCAGTTCAAGACCACTCCAGCTTTCCGTTTTTGACCTTACGACCCAGGCCATCAAGGTGCTCCACACTCCCCATACTCAATGGCTTCAGTGGGAGAGGATGGTGAAGCACCTTGCAGGATCAGGCCCTTAACTGGCTGCTGCTCATTGACCCTTCACTCAGACGTGCCCAGTGCTATGGTCATCAGCTGGAAGGTCTGCTGTCTCTTCCTGCTGCCCTGAAAACCTCATGGTCATCCAGGGACCTTATCATTATAAGCAAACCTACGGTGATGATGGTGAAAATGCCGAGGGGGTGAGCCAAAAAGGGAATAGTGCTTCACTGCCTGTTTACGTGTCTGCGTCAAGCTGAGCAGTTAGCTGGTATGGAGTGTGATTGCTTTGCATTGTTTTGGTCCTTGCATTCCACACATACGCTACCCCAGCTTTCTCATTACCCCTTCCTGCAAGACAGAGTCAAGCAGGTCCCCATTGTTTCTGGTCTGCTGCGCCTGAGAGCAAACAGGGGTTGAATTTGCACGACAAGACAGAAGCACCCAGCTGTTCTGCAGTGGTTTGTGATCACTGCTTCCATTGTTTCTATTTTTTTCATGTCATCAGGTCTCAGTGAACTGAGATTTTTGCGGACCTAAGCACATAGGCACTCTGACCGCTTTGATGAGTGGCTTCAAGTTAATTTGGAACCTGTCAATGTGGATGAACAGTTCAGACTGATCCCTCCCGTGGGTCTTACTTCAAACTTACCTAGTATGAAAGGCTTAACGGCTGCTGCTTATTGTCAGTCTGTTAGCATTCTGCATGGACAGAAAAAGGCCAGTCTGTCTGTGAGTCTGTTAGTGCTGGGCCATCCTACGGTGCTCCTGGCTACTGCATCACCCCTTGTCCATGACACAGCTCACGCTTTTAGTAGCATGACTTTCTAAAGGAGTACATTCACTAAATCTGGTGTGTGAGAGTCAGGGCAAGGTCAGTCTGTGTTTTGCACACTGCCTGGCTACTGGCAAAAGTGGTGAACTGGCAAGTTGTGGAGTGAAACCCCACCTGTAATGCCCATGGGAAAACCCCCTCTGATTTCAAGGGGTCAGAATTCGCTCCAGCACTCCCGGGTTCTGGCAGGTTGTTAAGGTCTCCGGGCCTTCTCAACACCTCATGGGGCCTTCTGCAGGGAGATATATGTATCTAAGGGCCATGTGCAGTGAGAAAGAGCTGTGGAGCTAGGTGGGGCTGTAAGCATACCCACCAAGGCAGGCTCTTTTCTCCAGCAAAGGTATTTTGCTAGATGGTTTTACACAACAGGTCTGTAAGGGAAGTTGTGAAGGAGAAATTTTCACTGAATACCAATCTCAAGTTTCCTAATCTATACTCCATTTCAAAGAGCTACTATTTCAAATGAAGGTTTTTCAAAAAAAAAAAAAAAAAAGTCCCTCCTACACAGTGTAAGGAGAATACAGGGTAAAGGACTGAGTTTCAAGCTCATTATCTCTCCCTGCCGGCAGGGTATTTAGTGGCAGTGATTATAAACAAAGCAGTAGTGAGAGCACACACTTGGCAAGGCAGAAGTATTGTGATGAGATTCCTGACAACTACAAGATGAAGAAGTTATAATTAAGTTCTTGTTCCATTAGTCACTATCTGTTCCAGAGTTTAACTATAATGAGACACTCTCAAGAGTGGGTACATGGCGGTACAGGCTGAGTCAGACTGCAGAAGAAATGTAGAACCTATTCAGTGGGTGAAAACATAGTGTTAAAATAAGCTGATGAGGACATACAGGAAGCAAAGAAGTGGATCAGAAAAGAGGTCCATCTTGTCTAGTACCTCAAGGTGAACGCTTTTTCCCCAACACACATTTGCATGGCTTCGTATGCAGTGCTGTATGTGGAGTGAATGAGATTTCCTTTTAGAGCTCTACGCCTCCTGTAACTGCTTGGCTACTCCTGTGTAACTAGCCGGCAACAATGTTTGCCAGATTTAATTGGATGCTTCTTTGTGGTTAAGCTGTAGAATCAAAAACTCTCTTTCCAATGTGGCTGGTTGTGTTGTGTGCAATTTCAGAGCAGTGAGGCCCAATGCGTCATTTCCTGGCTCAAAGGAAGGAGCTGTCCCTTCAGATGAACATCAAATAGATGGCAGGAAGAGGGATAAAATAACACTTGGCAGTAGAAGATGAAGCCTTAAACTCCTTATTTCGTAAGGGTTAGAGGGTCTGGCATCCCTCCCACCTCCACTCCTGGAGGAGAGCATCCACTGGAATAACCAAACCTAAAGCAAATGACAAGGCATTCTCTTTCTCTCAGTGTGAGTGAGAGAGTTGTAAAGAAACAGCCACACAACTTTGGCTGCTCATTTTTTGTGCAAAAAAGGAATGCTGCAAACATCAGGGAAAAGGATCAGTAACATGCACCCCAAGGCTTGAGAGGAAGCTAAGTGAATGTGCTTTTCAAACTGGAATGAATTATCAGGAATCTTTACAAAGGCATACGGAAATGCCTTTGCCATACTGCAGTGAACCTGCCTGGAGGTTTGCGAGATGAAGAAAGAGAATCAACGACAGGAGGACAGGGGAGCAGAAAGCATCCCTCCGTCTCTTACACAAAGCCCTCCTTGTCAGCGATTTATGCTAGAACAACTGGATAATTCATGAGGTCATACTAGTAAATGCTCATTGATTGGACAAGGGAAAGTAAATACCTTCGAGAAAATTGGATAAATAGAGGCAGAACAGCTCAGATTTGGTAAAAGGAGAATCTAGGACTTTGACAAGATGGAATAGAAAGAAACAGGTGCTGAATTAGGGAGTTGATTTTGTATGAAACTGACAAGTGCAGCTACAAGAAAAAATAAAACAAAACGAGGGAGAAAAAACCCAAATTGCATTTCTAAACCACCTCACAGTAGACTGCACAAGAGCCGCAATCCTCTAAGAATTCTTTCAAACCCAACTATTTAAACAGTTGCAAGCTGCGTTTTAGACAAGTTTCTTTGTCAAGAACTATGGAAAGCTTTAGAATTTTTTTCCTGCTGATTTTTCTGTGTTCACAAATTTTTTGTTTTGAAGATGAGGTACTCAGTTCAGAGGAAGACCCTTGGACCACTCCGTCTCTAAAGGTAAATGACTTATTCTTTTTGTTGCATATTTTTGAAGGCTGGGAGGGTGTTTTGAAGCTATTACGGCTTGAGAAATTTATTTCCTCAGAGTCTTAGCACAGCATGATTTTCCTTCAGCATCCCCTGCAAAGGAGAACCACTAAAAAGTTGAAGTGATGTTTTGCACTTACGTAGAACTTGATCTCTTCAAAGTCCTTTCCAAACAACAATACTCAGAATACCCCAGGATGCATGCTAGGGAGGGAAGCATTTATTATCTCCAGTTTACAAATCAGAAACCTGAAAACTAGACAGAGTAAGTGACTTCGCCTTGAGCTTTTCTGGTTAAAAAAGAAAAAGCGTTACATATTTTAAAGGAATGATTTCTAAGGAGGGAAAACATTTATCAGTAATTGCATTTGGTGCTTAGAAATCACAGGAAAGGATACATTAGAAATAAGGTATTTTGAAGGGATACTTCATATGGTACATTTCTAGACAGCTTATCTGCTTTAAAGTCCATCTGCATATGGAAAAGGGGTTAGGTTAAATATAGCACCTGCTTCAAGTCCCATCAGTTTAGCTCTCTATGGCTACGTCTACACGTGCAGCCAACGTCGAAATAGCTTATTTCGATGTTGCGACATCGAAATAGTCTATTTCGATGAATAACATCTACACGTCCTCCAGGGCCGGCAACGTCGATGTTCAACTTCGACGTTGCTCAGCCCAACATCGAAATAGGCGCAGCGAGGGAACGTCTACACGTCAAAGTAGCACACATCGAAATAGGGATGCCAGGCACAGCTGCAGACAGGGTCACAGGGCGGACTCAACAGCAAGCCGCTCCCTTAAAGGGCCCCTCCCAGACACAGTTGCACTAAACAACACAAGATACACAGCGCTGACAACTGGTTGCAGACCCTGTGCCTGCAGCATAGATCCCCAGCTGCCGCAGAAGCAGCCAGAAGCCCTGGGCTAAGGGCTGCTGCCCACGGTGACCATAGAGCCCCGCAGGGGCTGGAGAGAGAGCATCTCTCAACCCCCCAGCTGATGGCCGCCATGGAGGACCCAGCAATTTCGACGTTGCGGGACGCGGATCGTCTACACGGTCCCTACTTCGACGTTGAATGTCGAAGTAGGGCGCTATTCCTATCTCCTCATGAGGTTAGCGACTTCGACGTCTCACCGCCTAACGTCGAAGTTGGTGCCGCTACTTCGAAGTAGCGTGCACGTGTAGACGCAGCTTATCTCTGGTAAGTGTCAGTCAACACAGCTAAGGGACAGAAAGCTAAAATATATTCTGTTCCGTGTAACAGCAGCTAAATTGTCATGAAAGCTTCCACTGGATAGTCTTTTCTTATTAGCAATAAAGGGAAAAAATAAGCCCTATACTTAGCTTGTACACACATTTGTAGCTCTCACAGTACTTTCCAGAAGCCAATGATATTCATCTCTACTTTACATGTGGGGAAACTGAGTCCTGGAGCAAGGTCATGATGTGCCCCAGGTTATGTAGCAAGTCAGTGGCAGAGCTAAGAACAAAATGCAAGAGTCTTGACTCACCTTCTATTGCCCTTCACCCTTGAACTACACTACCGTCTCATGGAGTTCCAGATTTCATGTTCAGCTGGCAGCCCCAGTAGTCTGAAAACTCCTCTTACAATTTGTAAGCTGTACAAATGTGACTGGGATATGGCTGACAGTGACAGATATAATCCCACAATGTCTTAATGGTACATAGAAATTGCCAGACTGGATCAAACAAGACAGCTATCCTGTCCCTGACAGTGGCCGTACCACTGCTCCAGAGGAAAGTCCAAGAATTCTACAGCAGATAGTCATGGGATGACAGGTCCATCAAATAATTTTCCTTCTGACTTCCACCCATTAGAGGCTGTCACATACCCTGAAGCAGGAAGGATTATAGCTTCCTAAATACCTTGAAAAACTGATTTAAAAAAAAAATTCAAACCTTGTTTTTACTCACAGCACAGTATGCTAAACAGGAACCAATTCCTACCATTTAAGATTTCCAGGGCATGAGGTTTGAGTTAAAAAAACCCATGTTCACAACAAGCATTAACACATCTGAGAGTCTTCACACTAAAAGTGGGGCCAATCAGTTACGTGCTAAATCTCAGCATCTAGTTAGAAATAAAGCACAAAAGAAAAAGTGGAATTGTGAGTTTGTGTAAAACCAAATGCTGAAACACACACCTCCCCTGCAATGCACACACAGAGCCTGATTCTGTTGCAATGGAGAATTGGGCCTCCACACAGTGAGGACTGTTTTTACCTCTTCATTTGCAGAGTGTATGCAACAAAAGCTGCTGTTTAGTCTCCTGAGGATTTACAAGAGCGATGATCAAAATCACTCTTTGCCATAACATGTATCATCTCATTAATCCTGACAATGGTTAAAACAATCTAGCTCTGAGCAGGTTTCATAGCCTGGACTATCTAGCTACAAGGACTGGATTTCCTGGAATCATTTCAGCAAAGGGATGAACGGAGGCACTGGCCCAAGCTAAGCAGCACGAGATGGCAATTAAACACTAACCTATGTTAGTGAAGTCCTATCAGATCTCTGGAGGATATCAGTATCTGCATGGGTAGGAAGCTAATCTAGTAGCTTGACCAATTTGGCGTCCCTCAACTGTTTCACCCACAGTGCTCCACTGCTGCTTGAAGGCACAATTTTGCTCCCAGAGCCTCAGCTTGTCATTTATTACTAATAGCAGAGATGGAATTTCAGCTTTTGTCCTTGGCTCTCCCTTCCGCTTTCTAGGCTGAGGGCTTGAAGAGCAGCTCGTTTCAGCGCTTTGCACAGCTGGTGAAAAGGGGGAAGTTCCAGCAGTTCTATGGCCTGATGGGAAAACGGGCTACTGGTAAGTTCAATGCTTATCAGAAATTCAAACAACAGGAAACCACCCTTGCTTAGCTCATCAAACCTATGCATGACAACTGCCCTTGAATGCAAAGACTTAGTGCCTTCCCTTGGCCAACAAGAGAACTGTTGGACTTTTCTTTCGATGAAGTGGAGGTCAGCTGCTTTCATACTGCAACTCCCAGGGTCTTCTATTTTCCCCTCACTTCTCTGATCCCTTCTGACAACTATCATTCTGTCTCAAGAGATTTCATTCAGACCTTATTAGCGATACCCTGATAATCAAAGGGGCCACATTTTCATAATAATACCTCTTATCAGAAGAGAGAAAGTTTAGCAACATTATCTTTATCTTAAGAGATGGGGAAACTAAGGCTCAGGGAGATGAAGTGACTTCACTAAAGGTCACAGAGTAAGTCAGTAGCAGAGGTAGAAGCAGCTCTTTTCTCCTTTCGTAGTCCCTTGCTCAAATCACTAGGATAAAATGGCAGCTCTGAGGAACAAGACCTCCCTTGGCTCAGAGCGTGTTGCATGAACATCAAAACTAGTCTCTGTTGTTCACCTCTGCTCAAGGCTGAGACTAAATCCAAGAATCTGGCAACACAGTATAGAATTAATCCACCACCTCTTCCTCTCCAACACTAAATATCCTCCCAAGAGGGAATCCCTGTGCAATTATAGCCCATGGACTTCTGCATCTCACTCAGATGCACGCACTGTAATAAGCAAAATGCATGTCTGACTTTACACAGAACACCTGGGAGAAGTTCTGGGGAAAAGGACAAGATGTTCACACCCAACCTTTGTTTCTTTCTTTGCCACAGGGGTACCACATACTTCCATGCTTCTTTTGCCCTCTAGTCTTTCTGTTTGATGAGCCAGTGAGGCATGCCCCATCCCATAGCCCAGAGAGAACCCTCCAAGTCCAGCCTGGCTCTGCCCCATCCCTGCCCATTCACCCCTTTTCATCCTTCCTTCAAGGCCCTTCACCCCTGAGGGATGTGGCCTTGGGGATTACTGGAGGCTTGACATAGGACAGCAGCAGGGTTGGGACCTCCAAATCACCACTTTGGTGGGAGTCACAGGGAAGTGGTGAGAATGGGCTGGCCTGGAAGATGGGCAGCAGAGCAGAACAAGTAGCTGCATCACTCCATTTGCCCATGGTTCGTGCCACTGCAGTGCATGCTGGGGAGGCCAGAGCCCTGCTGCCAGCCTCAGCCTGTCCAGGGCCCCCACTGTCCCACCCATAGGCTCTAAACACACCTTGCCCAGGGCACAGGGACATCCTGGCAGCAGTGCAGAGCTAGCAGCTGGAAGCCGTTCTAGCCTGACTGCACTGCCAGTGGTGGTACCAGGCACTCCTGGGCTATTTTAAGATGCCTGGGGGTGGCAAGCAGGGTGGGACGGAACATGCAGGCTGGCAGGTGGAACCAGGAGACACGTACAGGGTGGTGGTGGTGAGTGGAACACACAAACCTCAGAGTCACTGCCCGAGGAGGGTAGCTGTTGGCCCGCTAGGAAGATCTGAGGACTGGCACTGGCCCTAGGGTAAATTGAGTTTGAGATCCCTGACAGAGTCACTGGCTTTTGTGCCCTAAAAATGGCAGATGAGCTTTTAACTGACTAATGCTAGGAGGAATCTAAGTGATACCTTGATCTGCTGCTAGGGGGAGGAGAAATGTCACCAATGAAATTGTAACATACTGATGTGCTCCGTTCTGTGGGAGAGGAAAGAGAGGAGTGCAAAAGCGATCTTGAAATATACTTGTGTTCCTCACCACCCTCACAAAGGCAGATAAACAATACTATTCCTATTTCGCCAATACAAAAACTAAGGCAGGGAGGTACAGAGACTTGTCAGTAGCCACTGGAGAAGTCAATGGAATTAGAAGTCAGGTGGCCCTAGATGACATCACACACTCACACCCTTGGAATATACTTCTCTTTTAAAACAACGAAGGGCATATGGAAGCGTCTGCCCTCCACCAGACCCACCCTTCCCTCAAATGTTTCTTAGCTGCACAGATCAACACAACACTTAGTTCTGGGCTTTCCTGGGGTCAAGTTGATCCAAACAGACTAACTTGCCCAGGACTTTTTTTTTTTCCCCCATAGCTTTAAACCACAAAAACCTTTTGAACCAAAGTCCCTTGTTAGGGACAGTACTATCCTTGGTCAGCTCCAGGATCTCTGGAGTAGCTCTGGGCCTGCAGCAAAAGAAGAGACTGGAGGCTCTTCACACTTCTGGAGTATGGCTGTTCAGCAGTGGACGGTGTCTTACACTAGCATAGGAGAAGGGGAATGTGTGACAAAACTACAGAGTAAGAGCTTGTCTACATGTTGTCTGGGCATTGCATGTTTAGCCAATATCTGTTTGAAGTCCATACAGTTAAAGCTGTATGCCTCTCCCTTAGCGTGGATGCAATACATATAAGGATGCCTTGTATAAGTTGGAATTATTTTTATAGAAAAATAACTACACTCACCAAACTAGTTATACTGGTACAAGAAGTATGCATAAACCAGGCCTACAGGAAGCTGAAATGACCAATTCTCACTGCCACTGTAGCTGTACTATTGCTGTAACCCCCATCCTATATTTACTCCTTGTAAAAGTCTCATTGCTGACCTCTGCTTCTCTTTGCCACGGCAGGGCACCCAGGAGAGAAATTCATAGGACTCATGGGACGAAGATACTCAGCAGAGGTGCGTGAGTTGCCTATCCTGATGCTCCTTCAGAGAAGAGTCCCACCCTTGTCAAGTTGTTCTGACAACTTGCTCTCAGCTCATTTTTTACCTGTCCTCCTCCTCCACCCACTCCTTTATAGGAATCCTTTATAGCTGCTGCAGTCTGCAAAAAGCTTGCCTGATCCAAAAAACTCCTCAGTGGTTCAACTACTCTCTGGTGGTATTTGTGTATGTACAGTTGTATCTTAGTCATGCAACATTGGGATTTTATTACTCCCCACCACAAGCTCTTTCCCTAAGGAACTGCCGTCTTGGCAATTAACCCTCATATATACACTACATTCTGCTGACTTACTATTCCAGCTCCACCTCTTGAGAAGTCTCTGTTATTAAACAACAAGAAGTCCTGTGGCACTTTATAGACTAACAGATATTTTGGAGCATAAGCTTTCATGGGCAAAGACCTGCTTCATCAGATGCATGAGTGTGGAGGAGGGGTTTCAGAGGAGGATTTAAAGAGGGGGTCTCAGTAAAAGGGGAGGGCCTCAGCTGACAAGGTCTATTCAGTCAGGGTGGAAATGGCCCATCGTTGGCAGTTAATGTGGAGTTGTGAACATCAAGAGAGGAGAAAAGTCCGTTCATTGTGGGGGGGAGAAATGGTGTGGCCCGTTGTTAGATGCTAACATGGAGGTGTGAACATCAAGAGCAGAGAAACTGCTTCTGTAATGGGCCAACCACTCCCAGTCTCTGTTCAATCTTTGGCTGACGGAGTCAAATTTGCAAATGAATTGCAGCTCACAAATTTCTCTTTCCATTTTATTTTTGAAATTTTTTTGCTGTAGGGCTGCTACTTTTAAATCTACTATTGAGCGTTCAAGGAGACTGAAGTGTTCCACAGGTTTTTGTATGTTACCATTCCTGATGTCTGATTTATGACCATTTTTTCTGTTGGTCTATAAGGCACCACAGGACTTTTTTATTTTTGAAGATACAGATTAACATCGCTACCTCTCCGATTCTCTGTTATTAACAAACTGGAATATCTCATCCAACTCTCCTACCAAAATTAGTTTATAGTACAGTGTAAAAAGATACTAATTCCCAAAGAGCAGGGTTTTGGATAGGACATTTCTCATATTTAAGTCCATAAGAGACCACAGCCTAAAAGCTAGCAATCATAGCTGCACGTAAGAGCAGGACTTCATTCCCTCTGAGCAGTTATTCCAAGTCACTGTTTTTCTCATCCATCCAATATTTTATAGCTGTAACATATAGGATTTTGAAGGAAGCTAAAACTTACTGGAAGACAGGTCTCTTCTTACACCTTCCCCCACTTGCACCTATTTTCTGCTCTGAAATTATTTGTATTAGGGTATCACCTATAGGCTGCAATCAAGATCTGGGCTGACACACAATAAGAAACAGACAGGATCAACAAGAGGTAGGAGAAATGATTCCAAGTTTGCAGATCAGAAATTGGGCCCCAGACAGATTGAGAAACTTTCCCAAGGTGACACAGGAAGTCTGTAGCAGAGCCAAGAAAAGAAATCAGGCTAGGGCTCCTAAAGCCTACTGCAAAAATTGGATCTCAGACCACTAAAAAGTTAAGTAGATCCAGCTACGTGAAAATCCCCCCACCTCCCAACTATGTACATTTGCTTAACTGATCCCTGGTATAGACAGTGCTAGGCTGACAAACATCTTCTTTTGATCTTGCAGCCGTCACTGCGGGAGACAGCTCATCTGGAGAAGCCCTCCCATTGGCACATGTAGAGTACACTGAAGAGCATCAGTGGTGCAACTATAGTGCTGTAAGTGCGCTGCAATAGCATTTCAAGCACAAGATGAGCCCTCCTCGCTACATAAGCCAAATTGATTTCCCTCACACGTATGTTTTTCTCTCCTCCTACAGAGTCAGCAGAAGACTGGGACAAGAGCCTGCCACTTCCCGCATGGGAGCCATAGCATGACACTCCATCAGAAACCAATATCTGTTCCTTTCTTTCACAAGCACTAGATTACAGTAGCTATTCCATGTGCTCATTTTGACTTGTGCCCCATGAGCAGAGTAACAAAGTGGTTTTCCAGAACCAGATACACTCTTCAGGATCTTTTATTTCACCACTGTCTCTCTTTGTCAGACTGCTCTAATGTATAAATACACTGCTGTTGCTGGGAAGAGTTGTCGTTTTCTTTATATCATGCCTGATGAGCAGGGCTCATGTTGGTAGGTCCCTTCCTTACTCCAGTGCAGAGAAACACACACTTGAATTTCCTTATTGCACTATTTCTGATAAGGCAATAAAGTATGACATTTAAGTTTTTAAAACAAAATCAAAACAGAGGAAGGAAAAGCTCATTTAGTATCTTTCTTCAGTTTAAGTTAATAACTGAAAATGAGCTATTGGGGACATAACTGGTGTAACTAAAGTGAAAAGCAGCTTATGGGTACAGGTTACATGGTAAGAAAGCTTTATTTTCTCTCATTCTCCTTTTTCAATTCATTATCTAATAAGCACCCATTGTGCAGCAAGCACATTTCAGCACCTGAAAACCTTTCGAGTCAACTCATTGTAGGCAGGGGTGGTGATTTTGTATTCTACATTTGTACACAGAACAACTGCTCAGTGGTGTTATAAGGGAAGTTAGGCTACAGTGCTCTGAAGCATAAGGTACAGAGTGCTATTAGGTGGCTACTGCATTCAGTAAACTTTCAGCCAAGAATATGATCAATTTCTTAGAGGTCATGAGTAGCCTAAAGCCAAACAGATCTGTCTCAATACCATTTTCATGGTAAGAGATACATACACCTGCTGGTTGAGAGAGAAGGGACACACCCTTCTACACCCCCCGAAACATTGTGTGATCCTCACACCAAAGCCTTGAGCATCACTTCAATAATTCCTCTTGCCCTGTAATCTAACAAATGAGGCAGTGATCTACTCATACAGCTACAAAGATGAATGGCTCGCCACCAAATTCACCACAATATGCTTGCCACGGAGAATGACTACCAGACTTCACTAATCTGAGACATTCACTTATTTCTAATCTCCAACCCTTCCACTCTAGGAGAAGGGAGGGGCAATGATGCTAGAACTATTTGGCAATGCACTAAACATCCAGGTTTCACATATTATCCTTGTGGATCGAAGGCTCTTTCCGGGTAACGGATGAAAAGCTGCTGAGTCCAGATGGCAAGACAGGTAGGTGCACAGACTCTTGTACCACCCAGCGTATAAAACGGTATGTCAGAGAAAAGAGGAATCCAGGCTGATTTACTTCCCACAGTGAATCTCTAGTGCAAGACACAACCAGAGCAGTTTGATTAGTCTCTAATTTAAATCAGAAATTGTAGCAAAGGCTCAAAATCTTTGAGGTCTGCCTTGAACTTCAACCTTTTGATCTTCAAACGACAGAGACACAGCTCTTCAAAACCCTCCATGGGGCTGGGGGGAGAGACAGAAATTAGGTCTAGCTCCAAAAAGTTTAAGGCCAAAATATCTATTAGTTCACCCAACTCTTACCTCTTGCATAGCACAATCCACTATCAGCCAGATATCCCCATATTAAGCCTAAAAACTTCAGTTAGACTAACTGCGTGCAACCAACAGAAAATAGGAGGAGACCAAAAGGTGCTATAGTCATGGAAGAACAGCTAGGGTAAACAACTAGGATCATTAATCCTCAGAAGCTCCTAACTTCTTACAACAACTTTGGGTGACCACCACAGTCTGCTCTGTATGAAGAAGAAACAGTGGCAGCGTTGTCTTAGGGTTATTGTACTTGGTAGATTTATATGTTTTCAACAGCACCATCCACTGCAGAGAGTTATTTCTGAACAAAGCTAATACAGGATCCAGGATATTTTCAATGCAGCTAACCTGAAGTCTGCTTCAGTCTCTATGTCCATTACATTACACTCACAACATAAAGGTCAAAATTAAAGTATCTTACACATTAGGAATGGAAAAGCAATCTGACTCACCAGAAGAGCTGCCTTAAATCTCCACTGCTCAGCAAAACTAAAAGGAAGGAAATGACAACTTGTGCAGAGAACATGCTTTATTGAGAAGCAGATACAGGAATAGCACATTCCACCACAACAGGGAAACAGGGCTTAGCTTTTGCACGACTGGCCTTCTTCCCCCATTCCCAAGAGTGTCTCCTGCCAGATGGTTCCAAGGTATGTCTTTAGCTACAATGGAGGATCCAAGGGCACTTGGAAGGGATCCTCAGTAAAGCCCACAAGGATATAAATCCTGTCCAAAGATCCATTTATTTATGGAGGCAAAGAAAAAAAAGACACAGCCCCCACCATCAAAGGGCCCACAGAGAACTTCTCCACACTGGGAATGGGCAGTGATTAACAAGAAATTGCCCTTATTTATCAGCGCATGGTAAGCGCTTAATTTCAGACACCGCACAACAAGAGACCATAGGAAGGATCTAAATGCAGCTATCACTCACCTCATATCATCCCCTCAGAGGAGATATATAAGAAATTCATGACACGAGGACAGTGGTTATACTTGAAAGCCATTTTATGGAGATTTCATTTGGTGGTACAGAGGCATGGGAGTGTGTGTGGAGGGGGTGTCACTGTTGTGCTACAAGAACAGGCAGGATGTACTGTCAGTAGGAGAAGCAACCATCCACACAGCTAGCGGAAGCTGCTGCTGATGCACAGAAGGTACGCTTTAGACAATCCAACAACTGCTGATATTGTTTCAGACACTTTCTGTGGCTGTTTGGACAAGGTTATCAAATATTCACCTGAAATTAATATTTTATTCCTTTAACATAGACAGAGTCCCTTCAGAAAGCTACAACTGAAAGACTGTTTTAGAAAAAAACATGCTGAAGTACAGAAACAAGTTTAGTGTATACGTAAAGGAAACCAACTCCAGCAACAGGGAACCAATAACATCTGACCTAAGAAGTCTGTTAAGCTGCCATGACACTCTATTAACCTCAGGAGAGCCTGCCACATCCACAAGGGGTACTCTAACATTATATCAAATAACAGTGCTCTTACACTATTAATCTTGGCTCTTCCAAGATAATACCAATGACCACACCACTCACTGGCAGATGCAGGTTTGGGTGTACAATATTAGCAATCAGTTTTTGTTACATAAAGACCTGGTATATTATATGGGGAAGCGCTCTTTAAAGAGGTGTCATGCTGTCTTACTGAAACTAATGGATACATGGGGTAAATTAGTTCATCAGTTAGGGTTAGTTATAAAGAATGCTGAAGACAGTATACCGACCACATGTTGGCAATTTCTTCAGGTGCATACTTACAACCCCTTTCCCAAATAAAATGTTAATAGAATAATGTGGAGAACAGATTTATAGACCATGTTCAAAGGCCACAGAAGTTGTTCTGTTGGTTACTTATAAAGCATAGTGCCTGCAGAAAGGAACACCAACAGATTATAGGACACAATACAACCTCACTGGAATAAGAACATGAGGGTAGGACCAGTGACTGGACAGGTACAGTACCAGATATCAGAACTCCTTGGGCCAGTTGCTGCCAGGAGCTTCATTTGGGTCCTCTACAGATCCAATCCTTGCAACCTCACTGAGGCCGAAACATAAAGTTCCTCAGAACCAATGTCTGTGGTGTGCACAAAGGTCTGGACCAGAACAGTACCAAGGGGACCTGATCTTCCTGGAGGGTACTGTACCAGCCAATCACAACAGCAACAGATACAACAGAGATCCCTAGGGTACTTCCTACTGTTGGGGTTCTTCATGGGCTTCTGAGGTGATGGTCAGTTAAGTTCCCTTGGGAGGAGTCCATTTCAAACAACTGGGATCCATTGTTTTATTGGTGTTCGATCTTTTTGCCTCTTTGGCTATCCATTCGTCAATCAAATCCTGAGAAAGCACATAAAAGGACAAGTTAAACCAAAGAGAATATCTAATGTGAAATATCCATTGACAACTTACAATGTGAATTCAGCACTTTGGAGATGACTTGCCCACTACCTGCTTGAGATGACACACCATGACTAAAATAGCCCATATTACTTTTTGGTACGCCAATGATAACATAGGTTAGGCAGTCTTCATCTACAGGTGAAAGCCCCAGGAAGCAGGGGAAAAAAAAATAAATAAAAGAGCCAGCAAAGAGGGGAATTGGGTTTGTGGATTTACTCGCTTAAGATTAGCGATGGAATTTCCCTACGCCAAAAAAACCCACAGATGGTGATTTAAAAGTAGAGGATTTATACACTAGGAGCGAGAACAGCAAAAAAAAAAAAAAAAAAAAAAAAATAATCAGATTGGAGACTCAACTGAAACTTTTCACATATTTTGTTTCACTTTACGATTAGAAAGCTCCATCACCAGAATCAAAGCATAAAACCCAACACGGTGCGTAGGGAATGTTGATTAAGAGGGTCCATAGGATGTTATCCTAACAAAGAAAACTGTATGTAAATGTAAGAAACCACACAGGCAGATGTAGCCTTCAGAACTTTTACCTGTCTCTTTAACACCAGGTGTTTTCCCTTCCAGTACTTGAGCATCTGAAGTGCCTGTAGAGTGCTAACAATATCAACAGGGTTCACTGCAGTCTCCTGGCTGATTTCTGAAAAACAGAATCACAGTCCACAAGATAGAAGGCAGCAGGCAAGACCACCAAGGAATTCCCTCCAGATTACAGCTGTCATATCTGCTTCATTCTCAAATACAACTTCATGTTAAGCTATACCCACCCTTCATATTATTCACAAGATGCCTTGCAAATAGTAAGATCTTTTAAGTTTAATGCCAATACTCGCTCCTCTGCTTCAGCTTAGGAAATGGCTAGGGAAGCTGTGTCATCCAGTGGTAAGAGCAACTGCACTGGGGAGTCTGTAGTACATTCCCAGCTGTGTGACCTTAAGCAAGTGCTTTAATTTCCTCAACTGTGAAACAAGGACAATTGTTATTTCCCAAAAGATGGCTGTGAGGCTTAACTGTTTGAAAGCACTTTGGAAAACCTTAGATGCTATACGAATCGCTAGTAATTAATTTTACATATTTTACATCTATCACTTCATATATTCAAACTATTTTAGCAATCTTGCCTTAGCCATTTTTTCCCTTTTGAAATTAATATTTTAAATTAGCAATGTATTTCACCCCTTATAGAAAGTCACAACATAAATCATCATCCACCTCCCAGAAATCTCTGTAGCCCATAAGGCTATGCCACAACTTAACTGCTATGTTTTTTTGCAGCAGAAAACTATAAAGATTTACTGATTTGTCACACAAACATCAATTCATACAAAGCCAAAAAGACAGGCAAAGTAGCCTCATATTCTCCTGATATGAATATTTGACCCTCCTGCCCATCAACACCAAATGTTAGAAGAACACAACTTGGATCTATTTGGAAGGATCGAAGGAAAACTCACTACCCATGACAAATAATGCAGCAATGAAAAAAGAGCTGATTTTTGAATGCAGGCATGAGCTAAGCAGCAGTCCATATGCCTCCTGCGTTCCTATTAACTAGATCTGCATAGCATCAGGGATGTAAAACCTTCAATTGTATCTAATTATTCAGTCTTGCTTTTCTGGAGAATGAGCTGCAATGGAGAGCTGCTCAGAATGGTGCTGCATTTGAAGCTGCTGTGTTGATCCCTACTGCTCACTGTCTTTCTTTTTATAAACAAACATTTAAAAGCATATATAGGAGTGCTTTGTGAATCTTCAAACACCAGGAACTTAGCTTAATTTTAAAAATTGTGAAGGCAAGACAGCAAAATAAAACTCACCATAACAGAGTCTAGAAAAGCTTCAGAAAGAGAAACTCACCAATGAGGGTAAAGTGTACTAAACATCAATCACTGCAGGTCTGGGGTGAAAGGTGAAGAACAAAGAGCACAGAGACAGTTACCAACAAATTCCCTAGAAGTTTTTTCAGCACTAGAACATACCTTTGATAGAGATCTCTTTGCCTTGGAAATTATGCAGATAACGAAGAAGAACTTCCTTCCAATAACTACGGTAGCTGATGAGGCCCAAGTCAGACAGTGGTCGTTCTGGAGAACCAACTTTTTCTTCCACTTTGGAAAGTAGATAACCTGTGGGCAAAGGGTGGCATTTATTCATAATACTCCAGTCTCTCTCCTGTCAAGTCTCTCCAACTGCACAGATTTGTCACCAGGGACAACATGCATGTTGCATAAATTCATCAAGAAACAATCTAGGTCTGCCTCCTGAATACCACCTTATGTGTAGCACTAGAAAGGCAGCTCAGAAGTCTTTTCCCATACAGACAAACCAAGAATAGTTTGTTAGGTGGTGAGTAATTATTCAGTCCAAGAAATGCTGCTGATTTGTATCAGTATTAACTGAGACACATTTGAAAAGAGCCACAAGAGACAACTGTAGAGATTTTGTCAACATAAATTTCCATACAAGGAGTAACAATATCTGGATGTGAAGCATGCCAAAGTCTCTTCTCTTGATTGGCCACTTCTGCACCCACATCTCTCTTACAATCCTGCTGAGCCAGCCCACTGATGAACATATACAAAAGGGTGTGCTCATCAGCTCTTTAGGGAGTCACTGACGCTGATACACTATGTAAAAACTTGGTTTGATGGAACCTTATCTGATTTAGCTTCGCATTTCTCTACTGCTCAAAAGGACAGGGCAAGAATAGAGACAAAATCTGAACCCTGGATTTGTCTCTTTTCACAGACACTTCTGTAATATTTTGCCATAAAACTCTTCCATATACTTACTGAAATCAATGAGCATTTTGCCATAACCCTGCCTCATGTACTGGGGCATAGTCAGGATACAAGACACATTGTAGTTGAGAAAAGAATTCTTCTCCTGAAAACAAGAAGAAGGACACTGGATCACCAGGACTCAATCTGCACAAATGGCAAGTACATCACTGTTGCGAAAGGCCAAACAAGGCAACACAACTGACATGATATAAGTGGAGTGAACCAGCAATGTAGAGCCAGTCTGACAGCTAACTTTCAATATGTGCTTTCTCCACACCCACCAAGATGGCTTAGAGTTTATTCTATATCAATTATTAAACCAGGCATCCACTCTCATGATTGCTGAGACTAAGAAGGAAAGCAAAATTATCCCTGTCATGAGAGACTGCTCATTTAAAATAGCAGCAAGGACATTAGACTAGTGCTGCCCCTTCAGTGTCTGTTCTGAATCCTACAGCCTTCTTAACTGCACGTGCAAATAAAGTCAACACTACATCAGAATAACATACTGTTGGCACTATCGAACAGTTTAGTAAGGGAAGAGACCATTAAGACAATGTTATCCAAAGGTCAATACAGAATTTTTTAGTATTCTGTCCAGCCATAATTTAGGTGGCTTAAGAGACAGAGCTTCCAACCCTCCCCTTGGGAGACTATTCTTCTGTCTAATGGTTCTCATTTGTTGCAATTTTTACTGTCTTAGGGCAACTGTACCATAGAAACCACATTTAACTAAAGACAGCTAGGAAATATGCTTCAAAAAGATGTAATACACAGTAAGTAAAAAACCTAGACACACTTCTATTAAAGTGGTGACATGGATGTGAAAACAAGGGACAGGACTGAACAAGAAGACCTGACTTCTACCCCAGAGTCTGACACTGACATGTGGTGTGGCCTTGGGCAAATCATTTCGTCTTTGTTCCTCTGTTACCTTATCTATAAAATTGCTATATTTTCCTCATCTTAAAATGCTTTATATTAGAAGCGTTAGCTATTATTTGAAAATTATTCTAGCAATCAGAGAGGAATACAACTCCATTTGAGACAATGAGATCCTAGCTAACTTGTACACAAGGGATTATGAATTACTGTTTAATATAAAGTCTCTTTGCAAGTTTGGCTTTGCTAGCAATTAGGAAAGCTACAATAGCAAAGTGTCTGAAAAACTTTGGTTGTTTAGCTTTGATATTTTAGATCTTCCCGGACATTTTTTTAACTCTGATGTTGGGACATGAAGCAAACTGAGATGTGAGGGCCCGCACAGAGGATATCCATCTTATGCTATGGCATTAGTACAAGATTTTAAGTATACTGGGAGTTGATTGCTACTGACCTTGGAGAAATACCCTATCAGGTGGCAGCCAGTGTTGTCAGCTTCAGTCATGACATAGAAGAGGAAGGGTTCAACATCATAATAGAGAGTCTTATGGTCCAAGAAAAGCTTTGCCAGCAGGCACAGGTTTTGGCAATAGATCTGGAAGCAGAAGGAGAATCTAACACACCTGTTATCATGACCCAGCATCTCTGAAAGAGAATCCTTTCCACTTTTGAAAGGATGGGAACTGTAACAAAATAGAGTAGATCTGTTCCTCCTCAAAACAGTTTCATTCCTAGCGATTGCAACAAACCCCCACAATATACAGTTTCCAGCAGGGCTTCAAAAGGCTCTCCTCCACAGCAACAGTTCTAGTCATTTGGAGGCAACTGTATCACTTCACTAGACTAAGGCCTCATTTATACCTTCCATTACTCACTCCACGACAGCGGGCTTCTCCTCTGAAATTTATAGCATTTATCACTGAATGTGAGACATGTAATGGTGGCATGAGACCAGGAACTGAGGGTCCTCATTAAGGCTCAGAAGAGGAAGTGAACATATAGTTGAGAGATGTTGCTGGACTAATACTTATGTGTGAACAAGCAGATGGAACCATGAATGTGCAGGAGGGCTGAGAAACAGCCAGAAGATGCAGATAAATATTATTCAAGCACAGTGTTGGAAGAACCCATCTAGTGTATTAAAGATAACTGCGATCATTGTGAGAAGAGGTAAACCAGGCACTAACACCCCTTCTGGGATCAGAGGGAAAGATGCTAATATTCCCTGCTCCTCTACAGTGTAAAGCAAGCAACATATGAAGTGCATTAGAAAGGTGAACCCCAGAAACAAGACTGTGCCACCATTGCAATTTGTTACCTTGTTCTTTTTCCCATCCACTTCGAACACCGAAATGGAGCCTTTGCGATAAATTTCGTCCCCTGGTGGATGTTTCCAGACACATTTTGCCTGCAGGAAAATGACAGGAAAGATAAGTACCAGAGAGATAGTCACGTTAGTCTGTAATCTATCAAAACAAAAAAGCAGTTATGTTGTACCTTAAAGACTGACAAAATAATCTATTGGGTGATGAGCTTTTGTGGGACAGACCCACTTCTTCAGATAAGAAGTGGGTCTGTCCCACAAAAGCTCATCACCCAATAAATTATTCTGTTAGTCTTTAAAGCGCTACATGACTGCTTTTTTTGTAGTGAAAGATAAGGTAACAATACTGTGTTAGCAGCTGCTTTGAAGGCAGGGAAAGTGAAATAGCAACTGTTCCTGGCAGGGAAATCCTGTTCAGCTTCAACAATAAACTGGATTCCGACCAGCACCAACTCCTACTCCATTGGGGTCCATCCAACTGACCCAGGGATTAAGATAATCTGAAAAAAGCGGTCTTCCTGTCAAAGTGGTGCACAGCTGCGTTTTCACTCAGCACTTAGTCAAGCAGACTCCAAAACAGACTATTACAGCCCAAAACAGCTACTGTGTTTTGAGAAGTTTTCACCATAATTTCAATCTGTAAACTGAGAGAATCAGATGACCACTAAGGACCTTACCATGTGTCTGCGCAATATTGTTTGACTCTTCATGTATTTGAGACAGAACTCGCACATATAGAGGCGTCCCAGCCGAGCATACTCCTCTGGATATGGTGAATGATACCAGGTGTCTAGCTCATAACGGCCAAAGGCGATTGTTTTAATCATGTTGCTGCCTTCTGTGATCTGGCCCTGAAGCCGCAACTTCTCCTATCAGCAGAAGAAAGAGGGAATGTAATAAAAGAAAGAGAAAAATAAACGCTTATGTCCTTTTTTGAGCCTCTTCCACACCCATCCTACAAAACGTAGAACCACAAGGAACCCTTCCATGCTTACCCTCTAATCTGATACATATTAACAAGTTTCTTTTCATGCTGAGATGGCATTTGATCTTCAGGACCTTGCATCACTAAATCTTACTTGATATTATGAACTTCAAAGCCAATTTACCCTCCATACTATCTAGTTTCTCATTCCCACAAAGGAAAAAGGGCAACTGATCATTCAGATCAAGGTGGCCCCAAGCTACCATCACAGACCATCAAAATTACTTCTGAATCAGCTTGCAAGGGTGGGAAGAGGCATCTCAAGAAGCCCTTATCAGTCTAGCTTAAGACAGTTCTGATCTTCAGGATGGCAGTGAATAGGCTGACCTCCTGCAAAGCATTTCAAGCTCTCAACTCAGTCAGTCCTCAACTACTATTTCATTGTGTGACAGTATTGTCTATTTTGCCCAGAAATACTTTGATTTTCTCTGACACGAGGAAAGCTGCAAAGGAACACTTGATAAATTGGACTGAATCACTCTCGTCTCAGAGTTCTTGCCAGCATAAATGCTGCAGACTGGGAACATTCAGCTCTTAGAAAAGCAAAGGCAGCTGTTATCAGACATGTTAAGGGCTAGGAGTCTCACCAGGTCTTCAGAGGCCCGTGCTTGTGCTCTTCTGAAAAGCTCGAGGTCATACTCGCTAGTCAGGTTTTCCAAGAGGGGTTCTCTGGTGTTGCCATATGTTTGTCTGTGTTCCTGAAACAATTAAGTATTAGACACTTTCAACCACTGAGTGATCTATCTATGCCAACCGTGGGATACTGAATGCCATGGCCTTTTTAGCCCAGCACTCTGAAGAATAAGTGGAAAGTCAAGTCTCCAGTTGCTTGTGGTCTACTGGAGAAAGGAACTAAAGAAAAAAGTGCTGCCATACCATGTACTTTTCTTTCTGCTCTTTGGTTAGTCCTGCGTTCCTTTTCTTCCTCAACTCTGCTACTTTCTCTTTGTACCGCAGTTGTCTCTCTGTTGGCGCCTGAAAGAGGGAAGTTGGCAACAGCTGACGCACTTCACTTGCTTCAGACACTACCCACAACCTTTCAATTCTAAAGGACTCAACCATTCATATGTTCTTGCCTCCATCAAGTCTTTCTCCCAGAAGGGTATGTAGAATTGACTGCACATCACTAATAGTTAGAGAGGGCAACATGAAATCACAAGGCAACATAAAGTAATGAGCGGAACATGGTGATGTCATTCCCAGGATCCAGCGGCCTGCACTGGCAGCGCCTCTAGACTTTACAGTTCTACTGTCCCCACTGTGTCTTCTGTATGGGAGTTGTTAAAGACCTGCTGGCTGTAGGACTGGAGGGTGGAACAGCCCCATGGGCAGGAACAGCTGCTGGCACAGGGTGCTGGTTCCTTGGTGCAGCGGTACCACATTCCTCTCCTTTGGCCACAGAAGCTCTTTGGAGCAGAGGCCTGCGGATCAGTGGATATCAATTTCTATCTGTGGCTATCTACATTGGCAGGTAGAAATTTGTATGTGCGCAGGACACTACAGATTTGTCAGGAAATGCACATGCAAAGAAGGGACATTCTTTATTTCTATCCCAAACTCATCTGCTTCTTGTTTTGGGACTGATGTGTACTTGCAGAGAACATATTCTGTCTCTTACAGGTTCTATCATGTGCACAAAACAGACTCAGTTCAAACTTGTTACAAAAGAGACAAACCTAGAACTGAAATCTAGTGTCCAGAATTTGAGAAGCATAGACCACTGAAGGCTCTCTCTTTGGTTTAGCAGAAGGTAGACTGACCAATGCATTTCTGTAGAAATGCATTTGTCCTGCATCTCAATAAGTACATATAGTCAATAGTTACTTAGAACAGCCACATCTTATTTTCCACAATTGTAACAGACTATGGAATGTGGCTAGCAAATGTCCAGTAGTTTCATGAGAAACTAGGGTTTGTGCTGCTCAAAACACTCATCTTGTGATTATAAAGGACTAGCCCATGCACAAAAAAATCAGAGATGGAGGATAAAACTGCCCAAGGACTAGCTCAAAAGCCCATCTCAAAGATCCATCAGGGAGAAGAGCGCAACAGTTCCAGACCAAACTGAGGTTTCACACCTGGAATTGTGAAACAATGTTTATTTAGAGAATGCAGCATACCTGATGTCTGGTGGCATGCCTGTTGTTGTCATCCTGTCTGTGGGACAGCATCCTCTCCTCAATCTGTTTATCTCGACTCTGGGCTCTCACCTGGAAATCAGAACGAATCCCTCAAAGTACCCGAGGAGTCTTTTTCAGGTCCCCCTTGAATTGCAGTATACAGAATACACATTGTCACACAGTTATGTGCTGTTGTTTCATATCTGAAGTGAGACTACACTTGGAGCATAACAACTGTCTATTTAACCCTAGGGTATTAATGACAGGCCTTGAAATCTTGTACCACAAAAGCCGAATGAAAACAGAAGAAGAAAAGAGTTACCTTGCACTCATCTGCTGAGAGATTATGATATAATGGGCATCCTGATATTGAGAAGTGTCTCTCATGCTTCCCTGTTAAGTGTCCTGTAGAGAACCAGGGGAGAAAAATCTTACAATCAGTAAAAAGAGCCAATGATTAAAGCATCTTTAGATCAGGTGGTTAAACACTATGGCTGTATTTCAAAAAGAGGCTAAATAAATGTATTACCAATAAAACAGGATGAAAAATCTCATGATTCAAGAGATAAGCTGTAGGGACCAAAAAGGAAACCCAAATAAACACTCTACACCACATCATCATGTTAGATCACTTTCCTTCCTCATATCCTGCTTCTTACCTCAAGGACCCTCTATCTTCCCCAAGCCTTCATGTTGATGACCCATTTTCTTTCTGATAGATCACTTCCCTTCTACATGTGATCATTCCCCTTGTACTCTCACCCCTCTACTGCAAGGTGCAACACTTCCAACAAAATTTACTAGGATTGGAACCAACAAATTTCATTGATGTTCCACCCAGAATACAGAAAGACATCACTGTAGACAAGGTTTTATCATTTTGTTTTAACATGAATTTACTGCTGTGGTGCCCTCTGAGGTGTTTGGCTTCATCCATAAGGATAATCAGAAGGCTGCACGAGAGAGAGTGAGCGAGCAAGCACAAGAGCGTGCGCATGCGTTTGTGTGAGAGAGAGAGAGAGAGTGCAGAGACCACAGACCAGATAAGGACAGAACACACCCAGCCACGTTTATTGGAGAGCAAAGAATAACAACTGTTGTCAAGTACACTCTACTGAACCACTGGGCGTATGTACTTGTCACAATGTAATGACTCAGTAAACGGAAAATTTCTACTGCCCCGTAGGTCATACAAAGACTGTCCCCCTAGACATCACTGTATATACAGATACAAACAAACCACACCTCTCTGCTCATGTATCAGGTGGCCACCCTCCAAGGCTAGATACCACCTATCAACCTGTACCTCATGGTTTGATTAGATCATCTATCATGCTGTCATTTTAGACCCTTTTCTGAACCTGGGTCTGTATCTGTTGGGAGTTGGTACCAATGTCTTTTTTAATAAGCTGGTGACACCTTGTGATTTCAACCTATGATCTGTGCCAATTATTGTTCTGCACCTCAGCCTCCTACCAATTAATGTTTTGTACTTTCTGCCCTGTTGTGTCAAGTTCCATTATCAGAGGCTTGCCTTCTGCTTACAGCTTAGCTTTATTTTATGTTAGCCATGTTTTGTTCATTGTTGCTAGGCCTCAGGTCTCAAACCAGGCCCGTGCTGTATGGGCTTATGCCTTCATCTTACTATAAATCACGTTTGTCCACAAAGCAGGCAAAGTTCAGACAGCAGCAGGACAATCTACCTCCACACCATTCTGCCTCAATATTGGCACACTTTGACCAGAAAGTGAAAAAAGGTATTTCAAACTCCACAGCCCATTCAGTTGCTCTCTTTGCTGAGAAACTATTAAAACAGGACAAACAAAGTTTGTGTAGTAAGAAACTGAAGCAAGATCAAAATTATATCCACATATGCCAAACAGCGGCATGATTTACTACTAATAGACTGGAGCTCAACTACTGGCCTAGGAGTTAAAAAGATTTCATAGTCTATCAATTTTCCACAAGCCCAGCTCTGAAGAGAATTTAGCAGAAATTCAGAGCTTTTTGTACAAGTGGTAGTGCATGTTGAGAACTCCCTGGAAACTGGCAAAATCAGCATTGTAACCATCCATTCTCAGACTTTTGTTCTCCACACCATCCTCAATCATTCTGGTCAAAAGAGATCCCTGGAAAGCACGTACTGTTGGTCTGTTCCATTCCCCAAAAGTGGTTTTCTGCTTCGGTGACTCAACAAATACCCCAGTCCCAACAAAGTGCATGCTTCTGAGACACGCAACTCCACCCAGTGAGGTTCTCAACCCTATGAAACATGGGCCACTGATCCCAATGTCAGAAATGGAAGGGAGATGAACTAATCTTGGAGATCACTTTACCCAGGGAGTTGCAACCAGGAGTGGGACACTTCATGTTGAAGTTGTAGCTTTCATGGAAGCGGCGGCGCTTGGGGCGATGAGACAGGTCACTCCCAGAATCCTTCATGGACATGTCCTTGGCAATGCTCTCATCATGGGACACATTTGGACTGGATATGTCTATGTCAGACTCCGAAGAAGGGGCATTCCCAGTTGGGGTGCGTGGTGGAGACTCATCATGGTCCACTGCATTTTTAGTATCTGAACAAGAGTTGAGACATTACAGATTTGCAAGAAGAAAAGGTTACGAAGTAATTAATTGATTTCACAGGACACACAGCCAAGTGCTGCAAACCCTCGTTCTTAGAGCCTTACATTAAAAGCTTTGTCTCAGAGGGCTGGTCTCCAAGAGAGAGCACATCCCCCAGCTGACCACATCCCCAAAGTACTCCAAGCCAAATCACACCGCCATACCTCTATCAGAAAAGTCGACCACTTGCTCTGTTTCTGATCCAGACGAGCGGGTCTGTCGTAGGGGGTATTTTTTTGGAGTAACAGGTGCTGGCTGTTGTTGACTGCGGGTCACCCTCCTAGTAGAATATGCAGGCTCCTCTGTGCCAAAGGATGGAGGATTACGAACTGGGCTGGAATCTAGTTTAATAAAAAAATACAGTTTAATGGAGACCAACCACTGCTGATCACTAAACATCTTTAATCATCAGATGGAACACGCTTGTTTACACAATGCATCCTGGCAATGTCTTTATTCCTTTCCCTGGCACGCCTGTGTTCAATGAGAGAAAATAATTAACAGGCTTAATTAACTGAAGGTGTGGATTCACTATAATTCCCTTCAGTATTAAAAGCAAGGGTACTGTGACTGGCCAGCTGCATTTCATTGGACTAGGAAGAAAGGGATTTACCCTGAGAACTCTGACTGAGCCTAGCTGTGGAGCGGGTCACGCGGGCAGATCGTCGTGATGTGCCATCGCTTTCAGAGCTGTCTGTGTGTTCAGGATCTGTAGAGAAATCGGAGTCTTCGGTTCCATCTGAGCTACTGCCTGCGTTCCTCTGTAACACCACAGACCCAGACATTAGCATAAGAATGAGTACTTCTACTCTTAACTTATATTAATATTAAATTGAAGAGAATATTTGATACTAGAAAGATTATTTCAATAGACAAAAAAACCCCAAAACTAATGAGACTTAGGTAGTTGCCTTCGGAGGAAAGCTCACTTTAATATGATAAACATGAGATATTAGATAGCACCATCCATAATACAGAATTTTTGCAAACTGATCGTGTCTGAAAAACTATAAAGAACACAAATTTAATTTTGTGAAGAATGTACTTGAAGTTCCAAGCAGTTCAGATATTGTCTTTGTAATTTAACACAAGTTATTTCACACAGACTACCGTAATTCTGGGCATTCACTGAACCATACACATATGTAACATTGTTTACCTTTGAAAAGATACCTTTACCATTGAAAGCATGCTGCAAGAAAGTGAAACAGTGGAGCCAAGACCCTCTGTATCCTAGTGATGAGCAAGCCTGGGCAGATTTAGCAGCACAGACAAGAGCCCAGGTCTACAAATATCATGATCAAATAACCATTCGCTTGCCCCACTGGGGCAGGCTTTGAGACCCACAGTAGGAAAGATGTGAAAAGCAGCCCAGGACAGATTGCACATGCAGAATTTCATGCCACGGCTGGTTGATGAATGCAGGTGTATCATGCTTTGTCTTCCAGAGGCTCCTATATACAGGAAGTCCCATATATACACCGTGAAGTGGGGAGAGAAGGAAGATGAAGGAGCCCAAGAAAATCTGAGGAGGTATGGGGTAGCTGATGAAGTCCACCAAGAGAGAGCTTTGGCAGTCCACAGTGGTGCGGTGTAGAGGGGGACAACGGGGGAGAGGTGAGCTAAAGCAGTGTTTGGGCAGTAGTACAGCAGGAATAGCTAAGCAGCCCAGTGTGGATACGTGTGATAGAGCATGAAATCCGTGAGGAGAAATCAGGCAAGGCGAAGGAGGGCACCTCGACAGCCGCCCGGGGAGAGCGGAGGCGGTCGGGCCGGGTGGGTAAAGGGGAGCATGGCGGGGTGCTGATGCGCGAAGGGAGGCAGAGAGAGCAGCAAGGCAGTTCGGTGTGAGGTGGCTTGGGGAGCACGGGGCAGCGAAGGCTGCTCTAGAGGGAAATACAGCAACCTGAGGGGGCAGGGCGGGGGAATGGTTCGAGATATCGCGGTGAGACGCGCTGAAGAGGGGCACGCGGGGGCTTGCCAGGCACGGAGGAGCAGGAGGAGATGAAGGCGGGCGGGCGGCCGGTGAGGAAATCACCCACTACGCCCTCGTCTCGGCCGTGGGATACCTCTTACATCCCCGCCGCTTTGTTTTGCGCTCGCGGGCTTACGATCGCTCCCTCCGCGCGCCCCACCGCCTAGTCCAACCAATCGTGATAGGAGAGGGGCGGGGCGTATAGTAACTCTCACCAATAGAAACACGCGCGAGAAAGAAGCGCGGCCCTACGGCATGACTGACGAGGTACGTCTGCCAATCAGCATGCCCCTTGCTGCCACAGACACAGCCACTCAGGGAAGACAGACTGAATGGGACAGAAGGGAGAGGGAACTGGAGAAACAAGGCACGCGTGGGAACGGCCACAGGGGGCGGAGACGGGCAGCCATGAAGTCCAATCAGTGCCCAACTGAACCATGAGGCGCAGCCAATCAAAGACTAAATCTACAAGCGCTGTCCAATGAGAAAGACGAGAGGGCGGGACGTGCCCTGAGAGCGGGGGAGGGGAAGACGCGACCGTTGAGCCGATGAACGATAGCAGCTATAGCCAATCAGGACTCAGCAGGCTTTAACGGGGCACCATTCAGGTTGCAAGATGGGCGGGTGCAAGGGGCTGAAGGCCGCTATTTTCACTCGGTTTTCACGGCTGGAGGGGGCTGTTCGGTGGGGAGAAATAAAGGCAAAGCAGATCTCACCCCCTCCCTCTCTCCAGGGCCTCTCCCGCCTTCCCGGCCCTCTACGCACCTTCCTGCGCGGCATCCGTGGTGGGGGCGGGGGCAGCGAGGGCGCTTGGTCTCCCGTGCCCCCGGCCCGGGACGCGGCGGTGGCCGCCGCGTTAGCACCGCTGGGCTCCGTGGTGACGGCCGTGTCGCTAGGTCTGTCTCGCTGACGGTCGCTGCGCGCCAGGCCGCTCCTCCACCGCCCCCAGAGCCCGTTCCCAGCCAGGTCCCTCACGCTTCCGCCGGGACACGATCCACACCCCTGTCACGTGACTCGCATCGAGCCTCACGCTAGCTGCCGGCGCCATCTTGGATTCGGACAGGTAAGGAGTCAGGCTCGATTAGCGATGAAGCTGGTGGTGGCCATTTTGGATGCGGGCCCGGCCTTTTCCGAGGGCAGGGTTACCCGCCATCTTGGTTCAGGGCATTAAGAAGGCGCCGGCTCTATGGAGGCTTGACGTTCGAAGGGGCGTTTGGAATTCGGACACGATGCTGCCCAATAAGGCCTGGTGTCTCTGAACCCCTGAGCCGCCATTTTGGCTGCTGGCAATAGACCTCCGCTGGTTTAGCGGTGAGTATCGCTGATTTGCCTTTGGGGCACGGGGAGTTAGGAGGGTCCCACGCCGCCGATGCTCCACCAGGCCCGTCTCTCTTCCTGACCATCGGGGGCTTATGGGGCTTCCTCCTTGGCCCCTCCACACGCAGCTCGGATACCTGCTGTTGAGGTGGGGGTGAGGCAGGGGACTGGGAAACATGGCTCTCGAGTCCGTTTCTCTCCCCGCCACCCAGCGGGGGATGGCAGCGCGAGCGTGGGGGCTGGAGCGGATTGGAGCCTTAGCTACTCTTCACGTCACAGCTCACAAATGACAGCGCGCTCGGAGCTCGGTGAGCCGGCGCATAAACGAGCCAGTTTCAGGGTCTTAGAATGGCCCGAGAATTATGTGTGTTCATTACTATTGGGAACATCGCTGTTAAAATCACATACGTGCTTTTGAAAACTTTGCCCATCGTGACAATTTGGGGTGAAATTTTGAATAATAAGCTAAGAACCTCCAATTTCCCCATTATTTTTAGCTTCTGCTTTTCCTTACTCTGGCATTGGGATGCTGTGTGACATTTTCCTATCTTTCAGATGAGGCTAATAATACTTCCTATATGGATTTTTAGGAATGACCCATTAATTTAGCAATATGTCTAAATGAATAAGTTAAATCTATACTATTATCTAATAATTATTTTGTTAGTCTGTTGCAAGCCTGAGAAAGAAATATTCTAAATAGAAAGTTTGGGTGTCAGTCACAAATAATGTCAAATTAAAAGAAACAGGGGACATGTTAAATTTTTAAAATTGTAATTCCTTCATCTCCTGCTTAGCTAAACAGATTTCTAATGGCTTTGTGGAAAATAGTTAATGAATTAAAAGGTTATTGTAATGTTTGATTATCCCCATAATAATTTATAATGTTATGTTTAATTAACACCATATGGCTTTACAAATATCTCAAAGTGCCTTTAAAAAAACTCATAATAGTCTTACGAGATGCTGTAAATAAGACCAGACCTCTGCTAGAAATGTTTACCATTATAATAAGGTGTAGGGGTGTGACTCTATGGCATTTTAATACAGGTTAAATCTCTCTAATCCAGCACACTTGAGACCTGACCGGTCTGAGAAGTTGTTGGACCACTGACGGTCAATATAGTCTAGCAGCATTACCAACACTTCTGCTGCTTACTGGGCTCTTAGAATGTGTTTGGGGTAAATTACAGCTAAATAACAGGACAGGACCCTGAGAGCCAAAACTGGTGGTTGCAAACAAACTTTATGGGACCAGTGGAAACTTGGCCACACCCATGATAAGGGGTCATCTGGCAAACTTAAACTCATGCTGCATTACAGATTTTATTGGATGTGAGAGTTCTGGATTAGAGATGTTTATGTAGCTGGGAGGGAAGGAGTGGGGCTGTAATCCAGGGAGTTGGAAATCAGTTCTGAGGTGCATTGGCTGAGCTGTATAGTAAAAGTTTGTTGTGCCTGTACGTGTGATGCTTATTTCAGACTGTAGTACAATCTCTCTCTCTTTCACTAGCACAGTGACCTTTTAAAGACATATTAGGGATTGGGACCATGTTTGGGGAGGACTTTTGCCTATTTCCTTTTGTTTTTTGGCCATTGTGTTTTGAACTAAATTCCCTTGCAGAGCAGTGGGCTGGTTCAGAAGGAGGACTCTTTCTTTCTGTGTTGAGCGTTTCAGGAATTTCCTTCTTTACCTAGTAACAGAGAAGGAGCTGTGTTAGTCTATATATTATCAAAACAAAAAAGCAGTCAAGTAGCTCTTTAAAGACTAACAAAATCATTTATTAGGTGAGCTTTTGTGGGACAGACCCACTTCTTCAGACCATAACCATACCAGAACACACTCAATATTTAAGGCATAGAGAACCAAAACAGTAATCAAAGTTGACAAATGAGAAAAAAAATTAAGGTGAGCAAATTAGAGAGCAGAGGGGTGGGGGCGGGGGGAGGGAAGTCAAGAATTAGGTTAAGCCAAGTATGCCAAAGAGCCCCGATAATGTCCCAGAAAATTTGCATCCTGGCTCAAACCACGTGTTAATGTGTCGAATTTGAATATGAAAGAGAGTTCAGCAGCTTCTCTTTGTAAAGCAGACTGGAAATTCTTCTTCAATAAAACGCAGACTCTTAAGTCATTAACAGAGTGGCCCACTCCATTAAAATGTAGACTAACTGGTTTGTGGATCAGGAGTGTTTTGATGTCTGTTTTGTGCCCATTAACTCTTTGAGAGAGTTTGAAGCCTGTCTAATATACTTTTTTACCTAATATTGGAATAAGGCATTTCTGGATATGTCATTTCTGGATTGACATGGCTTTTCCACTAGATGTCACTGTTTGAAGCAATTTATTCATCCTTGTAGATATGAAAGGGTTGGATCTGATTCAGTTATCTGCTGTAATCAGATTAGCTTTTATCCATGAAGGAAAAACATTTGTGGCAGAGATTCTGGGGATGGAGCCCTGTGGTCCCTTATAACCAGGACTGAAAATTAAGAATTTTCTGGAGTAACTTTTTGTTAAATTTTCAGAAGCACCTAAATGGCTTAGAAGCCTAACTTAAATTTTCCAGAGTGACTGAGGATCCTATTTCATTGAAAGGAATTGAGATGTACTCTCCAAATCTTAACAGTAGCAGCAACTGTAAGAGGTGAAAGGAAAAGCATTCCTGAAAAACAACCTGACTAAGAAGAAAAGTCAGTCTTCCTAATATCTAGAGAAACAGTGCTATGTAGTGGTTAGGATAGAAGACTGAGTTGAACGAAACTGGAGTTCTGTACCTTGCTCTGTTTACAGGCTTGCCAAATCATTTAAAGATGTCTTAGATTGCCCACCCATACAATAGGGATAATACACACCTACCTTAACAGAGGTGTCCTGAGGCTTAGTAAATGTGTATAGAGCACTTCACAGACTTCAGTTGCAAAGTACTATGCAAGAAGTGTTGTGTTATTCTGCCTTGTTAGTTGCCATGATGGGGTTTATTTTTAGTGAGAGATTAAGGGGTCACTTGACCGGCAGCAGTACATTTAGGTGAAGTAGAAACAAATGATTGCACATATCCATTCCATTAGAGAGAGCCTGAGCCAGAAAGAGAGAGAGAGAGAGAGCCAGAATGAGATTGTAGCAGCTTTTGGAGCAGTACCTGTACCCTTTACTACCTTGTGCTGCTACATTTTTGATATAAAGATCTTGGCCACCCCACCCAGACTCTTCTCAGTTCCTTCTTACCATTGTGATTGGTAGTCAGAGCGCATCGACTTGCTGCTGCAGGTTTTCCCTTTGCAGGAAAATTGCCTTTTGTTCTGTGAATAGTAAATGGTATTTGCTAGTGTTAGTTTAGTATAGGTTTTCTTTGTTGTTATTGGAGCATGGATTCCCTCTTTTCACTGGGTATCAATTCCTAGTATTGGAATATAACTTGTTCTTTGGGTTTTAAGCCTTGTTCAGGCCACAAGAAACCTGTGCCATTGAGTGACCCTCATTCTGCCTGTCCAAAGTGCCTCAGAGAGGGTCGCATTCCTGACTGCTGCCTGATTTGCAGGACTTCAGCCCTGGACAAAAAAGAACGGAGAGGTAAGGCTGTGTCATGTACTCTTGGATACTGCCCTGTGTAGGTCTTTGGGGTTAAAGGACCTGAAAGGTTAAAGGACTTGAGGAGCAGATATCAACCCTCAGGCCCATCAAAGAGGGTGAAGACTTTCTGGATAGAAGGCAACAGATAATACTGCAGGAACAGCAGACTCCCCAAAACAAGGAGGAGAACTGGAAGCATGTTACCTCCATTAGGAGAGAACCAGTTCAGATCTCTCCATCTCCAGTGGAGTTAAGTAACTGCTTTCAGCTTCTCTCCGCAGGTGATACAGCAGAGATAATTGGGGCTGATACCTCACAGGGATTGGATCTGAAAGAGTCCCCATGGTTTCTAAGGCATGGGATATGCAGCCCTAGGGATGGGAGTTCTATGACCACCACCCCTAAGAGAAAAAGAGAGGTGGTGGTGGTCGGGGACTCCCTCCTAAGAGGAATGGAGTCATCTATCTGCTGTCCAGACCTAGAATCCAGGCAAGTTTGCTGCTTGCCTGGAGCTAGAATCCAGGATATTACTGAGCCCCTGCCAAAAATTGTTAAACCTGTAGACTGTTACCCCTTCCTACTTCTCCATGCAGGACCCAATGATGCAGCTAAGAGCAACTTTGACAAGATCACAGTGGATTATGTAACCCTAGGAAGGAAGATCAAGGAATACGGTGCACAAGTGGTGTTCTCATCTATCCTCCCTGTGGAAGGAAGGGGTCTGCGTGGGGATCGTCAAATCGCAGAGGTAAATGCATGGTTGCGTAGGTGGTGTAGCAGGGAAGGATTTGGTTTCTCTGACCGTGGGATTCTTTTTCATGAACAGGGATTGCTGGGAAGAGATGGGATCCACCTCACAGAGAGAGGAAAGAGCATCTTTACAGGCAGGCTTGCAAACCTAGCGAGGAGAGCTGTAAACTAGGTTCGCTGGGGGAAGATGACACAAGCCCTGAGGTAAGTGGGGAAGGAGGAGGGAAGAATCAAGTGGGTTTCCTGGGTGAAGAGGAGAAAGTGGGCCAATCGGCCACTTCTCTAAGATGCTTGTACACAAATGCCAGAAGCCTGGGGAACAAACAGGAAGAATTAGAGGCCCTGGCACAGTCGAAGTATGAGGTGGTTGGAATAACAGAGACTTGATGGGACGATATGCATAACTGGAGCACGGTAATGGAAGGTTATAAACTGTTCAGGAAGGACAGACGGGAGAAAAGGAGGAGGAATTGTGCTTCATGTGAGGGAGCAGTATGATTTCTCAGAGCTCCAGTATGAGGAGGGAGAAAATTCAGTTGTGTCTGTGGGTTAAACTTAGAGGAGATGTTGTAGTTGGTGTCTGCTATAGACTGCTGGATCAGGGAGATGAGACAGATGAGGTTTTCTTCAGGCAGCTACGTGAAGCTTCCAAAACAGGCCCTGGTTCTCATGGGAGACTAATCATCCAGACATTTGTTGCAAGACCAATACAGCAGCACACAGACAATCCAGGAAGTATTTGGAGAATGTGGGGGATAACTTCTTGGTACAAGTGCTGGTGCACACAGCCCCTGGTCGGTTCCAACTTAACCTACTGCTTACAAACGGAAGAACTAGTAGAAGAAATAGAAGTGGGAGGAAACCTGGGCTACAGCGACCATGAGATCGTAGATTTCAGGATCTGGACAAAAGGAAGAAAGGTGAGCAGTACCATACAGACCCTTGATTTCAGGAGAGCGGACTTCGACTCCCTGAGAGAACGAATGAGCAGGATTCCTTGGGAAACAAAGATGGCGGGGGGGAAGAGTTCAAGAGAACTGGCAGTATTTTAAAGAAGCCTTACTAAAGGCAGGGGAACAAAGTATCCTGCTGCATAGTAAGAAATGCAAACATGGTAGGCAACCAGCTTGGCTTAACGGGGAAATCCTTAGTCAGCTTAAACTCAGAAAGGATGCATGCAAGAAATGGAAACATGGACAGCTGACTGAGGAGCATAAATATACAGCTGGAGAATGCCGGGCAGTAATCTGGAAAGCAACAGCACAACTGGAACTGCAGCTGGCAAGGGATGTGAAGAGTAGTAAGAAGGGTTTCTACAGGCATGTTAACAATAAACCAGTTATCGGAGAAGGTGTGGGGCCATTACTGGATGAGGGAGGTAACTTAGTGACAGATGTAGGAAAAACTGGAGTACTCAGTGGTTTGTGGTGTGTGTTTTTGTGTTTTTTTTTTTTTTGCCTCAGTCTTCACGGACAAAGTCAACTTCCACATGACGGTCCTAGACAATGCAGTATGGGAAGGTGGAGGGCAGCCATCTGTGGGGAAGGAATAAGTTCTGAGCTATCTAGAAAAACTAGATGTACACAAGTCCATAGATCTGGATTTAATGCACCCAAGGGTACTGAGGGAATTGGCAGAAGACATTGCTGAACCTTTGGCCGTTATCCTTGAAGACTCTTGGAGATCGGGGGAGATACCGGATGACTAGAAGAAGGTTAACGTAGTGCCCATCCTTAAAGGATGATCCAGGGAACTATAGATCTGGTCAGCCTTACCTCAATCCCTGGGAAAATAATGGAAGGAATCCATTTTGGAGCACTTGGAAGAGGGGAAAAGTGATCAAAAGTAGCCAACATGGATTCACCAGGGGCAAGTCCTGCCTGACCAATCTGATTAGCTTCTATGACGAAGTAACAAGCTCTGTGGACATGGGGAAGTCAGTGGATGTGATATACCTTGACTTCAGCAAAGCTTTTGATAGGGTCTCCCACAGCATTCTTGTCTATAAGTTAAAGAAATATGGATTGGATCCCTTGACTATAAGATGGATAGAAAGCTGGCTTGATGGTCAGGCCCAACGGATAGTGGTCAGTGGTTCAATATCTAGATGGTGGTTGGTTTCAAGCGCAGTGCTGCAAGGCTCAGTTCTGGGGCCAGTGTTGTTCAACATCTTTATTAATGACTTGGATGAGGGACTGGATTGCACCCTCAGCATGTTTACTGATGACACAAAACTAGGGGGAGAGGTAGATATGTTGGAGGAAAGAGAGAGAATCCAGAGTGACCTGGATACATTGGAGGGGTGGGCCAAAAGAAATCTGATGCTGTTCAACAAGAAGAAATGTAGATTGGTGCATCTGGGGCAGAAGAATCCCAAGCATTGTTACAGGCTGGGGACTGACTGGCTCAGCAGCAGTACGATGGAAAGTGACCTAAGGGTTATAGTGGATGAAAGGCTGGATATGAGTGAACAGTGTGCCTTTGTAGCCAAGAAGACTAACAGCATACTAGGGTGGATTAGGAGGAGCATTTTGAGGAGAACTAGAGAAGTCGTTATTCCCCTCTGTTCAGCACTGTTGAGGCCACATCTTGAATATTGTGTCCAGTTTTGGGCCCCCCAGTATAAAAAGGATGTGGATTTGCTGGAGCAGGTTCAGCAGAGGGCAACAAAAACAATTAAGAGGCTGGAGCACAAGACCTATGAGGATAGGCCGAGGAATTTGGGCTTGTTTAGTTTACAGAAGAGAAGACTTAAGGGGTGATTTAATAGCAGCCTTCAACTTCTTGAAGGGGAGCTGTAAAGAGGAGGGTGAGAAACTGTTCTCTGTGGTGTCAGATGGCAGAAAAAGGAGTAATGGTCTGAAGTTGAAGAGGGAGAGGTGTAGGTTAGATAATAGGAAAAACTACCTCACCAGGAGGGTGGTGAAGCATGGGAATGCATTGCCTAGAGAGGCGGTAGATTCTCCATCCCTTGAGGTTTTTAAGTGCTGGCTGGACAAGGTCCTGGCTGGGATGACTTAGTGGGGGTGGATCCTGCTTGAAGCAGGGGGCTGGACTAGATGACCTCCTGAGGTCCCTTCCAGCCCTGTGATTCTGTTGGGGGACACACCAAGTACTCAGCATCAATGAAAACTGCTCCTTTGGACATAGCTTCTGAATGTTGGTACTGATCCCTACCCTGGTGTCCAGAGAGAAGCATAGAAGATCAAATTCTAAGAGCAGATGTTTGACTCCATTAAACAATCAAGTAGAGATCCATCTGGAGGACAGGGCAGACAATCATCTGGGAAAATATTCTTTCAGGTACCAGCCTCTTAACAGCCTGGGCACCAATACCAGGAGTTGACTCCTTCAGTGCAACAACAGAAGTAACAGAAAAATGCTAGAATACCTCTATAGCAGCAAAAGACCTACTCTACCTTTCAGCGATACCCTCTGTAGGTCCAGGAAACAAGCTGGTTGGTGGATCCTCAGGCCCCAGCTATGGACCTACCTATGACTCATGATTAGCTCTCAGCAGTGAGGGGAGGACCTATATTTTCAGAATGTGCAGCATTTTCTTGACTAATGCAGTCCAGGGATACAACCAGTATGCTTTTCCTGGTGCTGAAATCTCTAAAGAGATATCCCTTGACATCAGCATCATCTAGCACAGTATTTTCATGGTTAGGCAACTCTGGCTCCTTCTCAGAGACTGAGGGAGGCAATGGCACCTCTCTTTTTCCTTCGTCAAGGGTATTTTGTTGTTGCTACCTACCAGATGTTTAGAGCCAATGACTCTACGGTCAGTTGTTGTAGCTAACATGCTGTACTCATGGCCGTAAGTGATCCCAGAGGGCATGCCTCCCACTTCCAGATGGTCCCAGATTCTCGGCCTGTCAAGCAGGTGATTATGCGTGCTTGCATGAGGACATCCATGAAGTTCTTGTTGTCTGTCTGTGTCGGTACAGAGATTAAACAAGAACTTCAGTCTTTGGAACCTATAACTTTTACAGGAGGATCAGCCTCAGTTTCCTTTGTGGTCTTCCTCCTCCTCAACTGATGACACCAATATCCCTGAAATTGCTCACCTGTCCGGGATAACTACAGAATTTACATAACTCTTTTAAAAGGACTCAGTACCATATTGTGATGTACCAGTTTTTTGTCCTCCGTCCCCCCCCTGCAGGTGATAGCCACTTCCTATGTGCTTTGTGCCATATTACCATAGCTTGATGGAACTGAAGTACTAGGGAATGCATATACCCTACAGTTTATTTCCATTCCCCCTCTCCCACCTGTTGCTTGTCCGTCCTTCAGAGACTGCTCTCATGAGTCTGTCCTACTCTGACAAGTGCAGTCTCTTCTCTTTTTAGGAACCATGAAAAAGATTTCCCCCTCTTTAACAAGGGAAGGATTTCTGTTCATACCATTCCAAAGGCAAAAAGAGGCCTCACATTCCTACTGGATTTGTTAAACATGAATAAATATGGTCACTCTGGCTTGTACCATCCCCTCCACCCATAGTGAACCCCAGGCAACTAGTATAGAAGGATTCATATTTCTTTATGGCAATCCATCAAAGCCACAGGAGATTGCTGACCAGAAATTTTAGTAACATCCATTTTGAGTTCATAGTCCTACCTTTCCACCAGTCTGCTGCCCTATGAAATGCATGGTGGTGGTAGATGAGTTCCTAAGGAAAGCCGGTGTGCAACTACTTCCTTATCTGGATGACTGGCATGTTATGAGGTCAATCCAAGATCTAGATAGGAGCCAGTCTATCTGGGATCCAGTCTCTCTTCAGTATTCTGAGTCTGATGAATGAGAACTGTGATCTTTTCCCTAGTTTAAAATAACAGAATTTATAGAGGGTGCTCTTGGATTCTACAGTAGCCAGGTTCTCACCTCGAGCCAAATTCCAGACTGTTAAATATTTCCAGAGATCTCAAAGCTCATCTATTTCCAACAGTGAGAATTGGTCTCAGACTACTGGAGCACGTGGCTTCTTGCATGTACGTGCTTCAGCATGCCACATGGAAGTCTTGTAACTTTCATCTTGGAAAGCTGCAAGGCAGATTAAAGTCTGTACTTTCCAGCCCATCATGTCCTGTGGATGCTAATTTCTGTGCCTGTAGAAGTGCTAGCCTTTTTGGTGTGTTGAATGGATATGGCCAACATATGTATAGGAGTTCCCTTTGCTCCAACCTTACCCATGTTGAGTCTGGTTAAGAAAACTTCTCAGCTTGAGGAATTCACCTAAGAAACCTACAAACTCAGTTTCTGGCCGCAAAAGTGGGAGGTACATTTGCCTCTCTTGCTGACTCCCCTACCCCACCCTTCCTTTGTGCTAGGGGAACTTCATGGACAGCACTGTGATATTGTACCTGAGCAGACAGGGAAGGCCCAGGACAGACTACCTTTTTATGAGAGTTTTGTATCACTCGGTTAACTCATCTGAAAGCATACCACCTTCTTGGGGTTCAGGACAGCTTGGTGCAGATTGTTCAGTCGAGATCACAAGTGATTTGTCAGGCCAAACATCATATGATTTTTTTCAAATCTGGAGGGCCCTTCAGGTGGACCTGTTTTGTTGCTTAACAGAATAGGACATCTTTTGTTGTTCTAGTGCAGGTCACAGTCAGGGTTTGGTGACACACTTTTTTCTATTTTCTTTGAAAGATAAGCTACTACATAACTACTTTTTTTTTTTTTTTTTTTTTTTTTTTTTTTACCCCCTTGGCATGGCTCAAGCTCAAGAGGTGTGTTGTGAACAAGTCACAAGAAGTCAGTCCTCCGCTCTACTCTGCACTGGTTAGGCCTCAGCTGGAGTAGTGTGTCCAGTTCTGGGCACCACAGTTCAAGAAAGATGTGGAGAAATCAGAAAGGGTCCAGAAAAGAGCAACAAGAATGATTAAAGGTCTAGAGAACATGATCTATGAAAAAAGGCTGAAAGAATTGGGCTTGTTTAGTTTGCAAAAGAGAAGACTGAGGGGGGACATGATAGTGGTTTTCAAGTATCTAAAAGGGTGTCATAAGGAGGAGGGAGAACTTGTTGTTCTTGGCCTCTGAGAATAAAACAAGAAGCAATGGGCTTAAACTGCAGCAAGGGAGGTTTAGGTTGGACATTAGGAAAAAGTTCCTAACTGTCAGGGTGGTCAAACACTGGAATAAATTGCCAAGGGAGGTTGTGGAATTTCCATCGCTGGAGATATTTAAGAACAGGTTAGATAGATGTCTGTCAAGGATGGTTTAGATAGTACTTGGTCCTGCCATGGTGGCAGGGGGCTGGACTTGATGGTCTCTCGAGGTCCCTTCCAGTTCTAGTATTCTGTGATTCTTGCATGATCGTCAGAGTATTGTTTAGCCTTGCCAGCATTGATACTCCAATCTGCTGATCCACGCTGTGGAACTTCTTTGACACTTCCACTGTAACTAGAAGTGATCTTTCAGGACGACAGTCTATGAAAATAGCATTTTTGGTAACTATTACGTATGAGAGATTACTAGTGTTGCTGACCCTCCTTATGCAGGTAGGGTGTGTGTGTGTGGTTTTTTTTGTTTTTTTTTTCTGTAAGGACGAGGTATACCTACATCTGCATTCAACATTTCTGGCTAAAGTAAGTATGAGAATTCTGCCTCAGGAAACTTACTTACTTTCTTTCCGAAGCCTGATTTTTCTCTTTCATACAGATCCACACGTTCACTTTTTAGTTGGATAGAATTAGGTCTTTTAGGTCATCTTCCCAGCCAGGCATGCCAGCTGTAGACAGGATGAAAAGCTTTCCAGTCCTGTTGCAGAGGACTTTGTCATGAATGTCCTGAACATGTCTGTGGCATAACATACCCATGAATCCCCTTCAAGCAGGATTGTAGCACACTCTAAAAGATCTCAAGCAGCTTCCATAGCTTTTTTCCCCTCAAGTATCAAAACATTTGTAGAACTGCCCCTTGATCATCAGTACACATCTTTTTAACTCTTCACATTGTATCTCAGTATTCGGATGCCAAGCTTGAACAAGTAATCCTTCAGTGGGTGGTCTCTATGTTGAACTGTTGGCATGTCCATACCACATCAGGTGACTCTCAATCACTAGATGAAGTAAAAACTGTTAACTTATTTGGTAACTATTCTTTGAATTGTTGCACTTGTCCATATGTAACCTCTCCTCTTTTCCTTCTATATTGGAGTCCATCTGGTAAGATGGAGCTTTTTGGAAGTCTGGGGTGGCTCTGCTCTTTTCCCATTGTTCAGCAGTACAAAGCAGCAAAGGGCACGTGTAGCATCCTATTGGGTACCGCTAGGTGACAGAACCTCTTACTCTGATACCCTGGGCACGTACATCACCAGCAGTGAAATAGATGCACACAATGCCTCTTGGAAGAACAGTAGTTTAAAGAACAGGTAGTAACTGCTTTGGTTTTGGTTCCCCCACCCATCCAAAAGTCTTGTCTGCTTACATACAACTAATCCAGGTAGTGAGCTCTAAGAGCCGATGGGAGAGCTATCACAGCTATTTAGCAGCAACAAGACTAATGATTTAGTACCATTTTTGAGGTACTGGGTTACTGCTGTGAATGTCTAACAACTTCCCCTTTTCTCATTAACACACTTCTCTGAGGCTACGTCTAGATTTCAGGCTTCTGTTGACAGAAGTTTTGTCAACAAAGTGTGTGTCCAGACAAGATCTGTCAGAAGAGATCTGCCATTCAGGAGCATTCTGTCAACATCCCTGTACACCTCATTCCAGGAGGATCAAAGGATGTCTCAACAGAGGGGGTTTTTCCAATGTTTAGCCCCTTGTAGACAGTCCAAATGTTGGAAAAGCCTCTCCAACAGAACTGTTGGCAAAAAATGCAGAAATGCATTGCCCAATTTATGTATCTTTTGCTGACAGGTCTCTGCAATCTAGACATAGCCTAAGTGTTTATCAATAGTTTCAATCAGTGCTTTTTCTAGCTTCACGGAGTTGTCATAAATCTGCTTCTCTTTTCTTAGTTTAACAGCTCTATTAATTAGAGCTGCAGCAGAAAAGCTTCTAATTCCCAAGCAAGTAATGCTAGGACAATTTTCATACTCGCGTGTGTGGTCCCTAGAGAGGTCTTTGGATTGTACATGACAAATTGTCACTGTCTTTCACAAAAGCATCTCTCCTTCATGGATGATGGTGTCTAGGTGCTGCCAAGTGGGTGTTGCTGGCTAGGAATTTTAAGCCTGATTCTTTACTGCAGGAGTGGCCAACCTGTGACTCTCAAGGCACGTGCAGCTCTTTGAGCAATTAAATGTGGCTCCTGCTCAGTCGTGTGCCGGGAGTGCAGTTCTCCACTCTGTGTGCACAAACCCCAGTGCTTGGTGGGAGAAGTGCATGGTGGCTCTGAGTCTCCAGCATCAAGTTTGAGCAGGACTGGGCGTGCCTGGCTCTGGAGAAGGGGTGGGGGATTGGGTTATAGCAGGGGGCTGGCGGTGCTTGGCTCTGGGAGAGGGTTGGGGCAAAATGGGGGGTGCAGGATTGTGTTATATCAGGGAGCTGGGGGTGCCTGGCTCTTGGGGAGGGGGATTGGGTTAGAGCATGGGTTGGGGGGCTCTGGCTCTGGGGAGGGAGGAGGTCTGAGTCACTTCGTTAGAGATAAATAAATATACATGTTCTTTGTGCTCTGTGTCTTAATCCCTAACTAGTTGGCCACCCTTGCTTTACTGTCTTGATCCTTGTAAGTTAGTTATTTGTACGTTCAATTTCACAGCAATAGGCCTGACTCTGCAAGCTGTTGAGGCTCCACTTCAGTTGGAGTTGGGGGTGCCAAGGATTTCTCAAGAGGCCATTGGCACTTTCCATGCCTAGGCCCAGTTTGAGTGAACTTGTGAATAGCCCCACTGTCGAAGTCATGAAGATGGTCTAGGACATGGGTGTCCAACTTTTTGGCTTGCCTGAGCCGCACTGAGTGAAGAGGAATTGTCTTGGGCTGCGTATAAAATATATAATATAGTTAATGTATATAAATCACATAATGTTAAAAGCTTACGATCTTGTGGGGCCGCATGCGGCCCGCGGGTTGGACACGCCTGGTCTAGGATGTTGGATTCATTTCCATGTTGGCACAAGGTAGTTATTCATAGATTTAGCCATTAAAATATTCATCAGCTGTTCGATGCAAAGGAGACTCTAGTTTTGAGAGTGTTTGCTGGAAGGACTGTAGGCACAGCTGGAAGATGGATAGGATGCCTCTTCCTCATACTCTTTCTGCTCTGATCTCCAACAAGGCAGAGGGCAGCTCAGGATCCTTTTGTCTGGCTACCCTGAGTTCCTTTTCCAAATGAGGATCTGGATTTAAATGTAAGAATAGCTACAAAAAATCTTCAAAGTCAAGGCACAGTCTTGGCCGTCTGCCACTTAGTGAATTTGAAGTTTTACAGGGCACAGTCAATTTTAGGTAGACAAAGATACTGCAGGCAACTCCGACAGAACCTCACAATCACTTCTTCTGCTGTGGCTCTGGCATTCAGGGAGTTCTGTGGAGCCAGCATTTTCTGGCATCCAGGAGCAAGGTCCAGGCCAGTTTGGCCTACCTGACTTGTAGTGTAATGGAAAGCCATCCAGTGTCTGCTTTGCTGAAAGTGGAAAAGTTTTCACTCAGCCTGCAGCTGCATACAGCCAGATTTCCTGGTCCTTCCCCCTGCCTCTCCTTCACTCCAGATTCTTATGCGATAATTGAATTTATTAAGTAGGTCCATAGTGAAACTAATTATTCTGCAAAGTAGAGTAAAAGCTCCTCACAATGGGCCAGATGTTTTATGCCTTTTCTGCCCCACCTCCATCAAATTTGCATGTTTTTTTTGTATCCTCTTGACTTCTTTTGAATTCATGACCTGCTCCTTTTAATGCATTCCTTCCAATCTGGGCAGTGTTCTCCAACTGCTTGGCACTGATGTTAATGACTTGTTTCCTGATCAATCAAGTCCTTTGCACACTTTCTTAAAGGAAAACTCTATTCATTTTATTCAGACCTATGGCCCAAATATTCACATGGGTAAGAAACATTTCACCAGGAATGAAACTATTACACACATGGGACGGGAGATTAAATTGTTTATCCTGTTTGGCATTTCTGACCCTATCCTGTGGGCAGTCATTTTCCGCTAATATTGACCCAGGCAACATGGATGAGTAGCACAGACTGTGAATTTCTTACCAATCTAAATAGTGGTTTGACTTTATTAATTTAAAAAAATTATAATTACGGATCATGTCCTTGGTTACAGCTGATCACTTTTCCTGGCGTCAGTGGGTGTACTGGGCCACAATCTGGTTTGCAGTGTTTTAGTATTTGAATGGTGATCCCAATTCTTCATTACACTATGCCTTTTGTAGTCACCCATATGTGTAAAATGTTACCAAATATGGCTGCTAGCATTTTGTGCCCACTCTACCCTGCATTACACCAGTGCAGTGATGAGTTGGGCCAATAACATGTCCTGTTTCTACTGTTTTTCAAACTGTTATCAAAACATGTGGGGAAACTAGATGACAGTTCCGGCCAGTGGGCTTGCATTTTGCCAGAATCGCTCTTCAACAAGATGGCCACCTTAGGAAGAAGTTCAGGAATGCCAGCTTGAATTCAGAGTTCCTTTAAAAACTCCTGCTTTAAGTTTATTCATGAGTAAAACAAAAAAGCCCCCAACCTTCTTTCCATGGGAACTTCTAGACTCTTTTATGCTTGGCCAAATGTGTTGTTTTCTTTCACCGTCTGCCTTTTCTTCATATAGAGCTGTTTACTAACTGGCAGACTATGTACTATAACCTGTTTCCTCATTTATGGTGTCAGAAGCATTTTCAAAATGAGAAACTCAATTTAATAGAAAAATTGTCATTTGGAGCCAATCTTGCCTCTGTGACAGAATAGCATTCCTGTGCCAAAAATACAGCTGTTTAGATGGTAAAAGTAACATTAGGAAAATATTCAATGTATATTTAACTTATTCTAATGCAGCTTAGTAGCTGGAAACAAAGCAATCCAACACCAAGTGGCCAGCCAGCTATCTGCAGGCCACCAACTAATGCTCTGTGGATCGCAACTGCCCCATAGATAAGGGCACTTTGCTATAGAGGATCTCATAGACTAGTTCAGAAGCCATGTCCCCCCAACCCCCTGCTCCAGGAATATAATGCTTCTTCCCACTGTCTTTTAATTTATTCTCCTAAGCAATCTGTTGTTCTGTGATTATTGACAATTTGAATTTAATGTAACCTCCCTTCTCCAGGGGATTTCAAAGCATTTTGACAAACATTAGTTAAATCTCTGAGGTTGGGTAACTTTTTATACCTGTTATGTTGGGGTATATTGACTTTCTCAGAGTGATTCAGTGGCAGAGCTGGGAAGAGAACCAAAAAGTGTCGCTATTTGGTGTCTTACTCTGTCCCCTGGACAGCGTTCCACATGGTTTCTCATACCAGGCCCTTTAGTTTCTGAATCCATGCATTATCTGGCATTGATTCCTGAGTGCTGTACTGGCTTCTTCTCACCGTTGCATTCTTGATTCATTTATAGGCTCCCCTTACTGAACTGGCAGTGTCTGACATCAGTAATTCCTCTTAAACTTTTTTCCCCTTTCTTCTGTAAATGTAGTGCAAATTTTCTGTTTTAGAGTACCTTGTCTTTTTATGAGAGATCAGTGGCAATGGTCCCACTAAATTCAGCATGAGACATCTTAGTTGTGTGGTGAATAATCTGTCAAAGCCTCTAATTTTTTAAAAAATAGCATTGGTTATGCTGTCTTTTATTCTATAGAGCTCTTCATTTCAAACCACATGAATGCACAAACTAGTGAAAGGCAGCCATCTTTGGGGAACGGGGCAGGTAGCCATTTTATGTAACAATTTACTATGAATGAGAATTTTGTCTAAGGACACTGAGGGAAAGAGGCTGTTTAGTGCAAAAAGATGCACTTTGAAGTTTCACTTCTATGCTCAGCAGATCAAAATATTAAAACTAAGATTAAATAGTAAACAGCAAGAAATTTACTTAATCTCATTCGGGACTTGTGTGATGGACCAGAAAGGGTGGTACTGGATCTTGCTCTGTTTGTTCTGAGATTGTTGGCTTCACTTGAGGGACTGACAGGCAGATTCAGAGCCGTGTGGAGGGGGGAATGTGGAGTTAGTGTGACTCAGAGCAGTGACAGGAGAAAAACCTGTTGCACATAAATAGATGCTCCTACACACATGGAATATAAAAAGTGAGACTAATGCTGAACAGACAGTGGTTTTTTTAATTTATTTTTTAAGGCTACCCTTTGAGAGAGTATTGACTAGAATAGCACTTTTCTTTTGATACCACAGGAGAAATTTGATGGGTTCTGAAGCTCTGATGCAGTTTCTCTTTCTGATGAGGTAACTGGCATTCTGGGGTTCTGTGAAGAGAGAGGGGGTGGATGGTAGCTGGCTGCAGTAGATCTCTGCAGAACATTAGTTCTGCTTCTTAACTGTTCAAGATTGGAAGGTCACAGAAATTACAACAGTAAGATTAATAAACTTTGATTCTAAATCTTATGGTTCTTTAGCATTTGCAATAGCAATATACCACATGTTCAGTTCTTTTTATAACACAGCATTCAAGAACCCCTATTGTGAGGAGATGACTATATATTTAAGTTCAGGATTCAGCACATCGGAAACATAACTGCTTTACCTCTGCCAGTACTCGGAGCTGTAGCAATGACTTCTGGAAGGGCAGCAGACAGGGAAGAAATCCAGATTGAATGCACAACATGTAGATGATTGCTCCTGTTGCTGTGATAATCCCAAGCTGATTGAGGTGAGATTTTAAGATAGCTGTAGTGCTCTTAATGGATAATAGCTAGTTGTTTTGCCATTGTGGAGTAATTTGAAACTAGCAGTTTATGGGAGGATGCCAAATACTGCCGCTGTCAGCCTTGTTAATGATCTGTTCAATCCCTCTCCTTAACCAATCATCCTTCCTTCGGGGTCTTTTTCTTTCCTTCTTGGGGAGCTCTGCCTAAAAGTCTTACAGGTAAGTGGAGGTGGTGATTTTAGGGGTGTTGACAGAACAAAGTTAATCATGCCCCCAGGAAACCCTATGAGTAAGTCATTTATGACTTTCACTGTAATCCCCTCATATAGATGCTTTTTACAGTCATGGAAGGTGTTTTTTGTTGTAGGAAATCCATCTCCCTGAACAACAGTAGCTAGGTCAAATGAAACAGTCGTCTGTCATCCCAGCTGAATCTACCCTGGGGATTAGCTCATCATAGTCACAATGCTCAAGGGTGTGGATTTTCCCATCCCTGAGTGCTGTAGCAGCATCAGTCTAACTTTTTAAAGTGAGGACCATGCCTAAGAATATAGGGGGGGCAGGGGGAAACAAGTTGATGGGGATGACTGGATCAAATTGGGAAGAAGAGCTGGGGCACTGCTTCTCCTCAAAGGAGCATAATTAAGATGCATCCCACTGCAGCCTGCAAACACCTCAGGTGTATTTATAACACATGATCTTGTTAGCTCAAGTTCTGGGAGACATCTATTTGTGTTAAAGCATGGAAAAACCAGTGCTGAAGAGGCATGAATTGCAGAAATTGTTTTAAAGGTGATTGAATTTTCACAAAGTGTGGACTAAGGATAAGAGATTAATAGAACGATAAAGCGAACAGTCAAAAGTTATGATGAGAATGCAAGTCACAGTTGGTCTCTGTTCAGCATTCTCAGTTCCATTCTTTACCATGATCTTATTATGAAGCTGTTCTTACCCTCAATCTCCTGCTCTCTTCTTGTGTCTTGGCACTCCCAGCTGATTTACATGCATCTTCAATTCCTTTGATACTATTCCCAATGAACTTGATAATAAAGTATAGTTATTTCCAGGGCCAATGGTTTCCTATTGAAAAGGCTTTGTGTATAAACATGCAGGAACAACCTAGAAAAGACTGTTTCTAACAGATATCTGTTTACTCTTAATTTCATACACACATTTTGGAAGGGTAGTGGGGATTGTGTGTGGTCTGTCAAGAGAACAGACTCAGGGAGTTTCTAACAGGAAGTTGAAGTACTATTGTGAGATCTCAGAATAACTGTGGAGAACTTTGTATAAACAGCATCCAGCAGAAGAGAGCCATCTGGGAATATGTAATATAACTTTCCCTTTGGTGCAGTGAAATAAGGTGAATAATATGTCGTTCTGGGAGAGGATGGGACGAGAGTTTTATCATTTTCTATAAATTGTTTTGTATTACTGTGTTTCTTAGGAACCCCAATCATGGACCAGAATCCCATGGTGGCAGGTGTTTGACATATATAGAAAGCTGTGTGCAAAAGCTCATGTCTGCTGTAGTCTATCCTAAATCATTCATGCCCATGAAGGGGTAGGATTGTAGTAGACAAGTGTATTTCCCACACAATTGGTACTCCTGCACCATTTCTTATAGCGTGAAGTGCTAGCAGAGGCTTGGCCTGGGCTATCTGTGACCTTGCATAAAGGGACTGATTCTATAGTAGCTGCAATTAAGAGTGACTGAACTAAGAGATTTTTCTTTTAAAAAAATTTAGTAACAATTTAGTAACAAAATTGCAGTTTATAGTTCAGGTGTGGTTTAATTAGAAGATTAATTCTATGTGTCCGCCACTTCATTTAATTGAAGTATTGCAAAGTGCGCACACACTCTCTAGAGAGCTCTTCTTGAAATAAGGCAATTGAGTTCAGTGCAAGAATTTTGTGTCCTTTGTTTTCATTTGCATGGGGAACACTATCAGCCTTGTGAGTAGGGAGAGAGACAAAGAGGGTGAGGAGCATTGTTTAAGCTGTGATAGCTACTAATAGAGATCAGCTGCTCACTCCCTTCACATCAAATTTTCTTGTCTCCAGAAATGTTAGAGTGGAGCTCAGGCTACTTTGCTACCCCACCACCCCTTATCTAGTTAAGCCACAGCTGTCCAGGTTCTGCTGCCTCTGTGTGAGATATGCATACCACACCCTCCTCTCTGCTCATCAACCATCCCCTCCTGTCTGCACCCATTGGGAAGCAGGAAAATTATGTCTGAACCCATAAGGCAGAATCTGATCCCAATGTGGGACAGGATAACAAGAGCCACTGTACATTTTTATAACAAAGTGACTTAACCTAAAAATTAATTGCACAACTTTCAATTTGATCATACCTTTCAGTTCAGATTGGGACATAAAACTATATGTTGCATAATAGCTTCTGCACAAAATGTGTCAAATACTACTATGGAGTTCAGATGGAAGCAAGAGCAGGAGAGATGATCTCTAATGATATTTGAGGCTTGAGGGGGTGGATGAGGTTGTGAACAAAGACAGTGACCGGCTCTTCTGGGCAGTGGGAAATGCAAGGGAGAACGGCCTTACACTCAAAGAGGTGACGTAATGGAAAGCAGATTCTAGAAGCTGTAGTTTTCAAATATTTCAGGACAAGACTTCCAAATATTGGAGGGCCAGATTTTCACCACCTAGCAGCTCACGTTGTGACACTTACAAACAGATTTCAAAAGAAATGTTGATGTGGATTTTGGGTGTAGTGGTAAAAATTTGGTTCTGGTGGATGCTAAGCTCTCTTTAAAACTCTGGCCTGCTGAGTCGAAAAGGTAGGGAAGGGAATAGAAGCAGACAGGTCTTGTGCCAAAACAAAATACAAATCTATCTGCAGAACAGATATTTAGAATTGTGTGAGTGGACCCTGGAGTCCATGCAGAGGCTTTGAATTTACCTGAGTGTAAGAGGTCTACCTTTTTTGTGTGGATCTGATTTACAGGACTGGGTCTTATTTTTGTACTGAATAGATTCTTTTCAAAGAAAATGCGTTCCCAAAACTTTTGGACTTTGCGAATTTCAGCTACCAGACAGAAAATGGTGTAAATTATAGAAAACTGGTGTGAAGGCATTATATAGTGAATAAGTTTAAAACGATAAGTGAGGCTGATAGCAGAGGAAGAAAGTATCAATGTAAGCAAGATGTTTGTCTTATTTTGCATGAAAATTCTATATTTTAGAAAATTTCAGCATTCCACTTAAACTGTCCTCATCCACAGACAAACTCATGTTGCAGCTGTCATGCCATCACTTTAACTCTGTGTACTACAAGCTACCTTTATGTCAGGAAAATATGCATTAGGCCGGGGTCAGTAACCAAAATAGCGAGAAGAGACTTTTTAAATTTGGTAATAATTCAAGAGCCGCAGTGCATGTAAATATGAGATGGTCCTCAAATAATGTCCAGTCATACTACTTGTAACCCCTTGTTTTAAGAACAGTTCACTCAGTGGTTTGTAATCTGATACATGTTTACTGCAGAATGTTCATAAACCTTTTATATATTGTTTCCTTACACTTCACAGATGTGTTTGTACCACTATCTTCCTGACTTTCAGTCCCAAGCCCACTTTAATTATGTCAATTTTACTTCACATTTCATTTGTTTCCTTTCTTAAAATGCATGTTGCCTTTCACAGCAAGAATACCACAAGTTTTCTTTTCCTTTTCAAAATCAAGATTTTTTTTTTTTAGCAACACAATCAAAGCACAGATACAGTACCATATCTCACAATGCATTACACATATTAAGGGGGAGTGACCTGACGTTTTGAGATCACATATCATTTGCTGTTTAGATGTGAGTTGTTCTTTGGGCTTTTAGACGTTCACCATTTATCAAAAATAACCTGAAGGGTGTGGTTTTTTTGTTTTACGTTTCAATTATAGCATTGGGAGCCACAAAGAAGTCCTTAAGGAGCTGCATGGGGCTCTGGAGCTGCAGGTTGCAGACCTCATCACTGGGCATAAAACCAAGAGTACATGTAAGTCTTGCATATCTGACCTGTGAGAATATGGAGTACCTAACCTGCTTTGTTGTCCCTCTGTTGTTGTGCCCATGGTAAGTTGGCTTGTCCTGTTGTCCTACAGGCTCTGGGAATTGCCTTGTACAAGATAGCTTAAGGTGGGGGCATATGCATTTACTGGCATTTGCAAGGTTCATCCAATTCATTAATGCTGTTTTAATCTATTTAAAATGTCGCTTAATTTTCCTTGTGTATTTGTTTCTTTTTTTTTTTTTCTTCCCTTAGAGGATCCAAAAAGTAAGATGGGGAGCATAAAGCAGAATGGAATCAAATACATCTAGTGCATTTGATAGTAATAAACTAGGATGTGAATTTGGCCCAATGCATTTAACCACTTTCATCATGTTCCTGAGGATACTATTAAATATTTAATGGGGATGTTGTGTGGTTTATTTTAAATTTTATATATTGTGAGGTGCCCGGAATGCTGTGGCAGATAAGTGATATCAAAATATATTAACAATAGGGAGCCTAACCATAAGGTCAGTTTTTATTCATTCCATAGGATTTGATCTATGTGTATTATCATCATGTAGTCACATGTTGGACTGACAAACTGGAACATCTTGGATTTTCTCGTATTCTCTACAGGCAGTCCAGTGATCCTGTCTTTTCTCCCAATTGTTTAAAGACCTATACTACAACTATCTACCTTCAGGAAGGGGCTGGGAATGATCTTTGGAGTCTAAAAGTGCTGCTCCTTCATTTTAATTAGAATCTACATTTCTAGGCACTTGATCCTGCAAGTAGCATAGGATGTTTGGGAGATACTGAATGTAAATAATCCAAAAGCCCATTTGAGTTGAGGGCACTCTGCAGATCAGAGGATTAGTTTCTAGAGAGGGAGGGTCTGAGGTATGGTAACAGGAGCTGGATTAGACCCTAAAACCTGGACTGGGAACAAGTCCTGGAGGTACAGAACATCATCACTAATGGCTTGTGTACTCAGCACTAGAGGGTGAGTTACTCTGGTTTAAAAGCAGCACAGGTTGCATCAGTGCAAGCCCTACTGTACGTTGGTATAGCACATCTGCCTTGAGGCTTTGCATCAGTGCAGTGCTACTGGTGCAAAAATTGCTATTGTAGACAAACCTTAATGTATCACTTAAGTCCACATGGCTTTGCCTTCCTTGGCTATACCTGTTTTTAATTTGTTTTTATATCATGTTTACAACTCTGAATGAATCCATGGTAACTTCTTAGCTTTCACTGTTTTCTTTCTTTCCACCACATTTTTGAAAATTATTTTAAGGGGAAGCTATGATGAGAGAGGACTTTTGGATCTCCCCTGGAAAAGGGGAAAAGCTATGGTTCTTCTAGTAATAAATAATACTAGTAAAACTTTTGTTGAGAGAGCTCTCCTTTTAAGGTTTCCTAGTTTAAAGACAAAGCACGTTTTACTGACTGCAATGAGAGCAGAAGTAGGCTAAAACTGCTCTTAAAAAATCTGCTTTACACTTCAAAGACTAAACATGAGGTCAGACATTAGGAATCCTGAGTTCTAATACTGCCTGCTGACTTGCTGCATGGTCAGAAGCAAGTCATTTAAACCTTTCCTGCCTCAAGTTTCCTTAACTGTAAAAGCTGATAAAAGCTTCTCTTTCTCAGTTATAGAGGAAGGATAAATATTTATATGTCTTTGAAAATACTTAGCAATTATAGTTTCATTAGTGACTTGTTCATAAACAGCTTTGCAGTCACCCAGGATCCAGCCGCCTTCACACAAATTATATCAATTCAAAGAAAATACTGTAAAGCACTTCAGGAAATTGCTGAGACACATGGCTAAGTTATTTGATATGGATGATGGCAAAAGTGATTTTTTTTTTTTAAATAAATGGACTGTTCAGTCAAACCATACTATTACCTTAAATGGCTACAAAGATATCATCATCTAAGTAGATGCAGTTATAAAATGCTGCAACAGTATTATTTGTCTTCCCTTTCTGTGCTACCAGTTACTATTGGGGAAATCAGATTTTCCCCTAGGTATTATCTTTAAATTGAGCAACCCATCACCTACTGGTAGGTAACAGCCTAAACATATAAAATATTTTCCTTAGGAGATGAACTCTATAACCACTCCCCTCCCTTCTCTCCTCACCCCCATAGTAGCTTTTATTCTAAAATTTCTGTGGTTATAAACATTACTTCATATTTTGATCATTTATCTGCATTTCCCTGCACTACAGTTTCTTTTGAGCTCTAATGCCTAGGAGACTGCTTCTCTAGCTATATCACATTGCTTGGAAGGAGAAATCGTGATTTCCATGAAGCATAATATTGGAGGAGGGTTGCTGCAAATGCATCACAGTATTTTGTGTTAAGAAAAAATGGAATTAATTACTTCCCCAGTCCTGAAAAATTATAATTTCATTTTGAAAGAAAGGTGTCAAAGAACAGGAGCACTAAAAACTGAACTTTAGACTACCCTTTTTCTTTGACCTCCTTTTTGCATTTAGGTATATCAATAACTGGCATATGAGGTGGTTTGGAGGATTTGTAGAAGAGGTGAAAGCCTAAGTCCCAGTGTTTAAATCTGACGCAGCAGTGACTGCAACTGACAGCCATTGAGGCTCACGGGCAGGGAAGGAGGTGTCGGGGGGGGTGCTTACTGTAACTGCATTGTGAATAAAGGATTAGAGGGTCTTGATGTGACAGCTCCTGGGAATACTCAAATTGATAAAGATGGAGATTGGGTGTAGTTGCACGAACATCTATTTCTCAGTCACCCTAAAGCTGCTGTTCATCCTACTGTCCTCAAACTGTTTATCGACATCCTGTGGAGTAGTATACCACAACTACTTTTTCCCTGTTATGCTACAAATTAAATACTAGGCCTAGAGCGGTGGTAGATTTTGTTTAATTTGAGCCATCATTGCTCCTTGTCCCAGTTCTTTCATATAGTATGAGGAAAGAATAAGTATAATCTCTTCAGGCAAGTAGTATAACTGCAATCAATATTCTATGCTAGCTTTGCTCCTTATGCAAGAACCATGTTAAAAGATTATTTTAACTGCAAATAAGTCAACCTTTTAATGACGTGTCTTTGTAAGAAATTCACTGTAAGTAGTGAAACAAACTTTTCATCAACAGAGGTCAAATCAGGTGTTTCTATTAAATACCAGTGAAGGCATATGCTGCAGTAAGTAAACAGATGTATGCAAAATACTCCACTTAAGAAGAAACAATCAGCATCTCACATATAGAAGTAGAAGCTACAGTCTAGAAGACCATACTTCAGGAAGGGAGAGATTCTGGGCTGCGTTAACAAAAGTGTGAGCCACACAGGAAAAGCCCTTCTTCCGCTCTAGGGTGATTATGCCTCAATGGGAGCACTGTGTCCAGTTGTGGGCACAATAGTTGAGGAAAGGGGGAGAGACTGGGGAAGGTCCTGCTGTGCACAGTTGTTGAAGGTGGCGATACAGAAGCCAGTGACGTTGAAGGACACGCCTTAGCAATACGTGTGGTGCAAAGGCAGGAGTCCCAACCCCTACTAATCACTTTCGTGGGAACCAGGGCGCAGATGATGTTTTGTTCTGCCGAAACTACCCTGTTGCTCAGCCCAGCGAGCTTCCCCCGCGTGGTGCTGGCGCCGGCCCACGCCAGCAGGCTCTGAAAGCGAAAAAGAAAGCGCGCCCTGCGCCGGGGTGGGGGCCCTTTCCGATTGGTAGGTGCGGGAGCACGTGCTGCTTTTCTGATTAGTGTCTGGAGCGAGGCCCCGGCCTGGGGGTTTTAATTGGATCCCGTAGAGAGGTGGGCCTTCCGCATGCTACTCCTATTCTGATTGGCCCATGGGGAGCGTCGGCCCCAGCTCGCGCTCCAGGCGGAGAGGCACCATGGGGTATGTTATCATTTCTTCCTCCTCCGATTGGGCCCCAGCCAAGGGGCTCGGCGAGCCTAGGGCTCCTCCTCTTCGAGCTGACGCACAGGGTGCAATCGGCTCCTATTGGTCGTGGGGCGGAGCCGGTACCCGCCGGGGCCCAATGGGCAGCGGGGTGCTTTGGTAAGCTCCGCCCCTGAAGACCAGATAAACGGCTGCGGGGGGGGGGTAGCTGGTTACTGTTGGGGCTCGCGGGAGGCTGGATGCGAGGTAGGATGGCGGGGGCCGTCGGGGCCTCCTGCTGTCGGGGCGGAGCGGGGGGGCTGCAGCCGCTGAGGGCAACCATCCCCTTCCAGCTGCAGCAACGGTGCGGAGCAGGCGGGGACGGCGGCCGGGCAGGTAACGGGGTCGGAGTGGGGTAGGACGCGGCGGGGGGAAGGGCTGAGGGGGTCGGGATCTGAGGAGGGGTGTGGGGCTGCAGGGGAAGGGGCTGGGGTCGGAGTGGGGTAGGACGCGGTGGGGAGAAGGGCTGAGGGGGTCGGGATCTGAGGGAAGGGTGTGGGGCTGCAGAGGAAGGGGCTGGGGTCAGAGTGGGGTAGGATGCAGTGGGGGGCAGGGCTGAGGGGGTCGGGATCTGAGGGAAGGGTGTGGGGCTGCAGGGGAAGGGGCTGGGGTCAGAGTGGGGTAGGACGCGGCGGGGGGAAGGGCTGAGGGGGTCGGGATCTGAGGGAAGGGTGTGGGGCTGCAGGGGAAGGGGCTGGGGTCAGAGTGGGGTAGGACGCGGTGGGGGGCAGGGCTGAGGGGGTCGGGATCTGAGGGAAGGGTGTGGGGCTGCAGGGGAAGGGGCTGGGGTCAGAGTGGGGTAGGATGCGGTGGGGGGCAGGGCTGAGGGGGTCGGGATCTGAGGGAAGGGTGTGGGGCTGCAGGGGAAGGGGCTGGGGTCAGAGTGGGGTAGGATGCGGTGGGGGGCAGGGCTGAGGGGGTTGGGATCTGAGGGAAGGGTGTGGGGCTGCAGGGGAAGGGGCTGGGGTCGGAGTGGGGTAGGATGCGGTGGGGGGCAGGGCTGAGGGGGTCGGGATCTGAGGGAAGGGTGTGGGGCTGCAGGGGAAGGGGCTGGGGTCAGAGTGGGGTAGGATGCGGTGGGGGGCAGGGCTGAGGGGGTCGGGATCTGAGGGAAGGGTGTGGGGCTGCAGGGGAAGGGGCTGGGGTCGGAGTGGGGTAGGATGCGGTGGGGGGCAGGGCTGAGGGGGTCGGGATCTGAGGGAAGGGTGTGGGGCTGCAGGGGAAGGGGCTGGGGTCAGAGTGGGGTAGGATGCGGTGGGGGGCAGGGCTGAGGGGGTCGGGATCTGAGGGAAGGGTGTGGGGCTGCAGGGGAAGGGGCTGGGGTCAGAGTGGGGTAGGACGCGGTGGGGGGCAGGGCTGAGGGGGTCGGGATCTGAGGGAAGGGTGTGGGGCTGCAGGGGAAGGGGCTGGGGTCGGAGTGGGGTAGGACGCGGCGGGGGGAAGGGCTGAGGGGGTCGGGATCTGAGGGAAGGGTGTGGGGCTGCAGGGGAAGGGGCTGGGGTCAGAGTGGGGTAGGACGCGGCGGGGGGAAGGGCTGAGGGGGTCGGGATCTGAGGGGGGGTGTGGGGCTGCAGGGGAAGGGGCTGGGGTCGGAGTGGGGTAGGATGCGGTGGGGGGCAGGGCTGAGGGGGTCGGGATCTGAGGGGGGGTGTGGGGCTGCAGGGGAAGGGGCTGGGGTCGGAGTGGGGTAGGACGCGGCGGGGGGAAGGGCTGAGGGGGTCGGGATCTGAGGGGGGGTGTGGGGCTGCAGGGAAAGGGGCTGAGGTCGGAGTGGGGTAGGATGCGGTGGGGGGAAGGGCTGAGGGGGTCGGGATCTGAGGAGGGGTGTGGGGCTGCAGGGGAAGGGGCTGGGGTTGGAGTGGGGTAGGATGCGGTGGGGGGCAGGGCTGAGGGGGTCGGGATCTGAGGGAAGGGTGTGGGGCTGCAGGGGAAGGGGCTGGGGTCGGAGTGGGGTAGGATGCGGTGGGGGGCAGGGCTGAGGGGGTCGGGATCTGAGGGAAGGGTGTGGGGCTGCAGGGAAAGGGGCTGGGGTCAGAGTGGGGTAGGACGCGGTGGGGAGAAGGGCTGAGGGGGTCGGGATCTGAGGGAAGGGTGTGGGGCTGCAGGGGAAGGGGCTGGGGTCGGAGTGGGGTAGGATGCGGTGGGGGGCAGGGCTGAGGAGGTCGGGATCTGAGGGAAGGGTGTGGGGCTGCAGGGGAAGGGGCTGGGGTCAGAGTGGGGTAGGACGCGGTGGGGGGAAGGGCTGAGGGGGTCGAGATCTGAGGAAGGGTGTTGGGCTGCAGGGGAAAGGGGCTGGGGTCAGAGTGGGGTAGGACGCGGTGGGGAGAAGGGCTGAGGGGGTCGGGATCTGAGGGGGGGTGTGGGGCTGCAGGGAAAGGGGCTGGGGTCAGAGTGGGGTAGGATGCGGTGGGGGGAAGGGCTGAGGGGGTCGGGATCTGAGGAAGGGTGTTGGGCTGCAGGGGAAAGGGGCTGGGGTTGGAGTGGGAGGTCCCTGTGGGGAGGAATGGGGCAGCAGCTGGTCTGTCAGGTGCAAGCTGAGCGTGTGAGGAGCCGCGTGGGGGAGGGGCCGTCGAGGGGCTGTATGGAGGAGAGCTGCCCCACGGTGCCTCCATGCGCAGGGGTCTTATACTCCAGAGCCTCCGCTCCAGGGACTGTTAGGGGAGAGCCCCTCCCTCCGAGCCCAGCTCTGTTAGTTGGGGGCCCGGCTGCGCACCCCGGCCCTGGGACGCAGCACGCCCTCCCGCAGTTAGGGCCATGTGGGGTGCACCCCAGTAGTGCCCCTTCCATCGGGCCCTCCAGCTTCCTGCTGGACTGCCTCTGCTGCTGCTTGTGCACGGTTCCCAGCTGACAGGTCTTGTGTGTCCCCCGTCCCCCCCCCCGGTGCCATTTGGGTGCCCGTTTTTATGTCCGTGTACAGCCAGATGTGTTGCTCACCTGTTGTTCTCTTACATGTGCGGTAAACAAGTGCACGGGAGCATATAACAGGGCCTTGAAGGAATAATAATTGGATTTAGGTGGGTAAGCGTGAAACAGGTCAAGATTGAAGGAAGTGGGGAGGCTGGCCCAAGAAGTGGTGGGGTGCCCTAAAGGAAGACATTTTATTTTGGCTTGTGGTGTGGTACAGGATATGGCACTGAACTGAGCACGTTGAGAGAGAGAACTTGTAGAGCAGGCTCTATTTGGATGTGATTTACACAAGGAAAACAAAAAGCTGTTCGTGGGGGAAAAAAACAAGGCCCTTTTCTGATCCAGTGAGGCATCCTTAGCCCCAAAGCTTTGCTCCTGCAAAGCTTAATCTATCCTTTAGTATGTATTGCAAAGTACCTTAGCTGTTAACCTACTTCCTAGCCTGAAGGAAGGGATGGAGTGGTTTATGACTTTTGTTGATTAGGTAAGGTTGAGTTTTGCTACTGAGCCCAGAATCTTTGTAGTGAGCTGTTTTTAATTGTGGGGGGGGAAAAGGGTATTTCCAGTGGGTAGTTAATATGGCAGCGAGTATGTGAAAAAACACACAACCACATGACAGTTGGATGAGATTAGAAACATAATCTGTATTTATCATCTGGCACTGACTTGGTTATGGTGACATGACTTTCCAAATGTCTCCAATTCATTGCCTGAAATTTATCATCTTTAAAAAAGAAATAAGGTAATTTCCCTTATAGAAATGATTGGGAGCATTGTTTAATGTTCATAAAGACAAAATGAAAAACCTTATGAAGTGTGCAGGACAGATTAACCAATGCTCCCGCCCAGCATATGGATAAAAACCTGTTAGCTACACTGTCTTCCACGGAAGGATCTCTATGCTGGAAAAGGGAGGAGGAACAGCAATATCTAGTAGAGAGCAAATAGGTAGGATTTCTTTTTAAATTAATTTAATAACAGTAACTAGTGATCTTGGTTAGAAACTCCATTCTTGGCTTCAGAGTTAGTTTCAGAGTTAAATCTGAACTGCAGCAGCTGCTCTCCTGAACAGGCTTGGTAGAAAGCTGCATCTTGGTCTGAACATGCTCTCCAGTTGATTAAACTTACAGCTTATTTATTCTACCCAGATCCTCAACCTGAGCAGAGAGTGACTTTGGCCCAAGCCACAAATACATAGAGTTCAAATGGCTGCTGCTGTGACACAGGCTTAAGCTGAAATTAGATAGCAGTGCAAGTTGAAGGCTCATGGGGCTTCTAGTACTTTTAGACACAATTGGGATGATTAATTTAAAAAAAAAAAAAAGTGTTTCCTATTAGTGAATTACTCCAGTGCATTATTTCAGCTGCATACTGTGTCAATTTTATCAACGGCTGTTGTATTTATATCCCATTTGGGATATTATTCACTACATAATGTTGAGGCTTACTGTTCTCTTTTTTTAAAAGGGAGATAATTTTAATCCTTATCAAGTACAGTATTGTGTCATGGGAAGATCATTGCCTAGGGACTAGAACTAGGGACAGTTCTAGGCTTGTTTTCTGTTCCCACCTCTGCAACTGGTGTTGAGAAAATCATAGTTTTCTATAACACAGAGATCCCTAAAATAGGGATATTTACCCACCTCTGTAAAGTGCTGTTAGATTCAACAATGGAAGTCTCTGTTCAGAATATTAATGTAAGGAAAGTACACAAAATGAGTATGTACTTGTGACCGCTTTTTACATACATGTTGAGTGGGTGGAAGAGAGAGTAATGAGAACCAGCAATGGATGAGATATAGGAGGAAAAAACACTGGTGGCAGGAGCTGTGAGGAGATTTTGGATAAGAAGAAAAGATATACTAGAACAAGAGCGAAGCGAACTGGAAGATATTTTTAACTGCATTAAAACAATTCTGGGGCTAGATATAGTAAGTTTAAAACTCCATGTGGCCGTTCTAATTATGTAGATAAATTAAGAGCTATCATTTTGCAGCTCTTGAGATTTACAGATCCCTACTGCACATGTCTGAGGCAGGGGGAATTTGTTCTTTGCTTTTGCATTATAACAAGTTGCCTTATTTTAAGATGGCTTTAGGTCACAATTAAAAGAAACTAAATGGAATGATATATTTAGAGTGAAACAGCACATCCTATTTCTGAGGTCACTTGACTCAGAAAAAAGTCATTTAAATTCATTTGTACTAAAAGCCATAATGGATCCCAACACTGCATTGCCAAGGTGTATCTAAATTCTTCAAAAAACCACTAATCACCTTTGAGAATTTGTGTGTGTGTGTGTGGTGTTTTTCCTTCATGGTTGCTGCTTTATTTGTAGGGTTACCAATGGATGCTGGAATCTTCCTTCTTATATGAAATGTTACCATAATGCTTATTTTGGGCTATGCATGGGGTTGCATGAAGTTTTGAAATAGTAAGAAAAATTAGTCAAATTTTGGCATACCAATCTTGACAGCATCAATTTGAAATGCACTTATGTCTAGGGTGGGTTAGAGCAGGAGAGCTAATACATGGCCCACAGGCCAGAATCCAGCCTGGGGAGTCTTTTCATACGGTCCATAAAGCTGCCAGTGGTGCCATTTTGATAACCAGCTGTGCAGCATGGGGTCAGCAACCTGTGGCTCTTTAAGGAGCCATTTGCAGCTCCAGATGCTGCCACCGCTGACTCCTCCTCGAGCTTCAGGGCCTGCGGCCCTGAAATAATGGAACATAATTTAATTGGTTTAGCAGCCAGCAGGAGGGATCTAGCTGTTAAACCAATTAAACTGAGTTCCATTATTTCAAAGCAGCGGGGCAGGGAGCGCCTACGCTGCAGGTTGGGGAAAGGAGTAGGAGAACTTGGGAGGGCTGTGCTGAGGAAGAGGTGGTCGTGGCTATGGTTGTGATGAAGGAGCAGTGGGTGTGCAGCAGTGGCAGTGCATGGATCTAGTGCCTCAGGTAGGTTAATCCTGGGTTTGAGGCTGAGAGGGGTTAAGCCTGGGGATCAGGGGAGGCAGTTTGGGGCTGAGAGGGGTTAAGCCTGGGGTTGAGGGGGCAGGTTTGGGGCTGTTTTCTGTTTGGCCCCAGAACATGTAAAAGCAAAACAAAATTGCCATATGGCTTCTGATGAAAAAAGGTGGCCACCCTGGCCACCTTAGAACAATCACTTCTGTAAAGTGAGAATTCGAGGCTTTCTTCCAATATTGTGCATGTCATGCTTTAAGGATTATAGTAATAGTTGTTTTTCTTGCCACTGCAAGAATGATTATTGATCAGAGAAAGCATTAGAGTATTTTGCCCATTTTATACTTGAAATGAGTTCATGAATTACACGACACATTTTTGTGCACTTATCCCCACTCCCACCTCCTCTACTCTGAAACTGAAGAGAAACTGTTGTGAACCTGGCAATTTTATCATTTGACAGTCTGAAGACAGACAGTTAAGACAATAATTATCAAGACATCAGAACACATGGAGGCTAGGTTTTTCTGCTGGCTGCATCATGGTGTCTTCCTGTGGGTCTTATCTGCTGCCATGTCACCAGGCAGTAATGTATAGGTTTTCTGAAGGTTAAAAGGCTGAAGATCCACTGACAAGTCTATTCAAAACCAGGAATTGCTGGTCTTCATTTCTTCCTGGCTTTGCGCCCTCACTGTTCAGGCTTGATCAGCTTGAATTTTTCCTCTTGATTGTAGTCATTTTGTGTACAGTGTGAGATGTATTTACATTTCCATGGCTGTGCCCCAGTCACTGTTCATGTAATAAGCCTCAATTTACCTTTTGTTTGTGTGGGAGCTACTGCAGTACATTGGCTGTGATTTAACTAAAAACTTAGTGGTTCCTAGTCCTAACTCTAAAATGTTCTCTGCAAGCTTGGAATCTTAGTGCTGAAATCTGTTGGTATCAGTTTTTCTCCATCCCTGTGCCCTGGCTTATTGGATTGCTCATTTGTGGCTTGGCAGCTGGCCTTCTGAGGTGGATTAATCTTAGAGAGCTGAAGCCAGATAGTTTCTCTGGTATTAGCTGTGTGTCTTTCCATGGCTGTGACTGGCACATTTTGAATCCAATGTGCAGAGCTGAGGAAGAGACCTTAACGAGCCAGTCTGATTCTTCAGCTGCTCTGTTGACAGAAAATACCAGTGAAATAAAATAGGGAGCAGCTGTTGAATCTGCACCATAAAGAGCTTCTGCTAAATTGCATAGTTATTCTGCAGTGGAGGAGCTAGGAACACAATTCTGAGATGAGTTTGTTGTCTTGGTGTCTAGAAGTCTTCAGGCTTTGTAGTTCATGGTGTTTGGCTATGGAGTTAGTGGTGGTTTTGTTAATCTCTTATCTCTTCAGTGGCAATAGAGAGGTAACTGTTAGTCTGTACTCCAACAAAACAAACCAGCAGAAATGTAACACTTTGAAGACTAACAAAATGATTTATTTGGTGATGAGCTTTTGTGGGACAGACATCAAGGATTTGATTAAGTGGGTCTGTCCCACAAAAGCTCATCACCAAATAAATTATTTTGTTAGTCTTTAAAGTGCTACATTTCTGCTGTACTGTTCTCTTCAATGGTGTTTATGCTGGTAAAATAGGTAAATTATTACCCCATCTGAAGTTCCTATCCAGATATGGACCAGTTAGATGGCTGTGAGGTGGCTGTTGCTACCAAAATTCCATAGGTGCAGTAACAATCATGAGCCTCTTCTTAGAGGTGGAATCAGCTCTGTGGAATTTTTTAGGCTTAATGTAATGTAATCTGTGTCAAAATGTCAGGGATGACTGGTTAGCGGTGCCCACATGGTCACAAACTGCATTTTTGGGGGGTCTTGGAGGATAGGGAGAACATTTCTTGGCCTATTGAAAGAGAGAGATTGTCATATGGTATGTAGTGTGAAAAAAGTGCATAGTGAATAGGGGACATAGTCCATGTTAGTGGCAAGAGTAATGTGTGAGAGGGGGAACAGTGCAAGATTAGAGATGCAGACAAAGCATCTTCACCTGTGTATGCATGTAGCCAGGGCTATGGGAAGACATTGGTTAGGGATGTCTTTTCTGTTTTCCATACCCTCCTGTCCTCTTAATTGGGTCTGTACTGGTAAAGTGAAGAATTATGGATGCTATCACTTATTGGTAAAAGTTCCCTTTTCACCAGGATACAAACTTTCTCTGTCCTGTAACATACAGAATTCTATATTGTTCTTTAACTTTTCAGGAAGTTGCTATTAACTGCGGTGATTCATCTAGCTAGGGTTTCCTTGACTGCTCTGAGATGCTAAATCCTTTTCTGGCTGCGTAGAGCTTGATAAACCAGTGAAGAACTTAGCAAATAGGCATGATAAATCTTTGGTATCAGTGTGAAACTGTCTGGTGAATATTATATATTTGACTGGTTGGGATGCTGCTTTGTAAGTCATTAAGTCAGAGTGTATGCTAGGCAGAACATAAATGTATAGGAGGAAAAATGTCTGTGTACCACTTGAAAGCAATGTGAGTATACTTTGTCTATATGATAAAGGGCCTGGGAACAAATTATTTCTTTTCCCTCTTTACCTTCCCTTTATCTCTGCCATAGCAGTTCTAAAACGAACTTGAAGGCCTCTGTTAACTAGACATTTGCTCCAGTGTTCACCCTGAGGAGACACATGAAGGTTTTCATTACCAAAATAGTGGTCCAGGTGTTTGTGGGTTTGCTGTTTTTATGTTTTCCTTTATACTGTAGTGTAACACCTGTAACCTCCCCAGGTGCATTTATGCAGGGATGGCCAGAGTGGGGCCCGCAGCCTGCCACTCCTTTTTAATATGTACGTGAGTTCTGGTGAAGAGTTGTTCTGTATGAATGACTACTTAGCATTGCATGTGAAAATCTGTTGTCTCCATATGCTGCAGCCACCCTTTCCTTCAAATAGAGTTGCTTCTAGTTGTCTAAGCTGTTTAATGCAGGTTAGCTAAATGTTAAGATGGCAGTAAGTGAAAGAAGGGTAACTCAAGATTGTCAAGTTCATGTGGTGAACTTCAGTAATAATGGCCAATAATAGAGCATAATTTGGATTATACAGTAGCCCCTCGAGTTATGCGAGGGTTCCATTCCACGTGCCCTCGCATAACCCAGATTTCGCATAAGTTGGCGTAAGGTTTTTTCCCTGGTGGAACACACATTCTGCAGCTGAGGAAGCAGCAGAAAGGTAAGTCCTGGGGTGGGGGTGGGGCAGGTTAAGTGTGGCAGTGGGTTGGAGCCATGTGAGGTGGGCGGAGGGGGTTAGGGCTGCAGGGAGATGAGGTGGAGATGAGCTGGAGCCCTGCTTGGGTGGTGAGCCAGGCTGTGGAGGGTATGAACCAGGACAGGGAGGGGGTTGAACTCGTGCCAGAGGATGGAGCTGGAGTTGCGTGGTGGTTGCCGGGGGGAGAGGGGTGCTTGAACCCGGGCTGCATGTGGGGTCTTTAAACTGGGAGCGGGGGTGGAGTTTGAGCCAGAGCCTGGTGTTGGGGCAGATGGTGAGCTGGCGCCGCGCATGGGTGTGAGCTGGCAGCAGGGTGGAACTGGGGCAGGGGAGGTTAGACAGTCGTTCCTGAGGGGTGGTGAGCTAGAGCCACAGGCGGGGGTAGGGGGTGAGCAGGAGTTATGCACAGGTGGTGAGCTGAGCTGGGAGGGGCGTTGAGCCAGGACTGGGGAGTGGGAGCAAGTTAAGTATAACTGGAAATTGTGCATTTCCAGTGTTTACTGTAGGAATCGGGGTCAGCCACATAAGAGCGGGGTTGCATACTCTGGGGTCGCGTACTCTGAGGCCTTAGTGTACTGTGCTATGTCACACAGCAGAGACACATGTACACAAGCTCTACTCTGCTCAGCCAAAATTGACAGAACAAAGCTGAAGAAAAAATCATGGGTGAGCCTGTTGGTTTTTGTTTTTAAGGGCTTCTGTAAGGGTGCGAGGGGTTAGGCACAGGGAGGAGGATGTCCAAAAAGGAAATATCTTTTTTGGCTGGACTGAGGATGAGAAGCTCTTGAAGCTGATGTTTTTGCTGCTGCAGTTTAAACAAAAGCAATTCAACTTTACCTTATCAAGTCAGTTCTCTTTATAAAGTATAGCTATGTATGGGATAAGCCTTTGACTTAATGCTGGATGCAAAACACAGGTGGTATAATGTTAAGTGTATAACAAGTTTCTCATGAGCTGGGTAATTGGAGCCACTTCAGGGTATTGGTGTCTTCAGCTGATGTGGATCATACCTTCACTATAAACTTGCTGCTCTCAGCTTGTTGGCCTCTTTACAAATGTGGGAGGGAGGAAATAAGGGATGTGATCCCATTGGTCACTAATTTAATTTTGACTTGTGTTGACAATTCTGTATCAAAGAAGTTGATTCCGGCTTTGAAAATTCAGGCTATTCTTTAAAATTCTGTTTCTCTGGGGTAAATTTGAGATTAGCATATTCCCTGAAGGAATGGGATGGTTTTTATGGGACATCTGATTTGTTTTCTTGAAATGGCCTTGTAGGTTTTTGTCTCTGGATATGTATTCTCTGTAGGGTGAACACTTGGGTGGGCCATCCAGAAGAGATTTAGCAGAGCACCCCCACCTGGTAGCACGTTTCTACTTGTGGTGCACATCTGCACATGCCTTGGTGTACATAACAAAATTTATTCTGTCCATGGGTAGAAAAAAGATAGAGGAAACCCTGCTCTGGATTCCTGCTCAGGACCCTCTCTGTTTCATCAAAAGTTAACCAGAAATCTTACCAACAAGTTTCAGTGACATTGCTTTGAGTATACAGACTAACATGGCTACCCCTCTGATACGCTGAGTATGGTATGGGTCCAGAACTACTGGAGGCCCTAATATGTTTGGGATTGTGAACTCTGAAGTCCAAAGATTGTTTTACTTTGTATAGCACCTAGTTTAGCACTGTTGTGATCTCATATCAGGCCTCTAGGCTCCCTTGTAATATGTCATATGTAATAAAGTAAATTTTCCTGTGGCAAATTGTTGGGTACAAAAATAAATCAGACCAGAAATATATAATCTGGTCCTTTAACTTTTTTTACTGGACTATTTCCAAGGACCCAGGTTTAAATGAGCATTTCATCCTTAGGCTGTTTCATTTTGGTGATCTCTACTCCTAACTTTGTCAGGTGTCTTGTTTAAATAGATTTAACAAAAGCCAAAGTGTTTAACAAGGACTAGAAATCGTTTCCTCTCAGTTGCTCAGGGTTTCACTTTCTGTAGTTTGACATAATCTTACTAGTTCACCAGTCATCTGTAATGCACTAGGTACAAAAGAGTAAACAAGCTAAATTTCAAAGGTTAAAAACAAAAATCTGTTTCTCAAGCAACCCTTCATGAGCTTTTTGTATGGTTCATATATGGGCAGTAACCCACCAGTTTTTTTTGTGTTCCTCACCATTAACCTTGCAGGGCATAAAAATCGGCAGAAGTGCTGCATCTGTGCACTGGGTTTAAGTAATCTGCTTGCTTGAGGCCCTGATTGAAGAATACCTTCACTTCAGACCAGGCCCGAGAATGTCCATCAGAGCCAAAGATTTCAAGTGGGAGGATGTTGAAATCCTCTATATTGTTTTTCTAATTATAAAATAAGATTTAGAGCATTAAGATAAAAGGTAAAAAGTTGAGCTCATTTCCTCCCAGTAACTGGGTGTTTAGGTATAGCTGTGGACCCAAAGTAACTTTCAGTTGGGTCCGTGGAACTGCTCCTTAATGCATGCATTGTCTTTGGATTTGATTGAATGCCACAGAAAAGCCTGAACTTCCAGTGTTCCTTATTGAATAATTTCCTCAAATTACATCTGCAGATGAGTCTTTTCCTCTTGGACATCTTTCTCCAGCTGCATTCTAATAAAGCTTGTAACCAGGCTACAAGGCTGCAATTTCTTTAGTTTTGCTTGCAGGCCAGATCTTAAAACTCCAGCCTTCTTTAGCAGTGCCTTCAGGAAAAGTTTTTGGGTCATAACAAATGTTGTGCAGCTTTCTGACCTGGTAACTACTCTTCTCATAGATGACTGCATACTTTTGGCTGTGAGTGAAGGAAAATTCTTGTTCATAACATCATTGAGGGGACTACCTCTTTCAGTGCAAAATAGTAGCTTAACTTCCAAATTCAGCCTGTAAGTTAGATGACTTGGAAGGCTATTGTATGTTTTTCGGAGACTTACATTTCGGAGTAGAATGTCTCAAAACTGTGTTGGAGTTCACAATCTGGGTTTCTTGGAACTATGTGCACAGATTTTGCAAGAGTCAGAGGGGTTCTGTGGGTTAACCTCAGCTTCTGCCTAATCACCGGAAGATACTGTGGATTTCAGTGCTCCCAAGGCTGTGCAGTTTGTGTATGTTTACTAAAAAAGAGTAAAGGGCTGTGAAATGTGTAACTGGTAAATCTGCCATGTTGATTGTAAATCATCTTTTACAAGTAAAAGGAGTATAGTCCTGAAGGTGGAGGTGTTGAATAGAGGTAGAGTAAAACACTTAATCTGCCTAAAACTTCATCCTAAAATGAATGCCAAGAGCTGTGGATGTTTTCATCTAACTGTGCTACAGAGAAATGTTAGTGCTGATTGTGAGGGGTATGTGCGTTTTTGTCCTCTGTCTACCTCTGCCTTTAGCCTGGTGATTTTTAAACTTTCCACTACCATTAATAAGGCCCCTGGCTGAACCTTCTTCCAACTTCTTCCAGAATGGCCTGTCTGTTCTAGGATTGACTTAAGTTATCAAGTGATATCTCACCTGACTTTACCCATACCACATATTTATTGGTGAATATAGTCGTGTGTGTGTGTGTGTGTGTGTGTGTGTGTGTGAGAGAGAGAGAGAGTTAGAGAGTTTTTTTTTGGATAAAAAAGGCTTTTCTCCCCCCTAGAATCAGCACTGTCCTTCTGTATTCAGCTTTCAGGACAAGGAGATTCCTCAGTAGCTAATTTGCTCCTTTTCTTGCATCATGGATCCTTTCATATCCAGTTCAGCTTTTATTTTCCAATACTTGGGAGGTCTTCCAATACTGTGGTGATGAAGGGCTTGCTGAAGACACTGGCTTCTTGCTCACATTCTCTTCTGGTGTCACTTACAAATGCTCCTTTTGTATCTATTACAGGTTTTAGATCGGCCTTTTATCCATTCCGCTGCAGAGTGCCTGTGTGTTGTCTCCCATGGAAATAGCTCTGTCTCTTCTGTGGTATCCATTTAAGCCTTAATTCTGAACATTACCCACCTCCACATCTCACCTTGATCTCAGTCTTGGCTTTTGGCTTCTGACTACGCCCTAAATTCCTATTGCTTGTCTTATTAGGCTCTCTGTAGAGCTTTTCTGTGTGCTAAACACATGAGCATTGAGCAAGTGTTTTAAATTCATAACTTCATAACAACTGACAGGTGAAGTCAAGATGTACTAAATTGATCTCAAACCTTTTGATGGCTTGATGAGGAGGGAGCTCCCAGTGAGATATTGGCTATATCTGCACTAGCCAAAAGCTTGGAAATTGCCATACAAATGGCCATTTCGAAGTTTACTAATGAAGCGCTGAAATACATATTCAGCCCCTCATTAGCATGCGGGCGGCCGCGGCACTTTGAAATTGACGTGGCTCATCCAGACGGGGCTCCTTTTCAAAAGGACCCCAGCTTCTTCGAAGTCCCCTTATTCCTGTCTGCTCATAGGAATAAGGGGACTTCGAAATAGCCGGGGTCCTTTCGAAAAGGAGCCCTGTCTGGACGAGCTGCGTGGCGGTGAGCCGCGTCAATGTCGAAGTGCTACAGCTGCCTGCATGCTAATGAGGCGCTGAATATGTATTTCAGCGCTTCATTAGTAAACTTCGAAATGGCCATTTGCATGGCAATTTCCAAGTTTTTGGCTCATGTAGACACAGCCATTGTGTTTTAGCAGAGCATGAAATATTCTTATTGAGAAGCATTAAGGGAGAAAATCAAATCTTTACATAGCTATTCCTCTATCGCTTCTGGATTTTGAGAGAGCCACCTCCAGGAAATAATAAATGTTTGGTTTAATCTTTATTCCAGTGATGGATGATGCAAGTAGGATTCATGGATGCTGCAGTGTAACTTGAAATGTAGTAAGGAAGCTTCCTTACACCTGTCCACTCTGCAGAATATAAAAGCCAAGTTAAAAATGGAAAACAGAGGATAAATCTATAGAAGTTGATCCCTGTTAGATGGTCTAGCCTTGCTAGTGACCAAGACCTTTATCAGTTTAAACTGTGATGCCCTTTTGTTCTGAATTTGCCAAGAAATTCGCATTGTAGTTCCGATTTCTCATTCCTTAACAGGGTGCAGCTCTGAAACTTCAGCTTTGATCATTTTTGTCAGTGTTAATCCTTTTACTGCTGATCATTGTACTTGAAACCTCTAGATAGTGCTTTTATGGAACATCTTGACGTTCTATAGGACTAAGGCAGCAAATATCTGCTGGTGTTGGGAGGTCTGATGCCTTCATTTAAAGCATGGGTGTCCAACCTTTTGGCTTACCTGGGCCACATTGAGTGAAGAGGAATTGTCTTGAGCTGCATATAAAATATATAATAGTTAATGTATATAAATCACATAATAATGTTAAAAGTTTATGATCTTGTGGGGCCGCATTACTAGCTGTCCAGGGCTGCATGTGGCCCGCGGGCCTCAGGTTAGACACACCTGATTTAAAGTGATGTCAGATGTAACGTTTCCCTGAATGTGGTATGTGGACACCTGTATTTTCTCTAAAATGTGGTCCGTCAAAGCCATCCATGTATCTTGTATTTAAAATGTAAGTAGATATAACAGACACACACCCTGTTGACTTTTTTCTTTGAGAGCAATCCCAGCCGATTTCTTACCAACTGTATCCATAACATCTTGAATTTGGATCTTGTCAATTAACAGCTGTGCTATTAATAAGGCCTAGTTTATACAGTTTATGTAGTGATATAACTAGGTAGAGTTGTGGTGTTTTGGGGTTTTTTGACCAGCATAGTTATTGGTAAAATCCCCGGTGTGGACACAGTTACAGTGATTAAAAATGTGGCTTATACCAGTGTTATTTACTCCCCTTCCCATCTATTTTAAAAGGTTTATGCCAGTCTAATTAAAGCACTACAGCATTCCAGCGTGGACATAGTCTCTTAGGTCATGAAGAAACTGTTGCTAATTCTGGAGGAAGCACTTTTTCTTTTAAACAGATATTTAGCTTGATGTTAGGTTTCACTGTGCTGTGGGAGGTCTTTCAGATAACCTTGAAATCCAAGTACCTACTGTGGTTTTCAAGAGCACTTATGAAATTCCAGTGGGGTGGTTGCATTTTATTTGTCTAAAATTTCCTCCAGAGTTTCTGTTGAATAAACTATTTACAGCATGCTTTAAAATTTCTGCCCAAGTGAGTAATGTGAACTGTTCATATGTAGCCTATAAAGTTTGTTGCATGCTTTGGAATATTTGTCTGGAAGGTACTTAATAAATCAGTTACTGACTCAAGACAGGCCCAACAAGGAAAATAACTGAACAGCACTGCTCGTCACCTACAGTTTTCAGCATAAACCCCTCTAGCACGTTACTGACAATCTACATCATATCCTGAAAAATGATCTCACTCACCAGTCTTGAGACAGACCAGCCCTTGCCTACAGACAAACCCCAGCCTGTCCCCTGAACCTGAAGCAAATGTTCACCAGCAAGCACCCACCATACCATAGAAGTGTTGCGCCGGGAACCTAGCCCTGCAACAAACCCTGGTGCAAACTGTCCACATACGTATATAAGCAACATCATCGCAGGATCTAACCACATAAGCTACACCATATGCCTCATATGCCTACACATCCACTAATGTGATATGTGCTATCGAGTGCCAGCAGTGCTCCTCTGCTAGGTATGCTGGCCAAACCAGGCAGTCTCCACACATTTAAAGTTATTGACTCTTGTCTTCCTTGTGTGAATGGGAGTGGCCTTGAGTGAGGGATTCTCCGCTGTCTGATATCTGTAACACTCAGGCACAATTAAAAGTTTCACAGCAGTTCAGCCTTAACTTTGTCTTGGTCAGTTTTTTCCTCAGTCAGCTTAGGTTAGATCCTTAAGAGTCACAGTAAGTCTTAAGAGTTGACATGTTTCAAAGGACTTTAGTGTCTGACTTAACTGTAGGTCTTAGAACTCATAAAAACATTTTTCTGCTCCCCTTGTGATAGGGATTAGCTCAGCAAGGGAGAAACTTGGGGAGATTGTGAAATTATATTTTTTATAACTTTGTATTTTGTCATTATACTGCATACAAAAATTTCATCTACAAATGAGTCTTTGTGTTGATGTCCTTGTAATGATGTTGAATAAGTTTGTCCAGGGTCTGATCTTTCCTTCTGCAGACAATAGATTTTTCCCATACAACTTCCTAGAAAGCTGTACAAGTTGAGATCCCAATGCTAATGTGGTGGGAATGCGTAGAGTCCAGAGTTCTAGTTTTAAAAAAACAGAAAAAGAAAACTTGAAAGGGCACCCACCTTAACTCTCAGGTCACACTTGACCTGAATGAATAAAAGGGATCATGCAAAAATTGTTCATGCAGAAGTAGGAGACAGCCAAGTGGTCTCTGAGATACAGTGACGGTTCTGTTATCTTAAGTGGTTTTGCTGTCACATGAAAATTGAAAGCCCTCAAACCTGACACTTGTCAGCTTTGTAGTTAGCTTTGGACCAAATCCAGAGCCTCCAGCTAGGTGGCAGGGCTGTTTGGACTTAGTGCACTAGGATGATAATTGAACTACTGTAAACAGGACACTCCGCCCTGCCTTGACTTCTCTCATGCACCCTCTTTGTCACACTGGAAATGTTTTACTGTCTCCAAAGCTTTTTTTAGCCCTGTTCACTTTGACTGGAAGGAGGCGGGCAGCCCTAATCCAACACAAGTCTTGCCATCTGACTTCCTCCATATCTACACCCTTCCCCATCTTAGATTGCTGTTGCCTTTAAGGGAACAGCACTGCCCACTTGCAGAATTGACCTGCAGTGGCAGACTGCTCCATTTGAAAGAAGGAATTGAGGCCTGGCCACTCAGATTCCCTTCTCGGGACTTCAGTCCATGCACCCGAAACTTCTCTGCACAGCGGGCATGGGTGCCTTAGGAGACAATGTTCATGTCCACGCTCGTTTCTCATTTATGCTGTAGAAGTTATTTCTGAATGGAGAGCTGATATTTGCCAGACATCCCCACAGTCCAGTTGATGGTTTGCTAATGAAAAGGCATTGGTCCTTTTGCATCAGCAGGTGATGGCTACAGCAATACAGAAGACTTCCAGTGGAAACATAAAAGGGAATTTCTGGGATTTAGTGGACTCTGAGGGTGGGGGTTGTTCGGTTGTTTAACTCCTTTTCTGCCAGAAACCTATTCCTAGGGACCAGCATGCGCTGGGGAGACGGCTGATATGATACGTAACTGAGACACAAATGATGCGGTCTGTGGAGCAGTGACTTGCTGAAAAGAGCTGCTAACATTTGAGCAGGTTTTCACACTAGAATTAGGGGGGTGGTATGTCTCTGATTGTAAGCTGGTTTTGGTAGGGACTGTGCCTTCATATTTCTACAGGGCTGTCTGTAATTCCACTGGAGAGCTTGTAGGTCCTACTGCAGTAGGAATATTAAATCATCTTTTCCAGTCCTACCACAGACCCCTCTAGCAAGATGCTTTGTGTCTGTTCCTCCTCACCTGGAACTCAATCTTCATGACTTAAATCATTTTTAGATAACACAAATTAAGTTGATTGGCAATCTCATTGAAACAAAAGGTTAGGAACCAGAGTGAAGCCGTTTCTGACCACATAAGATGCCATGTGGCAAGGACTTCAAAGCCTTTGGATAGTGAATCATGTAGTTTCTAGAATATATGTACAAGCTTAAATTACACTTAAACACCTCAGTGCTAAATTCTTTCTCACTGTGCTCTGATGGTGGGGGGATGCCTCTATATAAACACCTGTAAACGGGCTTTCCAAGACCTCATTGACTTGTTGCCAAGGGTCCATTGGTCTGGTTGTAATTTGCATACTAATTTACATGTGTAAGCAAAAGTAAACATAGCTAACATTGGCTTGATCTTACATATTCTTAAGGAGAACAGAAAACATTCATTTGACTTCATCAGCAATAAAAACCTGCTATTTGTCACTGCCTTGCAGTTGCAGGGAGAAGGGAACAACACTGTGTCACCAGGCCACACATGGAGCGCACACCTACTTTAGAGCTGACTCTAGGAACATAATATGCTGGGGAGTGAGGTTGTGTGTGACAGCTCCACTCTCTTTCGTTGTGTGTGCCAAGACAGAAGTTTGGCACTCAGCTCGCTTAGCTTTTGGCATGAAATGGAAGCATGTCTGCGTACACAGTTACTGACATGGGAACTTACAGTGGGGGTGTTTACAAAAGCTTTTTTGGCCAGCATAAAGCAAGAACATTCTGTGTAAGTAACACAATTGTCCAGTGGACTGAGCATGAAGTGGGAGCCAGGACTCTTCTGAATTTTAATTCTGCCTGTGACGCTGACCCAAGTTACTTGTCTCTGCTTCATGTTTGCTCTGTCAAATGGGATATGTATTTACTAGCCTCCCTTAGTGCTTACATAGCACCTTCCATTGGAGGATCCCAAAGTGCCTCAAGTCATTAAGCCTCAATACATTCTTGTGATGTAAGTAAATATTGGTTCCTTTTTCTTACAGATGAGGGAAACTGAGGCACACAGGCTCCAGCTTGCATGCAGTGTCATTATTATAGATGAGTATGCAGGTTTTCTGTCTCAGTAGCATACTTGGCCACTAGGCACTATTACCATGTAGGCTTAATAGATGTTTGCACAGTACCATATTAATGCAAAAGTACTGTAGGTGTGCCAAGTATTTTTGTATGCCATTGAGCAAACTACCTTGAATTCTTAAATTCAGTTTGAATTTCTTACCCACAGGTTCAAGCAGCAACTTCAGCACAGAAATGGAAGTTCCTGCGCTAGGAAAAGAATCTTACTTTATGGTCATTAGCATAGATCTCTATAGAGGGGGCATATAGGCAGCATTCCCTTCCCTGGATCAGCCAGCCAATGCTCTGGTGACTTCTGACAGTTGATTATGAAAAATAGGACTTGCACTACGGTCTAGATTTAGGCTGCGACATGGCAAGTGAGGGCATAAAGCTTCTGCCACTATAATAGAATGAAGATCAGTGGATTAATTAAGGACAGTAGGGCTTCACTTGATTGGTTCCAGAGAACTAATTTCTCTATTCCTGTCCATTCTGGTTGCTCTCAGAATCATCCCTGTGATAGGTATTCACTTGCTTGCACTTTATCATGTGGAAGACATTTAAAGTACTTAGTATTAATTGTGGACAGAAACTTAATTTTTTTCTGTCTCTTCTTGCAGCTAGTGTTCCATGTGCTACTGCTGTTGAAAAGACATGCCAGACCAGAACACCCAGAGTGAGGCGCACCTCTTCACTAGATACTATCCTGGGATCGTACCTCCTAGGACAGTGGCCACGGGATGCTGATGGAGCTTTTGCTTTATGCATGAATGACAAAGCTACCCAGGTATGGAAGTCACCTTTAGAAGGTCTGAAGTTGGGGGGATTACAGAACGCTACCATGGGGCTATGTAAACTGCTGATTGCTAAAGACGGCATCAAAGTTTCATCTGTTCTGCTGCAACTTTCTAGGAAGACCTTCCCCTCTTGTTTCCCAGCCTCACTTCGTTCTGGTTTGGTGTGGAATTAGAATTCTCTGAGCCTTGTTTGGAGGCAGATGGCCTCTGTGTCTCTGCCGCAATACTGGCTCACTGTTAAGGTTTTTTTTTTTTGTTGGTTTGCAGCTCTGGGCCAAATCCTTATATAACACTCATGGGCTCCGTGCCACACAGTAAGAAGTCAAGGGGGCTGCCACAAAAGGATTTGCTCAGTGCGAGCCACACAGCACTCTGCTGTAGAGTGGAAAGGCTCCAGGTTTTGAGGAACTCTTAGCAACCTGTAAATATTACTGTATAGCAACAGATACTGGTTCTGCATGTGGAGGGGTGGAAAAATTTAGTAGGGTAAGAGCATCCATTCACTTAGTCAGCCATTTCATGGAGTGTTCATTCTCCAGCAATTGATTACTTACTGGGGAGTTTGCAAGAAATTCTTCAATTGGTTTCCAAGTTCCATTGTGACATTTAAATGTATTCTCCCCTGTTACTGTCTGTTGAAACAAACCTGGCACTCGAGCAGTTCAGGGGGTGGGAGGGCATTCTGACCAGAAAGGAAAGGAATTCCTTTGCGTTGTACTTTTGGGGTGGAATATGAGGGAGAAGATTTAACCTTAAGGTTTTGGAGCTCCACCGCAGAGCGTAATTTTTTTAGGCCTTTGATCTGCTTTCTAAGCCCTCGTTTTCACAGTACCTGAAATGCTGATAAGCTCATTTGACCTCTATTCCTGGTGTGGATTTAATCAATGCAGTCTCTAAAGCAAGTCATGTCAGTGAGGTGACAGTACCTCCATTTGACTGAAAGCTCTTTACAAGCAATAGTGTAAACACCTTCCAGCACACCTATGAAACAAGTAATCACCACCCTGTCTAGTATCAGAGGGGGAGCCATGTTAGTCTGTAGCTTCGAGAACAACAAAAAGTCCTGTGGCACCTTATAGACTAACAGATATTTTGGAGCATAAGCTTTTGTGAGCAAAGACCCGCTTCATCAGATGCAGATCTCATACCTCTGATGAAGTGGGTCTTTGCCCATGAAAGCTTACACCCCTGTTTGGTAGAGGAAAAACTGATAGGGTTAGCAGTTTCCTGAGGAAAAGCTAATTGGGATCTGGCACCCATGAACACTGACAAAAGTGTGATTTAAACTGGGAAAGATACTTGCCTCAGTGTCCGGCAAGATCAGGAAGCACAGAATGAGTCTTTTCAAATCTGGGATACAACTGTCCAAGACTGGAACAGAATGTTGCATGACCAAACGGACCTACACTGGTATGCTGCAACCCTGTGTGCACTCAGTGGCTTACCTCTTCAAGCCCACTACTCTACATTATTGTTTCATGCAATCAGATGTTTTCAACTTTTGCTTATACAGGATTGAAGACTGAAATGAGTCACATCCTGTAGTGCTTCCTTGAGAAAATACTGAACCCTAATGTACAGGCATTGCACTGTTCAGTATTGTGATTAAATATACTCTTATTAGTCCCACTGTCATTTTACATTTCTTTTGTACAAGTCTAAATCTACTGCCCTATGTAACCACAAATTGAATATAAAACTGGTTTTTAAAGTAGCAAATGCCTCAGACAGGGACTAACTAGTTTTTCCTAAGGTGATAATAACCATGATTATCTTACCTGCTTAAAAACACCTCTGGTAAATACCATGCCAACCTTAGAAATTGAGACACATGTGGTGTGAATTGCATAGGTCACACAGTAAACTTGTGGCCAAACTGGGAGTAGGCTCCAAATTTTGTAATTGCCATTCCTGTGCCTTATCCATATTGTGTTTTTTCCACCTGTCATCCCCATTCAGACTTTTACTGTGGCAACGCAGATTATGCTGTAGCTATCTGTGGTGTGTTGGACTGAATGAATTTTTCAGTGTCTTCAGGCACAATAAAGCTGACAGCCTGGAACTTCTGGTGACCACTGCATGTTCACACCTTTCTTTAAATAGCTACTGATCAGCTGTCTTGCAAAACTCAGTAGACCTGCTATCTTAGGGTGGTTAAGTTAGATGCAGCTGCAGGTGCTCAGTGGGAGGGCGAAGATGGCAGCACTATACATGATTGGAGCTTGTGGTTTCATCTCTCTGCTGCACAAAGCATTTTGTCCCCACTCACTCTGAGGGGAAGTGGTTTTTGCCACAGTTAGTACAACAGGTTCTGTAATTTCCTTCTCTGCTGACAGACTTGGCCTTAGAGAGGTAGGAGGCACATGCATGCTCATTCTTCAGGCGTTCCCACTCCTGCTGGGTTCTTTCTTCCTTTTTAGACTCTGTTCTACATGCTTTGGTGCCATGGTTACCTAGCCCTAGGAGGACATAGACTAGGGTAGATGTCTGCAGCATGCTAAGGTGGTGAGGGATCCTGAAGGAAGTCCAGTGACTGGAAGGAAAAGTAGACCAAGTACAACTTTGGAATATAGCCCACCCCATGCCGCCCACCCTGCCAACACACACGCCTGCTACGAGGGACCAGTGGCATTTTACACACAACTTGTATATTCAAGACCATTTATTCTTTCTCAGCATTGGCTCACAAACATATGAGGTGGCCAGCATTTTAAGAGCTGAATTACTTTAACACTAGTGCAGTAGCAGCCCAGGTGGATACATTTCAGGTGTCCCGACCCCTGCTGCTCTGATGTGGGTGGTGAATGTGAAGCTGGGTCAGCCACATGTCTGTTCACTCCTTGGAAACCAATAAGTAGCAACAAATTCCAGGCACTGCAAGGAAGAGCTCTCTTGGCTTATTGGAAATGGGCAACAGGGTCCAATCTGTCAGCATAAGAGGGCGTCACTTAAGGTTTTTGGCCTGACTATCCTTCGTATGTGCATGGCACACCAGAGAAAAGTGCTGCTGCTGCTGCTGTCCCAAAGTGGATCCCCTGCTTAAAGTCACAAGCTTGTTGACAGAAGAGTAGAATGATAAATTACTGGTGCCCTGGGGGGTCTAGTTCAACCCTTGCTTGTCTGTGAAATTTGGAGGACCACCTGCAAATCACCTGTGTCCTAGTACAAAGCTTAATCTGCCAGAGGAAAGCGTGTGCGTTTCTGGATAGCTTCTCTTGTCTCTCTGGTTTGTACTGTAACTTAAGCAACTTTCGGAAGAGAGGGTTCTGCCTTCGTGACTCAACAGGGCTGTTTGAAACAGCTGCCGCTTTTGCAATGAGCTCTCCAGGGAGGTTAGCTGAGTTGCTCAGAGCAACTGTTCTCAGGTCCTTGCGCCTCCTGGCAGCTTGTCCATTGAGGGCTGAGGAGGAAATTAACATCCAGCCCTCCCACAGAAATGGAAGGGAGGGGAGGGACTTGGGATGACTGGTTTGTGGTACATATCAGTGTGGTGGGAAGAAGACTGCTGGTGTGTGTGTGTAAATGAGGTACCTTGGGACTCCTTTCTGACCTCCATATCTCATCCAATGCGAGGAGACTGGCAAATGATTGCTTTGATAATTAAAATGTAGAGTTCTGTAAAACTGTCCAGAGGGTCTGTTTCCCCAGTAAGTTCCAGTTTGCTCAGTTTACTCTCAGCCCTGTAGACTCCAATGGGTCTGAGTCAATCTGGTTTCTTGCATCACTAGTGCATCAGCACCAGTACAAGACACCAGTCAGCTGCTGCTTTTGGTGGCACATAGGGACTTGCACTCCATCTTCATTGAGGTTGGACAGGTGAGAGGAGGAGGAAAAATCTGATTTAGCAATCACAATACAACAACTTGCTCTGAACTGTGCTGACTCTGCTAGACTAGCATGAGTGAGATGGAAAATACAGCGCTCCCTCACCAGCCCTGACTGGATTTCTGCGAAAGGCAGGAGAGGTCATGTGTATATGCCTGCTTTTTTTCTTTGGCTCTGCATGCTAATATTAAAGTACCTGCCCAGAAGATAAAGACAGGGTCTGGTTGAGTGATTCTCTCCTGGTAGATTCAGAGTTTCAGATCCAGGCAAACATTTGCTTGATCTCAGAGCATTAGAATTTTAACTATTTTTTCTAACCTTGTTTTTACTTTGCATAGTACTAGAACCCCAAATGGTCTGTTCAGAGCTGAAGGAGAGACTGAATAGAAGGATGGATGGACAGTATTTGTTCACTTCCCTTCCTAGGAGGCCTTACCCCTGCCTGGAAGTCAGTTTGGGGTGCAGTCCTAAATAATCTCTTCCCTTCAGACTCCAACATCCTGGCATGAAGTGGAAGTGGGGAAGGCCAGTGCCAGTACTCATAAGCGTTCTGCATCTTGGGGGAGCACAGATCACCGCAGAGAGGTAAACAGACCCCTTCTACAGCTTAGCAACTAATGCAAGTCTTACTCACTATGGACAGTACCTTGCTCATAAGGTGGGGAAAGAGGCTATAACTGAAGCTGGGCTGTTAAACTCCCCTGTTTGCTTGTTAGCCCTTAGCTTGAGGGCTGCAAATATTCTTACTGTGCCTGTAAATCTCACCCTGCTGGCCAGTTTGCTCTTCCCACCTCACCCACCCTATGTTGGATAAACTGCAAGTCCCTTCTCTAGCCAGATCCTTTAACAGGCACCCATGGTGAGTAGGTCTGGCTATCTTGGTACATCAGTTACAGAGAAGCCATGCCCACCCACTACCCTTTGAGGTGAGCTCCACTGATGGTGTAAATGGAAGACTAATATGCCAGGACTTGTAGAGAGGGAAAGCTGTGCGCATTGTTCTAACCAGGGGAATTCACTGTTAAGTGGTTGAAATGACTTCTGGGAAATATTCAAGGTTTGGTCTAGCTTGACTGACTGTGGGATGTCTTGTAACTTCCTGTGGGAGAACAACTGGGAGGGGATGGTGAATTTTAGCTTGTGAGCCCTGTTTTCTTGTCTAGTTCTGTGTATGCTGAATTTGTTTGCTAGATTGCTAAACTGAAGCAGCAGCTCCAGCGAACAAAGCTAAGTGGCAAAGAGAAGGACCGGAGTTCCCCACTCCCAGGGGATCATGCTGTCCTTGGATCAGTCCAGGTATATTTCAGGTTTCCTTTCTTTCCCAAGCCATTTTGCAATGTATCCTACTGAGGCTGAGGAGCATAGTCCAGATCTGTTCCTGCTGGAGTATAAATTGTTTCCAAATGGTTCTCCATGTTTAAATACTGATATCCAGTGTTAAGCAAAAAGGAAGAACACCACCCACCCTTCTCCACATCCCTGAAGGCTTTGGACTGCAGTCTGTTGGTTTAATTCACACTCCTATCAAGGCTTCCCCAATCAGCTGGCTTCTTAGTACAACCTGGCTGAAGAGTCACAGCTGTAGTTTCGACCCAGCTGTGCTAGGATAGTAGCATGAGTTTGCATGGATGCAATGGACTCCTGTGCCTCTGTCTGATGCTCTGTGTTGTCACAGGATTCCCCTCCTGGACTCTGTCCTGCATCTCCGGTTTTGAGGCTCAACCCCTGCTTACATAGGAGCCTGGAGGGACTAAATCAGGAGCTGGAGGAGGTTTTCGTGAAGGAACAAGGAGATGAAGAGCTTCTCAGGGTGAGTTATGTCCCTTCAGGATAGATTCTAAAAGCCTAGAATCATAAGTATCAGGCTGGAAGGGACCTTGAAGTCAAAGTGCTGGCCTCTGCACTCATGCTGGACCAAGTGAACATAGACTGTCCCTGACAGGAGTTTGTCCAAGCTGTTCCTCCAGCAATGGAGATTTCACAGCCTCCTTGGAAGCCTGTTCCAGAGCTTAACTCCCCGGTATAAGTTTTTCCCAATATTTGACCAAAGTTTCCCTTGCTGAAGGTTGAGCCCTTGCACTACTTGTTGGCACGGAGAAAATGGATCAGTCTTGTTCATAACTGCTGTTAACACCTAAGATTTATCAGGTCTCCCATCTTTTCTGAATATTAAATGCAGGCTTTTAATTTTTCCTAACAGATCAGGTTTTCTAAATCTTTTATCATTTTTGTTGCTCAGACTCCCTCTGGTTTGTCCACATCTTCTCTAAAGTGTAGTGCCTGGACTTGGACAGTATTCCAGCTGTGGTCTCCCCAGTGCTGAGCAGAGAGGGATTACCTTATATATGAGACACTCCTGTAAATACACCCCAGAATGTTGTTCACCTTTTGCACAAATGTCTTATAGTTGACCCACTGTTAAACTCTTTCCCTTCCCTCTTTCCCAGGTTTTTCAGCAGTATACCACCTGGTTTATAAGTTCCTATTTTGTAGTTGTGCATTGGAGTGTTCCTTTCTGAGTTGTTGCGCTACACTTACCAAGATGAAATTCATCTTGTTAAATTCAGACCAGCTCTCCAATTTGTCAGAATGCTTTTGAATTCCAGTCCTGTCCTCAGACCTAGAGGGAAAGCTTAGTGGTTGGAGCATTGGTCTGCTAAACCCAGGGTTGTGAACTCATCCCTTGAGGAGGCCATTTAGGGATTGCGGCAAATAGATGTCAGGGATGGTGCTTGGTCCTGCCAAGAGGGCAGGGGACTGGATAAGATGACCTCCTGAGGTCCCTTCCAGTTCTAGGAGATGTATATCTGCAATTGTCTCCTGCAGATTATAACCATACTCTCCACTTTGTCATCCATCATAAATAAAAATATTTAGTCCCAGATGTAGGGCTGACCCCACATCATGGAGTCCCAGGCAGTATCCCCTCCCAGTCAGACACAAACCATTGATAACTACTCTTTGAGTATTGTCTTTCAATCAGTTGTGCATTCATCTTTTAAGTTCATCTAGAGCATATTTCCCTAGTTTACTTATGAGAATGTCATATGAAACTATCAGAAGTCTGACTAAAATTAAGATACATCATGTCTACAGCTTCTCTCCTATCCACTGAGCCAGTAGCCCTGTGAAAAAAGCAAATTAGATTGGTTTGGCGTGATTTATGCTTGACAAATCCACGTTGGCTATTCCTTATAACCTCATTATCCTCTAGGTGCACACAAATGGATTGGTCAATAATTTGTTCCACTGTCTTTACAGGTATCAAAGTTAGGCACATAACTATGCAACTGAGTCCTCTTTGGTCCCCTTTTAAAACCTAGGTACTGTATTTGCCATTCGCCTGTCATCTGGAACCTCACCCATTTCTTCCACAAATTCTCAAATATAATGTTAATGACTCTAAGATTGCTTCAGTTAATTCCTGAAGTACCCGAGGGTGACTGGAATACCTCTAACTTACCAAATTGTTCTTCCATATGTTCGTTCTCTGTCTTGACTTTCTTTCCCCTATGTTAGTTGTGTTGATGTGGCCATTTTTCAATGAAGACTGAAGCAAAACAGGCCTTAAATAGCTCAGCCTCCTTGATGCCATCAATTATTAGTAGGATCTTCCCAAATTCACAGCCATGAAAAACACTTCAGGGATCAGGAAATGTGGTCTTTTGTGTGCCCTAGCCATTGACCCTTGTTCCTCTTGTTTACGGGCTTGGGGTTTATCATTAAAACTTGGAAGCAATCAAGGAAGTTCTCAAACTCTTATGGCTCCTTTGCCAGTGGATGTTAGCAATTATCTGCTCGTTTGTCACATATCCTACCTTTTTCCTCAGGTCTTTTGGGTATGAATGCTACCCTAAGAGCTGGGCCTCTGTTCCAGATCCCACTTCAAACCCACCTTTGCTGGGACACTTAAAACAGCCAAGTAATGAGTGTTGAGACAGTGCTCATGGGCTGTTTCTACACTTTCCTTTGTAAGTGGCCTGTGTAGAAACGGCCATAATGTTCAAAAGTATATTAATTTATGGCAGTTTCCTATGGTCCCATTGAGAATCAGAGCCCCTTGTGCATATGCAGAAGAGTTCCTATGCAGAGAGTTTGTGGTTGAAAGGACTGCATAGAGTTGACTCTCTTGCCCCATTTATATGTTGCTTGTCTAAGATTATATAAACTCTTCAGAGCAAGGGCTTCTTTGTATTTGGGAAGGCTCTGTCCAGCAAGGCCCAAAGCCTGATTAAAGTATCTGGATGTTGCTTCAGCATAGATACTATGTTCTTGCCTAGGGTGTGTGGCATTAAACTGTCAGAGTGGGAAATGGTGTGAAGTCTACTAGCAAAATGACTAATTCAGCACCTCCATGTGTTCTGAGAAGGTAGATGTTTGGTCCCTGTCTGCATAAATCCCAAAGCCTATGGTCTGGAGCAGTAGGATTGCTTTAGTCAGCTGAGCGCTAAATGCCACCTGCATGACAGGTGGGTGAGCCTGGGGAGTCCTGCTCAGTATGCTTCCCTCTCTTCAGATCCTGGATGTGCCAGATGGCCACAGGGCTCCAGCCCCTTCCCAGAGAGGCTCTGAGGAGCTTTCTCTGCTGAGGCTGGAACCCAGCAGTAGCAGCTGCAGCAGCCTTTCTCTCTCCCCATCCCCTTCTGTGCCTCCCCGGTCTCCACCTGCTCCTGCAAGAGCTGCCACTGAGGAACTTTCCTCTGCCCTGGAAGAACTGCTGCCTGACCCCAAGGAGAAAGGTAAATGGCAACAGCTAGAAGGCTCAAGAACAGTCACCTCCAAGCATAGAGCAACTAAGGCAAGGGAAGGACAGTGTGAACACATTAAGCCTTTCAGTGCAGTGACTGACCCAGTGTGTGCTGAATTGGGATTGTGGGAACCCAAAGAGTGAACAAGAAATGGGGAGAGTGGGGTGGGATAGGAGGCCTTAGGTAGGTGCTGGAACAAACCAGAGTTGCAAGGAGTCCTGCAGCTTTTTCTTACTTGCTTGGGAATTTTCAGCATCTGTCTGACTGGAGATACTGCTGGTAACTGAATGCCATTGAGTTGCAGGGCATTACTTATGATTTCAGGAAGCCTTTGACACAGTCCCTCACCAAAGGCTCTTATGTAAATTAGGTGGTCATGGGATAGGAGGAAAGATCCTTTCATGGATTGGGAACTGGTTAAAAGACAGGAAACAAAGGGTAGGAATAAATGGTAAATTTTCACAATGGAAGTGGGTAACTAGTGGCGTTCCCCAAGGGTCAGTCCTGGGACCAATCTTGTTCAACTTATTTGTCAGTGATCTAGAGAAAGGGGTAAGCAGGGAGGTGGCAAAGTTTGCAGATGACACCAAACTGTTCAGGATAGTCAAAACCAAAGCAGACTGTGAAGAACTTCAAAAAGATCTCAGCAAACTGAGTGATTGGGCGGCAAAATGGCAAATGAAATTTAATGTTGGGTAAGTGTAAGGTGATGCACACTGGGGGGAAAAATAACCCTAATTATACATATAATATGATGGGGGTAAATTTAACTACAACAGATCAGGAAAGGGATCTTGGAATTATAGTGGATAGTTCTCTGAAAACATCCACGCAGTGTGCAGCGGCAGTCAGTAAAGCAAATAGGATGTTAGGAATAATTAAAAAAGGGATAGAAAATAAGACAAAGAATATCTTACTTCCCTTATATATAACTGATATGCCCACATCTTGAGTACTACGTGCAGATGTGGTCTCCTCACCTCAAAAAAGATATATTGGCATTAGAAAAGACTCAGAAAAGGGCAACTAAAATGATTAAGGGTTTGGAATGGGTCCCACATGAGGAGAGGCTAGAGAGACTGGGACTTTTCAGTCTAGAAAAGAGGAGACTGAGGGGCGATACAATAGAGGTATATAAAATCATGAATGGTGTGGAGAAAGTGAATACAGAAAAGTTATTTACTTGTTCCCATAATATGAGAACTAGAGGACACCAAATGAAACTAATGGGTAGCAGATTCAAAACTAGTAAGAGTTTTTCTTCACACAGCGCACAGTCAACCTGTGGAACTCCTTGCCAGAGGACGCTGTGAAGGCCAGGACTCTAACAGAGTTTAAAAAAGAGCTCGATAAATATTTGGAGGTTAGGTCCATAGATGGCTATTAGCAAGGGGTAAGGTATGGTGCCTAGCCTTTTGTCGAAGGCGGGAGATGGATGGCAGGAGACAAATTGCTTGATCATTGTCTTCGGTTCACCTCCTCTGGGGCACCTGGCATTGGTTACTGTCGGCAGACGGGATACTGGGCTAGATGAACCTTTGGTCTGAGCCAGTGTGGCCGTTCTTATGTTCTCTTGTGTTGAATTAAAAGGTCTTTGTTGAATTCTTCTAGAATCTTCTCAAAAAAGTCTTCCTTCCCTGCTAGAGGATGGCAGCCCCTCTCCAGTCCTGGCCTTTGCCTCATCTCCTCGACCTAACCACAGCTACGTGTTTAAACGGGAGCCTCCAGAGGGATGTGAGAAAGTCCGGGCCTTTGAAGAGGCTTTGTAAGTGCGAGCAGGGACTGTGCCTTGGGAGGGAGTTTAAGTGAGACAGTGCCAGCCCTTACTTAATACAGTGGAGGCAAGGGAAGCTGCAACACCCTCGAAGCCCCTTGTCCCAGCCCGAAGGAAATCCATCGCTAAAGCAGATGGAAACTGGGGCTCTTGGGCGACCTGCCAGCCTCAGATGTGCTGCCCTCTGGTCAGGTGCGCAAGCAATAACCAGAGTGCATCTGACAGATGGGGGCTGCCTTCCTGCCACATGTGCAGTCCCTTTCCTTACCTAACCACCATGCCCAATGGGACACCAGGGCTGGCCCTAAATTAAACCAGTTCTGCTTTCCCACCTCCAGCAGGATGGGGCTGTTGGCCCTCCGTCCTGCTCAGACTGCCTGCTGGCTCCAGTCAGCCTGCTTCCCTCCTTTGCTCTGCAGCCCAGTGGCAGAGTTGAGAACTCTAGAGAGGTCAGTGAGGGTCCTACCATTGCCAAGGGTGACTAAGTCTTATTCCCTCTCAGGGGAGGTCTAGCCTTCAAACGCTGCCCCACTGTAGCACCTTGGTGAAGCTGCTTTCACACCAAGGAGAGACGTCTCCTGCTGTTAGCTACTGCCTCTCCTGGAGATGGATTAGCTCTGTTGATGGGAGACACTTATGAGGCAGTGCTGCCAACATGTGGAGTTAGCTCAGTAGAACTGCAGTGCTCCTGAGGGTGGATTTTCACACCTGAGTGATGCAGTTATAGTGATCTGTGTTCATAGAGTAGATCTGGCCCAAGAGTTGTGTTCTGCCTGGATCGCTCATTGCCCTGCCTCAGTGCTGGCTGTGTGCTTCCTTTGTGTTTTGAAAGAACTAAACAGGCTGTTTCCAGGGATTCCCTGCTGGGAAGGGGGCCAGCTTGTGCAGGGTTAAGACAGCTGTGCCCTCCAAACAACAAGCGCATACCACTAAAATTGCAGTGGCCTGAACAGTTGTATGCACTCTGAGGCTTTCCTTCCTAATCAATTTCCTTTGTTTCTCTCCCTCCTTCAGATCCCCCAGCCCTGATCAGAATTTTCTGCCCTCCTGTCCTGATAAGAACAAAGTCCACTTCAACCCAACAGGCTCTGCCTTTTGTCCAGTCAGTCTGGTAAAGCCTCTCTTTCCAAACATGGGCTTCATCTTCAGAAGCTTCCCTGCAAACCCCAGCCCCGTGCCCCCAGGCACGTTCACCTCCTGCCAGTCCACTGCCCCAGGCCCCTTCCTTGGCTCACGGAAAGACACTGCAGCAGATGGCTTCAGTGAGGTCTCTAAATCACCTCCCCTGAACTTTGACCACTGGAAGCGCAGCCAGACAGAAGAGAATGTCCTCTTTCACAGCTCCCTTGTGGTCTGAGGCCATTGGGAGACCCAGCACAGCAGAGCATCTGTGGCTCTTTGGTGCATCTTAACCAGCCTGTGGTGCCTTGCACTTGGGGCTTGAGGGCTGGATGGGAAGCCCTGGGGTTGAAAACCACAGCAAGTTTCCTCCAGATCAATGGTGAACAGATACGATGTGCCGTGGGACTCTGCTAGTTGTGTGGTTCCTTTCTTCGAGCCCCCCCCCCCCCCCGCCCCCCTGTACTTCAAGCACTTTCCTCTCCTGTGTTGAAATGTCCTTGTTTTGTTTTGCTGTCAGACAGCAGCTGGGACTCTGCTGCTGGGAGCAGCATGGAAATTCAAGCTACCTGGCTCTGTAGAAGACAGACATGCCTTACTCTAGGTATTCAGGGGACAGGTGTTTCCAAGCACTTTTCACCCCTGCAGTTGTCACATGGACTTCCTTCACCTGGGGGGAGGGACACCAGCAGCATGACTGCCTCCTCTGCCTGGTACTACCTATCTGAATGTATGGGGCTGAATTTGACAAGGCATCTGCTCTGTCACAGACAGCTTGAGCCACTGAGCACCCAGTATACAGAAAAGAGAAAGGTGAGGGGCTAGGAAGTGAGCTGGAGCCAGTTCCACTACTGGGTATTCTAACTCTTTGAAATAGCCACAGGCAGCTTTCAGGAGCCTCTGGGAATGCCTTGCTGTACAGAGAGAATGCAGATCGGATACCTGCAGCACGCCGTCAGGGACCTCTCTTTGCAGAGGAGCTGCACTCTTGAGAAGCTTTTTATACAACTGAGGATTGACCAAGGAGAGAGGCGCTGCTGCGGAGCTGTCTGCATCCCTTGTTAGGTAGTGGAGGATCGCACAAGCCCCCATTGCCTTTTTGCAGGGGAAGGAGATGGAAACCTCAGAGCTGCATACAGAAGGTTTCCACTCACTTGTGGGAGATGGCTGCTAGTAGAGATGTTACATGCTGCTTTCCAACCGAATGCTGGAGCGGACCCAACTGGCTCTGGTATATTAATGATTGTGCCCCAGGAAGTTGGGGATTGGAACCATTTTGTCTCGCTGCAGGAAAAACTTGACACACGTGTAAGAACTGGGAAAGAGTCTGGAACCCTGGTAGACCTATCAATGCTTTTCCCAGCACAGCCTTATAAATAGGTGAAACTATAACATGAAGAATGCTGGTTATAATGCCTCTTGAAAATGGAAGTATTTGATTTGTGTTCTGTTGCTAAGGCTCTGGGTTGTACTGAAGAAGCCTATTTTCTTGTATCTGATGTAGAAACTCTATTTTCTTCCAAAGACACTATTTTTGCAGCTGTTTGAAGTTTGTATTTTATGTATGTATTGCAAAGCTTAAAGGAGGAATGTTAGCCTTGGAGTTATCTTGTCTTGTGTTCAGAAGTGGGTTTTTTTGCAGATATTGGTGTTACCAATTAAAAAAATAATTATTCCAGGCACCCAGAGCTCCTTTTCTGTGTCTTTGGTGGTTGAGCGTTTTCAGTCTAAACAGGAATCTTCGGGTAGCTTAATCAATGGCTGTTGAAAGGACTGGCGGGAGAGACGGCATTTTCTGCTGCAATGGCCCTAGATGTTGATGCTGTACCTTCAGCTTAGAATGTGCAATTGCCAGCCTATTGCTGGTGCACAGCAAAGGAAGTGATTCAGTGCTATTTACTGCTCTCCACTAGACGTGCTGGAGCTCCACTTCAGAGCATATGCGATGCCAGAGACTGGTTGGTGTGCTGCACCTCAAGTGCTCCTTGTCCTGTTTTTAGCTTAGGAGTCACTGTTTCTAGCCTGTAGCCACATAAGCAAAGCAGCAGCTAGTATTAAAATTGCTTCTCTGTAATGTATTAAAGATGTGTGCTCATCTTAGCAGTATGAATACAGCTTCTAAATTGGGCTGTGGAGAGGAAATGCAGCTGGCTGGGAGGAAAACGCCTACGTACATAAACCCATCTTCATCCAACTGCATGAGCTGCAAAACAATCTACTTCACTTTAACTCTCTGACAGTGGTCATGGCATTTTAGAGGTGGAGTGGGAACTCTGAAGCTGTTGGTAACAAAGGCGAGAGATAGAAAAAAGTACCCACAAAGTTACTTGAGTAAAAGTACAGCTGCTTTTGCTTCTGAGTACTTGAGTACAATCAAGATGCGAGTTGTGTACTTTTATGCAAGTAGGTTTCTAGAGGGAGGTTGGCAACTTGTTCTAAAGTACATTCCTCCACCCCACCCCCCAGCCAGCAGCTGTACTTTTTACTCAAGTAACTTTGTGGGTACTTTTTTCCACCTCTGGCAAAAACTGATTGAAAATTGCAGAGGAAATGTACTGAGTGAGTGAGCTGGGAATTCGGAGCATGGGAAGTGCAGTGAACAAGGCACTGCATTTTTCTGAAACCTTGAGTCCCTCTGAGTCCAGCTGTTTCCTAAACTGGGATTTGATACTGCACTAGGGGAGGAGGAAGGAATGCTACCACGAGGAGTTCCAGACTGCTCCTAGCTCCTCAGCTGTTGCCACCTTGGGATGAAACACCAAAGTCCTGTGTTTGTGTGTTGGCAGGGGGAGGGAGGGGGGGAGGCTTTTTAACAGGCCAAGTCATCTTAAACCTGCACTTTATATGAAATCAAAACCCGAATTAGAATGACCTCTTCCTGACACTGCAAGTCAGGCTGCCTGCAGCTCTGCTAACACTACAGTGTCTGATGCGCACCTGCCATATCTCAGCCTCTGGGGGAAAGGTGGTCAACCAGACTAACCTGTGTGGAGAAGAAAAATAGCAACTAGGCACTAGAACAGCTTACATGTGTTGCCCCAGGAGTAGTGTTTTCTTCAGTGTTCATCTGAAAATCCATCCTTAACTCTCAATGCCATGTGTGGGGCCTGCAGTACTGGTCAGTGCTCATCTGCTCTCTCAGTGCTTCACCTCGAGAATGAAGTCATAGCCCCTGGTGTGTTATGGCTGTAATGAGCTCTGTGTGGTTTACAAGTGTGCTATATAATTCAGGGGGAGCAAGATGGCAAACTGGCCACCTCATGGAACATTCGGCTTTTCATAAATAGCTTGTGCATTTATGTCTCTGCACCCCTGCCTGTAGCCTGAGTGACACACTTCAGCCCTCTCCAGGGTGCAGTTAAATCTTGAGTACGCCAGCTGGGCGCTGCCTTCCTTTCACAGGTCTCCATTTTAGTGAAGTTTGGGATTGTGTGAATAAAGAACCACTACTGAAAGGAGACAGAAGCAGTGAGGAAGAAAAGACAACAAGAGCAGAGCCAGCCTTTAAAATCAGGGGGGGCCTTGTTCTTAGCTCTTAACTGGAGCTGGCCTAGTTCCTGCAATAGGTGCCTCGGCAAGCTAGATGGATTGTCCCTCCTCCCGCTGAAGGTAGGAGGGAAAGGGAATGGAGGGTGCCCTGGTTATTACAAAAATGCCCAAAGCTTCGTAGAGCTCTGGGTTGCTGAGGTGTTGGTGAAATGTCTGGCTTTTTGCACAGACAGCAGAACATAGCCTAGCTTAATCATCCATGGAAAGGGGGCTGTGCAGATAGACCAGTGTTATCAGGTTTGGCCTGGAGAAGTAATGGCAAATTTGGATAACTGCAAACCCACTGTGTTAATATTTCATCTCTTGTCTGACTTGTAGTTTGTCTAAAACTTTTGTTGCCAATTTATGGATAATGAGGAGATACTAGATTACACAAGAGCTCTTTATTCAAAGTCTAGTGGTTTTTAGAGCCTGGACTTCTGGAACAGAATGGGACAAGATCAGTTTTATAACAAGTATTAATCCTGTATGGCTAAATTTAGCAGAGTTCACTTAAGGAGGGGTTTGTGTATTCTAGGCCAGCTTCATCTTGGCATGGGTAGGGAGGAACTATGAGCACTTCATGCATCATTCAGTGCCTCCATCTCTTTTTTTCATTCTCCAGAACTCTTCCCTCCCCCCCCAGTTGACTTAGTGTCCTTCTATGATCTTTAAAAATATGGCAGGGGGCCTGGTAGCTAAAAAGCTTGCGTTAAAATTAAGGGCTGTCAGGGGGTTTAAAAAACAAAACTGTTTCTCTACCACTAAAATTAAGTTCTAATAAACCTCTGATGGTTCTTACTTTCCTAATCCTCTCCCATCACACCACTTCAGGAGTCAGGGTGCATGCTGGCTCTTGGATGGTAGCACGGTGCTGCATGGTTGAGGTTGAAGGCAGGAATGTTTAAAGAGAAGCTTTTTATTGGGATTCTGCTTTAGGGAGCCCCCTTTTGAATCTGGGAAAGTGCTGTGCCTCTTTCAACAACATGACCACACTGACAAGTCCACACGCAACCTATTCCCAGCTCTGTAACTGTCTGCTAGAGGCAATGTCATGTCTATGCTCCCACCAAGTTGGATCTAGTTGGGCTGTCAAATCTGTTCTCAGCTGTAGGGGTTGTTTAAAAATAAATGGTTTTGCAGATATGGGGGAGTTGGCCCAGCAGCTGATAACCATTCTTGCAAGGCAGTAAGAACAGCTGCAGCTTAGAGGGCAATTACAGCAAACCAAGTCATTTGTGGAAGCTGGCAAAATGCTAATCTCAACAGACTACTGCAATGGTTTGTAAAAGTCTGTCTTTGAGCTGAATCTCCACTGACCAACCCCAACCACATCCTGCTTTCTACAGGTGCACTGTTTCTGCATAGGTGTGGCCAAAAGCTCTGGATTTAGGAAGTCAAGCAATGTGACTGGCCTGGGCTCCTACAGTGCAGGGTGCAGTCTCAACACCAATCCCTACACAGAGCTGAGACAAAGTGCTAGTTGGGGTCAAGGTGCTGCTTTTAAGGAGGAGATGGGTGGGAGGAAAGAACATTCCTTGTGTTGGTGTGTGTGAAGTGATCTCTAGGCAGGCAAGAATGAGGAACTGCAATTCATTGTAGTTGTAGATTATATGGGTGAGGGAAGTGTGTGTGGGGGGTGTGATTCTGTGGTCATAGGCTGAGTCCTGTGCAGGGGCTGAGGAGGGGAAATGTGGCTCTGCTTTCCCTAGCTTGGTGCTGTCAGGGAAGTTGTATGACTCCCTGAAGGGCAAGGGAGCTGGCAAGAGCTGCACTTGCACCCCTACTCCCTGTCATGGTCCCTTTGCTCCTCTGGGGAATGGCTCTGTCCTGAGAACCCTCTCCTGTGAGCAGGCCTTCTTTAACAGCCATGGCTGTAGCAAGGGATGGACAGCAGGCTGTTCCCACTTCAGAGGGCTGCCTGTTGCCTATCTTGTGATCACAAAATGCTCCTACATAATCAGGAAGTCCCTTCAGCTTATCCATCTTCACCTGTGCAGAGCTTTAAATTAGCCAAGTGCCTCATTAGCATGCGGGTGGCCATGGCCTGAACATAGGAATAAGGGGATTTCGAAGTAGCTGGGGTCCTTTTGAAAAGGAGCCCTGTCAATTTTGATGTGCCATGGCTGCCCGTATGCTAATGAGGCGTTGAATGTGGCCATTTTGAAGTTTTGGGCTAGTGTAGATGTAGCCTAAGTGTTCGTGGTGCTCTGCCTGCAGATTCAATGGGCTCCTGCAAAAGCGCACCTGGAAGTTGCAGTGGAAGAGGGTGAGGGTTGGGAAGGTGCCCCTCTACCTCCACTCCCTCTACAGACTCAACAAAAGCTCTTACATTAGAGAGCTGACCCTTGTGCCTGGAAAAAAAAAAAAAAGTCCATGGAATTGCTGACCTGACCACAGGCCTCAGCCTGTAGCTTCAGAGGTGGGTTTAGTCCACTGAGGTGCCTGAATGTGACTTAAACTCTTTGGACGAGTTCTGTGTACAGCACTTCCCACAGGGCCATGCGGTTCTTTTCTGGGACAACCCTGAGGGCCCCAAGAGCTCAGTGGCAGAGTGACAACAAAAATCCAGGCCTAGAAGCCACACAAAGGACTTGACATCCTTTAAGCCCACCAGGGTGCACACAACCATTTCATACACTCATGCTGTACTGAAGCAATGAAGACTGTGTAATGCTGACAGACTTGAGTTGCTAGCAGCAGGGATGGAACCTACAATCATAGGGGCTAAAGGCCAGTGCTCTACTGCCTGAGCTAAAGGGCAACTGGCAACTATGCCATTTCTGTTTTGCCAAAGAGCTTTACGTTTGTGTCACACACCTGGCGCTGTGGCTTGGCCAAATGGGTCAGCACTAACATGGGGTGGGGGGTTACTTCCAGCCCTTCAGGACTCCACTGGTTCCTACTGCAAAGGACAAATTCCATCAACTGCTCGTTGAGTGGAGTTTGCTACTGCAGCAAATGGAGCCCAAGGTGATGTATTAGTGAACCTACCGTGGCTGGAAAGCGGGCTAGTGCCTGGCTCCTTCAGGGGGCCCCGGGGGTTGGGTGCATGGGCTGGTGCCATTGGAAGAGACAAGGTCACAGGCAGGCTGGGGGGGGCACAGTGCAGGGGGAGAGGTGACCAGTAAGGGCCATGGGGTCTCCTACAAATTCCGTCTCCCCTCTCCTTCCTGACACCCCCCCATTCCCCCAGAGCATCCCCGTGGGCGGGGTGACAAGTACTCATGCAGCCATGGAACTCGGCGGACGCTAAGACCAAGCAGGAAACAGAGCGCCTTGCCCCGCCTTCGGGCCATGGGGCCAATCCGTGATCTCCACATTGGTATACGTCACTGCAGAGCAGCGGCGCTGTGGAAGGCCCCCGAGCTTTGCGGACAAGGCGCTGCCTGATCACAAATCTGCGGTACAGGGGCTCGGCCGTGACAGGACAGAGTCAGCGGCGGCGGATCTAGCCCGCGTGGGCTCGCAGGACGCTCTCGATGCCACAAGCGGCACCACCGCCCCTTTGGCTCGCCCCTCCTGCCTCGCCGGGTCCGGCAGCGCCGAGGGCAGCCTCGAGCCGAGCCGAGCCGCCGGCGCTCGGGAGACGGGCGCGCTCAGGCAGCCTGTATGAGGCCCCCTGCGCCGCCGCAGCTGCTCCTGCCGGTTCCTCTCCGCGATGTGCGCCTGGAGGTGCTGCCTGCCCTGAGCGGGCCCAGCGCCGCGGCCATGGGGGCGAGCGCGGGCGGGGCCCTGGTGCCCGAGCGGCTCCGCCTGCCCGTCTGTTTCCTGGGCGTCTTCGCGTGCTACTTCTACTACGGCATCCTGCAGGAGAGCATGTGAGCGGCCTCCTTCGCCGCCCCCCGGCCCCCCGCCTGGGGCCGCCTCCCCGGGTTCCTTCCCTCCCCCCCCCCCCACCGGCCTGGGGCCGCCTCCCCGGGTTCCTTCCCTCCCCCCCCCCACCGGCCTGGGGCCGCCTCCCCGGGTTCCTTCCCTCCCCCCCCCCCCCCCCCGGCCTGGGGCCGCCTCCCCGGGTTCCTTTCCCTCCCCCCCCTCCCCCCGCGGCCTGGGGCCGCCTCCCCGGGTTCCTTCCCTCCCCCCCCTCCCCCCGCGGCCTGGGGCCGCCTCCCCGGGTTCCTTCCCTCCCCCCCCTCCCCCCGGCCTGGGGCCCCCTTTCCGCCCCCTCCCCCCGCGGCCTGGGGCCGCCTCCCCGGGTTCCTTCCCCATTCCTGGCCCAGAATCTCCCTTACCGGGTATCCCCTTCCCTCCCCCGGGGATCTGCCTCCCCGGGACACCCCCCACCGCCTCCCAGGCCCTGGGCTGGGGAGCCCCTGCTCTACTGGGGGTCTTTCTGTGAGTGATTGCACTTCCTTTGGGCCCTGCTGGAGATCCTGTGAGCACCCCAACCGGGCTCCCTACTGGTGTGACTTCCCACTCTCCCCGTTTCCCTGCCTCCTGCCAGAAAATGTGTATGTAACAGTCCCTGACACGGTGGAGCCCTTTTCCTGCAGTAAAGAATTTGAGCCAGTGGGTTTTTTACCCACTTTTTATCGTGTTTTCTCTCCCCACATCGGAGTCCCTTTGCTGGTCTTCTTCAGGTGACTCACATCTCCCACCTCTGAGACACTTTTGCCCCATCCTGCAGGAGAGCCTTTGAGTAGTTCCATCCTCCCATCCCAAGTCTTACAGGAGGGCGTAAGAGTGATCCCTGCCCATTGTGGGTTTTTGTCTAAGCACTGGGGACCACTTTGGCCTGGGTCTTACATCAGCACCTGTAGGAATCCCCTCTGGACCTGGGATCTGGGCTGCCCCTTGTTAGCCAGAGGACGAGGAACACTTATAGCAAAGCATGTAAATGACTTCTCTTTCCCTGTATATAAGTCTTACAAGAGACATGTAAGTTGCACACTTTCAGTGTGGAGTCCCCCTACTTTCTGCAGAACAGTAGAAGCTGGACATGTCATCTCTCCTGAGTATTCTAGGAAAGCCCATCTTTTTAGGAGAACCCTCAGGATCCCATGTGGGGGGGGGGCGTTTTTTGGCAGTTGTGTGACTAATTTGGAGAAGCTTCATTCTGCTACAGGCTTAGTGCAAGTACAGCTGAATGGAAGGAGGAGAGGGTATAATCAGTAGGTACAGCTACATGTTTGTGTGAAAAGGTTGGTAAGCCATTGGGCTACACCTCCTAGGAAGCAAGAATGAGTAAATGTGTGACAGGGATTTTGTTGCAGTTTTTCCTCTGTGTTCCTCTTTCCCTTTTCAATCCTGTTTAATTCATTTCTTCCTACAGAACTAGAGGTAAATACGGAGAAGGTGCAAAGCAGGAAAAATTCAAATATGCTTTGACCTTGGTTTTCATTCAATGTGTGATCAGTGCCATCTTTGCCAGATTAGGTAAGTGCACCAAGGCCAGTCACTGTTTCACCCCTAATTTTTCTGCACCAGGACAGCTTTGAGTCTTACTCCTGTCCCACTTCCTTCTCCTGTGGGCTGGTATTGTGACACATTTCCATATTTGTGGGGCTCCCCCTCCCAATACCAGTGTTTGCCCAGGTCATAATTGCTAGGGGATTGTGAGCTCTTGTTGAGCACACAGTGACTGTTCCATTTGTCTGCATAGACATTGCACTACTGGCTAACCTACTTTCATCCATAAAATTCTTTATTAAGGCATTGCATAAAACCAGATCCTAAATTCTTTTAATTCACTGTGGTTTTACTGTTGGCAAGGATGTCTTGAGATTTTGTCCCTTCTCAGGGGGTCCCATATGTATTCCCTTGGTGTTTTTAATTTTTCTTCTGCTATGCCAAGCTTTAGGAATTCAGTGTACCTCCAAGCACGTGAGCCAAGAACAGAGTAGTGTTGGAGATCTGGACAGTTTTCTCTCTGCTGTAGAAAAGAAAGTGACTAGAATGTGGCTTTTATACCTCTGGTCCTGTGCAATAACCTCTGGATACCAGTGCCCAGTTACATCAGCCCAGGGTTGTTTCTTGTACATTTTTTCTCCACAGTGATCAAGCTTTTTGATGGTGCCAGGGTGGATCGGACCCAGAACTGGCTGTATGCAGCTTGCTCACTCTCCTATCTGGGTGCTATGGTTTCCAGCAACTCAGCTCTACAGTTCGTCAACTATCCAACTCAGGTGAGAAGAAGCAGGTGGACTGGTCTGTTAGCGAGAAGGCTGCATTATTTTTTTTTTTTTTTTTTAAAAAAAAACTTTCCAGAGTTGTCTTTTTTTCCCCACTCAGGAGTTCTGCAAATTCTAATTCTGTCACCTTGGCACGTGAGAGGCTCTGTAGTCCATCAGTGCACGGTGACTGGGACTGATTTTAAGTAAAGACTACATTCATCTCTAGAATAAAGATTAGCTGTGCAAGACACTGCTGTTCTGCCCCTCAGGAGTGACACTTTAGGGGATCAAGTATCAGAGGGGTAGCTGTGTTAGTCTGGATCTGTAACAGCAATGAAGGGTCCTGTGGCACCTTATAGACTAACAGAAACTCAAAACTTTTCTGTTAGTCTATAAGGTGCCACAGGACCCTTCGTTGCTGTTACTTTAGGGGATGGCATTCTGTTGCTTTTCTTTACGGTCTATTCCTACAAAGCAAAGTGCTGATGGAGTCTGTGGTTCCATGAAGGACTAGCTATCCAGCTGCATAACAAACCTGGAAAATTATAGGAGGAAATGCTTAAAAATCAAATCTGGGAGAAGGAACAAGCCTCATGTTTCAGGGTTTAAGCCATTGTCAGAAACCTGCACTGGGGAGGGAGCAGATGATTCCCCTTCCCACCTGCTGTAGCGTTTCTTGCATTTTTTGATGGATCTGGTGCTGACCAGTGTCAGATAGGACAGTGAATTAAATGTGCGGCAGATCAGATCCAAGCCAGCAATTCCAGAGGTCCACTGGCTTGGTGTGGGGCAGGCTGTAGCAGGTAGCCAGTTAAGATAATCTTTCTCTTTACAGGTCCTTGGGAAGTCCTGTAAGCCCATTCCAGGTGAGCAGCTACTAGTTATAGTTTTGTGTGTTTCTCTTGCCATAAGCAATCCACGGATTGCATTCCTGGAAACAGTCCAGCTGCTCATGCAATAGGTCTGCTCCAAAACTATCTGTGCATTTCTCAGTTAAATCCAGAACTGGACAGAGTCAGTAGATTCCTACCAGAATGTTTTGGGGAGCGCCTTACCAATCCTCTTTTCTTTTCAGTCATGCTCTTAGGGGTGACTGTGCTCAGGAAGAAGTATCCACTAGCGAAATACCTGTGTGTGCTGCTGATAGTCACAGGTGTGGCCCTGTTCATGTACAAACCTAAAAAGGGAAGTGACAGTGCTGATGACCACATCTTTGGATATGGAGAACTCCTCCTGGTGAGTACTGGGCTGTTGAAGCATAAGAATCTCTGTGCTTTTGTGTTGCTGAAAAGTTCAAAAGAAAACAATTACTAGTACCAACTTCTGCCTCAACCTGCACACTAACAGGGATTCACAAAGCCAGCATTAATATGCTTGGGTAGTAATCTTCCTTCTGCTTCAGAGGGATGTGCTTGCACACTACCATATGGTGACGTGGGAGGAAGTGCTAGCACAGGCATGTCTGGCACCTCTCTGTAATGCCCTCTGAAGGGTGTTTAAACAAACTGATGGAAACAAGAAAACTACAGAATTTAAATGCATGTTCCAGGAAGGGAGCAGCTGGCAGGGAGTTCTTTTCTGGTCTTCTCCAACCTCTGTCTTTTTTCCCCTAAGCTGCTGTCACTAACACTGGATGGACTGACAGGAGTGTCTCAGGACCATATGAGAGCTCATTATCAAACCGGTTCTAATCACATGATGCTAAATGTTAATCTGTGGTCCACCTTGTTCCTGGGGGCTGGTAAGGAATCCATAGTGAGCTGACCTGAAGAATCATTTGAAAGATCCTCTAGGCCAGAACCTTGTCTCTTGTTCTGAAAAGGACCTAGTGAGTCTTGCAGAGATGTTTGTTTTAAACCTAATCGGTGGAGATTGTACTGTAGTTTCTTAAATGTCCAGCAGGGGACACTGTTTCCTCAAAGTGCCATTACCAAAGCCACATTCACATGTCTGAACAGTTCTTGCTTGCAGGATAATTCCCTAGCATAGGTTATAGTTTCCTAGGCTACAGTTTGGTGGCTCTCTTGACAAAGAATGAGGTCACATCAGGTTTCTAAACAGAAACCTCCTGTTCCGGTTAAGGGGTGCGTGTGAAAGAGATTCTAAAGATAGCTGTCAACAGAACTGTGATACGTAGTGAAAGGTACAGTCTTTTGTCATTGTTACTTTCATGACTGATATTTGTTGTACGTGTTCCCTTGATGGGTGAGGCCTTAATGTAGATGAAAACTGGAATCTGAAGGACATCTTCTTTGCAAAGATGACATTTTTACATCTTGCTGCAGTGTCTGATTCCTTGCTCTGACACCCTAGAACCCCTTTATTGGCTGCAAACAATGAGTTCAGACAGACAACATCCAGGAGTTAAATCCTAAAGGGACAGCTGATTTGCTGTTTTCTTTTCCAAAACAAGCTGGCATGGTACAGTGGCTGAAAGCTTTCTGCCACTGGTGTTCTTTGGGCAGAACTTCATCTTTGCTGTTAAGTTACAGTGAACGTGAGCTTAGGAGTATGAATGTTCCTGCTTGGGATTTCTGGCTTGAGTTCATCCTGCTCCCTTAAACTTTCTGCAGGTATCTTCTTCACAGGGGAGATCTGGGAATTCCTGAGTTTTGCTGAACGCTACCCCAGTATCCTCTACAACATCCTGCTGTTCGGCTTGACAAGTACACTAGGCCAAGTAAGTAACTTTCTTTGCTCCCTGGCCTCAGACATTTAATGACCAAGGAACAGTTAATGACCCAGCTGTTGTCTACTTGTGTGAAGTTGTTTGGTCGTCTTGCCATGTCAGTCTGCTCCTTGCTCACTGTTGAGCCAGCATTTTTGAATCAAGATGGTCACAGTTCAGCATTAAGTCTTATAAGAATATCTTCAAGTTGCAGTTGGGATTTGTTCTTTGCCAAAACATTCTCATTAACTGTTTAAGATGGATCTTCATGTTGGAGATCTTCCTTCTCATCTAAACTGAATCTCTCTCCGTCTTCCAGAGCTTCATCTTCATGACTGTGGTATACTTTGGACCCTTGACTTGTTCAATCATCACAACAACACGCAAATTCTTCACCATTTTAGCATCTGTCATTTTATTTGCCAACCCAATCACCATGGTGCAGTGGGTGGGGACTGTCCTGGTGTTCATGGGTAAGTCCTGGGAGCAGTGTGCCCTCTGATTTTTACCATCCATGTGCAGAATAAGTTTTGTTACAAGCACTGAAGCATGTGCAGATGTGCACCACCAGTATAACCAGCTTTGCTAACCAGCTGGGTGACACTAGAATTTCTCCTGGGTGGCTACCCAAGCACACAACTTACAGGAAGCGCTGCATGAGAGCCCAGCATTTTGAAGTCTTTCCTTAGCCATTAGAGTGGTGGTGTTTAAGCAGGGGATGGGCTGACATCAGATTATAGAAAATGAATTTTCTTGGACACCTGCGGGCAAAACCACTGTCTTGGTGTTTGGGGGAGGGGATGTGGAAAGGATGGAGAGACCTTTTCAGCTACCGCTGTGGACACAGATCCTGTTGCTTTGGGAGACTTTCTTTAAAAAGTTTCACAGATTCCCATCGTCTCTCAAATAATTCAGCCTCAGTATGTTGTGCTATGGAGAGACCTGACTGTACTTGTTTAAGGAATGCCTTGGGCTTTCTCTTACTTCGTTTTCTTTTTTTTTCCTGATTTCTCTGCAGGTCTTGGACTTGATGCAAAATTTGGAAAGGGATCAAAGAAGACACCACATTAGACTTCTGAACTCTGCAAAATTGGAATGAACTCTTAACTTATTGTGTTGTACCTCGACATCTGTCATGAAACTGGACTCAGGATGGGTGCCAGAGGAAGGGAATGGGTTTTCCATTTCAGTTATGAAGTGCTTTAAAAGTGTTAATTTTAATCAAGAGCTTAGCTTTTTTCCCCCCTGCAATCAAAACTGCATTGATGGGTCTCAGTAGCAGGGAGAAATTAGAGACTTATCGAGAAGAAACACCTCAGACCCTTATTAAAGAAAAGGAGAGAACAATAATTTTCCTGACCTTTTATTTCAAAGCAGCCTTCTGATTGTTCTTGGAAAGCCGCCTTCTCTGTGTATGAGTACTACAACTAGCATTTCTTCTTCACCATATCCCTGAGGAAAGCACGTCGGTCTTTTTCTCAGTCTGACTTTGATGCAGTGTAGCAAAAACCCAGGACTGAGTGACGTTATTGGAAAGAGAAATCCCATCTGCCCCTAAGCAAATGGGGGTCTTTAGATGATGGCTGGTGAAGCCATAAACTAGCAGGGTTCTAGTTTCATTCATACACCAAGCGTACACAGCTTGTAATCTTCTCTCCATCAGCAATATTTAAAATAGAGCAACTTTGGTATATGTAACAAAGTCCTGGGCTCTGCAGTTTTCATTCCATCTGCTTAACCACTTGGGGCCAAATTAATTCTCTTTCATCCCTCCCCCTCTGCTGTTGAAGAAACAAGACCCTCTGCTGCTGACACCATGCCAAGGTTTTGTGACAGATGCTTCTAAATGTTGAAAGTGCCCTTGCTAATTAACCAGCATCACTGAGAACTGTGGAGCAGCAGCTCCCCTGCGCACTGGCTGTCTCTGCAGTGTTGGTGGGGGCGAAGCTATTAACATAACGATGCCTTCAAAGTTGGAGAGCAAAATTCTCCAAAGAGAAAACTTTACACATGAAAGCGTGTTTCCACCAGCTGCGGCTTCATCTCCATCTGTTCTGTGGCTTTGGCCTCTTGCCCCTCCAGATGGGATCTTGATCACCTTCCTGAGTGACTGCTGCAATTCTGTTCTTCCCCACACTGCCTGCAACCTTTCTGGCCCCACAGTGGCTTTCATTAATCTTCTTAATGTCTGACCACTCTTCCCCAAGGACACAGTTCTTTTAAAATTGAACTCTTGTAGGAAAGATTAAAATTTGTCCAGAATTTTTTTTCCTGCTACCAGCTCCTCACTAGCTTCCTATTTTTTTTTAAATATTGATCAATTAAGAGCAAACATGTCCTCTGTAGTAGAGAATCCTGTCATTTAACCAAGTCCTGTGTTCACCATGAAATGTAGCTTGCTGAACTCAATAAGCTGGTGTCTGGTTCTATTTATCTAGCTATCCTTAGTCCCTCTGTAGGTTCCCCACAGTAGATACAGTTTTATCCTCTCAGCACCCCATTTTTGCAGCTCAGCATGAGACTGACAGAATTGACTCTGTACAGGGAGCCTACAGCAAAGCTAAATTGGAGTTTGCTCTCCTGACTTTTCAGTGCAGTGTCTTTATTACAAGGCCATCCTTCCTCCTTTCAAGGAGGAAGACTTGCACTGGTGAAGGGAGATGTATGTGGCCTATGCACCTTGAAGAAAGGTGGAGGTAAGACTCCATAAATTTATGCTGGAGGAAACTGGAGTAGCAGTAAAGTTGTTCTAGGATGGCTCTGTGTTTGGGTAGTCTCTTGTATTTGCCCTTTAAACCTCTGTTTAGAAGATTGGCCCCTGCCCTATGTGAGAATAAGGCACTGGTGCCTGAAATCCTTGCATAAACAATGTACTGTAGAGTATCGGAGGAGTGGCCCTGTTAGTCTGGATCTGTAACAGCAATAAAGGGTCCTGTGGCACATTACAGACTAACAAAAAAAGTTTTGAGCATGAACTTTTGTTCTGAGCGTGAGCCTCACCCTTCCTGACTGAGCTAACCTTGTTATCCCCAGCCTTGCTTTGGCTTATTTATACCTGGCCCTGCAGATTTCCATGACCAGCATCTGATGAAGTGAGTCTGTGCTCACGAAACCTCATGCTCAAAACTTTTGTTAGTCTATAAAGGTGCCACAGGACGTTCATTGCTGAATGTACCAGTAGTAGTACAAACACTTAACCTAAACAGGGTTTACTGGAGTGCTGCTTACTTCCCAACCAACAAGCTCAGTAGAACCAGGGCTCCCCTTCCTTTAGATAAACCCAGCACATTTTAGGATATGACATTCAATCTCTTATTAATAACTGAGTTTAAGCCTGGTGTGCACTGCAAGTCCAAGGAAGACTAGTCATTTTTTACCAGACCTTAGACACCAAGTTGTCAGGACCATGGAGCATTTTTTTTAAAAAACAAAAAAAAAAAACCCCTCTTCTGTGACCCTCTAACTACTATTCTCCACTGCCGAACCCTGCAGATAACACCTCTGATCAAACTAAGACATGTAATTATCTGTTGGGTGACTTGTCAGAGTTTGGTGAGGGAGAATCACAGACTTGTGCCTAAACTCAGTGGCTTTCAATGTATTTTATTGTCCTGTTATACAGATGGAAGAGGTTGGAAATGGTTTTTAATAAGAGAATTGGCAGAGGTGCTGACAAGTGCATGATTTAGATTGCAAGCAAAACAGCAAGTGCAGAACACAGCACATCTGCCTCCTCTCTCTTCTGTCTGCTCTGCAATTCATGTACTAGGCTTCATCTATACTACTGCAGGCCACCAACATAACATAACTTTAGCTACATAAATAACACTACATAGGTCTGCTTCCTGCAGTATCTTCACAGTGATAAATCAACAGCTGATGCCCTCCCACTGACTATTTACTTAGTTTGGTGCAGTACCAGAATTGATGGGAGAGTGCTTGGCAGTTTGTCTACATTAGACACGACAGTGCAAATTGATCTTCACTGTATCACTCACCCTATCCATCGATCTAGGGAAATTAGTGAAGACATGTCCTTAAGATGCTTAATAGTCACAGAGGGTTACTCTGTATCTTCACAAAACAAAAAAGCAGTCATGTAGCACTTTAAAGATTAACAAAATAATTTGTTAGGTAATGAGATTTCATGGGGTAGACCCACTGCAGATCAGCTTTTTTGTTTTATACCCCTAAAAGTTTCTCTCTTTCTGAAAATGTAGCAAGTGTCCACTAGGAGGAGCTCTCATTTTAAGCATATTAGTATTACGTAGTAACAGACAGCAAGGAAGGGTCCTGTGGCACCTTATAGACTAACAGAAAAGTTTTGAGCATGAGCTTTCGTGAGCACAGACTCACTTCATCAGATGCTGGTCTTGGAACCAAGACCAGCATCTGATGAAGTGAGTCTGTGCTCACGAAAGCTCATGCTCAAAACTTTTCTGTTAGTCTATAAGGTGCCACAGGACCCTTCCTTGCTGTTACAGATCCAGACTAACACGGCTACCCCTCCGATAGTAACAGAGTAAGCTGTGCTAGTCTATACACTATCAAAACAAAAAGCAGTCAAGTAGCACTTTAAAGACTAGCAAAAAATGATCATTTTTTGCTAGTCTTTAAAGTGCTACTTGACTGCTTTTTGTTTTGATAGTATTACATAGGAACGAGAAAAGCCGTTGGTTAATACTCATTTCTAAAAATCTTTGGGCTCACAGCAGAAATAAAATTTGGGACTCAAGGTCCTCCTCTGTCTACTCCCCTTGAGCGATAAAATAATGAAGGCAAGTCATTAAGAGCAAATACTGAGCCTTCCCTGTTTCCACAGTGAGATCCATATGGGAGGCATGCACACTTGCCTGTTCTCATCCTTGTAGAAAACAAATTGCTGGCTTTACTCACAGCAGCAGCCACAGGCATTGTAGACATTGTTTTTAAAAGCACTTCTAGCAAAATCCTCTTAAGAATCTTGTCACTTCCTGGGAAATGAGAAGCATCATCATGCACATATATAGAACAGAAAGCAGGTTATGCTGCTGCAATGCTTATGTGCAAGGTCCCTCTAGGAGAAACTGGTTGTCAGCTAAGAAATATGAAGTTTTATTTTACAGCAGACTGAAAAAATAGCATCCACAAGAGGGAACAGCTTGGCAGCTTTCCTCTTCATCCTTTCCTTCTTACTATGTCTCCTGCAACCCCATCAGCCTTTTGTTTAAATGCTTACAGCTGTAAACGCTCTCCAAACAATCTACTATTGTATGAATACAGAGTCCATGAAGGGTGCATCTGGCTGTATAAAGTAGATACTTTTCTAGGCACAGTACACAAGTACAGCATTAAATAGTCATTGACAACTGCTCATTACTTTTGATTATTGCTATTTTATGGCTGTCATTTTTCAAAAGTGATTTATAATTTCTGGGTTTATGCTTGGAATCACACTCAACAGGAGGGTTTTTTTGTTTGTTTGTTTTTAAAGGAAATAGCAACTTGGTATTCCCAAAATATGGGGCATCATTTTCAGAAAGTGCTGAGCAGCCAAATTCTGAAAATCTGGTTCCTTTTAAAGTATCTCAAGCTGAGTATCCAAAACTCACTGGTCACATTAAAATTATCCTTACATTTATATCTGAGATAGACCCAAGACTAGTAGTGACCAAGAGGTCCAACACAGACAGGGCGATCCTTTCTGGGTCTCTCTCTGGTAGGTGGAAGAGAGTGCTGGAGAGTGTCCTGGGAGATATATGTGAGAAGTGCATAAATATATTTCCTTTTGTGAGACATTTAGCTGACAGACAAAATAGTGGATTTAGATAATGAGTTCCCTTTTTGCATCCTTCCCCCTTCAGGTGCATACATGGACTACAGCAGCTGGAAGTACAATCAGGCCATTCATGGTCCACAGAAGCAGTTTCAATCTATTGAGTATTCCATCGGTTAGACAGTGACAGAGAGGTAGTTGTGTTAGTCTATATCTTCACAAAACAAAAAAACAGTCATTTGGGGGAAAAAAATGTCAGGGATCGTGATAAGTCCCCTGTGCTCACAGCAGGACCTGACTCAATGACCTCTCAAAGTCCCTTTCAGTTCTATGAGATGTGTGCAAGTATAAAACAATTTATTAGGTCATGAGCTTTCATAGGGCAGACCCATTTCTTCAGATCTGGAAATAGTGCTGCAAGTGAACTGGCACCACAAATATACAACAGAGAGAGAACTTTTAGCACTAGTTCCACATTTGAAGAAGTGGGTCTGCCCCATGAAAGCTCATTACCTAATAAATTATTTTGTTAGCCTTTAAGGTGCTACATGGCTACTTTTTTATTGCATTGGTTAGAGCCACACTCAGCTTATGTCTGCTAAACTTCTTCTTTTGGTGGTAAAACTCATCCTGTCCCTATCCCATCTATCTATTGCCTTCCAAGGAGTTTAACCCTCTCTCCTTTAAGTAACCTGTGGGGTTTACAGCCCCAGTTGTGGAATAGGATGGCATTGTGCTATGCAATATACAAATAGAGCACAAAGGAGATCCTTGCTCCAAAAAGCTTACAATCTTGCTGCTGTGCCACCTGTCAACAGAATTCATGTTAGGTATTTAGGGTGAGGTCCCTCTGATGAAGGCTTGCCTCAGCCTTACAGTAGGGGGCAGAGTGTGGCAGCACTAGTGAACAGCAGAATGCAATTCTATGGAAAAATAACTGCTATCAAAGTTAGCCATGTGGCAGACACACACTTCTGCTTTCTTCTCTCACCTTCACTCGCAACAGCTTCAAGGGATTGCTTTGGGATGTCAACTGAGGCTGCCACAGTCTGGTCCCTCTTTATTTCTACTACATGTATTTCAGAAACTGTGTCTGTCTGTGAGTCCTAAACAGTAAGAGCTAGGACCATCAAATTTGGTATGCAGCTTCCTCTTATCATAACTTAAGGTAAGGGTTTGGTTGTGCCAGGACAACTGGATGTGCCTGGAATTAGACTATTTCATAAAATGGAAGGGAACAAGTCTGGTAGGAGGAACAATTACACTGTACAATGACCACAGGAGGCTGAGAGGACAACAAGGGAACAAAGATGGGGACTGGAACAACTATAATTCCATTAGATCAGCAAGGGATATAGGGATGGAGAAAGGGACAGCTATCTACTATGTCGTTCAGAGAATTTCTTTGTGTCCATCTCTCCTCCAGCCTGGGGAAATACACCCCTCCCGCAGCTGTGCCCACTGCAGCAGCCATGGGCAGGTGCTTCTCACCTGGCCCAAGTTGCTGTGGTCAGGGAACTGAAGTTCTCCTCTCTCCCCAGGATGGCCTGAATACTGAACACCCCCACATCCCCAGCTCCACTCCAGGACAGTGATTTAAATGAAGAAAAACAACACTTATTTGAGTTGAGGAGCAATGCCAGGTAAGTCTTCTAGTAGAATATAAAAAAATGTATTATAGGAATCTTTAATTACATGATCCCATGCTATTTATTCCATAAGATCGCTTCCTTTCTTGGTGTACAGGATGGAGCTTCATCTGGTCATAAACTGGAATTTTATAGTCAGGGAGCTTGTTGTGTGAATAAGGCAAGGAAGAAAGGGTACAGTTTCACAGTTAAAGTAGTCAAATGTCACCCCAGAGAACTGGATTCTATCTCTGCCTGCACTACAGTGTTCCGATGAGATATTGGGGAAAATTACTTACACCAAAAATTTTACAGATGACCACTAAATGTGTCCCTCATTTTATGGGTGCCCTGTGTGAGACACCTACTTTAGAGTTGCAGTTGTAAGCATTCAACTTGTATATTTATCAGTTTTTGGCCTTAATATCTCTCTGTGCTTCAGTTTCCCAGCTGTCAAGTGGGAATAATATTACCTAACCTCAGAAGGGTACTGTGAACATAAACTCATTAATGTTTGTGAATCATTCAACCACTGCAACCAAAGCACCTTCAGTGAAAAGTATGCCTGGTGGCACATACTCAATGTAATGGATTAAAAGTATTAAATAACTATTTGTTCATTAAGAGAGACTGGATACTTGCGCAGACAAAACAGTCTTTAATTACATGATCTCATACCATCATTCAAAGTCATTCAAATTGTCTATGGGCTACGAAAATGTATATGCACACAGTGGCAAATTGAAATTACTTGGAGAAATTCAATTCTGGCATTTCCTATCTTTTGAGTGCTTGACTTTGCAACCTTAACTTTTAACATAATTGTTTTAGATGTCATAGCGTGCCGTTTAACATCTCAAGTTCTCTATCAATGTTTCCTAAAGATTTATTTGATAAAGGTACAGTAAAACTAAACATCTGAATGTTATATTGTCCACTTTTGATTACAACAACTCAATGATATTCCAGGCCTACTGAAAGACATTGCTCTTGAGGAAGCAGAAACAAGCAAAAGCAAGTGATTAGTTGAACATAGGGAAAAACCAGAGAGTCCTGTTAAAATGCTTTAAGACGAGTGCTGCAATTTATAATTATAATCTGTATAAATCTCAATTAATATGAGCTCTCATTGTTTTATTCTGTACTGAAGTGTGTACATTGACATAAATGAGGTATTTTTCCATTAGTGGGGGAAAAAAAAGTGGAATCTAAGTTGTGCTCTTGCATAGATATGTACCCTGACATCACCACTAAGAGTTTAAAACCAAATGGAGTAGGCTATGGAATCTCAGTCTTCTTTTCATCTTCTTGTCCTTTATCCCTTTTTGATACTGTTCTCCTTCCCCGCGAGGCGACAATTTAATCTTTCTTTTCCTACTTATCTCCACTCTCTCCTTTTCAACCTAAATTAAATTTTAAATAGCTATTATTACTTTCCTAAAATCTCTCTTTAATGTACTTTACTCTCTTCTCATCTCATTCTTCATTCACTTTCTTCTCTCACCCTCCTCTATAGTTCTTCCTTTTTTAAAATCCTGATTAATGGCTGTCTGTTTAAGCCCCTTTTCTCTCACTCAGGTATGCCTGCCTCCCATTACACTGGCTAAATCATTCTCTATTTCCTAGTCCTTTGTGCGATTATCCTCCTGCACCTGCAGAGTGAGAAACAGACATGATAAAAAGCTTTAGACTTCTCCACTAAAACCGACTGCTGTGATAACACTGAAGATTAATTTTTGTTTGGGGAGAGAAACAGGTTTGAGTAAATTGGAGGACTTTGGACAATATTTTTGAGTTCCTCTGCTCTGTAGGCGATGGCAGAGTTAACAGCAGCTTAGAGAAACAGAAATAATTTCACAGACCATTAGGGCTGGTGGGAAGCAGCAGGATCAGGTTTTAATGAATACAGGATCAAAAGCATCTTAAAGTAAACCAGCCGCTGAAAACAAGAGCCAGGCTCATCAGGGAAGACAGGAGATGCTTCTAACAAGAAACAAAGCACTGACTCCAAGGCATCAGGGAATTATTTCCTTGTAATGGCAAATTTTAAAGTATGATTTCTTCCACTTAGAAATTAACTTTGATACTTTTCCTATAGGTGCAAAAATAGAACCAGAAACTGCCTGCCTGCACTTAAAATCTCAAAATCAGATTTTTCTCTAAAGGAGACCAGGGCTGTCTAACACAATTGGCCCTCTCACAAATAAGGGTTTAGGTTTGAAACAGAACACTAGTCCATGGGAAAGTGAATCCTGACACACTATAGTGCACTCAGATCTGGGCCCAAGATTTGGTACAGGGATAGCACCATTAGATTCTGACCTAAGATAATGAATCTTGGCATTAATATTTGTCTCGCACATCAGATTCAGACTAGGAATCTTTTCATGTTTGTATATTAAATGCATCTTTCTTACCTGAAACATAAGCAGGTCTCTTTATTGCAAAGTAAGCTGCAGCAGCCCACCACATACTGTCATTATATTCCTGTCATCAAATCATTTCAAAGCACTTTCAAATCAGTTACTAAATTACAACAGTCATGTGAGATAGTCAATAACCCCATACTAAGAGACAGATAAACTGAAATGAGAGGTTAAATGACTTGCTCAAAGTAACATGAGAAATTTGGTAGAAGATAGAAGAATAAAACTTAGGAAATGAGCATGAGTCCAGGATTCACAATCATTAAAATAATGCTGATCATCTCTTCACACACATAAAAGCACACAATCTTTTCTTCCTGTATCTAGAATCCCAGATGAACATCACCTATAAAATGTAATTTAGCGGTCTGTGCACAGGACTAAATACCAGAAACTACGCAGTTCTACAGTAATCCTGAATCTGCTAATGACTTGCTGTGTGACCTTGAATAAGTTTCTGAATCTCCCAGTGGTTCACTTTAAAAGGATAATACTGTAATATTTAACTTCCTTGCCTCATGGGTCACTGAGGATTAGTTAATATTTATACAGCATTCTGAAAATACAAGTGTTAATTACTGTCAGTTTCCCATGAAGAAAATATTGAATACAGGAGCCCTTCTATCTCACTTTCAACTACTCTTTTGAGAATTTAATTTAGGGGAAGGATGGTTATAGAAGACGGATTCCACTAGTTTCTTTTCCCTTGAAAATAGAATCTATAAACTACAGGTTTGCAGAATCTCAGCTGCTTTCTTTTATATATATATATATATATATAAAAAATCAGATTGTGCAGACACTTGCCACATCTTGGTGCACTGAACCAGTGCACTGAAGCTAATTACTTATTTCGTCCAAAATTGTTATGATGTAAGCTTTGTCTAGGCATAAGGAAGAATCCTGTACTTTCAGGAGCAGATGCCCTCATGGATGTTAGATTAAAAAATCTGTGAGTGTCTGTTACTATTGTCAAAATTTCATGGTGAAACCGTAAAGATTCATTTCGAAAATCTTGACTTTAAAAAAAACAAACAATAGCCGTATGTTCAGCGCTACGACTGAGCCCATTATTGCTCATGAATACACCGAAGCATTCCTTTGGGATTACATTTGGAAAATGAGCTGTGCAGATTTCCCCTGGCACAAGGAGAAGTGAATGAAATAACTTCCATTGTATGTTTGACTGTTGCATAGATAAAAGCGTCATTAAGTCTCTTCAGTAATTAGAGATTGGTTTTGTTTGTTTTTGTAACAAAGATAGCAAATAGAGGAAATAATTAAATAACTGTTTTCATACCCTCTTGATCATCAGGAGCCTGCATGAGTTTTTAATTAGTGCTGCATTTTCAATAAGTTTGTATCTGTACGTGTTACAGATTCTTTCCTGGATAACATGCAGATAATTATGAGAATCCAGTTTTTCAGTCTCTCACAAAAGGGATGGCTGATATATTTAATCATGATGTAGAAACACTGGCAGCTTTCTCTGAACCCAGTTGTTTTCTAATTACATTTTTACATTTTAGTAAATTGAAAGGGAAAATATAGGAACACCATAATTAAAACTAAAGAAGTGAATATTAAAAAGCAGAAGCTGTTTACAATTCTTACATGCAACTGTTTCAAGGACATCAGTTTAATCAGTTTCACATAAAATCAAACATCTATCTACACAAAGGCTATAGAAACAACACCTCCAAAGCCATTTCTACATTAGCATTTGCTTTATCTTTTCATGCAGAAAACACAATCTGTCTCATATCATTCAGATTATTATTGGGAATTTATACCCCACACTTGTGGGTATACAGAACCCTCCAGTGCACATGCATGCTAGTGTCAAAACTCGCATCAGTGCACCACTGTTCAAATTCTCAAGCTCTGAGCAGTTTCCTCCACCTGGGAAATGTCCAGCGCTCTCACTAATGTCATCTTTTCGAAGTGTGAATGTTTCACTTCCACTTGTACAGCTACAGAATAGGGCAGGACTGACTTCAATTAACACTTCATATGAAGGCTGGAAGGAATTCCATCTTTTTTCATAATTCAACTGCATTTAATTTCCAATTGTAAAAAAAAATGGCATTTCAAACCTATTGGGAAACATGGGTTCTTCATGTAGTCAAACATTTCTTAAGATATATATAAAAAATGAACACCTATCTAAATGACACATGGATAATCTTGAAAGTGTAAGAATCCATCTCTACTTGATCTAACCATAAACCCTTGAATCCAAATGTAGCTGATCAATCAGCAGACTAGAAGGAACATTTCCATTAGCTTCCACTATAAGTGAAAGAGACGACATTATAAGCCTACACAGAACTCGTCTTCAGCTCTGAATAAGCTTGAAAGCTTCTCTATCTCACTATCAAACTGGTCTAGTAAAAAATATTCTCTCATCCATTTTGTCTCTCTAATATCCTGAGACCAACATGACTATAATACCATGAACAATTGACCATAAATATTTTAGTCTTTCAGAATTCTCACTATAAGAAATTGAAATCATCAAAAGAGACCTGGCATTTCTGACCATATTAGAAAAAAGAGTCAGGTATCAATCCACTGCAGATAATAAACTGTTATTGTTATTCAAGCTACCGAGATGAAAGTTAGTTCCTTTCTACACGAGCTGCAGTCATACTTTCGATGGAAGCATAGACATACTCTATAAACCTCAAGAAGTCCTGTGGCACCTAGTAGACTAATCAATATTTTGGAGCATAAGCTTTCGTGAACAAAGTCTATAAAGTGCCAGAGGACTTCTCATTGTTTTTGCAGATACAAGCTAACATGGCTACCCCTCTCATATCTATAAACCTCATGCATCAGACAGTCATCTACAGGGATCAGGAAGAATTTATCCTCCCCTCCCACTATTCATTTGGCCAAGGCTATGTCTACACTAGCCCAAAACTTCAAAATGGCCATGCAAATTCATTTACTAATGAAGCACTGAAATACATATTCAGCACCTCATTAGCATGCCAGCAGCCACAGCAATTTGAAATTGGCGCGGCTCGTCCGGACGGGGCTCTTTTTTGAAAGGACCCCAGCAACTTCGAAATCCCCTTATTCCTATCTGCTGTTAGGAAAAGCGGGATTTCCAAGTTGCCAGGGTCCTTTCGAAAAGGAGCCCCGTCTGGATGAGCCGCTGCCGGCATGCTAATGAGGCACTGAATATGTATTTCAGCGCTTCATTAGTAAATTTTGAAATGGCCATTTGCATGGCCATTTCGAAGTTTGGGGCTAATGTAGACATGGCCCAAATATATTTTAGGTCCCCTCCACTTTTCTCAGAAGCATCTGATATTGACTACAAGTGGGGACAAGACACCAGATAACTAGGACCAGTATCCTTAGGTCAGGTCATCAGCAACCAAAAATACCAAAAAGTGACTTTTTCCAATTCAGTAAAAAACTCAATAATTCAGGAGCCACAATGCAGGTGAAGACAAGATGTTCCTTAATAAATAACTTCAAACCATACTTTTTGTAGCCCCTATTTTAAGAATAGTGCACACACAATGATCTGTAATGTGATACATGTTTAATGCAGGATGTTCACAAACTTTTTACATATTCTATTTCCTTACATTTTGAGTGTGTGTTTGTACCACTGTCCCTGACTTTCACTCCCAAACCTTCTCTCTCTCTGGAGGACACTTGTGGGGGAGGGGGGGAGTTATTCAGTGTTTCAAGATTGCATATTATTTGCTATTTAGATGTGAGTTGTTCATTTTTGGGCTTTTAGATGGTCACTGTTTATAGAAAATAACAATGAGGGTTTTTGGTTTTTTTTTTGTTTACTTTGCAATTATAATATCAGGAGCTGCAAACAAGTCCTTAAAGAACCTCATGTGGCTCCGCAGCTGCTGGTTGCAGACCCCAGCCTTAGGTGATGCAGAAAATCCCCTTTCTTAGATGCACAGTAGATGTATCTTGATCACAGGCTCAGGGTTATACTCAGATGGGTAGCTGTGTTACTCTGTAACTTCAAATTCACAAGCAGTCCTATGGTTTAAAGACTAACAAAGTTATCAGGTCATGAACTTTAATGGGTAAAACTACTTCATGAGATGCGTGGAAATAACAGAATCCAGGGTACATATAAAAACAAAAAAAGGAAGTTACCTGTCACTAACAGGACCAGTTTAATGTGCTTCATCAACTGATCCTACTAACAAGTTAACTTTCTTTTCCCTCCCACCCCCTTTTTTGCCACTATATAAATTATGAATTCTGTTATTTCTACCCATCTGATGAAGTGGTAAGACCCATTTCATCAGATTCTCTTACCCAAGAAAGCTCATTACCTGAAAAATAAAATTGTTAGCCTTTAAAGTACTACAGGACTCCTTTTCTTCTTGGTTTGTTTTTGGTGATGCTGCAGACTAACATGGCTACTCCTCTGAAACCTTTAGGGGAGAGGGAGAGAGATGCGCCAGTAAAGTGTTGTTTTAAACCCCTTCTCTCCGGGGGCTTTACTTCCTGCACCCTGCTGCTCCAGTAAACGCCACTTGGCTATCTGGTCCCGGCAGGCCCAAGGGAAGGACAGCAGGTGTGCGAGGTCACTAGGCAGGCTGGGTAAGGCTGGTCAATACGCGAGGTGCAGTGGGGCACTTCCCCTGAGAGCACAGGGGACTCGGGGAGCACTGGGGAAGTGCTCTGCCTCCCGCCCTCCGCGCCAACGTGTTAGCTGCTGAACGGGGTGCCCCATGCTCCAGCTGGCCCTGCCTGACAGGTGCACTGGGAGAGGGGCGCAGGTGCCACCAGCCCTGCAACCGAACCAGATCCCCAGGCCAGCCCAGCAGACTCCATTCTCCTCAGGCCCACCCCAGCAGCCCCCGCGCGCCTCACGCGAGGCCCCCTACAGCCCCTCACCACCGCTCCTCCCACGTACAGAACCCCGCTCCTGGCCCTACCTCACCCAACATCTTCCCCGCTTCGGGCACGCGCCGGGGGCGGGGGCACCGGCATCCTCCTCCTCCTCCTCCTCCTCCGCCTCCGCGCTTGAGGCTCGGGCCCACGCACTCCCCCTCACTCGACGCCCTTCCCGCCTCCCTGCGCACTGCGCATGCTCAGTGCGGCGCGCTGTGCTCCACACACACAGCCCCCCCCGCCCAGAGCGTGGCGTCGCGGCGCTGGGGGACGGCGTCGCGGCGAGGCCCGGATGTACATCGGTTTGGGGCAGTATGAGGAGACCACAAGGGGACAGCAATCAGCCGCACCGCTCTCAGGTGAGGTGGGAGGGGAACACGGATGGCGGAGCGGGGCAAGACTCGGGGATCTCCCTAGGTGGGAGGAGTGGCACCACACCCCCACCGAGAGTTGCTGATAGGGCAGCCTCAAGCACGAACTCGGCAGGTGGCCGGGAGAGAGAGAGAGAGAGAACCGCTCGGGACTGCCCCCTCTTTCCCGCTGGTCGTTCAAATGGCACTGCGACAACGGCAGCCCTGCTGCCAAATAGTGAGACTTGTGTCGGGGAAATGGGAGCCGAACCGCGCATGCGCCGAGGCCCTGCCAAAATGTGAGCCGCGGGGAGTCGAAACGGGAAGGGGCGGACGCGTTGTTGGGGGGTGAGCGCGCGTGCGTGTCAAACAGCCGGCAGCGTGCGCGCGCGCGCGCGCAACCCTGGTTACGGTGCGGGAGGAGGGACAATCGGGCTGTCACGCACGCGCAGCTTGAAGGGAAGCACCGGGAGCAGCAACATCCTGCTGCTTCGTGTCCTGAGCGCCTGCGTACAGCGTCGCTGCAGGGACCTGCGGAATAAGGATCCCATGCACCTGCGCAGGGAGAATTGGCGAAGGGAGACATGCTGCCAAATAGTGAGCTCTCGCTGCTCGTGTTCTCATAGTGGGCTGTCTGCGGAAAGTGGGGGTAGGAGTCCTGGGAGAGGGGCTTTATCCTCACCCATTGCACCTTTCTGGACCAGGGACCTTTGACTCCCCACCTAGCTACAGAACAAAGCTGCCTAGAGCATTAGGGAGAACCCGGTGACGCTAGGAGGTAAGAGTCCTGGGGACGAGGGCCTGTTGTTAAACCGTAAGGATGATGGTGAAGGGGGAATAAGGTATTGAATCAGTAAGGAGTGAAATAAGAAGAGGGAGAGGTAACCACTGGAAAAATATAAAAAATAAGGGTTGGGTGATGAATAAATGAGTCAACAAATAAGAGCTGGTAGTGCAGTAAGGATTGGAGTAAGGGAAATGAGATTACTAGCAACTAAACAAACGAACAGTGTGTAGTTGGGAGGGAGAAGTGAGAGTGACCAATGTTAGCTAGCTAATGAGGATTGTGAGGAAAACAGCTAAACCAGCATGGAAACTCAGTTTTTATCTTGGCATAGTATTGCATCATATGAGTATTGATATTTCTCTTATTGGAATGTCTCAAGCCTGTGACTGTATTAGTGCATCATCATAATTGATGAAGAGGCAACAGGGTTCTTTTTATACATGTTAAATATATTTATAATAAGAACTGATTACTAGATTTGGCTTTTGTTTCTAGAATACTTTGGTAACATGCAGTTGCAAGTGTAAATAATTATATGCATGGCTGTAGTCCACAAAAAGGAAGTTCTTTTTTTGAAGAAGGAAAATGTACTTTCTAAAATGTGTCACTTGATTGTGTCTTGACATTTCTGTTACTAGAGTGTGTTAGATGTGATTTTTTACAATGTCAGAACATTGTCATGACTTATGAAGTGACTTGTGTGTGTGCTAAACTAATGTTTTCTGGGTTTTATGTGTTGTAGGTCTGGGATAGCTTGCTATAAGAAGAGTGACAAATTAACATTAGAGCTGTAGGTTTGTTATAGCATTTTTTATTAAAAATCACACTGCCATTATAGTAAATCTAGTACATGTTAGGGGTTTAGAAAGAAACAGTGTATAAAGTTACAGTGTGGGGAGAATCAGGTCTTGTCCTTGGGGTGGGAGACACTTCTCCCTGGAGGTGAGGGAGGGAAGAGAGATGGCTTTCAGAGCAGGCCTGCCTTGCCCCCAGCAGTGGCTCTTGTCCTGCATCACTGATCCACCTCTTTGGCTAGTGCCACATTATACAGGTGGGGCCCCTCCCTCCATAACATATTGTCCTCCCCCTTTCTGGTGCCATATAATCACTTGCTCCAAGTTATGGCAAGACATTGTGGTCAGGCCAAGTCACAGGGTTAATCAAACATTCACACAGAAAAGTCACCAACAAATGAAAACAGCAAAGTATCTGTGATAGTCCTGCAGCCCAAGTTATCCATACTCAAATCATACGCTTTATGAAGAAGAATAGTTTCCTCCGGAAAAGTCAAAACACTGTATAAGAGACTTGAGTCTCTCTTTGTTTTAAACCAGAGTGCTAGCCCTGAAATTGCTTGATTTGATGATGTCACTTGCATCATTGTGATCTATGGAATAAAGATATATGGCTGTGGGGGCAGGATTTCATTTTTCGGTGGTGTATCTAGAGGCCTTGAACTTTGACGCAGTCAGTGCATCACTGAGAGCCTCTTATTAAATCAGAAACAATCAGTAATAGAAAACAAGTACACAGTACAAGCCTCAGTAACTATTGTAAAATCTGGTATATGGACTTATTCCAGTAAAACTGATATTGATAAATGAACTTTTGTAAACCTTTTCAAATGAATAGCCATGTTAGTCTGTAGCTTCACAAATAACAAGCAGTCCTTTGGCACCTTAGAGCCGCGATGTCCAATAGGAATTCAAAGTTCGCCATACTTGTGGTTGTTGTCTTTCCATATTCAGTACGTTATATTATAAAAATGTTATTAAATAATATTAGAAAAATAAATACTTTCTGGCCTTTGAATTCTCACAGAACTGTGAGATGATGTAATAATCACAGACACAAGTACAGCAACACAACTTGTTGCAGCAAAGAAAAGCTAACTACGGAAAGGCTTTGAACCCCAAATAGCCTGTAACAATGACAACCACCCCATCGCAGCTGGGAGTGACACGGCTCCAGCTATTCCCTGCGGGTAGCACGCAGACAGCAGCGCTGCTTTCAGGTGTTGGAGAGCATAATACCAAACCACTGTCCTTGCCATGCCTTGCAGTGCTCCCTTTCAGCATGGGCATTGTCAGTGCCCACTGGTGTTCTCTGCTGTCTGGCAGCCCATGCTAGTCATCTTGCACATGTGTGACAAATTCGAATAATTATTGTTTCTTATGAGTTAGGTATGCATGCATTTGCCGCAATGCAGTGTCCTGTTTGCCACACGTGGTGAGTAGCAAACGTGTTGGACATCGTGGCCTGAAAGACTAAGAAACTTATTAGGTCAAGAGTTTTCATAGGTAAAATCCACTTCCACAGATCAATGGAATGAAAACCATGTATTTTACTCATTGGTATTTCTATTATTCATGTGATGTTACACTTTTTAGAGCTGTAATAGAAAGGTACAATATAGTTCTAGTGCCTTTTTTAATATTAAGATTGTAATGAATTTCTTAAGTTTTGTAAGTGTCAGCACAATCAGCAGGAGCTCTGTTCTCTAGCTGGAACTTTATGTAGGGTGTGATTGTACCTATATAATGTTTCTTCTTCAGATCGTGGTGGGAACTGTAGTTGGGACAAACTAACTTGCAAGTGTCTGAAAAAACACAATCTGTGGGAACGCAGTCTTCACCTTTCAACCAGGCATCATCCAGGATAACCACATAAGGCAGTGAACAAACAGTACAGTCCACAAAACTGGTTTTATCTCAGCTTGTAAGTCTGGAACTAGTAAGTGTGGTCAGTTGTGGAACAAAATAACTAAAAAAAATGTGGTTCCTTGATCACATTTATTCAAAATAAAATGAATATCCATTTTAAAGAAGCAATGTGGACAATTGGGTTATCTTGCGTAATGTGTTTTTCAGTAACTAGACTGAGGTCTGGATAAGACCTGGGTAACTAAAAGTCTGGAAAAGCTAGGGGTGTGCGCAGAGTTGGACTGGGGAAGACACCACAGTCTTTGGTAGGTGAAAAGAAGAAAGTTGCAGAATGGCACTTGAGCCACTTGTTTTTCAGAAAGAAGGCAGAAATCAGGGTAGAAGGATTTGTCCTCTTTTGCAAAGGGACCAGAAAGGAGCAGGGAAACCAAAGGTACCATTTTTCTTTTAAGGGTTATGATCAGAGCTGTTTATATAAGGCCAGGAGCTTCCTGTTTGCCTTACACAAGGTGGGGGAGCCACATATTTATAGCTCAGTGAATGGTCCCAACAGTGAGTGGAGTGCACAGGATTATTAGGGGACAAAGAGACTCCTTTTTTTAAATTTACTTAGTAAGATGTGACCATATGTAAACTGGGGGTGTTAACTTTCAGCTGGTTAATGGGTAAGTTGCAGTACATTATGATTGATGGTAGGGGCTGGAGAAACCCCCTGCATGCCTTAGGCAAGGGTTACTCCAGTTCCATGGAGCCACCGTAGGGGGGATTGAGGGGAGCATTCCACTGTGGCCAGAGTAGCCCCCAGCCACAGTGGCCCAACCCAAGAGCACCACAAGCAGAGTTGCTTCAGCCAGGTGGGAGCAACCCCCATCCACAGCAGTTTGGGAGGGAGGGTGGTTGGAGAGGGGGCAGTGCGTCTGGGCAGGGCTGAAGCACCCCACCTGAGGCCTGCTGAGGACTGGGGGGCTACTCCACCTTGGACATAGTCACAGCCCCACTCCCAATCCCCATTTAATTGATAAACTGGGTAAACCTAATGTTTAACCAGTTATCTAATTAAACAGGATTTTACATCCCTAATTTAAACAGACATAGTTTTTGGGGTGTGTTGTCATAGGGTTTGGTTGCACTACAGACATTTTTCACCCAGCCCAGTAAGTTTAGTCCTTGGAGTGCTCTGAAAGAGTTTCCACAAGTAGTACCATTGCTGATCCTACATGTTATGATTAAGGGGTGTCAACAATGGGAACACTTACAAAAATTCCCACTAGTTCATTGGAACTGGTGTTAGAACTGGTCTAGGATCTAAAGTATATAAAGGTCTGATAGTCAGAACTTTTTTATTAAGTCATAAGTTAGACCTGCTGAAAAGTAAAAGCAGTTCCAGCTACCAGAACTATCCCTAGATTAGTGTTCAATCAAGTCAACTGCATCAGTGTTAGGGCTAGTGGAAATGGGGGGCAGGGCCTGGAACTTTATACATCTGTAGCATAGCCCAGGCTTTATTTTCAATGTTAGATTTGTTGTGGGCTTTCTATCTGTCCTCTGTGAAATTTCTAGATTCAAATACGGTTAGAAGAAGTTAGCAGCTTTAATCTTGATAATACATCTTTCTGTTCAGTATTTGGCTTGTGTCACTTGCCATTCCACTGCCTCACACACGTTCTCAAACTTTAGACTTCTATCTGACTCAGTTCTTCTTTTGTCTTTTATTTCTGTAGAAGTTTGACTCAGAGATGGCAAAAGGTATTTTTATTGGAATAACAAGCAGAGTTACTCTTTTCTTGAAAGAACAATAAAAGGCCCCAATGGCTTGGTTCAAAATGGTGTGTTTGGAAATGTGTGCTGATTATGATCTGCATAGGGTTTTCCTCCTCCCTCTTCCCTTCCTGCCTTTCGGCTTAGTTATCTGCACAATTGAAGTGTTAGGTAAGATCCTGTTGTACTGTTGCAGTCTCTGATTATTGCTGCTTTCTATCCATCATGGAAAAAATACTCAAACAGACATTTTATTATTTATAACAAGAAGTACTTTATATACTCGGTTTCTGATTCATTACTTGCTGCTTCACTTGCAATTCAGAATCTTTCAGGATGCTGCTGGGTTCTAGTATTAACAGTGTATTCAAGAGACTTTTTAATTCATTATGTATCCCAAGTTATAAAAACACAGAGTACAGAAGTTTAATGTAAGATTTAAAATATTCAAGTCCGGGGTTTAAATGTCTTTTGTTGGTGAGGCAATTTTAATCTTCACTTTCAGAAACTCATATCCAGGGATTTAGCAGAAGTTCTCTCCTGTTCTTGGTTTCACATTCTTACTGCTGGCAATGGGGTGGGAGAGTGTTGATAAACCTCTTTTTCTGTGTTAGTCATATGACTAATATTCAAGAAAATACACAGCAAACAGTTAATGAGCTGTTTGTTTATTACCTAGGCCAAAAAAGATGCAGAACTCCTGACTGTGTAGCAAATGCTCAGGAGACTTGGGAGTTCATTTTTGCACTGTGGGTAAATTCTGTTCCTGATTACAGGAGTTGCATTTCTGCTTTGTGTGTGGCAGAGCTGGTTTTTCAGCTTTGAAGGGGAGCTGGATTAATAAAGAAGCTAAGAGCACAGAAGGAATTAAACATTCAAACAATAACCTTTAAATGGACATTGCTGCTTTGGAGGAGGCTAACAAAGTATGTCTGGTGGTAGTGGTGCCTACCAATGTAGGAATAAATATTAAAATTTCTGTACTGTCCTGTAAACATTAGTGTTAACACACTTCTTAGCCCATAATGTATGTCATATTCTGTCCATTACACAGTATTGTTATAGTCCTTTCTAACTGCATTAGTAAGAAACCCAGTTTATGGATTTTTGGCGTAGAATAGCCTGAGCAAGATACAACCCTTATCCAGACTGACAAGCCTTTTAATCCAGCCTGTGGCCTTCCCTTGCAGCACAGAACACCACCACTAAAAGCAGCTGCTGACCCCTGTGGTTCTCTGCCCTACAGAGGGAAGGGCTTCCTGCAGTGTCCTCACCCACTGCAAAATCTCTCAGTTCCTATTGGCCAGAAACTGGCCAGTGGGAGCTGAGTGATTCTACTTGGGGTGGGGGGGAAGTGGAACACAATTTCTCAGCTCACGTTATCTGGTTTCCAGCCAGTAACAGCTGAGACATTTTGTTGGGGTGGGGTCAGCCTTGCAAAGCTGCCCCCCCCCCCCCCCCCGACTCCCTTCCCAGTGCAGAGGGTCACATGGAACTGTCAGCATTGAGCTGTGTGGGCCTGCTGGCAGGTAGGAAAGCCTGCCTGAGTGGTGGTGGTGTCTGGGAGATTCTTATGTAAGCACCTCCCAGCCACATCCTGCCTCTGGAACCCCACCCCCTCCAGTACCCCCAGCTTCCTCTCAGACCATGCACCCCCTCCCACACTCTTCCTCCAGGCCAGAATCCTCTCCTGCAAAGTCAACAGTGTGATGCTGTTGCAGAAAAAGCAAACATGATTCCAGGATGCATTAACAGGTGTGTTGTGAACAAGACACGAGAAGTCATTCTTCCGCTCTACTCTGCGCTGGTTAGGCCTCAGCTGGAGTACTGTGTCCAGTTCTGGGCACCGCAGTTCAAGAAAGATGTGGAGAAATTAGAGAGGGTCCAGAAAAGAGCGACAAAAATGATTAAAGGTCTAGAGAATGTGACCTATGAAGGAAGAAAGGCTGAAAGAATTGGGCTTGTTTAGTTTGGAAAAGAGAAGATTGAGGGGAGACATGATAGTGGTTTTCAGGTAAAGGGTGTCATGAGGAGGAGGGAGAAAACTTGTTCTTTTTGGCCTCTGAGGATAGAATAAGAGGCAATGGACTTAAACTGCGGCAAGGGAGGTTGAGGCTGGACATTAGGAAAAAGTTCCTAACTGTCAGGGTAGTCAAACAGTGGAATAAATTGCCAAGGGAGGTTGTGGAATCTCCATCGCTGGAGATATTTAAGAACAGGTTAGATAGATGTCTGTCAGGGATGGTTTAGACCAGGCGTGTCCATCCCGCGGGCTGCATGCGGCCCTGGACAGCTAGTAAAGCGGCCCCACAAGATCGTAAACTTTTAACATTATTATGTGATTTATATACATTAACTATATTATATATTTTATATGTGGCCCAAGACAATTCCTCTTCACTCAGTGCGGCCCAGGCAAGCCAAAAGGTTGGACACCCATGGTTTAGACAGTACTTGGTACTGCCATTGGGGCAGAGGGGTGCACTCGATGGCCTCTCGAGGTCCCTTCCGGTCCTATTTTTCTATGATTCTGTGAATCTCCTACCCCAGGTCACCTAAACCCTCTGCACCCTCCTGCCACCTGCCCTAGGTCAGAGTTTCCTTTCAGACTCTGTACCTGCTCCTACGTCCCTCCTCCTGGCCAGAATCCTCTCCAGCACCCATACCCCCCCTACAGGATCCTACACCCCAGTACCCTGCTCCACAACCCCTTCCTTCACCAGAACTATCTCTCCTGCATCCAAGTTCCCTATGCCAAGCTCCCTTCTGCACCAACTTCCATCCTTAATCCCTCATCCCCTCAATAACAAAGTGCACCCTTCACCACTTGCTAAAATCTTGGAGTGACCACCCCACCACATCAAAAATCATTGCTGTCACCTGGTGTAGACTCTTTTTTTGATACAGAAATGGTTGAGTTAATTTGACTGTAGTTGATAAGTGTCACCTAAAGTAATTTCCAGTGCCTGTTTTACAAAACTGCAGCTTTCTCTAACAACAAAAAATGCTTTTATTTAAACATTACATATGCAGATTGTGAGAGAGTGAGCTACAGAGTATTGTTCGTCAGAGTTCTTAATTGTGAGGCTAAGCTCTGGTTAGACAAATTTTGCTTTTTTATATCAAATGGAGACATAGTTAAGATTTCTTGCATTTTAAAAAAAAGATGAATTACGTGAAGTAAATTTAGGAGGTTTTGAAGTGGGAAATCACTGACCAACTTGGGTCCTTCCTATCTCTGTGTCTGGTAAGGTAACAGAAAAAGGTACATACAACTTGGGAGGGTGCCCCTCTCCCTCTCTCAGAGATCACATATGTTCTGTAAAGCAAAAAGGCCGGTAAAGAGCTAGCCTACAGCAAATTTCAGAATTCTGACAAGCATAATTTTCAGTCTGTGAAAGAAGCTCTGAATGGTTTTCTTAACTTGAAATTGAGGGGTGTTCAGTGGTGAGCAGTCATTAAGGATCGTCAAGGCTTTTTTCAAGTGTGGGTTTTGGTACAATATACTGGAACTAGATGAAGATGCTGCTGCTTGTAGAATTGTGCTCTGTGGGAAACAAATATAGGCAACTTACAGGTTTATACATTTATTAACAATATATTTGTTATAACCATCAAGTAATGAGTATTTGTATACTCTATCCATGCTTGATAATTGAAAGCTAATGTCTTAAAATAATTAGAAAGCTTAGTAGTAGCAGTTTTCAGATACTGTTAAGTATGTAGGAAAATGTAACAGAATATAATGTGGCCCAGTCCAACACTTCCTATTAATTTTGGAACATATAGTCTCCTGTTTAAAAAAACATAGGATTCTCATTTTTATTTGACTGCCCTTTGAAGATGTGGATTGATACGTTGGCATACAAAGGCTCAGTGACATTTGCTTAATAAGAGAAGAGAAATTATCTGGAATCATTCACGTATGAGAGGAAGATAATGTAACACAGCTCCCATTGTCTGGGAACCACAAACTGCAGCCATGGGGAGCTGCTAGTGGCTGGCTGTGGGCGCTTCAGTAAACAAAGCATTTGGCAGCCCACCAGTGGCTAACCCTAACATTTTACAAGTGGCTGGCGCTCTGCAGGTACCCCACCCCTTTCCTTTAGCCCAACAAAGCAAATATCTTCTAAGTTGAGATTCCATCCTTCACTTTACCTTCTTATTCTTAAGCCTGTAAAAGAGAGGCTCACAAGATTAGTGGTGATGCATACCAGACTGTAATATGCTTTTTCACTATTAGGAACCTGGATTACAGTAAACTCTTTCATATCCAGCAGTCCCAGACCAGGAGGTTGCCAGATATTCAAATATCCTGGATAATAAGTATATCTAGCAATACACAACACTAAAGAAAAACTAGATTAGATATTAAGAAACAGACAAATGTATGCAGAGTACTTTATTTACCACCAACAGTAGCATTGTACTGTGTAAACTTATACTGTATTTATTTGTATTTATTTTGGTGTACTGTACGTATGGAAAATGTAACTATAAAATGTACTTATGGTTAAAATGCCAGTAATTTGAGGGTTTTGAATAATAGAATGCCAGATATGCAAGAGTTTATTGTATTAAAATATTGTTCTGATCAGAACTTCCTCCATTCTGCTTTAAATCTAGAATGCCTGAATTTTACATTAATAATGTGCTATGTATATTTTTCACTGGCTTCCAAAATTTTGCGGCATTGCAATTTTGAGGTATATTCGCTTTTATTGAAGGTAAAAGGCTCTTGTATTGGGGGATTATGTTTTGTGGCATACATCCCAAATATGATGTCTGTTTTCTTTCTGCTTGATTTCACTTAAGGATATATGTCACACTTACAAGACAGGGGCTCAGTATTTAAATTTAGGTTTACTGAAATATTTTGAGGTGTCAAATGCTTCATTCATGGCTAATTTTAGTAGAATGTTTCTCCAGTTTTTTAATTTAACTTTTCATTTTATAATAGTGCTACCATTTGATAATAACTTCTGTCTGTGCTATATAAAGTAAGGCTGTTGCTTTTCCACTTTTAGTTAAAAGCTATTGACCCTATGTTTTTCTACTCTTGGTTGTCCTGTGTTGCAGCATAAAATGCTTCCAAGAAATGCAGTTGACATGGATCACTATAATAAAGTGAACACATTATTTATTGAAATAATACATAATCAGATGCTGTAACACTTTGGATCAGTATGAGTCATTCCCATTCTATGCTTGTAAAACTGTTCTAGAACTGTTTGCATATTCTGTGCACAATACAGGCATTACCTCACATTGTTCCAAGAATTAGTTGGTATTTGTGTAATTCTTCAGTTATTGGGCTGTGTTGTACCTGTAAAGCTGGGACTCTTTGTTAGCCTGTTGTCCATTTTAGGGGGTTGGGATCACAACAGCTTACCCACTTCATCTGAATTTGAAGGTAGTTCACCACAGTTTGGACCACATACTTTCTGACTTGCTTCATACAGTTCTTTCAACAAAACAGAAAAAAAGTGCCGCGGAATTAAATTGTCTGTGTTCATAGTCAGGGCTTCAAAAATTTCTTAAATACATACTCTAAGGACTAAGCTTAGTAGGCTGAGTGAAAAATAGCGGTAGTGCAGCCAGACCCCATGACTGTATACCCGCAAAGCTAAATCTGTTTAAATTTACTAGCTAAATTAAAAGGATTCCCTTTGTCAGAGTTCTTTGTAAGCTGAGCACTTGAGCAGCTACTCAGGAGAGATTCAGGTATAGTCCGGCAGAGCACTCAAAGCTGCCAGCATGTGTTTCTATGATAGTTCACATCTGCACATGCCTTAGTGCAGTGGTTCCCAAACTTTTCAACATGATGCCCTCCTTTTGGTTTTTGTGAGACCCTCACACCTCCCCCGCCTTCTTTATCATCATCCAACCCACTTTTAACAAAAAATTCAATTCATAGTTTAAAATAAACACAAACTTGGTATAAAATGTTATTTAAAATTAAAAATAAGTACAAATAGTTTAACTTCAGAAACAGCAGAAACAAACTTAATTTAACATGAAGGATAACACTGCATTTTCTTCACAAGTTGGGAAATCCTAGGTTTGAAAGATGAAAGTGCGCAATGCAAATCTTTTTCTCATTCAGTTGATTTCTCTTTCATTTTTAATATGACTAAACTTGACAATCTTTCTTCCCAGAGGTACATTGACAAAAATGAAGGAATAATACATAGCGCTTTTATCAACTTTCATGTACTTTGGGAAATATTTTGTCCAAAATTCCTCCAAACTTGAGTTTTCGAAATTCTTTTGCACTTGAATCATGTTTTATTTCGAGTGCTTGTTCTTGCAATACTTCTGGCAATGTATTGACCTCAGCATTGAATGGATTATGTACTAATTATTGAATGGAGTTGCCAGAAAAGTTGTCTGAAAAACAGCAGGTAGCAGACTCAGTGGAGCCGTGCTGCCCCACTCTGAGCCACGCACCAACCGCTGGAGCCTTAGTGCTCCCTCCTCCAGCCCTGGGGTCCCCTTACCTCCTGCTGGGCTGACACCAGCCCAGCCACTGGCTGCAAAGGCTGGTTCCAGCCCCATGCTGGACATGGCCCTAGCCCCGGCCCCATGGGCACCAACTCAACCCCAAATTGGCTACTGGCATGGCCCCAGAGCTGCAGGCGCAGCATGGGCCCTGCAGAGACCAGCTGCAGCCCTGGCTGGGGTGCTGAACGCTGTGCTGTCCCCATCCCAGTGGCCAGCTATGGACCATCCAGGCTAACAGCACAGTCACCGCCTTGTGGGTGCCTGAGCCCTGTGCCAGCAGCCAGAGCTGCCCATGCCAGCTGCCCACTCGTCCGAGTTCTGTGCTGCCAGAGACACCCACCCGCTCACCAGACATTGGGGCCAGCCACCCACTCACCTGAGCTGCCCGCCCAAGCTGCGGGTCAGCCACCCGAGCCCCACACTGCCAGGGCCAGCCACCAGCCTAAGCAACCCAAGTTGGGGCCAGCCGCCTGAGCCCCACAAGCCACCCACCTTAGCCCCTACCCTTCCCCAAAGCCAGGTACCACCAGCCCCCTGCTCTTACCCTCTCACCCTCCCTTTCTCCTTACCTAGCATCCCCCAGTCCCATATCTAACCCCATCCTCTCCTCCTCCCTCCGCCGTACAACCCACATTCCTTTGCAGGAGGCAGCTAGCACCATGTGGGTCTTCGCCAGCTCTCTGCTTTTTATAGCAGCTGTGCCGTGTCACCCACATAAAATGAAGGGCTGAGAGCTGGAAGCAAAGGCTAGCTCTTTCTTTGAGTGGGGGTAATGGCTGGGGGGGTCTGGGTCGCCTTGTGCCCCCCTCCTAAAATTTCCTCACACACACACACCCCTCATTTTGGGAAACCATGATTTAGTGCATCTAACAAAATTTATTCTGCCAGTGGATAGGAAAAAAATAGAGGGAACGCTGTCCTTTGTCCCCTAATAATCCTGTGCATTCCACCATACTGACAGTTAATGAATTCTGTGACCATTCACTAAAGCTGTAAAATCTTCTGACAAAGGGGGTCTTTGCCCACGAAAACTTATGCTTCAGAATTTCTGTTAGTCTATAAGGTGCCACAGGATTTCTTGTTTATAAAAACTTGGTTCTTCCACCACTTTGCAGGGCACACAGGAGGCTCTTGGACGTAAAATAGCTCTGGAAAAGGAAAAGCCTTTGCTTATCTAGGTCTTATCCAGTCCTTAGTCTAGTTATTGAAAAGCACCTCAGACAAGATAAACTAGCTCTCCACGTTGCATCTTTAACATGAATATTCATTTTATTTTGAACAAAGGTGGTAGAAGAACCACATTTTTTGCTAGTTATTTTGTTCCATAACTAATCACACTTCCTAGTTCCAGGCTCATGAACTGAGATAAAATTAATTTTGTGGACTGTTCTTTTTCCCCATTGCCTTATGTGATTATTCTGGATCATGCTTATTTGAGAAAAGACAGAGGTTCTTCAGATTGTTTGTGGGTTTTTTTTCAGACACTTGCAAGTTTATTTCTTCAGTGCAGTGGTGGGCAGCCTGCAGCCCACAGGCTGAATGGGGCCCACTGCAGCTACACATGCAGCCCATGGACCTCCGACTGTCCCCAGGTCCCACATGCTTCTTGTGCGTTGGGATACTAGAACCAAACACTTCATAATCTTCCCCCCCTCTCCGACCATTTTCAGAGGAGCCATGGATCACTTGATTCCCACTCTGTCCCTGCTCCTCCACCTCCTTCCCAGAGCTGGAATGTGTGTCTTGTAAGCAATAACCATGGCAAGCTTTTCCTACCTGTTAACAGCAGTTACTCAATTGTGTGGGGCTTGTATCGGTTTGGGTTGGTTGGTTGATTTGTTTTTATGGTTTTCTACAGAAACAATAAATTATGGGTATGGTAACTTGAAGTGAACTGACCTTGAAGGAACTGATTGTCTTTCAACTAAACATTTTTTTAAAATATGCATTTAATTGGCATGCAGGACATCTTTAGAAGGATATCCATAAATACCAAACTAAAACTAAAGAGAAATCTAGATCTTTCTCTCCTCCTGGGCTATTTTAAAAGCCTGGCAATCTATTAGGCCATTTGTTGTAATGCATAAGAGTGGACATACTGGGTCAGACCAAAGATCCATCTAATCCAGCATCCTGTCTTCTGACAGTGGCCAATGCCAGGTGACCTAGAGGGAATGAACAGAACAGGTAATCATCAAGTGATCCATTCCATGTTTCTGGCAACCAGAGGCTAGGGACACCATCCTTGTGGTTTCAGCTCATAACCATAGATGGGCCTATCCTCCATGAATTTATCTAGTTCTTTTTTGAACCCTTCACAACATGCTCTGGCAAGAGAGTTCCATAGTTTGCTTGTGAATTGTCTGAAGAAATAATTGTTGGTTTGTTTGTTTTAAACCTGCCACCTGTTAATTTAATTTGGTGACTCCTACTTTTGTGCATTATGAGCAGGTGCAAATGACACTTTATTTATTTTCTCTTTCCCCACCCCCATCATGATTTTATAGTCATCTCTTTTCCAAGCTGAAAAGTGCCAATTTTACTAATCTCTCCTCATATGGAAGCTATTCCACGCCTCTAATAGTTTTGTTGCCCTTTTCTGAACCTTTTCCACTTCCAGGTTTTTTTTGTTTTTGTTTTGTTTCGGTTTTTTGTTGGATGGAGTGACCACATCTGCACTCTCTTAGCATCTTGTTATAACTTTTATTACCCTGTCTGTCTAGGCCTTATTGGGGGAAATGATATGTGTAAAATTAGCAGTTAGGTGGGTAAGGCTTTTGAACTTCTGTTTAGGTTCATGCATCTGATGTTTAGGCTATTTGATCTGGTAAAAGATAAAACAACTTTATGTAATAGGATTGTGAAAATAATAGATGTAGTAGCTAAATATCATAACTTAGAGAACCACCAAGATGGAGTTCACTCCTCTTTAAAAGAATGGTGTAATCTGTACTTTGAGAAGGGAATTGGGAGCCAAGATTCTCGAGTTTGATTGCTAGCTCAGACACAGAATTGCTTATATTTTTGGGCAGGTCATTTAATTCTTTCCCTATGAGTAAAATGGAAAAGAAGCTGCTTAAATTCATTTTAGGAGTCACTTTGAGATACAAGGGTGACAGATGGCTATATACCTTCTTGGAAATTGTATTATAGAGCACCACTTACTAAAATGCTATAGTAAGTGACAGTTTGCAAAATAAAAAAGCAAAGAAATCTATTCATCATCCAAACTCTCCACTTCTCTATTCATTTAAGTTTATGTTAAAAAAAATACTTTTGTTTACATCTAACCAATATAACTAATGTATTCATTAGGCATATCTAGATGTATTCTGTACTATTTTCTCTCACACTCTTATGTTTTATCCAGTACTTGTCTCATCTTTAAGACATCAATCAAAATAGATTTAAAATTATGGTAAACAATGTTTTCTGCACAGTGTAGATCTGTCAAAAGCACTGTCCAAATATAGTGTAACAAAATTGAAAAAAATTGTTTGACCTCTGGGTCCTCATTTCAGTCCACTCCACTGTAGTTGGAATTTATGCTGGTATGTTTCTTATCACGTTCATGTTATCTTAGATTATGATTTCTTAATGTCATGTAATGCTAGCAGCGCTATGGCCTTGTGATGTCACTGAAAGACATTCTGTAGAGAGATTTGCGTGGTGATTTCTGTTAACACTTTATACTGTGATTTCAGCTGTGAAGGAATATACAGTATTCTATAAACAGCTTTTCAAGTCCCTTTGTAGAGAGGGAAGCTAACTAATGAAAGTAAAAGATGAATAGGTTATTCCGTGTTGAAATTTGATTCTTAGTACTGAAATGTGAAACCTTGATTTGTAGAGGGATGCACAGATGTTACTGGTGTCAGTATTTAATATCAATATCTGCTGCATTCCACAAAGTTTTTATCTGTTTTTAAAGATCAGCTTGGTTTTCTTTTAATGTTTCAGAAATATGTTAGTCTTGTCTCAGGTTGCCTTGAGGCTGCAGAGCATATTTTGTAATGATTGTTAACTTGAAAGATTTCTGACACTGAGTAAGAGGAAACCTTCCCTTTTAAAAATATTTTTCCAATATATAACTCCTGGCTGAGGCTGCTAAGCAGATTGGAGCAGAACTAGTCAACAGAAACTAAGGCATTCCACAGTGGACACCGAAAGATGGAAGGAAATAGTGAGTGGCATCAGACACCAATGGGCACTGAGCCCATGGTTGGTGGTGGTGGTGGTGGTGGTGATGATGAGAGAACATAATGGCCATACTGGGTCAGACCAAAGGTCCATCCAGCCCAGTATCCCGTCTGCCGACAGTGGCCAATGCCAGGTGCCCCCGAGAAGGAGAACATAAGACAATGATCAAGTGATTTATCTTCTGCCATCCATCTCCTGCCCTTGTACTGAAGGCTAGGGCACCATACTTTACCCCTGGCTAATAGCCATTTATGGACCTAACCTGCAAAAATTTATCAAGCTCTTTTTTAAACCCTAATAGAGTGCTGGCCTTCATAGCCTCCTCCGGCAAGGAGTTCCACAGGTTGACTGTGCTCTGTGTGAAGAAAAATTTCCTTTTATTAGTTTTGAACCTACTACCCATCAACTTCATTTGGTGTCCCCTAGTTCTTGTATTATGGGAAAAGGTAAATAATTTTTCTATATTCGCTTTCTCCACACCATTCATGATTTTATATACCTCTATCATATCGCCCCTCAATCACCTCTTTTCCAGACTGAAAAGTCCCAGTCTCTCTAGCCTCTCCCCATATGGGACCCGTTCCAAACCCCTAATCATCTTAGTCATCCTTTTCTGAACCTTTTCTAATGCCAATATATCTTTTTTGAGGTGAGGAGACCACATCTGCACGCAGCACTCAAGATGTGGGCGTACCATAGTTTTATATAGGGGAAGTATGATATCTTTTGTCTTATTATCTATCCCTTTTTTAATAATTCCTAACATCCTATTTGCTTTACTAACTGCCGCTGCACACTGCGTGGATGTCTTCAGAGAACTATCCACTATAACTCCAAGATCCGTTTCCTGATCTGTCGTAGCTAAATTTGACCGCATCATGTTGTACGTGTAATTTGGGTTATTTTTTCCAATTTGCATTACCTTACACTTACCCACATTAAATTTCATTTGCCATTTTGCTGCCCAATCACTCAGTTTGCTGAGATCTTTTTGTAGTTCTTCACAATCCCTTTTGGTTTTGACTGTCCTGAACACCTTGGTGTCATCTGCAAACTTTGCCACCTCACTGCTTACCTCCTTTTCTAGATCATTGATGAACAAGTTGAACAGGATCGGTCCCAGGACTGACCCCTGGGGAACATCACTAGTTACCCCCCTCCATTGTGAAAATTTACCATTTATTCCAACCCTTTGTTTTCTGTCTTTTAACCAATTCCCGATCCATTAAAGGATCTTTCCTCCTATCCCATGACCGCCTAATTTACATAAAAGCCTTTGGTGTGGGACCATGTCAAAGGCTTTCTGGAAATCTAGGTATATTATGTCCACTGGGTGCCCCTTGTCTGCTTGTTTGTTAACCTTTCAAAGAATTCTAATAGATTAGTTAGACACGACTTCCCTCTGCAGAAACCATGCTGACTTTTGCCCAACAATTTGTGCTCTTCTACGTGCCTTGCAATTTTAGACTGCTAAGGAACTAACAAAACAAAAAGCAGTCAAGTAGCACTTTAAAGACTAACAAAATAGTTTATTAGGTGAGCTTTCATGGGACAGACCCACTTCTTCAGACCACAGCCAGACCAGATATTGATTAAAATATTAAATATTGATATTGATAAAAATAATGATAAAAAACAGATAAAATATTGAGTCTGTTCTGGTCTGGCTATGGTCTGAAGAAGTGGGTCTGTCCCACGAAAGCTCATCTAATAAACTATTTTGCTAGTCTTTAAAGTGTTACTTGACTGCTTTTTGTTTTGATAGTGTATAGACTAGCACGGCTTCCTCTCTGTTACTAAGGAGCTAAGTACAAGTTGGAGCTCCATGGTCTAGCACCTTGAGAACCAGACTGGTTCTGAACAAGGGAGTTTGCTGGCATCCTGCTGCTGGCCCCTGCCAGGCTGCTCTGTCCCTGGCTTCCAGCCCTGCTGCAGGCTTCCATAGCCCCTCTCTCCTTACCCCCCACAGTTGCTGCATTGGCCCTGTGGCAGCTGCAGGAGGGCTGGGAGCTGGAACATCGCTCCCCAGCTGGGGCACCCAGGCCACACAGCTCCCCCACTGCTCCCTGATCCCAGTGGGGCTGCCTGGCCAATGCTGGGCCACTGCTGCTCAGCCCTGACTACTGCCAGGACCCTGCTCCAGTCCACTGCTCTCCCTGACCTCCCCTGTGTCCTCTGGGCTCTGTGGTCTGGCAACATCCATAGTCCTGCTAGACCAGAGAGTACCTGATTTCAGAGGTGCAACCTGTACTTCCAGCCTCTATAGAACAGAGGTGGCCAGTAACTTTTGATGGGAGCCTCTCCAAGAATTTGGTAAGTTGTCAAGGGCCATGCTCTGCTATGTTAATGGAGGAGATGCAGGGTGTGGGGTGGAGGTTGGGTGCAGAAGGGAGCTCAGGGTGGGGTTTGGGTGAAGTAGGGGGTAGTGACCTGGAGCAGAGGATTAGGGTGCAGGGTCTGGGAGGGAATATGGGTGCAGGAGAGGATTCTGGTATGGGGAGCAGTGGATTTAGGTTGAGACCTGGTGCAGGGAATTGTCTGAAAAGGAGACAGTGGGCTGCCAAGTGCAGACTCTGGCTGGGAGGCACTTACCGTAGTAGACAGCTCATGGCCAGCAGCCCAGTGAAACCCTCAGGCTCGCTCCCTGCTTGTCACAGCCCCATAGTTGTGCCATGTTCATCTCTGCATTGCCTGCCCCACAGGAGTATGGGGGAGGGAACTTCATTCACTGTCTGTACCGCCTGCCCCTGTGCACAGCCAATGAGAGGTGTGAGGAGTCTCCCACCATGGGGTGCACTGCAGAGATGCATGTGGCCCGTGCACTTGTCTGCTTTTAGCATTGTGCAGGGCTCAGCAGGCAGGGAGCTTGTCTGAAGGGCCTGCTGCACTGCAGGACAGTGGTGGCCCAGATGATCACGGCAGGCTGGATCCAAAAGTTTGGCAGGCCGGATCTGTCACACAGACCGTATTTTGCACACCCTGCTATGGAAGTACTTTGTCAGCGGTGTTCAATACAATTGAAATTTGATTTGGTGCGATTATATTCAACTTCTCACTGGAAGCAAGGCGTTGTTCAGTTTAACAAAACATGTTTGTTTAATCAATTTCTGACCTGAATGTGAAAGAATCAAGGGGATAAAGTTGTAAGTTAGTTTAAGATTACTTAACTGTTCTTTAATATATTAAACTCTTGAGGCTGAAGAGGTTTAAAAATTCTAATTCTGCTTGCCTTTTTATGTTGCTCTTTTTACCTTTTGGCTTTACGTCTGAATGTATTATGAAATTAGACTGGTCTGTTTAGTTTCATGTGCTGTTTCTCATACATTAGAACAGTGGTGTCCAATAGTAATTGAAGGATCACCACACTTGTGGTTGTCCCTCTGTATTTTCCACAGCTGGTCCCCACTCCCCTTTCTCAGCGTCAGGCACCACCAACTCTTCCCCCCGCCCGCCATCCAAACAGAATATGATGCTCACCAGAGCCTCCAGAAGCAGCCACACTGCAGCTCGAGCTGTGGACATGCTGGCAGGAACCTCGCCAGGGCCAGAGCTGCTGTGGCCACGTGTTTGTCCCACCAACAGGTGGGGTGCATGTGTGGAGTGGATAGACAGCACTTAAATGTGCAGCTCAGAGGAGCTCCATTTAAAGACTCCAAGAGCTGCATGCGGCTCCAGAACCAATCACCGCACCACAATGTCCTATTCACCGCACGTGGCAAGTGGGGAACGTATTGAACACCATGGCAGAACAATTCTACAGCACTTGGGTGCAAACATGGTCTAGAAGAGTGCTTAAAAGTAGAGCCCTGCGGAGATACTCATCATTATCTGCAGACAGAAATTTGTACCTGCTGAGTTGCATGACTCTACTCCCAGGAACCACAGTGGTCTAAAGAGAACAGTTCATTGCCACTGCTCCCAGGGGCCTGCACCAATAGTTCCTCCTCACTGTGTGGTTGTATCAGCCCCTGCCCCACTCCCAGCAGGGCTGTAAGACCCCGGCCAGGTGACATGGCAGGAGGCTGTACAGCTGGGAGGAACTGCACGTTCATTGGATACCAGTTTATATTCATGGATATCCACATCTGTGGATAGAAAGGTATATTCGCACAGGGCTTTACTTCAAAGTGACCCACAAAGAGGAAGGAAAAACTTGAAATTCTCTCTTCCCCCACCCCCTAATTCTGTATAAAAAGGCATGAGAGGTTTTTGTTTTTTCCAGAGAAGAATGGACAGGAGTGTTTTCTTGTTACATTGAAATTTAAGATTTTATCTATCCTTAAACTGTGGAGTGACTGCAGGTAAGTGGTGCCATCACCAGAATAATGAGGTAGGGCTGGTTAGCTACACTATTCAAAAAAATTATTGTGGTTATCATGTTTAATTTCAGTGACCAACATTTTTAAATGTTTGAATATATCTTTATTAAAGACTCTGCCCTCAGACCCCTTTAAGATGAGACTACACAGTATGCCTCTTCTGAGGCCTGGTCTATACTAGGAGATAAAGTGGAATTAAAGGCTCTTTGGTTCACTTCAAAAGCTCTCCATCTACACACCAGTGCTCAAGGACAAATTTTGAAAGAAACAGTAAAGGCATGGAGGTAAATGGAGAAATAGATGAAATACAGTATTGGTGTACCAAAGTTGGGTCTCATCGGACTAATTTGAATTTCTAATACTTGTGTGGTTTTCTTAATAGATAAGGAAATTTTGGTAGATCTAATCTATCTTGATTTCTGTAAAGCATTCATGTTGTATCACATGGGTGTAATTATTGTTTAAGGTGAAGAAAATAGGAATTTTTTACAAGATGGATGAAGAAGTGGCCAAAAGGGAGAGAAGGGTGGGTTCTGCTGACAGAGTCATCAGCTCAGGAGAGGTTATTTATCTAATTCCTCTGCTTGTAACGTGATGGCATGACTCTTCTGCTCGTTTATCATATACACAGATACACCTACCTCATAGAACTGGAAGTGACCTCCAAAGGTCATTGAATCCAGTGCCCTGCCCTCACAGCAGGACCCATAGCCATCCCTGAGAGATTTTTGATGTTTAAATCTGTTTCCTCAAGTTCCCTAAATGGCCCCCTCAAAGACTGAACTCACAGCCCTGGGTTTAGCACACCAATGCTCAATCCACGGAGCTATTGTTTCCCTCCTTCCCTTCGAAACCCACCCCCAGTGTTACAACTTTAACTCAAAAAATGTTTTTTTAGCTTTTTTCCAAAGCAGGAAACACCACAAAGTCTTTATGAAATAAAACACGATTCATTTCATAAGCATTCCTCTAATTTGAATGTGCTCACAATGACAAGCCTGCAGTTCTATAAGTGGGATGTAATATAACACAGTAATCCCTTGAGGTATTCGAAGGTTAAGAACATAACATAAGAACGGCCGTACTGGGTCAGACCAAAGGTCCATCTAGCCCAGTATCCTGTCTGCCGACAGTAGCCAATGCCTGGTGCCCCAGAGGAGGTGAACCGAAGACAATGATCAAGCGATTTGTTGTGTTCCATGCAGCCCTTGTGTACCTTGAATTTTGCGTAAGTCGGGGAGGGTTTGGGGGGATGCGTTGGGGCCCTGGGAGGGGGTAGGGGGGTTAAGCCTGGGGTGGGTTAGAGCTGCAGGAGGGTAGAGGTGAGAAGGTGCAGTTGAACTGAGGAGTGCAGGGGTTTGGACACATGCAGCAGGGTTTTGGGGCAGCGGTTGAGCCTGGCCAGGGTGTTGGAGTCAGGGCCATGGCGGTGGTGGGTATGCGGGTTGGACATGTGTATGCGGGGGGTTGGGAGCCCCATGCGCAGGTTGAAGCTAGAGTCCCATGTGCCGGGGGGGCAGGGTGTGAGTTGGGGTGATAGGAGTTTGGGGGACATTGAACGGGGTAAACCAGGGTGGGGGTGGGTTGAGCTGTCAGGGGGGTTAGAACCACTGCACATGCCACCGGTGGCTGATAGCCAGAGCCCCAAGTGTGCGGGGGGGATGTGAGCTGGGACCATGGGAGGGAGGGGTTGAGCCAGGCAGGGAGGTTGAATGGCGGGGGTGCAGTGAGGCAGGGTGGTTTAGTGGGGGAGGGCTGGGAACCCCACACAGTGCCCCTGGGGCTGGGAGCCCGAGCCCGAGCCCGAGCCCGAGCCCGAGCCCTGTGCGTGCAGGGGTGGGGGGGAGTCGTTGAACGGGGGTGTACCAGGGTGGGGCGCTTGAGCGGGGCGCGGTTTGGAGCCCTGTGTGCACTGAGCCAACCGTATGGCATGGGAGTGAGCTGGGACCACAATGGGGTTGGGGCCTGGACGTGTGGGGGGTTTGGGGCATGGGAGTTGGAGCTGGGTATGTGGAGGTTGGAGGGGAGCCCCCCACGTGCAGCTGGAGCCATGGGGGCGGGGGAGTTGTGGCAGTTGAGCCGGCGAGGGATTTAACGGGGGGTGAACAGTCATGGCTATCAAGTGGCGCTGCTCTGGGAAGCATGGGGAGGGGGGTTTTAGCCTGCCTGGCTGCCTGCAGGGGCAAGCAGCTACACAAGTTAAAAGCCTTCTCGCTACCTTTCCAGAGTAGTGCCTAGTAGAACCTCAATTACAGACACCAGAGTTACAAAATGACCAGTCAAATGCTCTCCTCGTTTGGAAGTGGCAGTGTGAAATCAGGCAGCAGCAGAGACCAAACCTCTCACCTACCCTCTCTCCCCTGCCCAGTAAACAAGTGCCATACTGTGCAAAACATAAGCTTTTTATTTTTTTATTTAAGGGTGAGGGAGTCTTACAATATTTGACAGGGTAAAGAGACTGCTTACTTTGCAGATGAAAAATGCTGCTTTCATTTAAATTAAGATGGCTTAAACAAGCACAGAAAAGTTTCAAAGCTGTATTAAGTCAACGTTCAGTTGTAAACTTTTGAAAAAATAAATATGATGTTTTGTTTAGAATTATGAACATGCAGAGTTACAGACAACCCCCATTCCCGGCGTGTTTGTAATTCTGAGGTTCTGCTGTATTTAAGGTCACTTTTTTTGGGCACATAACAGATCACCATAGTTTTATTTTAATTTATTTTTACATTTTTATCCTTGTGTGGTTACAGTTTTGATAATAACATCATAGCCAGGGCCCCAAGGGACCTTAATCGGTGTTCTAAGAACAACAAGAGTAAGTGCAGGTCAAGTAAGGAGTACCCTACTCTAATCTGGGAGTAGGGTTCTATATTTTTTGTTGGTTACCATTAAGAGTTCATATATTAAAAGGATGAATGAATATGGTGTGCTGCAGATTCTCATCTTTCTTATCCCTATATCTGCACTGCAGTGAGAAGTGTAATTGCAGGTTGGATAGACTTTTCTGTGTTAGCTTTTTGCTTATCTACACTGCTAAAAATAGCAATGTAAGTATGTCGGCATGGACTTCACAGTGGGCTATGCAAGCAAGCCAAAGAACACTGAGTATGTACTTCCATTGCTAGCCCTAGCTGATGCTCATGTCACTGCATCTACGCTGAGATGTCTACTCACATTGCAGTTACACCTTGCTTCTGTCTAAAGCTGTTCAAAGAAGAATGAGTGTGACTTCTTGTTTTATATATATTCTGAGTAAAATGGCCTGCAAATTCTAATGGAATTGCTCTTTTCTCCTTTTTGTGCGCCTGGTAGGGTGAAGACAGCATAACTGTTTCCTTCACTGAATTGTGAAATCCTATTTAATCTTCAAACTGGCGATGTCAAGGGTGCCGAGTCCTCCTCCTCCGGCAGAAATGTCGAGTGGACCTGTGGCCGAAAGCTGGTGCTACACTCAGGTAAATTCACAGTGTGCTCAGATGTTCAGAGGTTAATAAGATAACTGCACAAAATAAGAAGTTGGGTGATCCAAACAAATTTTAGAACCCATGTTTTCAGAGGTGAGTCTAATTATCAAATGACTAAGCCAGTGCTTCTAGGATTACATTGGATTTTAGTTACAAAAGGGTGCAGTACTGCTACCCTTACTTCTGTGCTCTTGCTGGTGGGGTGCTGCCTTCAGAGCTAGATGCTTGACTAACAGGTGACACTTTTTGTCCACCCAGCTCTGAAAGCATCACAGAAGTAAGGGTGGCAATAAACTGGCCAAAATAAACCTTGTGACCCTTGAGACTTCCTTTTAGGCCAGGACCCCCAATTGGAGAAATATTTGCCTCCCACCATGTAATCTTTCTAGTGTAGGGTAAAAGCACACAAACAGATTTCACAGGAGACCAGATTTCACAGTTCATGACCCATTTTTAATGATTGTGAATTTGGTAGGGTTCCACTTACTGTGCTCTATCATGACCATTAATGGCTTCATTATTTTGAACCTTCAGATTAAGGTGGTAAAGTTTTCATACATGTGGACCATAAACAACTTTAGCTTCTGCCGGGAGGAAATGGGTGAGGTCATCAAAAGTTCAACCTTTTCATCTGGAGCCAATGATAAACTGAAATGGTAAGAAATATTACAGACGATACACAGCATATACAGACTGGTGAGATAAGTTAATGTTCTTAGCACACTGGGATATTTCAAACATATCTAAACTGCAGAGAGGTCCTTGTTCCCTGAGCACCCATACACTCGGGGAAAATACATTGTTGCCCTGGCACAGTGTTTGGATATATACAAGAAGTGCCTGAAGATTTTTTTCTTGTGGCTTGCGGTCTTTAATGGTCTCCATTAGCAGAATATAGTACGTACATAGCCCTTTCAATATTCTGAATTGATTGTCTTATAGATAGATAGATTGATTCATACGTCGAGCTACCTAAGTGCCCATGTAGGAAATGTATCCAGAAGAAATATCATTCAGTATTCTTAGTATGTTAACCTTAGTCAGTGTACCAGGACTTGTTTGCTGTACATTTTATTGTGTAAGCTTTACTAACATTGAATGCTGTGCCAGAAAACTTCCTAACATCTCCTGCAAATGTTTATTTCTACAGGTGTTTGCGTGTGAACCCTAAAGGCTTGGATGAAGAAAGTAAAGATTACCTGTCCCTCTACCTATTATTGGTTAGCTGTCCAAAGAGTGAAGTTCGTGCAAAGTTCAAATTCTCCATCCTCAATGCTAAAGGAGAAGAAACAAAAGCAATGGGTATGTGTTGCACTGATCAGTTTGATCAGTTACTAGTGTTTGTTGATATTAAGAGCACTAGCATTTGTTTAAACCAACATATTTGTCTTTCAGAGAGCCAGCGAGCATATCGATTTGTACAGGGCAAGGACTGGGGATTCAAGAAGTTCATTAGAAGAGACTTTCTCTTAGATGAGGCCAACGGACTTCTTCCAGATGACAAACTCACTCTCTTCTGTGAGGCAAGTCTCCCTGTTCAGTTGAAATGATAGCAGTTCTATGGGCTTGAAAGGCTACTTTCTTTCAGGGTTGTTTTTTTAAGGAGTTACAGGTGGAATTCCTATGCGGGAGGAATATTGGCTATGTTTACAGTGCTGTGTGGATTTTTTTTTTTTTCCCCATTTGCGACTAAAATATAGCCACTTCTTTTGGTTTTTGTTGCTGTGTTTCTGAGGACACCTGCAAAGGTATCAGATGACAAAACACATTCAGATGCTCATTGTTATTCCAGTTCTGGTTTTATATCGATGACACATGATTTGACACTCAGTGGACTTTTTTTTTTCCTAAATGCTTGACAATGTGTGTTCATGAAGAAATTTGGTGATGGAGCAGAGGTAATGTGAAGATTCCTAATTGTACCCAGCGTACATGACTTTCACAGGAGAAATGGCCTTTTTAATAGCAGTACATAGTTTTTGGTTTTTTTAAATGTATATCTTGTTTGGGTACCTAAAGACTTCATAGAGGAGACTAAAGTTGTCTTAGACAGGTACCCACAGTTTTACTGTGAGTTGAAGGGAGATCTTCAGCTAGCAACTGACTGTTGCCCAGTTCTGTGGGAAAATGTTTCAACATGTAGCTAAACAGAAATAATACTCCAAAAGGATGTCATTATAAGACCTGTCCAGTGTTTAAACTGACCAGATGCTTCCCTTGTGAATTAGAATGCATTTAAACTTAAAACTGTGGAACAATTTGGGACTGTAGTGGAGCAGGAAGGGCTCACACATCTTGAAACTGAAGGATGTAGAACATAACTTTTGGATAGTAATAAAACAGCAGTCATGTAACACTTAGGTGATGAGCTTTCGTGGGACAAACCCACTTCTTCAGATCTATAGTATTTGAAGTCCAGACACAATTATGTAGTGCAGGGGATCCAAAAAAATGCAATAAAAACTGACAAATCAAATACATGGAACTGAAGGAGGGGAGTGAGGGGTGTTAAGTGTTTTGCCTGAGATAATTATGAACATCAAAGGAAGGGAAACAGTCCTTGTAATGCATGCGATAATTGCTGTCCCTGTTCATCCCAAGTGTTAATATGCCAAATTTGATTATGAACTCCAGTTCACAAATCTCCCTACGTAATCTACGTTTTGAAGTATCTTTGTCATACGATGCATATTCTCAGGTCTTTAACAGAATGGCCCACTCCATTGAAATGCTCACTGACAGGCTTATGTGTACTGAGATTCCTAATGTCTGTTCTGTGTCCATTCATTCTTTGATGAAGTGTTTGCCCAGTTTCTCCAATGTACACAGCAGAGGAGCATTGCTGGCACATGATGGCATATATAACAGGAGAAGAGCAAGTCACATGGGTGGTATATTCCTCTGAAGTGGACACATCTGTGGTAGTATTAGTAAACTGGTATGGCTATGGTCTGAAGAAGTGGGTCTGTCGCACGAAAGCTCACCTAATAAACTATTTTACTAGTCTTTAAAGTGCTACTTGACTGCTTTTTGTTTTGTTTTGATGGTACCTGTGATGTTTGCCAGAAGGCAGGGATAGCTAAACCCTTTTTTGCTGGATATCACAGACGTGATTTTTCGTGGGAGTAGACTTGATTTTTCATGGGAGCAGAGTCTTTGCTTTTGCTGCAGCAGCTTCCTGAACTAAAATAAGCAAAGGTTTAATTTAGAGTTATATAGAGTGGCTATTTGCCTCTGCATATTTTCTCCAAACATTATAGACTGTATCTATTTGCCTCAGCAGACACCTCTCTCAAGAGACTTTAATTAGTTATTTGCTAACTATTGAATTGTTCATGTCATGGTTGGGATCCATGCTTTAATGTCTCTAGTAGTGATTTATGGCTGGTAAAATGCCTTGCATGAGGCCTGTGTAGTCTTAATTTTTGTTTCTCTTTTTTTGAATTCTTATTATGAATGACACTGAATACTTAGTGGGGTGAGGGTGGGGGGGATGTGTGACTTCATAGCCTGGTAGGTAGGACAACTTCAAGGGGGAGGAGGCAGGGGAGAGAGACCCACACCAGACTATTCCATAGTTGATGGCTGAGCCATTGTCCCACAATGTGGAAAACCCAAGTTTACCCTTCTCCATTAGGCAGAGAATGGAATTGAACCCGGTTTTCCCATGTCCCAGAAGGGTGCCTTAAGCTTGGGGTTAAAAGGACAGCACCACCATCAGCTCCTTCTTTGCTGTGCCCTTCTAGTGTAACCTCCTGACAAGATGGAGGAAGTGCTGTGTCTAAACCGTCCAAGACAGATGCCTATCCAGACTCCTTTTGAAAACATTCAGTGAAGAAGCTTCCACAACCTCCATATGCAGAACATCCCATTGTTCTGCTACTGGAAGTTTTTCATAAGTTTTAATCAAAATCAGCTATGCTGTAGTTTTGAACCCATTGTCTGTTGTCCTGCCCTCTTTGACAGAAAATTTTTTTCTCCATTTTTCTATGGTAGCCTTTCAAATATCTGAAGACAGCTATAATATCCTCACTAAAACCCTCTTTTTCAAACTTAACATACCCAGTTCTGTCAAGCTATGATCATATGGCTTGAATTCAGTCCTTTTGATCATCTTAGTCACATGCCAATGGATCATTTTCAGTTTCCCTATATCCATTCTTACATTGGTGACAATAACTTGTTTTCAGTTTGACATGAACTGAATTTTTTCTGAGCAGCCAGAGAACAAAACATTCCCCCCGCCCCGCAGTTGTAGGTCCAGCCACATGTTTGCATTCCCAAAGTGAATGTTTTTCCTGGTATAACAGGGCATCCTTTTTTCCCGTTTTCTGTTCCATGACTTCTCCTGTCTGTATTAATTGTGTAGCGGCCGCGTTTAAATTTATACGTTGCTGATGTCGGAGGGGAAGAGAATGTAATTTGTAAGCTTTAAGTTGTTGAGAGGGAACTTCTGCTGGTTTTTGCTGATATTGTAAGTTTCTTACCACATAAATAGGTGTGCCATATGCTCTGCTAACACTTCTCCGCTGGTCACAGGTGCTGGCGCTACTGATTGCATCTGTGCTTTCGTTCAGCAAGAAGATTTCCAATGCAAAAGCTCTCTAAGGGATTAGCAACACTTGGTGTTGAGAGACTATTGCGTGGGGGTTGTCAGTGAGACGTGTGGGGATTTTAGGGTAGAAGGATCAGTTCTGAATAGACCAGAAGATTGCTGAGTTATCTCTGTTAACAGTATCTTATTTTTATTACCTTTTCTAAAGTGTCCCCACTCCTTTATTCGCCTCTGTGAACCCTGATATCAGCGTGTTGAGAATGCAGTGTGGGAGGAGAATAATGATCCTTGTCTAACATTTTTCGGTTCGCACCCAACTTGCTCATCAGTTTGGAGATTCTCTGGACTATCGGTGCAGGTGGTGTTTGACTCTCTTATCTCCCAACTGCATTACCTTCTGCTGTTAAATTGCTCCCTAATTCCAGGAAAATAACAGACTACAGAGGATTGATACTTGCAGCCTAGAGAGAGTGGATGGTTTAGCCTTTTCTTGATGAGTCCTTTAGTTATTCTTGCCAGGTATTCACTGTGCAGGTATCTAGAAAATCTTATTTGGCTGATTGAGAGTCAGAATTCTGGACCCCAAGAATTCATTGCTAAGCCTAGATTTGGAATTCCTCTTAAATGCAGTCTGAGAAGGGCCTCAGTCACAGCTCTTTGAGTTCAAGTTACAATTCTGAAATTCTCTTATTAACTGGTTAAAAAGACAGTATAGTTTATGTACTTAGTTGTCTGCTGCTTTCTGAAAGCCATCAAGAAACTGAGTCTAGACATCAGATCCTGTAGCCAGTAGGTCCTTAATTTGGACCTTAAACAATGATTAAACCTCACTTTTGAGTTATTGGGGAAAGTCTCCCTCTATTTATTTAAAGCTGGTTTCTTTGTATAATGCTTGTGAGGAGGTTACAAGAACTGAGGCCCTTTTTCTTTTACAGAACCTTGCCAAGGAAAGACTGGAAAAAGTTAAAGGCATCTCCCACATTTACTCCAAAAGTTTAATCGCCCTTTCTTCTTTAATCAAAAAGTTTCTCTTCCTTGAGGTTCATCTTCAGGTGTCAGGTGCTCTTAGGGTTCTGAAATACAACTTAGTTAGGATAGAACAAGTACAGCATCCACCATCCAAGTTTTACTTATGTTGCCCCATCAGTGCTCATCATCTTTTGAGGTTTTTAATCTCCATGGGCCATTCAGTCTTTGCTTAGTCTGAGTCTGCCCAAAAAGTATTTGTTTTTAACATTTTGCAGCATGGATTCATATCCACTAGGAATTGGAAAGACCATCACTAAGGTGAAGATTTTTGTCCTGATTATTTTTATTAAACAAAAATCCACAGAAGGTTGTTACCTTTCTGTGCCTTTACTAAAAAATGGGGGTGGGAAGGTAAACATGTCCATTACCCACGCAGGGGACAGAGTTGAAATAGAAAATGTCACTGAGGTCTCTGACAGTCACAGACTGTATGAACTCTCTGACAAAATCTCATCCTTAGCTATCACCACCTCATTTCAGGTAGGCATCTCACAGCCATCTTATGGTAGGTACTTTTGATTGACATTTAACTTGGCTTATATTAGAGCTAGTGATCCAAGGATCCATTCCAAATTCCCCAAGTTCTCAAATCTCCTTGCCATTTGATAAATAATAGTTGGAACTATTTTTCTTACCCAAGATAGAAACTAATTACTTATTGATGTCTATCAATGTAAAACAAGTGGGAGTACTGAACTTTGCAAGAAGTTCAAATACTGAAGCTGAACCACAGACAGCAGTGGCAGAAAAACCTGTAGAGTAAATAACTCCTTAGGCTGTGCAGAATATATCTTGCAATGGTCAGGCTCTTTGCTCTTGTTATGAGCCCTGTGGATCAAGCGCTAGATTATAGAACTGTAGTGTCCAATATGCTCCTCATTCACCACGTGACAAAATGCTGCTCAGCATGGGGCGCACACATGGGGCACCCTTCTGTCTGCTCTGTGCATGCACCTCATCCTGAGTGCATGGCTGCAGCGAAGGAGGCTGGCCCCTGCATCAGTCTGCCCAGTGCCTCTCCTGTGGCTCTAACTAGAAGCTGTGCGCCGTGCAACTCCTGTGGCCCAGCACTGCCCTGACAGCTGCTTCCCAGCATGGCTGCTGCAGCTTAAGCCAGGAGCTTCATGCTGTGCAATTCCTGTTGCCTGATGCTGCCCCAGCAGCTACTTCCCAGCACAGCTCTTGCTTCCTCAGGGCCCGCGACCTGGTGTGGCCTTGGGGCCAGGCGTGGCATGTATGATGCAGCTCAGGCGGCCCAGCGCAGCGCCTTTGACCCTTGCTCTATCAGCAGTGGCTCTGGTGAGTCAGGTGGAATATATGGGAGTGGGCTGGGCTCGTGGTGCTTGTCTCTGGGGGAGGGGAAGGGTATTAATTTACAGGTCGGAGGAGGTCTGGGGGTGCCTGGCTCTGTGGGAGGAGGAGGGCATTTCAAGATGATTAGCACAGGCGTAACACAGAGCTTTGTGCAAATTCAAAGGCCAGAAGGAATTTATTTTTCTAACTACAGTAAACTCTTTCTTATCTGGCAGCCCAAGGACTGGGAGGTTGCTGGATATTCAAATATTTTGGATAATAGAGAGGTATAGTTAGCAATATATAACATTACAGAAAAACAAGATTGGCTATTAAGAAACAAACATGTTCACAGAGTACTTTATTTACCAACAGCACTAGTATTGTACACTGTGAATTTATCATGTATTTGCTGTATTTTACTTTCACTTTTCTGTACTTGTGGAAGACATAACTAAAATGTACTTGTCGTTAAAATGCTGGTTATTTGAGAGTTACGGATAGTAGAATTCTGTATATGAAAGTTTACTGTACTTGTCATCTTCAGTTCATACGTGGATAATTATTTACTTAGCAATGTTACATAATATACCTATGTTACATATATATATTACCACTCCTCTACTTAAGATACATTAGTGACATCTTTATGATTTGGACCCATGGTACAGAGGCTCTAGAAGAATTCCACAGAGACTTTAACAATCTACCATCAACTTATGCCTCGATTACAACATGCAAGAGAGACATTTCCTGGACACTACAGTACTAACCAAGGATGGCCTGATCAGTACCACACTGTACCGAAAACCTACTGATCGCTATACTTATCTACACCCTTCTAGTTTCAATCCTGCACACGTGACTAGATCCATTGTTTACAGTCAAGCTCTTAGGTACAATCACATTTGCTCTGATCCAACTGACAGAGACCAAAGACTACAAGAACTCTTTACCAAATATTCATAAACCTGAATTACCCACCAGGAGAAGTAAAAAAAACAAATCGACAGGACCAGACGCATACCCAGAAACCAGCTACTCCAAGATCGGCCCAAAAAAGTCAAGAACAGAACACCACTGGTCATCACCTACAGCCCCCAACTCAGACCACTGCAACAAATTATTAAAGACTACAACCTATTCTTAATCAGGATGCTACACTCCAGAAGGCCCTGGGTGACATGCCTGTTCCCTCCTACAGACAACCTCCCAATCTCATGAGGATCCTTACTAACAGCCACAGTCTATACCCCAGGAACACCAGTCCTGGAACCTTTCCCTGCAACAAAACCCGCTGCCAGCTTTGTCCACATATCTTCTCTGGAAATACCATCACTGGACCTAACCAGGTTACTCACAGAATCACGGGCACTTTCTCATGCTCCTCTACTAACATCATATATGCCATCATGTGCCAACAATGCCCAGATGCTTTGTATATTGGACAGACTTCTAACTCCCTTAGACAAAGGGTCAACAGGCACAAAACAGACATCAAAACACTCCAGATCCACAAACCAGTTAGTCAACATTTTAATGGAATGGGGCATTCTGTCCATGACCTCAAGGTATGTGTGTTACTGAAGAGAAATTATCTCTCCGTTTTAGAAAGAGAAGTGGACGAACTGACATTTATATTCAAATTCGGAACATTAACACATGGTTTAAATAGTGATGGGAACTTTCTGCGTCACTATGGGGCTCGTCTGCATACTTGACTCAATCTAATTCTTGATCTTCCCCCCCACCCCTCCACTCTCTGATTTGCTCACCTTGATTATCTTTTTCTGATTTGTCCTCCTTGCTTACTGTATTTTGGTTCTCTGTGTCTTAAATATTGAGTCTTTTCTGGTCTGGCTGTGGTCTGAAGAAGTGGGTCTGTCCCATGAAAGCTCACCTAATAAACTATTTTGCTAGTCTTTAAAGTGCGACTTGACTGCTTTTTGTTTTGACATGTTACATATATGTTACCCTTGTTTCAGACATGGATAATTTTGTTGTTCAGAAATGGCAACACGTAAGTGCTGCTGCCAACCCAACTAGTAAGGAGGAAGCCATCACTTCAACAGGAGTAACAAAGAAGAAGAGAGTTGGGAAAAAGATCGGCCAGAGATTTCACGATGAATGGCAGTTGCAGTTTGCTGTCATGGAAGTAAATGAAAAGTCAATGTGTATACTGTGTGAAAACAACTTTTAATGAAAACAAGATGGACAGTTTTAAAAAGCGTTTTACAGCCATACACTGAATTTAATGTTTCCTTTTGTCAGTCCAAATAGAGTTGACGAAATCACTCGCCTGAAGTTCAAATTTAATGAACAGCAGCATTTTTTTGAAACAATTTATTTCAACTTCTGAGCTTGTTACTTTGGCTAGCTTCAAGACAGTGGATTCTAGCTCAAAAGAGAGAGCTATTTGCAGAGGAATTAGTGAAAGAAATCATCTGTACTGTGGTGGAAATTCTGCTAGAAAATTATGAATCCAAAACAAAAAAATGACATAATGAAGAAAGTAAAACATCTTCAGTTGTGTCACCAAACTATTGCTCGTTGAGTGCAAGATTTGGAAGAAAATATTGAAGGCCAACTGCTTGTTCAGTTGAAATACTGTGTGTGTTTTTCTGTGGCATTGGACATGGCACATGACATCAAGGACACTGTGCAGCTGATCTGCATTCATTTTGTTTCAAAAGACTTGGAGATTCATGAAGAAATGCTGACAATTCGTGAGCTGAGAGTTCGGACTCGTGGTGTCAGTGTTTTTGAACCTTTGAAAGATGTTTCTGAAAAGTTTTGAATTAGATTTGACAAAACGTATTTCTGTAACAACGGATGGTGCACCTGCAATGATTGGACACATCTGGATTTATTGATCTTCTTGAAGCAGCAGCAAAAAATGAATATTTTGGCTTCATTCTAATGCAACTTACACCAAGAAGATGTTAGTGCTCAAATGGCAGGAACAGATGTTGAAAAGTGTGATGGGGGCAGTAATTAAAACTGTCTATATATGTGGTAGTACTACGAGCCATCGTCAGTTTATGGAGTTGTTGAAGGAAATGGAGGACTATGATTTTAATGACGTTGGGTTTTTTTGCAAATGTGCAATGGTTGAATCATGGAAAAGCGTTGCAATGATTTTACTGCCTTATTAGCTCCAATCCAGGATTTTCTTGCCACAGCAGAAATGCTAGCTACATACACAGTGATCGAAGATAGAGTGGTAGCATGACTTGCGTTCTGTAACTGACATCACATCTCATATGAATGAGCTGATCTGAAACTTAAGGGAAAGGGAAAGTTAATTTGCCATCTGGTTACTTATATAAGCAAGTTCATATCAAAACTGAAACTGTGTGTCACGTAATCAGGATTTCACTCACTTTCAAAAAATGGAACAGTGCAGGAAATGCTGATTTTAATCAGCAGCGTTATGTGTGTTGGTTGCAGAATCTGCTAAAAATTTGAAGAGCACTTCTCTGATTTGGAAAGATTCAGGACTGCCTTTCAATTTATGCGGGATCCATTTCAATTTGACATAATTCTCAGTAATCTTGAGTTTGCCAGTCTGCTTTCTTTAGAAGGGTGTGGTTTTGAAATGGATACGCTTTTGCTTCAAAGCCAAATCAATTCTCCTTTGAAAGATAAGTCTGTTTTGATGAAATGGGCTCACCTTTTAAAAGAAAATGAGTTAGTCGTTCTCTACTCAGCTATCACAAAGCTGTTATCGATGTTTGGAATTACAAGGGTCTGTGAATCCCCCGTTTCTGCAGTAACTTTCATAAAATGAAAATATTGATAGAAGATGTTGGATAAAAACCAGGAAGCGAAGTTGAGATGCTCAGTAACTCTCTGGAATATTTGCCTGATTTCAGGGCCTTAATAAAAGATAAAGATTGCAAGTCTCACGCTGATTTCTAATAATATTAATAAATGGCTCATTTGAAATGTTGTTTGCGTTGTTTAGTATGAAATATCTACTAATAATCTTATATTATGTAATGAAGTTTTGTATAATACAATGTGGTGAATTAGAATGCTGACAGCCACACGTGTGGCCATCTTTGAATTCCTTTTGGATACCACTGATATAGATGATGTTCGTACACCAGTGACTTTTCCTGTATATCACTATCTGGTGGTTGCTTCTAGCATTGTCTGTGAAGAAGCTTATCTGTGAGGTAGACTCCAGAATTTTGATCCAGGAAAAGAACTAGGTCTGGTCACGAATGGTGTCAAGAAGAGGTGGACTTTTTGCCAAATTCAGGATGGAGATGACTTAAATTTGGTATCTCGTAGGGGAGGACTTTGAGACAGCAGTCATCCCATTATAGATGGCTCTTCAATGTAGGCATATATCTAGTTCCACTGTGCTTCATTTGGTAAATGAGGGTTCACTCTCTGTCTCCCTTCATGTGTCCTGAAAGTGAAGCCTGTTGTAGTCTGACACTCCTGAGTGCAGCAGAGACTTCACAACTGTAAGAGGCTGTAAAATTACCTTGCAACTATAAAGGTATCTGTTTTAAAAACTCCAAGGTCACAGATTCTCTGATGTGGGATTGGTATTGCTGCCACCACCCAAATGCAAGAACCCAGGAAGATGCATTTGGGAATCTCTGCCTCTGGAAAGATTTTAAAAAACTAATTTATCCTAGTAGTATGGGTTGCAACCTTAGGCACATACACACAGAACTTCCTGCCTCCTGGGACACAGGAATCAGATCATGGTCTTAAAAAGATGATTTTTATTACAAACCGAAGAGAACATACTTGGTGAAACATCATTGGTTGCTAGGTTTCACAGAGCATCAACAACAAAAAAGAATTAAAACACAGAATTGCTTCCCTGGAGTTCAGCTTGGAAATTTATAGTGTAATAGGGATAGCTACATTTGTTCACCACAGAGAAGTCCAACAAACCCAGAAATAAAATAACGTGATTGCATCTGACGAGACATTCCCAGTTCTGCTCACATATCTGTAGTTCCAGGACTTAGTTCTTCCCTAGGCATGAATGTCATTGGATTATCCATGTCTTGTTTCCTGGCTTAATTTATGGCTGTCCATTTCTGCTCTGGTCACACAAAGACAGGAACAAGAAAGTCTCTGCTTCCAATTAAAAAGCTCACACTGTTTCCATTGGCTCTCCTGACCTCCTGCCAAATCATTTCCTGCTTCCCTAACATTCCTGGGAACTCTCAAAGACACAGTGTCTATAATTTTAACCTTTTTACAGGCGAGACGGTTAGAGTCATTGAGAGTTAACAACTATAAAAAAAAAAAAAAAAAAAAAAAAAAAAAAAGTTAACTGAATGGCTGGAACATCCAGAGAGTGGTATTAGCCCTCCCATTCATCACATGGATAATCTAATACGCTGCTTTTTTTCAGGTGAGTGTGGTACAGGACTCAGTCAATATCTCTGGCCAGAACACCATGAACATGGTGAAGGTACCTGAGTGCCGCTTGGCAGATGAGTTGGGAGGACTTTGGGAGAATTCTCGTTTCACAGACTGCTGTCTGTGTGTTGCTGGCCAGGAGTTCCAGGCTCACAAAGCCATACTGGCAGGTTAGTATTGACTTCTGCAGGCCTTAGCAGGCTCAGAGACAGCAGCATCATGGCAGATGAAGTGCTCTCCTAATAAATCTAAGAGTTTTGCTTTTTAGGAAAATGCTCCAGGAAAGAGGAGCAAAAGTGCCTCAGACCCCTGCCAACTATAGTTCTGTAGCAAAAGATCCTTATAGGGCAGGAGAAGGGGTTCCCTTCTCCTTCAGTTGAATTGCCTGCCTCCTGGGTAGATAAACATGGTGGGGAGGTAAATTTGTGAATGGTAGTGTAATGTGTCCCCAAAGCAACTGTGGAGGGGAGGTTATCAGCTTTTTCTGAAGCATCCATCCTTAGTGCCATGAAATACATTTTGACTACATTGCTCTTTGGCCTTGTTTGAAGGGCCATAAAAAGCCCTGATTTACACATTTTGAAGTTACCTTGGTACTGGATCACCAAAGAAGTTGATAGGTGTATTAGTATTTTGAGTTTGTGACTGCTGCTATCTTGTAATATTTCCCATCTTAATACCAAAGAGATTAGTGAGGAAAAACTATTGGGTGTTACAGCCTTCAGCTCCTCTGGGGGTCAAGAGTGATCTCTAGTATTTTAACTGTATTTGTTGTCTTTCCCCAACTATCATAGCACGTTCCCCAGTTTTCAGTGCCATGTTTGAACATGAAATGGAAGAGAGTAAAAAGGTAAGTGTCTACAGAGCCTTCCCATCTGGGTGCATAGATCTAAGCTTGATTCTTAATATCCATGATGATGATTTGAGAATACCTGGGGGCAGCTGGTGTAAATCATGAGCATAAGCTGTTTTTGAACATTGTGGGTTTTTTCACCATATCTACTGAACTCTGTTTTAGCTGCCCAGAAGGGAGAAAGAAAGATCAATAAGTCATTTCTGATCTTTTTTACCCTTGAGAGAGAGCATACAGTGCAACAGGGAAAATTAGAAAGTCTACTATATATTTTAGAGAATTTGTCTGATCAAGAACTCCTGCTAAATGGTAAGAGCCAGGGCCCTCAAATTTGGTATACAGTTTCCTCTTAATCAAAACTTAAAGCAACATAAGGATTTGATTGTTCCAGGAAAAACTGGATGTGCCTGCAGTGGGATTGCTTCTCATAAAACCAGAAAAGAGACAATCACTAAATCAAGTACAGTCCTCAAAATTGATATAACTGAGTGAAAGTTGAAAGAGAATGAACCAAGAGGAGCCGGAAAAATAGGATGAACCTGGAATAGGATTGCTTCTCAAATCTTACAGAAGAAAGATAAAATGGAGAAATTTTAGTCGTGCTCTGTTTTGGTGCAGCTAAATCAATTAAGGTTTGAAAACTAGAATAAAATGTTATTAGAAACCAAATTGACGATAGTCCCTTTTAAAACATAGTGAATGACAAGAGTTTATAGGCATAAAGGGGGAAAAAAACACTTGATGGAATTTCCATTTTAAAAAAAAGTCTGTTATTTCTCACTTTTATGAGTAGTACGTGTTGCTCAAGAGTTCTCTGTATAACTAATTTCAAAATCCAGATAACCCTAGTAAAGCTCTGTGGCTAGCATTGTGTCAGGATTTTAATAATCTTCATTCTTCCAAAACAGAATCGGGTTGAAATCAATGATGTGGAACCTGAAGTTTTTAAGGAAATGATGTGCTTTATTTACACGGGGAAGGCACCAAACCTTGACAAAATGGCTGACGATTTGCTTGCAGCTGCTGACAAGGTACAGTTAGGATTTGTGCTTGTTCAGGGGATTGGCAGCGACACATGCCTTGTTTTGCTGGTGAGCCTTGAAGATGGCTGCATGGATGTTTTCACTGAGCTCCTTGAATTGTAGTAGGGCAGTGTTGAGTGAGTGAGCTTAAATGAACTTGTGTGCATATGCACGCATGCATGTTTGTTCTTGCTGAAACGTACACCAGGGCAAAAAGCAGTCAAGTAGCACTTTAAAGACTAGCAAAATAGTTTATTAGGTGAGCTTTCGTGGGACAGACCCACTTCTTCAGACCGTATCCAGACCAGAACAGACTCAATATTTAAGACACAGAGAACCAAAAACAGTAAGCAAGGAGGACAAATCAGAAAAAGATAATCAAGGTGAGCAAATCAGAGAGTGGAGGGGAAGATAAAGAATTAGACTGAGTCAGGTATGCAGACAAAGTATGTATACTTGACTCAGTCTAATTCTTGATCTTCCCCCCCACCCCTCCACTCTCTGATTTGCTCACCTTGATTATCTTTTTCTGATTTGTCCTCCTTGCTTACTGTTTTTGGTTCTCTGTGTCTTAAATATTGAGTCTGTTCTGGTCTGGATATGGTCTGAAGAAGTGGGTCTGTCCCACGAAAGCTCACCTAATAAACTATTTTGCTAGTCTTTAAAGTGCTACTTGACTGCTTTTTGTTTTGATAGTGTATAGACTAGCACGGCTTACTCTCTGTTACTATACACCAGGGCAGTTCTCTTGAACAGCTCCTGTTAACTGGACCTACTCTTATGTAGCATAGGGAAAGTTATAGCAATACCAGCGTAACTCATAAAAGAATTAATGCAAACCTTTCTTTCCTCAGCTTAAATAGCGAGAGGAGGTAAAGCAGCTCTGTTCTGTTAAATTCTTGATGGTTATGTTAAATATTTGTCCCAAATGCTCATTTGAAAAACTGTGCTAGAACTATAGTCTACTATATGAAATGGGAGTGAAGCAGGAGGCACATTCAGGATGGACCTGGAAGTAGTTGGCCAGGGCATTCAATCTCAAAAGTGGTACTTTTTTTGCCAGACAGAGGTCATAGTCTTACTTTTTTTTTTTTTTCCCTCTTTACTTTTTCTTCTGGGCTGGCTGATAGTAGCAACTTTAAGCCAAGATACTTTGAACATAAGGATAATGGAGAATGTTAGAGTGGGGATGATCTGTGATGTTTGCAGTGGCAGTCCCTGCAGTTTGAGGAGAAATGGGCACACTGACAAAAGTTACTTGCCTTAATCCTGCTGTGACTTTACAAGTCCATTGCAAGGAGGTATTGGGGGTGTTTTGGCTGGTGGTCATCCTTGTCTGTCAGGTGCACTGCAGTGGCCTAGCCTGCCAGCCTCTGTCCACCTCCCTTTGGAGCACCAAGGACAGAAGATGCGTTGCTGGCCTATGAGTCATATTTACTGGTGGAAATTCTTAATCTATAACCAGAATTTTTATTTCCTTTCTTTTGCTTTTAAAAGTGAACTTAGTGCTGGTGAAAGGTGCCAGTTTGACAGCACTGGAGACTAAAGTCCTGTATTTATCCACCAAACAGGTTCAGCACGGGTAGAAGCAGTGCAAGATTCTCCACACTGCCCTGCCATTGTGCCTCAACTCTGACCTGGAGGGACCACCTCTAGGGGTGAGAGCGTAGTTCAGTCTCCATGCTCCTTCCGTCCTTGGATTCTCTTGTGGGTGCCAATTAACGTGGTGGATTTTAACATGTGGATGCATGTAACTTGGTTCCACATAAACCACCATGCAGCCAACAAATATAACTACTTCCTGTCACTTCTGATCAGGGCCCAGTTCAAACTGGTGATGTGGAGGTGACGTGCTCTATATGACGGCTTCATAACAGCAGAACTAGAATTAAAATGAGGAACAATACAAACAGATCCTCACACAGTGTAGCCATTATAATGTGTTTTGTTCTATATTTAAAGCAGATTGGTTGAAAGCTCATGCATCATTTTTAACAGAGGCAAGAATAAATAAGCAGCAATAGTATATTAAGGGCAGAGAGTCATCTTTAAGTTTGAATTTCTTGGCTTTTAATATAGCTTTTCCTTTTAAACTCCTTGTGTCTCTTGAAAAACAGAAACTGAAGTCTTTTCTGAAAACGTATAAAACATCTAATATTTGCCCAAGAGACCTGAAACAGCTTCTTCTGAACTTTTCCAGTCTCTTGGGGGAAAATATGTAATTAGACCAAAAACAAAACAAAACACATCTTCTAAACCCACGAGACACTATTTCAATCTCTTGGGTAAGGACGCTATTAGGCAGTTTTTTCAGAAGTGTAATTAAGGGGGGGTGGGACTTAGTACCTGAGAGACAAGAATATCTACTTTTGTCCATTTACATAATTGGGAGCTGTTATACATAGTGAATATCTATATGAATATTGTATGTTGGGAGAGCAGTTTATTCACTGTACACAGGAAATAAGTTTAAGCTTCTACTAACACAGACAGTAATATGTAATAGCAGCTTGCAAAAAGTCTTATTTTTGTCCTCCAGTTGAAACGCATTAAGTTAGAATTCACTAGGTAAACTCGTATATTTTCTTCTGTCCCATAGAGGTCAAACTTTTGAACAGACCTTCCATCCTCCCTCAGTTTCTTTGGCAAGGGAAAACTCTTCTTGCTAGGAGTTCCAGGGTTCAAGCTGAAAAGACCATTAGTACTACATTTTATAAAAGAAAAGGTCTTACAACATGAAGTAATTGATTGTAACCTAACTGTAATGGAATAAAGTCCACCAGAATATCTAAAAATTAGCTTTATATGATGCCTTTCATACTGTGAGCATCCCAATGCTCTTTACAAAGTCAAGAAAACAAGGTAGACACTAGCATTGCATTGACTGTAAGAAAATAAAACAGACCTTTTGTGTCCACAAGTAGTTCATACACACAAGTCTTTCATCTGAGGATCTGTCATTAATATGACTTTTCAGCCCAAAGTGTTCCAGAAGGTATTGTAAACTGTACACGAGGTTCACTTTGTCCACCCCTGAAGCATAGTTGCCTCCGAGGTGAAAAGCAGGAGCTCTTTAACGACACTCAGTAATGGTACAAATAATTTTGAGAGAGATGTGGTAAGGTTTCCTCACTGAAGTATAAGAATTTATGTAGTCTGAATGTAACTATTCAAATTAGAATTTATTCAGAACACTGGGATTGCTGGCCTTATGCCTGTGAAGGGCATCCTAGTGGGCCAGGACTTCAGGGCTTTTTTCATCCAAAAGAGCTCCAGGGTAAGATCTTCGGGGCCAAGATTTTCAAAAGTGACCAGTGATTCTAGTTACCTCAACTTCTTGGTACCTAACTGAAAGATTTTAAAGAATCTTATTTTAAGAGGTTGGATGCTCAGCACTTTGTAAAAATCATTTCCTTTTTAAGCTGTCAAGATCAGCACCTAACATTACTGGTTGCTTCTGAAAACCTGGGTCATACTGCCTGCAGATTGTTCCCATATAGATTCAAGTGCTGCAGAAAGTGGGTGTGAGATTTGATAGCCACTCTTAGTGTTCTGTTTCAGTTTCTTATCTACTGATGGGGCCCTAAACCCCATAGCTCAAAATATTTGATATGGTTGCAACACAAGATGGCCAGGAACTGTCTGAGAAATGGAAGTTAAGAGTAGTGTGTTTTGCCTGTGCTTTTCAGGCATGCTTTGTTGCTTTCAGTTTCTAACTGGATTACCCCTGGAAACAGGTAGCATGGGCTCTGCTTAACACGTTAGTATAAAAATAGTACTTTGTGTTTGTAAAAGGTTCATCTTGACTTGCTGCGCATTAATGGCAAAGAAATAAAGTGAAAACTGCCAGCGCAGTTGGAATGTAAGAATACTTATGGAGCAGTCACAATAGCGTAGGTTTGTCTGCAGAACAAGAACCATATGAGTAGCAATAGAGTAAAAGAAGTGCTAGGTTTCAGCAATATGCAGTATGAAATATCTGAGATAATAGGAGTTTAAAATGAGAATTCCAGGTCCTCCTTTAAGCATGACAGTGATACAAGTAACTCTATAACATCAGAAGGTGGGATAAGAGTTATGGTGGCTATGATGCCTGTCCATTTCTTTGTTCAGGGTGGGCACATAACAACTGGACTCTCTAGCTGGTCAGAAGCCTCTTATGAGTACAAATTGTGTGTGAATGTAGCTAACGAAGTGGAGAGGTCTGTGCAGCATGGTAGTATAGCATTGTTACTGAGCGAGAAGCAGCACAAGTAGAGCTTCAGTGCAGGTCATGCTAAGGTTTTCTCACTGTAACCGTAATTTAACTTCTGTTTTGCAGTATGCTTTGGAACGCTTGAAGGTGATGTGTGAGGATGCACTGTGCAGTAACCTGTCTGTGGAAAACGCAGCTGAGATTCTCATTCTGGCTGATCTACACAGTGCTGATCAGCTAAAAACTCAAGCTGTAGACTTCATTAACTAGTAAGTTTGCACCAATCCTATGATTGGGGGTAGGAATGACATAAATAGGGGGGAGAAAACAAACCATTGAATTTACTGCAGCCTTCTTGTGACTTATAAAACCAAAAGGAGAGGAAGTGATCTTCTTTCGTCTTGTAGATCTGCAGTAGTGAAATACAAACCTACGTTTGTCGTGATCCTAGAAAACACCCTTCGTTCTAAGGGAGGGGCAGGCAAGATATGGCCCAGAGGCCAGATCCAGCCCGTAGCCCACCCCTGTGGCACTGCCATTCAAAGCATCTGGCTGCTCCCTGTGGCTCTCTCTGCTGTGGATGGGGGAAGAGCTTCAAATGCTGCCCTTGCCCCCCAGAAAAATGTCTCTGCTCCTTTTGGCTGGAAATAGGCCAGTGGGAGCTGAGAGATTTTGCTGAGGGTGGGGGAAGCGTGCGCAGCTTTCCCCTACAGTGCAGAGAGCCATAAGTAACAGGCCAGCCACTTTGAGCAGTGTGAGGACACTAGAAGGCATGAAAACAGCCTGTGTGTGCTGCTAGCCTGGAGCTGCTTAGGTGAGTGTCTCCTGGCCAGACCCTGCCTCTTTCACCATATCTTACACCCCTCCCCCAGTCCAGAATCTTCTCTTGCACCCATACCTGCTCCATACCCCCTCCTGAACTCTGCACCCCAATACCCTGCACCAGGTCACAGCCCTCTCTTACGTCCATACTCCCCCTTTGACACCCCCAAGTCCTCTCCTACATCATCATCCTCTACCCTGAGCTGTCTTCTACACTTAACCTTCATCCTAGACCTCACACCCGTTCCATTGAAAAGTGCAGCCTTTGACCACTTAACAGAATCTTGGAGTGAACCACCTACCCCCATCAAATTGTTGCCTGCCCCTGTTCTAAGGATTAATTAATGAGTTCTTTTGGGGTCAGTTCTGAAGACATGTAGGGAGGAGTGCTGCAGACTTAACTGTCTCATTGTTTTTCTGTGGAGGTGGGAACTTTTTAAGATGTAAAATAACACAGGAGGTGAAGAGAGGTCATTAATATTTTACAGTGTTAAAATAGCAGACATTTTCCTAGGTAAAATTGCCTCTGTTGAGGTCTGAAATCTTTTGTGGTACTGGCTGATGATTGCCCTGTCTCTCAACTACATAGTGTATATGGAGTAATCATCTGTCCTGTCATGAATGGAGGTTGAAGCAGAAATGCATTGTGTCTTTCTTGCCTCAGAATATTCATGTTTAGATCATTAAATCTTGCTATGTTGAAGGAACTGTGTAAAGCAAAAGCTAGACAAGCAGGACCAAAACTTGTGAATGTAGTAAAAGTGATGTAATGTGTGCACTAAATGAGATTCCATAATAAGAGAGAATTTCCTCAGGGTCCCAGGTATGAGAAAACAATGTTTTAAGATTGTTTTCTCAGTAAAATCAATAATTCTATATTGTTCTCTTTCTAGTCATGCTTCTGATGTCATGGAGACCTCAGGCTGGAAGTCTATGGTGGTATCACATCCCCATTTGGTGGCTGAGGCATATCGCTCTTTGGCCTCTGCACAGTGTCCCTTCTTGGGACCACCACGTAAGCGACTGAAGCAATCCTAAGGCCGTGCCTGTCACATGATCCCATGTTTCTCTGGAAGCAGCAGCAGCTATTGCTGCTCTGGCCTTGACCACCAGGTAGACGGCACAATCTGAGGAGCTTTTACTCTGTTGTGGGGGGAAAGACTGCTTCGTGACACCCAGACTTTTCAAAACAGCACCAAGTAACTTGGGGAATGGGGGAGGGTGGGTCTGGGGCTCAGGAGCTGTTCAACCTAACAAATCCCTGTCGCTGCATCGTCTGTGTGTTCCCTTCGACTTGAATGAGTCAATAACTACGGCATTCGGTTTAACCACCGGCCCGCTCAGACTATCTCAGTAGTGTTACTGGGGGGAAATAAAATGTCTGACAGCACAGAGCAGGTCGTCAGACACCTGGAGCAAAGATGACATTTTAGTTTTGGAGTGAGTAGGAAACGAAGAGAATTTCCATTAAGATTCCGAAGAGGAGGAAGTACATGGTGGGAGCTCCAGTAGTATTTGTGTAAGAGAAAGAATACACATCCTTCCAGCTGTGCTAAAAACTGGACATTTGCGTAACTCCTTAATGCCATTTGGCAACAAGAAGATCAGTTTCTCTCTTAGTAGCACTTGTGTGTTGATTTGGGAAAAGAGTCTTTTTACTGAATAACAAGTTGAAGTGAAAGGGGACAGCAAAAGGCTGTGTGCTAAGGAGTATGTGAATAGACTGAAAGCGGCCTTTGCAAATCAACATTGGCTTTCTAGGACTGGAAAACCCTTGATCTGAAGCGTGCTGTCTCACGAGGACAATGGTTACCTGTTTTTAGATATTGTGGGAAATGTTTTTGGCATTTTTCCCTGCTTTATTTTTCCCCCTTTTTTTAAAAAAAGGAAAAGTTTTATTGTTCATGAATGCTACGTCAAAGGTCCCTGTCCTAAGTTGCTAAATGATTCTTATCAACTGTTTGTACCTGACTTGTTGACCGTCTAGGAGCTGGTCCTGTTCCTTTCTATTAGTCACTCTTCTTACAGGGAAGAAGTTCCAAAATAGCTGGTAATTTTTTTTCTTTTTGAAAATATAAATAATTACTATTTTGTACTGTGTGGTATCTTTTTCTTTCTTATTCCCTTTATTTTTTTAAACTCCTACCAGTTGCAAACCAGTTCCCTAAGGATTCTGTTTCAGGCTGTCAGTTACTTACATCAACACACCTGTCCCAGAATCCAAATGTGATTTACTAAGGGAGATTTTGCACAGAACTATAATTCCAAATTGCATTTTATTCCTCTTCGCAGATATTGCCAAAATACCTGAGAACATTTTGTTGTAATAAACATAATAAAAGGCTGGATGGCTGAATGTGGGGGAGAGCGATCATCTGTTCGAGCCATCACTAGGCCCTGATATCCAAAGGAGTTAAGTTAAAACACCCTGCTTCTGGATGGGGGGAAACTGGTCTGACTGCAAAAAGGCCAAAGAGGGCCATGGAATCTGCTCTAGAGAACAGTTTAGCTTCTGTCTGGCAAATGGAGTAGATGGCTTTGTTTCTAATTTATGATTCTGTTATGGTTCCTTTTCACAACCTCTGTCTTGTGTAAAAGAGAGAACCTTTACTCAGATGCTTGTGGGTGTTTTTTTTTTATCCTAATGCTGTGTGTATTTTTATCAAATGGTGACTTGCAGGAGTGTCCTTCCTGCCCTCTTCCCACCCCCTGCCTTTGCTAGGTCCTTAGCATACACACTGTCTTTTCTACATTTCACTTGGCTCATAAATTCCCATAGTTTGTTGATTAAACTCTGACTTAACCTGTGTGTGGGATTTAATATGCACTTCTTTTAAGTGGAATGAAGCATGTGATGAACTTCTCATTCTCCCCATAATTCCAGCCTTGTAAGAGCTGCAAACTGGTAACCCCAAGTTTTATAACTACCTTCCACCTTTGAAAGTTTGACGTTAGCTACTTGAGAGTCATAAAGCTGTCTCACTATTCTAAGGAAACTTTGTTTACTGTAAGGTTAAAACCACAAAGCTTTCAACCTTGTTGGGATAGCACATCCAACTGTTCTGGGAGTCTCCCTGGCTCAGCCATTCCTTGGGATGCAGACATACCTATCAGAAGACAAATGGGTCTAGGTGTCACTTTTCCCACCCTTTCTATGGGGGAGGTACTTACTGGAAAGCAAATTCAGATTTGGCAGCTTCTTTCCCAGAGGGATGGAGATATACCTGCAGGAAGGTAATCAGTTCTGGGACTTGTCTGTCCCAGCCTTTCCTGTAGGGCCAGCTATGTCTCCAGGGTATGCTCAGTGTCATGAAAGTTCTCTGAATTCAGTTGCATGAAGGAGGCTATGTGTTCAGATTGTTCCAGTTGATTTAACACTTTGTCAACTTCACTTTTTTTTTTCTTTTTGTTTTGTTTTAATTGTAAATGATACAGCTGAAGCCATCTGGTTATAACAACATCAGAACTAGAGCATACTGTTCATAAACCTCCCACTGATATCCTCCCCTCCCCACATCTGAAATGGTTACCTCACAATCTGTGGCATGTGTTGTTACTGCAGAGATGTTGGTGCCAGTGGAACAGTTGGGGATTTGAATTCCACAAGGAGAGGCATTTTTATCACAACAGTATTTCAGAGGGATGTTTTTACAGAATTTTCTCAGCTGCCGCATGTCTATGCTGAGATCCGAATTAAATTGTGTAGTCTGGGTCCTATGGACAGTGTTCCCTCTAATCTTGTTCATCCCTGTGCATATTTTTGCCATCCATGTGCAGAATAAATTTGTGTGCTGAGGGTATGTGTGAATATGCACCACCAGGAGAAAGCTGAACATACCTGTGGATGCTCTGCTGATTAGATGGGTGGCATTTGACTCTCCTGAGTGGCTTCACAAGCTCACAGTTTACAGGGAACGCTGTCTGTGGTCCTGATTTCTTCTCTCCCTTCCCCTCCCCTCACCCCCACCAACCTTCCACCAGTGTCATGAGGATATACCCAAGCTTTTTGTGTAGTCACACATCTGTCTCCATCTGGGTGTGTTATCTGATTTCTCACACTTTTCTGTTTGCTTCTACACTGAGCTGGGGGGTTGCTGTTTCTCAGGAGAATGAGAAATATCTGCATAAACTTATTAGCTTCTTCAGGCTTCAGCAGGATAATATACATCAGCCTGAGCCCAGAAGCAGTGTCTGCTTTTTCTGAGCATCCAAGCACTGAATGATCCTTTGGCCACCAAAGAGAGATCTCACTGACTGCCCCTTGGGCTTTCTGTTTTATTATAGAGTTAGTCTGCTGAGGTATTTTTCTCCTTATTGTGTAAGTTTTTCCAGATGAAAGGAAACAGCTTGTCTGCGAACAAACAACTGAGCAGGGAGAACTGCTGTGCTTTGAAACTGTTTCTTGCTTTGTTCTGGCTCTAAAACTGCTTTTAAGAACAACATTGCTATCTTTTGTAAAATCTCCTTCCACTTTCCTTTGTTTCCGAAGAGTTCTCAAGTTCAGTCCAATGTTTTCTGCAATGGCTTTGCAAGAATAATTATCCTGTTTAATCACTTTGGGCCAGGAAGATCTATCTATCTTTCTCTCTCTCTCTCTTGTGACTTCTCCAGACTTGTGATTCAGAATTACTTAACTTGTTTATTTCTAATGACTTTTCAGTTAATTTAATATGAAGGTATTTAATTATACAAGGTGTCTGTCTCTGCTTCCCTCCACCTCCTTCCCCCAACCTTCTGCTGCTTGGAGTTTTGCCTTTGATTGCACACACATGCAGCCGCAAATTCTGACTTGGCAATTCTTGTTTATATTAATTATCATTAAATTAAACTTAAAAGCACCAGTAGGTCTGCTTTAGTGTGTACAGGAATGGGTGATTTAAGCAGTGTCAAGTCTGGCCACACAAACTGGATCAGAGAAACCTAAATGGAGCTACTATCAGGTGGGTGCATGTAAGGTTAGACAACTGTTCACAGACAGTAACTATCAATGGTTCACAATCTTATCTTGCTGGAAGGTCATAATGAGTGGGTTTCCATAGGGATCAGTTTTGGGTCTAGTTCTTTTCAGAATCTTCATGGGTGATTTATATAATGACATACAGAGTATGTTTAATGAAGTTTGTGAAAGATACCTATCTGGGAGAAGTTGCAAGTGCTTTGGGTGATTGAATTATAATTAGAAATTATCTGAGGTAAATAGACTAAATAAGGACAAATGCAAAGTACTCCAATTAAGAAGGAACAATCAGTTGTGCACACACAAAATGGAGGATGACTACCCAAGAAGGAGTATTGCAGAAAGAGAGTTGGGAGTCATAATGGACCACAAGACAAATATGTGTCAACAGTGTCCCGCTCTTACAAAAAAAGCAAACATCACTCTGCGATGTATTTAGCAGGAGTATTGTAAGAAAGAATCAAGGAATAATTCTTCCACTCTACTCCGTGCTGATTGAGTCTCAACTGGAATATTGTGTCCAGTTCTGGGGTGCCACATTTCTGCAATATGTGGACAAATGGCAGAAGATCCCAAGAACAGCAACAAAAATGTTTAGAAGATGACCTATGAGGAAAGACTGACAAAATTCGGGTTGTTTAGTCTGGAAAAGAGAAGTCTGAGAGGGAGCAGTTTGCAAGTACCTGAAAGGTTGTTACAAGTAGGAGAGAAAAGAATTATTCTCCCTAACCTCTGATGATAGGACAAGAAGCAATGGTCTTGCAACAAAGGATGTTTAGGCTGGCTATTAGGAAAACTTCCTATCAGGGTGGTTAAGCACTGGAATAAACTGCTTAGGGAGGTTGTGGAATCTCCATCACTGCAGATGTTTAAGAGCAGGTTAGACAAATACCTGTCAGGGATAATCTAAGTGGTGATTGATCCTGCCATGAGTGCAGGGACTTCTCAAGGTCTGTCCAGTCTATGCTTCCATGAATCTGAGAAACTGTGGAAAAAATCATGGAGAAATGATACACAGGAGCCTAGAGAAGTTAAAAGTATCGATTCACAATAACCAAATGAGAACTGTGAATTATACTTAGCCCAATAGAAATTGTCAATCATGTCAGAGTTGAGGTTCATTTGGAAGAAAGTAGTTTGGAAAAGTTTGCTGGTACCTTGTTTCAGTGTGAAGGACTCAATAAATTCACAGGAAGAGGAACGGTAAAAGTATTGGAGACAGAGGGAATTGTCATTCAATCAAGAGTAATATAAGAATGCAGCTGGGCAGCAGTAATCTGAAACTCAGAGTCTTTGGAAGGAAGATAATTGGAAACACGGTGATGCCAAAAGAAAGCAAGAGGAGAGAGTGTACAGTAAATTGGATAGCAGGTTACAATGCCATAAGAGCCAAAACAAAGTTGAATAGGACTGGTCCCAGTACAGACACTAGAGGCCATGCCCATGGTGTTGCCACTGCACCAGCACTGTTTAAACCAGAGCTGAGAATGCAATATTCACCTGCACTGTCAAAAGGCATTCATTTGGAAGGACTTCAGTGAAGAAAACACAACAAAGATTAGTTGAAATTGCTGCCATTTGGCAATGGTGTTGGGAAAGTAACTGTTTGTTTAGCTATTTGTACAAAGAGCAAGGAAATAAATCAAGGGTTGAGACAAGTGCAGTGTATCCCTTAGGACTCAAAGGATGAAAATTAACAAATTAAAACCTCACCCAACTGTTGGAAAACATTTTCCTGTTACAAAGATTCTGGAATTGTCACTCAGATGTAGTGACAAGTATCAGAGAGGTAGCCATGTTAGTCTGTATCTTCAAGAACAAGAAGTCGTGTGGCACCTTATAGACTAACAGATAGTTTGGAGCATAAGCTTTCATGGGTAAAGACCAGCTTCATTGGATTGCAACCCATAAAAGCTTATGCTCCAAACTATCTGTTAGTTTATAAGGTGCCACAGGACTTCTTGTTGTTCTCAGATGCAGTGGGTATCCTATAACTTTTAGGTAATTCAAAAGTAGACTAGACAAAGAACTTCAGTATGCTGTGGGAAACAGAGAAGCTGACTTGAGGATGGATATAATGAACAACCTAATGGTGACTTTTTCTTTCTCACCCTTTTATGGATCAGCCAACTCCCTTACCTTTATAGCTTATCTGCGATGGCTGCAGTGTTGGGTTATCTGAAAAAATACCAATAGGATAGTTGTAAGGAGACTGTGTGAACATGAACACTACTAAGATGACAAGGTTCAGAGAGGTAGTCATGTTAGTCTGTTTCCGCAAAAACAATGAGGAGTCTAAATTGGTTAGTCTTAAGTGCCACAGGACTCCTCCTTGTTTCTGCCCAGATGATTGCAGCTGCTTGAGCTTAGGGTATTTCATTTACTTCCCTACACCTCATCTTCCCTCTCTTCTCCTCCCTCCTCCATTTTTTCACTTGTAGTTTCTCCTTCAGAACAGGACTGAGCATTTATTAGGCCCATCCCTCCTCTCGTTGCCTGAGGCCTCTGCTGAACTATTTTATTCAAGCCACATTACTTTGGTCCTTCCTCTTTTCCCCCTACTCTTCTAGTCTTTTTGTCATTGACAAATTAGCTCATTGTTCAACTTATGCCAAAAGAACACATGACAGATACAAACCAGCTGAATAGGATGCTGAGTTCATTAACTTCTCTGAAAGAGTTCACCACTGGGTTACAACTAGCAGGATGAATCACACATGGAAATTGAGAGATACTTTAACACTGCAAAAGCTATAACATTGCCAGCACCTGGCAGTATTTCAGGAGCCACGGTTTGAAAATTATCAGGCAAATAGGTGTTTTCTGCCTCTAACATCTATGAAATATATTAGGCTTATAGAACTTGACCAACATTCTCATCTGATTTGCAAGATGAGTCTAAACTAAGCATGACGCTTCAAAGTGAGACCATCAGCATTAGTGTTTGGAAATGATGTAAAGCTGTAGATTATGGGCAATAGACAAAGATTCCAAATGACCCCAGAAATGAGGTGTGCTTCTCTGTAGTAACTAGTAGGTAACACAACTTTTAGAGTTAGCAACTTGTCATTATAAACAGTAGAGAAGCCAGGAAACCGGACGTTGGGAGATCTGATTTGTATTCCCACTTCTCTTATGGACTGATGGTGTGACCTTGGGCCAATTATTTCGCTCCTTGTGCTTCCTGACCAATTAGCAACTGTGAATAGTAACAGAGAGTAAGCCGTGCTAGTCTATACACTATCAAAACAAAAAGCAGTCAAGTAGCACTTTAAAGACTAGCAAAATAGTTTATTAGGTGAGCTTTCGTGGGACAGACCCACTTCTTCAGACCACAGCCAGACCAGAACAGACTCAATATTTAAGACACAGAGAACCAAAAACAGTAAGCAAGGAGGACAAATCAGAAAAAGATAATCAAGGTGAGCAAATCAGAGTGTGGAGGGGTGGGGGGGAAGATCAAGAATTAGACTGAGTCAAGTATGCAGACGAGCCCCTATAGTGACTCAGAAAGTTCCCATCACGATTTAAACCATGTGTTAATGTTCCGCTCACCTAATAAACTATTTTGCTAGTCTTTAAAGTACTACTTGACTGCTTTTTGTTTTGATAGTGTATAGACTAGCACGGCTTACTCTCTGTTACTATTCGACATGCAAGGCACTACATTTAGCCATTTGGAATGGAGATCCATCAACTACATGAAAAAACTCGCCCAGATCCAGACAGACATCATCTTTCTCTCCAAATGCAAGAAAATGGACATTATACCCAAGGGACTGGCAGTGAAAAACCCATTACAATCAACATACTACACTGACTACAGTGAACATCTATGCAACACGCTTTCTAAGAAACCGAGGAACCACTTGATCAAAATCCTTTACAATAAACAAAAGATGATCAAAAATGAACTCTCTGAACTTGAAATTATCATCAATGAACAGGCATCCACACAAGACCCCACAGTACGAAACTTTACCAGTGCCAGACAAGATATTTATAAAACACACTTCCTCTTTCTACAAAAAAGGAAAGAGAATAAATTTTCTTCATTACTTCATTCCTCAGGATACTTCAACCACAATAACAGTGGCTCGACCAACAACATTGTTAACCTTTCAAACTACCAACTCAGCCCAGCAGAGGAGTCTCTCTTATCCCGGGGTCTTTCCTTCTGCCCTACTTCCCCCACGAACTTAATACAATTCTGTGGGGACCTTGAAGCCTTTTGCCGCCTCCGTCTAAAGGAATTTTTCCAGCACACCTATGAACAACAGTCTGACTCTCTCGACTCCCCACTACCGACAACAAAAGAAGAAGAACTATATGTGGACTCTCCCTGAGGGTCGTAGTGAAAGTCTGGACTTCTACGTACAATGCTTCCGCAACCGTGCTCAGTCTGACATTATACACAAACAATGCCAAATGAGACACAATCTCAACTATGCTGAACACTATGCTGTCCAGAGTCTCAAAAATAACCTAGACATCATAATCAAACCAGCTGACAAAGGGGGTGCTGTTGTCATCCTGAATAGGTCAGACTATGAACAGGAGGCAGCCAGACAACTCTCCAACACCACATTTTACAGACCTCTCTCCGCTGATCCCACTTTGGAATTCCAAAGGAAATTACAACAACTACAGAAGGAACTCCCTGCTGCTACTCGGGACTTCATTAACTCAGACACACCATCTGAGCCGCAGCCTGGATTATTCTATTTACTTCCCAAAATCCACAAACCTGGAAACCCTGGACACCCTATCATTTCAGGTATTGGCACTCTTACCACCGGACTATCCAGTTACGTGAACTCCCTCCTCAAACCCTATGCCACCAACGCTCCCAGCTATATCCGAGATACCACCGACTTCCTGAGGAAATTACAAAACATCAGAAAAGTTCCTGATAACGCCATCCTTGCCACAATGGATATAGAGGCTCTGTACACTAATATTCCACATAAAGACGGATTACAAGCAATCAGGAACACCATCCCTGATGCCACCACAGCCAGTCTGGTGTCTGACCTCTGTAACTTTGTTCTCGCACACAATCATTTCCGTTTTGGGGACAATTTATACCTCCAAATTAGTGGAACTGCTATGGGCACCCGCATGGCCCCACAATATGCTAATATATTTATGGCTGACCTGGAACAACGATTCCTCAGCTCTCGTCCCCTATTACCACTCCTCTACTTAAGATACATTGGTGACATCTTTATGATTTGGACCCATGGTACAGAGGCTCTAGAAGAATTCCACAGAGACTTTAACAATCTACACCCCACCATCAACTTATGCCTCGATTACAACATGCAAGAGAGATTTCCTGGACACTACAGTACTAATCAAGGATGGCCTGATCAGTACCACACTGTACCGAAAACCTACTGATCGCTACACTTATCTATACCCTTCTAGTTTCCATCCTGCACACGTGACTAGATCCACTGTTTACAGTCAAGCTCTTAGGTATAATCGCATTTGCTCTGATCCAACTGACGGAGACCAAAAACTACACGAACTTTACCAAATATTCATAAACCTGAATTACCCACCAGGAGAAGTAAAAAAAACAAATCGACAGGACCAGACGCATACCCAGAAACCAGCTACTCCAAGATCGGCCCAAAAAAGTCAAGAACAGAACACCACTGGTCATCACCTACAGCCCCCAACTCAGACCACTGCAACAAATTATTAAAGACCTACAACCTATTCTTAATCAGGATGCTACGCTCCAGAAGGCCCTGAGTGACATGCCTGTTCTCTCCTACAGACAACCTCCCAATCTCATGAGGATCCTTACTAACAGCCGCAGTCTATACCCCAGGAACACCAGTCCTGGAACCTTTCCCTGCAACAAAGCCTGCTGCCAGCTTTGTCCACATATCTTCTCTGGAAATACCATCACTGGACCTAACCAGGTTACTCACAGAATCACGAGCACTTTCTCATGCTCCTCTACTAACATCATATATGCCATCATGTGCCAACAATGCCCAGATGCTTTGTATATTGGACAGACTTCTAACTCCCTTAGACAAAGGGTCAACAGGCACAAAACAGACATCAAAACACTCCAGATCCACAAACCAGTTAGTCAACATTTTAATGGAATGGGGCATTCTGTCCATGACCTCAAGGTATGTGTGTTACTGAAGAGAAATTATCTCTCCGTTTTAGAAAGAGAAGTGGATGAACTGACATTTATATTCAAATTCGGAACATTAACACATGGTTTAAATAGTGATGGGAACTTTCTGCGTCACTATGGGGGCTCGTCTGCATACTTGACTCAATCTAATTCTTGATCTTCCCCCCCACCCCTCCACTCTCTGATTTGCTCACCTTGATTATCTTTTTCTGATTTGTCCTCCTTGCTTATTGTTTTTGGTTCTCTGTGTCTTAAATATTGAGTCTGGTCTGGCTATGGTCTGAAGAAGTGGGTCTGTCCCATGAAAGCTCACCTAATAAACTATTTTGCTAGTCTTTTAAAGTGCTACTTGACTGCTTTTCGTTTTGATAGCAACTGAGTGATCACAGAACAGTCACTTGACTACCCCTGTACATAACCTTCATAGACATTGAAAAAGGCTTCAACAGCATTGATAAAGACACTTTGTGGAAAGTGCTGCAACACCGGGGCATCCCACCCAAAATTATTAACTTGATCTGTTCCGTGTCCAAACCCTCTAAGTACCAAGCTGTTCACAACAGTATGTGGACAGAATCCTTCAGTATACTCTCAGGAGTGCAACAAGGATGCCTATCATCACTCCTCCTGTTCTTGATCAAAATGGACCAACTTACGAGCAGGACGTCAGGTTGCTGTCAACAAGGCATTCAGTGGACACTTTTCAAACAGCTAGAGGACGTTAATTTTGCTGACTGTCACCCTCCAACATGGAAGAAAAGGTTGCAACACTAAACAAAACTGCCTCAATAACTGGACTGAGCATTAACAAGGGAGAGACCAAGACAATGAGGAACAATGAGTCCCAACATGACCACCATCACACTGGGAAGGGATGACCTGGAAAATGTGGAGCAGTTCACCTACTGGGGGAATATCATGGACAGAGATGGAGGAACAGACAAGGATATCAGTGCCAGGACAGGGAAGGACACAGCTGCATTCAGGACTCTTCGCCCTATATGGGGTTCACAAATAATATGTACAAAGATGACACCGCAGATTTTCAACACAAATATGAAGTGTGCGCTTTTGTATGGATGCAAGACCTGGTGTAGTAAAAAGTCTTCAAATCACAAGCTACAGACATTCATAAACAGGTGCCTGAGATACATCTTTTGCATCAAATGGCAAGACTTTGTCACAAATGAGGAGCTCTGAAACAGCAGGACAAGAACTGCTTGACGTTCAAAGCAAGAAAGTGGAGATGGCTAGGCCATACTCTCAGAAAACCATCATGAAGCATAGTCCATCAAGCTCTCAAATGGAACCCGCAAGGAAAATGCAAGACCTTAGATAATGTGGAGAAGATCTGCTGAGATTGAAGGACAACAATTTGGGGTATTCCTGGAGTCAGCTAGAAGTTTTGTCCTGAGACAGAGTGACATGGAGGAGATTTATAGGTGACCTATGCTCCACTCAGAGTACAAGCGTTTATTTCAAGTAAGTCAACGTGCTTCCTATCTTTATAAAAAATGGGACTAATACTCTCTAAAGCCCTGAGAGGCCTGTTGATGAAAAGTTTTGTTAAGTATTGGTGATTTATAACAACAATTGTGGCCCCTTAAACACTACCAAATTTATTTGGACATAAGCTTTCTTGGGCTGGAACCCACTTCATCAGATGCAAAAAGGAAGCATACAAGAAGTAGAAACTTGGACAGGTGACTAAGGAAGTGTATAAATATATTGCTCGAGCATGCAGGGGTGTAATCAGGAAGGCAAAAGTGCAATAGAAGTTGCAGCTAGCAAGGGCTGTGAAAGGGGATAAGAGAGGTTTCTAAAGGCATGTTAGCAATAAGAGGGTGATCAGGGAGGCTGTGGTACCCTTACTGGATGGTTATCTAGTGACAGATGATGTGGGAAAAGCTGAAGTATTCAATGATTTTTGCCTCTGTCATCTTTAAGTCCTGGCTTGACGAAGCCCTGGCTGGGATGATTTAATTAGAATTGGTCCTGTTCTCGATCTCACAAGGTCTCTTCCAACCCCATGATTCTCTAAAAACTTCATGTATCTGGCAAAGTGAGTTCCAGCCCATGAAAGTTTATGCTCCATAAATTTGTTAGCCTGTAAGGTGACACAGGGCTTGTCCTTTTTTTCCTGAGAGAGACTAACCCGGCTGCCTCTCTGAAGCTGATTGTAGTCGTTTCCATTCCTAATGATCCTGAAGTTTATTTTTCTTCATGGCTTTTCTGCATCTCCTACATTGTTCTGACTCAGGTAATGCCACTCACTACATGTACCCTGCTGATTTTTTTTTTTAATTGCAGATCTGATCTCTAATGTGGAATGGCAGATGGTAAAATCTAAAGTAGGCAACAGCAGTCTCTTATCTGAGGCCTATAAACAAAGTTGAATGGCAAAATTTTCTTTTAATGAGCTAAATGTATTCCTAGGTGCTGAAGCCTCAAACAATAAAGATAAAAGGGGGTATATACCATTCAGTGAGTTTCTAAACCAACCTTTTTATTCATTGCAGCACCCTCAGAAATCATTCCATCCAACTCCAGGTTTGTAATAACTCTCTAGAATGCATTATTTGCTGATGTCCTAATTATCACTGGTGCCATGCTGTGGCATGGAGCCAGGCTGTTTGGAGTGAAGGTAAGTGGCATTTTTATTTTATTGATGGTTCTTTTGAAAAATGCCATAGATCTTTTGTGGTTAAAGTTAGTTTTGCAAAACTTTGCTATATAATGAATGCTGCTTAGCCAGACCCAGGTCTGTTCTCCATGGAGGCTGGAACGGCCATTCTGCTGAGGTCAAATGATGTATTCTAGAGCGTCATCAGACCACGAGTTGGCATTGGTAACGTCAAGGAGATGGAAGTGTTCCGTGAATTAAAAAACTGCTGCTGTTTTGGCTAGCACATGTCTTTTATTTTTTTTTCCTGTACAGTAAACTCTTGAAATGTGCAGCTTCAAGTTGCATGTAACTCACTTTAACATGAGTTACGCACAGCTTGAAGCTATTCTGCGGTTGTCATCTTGCTAATGTGGGAGGCTAAGAACCCCTTCTCACTGTCTTCCCCCTGCTTCCTGGCTCCCCTCCACTGGCTAGAGACAGGAAACTAAGCGAGGCTGCTGCCCTGGTCAGTTCCCCAGGTCTGCAAGAAGAGGGGAGCCAGGAAGCTCCAGGAGCCAGCAGCCTGGTTCCCAGCTTCCTGCCACTTGCAGGACCTGGGAAACTGACCAGCTCATGCAAGTGCTCGCCTGGCAGGAAGCGAGAAACTGACCAGCCATGTGCTGGTCAGTTTCCTGGGTCCAGCTAGCAGTAGGGAACTGGGAACCAGTCTGTTGCTTGGTTCCTGTCTCTCTGCTGCTTGAAGGACCAAGAAACTGACCAGCATGTGGCTGGTCAATTTCCTGGGTCCCACAAAAGGCAAGGAGATGGGAACCAGGCAAGCCTAGGGGAGCCCAGAATCTGGCTGCAGCCTGGTTCCTGTCTCCCAACTTGTGCAAAAATTTGAGTTACACAGGGGTTGCAGGAACGTAACCCCCATGTAACTCGAGGGTTTACAGTAGTGTTGGGCATGGCAACTGCTATTCAGTGTAGCCATCGCAGCTCATTGCAAACAGAAGAAAGAAGGTATGTCACCACGTTTTAGAGCTAAAAGAAGCCTTATCCTGTGAGCGAACAAGCATCAGAGATATGTGCTATATGATCTGTGGCTGTGCGCATGCGCACGTTGTGTAAAAAAATTAAGAGACAGTGGGGAAATAGATCAGAAAACAGTAGGTGAGTGGGATAGCTCAGGGAATTGGCAAATAGTAGGAGTACGATTATATAGTTGTATATTAATGGTATTTGAGAGTGTTTCTGTACCTTAGCTCCTCTTGGTTGTTGGTGGCTTACCTGAAATAATTTCTAGGTCTCTGTCCTTGGTGGGTCACTCAAAACTGCAACCGCAGCTATGCTTAATGATCTCTTTGAAATCTCCATTTTGTGTGGACAATGGTGACCTACTCCTCATTTTTTTTTCCCCTTCAGGGAGAGAATCTTTATAAACAAGAGATATGATAGACACATCCACCTAAAAGAGAGTGCTCCTGAATGCAAGGGAGCCTCTGAGTTGTTTTTACAGCATGGGGGAAGGGAAGCTGCATTTCTGACTTAATCAGGATTCTGATTTGGTAGCTAAGTATGAGCATACCCAGATTCTGGAGTTGTGTTATAGTTGTGTTGGCCAGAGGTGTAAAGATACACGATCCCTGAACAACGTTGCTATGCCTGCAGAAGCTGCTAGTGTATACTGTTGTAATGCCAAAACTGCTTTTATGCTATAATTTGTTTTGCTCATATGGGGAAGGGGAGTGTTTGTGTGGCTACATAGAAGAGATTCAAATGCCACCCAGCTGATTAGCAGATCATCCACAGTGCCCACAGCCAGCAGCGTGTGTTCCTACTCCTGGTGTGCGTCTGCACATTCCTGAGAGCACATAACAACATTTATTCTGCATATGGGTGGAAAAATTAGTGGGAACATTGGTCCACAGTAGGACCAATACTTTACCAGCAGAGTATGTCAGTATTTGCGCTGGTTAAGAGCGTCTCACATAGACATGGTACACACATTTCATAGCGATTTAACCCTATGCAGTTCTCAATGTGCTATGGTAGAGGTGCTTTGCCCTTCTGATCTCGTGTTCATGCCTGTGGTGGAGCACATATCTCAATCATGCTATCTGTTTTGGAGGGGAGTCAGCCTTGGTAGAGAGAGTTGTTGCTCCATTGGGGACCCTTGGCACCATTGAATTGGCACATAGTCTTAAAAAGGAACGAATATAGATTATCTGAGATCACCCCAAGGATTTCCAGGTGGCCAGCAGAATGATGTGTTTTTCAGGAACCAGCATTGGCAGCTGATAGCATGAATGTGCAGCAGCAGTTTTACTGCTGTGTTCTGTGCCGCTGCCAGTGTAGACTTTTCCAAAGGGTGGTGGGATGGAGAGGGTCTTTCTCTTCCAGAACAATTGGCAACAGGAAGGGAAAAAATGGAGGACCATTAGGCTAACATAAGACAGGAACACGCAGAAGTACCAGGCACATCTTGGAGGCAAGAGATGCTGAGTAGGCTAAGACTTGCTCTACACTTTTAGATTGACATGACACTTGGGAGCGTAGAAAAGTCGACAGTCATTAGTGCTATAGTGATGCAGATGTAATCCCTATTGTAGGCACAACTAGGCTGACAGCAGAATGCTTCAGGCAATGTAATACTGTTGCTTAGGGATGTGGTGCCCCCAGGATGATTGTGGGGGGACACCCCTTCTGTAGTCTAGCTGCATCCTACAGCAACAGGGTTATGCTGGTGTAGCTAAACTGCTGTGTTCCCCATAGAGTAGACACAACTTGAAGAAATTTTTTATTTATTTATGAGAATATTTCCCATCAAGGAAAATAGATAAAAGTAGGTGATTCCTGAGGCAGTTGAAAGTAGAGTGCTATCTGCCTTGGATCATAGAAGCCTGGCAAGTGGAGAAAAACCACCTGTTCTCCTACCCTGTCCGCCTTTATCGTACGCATGGTTCATCTCTATTCCCCATGTGTGGCAATTGCCACACTGCTGTGGATGTTGCATAGCTTGGCAGACAACAGCAGTAACAACAAACCAGTCTGCTGGCACTGATCATTTTATTGACCAGATGCATTGACTCTCCCTCCCTCCATCACCCCAGTGAAAAATGTTAATCATTTAGCCCTTCTCATTTCATCAAAATACTGTACAAGCATCCAAATGCGTCGGGAGCTGGGAAAGCACAGAGCTCAAGTGCCCACAAGTAAAACTGAATTATTTAGAAAGTGGTGGGGGGATTAGTGTGCGCAGGTGCAGGCTATGAAACAGTGCGGGGGTTGGAATCTTCTGTGGAGAGGCTAGTCCATTGTGAGGTTTGAAGAACAGGACAGGTTTTCCGTTGCTGCCCTCTTGACTCGTACTTGATAACCTTTTCTTTTGCATTCTCCTTCCCTAGCTTCTCCCCTGGTGTGCTCCCCAATGTGTCTCTCTCCTTGTATTTACTTCTGATACTTCACCTGCTGAAGCCATTGTAGTGATCTATTGAGCACTGGCAGCGAACCCACGGACAGACTCAAACCTGGGGTCTCTGGAGCTTTGCACGTGAGCTTCTACAGTTGGAGCTAAAAGCCAGCTGGCTCTCAGCTCAGGCTGTAAAGGAGACTCGTTCTGCCTCTCTCTAAATGGTCTAGGTGCCAGTACATGGGCCAAAGAGCCACACTTAGTAGGCTTGTGGGTTACAACAGCATCCTTGATGTTTTGTACAAACATTAGAAGATGTGGTTCTTGTCCCAGGGGACATTGTGCTTTAATTCAGACACAGTGCAGTTCAGACAATGCTGTACCCTCGATGCTAGTTCCCCTGGAAACAGATGTCAAAAAGCTTGGCTGAAGAAGCAGTGGTCTTCCCTCCCCTCCCTTAAGAAGGATTAGGAAAAAGAGAGAGATCAGCTGTTCTGTGAAGGAGGATAGCCTCTGAAAGACGAAATGGCTTGGAAGAAATGTCCTGAGTGCTGGTGGGAAGTTTCAGGGTGTGTGTAAATACCTGGAATACTGAAGGTAATATGGTCTTACGCCTTGCTTGTGAGCCTTGACAGTCTACTGGAGTCAGCTCTTTTCCAGTCCCATGGACACGTTTTAGCTCTTTTTTTGCCTTGAGCTACCTAGCCCACATTGGACCCAAGCTTTCTTAGACAGTGTTACAATTTAAGAGCTGTCTGGCACCTCGGAAAGTGCTTACACAGGGATGTGTCTGGTTTGAAAATCACAGTAGAGATGATTTATTGCCCACTTCCACCTTCAGTTTGCAACGTACTTCTATAAATACCATTGTAAGAAAACAAGGGGAACCCAGGCTGCAATCCTGCTCCATAACACCTGCACTCAAGTGGTTGTTTCTAGTATTGTTTAACTGTAGTGCAGCTGGGGAACTACAGGAAGAACCAGGGGCACATTTCTGAGCCTCTCCTCCCCTCAACTGCTTTGGGCACAACTCCTCAGGAAGAGGAGACACTGGTACCAGATGGGCTGCTCTGAGATGTGGGAATCCATCACACAAAGTGATTTCTTTCTCCCAGCAGGAGGTTCCAAGCCTCATTTTGCAGAACAGCATGTACACATCACACTTCCCATGGGATTAGAAAGCCCCATCCTTCCAGCACTTGGCTGAGTATCATCATACCACCAGTCCGTTAAACAGCAAACAGGCTGTTTCCTCCTTTGTCACCAAAATGGATTTGATTTGCAAGGTTCCATCTCCCAGGTCAGAGTGTGGTGGTTTTGAGTGACATGGGGAGTAGGGGGAATGTTCTTTCACCCAGATCCTACCCAACATTCATATGTTTTTTGCACAGGGGGAAGTCCAGGGATGGGACAGTTGTTTTAGTCATGTGTTACGTTTTCTCTCTCCGCGAGCCGTGTGCTCAGCCGTTAATTGGAGAGAAAACAATCCAAGGCCAGCTGCTGCTGCTGGACTTTGTTTAAAGCATGGGAAGATGAGGGAAAGCTTCTGTGTGCCTGAGACAGCAGCTGGTGCTAAGCTCTGTGATGGCAGCAGTCATGCTTGGGGACTGTGGCTCAGTATAATTGACAAACGAACCCCAGGTTGTTGTTTTGGATCAGATGCTGTATTTCAAAATGCACATATGTTGTGGGTCTGACACATGGAATAGCAAGCCACAGAGCTTGGAGTTTTATTAATAGTAATAATTTGTCCTTGCTTCTCCCCCTCTCTCTCCTTTACAAACTCTAACACTCACCATCTCCCTGGAAAGCAGCTGAATGGTAACTTCATAGAGATGGCAGCAAACACAAACAAAATGACTTGGTCCTGTGGTTGCCTAGCAAGCCTGTAGCATAGCGGAGAATAGGGTTTAGGAGTTGCGCTTCTTGAATTTATAGATAGCATTGACATAATAAAATGCTGTCCTAGTTATGCCTAGCTAGAGCATCAGATGCCTTATATGAAAAGGAAGTATATTGCCTTCATAGGGTATGTCTATAAAGCAAAGTTATTTTGAAATAACTTTGGTAATGCCTACCCAACGCAACTGCTCTCTTGGAAATAATTTTAAAATAATGACCAGCTTATTTCAAAATAGATAAACCTCATTCTACAGGGAATAGTGCCTGTTTCGAAATAGGGACTGTGTAGGCTCTGTTGCCTGTCTATTTTGAAAAAAGCTAGAGTGTTTCCAATGACTTTATTTTGAAATAGGCCCTATATTTAGATGATGTTTTGAAATAGCTAAGTGCAGTTTCAAAATGCATTTTTGTGTGTAGCAGCGTTATTTCAAAATAAGCTGTTTCAGAATAGCTTATTTCAGAAGACTGCTGTGTAGACATACCAGCTAAAGCCACACTATGGTTTCTATTTCGGGATGCATTTGCATTGTGGTCAAATACCATGCTTGAACCAGGGATAGTGGGAAGTTTGAAATAAGCACTTATGCGAAACCTCGGTGGAGTGTAGTTGGCAGGGGGTTCGAAAAAAGATGCCTTGAAGTAACTTACACAATTTGTGCACTACAAATTGCATAAGTTATTTTGAGCGAGGGCTACAGTGTAGCCCTAGCCTGAGAGAGAGTGCAGAAGAAAATAAGGATGGCAGTGAGTATCAGAGAACTCCTAAATTACCTGAAAGAAACTTGCACCATTTTGTCATTTCACCAAAAGTAGGGAGTTTTGTATCAGAACAGGGTAAAATGAGAGTGGTTTAGTGGCTGGGGCCCTGGGCCAGGTATCAGGTGACATGGATTTTATTCTCAGTCCTGCCACCAACCTTCTGTGTGACTTTGGGCACCTCCTTTGTTTTCCCTGCTATCCTGTGTTTATTTTGTCAGTAAGCTCTTTGAGGCAAGGAGCTTCTGTATATGGACAAGTATCGGAGGGGTAGCCATGTTAGTCTGGATCTGTAACAGCAACGAAGGGTCCTGTGGCACCTTATAGACTAACAGAAAAGTTTTGAGCGTGAGCTTTCGTGAGCACAGACTCACTTCATCAGATGCTGGTCTTGGAAATCTGCAGGGCCAGGTATAAATAAGCCAGAGCAAGGGTGGGGATAACAAGGTTAGCTCAGTCAGCAAGGGTGAGGCTTACTACCAGCAGTTGATGTGGAGGTGTGAACACCAAGGGAGGGGAAGCTGCTTTTGTATTTAGCCAGCCATTCGCAGTCTTTGTTTAAGCCAGAGCTGAGGGCATCAAATTTGCAGATGAATTGTAGCTCAGAAATTTCTCTTTGGAGTCTGGTCCTGAAATTTCTTTGCTGTAGGATAGCTACTTTTAAGTTTGTTACTGTGTGGCCTGGGAGATTGAAGTGCTCTCCTACAGGTTTTTGTATATTGCCATTTCTGCTATCTGATTTGTGTGCGTTTATTCTTTTACGTAGAGACTGTCCAGTTTGTCCGATGTATATAGCGGAGGGGCATTGCTGGCACATGATGGCATAAATTATATTGGTAGATGTGCAGCTGAATGAACCCACGATGGTGTGGCTGATCTGGTTAGGTCCTGTAATGGTGTTGCTGGTGTAGATACATTACAGGACCTAACCAGATCTACAGGAAGGTCTACACTGCAGAGGTTGGTTGAAGAAATTCTCTGTCAAGTTCCCTTACTCTTTTTGTCTGAGGTGTACAGTAACTGGGCCATTGGGAGAGCAATCTGCAGTTGATTTAGTAGACCTTTTAGACCCATTAAATCAACTGCTGTTGAATTGGTCTCAGGATCTGAGCTGTTGTGTAGATGTAGCCATAGACATCAGTTTTCAATCCCATTGAGTTACTCTGTGTGGTGGAAATCTGTGTTTATACACAGAGGTGGATGAGTAACTGCAAAAATATTCCATAAATATTCCTATGAATTTTTCATGAACTCTCCTGTCATCGATGCATGACTTTTGGTTTGCTTTGTTCATGGAATTGGCTTTTTTGTTGCCATCTGTAGTAGTAGTAATGTATTTTAAGTGTACACACATGGGGAAAATAACTGAAACTTGCTTTGTGTATGCATTTGTGATAGGGATTCCATCATGAGTCTTAGACTCACCTAGTCTGGGCACAGGAACAATATCGTGTAGCCAATCTCCACTCCATGGCACAGCTGGAAGAGCAAACCCAATGAACTACTAAATAGATTAGAACTCAATAAATTTAAGGAAATCTCTGTGTATTCTTGGGCACTTCCATGAGCATAAGGTGAAATTTGGATAAATGGCACAGAAGGTCTTGCTTGCACTCCACTAGAATAGAGGTGGGGCCAACAGTGTTGGAACCATTAGTCTAGTTTGTGTTTTTACCTTCTTTTGTTTGCTGTTTAGAAACATTCTCTTTTGATCACCTTCTGTTGCTTGGTTAGTTGGAAGGAGATGATTCTAACTTAGAATAATGGACGGTGCTGGTCTCCTAGTAACCACCAACAGCCCTATTGCTTGGAAAAATGCTACATCCTGTATAGCCCAGCTTTCTGTTTTTGATGCTCCGAAAATTCACAATTCATTGATCAACTTTTGTGTATTTTTTCCTCTGGCGGTGGGGGAAGGGGCTTAACAGATTTTTCTTGCTTTCATTTCAAAGGAAGCATGAAACCTTCTGGGGATGTATCTTAGTTTGTTCTGCATGAGATAAAAGCAGTCCTTTCAAAATAGCAAATACTACAACTGGGGTATTTTTTGTTACAACTGAGCTTTCAAGTTATTTTGTGCTCTGCTTTGTGAGGAGTAAAAATTCTCTTTATTCAACTAAAGCCTTTTGAGTGGTGTAGTCTGGCTGGTTTCTCTGTGTAACTCTGTGTGTAAGCATTCAAATACATATAACAGCCTCACTGACTTGCACCAATAACCAGAAGATTCATTGTGAATTAGCAATCAGTAAAGAAACATGATTTTAAAAGTAAAACAGCGCCACCCGGGATTATAAAACCTACTTGAACTCTCATTCCGTTTCAGTGCATAACCCATAGTAAATGTATGTGGATTGGATTTTGCTGATATGATAAAGTCATAATAATGTGAGACCTTGGCATAGCATGGGAGTGGGAAGTGACAGAAAAGAGGCTCACTGGATCTTTTGTGAGAATGCCAGGCTGTGTGTACAGTGTGTGAAAGTGAAGTTTGTGAGGCTCTAATGTGTCGGGAAAGGCAAAGAGGTTTGGGTCTACAACTCCCCATTTAGTAACTCAGAAGTCACATATCCACTGCAGAACATCAACCATGTGCAGTGCTGAATCGAAAATGCTAAAGGGCACAAGTTCAAGTCCGGGCAGGCTAATAAAAATGTATGCAGTGCTCAGATAGGCAAGTGAGCACACAACAGGTAAGTGGAGCAGAATAGTGTAGATTGGCAGTGGTTTGGGAGAGAGCAAGTTAAAGATTGGCTCATGCATTTTGTATGTCTCATTCATAACTGAAGATCATTTTTTGGGATGCGGGGGTAGCCAGGGAAGAGTCTCTTTTAAAGACCAGATGGTTCTCAATGAAATCACTGACCCTCTCTCTTAGCACTGGGAAAACTTTATTCTCCTTTTTCAGTACAAGGCGGTTTTGTTTTTTGTTTTTGTTTTTGTTTTTTTAATAAATGGTACAGCCAACACTTGACATCACTCACATACATCTCTTCCCCCACCCCGACCCTCAAAAAAAACCCACACATCATAAATGACTGTACTAGTGTTGAGGTCTGAGAGCCAGGGGAGCTGAGTCATGTGAGGAAGAGACCTGCTGGAGGCAGACAAATGAGGGAGGCAGGAAGAACGAGTGGTACTGACATGACAGGGCACATAAGTGAGGTGAGTCACAGATTTGATGAAGGGAAACTCATGAATCATATATACTGTGTGAGCATTTTTGACAGTGTTGACCAGGATTTCTCCCTCTGTAAATCCAGAGGGCCGATGAGATTCTGTAAAATCTTCAGCTGTCAGGAGTGGCTAACAGGGTCTGACAGCCCCACAGAGAGGAGACCTGACATTTTGTCTTGAAACTGGACGTCAGCGAGTAATCTTATTTGCCATCTCTGTTGTGACAGAGGACCCCTCAAATATTTCTACTTCTGAACTTTCAGCTCTGTCTCTGGAGACCCTGCACTTCCAAATACAGATTGTACACATAAGACCCTAATAGTCAGCTCTGGCTCATACTCTACTTTGGTAGAGCTCTAGGTACATGGTTATTCACAAATATCAAACAGCCATCTTCGGTACACTAGTGCAGTGATCCCCATCTTTTTCAGTAACACAGCATACGTCTGAGACACAATTCCACAGCACAACCACTTTTTACTCACAGGAGATTGTGGGGGTGGAGAAGTATGAACATTTAAACCATGTCCCAGCTCCGAAAGGCTCCCACCCTCCCGCTCATTGCCAAGGCAGGGAGGGGGGTGGACTCCCTGCCAGCCCATTGGGGCCAGGAAGCAGCATTTCACCTGGCTCCTGTGGTGTCAGCATTTCTGTTCGCAATGGATCTGCAAATAGCAATGGTGAGGGGAAATTGACAAAATTTCATGGCACACTTGGACAGTTCTCATGGCACACACACTGGTGTGTCACGGCACACTGGTTGAAAACCACTGCACTAGTGAGAGTCCCTGTACTGGATGCCCTTTAATATCCTTATTTCCAATTTGACCTCTAACTCTAGAGCTAGGCCACAATTGTTTTTTAAAGCACGTCTCTGTAGACTCTTTGACCCAATAGCCAAGTCTGGATTTCTTGGCCATGTGACCTAGGTCCAGACACATACCCTTGGGCTGAGATACCCAGATCCTGGTGCTGATTTCTGTACTTCATGTCCAGGCACCTTCTTCATATCCCTGTCTCTACAGACCACAGATCTGGGTCAGGTTTAGAAATGCTGGTACCCTGAGTCTAGAATTCCTTTCGTCAATGCTTAGGCTTTCCAGGAAAATCAGTACTCCTTCCTTTTCTGTCCTGCATCAGAACTCTGGTTTCTAGAGACCCCGATGCTCTGCTTCAGCTTGCAAAGCCATTTCCCCAGGGCACCAGTCTCTGGGCTATCCCTGAGAGGGCAGATGTCTATCATCCCGAGGGGTAATAAGGTACGTCACTGTGGTAGTTATAGTCGGGACACACCTTCTGCACTAGCCTGTAGTCTATGCTGTAGAAGGTGATGTAGATGCAAATGACTTTGAAGGGTTTGGAGCAGACCCAAGAGACATGACTCTGGGTGTGTTCATAGGAGCAGGTTTTGGAGGGGTCATACGTACACAGTGTGGTTTTCTTGGCATGATCCACTTTCTCATAATCCACCCGGCAGTTGAAGATCTTGGATTCTTTGGCCTCAATGAAGATCTGCTGCTCCAGGTCAAATTCCACTGTCTTGGTGGGAGGGACGAGGCTGACGGAGATGGAACCCTGGCCGGTGGAGTTGTGCCGGAAAAAAACATTGACAGTGCCATTCCCATGATCAACAACCTTCCCAGTGACCAAGAGGTTCAGAGTTACTGTCTTGATGTTGGAATAAAAATCACCCCAGCCAAAAATCTTCTTAAACTTGCCTGTGTTTACTGAAGGATCCCTACGTGCTCTCGAGCTTGGGTTCTGGTCCAGTTCGGGCAAGCTGTTTAGGACTCCCCAGAACTCTTGTGAACTAGAGACCAACTCCTCGATAGTCAAATTCTGCAGTAGGGTCTGCATTAGTAGGGACTTGGAGGAGAGGAACTCCCTCTTCTTTCGTAGTGGAGATCTATCTTGAACCTCACTTTCACTTTGATCTGCATCCTCCCCATGTTCTTGTCCACAGATCACCTGATAGAAAAAATGAGAGAATAAGAGAAAGGTATCTTCTCCTTCTGTCTTCTTCCATTCTACCCAGAAAAATCACACATCTTGTCCCATTTCTCATTGTTTTCCCCCTCTCCTTTCTACTACCATAGAATTGGAAGGGACCTTGAGAGGTCATTAAGTCTAGTCCCCTGTAGTCAGGGCAGGACCAAGCACCAACTAAATCATCCCTGACAGGGGTTTACTTGACTTACTTGACTTTAAACCCTTGTACTCAGAGTGGACCATAGGTCCTCTACAGGTCTCCTCCATTCCACTCTGTCTTGGGACAAAATTTCTAGCTGATGCCAGGAATACTCCAGTTGTCCTTCAGTCTCAGTAAATCTCCTCCTCATTGTCTGAGGTCTTCCTCTTTTGCATTTTCCTTGCAGATTCCATGTGATCGTGATGGACTGTGCTGGATGATGGTTTTCTGAGCATGGCCTGGCCATCCCCACTTTCTTTTGATTTGAACGTCAAGCGGTTCTTGTCCTGCTCTGTTACAAAGCTTCTCAGCTGCGACAAAGTCTTGCCATGTGAGGCGAAGGATGCACCTCAGGCGTCTGTTTATGAATGTCTGTAGCTTGTGAGCTGAAGACTTTTTAGGACATGAAGTCTTGCATCCATACAAGAGCACTCTTCACATTCGTGTTGCAGATTCACAGTTTTGTCTTCAGATACTGTTTGTGAACGCCGCATGGGACAAAGTCTTGAACGCAGCTGTTGCTTTCCCTGTCTTGGCATTGATATCCTTGTCTGTTCCTCTGTTTCTGCCCATAATACTCCCTAAGTAGGTGAATTGCTCCACGCTTTTCATCATGCCCTTCCACTGTGAGGGTGTTTGTTGTTGGACGGTTGAGCCTCACGCTCTTAGGTCCTTCCCTTGTTAATACTCAGTCCAGTTATTGAGGCAGTGTTGTCTAGTGTTGCAATCGTTTCTATGCTTGCATGTTGGTGTTTAATCTACTCTTAAATATCGCCAAGGGGCGAGATTCCACAGTTGACCTAGGCAATTTATGAGGTGCTTAACCCCCCTACAGGAAATTTTTCCTAATACCCAATCTAAACCTCCCTTGCTGTTATTTAAGTCCACTGTTGCTTGTCCTATCCTCAGAGGCTAAGGAGAATGTTTTGTTTTTCCCTCTCCCCCTTGAACAACTTCTAGCTACTTGAAAGCTGCTCTCATGTCCCCACCTCAGCTTTCTCCTTCTAAACCACTGCCGTCCTTTTAATCTCTCCGAGGTCAGGTTTTGTAGGTCTTTCATCATTTTTATTGATCTTCTCTGTTCCTTCTCCTAATTTTTTGACGTCTTTTCCTAAGCGGTGGTGCCCAGACCAGGACCCAATACGGCAGCTGCCCCCTAATCAGCGCTGCGTGGAAGAAGGACTTTTCCTCTCCTGCTGACAACGCTCCTGTTAATGCATTACAGAATCATGTTTGCTCACCGCCCCCCACCTCCGCGTCTCCCTTTTTCATTGCTCCTTCCTGGACAGTTACTCCCCCGGTTGTAGAGTGAAACTGATTCTTTCCCGGGAGCGGCTCCTGGCGCTGAATCCCCCCTCTCTACCGCTTTCTCCAAGGTGAGACTGGGTTTTCACCCGCGCTTTGTCCGATCCCAGCGCCAGCCTCCCCGTCCCCCACCTCCCTGCTTAGGGGGCGGGAGGGACAGAGGGGAGCCCTGCTGCTCGCCCCGTCTGTCCCCAGCCGCTGTTGTACGCGGCAGCAGAGCCGGAGCCAAGCAGCGCTGCCGGTCGTCCATAGGGCGCCTTGTGCAGCCGGGGGCCGGCGCTGGCTCCAGGCCGCCGTCTTGGGCGGGGAAGCTCCGGCCGGAGGCAGGTGGGCGGCTCACCTGTTCCGGGAGGATCCGGCTGCCGCTGTGATCTGAGCCGCAGCTCAGTGTCTCCGGGGGGAGACCTGCTGGCTCCCCCGGCCCCGCGCAGGGCAGCCGGGGAAAGCCTCCATCCCGGCCTGGATGGGTCCCAGAGTCCCCGCAGCCCCCGCGCCCCGCTCGCCCGGCTGCGCAGCCACACGCGTCTCTCCCCGGCCCGGCTCACCAGCAGCAGGGCGCTGCTCCCCTGAACCAGCAGCAGCAGCAGGCAGCCGCGCCACAGCCGCATCCTCAGCCGCTGCCTTCGCTGCCGGGCGCGGGGCGGGCTCGCTCCTCTTATAAGCCGGGCTCGCGGCTCCCGCCTGCCCAGGACGCGTCGGGCAACTCCCCGCTGCCGGGCAGAGGCGGGAGCCGGCTCCTCCCGCACCTGCCGCCGCCGGAGCGCTCCCCCCGCCGCGCCGCGCCGCGCCGCGCCACGCCCCGGCCAGCCCTGCGCTGCGCTGCGCTGCGCGGCCCGGGCACCCGGAGGGCAGCCGGCTCCGCGGGCGGGCAGCGGGAAAACCGCAGCGGCAGCGGAGCCGGGACAGCAGATTTCCCTCCAGCCAGGAGCGCGTCCCTGCTCCCAGCCCAGCCCCAGGGCCGCCTCCCGGCAAGGGGGTCCCAGGGCTCCGCGGCATTGCGCCAGCTGGGCGGGCAGCGGACCCACGCGGGGGGTCGGGGGGGCGTCACAAGGTTTGAAATTTTCATAACGACTTTGTTAGTTTGGAAGTTTAGGCCGATTGCGGTAAAAGCGGCGTCTGCGGTTCGGGATCGGAGCCTCCGCGGTTCGGGATCGGAGCCTCCGCGGTTCGGGATGGGGGGAGGGGTTTCCTGAGATTTCCTTTGGATTTTCTGTCCCGCTGGGGGGAGGGGGAATGTCGGCGCTCTGCCGGGCAGGAAAACACTCCGGGGGGGGAGGGGGCTGAGACACGATCTAGGAGCCAGTGGGTGCGGCCCGGGAGCTGCTTTCAGGCCGCCCAGCGAGGGGCCGCGCTGGTTTAGGCAATAAGAACGCAACCTGCCCGCGGACTCCCCGGGCCCGCAGCTTGTGCAGTCGCTTGCCCCGTTCCTGGACAGCTGAGCCACGGGCGTCCTGCGCGCTGGGCAGTTTTACAGCCCCCCAGGCCGGAGACGGTGAGCGACCGCCGGAGGTGCCCGCGGGCCAGGCAGCGGTCCGAAGCTGCTGCGTCCTGCCCGAAGCGGCGGAGGGCGGAGATCGGAGATCGGAAGAGATGAGCCTGGAATAAACTCCGGGGTAGGACCCACAGGTGGCCCGTCCGCGAGTGGCCTTGGGAGTCCCACGCCTTGGCCCCGCCTGGGGAGCGGGATCCCCAGCCCCAGCCGGGCTGCAGACTCGGGTGACTTTGAGGGGTTTCCCCCCCCCTTGGGTGTCTCCTGTGCGCGCCCCGCACCGAGCGCAGCCAGACCCGGAGTTCGGGCCCGGTGGAGCAGCGCCCCGGGAGTGCGCGGTACTGCCCGGGGACGCCCCGCTCTGGGACTCGCGCACTCAGCGAGAGCTTCGCGGGGGTCTGCGGGATCGGGTTCAAAGCACCGCTTCACCCCCTCCTGCGGCTGCTCCGCGCTCCCGGAGGTACCCGGCGCTGCAGCTTACCCGCGCGTCGAGCGGAGCTTAGCCCGGCTCGCAGCGGTGCAAAGGTGTGTGATGGGGTTCAGGGGTCCCCCTGCACTGCACCCCGTCCGCTGGCAGGAGTGACTCTCACTTAGCAGGTACAACAGAAGGTTTATTAGGCAACAGATGTCCAGTTTCTCACAGAAGCGACAGCACAGCAGCCAGAGACAGTCCTTCCAACCTGTCCTGGGGGGAAGACCCCGAGGGGTGCCCCGCTGGGGTGTAGCTTTCCCCCTCCTCAGGCTGGCTGCCTTCCAGCTCTCCCTTTTCCTAGCCTCTAACTGCCACCCCCGATTCAAAACCCCTCTCAGCTCCTCCCTGCTCTTTGTTCAGGCAGAGGTGTTACCTGCCAGTTGTAGCCCCAGGGTCATCCTTAGCCACTGGGAGCTGCTGCTTGCCTCAGACATCCAGCCTGACTCACACATGCACTCCCCCCACTCCATCACAGGTGGCAGAAGGGGCCTTAACTTTGTGGTGCGTTTGTGCAGTTGACCGCACCCCGGGAGAAACCTGCCACGCCCGCAGGCTGTTATTGTTAGTATTGGCGACAACATCCGCTGGTCACTGGCGAGCTTGAAAAACTCCCCATGAAACCAGCCACGTGCGTGACTCGCGCCCCAGACACCTCTTCCCCGCGCCCCGGGCCCTCCTCTGTGACATGGCCATGGGCATGGCCCAGGCCTGCTCATAGGAGCTCCGGTTTCGCCTATGCCCTGGGTGAAGTTCACAGCTGGCAAAGAACTGAGGAAACAACTTAATTCCCCCAAAGCCTCTTTATTTGCAGTCTCCCAAAATTCAATCTGCCCCCCTAGGCTGTGACAGGCGGTATGAACAGAACTCCTCAGGAGAGAGACCCCCGGCCCGGCCCGGCCCAGCTGCAGGGGAAAACACAGCAGTGTTTTTCACCAGGAGATCTCGGTGGAGCTTGTTACGCTCGTGTCACCGATAAGGAAACAGGCACAGCGGGAGAAATGACGTGCTCAGGGTCCCAGCCGGGTACCGTGTGTAGGTTCAGGGTAAGCGGCCAAGCCAGGGATAGAACTGGGATCTCCTCAGTCGCAGTCCAGTGCACTAACTCCTGTGCTTCACTGTCTCCCACACAAATCCCCCCACCCCGAGTTTTCTCGTCCTCACTGGTCACTCTGTGTCTCGTGAGCTGGGCAGCAAAGCTGAGCCTGGCAGCACACCCTGGAGGGTCGCACGCTATGGGTCCAGGAAGTGAACACCGAACAGGGTGGGTCCTGGAGAGCTCTGCCTCTCCCTGTGTCAATGGGGCCCCTGTTCAGGCACCTCCTGGCAGTGGGACACAAGCAGAAACAGTCGCTCTGTCCAGGTAGGGCTCAGACCTTGGGGGCCAGGGACCCATTGAGGACAAGGAACTGGCACAGCTGTGACCGGACACTGCAGCAGGTGCACTTTGTGGTGCTCTCTTTGCTGCTGCGAGGGTGGGCTGGGGGTAGATCACCGTGTGGGTGTCTAAACCGCCAGTGAAGACAGGCCAATCCAGGCCATGTCAATGCTGAGAGGGTCACACTGAGGATTGCTGTTAACACCCGGCGTTGCGGTCCTGGAGCTGTGGGGGTCACACCCAGTGATGGCTGACTGTGCCCCTGAGCCCAGGGGAGAGAGGAATCATGTTGGAGGAGCCTGGCGCACTGGGGCCCAAGGAAGGCTGGATCCTGGACAGCAGTTCTGTAGCAAAGCCCGGAAAAGGGCCATGTGACTGCTAAAACCTGCAGGACACAGCACTGGTGGACGAGCCTGGCCTCGTCCCAGCTGGGTGGCTTGGCTGTCCTCATGGGCTGCGTGTCCCTAACCACCATGGCTCCTGTGGCTGAGCAGGGATGGGGTGCAAAACTCGTTGGGCCGGGCGGGGTGTGTGTTTGGGCTGGGGCGAATGTTGGGGCCTTGTGGGGGGATAAAGGGCTCAGGTCAAGTGGGGTGGGGGATCCTTAGGCCAAGCAGGGGTGAGGTGTTCAGGCCAAGAGGGGATGGGCTGTTTGGGTGGGTCGGGTGGGGGCCAAACCGGAGGTGGCCCTGCTGCTGAAGCTGTGGTTCTGGCCACCGTCCTACTGTGGCAGGCGCCCAGCTTCAATCTGGGCCCAGGCCCAGCAGTCTTGGGCTCCGGCGGCCAAGTAAGATAACTTAGTCCTGGGGTTGCTCCCCTCCTCACTGTGCACTATGCCGCATTCTCAGCCCCCTGCACTGCTTCCAGCAGGCCCTCCCGCAACACCCTGTCCTGAGCCTCTCGTAAATTTTAATGCCTTGCTCTGGGCCCCACTTATGCCCCACACAGGCCCTGGCCCTTGCTCCTGAACCCCCAACATCCCCAGCACCCTCTCCAAACTTCTGTACCCTGACACATTGCAGCTCCCTGCCTTGAGCTCTTCTGCATCCCCACATCCCCAGCTTCCCACATTCCATCTCCTAACGGGTGGAGTGTTTCTAATTGCCTGGTGGATTTGCTGAGCATCTCCAAGCTGAGCCGTGTGGATAATACGTATTTTGGTGTGTGCACGAGCTTGAGCTGTCAAAAAGGATGATGATACAGGTACTCTTACAGCAGTGTTCATTTTCTTTTTATTTGCTTTCATATGAAATGAGCATCATAAGCATTGCTCCTGGTCAATTTTTCCTTATTTGAATAGATTGTCTTCCACGCTCATCGACTGGTTCCAATATCCATAGTTAGGTTTTCGTTTGTGCTGGTGGTGTGGAGCCACACACCAGTTTTACCAATCCAGGTTGGTAGCATCATCTGGTTTTGGGGGCAAGAGGCTTCCTGGAGTGAGCCCTGCTGGGATCCCCTAATGTGGACAGTTTTGCGTCACCCAGAGGAAGGTACTTTTTCCTTTTTCTGGCTGCATCCAGTGAATACCAAGGAGCTGTCTCTCTCTCTCTCTTTCTCTCGCATGCACGCGCGCGCACGCATGCACGTGCACACACACACACACACACACACACACACACACACACAGACCTTGCAGCCCTGGACACACTTATAGAAGTGGAGGTGGCCTGTCCAGGGGGTGGGGTGCTGGCCTGGGACTTTAGAGCCCTGTTTCATCTGCAACTCTATGGCTGATCTCTGTGGCCACGGGGGCGTTGCCTCCCCACTCTGTGCCACTGCTTTCCCCCTCTGTCTTGTCTCTTTCAAATGTTTGAGCTTTGATGTAGGGCCCATCTCCTCCTGTGTGCCTATACCACCTAGCACTGTAGAAGCACAGAGTAAAAGCTGTGCCTGTCATGCAAATCATAACCTTCCAGGCCACATCCCGGGGACCAGTGCAGGGCTGCGCCGCACACCACAGGGATGGCCTTTTGTGCAGTCTGGTTTTACATGGCCAAACAGTGGGATCTGTCCAGTGCGACATTCAGCGGGTGCGTAGGCCACCGCTCCCCGACACCTGGCCCACAGGAGAGCAGCCAGTTGGCTACGGAGGGGCTCGTTGAGAAACTCCAGCGTTTCCCACCCTGTGCTCAAAATAGGTCTGCAGCTGGGACCTACACGTGTGCAGTGCAGTGGGAAGGGGTCTTGGGTGAGGGCTCAAAGGAGCAGTGCAGGTTCTGGGCAAGGACAAGGTGGGGGTGAAGGAAGAGCTGTGGCCCGGAAGACTGTGCCGGCAGGCTGACCGAAGGATGCCAGTTGTGAGGGATTTGTTTTTTCCCCTATTGATCAGTGCAAAATGGTCCATTCCTGGGTGGCCTTTTCTGGGTCCATGCTGCCCTCCAGTGGATCTCTTTGCATTAGCGTCCACTTTGGTTTGGTTGTGGGAGATGCCAGTGAGATGGGAGCCTGCAATGGGCGAAGGGCTTGGAAAACAGCAGTGCTGATGCTCCTCGGGCAGCTGTGGAGAGCAAATTAGATGCAGCTTAGCAATAAACAGGCTGGGAGCGATTGTCCATTTTCTCTCAGCACATTCCTGTGAGGAAACCACGTGCACGCAGCGGGGCTCCGCACGCTGGTATGCAGCAAACGGGTCTGCGTGGCCTACGTGCTACTGCTCTGCGAGCTTCTGGTGGCTCTGGCAGGGGAAGGCTGGGAGGCCATGTAAGGGGCTGTTTGAAGGAGAACTCCCCAGTGCCTGTGCACTGCGCAGTGGAGAAGGTCAGTGCTGCTTTGCGCTGCCTGTCGTAGAGAGGTGCGTCACATCGCCAGCAACAACAAGAAGTCCTGTGGCACTTTATAGACTAGCGGATATTTTGGAGCATGAGCTGTCGTGGGCAAAGACCTGCTTCATCAGATGCATGAGTGGTGGTGGGGGGTCCCAGTAAGAGGAAGGGCCAGAGCTGACAAGGTCTATTCAGCAAGGTGGAAATGGCCCAGTATCAGTGGTATGTATCAAAAGAGGAAAAACCAAGTCAGATCAGACAGGGGGATGTTGGCCCATTGTCAGAGTCTAAGGGGGAGATATTCAAACCCAGGGCAGAGAAGCTGCTTTTGTAAGGGGCCAGCCACTCCCAGTCTCTGTTTAATCCTTGGTTGATGGAGTCAAATTTGCAAATTAATTGCAGCTCAGAGATTTCTCTCTGCATTTGATTTTTGAAATTTCTTTGTTTCAGGACTGTCACCCTTACCCTTACATCTGCTACTGAGCGTCCATGGAGATTGAAGTGTTCCCCCACAGGTTTCTGTACATTGCTGTTCCCGATGTCTCTTTAGTCCCCAGATTAACTCCCGTGTACAATCACACACTGCTGGGGATTTCCCCCCGGGGGTCAGAATCAAGCCAGTGGTCTTCAGCTTGCTGTGGGCCTTGGAGTTCCTGGTCTAACCAGAGGGAGTGTTCTGGAAACCCTGGTCTAAACTCTACCATCAGACTGAAGAGAAATGTGGGGTTTCCCACTCTGGCGCTGACAGCATTGAGCTCTCTCTGGGCACCCCAGCAGGGTACGGTTTGTATCCATGTGGATCGTTAAAACAACACAACCACCAACAAAACCTAAAACCCTCTGAAAAGCAGTTTTGTTGCCTTGGTCTGCCCTGGTGCCAGAGAGACAGAAAAATCCAGTGTCCTTGGGAAGTTCATCCCAGCATCCCTCTGCAAGGTCTTCACCCTCTATTTCCTACTATCCAGCCAGAGCGGTGGGCTCTCTTCTCCAGCCGTACCAAGGAGTGTACCTGATAGGAATGACATTTAAGCTTCTCTAGCCCACAGCACCTAGCAGACATATCTTTGCCATGTGGTTAGGCCTCCCCCTGGGCTAAAACTGACAGTGTGTTTGGATTTTAAGTGACAAAACCAATTAACCCATTCCTCTGTGCTGCATCCTTCCTTGGGTTTGCAGGGCGCACACGCAGGCCCCAGGCACAACTTGGGAGTCCCTGGTTAAAATACGGGTGACCTATCGCAAAGGCCTCTTGTAATTCTGGGGCCAAAATATACAGATGCTGTCCCATAGGCCATGCAACAAGAATCATAGAATCATAGAACACTAGGACTGGAAGGGACCGCGAGAGGCCATCGAGTCCAGCCCCCTGCCCCAATGGCAGGACCAAGTACTGTCTAAACCATCCCTGATAGACACCTACCTAACCTGTTCTTACATATCTCCAGCAATGGAGATTCCACAACCTCCCTAGGCAATTTATTCCACTGTTTGACCACCCTGACAGTTAGGAACTTTTTCCTAACGTCCAACCTAAACCTCCCTTGCTGCAGTTTAAGCCCATTGCCTCTTGTTCCATCCTCAGAGGCCAAGAAGAACAAGTTTTCTCCTTCCTCCTTGTGACTCTCTTTTAGATACCTGAAAACTGCTATCATGTCTCCCCTCAATCTTCTCTTTTCCAAACTAAACAAGCCCAATTCTTTCAACCTTTCTTCATAGGTCACATTCTCTAGACCTTTAATCATTTTTGTCGCTCTTTGCTGGACCCTCTCTAGTTTCTCCACATCTTTTTTGAACTGCAGTGCCCAGAACTGGACACAATACTCCAGCTGAGGCCTAACCAGCACAGAGTAGAGCTGGAGAATGACTTCTCATGTTTTGTTCACAACACACCTGTTAATGCGTCCCAGAATCATGTTTGCTTTTTTTGCAACAGCATCACACTGTTGACTCATATTTAGCTTGTGGTCCACTATAACCCCTAGATCCCTTTCTGCTGTAGTCATTCCTAGACAGTATCTCCCCATTCTGTGTGTGTGAAACTGATTGTTCCTTCCCAAGTGGAGCACTTTGCATTTGTCCTTATTAAACTTCATCCTGTTTACCTCAGACCATTTCTCCAATTTATCCAGATCATTTTGAATTATGACCCTGTCTTCCAAAGCAGTTGCAACCCCTCCCAGCTTGGTATCATCTGCAAACTTAATAAGCGTACTTCCTATGCCAATATCTAAATCATTGATGAAAACATTGAACAGAACCGGTCCTAACACAGACCCCTGCGGAACCCCACTTGTTATACTTTTCCAGCAGGATTGAGAACCATTGAGAACTACTCTCTGGGTACGGTTATCCAGCCAGTTATGCACCCACCTTATAGTAGCCTCATCTAAATTGTATTTGCCTAGTTTTTTTATAAGAATATCATGAGAGACTGTATCAAATGCTTTACTAAAGTCTAGGTATACCACATCTACCGCTTCTCCCCTATTCACAAGGCTCGTTATCCTATCAAAGAAAGCTATCAGATTAGCCTGACAAGATTTGTTCTTTACAAATCCATGCTGGCTGTTTCGTATTACCTTACCACCTTCCAAGTGCTTTTCCAAGAGGTAGGGATTGATTGCCCCATGTGCCACTTGTGACTGGAGTGTTATTCCTGTTGGTGCCAAGGCTGACCTAGGGCTCGCCTGGCGCTCCAGTGGAGTAACTTGTGGCTTACAGAGGCTCAGTAGCATCAGAAATGATCCCATGGCTTCCAGCAGGTGATGGGCCCTCCCGATTTGGGACTCCAGAGGGCAGCAGGGTGGTGCTGGAGGCTGGAGCGGACTGCCTGCTTTTTCCCCTGGCTCTAGTTGCAGACCCAGCTTGGTGAGTTTTATGGTGGATCCCTGAAAATGCACTGGGCCCGGCAGGGTAGTTTCAAAAACATGGTGTCACGTGGCTGTTGCAATTACCGCTCCAGAAAGAGCGTTGATGTTGGTTTCACAGCCAATGTCTCACGTAGGAAACTACACTCTCTTCCTTCAACTTTCCCCTGCAGCAACAGTGCTGATTTGTGGCATCCAGCTGACATGCTGCAGGGGTATATCAGGGTAGGCAGAATTTTGTTACCCCGTTTGGGCTAGGTACCAACACACATGCAGCCACTCTTCTCTGATTGGATGTAGCGTGGTTATGCACGGCTACACAGTTCCTATGTTCCACTCCAGAGACAGCTGCATTGTGGTTCTGGTAGATCCATAATGTATGAAGTGTGTTGGGGTGGAGCTAAATGTCAGACATTAATCTAGTGAAGAGAATGATGTGCTATCCTGGCAAATATTTCAATTATTTCTCCCTTTTGGGTGCCTCCCCAAACCGGCTTGTTTGAAAATCCATGCAAAGTCTTGAGAGAAGAGGTTTTGCTTCTGCCCCAAACTGGCTGTGGAGTTGAGTTCTCCTGCACCAGGAAAACCTTTGCCTCTCTCTTGCCCATTCATGGTGTTATCCCAGCTCTGATCTGAAGGGCTTTACATGTCATCCCCACATACTGCAGGAATAATGTCTCTAATTTCACCTCCCTTCCTCTGTGGCTGAGGATCATTCCATAAAAATAACACAGAAAGCAACTAGACTGAGAAAAAATAATTATGTGAAAAACCAATCAGTGCCACAGGGGCTTTCCTGCAAGTAGCTGGTTTGGAGAGAAGGCTGCTAAGGGCAGCGCATGTGCCCCTCTGCCCTTTCACCCGGAGGGTGAGGATTGCATTGCACGCTCCAGGCTCTGGCTTCCCAGTGGAAGTGCTTCCCTCCCCCATTGACTGGGAAGGGCCTGGGGATTTTTACCCTCTTGGCTTTCTGTGGGGGTGTGGCTGGGGCATTTTACACTTCATTTGCTCAAGGATCATCTGGGTGGGCTACGGTTCCTTACAGCGACCTGTTGACAAAGTCACTGTTGGAAGAGATTTCCTGACAAAACTTCCGTTGACAGAGTGTGGCTGCACACCAAAGCCCGTCGGGAGAGAGCTCTGCTCTGTGCACAGAGTCCAGACTGCCCAGCTGCTCTCTCGACAAAACAGGCACCTGGAAACACAGCAGACAGGGCTGCTCAGTGTCCTGGCTGCCCTGTCCGTGGAGAGATTTAGGCTCCTAAATAGCTAGGTCACTTCAGAAGGTGGGACTTAGGCACATTTCACATACATACACCCGGCATTAGTGCACAGGCCATGGAACAACCTGGGAGCTGTTCCCAACTCTGACACTGGCCTGCTGGGTGACCTCTGGCAAGTCACTTCTACACTGCGTCACTCATTCCCCCTCCCGCTGTTTGGCTCTCGCCTGTCTGTGGGAGTGCCTCCTGCTTCATGTTTGTACAGCACCTGGCTGTGGCCACCCCACCCAGCTGGATTAAGGCTCATAGGTGTTACAGCTATGCAAATAACAGGGCAGGACCAAGAAAGAGCACAAAGCAGCCAGCAAGGCTGTTTAATGACGCATGAGCTGAGAAATTAATCCCCTGTCAACAAAAGGGTGTGTATAAGAAGTGGAAACTTGGACAGATGACTGAGGAGGAGTATAAATATATGGCTGGAGAATGCTGCAGTGTAATCAGGAAGCCAAAAGCACAACTGGAACTGCAGCTGGCAACGAATGTGAAGGGTAACGAGAAGGCTCTTTACAGTCATGCTAACAATAAGAGAGTGATCAGGGAGGGCATGGGGCCGTTACTGGGTGAGGGAGGTAACCTGGTGGCAGATGATGTGGGAAAAGCTGAAGTACTCAATGCTTTTTTTTGCCTCAGTCTTCACGGACAAGGTCAGCTCCCTGACTACAGCACTAAGCACTGAAGTAAGGAAAGGAGGTGGGGAGCCCTCGGTGAGGAAAAAACAGGTTAAAGGCTATTTAGAAAAGCTAGATGCACACAGATCCATGGGTCTGGATTTAATGCACCCAAGGGTTCTGAGGGAATTGGCAAATGTCATTACAGAGCCTTTTGCCATTACCTCTGAAAACTCATGGAGATCAGGAGGGGTCCCGGATGACTGGAAAAAGGCAAATGTAGTGCCCCTCTTTAGAAAAGGAAGAAGGACAATCCAGGGAACTATAGACTGGTCAGCCTCACCTCAGTACCCAGAAAAATCATGGAGGGGCTCCTCAAGGGATCCATTTTGAAGCACTTGGAAGAGGGGAAAGTGGTCAAAAGTAGCCAACATGGATTCACCAAGGGCAAGTCCAGCCTGACCAATCTGGTTAGCTTCTGTGGTGAGGTAACTGGCTTGTGGACATGGGGAAGTCAGTGGATGTGATGTACCTTGACTTTAGCAAAGGTTTTGTCACAGTCTCCCACAATATTCTTGCCCCAAGTTAAAGAAGTGTGGCTTGGATACATGGACTGTGAGATGAATAGAAAGCTGGTCGAGCCCACGGGGTAGTGATCAATGGCTGATTGGAGGTCAGTTTCAAGCGGAGTACCCCAAGGATCAGTAATGCCTCCCCCTGATGCCTTGTTCTGTCTTTCGCTGTGAGGTCCGGCCAGAGCCAGGCCACAGAATGGTTGAGACGGGTGGCTTGAAAGCTTATTTCCCTCCTTTCACCCCAGCCCAGATCTGCTGCCTGTGGGTGGATGTGGCTCTAGGACAGCTCTGATTGATGAGTGAGCCTCACCCAGCCGCGGGAGAGGTGCTGTGTGGGCAACAGCTGGCACAGCTTCTGAACAGTTTGTTCAGGGGCTTCCCAGGAATCATAGAATCCTAGGACTGGAAGGGACCTCAGGAGGTCACCTAGTCCAGCCTCCTGCCTGAAGCAGGATCAACCCCAACTAAATCATCCCAGCCAGGACTTTGTCAAGCTGGGACTTAAAAACCTCTAGGGCTGGAGATTCCACCACCTGTCCAGGTAACACATTCCAGTGCTTCACCACCCTCCTGTGAAACAGTTTTTCTTAATATCCAACCTACTCCTCTCCTCCTGTGACTTCAGACCTTCTTCTGCCATCCATCACTAGGAAAAACAGCCTCTCTGCATCCTCTTTGCCCCCACCCCACCCCCCGCCATCCCCTCCTTCAGGAAGTTGAAGGCTGCTATCAAATCACCCCTCAATCTTCTCTTTCTTTGGTTCCCATATTGGCTTTTAAACCTTCCTGCTACAGACCAGGTGGCTGGGGGTGGGACCCTGGGAAAACAAGCCCCAGCAGGCCTGCCCCCTCCTCCCACAACAATCACAAGTTGCTTTGGAAAGCGTAGGCCACTATTTTCTGAGTCCTCCCTCTCCTAGTTTATCACTCTGAGCTCCTTGGATGGCCTAACGCTGGCTTCTGTCAGTCAACACCTTTGACCCGAGCCAGAAAAGAAACAGTTTGTACAATGGATCCACATTGCGGCTTCTGAGGTTTTAGAAAATTAAACCAACAAATTGTTTGTTTCTGTGAAACCTGCTCTTTGCCACAGCCCCCTGAGGAAACTGAGCTCCCCAGCCAAAATCAGAGAGAGCAATGGGAGAAAAACCAGGCTAAACCTCTATTGTTTTCATTCTGCAAATCCCCTTTGGGCTCAGATGGTAACATTTCTTCTTCCAAGTGACAGGGGATGCAGACAAACAGCTGTCTCCCTGCACTAAGCGCAGCTCTCAAGGACCAGGAACCCAAATGTGCATCCCACACCAGTTTAACCACTCTGATGGTTGCTTCACAAAAGGCCGTTTCCAACCCAGCAAATGTTTTTGAACTTAATTGGATTTGCTCTCCTTGTTTCTGCAGCTTTCATGCTTCTTATTTTGCTATTTATAGGGAACATCTGTCCAGCAGGGAACCTGCCTTTGCTTACAAGCTCCTCCAAGAAATTATGCTTCTTGATTACTGGCAGCTCCCAGGAGATCCAGGTTTGTTTTCCATTTTCAGCTGGATTAATCCCCATCAGGTACAGGGTTAGAGCAAAGCCTCGTCCGCACTACGTGGTGCCCTCGATCTATTTCAGCTATGGAAATGGCCTACCTGAAGCCGACCTGCACCCTGTGTCAGGTCTCCAGGGGCTGTTCTTCCATTGACACCAGCTACTCTTCTCACCTTGCAATAGGTCTACACCAGACATTAAAGTCAATTGTCGATAACACGATCTAGCCATAGCCACAATTATGTGTCTACAATGAACTTATCTGGCCATCCTCACAGAGGATGGGTGAAACTCTCCAGTTGCCCTCCCTGACTGCTCGTGAGATTGAGGAGTGCACAGATTGGCTCTTGACCCCCAGATAGCTCAATTTCCCATGTCCCCACTAGGTGTGTGAAATCGAAGCACAGGAGATCGATCTTCTGCATAGAGAAGACGACCTTGGGAGGGTACTGGCGTTTACAGGCGCATGCTCAGAGATTGATTTATTGCGTCTAAGCAGATATGACAAATCAATGGCCGGTGGATCGATTGCTGGAGCACTGATCCACCACCTAGTGTAGACAAGGCCTAAGTGAGGGACTGACCTGCCACTGGGGAACTGCTGTTGAAACAGGGGGTCTGGGAGCTGATGGGATAATTTCTGGGTGCACTTGGCTTAAGATTGAATTTGAGCCCTGAATTTCTCCTTGGGTGCCAGATACCTGGTCCCACTGAAGACCATAATAAAGCTCCAGTTGACTTCAATGGCTGCCAAATTTTACCCCAATGGGTTTCATGTGGGCGAGGAATGGGAGCTGCCCATTGCCACTCTCGCCCTAAGTAACCACCTTGCAAAGGAGGAGGAAATACAAAGCCATCCACCAACAGCTGAGGAAAGCAAGTGCCCATCACCTGATCATGTCTGCAGGTGAGTCTCTGAAGGAATTGGCTGGGAGATCCCATTGCTTGTCTTTTAAATGAGATGTGAGACAGCCCTGGAGAATAGACTGCAAGGGTAGGGAACAATCCAGCAATGGATGGGGAATGGCTAACAATAACTAATAGTTGCATATGATTAACCTATGTGATTAGCATCTCTAGTTCCTCTAAACTTGATAAAATACCAAAGGATTTGAGATTGTCAAACCAGTCAGGAGAAAGGGCCACATAGTTTCCCATGAAATATTAAGTCTCCTACCTGACTCTACGTTATCTTTCACTTCTGCAAATCCCTCACTCCCATTTTCTGTGCCCATGATGGCAATACAATGTGTAGACTGTGCATCTACCCTTTCCTCCTTCCAAGGAGCTTCCAGCCCTTTGCAGATATGAATTAAGCATCATGCACTGCTGCAACTTGGGGAAAACTGGTGTGTGTGTGTGTGTGTGTGTGTGTGTGTGTGTGTGTGTGTGTGTGTGTGTGTGTGTGTGTGTGTGTGTGTGTGTGTGTGAGAGAGAGAGAGAGAGAGAGAGAATTTACCCTGGGGTCATGCAGCAAATCTCTGCCTTGAACACAGGTTTCCTGACTAATGTTCCCTGTAAGCTGCGAAGTTGGGCAGCCAACCAGAAGAGATAAAAACGCAGCCCAGCTGGTTCGCAGAGCATCCATAGCCAGCAGCGTGTTTCTTACTTGTGGTGCACATCCAGATATGCCTTGATGCACAGAACAAAATTTGTTCTGCACATGGATGGAGAACATTAGAGGAAACACTGCTCCTGACTACGCCTTAACCACAAAGTCATCCTTCCTCACTCTCCAGGCATCTCAAGAATATCCCATAGTGATTTTCAGGACGTGCACCCCCTGTGCAAACACCACAGAACCCCTACCTTTGTGGTCAAGGTTAAAGATGAGATGGGTAACACATGCAAATACAGGGGGCTCACTGGCTGGTTTTGGCATGGGCTTATGGCTGCAGAACCACTCAGGAGACAGACCTAGGTTTGGAGTTTGGGGCATTCCCAGTCACTAGGCATGTGTGATCCATTTGTACACTAACAGTTTTCATGTCAATCAACCACAGCACCCCAGTCTTCTTCCTCCAGGGGTGATAGTCTTGTGCAAGGCTGCTTTATCTGCGCATGACGCTGGGTACTGGCCTCAACCCAGAACTTCGGAAACATCAGAGGCAAGGGGTGGTGCATCAGCTCTCCCGCCACAGGCTGCTATCCCGTCGGTGGCGTGTTATGAGATGATGAAGAGCAGGACACTGTCTGCTTTTCCACGCAGGAGCTCTCACTGCCTGCTGAGCTTTGGCCAGGCTGGTGTGCCACGTTACATGGGCATTTTAATTTGCACAGTGACACGTGGCTGAGAAATGGACAGCTCTGTCTGTGGAAAGAGGATTGGCTGCTGCTGATTCACAATGAGGCCCATGCACACCAGCTCAGGAGCATTTTAACATGATGGCCTAATGGTTATTAATTCTGCTGGAATTTACTGCAATGCCTGTAACCCTGATGGACTCATTGGGTTGTTAATATAAATATTCTAAGTGCTTCTCTGGGATATTGCCCTAGAACTTGGGATTTAGCTAAAAGGGTCGTGAACAGAAGCTACTGTTTCTTGAATGTCTTTTCTGCATTTTCTCCTGTGGGCCAGCTTCTGTGCTGTGTCCACAGAGCGAAGGGGAATGCACAGACCGTACAAGGTTGCTTTATGCCCAGGCTTCATACCAGGATGTTGCTGTGGCCAAAATAGTCCATGGCATAACTTAGAGCCGCCCCCAGCTGCTCTAACTTATGGCAGCCTTTTCCAGGAGGCAATGCAGACCAGAACCACCTTAGCAGTCAGGATTATAGTGACTTCCCTTCCTGCCTCAGTGTAGCCTCTACGCCACCTGGACTTGTGGGCAGGGTTCTTTCTAATTTTTTCCCATCCATGTGTGGAATAAATGTTATGTGCACCCAGGCGTGTCGATGTGCACCACCCATAGAAACACACTACTGGCTGTGAGCATTTTGCTAACCAGTGGGGTGGCATTTCAATCTCTCCTGGGTGGCCACCCGAGCACTCAGCTTAGAGGGGATGTGGAGTGAAGCTGCCAGTGTAGCGTTCATGATGCCATCTCGGTGCTCTGCTGAGTTCTCTCTGATCATAGGATGCTCTTTCTGTCTCCTCTCTGCTGTGGGATCTGTGTAGAAGGGTGGAAGTGGTGGGTTCAGAATTGACTGCACTGAATTTTGAACACAGGCCGCTCCTCCTAAGTCAGCTCCAGGGATCCGGAAATTTGTCCCCCTTTGTTTGGCCGAGTTCACAGCAGCGAGTGCTTCCTACAAAGGTTTCTAATTTCCTCTTCTTTCTCTTTTTGTGCTCTGAAACTCTTTCTTCCCCTTCCAAGAGCCACCCAATCACTCATGTTTCAGGTTAGCTCCTCTGCTCTGGCCCTGGCTAAGTGGTCCCTGATCCAGGCCTTCCCACAGGTTGATTCTTTCCCCCTGCCTGGCGAGCTGATGCTCCCCCATGTGTTTCTGGTTAGGGGAAGTTGGCCTGGCAGATCTACAGTCCCAGCCCTCCTCCTTGGTGGGAAAGGTTGTGTTCCAAGGACCTGCAAATGTGTGATGGCTGCAATTCGACTCCCTGGGCTTCCATTCACCGCCAAAAGGAGAACGGCTGGTGCCAGACTGCAACCCTCCAGGGAGACTGGAAATATTTAGGACTCCATCCAAGAATCAATAAAATAAAGACCAGGCCAGGACTGCTGGGCTTGCAGGGTCCTGCCAAGGGATAAATCCCCAGCCGTGGGGAGGCGCAGGCAGTGGTGCAGAGAGAGACGGGTTTGGCATGCCGACACTGCCAGGAAAGTTCAGGTCCAAGTTCCTCAGACAAGCTCACTGCTGCTGGGGGGGAGGGGCGTGTGGACAGGGTGATAGGTTAATGCCAGGTGTTCCCTATGGACATCCAAGGGCAGCTGGCACCCTCCCTGGTTCCTAGGTTAACCCCTGGCACGGGAGAGTTGTAGCTAGCTCCAGTGTTCACTCATTAGTATTATTTAGCTGTATGAATGTAATACCTAGTAGTCCCAGTCATGGACTAGGCCCCTGTTGTGCTAGGTGCTGGACAAACACAACCAGTGCCTGTCCCAAGGCCTTACAATCTCAGTATAGCTACAGGCATTGTCCCAAGGTGGGAATCCTTGTGTGCTCTGAGGGAGGGAGAAGGGGAGGGAGGGAGAGCTCAGTGGTTGGAGCACTGGCCTGCTACACCCAGGCTTGTGAGCTCAGCCCTTGAGGGGGCTAGTTAGGGATCTGGGGCAAATAGATTTAAAAGGGAGGGGGGGAAAAAAGGGTGGTGTTTAGTCTTGCCAAGAGGGCAGGGGACTGGCCTCAATGACTTCCCAAAGCCCCTTCCAGCTCTGTGAGGTGTGTATCTCCATATATTCACAATTTTATAAGAGCAAAACCCCTGCCAAGGAAAGAGGGCAAGGCTGTGAGCAGCAGGGGGATGAGCTGTCATTCTTATCCCTGCGGCTCCAGCTGTGCTGTTACACTGGGCTGAGCACTGGGCTGGGAGTTGGGATACTTGGGTCCCAGCCAATGGTCCTTCGAATCTCGTCCATCCATTCACAGAACAATTTTTTATGTGCACTGAGGAATGTGCCTCACCAGTAGACACCAAAGACCCAGCGGTGGGCGCTCTGCTAATCAGCTGGGTGACATTTGAATCTCTCCTGAGTGGCTGCCCAAGCAGGCAGCTTCCAAGGAAAACTGGTCCTAGCCTTGCCACTGACACACTGAGTGACCCCAGGCAAATTCCTTCACTTCTCTGTGCCTTCATTGCCCCAGCTGTGTACTGGGGAATATTACTCACCTCTTCTACACCAAGTTGCTATCTGAGGATGTGCTATTGAGATACTAAGTCGGGGTTGGGAGTGGGAGGCTTTTAAGAATAAGCAGCTGCTCATGCACCTGTATGTATTGTGAGCTGTGGGAATTGTCTCCTGAGGCTCCGCAGCCTGGTCTACCTCTAGATGCCAGTGCCAGAGGAAAGTGAAGCACAGCATGAAATCCAGAAACGCCCTCTCCCTGCTGTTTCCACAGCGATTCAGAGCCATTGGCACATACCAGGACCACGACTCTCCCTTACCTGAGCCTCTGGCTTTAGGATGGTCATCAGATGGCTGCACCAGTCCAGCTCTCCAGAACTGGCCTTCTGATTGGACATCCATCTTCTCTAGACATGCTGTGGCACCCATGATGTCTGAACCATCACTGCCAAGTTCTTTCCTGGGGGTTCAGGTTGGCCCAGCCACTGGGTTGCTTGCTCTAGAATCATTATCTAGGCTTGGTTCCATCTTTTTGACATCCTTGACTTGTCAGGCTCCATGTGTGCATTTGCTGGGAAGCAGTAGTTTGAGCTGATGTCCTTTCCTTTGTTTTTCCAATTTGCCATAGTTCTGTTATATGAGGCTATGTTAAGTTCACAGCATGATTAAATATAGGTGAAAACATATGTACGCTGTCTTAGAATTCAGAATAACACGCAAGAAATCAATAACAGAGAGAGAGAAAAAACAGGCTGCTCCGTAAGACACACCTCAGGCCACCTTGCTTTAAACCCATCCTTTCTGAACTGACTCATCTGACCCAGCTCATGTGGCTTTTGTCAGATACCTGCAAGCAGGACCCGGCAGTTCCTCATGTGTCACTGTTAAACAGTTTTCCCATATACCACCTTTAGGAATACCCAAAATGGGGAGCCATGAGTCTCCTCCCTGTATTCAATGTACTGAAGCTCCAGGACACTCGCTCAGGCTCAGTAGCCTGCACTGATACAACTGGTCCCCCTTCCAAACTCCACCAGCCCTGCTGGCTGCATGCTGTCTCCAAGTCTCTGAGTAGCCCAGGGCTCTCGGTCATTCCCACAAGGACCTGGGCTGAGCTGGGTGACCACACGGTGAGAGAAATAACTGGATGGTGATGGCAACAAAGGGTCCTGTGGCACCTTATAGACTAACAGGACCCTTCGTTGCTGTTACAGATCCAGGTACCCCCACCCCCCCGATACTGGATGGTGATGATGATACATGGGAAATAAAGCTCTTGTGGATTGCCAATTAATGGCCTAGTGTCCCCCTTTGATGGGCAGAGCAGGGTGACTGAGTTAGCTTTCGCTTGAGCAAATGGCTTTATTCTTTGTCTCGGCACAATCTGGAGATCCTTAGCCAAAACTGAATCCAGATGCCAGGCAATGTCATCCAGTTATCTCTGAGGTTCACAGCACTTTCTCTGTCACCAAACTTGACCACTGGCCAGCAACCTGTCACCACCCCAACCTCTTAGCTGCTGTTCCCCTGCATTTGTTTGTCTTCCATCCGCTCTGTGGGGGGGGGGAGGGGGGTGGCCCTGCATGCACAGGCCTCCTTGGAAGCGCTGGTTTTCTGTTCAGCCCCTTTTCTCCTCACGCCTCTGACTGCCCCAAACTGTGTGTCTCTGGCTGAACCCCTGCCTCTCTGTCTGTGTTGGCTGAAATATGGAAAACAGGTCACCAGCTGTGATCTCTTTTATGAGCCAAAAATGTTGGAGTTTGGCTCCTCTTACAACTGGTCTAATGCAGTTGCTTCCTCCCCATCCTACAGAGACACCCTGGGAACGAGGAGAAGAAATGGAGTTTTCACCCTTTCTTCCCAAAACCCATTGGGACTTGGGGCCTGAGTGTATTTGGAGATTATAATCTGGGATTTGCAGAATTTGCCACCTGACCTCCTCCAGCTGGGAGCTCAGCGGTGGACGGGCGCTGGAGGTGAGCCACGGTCTGTGCTGATTTCTGAGGGCTTGTCTACGCTGGCCTTTTAGTGGACAGAGAAGCCTCAATGTAGCAATCCCCCAGTGTAGACTCAGTTTGCACTAATGAAAATTCACCCGCACTGCTGTAAACTCTGCACTAGGACTCTGCCTTGGTGTAGCTTAAACCTTGTGGTAAGCCAGGCCTGCAGGTATGTCAGCCGTGGCACTAGAAAGTGTCAGCGGCAGCACAGGTAGACTGACCCGTGCTAGGCCTGTTTGAGCCAGGGAGCTAAAATAGCTGCTGCCCCAGCCAAGCATCTTGGGCAGGGCTGTACTGAGTGCGACTCAACCCTCCTGCCCTTGCACTGTGTTGCTCTTTTTCGCATCCTTGTGCAGTCACAGCTGGCATGAATATGTCTGTCTGGAGCTGGTCTTCCAGCTCTTGTCCAGCTGGGCTCCCAGGCCTTACCGTCAGCCTGATTCATGATCCACCCATGCAAAGCTCTTGGAGAGAAGACTGGTGGGGGTTTGTCTTTCTGGGCTGGAAATTACAGGTCCAGCCCCTGGGCAGACTTACCTTTGGGGCCATAGTACCAGAGATGCTCAGGACCAGCTCTGATCAAATCATATCCAGACCCCAGGGCCAAAGCCGCTAATCCAGGTGAAGGAGAATGAGGAATGAAATTCGGAGGAAGCAGAGCAAAGAGACATCCCTGAGAAATCTTTCAAAGGGCCTATTGCCATCAAAGCCATACGGCTCCCCTGGCCAGCTTTCTGCGCACACACAGCTGCTCATCAGTTGCTGGGCTTCTCCCCAGAGGTGCTGCATGTCACCGGTGCCCTTCTGAGGTTCCCAGCCATGGGAAGGCTTTCGGGGGACTCTCTGGATGAAAGACACGCTGTTAAGTGCCAGCTCATTATCACGCGTGTTGTCCTTATGTTCCAAGTGTGGCCAAGCATCCTCTAATGGCAGGATAATGAAAGTGGCAGCTCTGTTGCTGTAGCGAAGCTCCCAAAGGAGGGGCTCTCACTGCAGGAGGGCTGAGGGAATTGGGTTTTTGCCCAGGAAATGGTGAACGGGTGTGATCTGGCCCCTGCTATTGTTCTGATGCTGCAAGTGTGACAATGGGCATTGTTAATAAGAAACCAGCTTCTTCCCCACTAATGCCCAGCTCAATTGCTCCAGGGTACCACCAGTCTTTCCCAGCTCATTCAGAAAGGCTCGGGCCTCAGGGCTTTGTTTGCTCTCCATGCTGTGGCTGCTGCCTTGGTGGGGGAGCTGGAGGCCTGCTGCAGCACAGAGGTGCTAGGCCAGGGTGGACTGGGGTGTGGCAGACCTGAGCTGGGGATGGAGCAGCTGAGACAGGTTTAGCAGGGAGGAGAGAGCAGTGGAGATGGAAGGGAAGAGCAGCAGCAGGGTGAGGCACTGCAGAGCCAGACTCAGGGCTTAGCTCAGCCCTGGCACCCCGTCCCCAGTCCATAAGTGGACGCTGGCATGGTGCATGTCCCTCGAGCAGCCACTGCACTGAGCCAGCTGGTAAAGCCTCCTGACACCAGCCTGTCCTCTGCAGCTGGGCTGCTGTCAGTCACTCTGCAGCAGAGCTGTGGAAAGCTCTGGCTGCCTGTGAGAGCCCCCAGATGGCCCGATTCCAGCTGCTTTGTTTCCCAAACGCAGTCCTGGTGCCTGCAAGGGGCTCAATCCATGCTGGCAGGAAACTCACTGGTGCGACCACTGCAGACGTCGCAGGCAGTGCCAAGAATAATACACATCCCTGCTGGTGGCTCGGCTCTTGTCTGCAGAACCCTGAGTCTCAGGACAGATAAGGGGCCGTGGGAGGCTTATAGTTACTGTGAAGTCCTGGCGTAGGACACAGGCAAGGCGTCTGGAGGGAGCAGCAGATGTGGGAAAGAGACAGGAAGTCTCTGGGGAGAAGGATGCACAGGCAGTGTTAATTTGAGATATCTATCTTAGGTGCCAATACAGTCCTTATCTGAGCACTTCACAAGCGATAATGCATTTGTTCTTCCACAGCTTCTATGAGGCAGCTCAGCTAACCCCATTTACAGAAGGGGAAACCCAGGAACAGAGGCACTAAGTGACCTGCACAAGGGCAACCACAAAGTCGGTGGCAGAGCATGGAATCAACTTTGACTCTCTCTCGTTCTAAGTTAGCAGCCTTAGCTGCTGGGCTACCCCACCCTCTGTAACCAGCTAAGGGACTGTGCTTTTGGGCCTAAGGCAGATGGTCAATGGTGAGTGTTTGTGCCACACTGAAAAGTGATGCTGCATAAAGGGAATTGAATGTGAAGTCAGAATGCATTGCAGAGATTGTATCATGAGCTGCCAAAGAAAGAGGGGTTGGCTGTTTACACAGATAACAAGGAGAGTCAGAGTTAGAACTGTTAACACAATCAAAAAGACGTTAGAAGCAACCAAGACTTCAAACTTTGGGTTGTATAACAATGTTCCCTCCTTTCTTTTCCATCCAAGTGTGGAATAAAAATGTTATGTTCACTGAGACGTGCGAATGTGCACTACCAGCAGAACCAAAACAAAACCTTGCGGTGGGCGCTCTGCTAACCAGCTGGGCAGCATTGGAATCTCCCCTGAGCAGCTGCCCAAGTGCCCAGTTGATAGGGAATGATGGTCTTGACTAACTCAGTCTCTCAGTCCTAATCAAAGGTTAGGATGAGGCCTTCATAGGGGCAGATTATCCACACAGGGTTCTTACACCTTGCTCTGAGCCCTCCTCTGCTGCTGGCCACTGTCGGAGGCAGGGCCTGGATCTCATCCACCCCACATCCCCTCTGCCCATCTCGAATTCAGCAACAACTGCCGGTTGAAACTAGGAGTCCCACACTGCTTCTCTTTGCAGAATTGCCTCCACATTGCCAGGCTCCAGGACTTTGGTGCTGGGTGTCAGTACCAGCATCTCATGGTGTGTAGAGGGACCTGCTGGGATATTGGGTTGGTCCTGTGATGCTGCTGCTGCAGATGTAACACTCAGCACTGTGCTGTGGGAGTGAACACCTGGTTTGAGATGGAGCTGGGTGTCTGGCCGAGGGGTACAGCAGCACTTCTGGGTGCAGGAAGCCTTAGACAGGTAATAACCTGGAAGCTCACACTCCAGTGGCTAGTTCCTGTGGGGGAGCTGTTTAAAGGCACAAATGACTCACGCTGATTTGCAGCAGGCCTGTGTTCAGGGCTGGCAGAAGAGCAGGTCTGTTTTCTGCAGGGGGCAGAGCCTATTGTGCCGAGGGTGGGGTGGGCTTTACTGTCCAGACCCTCCCTGTGTGTTAAAGAAACAAGGCTGGGGAGGTAACACTTTTTATTGAACCGACTTCTTCTGAGGAGAGAAACAAGCGTTTAAGCTTATGCAGAGTTCTTCCAGTCTGGGAAAAGTCCTGTGCCAGTGACCCTGTCTCTGACACTCTATTTCCCTGTGTTTTAATTAACAAGGTTATTTGCAGCTCTGCTGCTTTGGGGAGTCATTTCTTCCAGATGCTTGTTTGTTGCTTGAAGTAATAATCCTCACTTTCTGACATCATAGCCATTTCCACTGCAACTAATTGTGATGCCACACAACCTGTGTGTGTGTATATGGGGAAAACTCAGCTAATAACTCTATACAAGGATCAAAGGTCCAGCTGTCCCAAACAGGAGGGGGAGAGGACAAGAGAAAACATGATATGGAAGACGAATTGATTTAACTAAAGCTTTCTCAGTGGAATGCCACTGCTTTCCCGAGAACTTTGCCTCCCTTCTCTGCTGCATTGTCCCTCTCTTCCCATGCTGGTGCTGCTCGCTGCTTTCTTCAAGGCAGTGTGGCCTCTAGCAGGGCATCTGGAGTCCTGCGTTCACTTCCAAACTCGGCTGCTCAGGTGCTCTGTGATTTGGGGCATATCCTCCAGCTTTAAAAATAAGAGTAAGAGTGGCTACAATCTGGTATGGAGAGAAGGTGTCAAAGCAACATTTTGATTTCAACAAAATTTTTCACAGAAAAATGTTGTTTTTATTGATACTTTTAATTTTTTTCAATGAAAATTCAAATTAAAACATTCCCCCCTGCAAAAATAAAACCTGATTTTTTTTTTTATTTTCAAATTGTGAGGAAAATCTCACTTTTTGCTTACTAGCTTTTAAAATCTTTTTTTTTCCACACTGCAAAAAAGGGAAAACTATCTAAGAAGAAGAATAGGATTTCCACCTATGTCCTCCCCCTCAAAGGAAAACAAAAAACACAAAAATAAAAATACTTTTCCTTTAAAACTATTTGGTCAAAAATGCAGAATTGTGATGTTTTAAATGCAACAACCCATCCTTCATTTTTTGGATTGTTTTCACTGAGATTTTCTGTCCAGCGCTAAATAATGAATAATAATTAATATACAGTAGAACCTCAGAGCGGTGTGCAGCTCAGGAATGGAGATTGTGCATAACTCTAAGCAAAACATTATGGTGGTTCTTTTGAAATTTTACCCCCACGAACATTGACTTAGTGCAGCTTTGAAACTTGACTAAGCAGAAGAAAAATGTATGCTGCTTGTAGCCTTCAGAATGTAAATGAAACAAGTACAGAAGCTGTTTCCTTACCTGGTCAAATCTTTTTCTAAACTTTTTATTTTATTTTAGTAGTTAACACAGAGGTGAGAATAAACTGGCCTGGGCTGGCATGGCATAGCAGTAAGAAATGAATTGCAGTAGCTTTGAGGCTATGTCAACATGGCAGAATGCTCCAGGGCTGTAATGAAATCACCTGCAGAGGGTTCCCAGCACTGTTGCACTCCCTATACTGGCACTGTACACCACTGGTCCTTACTGGCTCAGGTGTGCTGGTTCACACCCATGAGTGCAGAAGTCTTGGTTTGTAAGCAGTGCTTTTTTACTGAGTCCTGGCACCTTGGCCACCCCAGCTGCGGCATTGTCTTGGGGTGGGAGGTGGAGGAGCTGGTTGAGTACTGGCTCCTCTTTTTAAAAAAACAAACAAAAAAACAAAACAGAAAAAGCCCTGGCTGTAAGGGAAGCAGCACAAATGCAGCACTTTAAAGACTAACAAAATGATTTATTCGATGATGAGCGTTCGTGGGACAGACCCACTTCCCCAATGAAAGCTCATCACCGAATGAATCATTTTGTTAGTCTCTGGCTGTAAGGGGCTGTGCAGACCAATAAGGAATTTGTTGCTATCCCCACTGAGTTTACACGTAACACAGCGCTGCATTGTGTGTTAGCTTTTCCCCGCTTTGCCTTGTCACAGCTACTGCCTGTCGTGTACTGCTGGTTCCAAACGTGGTTTGTAGCTGGCTGGTCGGTGCTCATCCTCTGAGGTTCTGCTGCAATATGTGCCTCTCACCTCTGTATAATCAGCCTTTCCCAGAACCAGGTCAAGTTAGGAACCTCCTAGACTGGCCGAGTGAGGCCTAGTGATGTTAAGTACCAGGCCCATCAATGGGAGGGGGGGTGCAAAGGGGCTGGCCATTCAAAAGGGCCTGGGGGCTTGTGGCTCCCGCCGCCACTTCTACCACAGCAGTGGCAGTGGCTGGAGCCCTGGGCCTCTCAGATCAGCGCTGGAGCATTGCAGGGTGCACTCTCAGAGCTTGTGGGGCTTGGGGACACAGCGTACTCTGGGTGATGCTCTGGGCTGGGGGGCATCCCTTTCAATGGTGACAGGAGGACAGGGTAAGGGGAGGCTAGGGTCATGTGACAATCTGCCAGTCAACCCTCCTAGGAAATCTGACGCATTTCCAACAGGACGTGGAGAAAAATCCAGGCAACTGTCCATTCTGGAAGGGAAATGCCAAAACTGTAAGGCCACACAACGCTGTCCAGCCAGGGTCCCTGTAATAAGGAATGGAAGGTGCCTTTCCCCACACAACCCATGCAATGGAAGAGGCCGTGAGGGCTAGGCTATGACACCAGACTGGGAACCAGGAGAAATGGGTGCTATCTCCAGCTCTGCCACTGACCTGCTTTGTGACCCTGGGCAAGTCACTTTCAACATGTCTGATTTGGTTTCCCCTCTTTTGGGTTTTATGGGCCCTTTTGTGGTAAGGTTGGTCTCTAGCTGTGTCTTTGTGCAGTACCTGGCAGAGTGGGGCCCTGAACAGCACAGAGGCTTAAGGGTGCTATTGTAATACAAATAATATTTAATATGCTCTACAGAGCCTCCTTTGTGCAGTACTTTTCTTTTAGATTCTAGGTACTTTTCCCTTTACAATCCCCTCCTAGTGTCCATAGACAGACACCCACCCATGGGCAGGGACACCCTGTTTACTGGGGAGGACAAAGGCTTCAGGCACTGGGTTGGGACCCAGGTTTAATTCCTGGCTATGCCACAGAATTCTTTTGTAACCTTGGTCAAGTCATTTCATCTCCCAGTGCCTTGTGTTGTCAGCTGTAAGCAAGGGATATACGTACGGTATCTCAGTAGGCCGCACGCTCTTGGGAAGCAGGGCGTGTCGCTGGGTGTGTGTCTCTCTGCAATGCCTACCAGCATGGGGCCCTGAGGGTGGACCCAGTAATGTACCCTGAATGCAGTGGGGCATACACACCCCACACTGGCTAGGAATGGGTAAAGACCAGCTGCAGTATCAGTTTTGGATGGAGGGGGTGTGAAGGGGGCGAAAGGAGGCGAGTTCAGCTCAGCTGGGAGCTGGCTGGCTGAGAGGGGCAGCAGACCCCCAGGTCCCCTGCTGGGGAAGGTGGGAGAAGGCAGTGGCTCCAGACTGTGGCCTTCTAGAGCTTTCTGGAAGGGAGGACAGGCCTGGCAAGGGGCTGTTGGTGTGATTGGCTCCCAGTGACTTTGCCTAGTGTTGCTGTGTAAGGGCTGTGCCTCGCCGAAAGGGGACCACAGCCAGAGAAACACGATAGCTTTTACACCCAACCAGGTAGCAACCACCCTCACGTGGCCCTGTCGGTACAGCACCCTGGTACCATGCATACCTGTGCACAGCCGGTGCAGTATCTTCCTCCCATGGTGCTGTATGTGGCCCACTTCCATCCCCCCAGACAGGCTCGGGCTCCCTCCCCCCACTACAGACTCTGGGCTGGAGGCTTTCTAGGTTCCCCTTCGCAGCTTTCTCCTGCTGCACACCATCCTGGGCAATTCTGCAATGATTTCTGGCTTTCGTTTGCTCGCTGGCTTCAGCGATTGTGTTGCCAACGTGTATTCTAATGTAGTCACCTTTCACCTCCCAACATGCTGCCTATGGACCCAGTAGATCCCAACAAAGGCTGTTCTGAAAACAAGCGCTCCCAGGTGAGCAGCATCCCTATCAGCTTCCCTGGTGAGAATAGGATGCAGGAGTGGCGGCTTCTGGACGGCTTCTCACCCCCTCCTTTGGGTTCTGTTCACAGAGCAAACCCCCCAAAAAACAGTTAAAATCTCAAACACTCTTGTTGGAAGCTTGCAATGGGACACAAGAAGGGCCACATTGGGTTACATGCCTTCCTTACCTTACCTTACCTTACCTACCTTACCCAGCATCCTGCCTTCCAACAGTGGTCAGTGCCAGGTGCCCCAGAGGGATGAACAGAACAAGTAATCATGAGGTGACCCATCCCCTGTCACCCGTTCCTAGCTTCTGACTGAGGCAAGGGACACCACCACGTTCGCTCTAGTTTTTCCATGGGCAGAATAAGCTTTGTTAAGTGCCCTAAGGTATGTGGATGTGCACCATGAATAGAAACACGCTGCCTGTTGTGGGTGGCTGTGGGCACTCATCTTATCAGCTGGCCAGCACCTTGTTCTCTCCTGGGTGACTAGCCAAGTGCTCAGCTTACAAAGAACCCTGTCCCTCCTGGCTAATAGCCATTGATGGACCTATCCTCTGAGAATGTATCTAACTTTTTTTTGAACTGTGTTAAAAGTCATGGCCTTCACAACATCCTCTGGCAAGGCTGACTGCGTGTTGTGTGATGAAATACTTCCTTTTGTTTGTTTTAAACCTGCTATGTATGAATTTCACTGGGTGACCCCTAGTTCTTGTGTTAGGGAATGCTCCATTAGCATCACCATCGCCTCGTGTCCCCACTGGCTGTTTAGCCGGCTTTTTGCTTCTGATGTACTTTTTTTTCTTTTTGCTATTACTTTCTGAGTTTTTGGCAAACTGTTCTTCAAATTCTTTTTTGGCTTTCCTAATTATATTTTTACACTTAATTTGCCAGAGTTTATGCTCCTTTCTATTTTCCTAGGATTTAACTTCCACTTTTTAAACAATGTCTTTTTGTTTCTCGTTGCTTCTTTTGCTTGGTTGTTGATCCATGGTGGCACTTTTTGAGTCTCATACGATGGCTTTTAATGTGGGGGGTATACATTTAAACTGGGCCTCTGTTATGGTGTCTTTGAAAAGTTTCCATGAGCCTGAAGGGATCTAATTTTTGGCACTGTACCATCTATTTTCTGTTTAACTAACCTCATTTTTGTGTATTTCCCCTGACATTAAATGCCAGTGTTGGGCTGCTGCGGTGCTTTACCTACCACAGGGATGTTAACTTTAATTATATTAATGTCACTATATCCAAGGGGTCCAGCCTTAGTCACCGCCTTGACCAGGTCCTGTGCTCCGCTTAGGAGCAGATGACCTATTGTTTCTCCTTTGATGGCTTCCAGAACCAGCCAATCCAGGGAGCATCATTTACTGTCAAGAAACTTGATCTTTGTGCCCAGTCCCTATGGGGATAGTTGAAATCTCCCATTATTACTGAGGTTTTCATTTTTATAGACTCTCCAACCTCCCTTAAGGTTTCACAGTCACCATCCCAGTCAGGCAGTTGGCAGTGGGTCCATACTGCTATATTCATGCTATTACAGCAGGCAATTACTATCCATACAGATTCTATGATACAGCTTGGTTGAGTATAACCTGTTATATTTTGCACCCTGGTATGCCTGTATCCTGTTGATTATTTTTGTGATGTCTATTATTTCAATATCCTCCTTTAATATGAGGCCCTCTAGTTCACCCATCGTATTATCTGGACAACTAGTGTTTGTACATAAGCACCTGAAAACCTTTTCATTGTTTAGCAATCTGCCTTTACATGGTGTGGCAGAATGGGATTCTATTTCATTTGACTGTTTCTCATCAGATCTTACCCATATTTTATCATCTTCCATCCTCTCCTCTTGACTAGGACATAGGGGATATCTCTGCCCAGTCTATGCACTCCTGTACACTTGTCATCTTTCCCCCCGTCCTCAGGTTAAAAACTGGTCCATGACCCTTTTTACTGTTAAGAGCCAGCAGTCTGGTTCCACTCTGGTTTAGGTGGAGCCCATGCTTCCTGGATAGCCACCCCCTTTCCCAAAAGTTGCTGCAGTTCATAATAACTCTAAACCCCATCCTCCCTCCACCATGGACCCCTCAGAAGTTGAGGGGGAGCACAGAAGTGCCCTGTCTCACAAGACTCTCAGGCACGATGGTCAGGGAAGCCATGTAAGTATCCCCACAAACAGCCTGTCCAGTGTTCCCGGAAGCTGCGTGCTGGGATGGTTGCCCAGGAGAGATTCATGTGCCGCCCCCCCCTCCCCCCGCAGCTGGTTAGTAGAGTGTGTTTCTCCTTGTGGTGCACAGAACAAACTTTATTCTGCCCAGGGAAGGAAGAAGTTAGAGAGCGCCAGGGCATGACTCAGGGCAGAGGCCCTTTGGGTTCTGAGTGTTCCGTGCAAGCACAGTGGGGCCCTGCTCCATTTCTGGGCTACGCTACCTATAAGTAAGAACTTGCAGCAATGCTGTGTTCGTGTTCGCTCCCTGCTCTCATCTATCTCCTGCATCTGCTGTGGGACACTCAGGGCTCCCCACCCCACTGGAGCTCATTGCATCCCTTGGCTTCCAGCACTGGAGAACACCAGGTGTTGCTCTGGCTTAATTTGTTTTAAATTAAGTTGCAGAGGACGGAGCTGGGGGAGGCTGAGGGGTGAAAAGGGCTTTTCCTGGAGCTTTGCCGACTGGGAAATATTCTCTGCAATTTCTTTGTGAAGGCTCCAGTGACTTCCTGGGGAAGAGACCCAAGTTCCAGTCAAGCGTGGCAAAGCCCCACAAAGCAGAATTTACACAGGTAATCGGTTTAACATGCCACTTTACCAGCCCCCCTGGAGCAAGGCTTGGCTGGGAATGGGAAGCTTCAGGGTAGGCAGACCAGGCCTTGCATGTAAGAGGCTGAACGGTGAGGTTGCCTCCTTGCGCACCAAACGAGCCCAAGTTGGATTTCCCTCAGTGGGATTGTTCAGTCCCTGATCAAACATCTGGAACCCCCTGCCTGGCTGGGTTCTTCCCACTCGCCAACTCCCAGGCCAGCAGCGACCCTGTGATCACCCAGTCTCGTCTTCCATGCGAGACAGGCCAGCAAAGTGCCTCAGACCCCTCCCCATTGGAACAGAAGCCGAGAAATGTCCACACTCAATTTAAAACCTGCTAGTGATGCAGACTCTGCCCAGCCCCGGGTCTATTGTTCAGGTGGGTAATTTCTCACCCTCACTGTTCCACATTTCCACTTTATTTCTAATCGGAGTGTGTCTGCCTTCACTTTGTAGCTGCTGGAGCCTGTCAGAGCTTGGCCAGCTGGAATGAGGAGGCCATGATCAGCTGTTTGTCAGTGGTCACTGACTGCACTGGTCATCCTTTTTTCTCCAGCTAAATCAAGTGAGTTCTTCGAGTCTCTCACTAATAAGGCATCAACTGGGAAAGATCTGTCCAATCCTGAGTGGAATGACCCCAGTGATAGACATCAGTAGTTCCTAGGATGGAATCCCAGCTCTGCCATGACTTCCATGGCCCAGTCATGTTGTGGCTGTGTGCCTCAGTTTCCCTTTCTGGAAAAGGGTAAATTTGAAACTTGGAGCTATACATGTCATGCAGATGAAAGGGACCTGGACAGATCACTCCCTGCACTGACAGCAGGCCCTATCACCATCCCTCACAGACCTTTTTGAATCTAACCTGTCCCACAACTTTGAAAAGGCCCCTCAATGGTTGATCTCACGACTCTGAGTTTACAAGGCCAATTCTCTCACCACTGAGCTACTTCCCTACTTACTCTGTTAATGTTTGTACAATGCTTGAAAAACTAAACAAAGCACATCCCACAAATGCTAGGGATCATTTTCTAACAAATCCATCGCCTCCGTCACTAGACTTTACGGTGCGAACAGCCTAATGGCAAGGTAGCTAGGACCCACATCCTCCTGTGCTACAAAACACTCTCTACAAGTGCACTTAGAAGTGACTCTCCACTAGTGATGGGCAGTATGGGGCCTGTGACACACGATTGAGCAGTTCTGATTCTGGTCAGCAGAGGGCAGAGGTGACAGACTAGGCAATTAATTCCAACACAAGTGCTTATGGGGGTAACTGCTGTTACATTTTCCACGTTCCCATGGCATGATATTGAGTGGAACATGAGGTGGGACCCTCGTGGCTGGGAGAACGAGGAAGGACTGGAGACCGTGTGTGTGCAGGCAGTAGAAAGAGCTGCCTCTTTCCCCCCTAAGTCAGAGGTCTGACAGAGCGACCACAGCTGCAGACACAGATGCAAACGGCGCTAAGAGACCGGGGCGCTGGTGTAAGCACAGGGGGATCAAAACAGGCCTGTGCTCTTGGAAAGGTCCCTCCGTGAGATCTCCGGTCAGTGCGCTGGTATCTGTGGGAGCAGAGCGCCCCGTGGGGCGCAGCCGGGGAGCTGGCTCTTGGCTTGCGGACAATCAGGCCGAGGAGAACCGGCACCAGCCCCTGCGCTGCAGCCGCAGCCTCCCCGGCCCGCAGAGCAGAGCAGGCGCGGCGGGGAGAAGGGATCCCTCAGCCGCGGGGGCGCCCGGGGAATAGCGCCTCTGAACCGCTGTCCTGCCTGGGCCGCGGGAAGGGGAAGCCGCTGGGACCTGCGGGCCGGGGCCTGACCGGTTCAGCAGTGAGGCGGCCCAGCGGCTTCGTCCCGGGGCCACGAACAAGGGCGTCGCTGAGCGCCCGGCGCAGCGGCTGTAACCCCGGGGCTGGGGTGCGGGTGCAGCCGCCGCCGCCGGGCCCAAGCCAGGGCGGCCGCCATCGCCGCCCCCGCGGGGCTCGCCCCGCCCGGGAGAAGCGGGGACACGCCGCGGCGCGCCGGGCCCCGCCCCACGCGCCCCACTTCCGCCACGTGCCAGACTCGGGCCGTGACGCGGCGCCGCCCCGCGCGCTCCGAGACACGTGGCCACCGCTCTCCGCGGGCGGGGCCCGCGCGCCTTTTCCTATCCCACGTGCTAACGCCAGGCGCGCGCTGATTGGACACAAGGGCAGTAGTGCGCGCCCCGCCCTCTCTCTGCAGCCAATCGCGGCGCCGCTACGGTTCGGGCTGCACAGCCCGCAAAGGCTGGGGGGGCCCGGGGGCAGCGCGGGGAGGGGGCCCGGCCCGGCCCTACGCTCCCGAGGCTGGGGGGGGGGGTCGCCTTCCTCCCGCGCTCAGCACATCCGCGGGGCCGCGCAGCCCCCCCTGGGGCGGGGCGGGGCGGGGCTCGGGATGGCGCTTCGTGCGGGCCGCGGGTGGGAGCCCCCCGGGGGCAGCGCCGCCGCGCGCGTCCCGGGGCGGATCGGTAGCGACTGCGGCCGGAGAGGGGCCTGCCCAGCGCCCTGCCCCCGGGGCCTCCTTTCCGAGCGGGGGGCGGCTGGGCGCAGCCCGGCGATGGCACCGCCTCCCGTGGTCGGGGGCGCGGCACACGCGTGGGAATCAGGCAGCAGGGAGAGTTGCCCTCCCTCGACCCCGGCGGGAGTCACCAGCGAGTCCGTCCCAGGCTCGCGCAGCGCCGTGTGCAATTCGCCGGCCTTTGGCCACGAGGCCGGGCACTAACCCCGCAGATCCGCACGGCGGGTCCGGGGACGGACCTTCTCCGGCCGCTGGAGCGGAGCCGGGCCCTGACCTGCGCTCAGCCCGCCGCACACGCAGGGCCTGCTCGGACTGACACGAGCGCGATGCTCCGCTGCCGGTTCTTGGGCTCGAAGGCCTGAGCCGGAAACAGCCCCCCGCGCTCCAGCGAGCTACGCCCGCGCCCTGCCCCCGGGCCACGCTGCCGCCCTGTCCGAGCAGGGCCCGGTGCCGCTCGGGCCCCAGCAGGAGCGTCGCTGGCGCCGGGGTCCGCCCGCCTCTCATGCGCCCTGCAGGGCGCCGGGGAGTCGCTCTGGGCCGGGACCTGCGCCTGTCGCACCCCCGGAGGCGGCTCTCGGCTGCTGGTGGCGCGGCCCGGCCGCGCGGTGCTGCTCGGCGCAGGGGGCTCGGGCTGCGCCAGTCCCGCTGGCGGCGCGCGGGGGGTGGGGACGCTTGCAGGGCCCGGGCGCGGGGCGTCCCTCCCAGGACTGGCCTTGCGGCGGCCCCTGGGGAGGGCAGAGGGGAGGCAGCCGGAGCTGCGCCGCCCTGGCACTGGCCGCACGAGCGCAGCCCGGGCCAGGCAGCGGGGGGGGGGGAGGAGACACCCCCCCGGAGCCCCTCCGGCCGCCAGTGCCCCTGATCTTATCTCCCCTCGCCAGCCCCGGAGCAGCCGGTGCTGACAGGTCCCAGGGAACCTGAGCCGGGCTCCATTGTCGGAGGCGAAACCCGAGCCAGCGGCGTGGCCCGGGCGGAGCCGGCGGGGGGGTAATTGGGTAACGCAAGCTCCTTCCCCTTCCCCTTCCCGGGAGCCGCGGTGATTGCTGCCCGCTCGTGTGCAGGGGCCCGTGACCCGGCTACCTCTCCGGGGGCTGCACTGGGACAGCCCCGCGTGCTCGGCCCCTGCCCCGGGCAGCAGGATCCGCTCGCAGCTGTCACGGGGATAAGGCAGCGGGGGAGCAGCTGGGCCACTTTCGCAGCAAGTCCTCCTCGGGGGACAGACTCTGCTCCCCAGGCCGAGCCATCTCCCCTGCAGCGGGGCAGCCCCGGCTGGGGCCCCCCCTTCCCCTCCACTGCAGCGCTGGGCCACCGGGGTCCGAGAGCAGACGTTGTTGTGGGCTCCCCTGCGGCTGTAACCACCCCAGAGTGGCAGATCGTACCTCTGCTGTCAGCTGCCACTGGCTCCTTCTGCCCAGCTGGTCCCAGCAGGCCTGGCCTGGCACAAGTGGTTGTAGGCGCTGCAGGAACTGGGCTCTGCAGAGACGGGAGCCCAAAATCATGGGGTGCTGGCCGGGCCCAGCTGACGAGGGTGGCTGCAGCAGCCCAGAACCTTACTGGGAGGACAGGAGGGACTTCCTTTGGGACAGTGCCCAGGATCTGCCTCCAGGTCTTGGGGCTGAGAACGGGGCCCCCCCGGAAGGCATGGCGTGCTGGCTAGCTATTGCTTAAGGCCCAGCTGGGCAGAGAGGGCCTGATGTGGCTGGGAAGCCCCAGGTTTGTCCGGCTGAGGGGAATTTGGAGAGGATTTCTGGGGACGGCTGGAGGGGGGGGGAGGAGAAGAGGGGGCTGGGCATAGGGTGGCCGGGACAAGCGGACAGCACGAGGGCCCAGGAGGTGTACCAGAGAGGGGCAGCTCAGTGCTGGCCCAGCAGACACAGGCGCGAGCTGACACCCTGGGAGGTAGGAGCCACCAGCTCCCCACAAGCTGCGCTGGCAGTGGGAGGGAGTGCTGGGCTCATGCAGCCCCAGGGGACCACGTGCCGCCACACGGATGGTGGTTCCTGGGCACACAAGGCACTCGGAGGCTTTTGAAGGGGTTGCGGCTGCGGCTGCAGCTTTGCAGGCATGGTGTGTGATGGGGTAGGAAGGGCTGAGGCCTGCGGGGAGGTCGCTAATGAAACCCAGACCCAAGCTGCTGGGAAGGAGGGGCTGGGGGGGGGGCGCTCTGGATAGCGGCATCAAGTCGGGACTAAATGAGGGCAATTAAATAAAACCAAACCACCTGTGACTGCCCTGCTCTTCGTTTCCATCCCTCCTTCAGCATCTTGCACACGTGTCCACTCATCTCCACTCCTCCCTAGGGCCCTGAGCCTTCGTCCCTGGACCCCTCGAGGAGGTGGTGGCCTGGGCTTGGGGACGGGAGTCGGACCCCCCTTGGTTCGTGGCCTGCCAAGCTCGGGCGAGTCACGTCCCCTCCTGGCTCCACTGCCCACGAGCCCTGTGGGGCTGTGGCTCGGTGCGGTGCCAGGCACAACGGCGTGGGTGCCTCAGCCACTGCTGAGTCTTTCTCGTTCCACATTGTCCTCCCCATCTTCGCTCCGTCTCCTGTCTCACCCCTAAGTGTCTGGCTCCTTCTCTCCCCAGCCTTGCCCGTGGGCCCCTGCCCACCAGGGCCTGGCTCGAGGGTAGGCGTACAAGAACAGAGCCTTTGCTCAAGTGACCTCACCTCTTCCCTTCCTAACGCAAGCCCCAGCTCTCACTTCCCTAGACAGGACCAGCTCCAAACCATCTGCATTGACCTGCCTTGTGTCTGTCAGTACAGAGTGTTGGGGCTGGGGGGGGAAGGGTGGCAGGAACGGTCTGTAAACGGAGAATGTTAATCCTGAAGATAATTGAAACCAGAATCCCGACAGTGAGCCGCTTTCCCTGGCCCATTAGAGGGGGGTTGTTTTGTTTTGTTGCTAAAGACGCGAAGGAAATCCATCTGGTTGGAAATGCATTTCCCAGGGACTCCGGCCTTGGCTCAATGCTAAATGCCCCAGCCTTTGCATCTGGAGTGTAAATGAGGCTGTTGGGTGGGTTCTAGTTTGTTTGGCCTTGTCCAAATGCATGCACGCCCCATGTAATGTCTGCCACCCATGAGCCTGGCGCTGTGGTCGCCCGTCACCCCGCTCAGTGCCCAATAAGAAGAGAGAGCATGGCAAGTTGATGCAGGATGAACATCGCTGGGTTTGTCGAACCAAGGTTCAAATGCCCCAGGCGTCTTGGGCAGGGGTCCTGCTAATTTCTTCCATCCATGGGCAGAATATTTTTTTATGTGCACTGAGGCACATATGGATGTGCGCCACTGGCTGAACCCCATGTAGTCAGCTGTGGGAGCTGTTGGCGTCCTGCTAATCAACTGGGTGGCATTTCGCTCTCTCCTGGGCAGCTGCCCAAACTCTCAGGTTACAGCAAACACTGGCCTTGGGGGACCCACCCCCATCTGTAAATACAGAGTTCATATTTGTCTGAGGTGCCTGTACCACGCCCCTCAGAGCAGCTGAGTGCCTCACCTCTTTAATAGCTTTAGCCTCACAACCCACCAGGGCCTTGGTCTCTCTGTGCCTCAGTTTCCTATCCACATCATTCCCATCACAACCCTGGTGAGAATGATGCAGATGGGAAACTGAGGCACGGAGCATCTAAGCAACCTGGCTAAGTTCTCACAGATCTTGTAGGCAAGGCACAGACTGGATCTGATGTCTCCTAAAGCCAGGGCAACACCCAAAGCACTGAGCCTTCTTGTCCTGGCCCCCCCGCCACCCGCCTGTCCTCTACAGGATTAGCACACTGGCAATGGGAGTTGCCCAGATGCTGCCATGCAGCGGGAGTGCCTGAAGAGGGGTTTCAGTGCAGGCCATTCACAGGCAAAGGCTGATCCCCATTACTTTCAGGAATGTTCTGATGGGCCTACAGAGACTGGCTTGGTCCCTCTCTGCCTCGTGGAGGCCAGGTGCCTGGCTGATCAAAGGGAGCCGAGACTTTGTTCCACAAGCAAGTTCCTGCATTTTGATTATACTGGCAAGGGTCCATGGCTCTCTGGGAACTGACTGGAGGAGGGGCACCATCCCATATGCGCTGGAGGATGGGAGAGGAGGGCAGTCAGTCCTTTGAGTGCTTCTCCTGGACTGGGAATGGCATCAGAGGGTGACGGCACATTTAAACACCAAATACCCCGGTGGCTATTAGATCCAGGGGCAGGGTTAAGCAGCTGCAGTGAAGCCAGTGAGTCTGTCTGTAAAAGCAGTAGAGAGATGCTAATGCAGATACAGGTTGAACCTCTCTAATCCGGCACCCTCAGGACCTGACCGGTGCTGGGCAAGAGAATGTGCCAGCCCACAGGAGGTCAATCCTGCCTAGCACGTTACCAACACTCCCGCTGGTTACTGGGCTCTGAGGAGGCGTTTAGGGGTAAATTACAGCTAAATAACAGCACAGAACACTGAAAGCCAGGACTGGTGGCTGGAAACAAACCTTATGGGACCATGGGAATCTTGGCCACGCCCCTGAGACTTGGCTGTCCAGCTAACTCAAATCATGCTGGATTACGGATTTTGCTGGATGAGAGCGTTCTTGACAGAGAGGTTCAACCTGTACTGTTCTTCCCCCTTCTGCTGACCTATCCCTTGCAATGCCCTAGCACAGCTGTTCTCCAGCTGGGGGTCTACGGACCACAGACAGCCCACCACCGCCTTGCAACGGGCCGTGGGCTCAGGGCTCCCCCTCCAACACACACACACACACACAGAGCAAAGTGCCAGAGGGGCAAGATGTCTCTGGCAGGGCCCACAGCAGTGGGATTGGTTTGGATTTGGCTGGTGGGTTAGTTGTTTTGCTTCTCACCTGTGTGTTGCCCTTAACTGATTTCTTTGTGGGTCAGTGACGCCCCCCATCCCAAAAACGTCCACTCCTGCCCCCCGCCATAAATAAGCACAATGTTGAAACCTTTAGTTTTGGACAGAAGTTCATCTTTTACTTTATTTAAAATGAAGTTTGGTAAATTAATAGGATTGATGCAATAAGCTCCCAATAGCAACAAAGGGTCCTGTGGCACCTTGTAGACTAACAGAAAAGTTTTGAGCACATGCTCAAAACTTTTCTGTTAGTCTATAAGGTGCCACAGGACCCTTCGTTGCTGTTACAGATCCAGACTAACACGGCTACCCTTCCAATACGTAAGCTCTCAATAGAAGCCCCTTTACAGTAGAGTTATGTTGTTGTGGTCCAGTAACAGGAATAATTTTGGGTTTAAAGGCATTTAGAGAGAAGCAAAGCCACTTTGTCGTTGTGGGTGGTTGGCTGGTGGTCCATGGAAAGGTTTGCTCTATGGACTGTGGGCTGACAATTTTAAGACTCCCAGGGCTTTAAGCATAATGAGTACATCTCCCAGCCTCCCCACTCTTTGGGGTAGGGTTGGTCACTGCCAAAGCCAGAGGGCTGTTTGCAAGCCAACCTTCACCCTCGGCCGATTCCTAGCTCCTTTACACCCGCCTTTGCCCTCTGCAAGACTGTGACTTTCCACAGCCACACAAGGACACAACCATGTACAAATAGGTGTGTAGACATTCAGACCCCTCCCTTCCTCCCCAGCCCAGGCTTCAAAGCCTGAGCACCAGTCTGAACCGATGTACCCTTGCAGCGATTTCTGAGTGCAATAGCCTGAGCTCCAGTGTGTGGAACTGGCCTCTGAGAGGCAGTATCCTGTGCTGATTGTGTGCTACTGGCCGTGTGCTGGTCTGTGCACTGCTGGTTGTGTGCTGCTGGCTGTGTGCTGGACTGTGTGCTGCGCGGTGTGCTGTGGGTTGTGTGCTGGGCTTTTTGCTGCTAGATGTATGCTGGGCGGTGTGCTGTGGGCTGTGTGCTGGGCTTTTTGCTGCTAGCAGTCTGCTGCTGGCTGTATGCTGCTGGATGTGTGAGGATAGGCAGTCCTGATTGCCAGTTCCCTGTTTTAAATCCTCCTCCAGGGCCAGACAGGACATTGCTGGTGATGTGGCAAGGAAAAGGGCTGCAGAGTCATTTCTGTTTGTCAGTGGTGCTAAGCAGCTGACTCCTGCTGCAGTTGTGTGTGCTCAGCACACTTGAGAAGGCAGGATGAAGCCCTGGCGGGGTGCACAGACATCGCTGACAAGTTCAATCAGCTGTGGCAGTTAAATCCAGTTCTAAGAACAGGTCCCCCGATGAGGTAAAAGTGTAATACAGGCTCACAAATGGCAACTGCTCTGTGGGCCTGCCCTCTGGCAGTGCAGCACTGCTGCACTAACTCCACTGTGCGGCCATGTGTTCTGTGTGAGAGGCGCAGAGGAAGGGAGCAGAGGACACTCTTCGCTGACTGGCCCGTCTGCCCCAGGCGAAAGCGGCTTCATGCCTGGAGCTGGGGGGACTATTTCAGAAAACGCCGGTTCAGAGAGCAGCCACATGCCAGTGTTGCAGAATGGGTAAAACAAACAACACCAAAAGCAAAAACACCCTTTGAAACCATTTGGCATTTTGTTTTGGCCTTTCCTCCGGTTTGATTTAGTGTTTTAGAAAAGAGCAGTTTGCAATGGAGGCGGAAGGCTTGTGTTCGCCCGGCTCCGGTTCTTTTTCAAGGTACCTGATTTGCTGAGAATGGAAAATCTTCATTTATTTAGGATCATCTAGAAGCTAATTTTTATTCTTTTCTTTTTTTCTGAACTGCCTGTGACCCCCTTCCCCCAAAAAGCAGTTATTGACACATCTCTTCTAGGAAGTAACCTGAAACTGACCAATGGGCAGTGGTGTACTGGGTTAAGTTTTACCCTCTGCTCCAGGCCAGAGGGTCTCAGCTTCTAATGTTACATAGGCTGTGAGCATGATCTCTGGGGATGGGATCACTGGAGGCATTTGCTGCTGCTGCTGCGGACAAGGTTTGGTTCTCTGGGGCAGGGATTAATTGTGTTTGGTGTTGTGTCCGCACCAGGCCTAGCCCTGCCCAAGGGTTAACGTGGAGGCGGTAATGTAAGGCGTCGCTCAGTCAGGGAGCGTACAGAGTGCAATCTGCCCTTCTGTGTGCGTGTTCATTTCACCCCCAGGCTTCCTGCAACCGCCACCCCCCTTTTCCCCTGCTCTGCTCCGCAGTTCCCTCTCCTGTCAGGTCATCCATCAAGCTCCCCTTCTCTTTCAGCACTGGCTGAGGCCTGGGAACCCTTTGTGCCCATGTCCCGCAGCTGCGGCTGCCAGAGCGGTAAAAGCCAAGCTGCGGAGCCAATGACCCCACAAGGGCGCGGGGCGGGGGGGAAGTAGGCTGCTGCCACCTCCGAGCTCTGTTCTCCCCCATGGGTAATGGGCCTGAACCCCAGGAGACAAGCAGCCTGTCCCAGGTGAGTGTATGCGTGTGCTCCCACAGCCAAAAAAACACAGGCCATGCCCAGCAGCGATGCACTGCCACAGGTGACTGTAAGCCCCCTTTTGCCAGGGACGGTCTCTTTTTTAAGCCCTGCCCTGGCCCAGGAGCAAGCAGGGCAAGTACCCAGTTCTGCCAAAGACCCGGGGTGCAGGGATCAGCAACGCCAGCCCTGTGCAGAAAGGAGGGCCTGGGGAGCAGCTTGGGCCGGGCCTGCAGGCGGGGTCCTGTGCCACGAAGGTAGAGGGGAACTGAGGCACATCAGGCAGCAATGGAGGGGGAGCAGGCTGGCCCCTGGCTTGCGGGGCAGGGGAGGCTTTGGGCCAGCCCCCTGCAGTGTTGCCTTTGGACAAATATGCTTCACCCTTCACTGCAGATCCGGCAGTGTAACGCCAGCTGGCTGCAGCCAAAGAGAAGCCAAGGCCTGCAGCGAAGGCACTGGGAGGGTCAGCACCTAGTCCTGCCTCTGTCACCAGGGGCAGATTAACATAGGGGTCATTGTCCTAGGGACCCCAAGACTGCAGCACCCCATTGTGTTTAAACAATTCACTTCAATGGAACAAAAGAAATGTGTCTTGTCCTTTTAAAATTCATTTCAGTGGACGTTTCTTATGCAGCAAGAGTAATAATAGGCGTGAATAGATACTAAAGTGTGAATAATCATGTGACATTAATATTGTAACATATTGGGGGGGTTGTGACTGTGTCACCCCAGGGCCCCACCTCTTCTTAATGTGCCCCTGGATCTGGCCCGGACCCATTGCGTACCCAAAGCTTCTTTCCCCTTGGGGGTTCCTAAGCCAGTCTCTCACCTCGCCCTGCCCCACCCAGCAACCCAGCCCACCCCAGCGCTTCCACCCATGCCTCTCTCAGGAGTCATGTCTCCAGGTCTTTTCCCAGATCCCACTGGGAACCTCTGTCCTTCCCGCCAGCAGGATCCTGAGTTTCATCTCCCTCTGCTTATGGCTTGAGACACACGATGGTAATTGCTCATTCGAGGGATCAGGCTCGTTTCAGGCACCTTGCACTGACTGGGCTGGCAGGCAGCCTAGCACAGCAGCGGCAGCTGGCTGACTGTCTTCGTAAGCTCTTGGGGGCAGGGTTCTCTCTCCTGTCCAGGTGTGTGTCCAGTGGCAGATCGAAGCCCTGAGTCACTTCCCGACGAAGAAGAGTATCAGCTTGCAGGCAGCATTCCCTGTAAGCTGAGTGTTTGAGCAGCCACCCAGGAGAGATTCAAATACCCACAGCTGGTTAGCAGAGTGCCCACAGCCAGCAGTGTGTGTTTCTGCACCTCTGCACATGCCATGGTGCACAGGACAAAATTAATTCCACCCACGAACGGAAAAAATTACAGAGAGCCCTGTTTGTATGGACACTGGTCTCTGCTCCGTGTTGCTTAGCATGTCCATTTGTCCTTTAGTAGCCCTTGGTAACGGTGACACTCTGGGTTGCCGATTATGGTTGGATGTACTCCTGGAGGTTTCACCCTTAGACCAAGATTATTGGTGAGCTCCAGGACATCCTGCAGGGTTGACAACCCTAAAATCTACCGGTACCAGGTACATTTATTGCTCCCATGATCCAGGTTCAATGACACCAAAGAAGCCCCAAATGCCTGGCTGCTCTTTTCAGGTCTTTCCCACCTTCCTCCTCTGAAGGCAATTAACAAGCACGATTAAGAAAGAGTAGCAGGGGCTGTGGAACGGTTCCCTTTCCCATCGGTGGTATGTCAGAGCTGGGCTGGGCAGGACACGCTGGAGTCAGGGGTGTCAACAGCCTAGCTAGGAAGGGGTGGGGTCTGGCACGTGCCAGGGCTTGGAAAACCCATCCCACAGAGCACTCAAACCAGCATAGTGAGAACATGGCTGGCTCTCGTGCTCACTTGTCTCTGTGTTTTCCACCATCATCCCACCACCCTGCTGAGAGAGCGCCCCCCCCCCCCCCAAGAGACACACACGTTCCAAGCCTCACTTGTCACGTGCCCTTTGCCAGCTCATGGGGGCATAAAAATGACTCCACTGGGTCAGACCAATGGCCCACCTACCCCAGGGCCCTGTCTTCCCACAGTGCCAGAGCCAGATGTTTCCGTGAGAATGAGCGAAACAAAGTCCCTCCCCGCGTTGTCCACTGCCAGCTTCTGGCACTCGGAGGTTTTGGGCCCTGGAGCACGGGGTTGCGAAATGAAGTGCAGCTCCTTGGGATGATGAAATAGATGATTCTGCCAGGCGTGGGAGCTCCCTGCAGATTGAAGGCTGCTCCAACAGGGGCTTGGCCCTGTGTGGGCGACCACAGGATGGGCTTGTGGTTCAGGCACTAGCCAGCGGGACAGCAGAGGGCTAGGTTGGATGCCAGCTTTGCTGCGGGCTTTGGGCCAGTCGCTTCCTCTTGATCTCTTAGCCCCTCTGTACAGCAGGGCTCAGAGTTCCCTGCTTGGGGGCATGCTGAGGGTGGGGGGCACGTCTGTCCCAGGGCGAAGCAGACGGTCAGACGAGCTGCTCGTGCCATTGCTACCTCCGGCTTTGGAGTCTCACAGGAGCCACCCCGGGAGCACAGGCGACGTGCGGGTGCAGAGGCGGCCACATGCACCCCAGAATCCCCCACCTCCCCCAGCACCGCGCTGCTCCCGATGCATTTGGGGCAGCATTCCCGCTCATTTTTACCCACCCATGGCCAGAATAAATGTTGGTCTGTGCACAGAGGCCTGTGCGGATGCGCCCCACCCATAGAAACACAAGCTGCCGGCTGTGGGCTCTCTGCGAATCAGCTGGGCAGTACCTGAATCTCTCCTGGATGGCTGCCCAAGTGCTCGGGTTACAGGAAACCCTGGTGCAGGGGGAGCCTCCCCTCCATGCCCTCTGCAGTGGCACGTCCTGAAAGCAGAGCAAGTTTCCTAGCTTGTGCTACTCCCAGGCTGCCCCACTCCAGGGCACCGGGGTGGGACTACCCGGCATGCACCAGGAGTAACACAGTGCTACAGTGGGAAGAGGTGGGTGGGTGGAGCAGCGCCAACAGGGTCATGGGCAGCACATGGGCGAATCAGTGGTGGGAGGGTGTAGGGCCATGGGTAGGAAGGGGGCAGGACACATGGCCAGTGCCGCTCTTAGAATCCCTCGCCAGGCACCTCTGGCTGGGAGTTTCTATGACGATGCAAAACTTTTAGGCACCTGCAGAGGTGCAGAGGTGTGTCCCCGGTGAATTTGTATCGAGGGAGCTGGGGTTTCCCAAGGACTGGCCAAGAGCTGGCTTCTGAGGCTCCTGTTAATTCTAGCTTGGGGTCATGTGTTGGGCTCGGGGGTGTTTACAGGTGTGTGTGTGTGTCTCTGTGTGAGTCAATGGCTGGTTTAGACCTTGTAGTTTTGCTCTGGGGCTTTTCCAGGCCTGTGCTGCCAAACCTGTGCTGATTACGCCCTAGGAAAGGCAGGTTCAGCATGATTAGCTATGGAACAAAGACCCCCAGCAGTAAAGCTGCTCAAGTAAAACAAACGCACGTGTGTGGGAAGCATGCTTGTGTTTCCATGCGCTGGCCTGTGCCTCTGGGGACTGTGCACAGTTCCGTTCCTTTTGGGCACAGGGACTAAACCTTAGCTACCCACGCCACTTCTCAGCAGTTTTAGGGTTTGGATTTAGCCCCCCAGGGGTGGTTATGGGCATAGGTAGCGCTGTGGGTGGGGCTGTGGCATAGGAGCTGGGTTTGGAAAGGGTTTGGAAAGCTGTTTCGCTGATCTGTGGGGTGTAAAATTGGAGCTTTGCACTGTCCTGCCCACTCAAGTGATACGCTGGCTATGGGACCACATCACCCAGAGACACAGGACCCAGGGCACTGTGTGCGTGTCCATTGACTTCAGCGGGATGGATTTTGCATGGCTTGGTTGACCCTTCACTATGAAAATAGCCCAGTGTCTTTTTCTTCCAAAACAAAGTCACACTCAGAAACTTGTTACATTACTATGGCCAACTTTTGCACTCTTCATGCAAACAAAACGTGCTGCCTTCCACTGGACCTCACCTGCATGAACCTGCAAGCACTGGCTCAAAGGCTGTGTTCCCTTCTGGCAAAGTGCAACCCAGCACAGGAAAGCTGCGTCATAGAATCATAGAACAATAGAGTCGGAAGAGACCTAAAAAAGCCATCAAGTCCAGCCCCCTGCCCAAGGCAGAACCACACCCATCAGATCAGCCCAGCCAGGGCTTTGTTGAGGGGAGACTTAAACACCTCCAGGGATGGAAACTCCACTGCTTCCCTGGATAGACCATTCCAATGCTTCACCACCCTCCTAGTGAAAAAGTTTTTCCTAATGTTCAACCTGGACCTTCCCAACTGCAACTTCAGGCCATTGTTCCGTGTTCTGCCATCCGTGACCACTGTGAACAGCCTCTCTCCAGCCTCTTTGCAACCTCCCTTCAGTAAGCTGAAGGCTGTTATCAAGTTCCCCCTCAGTCTTCTCTTCTGCAGACTAAACAGTCACAATTCCCTCAACCTTTCTTCATAGGTCATATGCTCCAGCCCCCTAATTATTTTGGTCATCCTCTGCTGGACCCTTTCCAGTGTATCCACATCCTTCCTATAACTGGGGGCCCAGAACTGGACACAGTCCTCCAGATGCGGCCTCACCAAAGCCGAATAAAGAAGAATAATCACTTCTCTGGATCTATTGGCAACGCTCCTCTTGATGCAACCTAGTATGCCATTAGCCTTCTTGGCTACAACGGCACACTGTTGACTCATGTCCAGCTTCTCGTCCACTACAAGTCCCAGATCCTTTTGTGCAGAACTACTACCGAGCCAGTCGGACCCCAGCCTGTAACAATGCTTGGGATTCTTCCAGCCCAAGTGCAGGACTCTGCGCTTGTCCTTATTGAACCTTATCAGATTTCTTGCAGCCCAGTCTACCAAGTTGTCTGTCACTCTGGTCCCTGTCCCTACCCTACAGCGTATCTACCTCTCCTCCAGCTTGGTGTCATCCTCAAACTTGCTGAGGGTGCAATCCAACTCCTCATCCAGGCCATTGATAAATATGTTGAACAGAACAGGACCCAGAACCGAACCTTGGGGCACTCCACTAGAAACCGACCGCCATCCCGACATTGAGCCGTTGATCACTACGCTCTGGGCCTGACCTTCTAGCCAGCTTTCTAGCCATCTTACTGTCCATTTATTCAATCCACATTCCTTTAACTTGCTGACAAGAATATTGTGGGAGACCGTATCAAAAGCTTTGCTAAAGTCCAGACAAATCACATCCATTGATTTTCCCCCATCCACAGAGCCAGTTATCTCATTGTAGAAACTAATCAGATTGGTCAGGCATGACTTCCCTTTCATGAATCCATGCTGACTATTCCTGATCACTCTCCCCTCCTCCAAGGGCCTCAAAATGACTTCCTTGAGGAGCCCCTCCATGACTTTTCAGGGACTGATGTAAGACTGATCATCCTTGGATCATCCTTCTTCCCTTGTTTAAAGATGGGCCCTACATTTGCCTTTTTCCAATCATCCGGGCTCTCTCCCAATCTCCATGACTTTTTAAAGATAACGGACAATGTCGGAGCTTTTCCTCCCCAGCCTCACGGACTGCTGCTGTTCACCTGCGGTAGTGGCTTTTTCTTGAGTGTTCAGTACCTCAGTCATGCCATGCTTTTCCGTTCCATTGGTGGGTTACCACCATCTGTGCTTACTGCAAATTATAGCAATATTAAGCACCTGTACATACCAGGTAGAGTTGGGGCCCTGGAAGCACCACACCAACATTAATTAGTCTAGGAGCTAACAGACACTGACATATTGAACTTGAAGCCAGCCCTGTGCAGTGGGGCGGGGGGGGGGGGGGGGGAGAATAGGATACACTCTGGTCTGTAGGAAGAACAGCTTTATTTTGTGGGTGGGGAAACTGAGTCACAAAGACAAGCCCAAGGTTATGCACCAACCCATATTTGGCTCTGGGCTCCAAGGGTGATGTTTCCAAACGTGTCCAATGGAATTAGTTGTTGTGAAGTCCAAGACTGTAACAAGGTTTGAAAAAGAGCTAGCTCAGTTCCTGGAGGTTGGGTCCACCAACGGCTAGTAGCCAGGATGGGCAGGGAGGGTGTCCCTTAGCCACTGTTTGCCAGGAGCTGGGAATGGGCAACAGGGGAGGGATCACTTGATGATTTCCCGTTCCGTTCATTCCCTCTGGGGCACCTGGCTTTGGCCATTGTTGGAAGACAGGATGCTGGGCTGGATGGACCTTTGGTCTGACCCAGCCAGTATGGCCATTCTTACGTTCTTTGCTGTTCCAGGCCCCAGCAGCACCACCCAGTGAGTGTCTCACCCTACAGCTCTGACTGTCCTCTCACTTCTACCATTGTTGCACCTGAGGAGAAGAGAGAATCAAGTGCAATTGTCAAGAGTCCCTCTCCCACCACATGGGGCTGGATTTCCCAAAGACCTCAGCTCCCATTCAGCCACCAGTGTAAAGGCCAAGTTCTCCAAAATGCCCAACAGCTCCAGTGCTGACGCTGAGGGCCAGAAGAGCCAGCTGCTTAGATGGGGCCATAAAACTCCCCAAGGGGATCCCAAGAGCAGTGCTTTTAGGGGACAAAAACCCATCGGATTTTGATTAAAAAAATTATCAGTGACCAGAAACCCTGCCAGGACCCTGAGAGAGTTTCCCTTGGTTAATTACCCTCTGGTTCCACATTGGTGAATATCAAAGACTGAAAAGAAGGTGCAAATTTCGACCAGGGAGGGTGACTAACCTTTGCACCATGGGCCCGGGGTTGTATGGCATCTTCCGTGCTGTTGCAGTAGACTCTTGTTCAAACAGGAATTACTGCAGGGAAATTCTCTGGCCTATTATGCTGGTCAGAGCAGAGGGCCCCTAAAGGTGCATTTCTGGCCTTAGGAAGGAAGACTCGTCAGAACTGGAGCACTTTTGAGAACCTGGCCCTCATTGTGACTGTGTGGCTCTTTCTGAAAGGCTGGTGGGGGCCTGGACATGTCCCTCTACAGAGGCACAATATCCCACCTAAGTGGAGGTTCACGGTGGGATCAGCAATTGGTTGCAAGTTCACCTTTCTGAGCCATATGTTAATTTTGCTGGGAGGAAACCCGCCCCCCCCGGCCCTGCTCTGAACAGGGGGACTGAGCTGGAGTATTTCCTGTCCCGCCTGCTGCAAGGGACACAGGCGCTGGCACAGCTTGGAGGGAAACCACTTTCTGCTGGATTCATAAATAATCCCTTCCTCTCCACACCAAAGGAAAGGAAACCATGAACCGCTGAGGAGGGAGACAGCTGCAGCCAAGCCTGTCCCAGTGTCACTCAGCCCTGTGGTATGTCACAGAGCTGCAAAGTGCATTCTGGGAGCTGCCGCACTTCGCAGGAAGATGTGCAATGGGGGCTATTTAGCCCCCGTCTCCCCTCCTATCAGGCCTAATGGCGGAGCTTTTCCCTCGTGGGTTAACCTCGCCGACCGCCGCACTGGCCGGGAGACTTGGGTCCCAGAAGCTGTTACTTAGGGGACAGAGATGCCACTAAGCCCCACACCCACCACTGCTTCCTGCCTTTCACGCCAGCACAAAGAAATTGGTGTGGCTGGTTATTAGCCTGGCCTCGGGCTACCAGGGGTTAAGATCAGGGTGCTGTTGGGTAGGACTCTGGCATGTTGGGTTCCCTCCAGGCCTTTGGATGAGCTTTTTTCCCTGCACCATGCCTCAGTTTCCCTAGCTGTGAAATGGCTTCCTCACAATCTGGAGATGCTCATTTACAATCTGGTGGCGCTGCTGGTGGAGCCCCTTGGACAGGCAAAGGGTTTGCCCTGTGGGTTAGCACAGCCCTGCTCAGCCTGGAGCTCAGGGCCATGTACATGAGCTGCAGTCATGCCCAGGGTCCTGCTAATTTTTTTCCCCCATTCATGTGCAGAGTAATTTTTGTTACATGCACTGAAGCATGTGTGGATGTGCACCACCCATAGACACACAGGCTGCCGGCTGTGAGCACACTGCTAATCAGCTGGGTGGAACCAGCATCTCTCCTGGGCGGCCACGCAAGTACTCAGCCCACAGGGAACACTGGTCCCGCCCTCTGAGTGCAGGGTCGCCAGGCCTCTGTGTTCACTGTGTGCCTAGAACAAGGGCGACTGGGTGCTACTGTAACCCAAAGTGTAAGGACTTACATCTCGGCCTGGGCCGGCTGTGCCAGCTCTGCACAGCAAGTGCTGCAGCCTTTCCCGACTTCGCTCTGCGTCTCTGGACTAGACCCAGTGGCCCGGTGGGAACGGCACCGGAGATGGATGTAGACAAGTTAAAGGCCAAGCGGGGGAGGAAATCCACCGCGCTCTGTGCTGCTATTTGACCACATCAACCCTGTCGGCCTCCGCACCGCCACCCCCTGGGTCTGCGCCACTGAGCCGGCCTTTGGGGATAGAGTGTGACGGGACTTTGGCATGCTGCCGCCATGCCGCTGTGGCTGACTGTGCGCGCCCGGCTTTGCATTACCGGGGAATGCCGCTCTCCCCTACATCTGGCAGACACATTGTGCCCGGGGGCACGGCAGGGAGGCCAGGCCGCTCTGCTCCAGCCTCTGACCCCAGAGCCCCCTTTCCCTCTGGCAAAGCTGGCTAACAGCCGCAATAGGGAGAAGCAACACAGAGGCCCTTTCGTCTTTGATTACAAATCACTTCCTCCTGGCAGCTGCGCGTCAGGAGCTGAGCAGTGCCAGGGGCATTTTGGGCACTGGGGAGGGGTGAATCGCAGGTGGGACAACGGCTTTGCAGAGAACCTCAGGGCTGCTGTCTCTTCCCTCTGAATGGGCACAAGTCAGAGCTGAAGTGCCGGGAGGGCCTGACACAGGCACTGGGGCGCGAGCCAGGGACAGGAATGGAAGTGTGGGTGCACTGGCCTTTGCAAAACGCTGTCCCTCAGCTGCCTTGCCAGCTCCCACCATTTGCTCATACACCTCGTCACAGGGCGTGCCACTCATAAAGCTCCAGCACCTGGAATCCTGCTACATTGCAGACAATCTCTGCTGTCTTCTTTCTCTGAAAAGAGGCAGTTTCTAGACCCCCTGGAGGAAGAAAGCGGGGACCCAATGCATCTTAAAGGCACAGGATACCAGAAGGCAAAAGCAAAAAAAGAAACCCTTCGACCGGTGTCCTTTTGTAAAACTGTCTCAAGTTTTAATGGGCTCTCATGATATTTTGGGGTCTCACCCATGATTTTTTTGAACGTTTGGGGCTGAATGTTTCACAGAACCAAAGTGCGTGGGACTTGTCCAGATTAGGGTCCTGCTTTATCCACCCTGTGCCCACATTTCTATCTGACTCTGTAAGTGCTTAGATAGCCTCATCACCATATCGTCTGTGCAACCACATTAGTAATGGAGTTTATTTAATTCTCCCAATCGCCCTATGACTATGAGGTCTGGAAGTAGTAGGCACAGAGTAAATTAAGTGACTTGCTCAAGGTCACACAGGGAGTCGGTGGCTGAATCGGGACTTAGCTACAGGTCTCTCGATATTTTGCCAAGCCAGCCACTAGATCATCTATGTTGTCAGCTGATGCAGGATTAGGACCACCTTCTATGTGAGGAGAGATTAAAACACTGGGCCTTTCCATTCAGAAAAGAGGAGAGTAAGGGAGGCTGTGACAGAGGTCTAGAAAAATCATAGAAAAAGTGAATAAGGCAAAGTTATTTACTTGTTCCCATAACATAAGAACTAGGGGGGGGGGGTCGCCAAATGAAATTAATGGGTGGCAGGTTTCAAAGAACTAAAAGGAAGTTTTCTTCACACAGGACACAGTCAACCTGTGGAACTCCTGGCCAGAGGCTGTGAACACCAGGCCTTTAACAGGGTTCAAAGAAGCACTAGATAAATTCATGGCTGTGAGGTTCATCAGTGGCTGTTAGCTAGGATGGGCAGGGATGGTGGCCCAGCCTCTGTTGGTCAGAGCCTGGAAATGAGAGACAGGAGAGGGATCATGCAGTGACTCCCTGTTCTGTTCACCCTCTGGGGCCCCTGGCTCTGGCCACTGGTAGCAGGCAGGAGACTGGGCTAGAGGGACCTTTGTGTGTGGCCTTTCTTATGTCCTCAGCTATTGTCCTGGCTAGGTCCCTGGCTGGGGCCCAGCTCTGTCTCCACCCTGACGTGGGCCACGCAGAATATTCTGTGTTTGTTGCTTTTGGTCCGGTTCCTGCCTGGCCCTGGATCCTGGGCAAATAGGGGTGGGTGCAGCAGGGAATGCAAGGGGCCTGCAGCTAGAGGGAACAGTGCTGTGAGCAGAGTTAAGGGTCAAAACAGAGGACATAGCAGCAGAGGCGGTGCCACCCTGACCCTGTGAAGGCCAATGGGCGCTCTAGCAGTGCTGGGGCTTGGAATTCAGCTGCAGCGCTTGCTCCGGTGATGGGGAGGCAGGACACGGCAGAGGAGGATCAGGTGCTCAGGGTGACTATATTGAGTGGGGGCATGGAAGGAGAGTCTGGCTGCAGGCAGAGGCAGGCAGTAGGACTCCTCGGTGGGCTTTACAGTGGGCGGGGTGCAGAGGCTGGAGACGGGTGTCATTGCAGAGGATGTGCTGTAGGGTGGCAGCAGGGAACTGGACAAAGGGAATCTCCCAGAGAACTCTGCTCTTGCTTGTAACCTGGATGGCTGGGTGTGCGGGTGGACCACGGTAGTCTTGAAAGAGTTGGGTGGGGGGGGGATTGGGGTGTTGTTTGAGGCACAGAGCGGGGAGGCTGGGGGGGTGTTGTTCGAGGCACACAGCAGGGGGGCTGGGGGTGTTGTTTGAGGCACAGAGCGGGGAGGCTGGGGGTGTTGTTTGAGGCACAGAGTGAGGGGCTGGTGGTGGTGTTTGAGGCACAGCATGGGGGGCTGGGGGTGTTGTTCGAGGCACAGAGTGGGGGGGCTGGTGGTGTTGTTTGAGGCACAGCATGGGGGGCTGGGGGTGTTGTTCGAGGCACAGAGCGGGGAGGCTGGGGGTGTTGTTCGAGGCACAGAGTGAGGGGCTGGTGGTGGTGTTTGAGGCACAGCATGGGGGGCTGGGGGTGTTGTTTGCGGCACAGAGCTGGGGGGGCTCGGGGTGTTGTTTGAGGCAAAGAGTGGAGGTGTTGGTTGAGGCACAGAGTGAGGGGCTGGGGGTGTTGTTTGAGGCACAGCATGGGGGGCTGGGGGTGTTGTTTGAGGCACAGAGTGGGGGGGGCTGGGGGTGTTTTTTGCGGCACAGAGCGGGGCGTGGGGGTGCTGAGCAGGTTCAGAGCTGACAGGGTGCAGTGACTGACAGCGCGTCCGTACAGGGCTAGGAGTGGCCTGGCGCTGGAGCTCATTATGCGCATGTGAGGCTGAGCTGGGGCCGATGTCGCGCTCCTGAGGGGCAGGTAAAGAGCGGAGAGGAAGTTGGCCGCGTCCTTTCCCTGGCTGCTACCCTGGCAGCAATGGGAGCCTCAGGTGCCTGTCCAGAACAGAGGGTTAATTTCTCTCCTGCTGCAATGGCCAGCGCTGGGGATCCTGGTGCAGCAGAGGGGAGGATGTTACACAGCCAGTCCCACACTCAACGATCACCTTGGTGAGCCTCCCCAGCGCTCTCCCAGGCAGGGTCGTGCAGCTGGGGACAGGAAGCCACTGTGACCGCACTGGAACCCTGGCAGCTGGTACCGCTGCTCTGACACTTGGGTCAAAGGCACTCACTGACTGCCCAACCCACCCCTGGAAGCCTCCCAACCACTGCCAATGGGAGTACGGGTTAAAATACTGACCCTGTTGCAATGATGCACCATCGTGGTTTCGGCCATGCCAGGAGGAAGGTGTGAGTGGAGGGCCGTCACAGCTATAATTCTGTGTATGGTGCCCCTAGCCTTTTGTCGAAGGCGGGAGATGGATGGCAGGAGACAAATCGCTTGATCATTGTCTTCAGTTCACCAGGATACTGGGCTAGATGGACCTTTGGTCTGACCCAGTATGTCCGTTCTGATGTTCTGTGCCACAACACAGCAAAGAGTGGGAAGGAGGTTTTCCCCCGCCACCCCCCACCCCAGTAAAATCAGCCCCATTCAAGAGTCTTGCTACATTCCTGTGCTAGTCCCTGTGTCTGTGAGTGGACCCCAAAACTTACCCAGATGCAACAGCATAAGGCACCTGAAAATCTGGGGCACAGCTGGGTTTTACTGTCCACCCACTTCTTCCTATCCCTGTTTTCTGGCTCTGTATCCTCTGGAGCCAATCTCGTTAACGTAAAAGTGAGACAACTGGCCAGAGCTATTAGCAGAACCCTGGGTCTGTGAAAGCACCAGTCAAGTGCCAAGGAAGCCATTTCACAGGCATTTGCCAACTCCCGTCTAGCCTGTCAGTTACTGAATCGACTGGGTTAGTCAACAGGATTTTAGTTTAAAATTTGCTTTAAAATATCTCATTAGTATGCTGCTCAATGGTTTTAAGATCATGTCTCTAAAAAATGTTCAGCATGCCCTCCCCCAGCCAGTATTCTTTCTATTTTTTTTCTGTCCATGAGCAGAATGAATTTTGTTATGTGCAGCCAGGCATGTATGGATGTGCACCACTGCAGGCTGCCAGCTGGGGGCACGCTTTCAGTCAGCTGGGCAGCACCTGAAGCTCACCTGGGTAGCTGCTCAAGCACTGAGCTTACAGGCCCCACTGGCCCTGGCTGCCACTAGGCTTAGGGGGACCCAGTTTAATAGTACCACATAGGGCCCCAAAAAAACATCCCTGACCAACACCCCACACTCCCAAGCCTGTGTGCATAAATGCAGCCAGCAAACAGGCACACACGTGCTGTTCAACACAACTATAAACATACTTTGCACCCAGCGCTGCCTTTATTTGACAGGCAAATTGTCTTCTGTGGCCTCTGTGGCTTCTACTAAGGCTGAAAGCATCCGAGCTTTCCATCTAGGTAGGCTGGGTAGTCGCTGAGCATTGTGAATCTGGCTCTTATTTAGTTGTCTAAATGGGAAGCAGAAAGCCACAGATCTCTGCGGGGTGCTGAGCCTTTGTGAAAAGTTGGCCCTGAGCTCTTTGGAGAACTGGGCCACAACAAATAATAAATGTTGCTCTTCTGTCTTTAGCAGGTTAGTTCTGTGCTCATTGGCTGGATGGGGTCTGTGCCAGGTAAAACACTGTGCAAATTTAAAAGATACTCCAAAATAATAATTGCAGGGGGGGCGGGTGTTGTAGGGCACTCTTTCATAAATAGAGACTGCTGGCAGGTATTCGGAGGGCAGGAAAAATGTTTTTTCTTTCTTTTGCTGTTTAAATCCATGTTTTGTCTGCATAGCCACTTCCTACTGGGACCAGCTAACTAGTGAAATTATGGGAGCACATCAGCCCAAAAGCTGGGGGAGGGCTTATCACTCCGATGGGGATTCTAGTAAAATCTCTTTAGCATGCATGTCCAATGAACAGCTGGGAGAAAAGACATCTGTGTTAAAGGCTCCTCAAGCCTGAGGGTTTAATGGAGGTGCAAGTTCCCAGAGAACACCCCCGAGGCTCCCACAACATCCTCTCTCCAAACAATGGAGACCAGGGTTTATTCATCTGATATTTCCAAGGTTAAAAACCTAGCAGGAGGGAAAAGGAGAACAAATATCTCTCCTTTAAAACCTCACATAAATCCCCTTTTCTTTCATTAAATGCGGGAAAAGAGCATAATGTTCATTGTTTAACAATAATTTGGTCACATTTAACTAATTAAGCCCAGTAGTAACATCATCACCCTCTCTGGGGAAACTGAGGTACAGACTGCTAAGGCAACTTGTCTGGTATCTCAACATAAACAGGGTAGACCTGCAGTTAGAAGCCAGGTGTTCCCAATTCATCTAAATCACAAAGCCTTATCACAGTCAATGTACTCGCTAATCTTTTCCATTGGTGTGTGGGTTTTTCCATCCATGTGCAGAACAACTTTTGTTATGGACATCAAAGCATGTGTAAATGTGCACCACCCACAGAAATGAAAAAGTTAGCTGTGAGTCACCTGGGTGCCATCTGAATCTCTCCTGAGTGGCTGCACACCTTATGGGGAACACAGATCATAGTTCAAGCAATATAAACACAAAGTCCAACAAACATATGCACAGTCCCAAATCCTAGTGTGACATACAAATGTGGACACAAGCCCACACACACAGAGCATATGTAAGACCAGTGTATTCGCACATGTATGCTAACAATCACAATTACAAGCTTATGTGTCAACAAAGGCAAAAGCAATTTCACACATAATACATCCAAGACACACCAGTGCTGCATGCTGTTTATTCACAGCTGAAAAATACACACGGCTAATTGCCCACACAAGCACAAATTCATTCACCGACATACAGACACAACCATTTGGTGCTGGCCCATATCAGCCAGCCACCCAGACCCCTACTGTAAGCCACTGACACTGAGCCCAGCAAAAGCCATGGACTAATTGGATGTTTCCATTACAGGACTATTTATTCATTGTAAGAATTTCTAATAAATTGGCATTGCTCGTGTTACAGAGAAACCGAGGGGCCAGGATAATAACAGGTATTAACAAGAGGAACGTGCTTTCTTTGTATAACAAAACAGTATAAAAAGCAACAAAAAAAATCTCCAAGATCATTAACTTTGGCTTATTTTTCCTCGTTATTTTTGTCTCAGACCAGGAACGTGAGGCATCCTTAAGCCCTTCTTTGCATACTGAGCGTCTCTCTTCTCAGCGGGCATTTGGTAACACGCAAAGGGGATTTTACTATATGGCAGTTAGAAGCTGATACCTTTGCACTATTGTGCTGGAGATAGAGTCATTTTTACTCTCAGTAGCTCCAGCTCTGCACACGGAATTGCTCTTGTTTAAATGAACATGGGCCTTTCCACTGATTTAGTTAAACCCAACATAGCCACTCTTCAGTCCCTGTAAAGCTGATTTGTAACAGTTGCATTTTTAGCGGTACATTTAACAATGCCAGTAAAATTGGGAGCCGGATTTAAGCTGGGCCATGAATATACTTATGCAGCAGCATATTTATGGCACTGCGCCTGTGCTGTTGTAGCACCATTGTGTAGGTGCTTCCTGTATCAGTAGAAGGTGGTTTCCATTGCTTGAGTTAATCCACCTCTCCCAAGAGGCAGGAGCTACTACAATAGCAGCTTTCTCCTACTCACCTAGCTGTGTCTATACAGAGAGACAGGTCAAGCTATCTGAGTCTGACCATGCAAAATGTTTTCCCAGCCCCATGTACTGCAGTTAGGTTGATTTGAGAGCAGGCCTTGGAGAGTCCACTTGGGGCTGTTTGGGTATGAAATGGATTTCAATTAAACCAGTGCAAATTGTGTGTTTAAACAAGCCATAATCCAGAGTAGTCCCAATGCTGGGGGAGCTGAACATTCAGATGAAGTCCATTGGACTTCTTTGGGATTATACCAGGCAGCTGAGCTCACAGACTAGGACAAATTCTGCAGGCGTGTGGGTTCTGGACCAGCCACCAGCATTTGGGGAAATGATTCCTCTTTGGAATGGATCTTTCTTCCTTGTCTACAGGGAGATTTGCATGAACACAGGCTTTTTGGGGCTCCACAGAGCCTCCTCCTCCTGCTGACATGTCCGTCTCCTTATTACTTTCCTGGATGGGGCGAGCAGTGGGCTGTAGTTGGCCAGGTGAGATGGAGGCTGCTACTCAAGCAGAAGCCACTTCTGAAACCCTCCATGCCAAAGCGCCTACCTCCTGTCCCCATTGGAGCCATCATGCTGCACAAAGCCACTCTGAGCCATCCCCCCCTCCAAAGCCACCGCCTGACACCACAGTGCTCCCTGCCTGTTGACCGCACAAGGCAGCCCCCACACCTAACAGCCTGTTTTCCTCTCCCACAACCTCTTGCATTAGCACTTCCCATCCCTCAGCTCTCCATCTTCTGCCAGTCTCAAAAAAGCCTGCCTGATGGTTCCTCATTCCCACACCGTGCCAGGACTCCCTCTCATTTCTTCCAGCCATGAGCAGAATAAATTTTGCTACATGCTCCAAGGCAAGGGTGGATGTGTACTGACAATGGAAACACAGGCTGCCAGTGCGGGCACTTTGCTAATCAGCTGGGTGATACCTGAATCTCTCTTGAGCAGCTGCCCAAGCGCTCAGCTTCCAGGGGACACTGCACCTCACCCTAAACATCCCCAGGGATCCTCCCCAGCACAGATGCTTTAAGACTCCCATGATCCCTGTATATGAGCTTCTCTGACTTGTTTTGGACGGTGGCAGACAGCTGGACCATTTTTCACATCTCTCCTTGCAAGGGACTGGCTTTTGATGGTGGGGGTATAGTGAGAGTCTTGCGCGAAATTAACTCTTTCTGCTGTGTGACTCTTAAGGATTCATGGGCAGTTAATTATTTTGGGATCTATGCTAAACGAGGCCTCTTTTCTGTTCTCGGCTTATAGGATTCATGGGTCAAATAATACAGTCCAGTACTGCTTTGTGGTGGTGAGTGTCTTCTCTTTTAAGCAGGCGGAAGAATGTTAATGCATAGAACACCGAGATGCCAGAACATATAAATCATGCCTCAGAGACAGCACAGCAGAGGGACTGCACAATTACAGAGGAGGCAGGATGGTAACCTCTTGGCCTGCAGCATGGCAGATCTTGGTTTATTGCCCATATTCTTCCATAAACTTCCTCTCTGATTTCACAAATCATTTTGCCTCTGTGGAGCTCAATTTCCCATCTGTAAAATGGGAATAAAAGCACTGCCCTGCCTTAGAGAGTGGTCAGTGATCAGAGAGCACAGTGATGGAAGCCATACAAGAACCACAGACTTCTCCACTGGCTTTCATTGAGTATACTTCAAAGCCCCCGCCACAATGCCCATATAATCCTGTTTTCATGCAAACCTCCCCTGTGCGTAAATCAAGACAATGCTTAATATTGGAGCTGGTTGAAAATCTTCAGCTAAAAGTTTGTTCCAATGTTTTTGATGTTTGGCAGGAAATTTTAAAACAAAACCAGAGACTTTTCATTGCATTCCAATTCAAATAAAAACTTTCCCTTTTTGTGCTACTTTTCAATTAATTTCAAATTGCCCTCTCAATGAATACAGTGTCTTTGTTCTAAAAATTTCCCTTTGAGAAATAAAATGTCACTGAAAACTACATTTTCCAGTGATAAATTTCATTAATTTTTTTGGTGGGAACAATCGTTCAAAAAACTTCAACCAGCTTTACAAAAGAAACTTGAGTCTGCATTTGGTTTCCAGAGTTTTCTGCGAGACATTTTTGGCTGAAGCACAATATAGGTATGTTACGATTAAGATCAGCTTCCCCATATAAAAGGTAACTCAAAAATTAAAGCTGTTACTGCATGTACAATATACAAGAAGCACCAGGTTGTGTGAAGAATACCTGATCTTCTATATTCTGCTTCAGTGCCCACATACAAAAAGATGAGTAATAAGGTCACTATTAACATTTTTAAAAAGCCCTTGCCTGCATTACTAACACAATAGATTGTTAAAGGTAATATTTTTCTTGCTCAAGTGTACTTTACTGTTTCTTCCCTTGTTTATATTTCTCCCCATTTGATCTAGACAGTTAATTTTCTGTTTTTGTTTCTTATGCATTAGCCCAGTGTGTTAGGCCAAGATTTTTGCAAATGGCTTGTTATCTTGGGCCTCCTTAAGGATGGGTCTAATTTTCAGAAAGTGTCAAGTGCCCACCCTCTGAAAATCAGCCCTTTTTAAGGCGCCTCACTTGAGTACCTGGTCACTAGTTACTTTTGAAAAACCTAAGCCATTTACATCTTCAGTACCAAAGTAGGAAGGTTTTGATCCAATCCCTTCTTTTTCCACAGTCATTTTTTTTTGCTTAACTATCTGGGACATCTAAACTCAAAAGAAATTTTCTAAAACTTAAAAAACTACCCAGGTAAAAATTTTCAGAAACGGGGGCCAAAATGATCCTCTCCTTGGTTCATATTTGGCACCTTGCTAAGTGGCTAGATTTTCAGAGGTGCTCATTTCACACTGACCTCAAAGGAGGCTGCTGAGTGTTTATCCCTAAACCAGCACATTTAATTACATGCCTACACATAGTCATGGGCATATGATTTCCCTTAAGTTACCTAGAAGCTCAAGCTCCACTTGAAGCTGGTAAGACTTGTACTCCTAGATCAAGGAAACATAGGAAGGTAGCTGGGCATTTTTGTAAATTCTGTCCTAGAAAACCAACTTTTAGCAAGCCACAATCTCCACCTTAAAGTGCAATGGGTGAAATTTTCTAAAGCAGTTAGAAAATTACGCCAACAGTGGGCACCCTAGGCTGGAGCGTGGGCTGCATGAGTGGCCCTCTTTCATCTCAGTGAGCCACGTGATTGTTGTAACCAAGACGGTCTGCTGCACAGGGGCCTTTTGTTCACTGTGCTGGCATACCTAGAATTTGAGGGCTGTGCCAAGTGAACTGTGGCAGTGCTGTGATTGGCTGCAGAGGGAGTGCACGGTTCTGAGTCACTGTTGTGTGGCCAATCAGCACACACCTCACTTCACGGGTCCGGACTTGATGTATGTGTCACTTTAGTAATACCACTCGGGAAAAACTACGCGGACAGAAACCTGCAGAATCTGGCAGCCCTGCATGTGGGCAATGGTAACAAAATGTTTTACACACACACAGAACCCTGATGGGCCACATGCAGCCCATGGCCTGCCCACCACTGAGTTAGGTGCTCAACTTGCATTGACTTTCAATGGGATGGGGTGCCATCTCCCAAGCCTGGGCACTTTGGAAAATTTCAGACTATCCCTTTGAAAAGGCCTGACCTTTCATCGCAGAGCTAATCTCCCTGATTGTGTCAGTTACGCACAGTCTCTCGACGTGGCCTGTGCCAGCTTCCCCTGTTGTGTCTTTAGTCTGTAAGGCCAGAATCAAGGTTGTAACAAATACAAGGCTGACAACAAAAGTCAACCCAGAACTCAGAGACTTCAGCAAATGGACCTTTGCCACAAAACTGTCCATCAGGAAGACACTAAAGGCCAGTCTGGGGGCTGAATGGCACCAGTTGTAACACTACGGTAGCTTTGTGGAAGACCTCAGGCTAAGGCAGCGTTGAACAGAACCCTTGACGAGAAAGCCAGGGTTGCCTGCTCTTCAGCAATCTACCTCACACTTAGAAACATTTTAGTGGTGAGTAAAACAAGGCAGTTTTATTTACAGTTCTTAGCTGTCTCCTTGGGTTGTGGGTTCCTCTCCATCCCCCCCGTCCTCGTTTAATAACAAGGTTTCTAGCAGAGCTGGGAGGCACACAGACTATCTGTAGTTAGGTAACAACTAAACAACTGGTCATCCTTCATGTACGGAGTACTGGCTCTCAGGTTTTTTCTCAGGGACAAGGTCTGCCCCTTTGGAGCCCACCACAATGAGAGCAGAGATTAAGGTGGCCCATCCTTTGTGAAATCCTGAAGCTGAGGGCCGTCCTCTGTCAGGACTCCCAGTGATTTCCAAGGCTGTGCTGCCTGAGCAAGGAGTCTAGAGTCAGGCTCAAGTGACTTAGCAGCTCAATGGATATATGACATGAACATACTGGCTTGAGAACAGAAGGAAGAGACCAGACCAGAGGCATAAAAGGTGGAAGGGTGGGGGGGCTTCTCTTCCCTTCCAGTTCTGCCACAAGTCTTCACTAGCTTCCAGTCCAAGGAGATGTGTTAGGGCAGCAGCAGGGGAAGCTTGTAGAACTGGAGAAATTTGGGGGCAGATTTTTACTTGTTTTCAGTAGTAAAAGCTGGTCAGGTATTTCCCAAAGAAAATTTTTTGCCCATTAGAAAATGCTGTCTTTGTAATGGAAACCTTTTTTTTGCAGGCAAGAGTCAGTTTTGACAGTTTTCCACTCAACAAGTGGGAGGAGGTTCAAAGCTGTTTTTCATTTTGACAATTTCTAAATGAAAAAAATCAGAGTTTTCCAGTTCAAAGGGGCTTTTCTGTTAAATAATTAAGCTAATTATCTGCCCCATTGAAAATCCTTAGAAATGCTCCAGATGAAAACAAAGTGTTTCAAAATGATTGAAAAGAAATGTTTTGCCCTGAACTGGATATTTTTTCTGGATTTTTTGATTTGCAAAAAACGTTGCCATTTGGACTTTTCCTCTCAGTTTGGGATGAGAACATTCTTCAATAGCTTGAAAGCATTCACGGGACAGGAAATCATTCCCTGGCCAGCTAGGTCTGAGGAGCCCTTTATTCCATTAGTCTTCATCTTCAGCAGGGATCCACGGGGAGCCAACTGCTCCTCCATAGGACCCAAGAGAATCTGGCCCTCACTGAAAATCAAAGTGCACCGAAACAATCTTCTCAGTCATCAAAGCGTTTTCTGCCAGTTACTGGTCCTGCAAAAGGAGCAAACGCAAGAATGACCCCTGCCTTCAGCTTCTAATGCTCCCAGCTCTGACTGTGGCATTAAATAATCTTTCCTCTCCAGTTGGGTCAATTACAACAGAGCCAAGTTCTACAAGCACTTTCACATTTCGTACTTTCCCTCTTCCTTGCTGCACAGACTGCTGATAATCTGAGAGTTCTTCCCCCAGGGAGCCTCTTGAAGAGACACCTCATTGTAGCTGCCGGACCCCCACAGCCTGAGAAACTTTACGGCAGCATGCACTGCAGGTGCTGGGACGTTGCAGCTTAGGGTTCAACCATCCGAATTTGGACTGAGGTCTGATGGCCAGTACTGACCTGTCTACTCTTACAGCTCTCGGAAGTCATTTCCTTTCTCCTACCGGCCATACTGGAATCCAATGGGTTCAGGCTGTGTAACTTCCCTTCCAGCAAGGAGGAGGAAGCTTGCAAAACAGATGAGTACTGCAGCTCGGGGAGAGGCCTGCTGAGCTTCTGAAGGGCTAGAGCGCTTCACACAGTTCTCTTGACTTCCCGCAGGCATGAGAGCCCTGCAGGTGAAGGAAAGGCAGCTTCAAGTCACTCTTCACATCAGGAGCTTCATACAAAAGGGAGCCTCATGGACAGGGCCAGGCCACTTGGATTGCCAGCAGCGCTGGGCTCCATTGGAACTCTCCTCTCCTAGGAACACATCTCTGGAGTGCTCATCTTCCAGGGGATGGGAAAGCAGCTGTCTAATGATTTGGTGCTTCCTAGTATCTCCTCCAAAGCAGGAACTTCGAGTGGGGGACGGGCCCTTCTGCTTTGGCAGAAGTCAGAGCCGCCCACCCCAGCTCTCACCCAACCCATTTCCCAGTCGCAGCAAACACCAATCATGAAAACGCTCCCTGCCCGTGCCCTTAGTGATGTTGCTGCAGCTGCTGCTCCGCATCCTGGGTCTTGCCTGGAAGCCTCACAATGCCCCAGGGTATTTCCCAGGGTTTTGTCGGTTTTGCAGAGATGAAGGTTCAGGAAAAAGAGTGAAGATAGCTGAGCTTCTGGGCGCTCTTCCCAATCACCCTCTGGCCCTTCGGAGCCCACTCACCCCATCTCTGAGACTGCTGCATAGAACGGAACCGGCTCCATCTCTAACGTCGCCAGCAGAAGGAAGGGGGAGAAGTGAGTTCATCGTCACAGGCGTCTGTAAAATCCAACCCCACTCACCTGAACCCCCAGGGCTGATCAGAGCTGCTGGTGCAGACCAGATACCCCAAGCAATGGCTCTCCGCTCTTTGGCTGCCTCGCCAACCTGCTAAGGCATCAGTCCCCCTCCCCATCGGCCCTTAATGCAGCAGCTGTGATTCCGCCATAGCCCACAGTGGGTGGTTCGCTGCAGGAAGGGCACAGCGCCGGTCTCCTCGTGTCTCACCAGTGCAACATGTGACAGTTCTTGGGTGACAGCCAATCGGTGGCCTGGCAGCTGGCGCAGAGGGTTGCTGGCTGACGGATGACAATTGTTCTCTGCTCCCCCTATCCCCCCAGGGCAGACCCTCTCCCAGTTGGTTGGTGGTTTGCTATTCTCCACTGCAGTTTGGCAGCTCAAACAAGGGTGCAGTCTGCCCAGGGGAGAGCAGGTTTGGGAAGGGGCTGGCCATTGACCGCTGAGCACGCAGGGTGGACTAAACCAGATTGGTCCACAGGTAACTAGATTGTTTCCTAACGTATCACGCTGCCTGGCAGCTAACAACCACAGCAAATGTTTCTGAGCTGGAGGGCTGTGCGTCTCCTGGAGGCAAAGGGGTTGCTCTCTCCCACACCTGCATGCCGGGTGTTTCATGGTTCACAGTGTAGGTTTGCCTGCTAGACACAAAGTCCTCCCAACCCCTTGCCAACTCCAGCAGCACCCCCTTAGGAAGGTGCAGAGGGCAAATGCTACAGACGGAGACCCCCCATTTCCCCAACTAGCTCCTTCTAATTTACATCTCTCTGGTTCCCCACCCCCCATCCCAATTCCCTGTTAATAACATCTTCAGTCACACATTAGCCATGAGATCCATCCGGATCTCTCTGCATTCAGCATTCAGGTCTGTCCTGCCTGGCGTGGCAGGTGCATTACAAGGGGGAACAACAGGAGATCTGGGGCAGGCTGGAGGGGGTGGCAATATGCGGGAGGGGGCAGAGGAAGGTCTGCAGAGGGCGTGGGAGAGTGGGAGCGAAGCAGGCAAAGAAAGGAAGAGGAGCATCCTGAGAGAGCGCGAACACGGCTGTTGTTCAGCCCCCAGAGACGTATGGCTGGGGCTCGCGGGGAAGCACACAGGATGTTCCTGCTCACATGGAACTCTCCTGCACCACCAAGGGCTCCGAGGTCCCAGCAGGACTGACAGAGGCCACAGCCCCCATTTGCCTGGGCTGTCTCCCTTCCGCATTAGCATCGTCTGGTCCGCCACAGGCTGGGGACAGTAAAAAGGGACAATACTGAGAGGAAGAGGTCAGTGCCTATGGGATTGTTTGTAAATAACAGGGCCCTGCGGGGGAACCCCATTTCCTTCACATCTTCTCGCCGTGGGGTCGCAGAGGGGCTGGCTGGGGAGCGCCTGCCCCCCACGCCCTTCACACCGGCGACGTGGCGGTTGACTCGCTGTATAAGCTCTCCACAACGTCTCCGCGCTGGATTTTGCGCAGGGCAGAATAAAGTGTGTCCATGGTGGCGCTGTCCTTGCTGGACCAGTCGGAGAGCAGGGCGCGGACCGGGCACTCCTCCTGCGTGAAGGAGTCTATGTGATCCTCCTTGTAACCCAGCTCCCCGGCCAAATGGCGCCAGGTGTCCTCTGGGGAGCTGTTCAGCAGCTTCTCCACCTCCTGCTGCTTGCTGGGCGGCAGGCTGGTGTAGAGGTTCCCCTCCCCTTTCAGAGCTGTGCAGGCAAGAGGGGAGCAGAGGCGGGTCACTACGGGCTGTGGCAGGGTTCCCGCAAGCTTTTCCCATCCGTGGGTACAATACGCTTTGTCACGTGCACCGAGGCGCATGGGCTGTGCACCACCAGTAGGACCAGGCTGCTGGCTGTGGGCCCACGTGCTCAGCCTACAGGAACGTTGGCCTTTGGGAGGTGAAGCTGAACCAGAGGGGACATAAGGTGCAGGGGAGCAGGGGCAGCCAGCTCAGTGCTGAGGGGGATGCAGCTCTCAAGACAGCTGGGCAGGGGGAAGCAGGGGACCCATGTGGCCTCTGTCCTGTGCATCAATTCCCTAGTGCAGGCTTGCAGCATCACCCCACTCTCCCAGGCCTGGGCTCCCCGCAGTCCCAGACTCTCACCCCATTCCTGACCCACAGCTCTACCATGGCTGACCTCCCTCGCCCAGGACTGCAGACCCCTCAGCTTTTCCCTCCTGTGCATCCCCCACCCACAGCTCTGTGGGTGCCCCCCCATTCCTGCCTCATCAATGACGCAGTTTCCCAGTGCCAGCCCCTCCCTAGCACAGCTTGGGGGTAACCCTTACCCTGCGCCTGGGTGGGCTGCGTCTGCGGCTGTTGATCATGAAGGCTTTGGCTGTCCACGGAGATCCCACTGTCGCTGTGAAGCTTCTCACCCTCCGGAGAGGGGGTCTGGTTCGCAGGGCGGTTGTTGGCGCCCTGTTTGTTCTTTTTGCAGCTGTTCCACCTGCAGAAGGGACCAGCAAAGGGACGTGAAGCAGCTGGTACAGCCCCCTCCAACAGCCTGCAACCTGGGTCTTACTGTAAGTCAGCCAGGCTCCCAGGACCCCGTCCGCCCTGTCCTGCCCCATTGTGCTCTGTGTGCCTTGACAGTGCTGGAAGAAATGCTGATGTGAGAGCAGCGCAGCACAGAGACAGACCCACTGTCCGTAGCGCTCCAGGCACCAGCACCCTGACTCTGACTACTGTGATGTACAGTCCTCATCATGGACCAAGATCCTCAGGTTGCTAGGAGCTGCACAGTCCCAGAACTGCCCTTGCTTGCTCAGTCTCGGCTAGGGAAAACGGGCAAGGGTGTGTCTACACTACTTCGCTGCAGCAGTGTCACTGCAGTGCCAGGGCGCAGGCACTCCCTAGCTGAAGGCAGAGTTTTTCCATCGACAGATCTGCCTCTCCGAGAGGCAGTACCTAGGTCAGTAGAAGAATTCTTCCTCCAGCCTAGCTACCTCTGTGGTGGGGGGTCAGGTCTCCCGCACTGGGTTGTATGGGGTGCAAAATGTTTCATGGTGCTGAGGGACGTAGCTTGACTGGCCAAAAGCTTTGGTGTAGACCAGGCCTAACTCTTCTAGTAAAGTCAGTAGTGGTGCAGAGCAGGGCTCCTTCTATTTTTTTATCATCCATGGGCAGAACAAGTTTTGTTATGTGCACCCAGGCATGTGCCGATATGCACCACCAGCAGAAACACAGGCTGCTGCTGTGGTTGCTCCGCTGACCAGCTGGGCAGCACCCGAATTTCTCCTGGGCAGCAGCCCAAGCACTCAGCTTACTGGGAACGCTGGTCCAGAGGTGTGTGGCCACTGTGGCAGGCTGTGTGAAGCCACTGGGATCAGGTCCAAATTGTTTTGGCTTGCTGGGGACTCCTAGGCTTAGGCAGGAGGAATAAAGTGATTTAAGGCAGAATTAGTCCTTCGCAGGAGACTCACACTTTTCTCCTATTGTCTACGGGCCAAGTTCTCCCATGGTGTAAGCTGGCACAGCGCCACTGAACTCAGTGCCAGTATGCGCCAGGAGAGCCCTGAGTTTCCTGTAAACCCACACTTGCCTTTACACACGCAAATGTGTATGAAAACTGGTCTGTCTGCATTGATCTGTGCACAGGAATGCCTGTGCCCACTGCCAGACAATGGGCTGTATGTAGCGTGAGCCTATTACTATGGGTTACATATCATACTCGCATTATGTACCTTAGGTTACCTATGAATGGGAGCGCTAAGTTGTGTAAGGGTGACATTTGCCCACTTACATCAAAAGATACATTCATCCCACATAGGTAGGCCCATCATGCAACATCAAGCAATATAAACTCTGTTGAAGTCAAGGCACAGGAGTGTTCTGCTCTGGTGGCACCAGACAGCTAGTGTCTTTGGGACGTGGAATGGATTGCTTTGTTCAAAACTAGGAGCTAGGTGGTAAAGGCTGCCAACAGAGTGGGGGCAAAAGGGAAAAAATTGCCCCAAGGCCCAGCGATTTAGACTGTGTGGGGGCTTTGGGCTGCCACCGCAGGTAGTCTGCACCAGCAGCAGTGGCCAGAGCTCAGACCCTTTAAAATTGCCACTGGAGCCCCACATGGTGCAATCTGGTGGTGCTGAGGGCTGGCAGTGGGAGGCTAGTGCCTAGCCCTTCTTCTTCTGTTCCACCCCTTTCAGGGGGCTGGAGCCAAGCACCTCTCCCATGCACACATTGCCAAGAGAGGAACAAAGTCTGTTGCCAGCCCTGTACAGGGCACACCACGGTACCAAGAGAAAACGGTAAGAAGATGCATTTTAGTCTTGAGTGACACATTGAAAGCACTACTTTGTAAACGGGTCTCCAACACAACCAGCTCTTTTGGAAGGTAAATCTTAGCGGCAAACCTACTGTGGAAGGTGCATGTGAGGCAAGAAACAATTTCCCAGAGGGAGTGGTACATTGTACTACTTTGTCTTACGCAATAAACTTGGCTGAGGTTGGGCAAACATTGTCCTGCCTTGAGTACAGAGGACTGGACTTGAAGACCTCTTGAGGTTCCTTCCAGTCCAACGATTCTATGATTTTGGCTCTTGAATGTTTTTCATAGTGAACCATGAGCAATGGCCTAATCAAACAGCTACCTTTTGATCAAAAATACAGGTCTATTACTAGTATAGTAATAGTAGTAACAAGTGTGATTTTGTGTGCTCATGTGAATGCATGCTTGAACTGTGCGTGCAGATGTGTAAAGGCATCTGTTTATGTGCTTAATGTGCACATGGAAATGCCTGTGAAACAGACTGGAGGGGTGTGCAGGTGAATGGGTGTGCAGAGCGACATTGCAAGGCATGTCGGACTGTGTGTGTAAATGCAGCTGAATGCGAATGTGGTGATTTGGTGCACACAGGTGGGTGGGTGAGTAAGTACACTTATGAACTCAGGTGGTGCACATGTGCAAACATGCTTGTGCGTGAGCACACAGGAATGTCTGGGGGGTGGGAGGGGAGATAAGAGATGCACCTCTGTTGGTATCACTGAAGTCACTGGGTGTTTCCTTAGCAGAGAAGTTAACCTCCTCCCGAGGGAGAGCAGTGATTAGGGACTCTTTACAGCATGTGGGCATGTGGACCAATCACAGCCCTCTGTGCCAACACAGAGCCAGCTGCAACCTGCACAGGCACCAGGTGCAAATCTCAGCAGACAGGGGGTGAGAGGGCACAAGAAATCAAAAGTGACAGCTCTGCAGAATGAAAGGAGAGAGCCAAAGAAAAGGCAAGATAGGTGAGAGAGAACACACAGGGCCCCATTCTCTACTGCTCTGTCTGCAGATGACAGCGTCCTCCTGCCCCCACTCCTGGGGCTCTCCTCCGGCTCCTCCCGCCCCTACTCCTGCGGGCCTTGGGCCCTGCCTACCTTTTGAAAACAATGTAGGCCACCAGGCCCACCACCACAGCGGCCAGGATCGAGCAGTAGACAGGGATGAGGTTTTCGGCTGTGCCGTGGCTCACGACTGGCTGGGAGCTGCCCAGGACGGTGGTGAAGGTATCTGCCAGGGTGCTTGTGATGCTTTCGCTATCGTATGGGTCTCTGGTGAAAGGCACAGGGCTGTCGGACCCCAGCAGGGTTGGGGTCCCAGGTGTCCAGCGTGGGTGAAGGTCTGCCAAGGGGAATGCAAATGGAGTTAGCTATACCCTCCTCCCCGACCTCGGTTTCCTCTCTCGCACTCAGCAACGGCTGCTACCAGCCTCACTGCAGCAGGGAAGGGGAGGCCAGGCAGTAAGACTGGGACGCTTTGGGAAGATGCAGCCACCACTCTCCCTGGGAAGCTCTGCTTTTATACCACAGGAGGAGCCAAGAGAGACCACCCCCATCAATGAGCCATTACCATATGAGCCATCTCACCCCACCCTGTCCACACCAAGGGGTGAGCTGTGACAGCAAGCTGCACAGTCCCTGCCCATGACTCTCTGGCAGGGCTCCAGCTGGGATGAGACTTACCTCAAGTAACTAAACCCGCCAAAAGCCTGTGGGGACTTCCTGGCAGGGGGTGGAGTGGGGTCACCTGGGAAGTCCACAGCCTAACACCCCTGAATGCTGCAGCTGGAGCCCATCTCTAATCATCGTCAGCCACCCTTGGTGGTGTGTTGGGGTCATCATGTGTTGTGTATTGTGCAACTGCTCTGCAAAGCGTCCCGATCCTTTTCCTCAATAGCCCTGCTCATTAGTTCCCGATCCTTTTCCTCTGACCTGCTCATTAGTTCCCGATCCTTTTCCTCAATAGCCCTGCTCATTAGTTCCCGATCCTTTTCCTCTGACCTGCTCATTAGTTCCAGCAGGTCAGAGGCACAGACCGCTGCAGATGGCAGCCTTTGAATGTGGGCATGAAATTCCCCATCCCTGGCAATGCTGACCATGCCTGGGGCCAGCACAGAGCTATCTTTGAGATGAGCTCTTTTCTCACTTTCGCTTATACAAGGCTTTTGTTAACTATATTATATTATATTACATTATTTTATATTTTGGATGGTCCAGGGCCGTGGGAGTTTGACATCTCTCTCTCTAAAACACGTGACATCTGGAGCGTCAGAGACATGCCAACCAAATCGAAAAGGGCAAAGGGTTTTTGAATCGCAGCATTATAGCCAAATGCCAAGGGTGGCGCTGAAACGGAATGGCTGACAGCGGACAGCCAGCCTGCATTGCAGGGAGGGATTCTGGACAGGGAAGACCAATAAGCAATACACTCCCTGTAGCACTGCCATCCAGGAGCAGCCCATGGAAATCAACAGCATAGCTATTAAGTTGTGCTGTGCCTGGTATACCCAGCAGCAAAGCCGATGCATCTCTTTTGTATGTACTAGAAACAAAGAGCAACAATCTGAGCTGTTGGGAAAGCGCACACGAGGCTATGGAAAAGGGGGAAGCACATCAGGTAAGAGATCAAAAGAATGGTAGGCACTCGTTTGAGCATGGTTTGGAGGAACCTGATAGCTGCCCTCCCAGGGGAGTTGTCATTACTGAGGAAGGCTAAATGCAATGAAGAAGCCAGCTTCCAGCACACAAAGCACTGTAGATTCTTCGCAAGAATGTGGAACAGTCTACACAGCACACTCTTCATCCCGGAAGGTCTCACTGGTCCCACGGCAGTATACCATGTACTCAGGTACTTGCTCACCCATCGCTGAAATGCAGCCACCTCTGGGGTGGAGCTAAGGCCAGCTTTTTAATAGTCTGAGAAGTGTTCATCTCTAACCTCAAACACATCTGAAATTAACCTTGGTTCAGACTTACAACTAGGGGTCACCCAATGCAAATAATAGGCAGCAGGTTTGAAACAAACAAGAGGAAGTATTTCTGCACATAATACACAGACAGCTTGTGGAACTCTTTGCCAAAGGATGTTGCGAAGGCCACAGCTATAAAAGTGTTCAAAGAGAACTGGATCAATTCATGAAGGTTAGCTCCATCAATGGCTATTAGCAGGGAGGGTGTCTGTAGCCTCTGTTTGCCAGAATCTGGGAATAGGCAACAGGGAGGGATCACCTAATGGTTACTTTTTCTGTTCATTCCTCTACTGCATGTTGGAAGACAGGACACTGGGCTAGATGGACCTTTGGTCTGACCCAGTGTGTCTGTTATTACGTTATTATCATTTGTATTTCAGTTTCACCAAGATGAGAGCCCACCATTGCAGAGCACGGCCCAGACACTTAATAAAAGACAGTCCCTGCCCAACAGGCCTTACAATCTAGAGAGATGCCACGGGGGAAAAAGAGAAAGTGGCTTGTTTGAGGTCACCATGCAGACAAGTGGCAGACCTGGGAACAGAAATCTGGTCTTCTAATTTTCCCTCACTTTACCTTTCAGTTATGGCTCAAATGGGTTTTGTTCCTGCCCTTCAATTCCTTCCTACTTGCAGGAACTGGGCAGCCCTGGCCTGCAATTTGTGGGCGAGAGAAACCAAGAACACCCATTGCCAATAGAGCACGCAGAAAAAATATTCAGATTATAAGCATCCAAACACGGTTCTCCTGACTAAGTACTACCCAAGGCTGGACAGGCCACCACAACTATTTCAATACCAAGGAGAATGGTCCAAGAAGTTGCAACTAGAAATAATAGGATAGTTAAAAAAAAGTAATACCATGCAGGATAAATATCAAGAAAAAACAACCTCTGTGAATGGAGGCTCCACCTCTGGAGACATTGACAGCTAGGCAGGATGATGCACTAGAAGACGCTGTCGGGAGCAATCCTGCAACAGCAGGAGATTAAATTAATGGGCCTAATATGGCAGCTAGCTGTGCTGCTGGAGTTTGGCTGGAATGCTGATTAATATTCCAGCTCTTACTTCTGTGAGATGTGGCACAGCACCAGTGTTCCCTGTAAATGGTGTGCTTGTGCAAGGGCTCAGGAGAGATTCCAGTGCTGCCCAGCTGAGTAGCAGAAGGCCCGTGGCTAGGTTTGTGTTTTTCCTGGTGGTGCACGTTCACAGGTGCCTCGATGCACACAACAAAATTCGTTCCACACATGGGTGAGAAAAAATCTGCATAGCACGAACAGGCAGGTTTTTCCCTGTGAGATCTCCCATTGTAGTGCTGGCCTGGCCTTCCCCCACTTTTCTGATGAAATCTGACTAGCTCAGTGCCTGAGGGGAGAGATGTTCTTTGTGCTGTTCCTCCTCTCATCCCTACTTTCCACCTGGAGTCCTACTGCATTGCAGGCTCAGTCACTCACCTCCAGGGGCTCTTTGCTGAATCATCTCCACCCAGGCAATGGAAGGCTCTGCCCTGTGCATACACATCTCTTTATTCTGCATAGGAAGGATGGGCCTGCAGGCTGTGGTCTACAACTCAGGAGAGGAGTGCAGTTTCCACCCCATCTCCGCCTCTCTTTGAGCCTCAGTTCCCAACCTGTATAATGGGAATACCACCATTTCTTCCACACCACCCGCCTTCCTTGTCTGTTTAAGCTAGAGGTCCTCAAAGTTGTTATGTGCTTACATCTCACTGAAATCCATGGGAGTTATGTGCTTAAACACCGTCGAGGACCAGACTCTTCACTGCCTGTCTCTCTGTACAGGGCCTGGCACAACGGGGCCCCAACCTCAGTTAGAGCTCACTGTCGCACTGATTTTAATACACGGGGATATTGGGCTACCCAGCCAGCAGACACACATCTGCAGATTGAGGTGTTTATAAAACTTCCAGTGACTGGTTTGTTGTATCTGGGCATTGACGTGTAACCATTACGCCAGGTGCTGCTGTCTCCCAGCAAACACACCTCTACCAGGAGCCTCTCAGTAACAGGCCAGGAATCAGGAACGGAGGTGGGCTCATCAAGGTGTCCCTGCTTCATCCGGTTCAGCCACATTTCCAATTTGTTCCCTTCCCATCTGTGCCCAGATTCTCCTACTTTCCAGGCACGCCCTGTTGCACTGTCAGCCTGCGGGGACACACCCTTTCCTCCCAGCTCTGGAGAGGAGAAAAACATTTTCCTATTGGTTGGGTGCCCGTGCAGAGCCAAGAACGGCACGGAGGCATGCCTGGTGAAGGAAATGTGTCTCATCTTGTACCTGAGAATCAGGGTGGTGCAAACCCTTTGCTCTGGGGAAAAGGCAGAAACGAGCGCTGGGGACGCTATGAAAGGTGGCAGGAGAACACAGCACGGAGAGCAAAGGCAAGGCCTGCAGGCCTGTGGTTTGATGGGCTCTTGCAAGAAGCAGGCTTACGCTTACCATGTCCCATTGCCAGGACAGCGCGAGAGCTGAGCTGACGTGTGGCTCCTGTTCTAATGCTCCTTGGCACCAGATTGCCACATTTTTCATTGCTCAGTGCCCGAGGATTTTCCTTTTGCCTGGGCTGGGGGCTGTGAGAGCAAGGGTTGCTCTACCTTCTAACCTGGCACCCACATTGGGAATGGTCCACGCTGCAGGCTGGGAGTTCCTTCCAGGGCCAACAAATGGATTCTTCTGCACTGCAGGCTGGGGGCACTGGGGCAGACAGTTGGAATGTCCCATTGTAGCCATGGGTTCTAGCGCCAGCAGTCGGAATGTCCCACTGTAGCCGTGGGTTTTAGCGCCAGCAGTTGGAATGTCCCACTGTAGCTTTGGGTTTTAGCGCCAACAGTTGGAATGTCCCACTGTAGCTTTGGGTTTTAGCGCCAGCAGTTGGAATGTCCCACTGTAGCTTTGGGTTCTAGCGCCAGCAGTCGGAATGTCCCACTGTAGCTGTGGGTTCTAGCGCCAGCAGTCGGAATGTCCCATTGTAGCCGTGGGTTCTAGCGCCAGCAGTTGGAATGTTCCACTGTAGCCATGGGTTCTAGCACCAGCAGTTGGAATGTTCCACTGTAGCTTTGGGTTCTAGCGCCAGCAGTTGGAATGTTCCATGCTGCAGGCTGCGGACTCTAGGTTCAACAGTCTAACCAGAGCGCCACTGGGGGCCTGGCACCAGAGCAAGGAGGCAAATCCAGATCCCGAAGTGGTTTCTCGGCCTGGCCGTTATACACAACCAATCGCTCTTGGCTCAGAACTACTTGCAGCAAGTGGCAGCCCCCTCCGCTTGGCACACCTCCCTCCGCTGGGCTGGGACAGAATCCTCCTGTTGCCTCCCATGCCGCCTTTTCAGAGCAAGACTTTGGAAGGCCTTCAGAGCTATTTCCTGCTAGGCTCCGCTCTCGCCCCGCAAGCCGCAGAGCATAAAGACCCTGCTAACAAAGCCCACCCTTTGTGCCTTGACTTCTGGCTCCATTTATTCAACCCTGTAGGGGGATCAGCCAGAAAGGGCTGGCCAGACCTCCCCTGCCTCGCAGCGGTGAATCACAGAAGCCCACGGCACAATGGCCTCTTCTCAGCTTCTGTGCTCGGGGCAGGGAGCGTAACTCCAGCTCCGACCAAGGAGGAAACTGGCGCCCTCCCCCACCCCTGCCACTACCCATTCATGCTGCTAACGAGCTTTCCAAATCCAGGGCTGCCCCCTTTTGGAAAATCCCCTCGGGGCCTGGGCCTGTCCACGAAGCATTGTCAGCGTGGCTGCTGCGGACTCGATTTTGTGGGCTAGGGGGTTACTGCCAGCCTGATGCTCTGAGCCAGGGAATCAGATCTCAGGCACTGTCATTCCCTTAGGAGTCTGCGTCCCTACCTTACACCGGTGTGTGAGCGATGAAAGTGCTAACCTGCCTGCGGTTTGGGTTGGCTGGCACCCTGGGGACTGAACTGGGAACCACCACAGCTAAAAACGAACAAACTAGCTGCCCTAGCACAAAGTCAAGGGCTGTATCCAGATCTGTAACAGCCCTACCTTCGCTGGGGCCTGGGACCAGCAACTCACACGCACCCGTGGGTTACTTACACCAAAATCTTCCCATGCCCAAGCCAACGCTTCTCTGCCCAGAGTGCTAGGCCCAAAGCCGCAGTGAATTAGGCTCCTAACTCCCACTGAACTCAAGGGAAGTGAGGCGCTCACATACCTCGGAGACTGTGGCAAAGTCCCAGGCTGATATTACAGCTGAGCCCCTGCAGCTGGCCCAGAGCGCTCGTTCCTCACCCCAGGGCTCACCTCCAGCCCCGTTGAAGGTCCCACTCGGACATGAAGAGCCAGGGCCTGGACACACCATAGGCCTTGTAAGCCACAGAAGGAGGAGCTGGGGACCGGAGCCAACAGACCCGCGCGTGCTGTTCCCTGCAGGGGTGTGTGAACTTCTTCCCTCTCGCCCACCCGGGCCTGCGTGCCGCCCGCAGGTTTGATTTTATGGCCACATTCTTCACCTGCCTCATTCCCTGATAGCCCCGGGGAGAACAGAACCACTGTCGCGCCCTCCTGACTTCCGTCACCCCCTCTTCTTAGCACAGTGGCCCACAAGATGCAGGCTGGCCCTGCACCCCTCCCGTGAGACGGCCCCAGGAAGCGGAGCGCCCTCGTGAAACTCAGTCACCCCTCCAGCGTGCCAGCAGGCCCGACCCTGCCAGAGCCTCACTGTAGCCGGCGGGCCCTGAGCTAGATGGGGGCACTGTAGCATCTTAGGGAGAGGTTGTTCCTGGGCCTTGTGCAAGCTGGGGAGACGGGACGGCCAGTTCAGGGCACTCCCTCCCCTCGACCCATGTATGGGCAAGGAGCAATCACAGGCCCGGCACTGTGATTCCACGCCCTCTGCCTGGGGCTGAGGCCACACTGGTTCTGTTGGTACTAGGTCTGCCCCAGGACCCTGCACAGGAGAATTTCCGTCTCTGTGCAGCCCACAGGGCACATACTGCCCCGAAACCAGGCACGGCTGCACACCAGGCCCACTCCCCAGCTCCTCTCTGCCCCAGGGAACACAGAGAGGTGCCGTGTCTGCTTCCCTCCGCACCCCGAAATGAGGCACAATAGCTCCTCCTGGGGCAGCCCAGCTCCACACCCACGCTCTGAGCCTGGCAGTGACCAAATGCCTCAGCCAAGCCCTCATCTGCTTATTTCAAAGGCAGCACAACCTAATTCCCATTAGAGGCCTGCTGGTGGGCAAATCTCATTTTGCAGAAGGCCACGACTGCCAGGCTCCAAGTGCAGCTGAGACTATTAAACGTCTCCCAGGCTCCAGGTTCCTGTCACTGCCAGGAATATTATTTTTAAATGCTGCAGCAGAGACCTTCCCCCCCAGGTTCTGCCCCACCCACGCCACTCGCTGATCAGCCAGGCTTCCCCTTGGAGCCTCACCAGAGCATCCCCCGGTGCAGGGCAGGTTTTTGCAAGCCGCGTGGGAGACCCAAAGCCATGTGGTCAAAACGTGTGCTGGCTTTTCTGGACCTGGTGCACTGAGCGTTACACCCTGAAATGCCAAGGGCTGCGTCCTTCACACCCTCTATTTCCCTGCTAGCCTTGGCTCTGCTACTTTATGACCCTGATGCGTGTGAAGCTGCTGCCTAGAACCCACACTCTGACCCCAGGGGTTCCAGTGGCTGTGGCCTATAATCCACCATCTTTTGTCTGCTCCGTGTCGCATCTTTAACCGTAATGGTCAGGATCAAATTACACGGATGGACGACCAGTTTCAGCCCTGGTGACAGAGACGGTGCTTTGCATTTATAGTCCCCTTCCCTGGGGCACACCCAAGCACTGGAACAAGAGGGGTGCCCCACCATTATCCACTTTATACACAAGGGGAAACTGAGGCACAAAGTTCCCAAGCGAATGGGCGAAGTTCACACAACCCACGCTCCCCTGAGCTAATCACTGGGCCTAGGACCTCCCACGTGAACAAAGATTGGCAGCCAAAGAATTTCCTGATGGAAAAAGTGTCAGTACACCCCACCCCCCTGTGTCTGAGATGGAGTGGGCTCAGCGCTGGAGCATGCCAGGGACCAGCAGGGCGGTACCTCTCTGACAGCAGCTCCCCAGGCTGTGCAGTGGGGCGCAGGTTCAGAGAGAAGGTGCCAGCACACATCTGGGGCCCGTTTCTACGTCTGTCCGGGGACATTGCTGGGGAAGCCAGACCTGTCTGTTCCATACAGTTCTACTTGCAGCTCCAATCAGTCCCTGCACCTCCTGCTTTCCCATCGCATCCTGGCGAGGTGAGGTGCAGAGGCAGGGAGAGGGGGTTCCCAGGTTGCTGGGAGGCTGAAGCTGGGGACCGAACACGGGGTTCCTGGTTTCTGTGCTAAGCAGTTTGAGCAGGACCGTAATCAAAGCAGGGCACTGGGAGCCAGGACTCTGGGACCCTCTTTCTGACTGGGACACTAGCTCATTGCAGGACAATCATGTCACTTCACTCACCTTGTGCCTCAGTTTCCACTTAGGTAAGCGGAGGCTAATGCTCCTGACCTGCCATGGGTAAAATGCCTGGAGAGGTAGGAATGGAAGGAGTGCTGGGTGATTTACTCCTTCAGCTTAATTCGCTCAGGGACAAATCCTGGTGCCCAGGAAGTTAAGGGCCAAACTACCATGGACTCTAATGGGACTGAATGTGGCCCTAATGTGTTCATTTGAACTCCCATGATCCACAGCCCAGGTCCCCCAGGGCCCGTTACCTCTGCACTCGGCATCAGATATGGGGGTGCAGTCCTGGATCAGGACCTCGTTCTCCTCGCAGATGGTGCAGGGCAGGCAGGGGTCCATGTAGCTGGCTTTATCTGAGTAGGTCCCTTCGGGGCACACCTCGCACACTGTGTTCTGAGTGTCCCCGCATGGGAAGACCAAGCCGTAGCCCGCCTCGCAGATCTCACACGCCTTGCACTGGCCACTCCCCTCGTCCTGGTAGTAGCCGTAGGCGCATTTGCAGACGGCGTCGTCTGACTCCACGCAGGGAGCTGACATTCTCTGCAGGCCCGCGCACTCCGTGCATGGCTTGCACGCCTCCGTGGCACTGGTCGTGTCCGAGTAGGTCACGCCTGCGATGGAGCAGAGAGCGAGCGAGAGATCAGCGTGTGGGTAGCCCCTGGTGAGCGAGCAACCCCAGCCAGGCAGCCCTGTGAGTTATTACTGGGGAAGCTACAGACTAACGCGGCTGCCCCTCCGCTTGGCTGAACTCGAGCTGCAGCAGCTCAGGCTTTCAGCTCCCGGTTCCCTCTCCCTGGAGATGGCCAAGCTAGTGCCTGTCACAGCGGTGCTCCCCGGCAGGTTTGCTGGACAACACCGCTGCTCCTACAGCCCCGTGGACATATCGAGTCCCCCTCCAAATGGAGCTGAGGGTGGCAATGCGAACCAGCTGCAGGCAGAGGCTGTGGCAGGACAAACAGTCAGGGCTGTGCTGGGTTCTCACTCTGGCAACTGTTTCAGCAGTATGTGGCTGGGACTCAACTAGAACAAGAGGCGCCTCAAGAGTCCTCTGCAGCTGCAGCACGAGCTTGTTAAAATCCCAGGAAATTAAGGGTTTATTAGGAGGAAGCGTGTTTGCTGCTGGTGGAAGGTGCCAGATTGACAGAGTGGGAGACCCACATCCTCTCTCCCCGGTCATGGCCCTGCATTGCCCCGCCGGCACGCCTCTCCCCCGAACTCAGGCCCAGCTCCTCAAAGAAACTGAGGCTCCTAAGCCTCCATGGTCCAACCAGTCCGCAGCCTGCTCGCCAGTGCTACAGATGACAGAGCTCCTCATCCAGCGGGCACCCGACCAAGACCAGTGACTCATTTCCTGTTCTATTCCCCCTGGCTGGCTTTGAGGTAGCACCCTAACGAGGGAGTCTCAGGGTTCTGACAGCAAACCCTTAGCCCACCCAGCCTGCTACGAAAGGGGCAGCTCAGGAGCAGAAAGGCACTCGCTACGGGAACCTAACCCTACCCACACTCCCTTCAGCCTACCAGCCGGGCGCTGGAAGATGCCGCTCATGCTGTAATCACGGCAGCGTCAGGCTGCAGTGGGAGCTCTCTGCTCAGGGAGGCCTTCTGAATTCCAGCCGTGCTGGGGGCAGTGTTCCTGGTGAGCAGAACACCCAGAGCTGGGTTTTGTTTCTGCTGGTGGTGCACATTTGGACATGCCTCGGCACACTTAAAATTCTTCTGCACGTGGATGGAAGAGATTTGAAGGCACACTGGTTGGGAGACCTCCGAACAGTTAGTCACGGGCTAATTTCTGGCCTACCTGCCGTGTAATTAGCATGCTTTGCTAACGGGGGAGAGTACTTTGCTGCAGACACTGTCAGTGAAGCCTCTGTGGGGGTCATGTAGAGAAAGGACGTGGTGGTGGGTATGGGCGTGGGGGCTGTAAGGGGCAGGTTATCCCGTAACACTCTGCTGCAGTTTCTCGCACCTCCGTCTGGGTGCTGCCAGAGAAAGGGCCCTGATCCCTGCACTGATCCAGTCTGGCAGGGCTTCTGTCCCACTTGCCAGCCCATAGCTGGCTACTCCAGAAGGGTCTCTTCATCTACTTTGCGGCTGCCTACCTCTCCCCAATAGCCTCACTGCCAGCCCCCCGCAGCGGCCCACACTCTCCTGCTGCTGTGACCTACTCCCCTCCCAATTCTGACATCCCCAACCTGTTGCCCCAGCTGCGGGGTCCACCTCCCATTACTTGGCAGGCCCTGTTGTTAGATGCTGCCTGAGAGCACCACCCTTACTCCCCCCCTCCTCCGGGGGAGGGGAGCAGCAGGTGTTAAGTGTGGCTGCTGGTGCGCGGTGCTGCAGGACTGCTGTGTTCCGGCCCCCCAGAGCTGGCACCCACCTGCCTTGGAGGGAACCCTCTGACTACAGCCATTGGAGAGTTTGGGGAGCTCAAAGGCATTCTCCTAGTTATTGATATTATCACAGAGCCCCGGCTGGTACGGGGGGCCCTGTTGTACTCTGCCCTGAACTGGCACTAGTGAGAGAAACAGGCCCTGCCTTTCCCAGCTAGTGACACTCCTAACTCCCATTAGCAAACAATGGGCGTTAGGCACCTCCGAGGCTTTGAGGACCTGGGCTTGCATGATTTGGCCAAATACACATTTAAAGGGCTGCAACATTGGCCTGGGAAGGGCTGGCCTCATCCACTGGCCCTGCTGGACAGAGGAGCTGATCTGCCTGCCCCATTCTCTGCCCTCAGCCCAACCCCACAGGCATGAGAGGGGGCCTTGTGGGCCAGGGGAATGGAGGCCCCATGGCTACTGGGAGGAGAGCTGGTGTCTGGAGTGATTCTAGCCTGGGGAAGAGGCATTCAGTCCCAGTCCTGTCCATCTGCAGTCACTCCCTCTTCATCTGCCCCCTATGAATTCACTTCCTCCAACATGACCTGCCAGGGCCTCAGAACCTCCCCCTCTTCTGGGCAGAGCCATGCCAGCGATTAACCCTAGGCCTCTGCTCAGCCTCCTCCTCATTTCCAGCCATCCATCCCCCTCTTAATCTTTAGTTCTCTGGACGATCTCCTGAGGACATTTGCGGGAGATGGCAATTACCCTGCTGAATGACAGGACACAAAGTGCTTCCTTTGCATTCAACACGGCCATCAGAGCTGCCCTGCTCCCGGAGTCTTGGTTACACCTGCCCTTTGCTATCTGCCTGTCTAGAGCTGCAGCATCTGTGCATCTCCTGGCCTTTCAAGCCTTTTTCCTCCCACAGCCTGGGAGCTCAGGCAGTGGTGATATCTCCTCTGACAGATGGGGAACAGAGGCACAAAGAGAGTAAGGCCCAGATCCACAAAGGGAGTGAGGCATCTAACTCCCAGTGCCATGGGAGTTGGAGTGGGAAACTCCTTTGAGGCTCTGAGCCTAAGTGACTCACCCAAGGCCAGATGGGGAGTCTGTGGCAAAGGCAGGCTCTGAATCCAGTTGCATTTGATGAGAGCAGTTGGAGTGGGGCTGTGGTTTTTGCATGTACCTTAGCAGCCTAGAACATGGGCAATCAAGCAAGAAAATTGGGTGGGAAGGTGTGTTCACTGGAGGCAGCTAGACCATGGGCTGAGGACTGAGAAGCCCTGAACTAAGGGAGAAGAGGAAGGAGCCAGATCACTGTGGTACGACACTTCCCACCAGCAGCGCCGACAGCTCCCGTGGGTCCTAGAGCAAGGTGTGGGGGGCAGCTCTGTGCCCCAGAAGGGGCAGGGCCTAGTGCATTCAGCACTCCGTGCCACCCAGACCCCAGCACTGCCCCACGCTGCTCCCTCCCAGCTGTGTGCAGCCAGAGCAGTGCTGTCAGGCAACTCAAAGGACCTCAGAGCTCCACCTCCCAGGCAGCAGGCCTGCTTCCCGTCCAGTCCCATTAAGCTTAATTAACTGGCCGCACATGGCCCCTTCTGTCCTGAACCTCTGTGAATGAGGCGAAGAAGTGGGGCTGAGGACAGAGGAGAGGCATCAGCTGAGATCCGTACAGCTATAACCTCCCTAGTCCTGCGACCTAATCACTTGGCCACCCTTCCTCCAGGAAGGCAGCAGCCCACCTAATGTTCTCCACAATCTTTAAAACACACCAACTAAAAAACAGGCCAGGCAGTTCTCTCCGAGCAACTCCAACAGTAGCAGCATTACAAATAACCACGCTACACCCACTATTCCCCAGAGTCCTACCCGGGCTGCCCCAGCACAGCTCCTTGACAACAGGAGAAAAGGTAGGCCCTGACAACTGACCCACTTAGGCTGTGGGGAAGTGAACTCCGAAGGGCTGGAGCCCTCATGGAGAGCACCTGGCCTCCCAACTTCTCCCATCAACACCTCGTGTTCCGGGGTGGTTAAAGGTGGCTGATGCATCTCACGCTCCTTGCGCTTCAGGGCTAGGAGATGATCCACCAGCACTGTGTCTCCAAGTAACCAGACTGGCCAGGAGATTGGAGGCTGCTGTACGCTGGGAGTATGGTCTCACCCCAACCCTTGTCCATAAGCTCAACGGAACTCAGAAGACTCCATGCAAGGCAAGAGCCGGCGAGAAAGGCCGCACCCAGCAATGAATTCTGGATAGCCGAGATGTGGCCGTGAAGAAGCGGTGGCTCAGTCCCAGGCTTGGTGGCGTGTGTTGGCAGTGAGTTGCAGTCGTGTCTTCCATGGTATGAGGGGGAAGACAATGATAGCCATGGAGAACACATCGACCCAGTTAGGCACGAGACTCATAGAAGACATAAATCCCAGACCAGTGACTGTATCACAAGCTCATCTTTCCTCTCACTGATGTGCCACTGGGATTTAACAGGCTGTGTAGCCCCTTCCTGGTCTGCGTCACATCAGTAAACGTGGCACAGTGCCGTTTGATCACAGCTACCAGGCCTAGCTGGCTGGGCTTGCCTCCATTGGGAGTTCAACACCTTGGAGGGTCTTGAGAGATTAGCTCTGTGATGTCCCAGCCATCGGCCAGGAGGTCTAGGAGTGGCTGGGGCCAGCCATCAAGCCCCAGCAGCCCCAGGCTGCTGGTGAGTGTTCCTCTCAGCAGGACAGCGTACTGGTTCCGAGGTGTGTCACTGTTTTAGGCAGCATCATAAAGAACTGAGCAGCATCAGCTCTTGCTGCTGAAGTAGCACAGGGAGGACGCCACTAGAGACAGAAGGCAGAGCTGTGCCAAGTGGCTATGTGGCCTGGAGCAGCAAATTGCTATTAGCTTAGCTCTTAAGGGGAAAGTGTGGTGCCAGTGAAGAGGTGCTTCAGACAAGGTGGGAGCACCAGGAGGGCACAGCCTGTTCTGCCAGGCTTTGCATGCACCATCCTGCTGGCATCAGCCAGGTATTGGCCCCACTGTCCTCTCCTGCTGCACCATGTGCTGCTGTGGTGGAGTGCAGGGGGAGGGGAGAGATCACTGCCCCTGCTTGCCCTTGGAAGGTGCTTCCTTCCACTGTGGTCCCCACCATGGCTCATCCTCTGATCTATGGCTGAAAGCATCCCCCCGAACACATACCCCACACCCCTGGGACTCCAGGTCTCCCCACTCTCATGCTTACTGGCCTCCCTTTCTGGATCTCAGTTTGCATCAGTTCTGCAGGGGCTCAGCAGCAGATCGTTTGCATTCCTCTGATCTTTCACCAGTGATCCCTCTAATATTCGTTATCCATGGGCAGAAAAAATTTTGTTATGTGCACCAAGGCCTGTACAGATGTGCATCACTAGCAGAATCCCATGCTGTTGGCCATGGGCGCTCTGCTAATCAGCTGGGCAAGACCCATCTCTCTCCTGGGCGGCCACCCAAGTACTCAGCTTCCAGGGAATGCTGTCTGCCACCTCTGCTTTCTTGGATCCTCTGGCAGTCACCAATTTCATGGTCATGACTAAGTCAGAATGGAGCTCAGACCTCCCCAAGCTATCCTATTCAGGCCTGACCCAGTGACCTCACCCCCAGGCCCATCACCAGCCAGGCACAGAAACTGGTGCTCTCTCCCCTTCTCACCCACCCTGCCACACCCCACCTCCCCTGTCTTTCTGCACAAACCAAGGCCTGCAGTTCCCGGTCATACGCAAGAGTGCACAGCTCCCATTAACCTGGGTTAATTTCTTACATTATTCTGAATTATTGATGGGCGCCATTAGAAGCAGGAGCTTGACAGGAAAAGTGTATTGGCTGAGTGGGCACATTTTCAGTGGCAGCCGGGCATGCGAGCTGAACAATTACAGCTGAGAGTCAAACCAGCCCCCGCCCCGTAAGGAGGGATGCTGCGGGAGATGGATAAATAAATCATGAGCCAGCACTCTCGGCAGAGGCTGTTTGGGGGAGGGGAGGAAAATGCAGCAGTTTGGGCTAAGGCAGGAGCTGGGGGTTGAACTTCAACATGAAAAGAAACCAAGTTTGTCCTCCAGCTGCACAGACAGAGTTCTGCGCCTTGCCATCGCCGGGTCGCTTGCAATTCACTGAGCCTGGCGAGTCGAGAGCAAATCAAAGGAAATGCTTCTGCAGGCAGCCTGGGGTGAACTGGAGGAATCTGTGCCTGCGGGTGCTCACCCCGAGCCAAATGACAGGGCTGGATTACTAGAGGGCTCCATCACTTAATGGTCAGCAACTGCGCGGTTATTCTGGAGGCTGCAATCAAGGGGCGGCGGATGCCATGCTCCGGGGTGTAAGCTGATCCCCTGCTGAGGCTCATCTCACCCACCCTCGCGAGGGACAATGCTTCCCGAGTGGCTAGGCTGCTGTGTAGCCTCTGAACCACCAAGCAGTAGCAGCTGCCAGGAGCAGGAGAGAGGATTTGGTGGGTCAGAGCTCAGTGCCAGGATAGTGGATCGCACAAACTAGCACTACAATTCCCTAAGGCGAGTTCTTGGGGTGTGATTCTGCAGCCACCCGGGCAGGGCTGTCCTTAGGCTTAACGGGACCCTACGCAGCTCTATTAAATGGGTGCCGCGTGCCTGACGGCAGTCTCGGATGATGACAATGATTTTTGAGAGATGTGATTTCACAGCCTTCAGGAACACACTAAGGAAATGTTTCAAAGCACATTTTAAACTCAGGCTCTGTGTACAACATGGTGAATTCAGAAACTGACAGTCTAGACCTGTTAAACGACTTCATTAGCATTTGAATTAATCTTTCACAGGTTAGAACAATGAGAAGTCTTGTGGCACCTTATTTATCGGAGCATAAAGCTTTCATGGACAAAGACCTACTTCATCAGATGCATTATTCTTATGTAGTCTTTACTACATGCATTGGACAAAGTGGGTCTTTGCCCACGAACGCTTATGCTCTGATAAATCTGTTCGTCTATAAGGCACCAGAAGACTTTTCTTTTTTTTTTTTTTTTTGCGGATACAGACTAACACAGCTACCCCTCTGATACGTTTCACAGGTTAAAGGTTCTATTAACAGGCTTTCTGGATGACTATTTCACTTTCAAAGAACTGAAGAAGTGGGTCTGTCCCACGAAAGTTCATCACCTAATAAATTATTTTGCTAGTCTTTGAAGTGCTACAGGACTGCTTTTTTGTTTTATTTCACTTTCAAGTTTACTAGCTTCCCTCCAGACAAAGACTCACCAGGCTGCAGCAGCCACAGAACAGGGACAGGAAAAGGCTGGTGGGTGGACCTTAAGACCCAGCAGTGCCCCAAATATTTGAGTGTCCTGTGCAACTGCATATTCTGCACATGGGTAAGGATGGCCTTGCACCTGGGTCTCCTATTAAAGCCCAAGGGATTCCACATGCAGAGCAGCAACAGCCTCAGATGGGATTGTTCCACACGGCCGAGATTTCACAAAAAAAAGAGGAAGGGGAGGGAGAATCCTCCTGGAAGCTGAGGTCCTGGCATGGGAGAGGCAAGGGGCTGGATTCTGCAGACCCATTCACCAGGTTTACGCCAGCTTAGCTCCCGGGGCTCCTTATGGTGCAAGCGAGAGTAGAACCAAGGCTGAGGGCTCCTAAGAATCAGATATGGAACGAGGCTACTGAGTGGACATAAAGCCAAGCAAAGTGACCAAGAGACGCATCTGCCACCCCTGGCTCTGCAACAGATCCTGCCGTCAGCCAGCGTTCCCAGTAAGATGGGGCAGGAGAGAGTCCAGTGCCACCCAGCTGACTAGCACAGGGCCTGCCGCCCGGTTTTTAGTTCCTTACGGTGGTGCACATTCACATGTGCTTCAGTGCACATAAAATTATTCCACACATGGAGGGAAAAATCTACATATGGATGCAAAAGCTTCAAGGGAACACTGCTGGCACCAGCACCTGTTTTCTTGTTGTGTATTTTCATTGGGGTTTTTAACTAGTTATATTTGTTTTATCCCCAACCCTTCTCCCCTCCCCATTTATCAGTAAAGCAAGTTATAGAGTATTAGTGTCTCCCACTGTGATGGAAAGCTGTTCTGTGGAGATTGTACAGTCTAAATAGGTGAGTCAGATGGCGGGGGAGAGGGAAGGAAACTGAGGCACAGAGAAGGGAAGTGACATGCCCAAGGTCATGCAGCACATCAGTAGCAGAGCCAGATGAGACATCAATGCTCCTATTTTCCAGTATGCTGCATTCTTATCTAGCTCAGAGATCAGTAACCCCCGGCACCGGTGCCCAGAGCAGCACGTCAGCTGATTTTCACTGGCATGCAAGGCGGGAGCTCAGTCCCACTCCTCCCCCCATGCAGCCAGGAGCTTGCTCAATGCCAGGTCGCCTGTGAATTAAAAAAAGACCAACTAATGCCACCAACCACCATCTAAACCGTAACGTTCTGCATCTCTGTTATTAATGAAGCTGTTGTGAATAGGACTACTAGTGACTTTAAAGAGCATCCCCAGCCCTTGGACTGTCCATAGAGGGCACTCTGCCTCAGAAAGGATGCTGACGCCTGGTCTAGCTCATACCGTACCTCTACCTGAGCCACTCCTGCCTCCACATTATTTTGTGCCGTGGGGTTAGAGAAAGGGGAGAGTTTAAGCCCCTGTTGCTGTGTGTCTTGTCTCATAGTGTGACAAAGCAGAGATCAAACCCAGACGTTAATCCCAAGTCCTAGCAGCAGGACAGAAATACAGACTCCAGCTTGGGACTAAAGACATGTCAAGGTCAACCAGACTCATAAAACAGAAACTTGTGTATTTATACACACAGCCACCCCCGTGCAGATTAGCGGACGGATGCAGCCACCTCTCAGGCGTTCCAGCACCACTGCCACACATTCCAAGCCCACTCTCTTAATGCCCTCCCCAGTCACATACAGTGGGAACGACAGGAGGGTTGGAATGGCTCCATCCCCACCCTGCGGGGAAGAACGCGTCCCAGCCCGGCCGGAAGGATGGGGAGATTTGCAGAAAACTGACACGTCCCCATGCTGAGCCCCTCTGGGACTGTGCGAGTGGAAGTGACTTGAAATGCCCGAGCGGAGAAGGAGCATGTGTTTGTAATGATTCGTACCGACATCTGGGAGCCTGGCCTCCAGCACGCTGCACGCACAAGGTTCCCGCTGCTGCAAAGGCCAGGAGGATGCGTGCCACAAGCACACGACCGCGCAGCGCCAGCCTGCAACCACTTCACATGGAGCCCTCCCCCAGTAGCGGGGGGTTCTCCCAGAGCACCATAGCGCAGGCTTGAGCTAAAGGAGCCACTTCACTAACCAGCAGTCGTAGGCTGAGATCCTCAGGGACCAGCCACAAAAGGGGGACACACCACTCACTTGTGGAAGAGTCACCATCCGCTCATCTGCCAGCCCCACGCGGTCTACTCCCATCCACACCCACTGGGCACCTCCCGCACATGCGCTCCCTCTATCCCCGGGGTGGGAACTCTTTCCTTTCTTCCCCAGTCCCTCCTTCCTTCTGGAGTGAGGAGCTGGCGTGCGTCCCTGGGACCCGAGTCTCACAGCATTTGCCCAGTGCAGAGGTAAAGGCGCAGCATCCCGCAGTGGGATATGCAGAGGGAATGCTGCAGCGAAGGAACGGCGTATGCTCAGGTCAGGGTCTGGCTGGCTCCTCTGCACTGTGCTAAGATGCACCTCCTGCAAGGTCAGACAGCAGGGCGGGTGTTCAATAGCCAGAGTCCTGGCTGCCAGTCACTCCCAGGGTAAGTGGCATTCATTGATTTTGCAGGAAGGTTGATATATTTAGCCAATGCTGTGCAGAGCTGTGCTTGGCATGGAGCACTTTCCTCTACCGAGCCAGCGCACTGGCCTCCAGCCCTCTCCCAGGCTGCACCTTCTCCTCCGGGGACTGTCTACAGGGGGCCTGTGCCCCAAGGATCTCTCTTCCACAGGGGAAGTCCTGTCACCAGGGACCTCTTCTCCCCACGCAGCATCTTCAGTTTTGCTCTGAAGCTCAATAAGCCTTGTGCAACAAACCTCCATCCCTTCCCCACAGCGCTTTGGCTGGGGCAGTTATCATTGCAAACAGTTGGAACCACCAGCGTTAACATGAGAATGGCCACACTTGGTCAGTCCAAAGGTCCTTCTATCCCAGCCTCCTGTCTGCTGACAGTGGCCAATGCCAGGTGGCCCAGAGGGAGTGAACAGAACAGGGAATCATGGAATGATCCATCCCCTGTCACCCAGTCCCAGGTTCTGACAAACAGAGGCGAGGGACACCAGCCCTGCCCAGCCTGCCTAACAGCCGTGGAGGGATCTATCCTCCAAGAACTTATCTAGTTCCTTTTTGAACCTTGTTGTGTTCTCAGCTTCCACAACAGCCTCTGGCAGGGAGTTCCACAGGCTGTGTGAATAACTATGTTGTGTGAATAACTTCCCTGTTTGTTTTAAACCTGCTGCCCATTCACTTCATTTGGTGACCCCTTCTTCCCATGTTACGGCACATTGGCACTTTCCTGCCAGAGTCATTATTTGAGGGCAAACTGCTGAGAAGTGGGGAGGGCATGGGGGGAATGTTTTACTTTCTCCGCAAAGTGGGTGTGAAGGGAAGAGAGAGAGAGAGACAGACAGACACACACACACACACGCACCAGGAAGCACGGAATGAAACAAACAGGCAGTAGAAGAAAACACAAAGGACCGGTATTTCAACTGAGAGATCAGGAAGAGAAAAACCCTTTGGGTTTGGACGTGCACATTGGTTGGCACGTGCAGACTGGGAGCGGGGTGATCAGATCCTCAGCCCATACAAGCCAATGGCAGTGGATAGTCCTCAGTGACTCCAAAGCTCGTGTGTTTGTGGTGTGGAGTTTCTAATTGTTCTCCTATAGCTGCTGTGCGGAGAAATGGGTGTAAATGACATCATGGGAGGCCGGGTACGATAGATGGCAGAACGAGGTTACGGCGCGTGAGGTCTAAGTTGGACATTAGGAAAAACTATTTCACGAGGAGGGCGGTGAAGCATTGGAATGGGTTACCTACCGCGGTGGCAGAGTCTCCATCCCTAGGGGGCGTTTTAAGTCCCAGCTTGACAAAGTCCTAACTGGGATGATTTAGTGGGGGTTGGTCCTGTTTTGGGCGGGGGGGCTGGACTCAATGACCTCCTGAGGTCCCTTCCAGCCCTAGGATTGCATGATACTGGACACATCAGATGTTGCAGGTGACAGCTGCTGTCTGGCTCTGGAGTGAGCAGAGAGCTGAGTGAGGACTGTACAGAAAGTGCTCAGGACATGGGCCATCAACAATAAATCCAGGGTTTTGTCCAGAGTGGAGGGGACACCTATTTTATTCTAGCTGCGCCCATATCATATCCATGATCAGACAATGCACGTCAATGACCCAGAGAGGCTCTTTGGCCCAGCCATCTCACCCGTCTGTGGGAAACCCCTCCCACAGCTTTCACCCCCATGCAATGGGCAGCACATCCCCCCACCCTACAGCCTGAGGCAGAGGTGAAACAGGCACTTACTGTCCAAGCAGGGCTCACAGACCGTCTGATTCACCCCGCAGGGCTGCGCTACTCCCTCGCCCAGGTTGCAGGCTTTGCAGCACTCCCCGCTGTCGGTGTACTGCTCGGTGGGACACGTCTCCGTGGTGGCCCAGGCCGGCCCCTGCCGCAGGAGGGAAACAGGAGGATTCGGGTCAGTTTCTCTGCCGGGTGGTGGGAGTGGGGGTAAAATAAGCAACTAAATAAATCCAGTCCCATCAGCAGGAGAGGTGTCCAACGTGATCAAACACCCCAGCCTGAAATGGACTTGATTGGAAACAGCTGGGCTTGAGATGAGCTCACCTCCCAACTATTATTAACATCAAAGCCTCGGGAGAAGAAAGACACGGAAGGGAGTCCTCACCTCCCCCCCACACTCCCATTCCCCAGTAAAGCCCCCAAAAGCACGACAGTGTGTTCAGCTAGGAGACCAACCGAGGCCAGATTCGCTCTACAGCCGGCACAGCACATGGAGGGGCCTGGTTTCCCCTCGCACACTTCATTTGAACTCCTGTAGCACCTTTCACCAAGGATCTCAAAGCACTTTGCAGTCGTCAGCCACCCAACCTGACACCCGTCCCTGTGAATCTAGCGGTTTATGGGGGGGATAAGCAGAAGCTCCAAGACTTGCCCAAGGTCATTGCGGCAGCACAGCTGGAAAGCGAGCGCTGTTTTAAACGCAACCAGCCAGAGACCTGTCCAGCGCACAGTGGTTTGCTGCACTCCAGGACCTGCATTCAGAGGAGCGATAATGGAAGCACATGCTTGGAAGTGCTTGGTAATTGTGGTGCCAAGGGATTCGGCTACATCATCGCCTAATGGAAGCAACAATGTTTGCTTTATAAATAAATCCTGCCCTTGAGTCTGGAAGCAATAACACGCCGCAAGTTGTGCGGTCAGGCCGGATCTGCACATGGATTGGGTGGGTTTGGTAAATGGCGGATGAGTCAGGCCAATCTTCCCGAGGAGGATGGGGTGACTGAACTGCACAGAGTGTGAAACGTGCTCCCTAGCAACTCAGCATCTGCTTCCCTGGCGGAGACAACTGGTGGTCTAGTTCAGCAACGGTCACCTGTTGCAAAGGCCAGTATTCCCCCTCGCTGCCTGGCTTGTGTGGAGAAGGTGCCAACAGGTTTGCATGAGCCATGGTCACAAGAAAGACAAACGGGACGATTGGTTGGCTCAGGGCAGGGTAATAGGCTTCAGGCTACTGTATGGAATGAGCTGGGCACGGTCAGACTGCTTTCCATTCTGCTGAGCATGTCCATTGTCTCAGGAGAAAGGCCCAGGACTGCATGGGCAGAGCAACTGAGCAGTGGTCCCATAGGACTAATCACAGCAGCTGTGCTTGAAAACCCCTCTTGGCTAGTGCTGGATAGGGAACATTTCAGGGACAGGGAGCAAGGGCTGTATTTTTGTAAAGGGATCACTCAGTGCAACTAAAATAAATCTCTTCACAGCACTGCAGGTGGGGAACTTGCTACTGTATTGAACAGCGTTGGAGGTGAGGGAGCTCCCATTAAATAAAACAGAAAGAGCAATGTGGAATATAGCTTCAAGTCATAACACTCTGCATTCATCCCTTGATAATCACTTCACCAGAAGTATAAATCATCAATCTCTGCACAACTTAAGATTCGATCTTTGTTAAAAAATAATCTTTGCATTTCTAGCCTTTAAGTTTCTGAAGAGAACCTTCCAAATGTGAATGGATACAGCACTGTCTTCCTGAGCCTGCAGACAGATAGCTCACCTGCTGCCCACAGCTTCTTCAAACAGCCCCATAGTGAAACCTACAAGCCCGGTCAGTTTCATGGCTTCAGGGAGCCAGCTGAATCTTGTCAGTTGTAGTCTGTTGCTGTAGGCAGCCACACAAGAATGCCGCTGAGTTATTCATGAAGAAGGATCCAAAATATGGCCCTTGGGGAAAGGCGGGGTAGCAGAAATCTGACCTCTCTAGCAGCAGCAGCCAATAGTGTGTGGGAGGAATAGCTAAGTGGAGTAGGGAGTGAGAAAACTTTCTTCCTTCCAGCTAACATAGGATATTTACATTTAGCTGCCACCACTAGCCAGAAGCTGCCACACAAGGAGCAGAGTCCAGGGAGAGCATTGCAGGAAGGAATCCCAGCTCTACCTCTGTTCCCAGCAACTGAGTGAGGGACTCCTGGCTTCCCACCATTACACTCCCTCTTGACTTCCATAGGTAGCCTCCTGTATCTGTTTGTATCAGCCACTATTTAGTAGGTTTATCAGTGGCGGGAAGGTGTCTGGTGCAGTTATTAAGGCCATCTGGACTCTAAGGCAGCCCCTCCTGACTGCTCCTTAATACAATTCACACCAGCATTGACAAACATCATGCAAAACAAACCCAGCCATGAAAAATATGGAGGTTGGAGAGATGCTTTCCGGACGATTTCCCCAGCCCCTCGGCCCGTGTGCAAGGGACATGAGCTAGACTAAGGAGCCGAGGGCGCTGAAAGCTGTCACCTCCCTCTGCCAATTAGCTGCCTCCTTTCCTGGGGTCCATTCGCTCAATTCTCTGCTCTGTGTATTACAGATGCTGGTGTTGGACAAGAGAGTGCCAGTTGGAGGCATTTGAATGACAAAGGGCTTCAATTACCCAGTGCTGGTGAGCATGTGCACTCTGGGGCTGCATTTGGCTGCCCAGTTGAGCTCTCAGCTGCACAGAAAGGGCCTGGGAGGAGTCTCTGTGCTGAAATAAAAGCCCTGCAGCACCAAGCCTGGGAGGCTGGATGGAGGGACCCCCACGGGTGAGTCAAGGGTGAAAAGCAGCAGTGGAGTTGTTATTGCTTAGGCCCAATCCTGACTGTCTACTTGCCTCTTTCTAGTCCCACAGGCCAAGCCAAGGCAATTGAGCCAGGCTCTGAAACGCAGCACGATGGGTTTGTCTTTGCAGCGTAGCCATGACTGTTGTAAATACTGCATTACACCAGTGACACCCCGCCTACCCTCTCCACAGCAGCCAGGCCAACCCTGTGTGGTGCTGGGACCCCAGAGGCTGCCGTGCCTGGAGCAGGGAGGCAAGTACATGGAGGACAAGAGCTGTCACGCGGCCCTTTGAAACAATCAAAGCTGGGTGAGGGGGTTGGGGGGCGGGCCAAGCCACAGGTTGAGAACTAAGTTCCCTCTAATCTTTCCCAGCCCTGTGGGTTTTTCGCTCCATTGATGTGCAGAATAAGTATTGTTGCATGCACCAAGGCAGGCATGAATGTGCACCACCAGGAGAAACACACACCTAGCTGTGAATGCTCTACCAGTCAGCAATGCAGCGCTGCAGTCTGTCCAGAGTGGCTGCACAAGGGAACATTGGCGGAGATTCCCCTGGTGTAGGATATTTCTGCTGGGTGAGGGTGGGACTGGAGAAGTTGAGGGGTGTCCTCCACACCCCCAGGAAGCAAGGTCACCACTGTACAGTGCCCCTCTGCTGGAAGAAGCTGACAATTACACCAGGTCTGGCTGGAAGAGCAGAATTCCACTGGGCAAAAAATCAAAACAAAAAGCAGTCAAGTAGCACTTTAAAGACTAGCAAAATGGTTTATTAGATGAGCATTCGTGGGACAGACCCAGTTCTTCAGACCATAGCCAGACCGAACCAGTCTGGCTATGGTCTGAAGAAGTGGGTCTGTCCCACGAAAGCTCACCTAATAAGCTATTTTGCTAGTCTTTAAAGTGCTACTTGACTGCTTTTTGTTTTGATAGTGTATAGACTAGCCCAGCTTCCTCTCTGTTACTGGGCAAAAAATGGTGATGTTTCCAAATCGGGTTCCATTCCACATCGGAATGAAAGCGAAGCTTTTCAAAACCCACCACAAAGCATGAGAGCACGAGTGAGAAAAGCCAAGGGCCCTGGGATGAGGGCAGCAAGACACAGGCACAGGATCTTTGTCGGCCTCATTCCCCTCCCCTTCAGAGGCAAGTGCGAACGTCCAGGTGAGATTGTTTCCCACGCCGCCACACCCAGCTCGGCCCCCGCATTGTCCCACAGCACCCGCTGCGGAGAGGTTCAGGACTGCCATAGTTGGGTCATAATTCAGTTACTTCTCCGGCACCATCTCTCGCCAGAGGCTGGGGCTGAAGTCACAGACCAGCTGCCCACAGCCCGTGCAGCACTTATGCATTTCTGACTATGGATAGCCTGGGAACAAATGGGACCAAAGCAGCTGTGCGGTCAGCCTCAGTCTGCTCCAGCCAGCTGGGACTGAGGCAAGTGGATTACCAAGGACCCATTCCTTTACCCCCACCCTTGCCCTGGGTCCTAGCGGCTGGAAGTGTGCAGGGTTTCCTCCTGCCAGCGCCCCGGCAGTGTCCCCTGCTGGCTGAGGAGCAGCTGTGACACGTGGCTAGTCCCTAACTATCCGGTTGCCAGCAAGTGGCATTGAGTAACCACCGGCATTGCCCATGGAAAGGGCAGTTGGGCACTGCCCCCTGCTCCTTGGCAGCCCCTCCCCTCTGTGCTACTAAATGGTGTGGAAAATACAGCTGCTAGTCCCCAGATCCAGACCCACTCTCCCCGCTTGCCTGCATTTCCCTTTCCGCTCTGGGCCCAGAGCACTGCAAACTCCCGTAAAGATTAACACACTCGGAGGAGGGCACATGGTCTACATTAGTCCAGTGAAATGTGCATGTTATTAGCACAACTCCTGTTGACAAAGCCACAGGTATTAACCCCATAAAGCATCATGACAGCTGGAAGAAGAAGGGGTGTGTGACACCTCCGAGAGGTTTTAATTGCTTTTTAAGTCGCTGTGGAGGTGGTGGGTGTTTGGGGTTTTTACCGAAGAGGATGATGGATCATCTACCCCAGACTTGGGAGACAGATTAATACGCAGGACATGGCAACAGGGCGCAATACCTATAAATCTTGGGCATGAAAAAGATTACACCCTGAACAGAGGGCCTGGGGCAGGCTTTGAGCTGCGGATGGACCCACCTCCAAATCCTGGAGCCATATGGCCCCACCCCCAGGCTGTGGCACGCTCCTCCCTGGCTACACCCAGCAGACCCAGCATGCCAGCTCTGAGCAACCTCCAGCCTCGGGGGGTATCTGAAATCTTCACCTGAATGCACTGGCTCGAGTCACTCGCACATCAGAGCACCAGGCAGGCAGCTTCTCTGGATCCTGGCACCTGAGAACTGCTTGGCCAAACCAAAGGGCAGATGAGCACCACCTTCCCTGGGATCCAAGGAGTTTAGGTGCCGCTTTGGGGGTGGGAAGGGGCCCTGGCTCCTGGCAGCTCTTAGGCAGTGGTTCCAATCTAGCGCGGCCCAGTGATGGCACGTTGCAATCGGTTTGGTGGCCCGTGACATGAGCGGATGAGTCTCTCTGCCTTCCAAGCAGATGAGTCTCTCTGCCTTCTCATCTCCCTCCTTGGGTGGCTCAGCAAAGGGTCCCAGGTGTCACCCAGCCCCCTCCGAGCCCTAGCGGTGCTCCTGCTGGTTCCGGCTGGGCTACCTGTGGGTTCAGGAGGTGCATGGCCCTGGCACTAAGGAATTTTAAATAGACGAGACAGGAGATGGGAGGCTCAGACTGGCTCAAGCTAAAGTCCCCTCTGACATGTGCCTGTAGGGAGAGAGAACGCTGGCTGTTCCTGGCCAGGCTTGGAGCTGCGGGGGGCTGGCCACTGTGCGGTGGCCAGGGATCTGCCACAGACCGACCCCCACCTGGGCGAGTGCCTATCTCACTGGGCTTTCGCCCTCTGCCCCGGGCGGGCGACACTTCACTGTGGCCCCTGTTATATTTTAATTACTTCCCCCGCCTCCCCGCCCCACATGCCAGGGAGGAAGGGGGAGGGGTGCGTTAGCAGAGCTTCTCTGGCTCCCTGCTCATCTGAGAGCCCCAATCTCATGGGCCAGCTGCCTCCTTCGGCCAAAGTGCCAGGCCTGGCCCTGCAGGGGGTCCCAGACCAGCCCCTCCTGCTGCCTGGGGCGGGGTGCTCCGACTGCCCCCTCGGGCTCGGCGGAGGGGCGTGAGGGGACCTGAGCCAGCTGTGGAAAGGTGCCTGGAGGCGGATACCCCCCGGCGCTGGGGCTGGCGCTGGGGCTGGGGCTGTCCCCGCTCTCCGCTAGGCTGGGGGCTCCACAGAATCCCGGCGGCCACATGGGAAGCTGCAGCTTAGACCCCTGGGGCGTCTCCGGCCATGGGGGGCGGGGGTGTGGAAAGGGGGGCGGGAGGAGGGGACATCGCCGGGAGGATCCCCGCTCAGCCGCCCGCCCCGACCGAAGCCCCACTGGGGGCGCGCAGCTCCCCGGCGGGATGGAGCCAGGGTGGGGCTCAGCCCCGGGCCGGGAGCGCAGCGTGGTCCGCGGGGAGCAGGGAAGGGTCCATGGGGGGTCTGTGCCCCTACGGCTCGGCTCGGCCGCCTGGGCGCCCGCGGGCCGGTCCCCCCCGCTGCCCTTCCCCGGCCTGCGCCCCCCGGCCCGCCCCACCGCGCGGTCGCTCACCCCTGGGAGCAGCAGCAGCAGCAGCAGCAGCAGCCGCAGCTTCTTCCCCATGGCCCGGCCCGGCCCGGCCCGGCGGGACAGCACCTGCCTCGGAGCCGCCGCGCAGCCTGGACGGGGACCGCGCAGTGCCGCCCGCCCCGCCGGCGGGGGCTTTTCAAAGTCCGAACCCCGGCAGCAGCTCCGCCTCCCGGGGCCCCCCGCCCCCGCCCCCGCCCCCGCCCCCGGGAGCATCATCACTCGCGCGCACACCGACACACACACACACACACACACACACCCCGACAGGGGCACACAACAACAGACACCCACTGACACACGCACAGACACTGACACTCACCCACATATGCAAAACAGACACACCCCGAGACTAAGGCACACACACACACACCAACGCACACTGACTGACACCCTCACACACTGACATTGACCCACTGACACAGACGTTGACACACACAAACACTGACACACGCAGACACTCACTGGCACACAAACACTGACTGACGCCCTCATCACACACACACACACACACACACACTGACACTGACACTGACACACACAAAACACACAGAGAGACTCACGTGCACACACACACACAGAGACACACAGGCACACACACAGAAATACACCCACACTGACTGACACCCACACTAACATACACAACACTCACTCTCACATTGACACACGCACACACTCTCACAAAACAGACACACACTGACACACAGAGACTGACACCCACACTGGCACACACTCCCACATGCACACATACACACCCCAACACACACACCCCAACACACACACACACACACACACACACCCCGAGCTGGCATCTGTCGGCTCAGCCAGAGGCTCTTTGGAAAGGAGCCTGGGAGACAATTAGCTTGGAAATATGGAGAAAAATCATTGCAAAGAACCCGAACGGAACTCGCCGCTCCCTCCCTTCGCCAGCTGCTGCGCATCTCCCGGGAGAAGCTGAATGAGACACCATTCATTGGCTGGGCTTCCAGGAGAAGTTCTCCACACAGGCCCATAAACTGGTTGGGCTCATTTCACTGGTATTATCTGCCTAGTCAGGCACCCCCAGATCTATCCCCCCATCCCCATCCCTCCCAGACAGAGCCCCAAACCCAGCCATGGCTCTCTGCCTGTCCTCCTGTCTTTTACTCTGAATTTGCATCACTGTGGCACCTCCGCTGGCTGGAGGCCTGTGGGTGAGGCACCCTGAGAAAGCCCACGGAGGACGAAGATAGACAGACTAAACGCTCCCTTCCATCCGCCCAGCCCGGATGTGCTCTCGCAGACAGAATGCCCTGGGAGGGAGAACGGGACCCCGACGGCAGCAACACTGGAGCTGGTCCTAGCGTATCACACTGGGTGTTCTGTGCAGCTGGATTTCCCAGCCCCTCTGCAAAAGCCAGCAGGATGCTCTACAAGGACAGGCCCCAGCATTTGGCCAGTTCCTCTGTTGCAGCTGAGAAATGCCCAGGACAGCTGGGGGGTTCGGGGTGGGCGGGAGACCAAGGAAGTGTCTTCTTCACCCTCCTGTAACTAGGCCAGCTGTGTGCAGCTGGGGTGTGCAGCATAATTCAGAGCAGCTTGAAGGCTGCTCTAACTGATTCCAGCTGCGAGTGGTCCCCAGGCACTGATACATCAACCAGGGACTGCTAGACAGTCACATTCCTTTGCCCCCTAACCCCTGCCCCACATCTCTTGCAGGAAGGGGTGTGAGCAGGAGGAGCTAGCCAACCCCTAACCTCCAGATAATTCCCCTCCTATAGAGCAGGAATGCTGGCATTAGGGTCGGCCTTGAGGCCTTTGGCGGAGTGGCCATGTGGCAGGGCAGAATCGGGAGAATCCTGTCTTACCAGAGTATTAGAGGGCATTAGGGTAGTGAACCGGCCTGACTACCCTGTCTGGGACCATAACCAGAGAACACTTAGCGTTATGGTAAAACCTTCCGTCCCTCACTGCAAACGACAAAGGGTGGTCTTGGGGCTGCCATGTTGTTCAAGAGTTCTAGGCTCATTTCTGAGGCTCTGATGCAGCCCCCTGATGTGACCCTGTGCAAAAAAAACCCCAAACAAACAAACAAACAAAAAAACCCTCCCTGCCTCAGTTTCCCCATCTGAAAAGCAGGAGCACTCCAACACTCCCTTTGCCTATTTGGATTGTCAGCTGTTTGGAGCAGAGGCTGTCTGCTGCGATGGGCTTGTGCAGCACCTATTACACGGCTCCTGTGGGGTCAGTAGGTGCAACTGTAATACACATAACAAGACTGAAAAAGGTGAGCTGATTCCTTGATTAGCAGGAAGGTTCCCCTGCCCCGTCTCTGTACAGACTGGGTTTGTGCACCGTGTGCCCCCGGGGCGCTTTTTTCCTCTGCCTCAGGGCCTGAGCCTGAGAGCAGAAAACCCTCTCTCGCTTCCTCCCCTGCTTGGGCCCAGGGTAATTATACACTTGTGAGAGGAGACGGTGAAAACGTTGCCTCTCCTCCAAGTCATCAGTGACCTTAGGCCGCCTCGTTAGGAGGAGACACCTGGCAGGACTCACCGAGCACGACTTGGGCCCATTGCTCTCTGTTGGCTTATCACAGCATCAGCAGCCTTCACGGTGTCTTGGATGGCCGAGGGTTATCCAGCCCCTGCTGGGGTGTTCCTGTCACCTCCCAGAACATTCTCTGGCCAGGAGATTCAAGCAGCTCCCTCAGCGAGTTGGCTCTGGCCCCCAGATGGTCCAGGCAAGGAATGGGGGGATTTGAGACCAATCCTCCGTCATGTACGAAGGGGAATCAGGATGAAACTCAAGGAGGGGTGTGGCAGGGGGAGATGGGGTTCTGTGACTTCCTCTCTGGACCCTCAACCCATCTACCCAGTCCTCCCTGGTTCTCACCAGGAGGCAGGGAGATTTTGGCTTAGAGAAGCAGAGTTAAGGATTGCTGTAAATGGCTGAATGAAGAACCATGCCCATGGAGAGAACGCTCTTCATGCAAACAGCATCCCATTCTCCAGCCAGGTCACAAAAGACAGCCGTGCCCAAGGCAGCCAAACCCTCCCACCAGTACATGACTCCTGTGGGGCTTTGGCCTGAGTGAGAACAAGGGAGCATGACCCATAGAAATTAACAATGGTGAAGACTTGTGGGGCAGAAGTTTTCTCCACTCATTTGCCCTGTCTAGTTTTAAATCCCCCCAGACTCTGTTTCACTGCCCCACGGCGTCAGTATCTGAAAAGCCCCTTCCTAACAGGCAGCCCAGCACTCCCGCATTATCAGTCTCCACTGGTTTCCCACCAACTGCCCAGCACGTCACGCCAGGTTCAACCTGCCCCAGCGCATTCTGCCCCTTCTGCTAGTAGCTGGCAGGGATCAGGTTGTGCCGGCGCAGTTGCTCAGCTGAGATATTTGATTCTTTTGATCTTGCCTTGCAAATCAATCCCTGCCATTCCCGATTGGCCTTTGATGCTCTCCTTTGAACTGCCTCCAATTTCTCTCTCTCTTCCTGGCAGCAACGTGCCCACCACTGATGGCCATAGCACAAGTGCTGGTGTGTTTCTCAGATGACGACTGTAACCCTGGTTGACAGGCCCTGTTACTGCATCTTGTGTGGCTGCAATACACAGTGGGACTGGCTTCTCCTTGCTAAGAGCAACCAAGCATTCAGCCATCCCTTAAATACCTCTCCTGAGCTGTCTGGTAACGAAGAGGTGGCACATCCCCGCAGACAGCTCTGGGCTGCCTTCCTGCCGTTGCTGGCCTTCCCACTGCTGCCGGAGTAAGGCCTTTGTCATATCGATTGGTTCAGGCTTCGTTTCCTCTCACAAAGGCAAGCTATCGACCTGCCCTAGCAGATGGGGTCACATGGTAAGACTAGAGCAGCTGTAGTCTTCTGGGCAGCTCAGGCTGCTCGGCTGAGCAGCTACAAAGGATCTTTGGGAAGATGCTCTTTAGCCAAGTCAAATCAAATTAAATAAAGGACGTGGTTTGTTCTTCATCAGCCAGACGGAGCATCACAAAAGCATCCCATGGTGCAGGATCTGAAGCTGGGTGTGCTGGCTCTGGTCAATGTCTGTCTGGGAGGAAGATGAGATGCAGGGTATTGAGCTGAGTGTCCACTTGGCAGAGCTGGTCTTTGGGACATGAGACCTGTGCCCACTCCAGGGTCAAGTCTCCTGTGCTGGAAGCCGTGGTGATAAGCTGAGCTCTCTTCGGCTCATGCAGAGACGGTTGCAATGCACAGATCTGCCTGGCGGCAGGGCACAGGGTGTAGATACAGTGGGAAGAGCAAAACCAAGGAGACAAGACCCATCTTGTGTTCCCTACACCAAGCAGCTCCACACTTCCTCTAACGACATAATTCCTCTAGATAAACTCATGGTTGGGTCCCTCAATGGCTATGAGCCAGGCTGGGCAGGGAGCTGTCCCTGGCCTCTGGTTGTCAGAAGCTGGGAGTGGGCGACAGGGGATGGGTCACTTGGTGATTCCCTGCTCTGTTCATTCCCCCTGGCATTGGCCTGTTGGGAGACAGGGCACTGGGCGAGATGGACCTTTGGTCTGACCCTGGCTGCTCCCTGGGAATGCATACCAAGCTCTGGGGAATTTATGAATCAGCTCCAGGTCAACTCTGAAATAACCTCCCATTCTCAGAGGCCCCAGTGCCGAGGTGACATGTGAAGTGAGCCTGGAGGCACCTGAAGTGATTTCACTTATGCACTGCAGGGCTGGAAACAAGCAGCACATCAGGAAAAGGTGCTCACAGGAAGGTGTCAGTTAAATTCTCTTCCCTCCCCTTAACTCTGCACTTCCCCATCCCCAGGCGAACCAGGGGCCTGTTCTCCCAAGAAGAGCTGGGAGGAAGGGTCTTCCCATGTGTGCTCAGCCTCATACCTGCCAAACGATGGGCCTGGCTCTCCTCGGGTCTGAAGTGCATTTGCAAAGGCCAGTTAAAATGCTCCAGCACTGGGCTCAAGCCCCCTCTCAGAGGTGCCATAGGATCCCCCCATTCCGGGTCCTTCAATCCAGCTGCTAGCTCATTGCAGTGCAGGAGAGGGAGAGATTTTTGGAACACGCGCCAGGCCTGCACCGCCACTCCGTTGGCCGCCCAGGCATGCTGGGAAAGTTGCCTGTGAGGGCTTCACGGGAACATTGCTGAGGAGCTGAGAGCAGAAGGGATGTTGCTGCTGCTTTGGGGTATCGATTGGCTGACTCAGGTGGCCCTGCCTGTCACTGTTTTACACATCTGGGTCGTGATCCTGATGGAAATGCTGCTCTTAGAGATTGTTCTGCCCCCAGAACAGTCACCCTGGGCCTTTGCCGCTAACCACTCACAGCTGCAGGACCACCAGCTATGTGGGGGGCTCTGAGCCAGAGGTCGAGGGGAGGTGTTTGGTGCTGGTGACACAGAAATTAGAGGGGTTCAAACTGTGAAATTCAGGACCAGATCTGAACCAGCCCAAGGTTCAGGGCAGTGGAGCTGAGCCCCTCTGCAGCAGGAACGGCACGTTCCCTGGGACAAGCCTGAAACACTTCCCCAGGGACAGACTCCACTGATCTGAGCAGCTCAACTGTGTGGCTCCTTGAGCCGGCAGGGAAGCCCTTCCTTCACCTCGAAGGAGCCATGTGTCATTTCGAGCCAGTTTCCCAAGACACTTTGCCTTCAAGGAAGCAGGGGCAGGCACTGAGCTCAGCCAAGCTGTGTCAGTCCAGCTGCAGGACCCCAGTGTGCTGCCGCGGGCAAGCATGGGGGTTGTGGAAGGGCTCATCACAGTATGAATTCATCAGCTACTGTGACAGCACCAGCACTCCCTGGAAGCTGAGCACGTGGGTGGCCACCCAGGAGAGATTCAGGTTAGCAGAGCAACTGGAGCCAGCAGCGTGTGCTTCTACTGGTGGTGCACATCCACACATGCCTTGGTGCAAGTGACAACATTTATTACACACATGGATGTTAAAAGTGAGAGGGAACATTGATCAGCACTTCTCCATCAGGGAGGGACGAAGAGGGCAGGATTGAAAGAGCCGATGAAATGGGGTAAGAAAGGAAAGGAGGAAGAAGACAGAGGAACAGAGACGATTAGCAGGATGCACATCAGGAAATCAGGGCCAACATGCACGCGAGGAAGCCAGAGGCTGGATTCTAGCCTTCTGGCTGTTCCACTCATTGCTCTCAGAAATTGGCTCTGGCTCTATAACAATGTAATTCAGAGCAAAATATGGGCCCAACTGCCATTCTTCAGTGTTGCTGCATAGACTATTGGGGTGAATTAATTCGGAATAAGGGTCACGTCCTCTGGAATAAAAGCATCTGCAGTGGGGGTTAAGGGCTGTCTACAAATTATGTAACTTTTTGGGTGATTTTCAGGATCCACCCACCCCCTTGTAAAACTCCTCAGACACCCGGAATGAAGGACCCATCCACCCACAGAAGCATTCCCTGATTTATGCACAGCTTCTTACGCTGGAATAGCTAGTCAGGAATAGTCCATGTGTGCACACAGCTCCCGCCCCTGTCTCCCAGGAGTATTCTAGGTGGGCTTACTTAATGCCTCTGCAGGGGCTGTACTTAAAACATGCTTCGATAAGCATTTCTCAAGGATGGAGCCTAAGTGCATCAGGTGCCCAGAACACGTCTTCCCCAGTGTATTCTTTGTTCTCTCAATGTAGCTTTCACCCGAGCCAGCTCCTCTACAGACCCCAACAAGGGCTCATCCCTGGGCTGCGTTTGTCCTGCCACGCACGTGTGGCACAAGAACGGCCAGAGGCCTCCCCCAGAAATAGATTGTGTTAAACACTGCTCGAACTGCAGCCTTCAAACATTGTATTGATTTTACTCCAAAGCAATAGGTAATTACAGGCCCAACAAAGGCAGTAACACATTAACGGTGGGTTATAAATAAGGACAAATAAATAATATATACGCAGAAATATATACCCAGCGTATGCACGGCCGGGGGCTGACATGCAGTCAGCTTGCTTGGCATCAGGTCGCACTCCCATCGTCACTGAGCACGAGACCGTTCATAGACACGCAAAAGAATTCAGCTCCTAAAGCACCTACAACCCAACTGCTCTACAAGGACTCAGGCACCTACCTCTTCCCCCTACTGAAACCGATGGGAGTTAGGCACTCCAAAAGCCTTCAGGGATCTGGGCTTACATGACTTTGGAGGGGCAGGTCAATGAGATCTCTGCATGTAAGTCACTTAGGTGTTTTGGAAAAGTTCATCCCTAACTACGTAGCCAGATGTGGCTGGGTGCAAACTTGGCATGCAGGAATCTGGCTCTCAGCTCCTTTCACACTGTGTTACTACTACCGATGCGCCGCAATCAGGGTATGCTCGGTACTGTCTAAACACTTATTCCAAAGACAGTCTCTGATCATGGGCCCAGAATGACTGTGGCCAGTGTTCCCTGTAAGCCGTGTGCTTGGGCGGCCACTCAGGAGAGATGCCAAAGATGCTCAACTGATTAGAGGAGTGCCCACCGCTGGGCTTGTTTCTCTCCTGGTGATGCACATTCACATGGGCCTTGGTGCCCATAACAAAATATATTCTGCACATGGATGGAAAAGGTGAGTGGGAACATTAGCTGTGGCCAGGAGGGAGGTGGGAAATCAAGATTTTGAGAAAAGCCCATTTTTTTAAATCAAAAAACCCCAAAAGGCCAGAACACACCTTGGAAAAGATTCCAACCAGCTGCATTAGGGGCTTTGCATCCTAAGATGGGTGGCAAGAGCGGAGCACACCCTCAAAAGAACATATAGAACAAAGCAGAGAATGGGGCATACTCAGAGACACGCTTGAAAAGCACAGCTGCCAAGCTCACCCCTCACTCACTCCCTCTAGCCCAGGTCTCTGCCAAGGCTCAGCTTCCAAACCCCCACTTTGTTAGCAGGAGGCAACTGACAAGGAAGAGTGGCGAGACAAGCTCTGTCGTGAGCAATAGCTCAGATTCAGTTGAGCGATTTTACTTTGAATCCCGAGCCTACAGGCCTTGGATTTAGGGGCTGATAGGTCTTTCCACGTTAGGAGCAAATCCCTAATTTTAAGGGGGATAAGAATACTCAACTACCTCAAGGGTGTGTCAGACGAGCTCCGTGCAACTGAAAAGCTTGTCTGTCACCAACAGAAACTGGTCCAAGTGAAATATTCCCCCTTCACCTTGCCACGCTCATATCCCAGGAACACACACACAGTGGGTGAGGGGGAGGGAATAACTTTTCCCCACAACCACTTTGGCTGTAACAAACCTATGCTTATCAGACGGAAAACATTCCGCAAGAGTTTCCCCTTGCCCTAGTGAAGACCATGCAAAGGATGGCAAAGAACATGCAGGTTTTAGAAATAGGGTTTTCTATAAATGACCAAAAAAAAAACAAAACCCAAAACAAAACAAAAAAACCCAAACCAATCAGAATAGGGCCCTGAACTGTTTGTGGAAATGTACTTTTATTATGCTCCAAAAACAAAACCTCATATTTGTGCTCTCTCAGTTTTAAATAACCCATTCCCTAAAATCGCAGCATTCCCATTTACGCAACATAGGTGTTTGCAGGCTGCTGATGGAGGGACACAGAGGGCGGCTGCCTTGGGCCCAGTGTCTCCGTGCGCCTGGAGTTTGGCAGCGAAGGCCGTCAGAGTTCGGGACCCCTTTGAAGTGCCGTGGTAGTGCTGCTCCACTGTGTCACATGGCTCTGGGAGAGGGGGCAGGAAGGCCTGACTTCCCTAGGCCCCACCCCTTCTGCCCTTGGTCCCCATCCCTTTCGGGGATCTGAGCTGGCCCCCTCCTGTCTTGCCCCAGGGCCCATGGTGGCTGTCGGCCCCGCTGGGTATTTGCATTCTGAAGTCAGTCTGGGAGGGTTTCATGGCTCTTGTTTTAGATGAACCTATTTTGTCCACCTCTCTACACAACCGAGGTTGGGCCAATAAAAGATATTACCTCACCCCCCTTGTCTTTAACATCCTGCAACTGACAGCTGCAACAACATTACCTACTGTGGGTACAGAACAGCCTGGAGTCCTCTAGGGATTTACAATAACACCTAGGCACAGATGAGCTAAGCATGCGGAAGTCAATGGGACGTAAGCATGTGCTTAAAGTTAAGCAAACTCTGGGCTTTGCTGGGGACTGCCTGGCAGTGGCTGTTGATACTGATGTCCTGGGGCCTAGTTTGCCTTTATTATATTGGCTGCTTTGCATCATATTCAGCAGTAACACAGGGAACCTACAGGCCTGTATTCTGTTAGACACTAGCTCCAGGAATACAGCATAATGCTGGAGGACTATGACATTTGCACAGATCAAATGGCCCAATGGAAAGTCCTGAATATGGGGACCTGAAAATAGCATTTAAAGGGAAGTTTTGATCACGGATGCATGATCCAACCACGGAAGCATCATGGCAATGAACAAATGTGCCCAACAAGTATGTGAACTACGGCTGTAGATGCCTAACCACTAAAGGGTACAACTGTAAAAGAGGAAGAGAGATATAAAAATAGAATTTCATTTTTTAACCCGGAGCAACAAGAGTTTCCAAAAATGAGAAAAAACATACTAAATTCAGGGGCCATTCCTTATGGTGTCGATAATCATGGGCATAACTATGACTGCAGCAGCAGCTTGGAGACAGGATTATCAATATTTTTCTGTTTAAGGTATTGATCGATTCCACATGCCAGGGCAAAGCAGGCTTTCTTCTTGCTGGCCCAGGGTTTGGGAACCGATTGATTCAGATATGTTGTTAGACCAGGAATTCTGCTGATGGAAGGAAATGAATGCCTAGATCTGAAGGAAAGAGGCAGGCACTGGACACTGAGTCAGGACTCCTGGGCTCTGCCTGTGACTTCGGACAAGGCACCAGCCACCTCTCATTTTGATTGCTTCTAGGTCTCATTTTTGGATGTGCCAAGCGCGTCTCAAAGTGGAAGCAGAGCTACACACCAGACCTAACGGGTTTCAAGCTGTGCCCACGAAACAGTGAATCTGGGCTGCTAACTTCTCTGGGTCACGGTTTCTCCCTCTGTAACATGGGGAGGCAAATACTGGCCTGGCTTGCAGTTAGCTTGGGAGGCTGAATGAACGTTTGCGAGGAGCCGAGAGCTCATGCTGAAGAGCAGGGTAGTCTGAACTGTGCCAGAGTTACTTGTCCCTTCAGTTGGGGGATCAGGGGGTTGCTTACTCTGTTCTCTACCATGCTGTTCTCTTTTGTCTCTGCAGTATCTTCAGGAAGAATGGGGAGAGTTTCCCCCCAGCACAGGGACCAGAAATGGCCTCTACCAGTTAATAAGAACATCAAAGCATCAGCATAGCCACACTGGAAGAGGCCAACGGTTCATATAGTCCAGTATCTTATCTTCTGACAGTGACCAATGCAGGTTGCTTCAGAGGCAGTGGACAGAAGAGGCAATCTTTGAGAAATCCACCCCATCATCCATTGGCTGGCAATCGGAGGGTAGGGGCACCCAGAGCTGTACCTCTGGCCAGCTACTCCACTAGCCAGTAATCATAGATTCATAAGGTTAGAAGAGAACTCAGGAGGTCACCAAGTCCAACCCCCTGCCCAAGGAAGGACCAGCCCCATCCCAACCAGGGCTTTGTCAAGCTGGGACTCAAAAAACTTCTAGGGATTAAGATTCCACCACTTCCCTATGCAACCCAGTCCAGCACTTCATCACCCTCCTGGTGAAATAGTTTTTCCTAATATCCAGCCTAGACCTCCCCCACACCGCATTTGAGCTCATTGCTCATCATTCTGCTGTCTCTCACCATGGAGAGCAGCCTCTCTCCGTCCTCTTTGGAACTCCTTCAAAGGTTGGAGGCTGCTACCAAATCCCTCCTTGCTCTTCTCTTCTGCACACTAAATAATGGCCCTGTCCACCATGCTCTTCTTACGCTTATTTGAAACCCTTGTAGTTCTGTCCATCACCACAGCCCCAGGCTGACGGTGTGTTATGAGAAGTCGTACGTCCTTTGGTTTGATTTAAACTTGATGCCCATTGAGGTCACCCCTTGATCTAGTGTTATGGTTAATGGGGAAGAGAAAGGCCTGTCTTCACAGGTGACCAGGGCGCACCCCTAAAGCTACCACAGTATAACCCTCCTCATGGAAACAGGGTGCATGGGTGCCAAATGAGGCTTGCCCCATTGAAACTCAGGTAGTTTCAAACAACTTCAGCTTCCAATTGCCTTTGGCCCATCAAGTGGGCAGAACCACAGAGGCTTGCTCCAGCTCATCTGTAATAGTTCTAAGGCACCAGTCACCTTGGTAATGATGCACCCCAGAATGGCGCCAAGTCCTCCCAAAGCCCACTCCTTTTCTCTAACCACCAGACAATACAGCCGCCTCAACAGCTCTCAGGGGGAGGGGGCATTGCTCCAGGTGCGCAGAAACGTGGAGGCTCCATTTCTTTGCTGCAGGCTCCTCTTCACTGAAAAGTTAACGCAAGTGTTGCTTCTCGCTTGAGTCCTGTCCATCAACAGGAACTCTTCCCCGAGCATTTAATTCCATTCAGCTGGCCCGTACGGCCACACAGGCTGAAACGTGACTGAGCACAGCCCACCAGCCGCTAACGGGGCCATTGGACACCTGTTAGCTCCTTCCAGTGCCACTCACTCTCCCGCACCTCCCCGTGATGCCCCAGGGAAGACGCCATAGGGCAGGCCAGCTTGCTGCAGCACAAAAGGAGCAGGAGACGGGCCCCCTGGACGTCTTACCCTGCACGTGAGCGAGCACAGCAGCAGTGGGGACACGGCCGCTCTGGCGTTGTCTCGCCGTGGGGGCTGCTCTGAGCCAAGTTAGGCTAAGTGGAGGAGGAACCTGAGAACAAACAGCTCAGCTCTTCACTGGAGGCCAAGCCCTCCGAGCCAGCTGGTTGGGGCTTTGCCTCCAGGTCTGTTCAGCACATTCTCCCGCTCTGTGTGCAGCCCCATGGACCCATTGACCTGAGTATAACCTGTGCTTTGCTTGGGCCAAACCCTGCCAGGGTGCTGAGCACCATCCAGCACCTCTCAATCCCCCCCTGCAGACAAGCTGGTCTTCGCCTTCTGATCCTTTTCTGGGCTTGGCTCCCTGGTCTCAGCTGGAGCCTTTTGCTTAAGCTTCTGCAGACCCCCTGCCCTGAGTGTTTTCCTAGTAAAAGACCAGCACAGCCCTCAGCTGACATCTGGGGAAATAACCTCGCGGATAAGCCTGGAGCTTCATTACATCTTAACAGCCGTTTGGCAAGGAGCAGGGGTCAGCGCTGTCCTCCCTGGATCTTCCCCAGCAGCTGGTTTCACTTGTCTGGTACATCCCTCCGTCTGCTCTGCAAGCGGTTCCTCTGCCTTCTCGCTCTCTGCCCAGGCGGTCCACTCAGCACTGGCCTGAGTCTCCATCTGCTACCAAGAGGATGTGGGGTGGCGCAGCTAGGTGCAGGCCAACCAGCTCCTGCCCTTTCGTCAGAGGTGTCAGGATTCCAGCCTGGAACGAGATTCCCTCCCACCCGCCTGCTCTGCAATCTGGGACTATGACAGCCGTTAAATCACAGGCCCCCTTCCTTCCAGAAGAGCTGCGTATTGCAGGGCCCTCGTTTCCTGCTGCTTGGACGCAGCCAGAAATGCTGCAGCTCAGCAACCTCCTGACAGCAAGATTCATGCAGATACCTGACTCCATGGCCGTAACTCACTCACTCCCCTGCTGGGTCACTGGCCTCGCCATTCCATCTCTTTAAATCAGGCTCATCTCCCCCTTCGCTGCCTTTGCGAAGTGTTTCAGACGTGGGCACCGTGACATCCGGGGCCAGCAAAGCGGGATTGTGTGTTTCGGGGAAGCAGCCAGATCAGGCACCACATGTGCACGAGGGCGTGGGAGTGACATCGAGTTCTGAGCCGCGTCCCAACACTGGGGGGACACCATGGGCAGTGGGTGAAGCACCCCTTTGGGGACGCTAGCCCCAGCTCTCCCATTCAACCCATGCACCTCCCAGATGGCCAGAGCCTTGAGCCCACCCAACAGCTGGAGAAGCCCCAGCTTGTCCTAGCACCAGTGCAGCAACCAGGCAGTGTTCCCTGTAAGCAGAGAGCTTGGGTGGCCGCCCTGGAGAGATGCAGATGGCGCCCAGCTGGTGAGGAGAGCACCACAGGACGTGTTTACCAGTGGTGCACATTCCTGGGTGCACATACCAAAATTTATTCTACATGTGTGGAAAAAATTAGAGGGGATGTTGTCTCTGGGCCACAAGCTGGCTCGAGCTGCCCCAGCCACAGCAGAGTCCCCACAAGCTTGTGGGGGAGGGAGAGGGAGGGTGGGACCTCAGGGCAGGCCACCACCACTGCCCCCGTGCCCTCCTGTCGTTCCACCTTGGCCCCAGGCTGTGGGCCATTTGAAGCCCTGTGGGACGCTGCAGCCCAGAGAAGGGAAGGAAGGCCTTGAACCCAGACCAGGGTTAGCTGAGGAGCCCACCTTCCTGTAGGGCTGGTCTTCCAGATGTTGGTCCTGGGGTGTTCTCCCATCCAGGCAGTCAACAGTCCGTGGCTCTCAGCTGAGACCCACTTGCCTCGCCCAGGGGTAAGCTGACACCCTTGGGTCCATCGCAAATGGCGCCGGTCCTTCTCCTTTTGCCCCCCACTGCACAGCTGACTTTTGCAGCAGATCAGAGCTGGGGGGCCCATCTGCCCCTTCACACTGGCCCTTTTAATACAGATATTTGCAATTAAGTTATTAAGAACATAAGAACGTCAGACTGGATCAGACCAAAGGTTCCATCCAGGCTCATCTCCTGTCTGCCAACAGTGGCCAATGCCAGGTACCCCAGAGGGGAGGAACAGAACAGTGAGCGATCCTTCTCCCGTCATCCATCCCCAGCCTCTGACAAACAGGCTAGTGCCGTGGCCCAGTCCCACCCATCCTGGCTAACAGCCCTGGTGGACCTAACCTCCATGAACTCATCTTGCTCTTTTTGAATCCTGCTAGAGTCTTGGCCTTCTCACCTCCTCTGGCCAGGAGTTCCACAGGTTGATTGCGAGTGGTGTGAAGAACTTCCTTTTATTTGTTATTGTTCTAGTTTTCCCCCCCGCATTCGGTCTGTGTGTGACTCAACTCTTCACGGAGCCGGGGGGGGGGGAGCTGCTTTCTAGAGCTCAGGAAGACTGATTCAGTGCAAGTGCTGCTGGGCTGATCCCCCTTTGCCTCAGAGCTCGTGTGGGTGCTTGTGTATGCACTGGTGTAAAAGCCAACACAATGGACAAGGCAGCCCTACAGGAAGCCACGTGGCCTACAAGGTGAGTGAGGTGGGCTCTAAGAGACCATTGGTCCAGGCTCAGATCTGCTCCTGGCTGGTTTCCTTTGGGGACAGGACTGTCTTTCATCCTATGTACATGGCACACCGAGCCCAAAGGAGCCCCCATCCCAGCCGGTGTTTCTAGGTTCCACTGTAACACACTAAATCTGAATGGGAATGAGGCAGCAAAGAAAGAGGCCATTCAGATGCAGATTTCACAGGAACGTCAGCTCAGACCTGGAATGTCGGCTCAGGCCATCAGTAGAGAGAGGGAGCTGAGAGCCCGGCCCACCGCAGTCCACAGGGTTCTCTCACTAGCTGCGGTAGAGCTGGGAGGTGTGTTCGGATGCAGCTCCCAGCGCCCAGTGGAAAGCAGAGGTGGTTGGACCAGGGCTTCCGTCTGGGCCCTGTGAGCTGTGAAAGTCGTGCTCTGGCCCCTTGAGAGCTCCTGGTGGCTCCCTCGCCACCTTCCTCCAGAGACGTCTCTTCCCCTCCCTCCTGTGGCCGCCTCCTTACGGTCTCGTGTCAGGAAGTTTGCAGTGTCCTGCGCAGTAGCGCATGCGATGCTGCAATCTTCTCCCTGCAATTAAGTTTTGTAATATAAGTTTATCATGTTACTTCCTTATTAGAAGCTTAAAACATTTCTGACGACAGAACAGAGCCAGAGCAGAGGGATTTAATATCCCATTGATGGCTGAGTGCTTTTCAGCAGAAGGCACCATTTTCAAATTAGCTCCTACTCTAAATATTTAATTATCTCACTAGCTTTGAACCAAAACAAGATGGTGCCTTTGAGTTTGAAGACACCAGCCAGCCCCGAGAGACAACAATCGGAGAGGAGACAGTCGTTTAAAGACAGTCTCTTCCTCTTGCTGCATCACTGGCCGTGTCTCACTGCTACGCAGCCGCAGGCGAGCCAGGGATCAGAGCAGTGGTTCTTTTGACAATGGGGAGCGGCTTAGAGAAGCCAGCGCCTCAGCAGCAAGTCTGGCAGCAAAACGCTTCTTGTGGAGGCAGGACAGTGTCTGGCTGGGACACAGGTGGCTCTCACCCACTTGCTGACAGCAGCACCTTGGTACTACCAAAGAGGTTTGGGGGATTTGCCTTTCCCGCTGAGCTACAGAGGACAGGAACATGGTTGCCCCCTTCTGCCCTTGCAGGTGAATGGCCCTGGGGATGCAATGGTCAGACCACCTCAGGGGAAGGGGTCCCCAGGAGGAGTGCTCACATGTATGGCCTGCTTCCTTCTCCCGCTGACACGGCCCCTGGAATGGAGGTTCCTGAGTAATTCTCCCCCATGCACAGCCCATTCAGCGGCTCCCAGCTCTCAGCAAGCACAGGGGTGGGAAGGGAAAGGAGCTTCCTTCAGGCCCACAGCCAGACAGGAGAACCGCTCATGACGTGAAACGGACTCCCTCTCTCCCAGGGAGACCCCTGCTCCTCCACTGCCAGCTCTCCCCAGCACGCTCTTCACTGACTCATCTCCCTGCTTCCCCCATACGCCCGAACAGGGCTCCCACTGCCTCCCACCCCGAGAGCGGATCCGTCCACAGCAGTGAGGGGCGACCCGCAGCCTGCGGGGCACGTGGCCATGTGAGCGCCAGTGCAAACACCACATTGTGTGTGAACTGCTGGGACCCTGGCAGCAGTGGAGTGCCCAGTGGCTGGGATCTCAGGGGCCAGCTGCAGATCCAGTGGGGCTGGCAGCCATGAACCACTTTCCCAGTATGCAGAGCTCTCGGGCAGCCACCCAGGAAAGTTTCAGGTGCTGCCTGGCTGGTTAGCAGAGCGCCCACAGCTGGCAGCCTGTGTTTCTATTGGTGGTGCACAGACCTTGGTGCACATAAAATTTATTCCACCCACGGATGGATTAAATTAGAGGGAACCCTGGCCAGGACCCCTGGAACTGGCAGCGGAGGCTCCAGGCACAGGCTGGCTGCTGGGACCATGGAGCGAACGCTGCAGCACACTCTGCTCTCCCACTTCCCACGCGTCTGTCTTCCCCTTACCGCCTCTCCACGTGTCGGCAGCACAGGCACCTGGGTCTTCCACCCAGCGAGCTCAGGCCACAGTGAAAGGCAGGTAGGTGAGTGGGGGAGATGGCATTGCACATCAGCAACCAGGGGAACAAAGAGAGAAGAGAACATAATCTCTCTCTCGCTAGAGAGCCTTGGCCTGGGTGGGAGCTGGGTTGGGAGATACGCCGTAGGGTGTTTTTCTCCACCCGCGGTATTTTCTTCCAAAGACCCCATGAACTGCTGAGGGAGCCTTTGGACCCATGTAGTTCTCAGAGCCAGATTCTGAAGGTGTCACTGAGTCCTTACGCCCGCTACCATCCCTGAGCGTTTTGTGTTAATCGATCATGCAGCGTTTGGGTTTCATGAACAATGGGGTCAGTCTGGTGTAACTGTTGATTTCAGTGGATGCTCTGGATTCACCCTGGTGTGACTGAGAGCAACCGGTCCCTTGGTCTTCAACGTTCTCTTTTTGTGGCATTTCAGGTGTGTTGAGCTCTCCCCTTTCCAGGGTACAGGTAAAGGAAAGTGACTAACCAATGAGGGTATTGCAGGGAGCACCAGGCATTGGGACGCTCCTCAATTTACTGGAAAAAAGAGCCAAGAAGAAACTCATGTTGTTTCTCCAGCAGCTTCATGCTTTGGACCACTTAATAGGGACAAGATGCCTCAGGGGCCCATCTCATTTCTCCCACCCCCAAACTGGGGTCTCATTCTGTGGTCCCCCACAAGGGGGGGCTGTGCCAGTGGGCTGGAACACCAGTGCTCCAGACCATTCCTGGTGTACCGGGCCTAGTGGGACAAGTCCCTTTCTTGGTGCTCGGGGAATTGATGCTCCTGATGTACATGGAGCAGTGCCGAGAAGAGCAGCTTCAGACTAGTCTCCATGTGACTGCTCCATGAAGAGAACACATGGATGCTGGTAAAAACAGCATTTCTCCGCCCATTTGCTGATGTTACATTCTTGATGAAACATCCCTATGGATTCATTCAGAGCACTAGCGGCCTAACCCTCTCCTGAGCCCACCAGAGCTTTCTCAGCATCATCAGGATGCTATTCCTGCTTTCGATTTCCAGAAAACCCACAAGATCCTCATTCCACCCTGTAAAAGAGCTGGAGGTTGGAGCCTCAGAGACATGGCAGGTCCTTCTCAGAGCCTGGTTAGATGCATTATCTTGCAGCCACGTGGTTCTGGTAAATGCATTTCCATCCATCTCCCTGAAGTGGAGAAGACACTCTGATTAACACTCAGGAATGAAGTGTTCATCAGGGTCAAGAGACCAGCGCTCTAATGGGGAAGGGGGCTCCTGGGTTCCTTTTAGATTCATTAATATTCCCATGCAGGGAAATAAATGTTCAGGAAGAATTAGTGGTTCCAATAGAGATGGCAATGAATCGGCAGCTGGTTGCATGGCTGGGTTAAGCACTTACACACAAAGCACCTGTTCTCCCATGCTTGTGGTTCTTCCCAGGCCTGGCAGAGAAGCTCAGTATGTGAATGCAACATGCCAGCACCATGCTGCCGTGCAAGGTCAACGTGGCCGCGAGTCCTTGCACAGGCTGCTTGATGCAGGAAAGTATTTTTGCACAGTCTTAATTTTAAACACGTGACGTCTCCGGAGCAACAGCTGTGTAAAATCAGAACTGATGGCACTGAGATCTGTGGAGTGGCTCTGGTGCAAAACAGAAACAACCACAGCAAAACCTATTGTGGTACAGGTATGAAAGGACAACCGGGCCTGTTAATTACATAACAACCTTCTGTATTCTCCCTGCTAAGAACCCCTCCAGGAGTCCACGTCTGGACAGCATTCAGTCCTGAAGCCTGAAGGCGGAGGGAAGAGGGCACTCGAAAAAGGAAATGAACTCCTTGCTTCGCAGGCTGCTGCTGTGCACAGCTGGTGAGGTGCTACTAGCTGGCTTCTGGACCCGCTGGAGCCTTTTCCCAGCATCTGTGCCTAACTTCTAATGGAGCTAATTTCCCAGTCTGCTAAGACAATAGACACTAATTGCTGCCTTCGTTCCTAATGCAAATCAGGCCTAAGCTGGCCCTCAGAACACAGGGAAAAGTGCCTGGTATGGAAGAAGCTCATGGCAGAACTTAGCAAGCACATGGGAGCACCCACAGCTTGGGGGCTCTGCCCCCGAAGGCCGTAGAGTGGACGCACACGTGCCACCCTCCAATTTAAAGTGGCATGTGCTGGACCAGCTGCTGGCTAACAGTGACCCTGAGCTACCTCAGGGGTCCCGCTGTCTGTCGCTCGCTTTGGGTGGAGCACAGGCGCTCTGCACCTGGCAGAATGAGGGCCTTGGTCCAGGCCTGGCGCTCCTGGGTGCAACCACAAAACCATTCATAGCAAAGCAATCCTTCGCCCCCTTTTCACACATGGGGAAACTGAGGCACAGAGCCGGGAAAAATCTTGTCAGGGGTCCATGATGGGAGCAGACCCACAATCTGCCGATGCAACACCCCAGGGCTTTGGGTGCTGCCCCATGCTGTCTCCTCCTGCATTAGGCACCTAAGAGATGGGACCAAACGAGGTGGTCCAGAAAGTGAGCGAGTCTCACGGCCAGCTGCAAATCGCAATAGAGTTTCCCTGCTCAGTTCTCAAGTGCCGTTTGTGCTGGGAAAGGGTGACCGGCAGCCCCGAAGAGGAGCCCTCCGTGTAGCCAGTGGACAGCAGTGGCAGGATGTGCTCCTTTGCTCCACGCTGCCCCTCCTTTGGGCCTGAGCCATGAACCCGCAGGATAGCGCAGAACAGGCTCTGAGGCCGTGCACTTCGTGGCTCCTCTGCCCTCAGCGGGCCGGCTAGCAGCTGTGGCTTCAGTCACATTGAACCCCCCACTGTTATCTGATCTAGTTCCCCTGGAGCTCGTATCCACTTGTTCGGGGGCCAGAAGATTCAAAGCGTTTGCAGACTTCCCTCCCACGCTTGCCAAAGCACTTCTGTTTAACCCTAATAATCCACCTCAGGGCCAGATATGCGGTTTAACTTCCATCCACCCCTGTAACTGGAAATCTCCCCGCCCGCACCACAGAAGAAACTTTCCCAAAGTGTATCATGTAAACCCGGGAGCTTTCCAGTAACTTCTTATTCACTGAGTATTTAATTTGGGATTTAGGTACCAAAAGAGAATGGAATAGCAACCCCTGGGGAGGGGGAGCACCTAGGAAATGATAGGCCAATAAGCTGCTCTTCAGCGCTGGGAAATCGGTTGAGAGCTTCATAAAGATCAGTGTAATGAAGATCAAGTGGATAAAAATAAAGTGAGGGGGCTGAGCCAGCCAGTGACTCCTGCTGGAATTCTCAAACAAAGACCGTAAACAAAGGCAGAGAAGAGGGAGGAAATGGGTAAATATCATTTGCCTTGAAGGCCAGCGAGTTTTCAGCAAGCTCCTCGTGTGACACAGTTACAGAAACGTAACCACCACAGGGCCCGGGTAGACCAACTCCTGGGGCGAAGCAAAGAGAAAAGAGGAAACAGAAGCGAGCAGTGAGCAGTCAGCCTGGGAATAAGGTCATGTTAATGCTGCAATAACATGGTGATCAGGTACAGAGCACGTCTACTACAGCGGTGAAGGAATTATAAGAACCTGCACAGAACAGGTCTATCCCCAGCACAGAACCAACCAGGTTTAAACAGTGCCCCCAGATTCTGCATCAGCATTGGACTAGAGACATGACAAGGACATGGTTAGATCCCACACGCACCTATCTTACGTTTCTGTATCACAGCCGGGTTCTCAATCTCAGCACCATTCATGGGGCTTGGTGAGACCTTGATGACTGTTGGGCAGAATGAGAGAGGTTCTGGAGTGGGGCTGCCTTGCACATCAGAGGTGGGGTTTCTCATCTAGCTTCTCCCAAGGAGGGTGTGTTCAGCTGACACCCAGCAGCTGTCGAGAGCCGCCAAAGGCTTTGAAAGAATTCAGGCAAAGTCAGTGGCTCGCCAGCCAATCTAGGCAAAATGCAAGCGCCAAATAACTCACAGTGAGGAGCGCTTGTGTGGGTCTCCCACGTATGCTGTGGAGTGCTCCATTGGCCTGCACATCCCTGGCAGATGAGCGAGGGAAGGTGTGCGCTCTTTCGGAGTTTGCGCGGTTCAATGGCTGCTAAAGACGAACAGGAACAGCTCACATTACAACGGGAGGGATAGAAAATATGTAGTGTCCTAGGTACAGCCATGTCCAGAAACTGACACCTCATCCTGTTCTCCGTAAACTAGCTGCTGCATCCACTTATGCACCATTGAAACCAATGTTCCCCCTAATTTTTTCCCCTCTGTGTGCAGAATAAATTTTGTTATGTGCACTGAGGCACAGGCAGTTGTGCACCGCTAGTAAAAAGACAGGCTGCCAGCTGTGGGCAGGTTGCTAATCACCTGGGTGGCCATGCAAGCACTCAGCTTACAGGGAACACTGACTGAAACAGCTGTTAATGCTGTGGCACCTTACAGACTAACAGATATTTTGCAGCATAAGCTTTCGTGGGCAAAGGCCTGCTTTGTCAGATGACTCACGCATCTGATGAAGCGGGTCTTTGTCTACGAAAGCTCATGCTCCAAAATATCTGTTAGTCTGTAAGGTGCCACAGGACTTCTTGTTGTTTTTGTAGCTACAGACTAACATGGCTCCCTCTCTGATACTATTAGTTCTGGACACCGTTAGATAACTCTTCTGGTCACCCGTAAGGAGAGGACATTAGTAAACTACAAAGACAGTTCAGAGAGAGGCAACTAAATTGGCCAGCAGTTTGGCAAGGTTTACCCGGAGGCCTGAGTGGAGAGACTATTTGTTTTGCAATGAGCAATTTTCTGCAACTCTGAGATTTCCATAAAAGTTTTTCATTAGTCAGGCAGGGAGTCTGGAGATTCCTTAAGGATTCTCAGTGGGCAGCAAGCTGAGTGCCCTGATGCCTTTAGAGGGTGAGGGGAGGGGCTCCCTGCTCCCCTTGAGTTAGTGCTGAAGGACCCTTTGCAGTGGAAATGCTATGGCCCACTGTGCTCCAGGATGCCATTGGTAAGGCGACAGGTGGTGGTATTCTCCTCTGGCAGGCTAGAGCAGCAAGGGCCGAATGCCAGGCCATGTGTTCAGCCTAGGCTAGGACCCGAGACAGGAAGAAAGCAGACAGACCATTAGCCATTACTGCCTACAACCATACGTAACCAGTCTGCAATGGCTAGCAGCAAACACATCCAAGGGCCAGGGATGGGACGCAAGCTGGGGAGGGGTTGAAGTTACGACAGAGAAGTCTTTCCCCAGCGTCTGGCTAGTGGGTCACACTCGCAGGGTTCACCTGATTGCCATATGTGGGGTAGGGAAGGAATTCCCCTCCAGGACAAATCTGCAGAGACCCTCCCCCCGGCCTTCTTCCGCACCACAGGGCCCGGGTCACTTGCAGGCTTCAACGAGTGGAAGTGGTGCATTCTCTGTAACTGGGAGAGTTTACATCATGACCTGGGGACTTCGGTAGCTCAGCCCGGGGTGAGAGGTCTCCTACAGGAGTGGTGGGTCAGGTTCTGTGGCCTGCAAGTGCAGGAGGCCGGGTTAGGTGCTCTGTTCTGACATTGGAGTCCAACTGTCAATGTGCCCAAACTCAGCCCACCCCCCTGTGCTCACTTAGGCCGGCACAAACACAAACAAGCCAGTCCACACGTCCCATAGGCAGCCACAAGCTCCTTTCCCCCTTTGCCCCGGCACAGGACAGGGCTAATTTCATGAACAGCCCAGTTCTACCCTCGAGCAATCCCCAGCTGCAGCCCCACTTACACTGGCCAAAGCTGGCCAAAGGATCGCACACAGGTGGACCTCTTCCTACGCACATGCAGTGGAGATTCACAAGTGACCATCTGTCCATGGCCAGATGCGGCCTGCACCAGGCATCCAGAACAAAGGTCTGGGGATAATAAAAAATAGGGGGGTCAGAGAGAGGCTTCCCCAAGCTCAGCAAGTGTGATCATGAGGGATTCATTATGAAAGTAGTGCAGCCCTCTAGTTTTTGTGACGGGTCTGGTTAAAGTTAGTAAGCTTCAAAGAGGGACTGGCTCTTTGTAGGGATAATAAGAACATCCATTATTATACTAACTGCATAAGAACGGAAAGGAGATCATGTTTCAGGGCTTAAACCAATCTCTAACGAGGAGGGATTAGGAGACCTTTGTGGGGGTTTCCCCACAGATCATCCCAGACCTGCCTACTGAAGGCTTCTTGCACTTTCCCCTCCATCATCTGGTGCTGACCAGCAACACAGACAGGCTCCTGGCTAGAATGGACCGTGGGGCCAGCAATTCACGCACTGCTTTGCTCCTGACTTGCCACTTTGGTCTAGGAGGCGTCTACACTGAATGGGGGTCCTGAGCAATCCCCCAGGGGGTGACTTAGTGGGTCTAGCGAAGACCTGCTACATTGACCACCAATCACTCTCTCACCGGCTCCAGTACATCACCAGGACGAGAAACACAAGGGAAGTCAGCGTAAGTGTTTCTCCCGCCAACCTCACCCCACAGCGGAGACCCAGCGGGTGACAACTCAACCCCAGCTGTGGCACTCTCATTGCTGGAGGTGTGTAAATGAGGTTGACACTGCCCCGTAGTGTAGACCTGCCCTTGGTCTCATGATAGCTTTGAGTACGTATGACTTGAACTCATGGCTAAATTGGGTATAAGAAGGGACCTGTGAACCAGTACAAAAGGGAGCTGTCCACCAGATGAGGGCACTCAGCACCGCACAGGAACAGACCCGTGAGGGCTGCTTAATTTTACAGCCAGGCAGTTCTGCTTTTCAGCATCAGCATGTCTTACAGGAGGCTGAGGCTGCAGAACAACCAGGCACATGCTGGGGTTAAACAGGAACCAAAGAAGCTCCTATCCATCAGAACCACAGGAAGCGGGACCCAGCCATCTGCTCTGGAGTTTGGCCAGGACACTGCAAGCAAAGAGGCAGGGGAAGTGACAGTTTTAGGGGCTGGGGAGGGTTGCAAAGTGGGCTGGGAAATCAAAGACTGACACACGTTGACCCAAACATATCGACTGTCAGAGAAGAAAAGTTTTAGTTAAAAAAAATAATCCAAAAGTTAATGACAAAAATTGCCGCCAGCCGGCTTTAGTCCTGAGTCTGCAGAGTTGCAATGGAGCATCACACACCCACTGGGCTGAACGGCACAGGGCCACGGCCAGGCCAGTCGCCTCCATCGACAGGTTCAGGTCTCAATGGATTTCTGAGAGCACGTGGCAGGAGACTGGCAATTTCAGACACAGGGAGCTGCTTTACAAGAGGAATGGGCTCACCTGTGGAAGCCAAGCCCTTGGAAATCTGCCCCAAAGCCCCCCCTCACTCCACGGCTTCCAGGCACTTAGACTATCAGTGGGTCACCAGCTCAAAGGAGCCCACTGCTAACACCTTTCTAACACAGCTACATCTCTGTGACTATTCGCCTTTCTTCCACCCCACCTCTTCCCTTCAAGGCCACAGTCACCAGAAGTGGGAAAACTTCCCCAAGGCATCCTCCCATTGCCTCAGGCTCTGCTGAAACCTGAGCTGCAGCCATTGGCAGTGACAGATTTGAGTCCAGGTGGAGTGGGTCTCTTGAAAGTCTTCTGGTTTTAAAAGCATTCAGGGTCCCTGGCTAATAAACCTGGCGATGTGCTGAAGTGGCTGGAGGTCCCATTGTCTCAGGAACCCATCTCCATGGCATGAATCACCATGCAGGATGAGCTCAATTAGTTCAGACAGTAGGCAGGAGATAAATCAGGCTCCCTTAGGAAATGTTGAGGTTAATTTACGGCGCTGTCTGGCTCCCTTCTCTCCCCCACATGGAATTCACTTTGGAGACAGAACAGGCATCAGGAGCTGTCTCTCCTGTAGCGCTCCCTTTCTGGGGAACCACCTCATGGTGCCATCATCGAGGTCACCTGCCTCGGCTTTAACAAGTGAATTGGTGCTACCAGATAGATAATGGGGATGGGAACACAGAGGGGCAACTGATGTGTTTTATATTGGAAGATGAACAAGGGAAAAGTTACAGAGAGGTAGCTGTGTTAGTCTGGATTCTACCAAAACAAAACAGCAGTCCTGGAGCACTTTAAAGACTAACAAAATCATTTATTAGGTGATGAACTTTCGTGGGACAGAGCCACTTCTTCAGATCAGTAAAAGCTGTGAGTGTTCCAAGAACGCCATATCTCCTGTTCCTTTTAACAAGACATGGGCCTCCCGGCAACCCACACTGCTCTCTCAGGTTTCAGACACTTCCACCAGCCCCCCAGAGTGCTTCCTGTGGGCACCTCATGCTTCTGCTTTCCCTGCGGGCTCTCGCAGCTGATCTGCTTTCACAGTGCTTGCAAGGCACCTCACTCCAGTGACAGCAACTCCTGCTGGTAGCCAACGGGAACCAACCACCACCTTTCACACACACTATGGACTCTTCACTAGCCCCTGGTTCACAGGAACTCAGTAAGGTAGATGAGTTTATCTGCATTTGATCGCCCTGTGGGACCAATCATGCAACCCCAAATCAGGGCTGCAAAAGGTTACTTGGTTACACAGCAACATTAGGCTTACTGGAATGCTTACTGGATAACCGCTTGACTGAGCCTTGTCCAAAACCCAGTGGATGGCCAGCTGGCAAGACCCTGGCCACAGCAGGCAGGCAGACAGGCCTGGAGACATCCCTGGCCCTGGCAGGCTGGAATAAACCAGCCCCCACCATGCTTGGCAGCGGGACCTGCGCCCCAGAGAGGCAATGGGACCCAAGCTGCAGCTGCTCTGCACCAGCCCACCAATGGCGATTTGGTAAGCAATATCATTTTAATCATTTAATTAGTTAACTGTTTTAATGGCTATTTGCATCCCCACACGAATCTTTCTAAATCACGTCAGGCTCACCAAAAATCATGGAGATCGACTTTAGAGGTACGAGATGTAAAAAATAATAGATTTTGTGTTCTATTAGCCTTCTGCTTTTTGAACTTTTAGGGAACACGGGGCTCATATTTTGATGCTTTCTCCATAGCCAAGAAAACTAGAAAATTACTTTTTCTTAAAAAACAAAACTATCACAGATCCACTTGACTCCAGGAGCTGGGGCTTTAAGGAAGACAATCATTATAATGAGACACATGACAAATGCTTGGGCATTGGCAACACCACAATCCTTGTGCATGCTGAAACTCCCAGTCCATCCAGGTTCTGGGTGTGCAAAAGTAATGCTCTTAGCAGGAAATTCACCTCTATGAAGAAGGCCAGCCTAGCTCTTAGGTAATGTGTAATTCCTATGGCCAGAGTTTTCTTAAGCGCTGAGAACATTGGTGCATCTTTTTGAAAATCTGGCCCTTGTTTGGGTGCCTGAATTAGAGCTAACGTCTTCTGAAAACAGGGTGCTGGACCCATAAAAACCTTGTACGTCAGTGCTTCTGAAAATTTGCCTGGAGCCGAAAAAGCAAATTGATGTTTGTTTTTGTCTTGGATTGGAATGAAGCATTGAAATAACAATTCTTTCTATGTCTTTCTTCCTGTGCAAACTGAATGTTTTTGATCAAAACTCTTGGATGTTGTAAATGGAAACAAAAATGCCGACGGCAACCAAAGTGTTCCCTTGTGAATGGGCATGCCGACTGAAAATGGCATTCGAAGTGGAAGTGCTCACTTGAAATGGCATCTGATGAAGAGAGTCTTTGCCCATGAAAGCTTATGCTCCAAAATATCTGTTAGTCTGTAAGGTGCCACAGGACTTCTTGTTGTGCTTAAAATGCAATGCTCTGGCACATAATGCTGCTTTGGAAAAGTGAGAAATGTCATTGGCCTTTTTCCCCCAAGGTTCATTTAGAAGAAATCACAATTTTTCATCAGAAGATTTTCAGTCAGCTCCATGCAAGGCTTAAGCACGACATCAGTGGTGCATAAACCCCTATCAATCTTAAATGCATTATGTAGTGCTGGTGAAACCCATTATTGGGTGTGTTTTACCATGTTCACACTCTAAGTCCAATCTAGAGAGGATATGCATCTCTCATAGCACCAGTTAAATAGGTTTAGCTCAAGCTGTGGCAACTCATATTAGTTTTGGAGATTTCCCAGTTGCTTCACTGGTATACGGTCAAACTGGAGGCTGCTTCACTGTCTGTCTGCAAAGGACTGAGTTCCCCCCAGGAATGACCTCAGCAAAGACTGAATAGAAGTAAGCTGTTTGGATTAAGAGAGTGTCTCTTTTCTTTGCAGTTTGTACAGTAAAAGATACTTTTTAAATATTAGGGTCCTGAAAAATCTAATTACAGAGACATTTTGCCCCTTCCCCGGCACTGACTTGGAAATGGCCTCATGTTATGGGTTTTAATCTCCCCAAAAACCGACCACAGACATAGCTGGGGAATGATTTCTCTAGTATGAGACAAGGAAGGAAATATTCTTCATGCTGAAGCTGCCAAAAATTTTCTGGGTTGGAATTCTCCCAAGGGCAGCCTCTGTTGCCAGAATGTCAACAGTTTTTGAGGCCTATATAACTATGTGACTGAAACAACTTTATTTCTTTATACTGCACCCTTCCACTTTTGTGGCCTATGCCAGCAGTAGAGATCAGCAGCCATTTTGTAATCAGTTCCGTGCAGACCATTAGCCATGAAGAACAAACAATGTGCTCTCTTTTGGAGACTTTACCTTTGTTCTTTCTTGTATCATTGCTCTCCTCGTCTAAATTAAGTCTGCCAGGCTGAAAAGTATCTGTTGCCTGCATGGACCGGGAAACAGAAGACTTCCTGCTTCAGCCTTTTCCATGCTGCCATTTCACTTCATTATTCAGTCACAAGTGGCTGGTGAGAAATGATGCACAAAAATTGAACTCTGACTCTCAGATCACATTTGGAAGAAGATCTGTGTTGTGGGGGGGGTTGTGTGGGGTGGCACTGGCTCACCCCATCCCATGCGTGGCCTGTGGTCTCTTGTCTCTTGTCACAAAGACCCAGGTTAACTCTTCTGTGCAGAAAAATTAACTTCAGCTAAATGACTGCTACACATTCCAATTTTCATAAACCTCCTGAGCTTTCCTTTCCTCCACCTGATTTCATTTAGCCAGACAGGCCTGGGAAGGACTGTAATGCTCATTCCTTCCAGGGGCCCCACCGGTCAATATTTAACATTAGGCACATGGCAGGGAAGGTGTCAGAGGCAGCTGCTGGGGTCTCAGCTCACTGTAACATATTTCCTGGTTGTCAGAGCACTTGGAGAAGACTTAATAGGTAGAGACGGGGTGGTAAGAATGTGCCAGAGGGAGAGAGGGAGGGTGGGCGGGCGGGCAGAACAGCCTTCAGGACAGAGCAGCATTTATTCATAGATGGAACAAAAGAAGGATGCTGGAGGAGACGAAAGGGAGAGGAGGGAGAAAGCCTCCCCCTCCTCTGCTGACAGCCCCCATCATTCTGTGTTGGGATCACACAAAGCAGGGCCATGCTGTACTAGGTGCTGTACAAACACAGAAGCGACATTTCCTGCCCCACAGAGTGGCCCCTTTTCCCCTCATATCCTCTGTCCCAGGGGTGTGCAAAGTGGCAGGGCATGACCGTTTGTAAGAGGGGCGCAGCACGGTTGGCTGCTGGGTCTCCGGTTCATCCATCTCATGAAAAATGCTGAAGTGTGCGACCGTTTCTGTGTCTGTGCGTACACATTTCCATACGCTTCCACACCGGTTTTACAATCCCTTTGCTCACACGTGCCGAAGGGTTTTCTCCATGTGACCATAAGTGGAATTCCTGTTGGTTCATAAGACGTCAGACAGCTTGGGGGGAGCGGGGGTGGGGCCCAGCTCATTGCCGGGAAGAAGAGTGGGGCTCAGCATAAAAATTTCATCCCCACTGCTCTAGCCTCAGCCCCACAGCCACCTCCTCTCCCAGCGCTCCCAACCTGCCCTTCTCTCTCACCCCTGGAAATGAGTCTGTGACTTCACCACTGCCCCCAGCGGGTCTGAGCTGCACTGGGGAGCAGGGGAGGGGGCAACGGAAGGGCCGGTTGTCCTGCAGCCTCTCCTACCAAGGGCTGCAGGCTGCTCAGTGACAGGTGTCCTAGTGCTCTCGCCACTCCCGAGCAAGGGCAGCAGGCGCGGGAGCGCCCTGTATGTGCAGGGGCTCCTTTCGCCTCCACAGCCTGTTTATCGCCGCTCGGGCTGAGGGGCCCAGGGTGGCAGGTTTCTGTGACATGGGCCCCGGTCCAGGCCGAGAACTACCAACTGCCCAACTGCCTTGTGTGGTTATGGCCTCCAGGGTGGGAAAGGGGCCCAGACACTCGGCCACTGACTATGGGAGGGTGACTCTCTTGCGCCTCCAGAGAAAGCCTGGATTATTCCCATCTCAGCCTCTCTAAGGTATTTACCTGGCCCCTGTCACCACAACCTCTGAGCACTTCACAGTCATTAATGTATTAGCCTGCCCTGTGAGAGGCAGAGCCATGCTATGCGCTGCCACAGGCGAGGCCACAGAGGATATGGGACATGTGTAAGGCCACACAGGAAGTCGGTGGCAGAGTGGGGAAGTGAACCCAGAGCATCATGGCCTGTGCACAGCACTGGACCATTCGTCCCCTCTGGTCTCCTCTGAGCCCGGCACGCCCTTACTGCCCCTGCACCTCAGCACCGCCCCACCTGGAAAAGGGATGAGCCGTGTTCCCTGTAAGCTGAGGGCATGAGCGGATGCCCAGGAGAGCTGCAGGGGCCACTCAGCTGATCAGCAGAATGCCCCCAGCCGGCCAGATGTGTTTCTACTGGTGGTGCATGTCCACAATGCTTTGGTGCACATGGAATTTATTCTGGATGGAAAAAATTAGAGGGAATGCTGGAGGGGCCCCACATAAGAACACACGCCCAGAAGCCGCTCTGCAGGCGGCCCCTTCAGGTGCCTGATTGGCAGGGCACGGACTAGGAGCCATGGGGTCTGGAACAGTTTTTGTGGTGAGGGCGCCAAACGCCACTGAACCGAGCTGTAAAACTCATACATAACGGAAAGCATTTCCAGTTGGGTGCAGGGAGGCTGCAGCACCCCGAGAGCTCCAGCCACCGGCACAGGAGCTAGAACAATGCGCAGAGGAGCCGTGGGGTGCTGCCCAAAGCCATTGCGATGTTGGGTGGTTCTGCAAAGCCGCGGGAGCAGCGGCGGAAGCGGCAATATAAAACAGAGGATTATATTTTAGAGCTGTAATAGACTATGCTGAGCAGGTCAGCTCCGGGATTAAGTTGATTGTAGGAAGCCAGGCTGAGAGGGTATGTTTCAAACCAGCAGGAGGAGAAGGTACAACCATTAATCTCTCTGATTCTGCAGCCACCTCACCTCCCTGTGCTCGATCCCCCCAGGCCTTGAACCAGGGCTCATTTACACCCATGCAGGGGGAGTGCATAATGCTGCCCACGCAGAATGGGATCAATTTGCCTTCACTTGGAAATGGTGCAAATGACTATGCAAGGTGCAGGGCAGAGAGCCAGCCCCTCCGTGCTGAAGCCCAGGGGATGCAAGAAACCTGCAGTCCTGCAGCCGTCATCCATAACACCAAATCCCCAGCTTGTCCTGAGTTTCCATTCAGTGAAAGGTAACTGGCCTGGATTCCTCTATTTTACAGAGCCAAATAACTTAAAATGCTTTACAAAGGATGTTACATTTTATTTCCTCCACACAGAGAAAATGAGGCACAGGTAGGTGAAGTGACATGCCAAAGGCCATACAGAGAGTACAGTGGCAGAGCTGTGCTTAGACCCCACGAGTCCGGATTCCCTGTCCCCTCTTCTAAACACTAGATCCTACTGCCCAAGGCAGGGGTCAGCAACCAAAATAGCAAAAAGAGTCTTTTTTTGGAATTTGATAAAAAACTCAATAACTCAAGAGCCGCAATGCAGGTGAAGACAAGATGTTCCTTAATAAATAACCTCAAACCATACTTTTTGTAGCCCCTATTTTAAGAACAGTGCACACACAACGATCTGTAATGTGATACATGTTTACTGCAGCATGTTCACAAACTTTTTACATATTCTATTTCCTTACACTTTGAGTGTGTGTTTGTACAACTGTCCCTGACTTTCACGCCCAAACCTTCTCTCTCTCTGGAGGACACTTGTAGGGTGCGAGGGGAGTTATCCAACGTTTCAAGATCACATCATTTGCTACTTAGATATGAGTTGTTCATTTTTGGGCTTTTGGATGGTCACAGTTTATTGAAAATAACAATGAGGCTTTGGGCTTTTTTATTACTTTGCAATTATACTGTCAGAAGCCACAAAGAGCTGCAAATTGTGGACCCCTGGCCCAGGGGAAGTGAGTTTGTAAACACAGCATGAGCAAGGGTTGTACGCACGGAGAGAGACTGGTGGTAGGGATAAGAAACCTCGACATGCAGAGAGAGGTACAGCTCTCTCTCTCTTTGGGGGCTCAAGGAAACGCAAGAGAAAATGGCAAGGATGGGAGATAGAGAAAAATAGAGAGAAATCTTTCCTTAAGGGATTTCGGCCTTCGGGCCATGACTCCATATGTGGTGCACACAGGCACCAGGGGGTCATGACCCATATTGATAAATGAGGCAGGGTCGTGGAACAGAAAAGGCCGAGCACCCCATTTTCTCCCTGGATTACGGTGACTTGGGAGTCAGCCACAGCATTACTGTTTCTTACTAACGTCACCTCACAGCCCCAGTGTCCCACACAGTTCCTGCCACGGAGCTCACCGACCACCCGGTCCAGGCTGCTACAATGGCTGGGAAAGAGAACCAGAGGCAAAGGGATTCCCCTGAGATCACACAGCAGGTCAACGGCAGAGCAGGGACGAGATTACCAATTTCTGGCCTTAGTTCTCTGTCTCCAGGTGGGGTGACTGCCCCAAGCTGGGCACCAAATATCGGAGGGCAGCATGGACTTGCCACACCCAACCAGAGGAGGGTGCCAGGACAGGCATCCTGCCCCTGCAGGTAGCCAGTACCTGGCCTTTCAGAGGAGGGAGGGGATGAAAGGACAAGCTCCTCAGGGCTCTGAACCCACTGCATTTCTAACATGTGCCATGCTTGGCTCTCCCAGGTAGCTTCCCTGCTGCTGCCTTTTACAGACATCCCCTGGGGCTGGCGGGCTGTCTGCTGTCTGGGGGCCTAGGTGGAGAGAGATCTATGCTAACAGTGAAGGAGCCGCAGGACTCCCCTTCTCGCCAGCGTTGCCCCTAAGCTGTGCACTTGGGTGGGTGCCCAGGAGAGAGTCAGGTGCCTCCCAGTTGATGAGCAGAGTGCCCACAGCTGGCAGTTTCTAGGGGTTTCTATGGGTGGTGCACATCTGCAAGGCCTCTATGCACAGAACAAAATTTATTCCACCCATGGATGACAAAAATTAGCAGGAACCCTGGATGCAATACCTTGTGGGTGGGGGGTCCATGCTCAGCTAGCGTCCCACCTTCTGAGTGGGCACCTAGTGGGTGCTCCCCCAGGAGCTGAGCTCGTCTCTGCCCACCTCCCACTCGTCGGTGTAGCTGTGAGGGGCTGGGACTGTTTGGAGTCCTGTGCATACGCTTCCCCTTGTATGTGTTTGCTGAGGCACCAGCATAAGCCAGCCCAAAGGTGCCTGCTGCCTGGAGACCTGCTCCCTTCCGCCATTCTACAGCCTCCTGCTGAAATGCCAAAGAAAAGCGAGGAGCCCTCGCCTCTAACACGCCTGGAGGCTGTTTTCTGCACAACGCTGAGCTGCATCCATCCGCTGCAGAAAGCTGATGCGCACGTCTGCCCCCTGCAAGCTGGGAACCGCTTCAATGGCACAGACCTCTGCCTCCAAACCGAAGGCAAAGCAGTAAGGCCCTCAGTCCCTCTTGTGAGCACCAGGCACTGGAGGGCATCACGGTTTCTTTGCCTCTCTCTAATGCTCGCCGGGGTTCGGCTCTGCCTTGTGGTCTGAGCATGCATGCCTCAGGGAGCAGGTGACCAGGAGTCGTTGCCCAATGGGGCCAGCTGGCTGGCTCCTTGCGGTGAAAGCCGTGAATTGGACTCGGCTCCTTCTGGCTAACTTCACGCAATCGCTTCACGTGCTGTGCCTCCACTCCCCGTCTTTACAAGGGTCCCCCTCACAGTGGTGATGGGAGCCAGCCAGTGGGAGTTGTCCCATAGGACATCACGCCCACTGAAGTCAAGTTTCCATGGTCAGAGAGATACGGAGATGAATCCCTGACCCCACCCTGCCAGTTTTTTCACTGAGTTTAAAAAAAGCTATGGAACATTTCCATCCATAAGAAGATGTTGTCAAGCCCATTATCCCTCTCCACCCAGCTCCCCGGCCCTCAGGGCTTCTCTGCTCCACTGCACTCGGCTGTGTGCTGAGCAGCAGGCCAGATGGTAAAGCAGCAGAGTCATCCCCCTGTAGGTAAAGGTTATACAAGTGTGTTCCCTCGCCCAGTGCTCCTTTGCATTCAGCCCCAGGTTTTCTGGAGCTTCTGAAATTTAAAAATCCCTTTTTCCACTTCTGTGAAATGTTGCCAACGGTGTCACCTAATCTGTACAATCAAAACATACCTTTGTGTTGCTTCATCTCCCCCTGGTCTGCTGAAGAGGCCTAGCCGTGTTTGGAAAATGTATCTCCAGTGCTAATTACAAAACCTCTCAGTGTCTGTCCTCTTCCCCGCAGTACGGGGGCCGACAATTCCTCCGATGGTCCCACATCTGTATTATTGTGGAACTGGTACCCAGGGCTTGCTGCCACGCATACATTGCACCACTTTACAAGTACATTGGTGTACAAACCAGTTTAGCTAACTGGTGCAAATGCCTGCACTGATGCCCCTCTGCAGGTTTACAGTTGGTTCGGGTAGCTTTGATTCTAGTTAGATTCTGACGCTGGTCCCATCAGTGTATTGCTTTTATTAACATGATTTGCGTGGCCACAGAGCTTTGGGGTCCTAGTCCTGTCTGAGCAGCTGCTAGGTGTGCATTGAGGGGTGTGGCTCCCTTTGATCACATGACTCATTTGCACTTGCATCTGCTCCCTAGGAGGAGAATTGGCTGGGCAGTAGCAGGTTCTGTCTGCAGACAGGTGGGCTCCATGCCAGCATGTCCCCTTGTGGGTCTCCTCATCTGCCACCACCTGCAGACAGCTGCTCCCACCCTTCAGTAGTCTGCCTCTTCCTGGGATGAGGTCCAGGAGGGTGCTTCACACCCCGGGGAAGTCACATCTGTCTTGGACCAGCCCTGAGAAGGCTCCATCTCCTGCTCAGGCCAGCTTTGCCTTAATGGTGGAAAGCTCCTCAGCCCAGCACTCAGTGTGTATCTGGCTGGTCTCAGCTCAAAGGAAGTGTAGTTGAGGTTGGTTTAGCCTTTGGGGGTAGAACAGCTGCTACGCGCCGACAACAGAACTTTTACCCAGTTTAAATCCATTTCAGACTGGCCAGCAGTTGTAGCCGTGCTGGTCCCACACGAGAAAGACAAGGGAGGGAGGTAATATTTTTCTGGTGAAAGCAACACAGAGAGTTCTCCCCTGGCGGCAGCACAGTCTACACAGGGGGTTAAATGCATTGCTCAGGATGCGGATCTGACGTAGTTACATTTCCTCCTGTAGAAAGCGAAAAAAGCAGCCCTGTAGCACCTTAAAGACTAACAATAATATTTATTAGGTGTGGTGGGACAGATCCACTTCTGGGCATTCTCCAGATCTGAAGAAGTGAGACTGTCCCATGAAAGCTCATCACCTAATAAGTAATATGGTCAGTCTGTAAGGTGCTACAGGACTGCTTGGCTTATTTTGTGAAGATACAACTACCTTGCTGAGCCTATTCCTCCGTTGGCCAGGCCTCAGGCTGTCCCAGCTAAATATGAGGTGGACCAGATTAGCCAAGCCTAAGGAGTTAACACCTGTTGCAAGAAACCACTCTGAATGAAGTGGGCAATTAACACCTCAATAGTCAGAGGACAGAGGAGAGTTAGTGGTTTACAGACTGTTGTACTGAGGGCAGTTGCTTTCTGGTGTCTAGCAGTGGCCAGGACTACTTTACAAGCTTACAACTGGTAAACCCCAGCACTTAGGGGTGTGAAAACTCCCGGGTGAGACAGTTACAAGACCTAACCTGCACAGACAGCACTGTGTCGACAGGGCGCCTCCCCATCCACACAGCTAGCGGATCGATTTCTCCAACCAGAGCTGCTGCTCTCCCATCAGCTCAGTAGCATGTGCTAATTAAATCAGGGGGAGGCACTGATGTTACCCCCTTTCTGTCACTTCAGGCATCTGAGTTGCGTCTCCCAAAAGCTTGCGCCCTAATAAATGTGTTAGTCCGTAAGGTGCCCCCAGAATCCTTGTTGCTTTTGCTGAAACAGACTAGTACGGAGACCCCTCTAATACTGTATTAAAGAAGCCTCCAAAATCCAGGCCCCGTCATGCTGTGGACAATTCCTGCTCTACACAAGCAGCGATCCAGCTGGCCTGGCTGCTATTGAGGTCCTGAGCAAAGCTCATAAACCCTGTGTGCCTGGACCCAGGGGGATACTCAGAGGAGACTCAATAAAACAGAAAACCTTGGGAAAAAAGACACAGTCAAAAGCGTCCAAATACAAACATGCTCTGAAAGAGGAGAAGGCTGAGACACCCACCCACAGCACTGAGGAAGGGCCTCTCTGTCATGGCGAATTAGAACTGGCTCCCCAGATAGGGTTTCAGAGCTGTGAGAGTTTCCCAAAGATACGCTGGGCTGGGAAAAAGCAGCAGCTTTGGTCCCTGCCTCTCTGGAAGGTGCATCCCTGCCGGGCTACCGTTCGAGGGTGGGAACATGCCGCAAGACACCTAGGAAGGGAAGGGTAGAGACCACTATGGGGCCTGAGCTGGCACCAAACTCTCTTCCCCCACCCAATCCAGCAGTGATTGAATCTGGGCCCCAGCTCCAGATGGTGTAAATCAGCAGAGCTTCATTCACATCAACAAGCGTAGCTCCATGGATGCCAGCAGAGCACCACTGAGACCCACCTGGCCAGTTTGCCCCAGCTGAGGAGCTGACCCCTCTCCTCAAGATCACAGCCCCACCCTCGGCCTCTCCTCCCCAGGTAGGCACGTGGAATGGTGGCAGGGAAGGAACGACTGTCCCCTATTAACTTTATACCGAGTCTGTGCTGAGCACCACATTTTTACCATGCCAATGGGCTGCCTGCAAAGTCTGAGAGAAACTAGAATTGAGATAGGCTGGGGGCGGGGGGCAGGGCTGGGTTCAAATCTGGAGCTGAGTGAAAACAAACAAAACCAGCAAGAGAGCTCATCTCTAGCAGCCTCGCAACCCGCCACCCTCCAGGCTGCGCAGAGAACGCCCAGCCTAGGGCTGCAGGGGAAGCCGGCTCCTTTGCCAGGGAGACTCCTACTTACTTCTAAGCAGCAGCATCTAAGGTCATTCTAGGTGCTGCACAGAGAACCAAGGGACTGGAAGGGACCCCAAGAGGCCACCTAGTCCAGACCCCTGCGCTGGGGCAGGATGAAGGATTACGTCCCCGTCTCCCACGTGTGCGTGAGACCTGATCTTCAAAACTGCCAGTGACCAAGATTCCAACACCTCCCTCTGCAATATTCATCTGCCGAGAGACAGTCCCAGGCCCAAGGACTTTACTCTCTGAATGGACAAAGAGGAAGGAGAGGCCAAGTGGCAGATGCAGCAGGAAAAGAATCTACATCTCCTGCTTTCCCAAGGCTAGACAGACACCTCCAAGCCATACAGGGCTTGTACCAGAGCAAGATGGAAGCAGAGGCTGGGTAGGATCAGGTTGAGGGAAGAGCAAGGCCGGGGTGACTGGAACTGGGGCACAGTTCGAGGCCAGGAGCCACGTTGTAGCCTCATCAGGGCCAAACAGCAGCATTCCCTCTAAGCTGGGCACGTGGGCGGCCGCCCAGGAGAGATTCAAATGCTGCACAGCTACTAGCAAAGTGCCCACAGCCAACAGCCTGCATTTGTAATGGTGGTGCACATCTGCCTATGTCTTGGTGCACAGAACAAAACTTATCTGCACATGATGGAAAAACATTAGTGGGAGCCCTGCCGAACGGCCTCCTCTCCCTGCCAGAACCTGACCGCAAACCTGCCCTAGCAACAGCTTGAGAACTGCCCAGCTTTGGTACCAACCTACTTGCCTGCTCTGCCTCTGGAGGGCAATCAAAAGGTGAGTGATATTTCACCCATTCATCAAAACAGAGACATGCCCTGGCGCATGGACAGGTGGCATTTTGCAGGGCTGCCATCACAACATTTATTAGCAGCAATAAAAGCTCCATTCCTGCACCCAAGGGAGCAAACATGCTGTAGCCCAGACTTCCGAGCCTGTGCAGGGGGAAGGGTCTGAAATCTGCACGGCTGGGGAGCGCTTTGTCATGCAAGCAGCTTTAGGAGGCCATGGGCGGGGGGCGTGGAGCCTTTCAGGGCAAGCTTCCCTCCAGTCTTTGCCTTTTGTTATTTACTTAACTGCTGTCCTTTAAACCATTTTACTGTCTAGATGAAGATGTCAGACAGACACTAGAGAGTCCTCTCCCCTCCCACTTCTTTTTTCTTTCATGGCCTTTCATGCTGCAGCACAACCCAGCCATTGTGTGTGAGACTGACGCGGGCCCAGCGGTATCTGGGATCCTTTATGTGCCAAAAAGCAGCTGCTCCACGAGGCAGCATGACAACTCAAGTGTGGAGAGCTCCAGCTCTGTCTTGTCCTGCTTAGAAGCCCATCCGTGCAGGAAACAGTCCGGACATGTGAATAGTGGCTGGAGGGGGTCACTTCCAGGCTGCCACCAGCATCCTGCTGGAAGGGAGAAGGTCAGAGCTGCAGGGCGTCCTGCAGGACTGATACAGCGGGACCAGGAGGAACCTGCTGCGCAGAGCCAGAGTGGCTTAAAAAGAGGAGCTTTCTTCCCATCCTCTCTCTGCCCCGGCCTCTCAGAGCACGTTACCAAAAATTAGGCACACTTTGGTTCTGCCCTGCAGCGTTAGCCAACCATGACACCCCACTCCTGAGCCAGGGGCTTTCTGCTGTCAGGGCCCTATGGGACCGTCCCCTGGGTGAGTAAGCTCCACAGCTAGTGAAACGCCTCTCTTCCAGGTCGCACCAGTGTTCCCTGTACGCTGAGCACTTGGGCAGCCACCCAGGAGAGATTCAGAGGCCACCCCAGCTGATTAGCAGAGTGCCCACAGCTGGCAGCCTGGGTTTCTACATGCAGTGTGCACCTGTGTTGGTGCACATAAAATTTATTCCACCCCAGATGGCAAAAATTAGAGGGAACACTGTTAGGGACCATCAGCCAAAGCACTTCCGTGGATTTCAAGTCACCAGTAGAGAAGGGTGACCCCTAAAAGAGCCAGGACTCAAAGCAAGCCTTTGCTTTTAATGAGCACCCACGCTAACGATTGGGGGAAGGAGTTGTACGGAAATGGAACAATAAGCAAGCAAAGGTGAGACACTGCTCTGCACTGTGGGCAGACCCAGCAGGCTGGAAACCTGAGAACAGGATTTCTCCATCGATTTATTGCACTTCCTGCTTTCTGCCCAGCCAGAAACACTTTTCCCTCTCAAAGTGGCTTTATAAATACTAATAAATTAGATCTTGCAGCCCTTCCGGCTCCCATTTTCATGCTCCAACCACTAGGCAACACCACAAGAACAGCCTCAATGGTGGAATTCAAGCTGGGCACTGGAAGTGAAAGAGCCAAGGGAAAAATAATAGGCTTGGAAAACACTGACCCACATTTTGATTATCCTTCGGAAAGTTTGTTTTGAGTTTGGGAGGAAGGTTCCCTTGGTGGGGGGCATTAGCCAGAAGTTGGCTCTTTCCTCAGTAAATCTATCACAACTAATTGAGTGGTGCCCGGGCCTCCAGACGGGACTGAGGCTTTATTATGCTAGGTGCTGCACAGACACACAGCAAAACAATCCATGCCCCGACCTTTTAACACTACTCAGCTCCCAACAGGCTAAGCGCCTACAAAATTCTTGGCCACTGGGTCTCAGTTTCACCAGCTGTAAAATGGGGGCAGTTGTATTTCCCCCTTTCCCACCCACTGCCTGTCTAATTTACTGAGACTGAAATGTTTACACTGAAATTTTTTCAGCCTGGGTCAGTTGCCCTGGGCAATCCATGGGTGCTGACCTGCTGTATGGCTGCATCCGAATCGAGAGATGAATTCTTTTGAAAACTACGGGTACCAAACACCTAGATGTTCTGCTGTTGCTGAGCACCCCCCAGTTCAGCCCAGTCCCTGGGAACTGATGGCCTTCCCGTCCTTCAAGACAATCAGGCGTCAAGTGACCGGAACACGGATGATGCAGACAGACAGCAGCAATCAGTGTTTTAACCCAGGGCTTAGGAATATAACAGTGGCCAGACTGGGTCAGACCAAAGGTCCATCCAGCTCAGCATCCTGTCTGCCAACAGTGACCAATGCCAGATGCCCCAGAGGGAGTGAACAGAACAGGGCCTCTTGCCCATTCCCAGATTCTGACAGAGGCTAGGGGCTCCATTGCTGCTCATCCTGGCTCAGAGCCTGTCCTCCATCAATTTATCTAGCTCCTTTTTGAGCCCTGTTATAATCTTGGCCTTTACAGCACCTTCTGGCAGGGAGTTCCACAGGCTGAGTATGTGCTGTGAGGAGAAACACTTCCTTTTGTTCATTTTAAACCTGCTACCTGTCGATTACATTGGGTGACCCCTAGTTCTCATGTTAGGGGACAGAGTAAATGACTTTTCTGCATTCACTTTTCTCACACCACTCACGATTTTATAGACCTCATTCACCTCTTCCCTTCGTCTGCTGTGCAGGACTCCCAGCTCAGGCTGGTTCCTTATCCTCCCTTCCCGTACCAAACCTATGGAAATGATCATCTTATCAGCGGTGCAGAAGAGCTCTCCCTTTCGTCCTAACACCCCCATCTGCTGGTCCGCCCCGTTGGTGTTAATAATCCAGTAGGATCCCAACCTCACTTGGGGATGGGGGGACCCATTCCACAGGCACGCTCAATCCAGGCTAGAACAAAAGGCAGAAGTTGTTAATGAATATCAGCCGCTACCTCTTGGCTCTGCGCTAGCACGGAAGAAGGGTTGCCGCTTGCATCGGGTCAATGGAGGCACATAAAGAGAAATGAGCGTGAAAACAGAAAAACATGGGGCAGTCCTGAAGGCACAGAGACGTTGCTCGTAGTGTGGAAAAGGGAAGAGATTCATTCCACCTCCTGCTACCACCACGCTGGTAATACACAGCTCGGTGCAGCAGAAGGCCACTCCACCTTGCACACAAAGAGATCCAAGCCCGAGTCTGGAGCAAACCACTGACCAGTGCCCCAGATGCTGCTCTGGTGTTTCTCATCTACTGCAGGACAGACTGCAAAGCCTGAGGGGACCTTACTCCAGCCAGAGAGCATTCTGCAGCATAGTTCCTAGTGCAGACAAGAATTGCTAGCAATGGAGAACCCATCAGGACCTGGTAGACTGTTCCACTGGTTAATTAACCATGCTGATAAAACTTTACGCCTTATTTCCAGACTCAATTTATTGAGGTTCAACTTCTGGCCATTGGATCACATTCTATCTTTTGCTACTAAACTGATGAGCTACTAAGTATTTGTTTCCTGAGTACAAGCTTGCTGACTAGCCAAGTCACCCCTTAACCATTGTTACGCTCCATAGATTGGTCTCCTTAAGCCTTTCACAAGGACACAGGTTGGCCGATCCTTTAACCATTCTTGAGGCTTGTCTTTGACCCCTTCCCAGTTTTCCAGCGTCTTTCCTGAATTGTCGACACTGGCACTGGACACAGAATCCAGCTGCCAAGCAGAGGTAAAAACATCTGTGCTCTGACTCAAAACTTCTGCATCCAAGGATGGCATTTGCTCTTCTGGCCAGAGCATTGCACAGAGAGCTCGCATTCCACTGACTATCAACCACGACCACAAAACACCGAGCAAATTCCTGCTGGTAGAACCCGCTTGTTTTGGTTGTGGGGAACAAAAATCAGAAAAAAAAAAAATCAAACTGTTCCATTTTGACATTTGCTAAAGCAAGAGTCAGCAACATGCAGCACAGGCACCAAGAGCAGCACGTGAGCTGATTTTCAACAGCACGTGAGGTGGGAGCTCAGCCTTGCCCTTCCTCTCCCATGCAGCCAGGAGCTTGCTCAACACCAGGCCACCTGTGGATTAAACAAGAGACCAGCTAATGCCACCAACCACCCCCTAAGTGGTAGAGCTCTGCATCTTACTTATTTAATAATGAAGCTGTTGTAAGTAGGACTATTAGTGACCTAAAAAAGTATCAATGACCCTTGGACTGTGTGGAGGCCAAAGGTCAAATTTTGGCCCTCCACCTTGGAAAGGTCACTGACCCCTGTGCTAAAGCAAACCCTTCCATTTCTCAATTCATAACAGCTTTTCATTGTTAAATTTCTGTTGGATTTATTCTTTAAAAAAATTAAATGTTGAAGCATTGAAATAGCTCATTTCAAATCAAATGAAACATTTACTTTGTCCCCAGACTAATTTTTCATCCACTTGCTGCAAAAGTTTCATTACAGGGTTGACCTGAAGCAAGTTTTTAAAGCCTGTTATTTCCCAGGCTCTAATTCTGAATAATGGCAGTTCCAAACTTGCTCCTGGATCAATAGTCCCGTGAATTAATGATTACCCCTCTCTCCCGTCTGCTGTCCCAGGTGGGTGGTGCAGCAGACAAGAAACAGCTGTGCTTTGCTTTGCATGAACTGTCCAGCCCTCACTTGATTGGGATCATATTATTAAAAGGGAATTCTTAAGGCTGGATTTTTCCCAGTTGAACAGTGTTGCAGGGAATTTACCCAGCTGGATGGCATAGGCTTCCCCCTACCAGCCCTCCACAAGGACAAGAGGGAGGTGGAATGAGGACAGGCTGGATGCTGTGCTGTGTATTCTGGGCCTCAGCAGAGAATCTGGGCCCTGTGCACTTAAACTTTGGGGTTGTTGAAAAGTCAGCTCTGAATGTTTCCATCCCCTCCCTCCTTACCAGACCTGGAAAAGCACTTTAAATGACAGATCAGGCTTTGGGGAAAGGGGTGAGCAGAGGTCCTGCAATCAGTCAACTGCCTTGGCAGGGACCACAAGGCCCAATTGAATTAAATTATTTAAGGGCTTGCCCCATAGATCAGGGAGAGGAAGAGAGGACAGAGTGTTAGGAACACAAAGCCCCAAGCCAAGTATTGTAGGAGGCAGCTGTGGGAGACAGTCAAAGAACCAGCTGCAGTTCTGGTGATATGTGGGGCCTATAAAAAGGTTTCCTGGGATGCATATCCAAGCCCGATACAGACGTCAGCTATTTGGTGGCCTTAAAGTAGTGGGATGCTACCGCTTCTTCCCCCACCCTCCAGGTTTGTCCTAATTGTAATTATTTGTACTGTTTGGCACCAAGGAACCCTGATAGCAGATCTGCCATTGTGCCAGCCAACGTACGAACCCAGAACCGAAAGACAGACTCCGACCCAAACATCATACAAGAGACAGCAGGTGGGTGCAGATGGATGCAGCATGAGGAAATAAAGAGACACACCAGAGCTGTGTCTACACGTGCACGCTACTTCGAAGTAGCGGCACTAACTTCGAAATAGCGCCCGTCGCGGCTACACGCGTTGGGCGCTATTTCGAAGTTAACTTCGACGTTAGGCGGCGAGACGTCGAAGTCTCTAACCTCATGAGGGGATCGGAATAGCGCCCTACTTCGACGTTCAACGTCGAAGTAGGGACCGTGTAGACGATCCGCGTCCCGCAACGTCGAAATTGTGGGGTCCTCCATGGCAGCCATCAGCTGGGGGGTTGAGAGACGCTGCCTCTCCAGCCTGTGCAGGGCTCTATGGTCACCATGTGCAGCAGCCCTTAGCCCAGGGCTTCTGGCTGCTGCAGCGGGGGATTCATGCTGCATGCACAGGGTCTGCAACTCGTTGTTGGCTCTGTGGATCTTGTGTTGTTTAGTGCAACTGTGTCTGGGAGGGGCCCTTTAAGGGAGCGGCTTGCTGTTGAGTCCGCCCTGTGACCCTGTCTGCAGCTGTGCCTGGCACCCTTATTTCGATGTGTGCTACTGTGGCGTGTAGACATTCCCTCGCAGCGCCTATTTCGATGTGGTGCTGCGCAACGTCGATGTTGAACATCGACGTTGCCAGCCCTGGAGGACGTGTAGACGTTATTCATCGAAATAGCCTATTTCGATGTCGCCACATCAAAATAGGCTACTTCGATGTAGGCTTCACGTGTAGACGTAGCCCAGGTCAGCATGATGGGCAATGGATCTGCTCCCCTGGGACCTAGCTCTTGTGAGGTACTTGTAAAGGCCACTAGACTCGGGAGAGTTTTAAGGACGGGTCTGGCAGAGCAGGAGGAGGTCGTTTTGCACGGTTACAGGTCACGCCTCCCAAGCCAGAGGGACAGCACAGCAAAGGGGCTGGTTTGCAGTGGTAACAAGATGCAAGGGAAACTAGGATAGGGGGCTGGACAGAGGCAGAACCTGACATCCTGATATCAAAAGAGGGGGTAGGGATAGGCTATGATGGGCCGTGACTATGAAGACAAACGAGCTCAGCTCTCAAGAACTGGAGGGTTGGTGGATGCAGGGAAATCGAATGGCCAAGGTCTTAATGCACAGAGCTGCCCCTTCTGGTGTGTGTGTGGGTCGGGGAAGAGGGGTAGCAACAAGAATAGCCAAGAACTTCAATTACCATCACAAAAGGCCAGAGAGACCTGGCTGGTGGTGCTGCTAGCCACAGCGTGAATGAACAGACAGAGAAGCTGGAAGGGAGGAAGAAGATTGGCCTTTGGGTGACAGCCTAATTCTGGTTCAGGGTTCTTACTTAGCTGGGCCCCATCTCCTTTGCAACAGAGCTTAAATCACTTATCTACACCCCCAGGATACAATGCCAGCTGCTCTTATTCCTTTCCTCCCCCATGTAGGAGAGAGTTGGATGGCACATCCTAGAAGTGCAGCACATAAATAGACTGCAGATAGTTGGTTTCACCCCTGAGCCCATCTGAAGGGGTCCTCCCAAGTCAGGTTGAGGCCAAGTTCAACCACCCACTATAACAGCCTTGAACTTAACTCTTAGAGGTCCACCCCCGCCACAATAAAGCTACAGGCCCACTGAGGATGTGGCCAGCTGGCTGTGGAAGGGTGGAGCAGCCATTCATTTGCTGTTTGCAGCTCTCACCACTCAGCCACACCTGTTACTTCTCTAGCCCCATAATCTTGGGTTTTGCATGGGGACTTTCCCTGTTAAGTCTTCTGTACCCCCCTTTCTGCTCTCTGCATACTAGGCTCTGTCAAGCACCCAGTTCATGGCCAGCATTAGGAAAAATCGCTCTGTGGCTACGTCTACACTAGCCCCAAACTTCGAAATGGCCACGCAAATGGCCATTTTGAAGTCTACTAATGAAGCGCTGAAATGCATATTCAGCGCTTCATTAGCATGCTGAGGCCACGGCACTTCGAAATTGACACGGCTCGTCCCGACGTGGCTCCTTTTCGAAAGGACCCCGCCTACTTCGAAGTCCCCTTATTCCCATCAGCTGATGGGAATAAGGGGACTTCGAAGTAGGCGGGGTCCTTTCGAAAAGGAGCCACGTCAGGACGAGCCACACGGCGGCGAGGCGCGTCAATTTCGAAGTGCCACGGCCGCCCGCATGCTAATGAAGCGCTGAATATGCATTTCAGCGCTTCATTAGTAAACTTCGAAATGGCCATTTGCGTGGCCATTTCGAAGTTTGGGGCTAGTGTAGACACTGCCTCTATGGGCTGAACTTTACTGGAAAAAACACCAAGTCCCACAGGTCAAAGCCACAGGAGGGGGGTTCTGTCAGAGATGGGCCGCAGGGAGCGAAGTGACTGTCGCCAGGAGTGCTGGGTTCTTACGCTGTCCCAAGGGGGGACTGGCAGCTCCCCAAGCATCCAGGGCTGAACGAAGAGTCACTCTCAGTCCCTCTCTGATCTCCTTTGTCCTTCCCCTCTGCTCACCCAGGGGTGGTTTAGTCCTATCCCTCATTCAGCACCTCTGAGGGTGTGAGCCCTCAATCTGAGCAGAGTTCTGTGTACTGCTGGCTCAACACTCCTCTAAACTGGTGACTAAGCCTGGGTCCTGTCCTTGCTCAGGAGTTACAAGATACCCTCATGGCTAAGGTACCTGCTGCTGGCTGCTCTAAGGGTTAGCTTCTTCCAGGAGCAACATCTTCTCTGCCATCTGCTCATGCCAAACATCCTCCCTCCCCCTTCGTGACTTGGGGACTGTTGGAGTCTGGCCCCACAGCCACATCCTTGAGCGTTTTCTTCTTCTGGGGATATCAACACCTTCTAAGGTAACCCAGATCTGCCCCCTACTCCGCTTCCAGCGCCTTCTAATCAACACCAAGCCCTGCAGTGCCACATCTGCCCTGAGCCTTTCCCAACACCACCTTCCTCTGCCCTTCACAGCAACACTCTTGTGAATCAGCCTAGCTCCCCCCTCCTCCCCAGTGGGGTTAGTTCCCCTCACTAACAGCCAGAACATGTCTCCAAGAGTCCCCCTGCCACCAGCCTCTAGCTTTATAGGAGTCCCACCTGCTCCTTCTCAGCTGGCTCCATCAGCATTCAGGGGTTCCTTAGGCTACCTAATTCCCCTCAGCTGTTGCCTATCTGGCTCATTGCCTTACCCCTGAGCCTCATTAACGCCTTCTAGTGCAGCGTGGGCTGACTCCCCCATCACAGAGGGGCTAACGTTGAATTCTGACCCAGATGCAGCCCTCTTCCTCCTTCGAGTTTGGCCCAAGCTGCCAGAAAACTCTTCGGAACAGCTGGGCAGGCTGCAGCTGTTATCTGGCCTGCAGGGAATCCCATGGGATGAGGCAGTACCAGAAGGGAGGAGTGGGTGTGAGGTTAGCTCAGCTCCCATTGCACCCAGATCCCCGCTGTGGCCCTTGTCTCCACCAGACAAGCCTGAGACTCAGTGGAAGATTGAACCCAGAATCTAAACTTAGCTGGGATTGCCGTGCAGTCCCTCCAAACAGCTGAAGCTTTGAAGTGTCTGAACCCTCTCTGCACACTCGACCTCCCACACCTCTGCACGTGAATCCCATCACGGCAGGAGCTGTGAGGAGAAGGTGACGGGGTCTCACTTAGAATTTACCCATGAACCCCAAAGGGACAAGAGTTAATTAACTGACTCTAGCCCACATAAGGAGAACTGCCAGCCACTGACCTTCAGAGTCCCAGCAGCAGCCAGGCAATCAGAGTGTCTCCCCTCCCACGTTTGCCCTTTGGGTTCCAGTGAGTGAGGGTCGGACTCAGGCCCTGTCTGCTGTATGGCCTGTGGGGTGTGGGGTTGGCTGCTAAAAGAGGAGCTTTACCTTGGCCCAAAATAAAACCAAGTAACAGAGGGGAAGGCGGCATTTCCAAACCTCCACTGTTTGAGAAGTGCGCTGGGAAACGAAACAAGCACTCCCCCATTCCGAACTGCTTTGCTGCCTGGGAAGGGTAATGCAGCAGAAGTCACTTGGAGCACTGGCAACAGTCTAATATTTTCTTGATCCAGAATTGCTCTGATCTCTGGCACAGGGGTTAATGAATTCAGTCTACAGCCCTGCTGCCAGCAAGGGAAGGTAAAATCATGACGTGGGGAAACTGAGTCAGGGATCTGCCCAAGGGTGGAGGGAGAGAGAGGGGAATAGAACCTGGGAAGTCTTGGCTATACAGCGTGTAGGACAGGAACCCAGACTCTGAATGCAAAGCTCTGAGCCCTGAGGTCACATTCTCTTCCTAGAAAAAAAATATGGCACGTAGACCACTGATGCTTACACGCCCTGATCTTAGAGCCAGAGCACACTCCTTCTCAATATCGCCCAGTTCTGATATTGAGCTTTTCCAGCCGTAGAACAAAAAGGTCAGTGCCATTAACTCCATTTTACAGATGGGGAAGCTGAGGTAAGGACCACTGACGTGACTTGCCCAAAGTCACCAAGCCGACCAATGGCAGACTCAGATCTCCTGAGCCCCAGCCCTATGCTTTATCCACTGGGTTGCCAAAGCCAGCAATGTTAGGGGGTGGGGGGGGCACCTTGACAGAAAATTATCTGCTCACCCAGCTCTGCTTTCATCCACCTTTGCCAGCGCTGCACACGCCATAATGGGATCAATGAAGACATGGCCTATGATGGTGGGAGAAATCTGCCAAGGAAGAAAGTGTGGTGTTTTCTGAAAAGCCCAGAAATGGGGCAGAATCTGAGCTGTTTAACATGGCACCCCCCTCACCCCCACTTCCCTCCCTGAACAAACCTGGAAACTTTCTGTTAAAAACAATTTCAGCATAACCTACATTTTCCAGGGTATTTTTCACTGACACTGTGCTCAAAAACTGCTTCAGAATTGCTGACACTTCGAAGCACAGCAAAACCACGTTTTCTTCCTGAAAAGAGCCACTGGCAAATGAAAAAATTGCAAAGAACAGTTTGGGTGGCAAACTGCCTGGACGAGCAGCCCCACTCGACTTCAGCACACAGCCTGCGCCTTTTGAAACTGGTGTCCTGGTTTTTGACCCGCTTAGGTAGAGTTAATCATTGGTGTGATCTGTAACTCCACTGTCTGGGTGCTCCCCCTGCAAATGGGTCTTTGCAAGGCTGCATCCAGGCCCTGAGTCTGGAGTGTGTAAGGATTAAGGTTTGACAACCGGTGGGTCTGCTTCTGTCTCCGGAAACACCCTGTTCAGTTCACCGTCGGAGGAGCACATGGAATTTTCGCAGCTCCCTTTCCTGCTTCTCCACCCGCCTGCCCTGCTTGTTACCTCTCCCATTAGCCTGGCGGGTTGTTCAATTAGCAGCACTTTGCATTGGGGAGAGAGCTCAGTTTTCAAAGCTGGCTGAGGAAGGAGCCTGCCATGAGCTGTTCCAATCACACTGTAATAAATCCTGCTTGGGGCCAGCTGCCAGGGCCTGAATGGTGATGGCTCTGCCACATGTCTCTCTCTCTCCTTTCCCTCCTATGCACCACCGCCGTGCCACCCGACCCCTGCTCCAGCAACACCAGCCGGGGAATTATCAGGGCCTGGTGCGAGGTGGCTCCCCTCCCACACTCACCGCAGCCGGGGGGCCAGAGTGACCTGGCAGCCTGTTCCGCCCTCTCCCAGGCTGCTGTGCTCCACTTCTCCATGGGGGCAGGAATCAGAAGCCCACTGTGGCCCTGCCCTAGGCCCCTCCCCCTTGGAAATCCCCTTGGCTGCCCTGCAACCTGTCCATAAGACAGTTCAGGGCAGCCACCAAAGGGCCAGCTGAAATGCAGGGCCCAGGGCAGCTGCCCCAAACTACCCCATGGAAGGGACGGCTGTTTATGCATCCCCCATCATCCACTCCCCCGTCCAGCAGAACATAAGAACGGCCATCCCAGGTCAGAACCAATGTCCATCTAGCCCACTGTCCTGATTCCCAGCAGTGGCCAACGCCATCCCACCCAGCCTGGCTAACAGCCACTGATGCACCCATCCTCCATGAATTTACCTAGTTCTTTTCTGAACCCTGTTAAAGCCCTAGTCTCCACAACAACCTCTGGCCGGGAGTTCCACAGGCTCACACAGGTTGTGTGAAGAAAATCTTTCTTCTCTTTGTTTTAAAGCTGCCACCTCGTCGTGTCCTTGGGTGACCTCTAGTTCTTGTGTTATGAGAAGGTGTAAATAGCACTTCCTTATTGACATTCTCCACCCCAGACACGTTTTCATAGACCTCTATCATATTCTCTGTTAGTCGTCTCTTTTCCAAGGTAAGTCTATATCTAAAATAGCATCAGAGAGGTAGCTGTGTTAGTCTGTACTCCAATAAAACCAACCAGCAGATATGTAGCACTTTAAAGACTAACAAAATGATTTATTCGGTGATGAGCTTTTGTGGACAGGACAGACTCACGTCTTCCATAGGATCTGAAGAAGTGGGTCCGTCTCATGAAACCTCATCACCGAATAAATCATTTTGTTAGTCTTTAAAGTGCTACATATCTGCTGGTTGGTTCTATATCTAAAAGCTCCATTCTGTGTCCTCCATCTCACAACTGTGCACAGTTCTTCCAGGGGTTAGTTATACCTAGCATCTGCACCGAGGTACATCTCCAGGGTCTGCACTTGGAGCCATGCTCGAGTGGGGAATGAATCTTTTCTTCTAACTTACTGTACCAAAGGACCATTTCAGCCAGGCGCTCAAATCCAGATCTGATACCTCCTCCCCATTACATCGTGATGGATTTTGTGGTGCTCATTATTTGGCACAAGTGTGGGTCTTTACTAGCTAATTTCCCTGTGACTTCCACTCCTTACCCCATTTTGAACTAGTCTTGTGGAAGTCACAGGAGTCCGGGCCGACTCTTTGTCTCTTGTGCCCAAGAGATGAAATTTCTAGTAGCAGCTCTCTTCCTCCTTGGGAAATTATATCTGTTCAGGCCTTATTAGTAGTAGAAGTAATATCCCAGCAGCACCGAAGGGTCAAAGGCACACAGAATATTGTGCTAGGTCCTGTACAAACCCAGCTGGACAATCCCTGCCCTTAAGAGCTTACAGTTTAAATAGACAAGTAGGGGACACAGAGGGAAAGTGACAATGAGTGGTACAGCTGGGAATAGAACCCAGGCATCTGGGTGCCCATTACAGCACCCTGCTTAGGACACTCTTACCAATTAGTGGCCTATATTCTACTGGTGTAATTCTGCTGAACTGACTGGCCTTCCTCCACATTTATACCAGTGTAACTGACAGCAAAGCCATGGTCCATCCTTGCCCCCAAAACCTTGTGCATCATAATTCTCATGCTAGCTGACTTTTGGGCAGAGATGAGTCTTCAGGCTTGTTCCCCCATGGAGCTGCCCTGCTCCACTTTTGTTACATCTCTGGTCAGCCCCCAGAACTCTCACTGGAGGCATCAGGAAACCACCATCCTGGGGGTCGATTTATCTGTTAGAAGGACTCTGGGTCTGGCTCCAATAAACTTCAAAGTCCCCTTTGTGCTCAGCCATTAGCCAAGCTGTTTTTTCATCTTTATTTCATCCACGGCTCATTACTGCTGATTGTTACTTTGCTGCTTTCTCTGATAGGCTGCTGAAAGGTCCAGCCTGGGAGAGATGCCCCTCTCAGCTCCCTCCTGGTAATGGAAAGATTAGGGGCACGAACTTTGTGTCTCCAGGAGAAGAATTCCTAACAGTCTTGGCCCAAAGCATAATCCACCTAAACCAGCCAGTAACAAGAACAAGGACCTTCTGCCTGACCCCGCTAATTACACACAGACCTAGCCGCTGAGCTTCGGGGCTGGGCCGAGGCATAGGCTGGAGGTAACAGGGAGCTGGGATTCTGGGCACCTCCACAGTCTCGGTCACAGAGCAGCCAGGGGCTGTTCGAATGGACTGGACTGCTCCACAGCCTGGGGACATCCATAAGCCAGTATCGTTATGCCACCCTTCAACCCTTTCCACTCCTGGCTCCACCTCTCATGTGCCCCTTTTGTTGGGGCTTGCAGGTTGTAATGGTGGAGTTTTTCTGGGCACCGCTGAGAGGGCAAAATCAGGGCTAATTGCTTAAAACAGGGCCACTTACACCCCAGGACTGGGGGGTCCTCCACTATAAAGCACCAAACCCATCACACAGAGCACAACTGTTTGCACACTGGCTAGCAAGTCACACAAGCAATTCCCTTGCACAGCCCTGCATCTCTTGTTCCACAACCAGGGCACTCCTTTCGTAGACGAGAGGTTGTGAAAACCAATCTCACTGTATTTGAACAGGTTCTTCCAGTCGCAAAGGATCAGGCACATTCCCAGACACAGAAGAGCGCACAGGGCCAGTCCTTTCAAGTCTAAAATCTAAAGGTTTATAAATAAAAAGAAAGAAAGAAAGAAAGAATAGGTTGAGAGTAAAATTGTTAAAGTGATCAAATTCCATACACCAGTCACAAAGTTCTTGCTTCAGGCTTGCAGCAGAGGTGGAGCAGGCTGCTTTCTTATAAATCTGGAATACATCCTTTGTTAGGATAGGTCATCCATCCTTCCAGGCCCAAATTTATATCAAAGATGCTTCTGAAGTGATGAACGCTCAGGGCCCACTTTATACCCTCGCCCATGTGGAGGGAATTCCATTGTTCTCACTGTGCAGAAGCATGTCCAGGATGGAGTCTGTCACATGAGCAGGTCACGTGTCCAAGTCCTTTTAGGCCATCAGCCCGTGTTCATCAATTCCACCATCATAAGTGTGACACTTCGCCTCTGTATATTTTATGGAAATATGTTCCGAATAGGAAAATGTATCATTTGAATGTGCTTTATGCAAACCAGATCAAGTAAGCAGTTGTTCAAGAGCCTGTGAGCCCCTGAACATGTACATTCTATTTCAGTGCATGTATCACTCTTGTCTGTGAAGTTAGAAATATGAAGTGGAAACCTGCTCACTGATCTGCAGTTTCTTGCGAGAGACATTTGTGGTGCTTATGGGCTTTAAAGGCCCAGTGCTCAAGGCAAGGATCTGTGAATGGTTTTGTTTGCCTGGTAAGCTCAAACTGTGATTGGTCCTAAAAAGTCATGTGACCATGCCATCTGGGGCTGGAATCCATCTTGATTCTGGTATTTTTCCATGGGGATGAGGTGAGCAACATAAAGCATTCCCGCCATGGGGAAATTAAATTTAAGGAACGGGAAGCAATCAAGGTGGTCTTCAGCTGGCTTTTGAAACTGCCTGGTCACACATGAAGAAACCTGAAAACAAAGAACTCTAAGCACTCCAGAGGCTGTTAGACCCAGGCCAGCAAAAAGATCAGCTCTGTCCTGAAGGATTTGACTTGGCTTGTGAGCTAGGGTGAGAACTGTGACCTGTAATGATCTGTCTTTGTGCACTAGGATTTGTTGGTGGGTTTTGTTTATTTTAGGTTAGTAACTTTATAGGATACAAAAAACAAACACAGCTAGACAGATTCTAGAAATATAATTATTCACGGGGGAGTGATTCGGGCCAGGTCTGGAAAGAGATTCGCTGCCATTGTAGGCATCAGGGTAAGGTGGTGGGTTTTCCAAAGAGCTGTGTCCAGTTGTCCTTGAGCTCGTGAGTTCACACTAGGACCTATTGGGTGCTGAGCATCTGGTCCTGGATACTCCAGACTTTTGAGCAAATCAAGTGGTATCATTGCAGTCAACCATCTGGAGCATCTCTCTTTACTGCTACAAACAAACAAGGTCACCATCCAAGACCTGATGCAGCAGTGGCAGAATAAACCCGGCTCTGCTAAGGCTTGTGCACCAGCAGCTGAATTGTCAGCAAAGGTCCAGCTGCAGAATCTTTGCAAGGTGTCAACAGCAATTAAGTACCAACCTCCCACTCCAAGGCAAAGCTATTTGTGCCTAAAATCTCCCCTCGTGTCCCTGGCGGTGTTTGCAATGGCAGGGTAGGTAGGCAAAAAGCATTTACAATGGCAGATGGCGTGGATATATCACTAGGAATAGGGGCAAAGAAGAAAAAACCTGACCTGATCTGGTGTCTGTTCGCAGGAGCAGGTAGGAATTCTGAGACTCGTTGAGTTGCAGTTGGGTTTAAACATGTCACCTCTTCCCCAATATCTCCACATTAATCATTATTCGGGACAGTGGGGTATTCTGGGAATCCACTGGAAGGCCATTACGATGCACTGACATTTGGGTGTGTGTGGAGGAATAAGCAGAAAAAAGGGTTAAGCGCAAAGCTCTGTCAGCTCTTAGCTGTGCCAGAGCTCGGAACCATGCGAATGGATGAGATGCTGGGACAGAGATGGGGTGAGGAGACACCTGGGGACCAATGGAAGTGCATTTGGCAGGGAATACTGTTTTCCTCATAGAAACTCAGAAAGTTAAAGACCACGGCTGTAAACAGCTCCATCCAGGCACTTAACTCTGCTCCCTTCTGGGACCCAGCCTGTTGCCTATGTGTCAATTGCAAAACAAAATCCCATTGACTTGCATCGGAGCAGGAGCAGGCCTTTACAAACAGGTGGTGGTGGCTGCATGAGGAGTGAAGACTGCTGGCAGCTGCAGGAAGGGGCAAATGCTAAAAGCCATCTTTCGGGCTTGCCAAAATTGGGTGAGATTCTCTGCTGCCCCCTCCTGTTGCAGCCTGGGGGAAGGGGGAGCCAAGGGGAGTTTACACGACTTTTCTGCCCTCCTCATGCTGGGCTGCCATGGAATCCAAAATGGCAGCCAGCACAAATTAGAGCAGCCCATGAGGCTGCTCTATGCTGACCATGATTTGGGGCATTTTACGAGGACCAGAGCAGCAGGCAGCTGTCTATGGAAAACTAGCGCCTTGGGCTGTTTTTAGCAGCCATCCGAGTTAAGTATCTACCTGGCCCCCTTGTAACTGGGGTCTTCAGAATCTTTGACATGAGGGTTGGCAGTGCTATTATCCCCGTTTTCACAGATGGGGAAACTGAGGCAAGTGAAGCGCCCCAGCTCGCCCCAGGTGACACAGAAAGGTTATGGCAAAGTAGGGTACTGAGCCTGAGTTGTTGGCTCACCTTCCAGCCATCAGGCTAGACAGAGCGTGTCGCCCGTCAGCAGCAGGCATGTGAAATCCCAACCGAGGCATTTCTGAGCACCTGGCCCTCAATCCCTGGACGATGTCTCAAGTTGGGCCCTCGGGAATGGACAGAAAAAATGAGGGAGAACGGCAGAGAGCAGCAGGTGGTGGGCAGGAGGCTTGGGGCGGGAATGGAGCGAGGCAGGGCCTTGGGTGGAGGCAGAGAGCAGTGGGGCCCACTGGGTGTGACTGTGCTGCAAATGCGAGCATGCAGTTAGGTCCAATGCTGGGCTAGACAGTCACTTCCTCTTGCAATGCCCCCCCCATTTCTGCCATAGGATAGAGTTGCCCTGTTCTCCCCCCAGTGCACCCATCAAAACCCCAGTGCTGAGGTGCCTTCTCCCTGGCTTGCCCCAGCACAGCATGGGAAGAGCCTCCTACTGAACTGCGGCCATCACTTCTGGAGATTCAATGAGGGAGATTCATTTTCACCACATGCCATTTTCAGCTGCCACAGAGTCAGCCTGTTCTTTGAGGAGCTGCCTCAGCCACAGCGACGTAAACCAGGCCTGGTCAGACTCGCCCCACTCAGGCCTCCGTTCTGCTGAGCGAAAGCACCATCCAGACCCTCCCCCGCTGCAGCTCCTGGTCAGCAGAAGGGGAGTGGTGGTCAGTGCCCGTCTGCAGTTCCCACGTTGCCATGAGCAGCTGTCTCGTTGGCTTACCCCAGTAAGCCACTGGGCCAACAGGGCTCCGGATAACTGGGGCACCCTCACACCCTGACCTGCCTGGTGCCCCTGCTGGACAGTGGGGTCTGGGCACAGGGACTTGCCCCGCTGCCTCACTGCCCCAACTCTGCTCCCTGGCACTGGAGAGGGGGCAAATGGAGCCAGGTAAACCCCATCCCGTTCCCTGACAGGAGTGCTGTGTGGGGCAAGCCCCTGCCACCTCATAACCATCTTCTGGCAGGAGCAACGGGAGAGGGTGGAAATGCACATAACAGGGCTGGGGAGCAAGGCAAGGCTCCACTCTTCTCCATCCAGGCCTGGACTCTTGCAATCCAAGTGCTGAATAAATTTTATGTGCACTGAGGCATGTGTGTATGTGCACCAGCAGCAGCTGCACCAGCAGCAGCAGCACTGCCAGCACCACCACCAGCAGCAGCACCAGCACCACCGGCAGCAGCAGCACCGCCAGCACCACCACCAGCAGCAGCAGCAGCTGAAACACCAGGGAGAAAAAAACGAGTATTTCAGGGCTTCAGCCAATCTCTAACTATTCGAGCTTAGGGTGAGGCCTTTATGAGAGCAGATTATCCACATCAGCCACTCAGGGTTTTTTATGCCTTCCCTGAATCATCTGCTTCTGGCCACTGTCAGAGAGAGGAGCCCGGCTTGGTCCTGCTGGGTACCCCAATTCCACGGTTCGTCATTCCAAACGGCAATTATACGCAACCACTAAAGTGAGGAGGTGCCAAACTTTCAGGGCAGATTTGGGGTGATTCTGGGATGCAAGTCAGTGGTGTCCTTCAAAGCGAGGGCCATTGGAGAGATGCGCTTGGTGCAGTGCTGTCCCCAGAGCCGCTAGTGGTAGTGGAGAGAGGAATCTGGGCTGGTAAAATTTCACGACGATCTGCAAAAATGCCCTTAGTGTCCGGTGTCAATGGCTATGCCATAAAGACACAGGATGTGAGACAGTCGGGATCGCATTGCAGGGGTAGGTGTGACAATGCGTCCCTGCTCAGGGCCGGGTTTGCACTGGAGATGGCTGGGCCCACACACACTCAAGCACACACACACTGTACGCATTGCTTGAAGCCTAAATTAGAACTCTGATAGACTCAGCAAGCAGGGCAGGAAACAGATCGATAGGGCAGCTCGGAATAGCCCGGCAGGGCTGAAGATGCATTCGCTAGGGGTCATGCAGACAAGAACAAGCACCTGGGACTAATTGCACTAAATAAATGAGCAATTAAGGATATTACAGGAAGACTAAAACATCTCAGACCTCTCTCTGACCCTCTTGTTTTTACCATGGAGACAGCCCCCAATCCTGGAGGCAGCACGCGCATCAGGCTTGTCTATGCATCTGTCAGTCAAGCCAAGGTTTCCTAGTCATAAAGAGCCAAGAGGGATTTCATGGACTGAAAGAGAGAGAACCTATGGCCAGTGTCTTTGATGGAAGCCGAGAAGAGAGGGAGGCCTTAGTGCTGGATGGTCAAGGGGGCATGGCTGTGTGTCCAGGCCAGCAGTGGCTTGGGAGGGAAGTAGAGACTTAAGTGCCATATGCCACAAAGGTCTCAGCCTCAGGAGCATAGTGCAAAGGTTACTCGAAGCAACGGAGCAAACCAGTAGGAGAGCCGGGCTCTAGCTCACACGCACCTCGATATGCACCAACCCCTCAGCAGAAGCCTGTCCCTGGGTACGCCCTGACCCCCAGCCTGTCCCTGTCCCTGTCCCTGGGTACGCCCTGACCCCCAGCCTGTCCCTGTCCCTGTCCCTGGATACGCCCTGACCCCCAGCCTGTCCCTGTCCCTGTCCCTGAATACGCCCTGACCCCCACCCTGTCCCTGTCCCTGTCCCTGTCCCTGTCCCTGTCCCTAGGTACGCCCTGACCCCTACCCTGTCCCTGTCCCTGTCCCTGAATACGCCCTGACCCCCACCCTGTCCCTATCCCTGGGTACGCCCTGACCCCTACCCTGTCCCTGTCCCTGTCCCTGAATACGCCCTGACCCCCACCCTGTCCCTATCCCTGGGTACGCCCTGACCCCTACCCTGTCCCTGTCCCTGTCCCTGAATACGCCCTGACCCCCACCCTGTCCCTATCCCTGGGTACGCCCTGACCCCTACCCTGTCCCTGTCCCTGTCCCTGAATACGCCCTGACCCCCACCCTGTCCCTATCCCTGGGTACGCCCTGACCCCCACCCTGTCCCTGTCCCTGTCCCTGTCCCTGTCCCTGGATACGCCCTGACCCCTACCCTGTCCCTGTCCCTGTCCCTGTCCCTGTCCCTGAATACGCCCTGACCCCCAGCCTGTCCCTATCCCTGGGTACGCCCTGACCCCTACCCTGTCCCTGTCCCTGTCCCTGGATACGCCCTGACCCCCAGCCTGTCCCTGTCCCTGTCCCTGAATACGCCCTGACCCCCAGCCTGTCCCTGTCCCTGTCCCTGTCCCTGAATACGCCCTGACCCCCAGCCTGTCCCTGTCCCTGTCCCTGGATACGCCCTGACCCCCACCCTGTCCCTGTTCCTGTCCCTGTCCCTGTCCCTGAATACGCCCTGACCCCCAGCCTGTCCCTGTCCCTGTCCCTGGATACGCCCTGACCCCCAGCCTGTCCCTGTCCCTGTCCCTGGGTACGCCCTGACCCCCAGCCTGTCCCTGTCCCTGTCCCGGGATACGCCCTGACCCCCAGCCTGTCCCTGTCCCTGTCCCTGTCCCTGGATACGCCCTGACCCCCACCCTGTCCCTGTCCCTGTCCCTGTCCCTGTCCCTGAATACGCCCTGACCCCCAGCCTGTCCCTATCCCTGGGTACGCCCTGACCCCCAGCCTGTCCCTGTCCCTGTCCCTGGATACGCCCTGACCCCTACCCTGTCCCTGTCCCTGTCCCGGGATACGCCCTGACCCCCAGCCTGTCCCTGTCCCTGTCCCTGTCCCTGTCCCTGTCCCTGTCCCTGTCCCAGGATACGCCCTGACCCCTACCCTGTCCCTGTCCTTGTCCCTGTCCCGGGATACGCCCTGACCCCCAGACTGTCCCTGTCCCTGTCCCGGGATACGCACCAACCCCTACCCTGTCCCTGTCCTTGTCCCTGTCCCTGGGTATGCCCTGACCCCTACCCTGTCCCTGTCCCTGGATACGCCCTGACCCCTAGGCAGAAGCCTGTCCTTAGATACGCACTGACCCCAAGCCTGTCCCTGTCCCTGTCCCTGTCCCTGGATACACACTAACCCCTAGGCAGACGCCTGTCCCTAGATACGCACTGACCCCTAGGCAGAAGCCTGTCCTTAGATACACACTAACCCCTAGGCAGACGCCTGTCCCTAGATACGCACTGACCCCTAGGCAGAAGCCTGTCCTTAGATACGCACTGACCCCAAGCCTGTCCCTGTCCCTGTCCCTGTCCCTGGATACACACTAACCCCTAGGCAGACGCCTGTCCCTAGATATGCACTGACCGCTAGGCAGACATCTGTCCCTGTCCCTGGATACGCCCTGCCCTCTAGGCAGATGCCTGTCAGACCAGCCACTGCCGCTCTGAGGACAGAGCACAAGCGCACGTTAAGCGGCTCCACCCAGCAGACTGGGAGCCAGACGTGCCAACACCAGACAGGACCATGGACCACAAGTTGTCTCACTGAAATCACAACTGATGCAAGAGCCCCAGAATTTGGCTGTGAGCAGGTGTGGTCTGATCCTGCAGGTGCTGAGTGCCCTGAATTGTCCCTTTACTTCAGTACAAGTTGAAGGCTCTCAAGCCCAGCTTTGCCATGGAATTAGGGCACCTAACTCCCACTGCTGCCCATGATTCAGGTGCTTAAATCCCTTTCAGGCTGAGACCAAAGCCCTCGTAGGATAGAACTCTTTGGGGTTTTTGCAGGGAAGGGTTTAAAGTGCTGCTGGCAAAAGGTGTCAGCCAGCCAGCCAGGCAGACTGAAACTCGCTGCTGAAAGAATGTGGATGGAGGACAGAGCCCACCCCTGAAGGGATCTCATTCGGGTCCGTCTCTGGACCCTCTCCACAGAGCCTTGCAGCAAAGAGGCAGTGGAGTCTCGTCATCGCCTATGGAGGAGGTGTTGGTACCGTGCCCAGCAAACCCACAATGTGGGATGGACCCCCCAACCAGTCCATGCACAGGGGCTACTGGGCAGCCACCAGTGAGGGCCAAACAAACCCGCCAGGGTTACCTGAATGAATGACAGAGGCAAGTGGGAAATATAATTTGTTTGGCGAGGAAGGGCCTCATCCTCCTGCCTCGGCCCTGGCAGGCCAGTCTGGAGCAGTTACTCGCCTCTCAGCGCTTCCTGGCTCAAATGGAAATGCTATTAGAGCCCCTCTCCAAAAGGGGCTGAGCCAGGAGCCAGCGTGGAGTGAAGATAACATGACTGCCAGTGCACGCAGCCATTGATTCCCAGCCGGCCCTGCACACCAAGCTCATCTGCACTCCTGATGGGCTGCTTTCTGCCTGCAGCCCCAGCTGCCCGCTGCTCTGAAGGAGGGCGTTTCCATAACGAGCTTGGGGCTTTCGGAATGCGCCGGCACTGGGGGAATTGCAGATGAATCAACAAACCCCCATTTACTTGACAGATGAATCCCAGCCAGGCAAGGGGAAAGCGCTTCTTTCTTTTCATCCAGACTCCCCCACATGCCTCCTCCCCCACAAACCGCGCCAGGTGGGAGGGTGACACTCTGAATATTCCCCAAAAAGGCTATGCCAAGGGACAGCTGCAGCCGAGCCCAGCAGCCTGGCCTGAAAGGCTGCCCACAGGCAGCAAGAGCATCAAAGAGCAGAGCAGGCTGCGGAGACTGAACTCCCTTGAGACGCAGCCCTTCCCGACCAGTGCAGGAAATGGTCCCCCCACAGCATGGTCCTCCTTGGGCCCAGCCACAGCTAAGGGTGCCCACAAAACCTGAGAGAGCTGTGAGGCAGTGGGGTGGAGGGGAGAGGAGGCCATGGCCCGTCACGTTCTTCTGCAGCCTCCTCGTGCTCCCCCACGGGTCCATTTGTAGCAGGCCTGCTGATAGCGGGCAGGTGGGACAATTGCCACAGGGCCCATGATTCAAAGGGGCCCAGAGCTCCCCACTGCCATTGCTACGGTGCTGGCAGCAGTGACCAGACCCCTGGGCCCTTTCAATCAGTGCCAGAGCATCAGGAGGTGCACTCCAGGCTGCCTCAGAGGAGGGGGGGCGCAAGCCAGGCTAGGGCTGTCAGCTACCTGTGCCCAGCCCCTGCTGGGAGCATGGAGCTGGCCCCCTCCCCCTTGTCTGTCAGTCCCCCTGGTCTGTAGCCACCTATTGTCTCTTGTTGTGTACAGGTTAAACCTCTCTCATCCAGCAACATCTGTAAGCCGGCGTGATTTTAGTTAGTGGGACGACTGCTTGTCATGGGGGTGGCCCAGTTTCCCACAGTCCCATAAAGTTTGTTTCCAGCCACCAGTCCTGGCTGTCAGTGTTCTGTGCTGTTATTTAGCTGTAATTTACCCCTAAACGCCTTCTCAGAGCCCAGTCAGCAGTGGGAGTGTTGGTAACGTGCTAGACAGTACTGACCTCCCATCGTCTGGCAAATTCTCTTGTCTGGCCACGGTCAGGTCCTGAGGGTGCCGGAGGAGAGAAGTTCAACCAGTACTTAGACTGTAAACTCTTTTGGTTCTGTGTGGCCAGCACCTAGCACAATAGGCTCCCAGAGGCTCTCATCATCTTCCTCCACCTGCCAAGGGCCAAATGTGAGCTCAAATGTCTGGCCAGCTGCAAATGGAGGGACACCCACATTTCAGAAAGCGCTTCTCTCTCACCAAGAACGGGTGGTCCAATCCAAGATATTTCCCATCCACCTTGTCTCTATAGTATCCCAGGACTGACCTGGCTATACCACCACTCCACATGTTTTGTTCGGAATGCCTTTCGAAACAACCCAGGGCCCAAGCATAATTTTTTTGGGCCCAGTACAAATTGGTAACACAACCCCCCTCCCACACATATACCACAATTTGCCAGCCGGGCCAGGACCCCCATCCCCAGGAAAGCAGATCCTCTTTCACCAGGCCCTAGCTCAACCATGGGCTTCATACAGGTCTCAATGTGTGATATTCTCTGCCTTGCTTATGCAGAAGGTAAGGCCAGCTGGGTCTCATGGTCTGCTTCTGGCCCTGAAAACGATGAGGCTCCGAAATCTGCAATGCTGCGGGATTCCTTCCTGGAGTGGAAATAGCTCTGGCTCCTCCTACCTCAGTTTGGTGATCCTGGTGTCCATAGCTGTGTCTACACGTGCACACTACTTCGAAGTAGCGGCACTAGCTTCGAAATAGAGCCCGTTGCGGCTACATGCGTCGGGCGCTATTTCGAAGTTAACTTCGACGTTAGGCGGCGAGACGTCGAAGTCGCTAACCTCATGAGGGGATCGGAATAGCGCCCTACTTTGACGTTCAACGACGAAGTAGGGACCGTGTAGACGATCCGCATCCCGCAACATCGAAATTGTGGGGTCCTCCATGGCAGCCATCAGCTGGGGGGTTGAGAGATGCTGTCTCTCCAGCCCATGCGGGGCTCTATGGTCACCGTGTGCAGCAGCCCTTAGCCCAGGGCTTCTGGCTGCTGCTGCTGCAGCAGGGGATTCATGCTGCATGCACAGGGTCTGCAACTCGTTGTCGGCTCTGTGTATCTTGTGCTGTTTAGTGCAAGTGTGTCTGGGAGGGGCCCTTCAAGGGAGCGGCTGACTGTTGAGTCCGCCCTGTGACCCTGTCTGCAGCTGTGCCTGGCACCCTTATTTCGATGTGTGCTACTGTGGCGTGTAGACGTTCCCTCGCTGCACCTATTTCGATGTGGTGCTGCGCAACGTCGATGTTGAACATCGACGTTGTCAGCCCTGGAGGACGTGTAGACGTTATTCATCGAAATAGCCTATTTCGATGTCGCCACATCGAAATAGGCTACTTCGACGTAGGCTTCACGTGTAGACGTAGCCCATAACTGGCAACAGCAAAAGTAAGGGGGAGGCAGATCTGTGTGCGGTGTAAGGAACTCTGAGGTTCAAATGAGTATCAGAGGGGTAGCCGAGTTAGTCTGTATCTCCAGAAACAACAAGAAGTCTTGTGGCACCTTATAGACTAACAGATATTTTGGAGCATAAGCTTTCATAGGCAAAGACCCGCGGTCTGTGGCCACAAAAGTTTATCCTCCACATATCTGTTAGTCTATAAGGTGCCACAGGACTTCTTGTTGTTCAAATGAGGGATGTTCCTTAGAACAATGGGTGAGACACTTCGGCTAGGAGAAGTGGGGGAGCCCCACACAACCACTGCCACGGTTCCTCGTCTGTGGCTCACTAGAGGGTTCCCTTACCCTGCCTAGCTCATCTCACCAGCATTAAATTTACCAAAAAAGAAGAAAACTGTACCCAATGTACTATCCACTGTACTATCCACCTCTCCCAACATGCTTTGCAAGCACAGGCCACACCCAATGCACAGTCCAAACTCACACCAGTGTGCCAAATACTGTACCCAGACAACATAACACCTGGCTCTAACAGTAGTGCTTTACACCAGAAGGCTGTAACAAGGGAGGCACTATAACGTTACCCCCATTTTAGAGTGTGTGTGGGGGCGGAAACTGGGACAGGAAGGTGACTTGCCCCAGGTCACCCAAGAACACAGTCTGAGGAGTAGAGCCCAGCTTTCCTGAATACCAGACCAGGGCCCTAGCCAGTGAACTAGGAGGTCTGGCCACGAAAACACGGCTAGTTTGTATTGGTAATGGATTGCTTGCTAACCCTGGGTAAACTATTCATTTCTGAGTTATGCCGCCCTTAAAAGGGCTAATGCACCAAAGACACAAAGGGCAGAGAAAGTCATTGGGAATTGGGCCCCCAAGCCCCATTTGTGCTTTGTCCTAAATCAACTGGTGGGTCCATAAATGCCTGGGTCTGACCTTACACTACACGCCCGTTTGACCAAGTGACAATCCGCTTGATGTCAGTTGGTTACACCTGTGGAAGTGATGGAGCAGCCAGACCCTTCATCTATTTGAGTGGCATCACATTGGCCAGAATAACTGAACCATACAGATGCAGGCCAGAGATGTGCCAGAGGGGAAGGGCGAATCCCTCAGTGACACTCTCTTCGTCCCTGGTTTGGGAGGGTCGGCTTTCATTAACACCGCTCTGCTCTGATCCAGATACAAACTTCTCCAAACTTGCTCTGAGCTAGGGTGTCCCTGAAGGCTACGTCTGCACAGCAATACCCAGCAGGTGGCCTGTGTTGGCGGCAGGGGGTTTACTGCAATGCAGACAGGCCTGGAGGCACATCTTCAAGGCTTCACTCAAAGGACAAAACGGAGTCTGCCTTGGAGTCAGAAGCAGCGTTCCCTGTAAGCTGAGTGCTTGGGTGGCTGCCCAGGAGAGATTCAACTTCTGCCCACCCACAGCCAGCAGCGTACATTTCTACTGGTGCTGCACACCTCCATATGCCTTGGTGCACATAAAATGTATTCCACCCAAAGATGGGAAAAATTAAAGGGAACCATGGTCAGGAGCTGGAACCCCTGTCTCCATGCTGGAGTTAGGCAGAGACCTTCAATGGGCAAGTTCAGCTGGTGTGAGAAGGCAGCGACTACAAACTCCAGCTCTGCAAGGCTGAGGCTCAGTGGGGGTTAAGCTGGCAGACGCTCCTGCGGTAAAGACAGCACTGTTTACAGGCGTTTTATGGCCCAGGCTGGGATCCTAGAGCGCTTGTTTGCATTGCTGATGCACTTAATTGCAGGAGGAGGGTATGCTTGCGGGGGAGGGGTGCCAGTCTGAGGTTAATGCCAAGTGATCCCAACAAAGCCACCATGCAACACTGGGCTTCTGTAAAGGAGATGCTGATGGGCCCCAAAAGGGCCCATTTATCCCGTGAGGTTGGTATGTTTCTTTCTCTCCCTGGCACAGATAATCTTCCCTTCCTTCTCCAGTCCTTGTGTCTATCTCCTCTTCCCTCCCTCACCTCCCTCGCACTGTTTCTCTCCTTAGTAACAGAGAGGAAGCCGTGCTAGTCTATACACTATCAAAACAAAAAGCAGCCAAGTAGCACTATAAAGACTAGCAAACTAATGTATTAGGTGAGCTTTCGTGGGACAGACCCACTTCTTCAGCCCACAGCCAGACCAGCACAGACTCAATATTTACGGTTTCTCTCCTTGTGTGCTAGCCTGGCTCTTCTGGACCCTCCATCATGTGCCCCTGGGGTCCAGCAGCTCCGTTCCCAAAGCCGCACAGGCGGGGGACAGCAGCAGGGCCCAGATGCGTGCTGGAATCGATCCTCAACGAGAAACAGCTGGTGGGATGGGGAAGCGCTCCACAGGCGAAGAGAGCAGGAATGGTAATGGGGTGCAGGGGTGAAGCTGGAATAAGGAGTGGGAGCCTTGGGAAGGGAGACACCTGCCAGCCCCAGCCTGGGCCTTCTCGCCCCTGTCAGCAGACAATTACCAGCCATTAGGGTGCTTCTTGGAGCAGAGCAGCACTGTAATGCAGCCAATTTTGGAAGGCTTGTCTCTTCTGCGGGGAAGGAAACTTGGTTAGCGGGCGATAGAGATCTGGAAGTGACATTAAAGTGGGAAGACAGGAATGACGGTAGCCAGATGTCGCAGGCTCCCTCCAAGGCCTTTCTTGCAACACAAGGCCCCAGTCCTCCTCCCCTGGGGGCTCTGCTTTTCCACCCAACTGCCCCAGACCCACGTGGGAGGCAGGCAGAAGGGCAGCGTGTGTGCACGCAGGTGCTTCAAAGTGAGTGCAGGGGGTGAGAAGGCTGTTATCCCAGTCAGGGTGCCCAGAGCACAACCTGAGAAGGGCAGGGGCCTAAAAGGACACTGCTGCTTACCACAATTGGTTGGTGCAGGGTGGGTCAGCAAGGGGCGCCCTTCCCTCTGCTTCAGCATGGAGAGTAGCCTGGAGTGGTACCAGAGCATTGCAGTGCTGAGCATCTTTCAAAGGAGACACAAAATCCAGGCCTGGACCCCTTCAAGAACGAGGTGTAAGTCAGAGACTAACTCAGCAGTCCTGACCTGCCACCCCCACCATAAGTCTTATCATTCAGTTTTCTTAACTAACCCACAATACAGGAGCGTCCACCAGCACCACTCGCCAAGGGATTTTGCCATCCCAGCACGCTGGGAAGGCAGCCAAGTGCTGTCTCTCCTTGGCAGACCAGGGGCAGCAGCTTCATGAAATAACCTTCCTAGATTCAGCTCGTGGCTGAAGTAGGAATTGAACGCAGGTTGCTTGAGTCTTAGACTATTTCTACACTTGCAATTCATCAATAGAATGTCTGTTGTTTACAGGTACATAAATCTCACCACCCCGACCCGCCCCCATGCAGCAGAATGACAAAAGTTTTGCCGCAACAAGCGAAAGTGTAAATGCTGATTTGTCAGCCAACATGCCAACCCCCACCGACAAAGGGAGAGCTGTTTGTGGGGGCAAAAATGCTGACAAAGAGCATCTACACACACTGACTGTAGACACAGCTTCAGTGTATTACTTCGGCCCCAGGGGCTGAGCCACGCAAACTTAGCCCAGAGATTTAGTTAAATCTGTGCCAGTCGGCAGTGTGGAAATGTTCACTTTGGGTTCAACTTGCTTGTCTTGTTTTACGTCATGTAGGCGCATGCTTCATAGCTATGAGGAGTTTAAAACCAGCATTAGTGTATGCACACTGGGGCTGGCACTGATTTCACTGAATAGAGTAAATCCGGGTAAAGGTGTAGGCCAGCCTTGGCCCAGCTTTCTTCGCATTCAGTCTATACAAGCGTCACACACACCGAGTAATTGTAGTACAATAAAAGCTTGATTATCCGGTATCTCTGGGAAACAGGAACTGCCATACAATGAAATTTTCCAGCTACTTGAGCTCTGACCCCGCTGTTGTTGGCAGGGCAGCCGGCCCCAGATGAGAAGCTGGCTCCCTCTGGGACACCAGCCCTGCCGATGCCAACAGGACAGCCACCCTGTGACCATCAGCCAAGCGACCCAATGGGCTGTGGATCCAGATAACAGAACTTGCTTGTTATCCACATGCCAGATAACACAGCTTTTACTGCCTACGTATACCTGAGCCAGCTGTAATCTAGGGGGTTCAGATCCTGAAACCCTGAAGCTGCTGCAATGCAGGCAGTACACGCCTGTCCAGAACCCCGCAACAGCACTCAGGAAACTCATTCACTCTGCGGTAGACGTACTACTCCTGTACCCAAGATCAGCTCTGGGGAGTAGAGCTACACTCTTCTACTGAACTGTGTAAATCCACAGGACTTCAGGACAGTTGCTCCAGATTTTGACTGGGGCAACGGAGAGCAGGATGGAGTGTAGGAATTCTTCTCTGCTTCTTGTCCTGAACTGTTGTTCACTGCCAGTGTTCTCCATGTATCCCCTACCTCCTTCCCCAGAGGGGTTATCAGACATAATTTGTTAACTTATAACAAGTTCAGGTAAAATTTTCAAAAACGCTTAACTGCCTGAGAAGCCTACATCCCATTGACTTGAGTTCTAGTGACACATGCCTTTGTTACTCATAGTTAATAATTTAAATGTAATTATAATTAAAATTTGCTTTAATAGTTTAATAATGATTCATTATTTTATTCCCAAGGGCACCGAAGAGTCAAAAGTCACTGTGTTCTACATACAAACCTGAGAGGGGGAGGGATGAACGCAGAGAAGACGGAGAGAGGGGGGAGACGCACAAGGACAGGACAAAGAAGGGCAGAGACGGGTTTGCATGTAACAGAGAGCAAGAGCAGCAAAAAGAGAGAAAGGAGAGCGCAAGGATGCAAACTTTAATTAGGGCTTCACCTCTTTACTGCATGTTACACAGTCACTCTCATTGATATCCAGGGACTTAGGCACCTAAGCTAATTAGGCACTTTTTAAACTCCTGCTGCCCCCCCCCCCACCTGCACTGTTGGTCACTAAAGACCTTTGAAAACCTGGTCCTAAGTCACTTTTGAAAATTGGACTTCAACTCCTAGGCACTTTTGAAAATCAAACTTCTTCTGTCATCGGGGACTCTATTAGCAACTGGTCTTATTATTTATTTACTTCCTAACTGATGGATGATGACAAAAGCTGCACAGCTGCAGCGTTTTATTGCTCGTGAACTCTGCCAAAAAAAGGCAATTTCTACTCCTCTCTCAAGGAAGATGCAAGCAGAAAACTTCAGGCTGAAAATGCCTCTGGGCGGGACCCATTTGGACCTCATGCTGGTGCAAGTACACTGGTGTTTAACAGATAACAACTGATAGAAATACCATGACTGCGTGTGATGTGCATGTAATACTTTCTGAATCCATTTGTGTCCAAAAATCTTAAGTGCTTCGGAGACAGTGGGTGGCAGTTTTTCAAAAGAATTCTGCACCTACAATTTAAACCAGATTTCCCAGTACAGAGTGCTGATGGAAATCTGTCCCAATGTCACCATTCCTGGCAAGATTAATAATAAGAGATATTTATTAGCTACCTCATGGTAGCACCAAGAGACCACCAATTAAGAGTCACTCTGCTTGGCACTGGGAACACGCACTGTGGAAAGACGGCTCCTACTACAAAGAGTTTATTCCATTCACCGTTAGAGAAACTGAGACACAGTGTAACTTTGCCTAGTTACCACCCACAGAGTGTGGAGCAGACTAAGCTAAAACTCAGCTGTCTTGCTTCCCATGCCCCTGTTCTACCTGCCTAGACTTCTACACGGCCTCAGGCCCACCAACGGGGGACAGGGGCAATTGCCCTGGGGTCTGGTGGTTCAAAGGGGCACAGAGCTCTTGGCCCCTTTGAACTGCTATCAGAACGCTGCTCCACACAGCTCTGAGAATGCGGAGAGCACTGCCCCTTCTGTCCTTGGCTCCGCTCTTTCCGGGGGCCAGCCCCAGCCCCACCCCACGCCTTGCCCCAGAGCTCAGGGTGGCTGCTGGCCTCCTGCACGCTGCCATTACCGAGGTATATGAACACCTCTCAGTCTTTACGGCATTTACTGTCACAACATCCCTATGAGATCTGGCCTTGCTCTTTTACAGGTGGGGAACAGAGACACAAAGAGACCCCGGGCCAGATTTGTTGTAGGTCTTTTTCGGCGCTGTCTGGGAATGACAAACAGCTGGTTTCAAATTGGACTTTTAGAAAATCCCATCAGGCACGTAGCTCCCTGTGCAGTTCCGGCCTGGAAGGACATGCCCGACATCTCCCACGAAGCCTGTAGCAGAGCAAGGAAGGGAACGCAGGCGCCTCAGTCTCAGGCTAACACACCCTTCCTGGGGCAGCGGTGACGCTTCCCGGGGTACGGAGCGGACTGATCAAGGAGCCATTTCTCCACCCCGGTGTGCCTTTGACACTGCTCTGCTGTGGGAGCTACAACTCCAGGTCTGTCCACACACAGTAAGTCACCCCCAGTCCTAGCTACAGGATACTCTAGGGGCACGTCTTCACTGTCCACAGGGTAGACAGGCAGCAATCAATCCAGTGGGGTTGACGTGTCATGTCTGGTAGACACCTGATAAAATGACCACCAAGCGCTCTCCTGTCAACTGCGGTACTCCAAAGCGAGAGGAGAAGGCCGAGTCTGGCTGCCGACTTACCATGGTGATGATACCGCGGTGAGCAGGCCCAAGTACTTCCACTTCACCTACATTATTCAAGTAACTAAAGTTGCATAACGTATGTCGACAGCCCATAGTACCGTAGACAAAGCCTCAGAGTGCTACAGCCAGCCAGCCAGCCAGCCATGAATTACACAGCCAGGCAACCCCAACACGCTCCCAGTCCCCAGAAATGTGCATCTTGTTCCTCCCGGCACCCTCCTGGGCAACACATGCTCGTACCACATCGGTCATGTAGAAAATGATACGCACAAATCTGCTACCTCTCATGGAGTTTTTCAAACACTCCAATCCAACCCAGCCGGTTCAGCTAAAACAACAAAACACATTCCATTACTGGCAGGAAGAGGGATGTGAAGTAACAGCAAGGAAGCACGCATAAAAGTCAGAATTAGTTACAAGAAAATAAAACTTCACTAAGGCCTAGATGAACAAACTCCACGACTTGGTGGGATTTCTCAGTGGTTACAGCGTTGGCCTTGCAAACCCAGGGTTGTGAGCTCAAACCTGTGGGGGCCTTTCAAGGGCCTGGAGCAGAGTAGATTAAAAAAATCTGTCAGGGACGGTGCTCGGCCCTGCTGTGAGGACAGGGGACTGTACTTGCTGACCTTTCAAAGGCCCCTCCAGTTCTATGATATGATACTTCAAAGCCAAGGTCTTTCTCCCCATATTATATCAGTCTTACTGGCTCAAAGTCCCTCCAGAGCTGTTTCCTTTCATTGTCAGGTACTGTGGATGCAGCGACAGGGAGGAATAATTTCGGGTCTCCCACTTCTCCTCTGACAGCTTTTCCTCTCCTTTAAGAATCATTTCCAGATAAGGGACAGGGGACAGGAGACAGGAGGACTGTGCAGATGGGGATCCCCTGCCGTTTCTTTGTCAAGATACTGATTTTCACCCACATTCTCTTTCCTGCCAAAAAATGGCCAGTTAACCAGACGGAGGACCATTTCATTTATTTCCATCTGCCTGATGCGCTGGCAAACTTGTTTGCGGCTGCCCCACCAGATGTGGGACATGTCTCAGGCCATGCATACCTTAGCACTTACGTCAGCAAAACGTTTGTCGGTCGGGGATGTGAAAGAACACACCCCTGCACGACGTAAGTTTTGCTGGCATCAGCATGTAGGTGCACAGCGCGACGTTGGCTGGAGAGCATCACGGCTACCCAAGTGCTCTGAGAACCGCACAGCTGTATCAATACAGCCCTGCCGCGGTAAGCTTGCAAGTGTACATATGGCTTTCGTAATACCACACAGAGCAATCTTATACCTTGACATGTCTTGTTGCTATGTGTATTTCAACAGCACAATAATGATCAGCATATTATGAGTTTTCAAAGGACGTGTCACAAGGTGTGAACATACAAGTTCTGATTGCCATAGTTGTTCTAACCACTGAGCTAAACCTTGTCCATTGCAGAGCAGTACCAGCCATTAAGCTTCGGCCAGCTGCCAGCATGATTCCAGTCTCAAAACTGTGGAGGGGTTGTAATGTACCAAATAACCCCCAGCCCAGGGCTCTGCCCTCCAGGGGAGGAGGAAAGCGATCCTTTAAACATTTGTTTGCCCCATGTAGGGAAAACACCTCCGCCACAGCCTGTGCAGCGATTAATTTTCTAAAACACACACGATGTTACTGCTGTTATAAACCAGGGCTTTGCTGTGTCTACAGGCGTTGGAAGTTAGTCACTGCTGCAGTTAACAACCAGTGGGTTCACTCACTAATTGCCCTAACTTTGGCTGTTAGATAATCACCCGTCATTAACTCCTGGTAAAAAAGCAATTAGTGGGAGAGGGGATGGAAGAAGACTGCAATGATAACAGGAGGGGAGGATGAGAGCAGAGACAGCTGGAGAGTGACCTGCAGCGCTCTTCTCAGACAGGAAATTCATGCCTGGTTTCATTTGAAGCACAGCTAGAAAGAGGATGTAGATTTCAGGGGAGCCAGAAAAGATAATGTTAGAAGTCTGAGCAGCCCTGGGGAAGGCTTGACCCTGGGAAGATGGCATGGTCCATGCAGACAGGGCACGAGCCTAACAGTCTGGACTCCTGGGTTCTATTTCTGGCTCTTTCTGTGACTTTTGGCAAGTCATCTGCCCCTCTTACCCACTGTCTGTCGGACCCATTTCAAGTCAAAACTCTTCAGGACAGGAGCTGTCTGGTACGGTGTGGGTTGCGTATCTACTCAGCAACTGGAAAGTGTAACTGCAGGACAGGCAGACATGGCCCCCCGGCTTTGCGTAAGTTGGCATGCTAAGAAAAATAACAGTGAAGCTGCAATGACACCATCTGGCTACGGAGTATGTATCCTGGTTGGGCTTGTGCTCATGTATCTTCACCAATGTTCCCTCTAGTCTCTTCCATCCATGTGCAGAATAATTTTATGTGCAGTGAGGCATGTGTGCATGTGCCCTGCCAGTAAAACCACAAGCCAGCTGTGAGGCATCTGCTAATCAGCTGGGCAGCACTGGACTCTCCCCTGAGCAGCTGCCCAAGCACACAGGTCACAGGGAACACTGGTCTTCACAGCTGTATTTAGACAGCTGGCTCTGGTGTGTTTGTCCACGCTGCAGTCACACCTCCAGGTGGCTGCTTAGACAGGCCAAAGTATGAAAAGGACCATGCACGCCAGAGCCCCTGAGCTGAATCTGGGTGTGAGGTGCTCCGGTAATACAAATAATATCAATGATCCTAAATCAAGAAGAGTCTTTCAATAATAAGCTTTCGATCAGACCTTTGGAGAGGGAACATAGGCTGGGGGTTAAAGAATAATGTGGACATCAAGAGAGGCAGAGCCATCCCACTGACGGGTGGAAGGACTGTAGGCTTTAGTTTCCATCTTCCTCCTTTTTAATTATATTGGCCAACCTATCCAGGGCACTGCAAGAATGAATTAATTTCTGTCTATCCAGCTCTTTGAGGTGCCAGCTAAGGCAGCAGGGAGAAAAGGGCTAGCAAAGACAATGTATTAATGTCACTGGTCTTGCCACTGGATGATCTCAATCAAAATGTGTTCCACTCTCATGCCAAAAGAATGATGCATGTCAGTAGTCCTGCGATTTGAACATTCATCTGGGTTCTTTCAGCATCAGCCAGCCTTGCCAGCAATAACAACACTGCAGTCAGAGCAGAGATGATGCATGAAGTGAAAGGGGACCTGCCTCATTCTCCTGTAGCCGCTTGGGAGCTGAGCCAATGAGGAGACTTAGACAGATGCTGCATGGCATTCATATCTAGTGTAGCCAATCAGGATGGAGAATTTAGGAGAGGGACTTTGCATTCTTGCCCTCTTCAATCAGTCAGTCAGCTGGAGGACTTATGGCTAAGTGGAATTTGGTTTTCAAAATGGGCTGGTATAAGAGGCAGGCAGACCATGCGGGATCTTGCTGAGAGAATTTCTCTCACAGGTTTGTTATCCTAGTAGGCCTCGTCCACAAACACAGTCACGCCATTGGGTGTGATTTGAACACTGGTGTGACCTCGTGCACAGGACTCATGTCAGTTCTAACCTGGCTGACAGCAGCTGAGCTCATGCCTGAGCTCTGAGTGTCCACACACCAACTTGCACTGGTTTACCTTAAACTGGGGTTTAGCCCAAGTTAAGTGAAGACAGGACAGCCTCTGGGGGTAGACAAGCCAAGCCCTTAGCGCTGTGCAAACTCTCTGCGACAAAAAGAAAAGAACACAACAGTTAGGGGGAGAGTTTCAAAGCCACAGCCTGCTGACTCAGATGCCATTGCTACCTCAAGTTCTACGCACTAGGTGATGGACTTGTCATGTCAAACCAACAGCCCCCACTTTGAGAATGCTCTGGGGTCTTCTCTCTTCCACAGGACATTCAGCCCCTGGTGAGCCAATGGCGGCTTGGGACCTCCCTAGTCAAGCCTCCAGGGATGCAGCTGAAGTTTGAAATTCAACATGTTTCTGATGGGGACCCAGCTGCTCTGCCAGCATTCCCAGAAAACCACAGTCTGAAGATCATAAAATTACCTACAAGGCTCTGGCGAAAAGGACAGTTCAAAACTTCACTGAAAATACCTAAAAGCTATAGACACAGCATGCCTGGCATTGGTCTAATTTACAGCAGAGTGGGTGTGGTACAGCCTTGATCAATCTGCACCCACCATACTGCCCTTACATGGGGGCTAAAAAGGAGGGCAGAAGCCATATGTTGTGCCTGCCTGGAGGGCTTCTCCCCTAGCACTTGCATTAATGGCTCCAATATATTGGCTGAGCATTGCATTAGGAAAAAGGAACAGACACTACCCCCAGGGTGTGAGAGACCTGGGTTCTAATCCATGCCCTGTTGCAAACTTTGGGTGGAACCTCAAGAAGGTCATTCACCTCAATTTGTCTATCTCTAAAATTGGAATAGTCAATCAGCTCTCCCACACTGTATTTGCTGATGGTTGGAAAACCCTTTCAGGTAGGGAAGATGCCCTGTAATTCCATTCCACATGCACCAGAAACAAAGCAGGTAGGGCTGGACTGTGCACTCATTCATGGATGACTGTGTTTATGCTTAACCCAGCTTGCCTGCCTGGCAGACGCTGTACTGTAAGAAGCAGTTTGAACACTCGCTTTAATTACAGGCTGACAGACTGAGTCACAAGAGCCTGAACAGCAACAATTTAAACATTCTTGCAACTCAACTATATTTATCCTCCAGCAACAAACACTGGACAAAAGCTGCCACCGGTGCCAGCCTGGGAGTGGGGGGTTCTGGATTCAGGACAGAGCAGGTCGAACTCTGTTTGCTATTCCAGGAAGGAGTCAGTAGCATCCTCCTTTTGCTCCCTCCTAGAATACAGCCTTCTCTGCTGCTCATCTGACAGCAGTGGTTGCTAATTAGATGTTGCAGTATGGCCAGTTTCTGAGCTGACCTCCTGCAGCCATATTTGGTGGCAAATCCACAGTGAAAGATACTAGTGACCTAGAACCTAGTTCCAGTTCTAGAATATAACCTTCTTGAGTCATACTCTAGAACTTGCCCTGTAATAATGTGAGCAAGCCTCATCCCTAGTAATGCTGGAGAACCTAAGCCACATAAAACCACTCTAGAATCCAACCCCTCTCCTCACAGACACATTCTATAACCCCATAGTTGTACCCTAGAACCTAACCTTGTTGCAATGCTCCAGGGACCTAAGAGCTAGATCCATGTAAGATTCAGTAGAACATTCAGACCCAAGCTTAAATTGTATACTCAGGCAAAATTTCTGTTGGTTTCAAGGAGATTTTTTGCCTGAGGAAGGACTTCAGATGAGGTCAGCTGAGCCGCAGGATACTACTGAACAGTGCACAGAGTTGGTTCCATGTAGGAACAGGTTCTAGCCCATTACAACCTCCGTGAGATGGACTCAGCAGCACCATTAGTTAACAGAGGAGACAAGTTTGCAAGAACATGGAAAGGTCAGCCCCTCTGGTAGGATTTTCCACAGTCTGCATTTAATGCTCAAAGGACCATTCATTAACGCAGCTGAGCATCAATATATATTTAGGACCAGCCTGCAACGCATGAGGGGCAATATTCAATGTCACGGCACTCCAGAAAATGGGGAATAAGCAGTCACAGGCAGGGAGTGGGGAAACGCTGGCCAAGGGGAGTTCCATGAAATGGACAGCCATCAACATTAACACTAATGGGAAAAAGAAATATTTGTTCTACACAATATGCGGTTCACCTGTGGAACTCCTTGCCACAAGACTGACGGCAAGTGCTTAGTAAGAATACTGCGAAAGAATTAATATAGTTAATGAGATCACCCACAGGAACGGGGAGAGAGAAAAATAAATAAATAGGGATACAAATCCCTCAATTCAGGGCATAAGCTCCTTCTCACCCAACAGCATCCTTGTAGAACCAGGGAGCTGTACAGTATCACCTTCACTCTGCCTTGTCGGGATGTTTCTACAGCAACTAGGTTTCAGATGTAAAGGCCTGTAAAGCCAACCCACTCTACCCATCTCATGGGAATGTCAACTAAAAGCCTGCTCACCTGCCAGGAGCAGGCTTCAGCGGTTCCATGCTAGTCCACTTGCCTTCCAAGGCTAATGAACTCAGAATGTGTGGATGCCTTCTCCTGCACAGTGAGCTCTGTCTGCCTCTATTCATTTCCCTTCACCTCCATTCAGTTGGTTCCAGGCCCTTTACTGCACAATTTTTCACTGCCAGTCGACCTCTCTGGGTTTCCCCAAAATGGGCTGCCCGCACCCACCACCAGTGAGACACTCCCCTATGCTGCTGAGCCCCAGCACCCCACTAAAGGACAGGGCTTGGGAACAGATTCCTATATGGGAAGGGCCATCCATAGTCAAGGTGCGTTGTGCAATAGGCCTATATTCAACAGGATCCAGGTGCTGTATTAACCCGAAAAAACTGGCCTCACTGTAGCAGGACCCAGGGGTCTGCTCAAACACTCCAGTGCTGAAGCAGAGTTGTCATTTTAGAGCGTTATCACCCCAGCTGAGGCCACAGCCTACCACGGTCAGCTCTGGCGAAGAGTAGGACACACTATACAAGATGGTCAGAGATCAATGACTCTCTTTATAGCGGCCTGACAGGGAAATACATCTCCAGGGTCACTTGGCAACAAGCATTCAAATTCTCCAGAATTTGCAAATTTCATGCCATAAATTTTTCCTGGGGTGGACTCTGGGCATCATTGTCCCAAGGAGATGAATTTCGGATGATGGAAAAAAGGAGGCCTTTTGTTCAAGGAGATTGCTGCTCCGTCCACAGCTAGAGAAAGCTGAGCAGCCCTGGCCTCCCAGCGCAAACACAATGGGCCACTTCTTGAGTGCAAGGCCAGCGTTCAGTCCACTTGAGGTTTTGCCCCATCTAGGAATGTCCCTTCTGAAATAAACCTGATTGCCACACAGAGTCCCAATTCAAAGCAGCTGCCCAGCATGTGTCAGCTCGCTCCACAAGCCCCCATTTGTCTGAAATCCCATTGTCAGCACTTGGGGAAGGGCACACAGATAATCGTTTGGTTTGGGGTTTTCTCAAAGGCTTAATGTTCTATTGGCAAGGGGTGAAAAAAGGAGGGTTTGCTGCCATCATAAACCAAAATAGCTCTTCCTTCCGTAACGAAGATTCAAATTGCTCAGAGATTTGTCTAGCTCTGGGTTGAACCCTTCTGATAACAGGTTTCCTCATTGACAAGTGCACAGCTGTGCTCACCGGGCTGGGACACGTGATCAGAAAGCGTGCTTGGTTTGGTACAGATTACCTGACCTAAAGCCAGCTGCTGGGTTTGTTGTAAATGATGCTGCAGTTCAGCAAGGCTAGTTAGTCTCCTGCTGAAATGAGCAACTATTTCAGATCAGCCCAATTTGAAAGGGAAATGAAGGCTGGAAGGTTCTGATCGCTACCTAAGCTGCTGAGACGCTGACCCGCATCCGTGTTAAACAAAGCCCAACCCACAAGCCCTAGCCCTGGGAAAAGATCAGTGGATGCAGTAATTCTGTGCATCGTTGGCTGCTGCTGGACTAAATCTCAAAGTCCTTACTCACTGCTCACAGGTCTTAGGGCTGGGCTCAATGACCTCCTGAGGACTCTTCCAGCCCTACGATTCTATGATTCAATGCTACCCTGTCCCTGGTGGGTGTAATAAGCTACCAGATCATCTTCGTAGTGCCTTACATACAGCATGATGGCATAGCCTGTTTCTTTTCTCACACTGGCTTTACGGGGGGGAGGGTTATTCCAGGTTCATATCAGCAGCAAGTGGAAGAAAAGTCAGGCCCAAGGTGTAAGACAGTAGGTGAACTGGGCTGTCAGACTGGACTCAGGCAAAACTCCACAGAGCCCGTCAATCAGGAGCCAGTCCCCTGCAGGGACCGGCGCCCCTTCGCTTCCTCCAGCAGTAGAAGTGAGTGGGGAATTCAGACCCAGGAGAGTTTAGCATCACTGATGGCTCAGGCTCGGTGGGGTTTTCCAGGGACGCCGGTACAGGTTGCACTCCCTGGTACAGCGTGCTGGGGACCGGAATGAGAGAACTTACCAGGGGCAGGGGGAGGTTCCCTGCCACCAGCTCCTAAGTGCCTGCTTCGGCTCCCCCGCATCCTTCACCTAGCTGCTGTGTCCTGGGGGCCCAGGCTCTGGCTCCTGCTGTGGGATTCCTGCACTACTGTGGGCTGCCACAGGGCTCTGGCCCTGGTCCTGTGCTGCTCCCAGCCGAGCTGCCCACCTTGCTGCGGCTGGCAACTTGTTCTTAGGCTCCAGGATCTCTGGTCCAGGAGCATCCGTGATCCTGTCGCAGCAGAGAGTGCCAGAGTTCGGAGGTGCAGCCTGTACCCTAGGAACCAGGCACTCGTTCTACCAAACTGCTGTCAGGCTGTTTGGGCAAACAAGGGAGCTGCTACTGACCTGGGGCCTGTATTCAGCTCCCACTGAAATCTGGATCAAGCCCCGGGACTGGATGAGCCACTGCTTAGTGTGTAATGACAGGTGCTGAGGCTCAAGCAACTATATTTACTGTACTAACTGATGCAGCAAGCCCAGAAGTGCCAGGGCATGACAGTGCCAAGCCTTGAGGGGCTGGGCGCAGCCTGGCACAAAGTGAGCTCTTCCCCCAGCAGAACCCTTCCAGAACGCCACTCCCGAGCCCCTGAGCAATCCAGTGCTGCGGCTAAAGATGCTCCTGAGAACGGGAAGAGACTGAGGAGGACAAGCCACAAAGAGGGAGACAGAGGGTTTGCAAAGATAGCAGGAGGCCGCCTGGTAGTTGAATGTTTAATGTTTAATGTGGGGCTTCAGTGTGTGTTGTAATAGCCTTCCGAATATCACCAGGAGACAAACATCAATTAGCAGCGTCTCAATCGCAGGGTAATGGCTAATTACCAATTGAGCAGGGAATTGGCTTTAGCAACACAGCCACTCAGCAAGCACAAACAACTTTATATCACATGTGCCAACCCCCCACAGCAGGACTCATGGGAACAGCTGCAAAGCTGGGAGCTGGCTGTCATCATCGAAGCGACAGTGACATCAACCCAGCTTCACGGGCTCCCACGCTTATGTTTTTGGCCAGTGAGCTGGGACCTGAGCTGCCTTCTCAACCACATCAATGGAAGCCAGCAGCAATTCCGCAGCAAGCCATGGCTCTGCAGTTCTGGAAACCCAGTTAAGTGGGAGCAGACACACGTGCTGAGAGGTTCTAGGTGGAAAAGCCCTGTTGGCTCATTCGGTGCCTCTCCCTGCAAGCGACGGAGCGGCCCTTCCTCTGGTGAGCTGGTGTGCGTGCGCACGTACGCATGCACGAGAGCGACTGTCTCAGTGTCAGACTGTGGGGTGAGGGCAGGCAGCCTGCTGACTTCCCACATCAGTGCTGTGGGGCAGCAGCCTCGGGTCGGTCTTGGGCTCTGGCTGCATCTCTCAGCCAGTCCACACCCTTCCCAGGGACATAAACCACTCAGAGAAAAGGGAAATACTTCCACGGCCCTCCCAAGCTGCGCCTGTGACCACAGCAGTTCTTAACCCTTGCGTGGATGGTGTGCATGGTAAGGGCAGGTAGTCTTCTTCCCTACCACAGCACACAGTTTCAGTGGGAACTAAACAGCTAGATACCCTGGTGGATCTGGGGCTCAGTGACTTGCCCGAGGTCTGCAGGGAAGTCTGCAGTGGAGCAGAGAATGAAGCCCAGACCCCTCCAATCTGAGGCTGTCACTCTAACCGCTAGGCAAGTCTTCCTCTCTGTCATGAACTACAGGAGTCTTTAACCTAGGCACCCTGCAAGAGGACTCGCCCCACGCCTCGCGTCTGACGGCTGCACCAGCATGCACATCACTCTAAATGCACTAATTCCAGCACCCAACTTCGGGGGAGGGGTGGGGTGGGAGGGGGTTCAACTCTCTCTAGCACAGACCTAGAGCCATGAGGCCCTCTCCCATGGATAGCTGGTGCACTGACCTGACATTCACCTGCAACTGGGATGGCGACCGCCAGCAAGTGGGGAAGTGCTGGGTAATGGGAATATTCGGTATGCTCCCCGCACACCCCGCCTCCAGCTCATATGGCAATGTGTCAGCTTGTCAAGCAGGCGTCAGCCCTGGCTGAATCACCCTAGAGATATTCCCTGGACAATAGGCCCATTTTCCTGCATCCCAGCCAGGACAGAAAACACAGAGGCCTCCAGGCTCTTTGTGGTGTGCGTCACCGGACTGTGACCCAGGAGAAAGAGAAGCGGAGGGTGACAGCTGACGCACTGCTCCCAACAGCCACCTCACCCTGCAGCGAATGGGAACGGCAGTGGGAGGTGTCTCACAGAAATGTCAAGACATTTGCTTCACATGGGAGCAGACGGCAACATGACAGCTGGGCAGCAAACCGCCTCACGCTTCCTCAGGACAGCACCCGGCTGTGATCGTGTCAGCTGGTGAAATGCCACTGCACCTCCTCTGCTGGGACAGCAGGTGAATTTGTGCAACATGAGGATGACCTAATGTCCAGATTTCATGGGGACAGTCCTCATATTTGGGGCACTGTCTCACATAGGTGCCTCTTTCCTCCCACCCCCATCCCAGGATGAGGGTTGGTTTGATTAGAGGTGGATCCAAATCAAAGGACATGAAGCCTGCGAGATTCTTCCTCGTGCTCCGATAAGGGTGTTGGATAAGGAACAGCTGGGAAGAAACGTCCTCCTGGGAGTTATTGCTCTGGTTCTAACTTGGGGTCTGCCTGGAGGGGCGGGTTGGGCTGGTGGAGGAGCAAAGCCCTGAACAGAAGTTTGCAGGGATTTGCTCCTGTTTATGTGGTGTCACTGGTCAGGACTGGGATATTATGGCAGAAATAGCTAAGCATTATAATATAATATAATATAATATAATATAATATAATAAACCTGTTAAGTATAACCAGTGCTTTTTTGTGCCAGTACTTGCTGGTAATGAGTCCCAGTACCTCAGCAACCCCAGCCATGGGAATGATTGGGGGCATGGAGCAAGCTGAGTACTGGCTCCTCTTTTTGATTTCCCTTACCAAAAAAAAAAACAAAAAAAAAACCAAGAAAGCGCTGAGTATAGCAGTGAAGAAGAGCCAACCAAGAATTGGACCAAGATGAGCAGTCGGCTGTACAAACACCATACAAGCCAAAGTAAATACAATGGGTTTATTCCACGTGTTTGCAGCTAATCCATCCGTACCCTCCATCCCATGTTCATAAATGTGGATAAATGCAAAGTAATGCACGTGGGAAAACTTAATCCCAACTATGCATGTAAAATGATGGGGACTACATTAACCATAACCACTCAAGAGAGAGCTCTTGGAGTCATTGTGGATAGTTCTCTGAAAACATTCACTCACTGTGCAGAAGCAGACAAAAAGGCAAACAGGATGTTGGGAATAATTGAGAAAGGGATAGAGAATAAGACTGACTATATTTCATTGCCTCTGTGTAAATCCATGGTCCACTCACATGTTGAATACCACAAGCAGATGTCACCGCCCCATCTCAAACAAGATATCTTGGCATTGGAAAAAGTTCATAAAAGGGCAACAAAAATAGTTAGGCAGTTTGGAACAGCTGCCATATGAAGAGAGCTTAATAAATCTGGGACTTTTCAGCTTTGAAAAGAGATGACTCGGGCAATATGATAGAGGGCTGGTGAGGAAAAAGTGACTAAACAGTTATTTACTCCTTCCCACAACACTAGGACTTGGGTGCATCAAATGAAATTAATGGGCAGCAAGTTTAAAACAAACTAAAAGAAATGTGTCTTCACACAATGTCAGTCAACCTGTGGAACTTCTTGCCAGAAGATGTGAAAACCAGGACTTTAACAGGGGTCAAAAGAGCTGGATAAATTCATGGAGGATTGGTCTATCAATGGCTATTAGCCAGGATGGGCAGGAATGGAGTCCCTAGCCTCTGTCAGAAGCTGGGAACAGGCAACAGGAGCTGGATCACTTGATGATTCCTTCTTCTGTTCTGGGGCACCTGGCATTGGCCACTGTTGGCAGACAAGACACTGGGGTAGATGGACCTTGGGTCTGACCCAGCATGGCCGTTCTTATCTTAAACATGTTATCGTCCTGAGTGCCTCGCATGTGCCAGATCCTATAGCGGCTGTCAACTGCCATAGGTCCCTCCAACTTAGCCATGGTGCTTTACACCAGCTGAGATTGTGGAATTGGAAAGTTTCATTTCTCCCCATCCTTAGAGGTCAGAAACGGGGGAGGGTGTACGCAGGTGTGCAAACATACTGCTGACTTTTTCTCTCTCTCTCTTGATCTAGTTCAAATCTTCTAGGGCGAGAGATTAAAGGGCATGGAAACGTGGGTATAGTCACCAGAAGGAAATAAACATGACGGATGAGGTTGCATTCCATTCCTTGCCTGTTCTCCACAATGGGATGATCTGGCAAACATTTTTGCTGAGGTCCATGAGTTTTGCACATGTCCCAAGCCAGCTGACAAGCAGTGCTGGCATTGCATTGAAAAAAAAGTAGGAAAACTCCAGGCTTTCCAGGAGAAAACAGCCATCTCTGCATGAACAAGAAATGGTGGTGTATCGAGAGTTCAAAAGAGGGAGAAATTGCACAAAATGACCCAACAAGCACACCCACGCTCGGCTCTGCCTGGCGAAATTCTGAAATTCACCCAGGTGAACATTTAACTGACTGGCTGAATTTCACTGTGCGACCCTTGCAGACATCTGGGAGGTGCATCTCTTCTGGGCATTATGACCTTGGCTTTGTCATCAGTAAGGATGTTGATATTCAGTTAGCCACAATAGTCTAGAAACCTCCTGGGGACAAAGGCATCCCTGGGGAAACCTCACTGGGCTGTCTGAAGTACACCAAGGATGAACAGGGTGCCTGTTGGTTCTGTCCCTGCTTAAGCTAGATGGGAGGATAGAAATCTCCTGGGTAAGAGTAGCTTATTCGTAGGGAAATAGCTAGATGGCTATTCCCTGGGTTCAGACTCATTGTTTTGGGACCCTGGGCAACGTTCCTTCTAATCTTTTCCATCCACATGAGGATTGTGTCCACCAATATGCAGAATAAATTTTTATGTGCACCACCAATAGAAACACATACTGCTGGCTGTGGGCACTCTGCTGCTCAGCTGGGTGGCACCTGAATCTCTCGAGTGGTCACCCAAGTGCCCAGCTCCCAGGGAACAATGTTCATGGGCACCCCAGCTGTTCTTGGACTTGGTACACAGACTAGCCCACAATTACTCATTTCCTCAGGGTTTCTAAGCACACAGCAATGCTCTGATTGGTGTCACTCCACTGACATCAATGATTCACAGCAGCACAAGATTGGTAGAGTTCCAAGCCAGGGGATCTGTGTTCAACCACTCAGCCTTGGCACCTTTCTCCCTTACCTCATGTGCTCTGGACAGGGACAGCCCCACACAGCTGTAAAGTTGTTTCAGAAACGTGGGGGTTGTCCCCTAGCGTCCATCCCCTGGACTCCCGCTCTGAGCTCCTCGCTGCCAATTTCTTCCCATTCGTGAGAACAGACATGCACTCCATGGGCTACTGCCTTGACCCCAATGGGTGGGGGGGATGTTGGAATCCTGGATTGAATTTCAACCCTTGCACCAGGGCCTCACACTCTCCAACCTGGCTGAAGTGAAGTCACAAAGACTCCCTGTGCCTATAAACACCTTTGGTTCCTTGTCTTTATCCTCTGAAGTTCCTGCTTCCCAGTGCTGTCGAGGCAGGAAAGACCCTTTGTGCGCTCAGAAGGAGGGCTGCCAGATACAAGAGCACATTTCCCACCAAGTTTCCAAACATCTGCTCGGTGCAGCTGGGCTCGGGCTACACCAAGGATTTGGTGATGGGGGTTTCTGGGGCATGTGTGTGTGTTTTCGTAAAGGAAACAGAAATAGATGTGCGGCCGGAAGCAGGATCTGTCGTGAACCCACTCTCAGCACTCAGGGGATCTGTGTCAAGGGGACCCTTTTGATGTTGGACTTCGAGGCCCAGAGAGGCCAGAGGCCCCTTCTGGCTCATCGCTTCCACATCTGCTCCCTCTTGCTGGGTCCTGCAGGTTCAGGAGTACGTCAGTCCCAGCTGGTCTTGGCTGGGCTGGGGCCACACACAGACTCTCTGGCTGTTTGTAAATAACAGTGGTTGGCTTGGCTCCCCTAACTCATGATCTTCTGTAGTGTGTGGGGCTTGCCTGACTGCTGTGCAAGCACACCAGACAAAACAGGGGCTAACCTGCAACAGAAGTGAGGAAGGGAGAGCAAAGACCAGGAACAAAGTGCTCACCTCTCTCACACTCACACAGTACCTGATTCAGCTCACACTTACCCTGGTGTAAATCTGGAGGAACACGGCACCCGCCGATGCAGTTACACGAGCATAAAACTGGAGTAAGCGAGAGGCGGCTCAGGTGCAGACCATGCGCCTGTGCAAATACCACATGTCCCCATGACCAGCTGAAGCACAGCCAGTGCAGCTTGCCCCAGCGTGAAGAGGGGTGCCTTTCTGGTGACTACACGGACCAGTTTGGAGAGCGACTCAGCGTGCACATGCCCAACCATGGTGCACGTGCCTGAACGCACGTGTGCCGGCACGCAGCCTGCATGAGGGCAGGCGTGTACTGCGTCCGAGTCTGGTTCCTATGAAGTCACCTGGGAATTCTGCCACTGACACCAGAGGACGCCGGTCTAGTCCGTCTGACGCGCACAACCACACCGCAGGCTGCCATGCACACCTACAGAGCATGCACACGTGCAACCCACAGGGAGCCAGAGCTATCCAGATGAAGTCAATGGAGCTGCACTGATTGACAGGGGTTTTGGAGTCACCCCTCCTGCCCCCAGGCGCGCGCGCGCACGCACACACACACACGCACGCACACACACAGGATCTGCCTATGTGAACATGTCCACGGAGCCAGAGCAGTGACACGCCCAGCTCCCCACATCCCACGCAGCAGCCTTGGCTCGTTGTACAAGATGGGCTGTGGGCAAACCCCACCTCCTGCCACGGGCCCTATTTCGCACGTTACTATTTGTGTGGCTGGCAGCAGCCGCTCCTCGGCACACAGGGGAGGCAGGCAGTGTTCCCTGAACACAAAGGAGATCCCCGCTCTCCTCTGAAGAATAACTGCTATGCCCTGAAGACAGGAGGCTATTCTTCCAGCCCTTGGGCCATGGTCATTCACTCCTTCTCCGCTTGGCTCTGCTGAACTCCCCCCCGCCCGCTCTCCAGTCACTGCAGCTGCTACTGAAGCGCCTTTGTTGGGGGACACAAAGCAGGAGACAGCCACACAACACAAAGGAGTCCACAAGCCCGGGTTTCACCCGGTCCCACTTGAGCCCACACTTCAGTGCCTGCCAGGGTGTGGGGACGCACACGCCAGCAGCTCCATCAGCGAGGTCTAGGAACACCGGTGCTCCCGCTGGAGCACGCTGGGAACGGGGCGGGGAGGACACCACCTGTGGGATGGTGGCAATGCAGAGGAGTTGGCCCCTGACGGTGGATCCCTGGGGTTGGGAGCAGGGTTCCCTCTAATCTTTTCCATGCTTAGGCAGAAATATTTTGTTCTGTGCCACAGCATGTGTGGACGTGCCCCACCAGTAGGAGCACAGGCTGCCGGCTGTGGGTGCTCTGCTGATCAGCTGCGTGGCACCTGCCTCTCTCCCAGGCAGTTCTGGGACCTGCACATGGTGCTCTCCAGGAGGTATGTGGCAAGAAACTCTTTTAGTCATCAACTCCAGGAACTAGGGTCTCACTCTAAGAAGCCGCAGGCACTGCAGGTCTGACTCTCGGCGACACCCACTGCGCAGCCCCTTCTCAGTGCACAAAAGGGCCTTTGAGTGAGTTATACGGGTCTGTCTTCCCGCCTCTATCCAGGCTACTTCCTGCTCTAGAGCTCCAGGGGCAGCAAAGTCGTAAGTGTTTATTATATAGATTGTGCAGGTGTTGTGTGTGTTACATATCCCAGTCACGGAGCTGGACCCCAGTGAACTAAGGGCTGCACAATCACAGAGCAATGGCACCAGGTCACACCTGGGAAACCCCAAACTGAGCCAACGCTATGCAAAGTAGGTCAGGGACCCCTCCCACTACCAGAGAAATGAAAGGCCAGGCACCAGCCGACTTCACTCGCCGCAGGAAGGACCATCCAACTATGAGGACATCTACCTCGAATCACTTCACCTGGCACTGAAATGCACCCACTTCTGGGGGGTGGCTCTGCAGTCCCACACAACTACTTAAGACAGGAAGTGAAGGAGAATACTAGCTGGATCTGAAACTGCAGGGAAACTTAGGTAGCATGTGGATTGTTCGGAGGGCCCAAGGAGTGACACCTCATCCCATTGCAGTCGGGAATCAAAACCAAAGACTTACCCACGATCTGTCTTGGTGCAGTTCCCCCCCAACAGGGCTGGGGCACTGGTTAAGTGTGTCTCAGAAGAGAGTTCACACGTTATCAAGTCATCAGCATCAACCCCACACCTTGCGTTTCCTTATCCAAATGCTGACCTCTCCCAGACCTGCTTAAGACAGGAAATCCAACAAGGTCACAGCTGCTAGCGTCAGACTCTGCCCTGGGCCTCACACAGGCTGCAGGCCCTGCGATGTGATGATGTAACTTAAAGCTTCCTCTTCCCCTCTCCTTCCCGCAGACTCCCCAAAAGACTAACCCGGGCACTCAGCAGCGATTGCTGCGGGGAATCGCTATGTGACAGGTGCAGAGCAGCTCAGCTCTGCAAAACACAAAGTGAGAACTAAGGGAGGATCTAGATCCCAGGTGAGGGACTTGCCTTAAACTGCAAAATGCCTTGTGAGAACCTGGCACATTCACTGGTGGCACTAGGAGTCCAGGACTGGCCACAGGGCAGAGACAGCAGATGAGCATGATGGCTGAATTCGCCGCAGCACTGAAGAAGAGGTCCCCGCAGACAGGTGGGGTGGCACAGGGGAAACTCAATCAACCACTTCCCGTGGTGTGTGCGCATATAGGTGCAACGCTGACTCACCCACCAGTGTTGGCAGCTGGGAGGAAACCTCGGACCTCCGGAGCTAAAGGCGCAGCCTGCTCCTGCAGGAGCTAGAAGAGACCTCTCTCTGAGCCAAGGCTGCAGCTGATTCATCAGTTGCTCACTGGGCTTGGGCACCACGTAAGGGGAACAGAGAGATGTTCTGAGCACACAGGGGCTCACATGGTGCCCAGGCAGCACTCGGCAAAGGAGAGGGCACAGTGGGTAGCCCCTGTGGTACAAGGGACTGCGCCAGTCAGGGCTGAACTTCCCAGAGCACAGCCAGGGGGAAGCGTACTCAGAAAAAAAGTCCCTTCAGCAATGACTGATCCCTGCACAGCCCAGAGTCAATTGCAGCAGGCTCAGAGCTGCTGTCTTTCACCAGCTGCCAGGACTCCACGAGTCTGCTCCAACTGCCTGGGGTCACTGGAGCACTGACACGCCATGACCATGAATCCTTCAGCCCCCCCACACCCCTGCTCCTGCAGCCACAAAGGGAGGCAGCAATGTTAATCTACAGCACCCAGCAAACCACCGCTCCCTTTCCTCTGCAGATGAGCTGCCTCGCTGCACAGAGGCATAGGTCACTCGCAGTAGCACTGAGCCCCTGCAAATTTTAGTTGCTAAATGGGGTGTCCCCACATGCCCCGTCCCTCTGGGCGGCCCTCCCTGCTCCCGCTTCTCTGCGGGCAGCAGTTGGGTAGTTCTGTGGTACAGATTTCAGTGAATGGGGTATCCTGCCCACCAGAGTTAGCGTGCACCAACCCACTGCCTTTGAGGCCCCTCAAAAATCTCTGTTTGTTTAGGGATGATCCACATCCTAGGTGCTTCCCCAGCCAGCAGGGCAATGCCCAGACAAGCTTGGCCCATTGAAATACAGGACGACAGAAGAGTCTCCCAACTGCTCTTTCTCCAAGGGCCTAGAACAGCTCCAGAACATCACCTTAAGTTGCCCCAATTTCCTCTGCTTTATGAAGCGTGAAACCTCCTGGTTCAGTGTTTCTCAGCTGCCTGTTGCTCCAGGCGACACCAGTGCTGACTGAGCTGCACACAGCATTTCAAAACCTGCGTTGGCCCTCTCTCCAATGTAATTACCATCTTCTAATCCATTTTAAATGATGACCTTTTGGCTCCAGGGCATGCGGCAGGGAAGGTTCAATGTCTCTTCACCTAAGATGATCTGTAGCCTGTGCTTGGCAGAGGGGAGGACATGACACCACCAATTTTGCAATACCCCCGTGCCTGCACAGTTGCCTCAGTTGGCGTGTTGCTGAGCAGCTGAGAAACCGCTGCCACGTTCCACCCTAGAAGTAGCTGCACTTCAGAGGTTACAGAGGCGATGCAGACACTAAAGCACTTAAAGCGCTTTGGGAAACGATGCACAATGTAAGTACGCAGTATGAGCAAGGTGTCTGTGTGCAACTGGGGTATCAGTAGGCTGGGAGTCCGGAGACAGGGCCTCTAATCTCAGGTTTGCTGTATGACTTTGAGCAAGTCACCTGTGTTTGCTGTGCCAGTTCCCCTCCTGCTCTGCGCCTGGCTGGTCTCTTTAGATTGGAAGCTCTGTGAAGGACAGCTCGAGAGCCTGACTAAGAGAATCCCTCCCCTGCTCAGGAGAGGAAAAGTTCTGGGATTCAACACCACCAAGGACAGGGACAGCGCAGCTCTGCTTGTGCCTGGAGCGACTCTGATCCCCAGAAGGGCAAAGCACCTTGCAGCCTTCGCTGGATTTCTCCTCACAGCCCTTCTGGGCCAGGCCAGCACTTTTTTCCCCAGTGCAGCGATGGGACTGGAGGTACCACAAGGCTCTGGGTTGGTCTACGCTGCACACTAACCCCAGTCCGTGGGAGCTGGGATAGAGAATTCGGTGTTTGCAAACCTTCTGAGCATGAGTATCTGCCTTGTATTGTAATTCCTGGAGCCGGGTCTTGCTAACACATCCCTCCTGCACCACCCTGACCTCCTGCCTTGGGTCTGCAACTTGAGCTGTGTCCACACTGCAAAATGACTGGCCTTGGACTGGATTTGCAGCAGGACCCGGGCTCAGACCCATCCCCCAGCAGGGCCATAAGGGCCAGATCCTGAGCGCTGATGCTAGCCTGCTCTAGGCACCCCCAGAGGCCAGTGCTTGCTTGAGCTGGTTCACATCCACCTTGCTTAGGAGGGAGAGGCAGGAGACAGCAGGCTGCCAGGCTATTTTGGAGCAGCAAGGTCACCTTCTGCCAGACGCCAAGGCCTTCCCTACTGCTGAGGACCAGCCTAGAAACACAGAGGTAGAGTCTGCGGGCGACAGCAGCCCCTAGTCCCCCAGCCATCTGCAGGGCTGTGCCCAGCCAGGCCCCCAGAGACTCATCTGATTTTCTTCAAGGACTTGGGGGAGAGCACCAGGTTGCTCAGAGCACTGAGCTTGCAGGTGGAGAGTGGCCATGAGTGGAGGCTGACAGCTTGGAGCCTCTGCTGCAGTCAGGTCAGGGTTGGGGAGGAGGATTGCTCAGCTTCAGTCACCATGGGAGGCAGCCACTCCCATCAATTCCTCCCACTGAAGCTGACCAACCCTTCCCCTGCTGCAAACTTTTTCCAGGTGAGCAAATTTGACTCTTAACTAAACCCTGCAGCTTTCTAAACTGCCTCTTCCCTTCTGCCTGCCCCCCACCGTCGCTAGCTGGGCATGGGAAAACCCTGTCCCCCTTCCGTGTCAGTTTCCCCATCTTGCCTATAGGGGTAACCATCCAACCCATCTCACCAGCTTTACTCTTCCACATTTGCAAACCACCCCGGGCTCTACCACAGCAAAGTGCTCCGGAAGGATGTGGGGAAGAAGACTTGCTTTGAATTGTCACCCATCTGGGATGCCCTCAGGAGGGCTGTGGCCATAAACACTGGGTGCTCACAGACCCACAGCAGCAGCTGACTGGTGTTTCAGGTGAAATATAAGACAAAGAGCCCACTGGACCACCTGCGATAAATAGGATTTATTTAGGGGCTCTTAAATGAGGCCCAGTCCCTCCAAAGTGAGGACACCCAGCCACTCAGTCCCCCTCACAAACATGTCTGATACCAGATGACTGTCAGGATCCAAGCTACACGCTCACAGATTACCCAGCTGCACCTTAATGAAGACCCCCTGCTTGGTGGTGTTAAGTCAAAGGCAGATCATGCAGAGGAACGTGGCTTGAATGAGTTACTACTGTGGCAAGGCAACAAAGAGGATTTTCCTGGGGCAAGTGGCCACAGGCTTAGCTGGATGTGATCTGTCTTATCTTTCCTTCCTGGACTCAGGCTGGGAGGTGAAGGTGGGTCTCTGGAGAGCTCACTGCGCTGAGGCTTTGACTGGAGGGGACTGTCTCCTCCTAGCGGCTGTTCAGCAGCAAGGATTGCAGGCCCAAGGAAAGCAGCACGTGGGCACTGTGAAGTAGGGAGGTTTGACAATGGGGCTTCTTTGTCTGTGGGTCTGACCTACACGCCCACCTCCTCTACCTTCACCGAGTGTCCAGAGAGCCCTGGGAATCCTTGGGGATCAATAGCTTTTGTGCCTTTTTCTGAGACAGCTTGACATTTCCCCTGACCTCGGGAACCCTGAACACAACAGAACACACCACCAGCAACGTTCCTGCTAACCTCTCCCATCTGTGGAGGGAATGAACTTTGTTCTGTGCGCTGAGGCATGTGCAGACGTGCACCACCAATAAAACACAGGCTGCCCCTCAGCCTCGTCTACACTTATACATTTCATCGACTTTGCTAGACCATTCAGGGCTATGACAAAACGCATCCCCAGTGAGATGTCGCTGGGCCAAGCTACCCCCAGTGTACATATAATTAGAGCGATAGAAGAGCTCCTCCATCGACTTAGCCACAGCCTCCCGGGGACGAGGATGAACTAGAAAAACTCCTTATGTTGATGTAGGAAGCTTTATAGCACTGTAGCTGTGCTGCTGGAACACAGGCAAACTCACAGGTACAACCACTATCAAAGGGGGCAGGGGTGTCTCATGGTTAACGACAGGGCTGGGAGTCGGGACTCCTGTACTCCATGTGGAACCAAGACATAGGACTCCAGGAGTGACTCACACCTCTGTCACTGACTCACTTAACGATCCTGGTGGAGTCCCTTAACCTCTCTCTGAGTTTGTTTCCCCATCATTAAAATTGGTGAACTGATCTCTATTTCAGAGGGCTGTGGTCAAGCTCAATCAACTCACACCTATAGACAATGTATACAGACACAGCTGAATCTGCTCTCAGCCCAATCCTGTAACCTTCCCCCTGCACTAACCACATTTCTTCTTCAAATGGCAGCCAGGTAGGTTTAGTTTCAGGGCCTCTCCAATGCACTGTCAGCAAACACCAAGCTCCATCTGTCACTCTCCAGCAGCTGGCTTCCCATGTTCTGAGGCCTGCTGCTTATTCAGCAGGGGAAAAAGTCCATCACAGGGCTTCTTCTCTCCTTTATTTGAAGGAGAGGAACGGGATTGTGCTTGGCCAGGACTTCCGGGACTTGATGGGACAATTAAGTGAGGGATGTAACAGAACACAAGAAAGGGACCCAAGTAATCATGGGCAGCAAGAGAGGCACAGTGGCAGTAGAGACTATCTTGTTTGCCTGACAGCTACCAAGCATCTCTCCTGCAATGAAAATCCTGCTACTGGACTTGGTCTCTTCAGCTACGTGTACACTAGCCTCTTGCTTTCGGAAGGGGCATGGTAATGAGTGAGTTGGGAAGATGCTAATGAGGTGCAGTCATGATTATACAGCACATCATTAGCATAATGGCAGCCATGCATGTTTCAAAAGTGCTGCCTTCTAATCACATGCCACCCATATAGACAGGAGCCTTCCAAAAGGATGCGCTCTCATAGGTTTTAGGAAGAAGGGGCTTTCGAAGTCCAGGGGGTCCTTTCAAAAGGTCCCTGTCTACACAGGCAGTGCACGATCGAAAGCAACACTTTCAAATCATGTGCAGCTGCTATTATGCTAATGAGACACTACATATTCATGGCAGCACCTCATTAGCATCTTCCCAGCTCGCTCTTTACCATGCCCCTTCCGAAAGGAAGGGGCTATTATAAATATAGCCGTAGAGTTTCCTCTTCTCCGTGGTCACATGCTCTACACAGGATCACGCCCACAGCTTGGTACCACCATCCGGGGTCAGCCCACCAAAAGGGGCTGGGCAGAAGACTCAAGAGTGAGAGGTGGTTCCAAGCACACACCCAGACCCACATTGCAAGCAGCTGTGAGAACCTCCCACCTCTGACTACTGCTAGATTTTTTCCACTCCACTCTAGCACCTTCAGGCCACATGGCTGACACAGATGTCAAACTCTGTGGTCCTGCTTCTGCAGACAGGTGCTCATAATCCCCTAGAGTACAATGTGTCAACAACCAGTTGGCCAAATGCCAGCCCCCAGCTCTCTGGGAACCCTTCCTGTGCCAAACTCCTCTGAAATTGCAAGTTCACCCACCCATGCCTGCTTATTTGGACTCTCCAGAATACCCTTCTGTTTTGCCCACTATCCTAGTTAGCCCTGGCATCTTCCACTGCCAACTATCCCATGCTGTGCTCGGCATCTAGTGCACTATCTACCAACTGCTCTGGATTTCCCAGCCCCTTCCCTGCAGTGCTGCAGCCAACTTATCCCAAGGCCTTCCCCAAACACCTGTCACATGGTCCCATCCCTGAAGCACAACCGAAAATTCACCACCATGCTCTCTGCCCTGTGGCTCTTGCTGTCAATCTACGTAGGCACTGCTGTGCCCAACTGTGCCAATCAGCCCATACAAAAATGATCCTTAAGGCACCCCACAGACCACCAAGCTAGCAAACCTTAGTTTCAAGATTCCCTCTACTATGAGAATCCCCTGGCTCAGAGAGAGCACCCTGCTGTTCTCTCCCCACAGTGAACATCCCTTCTCCCAACTGGGAGAAGACATCAGTCCCAGGATACCTTTCAGAGTTCACCATCACCCAGCACAATGGTGACCCCAATCTTCTCACCGCACTAGGAAGCATCATGTAGCACACTAAAGACTAACAAAATACTTTATTAGGTGATAATGGGATTGGAGCTTTCATGGGGCAGATTTCCAGTGAAACCTGAACAATACACAAGCATCATTGGAAGGTATGTGAACAATATCATCAATGCTGCCTCAGGAGAATCCTAAATATCTCTTGGGAAGATAAACAAAAAGAAGTCCTGTGGCATCTTATAGACTAACAGATATATTGAAGCATCAGATAGTGGGAGGACAGGTGCATGAACACTAGTGTCCTGGAAGAGTCAAACATGACCAGCATTGAAGCCATTCTCATTCATCAACAACTTTGCGGCACTGGTCATGTGGTTTGGATGTGTGATCAGCACCTCCCAAAACAGATTCTGTTTCTGACGTGGAGAAAAGACAGAGGAGCGTTGGGGGCCAGCGGAAGCACATGCTTAAGGCGCACATGAAAAAGTGCAGCATCTGTGTTGACACAGGGAGAACCTTGCCCAAGACTGTTCCTAATGGAGAATGGTAATCCGTGGGGGGTGGCACAATTCAAGAGTGCAGTACAGATGAGGTGAGGCAGAAAAGAAAAGAGCATCAAAAACCGCCCTGCGCCCCTCCAATAACTACCAACACTTGCCCCTTCTGTGATAAGACCTGCAGCTCCAGAATCAGGCTGACCAGCCATCAACAGACTCCCAGACAGGAAGATGACATGAAGATGTCTCACTCGTTATCGAGTGTCTGCCAAGAAGAAGAAGAAGAAGAAGAAAAAAGTCCTGTAGCACCTGAAAGATTAACAATTTTATTTATTAGGTAATGAGCTCTCATGGTGTCTAATGAAGTGGGTTTTACCCATGAAAGCTCATTACCTAACTTAAAAAAATGTTAGTCTTTAAGGTGCTACAGGACTGCTTGGGTTTTTAGGTGTGGGATCAGGAATTCTGTGCCTTGGACGAAACATTTTGGTAGGAGCTGGGAATATGACCTTTCCTGGGGCACGCTTACCTTGCAGAAGGCTTGGGAGTGGAGGGTTTTTAAAGCACTGTGCTTGAAGAAGTCTCCGTAACTGGAACAGATGTTTGAGGGTTGGAGCATAGTCCTTTCTGGTGACAGCCTGACTCAGCAGAGACTTTTCTGGTGGGAGCAGAGCACATCCCTCTGTGGGGATCCCTCTAGGAAAGAGAGCTCTAAGGCACTTTACAGGGGCCCTTCTGTGCTAGAGACAGGTTAAAAGGGTCAGATCACAGTCTTTTGGACAACCTCACCTGCAAGGAAGCTGGAGGGGGGGAGCAAAGTCCTTTTAGGGAACCCCCCCAGCAAAGTAATTTTGGGGAAGGGAGTTGGGCATGGTCCTTTGGAGGACTCCCTGCCTGCAGGGGAACAGTGTGGAGGGGAATAGGGGCATGTTCCTCTTGGGGATCCCCTCATTAACAGAATAATTTTGGGGAAGAGGGTTGGGCATGGTGCTTTGACAGATCCCCTGCCCTCAGGAGAGAAGTGTGCAGGGGGCTTGGGGCGGGGAGCTTTTGGGGGACCCCTGCCTTGCAAATAAATTGGGGGGTGTCCTTTTGGGGAGCCCCAGGCACAGTAATTGGGAAAGAGGGGCTGGTGCCCTGTGCACCACGCCCTGCCTCCGGCAGCAAACTACGCGGGGGGGTGAGGCATGGGCCTGTCGGGAGACCCCCGGCAGCACAGTTTGGGGGCAGGGGCTGGACCCGGTCTTTGGGAGTGGGTCCTGGTAGGGGCCCCCTGCCCTGCAGAGCACTGGGGAAGGAAGGTCCCTGGGGCGGGTCCCGCTCCCCACAGTAAGTGGGGGTGGGGGCTGGGCCCAATGCCTTGGCGGACTCGCTGCGCCGCACAGCTCTTTGCCCACACACCGGCTGCTCGGCCCCGAGCCCAGTCACGCCAACGCCGAGAGCACGCGGCGTCCCCGCCGACGGGACTACAACTCCCAGGAGGCAGTGGGCCTAGAGCGGCGGGGCAGAGAGCAGCGAAGAGATTTGGCGCTGCCTTACGGACCTTGTAGTCCGGGCGGCTTCCGCCCCTCGGGAGGAGGAGCGAGCAGGGGGCCGCCGGAGAACTACCGATCCCAGAGTACCTTGCCGCTACGGGCACCCACGAGGACCGCGCGGGTGAAGGCGTGCGCAGGCGCGGCTGGTCAGGTGGGGGGCCCTTCACGTGGAGGTCAAGGCTGCGGCAGGCAGTGAGCTGTGTTGGGGGACTTTGGGGTTCGGGCCGGGGGTGCGAGGTGGTGCTGCTACGGATCCCGAGAGGGCGGTAGGGAGGGGAGCTGGGAGTGGGGCCGGGAAAGGCTGAGAAGGAGGGGAAAGGGGGTAGGTGGGGTTGGGGGGCCCTGGTGAGGAGGGCGGATAAGGGTGAGTTAGGAAGGAGGATGGGGGTTGGGGAAGGGACGGGGGAGGGACTTTGGAGTCCCTCGTGAGGAGAAGGACACGACAGTAGGACCCTGGTGAAGGTGCATGTCGCGAAGGAGGTACAGTGCCCCGGGAGTGTTTCAGGGCCTTGTCCTAGTATAGGGGTAGGGAGTGGAGTGAAATCTGTAGCCTATCTCGGGTTTAACTTGCTGGGTCTGGGGCTTGAGGCTAAGGGAAGAGGAGCTCCGTGAAGAAGGTAGCCTGAGGTGCTAGGCTATGGAAAGGGACCTGTGGGGCCAGAGCATGCGGTGAGGTCCTGTGGTGAGAGGACAACCTCTGACTGGGAAGAGGGCCTGCTACTCATCCTGTGGGAATGAACACTTTCAGTGGGGGAAGGGAGTTATTTATTGCTCTGCTCTGCAGAGAGATGGAGGAAAACTTAGGTTCCATGAACAGTATCTTTCTAATATGTTTACTGGATTTTTGCAGGTGTGTCTCTGTGAAGAGGCTGCAGCTGAACTGAGAAATGGCTGCCAGACTGTTTGAGAATATTGGCAAATTTGGTTTGGGATTAGCCATTGCAGGCGGAGTTGTCAACTCCGCTCTCTATAATGGTGAGGAGCAGATGAGGCAAAGCCTTTCCTACTCTGCTGAAATGTTCAGTTTTACAAAGTAGGTTGTAAAGGGTTAAAGGCAAGCAAGTGCATAAGAGAGTTCATAGATTTGTTTCTAATTCTGAAATGTGTTTTGAAAATAGTTTGGATAGAGTTGAAATAGATAAATAAATATTTCTTTACCACAAAATTGGTGAAGCTGTTTCTAAGAGACTATAAAGTTATCTTGGCATAGTTTTTAAGATCAGCTACCCTGAGGATTGGGAGAACTAATTAATTGGCCTTCCTGGGCCTCCATTCTTGTTTGCTCTGCTCACTTTATTCTGGTCTGGGTAACAACATGGGGTTTTTAACTGCTAGTATTTGACACCAGTGTGAGAGATGATGGAAGGTTCAGAAAAAAACGGAGAACCAAATCTGCCTAGAAAATTATCTTCTGTATTCTTGAAAGGAGACTGCCCTAATGATTTGAAAATGGGGAATTAGGAGCCAGAAGTTTTTATTATTTGCTCTCCAGCCTGATTGACTTGCTTGACTTTGGGTAAGTCACTCATTTACACCTCATTTTCCCCAGGTAAAATAAGAATATTTCATTTGCCCTTGGGAGGGGGAGAGACTTAACTAGTGTGGCTAGGCTTCTGAGAGCCCTTGTGAAGTGTTCTGCTAATGACTAATGGTGATGTTTAAATTCTGTTTGATGTGGTGTCTTTTTCTCCACTAGTCGATGGAGGACACAGAGCTGTTATCTTTGACCGATTCCGTGGTGTTCAAGATGTGGTGGTAGGTGAAGGAACACACTTTCTCATCCCCTGGGTCCAAAAACCAATCATCTTTGACTGTCGTTCTCGCCCACGTAATGTTCCCGTCATCACTGGCAGCAAAGGTGAGTGCTCTGTGCAGGTGGCAGCTGTGAGAGCAACACTGGGTCTCTTAGAGTATGTGTACGCAGCAGTTAGGCACCGACAACTGGCCCTTGCCAGCCTACTTGGTCTTGTGTAGACATACTTCTAATGCCCATGTCAATTAGGGTTCAGTCCTGTAAGATGCTGTCTTGCACTCCTCTAGACAGTAATGGTAGAGGAAAGTGTTCGGCATTTTGCAGGGCAGTGTTACATAGTAAGGGCTTTAGTGTTTTAAAAGTTAAGACCGTACAAGATTGTAGCTTATCAAAGCACCTGTTTTGGCCAAATATCCTGTCTCTCACTTTCATGGTGCTGTTGGGTGATTTAGTAAAGTAAGCTTATGGGAGAAGGGATCTCTGGGATAAAATAGAGCTAAGTAGGCATGATCAGTGGGATGGTAGGGCCTGATTTTCATAGTCTGTGTCCTTAAATAAAATCATATCCAAGATGAGGCTTTGGGGTACTGGTGTCAGATTGGCACATGGGTTCTATCAGCAGTCTGTTCTGTGATGGGTAGTGGGAAGGAATTCTTTCCTCAGGCCCTCATGTTGTCCTTTAAAGATAGTTTCCCCATTTGTAGAGTAGGGTAGATAATTCTCAACCTCAGAATCCAGACAAAGCTTAATTCATCTTTCAAAGGGGTTTTGAGATCCCCTGATGAAAGGGACAGTAGGCCATAATGGGCCAAGAGATACTTGCTGCTGCAAACACAAACAGGTTTGTCCCTCTCTGTTTAGTTACCATGGAGAGAGCAAGCACCTGATGTCCCTTGTCCTTGTCATTTGTTGTCCAACTCATGCACCTTTTTCTGCAGATCTACAGAATGTGAACATCACATTGCGCATCTTGTTCAGACCAGTTGCTGCCCAGTTACCTCGAATTTTCACTAGCCTGGGAGAGGATTATGATGAGCGCGTACTGCCATCCATCACCACAGAGATCCTGAAGTCTGTTGTGGTAAGGCCCATGCTGTAGCTTGTGCCAGAGGTGCTACTGTGATCTCATCAAAGCGGCGGGAGACTTAGTTTAGCATGCGTCATTCAATTCTCCAGACTAGAGACTCCCTTCCTCCCTAGCAAGTGGCCATGCAAGGAATGGAAATGGTCATACCACTGGTGTTTCTCTGCTATCCCTTCTGTTTGGGATGCGCTGATCATTGAGTGAGATTTAGTCTGCTGGCATGATGAAACTAGTTGAATCCATAGTAAAGAATAAACTTGTCAGACACGTAGAAGAACATAATTTGTTGGGGAGAAGTCAGCTTGGTTTCTGTAAAGGGAAATCATGTCTTGCTAATCTATTAGAGTTCTTTGAAGGGGTTAACAAACACGTGAACGAGGGGGATCCAGTAGATACAGTGTACTTACATTTCCCAGAATGCCTTTGATGAGGTCTCTCACCAAATACTCTATATGTAAATTAAATTATCTCAGGATAAGAGGGAAGGTCCTTTCATGGATTGAGAATTGATTAAAAGACAGGAAACAGAGGGTAGGAATAAATGGTAAATTTTCAGAATGGAGAGGGGTAACTAGCGGCATTCCCCAAGAGTCAGTCGTGGGACCAATCTTATTTAACTTATTCATAAATGATCTGGAGAAAGGGGTAAAATGTGAGGTGGCAAAGTTTGCAGATGATACTGAACTGCTCAAGTTAGTTAAGATCAAAGGGATCTTCAAAAGGATCTCACAAAACTGAGTGATTGGGCCACAAAATGGCAAATGAAATTTAATGTAGATAAATGTAAAGTAATGCATACTGGAAAAAATAACTCCAATTGTACATACAGTATGATGTGGGGCTAATTTAGCCACAACTAATCAGGAAATAGATCTTGGAGTCACCCTGGATAGTTCTCTAAAAACATCCGTGCAGTGTGCAGCAGCAGCAGTCAACAAAGCACTCGGGATGTTAGGAATCATTTTAAAAAGGGATAAAGAATAAGAGGGAGAATATCTTCTTGCCCTTATATAAAACCCTGGTACGCCCACATCTTGAACGCTGTGTACAGATGTAGTCACCCCACCTCAAAAAAGATCTATTGGCATTAGAAAAGGCTCAGAAAAGGGCATCTAAAATGATGAGGGGTTTGGAACGGGTCCGATATGAAGAGACGTTAAAGACTAGGATTCTTCAGCTTAGAAAAAGAGGAGACTATGGGGGGATACGCTAGAGGTGTATAAAATTGAGTGGTGTGGAGTAAGTGAACAAAGAAAAATTATTTACTTGTTCCCATAGTACAAGAACTAGGGGACACCAAATGAAATCAATGGGTGGGAGGTTTAAAACAAGTAGAAGGAAATTGGTCACACAGCATGCAGTTAACCTGTGGAACTCCTCGCCAGAGGAGGCTGGGAAGGCTAGGACTATAATAGGGTTTAAAAAAGAGCTATGTAAATTCATGGGGGTTAGGTCCATTAATGGCTATTAGCCAGGGTTGGTAAGGAATGGTGTCTCTAGCCTCTGTTTGTCAGAGGCTGGAGATGGATAGCAGGAGGAAAATCGTTACTTGCTTGGTTCACTCCCTGTGGGGCACCTGGTATTGGCCACTGTCAGCAGACAGGGTACTGACCCAGTATGGCTGTTCTTATGATGGGGAGTGGAATTCATTTTGGCACTCCTCAAAACTTTAGAGTGAAGCTGACAGTTACCTTCAAACCCCCCACCATCCCCCAGCCTGAATCACTGTGGGGTTTTCCAGCCCCTCTGATAAAGGGATCCCTCTTCACACATCTGGATGTACTTAAAGTCATCCACTGAGATCCTAATTTTTTACAAGCTTCCCCATGGAAACTTTAAAAAACCTTCAGTCCAGAATATGTGCTGTTGTGTTAGCTCTGCTGTGCAGCCACCATGGCAGCTGACCCTCAATGAGTTGCTGGGAGCCTATTTTGTTGAAGGAACCGAGTGGTTCAGTATTTTGTGATCTGTGGCTGGGGGACACCAGACTGGCCTGGGGGCGGTGGGCTGCGCAGGATCTGAGAAGAACTGAATGAACCCTGATTTATATGCACGCTTGTTTTTCATTTGGGGCATCAGGTACAGGCAGCCCTTGAAACCTGCCCATGTTCTCCCACTGCTGGCTGCAAAGAAGCCTCAGGTAGCTCTGTCCCAAACTCTCTTCCCCAGGCAGCAAAAACATGCAGCCCTCTGGAAAATGGAGGGAGAGCTACACCATACAAACACATGGGGGTTGTGGGTGGGGACTGAGACAGGAACAAGAGAAGGAAGAACAAAGGATGAGAGGAATTGAAGGAAAGTGCGGGAGGGTAGCAGCAAGTAGACTCCAAGGGCTGGAAATTCTTTTAGGCTTCAGGATCCCCAAAACCTCTCTCTGTGGTGGGAAAAGCTGGCTGGAGAAGCCCAAGATGTTGTGGCTTTTCCTTTATTTCTACATGTCTCTTTTCCCCTCTCACTTCTACTGCCTGTCCTGGCTGCAGGCTCGGTTTGATGCAGGAGAGCTGATCACACAGAGAGAGCTGGTTTCCAGACAAGTGAGTGAAGACCTCACGGAACGAGCAGCTACCTTTGGCCTCATCCTAGATGATGTTTCCTTGGTAAGAGTGCTCTCTTTCCAGAAGCTTGCTCAGAGAAGAGTGTAGCATGGCAACTAGAGCAGGGGACTGAGGCATGGGACTTGGTTTTTATCCTAAGTGTAGAGAGCCATGTGGTACGTGTATGCTGCAACAAAAGATCCATGGCTGTCCTGAGTCAGGCTGTGGAGCTGTGAAAATCGCAGGGTAGCTGTTTTGGCTCAAGCTAAAGCCTGGACTTGTGAAGCCCTGTGTGGTGGGAGGGTCCAAGGGCTTGGGCTGGAGCCTGAAGATCTACATTGCTATTTTTAGCCCCACCCATAGTTCCACAAGCCTATGTCAGCTGACATGGGCGCTCATGCTTAGGGTCGTGGGATTTTTATCACTGTGTAGCCATGTCCTCTGTTGCTAGGCTGTTAAGGTTATTGGGGTTTGTTCCTGGCAGCTCTGTTATCAACTTATTGTGACTTGAGCAAATTCTTGAGGATCTGGCCTGTGGTGACTTGCTGGCTGAAATCCAGGCCTCCGTTACAAACTGAAAACCAGCAGCAGGACAAAAGGACCCTGAGCATCCAGTAAGGGCGGGGGGGGGAATTCAAACTGTGTTTGGCATCTCACCCTTCTGTTTTCCATCAATGATAAATTCCTCACCCTGGTACCTCCTGTTCGCATGTCCTTGGTATGAGCTCTGCTTTAGTGATTCTTATAATTTAATTCCTTTGTCGGCTGGCCCTTTATTTTGCACCCTGCACCGCTGCCTGAGATTTACCTAAAGGAGCCTATCAGAACAAGCTCTGAATGGGACTTTGGATATGCAGGATGTGTTCCTTAGTAAAACACTCTCCTGGTGAGGTACACTCCCAGTATTTCTTTGCTGGAAGTGAGCATTGGCTTTTTCTGCTTTGTGAACATGCTGCTGAGGGGGGCTCACCTTCCCCCTATTGCATCGCAGAAGGGCACAGCTGTTCAAACAGTCTGCTGAGAATACAAGTACAGAATTGAGCACGAAAGGTCACTTTCAGGACAGCTTGACCTCCTGCAAGCTACCTGGCTCAGTCGGTGAAAGGCAAGGAAGTGATCCCCCCCACTGGCTGCATTGGGAAGTGACAAGAGCATTTTGTGGGAAGCTAGTGCAGTATTTCCTTGAGTCTAATGCAGTGGTGGACACCCTGCAGCCCATTAGGGTTTTCTGTGTGGCCTGTGAGACACTTTTGTTGCCCATGTGCAGGGTTGCCAGATTCTGCTGGCTTCCATTCAGATTGTTTCTTTATTTTTTCCTGGTGGTATTACAAAAATGACACGGAGGTAAAGCCAGTGCATGTGATGTGAGATGCGTGCTGATTGCACACGTTGGCTATGAGACCTGTGTGCTTCCTCTGCATCCATTCAAAGTACTGCTACGGTTCAACTGGCACAGCCCACAAATTCTAGGTATGCAAGTGCAGTTGGCAAAGCTACTCCATTCAAGCGACCGTCTTGGTTCCGACAGCCTTGTGGCTCACTGAGATGGACGGCCACTCACAAGCCCAGGCTGCCCATCACCGGTGTAAAGCCTGCTGTGGGATGGTTTACTTCAATAGATGCTTTACTGCTCTCTCTGCATTTCCCCTGCATTCTGCCACACACACGCTCTACTCCAGTAAATTCAAAACTGAAACCAATTGAAGATGGGGAAAATAAACCAAACCTGATGGAAGAGGCTGCTGCTCCATTCATCTTGATGGAATTACAACTGTTTATACCTAATCACACTGTAGAGAATGTGGCACAGCTTTCTTCCATCGTACCAAATACTATCCCTGAGCAGTATAGACTTCCCTCCTCTTCTCTACTTCAGGTTCACTAATACAGGCAGGTTTCCTTCCTCCCAGTTGGTGAGTGGTTCCTAGCAGCCACAGAACTGTCCTAATGAGAATGCTCACCTTGCTTGTATTCACCCTCCTTAGACACACCTGACCTTTGGGAAGGAGTTCACAGACGCAGTAGAATTGAAGCAAGTGGCCCAGCAGGAAGCAGAGAGAGCCAGATTCATAGTGGAAAAGGTGAGCGCTTGTAGGCGGTGTTAGCCTGGGGACTCCAGTGTCCTCTAGGAACATTCATCTGTCCAGTGTTCTGAAGGACTTGAGTGCTCTGACCAGGCAAGCATGCCGCAAAATGGACAGACTCAGTCTGTTCTTAAATGTCAAGCTCCAAAACTGCGCTGCTAAGTGGATGAGAGCTAAAATAGTATCTTCAGAAATCAGGCGCAGGGTTTTTACCAAGCCTACTGAACAGCACTGTTCTCTGGAAGGTTTCTAAAGCAGTGCATGGGCGGGCACTAGGTGGCCTGTGGGCCAGATGCTTGGTTTACTGCTTCGTTAAGGCTGCAGGAAAAGCTGGAGGGGGAAGTTCAGCTCTTAAATTCCTAAGGACAGCAGTTGCATTTTTCCCTTACTTTTTGGGCCCTTCGTTCCTCCTATTCCTACCCTCCATGCCCATTCTTTTTCACTCCTCTTTCAGGCTGAGCAGCAGAAGAAAGCAGCTGTCATCACTGCTGAAGGGGACTCAATAGCAGCTGAGCTGGTTGCTACTTCACTGGCTACAGCCGGTGATGGCCTGATTGAACTCCGCAAGCTGGAAGCAGCTGAAGACATTGCTTACCAGCTCTCTCGGTCTCGCAACGTCACCTACCTGCCCTCAGGACAGTCAGTATTGCTCCAACTGCCCCAGTGAACATAGTTTTCTAGCCAATTGTTACCTAATTGCGTCTAAATAACAAATTAGCCCTTGCTTAAATAAACAAAAGAAAATCATTGAAACTTCTTGATTGGGTTAAGCAAAGGAAACAAAAATTAAAAGCATCCTTAGTTGAGTCCTTAATCTCATAACACTGAGCTGTCGTTGACAAGAACACTTCATTCCTGTCAGGGCCTTGTGTGCTCAGAGCAGAAGCTGTAAGGGCCAGTAAATCACACGAAAGAAATTGCCCCTTTTCAGGCAACTTGCGAATTGGGGGTAGAGCAGGGTGAGGGGAAGGTCTTGTGTTCATTTCTTGGATGAATTTCTAGTAGCCTGCTCCATCCTATGTTAACTGCAGAAATTCTGTACCAATGAGACTTCACAGGCATGCTACACTATGTGTGGCTGATACAGGCAAAGCCACACATGTCCACAACTACTGCTGTTTGTCCCTACTGCCTGTACAAAGGGAATGGGAATGCTGAGACATCTTCAGCATGTTTTGCAGACATTGGCTGAGGCTAAGAAGAGGCTATTGTCAGATTAGCAGCCCTGCTCTGATTGGTTTTCTGAACCGTGGCATTGTAGGCATAGGATGTAGCCTTATGCCATGTGTCTCAGAGTGTCAGAGCAGTTGAGTTCCCCTCTTTGTATCCTAAAAGGTGGAACTTTCCTAATTTAGAAGTGAAGCTATTTCAATCGTACAGGAAGCATTCTCTGTCCACTACCTCCTTGGTGCCCTGATTGCTCTTTCTTTCGCCCACACGGCTGGGTTTCCACTAAGGATGGTCAATGTGGTTGCATTCATGTCTGCTTCTGACGAAGGTCTGAATGTTCCATGGTTCACACAGTCTGCTCTTAGCAGTAATATTTGCTGCAGCATCACTGCTGTGTTTTTATGTAGGAAACCTTAATGAGGATGTGAAAAACAAAATTGTATAACCCTGCCTTCAATAAATGAAACCAACACCCTGCTCAGCTCTGTCATGTTTCTATTTCTTAAAGAACTAAGTTCTGAATAAAGGTGCTGCTTGCTGTTATTTCAGGTCACAAAGCAAAAAGTGCCCACCAGCAATATTTTCTCTGGCTCAAGAAAAGGGTATGTCTTAAGCAAAGTTCCCCAGATTGGGTAGGACTGGAACAACAGGGTTTGGGTTAAAGTTGGCTTGGTCAATCCATTGAATTGAATTCACCATCTTCCAGTAGAAAACATGGAACCTTCATGTCTGTTGTTAGGCTTCCTGTTTGTACTTAGAGTGAGAATCAAAATGCTCTGCCAAGCTGCTGTGCTACCTCTCACTGAAACCAGTGAATAGGAGACAGCATGCAAGGCTTCTGCAGCTAAGATGCACCCACTGAATTTCCAGATGTTAAAGGACCAAGTATCTTAGAAGGCAGCAGAGTTCCGAGGCAGAACACTAGACACCAGGTCCATAGTCTTGGGCAAGTAACCTCACCAATGTGCATCTCAGTTTGCTCATCTGTTGAGAGACTTTTCCTGCCTTCCACCAGCGAGTGCATGGAGAACTTTGAGCTCTATTAGTTAGCCAGGTTTTATTTGTCAGAGAACAGCCCCGGCAACTCCTAGGCCTGGCCCATGCTGCCATTCTGTTAGATGGTGTACAAACCCAGAACAAAAGACAACCTCAAAAGAGCTTATGCAATATGCTGACTATGCCCCTGCCCCCACCCAGTGTTCCCAATAAGTGGAGGACTTGAGCAGCTGCCCAGGACAGATTCAGGTGCTGTCCAGTAGATTAGCAGAGTGCCTGCAGCAGGCATTTCTTTTGATGGTGCACATCCACATATGCCTTGGTGCACACAAAATTTATTCTGCCCATGGATGGAAGAAATTAGAGGGAACACTGTACCCCCATTCCACAAACAAACTAAATGCCTGGCAGGTGGCAGGAGCTCAGAAAGGCTTGTGTATATATAGTCTAGCTCAGTCCTAAGCTGAGGACTTTGTTGTGGCAAAGAAAGCCATTTAGTGGGGTGAAAGTTTTCACCTGGGATAAAACCAATCTCCCTGAAAGCATAAGCTCATTTTCTCCTGTGCATTGCACTGGTCCCATACTTTTCCAATTCCTCCTCTGCTTCAAGCTAAAAGGCTTTTAAAAAAACTCATTTGTTACACGGTATTATTAGGGCTACTGGATACCTAGCTGGTAATGAGCTCTGCAGGCTGATACCACTTATAGTTATTGCTCCAGTTAGGTGAGAAATCCCGATGGTAGGGTAGTACTTGAAAGGACTGCTGTGTCCTAATGTGCAGAGCCAGCCACAAAGGGGTTAAGTGTAAAATACCTTTGCTACCCAAGACACTGCAGTAGAAGCAGCCGAAGAAACCCTTCCTTTCCCTGTCCCCCACTTGCTAGATGCAGAGCTTGCCATATTTGCTACTGCTTCATGAAGCAAGTGCAGAGCTTTCAGACACCCTCAGTCTGATCAGATGGCAGCTGTCACTTATCTGACATCCACCTTCAGTTGAAGCCAAATGTGGGATTCATTCCATTGGCCTCTGGTATGAAGGGTGGCAGCATGTTGATCCCAGTCCCTTCAAAATCAGTTCAGAAGGGCCCCAGAGCAGCATGGCAGATCAAAGCCAAATATGCCCATAGTCAGATTGCTGAGTTTCTGATGTCCACTACAATATTCTTCTTGCTATGTTGCCCTCACGGAGAAATGTGGGCAAGGCAAGTGAGCCCACAAAGAGTACCTTGCTAACAAGTGGACTTGGGGGTGGGCAGCAGGTTGGATTTGCTCTGATCTCAATCATGCCAACTGTAGCATGGAGAAGCAGCGTTGCTTAGCACAAGGGTCGAATCATCTCAATGACACTGCACATGGCTGAATATAGTGCGTCAACATGATGTGCGGTGAATAGAGCCAGACTGGGGCATTGTATACAACCACAGAGTAACAGGACTAAAGGAGGTGCCTAGAGTATTTGAGTGTTTGCTTCCCATGGATCACTGACCAATTTCTTTAGCAGGTTGTTACACGACCTCAGTTTTGCTCGTGAGTTGAGATACCTGGGAGATCTACCTATGGCAGGGTTACTCCGAAGTGGGTGGGGTTCATGTTTCAAACAATGCCCATTGAGCAATCAATCCAGGTCTTTGGCTGCTCTGGCAATGGGAAGGTGGATCATACTTGAAACTTGTAAATGGCATGAACTACAGTATTCATCCACCTTCATCACATCAACATTTAAGGTGTCCTCAAGGCTGGTGAATGACAGTGCTGACCCCCTAGATAAATGTCTCCCCCACTGGAACTATGTCCTTTATTCTAATAGAAGTGCCTGTTAGGCATAAGTGAAGTGTAGTCTCACTGAAAAACTTTAGTACAGGTCTCTTTCACTTCTCTACTGTTCTGTGGTGGTGTAAACACTTGGCACGCAGGACCAGACCCGAAAATGCTGCCCCAATTTTGTCACATGGCCACATTCGATCCTTGCTTTAGAATCAAACTAGCAGCATGAAAATAAAAGGCCACCTATCCCTTCCAGTCCTCTTTCTGCTGCCAACGTAAGGCCTTTCAGTGATGAGGTGCTTGAGTTTGCAAAGCATGTTAAACATCTGAGCAGAAAGGTGCATAAATTACAAATAGTTTCCAGACCCGCTTTCCCCTCGACTATGCTCGTTCTTTAGTTCTGTTTTTTATTGCTTAAGACAGTCTCTTAAGGAAGCTTCAGTTCTTCTCCCATGGTCCTCTTTAAAGACCTTTGTGCTTCCTGCATTTCTCTAGATTAAGTTTCACGCGCCAGGTGCTGGGCTCAGAACAGTGGATCTAAAATCCCTTTCTCAGCTTCTGTTGTTCTGTGTTACTTCTTCCTCCAGTTTCATGTTTTCAGTAGAGTGGAACACTTCCTGCTGCTTTTGCTGTTAGTCTCGCTGGAGGAGATGATTGAATGCCCAAATAACAACCTCTGGGCCTTATTACTCACTATTTCCTCCATTTTGGGATGTAATTCTTTTAACAAATGTTCCTTAGCTGTTAACTGCCCTGTTATTCTAACTCCAGCTGCCTCTGGTTTCCACAGCTGCCATGAGACTGAGAATTTCAAAGTTCCTTGTGAAATCTGCATTTGTTCTATCACACATAAGAATCTCCTGGCTAGTCGGGACCTACAGTAGTTTTCCAGGTTGGTAGAACGTGGGGCATCATGTCTTCCAGCAAAGTGGGCAATGATTCCTAAATCAGAAGCATGAGAAAAACAGCAGCACAGAAGGCTTGAAATGAGAGTGGTTTAAGGAATCAGGGTAGGCTGCAGAACCTCTCCACTAATGGCAGCTGCTTTGATGGAGCTTAGCCCTAACATATGAATCAGCATTTTGTGAGCTATGCCAACCGAGCTTGGAGCTCTCAGCTTGGTTTTCTGTGTACAGTTGTCCATTTCACCACAAAACACCACAACTGGCACTAATTAGCAGCCTCCTGGACAGTCCCCGTGGAGAACTCAAAGCCAAAATGGAGCCAAAGACTGATTCCCCTCCTCTTCCCCTTCCCAAGGGCTGGAGCTTCCATAACCAAAGTTGAGATGTTGGCAGGACAGTCTGGCAGAAACTTGCACCACCATGACCCCTTCTGTATTTGTCCTGATGGCTTTAGAGAGGACTTCAGCCTTAGGCAGCATCCAAGACAGCAACTCTCAGCAGAATTATTTTAAAAATCAGCACCCCAATCTCCTGCGGAAGGTGGCTTCATCCTGTTATCTCCTCACTCTCCTGGTTCAGCATTTATGATGTAACTAACCAACAAGTGAACCAGCAGCAAGAACTAAGATGCACTGAAGGTCAAAAAATGGGGACAAGTTATAGGCAAGTGCATCCTGTGCACATCATTGCAAGGTATTTTGTTACAACTCATCCCCTAATGGTAAAAGCACACTGTCTTATTCTCCTCCCTCCTTTCTGAGAACACCACCCCCAGCTACTGAGGTGAGCCTCCTAAGCTTAATTTGGCTTGTGATACTAAATCCACCTGTCTCAGTCCTTTCCTAGCCAAGAAATGTATTATGTTTTAGTGGAGAGACCACCGCAGCAAGGTATATGCAATCCCTGGAAAGTTATAGGAAAGGAAGTCGCTCAGTGAGAGATGCTGATTAGGAGGCAGTCTGATCTCTGCTAACCATCTGAATTGGTGCAACATGGAATGGGGTAATACTGTGCTAGAATCTAAAGCAGGTAAGTGGTGACCCAAGATGGATGATGGTTGGGTGCATAGCTACAAGGAATTTGAAACATCTCCAAGTAAGGTGTCTGCAGCCAAAAAATGCTGTCATAATTACCACTAACAGGCAACCCTCTTGGAAGAGGGAATTGACTAGACTAAAAAGAGACTGTACTCCCCCTTCCTTGTCTTCTATCTGGTATTTGTCCTCCTCACATCCATGCACCTCATGGTCGAGGGGACTCCAGGGCACATGTCCCTATCACTAAAATATAAGAGAAACAAAAAAGGAAGGTGCTGAAAACAATGCCTAGTCCAGCATCTTTCTGATTTATTATACCCTACTGACAATAAAAAGTGCTTCTCTTGTGTTTTCAAGATCTCACTGCTGGACCTTGACAGCAGCAGCATGTTCTGACAAAGTCCATGGCTTCTTCAGTTGCTTATGGGTATTTGTGAAGATACCCCACCCAATTGTCAGGGCCTAAGCTATTTCTCCAGGTGGGAAAGGAGGGCTGTAGCCTCCAGCCATGCCAGGAAGCAGAGATCTACTAAGCGAGCAAAACGTTTTTTCACAGGGTTTGAGGAAGCAATCCGGAGCAAATCTTGTCTTTGTAGCCCCACTAGATGGCAGCAATAAATCTGCTGAGCAGAACTTTTGGCCTGGAAATAAAAAGAAAAGCAAAGAGGGTGTTTCCCTTGCAGTCAGGGCAGGTGAGTAAAGAGGTCACAGTACCCTGGAATGGCTCTTCCTGGGCCATGACAAAGGCAAAGACAATGTTCTGAGAAAGTGCTGGCCCAGCACTAAACATGCAAACCACTAGTGTCAAATCTGTCACTCAGTCATGTGCAAACAAAGTTTTGGGAGCTTAGCTGCTTCTTTAATGCCTTCTTTGCCACAGTTATCTCATGCAACCTGTGAGACCAGACTCCTTCCTAGGACAGATGACTTTTCCAAACTAGCCTCCTTGCTCATTTCACTGGTCTACTTCTACTACTTACTACTACTAAGGCCTTTCATTCAAGCTGTGCAGCCCTTTCCCCTGTTTAACACATCTCTTGCCAAGGTTCTGGTGGCTAGGACAGTTGCATCTTTGGTTATATTTACACTGCGCAGTGCATTAGTGCCCAGGCACATGCATACGAAGCCTGTGCTTGCCAAGCTCTTCAGGGAGCATGCATATTGCACTCGTATGTGCATCCCTCCACGAGCAGCTCCATTGACTCTGGAAGTATATTAGCTCCTATCTGAGACCTGGGCTCACTGGGGATGTACATATGGCAGGGTTCTTAGCACCTCGCTGGCTGGTACCATACTACGGTTTGTTTATGTATTGTGGGAGAAGTGGTTTGTCTTGCTTGCACAGAAACATTCTCAGCTCCCCAGAACCCTCAACAGCCCATCAACATCCACTGCCTTTCTGAGTTCTTCTTCCTCCTGCTAACTTCTGTGTCTGCCATAGCAGCATCCTCTGCACCTCTGATTCTGGAGATTCAGTATTTCTCACAGAGAAATCCAGCACTGGCTTCAGTTACAGTAATTTGTTCACAACAGCTGTCAGACATCTTATCTCCAATATGAACTCAGCTGTAGGAAGTTTCTTGTGCACTGTGGCAAATCCAGGTGCAAGATTTTTGTCCGATGGTGAGTCTACATGCAGGAAAAAACAGGGGGCAGTGAAACATGTGTTCTTTGCACATCGCCTCTCATTTCACAGTAGACTGTCTTGGAATTCAGTTTGGGTCATCTTTTCATAGCTGCTGCATAGAGGGACAAGAAATGATGAAATCACGAGCTGGAGAGGAGGCATTTTAACACGCATACTGTTGTGCTGGAGTCCTACTGCCTACAGTTTATGCTACTGAAGTTGCTGTAACTTATCACAGGCAGGGGGATCCACTAGGACCTACTGCTCTCATTTATTTCATCTGCTCTGCACAATTTGTTTAAGTGAATTTAGGGCTGTTAGACAGTGCTTGTCCAGCAGCCTTTAAGACCAAGATCCTGTATTTATTTAGCCACAGAACAGGAACTGCAGTGCATGGTTAACTCCCACTTTTTGCCACCAATATCTCTTAACCCTGAGCCAGAATGCCTTCGGCCAGAGGAGACTCCCAACTAGAGACAATGGGGGCCAAGCCCATTAGTGCTTTTCTAAGTAGAAACTAGACTGAGAATTGCTACACTCATTTCAGAGGTGCTGCCCCAGGGCAAATTAGCTGGTCATCAGCTTCAGTCACTGCTGACCACCAAGGGTACAAGCAAGGGTGAGGACCTCCATCTCTTCTCTCCCAAAATGATGTGATGTTGAGCAAATTTCTACCTGCAGCTTTATAATTTCTGTAGCGTTAATCTGCACAGCAGTGAGCTACACTTTCCATTTGTAGGCTCACATAGTCAAAACAACTAAATATGCTTTTGTACAGCACAAACAAACAGGAAACTGCCTGATTTCCTTTCTGCCTCTCCCTCCCCACCCCCATTTTTCAAATTATCAACCAGTTCACCTGATTTGTGAAGAGAAGACAATGAGCAACATCACTGTCAGTGTGGTTGTACCTTGCCATCTTAGCCATCAGACAGAAAATATGCTTCCTGTTTGTTGCCACAGCTGCCACTGATATTGCAGAGCCAAATGCTAGCCAGGTAAGAAAGCTCTCTAAAATTGCTGAACTGTGTATCATAAAGCACAGAGCTGGGGTCTGGGAGGCAAGACTTTAGGGTCTGGTTCATTGCTTTGCAGCTGGTTTAGTACAGGTTTAACTTCACTAACCCAGAACTCTCTCGTCTGGCAAACTCCATAATCCATCATGATGTTAGTTAGTGAGATGACCACTTACCTCCAGATCTGAGGAAGTGGGTCTGCGCCATGAAAGCTCATCATATAATAAATTATTTTGTCAGTCTTTAAAGTGCTACATGACTGCTGGTTTGTTCACTTATGTTTGTGGCCAAGTTTACCATGGTCTGATAAAGTTTGTTTACAGATACCAGTCCTGGCTCTCAGTGTTCTGTGCTTTTGTTTAGCTGCAATTTACCCCTAAATGTCTTCTAGAAGCCCAATAAGCAGTGGAAGTGTTGGAAATATGCTAGAGAAATGTGACCTCCTGTTGTTTGGCAAGTTCTCCACACTAGGCTCTTGCCACACAAAAATCTACACACCAGGCTCTTACTTTCCTCCTATAACCAATTCATATCAATGTAACTCCACTGAAGTCAAATTCAGCTATTTTTGATTTATTACAGGGAAAACAAAATTCAGGAGCATTAGTCTTACCATATCTTTGCCTCAGTGCCCCAATTCATAACATGGAGGAAAACTATTCCAGAGATGTCTAGTAGGGTGGTCATGTTATTCATGGAGGGAACAAAGCCTCCTGAGTCAATGCAATCTGGATCAAACCTGCAGAGGAGATGACACAATCTTAGCAGACTCAGAGGGGTAGCTGTGTTAGTCTGTATCTTCCCAAAACAAAGCAAGCAGTCCTGTAGCACATTAAAGACTAACAATTTTATCTATTAGGTAATAAACTTTCATGGGTAAGATCCACATCTTCAGATTATGGACTAGCAGACCATAAACCCTTTGGAGCAGGGATGGTTTTGTGTTGTTTGTACAGCACCTAGCATAATGGGTCTGCAACCGAAGCCCCTTGCCAGTACAGTGACACAAACAGCAAATAGTAGTAATCTGCCCATCGTTAGAAAATATTGCAAAATCTTCAAGGAAGCCTTTCAACCATAGCAAAAATGACTCTCAAAGCACTGCGGCCTGCTTCTACTGGGCCTAACAACCACCCAGATGCAAGCCAAAGAAAACACCTTGAACCAGGCAGAGTTCAGGCACAAGGGAGAGGAGTCAGTCCATTAGAACCTTCATTAATGATTTGGGGTCTGTCTTAACCATGGAGGGGACCGAAGAGGTTTGCACTGGGGTTGCTCTTCTCGAATTAGCTAACTTGAGCAAGGGCAGCCCCACTGCAAGATAAGCCTTGAACGGCTATCTCCCCACTTACACTGCACTAACTTGTGTTGGGCCTATTGTGTGAGGGCACATCCAATGGTCCTTTGTATTGAAGTTAGCTGCACTATTGCAGATTCTTTCCTGTGAATTGGAGGATAACTTGCCAGTCCCTTTTGGGCACACTGTAGGAATTGTGGGGAAGCATTGAAGAAGCAGCAGCACTTGGGTCGGGCTAACTTACACCCATTCCACAGAGTGGTCAGGGTAGTAGATGACAGGTTGTGCTGACTCAGCCATTAGCTTATACAACCACCAGTCCAGCCAACTTAAGTGAAAACGCTCCAGTGAAGGGATTTTGTATGTGGCCTGGACACAAGTCGGAGGCAACAGTTGAACTAATATTACTTCTTTTTGTGGAAGAAGCCCAGACACTGCAGTGACAAGTGTCAGTATAGAACACAAAGATATAGAATAAGTAGCCTGATAAAGAATATAATAAAAATGCCACTGACATGTCATAATAAACTCATCCCATGAAACTAAAAACAGAGCTGTGAAGGACATGCTCCCCTGGACAATTCAAAGACCCTTTACCCCAACTTGGAAGACAGCATCACTGCTTGATAATGGAAATTAATAATAAAACTCCACTTGAGAGGCACCTTTTCATCTCTAGATGTAGAGCTATTTGACAAAGCAAGCCTCATTATCCTCCGTTTGACGCAGTTGCAAAATATTTGCTCCAAGTCACAGAGATGGTGAAGTTCAAAGGATACGCAAGGTGGTGTAGCAAGATGAACAGGGAATGCCTCGGGGTGACATCGCAAGACATCATTAGAATGGTCATGTAAGCCAACTCTCAGCTCCCTGCTCTGTCCCGATGGCCTCCCAGGAACTGAGAAAGTCCATCAGCAACAGAAGGGAGCTGTGAAAGTTCAGTCGTGTTCTGTGGAAGCCTCAGTGTCCACATACCACTGGCTAAATGCAAAATTTGTCCTCTCAATTACAGCTACCCGGATGGCAAGAAGTGGTGGCAGCGACAGGAAGGGTGGGAGAAGGCTGGACAGGCCAGCACTCAATATGCCACCAAAGTGTTAGGTTAAAAATATCCTTTGTGTTCAAGAGAGGCAAGAACAGGAAGGAAGCAGGGGTTAAGTCTAAGCAAAATGAGTATGTCCAAAAGACACATTAATTCAAACAAGTCCTTTAGAGGGGAAAAACTCCTGGTGCCAATTCTGTAAGGTAGAGAATAAGGACCTACATATTGTATGTATTCTTCTAGCACCAAAAACTCCATGCAGGATTGGAACTACTGTGTTAGGTGCTTTACAAACTCTAGGTGCCTAAATACCTTGCAGAATCGGGGCCAAACTCCTATTAAAATCAACAGAAGTCAGGCACCTAAATACCCTGGGAACACATGGGCATTAGGGTTTGTCTACACAGGGAAGTTATACTGGTATTAGGTAGGATGTGAATTTAAAGTACAGTGGTTACAGAAGTATAACCCTACCTCCATCCTCCAAATGTGTTCACTTATTCAGTATAAGAGGGTGTGGTTTTCGTTTAGCATATATTACTTGGGAAAGGGTTTCTAAACCACCCCCACTCCCTTCAAAAAGCCACTCAAAAGAAATTATATGTCCGTACATGGATTTCTAATCAGTATATCAGACTAACTACAGTGGTATAACTGGTCAAAACTTTCCCATGTAGACAAGTCTTTAGAAGAGTTATCCCTGCCTCAAAGTGCTTACAGTACAAGCACAAGAGAGACAAAGAACCAACAAATAAGCAAGAGTCAACAGAACAGAATTTGTATGCTACAGTTCCTCCAAGCCTCTGCTAGATTACCTTTTGTGCCACAGCTCTCCCATCCCCAGCGCTATCCATCTGCCCCAGTCCAGATCCAGGAGCTTACTTTCCATTTTTTAACCAGTGATATTAGACCAAAGATCCACACAGGGTCCACGGAGGAACAACCAACCTTTTCCTGAGCATCACTGATTTGCCCAGCATGGTGCAAACAAACAGATATGGTAAGACACACTGTGCCCCAGTGAATTTACAGGTGAATTACCATGCACTTATCAATCAGGGCTTTCATTATTATACTTGCTCTATAGCTTCTTCCTCTTTCAAACTGACAGCTGGCAAGGATGGCTAAGCAGTGTAAGCACCAGGTTTGCCCATGTGGGTTCCTTACCACTGTCACTTCTGAGCCCAACATAGCTAATTCAACCTTTTCTTTCTTCCTAGGTAGATATAAAATATAGACCATTTAGTTTGCTGGGAGTTGAAACCAAGACCCTGCCCCTGCTACAGGCAGGTTTACAATCCCATTGCACACCCTGCAAAAGTAGCTTAGTTCACAGTCCTCGGCTTGTCCCTTCCCACGCTGTTCTGCAGTATGCTGTGTGGTGTTTGGGCACTGCTCTACACCCCACAGCCAACCACACCTCATGTCATTTCTTAAGTTTGTAAAGCTCTTTGAGATTCTTTAACTTAAAAAATGTTTCATCTCTAATAATACTAAAGATCACAGGGTGTGCTTAAAGGAACTAGCCTAATAATTACTTACATTTTTATGATACCTTTCATCCCACAAGATCCCAAGGTGTTCTGCAGATTTAATGAGCTGATCTACAAATTATGCACAAGAGACACGTCACTTATGAAATGCAGCTACCTCTGGGGTGAGATAGAGCAGCTGCTTGGGAAGCCTACATAACAGTTTAGGGCAGAAATATGCCATATCCACCTGAAACTGTATGTAGAGCGTAGAAGATAATTACACACTTTGGAATTGCCACAGGACATCTTGAGCAATGCCATGAGATCTTCAGAGAACACCTGTTCTATATCCTTTCTTGGGGTCAAGGGGAGGGGGTATTGCCAGATGGGTTACATACTTCTAGAGGTTGTACAATGAGGTCAAAGGAGATGGCAGAGGAAAGCCAATGAGGAAATCACAGGGCTGATAAGGATCTGTGGCTGACTCGCAGTACAGTGTGTTGGAGAAGCTCATGTGGAGACAGAGGTGTGGGTTTGGTTGGTTTTGATTTCTTGTTTTTTTCCCTACCTGGCTAACATGTTTTTTCATGTCAAAACGTGGATCAAAGAAAAAAATGTAAGCAGCGAAAACAGACTCCTTTGTGGGAACAGCAACTGAATGGAGTCAACAAATTCCTGCTGGGGTGCAGGAACTGAGAACCATCATTTGTCAATCGCTAACAAAGTATGTCCTGCAAGGCACACAAGGGACATACAGGAGACGTACAGGGCATCACAGATGGGAGAAAAGTCAACCTACTTTATAGGATGGCATCTTCTATAGCATGGTTTCCCAAACTGGGGGGTGTGAAGAAATTCCAGGGGGGGCACAAGGTGACCCAGCCCCCTGCCATTCCCCCCACCTGAAGAAAAAACAGCCTTTGCTTCCAGCTCTCAGCTCCTGCCATTTTACGTGGGTGACCTGGCACAGCTGCTATAAAAAGCAGGCAGACGGCAAAGATCCAGGTGGAGCCACCTGCAAAGGGAGGTGAGTGGATTGGAGAGAGAAGGGAGAGGAGGATGGGGTTAGATAGCGGGTTGGGAGTGCGTGAGACTAGGAGGCTTGTAGTGCCTGGCTTTGGGGGATGGAAGGGGGCTCAGAAGCAGGGGCTTGTGGGGCTTGGGCAGCTGGTTTGTGGTCCTAATGGGGCTTGGGTGCCTGGCCCCAGCAACATGGGGCTCAGGAGGCTTGGGCTGAGAGGCAGGTGGCTGGCCGTAGCAGCAGGGGGCTCAGGCAGAAGGCTGGCCCCAGCAGTGCAGGGCCCCGGCGGCTGGCGGGCAAGCAGGTGGGTGGCTGGCCCTGGCAGCGCGGGGCTCGGGCAGCTCAGACAGGCGGCTCTTACAGCACAGGGCTCACACAGGCAGGCAGCTGGCATGGGCAGCTCTAGCAGCTGGCACAGGGCTCAGGCAGCTGGTGCTGCACTAGGCACCTGCAAAGGGCCAAGAAACTATTTGTAATTATTTTTAATTTTAAATAACATTTTTATATCAAGTTTTTGTGTTTATTTAAAATTACGAATTGAATGTTTTGTTAAAAGCGGAGGTTGGATAATGGTAAAGAAGAGGTGAGGGGGCATGAGGGTTTCTCAAAAATGGGCATGATGCCAAAAGCTTGGGAACCACTGTCCTATAGGGAACCATTTGGCCTTTGTGTTATAGAGAAGATATTTGGAACAATTATTTAATTCTCTCAAGAAACAGGTTTGAACTGCAAGACCTGATTAGAAACCCTTCCTCCCACAAGATTCCAAATCCAGGGGGCAGATCTCAAGGCTCACAGACCTCTCAATCATCCTGCTCCCTAAGATAGAGGTGCCTATCATTTTCCATTTAAGTTGTAATTTCAGACCATACATGGAATTCAGTTGCAAGAAGCTTATTTGGAGAGGCAGCAGGTACTGCTCTTGCACAGACAGACATCCCCCACCCCCACGTCACCTGCCTTCACTCTCTGCAGTCAAAAGCCTGGTTTCTGTTGGGCCTAGATTCTTACCAGCCCACAGGGAGGGCTCCCTGACTCTCAAAGGCATTGCAGCCACACCCCTTTCCCATGCCCCTGTAGTAAGAGCAGTAGGGAGTGAGCCACAGACATCAGCTATGCTGGCCACATGCTTCCCAACCCATATTGCCTCTTTTAGTTGAGATTTTAAATCAGTGATACTCGAACAGAGGCTCCGTAGCCACAAGTGGCTTTTTACTGCATCTCTTGTGCCTCCACCTAAAATACTGTGTGATTTAATTATTAACTAATCAGGATGCTTTTATCCAATTGTAGTCAATACAAATAATACTTGGTCAGTCACTTTGTTGAGAAATATAAACTATTTCCCCTGTAACACTGTTTTACTAGGACTATACCATAATAATAATCTGATTGCTAATTTGGCTCCTGATTATTACTGTGTTAAATAAAAGATTTCAGGAAATCCCTGTTGTAACACTGTATTAAGGACCTGAGTCACTTTCATATTGTACAAATTGCGACCACGTCAAATCTGTCTGCAGGTAATTTAGACAAAAAAAGAATTGCTTAGAGACTGTCCCACCGAATTTTACCAGGTTTCACCTGCCAAGCCTCACAAACAAGGCAATACAAGAAACAACCCTAAGCACCAGAGGAAATGTGGTCAAGGGCCAGTACTGCTCACTCTGAGATGAGAGGAGAAATTCATTGGGTCATAGCCCAACTGGTGAGGTACAGAAAAAATTCAAGTCACTAGGAAACAGTTAATCATTTTGCTCCCTTCTCTTTCCTGTGGTTGCCGTACCCTTTTTGCCCCCAAACTGGTCACAGTGGAATTCCTGTCCCACCTATGCACATTAAGTTCTGGGGAAAGGGAAGTAGTATGCCTAAAGGTCATGGGGCAGGCTTCCCTCTTAAAGTAGGGCCTCCCCTGAACAGAGCATCATGCAGAAATGGGGAGAAAATAGCTCCACAGCAATCCAGAAACCTCTTCCATCCCTATCTCTCCCATCAACCACCAGTAGCCAACATCCTCCCACTCAATAACAGTCCTACCAACACCAAGAATCTACCCCTTATTTTGTTGCCAAGTACCTGTTTTCACAAGGCACTGTGAAATTAGGTCAGAACAAGAAAACGCAAGAGTGTTATACAGAAACTAACCTCTTATGTAACGCTGCTCACCAGTAGATCTCAAACCACTTCACAAAGGTCAGCATCGTTATCTTCATTTAACTGAAGCAACTAACATATAGAAAGGTCAAGTGATTTGTCCAAGGTCACCAAGACCAGTGCAGCGCAGGAATAGCCCCTAGGCCCACTAGATTACAGTCCAGTCTGCTATCCACTAGAGGCAGAATTCTGGGGGAAGGGTTAAGTAGAAAAAGACTGAGAAACGTGGACCTACGCTTCAGAGCAGCAGATTACAAATCAAGACTACTGTTTTTTCTTGATGACTGTAAATGACTTGGGTAAATCATAGAATCCCTTTCTGTCTCAAGTACAAACTTAGGAAGTTTACAATTTCCCTTTGAAAGAGAAAAATACTTGTACTTTCATAGTGACCTTCATAATACAATAATACACTGCCCTTTTAAAGCTATTCTAGGAATGTCAATGCACTTTACAATAAAAACTGAGCTTTGCAATAACATCCCAGTAAGATAAATGTTACTACCATTTTAGCCAACAGTGAAACTGAGGCAAATCGAGGGTAAGTAACTTGGCCCAGGTTACATGGCAAACTGGTGGCAGAGGTGTGATCAGAACACAGAGTCCTGACTTCCAATCTGTTGTTCTAATGACTAAGCCATTTTCCAGCTACACAGGCTGCAATGGCTGAGTGCTACACAAACATGAAGAGGGACAAGATGGGTGAAACTATACCTCTTATGGACCAACTTCTGTTGATGAAATAGAAAAGATTTCTTTCAGGACCAGAAGAACAGTTCTGTGTACGCCGGTAAGTTCCTCTCTCTCACCAACAAAAGTTGGTTCAATAACAGATATTACCTCATTCACCTCATCCCTCTAATATCCTGTGACCAACAGAGTTACAACACTGGAAACAATAAGAACACTTACTAATACTTGGCACTTGCCTTCAAAGCACATGAAAAGCCTTCTTGTTCATGAGCTCACTAGAACATAGGTAACATACGTACTGTCTCCACTATACAGATGGGAAAACAGATACAAAAAGATCAAGTGACTTGGCCATTGCCATACAGCAAGCAGAGCTAGGAGAAAACCCAGGAGAGCTTCTGGTTTCCGATCCTTTGACCAGACCATCCCTCTTTCGACATGGCCTTTGTGCTCCTTATATTCCATATGAACTTTGGGACATTTAAGTGGAACAAGCACTTGATTAAAAGAAAATAGGGCAGCATTTACATTATGCTATGGATTCAGGCTTCCATACACCCTTCAGTGATGGTGACAGCCTAGAGTTTCACTGCTGTTTATAATATAAACCCACATGCTGCTGAAAAGCATCTCAGACCACGGCCCAGTCATTTTTACTCAGAGCTAGAAGAAAATCCATGCGTGGGTTGGTGTTAGCCACAGCGCCTCAAAGCTCTCAGTGCATTACCGCAGCTCACCCAGCTCAGATAACTTTAATTAAGTAAAATCTCACTGTAATTACCTAGATGAGGACAATGGAATAACGGTTGGTTTAGGCATCCTGGGATCAGTTACACTACTGGTTGACCTGTGCTGCAGTCAGTCAGCGTTAACCTTCTTCTCTAGAATAAGAGGTTGCAGGATGTGTACTAAGATGTAATTGGAAGACAAGGCACAGAAATACACACAGAGTGAGAAAGCAATCAAATCTATTTTTTTAATCTTGCTGTTCAGAAGGACTGCTCACACAAGTGCCAATAATGTTTCTGATCCTGTTCTTAGTGGAGTTTTGCCATAGCCCCACCACTTGCAAGATTAGGGGCAGCAACAGAAGGATCCCAGAAAAATGAAATAACATATACCTACAAACAGCACTGCATTTAAAACAACAGCAAGCAACACTTTTCACTTTAATGGTTTCACTTTTTAGTGCCTACCCGTAACATGGGATTCTGTGGTGTCAGTGGCCCCGATCTTTTATGTTGAAGGATTTTGCATCTTTACTTTCGCAGTAGTTGTACAGTATGGTAGCTTTTGGTTTAAAAGTACAATGAGACTTAGTCATTAGTAATCATTAACCCCATGATCAATCTTCATCAGATCCAGGCACTCACTCCAGCACACTGGGCTCAGCACCCAAATCCACAGTCCCAGGCCCCTCCCCTTTTCAGTGCAGGCTCCACTCCAACCCCCTGAGCATCAGACTAATCCTCCTCCCAAGCCTGGCACATACTCCAACCCCCTGAGCCCTACATACACCTCCCTTCCCATGCTCACACTCATTTCAATCTCCCCACAGCCCCACACCAACCTCCCCTCAGACCCACTAGCACCCTCTTACAAGCCTGGCCCCGACTCCAACTCCCCTCAGCCTCACACCCAACCCCTTCCGAGCCCGGCACCCACACCGACCTCCCCTCAGCCCCACACCCATCCCCCTTCCGAGCCCCGTCCCCACTCCGACCTCCCCTCAGCCCCACACCCATCCTCCTTCCGAGCCCCGTCCCCACTCCGACCTCCCCTCAGCCCCACACCCATCCTCCTTCCGAGCCCGGTCCCCACTCCGACCTCCCCTCAGCCCCACACCCACCCCCTTCCGAGCCCCGTCCCCACTCCGACCTCCCCTCAGCCCCACACCCACCCCCCTTCCGAGCCCGGTACCCACTCCGACCTCCGCTCAGCCCCACACCCATCCTCCTTCCGAGCCCCGTCCCCACTCCGACCTCCCCTCAGCCCCACACCCACCCCCCTTCCGAGCCCCGTCCCCACTCCGACCTCCCCTCAGCCCCACACCCACCCCCCTTCCGAGCCCGGTCCCCACTCCGACCTCCCCTCAGCCCCACACCCATCCCCCTTCCGAGCCCGGTCCCCACTCCGACCTCCCCTCAGCCCCACACCCATCCCCCTTCCGAGCCCGGTCCCCACTCCGACCTCCCCTCAGCCCCACACCCATCCTCCTTCCGAGCCCCGTCCCCACTCCGACCTCCCCTCAGCCCCACACCCACCCCCCTTCCGAGCCCCGTCCCCACTCCGACCTCCCCTCAGCCCCACACCCATCCCCCTTCCGAGCCCCGTCCCCACTCCGACCTCCCCTCAGCCCCACACCCACCCCCCTTCCGAGCCCCGTCCCCACTCCGACCTCCCCTCAGCCCCACACCCATCCCCCTTCCGAGCCCGGTCCCCACTCCGACCTCCCCTCAGCCCCACACCCACCCCCCTTCCGAGCCCGGTCCCCACTCCGACCTCCCCTCAGCCCCACACCTATCCCCCTTCCGAGCCCGGTCCCCACTCCGACCTCCCCTCAGCCCCACACCCATCCCCCTTCCGAGCCCCGTCCCCACTCCGACCTCCCCTCAGCCCCACACCCATCCCCCTTCCGAGCCCGGTCCCCACTCCGACCTCCCCTCAGCCCCACACCCATCCCCCTTCCGAGCCCGGTCCCCACTCCGACCTCCCCTCAGCCCCACACCCATCCCCCTTCCGAGCCCGGTCCCCACTCCGACCTCCCCTCAGCCCCACACCCATCCCCCTTCCGAGCCCCGTCCCCACTCCGACCTCCCCTCAGCCCCACACCCACCCCCCTTCCGAGCCCGGTCCCCACTCCGACCTCCCCTCAGCCCCACACCCATCCCCCTTCCGAGCCCCGTCCCCACTCCGACCTCCCCTCAGCCCCACACCCATCCCCCTTCCGAGCCCGGCCGGTCAATCCTCCTGATTCCCCCGTCCCGGCTAACCCCACATGTTCGTTCACGTCCAGGCCCCCGCCAGCCCCGCGCCGCTCCGGCCCTGTGAGCCCGACTCCCGCCCCCTCCAGCCGGACTCCGCCTGCGGGCGGCGGTGAGCGGCGCTACGACGCATGCGCCGACTCCCTCCGCGCCCTCGTTTCCCCGGAGCCTGTGGGGGGAGGGGGCGCGCGCGCGCTCCTTTTCTCCCCCCTCCCCCCTCGCTCGCGCCCGCGTCGCGAGACTGGCTGCGGCGGCCACGTAGCGCTGCGGCGGCGGCAGCTGAGGGGAGCGGGAGCCGCGTCCGGCGGCGGCGGGGCCTGGGCCTGAGGCGGCAGCTACGCGAGCGCCGCGGCGGCGGCGGCGGCTGAGGGGGCCGAGCGGGAGGGAGGGCCCCGGCGCCCGCCCCCTCCCTCCCTCCCTCTCCCCCCCCCGCTCCGCCCGGCATGGACGGCGGCGGCGGTGGCTCGGCCTGGGTGAGTGTGGGCCGCCCGCCAGCCTGGCAGGGGACCCCGGCGGCCTGGGGGCAGCCGGTTGGGAGCGCGAGGCCCCGCCTTTCCCGGCTCGCGGGGAGTGGGTGCGCCGCCTGGGGCTGGGGAGACCGCAGGGGCTGGGACACCCCCAGGGGCGCCAGCTTCTCCCGGGGGGGGGGCTGCGCGGGGGGCGCCCCAGCGGCTGCCCCGCGGGGGGGGGCGGGCTCGCACCACTCGCGTGCAGCCCAGGCACGTGGGGGCTGGGCTGCACGACGCAGGTAAATCTTCGCTTGCTGCATCTTCCCCTGGGCTGGGCGGCTGCATTTCCACAAACCCTCCCGCTCGAGGTGCCCGGGCCTCTCGCCTTCCCTGGAGCGGTAGCTTAAGTGTGGGGCAGCGGGAGAGGTCAGGTGCCACCTCCTCCCCGCAGCCCCTCACCTGCGAGCTGTACACTCGCGGCCCCTCTGTGCGTGGCAGGGATGGGAGTGGGAGCAGTTAAGCACATGCCTTTCCTTTTCCCTGCTGCTGGGTCTGGTGTTGTCATGGGGTATGTGGGGGGGTAACAGCCTTAGGGCAGAATAAATGTCCAGGGCTACGGGCAATGTTTTCTCGTTTCTTTAGTCACTCCATAAGGCATCTCGCCTTGAGGCTCCTTGGGTGAATTGTGCAGTATGCATGGTTCTGTTTGTATGGAGCTCTCCTGTGTGCAGCTCAGGAAGCTGTGAATATCTTTGTACCTGCCTTGCAAGAATGAGATGGTTAAGCGTAACTATGATAGCTGCAGGTATCAGAGGCATAGCCGAGTTCGTCTCTATCTTCAAAAACAAGAAGTTGTCCTGTGACACCTTATATACTAAGAGAGAACTTGGAGCAAAGCTTTCCTAGGCAAAGACACGCTTTGGGCAGATGCATGGGTGGGGGGGTTTCCAGAAGAGGGTTTAAATATAGGCTTGTGAAAAAGAGGGAGTCTCAGTGAAGGAGAGTGCCAGAGTTGACAAGATCTGTTCAGTCATGGATAGGTGCACGTTTTTTGATAGTGCTGAGGTTTTGAATCTGGTTGGCGAAGGGATCCAAGGAAAAGTGTTGAGGTGGAGAGAAGGATGGTGTGTGCCTTGAGTGAGGGTACTCTATGAAGGATGAGCATTTTTTTCCAGAGCATGGCCTGAGGCTTATTGTTTTAGGAACTGCAAGTGGTACATGTTTTGTTGGCAGTTGTGTGTGCATGATGAATCAGGAGACTGATGCTGGTGTGTGTGCACTGAATAGAGGAGATACTCTAATGTGCAAGCATTGATTTGTGAAAGATGGTCTGCTGCACCTTGATTTATCATGGCATTGACTGATAACCTTGTTTATTCACGTGGTCTTACTGTGGTTGTTAGATTTTGTGTGTACTGACTGCATTGAGAGTGTAACCCTGATGTGCTTGTACTGAATTACATTCATGTAGGTTTTGGGTTCATAGAGATGTTATGAAAAAGTTTGGGCTTGGGGGAGACTCATTTAAAAATCATAGCATCTTTACTGACATTTTATCTATTATTTTGGTTTTAAAATAGCATCTCCTTTTCATTTTAAACAATAGAGTTTTCCTATAACCAGTGGTATCTTGTTTCTAGAATCTTTTCCCACCTGCTTAAGATACTGAGTGTTTAAGAACCCTGTCCCCACCATAGATCACTTATGCTCAAATCTTGATGTTGACAGCATAAAGGAGTGGTTCAGATGTTGGATAGGAGATTTTTCAGAAGTGTACAACTGAGAGATCATAAAATGTGAAATCATAGTTTATATAGACTTTGTAGATTATGCAAGTGTGCAGTGCTGGGGGAGAATGGTGTTTATGCATTTGTTGTTATGAAATTTTTAATGAGTATGTTCCCAGTTTTTTTACAGAAGTATGTAGTGATTGGGGTTTCTGTGCCTACCAACTTTAGACCTGACCTGCAAAAAATAGATCTGGTGTATTTATGAACATCAGTTCAAAAAAAAAAATAGAACTATAATATGCAGTAGCTTCTGTAACTGTTGAGCTTTATGTAGTTGACTTACATTATTTACACTGGCATAAACTATTTCACTTGCATTTTTAAGCTAGTACAGCACCACTGAGCTTTTTAAAATTCTTTGGTGGGTTATTTGACACTTAATGTGGAAACAAAAGCAGATGTTCAGCTTTTCATATTAGAGTACATCTTTCATGAGCAGATTTTAAGTTTAGTGCCATCTTAGCTAGATTTTAAGGGTAATATATCAATTTGGACATGTCAAATGTTGGAAGAATCTGCTTTTGTTGCTGGAACATTAGGGTTCGGGAATGTGAGATTATCATACTACAGTTGAGTACATGCATATAAAGGTGAAAATACTGTGTGCCTATACAGTTAGGAAATGACTTCCCCATGTAAAGTTAGGGGAGTTTAGGTAGTTAGCCTAAGGAAGAGGTGGTGGAAAAAACCTTCAAACTCATGAAGCGAAACTTGGATAGACCTCAGTAAACAAGAATGCATCTTTCATGCTTAGTATATATTGAAGAGTAGCATGCAGCCAGCATATTTGAGACAGGAATAGAAATGTTTTAGGTGATTCTAAAACTGCATAGATAAATGGCATTTATTTAGCACTTTATACATACTAGTGCCTGTACAAAAAGCAAGTCTATTGTTCCTGTTATGCTAAATTTCTTTTGCAGGGGCAAAGAAGTGGCAACCTGTTAAGAAGATAATCTCTTCTGAAAACCTGTTTCTTTGGGTTAATATTACAGAACTTTTTCTAACTACTTAAATTCCAGCAACATAGAGCAGCTGGTCACATAATGTTTTCTGCTGAGAACAGTTGTTTTGCTATGAGATACAGAGCTTGACTTTTTTATTGGAAGACAAACTGGATAAAATAACTTAAAAAAACATTTAATTTCTAACACTTTAGTTGTGTTGCTAGTTCTTTACATTCTTCCAGTTTTATAATCTTAAATTACTAAAATGGATTATTGTATGTTTCTTTAATTTTCTGATTGTTAGTAGAATTTCAGATTTTACATGGCAGTTTGTCTTTTAAGAAGCTTTGCATTTAAAATATCCATCTGTGCTGATAAAGAAGTCTAGGGCATTATTAACGTTTTTACTGTATGATTGCAAAGTCAGTGAATGATCTGATACCTAATTACAACCTGTGTCATTTTCAGATATGCTGAACTTTTGTTAAGTCAGAATTGTTAAAATATTTCAACCAGGCTAATGCTTGTTCATATGAGTTTGAAGTCAGTGGGATTTACACTCCTGAACTTACATAAGGGTAGGATATTCTAAAACCCCTAAGTGCCTTAAATATGTTAAGGACCCTAATTTTTGGCTTTAAATACTTGTCCACATACTTAACTTTAAATGAGTTCATGTGAGTAAAATTATTTATCTCCTTAAGCATTTGCAAGATCAAGTTCTGCAATTTTGTAAAATTAAAATAAGTTAACCTAACTGTAGAGGCATTTTGAAAAAGAAACCTTTGGTAATTCATTTCATCATAAATTTTAATTTTCCAGACATGAAACAGTACAAATTTTAAAATTAGTTTGTGAAGCCTCCCCCTCAAAATTGTGATTTATATCACTCCAGTGTCCCCTCTGATCTTTTTCATCCATGTGTGGGATAAATTTTTACATGCACCCTGGCAAGTGTGAATGTGCAGCACCAATAGAAGCAAAAAACCTAGTTGTAGGAGCTCTGCTAATCATCTGGACAGCATTTGAATTTCTCCTGAGCAGTTGCAGAAGCCTACAGTTTAGGGAACATTGCATTCCACATGCTGGAGAACAGTTTCATAGAGTGATGCTCTTGAGGTACAGCAGTGGTGCCAGCAGATCAAACTCAGTACAAGCAGCTTGCATTAGTTTCCTTGCCACTGTCAGATGCTCTTCCCTAACGAGGTTTCAGACCAATAGTTTACTCTCAGGAGAAGTACTCAGATTTTAGCCATCCAAAACTTTGCAGACTGCTGCAACCACAGGCTACATTCAGTGTTTCTGGAGCTCTTGCTTGCAGTTTTACTCTAAATTTGGAAAATTCAGTATTTTACATAGGGATGTTAAAGAGTAATCTGGTAACCAAGTAATTGCCAAAACTTCTGTCGGTTACTCAGTTAATTCCCCACTGCTCTTCATTTAAAAGGCTGAGCCAGCACACAGGCTGGCTCAGCTTTAACAGCGGGGAAACTGCCTGATCCCAGGGCAAGCAGGAATAGAGGCTGAGCCAGCCACTCTCTATTTACTTGGGGGCAGGGCTATGAGTAACGGATAGCACTAACCGATAAGCCCATTACAAGATACTCATTGGGTAGTCATGTAACCTGATACTCTATTACATCACTAATTTTAGTGGAAAAGTGCTGTTAAAATGGAATATAAGAGAGAATTCTGTAGAGCCCCGCAAATCTGGAGATGTCCTTTTTATATCTGGGGGTACCCACAAATGTGAATGCAGATCAGATTTGCAGATGAAAGTACCAATTTTGTATCCCCACCAGGCCCTAGAGTTCTGTAATGGGCTTGCTTTTTGCATAAAAAATTTTAGTACTAGATGCTAGCTATGAAGCTTAACAGGGTACTCTTAAAAATACGCTATTAGCCTTTTGAGTTGAGGTGACTACTTTCTTTGACAGAGAGATGTGAATTCTTACGTCAGCAATATTAGGATTCTCTCTCTTACCTGACATGAAATGGTCATGGAGTGTCATTCTTTTCTAAACATTAAAAACTTCTCTTTAGTTTGTTTCTGAAGGAATATCTGATGTAACCAACCCAGAGAGACGACATGGAGACAGGCAATCAAGTAGGATAAAAGAGTACAGATCTGCATAACTTTTTTTCAGGTTGTAGGCTTTATGCTTGAAAATTTATGGGCTGTCATTCTGTGCTCTGCGTAGCATCGTTTGTTTGAATGCTGTAAACAAAACCACATAAATATTTGACTTGGAGCATAGCTGAATCTTGATGCAGAGAGCTTATTGGAACTCTGCTTGCACTGTGGCTGGTTTGTTTTGATGAAGACAGTAAAATTCTGCTCCAAATGCTACACTTACTCACTGGCATTGGTTATTTAAAACTATGTTGTGAAAAGCGTGTTGTAAAATATTAATGTTTCAATGAATCCTGTGCCTGAAGTCAAATCACATGGCAAGGCTAGTGTGAATTTTGGCGGTTAATGAAGGCAGCAAATTAAATCAGCAGAGAGATTGGGCATTTACTGGATGTTGATCTGATTGCTAACTCCTGACAGTAGGGTTGATTTTTGGACATCTATAAAATAGCTACAGTGCTCTATTATAGTAAAGTTATGCCTGTACATTTTTTCCTCTAGATAAGCCTCTTAATTTATGTATCTTCCAGTTCCCAACTAGTTCTACATCCACATGTATATACATCAGGGTGGGAGTCCTTCACTTGGGAAAGAGTGGTATATATTTTGATAATATAACTGCTCATTTTAAAAAGTGCAGGAAATTAATTTCTTCAGATTCTTGAAGAATGGATATTCCATGGAAGCAAGTTTCTTAAAAATGAGCAACAGAAGAAAGAGTTATTGAGGATGCTATCTCAGTACTTCCATCAGCTCTTAAATGTTAGCTTCATTTAGCTCCAGCATTCGTGTGACTCTTCTCAGATAGCAAAGATCAATTGCGGGTTTTGCTCTAAAAACAATGGAAAGGCAAAGAATTAAACTTGATGAAGTTGCAGCCTATTTCTGTACTAGTAGTGTTACTTTCAGTGTGGCGCAAATGAGCCTTTTAAAGAAATAATTAAACTACTTTGCTCAGTATATATTCTTCCAGACAGATTTTGGTTTGAGATCTGAAGTCCACTAATACATATTTCAGTGGAAAAATAGAGAATGAAAAAAAGGTATTGCCATTGATGAAAAATGATTGTTAGAACTTAAGAAATTACACAGTAAGTGAATACAAACTGCTATAAAGGGGATAAATATGTATATACATGATGCTATTGATTCTATATCTGAAAAAACCCAGGATATTGTGTCCAAGTTGCTTATGATAGCATCCAAAAATCAGAGAAAAGTATAAAAAAAAAAAGAGGTATGTGACATTTTCTTATACAAAAACATTGAAATTCAAAGTAAGGGTCTTCTCAGGTGTACTTATTCCAACCCTGACATTTGTGTTCAATGTGCTCTTTAAGCTCTGTGAATCAAATAATACAAATTCAGACCCGAAACGCATTGTGGAAATACCATTTTTTCCCCCTCGCTCTCTCCTAAGCCTAAAGGTCAGTTCTTTGTGTCTCTTTTTTTTCAGTGACCTGTCGTCTTTTGGGATGCATCTACACTAGCAAGTTCTTTTAGAAAATCTGTCCCTTTCTCAAAAGAACATGTAGAGCATCTACATACAAATTGTGCTCTTTTGAGCTGAAATCAAAAGAATCTTCTGCTCTTGGATCAGGAAGAACGCTTTTTTTGAAAGAGTCTTTTGAAAAAAGCATATATAGATGCTCTGAGGCACTTTTTTCAAAAGAGCATTCCTCATGGTGCTGGCTCATTCTCTCAAAAGAGCAGAGGCTGTGTGGCTGCTCTCGCTCGAAAGAGCAGATCAATTTTTTTTAATCTGCTTTTTGTGTGTGGGAGTGCTCTTTCGAAAGAAGATTTTTCGGAAGAGATCTTCTGGAAGAACTTCTTTAGAAAGATCACTGTAGTGTAGACACAGCCTCGGTGAATCAAATAATGGCTACATACGTTGTTTCCAGCTGCCATACAAATATTGAAGAGGATTTTGATCAAAGTATAGTATTTAGTTGACACAACAAGAGACTAAAAAGGAGCACTAAATTTATCCGGAAGGAGGTTGTAGTGGGACTTGACAAATTGTAGCCTGACTGGGAGCAGTGTTGGAGAGTGAATCAACCGCTCCCCTCCAACCAGGTGTGGCAGCTTCTGTGCTGTGGGGCTTGGCCTGATGTCCCACTTCAGGTGTTGTGACATGGTACGTTGGGTCACAGTTCCATTCAGGTTTGGCCCATATACAGTTCTGTCATTATGAAAGGGCAACCACACCAAACCCAAGTTTTTTTCCTCCCCAAGCTCCTCTCCACCAACTCCATCTGCTAGGTCAGGGGCATGACATTTTGTAAGCAGGGGCACAGCGCAATCATTGTCTCCCCTCCCCTCCGGCTTCCACTGCTTTGCCAGACCTCCGCTTTCTCCTGCACACCCTCTACCACCAAGGGAACACCCCCCCCAACCACCACCACCATTGGGTCAATTAGAATGTGCAGAGGCCCTGAGTCAAGCAGAGGGGGCAGTCAACGAGTTTCCAGCTTGGTACAGTTTCCTCCTGGGATCCTCCCCCAATGGGCACCCCCTTCCTGAGCATGCCCTCTTACCCCTGCCCCGCATCCTTTCCTCTGGTCCTTCTGCTGGTGTGGGGTGGGGGGTGGCTAATTGCAGGGCCGAAAAGTGGGGCTCAACATACAAAGTTTGCTCATCCCTGTGCTAGGTTGAAATGTCACTCACTGAAATTTGGCCTGGCTAGGGTTAGGGCTAGGTCATGGTGGAGGGACAGCTAGGCCAAACCTGAGCTGAAGAAAATTTTGAATGCCTGAAAAGACAAGCAGAAATAGTTATGTAACTTCACTGTAACAACCTTTCCCACTGTAAGCTGCACATTTGTTTATTACGATTATTTTTATTTGTTGTGGTTGGTTAGTCAGTTGACTCTGCAGTTGGCATTAATTGGACTCTAGGTTGGGCACTGCTTTTAAAAGCAAAAGTCTCTAAGCACAAATTTATAATGGTCACTGGCAGTTGCATTTTTTGTCAAGAATGTTCCATTCTTTCTTTCCTGAAAGCAGCTTAAGTAGCTAGTTGAATTTATAGTCTGTGAGAATTTTTTCAGTTTTTGAGACTACTTGGACAGTGCAGAAATTATGCTTTCTTTGTTAGAAGACTTGGCACACAGTCTGTTGTCCATGATTTTGGGTTAGTAGAGACTTATGTGTACCTAGACTTTATTATTTTGAATAAACCATGGTGACACTCAAACCTCAGTGATTCAAGAGCCAAATTAGTGATTAAAACTATACAAAAGAGTCAATTAGAATGGATTCATTGTTTCTTTTTACTTATGTAGTATTTGCAGCAAAATGTTGGACTAAGTATTCGACAATTGGTTAATAACATAGTGAAAGCATCCTGATTGGTTAATAATTAAATCAGTGTTTTTAATATGCTGCAAAGAGCTTCAGGTGACATATTAAAGAACCACTTGTGCTTTACAATCCCCAGTCTGAGTGTCACTGAGCTGAAACATATTTCAAAATAGTTTTTCTGTATTTGCAGCCAAATTATTTGGACATAATATTATGTGGTTGAATATAACCCCAAAACCAAAGTCTTGGGCATTATATTTGCAAATCCTGAAATTTACATCGTGTGTGTGTGAGAGAGAGAGAGAAAATTAAATGTGAATTTAGTACTTGCAAAAGAATCCAGATTCATAGATTTTTGGAGATTCCTTTTAGTTAGAGATCTTATTCATAGTCCTGATGGAAGGGCCCCATGAATGGGGTTCTGAAGGGCTCATTTCTGGAACTGGTTCTCTTTAATATCTTTTATTAGTGATTTAGATAATGGCATAGGGAATATGTTTATAAAATTAGTGGTTGGTGCTAAACTGGTGGTGTTGCAAGTGCTTTGGAGGACAATTTAAATTGACCTGGGAATAGGAGGACAATTCAAAATGACCTGGACATACTGGAAAAGTGGTTGGAGGTAAATATGATGAAATTCATTAAGGGCAAATACAGAGTATTGCACTTAAGAGAAAACAATCCATTGCATACATACAAAATGGAAAATGACTGTCTAGGAAGGAGTACTGCAGAAAGGGCTCTAGGGATCAGAGTGGACCACAAGCTAAATATGAATCATCAGTGTGACAGTTTCGAACTGCCACTACTTATGCTGTATCATTTAGTATCTAACCTTTTGCATGACATGATGGGAAGTCTTTTCTAGGTGTTATACTAGTTTTTTGTGATATGCTACAATTCTGAAAAAAAGTTACCTAAAGTAATCATCTTAGAACAGTCTATTGAATTCTGTTGTGACTGTGGTGTTTATGCTATATTCCCAGAGTTGTGTCAAAATAAGCTAAAGACAAAATAAACTAAATAAAAGACAAAATAAACTAACCGAAAGAGTATAGAGAGCATTATTTTTCCTCTAACCTTTCAGTTGTCTTTATCTTAGGTGTTGTTTGTACCAATAAAAAGTATAATTACAGAAGTAATTGCATGAACATGTCTTTGAAATCTAGCAGGTAAAAAGGATAGGTCAGTGGTGTACAGCTTGTGGCCCGGGCAGCCCACAAGACATTTTGTTTCCCATTGCCCACGTGCAGGGTTACCAGATTCCGCTGGTTTCTGTCCATTTTTTTTGTACATGTATTGCTAAAGTGACACTCAGTAAAGCAAGGGCATGTGAAGTGAGATGTGTCCTGATTGCACACAATATTGACTGTAAAAACTGTGCACTCACTCTGCATCCATTCAGAGCACTGCTGCTGTAGTTCTGTCGGCATGTCCACAAATTCAAAGTACACAAGTGCAGTTAGCAAAACTACCCTGTCTCAGGGCACCATCTTGATTACAACAGAGATGAATGTGGGCTGCTCATGCAGTTTACTCACTAGGCTAGGTAGCCTGTCCCAGCAAAGGGCAATCTTTTTTATGGATCTTCTAGCACAGGGGTGAACAATAAACAGCTGATAGGCTGAAGGTGGTTTGCCAAGGTTACCTCCTAGTGGTCCACCATACACTTTACTTACCTGCATATCTGCAGGTACTGCTGCTTACATCTCATGTTGGCCATGGATCACCATTCCTAGCCAATGGGAGCAGCAGGAAGTGGTGTCCTGGTCGTCTCAACTTACATCTTCTGTTGGCCCAGAATGGCTATTTGTGACCAATGGGAATTGCGAGCAGCTGTACTTGCAGACATGCTGGTGAATAAAGTGTTTGACAGCCCGCTGTGGGCTAACCTTTGCAAACTGTGTTAGGCCTGTGGGCTACTTATTGTTCACCCCTCTTCTAGCACATAGCACAATTAAATCTGCAGAGACATCCTCATTACGGTCGGAACACACATGGTTTAATTTTTCAGTACTCCTGAAAATAGAAATCCTCAGACAAATCAGAAAAACCCTATTTATGGATCTTTCAGATGACAGAACTTGTTTTGCATCAGTACTTTGTGGTTTTCCTATGTAAAGTAGATGAGATATGTAAAAGGAAGGCAATGATTAGCTAGGTGCAGTGACAATCCGTAATTATTCCTGTTAAGTTGCGATAGCATTATGACTTAATTACTAAATTTTGACGTAATACAAGTTGTATCAAATATTGTTTCATTAATTAACAGTGAGATCTCCTATGCACCTGTGTTTTGTTTCTGGCCAATATTTTCCAAATGTCTGAGTAGACTAAGGCTTTGGTATCTTTGGGTGTGTCTTGAAGTATCATGGTCTGAACTGAAAGACAGGTTCACAGAAGCAAAACCAGGTTTGGAGGTGGTTCTTTTGTTTTGTTTTGTTTTAAATCAACCATTTGCATTTTCAAGTTCATGGCAAACCCTTGCTAAAGAAAACACTTCCAAATTAAGAGAAAAGTGGCCTCATCACTTCTTGAAGATTTTTCAAAGCAGAACACTACTGAGAACTCATTCACACTTCATGATTTTTACAAAATGTATTACATGGAACACAAGTTTGCTAGGTAGCATAATTAAAACTAAATTACACTTGTGGAAAAAAACCCTTGTATTTTGTGATGTATTCTCAAATTTTTATCATGCCAGTTCGCTAACTTGCTAATTTTGAAACTTCAGTGGGTAAACCAATGATCAGCATCAGTACTTTTATTACTCCTATAATAAATGTTAATACTGTTGTGAAAATGTTCAACTTGGGCTAAGTGTTGCCAACTTGACAAGGCTGAAAGATACTGACTTACAAATACTAGTCTGAATTTGGATACCTTTGTGATGACAGCCAAATCACCAACTTACTTTTACTTCAAGGTGAATTTGTTGCTGGCTGTGATTTCTGTTGGGTCACTAACTGGCTAAGAATTTGTTGGTAAGTAAGGTATAAAGTGGCCCAGTTTTGTGGACTTAATGTCCTACCATTGACATAATTTTGATTTTTGTTTTTGCACCTATATGTAATTTACAGTCAGCCTATAAAATCAGTAAAACAGTAATGTCATACTTCTGCTCCATGTGCATTTTCCTGCATGATAAATACTCTGCAGTATTTTACATTGTATCTTAATGTAAATGGTTTTATAGCCACGTGCAGTTTTCACCTCCTGTAAACTCTGCAGTTCCTGTTGCCCTTGGACTTTGTGCATCTGCTGATTGCCAATATAACTGAAAAAAGTTAATTGTCCATATTAACCTTGAGTAGCTCTTTGAACTATGAGTTAAGTTCTAATGCTAAACAATCTGTTCTATATTCTATTAAGTGGTGACGCTCTGAGTAAGGCCCTGTCTACACTAGCAAGCTTACAGAGGCACAGCTGTACTGGTACAGCTGTGCCATGTTGAGGTGGGGAGATCTCTCCTGAAAACATAAATGAGCACCAACATAGTGGTGTTCATGCATGTGCTTATGCTGATGAAACTTGTTTGTGTTTTCTCGTGCCCATGATAGATGTAAGTTTTTGCCAACATAAGTGAAAGTGTAGACATGGTCTAAATTTCTCAGACCTGAAGAAGCTCCTTGTAAGCTCCAAAGCTTGCCACACTCACCAGCAGAAGCTGTCTGTCTAATGTACTCAGACACCCACAGTTACAACGGTGCATAGTATAACTAAAGCAAGTTCTCAACTGCGTCAGATTTCCAATGCACAGGTAAAGTGGGATTGCTTAGCAGTGGAACGGGGGAAAAGGCAGTAGGTCTTTTCAGTTATATTTTCTACTGGTGTAGGTTGTGGTATATCTCACTGTGTGGATAAGGAATTCTCAAATGGAATAATGCTGTTAGGAGAAGCTAGTTAAAAGTCAGAGTGGAATCTGTTAACGTGACAGGATGTAACTTGACAATATCCGTTTCAAAACCTGTTGCTATTTTTGTTTTGTTGTTTTTGAAACAGTACAGTAGAGAAGTCAGTCATTGTCTAACCCAAAAAATTTCTTATCATGGTGGGGGAGCCAAAAAAATCTATATTCAGTTTATCATCATCATCAATAACCTTGGGTTCGTCTCCCGTTGGTGTCTGATGTCTCTCTCACTATTTTCTTCCATCTTTTCCCTGTCCAGCGCAGAGTGGCTTTGTTGTGGAGCTAGTCTACAGAAACTATTTACTATATCATCTATCCATTCTCTGTGTGGTCTGCCTCTCCTGCTCAAACCGTCCATTATGCCAAATACCAGGGTCTTGATTTTTCATTTGTGGTTCATTCTGCAAATATGCCCAAATAGTTGTAGCTTCCTTCTGCAGCAGGTTCTCTTTTGGCTGCATCTTCCTATGTAATTCCTCATTGATGACCTTCTGCATCCATCCTATTCTCAGAATCTTTCTATAACAACTCCTTTCAAAAGCCAATATTATTCTTTTTGAATCTTTCCTAATCACCCATGTCTCACATCCATACAACATGCTGCTGAATACATGCTTTTTCAAGACGTTCAGCTTCGTTCTTAAGATAATTGCTTTGCTTTTCCAGATCTTACCCATTGCCTTCAAACTCGCTTTTGCTGTTCTAGTCACTATTTCCTTCTTACAGTCTAGATCATACGTTATGTTGCTCCCCAGGTATGTGAACTTCTCTACATTTTCTAGTTTGAGCCCATCGACACTGATTTTCCTTCCTATTTCCTTATCTCCAAATACCATTGTTTTTGTTTTATTGATGTTCATAATGAGTCCATACTGCTTCCCTACTTTAACACCTGCACCATTTTTGCTAGCTTCTCCTCATCTTCCTCAATGATAATTATATCATCCACGAACCTCAAGTTGTTAATTCTTTTCCCATACACAGATACCCCTTCTACCTCTTCCTTGATATTGTCCATCACTCTTTCCAGATGTGTGATGAAGATACTTGGTGATATTGGATCTCCTTGTGTCGTACCTCTACTTGTTTTAAACCAACTTCCCAACTCCCTGCATGTCCTCACCGCTGCTGCTGCATTGTCACTGATATCCTTCAACAACCTTACCAGCGTGCTATCCCCTCTGTATGACTCCAGCACTGCCCAGGTCACTTTTTGATCAATACTGTCAAATGCCTTTTGAAAATTGATGAAGCAAGTGTATATGTTCTTGTTCTTTCGTCAGGCTTTTTCTGCTGTCAGTCTTAGTGCCAATATCTTCTATCTTTTCTGAACCCCACTTGTTTGTCTGCTATATGTTCTTCTATCTGAGATCTTAGTCTCTCAGTCAGAATAAGCAGCAGGACCTAGCCTAGATGACTCGTTAAGGCAATTGTTCTGTAGTTCTTGCACTCCAGTGTACTTCCTTTCTTGGGTATTGTCACTAGCACAGATCTTGTCCATTCCTTAGGCGCCTTCACTTCCTTCCATGCTATATTACATAGTCTGTGTATTTCCTGAATCATGCTTTCTCCGCCTTATTTGATCATCTCTCCTGTGGTCTTATCATTTCCAGGGCTCTTGTTGTTCTTTAGTCGTTTCACTGCTTTTTCTACTTCCACCTTCGAAATATCTGTCTCACTCTCGATGCTTGGTGGAGATATCTCTTTCAGTTCTTCAGTCAGTCTCTCTGAGACACTTGGGTCCAACTGTGCTTTGTGTAGGTCAGTGCAATATCTCATCCATCTCTGTGGACCAGGATTTCTCTGGCCCCACTGGAGCAACTCTCACCTGCAGCAGTGCTGGGTGCCACTCCAGCCTTGTACCAGCCCTTGTCCATAGCCTCCTTAGCCCCCCTCCATCCCACACGCCTGTTTAAACCTAGCATTTAACCAGTTAACTAATTAAACTGGATTTACTATCCCTGTGGAGAACAATGCTAAGCGGGGGTAATTATACAGTATTCTTTCATCCACAGATCACAAAGCCTTTTACAAAGGTGTGATATATGTTATCTCCATTTTACAGATGGGGGAATTTGGTGCAGAGGTAGACTTGCCCAAGGTGGTAAGGTGAGTTAGTGGCAGAGTTCAGAATAAAAGCCAGGTTTTCTCATTCTGTGTCTTGTCTCAGCCATACTACGTTAGAGAGTGGTAAGGTGTATAGTCAGTGGTACTCTACATTGGACTCAGACGGGTCTTAATTTCAAACAGCCCATAGAGAATCAAAGTTAAAACAAGTAATTGTTCAAGTTCCTAGCTGGGTAGATTGTTCTATTTTTAGTGCAGATAATATGAAGAAATGTGGTTTTTCATTAGAAGTAGCAAAGGCAGTATATGAAATGCTTCTCCCATATAGATGCTTCCTCCACCTACACATTTGTCTGCAAGTCAAGATTTGATGCACTTTTGTTTCTGGGCTTTATGCCTTTAACTCGTGTAACCTCACTTTTTAGGTTTTTTCCAATATAGTCTCTGAATACAAATTTCCTAAATGGCTTCAGGTGCCTCATAAGCATTCATTTTATAGTCATAATAAAACTATACTTGTCCAGAGTTTAAGGTTAGATATACTTCCACAAGAGTTATTTTGAAACAAGGTAACCCTGTGCCCTTTAAGGAGAGCTTATGTTTCTCCCATTTGCCATAAAGCATTCTTTCAGAGTCTGAAGAATTCATCAAGGTCTGAGACAGTCTTGGTCATCAAGAAAAATAGATTTTTTTTGCATTTTCAGAATTAAGATTTGTATATTTTTGTCAGAATTTGCTAGTAAAGGATATATTTTAGCACTATTTTATTCAAGCTATTTCCTTCAGTTTTCTGATGCAATGCATTGTTTGTATTACTGTATAAAGTGTCTCTCATTGCCATCTGTGCGTGACAGTTAATGAAATAAATTTGTTCGAAAGTTTTGGGTCTCTTGAGGGTTGCAAATATTTATATTCAAAGTGAAACTAGGTTACTGTTTCTGCAAAATGCAGTGGTTGAAGACCAAACAGCTTTTGATACAATTCAGAACACATCTTTTGCTTTTGAAGTGGTAATACATTCATGTAGAGTGGTTTTATTTTATAGAATTTTCCTAAAATGATCATAGGTGATAAACAATTCTAATACATGTGAAGACAAATTCCTCCATGTTAAATGTAAAGGTGATTTTATTTTTTTTCTTGTTCATAGAAGTGTTTTAAGCTATTTCAGGTGTTATATTGTCACTGATTGTATATGCTTCTAATTTTAGCCATATAATTTAGGCCTGTTCAATGAGCTTATGAAATATCTAATTATGATTTTTCTATGGCTGTGTCCATACTACAAAAATAGCTTCGAAGTTGCTTCTTTGAAGTAAGCAACTTTGAAGTTGAGTGTCTACACACACCCTACTTTAAAGTTAAACTTTGAAGTAGGGCACTACTCCTTTCCCGGGAATGCAGTAAGGACTTCAAAGTTGGGCTCTCTAAGTTGACTTCGAAGGAAGGGAAAAATGTGTGTAGACCCTCTGCTGGCTACTTTGAAGTTAGGCACTACATCAAAGTAACATTGAGGTTAGTTCCTGGTGTAGACGCATCCTATATGTCCTAAACACTGTTTCCTAGGTTTTATGACATATTTGTTAAATTCTATCTGGCATTATGGTGAATTTCACACTTGTTGTACAGATCTCTTTGTAAGTACCTTTTTGGGCCCATGTTGTCTTGCAATCTCTCACCTCCCTGCACTATCTGTAGAGCTTTTGCTTTTTGCTCTGCTGATCATTGGTAATCTGTATCCTCTAGGAGAAGCACCACTGATTTAAAGAATAAACAATAAAAACTTCTATTCAGGTCATTCTTTTTCTAATACTTTAATTGAGCTCGTTTAGGTGGTTGAATAGAAAAATGCAAAATATACTTCCTCCTTTATAAAAATTGTATTCAGCTGCATCTGGAAAGAAGCTATCACAGTTGTGTTTGGGAGACTGTTTTTATTAGTAACTCACAGAGGAAAGAAGTATGTAATAAAATGTACAGCCATAATATAGTATGCTTCCTACTTAAGTCATGCTTAGTTCTTTTATGAAGTCAATTTAGTGCATGCCGAATTGTACCAAAACAGGCTTTATCCTGTTGATAGGATGAGTATTCCATCGAAATAGAAGCATAAGTCTCACAACACAGCGTTGTTACATCATAGACGTTTCAGCTCTGAAATGGTGGAGCAAGCATTAGAGGTGGACAGTTTTAGATAAACATCTCATAGCAGAGTTCCTTCTTAACCCCAACAGTTTTAGTGGTTGGATTTTCTGGTTCTCTAGCTTTCTGATTGCTCCTTTTCGGTGAACTGTCATCCTCCCTTTTCCTTCCTATGGGCTGCCCTCAGGCTTCTGTTCTTGGTTCCTCCTTCTGCGCCCTCTCTATGTACTATTGTCTGCAGGTATGACTTTTTGACTACTACATTTATGCTGATGGCTCACCTCTACCCATTTCATACAGTGAATCCAGTTTATTGGCTTGACTTTCTTATATTGTGCTCTTGGAAATGTCATCTGTTGAGAGAGAACTAAACTTGAGGTTCTGATTGAAAGTGGTAGAAATCACATGGTATTTTCTTCAGGAACAAGTAGGAACATTGACCCTGGTGTGCTAGTCAAACTCCTACTTTGGTAACTGCCGGTGAAATTTAGGTGGTAGAAAGTGTTTTAGTTCAACTACTTGAGTGGGGAATGAATAACTGAGACACGACACAAGTGGAGGCAGATGAGAATAGGTCCCTTAAATCAAATGGAGATTGTATGAAGAATCTGTGAGGTGGAAACACAGACAAGTGGATGCACCATATCTTCCGGTTTAATTTGCGGCTGCAAGGTGAAAACATATACAGCGAGAGTCTTCTTGCATCTGTATATTAATAGAATGTCCTTTGCCACATAATCAGTTTCAGTTTGCATGCTACCACAACCTGGAGGGTAGAAAAGGGAGGAGGTGGCATAGATGCTTCCTCAGTTGTTCTACCAAACTTTCCTGTCTGGTTACCCATCTCATCCAGGCTGCTACATGTACAAAATTCTTCATAGCCTTTTTGATCTGAGATTCTCTTGTGCTGGTGTAACTTACCTGCTTCTGAGTACCTCAGGGAGTTTGACTTCAGGTTGCTCTGCAAAAGGGAGAAACAGGGCTTGTGCCTTTTTTTAGCTTCTTTAGATACGTAAAGAAGATTTTAATAGATTATATGCCCTTCTCCTCCCCAAAATATTTTATATTTATCTTTCCTATATCAGGAATATTAAGTCTGCTGTTCTCGGATTTTGCTAAAAGATTTGTTTGGAAGTAGTCTCAGATGAGTATTACAAGACTTCTCAGCCCTTAATTGTGTGCTGAATTTTAAACCGAACTATACTTGAATGAAAATTACTTCCCCTCTCAAGTAATTAAGTTTAATAGCATGACCTCTGGTGTCCTATCAGTTTTCCACCCTTCCATAGACCTTCAGGAAAACCGGGTACAGCAGTCTTCAGTTTTTAAGGTAAAAGATAAAAAACAGAAAACAAAAGAATTTGGTGGGATGGGTCTGAGAGAGGCCATCATTTAGGATGCCTTTAAACACAAGTTCCTATTTTAAAAAAATGGTTCGTGGGCCTTTTTTTTTTGAGTGGGGAGGGTACCTGGTCATATCCATCTTATTCACTATAAGCTGTGCTTCTAATATTATGTTAGTTTCATACTGTAGGGCAGGGGGTCAGCAACCTTTTAGAGGAGCAGTGCCAAAAATTGACTTTTTGACCTCTTTGTACAGTCTGAGTGCTGGTGATACTTTTCAAAGTCACTAATAGTCCTTCTTACAACAACTTCGTTAATTAAAAAAAAAAAAAATTAACATGCAGAGGACTGCCATTTAGGTGGTGGTTGATAGTAATAATGGGTCTTTTGTTGATCCATGGGCGGCACGGCTTTGAGCAAGCTCCCAGCTGTATGGGGGAGAAGGGCTGGGACTCAGCTCCCGCCTCACATGCTAATGAAAATTGGTTCTTGTGCCACTCTTGGCACCCCTGCTGGGGGTTGCTGACTCCTTCTGTAGGTTCCTATCTTGCTCTCAGGGTCTGTTATCAACATAGTTGCCCGTAATCAGTGGCATTAAGACTTTTTTGATTGTCACTATGAAGAATAGATCACTAACTATAATGAATAATTAAGAATTGGTATGGAAGATCATGTGTTTTGTAAATTGTACACAGAGAAAGAAAATGAGGAGCTTTGGGGATAAATTACTTCAATTGTTTTAAAAATATTAACATAATTTTCTCCATTCTTTTTTGTAGATAAAATGTTTGGAGGTTGGTTGGCCACTTTCATCAGAAGAATATTTGCTACTGCTCTGCTTTTGCCATAATACCAGAATTCTGTGATCCAAGCTTCAGTGCTAAACACCAGGAAAGAATCGCATTTTAGTCTTTCTGTCTAGATGGAACAGGAATCATTCTTGAAAGCCCTTCGTATTTCACAGCTAATTATTTGATTTCTGGGATAAAAGGTGCTCAGTGAACCAGGGTCCACCCCCAATGAGTCAAACAACCAATTCTTGCCAACAGCTGGTTGAAAACTCTGCTGTACATGTAGCAGGGATGGCGCAAGAGGATAGCCATTGTGGTCAAGTGCCACCAACATTTTATCATGCTGCCAGTCAGGAACTTGATCTGTCCACCAAAGTGTACAAAAGAGAGTCAGGAAGCCCTTACTCTGTGTTGGTGGACAGCAAAATGGGCAAACCACATCTCCATGAAAGGGAGGAGCAGCCATATTTCAGGGAGAACAGGTCGGTGGGAGAGGTCCGGGCTGTGAAAGAAGATCGAGAAAACTCTGACTCTGAGGAGGAAGAAGAGGAAGAAGATGAAGTGACTTACAAAAGGGAGCAGATTATAGTGGAGGTAAACCTTAACAACCAAACATTAAATGTTTCAAAAGGGGAAAAGGGTGTTCCCTCCCAGTCCAAAGAGACTGCTGTTCTTAAGACCAGCAGTGAGGAAGAGGAGGGTGACAGTGGGGAAGAGGCCACTGAAGACAGTAATGATGATGAGGAAAATGAGAGGCAGAAGAAAAAAGAGAAAAGAGTGGAAAAAGTTAGTGTTACCCAAAGGAGAACAAGGAGAGCTGCATCTGCTGCAGCAGCCACAACTTCCCCTTCACCCAGAACTACAAGGGGTCGTAGAAAGAGTGTGACGCCCCCCAAACGTAAGAAGAAAGCTGCAAAGGAGCCCAAGGCACCTGTGCAGAAATCAAAGTGTGAAGAAAAGGAGACTTTGACCTGTGAGAAGTGCCCCAGGGTGTTTAACACACGCTGGTACCTGGAGAAGCACATGAACGTCACTCACAGGCGTATGCAGATCTGCGACAAGTGTGGGAAGAAATTTGTTCTAGAAAGTGAGCTGTCCCTTCACCAGCAAACAGACTGTGAAAAAAACATTCAGGTAGGTTAGTTCACCTGCTTGCCAGATTTCCACATCTCTGATGTGCCCTAGATACAGCTAGTGAACACCTCAGAGAGGGAAATCTTTTTATGGAGACAAGGTCCCAACCAAGATCTACCACTGTCTGTCAGCATTTCTTGATGCCTGCCAAAGGAAATAGCTTATAGGAACCAGAGGGAGACCCTTGTGCTATTTTAACAGAGTTCTTATGATGAATCTACACTGGGGGAAGATGCTAGACCATTTTTTAACCAATACCACACACAAAAGTAATGGGTTTGATACGTGTCTGTAGTTCATCGCTGTACAAAATAGGATCAAATTTTTCAGAGGTGCTGACCACCCGCAGCTTCCAGTAGCTTCAGTCAAAGTTTCAATGCTTGGTACCCTTGAAAATGAGGCACATAAATGTGTAAAGGTAAGAATTTCAGGGGAGAACAAAGAAAGTGCAGGGAATCAGCAATGTGTAGAATGTTGCCTATGAGACATAAGTAACCTAGAAAAATTGTAACACCTTCAAGATGTGAAGAGTGTTAATATGTCACCTTTGCTTTCTGGGTCACGTTAAAATGATTAATATGTCAAGTGGTTTTGGTGTTTGGCATACACATGTATGGGTATGTGGAAATCCTTCTAATGAATGCAGAAGGTGAGCCTGATTATAAAGCTGCCCATTTCTGCGGTGCTGTAATGTGAGTAAATAACAGATTAGCCTTTTAAATTTGCTGTTAGTAGGGAGATTTCTGTTGGTTTGCATCTCACAGAGGTTTGCCATTTTTTAGTTATACACACGACAATGGAAATCTTTACTATGAAGGTCATTTTAAAAAATTTAAATTACAGAACACAATTTCTGAGCTCTTGACTCGTTATACTTGCTCTCAACATACATGCCTATGAGCAATCTCATAACTGTGCGCATTGTTGTTTTATCTGGTGATTTTTGTCTTTGTTGCCTTTTTAAAGAAACCGTAACACATTGCTGCATCCTAGTGGTGAAACAGGCTCATGACTCCAGGATGAAGCTGCTTGAATTCATTTTTAATGTAGGTGAAATATTAAAAGACAGAAGTATCATCAAAGAAGGGCTTTTGTGTAGGAATACTTACATTTGGCTGAAAAGTGACAAGTTTTATTCTGAAAATAATCGTAAGCTTTGAAGTGTGGACTCTTTCCTAAAATAGATCTTAACTTTTTGATACAGCAGCCAATTATTTTTGACCTATACCGAGAATTTGCTTCTGAAGTCTTTGAACAGCTTTCCCCTTGTATTTAAGATTGCATTTCCAGAGCTTGTACTGGTATGCATTTTACACTGTTAGTAAACAAAAAGCAGTCAAGTAGCACTTTAAAGACTAGCAAAATAATTTATTAGGTGAGCTTTCGTGGGACAGACCCACTTCTTCAGACCATAGCCAGACCAGTCTATTCTGGTCTGGCTATGGTCTGAAGAAGTGGGTCTGTCCCACGAAAGCTCATCTAATAAATTATTTTGCTAGTCTTTAAAGTGCTACTTGGCTGCTTTTTGTTTTGATAGTGTATAGACTAGCACGGCTCCCTCTCTGTCTCTGTTAGTAAACAACAATAGTTATATTTCTGGCTTACTTGTTTTACTTTAGGTTTCAGCTCATAGGAGGGAGATGAAAGGAAGGAGAACCTAGTTTTCCTGGATCCTGGTCCAGTGTTCTATCATTAGGTCACACTGAGCTTTAAAAATTGAGATAACAGGGAGTTAGGTCTTGAACCACACACATTCCAGAATAGCTTTCGCTCCCAAGTTTAGACGTTAGGAGTTTAGACTGTCTACACTACAAAGCCCTGGCTCAGCCACTGGTGTTGACTCTTAAATGTGGAGTGGGCAAGGCGGTATTTGCCCCAGTATAAACGTGGGTAAACCTTAGTTGGGGCAGACCCACCTCTGTGTCCTTATCTGCAAGTAAGCTTCAGGACCAGTGCAACTATACTCATTGCCAAGAGTAGAACTGGAAGGGACCGTGAAGTCATCGAGTCCCGTCCCTTGCACTCACTGCAGGACCTATCGCCATTCCTGACAGATTTTTTAAAATCTAATCTGCCCCAGACTCTTGAAAGCCCCACTCCCCCACCGCCGACTGAACTCTCAAATCTGGATTTACCAGGCCAGTGTTCTAACCACTGAGGAAGTCACCCCCCCATTTAAAATTGCAGTATAACAACTGGGCATGAACTGTTAATGACAAGGCGGTGTACATAACCAAACATCTTGGAGCCAGCCATATAATGAAGTGACCTAGCATAAAGCTTCTGGTATTTTTACCGCTGTCAGATAAACCTGCTTTCTCAACAAGTTTAACTGACACAGTAATAAAAGCTTTGGAAGCCACTGGAACCTTCTACACCAGGGTGGCCAACACATGGCCTATGGGTCAGTATCTGGCCCAGAGAGCCTTTTCATCCGACCTGCAGAGCTGGCAGTGGCACTATTCTGAAAGCCGCCTGGGCAGCTCCAAGCAGCTTGTTACTCTTTAAGGAGCCATTTGTGGCTCTGGACACTGCCACAGCTCAGTCCTCTTCTGGCTCCCTGCCTTGTCTCACTGACTGAGTAGAACTCAATTTAACTGGTTTAACGGCCAGCAGGAGGGATCCAGATGTTAAACCAATTAAATTGAGTCCCGTTATTTTAGCGCAGCAGGGCAGAGAGCTGCACTCTGTAAATGGGGGAAGCGTTCAGGAGGGCTGGGGGGAGTCGTGCAGATGTGGTGAGGAGGAGATGGCAGCCCAGCAAAGGTGCAGTGGGGGGTGGCAGCATGCAGAGCTCCTGTGTGAGGTAAGTTATTCCTGGGTTTGGGGCTGCGAGAGTTTAAGCTATTGGGCAGGGGGCAGTTTGGGGCTGAGGGGGGTTAAGCCTGGGGATGGGGGCCCCTGTTTGGGGCTATTTTGTGTTCAACCCCCAGATATGTAAAAAAATTACCATGTGGCCCCCGATGAAAAAGGTTGGCCACCCCTATTCTACACTTAGGCTCTTAAAAATGCTGTTTGAATCTGTGACAGCACCATTAGAAATTTTTCCAAAAATTCCTCGAAGTAGGTACTAGTCTAGGAGAGGATAGACCTTCCACTGTACCTAAACTAGATCACAAAGAAGAAAAGACAATATATATGTATAACATTTGATACGTCTGTAGCATCAGTTCATGCTGGTAAAAACTAAGGGGCATTTATAGTGCATCTGTATGTGTCATGTGAATAGCAATTTATACATCCTTGCCATTGATAAGTGTGTGTGCATGCATGTCTGTGTAAAAATAAACATTTTACTGCATCCTTATGCTTATCAGTAAATTGAAAAAATCCTTGCGCTTCTTAAGTGAAACATTTCTAAAGCTTTTAGTGTAGCAGAGACCACTTAAGTATAAATATAAAGGGTGGTATTGTCATTCAGGTGGCTCAGCTCATAGGAAATAGTGTTTTAGAACTGTCAGTGGGATTTTATAAGTAGTTGGTGTATGATATATAACGGACTTGGTGACACTGTAAAGAAGTGTTTGTGAGGACCCTTGAAAAACATCACAGGTACAATAAATGAGTTTTTTTGACCATTGTTAGTGTGCAGTATATTGAGTAAAAGTGGTACAATAAGTCACATTCAGAAGTGACTGAGGCACATCATAGCCTAAATATATTTGAAAGTTAGCTCCTAAGTATCTGATTCACTTCTGAAATGAGAATTGAACTCCTGAGTCATTTAGTACCTATGCCATTTTATCTATACCTTTTTCAAATTCAGCAAAATTTTATCTTTCATAATGTGTAACCTCTAGAATCTCATAGTGCTATTATGCAGCCACATAAATGGCTCTGGAATTTAAGTGTTCATTTAAAAGTAGCCTGTATTAGTTACTCAGATAAGTTTTTAAATGTGAGCCAAACATAAGGCCTTGTCTGTGCTGGGTTTTTAGCCATTAGTAGTGCTACAGTAATGCCAAATACCTAATATAGATATGACCTATGCTGGTGCAAGACCTTTTGCATTACTAAACCTTAATGCAGAGTAAGTCAGTCCACTTATAAGACTTGATTTGTGCTTGCACAGAATATCTGTGTTGGGGGTTTGTGATGGTGTAGCTATGTTAAAGCAAAAGTCCCTCATACAGGCAATCCCTTCAGCACCTGACCAAAAGAGAGCAGAAAAGAGGATGTACTCGCTCTCCGATATCAAAAACCTGAGACTTAAAAAAAAGTCTCCCAAAACTTCCTGGGTGCCTGTCTTCAAATTCTTCCTGTAAATATCTGCTATGCAGTTATACTTTCTTTGTCAGTACTAAAACTTGCAGAATGTTAAAAATGACAATTTGGGAGAAGCTTTAAAATATTGGGGAAGGCAGTGAAGAGGTTGGGGCAGAGTTGCATAATACAGTTCTAATATACCAGGTATGTCATGGAGCCTTGTCTAGAATAAATACCATGTGACTTGATTACATAAGTGCCAGTTGGGCTGATGATAATGGCTCTTCTGTAATGTATAAACCTAAATATAGCTCTGTGTGATGGATTGTAACTATTCCAAAAGAGCCTTTGTGTTCTGTTGGAGAAGTACCTTTTCAAAATTAGTGCTTTTACAAAGGTTTTTATTGTTCTGTTAGGATGTATCCAAACATTAAATTGGTGTCCTGGTAATCTAGATGACTTGCTGTTGATTGCTCTTGAAAATGCAAGATTTTCAATTGTCAATGTCAGTTTTTTAGCACTGCTTTTCTCTTCAGGGTTTTTCCACCATGGACTGCAGTTTGTTCCTAATATCTCCCAAGTAGCTCTTTGAAAGGAGAGGGATCGCCGTAGTGGCAGCATGATATGTAAACTCACAGGCCAGCAAAGGCTGGGTGCACTGTGAAGACAGTATGACTTACCCATGAGAGGGAAGGAATACCTCCTGTTGACAGGAGTGGCACTGACTGTCTCTTTAGAAAACTGCATCCAGCTCACTTTGACAGGAGGGGGTGAATGACAGCCAGAAGAGATTAACATTTGTACAGAACTCTTTCCCTTCAAAGATAAAAATCATTGCTCCATCAAGTTTCACAACCATTATACTGAAGTGTATAATTTTGTACCTTTTAAAATTCAGTTTATTAATATTCTTCTGAAAGTGTGGGTGTATGTGAGATGCTTGTCCTTGATCTTGTCTGGAGATTTCTTGGTAATGCTGGGTTTGAGATTTGAATTGAGTGGTCATGTACTGCTTATTTATCTATATAAAATGGTCTTGAAGGCAAGGCAAACAAGGTTATTGAGTTAGAAGTAGTTTGTGTCTGAGTTAGTGTATTAGGTTTTCACTTCTATAGAACTGGGTTTAAATTCTTGCTTAACATATTTGTATAGCACTTCTCTGCGTGAAAGTGCAATAAAGGTATTAACTGTTCAACACCCCTGCAGGTAATTCCCACATTTTGCAGAAGGGGATATTAAGACACAAAGGCCATGGCCACAGTAGCCCCTCCTGTCAAAAGGGTTATGGAATGTGGCATTGTGGAATAGGCTAATAAGGTGTTTCCATGAATATGCAGTGCCTCATTAGCATATCCCAAAGTGCAACATTACCATAGCCCTTCTGAAAGGAGGGGCTAGTGTGGCCATGGCCAAAAAGTTATTTGTCTCAGATCACAATGTGTCATTGTAGGAGCTTGAATTAGAACTCATGACTGTCTGGTGTCCAGCTCTTTGGATTAGGTAATTAGTGAAAATTACCTTAGTATGTCTTTACTCCTTATTTATTGACTTCACAAAACTACTGCACAGTTGACAGTCCCTGCTTAATAAAGGTTCAATCTTAGCAGCGTCCAGAAGTGCAACAGGTCAGTATTAAGGTGTTTGCGTAATGCCTTCTGACCTTACAATTTGCAGGATCCTGAAGTTCCAGAAACAGGGAAATCTGGATGTATATTGCTGTCTCTTGGGCTTGTTGGAATGGGAACTCTGTCGTTAAGATGTTTCTTCCTATGTAATCCTGCTTCCAAGAAAAGTAAAGGTTCATTCCAAGAGTTATGCAAAGTCTGCAAGTTTTCTTGCTCTTTGGCACTGAACAAGGACCCTGTCATGGACTTTCCAAGCTTCTGCTCCCAGTACTAGAATCTGACTGAACAGTCCAACCTAATTTCTCTATATTACCACGTTTTATCACGAAAAACTGCCTTTTGGAGAAAAAACCAGTGAAAGCATACACAGTGCAATGTGACTTGTCAGGAAAAATTCACAGTTTTGGCAACAAAAAACTTCCACCCCTACAAGAGACTTTTCCCATTCCTTTGTTGGTAGACAGCCAGCGTAGACACTGCTGTTGTGTTTTGTTGAAAGAGTGGGCTTCTGGTAATATGCTACAATGCCTGTCCTGATAGCTCTGCTCAGTCTCTTATCTCTGCTGCCCTGCAGGTATGCTCCCCTCCACTTTCATAGTTTCAGGAAGCATCTGAGAGCTAAGTGTGCTACTCCCTTTGGGGAATAAAGAAAGATCAAATCATTGGACTGCCCCATTCTGCCGTATACTAGGAATACAGCATGAGGCAGACTGCTGTTGCAGTGGGAGAGGGGCAAACTTCTATCTTGCTTTGACTTTTCTCAGCACAGAGAACTCACAGAGCTACTTAATGTGCCATTCCCAGTAGCTGAGGAGGCTGTGGGAGAATTTGAAGGGGATCCCAAGATGTGATTAGCTCTGCATTCTCATAACACTTCACTATAGGATACATAGCCATAGTTTGTTGTACACAGTCTGATGGTGCCTCCACAGCATGTCCATGATCTGTTGACAGAAGGAGCAAGCATGAGCACCCTCTGGCAATTTTTGTTTTGTGTAACTTTTGGGTGTTGAGGTAAGTTTTGTTGACAAAACTTGCTAGCATAGACTAAGCCGCAAGCTGACACGATAGATCCCAGAGTGTTTTGAAAACAGGAAAAAGTAGTAGCTTCGGTGTTCTTGAAACTTCAGCAGATGGACCAAACTGCAAGTGTGTTAACCTCTGTTCCTTTATTCTGCTTTTCTTTGGTTTCCATTCCTTGTAAGTGTGTCTAATTTTTCCTAGTTCTTTAAACAGTGAATATGGGCTGAAGTTCATGTTAAGATTCTGACTACCTTGGTTATTCTGGGGACACTTATCCTTGAGCAAGTTGGTATGTGCCTTCTGCAGACTTGTACCTTTGAGTCTCTGTGAATTAAGCTTGTTTGTTTGTCCCATTCATTCAGTGTGTTTCCTGTAATAAATCATTCAAGAAGCTCTGGTCTCTCCATGAACACATCAAGATTGTTCATGGATATGCAGAAAAAAAGTTCTCCTGTGAGATTTGTGAAAAGAAGTTCTACACAATGGCACATGTGCGGAAGCACATGGTTGGTGAGTTCTTGCTGCTTGTCTTTGCTGAGCCCCAGATACTTTGTCTTTCTAGTTCTTAATTCTTAACTGTTTTTAATATATGACCTGTAACATAAGCAACCTCACTTCCTCAGCTTAATCTTTTAGTAGAGGTTCAACCTCTCTTGTCTGGCACCCTTGGGACTTGACTGGTGCCTAATGAAAGAATTTACTGGACCACAGGACGTCAGTATTGTGTGGCATATTATCAACACTTGCACTGCTTACTGAGTTCTTAAAAGTCATTTAGGAATAAATTACAGCAAAATAACACAGAACTCTGAGATTCAGGTCTGGTGTGTGTAAACAAACTTTATGGGACCACCAAAACAAAAAGCAGTCAAGTAGCACTTTAAAGACTAGCAAAATGGTTTATTAGGTGAGCTTTCGTGGGACAGACCCACTTCTTCAGAAAGAAGTGGGTCTGTCCCACGAAAGCTCACCTAATAAACCATTTTGCTAGTCTTTAAAGTGCTACTTGACTGCTTTTTGTTTTGATAGTGTATAGACTAGCATGGCTTCCTCTCTGTTACTATTTATGGGACCACGTTAAACTTGGCCACACCCATGATCAGTGGTCATCTGACTGACTAAAATCATACTGGATTACGTATGTTGCCATACAAGAGCATTCTGGATTAGAGAGGGAGGGAAACTAGAAATGTATGTCCATAGTACTGGGAACACCAGGTGGAATTCACCTCTGCAGTGCCAGTTTTTCTTAGGACTCAGGAATGAGAGATTGAGTGAAGTAATGCATTTTTGTTGCATTTTTAGTAACCTTTTTCATAATGTACATATATGTTGCAGCACATACAAAGGACATGCCATTTACATGTGAAACCTGTGGAAAATCGTTCAAACGCAGTATGTCGCTCAAAGTGCATTCCCTACAGCATTCTGGAGAAAAACCTTTCAGATGTGAGGTGAGGCCTCTACTTTAATGAAATATTGAAATAGTGCAAAGCATATGCATCTAGTACCCACCAATGTGAAGATACAAATGTGAAAATTTCTTGGGTAAAGAAGTGCAGTTATATTAAAACCTGGGGAAAATGTGCACTCTATGGGAGAGAAGAGCATAAGTAATGCAAAATTGTCAAGAATATTGTTTGGTTCAGTGCTGCAGTGGAACTAGCCAATTAGTCTGCCATTTTCTTTGCTGGAGGTGCCCTGGGGCAGAAAAGGGATTTTGGCTTTCGGGGGGTAAGAGATTTTCCTTTTCTTTCCAAAACTGGAAATGAGGGAGGGTGGGAAGAAACCTTTAGATAGGGTGAGCATCAATCCCATTTTGGCTGGAATGGTCCGTTTTTTGAGCTCCCTGGAGAGTGTCCCAACATTTTTTTAAAACAGGCTGAGTGTCCCATATGCTGCAAGCAGGGACCTGAATTTTAAACACACTGTGGCCAGCAGCCCCTAGGGCAATGGTGCGGGGTATGGATGAGGGGCAAGGGCCCCGGCTGTATGGCTGCTTGTGCATTCTGCTCACAGTGCCTGAGAGAGACAGAGGAGGCTGTGTCCCAGATTTTCCCACCCACCCCAAACACTGTTGGCAGGTAATGGGATTGAGATAGGGAGGGCAGGGCCCTATGGTGGAGAATAACAAGAAGTCCTGTGGCATCTTATAGACTAACGGCTATTTTGGAGCATAAGCTTTCATGGGCAAAGACCTGCTTCATCAGATGCATGGTGGAGAATGTGGGTCAGCCACTTGGGGAAAAGAGGGGTTGCACTTAGCTTGGTACCCCACAAGCAGTGGCAAACATGTCTGAAGTAAAGGGCAGCTTGACCCAAGCCATGGGGTTAGATGGGGGTCATGGGTTTGGAGGAGTCCTATGAAGGATGGGGGACAGGGTTCAGGAGGGAGCAGAGATGGGAAAAAGGGGACAAGGAAGGTGAATCATAGAGGCTGGCTGGTAGGTCTGAATTAACACTTCTGGAGGCTATGGCTATTAGTTTTTGTGGGGCCCTCCAAGATCTGGGGTCAGCACAAATATAACAGGTTCAGAATATGCGAGGGAAGTGCTCCAGGTTGGGCCAGAAGGCTGGGGTATGAAATGGGGTGAGGTTGCTCAGGCTAGGAGTGTAGCTCTGAGTTAGAGCTGCGGATGAAGGTCTTGGGGTGCAGCTGGGAATTGGGGGCAGGCTGGGGCCCATGGGTTTGGAGTGTGGGAGGGGGCTCAGCCTGGCCCACTGACAGATGTGTAGGGCAAACAGGGCAAGTGACCAGGACCCCTGACAATTTAAAGAGGCCTGAGAGCCCCAGACCCCTTTAAATTGCTCAGGCAAGTGTGACAGGTGGGAGCCCCCACCTTGGGTTGAGGCTAGCCCCCTGCTCCATTCTTTCTGCCTGTGCCTTCTCTCAAGTGCCAGAGTTGCAGCCCGCCCACCTTTCCAGAAGAGGTGGAAAAAGGTGATGGGTGAAATAGGGTGGAGGGTAGGGAGTTTGGCTGTCCCACTTTGCATCGGTGTTAATGGTTTAGAAGGTAAAGAATTTTTTTGTTACAACATAGTTCTTTTGGAGCTTTGTAGCTATCTGGAAACAGATAAATTAAAAAAAAAATTCTGTGTTACTTTACTAATTGATGCATGGTAAATTAAAAACTGGAAGAACTTTACCATAGATCCTTTTTATTTGTTTGACTTTTCAATTAGAGTTGGATTTCGCGTTTATTTGGGAAGGGGTATTTGAACAGTTATGCTACAACCTTTATCTTAATGTGGCCCTGCCCTGGGGAGTGAGGGGCCTAGTTAGGTGGTAGGGAGAAAGAAGGCGGGAGGAGGAGAGGAGAGGAAGGGGTGGCCCACCGGCGGCCCCAGGAAACAGGCACCGTAATTTATCTGTTATAAATCCACTGACTCCAGTGAAATTAGTGTGTGTGCATGCCTTACACTGTTCCAGAATCCAGCCCCAGGGCTCCTCCCTGCTCCCAGCCTTCTGTCCTGACTCCTACACTCTCCACACACACCCCGGCCTGATTTCCAGCAGCTCACTCATATACCCCAGCCCCCTTCTCTTGCTCCTGCACCTCTCTCTCTCACATACTACCAGCTCTCACACTAGCAGCCCACACTGGAGGACAGCAAAATGAGGACAAGGCAGGCACTTCTTTAAAGCAATAACCACTTTCTTGTAGTGTATATATTGTTTAATTTTACCTATTTTTATTATACTAATGCAGTATATTGTTTAAATGGGTGCTCTGTCAACTTAATGTTGTTTCGAATGTTTGTACTGCATAGTTCTAATGGTTTGCTATTGAACTTGCTTAATTCCAAGCAATTTTACCAGGTGTCCCATGTTTCACATAGGTAAGTATGGTCACCCTATCTTTAGACCAATTATCCAGATCTCTCTTCCTAGTATCTTCAGGAAAAATGGAGACAAAATCAAAGCTTGCATCACTTTCAACAGTGTTGGGGTCGATGAAGAAACAAAGCATCCCTTTCTCCCCTATCTTGAGAGAGAAGGCACCTATATGCCAAACTACAATAGATAGGACTTACCAGAATGCAGAGGCAGTGGAAGAATCCATTGTTTTCCCTCTCCAGCAGTGTGAGGAATGTGCTAGGCTTTCTAATCAGGCAACCTGTTAATGAGTAAAATGAGTTGTTGTTTGTGGCCATTAGGTATCTGATGATCAGTTTCAAAGCCCTGATTTTTCATAAATCTCTTTAAGGGCTGTACCTCCTGGGTACAGAAGATAATGCTGCTAATGATGGACACCCTCCAACCCTAAAACAGTAGGGGTGTCAGTAGTGTGCATGTATGCTTTATATTTGCATTTTTAACTGGATGCTGTAGTGTTTGTTTAAATTATACCCAGACTATATGCAATGGGGTCTACCTCTGTACTGCTTTGCTGGATTTCTGCATATGCAACAGTAGAACATGCTCCTGCAATTTTATTGTTTCCTTACCGGAGATGCCTGTATGCCTGCCTTTCTCTGTTGCAGAACTGTGATGAAAGGTTTCAGTACAAGTACCAGCTACGGTCCCACATGAGCATCCACATTGGGCACAAACAGTTCATGTGCCAGTGGTGTGGCAAAGACTTCAACATGAAACAGTACTTCGATGAGCACATGAAAACACACACTGGTAAGACTGTATTTAAGAAAAGTGCACACACTTCCAGGGCATAAAGTGCCAAGTCTTCCATGTGTAACAGTCCTTCCAAACTTGTGCATAAACTAGATTCATCCAGAAGTGCCTCATCGCCTCTCCCACTGTCCTGTATGCTTATTTCAACTATTCAAAAATGAGAAGTTGTACATGTTTCTCTTCACGTTACTGTGGTTTGAAGAAACCCACTACCACAGCATTTTTAGAGGTTTCCTCATGCATCAAACTGAAGCTAGGAGAGGAGCTCAAAAAGATTGAGGGCATTTATGGGAAAGTAGTCAGTTATGTTCTTGTTTTGGCCGTAAGTAGGGAACAGTGCACTTTATGGAACATACCTCCCATTGAGCACTTACAGCTGAAGTAAATTGGGTTAGCAGAAGCTTTCAGCCTAACTGGCTGCTGTGTTTATCTTATAGGAGAGAAGCCTTTTATCTGTGAAATCTGTGGGAAAAGCTTCACCAGCCGCCCAAACATGAAGAGACACCGCAGAACTCACACAGGGGAGAAGCCTTACCCATGTGATGTGTGTGGCCAGCGATTTCGCTTCTCCAACATGCTCAAGGCCCACAAGGAGAAGTGCTTCCGGGTCACAAGTCCTGTTAACGTGCCACCAGCTGTTCAGATTCCATTTACCACAAATTCTCCTGCTACCACAGTCCTTTCTGTAGTGAACACACCCACCACCCCAACTCCACCCATTAACCTGAACCCAGTGAACACGCTCCCTCCACGTCCCATCCCCCATCCATATTCACACCTTCATCTGCACCCTCACCCACACCATCCACACCATCTCCCTGTCCCCCCAGTCCCTCATTTACCCCCACCTCCTGCCCTTTTTAAGAGCGAGCCTTTAAATCATAGAGGCCAGAGTGAGGACAACTTTCTGCGACACCTGGCAGAAAAAAACAGTTCAGCACAACACCACTAACACTGTTGCCTCCACTGGCTGTTTTTCCTGTTTTATACATATGGAAACTCTGGAAATTGCAGAGGGAGAGCTAGTGAAGATCTTTCAATCTCTCTTAGTCCCCACTTGGAAGGTCCTGGTACTCCTGTGAATCAGTTAACAAGAAAATTCTATTGGATCAACAGTGATCATTTGAACCAGGGGAACCAGAGGGACTGAAACCCTTACTTGCATTCTACTGGTGACTTTTATAAATTTCAAATACTGAGACTTGTGGAATTTTATAATTTCATATCAGCTGTTGAGGTATGCTTGCTTTTATATCCTGGACTTCTCCTCAAAGAGGGGTTAGACCTGGTTTCCTTTGTACTAATCGGAAAGGCTGTGAGATTAATACAGAGCATTAATTGTATCACTGTGTATTGTAACGAATTCTTTTCAGCTTTTGGTGCCGGCTACAGACTGAGCCAGCCACGTATCACAGTATATCAAGCATTATAGAGAAAGTTAAAAAAAAAATTCTTGTTGTGTAGCTCTCCTAACGCACTCTTTATTTTACTACAGAAATTATTTTAGAGTTTTTGTATAGACATATTTAGTAGTCTGTTTCTAAAAGGAAATGTATTTCAATAAGCGGTGTAATTTTTTCAGTGTAGCTGGACCTATGTTGTATAATAGATAAAATTTTATAATCATCAAAATGTGATTCTAAAAAAGATGCTTATAGCTTCTATAGTTTAAAGTTATTTCTACTTACATACAGCTCAAAAGGTGCTTCAGAGAAGAGTGGGACCCAAGAGGTCTCTGGTAAGGCTGCCTTGGAAGTGGTTTTGATTTCAGAACTTTTATGTAATTTATTTTGTAGTTTTTTTTTTTGTTTGAACCTTACTTTTCCCCTTCCACAGTGTCTCTTAGGCTTATTGAACAAAGACATTGAGATACCATACTCCTGCTCTACAGCTTTCACTTAGCTTGTTGGATGGAAATGTGGAATGGGTTAGAAAGGTACACATCTGTTGGGTGAAGAGACTCAGTAGCTCATGAGTTATGGAGTCACAGGTGAGTGGGATATCTGACTTAGGAAAAGGAAATAAATTATCTCAAGCCTGCCAAGCATATCTTCTTTTATGTCGAAAGGCCTTGTTTTAATGTTTGTTTATGGTATGATTTTAATTTTGTGATCATATCAAATGCTGCTCATTCAGATTGTTTTCTTAAATCCTGGAATTAGGAGAGGGGATTCACAAATGTGGCAATTGATAGTAAGAATGGGAAGAGGAGGAATTTGAATGGGAAAATGGTGTTTTAAATTGACATATTGCTGAGAAAATGGGATATATGGAACTCTGTCCCATAAGCATGACATGTTCAGGCAAGGAGATGATATTGTGGGGTTTCATAGTCCCATTTTTGGCAAATCTAAGTTTGACAGTAATAGAGTAGAAACTTTTGAATTTAGACAAGTCACCATTTCAAGATCTTGTGAAGCACTGAGTGAGTGACAAATTTGGTGCATAGGTGGTGGGCTGGAAGGCCAAATGTATCTATTTTTAATCATTAAGTGGCTGTTATTTTTCAGGTTTGTATTTTTGTTTAAATGATATTGAATATAGCAGCATTATGCAATCTAGGCAATTTTTGCCACCTTCAATGAAGACACAGAGACTCAGTGCCATTGCACTGTAGGTTTCAAAAATGTTTCCTATTATTTTGTGCTCCTTTGTAGATTGAATCCCCTCCAAACTCGTCCTCCAAAGACCCCAGTGGATTGTCATTGTAGTTAATGAACTGGGTATTTGTATCTGGTAGGATATTTTCAGAGTAGCAAAAAATGGTGGGAATTCTTCCTAGCATTATTTTTTTCAAGTTTAATGCTGTTAATCACTACTTTTTGAAACATCATATTCTCTGCCTTTTGGGAATAGCTCTTTAGTCAATATTTCTCAGAGTTTCTACCATCTAATCAATGCTTTCTTTTTTCCTTAGGAAATTTTAGGAACAGGAATTGGGCCATTTTGGCCAACATACTCATTTTTGACTGAAATGAAAATACCCCACATTTCTGACAAAGAAAATGTTTTTTTTTAATTATTTCTCTATACCATTTATATACACCCTTTGTTTCACCGGTGGTGATAAATCCAGTTATGAAGGTGAATTTACACTCATGATTATGACTGTTTGTATTACTGTGGCTGGTGCGCCCAGAAAAGTTCTATGCATTCCATGTCACATTTACAACCTACCTTTCTGTTGTGCCATGATTTTATGGTCAGGCCTGTTATTAAATGATTTTTAAATGCTAAAACAAAATCTTGGTAAGTGAATTGTAATCCAGTTTTGCAAAATGATCTCAATAAATTTACAGGATAGCCCCTATTCAAAATCTAGAATCTGGGATGGTTTTTAATCAACTATATATTATACAGTAATTGTATATCGTCAGTTTCAGTGGATTTTGCCTCAGGCAGCTGTAGAGATATTGAAATTTGTGCCATTCCGTGGAAGAAACTAAAATTGGGCGAGGAAAAATTAACTCATTAGTGATTAATTGTCATAATACAGTATGACTTGGAGGCAATTTCTCTAATCATCTGGAGACAGACTTAAAACAGAATCTGACATACTCATCTAAAGGTGCTACAGTATTGTACCATAAAACTATATGGTGCAGTAACAGAGGGTAGGTGAAAAGTCAAAAGAGAGATTACCCATAGCTACTGTCATATGCCTGATATGTTATGTGCCCTAAATGTATTAACATAGGCTTAATTAACAAGTTCACGCAGTACCGGAAAATATGACAAGTTTATTAGACTATAGTGTTTTGTTCCTGACACTGGCATATGTTACTCAATTTTCTACTGACAGCAAATATTGAAATATAAAAAGAGGTCCAGTCTAGAGAAAATGCCACCCCAGATTGTACTCCACTAGTAAAAATGATTTGACACTTTGAGTTAAACTACATAGCAAATATAGAAATATGGATTTACAAGATGCTTCCTCTTTATTTGTAGAACTCTGACTCATCTCCAAATGAGGAAGCTTTTAGCCAGTGTAGGTTAGTTGATTTGCCTGTTTAAAGCTTATTTTTACTTGTCTTTAAAATAAGTGTGGCTGTAGTTAGTCTTTCCAGGGAGCAAATCCTCATCTGGCATATGTCGTCGTAGCTCCATTGAAGTAAATGCACCAAGAGGCAGTTTCCACCATCCTCTGAATTCAGCACACATGTCATTGGGGCTCAACTGTTGAAGTCTAATACACTGAATTTTGTATGGTACAAAACCTTCTGGAACATTAAATCAATTTTTTAAAAAACTTTTTAAATGCACTTTTAAAAGAAAAAATAGCAAAAGTGTCAAACTGTGTGTGTGACAGCTTGTAACTTGCAGTTAAGAGTCAGATAACAGCAGTGAGACAGCTGTCTCCTCCTTGGGCCCCTGCCTTTCCAGTTAATTTAGTGCTTATGATAAATACAAAACTGCTAGTGCTGAAGGCAGAAGTCATTTATTTTCAAAAAAACAGCGGTAGTGCAAGCTTCCCTGCACTGTCTCTCTCTCCAGTTTCCTTTCAGGTCAGTCTCGCTTTCTAGATGAGAGGAGCAGTTTTGTGTCTATGCCTGACTATGCAGTTGTGTTTGCTGATATTGATAACAATAGTGACACTTAACAATCAGCCTAATTCTTACTGGCTAGATGTCCACTTCAAAACCACGTTGCAACTAGCACTAACACTGCTTTTGAGTAATTTAAATAGGCATTGCGATATAATGATTTTAGATTTAGTATCTTGAGCCAGATTGAAGCCTGAGTCCTAAAGTGAAAAAGGCTCTTGTCTCATCAGTCAAAGCCACAATAGGTGGTATTTTTTCTTTGCTTTCCTAGAGCTTCCTATGTACCTAATTGTTGCACCTTACCTTGAACTGTGAATTTGTTTGACTTGCTTTTGTATGCTGTTGATCTTGTAATGATTGGTGGTGGTGGTTGCTCTTTGGAGTAAAGAAGGAGGTAAAACTGAAGTTAAGCAGTCTGAAACCCAAGTGCTTCCATATGTCATTTTCCCTTCTGCTTTCAATAAGCAGGTGAGCAACAAAATAACACTCCCACCTAAGTAATACTGGATACAATTAATATTCGTAAAACAAATTACTTTCTATCCATTTGTCTCTCCAGTATTACTATGATTTAGTGATCCAGTTAAGAGCAATGTTTGTATGAAATGAATTTTAGAAGTGTTTGTTGGAAAGGTATGTCATATTATCCAGCGCTATTTGGACTCTGGTAAAAATGTATATGCACTGAAACTTTTGATTTTATAACCACGCGTATGGATTGTATATGTACATGCCCTTGATTGGAGAGTGGTTATGGGACCTCATGGTAGAACACAGTGTGACTTGTAGTGAGGCCCTTGAGTGTACTAATCAGTAATGCCAAACTTTCTAGCTTATGGGAATTTAGCCCCATAGTTATAAAATATTTAAATGTTTTATGGTTTAATATCCATTGACGACTAATAATAAAAAAAACCCCTCATAATTATATACTTGTTGAACTGTGCAGTTTGACCCAGCGAGATAGAACCTCTTGTCTGTAAAAAGCAGTTTAATTAAGCTGTCTTTATAAATCTGCTTTGATGGGGGGAAAAAAAGAGACCCAAGACATAATTTACCTGAGAAATCATTGAGATCATTTTAAGTAAATACATGGAGCAGGTTCCACAAACAATATTGGGTACTTGATAAGCAAATAATAGCATTTTGGAGCTTTTCCAGTCTGTTGTGTAGTATAATAGAATTAAGATGTGAATGTTTGTTTTGTAAATGAGGGGGGGAAAAGAAAGGAAAAACTGCCCATGCACATGAACCCATTTCTAAACTTTTTCTACCATTTTTCACTTGTGACTATCAAGTCATCTCAGGCTTCGCTATTTCTCACTCTGACAATTTTAAAGTGAGCAAATGGATTTTGATTTTCAAATCGGGTTTTAAAAAAATTGCTGCTGAGTTGAAAACTTGCATAATAAATTTCAGACTGGAGTAACATTGTACATTGATTAGAAAACTGTGTTTATAATGGAGAATGGTTACACATTATTAAGGATACAAACATTGACTTTATTATGCAGTAGATTCTAGCTCTGTAACATATAATTATTGATAACTTTCACTGCCTCAACAAATCAGAGGTGCTCTGGATATTTTTACAAGTTAAGGCCACTAGCTAAAAACTTGTCAGTTTTCACAATTGATAAACATTTTAACCCTCAGGTCTAAATTCTGTTATGGGCCAGTTAAACGATCCAGAATTGCAACAGTTAAAGAAAGTGAAATGCCCCATTATCAATATGTAATAGTTTAGCTCTGCTAGGTATTAAATAGGGAAGCAAAATATTACTTTCTTCAGTGCTCATTGAATTTTAAAGTATCCTTTTATGGAACATCACATCTAAAAAGTAAAGAATTCATCTTACTACATTGTAATTTATTCATCTTACTCAGTACTTGTTTCCACAGTTTTATAGTGCTATTTGGTGATTTCTTGTGTATAGGTATCTTTATGAATAGTTTACATTTGCTTTGTCCCCTCTTAAGAAAACAGACATGTTTAGCTGCTTCATATACAGCACCTTTGTGTATATTGATGAAACCTGATTTTTTTGCAAAGATCTCAGGATGTACAAAATCTAAATAAAACACAGACTAGTAATATTTAATGTGGTTTTGATGCACTTTTCAGATAAAGGGCGAGCTCTGAATTTCATGTAATGGAATCGCCTATGTGGTGCTGCCCTGAGTGTCTTGCCATCCAGTCTATCCTCTTTCTATACAACATCAGCCGCATCCATGTGTCTGAGTGCCTTGAAGAAGCCAGTGTCTCCAAAACACATCCCAGTCAAAATCTTCCTTTAATTGCCGGCAGGGTGACTTCCCCTTTGTCCCTTTTTCTGAGTATCTCAGGACAGCTTTTAGCTTCTGTGTACCTCTTTTATAGTTTCATTCTTGAATATCATTTACATGTGAATATCACCCTGCTCTGCATCTCAACCCTTTTGATCCTGTATCTGCCCTTTTGGCTCTTCGATATTGATTATACTGCAACTTTCTAGTACTGAATGTTTTAAAACTGTAAGAGCTGGTTTAAAGTCTTTTTCCCATGCCTCCAACTCTTGTATAATTCTTCCTAGCTTTGCTCTCAAGTTCAGAAATCTAGGAATTTCCCTTGACCTCCAAACACTTTTCACTAACTTTCTGTGTAATTTATTAGGACTTCTGCAAAAATCTTAATCCTTACCTCTTTCAGTTCTTGGGTCCTTTCCTTCTCATTAATGTTCAAGGAAACCAGAATGCTGCAATTTGTTGCTCTTCCAAGAGGAAAGCTCACATCCCCTGTTCTGTTTCACTGGCTTCAGAACATCTTCAGATGCAGTCATAAATTGCCTTTATTTTCTAAATTATTTGCTGTCTCAGCCAGTTACACCTCTGCCCGCTATTTTGACTTGAGCCCCTTGACATATCTGGAAAAATCTTAACATTTGATGTTCAGGTTATCAAGTCCAGTCATTCTGCAGACTTCCTGCAATCATCCCAAAAGTCACTTTTTAATTCTCTCCATAAAATGCATTTTCTACACTGATTTTTTTTCTTGTGAAAAGCCTACTGAACCTGTACAATACAAGGTGGCTATATGGAAGTGGTATAATATATTGTTCACGCATCAGGTTCTGCTTCCTACATAATTACAACATCACTTTTTTTCTTTTTCACTGCTGCTGCCTTTGGTGTTTGTGAAGTGAATAGCTTTCTTCCTACCCCTTCATTCCTGTATTTGGAAACAAACAGTATAAAACTCATTTTTATTTCTTTTGCAGAGAATAAAGACTGAAAATTGGGTTAGGATATTCTAGCCTTAATAAGTTCTTTCACATTTATCCATTCCATTTCCTTGATGGAAACACCTACGTTAGTTATTGCAAGACAAACCAAACTGCCAAGGAGGTAAAAGTTGGAGTTTGAAATGAGATATTTTTTTAATTATAAATTGCAGGTCAGACTAGATGAGACTGTTGGTGCTTTCAGGCCCTTAAAATCTCTAAATCTACTAATTCTTTAATTTGGGACAATGGTAGATTGTCACTGATATGACAAGGAGAGACTTAATTTTTCAAGACATATTGTATAGAATGATGTGAGTGGCAGAAGGCTTAACTTCTTCTCTGAAGGAAAAACAAGCTAAAAATAAAGGACAAAACAGTTTTCTGTATTTTCCACTTAGTAAGTTGCTGCCTTTTGGGCACAAAACTATATAAATTAATGTCCTTACAGCTTCAGGTTGATGCTAATGACTTTGTTCCTGTTAGCAGTCAAATAATTTTGTGATTGCTAATCTTTTAATATGATTGTTCTGAGTAAGAAGTGGTGAGAATTATGTTAATGTTGTGGCTCTTCTGAGGTCTTGAGCCCACCTTGTCATTATTTCTGGTGTTTAATGAGGAAATTGTCTGTGAACAGCAGAGGGCATCCTTTTGCTTTTGGAAAATGTAAAGCTCTCTGCATACAGTGTTGAATTATGCTGTTTGTTAGATGAGCCTTTTCAAGGAGAATAGGGATTTTGGTGACTTTTATTCTTCTAAACTTTAGAAAAGTGACCTGCACTTTTTTCCTGATGAACACCTCTTTGACGCTGCCTGCTGGTTATTATGACCATTTATTCTGCTGTTCTTTTCACAGACTAAAAGTGCTAAGAAAGTAGGAAAGTGCTTCTAATTGTGAAATTCTTCCCTCACTGTGTTGGATATTGAGAATGACAGCCCCTGTATGTGTGGTGAATAGACTATTTTTGCATACGTAGGACAGTAAATAGGTGTTCGTTTTACCATGTCGAGAATTTTTGTACACGGCTTCCCTAGCTGCACAAGCTGGGTTAGAAAGCTAATCATTTAGAAGCTTGGAAACTATCCTTTTATTTTGTACTATTAGGATTTTTTTCCAAACAGTTCTTCCATTCTCTCCATGCCCCTCATCCTCTACTAGTTTAGCATAAGAAGTGGTAAGTGTGTTGACCTTTCTGTAGTGTTCTCATGCTGGAGACTGCAATAATGTAGAGTACTTCACCATGTACTGTAATATGAAGATCTTAAATGCCCAGTTTAGATTATTCTGACTATTGGAAATGCTGTACAATTTCCAGTCCAAAAGGAAATATTCATCGTGTTCAGCTTTCTCTTTCAACAAAATTTGGAGAAGTTGCAGGCCCCACAAAAGAAGCCCTCTGATCCAGCCTCTTTTTGAGATGCTAAACTGATGTTAACATGGCTATCTCACACTCAGGCTGTCTACACTAGCCCCAAACTTCGAAATGGCCACGCAAATGGCCATTTCGAAGTTTACTAATGAAGCGCTGAAATGCATATTCAGCGCTTCATTAGCATGCGGGCAGCCGCGGCACTTCGAAATTGACGCGCCTCGCTGCCGTGCGGCTCGTCCCGATGGGGCTCCTTTTCCAAAGGACCCCGCCTACTTCGAAATCCCCTTATTCCCATGAGCTGATGGGAATAAGGGGACTTCGAAGTAGGCGGGGTCCTTTCAAAAAGGAGCCCCATCGGGACGAGCCGCGCGGCGGCAAGGCACGTCAATTTCAAAGTGCCGCGGCCGCCCACATGCTAATGAAGCGCTGAATATGCATTTCAGCGCTTCATTAGTAAACTTCGAAATGGCCATTTGCGTGGCCATTTTGAAGTTTGGGGCTAGTGTAGACATAGCCTTAGAGAATACTAAGCAGTGTTTGCCCTGTCTCTGTAGTCAACCATAATTATAGGATTCAATCTCTCATTATTTCTTTAATCCTACCTTTACATGAACATAAAATCTACAGTTAACAAGAATACTAAAACTGATAATTTTGTATATAGTAGAATAGTCTTTTTCTGGTATAGTACAGTAATGTCTTGCACTTTTCTGATATTTTAAGAAAAAGTCAGTGAATCATTTAAAGCTAGATATAGGCAATAAGCTAGACTGTTTAGTGGTGATAACATCACTAACCAGATGGCATCTAAAGAGAAGCTAACTAAAGGTAAATTGCACTTGTTGGGCATACTTCTCCCACTGATTCCATTGGAACTTCAGCATTGAGCACTCCGTCCTACAAATTAGTCACTTGATCATACAGGTTGAACTTCCCTCATCCAGCACCCTTAGGACCTAACCAGTGCCAAACAAGAGATTTTGCAGGACCATGGGAGATCGATATTGTCTGGCACACTGCCAACACTTCCACTGCTTACTGTGCTCTTAGAAGACATTGAGTGGAAAATTACAGCTAAATAACACAGAGAGCCAGGACTGATGTCTGTAAACAAACTTTATGGGACCACAGGAAGCCTGTCTACACACACGATATGTGGGCATCCCGCTAACTAAAATCGTGCTGAATTACAGATGTTGCCGGATGAGAGAGTTCTGGATTAGACAAGTTCAACCTGTACTGGAAACAAAATAGAGGATCATTTTGGGTTGTAGCAAGATGAAGCGTTTGGCAGTAGCTGTCCTCTTTTGTGAAATAAAGGTGGTTTCAGTGTTGTGATGCTTGCCGATGAGTGAGACTGTATACTGGGGCAGGTAAGACTGGGATCTAGACTGCATATTATTTATGTCCCTCTGTTGGGGTAGCAGTGGGGGCCAGAAACGGCAGGCTTTTTAAATAGCTGCAGTAACCCCAGGTGGTGCAGTAGCAGCAGGAGCCAGGACCCCTCTAAACAGCAACAACTGAAAGGGCTTTGAGCTCCCAGCCCCTGCCAGTACTGCACTACCTAGCCACTATGTGGGGTTTCTGCTGTGATTTAAAAAGCCTACCACTCCTGGCCACCTTTGCTGTCTTGGTGGAGGGATATAAATAGTTTGCAGGTAAGGTGCATCCCATGGCCAGAAGAAGCCTGTAGGTGCTATCTTGCCTGCCTCTGCAACAGAGGGTCATAAGAAATGTGTGGCCCCAGACAGTTTACCAAAATTCATGGTGTCCCACAAATGTTGCCGTGTGTGAGTGAGTGAGAGAGGGAGAGTTGCCATGGTGGGTTGTCGAGGGCATTGTTAGGTCACTAGTTCAGTATACACTGGTTCACACATTCCCTCTTCTGTAGTCTCCAATTAGCCCACAATGCTCATTTTTTTCCCCAGAACACCCTGTTTTTGGATCTGGACAAGTTCAGTTGGACTGGAGGATTTTTAAAAAATTTACTCAGTTGCTAGGGTGGTTTCCTTAGCAAAAGAGTGCACTTCCGTGAAATCAACCACGGCTCTGAAAAACAAAAGTTTATAGATTGTAAAAACTGTTTTTAAATCCCTCATTGTTGCATTGTATATTTTGAGTATGTCGGGTACTAGATTTTCCATATTACAATGTTTGACATGCTGAGTCTTTGGATGTATACAATAACCATCATTTTGCTAATATTCAAAGTAAAAAGAAATAGCCATATAATGCATATGTCTCTGTTTACTGTGTATGTTGCACTAACCCCTCCTTGCAAATGTCAGTTGAGGGAAGATTTATGGCACCCTTTTGTACACCATCATTGAATTTAATTTGTGTAATATCTTGGATACTGTAGGAAGGCTCCAAAATTGCAGCTCCAGTAAAATAAGGCACACTTTAAATACCACGTAGCTATCAAAAGAGAAGCAAAGTAATTACATTTCCATGTCTGAGAAGTTATACCACATCAAGAACTTAGGGGAGTTGAGATTTTTTTCCCACTTTCCTCTGCAGCCCCATTACAAAAACTCTATTTACCATTTCACTTGGGAGCTGCTGCCAGCAAGTAGTAAAGAAGGTCAGAAGTAACTAGTGGGAAAGCTGCAAGGTAGACGTTGACTAATCAGAATTCTGATGAGACACCCCCTTCCCCTGCAGCTGCTAATATTGAACTAAAAAAGGTGTAAGGATCCATTGAACATAATTACTTTTTCTTAATTCACTTGTGACTTTAATGGAAAATCCATTTTGGTTCTTAACTGTGAGTTGCTGTGACTGTCAGTGTGCTAATTTCACAGCTTGGTCTTCTGGTTGACCGCAAGTGAGAGAGAGATGTTTGGGACAGAATATGAGCGAAGTTATTAACTGCTCATAAAATAACTGTAGTTCTTGTTTTGTCACCTGTGCTTATACAGAAACAGTACTTTAGTTAAAAGCTAGGAAAGTGGGTACTGATGTCTCTGTAGGTGCAGACTTGAAATCACTTCAGAGACAAATCCAGAAACCACACATTGGAGAGGCATGCTAACAACTTGCAAAATTAGAAGCTCATGAGGCAGCAGTTACAATATATACTCAACTTTCCAACAGAAATCCATCTTTCCCCCTCCTCCCCCACCCCAGGCCATGTATAAATTGCCAAGAACTGTTGGCAAAATTACAGCAGATGCATGATGATGCAATGCATTTGTATGTCTTTTGCTGACAGTTCTGTCGGAAGAGGCTTTTCCAACATTTGGCCCATCCACGTGGGGCCAAATGTCAGAAAAACAACCTCTGCCAAGTCATCCCTTCTTCCTCAGTGCCGACAGAACACTCCCAACTGGCAGATGTCTGCTGCCAGATCTGCAGTCTGTGCATGCGCTCTGTTGGCAAAAGTTCTGACGACAAGTTTTGACAAAAGCCTGCGGTCTAGACATAACCTTAGTAACTCAACACAAGGTAATGAATTGAAGCAACATTTTCTTCCCTGTCCTATGAAACATCTATATTTGTATGCTTCCATATGCTTGTGTGTTTAAAAGTCTCTTCTTTCACTCCCCAGAGAGAGAAAGAGATCTGATATCAGACTTTGCCAGTTACACATCCTTCTCCATAAACTTGAGGAAGAACAAGGAAGTTCATTGAAAAGCACTGCTGTTGCAGAAAATCTCTGTCTCCATTATGGGGTTTACGATGATGCTCAATGCTGTAGTTTTTGTATTAATTCAGCATTCTGTGGGGGAAGACATCCCCATTTTTAGAGATGGGGCAAGAGAGAGGGATGTGTCAGAGGTTAAACAAGAAGTGATCAGTTGAACTGGAAACCAGACCCCAGATAATTTGAATTCTAATCCCATGTTCTGATCACAAGAATGCAAATTTTCTCTTTGGTTGCTTGAATGATCCTCTCCTTATAAGACTTTTTAAGCAATGGATTGCATGCAGTAAAGTAAGGTGGTGTCATTGTGCCTCTTAGCATGAGGTTGCACTTGAGTTGATATGTAAAGGCAGAAGCCATATGCATAATAGGGGATAACACATTTTATTTTGTTTGACCCAGAACCATATGCACTTCGAGCTTTGTTTCAGATCTGATAAACTCAGAGCTGCTGATGGTGCCATCTATCAGATAAGCCTAAATACCAAATACCATTCGTAGTCTATAAAGAGCCTATGGCAGTTTATATAAGATATGAGGTACAGTAGCCTGGTCAAATTCCATTCTTTATAACTGTTCTATCTCCTTACTTGGGCCTGATGATTTAAATTAGGTATATTATCCTACACTTCCTGTTCTGTCTGGACTCTTTATACTGCTTGATGCCTTAGCAATATAAAAGGGCATCTTCACTGTAGAAACTGATGAAGCGTGTTATCTGACTTTCCAGTGTTTATTTGCAGATTTGTAGCTGAAAATTAGTCTCCAAGGAAGAAAAGGAATGCATATTATAATAAGCTGGTAAGCCTTTAATTAGAGTTGACATTCTTTTGTCTTCAAGACAAGTATCAGAGGGGTAGCCGTGTTTAGTCTGTATCCACAAAAACAACGAGAAGTCTTGTGGCACCTCTTAGACTACCAAATCTGTTAGGTTTTAGGTGCCACCGGACTTGTCGTTGTTTTCGTTTCAGAAATAAGCATGTATAAATGTTGCTTTGGGGTGATTACAACCCCGAAGGAAAATAGCTACTGGAGCCCAAAATATTCATAGTTGTGAAGTTGTATGGAAAGTCAGCTATATTGTTACTAGAATATAACTATGCTTAGTTGTTGCACACTGGTGCAGCTTCCTGTATATTTTTACCTTCATTTTAAGCATCGCTTTTATTACTTTTACTTCTGTATTTGAATGTGTACTAGTTTAAATAGTTGATTATATGTTCAAATAAATTATGAGATATAATTGTGTGTAATTGGTCAGGTAAACACAATGGTTTTATATTAAGTACACATTCAAATAAATGTTTGACTATTTCTGGATATTTTCCTAGACTCCGCAGACAAAACAGTCGCGATTGATTTAACATTCAGTCATATGTACTAATTGTGACCTTCCACATTTATATACAAGTGATTTGTATAACAGGGAATGTAATCCATTTTTGATAGCTGGAATTAACATTCCACATAACTGTTTTTAAAAATAATGAACAATTAGACAACTATCATCTGTTGTACCTTAGTCCCAGTTTCACTACAGGTACCTAGCAGGTGTTCCAATCCTTCTTAGCATTTTAAATTGTTTTCAAATTTAACCCCACCTTTTTGGCATACACATGCAATCAGAATTCCTCCAAAATGAATAGGTGTTTGTAAACTACAGCTGAAACTTTTTAGTGGTGGTATTATACTACAAACTTTGGATTCTAAATCTGTAGATATTTTCGGGAGAATATGTACAAATCTCTGGTTTTGTCTGTGTAATCAGAGTACAAACATCCTGGGTTTGACTGACTTCCCACTCTCAATTGAAGTGAACAGTGGATCACCATAGAGAATATGGTTTAGGTTGATTTAACTGCAGAGAATGACTTGAGTTGGATTAACTCGTCATATCTTACTACTGTTGGAATTCATGATTTCTCTTAAGCCTTAGTGACTGGGGAAAGCATCCAACAGGAGGCTTGGATCCATTTTTGAGTGGAGGGGAGAGAACAAGCAGCAGAACAAGTTCTGGAGTGATAGGTAGCAGATGATAGTGGGTCACCTCTGCAGCTGACCTGAAGATAAGCTGACTACGGAGACAAAATGAGGATACTCATTGCTTTGGTGTTGGTGTTATAGACCCCATGGTAAAGGAATATGCTTGTTTAGCAGAGACCTACTGTTTGGACTTGGAGGTTTCAAAGAAATTATATACTAATCCCACTAAATGTTCATTGCTGCCTAATTTAATGCCTAGGGTTCTACATTTGGAGAGGTTAATACCACCATTAACCCAGTTTTTTATTCTTATTTAATTGAAGCACCACAATTCAGTGTCTTTGACATGGTATCTGTTTTCATGGCAGCTGTTCTGAAGCATAATTGTCTTGAGCACTTGTGAATTACACAGACAGAATCAGATTCTATTCTTGGCTTTTCTAGCCGTATCTGCAAACATCAGGCTTCAAGAGCACAAAGGGTAGGTCTGTAGTTACCAGAAGATCAGCTCAGAGTCAATCTTCTGGGGTTCGATTTAGCATGCCTAGCAGAGCCCTGGCCAGTGATTGCCAGCTGTGGGACCCCTAGATGGGGGTAGCGAGGACCCTGATCCTCCCCACCACAACTGGAAGCTGGGCAGGGCAGAGCCCTGGCTGGTAATTGCTAGCTGTGGGAACCTGATTTTAGGGGTGTGGGAACCCTGGCTGTGGGCAGGGGAACCCCGACTTCCCACAGAGGCTGAAAGCTGGCTAGGGCACAGAGCCCTGACTGGCTCTCTGCCCCCACACCCCCAGGCTCAAGCCTCCCTGGGCCTACCCCCACCCCTCCCACCTACCTCACCTGAGCTGGCCACTGCTCCTTCTGTGGTGCCCTTGTTCTCTGCCCTATACCTTTTTTCCCCACACAGGCTGGCAGTTCCCTGCCCTGCAGCTCTGAAATGGTATTCCATTTGATTGGCTTAACTGCCTGACAGCTGTTAAACTAATTAAGAAGTTGAGTACCACTTCAGTGGCAATGGCTCCTTATGAGCCACCCATGGAGCCGCCCAGCTCAGCTGGTGACCCTTTTCAAATGCAATCCCGACCCATTGGTTGGGAAACCCTTGATGGACTTATCAGGCTTCTGTTGCATGCTTTCTGGACCACTGTTCTTATAGTTTGTGTGGCTTTTGCCTTGTGACTCTTAATCATCAGGTTCTGTAGTTGGTCTTGGAATCTACACTTGAAAAATGGAGGCCCAGGCTTCAATCTGCCTTTCCAAATCTACTCAATTAGCAGTGCAGGTCCCTGGCTCCCTGTTCTTTATTCATTTTTGCATTTTCTTAATAAAATGCTTACTATTTTAAATACTAATTGTGTTTGGTATGCAGCCTGAGTCAGCAGCAGGTAATCCTTTTCAATAACCCTGCACAATATGAGGCTTTACTTCTCAGCCAAGGGAACCTTAGCAAATCTAACTGTAGCACTGCCTCAGTTGACTAATACTTAGCTTTTTATATAGCCCTTTTCACCCATAGATTTCAAAGTGCTTTACAGCAGTGGGTAGGTGTTTTCCCTGCGTTAGAGATGGGGAAGCTGATGCATGGAGAGGTATCTCCCAGATTACACAGAGTCAGTGGAAGAACTGCCACACAGGCCAGGGTCCTTGCCACTGGATCTTAGGAGCGTGTATGTTTTATGCAACTACCAAGTCACTGATGATAGCGAAAGAACCATTGGTTATGGGAATCTGTAAAAAGGCTAATACAATATAAGTGTAGTTGCAGCTCATTTTCCTGTTGCTGTAGCTCAGGCTTGTGCTGTAGAGATCACCTACTTCTAAGAATAGGGAGGACCAGCTTTTGGAGCCCTCTGCGGAGAGAACAGTGGAACTAGTTAATGATGCTTGTGCTGGATGCTTGGGCTGAGACTCCAGACTTACTTCTTTTAGATCACTGAATTCAGGCTTAAATCTGCCTCGGTTTTTACCATTTAAGTCTTAAGGGTTGGAGGCAAAGAGCTGGAAGAAACATGCATGCAGGAATGTTTCTGGGCTTGTGGTTGAGGAGTTAAAACTACACAAGCAGTGAGCAAAGTTCCAAGAGAAATACAAATGTGTGCAAGTTGCCTCCTGCAACCCAACATGTTAACAGCATTGCAGGGACAGAGGAAATGGGTTGCATCTCATCTCATTCTGGAGTTTCAGGAGATTAGTTCAGTGCAGGATAAAGTTGCCCTCACTTGCTTTTTGGAAAATCTGAGATGCAGGACTGCACTTGGAGCATGGCTGTCCCTTCCTGTGATCTGCTTCTGGAACACCTCGTACACTGGACACTTTTGTGGAGATGATGCATTGGTCTCCTGCACTTGTACTCTCCACTACCAGGGAGATCCACGCACCACCTGAATGTTGTCTGTGTGTGAGCGTTTAGAGTGGTGTAACTCAATGTAAGGGGCTAGAAAATAAGAATATAGCAAGAAGAGACCAAAAAATGGCTTTAAATCAAGTAAGGAGCAGCATTCCCTGGGAGCTGAGCACTTGGGTGGCTGTCCAGGAGAGATTCAGGTGGCACCCAGCTGATTAGCAGAGTGCCCACAGCCAGCAACCTGTGTTTCTATTGGTGGTGCACATGCGGCTATGCCTTGATCCATGCAAAAATTTATTCCATATATGGATGGAAAAAAATTAGAGGGAACGCTGGTAGGGACTGGACTACTTCACTATCCTTCTTGCTCCCTGTCATGCTAATTAGTCTCCTTTATATTCAATGGACTTGGTTTACTAATTCCTATCATCAGCAATACCAGCCAGTGTGCTAGGATGCAACCCTGGGCATTCTAGCATGGGTAACCTGTCACCACACTTTGAAGTATGATGCTATTTAACCTTTTTAACAGCAGGGTTGGATGAAGGCACTGCTCAAAACTCCAGCAGCCAGGGTACTGGAGGGCTCCTGATGCAGCTCCCACCAGTGGTACTTATGCTCTGTGAACAAAAGTAGGAAATCTGCTCAGTGTGGAAGTCCATGCGAGGTCTGAGAATGTAGGGGAGTCCTGCAGAACACAGTGTATAGTGTGGGCTGTCACTAATATGGTGACACCATCAAAAAGTAGGGTTCAGGAACTTGTGTTCTTTGGGGATCCTCTTGGGTTTTAGTCTGGTCCTTCCATTTTTGGAAGCTTGGTTTAAAAAATGCTTCTGTAACCATTTCCTATTTTAGTTTTTAATGTCACATTTCTCTGAGCATTCCCTCCCTCTCCCTGCCTTTAAGCTTTAGAACAAGCTTCTCTTTGAAGTGCGTGATACAAATTAGAAAGTCCTGCAAAACCAAAGATGAGACATTAAGGCACAGCCTAAACAGTAATTGCGAATGTTTTAGGGTGTGGACAGACTAGTTTAATGTGTCTTCAGTTGTAGGGCAAGGGTTTGGAAGCCTACTCTGTAATCTCCTGTTCCCTTGCAGACTTGAGTTCTAAAATTAGCCCTTTACACCAGACCATTGCCCAGCTGTGGGCAACTTGTTTAGCCAAACCGTATTTTTGTCCTCTGTGCCTCCATTATTTTTTCCCCTTGGGTGTTTTAAGCTATATTTGAGCAACAACAAAAGTTTAAGGGTGCGGAAGAAATGCTGTAAAGCACACTGACTTCTGCCATTCCTCTTTGGTTCTCTTCCAGGAGGCTATGTTGTAGGATTTGGTTTTAAGTATAAAAGAGTTCAGCGTGCTCCTAGTACAGATGTCTTGGGATAAAAAGCCATCCTGTAGCATCTTAAAGACTAACAATTTTGTTTCTTAGGTGATGAGTATTCGTGGGAAGTATCCAGGAAAGCTCATTTCCTAATAAAATTGTTAATCTTTAAGGTGCTATCTGACTGCTTTTTTTTTTTTTTTTTGGGGGGGGGGGGGGGGGTTTGTTTTTTGGTGAAGCTACAGCCTCAAGGGCTTACCCCCCCCCCCCCCCCGAGACTGAATGCCTCAGCAGTGCTCTACAGTATCAAGATTCTCAGCTATGCATCTCAAGGCGAAAGAGTTTAAGTAAACGCGCTTCTTACCCAATCTGCCCTTTCCCTGTTGCCCAGCTTGCATTCCCCTCCCATGCTAGTAGAAAGGCTGAGCTCCCTTTCTTCACTTACGCCCGTCTCTGGTTCTAGGCTTATTTATCCCCCCCGGGCCCCAAGCTAGCATGTTGTGAGAAGCTCTTCCCGCTGGAAGTGGACAGCCTGGCTTCTTGTGTCCTACCTAGGGACGGACGGACGGACCGACTGCCTGCCTGCCTGCCAGCCAAGTGTTTGGAGACCGAATGGGAGGTACAGAGACAGGTTCAAGGACATCACTCTCGGGTTTCCCAGCTGTTTCGTGCATGGCCTGACTTCCCGGGGAGAGGGAATGAGCCCAGCCCGACGACACGTGCAAAGGGGCAGTTCGCTTAGCCCCCTTTCTTCAGGGTGCTGTGGGGCCCCTTCTCTGGGGTGAAGGCAGCGCCCCGGGGGGGAGACCTGCTTGCTGCGCCGGGTCTGCCTCCGCCCGCCCGGGGCCGGCTGTGTGTGCGTGGCTCGCACGCAGCCTGCATGGGCGGGGGGGGGGGGGATGCAGGGGACCGGGGGGCGTTGGATGCTCCTGCTCTGCTGCGGTCTCCCATTCCCCTTTGATGTGCGCCGGCGCCGCTGCCATTGGCTGGCCCGCTTGTGACGTGTGGGGACTGCAGTTGTCCCATGTAGCAGCGCTGGCCTCAGTTTCCGTCTCTTTAAAGGGACCGAGATCGGGGCGGCTGGAGCCCAGCGAGCCCGGGCCGAACCGGACCGCCTGCCTCCCAGCCGAGCCGTGCCGCGCCGCCCGCTCCTGGGGCACGACACACGCGCCCTGCCCTGGGGGCGCGGGTCAGGTGCTGGGTTCCCCCGGGAGCCCCCGAACCGGGCCGGCTGGGACCGAACCGGGCCAAGGCTGCCGAGCGGGATGGGGACGTGGGGAGAGGAGACCGGTTCAGCTGCCAGCGCTCTCCGCCTGCGCCGCGTGCTGTCGCCCTAGAACTGAGTCGAACCGGGCCAGACCCGGGGCATCCTGCAGGCGTCCGGGCAGAGGCTGCTCCCGGAGTATCAAGCGTGAGTGTGCATCCTGGGACCCGAGAGCCGGGTCAGAACCCTGCTGGTATCGGCGGGCGTGGGAAACGTGCCAGAGAGGTGATATTTGTTCTAGTAGGATGCAGCAATAGGGCCAAATAGATAGGCATGAAGCGGGGGGTGCCTAGAAGGCCTGGTGGGAGCATAGGGGGCAGTGGACCCACCGGGGCTGCCAGTGCCAGGGGTGTTGGGGAGAGTAAGTAGGGATATTGGCCCAAAAGGTGGTGCTGGTCCCACGGATGTGACTGATGGACAATGGTCCAGGAGGTGGTTGGTAGTGGTGCTACGATGCTGAAGGGCATCGGGCCAGGAGGAGGTGCTGGTACAATTAAAGGGGCTTTGTGTCTCCAGCCCTCTGGTTCTGGAGGGAGCCCCAGTGACAGAAGAATTCTGTTGGTCTGTGTGGAGATGGGGGAGGAATGCTGGAAGAGTGGGCTCAGGTTTGGCACTGGTACCAGAAGGAGCAAAGGGCTGTGAGTTGGATACGGGGAGCGAAGGCAGGCGTCTGGGAGCAAGGACCCCGCAGTTGGCATTAGAGCAATGCACTAGGCAGGTATCCTCTGCTGTTGAACCAGGTTCTGATCCAGGAAGGATCCTAGTACTCTCCATGGAGAGGCGCTGGAAATGTTGCATTCATTGCAGCTAATCCAGGGGCCTGTGATGTACAAGGTTCTGTGCAAGGATCAGTCCTGGTCTGGACTTCTCAGCTGTGCCCACTGTGCCATTCCTGCTCCATTCCCTAATACCACTGTCCGCTTCTGGTACCTCTTCTTTTTTACCCACCCCTCCGAAGTCCCATTCTGCTGCCCTACCACACGCTGCACGCACCAGCACTTCAGAAAACCCTCTCTGGCTCTTCGTTTTCTTTGCCTCTGTCTCAGGTGAGTAACACTGTACTGCAAAACTACACCCATTCATCCCCCAGCCTGGTTTAGAACAAGACCAGCACTGGACTGAGAGGCATCTAAAAATGCCATATGACAGACGCCTTTCATACCACTCCCAGGCTATCCGCTCTCCCTAGAGAGGTCGTCCCACTGCATTATGTACAAGTACAGGCTTTACTATGCAAAGTTTTATTTATTTAACTCCTGCTTCCCTTCCCCCTCCCTCTTGTTTGTTCTCCAGGTTTTTCTGGGTCAGGCATTTCTATGGGACTCCCACAAACCAGCTGCCATCTGGCCTGGTTTTTTGTGCATGTAATAGACAGTTCAAACTGTACTGAATATTTAAAAGATCAACAGTGAATACGGAATTGAGAAGCACTTTACTAAACTGAGTCCACTATAAATTAAAATCCCTGCCCTAAAAATGAAGTACTTAAAGAAAACTCACAATAGCAAAATTAAAAAGTGAAGTAATAACTACAAATTGGTAAAAGCATGTTTTAAACTAGATTTACAGATCCTGCCACTTCTGAAGGGCAAGCTCATGCCACTCAAACATTAGCCAACTTGACATATGTCTCCATTTCCCTGTGAGGCATCTACTACATCACAAAATGTTGCAATGGGAAAAAGAAGTACTCAAATGTATTACTAAATCAAACACATGATCATTGCCCTTGCCTGGATATTTGTTGCAAAAGCCCTTGAGCTTAATGTAATATTTTGATATTTAATTTGCTGTGGGACATCTTAAAAACGTAGCATTAATCACCTGAATTGACCCTAGAGCTTTCTGCATATCTATTTAACCCTCTGGCAGTGTCAGAAACAATCCAAATCTGGAAGACAGTGTTGAATTTTGGATTTTGTGTGTGGTTTGTTGTTTATGTGGGTGGCATGGGTCATGGAAGTTAGTTTCTAAAGAGCCAAAATAAAGTGAACTGTAATAATTTAGTCGAAGATTTTCAAAAAGGGACCTAGCCTTGGGCTTTTAATTCTTTATTTAAGGCTCCTAAATAGGGGAACCTATGGTAATATTTTCAAAAGCATACTAGACCCAGTGACCTCAGGTCACTTAAATGCTTCTGAAAATGTTACCCCAAAGCCCAAAAGTGCTAAACACCCCCAGCTGCTGTTGAAGTTAATGGACAAAAGCAAGTGGGGTTAGCGATTTTCAAAATCAGCCTAGTCGCTTTAGCTTGCTACAGGTGGGATTTGCAAAAGCACTAAAGTATCTTATAAACACCAGGCACCCGTAGACTTTCAGTGCAGCTTCTGCTCCCAAGTCACATGGGCACCTTTGACAATCCGACCCCAATTCCACAGTTTGGTACCCAGTCCAAGGCTCATGCTTTTGAAAATCTTGTTTCTGAGCTGCTGTGCTTTTGACCCATACATTTAATAGCAGAACTAGCCAGTGAGGCAACCAGACTTAGGTCACCTTTGGAGTCCTCTCACATGTAGGAATAGTAGCACAGTTGGCCATAGGACCAATTTTTTTCCTGTTGGCTTTCAGGGCCCCAGTAATAGGCTTCTGCTTCTGTCTCTCAGTTTTGATTTTGGGGGGTGGGAGGATACCTGAGGAAGCAGGTTTGAGGACAGGTTGATGACTGATTTGCAATGAATAAGATGATGGATTTCAGTGGGAGCTGAGCAACAAATGCCTTTCTAAAAATCTACACTGGACGCACGCAGAACAGTACGTTGTAAGCATAATACTGTCAAAACTAAGAGGAGAAAATGGGTTTAACTGTCTTCTTGAGAGCACTCCTGAGACATGCCAGGGATTGCAGAAGGGAATTTTTAACCACTCTTGCTCCCATCCTGCCCCTTCCTGAATTCTGAGAGCACTCAAATAACATTTCTGCTCAGATGAGCTCTGTGTCTGTTCCAAAGCTTGTCTCTCTCAATAACAGAAGTTGGTTCAATAAACAATATTACCTTCAGTGTTCCCTGTAAGCTGGCACTTCTGTGGCCACTCAGGAGAAATTAAAATGCTCTCGGTTGATTAGCAGAGCGCCCACAGCTACGTGTGTTGTTTCTGCTGGTGGTGCAGACTCTCCCTTGCCTCAGTGCACATAAAAAGATTATTCTGCACCAGGATGGAAAAAAATAGAGGAACATAGATCAGATGAGGGAGGTAATCTATAATTTCATCCCTGGATGGAGCTGGGCCACATACAGACTGGGCAGTGAAATAGACAGTTTAATTTTAAAGGGTCTCATCCCTGAATTCCTGGGGTGGCCAAAAATTCTTATTGGAGTCAATGGGAGCTTTCTTTTCCCAAGGGACCAAAGGATCCACCCCCTTGGGAGACACACCATTTTGTTTAGTCTTAGAATCTTTTTATTACATGATATGACCAAAGCAAGTCGAGACAAGATTGCACAAGGACAGTGTGACTGAGTCCCTAGAAAACAATTGCATTTACATTCAGTGCTCTGCATGTTGATTTATTTTTCCTTCTTGGGAAATTTATATGGCCTGAGATGATTGCAAAGTTCAGCGATTCTAGACTCTGAAATAAATGCCTGCTCCCACAAAGACATAGGCACAGGCAGAAATCCATGGAGATTTGACTTCATGCGACTTTACAGGATTAGTTTAGGGCTCAATCCTGTAAAGGCTTCTGCACATGAAACACAGGTCTACAACTCCTGTGACTCTCACGCCTTTGCAGAGGTAGGCCCTGAGATAAGAATGACAGGAAGGTACAGAGTTTCCCCAGAATGCACTGCAACAGTTATAGTTGTGGTGGAGAATATTACTGGCCATTTCTCTCCCCCTCACCATAAGTACAGAGGATCCTGTAGGAAGGCTGGAGGTTTGTTCCTCTTTCTGTTGGGAGCAGGGAAAAGGAATGTGAGGGATCACAGAGAGAAGCTGTTGTTTGGTCTTTCCCCCAATGATCAGTTCCTCTTTGTGAGACAGGTTCCTCCTGACCCTTCCTTCCATGGTGCTGCACTTTGCACTGGGTGCTTCACCCCAAATTTAAAATTAAACCCTCCCTGGCACACCCCCCCCCCAGAATAAAACAGTGTTTTATGCAATTAGTATGCATGCTTCTGTTCTATTTTTGTTTTCAACATTTAGGTTTTGCATAATGTTAGGAAGTACAACCACATTTATTTTATTTTGGAGGGACTATTTTTTTTAACAGAAGGTGGAAGAACACCCACCCAGGAAGCAGCTCTTAGATGAGTCATTGCACTGTATAAATAGTTATGGCAAGACTGTGATCCAAGGTTCCACAATTATCAGAGCCCCAAACAAGAGAGTTCTTGAGATAAAGTTGCCATCAGCTGCTGAAAGTTTTGAAAGCCCATAAGTTCTTTAACGTTGATCCAGGTAGACTTCAAAAGGCTCCCAGGCTGTCATTGAGGTGTTGTCCAGCAAGCTGGGGGACAGTGTGGTGTAATGGTTTGTGTACCAGATAAGGGAGTCCAGAGATTGGGCTTCTGTGCCCAGCTGTGCCACTTTGACTTTTGTGTGTCCTTAGGGAAGTCGCGTCATCTCTCTGAGCAGGATTCTGAAATGCCAGCAAAAAAACTAAGTAGTGTCCTGACCATGAACTGAGAACCTCTTGTTTCCCTTTTGTTTTAACAGTGACCATATTGTGTGGGACCAGCAGGTATGAACAGCTAGTACTGCGTGTGTTTAACTCCACCCAAGCCAACATGTAGCTTCCAAACTCCCAGCTGTGGGCAAAGGCAGAGTTGGAGCACAGAGAGAGAGATTAACTTTTGTCTCAAACCCTGAGTCTTTTGTGAAGGAAGATGATGGTGGTGGAGAACGCTCTCTCTCTCTCCATGGTAACTCCTGCCAAACTTTAGTTCCCTAGCAAATCCAAAACCAATGACTTTGGTATCGCACAAGTATGCTTTGCACATGCAGCATTGTTGATTCATCACACAGGCTAAGTTGCTTTACTAGATAAGGTAATTCAGGACCCAGAGAAGAGGGAGTCCTAGTAAACATTATTTTTCTCTCATCTGCTCTTCTCTCCAGCTCATAGACTAAGCCAGTTTTTGACGTGGATTTTGCCAGACCTGATCTGAATTCATAGTTATACCATCTGAGTCAGTGCTTCTTAAGCCTTTCAGAACATGAACGCTCCATTCTGTACCATACTCCTCCCTCCGCCTACTGTCCGGGACCAAGCCCAAAGGTGTGCACAACTTATGGGGTAATAAAAAAAAAAAAAGATTAGCACTTTCCATTGGTAAGTTTAATAGCAGAGGTGATGTATCATCAGGTGGAGAAACTGAGGCAGAAACTGGGACATGACCAGAACCCAGTTTCCCAAGCTTCATTCTAGTGTTCTACCTGGTAGGCCCTGCTGCCTCTGATTTGAAGAGATTAGATTTCATTCCTTTGCTTTCCCTCTCCTCCCCTGCGAGTCGCAGGGGGTTCTGTTAATTGCAGTGCAGGAAGTGTCTGAAATCGGGCTGGAGACAGACAGAAATCTCATTGCCAGTGCTTGAAGGTGAAGTTTAATGTGCTTTTATTTTCAAAGAAGACTGTATAGCACCAGGTTCCCAAGTACGCAACTGCAGCCTGCCTTTGCTATTGGCTACAGCATTTTTAGGTGCCACCATCCATTGTCCCCTGCCCCGTGTTGTCTCTGTTTTCCTATGTAATCCTAACCCTGCACCTGGACAAATCCTGCTAGGAGTATGCATCACTAGCAGATTTACCTGCAGTTGCTTGGATACTTAATTAAAATATGGGGTTGTTTTTAAATAAAAGGAAAATGTACAAGTTTTATTTAAATGACTGTATTGTTCAAAAATACAGTGTTATGTTTATGAACTTAATTTTTATTTTGGATTTCTTTAAAAAATGATTGTGTTAATTTTTCTATTTAATTTTTTTAGTAATTTTTTTTAATGGGAATTCAATTGTGTGTCTTATTTCTTCATCCCTATAAGCTCTTATCTTTTGCTATGTTTTTAACAAAAAAGAGCTATAGTCAGTTTGGTGTCTAATAAAATTTTCTTCTAGTTTTCAAACCTTAAGCATTGATTTAGCTGTGTCAAAACAGCACTACTCCAAATTTCTCTGTTTGCTCCCTGTTCTGTAAGGTTTATCGAGACACAATCCTATTCCAGGTTCATCCTATTTTTCTGGCTCATGTTGCTTCAGCCTCTTTTTACATTTGCTCAGTTATATCAATTTTGAGGACTGTACTTGATTTGGTGGTTATTTCTTTTCTATTTGTTTTTATGAGAACCACTCCCATTCCAGGCACATCCTGATTTCCCGGCATGAGTAAATCCTTGCACAGCTTTAAGTTGTGCTAAGAGGAAGTTGTATGCTAACTTTGGTGGCCCTGGCTCTTACCACTTGGGAGTTCTTGATCAAACAGACAAACTCTAAAATATATAGTAGATTAGTCTGGCTTCTCTGATCAAGCTGTGAGGTGGTGGGGGGAGAGGGAGTGTAGGCTAATGGTTACAGAAGTGGACCGGAAGCCAAGACTTCTCCAAGATTTGTTTTTGGGTCTGCCACTTAACCCCATATATGGTCCTGGTTAAGTCATTTAGGCTGGGATTTTCAAAGCTGCTTGCCTCCCTTAGGCACTCAATCTCATTGAAACTCAGTGACGTGTGGACACTTAACTTCTTTAGGCACTTGGAAAATGTCAGCCTAAATGTGTCCATGGCTCACTTGTCCCTTGTAGAGAGGGGGATGGGAGATGTGGTGTTATCAAGATTTATTGACCCTGGAGCATTTTTTTACCTTGATGCACACATCACAAGGTTGAGCTGTGTATTGTTACATATGTCTCGATGGTGCAGCCTTACTCAGCAGCAGCTAGAATTCTTCACTTTGTGGCCACACATTTCAAAAGGTGTTCCACTGAAAACCACATGTTTAAGGGAAGATAAAGTTGCAAGTCCAAGGAGAAAATGTTATCCCCTGAGAAGTGACATCTCTTGGAGAGCCCGTCTGTGAAGAAGTGGACAGTCATGATGCAATCTCCTTGGTCACGTTGTGGCAGACCTCAGAGTGATTGAACTCTGATGGGATGAAGAGTGGGAAATTCACTCTTGCAGATTATTTTCACTTACTGCTGAGCTGGGATTTTTCTTCTGCATAACACCACTTGTCTCAAAGGAGGCAGCTCTGCACGTTGCAGTGAGATTCTCTGGTGAAAGACATAAATGTGACTGTTTTTAAAAAAAAGTACTTTTTCTTTCTTTCTTGACTTTAAAGGCCTGTGCATAATCTAGCTTCCCATATCTTGTGTGAATTTACCCATTTGCCTTTAGATGTAGCTTAACTAGGAACTGTTTTCTATGGAGACTTCCTTCACCCTCACATTGGAACTTTCTTGCTGATATCTTAACAACTTTACAAGATAAAGCAGCAGAAATGTATGACTTTAAAGACTGACAAAATGATTTATTTGGTGACGAGCTTTCGTGGGACAGACCCAAATTGATCTGAAGAGGTGGGTCTGTCCCACAAAAGCTCGTCACTGAATAGATCATTTTGTTAGTCTTTAAAGTGCTTCATTTCTGCTGCTTTGTTTTGTTGGAGTGCAGACTAACAGGGCTACTATTCCACTTTACATGATGTAGGCTGAAATTATGTTCCCATCATTAAATTTGTAGCCATTGCTCTCTGATAGCTCTCATTGACTGGAATTTTGTGAATGGAAAGTGGGTATGAAAATAGTAGATGGCCTGTAACTGCTGAACATGCACAGAAGTTATTTTTAAAGGGATACTGTCAATCAGATGTAAGCAAACATCATCTTAGTTTTGATGCTCACATTTCCTGGAGCTAAAGAATCTTTAAAAATCCAAATGACTTTTTTTGTGTTTGTGATCTTTTTACTTTTTGCACTTCTCTCCACTTGGACACAGAAAATTCACGTGTCCATTTTCACGTGGGCTTATAGTCAGTTTTATTTCCAAGTTCTTCTGGCAGCAGTATCTGGGTTTCAAACAGTGCACGAATGTTCTGACATGTTTTCAATGGATGTTTTTTTTTAAAGTGAAAAGATTTCTGTTGGTTTTGGTTTTCAAATTCCTTGAAAGCTCATTTTACCAAAATGTCAATTTAGGACCTTACTTAGATTGTCCATGTCCCTTGAAATTTAAAAATATCATACCTTGACATGTTCAAATAACTCAGGTTGTTTATTTTAGTAGCAGCACTTAGTCCAAAACAAGGATTCAGGGCAAAATCTGCTTTTAGTATAATTTCTGGCCAAAATAGTCTCTGAAACTGGCCATGGAACAAAACAGACTTAGAAGAAATGATCTTGAGACCACTAAAGGTAGTAGCAGGATGCAGACAGAATCTGAACCTTCACTCCTCATGAAATGAGAATAACTGAGCTACAGATGGCTGGCTTCCCCCAGCCCAACAGCTCTCTGATTTGCTGGAAGAGCTGAGCCCTCAGTTATGTTTTGGGCCACCACTGGAAGGTGCAGGTGTTCAGCACACCAGAAAATCACCCGGTTTGATTGTTCAGAGCCCTTTTTTTTTTTACAGTTACCAACCACAAGAGGCCAGTAGAAGTCAGGAAACAAATGCACATCATAGTTCTTCACCTCGCTTAAGGGCATGTGTGCCCGCATAGCTGGTCTGTTATAACTATTCCACGGTCGCTATTCTGCTGTAGCACCTCTTGTGTAAGGCGACCCGATGTCCGTCCTACAGGTGTCCCTGCTAGTTTTTTGTTTTTTTTTTAAATTGGCTGGTTGTCCTGCATTTTCTCTCTCCTTCCAAGTGGTGCTGGTGGGTCCTGCTGCTGGCCATCTCCCTGCTCACCAGCTGCCAATGACAAGTGGTGAACATGTAAGGCTGGTGGTTGTGCAAAGCTGCAGCAGCATGCAGGTCCATCTGCTCCCCCTGCTTGTGTGTGAAGGCAGTCCCTGCTGCACGCCAGCTCCCTTGTCCCTGTTTCCAGCCAGCACTTACTGCTTGTTGTGGTGGCAGGGGAGCGTGGAGGTGTGAATGTTCCCTCCAATCTTTTCCATCACTGTGTGGAATAAATTTTCTGTGTATTAAGGCATGTGCGGATGTGCACCACCAATAGAAACAGGCTGCCGGCTGTGGGCGCTCTGCCAACCAGTTGTGTGGCACCTGAATCTCTCCTGGGCGGCCGGCCGCCCAAATGCTCAGCTTACTAGGAATGCTGGGAGGCAGTGGCTGATTAGTTGTCGCACCTGTCACTCCTCAACACTTAGCCCTTTACGTGCTTCCCTCCATGTCCTCTTCCTGCTGTGCCCTTCAACCCCGCAGCCCGGCTGCTCCTCCGAGCCCCGCTGCCCCGGTGGGAGGCATTCCACTCCCGGCTCTATGCGGAGAACCAACCCCTGGTCAGATTGCTCAGGTGACCAGCTACTGTCCCTTCCCTCCTGCACAGTGTGGGAAGGTCGCAGCAGATCCTTTGATGGGGGGCGGAGGTGGGGTAGCTGGCCAAAGGTCCAGTGATTCAGAGGGACCTGGGTCTCCTGGCCCCAACTTCTGGACCCTCAGGCCCTTTAAATCACTGCTAGGGCCCTGTGTGGTTTGCTGCAGAGCCCCAGGGCAGCATCTCTGAAAGGTGCTGGGGGAGGTGTGGTCTGGGCAGCAGCAAGGCTGCCCTGCCCTCTCTGGAGCACAGTCAACTCCTCCCTCCTCCTTGGCTATGGACAGTGCATCTGTCTGCTGATGTCCATGCGCTGCTGTGAACCCTCACAGAAATCTTGGGGGGTGGCTGTGAGCCTCTGCCCCCACATGTCGCCAGAAGAAGATGCAGTGCCAGGTACTGAGGGAGGCTGGTCCGTCCCTGGGCCCCAGCCAGGAATAGAGGGCAGAGAGCACTGGGCAGGGGGGTTGGGTCAGGTCGCTTTGCCACCCGCCTGCTCATGTGCGAGGAGTATACGGGAGAGCGTGTGCGTGTGCATGCGTGTCTGCACGCATGCACTCACACGACCTCTCTCCATGCAAACTTTGAGCTAGGAAGCTCAATAAACAGACTCAGCCATGCACTGTTTCTTTTCAACAGGGGCTCAGCCAGCTTACTGGGAACTGGAACGTTTGTGTTGCACAGCCCTGGTTACCAGTGGACTCCAGTTTTACCAGGTGTCCTGTTTTCAGTGCCCGGGAACAGAGTCACCTTCCTCACATGGAGGCACTTCTCCAAAATAAACGTGACTTTCTCTTGTGAGAATCACAATTATTCTGGAACGAAGTCACGTTTATTTTGGAAGTGCGTGTCCACACGGAAAAAGTGCTTCTCTTCTGGCAGGCAGGCTCTGCTAGTCTAGGCAATCCCGTACCATTTGAAGGGTTCTGTTTCATTAATGATAGCTCCCTGGCCACTCGTCCTTCCCCCTGCATGTTAACTGTTGCAGCTCTTGGTGCTAGAAGTCATGCGTTCCTGGGCTAGTGGGAGGGCTTACAAGGCTGGATGTTCCCTCCGGGACAGGGAGGGGAGATCATTTCCTTTGAAACTGGTGCAATCTGTTGTGACTTTTGACACAGTCCGGTCCCTACTGGGCAGGTGCAGCAGCAAAGTGGTTGTTAACCTAATTCCTTTTGTGGTTTGCAGTGACCAGCACAAAGGGAGCCTTAGACGGTAACAGCCGGAAAAGCTTGTGTGGCAAGCGACGTCTTTAAAATGAATGGGTGCTTTGAAGGTGTTGGGCTCCGATGCCTATTTAAGGTTAGTGAAACTCTCTGACGTCTTTGCACAGGGCTGCCTCCTCTCTCTGTGTGAAGCAGCTGTTTGAAGAAGTGTGTTCCCTGGTCCTGGTGCACTGGCCTGCCCTGGAAAGTAGCTGCAAAGGTGGCTCAGCTGATCTGCTCCCTGTGCATATTGGGCATCCAGGGCCAGAAATAAGGCCTTGAGCCTGCACGTCTGTCCACGTGGTCAGATTCTCAGGGCTCTGTAGAGTCCTGGTTTACGTTGGCCAGTTCCAGGGACAGTTCTGCCTGCTCACAGGATCACGGTCTAGGCTTAGCCTTGTAGGGACTAGCTGAATTCTAGCTGCTCCGGTCTTGTGTGCAACAGCAGAATTCTGTTGGCAACTTTCAAGTGGCAGAGCAGGTCACTCTTGGGACACCTGTAGTTTTGACGCAATGGGAAGTGCCCTTGGATAGACACCAGGCTTGGTTCACCACTGCCCAGGTCCCATGTCGGTGGAATGACGCGGTGGCGAATCGGCCCCAGACTCTGAAGGGGATGAAAGTTGCATGTGGGAAAGAAAGGGCAGAATTTGAGCTGCAGAATCTCTCCAGGGCAGGACAAGGCCTGAGAGATTAGTTTGGCTGTCAGAGGCCTGGGTGAGTCTGCAAATCTGGCAGCCGCAATGGGCAATCTCCACACACACTTTTTGCATGTAAACCTGGCACACTGGCTGGGGCTGGCGCACCAAGAGGCAGATAACCACAGATGCCCCAAGTTGCTGTTCTGGAGAGCTAAAGTGCCACCCTGTGGCTTTGCTGTCTTAGCTGGATCCTCTTGTGGAGATGAGTCCAGTACACAGCTTGGCACACTGACCATCTGAGTGTCGGAAACAAGGATTAGGAGTAACAAAATAATCTCTTTACGGAGTGCGTAAGCCTCTTAAGGGCAGGGCCAGGATACAGGAGGAACAGACTAGGCCTCCAGCTGGGACAGACAGCTCCATGAGGGGAGCACAAGCAAGGCAGCACTGAGATACCCGCACAGCTTTGGTTTGACGTGTCCGTTCCCATGTGGGATCGATTCCACTAATAATTCCAGGCATGTGGGGTAAAGGGCTCTTCTGGAGTCACGCGTAACTGACGTGTCTCATTGGTTCCTCTCGCAGGGCGTCAGCACAGCTGCCCCCAAGAACCCCAAATACCTCCTCGCCTTTGACTTTGACGAGACGATTATCAACGAGAACAGTGACGACTCGGTCATCAGGGCCGCTCCAGGACAGGAGCTCCCGGAGCACATCCGCCAGACCTTCCGGGATGGTTTCTACAATGAGTACATGCAGCGCGTCTTTGAGTACCTGGGCGACCAGGGGGTGACGATGCTGAACTACCGAATGGTCTACGAGAACATCCCGCTCTCTCCTGGCATGCCAGAGCTCTTCCAGTTCCTCTCCAAGAACCAGGAGCACTTTGAGATCATCCTCCTCTCCGACGCCAACATGTTTGGCATCGAGTGCGCTTTGCGAGCGGCGGGCGTCTACTCCCTCTTCCGCAAGATCTTCAGCAACCCCTCTGGGTTTGACAAGAGAGGTTACCTCACCTTGGGGCCCTACCACACCCACAAGTGCCCCCAGTGCCCGGCCAACATGTGCAAGCGCAAAATCCTGACCGAGTACCTGATGGAGCGGGCCCAGGAGGGGGCCGAATTTGAGAGCGTTTTCTACGTAGGCGACGGGGCCAATGACTTCTGCCCTTCCATGGCCTTGACTTCCGCAGACATTGCTTTCCCACGGAAGGGCTACCCTATGCACCAGATGGCCCAGGAGATGGAGAAGAAGCAACCCCAAGCCTTCCAGGCCACTGTGGTTCCCTGGGATTCGGCAGTCGAAGTTTGCCACTACCTGCAGGAGCTCCTCAAGAAGAAATGTTGAGAAGGACGGATGGGTAGGCAGAGACTCTCACTGCCCTTGGGGCAGTTGGGTGATACTATGCAGCAATGAGGGAAGTCCAGGCTCGTCTCCATACCCTGTGGCCAATCTGCTTCTCTCTCAAGCTTTGCAGAGTTGGACTCTTTGAATGTCTGGATTTCTTCTCCCAGCCCTTGCAACCAAAAGCACATTCCCTGGGCCCCCTTTTCTCCCCTCCCTCATCCCAGTTTGGAGACCAGGTCTCTTCTATGCAGTTAACACACCTGTTCAGGAGAGTGGGTGTCAGTCAGACACGTTTATTTTTACATTTGCCTTGAGTTCAGGAAAACGACGATTCTTTCTAAGAAATAAACTCGTCCCCAGGAGGGCGATGTGCCCACATCCCGTTAACCCCAGGCAGAGGTCTCCAAATCAGTGACTCAAACACAGCAGTGGGGCCATCTATGCCACCAGCCCCTTCATGCCCCTCTCGTCCCCTCTAGCAGGTTACTTGAAATTGACTTCCTGAGGATTCCTAGCAGGGCTGGTCTCTCCCCAGGAGTCCAGTGGAAGCCTAATCTTGGGCAGCTTCCATTCCTCATGCCACCCCGCCCTAGCCCCTTGTTCTGGGCAGGCTGCTACAGCAAAAAGAAAGAGGGAGCAGTACTGATGCAGGCTTGGGGTTAGTAGGACACTGCTGAATTAGGGTTCCGGTTAGAGGTGGTTCATGGAAGTGCATTTCTAAGCAAGCCAGCGTGAGGTTTCCCATTGGTTAAACACTTAACTCCACGCCACTGAGGCTCCAGATCTCCAGCCTCATCCCCATGAGCAGATCACCACGAGAAAGGGCTGTGGAATAGTGAGGCACAGGGCAGCACTGTGCACCACTCAGCCAGAAAGTCCCTGTTCCCCACCAGCATAGGACTAGTTTGCATTTAAAACACTCCACTGAATCTGAACTTCTGAGGCCTTGTGGGCACAGGCCTGCTCAGGGCAGTGCCAGTGTGACTGTGGAGTAGTTAAACTGCATTAAACCCAAATCTGCATATGCTTTCTGAACTGAAGGGGCCTTAATTGGGTTTATCTTAGTTCCAAAGTGAATTAATCTGATGTGAATGAAGGTCACTTTAATTCTGAATCAGTGTGTCCCCACAGGGGCTTACTGTAGTTTAAGATCAGCTAAACTTGCCTGTTAGTGAATGTGGGTGACTATTCCCAGGCGTTCTGACATCAGAGCAAAGTCCTTTATGCTTTGCTTCCGTTTTTGCTTTCATGCCCAGGAGAACGTTCCCCACAGTTACTGTTTGAGTAGGGAAGTGATCGGTCCCCTTCACATGCTGTTAGACACACTGCTGATTTCTAAAGCAGAAGTGACTCGTCAACTGTGCTCTCCCTCGCCCGTCCACACTTCTTATCCAACACCTGTTTGTTCGGTTAGTTTAAACCCTCCCCTGGCCGAGCTGGGCTTAGAAGCAGCCCCTGAAAGGCCATAGTGAGATGCCTGGTGGAGAAAACCCAGACAGCTATTCCCTCAAGCAACAAGCTGCTTCCTGCGCATGTCTGGCAGACTAGACCATGCACTCTGTGTGCCACAGACAGTCCACCACTTGTGCCCCAGCATGATGGTTAGCTTTGAGTGAAGCCACTTCCTTGGCCTGATCCTGGGAGGTGCTGAAATGCCCGCTGACTGCAAGCGGCACTCTGGTGCTCAGTGCCCCGGGGGTCAGACAGCAGGGGGGGTCATGCCTCCCCCCACTCTGTTCTCTCTAGGCAATCGCAGTATTAAACGCCCTGTGACTGTCCTTGGCAGGGCACCCTCAGCATTAACTTCCCACAGGGATAGACTGCACAGCCCTGATAGCAACGACCTTGCCAAAGTGGCCCCAGCTCGCACCCTCCCCCTTCCCTCTTTGTTTCTCCTCCCTCCTGTCAGATGGAACTGAAAGCCATGGAATATTTTTTAAAAATACCAAATGTATCTAGTAAATATTGCCGTCGGGTGAGGAGTGTGCCTGGAGTTTGCGGTGCGTATTACGTTTCGAGGGGGATCACTTACGCTAACAGTCCCCTGCCCCCACCAATCCTCAGTCAACAGCTGCGTATGCCAGAGTGACGGCTGCCTGCGCCACGACTTCCCTTTCTCAGCTTCTCCCTCGGGCTGTTGAAAGCAGGGTGGCGAAGGCACTTGCCCATCGTTGGACTCCTGCCTCTCCCTTTGGACCAGCTGCTGCCTGGGAGGCCAAGGGAAAAAGGTGGGAGGGGTCGTGGGGGCAGACCTGCTGCAGACCTGAAGGAGCAAGCCTCTGAGCACTGTTCCTGGCTTACTGGGGCTTTGGTGTAACCGAGATCCTGCTGCAAAGGGGCTTTAAGTAGCAGGGGCAGCAGCAAAGCCTGAGGGACGGGGAGAGATGGGTATGTTTCAGCCAGGCCCATGAGGTGCAAAGTGACGGTTTAGAAGTTCATCCACTTCCTTGGGCCACTGGCTTTTCCCGTGGAACCCGGCGCCTTGCAATGCTGCTGTGCGTTCAAAGCCACTGAGTCCTGTAAACCCAACTTCAAAGGGGAGATGGTCTCTGACTAGGTGCTACGAGGACAAACACTGCACGTTCCGTAGCTCTGTCACCTGTCGCTGGAGGGAGCATTCGCCTGTTGACTGATTGTGCCTAGGCCCAGCCAATCGCAGGGCTTGTCCTTTCCTTCCCCTCACCACTCCCCTGCTCAATTTCTATGGCAGACTGCTTAATGGCTTGTTGCCGTGTGTGCTGCAGGGAGGCCCAGGGTCGAGCCAAGTGGTTGGTGCGGCTCGACCGGTGGAGACGCTTTAGGTAGCAGGTAATATAACCAGCTATTTAAATAAGGCCTTCACCTTCTTCCTCCCTCCAGCTCTGCCCCAGCCCCCACAGCTGCTCTTCTCCCTCTGCCAGAATGTGGTCCCAGAGTAGCCTTGGGCCCAGCTTGCCCAGGTGTGCTTCAGATTCTTGCTGCGCCCATTCGGAGACCCAGGAAAGCTGCTGGGACAACCCCAGCAATAGTTTCTGAGAAGGAAAACCACGCTGTGGTGCCTGCTTAGTGCTCTCTGCCTGCTGCCAGCAGGGAGAGCCACCCCTCCAGTGACCTGCCAGCCCGGCGTGCAACCCTCTCCTTTAAACACATACAAAGTGCACTGCAAGTCCGTCAACCCCGCTCCCCTGCTATTTTTCAGGGGTTTTCCCTGTACTGTGCCCCTGGGTTTAAGCAGCGGAGAGGCTTGCGATTGACATTCCCACCCAGGACAGCGGGGGAGAGACTAAGTTTTTAGCTTTTTATTAAAACTGGGCCCCCTTTACGTAAGCTGTGGGTCAGCGGGGAGGCTGAGCTGGAGCAGCACCACCCAGCAGAGGACCTGTTCAATACTGCTCTTCGGAGCACCCCGTGTTAGGTGGGACCAGGTGCAATGAGCCTCCTCCTCCTGCTGTGCCAGGAGATCTCATTCAGCCAAGTCCCCGCTGAGCCTTGCAAGCTCACAGTGCCCTGATGGTTAACTCCCAGGAGGAGAGGCCCGGGCGGAGCTGAGAGGCAGCGTGCTGCAGCTGTTCTTAGCCAAGAATCGGGGCAAAGCAGAAGCTGCAGCTGCTGAAACAGCCTTTTGCGGCCAAGGCTCGTAACGCCCCAAGCAGCAACCTGCTCATTGCACAGCAGGCGAGAACGGCGCGGGGCTGTTCTCGCCCCTGGAGCCTGGCAGCAGATGCGCTGGGTCATACAATGGAGTCTCTTGGCCAATGCTGGGGAAAGCTGCAAAACATGCACTTTTCTTCCAACCTCTTTCCAAGCTTTTTCCCAGCTCCCGTCTCTGCCTGGGCGCAGCGCAGCTGCCGTGTCCGCAGGCCGCGTGCCGCTGGCTCGCTGGGTGCCCGCCTTCCTCTCCCCCGCAGCTGGGCGAGGCAGGGAAGTCTGGTGCCTGGTTCTACACAGCGACCCAGGGCTTGGACTCAGTCCAGCTGGCTCAGTTGGGCTGGGATGGGGTCTCTCGCCTATGCCTACTTCCGTACTAGGGTGGCCCCACCCCAGCCGTGTGAGAGGCGCCCTTCTGGCTGGCGCATGGCCTTGACCCCACGTCTGACCTGGGGTGGCTCTGAGGCTGCGAGTGAGCAACGGAATCTAGGAACAATGCAATTCCCAGGTGCAGGGAGTGAGGACGCTGGGGGCAATGCAATTCTCGGGGGGGGGGGCTCTTTGGGCCACGAGGGGAGAGGCAGGAATCACCAGTGTACGCGTCTCAGAGGAGCTCCAAGTGTTGGGAGTCTCCAGGTCTTCCTCAGCCTTCCATCTGTGCCAGTTTACAGAATCTACGGCTCAGCTCCATCCATTCCCAGGGAGGGAGGAGCTGGGTGCAGGCTCCCTGGGCCACCTGGAAGAGGGTCCCCAGCTCCTGGTGCACATTCCAAGGGCTGAGAATATAATTTGGAGAGTAACCGAAGCCTACGGCAAAGGGAATCCATGCTGAAGACTTTAGCCCTGCTCCCTCTTGGTCAGCACTAGCAAATCACCTGTGGCCTTTGGTGGTTAAAGGCTGGACCTCAGAGAAACAGCAGGGCCAAAGTAAAGCCTGGTCCGGGGCCTCCACAGCTGCTCTGGATAGGTCTTGTGTTCGGAGGGCACCTTTCCCCAGTGCTGGCGGCAGGGGGTTGGGTCCGTCTGTGCCCCAGTCCAGGAGGGGAATGGGAACTCAGGGTGGTCCAGAGAAGGGAGGGGCCTTGTCAGAAAGGCACTGGGGGAGCTGGGAGCATGGAGGAGCAGGAAGCAGGAAAAGCTCTGCTGGCCCTTGGCCCCAGCATCAGCAGAAAGGTTCCACATAGTTGCCTGGGAAGAACCCCTCCGCCTCGCTGGTCACGCCCTCGCACCAGCCATCCGAGTACTTCCGCGTCACGTAGATGAGGGTCCCCTCGGGGAAGGAGAGCTCGTTCTCCTTTTGCTGAGTGTAGGGGTAGCAGGTCAGCACTGCAAAGGAAAGCAGAAGCTCAGAAGGAGAAGCACAGGGAGCTGGATGCCTGTGAAAGTACATGGAGAGGGCAGGGCTACACTGCACCAGTGTGAAGGGCGAGGCCCGTCAGTTCCTCAGTGCGGGGGGGACGGGCTGAGGGGGGCAGCAGAGGGTTTAAATCAGGCCTTCCTCTCCCAGGGAGCTCCTGACCCAAGGTGGTGGCGGGGGAAGCCGAGAAAGTCGAGAGATGCTGCCCTGCACCGACAGAGCTGGAAAGGACAAGCTCCCACCAAGCAGTTTTCATACACGGGAAACCGAGACAAAGGGCTAGGGCGGCGGGTGGGGGGGTTCCCCCAAAGCCACACCCCACAGGCCAGAGGCAGATCTGGGCAGCTCACTGGCCTCCCAGCCCTACCTCCTGGGCCTTGCTGCCCCTCTGTCTGCCAGGTGCTGGCTCCCTTACCGACTCCTCCTCTTGGTTCAGAAGCACACAGGGCAGGAGAGGGGAAGGGCTTGGGGGCCGAGTACCTTTCTCCAAGTAGCTCTCTGGGGCCCATGCTGGTTCCTCTGTTCCTGGAGGAGGAGGAGGCGGAGGAGGGGGGGCGAAATCTTCAAATGCTGCCAAGTCTGGAGGTGGTGGCGGAGGGGGAGGCCCCAGGAAGTCGGCACCTGTGGGAAAAGCAGGAAAGATTCACTACAGGGCTGAATCCTGACCCCAGAAGAGAGGCCAAGCTCTGCCAGGCATGGTGGTGGTTCTCCCACATGGCCTGTTAACTGGTGCATGGCTGAGAGCCCTGCTGCCTGGCATTGCGTTAGCCCGCACCTCAGGCAATCCCAGGCCATGGTGCACAGCCTGGGGCAGGGCTTCCTCGGCTGCTAGGGCCAGAACTCAGAACCAACCTGCAAGGGGTCATCGTCAGCTGATCACCTTGACTCAGGCGTGAGAAAAACGAGAGCAGTGAGTCAAGGTGGAGGGCCCAGTGGGGAAGTTGCCTCCCAAGTTTTCTCACCCCCTAAGTCGAGGTGGAGGGCCCAGCGGGGATGTCGCCTCCCGGAAGCATTTGTTTTTCCTTTGTAGAGCAACGCGCCCCGAGGGTGCAACTGTCCCCTGCGCAGAACACCAGGACGTGGCCACTGTGCCCCCAGGTCCCACACCACCCGCCTGTGGCAAGTGCGGCTTGTGCGGTGAGACGGTCACCTGGCAAGGCTGGGGTGGGTAATACTGTGCAATGCGGGGCATGGGGTCAAGGCAGGAGGGCGATCTGGGAAGCGTGTTGGGGTGTAGGAGTGTGTGGGGGTTCTGGGAAGGAGTTTGGCTGCAGGAGGGGGTTCTGTCCTAGGGTGGAGGTGCAGAATGGGGGTCAGGATCAGGGAGGGAGGGTGGCTGCAAGAGGAGGCTGGGATCTAGAGTAGGGGGTTGGGGTGCAGGAGGGGGTTGGGGTGCAGGAGGAGGTTGTGACCTGGGGCAGGAGTTGGGGTGCAGGTGGGGAGAGACCACCAAGTGCAGGTGCTGGCTGGGAGGTGCTCACCATAGGAGCCAGCTCCTGGCCAGCGGCCACTTCAGGCAGGCTCCCTGTCGGTGGTGGCCAGCTGCCGGGGCCGTGATTGGCTCTGGGGGGCGGGGGGGGGGGGGTAGGGACGGGCAGCATGTGTCTGCATGTGGCACGCGCCCACAAAGCACAGCCCATGCAGGGCCCATTGGCCAGTGTCTGACCAATGGAGCGGCAAGCAGTGTGCTGGGGATGGGGCCACTGCATGGAGGACCCCCCCACCCACTTCCTCCGGTTGCCCTCAGCAGCCAGCCACTGAGCAATGTGTGAGGCTGCGGCAGGCAGGGCGCATCCCTGAGGGTCCCGCTGGGCTGTGAGGGGCTGGATCCCAATGTTTGGTTGGCTGTATTGTACACCCCACTGCCGTATTCTAGGTGGAGATCTGCTGAAGTCCCAGGGGCAACATGGCAACAAATCACGGCTTTTTCCAACACTCCCTCCCCCGCACCCACAAAAAAAAAACTTTCTGAGTCTTCTAGAAGGGTCTTAAAATAAAACCAACAAAAAAGGGTTTTCGTTGTTTCCCCTCTTTGTTACTGCCGACAACAACACAAGTGAGGTCCAGGTTGGTTTTACCCTACTCGCGCCACATTTTTTCTTTTTCATTTTGCCACTCCACTGTCACAGAACATCCTTAACTGGGGGACAGTTCTCGCAGGACCACAAAAGAGAGACACTCGGACTCTGCCCTTCTGACTTGGAGAAGCCAGGGCCAGTTGGAGAAGTTACGGCTTGCGCTGTCAGGGTCATTGCCCCTGGGGACCTGCTGTTGCTTTCAAAAATACTGTAGACCCAACTTTGGAAAAGGCTCCAGCATCACAAAAATCAACCGCAGGCCCTGACAACCGTTCCTTTTATCGTGCACAGTGCCAAAGAGGCGGGGCAGAAGAAAAACCTTGCGTTCTGCCCATTCGAAATGTCTCAGACACGGTTATCATAGAATCAGAGAACACTAGGACCAGAAGGGGCCTCGAGAGGCCATCGAGTCCAGTCCCCTGCCCCGACGGCAGGACCGACCACTATCTACACCATCCCTGATAGACATCTATCTAATCTGTTCTTAAATATCTCCAGCGAGGGAGATTCCACAACCTCCCTTGGCAACTTATTCCAGTACTTGACCACCCTGACAGTTAGGAGCTTTTTCCTAATGTCCAACCTAAACTTCCCTTGCTGCAGCTTAAGTCCATTGCCTCTTGTTCTCTCCTCAGAGGCCAAGAAGAACAAGTTTTCTCCCTCCTCCTTATGACACCCTTTAAGATATCTGAAAACCGCTATCATGTCCCCCCTCAATCTTCTCTCTTCCAAGCTAAACAAGCCCAATTCTTTCAGCCTTTCTTCATAAGTCATGTTCTCCAGACCTTTTATCATTCTAGTTGCTCTTCGCTGGACCTTCTCTAATTTCTCCACATCTTTTTTGAATTGGGGTGCCCAGAACTGGACACAATATTCCAGCTGAGGTCTAACCCACGCAGAGTAGAGCAGTAGAATGATTTCTCGTGTCTTGTTCACAACACACCTGCTAATGCAGCCCAGAATCATGTTTGCTTTTTTTGCAACAGCATCACACTGTTGACTCATATTTAACTTGTGATCTACTAGAACCCCTAGATCCCTTTCTGCTGTACTCCTTCCTAGACAGTCTTTTCCCATTCTGTATGTGTGAAACAGATTATTCCTTCCTAAGTGCAACACCGTACATTTATCTTTATTAAACTTCATCCTGTTTACTTCAGACCATTTCTCCAATTTATCCAGATCATTCTGAATTATGACCCTATCCTCCAAGGTAGTTGCAACCCCTCCCAGCTTGGTATCATCTGCAAACTTAATAAGCGTACTTTCTATGCCAATAGCCAAATCATTAATGAAGATATTGAACAGAACTGGTCCCAAAACAGACCCCTGCGGAACCCCACTTGTTATGCTTTTCCAGCAGGATTGAGCACCATTAACAACTACTCTCTGGGTCTGTTGTGGAAAAGTACTTGAAAAACTGCATTTGGTGCAACATGGGAACAACATCAATGTTTCGTTTTTCCCCCAAAAAAGATTTTCTCTCCTTGTTCAACAGGTCCTGCTTCTGCCACCCCCGGCCCACAAGGTCACAGCAGGTGCAAGTTCTGAGCACGTGGCTGCGGCCTGTGGGCACACAGTGGGAAAGACCAGCCCTACCTGGCAGGGAGCTGGGTGGAGGGACATCTGGGAGCAGCAGGTCACAGCCGAACGGCGGGGGCTCGGGCATGTCTAGCGGAGGGGGAGGGGGCGGCATTGTGTCTCTGTCCGGTGGAGGAGGTGCTGGTGCAGGCAGTGATGGAGGCACAGGTTGGGCTGCAGGTAACTTGGTGCTGATGTCACTAGCTGCTTCGCTGAGAGCACTGCGGGGATAAATAAGGGCATGACACAGGTGCAGTGACCTCTCCTGCAGAGGGCATGCCAGCACTCGCCGGTGTTTCAGAGGCTAGAGCAGCCCAGCCTGTCTCTGGCTCCCTGCGTCTACCGAGAAACCTGGCTCCTCCTGCCGGCCTCTGTGTACGCATGCTGAGCCAGTAGCCTGGCGGAGCGCCCATGGTAGTAGTCGCAATGGTGCTGAAACAGCCTCTGGGTGTGTCCGAGAGAGGCAGCTGCCTGGCTGCATGTGATCCTGGCTGCAGCTGCAGCTAAGGTGGGATTCAGAAAAGTAACACGGCTGCGGAGAGGCACACAGCCCCCCCGCCCCCCCCCCGGGCTCACTTCCTGCACTGGGCCACCTTGGGCAAGTGACTCGACTCCTCCAGCCTCCTTTCCCTGCCTGGAAGCTGCAGCCAATACTGATCTGTGCTCAGGGATCCTCCCGGGGCGAATGACCTGCTGATCTGAGTCAAGGCACTGCCAGGGATGAACAATGGGTGAGCTAAATGCCCAGGAAATAGTGCCGCTCTTCTCCAGGGCCGTAGAGGGGAAGGGGCCTGGGGAGCCCCTAAACTACAGCTCCCATGAGCCGTGGTTCTCAAACTTTTCAGGGTTGTGGGCCCGGGTTTCTGTCTGCATCTCACCCAGTCATGAGTCACAGCTCTGCAGGTGGGAACACAGACAGATCAGGGTCCCAGCTGGCGGTGGGGGCACAGCCAGGAGCAGTGCCCCCCCCCCCACTGTCCCCAGCCAGGCCTGGGTGCAAGAGTGGAGCTGGGTGGTGCTTCATTCCTGACCCCTGGCATGGCCTGGGCCCCACCCACATCCCCCAGCTGACTATGTTCTCTCTAATTTTTATCACCCATGTGCAGGATAAATGTTGTGTTCACAAAGGCCAATGTGCTGCTGCACCACCCGCTGTCAGTTGTGGGTGCTCTGCTACTCAGCTGGGTGGCATTTAAATCTCGCAGACAGGGTGGCTGTCCCAGTGCTCAGCTTACAAGGAACACTGTGTGTCCCGCCCCCCGCCCCCGAAGTGGCACCCCATGGTTTGGGGAACTCTGGACAAGATGATCCCTACGGTCCTTTGTGGCCTTGGAATCTGAGGCATAAAACAAATGAGATTTTAACCCAGAGAGGGGAGCAATAGCCAGGACGTGGCTCAGCCCTGCACTCCCTCCCCATCCCCCACCTCTTAGCAGAGATCCTGAGCCCCCCGGCTGCCTGGGCAGCTACCTGAGAGGTGCTAATGACGACATGGAGTACGTGGCGGAGAGTTTGCCTTCCGGGACCACAGGCACCTGAATGGGCTCTGGGATTCGAGGGCTTCTCCTGCAGGCAGGATGGACACAGAATACACCATCAGCCCACCACGTGTTGCAGGAGCAGCAATTCATTTCCCTTGATCCACCAAAGAGCGAGGCATTTTTATCAAGGCGTCAGGCCAGGCGTCTCGGTGAGCCAGAGCTGGATGGTGCTGACGGTGCAAAGCGAAGCAGTGGGCAGCTCACTAGCCTGGGAGAGCAGCAGAATGACTTCTAGACGGACCTGTGCAGACCAGCAGGTGTTGCAGAGGGTGACAAGCAATGGCCAAGTGTAGCCTCATGGACCCTACAGTGAGTGATCGACCATTTAGTATAACCCCATCAGCCTTCAATTAACCCTTTGGAGTGGTTAATAAAGGGGCCCCTCCTGTGACGCGTACGACCACTATTTGGATGAGGGGCAATCTAGGGCTGATGCTGGGAGCTGCGCTGAAAGGTCATTGTGAAGGGGAACTCTTGCCAGCTCTTTGTCGGGCTTCTGTTGCCTGTAGGGCAGGACGGTGGGTGGCGAGGTGGGCAGAGGGGAGGCTGGGTGTCAGGCACAAGAGAGTGGTGCTGCCTCACCCCACGGTAGCTGTAGACTGTCCAGCTGAGATCTTGGCTCCTTTCCGAGTCAAAGTTCCTGTTCGTGACAACTGGGTGCTCTGGTCCTACAGAAGGGAGAAAAACTCAAGGACTACAGAGAGAAAACCAGCCTGAGGAGCTCGTTTGTAAAGACTCGCCCCCGTTGCAGGGGTTTGCCTCCTGCAGAGAGCAGGGGTGACACGTGCCGGGGGTTGCCGACCCCTGAGCTGGAGCCACAGCTCCCCTTCCCCAGCATGGGCTTTCCTGAATGTTCCAGTTTCCAGAGCTAGCGAGCTCTGTTCTCTGCTGCGCCCCTCTCGCCCAACAAACCTTCTGTTCCACCTGCTGGCTGTGGAGATGGGATACAGGGCCCTGAGGCTTCCCTTGAAGTCCCACCCAGGCAGACTCCCGAGGGGTGGAAGGGGACACTAAATGCTGTCAGAGGAGAGCCAGGAAGGTTGAAGGTGTGTCAGCTTCCTGCCCTGGGGCCATCGTGCTCCGAGACAGGAATTAGGCCACACCAGAGTCCTGCCTGGCTGCAGACACAGCAGCACCTTCTCTTCTCAGTGACAACAGGCTGCGGAATGATGAGCAGGAAAGCAATGGGTCAGAACCATGAAGGAGCTAATCTCAAGTCACTGGGGCAGAGAGATCTTTCAATCAATAGTCCCTCTAATTTTTTTCCACCCATGGTCACAACCGATTTGATGTGCACGAAGGCATGTGTGGATGAGCACCACCAGTAGAAACCCAAATATAACTGTGGGTGCTTTGCTGATCAGCTGGGTGGCACCTGATCCCTCCAGGGCAGCCACCCAAGTGTTCAGCTAACAGGGAGCACTGCTTTCCGTTGACTTCACTGGCTTTTGGATCAGGCCTAAAGGAACAGACTACATGTGAATTCCTGCACACCTGGCATGGAGCTGCTACAACAAGGTGGCCCCTGTGCTATGGGAGAAGCTAAGCGTGCCAGAAGATCAGGACTTAAGTTAGGTCTGTCGACCTAAATAAAACCTCTGACACCTGCCTGGTGTGAAATGGACGGAGCAAGTCCCTCAGCCCCATAAGGCTTCTCACTGAGCCATGGCTGAAAGCATGAGGAAGCAGCCCTTAGAGATGTAATTGGAACTACACATCTCCTAGAACTGGAAGGGACCTCAGGAGGTCATCTTGTCCAGTCCCCTGCCCTCTTGGCAGGACCAAGCACCACCCCTATTTGCCCCGGTCCCTAAATGGCCTCCTCAAGGGCTGAGCTCACAACCCTGGGTTTGGCAGGCCAACGCTCAAACCACTGAGCTCTCCCTTCCCCCCTGGAGCGGCAGTGAGCATGCAGCTGAGACAGCAGAGGAGACTGTGGGAAGAAAGCTGAGCAGACACCTTCCCAGCTCTGCAGGCAGCCAGCCAGCCGCAGCAGTTTCGATTCAGGCGGCAGGTCGGTGACGAAACCCCTGTGGGGTATTTTTGACTTTGGTTTCTAAATGGAGGCTCGCAAAGGAGGACAGAAAGGGCCGACTGTGGCATCTTTGCTGCTCTCAGGTGCAATGGCAGAGAAGGCTGGACGCCGGCGTCCCCTCCCGCTCGCCCTGTGGCCTGAGAACTGGGCGGATTGCACCACTGCAGATACCAAGGGGGCATCCCCAGGCTCACCAAGCGATGAAGGGACTTTGTCTGTGTCTCAAAACAGCCCCCACCAAGGGCACAGGGGCTGTCAAACTGAAAGAGGTGAGGAGCAAAGCGCCTTGGGAAGGACTCGGCCTCCCCCCTGCACACCAGCCACAGGCGCCCGAGAAGTTCTGCGTCCAAAGCAAGGCAAGCAAAGGCACAGCAGTGGCAAGGAGCCCCCTTGGAGATGTCGTATAAAGAGGGGAGGGGAAATGGCACCAATTTGCTCTCTGGCAGGAGAGTGACCCAGGCCAGGGGGACAGCAAGGAGCATCCAGACAAAGAGGCTGGTTTCCCAGTGGTTAGGCAAATAATGGGTTTCGCTCCACCCACTTCTACCCCTACCACGCCGGCTGCAGTGCCTGCCGAGGCGAGCTCTGCTCTCCTTCCTCTCAAAGAGGAACAGGAGGGCTGGGCTGTGGTTCACCAGAGGTCTCCAGCTGGCCACAGAGGAAGTGCTCAGAGCCGCTCTGTCTGTCTCCCGTCTCCGTGTGAGTCATCAGCACTCCTAGCGTGCCACACAGACGCTCCTGCAGCCCCATCAAATGCATTAAAGTCGGCCCTAGGTCCTGGCCTCATGCACTTTGCCAGCCCCCTGGGGACCTGCTGGCCCACGCGGTCCTGTCACCCACCAGCCCCTTGGGCTCCGCCTGCCCCCAGGGACTCACTGCCTGCTGGCCCTCCTATGGGCTCTGAAGCCTTCCAGCCCCACAGCAGCCCAGGGCTCTGCAGCTGCCCTCAGCTGTGGCCCCAAGCTGGGGTGGTGGGAGTTGCCAACTCTCCCAGACTGGCCGGCTCAGGTGCCATTTGCAGCAATGGAGTCCAGTCCAGCCAGTTCAGCAGAGCTGGTAACCCCATCTCAACAGCTCTAAAGGCGGGGTGCACTCAGCAGCGCCCCCCCCCGAAAGAGTTCCAGCACCCCAGGGCCACCTCAATGCACTAACACTCATGTTAAAACAGAAGACCAGGGCTTCCTACAACTGGGGCGGGATTACTGTGAAGATCTTGAACCTTGACACGCATAACACAGGCCACAGGACCTCTGCCCTGAAATCGACCCATCCACTCTCTAAGCAGCAGCATCAATAACTGACCTCAAGCATCTCTCCCCACTGAGCCCCAGCTGGATGGACTTCCCCTGCGGGCTGTTCTGACCTTTATCCCGTGGCCGATGTCGTCCAGGATGCTGAAGTTGAGAGGTTTCCTGAAGTACGCCTCCAGCGGCTCCTGGTACGTCGGGGAGATGATTTTCTGGTAGTGGGGGGGCCTCTTGCAGACTGTCAATGTTCCAATCTCCCGCCGAGCCACTTTCTCCTTGTGCACGTCCACCGTCTGCAGGGAGACAAGCGCTGCCTCTCACCATCCCTGCCACGGCCGCTGCTCTCAAGGCCCTCAAAGCCCATCGTAAAAAAGCCCATAAAAAGCAGAGTTTCTCGAGCTGAAACTCCTGGGCCTCCTGAAGTGTCTTCCCCCTACAAGCAGACTCCTTGTCCCCTCCCCAGCTCCTCCATGGCCCTCAAGTCCCAAGCCCGCTTGGTGCCTCAGTTTCCCACCTGTAAAGCTGGAGGTGGAGAGTAGAGGAAGGTCTGCTGTCTCTGGGGGGGAAGGTGGGGGAGTTTCATGAGAGTTTGAGTCTCTTTCAGGCATGTGGGGGAAGATCCTCAGCTGAGATAAATCAACACAGTTCCATTGAGCTCAGTGGAGCTACAGCAGTTTACACCGGCTGCCCCACTGGCCCTCCAAGAGCCTCACTAAGGATTGGCCAAGGGCGGCTACGGCTGCAGTCCTGAGCTCTCCAAGACATGCAAATGCCTCAGCACGTGGCAGCTTTTAACCCATTTTGCTGCAGTTTCCTGAGCAGGGCTTTTTAATTCTTACTCTCCACTAGCAGGAAAGTTACCAGGCAGCTTTCACACACAGGAAAAGGGCTGGCTGCTGCCAACCACGCCCCATGCCTCTGTAGCCTAGCGGATAAGGCAGGGCAGGCGGATGGCAGCCAGCTACACAGGGTCTTGTTGGGCAGAGAACCCAGCCCACCCGTCAGCGATGGGGCTGTCTTTCTTGTACATTAATGGACATGGCCTAGAGGTCATTGGTAGCTTGGCAATCTATGGGGAAGATGAACAGGGCTCCTGCGCAATGGTCCCTCGAGTCTTTTCCGTCCATGTGCAGAATAAAGTTTATGTGCAGGGAGGTCTGTGTGAACGTGTACTGCCAGGAGAAACAACCCTCGCTGTGGTGCTCTGCTATCAGCTGGGCGGCACTGGACTCTCTCTTGGGCAGCGCACAAGCACCCAGCTTACAGCAAATGCTGCTGCTGAGAGCAATCGCTGCAGGGCTTTCCTGCCTGGGGGCTAAGGAGCCTTCACATCACTTGTCTGCATCGCAGGGAGTGCCCATGAGCTGGAAACCAGCCCTCGCTGACGCCCCAGTGCAGCGTTCTCTGCAGGCGCGGAGCTCATTCAAACGCAGCGCAAGCTGCCAGTGCTCAGCCCCCGTGAAAATCAGGCCCCCGCAGTCTTCGGGGCATTTTGAGGCATCACCAATCATTCCTCGTGCTCCAACAGCCCCTAAGCCCAGCAGACGCTGTAACCTCGCTGACAGGAGTGAAGCCGCAGACTGAAAGGGGGCAGTGCACAGCAGAAATCCCCCCAAGTGACTGTCTCAAACACAGCTTCAGCCAATGGCGGGGAGCAACCCCCAGCCCTCCCGCCTCTGCCGCATGAGCTAAAGGGACCATTTCATCAGCTGCACCTGAAAACTTGCATGTGGCTTGTGCCCTAACCCGGCCCCAAAGAACCGCTGCTTAGCCTGGGCTGTGCAACGCAGAAGTGACAGGCAGCGGGTGAGGACTCAGAGACTCAAGGCCGTCCCTGCCAATACGCACGCAGCTGCAGCTGGGATCTGCTTCCTGCCACCACTGGGGAGTACACAGGGGGCCTGGCCCCTGCTGCCTCCCTGCCGTGCTCCGGCCCAGGCCAGCCCCGTGACAGGAGGTCTGCTACACAGGGAGGTGGCCCACAGCCTGTGCCAATCTAGCCAGCTTGCACAACAGGTGAAGCAGCCTGGGCAGCAGAACCCCAGGCCCAGGACTCTGAGCATGTCTTTGAGCAGGCAGCCACGCAGTTGTTATCCAGCTGAATCAGAGCTAGCTGGGGGAGCCCTCCCATGCTGTGGCTGACTGCCAGGTAGCTGGCTCCAGGTGCACCCTCACCCCCAGGAGTCTGTGCGCTTTCCACCCACCTGCGCAAGGCAGCAGATGTTGGCTTCCACCTGGCGGAGGTCATTTGCCTGCAGGTCCAACATCTGGAGGACGTTGTTGGCCAAGCTGCTGATCTGGTAGGCCACGCTGGCCAAGGACTGGGCACTGTATGCCATGGTCTCCTCCAGAGCCTTCCTCTTGTCTGTCGCCTGCAATGGAAACACACCCCGCGGTCTGAGAGTCACACGGACCAAATGAGGACACCACAGTGATGGTGCAGTATAAGAACCCAGCCAGAACGAGAGAGCTGGGACCCCGGCGTGGCAGCGTTCCCTGTCAGCTGAGTGCTTGCATGGCCACCCAGGAGAGAGTCAGGGGCCACTTAGATGATTAGCAGAGTGCCCCCGGCATGTGTTTCTGTGGGTGGTGCACATCCACACATGTCTCAGTGATCAGAGTCCCTGGGCGTCTCTGCCCTTCTGCCACGAGAGTCTGTAAGACCGCTTGCCCTGGAGAGGCTCAGGGAGTCAGACTGGATATTGGCCCTTTGGGATGTAGGCCAACAATGCTGGCGTCTCAGGAGGAGGTCGAGGAGGCCCGTTCTTCCTAACATGGGACTGAAGAGCCGGTGGAAAGGGCACGAGTCAGCTCTCCCAAGGCTGCCTGCCCTAGGGATAGGTACAGCCTCGTGAGTGTAGCAGGGCAGACTCCTCCTCCCCGAACTATCCCCTGCTGACATGCCTGGAGACTGCTCTGGAGAAATCGCCCTCTATCTCAACAGGCCAGCTGTCCCTGGCTTCTCAGCTGAACCTGCCAACAAGGGGCCCAATGTGCTACGAACATGTGGGCTGGGGAACTAACATACAACCCCCAGCCAGCCTGCAGCCGTCACTGGTGCAATACACTGGCCAGCATCTGCTCCGTGGTGTCCAGCGTGCTAGCGGCTCGCCAGGTGTGGTGCTCTGGCCAGCTGAGTGTGGCTAGTTGGCTTGAACAACAAATGTAGTCTCAAAATGATGTGACTAGCTCACTACAGTGGCTGCTGCTTCAGAACTGGATAGACACTGTGGGTCTGTGTGAACCACTGCCTCCTGCTGGGTGGGTCAGCATTCCCTGGCTGCGTGTGCTCTAAGCCCTCTATTGCCACAGAATCACTGGGTTGAAGAGACCTCCGGAGGTCACTGAGTCCAGACCCCTACCCAAAGCAGGACCAAACCCAACCAAATTATCCCTGCCAGGGTTTTGTCAAGCCAGGACTTAAAAACCTCCAGGGATGGAGAGTCCACCACCTCCCTCGGTAACCCAGTCCAGTGCTTCACCACTCTCTGAGTGGAACAGTTTTTCCTAATATCCAAACTAGACCACCTCCACTGCAACTTGAGACCATTGCTCCTTGTCCTGCCATCTGTCACCACTGAGAGGAGCCTCCCTCCATCCTCTTTGGAACCCCCTTCAGGGGGTTGGAGGCTGCTACCAAATCCACCCTCACTCTTCTCTTCTGCAGACTAAATAGCCCTCCCATAAGGGGGCAGGGTTTCTTTAAGGGGCACTTGGGTCATGAGAATTCCTATTGAGTTCAAGGGTTGAATGCCTGCTTGGCTTGGAGCAGGAAAGCCCATGTTCTTTCACCTCCAGCCCTTTGAAGTTGCCAGAGAACAGAGTCTGAGACAACAATGAACTCTTAAGCAGCCTTGGCTTTGTTCCCATGAGCTCCTATCAGCCCAGAGGCAGAGCTGAAAGGTCCCTCAGCCCAGCCCCAGCTCTCTGGCTTGACTGCCTTTACAAAGAGAAAACTGGGAGGCATCATCCATCCAAGGAGGATGGTTTATTGCTGGCCAGAGGCGGGGCACTTGGGAAGCAGAGCCAGCAGATTGTGCAGAGGAGGCTTTACAGACGGTACGTTTTAAGGCGTCAGGCTTAATTTCAAGATGTTTCCTTCTGCTTTCCAAATGTCTCAAGCTTCCTTCAGCTGCATCAACAGAACAAGCGCAGGTCACTGATACCCATTACTCAGGGACACTTGTCTCTGCCTGAACCTGCACCCTTTCCCTCCAGCCCCACCCTTGCTTTGATGGGGTATGAAGGCACAGCCTGGGCCAGAGGTGCTGACTTTCACAGGAGATACCAACTCAAGCAGCTGGCCATACGTGCTCATTCAAAATTCGCTTTAGTCATTACCATTTTCACAGCAATGACGTTCTCTGTGTTGCAATTCCACCTCTATTTTCAGCTGGATACAGACCTCAACTGGTTGTGTGGTGCCAGCTGTGTTCCACCCCAGAACTGGCTGCATTTCCTAGTGACCAGTTTAATCCCTCACCTCGGGAGTTTGTACGGCTCTTTAGAATCCACTTGGATGGAAGGTGGTTAAGGCACCCTGGACTCCTGGTGCCAGGGTTCAAATCTTGCTTCTGCTGCAGACTCCCTGTGTGAAGTTGGAGCCGAGAGCGTCAAGGGTATTTAGTGACTCACTCCCATGAAAATCAGTGAGAACGAGGTTCCTCAACACCCTGGAGAATTTGGGACTGAAGCTCTGTGCTTCAGTTCCCCACTTGAGTGTCCCAATCTCAGCTGAGGCTTACAGGTGCTATCACAACCCCAAGGAAATAAGAGCAGGTATCAGACTAGCGCTCCACTCCCATGGGTGAGGGGCATCGCTGGGCTTCAACTGCCGAGTAGCTTAGAAAAAGAAATAGCACAGCCTCTCTCTCAATGAAGCAGTCACAGACCATGACAGCTGTTCCCCCCCGGCCTATCACTGACACTTTCTGGCTGTGACTAAACCAAGAGCCAGGAACTTCAAAGTCACAGAGGCTGCTTGCGGCTCGAGTGAGTTCTGCTATTTCACAGGTGCGTGAGCTGAGGGCAGAGTTTCAGCTTTTACCTCTGCATTTCCTAACACATGCATCTTTCTATCACCGTGCGGAGCGCTCCCACTGAACTGTAATATCTCCCCTCCTGACTGATCACCCTTCCCCTTTAAAGACACATCTGGAGTCCTAGAAATTAACAAGGGAAAACCTTATTAGGGTTGCTCCAGTCTTAATACCTATTGAGTATAGCACTTGGTACCTATAGGCCACTAGGGTGGGCTTGTAGTTAAACTGTGTTTGTGGAGAGAGAAGAACCCACTTCAGTCCCCAGCTCTGCCACCCACAGACCCTTAGGTCCATCACTTAATCTGCTTATATTTTAGTTCCCCTCAGTCAACAGGGCGAAAACTTTTGACTTAGCTAAGCTCATTGAACTCAAAAGAGGAAAACGCTGTAGAGAAAGGACATATTTATTACTGTGAAAACACCCAGGGCTTCTCTTTGCTATGGAGACAGTTTGTCTTTTACACGAGTGAGTGCAAAGTAGAAGCCTAGTAAAGAGAAGGCAGAAGCCAGGGCTGACAGACATCTGCAGGTGCTCCCTGGGGGTCGGATTTGCAGTAAGCACATACCGTGCCCCCCCCATGCCCCATCACACTGAAGATGATAAACTGGGAGTGCAGACAAACTATCTCCGAGCACAACGGCTAGAATGATGCCTCTGAACGACTGGAGCCAGAACCCACATTCCAGCCTGGTGCACTTGTTCCAAGACCAGACTGGGTCTACAAAGTTTAGATGATTTTATCTCCTCTTTTTGCTGTGCATGGACAGCCCCATCTGATCCTTTGCACACAAGCCACCAAAGTCTTCATCTCCCTAGCAGCATGACCAAGCGCTCTGCACCTGCAGCCTCAGGCTCCTAGTCCTCCTGGTCGCATGCCCAGTCAGTCTGGTAGAAGCCTGCCACACACCCAGCCTTTGAATGCCCGGGAGCCCAGCTGGGTGTCCTGGAGCCAGCCAGGATACACCTACCTGCATGTAGTTCTTCTCACAGTAGTCGGCCACTTTGTGGAGGTTGCTGTAGTTCTCCCGCAGGACTTGCCGGGCTGAGGGAATTTCATGCTGCTGAAGTTTCTGCAGTTCAGCCATGCTGCTGCTTTGCTTGGCTCCCACTTCCTTCTCTGTGAGAGCCGCTGCCGCGGTTTGAACCTGCAGCTCTCGAGCGTGGGGGGTGCAGTCATTGGCTGGTAGGGAGCTTGGTCACACGTCAGTTGCCTGCAGCAGCTGTGAACGTTTTCCTTTGCATCACAGAAAGGACTTCATTCATCTGCTCCCAGTTCACTAGGCATGGCCACTGCACAGCCATCCAGGGGTTAATGCTGAGAGACCCAACTTTCAGGCTCTAAAACCCCGCTAACCCCGCTTGGCTCCTTGCATCACAGCCCCTGATCTGGAGGCTGATACAACGGGAAATCAAGGCAATCAGACTAACTCAGGAAACTCAGGAACTGCCAGGAGAAGAAACTATTGTTTTAGCCCTGGGTCTGCTTACAGGTTGCTACAAATGGGCTCCCAGGCTCAACACGCGCTGGTCTGCAGCAAGGGGAAGTGGGTCTCAAACCACAGGCCTGCTCCTCTGGGGAAAGGTGGATGGAAGAGGCACAATTGAGGCAGGGATACCAGCCCCCAGGTGCACTCTTGGGACGCTCTGGGGAGCAGGCGAGAGAAAAGCCCCAGCGCTGAAGGATGTGAGTCACGCTCCCGCTGGCAAGGGAGCAAGTGGGTGATGGAAAAGGGAATATTTCCAAGAAGAGCCCAGCAGCTCCGCTATCAGGCAACAACAGATTCCTTTGGCATGGACACATGTCCCACTCCAGCCGTCCACTTGGAGCCTGGGGTTCCTGTGTTCACAGCTGAAGCCAGACACCATGCTCTGCAGAGCTGCAGCTCTTCCGTAGCGCCTCCATGGGGCCAGGCCTGGCCCTGCTGAAGCCAGTGAGAGGGGAGTGTGACCAGGCTTCTTCTCTGGCCTGAGCTTTTGGTGGGTTATTGGTCTCAGAGGCTTGCAGTAGCCCTCGGTTATACGCCACCTCGCTGTCTGGGGAGCTGCTCCCAGCATTGGCCGGCACAAGGAAAAGAAAGAGACCAAACTCAGTCCTGGCTGCCCCTCCGTGACTCAGGCAGGACAAACCCCTCCGCCAACATTAGCCCCTCTCCTGTGCTGGAGGGGACAGGAGAATGCTGGGAGCCTAGGCCCAGCCTCTACTCCAGGCTCCAGCCCAAGGACCCTGTGCCTGCAATGTGCCAAGTCTCAGCCTCTGGACAGCAACGATTCCTGGGTCATAGCCCCTCCTTACCGCAGGCTCTTCCCTCTGGTACTGGCTCCTCGCAGAATTGCTGCAGCTCCTTTCCTCCTCCGCTCCTCCCAGCGCTGTGCCAACAGATGAGGAGCCTTTCCAGAACCAGACTCAGGTGGTTCTTCATTGGCTCCAGACATTTTAACTGCCCTGATTGGTTCTAACAGGGTGCTGCTGGCTTGGGATTAGCCCGTGATAGTTTACTCTGGAAACAAGGATCTGTTTAATCTAGGGCTAATACATTTCCCTTCTATCGCTCTTCTGTAACCCGCTGGCCTGACCCTGGCACAGGAGCTAGAGAGAAATGCCATAAGGAAGTGGGGTTCTTCCTCTTCACTGGGCCCAAAGGGTCCAGGAGACAGGACTGAACCAACCCCTCAGCGAAAGAGCCCTTAACTCAGGCAGTTCAAACCAACCTCTGGCTCAGACATTTGTGCCTTGGTCTCACCTGCTCTCCAGAGACCATTCAGGGCCTGGCAACGCTCCACAGCAGCTCCTCCTTAGTTAAGCCATATACAGAACTTTAACCTGGTTATGGTCCAGTCGCAGTGGGGTGTTTCCATTTCAGGCCATCTGTGCTGTGCTGATTCTCCCAGTTTAGTCTCTTCCTCCTCTGTCCCACAGCACAGGGGATGTGCACAGTGCTACCAAGCTCAGGCTATTCTCCAGCTGGCACACAGCCCCTTGGGGGTCACAAGCAATTGGTGTACTTTAGAGAAGCTCCTAGGATGCTCTAATGATAAATTCACAGAGATGTAGGGCTAGAAGGACCTCAAAAAGTCATCCAGTCCAGCCTCTGCCCTGAGGCAGGACCAGAAAACCTAGACCAGCCCTGAGGGGTGGTTGTCCAGCGAATTCTTCCAAAACTCTGGGGATGGGATTGTGCAGTGAGCCCGTTCCAGGGCTTCACCGCCCTTAGAGTTAGAACCGTTTCCTTCTCTCTAACCTAAATCTCCCTTGCGGCAGGCAGGCAGGGTAGGCTCACTGCTTCTTGTCTTTCTTTCAGTGGACATGGAGAACAATTGATCACCACTCCCCTTATAACAGCCCTTCACACATCTGAAGACTGTTATGCAGGGCTGAGAGTAACTTCATTTCTTAAGGGCACTGTACCGGGGTGGGGGAGAGCTAGGAGCAAGGTGTTGTGGCGGGGGCGGAGGGGTGACGTGATACAACAATACCTGCAGGAAATGTAATACGGGGTGGAGTGTCAGGTGTTCAGGGCAGGAGTCAGGGCTTGGGATGTAAGGGTATGAGGGCTCAGGGAGGATGTCTGGTGTGTGTGTGGAGGGGTGTAGGAGTTTGGGCAAGGCGGCTGGGAGCAGGGCATTGCAGGAGAGTGGGGGGTAAGAGCAGCCTTTGGGAAGGCAGGGGTCTTCCCCCCCATACCTTCCACCACTGCTTATTGCTGGCTCTTTCCCTGCCATCACTGTCTGAGCACCCGAGGCCAGCATGCAGAGTAGGTCACTCACTCCTCTGCCAGCGGGAGAGCAAGGAAGACGAGCTGCGCACTTTCCTCTGACTCCAACAGGGGTGGAAGGGAACAGCAAGAAGCAACATTGATAGAGATGGACGGCGGGCGGGGGGGAAGGGGTGCTTCAGCCCTCCTTCCTCCTTCATGGCACCTGGAGAGGGCTTGAGGGCGCAGACCTGGACCCCAACCAGCCCCTTTCACCTGCCTGCTGCTTAGCCCGGCAGCCCGGCTGAAAGTGTGATGTCTCCTCCTGCCACCACATACCCACCCCCCCAGCTCCTACGCAAGCAGTGCACTGCCTGGCTTCCACCTCCACCCGCTCCATCTTCCTGCCTCCAGGCTAACGCGTACCCAGGTTCTAACCCTGATTCACAGGTCCGGCTTTCCGAACTGCTTATCGCTTCTGTTGCTCTCCACTGGCTTTTCTGCAATTTGTCCCCATCCCTCCTAAAGCCCGGCCTCCGCAGCTGGGCCCAGTACTGTGGCCGAAACCTCCCAGTGAGGAGTAGAGCAGGACGAGTCTCTGCCATGTCTTGCATACAACACTCCTCTGCATCCCCCCGGAACGACACTGGCCTTTTTCACAGCTGCATCACGTTGTTCACTCCTATTCCATTTGAGCATCACCTGCTTAAACCCTGGCTCCTTTCACACCCCCTTTGGTAGCCATCATGTATTTTTTCCCTCTCCTAAGTGACATACTTAGCCTTGATCTTCATTGAAGTTCATCTTGTTGCATTTAGGGCAATGCTCCACTTTGGCAAGGTCATTTTGAATTCTAATCCTGCCCTCCCAAGTGCTTGCTGCCTCCCCCCGCTTGGTCCGATCCACAGATCGCACAGACGTACTATCCACTCCATGAGCCAAGTCACTAGTGAACATACTGAATAGTATCAGACCCAGGACTGACTCCTGTGGTCCAGGACCCCACTTGATATATCCTGCTAGTTAGATTGTTTTGCCAGGGTTTGTTCTTCATGAATCCCTATTGGCTCTTCCTTATTGCCCTCCAGTGGCTTACAAGCTGATTGTTTATGTGTTGTTCCAGTACCTTTCCTGGAATCCAGATTAGACTGGGCTATCATTCTCTGAGCTTTATTGGCTCTTCTGTTGCATTAGGTGCTGTACGCACACAGACTGAAACCGTTCCTGTGCTGAACAGGCTGCTGTCTAAGTTGAGACTTTTTTTTCAACCTGCCCAGCAGATTTGGACACACAAGAGCCATTTGGTTTAATGGGAACCTGAGGTTCCAATCCCAAAGGAAATAGGTTCCCATTTTGTAGGAAGCCTGTAGCAAGCTGCCACTCAAGTCCCAGTCAATTCTTTTGCCATAAGGCCGTCCTCTCTGCCCTCAAAGATCTGTGGGATTCTCAAACCAGGGGCATGCATACGTTTATCTTCCCCGAGAAGCATGGCTTGCTGGCACATGGCCAACAGCGACTGTCCCAAGGGTGTAGGGGTGGGGGTTTCCAAAGCACCCAGCATTAGCCTGACTGCTCCTACAGCCATCCAGGGAAATGTAACTTTCACCTCAATTCCCAAAGGCAACAGAGGTAGAGCAAACATGCAGGGTAGGACCCAGAAAAGTTTCCTTTGCACCTCACTGCAGTTCAGATCAATGGGAGGTCAGCACCTCTCTCGGACTCCTTGGGGGCCTGACTCCCCAGCCTGCAGAGTCTGGAGGTGCTTTCTAGACTGCCTTTCCACAGCACAAGGCAGGTGTGGTAACCCCTATCTCTGCACTCACACAGCTACACCACCAACGCAAACAACCACAGAAGATCTCAAATGTTGTCCTCTGAAATGTGAACTCCACCACAGGAAGAAAAAGGAAGCATTACTTAACAGCAAACATCTACGTCTGATAGAGAAGCTGGTCCAATAAGGGGATTACCTCACCCACCAATACCCTGGGACCCACACAGCTACCGCACTCCTTGAGCAGCATGTTAGTTGCCAGCTATGAACTTATCAGTCACCTTTAGAATCTGCCTCTGCAACTCCCTCTCCGGTTAGCCTGGGCTTTAAGGTAATGCCTGACACCTGACCGGCTTAATAAACTGAGTCTATTATCAGATTAGGGGCTGAAGACATCTGCTCCATTGGCCAGCTGGGAAGTCTGAAGGAGTGTTTAAGTGGGAAGCAGAAGCAGAGCGCAGAGACCATCCTCTCAGCCGCCTGCATCAATGTATCGCTAACTCCTCAGCACTTGGGAGAGGAAAAAGCCCTCAGCCCAAGAGGTAAGTCCCCTTCATTTCCTCCGAGCACAGGCTACTTCGCTGTAGTGGTCCTTACGATTGCTGTGCTCCAAACTTCTTCCCTTGCTTCCCTTACAAGCCTTGTTTATCATGCCAGTGGCAAAGGCCTGCAGGTCGACGTGACTGTGTCATGATCTGCGCTGCGGAGTAAAACAGTATTTATAGACCATGGTAGGTCACGAAAGTCGGAGTCAGAAATTCTGACTCTATCACTGGCAGTGCACTAGAGAGTGTGCACGCTTTCAAATGGTGCAGCAGAGCAAAATGACAAGTGTAATGCTAGCAACGGATGAGCTTCTGACCTGAACCAGGAAGAATCACTCTAGAGAGAGAGGAAGAGACAGAGAATGACTGTGTGTGAGTGAAAGAGAGTGGATGTGTGTGTAAAAATGAACCCATTTCGTTTTATACTTTGTCTCCAAGGGGTAGCCGTGTTAATCTGTAGCTTCACAAACAACAAGCAGTCTGGAGGCACCTGAAAGATTAAGTTTTATTTATTCCTATATTACCTAGTAAATAAAATGGTTACTCTTTACGGTGTGACAGGGCAGCTTTACACTGAGATGCATTTTGCACTCAGACTTCCAAACCTGCTTTGAATCTAAACATGAAACTGACTGATCTGTCAGATGGGCCAGTTAATTCTGATGGCATTTTTTGAAAAAGATGCTCCATGTGAAAGAGATCTCTTGGTTAAGAAGTCTCTCTGAACCAGATCCAAGTCTTCAGACCAGTTCTAACCACCCTTATTCTTGCCAGAAGCCCCACTGAATACTTCTTTGATAACAGTGACGATTTCACGCCCATCAATATAAGACAACTCATTCTTTTCCAAACTCTAACTTATCCACACATTCCACATCCCATTCTACTTTCATAAATAGGGTTCTATTTTATGTGGCACTGCTTAACTAATTGCTTTTGCTATCCCCCATCTTATAGAGAATAAAGATCAGATGCATTGTCCATATCCATATTTACACGCTCAGAATGTGTTTCATTTCCCTGGTTCAAAATTTCTTCATAGTGCTGTTTTTCCTTTAGTATTCTTGCAAGCTAATTGTTAAAATGATCACAAATTAAAGCAAGATTACCAAAAAAATGCAAACCCTAAAAGCATCACAGATATTTAAGTTTTGGGCTAAACTGACAAAGGCCAGAGCTTGCTTTGTTTTTCTCATCCACATCAACTATGAAATCAATTTCAGATTCCAAGGGCCAGAACCTCAGCTGATAGAAACTAGCAAAGACTCAGTGACTTCAAGGCTTTGCTCTAATTGAAAATCCAGGCTCCTCAGCATCTGAGATAGTTAATAATTAAATGGAGCAGTTGAATTAAGAAACGAGTTTCATATCTGACAGTGGCACTGTTGTTTTACGTTAAAACTAGGAAGTTGTTTTCATGTTGCTTTTTCTACTATGAGAAGCATGGAGGATGGCTTAGAGTAGGTGAGAGAGCCAGGACTCCTGGGTTCCATTTGGCACTGCCACAGACTTGCTTTGTGACCTTGAGCAAATGACTAGAACTGTCTGGTCACCAAGTCTGTAAAACAGGGACAAGAACTGTTTTGCATTATAACAAGCAGTCCTGGAGCACCTTAGATGCCACAGCACTGTTTGTTAATTGTGAAGCTACAGACCAACACAGCACCCCTCTGAGAATGTTTTGCATTATGCCATTTAATTAACTAATGTTCATAAAATGTTTTGGGACTCTTGGATGGGAGATACTAGAGAAGGGCAAAAGATGAGACTTTAGCTCAAAACAGCAGCCCAGTAACAAAGCTTCCCGGAAGAACAAAGTTAGAGAAAAATCATTCCCTTACAGCGCAGGCCACTCAGGTTCCAGAAAGATGCAGCTACCAATTAGAGCATTCTTCATTTAAGATAAATGGGCTAATCTAGGCAATATTCAGGCTCAAATCCCTGAATACTCTTAAAGCTGCTTGTTTATAGAGGTTCACGGGGAGGCTGAAGGCACAACACTAGTAAGGAGCCTAACACCTCTAAATGTCAAAGATAGGTCGATGCCTAACTGTTGTTTGTGCTTGTGAAAAATCTTCCACGTAATAAATAGACTGATTTTTTTTAATATCAGTCCTGATCCTCTGCTAGTATAAATCAGCATTAAGCCATTCCATGCTCTTTTGGGTAACAACAATACCCAGTTACAGTGAAAAGAATAAAGGAGCTTTAGAAGAGCTATCAACTCTCATGCTTCAGGGCATTCCTCTCTCCCTAGCTATTGGGGTCAGGAAGACTCCCTCTGGCAACAGCTAATCCAAGAACTGCCCACCCCCTAGTACTAGTCATGGCCAGGAACAGGATAGTGGACTCGATGGACGTCCACTCTCAATTTGAAATTCCTATGTTAACTAAACCAGCATAGCACCACTGGCTTTAATAGAACTCTGCCCGTCTAACCCAGGTGAGGACATGGACAATAAAGGTTTAACTGATTATAACATATGTTGGGAACGCTGGAGAAATTCAAGAATTTTCTACATCAGTTCTATATGCGGGAGCAGACAGCCAGCCTTAGTTTGTCTCCTGATCCCCAGGACTTCAGTGGGCCCTACGAGAAGGCAGACTGCTGCTTGTACCTGCTATAGGGCTGCCTCAGGAGAAGCATTTGTGGAAGAGGCATGTAAATCAGTAACATGGCTTCCACTCCGATTGCAGGGCAGCATGGCTCAAGATCTTACAGAAAAAGAACTTCTGAAGATGGAACTTGACCAGCTGAAGAAGGAAGTGAAGAATGAAAGGCAAATGGCAAGTATTTCTCTTAGGTTAGAGCCATGCTACAGTGGAAGATTGACACTCAGGATTGGTTTTCTGGGGTTTCATTTTGCATGTGTGCAAATCGGCACTTTCTGGGGTCAAAGTCGAGTGGTGAGGAATATGGAAGGCTGACAAAAGAAATGTTCTCTTTGACCTTCCTCCATGTAGACATCAAAGTCGACGGCTGATAAGTCTATTTTAGCTATGCAAATAGTGTAGACATAGCCTCAGGGTCTTAGAGCAATGGGTTCAATTAATCCTGGATTAACTCCCACTGACATCAATGAGAGGCATGAGGCTCTGGCTCTTGCTCCTGGTGTACATGGAGCAATGTTCTCTCTAATTTTTTCCATCCATGTGTGCAACAAATTTTGTTAGGTGCAGCAAGGCATGTGTGAATTTGCACTACATGCTGCTGGGTGTGGATGTTGTGGGTGCTCTGCTAATCAGCTGGGCAGCATTTGAATCTTTCTAGGAGGTCGGGGGGAGGGGGGCAAGCACTCATCTTACAGGGAACAGTCTTCTCTGGTCACCATTTGAGTATTTAAAGGCATGTGGCAAGTAGAGGTTTGCCAGCATGGCCCCATGCTGTGAGTTCCAAGTGCCCTCAACTCCTGATCTCACAGGACTAGGTATTTAGGAGACTGTGGACGTCCTCACCCTGCCATACAGCACTCAACACATCACAAAATATTTTCAAAAATCTGGCCCACAGTGTCTGTAGCTGCCCAAAAAACCTGACCCTGTTCCACAGAAGCCCATGGAAGCTTGGATTACAGCAAGATCTTGCCAATGACTCGGACAACAGTGGGATCAGGCCCAAAGTGACAGCGAATGACTTTAAGGTTAAGGCACCGACATGCAGTGTTCCAATGAATTTAAAAAAAAATGGTTCGGGGCAGAAGAACTAGCTTGTGTAGGGAACCATCTAAAACAACCCACTTAAATTGCCTAGAGACGACAACTTCACATGCTTTATAAGACAAAATCCTGCACTGGCTGAGGGATGACACCGACTAGAACAAGCATTCCCAACCTTGCCCGACTACCGTGCCCCTTTCAGGAGCAAATTTGTCTTGCGTACCCCAGTTTCACCTCACTTCAAAATGACTTGCTTACAAAATCAGCCATGAATGTACAAATGTGCCACAGCCCAGCATTACTGAAAAACTGCTGACGTTCCCGTTTTACCATAAAATTACAAAACAAATCACTTGGAGTATTGTACTTACATTTCTGTGTGATGCCTCAGCCTGTTTTCACTTGTGAGCCTTGTGTGAAGCCCAAGTACCACCCCATGGGGCTAAGGCATGGGACTTAGCTCCACGGGCTGTGACCTCCCAGGTTGAGAACTGCTGACCTAGATGAGTTGAGTTGCCCTGGAAGACCTCTGAACAAACGCCCCCAAGGTTACAAGCACCCCTGGTGGAGAACCCCCGGAACAGAGGATTTCCATTAATTTGCTACCATATAACCCACCCAAATTAACATGGGTAGAGTTTTAAAAAGAAGAGCAAAGTAACAGTGCAGCCTTTGCATAGAATTTAATGGCTATTTCATTGGTCCAGTACAGATATTCTATTCTATATGAGCTCTTATACGGCACTTGTCTCCAGAGTATCTGAGCACCTTCCTGTAGTGCAGTGAACAACCTGACTATATATCTGACACCTCTCTGCTCTCTCATCCTCTGCCCGGAGGGAGAAGGGTCTGATGGGGAACGTCTTGTTTTGCAGGGGGGTTTCGTTTATTTGTTAAAGAGATAGCTGTAGCTGCACATTTATATTAGAGAAGGCAAGGGTCAAAGAAAAGTGCCTTCAGCTTCGAGTGGAAAGTGATGAAGTCTGTTTTAGCCCTTAGCGACTGGAGAAGGTCAATACATGGCCTTGGATCAGCCCCGGAGGAGGTTCTGTCGCCCGTACAGATGAGCTTATACCCTTATTGTTGAGTTCCATTGGAGCAGAAGAGCGAAATGGTTGACTTCTCCTTGTGTTGAGTAAGCCCAATTCCAGTGAGCCTTTGGCTTGCTGAGGGTTCTCTGCACCATGTCCTGGAGACCTGGAAAATTCCTGCTGCTAACCCCGAAAAGTAGCTTGCCGCAGAAAAATAATTCCCATCCAGGTGCAAGATTCAGAGAGGGACTGGATATTTCAATGGTTAAGAAAGCTACTCCGAGTGAGAAATGGGTTTGATAGGCATTGAAAACCACTCCAAGTCCTCAGCCAATTGCTAACAATTAGGGGCTAGGATGTGTCCTACATACAGAAAGACTTCTTGCACCTCCTTGTGAATCATAGGGTACTGCTCAGTGTCCTGTGCCCAGCTGTAGATGGGCCGTGTGTCTGAGACACTCTGAAAAATGCCAGGTAATAAGCTTTCATTATCCCAGCCTAGGGACAGATTCTTCTTTCTTTCTCTCCAGATCTCTAAGACAGGCAAAGAGCTGAAGGAGTACATCGAATCCATGGCAGCAGAGGATCCACTCCTGAAAGGCATTCCCGAGGACAAGAACCCTTTCAAGGAGAAGGGAGGCTGCAACATTAGTTGACCTCCGCCACATACAAACAAACTTCGGACCCTGTCCTCCTACGGAATCAAGACCGTGAGACTCTTGCTTATCCTGTAGAGTGACCTTTCCTTTGGCTGGAGCAGCTCCAAAACCAGAACCCTTTTGAAATGTAGCACAGCTATGGGAGGGGGGAAACATAACTAAATTTAGCAGCAAGAAGGCAGCCTTCTCTGTAGGCCCTCACTGCTGATTTCCATTCAGTGTAACACGCACACACACACATTGAACCTGCTGCACGTCTATCAACCAACACTTAAATTGAGCGTTAAGAAAAGACTACAAAACTTAACTTCTGACTTGACTTCCCCAAGGTGGCAGTCAGTTCCACCTGACTTGCTGGCTGACTGTGAGCAAATCACATAAGCTCTGTGACTATTTCCCCACCTGTGAAATGGGAATAATAATGCTTGCTCACCTTTGGCAAAGCACGTAGAGATCTAAGTTTCAAAGTGCTAAGTATTATTATAACTATGACGCTCAAGAACATTAGCAGGCCTCACAGTCCTAGACAAATTTTAGGCAGTGGCAGGGCAGCCAGAGACACTCACCTCCCACACTGTTACCTGTCCAAGAGATGAAGCATCTCCTGCAACCACCTCAGTGAAAGGTCCCAAGAGTTGATGTGATTTTGGGTGTCTTCATCCCCCTAAATCATCAGCTACTTGTGCAGTCACCTAAATCAAAAGAAAAAATGTATATTGAAAATAAGACAGCAAGGACTCCGAGCTTCCTGTCTGCAGGAGAGCTGTCTCCACCACTGCCAATTCGCCCCTGCCTCAGACGCAGGACCAAGCCCAAGCCACAGGATCTGTGATTTCTCTGCAATAGGATATTTGGTACCAAAGGATATGAAACCCATTAGTTCAGAGGCACACATGATATGTTTTGAGTAGGCATCTAGCAGTGTAAGGTCGAGTAGCGTTACAGACAAGAAAGGCTTCTTTGGCAAAGGAACTGTCCATTTTCTTCCCTCCAAGTGACCCATGGGAAGAGGTGGCAGTGTTATCTTCTGGTGCCTGTTGTAGTAAGACTACATGGGATGTGTTTGTGCTCCAACACGTCACAGCACCAGCTGTGGCAAAGTGGAAGCCAGATCAGGGCTGGCTTAGTCAGCACCTCCTACGCACAGATCTCTGTAGTTGGCCATTTGATTTGCATGATTTCCATCTGCCGAGCCACCTCTTGCACTAACTTAGCGCTGAATCCTGACCAGTGCTGAACCTCATGGGAGTGGAGGGAGGTCAGCCTTTATGGGGTCAGGCCCCAAATGCACCATAAAGATCCCATAGAAGAGATGAATGTGGGAAGGGAGAGGAACATAGAACTAATTTTTTAAGCTGTATTGAGAAATATGCAATTCCTCAGCACTGTCCTGTTCAACATCTTGTATGCAATTAGCAGAAGATGGCCAGTTAATTCCGTTGTGAGCTATAAATAAATCTGCTGAATATTTTAAACACAGACCAGCTTCCTTCCTTTATGTGTGTGTGGCGGGGCGGGGGGTAGTAGAAGGGGTTCTGTTAAGTACCTGTTCCTGATTTACAACTTGAAATACAGAACTCTCTGCTCACAGAGGACAACCCTCTCTGCTCCCCGCCCCAGCCTGTCCTTCCTTGAGCGAAATTCCAGCTGAAGTCCACAGGAATTTAGCCCAAGTCAGGGCTTGGCCCATTGTTAACACTGAAGGATGAAGGGTCTTTCCAGTCAGCACACATCACAATATGCTGGTTTCTAACTGAGACAAGCACCTCCAGGTTAAAAACAAGACCCAGTTTCCCATCCACCTTCCCCATCTTCCTCTCCCAACAGCGACTGCTGGAACGTGTCACCGGTCCTGTCAGTATCGGGCCTTCTGAAAAATTAAAACTTGCCCACTGATAGATAAGAGCTTTGCTCTTTGTCTTTATGCCCCATCAGAAAGGGGGGGACTATGGATCAAACATAGCCAGGTATTACTGGTCTCAAAGTAGACTGACCTATTTAATCACAGCTAAGCTCCTTGTAACCTGCGTCAGAGTGAAAGAATCTGTCTTAAAGGGATTTGGGTTTCAGGGCCTTTCCTGTTTGATGGGCCTCTGGTCTTTACAAAGGATTTACCAACAGCACAGGAAGCAGGGGTTGGACTCAGCCTTTGAAATTTGTTTAAGCATGGCCCTTCTGACCTGACCCCCTGCCTGCAGCATCCTCACAATCTCCTGAACCACCCAAGCAGCTCCAGTTCGGGAATGTTTTAACGTTTTACAGTAACTCAGTGTAAACCAGGGGAATTCCCTCTGCAGGTCAGAAAGCTTCTGGAAGACAGGAGGGGTTTCCAAGGTTTTGGACCATGTGTTGTGGAAGACTTCTTCTTCAAAGCCACAGGTGCAATACAGCTCCCGCTTTGCAGCCTGTAACCCCCCTTTAAAAGCTGCACAAATGAAGAGTGCAGCTCTAAGATGCAAAGCAGTTCTGCAGACACGTAACCACAGGGGTTCAGGTTTATCATCTCTCAACTATTCCAAATGAAGCTTGTTGCGCTTACCAAGAGCAGCAGGCCTCCAAACCTTCTTTTGCAATGTTCCCACTAGCCTTTTCCATTCATGTGCAGAATAAACTTTACATGCACAGAGACACGTGCAAACGTGCACCACCTACAGAAACAAAAGCAGGCCCTGGGAGCAGGCAGGTGGGGCACTGCATAGGACACCCATCCCCCTGAGTTAGACACACAGCTGGTCAGCCCCAGTGCACGCCATCAGGAAGAGAAACTGAGGCGCAGAGCAGGGCAGTGACGCGCTCGTGGTCACCGGACAACGCAGGACCCAAAACCCGGGTCTCCCAGGAGGCCGGGCAGGGCCCCGCTCCCTGCCAGAGGAGCCAGGCTTGGCGCTGGCTGGCCCGGCCCGGAGCAAGGAGGGGGCGAGGGGCGGAGGGAGCCAGAAGAGCCAGTGCGGGCGGGGATCCGGGGTGACCCCAGCACGGCCTGGGAGGGATGCGGGAGACAGGCACCGACCCTGCGCCGGGGAGGGTCCCCGCAGAACCTCCAGTCCCGAGGGGCAGCCGGAGGGGGGTTCCCCACGGGGGCACCGGGGTCCCCTAGAGCCCCATTCCCAGGGCTTTGCCCTGCAGCGCCCCCAGACCCGGGGAACACCGAGGGGGGTCCGTCAGAAACCCCAGACCCGGGGGGGCAGAGCGGGGGCGGTCCTTCAGGGCCCCCAATTGCGGGGGGCAGCCGGGGAGGGTCGCGCAGGGGGCGGAGCCAGGGTACAGGCGCGGAGCGGACCGTACACGCCCATAGCGCCTGGCGCCCCCGACTCCCAGCCTCGAACCGGCGACCCTGACACCCAGCCTCAACCCAGCGCAAGGTTGCCGTGAGGAGCCAGCCAATAGCAGGGCAGGGAAGGCGGGCGCAAGACCACATCCAGCCAATCGTCGCTGGGATAGCGGGCGACGGCGCTTCGTCGGCACTCGGGTGCCTTCGGCGCTGCGAGCGCCTCCCCGGCCTGCGCGTGCGCGCTAAGGAGTCGGTGCTGCGCTTGGCTCCCGATGCACAAAATGGAGTCCCCTCTTTGCCCCCGCCTTTGAAATTATCCGGGGGGCCGCCGTGGGGCTCCCCGCCCTCACGCCCCCTGCTCCGCTCCGGGCTGCTACCCCCAATACCGAGAGCCCGGCGGCAAAAAGTCCCCGAGGTCCCACCGAGATTTGAACTCGGATCGCTGGATTCAAAGTCCAGAGTGCTAACCATTACACCATGGGACCGTCTGCCTACCAGGCTGCCGCGCGCCGCCCTCAGCCGGTCCGCCAGCAAACGCCCCGTTCCCTGCACCGGCCCCTGCAGCCGCCGCCCGGGTATCCCCCACCGAGTACGGCGCGGCACGATCCCAGCCACGTGCGAGCGACGGCGGCCCCGCATCTGCTGGGGAGCCGTGCCGGGCTCGCGGCTGGGCCACCGAGGTGCAGGCAGGGCGTGTGAAAAGGCAAAGCTGCGGCTGCGGCTGCTGCTGCCGCCAGCCCGGCGCGGGGCAGCCCAGGGCTGGTGACTTCACTGCCCCTGACCGCTGAACCTTTCCCTGGCAGAAGGAGCAGTCCCGGGGCGCCCGAGAGACTGGCACGTGTATTGATTACGTCTTGAGCTCTCCTGGGTAAGCCCCGCTTCCTCCCATTGGGCGCAGACAGCTTGACTCCAGCGTTCATGTGCGGGGGCAGGGGGGTTACCTGTCACTGATAGGACCCCTAGGAGAAGCAAATTAAGGGGCGTGGCATCGCTGCCCTTCCTGCGACTCGCAAAGGTGGGGAAATCGCCCTTGTGAGGCCGAAGACAATGGAGATCCCTGCTCAGGCCCGAGTGTGAAAACCTGAATTTTAAAAAGTTGCAGCAGTGGTCCTTGCCTGCTGCTCCATGAGCACTAGTGCAAGCTGCACCGGGGCACTAGTGCCCGGAAGTGGGGGTGGGCTCGGGTTGGTTGGAAGGACAGGAAAAGGGCTGTATCCTCTAAGGAGGAACGTCTCCCCGGATTGGCAGCTGCCATAGCTAGAAAGCAGGGGGCTAGCAGAGTTCAGCTGCGGCAGGGAGAGCCGAAACAAGTCCTGTGGCATCTAATAGACTTACGGATTTATTGGCGCATAAGCTTTCGTGAGCCAGAGACCTGCTGCATCAGATGAAGTGAGTCTTTGCCCACTAAAGCTTTGTGCTCCAGTATATCTGTTAGTCTGTAAGGTCCCCCGGGACTTCTCATTGTTTTTATGGATACAGACTTAACACGCCTGCCGCTCTGATACTGGATCGAAAAAGAGGATTTTGCTTTTGGTGCAAACGCTGGTTTGGGAAAATATGTATTAACGATGTCTGTAAATGCTGCAGTGATAATGTTGCAGGCAGAGGGGTTGGAACCATGGCTGTGGCAGAGGTTGCAGTATATAAAGGGAGAGAAAGGTGAATCCTCAGCTCTTTTCTGGGATGTCACCGGCTAACATGCAGTTGAGGACACTGCTTCCCTAACTTCTGCAGCCTGCAGGCACAGCATGTGGCTCAGAGCAAGGTGTAGTGTCTGTTCTTATCAGGTTAATCCCTGGTCTGCTGTCTGTGTACATTTAGCAGATTTGGGAAGCTGGACTAGGAGCTTCTCTGTCCACTTCAAGCATCACTGGCATTGCAGTTTTCCCAGGAATGGTTTTAAAAGAGAAACGATTTTCAGATGGTCCCCGACTTGAAACCAGTCTGACTTAGGCTCCATTGCAAGGATGGGGGAGGAAAATGTTGCCAGCTGCCTGAGGCACCAGTTCCCTGCTTTAACCACTAGGATATGCTGCCTTAACAGTGCTGTGGAAACTGCAAAATCCTTCCTCACAAAAGGGCGAGGACTGGGTGGAAGGGCCTTAAAAACCAAGTCTCCACTGGAGGGCAGTACTGTATCTTAATGGCACAGCCACACTAAGCATCTATAAAGCAATATGCACCTTGCAGGCGTAGTGCAGGAGTGGTACTTCAGCCCTTCCTGTGACCCCCACCTACAGCTGAGTTAGTTTGGCCTTAGCAGTGTTGAGAGTTCTCTTCCAGCATTAATTGTTACAGGTGCCATGGCTGCTTTGGCCATGAGCATGCATTTCACGTTATCTTCCCTGCTACCAGCCCTTGGGCAAGGAGACTTTCGTATTTTTCCCCTTCCCAAAGCCTTTTTAGTCAAAATCAAGGAAGAGATAGGGAACTGCAGGAGATGGGAGAATATCAGGAAACAAAAATCATAACAGCTGGAGGCATTGGAGAGCTATGGAGAAGACAAGAAAAACACCTGTGACTCTGTGTATAGTTGAAATTAGCACCAGTTCAGCTTCAGTGTCTCGTTAACTGGCAGACCTGCTGCAGCGCCAATGCTTAAGTGTAGACAAGGAAAGCCATAATTGGCACCAGCTGGGATCACTCTGGTAGGGCAAAAATCAATTATCTGCACCGCAGCAAGCATATTGGCTTCTGAATCACAAACACAAGTCAAGCATGTTGCCCTCTGGTGATTGTTGTCTGAGCTCCTGGAGTATCCTGGTAAGTAGAGGGTAAGAAAGAGCAGCCCTTACATTGCTCTAACTCACAGTCAGAATACAGGTAGTCCATTCCTGACCACAGCTAAGAATCTGAGCCAGTGTTCCTCTAATATTTTCTATCCATGAGTGGAATAAATTTTGTTATGTGCACCACCAGTAGACACACACAGACTCCCATCTGGGAGTGCTCTGCTAATCAGCTGAGCAGCACCTGAATCTCTCCTGGACAGGTGTCCAAGCTCTCAGCTTACTGGGAATGCTGATCTGGGCAGTTAGCTTTCCTGTCATGTTTGTAAACTATTTAGCAGGACTATCACACAACAGCAAAGCAAATAGAGAGCAGGTCCTGGAACCAGCACATGGTGACTCTCCAGAGCAGAGAAATACTTTGCCCTGGCTTACAAATGCTTTCAAGATCTGAAGGCAGTAAGCCAGAATTTGTGAGCAACAGCAACTGATGGGCTCAAAGCTTGCCTAGGCAACTAAGGCTTTGCTAGCAAAGCCTGATAGCAGAGATGCAGCATGTACCAGCAAAAAGGCTTCTTTTGCCAGTGTTGTTAAATCACTTCCCCAAACAACAGACAAAAGGACACTTTGACCAGCCTGAGCTGTGCCTGTTAGCTTTCACAGAGCTTGCCAAGAGATGAGTGATTAACACTGCACCGATGGGGGATTCAAGAATCTGTGAAAAGAAGCACAGAGCTTTGCTTTGATATGACAACAGACGTCTCAGAGTGGAAGTGTCAAGAAAGAAGTTACAGGAGGTCCTCAATTCATGGGTGAAAGTAACTTATTGTGCCAGCCCACACCCACTCCTTTGGGCAGTGGCTCGTGGCAGGGATTGGGGAGTTGCTGTATGACAGCACCTGTAAGAAATTTAAAGGTGAGGGGGAGTGTGGGAGGCTCAGGGCAACAGGTAGGAGAGGGGGAGAGCTGTAGGAGTCACCACAGGGTGCTGGGGGAGTCAGGGTGTGGGGTGCATTAGGCTGGAGGTAGATGGGGGTGTCCCTTGGGTTGGGTTGCTTGCTGCTACTGAAAGGGTGTGTCTTCAGGAGAGTTACTGAGCAGGTTCCTCAGGTGAGCAGTTTTCAACATGACACCAGCACTGCACCTGGGTGCATGCACTTACTTTCCCCTCTGCCTCTATTATGGTACTGGACTGGCTCGGGGTATGTACCTTCTCCTGGCAGCGATCGGCACTTCTTGAACTTTAACATAGCACTAGGCAACCACTTGTGGCCCATGACACCCTTCGTTTACTGCTGCCAATCTGCAGGGCTTTCAGATTCTGCTGGTTTCCATCCACTTTGTTTTCTTTCCTATTGGTATTACTAAAGCAATGCACATGTGGAGGGAGGCCTGTGCTGACTGCACACAGCATTCACCGTGAGAGCCACTTGTACAAGCTGCAAATTCTAGATATGCAAAGGCAGTTAGCAAAGGTAGCCTATCCCAGGAGACCCACTCACTGGCCTAGGCTGCCCATCACTGAGCTAATGAATGAGTCAGGAACTGCTAAAGTCTGCCTGTAATTTCCTTTTATCTTAAGTGCATAGGAATGTGCTGCACAGGAGAGCTCTGTCCAGGTTACAATAAGGTTCTGGATGGTCAAGAGTTTGTTATGTCAAAAATAAAGCATTTTGCACAGCTGACTGAGGCATCTGCATGAAGAAGACAGAGGTTTGCAAGCTGCTGTCTAGTGAATATGCTGTGTATTTAGAAATAAAGGTTTTGAGAGGCTGAGTGTAGAAGAGGTTTTTCTGATGTGGCACTTGCAATTGGAGCCGCCAAAGACCGAGCCTTGACTTTGCATGTCTGTGAGAGGTCACAGAGGGGACAGGATCTGGAGTGTGCCAATGGTAAGTCATGCTCCCAGTTTATTTGCTCTAGAAATTCCCAGGAAGGGAAGGTTCAGCATTTGGGAGGGAGGGGCAAGAGAGAACTTGATCTGTTATACAGGTATAAAATATGCTTTTAAAAAGTCAGAACTTCCTCCTTGAAACCTGGATTTGCATAATTATTTGCCCCTGCAATAATTTGCTTGGCCTCACAGTCCAGCTAAGATTCATAGGGTGTGTCTGCAATACAATTAAAAAGTCTCTGTGTAACTATTCTGAGTTGAGCTGGGCTGGAAGCCTTGAGAAACAGTGCAGGGTTTTAGGCTCTAACAATGGACTTTCACAGCCCCATTGGCCAGCTGCACTTGTACAGTGGAATTCTACCTCTTGTTTACCTCAGGATGTTTCATTACCTCTCTGTTTGTGAATTGAGTTAATTGTTCCTGTCGGTACCAGAACAACAAGAAGTTTTGTGGCACCTTAGACTAACAGATATTTTGGAGCATAAGCTTTCGTGGGCAAAGACCCGCTTCATCAGATGCATGAGTGGGGGGGGGGGTTTCAGAGGGGTATTTAAAGAGTGGGGTCCCAGTAAAAGTGGGGGCCAGAGCTGACAAGGTCTATTCAGCAAGGTGGAAATGGCCCAGTATCAATACTACTTATCAAAAGAGCAAAAAACAAGTTAGATCAGATGGGGGGATATCAGCCTTTGTCAGAGTCTAATGGGGAGAGATTAAAACCCAGGCCAGAGAAGCTGTTTTTGTAAGCTACGAGCCACTCCCAGTCTCTATTTAATCCTTGGTTAATGGAGTCAAATTTGCAAATAAATTGCAGCTCAGAGATTTCTCTCTCCATTTGATTTTTGAAATTTTTTTGTTTCAGGACTGGCACCCTTAAATCTGCCACTGAGTGTTCAGGGAGTGTCCAGTACCAGATGTCTCTATTCCCTGCTAACAGGAACTTTCAATTTACAAAGCTTTGCCCTTGAGGTCCAGTGCATTCCCAAGAATAGAAACCCAGGCTGATAAAGTGTTTGCACAGGGCTTTGAAGATATAATGCTTGAAACAAATACCAGCATTTTCCATCTTTCTCTACAGCTGGAGTTGCTGTGGCCTGGTCTACATTCAAAAGTTGAATTGATCCATGTCGCTCTGTAGTGTGGAAAACTGCTAGTTCAAGAGAAGAATTCTTCCAGCCACCTACTGCCTCTCAAGGAGTTGGATTAGCTACTGTGACACAGCCCCAGGAAAGTGCCTTTCCTTATTTCCCTTTTCTGCCCCGTCCCTACACAATCACTTCATTGCTGAAAAGAGCAAGTGTCCCCAAAAAAGGCTTAACCCACCAGGTAACCTTCACTTTATCCTGGGAACCTTGGCAATGATTTGACATGCTCAGCACATGTTGGGAAATACTATCTGGTCCTGATACAGGCAGTTAGGAGTTATGAAACCCTACACAGTACTATTAGAATGGTGCCCCCTAAGGCTGGTGGCAGCTGTGGTTGGGGTTCATGACTGTTTTTTGGAGGTGGGATTTTATAATCTTCAGCAACACACTGATGAAATACTTTAAACTAAGGTCCTGTGGACTAACACAAGGCAGTTAGAAAGTGACTGCAGATTTGGGTTGGCAAATGCCTGTTAAATGGCATCCTTGCCTCCTGAGTGGTCCTTTCCCAGGTTCAGGGCTTTTTAATAGCTGAGGCAGGCTCTCACTTTTAAGTTAACCAGATCCTCTCTGGAGGAAGCAGAACCTCAGAACAGGGATGGGAAGAGGCAGGTGAGTGGACATTAATTTTTGGGTCCCCAATGCAGCTGGGTATTCTGCCTTGAAGAACAGAAAGAACAGCCACACTGGGTCAGACCAAAAGCCCCCCAAACCCAGTGTCCTGTCTTCTGACAGTGGCCAAGGCCAGGTGCTTCAGAGGGAGTGAACAGAACAGGGAATCATCAAGTGATCCCTCTCCAGTTGTTCATTCACAGCTCCTAACAAACAAGCTAAGGACTCCCTCTCTGGCTAATAGCCATTGATAGACCTGTTCTCCAGGTATTTCTCTGGTTATTTTTTGGCCATGTTGAGGTCCTGGTCTTCACATCATCTTCTGGCAAGGAGCTGCACAGATTGATTCTATGTTGCATGAAGAAATATTTCATTTTGTTTGTTTTAATGCTGGCTACCTATTAATTTCATTTGATAACTCCTAGTTCTTATGTTAGGGGAACAAGGAAATAACTTTCCTTAAAAAGCAACAAGAAATCCAGTGGCACCTTACAGACTAAGAGAAACTGTTTTTGTAATGGGCCAACCACTCCTAGTCTCTGTTCAATCCTTGGTTGATGGCGTCAAACTTGCAAATGAATTGCAGCTCAGAAATTTGACGCCATCAACCAATGATTGGACAGAGCCTGGGAGTAGTTGGCACATTACAAAAGCAGTTTCTCTGCTATTGACATTCACACCTCCTCATTCATTCATTTGTACCATGCTGATTAACACAGGCAATCATGGCCCTCCATCCCTGTCTATTACGAGTACTCTGGAGCATCTCCACAGTACTGTGGCAATGCAGCCATGAAGTGATACTGTCCAATATTTTCTCATGTTGTCTGCCTCGTCCTCGCTTTCCATTGTACTTCCCTGTTGTCACTAAATTTTCAAGTGCCGACTTTCTAATTATATGGCCAATAAATTTTGCCTGCCTTGTTCTTATCCTATTTAACAGTGTTCTTTTGCTGTTGGCTTCATTTAAGACAGACTCACTCGTCCCTTTGGTCGTCCATGATGCACAACATCCTTCTTAAAAACCACATTTGTGTGGCTTTGATGTACTTCTCAGCTTGTTTACTGATAGTCCGTGATTTGCATCCATACATGAGGACTGGTTCTACATAACATCGCAGCTCTCTTTTCCTAACCTCCAATGACAAAGATCTGTTTGTGAGAATGCCTCTCATTTTCTGAAATGCTGCTTTCGCTTGAGTGATTCTGCATTTCACATCAGTTAAGCACCTACCATCAGATGTGATATAGGATCCTAAGTACTTGAGCTGAGTCACTGGATGAAGAACTGTTCTGTTTGCTATTACCTCACATTTTGGCAGTACCCTCATCTTCGTAATAACCATTACTTCCGTCTTCAAGATGTTCAGCTTGAGTCCCTTGAGCTCACTTTCTTTATTGACAACGTTAAACAGTTCCTGAAGATCTTTTTAACTTTCTGCTATTAAAACAGTATCACCTGCATACCTCAGGTTGTTGATGTTACATCCTCCAATGTTTAATCCTGGCAGACCTATGTTGTGCATTATTCTTTCACTGTACAAGTTAGAGATCAGGTGAAAGAACACAACCTTGTCTCAATCCTCATTTTATGTTCACATATCTACTAAGGTTTTTTCCAACCCTGATGGCTGCTGTCTGTTCCCAGTATATGTTTTTAAGAAAAAAGGACTTGGATTTATAAAATTGAAGAGTTGAAATCAATAACTGGTACACACAGTTAATAAGAAGGATATGGCAGGTGGCTGGGGCACAATTCTAGACCATGAGGTCCTGTTATATCTTCTGTTCATTCACAACCAACCTTAGCATTAAAGTCTCCTAGAATAATTAGAACTTCACTCGATTTACAGTAAGCTTTGGCATCTTTGAGTTCTTCATAAAAACTGTCTTTCTTCCTCAGTGCTCTCTGCAGTTGGAGTGTAGACCTGGATTATGTCCACATTGAAGGGCTTCCTTTCAAGTTTAACTAACAAGACCCTGTCAGATAATGTCCAATAACCCTTTCAACTATTTGCTTTTTTTTCAATTTAAGATGATTCCCACACCCATTTGATGTTTCTCTCCTCCTGAATAGACTATTTTGTACTCATCCCAATGTAAAAATTCCCGTGTCCTTCCATCTCATTTCAGAGTCCCATTACATCTACCGTTAGTCTTTTCATTTCTTGCTTGATGTTCTCCAATTTCCCACTTGCCAGTATAGTTCTCACATTCCAAGTAGCAATCTTTGTTGTTGCTGTATTTTCGTTTCATTCTTGGTTTGCTAACAGTTGCTTGATGGCGGTCTGGTGTCATACTCTACTGGACGAGGATGTTTTGCAACTGCCCTTTACGTCATTCTCATTAAATAGAGAGTGGTTTTGGTTCGTGATGTGCTTGGGAATGATAAAATGGTGGTTTCCCCTTGCCTTCCATTGGTTATCTTTGGTTGTCTTTGTTAGCCTTTGGTACTCCCGTACCTTCCTGCAAGGCAGCAGGTTGAGTTGCGCTTTGTCTGACCCCTACCGTCAGCCCTGTCCGGCATGGGTGTCCCTGCCAGGAGTTAAACTCCCATCGGCATACCTCATTGGGACTCACAAGCCCTCTCACCAGGCCAAGGTAGCAACTCATGAGAGAGACCTCCACGTTCGCATCTGACAACGGGCCACCATCCCCCTGACTTGTGTTCTCTCTCTTGATATTTGCTACTCCACATTAACTGCTGATAATTGGCCACTTCCACCCTGACTGAATAGACCTTGTCAGCTCTGGCCCTCCCTTTAACTGAGAACCCATCTTTAAATCCTCCTCCAACCCCTCCCCATCCCTACTCATGCATCTGATGTGAAGCTGGTCTTTGCCCATGAAAGCTGATGCTCCAAAATATGTTAGTCTATAAGGTGCCACAGGACTTCTTGTTGTTTCTGAAGATACAGACTAACATGGCTACCTCTCTCTAACTCTTCCTCAGTCACTTTTTCCACACCAGTCATGGTTTTATAGATCTCTGCCATATCCCCCTCCCTTAGTCCCCTTCTTTTCTAAGCTGAAAAGTTTGGGTAAGGACAGCCCTGCTGGCAATTGTGTGTTCATGCTCAGGTGGGATGCACCTTGCAGAAAGCTGTCGTCATTGACAAGTGTTCTCTGTGACATGAGCACTTGGGCACCTGCCCAGGAGAGATTCAGATGCTGCCCAGCTGATTAGCAGAGAGCCCACCACCACTCACTGCTGGCAGCCTGTGTTTCTACGGGTGGTGCACATATCTTGGTGAACATAACAACAAACCTTACTCTGCACGTGGATGGGAAAAACTTAGAGGCAGCCTGGGTCAATTGGCTTGGCCTCAGGTAGCAGGACTAACAATAGCAATGTAGACGTTCCCCTTTGGACTGGTGAATGGGGAGGGTCTTGGCACCTTGGCTATGTGCTGGGTGGGAAGGTCGATGTGACTGGTGTTAGCTTGGCACCATGAGCCCTAGGAACCGGAGTCAGCTAAGCAATTTCATGCCATGGCTTTTTCTTTGTGATGTAGGCATACTCTAAGCCAGTGTTCTGTGCCTTGCGGGGCACCCTTACCACCGGACTATCCAGTTACGTGGATTCCCTCCTCAAACCCTATGCCACCAACGCTCCCAGCTATATCTGAGATACCACCGACTTCCTGAGGAAATTACAAAACATCAGAAAAGTTCCTGATAACGCCACCCTTGCCACAATGGATGTAGAGGCTCTGTACACTAATGTTCCACATAAAGACTGATTACAAGCAATCAGGAATACCATCCCTGATGCCACCATAGCCAATCTGGTGTCTGACCTCTGCAACTTTGTTCTCACACACAATCATTTCCGTTTTGGGGACAATTTATACCTCCCAGATTAGTGGAACTGCTATGGGCACCCGCATGGCCCCACAATATGCTAATATATTTATGGCTGACCTGGAACGATTCCTCAGCTCTCGTCCCCTATTACCACTCCTCTACTTAAGATACATTGATGACATCTTTATGATTTGGACCCATGGTACAGAGGCTCTAGAAGAATTCCACAGAGACTTTAACAATCTACACCCCACCATCAACTTATGCCTCGATTACAACATGCAAGAGAGACATTTCCTGGACACTACAGTACTAATCAAGGATGGCCTGATCAGTACCACACTGTACCAAAAACCTACTGATCGCTATACTTACCTACATCCTTCTAGTTTCCATCCTGCACGTGTGACTAGATCCATTGTTTACAGTCAAGCTCTTAGCTACAATCGCATTTGCTCTGATCCAACTGACAGAGACCAAAAACTACAAGAACTTTACCAAATATTCATAAACCTGAATTACCCACCAGGAGAAGTAAAAAAAACAAATCGACAGGGCCAGACGCATACCCAGAAACCAGCTACTCCAAGATCGGCCCAAAAAAGCCAAGAACAGAACACCACTGGTCATCACCTACAGCCCCCAACTCAGACCACTGCAATGAATTATTAAAGACCTACAACCTATTCTTAATCAGGATGCCACACTCCAGAAGGCCCTGGGTGACATGCCTGTTCCCTCCTACAGACAACCTCCCAACCTCATGAGATTCCTCACTAACAGCCACAGTCTATACCCCAGGAATACCAGTCCTGGAACCTTTCCCTGCAACAAAGCCCGCTGCCAGGTTTGTCCACATATCTTCTCTGGAAATACCTAACCAGGTTACTCACAGAATCACAGGCACTTTCTCATGCTCCTCTACTAACATCATATATGCCATCATGTGCCAACAATGCCCAGATGCTTTGTATATTGGACAGACTTCTAACTCCCTTAGACAAAGGGTCAACGGGCACAAAACGGACATCAAAACACTCCAGATCCACAAACCAGTTAGTCAACATTTTAATGGAATGGGGCATTCTGTCAATGACCTAAAGGTATGTTGAATACTAACAGAGAGGAAGCCAGGCTAGTCTATACACTATCAAAACAAAAAGCAGTCAAGTAGCACTTTAAAGACTAGCAAAATGGTTTATTAGGTGAGCTTTCGTGGGACAGACCCACTTCTTCAGACCTGAAGAAGTGGGTCTGTCCCACGAAAGCTCACCTAATAAACTATTTTGCTAGTGTTTAAAGTGCTATTTGATTGCTTTTTCTAAAGGTATGTGTGTTACTGAAGAAGAATTATCGCACCGTTCTGGAAAGAGAAGCAGCCGAGCTGGCTTTTATATTCAAATTTGGCACATTAACACATGGTTTAAATAGTGATGGGAACTTGAGTCACTATAGGGGCTCATCTGCGTACTTGGCTCAATCTAATTCTTGACCTTCCCTCCCACCCCTCCACTCTCTGATTTGTTCACCTTGCTTGTCTTTTTCTGATTTGTCCTCCTTGCTTACTGTTTTTGGTTCTCTGTGCCTTAAATATTGAGTCTGTTCTGGTCTGGCTGTGGTCTGAAGAAGTGGGTCTGTCCCACGAAAGCTCACCTAATAAACTATTTTGCTAGTCTTTAAAGTGCTACTTGACTGTTTTGATAGTGTATAGACTAGCACGGCTTCCTCTCTGTTACATTTCTAGGAGGTGTTTGTTCTGGTAGACTTCTGCGTGGGGCGATGGTACAACTGAACTATTTTCCACAGAGTTAGCTTTTCGAGTGGCTTGTCTCACAATATCTTGGAATTGAGGACGTTTTCAATAACATTGTTGGTTTGTGACTGACGACAGAAAAACAAACAAGGTTTCCCCTTTGGGCTCAGATGCTGTGAGGTTTGTTATCATCCTAACTGGAATAGGCTGACACACAATTGAATGACAGGTTATGTTTTTTCCCCAGCAATTTGATTTTGCAGCATTTCCAGGATCCTAGTTTTATGCCATGCTAAAGCAATTGCCTTTTCAAAAATGTCTGCTGAGCAGGCAGCTGGTTGTAGGTGTTTTTGTTTACAAGTCTCATCTGAGTCAAGATGTGTTTGATGGTTTGTTTCTCAGGTCATGTAGGTAGCCCATCGTGTCCGACGATGACGTCTTGAGCGTGCACAGGCTCGTTGGTTGTGGACTCACATATGGCTGAGAAGTCCAAGCTTTGAACGGCATGGGCGTTCACAGTGGGGGCAAGGGAATTGTCCTGGCTCTGTTGGTGCGGCTGCCGCTGTTGCCTTCTGACTCCCACGAGCATCAATGAGGCGTACGCGTCGCTGCTCTTCAAAGTTGTCATATGCGTGTTGTACGAGAGCGCGCCAGCCTGCTTGGCCTTGTGCATGCTGCTCAAGCTGATCTGGTTTTAAACCAGCATGAGCAATGTTGGCCTTCACACAGTGTTTATGCGTCTTGCGAGGTCTACCTTGTTTCTCAGGTAGGTCTGCAGCAGTTGGCTTGGTTAACAAGGTGAGACTGCAGATTTAGACTGTCAGGTATGTGGCTGGCATTGTGTGGGCGGGGCTGGATACTGAACACCAGGAGCTAAGAAGGTATTGGGTATTCTTGTACTAGGGGTGTGAACACCTGGGAGGGGTGGACTGCTTTCTTTGCCAGGTAGCTCAGATTAGTGTAACTGGCTGTTTGGGAGCAGCTAATGATTCGTAGGCAGAAGGTGTTTTGGTTAGCACCCGCATGTTCTGGAAATGGATCTCTCCTTTTGCCTGGGCTTGCCCTCTAGGCAAGGCATTGAGCTGCAAGTGGATTCAAAGACCTTACTGCAGGTTTGATTGTGGCTTGGATTCTTGGGTGGGCTTTGGGTTGCATGTTCTTTGTAGTGGAATAATGGAGTGAAAGGGTGTTGTCTTCACCGTCTCCTTTGTGCGCAAACGTTTGATGTCTCGCGGGTGTATCTGTGGGTTGGGGGACGAAGAAGTGCAAAACTAGCTCCACTTTATTAACCTGGGCTTTGGCAGGTGCTGTGGCTGCAATAAAATATAATTATTGAGATTTGACTGTAGGTAAAGGGAGTGACTGACCGTCCTGGACCCGCCATCTTGGAACTGAAACTCGGGGATTCTATTCTTAGCCTCTGGGAGAGGAGGAAACCTCTGGACGGCAGGATAGCTCACCTTGTAAACAAACTCCCGTTCCCACAAAAAAGAGAGTGTCCGTATTGCTTCAGAATAGAGGGTATTAAAAACAGAGAAGAGGAACCCAGTGCAAGGGAACCTGATATCTACTGGGAAGGTGGTAGTAATATATACCTTTAAACATCTCTCTTCCTCGGTGATAGAAAACTATTACCTAATTGTCTATATTTATTGCCTACAAAAAGGACCTGAAAGTAAGGGGTTCTCAAAAAATGCACATAACTTTATGAACGCTCTCGTATCCTAAGGGTAATCTGACCCCTCCCTCCAGTTCAGTTCAGTGGTTTTGTGTTGGAACTTTGTACTTGCAGGTGCTTTTATTCACTTATGCCAAAACCTTGCATGTGGCATTGTAAGACTTTACAAATATGCCAACTAGTCAACACAGTAGCTGAAGATCATGCAATAAGATCATAAGGAATTATTTTAACTAATAAGGGTGTCAAGGCTAACCCGAGAGAGAGATTTTGTTAGTCTTTTGCTTTGGGGCTTAAATACCAACTGTGATAATTCCACAGACATGTAATGCTTTCTTTTCAATCTTCCATATTTCTCCCCTCCTGCCACCAGCCAGAAAGCAACAGGTCTTGGTATGCTACTATAAACTTTCAATACCAGGCATAGTGTTCATAATTATTTAGAGTTTCTAAGACTGAGTTCTAAATATGCTTTAGTTTTGAATGTTTTATCTCTGTTTCTGGAATTTTATGTAATCTTCAAGGTAATCATTTTAAAACGGACAATGAGATAGAACTTTTGTTTTTTAAAACCCTACTATTTTTTTATAATCTCCCTGTACTTTGGCCTTTTTTTTACAAATGTCAGATAGCTGTGTCTTAGGTCACCAAACTGACTTAAAAATGTATGCCTGAGCAAATAATTTTTTTTCCAGAGTTTTTTCTTTAGAGTTTTGTCCTTAACAATATGATTTGACCTTAAGTAAAACAGCATTTAAAAACAAAAGGGGGAAAAGACTTTTACAATGCCTAAAACCAGCAAACGATATTTTTGTTTTTAAATTAATGGGAACTTAAACCCCCGCCCCCCCAAAAAAAGTTTCCTCTAATCGTTCTGTGTGGGGAAACAGAATATTTTTGGTTACGACATGGTGGTTGCTGCGTGAACTGTTTTCTGTTGACTAGGCCTGGCTCAAGGAGAAGTGCCACACTGCAGAATGATGAGGAGCACCACATAAGAAGGCCATTCCTCCCTTTTGAAATCAGACAGTCCTCTTTCTGTGCAATTTGCCTCCCAGCTGGTACTGAGACCACCAGACCTGGGCTTGTCCCGTATCAGCTGAGGAATGCCCTCTGGGAGAACTTGCCATTCCACCTCTGCCTGTGTGAATGGACGGGTGTCATGATCATGAGGGTTAGCCAGCAGCCTGGGAGTAAAAGGGTTAACCTCCTGAGCCGGGTGGGGTTGGCCTATAGGAATGTAGGTAAGAATTGAATTTTGTCTGCTCCCTCTTCTGTTCTCTGTTTCTGCTTCTTCTTCCCAGCCATGAGGGGGAGAGAGACAGAATATTCCCCTCCAAAACCAGGCCCCTCCAATCTTCTGTAAGTGGGGTAAAGTGTAGATAGATCCGTTAGGCTTTGCTGTTTTATGGTTTGGGAAGTGGGATCTGATGTCTGTGCACTTCTTAGAAATGTTCTTTTACTCTCTTTGTAGCTAAGCTCTAAACCCCTGTGTTTTACTTTGCTACTCTTCCATCTAGCCATGAGGCTCGCAACACGAATGTTGTTGTAATAATAAAAGTTCTCTCTTTTTATTAACCTGGTCTTGGTTAATGTTTGTGTCCTGGTTTTTACTTTTGAGGCTGAGATTTCCCAAGTCATCTCTCCCTGGTTTCCTTATTACTCGGGTTGTGGACGCGAATTTTATCCCCAAAATCTAAGGTGTTTAGGATTTTGGAGGAGAAGTTTATACCAAAACCTGGTAGATGAGGTTTTGGAGGTACTTTTGCTGGCTCCCGCTTCTGCATTTATCTTGCTAGAGTGGGGAAGGAGCCATGACAAGGGGTGCAGTGCGTGCTTCAAAATGGCGCCCTTTGTGAGCTTGCACACACCGTGTGTGAGGTCTTGCAGGCATGGGCAGGACCACACCATTCTCACAAGTACTGGAGTGCCCATCCTTTTGGGAACATGTGAATGGTCACCTGAGCAGAGAGTAATTGTGTTAACAGCCGAGCAACCTGCCGTAGTCTATAGACCTGCAAAAACAGCAAGAAGTTCTGTGGCACCTTAGACCAGCAGGTTTTCTGGAGCATAAACTTTCGTGGGCAAAGACCCACTTCGTCAAAAGCCTACAAAATCTTATGCTCCAAAAATCTGTTAGCCTATAAGGTGCCATGGAACTTCTTGTTGCTTTTCAGTGGCTGCAAAGCCCGAGAAACATGGAGGAGCTGCCAATAGCCATGAAAACCCTGAATGTGTAATGGCAGCTGGTATAGGCAACAGCTACACTTGCACTAAATCGACACAACTTCTGTAGTTCACAGGTTCTTATAAAAAACCTCTATGATCAATGATCAGGCTTTGCAGTGGCAAGTGAAAGTGTGAACGCTGCTTTGGCAGCAGGAATGCTCTGTTGGGGACAAAGCTAAAAACCTTCCTTGGGCTGGAAGTACTTTGTTGACAAAAGTGCTGACCAATAGCAGTCACACGCTGGCCTTTAACAGCAGGGCTATGTCGACACCGCTTGGCCACTAAAAGCTGTGATGCTAACAAACTATGACTGTTCTGTGACAGACCAGACAGGGCTGCCTGACACTCTTTAATTCTGCCTAGAACCAGAGGGGTAGCCATGTTAGTGTGTAGCTGCATAAACAACAAGAAGTCCTGTGGCACCTTATAGGCTAACAGATATTTTGGAGCATAAGCTTTCATGGGCAAAGACCTGCTTCATCAGATGTAGTAGGTCTTTGCCCATTAAAGCTCATGCTTCAAAATATGTGGTAGTTTTATAAGGGGCCATAGGACAACTTCTCGTTTTTAATTCTCCTGATGACAATGGAGCTAAACCACATATAGACTCTAATTCTGCCAAGAGTTGCTGCCCCATAGCCTGATTTTATTCACCCTGCGAGTTATGTGAGCCGAGGCTGCTGGGTGCGATAGTGTTAAAGGCAGCTAATGATGACCACAGTGGTTTCTTCACAGCATGTCCATGTATTTGCCAGGCTGTAAGCCTGACTCGGTCCATTGAAGATGGTTTTGAAACCTGTAAAATTAGAGGCTGCAGCTACTGTTTACGTCTACTGAGACTTGCAAGAATTTGAGAAACAATAAGATAATCCAGGCTACCTCCCTGCTTCAGAATCAATGTTTCTTTGTTGAGATGGATCATCAGTAAAGTTGATGGTGTACTGGATACAGTGCAAGACTCCACTGTTTAGGCTTATTTAATCCCAAGTCTTTTAATGGAAAGCCATCAGAGACACCTTCAAGCACTCAGTCTCCTGAAGGAGAAACCAGAGTATTCTAATCAAACAGGAGTTCACCCACTATGTGACCAGAAACAAGATTATTTCAGTGCAGCGGAGAGGCGGGACAGACTCTGCATTCATCTGCTGTGGGAAGCAGGGATGTTCACGAGAACCAGGGTCCAGTATTTCATAAGAAGACATCCAGCTCTGCAACTGACCCCACTCTGGGGGAGTCCGAGTCTACTATAGTAAACGGGCCAGATTACTGTTAATAAATCCAGGCCCACATTCAGTTTTTTTATTTTGTTTTCGTACTGTAGCGGTTTGTTCCCATGACTCTTTGTTTCCAGTTAAATCTTTATTCTTAAATAAAATTACTTTTGTTGTAAGTGCTCCATGCTTTACAGGAGTGGTGACTTAAGGGCAAATGAGTAGTTTGGGAAACACTGCTTCCTTGGAAGCAGAGGATCTGGGATTTCTCTGAATAGCCCATGCCAGATTGTGGGTATCCCTGGGGAACTAATCAAAGCACTGGTGGGCAACCCCGGCCCCACCAGGTCCTATGAGTGGCCTGTAAGACACTTTGTTTTCTGCTGCCCAAAGGCAGGGTTGCCAGATTTTGCTGGTTTTCTTTCTGCATAATATTTTTCCTACTGGTATTCCTAAAGTGACACGCACATGGTGTGAGGTGCATGTGGATTGGACACACCATTGACTGTGAGCGCTGTGTGCTCCATCTGTTCCCAATCACAGCACTGCCACAGTTCGGTCAGCACATCGTGCAGATTCTAGGTACACAAGAACAGTTAGCAAAACTGCGCTGTCCCAGGAGACCGTCTTGGCTATGACAATCTTTCAGCCCATTGAGATGAGGGAGTGTCACTTATGTGGCACACTCACTAGCCCAAGTTGCCAGTTGTAGCTTCACAGGGACTCGGGGACCAGGGTACACCTTTTGTTAACCTACAGGGTGAGACTGGGGCAGCATCACTCGGGAGAGTGTTTGAGTAGGTGAAAAGGTGGTGGTGGTGGTAGGGAGCTGCAGCCACCATCTTCCATTGTTGCTTGGACCCTTGTGAAAGAGGAGAAGTGGTGTATCAGCTCTGCACACCAAACACAGCAGTAAGGAGGGATGCGTGCCCCAGTTGCTTTGCAGCATTCTAAAGTGGGTGTGTGGACAGAGCCATAAAAACTAAATCCTTTTAAAAACAATTATATATATAAAACTGCAAGTTGATATTGGCAGTGACTACAGATCTGAAGTGTGGCTGGCTACCAGTGAGTGTTATGTTCAGTGTTCATTCATGACATTTTTAATATGAAAACAGCAAGACGCTTTCCAGACAGAACAATGTGAAGACTGAGTATGTGTCAGTGCTCCTGCACGAAATACATTATAAAGGTCTTGTAATTTACGCAAAACTAGAAGACTTACGTAGCATTGCTTGGGTCCGTTAAGACTGGGGGCATAAAGGGCTCAGGAGTCAGGGTTGGGGCATGGAGGAAGACTCGGGAAGGAGGGGGGCTGCCCAGCAGCTGCCCATTCCCTGGGGCTGGTGTGCTTTTTGCCCTGTTGTCATTCATGAGTATAGCTGTCCCTGCTATCATGCATTCCCTTTGTTTCTCATCAAATGGAAAGGATGCCCTTTCACATTCATCCCATCAGCCTAGCAAAACCAAACCCTGCCCTTCCTTTAAGTTATGATAAGAGGAAGCTGAACACCAAATTTGGTGATCCTAGCTCTTACCCTTTTGGAGGTGTTCTTGAACAAATGGACAGAGACATGAACTCTCTAATATAGCCTGGATTGCATTGAATTGCCTAGGTTTATAGCACTTGGTAAGGCTGCACCTTTAAGAGAAATCCAAACGTATTTAGTCTGAATATCTGGGTTTGTAATACTCAGGGAAGGAGAGTGGTGTGTGTTTGGGGTCCTTTACATATATTTACAGCATCTCAATAATGTATTTAACCTAGATTTACTGACAGGCACTCTCAACTTTTCCTCCATCTTAATGTAAGTTTTGGGGAATAAAAGTTGTGAATGGCAGAAATATTAACTGTGGTGTCTAGAAGAGGTGGCCAGGAAGTTCCTGCTCTGAGTGCAGCCCTTTCCCCTGTGCCAGAGACCCCCGCGGGTTAGCAGACTTATTGGTATGGATTCTTGGAGAGGCATGTGGTGGGTGGGGAAATGAAAATAGCAACAGTGATGCACCAGGGAAACTAACAAGATCTTTCTTAGTATCAGTTCTTATTCAATCATTACAATGATCCAGTATGTAAATTCTTAACTAGTCCTGTTCTGAAGGACAGGGACTAGCTGGTTTAATAGCACCCTCCTCCCCCTACCCCCCAACACACACACAAAAAGAAAGTTCAGAGGGAAAAGCACAATAAAATACAAGCGTTTTTATTTCAAGCCCATAACTTTCTGTCTGAGGCAACTGTCCTATAATTACTATAAGTAACCTGGGCAATCAGTCTGTTCTAAATGTAGCCAAGGCAAGTGGCTTTTTTTGTTTGTTTGTGTTTTGTGATAGAAAACTGTTCTGAAGGGGAAGATGTTTTGATTGGGTGGGAGGAAAACTCCAAGTTGTCGTTCCATTTTCAATTCTAAAAGTTTCTCACTTTTGCCTCATCATTCACTGCAATCTTCCTTTTATCTGTTTAATGCAGTTTGAGATACTTTAGTATCCTAGTCTTGTGTATAATCATTACATTTTGGAGCACCATGTACTTGAGGAGGCCAGTGGGAAATCAAATCAAACGAAAGATGTCAGAGGCTCGGGCTAACATGAAACTTCTTCCAGAAGAAAATTACAAGTCCTTGTTTACTTACAATGGAATCTGGTAAGTTCCGTTGCTGATGATAATTGCGTCAATTGCTGTGTGTAGTTCGCTAAATATGTGCAAAAACTGCCAAAGGAAGAGGTTTGCAAATATTAAATTTTGCTCTGGCTGTTCATGGCCCTGTTGCCGGAATTTTAGTTTCAGGTTTGCAATGTATGATTTTGCTCTAGTTGCCTATTTTATCGCAACCAGGGATAAAAATTCATAGGATCTGTGAGTAGAGTGACCATGTTCCTCTATGCTGAATACGGGACACCTGGTACAGTTACTTGTATTGAAGCAAGTTTAAAGGCGATCACTCAGAACAATGCCATACAAACATTCCAGATGAACATCAAGTTGACCAAGCCCTTGCCAAAAAGAATTACTGCATAGCTGGAGTCTCTTTATTGACCTTTTAGGGTTAAGGTGTTCACAGGGAGAGAACACCCCCACCCCCCACCCACCCTCTCTCACGTGGGGGTGACTGACTGACCTAACCCAACCCTCTCTGCCTAGCGCTCTCCACCCTCCATGCCTGACTGGGCCGCCAGGACCAACCTGCATCTCCTGGTGCTTGGTGCATCATCTTCTCAAGGCAACATGTGGGAGGTGTGCAGGGTCACAGGCCCCCTCCCCAGATTTCTTCTGGGGTTTACAGCAGAATGGGGCAAGCAACAGCCTTTTGGCGCTGTGCAGGAGGAAAGGGATGGAGCAGCTTCAAGATGAAGGTGGGGGTAGAGGTATAGGCAACACATGAAGGGTGTATAGGCCCCCCCATCATCCCCCACTCACCATGAGTGCCATGTGGCTTCTGCCGAGTACGAGGGCAGCCCCTCCCCCATTACCCTGCAGTGGCGCGGTCCAACAGCACTACTCCTAGGCTGCGCCACTCCGGGGGTGAGGTGGGGGACTGGCTGGCTATCAGCGTGGCGCTTCTATGGGAAGAGATGGACGGGGCAGAGCAGGGACAGTGTCTCCCAGATTCACAGCTGTGAAGACTGCAGCGCAGACCACGAAATCTGGTCTCCAGCTGCCCAGGTCCAAAGACAGTGTGGAAAGTGGCGGTTACTGGCCAGGCAGCAGCTGGTTCTGGCTGAATTGCTGAAGATGAGCGTTACTTGCTGGACTTTTATTTCATCAGCAGTTTGTAAACAGATCTGCCCCTGCCTGACTTAACCAGGCGATCTGCCCATCGGGGCAGTGTGGTTCAACAGACCCATCTCTTCTGTTTTCAAATCTTGCGCTGGCTGGGCGGGTGCAGATACATCCCATTCCTAGGATGGTTGGGAGCAGCCACCCTGGGCCCTGTACTTTGGGGGATTACTTGGGGGCCTGGCATGGGGTGGCAGCAGGGCTCACTCCCCCCTAACCGCATCGGTGGGAGCAGGTGTGACCAGGCAGCCTGCTCCACTTTGCCTCACTCCGCCCCCCTCTCCCAACCTGCTGCATTTGGCTTTACCGCAGCAGTGGGGAGGGAGAGGCAGCAGGGCAGAGTGGAGCAAGTTGCTGGGCTGCTCCAGCCCCAGGAGGTGGGGGCTGAACCCAAGCTGGGGGGCTGCTCCCGCAGCAGGCCCCCTGATAATTCCTGGGCTGCAATGTTCAGGGGAGGGGGCTTAGGCATGGGGGCAGGGCTTGGGGAAAGGAAATGTAGCAAAGGGGTAGGGTCTGCAGTGGGGGTGGGTTGCCCCAGGTCCTGTGCTCCCCCAGGAATGGTCCTGGGTGGGTGAGTCACTTCCCCACTCTGAGCCTTTGTTTTCCTCCCAAACTGAGTTTTCCAGGACTCTGCGTTGTAAGCTGATCCCAAAAGGACTTTGTCTCACTGTGTGTCTGGGCAGCACCTAACCCAGTGGGGCTCCTGTTGAGACCCAGAAGGACAGTGAGGGGCGTGTTTTGCTGGAACACCTTCACTGGTGAGATCAATGAGTGTTAGTGCCAGGCCCATCTGGGCTCAGGGGAAGGCCAGCAAGGAGGTTGTTATGGGCCCCCTGGCCTGGCTCTGGTCGGCACTGCCGTGGTGATGAGAGAATTCCAATGCCGGCAGCTCCTCCCACGTGGCTGTACGGCCTCGAGCCCCGGCCTCCAGTGGGGTTGTACGGACCCCAGATGAGACATAGCTGTGTGGAAGGGCTCGGAGGGAGGCTACAACTGGAGCAGGGCTGCCTGGTGGCCCCACATTCTGCTCCTTTTGCAGCTTTGTTCCCTGGGTAGGGACCCCTACACCCACAAATAACATGGGGAGGGCACAGGGCTAGGGGCAGGGAGGGGAGGTGCTGGCAGGGGAGGTCACCTGCCCCTGTGTTAGCTCGTTTCACCCACCATGTATGTCCTCCTCTTCTGGCTCAGTAAAAGGAGATTTTCTCACCCACCTACTCTCTTGCCAATACCCTGTGTAATAACCACAGACGTCTGGCTTGGGCCAGGAGCTTCCTAATAGCTGGGGAGCCGCTGGCTCCTGAACCACGGCCCTGCCCTGGATCATCTCCAAACCCCATGAAGTCTTTCCCTTGCCAGGCTGGTTGCAAATGACGGTACTTGACTGAAGAGCAGGTGGCTTTCTGCCAGAAATCTGCTACTGGACCTCACAGGGATGGCTTGGCTGTCAGTTATGCTGACCACTAGGTATAAAGTACCAGCACTTAACACCCCTGTTGTTGAACACCTTTCTTCTTTGCAGAGGTGCAGTAGCTGTGTTGACCTCAGGGTATTAGGGAGACAAGGTGTCGTACCTGTTACTGGACCAACTTCTGCTGGTGAAAGAGCTTCTTCTGGTGGAAATTATTGCCCCTCCCCCCCCGGCCCCCGTTTCTCTAAGTTCCTGAATCTCAATGGGTTCCACACCCACGAGTGATTCAGGTGCGGTAGGACGCAGTGGTTGCAGTGGGGTGGGATAGGAAGGAATGTGGTACAGTAGGGTGGTGGTGGGAGAGTAGAGCAGGAGGCAGGTTATGTTACATCTTGGAGAGGTATGGCAGAGGAGAAGTAGGCTGTTGTGTTAGCTGCTAGAGGCATTTATTGCTGCTCAACTCTAACCAGCAGTGCTGGTCTTGTGACGCCTCAGTGTGCACTTGGAGAGCTGCCTAAGGGATATGAAGTCTGCCCACAGAGGGACCTACAAATAACTGATCTGGTCCCAGCAAGAGGGAGTCAGTCAGCAGCTCCTCCGTGCAAAGCCAAGCATGTCTCTCCCCTATCGTCTCTGTTCATCTCCAGCAATGGGAAGAAGACAGCTGGGCGACTTGCAGGGGCTTTGCTGCTAGCAATTTCCTGGCATTTATTGGTCCTCTACACCTGTTCTTGCAGAGAGACAATGAAGTGGGGCATATTCCAACTGCACCCAGTCTGTCCGGCTTTCTTGGGGCTCCCTCAGCCACATGCCCATATGTCTGATTGTATCTCTGTAACTACCCAAACAGCAAAGCAGGGAGTTGTAATTACCTGACGCAGCTCCTGGACATCCAGGGTAGCTCCAAACTCACTTTTCCTTTCGTCCTGTCCCTCTCCCTTCTGCATCCTGGCTAGGTGGGCAGGGCCAGCTCTTCTGGCTGCTGAGAAGACAGTCCCTGCCTGTCATTGAGAGAGCGTCTCCTCTGCCAGGAGGAGGAGGCAAGTCATGAGAGAGATTAGGCAACCTTTCTGAGCCAGTGGCAGGTCTAGGAATCGCCTGACTCCCAGCCCAGTATCTCAGCCACAGGGCTCTCCTTTCCAAACTGGGAAGGAGTGGTGAGGTGTAACCATTGGTTTTCTCACCCAAAAGTTGGCTCTGGTATTAGTGCTGTCATGTGTGACATTCCCCTGCAAAAGCCCTGTTTGCTTCTAAGTGCCAGCTCCATCACAATGCTCCCATGCAGGGTTGAACATCCTTCAGTGCTGGGACTCTCCATCTGAGAGCAGAACTTAGCCAGTGTGGTACCCATGAAATGTGAGTTTCCTGTCCATGGTTGGTGGGTTAAGCCCAAATCACTATGCAAACACCCAACCCACCAAGATTGGTGATGCGCGTGTTGTTTTACCAAAGGTCACCAAACAGCGGACTCTGAGTGTGCATGTGCAAAGCTGCGCCTTCTGATTTTTCTTTTCTTTTCAGGCTAGCTCCAAGGAATCAGTGCACGTGCATCAAAGCCGGCCACGTGGAAGTCTACCAGATGGAAGATTACATAGATAAGAAGGACATTGCCTCCCTCACGGAGAGGAGAGAAAAGGAGTTTGAGCACTATTGGAAAAGGTAAACTGGCTTTTTCTCTGCACAGTTGTTCACTCCTGTTCACCTGACCTCCCCTGCAGTCACACTCTGGATGCACTATTAGTCCATTTCCCTACCAGCAAAGATTGTTGCCTACAGTGCATCTGCTAGTATCCCGCCCAGTCTGGTTCTAATGGGCTACTGCCCCCTATGATTACCCTGAAAATCCCTGGACTCTGGCTGTGCCAGTCTAACATGGTGGGGGGAAAGGGATTCCAGAGTTCTGCTAAGGAGCCCTGGGGCTGTTGGGGGAGAGGAGGAAGTGCCCCCCGCATCTGGACTCCTACAATGGTGAATGGGGATTGATGCAGTCTGTTCAGCAACCAGCACCCAAATCACAGAGATTTGATTTGTAGATCCAAAGCCAACACTTTGCTTCCAGGAGCAATCCAAGCTGGAAGCTGGAGTAGGTTTTGGAGATCTGCAGTAACATCTTCCATCCCTAGCTGGGGTCTCTAACTAAGCAGGCAGTCACATTCTGTTGCTGTTTCTAAGTGGCCTTTTTGGGTTGCCTTTCATGGAGTGCATGGCAGCCATCCCCTCTGGAGCACTCTTTACCTTAGTAGGGCTGCCTTACTGAAGGCTTCAATACTCACCTTCCACAGAGAGGGGTTCTGTGGTCCCAGACCATTTTCCCTTTAAGTCCCAAGGTTCCTCTTGGAGGCAGCCAGCTAGCAAGCTCAGGTGGAGTGTGGTGCAATGAAAGGAGCAACCTTCTCTGTGCTATGGGTCAGGCTTTCCCAAACAATTCTGCTCCCACTGAGGCACTGTAGCACATGACAGATTTTCAGAAATGCTCAGCACCCAACTTGCATTCTCCACATATCATGAAAATCTGGTTGCTTCATTTGGTGCCCCAGTGGGAGATGGTTTCTTTTGAAATTCCAGCTACAGGCAGACAAACGGGGTGTTGGTTGAAAGAAGCAACAGTAAAACAGAATTTGAATGAGAATGGCCATTCTAGGACAGACCAAATGTCCATCTAGCTCAATATCCTGTCTCCTACCAGTGGCTAACACCAGGCGGCCCAGAGGGAATGAACAGAACAGGGAATCATCGAGTGATCCCTCCCCTGTTGCCCGTTCCCACCTTCTGACAAACAGAGGCTAGAGACGCCCTCCTTGCCCATTGTGGCTAAGTGCCATTGATGGACCTGTTCTCCATGCATGTATCTAGTTCTTTTTTGAGACCCGTTACAACCTCGGCCTTCACAACCTCCTCTGGCAAAGAGCTCCACAGGTCGATTGTAACACAATTTTCACAACTCCTTGTCCTTCCGATGCTGACCCTGGTCTACATGCATTTGTTCCAGATACCCCATGATGACTCAAGATCTAGTAATAGCCAAACCAAACTTGCCATTAAGTTACCCTATTCAAGGAGTGGAGGTGATGCCATTACACACAATTTTGATTCCAGGTATATTTGTTCTGTGCCTTTTCATAGCCTACTCAGGGGCCTAATTTCCATTGGAATCTAGGATTTTGTCTCTTGTATGTACATTCTGTATGAAATAGAGGGCCTCTGTTCTTCACTGCACCTTCACTGGCTTACTCTGAAGACTTAGCACTTTGTAGAAGCCTGCTGAATGCAAAATCCGTTCCCTGACATCTGGAGATCTGATTTCCTCCCACCGACATGCACAAAATGTCTGGGAAGGGTCATTAGAAGAATAACCATGGGATATTTTGTTTAAAAAATGCTTTGTAGTGCTTTTAAATTATGAAAGGGGCTGAATGAGTGAAGAACCCATTTGCATTTGTGGTAAACCCCGGTGGTAGACCCTTACCTGGAAGCTTGCGGTTGCCTCTTGTTCTCAGAGGGACCCTGGGCCAGAGTCCAGGGTAGAGGGTGGGTCTGGACTTCTCCCGAGGGATCACTTTACTGGAGCAGGCACGGGCCTGCAAGGGGACTGGTCTTATTCTCCCTGTACTGGTCCTGCCTATGATGAGGATGGCTCGCAAAGTGGAGACCCCTACCTTTGGAAGGGCCTGGGCAAAAGGGGGGCCTCCGTGAGTCTCTGAGGCAGCGCAGATCCGCCAGGAAGTGCAGGGACCCACAGAGGCTGACAAGGTACTTCGTCACATTGGTGCCAGGGGTGGGATGGACCAGTTCAAAAAGTTGAGCCCTCGGTGGCTTCCCTTCATGATATTCCCAGGCATGGTACTTCTGGGCCCGGACTGCTGGAGTTGCGCCCAGTCAGGCCAGAATCTCTTCCCTGAGCCTAGGATAGGTATTGGCGTATTCTGCTGGCAAGTCGTAATACGCCCTCTGTATTACGGGCAGGGTGGGGCAGGGAAATATGCATAGAAAAGAACTGATGCTCTAGTTGTACCAACTCTGTGATCCCAGTCCGAGGGAGCTGACTGAAGTCTTGTTAGGGAACAATAATCACTTGAGTCTAAAGCCAATGGGTTGACTCATTGTCCCTACTGTATCTTTTCCTTTGTTCTTCAAGGGCTTCGTTTGCATGGAGCAACTGAAGAAACATACAAGGTATGTTTTCTGACGATATCAGGAAATTTGTTGTCTAGGGCTACCTTGGCATGTGTGCTTGTGATCTCTCTGGATGGAAGGTGCCTTCATTTTGTTTTTCATGCGATTTGCCTCTTATTTCCAGGGCAGGCTTGATTTCCCAGCCTGGTAGCTATAGATAGTAGCATTTAGAGTAGTGAGGGAGAATATCGGCTAGTGAGCAGTGCACCACCACCTCCATGGGCCGCAAGACCGTCATAAGCAAGGTGGTCCGCCAGGACAAGGTAGTTTTGCTGACTACCCTGACGCCCCTAGAGCTTGCAGGATGTGCTGACTAAACCGTAGCAGCACTTTGATCAATTCGATTGACTGAAACGTGGTGAGCATGGGGACGGGGATCAGACCACCCTTCTTTCCCTTTTAAATAAGACCAGTCTGAAAGCAACAGCCATGTGATCAGGGTGGGAGGCGAGGGAAGTCTTGTAATTTTTGCTACTATGCCTATGATTTCCACCCGTCTGCCCCATGGCACTTCACACAGGTGGTCTTGCAAGCATCCCTGGGAACCCTCAATACACTGGCTGATGTGTCCCAGGAAGTTGTGAGTGGACGGGGCACCAAAGAACTGACCATCTCAACCTCTGATCTAGAGCTGCTGAACTTCATCCTGGAGCATGTCACGTACACCAGTGTGGCCTACCAGCTCAGTGCAGTAGATCTGTGTGAGCATCAACCAGGCAATTTCTTCCACCCCTCCTTGGCACTTGCCCTCCTTTCTGCTGGGGTCACTAGGTCATGTGTGAGAACCTGGCTAATTTTAGGTCCCACCAGGTGTCCTTCCAAAAGGCGCATTCAATAGCAGACTGAGCAGAGGGGGCTCTAAAGCAGAATCAGATGCCAGGGACTGCAGTGTTGCTGAAACACTGAACAGTTGGGGGGAAGAGGGTGCTGAAAGCCAGCAGTCCCCAAACTTTTCACCTCGCACTCCCCTTTCTCCCCAGATCTGTGCCAGGATGTGGCTCGGGGGGAGGGCAGGAGGATGCAGGCAGAAGTAAGGCGGGGGCTGAGGCTGGGACCACAACTGCAGGTGGGAGCCAGGCTCACCAATGGGTGGCTAAAGGGGGCAGTGGCACAGGGGCCACAGCATTTCAAAGGCGGGCTGGAGCTCTGGCTATCACCACCACTACTTTGGCATCAGTAGCCACAGTCCTGGGCCCCTTTAAAGTGCCATGACAGAGCTGCTCCATGCAGCTGTGCGGGATACTAGGCCAGCACTGTGATTGGCGCAGCACTAAGGGCTGACTGCTCTAGGCCCTGCCCCTTCTGCCCTTGGCCATGGGCGCAGAGCTAGGCTCCCTGGGGCCTGTGGTGGCTCTTTGCCCCACTGGTGAGAGCAGAGCCCTGCATGTGGGTCCTGCAGCCAGCACCCCGCATGCAAGGCTGGCAGGAGCAGAGTCCCATGTGCAGGGCCAGGAGCAAAGCACTGGGAGCAGATCCTGCAGCTAGGGTCCCAGGTGTGGAGCTCGTGGCAGCTGGGACCATGGGTCCGGAACCCTGTTTAAAACCTGGAGTTGCTGCATTGCACCCCACACCCTAATTCCCATGCATCTGGGGTGCTGCTAGCCTCCTTAGCTGTCTCTTCCAAAGCCCCCAGGCATTTTGGCAGAGATTGGTGAGGTCAGTCACCATCAGAGCAGCCGACAGAACTGCTGAGCCTCTGGCAAGGTGGTCGAGGAGGTGCAACTCTGTGCTCCCAGAAGGCATGTGGCCTAAGGTGGAAAGGGCAGGGCTTGGGGTTAGCCTCCCCCACAGCCAGCCCTTCAGTGCCCCCCAGGGCTCTGGCAACAATTTAAAGGGCCTGGGGCTCTGGCCACCACTGTCACCAAATCACCAGGTCTCGGTGAAGTTGCTCCCTTTGGCTTCCCATTAGCTGGCCTGGTCACCATCCACAGGAAACCGAGGTCTTTGAATCAGAGTGTCAGTCTTTGGCTTCAAATTACACATGAGGTAAAGCCAGTCTGCCTGGCGGGCTTCAACTCAGTGGAAGAAGAGTTTTCAAAGAGCTCCTTATATGCTTCCCCCATGTCCACTTTGAAGGTCCCTGAACAGTATAATTCTGGGGAGCTGAGGGACACTTAGCCAGCCAAAATCATTGCCGAGGAAGATATGGCTTTCCAGTCAAAGTTCTTCTTGGAGGTCACCAAGATCTCTCGAATGCTAGAAGATTTCTGAGTGATGCACCTTTCCTGTTCTGCTTTTTCTTGCTCTCCAAGTGAGTTTCAAGAGCAGACGTCATGTTGCACGGTTTCCTGTGACTATCCGACAGTCCAGCCTTCCCAAGTTGTTTGATCCTGGAGCCGGTAAGTCTTCTAAAGTACATCCGTGTAGGAAACCCCTTTTGCCCTTTGAAGGAGGTATCGGAGACTCACTCCAGCAAGATAGTGGTGGCTGATGTTAGATCCTTACTCCAGCCTTTACTGTGGTACAAGTTAGTTACTTGTTTAGGCCTGACACTGGTCTTGAGTGTTTCTGGTCTCCTGATGCCTCTCCATATATATATATAAACGACAAGGGCAGAACACCTCACCATCATAATTAGTGGGGCAAGGTAGGTTCTCCCAAGGCTCTGTCCACCCTGAAACCCTGAATGAACTGACCTTTTTTAACATGCTAATTCCACACAAACCTTTGACTGGCTCCGACAGCACTTGGTGCAGCACCTTCCATCTGGGGGTCTTGAGGCACTCACGAACACAAGCTAAATAGTAGGGATGTGCATCATCCCAGGTCCATTTCACAGAGAGGGGAACCTGCGGACAAAGAGGGTGACTAGGTTTGTTTAGTCTCAAAACAAAGACCGAGGGGGCATGGGAGCAGCTTTCATGTGTCTAAAAGGTCATCACAAGGAGGAGGGAGAAAAATTATTCTCCTGAACCCCGGATGGTAGGACAAGGTGCAATGAGCTAAAACTGCAGCACAGGAGGGTTAGGCTGGACGTTAGGAAAACTTTGTGTCAGGGTGGTTAAGCACAGGGATAAATTGCCTGGGGAGGTTGTGGAATCTTTATCGCTGGAGATTTCTAAGAGCAGCTCGGAGAGACGCCTGTCAGGGATGGTCTAGAAATGTTCCTTTGTGCTGCCAGGTGTGCAGGGGACCTGGACTGGATGATTTCTCAAGGATCCCTCCGCTTCTGCTCTTCTGTGGCATGTTCTGAGTCCCATGGTTGGTGACCTAGCATGGGTGCTCTTGCCAGGCCTGCTGATGCAGACGAGCAAGGGGGCAACCGTGTCAGGGCCCAGCATTTCAAAGGGGCCCAGACCCCAGCTGTAATAGCAGTGATGACAGCTGCGAGTTCCGAGCCTCTTTGAAACACCTAGGGAGCCTTGCTGGGCTGGGCCCCGGTGCTGTGCTCCAGGCAGTGCGAAGTGCTGGCTGCACTTGCCTTCGCCCCTTCTGTCCCCCCTGGGTCTGGTGGCCCTCAACCTGCTGGGTCTTGCCCGTGGTCTGTGGCGGAGCTAGGAGGAGAGCCCAGCCATTATGCATTGTAGGTCGCTCTCATAGCCACGTGCCTACCTTTGCAGGGAAGCATGTTAGACATGAGGCCTAAAAGCGAAGAACGGTTGTGAAATGCTGCAATTCTTTGTCATGTCTCCTTTTATGGCTGCAGATAGGAAGATCAGCTCCCTGGTGACTATCGCAACCAAGACTTTCTTGCGCTATCACAAACTTCGGATCCTCATCAAGAGCATCCGGCAGTTCTACCCTGACATAAAGATCATTGTCGCCGATGACAGCGAAGTCCCCGAGAAGATCGACGAGGAGAACGTTGAGCATTACATCATGCCTTTTGGAAAGGTCTGGCACTCACCCAGGACTACGCAGACAGGGCCCCGTGTAACTGCTGAAAGGCAGATTTGAACTGGGACCTTAGTGCGGGAGTCTTTACACTTAGAGCTAAAAGCCTGCTGACTCTTGGCTGAGGCTATAGAGGAATCACTTTTTATTTGTGGCCCAAGTGCCACTACATGGGACAGTGAACCACCCCGCTAAGTGTGTGGGTTACACCTGCGTCTGTCAGTGAAATGCAGCCTTGTTCAGTGGTGAGAGGCCACATCCTAAATACTGCACATTATTGGATGAGATAATTTTTAAAGTTCAGGTGATTTAGGAGCACAAATCACATTGACTTCCCCTCACCTGGGACCTGTACATGCTACCATAATCCAAATGCCAATCAGGGATGGTATTTTTCCAAGAGTGCCTGAGAGTTTTAGGAGCAAGAATCCTCATGAAAGTCAATGGATTTTGTACTCCTAAACCACTTAGGCATTCTTGAAATTACCATCTCTTATTAGTGTTTGGATTGTGGTAGCACAGGCAGCCTCCAAATGAGATCAGGGCCCTGTTGTGCTGGGAGATCTACGGACACATGGTGAGAGCCAGTCCTTGCCTCAAAGAGCTCGCAGCTTTGGTAGAAGAGCCAGACCAAAGGTGGGTGGGGAAATGGAAGTACAGAGAAAGGAAGCGACTTGGCCAAGATGACCCAGCAGGGCCAGCAGTAGAACCCGTGTCTTCTGAGGTCCGGTCCCAGGCTTGTGGCCCATCCCACTGGACTGTCTCCATGCCAGCTCCGAAGGGCTCTTATGACTCGTGCCCAGTTCCAGCAGTGGCAGCTGGGAGCTCCTGGCCCCTCACTGGGCTGAGCCTCCCAGCGCCATGCATTTTCACTCCTCCCTGCCCCAAAAAGAAAAAAAAAAAAAGAATCTTTCACCTGTCAGCCACTGGTTCAAATTTGTATCCAATTATTAGGCAGTGGCTTTGCGCCAAGGCTGTTAGTTTATGATAGCTGGGACAAAGGGGACTGAATTCTCAAAGTCAACAGAGGGACTTCATCATTGGTGCCACAGCAACTTAATTTAAGCCCTGCCCTACTGTTACATGAGATGAGTTGATGGTCGTAATCCAATTTCTAATGGTTATCAACTTGTTAACTTTCTTGGACTTTTGGCCTGATCTTGAGCATTGACTGGCCCAAGTGGAACGATGGGCCATTTTGTGACTGGGGCATCTTATTGTGTAACTATTCACGCTTTGTAAAAATAGCTACACTGGCTCACTGGTCCCAGTCTGTCCTCCACACCCCACTAGCTGGCAGCATTGGACAGAGCAGGCCTCCATATTGCTCAAAAGTGAGTTCCTTTATTCTCATTACCGTGTCAGAGGCAGTCCCGCTAGGACCTTGGCCAGCAGGGCGCTTGCTGCCACATGGGGTTAGGAGGAAAGGAGACATAGAGGGAACCTTGATGCTCCATCAGGAGCGCAAAGAGCCCTGGGGAGTTAGACAAAGATTTTATGGATAGTGACTGAAGTTTCCTGTAGAAAAATCACTTGATCTGATGACTTAAAGATTCTACAATTGTAAAAATGGAGGGTTGGAAGGGACCTTGAGGTCGTCTGCTCCAACCCCTTGCACTGAGGCAAGTTTAAATGTACCTACACCATCCCTGCCAGAGGTTTGTTTAACCTGTTCTGAAAAACCTCCACAGATGGGGATTCCACCACAGCCTCCTTAGGAAAATCTCTTCCCGCTCTGAACTACCCTTGTACACTGGTTCTAGTACCCGCCCGGCCCTTGAACCCAGGGGTGACTGGTGAGGGGGTTCCTAGGGGTGGCAGCAGCCACATGCCTCTGCTCCACCCCACCTGCCACTTCTGGTAAGTGTGGGGACAGGGTGCCTCCCTAGAACAGTGCAGGGTAGGAAGCTCATGCTGGTGTAGGGCTGTGCCACTCCAGGAGAAGGGCACGACCGCCCCCCCAGACCTGCACTCACCAGAAGTACAGATGCTGGCGGGGGGGTATGTGATCCCATGTGCATCCCCCCACAGAGCGTCACCCCATTAGTAACTCTTGTTACCTGAGACTCCACCAACTCCCAAGCGTGTGGGACCTTTACTCTTCGCAAGTTCGTACCAGAACAGACCAAGGGGGAGACAGCAGTTCCCTCTGCTATATGGATGGCCCAAACAAATCAAAACCACATGCTTCCACTTAAAACCAGCTCCTTATTAGTGTCCAGTATTCCCATTTACTAGAAGTCACTGCTTTGTTCAGTCTCATGCACATGCAAGTGGTAGTTTGGGGGTGCTCTATAACCTGTCAAATGCCCCTGGGGATTACCCCTCAGGAGTTGGGAGCAGTTTTTGGATGATTTCAGCCATAGCGTTCCATTGGCCAGCTGTCCATTTATGGCTTGAGATTTCCTTGATGTATCCATGAGGCGATTCACTCAGCCAAGATCCTAATTTCCCTTTTATACCCCAGAACTTACAAAAACATATAAATTACAAGTATTAGCCAGTAGCTGATCAAATGGCGCAAAAGCAATGCTTGCAGATGTGCCAAAACAGGAAGCAGCTTTGTGAATTCTGGATCGTTAGTCTGGTAATGGATTTCTGTCAGACTGCCTGTTATAGCCCCTCCCCACCCGCCTTCCCCCCAAAAAGATCTTTGCATTCCCACACTCCAAGAAAAGGGCACAGAAGGTAAAGTTTGGGTTGTTAACATCCCCTGTATACTTCTAGCACATGGGTAAATGATTGTTACTAGAAGGTCACTTCTTGTTGCAAAAAATGTCATTTCCTTCTTGTTCACTGTCCAGAGGCTATTCTGAAAAGAAGACGCATCTGAACTAAACAGGATTTGCACAAAGCTAACCTGTTTTTTTTGGGTGTATGTTTGCATACAAATGTGTTTTCTTCTTACAAGGCTGTTCTGACTGTATCTGTCTTTGGGGTGGGATCCTGGTTATCAGGGCTGGTTTGCAGGAAGGAATCTTGCAGTATCTCAGGTCACCACCAAGTACTACCTGTGGATTGATGATGACTACTTATTTACTGAAAACACCAACATTGAGAAACTGGTGGAAGTGCTGGAAGGAACAAACTTGGACATGGTAAGAAATGCAACTAAATTGTGTCCTGGGGAAATGTGTGGCGTTTATGAAAGAGCTTTAAGTGTCACAATGACTACAGAAGACTTTGAAAATCTGGATATTGGTTAGTAGAGAAGAGGAATGTTGCTAACAGCTCTAGAAATGTATTTCTCTGCACAGCTCTAAGAGTCTTCACTTATCAGATGATCCAGAAATCTTTATTACTGTATTATCCTGACTAGTCTTGTAAGGGCGGAAAACTTGGGAGGGGTTGGTGTTTAACATTAACCTCTGGTGTGTGGTCACAGTCAGTGCTATCTGGCAAAATATTCCATAGGGAAAGGCAGTATTTCTCATCTATGTTACTTGCCGTTCTTCATGCATCATATTGATTTTCGCCTTCTAAAAATGTGCCCAGTTTAAATCGGTGCATTACTACTTGATACTGGATCTTTACTACTTAGTGTAGGGTATCTGCATCCTTTCTCTATTTTGGCTCAATACCACTTCATAGCAGGCAGAAAAGTGAACAGGTAAGATATGGTAAATAGCCTCAGTGGGGTAGCTGTGTTAGTCTGTAGCTTCACAAATAACATGTAGCACCTTAAAGACTAAACACGTTAGGTAATGAGCTTTTTGTGGGTAAGACCCACTTCTTCAGATAATCTGCTTGTTATTGGCAACAGCAATCAATAAGGCAGATGCAACCAGCTCCAACTCACTCGGTTTGTTCCTTCTGCTATGGGACACTTGGTTTTCTTCATACACTAGGAAGTCTTTTGTTAAAAAGTGGCATCCGTTTATGCCCGGAGCAAACTCTCTTGAGCCGGTTCTGGGAAAACCAGCTCCAATCTGGACTGCAATCTGCCAAAATGACTAGTGGGTGAGGGACTAACTCTGGAAAGACTTAACCTAGGGCAGCAGGTACGTTTGGAAGCCACTTGAAGCTGGTTTTTGCTCCCTTGGTATATTTTCTTGAGCACGGGGTGGGTGGTGTGTGTGTGGTGGTGGTGGTGTTTTAAGAGCTTCTGGCAATTACTTCTATACCTTGTCTGTCACTGTTGACCTGGAAAATGGATGATTAAGAGAATTTACAGCCTGGAACTTCTCATCATGTTTTTCAACTCCACCCCAAGTTCTTAGTGAAGGATAACAAGTTTCTGAGAAGAGCTGTTTGGTGCCCCTATGAAGGACAGACTTCAGTGCAGTTCTTAGTGAACACCTGGCTGTGTTACAAGCACAGCTGACATTTATTGGCCATTTTGTCTGTAGGGCTAAGGAAAGATTGTACCAGAGAGGTATGACTCCCCTGGCATCCCTCTAGGTCGAGTGGGAGGGACAACTGGCCAGGCAGAAGCAAGGCTATCTGTGATCTGGGGACAGAACTTTGGTCTGTCTGGTGCTCCCAATTCAGCAGCTTTTACCTGCAGCCACACAAGGCAGGCGGAAACAATGGTCCAATTTCTGAGCTATCAAACCCAGCTAGTGCTATGAGGAGCAACAGGAACGTGAGGCTATAGGGAACGAGCTCCAAGTTCACAAGTACCTAGACGCTGTTAGAAACCAGTGCTAGTTCATGTTGGATTCCCACTGTGCAGAGCAGTAACAATGAAACTTCAGAGGCTGGACCAGTCAAGGGAAGGGCTTGGCTCCTGTGGACATCAGCAGACTTTAGCTTGGGCTCTGGGCCTTCCATGAGGAGGGAAAACATGGGTGGTTTTCTTGCTCAACAGGTTGGAGGCAGCGTGAATGGGAACACCTACCGTTTTCAGCTGCTCTATGAGCAGGGAGAGGACAGCGGCTGCCTGCATTTTAAAGGTGGCTTCTTTCACAAATTGGAAGGGTTCCCCAACTGCGTGGTCACCAGTGTGGTGGTTAACTTCTTCCTGGCTCACACAGACAAAAGCAGACATGTTGGCTATGACCCTCTTCTGCAAAGAGTCGCTCACTCAGGTAAGCCACAAGCTCCACTGATCTGAGCCCAGGCAAGCTAGCTCTGCGGCTCAGCCGTGCGTGGTTCATCCCACAGATGCTTCCTCTCACGTGATCACCTTGGTCTTTTTCCTTCCTTTATTTCAATCCTGGGGCTTCCAGCTCTGAGCTGCCACTAATCCTACCTAGACACCCTCTTCCAAGGTGAGAATGTGGACTAGGAAACCAGGGTTCTCGTCCCAGCTCTGTGGGGGCATCTGCAGTGTGGCTGGAAGGTATAATTCCTATCTCAGGTAGACATGCATGCACTAGCTCTGACCCAGCTAGCACTCTAGTTGCTTGGGCTGGCCACTCCTGTACATACCCCATTATTCCCGCCAGCCTGTCCTGGGGCGGCTGAGCCACTGCCATGGCCACACGGTTGTCTGCACAAAAGCTTAATTGGGGCTATGTGCTGTGCATCTCCCTGAGCAGGGATTTCCATCTCCAGTGTAGCAGGCAGGTCACTTTAATCTGTGGCATGAGGGAAGGGTCTATGATACTCAGGTGGTAATTCCACAGCTTAACTCTTCAAAGAGCTCTGAGCTCTCCTGGCTCAAATCCCAGCCTCGGTGCTGTATGTGGAGCATAAAGGGGTTAATGCCCAACGCCCTTAAATTCCTTTGAAAATCTCACCCTAAAGTGCGGTTACGGCCAGTGGTCAGCAAGTTCGCTTAGATGAAGGGCTGTCTGGAACCACAGAAAGTTCTGCTCTCTGCTTAATGCTGTGCAAAGGCACGTTCCCTTTCACTAGCTGAAGACAGTAGAAAGCCCTTTGGTTTAGGGATTAAAGGCCTTTGGCCTGGTATGTAGGGCCCAGAAGGATACTCAGGCAAAAGGGAGAGAAACAAATAGGAGGTCAAGGGTAGCAGGAAACAAACCCTTGACCTTCAGCACTAAAGCCAGGGGCTGTACTGCATAAGCTCAGCCAGCTGGCTCTCAGCCAAGGCTGGAGGGCAGAGACTTCACAATTCCTTGTCGGCGGGCTCAGTGCCTTGGGGGTTGCACAGACAAGGCTCAAATGCAGGTGTGAATGCCCACCCTCAGCCTGGCCCTGGGTGGTGTAAAGGAATAGGGCTGAAATCAGTGATGTGATGCTGATTTAAAGCCTGGGTGGATCTGGTGCCCTCTGCACAATGTGTTCCAACCTGCTGCCATGTTGGCTTAAAAAGCCTGAGCTAACCCCTCAGGACTGGATGTCACTGCTGCTGGTTCTCAAACATCACTCAACCCTTCGGGGCCATGCACAACCTGGTCTTGGGCTCCATGTTCATTAAACCATCAGTTAAAAAAAATTTCCTCCTAAAATCAAAACAAGCTGTCCTGCTGCTCCATGGCTGCTTCAGCCGCTTTCCGGCCTTGGCTTCTGCTGCTTTGCATTTGCTCAAGCCCCCTTAAATCTTCTGCTGCTAGTGGCAGTGCTCCAGCCAGGCAGCATTCCCTGTAAGCTGAGCACTTGGGTGGCCACCCAGGAGAGATTCAGGTGCCACCCAGCTGATTAGCAGAGCGCCTACAGCTGGCAGCCTGTTTTTCTACTGGTGGTGAACATCCACACAGGCCTCTGTGCACATATTTATTCTGGCCAAGGATGGAAAAATTAGAGGGAACCTGCGGCCAGGCCTGTCCAACTGCTGCAGGAGTTGGGTGCAACCCTCTCCTCTCTCTTTTCCTCCTAGACCTAGAAATCTTAATTTTATCATTTTATCTGTCTCAAAGTCCCTCCTCTAGTCACTTCACAAGGGCTCGGTCTCCCTAAACAACAGCAATGCAAGTCTTGGCAGCTGCTCCTGGTTTTCTTGACACAGTTAATCATTACATTTAAAATAAGCTAAATGGTGTTTAACAACCCCTGTATTCAACAATGAACAGTGGGTAAGGCTGTTTTGTATTATGTCTAGAAGTGCCACCAAGGCCTGGAGACCTATGTCCTATAAACTCTGCCAGCATATAGTCAGAGTCCCTCTTTTGAAGAACTGACCCTCTAACCAGATGAACCTGAAGGCAGGAGTGGAGCCCCTTCAGGCAACAGGATGGTGCAGTAGCAATATCAAACTTTGTGTGATCCACTTGGGAGGGAAGCTTTTTGCCAGAGACTTGTAAAATAATTCCACAGCCATTCGTGGGGTGTGGGGAGAAATGCAGCGTGGCTCAGGAATTCTGCACTGTGCCTTGCAATTTTTTTTTTTTCACTCCTCCCCAGAATTTTTCATGGACGGACTGGGCATCTTGTATGTTGGTTCCTGCTCTGATGTGGTCATAGCGCACCAAGACAGAACTCCCTCCTCTGAGCCTAACCTGACTAGATTAGAAAAGAAATATAGACAGTTCCGGATCAACACCCAAGCACAGGTCAACTTTAAGCTAGCTTTGCACTACTTCAAAAACCGACTGAAATGCTACTCCAAAAGATAGCACTTTTAGCCTGCCATAGGCAGTTCTGGGCGCAGGGGGGGTGTCCTCTTCCCGAGCCCCATGGTAGGAACACATCCCAAGTAGGCAGCTAAGCAACTTGGGTGGGCCACACTGGATGCTTTCCTTTTATACATACCTTTCTACACACTTCTTTGTAAGGGGCTGACTTGGAGTCTTGGCCCAAATTTAAACCAGCCTTGTCTGGTTCTCTGCACTCAGACCCGCAGTTAGGACACCTGTGCTGTGCTGGGGGGGGGCCTTCACTGCAACATTCCTCTGGGCATCATGTGGGGCAGCGGAACTAACTGTGTGAGAGACGATTGGAGAAGGACGAACAACTCCGTCAAGGCTGCACAGCTCATTTGACTGCCGTCCCCCTGCAACAAGTGACTGTGTTCACAAGCTGAGCACCAGAATCACAGTGATGCATGTTCAGACTGCACTGCTTGATTTATCCTACATGGCACTAGCAAAACAGGCCTCTGATTACGCCTTCCGTAAGGATGGAAGTGGGGAGGGTGGTGAGCTGGCCTCACTAAGCTTTCACTCAAGAGAAGGAAATTACAAACTCTTAATGACCTTGCCTGACAGCAGCACACATTCACGACCTGAGTTGTTCTCAGCAGCTAGCCAGTGGCCTATGTGAAATAGCAGAGTTCACTTCAGGTCCTAGCAGACAGCTAAGCACAGTGCATTAGCAGTGGGGTTTTGGACCGAGAGGGGACTCAGCTGTTCATCTCCACCAAGAAGTAAATGCCACAAGACGACTGACTCTGCATCCCAGCCCTGTACTTCCGACCAGGTGAGGGAGAAGCGAACAGGGTGTTCTAATGTTGAATAGGTCAATGACCTAGTGCTGATTTTTGGTCAGGTGTTTTGCTGCTCTGGCTATCTGGTAGACTGAGCTCATAGGAGCAGGGGCTCTTTCTGTTATAATTGGCCAGCCCCTACCACACCCAACCTCTAATCACAGTTCCTTTACACTACTGCAATGTGGCTAATTAAAATATCTGATTGATTTGAACAGGGCTTTAAAAGTAGAATGTCATTCTAAGAGAACAGTCACTCGAGATGAAATTCTCTGTGGCCCCCAACACTGTGGTAACCACAGGGATTGCCTAGTACACTTACTATCCTTTTAAAAGTAGCTAAGAGAGTGTTGTACTCTACCCCACAGTGTCTGTCTTTAAAGTTAAGGTGGGGGTTTTAAAAACAAACCACACAATGAAAAACCACCCTGCGTAAAAGCCAGCCCTTGCACCTGTCTGAGTCCTGCTCTGCATTACATTCAAGGTGCATAACATCTCCAGATTCTGTATACAGCACTTTGTATTCTGCTGCCACCACTAAAACTAGTCAGGGAGGAACAGTAGAACACCAGACCTGGAAGGGACCTCAAGAGTTCAAGTTCAGGCTGCTGCCAACAGGCCCAAGTACAAGTTAGACCATCCCTGAGGGATCCCTGTCTAACCTGTTTTACTATTGCCCATGATGGAGATCTCACAACCTCCCTAGGCAATTTAGTCCAGTGTTTAACCACCCTGACAATCAGGAAAATTTTCCTAATGTCCAACCTAAACCTCCCTTGCTGCAGTTTAAGACTACTGCATCTTGTCCTATCATGAGTGGCTAAGGAGAATATTTTTTTCCTTCCTTGTCTTTGTAACAGCTGTTTAGGTACTTCATAGCTGCCATCATAGTCCCACTCAGCCTTCTTGTTTCCAAACTAGACAGCCCCAGTCTCCGCTTATGTCACATTTTCTAGACCTTCAATCATTTTAGCTGCTCTTCTCTGGACACTTTCATTTCTCCACATCTTTCCTAAACCATGGTGCTCAAGACTGGACACGATACTCCAGCTGAGGCCTAGCACCAATTAGAGTAGAAGAATTATTTGTCTTGCTCCCAACATGCCTGTGAATGCATCCCAGAATCACATTTGCCTCCCCCACCTCCAGCCCCCATTAGTATCACACCGTGACTCATACTCAGCCTGTTGTTCACTATGACCCCATCATCCCTTTCTGCAGTGCTCCAGTCTAGGGAGTCCCTGCCTATTGTGTGGCTGTGTCTACATTACCCCTCCCTTTTGGAAAGGTATGTAAATGCTGCAGATCAGAAATGCTAACAAGGCACTGATGAAGTCAGCTCTTTTGCATAATGGCAGCCAGCCACAGCATCAGAAGTGCTGCTTTCAAATTGAAAACTAGCTCTGGAGGAGGAGTTCCTTTGAAAGGAAACCCCCAATTTCAAAAGCAATAGTTGACACTGCCCATCACCAGCAAGGTCTGTGCTCTGGATGTTTTTTTTGTTTAAAACAAAACAAAAAGCTCATCCACCACTTCTTCCTGGTTAGGAGGGCTGGAGCAGATCCCACCATGACACCACGCCTGCTTTTACCCCTTGTAACCTTACCCAGCGACTCGCACGGAGTGTCTTTTATGTTCATCTCCACCTCTGTCCAAGTATACACATTTTTAATAAGGCACCACTGCCTCCCTTTTTCCCCTGCCTGGCCTTCCTGCCCATGCTATCCCCACCCATTCCACTCATGCACAGTATCTTACCAAGTCTCTCTGATACCAACTATGTCATACTTGTGTTGAGCACTCATGTTCTTCCTGCTTATTCCCTACAGTTCTTGCATTTGTATACAGGCAACTTAGACACTAACCCTCCCATTCTGCCTTGTCCTTTTCTCTCTGCTATTATAGCCCATGCGCTCCAATTTCTTACCCATCTCCCACCTGTTTTTCACTTACCTGTGGGCTTTTAGGCAGCTGCTCCTCTCTAAAGCTCTCCTCAGGTATATTATTGCTCCAGTTTTTAAACTTGAATGGCTGCTGTAGCCAATCCCTTGGATTCACTTGATGGCTGGATCTTCCAGGCACATCCAGTAAAGATTGATAGATCTCTCTCTCCCACGCACGCACGCACCCTCCTCCTATGGCTCTTACCTTCTCCAAGGCACAGAGAGGGAGGGCAGAAAGGCATTCTTACCCAGGGAGAACTAAGACCACCAAGAGTGTCTGAATTTTTGCCAGCAAGAATGTTCTCGGAAAGCAAAGTAAGGCCATGGTTTGGAAAAGTGACTACCAGTTTTGGGTGAGTGGTGAAGGCTCTGTTTCACAGGGCCTGCTCCCTCCCCATACCTTCCAGGGCCTTCAAAAGCACCAGTCACTTTAGAAAACTTTTCTCTTCATCCTGCAGTAGCATGGGAGGGGGGTGTCCCAACTGTGACTGGCCCCCTAAGGTACTAGCCCTGCCCCGAAAAGCCTGTGTTAAGTTTTCCTTCTGAGTGTTTTACTCCCAGACCCATTACCTGAACCTCTGCATTATCCCCATTCCTTCCTCAGCTCTCATGTATCTCTGGCGGGGGAAAAGAAGAAGGGCATTGGTTAATCCGCAGCAGCCAGTAATAGAGTGGAGGGCCTTCGCCAGGGCTGGGAGAAGGCATCTGTGCTCCCACCTGTGGGTCACTGCAGCTCTGCTGTCATGGGGATCAAGGGCCTGGAACCAATCCCTATAGGCCTGCAGCATAGGGAAGGCTTCCATGCTGGAGTGGCAAAGTAATAGCTGGGGATCTCTGCTCTGCCCAGCAGCTTGTGCCTGCAGGTAGATCTGCCAGGGGAGCAGCCAAGGGGGCAGTTGCCTCAGGGTTCAGTGATTTTAAAAGGGCCTGAGCCCCCTCCTGTACCGAAACTCCTGCCCAACCCCCCCCCATCCCCTGTCCTGAGCCCTCCCAGACTCAACCCTTTGCCCCAGCCTCTCCTGCACCCCAAATGCCTCAGCCTGTGCCACCCACTGCCTCCCCACACACTGAATCCCTCATTTTTGGCCTCACCCTGGAACCTAGGGAGCCCCATAAAAGCTAATCAGCTAAACCCCAAGAAGAACGCTGCCCTAACCTCACCACTCCAGAGAAACAAACACATCAGGCTGTGCTTTTTTTTTTTTTTGGCTTTATTTTTAAAAATGAAACAGTGAAGTAAAGCGGTTTGTGGCAAAACCTAGCTGGAATTAAAATGGAGCCCACATCCATCCACCATCACAACTCCAGATCTGAGCCACCGAACCAGCCGCACAGAAGTACAAGGTAAAGAACAGGGAGCAGAACGGGAAGGGAGGGGAGCCAGAAAATTAAACAAATCAACCAAAGGGAGGGAAAACAGCATTACAGGAGAGTACAACTTTTAGAGGAACAGTGGGTGAAACTGCATTGGCTCAGCGAGCCGGGGGGAGGAGGAAGCAGCCTTTTATTCCATGCACTTAGGACTGTGTTTAACTAAGTCACACTGGTGGGCTGGTTCTTCCCCGATTCCCCCAGTATCAGGCGTGAGGGAGTACAGAACAATATGGCAGTTGACTTGGACTTCAAAACCAGGATAACTGCAGTATGGCTTAGTTCTGCCTCTGTGTGTGTGCAGCTGTGTGCTGAAGTGCCCTAAGTGCCAGACAACCATGTAAGTTACTTTAGGCACACAAGCCATTCCTGTTTGGTTGCTGCTTTTCTAAGCCAGCCCTGACTGCTTTATCATTAACACACATCTCCAGCTTTCACAACCTCTACACCTGCTTTCCAGTTTTAAAGGCATTGCCCCCCCCAACCTCAGCATGCAAAGGGACCGCTCCAGCCAATGCATCTGAATTTTGCCCACGACCAAATGGTAAGCAGAGAAAGAGTGGAGGGAGGGAAGTTGTACTGCTGCCCAGAGTAAATATGAAAGTGAGAAACAACAAAAGTGAATGGAAGAGTGAGCAGTTAAGAAAAGTTAGTCACAACTGAACAATTTAGCACTGCTGAGGTTTCCACCTTATACAACTAATGAACACGTTAAAGTGAAAAGAAGCCCATAAATTCTATTTTTTTTAAAAGAATTTTTTTCTTTGGAAAAAGAGTAATTTTTTTCCTCTACACTACAGCATGTGGAGTCGCCACTACCTATTTTTATTCTATTGTCACTAAGAGGTAGATAAACAAAAAATGACTTGGTTATATATAAGGTCATGTCCCCTTGTTTGACATGCAGGGAAGCTAATATAATATACTCCATGGGCACTGGCTGGTTAAGGAATTGCTGTGGGCTTCACAGGTGCTAGGAAGAGGTTTAACCACAGTGGAGTGAAACTACAGAATTGTAGGTTTTATAATTCACTGGAACAGCTCTCTTTAAAGGGACGGTGTCAGAAACCCCAGGGGAGTTTGTACAATGAACTGTGCGCCTCTTAAAAAGCAATAAAGACCAGCTCTGCACAGAGTTAGCCTGTGCAACCCGATCATTTCCCAGCATGCTAAGGTGGAAGTGGTTTTAGCCAACAATCTGATTTGCTTCCTTAATAATTTACTTTTTGCAGTGGGGTCTATTTGGACACTGAAAAGTCAGCCAGTGTGGCTGGTGTTGAGCATCAATTTATTTTTTCAGTTCTCCCCCCACCGCTCCGCTTGCTGTCATTTTCAATGGTGAAATACACATTCCCCCTAGAATCTTAATTTAAAAAAAGAAGTGTCCATGGAAACAATTCCTATTTGGCTTTGGTGGGTCACAAAACTGATAGAGAAGGCATCTGTACAGCTGACACCATCCCTTTAACAATTTACTCTTGAAGAGGACTGATCCTGTAACTGGTACACTGCACTGCTTACGCCCTACCCACTGCTTTTGGGAAGAAGAACTATCCCCTCTGTGGTGAAAAGGCAAAGGAATAGATATTTCTCCTCTCCCACAGGCCTGTTTTGAAAGTGGCCCTGCTGCGCCCACTCTACGCCCGCCATGTCACAAGCCAGCTGCACGTCACAGAGGTATTAATCTTGAACAAAAAATTTTAAATTCTGAAATGTACAATAAAGCAGCAGGGTTCAAATGCATATTTAAGTTAGTGATGGGCTGATTTTTAAAAGGTTCTGAGGATCATTCTTCTGGCCAGATGCCTGTCTGAACCTCAAAGAGCTGAATGCCATGACAGCTGCCAGGTTGTACCCTCCCCAGGTCCCTGGCTTCTTCAAACCTGCTGTGTCATCTTGACTCAGCAAAGCTATTCCACCCTCTCATACCTGGTCTCTCTTCAGGGGTGGCTCCTTCCTGGTGTTCCTTCAGGTGAGTGCTTTACTCCTGGCTCTGTGGCAGCAAGAACCAAAGGATCAGCCACTGGGTTTGGCTTAACCCATCCAGACACTGAATTTTGGTGGTTCTTCAGAGTGCCCAGAAAGGCAGGGGGGGATAATCTCTGTGAGGTTGGCAGGATCTGACAGACACTGACTGGATGTGCTAGCTCCAGGCAGCCCAAGCCATAGGCCTCCTATTTTACAATGATGGTGTAAGCATCACCCTCTAGAGAAGGTCCCATTGCACCAAAGCAGGCCTCCCAGTCAGACTCCTTGAAAGGATACAGCACCAGTGGAAAACTGTGAGCACAAAAGATGGCTCCCCACCACCGCCACCGCCTCTCCCTCCAGGAACTGATGGGAGACTCTTCTCTGAGCTCGAGGGAAAGGTTCAGGGCAGGGCTTATTGCTGAGGCTGGGCAAAGCTGCAGGGGGATACGCCCATCCTCTCCCATCTATAATTCCAATCTTACTGTAACGTTTGAGGTAGTTTGCACATGTAAATTTCAAGCTTTCTTCACCCACCTGTTCTCACGAATAAAAGGATTCGAGAGGCTCTTGCTTAGTTCATTCACTTTGTATTTCACAACTTAAGACTTTAAAAATGAAGGGGGGGGTACCATGCAAGGGCCGATTTAACCAAATCCTGGCAAATTTTTTTCTTCCCATACAATACTGTAAGGGACTGAGCCAATGCCCACTGTGGTCTTTGTCTGCCATGGGGTTTTGAATCAGAACCTCAAGCTGGGATTTCCAAGGCAGAGATGCAGCCAGGCCCCGAGTTTCAAAAGTCAACTAATCTTGATGCTTGAAAGGGGCCCAAGTTTAAAGGTAGGGCTGAGCAGCCACCCTCGGAAAATGGGATCTCCTTTCATATGGCCCAGTTCGGGTGCCCACTGATTGAGGCATCCAAGAATCACAAGTTGCTTCTGATGATTTTGGCCCTCAGTTCCCAAGTAGAATTTGGATGTCCAGTGAAATCCCAGCTGACATTCAAAGCAGCACTTCTGCCATGTTCACAGGCCAACTGATTTGTTCATTCCTTCCAGATACATCTCAAGAAGCGAGCAAATTAGGGTTTCAGAAACACTTCCTGCCCTCTCAAGAGCAAATGTGGTTCACAGGATCACACCCATTTCATTTAAAAAAAAAAACCCTCTTGGTTACTATATGCATTTAAAAAGAAAACTTAAAAAACAACCTTCTGCTGTGTGTACCATTTTAAGGGAACAGGTTAGCAGATCCTATCATTTAAAAAAAATTAAATTAAAAAAAAAAAAACTTAACTGTCTCATACCAAGTCTGTGTTTCTGGTATTTTCCCCGCTGAGAATCTTAAACAAAAACAAAAACAAAAAATAGTTGGAATAAAACTTTTTTTTTCTTTAAAAAAAAAAAAAAAAAGACTTTTCTAGTACTGATTAACTATATTACTAATGTTTAGAGTTTTTTTCTTGCTAAAAACAAACCAAAATCTAATGCCCAGGAAACAATGTAGCTTAAAGGCAGTTTCTTTTTAATATTTACACTGAATTTTAGTCTATTTTGACTCCTTAAAAACCTTCCAAGTATGTCAATTTGGTTAGGTCACAGTTATCACTGCCAGCAAACGGTCATATCGTCTGCCCAAGCTGCTGCAGCCTAGCCTGTGTGTTTTCCAACAGCTGAGAAAGCACTCAGAACAGAAAAATGAGGCCCATGCTAGTTTAGCCAGTTTTGCCCCTTACTGATTGGCAAGACAAGATTATGATAGCACTAGGACGAGATGAACCAAAAATTAGTGTTTTCAGTTACTGCTAATCATAGTTTGCACCCTATATGGCACTGAGGATTGCAAAGTGCTTCAAAACCAATTTCTTAATCCTCACAACAGCCCTGTGAGGTAGGTGTCATTATACCCATTCCACAGATGGGTAAACCGAGGCACGGAGAAGTGATTTTTTTTTTTTTTTTTTTTTTTTTTTTAAACACCCTACCCCTCCCCCCCTCTGGTCACAAAGCAAGTCAGTGACAGTGCTTCCCTAATTTAAGTTCTACAGCTTGGAACTACTTAATTCATGACAGCTTTCCGCCTCCTCCAGAATGTACCTTGACTCCTCTCATGTTAAAAACCCAGGGAACATTTTCAGACCCTTTGAAAAGGACCTACATAAAACAAAACCAATTAAATCCACTTAGTCGAGGAAATGTTCACGCTTGAAGAAATTGCTACTTCTGCTATCATAAAAATGGGGTGCCAGCTCAGAAGAGATGAAACGTTTCTCTGTTCCTCTCCCCGTCCAAAGCCAGCCCTGGTAATACTTTCGATTTCAAGCTTAACAATCCTGCCACTTCACAAGAGTTTGCCTCCAGAGCTGCCCCATCCATTCAACTTTAATAGGTCCATTGAGGGACTGTTCATGTCTCTTTTTAATTCTTGGTGAATTAGAAATTTACTTGCATCATTAGATCCCTTTTGCTTGTTATTCATGTAGGCCTGGGCCAGAAATTCAGCCCAAGTCTCTTTCCACTGCCTTCACAAGTGGTCCCTAGAAGTGCTCCAGATAGTCCAGGCTCATGCCAGAGAAATGTACTTGCTGCACAGATACAACCCAAAAATCTGCACAGAATATACCAGTTGCTTACTAGGGACAGCTTCATTCATCCTCAAAGAAACCTGGCTAGATGGGGCTTTGAATTGGGAGACCTAGCTCTCTGACTCCTTAAACAGGTACTCAAGTCCCGTCAAAATCAATAGGACTTAAGCACGTGTAAGTGCTTTCCTGAACTGGGGCCTCAGGGAGGAGAGAAGAGATTCGCGTAAGTCCACATAGTAGAAATAGACTTCAAACTCAGCAAATCCTAGTTCCCTGGGATGTCCAGAAACCATTAGGCAATGCTGTCTTAATCAAAATTGTTATTTTGAAAGCATTGATCCCAGCAACTATTTAGCACCACAAAAGTAATCACAACTGATCTTACAAGAAACCTGGGGGGAATGGATGAAGAAGCCCCCTTGGTCACACAGGAACAGTATTAACATGGAGCAAGGCTCCTGAACATTTTACAGGGCTAGGTTTCTATTGTGGAAAACACCAGACGCTTCCACTGAATAATCAAACTCTGGGTAAGCGGCAGGATGCTCTCAATAGAACACTACAATGATCAGAGTATACAGTACTGTGGGTTTGTTTGTTTTTTCTCTCAATGATAGTTTGAACCAGTTATCAAAAATGCTTGCTGTTGGAAAATACAATTCACCGATGTCTGAATAAACTGTTCTGTGAACATTTGTAAGAAGTGAAGAGCCAGAGATTTAAAGAAGTAGGAAACCGTTTTTCAAAAGGACATGACGACAAATTCAGTTAAAACGGGGAAAAACCCCTGACTGCATCAAATTAAAATCTATTCCACTTCTTTGCTGCCACATATCTTGCAACTTTCTGTTCTCAGAGGAGACAAGGTGTAAAGAACCACAAATGAAAGCCTTGACTACCCAAAGCTTCCAGTGGTAAAAAGCAGAATTAATTTTCCCATCATTCACATTTTGGAATGAGTCAACCCATTCACGAGGGATTCGTAGCGCGATTGGTTTGATAGTCCCTGTCAGCTCCTGTCTCTATGGAAAAAGGGTCATTACTTCTTTAAAGCTGTATGCATTTAGGGGCTCAACCCAGCGTTCTTCCCACTGAGTTTTTGGGGGGTCGGGAACAGGCACATTCAGCCTCTTTAGAATGGATTTTAAAATCAGCCCCCACGGATCTTTTAACATGACATTCTAAAAAGGGTTAATTCCTGCAGGTACAATAAAAAAAGTAGCAAGATGTGACTTAAGAATGTGAACCTTTCTAATAGCAATACCTGGTTTCACAACTCTTTCTTTTCATATTTTTTTCCTTGCTGTCTGCCTGTATAAAATTTTGGCTCCCATTTCTCTTTGTTTGTCCTCGGTAAAACTGAGGCAATCTCTGTAAAATACTTAAAGCATCATAGTGGAGAAGATGGCCTAACACTGCTCATTTAGATATAAGAGGCCAATGCGTTTGGTTGGTGAGTGAATTTAGATGCCTTGAAATGACCACAGTAGGCAAGTGTGAGAAACATATGAACCAGCCCCCCCGCATGCTGTGTTTCATTGCCAACTCCACTGGCTAAAAATTATTGCTTGATAGCAAATTCATTCTATTCTCTTTCGTCAGATGAGTCTAATCTAAGGCTCTCTGACCATCTGGTGGATTTAATTCCACCAGCTAATAAAAAGGGTTCCCAATCAAAGTTGTTGGTCTCCAACCATCTAAGTCTGATGAATTTCTACAGCCATTTACTCTTGCATCCTGATGAAATTAGCCACCCTGTTTTAAAAGGCCAAAAATCAGTTGCTGCCATCTTTTCCACTAGGTCTGAAGTTTCTGTCGTTCTCAATAGAGAGCTCATAACACTTGGTTACCTGCACATAACTCCTGGCTCATAAGAAATTATGAAACGTAACTTCTCTTTTCATTAAAAAAATAAAATATTCAAGACTATCAGCTTTTATATAAAATATCAGCAAGCTCCAAAAAAAAAACAAACAAAAAACCAAAAAACCCAAAAAAACCCAAAACAATCGCTGAGGTAACTTCATACCTTGAGGTAGTTTTTTTTTTTTTTCCTTTTCTTTTTGTTTTCCTTGTTGCTAAAACACACTGCAATACCTCACCTTCCCCACACCTTGTTGTCACAATGCTTAAAGGACAGTAACTGCTTGTATGTTCTCTTGATCAAAGCTAGTAAGCATTCCTGCAGCTGCATAATCCAAATTCAGAGACAGCGATAACACGGGCTGTGGCTCCACATGGGTATGGCATTCTACGCAGCCATGCCTGGGCTAGCATCGATTCAGCTCGCATGATGAAAAACAGTAGCGACAGAGTGCCTGTGGGCTTCAGTGTGGATTGTATAAGCCCAGCTGGTCTCCCTCAGAGCCTGTCTGCATTGCTGAAGGGTGGACCACTGTATGGTCACTGCTCATTTAGCTCGCTGGCAGCTAGCCTGGACATGCCAAACCACGCTGCAATCGCGTCTCTGATGGCAGTGGAGCTGGAGCTCAAGCAAAATCTACAAAGGAATGCCCAGAAGGTCTGGTCTCCCCTACAAAAACAAATCAATGCAAGGGTGGTTCCCTGCTTGATTGTCAGGGCCTAGATAGATCCTCAAATGCTAATAGCCCATTCACCTACCCCATATCCACGCAGACAGAGTGCAATCTCAATGTTCCCCTGCCCTGCGGAAAAGGCACACATCAGGGCACAACCAGCGGTAAATGCTACTGGATCAGGCCCACTTTGCATTGATGTGATTGCAGTAGGGCCTACAGTAACGGAGCACAGGCCCACTGAATTCAGCAGAGTTAATTCTGTGCTCACTGGTGTAAACCTCAAGTTAGACCAGACTTCAATGGAGCTTCCCTGGATTGACCCTGGGGTGACAGAGCAGGAGCTGAAACGTGTAACTCCTCCTGCACCTGCTGACGCTACTTCCCCCAAGCGCAATGGGGCAGGATTCAGCCTGCCAGCTGCCTGTCCCAGTGCTGGATGAGTGCAGGGTAAAAGCCCGCTCACTGGACAGCTTGAGGGAGCCGGCCCAAGGGCAGACGAGACCTTGCTGTGCCCTGCATCTCACATGTCATCACAGCAGTTACTGTCCCTTCCCAATACTCATATAAAGATCATTCAACTATTATTTAAAATATAAAAATCCACCTAAGAGTGACTGGATTCAGGAACCATATTACATTCTTCTGACACAGCTATTTGGGTTTGTCTCATGGAAACAAGGCATTTTTACTGCAGAAAAGGTTGGCTTGCGAGTTTAGTTTTTTTTTTTTTAACCTGTGCCAAATTTCAGGAATTTGCCTACCGCCGAGAGAGAACAAATGGAAAGTAAAAGGCAAACAGCCCCAGGGAGAGCTGATCTGAATTGGGACCCTGTTTTCAAAAGTCTATCCTTTTTGGGTTAGGCTGCAATTTTAAAGAGCCACGGGGGAAAGGAGTATTCAAATCCCACTGGATGCCTGCAGTTAGGCAAGCGCATGCTTGATAAAAAGAATTTCTCGTTTTCATCAGTGGGTCTCAAAGCATTTACAAAAGGAAGGAAGCATCACCAGCCCCATTTGTAGATGGGAAAACCAATGCACACACACTTAGCCCAGGTTACCCTCCAGGACACTGGCAGGGTGGGGAACAGAAGCTGCATCCTGTCCTAGTGCAGCGATCTATCCACCAGTCAACACTGCCTCCCTGGTGTGAGTCTGGCAGCTCATTTCTGTAGGAGCTGCCTGGTTGTGGAAGTGTGATGCCCTGCTTTCAGATGGACACTCTCAGGGTCAGTTGAAAATCCCAGCCTTAGGTCTTATCTTACAAAAAAAGAGGAGGTTTAACCATGCTGCCTACAAAGCAATTTTTTTGGGAAGGGGGTGTCATTGTTTAAAAGAGGGAGGGATCAAACCCCCCCACCCCCAGACTTTATTCTCGTGAAGAGCGACACTTGGTTGGCTGGGGCATTGTGCCCGGTTCTTTCCAGCACTTATCAAAAAACAGTTACTGTTTAGGTTTGCTTAGCCTTGGCACATCTCTCTAATTCTGCTATCCTTCCATAGGCTTAGTTTAAAACCAATAAACATTCTGGAAAATAGAGCTTCTCTCCTGGCTTAAAAGGCTTGACAAAGTCACTGCACTGAGTTTGGTACAGAATGGAAGAGTGGTCTCACTCCATCATGTTCTAAGACTGATCAGTGCAGGCCTCCCAGCCTAGCCGAGGCCATTCTCTCTTGAGACCTTCATCCAGGAGGGACCTTATTGCGAATGGACACAGGAGCGACACCATGTAGTGAAATTTCTAAAACTCAGCACTGAGAAAAGTTACTTTGCTTTAGGAATTTCTCTCTCTCTTTTTTTTTTTTTTTTTTAAATATAAAATCAGTTTCTCGTGTGTGTGTGTGTGTGTGTGTGTGTGTGTGTGTGTGTGTGTGTGTGTGTGTGTGTGTGTGTGTGTGTGTGTGTGTGTGTGTGTGTGTGTGTGTGTGTGTGTGTGTGTGTGTGTGTGTAAAACGTGATGGCCAGAAAGCAGGATTCTTTTACTGCACTGGGGTGAACTGGTATCAGGTATGCAAAAATTTGCTTAAATGAGCAACAATGCTGCATCTGCTGCAGCGCGGGGGAGGAGCTGCCAATTGTTCTGCGCTGGATTCACTGCAGCAAGGAATGGTGGGAGCTCCATTGCTATATGCTGGCCAATTACAGCAGCAAGGGGGCTTGGGGGAGAGTGTTCCTTGTCAGCTGAATGCTTTTGGAAGCACCCAGGGGAGATTCAGGTGCCACCCAGCTGATTAGCAGAACACGCCCACAGCCAGCTGCATGCGTTTCTATTGGTGGCGCATATCTACACATGCCTTGGTGCACTTCAGAAAATTTATTCTGCACATGGATGGAAAAAATTAGAGGGAGCACTGCTTGGAGCAACACCACTGTAGCAAATGTTGCTTCATTTAAGCTGCCTTTGCAACATGTAGATCGTTTAGCTAACTGATTTTTTTTTAAATGTAGGCGTATACCTTGAAAGCCAATCAAACTGCCTTTTAATCTCAATCTGGTAAAGAAAAATGATCATTTGTCTACGGTAACTGATTCCCAGCCACTCTTAAGCCTGGCATCAACTCATTCCTTTCCCACTTTTTGTCACAGTTGTCACGCGCGAACGAACGCCTCTTATTTCCTTCGTGCTTGTGTCTGGCCACTCTGTCCTTTCTGATGCTGCTGTTTCACCTGGGCCAGGATGTCACGTATCTTGCGCTGCGCCATCTGGAGGAAGAAAAGCCACAACTGAATTAGCAATGGGCAGTGTGGCCTAGTGGGCAGAGTGCAGGACCGGGCAGCAGAAGATCTTTTCAGCCCTACTTTTCTAGGAGTCTACAATCAGGGTTCCAAGCCTGGCCCTGACGTGTCATTTCATTACTCTCCACTCCGCTTTTTCTCAAAGTTGCACTGTGCGTCCTGCAGCAGAGCACGAACAAAACCTTCCGCTTTCCCACACACTTTGTAGGTGGGAATTTTCTGCTGCAGACATTTACCCTGTAGCATTTTTAGCCAAGAAACAATAGGCAACACTGTGAACATGTTCGCTTTGTAGATTGTGAGCTCTCCGGAGCAGAGGCCCCTTCTGCCTGTGAGTTACAAGGTGGCCTCGATCTCAGGCCCTCTGGGCTCTCCTCGAATACTGAGCAATGAACTTTGTAAAAATTCTGGCCCCTTTCTTTGGCACCTTCCCAGAAGAGCTCAAAAGTACATTACAAACATTAGTGAGCAACGCCTTTGCAGTGAGGTTTAATTATCTGTTTAACAGATGGGGAAACTGAGGCACAAAGCACATCTGTGACCTGCCCAAGGTCACACAGAGAGTTCGCCACAGAGAAGGAATGATAACCAAGGGGGGGGAGGGGGTGTCCTTTTGTGGTCTTGGCCTCTCTTGAGGCTCAAAGGTTCCCTCTGCTGGTGGTAGGTCAATTTAGCTCTAGGACTACCCCAGGGCCGAGCAACAGGGTGGGTACAGAATGATTGGCTGATAGGCATCAGGCTCATCCATCTCACTGAAAATGTTAAAGGTTATTGGTTTTTGCATTTGTCTTCACATTTACCGACCAACTCAAAGCTTTTACATTCTACAGGACCTGTGTTCTTACATGTGCCAAAAGGGTGGGTTTTCTTTCTTCCTTCATATGAACATAACTGAAATGTCCACCAGTTTGGATGACACTAGGTTCAGTGGGGGGGAAGGAGGCACTAACTGCAGGAATGAAAAATGGGGCCCAATGTAAAAATTTTGCTCACCCCTCGACTGCCCCGCCCTCTCCCCCAGGGACGGTGCAGGCACACCTATGAACAGACAACGGCAGCCAGCTAGCAGGGTTTCTACCTCCTGCGTTCTCACCTCTTCCGCTCCCAGCACAAGCCCTGCAGAGGGAGAGAGTCTGTGCTGCGTACCTGGCTGGCATAGAAGTGTCCAATGATTTTGACAATGACTTGCTCGTTCTCATCAGGCGTCTGATCTCGTGGCACAACCACCTCAGCTGCCGTCAGGTTCTGCAGTTCGTTGACCTACAGGGAAGTGGCAGAGCCCCTCCCCTGGTCACTGCGCCATTCCCGGAAGAGTTTCCAAAAACAAACCAACCTGCCCTCCCCCTCAGCCCAAGATTTCGTTTTCCTACATTGGGGGAAAAAAATAAATAAAAAAGTCACGCTCTCCCTGGGCTTTGCACGGAGTGGAGACGGCATGGCAGCTGCACACCTCATGGTGCGGGATGGTGAAATCCAGCTTGTGAAGCCAAGGATGCTCACAGACCGCGTCTCTGCGGGCAGCCGCTCTTTTGCTCCTCGTCCAGGGGAGCAGCAATCGACCCTTGGAGCTTAGGATAGCTCAATCTCCTCCATGGCCCCCGTTGCTTCCCCACCTCCTGGGGGTTACCTACTGGTTCTGCCTTGCCCTGACCAGACCCTCCTGCCTTCCACATGGGCAGGGCCAAGGGAGGAGGAGAACAATCTGCTGCCAGGGCAGTGGAGAAGCTGGGAGACATAAGCCTCAGAGAAGACCCAGACCAAACAACAGTCTTGACCTGGGTCCTCTATTTTTTAACATCTGTGGGCGGAATAAATTTTGTTATGCACACCAAAGCATGCGTGCAGGTAAACCACCAGCAGAAACACATAATGCAGCTGTGCACGCTCTGCTAGTCAGCTGGGATGCCTCTGAATATCTCCTGGGTGGCCACTCAAGAGCTCAGCTTACAGGGAACACTGGTTTTGACCCAGTTATGCCTGCCAGCATCACCTGCCCTCTTCTGTCAGGGCCCCCTGGTCAAGGCAGCCCAGCCTCAAAAGATTCCAGAGCTGGGATGAACCAGCCTCTTAACCCTGTCTCCCTGCAGGACTGGTCAGGACTTCGCTTACAGTTTTGCCTCCTTTGCCAATTACTCTCCCTGCAGCTGAGGCAGGGACCCTGATGTGCGTCTCCAGCTTCACTTCTTCCTTCGGCCCAAAGAAGTTTTCCTCCTTGAGTTTACCGTAAATGCGTCCTTGTGCCTGGGAGAGAGAGAGGGGGGAAGTGGTTAAACATCACTTGTTATCTCTGGACCCCACTTCATCCTTCTCTGGGGGCTTTTGCACCTTCTGGCCTTGCAGCACAAAATCCTCAATGGGGCCTGGCCAACTTGAGATCGGATCTCCTTGTGCTATAGGCAGAAGAGCCACTGGGAGACAAGCTGTACTGTTACCAGCATGGAGCTCTCAAAGGCTGAGCTTTCTCAACCGGGTGGGCAAAGAGGTGTTGGTAACTCACATGGGCAGAGGATCCCGCTAAGGAAATGGCTGAGATCTGTGGCACTAAGGACACTTTTTATTAAGGGCCTCAAGAAACAGAGCACTAAGCTGCCCGCATACCATGGTGATGGACGCTGAGGTAAGAGAAGGAGCAATGCTTCAGTCAGGAATGCCAGACCCATGGTGCATACCCACCCAGCAAGGTTCCCACCAATGTTTTCCATCCATGGGCACAATAAATTTTGTTGGGTGCACTGAGGCATGTGCGGATGTGCACCACCCACAGAAAGACACACTGCTGGCTGTGGGCGCGCTGCCAAACAGCAGGGTGGCATCTGACTCTCTCCTGAGCTGCTACACCCAAGAGCACTTCTTAGAGAGAAGGGTGCCGCCCAGACAATCTACCCTTGTTTCTGTACAGAGTCACAGAAATGCTGGGCTGGAAGAGAATTTGAAAGTTCATCTAGTCCAGCCCGAGATGAGGCAGGACCAAGGAAACCTATTCCATCCCCAGGAGAGCTTTGTCCAACCTGTGCTTAGAAATCTCCCACGATGGGGATTCCCCAGTGACCCTAGGTTAGCTATTGCAGTGCTTACCTATCATTATCACTAGAAAGCTTTCCCTCATTTCTTCCCTGGCTGCCAATTATGCCCATTACTTCTCATCTCGCCTCCAGCCAACATGGAGAACAGCTGGCTACGGTCCTCTTTGTAACAAGCCCTTAACCTAGTGGAAGGCCATTCCCAGGTGCCCCTGCCAGTTGTCTTTTCTCAAGACTAAACATGCCCTGCTGTTTTAACCTTTCCTCGGGGCCAGGTTTGGAGCAGCTTGTTTGCTCTCTTCTGGATCCTCTTTGTAAGAAAGAGTGCCAGTGGAGAAGTATCTGCTCACAGTGGCTTCCTTCAACCAAAGCAAACTACAAAACCTTGGGCCCCCACCACGCACACCCCTGCTGTATACTGCATACATCTGGGGGCCTGCCACTAGGTCACTTTTGTGTTTATAAAGCACCTAGCAAAGACACTCCAATCTGGATTAGGGCCTCTGGACACTTGTGGGGCTCCCTGGGGTGCCTTTGGAAAAAACCCAACTCCAATGTTGATGAATCCTTAATTAAGATGACTAATAGGACCCTATTTAGATTAGAAGAACTTTTTCCATAAGGGGAAGAGGCCTACAGAGGTGAAGTAACCTGACTAAGGCCATAAAATGAGTCAGTGGCTGGGCCAGGCACAGACCCAACCCCAGGTCTGCTGACTGCTAAAACTACACTCTAACCACTGGGACATGCTGCCTCAGAAAAATACTTTAAACAGTATGCTCAATAAATGACTGTATCCCACACAGTGGAATTATTGCATCTCGATCACTGGACTATAGCCTGGCCCATGCTGAAGCTTTACCTCCCCTAGGTAATCAGTATTATTGCCCAGTCCTCGCACGCATGGAGTTTGCACGCAGGGGTGAATGTCACACATGCACTCGGTTCTGCACTAAGGCAGCCATTGCCTGGGCTAAAATTCCCTTGCAGACAAGGGCCAATGGCCATAGGAGTCAGAGGAAGGAACCTTGAACTGAGCTTCTGGTGGTCCGGTGATTATAACCATGCGCACTTTGGAGTCTGGCGTTTCGGGAGGCGCGATCTGAAAGGGAGAAGGAAGACAAATTTTCACAAGGGAGAGGTAAGCCTGATGGGCTAGCTGGCTTCTGCCCCATCCCCTGGACAGAGATGCCAGCCCCGAGAGCACCCAGCACTAATGGGCTACAAAGCCTTTGGCCCCTTACTGTGGCTGCCAAACAAGAGTTACGGTGCCCCAGCCATCTGGTGGTTCCCCAGAGGTTTTAGTGCAATGAGTTCCGTCCCTAGCAGGAAAAGTACGGCCAGCTCTTTGCTCAACACTCCCGTCTTAGGGCTGATTGGGACACACTAGACCATTGGCCACCTGCTCTGCAGCCAGTAGCATTTTATGTACTAATGGAACGTGACTGCAGCAAAGCTGCCCGAGAAGGCTACCTTGATGGAGGCACTGGCGAATCGCGAGAGCTGTTTGATGTGCTGGCCCTTCTTGCCAATGATTGCGCCGACGGCCTGAGCGGGAATGAACACGTGCACCGTCTCTTGCTCCGGGGGCTGCCAGCAGAACGCTTCACATTACCGCCAAGGGTTAAACAAAATCAGGCTGGGCCACAGTGGTTCGCCTCAGCCTAACAGCAAACCTAAAGCCGGCAGGCTGGGTAGATGACCGACTGCCTCCCCGCAGCCTGTCTGCAATGAGCCAGAGTCACCTGCAGACAGACACCCTGGGTGACAGCAGGGCTCAAACCCAGGACCGTCAATACAAGGGTCAACTCCTGCAAGATGCGGGGCTGACAGCAGCCTCAGAGGCACTGCTCATGAGAGCCAGCCAGGAGTCAGCAGAGGGAGACACAGTCCTAGACTCGCAGCTGGATCCAGACCATCATTTCTCTGGAGGTTCGGGAACTCCAGGGCGCCTGTGGCTACTGTTCCTTTATACAGAACGAAGCCAGGCCAGGATCACAGACCCAAAGATAAGAGGATGATCATTGAACTGGAGCTGTGCAGATAGCCACAGCACACCCACCCCCCAGGATTGCTCTGGTTCCGGGTGCCCAGCAGCTGCCCTCCCCAAACCACCTGGCGCATCTACCCACCATAAAGGAGTTATACGGCGCTGCCCCGGAGACGCTGCTTGGAGGCGGTGGCACCGCATTGGAAGAAGCCGGGAAGAGACCGACTGCAGCCAAGTTAAGGCCAGGGATCAGATGAGACTGTAGCTGCGAAAACGAGATGAGATGGGGAGAGAAACATGGGTGAACTGTTATTTGGATCCCAGCAGCAGCAACGACAGCAGCCCCCACACCTGAGATCAGCACCCCATCGTGCTAGGTGCTGTCCATATCACTCTGTACCCCTTGGTGGGTGGCAGGCAACAAGGACTATACCTGGGACCCTCTGAAGAGCTAAATGCACATGTCAAGGCCAGCATTCCCTGTAAGCTGGGCACATGGGCACCTGCTCAGGAGAGATTCCCAGGCCACCCGGCTGATTAGCAGAGCACCCACAACTTGGTGGTTTTGTATCTACTGGTGGTGCACACTGACACATGCCTCAGCGCACATAAAAATGTATCCTGCACCTGGATGGAAAAAACCCAACAGTGGGCGGAAAAAGAGTAGAGGGACTATTGGTCAAGGCTCACCAAGTATGCGCTGGCCCACAGAGACCGAACCAACCATAAGGGCGAGGGACTCGCTAGATGGACCACCCAGCCATGGAACCACCTGCTGGAAGTGGCTGGGTGATGCCTGCAGGAAGAGCAGGTGGTGGCACACCAGGCTCAATCTCAGGCTGCCAACGCTAGCACCACTCAAAGCACACACCCGGTTTCCTCCCACCCAACGACAGCTGCTCCTCTGCTCCACCGCCCGGCAAGAGGGAGAGACCAAAGCCTTGGTGCCCCAGGGGGAAACAACCCTCCTTGGCACTCACGCTCATGGCAGCCACGTCATTTTCATAAGCTTCCCTCACTTTCTTCATGATCTCCTGCTCAGCTTTGCAGCAGTTCTCGATGGAGCCCTTCACCGTGATGGTCCTTTCGGGGTTGTAGAGCGTCAGGTCCTGCAAACTGGACACAGCAGGGGAGCTGTCACAGAGCACCAACCTACTGCCAGCAGCCCAGCAAAACCTGTGTGGTCCTACATGGCTCGGGTGCAACCTCCAGGGCTTAAGAGTCACTGCAGGCAAGAGCCACTACCCAGCATTGACCTCAAAGGGTAAGAGCCACAGCTCACAAGTCTCCCATCCCACACAGGTCAGGACCATGGGCAACACATGACACACAGGTGGCTACAGGTGCAGTCCCTGTGGGACTCAGGCTGAAGGAAGCTTCAGGTGTCCATTGAATCAAAAGGAGAACCATTCAGTTAGAACTGGGAAGTCTCTCCACTCCTGCTCCCTCTCCAACCTATGCCGCCCCCGTGGGTAGGAACTGCCGGGCAATGTCTGCAGCACTTCCCCTGGCACCATTTATGGGGCTGGTCAGCTCCCACCCCTCCCCCATGGAGGGGAGAGATCACTCTGCTCAGACATGGCCCCAACCTTGACATGGCCCCAACCTTGACACTGCCCATCTCCTGAAGGCCTCTCTCTGCCCCAGTCTCTTCTCCTCTGCCCAGCCATGGCTCCACTTAAACGTTAGGTGGACCGAGCTCCTGCACCCCAGGGCATGAGGAACCCACTCAGTTAAGCCAACCGCAACCCTGGAGTGGACGGGCTGAGAACAAGATTCACCTGTTAATCCGTGTCCTGGGGAGGCGGTGCCAGGTTAACGCCCTGAGGGGAAGGTTCCCCCCCAGCTGCAGGGAGTGCCCACCGGGCAGCACAAGGGGACAGACAGTGCTGACGAACGGGCTCACCAGCTCTCCTCAGCCCAGGCCGAGCTGGGGCATAGCCACCCCCTTCCTCGGTGGGCCCTCTTGGAGGGAGCTAACCGGAGTTACAGGGAGGGGCAGACAGCCTGGGGCAGCTGCCAGCTCTGAGGAATTTGTCACGGTGGCTGACAAAACTGGCTCCTTTGGGAACCTCCAGACGCCCCCACCCCAACATGGTCACGGGCAGCCAAGACCTGCGAGTGGCCCTCCTTCGGCTCTGTGGCTGGCGACCTGCAGCCCCCTGGGGCTCCACCTGCAGCTGATACGTGGCAAGGGAGGGGGTGCGAATCAGCAGATTCCTGGCACCCTGGAAGTGCTGAGAGGGAGGAAGTGCAGGGCCCAGGGAAGGAGAGGTACGTGGGTTGCGGGTGGAGCCCAAGGAGGCCGCAGGTTGCACATTACTGCCTGGCTTGGGAGCTTACGATGAGATGGTAATTTTTGTCTCCGTGTCCTGTTCCACCTTCTTCAGGTTCCGCCCCTCCTTGCCAATCAGCCGCCCCACAAAGTTATTGTGGGCCAGGATCTTCAAGGGCACCTCGTCGGCTCTGCAGCAGGAGGGAAACAAATGAAAACCTGCAAGGGCAGAGGTGTGGGGGGGACCAGGCCTGCTCCAGGGGTGGGAGGGAACTGCCTTGGGGCCTGGTGATTCACATGGGGCCGGGGTTCTCAGCCACCAACCCCTTGCACCTGTTCTAGAGCACTGCAAGTTATGTTCTGGGCAGCCTATAGGAGGGAGGGGGGCGGCACCGCGCACTCTGGACAACCTTCTGGCTGGCTGCCAAAACCTCGACCTTCTGGGAGCATGAAGTCAGCCCCCGGGTCCCAACAAGTCCTTCCCCTGGCTGCCTGTTGGGACTTGCTATTCCCATGCAGGCAGATCCTTTAGCAGGGTACAGCAAAGCACCCGTTGGCCGCGTTGGCCAGCATGGAATCAGGGGAGCTGTAATCAGGTATCTGATGGTCCCTTCACTTCCAAGGTGCAGAACGGAGCTCATGCACCAAGACCTCCTATTTGGTCATGTACAGAAACTGACGGTGAACGGATGGGTGGCCTCAGGCTGGGAGCTGCCTCCCCCACCCAGCACCCTGTGCCTGAGAGGGCAGAGCAGGCAAGTTGTGATTTGAGCCAGTGCCGGGCCTTAAGAGGTTGCCAAAAAGCACAGGAACTCAAGTGCCTGTGACCCAGCCCAGCCCTGAGCTCTTCTCCTTGCTCAACATGGCCTCTGTGGAAATGCTTCAACATCCACTGAGCTAATCCACTGGCCTCTGCAACCGCCTCTCAGGAACTCCCCACTCCCAGAGGTGCTGCTCAGACACTACAGTGCAGGGAGTCCACGAGGGATGAGACCCGTGTTCCCCATAAGCTGGGCACTTGTGCGACCACTCAGATTCCAGTGCTGCCCAAATGATTACCGAGGTACCCCAGCTAGGTTTTAGCCATACAGGCAGTGAACATTAATCACATAAAATTATCCCGCACACAGATGGAAAAAGCTGCACCCTATGGCAGACAGGAGAGGGAAGATCAGGTGAGGCCCCTAGGGGTCGCAAGAATGCTGAAAGCCTTACGTCTTGGTGTCTTTTGCCTCCTTCTGCATAATCTCCAGGATCATCTTGCAGGCTGTTGAGCAGCCCTCGGGGGTGGAATGGATGCTGATGGCTTTCTCCGCAGCTCCCGCATTCTCCTTCCGGTGTACATCAATTCTGCATGGGCAAAAAGCACAGAGTGAAAACCACACCCGGGGCCGCCTGCTCCATGACCTTGACACGGCTCGAGTCCCTGCTCATGAGCCATGCTCATCCTGCACCAGCTGTGAGCCTCCCTCAATGGCAGGGTCGGAACAGCCCAGGACAGGGTTGGCTCAATAACAGGCTGACCTGGATCAGACTCTGGATTTTTGGATGCCAAAGCCCTCCTGGAAAAAGGCATAACATGCACCAATGGCTGGAGGCCAAAGCCAAGCAAATTCAAACACCAAAGTGAGGCAAAGATCCCAGTGCACCTGGGAATGGATTCTTACAGACTCCAGGGTGATTCTTACAGACCATTTAATTACATCACACCGTTCTTCCCGCAGGAAAAATCCAGCCCCTTGTACCCACGCAGCCAATGCTCTGAGCTCTTCTCCCGTGACTGCAGGCAAAGCAGCCCTTCTGCCTCAGGGCACGGGGTGGATGGATGAAGAGCCAGGCTGCAGGAGAAGGTGGGACTCACTTGGATTGTGTCTGCTTGGTGATGTTGCGGATGGTGGCTCCCTCCTTGCCGATGATGGCCCCCACGTACTGCGTGGGCACGAGGAGGCGGAGTGGTATGTCCACTGGCTGCTGCTTGACAGGTGCACCTGCAGCAACAGGCGAGCCCTGCCTGGGGGCCCCCCGAGTGCTGAAGCCTGCCCGGCGCCCATTCTCCGGCCCCTGCATGGACTGCTCATCAGGGATGTAGGAGACTTTCAGTGCATGGTTTTCCAGCTGGTGCCCATTCAGTTTCATGATGGCTCTAGTGCAGACAGAGAATGGGAATATCCCAGGTCACGCCTCTTTACTGGCTCTCCTGTGCCACATGGACTGTTCCGAGCTCACTCCATGCCAAAGGGGCTTGCTAAAGCTCAGCTTGAGCTCCCAGTCCTGTTCCAAATGGCTGCGCCAAGCATCACAAGCTTCAGAGCACCCTGCCAAGACACTGTCTGGGATGCTCAGCCCTTAAAAAGGCACAGAAGCCACCAGGACTCACGGCAGTCAGGTCATCCCAGGAGTTTGCAGGGGTATGGGGGTGGGGCGGGGGGCGTGTCTTTACGCTGTTCATGCAGGAAGTTGTGGAATGAAAATACCAAAGAGTCAAATTCACAGCTGGTAGAGCACTGTGCCCCTGCAGCAGCACCAGTTCTGGACTATTCTGGGTGCTATTTCCCAGGGCTACCAATAGATGGCGATACCCCCCCGAAGCAAGAACCAGCTATGCTACAAACCCATTGCGCCAACACCACATGTGATCACCTGAACCCGGCTCTACCACTCTTTGCAAAGCCAGCCCCCCTAAAACATGGGGCAGGCCCATGTCCCCATATTATCAGGGCTGTGCTGCTACTAGAGGCTTTGTTTTACACAGACAGCCACATCCTTGCACCCCCCCCAAAAAAAAAAAAGTCTCAAATGTTCACACTGGCTGTCTGCTTCTCCTAGTGCAGCACTTCCCAAACTAAATTTGGCCACAGAACACCTGGGTTTGGAATATATTGACAGAACACACACATGCTGGTCGGTGGGGGTGGGGCGTTTCATACCGAAAAACTGCTACACATAATGCTCGAAAGTTGATTTAAAAAGAAGAATTAGGTTTTTTAGATGTCCAATTTTACAAAGCACAAAAAAAAAAAAAGAAAAACAGAGAAAATCATCCAAATGAACAACTAGGGTCCTTGTAATAGGACTCTTAGCAACCCTATAATTAAGTATAAAACTTAAAAATTAAGTACAAGCCCAAAACATCAACAGCACAGCTGAAAGAAGGATGGTTAGCGTTTGTTTTTGGTTTTTTGTTTTTAAAATAGGAAGGATAATATTGTTCAAAAAAGCTTAGAACACATTTTTATGAAAAAAGATGCAAAACAAATAAGGTATGGAAAAATATTTTCAAAATTGTGTTTTATGAATTTGTAATTTTTACAAAAAACTACTGGAAAATAAAAAAAAATTCAAATATTCCTGAAGTATTAGGAATGATGGTGGACAGTTGGAGCCCTTATCAGGTGCAGCTTCATGTGATTTCTCTGAACACAACTTGTACAGAACCAATCCAAATGGACTCCAATTGTTATGCAACTCATGCCGAAACACTATTATGAATGCAATATAATTACTATACCTACAATCTAATCAAATACCTTAATATTTTTGATACATATTAGCTTATAATTTAGTATTTCGGAAGGAAAATATTGCTAGCATCAAAATGTTTTCATGGAACACCGTTCGCATTGTGCGGAACTCGTATCCGGAAGTTAAAGCCACACAAATTCATTGAAGGAACAACACAGATCTTTAACAGCGAGGCCGATTAACCAATGGAATACACTCTCAGGGAAAGAGGAAGGCTCCATCTTTTGGCATCTTCAGATCACAAATGGATGCCTTTATGGAAGACAGGTGATTTGCCAGACAAGATGGTGATGGGGGTAACTGGGTGACATTTAACACGAGCTAGGGGTCACCAAAGACATTGATGGGCAGAAGGTTTTTAAAACAAAAAGGATTTCTTCATGCAGTATAGAGTCAACCTGTGGAGCTCCTTATCAGGGGATGTTCAAAAGAGAGCTAGATAAATTCACGGAGGACAGGTCCATCAATGGCTGTTAGCCAGGATAGGCAGAGAGGGTGTCCCTAGCCTCTGTTTGTCAGGAGCTGGGAATGGGCGACAGGGGAAGGATCGCTCAATGATTTCCGGATCTGTTCATTCCCTCTGAGGCACCTGGCACTGACTACAGTTGGAAGACAGGACTCTGGCTAGATGGACCTTTGGTCTGACCCAGTAAGGCCATTCTTATGTTCTGTGATCTATAGGAGGTCTGACTAACCGATCTTAAGATCCCTTATGACATGAATTCCTCCTGTTTAACTTAGTCTGAATCAATGGTTCTCTAAGGCTTTCACCAGCACCCATCTTCATGGTGTCTTGGCAAGAGAAATTTAATCCACATGGCAGTAGGATACCCATTAACTTCATATCTACTAGCTGTTCGGAACTGGAATCATCTTGTGCAAAATGATGAAGTTGCGTTTGCAGCTGAGGCTGTCATTTTGTCAGGGATTGACCCGGGCAACTGGAAACTTTTTCCTACCATGGATTTTTTCCTAGGGGGTGCTAACTCCCACCATTTCCAGCATAATTTTAAAGCCCCAGTCCCTGATTGTCAGGTGATTAGGTGAGAATCTCAGCTTCCTTTCAAAGAGTGAGTTCTGAGCCCTCATGATCCTACAGAAACGCTGACCTGAGTGCTCAGAAAGCAGAAGGCAAAGGAAAAAAATCCTCATGTGTTATTGCCTTGAAGAATGCTCGTATTTTTAGTCAAAACTTACGACTTTGTGGAGGGTGAAGGGAGGTTGACTCCAGGTTTCTGAATTCTTGGAGCTGACGGTGGTATTTTCTACATCCTGGCAGGGGTAGGGGCAGGGGTGGGACGGGGCAAGGAAAGGCAAGGCCAGGCAAGCTTTCTGTTTGGACAAAAGCAGCAATTCCTTTTGGGCCATCCTAAAAGGGGTATGGTGTATAGTGGCGGGATGATTTTACTTACTGTCTGGTCTGATCCCGGCTGGAATAGGTGACATTGACGACGGCAGTCTCGCTGTCCGTGTTCACTTAGAGCAAAACATGCATGAATTAGTGGGAGTGGGGCAGGAGGGCCAGCTGGGTTCAGCACTCAGAGAATAAAATTAATTCGCTTTTAAAATGAAAATCTGCTCCCCTCACCCCTTCTCCCAATCTTTGCCCAGGCACTTTCCAAGTCAGGCTAGACACGCGGCCGACCCAAGTCCTCTAGCCCCGGCTCTGGCAGCCCGCAAGGAACGGCAATGCCAGGAAAGCAAAGGGAGGGTGGCTGTTTCCTTCACGTTGCTAAACCATGGAAGTAAGTTTAAGTCGGTCAGGCCCGGGTCAGCACCTACGTCCCTTTGACTTCAGTGCCTACATACCTAGGAGGGTCTGGGCCGTACTGCCCCCCAGCTAAGGCATACTGACTACGACGTTCAGGCAGCAGGAGCTCACAAGGCCTTCGGCTAAATCTCTGATGCACCATAATGGGGTTATAGTGGGAACTCCCCAGCATCAATCTGACCCCCTGGGACTGCTGGGGCTTGGCACGAGCGGAGCCAGGTGGGGGAGAGTGCGAAAGAGACAAGTGCAACCCTCATTATCCAGCCCATTTACCTCAACATAAGGCCAGGGGAGAGATCAGTGTCTTCTGTCCAATCGGAGATTGGACCTGTACAACTTGTTTTATAATCAGGCACCCGACACCCCAGCGATCTGGCCACTGGGAAGAGGATGATCACCCCAAATAGTTTCACAAAGGATCGCGATGAGCCAACATTAGTCCAAGGAGTTTTAGTCACTCAGACTGAACCCAAGGGGAAAGACTGCCTAGCCCCATCCATTCCCTACTGACGTGACCAGTTATGGGTTGAGAATTTGCCAGAAAAATGCAGCTTTCAGATAGGGACTGGTGTGTATGGGTAACAAGAATACCTGTAGTTATAACCAGGACCCTCTAAGTTTTTCTATCCAGAAGCAGAATAAATTTGGGTCTGTGCACTAAGGCATGAGTGGATGTCGCCACCCATAGAAACACAGGCTGCCGGCTTGGGGGCGCTCTGCTAATCGGCTGGGGGCGGGGCGCCCTCGAACTCTCCTGGGCAGCTGCCCAAGCATTCAGCTCACAGGGAACAATAGTTATAACACTGAGCTGGGAATATTAAATGTCCTGCTTTAACGCCGTCACTGATCTCTATTCGAGATCAGGATGAGACCGAACCTAAGGGACAGATTTCCCCACATCTGCCTGTGGGGCTCTTGCTCCTTACTCTGAAACATCTCGCACTGGCCATCTTCAGACAAGATACTAGACTAGACGGGCCTTGGTTCTGATCTAGTCTGGCAACCCCAAGCTTTGGGTCGGCCTAAAGAGCTTTCCTAGCATGCCAGCACAGCGGGAGAGAGTGGAAGTGATGCAGGTGTTCACAGATGGAAATGACAACCCATAGGCCAGACTCAAGGACTTAAATTTGCCATTCAACCAAATTCTGTCCCCCATGGAAAAGTGTCTGACTTTAAAAAGAATCTAACTGAATAGTCATGCACGCACACACACACTCTCTCTCTCTCTTACCTTGTTCGCAGTTTTCTACAGTGCCGTACTGAGCTAGCAAACTATCCAAAACCTACAAAAGCAAAGGGAAACTAGATTCCATTAGGGTTCAAAGGACCATACCATGAAGCCAAAACACAAATTCAATCAAACCCAGTTTCTCGCAATCAGGTAGCCTAGCTTTTACCATTCTATATGGTTTGTGGAGTGGTCGGGGAGGTGGGATGACAGAAGAGCCAGGTCCCAGGGCAAGATGCGGGGTGGGGGGGGTGTTCCAAGCTCTGTGCTCCCCAAAGGGGTGGGGCCTCAGGTGGAACAGGGGGAGCTGTGGGCTAGCCTCCCCTGCACCCGTGCTTCAGCACCACCTAAGGCTCCAGCAATGATTTAAAGGGCCCAGAGCCCTTTTTAAAATCGCTGGGCCCTGGGGCAGTTCTCCCTTTCTCCCCACCCTGTCTGCAGGTCTGTGGAATTAAGACTTGGATTCTATTTCCTGGCTTAGCCACAGGCTTGCTGCATGGCCCTGAGTGAGTCATTTCCCCTCTCTGGGCCTCAGTTTCCTCTCACACCTTTTGTTTTAGATGTGAAGCAAGGACTGTTTGTCCAGTGCCTAGCCCCAGGGTATTCCAACCTCAGTTAGGGTTCCTTGGCACTAGGTAAGGCAAAGATGGGGTGGGGTTACCCAGCTCATAAGATGAGAGCCACCATCTCCAAACACCACCAAGCATTTTGGGGGCCTCCATTTCTTGCTGCCTGGAGACGCCGTCTGGGGCCAGATTTGCAATTTCTGACAACCAGGCCCTTTTGAGGCACATTGAAGGTGAGCATCTAAATCACTTGGTGCTCCTAAAGCCCCCGTTGGCTCAGATCTAGCCCGGATGAGTGCACTGAAGGCTTTAAAACCGAGGAAGACAGACAATTTGGAACTCCACCCTGACACCAACAGGGAAGTCGCAGTGTGGTGACACTTCCCTCCCATAGGCCCATGCTGCTCAGGAGAAGGACTTGGGGAGGTCATGGAGAGGGAGATGAAGTAGTAAAGATGATGCACCCGTTGCCACTGGGTACAAATGTTTGTTTTTCACCCTAGCGATCAGACTAACTTGCAAGCAATGAGCAAGAGGTACGAAAGTCTAGAGAAGGCAAGATCAATAGCGCCCTGCACGGAAACAAAATTTGTACCCACATCCAGTCCACAAATGTGGTCCTTGGATACCTGCTGATCTGCAGGGCTCTAGATACAGAATTTGGATCTGCATCCATCTGTGACCCACAGAGCTAAAGCAGTTGTCCCCACATCTGCAAGGCTCCTCAGGTGCCTGTCTTTAATAGGTTTCATTTGTTTCACTTACCTCCCATCGTAGCTGGGGTGGGATATTTCTTATCTGAATTTTGCGGCTCCTGAAGTTTAAAAAAACAAAAAACAAAAAAAATCAATTTCAAGCCCAAGCGGTTGCCTAAAACGAGGCCCTTTGCCTTCAATATTTCATTTCTGTACACCATGGAAGGCTTAGCCCTTAATCAGCACCAGTTACTCAAACCGCACATTATCTTTGGCAAGGCAGACCAATACCACTTACTCCCACTGTACAGACAGAGAATCTAAGTGGCAGGGGGATCAAAGTCACTCATGAAGACCAGAGCTATGCTGGAAACTTTTGCTACTATACCTGGGGTGTGATATCGCTATGGCATTTCTGTATCAGTAAAAGCCCCAAGACTGTGGTCTGTTGGTGTTACTCTGACGGAGCCTATCATCTGCAGATGGGACTGAACCTGGGACCTCTGGGATTTGGAACATGAGTTTCTACTGCATGAGCTAAAAGCTAGCTAGCTAGCTACTAAGGCTGTAGGAGGAGACTAATTCTTTCTCCATGAGTGGTCTCAGTGCCACTAGATGGGATAGTACCCAATACCGAGAAGGCGTGTGAGTTACAGCAATAAAGACGTGCTTTGTCCATTATTGATTAATATATGATAAAGGCCAAAAGAGACCACTCTAATTATCTGTTCTGATCTCCTGCATAACACAGCCCATGGCGCTCCCCTGAATTAATTCCTGCTTTAACTACAGCAGGTCATTTTGGAAAACGGCTGATCAATTTAAGAATTTCTAGTCAAAGAGAATCCACCACAATCCTCTGTTAACTGTTCCAGTGGTTAATTATCCTCACTGCTAGACCTGTCTTATTCCTAGTCTAAACTTGTCTTGTTTCAATTTCAAACCATTTGATCCTGTCATATCTTTGTATGCTTGATTCAAGAGCCCTCAATCATCAAAATTCTGCCCCCCCCCCACCCATAAAGGAAGACTGTCATCACGTCTCTGATAAAATAAATTGAGCTCCTTTAATTTCTCACTATAAGGCATGTTTCCTTTGCTTGTTTTGAGCTGCGAACACCAGAACTGAATGCAAAATATTCTGGCAGCCATCAAACCAGTGCCAAAATACAGAGAAAACCACCTTACTTCTACTGGAGAGTCCCCTCTTTACACAGCCAAAGACCACACTTGCCAACTCAGCCATCTGCTGCACTGGGAGTTCACATTCAGTGGACTATGCACCAGGACCCCCAAGTCCTTTGCAGAGTTGCTGCTTCTAGTTTAGCATCTTCCCATGCCTGTAAGCATAGCATGGATTCTTTGGCTACATCTACACTACAGCCTGGATCCATGCATTCCCGTTGATCCTATTATTCTATCCCAGACAAGAGGAGTAAGATGCAGAGCCCATGGTAACATGATTTAAGGTATGTCAACTCCAGCTGTTATTCTTGTAGCTGGAGTTGAGTAGCTTAAGTCAATCTCCTGATGTAGCATTCTTAGACTCATGAATTTTCACTTAATCTTTTTGAAACGTGCCCTTTTAGTTTGTGCCCAGTTTATGAAGCAATTCAGGTTGCAATTTCAGTGACCCTGTCTCTTATTATTTACCACTCCTCCAGCCTTTGGATCATCTGCAAACTTCATCACTAACGATTTTCCAGGTCACTGACAAAAATATCAAACAGAGTAAAGATGCCATGCCTGCAGAACCCCACTAGAAACACAACAGTAAACTCTTTCATATCCGGCAGCCCCAGGACTGGGAGGCTGCTGGATTCAAATACTCTGAATAATCAAGAGGTATACCTATCAATGCAAAACACTGAAGAAAAATAAGGTTAGTTATTTAGAACAAAAACGTATGCAGAATACTTTATTTACCAGCAGTAGTTTGTATGCTGTAAACATACTATATTTACTTTCACTGTACTGTACTTACTGAAAATGTAACTAAAGTTTACTTAAGGTTAAAATAACAGTTATGTGAGAGTTCTACAGGGTAGGATGTCAGATATGCAATAGTTTACTGTATTCCCCATTTACAATTAACTTTTGAGACCTACCACCAGTGTTCTATATAAGCTGGATGCTTGCTCATCCACCCGGAGAGATGCAGATTCCACTCAGCAGATTGGCAGAGTGTCCAGAGCCAGCAGCACATATTTCTACTGGTGGTGCACATTTGCACATGCCTTGGTGCACATAAAACTTATTCTGCACATGGATGGAAAAAATTAGAAGGAACACTGCCTAAACAGAGTTTTTAATCCCTTCAGGGCCATGTTACTTTTGCACCATTCAGTTTTTGTAATCAAAATGTCACACAGCACTAAGTGAAATACCTTACCGCAGTTTATTATACTAACACTACCACTTTATCAAACAAAATTGCAGTCTTATCAAAAAGATATTATGTGGGTTTGACAATATCTATTTTCCATAAACCTATGTTGATTGACATTAACCTCTATTACTCTCCATCAATTCTTTATTAAATAACTCAGATATCATCCATTCCATAATTTTGCCTAGAAGAATCATAAAGTTGAGGGGGCTAAAATTATACAGGTCACCTCTCTGCCGTTTTTAACTTGTGGCACAAAATCCCCCATGGTTCTAAGACTTATTGAAAAAATTAATAGTACAGAAAGTGCCTCATCCACCTCTTTTGAAACACTAGACATCAAGTTAGCTGAACTGACAGATTTAAAAATGTCTGACTTTAGCAACTGTTTCCAACAATAACTCCGGAGGTTGTTAAAGCATTTCTTCGTGGTATGCTACAAATTACATCTTTCTGGAAAGGTCAGATGATGTAACAAATATTATAACAAAGCTTATCCCAAGAGCAAAAAAGTACACTAAGTAGGGGAGGTGAACTCTCTGGAGGTCATACAAAACTGAGGGGAAACTAAAGCAACTGGTGAGCAATAACTGACCTACAGCACGGACGACCTTCTCCAGGGTTAGCCCCTGATGGGCTGCTGGCACTATATTTACCCACACCTCTTCAGGTATAGGTGCTTGCAGCTCCTATTGGCTGTAGACTGCCATTCCCAGCCAATGGGGGCTGCAGGAAGTGGGGCTGAACAGGATACAGCTTCCTGGAAGCTCTCTTTGGCCAGGAAAGGTGAACCATGGAGGATGGGATCTGCAACTACGCATACCTTTAGAGGTAACAATACGGTATCAATGGCCCGTCAGACGCTAACCATGGAAAAGCAAGTCTGTCTTTCTACCCACCCCTGCTACAAAGGGCTCTGAGAGGGACTATAAAATACGCTCTAATTTTAATGGTTTTGAAAAGCTTTTTCCCCCAATTTAAATCCCATGTTCAAGTTGATAACAGGCCGCTTCTGTGGTCACATGTCAGCTCCTCCTAGCTCCAAAATCCCAATAGGATTTTTTTTTTTTTTTTTTTAAATTTCAAAGCCAAATTTACTTCACAGCCTCTCCTTCGGATGCTGGCCCCTTCACAACAGCTGAGAGGCCTGCCACACCGAGGGGCTCAGAGCGTTTCCTGAAGTATATGTTTCGGATGGGAGCAGAGGACTGCGGGTCCCTGAGCCTACAGTTGCACAGATTGTTACTTCATATCAAATGCTTAGGAGTGTCCCCTCCGCCTGCCCTTGCCGGCTTAGATTTAATCCCTTTAAATCACTTCCTACCACCACTCAGTAGTTTATCATGAAACAAATCCTGAGCGGTGCTGATCATCTATACCCAGACTAAGGAGTGCCGTGTTCAATGAGAGCCACACTGCACCGCACAGGTCCAACCCAGAAGTTCATCACCATGCGGCAAAACCCTGAACATTAATGCTTAAAGTTGGGCTTCAATGGGACTTCACCGCATGCTTTAGGGGACTAATCCAGCAAGGAGGATTCACTGGTTATCAGGCTAGTTGACAACTTGGTTCAAACCCCTACTCAGCCACAAACTGCCTGTATGACCTTGGGCAAGTCACTTAAGGATTGTCTACATGGACAGTTAATGCTTAACAAGGTGGGGTATTAAGCTATGCCAAGCAGGGTGCTTCACGCGGTCTGCATGGGACCTTGCTATAAAAGCTGCCTACTGTGCTTTGATCTGCCACCTGTTGAAACAGAGTTAGTCAAAGCATGCAAGGGTGGAGTCCTGCACAGAAATAAAATCTGCATTTGCATCTGAAAAAGTGATCTGCAGATCTCCACACTGGCAGATGCAGATACCTGGGGATATAAAGCTGATAGCCACATAGTTGTAGGGCTCTCCATACAAAATTTGCATCTGCAAAAATAAGCCATGGATAGCCACATCCATGGACATAAACACCCATGGACATACAGTGGGTATCTGCAAATTTGCAGGGCTCTATGCAATGGAAGTTCTAGTTTGCAGCGGCAGGGTCGACAGAGACATCAAATGAGCAGCAGGTTCAGGTGCTGTATGAAGAGTTAGACCCCAGACTTACTGTTCTGTGTCTGTCTTCCCCAGCTGTAAAAAGATGGTAATAGCGCTTCTTTATTTCACCGCAGTGTTCTGAGAATCAAGGTGTGAGAGATGCTCTGACACTAAGCCAACGGGTGGACACAGAAGAATGTGATGTATGTAAGTAGCTACGTTTCCCCTGATGTCTTGATCAGGTCCCAGATGCTTTGTTGAATAGCATGTATCTAACTGCAGTGCTGAATGCCTTATGCAGGATGTGCCCCTGGAGTAGTTAAGAATGCAGTTAGCTTTTTTCTTTTCTTTTCTTTCAATGTTGAACAATAAAAAAGCTGTCATGTGTACCGGCCCTGGGGACTTTGTCATTGATTTGAAATTATCCAACCAAATACTAGTAAAAATGCTCCCAAAGAGTAAATAGAAGCCTTACCACACAAATGTGCTGAAAGCCTGATATATGTGATGTTCATACAGCCAGGGAATAGAAACCCTAACTTGTGACTTGAAATCACTGTATCTAAATTCTCACCATGATGTTCAAGAGCTCTTTAACCAACAGGGCTCAGATAGCAAAAGAAAGAGTAATGTGAACTAGTTAAATCGGGTTGGCTCATTCTGAATTATTAATAAATTCCAAAAAAATTGCTGGAATGTTTTGCAGACTACCCTCCAAATCAAGATAAATAAGAATCACTGAGCTTAAATTAAAAAAATCAGAATAAAAAATATTAAATGCCATTTTTCCCCCTTTAAGAAAACTTACTTGAAATCCAACGTGAAATTATGACAAAGTCTCGATGTACTATAATTTCTTAAAATTATTCATGTTACGTTATCAAGTAATGCATGCCTGCGGCTGGTATTTTAAATAAAACCAAACCATTGACCTGGTAGAAGTTACTGGTTAAGTACCTGGAACTAGAGTTTGTTGAAGCACTATACCAGCTTTTGACAGTAGTAACTTCTTCTGCAGGTGCAGAGAGAGTTTTTTGTTTTCATTTCTGTTTATTCAATTTCTCCAGCTCAATGGACTATTTCACCTGAAGTTGAGAAACTGATTGGAAGGTGAAAAAGCAGGAAAGCTTGCGTTTCTTTTCCCATCTCCCAATAAAAGTGAGGTGTGAGAGAATGCAGTCTACTAGTTCTGAAAGGATATGATGACCAGACCAATCAGATCCAGTGAACCAGAGCCAATGGGAACTGCATGTCTCCATGGCTACAGACCCTTTAGGTGAACAAAATGGCAGGGGCCTGCTAGTGGCTTTCCCAAAGTGGGCTCACTGCCCTTTTTAAAAATCGCTGCTACAGTCTCTGAGCGCTCCACAGTCTGACATAAGCAGCCTCTCAGCACCCTTGTGAGGGAAAGCAGAGCTATTATCTCATTTTATGAGGGCCATTGAGGCACAGAGTGATTAAGCAACTTGCCTAAGGTTACACAGAAGTAGATAACAAAGGAACTTGAACTCTGGTCTCCCAGTTCACAAACTAGCCCCCTAACTACTGGGCCACTCACCTTTTCCTGTAGGAAGTTGTTACAGTAGACAAGGCCTAGAGAAAAACTAAGTCCAATTATTACACGCACGCGCACGGAGCAACTTCGCAAAGTGCTCAGCAATGGAGAATCAGGCCCTAACATATATAACAATGGGCAAGGACACTGAAGCGAAACCAGGAGTGGGTAGGGCAGCTGAAAAGGAGGGGAGAGGCACCAAGAAGCGAGTGCAAGGGCTGCTGTGCCTCCAAATTCCCATGCTTTTGCACCTCAGACATCTTACCTTACTAGCTGGCATGTAAATTAAAGTTATTTTAAGGCATTCACCTATCAGCCTACAGCTGAAGGTCATTGCTAGGGCTAAAACTTTGAACTATAATCTCAGAATGATGGGTCTCCATCGCATGATTCCATGAGAGTTAATTCAGCAGTAGTAAGTGATTCTCACATAGTAATGCAACACATGCTCAGCTGGCATAGTCAATTGAATTAATTCAGAAGTATTAGGATACTATCCTCTATTAATGGAACATACTCACTCTTAGCTGACATATTCAATGGTTAAATATCTACTTCCTTTACTACACGTGGAACTGAATTAAATCATACAAAAGAAGGTCCACTAAAATTCTTTCAAAATTTTAACTGAATTTGGTTCTGCAATGCTCCTCCCCCTTTTGCCTTTCATGAACATTCTGAATTTTCAGGCCCACATGCTTCATAGGCACAATTGGCAATGAGCAGAGCTGGTGTGCTCACCCAATGACACATGACTCCTGTGACCCACTGCATCCAACTAACAGCTCAAAAAAAGAGACTACTGAATAGCCTCAGATCTGTTCACAGCTACCCCAGAATTAGAGTCACAAAGTTGTCAAATAAGAAGAATTAATAACGAGAGCACACTACCAGCAAGAGGAGATGTGCTTATAATTAGTCATTGATTTCTCTAATTATATGGAAAAAAAATCAGTGAATTAATAAAACAGAACATGGTTTAGTTAATTTCAAAGTTAGAAGAAATACTCCCAAATTGAAGAGATAAATGTAAATTTACAGTGTCTTTCTGCTACATCATCATCATCATCAAGGTCTCACCATGAACAAAAAGGGTGAAAGGCTGGCTCCTCCACAGTCAACGTCAAAGCAGCTTTGACATTGACTTTTCATGTGGCCAGAATTTCCTCCACCATACGAAATCTGACATGGAAGTGGAGCCTGCAGAGCCGTGTTGGCACAAACTAAAATTTATGCCAACAACTGGCTGAATCTTTGGATAATTTGAGTTGATGGAGCTACACTGATTGACACCACATAAGGTACTGGTTGAAATCATCTAAATCACAAACATTAAAAAAGATTCCCCATGAGTTGTTTTACCCAAAAGTGAAAACATCTGCCTCACTGATGCCCTTTGAATAATCTATATTACTGATCTGAAAATGTCTCATTTCCAGCCCTACATCTGCCCTCCAGCTCCATGAAACCTCCTGGCTGAAGACCTCAGTAAATAGTGTTTCTCAGCTGAACTGGGAGGAAGGGGGGTGGGGTGGGGGAAGAGAATGAAACCAACTCCATGTGAGCCAAGAGGGAGACCCTGTGCTTCCCCTCCCACCCCCCTCTTCAAAGATCATGATAAAATGAGACAGTCTTAAAAATTCAGGAGACAGGAAGGTTCAGACAGCAAAAATGGTGGAGTTCTCACAGAAGCAAACTGGTTGGGTCAGACAAAATCTTCAGTCTGATCTGCCATTTTCTTTTTGCAGGAAGTCTGATAGGAAATCAAATACCTTGCTTAGACACTAGCTAATCCATGTCCTGAAATGAATGGAAGAGCAAGTGTTGAAGTCTAGAATGCAAGGAATGTTGTAGTTCAGAAAGGGTCAAAAGGATTTTAACTGATAGAAGAAAACATGTATCTGGCTGCCCCTCGCCCCTAAAATTTCTTCTGAGAGCTACGAGAATCTGCCTGCTCAGAGAAGGTATTCCTCACATATACGACCACAATTTAGTCTCCCAGGTATTCTCTGCTCATATCCCACTCCCTTGCCATGAGTTTGTGGGGGGTGCGGAATCTGATTTTTCTTGCTGGTAATTTTGGGAAATCATCTGCTCTCAGCCTGTTTACCTGCAGCAAATGCAGAGGATATATGCTTGCCCCTGACAGGGGCTATTAAGACTTAATATTTGTTAATTAACTAAGATCTTCTAATCAAAGATGTTACTTATTATTACTAAGCATTCTTTTATCAGCTTCCTTTCCATTTTCACATGGTCTCTCTTTACAGCAATATCTGAATCTAAATGACTCCTAAAAAGCTAGCACACCTATCTACAACAGCCATGGTACCAACAGGGATGAACCCCTCCTGCCCTAGAACAGAGTACTGAAAATTACAGAGCAGGAGTTCTAGGATGGATATTAGGAAAAGTTATTTAACCAGGAGGGTGATGAAGCACTGGACTGTGTCACTTAGAGTTGATGGAATCTCCATCCCTAGAGGTTTTTATGTCCTGGCTTGACAAAGTCCTGGCTAAGATGATTTAGTTGGGGTTGATCCTGCTTTAGGCAGGGGGCTAGACTTGATGACTTTCTGAGGTGCTTTCTAGACCTAGGATTCTATGATTCTACAAATACTTAATACAAAGGAGGGTATAACCATATAGGTCTTATAACACACAATTGTGTAGTTTCAGTTCTGACCTGTAGAAGAGGGCAGCGGTACGCATATACAGCTGTAAAATATAAGATATTATATCGCTTGAAATGAACTTCAAGAGCAGTGAATTATAGCTCTACACCTTTCGTTGTTGTTTGTAGTGTGGCTGTAGCTGTGTGGGTGCTAGGATGTTAGAGACACAATGTGGGGGAGATAACAGCTTTTATCAGACTAACTTCTGTTTATGAGCTAGATGAGCTTTTAAGGTACACAGGTCTTCAGCACAGAAAGCTGGTCCAATTAAAAGCTATTACCTCCCTCTACTTGTAGTTCTACTCACCTTTCAATCAATGAATAAATCTACCTTCCTGTTCCTTCTGAAATCTCACCAATGGCTGTGTCTTTTGGGTGAAGTCATGAAGAAACAAGTTAAAAAAAAATTGGTTTATTTATAAAAACACACACAGTAGAACCTGCTTACAGGAAACGCCAACAGCAAAACTCCATTCACTGCAACTCTGAAACAGACAGACATTCGGATTCTGTTCATTCTGACCTCTGCTCAGAGCGCAGCTTCTACTCCAAATAAATAACCTCACCATAAGGCACTTGCCCAGCCTTTGATTCATGATGTGCCAAAGGCAGGAACTCCTGAGACCTCTTCCTTTTTGGGTGGCTGAAATAACCTTGCTAAAGTATCGTGATCAATTGCATTCTCTTGGGGGAAGAGACTGCCTCAGTCTGTGTCTGGAACAGCGCTTCACACACAGGGAGCCTGACCCAGACTGCAAGCATTAGACACCTTCATGACACAAATAATCGTCTTGTGCGCTTTGATTCCTGGGAAGCTACCAGCTGCTAAGAGTGAGGAAGAGGGGCTCTTAAACAGCAGAAACTACTATTTGTCTTACACTGATGGCAAGCTCACACTTCAAATTCTTCCTTACTTTGCAAGCAGCGATTCCACCTGGTGAAATGTGTCTCCCTTTCTCTGTCATATGCTGCTGCATTTTTTTTTTAAATGAAGCAGCTGTAGGGATATCCTGGGGAGAGGGAAGGGAACCAAACAATCCCCAGAAATGCTTCACTGCTAATGGAAACTTTTGCATTTTCCCAATTTTGTATTAAAATATCAGCAGCAGACTGCAGTGTCTCCTGAACACCTTCCTCCTGCATCCTCTTCCAAAAAGACTCCCATGAGGTTGTGGACTTCTTTCAATTTTAGGTCCTTCTCTGGCCTGTTACAAGAGCAACAGACTACCTTCCAATCTTCCACGGCCAGTTAGAACTTAATGCTCATTACCATGCTTTGGATCCGATAACCGTTATACAAAAAAAAACCAAACAAAAAAAAAAAAACCAAACACACCACCACTATCAGCCAGCCACGTCACCAGTGCCCTCTACCAGACTCAGAACCACTCAAATGAGTGTCAGAGGCACTATACTGCTCCCAGATAATGAGGTTCTCTGGGAGGAGGACCTGTGCTGTTTGGAAAAAGATGATCTTGTTTCTCTCCCCTCACAACATAAAGCCCGGTACAACACAATGAGTTCTGGCCACAGATTGGTTACAACATGTTTCAGTGACACGGTGATTTCCTTTCATCTAGGGATGCTTAAACTATCAAGACAGACATACATTAAATATCATCGGCCTCATTTTACAGACAGGAAAGTGAAGAGATGCAAAGTTGAAAGGATTGGCCCAAGGTCACAAGGCAATCTGGAAGCCATCTGGAGCAGAACGCACATCCCCAACCCCTTGTTTTCCACACTAACCACTAAAAAGCCATTTCTGTTCAAGTTCTGTTGCCCCCACTGCAACTGCAGGCAGGCAGAGTTTTTGCACCAACTAGTGGTGAGAACATCTTATAGTGCACCCACCTCCATGGAATCAGAGCACCTTATTATTATCCCTACTTCACTCAGTGAAACCAAGGCACACAGACGTGAAGGGACAATACCAGCAGATGGTGTGCAGGTGCAGACCAGAGGCTCTCAACTGGTGACTGCTGGGACCAAATGAGGGCAGTCGGGGTGGAATATGTTTATGTTGACAATATAATTAAGCAGGGCAAAACTATTTTTATATATAAAAATACTGATTTTTATTTTTAAGCTTCTCTCTCCAATTTGTATCAATTTATGCTTTTACCATTGTGCAACGTTGTGGGTGTAAGCACTCTATACATTCACAGTTGTTGGAAATTAGGGGGTAGCTGGACATTGGGGGAGAAATCACATTTTTATTTAAGGATAGTTGGCATTGGGATTCAGAAAGCTAAAGCTATAGATAACTTTATAACCATTTAAAAAAAAAAAAAAAAAAACTTATCAGCATGCAAATACCACATTCTTAAACACCAGCCACCTTGCTTTGCCAATCTGTGAATATGGGCATCATTGATCGAAATGGCACTCGTCTGTTAAAAGCACTGTTTACGATTTGCCAATAAAAAAAAATCAAATACTTCCCAGTTTAAATATAAACCACCCTCTCCCCACCCACCATTGTCTTGCTGTTTCCTTCTGTGCCCCCACCTGCCTGGAGTCACCTATTGTCTTGTATCTGAGGCAGACTGTAACGTCTTTGGGACATGGACTGAGTTTTTGCTGTTTCTCCATCTGAAGGGGACTGTGGTCTGTGACTCTACTGCCCAGGTATTACTGTGCTACAAATACATTTACTTTATATTAAGTACTATCCTTAGGTGCCAGATTACCTTACAAACGCCTGTGGTGTGAACGGCCAAGTCTGAACGCAGAAGTGGGCACATCAGTTTTCCCACCTGTACAATGAGCAAAACGACATTCACCTGCCTTTGCTGAACTGCTGGTGATCTATGAATGGATGAGAGGTGTCAGTTACTGACCAGGGATGAAGCGTGGCTATTACAGTCCCATGGAAAACTGAAATAATTCCTAGCAAAGCCCAAAATGCTCTGAGCAAAATGTGGAGTCATTTGAGATGGAATCCTCGAGGAGGGGCCAGGATTAAGTACATTCAATATGACCGTCAGCCTGTGACATGCCTTCCCCTCATAATGAGCAGCAGGCATTTCCCCTACTCTGGGCTCTTCAGCTTTAAGCATCACCGAGAAGTACAGCCAGCCAGGGTCAGCTGTCTGATCCTGATGACAGGTTCCCAGAAACTGGCTTTATTTATGCATTCAAGGGGGTGACACGAGCCTCCCGCTTAACTGAGGCTCTGCTGGTAATTCCCTGAAACGCAGCGGCACGCCAGTGGTGGCGCAACCCCAGAAAGGGCAAGTGACATGTCCTAGGTGGGTGGGGTGGTAAGGGGCCAGGGTCAGTAATGAAGGCAGAAGGATGGGGATTGCAGGGCCCGGGGTTTGGCAGGAGCTGCTGTTCTGGGGCCACCAGGAACCTGAACCCACAGCAGGGCAATAGGGGCAGGGCACGCTGCTGGTCGGTCATTCTGCTGAGAGAAAACAAGTCCAGTGGAGGTTTTAAAGCAACGCAGTTGGAGAGAAGAAAAAGTAGCTTCATTTGCACACGTGAGCAGATCTGGGCTGAACATCTCACTAGTGCTCTGGCATGTGGAGCCATCCTTGGGAATTCTGGTGTCCTACGAAGCCTGCTGGGGAGGGGGCAGCAGCTCTGAGGGGAACAGGGCAGGGAGGCTGGAGAGGGAAGCGGGGAGCAGTGCAGCCTGTCAGTGCTGTAGGCCAGGGGACCAAGGTCTCCAGAGCTGTAAGGCAGAGCAGAGGCTGGTGAATTGGGGAAGCCCGAGCCACAGTTGTCCTCAGCTGGCGCTGGGTGTACACAGGATAGGCACGACAGCAGATTCTCATGATTCGCAAAACAATTTTTGCGAATTCAATTATTTGCGAGCCGCCGCTCCTCCTGGGGCGTTGGGCACCCCCCGTATTCGCAAAGGTTCTGAACGTGGAACCCTCGTGAATGTTGAGGCTCTACTGTACTTCATTTGGGGCACAGTGGTGCCCCATGCAGCTGCACATTCTGCTTATACCTCAGTACGGCCCTGCAGGGCATGGTTCAGCTCCAACCTGTGCTGCAATCTCCTCCCCAGCATCATCAGAGGCGCTCCCCTGTTTTGTCTCTTCCTCCCCACATCGCTCCAGCTTGCTCCTGCAGGACTAACTGTAGGCGAATCCTGCTTGGAGGTGCCCAGCTCAGATCAGGACCTGAGAGCATTGGGTGCTAGGTACTTACAGAAAGAGACAGAGCCTGCCCTGAAAAGCTCACAGGCTGAACAAACAAAAGGCAGGAGAGGAAAAGGTGGCTCAGAAGTAAAGTGACTTGGCTGTGGTCACATGGCAGGTCAGTGGCGAAGCTAAGGACAGGACCCAGAGCTCCCCAATCTCTCTTGGCTGAGTTATGGGAGCCCAAGCTCCCTCCCCGCATGCCCAGGGTCTACAACACGCAGCCAACAATATAACATGGCGTCACTTTGCCTTCTTTCTTTGGGCCACTTTATTTTCAGGAGTTGAGCTGCTGGCCCTTGCATCTCTCTCTTACTGGCTGCAGAAGCCACCTGTGAGCCTGGGAAAGGGTGGCGTAAAGGTATTCAAACCCTTTGGCCTGACAAAGTATTTCTTCTTGGTCGTTTGTGCGAGGGGAGGAATGGAGAACACGGCTTGCCAGAGGGCAGCGTCATGCACTGGTAGTACACCGCAGGGTGGGGCAGAGGTTGACAGGACATTAAACAAGATGGCCGCCCGCACAGCCATTTCCAGGCCCAAATTCTTGGCCACCTAGCGAAGTAGGGATTGATGATCTTCAAAACTGTCTCATGCACCGGCCCTTAAGAGTCCTGTGACCGCCTCTGCAGGGGACAAAAATGAGGCCTGGCCTGGGGCTTCCCCCAGTGGTACATCTTTTCCCCCCATGAGGGAGGGAGGGAGGGAGACTTAAGAGTGGGCACAGTCTGCTCGGCCTCCGAGTGAGCCTCTCACACCAAGCCCAGTGCCACCAGTGCTGCCTGCTACTGCTGAGGCAGAGGCCGATGAGTGGCAAGAAAGGGGCATCACCGTGACTGGCACTCCACACGTGCTCCCTATAAGGCCACTGGCCGCAGCCACTGCTCCGTCAATGCGGCCTTGGGTGCGCATCTGCACTGACAAGGCCTAGGTGAGAACTGAACTGTCCTCCTGCGCAGGAGGAATCCCCTGCCAGCGACCGCAGTGGGGCTGCAGATGCCCAGCAAGTCTGCTGACCAGAGACGGGACAGAGCACGCTGACAGGAGGGTGAGTGGCGCCAGGTTAGGGAGCTGGCACCTCCCACGTGAATCACGATCACATTGCTGGTGACCGCACGTGAGCTCCTGAGGATGCGGGCAACCACTCCAGTACGGCGGTAGGGAGGGCTGCTTTTTCTTCAGGGACCGGTGGGATTCCACTGCTCCCTGAGGAGCCTGAATGGCTGGTTTGCCCTCCGGGGGAGCCTTTGCCCATTCATCCAGCATGTGCTGTGGCAGCCGTGTGGGTGAAAACCTTTGCTGCATAGTACATCAGTGCTACCCAGAGTTTGGGTCCCCACACCCCTAGCCAGAGAAACATGAATTCACAGCTCCAGCGTGGCCAGTGCCCCAGCGGGAATGACTAGAACAGGGAATCGCTGAGTGATTCAGCCACATCACCATTCCTGGCATCTGGCAAACAGAGGTTAGAATTAACATCACGTGAGAGAGAACAACAATCGTGTGCACTTCTTTAATCGGGAAGGCTCAAAGCACTGTACTAAGGTAAGATCATCTCCAACTGACAGCTGGGAAAACTGAGCCACAGAGCAGGTACGTGACTTGCCCAAGGTCGGTGCCCCAGATGCAAAACAGAACTAAAGTATCTTGATTGTCACTCTGGGACCTACGCTGGCTCAATGAGCCTATTCAGCAAAGTATCTGGACAGCATTCTGGCAGATAAACCCAAGGAGAGGGTGGCATTTTATTACTTATTAATAAAGTGGTTTTCAACCAGTGGCTTGCAGACTATGCCTATGACTTACTTGACCATAAAGATTCACAAAGAGGCCATCACCTCTATTCAAAAGATATTTGAGTACTCCAAAATGAAAAGGTTGAAGGCCCCTTTATTACAGTGATGACTACACACACATTATATATTATACATTGGGTGTCGGTGGCTGCTGTACCCCTACTAATTTTCTCCTCAGAGGCAGAAGCCACCAACGACCAAGGATTCTTTTGCAAACCTGCACACATTGCATACCTCTCTTTGGCCTTTAGGCCTAAGGTTGTGAACCGTTGCAGTGGACTTGGTGAGCCAGCAAAAGGGAATATTCCCAGTTGATCCCATGTAACTGAGAAACCAGAACCATGGAGTGGCTGAAGAGAGCAACCTGAGTTTGTGATAAGAGAAAGAGGAGTCTGAGGGACTTAACCCGAGGAAGAAATCTGCAAATACATATAGAGTCACTAGATTAAAGTAGCAAGAGCTGAGAACACAAAGAAAATAGGACTAATTCCTTGGAGATTCACTGGTGCAAAGACCAAATTTCAGAAACTCATGCTGGAGATCAAGCTGTGCAGGATCAACAAGGTTAGAAGATTCTGGCCAAGCTCTTGCAGCAGAAGTGAGCAGAGAAAGTGCTGAAGCTTGGGGAAGCTCAGAAAAGCAGACGCCCGCGTTTGTGTAGGCAAGAGAGACAGTGACACCAAGAGGGTGGTGAAGCACTGCAATGGGTTACCTCGAGAGGGGGTAGAATCTCCACTCCTAAAGAATTTTAAAGTCCCAGCTTGACAAATACTTGGCTGGGATGATTTGGTTGGGATTGGTCCGGCTTTCAGTAGGGGTTGGACTCAATGACCTCCCGATGTCTTTTCCAACCCTGTGAGCCTCTGATTAATTCTACTTGCCTGAGTCTGTAATTATTTTTTTCCCTTGGTAAAGGACAGACAAGTGGCATCTGTGCTTGGATTAGTGATAGCCAATTTGTGGCTAGAGACAGTCACATATAAGAGGCTCTGGGTGCAACTAGAAATGCTACAGCAGCACAGCTGTCCTGCTAACCACAGTGACATAAGGAGTTCTTGCAGCGCTGCAGTAAATCCACCTCATCGAGAGAGATGGCAGCTAGGTCAATGGAAGACTTCCTCCTCCAACTTGCCTCCATCTATAGCCAGACTTGGGTCACTTTAGCTAGGTCTCTGAGGGATCTGAACTTCACACACTCCACAGTGACATACCAACATCGGATGCCCCAGCCAGCGTAGACCAATTCTGAGATTTTTCCAAAAGGGTGAGGAGGTTCAGGCATCCAAATCACACTGACCATTAGGTCCCCTTAGAAAAATCTCACCCTAAATTTTTCCCTTCTTTTCTTACCCAGTCCAGAGGGGAGTTCAGAAGGGAAGATGCCCTCACATGGCTAGAAGACAAAGAATGATCTGGGTTTTAGCCCCAGCTCTGTTCGGCAGTCCCATCACCTGCCTCAGTTTTTCCTATCTTTAAAATGGGGATAAAAATATTGCCAGATCTCAGAGTTGCAAGACTAAATTCACTAACGTTTGTAAAGCAGACAGAGATCCTGGGACGACTGCACTAGTGCATTATTAATAGCAGCACAGCTCATCAGAACAGCTACCCCAGACTTGTAGTCCATCCAACTTAGTGCCTAGTCTCTGACTGTGACCAATGTGAGATGCTCCAAAATCGCAAGGAACTCCAGGTGCCCTCTAGCAGAAAGGTTCATCCTGCACTTGGCCAGAGAAGAACTCTAATAATTTCACATACAGTTACTGCCAAAGTCAATATATGAAGTAGCTGTGGACAGGGCCAGTTTAACAGTAAGTAATAGGAAAGAAGATAGATGGGTTTTATACAGCATGGCCATTTTGCGTTATTGGTCCGTTCTAAGTTGCTGGCAACTTGCCACCTAGTGAAAGGCTCTTTCAATTGTACTACACGTGCCCAGGGCAGGAACTAAGCTAAGCTACTTGTACAGCTATCCTAACTCCACCGCTGAAATGGGGACAGGATGGCTTAAGAGTCAGGGAGTTCAGGGCAATACAGATCACCTACCTCCTGGGCAGCGAGTTTTAAATTCTGCGTAGTACTGTAATGACCAACAGTTGGTACCACCATGGCTGTTCAATGGCTCATATGAAATAAGTTGGTAGGTCTCCACTCAGCCAGCAGTAGCCACTACAGATCACCACCTCAGCTGGCACTAACTGGATCCTCTTTATGGCTTCATTAGCTCAGAGATCCAGTACGAAATGGACCGCTATGCTAAATTCATCCTGTCATCCATATGTACCATCTACCGTAGCTTGCCGGCCACATTTCCTCAAACATTCCATGCAAGGAAGGTCTGATATGTAGAAAGAGAGCTTCACAAGCCATGGTCTGCACGACTAGAAATTCAAACCGCAGGACCTGGAAAAAAACAAAACAATTCTAGACTGGTGATATCTTCTGAGGTTCTCGTAATCCACACTTACGTTGTACGATGGAGGAGAGATGGAAGAGCACCTACAAGAGCTGAGAGAGTGGAAATGGCCATTTCTTAAGGCTGGTCTACATAGGACATTGCATTGAAGTACAGCTGTGATTTTATCGTAACCTATCGGAGGGGTAGCTGTGTTAGTCTGGATCTGTAACAGCAACAAAGGGTCCTGTGGCACCTTATAGACTAACAGAAAAGTTTTGAGCATGAGCTTTCGTGAGCACAGACTCCCTTCATCAGATGCTGGTCTTGGAAATCTTCAGGGCCAGGTATAATCTGGCCCTGCAGATTTCCAAAACCAGCATCTCATGAAGCGAGTCTGTGCTCACGAAAGCTCATGTTCAAAACTTTTCTGTTAGTCGATAAGGTGCCACAGGACCCTTCGTTGCTGTTATTGTTACCTAGTGAGTCTGGTACAACTCTGAGAGGACATTCTTCAACCTGACTTAGATCCAGCCAGCTTGCATAGAAGTAAATTAAATCAACAGAAGCGTAAAATCGGTCTCAGAGCATTCAAATGATTTTGGACCACTTAAAACTACACAGTTTTTCAACTAAATTTGCACTAGTTTAACTTAATGACATCATGTAGACAAGCCCCATGGGACGCTGCGCTGTATCTCGATGCCCACCCTTCCTAAGGCTGAGGCTCCAATTCTTAGATCTGTGTACCAAATACAACAGTTTGAGCCAACACCCAGGAACTGATTCTATACCATGCCACCGAGAACTCTCTATTTTAAGCTGAGCTAGTTGCAAAGTAAGGACGGTATTTTCAACTAAAGTTTTCCAAATTGAATTAACATTTTTAATTTAAATTTGATTTTTTTCATTTCTTCCATCCCATCTTCTCTCCTGTTTCTCTCCCATGGCAAAAAGATGTCGGAAGGGAAGGGAGATGAGGGAAGGATGAAAATTTTCAAATGCAAGGAAAAAAATCTGCATTTCTGATGTGTTTTCCCCTAAACATTTCAAAGCATTTTTAAGCCAGCTCTGTTTAAAAATGGCCCTCTTTCCTTCCCTGATTTTGGCTAAAAAAGGAGAACGGGAAAGGGGAAAAAAGGAAGACAAAATTAAAACAAAGCAAAAAAATTCAAAGCCATATTTAAAACTCCTTGTGAAAGGTTTTTCATTTAAAACATGAAACATTTTAAGCATGACTAAAATCTTCCATAAAAGATTTATTTTTGGTCCAAAAGTCATGTATAAAAAATGCTCCAATTTAACAATTAAAGCCAGCTTTAATTTTAAGTTTTACAAAGACGCTAAGAAACGATTTGAGAAACATGCCGCCATTTCCATCTTCCCCCAAACCCCCCACTTCCTTCCTAACAACAACAACAAAAAAGCTCTATTCAATTTAAAATTCCCCAGCCGTTTCAAAGGAGACTACTCTCTCCTGTGAGACAGGAAACTCAGCCACTGAAGGGGAAGCAGTGGTGTCAGGGAAGAAGTCAGATTTGTTTAAAAAGAGACTGTGCTGCTGAGTTCAGTTCAAGGGCCACAGATTTCATCAGTATGGAGGGGCACCACAAGCCCACCTGGGCCCTTTAAGAAATAGGGGGACAGGGATGATGGGAAATAGAGTCCCTTCTGGTAGCCATATTGTAGTCCCTGGTTGGGGCAAAGCATGCTGGGGAATGGGGAGGCGTGTATATATACACGCTAGCCTTGCTCAGCTGGATACAGTTGTAAGGGGACAAGTTATGAGGATGGATTTGACTAGCTGCAAAGGGCAAATATTACCCAATTTTTAAAAAGAGGTTCTAGCTATACCTTTTAAAGCAAGCATCTGTGATAATGGTCTGATCCAATTTTTTGTGAAATTGTGGACAGGGTTTTGTGGGAATTGGGTGAACTGAAATAAAGCCTCAAATCAGCGAGCTTGCTTTCTTGTTCACGTACTGACTGCAGCTGGCTTGTCACAAGCTCTCTCTACGCTCCGAGATGTGACGCAAACAACAACACTTTGATGGCTGATGTTGCAAATTTGTGGATTACAGAACTGCTTAGTCTGAAGGGGAAAATAAGTTGTGTGTACAACTGAGAAGGCAATTTTTTGGGGGGGAGTCAGAATCTTCCCCTCCGCTCCCCCACAAAAAAACAAAGGAAAAATACTTGGGTGATTTTTATGTTTTTTTCAGCCATTTTTTGGACCAGATCTAGTTTGAGCACAGTCAACAGCCATCTACTGAAACTCATTTGGCTTTGAGGAAGTGGTACCCAATCTGCGATATCACTACAAATTATTCTGGTCTGAACTGACCAAGAGGCTGAAGCAGGGACGGGTTTTGCTATGTTACATCAACTAAATATTTACCCATGGTAAAAAACCTTAAGACCTTTAACATCAGGAATATGAGATCATTGTAGGAATGGCAGCGGAGGGGGAAGTCGCAAGGCTTGCAATAGATACTGCAACTTGTTTTGCATGGACGCAGAAGCTGACATTGCTTGTAAGTGCTTTGAGGCAGAGATCACCTTTTGTTCTGTGTTCATACAGAACCAAGGGCCACAGGGTCCTGGCATGTGATTGGGGTTCCTAGCAACCACAGCAGTACACTTAATATTTCAACAAATATTGCAGAATATTTCACATGGGAGCAAATCACAGCGGATAAGTGCCAAAGTTCCAAGTTTGACATATAGTAAGTTTAGATCCTCTTCTGGGAACACGCAACCATCACAATGCAAACAAACAACGGGTGTATGAATCCAGACAGTTCTTGCTATTTGTGGTTTAGCCCGCTCCTGTCACAACTAATGCAGGCCAGCTCCAGGCACTCTAGGCACAGCATTGGCTAAACTGGCTTGCAGCAGGGCAAAACTGCACCGTAGTTAAAATCCCATTTAATGAGTTAACCGATTACACGGAGTGTGGGGGCAGGGCAGCAGCTGTTAAGGGTGAGGCTCACTGGTTAACCATTTAACCATTAACACCCCTAGTTAAAATGTCCCCCAGTCCCTTGAAGTCATGCACTGGAGATGAACTAATGGCAGAAGCCATTACATAAACTATTTAAGAATCTATAGCATGGACAAGGACCCCCCAAATCATTTCCATTCATCCAGCAGAAAAGATGAAACTTTCTCCATGCCCCTGTTGACTGTAATGAGGTGGAAAGGCAAGGGCCAAACAAAAAATCAAGACAGTATATTTTTAATGCAAAAATTGGGCAAATCCTGCACCAAATTGTCCAAATATTTGCTCTGATTTTAACAGACACACTTGTCCCTGTCTTTCCAGTCTGCTTTCCATGAACATTCATGTGATCGTGTACTATTCACATGGAATTTTGCGGAAAGTAGATTTCAAAGTTTTATCCACAAACATTCAAGAAAACCCAATGTAAAATTCTCACCTGCTTGCACACTTATCTGGTCGGGGGCAGAAACTGTACCATGTGGCTTACCTGACCCATAAAAGATAAGCAAAGATAACTGATCAATCCATTCCCTAAAAACATACATGCAAATTCATTGCTGTCAAATAAGTATATCATGTAAGCAAATCAACTGTGTCTGATCCATAAGCAAGGAGAAGCTATGTTTGCCGGTACGCGTGTTAAATTACTTGCTTCGCTCTAATTCAACGTTCAGCAATGATCTTCAGAACAAGTGTACAGCTAAGACAGAGTTTCAGCAAGGTCTTTAAGCACATGCCTTAGTTTAGCTTGTGAGTAGCTCTGTTTTCTAAAGCTGGCACAATGACATTCTTAAAACAAAACCAATGTCTTTCCAGGAAGAGCTCTTTAGCATGAATGCTTTTGTATTGGCCAAGCTGACTTTTACCAATACAACCTATTTCACTATCATGAGAGAAGCAAGTTAGACCCTAATTGCACAGGTTCTCTTGGATAACTGTCTAGTCATGATGAGAAGTCTCGGAGGGAATCGCTGTGTTAATCTGCAATGACAATGGGGCAGCACCTTAAAGACTAACAGATTTATTTGGGCATAAGCTTTCCTAGGTGTAATCCACTTTATCAGAAGCAATGGACACTGACTGAGCCAATGCTTCCAACAAAGTGGATTATACCCACAAAAGCTTATGCCCAAATATATCTGTTAGTCTTTAAGGTGTCACAGGACTTTTGCTAGTAGAGCTATGTGGGTGAGGGATCCCCCATCTCTGCTCACCTCTCACCAGCAGAGCTACACACCAAAAGCCTGTAGCAGAGACATGGCTGAAATACCTTGCTGAATCAGTCCGAGAGGTCAGAAAATGCAAGCCATGGTCCTAACAGCTGAGCTAACTGAGCCTCGGACGCATTCTGGAGTGTGGGTAAAGAGAGTGGGAAAGGCGTATGTAAATTACTACTGCTGGAAAACGTGCACTACAAAAAAAAGTTACACAGGTCCTGATTCTGCTCTCACCTAGCCCAACATAAATCAAGACCAACTCTGCCCTGAAATCAACCGCATTCCACGGGGGGGGGGGAGGGATCTCAGTACTGGGCCCCCAAAACAGCAGCATTGGCTTTCACATTTGCAGACACCTTGCGATTCCACATGCAACTTTAACTGTGCATTTAATATAAGGGCTTGGTTTATTTTAGGGTTAGCTTTTACATTCAAGGTAGCCCAAGGACCTAATCCTGTAGCTTTTAATCACGCAAAACTAAATGATGTGAGTGGCCAGTTTGCCTGATGAAGGAACTGAGGGGTCCATGGACATTATGTGGCACATGCAAGCTCTTGTTAAGATGCCTTTTAAGCAGCCTGACCAAGATTCTGAGTACACTAAACCCTGAAAGATCACCTTGTGGAGTGGGAAAAACCTCTGGCATGTGGGTAGCAGGTGGAGTCTTAACAAACAGATGCACACCAAAAGACCTGGCTTGGAATGGAATGGAAACTAGGACACTGTACAGAAGGCCCTGCACACTGCCTGGTTTCTACGCATGTGTGTAAAGGAAAGAGCCACACACTACCCTTAATGCAACTTTGCTTGGTTATTCTTTATAGACCTTCCTTCCACAGAGGTACAATTAAAATGATTAAAGGTCTAGAAAACATGGACTGTGCGAGAAGATTAACAGAATTGGAATTGTTCAGTTCAGAAAAGAGAAGGCTGAGAGGGACATGATACCAGCTTTCAAATACCTAAAGGGTATTAAAGGAGGAGGGAGAAAAATTATTCTCCTTAGTCTCTGATGATGGGACAAAAAGCAATGGGCTTAAACAGCAGCAAGGGAGGTTTTGGTTGGACATTAGGAAAAATTTCCAGTCAAGGTGGTTAAGCACGGGAATAAATGCCTGGGGAGGTTGTGGAATCTCCCTTACTGGAGATATTTAAGAGCAGTTTAGATAAATAGCTAACTGGGATGGTGTAGCTGGTGCTTGGTTCTGCCATAAGGGCAGGAGACTTGGACTCAATGACCTCTCAAAGTCCCTTCCAGCTCTAGTGTTCTGCAATCCTTGGCTTTAGAAAGCCTTAGAGCAGCAAACGCTTCACCCCCTTTACCAGCACCGTGACACCACCTCAGCAGCAGGCTGAAGGAAGAGGAATCACTATCCAATCCCCCCACAACTCCCACTCTGACTGCACACTCCAGTGGACGTATGTCTATGGGAATGTAGCCTGGAAGGGCATTATGTCAAGGCTCTGGCGTCAGCATTGCCCCCAGATGACGGGAGAAAGTTGGGGGGTGTTTAACCCACAGAGGCAGAACAAATAACTTAAGTCCCTGGACCTGGAGCCATTCAACCAGCAAGCCAAAGTCCCCAATTCCTCCATGGCATTCCAATCTCCTCCCAGCAGTGGGGCTGGGGAGACTGAGGGGAACTTCCCAATGCCTCCTGGGGAGCCATGCTGGGCAAGACTTTTCTGGGCGCTGAACACTTTTCAAAAAGTGGTTTCTCTTTAGATGCTTCAATTGGAGGAGACGCTCTGGAAAAAGCTCACCCTGCGATCTCTCAAAGAAGATCTGGCTCTCAATCATTATTTCCCATCTACCACGGAGGCTGTTCATGGAGACAGTGACCACAGTATCGATGGAACTGACTTTATAAAAAGGTAAGGCCAGAATGAGCCCCCCGCCACCCCAACCACACACTCCTCTTCGCACATCTCGGGTGGACTCTAATCTGAAGAGAGATTGCACCTCGCTCCACACCAAGATGGTTCAGGACTTGCATCTTGCTGTATGCAAAGAGAACATAACATAAGAACATAAGAATGGCCATACTGGGTCAGACCAAAGGTCCATCGAGCCCAGCATCCCATCTGCCGACGGTGGCCAATGCCAGGTGCCCCAGAGAAGGAGAACAGAAGACAATGATCAAGTGATTTATCTCCTGCCATCCATCTCCTGCCCTTGTTATGAAGGCTAGGGCACCATACTTTATCCCTGGCTAATAGCCATTTATGGACCTAACCTGCAAAAATTTATCAAGCTCTTTTTTAAACCCTAATAGAGTCCTGGCCTTCACAGCCTCCTCGGGCAAGGAGTTCCACAGGTTGACTGTGCGCTGTGTGAAGAAAAATTTCCTTTTATTAGTTTTGAACCTACTACCCATCAATTTCATTTGGTGTCCCCTAGTTCTTGTATTATGGGAAAAGGTAAATAATTTTTCTATTTTCACTTTCTCCACACCATTCATGATTTTATATACCTCTATCATATCGCCCCTCAATCGCCTTTTTTCCAAACTGACAAGTCCCAGTCTCTCTAGCCTCTCCCCATATGGGACCCTTTCCAAGCCCCTAATCATCTTAGTCGCCCTTTTCTGAACCTTTTCTAATGCCAATATATCTTTTTTGAGGTGAGGAGACCACATCTGCACGCAGTACTCAAGATGTGGGCGTACCATAGTTTTATATAGGGGAAGTATGATATCTTTTGTCTTATTATCAATCCCTTTTTTAATAATTCCTAACATCCTATTTGCCTTACTAACTGCCGCTGCACACTGCGTGGATGTCTTCAGAGAACTATCCACTATAACTCCAAGATCCCTTTCCTGATCTGTCGTAGCTAAATTTGACCCCATCATGTAGTACGTGTAATTTGGGTTATTTTTTCCAACATGCATTACCTTACACTTACCCACATTAAATTTCATTTGCCATTTTGCTGCCCAATCACTCACTTTGCTGAGATCTTTTTGTAGTTCTTCACAATCCCTTTTGCTTTTGACTGTCCTGAACAACTTGGAGGAGTTCCAGCAGGTCTGTGCGACTCCAGTGTGCCATGTTCATGTTTTAAACTTATCTGGGGAGGGGTGGGGGTGTGCTCTTAAAAAAACAAACCGAAAACCCCGCCCTGGCCTCTTTCATGGGAACTTGTTTTTATTCATTCCCAGGCAAGCTGATTGGACAGCCCCAGCAGCCGGAAGAGTGCAAAATTTCAGCTCCAGCTATGTCACAGCTCACAAGTGTGAGTTACCATAAAATAAATGGCCCATTTCCTGAAGGATCAGAAACACACTTGTGAGTTGGTTGGGGGTTTCTCTGGTTTTGAGACTCTCCCTCCTAAGTCGCCCTTTGTGCGAGGAGGTCAGGCAGGAATCCAGGATGTGCCCCCTCACACTGGACCAGTCCGCTGGTCACACCATTGCTTTTGGCTACCCTCCTCTCACAATGCTCTGCTGCACCAGTGGAAGCAAATGGTAAAATCATAAATACCTGGGCCTGTGAGCCATCTCTGCTGCTCTAGCCAGTTCTGGGCCCCTTCCCCAGGTCTTCAGTAGGATCCTGGGCAATTTGCCTCCATCAAGAATCTCAGTAAAATGTTGTCTATTGTTCAGAGTTTGTTACAAGTCTAGCTGAAGAAGCCCCTGGGGTGGGCTGGAAAGGGGACAACTGACAGCTGCAAAAGCATGAGCAGAAAAAACCAAGGGGACTGATTCACAAAGGTGCAGGTAAGAGTTAGGGGTAGAAATTTCAAAGGGACCTAAGTGGCTCTAGAGCCCAACTCTTATTTTTTTAAAAGGGATAGACATGTAAGAGCCTAAATCCCATAGACTTTTAATGAGATTTAGGCTCCTAAGTGGCTTGGGCACACGGGGTAAGATTTTCAGAAGTGCTTCAATTTCTCTGACAGGCAGGTCCCCAGGTTTTCTTTGTCCCTTTGAAAATCTCTCCCCTAATAAACTGAGGAAGTGCCCCCTCATTGAAGACCTTTAAAACCAGGCTGGACAAAGGCCTAGCACACAGCCTCTAAGGAACAATTCGGCATTGCCCTCTTCCTGGGGGGAGGTGGGAGAAAGGGATGAACTAACTGAGCCTACCAGGGGCCCTACACAGCCTGGCCCCCATCCAAAGCACAGCAAGAGAGTGCTTAGCTTAGCTCGAAGCAAGCTAACAGTCCAATTAAGTCAATGGAAATACTCACTGCTTCAACACGTGCTCTTCTGGCTACAAACCAAACTACTGGGGGCCTTATCTACCCCAGGCCTTCTCCACGCAAGAAAACATTTAAGTTAGGTGGCGTCTGCCTGTGAACCACTCCAGCAGCACAGCTGCAACACAAACAATTCCTCCACTGACCTGGAGGTGTCTGCACCTGCGTTAGGCTGGCTGAATTACAATGCGTGGGCCATGAAGTTTTTCACAGCCCCAAGCCATCTTGATAGGCCAACCAAACTTGGTAGCGCAGCCATGCCTAGCCACATAGGAGTGCTATCGAGCGGATGATCTTAAACTGATAAGAAATTGGTCTGAATAAGCTAACCTGCATTAAGCAACTTTTCAATCCAAGTAAGCAAGCCCTCAAATTTCCCACCACCAGGAAAGCACACCAGGGAGTCTGCTTGGCTGTCAACATCTTAGATATTTTCCTTCCTTTCACCTCTATAAATACCCAGTTTCAAAGCCTAGACCGACAGAAATTGGAAGGATTTGATTGAAAAAAATGAATGAGGATTGGCTACCTATGCTAAAAATCTACTACAGCTGATCAGATCAACGAATGTAATATATGGAGAACCCACTCTCTTCCATGTGCACGCCAACTGAACGCTATTCTAAGGAGATGCAGAAATACCTCCCAGCATTCTGTGAACAATGGGCATATGCCTCCCACAGCCTGCATTTCTGCAGCTCCACTTTGGAAGTTGTTGAGTAAAACAAACAGCTATAATTAAATCCTAAAAATATTTTCCTAGCTGGATTCCCAAGAGACCTGGGCACTTCAGAGGTTAACAAGAACACCCAGAATTGTAGTAAGAATTAAAATCAAAGTTTGGATTTGCTATAACCCTTAAAACTTTGGGACATAATCCAACCTCTAATGAATACAATGAGGAAGAAACTTCCCCTAAATATATTAGTCCATAACTGCCTTCTGTAAGCTCTCCTACATGTCCTCCTGAAACAGATGGTACTGCTAGTGGAGATAAATCACTGGATTAGATGAACAACCGGACTCTACTGGCATGGCAAAAGCTGTTCCCCTCTTCTGCCTTTTTATTTTGAACTTGTTTAAACTTTGCATAGTTACTTTTCTCTTTAAATGTATCGACATTCCTTCCAGGAAGAACCTCCCTGTTCACCGAGCGTTTTAACCAAAAGCAGCTGAGGAAGAATTCAGAAGACCCTACAACCCTAGTTAATAAAGGACCTGGCAGAATATTACTCTCAACTTACACACTTCCATTTCTGCCCCTCCTGCTTCCACAGACCATTAATTCCCCTCTCTCTAGTTTCCAGGGTAAATGTTACAGCCAAAGACTGACACAACATTGACAATGGGGTAGAATTTTCAGATGTGTCCAAGGGCCACTCTGTACTAGACAAATGGGATGGAATAACGATATCACCCAGCATTGTGGAAAATCCAAGACAGTCCTCTGCACAGAGTGAGGTGGATGGAAGAATTCCAGCTAGCTACCACCTTTCAGGGTGGTGTATTGCCTATGTCAGCTGGAAGAACCTTGCCATTGGCACAGGTAGCATCTACACTGAACAGCTGAGAGTGGCCAAGCAACAAGTGACTGAGCAACTCATCTCATTTTCAAAAGTGCCTTAGAAGTCCTGGATTCAGGCATCCATGTGCCTGAGTCACTTCTGCCAATCAGATCTGAGCAGCTCCACTGACAGAGGGGCAGAGTAGGCTCTTTAAATGCCCTGAGTGACATGCTCTGGGGCAGCACTGAAGGGCTGGGTGGAGGAAGCTAGCTCCCCCTTCTGCCCAAGGCCTCACCCCCTTTGGGAGCATGGAGCCTGCCCCCCACAACTTGCTCCAGGGCCAGAGCTCTTAGGTCACTTACACCCTGTTAAAAATATTACTCCATCTAAACAAGAAAATGACCAGTCAATGACTTTCTGGGTCCGTTTGGTTTTGGTTCATCTGTTGGAACTCATGTGCAGTAGAGTTTAAGCTTTTCTGATTACTCGGAAAAGTTCAGTGTCCCAGTTCACCTGCTCTCTTTGGAGCACGAGAGCGCACTGAAGCATCCCACTGGTATTCACCAAACACTTTTATACGCATCATTTCTGCATCCCCCAAAAATTTTTAACACTTCCTTGTTTGCAAAAGCAACATCTACTCTCCAAAAAACCCTCAAGTTGCCACAAGACCTGTTTTGTTTTTTTTTTAACTGCATCATTAGTAATCAGACTGAAAATCTTTTACATGCTGACATCAAGTGAGGTACCTTCCATTCATTAAGCCAGCAAAACCTGTAAATTACTACTAGGGGCAGATCCCCTAGCAGAAAGAGACCCTTTCTGTCTCTGCAGCCTGGAATTTCAAGCACTGTACTAACTCAATCTTATTTTTCAGCAGTCTCTCCTGCTTTCTGAACTTTCCCAAGTCCTGGTGGCACCTTCTGGAAAACATTAACATTTCTATATCTTGGGAGGGAGAGGGGAAGGAAGGGGGATGGATGCCTTCTTGTGTGTCTAAGTTCTTAAAGCTGTAATTTTTTTAAATGGACAAAAAAATATTTAATTGTTTAAAAAGTGGTTTGGTTTTAGTCTAAAAAGGCAGAAGTACAACCAACCTATATCAGAGAAACCAATTCAGACCCAGCAACTACTACAGATGTTCTCTTGATAGCCAAATTTGGTTTTCTTCCACGAGAAATACCATCAAATTCTAACAAAGAGCACCTACAGATTCTCATTTCTGACTGGTTCAAAAACTGAAGCTAGAAAGTTTGCAATTAAGTTGCAACTTCTGGTACATACTTGCCAGTTATCAATGACTGAGAAATAAGGAGTGAACTAATTGCTTCAAACTGCAAGTTAAGAATATCCTTTTCAGTTATATTAAACTTGCATACATCTCAAGCAAACCAAACTTTAAATCTAGTTTTTCAAATTTACTTCAGAAGAACATGGAACTAAAATTATTTGTATCCTTCATGGCTGGAAATCACCAATAGTGTTCATTTACTTCACCTATGGAGGGTATACATTAAATTTTAAACGTATTGAGCCCAAAGAGAACCTATTAAGATAACCAAAAAGGAGATCTTAAATAAAAGATTGGTTTATTTTCAAGCATTTCAACTTTCAGAAACTGCTCTAAATACAAATGGTGCTAACTTTTACGATTATAAATTTAATTTGTCTCAGCATTCAAGAACATTTTCCTGAATTTAAAAAAGCTTAAGATTTTCTATCAACTTTTTGTAGAACCAAGAAATCAGATGTAAGATGCAAATTGTGTCAACTAATACTTCAGAAGAAAAAAAAGTGTGCCACCAGCTGTTTATACAAAGTTTTCAAATATTTCCTTATGTACACACTCATAATAGCATCGTGCATGTATAAAATATTTCTGGGCAGGTATTAACTTAAAACAAGAACTGGGGGAAAAGGTAGTACAACCCACCCCTCGGCAAACTTGTTAAATTTTACCAGAGTAATTCAGCAGACAACTAAATATCTGCTTATAAGGAATAAATTTTCTCCCATGGGGTGGGGGGGGGGACACAAACTTCTCTAACTGTATCTGTTCTTTACAAGCTGCCTTTGCTTAAATATAACCCATGCAAATACTTCCAGTTTTAAATATATTGGCTGTTATCAGGCATATTCACTATTTCCCCCCAATTACTAAGTTTCATTCTCTCAGGGCTACTCACTTCCACATTCCTCATATTTGGAATGTTTGCCTGATGGATTCACTTCTTTCATTCTCTCTCTCCCTCAACCCCCTACCCCTTTATTCATTCATTCTCTCTCCCTTCCCCCCCCCCCACCCCCCCGCAACCATCTATCCACTTAAGTCTTTTCAGTTTCAAACAGATATGCCCTTCTAAAACATTTCTTAATCTTACGGAGGTTTGGGGGGTAAAAAACGTATTTATTGAAGGGATCATTTCTTCAGTAAGCCTTTCAACACATAACATTTCAGGATTTTATAAACTGCAATTCCTAAGTTTGCCAACTCTTCTTCAGGAAAAAAAAAAAATCACAGAATAGCTAGAAGAGAAACTTTAACCTAAACAAGCTTAATAAAACTTTCACTTTCAAAACATTATCCCCAAACAATTACCCTTTATTTAGCATTTGAGTGTTTTCTTTCTAGCCTAATATTTTAAAAGTATTTATTTTAAATGGTTTCTTATCAGCATTAATATATTTTAGAGTTGTAAACATTGCAATACCCATTCACAAAACTGCTCAATCAATCAGTGTGTATGTTACATTTTGGAGGCAAAAATACATATTAACAATTCTCATGTGTACTATGAGTTGATTCTGAATATTTTAATTCGTGTTTATATTAGACATGGGGAGAAGAGAAGAAACATTTTAAGGAAAAAAAGATATAATGAAAGATGACTTCACTATATGAAGTTTAATCAAATACAGTAATCACCAAAAACATACCTCACCCTAAATGAGCATTATCATCTTTAATTTCTAATCGACATACCCAAACTATAAGTCAATTTATTTTTAAATTTCTCACAAAAGTAAATGAATGTAAATTTTTAGTTTCTGTACTTAACCTTGTGAAGGTTTATGTGATTTAATTTTTAAGAAATCACTGTAACACGTAATTGACTAACTGCCTATCTTAAATTCCTATTCTATACCTCCTTAGGCTGGAAAATCCAAATTCAAAACAACCAGAAAAAACAAACTCACTTAGAAACACAACCTATAATGTGATATCACTATTTTGGAAAGGAGAAAAAATATGGTATGCCATCTAGTAAAGATTCTGCTTGTCTAACAACTTCCAAATTCACTAACATTTTTAGAGAAAAAACAAACTACAAGTCTGCATTAGGAAACAGAGAAACTTGCTTTATCAAACCATAGTTAAATGACAGAAGAATGTATCCAAACTGAACACCCCCCACCCTGAGTCTTGTACTAATAAAAGTTACCTGAAGATAAGCACTTTAAGGAAAAGTCAACATCAGAAATGGTTTCTGAAGCTGTAGATAAAGCAGGAGATGTGTATGTTTCTGAGTGTATATATCTATCAACCACCACACTATGGCATATAGAATCCAGACATAATTAGTTTTATTTCTCTTCTTTCTCCCAAAAACTGATTGACTAACCTTAGATGTGATTCCTCTCACTACAAACTTATAACCACAATTTGTTTGTGTTTGCATTTAAGAATAGCTGCTTTTTGACATTATTAATAGTCTGAAAAGAGCTAGGAGAAAGTGAACTTAGCAGTACTGTGAAGTCTACTGTGTTTCACACAAGCTATTGATTTTTGTTAGCAGGGATAAGAACAAAAAAAGCAGTTTTTTGATTTTCTAATGTTATCTTTCATACTGTAATTGCCTTTCCAATAACATTTCATTCAATTAAAATTTACACCTCAACAACATGGTATGTAATAAGCAATATTGATCACCCACAACTTGGTAACTTACTGGTCAAATATCCAATATTAAATCAGTTTTGGGGTTTGAGCTAAGTCTACTGGGTCTCAGTGACCCATACAACACCCTGCTTTCAGCCCTGCAGCCTCTGGGATTCAATGGGCACATTGGTGTGTAGTTTCAAAAGGCCAAGGGCTGGGAAAAGTAGAGCAGGGAAAGCAAGAATTAAGACTTACCCTTTGCTTATAGAACAGGCTCCATTAATCTTAAGGTAAATTTTTCAGTTATAAAAAAAAAAGTTATAAGAATCTTTTAAGAGCCACTTCCCTTTTGCTTTGCGGTTGAAGTAACTGCCTAGTCAGGTGGACCAAGCATATTACAGATTCTGCTGGAATTTAGCATAGACTATGTGCAATTTGGGACAAATGGCCTGCTTCCTGGGTAAAAACGTGTCTTTTATAGAAAATATGTTTTTTTGTTTTTCCTTAATGTGGCTTCTACCCTCAATTAGAAAATATCTGCTGGGTCTCAGGGTCAGTTATTGGCCCAATGTGAGCATCCTAACAATAGAAGGCCAAGAACATGGAAAAGATTCTGAAAAAAAAAAGGAAAAATAATCTAGGGGAACAAATTCAAGTGGACATTTTTTTCACGTTTAAACTAGAGATAAAAGAAACTGAAGAAGTCAATCTGGACTGTAATTAAATGCAAGAACAGGACTAGCCCCCCCCCCCTTTTTTTTAAAAAAAAAAGAAATTCAACTTATCTTTGTAAAATAAAAGTTAGAAGTTTTGGAAAGGGAATTCCCAAGTGAATAAAACAGCAGTGAACTGCAAAGTACCTTCAGGCAAGAGCTGAACCGTGCACCACTTTGGACCAAGTCACTATTCTTCCCCCCCACCCCCCACCCCCGCCTTATTTTCACAGTAACTTACAACAAAGAGGAAATGTAAAAGTTGGCCATGTGAACCGACTCATCCCTAGCTTTAGGCAGATATGAAGCCCAATAGGCACCTCTTAAATTTAATTTCACGTGCACAATTGTGACGATAAATCCCCACTACCACTACACACAGAGTCCCCCTTGAGTTTAGCTAAATCTTTTCAACAGAAAACAAAAAATAAGAACTAAAACACTGCATTACCTTTGCTTTTTAGGTACTGAATGTTCAATTTCTAGCTGTTTCCCATGTAGCTCCACCTTCCCTAAAAGCAAAACGTGTTTTTGTAAAAATCTGAGTAGGGCTGGGACGCAGAAAGGTTGGGGGGTCACATTTCCGACCAGGAACCTTTTCCATTTTAATTCCAATCACGATGGAGGACAGGGCCCCGAGACGTTTTCCGACTCCTCTGCAAGTGCACTTTATTAACTACCAAACGGATTCCCCACTGGGGAGCCCGGGGAGGGGGTGGCCAGAAGCGCCTTGGAAAAATGTTGCTTAGGCATGAATATTTGCTTCCTGAGCTGTGTTTTGGCCGGGGAAGTCCGCTCCAGCGAGGAATGGAACGTGAAGATCAGGTCTCCGCTGCTGCTTTTTGTGTGCGCGCGCGAGAAGAGAGGGGGGCTCCGAGGAGCAGAATTTTGTCACGCGAGGAGAAAATGGGACTCCCTGCGGGGGGGGGGCGCGCCTGGCGGCGGGGGCAGAGGGGTGGCCGAGGGGGGCTGAGCGTGAGAGCGCCGGGCAGCCGCAGAAACGTACGTACCTCCCGAGTAGCTCTCTGGGGGAGAGCGCAGCATGGCGACTTTCGCGCGGCTCGCCCCAGCGCACATGCCCCAGGAAACCCCGCATTCCGGCGGCCCCAGCCCAGCGCACCCCGCCCTCCGCCTGCGGCGGGACCCCCACTGCGACCCCGACCCCCAGCCCTGGGGCCCCGCCGAACAGCTTCGAGGGCGAGGGGAAAGCTGGGGGGGGCGGATCTGGGGGCCCCGTCGGGTACAGGGGCTCCCTCGCTGGAGGCCCGGGGAGAAGCGGCCTCGCCCCCTTCCCCAGCTAGCGGGGCGTTCGGGGCCCCACGAGCGACGCGGCCGGGAATCCCGAGGCGCTGGCCCAGCGCGGCCGGCTGAGGGGCGTGGGGGGACGGGACGGGACGGGACGAAGCCGGCTCGTTACTGCGGGTGCTCCCCGGGCGAGCCGCGCAGGGCCCTGGGGAGGCGGGAGGCTCCGGCCCACGCGCGGAGGCGGCCGGGCTCAGCTCAGCTCAGCTCAGCTCACCCGAGAAAGTTTCGATGGCTTTCATGGCCCACTGCTCGTCGGGGCAGTCCACGAAGGCGTAGCCCGCCTTGACCAGGAAGGGGCCGCTGACGGAGATCTTGTGCTCGCTGAAGACTTTCTCCAGGTCGGCGGGAGTCACGTTCTCGTTGAGGTTGCCGATGTACAGCTTGTTCATGGCGGAGCGCGGCGGGGCGGCCGGCCGGCCGGCGCGGGACTGGTCGGCACGGGGGCGCCGCCACCCTGGGCGAACAAAAGGGGGACGCGCCCGGCCCGGAGGGAGCCTCGCGGCTGGCGGGGGAGCTGGGCGCCCTGGTGCGCCCGAGCGCCGTGGGGCAGTGGGTGGGTGGGCTCCGCCGCTCTCTGCCGCCCCCCGCCCCCGCGGAGTCGCCCTCGGGGGTCAGCGGACGCTCTGCGGGGCCGCCCGGCGCCGCCTCTCCATACGCCAGACCTGGGGAAAGGAGCGAAAATGTTTGCAAGAGGAAGCCACGTGGTGGGGCGCGGAGCCCGGCCCCTGGGGTGGGAGGGGCAGGCGCGGCCAGGCCCTGCATTTAAACACCCACCCCCTCGGATCGACCGTGCGCCCAAGTGGGGCTGGGGGGGCCCTCTCATCCGCCCCTTCTCGCTCGGTCTTTGAGCATCACCCCCAGCCGGGCGCCGCCACGGCTCGGATGAGATTTGCCCGGTGCAAACTTCTTAATCAAAGGGGAGATGGCGCCGGGGGAGGCTCCGCGTGGGCTGGGGGGGACCCCGGTGCCCCGCGCTCTGCGGGCAGGGCGGTACCAATGCCTCCGGCAGGAGAAAAGGGGTTTCGCTGCGGTGGCTCCCTGGGAAGCGCAAGGCGGGGCGGGGGAGGGAGCCATAAAGGGGGGAATTGCTGGCGGGGGGGGGTCCGCCGCCTTGGCAGGAAGGGCAGCGCACGCTGGTGAGCTGGGGGAAAGAAAGGAAGAAAGAATGAATGAACCTGGGGTGTTTGCTGGGTGCTCTGCACGCTCCACGCGGGGGAGGGGAGAAGCAGGGAAATGCACATGGCCCCCCCCAGGCGCACACACAAAAGGGGGCACATGTTTTGCTTTGCCAAGAAGGCGGAGGATGGACCCCACCCGAGCGCCTGGCCACGCGGGGGGGGGGCTGGGAACGGGAATTGCCCTGCTGCGGTGGGGGTGGAGATGGGGGTGGTCTTTCCCCTCTCTAACCCGCTGGCTTCTCTGAATGGCGACAGGCAGCCTCCTCCCAGCAGCCCCCGGCCCCATCTCCCCCTCCTCCCAGCAGTCCCCGCCCGGGCTCAGCCTTTCTTCCCCGGAGACTTTATTTGTAGGGGCCGTTCAGAGCAGCCTCCGCCCGCCCCCCGAAAAGAGGGGGAGGGGTGCGGAGCGACTCCAGCTGGGTTCCCCGGGCGCCGAGGTCGGATTTCATGAATGGACGCCGGCGCGGGGGAGTAACGAGGCGCGGTGAACACAGGAGCTCCCACGCGCGTTCCTCGGGGCGTGGGAAAGAGTCGGGGGGTGGGGGCTGCGTTTGTAAGTTCACCCACTAGTGGGCGGGCGGGTCTCGTCCAGCTCCTGCCAGCGCCTGGGCTGAGGCCGGCCCGGGGCACGGGGGGGGGTTATAATTTACAATCTCCTTCCAAATCCCCCAGGCAAGCGAGCTGCAGCAGCCGAGGCGGCTCAGAAGAGGCGCCAGTTCTCCCAGGAAAAGGCAGCGCTCCCCGGGCAGCCCCTTTCGAAACGTGCCGCCGCCGGGGCAGAGGGGCTGGGAGTTTGGAGTCCGCCGGCGGAGGAGCTTGGAGGAGCGAGCGGGTCCTGGGCAGCCGGGCGCAGAGCCGCTCCAGCAGCAGGTTGTTCGTGTTTACACCGGTCCCTTGTAGCTCCTTTGGGGGGCTTCGGGCGAGGCTCGCCTTTCAAATCCTAACGCCCAGCTGCCGTCTCCACTGCAGAGGAGGGTGACGCTTAGTCGGAACAGTTAGTTGGACTTTACCGAAAAAAAAATCCCCCAAAGAGCCACTCTTTGGAATGCTGGGAAAATAAATCGCCTGCCCTGTTCTGGACAGGCAACATGACCTACAAACGCCAAACGCCCAATCTGCAGACCCTACTACCGCTTACTAGCCCATGCTTTCTCTCTGGTGGGGAGCAGGACTACACTGGTTTTAATTATGCTAAGGTTGGGTTTCAAAAGCAGTTTAGTACCATGTGAATGGCATTTAATTTATTATAAACCATCAAATAAAACTCGTTTGGAAAATCCTTGTTTAAGGATGAGTATCTGGATTAGAGCTATTAGGTCTGCCTTGATAATGGCCCAGAAACTTTGGTTTATACAAATACTTTATTCACTTTTCTTTTGACTGCTTACTGTGGTTTATGGTGTTTTGTTGTTTTTTGGCCACAAGTTCAAAGATACAGGCCCTTCCAATATACACTACTCCATTTAGTAGTCCACTAAATATATTTCCATCTTTAAATTATTTGAGTTGTTTTTAAAGTAGTGCTTATGTATAGACAGCTGCTTTGATGAGGGTTTGCAGTCAAAAGTAGGCAGTAAACAAACTTTAAATCACTACTGTATTGTGTCAAGTATCGGAGGGGTAGCCGTGTTAGTCTGGATCTGTAACAGCAAGGAAGGGTCCTGTGGCACCTTATAGAGGTATTTCCAAGACCAGCATCTGATGAAGTGAGTCTGTGCTCACAAAAGCTCATGCTCAAAACTTTTGTGTTAGTCTATAAGGTGCCACAGGACCCTTCGTTGCTGTTACTCTATTGTGTGTAATTTACTCATACACTGAACTTTGGAATGTGTGAATTATATGCTACAAATATTTAGAAGTTTTAATAAAAAGACTTCTGTTTTTTGTCTTAGAATCTTTTTAAAAGCCACTATATCACCTTCTTTGCTGAATGCAAACAATAATATTGAGCTCCCTTTTAAAAATGTGTATTCTAGCTTGTTTTCCCCTCTTCCAGATGTATTGCTTATGGCTCTTTTAAAAAGAACCAAACTAAATTCACCAGAGAACTCTTTACAGGGGAACTGCTGTGACCATATGCCTGTTATTAAGGCATTCAGATTGTAATTTAAACTGGAAATTTACAGGTGAAAAGAACAGAGCAGTGAAATGTGCTTGTGTAGAGAAAATGTCCTTCAAATCTTCTTTGCAACAGATCTGACAACTGCAACCTCACTTTGAAATGTGTCTGAGATAAATGCAGTGAGGTAAAAGAAATGAGTTGTTCTGACCAATATTGGCCCCAGAGATCTTTTTCAAAATTTGACCAAAATGCTTTTGTTATAGTTCATTAATTTCCAAAGGGCCAAACCCATATAACATTACCCTTTAAAATAATGAAATCAAGAGAGCCTCTCCTAAACACAATCCAAACAAGGAGGGAAGTCTTTAATTTAGACCTGAAACCAGAAAGAATATCAAAGGACTTCCCCTTGGTGGAGCATTCCAGATGTAAGGTATTTAGGGAATGCAAACAGAAGAGGAGGCTAAATCATTGATCTACTTGGGGGAAAATAGGCTTGCATTCATTTACAGTTTACTTCAAGAAAATGATGTGAGGAGACTGTCCCACAATGTTAAAGTTCCATGGCTCAGCTGAACGTGTGAGAAATACACTTTTTGTAAAAGAATCTATTAAGAGAAACAAAATTTTCTCATGGAAATTTAACTGTTCCTACTAATAGCAACAAAAACCACTTTAAAAAAAAAACTGAACATCTTAAGCAACAGTTCTCATGCAATTTAAGAAGTCAGACAGTTTTATAAAGGGGTGTTTTTTTTTCCTGAAATGGAGTTGAATTTCTTTTTAAAAATCACTTCAGACTATTGCATTTTTATATATGGTTGAGGCATTTATAGAATGGAAGCCTCTCAGCTGAAGGCTTCTGACTTGATAAACATAGTCTGATTTTAGCATTTTGTTTCCTTTTTATTCTGGTATCTTTTGCAAACAATTGTTCTTATTGAGTTTTAAAAATGTGTCTGCAAGTATAACAATTGTTTTTTCATTTTAGATGTTTAGGAAAGTTCCTTTGCATTGAGTGTTGCAAGTGTTTTGGGGTGAAAAATGTGCACGTTTCAATGAAAGGGCACACATAAAGTCTACTATTTTCTATTTCAGATTAACACTGAGAAATTTTCTACATTGGAAATCTTTTTCGTACCTTAGTAACAAGTTAAATGCAGATAGTTCTTTACAAATTCTCATTTGAACCTTCCATGAATTTATTTCTCTAATTGCTTGTGCAGTTAGAAATAAGCTTTTGTACATTACATTTTAGTTTATTTAAAAACACACACACACACCTTGGAACTAAATTAGTCTAAACTAGCATGACTTTGAAAGTGTATTATTACTTGGGTCCAACAAATGTGTGATGAGAGTTTTAAATAAAATAAAATAAAATATATAAATCACAGAAGCAGTGGTTGTTTTTATTTTTCATTTAATTGGTATTAACCATTTAAGTTATAAAAACAAATGTTTAGATGGCTCTGAATGTAAAACAAGAGCCTGTAGAATAGTTCTCATTTATATAAAGACAAAAATAAAGACCGTTATAACTGTGAAATTTTTCATTTTACTGTAAGTGGAATCACAATTTAAACTGTATTTTGTTAAATTTGTGTTTGCATAGAAAATATTCGTAAGTGAAAAAGCAGCTTTCCTCAGAAGATTCAGTTGACAAAAGCTAGTTCTGAGAGATTTGTTTGAATTCCCACTCTTTATTAAATTAGCAGTTTGTTTTTACACCAGTTGATGGTCTGCATTAGCCTATTAATACCCTCTGAGTCTCTGAACATTTTAAATTAAAATTTGCTAATTTAAGTAATTTTTGGTCAAAGCACAGGGATAAAAGAGGATCAGTAATTCAGGATAAATGATCAGAAATATACTTTTCCTTTTGTGAAAGGACACTTAAATCAGGAATATATGTGAGATTTTAACATAGAAACAAGTCTGCATAAAAGAGAGCTAGTGTTTTAAGATGGAAATGGTTACAGCTGCAGCTTCCCTGGGGATATGAACATTTCATAAACTCTAGGTGCTTTAGTTAAAAACAAAGCAAACACTCAATGGGATTTAAGCTTAAAAAAAAGATCACATCTGAAAAAAGTTACCTGTGTTCTGATCACCAACTTGAAATGTTAAAGACAGAGGTTTTTGAAAATCTGTGTTTTTCTTCAGAACTATTTACAGTTTTTGCATTTGATTCATCCTACATGGGTCAGTTGTCTCTTGTCAGTTTCAGATTCTGGTTCTCCAGGACTAAAACAATGTGATCCTGTGTTTGGGTATACACATTTTTCAAAGAAAATACTCACACTTTGAAGAAAATAAATTAAACAAAACAAAATGTTTTCATTTACCTGTATCATGAAAATGCTTTTGCTCAGTTTTGTTTTAGTAAAATACTTTAAATTTGGAGTCTGAAACAGGTTGGGAAAAGACCTGCAACTGTATTTCAAGAGCTACTGGGAAAATATACTCTATTCCCTATAATTTCTCCATGAATGAATAGGTTACTTTGGTTTTACAGCAGAATTTTCTAATCTACAAGTTGGTCTTTCTCTCTTTCCCTCTCTCACTTCCCCTCTATCACCTCCCCCCAACAGCTGTTGTGAACAAATGTACTGGTGCTTTTATGGGACTTTCCCCATGGCTTGGATGAGTGATGAAAAGATTGGGTTTTGATGCAGTGAATAAGCAAAACTTACAGAGCTTGCAAAGCAATGAGGAGGATGAATTCTGCCCCTGGTGTTCTTCCACTGACCTTGTTGAAGGAGGAGGTGAGCTCTTGAAACCTCCAACTCCCCTCACGGTTTTCAAAACACAGAATAAATGTTGTCCTCCCCATGTACAGCTATGAGATTCTGATGCTTTTTAAAAGGGAAGCCTAGGAGCAGGGAGATCAGATTCTGACTTCACTCATTCAGAAGCTAATGCCCCTGTTCCAGATTTCCACTACTAAATGAATCCAGAATCAGGCCCTGTGGTTCAAGGTATAATTCAAATCCTTTACTCAGTGAGAGATCTCTAGAATCAAACGTTCCCCTTTGCCTTTGTAAACTACCTGTAACACAGGGAAATTAGTGTCTTGCTGCCTAATGCCATTTGATTTTTGTCTAAAGCTAATCAATCACGCACAAAATCACTGCCTCTCATGGACTGGGGCCCTCAGGATCTGATTCATATCCTGGATCACTTAATAAATTACAGAGTTCTCATGGGCCATCCCTTCAGTCCCTGCCTTACTCTTGTTTTGTGGCAACAATACATTAAAAAGTGATGTTAAGATGGTAGTAAGGACCTGAGAGGGCCATAAACTTATTTTACTGTGGCAGCTGCTTGATCCTAATTCCTTCCTGGTATAACTGTGCTGTTAATTTCCTCACCCCTGCTATGGACATACTTGATCAAGACGGATGCTATCCCCTTGTTACCTGAAGCTCCCACTGTTCTAATGCATCTGCTGAAAAGGGTCTTTGCCCAGGCAAGCTTATGCTGCGATATATCTGCTAGTCTGTGTGGTACCACAGGACTTCTCGTTCTTTTCACTGTTCTAATCTCTCCCACTCAACCAGCCATTTTGTTCTCGCTCAGTCTTCAGGGCAAGGAATAGAAAGCCTTTTATGTGGGGAAAATAATAAACAAAATCTTAATGGGGACAAATCGGGGTAGTTTTAATGGAGACAAATCACGCTAGTCCAGATGAACCCTATCCACTACCTGTAGTACGTGTTAGCTGGACACCCTTAGACAAAAATGACTGGGTTTTGTCTCCACTAAGATTTTCACAGGAAGGTAGTTAGCTGGATGTAGAAATATGCTTTGTCTCTTTGCTGTGAAGACACGGCCCTTGTTATTTTTTCTTTCTTGAAATCAACACTGCAGGTTGAATCTCTCTAGTCCAGCACACTCTGGTGCTTCATTTAAATCTTTGCTCTGGGTGGGGCTGAGGGGTACGGTGTGCAGGCTGCTCTGGGGTGAGAGACCTGCCTCATTCCCCTCTCACCACAGCAGCAGATTGGGGCTGGGCGAGAAGTGCCTCTCCATGGTCGCTAAAGCTCCAGTGGCCACAGGTGGGGGGAGGGGTACATGTCCCCTGCCTGGGGCAGGTCTGGGTTTATCTGCCCCTTGCAATCCCCAGCCAGAGTGGGGAATGCAGCAAACTCTGTGCTCCCCTCTCACTCCCAGACAAAGGGGAACAGCCAGCAATGTTCCCACAGGAAATAGGGCAGGGGAGGGGGCAATTCCCACACCTCCTGTACAAACAGCAAGGCAGTGACCTGGTCTGAAGTACAACATCCACTTACTGCGGGCCACAGGGGCATTGTAAACGGGAACCACGAACTGCTGGCCCACCAGTGCAGGAGTTAATCGGTGCTTGTATGGCCCACACACCTTCTGGGTGTGATTCATGGTCCCATCTTGTGGCACATAGAGCACTTACGGAGAGGCAGACTGAGCCTCCTCTACACGCTTAGCTGAGAGTCAGCTGGCTTTCACATCACACTGAAGGGGCTCCTGCACTATGCTCCAGAGGTTCCAGTCCACCTGTTGGTGGTTACACTAGTCCTGAAGAAGAGTTGCTGCTCGAATATCTAAGAGGCTTCTCTGGGTGGCAGTCGGGCTGTTGGTCTCTGGGGCTGGGCGTCACAAGGCAGGGTGTTATGCATATGAGCACAAGCCACGCAAGAGACACCTCTTCCTGGAGTAAAATTGTCTGTGTTTTTGCCCGGCTAGGCACACGTTGTAACTGTGCCTCGTCAGGCAAAAATTGCCCACTCCTCCTAGGACAGGGTGGCCTCCCAAGCCATCTGGGGCTGATTTACTGAGCTCTTTTACAGAAGTGCTCCCCCACTTGTATGCCAACATTGCTCAGCTAACTCAGCCATTTCCTTATACCTAAGTGAGCCACATGTAAATTTCAGCTATCCCTACTGCAAGGTCCAGCCCTCTCCACTGAGCCCTCATTGCTTCTGCCATCCTGTGTGCATGGCCCAGGCCAGATCCTGTGCTTCACTGCACAGGATTTTTTCCCAGGCTGTTGTGTCAGAGGCAATAGTAACTCTAACTTTTTTTTCTATCTGTGTGTGGAATAAATTTGATGTGCATCATGGTATGTGCAGATGTACATCACCAGTAGGAATGCACCCTGCCTGCTGGGAGCATTGTGGGCACTCTGCTTATCAGCTGGTGGCATTTGAATCTTTCCTGGGTTGCTGGTCAAGCACTCAGATTAAGAGGAACTGCTTGCAGGTGGACTTTATCTGCCCTTTGTGTGGGGGACTCTCAGCATAGGACTTAGTCAGAGTTCTACCTGCAAAGAGGGCAGTTGCACCCAAGTTAAAGCAGAGGCTGATTGTGACCAACCCGCCCCAGCCAGATAAGTTAGTCTCCAAACCCCGCTCAGAGGGCTTTCTGTGTGAAGGGGGTGGAGCTAAAACCCAGAGAAAGTCCTAGGTTAACCATGCAGTGAAGACAGGCGGTTTGTCTGCTGCCTAGAGTTATAATGAGCCTGTGGCAAAGCACAGAATTCAGACAAGGGTCCCTGGTCTCACTCCAGTACTTCTGTTCATATTTATCAAATACTTTCACATGCCCTGAAATCCTCAGCTGAAAGGTGCTGCAGAGGTGCCACATATTAAAGCAGACCAAATCCTAAGAACAACAGGGAATCTTGTACTGGACATGACACAAGAAGTCATTCTTCCGCTCTACTCTGCGCTGGTTAGGCCTCAGCTGGAGTATTGTGTCCAGTTCTGGGCACCACAATTCAAGAAAGATGTGGAGAAATTAGAGAGACAAGAATGATTAAAGGTCTAGAGAACGTGACCTATGAAGAAAGGCTGAAAGAATTGGGCTTGTTTAGTTTGGAAAAGAGAAGATTGAGGGGCGACATGATAGTGGTTTTCAGGTATCTAAAAGGGTGTCATAAGGAGGAGGGAGAAAACTTGTTCTTTTTGGCCTCTGAGGATAGAACAAGAGGGAATGGGCTTAAACTGCAGCAAGGGAGGTTTAGGTTGGACATTAGGAAAAAGTTCCTAACTGTCAGAGTGGTCAAACAGTGGAATAAATTGCCAAGGGAGGTTGTGGAATCTCCATTGCTGGAGATATTTAAGAATAGGTTAGGTAGGTGTCTGTCAGGGATAGTTTAGACAGTACTTGGTCCTGCCATTGGGGCAGGGGGCTGGACTTGATGGCCTCTTGTGGTGCCTTCCAGTCCTAGTATTCTATGATTCTATGATTTGTTAATGTTAAGAACATGCTTTAATTACTGTCCCAAACTGGGGCCTGAATTAGTGCCCAGAGATCAGTCATTGGTAGTATTAAACTGTGGCTAGTTGGAAACTCAGTCGACACAGGTTCCATTCTTTAATTTCAGAGCAAGTAAGCCATTTCAGCTGGTTCCCAGACAAAGGCACTGAAGTCACCACGACTCTGAACAGCCGGTCAGTATTTCATGTTGCTGGGTTTTTATTTCACCCTATTAAGTTCCCATCGTCCAAAGAAACTTAATGACGGGAAAACAAATGGGTTGCACTTTGGAGAAACAAGATATCCGAGTTGGCTGGGAGTTTAGTACTCAGAATACATATCATAAAGACATTGGAATACACTATTCCAACCTATTGATTAGCAAGCACGCTCAGAGCACAAATTGGTTACTTGTAGCTATTTAGTACTCTTATATTGCATTGTTATTACAATGCCATTAAGGTGGCTGCGTGGGTTAGGGCTTCAGAAGAACCGATTTGTGTAGGTGGAAGCTGGCGTAAGGGACTTCATGAGGCTCTTATGCTTGAGGCCATTGGTTCAACTCCAGGCCAGATTAAACGCACCTCAGTGCTGTTTAGTTAATGAATAATTTCCCCTCCTTTCACCCATTCTACCCAAAGATCTCAAACTCTACCCAATAAAATCTTAGCACCCTTCTGAGGTAGGCAGATGGAGAAACTGAGGCAGGGATGAAGTGATTGGACTTGGTGGCCTCTCGAGTTCCCTTCCAGTTCTAGTATTCTAGGATTCCTTCAGTCAGGAGATCTTATTTTATTCCTGGAACTGATCTAAGTTACACAGACATCAGCACTCTTCTGCTGGTATAGACTGCCTCCCCACAGCAGAGGGAGAGGGTAGCTGGTCCAGCACTACCAGCAAACCCTACTGAATATAGACAAAATCTGAAAGCTTGTCTACACTTGAAACACTACAGCAGTACTCTCATGGGTAAAGTTAATCCACCTCTTTAACAGGTGCTAGGTAGGTTGATGGAAAGATGTTTGTGTTGAACTAGCATTGTCTACACTGGCATTACATTGGCATAACTATCTTGCTCAGGGAAGGTGTGACTTCTTCACTACACTACACTAGGTCAAAAAGTTGATTTAAGATACACAACTCCAGCTATGACAATCACGTAGCTGGAGTCAAAGTATTGGAGCTAGCTGTCCCCACAGCAGGAGATAGATGGAAGAAACTTTCCTGTCGACCTCCCTTACTCCTTGCGACAGTGAGGAATACTGGGGTCAACAGTAGAGTCCCAGTGGTTTGATTTAGTGCATTCTTCACTAAGCATGATAAATCAAACACCGGAAGATCAACCTTGATCAAGTCAGTCTTCCAGTAAGTAAAGACACACCCTGAGTGACAGAACTGAGTCAACTTAACTTTTGACTGTTAGCCTGGCCTGAATCTCTAGCTGTTACACTTGCTAAGAAAACCAGAAAACATGACCCAAATGTAATGGATGTGTTAGCAAGTGCACAGAGTCTAGACCAGCCTCAACACAAGGTGTGAAACTCCCCCTTCATCTCTGGGTTTGTCTGCACTGAAAGGTTTAAATTCCAGTTTAGGCAGACATACCCTCGCTAGCTATGCTCAAGCTAGTGTGCTAAATATAGCAGTATAGCCATGGTAGCTGGTGAGCCTCGGCATGATGCTCCTGTGGCCACATCTGCTATTTTTAGCATGCTAAGGGTATGCCTATACTTACCAGGAGATCGACCTGGTCAAGATAGATCTTCCAGGGTTAGATTTTGGAAACCTAGCAGGGACACATGAAATCAAACGATCAGGAATTGACAGTCGACTCCTGTACTCCTCATTATTGTGATAAGTAAGGGAGGGCGATGGAAGAGTTTCTCCCGTCAACCTCCGTGTGTGAGGATGGCCACATAAGTCGATCCTAGATACTCTGATTCAAGTTATGCAATTGTCATAGCTGGAATTGCGCATCCAGCATCAACTTTCAGTTAGTTTCAGCCATACTAACCTGTTTCAGCAAAAACAAAGAGTCCTGGCATTAAACATTAAAAAGGTCATAGAGCAGTTTTTAAACTAAGAGGTGGGGGAAAGCCGATTGGTGCGGGGGAGCACCTGGATCGGACGGAGACTTCTCTTACACGAGGCTCCATAGACAGGGCTTCCCTAGAAGTTAGTCAGATAGGGAACGTGGGAAATAATATATGGGCAAGATCAGATGTGAAACAATCGTGCATAAAAAAATCCAACGCGTCTGTGAAAGGCGGACATATAAATAGTGGTAGTTTTCTAACATGCTTTTACACTAATGCTAGGAGTCTGTCTAATAAGATGGGTGAACTGGAGTACCTCATATCAAAGGAGGAAGTTGACATAATAGGCATCTCAGAAACATGGTGGAATGAGGACAATCAGTGGGACACTATCATACCGGGATATAAATTATATCGGAAAGACAGAACAGGTCGTGCGGGTGGCGGAGTGGTACTATATGTGAAGGATAATATAGAATCAAATGAAGTAAAAATCCTAAAGGAATCAAAATGTTCCATAGAATCATTATGGATAACAATTCATTCCTCTAATATGAATATGGCATTAGGAATATATTACCGACCACCTAACCAGGACAGTGATAGTGATGCTGAAATGATGAGGGAGATTAGAGAGGCTATCAAAATAAAAAACACAGTAATAATAGGAGATTTCAATTATCCCCATATTGATTGGGTGCATATCACCTCAGGACGGGATTCAGAGATTAAATTTCTTGATGCCTTAAATGACTGCTTCTTGGAGCAGCTAGTACAGGAACCCACAAGGGGAGAGTCGATTCTCGATCTAGTCTTGACTGGAACGCAGGATCTGGTCCAAGAGGTAACTGTTACTGGACCGCTTGGAAATAGTGACCACAATATAATAACTTTTAATATTCCTGTGTTGGGAAGAACACCGCAGCGGCCAAACACTCTGGCATTTAATTTCAAAAAGGGGAATTACACTAAAATGAGGAAGCTAGTTAAACAGAAACTAAAAGGTAGAGTAATTAAACTAAAATCCCTGGAAGCTGCATGGAAACTGTTTAAAGACACCATACTAGAGGCCCAACTTAAATGTATACCCCAAATAAAAAAACACAGTAAGAGACCTAACAAAGAACCACCATGGCTAAACAGCCATGTTAAAAAGGCAGTGAGAGAGAAAAGGGCAGCTTTTAAAAAGTGGAAGTCAAATCCTAGTGAGGAAAATAGAAAGGAACATAAACACTCCCAAATTAACTGTCATAATGTAGTAAGAAAAGCCAAAAAAGAGTTTGAGGAACAGCTAGCCAAAAATTCAAAAAACAATAGTAAAATGTTTTTTAAATACATTAGAAGCAGGAAGCCTGCTAAAAAAGCAGTGGGGCCCTTGGATGATAAAGATATAAAAGGAGCGATCAAGGAAGACAGTGCCATTGCGGAGCGATTAAATGATTTCTTTGCTTCAGTCTTCACGGCTGAAGATGTTACAGAGGTTCCTAAATCTGAGCCAGCCTTTTTAGGCAACAAATCTGAGGAACTCACTCAGATTGAAGTGACATTAGAGGAGGTTTTGGAATTAATTGATAAGCTGAATAGTAACAAGTCTCCAGGACCAGACGGCATTCACCCAAGGGTTCTGAAAGAACTCAAATGTGAAATTGCGGAGTTATTAACAGTGGTTTGTAACCTATCCTTTAAATCCACTTTGGTACCAAATGACTGGAAGACGGCCAATATAACACCAATATTTAAAAAAGGCTCTAGAGGAGATCCTGGCAATTATAGACCGATAAGTTTAACATCAGTACCAGGCAAATTAGTAGAAACACTAGTAAAGAGTAAAATTGCAAGGCACATAGAAGAGCACAAATTGTTGGGCAAAAGTCAGCATGGTTTCTGCAGAGGGAAGTCGTGTCTGTCTAATCTATTAGAATTCTTTGAAGGGGTTAATAAACATGCGGACAAGGGGCACCCAGTGGACATAATATACCTAGATTTCCAGAAAGCCTTTGACACGGTCCCACACCAAAGGCTTTTATGTAAATTAGGTGGTCATGGGATAGGAGGAAAGGTCCTTTCATGGATCGGGAATTGGTTAAAAGACAGAAAACAAAGGGTTGGAATAAATGGTAAATTTTCACAATGGAGGGGGGTAACTAGTGGTGTTCCCCAGGGCTCAGTCCTGGGACCGATCCTGTTCAACTTGTTCATCAATGATCTAGAAAATGAGGTAAGCAGTGAGGTGGCAAAGTTTGCAGATGACACCAAGTTGTTCAGGACAGTCAAAAGAAAAAGGGATTGTGAAGAACTACAAAAAGATCTCAGCAAACTGAGTGATTGGGCAGCAAAATGGCAAATGAAATTTAATGTGGGTAAGTATAAGGTAATGCATGTTGGAAAAAATAACCCAAATTACACGTACTACATGATGGGGTCAAATTTAGCTACGACAGATCAGGAAAGGGATCTTGGAGTTATAGTGGATAGTTCTCTGAAGACATCCACGCAGTGTGCAGTGGCAGTTAGTAAGGCAAATAGGATGTTAGGAATTATTAAAAAAGGGATCGATAATAAGACAAAAGATATCATACTTCCCCTATATAAAACTATGGTACGCCCACATCTCGAGTACTGCGTGCAGATGTGGTCTCCTCACCTCAAAAAAGATATATTGGCATTAGAAAAGGTTCAGAAAAGGGTGACTAAGATGATTAGGGGCTTGGAAAGGGTCCCATATGGGGAGAGGCTAGAGAGACTGGGACTTTTCAGTTTGGAAAAAAGGCGATTGAGGGGCGATATGATAGAGGTATATAAAATCATGAATGGTGTGGAGAAAGTGAATATAGAAAAATTATTTACCTTTTCCCATAATACAAGAACTAGGGGACACCAAATGAAATTGATGGGTAGTAGGTTCAAAACTAATAAAAGGAAATTTTTCTTCACACAGCGCACAGTCAACCTGTGGAACTCCTTGCCCGAGGAGGCTGTGAAGGCCAGGACTCTATTAGGGTTTAAAAAAGAGCTTGATAAATTTTTGCAGGTTAGGTCCATAAATGGCTATTAGCCAGGGATAGAGTATGGTGCCCTAGCCTTCATAACAAGGGCAGGAGATGGATGGCAGGAGATAAATCACTTGATCATTGTCTTCTGTTCTCCTTCTCTGGGGCACCTGGCATTGGCCACCGTCGGCAGATGGGATGCTGGGCTTGATGGACCTTTGGTCTGACCCAGTATGGCCATTCTTATGTTCTTATGTTCCTGCAGCACCTTGAAAACTAACAAATTCATTTACACATAAGCTTTCCTGTGCTGGAACCCACTTTGTCAGATGCATGACATGGGAATTTCAGTTTGGAAAGGAAGGGTGGAGGCTCTTTTCCATGCCCTGCCCAGTCGGATTTTGGGATTAGAGGGAAGCTGGGATAGCAGTTCATAAACCTGGCAGCAATACATGTGCCAGACTTCAAAAGCAGTGTGATGGCTAACTTGACAAGACACAATAGACAGCAACATCAGAATACAACTAATCAAACTAGGAAAATATAGTCCAGATTAAATTACTATAAAGTGGGTGAACAATTGATTGAACCACTGTATGCAGAAGAGTTATCAGTGGTTTGATAGCAAGCTGGGAAGGGCTATCTAGTCATGCCCCACCAGAGCCATTCTTGGGTCCAGTACAGGTTGGGACCCGACCAGTGCTAAACCAGAAAGTTTGCCAGACCCCAGGAGGTCAATGTTGTCTGCCAGCATTACCACCACTTCCACTGCTTACTGGGCTCTTAGAAGACATAGGAAAGCAAGTAAGGTCAGCCATAGAGTTGTAGACAGGACTGGGAACCCTTCTGTGGTAGGAGACTTCCCTAGGGATTCTATCCGACAATAGTAATGGAGCCAGAGTGGGAAAGACAGCCTGGGAGCCATTGGCTTTAGTGCCATGACTCCCACTTAATACCAATGTAAATTCAAAGAGAATTGGCCTCTGAGTGAGTAACAGCTGCCACTTGCATTTGGTGGAGGAAGTGAGGGGAATTAAGCAACATTGTCCCTCTTTATCAGGCCCTATGAACTAACACAGGTACCATGCTGTGTCTATTACACCCATAACATGCTCCAGTTCTTAATTTTGTGATACAGCCAGGCTTAATTGCCATTAATGTAAACATATTTTAAAAGAGTATTTTCCTGCTCTGGAGGTCAATGGACCTAATGTAGCTTATCTAAGTGGCTTTGATTTGTTTTAATTAGCTGGCTGGTTTCCTGTTTATTTCATAGTGATAGATATGGTCCAGCCCACCTGTTTTATATATAAAGGCTGACAATCCCAGGTGGAGACCAGAATCTTCTGGAGTCCTAAGTGCTACATCAGAGGACCAGGAAGGTAAGAAACTCAAATCCCATTGCTTTATTTTCCTAATCTCTCCTCTAAAATAATAGTGCAATGGCAGCAAAGGACATTGACATTTTCAGGCATGAGGGGTAAAAGCAGGAAGGTAAGAGCTGCTTGACCTGTCAGACCTCTGCTCCATCTAACTTAGTGTCCTGTCTCAGACAGTGCCAGTAAGAGAGTTTCAGGGCGAGCCACATTATTATTATATAAGTATATATATTATATATACTTCAAGCCAACAAGCCACACTCAAGCAGATGTGTGGCTAGTGTCTTGCACACGTCTAGATTGTGATAGCCTCACTAGTGCTGCCTATGGCTTGCAGTGCTAGAGCTGTCCTAGGTAGAACCCTGCCACGTCCCATCTGTGGCTCCTCTCACTCCCAGCTGCAAGGGTTGTGCTGGGGAAATTCTCCCTTGATTCCTTCTAGGCTGCTTAGGGCTCCTGTTTGCCATCAGAACAGCACAGAGAGGCAGGAGGGAAGGGACTGTCCAAAAGCCTTTCTTTTGGTCCCGCTGACTCTGGGGCAGCTTCTCTGTGCTCTGGCTGCCCAACCTCTCAAGCATGGAGGAGATAGTCCTTCCCCGTTTCGCAGTCTCTCCGGCAGGGCGAGCAGCATTTTCCCATGATGGGAAAACCTGTGTGTTCCAGTGACCATGGGAGGTATGTTGAGGGGGAATTTTCACTCCTGGCAGGGCCACCCAAGCTGGACAGGTCAAAGGGTAGGGGCCAGATGAAAAGCAGATCACTTGCCCTTCGGGTTGGGGGTGGAGGCACAGGCCAACAGTCTATCCTCATAAACCAGTTAAGTAACAGTGACTTGACAAGGGAGCAATGCTGATGAACAACTTGATGGGGAGAGACAGGAGAGTGTTTCTTATGCTGTAAACAGTGGCTGATAGGGATTTAGATTCAGAATTTCATACCAGAACCCCAGTCCTGTAATGGCATTAAAAACATCATCACATTATTGTGCTAACTCAATTTTTACTTTCAGAAAATCTCTAAGCAGTTTAAACCTTTTTCTTCTGGCTCGGGCAAATTTAACATAATCTGAGAATGTTTTACTACAAGTTTTCCCTTTCTTTCATACATGGTGAAATTCTGCCCTATCCCTACACTTGTTATTTAAGCTTTATTCTTTTTAAAATGAATCAAAAACTTCTCAACTTTGCCTTTCACATAATTTCTTTTTGCAGGTTATTAGCACATTCTGCAAACATCTGTCTTCTATTGTTTTAGATGCAAGCATTTAAGATTGTTGTTTAGCTGTATATTTGATTTAAACACCAGACATGTTGTATCTTAATTCATTCAGTCTTGATACATTTGATTTAAAAAAACCCATTCCTTTCATTTAACCTCTATCTATCATTTGCACTTAATCAAAAAGCTGCAAAAATATTCTTAAATGTCCTGGTTTTCCTGAAGTGAAAAGTGTATAATTCATTAAATGGCATCTAAAATTTTCACAGTTTCTGCAAAATCAGAATTAAGAGACTGATCTTGGAAATCCTTTAGAACATAAGTAACTGTATTTATGTGAGTAAAGTTACTCTTCAATAAAGCGTAGCTGGATTGGGCATCTAAATGCTGATCAGTAATCTCTGTTATTGTTGTTAATAATAATAAAACTCAGCACTGCAACAAACATTCCTCAATATCTGTAAAAGAGTGAGATATTGAACAACAAAATGCATGTTTTCAATGTGGGAAATGAAACTGAGGAACTGTTCTGGATTGAAGTGTCATTAGAGGAGGTTTTGGAACAAATAGATAAACTTATTGTTAACAAATCACCAGGACCAGATGACATTCATCCAAGGGTTCTGAAAGAACTCAAATGGGAAATTGCAGAACTATTAACACTAGTTTGTAAGATGTCCTTTGGATCAGCTTCCGTACCTAATGACTGGAAGATAGCTAATGCAACGCCAATATTTAAAAAGGGCTCTAGAGGTGACCCTGGCAATTATAGACTGGTAAGTGTAACGTCAGTTCCGGGCAAATTAGTTGAAACAATAGTAAAGAATAAAGTTGTCAGGCATGTAAAAACATAATTTGATGGGCAAAAGTCCACAAGGTTTCTGCAGAGGGAAATCGTGTCTCACTGATCTGTTAGAGCTCTCTGAAGGGGTTAACAAACATGCAGGCAGGGGTGATCCAGTGGATATAGTATACTCAGATTTCCAGAAAGCCCTTGACAAGGTACCTCATCAAAGGCTCTTATGTAAATTAAGCTGTCATGGGGTAAGAGGGAAGGTCCTTTCATGGACTGAGAACTGGTTAAACGACAGGAAACGGAGGGTCGGCACAAATGGTAAATTTCCCGAATGGAGAGGGGTAACTAGTGGTGTCCCCCAGGGGTCAGTCCTAGGACCAATCCTGTTCATTTTATTCACAAATGATCTGGTGAAGGGGGTGAGCAGTGAGGTGGCAAAGTTTGCAGATGACACTAACTTGTTCAAGATAATCAAGACAAAGGCAGACTGTGAAGAACTTCAAAAAGATCTCATCAAACTGAGTAAATGAAATTTAATGTGGATAAGTGTAAGGCAATGCACATAGAAAACAATAATCCCAACTGTACTTACAAAATGATGGGGGCTAATTTAGCTATAATTGATCAGGAAAGAGATCTTGGAGTTATCGTGAATAGTTCCTTGGAAACACCCATGCAGTGTGCAGAGGCAGTCCAAAAGGCAAATAGGATGTTAGGTATTATTAAAAAAAGGATAGAAGTATCTTACTGCCCCTATATAAATCTATGGTACGCCCACATCTTGAATACTGTGTACAGATGTGGTCTTCTCACCTAAAAAAAGACATCCTGGCACTGGAAAAGGTTCAGAAAAGGGCAACTAAAATGATTAGGTGCTTAGAACAAGTCCCGTATGAGGAGAGGCTAAAAAGATTGGGACTTTTCAGTTTAGAAAAGAGGAGGCTGAGGGGGGACATGATAGAGGTATATAAAATTATGACAGGTGTGGAGAGGGTGAATAAAGAGAAGTTATCTACTTGTGCTCATAATACAAGAACTAGAGGCCACTGAATGAAATTAATGGGTAGCAGGGTTAAAACTAATAAAAGAAAGTTCTTCTTCATTCGGCACACAGTTAACCTGTGGAACTCCTTGCCGGAGGAGACTGTGAAGGCTAGGGCAATAACAGAATTTAAGAAAGAGCTCGATAAATTCATGGAGGTTAGGTCCATAAAAGGCTATTAGCCAAGGGTAGGAATGGTATCCCTGGCCTCTGATTGTCAGAGTCTGGAGATGGATGGCAGGAGACAAATCGCTTGCTCGCTGTCTTCAATCCACCCCCTCTGGGGCACCTGGCACTGGCCACTGTTGGCAGACAGGCTACTGGGCTGGATGGGCCTTTGGTCTGACCCCGTATGGCCATTCTTATGTTCTAAAAGACGGGACAATATTTTTCAAAAGTGTTTGCCGAGCTGAGATGTTAATTCAAAGCAGCCAAACACCCAACAAGTGGTGAACTCAAACCTCGAAAAAGCCATGTGGATTAGTGAGATCTCAAAGACCACATCTTCTTGAGGTGGGACCCAAATGGCTTTGGGAGCATCTCTATTCACTTCAGTGGACTTTGGCTTACGTCTTTATTCAAGGTCCTCTTCAACTGAATGGAAAAAGACCCACTGATTTAAATAGAAATTAGATTGGTCTCAGGAATCCTGCAGAAAAGTTACACAGAATAATCTTCCTCTTGGGATGCCATATTATTGCTATTTATTACGGACAGCCCTGATCTGAAGCTACTGAAGCCAATGGAAAGACTCCTGCATACTTCACTAGGCTTTGGAGCAACCCCTTTTGTAGACATGGATGATAATGTCCTTGGGTTTGTCTGTTATGGGGATGATAGAAGCATAGCTCCAATGCCTTAGCTTTGCTAGTACAGACCCACAGCACAGGAGCTGGCTACAGCAATGGACAGGTGTTTCTGTTGTTGCAGAATCTCCCCTTTCCTGAGGGGTGGTAGCTAGGTCAGTGTTGAGGTTCTCCTGGTGCCCTAGCGGAGTCTACACCAGAAGGTTAGGTCAGTATGGCTGTGTTGGTCAGAGGCATGAATATTTCGCATTCCTGCAAGACATAGCTATGTTATAAGCGAGGACGACACCTTAGCCTCAAGGAATTTACAGTCTCTCAGGTACTCGGGATTATGATATAAAAGTTTGCTCAAAATCAGTTCCTGATACCTTAAGCTAAGGAATTGGGAACAGAAAAAAACGTGTGTGGAAGTCGCTTTGTATTCCAGAGACAAAAGCCTGTTCCAAGCATAGGTACTGGATTCATACATTACTATTACACATTTCCTTAAGCTTGCTGAACTATTAGCAGACCACTCAATGGTCTACCCTTGCCGGTCATCTTACTACGTTCTGTTTACCTTTAGAGAACCAACCCAGGAGAATGCTGTCCTTGAAAGTTCTTGCTCTGTTACTGGCCTCTCTGAGCCTTGTTCTCACAGAGGAGAATGGCCTCAGGTAAGTAATAAAACAATTTCTGTGTACTTTTAGACTGGATCGAGCACTATTTTAGTATCCACATGATTCCATCGGGAATTGGATTGGCTCACACCTTGGCTTACCCAGAAAATCTTGAATGATCTCAAAATCAAAAAGGAATCCTATAAAAAGTGGAAACTGGGTCAAATTTAAAACGATGCATATAAACAAATACCAGTATGTGGGAACAAAATTAGAAAGGTGAAGGCACAAAATGAACTCTGTCTAGCTAGAGCCATAAAGGGGAATAAGAAAACATTCTACAAATATATTGGGAGCAAGAGAAGGACCAAGGACAGGGTAGGTCCGCTGCTCAACAAAGAGGGAAAAACAGTAACAGAAAATGTGGAAATGTCAGAGTTGCTTTGGTTTTCAACAAGAAGGCTGGTGGTGATTTGACACCTACAAGAGTGTATGCTGGAGAAAAGAAGGCAGATTCAGAAGTTAAAATAGGAAAAGAACACATTCAAATTATTTAGAAAAGTTAGATGTCTTTAAGTCACCAGAGCCTGATGAAATGCACCCTAAAGTACTCAAAGAGCTGTTTGAGGAGGTTTCTGAGCTATTAGTTATCACCTTAAAAAAAAGTCATGGAAGACAGGGGAGATTCCAGAAGACTGCAAAAGGGCAAACATAGTGCCCATCTATAAAAAGGGAAATATGGAGAAACTGGGAAATTACAAGATCAATCAGTTTAACTTCTGTGCCAGGAAAGATAATGGAGCAAATAATTAAAGAACCCATCTGCAAACATCTGGAAGAGAATAAGTTTGTATGTTATAGTCAGCATGGATTTGTTGAGAACAAATTGCATCAAACCAACTTCATAGCTTTCTTTGATAGGATAACAAGCCTTGTGGTGAAGGGGGCAGCAGAAGACATGATATACCTAGAATTTAAGCATTTGATACAGTCTTACATGACCTTCCTATCAGTAAACGAAGGAAATACAACCTAGATGGGGCTACTATAATGTGGGTGCGTAACTGGCTGGATAACCATTCTCAGAGAGTGTTTTCATTTATTCACAGTCACGCTAGAAGGCAATAACAAGTGGGGGTTCTGCAGGGATCAGTTCTGGGGCCAGTTCTATTCAATATCTTCATAAATGATTTGGATATTGGCTTAGAGAGTATTCTTAGTAAGTTTGTGAATGATACCATGCTGGGAAGGGTTGTGAGTGCTTTGGTGGATAAGGTCAGAATTCAAAATAATCTGGACACACTGGAGAAATGATTTGAGGTAAATAGGATGAAGTTTCATAACCCTTATGTTAGGACAAGAAGCAATGGGCTTAACTTACAGCAAGGGAGGTTTAGGGGCTGGACTGTCAGTTAACAGTTGGAATAAATTGCCTGGGGAGGTTGCAGAATTTCCATCACTGGAGATTTTTAAGAGCAGGTTAGAAAAACAAAAACAAAAAGCAGCTGTCAGGGAGGGTCTAGACATGGTGCTTGGTCCTGCCATGAATTTAGAAGACTGGATGTGATGATCACTCTGGGTCTCTTCAGGTCCTAACATTGGTCGGGTTTCCCTGGAGGGCACTTATACAAAACGGATGTGATATAACTCCTCCCCTTCCATGATTACTGTAAATTCCCTCTTCCACCACCTGTAGGACACAGATGACTCCCATGAAATCAACAGGAGTTACTTGTATCCTGGGGGATGGAAGGAAAGCTGGGTAACGAAGATTGAGCCCTGGTGTGCTTCACTAAGTTGGGCAGGCATGGAGGGCCTCGTCATGGGCATCACATTTTAGGAGAAATGTGGAGAAATTGGAGAGGGTCCAGAGAAGGGCAACTAAAATGATTAAATATCTAGAAAATACGACCTATGAAAGAAGTTTTTAAAATTGTGTTTGTTTAGTTCAGAAAAGAGATGGCTGAGAGGGACATGATAGCGGTTTTCAAGTACCTAACAGGGTGTTACAAGAAGGGAGAAAAATTATTCACCTTGGCCTCTGTGAGAAGGACAAGAAGCAATGGGCTTAAATTGCAGCAAGGGAGGTTTAGGTTGGACATTAAGAAAAACTTCCTAACTGTCAGGGTTGTTAAACACTGGAATAAATTGCCTGGGGAAGTTGTGAAATCTCCATCACTAAAGATATTTAAGAGCAGGTTAGATAAATATCTAAACAGGGATAGTCTAGATGGTGCATGGTCCTGCAGGGAGTGCAGGGGACAGGACCTGATGACCTCCTAAAGTCCCTTCTAGTGCTAGTGTTCTATGATTCTGTGGCTCTAGAGATATTGCAACTGATAATGAAATGTCACAAACCACAGTCATTAAATGGGGCATTTGCCTCAAACTAGAATCAGAGCCATCTGCAATGTTTTTTTCTTGGTCTAGCCATGACTGTCTCTCTCCTCCACTCGCAGCACCAACCCAAACAGTCCCACCACCAGGGCCTTACAGCGACGTTACTCTGAGGCCATCCTGGCCAGTGATTACAGCCGGACCATGGATAACATGCTCAAGAAGAACTTTGTGGAGTGGCTGTTGGCCAGACGAGAGAAGAAAAGCGAGTGAGTCTCTTTAGTGTTGTTGCTGTCTGAACTTCAGGTGGTCATTGGCCAAACTGCAGCATATGGAGGGTGCACAGCCCGGACTGCAGCAATGCTATAGATGCCTGACCCCCAGGAATACTTCTGTTCTGGGGGAACAAGCACAGTGACTTTCCCTTTTGCTGTCTGAGGGCTTCTCCATGCTAGATGATGGATCAACATTGCAGCGATCGAGCCATCAGTGGTCAATTTATTTTGTTGGCTCAGGTTTTCTCCCATCGATCTTCCTTACTCCTCGCAATATTGAAGAGTATAAGGTTGACTGCCGACTCCAGATCATTCAATTTCACGCGTCTCTGCCAGGCATGCAAAGCTGAACCCCAGAAGAGTTCAAGATTGAGGGGGTCAATGTTCCATGTAATATAAACATACCCTAACGCCTTTGACTCCTTGCCGCTGGTAGATGGCATGGAGGTGTTGAACAGCTCAAAAATCATATAAAGAAAACAGATTAGTACATGCTGGTGGAATCCCAAGGTGATGTCCTCTTTGGATTTTGTCTTTCCAGGAATGCTATTGATCCATACAAGAGGGAAGTCGAACCCCAAATGTCAGCAGCCAGTGGTCAAGGCTTGGAGCTGGCCTCCCAAGGGGGCAAGGACTTCTTTGTCTGGCTTCTAAATAACAAAAGAAAACAGAGGTGAGTTCTATAACTGGAGAGCTATTTCATTGTGAAGTAGTAGCTCAGCAGCAGGACAGTATCCCCAATGACTGAGAGATTTGAATTTAGACACAAGAAGTCCTGTGGCACCTATAGACTAACAGATATTTTGGAGCATCAGCTTTCATGGGCAGAAAGTGATATTGACGGAGGCAGCATGTAGGCACCTTTTCTAATGCTCCGTCCTCTGCTTGTCCTATCCAGGACCCCAGCCTTCAGGGCTGGCAATCAAACCTCTTCCAACACCACTACAGTAAGTGACTATATTTGCAAGAGAAGGAAACCACACAGATGCTACTTGTGCTGGATTATCTCTGTTCCTCTGATTTAACTGTAAAGTACATTTGTTGCAGTCTTACTTCTCCCAAAGAATCTGATCACTCGAAAGATGGTCTGAGCCTGGAGCTATTGGAGTGGCTTATGTCTGCTGACCTCTGCAGACCAACGTGAGTGACTGTTCTTCCTATCCCTGTTTTTTAACGCTGCTCTTCAGACCCCATCCCATGCAATACAAATAGCTGAGGAAAGGTGCTGAGCTGCTCTGCTGACAACAGGCTTTAGATTTCTTGAAACAATGTTCCAACGCAATCAGGCATTGTGCTGCCCTAGTGGCACCGCTCTGGAGGCAGAATCCAGGAACAGTGTCTTCATCCCACTTTAATGGTAACATAATGCACATGAGAACAGCCAGAGTGGGTGAAACCAGTGGTCCACCACGCCTGGTGTCCTGTCTTCTGGGAGGGGCCAGTGCCAGGTGGGAATGAGAAGACCAGGACAATTATCAAGTTATCTATCCCCCATTATGCAGTCCCAGCATGTGACAATCCAAGGTGTAGGAACACCCAGAGTATTGGTTCGCAGCCTGGAATATGTTGGCTAATAGCCACTGTTGGACCTATGCTCCATGGACTTATTTATTTTGACACCAGTTGTACTTTGGGTCTTCACACATCCCCTGGCAATGAGTTCCACAGGTTACCTGTGTACTGTTTGAAGTAGAAGTTGCACCTCCCTGGTCCAGTCTGGTCAGGACCTGACAGATCCCAAACAAGAGACTTTGCTGGACCAGGGGCAGATCCAGGGCTTCTGCCCCTTGATCCCAAGGACTGTCATGGCCCCAGCCTCCCACCCCTGGGGACTCTGGCCTGGGCTTCTGAGGGGTGCCATGGGGCTCCAGCCCTGCCCTGCATTGCCATGGGAAGGTAGGGGTCTGGCTCTGGCCCCAGCTGGGCTGCCCCCACAAAACCCTGGACAATGGTTGGCCCCAACCCTGGGACTCTCTGATCCTGTAATATCCAGGGTCCTGCCAGACACTGGATGTTGCTGGATGAGAGAGTACTGCATTTGAGAGGTGCAACCTGTATTTCCTTTTGTTTGTTTTAAAGGCGGTGCCTATTAATTCAGTTGGGTGACCCTCTAGTTTTTGTATTCTGTGATGGGGTAAATAACACTCCCCTATTCATTTTCTCCACCCCATTGAGGATTTTATGGACCTCTGGTCATATTCTACCTTAGCTACCCCTTTTCCAAAAACCACAGTATTTTAAATCTCTTCTCATATGGAAGCTGTTCCATGACCCCTACTCATTTCTGTTGTCCTTCTCAGTACCTTTTCCAATTCTGGTATGTTTGTTTTGAGATGGGCTGACCAGAATAGCACACAGTATTCAAAGTATGGGCATATCATGGTTTCATATACAGCAGTGTCATTATGGTATTGGTCTTACCATTCCAGACATTCACTTAACTTTTTGGGCTGTTGCTAACCCATTGAGCAGATGTTTTCAGAGAACTACCCACAGCAAATGAATAGTAAGAGGACCATGATAAAAGGATGTAAAATAAGGAACAGTCTAAAGAAGAGAGGTCGCGAGTTTCTGTTCTCAGTCTCGTAACACAAGACCAAGGAGGCACTGGGTTAAATTAAAAGGGGGAAATAAAAATTGATTTAAGGAAATACTTTGACACTCAACATGTGATAACACAATGAAATCCTGTCGCAGCTTACAGACCAACAGATTTTTTGGAGCATAAGCTTTCGTGGACAAAGACCTGTTTTGTCGGATGCAATGTAGTGGGGATTCCAGAGGCCTAATTATACAGGCTCTTGAAAAGCAGAGAGTCTCAATCAAGAGGAAGGCCAGAGTTGATGAGATCAATTCAGTCAGGGAGGGTGTGGCCCACTTCCAGCAGCTAATGTGGAGGTGTGAACACCAAGAGAAGAGAAACTGCTTTTGTAGTTGGCCAGCCAGTTTCTGTTCAATCCTTTATTAATGGTGACAAATTTGCAAATGAATTGTAGCTCTGCAGTTTCTCTTTGGAGTCTGTTTTTGAAGTGTTTTTGTTGCAGGATGGCTACTTTTAAATCTGACACTGAGTTTCCAGGGAGATTGAAATGTTCTTCTTCAGGTTTTATTTATGTTACCATTCCTGATATCTGATTTGTGTCCATTTATTCTTTTATGTAGAGACTGTCCAGTTTGGCCAATGTATATGGCAGAGGGGCACTGCTCGCACATGCTAGCATACATTACACTAGTAGATGTGCAGGTGTTGTGGAACTCACCGCCACATGAAGTCACTGAGGCCAGGAATTTCAGATTTAAAGATGGATCAGAAACTTAGATGGATATCAAGAATATGCATCACTGTCAGAATTAATTATGATAGTTTTCAGAAGTGATATTAAGCCTTTTGCCTAGGGGTTTAAGCCACTGTAGCCGTGTCTACACGTGCACGCTACTTCGAAGTAGCGGCACTAACTTTGAAATAGCGCCCGTCACGGCTACACGTGTTGGGTGCTATTTCGATGTTAACATCGACGTTAGGCGGCGAGACGTCGAAGCCGCTAACCCCATGAGGGGATAGGAATAGCGCCCTACTTCGACGTTCAACGTCGAAGTAGGGACCGTGTAGTTGTTGCGCGTCCCACAACATCGAAATTGCGGGGTCCTCCATGGCGGCCATCAGCTGAGGGGTTGAGAGACGCTCTCTCTCCAGCCCCTGCGGGGCTCTATAACTGTGTGCAGCAGCCCTTAGCCCAGGGCTTCTGGCTCCTGCTGCTGCAGCTGGGGATCCATGCTGCATGCACAGGGTCTGCAACCAGTTGTCGGCTCTGTGGATCTTGTGGTGTTTAGTGCAACTGTGTCTGGGAGGGGCCCTTTAAGGGAGCAGCTTGCTGTTGAGTCCGCCCTGTGACCGGCACCCTTATTTCGGTGTGTGCTACTGTGGCGTGTAGACGTTCCCTCGCAGCGCCTATTTCGATGTGGTGCTGCGCAACGTCGATGTTGAACGTCGACGTTGCCAGCCCTGGAGGACGTGTAGACGTTATTCATTGAAATAGCCTATTTCGATGTCACTACATCGAAATAAGCTATTTCAATGTAGCGTTCACGTGTAGACGTAGCCTGTCTATTAGAGACCAGGGTGAGACCCCCAGGTTGGAGAACAGATTATCCCTCACATGATTATTGTGAAGTTCTTACATCTTCCTCTGAAGCATCTGCAGCTGGCCACTGGACTGGAGAGATTTTGGATCTGATCCAGCCTGGCAATTCCTGTGTTTCACCTTCACACATTAGGGCAGGATGGGGGGTCCCTGCAGCTTCCTGTGTATGTTAGAGCAGCCCCAGGGAAAGGAAAATTCTCAGTGACTTCAGTGAGTTTGGGATAAGAGCTTTGGTGCCCATTGCTCTGCACTACAGTGTGTGGAGGCAGGTATTTAACAGACAACAACAATAGGGAAGAACCTATTCTTCTGAGGAGGAAAGTGCTTAGCTAGAAAGGTGATGGACACTTTAGAAATGCCTTAGAAAGCAAGCCTGACAGAGATCTGTAATATCCACACAGAGCAAGTAGCTGCTTGGGCCCGTCTTCAAAAATTATTTAGGCTCCTAACATCCATTGATTTCAGTGGAAAGTTAGATGTGGGCCTCAGGTTCCAGATATTACCTAGGCAGCCCCAGGAGCGTAAACTGCACTGACAACTGTTTAAATTGATGGGCTCCACCTGCACTCAAACTGCAGCTCTGAGAGAGCATGATTACCCCTCCCCACAAAAAGGTTTTAATGTAACAACATTTCCCAATTCTGTTTCCCTAGGAGTCAGTAGCCCTAGGACTCGCCAGAGGAGCTGTCTGCACGGTAACAGTGGTTAAGAACGAAGAAGGATTTTGTAGGCCCTTAGTTCCATACTGCCCCTCTGTGCATAATGTAAACAATAAAGAAGGTAGTCTGATGCTGAAATGAGACCAAGATGATTTTTTTTTTATTAATGGAAATATGACAGGTTTACTAGAGTGCCAGCTCTCCAGGATTTGGTATGGTCTGGCATGACTTTCTTATAAATTATCTAGGGGAGTACTCCCTAGATGATGCGACTATTAGGTGGGTGCATAACTGGTTGGATAATTGTTCCCAGAGAGTATATATCAATGATTCACAGTCATGCTGGAAGGGCTAACAAATGGGGTTCTACTGGAATCAGTTTTGGGATTGGTTCTATTCAATATCTTTATCAATGATTTAGATAATGGCACAGAGAATATGCTTATAAAGTTTGTGGATGACTGCAAGCTGGGAGGGGTTGCAAATTCTTTGATAGGATTATAATTCAAAACGATCTGGGCAAACTGAAGAAATGGTCTGAGGTAAATAGATTGAAAGTCAATAAGGACAAATGCAAAGTACTAAACTTAGGAAGAAACAATCAGTTGCACACTTAAAACACGGGGAATGACTGCCTAGGAAGGAACACTGCTGAAAGGGATCGAGGGGTCATAGTGGACCACAAACTAAATCTGAATGAACAGTGTGTCACTGTTGCAAAAAAAATCAAACATCAATCTGGGATGTATTAACATGAGTGTTACAAGCCAGACACAAGAAGTAATTCTACTCTGCACTGATTAGGCCTCAGATAGAGTGCTGTGTCCAATTCTGGGCCCCACATTTCAGGAAAGATGTGGACAAATTGGAGAAGATCCAAAGAAGAGCAACAAACATTATTAAAGGTCTAGAAAACATGATCTGTGAGAGAATACTGAAGGAACTAGGTTTTAGTCTGAAAAAGGGAAGACTGAAATGAGACACAACAACAGCTTTCATGAACCTAAAAGGTACAAGAAGGAGAGAGAAAAATGATTATCCTTAACATCAGAGTATAGGACAAGAAGCAATGGGCTTCATTTGAAGCAAGGGCTGGCCATTAGGAAAAGCCTCCTAACTTTCAGGGTGGTTAAGATGACAGTGGGTGAGGTTTGCACTTAAAACACCTGATAGGTCCTGGGCCACAAAGATAGACACCCAAAGCCCAGTTTTAGGCACTTAAAAGTCCCAGTTTTAGGCACCACTATGACCCACCACAGTGTCTTATCTGGCCAGCTCTTCATCCACTTTGGATAAACATGTAGAGTCACTGAGCCAGAGAGAACATGTGAGAATGACTCCCTAGGCTGGTGATTAGGACACCGGCCTTGGAGGTAGAAGGGTCCAGTTTCCTGGCTCCAGTGACTATATGGGTCCATCTCTTCCAGCCATGTGTGTGCGGAGTGAGGTAGTTAATTCACTCTCATAGGAAGCAGCACTGATACCTCACTCCTAGAGCGATGGTCTCTGCTGTGGACCCAGCCCAGTCTGGATGTTTCCCTGCATCAAAGTCAAGAACTTGGACCTCTTACTTTGTGAGAAGGTAGGGGCATAAGACACATTCCTCTCCTTGGCATTTCCCACTGACTAGTTTATGTGGCTCCCTGCTAGTGCTTAGCTTTTGTGGATCACAATAGTATGAAACTATTAGGGATGTCAATGTTCTATGTACACAAAACCAAATACCTTTGCCCTACTTCCTGCCCCACCCTCCTCTGAGGCCCCACCTCTGCTCCACCTCTTCTCTGAGGCCAGACCCCTGCTCACTCCCCCTGCCTGCCCCAGTTACTCACTCTCCCTACCTTCAATTGCATTCACTCATTTTCACCAGACTGGAGCAGACGGTCAGGGTGTGGGAGGGGTGAGGGCTCTCTCTGAGGGTAAGACTTCTGGTGTGGGACCAGTGATGATAGCATCGGGGTGCAGGAGTGGGCTCCAGTCTGGGACTGAGGGGTTCAGAATGTCAGAGGGTGCTCAGGACTGCAGTAGGGCGTTGGGGTGTGTGAGAGGATTAATGGGTACAGACTCCAGGGAGCTCTTACCTCAAGCAACTCCTGGAAGCAGTGGCATGTTCCCACTCCAGCTGCTGGCTGGAGGTGCAATCAGGCAGCTCTGCACAATGTCTCATCCACAGGCGCCACCTATGCAGCTCCCATTGGATGTGGTTCCTGGCCAATGAAAGCTACAGAGTCAGCACTTGTGACGGGGCAGCATGTGACACCCTCTGGCTGCCCTACACATAGGAACTGGAGGGAGGAGATGACTTTGATTCTGGGAGCTGCATGGAGCCAAGGCAAGCGGGGAGCCTGCTGTATCCCTGCTGTGCTACTGAACAGAGTACTTGCTGGACAGAGAAAGGCAGAACAAGACCGGTGGCTGGAAGGTGAAACCAGACAAATTCAGATTAGAAATAGGGCACAAATATCCACAGTGAGGATAATTCAACTTTAGAACAAACTACCAAAGCAAATGATGGGTTCTCCACGTCTAGATGTCTTCCAATGAAGACTAGAGGCCTTTCTGGTATGTGCTTGGAGAAAAACTTAGCCACTGAGATGTACTGAAGAGCTGGGATATGCAGCGGTTAGGTTTGATGCTCTACTAGTCCCTTCAGGCCTTTAAGTCTCCTAATTAATGAAAAACTGAGTGTGGAACTCAAACATCCAAAGTGCAGCAGGGCTGCAGGAAATGGGTGAGATGGCAGTGACATCACAAAGGCCTGTTGCAGGACCTCAGCCTATTGTGGGACTGTGGGGAGAGCGTGACCTCACAGAGAGACCTTGACAACAGCCAGGTAGGACAGAGGAGTAAGGCAGGGGCAACCACAGAGATTCTTGTGGTTCTGCAGCAGCAAGTCTCCTTCTGAAGGTCTCTCGTGGGGGGCTGGGAGTGACTGAGGATTAGCGTACATGAGCCTGAGGCGAAGCCTCGTCAGAGTTTTCTCCTTCCCTACTTCTGATTTTCTAGTCCCTGTTTAGAAGATAAGAGCCTCAGAGAGGGTTGGAACCTATTTTGTCTAATCCACCTGGTACCATTTCAATTCTAGGCAAAGAAATCACTTGGCTAATTCCTACAAAAAACTCTGTCCTGTAGAATTACTGGGGACATTGGGGTTTGTCCTTTTCGTTTCACTTTTCCTCTTTCTCTTCTATTGCCTCATTCCCCCTCCCCCATACCAACAGGGCGGAAGGAGTGCTCAGGGAGGCAGGGAGGATGTTGCTGTCACTGTGGGAGGCCCTCACAAAGACAGGGGGCTGGAATTGCTCTGAGATTGGTCCCCTCTGGGGGGGTGACCTCGGCCATCCTTCAGGACTTCTGCTGAAACCCGTCTGCCTCCTACCTCTTAGAGTCTTGATGCTGATAGGCCAAGCCCCTGGCTATTGATAAGGAAGACACATGTCCTTTTGTTCTCTTTTAAGATCAAACAAATACATCACAAGCAATCACATACTTGATTAGTTGAGCTTCTTCTTTCCAGTTATTGTCTCTGCACAGTTCCTGATTCTTTGGAGTGTGCTAGTTCTTCTCAGTCCCTTGCTGAATTATGACTATGCACAATTGTTGATCTGTAGCTCACTGGAGAGAACTTTGTTCTGATCAGTCTGTGTGTCCCAGGGGACTGTCTGGGGGCAGGACATCAGCCTTGCGGGGAAGAGGTGGGGATGGCAGTGACATCAAAAAGGCCTGTTGCAGGGCTTCAGCCTAATGGGGAAAGGTGGAGGGGCAGTGGTGAGCTCCCCGAGAGACCCTGACCTAAGCCAGGCTGGACACAGGTACAAGGCGGGGGTAACTTCAGAGGACACCTCCCCTACTTATAGCTGCGTGAGAGGCTCTCTCACAGAGGTGGAGCTGGAGCAGTGCTCTGAGACTAATCCCCTCCGGTGCCAACCTGGGCCGTCCTTTGGGATGCCTGCTGAGACCTCTCAGCCTCCCACTTCTCAGAGTCTAACTGCTGATTGGCCAAACAGGGGCTATTGACAGGGAGAAGTTTTCCCAGCTGTGACCCATGGCTGTCCCTCCTTTGCAGGATCTGCATAAGGCTGTGTCTGACCTCAGGCAGGCCATGCTGGGGAACCTGTTGGCAGAGTGCCGAGACACAGACAGGCCATGATGCCCCTGGAGGTGATGAGCATGGTCAGTAGGGACTGGGCAGTTTTACCTTAGTGCTGGGGGAATGGGAAAGGAAAGACTGGAAATCCTTTTCCAATCTGTCCTGCTAGTCTGCACCCCAGTGGGTCGCCTTTGGTCAGACAGTCAGGGCAGAGCTCTGTGGTTTGTTCCCTTCCTCCTCCAGGGATGGGGAAAGAGCTGGAATGTCAAGCCAAGGCCCCGGCTGGCTTTCGAAGTGAGAGGCTGAAACCCGGCACCCCTGCCAATCTCCCTCTGCGCTGCCCAGGAGAGCCAGGAGATGGTGCTCAGGGAAGAGTCACAGACTCCTTCCTTGCCATCTCAGAGGGCCTGAAGGGAATCAGCTCTTCTCTCCTACTGGCACTGAGATTTGCAGGGAGAGAGAATTGTCCTCTCAGTCACTCTCTCCATCTGACCAATGACTTTCGAGCAAGGGGGAGGGGACAAGGGGTGTGTCTCCCTCCTGATGAGCTGTTCATGAATCAGGAGTTCAGAAAGGATGGGACCAGCCCAGAACTGACTGTTGTCCCAGCCCAGAGAGACAAACACTCATTGTGACCACTCCCTTTTCAAGTGCCATGATCAATGCATCAGACAATCTATCCTGAACACTGTGTCCCTGGGGAGGTGGGTGGGCTCATTTGCACAGCCTGTGCACTGGTCTATTGATCCTGACCTGCCTCCTTCCCCCCACAGCATGTCAACTTCTGCATCACGTCCAGCATGTCCCAGGAGAGAGCCAAGGCCCTCAGGAGCAACAGGGTCCTGTTCTGATTTACCATCATCTTCCCTGAGTTTGACTTAAGCCTGGTTTATTTTATCATATGCTGCCTGAGCAAGGTGATAAGCAGCATACAAGTCTTCTTTTAAATTAGCCAGGTATTGGAGGGAAGATGGGTGGGAAGACCCATCTACTGACACCCCAAAGCAGAAGTCAACTGGTACTCAGGCTTCAAGTCCAAACATTAGGAAATATGCCCTATTTCTTGGGCAAATTATATATACATGGCCAATAATATATAGATTGCAGCTGTTGTTTCACATGTTATTAAAATACCACTTTTTAAGAGGTAAAAGCCTCTGCTCTTGCTGTGAAATAAACTTTTCAAACCAAATGCTGTGAAATCAACTTTTCTTTTCGAGCCACATGCTGTGAACTTAAGTCAAGCTAGTATCATCATATTTACTTTACTGAATAAAAATTCTCTTAATGATGGCAAAATTTCCGCACCACAGTTAAACCCCATGTATGGCATACCAGTGGGAAGCACTGCCTTAATATATTTCAGGATTCTAGTTTGTTTGGCTCACCACTAGAGGGGGGGCTTATAAAATAAACCACGGAACACACTGCACCAAGCTCAGTTCAGTGTGCCAGGGCTAACTTTATCAATGGGGTAACTCTGCTGAGGTGAGGTCTGTGCTACAGCATTTTGCCAGCACAGCTCAATCAGTAAGAGGTGTGATGACCAAGTGACACAGATATAGCAGCAAAAGCCCTTCATGCAGGTGCAGTTATATAGGCAAACAACAGTTTGGTTTGTTTCACCCTTGGGGGAGAGGAGCTAGAACCAGCTAAGAGGGGATAAGATACAGATCTATAAAATCATGAATGGTCTGGAGGAAATGAGTAAGGAAGTGTCACTTACCCCAACACAAAACACAGGAACCCGGGCTCACCCAATGAAATGAATAAGCAACAGGTTTAACACAAACATTGGAAAATACTTTTTCACACACTGCACTTCCAGATGGTGGAACTCATTGTCTGGGGATGGTGTGAAGATCAGACGTACAACAGGGTCCAAAAAGAATTAAGGATGTACAGGTTGAATGTCTCTAATCTGGAATTCTCTCGCCTGGCAACATGCGTAATCCAGCATGACTTTAGTTAGCTGGATGACCACTTAACATGGGTGTTGGCCAAGTTTCCCGCAGTCCCATAAAATTTGTGAGAGGGATAGCTCAGTGGTTTGAGCATTAGTCTACTAAACCCAGGATTGTGAGTTAAATCCTTGAGGAGGCCATTAAGGGATTAGGGCAAATAGATGTCAGGGATGGTGCTTGCTCCTGCCAAGAGGGCAAGGGACTGGACAAGACAGCCTCCTGAGGCTCATTCCAGGACATGTGTATCTCCACTTATATTATAAATAGTAACAGAGAGTAAGCCGTGCTAGTCTATACACTATCAAAACAAAAAGCAGTCAAGTAGCACTTTAAAGACTAGCAAAATAGTTTATTAGGTGAGCTTTCTCTGATTTGCTCACCTTGATTATCTTTTTCTGATTTGTCCTCCTTGCTTACTGTTTTTGGTTCTCTGTGTCTTAAATATTGAGTCTGTTCTGGTCTGGCTATGGTCTGAAGAAGTGGGTCTGTCCCACGACAGCTCACCTAATAAACTATTTTGCTAGTCTTTAAAGTGCTACTTGACTGCTTTTTGTTTTTATATTATAGTTTTTCTTTTTTTTCGTGCACAACCACCAGTCCTGGCTCTCAGTGTCCCATGCTATTATTTGGCTCTAATGTAGCCCTAAATATTTTCTATGAGCCCAGTAGGCAGCAGAAGTGTTGGCAATGTGCTACACAATATTGGCCTCCTGTCTGGAAAATTCTCTTGTCCAGCATCAGTCGGGTCCTAAGGATACTGGATGAGAGAGGTTCAGCCTGTACATGGAGGATAGGTCCACCAATGGATATTACCTAGGACAGTCAAGGAGGGAACCCCATGCTCTGGATTTCCTGAATCCTGACAGTCAGATGCTGGGACTGGACAACAGGGGATGGAACACTTGATAATTGCCTTTCTTCTATTCAATCCCTTTGATGTATTCAATATTGGCCACTGTTGGGAGAGGATACTGGGCTAGATGGATCATTCATCTGACCTTCTTGTATGGCCATTCTTATGTTCACTTGTAACAATAGCAGCTGGTGTAAGTTCCATCCAAATTAAGAACTCTTAGTCAGCACTGTATGCCAATATAGATGTACCAGCAAAGCCCTCCTAGCACAGGCATGATCTGAGGTTAACAAAGATATCTCATGAATTTGGACCCAGGATACAGTCTCATCTAAGGAATGTGAAGAGCCTGTTGTAAAGATACCACTGTCTCAGACTTATCTGCAGGATGATGTGTAGCCTGGGTAAAATGAGTGCACCCTACTGCACTCTGGACCATTTAAACCACAAAAACATCACAGTGTTCACTGTCACTTCAGCGGGCAGATGTAGCAACAAAGCAAATGGTACATAAACAATTACTGGATGATTGATGTGGTTGCAGTCAATCTTCCAGGGATTGATTTAGTGTACCTAGTGGAGACGTCCTAAATTAAGTAATCAAAACTCCACCATAACACCCCACTACTCTTCACAGTCACAAGACTAAGGGAAGTCAACGGGACAGTTTCTCCCATCAACCCCCTGCTGTGGAGACAGCAGAAAAAATCAATTTAGACATCAATTCCAACTATGCAATTCATGTAACTGGTGTTGCATATCATAAATCAATTTTTACCCGTAGTGTAGACCTGGCCCAAGAACTGAATACAGATCAAGCTATCTTTTCAGGCCTAGAGAGGTTTGCTATAGCTCAGCACACAGATACATTGGCAGAAAGTGTGAAAAACTACTTGTGTTATTCCTGCTTCATGGCTAAATGGAGGATTCCTGTTTCCTGGACTATTATGGACTCTCTTCTTGTTTTCTTGGGGCATGCACTTGGGACTTTCTTATTACCCTTCCAGTGCTAGCCTGGGAATTTTGATTTGTCCCAAGGAATCAGCTCACCTCCACTTTGGCTGATCCTGTCTGTTGAGGGCAGTCATCAGTGCTGGTCTGTGGGCAGGTCCATTCAGGGACACCCCACCACCTGCTAGAGAGCAAAAAGGACAGCACATCTCATTAGCCACATGTGCAGAATTGTACCTTTTTTTAACGAAATGGAAAAAAATATACAACAAAATTGCCTCAATTTCCTCTGCCGATTATTTCGAGGGTGCATCGAGAATGGAAGCTGGGGACTCAGCACCCAGATTTCAGAGGGGGTGCAAACAGAATTATTCCCTTTGCTTGGATTTTAGTAGAAGGGGACATTAGAAAAAAAAACACACACAAGACTTTGGTAGGAGAATGACCTGCCAACATTTTTGGGGTACAAATTGGTATGAGCCCCTCCCCCGGGATTTGGGGATGTAGGGGGTATTAGCCTCTAGGCTTTGGGGTGCAATGGGGTATAACCCCTCCCCCGGGATTTGGGGGGTATGAGCCTCTAGGCTTTGGGGTGCAATGGGGTATAACCCCTCCCCCGGGATCTGGGGATGTAGGGGGTATTAGCCTCTAGGCTTTGGGGTGCAATGGGGTATAACCCCTCCCCCGGTATCTGGGGATGTAGGGGGTATTAACCTCTAGGCTTTGGGGTGCAATGGGGTATAACCCCTCCCCCGGGATTTGGGGATGTAGGGGGTATTAACCTCTAGGCTTTGGGGTGCAATGGGGTATAACCCCTCCCCCGGGATCTGGGGATGTAGGGGGTATTAACCTCTAGGCTTTGGGGTGCAATGGGGTATAACCCCTCCCCCGGGATTTGGGGATGTAGGGGGTATTAACCTCTAGGCTTTGGGGTGCAATGGGGTATAACCCCTCCCCCGGGATCTGGGGATGTAGGGGGTATTAACCTCTAGGCTTTGGGGTGCAATGGGGTATAACCCCTCCCCCGGGATTTGGGGGTGCAAGCGGATTTAGCCCCGCCCCCCACAGTGAACTGGCGAAAGTGCATTAGCCACGGCAGTCAGTCAATCCCAGCCCTTTCGGCCGGAGGCGGGGGAAGCCGCTGTCATTTCCTGTCGCAGAGAGATGACGTAACCCGGAGGCGTTTCCGGTTCGGTTGCCCCTAGAGCCCGAGGCCGGGGTTCCCTGCTGCCGGGATGCACCGGCGGGGGGTGGGAGCGGGCGCCATCGCCAAGCGGAAATTGGCGGAGGTGAGAGGCGGGGCCGGTGCTGAGACCCCCCCCCCCGCCCCTTTTCCCCCTCCGGCCCCTGTGTCCCTTTCCTTCCCCATGCCGGGGGTTCTTCCCCTTCTCCGGAGAGAGGGGTGCCGAGGCCACCCGCGCACCCTGAGCCCCAGGGCTGCAGAGTTTTCCTCCCGAGGTCGAGGGGGACTGAGTCCCATTCTGACCACTCCGTCCTGGGGAGGCCGAGCCCATTTTCCTCAAGGGAACGTGAATTCCCCAGATCTTTGGGGTGCTGAGAATCTGTCATTGTAGCTGCAGCTGGCCTGGAGTTCCCCTTTTAACAACTTAAACTCCACCAGGGTTCTTCATTAGTCTCCCCTTTTCTCCCAGCAGCAAAGTGTGAAGCACTGGTTCTCTTTTCCAAAAGCAACTGGGTGCAGTGCAGCCCTGTCATCCAAGCCAGGAGTGACCCTCTTTCTTGGGGATAAAGGGTTGCAGGCGGGGGCAAGCCTGGGATGGTTTTTTTTGTTCATTTCAACAGACATACTGCAAAAACGGTGATGTTGCTGGTGGGGGACCGTGCAGAGAAGTGGTCTCAGACCATGTGTGACCTCTGAAAAACTAAAATATGATTATCAGGGACATTTTTTTTCTTTCCTAGGCTAAATACAAGGAGCGAGGGACAGTTCTGGCTGAAGACCAGCTTGCTCAGGTGAGATACCTATTCCATAGTTAGTGTGTAGGGGACATTACTGGTATGAGGTGGACTTGAAAATTGGAGGGATGTCAGGTTTTGCAGAATGCTCTGAAACTGGAGCTGTTCACCTGTTTGTTATTGAAGTTTGATGTGTTGATGCTGTTGATAAGACTACCATGCCAGTTAGTTTTACCTGCTTTTAGGCTGGAACACTGAAAGACACAGGTGACTGTAAATCCTCCTCTCACTTACAAATTAGGGCCATACTTTACAATAATGACTGTGCTTAGAACAGTCTCTCTCTTCTGTGCTGACATAGTAGGCACTGGCTCCCTTCCAGATCTCAGCCTGCACCCACATCTGCAGCTGGCTTTTCACTCTTTATCTTACCTCCCATGCAGGGGTGGCAATTTCCTGTGGAAAAAACTAGGTTAGAGCAGAGTGCAGCTAAATACCAGTTTAACCCCAGTGTAAATTTGGAAATGGGGAAAAAATACATGCATCTGTGTCCAGAAAATTCAGCAAGCCCCTGAACAAGCCTTTGGTATATCCATTCAAAAGCTTTGTTCATCCACGACATCAAAATTAATCCACTACAAAATAGCGCATGACCAAATGAGCATGAACCTGCAACTCTTTGTGCTTCTGATTATTTAATTCTTCAAGCCTCTAATTCTGCATTATTGGCATTTTCGTATAAGTAGTTGTCTTTAACTTTTATTTATGTAATATTGAAATGAGTCATTATCTGTGTAGTTTCTTTGAGGAAAATACTGAACCAAAATGTACACAGACATTTGAATGTTCAGTATTTCAATTGCCTATATTATTACTACTCCCCCTGCAGTTGTATTTATTTGTGCAACTTTACATTAATCTACACAGTTACTGTCTTATGTAACCAGAATTTGAATATGTAACTAGAACTATGTGTAATGTGGCAAAACAGTTTCTAAAGTAGAAAATTACTTAAACCAGCACAAACTTGTTTTTTTTTTCTGGGATAGTTTTAAAAAAAAAAAAGTGGGGGGAGTGGGATTTTACCTGGTGAAATGCACTTTTGGTAAATGCTATGCAATCTCTGCTCCATTATTGTGCCTAACTGTTCAAATATGTAAATAAAATAAAGGATTCTCACTTCTCATTATGCTTTTCCATGGAGCAGTCTTTTCTAGTCATATGCTCTGTCTAAGATCCCCCTGGTCAATTGTCGTCATTGTTGTTGTTTTTTTAAAAAGAAAAATGGTGACAGAGGCAACCCTGGAAGTTACAGGCTGCTAAACTTAACTTCAGTGCCAGGCAAATAGGTTGAAACTGTAATAAAAAAACAGATATAGATGTAGACGAATATAATACACTAGGGAAAAATCAGCACTACTTTTGTAATCCTGCATCATCAGTCTATTAGAATTCTTAGGGTGTGTCACCAAACCTGTGGACAAGGGAATTCCAATGGATGTGGTGCCCTGGGACTTCCATGAAGCCTTTGAAGAGGTTTCTCACCAAAGGCTCTTAAGCAACATGTGGAGTCGTAGAATTCGAGCAATAACTGGCTAAAAGATTGAAAACTGCCCGTCTGTTTCTACTGTTTTGTTTCCTAACTGAAGATGTAAATAGTGGGATTCCCTTAAGGATCTATACTTGGACCAGGGCTGTTCATCATACTCATAATTAAGATGGAAAAAAGTGTAAATAGGAAGGTGGCAAAGTTTGCAGACAGTACAGAATTACTCAAATACCTACATCCAAAGCTACCTATGAAGTGTTAAAAAGGGACATTCTGATGTGCTTGTCTGCCTAGGTTACCTTGTAATATTTTATACTTCAGCACCATGCTGTGCTTTTGTTTTCTACAATGTTATAAAGCAAGAATTCAGTCACTCTTCATTTGTCGCTTATAGATGTCTAAGCAACTGGACATGTTTAAGACCAACTTGGAAGAGTTTGCCAGCAAACACAAGCAAGAGATTCGTAAAAATCCCCAGTTTCGTGTCCAGTTCCAGGACATGTGTGCAACAATCGGAGTGGATCCACTGGCATGTAAGAAATATATGCTGGATAATTTTAATGTCCTGATTGAGTTTGGAGACAAATTGTATTACCTTTGCTCAGTAAAATTGCTCACTGAAGTTGATAAGAGCTGTGCTGAATAAAGATGATGGGATTTGGCTTTAGGGCCTGTAAGCTGATGGTCTGTTTTGCCAGCCTGGGAAGGGAAGCAAGCACAACACTGCAGTCCTTTTAAGGCCCTTCCCTTGGGGCATTTCTTTATTATTATTATTTGAACAAAACAGACATGAACAACTCAAAATCAAGCAATTCAGCTGCCAGATCTGACACTCTCCAGCCTGTCAGCCGCATGACACGCTCTTTCCCTTCCATACACATCTTCCTTAGCCCTATGAAATACAGAGCTCCCTTTACCTCTTCTGGGCTGCTGGGTATCTGGGCCTAGGGCTTGGTGGATTGGGCTGCTGGATGAAGATCAACAGTGGTGGCATTTAATCTAATTAATTTTTTCCTTCCACTGCAGCTGGTAAAGGGTTCTGGTCAGAGATGCTGGGAGTTGGAGACTTTTATTATGAGCTGGGTGTTCAGATTATTGAAGTTTGTCTTGCTCTGAAACACAGAAATGGAGGTGAGGACACTACGTTTGCCTCTTGAGCACAAAAACAAATTTTGACTTCCCTGGATTGTGTATTACACATTCCTTCTGTTAGCCTCTGGCAATGGAGCCATGCTCAGTAAGATGCTCAGTCCGTGGGGTACATTATCAGGTTTCAGAAAGTGCTGAGATAAAGGCTTTGGATTTGTCTCTATTCCAATAAAAAAAAGGGTGGTTTGGTTTTTACAGTGAGATAGCAAATACACACAGCTTTTGTTTCTTCCTAGAAAATTCATTGAGGCCAGTCTCTAACTTTTGATCTCACTGTAGCTAGGTGAGCATAACCATGGGTGGGAGGGGATAGGGTTCATGTTACCTAGCTACAATGCAGTAAAAGCTACCTGCATGCAGTCACTGCTGGGATTTTATAGCAAAATAGCATGTTATTTATTACAGTGTAAACGCTCCACACCTTTTTAGCAGCAGAGATGCCTGCTTAATAATGCCATAAAATATGCTTGGTGGGCCTGTAGCAGTGCGTAGCAAGAAGTGGAGTATTACTGATTGATTTGATGGGTTTTTTAAGAGAGATATAGAAAGAACAACCTTTATTTTGTTATTGGGTGTTTCTGGGTCATCATTGCTAAATAAAGAACTTGACAAAACTCTTATGTTAAACACAGGCCTGATATTCTGAAAAGTAAGGGTAATAAATAAAGGCCTGATGTAGAAATATTTCTGACGTGTAAAGGAAGGAACTTCTTATGGAAGCGTTTACTGCAAAAAAAGTCTTGAGTGTGACATCTACTGTAGATGTTTTTTGAATTAGTGGCTAGGAGCCCCAGTTTTGGATCAGAACTTCATTGTGCCAGATGCAGGACACAAAACCACAGTCCCCACCCCAAGGAATTTACAAACTGTTTTTAATTAATACAATTGATTAAGTGGCCATGAGCCATTAATGGGAGAAAACATCAACTAACTCCCCAATATGTTCAATCTGGGACTAGAAATGTTTAGACATTTCATTTGCACATACCTAAAGCTGTGAAGTTGTTGAATACAGTGCCAAACAGTTTAAAAAGGGTATGTGCATGAAAAGAACGTGAGATAATGGCAAATGTGAGAAGGAAATTCAGGCAATATATAGTTCTGTCAGAGAGAGCTTTGCTCTGTGTTAATATCACCTCCCTCATTTGTTCTCTCTAGGTCTCATAACACTGGAAGAACTTCATCAGCAAGTGCTGAAGGGAAGGGGGAAGTTTGCCCAGGATGTCAGCCAGTAAGTATCTGATTGTAATCAAGGGGAGTCTGAAAACAGCATGAATAAAAAGTAATGGTTAATCTAGGACGGGGCAGCTAACACATGGCCTGCAGGCCAGAATTTGGCCCCTCAAGCACTTTTATCTGGCCTGGGAAGCCCCATGGCTGCGGCGCCATATTACCCAAGCCGGCCAAAGTGGGATGCGTGTGTAGTCGGGCTGTGGCAGGGGTGAGCAACCCGCAGCTCTTTAAGGAGTCACTTGAGGATTTGGACAGTGCAGCCATTGATGCTTCTTGTGGCTCTCTGCCCTGTCATGTCTGAAATAATGGAACTAAATTTAATTGGTATAATGGCCAGCAGGATGGTTTGAGGGATCAGGCTGTTAAACCAATTAAATTTAGTTCCATTATTTCAGCGTGGCAGGGCAGAGAGCTGCCCATGCTGCAGGTGGGGGAAGTGAGCAGGAGAGGTGGCCAAGTCTGCCCCGGCTGGAGCCACACAGCCTCATTGAGAAGGAGGTGGTGGCTGTGGAGGAGCAGCGGCAGTAAGTGCAGCTGGAAGAGCTCACCTGTTCAGGCAGATTAATCCTAGGGAAGGGAGGGTGGGTAGGAGGGCAGATTTGGGGGCTGAGGCAGGTAAAGCCTGGAGATGGGGGATGGGGCTGTGGGAGGTAAAGCTTGGGATAGGGGAGGGTTTGGGGGCTGAGGCAGGTAAAGCCTGGAGATGGGGGGTAACTTAACTTTCTACATGGTACAAATCGTGTGCACTGTTCGTAAAATAGGGGTGACAAAAAGTATGGATTGACGTTCTTTATTAAGGACTGTCTTGTATTCACAAGCATTGCGGTTCTTGAAGTATTGATTTTTTGTAACTGAATTTGAAAAAATAGCTCACTATTTTGGTTGCAGATCCCTGCCGTAGAGCAATAAAAGATCAATTTATGCTGCATTTTTCTGTTTCGAATGATTACACTATTTTGTGTTCGGCCCCTGGAACATGTAAGAAACTGCCATGTGGACCCCAATACAAACAAGTTGGCCACCCGTGATCTAGGCAGACACATGAAGGTTCTGCTGCTGCTCATCTGACTCCAGACTTATTTAAAATCATGGAGCTATCAGTAGTGAGTCCATAATTAAGGTTGCATGGAGTGCCCTATTATAAATGATACGTCTTCTGCAGTTAAAGGGTTAATGTCTTTTCCCCCTTTCTCATTGACTTGATATCTAGACTTAAACTTGGATTCCTGACACCTGGATAAGATGAAATGAGACTTGCCAGGAGACCCTGTTGTATTTGCTCTTCTTGCTTTTCAACCCTCAGACTCTGCTATAGTTTCCAAGGTCTCCTGGGCAGTGAGGAGGAGCCCAGCAGTTACTGCCCCCTTCCCTCCTCTCAAGATTACAGCATACAGACTAATGTTATGAACACTTGTCTACTCAACAGCAGAAATGTAGCACTTTAAAGACTAACAGAATGATTCATTCGGTGATAAGCTTTCGTGGGACATCACCCAATAAATGAGTGTGTTAGTCTTTAAAGTGGTACATTTCTGCTGTTTTGTTTTATTGGAGTACAGACTAACACGGCTACTTCTCTGTTACTATTCAACTTGGATACTCAGTTATTTAGAATTGGTATTTGTGGATAACACTTGCAAATCTGACATAAGACCAATTATACTGAGGTCTTACATGTGAAACATTAGCTTAATTTGTATTGCAAAGTAATCAGTCTGTACTTCATAGCAGACTAATTTTTTTGTCTTATTTTTGATTGTTTACATTGCATGTACATTGGTAGTTACCTAACAGGCCTGCTAAGTCATATATTATGAAAATTAAATTAATACTATTGCCACAAGATTCACTTGAACAGTGAAAATACAGTTTCACATTCTTATTCTGCATTAGCAAGGTGCTAGTGTGTACCAGTCCCCAGTCTGCTATTACTTGAGCAAATAATATAGTTTCTATCATTTTTTTTTTAACTTTCTTCTGCTAGAAGACCTTTCTGTGGATAGGGTTTTCAAAGGGTTGTCCTGCAGGATCTGAATTCTTATTTTAATATTTTATTTTGGCAACTTAAAGAGTTTGAGTTTACGGGGCTTATATAATGAGTATTCTAGACCAGTGGTTCCCAACCTGCAGTCCATGAAAAAAAAAATGGTGTAAATATAATAGAAAAGATTTTTTTAAATAAATTGCAACGTTTCAATCAATATTTTTTTAAATTAAATATCTTCTAGTGTTAATTGTTGTCCAAAATCTATGTTGTAGTTTTCTTTTTCATTTAATGAAGTGTACATAGCGGCTAGAATTGGCTTTGATGGAGGTCTGCAAATGGTTTTGGAGGGGCTGATGGGGTTCCACACTAGGGAAAAGGCTAGGAATCTCTGTTCTAGATTGTTACAGAATTACGTGACAAACAGACTTAGGCTGTGTCTACACTTGAATTTCTCTTTCGAAAGAGGCATGCAAATGAGGGAAATTGAAAATGCAAATGATGCAGTTTTACATATCTGGTGCATCATTTGCATACTCTTTTGAAAGAAGAAAAGCAGGTGGGGTTTACTTTCAAAAGAGCCACATCTACACTGCAGTTCTTTCAAAAGAATATGCAAATGAGGTGCCAGATATGTAAATCTGCATCTCATTGGCATTTTCGGTTTCCCTCATTTGCATGCCTTTTTCAAAAGAGGAATGCAAATGTCGACACAGCCCTTGTGTCCCTTTCCTCCTCCTGTTGAAATGAGGGAACAACTTAAATAGAAGGAAGGCAATCTGAATAGCAGCTGGCTTTTGAGGTACTTTCCAAGAGGAAAAATGACTGACTATTTTATGTGCACGGTTAGCCTCTGCATTTCAACTCTGTCAATTGTACTGCTGTTGCCTTTTCTTTACTAAGTAATGTCCAGTTCAGCTGAAGAGCAAAAGCTTTTATTTTAAAGTCTTAAGTTCATTCACCACTGCCTCTTCAGGGACGATCTCATCCGAGCAATCAAGAAGCTGAAAGTTCTGGGAAATGGCTTTGGGATTATCCCTGTCGGAGGGACATATCTGATCCAGTCTGTGCCAGCTGAACTGAACATGGATCATACAGTGGTTTTGCAGCTGGCTGAGGTATTGTGGCAAGAAATTCTTTAGTACGCTGCCCACCTATGGTAGTACTGATTCCCTGGGACAGGTTCCATAGATAAGGAGTAGATGGTATGGAGAACGTAAATTCTAATATTAGCAAGAAGCTAGGTTCTCCACTTGTAAAGATACAAGCATGTAGGGAAGTAGAATTTCCAAACCATGGACTCTGACATCAAGTCCAGTTTTTAGCAGATAGTAAGGAACTTTAACTGTGCGCTGAAATCATTGTCCTACAAAACATGCTTTTTTAATTCTGCCCTTATTTCAGAAAAAGGGGTACGTAACCATCAGTGAGATCAAATCCAGTTTAAAATGGGAGCTGGAGCGTGCTGAGCAGGTTCTGGTACGTATGTAGACCTTCTTTGGTATGCTCTTGAATTAAATACCATTGTAGTATGATTAGGGTTTCATCTACGCTGTGTAAACCAGAGCCACCATTCTAGCAGGACGCAGTAAAAACAGTTTAATCCACCTACTTTGCCAGACTGAAAGTAAATAAGTTCTTTACCCCATAGGACTTAGTGGAGATGGAATCTGGAGCAGAATCCTCCTTAAGGGCAAATCCATACCTTTGATCAATGCTGCTGCGAATTATCATTGGACTGGAAGAGACTGCCAGTGGCTATCTAGTTCAGTCCCCTGCACTCATGGCAGGACCAAATACCATCAGACGATCCCTAACCAAGTTGTATGGGCCTGTGATGTCCAGGCTTCACACATGGAAGGACCCTGGGAGCTCAGCTTCACCAGTATTTGGCTGGCTCTCTCCCCTGCCCCCTGCACACCTCCCTGAAGTGTCCCTGCTGGCTGCCTTGACCTGCACCCTGCCCTTCCTGAAGCAAGCAGCTCTGCTTTAAAAGCTCTCCCTTGTTGGCTGCTATTGCTGCAGCCTGGCTCTAAGGAGCAGCCCTGACAGCAGGCTGAGTCTGCCCAAGGAGAAGGGGAGGAGCTACAGACCATCCCACCCACTCCACCCCCAGGTAACTCTGAGTGGAATCCTTCCTGCCTGGGGCTTGGGTGTGTGTGTGTTGCAGGGAGTGGGGGGAGGAGAAGAAAAGTTGTGGAGGATGGGGGAGTCCAAACCTCTCATCTGCACCCCCAGCCCCTCCCACACCCCATTTCAGAAAAGATGTGGACACATTGGAAAAGGTCCAGAGAAGAGCAACAAAAATGATTAAAGGTCTAGCAAACATGACCTATAAGGGAAGATCAAAATAAGTGGGTTTATTTAGTCTAGAAAAGACAGAGAGGTTAAAACAGCTTTCATGTACCCAAAATGCTGTTACACCAAGAGCAAGAAAAATGATTCTCCTTAACCTCTGGTTCTAAGACAAGGAGCAAGGAACATGTAGGTTGGACATTAGTAAAAACTTCCTATCTGTCAGGGTGGTTAAGCACTGAAACAAATTGCCTAGGCAGTCAAAGCAAAAAAGCAGTCAAGTAGCACTTTAAAGACTAACAAAATGATTTGTTGCTCTCTCTGCCTAGGCAGTGTTTCATGAACAACTTGCAGGTGTGCTGTGATTGTTTGGAAAAGCAATTCCATTTTATGATAAGTCATGGAAAATACTGAAACAATTTTATTTCTATAGCTTGTGAGAATGGTAGCACTCTGGGAACACAGCATGGGTGACTAACACTTTGCTACCTTTGCCCTTTTCTTATCGTCTGTCTATACAGAGGCATAGTAATTATATGGGGCACATGCGTTACACAGGCACTGCAGCGATGCTGTCAGTGCGCGTGCGGGGCGTGTGCTCTCATAGGTGTTCTGCGGTCTCCAAAAGATTAAGAAACACGGGCCAGGCGACATGGTGGAATCTCTTTTGTTGGAGATACAGTAAACCCTCGATGTAATGGACTAATGCAGGGAAGGGGTGTCCATTAAATCCAACTGGTTTACTGTACTGTACAGTATTTGCACACCAGGCTCCCCAGCCCTCCATCCTCCAAATTAATGCCAGTGACTCCTCAGAACTGCTGGAGCTGCCAGGGCTGAAGGAGCACCTGTGACTGCCACCGCTGGAGCTGCCACATGCCCCTCCCACCAGGGGTGGGTGTGTATGTGCAGGCAGGCAGCAGTCACAGACATGCCCCACACCTGGTGGGAGACGTGCGTGGCAGTTCTAGCAGTGGTGGCCCTTGCACCTCCTCTGAATTGCTGGTATTTATTTGGGGGATCTATTACTTCTGATGTCTTAGAACAAGATCAATTAAATGGCGGGACTGCTGTCTAAGAGCAGATTAGACAAACACCTGTCTAGATGAAAAAAATCTAACTCTTGACCTTCCCCCCGACCCCTCCACTCTCTGATTTGCTCACCTTGATTATCTTTTTCTGATTTGTTCTCCTTGCTTACTGTTTTTGGTTCTGTGTCTTAAATATTGAGTCTGTTCTGGTCTGAAGAAGTGGGTCTGTCCCACGAAAGCTCACCTAATAAACTATTTTGCTAGTCTTTAAAGTGCTACTTGACTGCTTTTTGTTTTGATAGTGTATAGGCTAGCACGGCTTCCTCTCTGTTACCTGTCTAGATGGTGCTTGGTCCTGCCATGAGTACAGGGGATGGGACTGGATGACTTTTTTTTGGTTCCTTCCAGTTCTAGATTGTGTGGGGACAGGCAGGGAGGATGGTATCTGCACTAAATGACACTGCAGTTACTTGCCCTTTAAATACTTGTAGTGGGTGAGGACATTTCCTGTAGTGGAGGAGATCATACAGTTGTCTGAACTACCTGCAGCTAGAGTGAGGGGGGTAAAGGAAGCCCAGTCTAGTGCTAACCTGAACCGTGGGATTCTTGTTGCTCCTGTCTGTAGAAGACCTGTGGCTAAAGCTGTACTGCAGAAGTGGCTTGGGCATCGCTCGTCCACCAGTTTCACTTTTGGGGATTTTCTCCATTCAGCTCCTGAGATCTTGGTCTGTTTTGACAGGCACACCTGCTGAAGGAAGGCATGGCCTGGCTGGACACACAGGCTCCAGGGGAATCTCAGTACTGGCTGCCTGCTCTCTTTACAGAACTCTACTCTCAGGAGATCACTCCAGAGGAAGCAAAGGAGGCAATACCCTGACTCAGAGGAAAGCACTGAGCTACGTGCACCTGTGCATATCTCCATTTGCTATTGTATTGCCTTGAGTAGAGGGACATTTAACTTCATTTAAAGTTGTTTAAAAAATTGCGTAAGTTTACCGATTAAATTGGTCAAAATCATACCTGCTAATAAACACAAATTGTACTAACCAGCTACCTTCACTATGCACGTGACCTGAGGGGGTTCCTTTGTAAACACGGATGAAAAAGTGAGATTTTTACCCTTTATCAGCTGTGGAAATTAACTGCCTCCAACCAGCACCCTTTCTCTGCTGAAGTTTTTTGGAACATACTATAAACTCATGTTTCTCACTGTGAACTCCAGTAAATTCTCCATGGAAAAAATACAACAGTCTAGATTCTGCCAAAACAAAACTTTATTGCACAAAAAAAAAAATCTTATGTACAATTGTATATAAACAAGATATTTTATAGTGACTTGTGCATATATTTCCAAATCATTAGGTCTAAAATTCTGTCACTAAAACATGTCTGCCTAGAGCAGCCAATGAGGATTGTCACTTTGAAATGGAAACATTCAGAAACATCAGGACAGGTAACAGAGCTATGAAACTAATACTTCTTTTACAGCCACATGCTTGGGTGAATGGTGTCCACAGTAAGGCATTTGTATGTGTGTACAGATGGTAATGCCACATGCACCACATACAGATTCCAGAACCAGATCTGCCTTATGAAGGCATTAGAAGCCCAGCTCTAACCCAGTTTAAAGGGGAGATACTGATTTATGAAAGTGAAATTTACAATGGGATTAAACAGCGGCAGTACAGCTCTTCACTCTTCATATCAATATGCCTCCATAAAACCTTAAGCAGTAAATGACTTTCTTGACTTCTATCTAGTGTGTTTTGTGTAAGTTTTCCTTCAGAGAGAATAGGGTTCCATTCTAAACCATACCCCTGACAGACCCATGGTGAAAGTTTTTTTTTTTTTGCTTGTTTTTTAAATAAAAGGGTCTCAGATGCTAAATGGCACCTTTCATTCAGGAATGTTTCCATCTTTCAACTTCTCAAAGCTACTTAAGCAGCAGGATGCAGATTTCTGAAATTTACAATAGTTGATATTCTACATAAACAATCTATTGAAAATAATTCACCAACACAAGGGACATTAATAACTGTGCAATCTGAGCTACAAAATTCTTAGAACAAAAGTTCCCTGACTTGGATCACGTTTCCGTGCCACAACAGGAATCGGAGAGAGACAATAGCAAAGACTGGGAGAGGATAGTGCGGGTACATTAGAGTGTGCAACCATGGGCTTCATTTTCAGCCAGTGCTCTTGTAAAACAAGATGAAGTCTTGCCGTCGAGCATTTTACCACTCAGTTTAGTGACACATTTCCTGTATGACAAGCCTGTTTAACCTGGGTGATTTTCAGTTCCAGACAGTTTTGTTTTAAATCTATCTGTAATGGCACTCACTAACAGACACCTGCCCAAGAGGTATGAATTGCACCAAACGAGACTCTGCTGTTAAAACTATCAAAGTTTTAAGAACTTGTTTCACAACTGATCAAGCCTGACAAGGGACTGTTAGGCTGTACGGACATTTGCTCTTCCCCTTCTCTGGAGAATTCCCTTAGAAGATGGTTTCATGTTTATAAATGCCCCTTATCCTAGCATTTCATTTGTCCTGGGCCAAAATATTAGCAGAAAAAGAAAATACACTGAATTATGGGGCTGAAAGGAAACAACAGCAGTCAAGGAAACAGAGCACTTCCACCACTCCAAAGGGCTGATGGAGAATATTTCTCCTATAAAGTTTCAACGCCAATCTATTAAAGAAACACCACAGCCTAGAACTGAGGGTTTGGGTTTGTTCTTTTAACAGAACCAGTGATTCTTCTCTCCAGTGCTTCCAGGGTAAAAGCATCTGCACTTGATTTATGAGCTTTTGCAGCTAGTATCTATTTTCCCTCTTCCACCTAAAGTCCAGCCAGCTAAAGTCTCCCAGGGACTGGATGAAGCTCTCCAAAAGAAGCCTAGATTTACCCTCCCCAACTCCCCATCTATCTTTGGTCTGTCTAGAAGAGACACCAGTGAGTAGATGGCCTTATGCAGCACCTTCCTCCATTTCCAGACAGGAGTTAAACCTGGGCAAGCAGCAAGTGGGCCTCCTATCATTGTGGACTCCAAAGTGCTCCTCTGGTCCTTGGTGTTCCACATAGCCAGGCAGGACATGTACTGGCTATTGAAGAACAGAAAAGCTATAAAAACAAGTTGCATTCTACATCTCATTGTTTTAATCAAATAAAGAAAAAACAACCCAGTGTAGCTGCTTCCAAAATACATGATGCCACGTGCTCCAGCTTTCTAGCATAGGAAGTACCTTTTAGAGTAGCCTGTCACAAGCTTGGCTTTGTCTACCATGAAGTCCTCTTGTTCAGTATCCACCAGAGCATTAAAGGAGACAGAAGACCTCTCCCACTCTGGGACTGGCTTGGTTCCCAAGTCTGTCAGGGGTATTCTAGAGTTTGAAGACAGAACTTCCCCAGGCTTGGGTTTCTCATTTATCTGGAAATCTCTAAGCCTTGGAGCTCCCTTGAGTGTCTGTCTCTGTCTCTGAAGAGCTGCTGTCAGAGTCTATTTCTACATTCTCCTGGTGGTGTTTCTCTTGCACCTTCAGCCGAATGCCTTGCAAACGCATTAATAGGGACTGATAGTCAAAGTGGCCTCGTTTTTCACCAAAAGGATCCTGGATGGAAACAAGATTTAGGCTAATTTAAATAGTGTCAAGGAACATCAGGCCATACAGAGCATCTGTGCTCTATGCCCACTGCAAGGACAGACTACAGCAAATAAGCATACAGCAGCCTAGCAAGGAGAGACACTGTGGCACAGATGCTGGTTAAATCCCTGTCCTTTGCCAAGTGAGTTTATGAGTTCTTCACTGTCAGTGCAGAGCAGATGGAATCTTGGCTCTTGTAGAAGCTGTCATCTCAAAAACCTGGGTACAGTAAACTTAGTTCTCTCAAATTTACTGTACTTAGCCATATGAGAAGTTGAATGAACGCTGGCTGGATTTGAACCACGATTTCAAAGAGCTGATGACTTGGTCTCAGGCCGGAGAGAATAATGGCCTCAGCAGGAAAAAGCAAGGACTTAGTTACAAATACTTCACACAGTGCCACAGAGGCTTTATAAAGACAGGCAAGTATCACTATCGCCATTTTACAGGTGAGGAAATAGAGGTATCCAAGTGACCAGATTTGCCTAGTCATACCTGGGCCATGGCAAACAAGCAAGAGAGCTTTAGCTCCTACTCTCACACCTTGAAGTGAGCACACTGGCAGGGCCACTGGGAGGAAGCTGGCATTGCCCATGCTGTACCTGCTCTGGGATAAATAAGACGACTTCAGACTCCAAAACTAGAAAGCCATCTTCTTTCTCAAACGCCTCACTCACATGGAAATGCTGACTGTGACGCCAGCCCCCTCATTGTCACACCATCCAGGCTTTTGCTTACTGTTAGTCTAACGAGGTGCAGCTGTGCCACAACTTACAACTGCCGGGGACAGCAGCTCAGTAACTACTACCTCGTAAGACCACACTGGATGTGTACAGCCCTGAGTGCAAGGGGTCCCTGACTAGGGTTCCTAGGTGCCACTGTGGTAAAGTGAAGCTCTGCTCCTTGCAGCTGCAGCAACTGCGCCTGGAGAGTGCAACCAGTGCCATTCCTGAATAACCCCGCCACTCCAGTAGTTCTACAATACAGCCTCTCATTACTCTATTAAAGACTCCAGGTGATGTGAGTCAGACAGCGTTGCCTGGTCGCACTATTCAATCCAAACACAAGCTGCCTGCTTTAATCATGCCTTGTGCGTGCTCTTATTTCATGGATTACAGGGCTGTTTGCTAACAGTAAAGGGCATGTGTAGATATCAGGTGGTAAAAATTAACTACCTCCCTCTTTCCTCAGTGGGAATATCTTCTAATGAGGCACATGGGAGATGGCCGATTAGAACAGAAGAAACATATTCATATAGAAATGGCTCAGCAATTAGCAGTACCGAAAAGCAGTTTTCTTCGGGTGAGCGACTCAGGAGCAGTACTAGAAAAACCTCAGAAAAGTCAATGGAAATTGACAACTCGGCATCTCAAAGGAAAAAGTACCGTTGATTCTACATTTACAGTAGTGAAGTAAAAAAAAATTACAAGAATTACCAGCTGGCCATTAGGACTGGACAGCAGGAATAAACCTCCACCTCACTTCTCAGGACTGTACTGCACAATTAACAAACACCAAAGTAACACAGTGACAGGGACCCTGATAAGAGACTAGAGGCACCAAAGGCATTTTAGGATTTCCTCGGAAGCGTCCAGCATAGTCCCCCGCACCTAGCGGAAAAACACCAGCTAGCTAAACTTCTGATATTCACAGAGGACTGCCAAGCAGTATCACACAGTTTCCTACTCTCTTAGCATGAATCAAACGATAAATACATGAAGAGGAAATATATTAGCTTAAACATGCTCATATTTCCCATGAGTGCCCGCTTTCAGAGGGAACTTTCCAATGAAGTACAGTTGGCACCAACAATTAAGCAGATACAGTGTTAGAGGAAAACCGCATTAACAGTAATAGGAATTTCTCAAAGCCTTATTTCACGGCTGATGTGAAATCAAAGCACAGGTCTGGAGAGAACTTCAGAGATTCTAGCCTTCAAGAAACTCCCTTTCCCTTCCCTACTATATTAGCAACATCAAGAGGCAAGCTGATGACCTCCTTCAGCCAAGGTAGCCAGGATAAAATGAGCCCGAGCCCCATCTCAGCAAGCAGACATCACTTTTATTTCTCACAACTGAGCGGGTCATTGAAGTGTTCCCTTCTAATTCAGTCAGCACGGAAAGGCAAGTCGCCAACTGCTTACCTGCATTGTCTGTCCTTGGAGGTGAAGCCTCTCTTTGCACACTCCCTCGTAGAAGTCAAAGTACTGCATGAAAGACTTCTCCATAACACCCCTGGAACACCATAGAAGAGTACATGTTCAGTGCAGGACGAATGAGCATTTATACAATGGTCTAATGGCCTCAGGGCCAAATTTGGCTCCATTCAGTTCAGCAAACGTGGCTATTCAGCTAACCCGCAACACTCCCTGTTTCCCTTAAACATTTACAAAGGACAATCCAGGCCTTTAAAAAGCTGCCCTGGCAACCGAGGTGACCACAACACTGCTCAGCAGAACCTCAGACACATGAGGTCTACATTAACTGGTTCCACTACACTGACTGAATCACACCATACCAGGAGCAAGATTAGGAAGGAGGGGTGGGCACATAAGCCACTGAATGTAGAGATGGAGAAAGCAGGGCAGAGAACAAGTATTATACTCGACAAGTATCAGGAACAATTAGCCATCCACCCATGCTACGCAGGGACACACCATCCCCCTTGTACAGCATGGGACTGGGGCAGAGGGGTTACCAGTGCCCATGGTGATACAGCCAGGATGGGAACTCTGGAGTTTTCAGAAGCATTAAGCTGAAGAGTTCCTGGCACTGTCACAAAATGGGCGGGGAGTCCCTCCAGAGAGACAGCCCTGAACGGTGATTCTGCAAAGCGAACGTGAAGCATGTGGAAGCACCCAATTAAAGCAGACCCTGATGGCTCACAGCAAGACAGGGCCCTGTGAGTAGCCACTCCTCAGCCCCATTACCTACCGCAAAGGCTCAGGACAGGGGCACTTCCCTTCCAGCATGTCGCACACAGCTACGCGGATGGTCTCATGCCGAATGCACTCATTATAGTTCTTGCTATCCCCAGGGTGCCTCTCCTGTAAATGCAAATTGCTCCACTGAGTTGGTCTCATGTAGTGGACTATCAGCCCTTCCATTCCCCTCAGGCCATGAGGATATCGCGCAACATGGTGTGCCCTGCTCAGATCTGCCTGCTCGAGACATGGTGATCTCCTGATTGCTGAAGAGCTAGTAAGAGGTTCCACGTGCTCCCAGAGCACAGAATTCAGGCAGCTGAGGAGAGGGGTCAACTTGGCTAAAGCCAGCACAACAGTCTGTCGTGCTCTCTCATGTGGACTGAATGCCAGGAAGACCTGAGCAGTTTGGTTCTTGTACGACATACCAAAACACCCTGGGAAGCCGCTGACTTTCAGGCGAGATTTGCAGAACTAGAAAAAGCCCCTGCAAACATAGGCAGCTTCCTGTGTGCTTCCAGTTACTGTAATTCCAACATCTTACTGAAAATGTAAATTAAATGCCATCTGTGGCATGAATGTTAACACTTTTGTAATCCATAATCTGTGGATTTACCAGTGACCATTAAACAAAAATCTCAAAACTACAAACATTTAAACTCTTCTGCAAGGAAGATAGTATCAGAGCTATTTTACATGTCGGGTAAGTTGAGTCTTAGCACAGTTAAGACATTTACTGAATGTTACCACCACTCAGCAGCGGACTGTGGAACAAAAAGCAGGAATCACCCAGTTCTCTAAGTACCCAATTTGGTGTCTGGAGAGATGAACACCAAAGACTTGCATAGCCTCAAGATGACGACTTGTCTCTCTGTAGACTCCCTTTTGCAGTTGCAGGAGTAGGACAGGAGTCAAGCGATTTCAGAACTGGAGTAACATGCTTGTATAATTTCAGAACCAGAGCTATTACCTGCTCAAAGCCAGGTTCATTGTGATAAGGATTCTCGGTCATTAGAGACTGTATGGAGATCAGTACTGAAGAGATGCTCTGTGCAGGGCTCCAAGCAGGACCAGTCCAAGTGCTGAAACATCACAACCACAGGACCATATTTAACGTAAGTTCTAGAACAACAGTTCTCAATGGGGGGGGTGGGGGAGGGGATGAGGCAGTCTCTTTTCCACTTCCACTTCTAGATAAAACACCTCTTAGCCTTTTCTGATTTCCCAGACTGGAGCTTGGCCATTTGAGAGTGATAATGGTCAGAGGGGAGGTTTCAGAGTTGTAGTCTAGATCAACCTTTTTCTTTCTGAGGCCACCCCCTCTAGATACTGTAACAATTCCATGACCCAGCTATGCCCCAATAACTGGTTTTCTTCATAAACCAGTCCATCCAGTGGCAGAACCAGGATTAGAATTCAGGTCTGAGTCCAAGTCCCTTAGACAATACCGCCTCCTTTAGAGGGAAAGATCTACTGGTCCCTATGTCACCTACAGGGATGCACCTACCTTTACGGAGAGGCACATTGCTAAAAAAAGCTCTGCGTGGGCCACCCTTAGCCCATTTGCTACAGACCCTCCTGTGCCCCCCTCTGGAATGGCAGCATGTCAAAAGAGGGATGCACCTGGCACACAAGATGCTTTCTAAACCCTTTCATCGTGTGGCTCCCACTCTCTCCTCCTTCCCCTTTCGGTTTCATGCCCTCTATCATGCACACGCCAAGTGCTTGAGGTGGTTTCCCCAATCAAGTGCTCCTCCAGCTTCAACACCTCCCCTTCCCTTCCCTAAACTGCTGCTCTGTGTTTGCTCTAGTGTAAGATCCACCCCTGCAGCCGCAGCTTGTACTATTCTGGCTTCACTTGAAGCTGCATTGTGCTCAGTGGCACTCGAGATTGTGCCCTTCCATTTTTCACATACCAGGGCAAAAATGATGCAACTGCAGGATTGGGACCTTCAATACACAATCTCTAAGCAGAGTAGTCCCACCGAAGTTAATGGCTCAGATCCATAAAATCAAGCAGTGCGAAGCTGCTGTTTGAATAAGATAATTATACTACTCATGATTTTGCATCAAAGTAACAGGCCGAAGCACAGAAGCAGTTAAACAACTTCCAAGGGAGTTCTTAATGGCTTTTTTATTTCTATTTTCTTTTTAAAAATCACATACACATAAGGGAAATTAAAACCACAAGATTCTACATTCAAACAACAATAAGGATCGGCCTTCCACCACAAAAGCAGAAGAAATGCAAAGTTTAGGCCAAAATGCTAGGTGGGAGATGCTAAGAGTGCTATGCTACTTTGGCACACATGGAGTGAGATACCAGAATTTCAGTCCTGGGTGCTGTAGGTTAAAAGAAAGTCAGACCGGCTTTTTAGTTACATTTTGGCAGCTTTAAGGGCCTCCATACTGCAAGAAAGTTCATGCAGGGTCCACGTGGGCAGATGTCACTGGAAGATTAGTACCCAAGTATGCAAAGAGGGATACACACAGTAGAGAACTGCCTGCAGCAATCTCCTGGCATCCCCTTGAAACAGCTGAAGTCTGTTCTTACCAGTGTTCCTTGTAAGCTGAACACTTGAGCAGATGACCAGGAGAAATTCAGATGCTGCCCCGCTGATTAGCAGAGAGCCCACAGCTGGCAACATGTGTCTCTAGTAGTGGTGCACATGCCTTGGTCCTCATAACAAAATTTATTCTGCACATGGATGAAAAAAGTTAGAAGGAGCACTGCCTCTTACCCTAGAATACTCAGGCAGACTTTCCCATTGCGGTAGAAGTTGGGGTTAAACCTCACTGTGTTATTCCCCGTTGTCATCAGTTTGACCCTGGGTGGGTGGATGGGATAATCTGGAGGACAGCGAAACAGGAACAAGAAGAAACCCCCTTCATAAGGCGTGTCAAATGGGCCTGTGATCAATGCATGAATCTGCAAAACAAAAGCCCATCTCGCGCACCACTTCACAATTGTGCAGCACAGTGAAATTCTCAACGAAACCGAACGAACGCAAGAAACCACAACGCAGAGCTCATGACCAGCCCTTGGCCACAAGCACCCCATGCACAGCCCACTCTTTCCCCTCCCTGCAAGACTCACTTCTACTCTGCCCCATTGCTGCATGTTTCTCTGCCACACTTGTGCACAAGAAGCGCCTGCACAGCCGTTATTTACGCAGGGGCTGCAGCAGCTGCACACCTCACATGCTTTCACGCACATCTGCTCCATGGCTGCCCAGCCAACGCAGTCTAGAGGGGCAGCCGTGGTAGTCTGTTTCAGCAAAAAAACCAAGCAGTCCATGCTGCTGGACTCCTCACTGTTTTTGCAAATTAAACAGGACTTCATTGCAACAGCTCCACTTTCCTAAAGTTAAAGGTTTTTAAAAAAAACACACATAATTAGCAAGAAAAAAAAATATCTACTGCCTATTTCACTGATTGCACCCATCCTCAATACTTCATATTCCAACTTCTGAGTTTCCATCAGCAAGAGGATTTTTCTTAGCTTGAAGATAATATATTGATTTGTACTTCAACTGATCACTAATTTTCCTCAGACAGCACCTACGGTTAGCAGCACAATCTCTCCTGACCATGAAGTTATCTATAAAAGCTGTGATCACACACGTGAAACTACTCTCCTAAGGCTATTAGCTGAAGCAGATTATTTCCTTCTGTGCTTCCTTCAAAAGTGGTCTCATGATCAATTTTAAATGCTGCTTAACTCCTCATGATTTGCAGTGAAATACCAATACTATGACACTTTTGGACACTATCAATGATACAATGCATTGTTGGAAAGCGTGCATGAATTTTCAGCTTCCAGCCTCAAATTGGGCCAAAGTTATGATTAAAATACTGAGATATTGGTTTGAGCAATGGCCTGCTAAACCCAGGGTTGTGAGTTCAATCCTTGTGGGGGCCATTTAGGGAACTGAGGCAAACAGATTAAAAATATGTATATAATCTGTCAGGGATGGTGATAGGTCCTGCTGTGAGGGCAGGCGACTGGACTCAATGACCTCTGAAGTTCCCTTTCTGCTCTATGAGATAGGTATATCTCTATACTCTTGTACACAGTATCTTAAACCTCAAAGCCCTTGATTCAGTCAAGGGTTAGTTCTGGTGGAACCTGGAAGCGGGACATTTGTTGGAGAGACTGGGAAAGCTTGCACCAGGAAAAGGAGGCGGCAGCTTCTCATTGATCCTGAGCCCATCAGGAAATCAGTGCAGTCCGAAGAGCGGATGTTACAGGGAGGCTGTGAGATGCACTGCATCAAGTACATGCCTACTCAAGTGTACGACATTTAGCAGCACGACACTTTGCAGAAACACGTGGACAGGCATCTGCCAGCCCTCACAAGAACACCTCCACTGGGACACAGGGATGCATTCTAGCACAGAGAGTGCAAGTTACACCTCTCTGCGTCAATTTGGATGTGAATCATGGCCAACTTAGCAACAAATCTGAAGTTTCCGCAGTCACCAGACTCCCAAATTTGAACACTCGCCATTCCCAGTCCCTGATGGAAGCTTCTCATATGGAACATCTCTCACAGCGGGGTTAGCTCTTCCTCAAACATTTCCCGTGACCATTTTCAAGCATTGGCAGCATGAAGCCAGCTGGACTAGTACATGACCAACTCACATGACCACTGAGACTCTACTGGATTTATCACTTAAAGTCAGTTTCCTTGAAAGCCTCCTCCAATTTTAAAACACAACCCTTTCCCACTCTCCCCAGGAAATTTAGGATACATTATTGTCTTACAACCTTTCGTCGATGCTCCATGAAATTTTTCCCTACTCCCCTCTCAAAATTGGTATGGACAAGCCCTTATATGGAATGAATCTGAAAGTGGACAGCAAAACAAGATACACAGAAGGGGTAAGTTGGTTCAGTGCTGGATATTCACTCACCTTAGTCATATCATGAGGATCAGGCACAACAAACATTCCAGGTGGTGGTTCCTTATAAATGGACATGATATCCCTGAATGAAGAAAACAGAAATTAGCCAATATCTCCCTCAGAGTCAAATCCAATCCAAGGAGCAGAACTTTACCTGGAGTAAGAGAAAGTGCATGTCGGAGAAAGTGCAAAGGAGTATATTTTAAGAAGTAAACCTGTTACCTAAAGCTGTTGTTTTTTTATTGTGACCAGCATCTGAAGAAGTGAGTTAACTCACGAAAGCTCATGCTCTAAACTTTTCTGTTAGTCTATAAGGTGCCACAGGACCCTTCGTTGCTCTACAGATCCAGACTAACACGGCTACCCCTCTGATACTTAGCTCCCAAGGTGACGGGGCGTTTGCCCAGAGGGTTCCGGCGGGGAAGCCCCGGCCAACCCAGTAAGGCGGGGGCGGAGGGAGGCTGCCGGGAAGAGAAGCTACTCCCCGCCCCCACGCCCGGGGGTCATTTGATCCCCTCCCCCACACTGGGGGGGTCCCGCTGGCCCCGAAGAGCGGGGCAGGAAGGGCCCTGTGCCCTGCGGTGCGGTCCCGGATTGGGCCGAGCTGGGGGCCCGCTCAGGCGGGGAGGAGCCCAGGGCAGGCCGCGGGCCTGGGGCGCCCGGCCGCCTCACTCGCTCGCTCACCGTTTGATCCGCAGCAGACAGGCCGGGCTCGGCCGCTCGCTGTCCCAGTCGCCGCTCACGGTGGGGTCCCAGAAGGCGGAGTGCGTGAGCAGCGCCGCCCCGGCCACGGGGGCCCCGCCGCTCCCGGGGGGGACTCCGGCCCCCGGAGGGGGCGCCCCCAACCCCGCCGCCGCCCACAGCTCGGCGGGGATGAACACGCCGGGGCCGCCCGCCCCGCCGCCAGGCCCCGCCGCGGCCGCCTCCTCCGCCGCCGGACTCTCCGCCATTCTCCGCTGCCCGGGCCCGGCCTGGCAGAGCGCAGCTTCCGGGACTCCGCACCAGCGAGTCCGCCGGCCAGAGCGGCCCTCGCCGAATCCGGGCCAGAGTGTCCACCCCACCCCGCACGCGCGCCGCTCGCCACCATAGAGTCTCCTCCCGCCCGCAGAGTGTCGCTGCGAGCCGCCCACCAACGAGGCGACTTTCAGCACCGCGCAACCAGCGAGTCTTCCCTGGGAGCAGAGCGTCTACCCCAGGCAAGAGACGCCCCGCGGCGGGGCGGGGGCGTTGCGCGCCTCATCCCGGGCGGCCCCGGCCGCGGCAGCTTCGTGCCGGGAGCGAGCGGCTCTTCCCGTTTCCCGCAGGCCCCCCCCAGCGGTAGTTCTGGGTTGGGTCGAGCCTCAGGCGCGCTCCCCGCTGGGAGAGCCCCCCCCCCGCTCACGCGACACGCGGAGCGACGGGCAAGGCTGGAGCTCCAGGGCGGTCTGCGCGCGTGAACGGAGGGCAGGGGGCGGAGGCCGGGCTGCAGCAGAGGGGGTCAGGCCAGGCTGGGGCCTGACCTCTGGGGTGTGGGGGGACTGGACGGGACTGCACTGGGCCCGGTCACAGCGTGAGACACGGGGGCCTGCCTGGGCCATGGCCCCAGGAAGGTCGGGGGGGCTGTGGGGACCAGAGTTGGTCCATGGTGCTGGACTCCCTGGGGAGCAGGCGGGGGGCACAGGGGCAGGAGCAATGCAGCAGCACTGGGCCCTGCCCGGAGCACGAGGGTGAGCTGTGGGGGGCGAGGCCCCACACCTAGCTCTGGAGTGGCAGGGGAAGGCTGGGGCTATGGCCACTGCTCTCGTGCCTGGCCTCAGCCAGAGTAGCAGCAGCGCAGACTGGGGACATGGCTCCTTCCCCCAGCCTTGGCCAGAGTTGCAGGGAGAGGCTGGGCGCAGGGTCACAGCTGTCTTTTTTTTTTTTCCCTTCCCCCCAGGCCCCAGCCAGGGTGGCAGTGTGGGGGGGAGGCCAGAGGTGGAGGCAGGGGGGAAGTGGGGAGGGGTCAGGGCTGTTGTGCCAAGAGCAACAGGTGGGACTGGGTTGCGCCACCTTCCCTAGCATGAGCTGCAGGGAGTGCGGTCAGGGCTGGGTTTCCTGGCCCTAGCGTGTCGGGGGGCTAACTGTGGAATGTGGGCTGTGGGGGAGCAACAGGGCTCCCCTCATGGGGCAGAGGGTGAGCCACCTACTCATCCATAGGCAGGCAGGGTCTAGAGCCCCATTTCCATGTGGCCTCTCTTTTCCTGCTGTGGCTGCCCCCAGTGGTCACTTTGTGGTATGTTGTCTCTCCTGTCAGTGCTCCCCCTTCCATGTTCTGGGAAATCCTGGGATTTGAGGTATTACCCACTTCCCAGGCACAACCAAACCCTCACCTTGGTTTAAGCTAGGGTCAGAGGAAGCTACATTCTAGATTTTCTTGAATATAGCGTCAACAGGCAGACAGATACGCTCTAAAATACACATTATACCAACAAGAAAGGATGGGGCAGAGAAGAGAGCAATTTGGCACCTTAAATAAGTATAAATAAATAAAGTTTTAAAAACCTGTACGTAGAGTGGAGGAGAGGACCTCTCACCCCAAACATACCCTCACACTGGGGAACAAAGGAAAGTGGCTCTCAACGAGGAACTGATTCATGATTTAGGGGTGGGGTTAGGCAGATTTATCCCTCCTTGGATATCTACCTGTGTAGATTGGAGGTCACTGTCAACATTCTCTGTAATCTTTTCTATCCATGTGCAGAATAAATGTTTTAATGTGCACCCCCAGAGGAAACAAAAACTAGCTCTGGGTGTTCTGCTGAACACCTGGATGGCATTTGAATTTCTCTTGACTGGCCACACCAGCACCCAGCTTACAGGGAACACAGTTCATTGTGCATCCCCTGCTCTGGGGTGACCTCAGCAGTTTACCCTAAGATGAAAGTGCCTCTGCTGTGGTTTTAATGTATGTTGCACCTAGCTTTAGGCTCATGATAATTTGCCTCAGCAGCCCCCATTCCAGGTCATTCCCTGGTAGGAGCCAGTTCCACGGCTATTCCTGATCTCTTGTGTGAAGTGTAGCCATGAAATTTAAATTATAAATGGGAAAATGTCAGTGTCTAATTAGCTGATGGGAAATTCTGCTCTGTGCTTGTCTCTCAACAGTTGATCTGGAGCTAACTAGCTCATCACTTTTCTATCTTGGATACAATTCTGTCCAACAATACCTTGACTCCCTGTCCTTTCATTGCAACCAGCTTCTAAAGCTGGACATGTTTTCGTGCTGTCTAAGATCCTGATGTATCCATTAATGCCTTTCACTAAAATAGCTAATTCCCTTCAGAGTAGCTCTGTTGTATACAGAGGCCCCACCAGTTGCTGCTGCTAAGGTCCCTCCTTATGCATGGAGTGTACATTCATCAGACAGGCAGATCCCATAAAGCAGGCATCATTGGGAAGATATGTCTGTCTCAGAGACAAAAGCTTGCTTCTCTCACCAACAGATGCCAGTTCAACAAAATGTATTACCTCACCCATCTTGTTTCTTGTAGCTGTGTCAGTCCCAGGACATACAACAACATAGCAATAAATACAAGCATCACCTTTAGATGGTCCCTTTGGTGTTTTGGCTTTCTGACAAATAACCACATTCAGAGTAAACTGGCATTTCACACAGATCCCACCCCTGCAACACACACACTTTATAGCATATATGGCAGTGATCTATGTGTCACTGGGGGGCAGTAATAGAAAGTCAAGAGATGAGCAATTGCCATTCCTAGTGACAAGGCAGTGACTCCTCACACAAACACTCAAGGGTTGGGATCCATACAGGGACCTATAAGTCAGGATGCTTAGTATCATAATGCTTAACTCAGACACCCAGAAAAAAAAAATCACAGGAACTACACCATGATCCACAAAGCCTGACTTAGGTACCCAGGCTCTCCCTACAGTGAATTGGGGGGCAGAGAAGAAGAGAGGCACCTTTGAGGAAACTGAGCTAAGCTTGTCCTAGGAAGGAGCCAATGAGAGGGGGCTGTGCTAAAGCATACCTCTCTCTCGGAGCCAGTTGCGTAGCCTGTGAGTGAATCTCAAATCTGAGGAACATAAGTGTTTTCTCCATATGCCATCTGTGGAGCCCAAAACAGCTAGGTAGAGGATGGGCTCCCTTATAACTTTTAATCCAGCAGAGCGGGTACTCCTCCACGATGGCAACCCCCAAGTACAAGTTCCCCCCTCTGCATGAGACTGTAGGAGGCGCCACAGGAAAAAGTGAAGGCTACAGTGATGTGTTATGCCAGTCCCATCTTTCATACTGGGAAAGAGGCAAACAGGGAGCTGCCCCTGGAAAGTGTGTATGAGTTCTGATGGTTGCTTCCTCCATTTACACTTAAGGCCAGCCTTGAGTGGAGTAAGTCAAGCATTTTCAGAACAGGAATGCAATAGAGTATCTGGGTTACACAGCTAACTGATAAGCATTGGTTACTCACAGCAGTCCCTCCCTCAAGTGCATTTAAATGCAGCACAGGGGTGGTGGTGGCAGTGAGGGGGGAGATGAATAGTTACTCAGTTACCAGCTTACTCATCTAACATCTCTAATTCAGAAACCCCATCTGTAGACAAACGTGTCAGGCCTAGATCCTCAGAGGTACTGAGGCACCTTACCTCCATTCAATTAAGAGATAGGTGTCTTAATACCTTAGAGAGAGCAGGTCTCAAGTCTTCCAATTTAAAAATAATCAATCTTGCTCAGCCTACATTAATCTCCTGCTGCAGCACCGTGTATACCCTCAGAACAGTCCACAACTACCACCTGGCTCAGGGCAAGTTAGTCATTCCCCTCTATCAGGATTTCACACAATGTTATGTGGTCTTAACTCTTCATCTTACCACACCGATGCTTACTAAACAGTTTCCTCAAAAAGAAAGACATACTAGGCTTGTGTAAGACAGGAAGCTATAGGACAAGGCTCACTGTATTAAGTTAGTTTTCACTCATTTAGTCCAGGAGTTGCCTACGGAAAATGCAACTGCGGAGTCTTAGTTATGATATATGACCATGTGCACAAAGACATTCCAACCATGCAAAGAGAAACCTCCAAGCTCGCTAAACACTAGGGCACAGAAGTCACTATATTTAAAAAAAGGTCTTTTCACAGTCATTTATATGTATTTGGCCAGTTTTCACCATAGATTTGTCTTAGTATTTACCATGTGGAGTGTGAGAAAGGAGGACTAGGAAACCAGTTTATTAGGAGAAAAAGCTTTTGTTTAATTGTAAATCTGGAACGCTCTGGTGAAGGAGGCAGACTCAAACCGGAGAGGACGCAGTGTGATGGACGCCATGAGTTGGCCCAGGGGCTGTCACATAGCAAACAGGATGAGGAATGCCACCATCAAACAGAAGAGTCCCATGGCCTCAGACAGGGCAAAGCCCAGGATGGCATAGGAGAAGAGCTGCTGCTTGAGAGAAGGATTCCTGTATGGGACACATTAAATATAGATTCCTAAAGTAAGAAAAACACAAATTTGTTTCATGAGGAGCTAAGTGTAGTCTCAGACAAGCCACAGGATTCCATAGTAAAGTTATGCCTTCTGAAGGCAGGATCCCACAGGAGTAGATATGGCACTAGGATGATCAGAACACAAACATGCATTAAGTTGAAGCAGAGAAAGCCAAACTAGTTCAAGCAATCCCCTGACTTCTTAGCCTCTACCAATCCACTAAGCCCCTGTAGGCTGGTCTGCATGGAATTTTTTTTATCAAGCAGCAATGCCTTAATCATTAGTGGGATTTCACCCTTTTGGTGAAGGCAGCAGCTGAGTTCTGTAGAACAGCTGTAAACATGTTGAAAGAGTGAAGCAGTTATTGATATTCTTTACATCCTGTCAAACTATGTAATGCAGTGGTTTAGCTATGTGAATAAGTCACTTTCTACTGCAGAGGTGGACAAAGTGATTTCTTAGCATGTATTAACTGGCAATTAAATTTTTAATGCCTGTAGTATCTGCCTGGATAAAAGCAGCTATGAAAATACAAGATCCTCACTATAAATAGTACTTCAGTATCTGGAAAAGTTACATTTCTAATCTTACTCCCCTCCTAGTATTCTGTTTGCTATGGTCAGTCTCAATATCCTTTTCCCACAGAGTAACATCTAATGCTGAATATTTACAAAGAGAGCCTACAACACTGACTGCTGGAACAGAGAAGTGAAGTTGAAGTTAGTATCTTGCTTACCTGGCATAGCCAATGATCAAGCTGCCAAACACTGTCCCGATACCTGCTCCTGAACCAGCCACCCCAACAGTGGCAGCACCTGCACCAATGAACTTCGCAGCAGTATCAATATCCCTAGAGGTAGCACTTGTTTGGAACTGCCGGTGAGCCAGCTGTAGATGAGAAGCACCAGAGGGCTGTGGAAAGAAGCCAAATAGTGACATGATTTTAGCTGAATACTATTATATATTGTCATGTGCACCTAGGCATATGGGGATGTGCAACACTAGTAGAAACACATGCTGCTGGCTGTGGGCACTCTGCTGATCAGCTAAACAGCATTTGAATTCCTCCTGCATTGCTGCCCAAGGGCTCATCTTACAGTGAACACTGACTCCAACCCATAGTGCAATCTCTAGCTATTCTCTTTATGTACAGGCTTCTTCTTTCCCTCTCTGTACACACCATCAATTTGAGCTGGTAACCTGAGCCAGACATGGAAGACAAAGAATGTCTCACTGTCAAAAGCCACATGCACTCAGCTAGAAAGGAGTGCCAAATCTAACCATGACAAGGAGATATTTCATCCAAAAAAGTCAGAAAGAGACCAAATTTCAGCAGCTAGGAATAATTTTCTTTAGTCTTACCTGTACAATCTGAGTCTCAGGCCTGTTCAGTACAGATATGGAAACCGGCCTTGCCAGAGCCCTAGAACAGCAGCGGAACTGGAGTGAAAGACAGACATTGAATTTACCTCACAATGGAAACAGTCGTCATTTTTGGACAGACTGTATTAGGAACAAGAATTAAGAGTCACCCTCAACTCCACTGACATGTCTTTCAAGTTTTGTCAGGGATTCAAGCTAGTTATTAATAGCCTACAGTCTAAGAAGTCACTACTGAAGCATGATTAGTACCACTATATTTTAGTTTTATATCAGTATCATACACTTTGAAGGATTTATAACTGGGAAGAAATTTTATCAGGAATGAAGGTATGCTTAATCACAACAGGCTATCTTTACAGCCTCTGTCTTCATATAATAATGCAACCCTATTGAGACTGAAGATATCCACCCTCTCTCCACCAATGCCACAGATGTTTTTCCCCCCAGTCAAGGAGTCTGGCATGAAAGTTATCTGCCCTAACAAACACCACAAGTAGAAGAGTATCTGGGGCAGCATTTTGCTTATAGCACTAAACAGAAATGCTTTCATTTTTTATCCTAACTGTATTGCCACCTCCTGCCATTACTCCCCCTCAAACATGCTTACCAGGGCTGAGGAAGCCAGGAGAGCCACAGGGGTCTGCATTTTGAATGATCTAGTGAGAAGAAAGCAAAAGTAATTGAGAAGGAACAGACCATACCAAAACTCATGTTACTCTTTACAGCAGAATACATATCAGGACACCATATACTCCTCAGGAGAACTACATGCAACATTTTTTTAGCTACTGTGCCTTATCCTTATCCTGCTACTTTCCCCTTATTCTGCTTCAGTTATAACTCGGTCTCACTTTCTCTTGAAGTTAGTTAGTTTTACTTAGGATCCTTCAGACACAGACTCACAAAAGAGTTTTGCTGAGTTTCAGTTGCAAACCACACAAAGGAAAAGGCTGGCTTCAAACAGACACTGACCAAAGGATTTGAGTCAATCCCTCAGAAACAAGAGAGGGAACCACACAGATGGAGCAGAATGAATGAGCCACTGACGTCCAACTGAGGAAAACCAAGGTGGGAAGAATAAACTAACAGCTGAACTAGAGAGTAAAGATTTAAAGCTAATCCGTTTAAAAGGTCTAGCAGGGTCAGGCCAAGCTGAATATTGACATATGAGCAGGCCCAGGTGAGTTTTTTGCGGGGTGGAGCCGAAAGTATCACTTCTAGCAGAGGCAAGTGGCAGGAGTTTTCCTGCCAATACCAGTTGTTATGGTCCGTTGCCATAACCCAGACACACACTAAGAAGTGGGGCAGAGCGCAAGAAAGCAGTTAAGGGAGTTACCCCTTTCCCCTCCACAACCCCCAGCTCACCCCTCTCTGCCTCCCCCCGCAAACTGCCTCAGCCACGACCCGCAGGTCGGCGGAGAAGGGACGCTCCCGGACACTCACCGACGCGCAGTAACCCCAGTGGAGCGCACGCCAGCAGCCCTAAAGCTCCTAAGCCAGGAGAGCAAGACCCCGCCCACCACCATTCACCTTGCCCGGCACCTCAGCGTCCTCCACTCCCATTGGCTGCCGTGACGCCATGTGCGCAGCCCTGTTGCCTCATGGGACAGAACGTGCTCTCCCTATTGGTCGCCGTGGATAAGTCCCCGCCTACCCAAATCCGGGACCTTCAGCGTGCGTGACAGAGGGAGGATGTGATCACATTCCCAGCTTCTGATTGGTTTCTTTGGGTCTTCTCTGCCGTCTGATTGGAAGTTTGCCTGACGACCTCCCAAAGACCATAGAGTTGGAGCTGGGTGGAAGCTAGAGAGACCCTCTTGCTCTTTGCCCCTCCAGGCCTGTCGATCATAGCAACATGGCCGGGGAAGCGGCGGCGGTCACGTGACGAGGCTGTGACGGGGGGTGGCGGGAGAGATGGGTTTATAGTTTTAATTGTTCTTCCCAGGCCTTTAGCAGGTTTTCAACTGATGTCTGATTTCTACATCATGAACAAGCACGGATGTCCCAAGCCCGTGTTCCCCGTTTGTAGGTCGCCTCGATAATTATGGGGTTCATTTCGTGGACTGTTTAGAACACCCCCTTGGGTTTTTTCTCTTTGTTTGATTAATATTTGCAACTCAAACACCTGCATCAACAGCTGGAAGAAGATCTCTGTTGTAAAATGCAGTACTCCTGGCGCTATAACGAGGTCCTGAAAAACTCTCGTGTCATTTTTGCACCCTTCTTAGAGACCTCCGAGAAAGATAAGTTCAATGTTGCAGCGGTATATTAGTAAGGTGAAAAGCAAACCTTACATACGTATAACGTTTTCACGAAAGTAATTTATGTCATTCACACAGGTAATGACCTGTGAGGGTCCTGAATATTATAGATCTCTCCTGTACTCTGTGACTGTGATGGAGTGGGGGATACCTCTGTGTGTGTGTGTGTGTGACTCACAAACGGTGTGAGGCTCCTGCTGAGGGTAACCCTGACGACCAGGTAACACCTTTGTACTGCAGACAAAGGAGGAGGTGGAGCCTAAGGGGTTTAAATTGGAACTGGGAGTTGGAAGCAGTTAGTCTGGGCTAAGGGAGAAAGAGACAAAGGAGGGGGCAAGGCCCCGGCTCTGGGGGCCCCTCGGGGCCTCGTCTCCTCAACATGGATTGAACTGGCTGTCTCTGCCTGCTGTACTGACTCCTCTGTACAATGCTGTGTCCTGTCAGCTAATAAACCTGCTGTTTTCCTGCTGAGTGAGAGACTCTCCTGCCTGTGGACAGGGTGCAGAGCTTGGGGGACCCCAGAACCCCATCACAGTGACCTTTCCCCACATGAGTACAGTCTGCAAGGAGGGAAACGGCAGCTACAGGAGAAAGGTAAGTGAGCTGGAGCTCAACCATTTTAGCAGAATAAAGAGACATGATGAATTATTGGGGTTGCTCTACAGAAAACTTCAACCACTAAATAATGTTATTCTCTGTTCAGTACTTTATCCTGTCTTGAGTTAAACAAGTGCTGACAAACAAAAGGCTTAGGGGCTTTAGACACTGAATAAAAACACAATAAAACAGCAAATTCCACATCCTCTTTTAGTCAGGTTTATGGTCCATGTTGTCTGTGATAACTATCTGTCAATCTGCAAACTAGCCAGTGGGTGGAGCCATCCGCTTGAGCAATAGGAGGAGTACCGCTCTTTCCAGTACAACAAGAAGTCCTGTGGAACCTTACAGACTAACAGATATTTTGGAGCATAAGCTTTCATGGACAGAGACCTGTTTTGCCCATGAAAGCTTATGCTCCAAAATATCTGTTAGTCTGTAAGGTGCCACAGGACTTCTTGTTTTTGAAAATACAGACTAACTTGGCTATCCCTCTAATACTTGTCATCCTTTCCACTGCCCACTTAAATGATTAAGATAATTCACATCCTGTCAATTCTTCCTCTTAACATCAAGGACCCTAAAATTCTCCTAGCACTGAAAATCCACAGCAACATCCCAAGGCAAGTAATGCCAGCGTGGTATGCTATTGCAGCAGTGCAAAGTGGGTGAGCCCCTCGGCTTGGGAGATCCACATTTATTTTAAATGGTGTTCCATCCTATCGCTCTTACCACATTAACCGTCAATGAATCCTGATATCTGTTTTTTTTTCTTCTTCATTGTTATGTTTCTTGCTTTCAAGGGCTGGACAGTTCCAGTCTCTAGCTGCAGCTCAGACTTTGTTTTCCTGAACAAGTTAAACCCATTGACATCATCTACTAATAACATGCCAGAGCACCAGTCAGCCTTCTCCCTGTCTTGGTCTTACCCTTTAATGCATTCTGTCCTTCATTCTCTGTAAACTTTGGACATGATATTCCCTATACCTAAGACAATTTCAGTATTGCCAACCTGAAGCATTAAAAAAGTCTTTTGTAAGCCTCCCCTAAAATTGTAAAAAAAGCTTTACAATTTTGAGGTTTTAAATGATGATGTTTGAGGTCTTTTAGTTTGCTATCTGGTATTTGAACACCTAAAATCCCTGTTTTCAAGTTTTGTCCATAATCATACAGGCTAGAAACCCATATTTGAAAGGAAAAAGTAAGCAGAGATACTCAAAATCACATGGTTCCAGAAGCTGGAGCTTTACTAAAAACAAAAAATACCACAAGAGTTGGCAGCATAGCAGCTTTCTAAATGTGCTCTCCACACTTCATATCTGTTGGCAGGACTGTATATCTCTGTCCCCCATTGTGAGAGAGAAAGTTGTCTCTTCACTCTGAATGCACAGGAGGAGGAGGGTGCGTGAAGTACTTCCTAGCGGTCCCCTCTCCTTGCTATAGAGACCAGTGGTCTGTCCCTCCCCTTGGATCCTTTGGACCCTGGGCTTTAGCCACAGCATCTTCCACGTTCTGATAGCCCCAAACTTTTTAAAGTGGCCAGTCCATGATCTCCAAGAAGTCTCCTTGTAGACCTCCCCAGTCCTCATGAACAAGACGCATAGACAGTGTCCCCCACTCCGCGTCCCACAGCACGTCCCACTGATGCAGGAACGGGCCGGAGATAGATAGGGACTAATGGGACAAAGGCTCGCTCCAGGAGCCGCGGAACTACAATTCCCAGCATGCTCTTCGAGGGGCGATGACCCACTAAAACAATTCCGGGCGGAACTGAGGGTGGGGTTTGTTAGTTCCGTCTTCCTCTGACGGTGTCTCCTCCGTCGCTGCGGGGTCCGTGAGGCTGGGAGAGGGAGACGTTGTCCTGCGGTGAGCGAGTCCGCGGGGTGGACGTTCCTCCCCGCTCCTGGGGTGTATGAGCCCCACCTGCCCTGCGGAGAGCGGGTTGGGGGTAGGGCGGGGCCGTGTGTTCTCCGCCTGCGTAGCCGCGATGCCACTTTCACTTTCGTTTCCCTGCCCTGGAGGCGAGACGGGGCGGTGCCACTTGGGGGCACCCTCCAGGGCCTGGCCGCGGGAGGTGGGGGGGAACCTCACCCCTCTACAAGCAGTCGCTGGGGGGCAGTGCCCCACAAGCCTGGCCCCGGGATGGACCCCATTGGAAGATCTCCACTCACAAATTGTCCCTCTGATGGTGGAGTTTGACCCCAAATCCCCACCACCTGCTTTCCTCTTCCATCCCCCTGCACCCTCTGGCCCCTACTTGATTCGGTTCCCCAAAACCTCCCCCTGTGCAGCCAGCAAGGCCGGATGTATGGCACATCCCCCCACGCCTCCCCAGGTACCCAGTGTGGAAAGAGGCAGGTCTTTGGAGGTCTTGTCCCCCTCTGAGATTTTCTGAGGCTCTTCCCCTCATCCGCCCCAATAATCTCTTGAGGGACCCCGTCTGACATGTTACAGCCTCTCCCTGTCACGTGTGACAGTGCACAGCAACACAGAGGGATGTGTTAAGTGTCCCTGGGTTTACTTGGAGTTGTGATGGCTGAATTTGGTGATCTCGGTAAGGTGGCAATTCTGCATGTGCCCCACATCATTGGAAACAAGGAGTCTGGGTAGAAGGGAGCAGTGTTTATAGTACTGGAGAACAGAAGAGTGAAAAAGGGTTACATAAGATAAAGGGCTATAGCGATAAGGTAACATGGGAGCAGCCTGTTACCCTCGTTCATAATTCTGAACTATTAAGGAATTAAACTTTAAATTCGATAAATGGAAATAAGGGTTTTTAACACATGCATAATCAGTCTGTGGAACTCACTGCCCCAAGGTATGGCTGAGGTCAAGAGCTCAGAAGGCATCACAAGGTGATTATCCGTTTATATGACTATGGAGAACATCCATCCATGGTAACATTGGTTAGCAAAAAAGGGAAAGGATACAGTCCATTTGCTTTAGCAGGGGGAAATTTCCCAGATGGCGGTTCCGTTCATACCTGCCCTAAGCCGTGTTTCTTGGTCATTTATGTGAAGCAACTGCTACTGGCCATGCTGGAAGCTAAATGGACCATTGGTCTGCTCTGATATGGTAGTATCTCTGAATGATGAAAAAAGTGGGTCATGTGAATTTGCATGGCACCCAGGATCAGGAAGGATATTCCACTCATGGGGAAAGGAAGTGATGTGTGTCAATGCATGTTGAGTTGGCAGAGTGGAGAGTTCACTGGTCCAAATTAATCATTCCTGTGCAGTTTCTCCTCCTTACTATACAGATGGCACATTGGGGCTGAGCAGGGCCAGACTTAACCTTCTCTGTTACTGCAATCCCATAAGGACAAATAGCTTCAGGGGGTGCCACTAAACAGAGGACACACATTTTGCCCTCTCTACCTCTGTCTTTCCATTGTCGTATCTCTGCCTGCATGCACAGGGGAATAGTGAGTGGGGTGAAATATATGTGGGGTAGAACTGTGAAAAGCTCTTATGGTGAGAATGAGGAGGCTGTGTATGCTACCAAAGCGATCTGCAAGCCAGCGTAGGGATTTAAGTGGAAAAAATGGGGATGACGTGTAAACAGCAGTCAAGGATGTCATAGAGAAACTGGCCTCCTTTGTAGTGTTAAGACTAATACTGCAGACTCTGAGTAGTCACTTATTTTTGTCAAGGTCCACGTTTCTTGATGGAGATGTAGTCAAGATCCAGACTCCAGATAAAGTAATGAAAGTATAATACGAACAAATAAAAAGATTTCCGGTCAGTTCAAAAGCATTTGGTGGTTTGGATTTGGCCCCTGGTCCACCTATTGGCTTACCCCTGCTTCAGAGTGACGAGTTGCTGCTAGCACTGCTAGCAAGGGGCTTTTAGGCTTGAGTTTACTGTTTCTCTCCAGACAGTAATTCATCTAACTAGTCATCTTTAGGACCACAGTCATCCCATCTGAAATGGTGGATTTTACCCACAAAAGCTTATGACTTAATAAATTTGTTGGTCTCTAAAGTGCTACAAGACTGCTTGTTATTTGAGAAGTTGCAGACTTAACACTACTAAACCTCTGAGACTTTTTACAGTAATTCTTGGGGGGGGAAGTGGCGAATCATCTGTCAGAGAAGATGGGAGGGAGAGAGGAACTGATGTATCCGAATGATGGTGTTTGTCCTTATGCAGATGCTTTCATTCAAGGATCTCAGAGGACTTTACAGAGCATTTGATCATCAGAGGAGCAGAGAGGCTTGCATTGGGCACTGACTTCATTGACTGGATAATTCTTGCTATTTTCTTTTCTCCTGGATCTGGACTCCCTGACTGGGTGCCCTGGCATTATTTATTCATTGTTGGCACCATGGAGAGTGATTGTTTTAAGTTGTTCAGCAATCACCCCTGCTAGGTAGAAGGGTTCCTTGAAGAGCTTGGTTCTGCTCCTTCTATCTGCTGTGGTTTAGATACTTGTGATTCCATTTTCTAAGTTCGTATTGATTTCTTCCTGCAACAGGGAGCTGAGTGACAAAAGGAGTCAGTGACTTGCCCAATGTCCCATCAGAATTCTATGGCAGAACTAAGAATTGAATCCTGATGTCCTGAGCCCTTTGTTTTAGCCACGAGACCACCTGTCCTCCTCTTTTCCTTGAATCCAGTTATTTATTATGTGTCGCCAGATCTCTAAATATGGCTATTTTGGAGAGACCCAAATTCTCCTCAACTTCAGTTAATTAGTGCCTGTGAGTGCGAGTGCAGACCTAACCTTTCTGCTCATAGCAATTAAGTGACTTTGCTAATCACAGCAGTTAAATAACCTCATGTTATGTGGTAAGGGGAGTTCAAGGTTTCATATAGTTCTAGCAAAAAGTTCTCATACACAAGCCTGTCTTAGGATCTCTGGTGTTTATATGGTAGAATTGAAAATGGCTTCTGAGATAGATTGTAAAAAAGGGGAACTCCTCACTGGGTGCAAGATGTAATAATATCTCATTAGTTCATTTCACAGTCTGCAGCACCAAGTTACTCATTAGCATTCCGTAAGGTGCAGCTGTCAGTGGCCCTTGCATAAGGAGCAGCCCTGTTTTTTTTCTTCCCTCTTTTCCTTCTGCTCTCTCTGCTCATGCTTTATGAGCAGCTCAAGGAATGAGTGGTAGGAGTTGGACTTCATTGCATTGTCACCCCATCCATTTTTCCCTCCCCTCCTTATCCTTTCCTCCCTCCCCTGTGTCCATTTTCCTCCTCTTCCTCTCCTTAATTCATGATTTTTCTGTTGATTAAAATGAGTGGACAGTCAGAATTGTATCAGAGGAGCTGTGGAATGATGTAAGCAGTGTGTGGGCTTAGAAATTAGAATGGGAGAGATGGGATTCAGGACTCTTCCAAATTCTGTCGCTGATTTGCTATTTGAGCTGAGGCAAGTCATTTAAATGTTCCATTCCTCAGTTTCCTTATCTGTAAAATGGGGATAATAATATTTGTCATGTAGAAGGGTGGTGAAGTTTAATCAGTTAATATTTGTAAGGCATGTTTTTGGAAGAAACAAGAGAGAGGCAAAGATATTAATAAATATAAAACAAAAGCAGACACTTGTGTGGATTGTGGAATTTGCCATAGAATTTACCCCTTGCTTCAGAACTGTTCTCCAGAACTTCAGTTTTCTGAGAACTGACATCTATACCATTGCCACTTAAGGCTACATTTGCCATGTTTCTATCTAGACCTGCCCCAGGAGTCTACTGGGAAGTTTTGGTTGGCATCAAATGCAGCTGACCACCTTTCAAGTGATCACAGAAAATCAGCTTTCTGGTCGGAGGTCACTTCCACGTGGAACTGCTGGCAGTGGCTGTAACACAGTCTCAGACCTTCTGGGGATTTTATCTGAGATGGTGTCTGATCCTATTTCCTCCAGCTGCAGATAAGATCAGCTGGGAGGCTCCTGCTTTCTGTTCCAGGAGTTAGCTAGTTCTGGATTTGCAGCAGGGTTTTCTGGGCAAGGAATCTCTCCCCTTGGCAGTTTGCCAGAGCATGATGTGTTTGGCTGCCTCTAGGGCATGATGGTAAGACATATATTTAGTTTGCTGAATGTTTGGTGGCTCTGACATTATCTCTGCTCTTGGTAGTTTGGATACAGTTTTATCAACAGCTGCAGGGTCAGTAGTTTTGTACTGTCTACAGGTAACCTTACATAATTTGTTTTTTGAACTTGCAACAGCCCATTTAAAAGGTTCCTGAATAGTCAGGCAAGTGTTCCAATGCTATTTGTTGATGGTGCTGCTATGCAATGTGTTTGTTTTAACACGCAGAACCAGCTGGCAACTTTTCTAAGGTAGTTTCTAATAGCAAATGTTATATCCTAAGAGGTGAGACCCTTAAGAGAGAACTACTGTGGACTAAGGAACAGGAATTATGTTGCATGGGTCGTGTGCGGAGTGAATAGGCTTGGAAGGATTCAGTTTTTATTAGTAAATGTCAGTACACATCAATTTTACTGTACACACAAATCCAGTAAAATATTTTTATCATCTATATTTGAAATTTACAGCTATGCAAACTGAGATGTTTCTTGAGAACTTCTTACAGTTTGCTATGAAGATATTTCTTTTGTATATTTTGATATGTAATGCTGACAGTTTGTTTTTTAATGGTTACAAAGTTTTAACTTTTTGAATCTTAAGGTCTCTTGTCCTTAAATACCCAAAGTTTCTTGCAACTGTGAAAATTTAACTAGATGATAATAAAAAGCTTAAGAATTAAACATTGATATCTGTCAAAATTATAAATAAATAAATACAAATTGAATTCTGCCAAGCCTAACACTGAGGTATCAGTCTCCCTTTTGAGTCACAAAGATGAAAATGATAGGTTAAATGTTGGGATTTGATGTTAAAGCCTTATCGTGGAATTGGTAATGAAACAATAGGAAACAATGGGATTTGCTTCTCACTGGCATACGTGCCTTGCATTTATCATGCTGACAGGCCTCAGGTGCTAAGAATGGTCTAGATGAGATCTCAGGATTCTCTCACATCCCAGCACCACCAGCTGCAAAGATTAGTCTTAAACTTCGCTTTTGTTCTTATCCTCTCACAGAACCTCATCATGGATGAGACCTTAGATGAACCTCCAACTTCTGCTGTGTTCTTGGACAACTGCCACTTCTCCCAGGTTATCTTTAATAATGTGGAAAAGTTTTATGTCCCTGGAGGAGATATAACCTGCTATTATACCCTCACACAGCACATCACTCCTCGCGGAAAGGACTGGGTGGGCATTTTCCGGGTAAGTGTATGCACTGAACCATTAGCCACCCTCCATTGGAAAGTGGCCACACACAGAAAGGAGGGAGCATTTCTAGTTATTTCTTGCTTGATCCTTATGGGGGAGGTGAAGTCTTTGGGAGAACAAAGTAGCAGCTACTTTTTAGTGCTGAGCTTGGGTATTGTAGTGTCTATATGCATCAAGAGGTGTGGGACCTGATGCTCAGTATTGTTCCATTTGTGCACTTGGAGTAGGAACAGAGTAGGGGGAGGTTAAATTGGCATTTCGTCACCACTGTTCTTCCCATATTATGGAATTGCTGAGGGGCCAGCCTGAGTGTAGGTTGTACTTAGAGCACCTTGAGGGAGAACCTAACTTATGCTGTTTCCTAGGGCCAATGCAAAATAGGCTTGGTGTTGTGCTCTGTGTCCACCTCTGTTCTCAAAGCTCTTCCTACTTCAGAGCTCCTTCAAGGTGGATTGACTTAAAGCAGCAGTCTCCAACAGGAATTGAAATCTCACCACACTCATACTTGTCACCTTTCCATATTCGCCACATTACATTATACAAAATTGATTAACTAATATTATAAAAATAAATACCTTCTGGCCTTTGAATTCACAGGAAACTGTGAGCTGATTTAATAATCACAGGCACAAATACAGCAACACGACTCATTGCAGCAAAGAAATGCTAACTCTGGAAAGACTTTGAAGCCTGCATAGCCTGTAATAACCACACATATACACACAGACCCTAGTGCAGCTGAGAATGACATGGCACTACTCCCACGCCTTAGAGGGTATGATACCAAACTCCCATCCTTACCATGCTCTGCAGTGCTCCCTTTCAGCGCAGGTGGTGTCCGTGCCCTCAGGGGTTCTTTGCTGGCTGACAGGCTGCCTTGTCTGGGTGAGAGCCTGTGCTAATTTTCTTGAGCATATGTTACAAATTCGAAGCTCAGTGATTAGAGCAATGGTCTGCTAAACCCGGGTTGTGAGTTCAATCCTTGAGGAGGCCATTTAGGGATCTGGGGCAAATAGATTGTGGGGAGAAGGAGTGGTGCTTGGTCCTGCCAAAAGGGCAGGGGACTGGACTCAATGACCTCTCGCGGTCCCTTCGAGTTCTATGAGATAGGTGTATATATTTTATTTCTTATGAGTTAGGCATGCATGAATTCACCACAACACATTGTCCTATTCGCCGCGTGTGGAGAGTAGCGAACATATTGGACACTGTGGGTCTAAGCCTCTTATGTTTAAATGGGCTGCTGAAACAAAAATCAGAAATGATTAACTGAGGGCAACAACTACTTGAAATCATTTACAATTTTTTCAGCGAGCATGCACATCTGATTCCAAATGATCAAAAAAGCTAAAACTGATGGTGATTTGAGTGTACTTAATTTTGTAGGAAGTCCCATTCCCTTTTGCTTTCCGGTCCACTCCACTGTTCCTGTCTATGCTGCCTCCATCCTTTCACGCATATTTTTCTCTATCTTTAAAAAAAATGTTGTAACTGCTCTGCTGTGCTTGACCAAGGTTCACCACCACATAAGTGCAGAACAAAACCAATCCCATCCAGCCTGTGTCTCCTTTTGCACATGTCCCTTTAGTCTGCTGAGAGACTGAAAGTCCAGAACTTTCAAGAAACAAGAATCGGTAGATAGGCTGGGCAGACAACAGCCATTAATTCATTTTTATGAGACTGTATGTGTATGTTAGCATGATTGGGATGAGATTTAATTATGACCTATTTTTAAGCGAAATCACTTTAGTATTTTATTGATCTTTTGAAAAATAAAAAAAAAATAAATAATTTATTTTTATCCACCCTGACTCTCGTTCACTGTTCCTTCCCTCTTTTTCACTCCAATGAGAAAGTAAGCAGGCAAATAGCCCTGCTTACTTCCAGGAGCATGGAGCCGAAATTGGGTAGCTGGTGTAGGTGTGTAAGGGGGTTCTTATGGCTTAGTGCAGGCATATAGCCCAACTTACAGTTTTGCCTGTGTGATTGCCACCAGAGAAACATAAGTTGTCTGATACTGTGTAATTATCTTGCTATTGCAGGTGGGATGGAAAACGACCCGTGAATATTACACCTTCATGTGGGCTCCTTTGCCGAGTGACCTGAGCAGCGAGTCTGTTAAACAGCAGCAAATTCAATTTAAAGGTCAGTTGGGAAGGGGACTGCGGTGCGCACACGCATACACATGTGCACTCACACGCACGCATGCGTGCATGCGCACACACATACAAAAAGAGTCATGTTCCAAACTGGTCTAAACTCCAGTTGCCAGCTGACGCTGCACACCTGGTAAATAGCAGTATTGTCCCATACTTTGGGAAACTTTATTCAAGGAACTGCAGCTATAAGGTCACCTCAAAATTATAGCCCCCAAGTTTTTCTCAAAGGTTTTCTCTCTCCCAAATGCACTATCAATGCAGTTCTGACTGCTAACATGGAGACACAGCTGTTTGTCACATGCTGTCCTTTGGCCTCTTCTTCAACAGTTATCAGTGCAGCAAAAGCCCTGGGGAGAATCCCCTTTGCAGATATTGTGCTGAGCCATGTTTGACCATCTATGTTATTTAGATGATAGGGGCTCAGTAACCTGCCCCTTGGAGAGTCATTTCTAGCCCTGCAAAGTATCAGTGTTTTACTGCTATACATGATTCCACAGGGAGTCAGTCAGTGATTACCTGGCCCTGTATGGCATTAATTTTTGAAGTGATCAAGTGCTGCACTTTTCTGTGATATTAATGGAGGCAATGTGGGATCTGGAATAGAAGTTGGCTACAGGAGGAAGCTCTTAGGGGTTTGGGGTGCAGTACATAGGTGGGGGTTTGGATGCAGGACAGGACTCTGACCAAGGGCAGGGATTCAAGAGGGGTTACAGAGGGTTTGGGTTGTAACCTGCAGCAGGGAGTTTGGGTGTGGGAAGGGATGGGGTGCCAGGTACAGGCCCTGGTTGGTAGGTGCTTACTGTAGGCAGCTGCCACCCAGGGACCCAGTGGAACCCTCAGGCAGCACAGAGTGGCCGGCTGCTTGGCCCAGCCTGTGCATCTCTACATGGTGCTCCCCTTGAGGAGGGTTACCACATTCTGCATGCAACTGCAAGCACCACCCAGGCAGCTCCAATTGGCCAGTTTTCAGCCAATGGGAGCTACAAGAATTGTGCTGGGGCACGGAGACAACCCCTCCCCACTCCCCCTGGGATGTGCCCCCCCCAACACACACACACAGGCCCCAGCAGCCAACAGCTTGGAGTGGCACATGGGGGAGCGGCAGGAAGTGAGCATGCCTGAGAGTCGCACTGGGGTGCATGACATTGGCAGACCAGAGAATCATGGTGGGCTGGATTTCTCCTCCTCACCTGCAACATGAGGTGAATGCGGCTTTACATTCTGTGGTCTTGGTCTCCTGGAGCTGGACTTTCTGTGCTGTATGGTTGATAAGGGACCTGAGTAATTAAAAACAGCCCTATGCCGGACTTTTGTTTTTAAGCCTATTACCTGCCAAAAGATGACGAATATTACCAGTTCTGTTACGTGGACCAGGAGGGAATGGTCCGGGGAGCCAGTGTACCTTTCCAGTTCCGGGCAGAGGCCGAAGATGATATCCTGGTGGTTACAACTCAGGTATGTTCCCTCTCTCCTCCTACCTTTTCATGCCCTTATCTTTCGTTCAATTTCTTGTTTGGCCTAGTTATTAGGGCACTGAGCTGGGACTCACATTTGTCAAGCGTACCAGTGTGCTGCGTGTTAACTATCTCATTTGGACCTGACTGGCCTGCAGTAGAGGGTTCACAGCATACAGGGAAGTAATCCTGTTCTCATCTCTGCACATCCCATCCATGCAGTGTGGACTCTGGGATCAAAGTCTGAGGGCCGGATGAAATGGCATGTAGGCTGGACATTAGACAGCTCTGGTCTGACCCAAGCTATTGGGCTCAGCAGAAGGATTCTGATCTCCTGAGCTCCTTGTTTAATCTATATCGGAGGGGTAGCCGTGTTAGTCTGGATCTGTAACAGCAACAAAGGGTCCTGTGGCACCTTACAGACTAACAGAAAAGCTTTGAGCATGAGCTTTCGTGAGCACAGACTCATGATCGTGAGCACAGACTCACTTCATCATGAGTCTGTGCTCATGAAAGCTCATGCTCAAAACTTCTTTTGTTAGTCTCTAAGGTGCCACAGGACCCTTTGTTGTTGTTTAATCTGCTGCTTCTTTATGGAGGCTTGAGGATGGGCATGTATCTGGCATGATCATGGCCTTTTCCACCACCTGCCCTTTCAACAGTGGCAAGGAGACCCTGCTGCACACCTGCATTGAATGCACCAGGTTGCTGCCCCTTTTCCATCTCTTCCAGAACCTTCTCCTTAAGTTCGGACTGCAGTTTCCCCACACCTCTTGAACTATGGCCACCTTGTCTTGCAGTCCCCCAAGCTCACAAGGGCTCCTCGTCAGCCTCATCCTGGTGCAGGCCAAGATGGCTGTCCACTCTTCCAGGAAGCTGAACAGGAAGGTGCTTTGTGACTGAGGGGCCACTGCAGGCAGCATTCCTCTGAGCTGCATCTGGGGACCTTTGAGGAGCAGTAGTAACAGTCTGGGGTGCTCTGCTTGGTGCCCCTTCTGAATCCTGGCTTTTGACCCTGTGACTTACTTCTGTCACTAATTTTCCATTTGCTCACCCCCAAAGTGTCTTGCTGGTTAAGTCCCACGGCTCCCACCCTTAGGCTGTGGGAGGGCTGTTAGAGGTTTTCCAGAACCTCAGTAGGCGCTGCTCCTGGCAGCCCCAAAAAGTAGAAGTTAGACCATTCCTGTGGGGTTGGGATGGAAGTGCAGCTGTGGCAGCAGGTCATGCTGTGCCAGCAAATGAGCAAGGGTGCAACTCGATAGCCAACATGTGCTCATTTGTATCAAGAACTCATCTGGCTGTTTGAAGTTAATGATTGTGCAGAGCAGTCAATCCGTGGGTCTGATCCTGCAAGAGGCAGGAGACCCTCTGCTCCCAATGACCTTGCGGGGTGGGGGGGCACTGAGTGCCTAAGAGGCCTGGTATGTGCTGTATTTTGGATCTTGATTTTGAGCTCTGGTTGGATATGCCCTGGCAACACCAGGACACTGAAAAGGAAGTCTAGTCTTGGGTGGTGGCGAAGAGGTAGGGAAGAACACTGTGGTTTTCTGCAGGGCTGATGTTTCTTTGCTCACCACTACACTGCATTCTTATTAAACAAGTCTGTGTTGTTTGCCAGGGGGAAGTGGAGGAGATTGAGCAACAAAACAAGGACTTACTTAAGGAAAACCAAGAACTGAAGGAAAGCTGCCTTTGTCTCCAGAAGCAAAACTTGAGTCTGCAAGAGGAGCTCCGTCTGGCACAGGTACAGACAAGAAAGAATGCAGGAATTCAGAGGCCCTGTGACTAATAGCTCAGGCTAATACAGTCTCATTCTGTGTTTCCAGGAGAAGATGAAGGAGCTAGAGGGAGAAGTCTGTTTCTTGCAAACTAGGAATTTGGAGCTACAGAGAACTCAGGAGCTACAGGCTGGAGAGATGAGCTCTAGCCAGATGAATCTGGCTTCAGCTAGGGAACAGAATGTAAAACTGCAAAAAGAAAATCAGGTAAAATGCTAGAAGAGCTGGAACCTGGGCTGACATGGAGGAGGAAAAAGGTAGAGACCAAAGAAGGTGGAGATATGAGGATAAGATAGAATCAAAGCTTTAGCCTTAGAGAAATGTAAGCAACTGCAGCGCCTTCCCAATTCAGGGGGAACCTTCAGTACAATGGAGAATCTCCACTTCCATTGTGAAAATAAACAATAAATCTCAAGGCTTTTTCCTGATGTACAGCCTTGAAAATGCAAACTAATCCTGAGGGTGGAAAGGGCGCAGCCGCTGGCTTCACTTCTGTAGCAGGCGGAAGGTGAGTTCCAAAGATTTAGATATAGTTCTCTGTTGGACACATATTCTGTGTGCAAAGAGCACTTGTGGGCACATCTCCAAAAATGGGCTCTCCAGCCTTCTGCCAAATCCCAAGGCTGACGCTGTGCAGAGCAGTGTGGCAATTATGGATTGGACTTGGTTACATTTGGGAAAGGGAAGTGCTCCAAAATTATTCCATAGGCCTGTCCCAAAACCACAAAATCCAGCTCTGGATCTGATTTTCCTATTACTGCTCCTTCCTACTCCTCTTTTGTCCCAGGCCCCATTTAAGCAAAATTGGAGCTGAATACATGAGAGAGAAGAGAAAGAAGAAAAAAAAATCTTGCCTTCCAGAGGGCTTGCCTTGTCAGAGGTTGCTGCATTGAAAGGGATGTGCAGATACAGTAGGGAGCAAAAATCATGGCTATTTCCATGGGTTGACTCCCATTTACCTTCCCGCACTCAGGAGCTGCAGAAGGGACTGGAGTCTCTGAGCAGCAGCTGTGAGAAATTGGGGCTGCAAGCAAATTTCCTGAGAGAGGAGAACAAGCAGCTGATGGAGCAGAATGGCTGCAGAGACAGAGAGCTGCAGCAGTGAGTGTGTTTACCAAATGCCTGCAAATGGGAGTTCCTGGAAGCTACCAGGCACAGTGGGTTGGGTTTCCTCTTCTGTTTCATCCTGATGAAAGCCAATGCCTGTACATGCGCAAGACAAACCCTGCAAGTGACAGTATGAGCAGACCCTTGGGGTTTTGTCCTAGGTTTGGCGTTACAAGCCCTCAGGCAAACGTAAGTGTGAGAGAGTGACTGAGCAAAACTGACTTGGAATAAGTCCATGGATTTATAGGTGCTCAGCTGTCTGTGGCAGTTGAGAGGAAAGCTGCCACAGATCTGTGAAACAGATCCATGATTCATAGGATCTCTGGTAATTTCTTTTAAAGGTTTGAGCAAGGAAACAGGACTTTGATATTTAGGGTTGCTTCATTTGAACCTGCCTGAGACAAGCTAAGTTTCTGATTAGATTTAGAAATGAAGGATATGTGTGTGGCTTACCATGGGCAGGTGCTGTGCGCAATTTTGCAAGGCCAAGCGCAGTGGAAAATGTTACTGTTTGGTTTGCTCTGAGCAGACTCAAAGAACATAACCAAGAAGTGTCATCTGAAAAGGAACAGCTGGAAAGCAGACTGAAAACTACCCTGGATCGCATGGACCAGCTGCAGGTAGGCAACGTATAGTCTATCTCAGTTTCTGCAGTGTGTGTTGGACTCAGCTTGTGTCTGTCTGGGAACAGAGCTGCCTCTGGAAAATTAGAATGGCATCTGAGCTGTTCCTAGGGATTCCATGGGATCCTTAGGAAAATGTGAACCTACAATGTGACAGTCTGAGTTCCAGGAAGCTCCGAACACAATGTTGTTTCTGGAAAAGACAGAGCATTCACGAATCCTTGCAGTTTTTACATCTCTTCCCCAAAATGTATCCCCTCTGCACCCACGTTAGATTTACCAAAAAGAGGCCTGTCAACGAGGGGTGGGAGAGCACAGGGGGTAACTGCCCCACGATCTGGCAGTTCAAAAGGGTCCAGGACTCCTGGCCACCTCTGGATAGCTGCACGGCATGTTCAGCAGTGCTGAGGCCTGTAGGTGGGGGTGGCACACTGCTGTCCAAGTGTAACTGAGGGCTGTCTTTACCTGGCCCTACCCCTTCTGCCCAAGGTCCCACCCTTCTGGAAACATGGAGCTCACCCTCTCCACACCTTGCCTGGGGCCCAGTGAGGCTGTCAGCCTTCCTGAGCATAAAAACTCTATAGTCCCTATCTTGTCCTACTGGAGAATCTCTAAGGAATTTATGCATGTTGAAGGGTATATTCTCCCAAAAGTCTTATGGGGTAGGTAAGTGGTAGGGCCAGCCAGAAAACAGACAACTCCATGCCATGAAGCACTTCAAAAATGTGTTACTATGCATCAGAAGGAAAAGGAGAGACCAATTCTGTGTATCCTAATAGTTCTGCCAGGAACATGGGAGGCTCAGGCCAATGTCTGAACCACTGGATTACAGAACCTCTACCCAGCAGGCTACATAGCTTTCCCTTCCTCCTGGCCAGAAATGCCATCCTGGTCCTGACAAACCTTTCCAACAAAAATTTCATCAAAGCCAGTATAGTTCCTGTGAAACATCCCAATTTCACTGACTTGGTATTTGATGGAAAACAGTTGAGTCAAAAAAAATTGGCCAGGTCTAACATTATTAAAGCTGTTTTACAAATAGGGAAAGAGCGATTGAGTGACTTGACTAAGGAGCAATATCACAGTATCAGTGACAGAGCCAGAAATAGAACTGATGAGCCAAAGAATCATCTTTCTTTTCTTCAGATTGATGCTTTTTCAAAAGTTTCATTTGGGTTCCAAAAATATCTAATCAGAAACTGAATGGGATCCCAGCTATTTGTTCCACAACGAATTAGGTCAACACTTGAAGGTATTTACCTGTGCAGTTATGCAAGTCATCTCTAACAGCCATGTAAATAGGGTGGGGTGTGGAATAGAGTTCAATGGCTTAGTAAGACTTTGCCAAGCTATTTTCAGTACGAACTTTTGGACTCTGGCCTTCATCCACTTTTGTTTCACCTCAGTCCCAGGTGTTGAATCAACAGAAGGAAGTGGAACACCTAGTTCAGCTGGACCATGACAAGACTGAGCAGTTAGAACACTTGAAGGAGGAGAATCGTCAGTTATGCACCATTTTGAGTGATCAGGTAGACCCTTCCCAGATAAAGGTATGGCTGGAGAGAACTGGGGTGGAGGGATACAGAGCAGCCCTTAACAGTGAGCTGGCAAAGGTACTCCACGTTTTATGGAAGCTTCAGCATAATTAGGAGATGCAGGGGAAGGGATTGCTCCTGTTAGAGCAGGACCTGCCAGGTGGTACTGTTACACTCAGTCTTCCAGGAGTACTTTCTTAGGGTGTGTGTACACTAGGAACTAACTTCGAAGTTAGGCACCACTTTGAAGTAGCCTGCAGAGAGTCTACGCACATTTTCCCTTATTTTGAAGTTAACTTCCAAGTACGGAGCCCAACTTTGAAGTCCTTACTCCATTCCTGGGAATGGAGTAGTGCCCTACTTTGAAGTTTAACTTGGAAGGAGGGTGTGTGTAGATGCTCATCTTCAAAGTTATTTTTGCAGTATAGTCCCAGCCTTAGTTTGCCCACCAGTTTTCAGTCTTCTCAGAGGTGGGAATACACCTGTATGGTTGGTTGTTGTGATTCAGTTTCTTTGGAAGAGTTGTTGCAAGCAGCAAGAGAATTTGCTTTCTGCCATACGTTCTCTAACTAGTGCCAATCCTTTGGTCAGATTTGCACGCAGGGAGCTAGGGATTTGTGTCTGGCTGAGATTTCTGAAAGAGGATTGTCTGTTTTCTGTTTACCACCTGGGTCCTAGGAATGGTGTATACATGTCAGTAAAATAAGTCATACCAGGAATACCCTCAAGAGTTTGTATCACTGATTTATGCTCCAGTGGGAAGCTGAGTTACAAAGCTTGTACATCTGCTACTGCTTGATGGAGGAACAACAATACCCTTAACTCTTCTCTGTTGTCCCTATAGTATCTTAATTTTGGCAAAGCCATTTAATAGAAGTGACTACAAACAGATGCACTTGGAGCAGACAGGGTTTAAATTACCGAAGAAATCCAGAAACAGTGGGAGGCCTCTCTTTTCTGCAGAGGATGAGCTGACAGACTGTGTGTATGCTCCATTGCCTTTTCCATCTTCCCTTCTCTTTGGTGTTTTGTTATTTATATGTGTCTCCTGCTCACTGATATATATAACGCTGAAATATGTGGTTGTAAGGGTCTGAGAGGAAGGCCAGGCAGCACAGGGGTTAAACAGAGCCTGTTTGCCCAATCAGCTCCACCCTGGTTCACCTGCAGCCAGTGTCAGGCCTGGAGGAGCATAAAAGGAAGGAAGCTAGCCAAGTTCAGGGCTGACTGGTCAAGAGGCAGGGGCTGGCTCTGAGGCAAGCAGAGCTTGAGCTGGAGCTGCCACTGGGTCAGCCAGTGGCAGGCAGAGCCTCCGAACACTCCCCCAGCACAAGGTGGGGAACCCCTCCCCAGGGAACTCTTCTCCTGTCAGAAGGAAACTAGATTCTCGGTGCCACACCCCAAATTTATCCTTCAGCCTCTAGGTTGTGGGCTGAAGACCCACACCCCTAGGCCCTGGCAAGGGGGCCTAGCCACTAGGCCACCTGGCATGGGTGGGAGCTACTCACAGTGGTCCTATGCAGAAGGAGCAGGAAGTGAAGCTGGAACAGTGTGTGGAGTATCTGAAAGGGACAGAGTCCAGCAAGGCTCTTTGTGTGCAACATAAGCAGGTGCCATGTCTTCCTTTAGGTGGATGTGGCGAGTGTAGAGCAGAGTGAAAAGTGGTAGGATAAAATCTGTGGTTATACAAAGGGACAGTGTGTTGCTGGGATTTAGGGAGGGCTAGTATTGTAAAGTCTTCCTGGGAATACAGGAGAATGGAACATTGCATCACCTTTTTTTTTTTTGTCATGAAGGGAATATAGCTGGTGGGTTAGAAAAGTCATGTCAAAGAAATGGGCCTTGCACTTAGAGTGAAAGGGGCTGAGATTCGTGGTGGTCCGTAATCCTGGGGGAGTTTGTTCCACAAGCTCTGGCCAGCCCTTGGGAAGCTCTGGTTCCTACACGCACAAACTGTTACTCTTGTGGAACAGTCCATTTTGCCTTAGGAATTAAGTTTTTGACTGTGATCGTGAGCTAGGAGTTTGAGGTGGTCTTTTTAGATACCCCCAGCTGAGGCCACTGAGCACCCTGAGGATGAGAGAGACCCAAAATCTCAAATTTGACTTGCTATTCTCTGGGAAGCCAACATAGGAAGCAGAGAGCAGGTTTGATGCACTCACAGCCTTGACAGTTTTGTGTGGATTGTTCCTAGAAGCTCCATCATGTGATAATCTTTAATGCAAGATTAATCTTTGGTTTGGGGAGGCTCCAGGATAATCCTTGTTGATTGTTAACCTTAGTTCACAGTAGAATTGTTGCTGAGGAGATACACTGTGGTGATCTGAACCATCTGAAGACTCCTAAGTGCTGAAGACCTAGGTATGCATGAGCCTAGGTATGTTGAATTGCGGTAGTTCAACCTGAGCAGTAAGAAAGGTATGAATAAGGCAGGGTTATTGTTTAAAGTGGTGGAGACTTCCATCCAAAGAAGATAGGAAGCCAGAGAGTGTAGAAAGCATCACTCACAGTACCACCATATTTGTAAAGAGGGAAATGCAGGTCATGAGTGGTTTATACTGGAAACAGGGCTGACTTAGGTTGGTTAGATATGGTATGGTCAGGTTCATGTTGAAAGGCAAGGTTGATCTAGTGATGAATCACGCATAGCCAAATGCAGGAAACAAATGGTAAATGAGCAATCTCTGATGCACTCACAGCTTTTGTTTCACAAAGCTAACAAACTATTGCTTTTCCTTAACAGCCTCAAAGGCATGAGCTAACAAAAGAAATCGAGGAGAAGAACCATTTGTTTCAGATTCTTCAGCAGAAGAAGGATGAAATTGATGAAGAGAATGTGGTAAAAAAAACTTGCACTAGCACTACTAACTTCATAGCCCAGACAGGTCTTCATTAGTGATGTCACTGAACACAAGCTGGAGTTCTCCAGAGTTAGGCAGGGTGGTTGAACAATCAGCTGTAGGAGGTTTTGCTGAGGCTTATTAAAAGAGCTCATAATAGTGAGCATTTGTTATGAAATAGAGACTTGTGAGAAAATGATTTAAGAGGCACCACTTGACAAGGAAACAGTGGAAGAAAATTTAAGAAAATTTATCAAAATGCAACTGGATGACAAAGGGTGGGTAACTTTTTTTTTTTTTTCAGATGCTCTCAGCATTGGCCTAACTGCCCCATTGCATTCAGTGGTCCTCAGTGTGTTTGCAGACAAACCACACAGAGGCTTTTCAGGGAGTTTTCAGCTAAAGAATAGCTCCCAAGTTCTGTTCAGAGCTTTGCCACTAATTGAATAACCGTGGGCTGGTCATAGAGTTTAAGGGATTCTGGGTGCTACACTTCAGGAAAAACGTGGATGATCTCGAGAGCACAACAGAAGTGATAAAAGGTTGAGAAAACCTGGCCTATGTGGGATACGTTATTTTAAAAAAAAAAGTCTGTTCATGTTTAATCTTGAGAAGACATTTAAGGAGAAACTTGATAATAGTTTAAATAGTTAAGGGCTGTTATAAAGAGGACAGTGATCAACTGTTCTCCATGCCCACTGGTGATAGGACAAGTAATAATGGGATTATTCTGTAGCAGTGGAAATCCATGTTAAATATCAAGGAAAACTAAGAATAAGACTAGTTAGGCTCTTGAATAGGCTCAGGTGAGAGGAATAACAATCAGTGCAATAATAATATATGAATTTGCTGTGAAATGATCCCCTTGAGTTGCTGGAATATCATTCTACTCTTCTGTCCATTTGCAGAGACTGAAACAAGAGAACATTGAACTGCTGAGGCACCTGTCAGAGAGCCAGAATTATTCTGCTCCTGTTGCTGTTCCGTCTCATGCTCCAGGAAGTTCAGACCTTGTGTTTGGGAACCCATACTGCAGTGAGTTACTTGGTGCTCTGTGTAGAGGCTCCCAGGGGACCAAATGGGATGGGTTCCATCTAGTCACATTCTGACTGCTCCCAAGCAGGAGAATCTTGAGCAAGGAACTGGGCTAGAATTTAAAAGATGAATTAAGAACAAATGGGATTGGGAGCTACCAACATCCTAGCCCCCACACCCTTAAAATCCACTTCCGTCTTCAGCACCAGTGGGAGACAGAAGGTGAAAATCTGTTTTTCCTCCCCAGAACTCCTGAATTCATTTACTTTTTGTTGGGAAGAGAGACCTCCCCCTCCACACATGGTGGCAAGGTCTAAATGCATTGTCATCCCTCTTCATTTGGAGGCTTGTAGAAAAGAAGCTGTCAGCAGCATGGCTGTGCTGTCTCCAGTGTGGTCAGGAGGTGCCCTGGCAGCTCCAGTAACATGTCACATCTGATAGCTGCCATAAGTGCTTAGCACTGTGCTCTCTTTCTGCCAAAAGAGAAAACCAGTTGGACCAGTCACAATGTAGCCAGGCCCAGTATGCCAAAAGCTTAAATGTGGAGGTTCCTTCCAGTCTCAGAGCTAGATCTGCTGCTTCCTGTTACTCTTGATTCTCTTTATTAATACTGTATCAAACTGTTTACTTTTGGCTGTGGTTAAGACTTCCATTTTCTGTTCTTTTTCAGAATCCCCGGAGACAAATGCAGTGAATACGGTAAATGAAGTGGCTTGCTTGTGGATTTTGCTTAGTGGTATGAAGGCAGAAGTCTAACTGAGCTCTGGAGCCATAGCTCTTGTCAAGTTAGTAGGCTCTGCCTTCCCAGACAGCGGAATGGAGCCCTGCGTGTTTCAGAATTAGCAGGGGAAGTTAATTATGCTGAGCAGGAGAGAGGGGACTCAAATGCAGCCACAGGTAGCATCAGCATTGCAGCCAGATGCTGTATTTCATTAATGGAGAAATGGACACATGGTGGGTAGAATGGAAAGCAAAAGCAGATCTGAGAAGTGTTTAGACTCTTGGTGCCAGTCACTGAGGCATGGAGACATTTGAAGCCCTGTGGAGTATTAGAAACCAGAACAACCTGCCCTGTAACTGATTAATTCTGATCTCCCTTCCTCCTCCGCTCTTTCTCCTTTTTATTGCTAGTGCAGCAATATGCATTTCATTGTTTTGTGTTCACCTTTCAGCCCTCTCTGAAGAAGTGCTCCCTGTGTAATAAGGTCTTTCCTGATGACATTGGGCCATCTCAGTATGAAGACCACATGCGAACCCACTTTCTGAATTGCCCATTCTGTGACGAGACCTTTGAGGAATCCAATAGGCAGGTGTACAACGATCATATTTACTGCCACAACCTGGAATAAATCATCATTCTGCTTTTGTGCTGCATAGCAGGTTGAATAAACTCCAGTTTCAGGTGTGATAGCACAGACCTGACCATAACCAATGCGATAGGATGTGCAGATCCTTGTAAAGTCATCCAAGCAAAGCTGGACTTAGCTCCAGTACTGTGGTGCTGGCCCATCTCGTCCATGGGATGTGACCCATCATCAAGTTGGGTCAGATACCAGCTGTTACTACTGAAATAGCAATATCCTCGTCAACTGTGTCTTTTACCTTTAGTCTAATATGGGCACCGTTGGACAGCTTAGTCCATCTACTCAGTTGTTCAGACCAGTACTTCAGAACATGATGTCCCTCTGATCTGCTATTCCACTCTACTGTAGAACAGCATTTCCCAATTGCCCATGCTTGGCAGAAACCTCTCTGCCTCTGTTGTTTTATTCCTTAGACCAGCGCTGAGTCTACTAACCCTAAGGCCAAAATCAACATGTACAGCCATTGAGCTCAAAGCCCTTGTCTTAAACATGGTTACATGATTGCAGATCTAACTTAATTAAACTGATTCCTTCATTCTTTATCCCATACCAATTAAAAGTTTGTCTTTGGAATGAGTTTAACTCTGTATGTGAATCCTCCAAGGACACAGATGAGGAGCCTGGACTGTATTTCTGATTTTGATTGTCTGAAGCTTCTTGATTCCAAAACAAGTCTCTTCTAAGTGCAAAATGCTGGGGTTCAAACCTATCAAGTGCCTGCAGGGTGAGTGCATTGCCTTTGCACAAGTTTTAATTTTTTTTGTTGCAATTTATGGAAAGCATCCTTTCCTTTATGCAAACACAAGAGCAAAGTTCGTTATTATCCAACAATGATATACTGTGCATTAATTTAGTGATAAGTATCTTTTCTGCAGGGCATCCTAACAGATTTTCATAGTAGCCTGGTTCAGATGAAGTTAAGAATAATGGATACTTTAAAACTTTGCTTTAATATCTTTAGTACTAGCAGCTTAAATAAAGATGTCTCTGCAAATCTTTTAAAATATTGGATTTCTGTCTTCGGTTATGTAATAGGGCTTGTATTTTTTTAACTGTTATACTAAGCCACATAACAGAGAAATGCAAAAGGCAAATAAACAATAGCAAACAAACTACATTAGGAGAAAATATCTGATTGTTTTTGTAACAAGCCAGGTGGAGATTCTGCCATCCCATCACAAGTGAAAGATGTCCTAAGGGAACTGTCTTACAGGCCCTTCATTCCTTTCTGAGGCCCAAGTCCATTTATGCACATCCCCAGCTGATTTAGCACATGAAGTACTCCACACTGAAATCCACCAGATTGCTTGTGCTTATTGTAAAACTAGCAAATTGACCCAGCATTGCTCAGGTATTCAAGTGAAGTAAGGTTGTTGGGGTTTTTTTGGGGGGCGGGGAGGGGGTTTGTGCTGTTTGGAAAATAAAAAGAAAATATATATGGTTTATACAAATGTTTGTATTTTTGGAAAATGAAGAAAAAGGTTTGCATTAATAAAAGAGCGATTCAAAGATCACATCACATACAGCTTTTTGGTAGGCAAGCTTGACTTTTTTTCCCTGGCACAGTGGCAGTGAGGGGCGGGGGTGCACACAGCTTTTCTCCTTGGCCCCAGCAGAGCAGCAGCAGGGAATGTGGGGTCAGAGCCAGAGCTGGGGCTTTCTTCCCCAGCCCTGGCCTAGCAGGAGCAGGGAGGGGTTGTAGCTGGAACCACAGCTGCAGCTTTTTTCCCCAGCTGTGACACAGCAGCAGTGTGACTGCTGGAAGCCAGGGCACAAAAAAGAGCCATGGCCCCAGCACAGTGTCAGGGGGTAGGTCACGCTGGGGCTGTTTTCACTCTGCTGTGGAGAGAACAGCCAGGGAGGCCTGGTGCTGGGGCCAGAGTGGTTTCCCCAGCATGACCTTGGGAGTAGGTCAGGACTGCGGTTCATGAACGCAGCATCTCAGGAGGGCCTAGTTGTGGGCAGTGGGGCTCCCCCTGTATAGTGCTGTGGCTGAGTGCTGGAGGGGCGGTAGAGGGCCACGTACCACTCCTGGCAGGGTGAAGAGCCTCGTATCCAAGTGGCCTCTGTTTTCCTGTGGTGGCCGCTCCCAGTGGTCATTCTGCAGTGTTTCCCCCCCGCTGCCGTCAGTGCCTCTCCCTTTCCCAGTTCTGGGAAATCCTGAGATTTCAGGCATTTCATGCTTTTCCTAGTTTAAGCTAGTGTAAGAGGAAGCTGCATACCAAATTTCATGGTCATAGCTCTTACAGTTCAAAAGGAGTTCTTGAACAAACATAGCATTGACAAGCAGACAGATGCACCCTCAAATATATAGTAGATAAGGGGCTTGTCCTTGCACAGACTAGTACCACATAATTAAATTGTTGCAAGTTACACCTTTTGCTATTTCAGTGCACATCTTTGCGTGGACTCTTATAGGACCTTTCCTTCCAAAGCAAGTGTCCTCCCCAGACTTTTCCCATCCCCAAGTATGTTCACAACCTCTTCACTCTGTATACAGCACTGCTGCTGGATCCCCTTGCCTTTGCAGCCTGTCTGACAATCCAGAATCTTTATTATATTATTTGTTTTCCAACAGCATCCAGGAACCCTAGTCATGGACCAGGGCCCCACTGTGCTAGCTGCTGTACAAACACACAATGTTTTCTGTGACAGGTCCAGTCACCTTCCAGGTACTTCTCCCCCATCCCTTGCTGCCTAGTTTGCCTCCATGTTGGCATGAATAATCACCATTCCCACAAGTGGATAATTATTTCCTTATATTAGGAACATTTATCAGTTTCATACTCTGGACATTTACTTAGTAAGATGCCTCAGGACTGATATCATGTCACCTTGGACAATCACATAATCTCACTGCCTCAGTTTCCCCATCTCCAGTGTGGGGATACTGAAAGTTCCCTTCCTATCACAATGCAGAGTGCTGAATAGTATTGAATTTGTTTTCAGCTTTATTACATTTGCAGGTCTCTTTTGTTTACCCTGTAGATGAGCTCATAGAGCTAGTTTCGCCACCTCAGCTTTGAGTTAATGAGTCACTGATGTTGAGAGGTTTGTCTGAGGTATAGGAGGAACAATTTGTTTTCATCATATATTCCCCACCCTTTTATTAGCGCTGGGTTTAAGTTTGACTTGAGGGTTTCTGTGGTGGTAACATGCAATCCTCTGAAAACAATGGTTTGTAGTTAGGGCTTTGAGCAATTTGCTACATCATAACCCTGTTTTGCTCCACTTGCTGCCTTTCCTTTTGTGTTTAGATTGTAAATACCATGAAGCACGGATTGTCTTTTTTAATTATGTGTTGAATGGTAACAGAGAGAAAGCTGTGCTAGTCTGTATACTATCAAAACAAAAGAGCAGTCAAGTAGCACTTTAAAGACTAACAGAATAATTTTATAAGACCCACTTCTTCAGACCATAGACATACCAGCACAGACTCCATATTTAAGGCACAGAGAACCAAAAATAGTAATCAAGGTTGACAAATCAGAAAAAAATTATCAAGGTGAGCAAATCAGAGAGTAGAGGGGCAGAAGGGTGAGGGGGAGTCAAGAATTAGATTAAGCCAAGTATGCAAAAGAGTCCCTCTAATGACCCAGAAAATTCCCATTCCAGTTCAAACCACGTGTTAATGTGTCAAATTTGAATATAAAAGAGAGTTCAGCAGCTTCTCTGTTAAGACTGTTGTGAAAATCCCTCTTCAGTAAGACGCAAACTTTTAAGTCATTAACAGAATGGCCCACTCCATTAAAATGCTGGCTGACTGGTTTTTGGATCAGGAGTGTTTTTATGTCTGTTTTGTCTAAGAGAGTTTGAAGTCTGTCCAATATACGAAGCATCTGGGCATTCACAGAATCACAGGGGTGGAAGGGACCTCAGGAGGTCATCTAGTCCAGCCCCCTGCTTCAAGCAGGATCAGGTCCCACTGAGTCATCCCAGCCAGGACCTTGTCCAGCCGGGACTTAAAAACCTCAAGGGAGGGAGAATCCACCACCTCTCTAGACAATGCATTCCAATGCTTCACCACCCACCTGGTGAAGTAGTTTTTCCTAGTATCTAACCTACACCTTTCCCTCTTCAATTTCTGACCATTACTCACTGTTCTGCCATCTGACACCACTGAGAACAGTTTCTCACCCTCCTTTTTAGAGCTCCCGTTCAGGAAGTTGAAGGCTGCTATTAAATCAGCTTTAAATCTTCTCTTCTGTAAACTAAACAAGCCCAAATCCCTCAGCCTATCCTCATAGGTCTTGTGCATTGTTGGCAGATGATGGCATATATCCGTTTGAAGGTTCAGAAACTTACAGGAGGAAAATAATGCCTAGTGTGCCTCTGCAGGGTATGGAAAATAAATAATAGCAGAGATTCATACTGTTAATGCAGGAACATTTGTGTGTGTGTGTGGTTTATATTGTTTTCCAAGTATAGAACCCTTTTTTGTTTTACATTTTTGATTACTGTGGAGGTGCCAGTTAACACTTAGAACCTCTTCCAGTTAAAGTCAGCAAGAGCCTATATTTCTCCATTACCCCAAAGATTAAGTAGTCATGTACCTGAATGCAAAGTAGACATAAATGCCATGAGATCAGAATGGCAGCATTGAATGATAACATTAGCAGCAGGCATGGCAGAATCAGGCCCTGAAAGTTTGGGCAATGACAGGAGAACTGTCCCAAATGAAATCAGTTGTTTTCACCAAACAGTTGTTTGGCTCCTCCATTATACTAACAGAGCAGGTTTCTCATTTGTTCCAAACAGTGTAATTGAAGCAGAATGGTGCCTAGGTCTGGGACATTAGGAGCACTGTTGGCCCTGTCGTAAATCACAAGTTGTCAAGGATTTTAATGGAAGCCCTCTGAGTGCTGTAAATTTGTGTGGTTTTGCCTGCACTCCCTCCCTAATTTCCATCACAATATCACTCCAGTGGGACTGCAGCCCTGCAGCATGTGCCAGGCAGCCTAGATTGGTAGGGCACAAGGGAAGAAGGAGAAAAAAAGAGAAGGAAGGGGCGGGGGATTCAGAACAGTTGGTATTGCAGAAGCAGCTGCTGGGTGGCCAGTTACAGTCACCTGGTCCCATAGTGGGGGGAAGGGCAATTCAACCAGGGGATTGGAGGCTGGGTATAATGTAACCATGGAGGCTGCTGAAATAAAGACAGATGTGCTGCAGTTTACATTTCCTTCCCTCCGTCTGTGAAGCAGTAAATTAGGCAAATACAGGGACTCCTTAGCACTGGCGTTTCTGATCTGAGTTGGTCTGTTAGAGTCACTGTATCTGCACTACACAGTGAGAGTTTCCCTCAGCTTCAGCATCATCAGGATTTAGCCTTTTAGGGATTATTTTCACACAATTGTCACTCTGCTGCAGAGATTCCAAAATACAGTGAAATCCTTAGCAACACAGACCGTAATCTCATTCTTTGCTCCTCTCTAGCTAGCCCTTTCCCTCCCAGAAGCTCAAAACACTCTGCAAATATTGATGAATTAGACCTCACGCTCTGTCTTTCCTCCTTCCTACCATTGATGTAGAATGTGAAGACCAAGCTTATAATAGGGCTGGAAAAATAACTAGGTAAATTGATGGAGGATTGGTTCAACAGTGGCTATTAGCCAGGATGGGTAGGGATGGTGTCCCTAGTCTTTGTCTTCCAGAAGCTGGGAATGGGTGACAGGGTATGGGTCACTTGATAATTCCCTGTTCTGTTCATTCTCTCTGGGTCATTTGGCAGTGGCCACTGTCAGATGACAGGACACTGGGCTAGATGGACCTTTGGTCTGAGCCAGTATGGCCATTTTTATGTTCTTAATGCTGCACACTGCTATATTTGGCAGTGCAATGTCATAGTGACATGATTAGCACTGTGAGGTCATGGGGTCACATTTAGCGCTGTGAAGTCACAGTAACATTTGGGCTGGTGCTGTCATGCCAATGTCACAGCAATACTGTTAGCACTGTGATGTGTTGAGATGTGTGGCACTGTCATGTTGTGGTGTTGCATGCATTACTGCTATGTGTTGTCAGTGTCATGTTGTTACACACCTGTCACTGTGAGGTCATGAGAATATGTTTGGTTCAGTGATGTCACAGTGACATGTTTGGCACGGTGATGTCATCATGACGTTTAGTGCTGTGATGTCAACTCAGCCTACGGCAGTGGTTTAAACATGGCTGAGGATGAGGATCCAGTCAGGGGTGTCCCCCTATATCTGGGTGCTCCCCCCTCTCTTGGCCGCTGCCCCCAAAACTCCTGGGGAAGCGGGGAGTTTCTTACGTATATTCAAAACAGCCAACGCCCTCACAGCTCTGGCGGCGGCGGTTCAAACCGAGGCCCCGCCCCCTGCCTCCACTCCCGAGGTAGGGCAGTTGGTGCCGGTTTGGCTCGAGCTAACGCTGCGCGGGCGATAAAGGCGGGAAAGAAGAGACGCCGAGCAGCAACCCTGCGCGGGAGCATTCGGGCACGCGCTTCCGCTCCAAGGAGCGCGACGCCAGCGCGTCCTAGCATCGCCTTGACAACCTTCTCACCCAATCAGAAACCTGGCGGAGGCTTGGGCCAATGGGACTGACGGGTTTAGTGAGCGACAGGCCCAAAAGAAGGGAGAGGTGGGGCGGTCTGCTTTCATTTCAGCCAATAAGAGAGGGGAGGTAGCCATGAGGGTAGGCAGCGGGGTGCAGGTTGGTTGAGAGCATTACGGGGTGAGGCGGGGAGTTGTGGGGGAGAAGGAGAAGGGAGCGACGTCAGGTAAGAGCGGGGAGGCCCCCCCGATCCTCCCGTGAGCAGACGCCCCCTCAGCGCCCCTAGCCCCAGTGCAGGCCCCCCAGTGCTCCTAGGCCAGTGCAGAGCCCCCCAGTGTTCCTGCCCCCAGCCCCACTTCAGGCCCTCCCAGCTGAGAGTACCCCCCGTATGCCTGCCCCTAGCCCGAGTGCAGAGCCTTCTATCGAGCAGCACCCACTTCAGCATCTCTGTCCCTTAGACCCCTGCAAAGTCCCCCCGACCCCTCCAGTGAGCAGCGCCCCCTTCAGCATCCCTTCCCAACCCTGTTCAGGGCCTCCATCTGCCCCAGTGCACAGCTTCCCCAGTGAACTGCCCCGTCCTCAGAGTCCCTTTGCTCCCCCTCTCCAGTGCAGAACCCCCCATTTCTCCCCATGCACATTCTCTGTGTCAGTGACCCTCCATACCCTTGCCCCAGCTGAGCTCTCTGCATTCTCCCCAGTGCACACCCCCTCTTTATTCTCCCCAGTGCATGGTTTCCCCCATTCTCCCCTTAGCAGATTTATCCACATTTTTCCCTGTGCTGAGTCTTCCCCAGTGCTGAGCCTCACCTTGATTCAGAGCTCTCCTTTTGCTCTCCCATCCTCCAATATTGGAGCAGTATCAGAAAGACCTGACGGGCCCCACACTGTTGTGAGAGTCAGTGGTGACAGGAGCAGTCCTTTACATTTCCTCTTCCCCCACCATACCTTGTGGCAATAGTAGCTATCCATTGCTGTTTTCCCTCTGCTTGCCATGCCAGTGTCAAATTGTCCCTTTGCCAATGCCAATTCCACTGACTGGTGACCTCTGGTGGACAGCATTAGTGTCTGGATAGTGGTGGTGAAAGAACGAGTGCCATGCTCCCTAGCAAAGTTAGTAATACAATCGGTATTGCAGACAGTAGGGATTTTAGGAACAAACAGCCAAGCCTTGTCTACCTGAGATAAAGTGTTTGTGTATACAGCAGACACAATATCTGAATAGGTTTTGCCACATCTGTTTGTTGCCTGGGCCTGAAAGCTGAACATGCATGTGTATCTGTTGGTGAAAGTCTTACTCACTGTCACTCTTTTTCTTGACCTTCAACCCAGTGTCTGCTGTTTGTACTCAGTCACTCGCTCATGCTGTCTGTCTCTAGACCCACCTTCTTTGCCCAACAATATTACCCTTTCACATTCTTCATACTCCCCACCTGGAGAAATATGCTATAGATCATGAGTGAGCAAACTTTTTATGCTGGGCCCCATTTTTCACCCCTGCAATTAGCTGTCCCCCACTGTCCGCAATCTGTGGGAGGATAACAGGAAGGGATGCAGGAGGGGGGGTGTTCAGAAGGGGGTGGAACACTTGGGAGGGGGATGGGATGCTTGGGAAGGGGATGTTAGAGGGCTCCAGAGGGTGTGCGAAAGGTGGAAGGGTGCCCAGGGCAGAACCCAAGGAGGGCATGGGGGGGGGACGCCAAGGGTGCCCTGAACTGGGACTGGTGTTTGTGGGGCATGTCTCAGAGGACCCCAGGGACCCAGCTGCATCACCACCTCCATCTTGTAGGCATAGCCCTTACCGTCCTGCTGGCCATGGATCTTGGTGCTGTTGTAGGGCAGGGACATGGTGACCCTGTGCTGCACCATGTTGTTGGGCAGTGATGGTGCCAGGTGAAGGTGGCTTTGCACTCCTGAAGGCTGCAGTACTCACTCCACACCAACATCTTGGGCGGGAGTTGCCAGGGGTCAGCGTAACACTGGCTGCAGGGACCAATGTGGCTGCCTTACTGAGCTGGGAACATGGAAGCTGCCCCCGCCACCTAGCTCAGGGCCTCTGAACCTTCTGATTGGCCCACCAGCAGGGGGAGAGGTGCCATTCCCATTCACCATGCTCCCATGCCAACAAGAGCGACGAAGGCTGTGGGGGAAGAAGCAGAGGGCAGGGGTGGCAGTGGATGCCACTCAGGGGGAAGCTGATCATGCTGTGCCCCCCCTTACAAAATGGCTCACCCCCCACTTTCCACACCCCTGCATAGGTATCAAAGAGTAAAAGAGGGCACATATTGTGCAATAAGTTATCCAAGTTCTGCAGTTATTGCTAGTGAAATCTGAGTACATAATGCAAGCTTGCTTATGGCATTCATGAAGCATCTCCGTTGTCTGATTAATCATAAGTGCACTAACAAATTTCATTACTGATAATTAAATTTCTAAAAGTACGTTTGCAAGTTGTTCTCAATATACTGCCGCATGATGGAATTTCTGCTTTTTTCAGTTTACTTTTTTAAAAGTCTCAAAAATGACATACACAAAACTACATTAAAAGAACATTATTAAGGTTGCAAATTCAAGTACTCAAATTTAGGCTATGCAACCCTAATTCACTTCCGTTGTGCATATGTATTATAATACAGTTTTTATATGATCACATACTATACATGCTATTTTTTTTTGTAGGTACCCTGTTTCATTCATCTTTTTTTTTCTTTTTGTATGTAATAATGGAAATCGATTAATTAGTTTTGCTTTTCTTATTTTTGGTTGTTTCACTTTCTGGTTCTCAAATCTTAGCACAATAATAGGATACTCACATGGTAAATACTGCAAAGAAGTCTTAAGTGCAAACAAAAATGACATTTTAAATTAAAAGGATGAAAACATTTTTGTTACTATCAAGCTTTATAAAATTAATTTTCTGAACTACTTGCTGTTTGTACTTTAAGAGAAATGAATTCTTATCTCCTGGATCATTCAATAAAATACATGCCTCTGCCTTAAGGGCAGGGTAGAACCTGGAGATATTTGAGAAACATTAACTTCTATATAGATTTCCCTTACTTCAATCTCCCTGTGGTTTGCCAAAGATGTCTCTGTTGGCAGTAGAACCTGATTTGTTACACTTGGGTTTCACCTTTAGATTTAACAGATGATATGATCTGTCATCCCTCTGATAATGTGTAGGCACTGAGATGGCTTTCAGGTTAGATGCTTGTTAGTCAGTGCATTCTCAAGTCTGAGGAGGACCAAACCTTTAGGAAGAGACGTGGGACAAGGTGTTAATGGAGCACTAATTCTAATTAAACAAAAGCTATAAACAAATGATTCCACTATAGTTTCTTGCAGTAACACTAAGGAGCTACATCAAGGCAGCTTCCTGATATCCTATTAGTATAATATCACAGATAGCAGGAGGTCAGAAATAGTCTTTAACATCAAAGTTTTTTTTCTGTGCAGGGATGTCATTCAGGTGGTAATCACTAAGGGCAGATCAGATATGCATGCTACATATTCCTTCTGGCCCTGTCTGAATGGGGGGAGAGGCATGTAGGGTGGATTTGGGAGGAAGGGATGAACATATCTCTTCCTGGAATATGCAGGGGGTCATGTTGTTTCCTGTTTTCCCAAATGTGTTTGAGGCACAGAAAGATTGATGTTGGTCATCCCCATATACTCATTTTTTTGTGATCTGTTGTGGATGTTTTCACAGAATGAAAGCCTCAGATACACTACAAAAACATGGATCCTTTGAAGGAGTGAAGCAGGAGACAGAAGAGTCTGATGAGAAAGGTGTAACTGAACTAGATTTTTTGCCAAGAGAATTAGAAAGTGAACATAGTGCCTTGGACACCATAAACCAGGACACAGAGGGGTATGAAGAGGAGGAAAGAAGAATTCAAAGTCCAAACATATCTATGAAAAAGAAAAGAAAGAGAAAGAGGTTAGAAATAACTATTGAAAGGGCTTTAAAAGTCCTGAGTAAATCAGAGTAGGAGAGCTACTGAAAATAGAGGAGGGTAGTGGGGGAGGAAGTGTTGGCGGACAGGCTGTTCAGACTAGTGCTATGCCCAAGAGGACAAAGCCAGGATTTTTGGAGGTGAGAGAAGTATAGGTAATTGCAGTGCTGAAGTGGAACAGAAATGAAAGGTATTCAGAAAAAGAGATGATTTTTAAGTTGCATACTGATACCTTCTTTTCGAATGTTTAGAAAGAACCTACCATGTAATAGTTACTACCATCTGTCATCTACCATATATTTTAGAGTGTGTCTGTCTGTCTGTCTTGTTTGTCGATGCTATATTTGTTCAAGAACTCCTCGTAAACCATAAGAGCTGTGACCTTGAAATTTGGTATGCAGCTTCCTCTTACCCTAACTTAAACCAAGGTTAGGGTTTAGATGTTTGGAATGTGGCTTTGTCTCCAGCAAATAATTTTCTAAGTGACCATGGAGCAAAAAAAGTCATCAGTCCTGGTGAATAGTCTATTGGATGTAAATTTATGTGGTGCTGTACATAAGTCTGTGGAAGTACAGCTGTAAGATTACCCAGGGCTTCCCCATAAAATGTAAACTGGTTCTTGTCTGTCTGCTTTTTTTTAATTTTTTTTCCAGATGACCTGTGGTAAATCTGACCAATTGCAAGTATGAGAGTGGTAAGTACCTTTTTCATTCTTCCCAAATGGGGAAGGTAAACCAAAGAATTGTAACCCAGTGAATTCCTGTAATAAAGGGTACATTTTCCTTTGCTCGGAAGACAAAGAGCAATTTAAAATTAAATGCATATGAATTGTTAACTGAATTGTAGTGCTTATGAACATGACCAAATAAAAGCATCATTTAGAAATATCCTGCAATCTGGTCAAGCATTGTGCAGGATTTCCCTACTAGAGAAACTCATGCCTGACCCACACCATTCCTGTTATGCCACACTGCTTGCCCCGTGTAGCTCTCTAAGCATATCTCATTAATGATCCATAACATCCTCTGTTGTTTTATTATTTGCTGTCCCCAAACACGTCACCCAAATCTACACTAGAGAGTTTTGTAGACAAAATTGGGGTTTTGTAGACAAAGCTTGTGGAGCATCTACACACACAATGCGTTTTATAGACAGAAACCGTCAACAAAAAACCTGCATAGATGCTCCGGGGGGCCCTTTTGTTGACAGAGCAGATCAAAAGATCCATCCACGTTTATGTGTAGATGAGATCTGTCGACAGAAGTTTTGTTGCAACATTTCTTCAAACAGTAACTTTCTAGTGTAGACGCAGCCGTTTTGCTAATGATATGGAGTCATCTAAAGACATCAGCTTGTGATCATCAAATATGTTTCCCTTATTATGACTGAAGTTAGGCAACAATTCAAATTTCACATTAAATCCATGAGCTGTTGCCAATACAAGATTTGAATTCTTCTTGTGGATTTGGAACATGGGGAACTAATGCACATAGGTTCTTTCCGTATGAAATTAATCATTAACATTTTTTACTTCAAGAAGTTCTGCTTTGTGGCATTAGACCAATGCGACAGCAATGCAATCTTACTCCATCTCACCATTTTCTGCTGGTTTCTAGCAGCATACTGGAGAGCTCAACTTGCTCAGCAGTTACCATTGACTGTCCAACTTGTCAAACAAAATGGACAGTTTGGGGGAAGCGTATTCATTAGTACTAGAGAAACAGTAGCTGCCACTTAAAGTGGCGTTGAGGTCTGTAGATGATCGAGGTGAGTGGTAGAAGTGAACCATGATTCCAACTCTTCTGAGACCAATCAGGGAGAATTTTCTAAAGTCTAAATTTCTAGAATGATCGAAACTTTCTTTTCTTATGATGCAGTGCGTCAGGCTGCTAAGAAGTATGGCTTACGAGAAGCAGGTGAGAATGATGAATGGACCCTCTATTGGACAGACTATTCAGTCTCACTGGATCGTGTAATGGAAATGAAAAGTTATCAGGTACTCATCACTGTCAGGAGGCAAGGAGATTAAATTATTCCTTTTTTCCCCAGTGCAAATGACCAAGAGGCCAGGAAGATGCTTATTATTATGCCTTTTCTCTGGACTTCTTTCTAGAAAATCAACCACTTCCCTGGGATGAGTGAAATCTGTAGGAAGGACCTGCTGGCCAGGAACATGAGCAGGATGCTAAAGCTCTTCCCAAAAGAATTTAATTTCTTTCCCAGAACCTGGTGTCTTCCTGCTGAGTGAGTCTTCCTCCTTAAAATATTTGCTGGTTGATTTTCCTATTGGCTTCATATCACCCTCATTTTTCCTCTCCTCTTTTATTTCAGCCTACTGGCCTTTTCCTTTGGTTGGGCCTGAGTCTCTTCTTATGTCAGCGTAAATTGAGAGTAACTCCTTGCAGCTCAATGAAGGTGCATCAAACTAAAATTTAAACAAGTGAGAAGAGAATCGCACCCATTATCTTTCTGCTCTTTTCTTTTACCAAGAGTAATGGAAAGGACAAGAAACTTTTCCACAGTAGAATGATGTTGCTTTGAACTGAATGCAGTAGGAATCTATTTCACTGGCAATGCAAGCCCCTTTGCCATTGAATCGAATGAAATTCCTTTTATTAAAAAGTGACATCCACTGCTATATTACCCAATGGGATGAGGTATCATCCATCATTGGAAGAAGAGATTATTTCTACATATTAAAAGTTTCTTGTCTCTTTTTCTCCTTTTAAAAAAAAAAAAAAAAGGGTATATAATTCCCATAACACTGTGGCCGCATCTGCACGGACAGCTTCTCTTGACCAAACTGGGCTTTTGTCAACAAAACTCACAGCATCTACACAGTTATAGTGCTCTGTTGACAGTTTGTCAACAAAACTCAGCTGTTCAGTCAGTGGTATTATCCCCACTCCTGATCAGGTATAACACCTCTGCAACAGTGTTTTGTCAACAGAGTTCTCGTATAAACACTTCTGTCAAGAAAGAGGGCTGCCAGTTCCCTGGGCAGCCCTGTTTGCAGAGCTTTTTTTTTCTGTCAACAGAGGCTGCCTGAGTAGACTATGGCTATGGTTACACTAGCAAGTTGTGCTGGCAAAAGACTGGTTTTGTCAACAAAACTCTTGGAGCCTGCACACACAAAATAGGCGTTTGTCGACAGTATCTCGACAAAACAGCACTTTTGCAGGCAGCATTCTGACTCAAAGCTAAGAGGCATAGCACTGCTGTTGACAGAGTCTGTTGACGAAAAAGCAGTGTAAGCGCCCCCAGGGGGGCCTCTCTTGACTGACAGAGCATCCGCAACAATGAGCAACCCTGTCTGATGTGCTTCTGGGTGCCTGTTTTGTCAAGAGAGCACCCAAGCAGTCCAGCTGCTCTGTCAACAAAGCAAATCAGGAGAGTGCTTTGCTCTTGAGTGTGTCCACACTCTGCTCTGTCAAGGGAAGTTTTGTCAGGAAATTTCTGACAGTGACTTCTGTTGACAGAGTGCTGTAGTGTAACCATAGCCTGTGACTTCAAATTTGCCTTCACTGGAAATAAAGGAGAGTGAGAAAACAGGTTGCATTCCTGGCTCTGTGGAGAAATATTTTTTTTTCTCTGTGATCATTGGTTCTGTAGACATTTGCGTTTCTCTTGCAAAATATTAGCATTGGTAGGCTGACAGACATCAAACCACAGATTCATCCAATTCTGATTAATGTGTTGCTTTTCTTCCTTTCTTTCCTCTGCACTGTCTTGCCCTATAGCTATGGGGATTTGCAAGCCTATAGCAGATCAAGGAAACATAAAACGTACATCTGTAAACCGGACTCTGGCTGTCAGGGGAAAGGCATCTTCATCACCAGATCTGTGAAAGACATAAAACCTGGAGAGGATATGATCTGCCAGCTCTACATCTCAAGGGTAATTCTCCCTATTCCACATACCAAGACTGCTATTTTATCATTAATTAGAGTTTAATCCAGCTCATCTTTGCCTGGCTGTGATCAGTCAGTCACAAACAGCACTCATTGGCCTTGGAATACGTTACTATAAAAATAATCTCTCTCTTGTATGCCAGAGGGTTCCTAACTAATTTTTGAATAAGCATTTTATATTAACTAATTCAACTCTGCTAGGTGAACTGACCATTTGAGTGAATTTAACTAGATGAGGGGAATCTCCTTCCTGCTGTACAGTGAGTTAGCTCTCAAAGATATACAACATTTCTGTAAACCCAACTAGGGTGAGAGTGAAGGGATTGTTAGTGCCCAGTCCCGCAAAACTGTTTTATAATCTATTTTACTCAAGAATCTTTTGGCTGACAGCTAAGCATTACACTCTGTTCATAGAGAACATCTGCATTCCAACCTCTAGGATCTTTTGTGTCTATGAGACACGTATAACGTAAATGACAGAACCTACATTTTTACTCTGATTTGTTCTTTCATGTTGAATATGTTTCAGTATTATTTATTGGTGATTTTTTTTAAGAAAGACAGAGAGCTGGGAGAGTCTGGAGAGCTGGGATTCAGAGCTGTTGGGTTCTGTATCTGCTCTTGCTCTAACTCACTATGGCTACGTCTACACGTGCACCCAACTTCGAAATAGCTTATTTCGATGTTGCGACATCGAAATAGTCTATTTCGATGAATAACGTCTACACGTCCTCCAGGGCTGGCAACGTCGATGTTCAACTTCGACGTTGCTCAGCCCAACATCGAAATAGGCACAGCGAGGGAACGTCTACATGGCAAAGTAGCACACATCGAAATAAGGGAGCCAGGCACAGCTGCAGACAGGGTCACGGGGCGGACTCAACAGCAAGCCGCTCCCTTAAAGGGCCCCTCCCAGACACACTTTCATTAAACAGTGCAAGATACACAGAGCCAACAACTAGTTGCAGACCCTGTATATGCAGCACGGACCCCCAGCTGCAGCAGCAGCAGCCAGAAGCCCTGGGCTAAGGGCTGCTGCCCACGGTGACCACAGAGCCCCGCAAGGGCTGGAGAGAGAGTATCTCTCAACCCCCCAGCTGATGGCCGCCATGGAGGACCCCGCTATTTCGATGTTGCGGGACGCGGATCGTCTACACGTCCCTACTTCGATGTTGAACGTCGAAGTAGGGCGCTATTCCCATCCGCTCATGGAGTTAGCGACTTCGACGTCTCGCTGCCTAACGTTGATTTCAACTTCGAAATAGCGCCCAACACGTGTAGACGTGACGGGCGCTATTTCGAAGTTACTGCCGCTACTTCGAAGTAGCGTGCACGTGTAGACGCAGCCTATGTGGCATTGAGCAAATCACTCACTGGTCCTTGTCTGTTTCCCCACCTTTAAAATGGGGGAAAGCCTATCTACCTCATAGGGTCTATGTGAGGATTAATGAGGCAATTCAAATGCTCAGAGCATGAAAAGAACTCTATGATGGATTAGTTTCATTATTATTATAGTAGCATTGGGGGGTTCAGTACCACAGAATACATTATTGCTCTTATCTTATCCAATTTCCCAATATTTGAATAACTGTAAGAAACATCATGTATAAGAGCACTCTAGCAAGAAGTGATTATATAGCGGCTACTAGGGCACATGTAAATTGTTGTCTGCGTTATAGTAGAACTCAGAATCTTAAACAGAATTAGGGCCTATTCTACATATAATCATTTTAAGAACACCTGGACCTATTAAGTGTCGAGGACTAGTTCTGATCATGCGCTCTTATTAAAATGATAATGCCCTGCATAAAGTTTGCAATTATCCTTATTTGGATGGAGTGTCTTAACCCAAACAGTTACCCAATTTCTAAAATGGAGGTAGGTATGGAAGTGGTGTTATCTCCCACAGCATGTTTAAAGACTTAATTACTTAATATCTTCCTACCACTGTGAAGAAGGAAGGTGATGTATATGTGCAAAGTGTTATGATAAGGTTAGCATGTCTTTGTTTCGTTTTTTCAGCTGTAGGTGGGACTGTACAGCTATTTTCATCACTTCAGCCTTGAGTTAATGAGTTACTAATGTTCCTCTTGTACTTCAAACAAACTATAGGCAACTCAGTTTCATCTCCTTCACAGCCTTTTATTATTGATAGTTTTAAGTTTGATCTGAGGATTTATGTGCTGGTGACATCATGTGATCCTCTGAGGATATTTGTCTACGATGAGGGTCTTGCACGCTTTGCTACATCAGCCTATTCTGACCCCGCACACAGCAATCTGGTGAGTAAAGAATCCTTTTAACATAAATTAACACCACTCAAATTCATAACAACAGGAACTGTCTGTGTAACAGAAAGATAACAATGCTTTGGACTGCCATAGTACCTTTCATCTGAGGCTCTTCCTGCCCTTCAGAAACAGTAATAATTAAAACTCACTTCATAAAAATGACATGAGTAAGGTTAAGGATGAACACCTCATCCACCACTGAAAAGCATCCACCTCTCTGGTAGAACACAAAGCTAGAGCTTAACATCACTCAGTAACAGTACATAATAGTTTTAGGGCTGTTAGGGGCTGATTGTGCAAACACATGCCACAATGAATCTACTTATGCAAGTGATTCCATTTAAATGACCTTAAGACTATATTGGGCTCATTAGAGCCATGAGATGAATGGCTTGTGTTTAAGAACTTTTCCAGTGTTAAGTAGTGTAACCTGGGATCATGTACAGGAATAGCAAAGAAGCTAGATGCCTCTTTAACTCTATAACTCACTTGCTTATTTGCAGGATGATGTCTGCATGCACCTGACTAATTATTCCATTAACAAGCACAGTACCAATTTTGTCCAAGATGAAGATTCTGGAAGTAAGAGGTAAGAAGGAGAGAATGTTAATCACACCCAGCTGGTCTGTTCTCATGAATCTTCATATGAATTTCTACAGTTTTTATGTATAAGTTTGAGAAATATTTTTTCCATTGTGTATTTTGTGTAATTAGTTTATATAAATCATTTAAAGATGCTCACATAAGTAACAGTGAGAGACCAAAAGCAGGAAAGAAAAATAGAAATTGGAAATATCATTGCATTTGTTGCAACTGGTGTGTCTGGATTATATCACTATGCTTTATTGTCGTTGGTGGTTTTGTTGAATCTGACATAGTCGGTCTTTTCCATCTTGTGCACATTTTTCTCCCAGTCCTCCTCTATTTTTCCTTTCTTCTATCTAAACTGTATTTCTGGTTGTTTCTACATAGTACCCTGTCATTTCCATTAGGACTTCAGTGATATCAATTTCTTTTTAGCAGTATTGCTCTTTGCCGGTAGCAGCATGAACTCCAGTAGTGCCAACATTTATTCTGCAATGCTCTGTTGATGGCAGAAAACCTCCAGAAGTATGTTTTCACTTGCAACAATGCCTTGGTCACTGTACGCCAGTGTAAATGTCTTCCTTCCATTTCCTATTCTAAAACCTTGTTTATACATGAAAGTTGTTCTACTCTAACTATTCCAGTATAGTTCACCTAGTATGGACACAGTCGTACTGGTATAAAGCTGCCTTATGCTAGCACAGCTATTCCCATACGGGAAGGAGAATAACTATGCTAGCATAAGGCACCTTTGTACTAATATAACTGAATCCATCTACACTACAGCAGGAATTGAGGTTCTGAGATTGATCCTACCACTAGTCAATTTAGCAGGTCTAGTAAAGACCCACTAATTGATTGCAGATCACTCTGTAATTGATCCCATTACTCTACCCCAGACAAGAAGAGTAAGGTAAGTCAACAGGGCAGTTTCTCCCATCAACCCCCACCCTGCAGTGTAGACCTGGCAGTAACTCTGCCTAAGGTATGCTGATCCCAGCAATGTTGTTTACATAGTTGGAGCTGCTTGCCTTAGGTTGACTTTCTGTGGTAGTGTAGACAATAGGCTAAGCTTCATACTTAAATAACTATATCATTTAAAACACACACACACGCTCCCTTCACTGATGTAGTTATACAATTCTGTAGTGTAGAACTGCCTAAAGAAGGCGAGATTAATTAGAACAGTGGATCTTATTCTTTTTCATGCAAGATATCCTTTCCTATGTTTCTGTGATCCTCTATCATCAATATGGCACAGACAGGTAAGATATGCTTTACTGACATTCATTCATAACATGCCTTGTTGAAAACCCTACAGTAGTGCATCTCCAGTCCTCAATGTCTGAGACATGTTTATGTTGATATATGCATGAGTTTCACTAATAATGTGTTTTGTTAATCTTTATTTTGTTTCTGCAAGTATATGGATATCCATGAGCTCCAAATGTTTGCGCTAACTAAAGCGGCGTGGATGCTTACAGAGCAGTGCTTACTGTGACTTAATTTGCCATTAATATGGGTTACCAACTATTTTTTTTTCTTTGTAGGAAGCTCTCCACCTTTAATAAGTACATGCAGAAGAAAGGCTATGATACCAACCAAATGTGGCTGAATATAGAAGATATTATTATTAAAACTCTGATATCAGCACATCCTGTTGTTAAACATAACTATCACACTTGCTTCCCCAGCCACACTCTGGGTAGTGCTTGCTTTGAAATACTAGGATTTGATATTCTTTTGGATCACAAACTCAAACCCTGGTTGCTGGAGGTAAGAACCACAGCAAAAGTCTCTTAGATCTTATTGCATGTCCAAACCATGGATTTTTATCCTTTTTCACCCTTTCTTACCTCTGGGGCTAAGTTCAGCCAAATGAGTTACTATCACCCTTCAACGAAGGGTCCTGTGGCACCTTATAGACTAACAGAAAAGTATCGCCCTTCACCCGCTTCTTTCTTAACACCAACTTTGCTTTTTTCATTTATCTCAGTCTCCTAACAAAAATCTATGCTATGTGGCATCTCCAGCATTATTCCAGAAGATTGGAAAAACTAATGGGTGACCAGCAGAGGGGGTTAGACTACAGGAAAAACTAATAACAGGCCCATTAATCTGTAGCCTTGACAGTTAAATCTGCTCCTGCCTGTGGGCACAGTCTTACTTTCCAGTTCTTTGCACAAAGGAATCTTCCAGGATTGTCCATTAACTTCAATGGGAGCTGTGCCTGCCAATGTCAGAGCCTGAATTTGGCCCTCATATCGTATCAAATTGATATAAGTTACTCATCTTGCACTGAACACTAAATTAGTTCAAGTTACACCACTCTGCAACTTGTGCCTGTTTTCTTACAAATCTATTCCACCCCTTATGTCACATTGTGTTTGGCCCATGGACTCCTACTACACACCTGTTTCATACACTGAAGTCTGGCAAGGATCCTTGCCAACCCCACATTCTGACAGGAATTCCCAGTAGTCTAGATTTCAAACTGGTTGATGTCCTGAAATGTAATTTCCACTGGCTCTGAAACTGCAATAGATTACATACTTTGTTATTTCAGGTGAATCACTCTCCAAGCTTCACCACTGACACCTGGCTAGACAAAGAAGTGAAGGACCAACTGCTGTATGACACTTTGGTACTGATAAACTTAAGGTCTTGTGACAAGAGAAAAATCCTAGAAGAAGAGAAGTGGCGAGGAAAGGAGAGGCTCCTGAAGCAATGCTCTTCTCGAGAGACAAGGTGTGTCCTCATATAGCTTCATCTAATTTCCTCTAATTATGCAAGGCATAATTTTAAGGTGACCTGCAAAGCATTTTAACTGACTTATCTTTTTGTTGCTTCTTTATGATCTATACAGATGACATTAACTGATATTTTAAAGGTTTTTTTCTTTGCTGTTTTTTTAACCTTCAGAATATCAGGAGTGCAAAGTCTGGCCTTCCCTGGTTTAGGTGTAGCACCACTGGGGTGCAAAAGGGCTGTATATAATAACTTCTTCATAATCTAATTGAATAAGAGAGGGTGCTGAATGTATTTGCAAAGTCTTACCTTATTCAAAGTGTTAGGTAACATTAATTGAACAATTTTTAAATTAACAAAAGTAACCTGACTAAAAATCCCTTCCCCTCTTTCTAGCTCATCTTTCACTTTGTGGGCTATTGTGATGTCGTCATTTCACTAGTTCTTTAATCATCATAGTCTTCCAGTTTAAGCAGTTCCCAAACTTTAATGTAGAAAACAAGCAAAAGATAAAATAAAAATTCAGGCCCTTTTTAACAGCCATAGGGAACTCAGAAAGGAGACGAGCTCATCTCATTTCCTTTGCAGATAATTCTTCATTTCACCAAAATTAGAATGGCAGGATTAGGGATGCAATTACAGTGTAAAATGAAACTTATTCCTGTTCTGGAGATTTCACTGGGGGGCTTGGCTTCATTTAAAATGCTGCAGCTGTGCTGCTCTAATGCTTCAGTGAAGGTGCTTACCTATGCTGAGGTGGGCTTCTCCAGCAGGCATTGGTACTCCACTGCCAAGAGAAGTGACAGCTGTGTCAATAGGAGAAGTCTCCTGTCATCTGGGAGTCAGGTCAATGTAACTGCGTCACTCAGGAGTGCGAACAATGTAGTTACAATGACATAAGTTCCTAGTATAGACCAAGCCTTGATCTAACATGATTTGTTAATGATCATACTTGCTTTATTTTTTTTTTTTTTACAGGGCTGAGGAGTATAGGAACTGCCACGCCATTTGGTTGAAACAAGCTGAGAAATATGAAGAGAAAAACAGAGGTGGTTATCGGAGAATTTATCCCAAATCTGATTTGAACAAATATGATAGGTTTTTCCAGCACAATAATTCACTCTTTCAGGAGACAGCAGCTTCCAGGGCACGAGAAGAACATGCTAGGTAAGGAGTATATCCTGCTCAGATTTCATTAGATAGGGTAGAAGATGCATACTGAATTAGTGCTAAATCATAATGCCCATTATTTACATGGCACTTTATGTTAACTGATGGTACTTTGAGATGGCCCTGTCAGATAGGTAAATTAGTATTATCAATCCTAACCTGACGGGTGGTGAAATGGACACACAGAGGCTAAGTGACATGCTACATGCTCACAAATCCATGTCAAAGCCAGGATTAGAATTTCGGAGTTCCTGAGTTCAGGGCAGAGCTCAATACTCTGAATTATGCCACCTATAGATTTGGCCATACTTGTTCCATATCGGACAGAATTTATTTCTAAGGTCCAGTGCAATTTGCAGATGGACAAGTATCACCAGAGGTATCGTAGACCTTTTCAGCCCCATCTGTACCTTTATCTACAGGCAGCAGCTACAGGAGCTGCAAATGAAGCAGAAGCAGAAAACAGCCCATTTGCGAGAAAAGAAGACAGAGGTGCTGGGAGAGTCAGGATGTGAAAAAATAAAGACTTCCAAACAAAAGCTAGTGAGCAGGGCAGCTACAGCACAAGCACTCAGACAGGTATGATTTAGGGCAAAGTGTCAGTTGATTTTTCACTAAGATGCTCAATTCTCCCCTGTTTCTGAGGTCAGCCCAACACTGAGGTGGTCCACTAGAGATCTGGTTACAACATCAGTTAGTGAAGGCTTTGTGTTTCTCTTAACTTTATTTCTGGCATAAAATCTCAAAGGGACCTTATGCCAATGAAGAATTGGTACAGTGGAGCTCTGCTGTGCCACACCACAAACGTGTTTCCTTCTTCTCTCAGCAGTCCCCCATACCAAATTGTCGAGCGGCCATCTGGCACTGGACATGCCTCCCCTAGGTTTATACAAATATAGAGTTCCCCATCACAGGAGGACTTCACTGGCCATTTACAGCCAGAACATGGTCCTTTTGTGCCACTTAAACCAGAGAAAGTAGGCCCAGTTCTTATTCTGGCAACAGTATTGCTCTTTATTAATATTTTATTTAATTTATTTTCTTTCATTCTCAGCATTATCTTTCTTTGGAGTCAGGACCTGTCACTCCTCTCCTGCTTCAAAGTTTCTCAAGGGAAAAAGAAACAAAGGAAGAAATAGTTAATGGGGAATCAAGCATCCTACAAAAAAAACACACCAAGACTGATGAGTGTTCAAATGTACCTGAAAAACAAATGGTGAAGCACTACAGCTCCATGCCAAATTTGACCGAGCAAAACTCATCTAGTGCCTCAGACCAGTCCAATGCCAACCCAGATCCAAGTGACCTCATAGTGCATGGTCACCAATCTGAAGAGGATGTATACATCAGATTAATAGTAAGTAACAGAACAGTTATGTATACATATTTGTAATAGTTTGCCTATATTTCTGTTTCCACTCCATTCAAACATCCACCTCAGAAGTGGCACTCAGTGTGGGTCCTGGCATTAGCCTCAAGCTATCTATTGCCTGCTTTTCTTCAGGCTCACTGAAGAGGGTTAATATAAGTAGCTGCTCAACACAATTAATATTAAAACAACAGAGAAGGACCACCAAGCAGGAAATGAACAGATTAAAGAATATTTCAATAAGTTAGATATATTCAAGCCAGCAGATACTTATGAAAGTCATCATAGGGCAGTATTTCCCGATTTTATTTAGCCACAGTACCTCTTTAAACTCAAAAGAATTTTGCGGAACCCCATTCCCAGGCTCTGGCCTCCTTGGCACCCAAACCTGCCCCCCATCTCCAGGCTTTACCCGCCTCAGCCCTCACCCCCAAAATCACCCCCCCATCCCATAAACATGACCCCCAGTCTGCAGGCTTAAACTCTCTCAGCCTCAAACCTTCCCCGCCGCACCCTCAGGATTAACCCATCTCAGCTCCAAACCAACCCCCAGAACTAACCCATCCATGGCGCTGGCTGGGAGCCTACACCAGACAGTCACATGCACCCAGTGGAAGGAAGACTAGGGTGGAGGTGTTCTACTGGTGGGGGTGAGCTGATCTGCGCCCATCAGAGGGGTGTGGCTCTCTGGCTCCCTGCCCTGCCACTGCTGAAATAATGGAACTAAATTCTGTTCGTTTAATGGCCGGATCCCTCCCACCACCCTGCTGACCATTAAACCAATCAGTATGTTCTCCACTCTGATTACACAGTCGCAATGATCAGGTAAGTCAGAGGTCAGAGAAAGATAAAAAATGTGGTAATAAGTGTCCAAGCCAGATATACCCACCTGTAATCCCAGAATAGGTAGGTAATGGTTAATGTTGACATTTAAATTATCACCATTAGACTGCAAAGTCAACACCCCCGTTGGAAATTAATGGGATAGTTTACACAGCTCATTAATTGTTTTTCCAAAACTACATTCAACTGTCATTCTGCACTTGCTGCAGGAGGAGGTAGTTGAATCATTCGTTGGTGCTGTCAAGTGGTCACATATAGCTTCACAAACAAGAAAGCACCCCAATGAGGTTAATGGGGTAGTTGATAGATGGCTAGTTTGTCACTCAGACAACGGTGCATGACATAAGCTGGAAGTTATCTCATCCATCATAAGGGCTAAAAATTTAGACCTTGAATCTCAGTTCCTCCAAAAGTGTGCTTTGCAAAGGAATGGAAAGGGAACAAACATGACTTTAAGGCAGTACACTCCCCATAAACTTGGGGTAGCCTGACTTCCAGCATCAATATGGCAGCCTCAAGGATTTGCTAACCTATGCTCTGGCCATTGCAGCTCCAGATGGGCTCTCTGACAGATGACAGTATCTGGAGTTTGGTATGCTAAGCTGTACCTTCCATCCTCCAGCATGCCCACTTCACTGCCTGTCTTCTGTACACAAAAACAATCTTGTAGCACCTTAAAGGCTAACAAACATTTAGTAGGTAATGAGCTTTTGTGGATAAGCTCATTACCTAGTAAATGTGTTAGTCTTTAAGGTGCTGCAGGACTGCTTGCAGTACGTGAAGCTAAAGACTAACGTGGCTATCCCTCTGAGTCTTTTCTATGTAGACAGCTTGGCAGTGGCCTGGGAGCTCCATTAACTAGTCTGTTTCTCAGAGCTTGCTTCTGAGCCCTTTGCAGCCCCTAAACTCCTGTGGAGTAAAGCAAAGGGGCATTAGCATGAGAGAAAAGGAGGCCTTATTTTTAAAATATAATAATTAAATTTCTAAACCTGTAGAAACTGCTGGGGCCACTCAAAAAGTTTTGGTCCTAGGTACCATCATGCTCAATTTGACTCCTGCCCATCACAAACCTGATCTTTCTAATATTTTCCCTGCAGCTCCAAACACCAGTGGATTGTTCCAGAGTATCAGATAATCCAAGTCTTTCTCTTTCAAAACCGTCCTCAATATTGGCTCAACCTCGGGCTGCAATCACAACTGCAACTGACATGGTTTGCTGTGGAAACACAGTCATTCAGAATTTGGTGCCATTTGGATATCAGAGAGAACAACACCAGCCTCAAGTCAGGGAAAATTTGGCCTTATGCTCAAAAGTCCATAAACCACATGGAAACTTGTTAGATCCTGAAATGGAAAAGAAACCCATCTTGGTGTCCAAATTCTTCAGGAAGCTCAATTTCACACCAGGAGAAAAGGCCATAATATTTCCATTTTACCAGCACCCTCATCTCATCAACAGAACACGTGAGTGTCATTTTATGGGGCTCATTTGTATCATGTAATCTAAGTGCCATTGTGGCTCAAACATACATAGTTTTTGACACACAGGAGGAAATTTTAACATACCCACAAATCTTAGTGTAAGAATACAGTAGATCTGCCCCGATGGTGTTCTCACACTCTGTCCCTCTATTCTACATTTTATCTCAGATACAGATGTGCAGATATGGACTCTAGGAAAAGAGGTCTGGAGTACCTATTGATTGAAGAATATAAATCTGACTTTTGTTTACACAGAAAGTGCTTTCCACTTCAGTAGAATCCATCTGAATAGCACAGACAAGAGACAAACTAAACTTCAGAGTGCTCAAACAGTATTCCAAAAAACAAACGGTCACCCATTCAGCCTTCAAGACCTTTTGGTGATCTCCACCCCAGCTCGAGTGGAGCCATGTCCTAAGAAAAGCAGTGCTTTGACTTCAAGAGTTATGCCAATGGACAGGTAATAGATAGAATCACTTGGCTATAGTGTTCTAGAAGGCAGTAGTTCTCTGGCTTCCTTCAGGGAATACTTTGCAGTGAATGGACATTGATGGGTGAGGAATAAATTGCAGTGTGAAGATGTGCTGTGTAAGTGGACCTGGTCAATTTTTAGATGCAAGATCAGGGTACTGCAGCAAATCCTGTTAGTAACATGACTCAGTCAGCGATAGTCTTTCTTTTGAGTAATTATTTTATTTGTCCTTCAGTTTGATGGCTCAGGTATTTTGTGCTTAATACTACTACACTCTACACCATCCCCAGAATTGGAGGTTGATGGGGGAAAAAAAATCTATTAGACACACTAAATTGAATCCCAGAAGATCTACCTCCAGAGTGTCGATCTTTCCATAAGTCTAGACATGCCTGTAGTTTCAGTGGGATAAATTCTTCCCTTCCCTTCCCTTCCCATAAATTATTAGGTAGTGTTACTACTTGCTGCAGTTCACTGTTGGGGAACTAATCACTAGAGCTATGTCTACACTAGATATTTTTGTTGACAAAACTTACAGTGCATCCACTTTTGTTGATAAAAAAGCTGTGCGGACCCTGTCTGCCGTGCTTCCAGTTGGCTGTTCTGTTGAGAGAGCGGCTGTGCAGTTTGGCCACTCTCTGTTGACAGAGTGATCCGCTTTCATATGTGGCCCCAATCTGCCAACAGAAGTTTTGTCAGAAGATATCTTCTGACAGTAACTTCTGTCAACAGATTACTGTAGTGTAGACATAGCCTAGATGTTTAGCATCTTGGGATCTTTCAAGATGAAATAGGTGTAATCTGTTAATATTGTTATTGGTATTGGTCAGTTTCTGGTATAAAACTGCATATAGGAATAGTGATGAACTCGTGCAATGATCTGGGACAATGAGGCGCAGCAGAGAAGGTGTGTTCCAGGGACAGAAAAGTCAGATCCCAGGTTGCTACAGCAGTGAGTGCAACCCACAGCATAATTTACAGTAACCTCCCAAGAACTGTGTAGAGGTGGCACAACAAAATCCTCTACAGTAGCTCTGAGTGTTGCACTCCACTGATCTCCTGAGGGCCATAAGGGGATATATAATGTCTCACATATTGTTCTAATGTAGCTCCTGTAGCCAAGCAATTTTCCCAACACTTGTGGCTTCTTTCTGTTTCCTATGCACTACTGGAGAGGTATATAGTGGTTGAAGGCGTGTGCCAGAATCTGTCCCTCATTGGCATTATTCACTTTGCTGTCTCACAGATCATCTGTTTTGTTGGTCCAAACTGTAGCTAGTTTGAAAGGAGAATGAAGCTGCTCCCTTCTTCACTTCTTCTATCAGCTGTGTTAGAACTTCTATGACAAGTGCTAGAGAATGCATCTTTGTCTACCTATTCAGTTTGTTTGTTCTGTTTCCTTCCTCCAGAGCCTGAGCAGAACTCTGGCAATGTTTTGCCTCCTGGAGTCTGAGAGATGTTCGCTCCTAGAACCAGTCTTTTCATTGGGAATTAACAGGCATTTTGTTGTTTCTTTTCAAATATGTCATTGGTGATTGCCTCCAGCTTCCATAGCATGGAACTTGATGAAATTTGCCTTTAAAAATGTCAGTAGTTTGTGGGTGTCTTGGCCATTGTACTGGAGCTGATGTATATCTACCCCTTTTTGGCACTGTCTGCTTGCTGCCAGCTCTTGTTTTGTTTCGGAAAAATTCTTTTATAAGAAGAATTACAGTGTGGTGTCTGCTCTATTCAACTGAACATCAGCTCTATAAGGGACAGTTCCCTGCGCTATCAGCTGCACAACTCCAGATAACATCAGCTGGAACTGCACAGCTGAATCCCTGCAACATCACTTGAAAATTTACCTTGAAATTTACATAGCAAATTTGTTTTAGCTAATGTAGGGTGAAACTATGGTCCTGACTCTTACCAAGGCATAAAAGGAAATAAAAATGGGCAGTATAATATAGAAGGGGTTTTTACTTCTCAGGGCTACAGAAAGCAAAGGCAAAAGGCTGAAACAAAAAGCACAACAGATACATACTGTGGTGGAGTAGTGTAGATGCTTTCTACGTTGACTGACAGAAGGAGTTTTTTTGTCAGTGTAGATAATTCTCCAGTCTGAGAAGTGGCAGTTAGGTCTATAGAAGTGTTCTACCATTGACCATTCTGCATCTTTTATTGGTTGGCTTAGCTATGCTGCACAAGGCACAAAACTTTATAACTGTGAATGATGTCATTAGATCAATCTCAGCGTTTAACTGTAGACTCTCCCAAACATGATGCCATAAGTCTTTAGCTTCATCAGTGTTTGTAGTTTAGACTTCCACTGGGAGCCAGTATTTTGCTCTTTACACTCTGAGTACGTGACCCTCATAAAAATGCCCTTTGTTTGCCCAGTCTCCATCTGATTCCTGGGGACAAGGTCTGAAATCCCTGCCAGAAGTTAATTCATTGAATGGGTCGGCTACTTTTTCAAGTTGTTTCTGAACCTGTGTGTTTTATTATAAAATTGGTAATATCAATGCCTACTCAGCTCATGCTGAAAGCCTTAATACATGCTGGATGGATAGCTGACTGGACACATGGATGTGGTTAGAGACAGAAGGATAGACAATGGAGGTACTGCTCGGTAGGAAGTGCATTTGTCTGTTGGAGATGTGCTGAGATCCATCACCTTGTCATAACGGAAAGCATTTTACAATTGCATTTGCAATTGTGACTAAGGAAATCCTACTAGTTCATCATTAACTGTCTTATATAGTGCTAACAAGACTCTAACCACCTGCAGGAAGGCACTTGCCCTTCCCTGTGGGGTTACAATTCAAGCAGTGATTTCTACAAGCATTGATTTTACAGAGTGTAAGAAATGCAGATTTAGGCCCAAAACTCTTCATGCTAAACCCTCTGCTTTAAACCACCAGGTGACAAGGTGGAGGATTTGCTGAGTTTCCCAGGGTTTGCATGCAGAGGGGGTGGAGTCTTTGTCCCTGGATGCCACTGGCTTAACAGGGTGATGGGAGAGGGAGTTGTTGCAGGGACAAGCAAGGAACTGGGGATACCAGCCAGTGACCTGGAGAATGAGGACCCCAGCAACTGGTGACAGGGAGACCCAGCTCCCATAGCACAGCAGCTGTGGCCTGTGGGAGAACCCCAGAGGTCTGACCAGTTAGTTCCAGCCAGGGGGAAACAAAGGATACATGAAAGAAAAGGCAGAGAAGACAGGTTCCCAAGCAAACCTGCTTATGTGGACAGAAGACAAAGGAGGGAGGAGGGATATTGGAGGCACTATGATTTTGCAATATAAAATATGTCTAAAAACAATGCTTTACAAAGGATCAAAGTCTGCATTGACCATCAATTGCAATTAAACCAGATTGGGATTTTAGGCATGTAAATACTCTTGAGCTGGGTTTACATCCATGCCCCACTGTACACCTTTGAAAGCCTCCTCTGCCATTCCTGCTTCTGAGTACTCCTGCAAATCTAGCTCCTTCATTTAGGTGCAGGAATGAGAACTGGTCTCTTTCAAAGTCAGAGGATAAGAGACTGTTCACTGCTCCTTTTATCTAACTGGAGGAGAATCAGCCAAACGCCTACTGAAAATAAATAATAAAAAGCACTGTCCACTGGTCAGGCTCTAGAGCACGTTTTCATCCAGTTTCTGCTCTAACAAGCTGCATCAGTTTCACCCCACTAGGTCTGATGCTCACTGAACAATGTTGAATGTTCTGGGGGCCATCATTGTGTTTTACAACGCTGGGGAATGTATCAGGGTGAGCGCGGTGGCCCTGGACAGAAGCCCTCCCCTTTGCGTTACTGGCTGAGGGTTTAGTCGTAGCGGCAATGAAGTTCTGAGGCCTCTTTCCAGCTAAGGACGAGCAGATCACTGCCTGGCTGCAACAGGAGGCGGAAAGCGGGGTTCGCCTCTTCCTATTCACGCCCGTGGGAGTCAGTTCCGGTCCGTTTCCCCGCTGCGGCATCCGGAATGGAGGAAGGAGGGGGCTTGCCTCCCGGATCTCCCCTCCAGACAGGTGCCAGGAGAAGGTGGGGCCGCTTCCACTCGGAATCTTCCTCGAAGTCTGAGTCAGCGCGTTGGCAGTCGTGGGCGAGCTGGAGAATCTGGCGCTGCAAAGTGGGTTTCCCAGGGAGAAAGGGGTTTACAGCGGGGGGCTGCTGAAGCTCCTGCTCTTTTCAAGCCCAGAGAGCAAGTACCACATCCCCCATGCCTCCCTCGGCGCCTGCCGGGCTTAGGAGGTGCGAACTGCATCCGCGGCACTGGGCCAGAAGGCCAGAGATCGCCTTCTCCGGGCTCTGCCCCGTGTAACGCTGCTGCCCGCGGCGCTAAACCAAGCCGCCTCTGATGCGCGCGTTTCGGAGCGGTTCCTGGGAGCTGCCCCGCCGCTGAGGCTTTAAGTCTTGCCGCACCGCACTCTCCGCTTGCTCACAGGAGCGCTGGTAATTGCTTTAGTTTCCCCCTCCCTGCTGTGAGCTGTGTGAGCTCGCGCGCTGGCCGCTGCTTCTGCCGGTAAGTGGGGGGGCAAGACACAGCGAGCAGAGCAATCAGTTTACGTGCCGCAGGCAGCGTGCGGGCTTGTCTGGCCGAGGGGAAGCACGCGCGGGCCGGTGCCCAATGGCAGCGCACTCGCGGCCTTGCTAGGAAAAGATGGGTGGGCCTCGTGTTCACGGGCTCCGTTAAACGACTTTCAATCGCTGTCATCACGCGGCTCTACATTTCCGTGTGGTTGTTCGGAAGCCAGTTTGAAGTCTTGTTCTCGCTAGGCACAAAAGGTGTGCCCTTACTACCATCTCTTGGTGGCCAGGTGGTGACAGCAGGACCTAGCCAAATCCCTAGTGAGGACAAGGTAGTTGTGGTTTTAACACGTGGTGGCAGTGAGCCCTTCTTCACCCGCTGGAGCTGCCAGTTCGCCTCAAAATTACATCTTGGTTTCCCTCTCCCCCTGTGGAATGGCTTCTTCTGGTTTAACTTAACCCTGCAGAGGAGATGTGGTTTTGCACTGAGATGACTACGCTTGTTCCCTTATAAGCCGAACCCTTGCTCAGCTGCTCAGGAGAGATTCAGATGCTGCCCAGCTGGTTAGCAGAGCCCCCACAGCCAGCAGCGTGTGTTTGTGTTGGTGGTGCACATCCCCTCGTGCCTCCGTGCAAAGAACAAAACTTATTCTTCACCTGGATGGAAAAGGCTAGCTGGAGCATTGCCTCTCCCCAAAGGTGCCCTGAGTCGTCAGCCCAGCCATCGCTCCCGGTGGGCACGCTGCCTTGCTACGTTTTGACTTGGGTTACTAATTGGCTTAATAGGGGTGGTTGTCTGATTTGCATGGAGCCAGTAAGAGTGCCTTGTTCGTCTACAGTGCCTTCCCTCACTTGCTGGGTCTCCACTCCTGAGCAAAGGCCCACTTCACCCCTGCCCTCTTCCGCCTTTGCTACTCGTCACATAAGCAGGCTCTTAAGTAAAGCAAACTCCGCTGAGCGTAGCTTTCCATGGGTTTTTGGAATGAGCAATGGATGCACATCCTCAGCATGGACCTTCTACCCCTGGCTGCTCCTGCTGTCCATCCAGGACTGCAGTGCGCTGGTGGGCGGTAGGGCCTGACCACGGGAAATGGCCTGGCAAATTGCATTCGTCTCAAAACCTAATTTTCTTTTGGCTCTTGGCCTGGCCCTTGTTGCTGAGCTAAGCAATATTGTTGGCATAGCTAGGCGGCTAATTGGTCTTCCAATAACCGCCCCTACTCCTTCCCCACCTGAAACCGGGAGGTGGGAGTCACCACCCCTTCTGATGCAGAGGAAGGTGCCCTCCCCTCCCCCACAACACAACCCCACGTACAGGGTCTTGGCCAGTCTGGCCTGTTCCCTCCCACCCCCAACGACGGGGGATGCTGAGTAAGGTTCCCTGTGTCCCTGTGCCTGCGCCCCTGCCCCAAGGGGAGAGCAGTTGGACCTGGATTCTCTCAGCACTGGGGACGTAGTAGGGTGGTCATGGATTGAAATGCACCGGGCTGGGCTGAAGGCCCCTTGGCTGCGGCCTGCTCAGTGTTTCTCTGGCAGCACCTCTGAGCCGGAACAATGTGAGCGAAGTGATGAACTGATCACAGCCATCCGGGAAGTGCTTGTACCTCGGGCGTGTTTCCCAGGGCTCGGGCTGTGCTTTGTGTGACCCAGCAGCGCAGTCAGCCACGGCTCTGCTTGGCCTGGTGCTGAGTGGCAGGGCCCAGGAGCAAGGCAACCTTGGCATTCAGAAAAGGGCACCACAAATGGTGAGGGTTTTGGAACCGGAGCTCTGCGGAGCGAGATTGCGGTGCCTGGGACTTTCCAGCGTAGCGGAGAGGAGACTCAGGCGGGATGCGACAGAGCAGTGGGTCCCAAGCGGACGTGAAAACCAGGGTTCGGTGAGAAAATTCCTGGGCGGCTCCCTGCCCTGCCGCCGCTGAAACAGCAGAACTAATGTACAGCAATTGGCTGAAGGGCCGGCAGGAGGGATCTGGCCCTTAGTTATTTCAGGCTGCAGGGCAGGGAGCCCCTCCTTCGCCGGCACCCGAGCCGCCACACCCCTGTGGTGGGCATGCTCCCTTCACCGCCCGCGGCGGAACACCTCCACCCCAGCCTGCCTTCTGCTGGGCTCACATGGCCTCAGGGCATAGGCTCCCAGCCAGCGCCACGGACGGGTTAGTCCCTGAGAGGGGTTAAGCCTGGAGAGCGGGGGCAGGTTGAGGCTGAGAGGGGTTAAGTCTGGGGATAGGAGGGTGGATTTGGGGATCCAGGGGGGTGGAGCCTGCAAAATTCTTTGGAGTCCCTTGGCCACACAAAACAGGGAAACACGGACAGAGAGCTATAAAATCGTAACAGGTGTGGTCATAGTGACTAAGGAAAAGTAATTCACTTGTTCCCATAACGTAAGAACTAGGCGTTCCCGAGTAGTGGTGGGTGACCTTGCCAAGGTGCCTCAGTTATCTCTTCGGTAACATGGGAGTGGTGATAGTGATCTTACTGGTAAAGTGCTTGGAGCGCAATGGAGGAAAGTGCTCCGTAAAAGCTAGATCCCATTCTAGCACCTGGCTTCTCTCCCCGCGCGCATGGAAGACCACGTGCACCTGTGATTGTCCTGGGAACACGAAATGCAGAGCAGCCAATGACTGATTTGACGTGTACCTTATGGTCTAATCATGTCCCTGGCATGACTTCACCGGCAGCATCTGACTGAGAACCTGGGAGTCTCTGGGTGCTAATTGACTGGCTGGTCCCTTAATCCGGATCTGGAGAGCCCTCTGCGAGACCTTCGTGGTCCTGGGTGTGACGACAGGTCCGTTTGGCTGGGAAGCCCATTGGAGCATGCGGCAGACCACGCGCCTCTGTTTCTGCAGGTTCCAGGAGCTGCTGCTCAACTAGGGTTGGCGAGTCAGAGTTAGACCCGAGGCTGAGACCTGCCTGGCCCAGACTCCGCCTTGGGCGCTAGGACTTCGCGTGGTCCAGAATGGGTTCTCTGCGCATTGATAACCCCTGTTCAGTACCTGGTTTATGCTGTGATCGTCCTCGACATGCCCCGTCATTGCCCCATCCAGGGGCGGGGGAGCGCCCTGCACGGAGGTGCGCCGCGGCTGGGGGAAGCTGCGGCCTCTCTGCTGATCAGCTGCGCGGCATTGGAGTCTCTGCTGGGGTAGACGCGCAAGCGCTCCGCTCCCAAGGAGGGCTGGGCGGCCTGGCCGGGAGACACGTTGTCCTCCGGCAGGCCCGAGGCCACGAGGCTCCTGCATTTCTGTGATGGCTGCGCGGGTGGTGACGCCTGGGCCGTGTTGTGGCTGTGAGTAACAAGTGCTCACGCCCGTGTGACCGAGCCCTGCAGCCGAGCCGGCGGGCCGCGGGCACCAGTCTGCACCTTTGTCTCGGTTCGGTGCATCCAGCCAAGCTCCGGCTCCGGCGGCTGGGCTGCGGCCCCTGAGGGGAGCGGGGGTCTTCCCGTGGAGTATAACGGGCCTGGCCCAGGCACTTCGGGGCATATGTTCAAAGGCTTCCAGCCAGGCCCGATTTTTAGGAGTCCCGCAGCGGGGCGCTGGGCTCCGCCGGAAACAAGCTCCCACTCGCGGGCGGCCCTGCCACCACTGTGACCGCGGAACAGGCCCCAGGCTCTGGCCCAGAGCTCCCGGCGAGCAGAGCCGCCCGGGAGGGCTGTGTCTGCACTAGCGTCGCCCTTGCGAGCGGCGGGTGCTAGTGTGGACGCGGCCGAGCTGTGTAAGACACGTCGGTTTTTGAGTCTGTTGATTTCCGCCCGGAAAAAGGCCCCGCCCCGCCCCGCCCCGCCCCGCCCCTCCAGCCGGGGTGCGAGGTGCGGGTTTTACTAACTGCCCAGCGCTGGCTCCAAAGCCCCGGCTGCGTTCTCCGCTCAGGCCGTGGCGGGAGCGGGAGCAGGCCACCCCCGGGCTCACCGCACACGGCGGCGCTGATGGGGCCTTCGGCCAGGACCAGACCCCGTTCTGCACAGTCCCTGCAGGTGACTGGTCCCTCCAGGGCCTCCCCGGCGGCTGGTTACCCTCCCGGCAGGCCGCAGGATTTTCCTGGCGTCCAGCCTGCCCGGACGGCCCCTTGCTGCTGCCTCCTTGTCACAGCCTTCGGGATCCTCTGTCTTCCCCTTCCCAGCCTGAAGCGCCCCGTGCTCGCGGCCTTCCCTCCGGCTACCAGCGGCTGAGCCGGGACCCGGGCTGGGAGCCCCGCCGCGAGTTAACGATCCTCTGACCCGGCGGGCTGCTTCTTGCCCGGGCGCTTAGCGCCAGGCTTGAGACAGACGAAGCTCGCGGCGGGAGGTCGCAGCCGCCGGCAGCCGAAGGGAGGCGGGGACGGAGCCATCCCTGGTGTCGCGACAACGCGGTTACCGCGGGCCTGGCGCCCAGCCGTGGCAGTGAATGACCCCGCCAGACCCTCGAAGCTCCGTCCTTTCCGCGGGTTTGCGGCTGCTGCAGAGTCACTGCGCCCTGCGAAGGGCCCGGCGGGTGACAGGCGCCGTAGGAAACAGCACAAACCCTTCTCGGTGGGGGCATCTGGCGTCTATCACGAGAACACGTATGTCGCGATAGATCGGTAACCTCGGAGTCGGTTATGTCGGCTCCCCCCCCCCCCCCACAGCGCAGAGAATAAATTCCCCGGCAGGGAAATCCCTGCACAGCAGCGCGAATGCAGAACGGGCCGGGCCGGGCCCAGCGCCTACCGGGGACGCATCGCCCCCGCCGAGTCAAACCGCCGCCGGCGCCCAGCAACGCCCTTCGCTAGCCTGCGCGCTGCGCCGGCTGCCCCGAGCCAGGCCGGGAGCCGACGGGCCGCTCTCCCGCTCGCACTGAGCTCTGCTCGCTCCGGTTCCTTCCTCTGCAGAGCGCCGGCTCCTGAACTCAGCAGCCTGCGGAGCTCCAGCGGCTGAAGAGCTCAAGGAATGAATTGAGGAGGGCTCCGCCAGGGGCCGATGGACTGTCGGGAGCTCGGTCGAGCCCTCGGCTCCCATCTCAGGGTAAGTGGTTTAACTGAATCAAGAGCGAGATTTTCAAGCAGCGCTTCCCAGGCAGCGATTGAATCCGACTCGGGCTGCCCCCGCGGCTGCGGCTTGCAGCAGGGCAGGGGAGAATTCCCGGGCTCTTTCCTCCTCTGCAACGAGAGTCTGGGGAGCGATTTAAAGTGGCCAAGAGATTGTTAATGACCCGTTATGGATAATCAGCGGAGACGTCGAGGCTGCGGGAAGATGGGAGCTGTGACCCGCCCCCCCGAGCCTTTTCCCTTGAGCAAAGTCAAAGCCAGAACAGCGGGAGGCTCTTCCTGCCTTAGCAAAACCAAGCGGTCCTGTAGCACCTCCAAGACTTACGCATTTTGCTGATTAGGCGATGAGCTTTCCGGGGCCAGCCCCACGGCTAGTGAGCAAGTCCGTGCCGGAGGGGCTTCCGCCTGCTGCTCCCGGACACCGGAGAAACGGCCCGTAGAACAATCGGAGAACCCGAAACAATTGGCCTTAAAACAGAAAAGGAGGAAATGACATGAGCTCCTGTGGCACCTCAGAGACTAACAGAGGAAAGGAGTAACTGGTCTGCTCGGGGGGAGAGAAGGAAACTGCTCTGCCCGAAAGGCCTTGGAGCTGGAGCGGTTAGATCCCGGTCCGTGGAACTGGTGGGGTGGGTTAGATCCCTGGTCCGTGGAGCTGGGGGGGTGGGTTAGATCCCCGGTCCGTGGAGCTGGGGGGGTTAGATCCCAGTTCGTGGAACGGTGGGGGCAGGTTAGATCCCGGTCTGTGGAACTCGGGGGGCGGGCGGGTTCGATCCCTGTCCTTGGGCAGCAAAGGGGCAGCAAACGTGCCCGCGGTGCTGGTCTGGCGGAGGACACCAGGCAGAAGGTGGTTTTCACCAGCTCTAGCCCTCGGAAGTAAGAGACCCTGGACAGGGGCTGCTCCAGCATGTGATGGGGTTCTGGGGTCCCCCAAGCTCTGCACCCCGTCCGCAGGCAGGAGTGACTCTCACTTAGCAGGAGAACAGCGGGTTTATTAGCCGACAGGACACAGCATCGTACAGAGGAGTCAGTACAGCAGGCAGAGACAGCCAGTCCAATTCATGTTGGGGAGAGGAGGCCCCGAGGGCCCCCCAGAGCTGGGGCCTTGCCCCCTCCTTGGTCTCTCTCTCCCTCAGCCCATACTAACTGCTTCCAACTCCCAGTTCCAATTCAAACCCCTCAGGCTCCACCTCCTCCTTTGTCTGCAGTACAAAGTTGTTACCTGGTTGTCAGGGTTACCCTCAGCAGGAGCCCCACACCCTCTGTGAGCCACACACACACACACACAGGTATCCCCCACTCCATCACATCTCTCCCTCCTTCCAGACCGAACTGAGCGGGGTCACTCAGCCAGTGACCTGGGGAAGTTTGGGGCCCTCCCCTCGTGACTGGGCATCGGCTGCACCCTCAGTGCTCCCCTTGATGTGCACCACCTCCATGTCATAATCCTGCTGGGGGAGGCTCCAACTCAGGAGCTTGGTATTGGCCCTTTTCATGTGATGCAGCCGGGCAAGTCCCTTTAGTTCCCTCAGGTTGGTCGGTCTCCCTGCTTCTGTCACTGGTCCATCAGCCACGTTCTCAAATCGGGCAGGCAGAGCCCATATCGATGCTGCAGCACCAACAGATCAAATAGTTCTTTTCTGGTCTGGGCCCTGCCCCGTCTGACCACCAGCCCATACAGCTGCTCTGGCCACTGTTTGGAATTCGGTTACAGTCCAGTAAAAGAAGGTACAAATGCTTCCACCCTTGGCATTTAGCCAGACCACCAACATGGTTGTGTGCCTCAGTTTCCCCTTCCATGCCACACAATAGGTTTGGAATGTTCCTCCTCATGTGAGAGGTTGCAAGACTAGTTACAGGGAACAATGGTGACATTTTAGAGTTACAGACTCCTTCAACATACAATTCATGCTTCTACATCAATGTCATCATGTCAAATGGCTCTTTCCAAACATTCAGTACATGGTACAATTGTACAGCTTTTGGTAGCAGCACCCCTTGGTTACAGCAGTCAGCGTGAGTAACAGAACAAACCCATTGCAACTGTACATTGACGTTGCTCTTTGGTAGACCACAACCTTTGTGCAACATCCTTGAGAATCTGGTATTTTGGGGATAAATGGCTGAGGCCTTTCTTAGCACCATCAAGTTCTAATCTTCTCTCTTGCCCCCTGGGGTGGAAATTTGATCTCTCTGGCTGTGCCCTCCCTTCTAACAAGAGCTGGGCCATTGATGATCTCAGGGAGACGGCCCCCTCCCAGCCAGCCTGGAAATTTGCAAACCAAACTGGTTTCTAAAAGTTGTTTTGTGAGTCCCAGACACAGAATCCACATGGAGGAATCCCTGTTTATCCCTTATCGGCCCACCAGGCCCAAAGCTCCTTTGTCCTTCCACCTCCAACTACGGCCTCCCCATGGAATCAGAATTGGAGTCCAGCGTGAGAATATAAGTGTTTCTAGCATCTGGAGATGGGGAATTGCTGGCCCTCTCCTGCATCCTACAGAGATTGACTGTGCAGCCGTTTCACTTGGTTCTCACAGGGCTGCTAACATTCCCTGATAGTTTTCACGTTACTTGCACCAACTTCCAATTCCTGAGAAACTTTTACACTGCCTGCTTTGGACCCTTCCAGAGCACAGCCAGTGGTTTCACACTCAGGCAGGTCCTGGCCATCAGGAGCTGAAACAAACTTCTCCCCAGGCAAAGGGTTGCTCTGGTGCTTACAGACAAGCACCTTTCCTGTTCACTCTCCTCCACCTCACTCCCACTTTCTGCAGTCCCCACAGACGGGTCAGGAAAAGTTTCAGGGAAATTCTCTTCCTTAAGAGCTTCCCCAAACAATAACTCACCCCTGTCTGCCTCCACGGGGGCACTGCTCCCTTGAGCCACAACCAGCTCCTGGGTTTCACCTACACCCAGGATCACTTCTGGCCCGTTAGGCAGATTCCCACGTAATCCCCCTCCAGGCAGACAGCCAGTACCACCGGACAGAAGGTTAGGATCCCTTTCCTCCCTTCTGCTACCAGCTCCTTTATCTTCATCACTCAGCATAACTCCATTGCCCGTCTGTTCTTGTGTCCTGGCTAGAGGATGACTCGGGTCGGACAGAGTCCTCTCACCCCCTCCCAATAACACCTCAGCATCAGGCAAAGAACAAGTACCAGAATCGTCTGGTCTCTGGGATTTCCTGATGATCCTAACTGGATTAGACCAAGTTAAAGCATCATCCCCCCTGAGAGACACAGAGGTAGGCCCACTTCCCATCTGGGCTTCAGCTGCCCTCAGATCCAGCTCTGGGATCTTGGCCCCATCTCGAGCCCCCACAGGCTCAGACAAAGGATTCACTTCCCCAGAAGCAGAAGCACTTTTCTTGCACCAAGGACCAGCGTCCTTAGCCGGGATACCACTGCCCATCCCAGAGCCATTCCCTCTGTTGCAGCCCCCATGGCTGGGTTTAGGCACACCTGGAATGCTCTTTCCTGGTGGTTCCTTCTCCAGCCACCCCAGGCTGGGGAAGTCTTCCTCAGACAATGGGCTAGTTTCCTCATTGGCACCTTTTCCAAATGCAGGCTCTGCTCTCTCCCCAGGCTGCTGCTGCTGCTGTTCAACACAGACAGACAATGGGAGACACTCTCTCCTTTGTCCCAGCCCCCCGGCTGGTCTCCACACACACACAGAAGGTGGAGCAGCTTCTCTCAGAGACAACTTGCCATTCCCAGTGGACAAGCTGCTTTCCTGCACAGACACACAGGCACCTTCCTCGGCCCAGGCCTGGAAACCTCTTCGCAGGTCTGTCTTGGCCACTAGTAGATGATGGGTTGGAATCGCTCCTTCCCTCCTTGAGCTGTGGCAGGCCACTCGGTTCAGAACTCCATGCAGTCCAGGGTTCCCTGCCCCGATCCGGGCTCACCTCTGCAGGATTTTCCTTAACCCTCAGCTCTGCCACTGCACATCCACACTGCCTTGTCCAGCTTCTTTAATCTCGATTCAGTTTCCAGGTGCTGCCACTTCACAGCGGAGTTGCTCAGCGTGGTTGCAGGCTCTCAGGCTGATGCCCTCTGCACCCCACGATTCCTGGAAGAATCCCTTCAGTGTGCCAGGCTCCTTGCGGGTCACAAGCTCCCTGGGGTTAGGCCATAGGCCCCTCTGCCCTCTGGGACCGACTCCAACAGACTCTCAGAGGAACCCCTTCTTCAGTGTGACACCCGCTCTCAAGGGCCATGAGCACCCTGTCTCGGGACAAACTCCTTCAGCGTCCGCTTCCTTGTGGGTCACTTGTTCCCGGGGTTGGGCTCTCGGCCCTTCCACCTTCTGGGACTGACTCCAACAGATTCCCAGGAGTAACCCCTCCTCGGGTGTGACACCCCCTCTCAAGGATCACGACCGCAGTTGCTCGGGTTCGGCCGCAGGCCCCTCTGCCTTGGGAAACTGCACCTCACTGCCCGTCAGCACACCTGGGTCTCACAGGCCCCTCTTCTTCTTCCGTGGCGCCCGTCACTTACTACTGGATGCTCCATCCTCGGGGTGCAGAACATCCCACTCCTGACACCAGTGTGATAGGGTTCTGGGGTCCCCCAAGCTCTGCACCCCGTCCGCAGGCAGGAGTGACTCTCACTCAGCAGGAGAACAGCGGGTTTATTAGCCGACAGGACACAGCATCGTATAGAGGAGTCAGTACAGCAGGCAGAGACAGCCAGTCCAATTCATGTTGGGGAGAGGAGGCCCCGAGGGGCCCCCAGAGCCGGGGCCTTGCCCCCTCCTTGGTCTCTCTCTCCCTCAGCCCAGACTAACTGCTTCCAACTCCCAGTTCCAATTCAAACCCCTCAGGCTCCACCTCCTCCTTTGTCTGCAGTACAAAGGTGTTACCTGGTTGTCAGGGTTACCCTCAGCAGGAGCCCCCCACCCTCTGTGAGCCACTCACACACACACAGGTATCCCCCACTCCATCACACAGCGACCTGATCCTGAAGTCTCCACTTTTCACCACAGAAAAGGCGGAGCCCGCAGGGCCTCATCCGGATCTAGTGATGTCAAACTGGCCCACCCACCCGCGCACCATTTCAGCCGGAGCTCAGTTGTCCCCCGAGCCTGTGTCCCGGAGAAGCGCTGGTTACTACAGGGGCTTCCCGGCCGCGTGGAGTGTTGCTGAGGTCCCCGGTCGGCCCGCCACCCCCCGCTTGTGCCCTCTGGTGTGTGTGGGGGGGAGGCCACAGGAGGGACTCGGCTGGTTCTGCGGCCAGGCCACCCGAAATCGGGGCGTGCGGACTCTGGCACAAGCCCTTCCGGGACCCCAGCCGAGCCCTTGCAGCGCCCGCCGCGGATTCGTGGGCCGAGCCGTGTCTGCGTGCGCGGCCCTGGGTCTCCGCTCCGCGCCCGGGGAGCTCAGCCTGATCCGGCCTAGGGCGCCCTTGTCCGAGCCTGGTGGGTCCCGAGGCGCTTCCAGCTGCGCCCCGGTGCAGAAATCGGACAGAGCCGCCAGGCCCAGCGCCAGCTCTGACAAGGGCGGAGGGTTCGCGATTCACCCCGCGCCCCTTACACACTCAGGCGGCGGGACTCTCCCTAGGGCTCTCCGCTTCCAGGGCACAGCCCGGCCCCGGGAGGGCCCCGCCACTGTCTGACCCGGGAGCTTGGCCAAGAAGCCGCTGGTGGACAGCCCTATGGGGCCCGAGGCCCCTTCCCTGCCCCCAGCCAGCCGCGCTCCTTGGGAGCTTCCTGCCTTCCCCAGCTCCCTGAGAAGTGGCTCCAGGGATCCCCAGCCCCGCGCCAGGATCCGCCCGCCGGCCTGCTCCCCGCTTTCAGACGTGCGTAAGTCCCGGGGCTTCCGCCGAGACATGGGGGGCGAAGGGGACCCGTCCTCTTCCTCATCCCCCGGCGCCCTCCCCGCAGACGCAGGCGGGCGCCTTGAGTCCCAGCTGCGAAGCCGCCCGCCTTGGAGCCTTTAAACCTCTCCCCCGGCTCGCCGCGCAAGGGGTGTTTGCCCAGACCCTTCCCCGCATACCCGGCCCTGGCTCTCAGCCCGCCGCCGCCGCGGGAGGCGCTTTGCAGCCGTTCTTGGGCTGCGTGTGGACGGGCATCGGCGCGGCTCTGGGTTCCTGCTTGGATCCTGGACCCCGGCGAAAAGCGCATCTCCCGGCTCCGCAAGACTGGCCACCGAGGCGTTCCAGCTGCGTGGCCAGGGCCGCCCAGACCCGCTCCTGCTGCGGGGGAAGCGGCTGTCGCCCAGGAAAGCGCCTCACCGAGTGCATGTAAGTGGCGTCTTCCCTGTGCTTGTAGCGCTGCCCGAGGCCGCGGGCCCCGCAGCGCACGTGTTCGGACACGGCTGTGGAAAGTCCCGGGGCTGACCGGCGCCTCCCGCTAAGCTGCTGCAAGTGCCCAGCGGGGCGCGGGGTAGGTGTCAGGGGGCTAAGGCGCGTGGGCGACCTCCCTTCGGCTGCTAGATTTCGAAACACGCTTACAAACGCCTCGCGGCAGCCGGGGGGGCACCGGCCTTTCCTCGGCCCAGTAATTCCCAGGGTAGCCGCGGGGAGTTTCGGTTCTCTGGCTCGGTAATAACTCTGCAGGGCGGCGAGGTCAAGCAGCCCCGGTGTGTCCGCGTCTGTGGGAGCCGAGTCGCTCAGCCCCAGCCTCGCCCAATCCCCCAGCTCGGAGGCTAACCAGCAACCCTCCAGCCCGGGAGACGCACACTGAGCAGCGGCTCTGCCTGAGCCCAGCCCCGGCCGCCGGGTCTTTCCCACGCGGGGAGATTTTGGCGTGTGACTGAGACTCCCCGCTCTCCTCGCAGGTCGGTTGCTTATTTCAAAGCTCCAAGAACAGCGGGCGGGGGCAGCGGCCGACCCGCCACCGGTGATTTCCTGTGGCTCGCGGTAGAAGTGCGCGGGGAGGTGAACTCGCGGCAGCAAAAAGCCCGTTTGTCTGCGCAGAACGGGGGTCGGAGCCGCGCCGGAGTTGATCGGAGGGTGTCTCAGAACGACCCCCCCCCGCCAGGACCGGCCACGAGCGCGCAAAAAACTCCGGGGCTCCCTGTGAGCTGCTGAAGTCCGTGGAAAGAGTCCCACAAGTTCCGGCTCCGGGGCGGCTCCGGGAGCGCTCTGCAGACCTCCTGTCCCGGGCACGGAGCGCAAAGTGCCACTGGAGGGTACTAGCCCCCCTCGCAGAGCGCGAGAGCTGAGAGGTGCGGAAGCTCGGCCGGGGCGCGCTTTTCACAGCAGCGCCCAATTCCCCGCCGAGAGAGGCCGGGTCCTGCCCCGTTCCGGGCCAAGGCGCCGCCGCAGCGAGGAGAAGGCAGCAGGCGGCTCTGCGCCGGCCAGTGGTGGAGCAGAGACTGGGAGAAGTTGGGGAAATCTGGTGCCAGAATGGGAGGGCGCGTTCAAGGGGAGTTGCGGTGGCCGGCCAAGGGCGAGCGCAGGTGTGAACAGCGGGGTAACGAAGGAGAAATGCCAGCCCGCCTCGTACGCGCACCCCGAGCTGGGTCCTTCGCTCTCCTTTCGGCCTTTCCACGCAAAGGGACGGGCGGGATCCGAGCCCCATTGCGGGGCAGTATCGCGGGGAGCCGAGTTCCTCTGTACTGTGTCTTCAAAAGCAGCCACGAGCCCTGGCGCACCTGGTGGCCGAGCAGAGATTTCGGAGCGTGAGCTCTCGTGGGCAAAGACCCGCCTGGTCAGATGCATCCGGCCAAGCGGCCCTCCGCCCACGAGAGCGCCTGCTCCGAAATCTCTGCTCCTGGAGCAGGTGCCGCAGGGCTCGCGGCTGTTGCGGGGAAGGCTGCGCTGGCTGACCGCTGGCACCCAGGGTGCGCAGAGACGCAGCTTGGACCGGAATTCACCCCTCGCTTGTTCTGCAGGAGGCGGAGGCAGGAAGGTAACAACCAGCTGCTGCTCCGGTTAGTCGCTGGCACTGCCGTTCCACACAGACGCGGCGAAGTTCACTCGCTCGACTCGGAGCCCCCGGGGGACTTGCACTTGACCCTGGGAAGCGACGCAAACCTCAGCGCTGCGTGTGGGGCGGCAGCTGCTCCAGCGCGTTCCCACGGGCGAAAGACGAGCTGCAGCGGCCTGCGCGAGGTCGGCTCTTTGCCTTGGCAGGAACCCCCGCGCTCCGCTCCCACCAGCTACCTTTGCAGAGGCGCCGCGACCGAGCGGATCGAGGCCCTGCAGGGCCCGACGCGGGAAATCCTCTCGGGAGGGGAAGAGTAAGGTCGGGGCCGCTGGAAACGTCGCCTCTAAAAACGCTGCGCATCGGTAATCAAATGAGCGCAGGGCCACGTCCTGCCGCTCTTCCTCAGGCCCAAAGTCTCGCGGGCCCCGGTGGGTCAGGGGCGGGAAGTGGTCCGTGTCTCCTCCCACGCTGAGTCCATGGGAAAGGGCCCCTTGCGGCCCGTGTTCCAAGATCGGGCCCTTACGAGGCCCAGGGGACAGAATCGGGCTCTTTGCCTGTGTGCCGCGAGGGGCACTTGGAACAAGCCATCGGCAAAGGCGCCTCTTCGTGCGCGTCCGAGGCGGGGCAGGACCTGGTTACACGGCCCGCTCCGGCTTTCCCAAAGGGGCGGTCGGAGCTGGGTTTAAAACCCTCAGCGCAGGCCAGGTGACAACGTTGCGGGGTCCCGGCCCCTTGGGCGGCAAGGAAATGCCCCAAGCAGCTCTGATGGCGAGAGAAACAGCCCTTTCCTGTTCCTGGCAACGCTTCCAACGGGAGGCGCCCGGGGAGGGCTGGCGGCCGAGTTCTCTTTGTGTGAAACAGAAAAGCGCTGCTCCCTGTCCCCGGGCGATGCCACTCACCGAAAGCGACAGGGACCCGAGGCTCTGTGGCTCTCCGGTGTCTTCTGCTGCAAGCTGAGGTGCTCCCGGGGCTCTTCACACGGCAGGAAGAGTAAAGGCTCTGAGCCTAGGCCAGCAGCCCGGCGCTGCAAAATCAGCGGCCCTTTTAAAGCAAACCTCACATCTGACTCCCAAAGAACTTGCTGGCGGCTGTGAGTCATTTGTGGCAAAGGCCTGTGATGAGTGGAAGCAAAAGTCTTCTGATGTGGACGGTAAGCAACGGGGCTGCCCCTGCTCTGATCCGTTTCCACAGGGTCAAGTCTAATGGCAAGGGAGACGCACGGGGCTCTGTGGGCCTCAACCATGGCCCATTGAAATCAGCAGGAACCTGCCCCTTATTTCGGTGGGCTTTGAAGCCGCACTCTCCCCCCCCGCCCCCACGCGTTGTGATGCCCCGCGTTTTCCTGTTCTTTTCATCGTGCCTCCGAGGGACACTTCCCTGCCTCAGAAAGCTTCTGTGGTATGTCAAGTGCTGAGTGACAACATGTGTTTCAGGACTGTTGACATAGTGCCAGAATTTCGGGGTGGCTGGAAGGAATTTTGCAATGCCGGTCTCAGAGGGATGAAACGGGCAGCTGGGATCGTCTTCATGGAAAAACGGCAGCTGTACTTTGAAGATTTGTGTTTCTAATGTAATAACAACACTTGATCGTTCGTGGATTTATCTGGAAAATAGCGCTGTCTTCGAGGTGCTTGCAGAGTGAAAGAGCAGATGACCCATGCTAATGCTTTTGGGCACGAAAAGGATTTTCACCGTAATTCATGGGGTTCTATTATTCATGGCTCCTACTTGGAGTCAGGGCTACTTAGACAGTGGCCACTTATCCCTGAAAATAGCTGCAAGTTGAAGAAATTGCACAGCATTGCATAAATGATTAATCTGAAAGGCCAGATGGGAGAGAATGTGATTTGTTATTCGCGGTTTTCTTTTGCTCTCCTCTTATTTCAAAGGCTTCAGTCATCTCATGGGGAGTCAGAAACCAAGACAAGTGACTGATTTGGGCACTAGGGTACATAACAAGACTATGAATGATCCCCTGAGAGGCCACTTGCACTAGAAGAGCTGTGAATGGCAGCACAGACCAGCTACACCATTGTTACACTACCAGGGACCCACATCTAGAGTAGCTTTTTATGCCCTGTGTCTGCAGCTCAAAGAAATCAAAGCACGTGTCAGGAGCTGCTCTTGTATTTTGTCTTTGATGAGGATGACCATGAAGAAGACCAGGCTGTGACACAGCCGCTCCTGTCATCCATGACCAATATTCAAGTGTGTGGGCTGGAAGAAAGGCCACAGCTTCCGTCAGCCAAGTTTTGGGGTTACTGGAATCACACACAGAGATCCAACAGCTGCTACCCATGACCAGTGCCCTCACCCCCTTCAAACATTTCTGTCCACACCAGGGTTTCCAGGCCCAAGGATGAACCCCGCTGTGCAGTATGAAAAGGGTGCAAGGGTTCCTTTCTCTGGCTGCTCTGGACCCCTCCTTTCCCTGCTTCCTCCTCCGGGCACTGCCCTGATTAAGTCCCGGGGTGAGCCCATGTTTCTCCAGGTGCAAGGTCTCAAACAGCTTCACAGAGTGTCCCTGGTCCTGTCAGTTACCCCGGAGGATGGACCACTCAGTTCAGTGACCTGCATCCTTTCCAGCCTAGTGTACCCTCTTCAGGAGGCTGATGTGGCAGAACCTCCGTGTCATCCTCCTCCTGGCGGTCGCAGAGACTGCCATCTACAGCACCGGGAAGAAGATGCTGGACCTGCAGGGACTGGGGGCAACTCCTCGACTCTGGGGCCTATTTTCACTCCATCTTCATCGCAAGTGTCTGAACAGAGTTCCTCTGGGCAGTGCCCACTGGCTCCATAGACAGCTCAGAGGAGCAGCGGGCACTGGCTGAGGTTTTCTGCTCAGTGTCCCCTTCTGGGTCCTTTGCTCTGAACCTGTGACTTGCACCCCCGATCCTAATTTTTTTATTAGTTGTTCCACAAAAATCAATTGGTCCTTGGGTCCAGTAGTCCCTGGGGGAGGGGCCTTGCCGTGGGCGAGTCTTCTTCCTCCCTTCAGCTCACCAGTTACGCTCTCACACCTCTGATAGCTGGGGGGAAATTATGCTGTAGGAATCCCTGGTGGTGGTGTGAATCTCTCCCCCCCCATATGATATTTTTAACGCAGTGACCCAATGTGCTCATTGCTGTAGCATTGATTCTGACCACTCTCTCAGTACGTTTTCTGAAGGGCAAAAACTTTAAATTAATGTTTCTCTGGTCCTCCCATAGGAGGGGCCTCACTGCGTCAGACTAATTGCCCATCTAGCCCAGTACCCTGTCTTCCGACAAAACCAGCCAGCAGTCCCGTGGCACCTTACAGACTAACATATTTTGGAGCATGAGCTGTCGTGGGCAAAGACCCGCTTGGTCAGATGCACCTGAGGAAGCTGATGCTCTAAAGTGTCTGTCAGTCTATAAGGTGCCACAGGACTTCTCGGTGTTTTTGAAGATACAGTCAAACTGGCTACCCCGGAACACAGAATCATCAAGCAATGGCCTCCTCTGTCAGCCAGTGCAGCTTCTGACAGCGCAGCGAGGGACAGCATCCCTGTCCAGCCTAGCCAACAGCCACTGATGGACCCACCTCCGTGCGTGTATCTGGCTCTTTTCTGAACCCTGGTCTTCGCGACATCCTCTGGCCGGGAGTTCCGCGGGTCGCCTGTGTGACTGCATGAAGAAATGCCTCATTGTGTGTGTGTGTTTGTTTTAAACCTGCTACCTATTAATTTCATTTGGTGACCCCTAGTTCTTGTGTTAGGGGAACCAGGAAATGTAACTTTTCTCTATTTACTTTCTCCACTCCAGTCATGATTTCGCAGATCTCAATTATATCCCCTCTTAGTCTCCTCTTGTCTAAGCTGAAAAGCCAGATTTAGTAATAGCTCCTCTTCAGGCTGTCACTCCAAATCTCTAATCATTTTGTTGCCGCCTTCTGAACGTTTTCCAATGCCAATATATCTTTGCTGAGATGAGGTGACCACATCTGCACGCAGTAGTCAATATGGGGCAACAAAAATGATGAAGGGTCTGGAGCACAAGACCTATGAGGAGAGGCTGAGGGATTTGGGCTTGTTTAGTTTACAGAAGAGAAGACTGAGGGGTAATTTAATAGCAGCCTTCAACTTCCTGGAGGGGAGCTCTAAAGGGGATGGTGAGCAACTGTTCTCAGTGGTGTCAGACGGCAGAACAAGGAGTAATGGTCTGAAGTTGAAGAGGGAGAGGTGTACGTTGGATACTAGGAAAAACTGCTTCACCAGGCGGGTGGTGAAGCACTGGAATGCGTTGCCTGGAGAGGCGGTGGATTCTCCATCCCTCGCGGTTTTTAAGTCCTGGCTGGACAAGGTCCTGGCTGGGATGACTCAGTGGGGATTGATCCTGCTTGAAGCAGGGGGCTGGACTCGATGACCTCCTGAGGTCCCTTCCAGCTCTGTGATTCTGTGATTCTGTGTGGGTGAACCACAGATTTACACAGAGGCCCATAGGATACTCTGTCTTATTCTCTATCCCTTTTTCAACCTTTCCCAGCTTTCCGTGTGCTTTTTAGCAGCTGCTGCACATTGAGTAGATGTTCCCAGAGAACTATTCACACTGACTCCAAGAGCTCTCCCGTGATCGGGAATGGCTCATGTTCTCCCCAGCGTTTTTCGCTCTGCTGAGGACTCGCTTTTCCGATGTGTATTATTTTGCATTTATCAACAGGAACAACCAAAACAACCAGGCACAAATGAGTTTAAATTCGACCGGCAGCGACTCCAGAAGGTGGACAAACGGAACACCTGCATCTAGCCTGTGGAGTATTTCTCACCGGCTCTGTCTACGCTAGAGAGTTTCGTCAACAGACGGCGCAGAGCATCTACACAGAAAATGCCTTTTGACAGACACAGTGGACAAAAAAGCCACGTAGGTGCTCTGGGGCCCTTTTGTCAGCAGAGCGGATCAAAGGATAGATCCGCTTTCCTGTGCGGCGGGGATCTGTGGCCGGTTGGAACATCTTTCCTGGCGGACACTTCTGGAGTTCTGTAGAGAGACTCTTCGAGCGCAGACCGCGCCTCCGTGTTTTCGAAACTGAATTTTCCTTTGCCCCACCTGCTGCTCGGGGGCTTTCCCTGCTTTATGCGCCCGCTCCCCGGGACTCCTCTGGTTTCTGCGGTTGCTGGAGGTGGGGGAAGTGGAGGAAGAAATTGTTTCGGAGGAAGGTTGCACGTGGAGAGACTCTTGCAAAGATCGCGTCGCCAGCACGGCCCCCATGGGGCAAGAGGAGGCTTCCGGGAGAGGAGCGCGAGATTAAACCGCAAAGGGCTTTTATGCGTTATTAACGTAGCAGCAGCGCTGAGAGGCCGCCCCGTTGTCTTTCAAGGGTGGTGCCCTTTTGGGCACGCGGTTATTGCCAGGGGCGCGGGGCAGGTTCGGCGGAGAGAGGGCGCGCAGCCAGGAGATTCGCCTTTCCAACTACCGAGACTTTCCTTTCCTTCTGTTCAGAGCAACGCTGCCGAGGCGGCCCAAAGCTGGGAGTGAGGTACAGGGAGCGGGGGTCTTCTCCAACCGGCTCCGCGAAGGAGGGGAAATAAGATGGGAGAGAGCCAGAGCAATGCACGGGAAGGGCTCAGACTGAAACAGGTCAGCTGCAGACCCGCCTGCCAGCTCTACCCCGGCTAGGGGAGCCCGCTGCTGGGGCGGGAAGCTTTGGGCTCGCCCCAAAGAAGACACCGGCGTGTTGAAACCAGACAGGAGCCGCTAAAGTTTTCTAAACCCAAACTGAGAAGCGTGGGGCTTGGACGGGAGGCTGCTTGGAAAAGGGCTTGGCCGGCCGGGCGCTGGGAGGTAGGCGAGGCTGCTGAAACCGAGCACTGTTTCCAACAAACTAAAATAACCTAAAATGAAACAAACGAAAAGAGTCACTGTGAACGTTCTCCTTAGTGGCACCGCCGGCTCGTAAAACGGGCAGAGAAGCTAAGCGGTTCCCAGCCGTGCAAACACAGGCGGCTTTCCGTGAAGGACGAACTGCAACTTCCACGTACTCCCAGCGAATTTACGATGTGGCAACAACAACTAATGACTTTTTGGTTGTTTTGACCTTATTTCACAGAAATATGGTCAAAATCAGAAGCCCCGGGCAGCCCTGAAGACTCGGCTCCTGCCCAGATGGAGAGGAAAAAACACCCCATTTCCACCAATAATTATTTCCACTCGTAAATTGCTTCAATCGTTCCCAAGTAAACATCTTTGGGCGATTTTTTTTCGCGCTAATTTACATTGCATTTGCTTGGAAAATATTAAAAGCAATTACAAACCAGTGCGCAGCTTTGCGGGCTCCAGATGAGGCGTAGATCAGCCTCCCGGTGCCTATCATCGAGGTAATGAAAAGACTTTTTTTTTTCTTTAAAAATGAAAAGGGATCTTCTCTTTAGTGTTCCGAATAAATTCCACCCGGAGGGACCAGCGAGGGAGAGCGCCGGCTGCAACCCCTCCCCGCCAAATTACATGCGTAATCTTAATTTAAAGGGCCCTTTCGGACTTCAGTTTACTTTTGGGAGCCACTTCGTAAAGGATTTCCGCCATCAGCTCGGAAGTAAGAAGCGTCCACGTTCCAAGCGCCCTGCAGAAAGGAAACCAAAACTTTAATCCGTGTGGCTGAGTTAACCCAAACCGAGACTGTGTCCTAAATCAGGTGATACTGGGGGCAAAGTCAGGTCTCCTTCTGCAGGTCCCGAACCCCCGCGCCCAATCACGGCTGAATTCAGTAAGATTTTTGCAGAAGGAATAACGGCAAGATATGGACCGCAATTAAATGAGAGACAGACAGAGCCAGAGCCGGGGAGACAGAGCACGGGCTGAGTTCACCCGCTGAGCGTCCTGACTAGCTGTGCTCTGTTTTCTCTCTTTTTTTATTCGAACACCAGTCAAAGAAAAGCAACAACAAGTCCTGTGACACCTTATAGACTAACCGATATTTTGGAGCATAAACTGTCGCGGGCAAAGACCCGCTTCATGCATCCGAAGAGGCGGGTCTTTGCCCATGAAAGCTTATGGTCCAAAATATCTGCTAGTCTAGAAGGTGCCACAGGACTTGTTGTTGAAGATACAGACTAGCTCGGCTACCCCCCGATACCGGTCAAAGAAAGTAAAGCGAACTAACTGACGACAGAACCGCACTAAAAGCCTTCCTGGGTGCTGTGTCGGCAAACCAGAAGCATTCTTGCCGTCGGTGGCTTCCTCCGGTTGCGAGAGTCTCGGGGTTTATTCTGACACCCGCGGCCTTGCCTACACACCGGCCGGGCATCCATCCCTCTTTCTTTCTTTGTAGGCTCCTGTACGAAACTGCCCCAAAGCTGCCTGCTGGGGCGGCAGGGCTCACACGGGGCTGTGAAGTCTGAAGTCAGACAGTGCCGGTGATTGTGTCTGCCCCGTTCAAAGGGCGGCGGTCTGGGCTTGCAAAGGCCAAGCAGGAATAAAGGGCTACGCCGAAGAGGAACGCGCCGGAGGTAAACAGCCTCTTCTTAACTTTCAACTTGGCCTTGACCTTCCATTGTGTCCGACCCTTGTGCAAAGGAGCGTCGCTGAGTTTGACGCCCGTCTGCAAACATTGCGCTCTGGTTGAATGGTGCCCCGGCCGGGCCCGAGCGGGGGGTGCTCTGGGAAGAGGAGGGGAGGGCGTGCGGGGGAGAGGACAGGCACAGGGCAGCTTTCCAGTGTTTGTTCCTGGCCAGGCTGGCCCGGAGCCCGGCCCTGGGACTGGGCAAGAGAGTGGAAGACAGGAATGTTTGCCGCTTGCAAAGACGCCTGAGAAGAAACCGGACGAGTCGGGTCCGTGACTACAAGGCTCTTCCCACAAGCGACAGGCCCGGGCTGGCTCGCCACGTATTGGGCTGTGTGCGGGGAACCCGGAGCCCAACGCTACGTCCGGGCAGAAGGGGGCTTGGGGCGGGGTAGGTACCGGTGAATTCTGCCCGGGATTTCAAAGCGGGCTCCTGCTGTCCCCTCCCGGCTCCCTCACTGCCTCGTGTGTGTAAAGCGGGAAGGACCTGCCCTGGGGATGGTTACCCGCAAAGCTAGTGCGCACCCCACCTTTGGTCTCGGCTTGCTCGTCGCTCCATGACACTCGCCTCCCCAGCGCTCGGCTGAGGAGAGCGGCTGTTGTAAACAAGTCCTTTGCCCAGTCCTGCGCTAAACCGATCTGTTGAACCATGTAGTGGCTGTGGCTTCCCCCGGCGGATTACTTAAAGCTTTGCCAGCCGCGAGAACCCTTGCAAATGCCACCAGATATGATTGCAACATATTACACAGCGCACAACCCTGGCTGAGGAGAGCTAAGAACAAAGTCTGGATTTAAAGCCCTGCGAAGTTGAGTGACTCGCGGCGCTGGAAACCGGGAGCTGGGCTGATGCGCCGGAGAGAAACTTCCCCCCACCAGGAGCCCCGTTATTCCCACTGCATCGCTCCGAGCTTTGAAACGGCTCCGGACGCGGGTAAAACGGGTGTTGTTCTCGCAGCGCTGGGGCATCGGAACGGGCTCCTCCAGAGCTGCGTAACTCCGGCGAGCGGCCCGCTGCCCCGGGCGTGCCGCAACCTGCTCTTCGCACACTTACAGATCAGCAGAACCCCGGGGAAGGACCAAACCCCCTCGGAGTGACCGCGAAGGGCTCTGCGAGGCGGCCCTGTCGGGAAGAGCGAGCGAGCGCGATTCGCCTCCGCGCAAAATAAAGGCGAAGTAGAAGGTGGTTGGGCCAAACGCTTTGCTTGTTTGGTTTGGGTTGGATTTCGTGTTTTAAGGAAAACAGATGCATTGTGTGTGTGTGTGTGTGTGTGTGTGTGTGTGTGTGTGTGTGTGTGTGTGTGTGTGTGTGTGTGTGTGTGTGTGTGTGTGTGTGTGTGTGTGTGTGTGTGTGTGTGTGTGTGTGTGTGTCCTACACGCGCGTTAGCATCCTCCGGCTATGAATGGACGAGATGCACGTACACAGTTATGTCTTCGCGTGTCTGCGAGGTAGAACAGAGCGCTCCGGAAAGGGTTAGCGGTGAATTCGTTCAGGCCAGTGTCTGCAGGTGCGAGAGAACGCGACCAGAGCATCCGTTCATTCGAAAACGCTCGAGCCCCACCCCGCCCTCTCCCTCCTTCACGCGTAGCGAGCAGTCCCGGAGCACCGCATAGACGAACAAATGCACTATTAGGTCGCGAGTTTGCGCGGGTAAGACCCACTTCCCACACGGCGGGACCCCTCTGAGCCCATTCACTGTCGGGGAGCGCGGGACCCGACTATTTCCCCACTCGGAATCCCTCCTGAGCAGATGCAGCTATCCGGGAGCAGCTCTCTCTGTGAAACCCGGGCTCGGTTTGAAAGTGCGGACACACTTCAGCTTTTCCCTGCCATGCCGCCAGCCGGCGAAAATAAGAAAAAGCTGTATCTGGTCTGGATTAATACCGCTCCCACCAAACCCTCCCAGCCGCTCCTTCTGCACATAGTTAGTGCAGGGGAACTTCTTCGGCTCTTGCAATTATATGTCAGACCCAGTATTTTGCTGATTGCTCCCGCCCTCTCCCCCAGCGTTTTATTCTTCCCTTTCTGGCTTTTCCCTCCCTGACGCTTCATTCTTTCTCTCCCCGGAGACTGTTGTCTTTCACATGGGTTATGTAAACCCGCTCGCCCGCTCGCTGCTCTAAATAAAACCATCTTTGAAAAAAATCAGAAATAATTGAATGAACATTTTCCGACGGAGAAGGGAAAGAGCCGCACGCGCTCCTAGCCAGGAAAGAGTCCGAGGACAGAGCGTTTAAGAAGGGCCCGTCTGCAGCCCACCAACGGGCCGAGGCTGAAACCAAACATTCAGGCTGCTAATGTTTCGGAAACAACCGAATCGTCTTCTGAATTCTTAACATGCTCCGACAAGGGCTCTGTCTCGCGGGAAAACAGTCAGAGACTCCCCGGGCTGGACAAGGCCTCCGAGGGTCATCGAGTCCAGCACCCTGCCCAAAGCAGAACCCACCCTAAGCACCCCAGGTGCAGGGGCCCGGAGCAGCTCGTGGCTAGCTACCTGCAGGGCTGGGGGTGCCCCCCTGGAGTTTCAGGGATGAGCTGGGGTACGAAAGCAGCTGAGCCTGAACGGAAGCAGCCGAAGAGTTACAGCCATTCCCGCTGATCTGCCTTTCTCGCGGGGAATGCTCCCCACCTCGCTTCTCCTTGGCCACATGCAGTCCCCCCACCACCCCCGCGCCCGGTCCGGTCCGGTTGGCTGGAGCCCGTCTCCTGTGCCAGGGGGTGTTTTCCACCACTGCACTAAAAGCATTTTCGCAGTTCCTGCACTGACTTTGCTAGACCTCCCCACCCCCCACTTTCCCTTTCCCCCTAACTGCCCCAGCGCTCTCTCCGCAGCCAATCAGCGCCTCGCCTGGGGCTGCCACGCAGTTTGCGTCACGGCAGCCGGGCTGGAGCGAAAGGCGGCTGCCTCTGCAGTTTCCAGCCTTTAAAAAAAAGGGTTTGGAGCCCTCCCTGCCAGAGCCGCGAGGCTGCGGGGCATGAGCTGCCCAATGCGCCGGGCCAGCCTGGCCGCATGGACCTTGGCACGTTCGCACGCGCCCGGGAGCGGCCTGCAAGCCCAGGAAGTGGCCAGGGGCTTATGGGGACGGGCAGTTTTGCTGCAAGCCAGTGCTGGAATCTGGTGGCTCCCTCTGCCCTAGGAGGGCCCCCGCCTCCCGCCCTGCTGCAGGCCACTACCTACCCTCCCATGGATGCGCCCAGCGCCGGCCCCGGGGAGCCCCCCAAGCCGTGCATCCCGTGCCCCGCTGTTCCCCAGGTTTCCTCCGCCGCCTCGCCTTTGCCCTACGGATACTTCGGCAGCGGCTATTATTCCTGCCGGGTGGCTCGGAGCTCTCTCAAGCCTTGTCCCCAGGCCGGCTACTCTGCGGAGAAATACGTGGACCCCCCAGCCGCCGCTGAGGACTACCAGAGCCGGCAGGCCGAGCTGGCTTTCTACCCCGGCTACGCGGCCCCCTACCAGCCCGTGGCGAGCTACCTGGACCTGTCGGTGGTTCAGACCATAAGCGGCCCGGCAGAGCCCAGGCACGAGACACTCCTGCCCGTGGACAGTTGCCACCAGCCGTGGGCCTTGAGCAGCGGCTGGGACAGCCAGATGTGCTGCCCGAAGGATCCAGGCCAGGCCGGGGCCTTCTGGAAAACCGCCTTTGCAGGTAACGCCCCGACCCCCGCGCTGCTCCCTGGGCACCAGGCGCCTCTGGCCGGCTGGGCCCAGCGGGGGACCTGGCTGAAAGGGCTGCCCTGGGCCCGGCCCACGAAGGGATCTTGCCCCAGTTTGCGGAGGCGGCACAGCCAGTTCCGGGCTGCGTCACGCGTCCCACGCCACAGAAATAAAGGGCCGCGCGGCACCACGAGCCGTGTGCTCTGCCGGCCCAGCGCGGCCTCAGCCCAGGGGTGCGGTCCTGCGCTGCCCCTGTCCTCAACGGGTACATGGCCCCGCGTGAGCACGTAAAGGCATCGGCGTTATTCTGATGCACTAATGCACTCTGTGTGTGCCTGTGTGTGTGTGTGTGCCCGTGTGTGTGCCTGTGTGTGCCCGTGTGTGTGTGTGTGCCCGTGTGTGTGCCCGTGTGTGTGTCTGTGTGTGTGTGAGAGAGAGATTCCCCACAAGGCCCTGCGCATTCTGTCTGTCTCTCATCTCCGGGCGCTCCGTTCATCTCTCATAAGAACAGGAGAAGGACCATACGGGGTCAGACCAAAGGTCCATCGAGCCCAGTGCCTTGGCTGCCGACAGTGGCCCGTGCCAGGAGCCCCAGTGGGCGTGAACGGAACCAGTAACGATCTCCCTCCTGACACAGGAAGGCCGAGGACCCCATTCCTCACCAACCCCGGCTAACAGCCATTAATGGACCTAAGCTCCGTGAATTTATGTAGCTCTTTCTTAAACCCTGTTATAGCCCTGGCCTTCCCAGCCTCCTCTGGCGAGGAGTTCCACAGGTTAACTGCGCGCTGTGTGACCAATTTCCTTTTACTTGTTTTAAACCTCCCGCCCATTGAGTTCATGTGGTGTCCCCTAGTTCTTGTACTATGGGAACAAGTAAATAATTTTTCTTTGTTCACTTACTCCACACCACTCAATTTTATACACCTCTAGCGTATCCCCCATAGTCTCCTCTTTTTCTAAGATGAAGAATCCTGGTCTTTAACCTCGCTTCACATGGGACCCGTTCCAAACCCCTCATCATTTTAGTTGCCTTTTTCGGAACCTTTCCTGATGCCAATAGATGTTTTTGAGATTCCCGCCCCCCTCACACTCTCTATCCGCCACTATCTTAACCAGGAAAGCTCATTGCCTAACATAGCAATACAAGTGATTAGTTTTTAAGGTGCTACAGGACTTTGTTTTTGTGAAGTTACAAACCATCCGGGCGACCCCCGCTGAATCTATCTATCTATCTGACACATTTCTCTTGGAGCATGTGCTTTGCAGTAGGTCGCAGTCTCAGGGCGTGCATAGGTCTTACGGTGGCTCTCCTGCAGCAGCGAGCCTTGCAACTTATTTGATGCGTTTACTCAAAGTTTTGGGGCAGGATAATTTAATTGTGATGAAATAATTCTAGCAGAAGGAAAGGCCGCTTCCTTCGCCCCCTCACCCCGCCCTGCAGAAGGGGCAGCCCACCGAAAAGGGCTAGAGGCCAGACGAAGCCATGGTCGAAGGTAAAAGCAGAGAAGGCAGCGACTGGCAAGCTGGATTTCTCTGCGCACCGAGCCTCAGGGGGACCAGACATGTCCGGGTCATTTTACGCAGGAGAAGGAAAGATGAGCGGGGGGGGGGGGGGGAGAGTGAGTGTTGGAGCTGGTCCACACGCCCGAGATGCCGCTTTCTTGTCAGTGTCCCCAGCTAGGCTGTGTACCCTGGGCTCAGCTCTGCTCTGTGTCTGTCTCTCCGCGCTCAGATGTGGCCCAGCACCCTCCGGACGCCTGCGCCTTCCGCCGGGGACGCAAGAAGAGGGTCCCCTACAGCAAGGGGCAGCTGAAGGAGCTGGAGAAGGAATACGCCTGCAGCAAATTCGTCACCAAGGACAAGCGCAGGCAGATCGCCGCCGCCACCAGCCTCACGGAGAGGCAGGTCACCATCTGGTTCCAGAACCGGCGGGTGAAAGAGAAGAAAGTGACGGCCAAAGTCAAACCCGGCTGCACCCCGTGAGGGAGCCCCGGCAGCGCCGGCCGCACAGCCGCCGCGCCGGCGCCCCTCTCGGCTCTGCGCAGGCCTGGGACGCAGACCAAAGCAACCCGGCTGGGCCTGTGACTCATCGCACGCGCGTGTTCCTGGCCCCGCAGCCGGCAACCCCCTCCCGGGGCGAGCAGGCGCGTTCCGGGCCCGCAGCCCTGCCCCGCCCCGGCGGTTTGTGTTCACTTTGCCCAAACGCCGACGCGTCAGGGGAGTGCGGCCCCTTTGGCTTAGAGCGCCCCGGCCTGCTCCCTTGGCGAGCTCGCTCGGGGCAGCCCTTCCAGCGCAGCCGGCAGCGCCCTGAGCGTTGGGCCGCTAGACCCGGGGCTGTGAGCTGATCCTCTAGGCGGCCGTTCGGGCTTTGGGGTAAATAGTGGTGATAGGTCCTGCTGAGAGAGCGGGGGACTGGGCTGCAGGAGCTCCGAAGGTCCCTCCCCGCTCTGTGTGGTGGGTGTATCGCCAGATCGCAAACAGGGAAGACTGGGCCGCCCGCATGTCCGCCCGGTAGATGCCGAACTCCTCAGCGGTGGGGATGAGACCCTTTAAAAAAGGAATAGTTCGAACAGCTCCTGGAAGATGGGTCTCACCCGGGGAGCTCATTGTCCGATAAATCAATAAAATGGTTAGTCTGTAAGGTGCTGCTGGAGCGCTGCTTGCTTTCTCCCAAGCGCCTGAGTGAGTCAGAAGAAAACTAGGTTTATAAACTACAATTTGACAGTTTAGGTACATGCACACACACACATACATGCACACACACGCATACATGCACACACACGCATACATGCACACACACGCATACAATCCGAGCAAGAGTTTTTGTGCAGAGAGAGTTATGTATAGTTATATTTATAGGTGTATTGTTAGATGTGGTTGGTCTGTAGTTTAGTTTTATATATATTTACTTATTTATATATATACCCATTTGACTGACTATGAATGTAGACATTTATACACGTATACATTTATATATATGCTTATATATATTTATGACCGACTGCATAGTGTGCAAGTGTGGATCTATCATTATATATACGTGTACACATTTATGAATACGTATATGTTTATATTTAAGTGCATGGTATGTACTTACAGTAGTTTGTATTTATATATGTGTGCCCGTATGTACAAAGCATGTGTGTATACACACACACACACACACACACGTTATGCTTGCAGTATATCTTTACACACATAGGTGCGTACACAGAAATTATTATATAGGTCCGTACAAGTAGGTAATATATAATGCGTGAGTGTAGAAATGTTGGCTAAATGTGTACGGTCATAAGTGAGTACGAATATATAGCGCCCTTGTTTAGGTAACCATATTCGCCCACGCATCTGCGCACAAATAAGCATTTGTGTACCATCCGTAGAGATTTATGTTTATACATATCCATTTCCTCTTCGGATCTTCATAGGATCCCGTCATATTTGCACATCTAATACCGTATATTGAAAAAAAATCTCCGTCTTTTACACTGTCGATAGCAACACAGCGAAGTAACATTGCTAGACGTGTAAGCTGGTCAGATTTCTTAGAGTCAGGTGTGGGATTTCAGAGAAGCGACCGGTGTATTAATTGCTTGTTTAACGAGCGTACCAGGCCGAATCTTTTCAGTAGCTAGAGGAAGAAACTAGGGCTCCTCCACAAGAGCTGTACGTGAGCCTGCCTGTAAAACTCAGGCGCTTTAGTCGAACGCCAAGGCGAATCAAGCCCAAAATGTCCTGTCGGGTTTTGCAAGCCCTGACCACTAAATTCAGGGCGTGTATCTGAAACCCTGCCAGGGCCCTGGTTTAACAGCCGCCCTTTGGTCTTCCTTCTGAGGCTGCATTTCTCGTGGTTACCGGACGCCCTTGATCTTCCATCAGCGAGCCCTGCCTGCAGGGAAATGGTCCGCATGGGTTTGGTCCAGCCCCGCGGACAGGGGCCTGGGCTCGCTGACCTCTGAGGGTCACTGCTTGTCCTGGCGTTCTCTGCGTGTGTGCAGTGTGGCCCCAGAGACGGGAAACCGCGCGGTTAATGGGCAGGGTGGAAGCTTCCCTCTCTCTGCCTGCCAATTAGCAATACCGAGTCTGTTCTCACTGCACTTGCACTTGCCCCGCTTTTACCCGTGCCAGTGGCTCTGCACGGCCCAGTTGGACCCCATCTCCCACAGCCCCGCAGTGGGTGGATGCTGCGGGTGGAGACGTTTCATTTTCCAGGAGGACCAGGCTGGAGTCCTGAGGCTCCTTAAGGACTAAACCGATTCATTGTCTTGCCACGGGCGAGGCGGGTTTTTGCCCCCGAACGCCGGGGCCCAAAGACATCGGCTGGTCTGGAAGGGGGCCCGGGGGTGCGCGGTTCCTGGGGAGACCGCCTAACACAGCTACCCCTCAGATTAGCCCCCGGGAGCCGCGGGGGCGCTCAAACCCGCTCGCTCATTTCATAGCGTGGGTGGGGGACACCCTGGAGCTGAGAGTGTGGCCGGGGGGAGGGGCGAATGGCTCTCTCGAACCTCTCCCGAGGCTGGAGGCGGGAGGGCCCCGAGCAGCGACCCAGCCACAAGAAACCCGCCCCTGCCTCTGGCCTCCGGGCCGAGCTCCCCACGCAGCTGGAGGCCGCGGCGACCTTGGCTCTGAGCGTTTCCTTCGGCCGATCCGGAAGAGCCGGGGCAGGTTTAGCGACGCGAGTTCGAGAGGCGTCGCCGACCGGCAGGACGAGAGCTCCATCTTCAGTTCCGGTGCGTAAGGGGGTTCGGTGCGCGGGCCAAGGGGCGAGCCCGTCTCGGGGCGGGGGGGGCTGTGTTTCAGGTGCTCATTTCGAGCCAGGAGTTTCCCATCCCCTTCGGGCTGCACCCGGGGAAGGAGAAAGCAGCACCGTGGGCTTTCCCGGGGCAGGGATGTGTTCGCGTGCCCGCACACCCCCCCCGGGACCAGAGCACCCAGGCCTGTGTGTGTGTGTGTGTGTCCGCGCGCGTACACGGACACAGGCGCACAGTTACACGCACCCGAATGTATCCAAACATACGAAGAAGCCAGAGACTAGCACATAAACGCAGGGACGCACAATCACATTGACACAACAATGCACACACAGGAGCCGAGCGCTTCCACACAGCTCCAGGAAGACACCGTCCCTCTGTCTGACATCGCCTCTGCGGCAGACGGATAGAACTCAGCGCTGGGCACCCGCCTGTTTCCAGGGCCCTGGAGCCAGACTCTGCTGTGAGTGACTCCGGATTTACACCAGTGAGCTCAGCTTGTGCCCCGGGCTGCGGGGTGGGGGTGGGGTTGTTCCCCCCTTCTGAGGTGACTGAACTTCACCCCAGGTTTCCTTTGTCCCTGGCACACCCGCCGAAGAGCGAGTCTGTGCCGGGCGCTACAAGAGCTGCTTGCGGGACAGAGGAAAGCAGGAAAAACCTCGGGAAACGAGGGCAGTTCTGGTTCTGAGCCCGGCGCTGGGTGCCTCTGGCAGCTCTGTGCTTCCCAGGGCTGGACGTTTCAGAGGCGCCGGCCCGAGGGGTTCGCTTTTGAACCCCCGTTGCGTTTGACCTCCCGGCGTGCGGCTTCGCCCTGCTTTGCACTCACAGGCTGACGGCTCCTTCCGCGCACCGCAAAGGGTTAACTCCTGCCCCTCCCCCGCCCCGCCGGCCTGTCGAATAAACAAAGCACCTGCGGAGTCCGAAGAAGTGGGTCTTCCCGCCGAATGCAGGTGTGGGGCTGCCGGGCTGCAAAGCAGGGCGGCCCCGATAGCGTCATTCATTTCTTATTTAGGCTCCTTCCCAAGCAGCCCTCAAATCATCCCTGCGCCTCTGGTGCCGGGAAAGCGCCGTCCTTGGCCCGAACGGTGTGTCCAGCTGTCTCGTGTCCGGCGAGCCCAGAGGTCCGCGCGCAGGAAACCCAGGAGCGACTTAATGAGCGGGTTGCTGTGGCATATTCCACACACGTAGGCGCGGCGGGAGCGCACGGTCAATGTGGGGGCTGACAATAACCACACGAAGTCCCGTGACACCTTATAGACTAACAGATGTTCGTCAGGTGACGAAGCGGGTCTTTGCCCACCAAAGCTGATGTTAGTCTGTAAGGCGCCCCGGGACTTCTTGCTGTTTGTGACGACACAGAGTAACTCTGTCACCCCTCCGCTACTGGTCACCAGGCAAGGGTCTAACAAGGGCGCACTTGCCTAGGTGTGTGGTAGGGGCCCCGGAGCGTCTTCGGTCCATAACCCGCACAAGGGCTGGACACAGAAGTCTCTTTAGTGGACCAGCTTGTGCAGGTTCTAATCCCCTCCCCCCCACGGACACACATGTAATTCCGTCCGTCTCAGAGGCATCTTTGGACACGGGGTTTGGTATCCTAGTTTATACGCTCCACACGCAACGCCACAAGCGAGTCGCTCCGCGCCTGAAATAGACCATTCTCAATCGCCCCTCGTGGATCACCCTCAGTTGCGTTCACTTCAGACCGAGACGGGAGAGGGGCAGTGGCGGGGGAAGACACTCAGAAAAGCTCTGTTAGAACATCGGAGGGCGGGCGCAGGACCAGGCTGGGACGGCTCGTGACGAGGGGACGGAAGCGATTCGAAAAGGAGCAAACAGTTTTCCAGGGAAAATGAAAGCGCGTTGCACCCACCGCGCAAGGAGCGCCCGGCTGCGGCAGCCGGAGGTGGTTTGCTCCCTTGACGTGCAAGCCGGGGTGGTGGGGTTAGCTACGTCTCCCCCGCCCGTCGCTGAACACAGATGCGGGCCCGGTAAGAGATGCTTTCCCAGAAACGCACTTTTTTGTCCTCAGGGAGCGGACGAAAAAAGCAGCAGGGTCCTTGGAGCTGGGGCCGACAAACCCCACATCGTTGTAAAAGGGCGTGGACAGGAAGAAGCAAAGGCAGGACCATAAGAAGGCCGCTCTGGAGAGGGGGAAAGGGAAGGGCGCTCGGGGAGAGACACACAAGAACCCGGACTCCTCGGGGACAGACCATGACTCTGTTCCGCCTGGGAAGAGAGCGCCCGGGGGGCTCAGGACAAAACCAGAGTGAGTCTCCCAAGCGCGCACGCGGCTCTCCCAAGGCACAGTTTGGAGCAGGGGTAGAACATAGTCTGTGGTGTATTTGGACACCTGGCCGGCGCCATCACCCGCCCCTCTGCTCCCCGGTATTTCACTTACTGGGCAAATGAAACACACTTCCGGCTTTCCACTGGGCCGGAAAGGTTTGGGGCGGTTTGCAGCCGACACGGGCAGACCAGCCAGGAGACAAGGACCCCGGAAAGTAACCCAAGCGGGTCATTCCCGGCTGCGCCTCCGGGGCACGGGCGAGTTCTCACGTCAGGGTTCTTTGAAAAGGGGAGACAAAGAGAAGGGAACGGAGCTGGGCGCCATGTCAGCGCGCTGGGGCACATCTCACGCCTCTGTCCCAAAAGATTTCCAAGTATTTTGGGCTCAACTATTTTCTCTTCCCCGGAGCGCGGCCTCGTTATATATTTCCCGTCTGATGTCACCGGCGAGAATCAGATGAAAAGAGCAATGACAATATTTTCTACTTAAAAAAAACATGATACGGTAATGAACGAAAGGTCGGCGGCCAGAGCCTGACAGTGACATGAACATCCAGATTATTTGCACTAAACGACATTGATTTAGAAACTCGGCTGTTTAGTTCACTAAACGAGTGTGGGAGCCGGAAATTAAGTGTTAGAAGATCCAGTGAATGCTGAAATAATTGAGAAGTTGCAAAATGTAAGAGACCGGTTTGAGGCGGCACACAACGATACAGCGGTGACACATGTAACGGGTGTGTGGTCGTACGCATAGTTTCAGTTACCCCTTGGTGTACTTGCCAACCGATTGGCTTTGAAGTTTAAGTTTCCGCCTTTAAAACACGAAACTCCCGGCATTTTGGTGTTTCGCCGCCCTGTTCCAATGTCATATCAACACAGGCAAATATATCAGGTACAACATATCGGATAAGTGTTTAGGGAAACTCCTACTGAGTTGCCAGTCAGAACAAGGGCTTTGCAGAGCGGCTCCTGTGATGTTGTTTGTGTGGTTTTTAAATGAGGTGAACGGCAGACAAACGTTGTGATTCTATCGTTGCTGTAGTTGTGTGTGTGGAGGGGTGTTTGCTGTTTTACAAGTCCTGTTTGTAACGCCAGGGGCCCAGCTGCCGGCTCGCGGCTGGGCTGAGACGCGCTTCTAGAGTTTCCAGAACTGCGCAGATTCTTGTGTATTTTGAAAACGCGAATATGGCTCCTGCATTCGTCTGAGCCCAGAGTCTGACAGGGGGTTCGAGGTGCGCTCGGAGAACACAAGGGGATGGCTGGATCCTGCTTCCCTTGCGGGGGCTGGAGGGGAAGAAAAACGTCCAGTCCCTTCAACGGGAGCAGGTTCCGCTCCAGAGACGAGCGCGGAGAATGAAAAGACACTTTGCCCGGCGGTGTGTGGAAAATTCAGGGAATCTTAAGCCAAACCAAACCTCGCCGTGCGGAGGGCTCCCCGTGAGAGATGCGCCGCTTGCTCCTCACTGGAGAGTTACGGGCGTGTGAAATGCGCCATCGACGCTGTTAATCCCAGATGACTTTATCAGGAAAAACAACAAGAAGTCCTGGGGCACCTTACAGACTAACAGACATTTTGGAGCATCAGCTTTCGTGGGCAAAGACCCACTTGGTCAGATGCGCGAGTGGGATCATGTCGCTGATGAAGTCACGCATGTGACGAAGCGGGTCTTTGCCACGAAAGCTGATGCTCCAAAACGTCTGTTAGTCTGTAAGGTGCCCCAGGACCTCTTGTGGTTTTTGAAGATACAGATTAACTCAGCCACCCTCTGATATGTATCAGGAAAGTGTCGGACATGGAGCAGATCCGTTCGAAACAGGCGTTTTGCGTTCAGTCTCTGCCGGGTCCTTGAGGAGTGACCCTCCTGATTAGTCGGGGCTCCCTCCAAACGCTCTTTGCCCTCCTTCTTCTCCTGTTTGTGTGGACGTTAATTTCTGTGGGGCGTTTTCCCCTCCACCCCTGGAAGAGGCAGACCTGGAGTCCTGGGTCACCCGGACACCCTCATTAACTACAGAGAGGATTTCGATGCAACAGGAAAACAATATTGGCTCGCTCCGTGCATATCCTTAATCCAGAGAGAGGTCTGAATTAAGGAGCGTTCTCTGTTCATCCGTATATCACCATGGGCCAGATCCGATTCCTTTTCTAGTTTTAAATCTTTGACATCTGCACGAAAGTGCTTTCAAAGGTCACGTGAGTGCACACGTGTGTGTTCTTCCTTCCCTCCTTCTATTGAAAATGATCAGGGAGGCCACTGGAAGTGAGCAAAATAAATATCCCCCCGGGGTAACACCTTGGTAGAGTATTACCCCCATTCCCCTGCTTTCTTCTTCTTTCTTTTGTTCAAGTTCATGCCCACAGAGCCCCGAGGCAGGCTTGGGATTTTTCCCCCGAAGAGGTCTTTGTCATTGAACTTGACTACATGTTGTAAACATTCCTTGACCCCCACCAGCAGCTTGAAAGAGACCAGGAAAGAAAAAAAACCTGCCTGTCTGCCAGGGTTTAGCCCTTCTGCGAGTCAGAGCAGAATCAGGCCCAAGCCCAGCCAGAAGAAACTAAAGGTTTTTCTTAAATCTTCATTGCAAAATGAAACCAGCCCAGGCTATTCGTAGGGTCATTTTGCAATAAAGTTAAGTAGCAACGACCTCCGTCCGCGCTGTGAGGCTGAGCGCCCTCCCATCCTTTCAGTTGAAGGAAGAAAGTGCTTAACATTGCCTGCAGTAACGGTGTAGTGCAGGGTAGAGCTGGAACAAGACATTGGCGGGGGAATGAGTGTCTGGTTAGTGCGTTCCCATGCAGGCAGACAAGGCAACTCACTTTCCCACCCCCGACAACGATCAAACCCTTCAGGACAGAGCTGCAGCCCAGGAAGGCCCCTGGCCACATAAAGGCGTCTGTCTTTTAGGACACCTCGCTACTTTTGCTGAAACAGACGAGCGGGGCTGCCCCTGTGGAACGGGACCCCCCGGCTGCTCCCCGAACCACGGGTAGTTCGTCACACAAGGAACGCAAAGCACTTGGATTCTCCTTGGCGACCTGAGCTGGCATTGCTCGGCCGTGACACCGCTGGGAAGGAGCCGGAGCGTCTCGGCCGAGCACATAAGGCCGATCGGTCGCTGGGATTTCATACCGATGCCTCGGACCTCACCCTGAACAGAGGCAGATGCCTCTCACACATTCCAGCGCCCTCGTGGTCTCCACGTCGGTTGCGCTTCGGTAACATCGGAGCCGTCTTAGCGGCACGGGCAGGCAACCGCGCGCAGGACAGAACCACGAAGCCTTGCCTGGGAACCTCCCCGCGCTATTCCGCGCTGCCGCTGACAGGCGCGTCTATTTCAAGCGAAGCTTTGGTGCCATCTCTGCGGCAGTTCACACCGGGGCCATCTGTAATCTTAAAACGTTCATGAACTGAAAGCTACACCCTGAAAATCTGGACTGGGTCGCCCCTTTCCCTCCACGGCTCGCTGGTTCACAGCGCACGTACGCACGTATTTCTTCACAGCACACACAGGCAGCTCATTTCCAGGGGAGGCGGCGAAGCCCAGAGACACACGGTAACTGTTGAGAAAGAAAAAAAACTGCTTCTGTAAAGTCACTTTCCTCCCGTTCATCTTGTGGTGGGACTTCGCGTGTGTCGCTTGCAGAGCTGATGGCAGCTACAGGAATCGGCTGAAGCCAAGGCAGGGCTGCGTGGTGGATGGACAGCAGACGTTTGGGAGTCCTGCCACATTCATTAAGCCACACATCTGAGCTTTCTGGGCTGCGGCTCCCTCCCGCAGATGTTTGTGTAGCTGGTTTTACGGGGCCCCCGGACTCCTTGTTTTTTGCTGAAGTAAACTAACCAGCTGCCTCTGAAACGGAGACTCGTAGCTGTTAATCTCTCCCGTTAGGGGTGATTTTTGATTCAATAACCCGCTTAGCTGGGAATCAGCTTCAGGGTTTGGCAATAGGGGTTCTAGGGACTTTCCTCCGGTGCGCCCGCGGGGCTGGGACGCGGGGGCTTTCGCTCGCTGGAAGCGGAGAACCAGTCACAGGTTCATTCGTCAGAACCGGGAAAGGAAAGTCCAGAGTTCGGACTGAAACGCCCCCGGGTCTCTCTCCCCCTCCCCTCCCGCTTCGGAGTTCTGGGAACTCCAGCGGTCAAAATGCGCCTCCGGTTGTCCCCCTGCCCAGGCACAGGGCAGAGACGTGGGTGAGACTCGCTCCCCCAGAAGGGCGTCTCGGGGGTGTTTAGACCCCGCAATGCGGCTGGCTCTGGAGAGAGAAGGGGAGCTCCCCCCCCCCCGGTCTTCCTTGTCCGGTGTTTTTCCCTTCCTGCACCGCACACCCCGCAGGGCCCAGATCCCACCGCCGCCTCGGCCCCCTCCCCAGAGGTGCACCTGGTGTAAACGGCCCTCCCCTGGCTCCTTCCAGCCTGGCGAAGCCGCCAAACGCCCCCGCCCCTCTTGCCACGTTCACTCGCTCTCGGGGGTTTGGTTCCCCGGGGGCTCCGGCCCTAGCCGCGGACTGGCTGGTTCGCACGTCCGCGCAGAGCTGGGCCAAGACCCGCGCGCCTGCTTGGGGGGGGATGTTCCTTTCCACAGACACTCCGGCGCCAGGCAAGCGAGGGGACGGGCCCCGGCTTTAATCCCGGGAGCATAAAAGCGAGCGGGGCTCCTTCTGCCTCAGCAAGCTCTTCCCCTGCGGCCTCGGGGGCGCTCCCAGAATCCAGCCGCATGGGGCCGCCCCCTCTTCTCAGGCGCGGGGAAGAAGATGCTTCCTTGGCTGCGGACCTGCAGCGTTTTAGACGCGAAGTGGGTATCCCCGCGGCGCTCAGCGACCGATATCCGCAGCCGCCCGCGCCCCAGAACAGCGCCTATAAGGCGGATGTCCGTGGAGTCGCAGGGCTCTGTAGACCCAAAACCGGGTCCCCGGGCCCACCGGGGCAGAGACGTGACAGCCAGCGCGCTCGCTGCCCTGCCCGGGTAGGGGACTGCCGGGTTTGGGCGCCTTCTGGCCCGCAGGGAAGCGGCCGCTTGGTGCGGAGAGGCCCTGGGTTTGGTGACAGACTGCCACTAATTTTAAGTCACATGCGGCCTTTTAACCACGCGTAGGCCCCTTCCAAGGGCGCGGGAGTCGCGCAGCGGTTCTGGCGGCGGCTTTGCCGCAGAGGGCTGAAAAGTAGGTTGAATATCGATGCGGTCTCTCTGGTTAACTCTTGTGACGCTTTATGCGTGTGTGGTGGGGCGGGGCCGTGACCGCCTGTCCGAAATGTTTGCTTCCGGGAGGGGGGCGCGCCAGAGCCGGCAGACGTGGGCTGCTAATGGGAAAGAACGACCCTGCGGATCTCGGTTTTAACCTGCCGGCTTCCACTTACCGCCCTTCATTACACGCCGTGAAAGCCAAGCGGAGAGCAAACTGTTCGGCGGCCCGAATCCAGCCACGTCCCCTCCGGCGGCCGCTGCCCGGGTGCCTGCCGAGTCGGCAAAAGCGGCCGCCCCGAGGGCCTGGCCAGTCCTTCAAAAACGGACATTTGCACCAAAACCAACCGCAGCCAGGCGGGTCTGCGCTCACCTGTGTCCTTGGGGAGCGATTCCAGCGCTGTAGCCTGCGGCACAAACACGGGCCGCGGTTGGGGACGAGTAAGGGCTTAGCGGTATGTTCTCCCCTCCCCCCTTCCCACCAAAAGAACAAGGAGAATTGTTAATGAAGCCCTCATCCATATCACATTTGCATTTCAGCCCTCGGAAACAAGGCCACGGCGGATTCACCGTAAGTACGGCCGTGCGCTCTTCGCAGAGCGCCGCACCTGCCGCGGTCCCACCTGATTTAAACCTGGTCACTTTGTCACCAAAAGCAGCATCCTTCTGTGATGGAGTGGGGGGAGTGCATGTGTGAGTCAGGCTGGATGTCTGAGGCAAGCAGCAGCTCCCAGTGGCTAAGGATGACCCTGGGGCTACAACTGGCAGGTGACACCTCTGCCTGAACAAAGAGCAGGGAGGAGCTGAGAGGGGTTTGAATCGGGGGTGGCAGTTAGAGGCTAGGAAAAGGGAGAGCTGGAAGGCAGCCAGCCTGAGGAGGGGGAAACCCACACCCCAGAGGGGCACCCCTCGGGGTCTTCTCCCCAGGACAGGTTGGAAGGACTGTCTCTGGCTGCTGTGCTGTTGCTTCTGTGAGAAACTGGACATCTGTTGCCTAATAAACCTGCTGTTGTTCCGGCTGAGTGAGAGTCTCTCCTGCCAGCGGCCAGGGTGCAGTGCAGGGGGACCCCTGAACCCCATCACACCTTCCCCTCCAGCGACTTCGGGAGCGCTGGGACATACAGGATGGGAAAGGGCTCCCTCCCATGGAGCACCGCAGAAAGGGCTCGAGGGCCACAGCGCACCACAAGCTGAGCAGGAGTGACACAGCCGCAAGAAAAGCGCACGGGTTGCCTGGGTGCAAGAGGAGCGAAGAATTCCGCGCTGGAAGTGGGTCTTTGTCCATGGAAGCTGATGCTCCTTTAGACTCTTGGTCTATAAGGCGCCACAGGGCTTCTAAGTGTGTTAGCTGGAGTTAGGAGTCGAGGTCTGGCCTTCACCTTTCAGGGAAGCCGTGCGGAAGTTGGAAGGGCTCTAGAGAAGAAGCGAGGTCCAGAAAACACCTAAAGTACTTAGCAGGGTGTTCCAAGGAGGAGGGAGAGAAATATTGTCCTTAGTGAGTGTCCTGAGGCCAAGGAGCAACGGGCTTCAACTGCAGCCAGGGAGGTTTAGGTTGGACATTAGGAAAAAGTTCCTAACTGTCAGGGCGCTCAAACAGTGGAATAAATTTTCTGGGGAGGTTGTGGAATCTCCATCGCTGGAGATGGTTAAGGGCAGGCCAGATAAGTGTCTGTCAGGGACGGTACAGCTGGTGCCTGGTCCTGCCGTGAGGACAGGGGACTGGACTGGATGAAACTGGTGAGGTCCTTTCCAGTTCCAGCGTGGCGTGAGTCGGTCAGAGGCCAAACCTGACACGCGCCCGAGGCCGGGGGATGCGGGGAGACCCTTCCCCGTGTGCAGGCTGCCCGCTCCCCGCTCTGCTCTCCCTGTGGGTCTCGATGCTCCCGTATACTTTAGACACTTGACTCAGGCGTTACACGTCACTCCACGGCACTCAGAATTTTAAGGAGCCTCGTGGGCCAGACTTTCGCAGCTGAGCCCCCTCCCCATATCTGAATAGGAACTGCCCGTCAAAACTACCGGGCACACTGCGCCCCGACGGGCTTGGGAAGATCGCTGCAGCGTTTGAAGCCCGGAAGAGGCTAGCGTGGAGCGTGCTGGCTGCAGGCTTTCAGGACAGTGATTACTTGAAGCTGCTGGAAGAGTGGACCTGCTGTTCTCGCCTCTGTGAAGTTGGACTGAACCTGCATTTCGAGGCTGCGCTCAGTGCCAGGGCTGCAAACGGAGGAGACGGGCAGAGCGCCGGGTGCGTTCCTCTCAGGGCTGGGGGGTGAGGGAGAATAAAGCGGCAAAGTTGTGCTATGGCGGCGTGTGAACTGGCAGGGCAGAGATGTGGATCAGCGCGGGGCGGGTGGGGAAAAGCCTCCCTGTGGTCGGTCCCTGGTGTGTGAGCTACAAGCGCCCAGAGGCTGCCCATGTGACCGTGTTCAGTGGCGTTCGGGGATCGGGGCGCTTCGGCTGCAAGTTTCCCTCCAGCTTCTGAGCCGCGAGTTTCAAGGCCGTCCCAGGCCAGAACACCGTCACTGCGGTTTTACAGGAGCTCGGTCGCGTCTGGGCTCGACGCTCATTCCCCCAGCCCGACAAGCGAGGGTCGCCCTGCCCGAGAAGGGCTAATGGCCCGGTTGGCGTTGCAGGGCACGCAACAACACAAGATTCAGTAAGACCAAAGCTAGAGCTTTTCTCCTCCAACCAGAGCATCACCCTGAACAGCTGCTCTGAGCCCTTGTGAAATGAGGACTGGCCCGAGGAGACGATTCCCTTCATCTTTGCCATAATAATTCAGGCTGTGCCTGTGTGCCTGAAACAGAGCAAAAGCGAAGGGTTTGTTGTAGATATTTTATCAGCAAACTATTCTGGGCTTTGATTTATTCTGAGCCAAGTTAACTTCTGGGCTGAATACAGCAACCCCCCTTCAGAAGTCCAGGAGGCCTTTTTCAGAAGGCAACGTCAAACTGGGAACTCTGTTCCTGGGATGCTGACTGCTTTCTCTGTATCTGTTGCACGCAGGTACGGCGATCGCATACCTAATACATAGTCACAGATAACAATGAACTGGTATTGTCTGGCCTTGGACGGAATATTTAAAAGGAAACAGGCCTCGGAGACAGGACGGGAGATTTCACCCCGCAGCCTTGAAAACACGGCTCTCAAAGGCAATATGGAGAAAATAGACCAGGACTGCAACAATTCAAAGCCCGCGTAGGACACTTGTTCTTGTTGGAGCCAGAATCTATAGCTATTTATCTAGTTTTATCCCCACACATTCCTGAGCCCAGGGCGGCCCGACTTCTATTTACACTTACGCTTTCTCATGTGCCCTGTGTTTGACGAAGGCTGCTCTTTGCTCTTCTTGGTGGCCGGGAGTGGGGAGGGAAGCGGAGGAGACACACACAGTTTAAACAGTTAAAAGCTGTGGGTCAAGATGAAAAGCAAAGGGCCAGAGCCACAAAGTTTCACAAGGCAAAGTAAGAGGGGCAGCCGCTTTCCCCGACAAGCCAAGGAGAGGTGAACTCGAGCTGTCCTGCGGACGTTTCCCTTGCTGCTCAGGGGCGAGTTTGCAGCAAGGCGACACGGGAGCCACGGGCAGTAAAAGGGACCGTGCCTAGGCCGACACCATTTTATACAATGCTCGGCAGGCAGCTGCTCGCCTCCGCCGCCTGCGGACCTTGCCTGGGAACGGTTTTAAGCCCTGCAGCGAGGGCGGACGGCAGGAGAACGGGTCGCACCACACGTTCCAGTAGAACGTCCCCACGCGTGTCTATCATCATCATCCGCCCGCGAGAGGCGTCGCGTTAGCCTTGCTCAGGGCGCCCCTCCGAGACGATCCATCACCATCCATCCGACTCTGTGCCTGCCCTGAAGCCGCGGGCGGGCTCCCAGCTTTCCCCGGCTTCCTTGTAACGAAGGAAAAGGCCTTTGTTTCAGAGTTCAGTGCTTATTGCGCTGTTTTCTGTGTTGCGTGTTGCTCCCTAGGTGTCGACAGACACGGCGGGGGAGGGGGGAGGGTAGCTATACCTTGTAGTGGACCAGCTTCTGTGCGAAAGAACAAACATTTTGCTTCCCGGTGTGTGTTAGGAAGTAGGGGTCCCAGTCCGAAAACACCAGCAACGGCAACAATGGCTGGCTTGCAAAGTATTCTGCCGGGGCACTTCTCCCCAGGAGAAGACAAAAGCATTTGTCTCTCTCACCAACAGCAGCTGGAACAAAAAGCGCTCAAGTAGCACTTTCAAGTCTAGCAAAAGAATTTGTTAGGTGAGCTTTGGTGGGACAGACCCACTTCTTCAGATCGATTGTTGGTCCAATAAAAGTTATTACCCCCCTCCCGACCTTCTGTATCCCACTGTGTGATTATTTCATAGCGATGCAGCAGTTTAAAAACGTGTAGTGAATTTCACTCTCCGCAGATCGCGTCTGGGTTGGTTTAGGAGCCCCTCACCGGACATGCTTCGCTTTATTGTCTGTATCCGCTTGGAGGATAAGATTATTTTTCACTCCATGAATTATTAGCGGTATTGCTAACGTTCGCAAACTGGAACCCGTGTTTCCTAAGCAATACACCAGGAGCAATTAAAAAAGATTAAAGGAATAAAAACTCCGAAAATGAAACGTAACTTGAAAGGACATTTAAAAGAAGGAATGTGGGTAAAACGGGCCGCACTGAGCCATGGAAAGGATTTTAAGTAGTGTCTCTGGGCGAGCAATCTGGGGCTCTTAGAACAGAGGGGTTTTGGAAAATGCAAACAACCGATTTCCACAAAAGCCTTCAAAGAGCTCACGATCTGCCTGAAGCTGGGGTCTTGCCAGGATTTTTTTTTCTTTTAACGACAAAGTCAGTGAGGTGACTGATGTCACCAATCTTAAATATCCCCCTGCTGTTAACTCTCCCCTGCGAATGATAAATAGCTCCAGTAAGATTGGTTATTATGTTGAAATTAGACCGGGTCTCAACACGAGCCCGTGTCCGAAGAGAATTGTGGGTGGGCGGTGCATTTACAGGCTTTTGTGTGTACCTGCACGTTAGTGTTCGTAGTAACAGAGAGTAAGAAGTGGGTCTGTCCCACGACAGCTCACCTAATAAACTATTTTGCTAGTCTTTAAAGTGCTGCTTGACTGCTTTTTGTTTTGTTAGTGTTCGTAGGCGGTTGGAGATGCTTAGCCAAATGCATGTGCCCTCGTTCTGCTGTATTTTAGCACCCACGTGGACATGTGCCTAGGAACGCATATATTTATGTAGGTATCAGTGTCTCTGTAAGTATGGCCCCTTGCCTGTTATCTCTGCAGGCATGCCTGCGTGGGTCTCTGTGCTCTTGTGTGTGCAAGGTGTTCCAACCCTGGGTAGCTAACACCAAGGGAACAAATATGCGTGACAAATGCCTTTCTTCATCGCCAGTCCCAGTCTGCTTATGGAAATATATTCTGGTGGCTGAAATAAATTCTAGTGACTGGCTTTAGATTTAAGCTGCAGAAAAGTCAACAGTCTGAGGAAGGTTTAACTAGGAGCGTTGTGCATGGAGAAAATGCTAATGGCAATAGACAGCGATAGGGTGGGTGACTTTTCCGGTATACGCGGAGGCGGAATAATTAGGGACATGTAACAAGCGGAACCAGGGAACCGCTATGGCTATGAGGCTGAAACCCTTCTCCGGGAAAAGCTGCCGTTTGGCTGGGTTTAGATTAGGATTTTAAGTGGGATGTTTTTGAAAGACAAGTTCAGAAAAGGAACTTCCTCCAATGTAGTGTACGGGTCAAGTTAACACGACTTGCCTTCCTCCTCATGAAATCCCACATACAACCTGTTGTGGACCAGACCTTGCAACCGACAAAAGCTTCAGCATTTCACACCTTGGCAGGCAGCCAGATAAAGTATAACTCGGGGTCATTTCTTGGCTCCACCCACAAAGTTGCAGCTGTCCAGAACGTGCAAAGATTTCTTTTTTTAACAAGACTGTCAATGACAGTTCTGGGTTGTTGGATTTTACGTCCTTGGACAGGCACCCAGAACCACATACATACAAGTAATAACAAAGATCAAGTAAGACCCTCTTGTGGACCATGAAAGGGCAATCTCAGCACATTTGTCTCAAACTTGGGATGGGGCAGCCACCACTACCTCCTCCTTCATGTCTACAATCATGGATGTGTGTGTCAATTGCATATAAGCCATAGGAGGTCTTTCCTGGCACAATAACATTAAATGTGGGTGGTGTGAAAAGGAATAGAGGTGTAGCATCTTAGCCCCCAATATAGTCCACCAACCCCAAAGTGTTTTGAGAGAGATGACCCTGTTTGGTGGACTATTAGCACCGAGATCCCTGTTCAACTGCTGGAGAAGGCATCAGAATGGATTTACATTGCTCTGAATCCACATGGCCTGTGGACAAAGAGTCAGACAATTAGCCTGTAACTCAAAGGAATCCAACTTCACTCTCCAAGGCCCAGTCCGGGAACAGGCCTCATCGTGAAGGACTATTCAACTCCCATGTTCAAATCCTTTCAATGGTCAGGTGTAAGTCCCTGCTGGCCCAGACTCACAGATGCAAGTGGTGCTGGGGCACTTCCACCTGTGTAATGCCCATCTGGCAAGTCCATCCCTCCTTCAACCTCCTGCGGAGGCCAGGAACTTGTGGTGAGCAGAAGTCACCTCAGCTAATGTGGCAAAGACGCACCACAAACATCAGCTATCCTTGTCTCCTAGGGCAGGTGTGTCTCAATCTTTTTCTTTCTGGCTATGGCTACACTAGAAGCATCTGTTGACAGAAGTCACTGCTGGAAGAGATTTCCCAACAAAACCTCTATCGACAGAGTGCAGCCAGACACTGAAGCAGATGGAAACAGTGATCCACTCTGTCAACAGAGTGGTGGGACTGCCCAGCCACTCTCTCAACAAAATAGCCAACTGGAAGCACAGCCGACAGGGCTGCCCAGTGTCCTGGTACCCCTGTCTGTCTGCCAACAGGAGGCACCCCAGAGCATCCATGCAGCTTTTTTGACAGAATCTGTTGGCAAAGTTGCTCTTCCTCCTCTGGGAGAGGCAGAAGTCTGTCAGTGGAAGTGCCAAGTTTTGTTGACAGACTGTCAACAAGATGCATTTTGTGCGTGCACGTGCAGTGAGGTTTGTTGATAAAACTCCAGTTTTGTCAAAAAAACTCACTAATGCAGCCATAGCCTCTGAGATTCCAGCCACATGGCAACATACTATAATACGCCACTGCCTACTTGTGCCACAATAGCTGGTCTTCTGCATGTAAAAATCAGGGCCAACATTAGCAGGTAGCAAACAGGGCAACTGCCTGGGGCCCCAAGCCACTGCCCCTCCCCCAAATGATATTCCTTAGGCTTAAGGCACAATACCAATACTTGTGTGTCATGCAATGAAAATTACAAGGAATGCAATTCACGTGAAAAGAATTCAGGATGCTTTATTTCTATTTTATTTTCTCTGAGTAAAAACAACAAGAAGTCCTGTGGCACCTTATAGACTAACTATAGACTTTCCTCTGAATGTGACCCTCTTACTGTGTCTTTTCACAAATTTTAATACCCATGGATTTGGATGTGGGCCTGCACCCCAGTCTTCATGACTCATTTTGTGGAACATGTGGGTGTTGAAAAGCTGAGAACTTCACGGGCAGTTGAGCCATAATGAGAAGCAGAACAGTTTCCTGGTGTGTTTTGGAGACACATAATGTTCTATGCCCAAGAAGAACAATCTCCGAACAGCCAGAAAGTTCTTTCCCTATTATATTGTACCTTTTTTCCCCTCCATATATCCAGAATTGCTTCTTGACTGTTCCAAACAGCCTCATCCCCTAATAAATTACTTAGTTAGTCTTAAAAGTACTACAAGACTGCTTTTTTGTTCTGTGAAGATACAGATTAACACAGCTATCTCTTTGTGGCTATTTCCCCAACCATGATACTTTCAGCATTTGTTTTACAGTGACATCTAGTGGTTTCACAATGGTAAGTATCAGAGAGATAGACGTGTTAGTTTGTATCATGGAGAACAACAAGAAATCCTGTGGCACCTTATAGACTAAGATAGTTTGAAGCATTAAGTGGGTCTTTGCCCACGAAAGCTTACCCTCCAAAATATCAGTTAGTCTATAAGGTGCCACAGGACTTCTTGCTGTTCACAATGGTAAGTGCTCAGTGTCAGAGACCCGGGTTGTGGTTACACCAAAGAGTTTTGTCGACAAAACAGGCCTTTTGTCAACAAAACACACTGCATGTTTACACATCCAGGACAAAACCCAGCATTTTCCCTGACAGGGTTCTGCCTGGTAGCTGTGTAAAGGCCTCCCCGGGGGTTCTCTTGACAGACAGAACATCCACATCAATGGGCAGTCCTGTCTGCTGTGCTTCTGGATGCCTGTTTTGTTGAGAGAGCAGCCAGGGGCTACGTCTACACTAACAAGAAATTTTGGAAAATCTGGTCTTTTTTCAAAAGAACTGGGTGGCGCACCTGCACACAAAATGCACTATCTCCATCTGCTGGAAATAATGCAGCTCGTCTTCTGGAAGCCCTCTTCTGCTCCCAGATCCGGAAAAGCGCCTCCTCTCAAAAGCTCTCTCTCTCTCTCTCTCTCTCTCTCTCTCTCTCTCTTTTTTTTTTAAAGCATTTTTAGATGCCCCACAGACCCTTTCTTCGGAAGCACAGTCCTCATGGCACCAGATTTTTGATCCCTGGCCCATTCTTTTGAAAGAGGGGGGACTGTGTGGGCACTCTCTATCATCTGCTTTTTTTGGGTGTGGACTCACCCTTTTGAAAGAAATTTTTTGGAAGAGATCTTCTGGAAGAGCTTCTTTGGAAAGATTGCTGTCGTGTATATTTAGCCCCGGCAGTCTGGCTGATCTGTTGACAGAGCAGAGCACTCAGCCAGTTTGATTTTGGCTACGTCTACACTAGACGCATTTGTGCGCAGAAAAATCTCGAGAGAACATCTGTTGACACATTGCATCTATACGCAACTTGATCTGTCGACAGAGAACCGCCAGACTGTATTGCCCTCTAGTGACATAGCGAAACGGCAGCTCTGCAACGGGGGCTGACTGGCAACCAGAAGTCGTCTCCGTCGACAGAATGATTTACGCGTGTAGAGTCTGCCTGTGTGATGTCCACAGAAGGCCCCTTCCGTCAACAAACTCTCTGGTGTAGACACAGCCTTGTACGGTTCTAAGCACTGCTGGTGTCTCATCCCTGGCTGGAGCCCCTAGGCGCTATCCGGTACAACACATGGATTAGAAGAACAGCCCATCACTATTTTGAGCCCATGCATTGTCTTTGCCCGAATGCTCCCTTTCCAACATTTTAAACTGTTCCATTTGTTACCGTCGCGCTGCCATGTTTGGAGGATTACAGGTGACTTGTTTGCACCACTGAGTCTTTTGCAATATTCTTCTTCATCCGCTGGACTAGACACCCGGATGCCAGGCTGAACAAAGCTGTCCAACTTCAATCCATAAATGTTGCCGCTTAAACAACGAGAAGCCCTGTGGCACCTTGTAGACTGACGGATACACTGGAGCATCATCTTTCATGGGCGTGCTTCTGACGAACTGGGGCTTTGCTCATGCTCCAGTGTATCTGTTAGTCTATAAGGTGCCACAGGACTTCTCGTTTTTGCAGATACGAGCTAACACGGCTCACCCTGATACTTGTTTCCACTTAGCAGAGTGACCTTTGATAGACCATGACAGAGTCTTCAAATAAATCAGCCAGGCAACTGCTGCTGCCAATCCCTCAGCAGGATCTCTCTCTCACTAAATATACTAATTCTGGGCAAAGGTTTTCTCTGGGCAAATAGGACATTTATTACCTTCCTGGTCACGTGACTTCCATGCTCACCGCCGATGTAACAGTGTAAACAACAAGTTCGTGTTTTGTATGCGTGAGTGTTTCATTAAAGTGCCTCATAAAGTCGCCCAGAACTTAATGTATTTGTCTTTGCTCCGTGTTATACTAGGGTAGGGCTTCTTTTTTTGTCTTTCCAAAGCACTTGATTTTCATTGTGCATTTAAGCTGGACACACAATAGCTATGCCTGTGTGTGTTAAATGAGCGTAATGTCCCGTCGGGGAAGAGGAAAAGCCCCAGCGGTGATGTGATGTCCTTCACAGGAAGATGATGGCCGGTATCTTCAAAGGTGAAAGGGGATTGTGTGTGTTGCACTCTTCAGAGAAGTGCGTTTCTGGCACAACCTTCTGATAAGCAGAGAGGTCGGGGCAGGAGAAGAACCTACCTCGTTTTATGACGGAGTTGTGACCGATGGTCCCCGGAAGCTGAGCACTTGGACAACGCCCCCCCCGCCAGCAGAGATTCAGGTGCCCCCCAGCTGATCAGCAGATCGCCCACAGCCGCCCACAGCCGGCAGCCCGTGTTTCTATCGGTGGTGCACGTTCGCACATGCCTGGGCGCACACAAAATTTGTTCTGCCCATGTATGGAAAAAATTAGAGGGAACTCTGCCCCCCCCACTCTACTCCCCTGCAGAAACACCAGGTGGGTGGAGTGCGGCAAACCCCTGTGCCATGGGCCCAATGCACCCTAGGTCCACCAGGCTTCACAACTCTCCAGGGCGAGGCTTTTGTTAAATTAATTGTTCAAATTATTTAAAAGTTATGGTGTCTACGTCTATAATGTCATTAATCTGGTGAAAACCTTTCCCTGGAAAGTATCGGAGGGGTAGCCGTGTTAGTCTGGATCTGTAACAGCAACGAAGGGTCCTGTGGCACCTTACAGACTAACAGAAAAGTTTTGAGCGTGAGTTTTCGTGAGCACAGACTCGCTTCTGACCAGCATCTGATGAAGTGAGTCTGTGCTCACGAAAGCTCACGCTCAAAACTTTTCTCTTAGTCTATAAGGTGCCACAGGACCCTTCGTTGCTGCTTTCCCGGGCAACTGACCGGTGTTCACGTTAAGCTTCTCCATCCACGTGTGGATTTTTCTCCCTCTGCGGGCAGAACACATTTTCTCGGTGCTCTTGTGACGCTACAGACTAACAGTTTGCCTGTTTTTACAGACTAACAGGGCTACTACCCAGCCCAGGCGATTTAATCTGCCGGTGCGCCACCGTTCAGTGTTAATCAAAGTCTGCCCCCTCCTGGACTCCGAAGGGAATTCATGTCCACTTCTGGTGGTCGCTCCAGATGCTTGGCGGTCTCACTACGCGCCTCTCTCAGAGCAGCTGCTGGGGTACGGGAGAATTAGCACAGCACCCCAGGGCTGCCAGGGACCTCAGCAGGTCAGCCAGTCCAGCCCCCTGCCTGAAGCAGGATCAGCCACCACTAGATTCACGCGCTTTACTGATGCTTTGGCTTCCCAGGCTGCAACCTGGGTTGAGCTCATCCTCTGTTGGACTAGGTCATTCCCCGGTGGGCGCGGGGGGGATCCCACCTAGCAGTTAAAATCTTGGCGAGGGCACAGGTGGAACAGTGCGCCTCCCAGGGGCTGCCACAACTCACCTACGGCTGTGCCACTAACTTGCTCTGTGCCTCAGTTTCTCCATTTGCATAATGAAGGAGAACCGCAGCCGCTCCGCAGGGGGATTGTTAGGCGAACGACGGTTTGTCGTGGGGTGAGAGATCATCCATCGAGCGCTATCGACAGACAAGGTGAGCGTCTTCAGGGGTTCTTTGTTTGTTGTACCAGAAGCGGGAATGTCCGCGTGCCGCTGCCCTGGCGCCTTAGGGAGCCAGTGTGATAGGAAACCGATTTTTCAAAGGTAGCTGTTTGTACAAGGGCACCATCAGGAGCGCGAGCCCATTTCTCTGCCTAATGGTGCTGCAAACACTCCTGTGAAGTTGGATTAACACCACTAAAGGGAAAGATTAGAAGTCTCTTTAAAATGGCTCTTGGGAAAGTTTTCAGCCCAATCTATCTGCACCCGTGACACAGTGTAAAGATCCAGATAATGTGAGTGCAATAAAGCTGTAAATACAAGCAGCCCTGGTTTTAAATTAACAGGATTGTTATTTACATCTGAGCAATTGGATACAACAGGGCTATAGCAGAATTTCCATTATTTTAGAGGGTTTTTTCCACGTGTGCAGGGAATGATCAGCTTCGTTAATTAAAAAGGCAATAGAGAAACTTCGGTGGTGGAGGGGGCGACTTCCCCCTTTTCCTCTGTTTTTAATTGAGTGCTTCATTTTTATTAAGGTTGGTTGGTTGGTTTCTGTCGAGGTCAATACACAATACCCGTGTTTCAGTCTCCAAGGAGCGGCTGGATAGGAAGCTAATAACATTAAAATGATAATAAATCAGCCCGATGGTAGATTTTATTATCTTGTTTTCGTTCCATTTTGTTAATGAGCGAGCCAGACTTTACCCCCCCCCACACACGCTGTTTAACCAGAGGGCTCTTTATTGAAAACTACTTTGCCTTTTTTTGGCCTCTGTGGCCCAGACCCTCAGGTATTTAGGCTCCTGCTACCAAAATCAGTGGAAATGAGAAATCTGAATATGTCTAAGCATCTGGGCCTTCCTCCCCTCCCCACCAGCAGCCTGATTCAAAGCCCCTGTCAGCCAGGAGAGTCTTTCCATGGACTTTGATGAGACCTAAATTAGTTTCCCCTTCATTTAATGGGAAATGGATCTGCAGAGGTTAGGGAAGGAAGGGGCCAGCAGGAACACAGGAAATGCCATTCAGTTCTCAACATTTGCCCTGCAGCGAACTGACTGATTGCTGGCATTGTCTCCTGGCATTGTCCTCCCACTTGGCAGGGACCTAGCTGGTCCCCCTGCATTCACCCCTAAGGGAAGGTACATGTGTGTTTGCATCACCCTGACACCAGTCTGCATCTCAAAAGTGGAGCCCCATGTCCCACACTCTACAACTACAGTGGGGCCCATGTTATCCAGCCTCTTGCAACCAGCAATGACCAATGCCACTTGCTTGGCTGAAAACTCCGAGAGGGCAGCTATGGAATAACCAGTGGTTGCAGTAAGCTGGGCACTTGTGCGGCCACTCAGGAGATATTCCAATGCCACCAGCTGATTAGCAAAGTGCCCACCAGTAGGTTTTGGTTCTACTCATGGTGCACATTCTCGCATGCCTGAGTGCAAGTGAAAATGTATTGTGCACATAGATGGAAAAAAAATCCACCCAAGATTAGTGAGAACACTGGGCATACTCTATCCTTAAGGGAAATTTCTTCTGAGCAGACAAACTTGTGTCACTTAGGGATTGACTTATGGCCTGAATCAACTGAGGAAAACAAATGACTGGGCCTACCTGCTTTGCTTAGTATGCAAGGATGGACCACAACTCTTGAATTCCATTGTGGGTTATTCCTTTAACATATTTGTTTGTGGCTGGCAAATCTAAATCCAAAGTATTCACAAGTTGCTCTGGGTCCTAACACCTGTAGCCATCCCCTGTAATGAGCCAAAGTAGAGATAACATGCTAGCTATTCATTCAGGGCTAGTTCAGCAAAGGGCTCATTGTGCACACGTTTAGACTGACATCCAAGGGACTTTGTGGATGCTTTAAGTCAAGCACATTCTTAGGCCATTTGCAAAAGGTAGGGTGGTGTGGGCGGAATCTAAGAGAAGGAGGTGAAGTTAGATGGCCTGGCCTAATAATGTGTTAGCAAAAGGCTGGCTGAAGTACAGCAACACATCAGAAGGTGGGAATAAGAGACAGGGGATGGGTCACTCAATGATTAACTGCTCTGTTCATTCCTGCTGGGGCATCTGGCATTGGCTACTGTCAGAAAAGAAGACACTGGGCTAGATGGACCTTTGGTGACCAGCGCTGTCCCATCCATAGGACAAGGTGGGGTGGCTGCCCCAAGTCTCATGCTTTTGGGGGCATTGTGATGGCAGACCCAGTTGTTCTCTGGAAGGGAGATGGGGAGGATTTCCTGGGGCTCGTGGGGCCGATGATGGTGGTGGTGACAGCAGCGGGGGGTGTCACCTACCCTCAGCTTCCCTGCACTCAGCATGCAGTGCCAGCAGCAGTCTGCTCCACCCCATTGCACTGTGCCCTGACAACCCACTGAGACCCAGTTCCCTGTGACAGGCAGAAGTGGCCTTTGTTCCCCACTGCCAGCAGAGAAGTGGGGCTCGGAAGGCTGGGAGAAGACAGCAGAGCAGAGCAGAGCAGACGGCCACTGGTACCACGTGGTGAGTGGGGGCTGGGCAGCGGGAGAGGCAACCCCTGTCTGCTGCTGCACTCACCACATCCTGCCCCAGATAATCCCTGGCCTGGTTGGTAAGGGGGCAGGGTGGGGATGGAGCAGGGCCTCTGGCAGAGGGCACTGCACAGAGTCCCATGCTGGGGGTTCTTGGGGGACATTGCCCCAGGTCCCCCCTTGGGACAGCCGTGAGTGTGGCTGTTTTTATATTATGTTCTTACACTGCTGCTCACCTTGGGCCTCATGGTTTTCCTGACGCTTTTCCATTTCCTTCTGCAGGCTTTGGCTCTGGCCCAACCAGAAAGGTTAGACCACACAAAAAATATGGAATATACATTGTAGCAGGTGTGTACGCTCTCTGTGCCTGCTTACACTGGTGTCATGGTTTTGCCAAGAGAAGCTTGGTAGACGTCCTGCTTTCCTTTATTTAATATTTCTTAGTCACATCCTTTCAGAGGCATTATAAACAGGGTCTGAAAGCTAATTTAGAAGCCATTATTTGGTCAGAATGTATCAAAGCAAAAAATCAACTGGACAGAGGGAAAAAAGGGGTTTTTGTGCCAGCCACTTCCGCCCAATATCCTTGAATATGGTTACCCAAATGCACAAGGACATTGCATTTGGAGTACTTGGAGTACTGTCGTTTGGTTGCTATTGCTCCAAAGCAAGATAAATTCGGGATTAAATCCTGGTGAAAGCACTTTTAGTTCTGATTTGTTTTCCTGGGCCAGGTTTGAGCTCTGGCTGGACATGAAATTTACCCCATGGCGCCCTCTAGTGTTGACTAGCCTCACACTGCAGTTGGCGAAGACACCTAAAGTTTCAGCGTCTCCTCGTATAGGCAGTGGAATTAAGGGTGCTGTGGCACCTCCTGTCTTGAAGTGGTTTCTATTGTATAAAGGGCTAAAGTTTGGTTCAATGCATCTCCGCCCTCCCCCGCCATATCCTTTCCACTCAATCAAAACTCGACCCATAACAATGAAATAAAATTACTCTAGACCTAGTCTCAGGGATCGCTCTGTTAGTCTGTAGCTGCATAAATAGCAAGCAGTCCTGTAGCACCTTAACAAATGTGTTAAGTCATGAGCGTTTGTGGGTGAGGCTCACTTCCTCAGCTGACTGGAGGAGAAGTAGATGTGGGTTTTTCCCTTGACAGCTCATGACCTAAGAAATGCGTTAGTCTGGCATGTGCTTCCAGACAGAGTGTTAGTCTAGCCCTAGTGTTACAGAAACAGCTGCAAAGTGCAGACTTACAGCAAGGGCAGCGGTATGTGTTTTGGGCTCACGCTGGTTACCACAGTCCAAAGAATTCAATGACTGCACCTGAAATGGCTTAACATGGACTGTGGCCAAAAGTTGGCTGTTTGCTTTCTGGTGTCATATGTATTTATTGGACTGATTTACCCCTTCCCATGAGCAGATTTTTATACCATCCCCCAGCTGACAGCCTCCCCTTGACCATTAACAACATCTTGGAGTGGTGCCCCATTAAAACTTATTGCCAACCCCCGACTTAGCCTGTATAGGTTACCTCTGCCGCTTAGGTCTCTAAGGCTACGCCTACGTGGCCAAGTTATCACGAAATGACAGCAGTTATTTCAAAATAACTGGCATTGTCTATACCCTTATAGCTCGAGATTGGCTTAAACTGTGACGCATGCGCAGTTTAATAAAAGACTCCCGAAATAGCTGCCTTTGACCATGCAACCCACTTGTGGCCTTGAACCATTTTGTGAGATAAGGGGCGCACTATTCCAGCGTCCCTGTAAACCTCATTGCATGTGGGGCACAGCGATGCCTCCAAATAGGGCTTTATTTCGGCACGCGGCACAGTTTAGACAGTGTAACATGCCAAAATAACCTATTTCGAAATCTACTTGGAACGAACTGCACAATTTGCATAGCGCAAGTTAGGTAGCTTATGTCGAGGTTAGGGTGCATCCAGCCAGAGCCTCGGAGTGCTTGTCAGCTGCAGCACTTGTAGTTCTGCATATGCCTATTTTCAGCATAGATGTCCTGCCCAGCGATCCCTCTACCATGTGCAGAATAAATTTTGTTATTTGTACAGAGGCCTGGTTGGTTGTTCACCACCTATAGATCCACGTGCCGCCAGCTGTGGATGCTCAGCTAATCAGCTGGGCATCACTTGAATTTCTCCTGGGTGGCTGCCCAAGTGCTCAGCTTTCAGGGAACACTGACCCAGCCCCGCTCATAAACACGCTAAATGCTCTCAGTGTGCGTCTGCACACCTCTGAGTGGGTGCGGGTGCACGTAAGCCTGAGTGTCTCTCTCTCTAGAATAGGTATGCTGGACTCTCCGTGTGCGCCCTGCCGACTGTTGGCCTTCACCGCCCTAACCTCTGGAAATCACAGCTGCTTCAGAGGAAAGGGGAGCGCCATTTACTTTCTCAAGTATTTTCCTCAGTTGATTATTGTGAGTAACCAGCTATAGGGTTCCGAGTGATCTCTGGACGCAGGGTCCCTACCCGGGCTTCATAAATTCCTTCTTCTACCCAGTGATGTCAGTGGAGCTACCCTGATTTACAGCCTCTGAGAGACTGACCCAGACAGTTCTGGTGCGATTGCAACTTTCAGGTGCAGTGGAAGACTTGCTCTGCGTGGCATTTGATTTGTAGCTAAAGAAGAAGCAAACCCACCATTTCTTCTTCAGATAACCCCGATGCAGATGGACGTGTCTGCCTGGCGCTGGTTACCATCTGCTACCATTAAAGATATGACGGTACCTCCCTCAGATCTGCACTGGCATTGAAATGTCGTCAGAGAATTTAATGCAGTTCCTCAGGCCCCTCGGTCTTCAAATACTTACGCACGTGTTACCTTTTAGTGCAGTTGAATACAATGGGACTAGTCACCTGCATAACATTAAGCAGCTGCTTAAGTAATTGCAGGAGTGGGGCCGAACGGCTTGATTTTCGAGAGGCTGAGCTTTTGCGGTTGCCAAAGACGTCAGTGCTACCCACTGGTGCTCCACGCTTTTGAAAATCAGACCATGCTACTTACTGGTTTTTAGAAGAGACCCTGATCCTGTACATACTCAAACACTTGACTAACTCCAACGCATTTGAGTCGCCCCATTGAACCCAACGGAGGTCACCTGTATAACGGTGAACATGCGTGTAGCAATCTCTAGGGTTAGGGCTTGGTGAAAGGTGCCTGATTAAACAACCCTGGAAAAATGAAGTGCACTTTAAGGACTATGGCTATGTCTACACCAGAAGCATTTGTCTACAGAAGTTACTGTCGACAGGATAATCTCGACAGACCCTCTGTCAACAGATCGCATCTACACCCAACTTGCTCAGTCGACAGGGAACTGCTAGACTGCACTGCCCTCTGGTGCCAGAAAGCAGAATGGCAACTCTGCAAAGAGGGCTGCCTGGTGACCAGAAGTCCCCTGTCTGTAGACGGAAGTGTCTACACTGCATTTTTGTCCACAGTACTCTGTCCAGAGATTGCTATGCTTCAAATTTTTGAGGGATAACACTGTCGAGGAAAATGCAGTTCTGTCGAGACATGCTCTTCTGTCGACAAAACGTTCCAGTGCAGACTCAGCCTAATAGATTTGTTTGGGCATAAGTTTTATGGGCAATATCCCACTGGCTACGATTACACAGTGATCTGTCGACTGATCAGACACTGCTGGAAGAGATTTCCCAAGAAATCAACAGAGTGCAGCCATGCACAAAAGCCAGTTGGAAGAGCTCTCCTCTCTGTCGACAGAGCAGATGGGCTTCATAGCTGCTCTTTCGACAAAACAGTCACCCAAAAGCACAGCAGACAGGGATGCCCATTGTTGTGGATGCCCTGTCTGTCGAGAGAGGCCCTCTGGGGTGGTTACACTGCTTTTTGTCAGCAGAACCTGTTGACAACAGCGTTTTGCCTCAAAAGCATTGAGACAGAATGCTGCCAGCAAAAGGGCTGTGTTTTGTCGAGATACTGGCGACAAATCCCATTTTGTGTCTGCACGTTCCATGAGCTGTTGACAAAACCAGGCTTTTGCTGGCAAAGCTTGCCGGCATAACCACAGCCACACTGTCAGCATTTGATTAAGTGAGTTGTTGCCCACAAAAGTTTATTCCACCGCCATATGTTAGTTTTTAAGGTACCACAGCACTGCCTTTAAAAAAATCTGTATAACCATCTTTAGAGACACATTTGCAACAGGCCTTCTTGTTGTTGTCCTGGATACAGACTCACATGGCTATCCCTCTGATACTAACAAATAATTCAGTTTCCTTGGCCCATTTAGTCCCTTGGCCTCTTTGCTGAGACAACACAAACAGCACTAATTTCTAATTGTGATTTGCACACAAGAATTCCTCTCCAAAATGAACTCTCATTGCCAGCTCATTTTCCTATAAGCAACCTTCCAGCCATGAATGGACAACGCTGTTTGATCCTAGATGTTTCAGATCTGGTGAACCCTTACCAATTTCCTGAGCCACTAGTGCTCACTGGAAGGTGCATAACTGGTGATTGAAGTCGTTATGTGTTTATTGTTTAATTTAGGGCTTTAATCACTGAATGTCTCTGGCATCCACCTCTCCCAACTTGGAAATATTTATGGTACTTGTAATTTTCCATAGTCAGAGCCACTTATAAAGATGGATGAAGTTTCACAACACTGCTGTGAAGGAGGCATGTCTTAATATGCCCACTGCCCGGGGAGGTAACTGAGGCATGGACTGCTGATGTGATTTGCCAAGGGCAATATGATAATCCCATAGCCCGGGGAAAGAGCTGAAGAATGTTTTTTTATGATGAGGCAGCTGGACTGGGATTTAGGAGGCCTAGAGGTTGCTCTTGGGTCTGCCACAAAATTCTTGTGGGTCCTTGGGTGTGTCACCTCATCTTTCTCCCCCTATACAAGATGAGGCTCATGGCGCTTCCTTTCCCCTAGCAGTCAATGGAGGATGAAATCCCATGGGAGTTAAGCACCTAAATACACGTGGGGATCAACACCTACACTCTTTGGGCAGACTTCTCTGTGTGTTTGTACTGAACCCAGTGAGATTCCCTTCTCAGCCAGGAAGCTCTCTTAGAATGACAGACAATAAGCACACAATTCCGTGGCTCCAGCCTCGTGCCCCCCCCCGCCCCCCCCCAGAAAACGTGTTTAAATGTTTATTTCATTTTATCTGCAGGTTTTTGATCCACTTGGGAAGGTCCATGGTGCTGGAGGCAGGAGTCTGGTGCTCACCCCTGGCTTTGGGAGCAGCCTCCTGCCCATTCCCTCCTTGCCTGAAGCAGACCAAATTTCAGCCCAACTTGGTTGTCTCTACATCTGTTCGTCTGTTCCTTATTCAAGACCATGACCTGTGACCTTCAAGGTCAGACATTTCTAATCCCACCAACAAGGCTCCTTGGTCAACCTGGGCTTCTGGCTCCAAATTCCTAGCTATGAGAGGCTCTGTCTGCATAACGTCTGCACCAGGAGCCGCAGGGGAAGAGCACAACCTCACTTTAGGCCAAATAAAACCTGGGAGCCAGTGGCGTTTGGGGAGTGAGAACCTTTACAAGAGCGCAGCTGGGATGCTTCTAAGGCACTTTCAAAGTGATGCAGCAGTGGATCGGTTCTCAGCCACTGAACCGGACCAGGAGCCAGCCTGGAGGTTCCTTGTGCCTACTGGGCTGTGAACGGAGGCGGAGAGGGAATCCGCAAGCCCTGAGCGGAAGGGCGGGAGAAGCGAGCTCCGGCCGTGGTGAGCCTCCTGTCTGCTCCCTACAGGGGCCTTCGGAGCGGCCAGCCTGAGAGCCCGCACGGCGAGAGACCATTGCCCGCCCCGCCGGTAGGTCCTGGGGCTGTGGGGAGGGAAGAGAGCTCAGGTCTCTTCACTGCCAAGCGGACTTTAGCTGGGAGGTTTTCCGGCGCGGGCCTCGTGAGGAGGGAGCGAAGACACTTTGCAGAGGGCTCCGGACAGAAACCCACCGGCTCTTCGCCGCTCGAGGTGCTGGAAGTGTGGCGGGGGGAGGGGGGAGGGTGTCCGCCTCTTGTTATTCCTCCTCTCCCCGGGGGGGGCTTCGAGAGGCCCCGACTCCCCCGAGCTGAGAGCGGCCTTCCGGCCAGAGCGTCCGACGAGCCAGGCCCCGGCCCGGCGGCGGGGTTTGAGCGCTCAGAGCGCGGCTGGGTGGGCAATGAAACGCACGGAGGGCGAAGCGCTTCCATCCGCCGCGGCAGGCGGGGCGGGTCGTCAGCCCACCGGGACCTGGCCGGCTTCGCTAGGAAACTCGGGCAAAGTGACTGTTCACAAGGGAGATCGGGGCGCTGGGTCGGGGGGTGTTTTCCCTCGGGCCACCAGCTTCCCGGATGGCAGCCGTTCCGTGCCGACTGCGGCTAGCCGGGAGCTGGCTCGCCAGGGGGGCCTGGGCACGGACGGACCGCAGAGGCTATTCCCAGTGCAGCCTGCCGGCGTGAGCAGCCTCCGTTGCTGAGGGAGGCTCAGAACTGAGGCCTTACGGTTCCGGCTGGAAATGAGGTCCCTGGCAGGAGCCGCTTTCGAAGCATCCGGTCGCGGCTCGTCTCTTGACGCTGCCTCACGTGGCCTCCTTTCCAAAACGCCATCTCTGTGCTTTTGCAGGGCTCCGGCGCCGCTCGGAGATGACCCCGGAAAGGGCGGGGGGCGGTGAGAGCAATCGCCGGGTTCAGTTAGAAAACCCCAAAGGAGAGAAGGCGGCTATTTAAAACAACGCCTGCGCAAGGGAGCGCAAATCGTCCCAGTGCATCATATGGCCAAACCCTCCCCTCTGCGGCACTGTCACCTCCGCCCAATCTCAGACGTGTGAAGCCCATGGGGGTGGGGGGGCGCCAAGGTTTTTGGATTAAGATTGAATATTAGAATTCGTGCACGACGAAGTGGCCGCGTGCAGCCGAAATAAGGCCCCTCGTGCGCTGCCTGGACCTCTGAGAGCGGCCAACACGGGACGTGACTTGCCCCTGAGGCTACTTCAGGGAATGGTGCAGCTTTGCCAGGATTTCCATGTTCGTCCTCACGTCTTTCGTTTGACAGCTGGAGCTGCTTTTAAAACCAAATTGCCTTCCTCTGGCCTTCTACTAGCCACATGAGTGCCCAGCCACGAGCAGCGATCCGGGCCCGCCTCTTTCAGAGCAGAGTTTTCTCTGCCTGAACTTGAAGGGGATAATTCAATTATTGAGAGAGAAGATTTTCTTCCTCTTCTAGTAAAGTCAAGGACAATGCTATGTATGGTACAGATTTCCCCCGGTACCCTCCTTCTTAGGTCTTATCCAATGACCCCCTCTCCTCGCACGAAAAATTGACTGTTAAAATGTCTGCATCAGGAACAGATTTGCGGAGGTCATTCAGACAGCAAGTGGAGCTGAGTAGGCTAGGAACAATCTCCAACACTCACCCACCACGTGCAGACATATCTGGTGTATTTAATGCGGAGGCGTCGGCGAACGGTCTTTATCATGTTGCTACCTTTAAACCAGATTGAGGAAAATACCTGGAAATGCAAAGCAAGCGTGCAAAATAGCTCAGAAGGGCCTTAGCGGCGAAGACTCGGTCCTTAAGGCAAGCCGGTCCCTGAACTACAGAGTCCGGTCATTAGACAAAGGCAGTTTGTATCTATGCTTGCAGAAGCCCTTGCAGCCCGCCGTCACGGGGATGTTTTGGACACCGGAACGCCTGCAAACCAAACCGTGGGGAAAATGGCTTCGAGTGTGTAGTTTGCAGCCACAGCCGGAGTTAGTTGCTAATTATCCGTAATTTTCGGACTATTTTAAGTTCTTCTGGTTGACAGACGTCTGTTCTGGAAACAGGACTGTCTGGCCTATGAATGCCCCTCTGCACTCCACGCCCGATGTGTTTTGCACGTACAGTTCACATTCCGTGTGCTGAATTCAGTAATGGTATGAACAAAGTATCCGGACTGCAGTCCGGAGCAGTTTGCAGCGTTTACAGACAACACTTTAGGGGCGAAATCTAGTTGGAGAAGTCTGTGCACAGGGCCTGGGCCCTAATAACCAACTCTGTGCTTTTCTGGGAAGTTTTCTTAAACGGTTGTATCGTTCCCAAAGAGGTGTAAAGAGTTTTCTTCTGTGAGTGATATAGCCACTGTGATTTACTAATCTCTTCGTTTATTAAAAGACTCAAATATAATAAATATAACCATGCAGCTATAGCTATCTATAACTATAACTATTTATGTATAGAGAGAGAGAGAGGAAAGTAAGACATCACACTTTATCACAAGATTAACTTCAATACATCTGTGGCAAAATCTCTTCCCTTCTTCGGAGGAGGGCTGTATTTCAAGACCAAACTGGCTGTGCAGCTTATGAAAATGGCTTCAGCCTTGAAGTTTATAACTCTCTTGTTCCCACTGCTGATCCTGGAAAGGATCCGTCCGAGCGCCTGAAATTCAGTCTATTTTCTTTTCCAGTGCCAGCTTGGGGAGGGTTTTACCACCTCTAACGTTTTTCTCAGTATGAGAGTCATGGGTCCCTCGGCGTGCTTTAAAAGTCTCCGAGGCGTTCACTCGTCGACCCCTGCTTTTAAATCTCCCCTCCGAGGCACATGCATCATACATAGGTGGGCGCAGAGCTGGGCTTCCCTCCCTGGCACCGGCGAGATTTTAAAACGGTACCAGGCCTTTCCCGCGGGAGCTGGTCCTGAGCCGGCGTTGGTGGCGTTACACCTCCTCTACTCCACTGATGCCATCGGGGCTAATGCGGATTTACCCCGGTCGGACGCAGGCCCGCCTCGTTTGCAGTGGCTGCGGCACTGAGCTGAGCAGGAGCAAGTTCTTCCTCCGCTGCGGCGGCCGATCGGCCGGGAGCTCGAATGTCGGGGAAAAAGGGGAGAAACCAGTTAGGTTTTGAACTAAGTGAACTAGCGCCAGCAAACGTCTTCGTGCCCGTGTTGTGCGTGAGGCCGCTAAGGACTAAGCCCCACGCCAGGTACTTACACCGGCATATAACGCGTGGGCCGGTTCCCAATCGGACCATCACGAATACAGACCGCGCGGCCCGAAAGTACCGACGTGCTGAGTCGCAGCTGCTAGTGACTAGTAACGGGGGAAAACCAGCGAGGTGATGGGGGGGAACGGGGGAAAGAAGCGGCCGAATGAACTGCGGCATCACTCAGCCGCCTTTCCGACAGTGACACCACTCCGGAGCCTTCGGGCGGGCGGTCTGGGGTGTCAACACCGGCATTTACATATTGGTTCATTGGTACAGTCCCCGTCAGTGCGAAAGGGTTAAAATACAGGGTAGATTCAGAATAAGACCCCGGATCATCTTGTTCTTAACGTGCCGGGCGTATTTGTATGTGGGATAGATGGGACAGATCGAATGAGGTATGGCCCAGTTTTTTTTGTGTGTGTGTGTGTGTGTGTGTGTGTGTGTGTGTGTGTGTGTGTGTGTGTGTGTGTGTGTGTGTGTGTGTGTGTGTTACTAGATATATGACAGGCCCATGTATCTGTGTATGTGCGATAGACCGATAGGATAATGCATGTCCCAGGTTTGTGTGTAGGTGTACAGATATCTATTAGTAGATATAGGACAGGCCTGTGTATATTTCGCTCTTTATACGTGCGAGTACAGCTAATGCGCCGGTTCGGCTGTTTTCCCCTTTGAGTCCCTTTCACCCCAACTTCCACAGGCCGCCTTGGACCGCGTCGGTAGAAACCCCACTTCTGCCAGCTCGGGCTCGGCTCTGGGGCGGGAGAGAGGCCTGGGTTTCATTACACCCAGCTCCGACGCCTGCCCCTGCCCGCCCAGGCCCGAGGCGAAGCCTTTCTGAAGAGCCGTAACACCCCCAAGTACGATAGGCGGATTCATAGCGGCTGTATGAGAGTCAGACGCTTGGAGAGCGAGCTCGGGAGAAGCTGAACTTTAGTCAGGGGTGTTTGCTTTGGGGGGGAGGGGAACCTCCCCGGACCTTTGTAAACCCAGTAAAGTTTCCCATTAAAACTGACGCCATAGGATGGCCCTAGCGGTCACGTCCACCTCGGATTGGTTAGCTCGCCGGAAGTCGCTCGCAGACGCCTTTTCCAAGAGATAAGTCAACTGCCAGGGACCTTTTTCCCCTTCCCCAAAAGTCCACTTTGTCACAGCCCCAGCCAGAGCCCAGGGCAGCTCCCCCTTCCCTGGGGCCCCAAGCCAGAAGTGACAGCTGCGTCTCCCCATCCAAGCTTCCTTTTCAAACGGCGGGGGGGGGGGTCCCTACCTTCTTTGGGGGTGCGATGAGTCGCCTCCAGGCAGGACAGCTGCGGTTTCTTCCGCTTCCCCTCCACCCAGCCTGGAGGGACTCGCCAGGACCCGCTGGTCCCCAGCTCAGAGGGGCCCGCGGGCGCGCACCCAGAGGGAGAGCTGAGGAGTCCTGCTGGGGATTTGATGCTGCGAATTGTCCAGAGAGGGCCACGTTCGCCAGGCTGGAGGCGGGTCCCACCCCGCGTCCCGGGACTGGACCTTGTGAAATCTGGGGCATCTCGCCACGGCCTCGCGAGGCAGCCACCCTGCCGGCAGGTGCGTTGGCGCCCGGCTCCCTAGGTAGCCCCTCGTCCCCTCGCTCAGACTCCGGGCAGGGGGACACTGCAGCCTCCGCGAGGCTGGAACCCGGGGTGGGCCGGAGCGAGGAGCAGCTGTTTGGTCTCCAGGAGAGTCCACATTCAGCCAGGCCTGAAGACGGTCAAAGAGCGCAAGAAATCCCAGGTGGGTCCCCAAAGGCGAGACAAGCCGCTTCGCCGCGGAAGAAGGTAACTAGCCCCCGTGGCCACGCAGGAGGTTTGCCCTCGGACAAGGTGATTCGAGCCGGGCTGCCGGGCTGGGGTGGGGGTGGGCTCCCCTCAGCACCAGGACCTTGAGTTAACTGTTCATTTGCAGCACCCGGGCGCTCCTCGCAGACGCGGTTCCAGCCCTCGCTCCGGAGTGGGCCCCTAGGGGAGAGGGAACCAGCAGCCGTGGCTTGGGAAGGTTTTCTGGGCTCGGTCGCGGGTTCCTTTTTGCCCAAATGTTCTTCTAGCGGAGGGCTCCGCAGGAGCAGAGGGGCCGGTCAGCAACGGGTCCCGCACACCAGGCGAGAGGCGAGGGGGAGTGGGTTAGACCTGCGGGCGCTGGTCGTTCACCCCAAGAAGGAGCATTATTCTCATCCGACGGCAGCACCTGCGTAGGAAGCGCCGAGCCGAGCCCGCCACGTGAGCTGGTACTTGGACCGGCTCTGATCCCGTCCTTCCAGTCCGCTGGAATATTTACCTGCAGAGAGCCTGGCCTTCCCCTCCCCCAGCCCCTCCCAGGTCAGAGTTTGCGGCAACCCCCCACCCCATTTTTGGCTCCCTGAGCGAGCGGGCAGCGGGGACAGAAGGCGGCTGGCGACCAGCCCAGCATCAGAAAGGTCTTTGAAAACCAAACCCCTCGCTATCGACCCTAGAAACCGAACTGGAGTAAGTAACCACGGCTGCGAATAACGCGCGCTTCTCGCAGCCCCGGAGGGTTTTTCTGCGGGGGGTGCAAGTGAGGGTGGGAATTTCTTAAACTCGGATCCGAAGCTTCCTAACAAAAGGACCAGCTGAGAAATGCCGAAGCTGTCTGGCTTAAAGCAAGTGCCCTCCTAACTTCCGCCCTGCGGCGCCTTTAACGCTGCTCTTTTAACTGGGGACACAATGGGCCGTTTAGACTTGAAACCAGGAGGTCATTGCGACAGGATTACCAAGTCCACTTACTTGGGGAGAACTAGTTCGGGTTATGTCTCCGCGGGTTCCTCTCTGCGCTGTTTGGCCGGAGAGCTTGGCTAGACCAACACACACTTGCACCCCAGTTATTGCAGCTCTAAGTTCAATTTCCTGGCAGCTCCCTGCTTTACAGTTGTCTAAAGCCAGGGCGCAAAAGATCTGTTAGTGCAACCGAATTCTTTAAGCGTAGAAAACTAAACCCTCGTGCCGCACCTTATAGAGAACCGCTTATTTCAACATCCCCACGCAGCCGGTCCTGAGTGAGCTCCCTTCTGAAACTAACCCGACGGCGGCAAGTTGAATATTTAATTTAAATAAGAGCCTCGTTTTCTATTTCCCCCCCGCGAGTGCCGGTGTCAGTCAGCATCTCTAACGCTTGACAATGGACATTGGTTACCAAGATGGAAGCCTCTTGATCGCCTGGAATCAGTGCGGCTGGATGAAAGTACTAGTGGAAGCAAAAAAGCCACCAGCCCTGAAAATGGCCAAGGCCGTGACGCTTCGAAGTCCTTGTGGGGACGTTCATGCCGGGGAAAAGGGCTTTGCACCGTGATCCCTTGAGGCGGTGTGTGGAGCGGCTCCCGGGCTCGCCGCTTCCTTCGGTGAAGGGGAATGTGCACACGCAGGCCGAGCGCTCGTCGGATCGTAAAATAAGTTTGTTTAAAACATTTTGGCAATTTACATTATTCCACGGCAATCAGCTTAATGCTTCCGATCTCAAGCTGTACCTGCTGCTAAATGGCTTTGTGAGGCTCAGCCACTCTGCCAAAATTCTCTGCTGCTAATTAAAGAACATTTTAATTGACTGAGTCAGGAACTTCGCAGCATCTGCAGAGACCCATAAAGGTTTAAAAATAAAGTTTGGGGTTTTTTTTCCTTTACACATCGTGAGCTCGAGCCTGAGAGGAACAGGAGCGACTTCACACCCGTGAATCGTCTTAGGGGATGTTTGACGTGGCTAAAGGCAGGGGCCGCATGTAAGGGGCAGCGTTCACAGGACAATTAATGTTGACCACAACGGCGTTTGAAACGAAGTGGGGTGTAAATAGGCCCGTGTGCGCCGCGGGAACAAGCCGCTGACCTCTAGTGCAAAGCAAACAAGGGGCTAGTTCAGTGTTTGTGCTGCGGCGGAAAACCCGCTCTTCCTTACCAGGTTTTGCCTTACAGGCAGCATCTGCAGACCGGAGGAGACTGATTCGGACAAACCCTGTAGCTGTAACGGAACGGCGCCCACGGTTTCTTTAAACAGAAGTAACCTTTCCCGTGAGCCATAAACTCTCCCCCGTTGCAAGGCCTGATTTTGGTCTCAGGTCCCGAACAGAAACCGGTGCTGCTTCGATTTGCTTCGTGGTGCGAGCAGGCCGTGGGAGGGGCACTGCGCGGATTCTAGCCTTGGGGTCTAAACCCTAATTTTAGTGCCTGGAAACATATTTACTGACAGCTGTTTTCCAATATGTTCAGGTGCCCCCCCCCCGACGGACCCACGTGGCTGTGGAACTGAGTTCTGTGCTTCCATTAAACGGACTCCGTCAATTTTTTTTAATCGCTCTTTTCTGTGCCTCACCTTGACTTTCCGCGGTTACGCCTCCCGCCTAGCATGACTGCCGGAGAGCAGACTGCGGGCTTTTTGTCTCGTCGGTGTGCCAGCCTTTGGCAGCGATTTGTTTCTAGCCGGGTTCATTTTCATAGCCAAATTCTCCTGTGCTTCGTGGGAATCTTTCCTACAACAAGAGGTCAAAGATGACTAACAGTAATAATCGTTAATAATATAATACATTGTAATTATGCAATGGTAAAACCACAAACAGTTGGCAGGGGGCCTCAGGCGCAGGGGAAATACCTGAAACTACCTTTAGCTCTTTTTAAATAAATCGACCCTAAATTACCCACTGATGGCGTCTCTGTCGGTTTTGCAAGGGAGGGAGAGTTTGTCCCGCCCCTCCTCCTGCCTAACTTTCTTCTGCCTCGCTTTCTTCTAATACACGCGCAATTAAAGCTGGGATGTGACATTTTATGCTGCATACGGGTTTTCACTGGTCCTCGGAATCTTGCCTCGCCTGTGGGCATTTCTAGCCTACAACCTTCTCTTCTGAATTTCCTCTTCATTATTCTTTGATCGCGGTTATTTCCTTGCACACCTTTTATGTGAGATTGCTATTCACTGTTTGGGATGCTGCGGCGTTGGTCTTGGGGTCTGTGTGGTCACACTGGCCCTTACTTAATAAACTCCTGGACATCAGGAAATTCATAACCAAATGAAGCAGGTTGCGCTGGTAAAAGGAAGAGGTTAAAAATACGCAGCTGTGTAACATAGGACAGCTTCTGCTTTTCAGTGTAGTTCCTGAGTTGATGACGCCTGTAAAACTTCTCGGGACTGAACAAATCTGGCTTATTCTATATCTTACCGAGAAGCATAACTCAGTTTCGTTTATCTTGGATGTACTGCAGATACCTGGGTTCTGCGAAAAAGCAGTTAACAGACGGTTACCGACCGTTTGAATTAGGCTGACGTTGGTTCAGAGAGAACTAGTTTTAATTTTAAGTGGGCAAATTAGTTGCATTTTCAGTTTTTTTTTGAAGAACAGAAGATCAATCAATTTTTTCCAAGTCTTTCTTTCTTTCTTTGCATCACAACACAGATACAGAAGTTTCTCTTATACTTGTCCGAAGATACAAAAAATGAAGCTATAGCTGGCAGCTGTCTGACTGCAAAGGGTGGGGGAGGAAAACAAACAAACAAACAAACAAAAACCCTTATTCTAGACACCAGACGCTGGAGTTGGAACAGGAATTCCTCTTTGTGTATCTGACCAGAGAGCGCCGCCTAAAGGTCAGCCCCGAAGTGTCACTTTACAGACCAGACAAGTCAAAATCTGGTTCCAAAAGTGCAGGATGAAATTGAAAAAAATGAGCAAAGATAATAGGGTGCTGCCAGAATTAATCGTTCAATTCTCATTGTGACAAGCGCACAACCAAAGCAAATTGGGGGTGGGGGGGGTCGAGGAAGGGGTAATGTTTATTTTTTTTCTTTGTTGTCGCGGTTGCAGCAATGTGAAGATATTTCAAAGATAGGAAGGGAGACAGCGATAGAGAGAGAGAAACTTCCAAACCACGTGGTTAAGAAATATTCTCACTGAGGGTTTTTGATTGTGTTAGGTGCTTTAAGCTGAAGCACAGCTCAAAAGAATTCATAGTCCCTCTAAGTTTCCTTTCGAATGGAGCGCCTGCCATTCTAGACTGTTAGAAGGGTTTTACAAGCCAACTTTTCAAATTTATCCATGTAACACATTCTGGTTAGAAATAGTCCTCAACCCTTAATGAACTGAAACCAAACACTCCAGAGGCCATTTCTGATGCATGGGAACACTGACAAATAGTCACTTCATAAAAACACGGAGCGTTGTGGAAGTCTAAATAAAGCCCAAAGAAAATCCATAATGAGAACTAGAGCGATCAAGTTTATCTAGCTGTAGATATAGCCAGTTATGTACTGATATATATTGATATATTGGCAAACACTTTCATCTTTCCTTGCCTACTAATTATTTTAGCAGAGATCTCTTAGCTAGTCCTATGGCTAAGAGTCCCGTCAGCTAGTTACAGACCAGCACGGCCATACCGCTGAGACTTTGTATCAAGTAACTCCACAAGAACACCAGTGAGCGTGGGGCGTCTAAATGTAAAACACTGGGAATATCATTCGCTGCAGACAAAAGCGGGGAAAGCCCTCATTGTAACACATCCCATCTGAAGGGTTAAAGCCAATAGACAAGCTATGTGGTTTTCTTATGATTATTGGTCTTATTGTGTAACTGTGCGTTATGGATGTTAAAGCTGGTCGTGTAATTAAATGGCACGTGCAGTTTTGTGTTCTTCCCGTACCCAGGCCGTTTGATTTCTGTAATTTGGGGGGATGGGGGGTTGCTAATCCCCAATTCTGAGCAGGGGAGGCTCGGTTACAAACCCAGTCTGCCCGGGCGCTGCTTTGCACACACGGAAATGCTGCTGGTGACAGCAGCCACTCTGATGCGGGCGGCTTTGAAGAAGGAAAATTAAAATGTTTGAGCTGGTGGTTCGGCTTTTTAACAAGTCTCGGTAGCAGATAGAATTCAAGGTCAGAGGCTTTGACAGGTGCGTGAGTCGGGGTGTGAGTTATCGGTCCCTGAAACTCCAATAAAGTTGTGCCCTAATACAGGCTTTTGAGTTTTTGCAAAGTTTGACTTCAGCTTAAACCTGCAGCTCTCTGGGTTGTCAGGACTGTGGTCCAAAGCTAACCAGCACATGTGAGATTTGAAAAGTACATCTCTCTGTGAAACCGCAGTCCGTGCCAAAGATGTTCACTAATATTTATTTCCATTTCTTATTATTTTCAAAAAGAGGCCTTTAGTGCACAAGATAAAACAAACTAGGGTGCTGGCTATTCGGTGACTGTACATTAGTTCTCTCTTTGTAACTCGGGATTGGATGGTGTTGCTGTATTTGTTGAATCTGTGTTGTCTTTCTATTCACCTCATCAGAAGTAAATTCTCTGAAGTTCAACAACATGGCTAAGTTTTATTGTATTTCCTGTGCAACAGATTTATATACCATCCCGTCTAGTCTTTTAAAGGCTTTGCAAATGAAATGAAGCTAAGTTATAGTCAAGTTGCAGGCTCCTCCCTGCACCTCTTCATCTCCGACGTGTTTTTTGGGTTGGCTTTGTTTTCCTTCTAATGAACTTTGGTAAACGCTAGGAAACGTGTACTTTAGGAAACAGGGCTATCTTTGTTTATTTCCTTTCCAGTGAGTTTATTTATTTAATCCTCTTAGACAAGAATGCAACATACAAGGTAAGACATTTAATTTATAGTTTTATTACATTTAAAAATGATGGCAATGGAATAGCCGAAGCAGAAAATCTCCGGGTCCTACTTTTAAAGGACTCTACATTTAAACCGTTTCAGGTGCTACACTTCTTGAAAAGTTCTACAAGTTTTCTCCTAAGAATTTAGGAAATTCCACAGACCTTGAACCTCAGTAAAAGTCTTCTGTGGGCTGTTATCCAATCTCCTCTACCATTTCCTCAGTTTGCTGTGTTAAATTCTTCTTCTTTATAAAAATGAGATTTTCTACTTAGCTTTATAAAACTGGCCATTATGATGTATAATCACGATCAACATATAATTTATAAACGCAAAAATGGACAAGTTCTTTTAAGTTCTTAGGTGATAGCTGTAAAACAGCTGTGGCCATACTTTTCCGACTGTTTTGATGGGTTCCAACTTTTTTAAAAAATTGCATCCAGTTTTTGGGGAGTGGTAGAGAGAAAATTAATTCTGAGTTTTTAATTTCCGGAATTCACTGGTTTGGTTTGATTGTTACAGTCTGCAGGAAGTTATCCAAAGATTGTCCTATTTTTTAACAAAAATCAGGTTTTTCAAGAGATATTCTCACGTGGGAAAAAGATGCTTTCAATTGCTTTTATTTAAGGCTTTAGCAATTTTTGTGCTATAGTTAAAGCTGAAATAATCGTTTGTTTCTCAGAGTCAATAGTATTTTACTGTTTCCTCTAGTCTATTTGCAAACTATTTGTAAGCTCCTGCAGGAGAGATCCGTTCTAGACCCTGTACATAGGAAATAATCTGAATAGATATTTCGTGAAATCGTAGGGGTTTTTTGTCTTTGAAAAGATCCTTTTGTTGCTTTTGTTTCCTAGCAACTGTTTTCTATTATAAAAGTTCAGATTGCAAGTGATGTCAAACAAAATGGCCGCCCAGGCGCCTTTCTTGGTAATTTTAGCCTTTGACCCAGGAATGAACTAGAACTGCTTTGTGAATTAGGTAGTTTCATGTTGTTGGGCTTTTATTTTTTAAACACAAGAACATAAAACTACCTGATTTACGCCAGTTACTCTCCTCGATTTTTTTTATTCAGGGCAGCTGGAGCAGAGGAAAATAATATGCACATTATTTATTTATTTGTTTTATTTATTTATTTATAAGATCAAACCATATTATTGGAATTTTAGCATCTAGCAGCTAAGCAAGTTGACCACAGCCTCTATTAGTTTTGGCAATAAAATTAAACGAGCAAAAAAAAAAAACCCTCAGGAATTGTGCATGCAGGGTTTGGGGTTTGGCTTTTTTCCCCAAAAAATTCCACTTCAGAGCCATTTTTCAAGAACGTCTGAGTAGGCACAGCATCCAACTCCTGCTCAATTCAATGGAATCAGGATCCTTCTTAAAAACAGAATTCAGTCATATTCGCAAGAGAGAGAACTTTTTTTCTCTTTTTTTAGAGGACTCGGGTAAGAAATCCACATCTACGCTTAAATGATAAAATATCCGTTCAGGGAACGCAGTAAAACTCCCTCCGCTTTTATTCAGTTCCCCCATTTTATTAAATTACGTTCATTATAGCGCACACGGTTGTAACTTTCTATTTCAGTTCTTTCCCAATGGTCCTACACAGTTTGGACGATAAAGCGCACGTGTCCGTGATTTGTCCTGATTCTTCGCTACCCAAATTAGAAATACACTCGATGGATAAGCCACTGGGTGAGTTTAACATAGTATAGAACTCCGGCAGCAAGACAACACACGGGTGTTTGTACACAGCGATCGGTGACTGTCTACACCGAGGCAGGTAGGTACACACACGCCTGAACGCCCGGCTGTGGCTCGTCTGCTCCCATCTGAGCACTGAAACAAAAGTTTATCGTTTCACGAAACTCAGACGATGCTCAGATGAAACTATTCGAGAAGAACAGAGGCAAAATTGTTGACGTACCAGCCTTGAGCTGTGCTAGGGACACTTATGATCCAAGTTATTTCTCGGGAACGTTCGTGGGCTCCTGAAAGCTACAGCTCTAGGCGGGATAACGTAGTACCCGGGAATGGAAATAACTTCGTGCGCCAGCGGGTGAGATGAGCATAACGCTGAGTGTTGTGTGCTCTGGGAGGCGATTTTTGCGGGCCTCACCCTTTCAGTTTGGAACGACTAACGATGGACGCGGTGGCCGAGCTCAGAGCGCATCTTCTGCTGTGAATTCGCTTGATTGTGGGACTGGAAGGGAGAAAAAGGGTGGGATTGCCTTTAAGCGGGGCTACGTGTTGTCCCTGCAACTGGTAACCCTTGTGCCCACCCTGCCTATTAAACTAGCAGCCGTGCCGAAAAGGGGGCGCGCAGGGTGGTGGTGGTGGGGGAAAGAGGTAGAAAAGTCAGCATAAAACTATTTGCATTCCATGCCTGTTAGAAGTTCTGCGGGTCCTTGTTAGAGAAACGACGCGAGCTGTATGTGATCACCAGAACATTACACCGGAAATGAACCAGCTTGCAAAGTTAATAATCAGCCACTAACCTGTCTTGTAAACGCACGGCCCCACCCCCCCAGCCCCGATTTTGATTTCTCTTGCACCGAGGTAAAGAAACCACCAAAGTTCATTGAAGCGCGTGGCTTTTACAGCGTTGTAACCGAGGTCAGAATCAGGCCCACGTGGGCTGTAATATTGGTTGAAAGCAGAAGCGGGTCTGTTTTGCAAGGGGGTGGGAAGGAATAAGGGGAAACATCCGATCTGTGCATGGAAACTGTTTACCAGGGTGCACCTGATTTGCCTGGCTTGTCTCTGAAGCGGTTTGTTTTCTTTTCATTCCAAATCAGAGGGATAAGCGAGAGCGACTTCACCTGAAGAAGCAGCGAGGTTGGGGCACTGCTACAAACGGATAACTGGGTCGTTTGCAAACCAACCTCCCCTCCTGCTCCGCACCCCCCACACCTCCCCACACACACGCGCGACAATGAACGACACCCCTCTGCTTCTGATTCTTAGGTATTCTTCCCGTCTGCCTGCAGTTCTCTCAACCCAGTTCCTCCTGAGTCTAAACCGTTGGCAAAATGCTGTAAAAATAGCGAGTTGAAAGGACGCCCCCCTCTTTTTTTGCAAGGTCTCATGCCACAGATTTTATTGAAGCAATTATTTAACAGCCCAGCTCTATTGCGCTTTGCTTTTCCTTCGGCCCTGAGTGGAAGCCTCCGGCGGCCTCCTCTCGCTACCACGGCTTGTTAATTCCACCCCCTTTCTCCCCAGCAATGTTTGGGTCCCAACTATAGCGCCGTGACCCCAGACCCGATCCGGATCCGGCTTACCCCGGCTGCCGCTCTCCTGAAGCCAGTGGAATTCCACGCGTGTAAAACTCCACATACAACCGGAAGAGCCGCACTTATTTCGAACAGCCAAAGGGGCAAGGGACTTTAGCCCCCACAATATTGGCTTCAAGCCCCAGACACACTTTATTTGAATGGTCTCCCTTTCCAAAGGCGCTCAAGGCGTTACTGGGCGAGGGGGCAAGGCGTTCCGAGCGGCTAAAAGATTCCAAGCCCTTTTTGGAAGTGAGTTTTGAGCCGGGCTAAAGTTTCGTTGCTTGGAAAATTGCCCACATGTGTAAGTTGTTTTGCTTCTCTCCAGACCAGACCCCCCCCGCCCGCCCTCCCGCCCGCCGCCCCCCAACTCACCGCTTGCGGATTTTGAACAGACGGCGGTATTGAGGCTCCAGGCAGCACAGGAAATGGGAAAGGTAGATCCTTCTGCTTTTAGGCTACAGAAACTCATTTCACATTTTTTTTAAAGAAAGACTTTTACTCCCTGGCTCAGGATTATGATTCGCTCTCGTCATGGGTTTTGCAAGAGCTCCTGGACGCCTTCCCCTTTCATAACCTCTTAGGCTTGTGTCAAGGTATCATTCATAAATTCTCTGGGCTGTAGGGTGAGTTTTGATTTCTGTTTCCTGCCCCGTTTTATGCCTTTTCAATCACTTACTGCATTTGTGTCATTATTTAGGGCTGAGTGTTCTTTCGCAGCTGCTACGTGAGCGCGAGGGATCTTGGTGAGGTTATTTTGGATGGACTCTTGCCCTTCAGGCTCTGGGTAGCTATGAAGTTCACTCCCAACTTTTATGCACTCGGTATTACCCTTATCTACTTGAAAGAAAAAATGTAGTGGATTTCTCCCAAGTGACAGGATATGAAACATATTGCGCACAGTCCCCATCTTGGCCCCTTGTCTCAGAAGCTCTGGATCAAGTCCTACAATCCTCACCCAATTCTGGCTTTAGATAAAACCGCTATTGAGGTCAATGGGCTTTTTGGCTGAAAAAGGAATATGGGATCGGAGCTCTTTGCTTAAGCCCCAGAATTTTTCCATCTTCTTCTAACGGACGATAAAGAAAAGAAATCACGTGGGAAAAGGTGCCATTTCCAATAAATGGCAACGCCAGTTTGCGTTTTGTTTTATTTTGTGTTTTTTAAAAGCGGTTACATGTGTTTCCGCCAAGAAACGGGTCTGTTTTTATTTTTTCTTGTGCCAGCTCTTACAAGTCAGTAAAATGGGACTTCCCCAGAGTTACGATGTGCCTTTTTAAACCACACTTTATATTTGGCTGTTTTCAGCGTAAAACTATCTGCCCCCACAATCTGATTGTTCAGGGAGAAATTTGGCTTCTGTGTATTTCAACTGGAAAAAACTATTTAGAAATTACTTCTGCCCCTCCCTGCCAATAATAAATATTATTTAGAAATAGCAACTGGGTTAAAAAAGCACAAAACCTCAGGACTTGGAAAACTGTGGCAGGGATTCTGAAAACAAAACAACCCAGAAATGTGGCTATTTTCTAGATTTCTGGGAAACAACGGCTTCCTTTCCCACTTCCTGTATCCAGTCCATAAAAGCCCAGCCCTAAAATGAATCCCATCTAGTAAGTAAATTGTGCAAAAAGTGTACATCAGCTGTCCAATTATAGCAAAGTTTGCATCAAAGCAATGTCAGAATCTCCAGCCAGGCCACTTTCTCTTCTGCTTTTCCTTGTCAGACTTATTTGCAAAGCGCTTAACTTTTCGTGGGGTGTCTGGTGTGTGGTTTTATTTTTAGTCCAGTCTCTAAAATGTAACAGGCGTGAAAGCGCATCCTCAGACCAGCTCAATGTGGTATTAAAATACAGTGGTGCAGAGGAAAATAGACCACTCTCCATTCCCCCTCCCCTCCGCCAGGATATAGGAAGATGATATATGGTGATGTAAATGAAAAGTTAAACCACTGGGCAAACAGAAACCTCCAAAGTAGCCAAAGCAAATGGGTTCGGCCGGTCTCCTTGTGTGGTTTCCTTCCACTAGGGATCTCCAGACCTTTGGGTCCCTGCGTCCCACTCACACTCGTTGGAGTCTTTTCGGTTTTAATTTATATGCTACCGAAAATTATAGACTCAGCAGCTGACATGCTTCATAATTATTTATAGGAGGCGCACTAGGATTTTCCCAAGCGTATATTTCTTACAGGTAAGACATGGACAATTTATCTCGCAAACTGAAACCAGGTGCTCGGTTTCAATTAATGTTGAATTGTTTCACACACCCTTCACCACCAGCTCGGCGGTGATCGTGCACCCCTCAGCGACATCATAGCCAGGCACCCGCGCACCCGCAGCTAAGGAGATTGGAGCGCCGCAACACATTCGCATCTCTTCGGTCTTTCTCAAGCGACCCGCGTCCTTGGGAAGTTCCTCCAAGTCCGTTGTGCGGCGGAGGGTTATGTTTGAGATTCACTTCTGTAAGGCAATAAAGCTCAGCAATGCGCCAAGGCTCGCAGCGGGCACGGATTTCCGTCTGAATCGCTTCACAAGGAGCGTTTGGGCGGCGCAGCGCCTCCAGCTCTCAGGGAAGTTTAAAAAAAGAAGTTAGCACAACGCCAGGCTTACCCCGGCGGGTCACGCAGCCGCTTCTGGTTACTGGTGCACGGGGGAGGTTGTTGTTACGGAGCCCGGTCCCGCACACTTACCCAAAAGAGCCACTGTGCTTGGCTAAATAGCCCCACAGAAGTCAGGGGTCCCCCTTCTGTTCTCCCCTCGGTTCAGATCCAGTCGGAGTGAAAAGGATCTCCTGGGGATTTCCCCAGACGTAAGTAAGAGGAGACCCTGAGCCAGTGGAACCCGTCACCCGTGTTGGTCGGGGCGCTGCTTCGAGATCCCAGCCCAGTGGGTCTCAAAAGATTCCCGAAGGCGCTCGAACCCGTGACAGAATTCGCTCTTTTGTTGTTAGCGCCAGTGGCCTGTATTGAAGTATTTAAAATATTAAGCACAGAACTGATATTGACTATCCTCACACACCCCTCCCCCGAAGTATTCTAGAAAAGAGGCTTTGGACTGTAAGAACTCGGCTAGAAGGAGACGAAGCCAAGCGATTTAGACGTGTGTCACTCCACCGTTCACGTGCTGGTCCAGGACACATTTTAGAGGCACTAAGGAAAAATGTAAAGGGTTGCGGTTCCTTAAGTGCTTTTAGAATTTTGCTCGGGTAAAATTTTCTTTGAGATATTTCACCTCCATCTTGTGTTTACGTCGCTATCCATGAAATGAGAGCGAGAGAGAGATAGAGAGAGAGAAATGTTTTGTTTTCTCTTAATTTGAAGGTGGTCACTTACCACCCAATATCTGATTATTTGTCAGATCCCCAGGACATACCAAAGAGACATAAGAGCAAATTTAGAAAATATTCTTACTAGCTAATCATTGCTCAGCAAGTGAGAGTCTATTAACTTTAACAAAAATTCTCTGTGAAGGAACGTACAGTTCTGAAGGACCAGGGAAGCACATCCTTCCAGACTACATCTCAGCTGAAGTCCGGGGATCATTTTGCACACAGTCACCTAGAACGTAACCAGCATTTTAAATCTCAGGGTAACCTATTGGAAACAATGCAGCTGACACGATTTGGCTGAACGGGCGCTGGTTCCTCCACCGTCCAGACTTGTGTCTCTAACGCCTGTGTGATTCAGCTCCTGAGTAGTTAGCAAACAGAAGAGCATCCCCCCCCCGCTTTTTTAAATCATGTTTACACACAAGTGGGTTGTTTTTCATACGTGGGTGTGTGCATGTGAATGGGGGAGTAAGCAGCCGGCTAAAATGTGCAAGCCTCCTTTTCTTTTCCAGCGGCAGTAAATTCAAGGCTATAAAAATCAAAGCCAGCTAATGTAAGTTTTATTAAACTCTTTAACCGTCACAAGTGTAACGCGTTCTGGAACAAAGCAGGATCCGCGCGCTCTGTATTTACTGGCCTCGTAAAGTCAAAGGACGGCTCCTGCCTTCACGCGGTGTATCCGACTATTTTAGCCCTAGCAACCCAAGCCGGGGGTTACCCTGGGAAGGACAGGGGCTCGCATTCTCACTCCCCTCAGGCAGACCCAGCCCTCTACCATGCAGGTAATCCGGGCCGCGGGGTAAAGTAACAACAGCGATATTTAAAATTTCAACTAGACGCCGGTTATTTCCCTGGGTGAGCAATCCAATTTTGACCCACTCCGGAAGGGTTAATTCTTTATAACCGGCCCCTCCCCTAGTTTAACAATGCAGGAATCTTCCTCGCCCTCTCTCATAGCTAACTTTGCAGCCGGATTATACATATTCTCCGGCTTGTTACCATTGGGCCACTGCATGGCAAAGGCTTTAATCCCTATTCCCCCCCACCCATGATGCTTATTAAAGCCAGAGAGAGCCGAGTGCCCCCCCTCCATATTTCAGAAGCAAATCTGCCCGGGCGTATGACCCCCGCGCTGCCTGCCTCGTGGCTTCCCAAGCTTCTGACGTTTTGCAGCATTGCATAAACATCCAACAATCCATCCTTGATATGGAATGCACCGGCGAATGACAGCCCTGCTCAGCCCCCCTTTGCCTCCGATTGATTTACGTCTCCGCTGACGCTTTATCAGGCGCACGGAAAAAGTTTGACCAATCATTTTGCTAGGAGCTCACAACACAGCAGCCCAACTGTACTTTGTTGGCTGGGAAGTTGGAGAAGGGGGTCGAGTACAAATCTAGATTTGTCCTATATATTTTTTTTCCCTTCATTGAACCGTGCTTTGTATGATGTCTGAGAATGTCCATTTCTGGAACTCTTAGCAATTATTATGTCGACTCTATTATAAGTCACGAAAGTGAAGACTCGCCTTCAGCTAAATTTTCAACTGGGCAATATACGAGTTCCAGGCAAGTTGGGCACAATGAGCAGCTAGAATTCCCCTCCTGTAGTTTCCAGCCAAAACCTCCAGTTTTCAGCGCTTCCTGGACTCCTTTGAATGCTCATTCTTCTGGTACCCTTCCTTCGGTCTATCATCCATATATTCAACATCAAAGCGTCCCTTCTGATAGCAGGTATCTACGGAGCTGGCTGGATCCTGTGCCCAGAACAGAGAACATAGCCGGGCAGGGATCAGTCAAAGCAGAACCTCTGCTGGGCCACCCCGGGGAAGTCCATAAACCAGGAACACAGGAGTACAATTTAGAACCTTCTGCTGGAAGGGAGGCGATCGTTGCCAATCAAAGGCCCAGCTTCGAGGACAATAAAGTTTGTGAAGGAAGCGAGGACAAAGACAGGCCAGATCAAAGTAAGTTATAAAAGTGAGGAAGTAAACAGCATAAAAGCTGCGGAGGTGCCATAAATCGGGACAATGCAGAGCCACGTTAAAGTCATGTCTGAAAGAGAACGCTCGGATTACTGGTGCCAGCCTAAAGGGCCGGAGATGGTGGCGGTGGAGGCGAGCGGGGAGACGGGCATTGCTTTTATTAAAACTCCTTAAGCAGTGTATAACCCGGAGGTCTCAGACCAGCCTCTTCGCAGACGTGCGCTCTGTCCTGGCTTAGCCACAGCCAAGGGGGACGTTTCCCTGGAAGCGTGCGGGGAGGGAAGACAACTTGAGCACGGGAAGGGGAACAGCGGGTGGAAAGTGGAATAAAGCCGGAGGGGGGGACGGGGAGGGAAAGGGAAGGTGGCGGAGTCCAGGTGGAGAGGGTGAGCGGCTCTCACTTACCTCGAGAGCTCCGAAGGAGACGGCTTGCGCCCGTCCCCCGGCCCCAGCCACCTTGCCGCTTTCTGCATGTGTATGAAATGTAACAGGGGTCTGGATGCTTCAGGGCCGCTCTCCCAAAGAGAAAAGGGGGTCTGGGCTCCTCGGGGGTTTGTCGGTAATGCCGCAGATTGGCGAACTGTCCGTGGGCTTCTTGGGCGAGCCGCGTTCTGGAAAGCGGCTCAGGCGGCCGCATTTCTAACCCAGGCGCAGCTCATGCTCCTGAGTGCGCCCTTCTGCACATGGGTTCGCGCCCGCAGCCCTCGAGCAGACCGTCAGGGCTTCTTTAGTACCTGGCGTCGCCTGAAAGGTAAAACGGGGGAGCGAGGGCTCGGGCTTAGCTCAAGGAACCCGCGAGCCGGGCTCCGGGAACAGGCAGGCGCGAGCTTCGCCAGCCGCAGACCCACCTCCCCGGCATGTGTAACTGCACCTAGATTTCTCCCCTCCTCAGCGACGCTTATTATTTTTGCCATGGGCAAGGGCGATGGCGGTAGCTGCCGCCTGACGGCAGACAGCAAGAAGCAAGCCAGCCTCCCGCTTGCTCCGCGCGCAAAAGGAAAGTCCTGCTCCATTGTGCCGGGCAGAGCTCCAAACCAAACTGCGGGCGGGAGCTGGAGGGCTCGGGCGGCCTGATTCTGACTCACTGGCAGTGCCGGCCGCGAAGGCTGCTCGGAAGGTGCAGGTAGCCACCCCGGCAGCGGCTCTGCGGGCTCTCGGGTAGGCGGTAAGGACGAGCGGTTTGCTGTAACGCGCACTTTAATTCTGGCGGGGGGTGGTCGCATTCCAAGAAACCTCGAGCACCAGAGCCAGGAGAAGGAGCTGCTCTTCACAGACCCCTTCCGCCGGCTTCACCAGCCGTTTCCATGTGGGGGGAAAGTGTTACATAATAAGCAACCCAGGGCCGCCACCTGATTTTAATTTGTTGGTTGGATTTAAGATGGACGACACGCCCTAAATCATTTCTCCTTCGCTCTCCTGGCTAGAGGCTGCTAGAATCGCTAGAGAAAGCTGTTTTCCGGTGTAAAGAGTAACGCTTTTCCAAGAGGAACTTCTACTTAGAAAGAGCGAGCGAGCGAGCGAGCGAGCGAGAGAGAGAGGTTGTGTACGCTCTCCGCTGCCATTAAAAGATAGGTACCACAACTAACGGTATCAATTATTCACAGCTTTCTTCCTCTTTAATATTTAATTCTGCATATTAGATTAAGTCAATTACACTAAGGAAATAGCCGTGCAGGTCTGTAAGATGCAGTGCTTACAGAGGAAGACGAGCAGCGTTACTTTGAAAATATTCAATACATGTCATTTTACGCAGAGGAAACATTTTGTTGGTGGTTTTTGTTGTTGCTTGTTTTTTGTTTTAAATCTAGTGCTCCTTTTAATTGGTGTGAAGGTTCATGGCTTTAGCTACAATCGCAGAAGAGGCAAGGGGAGCAAGAATAGAGGAATGTGTCCTGGTCAAACTCTTTGCATTTTATTTCCTCCAGCCCCCGAGTTAACTAACGGTCAGGCAGTTTAATGCTAACGTGTAATTGGTAGACGTGTGCAAAGCATTCTCCCCACCCAAAAAAGTGTTCCAGCGCACCTGCCAGGGTGACACGTTCACCCGCTGCACCTTTTGCACTGACGCGGTTGTGTTGTTCACACACAGGAGCTGGGCCACTGTACTCTTTCTTCGTTTCTGATCTTTGCCCCAAACTCTTTCCCCCTCTCCTTCGATTGGCGGAGATGACTGGGAAAAATGTTCTTCTTTCCTGGATCTGTCCTACTGCATTACTTACCTTTGTAAAAGGTCTGCAAATGCCATGGTGTTTCTGCAGTGCATGGACCAGACCGTACCTGCGTATCCCTTCAGCCCTTAGAGTAATGTTTATTGGAGTAAGACCATTACTTGGCACTTAGCAAAAATAGGCATGATTTATTGAAGCCTTATGCAGAGGCAATCTACGTGTTTTCCAAAGCCTAATGCAGCCAGGACTGGATAGTCATACGTGTCCACATGTACCTGCAAGATGCATAGCTTACTCTCAGCCCATCTACATCCATACGTTTTTGTGTGCTTGGATATATGCACATGTACCTACACAGGTATAGGCCCCGATCCTGCAGACACTTGAGCGCGTGCTTGACTGGAAAATAATGAGGAGCCATTTCAGGTGGTCAAAGTTGAGCAAGTGCATCATTGTTTGCAGAATCAGGTCCTGACCATCAACCATGTACAGTGAGAGGTGTACTTTTATGAACATATATGCGCACACACCCACACCTGAGTACACGCATCACCGTGTGCACGTTCACGTAGCCTTCTTCTGGTAACTCATTACTCAGCGGACATGCATTCTTATGTCTAGTTTTTAATATTTGATGGTGTTATTGATTGGGAGCGTTCTGAACAAGGAGCAGGATACGTCGTACTGATCTCGCTGCTTCTCTTTCAGCCAACCCAGCGGCCAACTGGCTCCATGCCCGCTCCTCCCGAAAGAAAAGATGCCCTTACACCAAATACCAGACCCTGGAGCTAGAGAAGGAGTTCTTGTTCAACATGTACCTCACCCGGGACCGCAGGCACGAAGTGGCCAGGCTCCTCAACCTGAGTGAGAGACAAGTCAAAATCTGGTTTCAGAACCGACGGATGAAAATGAAGAAAATGAACAAGGAGCAGGGCAAAGAATAAGCCCCCCGGTGGCGCGCGCGCCCTCTGCGCTGCTGGGCGATCGCTTCCGAGCTGCGCGCCCGGTGATAAATCAAACCTGATGTGTTTCGCTCCCACCTTGGCAAGCGGGAAGCTGATCATGTTTCCTTATGGTTGCCCGTTAGAAAGCTACTCCTGTAAAGGTGTGGGACCCATGCTGGGGGCTGTTTCCATTCCGGGGGAGGGAAAGGGGTGGGGGGTGGGGGTGTCCCAGGCAGTGTAAACAGTGCAGGTCCGTAGCTGTGTTGCAATCAGGACATGTTGCCTATATTCCAAACGGACAGAAAAGCCACTAACAACAGCCACCGTGTCAGAAATAACCATACTCTATTACAGCACAGACCGCCCCCCCGCCTTTCTCTATTCACATGTTTGTGTCTCCTAGCCAAGCCACACCACATCCCCACGGGCATAAGTTGAAGTGGCAAAGAAATCGGACCCCTTACTAGAAGGCAGACATTTTTTAAGATTTGAGTTTAATTGCAAGCAATACATCATTTTTTTTCCCATTTGCCAACTTTATTCGGGTTAATGGCAGTCAAATATCCCACTGCGCCTCTGTTGTTTGTTTGTTTTGTTTTTGTTTTTAATAGTTTTCATCTCTCTGCGGTGGATCACTGCCTTTGACCAGCGAATTTAATATAATCTTAGAAATAATCCTCCCAACCTGGTAGTTTTGTACTGGATCGTTTGAAAAGTCTATTGGAACGAAAGTGGTGTTTAGGAAAAAAAATGAACAAAAAAGACTGAAAAAAAAAGAAAAGGAAAAAAGACAAAAAAAGACCCCCTCCCAGCTTATTCCCAACTTTTAGAGGAGAAAAATGACATTTTTCTAGTTAAAAACGAACAGAAAACAAAGCCAACCCCCCACCTTGGTAGATTTATAAGAGAAGGTAAACTTGTGTTCTTAGTGTTAGAGTATTTATAAGTTATTGTGAAATGAATTCTCCTGAAGACTTAGATGGTTTCAGAGGTAAAGTGCCATGGCTCGTGCTTGTATGTTTCTTTCCTCGGATAGTTCAGCTGATAAGTTTACACTCGAATGTTTCCTTCTGACCTGCTCGAAATGAGATGATAACGTTTTACATTGATCCCTTGTTTGCATTTGGAACACGAGGCTCTTAGGAGACACGCCGTTGCATATTTACCCGAAACGGGACAGTGTTACTGAATGAGAGACACAAAAGAATTGTGATTGTCTTGTGGTTGCTTTTTTAAAATGTTTTGAGGTGCATTTAATGTAACAAATATGTACCCTCGTTGTTTACAAAAGAGGCCTCATTTGATGCTAGCAGGAATTGAATTCCCGTCTGAAATCTCTCCCGGAGGTGTCTCCGCACCGTTCTAACCAGGACTGTGATTCCCTTATCATTCTGTAAGATTTAACTTTTTGGGGGGAGGGGGAGGGTGGGAGAGGAGTGGGAGGTGGGGAGTAACTTTAGTACAAGTTGATTATATGGTGGCTATTGTAAAACGTGTCTGTGATTGTGTTACTGTGGGCGCTGAAGCTTGCTTTATGTTTCCAGTGTGGCTCTTTGCGTATACCTTGAGATCTTTCAAAATAAACCTGCCTCCTTTTTTCGTGTGCACATTTGTATAAGCTACTGAAAGCCTTTCTGGGTGTAATACAGTGCATGGCGGTGTGTTTGAATAGCAGAAAAAGAGGAAAAGGAAAAAGGAAACAACCCTTATTTTTGGTGCTGTGTGATCAAAACACCACAAAGCTAATTTCGTAGGCGAGACAGCTGCTTGTACTTGTGGAAGAAGATTTTTACACTACTTTTATCTGCTGAGAATGATAATCGCAGCTTCGGCCAATGCAATAGCGGTACTTTTCCTGTGCACTGCAATTTGCACACTTTTCGGTTTCCCCCTTTCAAATATATTGCAATACCCTAGAAACCAGACTTAACCATGTTGATGCCCCTGTTAATGTTTATGAAGCTTTTGAAAGCCAACGCTTTCGCGCCTAAAACTTTCACTGCTCAGAAGCCACAGCGGGTTAAACCTAACCTAACTCCAGGTTGTATGGAAGTCTTCCTTCTCAAAATAAATTCCCCAAATCAGGGTTTCTCCCCTATTTCCTACTGAGAAGGCGGAAGAGATGATTATTCTAAATCTGAGTTTACGTTCAAAAGAGTCTGTAGTGAAAAGCAAGGATTGGCCATGTGAAAGTTGTGAGTTCTGTGTTTGCTATTATGTTTTCCCCTTTCTCCATTTAATGAAGGACAAATGATTCTAGTCTAGGGTTAAGGAGTTGAATATCTTTCCTAAATCTGCCATGTGGTGTCAAAATGAATCCAGACAGGCTTATCTAAACCCTGGCTATTTAAAACCAAACAAACGATCACATCTTATCCATAACTTAATTCACTTGTTCTGTCGCTTGGACTTTAGGGTAGAGCATCTTTCTCCCCCACCCTTTCCTTACCACTGTGGATATCTTTAAGGCAACAACGACCATATGCTTTTAAACGGTGAACTGTTACTTCATTTTGGTAGAGGGTTGGATTGTTTTCAAAGAAGAAATTGTTGGAAAACCTGATTTCTGTTGCACAAGCCCAAATGTATTTTCCACAGCTGTTCAATGCTCCAGAATAAAAATCGATTTGAGAACAACAATACCTATATTTCATTGTGTAACATTTCGGACATATTTTTAGTGCGTTTCTCTGAGCTCTAAAGCGGCTGGTTAAGTGTATTATAAAGATCAATTTTTAGTCTGAGCAAGGCGGAGTGGGGTGGAGAACGTATCCACAGGAGAAAATAAATAAAATTCATTTCCAGTGTGGTCTGTGTTCCCATGCTTCCAGTCGAACCTACTCCGTTTCTAAATCAATTTGGCAAAGCCTTGTGAGCCCTTCCTTTTGGGGTTAGATGCACCGTTATTTTAAGCCGAGATAGACATAAGGTGAGTGGGGAACTTAAAAACAAAACTTTGCAAATGAAAAAACAAATTTTGCCACCTCTGAGAGGAACGGCCATGATTTGTAACACGGGCTGCCTTTTTCTTAGGGCTGAATAAGCGTCGATTGTAAGTCCTGACTTAGAAGTCATTTTACACGTTATGTCTCCTGCAGAAACATAAGTACTTGGGAAGTAAAACAAACAAACATACCAAAATTGAGACCCTAAAGTTCAGGTCAGCCGGAAACGGTGAGAAATACAACCACGATGCTCTTTTCTCTAGGCTGTTCCCATAAAAAAGAGTTCTCTAAAAGCAGCATTTTACCTTACTTTTAAAATCCTCCTTCTATGGGGTAGCCCAAACAAAACAAAGAAGTTAAAAGATTTTTGGAGCTTAGTGGAGAAAGAGAGAAAGGGAAGCAACTTGTCATAAAAAAATACTTGCCGTGTGCTGCAATAAAAGAATATGACCGCTATAAAACTTTACAGGGTATAAATTTCTGAAGGTTAAAGAACTAAAGGGCTGTAAAGCAAACAGTGCAGGAAAACTTTTCAGGAGCTCCTAAATTACTACAACTACTTGGGGATGTGAGGAAACCCAACATGTAAATAGTCTTCTCTCGGCTTCAATCACAAAGTTTTTTACGTTTTTTTTTCCCTCCTTCGAAGGGTGGGGGGGGGGGAAGGGAGTATGTTCATTCATTCTTCTTTATTCTTTCCTTGCAGATGCCGTGAAAAATCCAGCACGCTGGATGCTTCCCTTTGTTCTTTCTTCCTTAGCAGTTCCAGGCTGCCAGATTCCCCCGTCATAAACTCACAACAACAACAACACACACACAGAAGTTCTGGCGAGACGTCTGGGCTTGGGAAGCTCTTTATCTGTTTACAGCCTCAAGCCTTCCCCCTCCAGAGGAGAATGCCCAATTGTTTAGTCTCGGGTTTTGAAACAATAGTGGGTTTCAAAAGCACCCCCCCCCACACACACACACATCCTTTATTACTACTGAAAGGACAGGATGATAGGGATGCTTTGCAGACAACTCGGGGGGTTGAGTTTAATTTTATAACCACCTATATGAAAAATTTCATGAACCGTTTGCTGATTTCCAGGCTCACCCTCCGCCCCCCCCCCCCCCCCCCCGCGGCCCATAAACTTTGTCCTCCCCCGCTCCCACTGAACCCCGTCCCCTTTTTACGTCTGTCTGTACTGTGAAGGAGGATTTGAATTCAGATGGTCGCTAGATGGCGCTGTTGCTCCACGTTAAAACTCACAGGCGGGCGAGTTCTTTTAGGACTAAGGCTGTTTACTAACACCTTGATTTCGTTAGAAACAGCAAACTGCATCTTGCAGAAGAGGCTGAATAATCCTCAGAGATAAAATATAGGGTCAATTATAGCTATTTTGCCGATTTTACAGGTTGCATCTATTTTTTCCTGAGAGCGTGAATTATAGGATATCCCAAAGAAGGTAAATCTGGAATTGTGGATGCTCAGACAATTTGGGATGAAACACACATTTATTTTAAACGTACCTAAAAACAGCTATTTTGTCTTCTACCGATTTGTGATACAACAAGTTTTTAATTAGACTAAAATGAGAGATTCACATGCTCAGCACTTAGACATGAATCAAAGGGTTTTTGCTTTGCTCTTTGTTTTGTTAAGGAAACAGCGTGGTGTTTTTTTCCCTTTAAAATGGCTTATACAGTACACTTTCTCATCGGTTTATTTAAAATGGTTCACATTCATAGCCACTAATTAATTTAAAAATAACGTGTTTTATGGCTATCAGACCACTGTATTTTTCGTATATTTGCTTAAAGATTCAATTCCATTGTGGATTGCTTGCTCAACTGATATGTAAGAAAAAAATAAAAAAAGAGATTAACCAAAGCATTAAATTAGTCCAAATAGTTAATTTACCCGGTTGAAATACTCTGGAATTATTCCACTGGTCCTGCCTCAGCAACGATATAAAAGTTTGCGATCTGTACATTAATTTTTATTAGGATCTTTCTTCTCCAAATTAAGAATCGATAACTGTTAAAATAGAGCCACACGAATACATATCAGAAAGAAGAAAAACAAGGAAACGCAAGCATACAATTTTAATATAAGATTTCTTTTAAACTTTGGTATCAAAGCGTTTCTGGGGTAAATACTCTCAACAGAACCAAAACATTTATCACTTTTCAATATGTAATTTTTTTGGAGTGTAATGTAACAAAATTAGAAGGATACACTGCCAAAGTAACAGTTTTTGATAAAGAATGGAATATGTTCTTTAGAACAGGGAAACTAAAATAGCTGTAAATTGTATTTAAATATTCTAAAAACCCAATACACATTTAAATAGAAATACCTGTACAATTAGTAGAAGTCCGTTTTATACACCCAATAAAATGCAAAAAATAAAATAAAATAAAATATGGTTTCTCTAGTAAGAATTTTTTCTATACAATATCCTAATAAATCTCTCCTCTACTACCTATTTATAAATTATCCTCTCTCGCTCTCTCTCGCTCTCTCTCTTTTGTTTTTTCTAATAACAGAAACATTTTCTTTTTATCAGGAAGCAGAAGCACAATATATGAATGATTTAAGATCAGCCATTGATTTCTGATGCATTGATGAATTAGTACCACAATATGACCATAAAATTCTACTGCACTGGATAAAAATGTTAACTTCCAAGACCAACTGAACTGTCTTCTTCTCTGCCTCTATCTTTACCAACATCTATAATATGTTTTATTTTATATAAATCTATGCAACCACAAGAACATAAGTTCCTTTCCGAAAAATAATCTATTTGGGTTTTGTTTGTTGCTGAAAATAACCATCCTAATTTATCAACAATGTATCCTGAGATGTTTTGCTGTGTTTACTCAGCAATCTATCTATCTATCTATCTATCTATCAGCTTCAACAAGGAAATCACACTATTCTTAATCGACAGTAAAATCATCTAGAAAAATAAAACCTTCACTTGTTTATGAGAGAAAAAATCTTTATACTTCTTCAAACACTCTACAACCATAATTAATTGAGACTGATTTTGGATTAGGACAAAATTATCCCTATGCAAAATAGAGGAGAAGAAATATTAGGACGGTTTAAAACTTTTATTCTCTGATTCTTTCTTTCTTTCTTTTTCTTCCCTGAGTTTTTAATGTGGGTTTTTATGCAAAACAATAGAAAGAGTGACTGTCTAGCAGCATCGCTTTAACTTTTTTCTTATTAGCCTTTTGGAAGCAGATGTTTGAAAACCGCTCCCCAGTTTGAGGATGGTCAGAAAATAGCAGTGTAGTCACCTTTTGTGTGGAAATATAAGGTAGTCGGATGGAATGGAAAGCAATTTACAGGTAGGCAGGGCGGAAGGCGAGATACAGATGTACTGAAGTGTCTCTTTATGTCCTATTAAAGGTTGAAAGATTGAAAAATATGGCTGGAAGTACAAATGGGGCGTTAGGAGAGGCGAGTGATTGTCAAGAAACACTCCGAAGCGTTTAAGTTGGGAGGGTTTCGAGTAGTTATTATCTGAAATATGTTTCAGCAATATTTGCTGACTGCGCTAAATGAATTTCCGAATCTACCCCCTGTGTGTTTACATGGTGGAAAACTGCAGCGCTGGCATGTCAGGGGGCAACTTCGCTCGGTTGTTACCAAATGTCAATAAAAAGCGAAAGTCTCCCCGTCTCGTTGCCCCCCCCCCCACCGGACCCCCTCTTCTTCCCGTCGTGTGGGAAAAAAATAAAAGTTGAAGTGGGTGGGGGAGGGGGATGCGGGGCCAGACCTCAGTTAATGTCCATACGGGCTCTGTTTGGGATGCGATAAGCGAAACTATTCTTCCGTTTCCCAGCCACATCTTTAACACATCCTCTACGGTGGGAGGGAGGAGGGGGAGGTGGTGAGCGGGGCGGGGGGAGCCACAAAAAGTCAATGTTATATATGAAAAACTATAATCATTTTAATTCAATATTGACACCCCCCGACATCTCGCCATAATGCGAAAGGTTCCAATCGAACCCTCTGCTTTATAGCAGTAGAGGAAGAAACTCGTAAAATCCTAACAGCTTTTATGTAGTGCGGTATAAACAACAACAACATCCCGGGCTTTATGGCGCTTTATAGTTTGTTAAGCCGTTTACAGCCTTTTTTGAGGCTATTACAAATGCAATTCCCTTCATGTGATGGTTAAACCTTTATCAATAATAAGGAAATTGATCATTAAAATGTTAAATATGACTACCTCGTTTGTTTTAAAATATGTTTAGGATAAGAAGCTGTATGATTTGATAACTTGTATTAAAATACCAATTACATTTATAGGACCTTTTAAAACGGGTAGCAATTAAATCGTGTTCTTTTACAGTTTTCCAAAGCGACCCTGACATTTAAAAAGGCTAAAACTGCCTCGTTAAAATTTTGAAATTAACGACGGAGAGCGCCTCTCTTTAATTTTCCAACACTCCCGAAAAGTCAATCTTTTGGGTGGTCTAGGTACTTGATTTGTTGTGAGACGAGAGATATCTCATTAATGTAGGTAGTTAAACATATTTAATCCGTATATTCACCCCACCCCTCTCTCTCTCTCTCTCTCTCTCTCTCTCTCGCTCCCTCCCTCCCTCCCTCTCTCTCTCCCTCTCTGGCTTTTCCTTCTTTATTCTCTCGCACTCTTCCTTTCACAATCATGCAGTGCAGAGTCCGTGTGGAGTAAGGAGAAGCCAATAGGATGAGGTTTTGGTAATAGATGCAAATGATCATGAAAAGACACTGCAAAATATGAAACAACTCATTTGCGCCGAAGTAAATCACTGAAAACTGTTTATGAACTGGCACCTCTTCTTGGAAATGTAAAGCGAGAACTCTATAAGTGGCGATTTTTTTAGGGGGGGGGAGGCAGGATTCAGTAACATGCAGGCTTAGAGTTTTGATTACATCCTCCTTTGATATTCCTGGAAATCACAAACTGTTGTTGCTCAGCCGCTTAGCTCTGCCTGCGCTACTCGATTCCCGGGGTTAAAAAAAAATTAAAATGAGCTCTTATTTTGTCAACTCACTGTTCTCCAAATATAAAACCGGGGACTCTCTGCGCCCCAACTACTATGACTGTGGCTTTGCTCAGGATCTTGGAGGTAGACCCACAGTTGTGTACGGAGCCAGCACCGGTGGTGCCTTTCAACATCCGACTCAAATTCAGGAGTTTTACCACGGAGCATCCTCTCTCTCCAGCGCCCCTTACCAACAGAATCCCTGCGCCGTAGCGTGCCACGGGGACCCGGGCAACTTCTATGGATACGACCCATTGCAAAGACAGAGCCTGTTCAGTGCCCAGGAGTCGGACTTGGTTCAGTACACGGATTGCAAGCTCGCTTCCAGCGGCCTTGGGGAGGAGGCGGAGAACTCAGAACAGAGCCCGTCTCCTACACAGCTCTTTCCCTGGATGCGACCGCAAGGTGAGGCGAGATAGAAAGGGCAGCGAGAAGGCATTTCCTGAACCCATAAAGTATCCCCCTTCCACTGTTACTTTTTATTGCTTTAGGGGGGTAAACTTTTGCACTTGTAAATTGCTTTATAGTTTAATTGCCCTGAAGGAGACCTTTTCTTCTCCGGGCGAAGAGCCGGGCTTTCAGTGTGGGGCGCTGCCCCGAAAGTTTATGGCACTTTTATAACCTCAAAGCCCCTTCCGTGGAGGGTGGTTTTGTGGCGGTTGGGTTTGGGTTTCGCCCCAGCTCCAGCCAGCCCTGCATTCTCTGCGCTGTCTTGACTACAAAAGGGGGGGGGATTTTTTTCTTTGCAAGTGAACAATTTTTTGCTAGTGGGGCTTGTGCGCCCCCACTCCTCGCGCTTTCCTGGCTGTCCTCCCCTTTTGTAATATTACAGAGGAGTGAGCTCTGTCTGTTTCTTTCGTGCTTTAGTTTCTCTCCTCTCCTCTCCTCTGCTGCCCCCCTTCAACCTCCGCTTTCTATTCCGGAGCCTGGTTTATGTATCTTTCAACCTCCTTCTCTTCTCCCCCCCAACCTTTGCCACCCCCCAGCAGCCGCTGGACGCAGGAGGGGGAGGCAGACCTACAGCCGTTACCAAACCCTGGAGCTGGAGAAAGAATTTCTCTTTAATCCCTACCTGACCCGCAAGCGGAGGATCGAGGTGTCGCACGCGCTGGGACTGACAGAGCGGCAGGTCAAAATCTGGTTCCAGAACCGGAGGATGAAATGGAAAAAGGAAAACAACAAAGACAAGTTTCCCAGCAGCAAATGCGAGCAGGAAGAACTGGAAAAACAGAAAATGGAAAGAGCCCAGGAGGGAGACGAGGAAGGGGAAGGACAGAAGGGGGACAAGAAATAAGATTTTTAAGGACAGAGAGGCGAGCACGGAGGGTCTGCCGAGATCCTGACTTTTACATTAATGGCAGTGAATGTGGGGAGGGGGGACAATGCATAGAAAAGAGAAAAAGAAAACCTTTTATTGCTGTCACACAATATAGCTGTAAGCACCCACTTTTCCTGATTGTCCTTGGGTACAATGAACAGTATGCAAAAGAGATCCGGAGGTCTTTCGAGCCTTTTGCCAGTTATTAACTAGTGGTAGTGTATCGCAATAGCTTATGTAAAACATGACTGTGAATTCTCTCTCTCTCTCTCTCTCTCTCTCTTCTTTCTCGGGGCGGGTTAACTGCTTTCCCTGCTATAGGAGTTTATGTGAAATGACATTGTGCACTTTGGAATCATCCTCCTTTTTGTTGTGGTCAGCTGTATATAACCGGAGGTAGCTATTGAAATACCCAACAACATGAAACTGCCTATTTATGCTGTAGTTATCTCTTGCTACCATCCCCCCCACCAGCTTATGGGTTTTCTTTTGTCACTTTCCTCGCTTCTGTTCTCGGGGTTTGATTTGGGGTGGTTTGGTTTGCCTTTTTTTGGGTCACAATTTTGTCTTTTTAAGCGTCTCTTTCCTCTCCTTTAGTTAGCATGCGCACCGTGGAGCAAGTTGTAAAGTGATCCTTAGGTTTACTGTGAAAAAAAAAGAATGTATACTGTATACGTGAATTACTTTATGGGGGAGGGGGCAATGATATATTTTGTTGTTCTTTCATCACTTTGTTCTATTGTCTAAACCTGGAAGCGGCGGAAGAAAGTTACAATAAAGTTTACAAGCGCGCTTGCCGTGACATCATTCTTTCAGCCCGCTGCATTTCCTCCAGGACGACTCTGAGAGAAAGGAAGTAAAAGTCAATTGTGTCAGAATCGCAGCCTCGGCCGTCCGAGGAGGCTGAGAACTGGTGTCTGTTAAGCCTGGAGGAGGCCGTGGCTGAAGCGAGCCGGGGCCGCCGGGAAGCGGGGGGGGGGGGGGGGTCGTGCTGTTGTGGTTGTTCTTTTCTAACAGTTCATCTGCGCTGACAGATTAGGCGGCTGTGTGGAAATCCTTCCTCAAGGTAATTTTTTCTTTCCTTGCTTGCTCCCCCCGCAGCCCCAGACGGATCCCAATCACTCCGGAATGAATCACTCCCCTCTCTCATCTGCCTGCAGAATTGTCACTCGTGCTGCTGAGTGGCTGAGACGCCCTCCCTGCTTGCGCTGCCTGGTGTCTTCCCCCATGGAAAAGCGAAAGGCTGCGGCCGAGAGAGGGACTATTGCCCCTTTCCGCACTCCACGGGAAGGCGGGGGGGGGGGGGGTATCTGAAAGCAGAGAGGTGGCTGCAGCCCGACCTGCTCGTATCCCAAGTAAAGCCGGCACGGTGGAGCGAGGGAGGCAGGTTCCTCTACGGGCGAGCTGCCTGCTCCCTGCAGAGCGCTGGGAACGCGGTCCCGGCCGCTGCAATTGGCTGCCGAGAGGCTACCCAGGCCAGCCTTACCCTCTTTATTCTTTGCAGGCAGGGTAGCCAAGGGCAGCGCTGCGCGTTAGCCCACGCAGAGCACACAGGTGCATGAAGTGGGGCTTGGTTTTATTTTGCCCCCCCCGCCCCCCCAGTGTTGGCTATCAAGGAGGTGTTTGTCTTTCCGCGGGCTGGGGCAAAGGGGGGTAGAGACCCCGGAACAAAAACCATGACAAAGACAGACAAATCTTGAGGGGGGCGGGAGAGGTTGTCGACAGAATCGGGAAAGGAATAAACAGAGCTCGGGTCACGCGTGTCTCCCGGCCGAGAGAACAGAGGCTGCGATACCCCCGGCGTGTTTCTCCCCGCCCCCATCTCTTCTCTTCCTCTCAGCTGAAAACTGATTACAGATTTCTTATCGATCCCCCTCGCCCCGCCCCGCCCAGATCTCGGAGTTTTTCCCCCCCCGGCCCATAAATTATTTACCCTATTTTATAAACCCAACCGTGCTACAATTCCTCCCCCCCACAGTCGACCAGAAGCCAGTGGGGAAGCTGGCTGCCGATTGGAGAGGGCAAAATCACGTGCCCCGGAGTCACATGGTCCGGGAGGAAAAAGGGGGTCCTTTTTGGTGTAAATCTGGACTCTAATTCCGTAATATATCACGGTACCTCGTAAAACCGACACTCACACGTCCCGGCCTACAAATCACCCGGCCAAATTATGAGTTCATTGTATTATGCCAACGCTTTATTTTCTAAATATCAAGCCGCAAGCTCCGTTTTCCCATCCGGAGTCTTTCCTGAGCAAACTTCTTGCGCTTTCGCCTCCAGCCCCCAGCGAGCGGGGTATGGGTCGGCCTCCAGCGCGTCCTTTGCCCCGTCCATGCCTGGCCTGTACGCCAACGGCAGCAACGGGCCCCCCCAGCCCCCCAGCATGTACTCCTCCAGCTACGGCCTAGACACCCCGTCTTTCAACATGCACTGTTCTCCCTTCGAGCAAAACCTCTCCGTCCTGTGCCCGGGGGATGGCTCCAAGCAGGCTTGCAGCAAAACGGATCAGAGGGACTCCGACCTGCAAAGCGACAGCAGCTTCCGGATCTACCCCTGGATGCGGAGCACAGGTAAGTCGCAAGGCTCCTTCGAGAGAGGCGCCGGGGGGCGGGGGGGCGTGCGGAGCAGGAGGGGGAGGGGAGGGGAGGGGGATTGTACCCAATTCCTTTCGTGACGTTTCGCCGAAGAGGAAGCTCGCTCGCTCGCTCGCTTTCTCCCTTCCAGAGGACACCCCCCCCAGCCACCCTTCTAGCTTTAAATATTTATTGCAAGGGCTGGGGCAGCGCAGAGCTGCAGAACAGCTCCTGGCTTCTTCTGCGCGCTGCTTTTCACGGGGTTTTGTTTGCTCCCTGAGACACTCACACGCGGGGCGGGGAGGGGGCTTGTTTTCTTCTGGGTTCGCGTGTTTGATTTCCGATCGCTGGCGCTTCCCTGCTAGCCCAGCCCCGGAGCGCAGCTCAGGCCGGAAGGTTGGCACTGTTCGAACTGAGACGGCCCCGCATCACTCCACGTGCCCGTAAACCCCCGCGCTCGGAAGGGGAAAATAAACGGAGACGGGCTCTGGTACCACCGCGGCGGCGGGATTAGCTGGTCCGTCGGGGGTCGGCCCGTTCCTGCTTGTCCGCGGCCTGCTGGGGGGACTCTGCTTAGGGCTCTCATCAGCGGCAAGGGACCCAGCTGCGCTGAGCTTGTCAGACGAAGTGCCTGGACCAGCTTCCAAAAGTTGTGAGGCGCCCAGGAGGCTGCCAGAGTGAAGGACAAACTCGGTCCCTGGAAGAGTGGGGTCTGCCTCCCCGCCACGAGATAGGGAGAGGGTCTCACTAGGGCGGACGCCTACTTAGGGGCTGTAGTTAAAGCACAGAGATGTCCGTCCATTTCATCCACAAACACGCTTCCTCTCAGTGAATTAGTGCCAATTAACATTTAATGCGGACCCTTATTCATTGCGAGAGAGGGCGTTCTGGCATCCCCCTAGTTTGCTAATACACGGAATTAATTTAAAGGGTTGAGAACTATCTGGGTGAGAAGGAGTGGAAAGAGCCTGGCCACCCCTCTCTCGCGCTCTCTGTATATGTATATACAGTTATTATTTATATAATTAAATCACTTCCGATTCTTGGACGGCCTTTCTCAGGTCACCCCCCCGGAAATTTAAAATACCAGCGCTGCATTTTGGTTCTGAGTGGGGGGTTTAAAATGAAAGGTTGCTACTGCATTGGGAAGAGTGGAAAGTGCGCACATTTGGCTGTTACACCGAACTGTGACTTGGTGGATCGCCTCCCTGGCTCCGCAGCGGACTTCAGCCAGAGAAGCGGAACAAGGCTTGTGGGGGGAGCTTAGGGGAGAAAGAACTCCTGGCCAAGATGGGGGCAGCTGAAGGCAGCGCAGGGCAGGCTCTCGTGCAGGCAGGCTGATTGGTGGTCGCTGTGTTCCATTGCCTGGTCAATATTCCAGTCCCCCTTAGAGCTGAGGTGTCAAAGAGCGAACATTTCTGGTTGTGAACGCTTCACCCCGGCTTTTCCCTGCCTTCAGAGTTAAGGACCCCCTCCCAACCCGCCCCTACCCCCTTCTGATATGCGCCATTGTATAACAAGGCCAGGGGGATCCGGAGCCCGCCGGATTCCTGCGAAGACAAGCCCTCCGAGAGGCCTGTTCTGTGATGTGCAGAGCCCAAAACGAAGCCTCTACCTGCTCCTAGAGATTCCCCTCCCCCACCTTTGCCCACTGTGTAATTGGGCTTGTGGAATTTCCCCAGCGAAGAGGACACAGTGCAGTAATTCCCATTCAAGAGCAGTTTATGGCTCTGCCCTCCCGGATTTTACAACCCGCATTCCACAGAACTGCACATTTTACTTCCTCGCCTCTTTTACAGCTAGCCTGGTCCTTTCCCTGTTCCTTCCTTTGACAGCGCAGCCTTTTCTTCCTTCAAAGAGCGCGCACGGCCTCCCCTGGAATGCTTGGCAGCGATGCTGGGGGCTGCCTTGGCCAGCCTGGTTATCCTCTGAAGAGAAAGATAGAAAACCACAAACATCATGTTGCTGCGGAGTTATTTGCCATTCAGTTCCAGCAAACGGCACGAAAATGTCCTCTGGTTGCATCCCAGAGCCCTTTCACAGTCAACGAAATAACTGTGGCTCACGCTGGATGACTGCGGAGGGTTTGTTTTCGCTCGTTCCCATGCAGATAAAAATATTTCCCTTCAAAAACTTGTGGCGAGGCGGCCCCATCTTTCTGGCAGGATTTTAAAAATGCCCCACTTTCATCCCAAGGAAGCGCCACGACCCATGTTAACCACCGACTGCGCCTTGCCAGTAGACCAATGTAATGCAGAGAACATCCCCTTTAATAATTAAGACCATTGCGCAGTTCACAAACGGGCCTTAATGATGACAGCTTTAACAAAGCACGAATAATTGCGACGGTATATTTAGCAGATGCTTCTAGCTAGCTGTGGAAGGTATTTATGAATTCATTCGTTTGTTTACTTGCTTGAGCGTAGCAAGAATCTGAGGTTAAAAACTAAAAAAACCCTCATGTGTTAGTGCTCCAGTGTGAGCAGCCTTGCTGAAGTTCTTCTTCCACTCCCTAGGGCAATCTGAAAAGGGATAACCCCTTTTCCCAGGAAAATATAAACTAAATATGTGATGGGGAGCGTAAGAGACACACGTTCCTTCCAAAGAAAAAGGGCCCCATTCTTAGCTGATATAAAATTGTCAGTGCGCTGTTGAACTGACGGGGGCCCTGCAGCTGATGTGTTAAGTAGCTCTGCTATTAAAGACAATATTTAGACAATGCTTAAATAACACCCCCGCTAAAAACGCATGAAGCACCCAGCGTTTATCGGATTCTTCCTTATCGTTTCACAGGGACTGACAGGAAGAGAGGACGACAGACCTACACCAGGTACCAAACTTTGGAGCTTGAGAAGGAATTCCACTACAACCGCTACCTGACCAGGAGAAGGCGCATTGAGATCGCACACGCCTTGTGCCTGACCGAGCGGCAGATCAAGATCTGGTTCCAGAACCGGCGTATGAAGTGGAAAAAAGAAAATAAAACTGCCTGCGCCGGTCCCAACAGTCAGGAGAAACCAGAGGCTGAAGATGAGGAAGAAGACTGAGCTCAGACAGGGGACTTGAGTCCGGAGAGTTGATCCAGGAAACGGGAAAACTAAAGGACTTTATATATGAAAAATAAAATCAAACCTAGGAATGATGCATTCTCCTTCCCGACGCTGAAAAAATACTACCTATATTCCAGTCCTTTTTTTTTTGTACAATAGAATGGATAATAATATCTACCTATTAAATGTGGCTTCAGAGTCAGAATAGATACATTTTTCTATGTGGGTCTTCATCTATAGTACACGTATTTGGAAATCTCCCTGTTTGTATTGCCTCGTGTACCTTTTCGGGGGGGGTATGAAGTAATGTGGTCGTGTTAGCACTTTTAATTAGAAAATGTGATCTGAAAATCTGAAGGGAAATTATACATGGAAGTATATATACTACTCTGTACATAATATGAATTATGGCCGCTTGGGCTGTTGTCACCTTTGTGGTTCTTTTCTGGTCGGATGCTGTCTTGTCTGTGTGTATTTTTTACCTGGACCACTTCCTTGTTCAAGTCATTAGAAAAAATGAATTAATAGTGTGCTAAGTAAAGCCGTGTCTGTCAAGGTAGCAGTTTATTTAACAGCGGCGCGTTTCTTTTTCCTGGTTTGTGATTTCACCATACCAATAATAACAATAATAAAAAGCCCACCAAGAGTCTAAAACTGTCTTCAGTTCATTGCACTTGCCTCCTGTGTTTGCGCTATCATCATTCAGTTGTTTATTTCAGGATATAAAGAAAATACCCCTTTTTAATTTCCCCTGATACGGTTTTTTCTTACCCTCTAATTCGCAGCATAACAGTTGCTTGTAACATTTGAATGATATTTCTGCAGATGTTAATACTGCTCAACATTTTGCAAGCTCAAAACTCATCGTCGGGTGTAAAAAGCAATTGCCAAGGGCAGGGCTTTGCAGATTTCTCTCTCCTCTTTTACCGAATATATGCACAGAGTAATCTACAGGGGAAAGATGGGAAAGCTCAAAACAGAGAAGCAGGAAGCAGGTAGATAAGATATACCCAATAAACTATTTTGCTAGTTTTTAAAGTGCTACTTGACTGCTTTTTGTTTTGATAAATACAGTATGTGTAATATTCATGTGTGTGTCTCTCTCTGTACAGACAGACAGACAGCAGAATATGACTATTCTGACTATATTCCCGTTGCGATTTGCCCCTTTCCCAAGGATATGAAATATTTTGCCGTGGTGGGAAGGCTGTTGCTGTTTTCTCGCCCTCTCCTTTCGATTGCCTTATTGTGGACTGTAACGATTTCTTTAGCGCCGAATAACGTTTAACATCAAAGCCCACATAAAATAAAGTAAACCAATTAAACTCAGGGAACTCAGCGACACAAAACAACGGTCACTAGTTTTAAGCATTTGCGAGAATCTCTCTCTATTTCCATTTCTCTCTCGTTAACACTTCCCATGCGCGCAATCAAGGCACGTATTCTTGGAGTGAGAGACGTAGGCAGTTTCAGAAATGTGTGCGTAATAAGAGTGCGAAGAAAGCAGACCGCGTGGAATTCCGGGTAGCTGTTAAATTCTCTCTTTCTTTCATTGTCATCCGGGAGATTGAAACATGTCATAAAATATGTTTCTTTCATTTGACCCGACCCCTGCAGAACAAGAGATTCCCACTTATTTATACCTCAGCATGGGATACCGAAATAAGCCTACAAAAGCTTTTACATAGAACAATGCAACGTGTTGCTAAAAGAAATCGGGCTGGCAGCCCACCTATTACAAGTATCCAACCTTATGGCGTTTACACAGAGATCCTCCTTTGTCGGCGAACACAATAAACTAGAAATATTCAGTGTTCGAATTTTTCCTTTTTCCAATTTCCTACTCGGGCTGGTTTTCACTCGCTCGCTTTCCAGAGCGAAAACTGAGTTCCAGAAAATTCCTACTGCTCCCGAAACGTGTTCCTCTGCACTGGGATCTATTGTCCCTGGGACGTGCACCTCTGCTAGCGCCTGGCACTTCGAAATTAAGAAAGTGCGTTAAAAATATGTATTGCGCTCGATCTATTGAAGCAAATCGCATTGCTTAATAGAAAATCTTACAGCGTTGCTGGTGATTTTCACGCACAAAAATTACCTTGTGTCAGGTTTTCCAATTAACGTGGGGTTTTGTTTGCGGGGGGGGGTTGGGGGTTGGCGAATGACCCTAAATACGTAGTGGAACTTACATACATAGGTTTAGATTATGCTATGGACACAGATAACATTTCCCTTTATCTTATTGTATTCCTACATACCCTGAAGCTCGCAATTGCGAATTTTCTGTGTTACCAGAAGAATTACTAATTACACAGCTCTATAATGTTAGAATAAAACCGGGTACTTTGGCGTTGCTCAATTCTTTAAAAAAATCTTCTTTTTTTTTTCCAGCCTGATGTGTAAGGTGTTATTCGGGCACAGCTCTTAAATCCCCCACCGAGAAAAAAAATACCTTTGCCTATTCTTTTATTTTTGTTTTTTAAAAAAAGATGGCGGCTAAGAAAAAGGCTGCTGCTAAAGCCGTCATGAAGAAATGCAATAAATTCCTTGTTGTTTTATGAAAATTTACAACTTTGTGATAGAACTTTATGAGTGGCTGGGTTCTGGGATTGGCCAGAGCCGGTCATGTGGACTGCTAACCGTGAACATGAACTTTTTATGATTTCCCATGTGGCTATATTGCACCAGTCTTTGGCCGCTGCACCTTGGGTCGGATCAGTGTCCTCTGTAGGGCTCTTGCTTCTTTACATTTTTTTACTTTTGTGTATAAACTCGATAGGGCTAAAAGGAGCAGGCGGTGGGGGTTGGGGGGCAGATGCTCACACTCTCTTCCCAAAAGAGAGAGAGAGAGAGAGAGAGAGTTAAAAGATTTTTTTTTTTTTTTGCTTTTTAATTCCTGTGTTAATTTGCCTGCTGATTTTGGAGTCTCAGTAGTAATGGAGGAGAAATGGAGAATCTGTGCCGACTGGAGCCTGATATCATTTTTCAAAGAAGGAAGTTACTCCATTTTCTATGCAAATGACAGCAATGCAAGAAGCTATCACAAGTCAGACAGACAAGCGACGGCTCTCAGGTTGGGACAATATTTGTCAGCTGTAAGATAAAACAAACTCTATTTGCTTTTTAAAAAACACTTATGTCACAGAAACGGACGTCAAAAGGTAAGCGAATAATCTATATTTCTCTTCATTTTATTTATTTATTTATTTGCATTGATAGAATTTCCTCTTTGCTCCCCCCGCCCAAGAAAGGAAGGGAAGAGAAAGGAAGGAAGACTAACAGAGACTATAAGACATTATTATCACCTGGATGTAGTAGATACCTGACTTGGAAAGAAGGCTGCTTCTGGACTTCGGTGATGGTGTCTTTTCCATGCTGCCCTTAAAACAAAAAACAAAAAGCAAAAACAAAAAAAAAACCCAGCAGCCAGGCAAACCCTATGTGGGTTGTTGCCGTGGAGGTATTTTTTACCCCTCCCGAGCAGAATTATCCTGACAGTGTGCATGTCTTCACGCGAGCCCAGTAATTTGGCGAAGTTTGCATAGAAGCCAGCTGGGTTTTTCTGTTGCTCTCCGGGGTCTTTATGATGTGGGTGGTTTCTTCAAAGAGGGCAGTCCACAGCAGTCCCGGAGAATAAGGTTCGAGAAACTAGAAAACATAATCAGAATAACAGCAAGGACAGGGCTACAAAGTGACGGGTATATTTCCTTTTAAAGTGAAACCCTCAAATGAAAGAGGACGCGGTGGCAGAACAGAGAGGAGGTGGATTTCATTGCGTTCTGCGATGGCCCTGCAACTGTAACATGTCTGTGGATCTGTAGATCCCTAAATGTCGTTTATTGTTTATTTATGTCTTCCTTTTCCTCCCCTTGCTACCGTGTGGCGTGAAAATATCCTTTTATTTCCCTCTCCCCTCCTTTACACCAAATGGGTTGCTTGATTTTAAAAATACTATTCGTATGTTCCTTCTCGGCGTTTTGGGGCTATTAAAAGACACACGGCTGTTGTTTTCTGGTGCGTTTCAAAAAACTGTGGTATACGAGGCTTGTGCATGGAAAGGGACGTTGATTAAAGAATGAATTGTACCTAAGAGTTAAATACTAGAACATCTGGGAAAGGAGACTTTAAAAAGCACCTGGTTTGTCTATTCCCGAATATTGTGCGGGCAAGAGTAAATTATAGCAAGGGTGGAAATAACAAACACAGCTTGATTTTCAAAAGGTGTTCTGTGGAATGCTTATACATAACAGGAAAAAATGGGCATCTGTAGGCGTCAGCTGAAGCGGCTTTTCTTTGACCTCCACAAAGGGCGCAGAATCTTTGACTGCCGGTGTTCTTTAGAAAGGCAAACGGTCATTTTATTTCATTGAAATCATCCAAGGCCCGAACCTATTCCTGCTTTTAAATGCGGTGAGAGAAACCACTTGTAGAACCCTAGAGATCCGTGTTCCTCTAAGTGTCTTTTTAATCACTTTCCCCGGGCACCCTCTCCCTTGTGATTGTCTATGAAGTCTAACTGGTTTCTCTGGAAGCCAGGGCAGTGGCTAATTACGGAATGCCTGTCCTTTACACATCACCGCGTTGTTTAGTTTTTAAAAACGGAAGGTCTAGTTCTCAGCTCTTTTTCCCCTGTTCTAACTGGCTTTCCAGTTCATTTTATGCTGTATGCTGCCATCTACCGTCCAATGCCAGAAAACTTCGGGTTGCTTAAGTATTTCTCGGTGATTAATATCCCTTGAAAATGGTTAACAAACTCCATTTCTACTTTTTTTTTTCCCCGAGTAGTGGATGATAAACGCTCTGCACATGTGTGTCCCCCTGGAAACGAAACAGATGTCACTTCTCATTCGGGGCAGGAATCGCAGACCTGCTCCATTTTCAGTCTGAGGCCTGCTGCCTTGCCCAGTTACACAGTGTTATGGCCCAGGACTTGTCCATTCTGTATCACAAAACCAAAAGAGGAAAGAAAGCTCGTTAAGTGCTGACAGGGAACCCAGAATGGGGCTTTTAACATGAGACCCTAAATGAGAGGAGGAGACGGGAGAGTCCAGACAATTATAAAGTCCGAGACCTGCTTGAGTGGTGTGTGGGGTGCTCCTTTTGCAGTGGTCTGTGTGAGAGACAGGTCCAGCGGTGTGCTGTGCGGCGGGGGGCGGGGAGAGCTCATGGAAGAAGAGTCCCTTTAAGATACAGTAGGCTTTGAAAGGACAATGCACGCCTGTTGTTTTAAAAGCTCTCTCTGGCTCTGCCTCGTTTTCTCCTACTACCACACAGTTTCCTGGCAACTGTTTATGTCTAGACCAGTGACATTCCGCTGTACGAAAGCGAGATGCCCAGAGACTGTGTTAAAATAAATACAGAGTTTCTCCTTTTGAGTAATAACAGCCATGATTAACTTGTTCCATTCTGTAACTCGGAACTCTCTGCAGCGCTGGCCAGGCTACCTCCATGGTTCGCGCTTTGATCTCTCTTTCACCCGCGTCTCCCCCTCTTTTTAGTTTCCTCAGCAAGATTTCTTTCCCCTTCACCCTCCCCGGGTTTTCTTCAGCGGAAATCATGTAGGACGGATCCATTTTTACTCTTCCAGTGTCCTTCGCGCACCCCCCTCAACACCTTTTTCTTTTTTGTTAATTATTAGCTTCACTCTTTAATGGAACACGGGTATATTATTATTGCTTCTTTTCAAAGATCCCATTAACGAGGTTATTGCGCCCTGCACGGGAAGTCAGGTAAATTAAACTTAAATTGCTGGGAATTAAGTTTCAAATGGTTATGTGCGGAGGGAGAGAGAAATTTTTAAACACCTTCAGGGGTCATCGTTTTAAATACGCCAACAATCTACAGAAAATAATCCTCGTGGCTTTTTTTTTCGTTGCTAATAAGAATTTGAGCGAGGGTGTCCATTGCAAGCACAATCTCCTGTGCTGCTAATAGCTTCAGATGTCTAAGTACAGTAACGAGGCTTTTCAAATGTTGTCCTAGTGCTAGCTCGTTTTTATGACTGCAATAAGTCCCTGATTGGGACGGTCCCGCTGTGCTGTCACTTCAGAAGGCTGAAGAATCCCGACTCCACACGAAAAAAGAGCGACCCATTTTTTTTTTCCATTGGAACCAGCTCCAGTTAACTTTCTGCAAAGTTCTTCACTCGCTTCGCTTTTGCACAAGCCGCGCTCTGTTCTGTTTGCATTTGGAAATATTTGTGGGCTGCTTTAATCCCCTCATTTATCTGGCGCTCTCTGCTTTGTGGAGTTGGCATTTGCTGCCCAAAGAGCAGAAACCGGAGAAAGAGCCCGACTAGCGCTCTTCTAAGCTCGACAACTGCGAATGTGCAAGTTGCAAAAAAAAAAAAAAAAAAAAAAAAAAAAGTCCCTTTAGCCTCTATTTACACCCTTCCGGCAGAGGTGTCTCAGTCTGCGGGGAGAGGTGGATTCCCGGGGCTAAATGAAACATGTTGTCTATAGCAACTACACCACCTCTGGTTTCTTTTCTTTTTCACAAACCCAACCGAGGCCCAGTGCTGAATGAAGCTATGCAGGAAGACTCAGTGACTACCATGTAAACTATCCCAACAGCCGTTATGTTTAGGTCTTTGTGTTCCACTCCTCTCGCCTGCTTGCCCGTAGAAATATCCTTAGACAAAATATTTTCCACCCCCCCCCTCTGCCCACCCTCCGCACAGAGTTAACTTAAAAGTAGAGTGAGCAGCTTAGGGTATCAGCCCAGGTATCTTCCCGATAAAGACGAAGGTAACTTTTCAGAAAGCTTTTAAAACGGTATTAGAGGGACCCCCTGGAACACGAAGCACAGAATTCTACCGGTGATCGAAAGCCTGCGGAATGCGCTGGTGCCTATGACAGATGGTAAAAATGCCATCTGACAGGTCTGCCTGTGAGGATGACGAGCACCTTAGGCTCCGTGCATTCTTTTTCCAAAAGTGAGCACAAGCTTCAGTCGTGTTTTAAACCAAGTTTTTCTGTATTTTCCCCTCCCACTAAAAGCCCCTGAATATTATGGAGTGAAGCGCTATCTGCCTGTGTAAGATCCCAGTCCCAACGACCGTTCCAGTACTCAATAATAATCAATTGGCGAGAGGCGAGTTTCAATGAGTGGGTTTTATTTTTTTTTCTTTCTTTCACAATAGAAATAAAAAGGACGACAGCCAAAACAAGTTAGCTTCAGCCGCAAAGGCCGGGTAAATCGAATTGCGACCTACAGCCCCATGTTGGGAGAAACACTCTTGAACCAGACTTCGGGAGTGAGCATGTGCTCAGCTGCCATCATTAAAAAGATGTAAAGAAAACGTTTTCAGCAATTTTACTCACTCATTTAATTCTCAGGCTTTCAAGCTCCATAGCCCAGATTGCGCAGGCTGTGCTATTCATCCCAGATGTTCACGGTTTTACTCTTACACACATTTTGCGTAACTTTCGAATCAAACGTCTTTGCCTCCTGCAAAGCAGCTAACCTCGCTGCGTTCCATGGAAGGGGTTTCCCCCCTAAATCTCTCTTTTAATCTCATGTTCCCAGGCCAATAAAACAGATCTGCGCAGGTTTGGGTCCACTCCACACACAAAGGAAAACTCTGCAAGAACAAATATAATAGGTATCAGTCAGAAAGGAGGGGAGGGAAAACCCACTTCCTTTGCATGTTATTTCCTCGAATTATAAAGCTTGCTCTCCATCCAGTCTCCATTGCAGTGATGGCATAGAATAAATAGCCTTGGCTTTGCTGCTGTGAACATGAGGTTTAAAAGAAATTAGCGCCTGGGAAGGTAACAGTTTCATAAATATTTAACCCTGGTCAGGGAAAATAGATCTGAGCAGTCCTGCAGTGACCTCGTAAATGGCGTGTGATTCCAGACCAGAAGCACACACAGACGTGTATGCGTACATAGGTGTGTAGACTGTGTGCTGCACACATTTCATTGCGCAGGACAGACAGACAGACGGACAGAGACAGACAGACAGGTAGGGATGAGTTTGAAAATGTGCCTTAAACCCACCACTTGTCCATTTTATTGCTGAGGAAACCTCTGCAGACCATGACTCTTCCCCGCAGCATGGCAAAATATTTAACCCAACTATACCTTCCGCTAGGAAAATCTGAGGAGGGGGTAACTAGCTATTGCCAACCACACCTAGTTCACAGCTGGTGAATCAAAGCAGAAAGAAGGGCCGTCAATCCCTGCCCAAGTCATCTCATTTGGTCTTTCGCCCCAGTTTGCTAAAAAATAAAAATAAAAAAATAATAAAAAACCCAGGATAAGGGATTTCGAGTTTCCTCCTTGACAGGCTCAAACTTTTCTGACACCAGATGCCTGGCGGCGGGGCCAAACGCCAGGGCGGGGGGTGATACAATAGGAAAGCAGGAGTTCCGCTCACCTTCTAGGCAATCGACACGCCACATACCCCCCCCCCCCCCACCCCGATGGGTGACAGTCAATCGAGACAGGTCTTGATCGTAACCGAAGCCTGCCTTGAACTGCGAGGGGTCGGGAGTAGATTTGGTATTAACCATAAAACGCAAGAGGGCACAATTCAGTGTCTATGTCGATAGCTGTGGAAGTAGCTAGCCCGGGATCAAGGTACTACCTCGACGCCCATTCATCTCCTCCCGCTGTACCTCTTGCGGCAAATAAATACTTAGCGTCCGGTCTGATGCTGCAGGCGCGTGACACTCTTCTCTGTCGATCTCTGCTCATTAGACAAACACGAGAAATAAGTTACCAGCACCGACTCCTCTTCTCCCCACCACCTCGCTAAACCCGAGCCCCTGCAGCAAATCAGACCCGCCTCTTGGGGCAAATAAATTAAAAGTTGCTTTTCTTGGGGGTGGGGGAGAACTCGCATCACTAGGACCCCAACGCTCTGCAATCAATAACGGGCACCGCGGGTCAACTTTTTAGAATAAAGGGATTCAACTTTATGTCCATAATCCTGAAATCTGGGTCTGCGGCTGGTGTGGGGCTTTTTTAAATGATTGTTTTAAAGACTTCAAAACGCCCGGGGATTTATCTCTCGCAGATGAGACGTGGCTGGTGAAGGGGGTGCGTTTTGTTGTGGGAAAGGGAGGGAAAAGGGGGGTCGGGCGGTTTGTTCTGGGGGTCCCCAGTGCACGGCGAGCCCCTCATGGGTGCTATTTTGCAATCTCAGACTCCTGCTATTGGTCAGTCCATGATCAGATGGTTCTATTTCCTTGTGTCCTTCGCTGGCACCCAGCCATCCCCTTCAGCTAAAACCCAATCTCCGATATACTACTAATAGCTCAGGCACTTGGACTATAAAACACAACAAATCATAAAGCCCGGGAAGGACGGCTGCCTCCTCTCAATGAGTTCTTATTTTGTCAACTCTACCTTCCCGGTGAGCTTGGCCGCTGGGCAGGAGCCCTTCCTGGGACAAATCCCCTTATACGCCTCGGGATATGCGGATCCTTTAAGGCACTACCCGGCTACCTATGGAGCCAGTGGCGTCCAAGACAAGGGTTACCCTTCCTCCTCTTATTACCAGCAAGCCAACGGGGCTTACAGCCGGACCTCCGCCTGTGACTATGGGGCAGCTGGCTTTTACAGAGAGAAGGAGCCCACTTGTGCCGGCTCCAACCTGGAGGATCACGTTCCGTTTGCCCCGGACCAGCGGAAGTCAGACTGCGCCCAGCACAAAACTGTTTTCGGGGAAAGTGAGGAGCAGAAGGGTCCTACCCCCGTCTACCCCTGGATGCAGAGGATGAACTCTTGCAACAGTGAGTGCCGCTTTTTGCCCCATTTATTTATTTTCCCCTTCGCCCTCTCCCCCCCGCCCCGCCTTCTCGTATTCGCAGCAGAAAACAGGAAAAGCTTAGTTTAGCTCCAACTTCCAGCGGAGGAGTCAGGCAGCGCACGAGCCTCCAAGTTGTTCCTGCCACACACCAAAACTTTAGGGCCGTCCCGTTGGCTAACCTCCTTCTTTAACCGGATCCAGTTTAAGGGGTGGGGGAAAGTTTGGGCCCTACTTAGACAGGCACGTTTCTGTCTTTCTGTCTTTCTTTCTTTCTTTACACGCTCTAATTCGTCTGCCCCTCCGTTTCAATGATTTATCTACCTCTGCGTCCTCCGCACAAGCAGAGAGAGACCTATTCACATCCAGGACAGGATGGTTACACACACACACACCGCGTACCCCCTTTCTGGAGTTAAATAATAGGAAATAACTTAAATATTTGAAAGGAGAGCGCTGCAGTTTTAATGAAACTCACCCATAGGGAAAAGTCTGCCAAAGGAGATCCCCCCCGCGCCCCTGATGTATAGCTGGTCTAAGTGCCATCTCTACGCTCAAAAAAGTAACAGTCCTTCCATGTTTACATTCATTATTTGTTGCCTTTTAAGTTCCAAATTGATGTCCATTAGCGCAGGGACATAAAAGGTTGAATCTCCTCTAATGCGCAGAGTTGGTCTAGATCGATACACTTCATTATTGCTTAAATGCCCAGATCTATTACCGCTGCCGGTAGGGAGGAAGCACACTAAGGTGTGGGAGGGTGAGGGTGGGGGCGGGGGCGGGGGCGGGGGGGAAAGACACCTTGAGATTTTACATAATGGAATAAGGCTGATCTGGCCATTTCGCCAAGGCACTGCGGGACCTGGTACCAGTCGAACTCTTATGCAGAAATTAACAAGTCTGCCAGGCGACCTAGCAGCTCAGGGGGGTGTTACGGGGCTGCCTTTGCGAAAAGGGGCGTCCCGAGCAGTTTGCTGGAGGATTTGGAGGTAAAAGAATTTAGCGGGGAAGGCAGAGAAGGGTTCCACCACCCCAGCCACGCAACGCCCCCTCCCATGTAAGTGGCCGGCTTCTGCGGCACTGCTCTGAGCTAGAACAAACCTTCGAGTATCTCCCCACCTCTCTGTCTTGCCGAACAGGTTCCTCGTTCGGGCCAAGTGGCAGAAGAGGCCGACAAACCTACACCCGCTACCAAACCCTGGAGCTGGAGAAGGAATTCCACTTCAACCGCTACTTGACCCGCCGCCGCCGCATTGAGATCGCGCACGCACTTTGCCTGACCGAGCGGCAGATCAAAATCTGGTTCCAGAACCGGCGGATGAAGTGGAAAAAGGAGAACAAACTGCTCAACTCCACGCAGCTGAGCGCGGAGGAGGAAGAGGAGAAAGCCGCAGAGTGAAAGGGTTATCGAGGAGAGAGGGAACGTGCCAGGAGGTGGAGGGTGGGGGGAAGGGATTGGCGTGGGCAAAGCCACCCCAAGGGGTGCAGTGCTTGTAAAATAACCGAGCCAGCTGGACGGGGGCCTGCCACCAACCCACATTTGCGCGGCTGGACTCGTGTTCGGTTAATCTGTCGTGTCAAAAAATCATCTTCTAGTTGAGGTTTTTTGCTTTCTCTTCCCCCAGATATAATATAATATAAATAATAATAATATTAATAATAATAATTTGCAACTCTTACCTGTGTTTCTACCCTTGGTGTCACTGTTAGGAACCTGCTAACTCTTGTATTTAATGGAGGTGCTGCAATATATGTCATTTTGGGTGTTTATTGTCTTAATTTTGTAAAACGTTTCATGCACGACTGACTTAGAGATTTCCCTCCTCCCGGTTGTTTTCCCCCCCTCTCTTTTGGTAAATGAATCCAACCCTGGGGTCTTTGGAATTAGTTTCATTTAAAAGAACAGAGCAAACCTACTGAAGAGAGAAGTACTACCTAGAAGGGTGCAAAAGCAACAGCCACAAAATACTCTATTTTATTAATTTTTGTACGTGTTGTGTTTGTAGTTTGTCAAGGTTATGCACACGGAGTACTCTAATAAAAGCAAAGGCTGGGTCTCAGCCTGAGCCTTTTGGTATCATAAGGACGTTGTGCTGGTCTCTGCTCTTCCCGTGCAGCTGAGAGGTTGGTAGAGAAGCCGGCGGTGGCTTGGCCCTTCGTGTGACACTTGTCTTCTAATCAGGAAGGACAAGCAACTCGCGGCATACGGAAGTTACAGTTGAGAGATAAATCTGCTTTTCCCCTTTTTTGCCTAATCTTAAATGCAGGACCTTTCACCAACCATATCTCCGAGCTGACAGTCTGCATGGAGATCGCGCTATTTTATTGTTACAGTAAAAAGAGTTATGAGGGAAAGCGCTCCATATCCATAATCAATCAAAGAAGGGAAGCAAAAATAGGCTCCGCCGAAGATACGTAACGTATGTCTAGCATCTTTCAAACATCTGGCCCCTTATTTCACTTTCCAAAATCAGAGAGATGGATACTGTAAACAGAGCTCGGCTTCAGGCTTTTGTATATGTATAGTTTTAGTTGAAACTTTTTTTTTCCATGCCAGGGAATTATTTAAACCTGAAAAAAATAATCTCAGCAAACTAAGGAGGGTTAGATTGATTCACAGCTGTCTGCATTCACACAGGACACACACCTTGGCAGCGGCTCTCCTTACAGGGTCTTTTCACTTGGAGCTAGTGAAAAAGTGCTTTGAAGAACTCACAGATCTTGTCCACTTTCCTTGGGTTTTACAAATTCCAGATGAACGAAAAGAGGCGGTTTTCTCTTCGGGATGAGCAGGTTTAAAACAAAACCTTGCTCAGCTCGATTCTAACAACACTCCTGATGCTTCACGAGAGAGAAAAAATGCTTTTCAAAAGACCTCTTCCCTTCCTCTCTCCACCAAAATACCTACATATGCATCCATTTCCTCATGCCACAAGCTGTTTTAATGCCAGTCACTTTTAACATCAATTGATGCAGGAGCTCCACAGCTGTAGGACATTTACTATTATTGCCACTCTTTTCATTGCCCGTAATTATTATAATTATATGTCACTTTCAATATGGCGCATAATTTCCAATGAGTTGCAGACAAGCTTTGGAAATTCCTAAACTGCCAAGGAGGAAAAAAAACAAAAACAAAAACCCACGGTAGCGCTGAACAAAGCAAACCCTGGTCAAATTTCAGGTTTTCATTGCTACCTCATATTTCTTTCAGGTTTGCACTGGGGGGAAGAGCACTCTGCGTTATTTAAAGGGTGTGTGTGTGAAAGAGGATATTCAAGATCAAGAATATCTTAAAAACAAGATTGTTAACCAGTTTCCACGGCTGATCTCCAGTCCCCCTCGCTTTCCCCCCTCCAGAATTACAAGGTGTTACTGTGTACTTGATAATCTGATGAGAAGGTGGAGAAAGCCAAACTCTCATTGTGCCAATGAAAATAAATACATTAAATAAATAAAGCACACATGTTATTTCTTTCAGCAGGCTCCGTTTCCCCCTACGATATTGAAACACAGAAGCGCCCCTTCCCTAGGTGAACGGTCCCCCCTCGCCCCACCACAAAGACCATTATTATAAAAGAGGGGTAATCATTTAAAGAAAATAACAGCCCCATGCAAAGACCCCAGAATTAAACTAGATTGTTGACAATAATCCGAGTTGGGTCTGATCAGCATTTTTTCCCCTTCATTAGCAAAATAAAATCTGAAAGCAGATGCCCGGGTTGAAAATGGAGCGGGTACTTTTTCGAGAGGGGACGGGGGGGGGTTCTTCACAAATATATGAAGAGTGCAAATTGCTGCTAAATGCCTTTAAAAAAATATTAAGGCTGGGTCGTCAACCTCCGCGCCTGCAGAATCAGCCGGTCCCCAGTAGGTGGCGCACTCAGCCAACCTGGAACAAACTCGCTCTTCTGACTTTTTTTTTTTTTTTTTTGAAGCCTTGCATTGACTTGGGCCTAACGATTCTCAGATCGTCATTATTTGTAACCATAGAGCATGAATTACCTCTTGAGGTCATCAGTGAGAATTTACGACTGGTCAACAAAAGCACGTGATTCCCAAACGCCCCCCCACCCCCCATATTTGGCCGCATACATAGCAAAAACGAAGTACAGTGCATTGCTATAATTCATTAATACATCATAAATCGTCAAGCACCGGGTTATAACGACCACGAGCCACAAATCAAGCCCTCCAAAATAACCCAAATGAGCTCTTACTTTGTAAACTCGTTCTCAGGGCGCTATGCGAATGGCCCCGACTATCAGTTGCTAAATTATGGGACCAGCAGTTCCATGAACGGTTCTTACAGAGACTCAAGCACCATGCATCCCAGCTCTTATGGCTACAACTACAATGGGATGGACCTTAGCATCAACCGCTCAGCCTCCTCCGGCCACTTTGGGGCGGTGGGAGAGAACTCCCGCACCTTCCCAGCACCGCCGGCTCAGGAGAGCCGCTTTAGACAAGCCTCTAGCTGCTCCTTGTCCTCGCCCGAGTCCCTTCCCTGCTCCAACAGCGACAGCCATGGAGGCAAGTCCGCCCCGTCCCCCTCCGACCAGGCTACTCCTGCCAGCACCGACACAAATTTCACAGAAATAGACGAGACCAGCGCGTCTTCGGGAACCGAGGAGGGCCACCAAATAAACAGCAGCAGCAGCGCTGCCAGAGCGCAGACAGAGCCGGTCGCCACCTCCACAGCTGCGGCAGAAGGGCACACGCCACAGATCTTCCCTTGGATGAGGAAGCTTCACATTAGCCATGGTACATGTACTTTTTCTTTTATTTCCCTCCGCCCTTCTCCTCTCTCCCCTGCCTTCCTGTCCGCCCGCCGGTCCGCCTTCCCTCCCTGCCCGGCTTCAGCTCCAGCCCGGCAGGCTTCCGAGAAGAAACCCAGCCCTGGAGCGCCTTGTATGTCTGTCGCTGCGAGCTGATTTAAAACCGAGGGCTGGGCTGCCTGTGAGGCCGCGTCTTTGTCACCCCTGCTGCGAAACGCGGGGTTATTTAAAGCAGATATATAGAGAGAAAAGGTCATTGCAAACTGCGGGGGGATTTGCCGCGGGGGGCGGGTAAGTCGGGGGAGAACTGCTCGCTAAAACGGGCATTCTCTGGACAGATGGGCCCCCGACCCTTTCCTGGGGGGTGTCGGCTGGGCAATCTGCTCGTTCCAAGCTCAAAGCCACCCGCAGATCCCTGGCATCAGCAGCCCGCGGTTGGAAAAGCACAAAGGGAAGCTGGATGTTTAACGCGCGCACCCAGAGGTGGAAGGACGCGAGTTTTAGGCTGAGGAGTTAAATTGCGGTTATTGCGTTGTATATGCGGGAGCTGGGGGACAGAGGGTGTGGGGGGGGAGAATCCGCGCGTGGGGGAGGGGTGTTATTTGGAATTAACCATCCGCGATTGTCCTGGGAAGGGTAAGACCGGGCCTTGCTATTTAACCAACCCCCCCGCAACCCAAGTGTTGTCCCCATTCTCCAGACATGACTGGACCGGACGGGAAAAGGGCCAGGACGGCGTACACGCGCTACCAGACCCTAGAACTGGAGAAGGAATTTCACTTCAACAGATATCTCACGCGCAGGAGGAGGATAGAAATCGCCCACGCGCTCTGTCTCTCCGAGAGGCAAATTAAAATCTGGTTCCAAAACAGGAGGATGAAGTGGAAGAAAGATAATAAACTGAAAAGCATGAGCGTGGCCTCTGCGGGCAGCGCCTTCCAGCCGTGAATCAGAGCGAAGGAAAGAAAAAAAGGAGAAGAAATGGCGGGGGGGCGGGGGGATACAGAGTACTGTACAGTGAGGCACCTTTTTTCGGCATGTGGTTGAGATTGTAAACAACTCCCCTGGTACTGTTATCCCGGGACTGCGTTCCTGTCGTGGTCGCATTTTTTTAAGTTTATTTTTTTAATTATTATTGTCTTTTTTTTTTAAATTTCCAGATGCCCCCTCCACGCCCTTGGTGTTCTTATAAATGTTTGTGCCCGTGCTCTCTTGATGCTTTCTGGAAAACTAGCATGTCTTATGTGAGCCCTTTAAATGTTATAACTTATTTATAAATTGATAACAGAGACGGTGGTTTGTTTGGGTTATTCTACTTTCTCAGTTTACAGCTATTGGGAGGGAGGGGGGATTTTTTTCTCTGCCTAATCTGACGTCGGGATTCCTGCACTAAAACAGCAAAAAAAAAAAAATGAAAAAACAAAAACTGTAAAGAAAAAATAAACAGGAAAAATCAAAAAAAGCTCTTGTATCTTTTTGTCTTAAAATTGTCGAGTCTGTGGTTTAGTTCCCACTTCACACCCTGCTTTCTAGCCCCGGCTAAGCCTGAGACGTCTGCTCAGACGCGGGGAGACTTCACCATTAAGAGAAATGTATAAAATTGGACCAACCGCAGCGTGTTCCTGTGTCTGTAAATAGCAGGACTATTCTGGTGTGACTCCTAGACAGTTTGTAGCGGGCAGAGTGAATGCAGTGTTCTGTGTAAAAATGGCAGCTGGCAGTAGTTGGCCAATATGCTTTTTGTATTTGTTTGTAGCTTTACTTCGAGTCAAATAAACATGTCTCCTATTCACAGCAGCCTTCCGCTCGTCTTTTCTCCCCCCACGCTTACCGCGCACAGCTCGCAGCACGCGCTAACCCCGGCGGGTAACACGGCTGGCGCGGAGCTTGGGCTGTGGACGGAGCATTTAAAAAACGGGCCACGCTCTCCGAAGCCAACCACGCAAAGTTCGCGTAACAGAACCTTACTGCCGAGGAGGAAAGCCAAAGCCGCCTGCGGAGGAAATACACCCTGCGATAATCTCTAAACTTGGCTTCATCCCCTCCAAAAACATCCAAATCTCATATAAGACACAATGTTTTCCAGCAGCTAAGGCTACAGCAGGAAGTTACAAATGCTGCGCAATGTCCATCTGGCTAGCTGCGCATTTCAGGACCTGGCAGATATTACTTTTTTAAAAATAAAGCGATCTGTCTGGCTATAGGTGCGCGCTCACTCGTCTATACCCTTCTCTTCACGCCATACTCGCAGCCTCCTGTGCATGTTTTGATAGCCTAGTCTCTGGCTCGACACGTAAATAACATTTCTACAAAGAGTCACTTGCGCCGCGGACAATGTAGCTGAATCGAAGGTGGCAAACATTTCCATTTCCCTGCTCTGGGATCCTCACTAGGCACAAGACACTTCAGTTAAAGTCGCCCTGTTGGCAAAACGCTACTGACATATAATTTACAAGCTAGCTCCGTTTTTTGCTCGAAGTAAGTAAAGTTGGATCTTATAAACTTACCAAACTTAATCCCACACTGTTTAGGTACTTCTTAAAGAATAGGAGGTGAACTGTCAGCTCCCCAACCATTTGCTTGCCTTCCCTTGATATATCACTACATCTACAGACAGACATATTTACCAATAGCAAACTATAGCAAAAGTAGGTATGACATTTAGATGTCAAATGGATAGGGGTTTTATCTAGAAGTTAGATCGTAAAAATCGCCCAGACCTCAGACAGATACCCCTCACTGGCTCTCAAAAGTCACGTGAGGTCCATAAAGTTAGTTTTATGGTTTTGGGGAGTTGACAATGTACAATATATTTCACATTCTCGAGAATGTTAAGTGACACTTTAACTGCTTGGTTTGGCTTGTAAGGGGCAGAAATGGGTGAGCACTTTTCCAGATGAGATAAACCCTTGCAATTGCTGGTATCATGCTTTGCTGGTCCAGGGTTCAGTCCAGAGGACCACTAGCTTGGGCTCCTGAAAGTAAGTCCTTCTGAAATCTTATCTGATTAAACTGTTTTAAGGGTTAGATTTGCTAAAGACTGAGCGGGGTGGGGGAGGAGGGTTTCTCTCTCTTTCTCTCCAAAGCCTGATTTCTCACTTTTCAAAGGTCCAACATTCTTACACTCCCGAGATTTGATGTTTCATTAGGTCTTAGCAAAGCTTTGAGGCCCATATGCAAGCAGCGTAAACTTTGTGGAACGAGGGGAAATGGAATTCCGTAAAGATTAATTAGGATTGCATTGCAAACGCCATCCCAGCTTTTTTTTCCTGGGGGCAAATGTACTTCAGACAAACTCTGTTTTATTCTTAGATCTGTCAATGGAGACTCAGTCATTGGAGGCTCTTCAGTGAGTTTTATACTGAGCGCAGTCACGATCAAATATGGCCCAAGTTTTGGCAGTTCAAGGCGCTTTTTGTCTGGTACTATTTCTGGTTTTGCTCACTTCCTTTAAGAACTTTATTTTAAAAAAAATCCCTGAAAAATTTTAGCTTTTTCCGCGGCTGGATGTATACTAAAATAGCCCCGCTGGGCTTTTCTTTCTTTCTGTAGACCGAACCCTTACAGCTCCCTGGTTTGTTTGTACAATATGTGGACACTGGATAGCTGCCGTTATGTCTTTCTTCGGTTTGCCTGTGAGTGACTACAAAAATAGTAAAAATAATAATAATAAGAAAAGCCCACCTCAAACATGCTTCTGTTTGCATGTTTGCATAGGGTGGGTTCGATTAACTTTAAACCCAATGTATGTCGAGAAAACGCCTTCCACAGGTATCGGTTCTGCTTCATAAAGAGGGGGCAGTTCTGAAAAATTCATTACAAAGCTTTTTTTCTGTGGGAAAATAAACAAGTTATCAGAGCAGGGCGTGCAGCAGAGATGCCGGGAGTATTTACCCTCGCTGGTCCATCCGCCAGCGGTGGCAAAGTCCTGGTGAGGTGTCTATTTTCCTGCATATTTATGAGACAACAACCCAACACGCCTGTCACAAAGTCGCTTTCAGGTGTCCCTTCATTTGCACCCAAACTGGCTAAACATAACTTGGAATTATTTTTAGTTCAGAGTTTTTTCCCCTCAGTCAGGCTGATTGTTTTTCAGCACAAACAAATAGACCGATTTTATTCTTAATTTTGTTTTATTTTCTAACTCTCAGGTGTTGAAATCTGTGCGGGGGAGGGGACTCCAGATCTGCCACCCACATATGCAAGTCTGTGCCCATATCTTTTCCAAAAGTTAAAAGGGATAGGCTGTGTGTGTGTGTGGGTGGGGGGGTATTTTCTCCCCTGGTGTCCCAGAATCCTGCTGCAGCAATGAATGCTCTTTTCCCCTCTTAAGCAGAAGGCTTTTTTTTTTCTAATGGTGGAGCAACATTTGGTGGACACATGTCCGTCTCCTTCACACAGCGCGAAAGAACGCCACCCTTTCCAGCAGCGGTTTGGGGATAGTTTTTCCTTCCTCGGGCTGTTTCCCCTGCCCTTCTCCAGGTGTCCGATGTCATCTTTATTGTCACAATTTCAGCTTCTAGATTCGATCTGACCTACTTGACTGACAGTCCTGGAACTCCTACTGTTCTGAGAGGAGTCCTGACCACCGCTCCTGGGACGTTAACAAATACGACTGCAAAGAGAAACTCAAAATTCTGGCAAGGCAGACTTGCGCGGGGGAGGGGAGCCTGCTAGTTAGTTGAGTCCTTTTAATTTTTAACACTGTCTTCTGATTATCTGACCGAGGGCTGTGACTCTGTATCGGTTATTCATAAAGCCATTTGCTGGCTTCTGGACACTTGGAGGGAATGGTTTTAAAGTGGGGATTTTCCGCTCAATGCACTAGAGATTCCAGAAATCCTGTGCAGCAAGAGAAGTATTTACTGCAGGTAAAGGAAGGGTAGACGTGCTGGGGTGGTACCAGGTTACTAACCTGGATATTCTTTAACCCTCTGGTTTGTCCTGAAGTTAAGAAGTAATGTTGAGTGTTACACATTGTTAGCAGCAGTCTTGGAGTTTATAGTACCTGAATGACAAGAAAACTGAAAGGAAATATTTATTGGACAGCCTATTTGCTTTTAACTTTTTTCAAGATACAGGGATAGAATTACAGATGTGATTGCCATTGTCAGATAGATAGATAGATAGATAGGATTAATGTTTATATCTATATCTATGTCTATATATGCTATTGCCATATATATGACTTTAATCCCATCTATCTACCTAGTTATCTATTTTTGGATTAATGCCATAATCCCACATCCTGATTCGAAATGGGCAAGGGTTACACATGAGGGTTTCAGTTTTTGTATCTTATCTCAATCAAACTTTCCTTTACAATCAGGTCTACTGACCCAAAGTATACAATATATCAAAGTAAACCATCACCATTTTTAATTACATGAAATATGCAACACGTTAATGAGATGGAAAGAGCAATCAAAGACAGATAGGGTATGCAGAAAGTCCATCCACACTCAGCAAGTCCGTTTGTGCTTCCTGCATAATCCTTCCTGTCACTTGGCTGATATGAAGGAGTGTCTTTAGCCAAGGTTAAAGCTTGTATGATTTCCATTTCTATCTCAGTCAGTCATTGGTATAGTTGCAAGTAACCCCGTTTATTTCCCGAATGTCAAGTTTGTTACAAACGCCTGAAGTAGGTCTGGGGCTGGGCCTTGTCATATCACCTAACCACGTTGTAAGAATGATAGTCCCGCCATATTAAAAGCATTTCCCATTCTTCGGCCCTTTCAAAACTCCTGCCTTGTACCTACATTGCTTTTTCTGTCGCTTCCAGGATGGTTTGTTTAGGTATGAACTGTCTCCCTTGCTTCCTGGGTGTCCAGTGTGTGCGACTGGCAACCACTTTTTAGCAAGGAAGAATTCACTGGCTCGGAATCTTTCCCCTTTTCCTACACCCTGAAAAAAACAAAAAACAAACAAAAAAAAGCAAAACAAAACAAACCACCTCCCTTTGCCGGGGAGCTGAGGAAGTGTAAGCAGAGGAAACAGGAAAACAGAGCTCTGACCGTTCAGCCGGGTGAGGATTCCCATTGCATTTCTCATCCTTTCCCTGCCTCTAATGGCATACATCAGACAGTAAACAATTAGTCGGCCAGCAGCTGTAGAAGATAGAATAGAGATGAGATTTTTGCTACTAGGCCTGTGTGTTTGCGTGGGTGTGTATGTTTATTTCTCAGGGAAATGGCAATTGATTTTTAAAAGAAAACAACCCATATATTTTTATAGCTTCTCTTGAGATTCTGTCTATTTCTCTTTACAGGTTTACCACAGCTCTGTGTGTGTGTGTGGTAAAAATGTAAATGGGGGCTAGTAATAAATATTTGTCCGTCCAGCAACGTAAGGACTAGACCCAAAGCCCAGGGAAGTCACCAGAATCCAGTTGGGCCTATAAGTAGCCCATTAATTAACTCCATCCACTGCAAATGGGTTGGACATTAAAAATGGGCGCATTGCGCTACCTTTTGTTCTGTTGATGGGCAGCTTTAGAATTTGGTTCCACTCAGGAAGGATTTCCACTTAATTTGGTAAACAAAGAAAAGTGGTTTCTCCTCTTGAAATTAAAAAAAATAGTCCTCCTACCTGGCCGATTAGTGGAGGGCCTAGCGCTTGAGAATGCCCGTGTTCGTGGGCTGGGTGGGGAATGTTCAACCCCGGATTAAATAACGCAGCCGACCCCCGCCTTCATTGCCTCTCAAAAGTGACTTTTTGGACATACAGGGAATGCGCATAAGTGTATGCCTCGACATTCGCTGCATAAACAAGGCGGACAGCACACAGGAAAGCCTTATCTCCCAAAGAATCTGCTCAGCGGATCCCTCCGCTATTTAAAAGAGACACGCCAAAGGAAAAAAAATGGGCAGCGAATAAAAATTCACTGTTGAAATACCCTGGTAACCTTACCTCTGTGGTTGAGCAGTAAGTAGGAAACCCTGGCAGAAACAGCTCATAGATAGATAATATAGCAATAGAAACCGCTCAAATGCCAAAAGCAATTCAATATCACTGTGTCCTTCCAGACTACCTGGAATGTCATGGCACAGAAGTGCTGATTGTTTAAAACAAAACAAAACAAAACAAAACAAAAAAAACCCTCTAAACTCAGCGTGTTTTGTGGCTTTTTTAGCCTTTTCCTGCAGGCGTGTTTTAATTTGGCTGTAAAACGAAAACAATAGAGATGAAATAATCCTCTTTCACACTTCTTCTTAAAACCCACAAACTTAGAAACAAAATAAAACTTCCCCAAAGTAACCTAGCTGCAGATGTGTATGAGGGTCTTATTTTATTCACCAAAAAGTGATTAAAATCTGTTAAAGGATTTAATTAAGAGAATTAAATGAAAAGGAAGGGACACAAATGAGTTGGGGGGGAAGCAAAGCTATTCTAAACGATTAAATCGCCATTTTAACAGTATAATGGGGTTTGCATGCTGAAAAGAGAAATCAGAGCTCATATCTCATCAATAATTCATAGGAACCAGGGATCATTCCGAGGTCAGCAGACTAGGCAGAGCTGCTTCTATATTGGGGAGCTAAGACACCCTATCAAAATACAATAGTTATATCTCACACGTACGAGAGGGTCTGCGGGTCACCTTTTTAAGAACAACATAAACCGCTTGCTTTTTTTTGAGGCGGTGGGGGTGGGGCGGGGAAGAAAAAGCCCCGACTATGACTCACTAATCAAATATATTGGTTGTTAACACTAAAAGAGGGTTTGAGAAGAGCTATCACATTGGAGACGGGAATATTGCTCCAGTCTCGTAGGGACAACAGTTACCAGCGTGACAAATAATTCCGCCCCCCCACCCGGCAAACCACACTGGTCTTTTTGCAACTCGCCACCCTAAATTTCCCTCTCTTTATTTAAAAAAAAATACCAGCGCGTTGGAAACCAACGCTGTCTAGCCCTCTGTGCAGGGCTTAGTGAGAAGCGGGGTTAGGAAAGCCGAGCCGAAGTTCACTGTGTTTTTTTAAATGATTATTTATTTGTCATAGTCTTGTGAACACCCCCACGCACACCCACACCAAAATGATCTGCACCTACACGGGTCAACAGGAAACTAACCCCCTAGCAAAAAACATTGAACAATAGCATTTCAACGTTGCAGTGAAATTTCTCATGACTTTCCAGCGCTTTAAAAATAAAATGATTATTATCATTATTATTTAGAACGGAAGGGAGTTGCGTTACCGCATTCACGTGATAAATAGATCGCCCTACGATTAGGAAGCCCAAGAACGCTGGGGAGTTCGCAGCGGTTCTCTCCCAGCTCAGGGCTTTCACTGGAGAATAGACCTTTTTTTGAAGGGCTCCGGGAAGTTCCCATTCATGGCGATCTCTTAGCATCTTTCTGCGGCCCTGTTCAACCCCGGGCAGTTTAAAGGGGGCGCAGCCGCTTGTGGGGGTGTCTAGCCTGCGCGATGCTTCCCGGGTCCCTTTGCCTAACCAGATTTCAAGAGCCACCCTTTTCCCGGGAAGCGCCGAAAGAGTCAGGCTGGGTGAGTGTGATTGCCGCTCGCCCTCCTTTTCGATGTGCTCCTTTTTAACGCACACCCAGTCACACCTCCCCGGTACGAGCCCTTCCTGGCAAAACCAGGACTTTCCAGCTTTTAAAAAGGGGCGCCGTAGTTCACGGGGAGGGGGATCCCTTTTCTTCCTTTTTTTAAAGGTTAGAGTCGGTACAAGTCGGTGGGAAACAGGCTAGTCGGTGAAATCCTGGAGCCTGTAACGTCCCCAAGCAGCCAGCAGAGCTCGCTTCAGACCAAGTTCACAGTCATGCCGGGGTCTCGGAGTGGCTCGCCGCCTTGGCTTTTGGTCTCTGTAGGTTCTTTTGGTGCCGCCGCGAGTTCCCCTCCACCCCCACCCCGCTCCAACACAGCCCCCCCCACTTCTCTCTCAGACCTCCAGCCCCCCACAAATAACCTCAAACTCCTCTAATCCCCCAGCCCGGAGGGGAAAAAAAAATAGAACAGGCTAATTACGGCAGCCAACAACTCATCTACTCAACAGCTCACCTATTTGACATCCCATTAGGCAAATAAAACAGAAATCATTCGAAAGCAGATGAATCCATCTGGAGTCTAAGGGACATTTTTTGCTCTCTCTTTTTCTTCTAAACCCACAGAGAAAACAACGAAGTGTAAAGGGGGGGGGGGAAAGGTAATTCCGCCCGTCTATGAACCTGATGGCTTGATGTGGAGAAACACGTGCAATATATGCAAAGCCTGGAAATTTTGTCCCCCACCCCCGACAAGGAAGGAACCCAGCAATGCTACGAGCGTTTAGAAACCAGGGCAATCTTGTACAGCTTGACTTTCTGAGGACGTAGAAGGTGGCTGTGGTCTTTGGGGGGCTTGTTAGTACAGCATTAGAGCTCCAGGGGTCAAAAAGTTGAGGGTCAAAAGTTTACGCAGTGCGTGACTCAGTCTTGCGGATAGCCAGATAGACGGGATGTCAGCGTTCAAAAAAAGTGGTGGTTTGGTGAAGGGGGCGGGGTGGGGAGAGGAAGGGCCCTTTTCTTATGGGCAGAGATGAGAGAAAATGATAGCGAGGTAAGAGACGCTGAACTAGCTTAACACGCTGCCGAGAGAGAGAATGAGATTGTCATTCGCCAGTTCCGAACGCGGTAGATGGGAAGGTGGATGAATGAAACTTGGGAAAACTTTTTGTTTGTTTGTTTGTTTTAAAACAAAAGATAATCTCTGAAACGCCACAGAGAACCTACTTAAAAGAACACACGGGCAAGATCAATGTAGTAAATCCAACTACACGGAAGTCCTTCTAGTCTATTAACTATTGATAGTTAAGATCACATATGAATGCTGTTGACACGGTACATATGTGTGTATGAAATGAGACTGTGGACTGAACATTCATACTTTCCTATATACGTTCTTTCTACAGTTGTATTATACATAAATAGATATAGAAAGAATGTTCATTCTACAGTCTTTAAGCCAAGTAGCCCCCAAACTGAATTCTCTAACACTATCTAGATAAATGATGTTTATTTTTCCTTTAAAATCTTCTCAAATAGTATTTTGATTTGTGATTTTACATACACAAACCATAAATGAAAACGCTATTTTAAGAAGATGTAAAGGGGAAAATTAACGTGGTTCGGGGGGTGTAGAAGAAGTGATGGCGTTTCCACCTCAACAGCATAAAATGCACAATGCCTCCGGACAGACATACCAAATAAAACGCTGGTTAACAAACTCTTAAACGTAGCCCTACACTGAGGCTTCGTGGGAAGCGTGTCCGTTTTGCCGTTTGGTTCAGTTTAACGATCTAATTTTGCCCTTCCCTGGACTTTTCCTCTGAATCCGAAAGCACTGGGTTATATTTATTGCTAGAACTGTGAATCCATTCTGGCCACTTGCAACAATTTAATGAACTGAGACAATAAATATCTCCCTGGGCGTTTCAGTTATTGCCACACAGACGGCTGCACTTTGCCTCCCCAAACTTCAAATATTATTTTTTTATCGAGGCTGCGGGGGGAGGGGAGAAGCCTATTTTTCAATAGCCTCTAAAGCAAATGTTTGAACCGGTGTGGACCCTTTCAAAACATCGCACCTTTGCTTGTGATCTCTCTTTTTAAAGATCTGGACTGGCTAAATACTTATTACAAGATTCATTTTTTTCTTGGAAAAAAAGCTAGAGAGAGTCTTAGAGTCGTGGGAAAGATACCCTTTGCTTTGGCGGTTTGGATTTGTTCATGCAGTGGGTGAAATTTGAGAGACTGCAAAGCGTTTTGTTTGGCGTGATAAGGCGGGGGTTTAATTAATTACGATGAATTTGCTTGGTATTTATAAAATATCACTATACAAGAGCTACCGTTTAGTACTAACTTGGGCCATCCATCTCTTCGCTCTTGTAATTACCACACTTATCTCTATAGAGCAGTCATTTCAAGTGCAGGTTTATATTGCAGGTAATGGAGGAGAACTGTCATTTGTTTTCGGGATATTAGAACAAGCAGGTATAATTTCAAGGCAATAATAATAATAATAATAATAATAATAATAATAATAATAATAATAATAATAATAATATTTTCGCTTTCATCATAACGGTTAGCTTTCAGGTTAGGAATGCACATGTCTATAGCCAACTCAAACAAAAAATCCTAAGGAAAGGAAATTAAGATATTATTTGCAAGGATACTGCTAGTTCATAAACCTTGACCCATATCTGAGTGCGTGGATTTGGTTATAACACAAAAGCAGTCGAAATACTCTTAAATAAGGTGATTTCTACAAAAACAGTAGATTAAAATCTCCCGTTTTCTTTTCAGAAGACTTGTTCTGTCATTGGAACAATCACGACCCTACATTTTGTGCGTGTGTGCGAACCACAGATAGATAGATAGACAGATAGATAGATTTTAAAAAATCTTATGTAGCCTATTTTTACTCAAATATCCTGGAGAGTGTTAAGTTTTGTCCCCTTAGTAGTAATTCACACTATGACTATCATTTGTATTTGGGTACGTAAGGGATGGAAAACTGTTGCAGCTCCTTCTTTAAAACACAGATCTTGGCATTTTTTCCCCAAAAGCGTTTTAGAATAAAATCATACGCACAATTGGTCAGAAACAGACGCTTAAGATCTTCTCTGAATCGTTTGCTCATGGGGGAAACAGGAGTGGGCTGTTTCCCGTCTAATCTTCCATTCAGCCGACTTTTTTTATTATGACTTTTTTCAAAAACTGTGACCTAGATCAAGTTGCCGCTTAACAGAAATCTCGTCCTCCGGTCTCAGCTCAGCGCCTCGTGCTCTTTGGAGGAAGTCTCCGCTCATTAGGAGAAAGCCAAACGTTTGTGCTTGGGGTGGCAGAGTGCACAGGACCGGCCATTCTAATGCCTGGAGGACAGGACTCCTTTAAAAAAATCTTCAAAGGGGGATTTACAAACAGATCGACGCGCACCCAGCTCGCTTGGAATTTCGAGCCATGGAGGGAAGGGCTGAATAAAATTCTCTGCCCGGCCATTTTTCTCCAAAGTAATGACCTGGGTAAAATTCAATATGACCGAGAGAACTATGCAAGCGTATTATAGACAGGCAAGCGAAGCGCCCCCGGAGCGGGGTGAAACTCAGGTCAGAGCGTCTAACAAATATGAAAATGTTCCGGGCGCTCGGGACACGCCTCGCTGTTTAACAAAGACTGACAAAGTATGAGATTAATACGAAAACTTGCGGGTTTCCAGCCCCAAAATGCTCAGAAGGGCCTGTCGCTCGCTTCCTGCCGGTAGCGGGGGCTTGTTTGCCTTTCAAGACAATAGGGGTGACTGCTGCGGGGAGGGGGGAGATCGAAGGGGCTTTATGGGGAAATAATCCCTCTTCGGGGGCACCAGAGTCGAGCGGAACTGGGCTCCGGGGTGAGGGGATTTTCCTTGTTTGGGTCGGGGCCGGAAGCCTTTGCCAACTTGTGTGGGAGCTTCTTCGGGTCCTCTTTGGAGCTGGAGGGGGGAGGAAGGTTTCCCTTTAAAGGGACTCATTGCTGTCCCCCGCCGCACCTAGCGTGGGGGATGGGCAGGAAGGGGGTCGGTTTCAGAGGTCACGCGCCGCAACCTGTAGAACTGAAAGGTAAGAAAAGCCTTTAATGGAATCCGGGGCACAACCGGGGTGGGGAGCGGGTAAGACCCCAGATGCTCCGCTTATAAATTCGGTTTTCAAGGGAGGAGGCGATTGAGAGGAGGGGGTCAGGCAAGGGGCCGCCCAGGCAGGTCATTAAGGCCTTGTCTGGGAGGTTTTTGCCTGAGCAGGTGTCTCGCCAGATGAGCCACCCTCTGCTTTTACCTCCTTCTTTTGCAGAGCCTTAGCGGTGCCTGCCTGTCTCCCGCCCGCCGGCCTTTTATTGCACAGTCCCAATAAAGCGCGAGGCGGCTGCGAAGGGGCGAAAGGGGCAGAGGTGGCTTAGGGTGGGGTGGAGGCGGCTTGTCCCCTTTGAAATGCAGGGAGACCTCGGTGGAGTCAGATCTGTCTTTCCCAACTTCGGAACCCTTCGACGTTTTTATGAGCGGGATGGAAAGTGTGAAAACTTTTGTGTGCGTGTGTGTGTGTGTGTGAGTGTGAATGAGTGTTGTGTGTGTGTTGGGGGGCGCTGAGAGGGCCCCATCTCTTTTCTTTTTAGTTCGGGACCCGAAGCTGCGGAATGAGACTTCTGGAAAAAAATAAACAACCAGTTTTCTGGCAAACACTAGGGGAGCTGGTGCTACCCAAACCCCTTTGTCTGTCATTGCACAGGGAAATTAAAACGCGATGCTTGCGGGGGACAGGGGGCAGGCGTGGGGGTGATGCACGCAGAACAGGCCTTACCTAGTTGTTTAGGGAGGTGTAGGATTTACCGGTGTCGGTTGGGATATTGGTGCTGTTGGGGAAATTAACAAGAGCACGGAAGGAGACGGAGTTGAAATATAAAAGTCTCTTCCGAGAGGACTGGTTTGGTGCAATTGGGTTTGTTGAGGAATCAGACTTTCAGGGGGTCTAGCAGCTTGGATTCGGACTGTTGTGCTAGAAGGCGGTCTATTTCCGATCCACGGTTCCCTTCCCCAGGACAGCTGAGGTGCTGGTGGGGGGGGGGGCGCATTTATGCAGCGTGGAACACCCTTGGCCCCGAGATCTGCTTAGTTTGCAAGAAACTTTCTGTGAGCGTTAGGCGCGTGGGAGGTTGCAAAGCCTGGGTCTGTGGCAGCGGAGCTGGCTCCGAAGTGGTCTCGGTTGCGTTAGTTGGGTGGGCGTTACAGTCGGCTCACCTTTAAGCAGCCGGAAAATCTTAGCGGTACGCGATGTTGCTTCATCCTCTGCCCTAGGAGGGTCTTTTTTTTTTTTTTTTTTTTTTTTAACGCAGCGCTCTCTGAAATACATTTCGATTTGTGGGGCGGGGGGAGACAGTATTTCCGGCCAATGAAGGGGGAAATGTAGCATCTTTATGGAATCGTCTCTGACTGTGTGTTAAAATATGATTATATCTTGAGACACTCTTGGTCCCTGCTGATTTCTCTCTTCGGGATTGGTGGGTCTGCGCTGGAGGAGCATGTTCACTTGTTAATCTCTGGAGCTACTGTAATTTTAGCCGAAGTCTCGACAAGAGGCAATTCTCATTCGTTCATTAGCTAGACAGTATGAATATTTCATTGCTTTCGGAAATGAAATTCCTTTGATCTTTTTCTCGGGTTATAAAAAGAATTGCCCGTCATAAAAAAAGAACATCGAACCATCTGCCTTTACGTTCGACAGTTACTTTCATTTGCTTCTCTTTCTTCGTAATTTACTTTATATATCTATATCAAGCTTTGGGTGAGCTACAGAAACTGAACCAAAAATACCTCAAATGTTTGTCACTGTTCATCAGTGGATGATACTGAAAAGAACACATCTGGAGTGAAATAAACTACCACATTTCAATATGAAAAGAATGAACATTTGGGACTCTTGTTATGGTTTTAAATACATTACAGGACTAAAATTTTTGCAACATAGTTCGATGTGTAAATGAATGGGTAGGAGCGTCCTGTATTACTTATGTAGTCTTACAATCACCAGCATTGTGTTTCATTATTTGTTTTTTCCTCTGGAAAGTGCAAATTTTAACCCTGTTTATCCATAAATTAATTCTATTAGTAACAAAGATTTCTGTATTAAAATAAAAATAAATTAAGTCGAAGAGAATTATTACCGTTAAGTGAAGTTGGAAGATTTCTGAACAAGAAAGACGCATCTGTCTTCTATATGTACCCTGTAGATCCGAATTTGTGTAGCGGAAGTTGTGTCACAAATTCGTGTCTAGGGGAATATGTAGTTGACACAAACACTACAGTCATTCTCCCTGAAGATAAAAAAGTAGCTAAATCAAAGGATGAAAAGAAGCTCTGGCCAGAAGATCCCCTTCCAACCGAAGAGAAATGTTCGGGTGTTTACCTAGGCTCCCAGCGCCAGTACTCCTGTGGTCAACTTTATCGCCTCGCTGAACTTTTCTGTTAGTCTATAAGGTGCCACAGGACCCTTCGTTGCTGTTACGGATCCAGACTAACACGGCTACCCCTCCGATACTTGCGCTACAAATGGGTGTCAGAAGCATTACGTCACTGAGATGGGGGGGCTGTTACTTTAATCTATATAATTGCTTAAATTACACTAGATATGAGCAACCCAGCCGCACGCCGCCCTGTTCCCTGATTTTTATGAAGGGATTATTACGCGCTTCGACACCCGCTCAAGTGTGGCTTTTTAAATCACGTTTACTACACTGGGGGAGCAGACAAGTTAGTTTTCTCTCTAATTGTGCATAGAGCCCTTTATTGCGCATTCAGGGGAAGGGTTGTCTTCCACCCGGGGCTGGCAAGCGGTCGATGGACGCCCGAAGCTCAGTGTAATGCGGGAGGCTGTGTACCCCGAATTAGCTGATGAATTTTCTATCGATCCAAAGAAGCCCTATTTATCTCTGCCAGCCCCTCCGTGCAGGGGCGCGCCGCCTCGCCCACCGTCAGAACGAAATTTAAACCCCAGCCGGGGGGGTCTCCGGGGCTCAGCTGCCAGCGCGCTCATTGGGGCCCCCCTCCCGCCCCCCCATTTAGGGCAAATCGTCCATTTTTCTCTTTCCACACACCGCTAAGCCCCGACGCAGCCGGGAAGGGAGCCGCGGTTGCTACCACGGGGGACGCCGTGGGGTTCCCAACCCGGGCTGGGTAAGTACCAGGCTGCGGCATCCGGGGCCGCTCACCCCGGCGGAGCGTATGTAAATATTGGCCATTAAAAAAAAAATCCAAGAGGCGTCCGAGCCTGTGCACATTTCCTTATCCGGGACTCGCCAGGAACCTCGCCATTGGCCGCCGCTGTCACATGGACTCCCAACTTTGTTCAGTTGACAGTATGTAGGAGGGTTTAGGGACCAGGGAAACGAGCGGGGGGGATAGGAATAAATTTTAGCAATTTGGGGGGTGTGCGCGTGTGCAATTCAAAGCAATTAATGGCCATGAGCTCCTTTTTGATCAACTCCAACTATGTGGATCCCAAGTTCCCACCCTGCGAAGAATATTCTCAGAACGATTACCTTCCCAATCACTCGCCGGGATATTACAGCAGCCAGAGGCGAGAGACCCCTTTCCAGCATGAAGCGATGTACCAGCCGCGGTCAGCTTGCAACGAGCAGCCCTACGCGGCTTGTCAGGGCTCCGGCCACCAGCCAGCGGTGCTATCCCCAAGGGGTCACGTTCATCCTTCGCCCGGACTTCAGAGCCACCTCTCAGAGCCAAACCACCACTGCGAGTCGGTCACCCCCAGCCCTCCACCCTCCTGTAGCCAAAACTCTCTGAGCCAAAGCCCCTCTCGAGCTTCTTGCAAAGAGCCAGTAGTTTATCCCTGGATGAAAAAAGTCCATGTAAGCGCGGGTAAGTGAACTAAAGTGGCTTTTGCTTTATACTAACTAGCACCTCAAAGTCTGGTGGCGAGCCTATTGCACCCGTTGTAAAATAACCATTCGTGGAGATTTACGATCGCCTGTTTGCAGAGCACTATAATTACATCCTCCATAAATTTTTATGACTCTACTTGGCCAAGTGCCTTTGAAGTCTCTGTTACCATCCTTCTCCAGTTTCTTGCAGGCTACTTTTTTATGGCCGTTGAATCTTCATACGTTAAGTTTTATGCTTTTGTAATTTGTATTTAAGTGGTGGGTTGAGTAAACTTTTAGTATTTCACTGTGTGCCTGCCTTTTTCTTTTTTTCTTTCTTTCTTTCTTTCTTTCTTTCTTTCTTTCTTTCTTCGATATGTTACGAAAAAGAAAAGATTTTTATTTGGATGTACAGATGAATGTGTAGATGGATGTATAGATGGTGGTTTTAAACTACACACACACGTACGTATATATGCACTATCTGTGCTATCCAGGTCAGCCTGTGTAAAATATGGCTAGGGAGATATAAAACACACTCGGACATGGATGTACATCAAACAATCAGGCTGAAGCGAGGGGCGGGAGGTAGGTTAAAGGTGTATTTTTGGCAGACCGTGGTGCATCTTTCTGCCTCGAGGAGTTTCCCAGCAAAACAGTGGGTGACACTTTAAAAAAAATTAAAGGGGCAGCTCAGTAATTCTTTTTTTTTCTCTTCTCCTCCCCCCTCCCCTTTCTGTTTGCTCAGTAAATCCCAGTTGCGCAGGAGGAGAACCAAAACGCTCCCGGACAGCTTATACCAGGCAGCAAGTCCTGGAACTGGAGAAAGAATTCCACTATAATCGCTATCTCACGCGGAGGCGCAGGGTGGAAATAGCCCATTCCCTGTGCCTGTCCGAGCGCCAGATCAAAATATGGTTCCAGAACAGGAGGATGAAATGGAAAAAAGATCACAAATTACCCAATACCAAGATCAGGTCTAATTCTTCCAACTCTTCTGCAGGCCTGCAGATACAAGGAGGTGCTCACCCCCGAGCCAACGCACCGGCCTGTAGCCTATGACTCTTTCGTGTGTTTTGTTTGTGAGTGCGTGTGTCTGCAGCAGACACTTGATAATTTTTATATGTTCCAAAGGGCGCGAGTGGGACGTGTTTTTTATTTATAGGCGAGGAGAGAAGCTCAGCCACCAAACGAACAAAAGCCAGGGACTTGCTGTTGTGCCTGTAGATGGTAGTTTGCAAACGTGGCTCAGATGAATCCTTGTTTCATCTTTAATCACACCAAACTCTGCCCCATTTGTCATGTTTACTCTCCCGTACAAAGGAGGGGCCTTATGCTCGCTCTCAGGTCGACAACCAGCGCTCCCTCTAATAAATGAGGCTCGGTTTCTTCAGGACCAACTGAATTCTCTTTTCTTTTGCTGCCTACAAAGAGAAGGCTTCCCTCCAGCCACCAAGGGCGCGCAGCCCTACAGACCAAAGCCAAACAAGCTCCTGCTCCGCGCAGTGCGAGGAGCGGGGAAGCTGGCAAGATGTTGAATATTGTCATAGTCAGGGGCACAGCGGTGGAGGAAGAAGCGGCTGGCACCATTAAAGCAATCCCAGTGAAAACTGGGAGGTGGGGGGTGGAAAGGAGACCCGCATAAGGGAGCGTAATGAACGAACCCCCTCCACGCATTTTTTTCGTCCAGCGGGTTAATTACCTCACTTGTAAATCGGGGTGGGGGTGGGAGGGGGGCTTATTTAGTTTAGAGACTTGATCAAGTAATGCTACCGGAATTTAAAGGTTCGTGCAAGGGAGCGGCGGGAGGGAGAGCTCTTTGTACACACAGGGCGCTGCTCCATTAGGAGTCAGTCCGGTTTTGTACTGAGCATGTGAACAGGCACGGAAGGAGGCAAAACCTTCCGCTCTGGATGAAACAGGACATGGGAACTTCGGTCAGATTCCCCCCACTCACCCCCGGGTTCCAAAGGACTTGGCATTCCGAGCGGGTGTGAGTTCTCAGAACTTTTGGCATCTCCCCCCCAGTTGTTCATTGGAATTACCTCCTATTGTTCTTTGTGATGCTCATGGTAACTTGTACATAGCAGAGCGAAAGCAGGTAGAAATAAAATTTTCGTTGTGACTATAAACCGCGTGTTTTCAACTAGATTTTTTTAAATGAACTTGTGGGTTAGTTGCGTAGGGATTTCTGCCAATTATACCTCGCTAATGAAAACAGAACATGTTTGACTAGAGGCTATATCAGCCTTAAGTACTGCTAAGCCTTGCCTGTTATGATTTATTTATTCTAAGCACATATTAATATGGCAGTGTGATGTGTTCCCAAACTGGTTTCAACTGTGTTGGTCTTTAAAGCACTGCAATGTATTCGGGAATGAAAGCAGCAGTGCAGCCCTCAGGAGGGGCTGCTTCATTTTTAAAACAGCTTCTTCTCCAAGGTATTTAATACATTAATGAGTATAATTTTTGCACAGATGTTTCTCCGTGTTTGCAGGTTTTCTGTGTATTTTTATATTACAAAGGAGCTGGCTACTGCAATAGCTCAAACCCTGACAAGCAAATAGATAATCAAGAAGACAAATGGGTTCTTTCGCGAGCCACAGCTCTTGTATTAATTTTCATTTTCTTGCTCATAGAAAGTATCGAAAATACTGTTCAGGGCGAAATAACATTCCAGTTCTAAGTCAGGGTTTTAAAAAAGCGGGCTGGGGGGAAGGAGGCCTGGAAACCACACAAAAAATTGTACTTTTCGGGTGTATTTCCTATAAGAAAGCGAGTTTCGCTTATTTGTGAGGTGTTCGGGCTTTCTTCCAGCCTCCAAGGAATGAGTAAAATATCCCAAACGTTCTCAAGAACAAAGACCTGGCTTAGGAATGTTTGAAGTGACCCTTCCTACTACCAACGTAACTCAGACCTCGCAAATAAACTGCGCTCAAAAGTTGTCCCTGCCGCCCCCACATCAATCGCCCCTTATGTCTTTTATTCTGTCTTTTTTAACAGTTTGTGAGAAATATGTCTATGGTCATGTGACGCAGAGCCGCTACACTTCCTGTGCTGGAAAAATGGAGTTGTGTATGTATGGGGTGAACTTGTGCCCTTTTAAAGGCAAAAGGGGGAAAGCTTCGGAGTTTTTATTTCGATGAAGGGTAGTGGGGACTGCATCTGTTTTGGTGGCTGTTTTTCCCCCCTTTGATCTGCTTCCTCTGTAAAGGCGACGTAATTTTCAGATAGAGGCTATGCCTTTAAGGGTACCAAAAACAGTTCTTAAAAAGCATATGCTGTAAGGAATGTCACTTCTATAGAACTAAATCAAAGCTGGAAAGTATGAATAGAATTGAAGGGGGAGAAAAGAAGGTTTCTATAGGACCTGAAAGTTCACAGCCATTATAAGCAGACAGAAGCCAAGAAAAATGCGAGAATTATACAGAAAATCATTAATCACTTCTTTTCTTTAAATACTTATCCTTTCCCCATTGTTATTCAACAGCAAATGTCCGCAGACCGTCTGTTGGGAAAAAAGTACCCGGAGTCCTACAAAAATCTTCAAGGGGAGTAATAACAATAAAAAAATCTGGATCACAAAGTTGATTTTTTTTTATTTTTTTACCTTTTTTGGAAAACAAAACGGAACACACCACAACTCTCATTTGGGAAGAACCCACCCAAAGCATGAAAACCGTCTGTGGGGCATTGGAGAAAGAATGTGGAAAAGCACAAGGTAACAGAACCGGCGCTTTGGCATGCATTTGTGATGGTTTTATTGCCTCCTTCTGAGCTTAAGCTGGGGGGTGGGGGCAGCACATGGATCCTGTGCGAGATTTTCCTCCGGTTCCTTATTTTACCAAGCGGATTCCATAGAAAGGGACTGGCTAGAACCCCGGGGTTTTGCATTTTATGGTGTGAGTCCTACCCAGCCTGACTCTGGAGGGTTAATTCTGTTGTCAGGCAGAGGAGAAGCAGACAGCTAAGAAATTAACCGGGCTGTGAGCTAGGCAGCTTTGCTGTTTCAGACTATGCTCTGGGTTTGCCTTGCTGGAGCTTCGAAATCAGAGTTAAAGGGCTTTGTCCAAACGTCACGTGTGACTCTGGGCAGCTCAGTCTGGTAGATGGTTTCTTTTTCAGCGTGTCAGATGTTCCTTTGAGGAATACCAGTGTTCGCATCCCTCAGCCAAGCCAGACTTTGGTGTTTTCGTTTCTGGTGAGAATAGCTGTTCTGTGGAAGGGTTTTGGCCTTAGAGAGCGTGTTTGGGTGAGTGGTGCTTGTCTCAGCGCTGCTAGTTTCAAGACTTTTCGCATTTTTTTCCCGGGGAGGTTTGAAAGGCAACATAAACAAATAAATCCAGGCAAAATTCTGAGCTGCCTAGCCCGGGCCGCGCATAGGGTTCACCCAGAGGACACGTTTTCTGACCGATTAGCGGAGTATTATAGCCAAGGACTGACCTCTCGAACCCCTTGACCTTTCCAAGACTGGACATTGTGCTGGGTAACATTTCCAGGGTAGCGCTGGACCGGGCCAAGGCAAACTTTGCACCTCGGGGAAGAAATTGTTCAGCCACTTCGTTGTGAAAGGGGCTACGCCGGGCGAGGGGGCGGGGGGATGCGGACAGAAAGAGGTCCCGGACGAGCGGAGTTTGGGGTTGGCTCCTCTTTAACTGCTGCACCGTGCTCGCTTCACGGTCTGCTCCCCAGCAGCGGTTTAGCTCCTCGGCTCCGGGTGTGATCTGCGAGCTCCGAGGTGTCCTGTGGAAGCGACAAAGGGCCGTTGAGTTGTCAGAAGCGCAAAGCCTGTCATCAGCGCCCCGGGGAAGACCCCGAGGCTGAGTGGGCCCCCGGGGTTACACCCGCCAGGAGGGCTCCCCCCGAGGGACCCCAACGCTGCCCCTTCCAACTGGTTCTCGCTTTTCTCCAGCCCCACTCGCTCGGTTCCCGTCTCCTTTCCAGGCATCTTTTGTTCGGAGACACCCCCGCTTTCTCCACTGCGCTCCCCACAGCCCTTCGCGGCTCCCGCAAGGAAGCACTCAGGGATTTCTTTCGGGGGGGCGGGGGGGGGCTGCCAGGCGCTCAGGGAGGTTCGAGGTGCCTGTGCCTGAAACCGCCTGGCACCTTGTAAAATCGTGGCCTCCTGGGCCTGGCAAGGGCTTGAGTCCTTATCAGCGATGCCGGCGGGCATTGAGCGGCCTCGGCTACAGTCTCTCCAGGGTCTGGTGACTCCGAACCGGCAAAGGCTGGGAAACATGGCACTACCGAAGCCCCTCTGGGAGCGGCCTGACAGGGGCCCCCTCAGGGATCTGGCAGCCATCTCCTAGCATCTTTCAAGGCCTGAACGAGCTGCCGGCCTCGACCTACGGTCACATCCACGCGGGGTTCAGGGACGTTTAGGGGCAACGCCACTTCCTGGCTGGGTACAGGGCAGGCATAGCCGCGAGGAGCGCCCGTTCCCCAGGCTGCCCCGAGATACCCAGCCTAGGAGTCTCCCACTGGGGCTCTGCCTGACAGACACCTGCCTCCTTCCTGACGGGGACCCCAAAGCGCAGGGATGCTTGGCTGAGCCGAGGAGAGAGGAGTCCTTCCTGCCCCGCGCGTGGCTCGGAGCTGGACCCAAAGGGGTCTCTCCGCAGAACCACAGGAGCGGCTTTGAGAAGGGCTGCGGCGCTGAGAGAGTCCTCGCCTCAAAGCCCGAGCAAACCCGAGATAAGCCAGTAACAAGGTGCCAGGCGCGGGCCCGGCTCTGGGCGGTACGAGCACTCCCATCAGCTAGGCTAGGCTATGGCGCAGAGACGCGCAGAAAGGCTGGCTGTAAAACATTCCTCTCTCCCGGGCGCGCAGACACAGTGTGGCAAGGCGGGCTCCTTTGAACGCTGCCCTGTCAGCGAAGACGGAGCTGCAGAGCGCAGTTGGGGAGTTTCGCGGCTTCCCCCTGACAGATTTATGATCCCCAATAAAACCGGCGTGTTTAAATCCCTAAATCAATCTCCCTTCCTCGCGCTATACGCGGGCGTTTTCCCTCCGCAAGGGAAGCGGCTCCGGGGCTCGCACCTTGGCGGCCGCGGGGCTGTTTGCTGCGGCGCTTCCGAGTCTTTGAACTTTCAGCGAAAGTTGCTCTTCTGCAAATAAAAACCAAAACAAAACAAAACCACAGAACACCCGGGCCGGCTTCTTCTCTTTGTACTGCTCGGGGCGGGGTTGGCGAGCAAGTTTCGGCAGGAGCCCGTTTGCTTTTCTTTGGAAGGCCTTTGCTGAAGGAAAAAATTGGCTTTTCAGACCGAAAAAGTTCCTCTCACTCCACGGATTAGGTAGCTGCCCTGTGCCAGGGCACAGCGACACGCGCGGGGGGTGAACTCCCCCGAAGCAACTCTCTTTCCCTTCCCTGTGTTCCCCCCTCTCTGGATTGCACCTTCTCCCGGACTTCCCAGCCGGAGGTTTTATTTTTCTAAAGCACTTCCCCACTCTCTGCTCTGAAAACTCCTCCAAAGCCTCTTCGGGCGGTTTGCTTCACCACCCGTTTTTTCCCCCGCCCCAGGTTTAAATGGCTCTTTCCTCTATCAGGGCCGCTTGGATATTTTGCCCGGCTCGACCGCGGTGTACGACTTCTCGGCTTTTCCGGAAAGTGGACGGTTAAGCTCAGGTCAACGCGCACTAGACATCCAGGCCCATCTTTAGCCTACGTGTGTTACTTATGCTGTGGTACACACACATGCGTGCGCAAGCTGAGGCTCGCAAGACCGAATTCCACCTCCTTCGAGGCTTGCTGGCTACTGGGGTTCCCACCGGGCTCCTCTTTGATCGCCCTGGGCTCGTGGAGCAGCGCGTCGGGTCTATTGTTTGCGACCTTCATCCCTAGCACCTGAGGAAGATGTCAGAAAGCTCCGAGGTTGCTCATAGGCCTTAAGGAAAGACAGTGCCACAGCCACGGGCCCTTCCAGGCTCTACATGCGTGTGCGTGTGTTTGTGTCAACATCTGTAAGTATGTGGACACACACAGACGGGCGCCCATTGTTTGGTGTCAGTGAGGCATTGCCGGCTTGGCATTTCTTCCAGAGGCAGCTTCTTGCACACCCGCTACAAGCAGTTTCCTTTGTTCGCCGGCCCTTAGCAGGGCTGGGGGGTTTTGGGGGGAGGGGGATCTCAGCTCAGAGCCCAACCCTGACTTAACAATGCCGCGAAGACTCGCGAAACAATAGCGGCAGGAGCGGCGAACTCCAGCCCTTATTCTTTATTCTTCTCTGAACGTGGAGCCCTGAGCGTAACTATCATCCGCGGCGCGCGCAGCCTCACTCGGCGGCTCTTACTCAGTGCAGGGCGGTAATACAATCTCATTGAGGGGAGCAGGGAGCGTTCACGCGGGCAAACACGCAGCAGGTTTGGGGGAAAGGGTTTAATATCCAAAACTTCGAGGGGAGCGCGGCTGGGAAACTTCATGGTGCGTTCTCGGACACACGTCCGAGTGCAGCAGCGCCCGGCTCCGTGCAAAGGCTCCTCTGGCTGTGTAATAACTATGGAAATAACCAGGTAGCCGCGGAGCTCGGTAGGTCTAGAATGATACATTCAGTTCTAAACTTAGTTTTGGAGGGGGGGTGCCGTTCTCGGGGAAGGTCACAGTGGTCCTTTGAGTCTGAAACTGAGAGACCCCCTTCCCCCCTTCCAGATCACGTGATTCATTAAATAATTAATGCAGAGGTTGCAGAATAGATATGTATTCGTCAGGAACATCGCAGACATGGTCTCCTTGTGTCTGACGTGAAATTCAACTGTCCTTTAAAAAACAAGCCTATAGCAGAGGGGGGGAAGAGAGAGGGAGAGAGAGAGAGAGAGAGAGAGAGAGAGAGAGAGAGAGAAAGCGTCTGCAATAAAACAATTCTCAGGAAGACAGAAGCCACGCCGAGGGTTGCATTGTTGTGAGTAGCAGGGGCTTCCCAATTCCTAGGGTGTCTCCATGTCCATGTAAATTTATTGTTTGTTATTAATGTTATTGTCGTAAAATGTGACAGATCGCCGTCTTCATTTCCTCCCATTTCTCTTCGCAAGGCGCGATGTGTGTTTATGCCGTTGAGGCATTTCATTGATATTTTAGGAATATTCCCTCCTCTCTCTCTCTCTTTTTAAACCCCCTTTCTTGATTTATTGCAATACGCGTGTCAGCGGCAGGTCGGCTGCCATTGTGTGTGTGTGTGTGTGTGTGTGTGTCTGGGTGTGTGTTTGTGCGAGAGTTGTGCTGTTTATGGCGGGGTCCAAGACAAATCATTTCTCAAGTGAAAATGATGTGCGAGCGATGGTATTTTCGAGCGAGGCTTCCTCTCTGTCCCACTCCCTGGAGTTGATTATTTCAGACGATTTACAGTAATAGATCAGCCGCTAATATGAAAGCTCTATGGCTGGAGGTCTTAAATTACAGCATCTGTGATTACCAATTAAGGAGAGATTTGTATAAATTTGGTAAACCGGGAACGCCTCATTGGCATATAAACCTCGGAGAAGACCAAGAACTTGCTATGGAAATCAGAGCTTCGCTCTGCAGGCTTGCGCTCGTTTCTCACCATTCCCTCCCCTCTCCTTCTCTAACAAGGACTTTATTGCGCTGTCGAGGTGTGTAACATTCTTGGCTGGGGCTTTTTTGTTTCTGTGGGTTTGGGCTGGGGCTTTGTGTTTGTGTTAGGGCTGGCTCTGCCCCCCTGTACTCCACCTGGCCGGGAAATCAAATCGATCATTGCACTTGAAAATCAAAAATCCGGGAGTCGAAAGCTGCGGCGTGGGCTGGGGCTGCCTGGGATCCCCAGCAGGGAATGAAGTTACTTTGTCAGGGCAGACTAGAACAATAGGGGAGCTGTCTCGCCTTCCAAACAAACCCTACGGGTTCCCAGGTGAGGGAGAAAAGCTGTAGCCATTGTTCCGAAATCTGAGTGGTTAACCCAGCTGCTCACACCTGTGAAGTGAATTCATCCCGGCATCAGTTTTTAGGCAAAGGCACCGCTGCATTTCTTGCAGAGTTTGCTAGGCAGAAAATGTCCTTGTGAGAAAAGTTTCAGAAATTTCGATACCGAAGGACATTATGTTAGGCGCTCCGAACTCCTGCCATTCAGACCGGGGTTAATGAACAGTACGCCCATTGGAGCCAATGGCATTAAACTCGTGTACATGGCAGAAAAATCTGGAGCAGCTCAGACAAGCATAACCTGCCAAGAGGTGGTAGCTACTTCCTGGCGCTTGAGCTATAGAATATATACATATATAAAAGGCAACAATTAATTGACTTCCAGCCAACTGAGGGAGCGCGGTTAAATTAAGACTTTGGGGAGCGGAATGGTCCCCCAGAGCAGAGCTGAAAGTGAGAGACATCCTGCTACCTGCTTAGGAAGGAAGACTCAGAATTTGCATCCTGGCTAGAAGAGGGAGGGTCACACGTCAGCGTTTCCAGTTTAGAACTTGAGCAAGTTGGTTAAACCCGCGCGTGTTGAAAGGGGCGCGGGAAGTGGCATTTCTCTAGAACATGGAAGGCCCTAAAACATGCCAGTAGTCAGCACAACTGACAACAGGACTGCAGATGACATGTTCACACCGGCCTCTCAGAAAGCGAATCCAGCCCCGCTTTCCACAGTCGCTTTAGCCCTCGTCAGCCAAGTCTAACGCCGTCGTGAGCGGTGATCTTTAACTCTGTCTGCTGGGTAAACCTTTATGTAGTCAAAGTAGACCAACTCGATGACTTTCATTAAATATTAAGGGAGATCCGGGGATGGCGAACGTGCCCGGACCGCCCCATCATTCTCTGTCGAGCCTATATTAATTTAAATCTGTGGCTGCCAATTGATTTTGACCCCTTGTTTTGGTTCTTTTTTTTGGCTTGAGATTCTGAGCACGAAGAATGAGCCCGGTGAGGAAGGCTCCTGTAGTTACGGAGTTGGAGGGAGCGGAATTATTAATTTCGCTCTCATTATCATTATTATTACGGCTCCTTTGCTGTCATTAAAGCTTCACACCGTGCGCCAGGCATAAAGCTCTCGGCCAGCCCTGCGCACGAGGCGCATTCCAAGGGGTTATAAATCCCTAACAGGGGCAGCTGCTCGGCGCTGGTGCCAGGGGCATCGGGTCGGATGCCAGGAAGAGGTTTGGTGCCTGAGGGATGTGGCATGGGACAGGGTGGCAAACCCCCTGCTTTGACCCCCTTGGCTCTCCAGAAGCCCTTTCTCAATTCACCTGACATCAGACACTCTCGATCCATTACTGATCTATACCGAGAGCCCTTTGATTGAACGTGCGTGTGGGGAGGGGGAAGGTGCTCATGTCACACCGCCCTACCTCACTGCCCTGTCTTGCTATCTGGTTTCTATTGAAAGGAGAAGTAGCAGAGTGAGGCAGGCTGGTGATTTATCTGAGGCCAAGAGTTTTGGCCTCAGCTAAGCCTGGCTGCTGGATCTCAGCGCATTAGGGCTCAGCTGCTTCGGACCTGATTCGCTTCTAGGCGTAAAGTCAAAGACTTGTCAATGGGCTGTTTAAATAATCTAGGCGAAAGTTTCACACGGGTCCACCTTCCTTCCTCTCTTTCTTCCACTAGAAATCTGCCCCCGTTGTACAGAGCTGACTCTGAGCCAGAAGGGTTTCGCTCTGCCTGGGACCTTCTCCTAGAAATACGCTCTGTCCCTCCAGTTGCAAGACAATGGAAAGGGCTGCTTTTCGCCCCCATTTTGGGCAGCCATGGGAGCTGTCATTGCTCTTCTTGGTTGGTCAAACAGTAACCGCCACGACTCTTACCCCCCCCCACTTCCCTGCCGTACCTACCTCATTAAATCCCACATACCTTCCCGTCTGGGGACATTATTGGTTTATTTATCGATCAGGTAATATAACAACTTCGCTGATTAGTTCTCTCCTACAGACTAAAACAATGTGCGGATCGTTAATTTGTTTCTTGGCCATATTTCTTGATTAACTCGGTTCCACTGAATCCATCAGAAAGCAGCCGGCAGAATATTCTTCCTCGTGCTGTCGCGAGAAAGGAGATGAGTAATATTCAAAATGCTCGATGAGCTATCGATCTTGTCACTGCAATAGGTCGGCTGAAGAGGAGGGTTCCCTTCATTTCTTTGTAATGAGCCGTTCTTCCCGCCGACCCCCCTTTCAGAAGAAGTTTGATCCACCAACACTGAGAATCAATATTTACCTTATTATGTGCCCTCTCCAAAGAAATCACTTCTGACCCTTACACCCCGCCCCCCCCCCCCGGCACACACCCCATTCCTTTCCCAAAGAGGACGCTACTAAGGTGGAAAATGTAAGTCCAACGGCACCTTAGTTCATAATTTATTGCTGGCTGTAGGGAAGTGTGATGTAATAGCAAAGACATATGGAAGGCTAGAACTCTGTGGAACTGTTAAGAAAAGAGACCACTAGCTAATACAGACGAGGGTTAAACCTGCAGGCAATACATACGCCTATCCACTCAACAGCTGGAGTCTCAATACATGAGCAATGCATTTCCAATGTACAGTACCATCCCTCTTATTCCTTCCACGCCGTCCAGTTCAGCTACCCAATTTCTGTTAAAAAATAAGAGTCAGGAAATAGTCATGGGTAATAAATTTATTCCGGTTGATCAACTAAAAACAAAGGGGTTTTACAAAGCGGTTGATATTACAGCTCAGGGATTGTGAATAGAGGATGACCTTTGTTACGATAACTGGTAGCTACACCGATGGCTAGTATGTAGCCCTGTCAAATCGATTGAATTTCTTGAACACATCCCTGTTGAAAGAAAGAAAGAAGCAGAAAAAAAATTATGTCCGAAATAAGTGTCCACTGTCCAGGCCTGCTGGTGATCACCGCTCACTCCCGTACCATTCTGCGAGTACATCTCTGTTCAGAAAGGGATTGGAACGAGATTTCTATGGCTCAAAGACAAAAGGAAACGAGCCCTTTGCCTTCTGTGAACTAGGCAAAGGGTTGGCAATCAGGGTGATGTCCTTTGATGTTCCAGGGAGGGGAGGGGTTGTTTTCTTGAAGGGGCGAAGAAGCACATTTCGGCACTGGGCTGCGATTAGCCCAACCTGGTGCTAGTTCAGAGAAGCAGGACCATGAGCCAGAAGGCCTAGGTTGCTTTTCGTGTAAAGAGCGGGGTGAGGGCTAAGTCAAGAATTTTCACCCCAGAACCGTTAATATTTCGTGGTTCAATCCAGCACAAAGGACATCAGCCCTTGTTGACCGAAGTGTGCAGAGATCGGAAGGGAAGGCTAAAAATATAGTTTAATTCTCTCCGGACTCGCAACAAGGACACCCAAGGGGGCTGCCGGCTCCCAGACAGCAGTTTGTGAAGGGAGGCTCTGGCCAGCCAAAAGGCCAACTGGGCCATGACATTTCCATAGCCAACTTTGTGCTTTGGCAAAAGTCCACCCAGCCCTTCCCATCCTCCAGACATCGCCATGCGGCGATCCCGCAGGAACCGGCTCCAAAGCTCATGGGAGTCGACGGATGTCTTTCCATTGGGTCCGGGGACTCACCGCATTAGGCCAATAGGACTTCCGTGCTGGAAGGACCAGCATCTCCATGATTAAAATCAGCACAATGCAGCCGGTAAGGAGAATCCACCCTCCTTCTCCTCCCTGTGGGTGCGCCAGAGCCGCGCGGTGTCCAGCCATACCCCTCTCCGGCTTCAGGCGGGGTAGGCGTCCCTCCTCATTTTTAGGCCGGTTGACAAGCCCCTACGGGAGCATGTCCTGTTACTTCTCAGCCTCTCCCCTCCGTGATTAGACTCCAGGGGCTGACAGTCTGAGCCCGGCTGACCAGCAAGGGAAAGACTCGCTATGACACATCTCCATTGTCTTGAAACGCGCCGCGCACGGCTTCACTGTTTTTTAACCAGACATATGGAATCAATTTTGAATCTTGACGTGGAAGCCTGGCCAACCCTACTGGCCTCGACCACCAGAACCCGCTTGGTTCCCCGCTCTGCCGCACCCCCCTGGCCCTCGTGCCACATTTTAAGTCTTTATGAAGAGAAATAGCTTCTCCGGGAGGTGTCAGGGATTCCCACCCCCCACCTCCAAGGGGACAGTCCGCGCCAGACCACCACTGCCCCCTGCATCTCGGCGGGCTGGGGAATGGGGCCTTGCAGCCCTTAGGGTTGCCTTGCGCTTCTCTTCGCTCAAGGCAGTTCCGTTGGAAACGAGTGAGTCCAAAAACCCCAGCACCTTTTTTTTTGGGGGGAGGGGGGCTCGAAGGGTGGGGGAGAAATCCGTCCGACAAACCCTTCCGCAGAATCCACCGGGGCACCATCAGGTAGCTTCTTCTCTACGCTTTAATTCGCTTGCTTCATTTGCAGCAGCCGGTTCCCCCCTGCGCTCCTGCCTCCTGAAGCCCTGGGTGGCGAACGAGCACAGGTAAGAGATAAAAGGGGAGCAGGGCACGGAGCTTTGCCCGTCCCTACTCTCGGGGTTCCAGCGCGCGGACCCATAATTAATTGCTCCAAAGCCCTGACAGGCTGGAGACCTCTCCATTGGTCCGCGTGAACCAGAGCGGCCTTTCCCTGGGCACAAATTAAGGCGGATCGCTCCGAAGCAGAGCCCAGGAAGGGGAAGATGAGGCGGCGGAGGGCGGGGGGGGGGAATCTCTTGCCCGGCGCGTCCCTCCAAGTTTTCTTTTGACTGCGCGTTTCCCAGCGCGGGTTCCCAGGGACAGTTTGTTAGCACCTCTCCGCCGTTTGCAAACCAAACTACAAACGCGGCTGTGGGGGCGGGTGTTAAGCGGCAGAATGGAGGCCGCCGTGATTTATGGCCTCCCAAGTTTTGTTTACCCGAACTACACACCGGTCCCTACAAGCCCCGGTCTCCTAAGCAGCCCACGGCGGTGGTCGTGGGGTCCCTACCCCAGCCCCCTCAAACGCTGCGCTGCTTTGCCGGATGCCATTAAAACCTCTGGCTCCTTGGCTTGCTTTCCCCGCCAGCTGGCCGCTTCCCTTCGGTGGGAGAGTTCAGCATTTCGCACAAGGAGCGTGTGCTCTCATGTACCCTGCCAGCCCCACGCCCTCAGCCCTGCCGGGAGTGCCGCGCTGGCCGGGTTTAAGCCAAGGCGCCATAAGGATTTCTTGGTAAAGTCTAATTGCTCCAAGAAGCCCCGTTTCTCCGGGGAGCCAGGGAAGGAGTGTAAGTCGCTTTGGGGTGTAGGACAGGCTACTCGCAAGCGCTCTTTCCTCCCTCGCTCGGGGGTAGACTCAGAAGAGTCGGTCCCTTTGTGCAGGGCCGCTGTTTATTTTACCCCAGAGCCGCAGCCCAGCGGAGCTTGTGTGGAAGACAAAGACAAACGGAATTAATCTCGAAATTCGTTTATTTAAAAAGGGGACGGGGTTTGGCTGGGAGCCCTTTGAGCTTTAATAAGATCCCCGTTCGTGGGACAAAGGCGTAGCTATAAAAATGCCCCTGTACGTTGCATGACTGGAAAAGTTTAGGCTCAGTGTCTGAGATTTCCTGAGGCAAACTAGGCTATATTGGCAGACAGCTGCACGAGCGCCTGATTTTTTTTGCTGAAAATTGCTTTGCATTAAATTTTCTAGGCTCCAGAATTATCTTTAGTCGCCTCCAGCTAAATTTGAAATTCCTTTTTTAACTCAGCGCTTGGTCTGTTGGCGAATAAAATCCGAGGGGGGAACCACCAGGCTCGAAACCAGCGTAATTTAATTGATTTGATCATAAATCATCAACTTCATGAAGAACCAAAGTTTTCATTGAAGTAAATTGATATTAATGGACGATTTTTGAAATTCCAGCTCTCTCTGTAGAGGGAAAATAAATATCTTTGGGTGCGTCTGCAGCTCTTGGGGGGGGGGTCATCCCTGCCACCTCTCTCACGCCAGACGCATTACAAACTGGGCGCTGGGGGGTGGGTATTTTTCTTGCCTTGGTGAGGATCTGCTCTTAATTACGCAGCTGCGGGGTTTGTAAGACCAGAGGTATCAGAGATCGGCTGATTCCCGCTGGATGGTCCGTCAGGGGAGAAATGTGTTCCCCTAGAGAGTCTTATTTAAAGGATGGGCTTGTCCGGGTTGCGGGGTGTGTGTGAGAGACAGAGGGCTGGAGAGGGTGCGGTGGCGCTACTTGCGTGAAACGTCCATGGGAATAACTTCGCTGCCTTCCCAGTTACAAGTGTTTGTCCTCATTTCACTGCTCAACCCGCACCCCTCAGCGCAGATTTAAGAACCAGACCTACGGACTGCAGCTCCGGGGTGCAGCTGGGAGCCCGAGCCCCACCCCCGCAGGACACGGCGGGCCTGTTAAACATTACAGTCACCGATTCTTTCCCCGGGTATTACAAATTAACTATTTACCGCGCTGAGAGCCTGCGGTGGAGGCTCGCCTTTTGATATGCTGATGAATAAGCCAGAGCAAAGCCCCTCCCGGCATTACAGTGTTTTAGCTCAAGCGGTGATCTAGCTATATGGACCACTGGCCACGCATGCTAATGTGTCTATCTACATGCGACGCGTACACTAGGTGTGCGTAGCGTATTCTTTGTGTACGAATGAGAATGCAAACTGAGACTATATCCTAATTACACAGCAGCTATAGTAGGAGGTGTGTGTGTGTGTGTGTGTGTGTGTGTGTGTGTGTGTTACACAGTATATTTGTGGTAGACAAGGACTACACTATACTGTGATTACTAGACTCCGGGGGTAGCCGTCTGTAGCTTCACAAATAACCGGCAGCCCTGTAGCACCTTAAAGACTAACCTGCTGGTTTACTAGGGAAAGCGGTGTGGTGGCGAACAAGCTGCCGGAGTGGGTCTGTCCCACGGAAGCTCCTTACTTAATACATTTAAGGTGCTACGGGGCTGCTTAACCTTACCACCAGGCTGCCAAGGAGAGTACGTTCCCGCCGCAGCCAGTTAGCCGAGGGGCTGTACAAACAGGCAGAGACCCCGAAAGGTAACTCCTCCGACAGCCCCCCTCGGAAACGCGTGACATCAAATCCAGGCTGGGACAACGGAGCCCGAGAGCCTGTCTCCGTCCCACTCTCCCCCGGGCCGCAGCGCGCTCTTTATTCGGACTGAACGTCTCCATGGTGCAGCAGAGCCGGCCAAGCCAACAGCGCCCGGGGGCGAACCCGGAATCCGCTCGGGGGCTCAGGGGTGTGGTCGAGAAATCCTTATTTTCTCTCCAGATTTTTTTCCAAGGGCCGTGAGACCCGGGCAGCCCGGCAGAAGCCCACGCGGCCGCCCAAGGTCCAGCCCACGCAGGGGATCGCGCCGCGGCCTCAGGGCGGGCTGCCATTGTAAATCCACTCGGGTGCGCGAGGGCGCGTGGGAGGGTCACGGCTCCAGCCACCAGCCGCCCCCGCAGGCGGAGCTCTCTGCAGGGCAGCGCAGGAGCCGGCCCGCTGCAGAAGAGTCAGAGGAGGTTTTCGGTGGCGGGTGCTGGTCTGATGCTCGGAGAGCGGCACGCGCCTTCCTTAAGCCTCTCCCTCCTGCGCTCCTGGCCCTGGCCTGCGGGCGGGACGGTCGGGGTCGTGGCGCGCACCTCGCACCTCTGTTTCCCTCCTCTGCTTAGAGGACTGAACCACGAACTCAGAACCCGGCGTCTGAGGGGAACACCCGGGACGTGGGGGTGGGGCGCTGGCCACTGGGGTTTAAGTTTGGCCAGGTCATTGGAGAGGGGGATGTGGCGTGGGGGGGCCATGGAATGAAACTGGGGGGAGGGTGACGTCTCCCAGTCACGTGAGTGCCTAACTCAAGTAAGAGTTTTGGCGTGAGGGGAGGGCTCGGCTCGCTGGTCACCCACTGCCTGCACGACTCGTCTCAGCCCCAGGACCCTCCCCCGCCCCCAGCCCAATGGGAACCTACCACAGGGCAGCAAAAGGAGCGGACGGGGGATATTGGGCGACCAGGAGAAGTACAGGGGAGAAGAGGGCGGCGGGTCGGTGTGCGTGGGTGTGTGTGGGGGGTGTGTGTGTGAGCCAAACACACACCCAGCCGGGAATAGTGGGACCCGGGTCTTGCGGTTGTTTGGTGTTTAGGAGGCAATTCGAAAGCACTTCCGCTGATTGATCATTAACCAGTGAGTTATCACTCTCGCAAGCGGAGGTCCCGGGGAAGAGCGCTAATCTCTCACAGACGCTGCGCACGCGGGCTCGTTTGCACTTCTTATCCGGAGCGGGCTTCTGTTCAGACCTGGTGTGTCAGGGAGAGCGGGGGGGGGGCGTTTGGAGTCTCCCTAATTCCGCCTTCCCAACCTCAGCGTTCCTACCCCGCTCCTTGGGCTGAGGAGGTTCGTTTACTGTCTCCGGACTCACCCAGTATCGAGCTAGAACAATAATTAGTCCTGGGGCACCTTATAGGCTCACAGCTATTTTGGAGCAGGAGCTTTCGTGGGCAAAGACCCGCTTGATGCTCCAAAATCTCTATTAGTCTATAAGGCGCCACAGGACGTCTTGCTGTTCTGGAAGACACAGACTCGCAGGGCTCCCTCTCTGCCTAGCTCTCCCCTCCCGTCCTGTCTATCTACCCAGAAAGACAAACACTCCTATCAGGACTACAGCGCGTAGGCTGAGCGTACCCACAATTCACCGCTAATATCGCTTAATAACGATACATAATGCATGAGCCTATTGTTAGCAGCGGGGTAAAGAGGGGAGAAATGGAGGGGGCTGATTTTATTTTAATGCGGATCCCTCAAAATGTAGCACCCTCCCCCGCCCCCCTTCTGCTGGTTTCTCTGGAAAATCTTTCCCGGAGCCTTTATTTATTTGGTGGTGCCCCCGCTTTTTGCATTCACGCTAAAGAAATGCTGGTTTCCTGCGCGCCCCCCCCTCCTTTTGTTCACTTCCCCCATCCTTCCTCACGCCTCCTTTTTTCCAGGTCCTCCTGTGGGTGGAACTTTTACAGAGACATATTTGGTGCCCCGGGTGCACGCGCTGGGGTTTTCTTTATCTTTATTTATAATCTCCCGAGGGAATTAAACCCCAAGTAAACCCGGGAAGGTTGGGATGTAAATGGAATGGAGCCAATGCTGTGTACTAAAGCGTGTGCGCGTGTAATAATAATATTCATCGCCATAAATTATTGCTGCAGGCCGCAGAGCAGAGAGGGGTCAGCCCGACGTGTGATTTATGGGCAGGAATGTTCTCACACGGAGGGCTGGGTGCGGGAGGAGCATCGGATCTGAGATTCAGAACATCAACAGACAGAACGGAAAGGAGAGTATTAAAGCGAGGGAATGTTTCCCAAAACGAAAATAATTTTAAATGAGATTTCCCCCCTCTTTCGCTCGGAATCCAACCGTGTCAAGGGCGCAGTGATAAATCTCCACGAGGTTTTTAAAAAGGTGTAAGATGGTATCGTTAATCTTTTTATGGGGTAACTTTGGGGTAAATGTTAGCGGCATCTATCACAACACAGCTACTTTATGGGGGCTCAGTGAAGACAAGGGGCAAATGAGCTGCCTAGGAAAGGGTGCGCTGTAAATTTCAGCTTTTGTTGTCTTCCAATGAACTGGGCCGGCGGTTTCCGGAGCCCTTTCCTACCCTCTTGCCTAATCCACTCGATACGTTTAATTTTTTACAAAAGTATTTAACCCGGAATTACCAGCCTCCTTCCGCTAGAAACAATGAAAAGAGGTCACTGAGGGCTGGCGAAGTAGCTTTTTGATTATTTATTTACAAAGCGCCATCACCAGCAGGACAAAAATATGTTTACATTTCCGGGCAGATAATTTCTACTGATAATTCGTCTAAAGCAGAGCTTGAACGCCTACCACAGATAAATCATTTCTTTCAACGACTGTTTCCCAGAGGCAAGTAGCGTCCAAATGTTTGGGAGCCATACACAGAAGTCGATTACAAAAGTACATGCGTGTCGCATTATACCAATCCTTCGGCTTGATGGTATCGCTGAGTGTAAAACAACTTCGGAAAAATGCCCAAAACTCCTGTGAAATTTCTTCTTTAGTCACCTTGTTGAGAAAAACGCCTCAGCTCGAACAGTGGGTTTTTAAAAATCCATTTAATTTTTGTCCATTAGAAACGATTTCCCACCATTATCCCTTAAGAGTTCGAGCTGTAATAAACTCGATGTGCCCTGTCTTGGTGATGCAAGTTTTGTCGATTTTTCTGTTTTACAGTTCTCTTTCATTCTCATACTGCTGCGCTGTCTCATTTGTGGTGGACCAGACAACTGAGAATTGGTGAGTGCTCTTAAACCTGATGCCTGGTCATTACAAGCAAAATCTTAGAGCCGAAAACCACTATTTTTCAAAAGAGACTGCTTATTTGCCTTTCACCAGATTTACAATAGCGATCGTTGCCTTACCTTTTCTGCGAAGTATTTTCAGTTTGCTACTAGCTTGTCTGTGTCACCTGTGGTTATAATTTCGGGTGGGTGTTTTAAATGGAGAATATTTTCTGTTTTCCCTTTGAAGTGAAGCCTAAAATGACCCGGACTGGAACATTTGGTGCTGAACGTGTGAATTAAAAAAAAAAAACTTAAAGAAATATAAGCAGAAATACACGTTGATATTAAACCTCATATCTACTTACAAGACACTAAGAGTACAGAAATACAATGATCTTTGTATCATTTTGTAAATTGTCCAGTCATTTCAAAAAAAGGACCAAGTTGGTACTTCGGAGAAGTTCTTTGCAGAGTGCAGGACACCTCTGGTATTCTAGATACTCGACCACAACCCTTTGAGATCCCTTCCTCTAAAATCTATTGAGTATTTTTCCTAGTAGGGGGTCTTTTAAAATAGGATAATCCATAAGTACGCTTCGTGCGGTGTCCTGGCCGCTCTGGGAGGCTGGTGTTCCAAAACAGGAGCTCTCCCGGAGCTGCAGAGGGGTGTCCAAGTTGTTCATAAAAAGTCAGAAGGGAAAAAAAATCGTCAGTGAAAAGCCAGACGCTCTTTCTCCCAGTTCTGCCGTGGAAGCCCTCACGGCTCAGGTCTGGAAACCGAGGTTAGAACAATGGGTGGAACCTCGAGGCCCTTAGTGAGTCTGAAGCCAGCACCTTGCACGTCTCCCCCGCCAGAGCCAAGCCTTCCTTGAGCTCCGTTGCCCAGGCACGCGCCCAAGTGGACACACCTTCCACGCGGGCCCCAAGCCCTGCGGGTGCGGCCCCCTTTCCCTGGCGGGCTGCGCCTGAATTCTCCGGTCAGCACTTCGCCGAGGGGCGAGGAGAAAACCTTTGCAAGCCGGGACAATGCCCGCGGGAGGGAAAAGTGCGGACACCTACATTCCTGGCCCGGGCTCCCTCCCACACGCCCTTCGCAACGCCGGTTGCACCTTCCCCCCAACGCAGCCGGGAAGTTCCCAGCTCACCCGCCTGGCGCGAAAAGCAGCGCCCGGCTTCAGCAGCCCCGGATTAATAAAGCAGGCCGCCGCCTCCCCGGCTCGGCTCGGCGCTGGGATTTCTCCCCCGCCCCTTTAGAAGTGCAAAGCCCGCCGCCAGGTGCGGGGGGGACAGGTAGCCACCAGGCAGAGAACTTTGACACTCACACCCCAGATGAAAGCCCCCTCCCCCCTGGAAGGCTTTGAGTTGCAGCGACACAAGGGACCCGTCCTTTTGTCACCCCGCCCTGCCCCGCCCTACCCGGCCCCCCTCCTTTTCCAAGGAAGACTCAGTCCCCGGCTGAGGGATTATCCCCGCCCCCCAATGTGTATTTCATAATTATTTCATCTTCGGAGTCAAACCCAGACCAGAGAGCGGCACCAGTGCCTGGAAAACCGGTGCCCTCCCCGGGAAGCGGGGGAAGGGTCCGGCGAGGCCGGGGGGGTATTAACATACGTTGACACCTCATTGGGGAGCACGTGAATGCAAGGAAGGGCTTTGCCATCTTTCCGCCTAGGCCTCGGCCCACCACGTCTGCAATTAGCATAATTTTTCACTAGTGACGCTGCTGGGGAGGCTGGGGGCTTTGCCCGGCGCTCCCGAGCCAACCTTGATTATTATTTAAAAAAAAAAAATTCCCAGCTATACCCCCTTCCCCCGCCCCCTGCCTCCCGGACCCGGCTTATCCCCCCGATTATTTGCAACCCCAGCCCCGCCGCGCCTGGCTAAAGCTTTTCTCGCTTTTCCCTTTTCCCTTTCCCCCTCCTTCCCTTCGTCTCTCCGCCGTGGCCATTGTTATCAGTGAGCAGGGCGTACCAGCCTACAGGGCCACGAGAATCCTCAGCGTTTGGCCGTTCCGAGCCCCGAGCCTTCCCTACCCATCCTGCAGGCTGTAAAGCAACTCGCTCCTTTTCGCTGCCCAAACGGAGAGAGAGGGGGAGAGAGAGAGAGAGAGAATTTGAGCAGCCGTAACCGAAAGCGCCCGTGGCTGAGCCCCCCTCCTTTGGCTGCATTGCTGGATTTCTCTTTTTTTCTCACACACACACACACACACACACACACACTTCTGTATAGATACACACACATCTTCCTTTAAGATTTTTTAAAGGGCGAGGGTGGCCTTCCTTGCTCATTGATTGCCTTGGCGCTGGATGTGAAAAATAGATCACGCCTGCCTGTATTTTGCTCGTCAGAGACTAAGGTAAGCCGGGCTCAAAGAGGCTATCACTTTGTGAATGGCGGAGTCTATGTCCCAATGATTTATGACCATATGACTCCAATCTCGGTTCAAGAAGAGTTCACAAGCTTTAAGCTTCCTTCCACGCAGCGACTGTTTCGCAGCCTTCATCCAGGGGCCTTTCTTTCCCCCCTGCTTTTCAACTGGGGGGTTCTGCTTGGGGGGTGATGGTGGGGGGGAGGAGGGAATTTTTAGGAATGTCGCTCTATTTTCCAGGAGTATTTGCCGCAAGGCAGCCGCTGGAATTTGAGGTGCTTTCCTGCACCGGCCTATTGTTAAGCGACGTGGCGTCAGCTTTCTGATTTTAAACTGGAAAGGGGTTTATTCTTTCTTTGGCTTGGTCTGGAAGGAAAGAGCCGCTCTTCTGCTTAACCAGAGTCAGGCTGGGAATTTAGGATTTCCAACATGGAGGGAATGGCTTTAAAAAGAAATAAATAGATCCCTCCCCACCCTCCCCTCCAATCTTCCTATGGACCTTTTGGCTTAGATGCCTGTTCCTTCTTCCTCTCCGTAGTTCAGCTGTTGCTGTTGTTATTTTTTTAAAATCGCCTCTAATCTTTGGCAGTAAAAGTTCCCAGGCAGGCTGTTGTGTCTTTAATGTTGCTCTCGGTCCCACAGTGAAACTTGGGCGGGTGGAAGCATAGCAGAACTGATCCTGCCATAGTTAATTGGAACATGATAGAATCGAATATTTATTATTCTGCCTGAGATTTTTTTTTTTAAAAAAACGCACAGTCCCTTGGAGTAAATAATTAGGATTCCGGCCGTCTTCGGGAAGATAAATGACCGACGTTTGTGACGCGTTGAGAGATGAACCTACAAAAGCGAATCTCTTCCAGTCAAGCCCCAAATCAGCCAGCTTTGCTTGCGGGTGCAGAAGGCGGTACATTTATTTTAGAGAGATATTTTTTCCCGTGGCCGCTGTCCTTTTCTGACCTGCTTTCCATATGCTTCGCAGGCAGTTTAAAAGAGAGAGAGAAAAAATATATATTTTTTCTAATGGGGAAAGCCGTGTGAAAACGGGAAGGCCTTGCAAAGGTTTCTACCTCTCTGCCTGCCGAGTCAATTTCAGCCTCGCCCCCTCCCCTATTCATAATAAATGTACTGCTGTTTGCTAATGAATTCACAGCTCTTCAGCTCGGGTAGAGGAGTCTACTTTTTAATATTTATCGCTGGGAGGAAATCAAACAAGAGTGCTGCCTCCAATAATTCTCAGCAAAATGATACCAGCCTCTTTGTCGAGGAAATAAATAAATAATGTCTCCGTGGGAGCTCTCAGGCAGATTTGGGAAAGGAGGAAGGACTGAGTTTGGTGTATAAAAACTAAATCCGTTGTACATGTGTATATTGGCTCAGTGTGCGGTTTGACGTGCAGGCAGAGCTGGTTTGACATAACCACAAACACACAAAAGTCGGCGGGGGGAGGAGAGACGGGAGCGTTATTCATGGTAAAACCGTGCATTGTGTTCCAGCTTTTGTGTTTATATATATATATCGATCGCCTTGGACTTTGTTTCCAGTACCTTTCCAAAACAGATACTAGACCTGCTCAGATTAAATTTAAACGTGGATGTAAATACTAAAACAAGATCCCGCCTCGAAAAATGAGAGGAGCAATAGAGGAATCCAGGTTTTTAAGATAAGTTTGCCGCATGGTTGATCCCCAGACACCAAATTATTTCCTGATCAGTGTCCCTTCTTGTCGCTCCCCGCCCCCCCGCCGGCCCCGATCCCGCATTCAGAAAGTTCATGGTTCGGGTAAAAAGAGGTAGTCAAGGCTGTTTCGTTCCGGGTTTTGTGGAAATTTTGGGCTTGGACGAGAAAGAAACCCGAAAACAGAAGGGGAGAGGCGGGAGGATGGTGAAAAGTTAACGGGGGAGAAAACTAAAACCAAATGGCCTGGCGAGAAAATTGTTTTTGACTAAACAAACCCAACCAAAGAACAATGCAACTGCACTTGGAGGCAATTCTTGTCCAATGGCAGTCCCAGAGTCAAGATTGTAAAGGAAGGGGTTTGAGGAGTGCAAAGGTGTGTTTTCTAAACACAACCTGTGAGAGCTTCCACAGCGCAGCAAATACACCAAAACTAAAAGCAGCCGTTTGCGGTGGATGCCCCAGTAGCTGTTTACAATGTTTTCTCCAGAATTACGAAGACAACGTGCGTTACTGTGGCAGCAGCACATCAAACTTCTGGACTTGATAGAGACCATTTGCTGTTCATGCTTTAAAATCACATAACCGCGCGAAGCAGTCCTGCAATAAAGCAGCAGAACTCTATAGTATCTGCTCCTCCAAGCCTGCGTTTCTGGGCACCTCCAAGCCACCTCTCTTGCATGTTGGGGAAGTGTTTATTGCCTGGCCTGGATTGTGCTGGGGGTAAAAAGGCATGAGGGCTATTCTGGTCATGTTTGTAGTTAGCAGTTATCCGTTCTGTGCCCTTCTTCCTGTGTGAACGTGGGCATGTGACTATGTGTAGGTTCGCCTACAAAATCGCTCGTGTTTCTACATTCGTGGCACAAGCTGGTAGGGGAAAAATGCACTGACTTCCATAAACAAACTTTCAACTAGTTCCTGGGCCTGGGGAGGAGGAACGCAGGACAAATCTGTTCAAAGCATCTGCTTGCCCTGGTCTGTGGGCTCCTATTCATGTCATGTGCTTTTCAGGGCCTAAGATGGATTCATAGCCAGGCCACTATTATTGTGCGTTTCTTCTAACCTTTCAGGTCAGCTTCCAAGAGAGGACTGGAACCGGATCGTCACGTGACCTTGGGGGTGCCAATGTTCTTCCATAAGGGTCTCCAGACCCTGGTAGCCGGTAGCAATATTTCTGGGGAGTCCGGGAGATGCAGAAAACAACCTACTACGACAGTTCGACGCTGTTTGGAGGCTATTCCTACCAGGGTGCTAATGGGTTTGGTTATGATAGCCCTCAACAGCCTTTCCAGCCTGCGTCCCACGTGGAGAATGACTATCAGAGATCCTCCTGCTCCCTCCAGTCTCTCGGAAACTCTGCCCCACACGCCAAAAGTAAAGACCTGAATGGAAGCTGCATGCGCCCGAGTTTGCCCAGAGAGCATCACCAGGCCCCATCTGTTTCGCCACCCCCAAACTCTGTCACCAATAGCAACAGCAATAACCAGTCCGGGAGCAGTAAAACGGCCCCCAGCAAATCAAATCTCAGCTCCAACGCGACCCTCACCAAACAGATTTTCCCCTGGATGAAAGAATCGAGACAAAACTCCAAACAGAAAAACAGCTCCCCTAGCACAGGTATAACGCTCTGCTTCCCTAGCCGCCTCCTTGCCCGACCAGCGAGGCCATGAAGCCACCGGCCTGAGTCCTCCTGTCTGAAAGCGGAGAAATACAGGCGCTGCTACTGCTGCTCCGGGTGGAGCAGCCAAGCTATCCAGCCCCTATGCTAGCCAACCGCCCAGTGGTGCCCAACTCTTTCAATAACGCCCGCGAGATCTGGCCCATTCCGAAGATTTAGCTGCACACACACGCTCGTATATTCATTTACTGTAAGTGCCAGACCGGCGTAGCAAAAGGCACTCGGTACCCTGCACACCGCTAAAGGGGGCTGCGGCACTGAATGCATGTAGTTGCTAATAAATATGTAACCCCGCTGCAGCCCATCCATCAATATTAAAGAAATTCCATAGTCTATTACATTGCCGTCTATTTATCGAGCTGTAGCTAGCTAGAAAAAAACGCCATGCAGTTGCTCTAACACACACACATACACACAGAGGTATAATTATGAACACACAACAGATATAGAACACCATATACAATTGCACACACGTACACATACACACACGTCTGCTTATTATATATCTATAGGTAGATATAAACTACAGCATTTGTGTTCTTGATGCATATCTGGTCTATTAGTGCAATTGTAGAAGATATGCGTAACAGACAGATGAGAACTGCATCTGCGAATAAGATCATAAGTGATCGCGTATCTGTCAGGCGAGGCACACCTACCCGGTGTGTAAATACGTGTGGCTTATCGCCTCTGTTAAATACACACCCACCTTTTTACAAAACACCCTCTCGGCCTGTGAGTATCAACTATGCCCACATGAGAGCACACGCCGGCTCCCCTGCTTATATTAATTTGCTTTCCCAAACACTGGCCTCTGCCAAATGCTATTGTCTCAGAATTATCTCTTGAAAATAATCGACTCCTAAATAAATGGCCCTGGAACCCTTTTCTGCATGACATGATCAAATTTTCATAAGGCAGGGCAGCTCTGGAGAACAGAACTCTTAATAAATGACACGGTTATAGAGTGCCGGCTAATGCCAAGGGTGGGGGAGGGCTGGAGCCGCCGAGCCTGTTACTGGATTTATTAGGAACCAGGACATTCAATTGCGGCGTGTAAGTAATTATCTTTTATTTCATTTCGGGCCGGCAGAGAGCTGCAGCGGCGAGAGAAGCCCTCCGGGTTCGTCTGCCTCGAAACGCGCCCGCACCGCCTACACCAGCGCGCAGCTGGTGGAGCTGGAGAAGGAATTCCACTTCAACCGCTACCTGTGCCGGCCCCGCCGCGTGGAGATGGCCAACCTGCTCAACCTCAGCGAGCGGCAGATCAAGATCTGGTTCCAGAACCGGCGGATGAAGTACAAGAAGGACCAGAAGTCCAAAGGCGTGGGCTCCTCTTCGGGGGGCCCCTCCCCGACGGGCAGCCCGCCCCAGCCCATGCAGAGCTCGGCGGGGTTCATGAACGCCTTGCACTCCATGACTGGTAACTACGAGGCGCCCTCGCCTCCGTCCTTCAACAAGCCCCACCAGAACGCCTATGCCATCTCAGCCAGCTACCAAAACCCCATCAAGGGTTGCCCCTCCCAACAGAAGTACGCCAGCACGGCGCCCGAGTACGACCCCCACGTGTTACCAGGCAATGGCAGCACCTATGGGACCCCCAGTATGCAAGGCAGCCCTGTGTATGTCGGAGGCAGCTATGTGGATTCTATGCCTGCTTCGGGCCCCTCCCTTTACGGCCTCAATCACCTCCCCCACCACCAGTCTGGCAGCATGGACTACAACGGGGCGCAGCAGATGCCACCCAGCCAGCACCATGGACCATGTGAGACCCACCCAACCTACACAGACCTTTCCACGCACCACGCCTCTTCTCAGGGCAGAATCCAAGAGGCGCCCAAACTCACCCACCTGTGACAGAGGGGCGGAGGCAGGGTGGCTCGGGGGGAGAGCAGGACAGACTGGCGAGGAAGTTGTGGAGCTCTGAAATGGGGCCGTGGATCCGCAGCGGGATTTGGTTCAGAAACATGAGTGTTGAGCCCATGAGATATTTGTTTTGGTGGCCCATCAAGTGGAGGTTTCTGGCTCTCCCTGGGTTCACCAACCCAGATAGACGCAACTTCTTTCTGATGATTAATTCTATTTGTTTGCAAGATGCAGCTCGCAAATCCATCCATCCATCCATCCCCATACACCCTACCTCTCTTTCTTTCTCTCTCTGTCCCCATTCACCTTCTCTCTCTCTATCCCTCCTAATGCTTTAACACAAATGCTTTTGAATATATTTGGGTGTAGTGTTATGGAAATCTGGCAAGATACAAAGCCAAAACAACCTGATCTATTTTCATAAAATACCAATAATGGCCAAGGATTCCTCGGCCGTGGATAAGGATAGCATCCTGTCAACCCATCACAGCCATGCCGTTTGCCTGTCAACATCAGATTTAAAAAAAAAAAATCTAAACAGCTGCACGGAAAACTACACCCTTCAGATCCCCTCCCCACCCAAGAATATTGCCTTTTCCCTTCTAGTCTAACTCTTGAAATGAAGCACGTCTTTTCTTCTGAGCCATTCCTCCCATCCGCCACATTAGCTGAGAATATACTGATCTGCCAACATTTGGAAACAGAACCTCTCTCTCTCCTGCTCCTCACCCGGTCCCCAAATAGGTTTTGTAGCTGCAAAGATTCTGGAAATACATTTCCGCATCCAAGCTGATGTTTTAAAAATTTTAAGAGGCCGAAGAGAGGAAGAGAAAGTTGACAGGTCTGGATATTTTTAACCTTTGCCTCTTATGCAGTGATGTCTCCATTCGATTACACGGTTTTTGTTTTTAGCCTTCATTCACAAGAAGAAAGCAATGTTAAGACTGAGCAATCCTACTTCTCTTTCGACTTAACGTGAAAACAGGGTATTTTTGAACAAACGCTATGTCCTCCCAAATGAAGCAGAGGTGAATGGACCTTTGGTATTTGCTGATGCTTTCTTGTCGGGACATCTTTGTTGCACTTAGAGTTTACATTGAATGGGTATAAAACAACTTTGAAGGGCGTTAGTCCAACTCAATTGTGGCGTCTTTCAAAAGCTGTGTGTTCTGGTGAACATTCATATATATTTATTGGTTATAGCCAGTTTAAAGTATTTTCCTTTTTTTGTATTATTTATCCCCAACATTATGTATTTATATGAGAAAAAAGAATCAAATTGTACTTTTTTAGTATTTACTTGTTATAAAGGACATTGTGTTTCCTTGTCACTGTACAACGAGCTTATTTTAGTTATTGTAATTTAGAAATACCAGTAGTTTTCTGTTACCCTCGTACTTATGAATAATGTAATTAGTTCTACTGGAGGCATGAGAGCAGAACCAGACTGTAATTGTATAGCCCTGAATTAGGAGAACTATAGCTAACCCCCCTCCTACATCACTGCTCCTCTTTGGAGATCTTTCTTTGTTCCTATAGTAGGTATTTTATTTCCCTGCTGAAGGGTTGTCTGTTGAACCATTCTTGAATAAACTTTCTGTTATCAATTTTGATCTTGTCCTATTAATCGGCTCTAAAAGCAAAGATAGAATAAAGACAAAGTAGTCAAAACACAAGCTTAAACATGCCCGAGACTAAAGACAGGGAGATGGGTGTCTGGAGCTTTCCCTCCGTGGCACATATCTCCCCCTCCGGTTAGCATCCTATTTGTTTTACAGAGCAGATTCTAAACCATTGGCACGTTCCTAGACTGCAATATTTAATCGCAAAGTTAATAGCAAGACGCTCTGTCTCCTGGGAACCCTGCTTAACATTCTCCCAAGCAGACTAAAGTTCAGAGTCCCCTTTTGGCTTACAAAGGGATCACGTGTCTTCCGACCGGCACAGCCAATGGGCCTAAAATGAAAACAAAGGAAAAATGATTAATCATACAAAAAGGGATTTTAATACCGGAGTGAAATTAAACCACTAGAAGCGGCAGAAGGATAAAACCTGGGAGCTGAGAGGGAGAAGGGGAAGGCAATCTGACGAGCAGCAGCGAAAACAAAGCTAAGATAACGCTGGCTGAGGCTGGACGATTTGTCTTTCATGCGCCAAAGCCGTAAGCAAACTTGGGTTCCAAGCGGGGAGGTTCAATAAAAGTTCTTTGATGCTGGAATTGGATACGAACCCCAAACGCCCCTTTCCTTTGGCTGGAGCAAAGCGAGAAAGTGAGCCCGAAATCCTGACGCTGTTATTGAAAAAAGGTGGAAAGGCGCCGAGCACGAACCTCCTTCTGATTGGAAACAGGGGCTGAAATTTACTAATTGGCGGTGTGGCCTGTCTGGGCGTACAGCCTTCTCGGTCAGATCACACACTCACCCACCCAGTCTGTCCATAGGGCGGAATGAGGTGATTTTAAATTCCTTCCACCGGTGATCTCTTTCTAACATGTGAAATGCCCCCTTAGTCATTAGCGCCTTTGTGCGATAAGGAATAATAATTAACCACCTCAACAAGGGAGGAAGAATCCTGCTTGTCAGGACTGTAAGAGGATAATAGTCACCACCATCGGGAGCAATTTTAAGATTCGATGATGTTATAATTTTAAAGCACAGGCGTAGGGAAGTTTTCATCGGGATCTGGGCAGCTAAGGATATTCGAGGTGGTTTTTTTTTTGTTTTGTTTTGTTTTTGCGGGGAGGGAACTACTGGAATATAATTTTCTGGGTGCTGTAACAGAATTGAAAATAGCGAGCGCCATATAGTTCGATTTTGTATCCGGAAATACTCCGGACGAGTTTCAAAAGAAGGAAAAGTGAATCCAGCATCAGCTCATATTTCCTGGCTCTTACCGCTGTTGCCTCTTTTGTTTCACTTCCTCTGCAGCCTGCCGTGTTCTCGGTTTATTTTGCACATAATTGTATTAAATAAGACGACTTGGTTTTGGTTTGAAAAAAGTTTGCACTTATCTTTAATGTCCAGTATCCATGTAAGGTAGCTTTCTCAGTAAGAAAGTAAAAAAATTAATACTACGTGAAATAAAGAGCAAAAATATCCCCTCCCAGCAGGTTTATATCTGTAATTTTCATATGAGTAAGGAAAAAGCAAATAAATTAAAGAAGTTATCATCACTTGCCAAATTGTTTCAACATACCATCCGTTTCCCGGGCAGCAGAGAATATTATTCTATTGTATCATTAAAAGTAAGATTCAAATAAAGCCAATGTTTAAATGGTTTTGATTTGAATCTGTTTTGATTTGCCTGTTGTTTTTTGTTGCTTTACCTTGTGTCCTGATCTCAGCAGAAATCTAACCAAACAAGTACGAACTTTTTGAAAAAATGCTCTTTCAACAGTAAGTCCAAGTCGGGATTGCAGCCATCTAGTTTTTCGCTGTTTTATTTTCCTCTCCCTTTTCCTGGACTGCACTTCGGCGGGGCTGTAGATTTATGTGTTTCTCTTTAAATGCTTACCACCCACACGGATGTTTTAGCTGACAAAAGTTTCTAGGCTTTACTGCCGGGAGGACTGCAGTTCGCCAGCCCTACTTTCCTACAAGATGCGGGAAAACAGAGTTTAAACAAACAAACTGAAAACATTCTAAACTGCTAAGATGCCGTATGTTTTGTCTACTTCCCCCCTAGTTTCTCGTTGTCTAATCTTTCTTATTTCTCTAGGTTAAAGTGTTCCAATATTTCCTCTCCCAATAACTGTAATGAAAGCCAAATTTCTCTGGGAAGTTGGTAAGGCCCAGCTGTCAAAGGCTTTCGAACAAAAGATTGATGGTTTCTCTCGGTTTTGTGTGCGTGTGCCTGTGTGTGAAGCTGTTACTCTAGACGAAACAAAGTTCTTACTGGGGAAGGACTTTCAATTTTATTAATTGTATTTAAACTATCAAAGTGAAGCTGTTCAGGGAAAATAAATCTGACTTTACAGATTATCAGAGACGTTAAAAAGTCCCGCTCCATCTTTGCACCAAAGTTTAAAGCATCCATCCATTAAGTCTCACTTAGGAGCAGTGGACTAAGTGCAATTTTTGAAAGGTAATTTAATAAGCTAAGATTTTTTCTAGTCCACTTTCGAGGCTTGCTTAATGACTTCAGAGATGTTGGAAGGAACATCTGACCGCCCTAAAGATGAACCTCTCAACTCAACTTTCCTACCGACCTGAACTTTTTAAAAATCCCAGCTGCAGAGACTGGTAAATCTGCGACTCCAACGGGCCTAGTTTTAGGCTTGTGTTTCCCCACCTCTTCGTGAACCTACCCTACCTCTGCCTCAACTTGGGAAAGTTCTTTTCTATGCCTGATTTCAACCATTGTCAAAACTTTTTTTTTTCTTTTTTATAGCGAGTTCGCTTCTCAATTGCCCCTGTCTTGCAGAATGTGCTCATCAGCCATTCTGGGCCCAGGCAGGGAAGGAGTTAAAAAGACAAATTCGATCATCCCACCCATCTCTGCCTTACAGGCCCTTCCACTTCTGCAGCATCTGGAGACACACCTTCCAAACGCCAGCGCCCACGTCCTTCTGAACGGGGGCAAAGGATGCGTCCTAAGAAGCATTTTATTTTCATCTACTAAAGAAAATAATGCCTTCTGTTTTGCAGCAGGCCCCCCCTGCCATTGGCCGAGGCTGGTCATGTGACCAGGAATTGGCTGCAGTTTCGCCCCAGTCTCCAGTTTAATAGAGCAAGGTCCCCATACGCCTGTATTATCTGCAATATAACAATTATAAAAGCCTGGGAATCGTCATCATAACCATAACAATAAAAAAACCTGGGGCCCTAAGACTTCCTCCCTCCTCCTCTTCCTTTTTCCCCTCCCTTTTCCACTGGGCCCTGGAAAAAGCCATGAATTTTGAATGTGAGAGGGAGATCGGGTTTATAAATAGCCAGCCTTCGCTCGCCGAGTGCCTGACGTCTCTTCCCGCTGTCCTGGAGACATTTCAAACTTCATCAATCAAGGAGTCGACATTAATTCCACCTCCTTTTGAGCAAACCGTCCTCAGCCTGAATCCTTGTTCCAGCAGCCAGGCGAGACCAAGAAGCCAAAAACCAGCAGCTCATGGCCTGGCCCAGCAGCGCCCGAGCCCGTTGGGCCCTTTGGCTGCAGAATTTCCCTGGATGAAAGAGAAGAAATCGGCCAAGAAAACGACTCAGGCTTCATCTTCCTCCTCCTCTTCGCCATCCTCTTCCTCCTTCCCGGGGTCTGCGGCTGCATCTCCTGCAGGTCTGTACAATGTCGGGTGGGGGTGGGGTGCTATTTCTTGGGCTCGGAGAGGATTCAGATAGTGAACCTGCTGGCATCATTCAGCCCCTCATCCACTCCCCACCCCCAGCCCTGAAACGGCGTTACGCAGTAAAATGCACCGGGCGCAGCCTGATTTTGGGGTTCCCCTTCCCACGCCGGGGCACATCAAAGAGAGAACCCTTGCTGGTTCTGAATCTCTCTCCCAAGGAATAAAGCTACAAGCCACAGCAGCTGCCCTTGGAATCGGAAGCCAAATTCTAGCACGCCAGGACTCCAGCAAGCCTGGAGATGACCCCCCCTTTACAGCTTTCGGGGGTGGGGGTGGGGGTGTTGCTGATGCTTTTGTGTATGTGCTTGTGATGGAGGAGCGAGACAGAGCCTGCCCTGGCGGTACCCATTAGAAACCTGGGGGCTGGGAGGGGAGGCCGTAGCCAGCCCAAGATCGCAGCGCCCTTTTCCCCAGGTCTCAAGAGAATCTTCTTCCCAAGAATCGAGGCTGTGTTTTCTCTGGGGTCCCAAAGGGCAGAACCTTTTTCCGTGTGTCGGGAGGGAGCCTGTGATCTTCCCTCCTCCCTTGTGCGTGTCTGTAAGGGCGAGCCAGGTAGATTCAGCCACAAGGCGATGATAACGCCGGGCTCTGGCTCTGTAGCCTCTGCCCTTTGCGTTGGGTTTCCAGACTGCTGACAGCAGCTCTGCCAGGGGGAAGAGGTGCTCTCCTTCCCCCGTGGGTGGGGACCTTGAAGTGATTTGGGGAGGGGGTGAATCTTGGTTTCTCCTGGGGCAGCTTGACTCTGCCGCGTGTTGAGCCCAGTTCCGCCGGCCCTGGAACGGGCAGCTCACGGGGGTCATTCCAACCTGCTCTCTCTCTTTCCCCCTTTTTCCAACGTGCGGCGGTGTGTGTGTGAAGACACCCAGGGGCTGCCAGAGACCGGCGCGGGCGGCGCCCGGCGGCTCCGCACAGCCTACACCAACACTCAGCTCCTGGAGCTGGAGAAGGAATTCCACTTCAACAAATACCTGTGCAGGCCGCGGCGGGTGGAGATCGCGGCGCTGCTGGACCTGAGCGAAAGGCAGGTCAAGGTGTGGTTCCAGAACCGCCGGATGAAGCACAAGCGGCAGACCCAGCACCACGAGCCCTCGGAAGGGGACCTGGGCTACCCCCAGCTGGAGGAGTGCAGCGACGAGGCGGAGGAGACCTCCCCGTTCGGCCAAGCCCTGGAGACCCCCTGCCCCTTTCCGGCCAAAACCCACGAGGCGCCCAGCGCTCCGCAGCCGCCCAGCCCCGGGTACTCGACGCCCACCGCCGAGCCCGGGGCCGCGCGCCGCGAGGACAATGCCTTGCCGGGAAGGCAGGACTCCCCTTTGCTGCCGGATCTGAGCATCTTCGCGGCGGACTGCCCCCTCCAGGGCTCCCTGCAGAGCCCGGTCCCCTTCTCGGAGGAAGAGCTGGACTTTTTCACGAGCACCTTGTGCACTATAGACCTGCAACAGCTGAATTTCCAATAACCGCTCCCCGCCGCGCTGGGTCTCTCTGCCCCACGCCCCACCGCCACTCGGAGCCCCGTCTTCCTTAGCCCCTTAACACGCCTGCTAACGCGGACTCTAGATGCCAGGCCTGGCCAGCCCTTTCAGCAGCTGTTTCCATTGAACGGCTCTGCGGTGTTTGCTAAATCCAGGTATTTAACGACCCTTTTATTTTCTCTCCTATTTATTGAAAAGAAATAGGCAACCAGTCCTCACACGCGCCGGCAAGCTCCTTAGGAAGCCGCAGCCCACCCCGGGGAAACATCTGCAACTCGTCCCCGTGACTGTCTCAGGAATCCGAAGGAAATTTTTAGATTTCTTAATGAAAAAGAAATAATAACAAAAATCCCGGAGGAACTTTGCTTCCTCTTTTTTAAGTTTTAGATGTAGATTATTTATTCAAATCCTTTAATAGTAAATGGCAAATTATTTATTGTACATTATTTTCATAGATTAAATAAATGTCTTTATAAAACGAAAACAAGTCGTTACCCTTTTTCTATTTCTTCTTTGAGAGCATTGTTCTGTTCTCCCCGTCCCCCGCAAATTAAAATCTCCCCGTGCTTTGTTTGCCCTGCCTGGCGGCTTTTAGCTTTGCGTCTAAACTGGGAGGGTGAGAAGAGGAAGAAAGGTGAGCTCACAAATAACGTTTTTGTAGAAAGCAGGTCCTCAGGGAGGGGACACGGTATTCATTAAACTTTCGCGTTCGATTTCCCTGGGCTGGGATTTCCCCCCCCCCCCCCCCACATAGAACAAAGCATTTGCTTCAAGTTTCAACATTTATGCTGCTGATTTTTGCCCAAGGCACCTGGTGCTCTTCTAGCGAACATGTTGGGAAATAAAAGTCGTTTGCAGAGAAATATCAATTCACAGATCCCAAAGTTTAAAACCTCAGCGCTGCCAAAACACCCTCCAGGACCGCCAACAGGTACAGAGGCTCGGCGCGCTCTGATTTTTGCAGGGTAGAAGTTTGCGGTAAATATTCCCCGTCTCCGGCGGTGTTGGCAGCACAACAATGAGAACCCCGCAGACAAAAGGCAGCGGCCTGACGCCCCCAGTCCTTCACTCCTCGGCCTTTGGAGAAGGAAAAGCGCCATTCTACACCGGGGGAGGGGGAGGAGAGAGGACACTGTGCCTGGAGCCAAGCAACGCTCCGCAGACGCCTCTGACTGCAAACGCTGCCCCGCGTTGAGTGGTAGAAAGGGAAGGGAGGGACGCGGCACCTACAAGTGGGGGAATTAAGCTGAGCGGAACCAGAACCCCCCCCCCGCACCTCAGCCGCAGCTGGGGAGTTCTGATGGCAGTTTGCGCTGCTCTGGCCGGGCTGGCGCCTCCTCGCGGGATCGCGCTCTTCCGACCTGCGCTTGTAACCCCGGCCAGGTCTCAGAGGTGGCTGCGGGCCTGCCAGGACCGAACAAGGGCCAGTGGGAGACTCCGTCGCGGCGCCCCCCCCCCCAGCCCAATAAATCATGGCCCGTCTTTGCTGAGCCGCTGGGCCTCCCCCGGCAGCGCAGACATTTGGCGGCGGGGGTGTGAAGGCCGCAGTGAGAGCCAGGCGGCGGCGTGGGAGGGGGCTGGAAGGGGCCCGTCTTTCTTCCCGGGCTGCTTAAAATGGCGCAGGAATGCGCGGCCGGGCAAGGCAGAGCGGCAGCCATGACAGAGGCTCTTCCACCCGAGGCAGTCCCGGGATCGGAGCCTCACACGCCTGTGCTAGCAACCGAGAGCGCATCCCCGGCTGGGCAGGGGCCCCTCCGGGGCGAGTCTCACCCAGGGAGCGGCCTGCGGAGGGGAGCGGCGCTCTGCCTCCCTGGCTGAGGGGCCCAGTCGTTATTCCTGCTCCCCAGGGGCGGAAGGTTTGAGTCACAAAGGGACAAACAGTGAGAACGTCCCCCCCCGCCCCGCGTCTCTTCCCCGGGAATCGAAGCGCCCCGCTCCTGGGAGTCACAGGGCAGGAGGCGAGGCGGAAACACGGTCCCCGCTTTGGGAGGGGCGGGGGAGAAGGAGCCCAGTGTCCGGAGGCCGCTCTTGGGAAAGGCGGGGCCCTTCCAGGGCCAGGTTCACACGGACCGCGGGCGGAAGAACGGCCGGGGGTTCCCACGCCAAAGGCTGCTCCAGTGCGGCGGCCCGGGGCAGGAGGGGAGAAATGCAAACAAGCGGCGGCCTCTTCCTTCGCTAATGCCCCCGGTAAACACGGGGCCCGCGCCTAGCGCCCTTCCCCTCCGCTCCCGGCCACTCCTGCCCGCCGGGAAAGGCCCGACGCCCCGCGGAACCCGAGCCCCCCAGAAGGCTGTTCATTGTCTTCCCGTTTGTGTAATGTCGCCGGCGTCTGGCGCGCTCCCAACTACAGCGCGGGCTTATCAAAGGCCCTTTGTGCAGCTGCCTGGCCTGTCCCCCCGCCCTCGCAGCCCCGCACACAACGTCGCAGGGCGCGGTGCGGGGAATTCGGCGGTTGGATACCTCCGAGTCAGGGTCACGAAGTGCGTGGAAGGGGCGCGCGTCCAACACAGCGCAACTGTCCCTGGTCTAAAAGTACTCCACGCGCGCGCACGCACACGCACACACAAGCGCGCGCACACGCACACACACACACACACACACACTCTCCCGCTTTGCCAATGCAAACCTGACACCTTATCGATACAAATCTCTACCCACGGCCAGACCGCGGACCGTAATGACTTCCCCCGGTTGCGGCGGGTCTGGAAAACATGCCAGTCACAGCCAGCAATCAATTCCTCGCCCGCGGAAAGTGACTTAATAAATGGGCCCTCGCCGGTTATGACCCCCCCCGCACGGCCACCCCTTCTGATTTGTCCTAATTAGCACGCCCGAAATGTCGGAGGCAAGAAGAGACCGTTCAATGCAGTCTAAGGGATCGAACGGCTGTGAGACTCCGTCGTTAGCTCAGCCGGTCTCTACCTCCTTCCAAGGGCCGAACACGCGGAGGACGTGCGTGGTTTTGGAAACCTCACCTGTTCTCCGCGAGTGGAGGGCACCATGAACCAGGCCTGCCCCAGCCTCTCGCAACACCCAGCCACGTGGCTAGCGATGATCAACCCAGAAGTGTGCGTGCGCCACGCGCTCCCGCGCGGGATCCACGCGCCTGGGACATTTACCTCCTGCTGACCTGCTCTGGGCATCTGGTTCCTGAAGCTCTGCCCCAGGCTCTAAAGATGTTGGGCGGGAGATTCCGGCCCTGGGAAGCGCCAGGCAGACACACTATGGACCTAACTGTGCATCACAAGAGCAACAAGACTCTGCCACGACCGCCCCTTGGGAAATTACCGCAGACTTCCTCTGAGCTCTTCGCACCACAACGCCTAGAAAATCTCTCGTGAGCCCACCACTTCCATCATGGTATTTCCTTCGCACCAGCTCAGTCTCAAACTATCCGTGCTTGTATGCACCACCACACCGACCTGCGCCGCTGTATTGGCCCCTCCTCCTAGTCGCCATAGTGCCTGGAGTTTAAGGGCATGCCTATACTGCAGGGCTATTCGCAAACGCCGGCTTCTTGTGGCGTCATTGTTCGAAAGTGAGTTACTCTGGAGTGAGTTACTTTGGAGTAAGTTACTCCGGAGTTATCTTTCCAAAATAAGCTGCTCCAGAATAACACACCGACACTACGAGCAAGCCCCAAATTAAGCGAAAGGTATTCTGAGCTAGTGTGTCCACACCCAGTAGAGCCTATTTCGTGTGAGAGCTCCTGAAAGCATGTAAAAACGCTAGGAACTTGCAACCAGTGTTCTATCTCGACAGAGAAGCATTATTTTGAAATAATTTATTCTGGAACAGCTTATTTTGAAACAGCCCCTATCCCTGGCTACGTCTACACAAGAGGGTTCTTCTGGCAAAATCAGTCTTTTGTAAGAAACACCCATGAACCATCTATATGCACAATGTGCTTTCTCGACAGACTGCAGACAAAACTTGGCTCATCCGCCAGCAGTCATGAGCCATTCCGTCCCTCTGCACCGTGTGCACGCACCCTTATGCCCAACCCACCTCTCGCTTCTCCCTCTCCGTGGTACTTGACTACAAGACCCAGACAATGGAAAAGGGCATTAAGCTAAGTAGCACCTGAACCAAACGCGCCAAGTAAGGATGTGATAGGGCGGTAAATTCCTTTTAAATCCGTGTCGCAATTCTGGATGGACCCGATGCAACCCCCGCCCCACCCCACCAGGAAATATCCGATTACAGGTCCGGGTTCAAGAGAAACCAATTCCTAGGGCCCTGTTCTGCAAGGTGCTGAGCGGTAGTTGCAGATGCAGTGGGCCGTGCTCACTGGCCAGTTGGGTTACTCCTACTCAGATCCGTGAAACGTCCCCTTCTGGGGGGCACTCACCAGTGAGGGGTGAGGTCTGCACGGTTCTTTAGGATCACAGATTCTCGTGTTTCCAGAGGACTCTCCTGCACTAGGCACCGCACACGACGTAGCGAGATGCCCAATGCTTCTGCCCCCAAGAGTGGTACAACTGACCGGACAAGGGTGGGAGGGGAAACAGAGGGACGGAGGGATGCAGTGACGCGCCAAAGGTCACACCGAAGGTCAGTGGCAGAAGAGAAACTTAACGTCCCAGTCGTCTTCTCTCCACGGGACTACGGTCTGGTTCACCTGAGTATCAGATTCTGCCCCACAGGTTGTAAATGGAAACCATTAACACAGACTCCTACCTGCCCCTCCTTGACTCTTAACTCGGCCCCGCTGCCATTTCAAACTAATTTTTGGCAGCAGGTCGGAAGCCCCGGGTTTTGAGTGCCCAGGCCGTTCGTAGGGAGGCACCTGAGTATGGATTTGCAGGCGCAGCGTGAGGCTCCTAGTGCGAATGTATCTGCTGCTGAAAACAGGCGAAACTGCAGCCACCTCTTTGGCGTTGTGTTACATCAGCACAACAGCGGCAAAGGCGAGAACATCACACCGAATAGAGCCAGAATGTCTCAACCTTCCCGCCAAACGTGGCATCCCTAGAAATCCTCTGGTCTGAATTCAGAGCCCAGACCTGCACCTGGTGCTTTACTGAGCCCAGCAGGTAAGACTTAAACTGTGTTAAACTTCTTCACTCGGAGGTTGCAGGTAACACCATGTTTCATTGGGAGTGTAATTAATAATTAGTGCTTAACCACTGGCGCTTGAGTCTCATTCTCCATCAGGGAGAGTTCGGGTATCAGGACTGGATTTTTCGAAGACAGACTCCAGCTCCCACCCGACTGACTTTGCCAGAGACCTGTGCTATAGGGGGAGTCGGACTAAATTCCCAGTGGCCCTGTCTGGTACCGGACCCTGTGAACAGCGGTGCTGAGAGGTTTTCGCCAGTATTTCCTTGGCTCACAGTCTCTGCAGTGGTCCCCCTGCCCTTTTTGGACCCAGGTATGGCAAACAGAGGAGGGGATGTAAAATTCACTAACCAAATACCCAAACTTTTTCAAATGGCCAAATAAAATATTTGTGTGCCACTGCCTTAAAGCCGCACAGTCATCATTCGTGTTCCTTGCACATCAAACAGGGGAGAAGCCCACCGGGACGCTTCCAGGCAAGGAGCCAGGGGAACAACCATTCTCTGCTAATCCTTACACTGGACTTAGCTTCCAAGTGTCCAGGAACCTTGCAAATGTTGGACTCAGGCCCCGTTTCACATGGAGTCTTTTAAAAGGCTTTGCTAGAGAACTTGCTTGCTTGCTTGTATCAAATATGCCAACCAAACTACTTAAACTGTCGTAGGAAAGGGCTTCCTTATTTTCAGATCAAAACTTAATGGCTGTCTCTCCACCAGAAGCATATGTGGACAGAAGTGACTGTTGGAAGGGATTTCCCAGCAAAATTTCTGTTGACAGATTGCTTCTGCACGTAAAAGCAGATCAAAAGAGCAATCAGCTTTGTGGACAGCGAGCAACCAGACTGCCCAGCCCCCTCTCGACAGAACGGCTGACTGGAAGCTCTGCAAACAGGGCTGCAGGGGGAACTGAAAGTCCCGTCTGTCAACAAACGGGCCCCAGACCATCCACACCGGTGTTTTGTCAAAGGAGCCCTGTCGAGAGAGACGTTATATCTGAACAGGGAGAGGTATAATGCTGCTAACGGATGTGTCGGGCGCTGTCAACAAACTGTCAACAAAGTGCATTTTGTGTGAAGACACTCCGTGGTTTTGCTCCACAAAAGCCCAGTTTTGCTGGGAAAAGCGTCTCCTGCCCACATGGCTGGAGAGGTATAACGCTGCCGGAGGATATGCCGAGTTTTGCTGACAGACTGTAGACAAAGCACATTTTGTGCGTAGATGCTCCATGAGCTTTTCGAACAAAAGCTCAGTTTTGCAGGAAAAACTCTCTGCTGTAGAGGTAGCCAAGAGGTGTCAAGGGACCCCTCTCTGCGCCTGGCCGGGGTGTGTGTCTAATGGTGGAAAAGTTTTTTAGTAAGACCTTTCAGAAAGGCTGGGAAAGTATAAGGATAGAGGCGGGGGAGGGGGGAAACTGAGGCTTCTTTCGGGTTGGATTCCTTTTCCAGACTCTTCTTACACTGCAGCTGCTGGGGTTGTTTACATGGGAGACCCAGCCAATGGCTAGGCACAGATGAACTCCGCCCCCCCCACCGCCTTCCTGCACGCACATTAGAATATTACCCATTGGAACCATTGCGCGTGCATTTCTGGCTCGCTCTGTCTGTCTGCTTGTGATGGGCCACTGGGTTTCACTGGTGGCAAACTGCAATACGTGCCCCTCAAATAGAGCCTAGATTTAGGATTAGTCACTAGCCCTGGAGAAATAAGAAACCTGCAGGCCCGGATGAATAAATAAGTATAAAATTCAGATCAGGGAGAGAAAAAAAAAGTCCCTTCGGTGGAATATTCAATGCTTAAAGGGGGAATAACAAAAAGGATCCACATCAGGCAAAACAAGGGGGTCTAGGCCAGCAAGTACCAGTCAGGTGAGTAACCGACCTGCAGTTCTCCGGGTCCCTTTCGAGCTTCTCCCCCCACCACGAAGGGAAGAACTAAAACGCTCACAATTCCCCAGCCGATACGTGTGTTTTAATCCCCTCACGGGACAGCAGCATGTGACAGACCTTGTGCTTTAGCGCCAGGACTCATTACAGACGCGACTGCCGCACTGAATGCCCAAGTGAAAATGAAGCAACACGTATAATTAAAGGGTGACGAGTAATTCGAGATTCCGGGGCGGGGTGGGGGCAGAAACGGGATGGAACAAACCGCGGCCTTCCCGGATGGGGTCCTGGGCTTTGGGAGCCCCACAATGTTTGGGTCAAGAAGTCGCTGCCCCTCATACGCGCTGCGAGCCCCGGAGGTTTTGTTGTATAGTTACCACTGCGGAGACGTTTCCTTCCTGTGCCGGAGGGCCCCACCTCTTCTCCACGAGGGGTGGGAGCAACAAGCTCAATCATAGTCATCCCGGGTGAACAAAGCGCGCGAGTATCTGGACAAGGAAATGGCTTTAGGCTCTCAAGTCCCGTGGGAACTCCCCGCTGGAGAACCGCGTGGGACCCGCTTGGACTGGGAGGGGCCTCACTTGACTTCCAGGGGGGCCGCGGCGTGGGAGTGACAGCCGCTGGGGAGGCGCTTTTCCCCCGTGGCAACCCAAATCCCAGCTTAGGACCGGGACGTTTTAACCCGGGCTCCTTTGATTTGCCCCCAGCAATGGAGCCGGGGCCTCGTGCACCCTGCGCGCGTGGGCTCCAGAGAGCAGCTAAGAAAGCGGAGTGACCCCTTCTTCTGGGGCGCCGGTGCCGAGGGTAACAGACGGCAGCAGATGGCGAGCGGCCATGGAGGGCCCAAGGGTGGGGGGTGGGCGGGAGAGAAATGAGGATGCAACTTCCCCTTTGTCTTAAAGAAAAGTCCCGCCTCCCCCCGCACCTCCTCGGGCTCGTCTGGAGAAGAACCTGCCGGAGGGAAGGCTGGGGGGAGCCCTCGTCTGCGCTGCCCCGTTGTGGAAAGGGCAAGAACTAAACGCGTTTGACTGTGTCCAGGCCGTAGCTTGAGGGCACCCAGGAGGCCTTCTAAAGCCTTCCCCGCCCCTGGCCCCGCTAGCCGGCTCCCACGGAGGCAAAGTCCAGCTCGCAGGTCCGGCACGTGGTTGAGCTTTCCCGGAGGGAGGCCGCGTGGGATTCCTGGGTTCATTCTGTGCAGCCCAGAGCCTGGCTCCCGGCCCTTCCCGCCAGGGCTGCAACCGAGAGACCTGCGCGAGGCAACTTTGGTGCTGTGCGTTACACGAGATAAAACCTGCCTGTCTTAGGGCGGGAATGGGACAGCGGAAAACGATCAGAGCAATTCCCTACGCCCGGCTCAGGGACGGGCCACGCCGATGCCCTACACGGAAAAATAAGGCGCGACCTCTTTTCAGTATTACTTAAACATAACAAACTCATTTCCTCCCCCTGCTCCCTGCCCACCTCCAGCTCCCGGTCATCTCATGCAGAAAACCAGGCCTGGGTTTGACGTCAGAAAGGCGCCTCACGTGCTCGGCGGCCTGGGTTTCGCTCGTTAGTTTGCTGGTGTGTTAGCCAGCAAGAGGACATCTCACAAGCAGTCCTGTTGCCACCTGGAAGACTGCCAGCTGTTTCCCGTTAGTCGCGAGTTCTCTGGGCAAGGCCCCCCCCCAGGCGATCGGAGCAGACAATTAGAATCCCGGACTGAGAGGGGGCGCGGGGCAGCGCACGTGTAACTCAACGATCCAGCTTAGCTGAGCCCTGGGGAGCAACGGGAGCCACAAACAAAACCGAGGCAAGGCCCGGCACTTGTTCACATGCCTTTTACGTTACCCGGAGAAATGCGCCGGGCTAAAGCGCTCCACGTGCCGCTGGAGGCCTTAGAGGAGAAGAGACCCGATCCCGTCGCCTCTCCTCCCTGGGAGAAACGCGGCAGCAGCTGACCCCTAGACCAAGACCCTGTAAGTGGCTCTTAACGTGAACCTTTGGCCTGAAAACTCCTGCTTCTTCCGAAGAGCTGAGCAACCAGTAACTATCCTGACAAGTAACAAATGACTGTGGGCGTCATATTGTTGGATGCTCTTGTGTCCCATGGGCTAACAAGTAAATAAATGTTGGCTGCCCGCGTTTGCATTCGGTGAGAGTGGAGTCTGCCTTTCCCCTTTGCACCCACCCACGAGTCGGCGGGTGCCGCAAAATGACCTAAATATAATAAACGAACCAGATTCATCCCAAATTACGAAAAAAAGTTAGCTCAACATTCCGGCTTTCACGAAACCCTTTCGAAAGGACCGTCTCCTTTCGCCATGACCAGCCCGCTGGGAATACTCAATTCCATTTTTTTTTCGTTTTACTACAACGTGTCCTGCGATGCTTCCCCCACAAAAGATATTCTCCCCTCCAGCTTGATTTCCCCAGCTCACTCGACTGTTGGGTGAATTAAAACCTGTCACCCGCACTGGTCCCAGGCGCACAGGGAGCGGAACAAGATTAAAACACGGAGGGGTGGGCAGACTTTTTCTAGCCTTTTTTCCCCCCAATCCCAGCAAACTCCAAAGAGGTTCATGCCACTTTGCAGAGAAAGTTGGAAAATGAAGAAAAGAGTTGAGAAAGTAGCGCGTCCAGCCTACCTCTGTCTGCGCCTCTCTGATGGAACTGGGTTTGGGGAAACGCTTCTTTTTATTGGGGGGAGTTCTGATGAAATGGGGTACACCTTCTAACTCGGGGCCCTTCTGAACACTTAAAACAGCCTTGAATAACCCTCCCCCCGCGCGTCCTCCCTTCTCTCTTTTAAAGTCTTTGAGGAAAGATTTTGACATATACGTGTTGTTATCAGATTGATGGGCAGGGTTTGATTGAAGTTCCTTTGTCATGCAAATGTCTGGGCCTTGATGGATGAGAGCAGATTTCTGACAAACTTCAGGAGGTCTTCGCTCATTGGCTTGGTGGTGAACCACGTGGTCCCACCCCCCCTCCCCACCCCTCTTTCGGAAGGCTCTGGGGGTTCGAAGGCTGACGATGCAGGGGTGGAAGGTTTACGGCTTTGACATACTACCTAAAGGTTGTAGGGCAGGCGGGATCCCCCCAAAACAGGTTGACCCTCCTCCATCAGTGGCAGATGGACAATACTAGGATGAACTCCTTCCTAGAGTATGCAATTTGTAACCGTGGGACCAGCGCTTACTCACCCAAGGGCTACCATCACTTAGAGCAAGGGACAACCTCCTTCCCTGCGTGCGCAGGTACCCCCACCACTGACAGTCTGAATGGAGATGGACGCTTTGTAGTGGCAGGGAGCGCCTCCGTGCCAAGCCATCCGGCCCAGCAGAACCCAGGCTACCACCAGCCCCACCCTTCAGGGCTGGGCCTCCCCTTCTCGGGCTCTGCACCAGCAGGGTACCCACCCCAAGCCTGCAACCCCGGCTACGGGCATCACCAGCTCTACCTCAGCCAGCAGGAAACGGATGGCGTGTACTTCCAGGCACCAGGGTCCTCTGCCACGGCGGGATCCACCCTCAGCTCTGCCTCAGAGGGGTACTGCGCTGCAGTGCCAGGGCCGGGACAGCACCCGGCCCACCCCTATGGCCAGGAGCAGCACGGCTACTTGCAGGGGGCTTACGGGCAACTTTCCTCTGCTTTAAACCAGGACAGATCCCCCGCCTGCCCCTCTGAGCTGCGCCCCTGCACCAGCCTGGCGCCAACCTTCGACTGGATGAAAGTAAGGAGGAATCCCCCCAAAACAGGTGAGTGAGACGGCATGAGGGTCTCTTCGCTGGAGAGAGGTGGCGGGGCCTGTTCTTCCTACGCGGGGAGACGGCCTTGCCGGGGCTGGCTGTGCAGGGGGAGCCTGGGCCCCCTCCCCCAAGCCACAAGGAAGGAGGGAGGGAGGGACGGAGCTCGCATCAACCCCCTAGCTGCAGTGCAGGTGGCCAGAGGTTCCGGGAGCGCGCAGGGACCCGTGCCTGGCTGAGTTTCCCTTGTAGGCCCAGAGCGAGTTAACTCTCCTCCTGACTTCCTGCCCCTCCAGCGCTTTCCCCGGTGGTTCGGCCTCCCCCCACCGGCTCCCCCAAACCCAGCGTCCCCCTCCCCCACCCACCCCCCCAGGGCCGCTGCAGGGCGCCACCGGCAGCGCGCGCAAAAGGGCTCGTTCGGGAGGGAGGGAGCCGGTGCCCAGTTCAGCCCGGAGGGACCTTCCAGTGCCCTGGGGGTGGCCCCGATGCTGACGCAGGGAGTGTGGCTGGGGCCGGCCCGAGGGACCGGAGGAGCTTCGCTTATCACGTGCGAACCCTCCCGGTGGCCCTCGCGCCTGGCGCTGGGCAGCTGCTTCCTCTGCCTTTGCTCTTTCGCAGCGAAAGCGTCGGACTACGGCCTGGTGGGGCCGCCCAGCGCCGTGCGCACCAACTTCAGCACGCGGCAGCTGACGGAGCTGGAGAAGGAGTTCCACTTCAACAAGTACCTCACCCGGGCCCGCCGCGTGGAGGTCGCCGCCGCCTTGGACCTCAACGAAACCCAGGTCAAGATCTGGTTCCAGAACCGGCGGATGAAGCAGAAGAAGCGGGAGAAGGAGGGCCTGGCCCCCGCCGCCGCCGCCCGGGCCGCCAAGGACGCCGGCGAAGCCTCGGACCAGTCGCATTTCACCTCCCCTGAGGCCTCGCCCAGTTCCGTCTCCTCCTGAACGGCCCCGGCCGCCTCCCCGCAGCGGCAGCACCGCCGGGCGCGCTCCCAGCAGGCGCCCGGCTGGCGGGACCCGTCGCCGGCCCGTCCACACTGGCGGCTGGCGCACACCCCGCTCCACTGCCCGGGGCCGCCCGCGGGCCCCGCTCTGCGGGAGTCCTGCCCGGCTCTGGGGCGCCCCCTCCCCCCCTCCCGTGCTCTCAGGGACCCTTCCGCGCCCGGCTTGGGAATTGCACTTTCAGCCCGAAACCCCCGCTCGGGAGGAGCCGAGCCCGGCGGCTGCGTGGGGCGCTGTGGCCTCTCCCCACGGGCTCGCGCCCCTTTCACACCTTCTGCAGCCCGGCCCGACACCGCCGCCGACTCCCTTCGCCCTCGTTTTGCACTGTCGCGGGCCCGAGGCTGCCAGCCCCGGGCGGGGAGTTTGGGGTTAGGGGCTGCTGAGAGCGGGGCACTGTGCGGCCCGGGAGCGTTCGGCCCCGCGCCGGGTGACGCTGGTATTTATGGCCTGTCCCGCGGCTTTGCCTGCGCCAGGAAAGTCCATCCCCGCCCCTGCCCCCCAGCCCAGCCCAGCCGCAGCCAAACGCCGCTTAGGGACGGGAAGCCCCGTGTGGTTGCTGCCCCGTCCGCGCAGGTTTGCTGGCAACGCCGAGAACTCGGAGGCTCGTCGGGGCCGTTCGAAGAGTTCAGCTGGAGAAAAGCCCCTTCGCCTTTCCCTCGCCCGCGCCCCGCTCCTGCTCTGGCACAAAACTACCTCACGCGAATAAAGTTTACTTTGGCATAGCCTAGTCCTCGTGCTTCTTAGTGACCTGGGCATCTCCCGCCCCAAGCCAGGGGGCTGGGTGTGATGGGCCGGCAAGGCCAGGCCGGGCCGGGCGCGCGGCAGGTTTCCGGAAGCGACCGAGCCGTTCCAAGCGGAGGCCCGATCCGGCTTCCCTTTGAATCAAGGGCAAAACTCCCCTTGGCGTGGACAGGTGCAGGATCGGGCCCCGGAGAGATCTTGCCGCTTGTAAGGGCAAACGTTCAAAGCAAAGACGCCCCCCCCACACCCTTCCAGACGGATCCAGTACCAGGCCAAGGGCCTCAGAAGTAAAGTCAAGGGGGATATTTCCCCTCCCTCACCCAGCCCGGCCCCCCATTGCGGACGCCGAGCGAGGACGGCTGGATCCCCCTTCCAGCGCTGAACTCTGAGCATCACCGCCCCACCTTGCGCACAAGCCGCTGCCACGTTCCCCGTTGTGCGCAGGGCCCCACGTTTGTTTGAATTTACCCTATAATCTTAATCGTTTGGAGGATGAGAGAGAGGCAGGGGAGGGGACCTCTAGCTCTGACCTTCTTACCTCCAAACGCCTCTGGGATTTCAAACGAGTAAACAGACAAGCTGCCGGAGAAGCTATTGTCCGACGCCACTGAAATGTGCAAACTTTTCGGGGACGGGGGTAGGGAGGGGGAAAAGAAACGTGCCAAAGTACCGGTTGTAAACTAAATGTATGGATTTACCTATCTCGATTCCTTCAGCAACGGTCCCCACTGTTGTTAAGCACGGCCCCCACCTCTGTTCAGAACACAAACGTTCCCTTCTCCTGGCAGGGCCCAGCCTCTTCTCGAAGGGATCGTGGGAAATACATCTTTGCTTGGCTCTGCAGAAGTTTTCGGAAGTTGAGGGAGACTAGAAACAGGGCTGGGGAAAAGAAACCCCCTTAGAAGTAACATATTGTATAGCTTCTCCTTTGATGGGGGGAGTCCGAGAGGGAGGGGTCTAGACGCTTTGATAACTCGTTTGATTGAGGAAACTGTGTTTGAAACTACCCGATTCAAGCAAGATCTTTCTGATCTCAATGTGTCCGGGAGGGGACCACCCCCCACCCCCAGGTCTCTGGACCTTGCATCTGTTCCTAAAGGAAGATGTAATAGGATGAGTTCCATGTGCCCACGGGCTGGCAGGTGAGAATGCAGGCCAGCACTGGGCCGGATGGGGTCCTGTCCAGGGCGGAGAGGCTGAGCAGAAAGGGCCGAGGTTCACTGATGTGGCAGGATGTCGGGCACAACAAAAGCCTCCAAACCTCGCATTTAAAACTCAAAGGCAACCCCCGGAAGAAACCCTAACGCCTGTGCTGATGCCGCCCTTACATATGTAAACCCTGTCAGATCTATTCCCGTTTCTGGGAGGATCCCTTTCGTTCCCCATCCCCCCTTCAGTCTCACACGGGCTTTACAAAAATCACCAGGCACATTGCTTCCGGCTTTATGCTCAGATTTCTCACCCTTCCTCGTGTGGGTTTCTTCTGGAAGTCAACAGACAGAAACTCTCCGTTGTGAACGAGAAAACATCACAAAAAGACAGAGTTAGTTAGAAAGAAAGAAAGAAAGATGTGCTATTTTATATTAAATTACATACATCTCATATGTTTGTATTATAATCACACAAGTAACATATATAGGTAGAGGTTTATCTTATCTGTATGTAACCATGTGCATCTGTGTATACTTTCTTACAAATATGTCTATAAGCATATTATTGACAGATGCACACCCTTGTTAATATATATGTACATACAGTATACACTTGCATTTCATATGTATACATCCATCTAAAGCAAACTCTTTCATATCCAGGAGCCCTGGGGCCTGCAGGTATTCAAATATTCTGGATAACAGAGAGATACACCTAGCAATGGATAAAACTAAAGAAAAATAAGATTAGATATTAAGAAACAAAATATACGCTGAGTACTTTATTTATCAACAACAGTAGTATTGTTCACTGTGAACTTATACTGTATTTCCTGTATTTATTTGTATTTACTTTCACTATACTGTACTTATGGAAAATGTAACAATAATTTATTTATGGTTAAAATGCCAGTTATTTGAGAGTTCTGGATGATAGAATGTCAGTTAAGAAAGAGTTTACTGTATTTATCTGTGGCACATCTGGCTTGATAGCTTTTGTGAGCAGAAAAATCACTTCAGTGTCAATGCAAACATATATATATATATATATATATATATATATATATATGTAACATATAAACACACAACAGCTATCTAGCTATCTATCTAATCTAACAGAGATTTATTATCCCAAAGACAGGACATTTCCCAGATTTTTTTTAAAACTTGTAAATTATTTATGACAACAGCAATTGCTTGAGCTATGTCTCTTCTGTGAGAGGAGATGTTAGTCAAGGATATTGAGCAGGCTCCTGTCTTCTAGCCATGCTCAGAGATAACAGACCTGTAGAGAAGGCCAAGAACCCTGGCCCTTCTTGGCAGATATTTCAGGGCCATCTGTTCCTTACCCCTTGGTGTGAAATTTTTCTTCTCTCCCTAAAGCATTTGTTCTCACAATGTGAGGCCTTTTGATCTCAGAAAAGCACATTCTATTTTTAAAAAAGAAAGAAAAGAAATGTGAGGATTTTCTTACTTTCCACTCCATTTCGCTCTGTTATTAACTGTCTCTCCAGAGCTGATGGGGCTGGAGCTGTGAAAGCCTTCTGAAGCTCACTAGCCTGTCAGGGGAACCTTGACTTAATAACAATAACATGGATCTGAAAAGAGAAATATCCTTCCTAACGCAGAGCCTCTGATACCCTTCAAATGAGGAGATGAAAGTTGTGAGCAGTTTTATGTTTATCCAGGAGTCACATTTCACACAGCAAGAACACAGGACAGGAAAAAACAAACAAACAAACAAACAAAAAAACCCAACCAAACAAGAGGCATACACACTCTTTCTTGGAAAAGCGAGCTTTTTCATTATTTCCTCAAGCAAATCAGATTTGATCCCTTGTTTATTTTCACTTTGTGTAACACACACCATGATTCCAACAGGCAGCCATCTATCAAAAAGTGAGCCATCATCCTTAAAAATGTGCTTAATTTAACTTGAAGCGTGCTGCCCAAGACAATTGACTCCCCAAGTTCTTCCAGTGCTCCGCGAAATAAGGGTGGGCTTGCACGATGGAGAAGACAAGAGAGCCGGGTTCCCTCTGTGTTTTCCATCCAGGGAGAGAATACAGTTTGTCCTGTGCACTGAGGCATGTGCAGATGTGCACCACCAGTGGAAACACATACTGTTGGCTTTGGGCACTCTGCTAATCAACTGGGTGGTACCTGAATCTCCCCTGGGTGGCTGCCCAGTCGCTCAGCTTCTAGGGAACGCTGGCAGAGAGACAAGCTTTGGAGCTTACACAGAGCTCTTTTCCAGGTCTTGGAAATGAAGTAATTCTCCAACACTCTGGAACCAGCAGGGCTACAACAACACTGCCTTCATCTTCAAAATTTAGCATCTACTTACATGCTTGGCTGAACTAAGGCCCAAGACGGCCCATTTATTTTCCCTTCGTGCTTTTTAATCAAAACAAACTCAAGTCGCAGTAAGAAAATTATACAAGGTATTTGGACCACTCAAGGAACCTGAGAGGTCTAGGTGAGATACCTGTTTGAAGGAATGTGCAACCCCATTTCTCCAGAATTTGACTGCAAGCCAATGTCTGAGCTCCCCATTTATGTTCATAGTACTTTCGGGCTAGATCCTGGAATAAAATGGGTGCCTGCAGAGGTGTTGGACCATAATGGTGGTGCTGAAAGCCATTGAACCAAACTGCAAACCTCATGTATAACAAAAACCACTTCATGACAGGGCAGGGAGGTGTGGTGGCGCCCTTTGCTTCCTTACTTCCAGTGCCTATGGCTCTCTGCATGCTCACTGGTGTACCTGGGCAGATCTTCGTGCAGAATATAGCCCCATACCCACAAATAATCTCAAACTCTTTGGTAACATGGGATTCAATGTTACACTTTCCAGAAGGTGTCACCACATTAGTGCTTTCAGCAAAAAACACTGAGGGGTCTTGTGGCACCGTAAAGATTTGGGCATCAGCTTTCGTGGGTTGGAGCCCAGATAAGTGTGTTCATCTTTATGGTGCTGCAGGACTTCTTGTAGTTTTTATTTAATGAAATGGAATCCTAACCTGTCCCATTCAGTGTTCTGATTGGGCCTAGAGATGCCCTCAAAGATCATTGGCCTATTGTGCTCACCACAGGGTGAGAAAACTTTTCATGTTGGGCTCCACTTTTCATCCTTGCAATTGGCATGGGCCCCTCAACCTGTCTAATGTCATCCAAACCAATGGAAATTTCATTCATGTTCATATGGGAAAAACAAAACCTTTTTGGCACGTGTAAGAAATAAGCCTGTAGAACATCAAAACTTTATTAATGGGCCTATAAATGTGAATACACAGACACAAAAACAGTCACATATTTCAACATTTTTAATGAAATGGTGAGCCTGAGACCCAGTAGCTCTTCATGCTGCACCTCTGCCCCTACAAAATGTCACTCCCCCAGGGGCTTGCCCCCCATTTTGTGCACCCCTATGCTAGGTGCTGTAGGCATAGAACTAAAAAGATGGTCCTGTCCTTGAGGAGTTTGTCATCTCACCTGTGGTAAAAGATGCAGGATTGGGACCTTTGCACACGTGTCACAACCCCTGGACATAAAGCTGGAGACTCTTTCATCTGCAAGGACATACTCTGTCACTGAGCTGCACTGCCTCACCCTATTTAAGGTGAGATGATCACTCTTCAGTGAACCCTCACTGCTCCCCAGCCTCCCCACCCAAGCCAAATCAAGCCCCAGAGCTGATAATTTTCAAGGTTGCTTCACTCTTTTAAACAGAGCAGCAGAAATGTAGCACTTTAAAGACTAACAAAATTATTTATTCAGTGATGAGCTTTCGTGGGACAGACCCGGACTGATCTGAAGAAGCGGGTCTGTCCCATGAAAGCTCATCACTGAATGAATCATTGTTAGTCTTTAAAGTGCTACATTTTGGCTGCTTTGTTCTGTTGGAGTACAGACAAACACGGCTTCTTCTCTGTTACTCTTTTTAAGCAGGTGAGCTGCAGCCTGGGGAGTCAGCTCAGAAGGAGGGGACAGAACAGGAGAAGTGCACAAAACATTTCCCTACTCTTCAGAAGCCTCACCTACCCCTTCAGTTTACATGGGCTGACAGCTTCATTTCAAGCTCAGCCTTCACATGTGCTTGTTCAATATTTATTCAGGCTGATGGGTTTGCCCAGAGCTAGCCTCCATCAGCTTTGCCCTGCCAGCTCCCCTTCCCCTCAGGCCTAGGTTCACAGAAAGTTCAGCCTGAAATGAATTCGCCAAAGGATGGGCCCAGCCTGTCCCGAGGACCAGAGATGAGGTCAAGCCTGGGTCTCTGTGCTTCACTAGAGCTATGCAAGGCCCAGCACTCAGCACTCCAGGCAAGAGGTCTGCTTTGAAAAATTATTTCGGGTTAAAAAAGAAAAGCACTGACTGGGTAAGAAGAGAACACCAAACATAGGCGAGGTTGGCTTTCAGTGCACAGTGCAGAGGTCAAGCCTTCAGGGAAGGCAAGAACAGTTCACAAACATTAACCATGCCTGGAAGTTGGTCTGATACAGGAGGTGTAATCTTGTAAACTTAATAAAACGTATCTATTTCAGTGGGAGGAAAAGGGGAATTTTATTTTATTTTATTTTTAAACTTAAAAGTAACATCTGTTTCAAGCAGGGTATTTCTGGCTGAAGCAGTAAAGGGTGATACAACTTTGTGTCATGGTAAATGTCAACCCTTGTCAATTTCTTTTTAATCTCTGGGTATGAAAAAATGTTCTGGACCACAAATCAAATGTGGCAAGTGCAAAAATAAAAAATAAAGGAAAAGGTAAGATGAGCATTTATGTACTATTCATGGGGGCTTATTGGGTCCAAATTCTCCAAAGAGGACAATACGCAATTTTCAAAAGTATCTAATCCCAAGACTCATTGGCTGAGGTCTCTCTGCAGGGCTTGGTGGCTCATTCCCAGGTGAAATAGAGACATAGATTTAGGGGTCCTATTTTCAAAAGTCACTTAGGGGTTTTAGGAGCTTAAGTACTATTGATCTAGAAGGATAAGGAGGAACTTGTGTGCCTGAGCTCATTTTGAATATGGGCTCTTTTTGAAAATTTTAACACAAGGCCAGATTTTCAAAAAGGCTCTGGCCCCTGGCTGCTTGCATTGTGACTCTTGGGGCTAGATTTTCAAAAGAGCTGAGCATGCTGGCCCTGCTACCACAGCTGTTTGGAAAATGCAGCTACTCGTTTTGGTGCTTCCATGGGCTCAGTGGAAGCAGAAATCATCATGGTTAGACACTCGTACTAAGAGTACCTGTGGATTATATGTATTTGGGAAGCTGGGAATTCACTTAGAGAATTTATTCCACAAGAGAGGTCAATCTAAGTGTGTGTGTGTGTGTGTGTATGGGGGGCAAATGAAGCAAACAGCACACAATAACAACTGTGAGACAATTATCCCCTTGTCCCCCAGAAGAGGGAAAAATTGCTATTAGATTCCATGACAGGACTCATCCATTAGTCTGGTGCAAGTTACGAGGACAAATCAGAGAAATCGGAAACAATTTGCTGGGGAACTGAGGACTGGATGATGCCATTGTTAACTGAGCCTCTTTCAGAGGGCTCTGGTTTTGAATTGGAAACTTGCATAGTTGTTCTGGAGAGCTCGGTTGGTTTGCAGGGAGGGGAGGTGAGGGGAGGGGAGACAGGATACCTGTTCTTTGTGCTACATACATGTCTGTGTGAGGTGACAAGCTGTAGGCACTTAGGAAATGGAGGAGAGAGTCCCCCCCCGCATCAACCCACTACTGAGAGCCTGATCTGAAGTCTAATGAAGACTTGCCTTGATTTGGGTGGGCGCTTAGCTCAGAGGGCAGTCATCTCTTAGGACAACCTGAAGCTGCAGATGGAGTTTATATTACATTTTCCAAGGAAAAGGACAGACTTGGGCTGCATAGGAGTTCCACCTTTCTATGGGACCCCATTCCTTCATGAGGTCTCACCTGTGTGCGCCGGGGCCATTCCAAAGGCAGGGAGGCCCATTCCTACTGCTGTCCCCACCACTCTCCCTTTTCAAGTTGATGCCGTGGCTAAAACCAAGTTGCCTGGGAATGCTGAGCTTGGATTTATTCACCGGTCACCTGGTCAACCCCTCTTTAAATTAGTCTCGGAGGGGCAGTAGCCCTGTTAGTCTATAGCTTCCCCAAAAAAACAATCAGTCCTGTAGCACCTCCAAGACCAGAGGTGGAAAAAGTACCCAAGAAGTTACTTGTGTAAAAGTACAATGGGGGGGTGTACTTAAATACAAATCACCACTGTCCCTCTGGAAAACGACTTGAAAAAAAGTACACATATGCACACAGACGTCACATCGAGATTGTCCTCAGGTGTCCAGAAGCGAAAGCAGACGCACTTCTACTCAAGTAACTTCGTGGGTACTTTTTCCACATCTGTTAGGACTAACACTTCTGTTTATTAGGTAATTAGCTTTTGTGGGTAAGATCCACTTCCCCCAATAACTTAATTAATTACAATGAAGTCTCCTGCCAGTCCTGGCTGGCCAGAAACTCTTCAGCTACCAGCTTCCGGAAGGGAGCTTTAAAGATTCTCCCTCTCACCTGGCCCCCCTGAGCAGCAGGTTCCCAGGGAGGGTGACATAGACCACAGAAGGCTCCACACACCAAGGGCAGCTCTATGTTTAACACCAGGGCAATGAGATAGACGTTCAAACCCTTTGCCTCTTTTTCACAGAATCACAGGGCTGGAAGGGACCTCAGGAGGTCATCTAGTCCAGCCCCCTGCTTCAAGCAGGATCAACCCCCACTAAGTCTTTTTGAGCTGCACGCGCCAGGAAAATGGGTTTTAAATAGCCCCCGAGCTAATCCCACCAGATTCCTCCAGCCCCTTCCTGGCTATTCCATTTCGGGGGTTCTCGGGTTTCTGAGGGTTAAACAGACACACCCAGGACAGAAATCAAGGCAGAGGACGGGCCCCACCTGCGGCCGCTCTCCTTCGGGCGGAAGTGAATTCCGGGAAAAGCTCTTTGGATTTCCTCGTGCTGATCGATTCAGCAGCAGGATCCTCTCGCTGCTCGCGAGCCGCTCTGCCCCGCGGGCTCGGGCTCGGGCTCGGGCTCATCGCGGCAATAAGATACTAAGAAGAAACGTGACAATCGGGCCGGCTCCGAGGCACGCAGCCGCTGTTCTAGCTCAGGAATGCCCCCAGGCACCCCAAATAAAGGCTTCTCCCTCAACAGAAAGGGGGTTAACCTCGTGTTTACTTACTGGATGTGCGGGGAGGCGGGGCTGAGCCAGTTCGTGTCACTGCCGCTGCTACCTATTGCTCGGAGACACCAGGAAAATCCCCAGTTTACCTGCAGGTCCTGGGACGAACGGAGCCCGTTAGCTGGTGCCCGGCTGCTCTGTCTGCCCAGCCAATGCGCTAAACCCCAAGCCGCGTATAGGGCGCACCAGCTCCCGAAACAAAAACGCTCTAGGCTGGGGGAGGAAATGTGCGTTTGGAAATCCCACGGGCCGAGCCGGTTCTGGAGGAGTACGAGACAGGCGGGTTTCTAACTCGCAGGGGAGCCAGGGCTCGAGAACCCTTCCGAGGAGAAGTTTGGCAGTCAGAGCAAACTGCCCTTGGTGAATAACAAGCGGCCTTGGGGCACCTCTGCAGCTAACCAGTGTATTGGGTGATGAGCTTTCCTGGGCAAAGCGCACTTCCTCCCAGCGGCAAACCGGATCCAGGGTTTCCATGGGGGAAACTAGAGCTACCTGGGTCTGGCAGGTGCTTCCAAGGGCTGTTCGGGTTTCTTCGGAGTGCGTTACCGGGGGAGAAACTCTTCTCAGGCGCACTAGCAGTTCTTAGGGGAAATCTCCCTCAACGCAGCCCTGTGGGAACGAAAGAGCTAATTTGAGCAACAAGTGAATAACAGACACGCAGAACAGCGCGGGGGGGAAGCGTCCCCCTTAGCGCTTTAATAGGAAAGAGGTCGGGTTATTAAAGGTCGGATTTTCGCTTCTCAACAGAACCGCTAGAAAACCTAGTACCTCCGCAAAGGAAGCTGATAAGCGAACGCCAGCACGGCTGGGCAGCCGCCTCGAGCTTTAGCTCGAGCGAACGCGTTCTGCCCACTCCCCTCTCCTGGTCCCAGCGCGAGCTGCCCCAGGGGAACGTGGCTTGGAACTGACATGACACTAAGTGCCCGGAGTTTAGTTGGTAGGTAAGGAGCTTTCTTGGGGGAGACCCGCTGCCTCAGAGGATGAAGCTGAAGCGGTGGGTCTCACCCACGAAAACTCATTACCTAATTACAACCATTGTTCGTCTGTCAGGTGCTAGAGGACAGCTTGGGGGCGAGGTGAAGCTACAGCCGAAGGCAGCTGCCCCTCTGAGGCTCTGCCCCATTTTTAGCTATTTCGTTTTTAAACAGGAGAGATTTACGGGGCTATATGGAGGGCGGGTGGAAATCGCGCTGCCGTCGATGGGCTTATTGCAGTCAAGTTTTGTCCCTAGTCGCCTTCCCCTTTAATTTATTACTTTATGCGCTTCGAATGGGAGGATAATGTTATTTTATATATTAAACATTGCCATGAATTATCTCGTAATACGAGTCAGAAGTCGCTGGGCCATTAGTCTTTCGGTTAGCTCGCAAAGGGTGAACGCGTGAGGGAAGAGACGCTTATCAGCATCAATTTCCGCTTTCCTTTTGTCCATTTGCTTTAGCATAAGGCTTTCCCCTTGCCACCCCTCCCCGTTTTATTGTATTATTTCTTTGCATTAATTCACTATTAGTTTTAATTAATGGATTTGCCGAGGCTTCCCTGCAATGGGGAGGAACCCGCCAGCAAAAGGAGAGAGAACCCCGCTTTGATGAATGACGCCCGGGCTGTAAAACCGTCCCCAGAGCTACAAATTATTGTAATATGCCTCTTGCATGATCTATCGCGATTTTATGAAGCTGGGAGGGCCGGCGGGGACTCGGTTATGGAGCTGGGTTTCCTCCGCAGGTAAAGCAGCCTGGCAGGGAGGGTATTTGGCAAGGGCACGTTAGCAGTCCAGGGACAGCACTGCAGTTTGCCAAGCGCATAGCGCAAGGACCGGGCATAACCCGCTCCTGGAAGAATTCCCTGCTGTCCATCGACGAATGTTTGGCGCAAAAATTTAGATTCCTGCCGAAGACCAGGGGAGGGGAAGCAGCCAGCCAGGAGAAAGCCAGGCTCCCTACTCCTTCGCCTGCATTGCTTTTCCCTCAGAAGCTCTGGAGACGAGGGCCTTGATCTGCTAGCACATGATAGGGGACCTGTCCCCACTTCTGGTTAGCTGAAGGTATAACTCCAGTGTTGCTCCTCCCCCAATTCTTGTTGACAGAGAAAAACCCTCAGGCCCAGGTTAGGTGGCACCTTAAACTCTAAATAGCTGGCCCCTACGAGATCCAGTTAGCACAACTCATGAGCTGCAAATCTAGTCGCTCCACCTCGCTGGAGCGCTGTTTCCATTAGGATAACTGCTGTGGCTCCATGTTACAGGCTGAATTCACCCTAGGCCTCTCCTGGTATACACGAGCCCTAACTGTTCAAGTAAAGACATGTTCCAAAGGACACCTCACTCCCAGCTAAATAGATCTTGAGTTTACCAAGATATACCCACATGCAGAATGTATGCACTGCACCTATTCCCATTGAGGTGAGAGCCCAAAGTGATGCACAGGCGAAAATCTTCACCGCTTTGTTCAGCAACAAGATGAGAGGTAAGCACAAGCAATAGAGAGACCTGGGCAGTTAGACTAAGAAGAGAAAATACTCTCTCTGCCCCCATGTGTAGACTGTGGCACTTACTGCTACAGGAAGCCATTGGCAGCAAGAGTCAAAGATTGTTCATCTTTCTTTCTTTCTTATATGCTGACATGGAAAACAAATTTTACTAGTTAATATTTTAAAGCACATATTTGAAGGGTGAAAAACCTTTTTATGCCAGGGTTCAAACCAATCTCTAATTAGGACAAGATCATCACAGATTGACAGATTATGCCAATCTGCCCTCTTTTGAAAAGGCTTTTTCACCTAACTCTGAAGCTTCGGGTGCTGGCCTCTGTCATAGACAGGGCAGTGAACGTGACACACCACAGGTCTGATCCAATCTGGCAGATTCTTATTGGTACAATAAGCACCTAAAAACACCAAAGATCCATCTGTACTTCCAGACCAGCAAGAAAGACTCAGGAGGGTCATGAGCACATGGGGAAACACGCTCAGAACTATGTGGAGAGACATGATGTTTTGGTGGCTTGGAAACCTGACTGGCTATTAAGTGGGGCTTGTTGGTTTAAAAAGTTTTGCATAAAAAGGTCAGGACTTACAGTATTTATTTACAATGATTTTAAAGAAATGTCTTCCAGTGTGGGGAGATATACTGTATTAATGGCCTTTTTAGGTCAACAACTCACCCTGCGGAGAAACAATCAAAGCAGCAGAGAACAGCTGAATTTATCCATAAACATACTTATTCACTAGATTCAAACTATTTACCAACCTCCTCAAATGGACTTATACCCCTCCTCCCATTACCACAGCAGCTGAGCACATAAACAGGCCTTGTGAACAGGAGTTTAAGATTCAAGTCATGAGCCTGGACCTATGTCAGCCACTCTAATATATAAACTTAAGGCTTATTTCAGAGGGCAATGGCATAGAGCTGAAGTCAATGGGAACCTTGCCTGTCAGTTCAGAGAAGTGTGTCCCCAAACAGCTTTCTTCTTTCTTCTTGAGTAAATGGAGGGTTTGTGAGAGATGGTAGGCCCGGAGCATGAACTCTGTTCATTCATAAAAACAGGGAGTGGCAGTGAACATTTCTGCCACCCTGACCTGCACTGGGCCTTCCGTGCTTGATTTCAAGGAGCAGGAGCATTGGTGATTCATCTGATCACCAGCTTCTCTGCCCCACATGACCCTAGCAACTGTACTGAGACTTACTGTGCTCATTTCCTATAGCCATCAAACAGGTATAAGACAAAGTTAACTTTCAGTCACCACCAGCTGAGAATGGATTCAAACAGGTGACATGGCAAAAATTATTCCCCTTAAACCTCTCATCATAGGACAAGAAGAAAGGGGCTTAAATTGTGACAAGAGAGGTTTAAGGTGGACATTAGGAAAAACTTCCTGCCGTAGCAGTTAAAAACTGGAATCGGTTGCCTAGGAAGGTTTGTGGAACTTCCAACATTGGAGATTTTTTAAGAGCAGGTTAGACAGACACCTGTCAGGGATGATCTAGATAGTGCTTGGTCCTGCCATGAGGGTAGGGGACTGCACTTGATTCCCTCTTGGGGTTCCTTCCAGTTCTAGTGTTCTATGATTATTATTCCTCCATCCCCACAAACTATCCCTCTGGGTTTCCAAGCTACAAAAATCACATGATCCAAGTCCCTCTGCCCATCTCCCTCTGAGGTGCTGAAGAGTCCAAACCAGAGGACCAAATCCACCCCTCCACTGGAATTACAGCAGGAGATAATTCGGTCCCAAGAAAACAGCAATTTCCCATTTTTCTCACTGGCCAATTTTCATGCTGTGAATGAGACAAACCCAAACCAGCCGCTGGCTGATTCAGTATCTCTTGGCCCTTTGAACACAAGAACCACTTGACCCTTTTGCATAAACTCTCATGAGCCTCCATGACATACAGTGAACTGTGGGCAGTGGGGGAAGGTGATATCACTCAGGCCTAGGGCTCACCTGTTGATTGGCTGGAGGGTGCCTTGCCAGAGAGTGGAGTGGGCTTATCGGGAGGCTGCACAGCCAGACACTAACAGCACCTGACAGCAAGGCCAGCCTGTGAAACAAGACCAAGATAAATGAAGTATCACTCATCCCCACCAATGTGGCCCAGACAGAAACCAGGTGGGGGCCAGAGAGCCTGCCCCTTCTGTAAACAATCTTCTGTCTCAGCTGCAACAGCTTTAGGCTGAGATGCTGGATTAAGGGACGAATTGTCGCATGGGCCAGAAAGCTAAAGGGCAGCCGTGATAATGCACTGATGGCAAAAGGTGCTTCAGGGAATGGAGCCATTACTCAAGAGTGGCTCATTTGACCTGGCAGGAGAACATGTGATATCTAAACAGTCCTGCTCATTCTGATGCTCTCAGAAACCTCAGCAGCTAAATATTTGATGACCTCGCATGATAATGTTTATTTTCCCTTCTACCCACCTGTGCAGGCTGAGAGCGGGGAGTACTGTGGATAGAGGACTGACACAGAGCCTTTTAAAATAAGTGCTGTGAAAGGTGTGCTGAATATGCTGTAAGGGCCAGTCTTACGCTTGGTAATAAGTGGGATGCGACTTCACAGGTCTTTCCTTCAGCTGAATTCTAGGGGCCTTTTGTTCTCATTTCAGCTAAACCCATGTCAACCATGAGGCATGCAGCTGACAATGGAGCTGAACCAGTGTGAGACCTGCATCCAAGCCCTGGAGAACTGGGTCTGTTGCTCCATTCTTGCTCTTGGTGCAGGGATGGAAGGAGAAGGGTCAAAAGTGAGTTTAAGCTAGCTTTGATCACGCCATATTTTGGGGTTGATACAACACCCTGCCTGTCTCCCAGTGTAATTTAGAGCAGTTCCATGAACCCTGTAGCTCGCTTCAGTGGTCCAGAGCCTCAGTTGGGGTCAGTCAGCTAAACTTAATCAATAGAGCTATGCTGATTGACCCCAGCTGAGAAGAGGGACCAAGGTGTTCAGCATGCTGAATAAGAGCCACACGATTGCCCAGTTGCTGCCATTCTGTGCTTGCCACCTTCCATCCACTTGAGCAGTGTGAGACAAGATTTGCTTACACCAGAGGAGAGGCACATCTTTGAAGCCTTGTTCTCTGTAATCCTAAATTAAGAGGCTTCCTTCAGTACCTAGTACCATTATCCATCAGTGACAGAACAACTTAGAATGGTATGACCAATACCTTGGTAAAAATCCTCCAACTTCTGCTGAACGTTCCTACTGAACCCATTTTGACTTTTCAAACTTGCCTTTTTTAATTGGCATAATCAGGTAATTGTTAATGTCAAGCCATTTTCCACCTGTAGGACCTGAGATGGAAAGCGCATTTAGGCAGAGTTCTCTTTGGAATATCCAGCCTGTGGTACTTGGTACCTGATTCTAGTGTGAAATTACTCACAGCTTTTTTTTAGCTGGCATTTACATTCAGCAAAACAGGAAATTTTCTTTTCTCCTTAGAAACTGATATATCTATGTTGAGCTATTTCCCTTCCCTGTAGAGACTGACATTGTGAACTAAAGTTCTGGCTAAGTGATGTCTAGTGGTTATTTATGGGAGCCAGAACTCCTGTGTTTTCTTACTGATTCTGCCACTGACTCACTGTGCAGCAAAGGGCAAATCCCATTCCCAGCTGTTTGCCTCAGTTTCTCCATTGGTAACGTGTGTCATAAAGCCTGTACTTCACAGAGCTTTTGTGCTGGTTAATTAACATTTGCAAACTTCTTTGAAATCCTGGGCTGAAGGTGTTATAGAAAGGCCACTTTGCATCTAATGGTAGAAATCTCAATTTTGCCAGCTATCACTTTCTAACGAAAGCTCTTGCTCTGAAAGTGATCAGTTTGACTATTATAGAAACACCCTTGCTTGCGAAAGTTCAGGTGAAATACGTATGGAAGCTGGAACGGTGGGGACTATAACTATGTTTAAAATGTTATCTGTTCTTTCTCAAACATGTCTTTTCAGCCTCAGGTATTTGCACTCTGATAACCTTTTGGTCCCAGTGGTGGTAGAGACTTCATGCTTTGTATTTCTAAACTGATAAGAAATTGAAAGATGGTGAGACTCCTAGGAACATTATGAACCACGCACCCCTCCCTGCCTTTCTTTGGACATTGCACATCTCAAACCATTGCATTTTTGGAAAGTATTGTACAAAATTCTCCTTTACCTCCAGGATCGCGAGACAGATGATGAATCTATGAGAAGGACGTGATGGAGAAGGAGAGAAATGCACTGTTCTTGTTATCCAAGGATATGCAGCTGTTCTCCCTTGATCCTTTTATCTGAAGCCCATTCAGATTTCTTGTTATTGCTGGATCAAGGAGAATTTTTATCTGCCTGGGATCCTCTGCACATGATTTTTTTTTAAATTAAACTCCTCTCTGTGGTGATATAAAGAGAAGTTTTCTGGAATCCATTAGGATTTTCCAGACAAAGAGCACATTTGGGATGTTTTAAAATAAGCTGTTGGGAATGGGCTTTTTCATGTCATATTAGCACTCTCATGACATTGAATGCAAGAAGCCAAAAATCAGACACAGGTTGAAACTTTCTAGTCTGGTACTCTCTGATCCATCTGCATCCCTAATACGACATGATTTTAGTTAACTGGACAACTGCTTATCATTGGTGTGGCCAAGTTTCCCATGGTCCCATAAAGTTTGTTTACAGCCACGAGTCCTGGTTCTCAGCGTTCTGTGCTGTTATTTAGCTCTAGTTTACCCCTAAATGTCTTGTAATTTCCCAGTAAACAATGGAAATGTTGGTAATGCTGCTAGACAATATTGACCCCCCCGCACATGGCTTGGCAATTTCTCTTGTTTGGCACTGATCAGATTCCGAGGGTGCTGGACTAAGGAAGTTCAACCTGTACTGTGGGAAATCTGAGAGAACTGGGTAGCATGATAGGAAGATATGTGGTGTGAATGGTTTAACTTAGCCACCTTTCTAGCATGAAAATGAAGGCTCTAATTGTTCTTAGCACACACATGAGATGAGTCTGGGGTCTCAACTTCAACAGGCATTAGTCACCCACTTCCACCTCACAATGTAATGATATACTTGGATGCTGCTAAGGCTCTGTTCTTATGAAGCTCATTATACTATCCAGTAGCATTCCCTGGAAGCTGAGTACTTGGGCAGAGAGGTTCAGGCGTCACCCAGTTGATTTGCAGAGCACCCACAGCCAGAAGCATGTGTTTCTGCTGGTGCTGCACATCTGCACTTCTCTTGGTGCACAAAACTTATTCCACATATGGATGGAAAAAATTACAGGGAACACTACAAGCTGGGTCAGGATTCAGGTAAAGAGGTGGGGAACAGGGGCTGGACTAGTTCTTCAGCAATGCAATCACTTTCTGAGCTGGCATGGGGCAGACCTGGAAGAATAGGGGATGCTGTTGTACAGGGCTGATGCACTAGAAGCAACACATCAGCTGGATTCCTGAAGCTGGGGTTGCAGCACTGATGTAGGTCCAGCCTCAGATGCATTCACTGGTGTAATGGTGGCACTGGCAAAGATCATGTCTCTCCTTGCTTGTGCTCAGAGCTATCATTCTCTCCTTTTTCTGACTGATTATTCCCAACTACTAATTATTTCAAACAAGGAGCAAGAGGAGGATTCACACTGAAAACTAGAGTCCCTTCTGCAGCGTGACACTGCTGCTAATAGGCACTCCAGGACTCACCTGGCTCCTCAAAGGCCTCAGCCAAGGAGGAAGTGGCAACAGTCAATGCATGGATCTTGGGGTTTCCTACCATTACCCCCCACTGTAGTGTCTAGCTGCCCTGCGTTACAGTCAAGACCCACAACCAAGACCTTTGAGGGCTGTGTAATAGCAGGAGTTCCTCTTTTTATGGGCTCACAACTCTGCTTGGAACTGCGGTGGCTGAGGGGGATGTTTTTCATTTTCTTATAAAAAAGATTAATCATTGGTAAAGACATGAATGAATTGTTTGAATGACTTTTGTTGTTGGTAGAAGCTTTGGGGTGTCCATGGGACTGTCGTTCTGGGCGATGTTTACACTGGAGCAGGAGGTGTAATATTTGCCTGGGGTAGCCACACCCATGTGAACACTGATCATGCCAGCGCACTAGAGTCAGCAGTGTAACTATGGCTGCATGGGCACCAGGCTGGGCTAGTCACTCTCAGTCCCTACTCACGATTTCATGAGGATGGCCAGTCCTTGCATTAGAGCAGGGTGGGGAACCTACAGCCTGCAGGCTGGATCCCAACTCCAGCTTACTTTGATCTAGCAGTGCAGGCCAGTGCTTGTGCTCCAGCTCCACAGCAAGTCTCTGAGCTTTGGCGCCCCCCTGTGGGGCTGGAGCACCAGCAGAGTCACCTTTACCCATATGGAAAATATTCAGTGCATAGGGCACCCGAAAATTTGGGGCATCGCTGGGTCTTAATGTCCACACATCTTTTCCTATCCCTGTTCTCTGGCTCTGCTTACTCCAGGGAGGATCTAGTTAACTTAAAAATGAGAGATCCTGACTGATCTGTTAGCAGAACCCTGCATCCAGGAAAGAGACAGTTGAGTGGAAATGAAGCCATTTAACAGGCATTTGCCCCAGGTCTAAGTTGCCAGTTTCTGAATGTCCTGCATTAGTCGATAGGACTTTAGTTTAAAATTAAAAATATTTCATCAGAGTGCTCTGAAAATTATAAAATCACATCTCTGAAAAATCGTCATCACCAGGTCACAGTGCCAAGTGTGGGGTCACAGTTTACTAGAACTGCATAGGGCCCAATAAAGCCTATGGACTGCCCTAAGTGTGAATTGCTGGGGGAAGCCATGTGAATGTAGGTGGTCTGGGGGTTTTTTTGTTCTACTTTTCAGTGAGGTTTGGGGGATTGGATTTTGTTTTGCTTCTCACTTGTATGTGGCCTCTGACTGATTTCTTCCAATGGTCAGAAGCCCCCAAATGGAAAAAGGTTCACTACCCCTATAATACAGGTGACCAGATGCCCTGATATTACCACGATCATCCCAATATTAGAGACTGTGTCTAACATATTCAACTATTACCCCTCCCCCCAAAAAAGTTTCCTGATTTTTCACACTTGCAATCTGGTCACCTTTGGCTGCAATCACAGCTATGTTGCTATTTTTAGCATGTTAACTCTATCAGAGCTAGTGTGAGTATGTCCACATGAGCTGGAAATGACACTTGCCCAGCTCATGGCCAGACATACCTTTAGGATAGAAAGGGTTTTGCAAAGAAGAAGGTTTTGCATGGATCCCCAGAGATACTCAGACACTGGATTCTCCTCTGGAAGTTTACCCCATCCAACCTGACAGCACGGCATGCTGACAGGATATAGAATTTGTTTTTGGAACACCTGATTCTGCAGACAAGGCACAGATAAACAGCGACAGCTCCTCTTAATAAACGCAGCAGCAGCTCCAGATAAACTGTCGCCACTTAGGTCATTCCCAGCTCCCATCTCTCCCTGATGAGGAAGTATCTCCAAGTTTGTTGAAAACAGATTTTTTTTTTCCTCCCCAACCCTGAAAATAGAAACCTGAGCGGCAATCCCTGCCTCTGCTTTCAAGCAAAGAAACAGAAATGAAGAGGTAACTTCCACCAAGCGTATCCATCCAGCCTTAGGATTCATGGGCCCTGACTGACCCAAACTGTGATAACTTGTGAATGTCTCAAGTCTTTAAAGTGCATGTCTGCTCTGAAAGTGACCTGTACAAATACCACCAAAGTCCCTACATTTATTGCCTCCTGCTGGTATTCAAATCTGTGAAAAGATCCCCTCACCACTACCAGTCACCAAACTCCAGTGAAGGACACAGGGTCAAACTGCCTAATCATAACCACTAGTGCTGCAGAGTCTGTAACTGGAATTGAAGTATCTGGTAATCAGTCTCACCCACTCTTGCAATACCTAGGCTCCTGCTTGTGTGCAACATGTAGGGACCAGAATAGCTTTCAACTTGCTTTCTTTTGGGTGCATTATCTTTGCCATGCTACAAAGAGGACAAAACCGTTAAGTCAGCAGATATCACTATGAATATACCTAGGGGCCAACTGCATCTCTGATTTAACTTCACACTGACTTCACCAGTTACACCAGGGATGATTTTAGCCTATCGGACAGAACCCTTGGGAAAGATTTCCCTATTACTAAATATTTATTAATAGTAGGCTCCTCTGCTTCACCCATCACTGTGGTGTATGAGTGTTTATACTTTAAGCTATAAGCAAATATGGAAAGGTCCCTTCCAGTTCTAGTCATCCATGATTCTAAGAGACAAAATCTTTGAAAGCCTCTTTAAAGATCTCAGCTCATGCATGTCCATGCAGCACTCCAAAGCTGCCAAAAACCTTTTCCTCAGCAAGCTCTTTGCTTGGCATAAACCCTAAGGAGAACTCTCAACATAGGTGTCACCTGTCTTAGTTTTCCAAAGTTCTGTGTTGTACTTCAGTGCTAAATTCTATGAGGCAGGATCCATCTTTGTGTTCTGCATACAAAATCCAGGCCTGGTCGCTAGTTGGTGCTGCTCTGTGCTACCCCAATACAAATTAGAACAATAAATATTCATCATAACAATCAGGAAATTTGGAGGTGTTATCTCCTGACATGACAGGAACTCCTGTGCATTCTACAAGTTAAAGCATTTGACATTTGAAAAACACAAAAACAGTAAGAAGTCCTGTGGCACCTTATAGACAAACAGATTTTCTGACAAAGTGGGTCTTTGCCCACAAAAGCTTATGCTCTAAAATATCTGTTAGTTTATGAGGCGCCACAGGACTTCTTGTTGTTTTTGCAGATACAGACTAACATGGCTACCCCTCTGATACTTGAAACACACACACACACACACACACACACACAGAGTTCAGATCTGACATTTTTGGACCAAAATCAAGGAAACTGAACTGACCACATTTAAAACCCTCATCTGCTTAAAGAGCCTGAGTGACTGGTTCCCATCGACACTAAGGGGTCCTTACATAAATTACTTTTACACTTGCTTGAAAGTACTTTTGCCTTGCCAGAGCAGTGTAAAAAGGGCTTAAATGAAAATCAGACCATCATGTGAACGTTACTCTTGTCTGCAAATATTTGCCAAGCTTTTGGTCCCTTTCAAACATCTGCAGACAAGAGAAAACTTAGGGAGCTAAGAACATTTTTTTTTAATCCACATCAAGGTTTTGCTAAGCTTCCTGGTGACTGTAAAGCTTTTTGGCCAGCGAGTGCATTTCTTTGGATGGCATCACAAGGAAATATGAAACTGAGCAGAGATTAAAGCAAGGGTGGATTTTTTTTTTTAAATGTGAGGCCTGGAAAACTGCAATCTGATGGAAATTCTCCAGAGCCCTGTTTTTTTAGGTCATTTATTAAATATCTCAGCTATTCCACTTCTTACTTTAAGGGAAGCTTACCTCATTATACCCCATTATTCACCCAAGGGCAATAGAATTATGCCCATTTCTACCAGCTCTGGAACTGCCCATCTAAAAAGGCACACTGGTCTACTGTACTGTAGCATACACTTCAGAGCCATAAGGTTTTGCTATTTCTGACGATCAGCCTTCATCAAGGGTTTAACGCTCCTGGCAGCTTTGGTTATGTCGTCGTTGGTTTAGTCAGCGGTTCTTCTTCTTGTATGGTTCGCCCTTCACTTTGATTCTCTCCTGTCTCAAGTGCACTGATGTCAGAGTGTTTGGGGCCAGCAGTCCTTCTTTGGGCTCCTCCTTACAGGGCCAAGAAAGCCATAGTGGCAGGAGCCCCCTGATAATATTGGAGTAGGAGAAAGTTCCATAATCTCGATGGGGTTGCCACCCACCCTAAAGGAAATCCATAGGACAGTCTTTGTAGGGTCAATTCTAGGTTTTTGTGCAGCACTTCAGACTTTCTCTCCTTCAGCCAAGTTCTGTCTCAAGCCCCAGAACCAGGTTATTTTAAAAATGAGTCTGCTGACTACCCATCAGCTGCCTCATGACCTCCCTCCAGCTCCATCTCTGATTTGGTGGGTGCCTTCGTCTATGCAGAGGATGTGAGTCTGGGCAACCAAAGGAGCCAGGAGCTATGCCCCTATTCCCTCAGCTGAGTGGCTTTCTGGAGCATCTCTAACTGAGCAAGAGAAGAAATTACAAAGTAGGTATATAAGAGCAGGAAAGCCCTGTAAACCAGTGAGGGGCAACCTGAGCAAAGAGGGCTGCATGCAGCCCATTGGAGTTCCATGTGGGGCCTGCAAGACATTTTGTTACCATTGCCCATGCTCAGGGTTGCAAGATTCTGCTGGTTTCTGCTCTTGTAGGTTTTTTTCCTGTTGGTATTATTAAAGTAACGCACCCGTAAAGCAAAGGCTCGTGAAGTGAGATGGGTGCTGATTGCTCACAACATGGTGAGAGCCGTGAGCTCCCTCTGCAGCCAATCACAGCACTGCTACAGCTCAATTCTAGGGATGCCAGTGCATTGAGCAAAATTACTCTACACTGGGAAACCATCTTGGTTAGGACAATCCTGGGGCCCACTGAGATGAAGGAGGACCCATTACCGCTTTAAACAATGCAAAGAGCCTGTCCTGCTAAAATCTTACTGGCCTCTTCCTTTTCCTCTTCATCTCACAACCCAGCACACCTCATGCCAGGTAAGGCTGATCCTAGGCTTGTGCCCTAGGCACTAGCTCCAGGAATGCACATCCCCAGTCCCTGCATGGTCCTACACTCAGCTGGGATTCTCCCAAGATGCCCTGCAGATGACTGGAAAGGGGAGAGGGATTCAGAAAAGGATTTAGGACTCTAGCTCCCACTGAATACCTTAGTGACTCCCCCATAGCACCTAATTCTACTGAGCTCTTTTGAAAACCTCAGGCACTGTGCCATTTGTCATCACCTCCTTCAGAAAAACTAGGAGCCTTCAAGCATTTCACCCCTGGCAGTGTTCCCCGTAAACTGAGCACTTGGGCAGTGGCCCTGGAGAGATTCAGGTGCTGCCCAGCTGATTAGCAGAGCACCCACAGCCACCCACGGAGGGCAGCATGTATTTGTAGTGGTGGTGCACATCTGCACATGGCCTGGTGCACATAACAAAATTTATTCTGCCCATGGATGAAAAAAATTAGAAGGAACCCTAGTCCCTGGTCCCACCCTTCTGTCCGGTATGGAGATAATGCAAACCCATGCCTGGTGAGAGGTGCACTACAGAGCTGTCCAGAGGGCTTCAAAGCATGCACTCTTTTTAAATGAAACCCATAGAGCTCCTGGCCACAAGGGGACATTTTTGCCAGAGCCCCAGCACCAGCAATCTCATCTCATGCTGATGAAAGGGGATGCCGCCCATTCAACAGAAGCACCCACATGAGCTGCTATGCAGCCTTCATCCCAGCAAACTATAAATCCTCTGCTAAGGAAAAAAAAGTCCCATCACCTGTAAATCTCCAGATGTGTTGAGTGAGACAGTGAAAAGAGGCATTAAATTAAATCAGAAAATGTATGTGTCACTGCAGACGAGGGCCTGCCCGTCTGTCAGTCAGCCTGCTGGGTGTCTCCAGCCTTTACAAATGTTTGCTGAAGATGTCTGCTCACAGCTTTTAATTCAGAAATGGAAATGAGGCGAAGGGCTGTGATTTTAAATGTCTTTGCAGTCTTTCAAAAGGGTAAAGTTTCTTCTCTCCACACTCCCTGCCGTGTGTGTGTGTGTGTGTGTGTGTGTGTGTGTGTGTGTGTACACTCTCTTTGGAAAGTTTAAAAAAAAGCCTCACAATGCACAGACGTTTCAGAGGTGAAACTGACCAGCTGGCACTTGATTTATGAAGTGCTGAAAAACATCTCTGAAGCTGTCATTTATCTTAAAGCTCTCAGCCTAAATAAACAAAGAGCCCCTCCCTAATTATAGTTACAGCAGAAATACACTCCAGAGCCTAATCGCCAATGTCTAAAGAAAGCATCCTCCCTACATCCAGCCCACAGATGCACTCTAGTGGATCAACCCCTAAAACCAAGGCTTCAGAGATTCTGCCAGCCAGGTCTTCCCTGTATGCACCGGAAAGAAAAAAAAAATCCAGAGCAACAGAGCCATCTCTGTTATCCTGAGGAACTGCACATAATAGCAAAGAAAGTTTGCCCTATCATCTTCCTTGTATCCTTTCCAAGCAACTTGGTTATTTGTTTTCTTCCATCCTCAGGACTGTGCCAGTTTTGGTGGCTGTATCTTTTTACATTGCCTCTTCCCCAGCCTCTCCTGGCTTATGGGAATTTCTGCTTCTGTTTAGCATATTATAGACATACAGAAGAAATGCAGTCTAATCTCACATGGCTGGATGTCCTAGGATTTGGGGTGTCTTTAAAATCACCTAAGAGCTCCTTCAGTTTTAGGGTGAAAATCCACTCTAGAGGAATTCATCTTGCTCTGTGGGAAGTCTGTGACTGTAGTCCAGTTCTTTCTATAGTGGCCTTAATACAAACCTTTTAGAGAGATACAAAGAAAGAAAATCTTCCATCATTTCTTCGGGGCCCGATCCTCCTCTTGCTTCTACCCTCATAAAGCAGAGTTAATTTCTCTGAAGTAAGTAGGCCATGTCCTCCTCACTGGATGCTAATTGTCATGGCGCCATTGAGGTGTCATGGCATCACAGATTATGGATCCAGAAGGGTCCACTGTAGTCTGACCTTATTCATAACAAAGGACTTTGGTGAATTAATTTCAGGGAAGCAGACTTGATGTATAATCTATTTGGGAAAACTCTGAACACTGAGGAGATCCCATAAGACTGTAGACATGGCTACTTTATCAAGTTACCAATGAAAGGCAACCTGAAGGAATGCAAGAAGGGCATTATGTTATTGTCTATTCCAGGAAAAGTGTTCAATGGGATTCTCTTGGAGAGAATGAAGACAGAAATTAATAGACAGCTCAGGGAAGAACAGGCCAGTTTACGAAGTGAGAGATCCTGTACTGACCAAATAGCAACTCTCAGAGTGATCATAGGAGAGTTGCTTGAGTGGAACTCCCCCCACGTACATAATCTTCATAGACTTTGCAAAAGCCTTCAGCAGCATTGATAGAGACACTTTGTAGAAACTGCCACAATACTGTGGCATCCCATTCAAAAATTATTAATCTGATCCATTCAATGTACTAGCCCTCAACATGCCAAGTTGTTCACAATGGTGTCTTCACAGAAATCTTCAGCATACTCTCAGGAGTGTGACAAGGGTGCCTGTTGTCACTTTTCCTGTTCTTGATCACAATGGACTGGATTCTGAGCAGATAAACAGATGGCCAGCAACGGGACATTCAGTGGACACTTTTCAAACAGCTAGAGGACATTGATTTTGCTGATGGTGTTGCCCTCCTTTCACACCAACATGAAAGCATGGAAGAAAAGATCACAACACTAGACAAAACTGCCTCAATAACTGGACTGAGCATTAACAAGGGAAAGGTCAAGGCAATGAGGATCAATCAGTCCAACACCACCACCCTGGAAGATGTGGAGCAGTTCACCTACCTGGGGAGTATTATGGGCAGAGATGGAGGAACACAGAAGGTTATCAGTGCCAGGATACGGAAAGCAACACCTACATTCAAGACTCTTTGTCCTATATAGAATTCACAAATAATACCTGTGAAGACCACACTGTGAATCTTCAACACAAATGTAAGAGTGTGCTCTTGTATGGATGTGAGACCTGGCGCACTAAAAAAATCTTCAAATCACAAGCTACAGACATTCATAAACAGATGCCTGAAGTACATCCTTCGCCTTATATGGCAAGACTGTCACAAATGAGGAGCTCTGGAACAGAGCAGGACAAGAACTGCTTCATGTTCAAATCAGGAGAAAAAAGTGAGGATGACTAGGCCACACTCTCAGAAAACCATCATCCAGCATAGCCTGTCAAGCCCTGAAATGGAACCCACAAGGAAAACACAAAAAAGGAAGACTTCAGACAATGTGGAGAAGATTTACTGAGACTGAAGGACAACAACTGACGTATTCCTGGAGCCACCTAGAAGCTTTGTCCTAAGACAGAGTGAAGTGGAGGATACGTGTAGATGACCTATGCTTCACTTGGAGTACTAGGGTTTAAGTAAGTCAAGACTTGAGTTTAGCCTTGAACCTCAGGGCCTTGTGTACAAACTGCCAACTTTTGACAAGCCCTTTCCCATGTGAAGCTGATAAAACCTTATACAGGGCTTTTGGCTCACTAGACAAAATAGGTCACTACTATCATCTCCATTCTACAAATGGTGTAGACTGAGGCAAAGAGAGGGGAATTGACTTGCGTAAAATCACCTGGCAGATTAGAGCTGGGGATAGAAACTACATCTTCTGGAGTCTAGTCATGCACGCTGCCTCTCCATAAGGCTACCTGGGGAGGTGAAAAACCATCCAGAGAAATATCAGAAGAGCCGAAATCACAAAGTAAGAAGAAAGTCAGCTTATTCTGCAATGAACCTGAGCATTTTGAGAGTCTCACGTCTGCTTTGGACTAGCTACAGAAGAGGGATCTGAATGCCTACAAATTAGGGTGAGAGAGGAGACAAGGGAAAGCACCCTCAGCTTCTTGCCAAGGAGTGGGTACTGTACTCCCATTGCCCATATCTTTAACACTTGACAGGGGAAGAAATCACGTGCTTTGTATGAAACAGGCCATAGATGGGTCACCTATACTTAGTGATTTTCATAGTTACTTATTAGTACCATGGTTTTGCTTCATGTCCTTAATCAGATACAGGGCCTTGTTGTGCCATACAAGACCCAGGGGACCCTAACTCCAGTTGCATATCATTATTCCAATGGACAAAGGGTATTACAAATTGAACTGGAGATATTTTGCTCTGCGGCTGTATAAACTGATTAGAATCAGTGTTCCGAACGGGTAAACATTGGTTCATTTAGGAGACTGGTACTGAGATAAGGAGGCCCCCTCAGAAGATTTTCCCTCTCTAGTAAATTGAATCAAGTCAGATCCAGGTTGATAATGAGTCCAAGTGATGACCCTCTGACCCATATCAGATGAAATGAGCTGGTGGTCTTAATCCAGCGTACAGCTGCAATGATCCCTCTCATCTTTTCCATACAGCTGTGTGTTTTTTCCATCCATGTACAAAATAAATGTTGTCATGTGTCTCCAGGTATATGCAGATGTGCACCACCCATAGAAACACAGGCTGCTGGCTGTAGGCACTCTGCTTATCAGTTGGGTGGCCCTTGAATCTTTCCTGAGCACCTGCACAAATGCTCAGCTTACAGGGAACCCTGAACAGAGCAAGGAACGTAAAATCTTTGTGGCTGTACTCGTCTTTGCAGACAACATGAGCCCAGAAGCCAAGGACAGAACAGGCTCCAGAGGCTATTCTCTCACTCAGGGCGGGGTATCATTTCTCTTTATAGGTGCAGTCCTCTGCACCAGGTTTGGTGATGCCCAGATGGGGTTCAAGCAAAGTCATCCCATCCATAGGCAGGGCAAGGACTCACTGCTTCCAACCACACCAAACCCGAGGCCACCCTGGATGCTGCATCCCCCAGAAGTGTTGGGCCCCCCAAAGCACAGGGCTTGGGGTGCCTGCCCCAGTCTGTCCTATGCATGGGATGGTTCTGAAAATATAAGCCCAAATGTTGGTGGAGCTGCACTGACGTTCTTGAATATTGGAGGAGCACGGGCACCAAGGACCTATAGAACCAGGTGCCCATGGCAGGAGTGCATCAGCAGGATAGTAAAGGCAAGCTTACTTTACCCACACTTATATTGGAGCTTCGGTGCTTGAATAAAAACATCCAGTCTCTGGGGCTGTGGAGCTAACATGGGAGCTAACCACAGTATTAAACTATTTTAAAAATAAAGATGGAAAGGCAGATCATGCCCTGGAACCATTCTTAAGTGAGAGCCAGGCCAAGTGATAGATAATGAGACCCATTACCTTAGAAGAAACATGCAGACCTGGGACTTGCCTCTATATATTGTATAATGATAGTAAGATGCCATTCTCTTCCCAGGCCAAAATCCCATGATCCAGCAAACCTGCATTTTGGGTGTACACAATCTGACAGCATCACTGGGATCTCTCAGAACATCCCCATGCTCTCCTGTTCCTGCTCAGATTGAATATGTTCTTATCCAAGCCTGCATGGTCTGCTTTTAGGGCCAGTCCAAAAAATGCTTCTCCTCCCCCAGCAAACACACATCAGCCTCCCACCCCGTAAGCTGACTTTCTCCCATCTGTACGCCTTTCAGCTCCTCGGTGTATCAACATTGCTAACTTTCCACGTCTTTGATCAATGCAGAGCTGCTTTGTATCTTCTGCAGAATTTGTAAATCAGATAATCCCGTATCTAACTGATAAGTGAGTGAGACCAGATGAGCCAGATGCACCAAGAGAGAGACAGTCTTGGGGATCTCACATGCCTGGAATCTGGATTTCTGGCTGCACCGGAAGATAACTGATAGTTTTGTTGTTTATTTGAATAAGAATTTTTGGTTCTGAATATGTTCACTGATGGGCATTACTGTATGTGTGTTTGAGGGAGGGGAATAAGGGATATTTCATTGGATATGGTGAATTTAAACTGTGTTAAAATTAGAGGTTGTCATTTTCCGTTGCAGGGTTTTCACCTGGCCCTGCCAGCAGGCTAGGGGGCTTTGCAGGAGTATGCTATCTGGGCCTAGCAGCAATGTACAGGCCATCAATTTAAAGTAAGGTAGCATGAGCTGCTTCCCTATTCTAGGGAGCATCCTGCTTTGTTTGTCTGGTATTGGGTTCTTGTGGCATCATTCTGAATTCTAAGAAATAAAGTCATGTTACAATGCAACCTTCCAAAAAACATGTTCAAGTTTTTATCTAACTTCTCTATGCATGTGCCACAAACATCACAATCGGGATGGAATAAATTCACACAGCTGCAGAATTTATGGGCTCTTGTGGTGTCTTTTGGTCCTTTGTGGAAAATATATTGTCCTGCTAATAGTAAAATCAGGCCTGGCGATTGTGAAGGAGAAAAGTTAACATGACATGGCTGGGGGAAGAAAGGAAGGAAGGAAGTTACATCATATTTCCTGTAGCTGTTCAAGGTGAAGTCTAGTCTAACTATTGTTGCTCAGAGGAGAGAAAGAGACTGTTTCTCTTCATCCAGAAGAACCAGTTATCCTGAGTGTGATAAAAAGTGCAACCAGCTGAAATCTATTTGGCTTCTTCTCCAGTTGTGAGCCATTTATAGTTATGACCAGGTCTGGCCAGAAAGGAAGGCAACACGGGCCATTTGCCCAGGCAGTGGTATAAATGACAGCTCAGGCCCTAAATATTTCCACTGCTTTTGAAACATTGTAGGGGATATGAGTGGAACAGAATTCGAAGTCAGGGCATCTCTCCACCACGCAAACTTCCTTCAAGTGCGTGCCAAGTATTCCTCTACTGGAAGCCTCCAAGAGCTTTCCATTATATCAAACAGGTGCTGAGCTCTTCCTGGAGGCTGACTCAGTCGCTACACGAAATCTGTAATGCAGAACACTTGTGTGTTGACAGGCCATAGAGTAGCAATTTTCAGATTTTCAGGCTCACTACAAAAATCCAACCTAATTGTCATCTGATTCTGTAGATAGATTGGCTGAATGTGAGGCTTTTCCTAGCAAGGGCTGTGCGTGTTAATTACATGTTTTTCTGACTTGAAAGATCTGCATCTCTCAGTAACTTCTTTGCATTCCTTTTGTTCTCTAGAAACCTCATCCTCTCTCCTGCCCTAATATTTATTCATGGGGATTCTTGCTTTCAGAGACTTTAGAAGCAGCTGTTCCAGGTCTGATGGAATTCACTCAGCAGCAGAGATGTCTTTTCATCTGCTCATTGCAGCCAGCTTCACCATCAACCAGCATCTGCTTCCCTGGACAAGACTCCAACTCCAGCAGCATTAATATGCATTTTGTGGAGTGCAGAGAACACATGTGCAGCACAAGGGCAAATGCATAGGCACTGGCACACACCTGTGTGCACAGAACATCTGGCACCAAGACCCCACAAGATTAACATGGAAGAGAAATGAAACACCGGGACAGGACACAGGCTAACACACATAAATATACTCTCAGCCCCTTGGGCCAAATTCACTCTTGGTTTAACTTCAGTGAGTGACTGGTGGGGGTGGAATTGTGTGCTGGTGAATCAGTTTAAGTGAATGCAAATAAGTTTAAGTTGTACAACGTGATGGTGAGTATGCTGCCATTGCTTTATCTGACACCTTCGTGCATGCTTGTGATGGGTGTTTTCCCTTTTACATTCCAGGCCCCTCTTTCTGTCTCTGTGATGAGTAAATGTCATTTAATAATACTAATACCTCCGGCTGATATTATACTTTTCATCAGTAGAGCTACAAACTGTATGAATATAATTATTCTCATTTCATAGATGAGGAAACTGAGTCACAGAAAAGTGAAGTGACTTGGCCAAAATCACTCAGCAGATAGAGCTGGGAACAGAACCATCTCTACAGCAGCCCCACCCAATGATTGTTCCACTGAACCACATTGCATCACTGCTTAATTACGCTCTGCCACTCTATTGTTTACATCATCCTTTATGTCATTTTGTTGTATCACATCTCCCACTGGAGACACATATTGAACATAGAGTGAAGGATACATTACCTAGGTAAGAAAGAATATGTTAGAATGTTAATTACAATTACATCATTGGAAATTGACAGTTAGTCCACTGATGACAATTCAGTTACACCAAGTGTCAAACCAATGTAAGTGAGATTAGAATGAGTGCATGTAACAGAATATTAAGAAAGACCTCTATCTTCACAGAGTCTATCAGAAGAGAACTATATTAAGAATTCCTTAATAAATATGATTTATAGTTCTATCAGTATCAAGGAATTCTATGTCTTATCTTTCTGATTCTCTTAAAGCATTGATCAGGTACAACCACAAGCATTTTGTTGTAGAATACATGGCTCTTAGTACAGGCTAGTGCTTTTGTTTTTTTAATTAAAAAAACCCATCAAGGTGTGTGTTTTATGTAATGATGATGGTTGCATTTAATGCACTTGCTTTTTATGTTTTTTTTTCCTCAATCATTTAAGTGAACTGTTAACATGTTGTGACGAAACTGAAATAATTCCATTTAAATCAAATTATTACAACCAAAGGACATAAAGACATACTTACGCACAAAATGGTTTTCCCATCCCATGGGAATTTTTCAGATTTAAAAAAAAAATCTCATCCCGAATCAGGGAAAAATGTCAATCTCAAACTTTTCTGAATTGACAAACTAGAAAAATTTCAGTTTGGGCCAATTGAAATATTTTTTTTGATAATTTCAAAATGTGTTGTTTCAGCATTAGAAAGACCAGGTGCATGAGGTAATGTCTTTTATTGGACCAACTTCTGTTGGTGAGACAAGCTTCTGAGCTACACAGAGCTTTTATTCAGTGTCAAAAGCATATTTTACAGCTTATTAACTCAACTGGGAGAAAATACCCCCTTCCTTCAAATACAGCACTGAGTTAGTTATAATAAAAATAAAGGACTTTTATTAATAATAGGACATAGATTAAGTGATGCCAAGTAAAAGAAATAAGAATAGAGGTGGTTACAAGCAAATAAGAGTGAAAACATGCACCTGAAGTCTGAAATTTAACCAGCAAACTAAAAGCTGTGCTCACACTGGTTGAGGAGGATGTGAACACCAAAGATTTTAACAAGGTTCATCCAAGAACTAGATAAATTCATGAAGGCTTGGTCCATCAGAGAATATCAGCCAGGATAGGTAGGCATGGTATCCCTAGCCTCTATTTGTCAGAGATTGGAAAGGGATGTCAGGAGAGAGATTGCTTTGGTGATTACTGTACTGTTCACTCCTTCTGGGACACCTGGGATTGGCCACTGTCAAAAGACAGGATACTGGGCTAGATGGACTTTTGGTCTGACCCAGTATGACTGTTCTTATGTTCTCTCACCTGCCAGTCTACTTCCCAGCCCCTGGCTAACATTCTGTCAGTTCTGTGGCACCTTATAGACAAACAGATATTTTGGAGCATAAGCTTTCGTGGGCAAAGACCTGCTTCATCAGATGCATCTGATGAAGCGGGTCTTTGCCCACAAAAGCTTATGCTCCAAAATATCTGTTAGTCTATAAGGTGCCACAGGACTTCTCGTTGTTCTTGAAGATACAGACTAACACAGCTACCTTTTTGATTCTGTCAGTTGGAACCTTCCATAGAAGCACTAAGTGCTGGTTCCCCCCATCTTCCTATGGAAAAATTCTTTGCCTAAGCAGGTTTCTCATCTATATTCAGTTTCCCGAAACTTCAGCCTTCCCATAGCTGAAGGACCCATCTTTCACAGCTTGCAATAGCGCTGGCCCAATGAATCTATGTAGTGATGGATGCCAAAGGTGACTTCTGATTTGTTTGATATCTTCCATAGTTCAGTGACCTTTGTTTCAAGAGGCCAAACGACCACATGGTGTTTTTTCCCTCTCTGTGGGCTCCTCAGCTCCCTGACAATTTGAATGTAAATGGGATTTCCCTTGCTTTTGGCTACACATTGCTTAATTTCACCAGAAACAGGTTAATAGCTATGATGTTTCCCTCAGTCTTGGGAAAGATCTGTTTCTCTCTTTGTTTCGACACAGACTATAAAGCCTGACATCAGAGTATCAATTAGGACCCTTTTTCTTTTTTCTACTTTAAATTTGGCAAATATTCCAAATGGAAAGACAGTTTGAGTCAACAAAAATGAAACTTCCCTAGCTAAAAGGGTCACAACAGGATATTTCAATAATTTCAAAACATTTGTCCAAGTTGGGAGATTCATTGAAGCTGCCCCAGTTTCACAAACAGCTTTGTTTTTGATGAATTGTCATTTGCTGATTCAAAAACTGTTTGTTGAAGACTAGTTCTACATCAATATGTGATAACAGTGCACTGTATATTGTACTTTTCATACTACATGCAACAGAACATTCTACCTTCTGTATGTCAAATACATGGAAAGCACAGAGTATGTCAGCAGAAGATTTTGGGCTAAAAGGTTCAAATTTTAATATCTAAAGTTTGGTATCATTGTTTATTTATTTTGTCTAGAGCAGTGATGGACAAACTGGGCTAGTGAGTGAGCCATATTAACAGCTCTCCTTCATCTCAGTGGGCCACAAGATTGTCCTAACCAAGACGGACTCCCAGGATAGCGTAGATTTGCTTACTGTGCTGGTCTACCTAGAATTTGCAGCTGTGTCAACTGAACTGTAGCAGCGCTGTGATTGGCTGCAGAAGGAGCGCATGACTCTCACAGTCAGTGTTGCATGCATCTCATTTCTCATGTCCTTGCTTTATGTGAGTGTCATGTTAGTAATATTGGTATGAAGAAAACGCTGCAGATAAACATTAGCAGAACCTGGCAATCCTGTGCATGGCCAATAGTGAATAAAATGTCTTCCGTGCTGCACATAGAGCCCTGATGGGTTGCATGTGGGTTGCAGGTTGTCCATGATTAGTCTGAAGACACTACCCAACACTGGATCCTCATTGTATTATGCATTGTACAAGCACATAATACAAGACTGTCCCTACCACAAAGAGGTTACAGTCTAAACACGCAAGATATAATAAGGCAGGAGAACGGTGTTCTATGTATATCTAGGGTACTGTGGTTGGGTTTAACCCTCATAACTAGCAACGCAAGGGCAAGAATGCCAACTAGTCATGCTCTGCACCTGGTAGGAGTCATGCAGCACTGGGGGGCTCCAGCATTGGAGTCGTGCTGCTATGAGCTCGTGGTGGGAGGTGGAGGTGGGAAGTGAGGTGGCTTCAGTTGGTAGGATACTGGGGCACTGGGCCAGGGTCAGGCCGAGAAGGCTGGGGTCACATGGCTCCAGGGGTTGACCTGGGGTTGTAGTGGCGAGGAAGTTCCACAGGTTGACTGTGTGGTGTGTGAAGAAACACTTTTTTGTTTGTTAAAAACCTGCTGTCTATAAATTTCACTGGCTATCCCCTGATTCTTATGTTGTGTGAGGGAGTAAATAACTTTTCCCCCTTTACTTTCTCCACACCCTTCATGATTTCATAGACCTCGGTCATATCCTCCCATCGACCCCTCAGGTGAGACATGGTCCTTGAGTGAGCTGTGCTGATGCAAATCATTCGTGAGGATTATTTGTTATTATTAAGAGGTGCCAACAGAATTTTACCAAAGACTTGCTGGTCCTCTGAGAGCCCTGCTAGGGATGAGCTTTCCCTCAGAACTCATGGATTTTTATAGTAGGTGCATGTGGAGGAGATCTTCAGAGGTCCAGGGCAGGTACCCTGCCTAGCCTGCTGGGCTCTCCATCTGGATGTGTCAGAGAGCATCGGGGAGGTGCGATGCTGGAGACAAATGCAATGGAGAGAGAGCAATGCTTCTCTATCCTGTCACTCTGTCATTAAGGCTCTTATGAGGGACCATAGAGTAGAGAGGTGCTGTTGTGGGGGGAGTGGGCTGGGATGGGATGGTGAGACAAGAGAAAGACATGTGTGTTGTGGGGAAAATGACAGAGCATTGGAGAGATGAAGGGGTTGGTAAATCACTGCCAAGGGGAAAGCTCCATCAAACACAAGGCCGGTTCCATAAATCAGCTGGTAATTAGGTGCGAAGAGAAAGCTTTAAACATCCTCATCAAATTGATTAATACCTCTTGCAGCTCAGGACAGATGTAGATGGTGTTTATGAACAACAGCAAGTGGACAAGGCAGAGTTAGGGGCCGGGGAAAAGGGGGCTGAGAGGAGACATGACCATGGAGTGAGGACAGAAGCTCAAGCTACCCTTTGCAGGGACTGGGGTTTTCTGCTGTTGCTACTAGCCTCCTGGCCACAGGACAGCCAACAGCTTCTGTGGGCCCTTGGGCAAGGTGTGCAGAGGGGTTCAGCTCTGTGCACCCAGAAGGTGTGGGGCCAGATACAGCCAGCCCTCAGGCTGCCTGAGCAGGGGCGCTGGGCTTCTCCTCCTCCCTGTCCTCAGAGCTGCACAGAGAGTGAGGAGTGGCAGTCCAGTGGTGATTTAAAGGGCCCAGGGACCAGCCACTGCAGCGGTAGCCAGGCACTTCAGGCATCTTAGAATCTCCAGACCAGGGAGAAATTTCCCCCTTTGCCCCACTCCCCGCAGTTGGCTGGCTTGCCTGGCAATGAACTCGCTAATGTTAGTAACAGCCCAAGGGCAAGGCAAACCCTTCTTCAAGAGCATAAGAGCAGCCACACTGGGGCAGACCAATGGTGTGTTGAGGGGTATTGTAATTACTAGCTGTGTAAAATATGTTAAGGTTGATAAGGGTTATGAGCTATCCGGATGCTTGTGCCTATCATGAGGAAGAGACTCCATCTTAAAAAGAGGGAGTCCATCTTGGAACTCAGGGTCAGGGACTGAGCCAGTCCTAACTGGATTTTCCCGCCAAAACCTGACTGAGAATTCCATTACCTCAGGAAGGTGCATAATTCTGCACACGGCACTAATTTGTGCCCACAGCACTAAGGCTGTTGTACATGGCCAGAGACTATTTTAGTACCTGGCTCTTGAGTGGGGGCCAGAGCTCTCTATTCCATCTGAGGAACATTTGGATGTGGCTGTTCCATCTAAGAGAGGTGTAATTGCTCCCCTCTGCACTTCTATCTGCACCGGGCCATCATAGCTGTACCACCGAAAGAGGAGACAGAGCATCTTCGTTGGGATCTCCCTGGAGTTCCTCCCCAAGAGCTTAAAATTAGCTTAAGGGTTGCAGGTCCCAGGCTTCAGCTACACAGCATCCAAAGTATAAACTTTTTTATTTTCCTTTCTAGGGTTCTTCCTCTTTCCAATTAAATGGGTACTTGGGCCTAGGCTTCATGCCTTTTGTATGCAACCCCGGCATTTAGTGATATGTTTATGATCAAATGCTCATTATTGCCTGATTGTTTGATTGTTCTCATAACCATTTTTCTAACTGCTGTAATTTAACCTTGTGATACATTTTGTGAATTTACTTAGAGTGTTTCTTTCATTATTTATGCTACCCTGGGAGTGGGGAACACAGTGGAATTATTCAGCCAGTGATAGATATGGGAAGACAGGGGTTCCTACATCTTTTGAAACAATGATTGCCTGACCTTTCCCCTTTCCACTTACACTCTCCCTTAGTTGCCTCTGTCCCCTGGGTAACAGATCCATTTAGCCCAGCATCCTGCCTCTGATGGGCCAATGTCAGTCCAATGAAGGAAAGAACAGGACAGGGGACTATTAACTGATCCATCCCCCGATGTCCAGTTGCAGCTTCTGGCAGTCAGAGGTTTAGGGACATCCTGCCTTGCATCCCAGAGCATCTTGGCTACTAGCCATGAATGGATCTCTCCTCCAGGAACTCATTTAATTCTTTATCAAGTCCCAGTTATACATTTGGCCTTTGCGACATCCTCTGGCAACACGTTCTGCAGGCTGATGGCACGGTGTAAGAATAAGTACATCCTTTGGTTTGGTCTAAACCTGCTGCCTCTGAATTTCATTGGGTGACACCTAGTTCTTGTGTTTGGCAAATAACACTTCCCTGGTCACTTTCTGCCCACCCATCACATATTTTATTCACCTCTCCCATATTTCCCCCTTTGCTGTCTCTTTTCTGAGTTGACCAGACCCAGTCATTTTTGTTGCCCTTCTCCACACTTCGTCCCATGTGAATAGATCCTTTCTGGGCCACCAGAACTGCACTTATTCAGAAGCTGATCCATAGAATCCTAGAACTGGAAGGGACCCCCCCACCACACAGAGAACTTAGACCTGGATAAACACACACACACACACACACACACTTAGGCCTGGATAAACAACTTTATGGAAGTAACATTGTAAGAAAATCTGGCATCCACAACCTCTCTACCTAAGTAGCAAAGATAAAGTTTTGGGAACAAAGCAGGGAATTCACTGAACACTGTGCAACTCCAGAGCACCCTCTGTATTTTACTAGGAGATTCTCTGGCCCAGCAGGGCTGTGATCCCGGTAGAATCTGGGACCCTCTAGTCCCGCCAGGGATTTTTCGACAAAAGGTTGTGCTTCACACAGAGGTGTCCCAGCTGGTGGGAAACAATACCTAACCTCTCAGCCCCTAGGAGTCAGATGTATGACTTGTTCTGCATGTGTCAGCGAATAATTCAGGAGTGAAGGAGCTATAAGAACCTGATTCTGAGGGTCTACCAAACATTCATGCCTTATTTCCAGTCAAAGTAAAAGGCTTTGTTTTGTTTTTTAAATAATGCCACTGCCTAGCCCTTAATTAGAACATTTCCACGGACGATGGTCAACTGCTTCATGAAGGATGCTGGCAGCATTTTCCTGTTTTATAGAGGGGGAAACCAAGGCAAAGAGTGATGAGGCATCTGGGTCACAGTCGCTGAGCCACAGAGGCAGAATTTGAGCCCACACCTCTGTAAATTCAGTGGCTTATCCAGTAGGCCCCATGGCCTCCCTTCACTTAATGGGTAGGTGGGTCCTGACTTTTACAAGACAGGGCTGTTTGTTTCAGTGTTACAGTGTTACGAGGGGGTGGACAAGCCCTGAAAAAATCACCAAAACAGTTATTAGGTAATTTATGTCTAGTCCCTTTTCACTACAGTGTGTTATTCCAAACTGGAAGCATGACTGGTCTACTGACTAGCAAGAAACAGACCACAGGAAGAAGCTCCTTGCAGACACAGGCTGAAAATGCCCCTTTTCATGAGGCTCTTTGACCTTTCTGGGTTAATCAGGGATAATCTTGTCAGCCAAAGTCCTTTCCCCTGCTTCTCTGGGGCAGAAACTGGATGGGACCCTGCTTGCCCACGGGTCCCATACATGTGATATACATGCTCCTGTAATCTCCACCGCCAGTTCTGCTCCCTCAACAACAACTAGGAGACCTTGAAGTCATCCCAGCTGAACCATGGGGGTGCCCCAAAGGATGTACCACTGACACTGATGCTATCCTTCTGTCCACCGTGAAGGAGGGGGAGGGGAAAAGCCAGCTCTTCAGAGTTATTCTAGCTCATATAACAACTCACCACATATGACAGATAAGTCAATAAATTCAAGAAGTGAAGACATTTGGGTGTTAAACTTACGGCATTCTCAGACAAGGGGAGATGGGTTCTGGTGCCTACTCTGTCAGTTACGCTGTATGCTAGAATTTCATGCCTTCCAACCCAAGAAGAGGCAGAGAAATTGGGATGATTTCTTCAGATGTAGCATCTCTCCCACCCACTTCAATGTCCTGCCTCAGCCAGGGAAAAGCATCTGCTCCTTAGCTGGAGCCAGTCATCCCTGAAGCAGACAATAAATGCTCTCAAGGTAAAAATAAATCAATTGAAAGTAGCGACGCCGAGGGTAAAAAAAATCCATGCCCTGCCACTTGGATATTTGAAGCAACATTTTCTGCAATGATTTAAAGCCATATAAACATAGGCATCACTTCTTATTTTTGAATTGATTCTTTCCTTCCACTTAGTAAAGATTTCATGAGTTGAACCTGCTCCTATGGTCCTGAAAGGCCTTTGGATTCAATGAGATCAGGGTTTGGCCTTGTTGAGGGCATGAGCTGCCTTTTTTCTTTTGTACTTGTACTGTGCACGGCCACAATCCAAATAAACAATATTCAGTAATAATTAACTACACCTCTTCCCCTTCCCCTTAAATAGGGGACACATTAGTAGGTAGAGTCTATTGGTCTTGATGATTTTTGCTGCTTCTCTCCCCCACCCAAAACCATCGGGCATGGGGCAGTTTCTAGATATCAGGAATCTGAATCCAAAATAATCCCAGGGCCTGTACACTCACAGCTAAAAATGACCAGCAGGCCAAATAAACTCTGTTGAGCAAATGTGTCAGAGAGGATCCCAGGAACCATTGTGATGGAGCCAATCAATGGTCCACCTCATCCTATTCCTCATTTCCAGCAGTGACTGGGACAGGAGGGTTTATTAGAATGGCTAATTGTTTTTATTGATCCTGCTCCCAGAGTGTGCTGGGGGCCTCGCAGACAAGATGGAATAAAGACAAGTCCCAGCCCCAAAGGACCTACAATTTAAATAGACCAAGTAGAGGATAGGGGAAAGAGATATCATGTACAAAACAATTGGCACCTTTCTCTCTCCCCTCCTGCCCTCCATCTCTGGCTTAACTCTCCCCCACATGCCCTTCCTTCCTCATTCTCCTTCTACACCACAGGTCTTGGATTACAAAGGCAGGTACAAGAGATTCCATGATGAGCAATGAGCAGGGGATGGGTCACTCGATGATTCCCTGTTCTGTTCATACCCTCTGGGGCACCTGGCATTGGCCATAGTCAGAAGACAGGACACTGGGCTGGATGAACTCTTCGTCTGACCTAGTGAGGCTGTTCTTATGCACCTGAGTGGCTATTTCATATCCCTTCCCTTCACGTGAACTGAATTTTATTCAATAGGTTTCAAACTTCTTAATAAAAAATAAAGCCTGGGGAGTGGTCCTCCTGACACTGGTTTTACATCAACCTTACTCCATGGGGCTTAGTTGAGATACTCCCCCCATACCCTGTGGAAGGGAGGGGACAGTCAGGTTTATATTACACATGGGAGTCTTTGAGTAAGAGCTGCAAAGCAGTTCTCCATCACTTTCCTTCTGCCCTCTCTAAAAGCGTCTGGATACAATTGGCTAGCAAGCTTCCCGGGTCACACCCTCAACTGCTGTAAACTGTCATCACTCTGTGGACTATGCAGATTCAAACATGTATAGGATCCTGCCCCAAAGTTCCTGCAGTGCTGATTCCATAGCATGAGCAAAACTCCTGGTACCCCCCACACCCAATTTAACTGCACAATCTGGGTCCCCTACAGCGAACAGCACAGTCCCATTCAGTGTTCCTGTAAGCGGGCACTTAAGCAGACACCCAGGAGAGATTCAAGCACTGCTCAGCTGATTAGCAGAGCACCCAGAGCCAGTAGCCTGTGTTTCTACTGGTGGTGCACATCGGCACATGCCATGGGGCATAGAACAACATTTATTCTGCCCATGTATGGAAAAAATTAGTGGGAACCCTGGTTCCATTCCCTGGAGATGCAACCATGGGTAACACAATGGTTTTGAACTCTGGAAAGGGAGTGAAAAGTTTTCTCCAGTGCCCTGGACAGCAAAGTCCAGCTCCCCAGGGTCCTACTATGGATTGTTCCCCTGCTGGAGTGACAGCACAATGGACAAGCTACTTTGTACCCCTTTCCGCCCTGTCACTGAGCTGTAACTGTTGAGGATGGGGCTATTCTCAGAGACCTGTCTTTGCCCCCTTCCTCTAACCCTCTTTGTGGGCTCAGCCCAGGAAACAGTTCATGAACCCTACTTGTGAATGAGGAAGAGCTGCCTGCACTTGTTGTGAGGGGACGAGACAGGAATTGGGCCTGTTCCCAGTGGCCCTTTCGGCTGGTCTGGAGGAAGGTGGATGCGGACGGCACAGAAAAGGCCATAAACATTTGTTCACAACAAGGGGCCTGGCCCTACAAGATGCTGATCACCTTAAGACCCGTGAGTCCTGGATCTCCCTTGTCTGTGCCCTACCCCAGGGTGAGAAGGGTCAGGCCTGGAGACTTCAGGGTCAGTTGTAGGAACTCAGCCTTAGTCTAGGGTTGCCAGGTGTTTGATTTTTGATAGGACCATCTGGCCAAAAAGGGACCATGGCAAATCCAGTTAGGCTGCTAGAAGTCCAGTTGGCATAGGGCTGGCAGCCTCCCCTCCTGGCTCTGCACTGCTTTCCAGAAGCACCTGGCATGTTCCTCTGGTTCCTAGGTATAGGGATGGCCACAGGGCCTCTGCAAGCTGCTCCTGCCCTGAGCACCCACTCCTCAGCTCCCGTTGGCCAGGAGCCCTGGCCAATGGGAGCTGTGGGGGAGCCAGAGGGACACGCTGGTGGCTTCCCAGGAGTAGCCTGAGGTCAGTGCCCTCTGCACCCCAACTCCCTTCCACACTCTGAACCTCTCAGTCCCAGCCCTGAGCCTCCTGCACCCTACCCCTTCCCACATTCTGAACCTCTCAGCAACAGCCCAGAGCCCGTCTTGCACCTCAATACTCTTATCCTTAGCCCCACCCAGAGACTCCCTCTGTACACCCAATCACTCAATCCTGGTTCTACCCCACAGCCTGCACCCCCAGCTGGAGCTCTCACCTCATCCTGTTCCCCAGCCCGCTGACTTAGTCTGCAGCTCCCTTCTGCACCCTGAACACCTTATTTCTGGCCCCACACCAGAGCCCTCACCCCCTCCTGCACCCCACCCCCTTGTTCTAACCTGGTGAAAATGAGTGAGCAAGGGAGGAGAGAAGGAGTGAGTGGGGGCAAGGCCTCAGAGAAGGGGTGAGCTCTTCAGAAAGGGGAGGAATCTCAGGGAAGGAGACAGGGTAAGGGTGTTTGGTTTTCTATAATTAGGAAGTTGGCAACCTTACCTGAGTCCCAGATCCTCAAAGAAACATAGGCTTCTCACTCCCACTGGAGTCAATCTACATATCTTTGAGGATCTAAGTGGTAGCACCTTCTTTTAGGGCCCAAATCTGTGATCAACAATTCATTCCATCATTCCACCACTATGCCCTCAGCCACTGACACTTGTAGCAAAAGGGGCCCAATCACTGCCTGGGTCTCCAAAGCACTACTGTATATGACTGAAAGCCTGCACATGCAAAGTTCTTCTTTTCTGCATCACAGCAGAAAAGATTAAGATGTTGAACTTGTCAGAGAAACTTTCAACAACAGTGTCCTTCTTGCGGTTTTTCTACACCATGGCCAACAAAATGACATCTCCTTCCGTGGCCCAGGGCTACGGAACTCCACCCAGTTGTTGCTCTCTTCAATTTTCCTATGCTAAAGCTTATCAGGCACAATAACAAGCCATTGCATGAATGGCAGTTATGACACCAGTGCAAATGACAAGCCACCAGCCTGCACCTTCAAGATTCCCCTGCAAGGATTGCAACATCTGGAGCCCATTTGGCTGGAAGTGGTGACAATTTCCAATACGCATGAATGCGAGATCTTGCCTAGTTCATTTTCTGTAAGCATAATTCAAGTTGTCTGTCCCTCTGGCAGGCTTCTGACATCCAGAGGTCACCCACATAGAAACAAACAACAGCTACAGGTTACTTAATAAGCCCATTATAAAGTCAACCTGGTTCATTCATAGTAATTCAGTTGGTTATTTCCTCCCCACCCCCTACCAAGCCCTTTTTGGCTGGGTTATTGGTTCTCCAGGCCATGAGCACTTTGGTCTTTAGCTAATGAGGACATTGCCATGGAGATTCTGGGATATCAAGTAACATCCATAGCTCAACATGCAGACCCTGATCCAATGCCCATTGAAGTCATTAGTAAGACTTCTGTGACTGGCTTGGTGCTTTGTATCAGGCCCAGATCAAGTATTGGAGAATCAGGTCCAGGGAGATGGATTTTCTTGGGTACCTGAGCTGTTGGAGTCTAGTCCTGCATTGGAACATTTGGGACACCACAAAGGCACCTAAACCAGGTATTTGGGTCCCTCCCAGAAGGTGTGAGAACCTCCCCAAGGAAGTGTCAGAGAAGTGCCCATTTTGTCTATTATCAGAGAGGTAGCCGTGTTAGTCTGTAGCTTTGAGAACAACAAGAAGTCTTGTGGCACCTTATAGACTAACAGATATTTTGGAGCATAAGCTTTCGTGGGCAAAGACCCGCTTCATCAGATGCATGTTATGCTTTTTAATTGCACTTAGAAAGAGCATCTTAGTGCCTTTCACTAAAGAACTTCCAGGGAGTTTGTGGAGCTGCCAGCCAGAAAGTATGAAGCATGGTGCTCTGTCTTTGACTCTCAAAACACATTGTAGATATGCATGAATGAAGCCTCACACTCCCTTATGCAGCAGGGAAATGTCACATCACTTCACTGACAGGGAAATGGATACAGCGAGGTGAAATGACTTGCTCATTGCCAGTGGCAAGACAATTTCAGAGCTGAGAACAACCCAGTCTGGAGACTGAGTCACAGTCTTCACACTGTCCTTTTTCTCTCATCCTGCTCTGAAGCATCTAGTGCTGGGCCAAATACTGGACCAGATGGGTCTGATCCACTCTGGCCATTACTAGGCTGTTGTAGCAATCTTCTGTTCCTTTGCCTACTGCCGAGGTACCCATTGGCTTGTGTCTAATCCCAAATGGAATCCATTCTGCAAAACATCCAACTTTCAGATTTTAGGGGTTCGTTGACTGACATTTTTGACTGTTGGCATCACAAAAGTCTCCTTCCGGTCTCAGATATTCTGGTGTAAATCCCTTGACATCAGTGTAGTCACTCTAGGCTAATACTACAGGCTGAACATCTCTCCTTTGGCACCCTCAGGACCTGACGGGTGCCGAACAAGAGAATTTGCCAGACCACAGGCAGGCAGTATTGTCTAGCACAATACCAATATTTCCACTGCTTACTAGGTTCTTAGAAGACATTTGGGGTAAATTACAGCTAAATAACAGCACAGAACACTGAGAACCAGGACTGATGACTGTAAACAAACTTTATGGAACCATGGGAAACTTGGCCACAACCATGAGAAGTGATTGTCTGTGTAACTAAAATCTTGCTGCATTATGGATGTTGCCAGACTAGAGAGGTTTAACCGTATCCATCCATACAATATGCAACTCCAAAAGGCACCCAAAAAAATTAAGGCACCCCTGGGTCTCAGTGTCCGCCCACTCATCTCTTCCTATCCCTATTCCATGGCTTCACTTTTTCCAGAGAGGATCCAGAAAACTTAATAGTGAAAAAGCTGCCAGACATATTAGCAGAACTCATGAAAGGGTTCTGTCATGGTCAATCTTCCAGAGTTTGATTTAGTGTGCCTCGTAGGGGCACACTAAATCAAACTCACAGGCATCCCCATTGCTGATGCGGTTGCAAAAAAAACAGACATGATTCTGGGATGCATTAACAGGTGTGTTGTAAACAAGACACGAGAAGTCATTTTTCTGCTCTACTCTGTGCTGGTTAGGCCCCAGCTGGAGTATTGTGTCCAGTTCTGGGCGCTGCATTTCAAGAAAGATGTGGCGAAATTGGATAGAGTCCAGAAAAGAGCAACAAGAACGATCAAAGGTCTAGAGAACATGACTTATGAAGAAAGGCTGAAAGAACTGAGCTTGTTTAGTTTGGAAAAAAGAAGATTGAGGGGTGATATGATAGCAGTTTTCAGGTATCCAAAATGGTGTCATAAGGAGGAGGGAGAAAACTTATTTTTCTTGGCCTCTGAGGATGGAATGAGAAGCAATGGGCTTAAACTGCAGCAAAGGAGGTTTAGGTTGGACATTAGGAAAAAGTTCCTAACTGTCAGGGTGGTCAAACACTGGAATAAATTGCCTAGGGAGGTTCTGGAATCTCCATCTCTGGAGATATTTAAGAGCAGGTTAGATAAGTGTCTATCAGGGATGGTCTAGACAGTACTTGTTCCTGCCATGAGGTCAGGGGGCTGGACACGATGACCTCTCAAGGTCCCTTCCAGTCCTAGCATTCTATGATTCTATGATTGGCCTTGGTAGTCCTGCCCCTCATGAGGAATAACAGAAGCTGACAGGAGTATTTGCTCCCATTGACCTCCCACAGTGGAGATAGTGCAGAAGTTCGAAATCCGCTACGTCGACTCCAGCTATGTAATTAACATAGCTGGGTTGCATATCTTAATTTGACCTTCTACTTTAGTTTAGACCTGACCAAAGAACCATTCAAGCAGCTGTGAAGCCTTTTAACAGGCATTTGCCAGCCCCAGGGTACATACTGTCAGTTTCTGAATGTGCTGAAAGTCTGTGGGATTTTGGTTTAAATTTTGATTTAAAAATATTTCATTAGTGTGTCACGGAACATTATAAAATCACATCTCTAAAATATATTCCCCACCCCAGCTTCCATCAGGCACAAGGGCACCAGTTTAATGGTACTGCATAGGACCCTATGAAGTCTAAGGATGTGTCAGTGAGAACATGGCTGGACCCACGAGCTCATCCTTTTCCCCTTCTCCTCCACTCCCTCTGGAAATGCTCCTGCTGTACCTGTTGCTGAAGAAACTCAGCTCTGGTATATGTTGAGCCTTTCCTCACTGCTAGCGAATGAGCCTCTTTTAGTCTGATTCCAGAGAGAGGCGCGTTGCGGCTTCTCACAGGCACTCTCCCCGGATGGTTATCAAAGGCTGTTCATCAGCCTTCAGGCTGCCTGGCAGATGTAACTGAGCATGGCTTTCTGCTTCAGAATTTAACTTACAGCACCTGAGGTAGGGACTTCAGAGGGAGTTTCTTTCTTGCCCAGTTAAAATGACAAATTGGTACATGAGTGTTTAATGAAAGATGCTGGAAACGTCCATGAAGATCAGAAAAATCACCTCTTGGAGCTGACAGGCAGGCCATCTGCATTCCTGCATTCCTATTAATTCCCTAACAATAAACGACAGGAGAGCCTAGAGGGTTAAAAGCTTAATTCAATCTCCCAGATTCTTTCCAGGGGCTGTCTGCATGTTGAATTAGAAAGGCATCTATAAAACCGTTATTTGCACACCAGATTTTTCATGCAGCTGCGTGCGCCAAGTATCAATCACACCCCTCACAGACAGGGCGTCACGAGGCATCATGTGGCCCTGCGGAGACTAATGATGTGCCTGCACGTGACATCTGCCACATCCATGAGATGACATCATACCTATTACACATCATGTGACTGTACCCACAGGTCATATGACTGGACTTGACTTGACTTAGACACCTTGATGATTTAGTAATAGCTCCTCCCGAACTGTGATACTGGAATCAAGGATTCATCTACGAAGTAATTAGCAAAAGGGGATTAAAGCATCAGAATTCAGGCCCCATATCAACTTTGAAGAAGTTTATGGCCAGGTTCGGATCTGAATTCATCTTCACAGCTTAGATGTATCTTTGTAATGGGTGTGATGCAGGAGCCCTGGCTAAGTGACTTGGGTCCTAACACTAGCAGGGAGCTCCGGACCCAGTGTACAGCTCCCATAGAAGGAAAGCAGCAGACAAGGTGGGGAGACAGGCCCATACACAGAAATTTCTGGAGGGGTGTGCTTGTGTTGTAAATGTGGACAGCAATATTGTTAAATATAAAGGAGTTCAAAATAGTCTTGCAATGAGTGTGCGTAAGAGAGGTTAATGAAAAATTTCAGTGAAAACAGTGATCAGTAAAATGACTGTTATAACATACTAAAAATGTATACAGCAATAAAGGTTTTATAGAAGTTACCTTCTGAGATCTTGTTTTAAAGGACAGTGAAAAACAATATCCCTTTATCCCCCTCCCTTTCCTGTTACTAGCGGCCAAGGGCATCCTGGGAAATGTAGTTCCTTCCCTGTTGCAAGGCCAGCTCTTTTGGTAGGGAGCTGGCCAAGGAACTACAGCTCCCAGGGTGCCTTGGATTCTCCCATCATGCCCGGCAGGCTGCCCCTGCACAGGGCAGCAGGGAGAATGGGAGAGGAACTGGACATAGAGCAGGGTGTGTTCACACCTCAAAATTTTGAGGAGTAAAAGAACTTTGAGTAGCACAGGCACTTCCAAGTGCCCGTGGCTACATGCATGCTGGCACTTCGAAGTTTGAAGCTTTGAAGTTGCTGTGGGGGAGAATTAGCCTAATGAAGTGCTGTGTATTCACAGCAGCACTTCATTAGTAATCTCCCATCACCCTGATTAACATGCCCCCATGGAAGTTAGGGGCAAGTGTAGACAAGCTCACTGAGTTGTACCATGTCAGCTATTCAAGTGTAGTTAAAGCAGTACAGTTCCCCTAGCTCATAAGCACTTATAAAGGTATAAATGTGCAGGTACTGGAATAGCTAGACCTGCTTGGGATGGGGCATAAGGACATTCATGTCAGGGTCACTGGGTCCATACTGCAGGCTGTAACATGACTGTACCAGCAAAAGGAATCCCACCACTAACTGATACGATTACAACAGTACAAAAACTGGCTGCAGACCAGATCTCAGAGACAGGGCTTAACTAAAGCACCAGTTAAAGCCTCACCTGTGGGCATCAAACTTTAGGGAAGTTTAAGCCATTCATTCTCTCTGTGCCTCAGCTGGGGATGATGATGATTTTGTTCCCCCACTCTGCCTCTTTAGTGTCCATTGCAAATTCTTCCCGGCAGAGCAAGTTTCTTGCTAGGTGCTCTATACCTGTATAACACAATGGAGCCCTGATCTTAGCTGAGAACACTAGGCAGCTCTGTAATGAAACTAATCAACAGTATGCTCAGAGGCACCTCGAGGTCCAGTGTCTTGAACTGAGTCTGTTCTTATTGTAAGCAAAGTTGGAATGCTGAATAAATCCCTGCTTCTCTTCTTCCATTCATTTCAGCCCCTCCTTCCATCCATCCTACCTTCCTTCCTTCCAATTTAGATTAGAATCTGCTTCCTGGTTCGCAATTTGGGTCGATGTCTAAACATTAATGTTAAACCAGATTAAGGTAGATGGTTAATTTAAAGTGGAATGGCTATTCTGGAATATATCCATGTGTGGACACTCTTACTCTGCAATAATAGCACCTTTTTTCTCCTGGATTAGCTTAATCCACTTCCAAAGTATTCCAGTTTAGCTATTCTGGAATAATTCATGTGTAGATAAATCCTATTACTTTGGCATTAATTTCTTTGATGGACTATAGCAGACAAGGGGCCTGCAGGCTCATGTGGGATAGGAGGACAAATATTCATATCAAAGCACGTTGCTTTCAGTGCTGATTTTTAAAGATGCAGTGGGGTACAAGGATAAAGGCTTAAAACTTGGAAAAGCTTTGTGCCCATTAACTAAGTTAGCAATTTGTTGCTAGTGAGCAGGAAGCTTTGCTGGAAACCTGTGGACACTGCTACTGGAGGAAGAAGTCTGTGTATTTTAAGTTCCCAGCCAGCTGCAGCATACAGGAGCTACTGCAGAGAGGGCTGAATTGTGTTCTGACTTGGTTCACTCACTAAGGTGTTCATACCTGCCACCATGTGGGAAATGATGACATTATATTGCCATGACGGACAGCTTTCTATGTGCTTTGGCTCTGCTGAAGCCATCAGTCATACGCTGTCTGCCTTGTTGAGATCCTTCCTCCTCACTGGAAATGCAGCAGTTCCTACCTGCTCAACAAATCCATGGGATGGAGATTGCAGCAGGGCAGCTTGTTTCCCAAGCCAAACACAGAGGGAGGCAGGGAACCTAAATGTCCAAGAGTGAAGCCTTTAAGCATGTTCTCAGATCCAGAGTCCACCCCCAACCCCATGTCCTGAGAAGCCAGGCAGAATGGTGTCCAGGGGAACAAAGCGAAAGAAATCCCTTCTTTGTAGCCTCTACAGGCACTGCCTGGGGATGTACTACAGTCGGATAAGTGAGAGTGGCGTATGCAGGGTTTTTAGGCCATTGTCCGTGGGATTATGTGCAGCAGCACCTGGGGCTTGACAGGGCATTTCACAGGGAACATGCGCCCCATGTAGTCCCCTAGGTAGTCCAGCTCAGTTTTGCTGCTGCTGTGGGGGAAAAGGTTGGATCTCTTCCTAAGCCAGGGCTAAGGTTGTCAATAGATTCTATCCCTTGAAAACAACAGCATGAGCAATGAAAAGTGACTGCCTTTTTTTTTAATATTTAAAAATCTGGAAATTTCACACTCAGAATAAACAACCCCTGAAAGCACAGAAATTAGAGCACTCAACTAAACCCCAGAAATTCTTGAAATTTGAGTATTAGCCTGCTAAATCCAGGGTTGTAAGCTCAATCCTTGAGGGGGCCATTTAGGGATCTGGGGCAAATAGATTGTGGGTGGAAAGGATGGTGCTTGGTCCTGCCAAAAGGGCAGGGGACTGGTCTCAATGACCTCCCGAGGTACCTTACAGCTCTATGAGATGAGTAACCCAACATCAACCTTACTCTGTCCCCAGGCATGATTTTAAACAGGCAGGGTCACCAAGGAGGAGGCTTGTTAAAGGAGCAGCTACCCTGGGACCCAGTGATTTAAAAGGGCCCTGGACTCCTGGCTGCCACCACCTCTTTCTCAGCAGCTGTTGGGCACAGCACCTCAGACTCTTTAAATTGCCACCAGAGCCCTACACAGTGAAGCACCCTGCCCCTGGCAGCACTGAAGAGCTGGTTGGAGCAGGCTAATCCCTGGCTCTGACCCTTCCACCTGAGGACACTCCCTCTCTGGGGGGCCTGGAGCTGGCTTTCTCTGGGGCCTGGCGAAGTCTCTCATCAGCCCTGTATACAGATACGCTGCATTCTCTAGACATACCATGGAGTCCTCCTAGATTTGAGTGGGGAGGGGAACACAGCCAAATTAATTCGCTGCATTTTCCAAAGGCCCCCATTTCCATTAATAAACCTTATGGAGAATCTCTCAATCCAGCTAAATTTGTTAGGAAATATTTGCAAAAAGGGAAATTCTCTGACTGATCTAAGTGATGTATGGCCTGAGAAAGGCTAAACTTAGGCCAAGAAAGTCTTTTTGGACAGGGGCCATACACAAGAGAAATTTCAGCTGATTGGGTTAGTCTTAGAATGGGTAGAAGGAACGGGAAACAGTTAAAATCAGGCTCATTTCACCATGTGAGTTAAAACCTTAACTGGGGAAAAACAATTTCTCTATTAGCTCCCGATCTAAACTTCCAATACATTTCAATGGGTGTTAGACTAAACTCAATTGCACCAACACACCAGAACATCAAATACATGCATCTTGGGATAGAATGCCTGTATTTGGGTGGTTCTTCCTATGAATCTCTGAACTGGGCTCCTCTTCTCTAATGGAGAGGGAAAACTCTGAACATCACTAACTCCAGCAGCATTTGTTAGAGATATAGAAGAGTCTTGTGCTTGAAGCCAATGTGCTGCGCCACAGATTTTTTTCCCCCATGACTAAGATATTGAATTCTGGTGGGAATAATTTCCTCCATCTCTGTGCAGAACAGAGCTCTGATAGATGCAAAGACCATGTGTACCAGAGGGCTTTCTGGAAAAAAATTCCCAAGTGCAGCCCTGCCTGTGACGGCAAAATTGTTTAATGTGAATAAAGCTCCTGAGGCCCTGAGATATTTAACATCATGTCATTTGGATTTGTTCTGAGCAGGTTTATATGCTGAGGTGAAAGTCAGCAGGTGTGCCCCAGTGCATTGCTCTGGCAAGAACTGTCTGAGCTGTGGCAAAAGCCAGCAGGGAACTGTTTAAAGAACTAGCAAGGATCGAAGTTGCAATAGGATAGTAGCTAGTTATTTTTACCCCTGATTATAGGGTACTTAACACACTGAAGGCCACCAACAGCTTTGCCTTCCCTAGTTCCCCTAACATAGTTACTGTTAATGGAGGGCATCAGTGGGGAATTTTGTCCAATTTCTTTGTCTGACCAGTGGGGGAAGGCTTACATCCCTGAGTGCTATTTATTGGTGTAGTTGTAATCATGTTGGTTCCAGCCTTGAAGACAATGTCTATGTGGTTCAAAAGCTTCTCTGTCCCCAGTAGAAGATGGTCCAGTAAAAGTTAGTGTCACCCATCTGGTCATTTATCAGACTGGGGGATAATTGTGCCCCTACTTCTCAGCCAGTTGCAGTAATGGACATGTGTTTTATAAAAGCCCAGGAGGCAGTCTTGAATCCAAAGATTGGTACCCTAAAATTTTCAACAGCTTTCCCTACAGTGCAAACTCAGAGATGTTGGAATGTGTGAATGGCATATGGGAATATAGAAATCATCTTTGCCAAGGCCTTGTGCTTGCTAACCTTGTCCCAGTGTTGAAGAAGATGGATGGCGCCCTGTGGCATTAACATGTGGAAAAGGCTAATATTTCATCCGAGTGTTCAGCCTGTAGAAAGGGGAGCTCTGGCCCACTGGCTCCCAGGTGTGGACATCTCGAATAAAGCTTTACTTAAATAATTTACATTTGAAATATTTCTCTGGCTCCTTTTGTCGGGGCCCATTCATCTCTTGGTGCAGAACTGTACCTTTGCCAACATGTCTGAGCCAGGAAGTGTGAACGATTCAGAAGAAAAATGGAAGGCCTTTCCAAGGCTGAGAAAGAAGCAAAACATTTGGGCCGCTTTTGTTGACAGGTATGGGCAAGCAAATAATATTTAGCCAAACAAATTCCTCCTTCGACACCAATGGACTTAGAAGGGGATTTGGCTGAAGACTTACAGGACCAAATCCCCAGCTGGTCCTGCTCAGCATAGCTCTAGTGAAGGCAATGGACTATATGAATCTGGACCATGAAGTGCAATAAGTGTGCACAGTTCATAAAAACATGAAGGAAGACAAGATCACTTCCCCAAGCAGCATATGCTCCAAGCGCTGAAGTCCCCACTCAGGTTTTGTTCAGTGCTAGTGCACACTTTTTGGTAACTTTGCCTGGTCCTCAGGATTTGGCCATCAAATGAGATGTGGAATGAAGCAAACCTTTCTGGATACAGAGTTGACAACAACAGCAGGAGGAAGCGAGTTTTAAGGGCAGATTTGAAAGCCACATGGACTTAGCACATAGCACAGAGGCATGAGTGAGAGGAGAAAGGTCTTGGTTAGGAAAGAGGACACAAAGGAGTATACTTTTATGCTACAGAGAAGATCGCGCCTGCCATGATTGATTTCAGAGTTGGATTTAGCACACCCAGTGGAGACATGTGGAATCATATTTACAAGGAATCTCCATCCACTGTGGTACTCCTGCCCCCTGTTAGCAGTAAGGGAAACTGATGGGAATGCAGGCTCCCATTAAACTTTCCTTTGGCCAGGTCTACACTAGACCTGAAAGTCAGTCCTAGATATGCAATTCCAGCTAAGGCAATTGTGTACTGGGAATCAACTTATCTACAATTGACTTACCTGGCTATCCTCACAGAGGGAGGTTGATGGGAGAAACTCTCCCATCAACCTCCCTTGTTCCTCATGATATTGAGGAGTACAGGTGTCATCTGTTGACCTCAGATAATTCAATTTCATGAGTCCCCACTAGGTGCAAGAAATCGAATCCCAGAAGATCAACCCTGACTGGGTCAATCTGCTGGATAGTGAAGACAGACCCGTAGTGGAGATGACATGGAAGCCTGAACTAAGGTACTTCAACTCTAGCTGTGTAAATAACATAGCTGGAATTGCCTACCTTAATTCAGCCTTCCCCTGTTATGTTGACCTGCCCCAAGGAGCACAGGAATGGGAACAGAGGAGTGAGGGCAGAGACTTGGAGGTGGAGCTGTGGTTGGGTGACCAGATAGAAAGTGCGAAAAATCCAAAGGGGCCAGGGAAATAGGTGCCAATATAAGAAAAAAGGCCAAAATATTGGGACTGTCCCTATAAAATCCAGACATCTGGCTGTGGGATGATGCTGTATAGAAATACTGGGGCTCCAAACAACTACAATCCCAGGGGATGCTAATGGGAGGAGACAGGCCTGGGATGAATGGGGATAAGTGTTAGTGCCAGACTAAGCGCTGTCTGACACCTGACTAATACTGTGAGCATCTGTCTTAGTACATCTCTGTGACTGCAACCCTGACTGGCAGCAGCTCTGAGATTCCAGCACAGTGCCTCCCATGCATCTGCAGCAGCCATTGCCAGTTCTGTCCTGTGGCACCTTCTCCCATTCCATTACCAGAGTCCTTCCACAGCTCTGCCAATGCATCTTAATCCAGCCCTGCAACATCACTGCCATTCCAGTCCTGGGGCTCCCCCTTACTCCTCTGAGCCTGCCAAGCATGCTGAACTAGTGCACTGCATTGCTGGTTTTTTTTTTTATGATACAGACAGATGTTCGCTTGAGAGTAGAGTCTTGAACGTCTGTCCTGTGAAGCCAGAGGAGCATCTGCCCAGCCCCACTGTTATTGCTTATCCAAGCTGTATATATCTTGTTGTATGTTTTGTGAGATTTGTTTTCTGACCTTTCTGGATATGGAATGGGGAAGGGGAGGGAAGGGGTGATCAGCTCCAAAGCGGTTAATTTTACTGGCTTCTAAATTGCTAAGCAGTAGTACGTCAGCCTGAAATGAACTCGCCTTGTTCCACGGGGTTCTAAGACAGCGGAACTCAATCAGCAACGGGCCACACAGTTCAAAGCTGCAATTCTTCCTGCCGTGCCTCTGAAAAATGGGAGGTGACAGTTCATTTTGCCAGTGACAGTCTGTCGGTCTCGCTCACTGCTTCTCCTGTCGATTGCGCTGCCGAGGTGAAGTGTGAGCAGTGAGGAGCCCTCGCTTTGTATTCCGCTCAGCTGAACAGGACAATCCGAGGCTCAAAGGTGGAAAACATCTCTCCTACCCACCTCATACTATTCTGTTCCTCTGACCCCCAAAAGCCTGCTGAGCTAGAGCCAATAACCAGGAGCCTTCTATACTCCCCACTCGCTTTGACCTCTTTGGGGGTAGCATTCATCCTGAGTCATCCTGCCTTTTGCTACGAACATCTCTGGGAGTCCTACAGAATCCACAGGACACAAGGCCACTCAATGACACGCTGATATGAAATGCTAAATTTGCTACATGCTGCTAGACAGGATAGTATTTCAAGCAGCCGGGATCTATGAAATGCTGGGTGAGCAATGAGCATCGATTGCATCCTGTGCATGTATCATTATGCAGAGGCAGGGGTGAGAGAGAAAGAAATAGAGATGACAGGCCAAGAGGGTTCTGCTGGTAAGCTGTATCTTTAGCCATCATGTAGTTCCTGGGAGGAGCACTAACTTGAATCTAGTTCACAAATCCCACAGCTCAGTGCTGGCACTGTGGAAGCTGGGGGGCTGGAACATTTTTTCTGCTGGGGATGCAGAGAACCACTGAAGCAAACTGGAAACCCCATATATAATGGAAACCAGTTCAAGCCAGGGAGTGCTGCAGCACCCTCTGCACCCCTAGTTCCAGCACTGTCTTGTGGTCAAAGCACGGGAATAAGACTCAGTTGATGTAGGTTGGGCTAGTGGTTAGACATGCTAGCATCCAATTAGGCAGTCCTCAGTTCAACTTCTTGCTCTGCCACATACCTCCTGTCAGAGCTTGGAATGGGTGACAGGACAATGGATCACATGATGATTCCCTGTTCTGTTCATTCCCTCTGGGGCAATGTGCATTGGCCACTGTTGGAAGACAGGACACTGGGCTAGATGGACCTTTGGTCTGACCCAATGTGGCCCATGTTATGTTCTTACTTTGGAGGGATGGGGATTAGTTAATTACTCTAGACAGTTCTGCCTCTGTCCCCTTCTCACTATATGAACTTGGGCAAATCACCTGCTGATTTGTTAGCTTGAGTTTTTGTGGAGCTAATTGGAGATGCCCAGAGCCTACCGTTCAGAGGTACAGAGCAGCCACAGCTCTCACTGACTTGGATTAGAGTTTGGTGCACAGCAGCTCTGGAAGTCAGGGTGTCAAGGTCCCAAGCAGGCTGTCAACATGTATGGAGGCTTTTCACCTTGATCTTTCTCTGACTCAGTTTACCCACCTGGAGATCGGAGAGAAACGATCTGGGTCACATGATGTTAAAATGTACTAATGTATGTAAAATGTGCTGAGCTCCTCACTTGAGAGGACCCTGGACCAAGGTAATGTTATTAGCTGAGCATCTGTGAATAAGGCAGGACAATTATTTGCCTTGCTGTAAGGGAAAGCTAGTGGACAAGCCACTGTACTGTAACACAGTCAACCTGGCTTCAGTTCCAGGTTGAATTGAATCTGCTGCTGGGTGACCACAGACAAGTCCTATCACTGCCCTGTGCCTCAGTTTCCCTGTCCGTACAATAGGGATAATGCTACTGACCTCATTTTTGGGACCTACAGATGAAAAGCACTAAACAGCAGCTAGCCATTAGTGTCATTCACATTATTAAATAAATCTCTTCCACAGCCTATTGATATTTGTTCCTACCTGCTTGCAGGTCTCCAATATGTATTGTCTCACATCACCCTTTGAAGAGTTTGTGTTAATCTCATCATGTGTTTTCATAGTAACATGGGACTTGCCACACCTCATTGGTTTCAATGCTCCATCTAACCAAGTGTCCTTTCTTGTACCAGCTGTTTGGAGCAGAATCTCTGTAAAGGACAGTTATGGGGTAAAGTGCCCAAAGGGATGTTACTGGCTTACCCCCGCAAAGTTAGGGGTTGGCTGAACCAGGGCTGTTTATATCCCTCCGAAAGGTCTTGGTTACTTTTTACATATTTATTATTATTATTATTGGGTGTTTTCTATAGATGTCTGATATTTTTTCCAAATCCCTGCTAAGCATCTGGCCTCAGTGGTGTACAGTGGAAATGAATTCCACAGGTCTAGTTGTGCCACAGGTGAAAAGAGTCTCTTGTCTTTTGTTGCTTTTGAATGTTTGGGATGTGAACCCACATCTCACTGCACATAGGAGGGTTGAGTGGCTTTCCTCCCAAACCACTTCACCATCCAAAGGACGTCATTACACAGAGCAGCTCTGAAGTGGGTCCAACCCTGGGACTGTGTTCCCTGTAAGCTGAGTGCTTGGGTGACTGCCCAGGAGAGATTGAGGTGCTGCCCAGCTGATTAGCAAAGTACCCACAGCTGGCAGGTCATGTTTCTATTGGTGGTACACATCTGCACATGCCTGGGTATGCATAACAAGGTTTATTCCTCACATGCATGGAAAACATAGAGGGAACACTACTTCTATCTCACCCCAGAGCAATCAACCAGAGCACAAAATCAGGGGGGACTCATTTTAACCAAGGACTTTGGGGGTAACACCAGCTCTTACAGAAAGTGTTGTGGGAGAGCTAATGCTCATTTACAGGACCTTTGTTTTTAAGGTCTTAACTTGTTTCTCTGTCTTTTATATTTGGAGAGTGTAGACTGTTTGGGGCAGAGATTATTCCTTTCTATTTGTACAGTAGCTAGCACATTGTGGGCACTAGGAAAACCAAATAAGAGCAATACAAAGAAAACCCCACTTGAAACTGCCTCGTGCTCAGTGTATCTGCTTTGGAAACTGAAGATCCTAGTCAACTCTGCAAGAATTAAAGGTGTACTTCCAAGGAATAGAAGTAGGCACAATGGATGCTTAGTCAACTCAGCTATAATTCCCTATACTAGTGAACTCTGCTGCTGGTGCATGGAGCTTATTGTATATAGTGACAGGGAGACTGATCCTCAGTTGCTGTGCTGATTTCTACTCCATAGAGAAACTGCGAACTTCCTTCTGGTGCTGATGGAGATCCAAATGAGAGAGCAACAATTGTATTTTATTTCACAAATCACAGTGGCAAGATTTTGATTCTCAGAAAATGGAGATCTTTTATACCATTGCCTGATGGACTTGAAGGATCCGAAGCTTGGCTTGGAAGGAAAGGAAAAGTTATACATGATTAACCACTGCCTCGGTGGAACAGACTGGCACTAAATGTAGTTATTCCTTAAAAGATAAACTACCAAAATCTCCCTGTGGAAGCAACTTCAGAAAGAGAAAAGCTGGTGGTTGTGACTGAAAACAGGTATGCCTCCAAGGGAAAAAAAATAGAAATAAATATAGTCTCCCCCTTACCATAAATACCCTGTGTAGATTCAGACCATAAAGACATGATTCATGCATGTGCCAAGAGCAACCAGAATGCAGTCCCATCCTACCCAGTACACAGCCTGCAAACACCCAAGTAGCACTTTAAAGACTAGCCAAGTGGTTTATTAGGTGAGCTTTCGTGGGACAGACCCACTTCTTCAGACCATAGCCAGACCAGAACAGACTCAATATTTAAGGCACAGAGAACCAAAAACAGTAAGTAAGGAGGACAAATCAGAAAAAGATAATCAAGGTGAGCAAATCAGAGAGTGGAGGGGTAGGGGGGAAGGTCAAGAATTAGATTGAGCCACGTATGCAGACAAGCCCCTATAGTGACTCAGAAACTTCCCATCACGATTTAAACCATGTGTTAATGTGCCGAATTTGAATATAAAAGCCAGCTCAGATGTTTCTCTTTCCAAAACGGAGCGATAATTCCTTTTCTGTAACACACATACCTTTAGGTCATTGACAGAATGCCCCATTCCATTAAAATGTTGACTAACTGGTTTGTGGATCTGGAGTGTTTTGATGTCTGTTTTGTGCCCATTGACCCTTTGTCTAAGGGAGTTAGAAGTCTGTCCAATATACAAAGCACCTGGGCATTGTTGGCACATGATGGCATATATGATGTTAGTAGAGGAGCATGAGAAAGTGCCTGTGATTTTGTGGGTAACCCGGTTAGGTCCAGTGATGGTATTTCCAGAGTCCTGGAACCTTTCCCTGCAACAAAGGCTGCTGCCAGCTTTGTCCACGTATCTTCTCTGGAAATACCATCACTGGACCTAACCGGGTTACCCACAAAATCACAGGCACTTTCTCATGCTCCTCTACTAACATCATATATGCCATCATGTGCCAACAATGCCCAGGTGCTTTGTATATTGGACAGACTTCTAACTCCCTTAGACAAAGGGTCAATGGGCACAAAACAGACATCAAAACACTCCAGATCCACAAACCAGTTAGTCAACATTTTAATGGAATGGGGCATTCTGTCAATGACCTAAAGGTATGTGTGTTACAGAAAAGGAATTATCGCTCCGTTTTGGAAAGAGAAACATCTGAGCTGGCTTTTATATTCAAATTCGGCACATTAACACATGGTTTAAATCGTGATGGGAAGTTTGAGTCACTATAGGGGCTTGTCTGCATACGTGGCTCAATCTAATTCTTGACCTTCCCCCCTACCCCTCCACTCTCTGATTTGCTCACCTTGATTATCTTTTTCTGATTTGTCCTCCTTACTTACTGTTTTTGGTTCTCTGTGCCTTAAATATTGAGTCTGTTCTGGTCTGGCTATGGTCTGAAGAAGTGGGTCTGTCCCACGAAAGCTCACCTAATAAACCATTTTGCTAGTCCTTAAAGTGCTAATTGACAGCTTTTTGTTTTGATAGTGTATAGACTAGCACGGCTTCCTCTTTGTTACTACTGCAAACACCCAGCATATGCATATCCACAAAACACCCTCCTCAGCTCAGCCTGTGGACATCCATGAAAGCACAGTTCCTTTTATTTGACTTAACTGAGGAAGTATTTGATCTGTAGACAGCACTGAGATTTCTTTTTCCCCATTCCTTCATATTGTCCTATGGAACTAGGCCTATAACAATGTTATCGTTAGGTAGCTAGACAGAGAAAGAATGAGACACCAATTAGACAAAGAGCCAGAGGACAACCAGTGCCTCTGAATTTCAGCCCATAAAAGCAGGCAACATGTAGCCAGGGCTCTAAACCAGTGTAATAGGGGTTAGCTGGAATATTATGAATATTCCAAAGTGGAAGCCAGGATCCATAATGGAATTCTCTCCTTATAGAGAAGCAGCAGCTCTGGGAGGCTGGCACTGTGCAGAGCTATCCTGAAGATAACAAGTTGTCTGTCAATGTGAGGCGCTCGGGTACATGTCAGACCACAGAGCTCCCACTAAGGGAGAAATTAAACCTGTCTGCACACACCAGTCCCAGGGCTCTGATTACATTTACAGAGGTTGTGACCTGCATTCTGTCACCATGGAAACCTCTGGTGCTGCCAATGTACAGTCAGGTTGTTTCTGTGGGCGGCTGATATTTAAAGGTAAAGAGGCTTCACTGTTGTAATCGTGAAAGCTGGGGCACCAAGTTTACGAGCAGCCAAGTGGCAAAATTCATTACATTCCCTTTGACCCCTCCAAGTCTCCACTGGCAAGTCCAGGAGACAGATTGCCGGAGAGATAGAAAGAAGTTCACCTGTCTGTAGTCAATCCTGTCTCAGTTTGCTGCACGGCACGTGCAGAGGTGTTCTGATTTGTACACTGTGAATTCTTCACACAACATGCAGCACTTTCCTGGATCCACCAAAGCTGCAAGTTCCTCACCAGGGTGCTGGGGTGGGGATGCTGACAGCCATTGAACCAAACTGTAAATGCGATTCATGATGGGAACAACTTCAACCCTGGGGGTGCACCAGTCCCCCCCACACCCATAATTCCACCTCTAATGCCACCCCCACTCCAAAAGAGACTCCGCTTCTCAGGACCCCAAATAGAGTTTTGCTCCTTGTCACCACTCCTGCTAACTGACTCTTTGATCTTATTCTCCCTCCCTCTCCAGTGGGCACTTGGGGCACAATTCCCCCCTGGTGTAATTCTCTTGACTTCTGTGAAGTTGCATTATGGAGGGACTCTGACCTCCCTGGACCTCCTTGAGACATAGGCCCTCGCTCCCTAATATTTCATCTTCCCCTGCCACAGCACACACCATGGACTTGAGCCATGGGGATGCAAACGGAGCACTGCACTGTTCGACAGCAGTGGTGCAGGAAGATTTGCAAGTGTGGGGATGAGAACATCCTACTCCCCACTCAGCTGAATCCAGGAGCAATGCCCTGGTGTGAAGGCCCAGCAGTCAGGACCCAGGACTGGCAAGAGTCCCCCAGCATGCTAAGGTAACAGCTGGGACCCCAGGCCCGAAGTCAGCATCTGAGCCCCCAGCACACAGGGTCAGCAGCTGGGACCAGGGTGTGGAGGTGGCAGCAGAGCCCCCAGAGCACAGGGAGACATCTGGGACCCTGGGTGCTAGGTGGGGACCTCAGGAGTGCTGCAGCACTGCCAGCATAATTCCCATGCCCATGTCCTGCAGTGTAAGGGGTGTCCCCGCTGGTACCTGTGACAAATACCAACACAGAGAGAGCGCTCTCTGGGGTAAGAATTTGGCTATGGCTGCCAATGATGATGTCAGCCAGCTGACAGGCAACTACTTAGCTTCCAATTTTCTCAGTATAAAACTATTCTGTTAAACAATGGAATGGGATGCAGTGAAGGTAAATAAAACTGACACAGGACCCAGGCACTGCTCTCTCGGCTCCCTTCTCCGACATGAGTCTCAGATCACTTGGTGGAAGATAGAGGAGAGCTGAGAGCTGGTTGGTGGTAGGGGACGGGAGATTAGCGCAGGTTGCATGCTGGGAAAGACAGTAGATGCAAGCAGCTTGGTGAGTAATCCTGTGATTAAGGCACTGTCCTGGACTCAGGGGACCTGCAGGGTCAGTGTTTTGCACTGCCACTGACTCCCTGGAATAATACAGGCTGAACCAATTTAGTCGGGGATTCTTTGGTCTGACAACATCCATGGTCCAGCATCATCGGGGACCTGTGAGGACTTCAGGGCTGAAGCACTCATGGGGAAGAACTGGTGCACCAGCCCCACAGATGTTGCAGAGAGCCAGGTCAGCAGTTGCAATTGGACCTCAGGGGCCAGAGCCAGAGCTTGACAGCTAGGGCTTGTGTCTGTTGGCTAGGGCAGGAGGTCAGAGACTCAAGCCCAATGGCTAGGCCTGTAGGTTTGGAGCACAGTGACTGGGAGTGGAGCCTGCAGCAGAAGGGCCCGTACTGACCTTCCCTGGTCCAGAAAACTCTCAAGCATTATTCCTTGTTAGCTGGTGCTTGTGCAGATGCTCGTGAGAGATTCCAATGCTGCCCAGCACAGTAGCAGAACACCCACCCCTAGGTTTTGTGTTTCTAGTGGTGATGCACATTCACACATGATTCAGAGCACATAAAAATTATCCTGTTCCTGGATGGAAAAGATTAGAGGTAACATTGGTCCCAACGGTGCTGGACCAGGGAGATCCAATCTGTAGACGATAAAAAATATTTGTCTGGACTCTTCACTGTATTTCATTTAATGCTTTGGGGTCCTTTGAGTATCTGAGGTGCTAAACAAAACTGCATTTCATGCAGCCAAAAGGAAACAAAAAATATTCAAGTCAAAAAAATGAGTTGGTGCCTAAGGAAAGGTTTCCTGTGTCTTCAATCCCCACTACCCTTTTGAATTTCTCTTCAGCGAGAAAGGATGCTGAGATATTGGGGACTATTCCTGTTTGTATATCAACGCAGAACACCACCCCTCCCCAGGGGAGCGTGACAGATCTATGGTTAGGGACAGAATGCAGTATTCTCTTGAGTAGCGTAGAGAGAGGACCTAAGAGCCAAGTGTGGGAGATCAATTGGCTCAGGAGGAGGCAAGGAAGAAAAGACCACAGTAGGAATCCCACATCCGCTTGCCCTGTGTTTGCTATCTGGCCATTGTCATGCTTTCATTTGGAAGTGTAAAACCCTTGTAATCCTGGCTGCTTACCTCTCTACCCGCTTTCATGTGTGCATCCCCCAAAGCCATGCAAATGCAGGGAGAGGAAAGGGGAGAGAGAATGGGACAGGGGGAAGCCCTCCTGACAGGCAGGTTCAGCAGCCTGTAGGCTGAGTCCCTTTTCTGCTGCCCGCTGTTTCACTTGAATCCCCTCCCTTTACCCTGAGGGTAGGAGTGAAGAAACAGGCAGGGGCATAATTCAAAAGCCAGGGGGTGTGATGGGATGCACTTCAAAGTAACAGACAATTAGATCAGAGGAAACAAGAGAGAAGCCACCCAGCTGGAGAGAATGACAGAAGTTCTTTGGGTCTGACCATACTGCCATTAGGGGATGTGGCTGCAGGTTGAGAAGACCAACTGGAGCTAGGTTCAATTTAGCAAGCATGGATTCTAGAGCAAGGAAGCTGCAGCAGCACCCAGAACATTGGGTAGCTCACCCCACAGACTCTGCTGCCCCATTTGCACTTCTCCTGGACACAGATGGGCTAGATTAAAGCCTGTTTGAGGATGCCTGCTGCAATCAGATAGCATGGCCAGGTGCCCAGCTTCTGACTGGAAAGTCTAGTTAAAAAAGGGTATCTGCCAGTGTCCAGTCAGAGCTACTGACTAGACACCAGGATCCAGTTACTGCATGCAAGGGAGATGCTTGGGCATCACCCATCCCAGTGTCTACTCTGCCAGAGCTGTCTCTGACCAGTGTTGGGGGCTGCAGCTCCCAGCCCCAGCTCTACCGATGAGCTCCTCCAGACCCAAGCAGATGGGAAGAGTTCATGGGGGTGAGGGTTTGAGGGAGGAGGTGCCGTGTGAGCAGGGCCTCAGGACTGAGTACCAGGGGGAGATTCTGGCACTTCTGCTAGAGCGTCCAGGTTTTAAATACAGTATCACAAATTTGTAACCACAGAAATGCTGCCCTGTGACTGCAGTTGTCCCATGCCCTTCGATTGATTCCACTATGCACGCTTTTCAGATAAGTATGAAGCCAAAGTTCTGGCCCAAGCAGCTCAGCATACAATCCTCAGTGGGCAAGAGACACACATTGTATTAGATAAGGGGCACAGGAGGAAAGGGAAGAGATTTAGGGGAAAAGGCAAAGAGGAAAGGAGGAAAAGAAAAAGCCCTTTAAAGAAGAGAAAAAATGAAGGCTCCGTATTGCTGGGCAATGTTCCCTCTATTTTTTTCCCCATCCATGTGGAATTAATTTTGTTACATGTACCAAGACATATGTGAATGTGCACCACCAGTGGAAACATATGCTGTCAGCAGCTGTAGGTGCTCTGCTAATCAGCTGGGCAGCACTTCAATCTCTTGTGTGTGGCCACTGAACTGCACAGCTTATAGGGAACATTGGGATTTCTTTTATGAGTAAGTAAATCTGGCAAGGTCAGTAGTACAACATCTTTCACTGAATCAACAAGTCATTTATAACATGCAAGCCAAAGACACAAAGTGTGTGGGGAATATGTTGACTCTGTAAAGAGGACACAATCCTTCACCCGTAAGTCATCAGGTCAAATTAAGCCCAGATTGGTACATGAAAAGTAATTAACCAAACCCAGTGGCCGAAGTGAAATGAGCTTGCTGAGTCTCAGCACAGGCACAGAAAACCTGAGCCCTCATCACAAACTATCTCTGCAATGGATTGTTATTAAACAGAAAAGCTAAGTCTGAATAGGCCATAGAGACTGAGCTCACCTCACACTGCTAATGACAGCCCAGAAGGAATGCAGGTTGGGGTGGAGGGGAGGATGCAGAGTTGCTTTCCCCATCCCAATTTGCTGCTCGGTTTGTACTGATCATGCTCAGTTACACCACTGAAGCCAACTGCTCTCACTTTGCCCTCCACCCCCACTATCAGTAGGCAAGGATTGGGAAGCAGCCCTTCCAAGGCAGAATAGAGGTGCACTTGTAAGGCTGCTTAACAGAAGCTAGAACTACCCCAATCCAGGATGGATCTGTTTAAAGGTGGTGGTGGTGGCAGCGGCGGCGGCGGCAGCAGCCTGTGGATATTGGGGAGAGGAAATGCTGTCCTGTGGCTGAAGCACTGGAGCAGCATCAATAACCTTTGTGTGTTTATCTCCCAGCTCATTTGCAGACTTTGGGCCAGACACTCATGTAGACTGGAACCAAAGAAAAGGGTGATGAAGGCCTAGAAGTATGATTGTCTATCTATCTGTTCTTTCCTGCTCTTACTGCTGTTGATGGTTGTCACCCTATAATCACCAACACAACTCTTCCTATCTGCCCTAAAGCAATCTCTCCCCTAAAAACACCCTCTTCACACATACAGTACCAAATTCTCCTCTCCTTAACTGCAACAGAACATACCAACCCTGCCCTGGGCTGAGGGGCTTAAATCTGTTTGCCTGGCTTAGGAGGTCCCACCCCCCCCACAACCCTACTGGGCATGCTCCAGCTGGGGGCAGCATATAAAAGGCCTGAGAGGCACTCAGTTATTGCTGATTGTAGTAGTGTTGGGGTGTCTGAAGGAGGAAAGTCTAAGGGATCAGGATGAGGTGGCTAGTCAGAAGGGAGCTACAGGAGAACCCTCACTGAAGGCTGAGCTGATAAGGACTCTGATGGAAAAGCTGGTAGTAAGCCCCACTGCTGATAAGGCCCTGGGCTGGGATCTGGTGGGGAGTGAGGGTCTGGGTTTTCTACCCCTTCAACCCACACTGGGGATTGACCACCCCATTAAAACAGCCTCTGGCTGCTAGGCCATGCTACCCTGTGGAAGTAGGATATTCTTATAGACTGTGTCCTAGGTCTTGTGGGGAATGAGTTGTGGTGACAGTTAAGAGGGAGGGCATAGTCCTCATTTCCAGCTGAGAGGATGTATGGGGTTGAGTGCCCTGAAGGGGGCCTCAGAGGCTGGTGCCAAGCACCCAAGGGGGCAGGGTTAGGCATTCTTGCTGTGTGACACTGATGTCCATTTACACTATAGGTAACCCTTTTGCTTTCACTGAGCTGCTCATGATTCTACACCAGTAAAAGAAGGAATCCAGGCACTTGGCATGTTTGATCTCTACGCAGAGACAGGTATGCTATGTGCATTCACTCACCTATTGTTTACAACCCACACATGTGCACAATCAGTTCTATTTGCACACATGCGCTGTGTTTCATGTTTATACACCCACAATCCTGCTGCTGCCTTTGGCAGGAAACATAGATGTTAGCAGAGCAGCCTGTGTGCATTATCGCAGTGCACGATCTGCTATTTATAATCCCTTGTTATGGCTGCTGGCAATCATGACTTTCCTTTTCATTTAGCAAAAGCAGACCGAGAGGTGCTGCCCTCTGATTTCATTACAAATCACTTTCAATTCAGTGTCCACCCTCTGCTGAGGTGGGAAGCAGTAATCCAGCAAAGTGGAGTCTCTCGTTTTCAAAGCGCTATTTCCTTTGAGTCCAATGAGATTACTCATGTGCTCAAAGCTTGCTTTGTGAGATCCTGGCCAGAGTGCTCAGCACTGTGCAGAATGGAACCCTATTAGAATAGTGCATTGCAGTTGTAACCCCACACTCATGCACCCCAGGTGTGGTTCACTGTCCCATGGAATGGCACTTAGACCACTTACACAGAGAAAGCTAAGGCTATAGAGGAGACTCAGCTGAGAGGCAGCTGGCTTTTAGCTCAAACTGTAGAGGCCCCTGCACTAAGCTCCAGAGGTCCCAAGTTTGAGTCCACCTGGGGTTGATTACACAATGGCTCCAGGGGGAGTTGACCCAGTGGGTAAGGCACTGGGCTGGAAGTCAGGAGAACTGGGCTAAATGCTGTGCTCTGTCACTGGTGTGCTGGGTGACCTTCAACAAGCCCTTCTCCCTATACTTCTGACCTACTGTAAAATGGGCCTGAAGCCAAGGACCTTCACTGAAGAATGCTTGGCTATTGTAGTGCGGTGGAGTGGCCATTCACTGAGCAGGAGGATCATCTCCTTGAGCCCTGGTGGGTAGAGTCCTGTCCCACTCCATCTCACCCCCCACTCTCCTGGCTGGAAGTCAGGAGTCAGGACAGGAAGTATGAAAGGCAGGCACAGGAGCTCAGTTGGGGTCCAGCTGCTGGAGGAGCCAGATACCTGGCCAGAGCTCCTGAGCTGGGAGGCTGCTCTGGACTTGACAGAAGCCGAAGCCTGGCCAGGACTGCTGGGAGGACAGACAACCCTTGGACCAGACAAGCTGCCAGCCCTGAGGGAGGTGCCATTCTGCACTGATCCAGACACCCTGCAACTGGGCCAGGTGTGCCCTGAGGGGCAGATAGGAAGTGGCACAGGGTAGCTGACCCTGGTGTGGCTGAGGCAGTGCCCATGAGCAAGTTGGTGTACTGTGGTGAGGACAAAGTGGTGGGTGGATATGATGTGGTTACGGCCATAGGCTGGGATCCAGTGGACTACATGGGCCTATGTCCCCCCTGCCACCTTAATCTGTGGGTGGCAGTCCCTCCACTTCTCTAGGCAGTGCCTGTGCTTGTCAGCTCTCTGCCAGAGCAAGGGGACCTGACTGTTGCACCACTCTGAGTTAGGGCCTGGACTCATTAACAGCCTGTTACAGGCTCAGCCTGAACATACAAGCTGGTATACAGGAATTCCAGGGGAGGGTGTTTTTGTAAATATGGACTGCTCTCCAGCTGGCCCCACTCCTTCTCCAGCCACCCTGTATTTGGTCCCCCATCCCTGCTAGGCCTGAAGAGTCCCCAGTCCCCTGCAGTGCCCAAACACCCCACCCCTATTCAGACTGAAAATGTGCCTTCCCCTTCCCCCCCACTGCAAGGTCTCAACATCCTCTGCCTGGTACAGTCTTCTGCTTGGCCCAAGGACCCTCCCCATCCCACCTTATCACAAAGATCATCTTCCCCTGTGGAGGAGGGGGAGGATTACCTGGGGTAGGGGCTGGGTGGTGGATGGCTGAGGGCTTTCGAAAACTGGGGGGCTCCTTTCACAAGGTCCCATCTCTACAGGTGGTGCGCGATTCAAAAAGTCGCACTTTCAAATCTCTGTGGCCACCATTATGCTAATGAGGTGCTGCATATTCATTGCAGCACCTCATTAGCATCTTTCAAACCTGCTCATTAACATGCCCCTTTTGAAAGGAAGGGGCATGTGTAGACACAGGGTATGTGGCAATCTGCCTCTGTCTCCTGGCCTGCAGAGCCTCACTTCTCGCTGAGCGGCTGGGAGGCCAGGGGAGGAGGGGTGCCCATGAGGGGGGTAGTTGGACCATCCCCCTCTGCATAGGGCCTGACAAAGGCCCTGAACTGTTGCTGCCTGCCCTGAGTTAGGGCCTGGGCTTACCTACTGTGTGCTCAGCCTGAATAGTGGCCTGAAACTCAGAAACTGGTTGCTGCCCCACCCTGGCCCAGGGCTGGGATGCACTGACTATGTTGGTAGAATGGGCCCTGGCCATAGGAGTGCACTCCCCCTACTAAGTCACCCAGCTGATCCCCCCATCCCCCATGTGCTGCAGAGCTAAGTGGGTAGTGAGGCAGAGTGGCCACCCACTGACCTGGAGGAGAAGGAACCCTTCCTTCTGTGGCCTGATTAGAGCTTTACTGATGAAAAGTTAGGTATTATTTTAGAACTATCCCTAAAATGTGGCCCTAAGAACAGTATTGCACTCAACCTGGTCCTTAGAGCTGTTTGATTTGCCTGACCGGTTGGTGTTATAATTGCATAAATGCATAATCATTTTTCAAACAATGTGCTTTTGCAGCTGTAGGAAAGTTTATCCTTTTATTTCATAAGGCACCCGTTCTAACAATACTGTGCATTTTCCTACCACACCATCTTTCACTGGAGGATTTCCAAGCACTTTACAAATGTTCCCTGATTGCTTGGCAAGCATGGAAAGGGAGGGATGCTTGTACAAAATGACAGGGAAGAAAGACAAGCTCTTGGAATTCGGGTGTCTTCTATACGTCTAGTGGATGAGTGCCAATTAACTTCACTCACTTTTGTGTTTAACAGCAGAATCCACCCAATATCCAAGTGCGCCTATAGAGCTTGTATACAATGTAATATGCCTCCTATAAAATTGTTTGACTGTCACAGTAAATATCAAGCAAGCTTGGTTGGTAGATTTTCCTTTTGTGGGGAGTACTGACTGAAGCATGCTTTGACTCACTTGCCTTTAGGACTGGCTGACATTTTTAAAGGGATTTTTAGAGGGAGGAAAAAGGGTTTTTTCAACTGAATGAAGTTTTTCAAAGTATCTGATTTCCATGAGAAATTTACTAGTTTTGGTATAAAAATTTAATGCTAAAAACTGGAACTATTTCAGCGAAAACCCAAAATAATTTAATTTGGAAAAGCTGTTGTAATGCCCAATGGAAGCTTTGTTGCCTCATGTTTCCATAAACCTGTGCCAGTAGGCTTCACGGCCAGACTACATTCCCCATGATGCACCATAGTCAAGGATGCCTATTATTCACCACCTCCCTTCTCTAACAGGGGAGACTCAGGTGTATGTTGGGAGATGTAGTCTGAACAATGAACCCATTTAATAGAAAATGACGAATGAAACAGTGGTAGCATTTCCAAATCTAAATATTTCGGATGAATTGAATTTCACGTGTTTTGGCCAACAGTTAAAATTTCTGTTAAAAAGTTGAAATTTTCCATGTTTTTTTCTCACCACTTCCAGATGCCTCATGTATACCCCAAAACACTGAGTTCCACCCAGCCTTGCTTTATGGACCCAAATCCTCCTTTTTCATCACTTGGCAAAGAGATTATAATGGTTTTCCTATTCTACTGACCTCTTCAAGAGAACGTTTCATGGACCCATGTCTCTCTAAATGTCTGCTTGGGATCTCAGTGTTTCCACTATGCCTGAAATACAGGTTTGGCCACATAACATAGTTTGGATACCAGTGTAATAGAACCATCATTTCATTATATGAAGATTTGATCAGTTGAGTAGGGTTACCAGGCAAGGCATGAATTCAAATTAGTATGAAACTTTCACTCTTGTTAATAAAAATCAAACAATACATCATAAACGTGTCCAAAAATGGCTGAAGAAAGGAAGTAGAGTTGCATGATAAATAGAGGCTTATGGATATTAATATGGATGGACTGTGTGTTGACATAGGGTAATTCATGGTGATGTGAGGTTCTAATTTTGGCCCATTTTTGTTGTTGTTGTTGTTGCCAGGATTGGATTCAAAGCTCCAGAGCCAAATTTGTTCCCCGATCTTGATAGACTTATTTTTCCAGTGCTGGTTCAGAAATAACCCAAATCTCACAAACAACCCTGTCTGTAAAAATAAAGCCCAGAATCTCACTTGTCCCATTTTGGACTAAAATTTCACAAGGATGGCACATGAGATTTTATCATCACCTGCTCCAAGCCTGAATCAGAACCCTGATTTAACTTCAAACAATTCCTGAACATCCAAATCCAGATCTGAGCGCTCATGTGTAGAACTGAAGGACCTTACTCTCCATGGCTCCTTAACTTATGTGGTCATCTTGCGCCAAAGGAGATGTAACATGCTACCCTTCTGATTAGCTAGCACGGTACACTTGACGCTCCTAAGTAAGTGAACAGGATGTACAGCAATGCTGAACTGGGTCCTCCTGAATAAGTCAGGAAGTTGAGTAAGGTCTATATTTATCCAACACATCTCTCTAGTTTATGTAGATCATTCTACCAAACGGCCTCCCAACACCCCCCTCTAAAGCAGGGTATCAGGTGGTGATATCTTACATCCTTCCCTCTACCTCAGCATGGCTGGCTGTGATTGTATTGGAAAGGGAGTTCTTTAGTGTGGAGCATTGGGAATGGAGAACAGAGCCCCTGTCAGGGAAGGGAAGAGAATTGTGGTGCTTCGTTACCAAGGAGATGTGGGCCAGGCACACAACTCCTTTTATCTGTGTGTGCACATGTCTTTACATTTAGTGAACTGTGTATTATTTTAAGGTTAAACTTGTGTTAGATGGGCCTACTACTGTCCACTAACATTTGCCCCTCCAGTCTCTGCTGGGATATTTAAGGAACTCCTATGTTAAGTGTCACACCTCAGCTGTCCATTGACCTGGGTCAGGTTCTCCCTCCCAAACCCCACTACTCCCCAGATCAGAGTCTTGTCCTACATCCTTGTTCTTCCTCTGAAACCAAGGATCCAGACCTTCCTCAGATGTCTGAGCAGCAGCTACCTGAGTGTTCCCCTGGGTATGCTTCTCTGACTGGATGGGAGGAGAGGGCCAGATCCCAAGGCAGTGGTGCTTAGTGGGGCTGACCGCAACTGTGGGCCCCAGGGCAAGTTGGGGGGGGCGTGGCTCCATGCCTCCGAAAGGGGTGGAGCCAAAGGTGGAAGGGGTGGGGACTATGATAGTCAGCCCTTGACGCTGCCCAGATTGCAGCACTGAGGCCTCCCAGCCCCTCACAACTGTGTGGAGCAGCACTGCCTCAGCTTTTCAAAGGGGCCCAGAGCTTCAGCTGCTACTGCTGCCAAAATAGCTGCAGTGGTGGCCAGAGCTTCTGGGCCTCTTGGAAACTCTGTGTCCTGGGACAACTGTCCCCTCGTGCCCACCCCACTGTCAGCAGGTCTAATGGTGCTAGAACAATTTGTATAGTAGAGGTGCTGAGAGCTGTTGAACCAAACTGGAAACTCAGTAGATAATGGAAACCAAGACAAGGCTGCTGCTGCACCCCTCTGCACCCCCTAGTTCCTGCACCTATGTCCTAAGGCTCCTGATTTGAGTGCCCCATGCTTCCTGGCATTTCACCCCAGGTGGCAGCTGCCAGTCCTCTCTCTTTGCGGAAAGTGGGCCTTGCTGCAGCCTTAATGAAGTGTGAGGCACACTTCCTCATTAGGTCTCAGCTTTGTCAATACAAGACTCATTAAAGCTGCTTGCTGGGGATTGGTGAAAAGAGGCTGAGGGGCGACAGCACATCAACAGGGCAGAGGGCAGCTGCATCTCTCATTGTGACCGAACAACCAGAGATCAATAACCCCTCTGCATTATACCAAAGCCCATCAGTCAGCCCAGAGAACAACAGGCTGGTTCTCTAATCTGGGCTAGTTGCATGTCTCATTTCTACCTGCCTGGCCTTTTCTTCTTTGTAAGCTTTCCACTCCAGCCAGCACTGCTTCCCCTCAAAGCCCTGGCAGTGCTGACTGCTTTGCCCCTTCATAGCCCTGCCCTCCTTGTTAGCTTCCAGGAATGTTACTCTTCCCCAAGTCCCCATCAGTGTGAGCATCCCTGTTCATACCCATTGTTCCAGTACCTCCAGCTGGTATCGTGGAGGTGCTGACAGTCATTGAATCAAACTATCGACCCTGCATATGATGGAAACCACTTTCGGCCAGGGGGTGTGGCAGGCTCCCTGCAGCACCCTACTTCTAGCACCTATCAGTGTCTAGCTGTGTGAGCTTCCTATGTATCTAGCAATACATACATTCCCACAGTTATCTGAGCACCTTCCAGTCCTTAGTGCATTTATTCCCACCACATGCCCCTGGGAAATAGAGAGTTCTTATCCCCATCTGACAGAAGGGAAACTGAGGCCCAAGTCCTTACAGGTGTTTAGGTGCTTAACGTACATTAGGTTCAAAGGCAGTTCAGAGCTTAAATGCCTGTGAGGATCAGGGCCATGGAGACTGAGTTGCCCAAGAAGTTTGTGGTAGGGAAGGGAACTGGACTGAGGCCACTTGGTGCATCTTTTCTTTCAGCTGTAGACAGACATGGCCAAATTCTGCCCTAAATCACACACCATTCCTTTTTCATAGAACACTAGAACTGTAAGGGACCTCAAGAGATCATCGAGTCCAGTTCCCTGCCCTCTTGGCAGGACCAAGCACCATTTTGTGGGGCACAGCCAGAATGTGGAGTCAAGCTTTCAGGCTACATATGCTGTAACTAAAGGGGGGAAGTTGGGCCAGTAGCTTGCATGCCTTCCCCTGGGATGCAAGGAAACAGGGTTTTAGGCCTGATGCTGCTGCTGGGAGGCTTTAGGCAGATTGTCACCCTCGTATATCCTCATTAGTCTTGCCCATCTACAGTATGAGCTCTTTATGGTAATGGCTTTGTGTGTGCCTACAGGCTATGCCACAGAGCAGGGCCTCAGTTCCAGACAGAGCCTCTGTGCACTACTGTAATGTCACCAAGGAGATGGGCTGGAGACTATTTATACAAATCTTAAAAACACAGCTGTAGGTGCCGGTTGCCTCTTCCAGAAAGGAAAAATTACACTAAAGAGACAAAGGACTACCCATAAATGTACATATTTCAGCTCACACCTTTTCATGTCCCTGTGCAGAGAGGACTCCAACATAGGCTTTATGGCATGCTTGGAAAGCTAGTGCATCTAGGCTCCAGCATTCCAGGACAGGGCATGAGTTCTAGTTATGGGTAGAAAGCTTTGAGAATAATGGATTTTGGGGCTGCTGGTCACAGGCACTTTTTTTCCCCCAGTGGGTTCTCCACCCCTGCTCTGCCTCTCCCCAAAAAACCCACCTTTCCTCCACCTCTTCTCACTCCCACTGTCTCTCTCCTGGCATGGCTTCCTCCCCTCCAGGGCTGGAGCTACTGTCTTTGGTGGATGTTGAGTAGCCCTTATTTTTTCCATGGGCACTTGGGCCTCTGTGTACCCACAGAGTCTGTGCCTGTGGACATTGGCAATCCCTAAAGAATCTGAAAATAAATTGTTGAACAGAATTTTTTTTTCAAAATTTCAGTGAATTGAAAAGTTTGAAAAATGATTTTGGATCACACAGTGTGTTTTGTTTGATCTGAAATGATCAGAGCCTATAAGAACGATCCTAACCACGTGGATCTCCCAGTAAGTATAAGCATACCCTTAGTTTGACTTTGCCCACCACCATTGACTTCCCTCAGTTAACTAAAGGAGGCTCTACAAGTGGTTGAAATGATCCTTTTCTCAAACAGCCATACGTTTAGATGTGCTGAAAACCCTGTTAAAGCAGTGTGGTCCCTCCCAGTGAATATGCTCGACTATAACAATGACATGATCATATAATCTTTAGGGTGATACAACTTCCTGTTACATCTGATCAGTAACCCAAGTAACATTGTTTAACATCCTCCACAATAGAGGAGGGTAACTAGTGGTGTTCCCCAAGGGTCAGTCCTGGGACCGATCCTGTTCAACTTGTTCATCAATGATCTAGAAAATGGTGTAAGCAGTGAGGTGGCAAAGTTTGCAGATGACACCAAGTTGTTCAGGACAGTCAAAAGCAAAAGGGATTGTGAAGAACTACAAAAAGATCTCAGCAAACTGAGTGATTGGGCAGCAAAATGGCAAATGAAATTTAATGTGGGTAAGTGTAAGGTAATGCATGTTGGAAAAAATAACCCAAATTACACGTACTACATGATGGGGTCAAATTTAGCTACGACAGATCAGGAAAGGGATCTTGGAGTTATAGTGGATAGTTCTCTGAAGACATCCATGCAGTGTGCAGCGGCAGTTAGTAAGGCAAATAGGATGTTAGGAATTATTAAAAAAGGGATCGATAATAAGACAAAAGAGATCATACTTCCCCTATATAAAACTATGGTACGCCCACATCTCGAGTACTGCGTGCAGATGTGGTCTCCTCACCTCAAAAAAGATATATTGGCATTAGAAAAGGTTCAGAAAAGGGCGACTAAGATGATTAGGGGCTTGGAAAGGGTCCCATATGGGGAGAGGCTAGAGAGACTGGGACTTTTCAGTTTGGAAAAAAGGCGATTGAGGGGCGATATGATAGAGGTATATAAAATCATGAATGGTGTGGAGAAAGTGAATATAGAAAAATTATTTACCTTTTCCCATAATACAAGAACTAGGGGACACCAAATGAAATTGATGGGTAGTAGGTTCAAAACTAATAAAAGGAAATTTTTCTTCACACAGCGCACAGTCAACCTGTGGAACTCCTTGCCCAAGGAGGCTGTGAAGGCCAGGACTCTATTAGGGTTTAAAAAAAGAGCTTGATAAATTTTTGCAGGTTAGGTCCATAAATGGCTATTAGCCAGGGATAAAGTATGGTGCCCCAGCCTTCATAACAAGGGCAGGAGATGGATGGCAGGAGATAAATCACTTGATCATTGTCTTCTGTTCTCCTTCTCTGGGGCACCTGGCATTGGCCACCGTCGGCAGATGGGATGCTGGGCTCGATGGACCTTTGGTCTGACCCAGTATGGCCATTCTTATGTTCTTATTGCTCACATGGGCCGAGGCATTACAGCATTTTATTTTGTTTTTCCCCTTCCACTGAAGCACTGGTTGCAAAATGTGGTTAGAGGCATCCCGACATGGGCCAGTAGTCAGCTCTGGAATGCCAGGGGCTGTGATGCTGGAATGGGTAGACCACTGATCTAGTACAGTTTAGAAAGAGCTGTGATGTTGAACTAGATGAACAAAAGGGCCTGGAAAGGAGCATCAAGTGCTACAGTACCAGACAGGAAGAATGTATAAGCTGCTTGAGTTTAGTAAATTTTATACAATGGTACAACTCTATGGAATTGGTGTCCTCTGTCTGTGTGCACTTGTACATCCCTATCTTATCCAATGGCAAGAAATTTCAGATTAATTTCTGCACAGCCATTTGAAAGGATCTTTAGCAGCCCCTGCTTTGTGGTTTAACCTTGTTCCTCTTTTGCTGTTAACCTTTTAGAAGGGCAGGAGGCCGGGAGAGGAAGGCTGGATGCTGGCGCATTAGGAAAAAGACCTGCACAGCTCTGGCTTTGTGTAGTGAGTCCCTTCGTCAGCTCCTGTGACAGGACAGCTGGCTGCTTACCTCCCCTGACAGCCGTCTGGTGCCCAGCCACACAGAACAGCCCCTGCGCAGGGACACATCTCCTGCCAACCTCTCTGGATCCTTTGATATTTCCAACCGAGCTGTAAAGGACTCAGACTCTGATGTCCTCCCTTGCGCGTCTCTGCTCCTTAAAGACTGCCCTGCTTGGTTTCCATAGCTACCCCCAATCAGATCTGGCTTCCTGTGAAATTGGATTCAATGCAAGACAAGCCTTCAAAGGGATTTGTCCAGTTAACAGAATATCATTAGGCGTGAGGTTGTCGTTGGAACCTGGGCCTGAAGATGATTAGAGCAGGACCATGATTGTGAAGGGAGGTATTTTGAATCGACAGCCCAGAAACCTTGATGCTGCTTGACAGAGACACAGTGGCATTTGCCAGTCATCGCCACCAGCCATCCCTTTCTGAAAACCGCATCTGGGTCATACGTTAGAAGATGGAAGTAGCAAGAAGGAAGATAGTATTTGCTGTTTATCTCAGTCAGGACACCTGGCCTCTGCTCTCAGCTGTAGAAACTTGATGGATATTAGTGCAGCATTCTGGAAGGTTTTCTGTTCCCGATTTAGCACCTGACTTCGGGTAAATCACATATAGCTCAATTTTCAGAGATGATGAACAACACCATTGAAAACCAAGTCAGTGACCTCTCTGTGCCTCTGTTTTCCCAACAGTGAAATGGGTTTAATAATACCCAGCACACAGGAAAGTTATGAGCCTCCATTAGGCATTGTACTGCAAACTAATTCATTGCCACTAGAGTGGTTTGAGATCATGTAGTGAGAGGTTGCTATAGAAATGCAAATGATGCTCAAGAAACTGGCTTTGCAGTGCTGTAGGATGAAAACTGTCCTTTGGGATTTGCATCGGTTGGATTTATCAGTTTGATTGGTACATCTGAATGCATTTCACCTGGCCAGGAAACCTAGTTCTCTTCCTGGTTTACCCATAGGAAATAGCTGCTCAGTTATTACTGTATTGTAATAAATGGTTGTGACTTTATATAGATACATACATACATTACTGCCCTCTTCTAAATGTAGTGAGAGCCACTTAAATGTATGCCAAAGGCCTTGTATAGCTTGCAAATTCTCCTTTAGCTCAAGTGGCCAGGACCAGTGCTTTTGAGACAGAGGGATCACATGGATATCAGGTACAGCTTAGTGACAGATCTGCAGTCCTAGTGGATTTAATTTTCCTACACACAAAGAACAAATACAAGGACTACTGGAGTGAGAGAGTTCAGGGTGCTCCTCAAACTGTCACTGACATGCAAAATGGCAGCTGTCACTGCAGCACATGGACAGACTACGTTTAAAGGCATAACATGTAGAAACCCTGAGGAGCCTGCCCAGCTGTGTGTAGTGAAGCTGTACCAACTTCATAGCAGCATTGCCCTGTTAGAGGCTAGGTACAATAGGGTGACTAATTTGTTAAGCCTTTCTCCTTTTTATCTTCTATGAAGTCATCCCTTTTTGGCAGGTGTTATTTCTTTGTAGGTATTTATAGGATTGGACCTTGCTTCAAACATTATTTATAGTTCAGTTAAAAGAAACCAAACACAAGCTGTTTTAGTTTCTCTCCTTTGAGGCCACTATCTAAGATGCAGATAAAATACTAAAATGCACCAACATGTGTGTACACGGACAACGCGCCACCAAAAACAAAACCCTTGCAATTAATCTCACGTTGTTTCCTTATCTGATTTTTTTACCTCCCTTATACACAGCATATCCGTTCCTTCTTATTTTGCATAACCGATCTCAGAAAGTGGCATGTCACAATTCTTCACAGTCATTTCTCACAATATGGGTTTGTAACCATCCCTGTGCAGTAGTTCCTTAACAGCAGGCCTTCATTATTGTAGGATCTGAGCATCTCTAAGTTTTGGATATATTTATCCTCACAGCCCCCTGTTGAGGCAGGATGGTGCTACTTTCCAGATGGAGAACTGAAGTGTAGAGGGAGAGCTGGAATCACTTGCTCCAAATCACATGGTGAATCTATGCCATGCTGAAGCCAGCACCCTAACCACTATATTGAGTGGGCAAGATCCATCCCACAGGCTGAATCTGGCCCACCAAGCCCTTTAATACAGACCATGTCTAGCCCCTACTGCTGCAGTGTGGGGAGAGATTTGGGTGCTGCTCTGACCCCTATTAAACATCGTTCAGCTTCCTTTGGCCAGTTTCAAGGGCTGTCCCTGCCCCCAGCAAAACCTCTCAGCTCCTATTGGCTGGCTTCTGGCCAATAGAAGCTGAGGGAGTTTGCTGGGGGTGGCGGGGAGAGTAGCACGTGAAGCCCTTCCCCCAGCAGAGAGCGCCACATGGAGGAGCCAGGGGACTGGGGCTGTTGGCAGGCTGGAAAGCCTGGATGAGAGTGCTTCTGGACAGGAGTTGCTTAGGTAAGTTCGTCCTGGCTGCAGCCTGCTTCTGGAACCCCACCCCCTCCTGAACCCTAACTCTCTCCAAGATCCTGCATCACTTCCTCCACCCTTCACCCAGGCCAGAATACTCTCTTGCACCTATATCTCCTTCTGGACCTGGCACTCCAATACCCTGCCCCAGATCATTCACAACCCAGCCTTCAGTCAAACTCCCTCTCAGACCCCACTCACTCCTGCACTCCAGTCCAGTAACCTGAGCTCCCATCTACACCCCATCCCAGGCCTCATACCTGCTCCATAGAAAATGCAGCCTTTGACCATTTACCAAAATCTTGGACTGGCCCCCATCAAAAATTATTGCCCATCCGTGCACTAGCTTGTTTCTCTCATGTAATATGTGCATACAGCCACAATGTGCCAATCACATACACAACCACTGTGAGTAATTCCTATTGATGTAAAAGTGGGGCATCCCACAGTAGAAAATTAAGCATGTATTTAAGTCTTTGCAAGAATGGGGCCTAATAACCCCCTCATCTTTTCTCACCCAAAATTCTGCCTTTCTAACTCTATGATAATTTGACTAAATTTGCCTTGTAGGAGCCTGCCCAGCTGTGTGTAGTGAAGCTGTACCAACTTCATGCTCACAGAAAGGTAGCCGTGTTAGTCTGTATTTCACAAAACAAAACAGTAGTCCTGTAGCACTTTAAAGACTAACAAAATAATTTATTAGGCGATGAGCTTTCATGGGACAGAGCCACTTCTTCCCATGAACGCTCCTCACCTAATAAATCATTGTTAGTCTTTAAAGTGCTACAGGACTGCTTTTTTTTTTTTTGTTTCCTCTTAATACTCATTACCATGGGTCAAATGCTTTGCCTTGCTGCCATCTTTCAGGATCTTGACTGTGCCAGGGAAAGAATGTTACAAAATCATGGGCCAGCAATAAAAATGTAGCTGAGTGACAATGGCCAGATCATGAAGAAACATATTATTGGTGTTCCATAATAATAAATACTAACTGGGATGCTGGCCTCATGCCTGTTCCTGCCAAGGCCACTCAGTCACCTACCATACTGTTGGATGACTAGTTGGAAACCAGTCCAGGAATGGCAGTCTTGTTACAATAGCAATTAGTGCTATCAGAATGTGTTTAGTAATTAGTACTTATAAAATGGTTGTAGGATGCAGATGTTTGAATCATTCTTTCTGCCTCTGTGTTAGCAACTATATATTTGAGAGATTTGGACATCAGTCTGTCTGGAAGTCCATTTGTTCAAGATCTCCTCCTAAACAGTAAGAGCTAGGACCCCCAAATTTGGCATGCAGCTTCCTCTCATAACTTAAAGCAAGGTCAGGGTTTGGTAGTGCCAGGACAACAGGATATGTATGGAATGCGATTGTTTCTCATCAAACAGAAAGGCAGGAGTCTGGTAGCAGGGACACTTATACTCACGAATGACCACAGTGGGTGAGCGAGCAAGCAAGCATGCCTCCAACAGTTCCAAGCCATCTCTGGGGAGTGATGCCAGTGGACAGGCATTGTCACCCAAACCACCTTGGGCCAACCCCTAGGAGCAATGCCATTGGTCTTCCAACCCATTTCCCCGCTCTCCGCCCTGAGCCCCTCGGTTGTGACTCTCGTTATTCCCCTGGGCCACAGCACTTGCACCCCAACCCACTGCCCCAGCTGAGCGCTCCCTTTTGCTCCCCAGAGACCACACTCCCTGCCCAGAGCCCTCATGCTGTCTTGCACCCCAATCCCTACTCCAGCCTGATGCAAGGATTGGCTGAGCAACAAAGAGGTGGGAGATAGAGTGAGTAGGGGGCAGGGCTCAGAAGGGGTGGGACCCTGAGGCAGGGGGTGGGGCAGAGGCAGGGTAAAGGATGTTCAGTTTTCTGTGATTACAAAGTAGGTACCCTACACAGGAGTTTGGCTGAAGGCAGGGGTGGGCAAAATTTTTGGTGGTAGGGGGTGCACACCAAGAATTTGGAAAGTGGTCAAGGACCACCCTCTTAGCTGACATCATAGAGGGGAAGGGATAGCTCAGTGGTTTGAGCATGGGCTTGCTAAACCCAGGGTTGGGAGTTTAATCCTTGAGGGGGCCATTTAGGGATCTGGGGCAAATAATAGATTAAAAAACTCTGTCAGGGATGGTGCTAGGTCCTACTATGAGTTCAGGGGACTGGACCTGATGATCTGTCAAGGTCCCTTTGAACCCTATGAGGTAGGTATTTTAAAAGATGTGGGATCTGGGATGGAGTTTGGATGAAAGAAGGGGTTTAGACCTGGGACAGAGGACAGGGTGCATGGGGAGGGAATGTGGGTGCAGAGAAAGATTCTGAGCTGGAGATGGGGTGCAGGAGTGAGTGCAAGGTCTGGGAGGGCATTGTGAGCTGTGGCAGGTGTGTAGGAGGAAGTGCTGGGGATTGGGGTGCAGGATCTGAAAAGGGGTTGGGATTCAGGAGGGTGACAAGAGGTTGGAGGGAGGAGCTGGGGTGCCACAGGTAGGCTCTGGCCAGGAGGTGCTTACCTGGGGAGGCTCCCAGCCAGCAGCCCAGCAGGTTCCTCAGCCAGGCTCCCTGGCTTCTACAGCCTGCTCAGAGCAGCCATCTGGGCCCATGTGCTGCTCTTAATGCTGTGAGCCCCAGGGAGAAGGGGAAGGGTACTTTGTGTGCTGTCTGTCCTTGAAACAGCTCCAGTTGGCCAGAAACCAGCCAATGGGAGCTGTGAGATTGTGCTGGGGGCAGGAACAGCATGTGAACCCTCTTTCTTCCCTCCTCCCAGGCTTGCAGAGGTCACAGAAGGGCCCAGGTCTCCAGCTGCTGTCAGTGCTGCATTAGTGGCTGCAATGGCTGGGCATCCTGGACCCAGGGCAGCCATTCCTTTTGCTTCTCTCTCATCAGCAAGCCTGCAACTGGTACTTGGTTGGTAGCAGGCTGCCTTGAGGTTGGCACCCTAATTCCTGAGCTGCTCTAGACAGCTCAACACTGATCATATTATATTTCTCTGGTGCTTTCCATACTGAAAGGTATGAATGCATTGCACACAGGGGGTCTGGTCCATGTGGTTAAACTAACTTGTGTGTGTAGTGTCATTCAAGTCACAGAAACGAAAATTAGGAATAATTCTGTGGATGTGGGATGGGTCCCTCCATCAGCTAGGCCAGTTCATGTTTTAGAAGAGTTGTAGGACTGCAGGCAAATGTAACTCAATACCCACCTTTGTTCTGGAAGTGTGCAAATGCAGAAATGGAATTATTTGTATTTATGGCAGTCAGTGAGACTGGAAATGTTGAACTCTGCAAATTAGTTCTTTCTCTGGACAAGCCATAGGAATAGTAAAGTGCATCGCAAAGAGGCAGAATTCAATTTCCCACCTCCGCAAGATGCAGGAACAGAGGATGCTGCACTTGAGTGCAGCAGGGTTCAGCTCTTTGCCGATGCAAGTTGCAGAAAGGATAGTCTGGTTTGCACTGTAACACACTACGCAGGGCTCCTGTATGCCGGGGCAGACACAGGAGGCTAACTGGCAGTGGGGCCTGGTGTTTGCTCTGTGCAGGAGGCTGCCTGCTGAACTAAACATACTTAATACATGGCTCTGTCTGACTGTGATGCAAGTGATTGTGCTGGCATTTAATATGCAATTGCACATCTAGGATTATAGAATTCTGCAGGTGTTTGCAGGCTGCAATTCTGGGGTAGGTGAAACAGGAAGCACCTGATAGTCCCTCTCCCTCTACAGTACAGGCCACACCCTCCCGCTTCCTCTCTCTGGATCAGTCAGCCTCTCTCCTTCAGGGACAGCAGCAGCTGGAGGTTTCAGTGGGGACTCTTCCCCTCTTTCTTCGCAATGCAGAGGCCAGGCCCCATCATGCCTGAGGATATTCAGAGGCTCCTTGAAGGTAAAACCCAGTTCCTCCTGCCCCATCTCTGCTAAATGGGGAGAATTTGTTAAAGTTGCTTGTGAAGTGGCTTCGGGAGAAAATGCTTTTGTAGCTCACAGCCTGAAATGGGCCTGCTCCTTCTGAGATGGGGAAAGGTTCTAGGCCCCCAGATTGCAAAGTCCCCTCCCCTGTTCTAGCAGAAGGTATTGGGTGTGCATGGCCTGACCTGGTGCTTCTGAGATTATTTTAGCGTGCCTTGGAATGATTCTAGGTCACGAGGGAGGGGGAGAATGTGGCCTAAGGGACAGTATACTGATGCAAGTCTCAGGAGGTTTGGCATCCATTCCTAGTTCTGCCACTGACCTACTGAGTGACCTTGGGCAAGTCACTTCACTGTTCTGTGCCTCACTTACCCCCTTGTAAAATAAGGATAGGGACCCTGACCACCCTGTTAAGTGATTTTTTGATTTACTGATAAGCATGGGGGAATCATCATCATCTAGGAAATAGATGTTTGTGGTGTTAGTGGCATTGGTGAAGCATGGCTGTACTGATGTGGGGTGACACTGCCCCAAAATAATATGCAGACAAGTTTGGATGTGACTACAGCATGTCATAATGTGCTAGCGTCTTGGTGCAGCAGAGTCATGCCCGTTTTGTGCTTTGCAACATACAAGTGCAACCATCAAGGCTGCCTTGTTGGGAAAAATTCCCAGTTAAGTTGCAATTCTAATAGAAACAGCCAGCTTCCAGTCCTTCCAGGAGACTCTGAAAATTGCACCAACTTTAATTTCTGCCACTTGTTATGTACATAGTGACGAACCTCCTACCGATGAAACTGTTGGGGGATGCACCTGCCAGCCTTGACCTTGTTAGGTGAATAACTGCAGCAGCATGATGTGCATGGCTGTTTCTAAACCTGGTTCCTCTTATTTCTTCACAAATGTCAAGGGACTCCTACCTTTCTGTTGGTTAAAAACCAATAAGTAGATAGAACAGGTCAGTCTTATAACTCCTCAATCTGCCAATCTCGAAGCACGCTACAAAAGTGACTTGGTTAGCTCCTCACAGACACTAACAAATATCATTGGTCATATCTTGTAGTTACTATAATACATGTTGCTTTTGTGCTTAGCTATGTGTATTGCACCTTATTCCAAATTTATCTCACCCCAGCACTTAACTTGACCTTAGAGGATTTTTTTTAAAGGCAGTTGATTCCAGTCTTCCACCTGCTCCTGAGTTCCCCTGCCAACTTATGTGGTTTAGCAGTCCCTTTTGGCTTGTTCTCTCTCCTGTCATGGTCTCACAGGTCCATACCTACCCAAACAGAGAGAGGATTTGATACTGTCCTTTTAATCCAGAGCATGGCTAATAGGTCTCCCCTGGCACATCTCACTCTAATAATTCCAGTGCTGGACCCCTTCTGTGCCATACTTGCTGTACCTCTGTATTCCAGCAATCTCTAGGACTACTGACTTTCTCTCCTTCTGGGACATGCAAAGCTTTCATCACTGAGGTCTGTCACATTTGAGGAAAAGAGCATCTGATGTACTGGCCCATCAAAGCTCGCTATCAAATGCTTTGTGTCTTCCCTCAGCTGTAGGTGTGCATTTCCTGTTCTTTATTTTTAATCATGGGGCTACAGTGAGGTTCACCCCTGTGCATTTTTGATGTGTAGCACTTTACTGTTTGGAGCTGACGCTTTTGTAAACAACTCATTTCTGCACCTGCCACCTCCCTTTAACGGCGATTATTTTCTTGTTAGCTGACTGTTTTTAATTGAAGTCTTCAGATCTCCTTCGAAAGCAGAGCCTTTGTTTGCTGACAAGTAGAGCAGGCTAGGAATGGAGATTAATTGCATGTCACATATCTCTGTATCAAACTTGCTGCATCTTAACAATCTGTGCAGTGGTCCTGTACGTAAGGAGGATTCCAACTACTTAAGAGCTTGGGCTGTTTCTGCGTTTTGCAAAGTGCGGCATCAGGAGAGTTCATTGAAAACAAAGCTCCGAAGTTAAGACACCAAGAATGTATGAGTCTCAGACAAGAATGTCCATTTTCTGCTATTAAAGTTTGGTCCTCTAGGCTCCTGCATAACTTGGGCATGCCTAGGTGCTATACACAAAAATAGGTAATGCATGGTTTGTTAGCAATAGTGATGGTGTTGTGATAGTCAATAGGCTTTCAGTGGCTATGGGCTCAAAGCTACTTACTACCTTGCATTCTCTTTCCACAAACCCTTTGTATCTGGATATTTACATGTTCCTCCCTGTGTGAGTTTTTGACTTTTGTCTTTGCTTTCAAACCAATGTGGCAGCAGTGTATTTTTTTTTAAATCCCCCTTTTCTTGGCAGGATGATTAACCCACAATCAAATCTAAAGTCCTGTTTGCTTGCCTGACATACAGGTGAAGGGGCAGGATGATGGTGCCTTCTCCAAGTGCCCCGTTAGCTAGCCCTGTTCTTGTAAGCCGGGCAGTCCTGTGCCTCTTTCCAAGGAAAGTGGAGCCCCAAGCAGAATGGAGCAGCTGGTGTGACAGACTCATGTCACTGCACCTGCAAAGTACAACAAAGCTGGTGGGATCTAATTTCAGGACAGGCAGCCTTGGTGCTGTTGTTCCTTTTACAAATACTCTTTAACACTTCATCCTCCCTGGAGGAGACTTACAGGGGGATAGCCTGGAGGTAGCATCCATGGACTCTCATACGCCAGGGAGTTCAGGGATAAAGCTTGAAACTCTATGTTACAGCTGCCAATTCAAAGGATGATTATTCTGGCTCTGCCAAGATGGTTGTGCTTCAGAAGTATGGAAGCAGGTGAGAGGGTGTAGTATGCAGCAGGGCAAGGTGAATACCTCAGGGGTAACCTCCCCTCTGAGGTTCAGGGCCTGTGAATCAGACTCTTAGCCAAGCCCTCCTGTCTTGGCTCACAACTAAATGATCCTTTCTGTGCAACAAAATTAGCACAAGGGCCATGTAGCTCTATGTTTTAACCTGCAGCCTCAGTTTCCTTTATAATCCTCCTTTTTCAGGGAGGTGAATCTGTCCTAGCTTAACTGTGGATGCCCCAAGTTCTGCAGATCTTGAAGTGTTTGTGCTGAAGTTCAGTCCATCCATGCTGCTTGGTAGACCCCTTTGTTTCTGTAGTCCCTGTATTACAGGTTGAACCTCTCTAGGTTGGTACCTTCAGGACCTGACTGGTGCCAGATGAGAGAATTTGCTGGACCATGGGAGGTCAATATTGCCTATCACATTGCCAATACTTCCACTTCTTGGAGAAGCCATGCCTCTCAGTCACTGAGTAATGTCTGGGGAGGAATCATAGCTGGATATAAGCGCACAGATACAAGTGCTGTTATGTGCCCCCTCATATCTAGTTACAGGGTAGCAGAGAGAGCGAGAGAGACATATGGTATTTTAAAACCTTTCATTCCCCTCCTTGTTGAGGGCTGATTAGCTCCTAGAATTTAGAACTGCCATTGTAATGTTATTTACTACCTGGACTTTACTAGCTGTGACATAATTTTATGACCCAGTGCATCTCCCCTTGGATTAACTGTGATCTCCTTTGCAAACTCCACTGAAGCACATGATGAAATTGCAACCATTTTTTTAAGCAGCAGGAAATGAAAAGGAGAGTCCTGTAAACTTTCAGAGTGGATCACAGAAAGGAATCCATAAACATCAAGAATATTACTTTACAGCTAAGCAGTAAAATGAACACCAGCATGTGATTTACTCTAGAGCTGCTTACATATTGCTCTTCCTGATCCACTTTGAAAGTTTATGGTTGAGCTTTCTTTTTCATTTCCTGTTGCTATAAACATAGCAGACAGCTCTGAAAGGGGGCTCATTGTAGCTTGTAAGAGTAAGTCTAGTTTTATTATAATTTATTCTGCAGCTGATCCATACAGACATTCCAGTAAGTACGTACCATATTACAGCTAATCTCATACTCATGGAGTTAATCTGCCTTTAAAAATGATAGAGGGATGCAACTTGTGTTTATATTTTTATGAAAGTGGCATGAGCTTTTCATTTTGTCTCATACTCATGTTAGTTGTGTAAATATGGTCCATCCATTTTTTATCCCTTAAGTCCTTCTTAATGACCTGTTTCTGCTGTGGTGCTTACAGAGAAACAAGTTGACTTGCATATATAATAGCCTGCTGTTTTCCACTGTCCCCTAACCTTGGTCTACTGGTTTGTCCATAGACTATGAGCTGCTCGAAGCAGGGACTGTTGCTTGTAGTGTTTGGAAAGCACTTAGTACATAGCTGGAATTACCATAAATCCTCCCACAGTTCTTTGTGCTTGGCTTCCCAAATGACATCATTGGGCTTCTTGTGGGGCAGCAGAACCATGCCTCTGTTTCACAAGTTAAATGCTTACAAGTGTAGGAAAAGAAGGGTAGGCCAAGGGACAGCGGCCTTACTTTGAACTTCAGAGATCTAGATTCAGCCGCTGGGTTTCCCATGCTCCGCCTGTGTGGCCATGAGCAAGTCATTCACATCTCTGGCCCAAATGTATTTAGGTGCCTAGCAGCGTCCCCTGTAAGCTGAGTGCTTGGGTGGCCACCCAGGAGAGAGTCAGGCACTGCTCTGCTAATTAGCAGTGTGCCCACAGCCAGCAGCATGTGTTTCTTATGGTGTGAACATCAATACCTGTCTCAGTGCACATAACCAAATTTATTCTGTACATGGATGTTAAAATGTAGAGGGAACACTGGTGCCTAGCTTCTATTGAAATCATTGCAAGTTAAGTGCCTAAAATGTAATGCTGCTGGACCTCAGTGCCTCATCTTTACAGTGCAGACAACAGCACTGTCAAGGTGTATGAGGCTACACATGGATTAAAGAATGTGAGAAGTTCAGATACTAGGCTCAAGAGGGCCATCTACCTGAAGCAGACATGGGAAAACTGCCCTAAGGAGGGGTTAACAAGAGGCAGCTGCTTTTCTGCACTCCTTTGGTTGGATAAAGGAAGGCAGCTGCACTCTTACCAGGACACAAGGAAAACAAGTGGACCATGTTAAAAACTTGTCCTAATGGAAGTGACTGCCCTGAGGAAGGGATGGCGGGGGGAGAGAGAGAGAGGTCTATCAAAGGAAATGGGCAGAAAAGAGCTAGCCGGAGAAGCTGGGAAGGTTTGTTAATTTTCCTATTGTTGCCTGGAAATGGAAAGTTAAAAGTATTCCAGGTGATGAGTTTTATGGGTCTGTGGTACCACGTCTCCAGCAATGTTCAGGAGCGTGGCCTGGCTCCTCCAGTGTTTGGGTTTATATTTTCAGAGCTGTCCTGTCTATAGCATGGATGGGGGCAAATGTCTGGGGCCCCACACTAGAGCAGAGCTGGGAGGTAAGCAGGTGGCCTGGTTTGGGGTCAGACTGCTCTGCCTTGCTTCATCCTGCCCAGATCCCAGGATCACTTGAGAAAGGGTGGGGAGAGATGGGGTGGGTGGGAGCTTGGGGTGGGGGTGGCATGGGGGGATAGAGCAGAGTAGAATGGGCTGAGGCTGGGTCACTTGTTGCAGCTGGCACCAGTGCCCCTGCTGACCACCCTGGACCCTGCATCCCTCTGAAATGTGGGGCCCATGGTGGTTGCCATGGTCTGGCCTATGGATGGGATGATTCTGCTTGGATCCCTTCTGGGCACCACCAAAACTTATACAAACCTGGCACCTCAGCCAACTCAGGAGGGAACTTTTTGCGTCCAATTTGAGAAGTGAGATGGGCTGAGACTGCTTGCTTTTGCACACATCCAAGGCTTCCTGAGTCCTGCTCACTAGCCACTTTGCTGGTCAGGTGGGAATAGCACATGATCATCCAGCTGCTGTTATGTGCCCATAGTAGATCCCTCTAAGGCAGGGGTGGACAGTAATTTTCACAGAGGGGCCACTCCACAAATTTTGGTATTGGTGATGGGCCAGGTCTGGCTCCCTGGAAGGGGCAGGGCCCGACGCAGAAGGGCTTGGGGCTAGGAGATACAGAGACAGGGTGTGTGAGCGACAGACCCTGTGATGCAGACTGAGAGTGTGCTGCATTGTCTATGTGACAGTGACTATGTGTGTGTGGAACAGGCTGGGTATGTGTGTCAGTGGCACAATGTGTGTGGTGGCTGCTGCTGGGTAAGCTACCCTCTGTCTCTAAGGGAAATCTGTCCTGCTCTGCTGTCTCCCCTCTCCCCTGTTCTGCACTCCTGAGGAGTCACTTACCATCCATGCTTCAGATGGGAGCACCTCCGCTGTATGTCTCTTTCTCCCTGCTCTGTGGAGTTGTGGTACAGGGGCAGGAGAACACCCTGACTTCAGCACTATCCTCTCCCTTCTACTCCCTCTGCACAGCTAGCAGGAGAACCCTTAGTGCAGCTCAGCTGCAGATGGAAAAAGCGGGTGGAGGGGCCGCTGAACACATGCTGCTGGCTGTAAATATGCTCAATCTGCTAATCAGCTGAGTGGGCCGGAGAGAAATGCCCGGCAGGCTGGATCCAGGCCCTTCATGTGTGTGGTGGTTTTTGGCTCACCCCTCCTCTAAGTTTAGATATCTGCTTCACCCCAGACCATGATTTTCATTCTCAATTGTCCTGGTAACCTGTGTTACTGTTAAGCTGCTTAGGAGAGATTCAGATGCTGCCCAGCTGATTACCAGAGTGCCCAGAGCATTTTCTTTTGTTTTTTTCTACTGGTAGTACATGTTCATACATGCACTGGTGCACATAAAAAAATATTCTGCCATGGATGGAAAAATCCAGAAGTGGATGAAAAAAGATTGGAAGGACCATGGCTGGTAACTTCAGCATTCTTTGAGTGCGCCTTCAAATGTGTCTCAGAACAAGCGGTAGCAGGAAACCAAGGTTGAGTTAGAAAAGGATATGCCTCTCAGGCCATTGTGATCTTGAGAACATGTTACACACTTGCAGATGGAGTGGTTAATGTTTTAAAGAGCTGTGTGAACTCCTCAGGTATACTAAAGAGAGCCTCCTCTTTTGGATGAACTTTCACGTAGAAGTGGTGTGAAAGTTGAAAGCCTGGCAAGCAGGATATTAAACTCTCATTAGTGTCACAGTGTATGCTAAAACTCATGTAGGCCAGTATGCTGGCTACTTGCATCACTGATGGCTTTTATTCTAAACTCTGCTTCACCAGCATAAACTGGCAGCAACTCTGTTGAAATGTGTGGCATTGCACTGGCATGAGATCAGAACTGGGTGTTGAGAACAATCATTCATTTTCGAGTTCTCTGGATGGAGAGCCCATATCCATGCAAATAGAAGAGCTTTGATCATAAGCCACAGAACTGTGGGAATAAGTATTATCTGAGATGATTTTTGTTCATGAAAGTTTTTTTTTTGTCTTTCCCCTCCCCCTCCACAAGTAAGTTATTTTAGCCCATCTGAAAAAAGACCATACAATTTGTTGGACCTTGGAGTATTTCACATGGAGCCGTTTGTCTAGTAGTAGAAATGAGTCCATCCAAACTTATGCAGTTTTTGAGGTTTAATACACTTTGCCTCTTTTAAATTCGTGCCTCCCATCCCACATCCAGTAAACGAATGATACTGTTCATCTTCTGCTATAGCCATGAATAGGATTGTATTCTGGAATACAAATGTATATTGGGCTGTAGGCAGCACTTCAGTGTACTGCCCACCAGTGTGATGGCTTTGAATAGTTACGCACCCATACAGCAGAGCTTACGTTACGGGTTCTCAAACCTCAGTTTCCCCCACAGTGATCCCCTTCTGACAACAAAAATTACCTTGAGGCTGCAGGAGGCAGGGACTGAAGCCTTAGCCTTGCATTCCCAGGTCAGGGGGCAAAGCCAAATTCCAAGGGTTTTCAGCCCCAGCTGGTGGATCTATAACCTGAACCCTGCCACCTGTAGCTGAAGGCCTTGGACTTCAGCTTTGATCCCGGACCCCAGCAAGTCAAATGCTAGCCCTGCTAGCCTCCATTATACACTTTGGTGTCCCAACCAGTGTTTCCTCCAATTTTTCCCATCCATGAGCAGAATAAATTTTATGTGCACCAAGGCATGTGCAGTTGTGCACCTCCAACAGAGAAACACACACTGCTTGCTGTGGACGCTCTGCTAATCAGCTCAGCGGAACCTGAATCTCTCTTGGGTAACTACCGAAGCATTCAGGTTAGGAGTCAAAAATAGTTTTGACACACATTTTGAAAGTTGCTGGCTAAGGCTGTTTGAGCAGAGGCTTTTAGTGGACCATTACGCATACATCTCTTATTTGAAAGCAAGCCTCCTTCAAATCTAACTCTTGCTTCCACCTGTGTAGCATCCTGATAGTTTGTCACTTTCTTCCCCCACAGATACTGAAGGTTACCTGGCAGATGGGCTGGAGAATGAGAACCTGAGTGCTAGAGCAAGAGACCAGAGAGAGGCACTCCTGGTAGGATTCCAGCAAGTCAAGGCCAGGTTGGTGTTTCGTCCATGCTACGTTCCAAGGGGAGCAGATTAGCAAGACCAACACATGCCGAACTGGTTTGGCTCCCGGAGCAGGGGTCTAAGGAGTGCCTCCAAAAGCACCATTAGCTCACAAGCAGGGAGCCCCAGAACCAGTGATTTTGGTTGCAGCAGTTAGGTGCTAAATGGCCAGATAGAGCTGGGCCTTAAAGACTTAACTAAAATCTTTCATGTGCCGCTCAGCTGTGCCTGTTCCTTGGAGGAGCAATTGGATGAAGCTATGGGTGTTTAATGCCAATTGCATTGACAGAGGGTGCATGGGAGTTTAAGCTTTGTGCACTCAGTAAGAATGTGTGCAGGAGGTGAGCTACTTCCAGATGGGATTTTTCTGACTGTAACCTGTTTTATTCTAGTGTAAGCTATGTAGGGCAGGGATGATGCCTTGTGTATTTGCACAGCTTCGACCAAGATACGTAGCTCTTGTGTAGCAGTTTAATGGCCGTGTCTACACTAGCCAAAAACTTCGAAATGGCCAGGCAAATGGCCATTTTGAAGCTTACTAATGAAGCGCTGAAATGTATATTCAGCGCCTCATTAGCATGTGGGCAGCCGCGGCACTTTGAAATTGACGTGGCTCACCGTTGCGCGGCTCGTCCAGACAGGGCGCCTTTTCGAAAGGACCCCGGCTACTTCGAAGTCCCGTTATTCCTATGAGCAGATAGGAATAAAGGGATTTTGAAGTACCCGGGGTCCTTTCGAAAAGGAGCCCCGTCTGGATGAGCCGCGCAGCAGCGAGCTGTGTTAATTTTGAAGTGCCGCGTCCGCCCGCATGCTAATGAGGCACTGAATATGTATTTCAGCGCTTCATTAGTAAACTTCAAAATGGCCATTTGCATGGCCATTTCGAAGGTTTTGGCTAGTGTAGATGTAGCCAATCAGTAGATCTCAAAGTCCTTTACTAAAGAAGTAATTAGCCCCATTTTACAGGTGGGAAAAACTGGGTCACAGGGAGGGAAGTGGCTTATCCCAGGTCACCCAGTGGCAGAATCCAGGATTTGAACCCTCATTTTCTGAGCTCTTAGTCTATGGTTCCATCCACTAAATCATGCTGCCCTTTTTAGGATGCTGGTGGTGTCAGAAATCATGCAATGAATCTCTCTCCTTTATGGAGGTTTTGAAAACAAGCCTGAATATTCATATATGTGAGTAAGCTACTTTTCCTTATACCAGATTGGAAGGGTGACACCTGTTTCTAAAGGTGTACATAAGAACAGCCATAATGGGTCAGACCAAAGGTTCATCTAAGTCAGTATCCTGTCTTCTAAGAATGGCCAATGCCCGCTGCCCTAGAGGGAATGGACAGAATGGGTAATCATTGAGTGATTCATCCCTGTCACCCATTTCCAGTTTCTGGCAAATAGAGGCTAGGAACACTATCTCTGCCCATCCTGGCTAATAGCCATTGATGACATATCCTACATGAATGTTATCTACAGTAAATTCTTTCATAGCCGGCAGCCCTGTGACCAGGAGGTTGCCTGATATTCAAATATTCTGAATAATAGAGAAGTGTACTTAGCAATGCATAACACTAAAGAAAAACAAGATTAGAGATTAAGAAACAAACAAAAATGTCTGCAGAGTACTTTACAATACTAGTGCTGTTGGTAAATACACTGTAAACTTATACTGTGTTTGCTGTATTTATTTGTATTTACTTTCACTATTTACTGTACTTATGGAAAACGTAACATAACGTTACTTATGATAAAATGCCGGTTATTTGAGAGTTCCCAATGATAGAATGCTGGATATGAGAGTGTTTACTGTAGTTTTTGAATCTGTTAGAGTCTTGGCCTTCAGAACATCCTCTTGTAGGGAATTCCACAGGTTGACTGTGTGCTCTGTGAAGAAATATTTCCTTTTGTTTTAAAGCTGCTGCCTATTAATTTCATTTGTTGAGGCTTTGTGTGTTAGAGACTCAGCCCAGGTCTTAGCAGTTAGAAGTGTGTGTTTCCTGGGTTTTGACCAGTCACAGAGATGGTGTGCCATCTGCAGAGTTCAAGGCTAGGTTTGAATTTGGGTTCCAGGATCCCCAAAACTTTGAGGATGCTGGGATTCTGGAGTCTATCACAGGGCCAAAACATGAAGTGAATTACTCTCTCTGGGGTTTAAATGTGCACTGTGTTGACTTACTGGGAGAAATTCTTCCCCATGGAACAGCATGGATAGAAAATTGGGAGAACTAAGATAGCTAAGGTCCTGGGAGGTGAGTTCTGCCTATGGTTTTCAGGTGGAGACATGCTCCAGAACTCAGTGATAGTCTGGTCTTTATAGGATGTGAACCTTGGCACTGGGGGCGTTAAGATCTGGTGATAAAACTCAGGGGCATGACAGGTCTAAGTATCCAGTTTAAATAAAACTACAGCCAAGTGCTTGAGATGCAGTGTGCGTTATCCTTTGGAAGGGCACAGCCGGAGTCTATTCCCCACACTCCCACTGAAGAACTTTGCAAGATGTCCTGCTGTATTTTAATCGATCTTTCCTGCTGGCTAATTAAACATCAGTTTTATTCAGCAACTCCAGACTGTAATTATCAGCCTGGGTTGTCCTGAATAATTGAAGCAAGCTGAATGCGGGAGAAGACAGGAGCCTTCAGAAAATGGGACTATGGCATCTGCAAGGGAGCAGTGCCATGGAAGATAACATCCTTCAATATTTGAATGCAAGGTGCATTGCTACCTGTTTGTTTTCTCCTATCCATGTAACTGGCTGTCAATGTTGGGCTAAAGCAGCCCCATCCTGCTGGCAGGTACTCATTCTGCTGGGTTCTTCTGCTCATTTAGCAAAGCCAGTGGCTTGGTACCCACTGGATTAGGGGGAAGAGTGAATTCAGGCTGTCGGTTGAGTTGTACTTGGTGGTAGTGTTTAGGAGAAGGTAACACATGAATATGAACCACCTCTGGTGCAGCCTTTGCAATATAGCAGGAAAGCACATGGTGGTCCCATCCCCAAGCATATGGGAGACCATATGGGACCTTCTTTGGCTCCCTTTGAAATTCCTGTAAACCTGGCTGTGGCTCTAAGAGGTGCTGGTCTCTGTAATTCTTTGCAATGGGCTTATGTGGAGACAGAAGTGAGAAAGCAGCTGTCCCAGAGTGGATGCTGCAATGCAGCCTTGGTTTTCTGGTTGCTCTTTTCTTGCCTGGTGGCGGGTGGAGAACGGAGTGTTTGAATGTTGCTGTTCTAACCTGAAGTGTTCAGAAAAAGATTTGTGGTAGCAGCTTACTGTAATAATAGCCACCTTCTTCTCTAAAGCATCTAACCAGATCTTGTTCTCAGGGCCTGGCCTAGATTAGTCTCTTCGGGGAGCTTGCTGTGGTTTTTGTGGTATGTATTCAGGAAGTCATCAGCATCGTATTCAGGAAGTCATCAGCGTCATCAGTGCAGGCATTCTTTTTGCTTTTTACTTTTTTGTATCATGAAAGATGGCTCTGGGCATAGAACTTCATTATTCAGATTGATAATAGAGATAAGTCACCTGCTTAACCATGGAGGGGGAAAGGGGAAGAGACATCCCTGATGGGGAAGGGCCTTTTATAGGGCTTGTGCTTCTGAGCCTAGCTCAATAGCTGCTCCTGTAACTTGGCCTTCAAGTGTTTATTCTACTGCCCTCTCAATGGTCTAATAATGTCATCAGTGGGAATCTAACAATTAAGTTTAAAGTGCAGAGCATTGCTCCATCTTCATATGCTGCTTGTTGAGGATATATAGAATCCAGCTGTAATTAGCTGGGGAGAAGCAGAATTGTAGCCACGTCCTCAGAGATGTTCAGATGCTGAACTGCCATGGGGTCTGGGCCTAACACCTTGGTTTCATGAATCCATGAGAAACGTGTGACTTTCAGGAATAGCTTCCCCTTATTCCACTTCGGTATCTGGGAGTAGCTCTGCTGGAGCATGCCCAGTGTTCTGGCTGAGGGCTGAGTTCTAGTCCTCCTCAATCTTCTACAATTTGTCCCTTGAGCAAAGTCTACAAATGTCTCCCTCCTAGAATATCCATGTGTGGCTCTGAGAGTACTTTGAGACCATTGGTGTTTGTTGCAGGGGTTAATCATAGAACACTAGAACTGGAAGGGACCTCGAGAGGTCATCAAGTTCCAGATCAAGTTTAATGTGCAGTGTTGTGCCATCTTCTTATGCTCATGATCAAGCACTGTCCAGAGTCTCTAGACCATCCCTGATAGGTGTTTATGTGAGCTGCTCTTAAATATCTTCATTGATTGGAGATTCCACAACTTCTGTTCGCAATTTATTCCAGTGTTTAACCACCATGACAGAGTTTTTCCCAATGTCCAAACCTAAACTTCCCTTGCTGCAATTTAAGCCCATTGCTCCTTGTCCTATCCTTAGGCCAAAGGGAACAATTTGCTGGTGCAGTTGCTCACAGACAGACTCAAACCTGGGACCTCTGGGGCTTTGTGCAGGGGCCTCTCCAGTTTCATGTAAAAGCCAGTAGCTGGCTCTGTCAGCTAAGGCTGTACAGGAGACTCATTCTTTCTCTCTCCAAGTGGTCTAGGTGTCACTACATGGGACAGTGAAGAACAACCCTAGGTGTATACGCTGGCAAATAAGTCAATTAACTAAAAGCAAAGTATTTGTGGCGCTGAAAATCTGCTTGCAAAGTAGCTCTTGTGAAAATGAGCGGAGGAATTATATTCTTCCTCCCGAGCTCTCAGATTGTCAGACAATCTTGTTTTGGGGCCCAGTTGGCTCAGTGGGTTTGTTTCAAAGCTGTTTGCTGAGAACATCAGGCTTCTGTTAGGCTGGGGTGTGTGCTATTGGCTGGATTAGCACCAGATGTCTGACACTTGGGAAGAAATGGATATGTGACTCCACTGGGGAGCCCAGCCCCCTCTTGGCCCTTTGGGAAGAACAGTAACCAAGAAACTGTCAAAATGCTGAAGTGAGGTCATCTATCAGCAAGGGCAGAGACAGGAAATGAGATTGATTATTAAAAATAGGGATAGTTCCTCAGTGGTCCGTTCTGAGCCAGCCAGTTGTCTAAATTCACTGTTGGAAGGATAGTTTGCAGCCAATGGAAGCCACTTCTTGGCGTTGGTTATTCAGTTTCAGCAAGGCAAAATGTTCAAGAAGAGCTAGGCAGAAAGGGTTAAGTATTAAGCTGCTTGTGCCCCCATCTCCCTGTGTTTTGATCTGTGAGCTGCAGTCATTTGCAGAATCTATAACTGCACCCAAACTCCAGACCTTCTAGTGCTTGAGAAGCAGTGTGGTCCTATGGATAGAGTATTAAACTGGGAATCGGAACACAGGTTCTAGGACAGGTGCAGGACCTACAACTACAATCTGGGTCCTTAAATGCTGCTGTAATAACCATGTGTGTTCTGAAGGATCAAATGTCTTTTTCTGTGATAAATACATATTAAAGTCAGTGTCCCCAGTAAGCGGAGCACTTACGCAGCCACCCAAGAGAGATTCAGGTGCTGACTCACTGATTAGGAGAGTGCCTGCAGCCATCCACAGCCAGCAGCTTGTGTTTCTATGATGGTACACATCTGCACATGCGTTGATGCACATAAAATTTACACCATCCATGAATGGAAAAAATTACAGGGAACACTGATTAAGACTGGTATTTATTTTCAGTATTATATAGTCATGAAACTATGACTATGCATATTTGATCCCTTTTATGCTTTCAAGCAGTGCACAAGCATAGTCCCGAAGAAGAGTGATTACTGCACTTGGTGTCAGGCTGCTTTTCAAAGATTTTGAAAGGCTGGATACATCCCCTGTGGAATTATAGGAAGGATTAATTTTGGCCCAGTATGTTGGAGCTTCAGTATCCTGAATGATGTCACTGACAGTGTTTTGTCAAAGAATTAGGTAATCTTCTACATCAGTGGGTTTAGAAGTGTTTACATATCATCTTAAACTTCCCACTTACTCTGTTCTAGAGCCATAGCCAAACTGCAGTGTGGCCAGCTCACTTTTAAAGTTACATTGAGGTGAATATGCCCACATCTGAAGAAATCTTTTATAGCAGACTTCCAAGTGTCCTTAACTGAGCTAGGCACTGCTTTAATAAACTTCTAATCAGATTAACCGCATCTGTTATCTTAATTTCCAATCTTGCTTGGTAAAATTTTACTAGTGGAGTGCAAGAGGCAGCAATTTCAGGGTAATTTTGGTTCGTTAGTGTAACTGCCCTGCATGTAATTTTCACCAATATGAGGTTCATTATCCTGCATAATGTACAATATGGAGATAAAAGGGAATTTAAGAATGTGACCTGGTAGTCAGGCAGATAATCAACCACTGCATACTACCCTCAAGGCTGGACTGGCCCCTCTACAATGTCTTTAATTAGCCCAAGCACTGTTTTTCATCTGTCATTTATTCAGGAAGCTGACATTTGTTTCACTTGGTTGTAGGATTTTGTTAAGTATGAGAAATGGTTCAGGTTCACCACTGGATAGGGATTTATTTCACAAGCAATGTTTCATTTACTCTTTTGCTATCCATGTGTGGATTTTTTTTTCTATTCAGGTGCAAAATAATTTTATGTGAACTGAGGCGTGTGCAAATATGCACCACCCATGGAAACACTAACCTAATGGTGGGCACTTTGCTAATCACTTGGGTGGCATTTGAATTTCTCCTGGGCGGCTGCCAAGTGCTCAGCTTACAAGGATACTGTTCATAGGGTACCTGAAAAGTCTTTTGCCAGCCTATAAATATCCAAAAGCTTTTGAGGTGCATTTTCTGTCCCTGCAAACCAGCTCTGTCATTCCCGCATATTGCTTGAGGTGGAGAAAAATCATTTGTGAAAAAAATCCTTCCCTTCTGCAGTGTCAGCATTCATGCTAACCTTAACTTTTCAAAAAGCTCAGGACTATATAAGGTTTCTGTTTTTACTTTGTGAATCTCTTGCTGTCTATTCAGTGCTGTACATGTGAAGACCGTGAAGGTTGGCTCCGTCATGTTCAAACATCTTGGAGCCAAATTCAAACCAGGTGCAACCTGATTGATTGATTTATACATGGGATGAATTCTTGCCCCCAACCCCCAGTTTTCCAGTAACTTAGTTTGGGACCATCCGGGTTATGATCCTTTCAGTAATTTGCATCATTTGCCATTCTGTCTGATAAAATTACCCGTTTCCCGTCCATTTCCTGGAGGATGCATTGTTAATCTGAAACCTGAGGCCTGTAAATGATGGAGACAGGGGTAACCAGAGTCACCATAGAGCCTGCTGCTGCTTCTGTAACATTTAGCTGAGAAAAACATTTGAAGTGTTCATAAGAGGACCTGCTTAATGGCGAGCCCAGATTCCTCCCCACTACTCTGCATTTTTTTCACTGCTTGAAATCTTGTTTAGCATTGATTTTTATCCCCCACCCAACATTTAAAAAAAAAAATTCTGCAGCAAACACATTAGACTTAGCCTTAAAATATGTATTTAATGTCATCTGTGGTGATATGAGTATGCTTAATTGGATGAGAAAATGCAGGAAATTTGATTGTAAACTGACTGGATTTTATGGGTCCTGCAGAAAGTGAGTCTCAGAGAAAAGTGGGATTAGTATTTAGGGACCTTTTAAGGCCAAAAGAGAGCGTTATGATCTTATGAACAAAGCCAATGATTCTTGTATCTATCACAACAACTTTATTGTCTGTTTGACTCATTATTTAGCAATTAGATTTGTCAGCTGGGAAGCAGAGTCTTGTCCAGCAACTCTCAGGATCAGTGGTGGCAGACAATGGGAGTGGAGAGTGCACCATGCTTTGCAGTGCCAATCTAATCTTAGATCCAACTCTGATCTTGCTTTGACTGTGGAAAGCCAGGAGTAGCTCTCTTTAAGTCAAAGGAACTGTACCAGAGTAAGATTTAGTGTTGTTATTAAAGAATTGGATTTGTATTTTGGAAAATGAGTTCCGTTTCTGGCTCTGCCATTGATCCACTTTATGTCCTTGGGCATGTCACATCACCTCTCCATGCCTGTTTTCGTTCCTGTAAAGTAGGGGTAATGACAGTGACCTTCGTGAAGATTTAATGTTGAAAACTGCAAGACTGGGGCATTGTAATGGTAATAGGATCCTACATAGTGGCTCAGCAGAATTTGACTTTTATCAATGAATTACACTATATACACATAGAGCGTCTACACTAGCACACTACGTTGAAGTAGACTGTTTCAAAGTAAGGACGTCAAAATAGGCTACTTTGACGTGTATCATCTACACATCCTCCAGGGCTGGTGCCGTCGACGTTCCAGGTCAAAGTAGCGACGGGGAATATCAAAAGGAGCCGCCCCGGAAGGGAGTGTGGAGCGTCCACACACACAAGCGCTCCCCATCAAAATAAGGGGCCAGCAAAGCCCCAAGCCACTCCCTTAAAGGGCCCCCCCAGACACACTTGTCCTGCACAGCACAAGATCCACAGAGCCGACAACCAGTTACACACCCTGTGCACTCAGCATGGACCCCCAGCAGCAGCAGCCAGAAGCCCTGGGCTAAGAGCTGCTGCATGCAGTGACCATAGAACCCCTCGGGGGCTGGACAGAGCGTCTCTCAACCCCTCAGCTGATGGCCACCATGGAGGACCCCGCTATTTCGAAGTAACGGGACGCAGATCGTCTACACATGCCCTACTTCGACGTTGAATGTTGAAGTAGGGTGCTATTCCCATCTTCGGATGGGAATAGTGATTTAGACATCTCACCACCCAACATCGATTTCAACATTGAAAAAGCACACAGCGCGTGTAGACGTGACACGTGCTATTTGGATGTTGTGCTGGCTACTTCGAATTACCTGGCTCGTGTAGATGCACCCCCAGCGATACATACTTACTCCTTTTTGATGATCAGAATGTGCTGATAGGCACAGTAAGAAAAAACCCCAGCTTCTTAGCATCTGAGGCTGCCAACAGAAATGCTGGGCCCGTGAGAGGAGGGTGGCTCTGGGTCCCAGGCAGAAGTGGCATGTCTGTGTTTCTCCTCATGGTGCACATCTGCACATACCTCGGTGCACAAGAGCCTCCCCCAGCCAGTTCTTCTATGCTGCCCAGTCTGTGCCAGGTGGGGCTCTGGCAGTAATTTAAAGGGCTCTGGGTGCCCCATGCTGCTGCTAGGTTAGTGTGGGATTGCCACATTAGCATGGAGCTGCACCATAGGTGGGGCGGGGGGGCTGGTGCGCACACACACAGTGGGCAGAAGCTGCCACTTCAACCACGATTTAAAAGTGCCAGGGAGCCCTGGGTGGCCTGGGCTCCCCCAGTGCCACACCGCTACCATAATTTTAAATTGCTGTGATTTAAAAGCAGCAGGGAGCTTCCAGCTGCTGCCATGGTACTGGGAGCTCTGGGTTCTTTTTGGATTGCCCAGGTCCATGGGAAATTGCCCCCTTAGTTCCCCCCAACCGTCACTGGCCCTGTTTAAGGGTTATAATGTGGTGACGTGCTGAATCTCAATAACTGTCATTAAGTAATCGTCTGTTCTCCTTCATAATTTCCTGTGAACGCTGATAAATAAACATTGTTCTTATCTGTTGAAATGATGATTAAAAATGAGCTCTTCCAAGTCTGTCTATGGGGGAGTGGAGACCTCTTGAAGAGCTGGTCATTTAGTTCTCCAGCTGCAAAAAGACAATGCTGCTTCATTTCCACTCAGTTAATTATGTCTGTGTAGAGTGCATCCACTTCGGATATGTACATCTAATCAGGCTCCAGAATGTAAAACTGAGTTCCATTTAGAATTTGTAAATTGCATAGGACTTGTAGAATATGACTGGAATGTAAATACATTAGAACCAGGCCCTGAATGTCTTTCAGGAAACAAATACAAACATTTGCCAGAAAGTGCAGCTTATGTACAAGTTTAATGCATAACCTCATTGGCTGTGAGAATGGGTTTTTTATTTAAATAAAATCCTGTTTTGGGTACAATGCATGCTCCACTTTTGGTTGGGTCTAGCCACATGCTTATGGTCTAAATAACAGCCATGTTTAATGTTCCCTCTATTTTTTTATCATCCATGCATCATAAAGTTTGTCTTGTGCACCTCCAGGAGAGAAACAGGCCGCCGGTTGTGGGCATTGTGGGCACTCCACCAAGCAGCTGGGCAGTAACTGAATCTCCTCTGGGTGCCTGCCAAGTGCTCAGGTTACAAGGAACACTGGCTGTGGGTAGGGTTTTCCACTGGGCCAGTTTGCCGGTGACTTGGGGTGATTTTTAGCTGCATTATGTAGCATGGGACATGTCACTTGCTGGTTTGAATTAGAGTATGTGGTGGGCTCTCTGAGTTGAGGTCTCTAAACCAAGATTAAGAACAGCCACTCTGGGTCAGAGCAATGGTCCATCTAGTCCAGTATCTTGTCTTCCAACAGTGGTCAGTGCTAGATGCTTCATCAGGAATGAACAGAACAGGGCGCTGATCAAGTGATTCATCATCCCATGTCACACTGAAGACATCCGTAACTCCGCTGTAGGATATGAGTCTTTTACAGAGATGGGTAGGTGACCTGTGATTTGTGCGGGGGCGGGGGGCATTTGCCAGTTCTCCAGGACTGGCCTGGGGTCTCCTGGAATTCCAATCAATCTCCTGGTGACTATTGAAATCCATTCTGGAGCTCTGAAGAGGATATTTAAAGAAAGTGAGACTAAGTTTGAAACAAAAATTCTCCTGGAATAGTTTCAATTGGAGTTGAAAACCCTGGAGGTCAGATTAGCTGCTTTTGGTATTCCATTCTGACCAGTTAAAATTTTAGCTGTGTATCACTAGTTCCTTAGCTTTATAATGCAAATCAGAGATTTTTCTGGGTTAGATTTTTCATTTACGTGTCACTTCAAAGTTCTCTTTGTACTGTAGTGGCTTTTTTATTTATTTTTAAAAAGCTTGTTTTGTGGCCCAGACACTAAATCACTTTCTAGCCCCTCCCATTCTCCCTGCTCTAATGCAGGCTGCTGCTTCCCATTTTTCCAAGGCACTCAGCAGAGCAGCCTCTTTCCTTCTTCGCAGGGGACCGGTCCTGCCACGATGGCTAAACTAAAAATAGCAGGCATTGGAGAAAGAGTTAAACAGAGACAAAAATAACCATGCTAAATCAAGCTAATAGGACACGAGGGAAACGTGTTTAATGTCTTGTGAAAGGTGGGGATTGTCTGGGCCTGATTCTGATGCCTCACTGGTGAGTGATTAGTAACAGAGAGGAAGCCGTGCTAGTCTATACACTATCAAAACAAAACTTAAGAAGTGGGTCTGTCCCCCGAAAGCTCACCTACTAAACCATTTTGCTAGTCTTTAAAGTGCTACTTGACTGCTTTTTGTTTTGATGGTGAGTGATTAATGTGAGTTAATTGCAGCTGTACGAGGAAGTGGTCTGAGATCAGGATCAGGCCCTTGGTCCTAAACATATCCCATTGGGTACGTTGTTGGGACATAATGAAGCAAGTCAAACACTTGGAATTTGTAAAGTTGGTGGTTTATTTGCCAGAAGAAATTGCTGTAACGTCATTAGTTTTAAGCATAACCACTTGCTGTCTGCTGACACGGTACTTTAAAATCTCAGGGATGCTGATCAGAGCAGCCCACCTAAGGATGAAAATGAAAACTGGCCTCTTGCTCCATTCTCCTTTTGCATATCACTGAATGGCTAGAGATGATTTCCCGAACTGCTTTGCTAAACTCTGCCTATAGTGCTGCTTCGCTGGCTATGGTTCCAAAGGACTGTGTGCAAACTATATGTGTTACAAATACAGTTATACTTTCTAATGAAGTGACTATATTGGTCATCAGGTTGTCTGTAGGCAAATTTTTGAAGGGAATTTCCCAAATGGTCACATTTCTCAATGGACTGAGCACATGGATAGAAAGGGCCACACTTTGATCAGCTTTTGAATTTTGCTAGCACCTCTGTAGAAGCTTCTATGCGAGGATCTTGAAGCACTCTGAAAACATTAGTAAAGGCATTTCACGAGCAATGAAAATCTATATAGAGGGACAGCAAAGCCAATCTCTTAAATCTCCCTTTAAGCCTGCTTTTTAGAATTGAAATGGGGTGCATGCAGTGGGCAGGCCCAAACAAAATAAGCAGCTAGTCAAAAATCTCACATGAAGCTCTGGCAGAGCCAGGAGTTGGAGACTTGATCTTTTTACTCTGTCCTGTGTCTGAACCATAAGACCATCTTTCTTCCCAGACTTTATTTTTAAAAAAAAAAATGTAAACTAACTTTGTTCTGCATTTATACTTTCTAGAGTGAAAATGATCAAAGCTCGAGACTAAAAGCATACATTGATCTAATGAGATTTAGGTTTTCAGCTGTTTGTTTATCTTTAAAAAAACAAAATTTTTTTTGTAAATTTGATAAGGGTGAAGCTAATGTAGGATTGCTGGTCCAGTAGGAAAGGGAACTCAATTTTGTGTTGTTTTTTTTTTTTTAAACCATTTTACTGTATTAAAAATGACAGAGGTTAGAAACAAAGCTCTTATACTTTTATTGAACTGGAATTGAAAGTGACAGAAAATCGTTGTGGCCCCGGTGCAGTAAATGTTATCACTAAAACATGTTCAGGGGAGATTAGGACAGCTTCTCAAGAACTAGAGACAAAAGTTCACAAAACAAGAAGTGATTTTTTTTCTTCCTGTCCTTGCAATCATTAGTGGCTCAGGAAACAAAAGTATCTCTGCTCTGGGAGACTGCTGAGCTGGGCAAAAGGAGATAAGAAAATGTCTCCACTCTGAGAAGAGCTAGGATGGAGGGGATGGAATAGACTACTTTAACATGACCCTGTAAAAGAGTTTAGAGATGCTGAGAGACCCAGGATGAAAAGCAAAAACAGATTGTTATGGAGTGTAATGGCAAACCCCAACAGTGAGATTCATGAAGGGGAAAATTCTGAGCTATGGGATACTCTGAGGGAGAGGATGCCCATTCGTATTTGTTGTGCGGGTTGGTTGGCTTGTCCCATCTGCTTGTTGTCTCTTTCTATACATTGTGAGGAGTTTCTCTGTGTGGGTAGTGCCAAGCACAACAGAAACAAGCTGTCGTTGGCATTCAGGTATTACCAAAATGTAAACATTTGCATGAATAAAACAGAATACTGTACAATCAAATATTATGCTTCAAGACTTCAGCCTGCAGTGGTCAGGAAGGCTTCCCACGTGTCCCCCCTTCTCCCCATTCCCTATAACACACTTCATCTGATACATCCTGTGTGGTGGGATTTTTCTTTGTTTTTTGCCTATCTACAAAGTATCAGATGGGATACCAGATAGGGCAGGCCAGTGCTAGTTTGTCTTGTTCGAAATGGTGCTGAGGCTGCCTGGGGGGGAAGCGAGCTCCAGCCTTGCCCCTTATGCCCAAGGCCCTGCCTCCTTTGCCAGGTCGACTGTGAGTCTGTGCTTACGGACAGACTGTCACTTTTGGGGCCAGGGGAAATTTGCCCCAGGTCAGACTGGCAGAGTCCTTGTCTGGGCTGCTTTTAACAAACTACAGCCTGCCAGTGCAGGGGCTTGCGATGATAGCGGCACCTCAGTCTCCTCTTCTCTTTGTCAGTGGCACACAACAGTTTGGTCTCCCAAGGACTGAAATGCTTTAATCTAACTAAAGTAATAGAGTTCAGCAGGGCTGTGTCTGAGTGAAATTTAAAGGCCATTGATGGACTGGAGGCCAAACTAAGTGATCTAATGGCTACTTCCTGCCTTAAGCACTACGAAATCTGTTCAATAATGATAGTTAAGGCACAGGAATTGGGAATGGGAAGGCTGTGTGCTGTTCCCGGCCTCTGCCAATGACCTGCTGAGAGATCTTGGGCAAATCATTTCCCCTCTTTGCACCTTGGGTTCCCATCTGTCAAACAGGATAATAATGCTGACCTATTTTGCTCAGCTCTTTGGCCTGCTGAATTGTTAGTGAAGTGTTTTGAGATCTCTGCATGAAAGGGGCTGGAGATGTGATGAGTATTGTAAAACTGACACTTGTATCTTCCTGAATCTTAAAGGCTTCAGTCTTTCCTGAGATTGAATTTTGCAGAGAAGTCTAATTAGAATGGTCAGTGAGCCACCGTTCTTTTTGCTTTGAGGCTGGCAGCACTGCGGAAGAGGAGCCTTGTCTGAGTCAGAAAGGCAGATTGTAGGTGATGGTGGTTTGCAACTGTTGTTTAGAATTTCACGTGAAAGGGGCGGGTGGGTCTTGCATCTGTCTTCCTCTGCTTCCTTAGATAAGCAAAACTGTATGGGAGACTGTGTTTGCTGGGTGCTTTGTGGGTTCCGCAGAAATGCAGGAGAGGGGCAATAGACATAGTCCAAGGAGGGACTATAAAGGCCTTGAATTGTTTAACAGCAACAATTCCTCCTATGATTACCTCTCTCTATGGGCTTGTCTACACTGGGGGATTTATTCTGGAATAACAGGGCATTTAACTCAAAACAGTAACTCCACCAAAATGAATGATTTTTGACAACCCTGCCCCCCTTTCAATTTCGAAATTGACTTTGTACTAAGCAGAGGTAATTATGACTCGGCACCCAAGGAAGTATCCCATCATTGTTCTTATTTCAAAATTGGGCTCTCTAGTGTGAAAGCTCAATTTAAAAATACTCTTGCAGTGTGAATACTTTTTTCAGAAATAACTTATTTTTGATGGTTGAATGTTGAAATAAGTTATTTCTGGAAAAACATATCATGCAGTGTAGTCATAGGAGTTTTTTTCTTCATTTTCTAAATGTGTGGTGCTGGGAGTTAGGTAGTACTGTGTGTAGGGCAGTATGAGTGAAATATGGACCACCACACCTGAGAGAGATTCCAGGGAAGGGATGGAAAAGAGGTTGAGTTTGGTGGCCCAAAGAGATGCCAGTGAAGCAGGTCAGTATTGCTGCAGATAGGATAAGGTGGAGCAATTCTACAGAGGAACATAGGAAGTGGGCAAAATGAACCACACCTTAGTATCTAAAGTTCCCAGCTAGGAGAGTAGAGCAAAGGAGCCTGAGGTAGGGCTGTGTGTCTCTTTCCAGTATTAACACACAGTGGCCGTGTCTACACTAGCCCTAAACTTCGAAATGGCCATGCAAATGGCCATTTCGAAGTTTACTAGTGAGGCGCTGAAATGCATATTCAGCGCTTCATTAGCATGTGGGCAGCCGCAGCGCTTCAAAATTGATGCGCCTCACCGCCGCGCGGCTCGTCCTGACGGGGCTCCTTTTCGAAAGGACACCGCCTGCTTTGAAGTCCCCTTATTCCCATCAGCTCATGGGAATAAGGGGACTTCGAAGTAGGTGGTGTCCTTTCGAAAAGGAGCCCCGTTGGGACGAGCTGCGCGGCGGCGAGGTGCATCAATTTCGAAGTGCTGCGGCCGCCCGCATGCTAATGAAGCACTGAAATGCATATTCAGCTCTTCATTAGTAAACTTCAAAATGGCCATTTGTGTGGCCATTTCGAAGTTTGGGGCTAGTGTAGATGTAGCCAGTAACTTTTTACCACTGATTAAATATTGTAGCCCGTGTTCTAGATGCAATCTCTTCCTCTTCCCTGCATGCGTTTTATTCATAGCTAAGGGTTGAAATAAATGTTCCCTCCATCATTGGGATTCTGTTGTAGTTTTCTAATTAATCTGTGTCAGTTGCTTGAACATTTGTGTTAAATCACTTTCTTCATGAAAGCTTTTAATGAGGATGCAGAGTGAGTGGATTTATATACACAGTGCTGGAATCTTGCCATTGATATCCATAGACCAGGCCCTTTAGACTGGGCAGGCTGTCTGGGAATAGGTCATTCTGTGGCTTTCCCTCCGAAGTGAGGCTGTTTCAAAGAGCCTTCTTACGTGGGGCGAGCTGATGCCCCTGTATTTGAGCATTTCATCTGTGAGAGTTCCCTGTTAAAATGACATAAAAGGGAGCTCACCCGAGTATTCACCTGTAGCATTGAGGAAAATGGGACAAAATAGAGAAGAGTGGCGCAGCGCGGTGTTTTTCAATGCCAGTCTGTGGACCAGTGCTGGTCCCTTAATCTCTCTGGCACAGTTAAAGAAGGCAGCAAGCCAGTACCTGATATTAAAAGTGTTGAAAAACACTGGCATCGTGAGTAAGGGACAAGACCAGAACCTAGATCTGGGTTCCTCTGCTGACTTGCGAGTCTGGACCTGTATCCTCTCCCTTCCTTCTGCTGTTTTGTCTGTTCAGATTGTAAGCTTTTCAGGAACTTTTCCTCCCTATGTGTCTGCGCAGCATCCAGCACAGCTAGGGCCTTGATCTCTACATTCTGTAGGCAGTGCTGTATTGCAAGGAATACATATGGCATAACCACTATATGCTAGTTGTGTATGCACTGCTGCAAAGTTTTGGACCCTGAGGTTGTGCCAGTGTGGCTAACTGAGAGGGGTCTCCCCCTGGATGGCAAAAGCACATCCCAGTTAGATTTGGGCTTGTCTGCTTGGTGAGCCCAGTTGCAAATCTACTGTGTGGAATGTCCTGTGTGGACACTGCTACGGTGCAGTGAAAGTCCTGGAGAGAGAGCACAATATGCTAAGACAGACCGAAGTCTGTGAAGCCAAACTCTGCATCTTCCACCATGTGGTAGCAGTGTCCACCTGGGATGTTACCAACAAGTTGTAGATTCATATCCTTGCTTGCAGTGCAGTAGCTGGCCATGTAAATGAGACCCAAGAATGGCTGCAGTAGAGAACAGCAGTGCAGGGCAGAATGAGTTTTAACAAACTAGCAATTGTGGGGTGCTTAGAAAACCTTAACTGGATGGGGTTAAAGAACAGCAAATAAGTGTCCAACAAATACCTTATGTCCACTTCATCCTCTTTCTGTCCATGGGCTATTTATACAGAGGCTAGCAATGTTTGGTTAAATTTGGTTTCAGTAAAGTCCTGTGTCTAGGGCAGGCTGTGGCCAAATTAACAACAAAGGTATGAAATGGGGGAGCTTATCCCACTGTAGTGGGCACGGCTGCTTTGTTGCAAGTTTAGTCATGTAATTTCCTATTAGTGTTCTTCCACTGCAGTTTTTGTTCATATAGCCAAGTTCTGTGGTTCCTGCAAGAAAGAGATGAAATGGAGGGCTGTGAGCCTGGGGCAGGAGGACATTCTACAAAAGTCTCTGGGCTTTGAAGAAATGATCCATAATACCAAGAGGCTTAGGAGCCCTTGGAACTGACTCATCCTTGATTCAGGGGTACGGAATCTCAAGAGGGCCAATAGCTTCTTTTGAGGCATCCTCTGAATGCTAACGAAGTCTCTGGTCACGTGTCTGGCATAATTCTTCCCTCTGTCAATTACCTGCCAGAGGGGAACACCTCACTTAAGATCACGTCTATTTATACCTGTTCTCTTTTCTTGTTCTGCAGGTACCATTTGGAATTTCTGCCCCAAGGTGAGTGCAGCTTATCCATTCTGCTGCCAGTTTGATTGGGCCTCTGAGTCAGAGGGGAGCCTTTGTCCTTCAGTGTATGAGGCAGTTAGGAGAAGGTGCAAGAGTTGTGGGAGAGGTTGGCAGATGGAGGAGCTTTTGGAGCCATTAGCACTATCTTCCCCCCCCGGGTGGGAGGATTCAGGGCATGGGTCTCCAGTTATGTGGAGTGAGTGATCTAGAAGTACCATATACACATGCTGCCGGCAAGCCCAAAAAGGTCTTCTGCAAATATGAAGAGGCCTCCAGAGAATGTTTGCATTGGAGAGACAGCCTGGCCTTACAGGATACGGCATGGGTCTGGAGTCAAGAAGCCTGGGCTCTGTTCCCGGCTCTGGGACCTGGGGCACCTAACATTCCTCTTTGGCACTACCAGTCTCAGGTCTCTTTAGATTTTAAACCCTTCCAGGCAGTGACAGTCTCTTCTGTGCAGTAGTGTAATGGGCACTACCATATCATTAATAATGACCTTAACTTTCATGGGTACCTGCAAATTGAAAGCAACACGAATAAGTGGATGCTTTGTGTGTACAGTGGAATTGTGACGCGAATGTCATCTTTTTTTTTTTTTTTTTTTTTTTTTTTTTTGTTTCAATTGAACTGGTCCCCTTCTCTCACAACCCTACCTTTTATGTGTCTATTCAGCACTTAGTAAGTAGGGCTCTGATCCTATATCAAGATCCTTTAGGTGCTACCAGAATATGAATTAATAATACTAACGTGTATTTGATTACTGTTGCATGTGTGTGCAAACACAAGGATCCACCAGCATCTCTGGGCAGCATGGTTGTTAGGGCTGTAATAGAGAAAAAAATTGTGTTCTAACTCAGCTAATCCCTCATTTTGCTCCAGATAGAAATTCCAGTATGTTACCTCCTCAATCAGGGCCCACTTCCAAGGCCTCCTGTCTGTCTGGCAGCCCAGAAATGCAGCAGCATTGCAATTCCCACTAGAACAGTGTTATCACATTTTAATACGTGTCTTGGTGCAGCCTCCCTGCTTCTAATTGCTTTCAACCCATTGTTTTCCTGGGTTTGGTTGATGAACCCAGCATCTGGCAGCATTCGAGAAAGTACAGCAGACAGCTGTGTTCAAAATTAGAAAAAGACGAGAGGATTAGAACACATAAAAGGGCTCAAAATTAGATTTATTTTTTGGGTTGGGAGGAGACGGTCACACCATTTAAGAAGGGAGGGGACAAAAATGCTTCCACATGCTCTTGTTCTCATCAACACTTTGGTCTTTTATATAATATATATGCTGCAGCAGGGTTGTAGCTTTGGTTTGTAGAATGGAGCCAGATCTCCAAAAGGAAATGAAGTGCTTTAAAATGGGAATCTTACTCACTTTGGTTCTTTGGTAAATTCCCCTCGGCACCTGCCTGCATCATCGGGCTGAAATGCCTTTGTAAATCTGACCCGTTTGGGGAATGACAGTTAACCTCTGAGAACGTAGTAGGGAGATGGCAGTGGCTATTTGGTTCATTCAAGTGTCTGAGCATGGCCTGCCCTGACTTCAGTTTGCTTGCTTCATGGCACTGGGCAAGTCTTTTTGCCTACTTGTGCCTAAATCAGCTTAGCCATAGTGTGGGATTTAACACTTCTGTGCAGAGTGCTTTGAAGCTTTCACGTGTCCTTCTGTGATCTTCCCAATAGACCTTGTTAAAGTACAATGGGCTTTATTGGTTAGCCTAGGGGGCTGGAGATTAGGCGGAATTTGTCCCTCTTCACTGCAGTGTGACCTAGGTCAGAGACTCTCTGTGCCTCAGTTTCTCCAGCAGCCAAACAAAGCGGTAATCGAAAACCTCCATTAAGTACTTTGGGCTGAGTGTTCCAATGGGCAGAGCTAGAGAAACACTTAGTATTCCCTCTCCTCAGACTCCAGTGTGTTTGGAGCCAACAAGGGGGCATTTTAAAATGTCAACCAACTGATCAGGGGCCATGTTAGAAACCCGGAGTGTTGAAATAATGGCCGTGGAGAGGCAGAGGCTGGATCTAAGGAGCAGGGCTCTGTGTACTGCCAGATGCTCCTGGGAATCCCTGTATAATGTTGTTGAGCTCTGAGAGGTTGCTAGTGACAACCCTTCTCAAAGTTAAAGCTTCTAACACCAGAAGTTCATTCAGGTGTTCTTTCAATGGCTCTGAGTTACACAGCTCTCCAGACTTTAATTTAAAAAACAAAACAAAACAAAACAAAACAAACTGTTGGCCTCTAAGAGGGAACGGGTGAAATTCCCAGTGCTGTTGAAGGCACCTCTCTGCCTGCAGTCAGAATGTCAGACCAGCCTAAGGATCTGGCAGCACTACCATGTTCATGCCAGCTTGTGGAAGCTGTAGCTGAAGTTTGGGGAAGTTGTGTGATTTGACAGACAGTCCCCTTCTATTCACTGTTGCCCAAATGATGGGTGTTGCTACATCTTGCAGTGATGAGCAATCAGTACCCTTCTGGTAGGCTAGCTGCTGGCTCCGCCCCTTCTGTCAATACTCCTTCCCACGTGGTTGGAGCTGCAAGTTCCCCTGCCCCTCCCCACCAGTCAGAGGAGCCAAGAGTGCCCTCCCATTGGCTGGAGCAGACCCTGACTGGAGAAAGGCCTGAGTGCCCCAACCCCCAAGCTGGAGGCCCCCATGGGCTAACTGAAGCCCAGACCCTTCTCCCCAGCCATGTCCTTCCCTCACATGCAGGAGCCCTGGGCCAGCTGTGCATCATCTCCACAGACCCCAAGCCACTGTGGGTGGGAGAAGCTGCTTTGGTCTGAAGAGAAGCAGCTTTTCATATGCCCTGGCTTCTTGTACCTGCCATCCATGGCTAAGTGCTGTCTGCTTAGAATGCAGGGAAGACTGGCACATACAGGAAGCCTTTCGTATATATGAGCCTATATTTTTATACATACACATGCTGGATTCTCTTATGATATTTCTGTTGTAGAAACGTGAGAGGGGCTGGCGAGGAAAATCCATACATGTCATGAGTGACTTTATTCTTCACCTCCCTCCCCCTACAGCCCTGAAATTTCTTTCTGCATCCCCTCTCCCTGCTTTGAGTAGCATTTCCCCTGCATTGAACTGTCTGCACCAGCATGTGGTGTGAGGCAGCAGCTACAGGCCATTTTATGGTACTGCAAGGGAAACTAGTCTAGAGATAAATACATAAAAGGGAAGGAATTGGGGAAAGGGAGGAAGGAGACGAGAGCACTTCTAGAGGGAGTTTCGGAGGTAGCTGTGTTAATCTGTTTCAGCAAAAATAATGAGGAGTTTTGTATAGGGCCGTGCTTAGGTGTCATGGGACCTGGGACAGCCCTGCTTTGTCTCCGCTGTGCCCCCTGCCTCAATTCTTCCTCCTTTCCTGCACCCCCCCGGCCCTGCACGAGCTTGGTCACTCCAGTTCTGATGGCCCCAGTGTCTGTGGGGTAGGGGGACGGGGGATGACTTCTGCTGCCCTGTGTCCCACCCATAAAATGGTTGAGGCAGCCTCCACAAGGCCCCCCAAAGGGCAGGGCCTAGGGCAGTCACCCTGAGCCAGCCTATGGACAGCACAGCTCTGGTCCTGTGGCACCTTAAAGACCTAACAAATGTTTTAGGGTGTACAGTTTTGTGGGTTGCAGCTCACTTATCAGATCCACAAAGTGGAGTCTTCAGATGACGGATTTATATGTGGCTGCAGAGCTGGGAGTGTTACATTAGTGCTAATGTGGCTAATTCAGTCTGCGTGGTTGTGGCCCACTTCCAATCATGATAAGAAGGTCAGAACACTCAAAGGGGAAAATTACTTACTGTAATGAGCTAAGCATTCCCAGCCTCTATTCAGACCCATTCTGATGGTGTCAAGTTTGCATGTGAATTCCAGCTCTTCAGTTTCTCACTGCCGTCTGTTTTTGAAGATTTGTGCTCAAATATGGCAACTTCCACATCTGTAACTGCGTATCCAGAGAGGTTAAAGTGCTCTCCTACTGAGTTTTGTATCTTACTGTTCTTGAGGTCTGATTTATGTCCATACATGTTTTTTGCGTAGACAGAGTTGGGTTTGTCCAATGTACGTGATGAAAGGATGAAGTTGTAAGTCAAGATTTGGGTTCAGTTTCCAGATCAGCAACAGACTCGGTGGAGGATCCCCCGTCTGGGTGTGGACAAATAGCTTCCTTCTATGTTTCCCCACATATAAAATTGGAATAATAAAAAATGCCTACTTATGTCAGGGAGAAGGGATGTGGGGTTAGTCTACTGCATTTGTAATGTGCTTTGAAATTCTTACCTGAAAGGCTTTGGAGAAAGGCAAGGATCATTGTTAAAAATGTCAATGTTGAGCCAGATTTTCACCACCACGGTCAGTGTATTGAGCCCCCTAGTGTTTGTGTCCACAAGTAAGTGCTCCCATGTCATGCTCACAGTGAACTGTTGGTACAAATCCTACAGTGGGATCAGCACTTACGTACCAAGGTGATAATCCCTTTTTTTAAGCAACTCACATAGAAAACTTTCAGATTTCAAAGGACCAGGTTGTTCTGACAGTTGGGTACTTAGCATAAATAATTAGCATTCATCCTGTGTTCCATGGACCTCTGTGAGTCTGCACCCAAAGGAGCATGCTTTGCCATTCAAAAATTTTAGAGGTCTACAAATGAAAAAAGATTGATAACCATTGGGATATATGCCCCCATAATAGGGTTTTTGCGTTCTGTTATATCCTTTTGCATTGTTGTCCCAAATGATATTGGGAACTCCATTGTGCTAGGTCAAGCTGGAAAACATGGGGCCTTCACTCTTGTAGAAAATCTCAGCTTGTTACTTTTAAAAATACTGATCTGAACACAGATATTGGCCCTAAATTTATATATGTGGAGAATTCAATTTTCGTAAGAAAAGTTTTCAGATGGAATTTTTCAACCAGTCTTTGGTGCTGGGCGCTGTGCAAACACGTTCTAAGAGACTATTCTTGCCCTTCTGTCCTTCATCTAAATAGGTGAAACCAGCAAAAACTGGGAGAAAAGAAGGCTTATTAGCCACAGGTGAGGGGCTGAGGTGCACAGATACTTGCCCAAGGTCACAGGAAGGTCTTAGCTTGGAAATGAGTCCAGATCACCAGAGTCCCAACTCAGTGCCTTCACTGCAAACCCAGTCTTGCAGTAAAGCAGGGTGTCAAGTTATGTCGACACAGAGAACTTGGGCAAAGCATATCTTGAAAATCCTCTGTGATCTGTAAAATGATTAAGTACAGTAATTGCGTGGACAGTCTTTGCAGGCCACTCATAGTGCATATATTTATTTAGGTTAAATATGTAGCATTTTCTCAATATCAGCCCTACTTATTTTGGCTCAGCTATGCACTGCTTTATGGGTCACTGAATGTTCACTGGGTTCATGCAGGAGGTATGTATAGCAAAGGCATTCAGACAGCATCTTTCATTAACTAACTGGCACTCTACAAAGGCTTCCCATGTTAGATTTATGAACTAGTTGTCTATGGACAGCCTCAAACCTGTTGGAGCAGGGTTGGATAGGAGATGGAACTTTGTTTCCCTAACCACTGCTCCCTGGTATCACATACTTGGGTCATGTAGTTATGACAAGTGCAAGTAGCAAATCATTAAAGCAGCAAAAACACTATCTCTACTGTAAAGAAAAAGATCTCCTTTGAAGCCAAGAAGCAGCATTCCTGAATTAATGGAGTGCACTGTGATTTTACTAACTTTTATTTATATATTTTTTAAAAATACCCTCTTTGCCTTCATGCCAGAAGCCTTGAGTGCAGTTGGAAGCAGAGTTCGTGCACAGAAACCTAGCCTAGATTTATGATGTGTTTTGAAAACTCGTGGAAAAAAATACCAAATTGACAATATTTATAACTTATTGTTAAAATATCTGTTCCATCACCATGTCTGGAATTCCCCTCCTTTGTAAACACAAGGGCCGTCTACAAACCTGGAAATGTCATAACATGGGGCAACTTTAAAAAAAAAAAAAAATCAAAAACCAAAAACTCACATTAGAATGTTTTATAAAGTCCAGGATATGTGTGGGGGTACGGGTTAATTAATGAAAAATAAAACCTACCCAAGGGCATATGGTCTTTAACATCAAAAGGCAAGCTTTAAGATCAACATTTCTGGCAGCTCATTTTGTCACTTTGCTTCCTGCGTGTTGGAGGGTGCTTTTTTTTTTTTGGTCTGCATATGATATACTTTGTGCAAATTAATCTGTGTAAAGACAATACACTGTAAATATTTTTGCAGTAAGATCCCTGCTGTTAGTGCCCTTTCAAAGACTGAACTGCCACATAGCTTTACACACTCTAGATGTATGTGTATGTATATACACACTACAAGATCTGAACCATACCTTACCATGAATAACTTCAGAGGCAGGCAACTACTGTAGCAGAAAATAGACTGATGTGCTCAAAGGTTTCTTATATGAGGAACATCTTTTAATCAGGCATGCTTATGTTTTCCTGCCTCTTATGTGTGGTGCAATTAACTGGGAATAAGGTAAGGTGCTAGTGCCAACCTCAGGTGTTCAAAAAATCACTTACCAGCCTCCCCAACCCCGCAAACTTGAGATTTTTAAAAATATATAGGATTTTATTTAGCTTTTGGTTTTTTTGAGCATGGGCTACCCGCAAGTCATGGTTTTGCTCTAGAACCATGGGAGCTGGTAGAAACTCCTGTTGTGTATAAAAATAAAATATAGGTAGAATATAACATATATACAGGGTGTGTGTGTGTGTGTGTGTGTATATGTGTATGTGTGTGTGTGTGTGTATGTATATGTATATGTATATATATATATATATATATATATATATATATATATATATATATATATAATGAAAACTCAGTTTCTCCTGCAATTCCTTGATTCCAAAAGCTGAGGCTCAAAGAACACCATCAATGATTGCAAGAGTTGGCAAGATTGAATATCTTGCCCCAGTGGTCCCTCTAATCTTTTTTAGCCATGCGTGGAATAAATTTTTTATGTGTGCCGAGGCATGAGTGAATGTGCAACATTGGTAGAAACAAAATCCTAGCCACTAAAAAGCTGGGTAGCATTTGTATCTCTCCTGAGCAGCTGCACAAGCTTACAGGGAAAACTGGTTTGGCCTAATTCTTCTACTGGGTGAACTCCTAGGTTACATCTAGTTCTAACCTAGGTTAGCTTGTGAACCAGAGGAGTGAAGTCACATTAATGCAGGCTTCATCATAAGCTGTACCAGCCTGCCAGAGTAGTGAGTCTGGTGTATAGTCTTTGCTGCCAAGGTCTCTTTGTTCCAGGTCCTAAGCTATCTTGATCAAAGTTGGTTTGGATATTATCTGACAAATTGCGACTCCACTCTGATCGTAGCATAGACTTACGGCTCCCATCAACTGCAGGTGGAGCAGAAGGTCTACAATGTGGGTTATTGAAAACCTCAACTCTAGTCTTTTATGTCCTAACCCCAATCCAGTCCCCACCAAAGCCTTGCCACCTGAGTTAGCGAGTAAATCCAACCTGATTGTGGCCTCTTGCTAGTGGCTGATAGCCCAGCTACAATGGAGAGAACTGGATTGTAGGCTCTCTGGGGAAGGGACCAGAGGTGCTGATTTCTGTCAGTGCTCCTGGGCTGCAGCACCCACTGGCAGCGGCCCCCATCTCCTGCACCAATGCCTTCTGCTGCCAGTGGACCCTGCTGATCAGTGCCTACTCTTCCCCTCCAGAGCTTCCTACCCACAGTAGATCAGGTGTTCAGCAGCCTACAGGAGGAACTGTAACATGGGGCAAAAGGTGGGGCAGGAAGATGTGCGGACTGGGCCTGGGGCAGAGGAGGGGTTATGCACAATAGAGTCCTGGTCTCTGACTGGTGCTCCTCATGCCATCCGGATCCTAACAGTGCAATGAGGGAGTCCAGTTGAGTTTGACTGACTTAGGAGGAGAGGCTAAGGGATTTGGGTTTATGTAATCTACAGAAGAGAAGGCTGAGGGGGGGATTTCATAGCAGCCTTCAACTACCTGAAGGCATGGTTCCAAAAAGGTTAGAGAGAGGCTGTTCTCAGTGGTGGCAGATGACAGAAAGAGGAGCGATGGTCTCCAGTTGCAGTGGGAGAGGTCTGCTGGATTTTAGAAAAAAACTATTTCACCAGGATAGTGGTGAAGCACTGCAATGAGTTACCTAGAGAGGTGGTGGAGCCTCCATCCCTAGAGGTTTTGTCTTTTGGCTTGACAAACACCTGGCAGAGATGATTTAGTTGGATTGGTCCTGCTCTGAGCAGAGGATTGGACTTGACCTCTGAGGTCTATTCCAACCCTACGGTTCTGTGACTGTAGGCTCCTTCTCATGTCACTGTGATTCCTCTATGTGTAGCCCAGCTTCTGTGTGTGTTTTAAATTACAATCCTCTCCGTGCAGGGGATGGAGAAAGATTCGTGACTTCTTAAAGAGCAGGGGATGTGCTGGGAACCAGAAGACTTTAAAATGTCAGTAAAAATACTAAATATACAGCAGTTTGGGGAATCTCTGAGTTCATGGTGAACAAATCTTTGACTTTCATGAACAACAAAAAGTCTTGTGGCAACTTATAGACTAACAGATATTTTGGAGCATAAGCTTTCATGGGCAAAGACCATCAGATGCATGAGTGGGGGTGTGGTGGTTTCAGAGGGGTATTTAAAGAGTAGGGTCCCAGTAAAGGGGGAGGGCCAGAGCTGACAAGGTCTATTCAGCAAGGTGGAAATGGCCCAGTATTAACAGTTGACTTTCATGGAACTATTCACTGTGGTCGGTTAATAAAATGCTCTAATTGCTAGGTGAAGTGCTAACTTGCCTGGCATTCAGCTTCATCCTTATAGAGCCTTTTCAAACAAGCCCTCTGTGTGTCTCCTGAACTTGGGTGTATAATAGAGAGGCACCGCTGCTTTTGATAAGGAAATCTCAAGGGTGATGGCAGGGCACATACAAGGCCCAAATACTATAGCAGAGGTCTGCAACTTGTGGCTCTGGAGCCACATTTGGGTCTTTAAGGATGACTTTGTGGCTTCCAACACTATAATTACAAAGTTTAAAAAATATTTTTGATAAACAGTGGGTCTAAACCCCCAACAATAAATAACTCGTATCTAAATAGCAAACAATATGTGTTGTCCAAACACTGGATAACTCCCCCTTTAATAGTGCATTGAGGGATACGATATCATATCTGTGGTTTGATCATGTTGCTAATAAAATCTTATTCACATGCATTGAGGCTCTTGAATTATTGAGTCTTTTAACAAATTAGAAAGAATGGCTCCTCTTGCTGTTTTGGTTGCTGACCCCTGCACTATAACATGCTCTAGTTGAATAGAAGATCACTGGAAAAATTGCCCACTAAGGATGAGGACCTTTGTATAATTTGAGTTCTCGTCATGATTCTACTGCTGATCCAGGATACCTCTCTTGGACGCTGAGTGGCAACATCTCCTCTGCTGTGGATACTCCTGCAACTCAAGCCAACTGAGATGGGCCCTGAGACTCTGTGCCATGGGGTTTTTATCACACTGTAGACCTACCTTCTCCATCAAACCTTGACCAAGTCATTCCTTGCCCCATTTGTGCCTCAGTTGCCCCTCTGTAAAATGAGAATAATACCTAGTAATTATTAGTGGAGAGAATACAAAATTATCCAAAGACCTTTTGAGTCACTGAGTTTGCGATGAGCTATTTTTCCCTTTGCTGGTTTCTTTAATATGTAATAAATTACAGAATAAAATCCCTTGATTTATTTATATCCAATGGGAATCTTCTGCTTTGTAGGGTTTCAAGCTTTCTTGGGACTGATGTGCACTGTACTTCCCCTGTGGGCAGCTGTTCTGTGAGCTGCTACCCACTTGTAAGGTGGAGAGTATGCACTGGCTTTAGAGGGAGTGAGCGAAAGACTGCAAAACAGAAGAGCTCAGAGGAACTAACTGGGGAATGGGGAAGCTTAGGGGGAAGGCAGATTTGGGGAGAGGAGAAACTGCTCAAGGAATTCAGCTGAGTAATGGAGCTGGATGAGCAATTTGTATTTGAAAATATATTGCCATAGCAGCAGGGTGTTTTTAAAATCCTGATGCCCTGAGACTTTTGGTAACATGAGTGCCTCTTGATTTATCCCTGAGTTCTTGATTGTCCATCCTCAACCATATCAGGACACTTCACTTTTTATGGGAATGAAGCTTTGTTCAGTTACAGAGCTGGCCTGGTGTGAAGTTAGTTAAGCTGCTGTTACAAACTTCTTGTCTGCAATTTTTATAAAACACATGCACACATGGAAAGTTTGCATGTATGCTCAAATCCAGCTTCTTACTGCTATTCCATGCAGGGGCAGTAGAGGATGAGGTTTGATCTATGCTAAAAAGTTAGGCCAGTCCAGCTATATCACTCAGGCATGTGTGAAAAATCCTCTCCCATCCAAGCATCAGAGATAAAGTAAAGCAACCTACCTCGCACTGTGTGCACTAGGTTGATGGGAGATGAAGTGCTGCAGTGTTATGGTTTAGCCATGCCACTGCAGCATTCCAAGTGTAGACGGACTGAGAGAGAAACTGCAAAGATATGACCTCAGATATCAATCACTTCCAAGTTGTAGTGTGTTTTTTTTTTTTTTTTAATTTAGTCATCAAGTGTGTCTTGCCATGTGACTGAGAGGATTTTAACCCCTGCCTGTACTCAGACTTGTCGTCGAGGTTTTTCTTTCTCTCCAAATTCTGGTGTTTCAGATGGTAAAGAATAGCTTTTGATCTAGTCAGTATCCAGAATCTCTTATTTAATAGAGCGGTGGATAACAGTTGGATTCTGTGTCCCAAGGTGGGGATTACCTCCTCGCTGCAATTAACTAAGTGTGCCCTATCATTGCTGTATACTCTGATTTAAAATTAAGCAACACACTTCCTGGCATTCATAGTCTGGTTCTGAAGGGGTTAAAATCTAGCTCACTGTCTTATTCTCTGCCCCCCCCCCCACTTGTTGGCTCCCTTTTTTCAAGAAGGAAGATGATGCTGCACACTGCAGCTCCCCCTACTGGCCATATATGACCATTGCAGCACAGAAGAGGCAACTCTAGAAAAATGATTTTTTTTTCTTTTATTAATTGGCTAACATTTAACAGTCTGCAAATCAGTCATGGAAGAGTTACCTCTTGCCTCATGAATATTCAGCAGGGCTGCCCTCCAGTTATAGAATTCCCAAGCATTGTAGCAATGAGCACTCTGGAAAATAACTCCTCCAAAGTTAGTGTGTTTTCCACTTTCTAGATGCTTTGAATGTAAGTGGCATTTTAGTAGCCCATTAATTTGCTTTTACTATGTGTGATTAGCAAAGTGGGTACCGAATGAAAAGAATTAGTCTTGAATTGAATTTGCCTCTGGCCCGCCAAATCCTTGCTGGGTCAACACCTTTTTTTAAAGAAAACCAACAATAAATAGCTTTTTCCTGGTTTGAGGGATGTCCTTGAGTTGTTGTGTTTGCCTCTAAAACAGTGAGGCTCTATTGTTCAACTGGTAGGATGTGTCACTGAGTTCTAATTTACCTTTACCACTGGTTCAGCTGAGTTCCCCTGAGTAAGTTATTTAGTGGTCATTGCCTCATCTTCTTCATTATCTGGGAAATGAGAATATTTGTAAAGCTGGATGAAGTGTTTTGAGATTGAGATCAGACATCCTAATTATTAGAATTTAATTAAATCCTTAAATAGCTCTGTCATTGGTAGGGCTGAGGAAAAAATGAATATTTTATAAGGGACTTGCAGAGGAATCTGGAATATCCAAAGAGGTAAGACCAGATTTTCCGGGATACGTAATGTAACCTTCAAATTTTATGTTGAGCTACTAGATGCTGTGAGGATTAGTCCATTAGAAATGCCTACGAACTGAGGTGTAAAACAGCATTGTGTGTGTCAGCAATAAAAATAAAGAAAGAAAGAAATAACCCAGACCTACGGTACTCACACATTAATCAGAAGACCTAACCACGCAAATCCAAATGGGTATTTAGGAGCTGCTGAAGCTTCTAAAATGTTCAATAGGAAATGCCGTACCATTTTCTAGTACATAAATGTGTTCAAAAAGGTATATAATTTACAATGGCAATGTTGACCGAGCCTAAGCATCAGCATTGCGAAAGTGAAGCTATAATATGTTTACACGCGACTAACATTTACATGTGTGGGTGCATCTGTGCTGATGCATTACCACGTGATAGTCAGTAATTTAGGGGAGTGATTGTAATAAGGGACATTAAGCCGTAGTATTGATATTTCCGCAGCTCTGCTTTGGGAAGTGCATTACTGCTAAATTAGTCCCTGAAAATCTGGAGATATTAACACTGTTGAGCATGAAAGCAGATGGGATTTGGATCACAGACCCTTTATTTGTAGTGTGATCCTGAGGACTCATTAGTTTTAAAGCAGGAATTTTGTTTCCTACAGGCACTCGAATATGAACTGGAGTCAGGGATTTTTACTCCTTCTGGCCTTGCTAGTCCATCATAAAAGCATAAACAGAATTTGATTAGTGTTGATTTTCTTCTCCCCTAAAAAGACACTTAATGAAACTCCAGGTATGTGGATAAAGACCTTCACTGAAGTGGAAACCAGTTTTAATCAGAACTCTCTGAACAATCTACTGGGGATGTGAGTGCATTTTTCACTGTGAGACCCTTTTGCGTATTTAGAAGATAATCAGACTGTTCCTCTTGTAGCATGTGCCAAAAGGCATCAGCTGAGCTTTTTGTACCTAAAATAAGTACAGTTTGAAAACTTCTCTCCCCAGTACTATTATGTTATTTTTTTATTTTCTCTTCACTTGGGTTTACCCCAGAGAGACCTTGATCCTGAAGTCAGAACTGGTGTTCTTAATCTGTAGCTCTCTAAGCAGGGTAAACATAACCTGCATTTCTCTAATGGAGAAACTGAGTCACGGGGGTTTTTCCCCAGCATTCATTGCTCAGCAGGATGGAACAAAGTAGTAGGCATAGGTGGAAGTCTTATGCTTTCCTGCTCTTTGGGGTGATGTAAGTGGCAGTGCATTCCCCTGATGAAGTGGTTAGCTATGCGCTCCCTGTAGGCCTAGCAGTAGAGATTCAGTGGCTGCCTAGCCACATGTTGTTAACACTGTGTTGGGCCCCTGTGTGTTCCCTCCTTGCAGTTATTTTTATCTTGCAAATGTTCACTTGGCACTTTCTGTCCCTGAGCTGTGCACACACAAGCCACAGGGTGTAAGATCATGCATGTCTCTTTCAGGACCTGTCCTAATAGGGCCATTTAAAAACCTATCAACCTTCATCCATGCTTTGCCCATAGGGTCTGCCAGATACTGCCACTCAATAAATGCTAGATCTAGGTGAGGTCTGCCTGCTGTCCAGTGGGTTGTGTGTGCATAATTGACAGCAACCTAAATTGACACGCTTCTATCTGGGGCCCCCACAATTAAAACCTGCAAGCACCATCCATTTTCCCTGCTGCTGATGCTACAAGTGGCCAGAAACAGGATCTCTCCCCACCATGGTTGGCCTAGGATCAATATATATAAAGCACGATCTTTCCATTAATCACACATCACACCTTTGAGCCTTTCTTTGCAGTGCTGCAGAAGAAACAGCCGCTGTATAAAATGTAAGCTGGTGCAATTTTATTCTTTTTTTTTTTTTTTCTCCCTCCTCCCTGTGCCATAAGGCTCAGAGGCAAGGTATGGTATTTAGTATACTTAGTGCAGCCAAGCGCTCCATCATGGGACCTGCTATAAGAAACGACAGCCCACAGTGTCCCTATTGTTCTTTCCCTAAGAGCCAGACTTACTTTTGTTCATGCTCCAAAGAGTGATAAGTGCGGGACTTTTATTGAGTAGGAAGATAGAGCAGCTCTGTGTCAGGTGCATGGCAGTTATTTGCTGGGATTTCTGTGCTATTTGGTTTGTATTCCCTATTTCTTCATTAAAAGCTAATGAGATTCCCCCCCCCTTCATTCAGGAACAATAGCTGTGCTCTGACACTTTTTTGGGGGCGGGGGAGTTGGTTTTCTTTTTCCTGCTTGGTCTCAGCTGGCTGTTGCTGCTCCATAAACTTGATGGAGAAGTAAATTAAAGTATAAGAACTTTAGCTCTCCTAATGTAGATCTAAACAGAAAGAGGAAGTGGCTTTCTCCCCACTCTCACCCCCTGGCAGAAGGCAGTGATGCATTTTTTTTGTCTTTTGAATCTCCATACAAGACATGAAAATATTCTAAGATTCTAAGTAGGAGAAATGAAAAGGAAAGGCAAGCCAGGCTTTCTATCTTTGTTGGCTGGTAATACAGTAACATCTAGTGATCAGACAGCCCCCCCCCCACCCGCTTTGTTAGGTGCAGTATCTAAGCCCATACATATTTCTCAGTTATTATGATGTACAGTCTTATTTGCACATGAACATGAACCTCCAGTGAGTCTCCTGTTAGAGTAGATAACAAGGAAGGACAGGTCTAGCAATGCCACCTTTGTATGATCTCTCACAATGCAACACACATCTGTTTTTTGCAGAATGTTTAACAGGTCTTGTGTGACAGACCCGTGGCCTGATCTTGCTACCCTTGCTCACACATGCCATGCATCTTTCTGCTGGTAGATCCTCTTCTTTATCTGGGACTATCCCTGCAAGGAGTCATCAGGATTAAGCCCCCAATCCTGCCTTGATTTGTGTGTGTTTGGCAAATGGCTCACTGCACAGATACACTGATGCTTGGTATGCTCATTTCCAAAGAGACTAGCTCACACTGCCATGCTGCCTCCCAGTATCTGCAAGGCCTAAACGGTTTGCTCCTTATCACCATGATGCTGCACCTGTATCTCATTATAAGGGAACACCTGTTACCTTGGTATTTGTTTCAAAAGTTTTTTTGTTTTTTTTTTAAAGGAATATTTGGACTTGGTTGAAAGGAACCATTCTTTTAAGAGGGCCAGGGGGTTGTTGTCAGAGTGGCATGTTGGGCATCTGCAGCAATGTGATGCACAGGCTTTGTTATGCTGCAGCGCAGTACTTACAAAGATTTCTCATTAGAATAAACTCACTCTGGTTGTGCTGTGCCTAGAACGTCACTCCGTTGTGGCTCAGTTGCAGTATTTTAACCTGTTCTGGTTTTACACCTGAGTATTGCTAGTGCCTTTTATCCAGGAAAAAACACCAAGAAGTCCTGTGGCACCTTATGACTGACAGATGTTTTGGAGCATAAGCTTTCATGGACAAAGGCCCACTTCACCAGATGCATATGGAATTAAGATGCATCTGATGAAGTGGGTCTGTGCCTTGTCCATAGTCGCTCAAAGAACTGGTGGCATGTGAGAAATAGAATTTGATCTCCTGACCTGACAGACCACACAGCACCTCTGTTTAGTATGGCTGCTTTTTGGGAAAAGTAAACAATTTGCTAGTTGTTCTGGAACTGGCTACCTCCATTGTGCAGTTTTTCCCTGTTCAACTGTTAATCTCTCGGGGCCCATGACTTGTGTAAACTCTAAAAAGAGGACAGCATCCTTGTGCACTTTTTTTTTTTTTTTTGCCCCTCTGTACTGAGTTTGCTCACCTTTTATTTGATCGCTGAATAGGTATGGCTGTAGGACCGACAGAAGATACATCAGGAAGTAGGACCAGCCAAAAATGTTGCAACTCAACAGAATACTACATTTTAGCTTGTAAGATCAGATAGAAAAAGAGATGGGATTGCCTAGATTTTTGTAAGGCAAGAAAGTGCTGCTGTGATCCTCTTACCTGACCTGCTTTATAACCCAGGCCAGAGAATGTCTCTGAATTAAACCCCATTAGAACTATTTGAAAGTTGCTAGTGTGGAAGATTTCCCATGGCCCATAAAGTTTTCTGGTGGCTAACTTACCACCTTGTACCATCCATTCTCAGCTTCTGACAAAGAGAGACTAGGGACACCAGCCCTGTCTATATGGGTTAATATGTCCATCAGTGGCTATCCTCCAGGAATTTATCTAGTGGGTTTTTTTTTTTTTTTAAACCCTTTTATGGTCCTGGACTTCACAACATCCTCTAACAGGGAGTTCCACAGATTGACTTTGTGTTGTATGAAGAAGTGCTTTGTTCTGTTTGTTTTTGTTTTTTTAAACCTGCTACTTGATTTCATTAGCTTCTCATGTTCTGGGAAGGAGTAAATAACTCTTCTTTCACTTCTTCAACACGAGCAGTGAAAGCAAATTACTAAATGTTTGTTGATATTTATGACTGTGATCAAGCAGCCTTTCAACAGTCTCTGTGTTAAGCTAAATGAATTGAACTCCTTCAGCTTACTGCTATAAGGCGTGTTTTCTACTCATTCTTGCGTCTCTGACCTAGTGGCTTGAGCCAAGGACTGGGAGCCAGGAACTCCGGAGTTCTAATCTCAGCTGTGATGCCGACCTCTTCTGGCCCTGATGAAATCATGTGTGGTTAAAGTTTCAAGAGTGCAGTTTTTCAAGTGCTCAGCACCTGTGTTAGCAGCCTGGTGTTCCAGAGTGTATGACGCTCCTGAGCCACATTCCCAAAAGAGCATAAAACCCAATGTGCTGAATTGTGATGGTGGGTGTGTGTGTGTGAGAGATTGACCCCTTATTCTGGTATCTGAAAGGGAGCTGGACACCCTTGAAAATCTGACCGAGTGTTGCTGTTGATCTCTATAGAAAATTGTGGACTCCATAGCTCTTTGCCTCAGTTTCCCCATGAACGTGGTGAGATCTGCCTCTTACAGGTGTTTGAGGATTATGGGAGTACCAACTGCCATATAAATGCTGAAGTCTGATTTTTATTTTTGCTGTCTTTGGCTGCTATTGTATGGGGTTCCCTGCCTGCATACTCGTTTCTCCTTTCCAAACCCCTTGTTGCTGTTTCCCTGCATTGGTTTAAAATCACTGGGTACACATCTCTCCAGAGTTTGTTGAAACATTCACGTTCTTGTTTGTTTTGTAACAATTTAGTGTTTGAGCTCATATTAAAATCAGTTGAAAACCCCCTTTTCATTTTTTTGGCATGCGTTGAATGAATTGCACAGCTGTCTTTGTCCTCACTATAGAATCTGAAAGCTTTCCAGGTAAAATAATTTGTGGCAGAATCTAGCATACAAGTACTTTATTGTGTAAGTATAAGCCTATTTTGATTCAGTTCCTTTGCATATGGTATTCTGCCAGTTCTGGTGGTAGATCTATAACGTGTTAAGTTTTTCTAGCATCTCTCATTTGAGATTCAAACTTTTCAAAATCTCCTATATCCATATTAAAGGTCTAAACATACCTGTGTAATGGATGCTATGATCCCCGTTTTACAGGTGGGGAAATCGAAACACTAAAGGGGAAAACTAATTTTCCCAAATGTTGTGCAATGAGGTCTAGCAGAGCTGGGGCCAGAAATTAGGTATTCTGACTCCCATTCTTTGTCTATGAGACAGACTGTTCCTGCTTCCTGATGCTATGTTCTACAGGTATCAAGGCCATATTCATACAATATGGATATTTTTGGGGGGCATACTCTGCTCTTGAGGCACTGGGGTGCATGCACACCCCCACACAGTCTCCATAAATGTCAGTATGCACCAGAGGACAGATCTTTGTTCCCACAATCTGATCTGGTTTCCTTTGAATTCCTTGGAATTTTGCAGTAGTAGGAAGATCTTTGAGAGCATCAGGGAATACTTTTTCAGCATAGGACATGGGAGTTAGGACAGAGCTAGAAGTGTGTACTACTTTCCACTAAAGTCAGTTTACTTTTTTACCTCTTCTCTTTCCAGGAGATCAGGCTGATGCTTACTTTGGACAGGACAGCTCGGATGATAATCAGAGCTTGAGTTTCGTCCCTGTGTCAGATGTGTCACTTGCATCAGATTACCAGGATGGTGGTAAGAGCATCTGAGTTTTCTGTAATCCCTTGCTGTGTAGTGTTTGGAGGGATAGCCTGAATCTGAAATATTTTCCACCCTCTTCCATTTCCAATTTTATAAGCCGTCATTGTTGATGGGTGTCCTCTTTCTCTTGAGGACTAGCTGCTTTGTCAACCAGTGGAAGTTCTACTGAATGTATTTGGTACCTCTCTAACGTTTAGAAGGACAAATCCACACATCAGTTGTGAGATTCGAAACCAAACTACCAAACTGTTTCTGTTGTGCTCCAGATTTCCAGATGTGTAGCAGAGCAGATCTTGACGCAGTGGCCTAAGGATTCAAAAGCTGAAACATTGAGGAATGATTGTGGGACATAGAGAGGACCCCTTATGTCTCACTGGTAATGGTCTCAGTGCCGCTACCTGGGACAGTGAACCACACGCAGTAGGCCTGTGGGTGACATAAGCTGACATTCATTTGCGGTTATACAGAAGTGGACGTAAGACATTAATCTTTGCACCAGATGTTCCCCCGTGTAGAAGCTTCACTAATGCTTTGTCTCTGCTTGCAAGTGGGAGAGTTAGCCATGAGAAGCACGTGATGTGCCATTGACATCAAAGCATTTTACAGTATAGTACACTTCAGTCCAACTCTCCCACCTGTGGCCCATTCATCCCTGGGGGAATCTCACTAAAGCAGTTTGACTTTGATCCCTGACATGCTAATTTGGCTTCTTCCCAGATATCGCATGCCCTCCTCTTCCTTAAGCTCTCTAATATTTTTCTCACCCTCTTCAGTTTCTGCTTCCTGCTTCATTTTCCAGTGGTTCATTCCGCTCTGCCCTGGCACCTCCTAATCTTTCTTTTGCTGCTCCCCCACCTTCCTGCATGTCATAAGTTGATCAACCCCTTCTTCAAGGGTTAGGAGAATCAGGTTTATTTGATATGCGATCACAAGCGTGGATAACATCTGGGGTACATGACCTTAGCGTTGTCGTACAGGATGGAATGCTGTGCATACCTGTGACTTCTGCTGACTTGCCATAAAACGATTGATATTGATGGAGACTGGGTTGGTCCAATAGCTCACAAATAATTGTAGAGGGTCACCAGCAAGAATAAAACGCAGGGAATTTGGGTTCAGTTCATATTGTCCATGTGTTAAGAAACTCTGTCACATATAAAACAGGTCTATAGACCGTGTGGATGAAGGGGACTATGACATGGACAATGTAAGCTGAATTAAATGGGCATCAGAGGGTGTCCCTTGCTTCACATGTGTGTCACTTTAATAATACTGGTAGGGAAAAAGAAACCGACATGGACAGAAACCAGCAAAATCTGGCAGCCCTGCACATGGGCAATGGCAAATAAAGTATCTTGCAGGCAACACGCAGATCCCACCACGGACTGCAGGTTTCCCACCACTGACCTAAATTAAAGCTAGCGTGGGTATGTTTATCAGTACTGGTCACACCTTCACCCACTGTGTAGATGTACCTGTGAGAGGGTCTGGACTGGTGGGTTCTGGGACCATCATCATTTCTCTGGCTTTGCCAATAGTGCATGACCTAGTAGCCACTGCATACTTTTTAGCCATCCACAGATGCATTCACAAGGGTGCAAACCCTGTGTGGACAACTAAAAACCCCTTCACCTCTTCTTGCGTTTCCAGACTTATTAACTGTAGGCTATCTTGGCAGGAGGTTCTTCCCGCTCAGTGGTGGTGTCAACATTCTCTACTTCCCAATCTAAACCATGGAGAAGAGGGTGGGAAGTGCACCTCTGGTGGTTGGACTTGTGCTACTTGGCCCTGCTTGTAACAAACTTTCCCATATGCTTCCTGTAGAATCTTGAAACTTCTCTATTCTCTAGAACACGGCACATGACAGGAAAAGCAATTCCCCAAGTTGGGAATGACTTTATTCAATGAGCCACAACAGTGTTGTAAAGGATCATCCCTAATGAGTGATTAAGAAGCTAATGTTTATACAGCGCTTGGAGGCTGTGAAGCACTATTTAAGTGCAAAGTACTGTTATAATGATGAGTATTTCTGAGACACTTTCCATGTAATGTATTCTACTCATGCCACTTTTAAGATTTTTTTAATGTTTTCTTTTAAGACTGGTGGTTCACTTAATTTGCCGGAGTCCAGCAATTTAATTTTAAGTTCAGAGTAACTGAAATAGATCCCAGAGCTGTGAGGTATGCATGTAAGTCTCACATATATTGCATGCATACTTTGCTTTTCACCCTTCCATGCCAAGGGCCTTTAAAATGGTGGGGATAAGCAGTATCATTCTTGTTTTACAGGTGGGGAAACTGAGACCTGGGCCATGAGTTAGCAGAAGTCAAATAGTGAGTCAGCGATGGAACTGAGGAAATAGATTTCAGCCTGACTCCTATTCCCATACCTCTTATCTGTTTGGCTACAGTACCTCTTACGTCTGTTGTTCCCTCTAACCTCTTCCATCCATGTGTGTATTTTTCCATCCATGTGTAGAATAAATTCTTAGACTCGTAAAGGCATGTGTGAATGTGCACCACCAGTAGAAACAAAAAACTAGCTGTGAGTGCTCTGCTAATTATCAGGGCAGCATTTGAATCTTTCCTGAATGGCTGCACAAGCTCACAGTTTCCAGGGAACACTGACCATGTCATGTTTTGACATTATACTGAATAGAAATGTTTTTATAGAATGTATCAATTTGTGTGTAAAAGCAGAACATTATATATATAAATTCTGGTTCTCTGCTGGTATTAGCGGTCACAGCTTTCTTGACTTTTAATGGAGTCTAACCCGTGTACCAGAGCGGAGAAAGTTGCCCAATGTGTTTACCATATGTTTCTTGCTTAAACACACAACTGGTTGTTTCAAGTTGCTTTTTTTGTTTTGTTTTTAAAGCCAAAACCCAACTCTGTGTTGTGGTTTTTTTTTTTAATACTGAAAATATTGTCTTTAACTCTTCTGTATTTTTGGTAACCTAGAACTTTAAAAAGGCTTTGATTTTGACAAATGATGTTTGGCAGGTGTAATACATCCGATCAGCTGTTGGGATTTTGGGAAATAAACTGTAAATGGACAGTAGCAAGCATTTAAAACTATTGTACAGAGCTCTACTACCCCAGACAGAATTCTGCTTTTAGTAAGGAAGCTCTGTCCCACAAATGAGTGCCATATTAGTTATTATTTTATTGCATTAATATCCAGAGGCTCCAACTGACATTAGGGTGTAATGCAAATAAATGAGACACAGGCTGAGAGGGAAAACCACAGCTCAGAGATGGAGAAGAGACATAGCCAAGGCCACACAGCAGGCCAGTGGCAGAGCTGGTGAACAGAGTCCAGGTCTCCCGATTCCCTAACCAGTGCAGTATCTGCTAGACTACGCTGCTTTGTGTGGGTGGCTGATGCCATCGACTGATTTCAGTGAGTTTGTGTTCCAGTGCAGAGTCTGTTGCAGATTTTCAGCCCAGTAGATATGGGCAGAGTAGTCTAAATTCAGACCATTGTATCTAGACAAGAGTTCTAATTTTGTTTTCAGTCTTGTAACTAGTTTCGCAATTTACAAACCATTTTTTTTCCGGTGGCACTTCTACGGTCCTTTTGCCAACTGTTGAGAATTCACTGATTTCCATTGCTTTATGAGACATAAAATAACATGTGGGGTGTGGAGAGAGAGGGTGGGATAGGTAGCAACTTCTGCTTGTGAGTAGTCCCTGTGAAGGAGACCCTGGAGAATGCACCTTGGAATCCAGCAGACACTCATCCACCATCCACTCTTTTAGAAGTTCATTGACTTTTTGTTCATTTCACTGTAAGCCTTTTGATGGCCTTGTGCACACAGGTGAATTCCAGCCACTGAATAATTCCTTTCATTTACATTGTTTCCTCTTTGAAGGTATTTTGAGACCCTGTGCACCTGTTCCTGGAGTGTTTGCTATTCTAATCTAGATACATTTAGCTCCCTTAGCCATGTGTTGTCTGTCTCGTTTTCCAAGCCTTACATCTGTTCTGTTTTCATATTTTCTAGAGCCTTTAAAAAAAAAGTGTTCCTACCATATAGAAAACATCTATGAAAGTGGGTTTACTTGTTTTAAAAACCCAGCAAGTAAGCAGGCTTTAAGAGGCCGTGGACATGTGGCATGAATCTTTGTTTTGACACATGTGGGCGTACCTATGTGCATTAATCACTTAATGCCTTGCATTGTAGTTGTCTGTAAGGCAGCCCTTAACTGGGGGTGTTTTGTGGCTCACAAAAGAGATGAGAGTTCTGCAGCCCCCTCTTGTGGTGAAGGAAAATATCTCTGTGCATTTTGTGGTAGCTATTAAACACCGAAATCAGTTTGAGCCGGGAATGCAAATAGTTGGCAATGGAATAAATAGGGCTGCTTATTGCAGCCCGAGCCTACTGAAAGGCAACGCTTCATCAGCACACCCCAAGTTTCAGTGTAAGTGGTGTTTTGTGTAGGGGTTGTGGTGTGAAGGGAAAACAGTACTCAGGCGAAATGAGCCCCAGGTCACCTGTGGAGCCACTCCTTTTGAGTACAGCAGGCTTATCCCAGCACTGAATTTGGCCCAATATAGTGGTATAGTGAAATAACAGAGGCTCACAAAGCTGGCTTTGCAAATCAGTGTCTTTTGCACTGCATCATCCTGCTCTCACGAGTGTGACAAGCAGATTTAACCATTTTCCAGACTAAAAATGTTAATTGTCTTTTTTTCAAGTTGAGTTATTTGACCAGATTGTGACCTCAGCTGAACCAGTGTAAACCTTGCAGCAGGACCATTGATCTCAGGAGAGTTATTCTACCAACGCTAAGGAGTTTAGAACCAGGCTCGCAGTTTGCAACAGGTGGCACTGTGTGGCTTGCTACTAATGCTCTAGCTTTCAACTTTTAAAGGGTCTTAAAGAAGTTAGGTATGCAACTCCAATTGAATATCAGGTATATACATGGAGAGACCCTGAGATTTTTCTGAAAAATAGAATCCTGAATTTGTTTTTCCCCAACAGATGCTGAGGCTCTACAGCCCCACTAAACTTCATCTGATGGGAGGGTTCTCTGCAGATCAAGTCCTAAATATTCACAGGTGTATGTAAAAACATTTTACATTAATACACCAAAGCTTTACGTCTTTTTTGTGGGCCAGTGGCAAAAACAATTATCCTCCAGTCTGCCAAATGTCTGTAAAGGCTCTTTGTTGTTTTGAAAGGATTATTATGAACTTGTGGTTGATGTACTTTCAATCTTTTGAAACAGTGTGTTAAAGGTGCTGGAAATGTGATTTCTTGTCAAGTGCAGTCGACACAGAAAGTTCCACTTGGTCAGTTTCCTTTTGATGGTAGGTGGTGTGGATGCAAGGCCAGGAAATGAGCAGGTTAAAATGCAGATATATCATTTCCATAACATTAGATCTGATCTGCCAGTTTTCCTCCATTAGATCCATGCCACTATTTCATTGTGGATTTTGCCAGATTAGGGTGTCAGAATCAGACCTGTTATTAGGGCAAGGAAGTACTTGCAGAATCAACCTATAAACAGATGTTTTTTAGTCCTGCTCAACAGTTTGCAAGGAGTTCATGTGCAATTAAAGCTACAAATTCTCCTTCTTATGGGGAATGTGCCATAACAAGAGAACTGTCAAACATAGTGTTGTTCACATCTCTGTCATAGAAACAGGATCCTTTGTCACTTACCTCTCTGCAGTCAAAAGGTTCAGCCATATGTTACATGGAGTGACTTAGCTCACCGCGGTATTGCAAATTAATTGGGGATAGGGTGTCGGACCCCAAAGCCATTGCCAGAAATGGACGAAACAGTGTTTGCAACTAAGACACATGTTTATGGAGAACAAGGAACTGTGAGGCTCAAACTGCCAAGTTGGCAACTTTTGGGTTTTAAAAGGCATCTGTAAATATGGTAGGACTGCATTTTTTTAAAAAGAAAACCCTCCAGCTTTGGCACAAGACTCAGCAGGTGTAATGAATCATGGGCACAAGTGACAGTTGCTTAGCCCTCTGAATTCTGCCTGACTGCAGGGTGCAGTTTGCATCAGCAGGTCAGACGTCTGTGTAAATCCCATCGTTTGTGACTGCAGCATGTTGCCTCCTCAGAACTAGGGGCTTAATTGCTGGAGTACGTTTGGGGTTAATTTGAGATTTCGCTTTGAACTTGGCCCTAAATAGCTAAAGAGAGAGGGTTAGTTGTTTCTTATTTAAGAAACAAAAGGGGGTTCAAGTACTAGTATTGTGGCAGGGGGTGCAGGTGTCACCTAGTACCCAGAGAAAGTGTTCTGCTGTGGTTTTCCTCAATCCAGGTTGCAAGCTGGGCTTTTGTTGTAAAGTTTGAGGCCCACAGGCTTCAAGCACTGATTTGAAACACATTCTCTGAAGGTCTGGTGTGCCTTCACATTAAAACACCCTAGTCTCTCTTTGACCTTGTAAATAGGCCTCCCAGGGCAAGACCCTCTTACGCTGTCTGAGTTCTCTGTGTAAGTCTTGAGGATTTCAGGGTCTGATTGTTAGTGTGACTGAGAGACGGATTGGACCCAATGCCTATGTCTAAACTCCATTGTTTTTTGGAAAGTTTGTTTTGAAATGATCCAGTGTTGCCAAGCTCCAGGTATTGAAAGATGATGAGACCTACCTAAAAATCATGAGTTTAAATCCAAAACAAGTTGTTCTGGGTTCTCTTTATTTACTTTCTGGCTTCCCCTGCCCTTGTAGTTCACAAACAAGGCCAGAAACTTTCTAACTTTAAAAAGAAGCTGAGCCCTCATGTAATTGCAGGGCCCCAGGGGCTGGGGTTTTAACAATAATGTCAAATCTAATGAAACTATGAAAACCATGACATTTGGTGACATGGTTGATTCCTGACCTGAATTTGGCTGCCTTGGTATGCCTGACTCTGGAAAGAGATGCCCTCAAATCTTCAGCGTCTGTGTTTGTAAACTACTCTGTCAAGCTGCACTAACAGTTCTGTGGATTTATTTGTGCTGTTGGGACAGTTTTCTTCAAGGTGAATTTTTTAGGTGTCTCATGCCAAAGATCAGTGTCTGCATGGTTACTTGAACACCTGCTAAAGCAAATATGATTAGACTCATTTGAATAATTGTGGAACTTGATTGGTCACATAAAAGTTTTTAGTTAAGAGTTGGTTGTTCTTTGTAGTGGTTTAAAAAGTGAATTTGCAAAGGACCAATATTTCTTTTTAAATTGATTGTCATGGTAAGACCAAGTGAATAGATTATAAAGCTATGCTAAACACCCATGATTGCTCTGCAAGGCTGATTTCCCCAAAGCTTCAGTTGTTTAAAATAGGGAGGGAAAACTGAAAAGTTGGCACTGTTTACAATTAATTGAAAAATAAGGAAATGCACTGATCCCTCAAATTTGGAGTGAGCATGAGTCTGTGCCTGTTCCTTTAAGAAGCTGCTCTATCATGTAGCTTATTCTCATGTGATGTGGCAGCTGTCACAGCACAAGATTGAGCTTTCTCTTGTGGCAAATTGCATGTTTGCCATGTCAAACACACTTGAATTATCAGTGCGCAAGTTACTATGGCCTGGGGGCTGGGATAACTTACACACCCTCTTCCTAAAGGTCTTTTTATTCATTAATATGTAAATCTAAGGGATAAATGCTTTGTCTCTCTGAATACTACCCAGTAGAAGGATCAAAATAGTGAGGAAATCTAAGTTAACCGTATTTCTTTTGCATCTCTCCTGCTTTCGAATAACAAATGATTAACGCTTCCTCCATGAAAGGGGCTTTACAGTATTTCCAGTTATGTCTCAATTTTTAAAGAAACTGGAATTAGTACAGCTAGAACCTCAAGGTCAAGGTTGGAGAGGTCAGTCTGTCTTTTGGTTGTAGTGTGGACTTCCAAGACTGTCGTCCCAACACTTCTATCTAGCACTGTGGCTTTGATTCAGTGGCAAAACTACTTCTGACATCATTGAGATCAGGATTTCACTTTAGATGTCACCCTAAAGTCGGTGGGGAGTTGAAAGCACTTGGCCTCTGCAGGGGGTCAGGCTTGGGATGTTACTTCTCACAAGGGTACTGAAAATCCAGTAAAGATTTAACTAGTATCCCCTGCTTCCAAGCATACAAAGATTTATCTTTCTGCCTGTGCATGCAGAATTCATTAATAGGACCAAAGGGCAAAGGCTGCCCTGTAACATTTACAAGAAATTTACAAACACAGGCTGTAGAAACAGATTTTTGTACATTTTTTTTTTTTTTGAATGTGGGATTCTGATCTATTTCATAATTACTTGTGTGGGGGGAAAGCCCTAGGATATTAAAAATATCTTAGTTGCATAAGCACAGTAAGATTTAAGTATATTTTATTCTGTGTGTGTTTCTTTCACTCTGTGCAGATGGAACTTGTTGTGTGGAACCCCAAATATAGATGTGTATCTGGTATTGTTTGAAACCAAGGTGCAAGTCAGTTTTTACACTGGTGGGATATGTCTACAGCAGGAGTTGGATTGGAGGTGGGGAGGAAATCCAGTGTGGACAAGCTCTTAGAAGGGTGTAAAGAGAGAATGAATAATGCTTGGGGGAAGTTAGCCTGGGCTAACAAACAGAGCTTAAAGTAGGGGGAGGGTAGACAGGCCAGACCACAAGGGGTTGCAAAAAATACAGTGTCAGCAATCAGCTTACAAAAGGTCCTGCTCCTAGGTTGGTCTCCCTCCCTGACCCCACTCACATTGCCTCCAAACACTGAAACAAGTGCATAACACTACACATGTAAGCAGGCAATGGTGCAGCTCATAGGACTGAAGTTAGCCACATGTGTATCTATTTTGCAGGATCAGGTTCTAAACATTTAACAAGCCCTGAACTACTTCTATAATCACCCTTAGATGGAATGATCTGGGCCTTGATTAAAGCACGTCAGCTGACAGGAAAGCATGAAAGGTAGAAGCTGTGTTGGGAGGAAAGCACTATCCCATGGGTGTAATGTCACTGTGGACAGCATGTAGGTCACTGTAATGGGCATCACCGGGGTTCCCTCTAATATTTTCTGTCCCTGGGCAGAATAAATTTTGCTATGTGCACCCTGGCATGTGCAGATGCACATCATTGATAGAAACACACACTGCCCACTGTGGGCGCTCTGCTAATCAGCCAGGTGGCACCTGACTCTTTCTGAGTGGCCACCCAATGCTCAGCTTAAAGGGGACACTGGGCATCACTAAAGGTGTGTCTTTTTTTTTTTTTTCCCTCCATGTTTCCTCCTTTGCTTGGGGCTCCTCTATCCTGTGTATCTCCAGGCTCTGCCTTACCCTTCCCTGACTGCATCTCGTCCCCTTTCCTCTACCTCCCCCTAGTCTCCTGAATGCTGAAGAACAGCTGATAGTGGCAGAAGGGAGGAAGGAAGAGGAAAGAGTTAAGTGGCAGGGCCACTGGCAAGTGGGAGACAATGACGAGGAAGGGCAGTTGGCTGGTGGGGGGTGCTAAGCACCTCCTCATTGTTTTTTCTGTGGGTGCTCCAGTTCCTGAGTGTGATAAGTTAGATCTTATAGACTAATAGATATTTTGGAACATAAGCTTTTGTGCACAAAGACCCGCTTCGTCTGATATTTATCTGAAAGGCTTATGTTTCAAAATATGTTAGTCTATAAGGTGCCACGGGGCTTCTTGTTGTTTTTGAAGATACAGACTAACTAGGCTACCCCATGATATGAGTTAGATCAGCTCAAGGGGATATGTAGACCTGCCCTGGGAACTGGAATAGTTTGTAACAAATCTAATGAATTTTGAAGTCCAATGCATTGAAGGGTCATTGGTGGATGGGGACTGTGCAGGTTTCTTTTTTCTTCTGTTTCTCTCCAACACATCTCTCCACCTCAGCGTAAGGAGTAAAGTACAACTCAATCCTGCCAGCTTCCTCCTGTCGCTGGTGTGCCTGCCAGCAGTTTTGATGAAGGAAATGGAATCTGATGGATGTTTTGTCATAGTCATTTCACATGAGGACATTTGTGTGTGTGTTTTAGTGGAGCTGGGTTAAAGGCTGACAGCAATGAACTTGTTTTCAGAACAGTCCAACTTCTGTGGTCCAGCCTCATCAGGGCCATGGCAGCTGGAAGGGAGCTGAGCTGCATGCTGATCTTGGGATGGTCTTGAAGGTACACACGTGGGGCAGGGTGGGGGAGGCACAACACGGGATTTACAAAAAGCCATTGGGACCTTATGCTGCCAACAATGTTTGCAAGAGGAGTTGCTAAAACAATCAGGATCATTCTTCACCTAGATAATGCTTTCGCTCTGGCTAATGGCTCCTTGTTCATCAAGGAAACAAATGCACTGTGAGGTGACACGCTCTTCACCCACTGCTCTTTGTTCTAGGGCCCCTGAGTGCTGGCATTGATGCAATCATTCTGACAAATATCCCCACAAACTTTAACACAATGTGAAATTGAGTTATTAAGGTTGGACTCCTCTGGCTGAAGGTTGATTGTCTCCAAGAGATAAAGGAATTGCAATTCAACAGTAACACATCTTTGCCATGGGATAATTTCAGTTATTGAGCTCTTGATTTGGTTAGAGCCTCTTCCACTCATTGAGGGAGGGGTGAGCAGGAGTAACTTTGAAAATTTGCCTTGTTGCTCTTTCTTCCTTCCCACCCCAGCCCGCGAGGTCTAACATGTGATCTGGCAGATGAAGGTGGCTGGACATTTCAGGCAGGTAGAGTAGCTCCTTTGAAAAGTCCCATCACCTACAGCCTAGCGACAGCTGCTGCAAGACTAATGCAGTTACCCAACAAAGGCATCTGACTTATAGCTAAGCAGAGAGAAGATGTTTCTGTACCACTGGCTCTTGATTAGCCAGCCAGCCAGCAAGGAAGCTTTGAGACATAACTGGGAAGGAGGCCAGTGTTCCCTTTACTCTGAGCACTGGGGCGGCCACCCCGGAGAGAGTCAGGTGCTGCCCAGCTGATTAGCAGAGCACCTACAGCCAGAAGCATGTGTTTCTCTTGGTGGTGCACATCTGCACTTACCTTCTTGCATGTAAAATTTATTCTGTCATTGGAGGAAAAAATTATAGGAAACGTTAGGGGGGGCTTTTCTGGAGCTGCTAGAAATAGACTCATGCTCCACCTGGGGTCCATTTTGGAGGTTATCCTTGGCTGATGAATAAGGTGGTGTTAGTAGCAAAGTGCTTCACGCAAAGTCCAGGTGTCCTTGTGCAACCCCACATGGTAGCTGTTATTTCTAATCCAGTAGAATCTTAACATTCATCATGAGGTCCTTGTTGCTCTAGGTGAAGTACACATACAGTGCCTGAACCAAGCCCTGCCTAGGTGCACTTACTATCAAAACCGGCAAAAAGTAAGAGAAAGAAAGCATTAAACCCATTTTATAGTTGGAGGAACTTGGAACTGAGAGAGAAGGCCAGAGCCATGGAGTCTAGAACAGCTTGACTGGCTGATTAGTCCATCCTGGCCAAACCAGTGTAATCTCTTGAATACTAGCCTGTCAGATTCTATAGCCAGGTGATTGATGAATTACCACCTAGTTGTTTAAAATAAATAAATAAAGAAGCTGCCAGTTGTCCCTGCAGCTACTCGTGAGAGCATTACACCCTGCTACAGTAAAAGCCTCCAACAGAAATCTTGGATTTAGCCAGATTCACTATGGGGAGGCCCGTCATGAAGCCAACCAGTTTGCCACTGCAAGAGCCCTTGGGGTTCAGCACACTAGTGCACCAGACCATGTGGATCTGATGAAGTGAGTCTGTGCTCACGAAAGCTCATGCTCAAAACTTTTCTGTTAGTCTATAAGGTGCCACAGGACCCTTCGTTGCTGTTACAGATCCAAACTAACACGGCTACCCCTCCGATACCTAGTTCTTATGTTATGGGAACAAGTAAATAACTTTTCCTAATTCACTTTTTTCATATCTCTCATGATTTTCTAGACCTCTATCACATCCCCCCTTAGTTTCCTTTTTTGTGAGCTGAAGAGTTTGTCTTTTTAATTGTTCTTCATACGGCAACTGTTCCAAACCCTTAACATTTTTTTTGCCCTTTTCTGAACCTTTTCCAGAGCCAATATATCTTTTTTTGAGATGAGGCAACCACACATGAACACAATATTCAAGATGTGAGCAAACCATGGATTTATTTGTTCCAGCTGTTTTCCCTCTCTCCTGGTTTTTAACCACAGGAAAATGGTAAATAGTGGGGTCCCCCAAGAACCCCACTGTTCAGCATATTCGTCAATGAACCAGAAAAGGAGATAAACAGGGAAGTGGCCATGTTTGCAGATGGTACAACATTAGTCAAGAGGGTTAAAGCCAAAGCTCACCATGAATTGCTGCAAAGGAATGAAACAAAATTGTGGGACTGGGCAACAAAGAGGCAGATGAAATTCATTGTTAAGTGCAAAGTTATGCACAATGGGAAATATAACCCCCTCTATACATACAAAATGATGAGGTCTAAGTTAGCCGCTGCCACTCAAGAAGGAGATCGTGGAGTCGTCATGGATAGTACTCTGAAAACATCTGTTCAGTATGCTGTGGCAGTCAGACAAGCTAACGGAATGTTAGGAACCATTAGCAAAGGGATAGATAATAGACCAACAATATCATGATGCCACCATATAATTCCATGGTATGCCCACACTGTGAATACCTTGTGCAGTCCTGGTTGCCTCTATTAAAAACAGATGTATTCCGATTAGAATGGGTACAGAGAAGGGTGACAAAAATGGTTATGGATATGGAACACTGAGGAGAGAGAGGAAAGGCTGGGACTCTCAATCTTAGAAAAGAGACCATGGATGAGGAACATGATAGAAGTCTATAAAATCATGAACCAGGTGAAGAAAATGAATAGGTATGTTTATTTACTCCTTCGCATAACACAAGCACTAGGGGATCACCCAATGAAACTAATAGGCAGCAGGCTTATAACAAATAAGGAACTCAGAGGGTAGCCATGTTAGCCTGTTGCTTCACAAATAACAAGCAGTCCTGTAGCACCTTAAAGTCTAACCAATTTATTTATAAAGAAAAGAGTTTTTGTGGGTAAGACGCACTTCATCACTTAACCTCAAATCTGAGGAAGTGGGTTTTACCCACGAAAGTTCATTACTTTATAAATAAATTGATTAGTCTTTAAGGTGCTACAGGACTGCTGTTGTTTATGAAACATAGGGCAGTTCTTCTTCACACACTGCACAATCAACCTGAGGAAATCATTGCAATGGGTGTTGTGAAGGGCAAATATGTAAACTTGGTTCAAAGAAGATGTGCATGAAAGGGAAGTTCATTGGTGGCTATTAGCTATTTTGGTCACACTTGCAACCACATTCTCTGGGTGTCCTAAAACATCTGGCTTCCAGAGGGTAGGACTGGACAACAGAGGATGGTTCATTAAGTAATTGACCTGTTCTGTTCATTCCCTCTGAAGCGTCTGGCACTGAGCACAGTCAGAAGACAGGATACAAGGCTGGAAGGGCCGTTGGTCTGACCTAGTGGGCCGTTTTTGTGTTCTTTTGTTAATATTCCATTATTTAGACGTGTGACATTTGATATTGCAATTGTAGGGTTCATCCTTATCCTTTTTTAAAAAAGATTAGTGGGGTGGGTGGGTGGGTTCTTTTCCCCTGAATCCCCTGGTTCTCTATTACTTTTCAACATAAATTGCCCATGGTTTAGTAATTTCATTATCTGAATTCCCCAAAGACTTGAGGGTGCAAATCACCAGAACCTACAGATTTATAAGTATCCGATTGTCCAAGTATTCCCTTCCCAGCCCTTTATCAATAACTCTATCAACAAGGCCTTTGTTACTTGCTAGTTGTCCTTAGGAAAGCAGCATGGGCAGCTCGGATGATTTAGGGCCATTTAATAGCTGAACTGGGAATGGGAGGATGCTGAGGTGGGGACTGAGCTGTCCTTCAGATCTCTTGTGATCCTGGTCCTTATGGTTGGAGTTCAGTGGGGGAGGAGAAGATGGGAATGACTTCAGAGGCATAGTGTTCAAATGGAGGCATGACTAAAGCAGGGGTATTTATCCACCGCCCTCTGCCTCAGCTGATAGATATCAGATGAGGGGGAGAGCAAGCAATCGTTGCATCCCCCACTGAGAAGGGGAAAGAGTTCTCTCTGAGTGCTGTCCTTGTGTACTGCCAGAGAGAGGCTGGATGCTCCATGTGTAGAAATGGGCTGTCAGCCCCCATGATCTGCAGCATGGCTGTGGCTTGCAGTACCAGGGTGGGACTCTTAACCTCTTTCATGCCCTTGTTTATAGATGGATCTGCTGTCTTCCTTCCTGTCCTATTTATAAAAGCCCTTCAGCCCAGTGGTGGGCTAAGGTCCTAGGACACTACTACAGGCTGATGGATGGGACATGCAAACTTAACAATGGACTGGAATGTGGATGGATTCTGTTTTTGTGCAGCCTGCATCTTTTCCTTGACCCTTCCCCACTCTGTTTCCCTACAGGAAATTATTCAGAGCCTTGCATCAGTCGCTTATCAAGCTCCATCAGCTGCTTCTGGTTCTTTCATTAGGATGTTAATCTGGTGGGCCTTGGATGCTCACTGCACCTGGCCATATGGCTTGTGGGATGAATGCTCAGTACGATTTTCATTGGATTACTTAGTGCCCTGAGATCTGACAGTCTTACAGTCAAGCCTGCGTGCAGTTACAATGTAGGAAGTCCTATATCCAATACATTGTCTACAGTCAGTTTTGTGGTCTCACCTTTTGGCCTCTGTAGGCTCTTTGAAATGGATAAAAAGCCATATGACTTGCTTGCTTCCTGGATCATAATGCGTCTTCCAGGTAGCCAAGTTGCCTCCTTGGTAATCTGGCCTTTAGCTGCATTTGTCACTCAATAGATGTCTGGGTGATGGATTGTGTCTTGCAGCAAAAGGGGTAACACAATCCAAAGGATGGGAGTTGAAGCCAGACACTTTCAGGTTGGAAATAAGGTATACCTTGTTAAAGGTGAGAGTAATTAACAATTGGGGCAGTTGGACAGGGGTCAGGATGGATTCTTCATCACTGACGATTTTTAAAATGGAGATTGGGTATTGGTCTGAAAGCTCTGCTTTCAAAGTTGTTTGGAGGAGTTTTAGGACCTGTGTTATGCAGGAGGTCACAGTGGATTATCCCCATGGTCCTTTTTGGCCATGGAATCTAGAAACCTATTAAAACTCTTGATGAGTGCGTCATCTTTCTGGTTTTAAACTCCTCATTAGGTAATCCAGAATTTGTTTTATCAGGCTACCTGGCCACTTTCAATACCTACTTAGCTTTTCTGTTCATTTCACTTGCCCAGACGCTTGAGAGGCAGCATGTTGCAAGTGCTCAGTGCCTATTCTTCTGTATTTTGACTAGCAGTACTCAGGAAGGGGAATTCTTTCCCATGAAAAGTTATCAAAGAAAGGAAAGTTGTTCGTTTTTGCCCGAGGGAGTTTTCCTTCCGCAGGGAAATAATTTGAAATGAGAAAATTTGTGTTTTTGGATTTTTGAACCATAATGAAAATATTTTACAAAATTAACATTTTTATGGGGGAAAAAAAACAACTCTTTTGGACCTTTTCAAAAATTTCCTTTCCTTTTTTTCTTTTTGTTTCAGTGTAGGCAGATGCCATTCCCAGACCCCAGCCACTTTTTTGGTTTTCTTTGTTTGTTTAAAAAATTTGTCATCAAAAAGTAAATTTCAGCCAGCTCTAACCATCTCACCTCTTCCATCTTCAGTTTTGGAGGTTCTCCTTTGCAGCTGTTCCTGACACACAAACTCATAAAGAAGGATGCAAGAAGAAAAGGAACAATTATTTTATAGAAGACCTTTTCTATCTGCTTTTTATAGAGCTTTGTTTTGATGCTGTAATTGGACAGGGGGCATAACTTGGAGGTGGAAAAAGTTAGCAACCTTTTAAAGCTTCCATTTCAGCCCCAAAGATACAATCAGCAGAGAGCCAAGTCCCTGGAGCAAAAAGGCAAGCTACACTCCAGCTGCAGAAACAGTCTGAAAATTATTCCAGTCTTATAGATAGCCTAGTGGAGCCCTCACAGTACCATTCTGCACTAAATCCGTGAATTTGGGCTTGGTTTTGGGTGTGGGATGTTGCTACTTTTGTCTTTGGTGTCTTTATTACAATGTTGACATATTCTTCAACTTCTGTAAGGCATTTGACTTTTTATCATATGACATTGTGATTGAAAATATTGAAACATGGAAAAACTGGAATGATATAAAATTGTGGTGCACAATAAATGGATTTAAAAACTGGCCAACTAATAGCTCTTTAAGTGTGACTGCATGTGGGAGTGCTTTCAGGGCCTTATCTAACACCAACAAGTGGAATTGAACCTAGAGGTTTTTATGTACCATCTTGACAAAGTCCTGGCTGGGATGATTTAGTTGGGATTGATCCTGCTTTAGGCAGGAGGTAGGACTCGATGACATCCTGGGGTCCCTTCCAGTACTATAGTTCTATGAACCCTGGGACCTCTGGAGCTTAGAGCCTGAGCCAAACGCCAGCTGGCTGTTAGTAAAGGCTGTAGTAGAGCCTTGTTATTCTCTCTATAAGTGGTCCCAGTGTCACTAGATGGGGCAGTACACCAAACCTAGAAGAGTTGTGGGTTACACCTGCAGAGTTTTTGGCCCTATGCTATTTGTATCAGTCGTCATCATCATCCTCAATAACCGTGGGCTCAGCGCCCGTTGGTGTCTGATGTCTCTCTCACTATTTCCCTATACAGTGCGGAGTGGCTTAATTTCTGTAGACTAGCTCCACACCAATCTACTACATCATCTATCCATTCTCTGTGGGGTCTGCCTTTCCTATTCAAACCATCCATTATGCTGAATACAAGGGTCTTGATTTTTCATTCGTCATTCATTCTGCATATTTGTATCAGTGACCTAGAAGAAAACATGAAATCATCACTGGTAAAGTTTTTAGCGGGTACAGATTTGGGTGGGAGATAACTAATGAAGAGGACAGGTGAGTAGTACTGAATGATTGCTAAGATGCAAGGAAGCAAGCAATAAGCACTTTAATACAGCAAAATGTAAATGTATACATCTAGCAACAGAGAACATAGGCCATAGTCATAGGATCAATCCTGAGAAGCAGTGACTGAAAAATATGGAGCTTGGCAGCGGGCAGTCAGCTGAATGTGAGCTCTGCCTGTGGCCAAAAGAGCTCATTCAGTTGTAGGATACGTAAGAAAGGGGACTCTTGAGTAGGAGCACAGGCATTATTTTACTTTTACATTGCTTCTAGAATACTGTGGTGGGTACGGGGTGTCCACAGTGCAAGAAGAATGTTGGTGAACTGGGGAGAGTTCAAAGCAGAACCACAAAACAAGTAAAGGCTCATGAACGGTGATAGGAGCACAAGCTGTGTATGTTAACAGAGAGAGTGTCAAGGGATGAGTTGATGACAGTTGGAATATTTACCCTGACACACCCGGACCAGATGGCTTCTGCATGCTAATAGAGGGCAGGTATGCTGGGCTATGGGTGAACAGTTTCCTCTTCCTGAGCAACCAGGGCTAAGCCTGGTGCAGCACAATCGAGCAGGCACCTGGAGCTGAAGAGCTTGCTGGAAGCAGCAGGCTAATCAGAGCTCCTGTAGCCCATTAGGGCCTGATGGGGTTTGTTTCAAAGGTCTCCCTATGGGGTGGTCAGGAGCTGAGCTTGGAGAATGAAGAGGGACAATGTATGAGAGCTAAGGACTGCGGGGAAGGCAGAGTGCTGTGGAGGAACAAAAGGGACTTGCCAGGTACCAGAGGAAAGGCATTGGTGTGATCATTTTGGGAAGTGACCAAGGGAAGAAGCTGCCAGATTGGGAGCAGAGGACAGACATCCTGTCTGTTGCTCCTGAGTTAGGGTCCTTGAGGGCAAGCCCAGGTTCCTCCCAGCCCTCTTCTGGCCATAGCAGAGTCTCCACCAGAGAGGGAAAACTGGGACTATGGACGGGTTTTCACCCCAAATGGTGGACTAAACCAGTAGTTCTCAATCAGTGATACATGTACCCTTGGGGGTACATGTAGATCTTCCAGTGGGTATATCAAATCCTCTAGATATTTTCCTAGTTTTATAACAGGCTACTTAAAAGCACTAGTAAAGTCAGTATAATTGAAAAGTTCATTCAGACAGTGGCTTATTTCTGCTGCTTCTTGTACCTTACTCTGAAATGTAAGTACAATATTGCTATCCAATTCATTTGATAATAAGAGAGTAGAAAGTCAGCAAGTTTTCAGTCTTTGTCTTCTGTGATGTTTTTTTAATCACATAGTTTTTAAGGGAGGTGTAACTTGGTGGTATGCAAAACAAATCTGACTCCTGAAAAGGTGGGGTACAGTTATTGGGAAAGGTTGAATGGCACTTGTTTCAAGGCGTCAGATCACCTTATGACTGTGTTTATCAGCCAGTGGTATGCGTACCCTTAGGGGTATGTGAGAGAAGTCTGGGGGTACTTATTTTTAAAGGGGTACTTTATATAAAAAAAAATTTGAGAAACACTGGACTAGCCTATGATGGGGATGGCTCAGTAGGCCTCCAGTAAACAGGAAGAGACTGAGTGGAGGGGTCACCATGAACTTCCTCCAGAAGTGCGGGACTGTCAGGGCACAGCCTGAGCTTTGCACCATTAGGTTAGAAACAAATATTTAATCCTAGGTTCTTCAGTCCAGCAGATACAGAGAACTGAAATCATCTGAATGGCTAGAAGTGTTAGCTAGATAAATTCAGGGTGAGAAATAAGACACACAGAGTAATTAACCATTGAAACAGTTTACCAAGGATTGTGGTGCATTCTCTTTCACCCACAATTTTAAAATCGATCTTGGAATCCCCTACCTTTAAAGATCTGCTTGGAGAATGATTTTGGGGCAGGTCTCTGGCCTGTGATAGGCAGGGTCACGTAAGATGATCAAAATGTGGCCCCTTCTGGCTTGGAAATCTATGAATAATGCAAGTTTCCTTTTAAGAAAGCCCTGAGTTTTCCAGAAGGAAGGTTTTCCTTCATAGAACAAATATAGAGAATTTCTGGCAAGACTGTGTAACTGCTTAATCACAGGAAAACAGGGCTGCTCTTTTGAATTCTGTAGTGAAAACCCAATGTTTCCAGTACGAGACAGACTTAGAAGCCTGTGGCTAGACAGCTTGTAACCCAAGGGGTATAGCGGAGTATGATGGGAACAAAATACCAAAGGGGTGGTGGTGGCGGGGGTGGGGGGGGGAGAAGAGACAGACTAAGATGGAAAGCCTGCTTTATGACAATTAGAACAAAATTGGGATATCAAGAATACAAGGTTCAGTGTCTGTTCACACAAATATGGCTTTCACCTTGTAGACAGAGGCTTGTGCCAGGTAATTAGGTCAAATCGATAATTATATATCTTTAAGTGAAGTGGAAGGGACTGTAATTGTGATGAAAGTTGTTTGAAGAGGGGAAAGCCTGGGGTATCTTTTTTTTAAATGTAACAAGTTCAAAGGGTAACTGAAGTTCAAAGTTCAGTTCCTGTGCACTCCAAGCTGCAGTTGGAGGTGCAGTTTGGTGGGGAGCAGGGCAGGGAATTGAAGCAGCCAATAGTACCATCTGACTGTGTGTGGTGCCCTTTTGAGAAGGAGAAGGAACATAGGATTGTATCCCTGTAGGAAAATTGAAATTTTTTTATATGGAGATACATGTCTCATGGAGCTGGAAGGGACCTTGGGAAGTCATTGAGTCCAGTTCCCTGCCCTCTTGGCAGGACCAAGCACCATCCTTTTTTTTTTTTTTTTTTTCTTTCCCCTATTTGCTCCAGATCCCTAAATGGCCCCCTCAAAGACTGAGCTCACAACCATGGATTTAGCAGGCAACTGATCAAACTATTAAACTATCCTTCCCCCCTGCTTAAAGGGGGGCACTTGCATTTGTATCAGGACCTCTTGATCTGCAGTCAAATGCTCAACCACTGAGCTATACCCCCAGCTGTCCTTAAAAAAGGACAGCACCATAATGGGTCTCTCCTGGAGCACCCAGAAGGAGAAACCTGATTATCATCATTTTTGTTTCTTGCCTTGTTTTCTCCTTAGCACATGGATGCATCCAGCCACACTGCATGCAAATACACGTTTTCTCTACAAGGGGCTTGAATAGAATATGCAAATGTACAGCTTGTTTACAGGAACTTTGCATCATGGTCTGCAGGGAAATAGAGCTGGCATATAGGGCTCAGAATAACACAGCAGGTGAACTTGAATGCGTTGGGGATTTTTATTTTTGCTGGGGTTTGTTATGCTTAAACTTGATTAAGAATAGACTAAAAATGTATTCATGTTCATGGTTCTGAAACAAGGAATCCAGTCTCCTCCTGCTACTTGTATAACTTCGATTAGTGTTAATGAATATTGGATTTAGCAAACAATAGGAACAGTGTCTTCTGTAGACTGATTGCAAATTGCTTCAGGAGTTAGAGGTGAGGAAGTAAAGCCAGGTAGTGTTTTTGAAAATCGCTCTGACTTGGAGCAGAGGAAGGATGGGTCACTGGTTCAAAGACAGAGGGTTAGAAGTCAGGAGTTCTGAATTCTTTTCCTAGCCTTACCTCTAACTTGCTGTGTGACCTTGGAAGTTGCTTCAGGTTATGTTGTCAAAAATGGATCTTTAACTTTTAAGGTGCTTCAAGATTTGGGTGCCTTGGGCCTGATTTGTTGTTTTGGGGATGCTGAGCTGTGTTGACCTCTTTTGAGATCAGCGAGGGACTTGGGTGCTCAGCAACTCCAAAAACTAAATCCCTATGTGTCTGACATGGGATGCCCCAAAATGAGAGGCTGCTCTTAAAAAATGCTCAAATTCACTGGGCCAGAGTTTTATCTGGGAAATAAGGATGATGATACTTTTCTACATTCCAAGGATGTTCAGAAATGTAGTCCACAGATGGGATGTTTATCATCAGGGCAAAAGTTCAGTACGTGCATGTTGTTGCTTAGTTAAAATCACCCCCTGAAATAAACTAGAATTATTTCTTACTGAGCCAGTTAGAAAGCAAAGCCAACGTCAATGCAGGAAAGATTTTTACTAAGAAACTTCAGGCCCCAGTGAAAATAGTAGGAACAAGGCCTTTGTTTTAACAAGAAACAAACTATTCGAGAATTTTCCCTCCTTGCATTTTACTGTGAACTTGGGCTACACCACTGCTGGTTGTGGAAGTGGTGGCTGTTGTCTGGCGTGGCACTTCTTGTTACACGTGACTTGTCTGTCAGCTGTAATATAGGCCTTGGATTTTTTTTTTTTTTTGAGGTTGAGGAACACATTGTGACCTGGGTGTTCATAGATTTTTTTTTTCTTTTTTTCTTTAAAAGCATACACTGTCTTAGTAATAGACTAATGAATAGAGTTTGGCTGCTGCATTCGCTAACCCGAGCGGCAGGAGGGGTGTGGAGGCTACATTTTTCACCTCCAGTGAGTTCCCTAACAAAAATTTCCACACAGACAAAATTTACTAGAAGTTCAAGGAACAATGTTGCAACAATATTAATGACCTGGCAGGGCATGTAAAGTTCAGAGTTCATCTTCCGTTTACCCCGCCCCTTGCTCTTAGCCCTACTCCCGCCCTGCACCTCTTCCCATCTTTTCATATCTATAGTTTTAAAGACCATTGGGATGTTTCAATCTTGTTTAATTTCAGAACAGTGGAAAATACAACTGCTTTGTACTGACGATGGATAGAGTTGAGATGGGGCAGGAACAGGCTGCTGGGGAAGAGGGTATCTGTGGGAGTGCGGGGGAGGGGAGACTGTGTTCAGTTCAAGGTTCATTCTTTGTTTGTATGTAATAAAAAGTCTTCAGTTATCAGGTATTTAAACCCAAATCAGCAGTTCCATATCCGTAACCTGAGCTAAGTGTTCCTCCATCTAATGGCCATGCTGCTGTCGTTTGCACTGAGTTGGGTGACACTCGATTTGTACTGGCTGACGGGGACAGATGGGCCTTCATTGTGGAACTCCGCCTGTATGCAAATGTGAACCGAGTTTCACCCGATCCCGGGGCCTGACCTGACCAAGCACATACATTTACACAACGCGTCTCAGGCTGCTGGGGAGGGAGGGTGAAGGGGGATAAAAAATGGCAATCGGATAGTACCAGCGGCAGGTCAAGTTTACCATCCGTCTTTCAGCAGGACCAAGATGGGAACACAGTTAGTTATTTTGTTTCAGCGTTGATATTTGTTGCAATAAACTCCATCATTTCACCTGTTTGTGAAACCAACCTCGTACTAGTTCTCTGCAAAATCAGACCGACTTGGACAATTGACTCCTTGCTTTTTCACCCAGACAAGGGGAGATATTGGCTCCCCCCTCCCCTCTTTAAAAACCTCTATTTTATTGCTCTGTTGAAATCCTCCTTTTCTTTTTTTCCCTCTTATTTTGAAGCTTATCTATTTGTTTCTTCGTAAGGATCAGAAAGCCATCTGTGCTGGAAGAAGGGGCGCTTTTATTTAAAAATTGAGAAAAATGATAATCGATGTCAGAATAAACAAGCAGCATTTTAGGTGTCAATTAACAGTTTTGCATGTACACAGGCAGTATACAATCTATAATAAATCTTCCCTTTTAAATGTGCAACCCTTCATTAGAGTGAAAATATGAACAGCTGTAATAGCACATTTAGGCAGGCGACAGAGAAGAATCTGGTTACAATTGTAATTTTTCAAACTGATGAAGAACTGAAAGCAGGTTCTAAACATGGGTGGCTCTGTAACTATGTGGAATATTATTCCTTTCCCTCCCACCTCTCCCCACATACAGTAGGGTAGCAAATCAGAGCCTTTTTGCTCCCAGCAATGCTCCATTTTATTTTACTGTTCAGCTCATCATAAAAGTAGATTTCTCACGCCAGCCGTAACCCTCTTGGCCTGGCACTCTTATGAGACTGACCCCCCAAACTGTTGTTAGAATGAATGGTTTCGCTTCCCCAGGACATCTGTTCTTCAAGGGATTCTGCTGGCTGGAGTCTGGAACAGATATAAAAGAAACAGTCACAACAAATACAGCAAAAGCTTCTCACTGCAGTAAATTTTGTTCTTGGAACTTGGCTTCCAGCAACCCTCACGTCTTGGGCGGGAATAAAATGTCTGTTTTGCAGAGTCAGAGACTGAAATGTATTAGCTAAACCTTTATGCTGTGTCTTTAAAATCTTTCTGTCTTGCTTTATGCCTCATTGCTGCTTTTGCAGAAGATGCAGCATCCATATAATGTTAAGACCTCCCCTCAAGCCCTTGTGCCAGGCTAGAGTTTGTCCCCTCAGGTGGCTTGTCATGACTGACAAGGAAGGGGAAAATAGGCATCTTTCATGTTATTGAAAATTTGAAGGCTTTTGAAATACGTTTAATCCTCTTGCTTTTAGTCATTGAAAAGTGGGTGGATCATTAATTCCATGTCTCAGAATAGAGATCTAATATGAATATGTAAAAGGCTTCATATATACCCTTGTAACGCAAAACATATGCTTCTATACTCAGATTGATGATTAGTGTTTGACCTAATATTCTTACCTTAATACACCACGGCTCTTATTAAGTCGTTATTTCAGCATTATTCATAAGCTTCAGTGCATGAGGCAAAACTCTCATCAAAGACAATAATTATTAATAAAACTGACTAAGGATTAAAGGATTTTGGCCATTATTCCCCTTCTTGAAATTGCTCCCTTCAGGAACCAGATTTAAATTTTGAGGTGTAAACTTCTTGTCTCCTGACTTCAGTGGGCACTTGACTATGAGTTTGTTGAGCCTGAAGTATTTGTAAGTGCAATTTTTTTGGAGAGACGGTGGGTAAGGAGGCTTGGAGCTAAAATCCCTGATGACTTGACAACTAGCTGCAAACTAAAAACCAAGCAGCTGGCACTTGAAAATCCAAATCTTCAGTTTCAGACAAGCTGCTTTTGCTGTGTGTTATCTATGAAAATAGGCTTAGGAATCAATAGTTAGTGGTCATTTTTCAGACTAAAAGCTGCCGCTTGTGCTTTTGTTCTTTTATGTTTCTATTTTTTTCTTAAAATCCTAAGAATAGAATGCTGGGACTTGCTGCCTGACACAGACGCATGGGTACTTATTGCAACCAAATGGCCTTTTGGAAAAAGAAGCAAAATGATTGTAATGATGGTCCAAAGTGCTGCGGTTTCTCGTTACGGTTGAGTCTTGAGAACCCCATGAATAACTGTGACTCTGCTTCTCCTTAGCTGGATTATCTCCGTAGTGCATTCATTCTCCCCTAAAAAGCTGTGCTGTGTTACTGGAAAAAACCTCCCCACCCCCCATTTAATTCTTCCTGCCTAGTCCTGCGGATCCTACCTGAGGGAAAGTGTCATTTGGGTTTGGAAGGAGGATGCAGGATTGAGGCTTGTGCATTAGCCCTGAGGTTAACTTTAGAAATCTAGCCCCTTTGCCTCCAGGAGCCTGAGCTGGAAATCCTGCGTACCCAGAGAATCAGCAATTCAGAGGGCAACTAAACTTGATTCTGTACCTGTGCTGTGTGTTTCCATTGGAACCCTTTTCCCCTTTGCACACCTGTGCTCTGCAATGGCTATTCCAGCCCATTTGAAATTTTAGTGCTTTATTTTTCTTTAAATCAAAATAGGAAACAGTGAATGTATTTTCCCAGCCGGGGAGCTGGGATTTGGCAAGAACAAAGGAGTAAGAGCTGCTGAGGTCTCTGTTCTTTCAACCCGGCATTGCATTGCAGTTTATTACACTAGTGGATATGCTGTGGCCCATTTAGTTCACAATGAAAATACACTGCGTTTATAAGCAGTCAGATCCTGAACAGTTATTGTTCCGTAGTACTTGGCCAAGGTACATGGGCTGTTTGAGAAGAGAAGGGGTGTAGGGAGCCATCTTGTGGCTATTCTGGGATGCATCATCCGCTAGGAGGGTTTTTGACATGAAGTTGGTTATCATTGAGAGCAGAGAAAGGAGCCTGGACCCAAGTATAAATCAAAACGATCAATCACTCGAAATCCAGAAGAAAATGGCACTGGATATAAATAGGGGCTATAACAGCAATGACACCAGGGCTGCAGTTGTAAATACTCATTATCTTTCTTAATATGACACTGTGTGGATTGGGAGAGCTGGGGAAATTACAAAGGATAAAATAAAAAATCAGATTGGAACAGGGGATCCAGCATCTTTAAAGCTAAAATTGTCTGGGTTTTTTTGTAATGCAATAAAGAAAATCCATGAGACATATTTTCAAATTTAGTATATTTCTTTGCCTCCCTAAAATTGAGAGCAAGCCTCCAAAGACATCTGTTTGCATACATTGTGTGTCAGCCAGCATCAGATCTGAATGGAATTTATCTAAATTTTATATGCATGGCTTGATGTAAATTGAAATAAATTGTACAGCATACTCTGCGTGGACATATTGGTTTTTGCATCGCTGCTTGAACTTTTAACCTCAGGGTTTGAGCCGGTCACACGCTGACCCGTCTGAACTCTGCTGGTAGAGCCAAGTCTGGAAGGCTAACCTTGCATCCATGGCAACCATAAAGTGTCAGCCATACCTCTTGTTTTGCTCCCTCCCCACCCCACAAGCCCTTAAAAACAAAAAGTCCAAAACAGATTGGCCTATCCACTAGCAGGCCAGGCAGCTCATCTTTGTACAGTGATGCAGGAAGTTTGTGTTTCCCCTTTCAACCAGGTCTCTGGTGAAAATCTGTTATTCTTCAGCAGCTTGTAGAAACGAAAATATCTGCTAGAGTTGGTCAGAGCGACTGACTGGCAGCTGCAGAGTTGTTTCAGCACAGTCTGGCAGACAGACTGATAGACTGGGAGTTGGGATGTTCAGTTTCTGGCTCTGCCACTGATATGGTGTGTGACTTTGAGCAAGTCATTTATTCTGTTTCCATTTCTCCATCTGTCACGTGGTCCTAGTGACCTTTTGCTGTTGTTTGCAAAGTGCTTTGGGATCTCTGGATGAGAAATGGGAATTGAGTTGTGTAATAGATCAATGTGTAAAAGATGCACAATACCAATGTGTAAGTTGCACATGCTCCCACCTCTTCTTGCACACCCACTATGTGTGCTTTTATGCTTGGTTAGAGCAGAAGGCTGGAAACTGAGATCTGGTTAACAGTCCAATGTGATAATTATTTGGTGGCCTTCAACCTGCCTCTTTACCTGTCCAACTCCATGCTACTGTCATGCGCTCTGAGAGCCTGAAGCAAAGGATGCCATACAAATAAAAGTTTATGCATAAAGCCCTGTGTCCTGTGCTGCCCATGAGACCCCAGTTAGGTAGTATGAACCCCAAAATGATGTCCCGTACCTCTCATGGCCCCTGCATTGGTGCTCAAACCTGTGACACCACTGCATCATCTGCCTTGAAGTTGTTTCACCAAATACAGTGTTTACAGCTTGGTTCAATGGCTTTCAGCGCCTCCAATGTACAGATTTTTCCAGCACCCTTGGTCTGCTGACTAGAGCAGTCCAACTGATACTGCACACCTTGGGGGTTTATAGATTAAATTACACTTATTTTCTATCAACCCAAGTTTTCAGAGTGCTGCAGATTGTTATGAACAACAGTCCTGAACCACGGGGAAAGCAGGTGAATTGGACAGCTGACAGGAGGGGGCTGGGACTTTTGTGCCTTGAAGGCATAGGGCTTTTTGGCAACTGGAGAAGGGACGTATTTCATCTTGGACTGGGTTCTTCATTCTTTCCCTGAGCAAACTCTGACAGCATCTAGCTGCCACTGCACGCACTGCTGGGGCAATGCACATGCAGAAAAAAAATGGTGAAATATAACATTCTGCCTACTGAACTTCAACTTCAGGTGGAGTCCATCCTTCTCTGAAAGCTGCTGGTGCTGGCTCTCTGCAGACTCAGGCAGATACAGTTGCCTAAAGGTTGAATTCCACTTAACATTTTGAACATTCTTCTGAAAATGGAGAATTTCAAACATCTTCATCTTCCATAAGGGCCAGGGACTGTAATGTTTGTTTTAAAAGGAAAATGTCACCAGGGAGCACAATGGCAGACCAAATTCAAAAAGGGGAACTGTGTGGCAATTTCCATCACATACCATCATTTTCCTAGGGTGGTTGGGAACAAATTTTTTCATCTCTGTGCAGTATATTTGCAATACAGAGTGAAAAAGAAATGTGGATTTGTTCCTGTGTACATTTCCATTACACAGACATGTAAGGGCTAGAAGTATGTTCACTGTATGTAGTATATGCAGCAGAGGCAGTGTTGGGTACTGGATTGGAGCTGGGGAGACTTGATGGGGAAGCCATGTGGGGAGGAGAGCTGATCTGTGGGGCTGTTGGTGGGTGTGGAGCACCTATTTTTTTTTTTTTTTCTGCAGGTGCTCCAAACTGAGAGCACACACAGAGTCTGTGCCTGTCTTGCCTCTTTACCCTGTAAGCACTTTAGGACAGAAATTCACCCTGTGTAATGATGCATGGAGGTGCAACCTTAACACAAACTGAGTCTAGCACTTGTAGGCACATCAAGTGTATTGTGGGGCTTTGGCAGGTCGCTGCTACGTTCTGTCACAGGGGTGGGATTTTCTTTTGCAGATTGTTCCCTAATTCTGAAAAATAGCTTCATACTTTCAGACATCTGCAGCTAGCAGTCTGGGGTAACTTGAGCTGCTACAGAGCTGACCTGACATTTGATGTTTCCCCCTCCCTGATCCTCAGGACAATTACTAGGGATGTAAGTACTTTTCTGAATTTGGGGACATATTTGTCTACACTGCTGTCCCATGATTTTATCCATGGAAGCAAAAGGTCAGTACATGTCCCTTGCATGCTTGTACAGCCCATGCGAATGTTGTCCTGCCCTATCTACACTGCTCTTCTTAGCTGTGCTAAGGTGGCTGTGTCTCTGCAGTCACACCGTAGATTTGCAGGGCAGAGGTACCACCAGATCAGAGGGGCCACTGCAAAGTTTAAAGATTTCAAAAATAGCTGCAAAGATTCCTTATTTTTAATGTGATGGTTTTCAACATCTTTTAATATGCAGACCCCTGAAAAAATTTGGAACAGAAATACTAAACCCCCTCCCTTTTGGAACCTTAAACTTAGTCTGTGGATGACTGGGAGTCTGCAGACTACAGGGTGCAAACCACCAGTTTGTTGCCTAAAAATACTAATTTCAGTAAACATACAAGCTAAGCCCTTTTATGAGATGTTGTCCTGGCAGTTTGTTAGACTCAGGATAACATCCTTTGCAAGAGCTTTGCTTTTACGGCAAGTATGTCCTCAGGACCTAGTGGTGAGGCCAGTCCTAACTGAGAATTGATCTCCATGAACCGTCTCTAATAATTGTATGTAGCCCAACATGAGGAAAGTGTGGTCAGAAGGTTAGACAAGCAGAGTGGGAGTTGAGGGATGTAGGTTATGGTCGTAGTTATGCGTGTGACCTGAGAGAATAATCCTGGCCTGTCTGTGCCTCAATTTTCCCTATCTCTAAAATGGGGATAATTAAATGTTGACATTTTTAAGTTATTTTGAAGTACCTTGAGAACTCTGGGTGAAATGTGCTAAATAAGTTCAATGCATTATTACCCCATGTTAACAACTTGTGACATTACTTTGTATTCCTGTAGTGCCATACATAGGGATGACACTTTACAGACAACAGGATTTGTCAAGGATTTATTTAATGGATACAGCCAAGACATTCCTGCCCGCTAACCAAAAGTAAGTCATATTTCATCATCACAAAGCAATGGGAGGGCTATAGATCCTTGTTTTGTCACAGCCATGAAATATGGCTTCCAAGTGTCTCATTTTTCAGAGCCAGCTTGTAACAAATAGTTACAGGGCTGTAACTTTCAGATTAATACAGAACAACTTTTACAGTGCTCAGAGTAGCTCAATGCAAATGAACGATGGCCCATCGTTATCCTTCAAGGAGCCCTGGGTGGCCACATCCTTGTGCCAGTTTCAGGCTTGGGAAATAGGTGAGTTAGCTAGGAGATCTGGGACACCCCATCTCTACTGGAGAGTGGCATTTAGAAGACTCTTGGAACCAAACCAAAAGCCCAAATAATCACACCTGTCCTTTTATTCTTTTGATCTTTCTACTTTCCTTGTATCATTAATAAACCAAATCTTACGAAAACCAATATACAGGTGAGCACCCAGTAAATGGGTGATTTATATTTACAATTTAATAACTAATGCATGCATGTGTGCTCTTACTGTAAGCTTGTCACCATTCCAGTACACATAACATGACAAGAATGCTGAAGGCAAAACTGTGAATACTTGTGCCTCTTAAGGCTTTGAAAGCAATGCAGACCACTTGAACTCTGCTACCATCTTGAAACCAAAATCTCTTAATGTGTCAGGATAGCAGTTTCTTTACTGTCAGCCAGACTCTTGTGGTGAAGGGGAGAGTAGCTCCTGGAAGCTTTGATCAAGGGTCAGCTCTGTTTTATGCACTGGTCACTGATAGCAAAAAGAGGATGCCTGATGTGAAGAGCTTGTGCCCAAGTAAAAGACACTAATGTACCAGCCCCTATCTTAAACAGACCAAGCTGTAATAAGACATGATTTAAACCAGCGCTGCTCACCCCTGCTTGCAACCGGGTGCAAACTGGTACTCATGGTTTTGCCAGCCTAATGCACTACAGCCCTCATGAGCACATTAACCGAATGTATACAGAACAAAGTAATCTAGTGGTTTACGCTGATGCATTTGTACCAGTGGTTCACATGCACAGGATAGGCCAAGTCTTGTTCTCCCTTGATAGAATAATGCAGCCGTAGTTTCTATGTCCTGTTACTGACACTGCTAATGATGTTGCATCTCCTCTTCTAAATGCTGCACAAATGAATTCCTGCTTGCCATGTGTCCCCAGGTGAGTGAGAATTATCCCTATTTTGCAGACAGGAGGGTGGGGAATTGAGTCAGAGAGGTTTAATGACTGGTTTGGTTCTGCGGAGGAATCCAAGATGGATTAGAGCACTAGGGTTCCTGACATTCAGTCCTGTCCTTGGGACATGCTGCCTGCCTACATATCATGTACACTTTCTTTACATGTGCCATATAGACCCATCTGCTAAAGGAAATGTACCATAAACAGATTGCTACAGAACACGTGTGCTGCGGAATCCAGAATTTAGCCAAAACCTGCAGTGTTGCTCTGTATCTTTTTGCTTCCACCCTTTTTTGGCATTCAGGAGCATCTTCAGTGCAGCACGAAGGATCAGGCAGATACTAGCTGAAATCACATCAGGGGAATTACAGGCTGGCAAAATGCACATAGCCCAGTCAATTGGGTTAAAACACTCACATTTTTACTCTTGTGAACCTGATTCTGAGATCACTAATGACCACTAGTGGTCCCGATTTTCATTTGTACATGAAATCTGATAGATGATGTGCCTCTGCAGCACAGATGCCATTTGTACCAGGCTGGGTATTGGTTCAGAACACACACAATGGGATGAGCATCCTCTAACGAATACCTAGTCTGACTTCCTGTAGCATTCCCTGTTTTCTTCGGCTTTCTCTGATCTAGGTACTGTCAGGGCCCAGCCCCATGCAATAGGGTAATTCTGTATGATTACTCATATGTAACAATAGGAGTGGGGCTTTTTTTTTGTGCACTGTTGTCATCTCTCCTCCTGTTTCCTTGCCGAATGGCATCAACATCCAACACTGAGCAAAGTCATTTTGTGTTCATCCACTTCATGCTGTGTATTTTCTCCAGTAAGCTCTCCAGCTGCATTTATATGTCTCCCCTTCCACCCTGCATCCTCTGCTCTAATTTTGATTTTTTGGATAGTTTGTAAGAAGTGCGGCTCTATTTAGAAGCCCAGGATGGAAGGCTCTGGCTTCTTATTCATCCCTGCCGTGTGTGGGAGCAGGACCTGTGATCCAGGCTGGACCCTGCTTAGTAAAATAAGGTAGTAACTGTAGTGTTCAGCCCTGATGGAGACTGATCCTTGTAACACCAACCTGGCTGTGCAGAGTCAAACTGCAAGCTTTATCTTTGAAAGAGCCTGGAAGTGAGGGAGTTCAGCAAGCCATAGGGTTCCTCGCCTTTTCAAGTTCAGCACAAGGTCATTTTCAGGCCACGCTGGGCAAGGCCACAGTTCATCTACAGTTCCCAAAAAGATGGTGTCTTGGAGGGGCAGAGGTTGGGCTTGACTATCTGTAACTGCCAGTCTTTTATGAAAGCTGTCAGAATGCGAATATCCATCAGCTAGCTAGGCACCCAGCATTTCTTTTTAATACTCCTTGCTTGTTTTCAACAGGAAGTTCTATTATTAAAGGACTGGATTTGGGTTATGCTCTGCAAGCTGAGATACAGTAGGTTTACTCTGGTCTCTACCCCCAGCTGGTCATACCACTCTTTCTTCCCAGCAGGGTCTGAATAAAAGCCCTCACTCTTTAATTGAATAGTTCATAGGCCAAAGTCAGAAATTTGGAAGATGGGGGTTGTTTCAAAAACATCCACATTCCAGTAGGCTTATATGGCGAGTCTTTATTCCGATAGCAAATATAAAATCTCGACTTTAAATAGGGCCATCCTGCAGCTCTCACCCTGTGGGTATAATACGAATTAGATTTCTCTTAGTGTGTCTGTTCTTATTGTTGCTATTTGATGCTTGCGGGGATGGTAAATCAGAGCCTTGCATCATTTTCTTTGCTGTTTGCAATCCCTCGGAATAGTGAAAAACAATGCGATTAATTTTCTCCAGCGCAATCATGCATAGATTTAATAAGCATCCAAAGGTAGGATCCATCTGTAAAGGATGCGCTGCATGCTAAATTACTTCTCTTCGGCCATTTTTTTCTTTCCAAACCTTAATTAATTGAAGAAAAAAAATTGTTTATTAAAGTGGGAACAGGGTATGCTCTGTCTCTCCATCTCTGGTTCAAAAGTTCATACAATTCCCCAAAGGCTCATCTGTGTGTGTGTGTGTGTGTGTGTGTGTGTGTGTGCACGTGTGCACGCATGAGATAGAAAGAGAAAGACAGACAGACTCTCTCTCTGTCTTGATGGTAAGAGACAGCTGTCCAGAGAAGTGTCTTATTTTATGAAAAGACTGTGGGTGTTTTTCCAAGAGTAGTCTTTAGTTCTGTGTTACCTTCCATCCCTGTTCCAGCTCTCCTTATCCTTTTGGATCACAAAGTTTAAGGTACTTCCAACAGGCATCTTAAAACAGCAGAGCAAACAGTATCCTAGTACAGAGGGCAGAAAGTCAAATTCTCCAGGGCGATGCTCACCAGAAGTAACAATCTGCACGAGAGAAATAATGAGTTACAGGCACACGTGGGGAAAATAGGAATACGCTGAACCATGCCATGTAAGGCTGTGAAGAGATTAGCATGTTCTGTGCTCACAGAGCATTGCCCCCTTCTGGAATCCCTTATCACAGCCTTTGTCCTCTTCAAACCTCTCCTTCTCGGCTCTACACAGCTCTGTTCCAGCTGCTTTTTGCTGTGCTGATTCAGGTCACCTTGATGGTCCAAGAACTTACTGTACCTTCTAGAAGTACCAGTCAAGACTCTGAGAGGGGCATCCAGGTTGAGAGGCGAAACAGAAGCACAAAGAGAGCAGGTGGCTTACCCAAGGTCATTCAGCAGCTTGGTAGCAGAGCTGAGACTAGAACCAGGGATGTCCATCCAGTTTCATTAACATTGACTTCATCCTGTTGATTTTATTGCCTGTAAAGGGGCTCACCAGAATTCAGTTTTTATTGCTTTTTTTAGATATTTATTTACTTTACATTTTTACCCTTCTCGGAAATTGAGGGTGCAGGATCAGGTACTTAGCTAATGACCGGTGCTGAGATGCAAAAAGTTTTAAAGCTTTATAAACTGTTCATACATAAACTGTGCCACATGACATGTTAATTTATGAGGTAGATATCTTTAAATGAACAAATCATACACATTTTTACAATTTGTTTCTTGGTCCAGTTGTAACTAGTATACTTTAGAAGTCTAAATCCACTCAATTTTGCCTCTGAGAAATTCTCAAGCACCATTTTTCTGCCTTTTCCTATCTGTAAGTATTGATGATTATCAATAGAAGTATTTTCCCTTGGTTTTTGTGCCTAGGGAGAAATCCCAACTTGAACAGTCTAATTACTCTAAGTTTGTAAAGTGACACGTTTGCCCACAGCACTCAACAAATAATAATAAAGGAGACTCTACATAATTATACAGAGGAAACACAGGACCAAGAGTCTGGAGACCTTATTCTCATCTCTGCTACACAGGTGCAGGATGGCTTATTCTGTCCATGTGTTAAAGTTAAAGGGAACAGTAACCTATTTCGAAAGGGAGTGGAGGCTTAATTCATCGCTTGTAATGTATTTTGATGTCTGCAAATGGAAGGCAGCAGAGTATACAGTGTATATCATAAGGAGGAAGCAAATAACCATTTTCTGGGTTGGGGTGTGGCTGTTTATAGCGCTCTAAAGTGATACAAGAGAAAGGGCACAAACAGAATGATTAAAAGTCTAGAGAATGTGACCTATGAGAAAAGGTTGAAAGAATTGGGCTTGTTTAGTTTGGAAAAGAGAAGATTGAGGGGAGACATGATAGTGGTTTTCAGGTATCTAAAAGGGAGTCATAAGGAGGAAGGAGAAAACTTGTTCTTCTTGGCCTCTCAGGATAGAACAAGAGGCAACAGGCTTAAACTGCAGCAAGGAAGGTTTAGGTTGGACATTAGGAAAAAGTTCCTAACTCTCAGGACAAACAGTGGAATAAATTGCCAAGGGAGATTGTGGAATCTCCATTGCTGGAGATATTTAAGAACAGGTTAGATGTTTGTCAGGGATGGTTTAGATAGTACTTGGTCCTGCCATTGGGGCAGGGTGCTGGACTCGATGGCCTCTCGAGGTCCCTTCCAGTCCTAGTGTTCTATGATTCTGTGGCTCTATGAAATGTTGTACTCGGCCAAACAAGACATTGTCCGGGATTTGATTCCAGCACTTGAATTTCTGTTTATTGCCAGATGGCTTTGATTTTTAAAATAAACATGGAAAACCTTTCCATTACATTGGCTGCTGCTGAAGAAGAAAAAAGAAATGGCAAACTGAGTTTGTGGGCCAGTGGGCTGACTGATTACAGAGCAAAGCAGGGGGTAAGAAGGTTGTCAGTTCAAGATAAGACTGTAATTTGTTATATCTGGATTCTGATCCTCTCACTCACATTAATACCTTCCTTCCCAAGGAGGGCCATTGCTTTCAACCAAGTGCTGTGTGCTTCTGAAAATTTTTGCCCAGTATTGCACCTCCAACCATGAGATTTTTTTAAAAAAATTGAATGGTGGTATTCTTCTGGTTTACAATCCTTTAAGGTTCAAGGGTCTTAAACCCCACCCCCCAAACACGTGAATCACCTGACTCCAAGAGTTGAGGCTTTAAGGGGTGTGTGAAAAAACATCAGATGCAGCAAGACCTGGAATAAAACTGTAAGAATTGGCAGTGCTGCTAGTCTGTAATCTCTAAGGCTGAAATTTAAGTATGGAAAAGAATAATCCTGATCTTTGGCCAAACTTGTGTAGTTTGAGCCCATCTCTGCTTTGCATGTGGTCAGATCCCTCTGTCAGCAGCTTTTCAGAGCTGAACTCTGTGGAGGTGATACAAGTGTGTTTACTGGTTAAGAGCTTGGAGGGCTAACATCACAAAGGCTTTAGGACCATTGTCAACAGAGCGCCCACTGACTGGGTGTAGTCTGCTGCTGACAGCAGTGCCAGTACAAGCCAGCTGTGTTGCCACTAGGGCTGTTAGGCTCCTTGTCTTCATATTGTAGTACCCAGAGGTGCTGAGACCTCATCTGGGGTGAGTGAAGTCTCTGCTCTACAGGTGCAGCTGAGAGCCAGCTGACCTTTAGCTCACATGGTAGAATGCAGGGCTTTAGACCCTATGCTCGCAGGTTCTATCCCTGGTGCTGGCAACCCGGATCTGTCAGTGTTACAGTATCTACCTCTGTGATTCTAGGGCACTTCTGCCCTACAGCAGGACCAGGTAAACATATGTGTGCTAGCTCTGACCAAGCAAGGGCACCAAGGCCAGGTCTACACTAGGGGAGAAAGTCAACCTGAGAGACGCAACTCCAGCTACACAAGAGTGGCCATAATGGGCAGACCAAAGGTCCATCTAGCCCAATGTCCTGTCTTCCAACTGTGGCCAATGCCAGATGCCCTAGAGGGAGTGAACAGAATAGGGAGTCATTGAGTGATCCCTCCCCTGTTATCCATTTCCAGCCTCCAATAAACAGCAGCTAGGGACACCATTCCTACCCATCCTGGCTAGCACACATTGACGGACCTAACCTTCATGAATTTATCTAGGTCTTTTTTGAACCCTGTTATAGTTTTGGTCTTCACATCCTTTGGTGAGCAGTTCCACAGGCCAACCGTGAACTGTGTGAAGAGGAAGCTTCCTATGAGAATAGTGTAGCTGGAGTCAATGTACCTTAGGTTGAATTTCTAGGTCATCCACATGGTGGGAGGTCAACGGTAGAATGACCCCCATCCTAGCAGGGCTGACAGTCACTGCAGGCTGCCTGAGATGCTGGGCACAGATGCTGTAGTCATAATGGTGGGAGGGAGCCTGGCTCCATGCCCTCGGAAGGTGAAGGACCAAGGATGGAAGGAGCGGGGCCTAGGGCACTTGGCCCTTAGTGCCATTCAGACCATGGCCCTTACCCCGCTCAGAACCATGACACTTCAAAGGGGCCCGGAGCGCTGGCCACCCCAGCTGCTGCAGTAGCATCTGACTACAACTCCAGGCCCCATTGAAATGCTGGGCCCCTGTACTACAACCCCTTTTGCTCCCCGCGTTGGTGGGCCTGCTCTTGTTGACTTCCCTTACTCTTCATGATGGCAGGGAGCACCAAGGTGAATGGGGGGTCACCCAGCATTTGATTTTTATCATGTCCCTACCAGACCTGCTAAATTAAGCCAGGAAAATTGACCTCTAGCATGTCGATCTGGTGGTAAGTGTAGACAAGCCCTAAAAGTGGCATTGTGACTACAGCATCTGTACCCAGCATCTCAGGCAGGATTGGACTCAAGCAACTGATCAGAGTTGCCATCAGAACTCGCATGTGTGCATCTGCCTCAGCTGGGAATTATGCCCGCCTGCTGCTGCTTCTGCGGATTCTTAGAAGTGCCAATGTCACTGAGTCTGTGCTGCGGCGGTTCGGGTAGCTGAGATTCCAGGTGTCCCATGCCCATCAGTATGTACCTGTGAGGATCTTTCTAGACACCTTTCCTTCTCTCCTGCCCCCCAGCAAAATATACTTGCCCTTTGCATTGCCTGACAGACAGTAAGCAGCAGATCATGTTCTGCAAGCTATTCAGTGGCATTTTATACCAATTCCCTTTTGCACAGAATATGCTGGTGCTGACGCTCTGGCACTCGTGCTCGAAATTGCTAGTTAGGAAAGGAGGTGTCGGTGGGGGAGAGCAGTGGGGGGGGATGGTGCACAGGGAGAAAAAAATGTAGAGGCCGTTGGCTGTAATCATCCTTGTTGCTGTCTATTTCCTCAGACTAATAGCAGAGCGATCAGAGCCTGGGAGTTCAAACAGAGGTTATCTTTCCCAGGTACCATCTCGCCCAACGAGAATTTGATTTTTTTCTATGGGACTTTACTCCATTAGATTAATGAAATTTCAATGGGAGCCTGGCGCCCCCCGAAGCTTTGTTAACAAAACAAATGGTGATTCTGTAGGTGTGACAGCTTGCTAGAAGACTTACGAGAAGGTGAATACATCCTCTCAATCCTCCTGGCCTGCAACACATTGATCTCTATTTAAAGCACCAATCAGATTTTTGTTAATTATAAATGATTGATAAGCAGGGGTTTTTTTCAGCCCCTCCCGCCCTTCCTTCTCCTCCTACATGTGTTCTTCCGCCCCTCCATACTTACACACTTGACTTCTTTGCATGCTGCATGTGGTGCTTTCTGCATAAAAAGACAGCCGTAGATGGCAAATTGTTGCAACATCCAATTGCAATATGTTCACTTTACTGTTACTGTCAGCGGTTTCATTGCAAACTGCATGTTTCAGCTGGACGTTAAAATTAACTCCATGCACAGAGCGTATTTTATAGGTTTAAAAAAAAAACCTTTAAAACAAATCAAGGTGCAGTAATTAAACCAGAAAATACATTTGGCGTGTATTAGATTCCGGTTTAAAATCTACAGGAGCCAGGAAATTGAACTGCCATGCTTAAATCACCATTCTAAGCCTAGATTTTATGGGGGTCAACATAGGGAACATGATCTTACATACAGTTCAAGTGAGAACAAACATGTAGCTGAAGGTGACGTTTCAACCTTCCCTGACTCTTTTCGGAAGAATGGGCCAAATTCTGCTCTGGTGGAGTTTTATATATCATTAGAATTGTTCCAAACAGAACAAACAAAATTAGTATTCAGCTGTTTATGGATTGGATGCATAGGCAAAGGTGGGGGCCAGTGTTCCTTCCAATTTTTTCCATCCAAGGGCAGAATAAATTTTATATGCACTCAGGACTTTGCAGATGTGCACCACCAGTATAAACATATTCTGTGGGCACTCTGCTAATTAGCTGAGCAGCACCCAAATCTCTTCTGGAGAGCTGCCCAAGTGCTCAGCTTACAGGGAATACTGATGTGCATGAGTGGGGGTTTGTTTTTAATTGGATCTATAGAAGCACTCACATACAGTGTATATTTTTGTGGCTTAAAACCGTTTGAAAATTGTCACCGACACAAGGACAAGTAACATATTTCTTAGGCCTATTGGGAGGCCAAAATAAACACCACTGTGTAGTGCTCCTGGGTGGTGTGGACCCAGGAGCAGTATTTAGCTGAGAAAAATTCTTACATGAAAAATCCCTGCAAATTCTTACAGTTGTCTCCCTTTTAAGTTATTTTTTTTAACCACAGGTATTGAGTGGCTGCAATGATGTGATGCAAAGAAGCCCACCATTGAGAACTGAAATATACATTCCCCTGCTACAAAGGATGCTATTAAATGTATACAAGAACAGTTTACAATAATATGATATAGGAGATAATGGTGTCTTCTTTGAGCACCACAGCATCTCATTGTTATCTATGTTGAGTGCTAGGGTTTGCAGGACACTCTGAAAACAAAAAACAAAACAAAACATCCCCATTTGTTTATTTGGGAAGTTGGAACAGGGTTTCAGATCCCAACCCTGTAAATATCGGAGAGAAAATGCTAGTCATTACAGCTGTGTGCTTTTGTTTAGAGAAACATTATCCAGTAATAGAATCGTCTGACCTACTTAACAGGCTGTTACCATATTACAGAAGTCACATCTTTACACTACCCATGACATGCCCTGACTACCTTCTTAATAACAGCCTACAAAATCTCGGGGATAGGAGTATGATGGATTTCTGTGGGGGCCTGAGTTCTTGGAAGAAGACCTTGAAATCTTGTTACTTACCCGAGCACTCTTTCAAAGGTTGGGGTCCTGAATATGCAGGAATTTATATATACTTTTAATTGTAAGGCTCAAAATTCTGCCTTTAAAAAAAAAAAAGACAGACAAAAGATGAGTAACTTGAATTAATGCAGCAATGTGTGGTGGTATTGATAGGGATGTGGGAAGGTGTTATTAAAGATCTCCCTCATGAGATACTTAGTGGGGGAGAATCTGAATTAAACATGCAATTTTTATTACTTAATGTTCAAATAAAGACCCCACACAAATGTATTTAATTTTACTCCCCCACCTCTTCACCTTGTCCTATGTAGAAGCTACTCCTATTCACTGGGAACAGGATTTGGTCTCTGCAGTTTTTAAATGCTTATTCCTCCAGGTTCTGTCACTGGATCACATGCTCGGCTCTTGAAGAAGACATGCAGGTGTTTGACATTCTTCTTTGTAATTGGGAACCAAATTCTACTGTATTGCTGGTGATGAAAAGATGCTTACTAGAGTCTGCTCACTTTAGGAAGGCAGCAGAAAAGCTTTTCAGAGGACTCTAGAAGTTGGAAGGAGAGGGAGAATGGTCATTCTGCAAAAATGTAGTATAGCAGTGCCTCAGCTTGTGAAGCTATTGGATCCTCAGTCAGCGCTAGTGTCAGAGAATGCATGAGTGCCCTGAATTATAAGATCTCAAATTAGAAAGAGAAAAAGTTGATTTTAAGATATATTTAATTCTGTTCCTGTTGTCTTTTTGAATAGCCTAACTAATGATTTTCATTAGCGTGGCTGTAATTTATGTGGTCCCAGTGGGCTCTACCAAGGTTAAATAATTTAAAGAAATAAAATCCTTATTTGATGTAATATAGCTAATGAAGTATATTAGACACTTTGCACAATTGCCTCGTGAAATAGATCTCTGAAGCAAAACAGCAGCTTTGGTGCGAGGACACACAAATCTCTCCGTAAATATCCAAATGGAGCAAGATGTTGCAAATTTTTAAAGATATGCCATAAAAACAGATTAAGGCTGGGCTAAAGCCCCTCTTTTCGTGAATTACAAAAGGATATCATGGGATTGCAAGTGACATTCACATAAATAAAAAATCAATTCTTAATGAAGAGGCAGGCTTGTTTTAGTGCATTACCCAGGTTAAATGGGACCATGCAGAAACATCGTCATATAAGACTAGTGGAATCATTGTGTATTAATATGATTTACAGAGCTGCATACCTCAATGGAATAATTGTTATTATATCTATACTGCCAGATGGCACTTGGTGTAAACAGCCATTGAGAACCTCCCAACACAAGTGCTGTCAGCAGATCTTTCAGGTGTTCGCACCACCTCTTACTGTTGAAGTCTACATTTTCTGTTTGGGGGAAAATGGTTAAAGCCTGTGAAGTAGACACATTTTTCAGTCTTGTCCTCTGGTTAGTCTGTCTATTTATTTATTTAATTTCTCTGCTACATGTCACTCTTCCAGAGTAAACTTACAGAGAAGAAGGATGCATCACCAGTGAGTGAATAATTACGGAGAATCCATCCCTTTCTCTTTATGTTAGATATATACCAAGGTGGAGGTCTTGTACATCCCTTAAACTGAGCACCTTTGTACCCCCTGATCCCCCACCACCCATACAAAAATATGGGAAATAACATACAAAAACTTTTATGTGAAGGTTGCAAGATGAAAGGTCAAAAGTCAATGGATGTAATATCAGAAAGCCTTCATGATGATAACTTGGCTCCTGTGCAGTCTTGAATTTCCTTATTGTGTGCCCTGTACTTGAATGTAAAATTTTTGCTTGTAACTTTCTCAGGCTCGGAGAGAGATTTTTAAAGGGAAAAAACCTCATAAGCTGGAGTTGTGCATGAGTTTTTTTAATTTTACATTTTTATACACACACACACACATACCTCCTAGCTCTTTTGCATTTGGGAGCCCTAAAAAATCAAGACTACTGGTCTTTTCCCAAGGATTAAGTAGTACTGAGGAATTCCACATTATTGTGTCCATTGCAAATATCCACTTTATGCAAAAATAGCCTCGGGGGAGCAAATGATGAAATGCTCTGGTTTATTTGGATTCACCTGAATATATGGCTTTACAAACACCCTAGAGAACTGAAGTTTTTAAAATATTTATTATGGTTCTCTGGCACCTGTGGCACAAAATAAGGTCTACATATGTATATCATACATATTGCATCATGTTTTAGTATATGTTATGTGCGTGGAGTGTAATATATGGAAGAGACCATTTTCCTATTAGGTCATCTACAGGACAAGGTTTAATCTTGAGTTAAGCCTAATATGTCAAATACCTACCACTAACATAGTGTTCACATATTAAACTCTCTATGTGCTTTGTTTGATGTTGGAGAGAATGATATGACTGGATTTTTACAGGTTTTCAGTGAAAGACTCTACCAAGAGAATCGGGTAAAAAACCAAGTGAGGATGCTGATTTCTGTTAATATTGTAGGGTTCTGAAACTCCCTGTGTATTTGTGACCCTGGCCAGTAGCACAGTGCTATTGTTTCAGTGATGGAGGGGACTGTCAGCTTTTGAAATATTGGCCAACGTGCTTGGCTTTCCTGTTTGAGGGAAACGGGGATGGGGGGGAGGAGACAAACCAAACCAGAGACCAGAAGAAAAGTGAAGTCCTTTTTGCACTGTTTACATCTTTATTAACTGGTACATTTTTTGTTTGTTTGTTTTTCTCAAGCTGGGAGAGGATTGTCCCATAAATTTCACACTGCATTTTAAGTGGGTAAAAATTCAGCTGCTTGGAAAGGAACTCCCCTGCTCCTTTTTTCTTGTTCTTTCTTGGGAATTCTTCAAGTTCAGTCTGTGCGTTTGTTCAAACAGTCTCTGCTTCCAACATGCTCTCACATTAGACCGAATCTTTGCATCCTCCCACTATTCCTGTTCTGCAGAGGGGCAGATCCACAGCTGGCATAAATTGTCATAGTCTTGTTATAGCGCTGTGACAAATTTATAACAGCTGAGAATCAGCCTGTAGGAGTTTTGTCTGGGTAAATGGAGGTTTCCATGTGTGCCCCTGAGCCCTGCAAATGGCTCAGGTGCTATCTGAAGCATGGAGGGTAACATCTTGCAGGCATCAAAATTCAGTGGGATGAGGCCCTGGTAGATTTTTAGTGCTATTCTGAATTTACTGGCTTCTGTGGCTATTTATTTATTGCTCTGCTTGGATCCTACTGTTTCTAGAAGTCGTTACCAGATGGGTTAATTTCCTCCATTCTTATATTTATGTTTAAAGTTTGCATCAAAGTAGCTTTGAGAATGGTTATGGTGTATATGCAGTGTGCATATATGCAACTCCCTCACCATCCTTTGAAGTACAGGGAAACTGAGGCACAGAACTAGGACAGCCAAGATCATGTAGTGAATCCTGGAATTGTCAAGACATCTGGGTTCTCCTCCTTCCAATTCCTATCCCTGCTCCCTCCCCCTTTATCAGTGATGTCCTGGTTTATACCCAGAAGGCTGGCAGGGGGAACCACACCCCTTTTAATTAAAGGTGAAAAAGATATAAAATCAGGGATACTGCTGTTTAGCTGATTAAATCTTCCTCTGCCTGCAGATTACCAGTGGGCGTGTTTAAGGTCTGTATACGGCGTTGCCCATACCACTGCTTTTGAGATAAGGCATTCCAGGAAGGTCTGTGAATCCAAAATCCTTGCCAGTGGGGAAAGTTTTGGATTTACAAAAATCCAGGTGGCTTGATACCTTCAGCTCTGTGGTACACTAAGAATTCTATCATCTCCCCACTGCCCCTGGGTTTGTTTCTAAAGCTCTTAGAGGACATGGTCCTGGTTCACCTATTCTGCCCTCTTTGTGCCCCATTCTCCGCTTTCCTGGTAACCGTCTATTTCAGTTGTTCTGGTTAATTGTTAATATTGTATTAAACGTTCACAAGGAGACGCAGCACTTTGCAAATGTAGGTTGTGCAAGTACTTCTACCTAAGTTAGCAAGCGCTGTGCTTAGCTCCATTGAGCTGATAAGAACTACTCTGCCTTTTAAGCCCTGTGGCCCCTATGCAGCAAAATACTTGAGCACGTATTTAAGACAATTACGTATTCAGTACTTTGTCAGTGGGGCTTTAAGTATGTGTTGCCGTACTTTCCTGACCTGGGACTGTCTCAGAATACATACTTTGAAGACTCTGAGCCCATGTCTGCTAATGCCTTCACTGTACACAAAGTTGGACTGGTTTAAATTAAACCAGTTAAAATTGGTACAGCTCCCTTCTAGTGTGGATGCAATTGTACAGGCATAAAAGTGCCCTTTACCAGCAAAGGTAATGTCCCTGTGGGAAGGGGAATACACTGTACCAATAGTAAGGCACTTCTATTTTGTTATCCATGCCAAAGTCATGTCTAGTCTTCGGACTTTACTGCCATAGTTAGGTTGATCGGGGGCTGAAAAAGTGCCAATCCAGACCAGCATAACTACACTGGCAGAAATCCCAGTGCAGCCGCAATTCTATTGGCAAAACAGTACTTTTTGCTAGTATAGCTTGTTTCGTTCAGAGGCAGTGAAGGCATGGAATAAGCTATACTGGTGGAAGTGCAGCTTTTGTCAGCATAATATAACGGTAAGGTGACCCTAGTGTAACATGGCCTGGAAGATACTAGTAGCTACAAAAATCACAGCCTTAAGTATAATATAATGGTATAAATTTGTTCATAGGCCAGACTGAAGAATTTACAGACTTGGGCCTGTTGATGAGGTATAATTCTGTTTGGGAGATGTAGTGTCTATTTTAAATGCTTCATTATATTTCTTTCATCCTTACCCCCCCACCCAAAAATAATACTGAACAGCTCCACCAGCACAGAACTGGCGAATACTCCAACACTAATCATTGGTCTCTGTGCTCGATGGAGGGAAATATCATTTGAAGAAGTAGGTTTAATTTTGCCCCCCCCCCCAGTGGTCAAAAAAGCAAATATTTAAAAAGGTTTTTAATGTCTCCCACCCCCCAATTTTAGCATGTCCCTTTATTGAAAAGATTAAAAAGTCAAAAAAGTTGACAGAGTTTTAGTCAACCAAATGGCTTGACTCCCTAAACATTCCCCTCCTTGTGATTTGAAGTCTGCCTCACCATGTGCTTAAAGGGAGGAAATTGTCGTTAATTTCACTGAAATTAACTTATGTTGTTTTGCTGCCATGTCATAATTTTACCCGGTGCCCTGGGGGGAGCTCTGTTCTGTACTATAAGATGTCACAGTCTCCGGGATACAGTATTGCTGTTCAGCTTGACTTCTCGTTTCTGTTGCCTGGAGCTGAACTGCACCACAGAAACCGTATCCTATAAATCGAGGCATCTCTGGGCATGGTATACTCTTATATATAATTTATCTATTTTTTAAATGTTTTATGTATACTCTTTAGAAGCCCTGGGTTTCTATCGTGCCTCTCTTACCTCCAATTATTTTTGGAGGTGCCTGAAGGCCTAATTCAGCTTTGTCTCGCCAGTGCAACCATGGTGACGTCAGTCAGTTTGCACTGTTGGACGTGAGACCAGGATTTGTCCCGGACAGTCTGTGCAGATGTGCTGTTTTTTCCATGGTGCTTGGCAATGTATCTATGATAGAATGGTACCTAGCTGATAAAGACTTTCTGGATAAGGCACTGGACTCAGATTTCTGACATGTGGGTTCCGTGGATGGATCAGAACAAACTCCTGTTGTGACACTTGTGCAAATCCTCTTTATGCCTCATGGTGTATTTACACCAGAGGTGTTAATTTCCTGTATGCATACTAACTTTGACTGAGCTAATGCACTATAGCTGCACTGCTCTGAGCAAATGCCCCAATCACATACCTAGAGACTTGCGTGGGATATATATTCTGGAAACCTAGCCTGGCCTCTCGTCGGCATCACTATGGCTAAATTTTAGCACGTTGGCTAACCCAGTTGGAAATTATACCTCTTGCTCCAGTGTAGATGTATCCTCTGTCTCCCCATCTGCAAAATGTTGATAATGATTTGTTTGTAAAGTAACGTATAGCATCGTAAAGCATAAGGTAAAATCAGGCTGTCTCGCCCTGCGCATGTTAGAACAGACAGTAAAGTGAGACCTGGATCTTGGCTGGGTGCAGCCATGATATGAATTTGGATTTTTACAATATTTCGAGGCCCATAGGAGGTTCGCCCACCCTTTTGCGTGGGTGACAGCTAATATTGCTTTCCCCTTGATTCAGTGTTGCAAGTGCTCTATTTCTCAATAAACAAGGACAGCAGAAGCACTAACAATGTCACATTAACTCCACCGCATGCCTTCCCTACCTCCCAAAGGGAACAATCTCTAGGATGCAGGGGTGAGGGGACAGAGTTAATTCTCCATCCTTTTTTCACACCTTTTGCCTCCAAGCATCCACTGCACCTCCATTTAATGTTGCTTCTCATGGTTGGGTCATACAACATGTATGCACGCCTTCTGAGAACTGGAATGAGCCATCATAATTTAATGGCATAAAGCCATGGTCCCTTCTGTCAGGTGGTTAGGATTCTAGGTCAGTGTAAACCATAGCTAGACTTAAACAGGCAAAGGTAGGTGTGAAAGGCTGTATCTTTCATTACCAGTCCCTTTGATTCTCCTAAATTTCCTGAGTTTGGACACGTCTACACTGGCACATGATACTGATTGATCAGGGCAGACCTCCTCTCCCCCTGGTGTGGACACTCTTGAATCTGGAGGGGCAAATATTGATTTTTATCTTAAGCTAAAAGCACAAAAAAGATTTAAGTGGTTTCAGGTTGAGTTCATTGGTCCTGGGACATGTCAAACCCATTTGGTAGTTGTCTTAATTTCACTACATCTATTTGGGACCAGATTTGATTATATGGGTTCAATTTCTGTGTAGATTAGGTGTCATGCCACGAAACTTACCCCATGAGTTTGGTTTATTCTAATCTCCTCTGGAATACAAACCTGGAATAATAATTTGTCCTTTAATAGTGTATCTTGTGCCTCCCTTGGAAGCCTTTGGTACTGGCCACTGTTAGAGGGAACATGCTGGCCTAGATAAGTCTTTGATAACTTCTGTGAAAGTCATTTCAGTGCTGTTTTCTCATCTGCATGATGTGCATAATGATGATGATGATGTGCCTACAACTTTTTGAAGTGCTTTGAGATTGGTGGGTGAATAGTACATATAGGGAGGATGAATGAGCTCCATGTCTATAAATTGTTTCAGATTTAAACTGAAAATTGGGAAGGGTGTAAAGACTAGTAGACTGCTACCTATCTTAGCCCTCACTCTGTGACCCTGAAATCAGGAACCAGACAGCTGTGTCTAGTACCAGGCAGTGCATTTATAAAGCATGTATTTACCTTCAGTGTCATTGTCTTTCATCTTCCAGACAGAGTGGGGAAAAAAAATTCAAACAGCTTAGCTTTGAATAACTTCACTTGGGTATTGCTGCAAGCTTGGGGTGTACAGTGTGTGCTGCTCTTGGATTTGGGATGGTGGCACTTTCCTTCTGTATTTCCCCCGCCTGCTGGCTTTTCTGGTATGCTAATAGAACCAGAATTTCCAAAAATCAGGTACAGTCTATAGGTAAAACTAGTCTTGCTGTTGAACTCCTAGGACTGGAAGAGACCTTGAGAGATCCTCACATTCCTGGCAGTACTAAGTGTTGTTGTCTAGACCAGTGTTTCTGGAACTTTGAGACAACAGAACACCAAATAATTTTTATGTGGAACACTTATGAAAAATTTCTTCACAAATTGTCAGACCCAAAACAAAACAAAACAAAAAGCCAAACAGCAACATATGCAGCAAAACCAAAATGAAAAAATGTAATCAGATATCAAAGCAATGACTATGTAACAATGTATTTGGTTATCATCGTAAAATGGTTTATTGTAAAACTTATAATTATTTTCCCAAACTCTTGTCGCACACCTGCAAGTTGTTTATGGAACACCTGTGTTTTGTGGAACATGGTTTAAGAAATGCTGGTCTAGACCATCCCTGACAGGTGTATGTCTAACCTGCTCTTAAAACTCTCCAGTGGTGGTGATTTCACAATTGCAATCCCTTTGCAGAGTCTGGACCCTTTCTTTAGATATCACAGAACGACTTCCACTTCCTAGTGCTGCTTTTTTAGCTGTTATACATCTTCCTATTAGACAGGACTATTTTAGTTACCTCATCCTGCATCAGATGCCATGATCCCAGGGGAGAGAGATTGCATGGAACTTCTGGTCAGTTTAACAGCAAGCCAGTGGAAGTACTTCAGATCAAAGGATTGGGCCCAATAGGAGGGTTTTGCTTGAATCTGGACCACAAATTAATGTGTGAAGAAGGCCTTATTGCTGCCCCATTAATGCTCAAAAAATTGGAGAGATTTCTTATGATGTCTGACAGCGTGGAGATATTCTTATACCTGTGACCTTGTAAATAATTGATTTCCTTCTGCCACAGCATGTCAACACCTTTGTTTAAAAGGGAGAAAGATCTTGTGGGGAAAGTCGCAGGAGCAGGACTTGAGAGAGCTGGGTCCCTCTCCCAATTCTGCCACTCATCTCTGGTGCCATGGGGCAAATCTCTTCAGCTCTGGATTTTGGTTCTCTGCTGGTAAAATGGAGAACTGTGTCATTTGTCCTGTGGAGGCCAAAGGAAAAAGAGAGCTGAAGATTGAAACAGATCAGCTGGCTTGGCTGCTTCACTCCACTTTCACTCCGGCATAACTGCATTAATTTCAAAGGTATTAGCAGCAGCAGTCCTGTGTGTATCAGTGTGTTAAGGCTAGATTATACCTACCCTCTCCCCTCTATAGGAGGACATCTGTGCTGCAGTAGGAAGTATGATGCAGCGTGGATAGACATAATGTGGCTAACACGAGTGATGTCAGTGTGTCAGCTTGCATTGATAACCTATACACAAGCCTGTGCTGTTGCATCTACGCTACTATTTTCAGCACAGGTACCTCTATCTGTAGTATACCTCAGCTTTCAGTGAGGACCTGTATGAGTCTTACAGGCAGCCCCCAGTACTGAAATATCAGAGCACTTCAGAGTCTATAATGTGAGGCAGGGTCTATAATGTGAGGCAGGGCAATGCTGTTATCCCTTTTTACGGTTAGGGAATGGAGAGGCAGGACAAGTTAAGTGACTTGCCCAAGTTCACAATGGCTGTTTGTGACAAAGCAGGGGATTGAACCTGGCTCTCCTGAGATCCACACTAGTGATCGATCCTCTCACCATATTCCCTATCAATTAGATTAGAACTGTTCATACAAAGACAAATGGAATTCCAATTACAGATCCTTTCCAGTAATACAAAACACACACAAACCGAAATATGGGTGATGTACATTTTTTCGAAACTTCTTGGAGCTGGTGTGGATCTAAACCCAGTTGTAACAGTATTCTCTGTAATGTTTAAACAGGCCCTGGTGAGGCATCGCAATGTATTTATGTTTTCATTTCTTCAACTAATACTGCCTGCAAATGCGGCAAGCAAAGTTGTTTGACACTGAGGCACAGTTCATCTGGAATAAAATATTGTGTGAATTTAAAGTGGATGGACTATTCCTGATTACCTCCATATGTGGATGTTCTTGTTCCAGAATAAGAGTACCTTCTTCTGAATGGTCTTGGTTCACTTTGGACATGAAGTAAACAGGAAGGGCTTTTTCCATGTAAACGAACCCTTAGTTATGCTGGTTCTAATGGTTGCTTTACCAATATATATTTATATTTAAAAGATCAAAACAAGAGGAGGCGTTTACAGCACTCTTCTCTGCCTCTCTAGAATCTGGTCCCTTTTAGTCTTACTGTTTACATTTTATCAGCTAATGGGTGTTCTGACCCCACTGTGCTTGGATTCCATAAGATGTGGCATTACCTACCCTCACTTATGTTGTGGTGGTTATTTTTCACTCTAGGTAGAGACAGGTCCTGTAGGCTTCCTGTTTGTGGATTGCTGAGATTGGGTGAAGCATTTGGCATACCATAGGTCTTCCTCTAGGACAAGTTCCATTCTACCACCTGGAGGGCCTGAGATGGGCTGAGAATACCCATGCCTTCCTGGTGGGGAGTGGAGACTCCACCAGTATCTGTACCCAGAGGGTGCAAGTGAGAGCTATGCAGATTGAGTTCATGGCATGATGTCTCCCTCTTGTGGTGGTTTCCAGTGTGACCATAACAGTTAGCACCAGTAAGTGCCCGTAAGTAGTACAGGTTGAACCTCTCTAATCCGAAACTCTCTTGTCGAACAGCATCCATAATCTGGCATAGTTTTAGTTCACCAGGCGACCACTTCCCTGCATGTAGCCAAGTTTACCATGGTCCCATAAAGTTTGCTTACAGCCACCCTTCCTGGCTCTTGGTGTTCTGTGCTGTTATTTACCTCTAAATTACTCCTAAATGTCTCCTAAGAGCCCAGTAAAACAGTGGAAGCGTTGGTAATGTGCTAGACAATATTGACCTCCCATGGTTCAGCAAATTCTCTCATTCAGCACCAGTCGGGTTCCAAGTGTGCTGTAAGAGAGAGGTTCAACCTGTAATCCCAGGTAGTAGGGGCATGTTCTTTTGGACCTGGGTTTGTACTAGGCCTGGTCACAATAATATTGTCAGGTTATTATTTTCTTTTAATGTGACTCTTCCACAAAACACAATTTTTCATTACGGTTGAAGCATTCAGGACTTTTATTTAAATGGAACACCAGAGATCCCATCTTAAGTATCAATACATGGAGAAATATTCTCCCAAATTGCAGCCTAGAAGCTGATCTTGGTGGCTTCTTTTTCTTTTTTAAGCATAACCTTTTTTCCCCTCTTCTTAAATGTTTCTAATGGCACAAATAAAATCGACTGTTTTCCCCTTAAATAGATCCCTGTGAAACACAATTCATAGCATGGAATAATCCCTTTTTTGTATTAAAAGCAAAGGAGGTAAATGTACCTGATGTTTCATTTCCAAACAGGTCATAGTGCAAGATCAGTAAACTTCCTCATGTGAAATGTCAGGAGGTTTCTTAGCATCTGGTCTCATGGCTGGAGTACAACAGCTGCATCGATCCGTTTTGGAGCTGTTACCATCTATCGGATCAATGATCAGCCAACTAAAAAGTCACTTAGCTCCCATGACACGGGCTGGATCATCAGGCCCCGTCATGTCACGGAGCCTCCTTTTATTAACTCTGTAATTGCCTGTTAAGCTAAAGTGGCCAGTTTTATTGCACATTTTCTCTTACCTGAATGGGGACCTTTGCATCCCTATCAGAACCTTGGATGACACCTCATTTTTCTCAGTGTCCTCAGGGTCTCACACTTTTAACCGCTGACGCTTTGGCTGAGAACAATGAGGTGTCTTTATGTTCTCGGGGATCTTTCTTGCATAAAAATAGGCATCTGCCCATCCCAAGTGGGACTCCTGGTGCCTGCCATTTTGGATGTTCTGCCCCTATCCCCGCCTGTTACAGTGGGTTTATGCCTTTAAAAGGGCTTTTAAATTGGCCTATGGGGCAGAGGTAACTCAGGAAGCAAGAGAGTGGGTCTGGCACTTGGGTCTCCTGAATGGTGGTATCAGGTCTGTTTCTGTTTCTTCACAGTCTTGGAAGATAGTCAGTCCCATGTATTTTACAGATGCTGCACTGGTGCACCTGATCTCATTGGGAAGGCAGGAGGGTCCAGGGGTTAGTGTTATGCTGGGACGTACCAATGGGTTCTAGTCCCTGCTGTGCTGTAAGCTTCCTCTGTCAACTTGAGAAAGTATTTTTGTGTTTATGCCTTCCTCTGCAGCACTGATTTGTTCACTGGGTTGAGCTACAGCAGCAGTGGGCAACCTCTGGCCTGTGAGCCACATGAAGCCCACAGAGGTTCTATGTGTAAGAGCCCTAGCGGATACAAAACTTGTATCTGCATCTGCACCCACAAAAGTGAGCCATGGTTATACGCATCCATATCCGCAGATATGAAGTGGACAGCCACAAATTTGCAGAGTTCGACATATGAAATTTGTATCCACATCTGCATTTGTAAATGCAGAAAGGACTGGTGGATATTGCCATCGATGTCTGTATGCAGAGATAGCTGCAAATTTGCAGGGCTCTGTGTGTAGCCTGCAAGACATTTTGTTTCCCATTGGCCACATGCAGGGTTTCCAGATTCCACAGGTTTACATCCGTATAGTTCCTCTTGTATTATGAAGGTGACATGCACATTAAGCCAGGGCCCATGAAGTGAGTTGTGCGCTGATTGCACACAGCACTGACTGTGAGAGCTGTGTGCTCCCTTTGCAGCCAATCATAGCGCTGCTGCACTTCAGTCCACACAGTGTGCAAATTCAGCCAGCAGTGAGCAAAATGACCCTATCTGGGGAGACCTTCTTGGTTACAACAATTCTGCAATGAGATGAAGGGGGACCATTCATGTGACCCATTCACTAGCCTAGCTTGTCCTTCCTTGAGGAAATGGTGGAGTCTCTGTAACTCAAATTCTTAAAAACAAGATTTGAGGACTTCAAGGACTTGGGGGGAGAGAGAGCTTGGTGGTTTGAGCATTAGCCTGCTAAACCCAGGGTTGTAAGCTCAAACCTTGAGGAGGCCACTTAAGGATTAGGGCAAATAGATGTCAGGCATGGTGCTTAGTCCTTCCAAGAGGGCAGAGGACTGGACTAGATGACCTCCCAAAGTCCCTTCCAGTTATAGGAGATGTGCATCTCCAATTAAAAAAAAATTTTTTTTCTATCTAGAAAAGCTAGATGTACACAAATCCATGGGTCTGGATTAATGCACCTGAGGGTAATGAGGGAATTGGCAGAGGCCATTGCTGAACCTTTGGCCATTATCTTTGAAGACTCTTGGAGATCAGGAGAGATACCAGATGACTGGAAAAAGGCAAACGTAGTGCCCATCTTTAAAAAAGGAAAGGAGGACAATCCAGGGAACTATAGACTGGTCAGCTTTACCTCAATTCCTGGGAAAATAATGGAGGGAATCCTCAAGGAATCCATTTTGGAGCACTTGGAAGAGGAGAAAGTGATCAAAAGTAGCCAACATGGATTCACCAGGGGCAAGTCCTGCCTGACCAGTCTGATTAGCTTCTGTGATGAGGTAACAAGCTCTGTGGACATGGGGAAGTCAGTGGATGTGATATACCTTGACTTCAGCAAAGCTTTTGATACGGTCTCCCACAACATTTTTGTCTATAAGTTAAAGAAATATGGATTGGATCCCTGGACTATAAGATGGATAGAAAGCTGGCTTGATGGTTGGGCCCAGCGGGTAGTAGTCAATGGCTCAATATCTGGATGGTGGTCAGTTTCAAGCGGAGTGCCGCAAGGCTCGGTTCTGATGCCAGTGTTATTCAACATCTTTATTAATGACCTGGATGAGGGACTGGATTGCACCTTCAGCAAGTTTGCAGATGACACAAAACTAGGGGGAGAGGTAGATACATTGGAGGGTAGAGAGAGAATCCAGAGTGACCTGGGTAAATTGGAGGACTGAGCCAAAAGAAATCTGATGTGGTTCAACAAGGAGAAGTGTAGAGTCCTGCACCTGGGCCGGAAGAATCCCATGCATTGTTATAGGCTGGAGACTGACTGGCTCAGCAGCAGTACGATGGAAAGAGACCTAGGGGTTATGAGTGTCAAAGAGTTAGCTGTGTTAGTCTGTAGCTTCGAGAACAATGAGAAGTCTTGTGGCACCTTATAGACTAACATATTTTGGAGCATAAGCTTTTGTGGGCAAAGACCCACTTCATCAGATGCATGAGTAGGGGGGTGGTTTCAGAGGAGTATTTAAAGAGTGGGGTCCCAGTAAAAAGGAGGGCCAGAGCTGACAAGGTCTATTCAGCAAGGTGGAAATGGCCCAGTATCAATAGTACTTATCAAAAGAGGAAACAACAGGTTAGATCAGACGGGGATGTGAGCCTTTGACAGAGTCTAATGGGGAGACATTAACACCCGGGTTGATTCTGGTTTTTTTTCTCTGTGCCTTAAATATTGAGTCTGTTCTGGTATGGCTATGATCTGAAGAAGTGGGTCTGTCCCATGAAAGCTTACCTAATAAATTATTTTCTTAGTCTTTAAAGTGCTACTTGACTGCTTTTTTGTTTTGCCAGGGGTTATGGTGGATGAAAGGCTGGATATGAGAAAATAGTGCGCCCTTGTAGCCAAGAAGGCTCACGGCATACTAGGGTGCATTAGGAGGAGCATTTTGAGCAGATCTACAGAAGTAGTTATTCCCTTCTATTCGTCACTGGTGAGGCCACATCTTGAATATTGTGTCCAGTTTTGGGCTCCCCAGTACAAAAAGTATGTGGATTTGCTTGAGCATGTTCAGCAAAGGGCAACAAAAATGATTAAGGGGCTGGAGCACAAGACCTATGAGGATAGGCTGAGGGATCTGGGCTTGTTTAGTTTACAGAAGAGAAGACTGAGGGGTAATTTAATAGCAGCCGTCAACTTACTGAAGGGGAGCTCTAAAGAGGAGGGTGAGAAACTGTTTTCAGTGGTGTCAGACGGCAGAACAAGGAGTAATGGTCTGAAGTTGAAGAGGGAGAGGTGTAGGTTAGATATTAGGAAAAACTACTTCACCAGGCGGGTGGTGAAGCACTGGAATGCGTTGCCTGGAGAGGTGGTGGATTCTCCATCCCTCGAGGTTTTTAAGTCCTGGCTTGACAAGGTCCTGGCTGGGATGACTTAGTAGGTGTTGATCCTGCTTAAAGCAGGGGGCTGGACTAGATGACGTCCTGAGGTCCCTTCCAGCTCTGTGATTCTGATTTCAGCCAGAGGTTATGGGCCTATTACAGATGTGAGTTAGTGAGGCTCTGTATGCGTGGATACAGACGATGGACACAATGCGTGGATGAGACGATGGTGTAGGGAAGAGGGGTTTAGATTTATTAGGAACTGGGGACACTTTTGGGGTAGGGGGAGCCTATACAGGAAGGATGGGCTCCACCTAAATCAAGGTGGATCCAGACTGCTGGCATTAAACATTAAAAAGGACATAGAGCAGTTTTTAAACTAAGAGGTGGGGGAAAGCCGATTGGTGCGGGGGAGCACCTGGATCGGACGGAGACTTCTCTTACACGAGGCTCCATAGACAGGGATTCCCTAGAAGTTAGTCAGATAGGGAACGTGGGAAATAATATATGGGCAAGATCAGATGTAAAACAATCATGCATAAAAAAATCCACCGTGTCTGTGAAAGGCGGACATATAAATAGTGGTAGTTTTCTAACATGCTTTTACACTAATGCTAGGAGTCTGTCTAATAAGATGGGTGAACTGGAGTACCTCATATCAAAGGAGGAAGTTGACATAATAGGCATCTCAGAAACATGGTGGAATGAGGACAATCAGTGGGACACTATCATACCGGGATATAAATTATATCGGAAAGACAGAACAGGTCGTGCGGGTGGCGGAGTGGTACTATATGTGAAGGATAATATAGAATCAAATGAAGTAAAAATCCTAAAGGAATCAAAATGTTCCATAGAATCATTATGGATAACAATTCATTTCTCTAATATGAATATGGCATTAGGAATATATTACCGACCACCTAACCAGGACAGTGATAGTGATGCTGAAATGTTAAGGGAGATTAGAGAGGCTATCAAAATAAAAAACACAGTAATAATAGGAGATTTCAATTATCCCCATATTGATTGGGTGCATGTCACCTCAGGACGGGATTCAGAGATTAAATTTCTTGATGCCTTAAATGACTGCTTCTTGGAGCAGCTAGTACAGGAACCCACAAGGGGAGAGTCGATTCTCGATCTAGTCTTAACTGGAACGCAGGATCTGGTCCAAGAGGTAACTGTTACTGGACCGCTTGGAAATAGTGACCACAATATAATAACTTTTAATATTCCTGTGTTGGGAAGAACACCGCAGCGGTCAAACACTCTGGCATTTAATTTCAAAAAGGGGAATTACACTAAAATGAGGAAGCTAGTTAAACAGAAACTAAAAGGTAGAGTAATTAAACTAAAATCCCTGGAAGCTGCATGGAAACTGTTTAAAGACACCATACTAGAGGCCCAACTTAAATGTATACCCCAAATAAAAAAACACAGTAAGAGACCTAACAAAGAACCACCATGGCTAAACAGCCATGTTAAAAAGGCAGTGAGAGAGAAAAGGGCAGCTTTTAAAAAGTGGAAGTCAAATCCTAGTGAGGAAAATAGAAAGGAACATAAACACTCCCAAATTAACTGTCATAATGTAGTAAGAAAAGCCAAAAAAGAGTTTGAGGAACAGCTAGCCAAAAATTCAAAAAACAATAGTAAAATGTTTTTTAAATACATTAGAAGCAGGAAGCCTGCTAAAAAAGCAGTGGGGCCCTTGGATGATAAAGATATAAAAGGAGCGATCAAGGAAGACAGTGCCATTGCGGAGCGATTAAATGATTTCTTTGCTTCAGTCTTCACGGCTGAAGATGTTACAGAGGTTCCTAAATCTGAGCCAGCCTTTTTAGGCGACAAATCTGAGGAACTCACTCAGATTGAAGTGACATTAGAGGAGGTTTTGGAATTAATTGATAAGCTGAATAGTAACAAGTCTCCAGGACCAGATGGCATTCACCCAAGGGTTCTGAAAGAACTCAAATGTGAAATTGCGGAGTTATTAACAGTGGTTTGTAACCTATCCTTTAAATCCACTTTGGTACCAAATGACTGGAAGACGGCCAATATAACACCAATATTTAAAAAAGGCTCTAGAGGAGATCCTGGCAATTATAGACCGATAAGTTTAACATCAGTACCAGGTAAATTAGTAGAAACACTAGTAAAGAGTAAAATTGCAAGGCACATAGAAGAGCACGAATTGTTGGGCAAAAGTCAGCATGGTTTCTGCAGAGGGAAGTCGTGTCTGTCTAATCTATTAGAATTCTTTGAAGGGGTTAATAAACATGCGGACAAGGGGCACCCAGTGGACATAATATACCTAGATTTCCAGAAAGCCTTTGACACGGTCCCACACCAAAGGCTTTTATGTAAATTAGGTGGTCATGGGATAGGAGGAAAGGTCCTTTCATGGATCGGAAATTGGTTAAAAGATAGAAAACAAAGGGTTGGAATAAATGGTAAATTTTCACAATGGAGGGGGGTAACTAGTGGTGTTCCCCAGGGCTCAGTCCTGGGACCGATCCTGTTCAACTTGTTCATCAATGATCTAGAAAATGAGGTAAGCAGTGAGGTGGCAAAGTTTGCAGATGACACCAAGTTGTTCAGGACAGTCAAAAGCAAAAGGGATTGTGAAGAACTACAAGGAGATCTCAGCAAACTGAGTGATTGGGCAGCAAAATGGCAAATGAAATTTAATGTGGGTAAGTGTAAGGTAATGCATGTTGGAAAAAATAACCCAAATTACACGTACTACATGATGGGGTCAAATTTAGCTACGACAGATCAGGAAAGGGATCTTGGAGTTATAGTGGATAGTTCTCTGAAGACATCCACGCAGTGTGCAGCGGCAGTTAGTAAGGCAAATAGGATGTTAGGAATTATTAAAAAAGGGATCGATAATAAGACAAAAGATATCATACTTCCCCTATATAAAACTATGGTACGCCCACATCTCGAGTACTGCGTGCAGATGTGGTCTCCTCACCTCAAAAAAGATATATTGGCATTAGAAAAGGTTCAGAAAAGGGCGACTAAGATGATTAGGGGCTTGGAAAGGGTCCCATATGGGGAGAGGCTAGAGAGACTGGGACTTTTCAGTTTGGAAAAGAGGCGATTGAGGGGCGATATGATAGAGGTATATAAAATCATGAATGGTGTGGAGAAAGTGAATATAGAAAAATTATTTACCTTTTCCCATAATACAAGAACTAGGGGACACCAAATGAAATTGATGGGTAGTAGGTTCAAAACTAATAAAAGGAAATTTTTCTTCACACAGCGCACAGTCAACCTGTGGAACTCCTTGCCCGAGGAGGCTGTGAAGGCCAGGACTCTATTAGGGTTTAAAAAAGAGCTTGATAAATTTTTGCAGGTCAGGTCCATAAATGGCTATTAGCCAGGGATAAGTATGGTGCCCTAGCCTTCATAACAAGGGCAGGAGATGGATGGCAGGAGATAAATCACTTGTCTTCTGTTCTCCTTCTCTGGGGCACCTGGCATTGGCCACTGTCGGCAGATGGGATGCTGGGCTTGATGGACCTTTGGTCTGACCCAGTATGGCCATTCTTATGTTCTTATGTTCTTATGCACTGTGGTCCGAAAGGCTATGAGTTCCCCATCTGTAAAATGGGTATAACAGCGCTGCCCAACTTCTGGAGTATTCTGCAGATTAATTAATTAAACAGTGTGAAGTGCTCAGGTGTTGCTCAGGATTTAGCTCATGGATTGCTGCCATTAGGTGTTAGAATGTGGCCCCTGGCAGTACCGTGGTCTTGTCTGCTACCAGCAAGGCCTTGGAAACTAGAGAAAGAACACCTCAAATAAGGGCAGGGCAGGTGAAGTGAAAGGTTCTGTTTAAGAAATTTGTCCCATGGAATTCTGAAGCTCATTGTCAAGTATTATGTGTAGAAAACTAGATATTTTTGTCCCAAATCTGTGCCCTGGGCATTCAGAGGACCTAGGAGTGGCAGACCTGCTGTAATTTATGGATGACCTAATTCTTGCTCTGCTGAAATTAGATGGTAAAGTGGTCCTGGTTTATACCTAGCATGCATACTGAATTTTTGATCGGGAGCCAGCTGTGCAGATACCAAATCTGTGAGCCCAGAATTAAATTTCTCTCTGACTCCAGGGATTGCAGCAGGATCCTGCAAACGGTCCATGCTGCGAAGAGTGGCTTGCAAACGGATATTAAAGCTTCTGCTTTTTGCCTTGCATGTTCTGGCCAGGCCAAAAACAAAACAAATAAACAAAAAAAACCCCACAAATAAGGCTGGCAAAATCTTGAGAGTTGATGGTTCAGTTTAGTTCTGAGGAAGGACGCATCATGCCTGGGCCTTCTGTTTTCTGGAATTGTGGTACGGCATGCATAGATCTGGAGGAGAGAAAATAGACTTCATGGAGCATGAGATAAAGACGATGGCATAAAGCTCAGATGTGTCTATAGATGAACTGATTACTGATTTTTGTGGGGCCTCTGTTCTTGTGTCTGCTTGTTTGTGTGATCTGTTTCCTCAGCTGCAGAGTTTGAGCCCTAACTGATCTGAGGAGACATTTATGTGGCAGAATTCAGAACAGAGACAGCATTTTGGGCTCAGGCTTGTGCCTCAACCCCAATGGCAGTTGGCCACCTTCCTTTTAAGCCTCTAAAAAGTTATTCTGGAGCTCCGTTCCAGATTTTGGCCAGACCGAATGGCTTACAGAGCTGGTGACTCCATCTGCAGGATCAGCTGAGTTGATTGTAGGAGTTGCTGTTAGATTGCACGTGAGGAATCCTTGCTTCTGATATCTAGGAGCGGGGAGGCTACAGCTAGTGCTGAACAAACTTGCTGTAGAGTAACTTGAGCTGCCCACCCTTGAGTGTTTATTCTGAGCATGTTTTAGTGCTGCTGGGGTCATGGCTGCTGACCCAGGGACTAGTCTATCTCACACTTGTGTCAGGAGACTGACATCCATAAAAAATGAACAGATCCCCTTGTACCTACAAACCGTTCCTTGTCCTAAGTCAGGACGGGAAGAAAGAGTGAAGCAACCAAGGCAAAGAGCCAAAGTCATGGCCCTGTTCTGGTGCATGGACTTGCTCAGAAACGTGGAAGTCTTAAAAGACGATTTTCACAAGGGGTTGCCTTAGGCAGGGCTGTGCTAATCCTATGAGGGTGGCTTGCCTCAGTGATTTGTGAGCAATCAGGAAATTAGGACAGTGTGGTAAGGAATCTGGAGTGTAGCACACACGTTGAGCTGCATGAAGAGCAAAAGCCACCCTCACCCCCACCCCACATTTCCCTACATTGATACTGTCACAGGGCCACTAGAGGCCTTAATCAAGACCTGGGCTTTGTTATGCTTGGAGCTCTACAGAGATACAGGCAGTGAGTACCTATCCCTCATTGGGCTCACACACAGACTTCACGTCCCAGTCCCAGGCTGAACAAGTGTGGGACAGCACTGGTTTGATTCCCTAAGGTGCTGCCCATGCCTGCTCAAGATTCAGGGTAGGGCCAGTTCCTTCCTGGTGAAGAGGGGAGTCTGAGGTGGGGTGTAAGGCCCCCTCTTACCACAAGGCCCAGTCCCCTGCTCTTCTCTTGCCTGGCACCATCTTCCAATCTGGCCAGGTGAACGGTAATGCTAAGAGCCACCTGGGCCACTGTACGAAGCCCTAACCCTTCAACATGCCCTGGGCGGTACACATCAAGGGAACAGTCATGAACTGGGGTCTGCTCTCAGGCCCTTCAACTCCCCATCCATAGCAGGTTGAGGGTCTGAAGTTCCTCACAGTGGCCAGGGTCTCCTGAATGGCTCTTACCATGGCCCAGCTCTAGCTTATGGCCTGGCCAGGGCCTTGTGGGGTGTGGGGAGAGGAGTATGGGGTGGGGTCTTTAGGGGGAAGAGGAGCAGGCAAGGGTGGGGTCTGCAGAGGGAGAAGAGCTTCTCCACACGTCCCATTTTTGCCTGTTGAAACGCCTGTCAGTAGATGAACCATAGGTCACATCCAGATTACCAGACCCTTTTGAATGGATCACAAAATCTTTTTATTATTGACCTACAGTAGCTCAGGTCCTTAAGGAAGGGTTCTGGGCAAGGTGCTGGGAGTGTGGAAGGTGCAGGAGTCAGGGTGGAGAGGTGAGGAGGGGCTCAGGACAGGGGTTTGGGGTGTGCATGTGCAGGAGTCAGGGTTTGGGGGAAAAGAGGGATTCACGGCAGAGGGTGATGGTGGTGTGCAGGAGGCAGTGTGGGCTGCGCTGGCCAGGTGGCAGCTCCCTGGGGCTGGCCATGGGGTGAGGAGGGGATGGGAGGCTGTGATGGCCAGGTGGTAAGGGCTGTATTGGCCCACATAACGTACATAAGAATGGCCATTACTGGGTCAGACCAAAGGTTCATCTAGCCCAGCATCCCATCTGCCAACAGTGGCCAGTGTCAGGTGCCACAGAAGGGGTGGACCAAAGACAATGATCAAGTGATTTGTCTCCTGCCATCCATCTCCAGCCTCTGGCAAACAGAGGCCAGGGACACCCTTCCCCGTGGCTAATAGCCTTTTATGGACTTAACCTCCATGAATTTATCTAGCTCACCCCTGCCCCCTGCTGCCCCAGTGAGGTTATAGCTGTCCCAGTCCCTGTCTTTGTCCTATTGCTTCCCCTCTGTGGTCATTACACAATATAAGTATCCCTGCTAGCAGCCCCCTCGCTTTCATGGTATGAAAACAATCCCATTCCGGGCACATCCCATTGTCCTGGTATAACCAAATCCTAACCTTGCTTTAAGTTATAAGAGGAAGCCTGGTACCGGATTTGGTGCTTCTATCTTATACTGTTTAGGAGTTCTTAAACACAGACAGACTGATGAACAGGGTAGCTTGCTCACAGACAAACTCTCCCAAATGTGTAGTAGATTCTTCATCTTCTCCTTTGTGGTGACCTTTATCTTGTCGTTTGTTGTGTCCCGCCGCCCCCACCCCAGCGTCTGGATCTTGTCTACATCTTGACCAATAAATTTGGATCTTTGCAAAAATATATTTACCCCTGCCCTGCACCCAGAGTACATCTACACAGCAAAAAACAAACAAAAAAACTTGCAAGTGGGGAAGTTCTCTGAGCCCAGGTGGGGACATCTAAGCACCCATTTTTAAGCCATTTTTAGAGCTCATGGTCTAAACAGACAAGACTGAGAGAAGTGACTTGCTCAAGTAGTATTATAGGCCAGTAGCAGAGCCCTATTCTCCTAACACCTAGTCCAGTGCTGTGTCCACTAGACCCTGATTTAGGGCCCTGCAGAGCCCTCTGTGCACCATCTCCATTTCCTATGGGCTCTTAAGATAGAACTCAAGTGGTAGGAGTAGTTCAGGGCTAGGACTCTGTTCTCAGAGTAGGAAATGGTTGAAACTTCCCAAGAAGCAGGATCTAGCTGTTTGTGTCTTTGCCATCATACTCCCCTTTCTCTCTTCTCACCTCTCCCTGCCACCAGCCTTCTGCTTCTTGGCCTCCCTACCATAGACTAACCAGGGTTGTTCAGCGGGGGCGAATTTGTAGTGCGCTCTCAATGATCTGTGACATGCAAGCCCATCTCTGCTGTAACGTCAAGCGCATTAAGCCGTCTGCAGGCGATGAATCTGCAATTAAAATACTTATGGTTAATTTAAATAGTAGAAAATGAGGATGATTTAATGCTTATTGATTTGATAATAGGAGCCGGCTGCATATGACCAACTGACTCAGGGTCATGGATCCACGTATAAAATATTGATGCTCCTTTTATGTAGCTTATTTGCACCCCCAACCCCAAACCGAAATCCAGCTTTTAGGGAAGGATCATTTCAAAAGTTACTTAGGGACAGCTCCAAGCCATAAGAGCGTTGGCCTCTCCTAGACACCCAGAGGATTTACATGGCGTAAAATCCCCCTGCATATCAACAGCAGGGTAGAATCTCTGGCCTGGCTAACCAATAGCAATAGTACCAATGATCAGGTTCAACGTTAAAGTGGAGTGTTTTTAATTAAAATTGATTTTGGTCTAAGTCCCTAACTACTGTTTCTAATGGCTGCCATTTTTTTTCTCTGAAAGCAAAAGCTCAAAATTAGAAAAAAAAACAAACAAACAGCAGTAGCCAGTTGCAAAAGGAGGCTTGTTGAAATCAGTTGGAGCCGAGAAGTAGCCTTCAGTTATTTTCTTCTAGCACCAACTTGAAGTGGGCTAATGTTCTGAATCTGGTCATTCAGCTTCATTTTCCCAACATAACATTTTTAAAATGTCTGAGTGCCCAGCTTGATGGGGGCAGAGAGACAGTTAAAAGCATGGATTGTTGATGCATGGGCATCCACCTTAAGAATGGAGACTTCTATCTGCTGCCAGTCTGGTCCCTTATGGTTACTCAGTGCTGTAGTTTTCTGGGGTTATTTTTAAAATGAGTGAAGTAGGGACAGGATAGTACTCTTTATTAAGATTCTGATGCTTGTCAACCACTGTAATGATTAATTCTATGAACACCTAGAAGATAATTCCCTAGTTCCATGCTTCTCAGCCTAGCAGAAGTGTGGGGAAGGCTGGAGATTGCCAGAGCAGCCGAAGGAATCTAAGCACTCATTACCAAAGTCAAAGAGAGTCTGGTGCGTTACTTCCCTTAGTAGCCTTTGAAAAATCCCATTCTGAATTGTAACGGCAAATCCTGCTTTCATTGACCTCAGTGGGAGTTTTTCCTGGGCCCCCGGTCTAATCCTGGAAGGTGCAGTGACTATTTCAGTTTCCATTGCCATCGGTAATTCCACCCTGCTCTGCTAGTGCTTTCCAGAGAGGAATGGAAATCAGAACTTGTGTTTGTTTGTAAGTGTTACTCATCTCAATGGAGCAGAGAAATAGAAAATTCTTGCAGGCTGTTGAATGTGTGTGAATATTCATGTTTGTTCCTTCAGTCGGCCAGGGGTTTGTGGCAGTAGAGTTGAGTGGAGTGGGGAGAGAGGAGGGGAAGATCCCAAGTTTACAAGGTATCACAAATAGAAGAAAGCAAAAAGATATTGGAGCAAACTCTAGCAGTTCCATAACTTCAGTCTCCACTTTTTTTAAGATGAAGCCAGCTCTTTAGCATGCCTGTAAGTTGATCCATCAGCAGGGCCTCGTTGCGGGTGTGATTTTTGGCTGACAGAAATGACGCTTGGATTTTGAGGGATGTCTGCATTTCACTGCAGTGGAAATAACTATCCTACTGCTGATCTCTGCACTATTCAAACAGGGGCTAGGCTCCCAAGAGCAGCCTGTAATGGTTTTGATGCTTTGTTAATGCTCCTTTTCCAGCTGGAATTATCCTGGTAGAGTATTGAGAATGTTACAGCCTTCCTCCAAGTATCCAGGCATGTCTTTGTCTGGCTCAATGGTTAGTTCATTGGCCTTCTAAACCCAGGGTTGTGAGTTTAATCCTTCAGGAGGCCTTTAAAGGTTCTGGGAGTGGTTCAATATAAAAAATATGTGTCAGGGAGGGTGATAGGTCCTGCTGTGGGGCCAGAGGACTGGACTGTATGACCAGCTCTATGAGATATACATAACTTTGCAGCTTATTTAAAAATTATTTTCTGTGATCATTTTTGTTATCTTTTATTGTTTTCATGGACCCCCTGCAACACCCTCAAGGACCCTAGGTTTGGAATCACTGGTCTAGATGGTGCTCAGTCCTTCTGTGAAGATAGGAATGGAACCAATGACTTTTCTTGCAGTTGTTCCCAGTTCCAAGATCTGTGATCAACAGCACCACTCTGGTTTTGCAGCAGAAGAGTGAGCCAGTCCTAAATCATCAACCACTTTGATTAAAATGGGGGAAATTCCCATCCCTGGTGGAAAGGGTTTATTTTAAGGGGGACAAGTAGAACATGTTTCACAGCAAACTTGGGTAAAGCTTACAAAATGCTGATGGAAGGGACAGCATTCTGGGTGAAGGGGGAGTCTTCAGCCAGATGGATCTCCTGGGTCACCTGAGAGAAAGCTGGTGAAAATACTGCCTTCTGGGACCACTAGGCTCACCTCCAGCTCAAGCACAGGGGGCCATGCCCACTCCGCAGCACAGCCTCAGTGCTGGACAAAACAAACAGCTGAAGTAGCCCACGGAATGTCAAGGCCCATGTGGAAGCAGCTCTTAAAATAAATAATGAAATAAAAGGCATTGCCCCCTGTCCTCGAATGCAGAGCACACTATGTTTAGCACCGAGGGCTTGTTTCTGATGCCTGTTAATAAAGGGCTTCTATACATGTTTTTTCATTCCCCCAGCAGAAAAGAAACAGCAGCAGAGGAAGTGGTGGGGTTTAAATCTTCATCAAGTGGCCTTTGAATTCCAAACCCAGACTGGGAAATTCCGTGAACATGCAGCCCCCTTATGAGCACCTATATGGCAGAGCAGGAAGGGACATGGGCTTTAAATTCTGCTGAGTCTGGCTACTGCCTTGTCTGCTTCAGCAGGGTGGCATTGCCATGAGGGAGAGCTGTTCCTGTGAGAGTGGCATTCATGAGGTGGTTGTCACTGTCAGGTTTAGGGATGTCAGAGATTTCCTTCCTTCAGGTGGTGCAATTTGTTGATCATTCCAGGAAGAAAACTAAAATAGGTTTGGGGATCTGCAGAGACTGTCTGGGATGGCCACTGAAAATAGAGCCAAAAGCTTGAATTTTTATGTTTGCTTATAGTGAGACTTAAGTCTTTATTCCAACAGTATATTTTTAGAGGGAATAAATCATGCCAAGGTGTGTGTGTGTGTGTGTGAGAGAGAGAGAGAGAGAGAGAGAGAGAGAGAGAATGAGAAAGATGTGTTTTCTCCCCTATTCCCCACCCCCAACCTCAAACAAATTTTTTTTTTTCTTTCGAGTAGAGTGGGCCCTATTAGGTGCTGATTCTGAGCACCGTAAGAGAGTTCAGTACAATACCTGTATTTATATATTGCCGAAGACGCCAGGTGCCTGATAATGTTTTCCCAGACTCAATGCAAACTTTCAGAATGTTTCACAGACATTATTAAGGGAGAGGGAGTAAATATTCACCTCCTATTCCTTTGTTGTAGGGAAACTGAGGCATATGTGGCATTTAGTGATTTGCTTAAGACCCTGGCAAAGCCAGGAAGAGAGGTGAGAAGTAGGCTGGTATCTGGCTCTTTTGAAGTCAGTGGTGAAACTCCTGTGGGGCTAGTTTGGCCAGGACTGCACCCCTAGTATTTTAGGGTCAGATGCCTTGCCCAGTGAAATCAAAGTGAAGGCTCTCATTCTCTCAGGGGTTTTTGGATCAGGCCTTTTAACCTGCCTGTTCTTTAACCTCCAGATCATAGTTTTCCTAACCTTCACAACACTGGATTTTGCTGTGGATTAGTTGGCTGTTTTGGACTACTAGCGGCCAGGCTCATTTGTGCCTTTCCTCTTTTCTCATGAAATAAGAAGACCCCAAATTATGGCTTAACACATGAGTGATGCAAATAAAATTCACGAGAGCCCTTGTTCCTGGTAAAGTAAACCAGGAAACTCAGCTGGTGCCAAACGGGTTTATCATTTCATTAGGTTAGAAAATAAATAGCATCCGAAAGCACAAAGGGAGGAGGCTTGAAATATTTCCTTTTGTTGCTTTCGCTGTGCAGGGCATGGTGGTGAGAATGGAGCGCTGTATACAGTCTTTTTCTAGGGGCTGCCATAGTATAATTTTTTTTTCTCAGCCTTCAGAGAATGCTTAGGGTTTGGGGGCTCTTTGTGCTGTGAATTCCTCTAGCCTTAGGTCCATAACCCAGCGGGCAGGGTCATGGCTGGTTTAGATGGGGAGCGAGTAGAGTGATGTCTGTGTTTTAGGAAAAGAATGTGTGTTTAAAAGGACTAATGGTCCAACTGTCCATCAGGCTAGGCAGCCCTGGAGGTCATCTGGCGGTCAAAACCAAATAATTCCAGCTTGTTCCTGAAGCCTGGTGGTGCTGGCTGGCTGCTTAGAGTTCACTGCCTGTTGTTGCTTCAAGAGCCTCTGAAACCTAGCCTTTTTTTTTTTTAATGATTATTTTTGGGGAGATGAGGATGGACATATTTGCTTCTTAGCAACTGTGTTTGCACAACGTTCACGGCTTGGTTTTGCCTCTGCTGAAACATATTCAGTGTTCATCTCTTCTTAAAAAAAATCTTGCCATGCTTTGTGCAGATGAATAGACAATAGGCTCAATCTCAGGATCCATGAAAGTGTTGGGTGAGTTGTAGAATGACTTGTGTGTGTGTGTGAGAGAGAGAGAGAGAGAGAGAGAGAGAAGGAAGTTTTTGCCCTTTTTTACACGTGCAAAAAATATTAAGCCAAATGAAAGAGTGCATTTTCTGATACTGCAGGAATCTCATGTTTTGTGTCCAAGATGGAGTGGATGAAAATGGAGGCAGTGGTAACTCCTCTTTTACCCGGAGAGGGAAAGAATTTTTACTACCAGGTGTTAGTCTATATCCCCTAGCGGAGCAGATGTTGGCATTGTCTTCTGTGCCTTGTTTCCCTGTAGAGCCCCCTGCTGGGAATTGCAGAAGTTTTATCTGCATGGCTGAAGGTTTAAGCTGCTGATCTCTCATGAACACAGATGACAGTTAGACCTGATCAAAAGTTGGGAGACAAACATCAGCCTGAGGATGGGTTTGAAATCCAAACCTGGATCTGGATCCAAATGTTGCAAATGGCAATTCTAAAATGGACCTACCCAAGGTTCTGGAGCTCACTGGTTTTTAGGATGTTTTGAAATGGGTACTCAGATGCAGATTTTACACCTGAAGATCCCAGTCGAATTATCAAATCTCATTTAAATCAGCAGAACTGCAGTAATCCTCGGTTTCAAATTCTGGAATTAAACTATTTTCATTTAGCAAAGGCTAAATGGTCATAAGTGACAGGTCAGTTGTGCCACTTCCACGTCTGTGTTGAAATTAAACAAGCAGACAGACAAGTTGTCTGCAAGATGGACACACTTCGCCAGGACTCTTTGGCTGTGTCTACAGAAGGTAAAGTCAGTTGAATACAGATATGTAATTCTAGCTATGGCAATTGAGTAGCTAGAATCAATGTGTCTGTACTTGGCTTACTTGGTTGTCCATACTGAAGAACGTCAATGTGAGAGTTTCTCCCATCAACTTCCCTTAATCCTTGGGTCTTGTGAGGAGTACAGGGGTCAACTGCAACCTCTGAGAGGTTGATTATGCACATCCCTCCCAGATGTGCAACATGAAATCCTGGAAGATTGATCCTGAGTGGGTCAATCTTCCGAGCTAGGGTGGACATATCTATAATCTGCTTATGGAGTCACATTGACTTCTTCGATGGGGTGATTCAAAGAGTAAGGGTCATTCCTCCAAGACCTAGTCTGCGCTCCCACAGACCATTGATGTAAGTTACACAACTTCAATTATGTGAGTAGCTGAAGCTGACATATGTAGATCTCCTTACTGTGGTTTCTTGACTATGGTAAGTCAACTGCTGAAGCTCTTCTGTTAACTCTGCTAATGGTTCTCATTCTGTTGGACTACCAGAGTCGATGGGAGAGTACTCAGTGGTCGTTTTATCACATCTCTATTAGCCACGATAAATTGAGCCCCGTGAGATTAATTGCTTTCCATCAATCCAGTGGGTAGTGAAGACCATGTCCCAGGTCTGTTCAAGAGATGTTGGACTGTGACAAAATTTAGAATGAGCCATTAAAATGGAAAACTGCATCCGGAATGCCAAAAGTTAAACCTGCTCAGATGTAGGATATAAAAATGAGGTTTTGAGCACTTGGCCACTCTGAATCAATTTATTTTGTTGCTCCCTGAATCCTTCTTTCTGTCTTGAACTGCCCTGCCATGTTGCCGTGTGCTGTTACTCTTCATGGTGTACCCCAGAAGAGGTTGCATTGTCCTGGTAAGGTGGAGTGATCCCTGCACACATGTTCTTCGGCCATCTTCTGCATTTAAGGGCCCCACACATTGTTAGAACAGACAGTAGGTGTCTTGTGAGTTCTTCACTGTATTCAGTTCTTGAAAATGGATATCGAATTATACAATGGACCAGAATACAGCCGTGGTTTTCAATCTGTTGTTGGGGGTGTGGGGCACCTCTGGGAGTGTGCAGACACTAAGATTTCCAAAAAGGTAGAAAACCCCTAGAATACTAGGCTAAAAAATGAATTTATGAATACACTGGAATTATGTAGAAGAAAACCCAACTACTGTTCTAGAAATACTTGGCTGCCTGACAGTGCTGTGTGTTTTTTCCCATAGTACTCTTCAAACATTTTGTATGGTGCTTTGAAAACACCATTCATCCTCAAAATCCTGTGAGGTTGAAAATGACAGGGGCTGCATCCCCATTTCACACATGGGGAGGTTGGGAGAACAGAGTGTCCATGCCCCTGTCCTAGCTCACAGAAAGCAGGTGATCTCAGCCTAGACAGCATCTCTTGAAGAAAAACTGTGGTGTCTAAGCCATAAAACTTCACCTGCTTCCTGTTGTACTGTTATACTGCCATCCTTCATCTTAAATCATTTAAGCCTCCTAAATCCAGGATTGTCTTTCCCAATCTTTAAAAAATAGGAGTTGGACCCTCCCCAGACAGAAAAGATCTTGACTTGAAAATCCTGAAATGTTTAAAAAAACAAGGTTGGGTCTTCATATTTACCATTTAATTTGTGAGCTTTAAGGGTTCCCATTTCAAGGTTGTGCTTTTTTTATTGTTTGTTTGTTTTTGGCAACAGCAAGGGCAAAAGCTTCCCTTGTATATTTAAATAAAAGCTGTGATTCACATGACTCCAGGAGCTAGGCCCCTAAGAAAAATCCACAAACATGATGAGCATGCACCACTGCAAATCCAGTCCCCCAGAGTGTCTCCTGAGTAGTTCGGCTTTTTGTCTGAGGACCTTCCTCAGTGTCTGGGTGTGACAAGTCCTTCCAACCAGCATGGGTAGCAGAATCACAGCTTCTCTGAAGTGACTGCTACAGTGGCACAGAGGGAACAACCTTTGCACTTCACTCTTATCTAGAAGGCCTCACTTCTTCATGTAGGGAATGGTGGGTCAGTCTTGATTTAGCAGTGAATCTACTGCTAAGCTCCAAGACCCACCTGTCGCCTTCCATCCCCCTCAATGCAAGCTGCTCTCCTTGGTGCCTAGGACTTGCTCTTGTCTGCATAGTAGAATGTTCCAGCTTTGTAGGCTGGACCTCTCAGCCTGAGACAGGGAGACAAGAGCCGAATGTGCCCGCTGCAGAGTCTCTTTTTGGTTTCCTTCTTGCAGTGTATCCAGGCAAAGCAAGGCTTGGCTGGCCCTTATGTTTGGTCCTGGGCCAAAACCCAAACAATGAGACCTTCCCCAGGAACCTGTTTTCTGGAATTCCTGGATGTAACTGGCAGACATCCTGAGTTTTCTCCAGCCTGCTAATGCCAGCAGGACACATTGTTGCAGTGGCAGCTTCCTTGTCCTCTGCTCCTGGTATTTCAAACTCCTACGTCATTAACATCTAAATGGGCTAAATGTGGTTACAGCTCCCCGGCCCCCACGTGGCTGACACTGCGGACCTCCAGCAGCAGCATGCTGCATGAGGGAGGATTCCATCCATCGCACAGGAAAGTTGGATTTCTAGGGGTTAGATGTCTGCTGCCATGTGACGAGCATTGTCACAGTACTGATGTAAGTGTTTGGGCCCTGCTGTTACAGCACTATAAACAATAGGAGGTTTATGGCCTTCCTTCCAATAAGCCCACGTGGTATCGGAAGCTAATGTATTTTCTCGGCGGTCTTTAGGACTGGTGGCCAGGACTCCAGGATTTTGTTCTCAGCAATGCTGCTACAGAGTCATTGGCACTCTGTGCCTCAGTTTCCCCAACTATAAAATGGGTGTGATTACATCCCTGTGGCCAGGGTTCAGTGTGATGGTTTATAAAGCACTTTGAGATCCTCTGGGAGAAGCTAGAAAATTGAAAATGCCATCAGCTGGAAAAGTGTACTCTCACTTGTCAACCCTTCTGAACCCTCTCCAGGTTACCAAGAAGTGGGGAGTTCTGTGTGGGGCCTTCTTGTCTTTGCCAGGTGTTTTGTCGCTTGCCTCCTCCTGCAGCAATAGATCAACCTGAGCTGTACCAGCTCTTGCACCCCCGTCAGCCTTGTGTCGCAGGCTTTCCCACCAAGTGCCCCATCTGCTCACACAGCCAGGACCTCCAGTGGTGGTGCAACTGTAACCCATACATCTAGGTGTGGTTTATTGGCCCATGGAGTGTCACATACACCACTAACACAGCCCCTAGTGATCATGCAGGCTGAGTTGTGTAGCTGCTGCAGGCTGTCTCTCTGCCCACCCATTAAGAAGACTTTCCTGTCTTTCTGGTGAAGGACTGGAGCTTCCATTATATTTACGTTGCCTCCCTTCCGTTCTGCAAATGTTCTGCCTTACCTAGTTTGCTGCACCCCTTTTTTTCCTTTCCCACAACCCCCAGATATTCTACCAGACCACCCCTACATTCCCTTAAGCCTGGTGTCTGATCCAAAGCCTATTAAAATTAATGGAAAGGCTTCTGTTGAATTCAGTAGCTTTGGATCAAACCATGATAAATGTGTGATTCTCATATTCCTCCCCCTTCCCCACACACACACACACAGTAGCTCTCCCTAGAGAACATGTGGCACTGCATCTCCTACCCCCATCACACCTTCGCTTTTATCCTCTACCTGGCTGCTTCTCACTTCTTATTTTTCTGTCCCTTTTGCTGTAAGTCACCTTAGTCCAGGACAAAAGCCATGGTCAACTGCGGAATCATAGAATCACAGAACACTAGAACTGGAAGGGACCTCAAGAAGTCAAGTCCAGTCTCCAGCACTTACAGCAGGACCAGGTGCCTTCTAGACCAGGGGTTATCAACCCAAACCTGCCTCTGGCCTGATGAGTGAGATAGGACAAGTGATTTCTCCTCTCTGAAGGATAGGAGAGAATGGTATTGACCTCCTCTTTGTATCAGAGGGATAGCCAAGTTAGTCTGATCTGCAAAAACAACCAGATGTCCCGTGGCACTGTATAGATTAGCAGATATATTGGAGCATAAGCTTTCGTGGGCAAAGACGCACTTCATCTAACTTGTCACACTTATGCTCTGCAGTGGGAACAATCTGTTCTCGTCTCCCCATCAGAGGCACAGAGGGTCCAGCCTACAAAGCTGGAACAATTCTTCTATACAGACCAGAGCAAGACTTATGCACCAAGGAGACCAGTTTGCATTAAGCGTGGTGGAAAGCAACCTGTGGGTCTTGGAGCTTAGCAGTGAATCCACTGCTAAATCCAGACCGACCTGCCATTCCCCACATGAAGAAGTGAGGTCTCCAAATAAGAGGGGAATGCAAAGGTTGTTCCGTATGTGCCACTGTAGTAGCGACATCCTAGAAGCCATGATCTGCTCCCCATTCTGGTTGGGAGGACTTTTCACACCTTGCCCTCTTTCTAGCACATTGATCTCAACAGACAAAAGTGTGCAAGCACAATGAAAAATTATTAATAATCCCCATGGCTTGTACCAGTTTCCCAGAGATCACCTTCTCCACCCTCCTTTGGCCAGTTTGATAGTCCTGTGCAAGAACACTACCTCCTGCTGCCTGAATGAGAATGTGCCATGAGGTTTCAGCTGCTTGCCTGTCTTGCACTTCTCCCTCTGTTTTCCTAGCAGCGGCACGTTCGTCCAATTAAAACAATGAGTGAAGTTGCTCTTCAGATAATGGAAGTGGCTGTGTTAGTCTTCCTTTAACACTTGTTCTGCTCATCTCACGGTGGTTATTATATGCATAGTATATCTTTCCCCTGTCAGGCCATTTACCTGTCTCCTCTTGTCTTCCATGACAGATATATGTTGTCAAGTGTGTCCTCACGCTCTCTCCAGTTTCCAGTCTGACGTCCACTAGCCTGTTCAATTAGACTGAATTGGGAGGATAATTTACTGACCCCAGTCTCTCCTTAGCACGTAAACTAGAGAATCATATACATGCATCTCCTGCACTCGCTGACCTTGGAAGGCAAATTTAAGAGGATTTATAGCCCTCTGCTGCAGGCAAATATTGAAAACGGTACATTTTGTTCAGAGACAATGCTATATTTGTACATTTGCATTGTTTAGTAACATTTCACTTAGGCCATTCTAATTAATTCAATTGATATTAATTATGGTGCACCATAAGAGCACAGACTGTAGTGCTTTGTCATATGGTTTTCTGTGGGTGAATCATTTAAAATATGGCATTTTGCAAATGGGCACATCTTAAAAATGGTAACCGGTAGTTACAATAGTGATGCTGTGAACTGTTTCTCCCCCTCCTGGGTCTGGGTGACTCACTAGCTCCTGCAGACTCCACTTTTAATTTTACAGGAAGCAATTGTTCAACTCCTCGACCCCTCGGTTTTCTCCAAATGGTGTAAAAAAACAGCCAATCTTTTTCCCTTCTGCAATACTCTTTATTAGGGGTGGGTTGTATCTGGGGTCCCTGCAGACAGATATTTTATTAGCTGTTAACGATGATCTGATACTGGGAAAGAAGTTAACGTTTCGAGCTGTTATTTATTTAGTATGTGTGTTCCCGTTGGAGGCTGACTTTATTCCCCCTGCCCCCTCTTCTCCTTGTACCTTTCCAGCTGAGGAGACTCATCCTGGAAAGTCTCCACTGCCACCTACTTGCAGTTTGGAGACTGACAATCACCTGGTTTTTATTTTTTGCTTTGTGTTGCTGCTTTGGGAAAGCAGGAAAAATTCTGTGTGCAGGATTCTGAGAGCTAGCGCCGTAGACAGATCTCTTGTTTTTCGAGGTTAGATACAGTGGTGATAAGCAGACAGAGAAAAACCTTACAAGAATGAACTAGTTAGGTGATATCGGACAGATTCTGCTTACTGGTCTGTTAGGGAAAATATTCTGCTATTGTCTGGGGTGAGAAGCTCTTATGGGAATTAGGTTAATAGAAGCTATCAGAATTGTGATGCAAATGATATTTACCTCCCTCCCCCAGTTTACACAACGTAAATAGCTGCTCATTGATTTTTTTTTTTAATTGAATACCCAAAATTATAGTTAAGGGGCCTTCAGACGCATACAAAAAGACTTGATCCTTGCTCAAAGTGCGTGAGTCTGCTTCTGCTGAAATCCAGTGAGAATTTCACTCCTCACCCCAATGGCAGCAGAATCGAGCCCCTAAGTGATCCAGTGAGGTGTGGACAAAAGAGTGAGGTGTGTGAGGAGGGGAGATCAGAAGAGCAGCCAGGAGAGGACACAGTAGCTTGGCAATGGCCCATGCACAGCATGGTTGAACTTCTTAAAATTTATGGTGCCTTTTTATAAAATAAATGACTTACAACCTAAAAAAATAGTCTGAGAGGACAGTGAAAGTGGGTCTTCAGGGTAATGATGAATGAACTGGGATTTTACTTGTTCCCACTGCGGGAAAAAAAGTCTGTCTGTCAAAATTTTGCAAGGCTGGGATCCATTCTGGGAGATAGTGGGGGGCTTTCCTGCAAATTTGCATGTGTGTCCAATGTTATTTATAACACGACAGTGTTCCCAGTTAACAGTTTAAACGAAGGGGCCATTTCTTAAATGCTTTATTCATATTATGCAATGATTACCAGCTATAGCCATATTCCTTAATAACCTCTTATAAAGCATGTTATAAAATCCATTAGCAATGCTGCTGGAAAAGCTGTTAGAAAGCATAACACACGGTAATAAGCCTGGTGCAAAAGTGATACAAAGCGTTTGTAGTTTCCTACCAAGGTTTGCAGAAGAGCTAAATAATTTCATATTTGTTTCTGTGACCCCAGTATTGTGGGTGGCTTTTTGTTTTTGTTTTGTGAAAAAAATGTTTGCAGAACATTCCTTTGAACGCCAAAAGAGCGCATTTTGGCAGTTTAATCAAAATCAATTTGCACTCAGAACATTTAAAGGAAATATTGATTTTTTTTTTAAGCTGCTTTCTTCCCTGCCCTCATCAAAATAGAATCATTTGGGAGTAAAATAAAAGGACTCTTTTCCCTTTTTAGTTGTTCTATTTTAAAGCAAAAGGGAAAAAATAAAGTTTTTGAAAAATTTGGATCATTTTCAAACATTCAGAATTTCAGTTTTGGTTTCACTGTTTTTCATACCGAAGTAGAAAAGATAAAACCATGCATTTCTCTGTGCTTTGCCAGGGTGCACCTTCCTTTCATTTGAAAAACCATCAGTGTTTACCATTGAAGATTGGGGTTGGAGGAGACCTCAGAAAGTCATCTAGTCCAACCCCTAGCTCAAAGCTAGACCAACCCCAACTACAGTAAACTCTTTCATATCCACTATTCTATCATCTGCAACTCTCAAGTAACTGGTATTTTAACCATAAGTCAATTTTTGTTACATTTTCCGTGAGTAAAGTATAATTAAATAAATAGAGATAAATACAGTATAAGTTTACCGGGTACAACACTACTATTGTTGGTAAGTAAAGTACTCTGCGTACATTTTTATTTGTTCCTTATTATCTAATGTTGTTTTTCTTCAGTGTTATGCAATGCTAGATATACCTCTCAATTATCCAGAATATTTGAATATCCGGCAACCTCCCGGTCTCGGGGCTGCGGGACATGAAAGAGTTTACTGTAAATCATTCCAGGCAGGGCCTGTCAAGCAGGGCCTTAAAAACACTGATGTTTAGAAATGTCTCCTTGGTAGCATGTTATTTTATATGGAACAAACTGAAATCTTAAGCAGAAATAAGTGTGCACCTATGATATTGAAGGCCCGTGCCTCTTGGACTAATGAAAGTCAAGTTATAGGTGCTTTGTACTTGCAGAAATCAAGATAAAAACATAACATGTGGAGCTCAGCTGGGCTGAATCTAGCCACAGGTGTTCGTCCTGATTAAATATGTGTAAATCAAGAACATTTCAGTGAGAGATTAAAACCAGCACAAAACTGATACGAATGGAGACCAAATCAGGACCTTCTGAATGGTGTATTCTAAGCTTCGGTGGGCACCTGAGGTGCATCCACTCCCACTCCTCAGTGGATTTAGCTGGGATAGTATGGGCCTCTTCTAGGCCTTCCAAACATGCTTGGGAAAAGTTCTGAAGGGTGAGATTTCTGTTGGCAGCAAGGGAAAGATTTCAATCCCCCACAGCCCCAGTCTCTGAAAATACAGATGTAAAACTGGCAGATGGACATCACACACAGAAATGGGAGTGGCTAGCCAAAAGTGCCCCACTTTGGGCATTTATAAAGATCCCTGTTGTTCTAAGGTGTCTCCTTCCACCCCCAAATGTGAATCTAAAACCTCTGGGTATTTTACGCTAGTTGTTTTACATTGATTAGGGGAGGTTGGGGGGGTTATGATTTTAAAAATAAGCACTAAAATTGCCCTCCAGCTGCCAGTTGGAGCTGCATGAAATTAATGCCCTGATTTTCCACACTGATGCAAGGTTTGGATTTGTGCATGCAAATTGAAGGCAAAGTTTTACCTTTTACGAATTAATGTGTCAGTGCACTTGTGTAAAGATAAGCAGCTGGCCCCTTGAGTTTTGAAATCAGTAAAGGCGTAAGTGCAAACTCCACTGTGTGAAGGGAGGGGAGTTTCCCACTACTCTTTCATTAGATCTCATTGGCATATTTTGGACTAAATTCTGCTGTCAGTTACACAGTTATCAATCTGGAGTGACTCCACTGATGTTAAAAATGGAATTACTCTGGGTTTGCTCACATTTCATAGAGAGAAGAATTTGGCATGCTGCTACTGAGTAAGAATTTTAAAGCAGTAACAGAGAAGGATCCGTGCTAGTCTATACACTATCAAAACAAAAAGCAGTCAAGTAGCACTTTAAGGACTAGCAAAATAATTTATTAGGGAGCTTTCGTGGGATAGACCCACTTCTTCAGACCATAGCCATACCAGAACTGGAATTGCAATTTCTGTTTGGGATCAGGAAGTGCAGAATAAAGCCTGGAGGAGAATTATTATTTTGTTTGCAATGGGATATCACATAGGAACCGTATCGACGAATCAAGACCCCAATATACTCATCACTGAATACAGAACAAAAAGACAGTCCCTTCCCTAAATCACTTACAATATCTGTGAAAAACAAGAGACAACAAATGGACAGAGACAGTGAAGCACAAGGAATCGCTATTGCTCAGCATGACAGGTAGTGATCTCAGCCCATCAGCACCAAACTATTGTTGAGTTTCTATAGGAACCAGGGCAAAGGAGAGTCCTTCATCAGGTGTTGAGATGGTACAGAGAAAATGATGGGATGGTCAGATACGAGTCATTCTGGTTCTAATGACCTGCTGAAGGTTAAGGACAAGTGAGGGTTAAGGTCCCTATTACGAGGTGCTTTAAAGATGCTTTCATGTCAGTGAGATACAGTCCCGGTGTTTTACAGACCTTCCCTCTGCTTATCGAGTGCAGACAGACCCCTGTGAGGTTTTCAAAACAACACCATCCAGCGAACATGCTGCTGCTCGGTGGCTTCTCTTTCCTGTGCTTCTGCTGTCTCTAAAGGCTGTAAGTCATCTTCACATTGCAGAACTCCCAACGTGCAAAAAGATACCAAAACCCCTTTTCTGGTCAAGTCCTCTTGGAATGAAACATTCAAGGGGGTTAAGAAAAGTTTATGCAAGTCCACAGTATTTCTGTGGCAAGGTTTGTTGTGTTGTGTATGAGTCTTTCATGTGGTAGGCGAAAATTTAATATAGTACCAATGAAACACTGTGAATGTCTGCCCCCTCCAGAGACAGAGCTAGCTTTTGGTGCGTACAGTAAAACGTGAGCTCTTCAGATTTTCCTCATGCAGCATATGGCTGGGCAAGAGGAGAAATGAAGCCGTGCAATATGCTCCATTGGTTTACATCTGTGCTTGGGTACATGATCCTCAGTACCAAAAGCAGCAGCCACAGAGGACTCTGCTACGAAGAGTAGTATCCCTTTCTCCCATGAGGCTGAGGCCAGCCCAGCAAGCCGAATCTGAATTTTTCCTGTGTTTCAAGATTATCGCTTTGTAGTGGCACTTTGCACAGTGCCAGGCTCCTCTGTGGATCTCCCTTCCCTCATACTTGGCACATTACCTCAGCATCTTCCCCATCTTGCAAACATTTAAGCATCCCAGGTGCATTCAAGAGTGACAGAGGCGGACCCTTGAGCTCTTCCTGCTCTGCTACCAGCGAAACACAGACGGTCATTTTTAAAAGGCCACAGTATGTCACAGTTATGGCTCATTGTGGGGATTTTTGTTATACTGTTATTACCATTATTATCCTCTCCAGCTGTAAAAATTGATCCGTGGGCTGAGAGGCATGTGAGACCCTCTGATTTGGCCGCGGGACTGAATCTAGCACTTCAGGTGGAACAGAGGAATAAAAGAAGCAGACTTTCTTCTCCGTGCCCCTCCCTCTGAGTTTCTTTGCATGCTTTTATGTAGTTTGCCTCCATGTGAAACCTGAATAGTTTCAAAGATGCAAGCAGCAAGCTTGCTGTATGTAGCTGAGAGACACCTGCCAGAGTCTCATTTGCCCAGGGCTGAGCTTCTGCAGAGCTGAGGTGGGTCAGAGTCAATAAGAGTTGGAGTGTTAGGGTATTCATCCAGAATTTCCAAGTCATTAAATAAAGTGCCTGTTCTTCACACGTTTTGCATTTGTAACACAGAAGTCACATGCTTTGAGCATCTGCCTGTCTGTATACACGTGCTCTGGGAGAGACACTGAAATGACATTTGAATACCAAGAGGCACAGCATTCTCTTAGTCAAGCAGTGATTCCCAACCAACCTTTTTGAGATGGCGACCCATTTTGACAATTCAGGAAGACTTTGTGACCCAAGGCAATTAAAAACCGGGTCGGGGAGGAAGTTCTCCCCTGGGAATTTTTTTTCCAATAAAACTTGGTTCACCCCCCCCCAGCCCCCAGGCTTAAATCCCTCACAGTCCCAAAACACTCCCCCCCAATGTACCTCACATGAGTGCCACTTCTGCCCTCCACTGCTCCTTTGCTGGGCTGCCACCACCTCCTCTCTGTGGGTCCCCCAACCCTGCCACTCCCTTCCCCCACCTGCAGCACAGGAAGTTCCCTGCCCTGTCCCGCTGAAATGGGACTCAATTTAATTGGTTTAATGCCCAGATCCCTCCTGCTGGCCATTAGACCAATTAAATAGAGTTTCATTTCAGCGCAGCAGGGCAGGGGCTTGGAGCTGGAGGAGTGAGCGGCGGCAGCGGCGGGAGCTGCAAATGGCACCTTAAAGAGCCACGTGCAGGTCAGAGCCACTCAGCCAGCAACGCTTAGAAAATCTTATGGCAACCCATGTTTGGGTCCCAGCCCATAGGTTGGGAATCCTTGTTTAGTGAGTAGAATAATCCCTCCCTAAGTAACAGGGTGTTGCAATTTATCCCTGAGAATAATAGTTAGCATACATGTATGTAGCTTATTTTTGTCTGTAGTTTAAAAAGTGGTGAAGCATTATCACTGTTTTATAAAGTGGGGACACTGAGCTACAGATGAATAGATGTACCCAAACTCAGGTAAGAATAACTGTTAGAGCTGGGAATAGAATCCAGGAGTGCTGACTGCTACCCCTCTTGCACAATCCACTGGCTGGAACTCAGGCATCCAGCTGTTTCCTGTTTTCTCTATCCCAGTGGCCTCCTACGAGGCCTGAAAATAATAGTGTACCTTCTGATTTGTTCTCCATGGACTTCAGCAGCACTGGGCTGAAACTTTAGCCCTCTGTCCATATAATCATTCAGAGAATATGAGATCCAGGAAAGTATAGACTAAGCAATGGGTATTATGGGTATGGTACCCTTCCCTGAGCCTTGAGACTGTCTGTCCCCAGCAACGATGGATTGTCTGTGCACTCTTTGGAAGCTCTGATGAGTTATCTTTTTGGAGGTGTGGGGAGGAGAGTTTGTTCCCTTCCTGAGAAGTGTTCCCATCTTTCTCCTGCTTATACTGTAGTGCCCAAGCCCCACATCTTGGTGACCATTATCCTGTTGGGTTGCTGGGTTATCTTCAGTTTGCTTGGAGTGCTTCTTCCCTGGCCAGGAGAGATGCTGCTTAGGAATGTGTGGCCATTCCCTCCTCCCAAGATCTGAAGTGCTCTGGTTCAAGACCTCTTTTATCATCACTAGCTGCAAGAATCATTGATTCTGGGAAGTCCTCTGCTGCAGAGGATATTGCCCCCTGGGTTCTCTTCCCAGCTGTGCCACTGGCTCACTGTCTGACCTTGGGCAAGTCACATTCTTCTGTGCCTCAGTTTCCTCACCTCTACAATGGGGATGGTGGGAATGCAGTCTCACCTTTGATGTTCTATGAACATGAAACAGCCTGGGGCAACTTTAGCGGGCTCAATGTGGGATGAATGAATTTGGATCCCAATTCAGTAAAACAGGCTGAAGTCCCTTTGCCTGCAAGCCAAACATAAACACTTGCTCAAGTACTTTGCTGAATTGGAGTCTTGGTCCCTCCTGGTCTGGAGGGCTGGTGCCATGCAGGCAACTAGAGTTAATGTAGGATTAGCATATTTGACCTTTCAAAAACGAGGTCACCACTGAGAGAGAGTGTCTCTGTATCAGTATCTACCAACTCAAGGTATATTAATGTACTTTATATGCTATAATGCATTAGTACAACGTGAGTTGATAGATACTGATACAGATATGTTCCCTCTCACGGGTGTCCTCTTTTTCATATGGTAACCCTAGCTTAATGTCCAAATCTGTTGCCCTGAAATAATGTATATGTGTAATCTGAGGGGATCACATTCATTAATCTGTAGATACTGTCTGTGTGAACCCTTCTGATTTTGTAATGTTTGCTTTTCCAGCCTGTACAACTGGGGCTAAAGACACCTGTTCAGAAAGCCATCACTTGAGCGTGTCTCTGAACTCTCAAAACACAATTTCAGTATAAAACTAAAATACTCTTTTAAAAGAAAAGCATTCTCTCCCACCACCCCAAATGATGCACTATACAGTCAAATGCCCCAGCTAGGAAGGGCTAATTCTTTACTTGCAAGCTTGGGCTGTAATTTTTTTGAGCCTTTATTGTCAGATTATTGGAAATGATCCTAGGAAATGCAGCAATCATCAAACAGTAAGGTATGTGTCCTCACGAAACATGCAAAGTCTGGTTATTACGTAATGCTATTTGTATTGATTTGAAAAATATGCCACACAGATATCTTTCCCCCTTAGCTCTTTCTCCTGCTTTAAAGTAAAATAAAATAAATGGGGAAAACCTCAGGGAAAAACCTCTGACAGCACTGAGTGCTGCGTGGAGATGCCGGCTAGTTAGGAAATATTGCCGTGCCAGTCTGATTTCATTTATACAATTTATTTTATTGAGAAATATTGGCTAAAATAAATTTCCAAAACACACGTTATGACTTTCCAGCCTCCTCTGGTGAGCAGGCTGGATTTCTCATTCACTGAAAGCACTGCTTTCTCCAAAGGTAAAAAGGTGGGGGCTGAAATAACCACCTAGCTCCTAACTAGGCAAAAATAGAGGGGAGAGGAAAGAGGTTGTTGAAAGTTAGAATAACACCGGGGCACGTTCTTTAAGGATCATGATGTCTGATCACTATTATTATTACTTTTATTAATATTACCACTGAGGCCCATAACCCAGAATGCTGGAGATGGAATGTGTGGCTGCCCGAGAATGGGAGAATGGCGGAGATAAATTTCCCTTTAGAGGAATCACTTTGTGGTTTATGGGCTTTCCTCCATTCACTGAAGCCCATATCTGTTCTCTTTATTTATCTATACATTTGTGTTTATAAATATGAATACCTACCAGTGGCTGAAGGATACTCTTATTTTCATAAGCCAAAAGGTGAGGGGGAAATGGGAAGTAATGAAAAAGTGGGGCAAACAGTCACATGTGAAAATCTATTTCTGCACCTTGCCTTCAGTTGCTTTTGTGGTGACTCAGCATCTTCTGGGAGAGCATTCAGCACCTGGCAGATCTGAATCCTGTTTCATGTCCACAGAACATCATGAAGATGGGACTGCAGTCCCATCAGCCTTGTTTTACAGGTGGGGGACACGAGGCAAAGAGGAATGTGACTTGCCCAAGGTCGGTCAGAGACTTAATGGCACAGCTGGGAACAGAATCCAGTTTTAAGGGCGCAACTTTTCAGTTGGAGGCCAGATTTTCAAAACCTGGCCTTGATTGTAAGCACTGAGCACTTCAAAGAATTCTGGCCTTAGATTTTTTTTTTCCATCTCCTCCCTGTTGGGCAGAAATTCTCCCCGTCTCTTAGTTACGATAATTGAAAGTTAAGCCTAATTAAAACCAGAAACACAGAAGGATTTTCATGCCATTTTATATTCAGCTTCTTCACAATACATAATGAACTCCCATCCCAGTTTGCCTTTAAATAACGTTTTAAGTAGAGATGGAGCCGGAACATCACCTAGAGGTGAAAGTTTCTATGCCTGGGGGTAGTTTGTATTCAGCATTTATGTTGGGATTTCCTCTATCAGTTTCAAAAAGCTTTACATGGTATCACAGTCCTCATTTTCAAAGAGAAAATAACTGAGACTCTAAAGCAACTACATGCGTAACTTTTAAGCGTTGATTTCAATGGGACCATTGGGGTTTGTTACTTAAAACTTTTTAATGCTTTAGTGGCGCAGGCAGCTCTCCCCTGCCCAAACCTCCCAATCACAACTGCCCTGTAACTAGAAATCGATTGCACGCTTGTGTCATTTTGAGAGAGGAGGTTAGTTCAACTACAAGGTGAAGCGTATGTCTCTGACTTTGTTTAGGAAGACCAGGGAAGGTTTCTGTCAGATGTAAGACTCACTTATAAATGAATGGGCAAAGAAATGCATTCTCAGATTATTACCCAGCCAGATCTGTTGCATATAACAATAGTCCAGGCGTTCTGGAGTCTCTATTCAGAGTGCAAATCCAGTTTCAGACCATTCTGAATTCAGATGCTGCTAGCCAGGGTTTTGCAGCATTTGTTTGGTGGTAGTTTGTAACTGCGGCAGGATGGAGAAAAGTTGGAGGTAAATAATGAAATCCTGGCTCTTAGCTGATTTAAAAGGAGCAGTTTTTTTTTAAGTATCTCCATTCATACTGCATTTTAACTCTGTTAAGAAACCTTGTGTGTCTGTGATTCTTATCAGCAATGAAACTTAAAATTCTGGCTGGGATTTTCAAAAGTGTCAAAGGGATTTGGGCGCATACCTAAAGGTGGGATTTTCCACAGGGCCAGATTAATACCTTGACAGAACAATATTTTTGATTCCTACTTCCCAAAAGTATTTGAAACACACATAGGTGTCTGGCTAGAGAGGGAGCCAGATCCGAATCTCTTCCACCGCTATAGATCCAGAGTTTTGCATCACAGTAATTATTACAGTGCTGGAGCTAAAACTCAGGGTAGAGTCGAAAAGAGAGAGAGAGAGAGAGAGAGTTTAAAAATATATATACATAATCCATATAAAATAATAAACAGTGCTTATACCCACAGGGTCTGATTCTCCATTCTACAGTCACTTACATAGTGCCCAGTGAGTAAAGGGGACATTTTTCACACACGTTGGTGAGGAATGGATGATTTACACCCAATACAGGTCAGCGAAGAATCAGGCTCACTGAATAATTCAAACCTAGAGAAATGTGAAGACATTTTTTAAAAAAATGTAGGCAAACCATCCTGAAAATCTGATGAATTAATTACAATCAGAAGACTAAATTCTGCTCTCAATTAACATGTGCAGCCCCACCAAAATTAATGGGGTTACACATGTGTGAGGGCAGAAATTGGTCTGATAGGTTTATTATAACCAGTAAATGGCAATTAATAATAGCCCTTCTTTTATATTTTCTATTATACCATATTAATAATTTCCCGACGTTGAATCGCACTGTTACCACGACAGACACTGTGAATTAGGATCTGGGGGAGATACTATTTCTCCCCCCGTGAATGAAGTTTCTGTTACCAAAAGTTTGCCTAGTGTTGTTTTTATAGCTGAGTGAGAGAGAATTTACAGGGAGCTGAAATCATTGAAGCTAATTAGTTGAATGGCCCTATTATTTATCCAGGGACACGTAGTACAATAATTGCTATTGCAGGTTTGAAGCATCTCAGGGATATTAATTCCAGAGCTTTCATGTCATCTCTGTACAGTAAAACTTCCTAATGGCACCCTGAAGGTGCATAATCTCATTTTAAACCTACTTTTTCTTCTTTTTTTCTGAGGGAACTGGCAGAATCTCCTTCCATAAAAGCTGAAAAAGGGGAAGAACTCATAATATTTTCCTCATAAGAAAGCAGTTATATTTTCTTATTATTTTTTCCACTCTCTGACCTTTCCTGCCTCCCAATGATGGGCTTTGCTCTGGCACTTCATCAAAAGTTTCTCTGAACTTTAATCCCACTCAGGCTGCTGGTGGATGACAGCTTCTCCACCGCCCCAGAGGAGAGGGGGTGGTGTTCTGTCAGGCACACTCATTTTCAGAGATGTGGAGGAAGTTTGCACTTTGTTTGGGTGCCCTCTTTGGAAGAAGCAGCAAGGATCAGCTCGGCTGCAAAGAGGCAGATGCACTTGTGCTGGCTATCTTCAGCACTGGGAGGTCTACCTCACTTCAGGTCCCCTCACCCATTCTGCACCACACCACAATTGCTACCATCCACCTGGACTTCTGGAAGCTGATGGCGCCCAACGATAAAGCTCTTGGGAGCTGGAACCAACATGAGGCATGGCAGATGGTGGAACACTCCTAGGATGAATTCCTATCTTGTGCATCCTTCATTGTGCTTGGCAGTAAAGACATCTCATTACACAGGCATGTTGCTTGTATTTCAGGAGATGCCTGAACCAAGCCTGAAGGCCCTTGTGGCCTGTGCTGTACAAGTAGAAGAGAGTCCCTGCCCCAAAGCACTAACGGTCTAAGTTTCCAAGTCTAAGAGGGAAAATGGAAGCACGGAGAAGAGAAACAACTTGCCCAGCAGATCAGCAGCAGAACTTAGACAAGACTTCAGGCCCTCTGAGTTCAGCCCAATGGCCTGTCCCATGGGACACACTGCTTCCAATAGAGACTGCAACGTATTGGCAGACCACTTTTCTCCTTCCCAGAGCACGGTCTTCATCCTGTGCAGGGCCATGAAATGAATAGTTTCTGAGAAGAGGACAGAACTCATGATGATAAAACTTCTTAAAGCTTTTATTTGGCACTTAGATTCCCTCTTGGCTGGACTCTTAGCCAATGCACCTCAGTCCTAGCCTGGAAAACCAAACCACCATCCTCTTGAACTGAGCATCCTCCTATGGCATCCAGTTTTAGCAGCCACTCTTCAAGAAGGAAGTTGGTCCATTGAAGGAGGTTCAGAGAAGAGCCCCGTGAATTATGTAAAGTTTAGAAAATCTGTCTTTTTATGCTAGATTCAAGGAATGCCATCTCTTTAGCTTAACAAGGGGAGGGCCAGGGAGTGGATTGGTTACTGTCCAAAAGTACCTACATGGCCACAAATATCTGATAATGGGCTCTTCAGTCTTGGAGTGAGAGGTCCAACATGATCCAAAGCCTGAAAGTTGAAGCGAGACAAATACAGACTGGAAATACAGTGGTAAGTTTTTAACAGCAAGAGTAGTTAACCATTGGAAAAAGGCACCAAGGGTTGCAATGGATTCCTCATTGTCTGCAATTTTTAATTCACTGCAGAGTATTTTTTCTGAAAACTCTGCTCTAGGATGTTCCTTGGGGAAAGTCTCATGACCTCAGTCACAGATGAGTCAGATAAGGTGATCACAACAGTCTCTTCTGGCCTTGGAATCTGTGACTCCTCGACACAGGGGGAATGGGGACACTAGAAGGATTGTGTCCCTCTGTTTTTCTGTGCTGCAGCCAAAACAGTATTTCTCCCTCACACTGCACCCCACAAAAAGTCTGCTTAGATGTTTGAGCCCTGGTTCTATTCTGGCCCCAAGCCCTAGGTACTCCTCTGCCTCTGACATGACCAGCCTGCTATGTGAAGAACAGAAAATTCAGGTCTACAAGTTACAGCATATATGGCCAAACCCAAGTGTCGTATAATGCCACTGCAGTAAGGCTGTTAGCTTACCTGTGTGCTTTGGCTTTTTGGCAACAGGGTAAGAGCATCCTACAGTCGTTCCTTACCCGTTCCCTGGAGAGACAGGCTGCAATGTCTAGGTCGATGTGGGGGCTGGCTGTAGAACAGGTCCCAGCCATTGAGGAGTACAGCTGATACTGATGTTTAGAGGTCCCCACAATCCCTAAGATGTGGGGGTTGAACAATTGCATGGAGCAAAGCTGTTTTTAACCAGCCAAGGTTTGTGATGAAAATGCTGCTAAGCTGTTCGCTATAAGCATGTGAATGGTCAGATTGGTGCTCCAGATATGTCTGATTTCTCTGAGACTGGGAAGCCAGATGCACTTGGGGCTACACCGATTTGCACCATCTGAATATCTGGCTTGAACTGGAGATGTGGAGGTGATTTCTGTATGCTTACTTTTGACCCAGTGGTCTTTGGTACTTTCCATTCAAGCTCACCACCAAGCCTTTCTCCTGCTGCAGGAGAGGATACAGCAGAAGAAATAAAGCTGTGAAGATTCAGTTTTCACTTTGTTTCTCGTAAAGACAGTCAACCTCCAACATAAACAACAATTTACACCCAGCATTTATTCTGGAAATTACAGTATCGTGCAGCTAACGCACACAGATAAATAATGTTTTATGGGATTCTGTGGAGTTCTTTCAGGGTAGCGGATGTTTAGGAGAATGAGAAGATTTAGACAAGGGAGACCGCTGGGTCTAGCTGTTAATCCTGGAAAGTACAAATGCAGAATAATCTCCTGCAATTAAGGAGATAAAAATAAATTCCTCAATATCCTACTTACTTTCTCTTTTTTAAAAAACAAACAAACAGCCCCTCTTTATTAGCTACGGTGGGGGCAGCAAGAGACTCAGGAAGTAAAGACGAAATTGTAAATGCAAATACTCTGTTGAGCAGCTGTGTCACAGATTGATGGGCACAATTATATGATGCCTGTGAATATTCCCCCTCGCCTGTCCTTTGTGTGTCTCTTTAGATTGTGCATCCTCTCTGAAGCAGGGCTGGCTTACGTCTGAACAACCTCCAGTCCACTGGGAAGGAAGGGTTACAGGTTGGAGCTGGTGAGATGCTAACTGAATAATAATTATTAACACTGATCTCGTTTGCGTCAGTTTTTAATGAGTGTGGCCCCATGGACTTCTGTGAAGTTATTTGGTGGACACCAGAGTTCCTGTGAGCAGAATGGGGCCTTAGTGCTTGAAATGCTGCTGTTTGCAGTCAAAAGTGGATGGTGGTCTTTAGTGGGATGGAGCGGGTGTGCATGAATGCTGAGATTGCTGAGTTGGTTTTCCAGATGTGGCCCTACTGGAGACCAGGTATAGATGGTTTTTAGTAAAGGAGCTGTAGCTGCGTGAGTCCCAGAGAGCCAAGGTGGATGAGGTGATATATTTTTACTGGGCCAAATTCTATTGGTGACAGGTGGATTAGGGTTTTGTGGGGGCCCCCTCCCACCTTGTTATGTCTGTATGCCTCCCTGCTCCTTCCCGGGACTTGTTCTGCTCCATCTGCTGGTTGGTGAAGGAGACCAAGCTTCTAAGCTCCACAGAGCTCTTCTGGAAAAAGGGACTCCAAGTGTCCCAGTAAATCCAAGATGGAACAGATGAAGTGTAACTCCTGCGGGGCAGGACAGAGGAGGGTCAGTGGGTTACAGCCCATGTGTTACTTGCCCAAGGCTTGTGTCTTTTGGCAAGCATTCCCCTGGTGTAAAACATCCCTGGTTATGTAGTCCAGGAAACAAACCATGCTGATTCAGGCTGATTTATTTCCTAGACTACGCATCTAGGGCGATTTTGCAACTCAGTCCCCTAGCTACATACTCCAGTGGCAACCTTCTTCTTCCCTTCTGATCACTGTGGCTACCTCTCTGTTTATCATGGGCATGGCTCAAGCTGGAAATCCCACCTGGTTTACACAACAGGAGATAGATTGGGGTACTGATCCTCCTTCCTCTTGAATATAACTCAGAAGTGGCTGGCTTAGTGCAGAAATCATGGGATGAAATTCTTTTACTGGGTGATCAGACAAGATGATCTTCCTGGTGCCTTTTGACCTTAAAATTTCTGAAGGAATCAATGTACAGATTGAATTTCTCTAGTCCAGCCCCCTTGGGACCTGGCTGGTGCCAAATGAGAGAATTTGCCGGACTATGGGAAGTCAATATTTTCTAGCATATTATCAACACTCCCACTTGGTACTGGGCTTGTAGAAGACAATTAGGGGTAAATTTAAGCTAAATAGCAACACAGAACACTGAGAGCCAGGAGTGGTGGGTGGGAACAAACTTTATGCGTCTGTGGGAAACTTGGCCACACCCATGAGAAGTGGTTGTTTGGCTAACTAAAATCATGCTGGATTACTGAGGTTGCTGGATGAGAGAGGTTCAGCCTGTATGTCCAGCTAATGACAGTAGTGGCTGGACACAAGGGGGAATGATCTGACTCCAACCCAGTGATGGAGCAAATCAGAAGGACCTCGGGAAGGTACAGCTTCCAGCTCTGGTGAAAAATTGGAGTGTGAGTGGCAAGAGGGAGCAGCTGCCTGGGCTCTTGAATGGGATTGTGCTCAAAATGGCTCATTCATCCCACCCACTTGCACTGATGAGCTGATGGGAATAAGGGGACTTCAAAGTAGGCGGGGTCCTTTCGAAAAGGAGCCCCGTCGGGACGAGCCACGCGGCGGCGAGGCGCGTCAATTTCGAAGTGCCGCGGCCACCCACATGCTAATGAAGCGCTGAATATGCATTTCAGTGCTCCATTAGTAAACTTCGAAATGGCCATTTGCGTGGCCATTTTGAAGTTTGGGGCTAGTGTAGACACAGCCAGGGAGAAATAGCAGGGGTCAGGCTTTCCAGCATGAGAATTATACCTCTGGATCCAATGTAGTCACATCCCTAGTGAAGGACACTGGGCCCTATCATGGCAGCTTCACAACAGCCAGCCTTGCATTGCTACAGGGCAATTGAAGAAGGCAGGTACAAAGAAATACAGAGACCTGAAAATGACTTCTCTTGGAACATCCAGCACTACAGCTTCTTTGGACCACTTGTTATAAGCACCCTTCCCTCCCGTCCCCCGCGAGCCCTGCACCCAGTTAGCCAGGACGTGCACAAAAACCAATATATGTAAAATCAAAGGTCAGGGCCCAGTGTAATAACCCAGCACAGGGCAATCATTCTCCAGGCAGGATGAAGCAGCCTTTAGTAAACTGCTGTTTAAACAAGAGTCCACTTGTTCTAATTAATGTCAGCCTGTCACTATTATTATTAGTTAGGGAGTTTTAACTGCTTTGCCAGAATTTGTTGTTTGCAGCCCAGGGTCTTATTGCGGGTGGCAGCTTTGTTGTGTGGGGGTTACCTTCTCTCCACAAATATTGCAAGGGTCAAAAGCATGCTGTCTTCTGTCAGGGTTCTCCTGGTGGCTGCATGCCAGAGAATGAATGTGACCCATGTTTGTGCTTGGGCTTTGCTTCCTGTTGATTGGGCACAGAGAGGAAGCATTGTCTGATGGCAAGGAGAGGAATTCCTGGGTTCTGTCCCCTACTTGGTGTGGCACCCTGTACAAGTCTCCCAGCACTGGTGACTCAGTTTCTTTTCCTGATAGGGGGATTGATATAGTATCTCAGTTCCATTCAAAATAGCCACATACATCTGCCAGAATGACAGGCAGTACAATTAGAAGTTGATGCTTTTTATTTACACAATGAAATTGTGAAACTGATTACTATAAGGTATAGTTGAGGCCAGGCAGTTAGCAGGACTGATAATTACCCAGCTCCCATACTTGGTAGTAGGCAGAACCAACCGTGCACTTAGGTGTAGGTGCCTTCAGTTTGAGCTTTCGATGCCAAACAAGAGCTCTAGTCCGTGAGCTTGCAAAGGAGAGTTTCTAAGCATGGCATGGTTGCAAAAGTGTCTGCCTGAGTCTTCAGACTCAAGGAATAGCTTGGAGAAAATTTCCTTCATTCTGCTCAAGGGGAAATTAATTCTGAGGCCTGAAGATGTCAGTTTATACCCAGGACATTAAAATATAAAATCTTCAGGGACTGACACCTTCTTGGTTTTGTGTGCACCAAGCAACATGCCAGACACTGAGCCTGACTGAGGTACCTAAGTGCTTCTCTGGCACAAATACTAACAGGAACGTGGCTAGCAGCTTAGTTCAGTAACTTATCTCCACAAGTGATCTATCCCAGCTGCTTTTCAGAAAGGTGCAAGAAACCCCACAAAAGGCAACACTGGAATAACTTGCCCATAGTGCACATTTCCTTCTAACCCTCCACCCAGATTAGCTTCTGACTTGGTCTGAAATTTTGCAATCCTTATGACTCTCATACTGTCAGTTTCAGCTGCAGATGTTCACACTGTCCATGTGAACATCAGTTCCTGAACTCCGATTCATCCCAGCCACAGTTCCCATGACCTCAGTGGAGTTAACAGGGAATGGGTGCGACCCATCAGTTGGAAGCTGGTGCTTTTCAGAGGAAGCCACCAGTTTCCCCTCTAAGTTTTAACATCCGTGGGTTGAATAAATTTTGTTATGTACACCCCGGCCTGTGCAGATGTGCGTCACTTGGCCACACCCATGAGAAGTGGTTGTTTGGCTAACAAAAATCATGCGGAATTACTGAGGTTGCTGGATGAGAGAGGTTCAACCTGTACGTCCAGCTAATGACAATAATGGCCAGACACACTGAGGAATGATCTGACTCCAGCCCAGTGATGGAGCAAATCAGAAGGACCTCAGGAAGGTGCAACTTCCAGCTCCAGTGAAAAATTGGAGTGTGAGTGGGAAACACAAGCTGCCAGCTGCAGGTGCTCTGCTAATCAGCTGGGTGGCACCTGAATCTCTTCTCGGTGGTTGCCCAAGTGCTCTATTTAGAGGGAACTTGGGAAGCCACCAGTGTAGCTGGTCGGCTTTCTAGGCCATAGCTCCACTGCATGGAACCATCAAACATTCCTTTTTAAATATGAATTTGAGAGAGTGAGAACCCAATTGGGAATGATTTTTCTATAGGAGGGGTTCTTTCCTGCCCCTGTTTATGTTTAAGATCCTGCTCTGATTTCTACCCCCAACCCCTTCATCTCTGTTGTTTAAACTGAACCTCAACAGGAAGTAAATTGGCCTGGCACAGTTGCAAAAGACGCAGGAGAGGTATTTACGACCTGCCAGAAAGATAAAGATAAAGATGAATCTGAAGCCACTCTGACTGTTAGCAAAAGGAGGAGGAAAGGTTTATGGCCCCATCTGCTGGCGTTTCAATAGGACGGAACCAGCTTTATGGCATCAGCCTCCACTGCAACTTCCTTCCCTTTGGGAACCCATCGCTTGTTTCAAGATGTTCTCACGGGACTTAGTGGTTTGCTCCCTTTGTCTGGGGAGGGGACAGGAAGGAAGGAAAGCTGGGGGAGGAGGTAGCTGTTGGGATGGCTGATTGGATGTGGGCACTATTTACTTTTACGGCCCGGGATGTAGAAAAGGCTGCTTTTGAGATTAGTGCATAGGCCCGAAAAACCTGGGTTATATTTCTGCTAGTTTCTGAGATTCCAGAGCAGATGTGGAAGCTGTTTGTACTGGGACCCACAAGCAACATAGATGTTTCTCTGTAGAGCCCAGCCAGCTTGAGGGGGGTTCCGTCTCTAAATAAACTGGCCTGTAATTTTCAGCGGATGAAAGTAATTTAATATGTTTTACAGGTCCTTTCTATTGCAATCAATGTACCTGCCATCTCTTTAACTAGCTCCCTGCCAGCTTTGCGGCCCCTCAGCCAACTCTTGCTGGAGTTGCACACCAGGGTGCACCCACTGACTTTCACCTTTGCCAATTTCTCATCTTTCTCCAGACCAGTTGGTGCTAATCCCCAAGATCTCCTGCATAATCTGGGATGTTAAGGGTGTACTTGTGTATTCAATTTGTGATCCTTTTAGATACAATTACCCAATTTTTTTGCAAGTTTTACCATATACAAAGTCAAGAATAATGGGTGAGGATGGAAATTTGTGTTCCAAAATCGTCTAGGCCAGAGGTCAGCAACCTTTCCAAGGCAGAGTGCTGAAATTTGACTTTTTGACCTCTATGTACAGTCGGAGTGCTGGTGATAATTTTTAAAGTCCCTAACAGTCCTACTTACAACAGCTTCATTCATAAATAAATGAAGATGCATAGCTTTACCGTTTAGGTGGTAGTTAGTAGCACTAGCTGGTCTTTTGTTAATCCATAGGCGGCCTGACTTTGAGCAAGCTCCTGGCTGTGGGGAGAGGATGGGTGGGACTGAGCTCCTACCTTGAATTCCAATGAAAATTGGCTCACATGCCACTCTTGACACACATTCTGGGGTTTTCTGTCCCCTGATCTAGGTGCTCTTCATTGCTTGTTTCCATGCTGAGTAGAGGCCCAAGACAAACTGTCTCTCTCTGGTTCTAAACAGGTTTTGCTTTGATTATTGACTGGTGGTCTCTGATTCTCCAGCTAAGGGGAATTGCATTTTGGGTGGAACTGCTTTCTTTCTGTGCATGAAAGAGTCCACACTGTTCTTTCTCTCTGGGCACTTGCCCGTAATTGACTTAGTAAACTTGGCTAAATGAGGCTCAGCCTCTTGCGTTTGGATCTCTAACAACAGATGAGAGTCAGATAAAGCAAAGCAAATTGGAGTGTCTTTGGTCTGAGGATAGCAAAGGAGTGTACTGCTTTGTGGTTAGGACAGATGAGGGGCAGAAAGTGGGGGAAAAGGATGTTTCCAAGGTCAGCCAGAGAATTGGGGTTCCTACACCTTGCTCCACCGCCCAGAATGCTGGCCTAGAGCCGTCACTAGCAACTTCAGAGTTAGGAGAGGCAGATCCCATAGCAAAACAGGGCAGCAAACTTCATCCATTGACCCCTTAATTTTAAAGAGTGGAATCCCCCACTGAATTGAAGCCTTTTAAATTTTACCCTTTCTGCTTGTATCTTCTGCAGACACCCTTAAAAAATATTCTGCAGTTTTCGCCAAGCATATCGCAGGCTGCCCCCACCTCCCCACCTCACCCCAAAGCTGTCTCTTTGCTTAGGCTGTGCCATGGACCTGAGCGCAGCTTCTACAAACATTTACTCAGTAATATTATTAGGTGCCAAAGAGAGGCATAGCAGCATGACAATCCCAGGGAGAAACAATTACAACACACCTGTGACTTTCCCCCTACCCCCCCACGCATCTCCCCCACCCTGCTGCCCATAACCATGGCAATAATCTTTTATATCGCAGGGTTACTCGGCAGCTCTTCAAAGAACTTGAGGCTGCTTCACCACAGGCCCAGTCCTGCCAGGAGCTATGTGCCCACAGTTCCCTGGGTGAGGAGGACAGCTGAGCAACAGGCAGGAACAGCGCTCTGACTGGTTTGGAACCACATCACCTCCCACCTTGTGGTCCCAGCAGTCCACCCAGCTGGGCAGCCCTCCCTTGAAGTGGTTAACTTGGCTGTGAAGCCTTCGATCAGGCGTAATAGCTTCAAGGTGGAGAATAAAAAATGGCGAGTGTTTAAATTGTTAATGGGTTTCATGTTCTTGTCACTGTTGAGGGTTTGTTCCCTTTTATAAACTCATAGGTTTGGGTTGACATTGCTTTTATGTGAGCCATCAGCTGGTGGGTGATGGTGTTCCTGTGTTAGACCATTACTGCCGGATTGTATTTGCAGTAAAGAAAGAGAATGGGAGCCGTAAATCTACAGCCAGAGATTTAAGGGCCTGTTACGCTGCAGTTTAGGCCCATGTGCTCAGGAAGTCCATTCTCCTCCGGCAGAAATTACACCCCTCAGAACATTCCTTCTCAGGCACTGATCTACGATGCTCATTGCCTGGCCTGCTTTGAGGCGCTTAATACAGCTAATTCAGTTAAAGGAAGCCTGGAGGATGGCGGGAGATGGGCCCGGCTTTGCAGTGGGAAGCTGAACGCCTGGCAGGTTCGCTGCCATCTGCTGTTTTGTTCCTAGTCCCCTGTCTGCTGAATTTTAGAAGCGGAGGGGACTGAAATCCTGGAGGAGATAAATATGCCAATGGGGCAAGAAGGATAAATGTGGAGTGGGACTCTTGACATCAGGAGAGTTACTCCACATTTGCACTGATGGACTGGAGAAGATTAGAATGTGGACCACAGCCCTTAATGATCCATTGGAAAATAGGCCATGGAACCATTTAGCATGGAGCAATGAACCAGAGGAGGCCAAAGAACTTTCCATGCCATGGTGTGGTGGCGGTATGCAGCTTATTTGAGGTGCTCGTGGGATCTAGGCCAACTCTGGAAGGGACAGAAGGAGCAAAAGCAAAGAGCAAACTGGCAAGACCAGTCCAGAAAGGTTCCCTGCCTGTCTCAGGCAGCCAGCATGCAAATTATTTCTATCTCACCCACTGGCGGAAGTGGTACTCAGGTAGTCCCGATGTTCAGAGTCATTCAGTTGACAGGAGAGCAGGTAAACCTTCCAGGTGGAGGAACTGGATTCAGACAACTCTTGGGTGGATCTTGTTTCTCTTTGGATCTTGAGCCATGGATGATTGATGCAATTGTGCCCTGGCACATCAATTGCATATCTATCGGGGCTTTATGGGCAGCCTGAAGCTGGGCCCTAAGAATTCATAAGAATGGCCATACTGGGTCAGACCAAAGGTCCATCCAGCCCAGCATCCCATCTGCCGACGGTGGCCAATGCCAGGTGCCCCAGAGAAGGAGAACAGAAGACAATGATCAAGTGATTTATCTCCTGCCATCCATCTCCTGCCCTTGTTATGAAGGCTAGGGCACCATACTTTATCCCTGGCTAATAGCCATTTATGGACCTAACCTGCAAAAATTTATCAAGCTCTTTTTTAAACCCTAATAGAGTCCTGGCCTTCACAGCCTCCTCGGGCAAGGAGTTCCACAGGTTGACTGTGCGCTGTGTGAAGAAAAATTTCCTTTTATTAGTTTTGAACCTACTACCCATCAATTTCATTTGGTGTCCGCTAGTTCTTGTATTATGGGAAAAGGTAAATAATTTTTCTATATTCACTTTCTCCACACCATTCATGATTTTATATACCTCTATCATATCGCCCCTCAATCGCCTCTTTTCCAAACTGAAAAGTCCCAGTCTCTCTAGCCTCTCCCCATATGGGACCCTTTCCAAGCCCCTAATCATCTTAGTCGCCCTTTTCTGAACCTTTTCTAATGCCAATATATCTTTTTTGAGGTGAGGAGACCACATCTGCACGCAGTACTCACCTGGGTTGTAACCTTGGCTCTGCTAGCTGACTTGTTTCACCACTGTACCCATCTGTGAGGGGAAAGGGGTAGTGTTCATCAGGTTACCCCAAGTGATAACTGAACACACAGGGCCAAATTCTGAGCTGTTACCCATATGTAGACTTTGTTTGGATTTACAGTGGCACACCCGGGATCAGAATCTGCCTGTTACTGTGACCAGTGTTCTCAGTGAGGGCAGAGTTGGGTCCTGTGCCCAGGATGGTGAAGTGTGTGTCCTGACAGGTTTTCCTTATTTTTCTAGGAGATGAGCAGGATGCTCAATGCAGAATGGTTCCTGCTCTCCCCTCTGGCACATCTGGGTCTGCTCCCGCCCCCCATGTCAGCTGTGTCACCAATGTACATGATTTAACTCTGCACAGCAGCTGAACCTGTGTGTTAGCACATTAAGGGCATCCAATGATCGCTGCATGAGCTGTCAGTCCCAAATGAGCCTGAAGTCTGGTGCTTAAAGGATCTAATTTTCATAATTACGCAGACCTGCCACCCTCTCCCCCAACCCATCCACATGCACAGAAGGGCACGTTGTCAGGGGACTCATTGCTCCCTTTGCTGAACGATGCAGCAGGGTTCATCCAGGGGTCAGGTCCAGGTTCTGCTTCCTGTTTAGAAAGCATTGTTTGCAGCCTGCCTGTGGGACTTGCCTGCATGTTGTCAGAGGTGCAGTGATAGTTAAGTAAGTGCTTCCTGCAACCATATTGCACCAGGTAGCTATTACAGGGCAAGGCCCTGTGGGTTGATATTTCTGAGTAAAATCAGGGTCACTAGTGCCATGAAAGCTCCTGCATTGTGGTCAGGGTTTTTCAGGTAATGCATCATGAGATGATCTTGAAAATGATGCCTACAAAGGGCTTTCTTTTTGCCCTTCCACAAGTGCTGGAAACGTCACCAAATGAAAGCTGACACAGCCCCATGCTCCAGGGGCTGGGTCTTTAAGAAGAGCAAAACGTTGAGAGATATGAAGTTCTGAGGGTCCACAGCACTGCCCTGGGGACAGGTGCTCTGGAATTACTGCTAGATACTCATTCATTGCTGGTTGCAGGGTGATTCCAGAAGGAGTGTTCATGGCACTAGTAGTCCTTAAGGCTGATAGTGGGGCTGATTACAGTAAGAGATGCTTCTAAATAGGGCCCTACCAAATTCACAGCCATGGAAAACAGAGCACAGCCCGTAAAATCAGTTCTTCTGTGTGCTTTTACCTTATACTGTACAGATTTCATGGGGGAGACCAATGTCTGACCCAAAAGGATTCACAAGGTTGTTGTTGTGGGTCATGGTGTTGCCACCCTTATTCTGCACTGCTGCCTTCAAAGCTGAGTGACCACAGAGTGGCAGCTAATAGCCTAGGGCCCAGCTCTGAAGGCAGCACAGAAATAAGGGCAACCCATACTATAGACCCCACCCCACCACCACAGTAACTTGCAGCATGGCTCCCATACCCATACCTCCATGACTTTCGTATGAGTCAGGACTCCTACAGTTACAACACCCTGAAATGTCAGGTTTCAATAGCGGAAATCATGAAATTGATGATTTTTAAAATCCAGTGACCGTGAAATTGATCAAAACAAACCGTCAATTTGCTGGGTCCCTGCTTATAGATTCAACCCTACCCTACTATGATTGTCTTTGTTCCAAGGTTTGGGTCATTTGTACTACACCTGCAGTCAGTTCAACAATGGGTAGTTACTGGGTGGCATGTTATGCCTGCTTCAGACAGAGCAGTCCCACATGAAGAGCTGAGGGTATATCCTATGCCATTAGAGGCCCTGGAGGTAGTAGGCATGTCTCCTACAAGCAGTGGCCCCAGAACCCATTAAGATTTCAGTTCCTTGTCTGAGGCCAACCTAAGTGTATTTCCTCACTGGCCATGTGTTGGGTCTTGCCCCCTGAGTGCAGATGAACGTCCTGCAGACCTAACTTGGGTGTTTATTTCTGGCATTTACTGCTCTTTATTTTTGTCCTAAGGGAAGGCTGAGTACATTACACAAACCTCAGCTTTCCCCCAATGTCCATTGTTTACAGAGAGAGCCCCAGGGACTGACACAGTCTCTCCCATAAAACCGTATGATCGTATATTTCAGGGCATAAGCTTCGGATGTCAGTGCTGGACTGCTGTCTCCAAAACAATAGCTGCCCTGGTTTACCCTCCATTTTCTCCCTCTGGTTTATCTTTCTGCTACTGTTTTTATTTTCCTTACAATGCTTGATTTTTTTGATTTTTTTTTTAACAGGCGTGCACTCCCTATCCCTCTAATGGGATGGAAGTCCTAGGAGGATGTTACTGGGCCCTAAATACTTTGATCAGAACCCACTAAAGCCTTAAATACAGCACAGATGTTGTGAGCACTAAAAAGTCTTCTGATTTCCTCCAGAGAGGCTATATACTGGTTTTGGTTGTGCCAGCATTAAACACAGACTTGGTTAGTCGATGGAGTTAGGGTAAAACAGGATAATCACTTAGTACATTAATTTCTACTCTCATTTAATATTGTTGATGACCAGAATTGACAAAGGCTGCCCTATCCTGTTTGTGTTTTTCATAACTATTATTTAGTGATGATGATTCTGCTGTCCCCCCGACCCCTCCAGGCCTGTCCTTTGCATTATGGTCACCGCTACATTCCTTGCTGCTGGTTTTCTGTTGTTTGTTGCCAATGACCAGAGTTCATTGATGCCTGTGTTTCTGCTTTCGGGAGGGCAGAGAAGGGCATTTGCCTTCGTAGACTTGCTCTCTGTGCTGATACCACAAAAATTGCTCCCTGTATGGACTAACAGCCCATCTTCCCTCAATAGAAGAGTAATCCAGCTTTATAATACAGTAACTGCAAAAAGACACCGCCCTCCCCCCCTTCCGTTTCATTCTTTTTCTTTCTCTTTTCTTAATTCACTGTCTAGTGAGTTTCTGATTGACTCAAAGACCAATTAAAGTAAAATTTAATGGGAGAATAGATTACCTCCCTGAGGTTTCCCTGCCATCCATCACTTTTTTATAGCAGGAGCTGTGAAAAAGCTCATAACTTCATGCTGTGAATGTGATAATAAAGAGGGCACGGAGAGGATTCCGATTTACTGCTGGGCTGATGTGCACTGGGGTGGGATTTACTGCCCCTGGTCCCTTCCCCTTTTTTATTCAGGGGGAGGTCACCAGATCGGCACCAGCTTGGAGACGCTGAAGGATGGCATGTCAATTTGAGATCTTTTCTCTCTGGGGCAGGGGAGGAGGTGGGGAAGGGATGCATGTAAATGCAATTTGTCCAGAGTCCAGGGATGTGCAATATTCCTCTCTGTGCTCAAGAGGCTCCTGTTCCCCCAGGTCATGCTTGTTTAAAACGCATGTTCATAGTGCAGAAATGTTGGGGTGAACCCCATATTTGGTGGCTTCTTAATCCCCAGTGACATTTTTCCTTCCATGACCAGGGATTGTTTGCGGAATGAGCTGAGGTTAGTTGTCCAGCCTGCCCTTTCCATGGCCTCATTAACATCTCTGAACAGCTTGTTTGCAGAAAATGAGACTCTGGAGTCAGGAGATTGCAAGGAAATGCCAGGAGCATACATCTGTATTTGTTAATAAATAATATATATATTGTGTGTGTATTCAGAGCCTGGCCCTCTAAAACTTCTCTTTTCATTTCCCAGGATCTCCTTGTGGTTTGGTGGAATTCACCCTGGCACAGGGGAGGGATTTTTAAGGTCCAAGACCATAAATCAGCTTAAAACATTTCCATCAGGGGTCTGATTTTTTTTCTGACGATGGGTGTTGACCCTATTTTGAATCTCTTCCTCAGAACGCAGTTTGTCACACCCCTTGCAATGTTAGGGGAAGGATGGGCATGGCAGGCTGAGGTAGCTGACAGGGCTCATGGGCCAGCTGAGATCTGAGCTGGGGGTGCTGTTGAATTGCTAGCTGCTACTCAGGGGCATGTGAAATCCTACCCTTGGCTCCATCCCAAAGTGTAGGGAGAGGCCAGGATGTCCTTTCCTAAGCCAGCCACAGTCTGTAGGTAAATGTTGATTTCTCAGTGGCAACCACTGCGCTTTGATTTACATCTGCAGGGCTCCTGGAGCCTGCCTGTGTGTGAAAACAGGAGTTGTATGGCAAGAAAACCCTGCATGGGAAGATGCCCCATGAGTAACCCATTGGCAAGTTGGCAGGAGTGCCAGCTCCTACTGAGCAGGCAGCTCACAGCATGCCGCTGCCTTGGAGGGCAATAACTGCCAGGCTGGCCCAACCTAAGGCTGCTTTCATCCAGTGTTCTGGCAGTGATAGTGTCCAGGACCAGGCACTTAAGGAGAAAGTGTGAAGAAGGCTTGACAATGGGGAAGAATCACACCGCACTCGTGTCCTCCTGATTGCCAATTGCTCCAGTGTTCTAATGTGGCGAAGGGCTACAGGCTGTCTCACACCACTCTATTGGCTGCATTCACCCCACTGGCCAGCCTTTATTATTATTATTTACTGGTAGATTTACCTGGTGTTGTCCACATCTGGGTCCGGGTCCAGGGGAGGGGGTGTTGCTTCTTGCCCTCCAGCTTCTCCCTGCAGCAGTTGGGGTGAGGGTGATGCATGTACCGTGGCTGCTGGCTTCTCCCAGGACTGGCCTGGGATGTGAAGGCCACCCACTGATGCTCCCTGTGGTTGGCACGGGGTGGCCAGCAACTGCTCCCTGGGGCAGGTCAGTGTGGTGGGGGCTGTGCTGCTGGCTGATGAGTGATCTCTGGGGTGCTTGCTGCCCCCCTGTGGTTACTGACGAGTATAACTGTCCCCCATCCTTGTTGTCCCCCTGTGATCCTGGGTGAGTGTAACCATCCCTGTTCTCACATCCCTCGCTTTCCATTTGATCTGAAGTAATCCCATTTCAGGTACATCTTGTTGTCCTGGCACAATCCAGCCCTGACCTTGCTGTAAGTTAGGATCGGAGGAAGCTGCGTACCAAATGTGGCAGCCCTAGCTCTTACCATTGAGGAGGCCTTGAACAGACAGACAGACAGACACGCACATTTAGATTTGTATTACGGCAGTCCCTTGAGGGCTACAGGTGAATCCAGGACCTCCACCTAGGCCTTGTACCAGCTCAATAGGTGAGAGTTCTCTTCCCCTACCTACATTGGTGTGAACATCAAAGGTGGGGGAATAAAGGCAGAGAGATCCAAAGCAACTTGCTCTGTATTATGAAGCTGAACTGATCTAGAAACCAGTTCTCCTGACTCACAGACGAGGGCCCTTTTTACTGGAGCACACTGCTTCACACCATAGGCAATGCATTTGCCTTAGATGAGGGCCAAAGAGTGTGAGAAGGGTAATGAGAAGCTGCATTTCCTCTTGGGTGATTTATAAGGAGCCAGAGGGCTCCAGGAGAAGATGCATCTCCCCTAGTGAGTTTCAGAGAAAAGGACTGTGTATGAAACTGCCATGAACCAAAGAGGGGAGAGAATTTATCTGGAATTAATAGAAACTATTTGTCGAGTTTTCTAGGCTGAAGATCTGGAGTTAATCATTATTCCAAGAAACCCTGAATGATGTTCCTTGTGGCTTTCCTGCACAGCTAGTGCCCCAGTGGGAGCGCCACTAACGGTATTTTGTCAGGCGCTATCAGCAGTATTGAGCCAACCTGAGCACCCTATTATTAATCCTTTTCTCCTGATGACATGACGGCAATCGATGTCTGAACAAGCTATTGAAACTGCAGCAATCAGCTGAACTCACGTTAATCCAATAGGATGCAGACTTGGGCCTGGGCAGCAGGACAGAAAGGTTTAGGAGCTCTGGATTGGTTTTTTTCTGAGCCTTTATGCCTATAATAACGAGTGTTGCTAGGCACAGCTTAATACATAGGAGAGAGTGTTCTGCAAAAAGTGGCCTCATTGCAGAAGGCTGTAAGGTACGTTTGCCACACTGTGGTGTTCTCATTTGTGTGCATAGGTTTCCATGCATTTTGTTACCCCAGCAGCAGAGGAGTGTGAGCGTGCTGTGAATGGACTCCTAAAAGCAGACAATGGTGTGCCACGTAACCACTGCAGGTGTGTGCAAACCAGGATGCACACCCTGATTGCTCTTGTGCATGCCAGCATGCCTTTTGCTGCTGCAGGGCTGCATTTATAGGTGCAAGGTGGCATGAAAGGAAAGCGCCACCTGCTGGCTATTTTTTCTTAACTTTGGGATGTCAGTCTCTTGTACTGGTAGAACCAGCTTTATCCTTGAAGCCAGCACATCCCCTCCTGTCAGCAAGCTGACTGCCTGGGGGCTCTGCTACTTGGCTTTGTCCTCATCCCCCACTGCAGCTGCTGAACTCTCCAGAAGATCTCCGTGGAGGAGAATCCCACCCAGCAGAACTGAAAGTGGGGGAGAGAAATGAGAATCGTCCTTGCAAAAGTTTTTACAAATACATTCAGAATTGTCCTGCTTTTCAGGGAGACCTGTACCCTGCCTGCTTCCCTGCATGTGCAGCAAATCCTGCATGGATGAGAATGTGTTCAGTCTCCCTTGGCCAGAGCAGTTCAGTCCCCTTGGTCTGTTTGGTTCCAGACTTCTCCTGAGATCACCAGCAAAGGGGAGCAGTGGTGTGGATCACAAGGGAAATTTATCACTCCTGTTTCTTAAGCCCTCTAGTGGTGTAGGGAAGTCTTGTGTGAGCCCCTGAGCGGAGCATAGGCTTTGAGCTGGCCCCTCGCATACAATTTCCCATACTGTACTAAGATCTACAAAAGTGATTGCACTTCTGAAGGGCCACTAAACAGATCTCACCTTGTAAAGACTCTGTTTTGGAACCAGTGACTGGCAGGTGGAAACCTGTCCTTGTCCAACTCCCACTCTGAGCTATCCAGTTCTTTACTCTCTGCTGCTTGAACTGGCCTGTACTTGCCTGAAGGTGACAGGGTGTCACTCCAAGGAGACACTTTAAACACAGTTCCTGATTTAAAGTGGCAGTATTTTGGAGGACCCAGTAAAGGGGCAGTTTTTTTCATACAGTTGATGGATCTCCATTCCAAATGGCTAAATGTAGTGCTTTGAATGTTGAATAGTAACAGAGAGGTAGAGGTACAGACTAACGCAGCTACCTCTCTGTTGCCATTAAAGGGGCTTGATTTTCGGAAGCACAGAGCTCCTGGACTCTGAAAATTGAGACAGGCACCCAAAATGTAGGCACCTGGGAAAATGTGGGCATAGATAAAAGAGGAGGTACTCTACATGGGTGGTGGTGAATGGTTCCCTCCTGTGATGGTGTTGGAACTGGCAACGTATCTGGGGGTGAGGGAGCTTGATTGCTAGTCTGTGTAATGTGCATACACCCCCACACACAAACAAAGAGTAGTAAGCAGTTAGGAATATGAAAATGTCCTTGGAACAGCAATGCATTGAACTTCACCCATCTGCTGCTAGGTTCAGAGGGTACCTTTCCTCACCTTATCAGGCTGGGAAGCTGTGGCATGGAACTTGTCAAGGCTGCTGAGGGATGTTTGTGCAAGGCAGGGTTCCCTCTGATTTTTTCCATCCATGAGTAGAATAAGTTGTTTTATGTGTAGCGAGGCATGTGCAGATGTGCACCACCAATAGAAACACACTCTGGAGGCTCTCGGCACTCTGTTCATCACCTGTGTGGCACCTCAATCTCTCCTGGGTGGCTGTCCAGGCGCTCGGCTCATGAGGTGCAAGGAGTGGGATGAAGAACTCAGGGGTTTGTGGTTCACATGAACAGTACCTCCCAACCACACCATCACACCCAACAACAAAGCACCTGTGCCTGAGCAAGGGATGGAGTTTGTAACATTTTGTGACTGTCTTCTTGATTTGTGTTTTTATGGTGTCTTGTACAATGAGGTCCTGGGTTGAGCCGGGTGTTCCCAGTCACTACAGTGGTATTTTTACCTGCATGGTTCTTAGATTCACTCACGCCCACATGCCCCCCTTCACTCGCTAAAATCTGGGGAACAAACTTACCAGCAAGTAGCCTGTCCATATGCCCTACGGAGGAGGAGGAAGGCACCAGCCCATGCTGTCCACACATGTGCTCCCCAGAACTGCCTGGGTCAAAGCTGCCAGGTGAGGCTGCCCATTGTGGAGTACAGCAAGGCCGGAGAGTGCTAATAGGACTGGCCATTAAGGTGGGTCAGTGATGGATGGAGTGAGTTCTCCTGCCCTGGCCCTGCGTGTGCTTAGACACTCCCTGACCAGCAGCTGTTGTCCTGGCTGCCTTGTTAAGGATGTCGCTTGGTGACATCGGCTATACATCAACCTGGCTGATGCCTTTGATTATCTGGACAGCTCATGGCGTGATGGATTGTTGGGATTGATCTGTCTTCGTTCCTGTGCACCCCGGTGCCTTGTCCTGTCCCTCCCAACTCTTAACCTAGGGATTCTTTAAAGGTTTGCTCCTTTAAATGGGTGTCCCATTGAAAGACCCCTAGCATGATGAGAAATCAGAGAAGCAAGCCACCTAACTGGAATTGAAGGGAATCATGGAGCACCTCTCGAAGGACTAAGAAGCAACCACAGGGATGGAGGGAATCTTAGCAGCAGCTGAAGCCTAAGGTGGTGAAACTTTTCTTGCAGTTGCAGAGAACTATAGGTATCAAGAGCACAGCCTTGCTGGCTTCTGGGACTCCCTGTGGTGGCAGCAGAGCAAGAAGGAACAATCAGTTAATCTGATTCCTATTGACTCCTGCAGCCTAGAGAGAATAATGCACAAAACATATTCTGTTACCTCCAAATTGCTTTCAAGTCTCTGCTATCCTGGAGCTTTCTACACTTCCAGTAAGTATCCTGTACTGCCAAAGCTTGTATCTTCCAGTAGGTTATTTCTCTGCCCGTTAGGCCCTCTGTTGGCATTTGTCTTCCTATCAGATCCCCAGTCTGGGGCCTACTACGTAACCTGAGCATCCCATGTGCGGTAAGGGATTTCCGTGACAGATGTGCGAATATCCACCAAATGGCCCTCTAATTTTTTTCATTCATGTGCAGAATAAATTTTATGTATACTGAGACATGTTCAGATGAGCACCACGAATAGAAACACATTGAGTGGCTGTGGGTGCTCTACCAATCAGCTGGGTGGCACCTGAATCTCTCCTGGGCAGCCGCCCAAGTGCTCAGCTAACAGGGAACACTGGTCTCGACTCCCACCTGTGAGACTGTGAGCTGAGATTTTGCCGCAGGGCGTTATGGCAAAATCTGGACCATCCTGCCATCCTGTGTCAGCTGCTGATGCCATGGGCAGAAGCTGAAGCAGGCATGGGAGGCCAGGTGGGGTGGGGCAGCTGATCTATCTTGTTCATTAAGGACCCACTTAGCGTTCTATAAAGTCCAATGTGAGGCAGCTGGGAAAAGCAACACAGAACGTTTTTGGCCATGTGATGCAAATCTCCTTGATGATGTCCCAAAGCTAAGGCAGAGTTTACCTTCTCCAGGCCTCGCTTTACCCCTCTGAATAATGGAGTAACCAACAGAGACTCTTCTCGGAGGGATATAAATCACTTTGAGCTCCTCTGGGGTGAGGAATCATATGACTTCAAATATTCCTGTCAGTGCAACATATCAGTGAGGTACTTGATATAACTACTTTCTTGCTGTTGTGTTTTTCTCCCCTACTGCTGATCCTGGGGAGTATTACAAGTCTGCTAACAGTCATGTTGTATTTCCAAGATCTGAGAGAAAGCCGTGTTAGTCAGTAGCTTCGAGAACAACAAGAAGTCTTGTGGCATCTTATAGACTGACAGATATTTTGAAGCATAAGCTTTCATGGGCAAAGACCCACTTCATCAGATGCATCATTCATTCATCATTTGCCCACGAAAGCTTATGCTCCAAAATATCTGTTCATCTATAAGGTGCCACAAGACTTCTTGTTGCTGTCCAAGATCTGTGGACAGTGCAGAGATTTACATCACAGGCTAAGTGCTGCGCTGTGACCCAGGTGCTAGTAACAAGGCAGATGTGCTGGCAGTGACCACAAGTAAATGGGGGTCCAGGAGTGGGACAGGACTCAGATTGTGGTACACTCACAACAGGGAGGTGTGGTCCCTGTCCAGCAAAGTATTTAAGTGCTGTGAAATCACTGGCACTTCCACACCTGCCTCAGTGATTTTCTGAAACAAGGTCTGAGTTTCCTGGACTTAGAACTTGAGTGCCAGGTTCCTTCCACTCAGGCTCACTTCTGCTGCTTTTCAGCCCAAAGGGAGTTGGGGGAGAGAAATGTGCCTCCCATGCCAAAAAAAAAAAACAAAAAAACTAGCTGTGTAATGGAATCAGCTTTAAACTGTCGTATTTCAGGCATAACACCATAATAAAAGTAACAGGCTAATGATTTTTTTCACTCCAGATATTAGAGACCCAGATATTGATTGGTTGTTTCCCTTGTCGTTCTAACCTCTGATGGAACTGCATTTTTTGACAGCGAGTGCAATAAAATGTACAGTTTCCAATTTGAGAGACCTATAAATGTCATCTCTACATGCGCAGTTACAAATTCCTCCTGCTGTTCCCTTTCTTTCCCCTCTGCACTGAGAGGACGTTCTGAGATTAGAGCAGTGGGGTACAGAATGTTTCTTCTCCGAGAAGAAAGTTCACAAGAACTAAAAATTGTTCACGCCTTATTGATAGGCAGTGATGCTCCAAAATAAAATCAGCATCTCTCCTTAGGGGCTGCAGAGTGTGTTCTTGATAGTGGGTATTTTAGAAAAAACTAAATTATGAAATTACTAGAAGATTTACCCTTGGGTCCTTCAGACTGGGGGTCTGGGGGTGCAGGAGTTAGAGTAGGGGCTTGGAGATGAGGGGATCAACGTAGGGAGCTGAGGTGTGGGAGGCAGGAGGCAGGGCAAGAGCTGTTGGGGGCTCAGGGTGGCTGATGGCAGCTCTGTGAGGCTGGCCTGGTACTGTTGGGAAACATGCTTGCTTGCTGACCCCTGTGGTCATTCTGTAGTATAACTGTCTCTGCTATCAGACCCATCCCTTTCCATTTGATGAGAAACAGTCGCATTCCAGGCACATCCCATTGTCCTGACATGAGCAACTGCTGACCTTGCTTTAAATCATGAGAAGAGGAAGCTGTGTAGCAAATGTGGTGATCCTAGCTTGTACTGTTTAGGAGGAGTTCTTGAACAAACATATTTACAGACAGACAGACAGACAGACAGACAGATATAGAGTAAGTTACTTATTGAGTAGGGCCCAGATAAGAGCAGTATAAATACATATGGGGCCAAATGATCAAGTGTCCACTGCCCACCACAAGGGACCAAACCTTGCCAAGAACTCAGGTCATAGCAGCTCCTGTTGTAACACCAACATACAATATTAAGTTCTGCAAATCTGAGCCTCTTGCTCTAGAGCTTCACTGGGCTCTCGGCTCTCTTGAAATCTGATTGTGATGGAGCCTGCTGAGAATTTGAGCTCTTTGGAAGATCTGGACCCAGTTGTGACCGCTAAGCTCTGTGAATAAAGTTAGGAAGAGTTCTTCCACAAAGAGCATGCCATTGAAATAGCAATGTGTTGGTCATCACAGCAGAGTTTGGTCGTCTTCACTCCGTGCCTAGGGGCTGTGAAAATTTGCACTCCCCCTGTGGTGTAATTAAGCCAAGCTAAGCCCCAGTGTAGATCCTGCTAGGGTCAAGGGAAGACCCTGCGTATGCTTACAAAGTTTGCAGATGATTGCAAGCACTTTGGAGGACAGGATTAGAATTCTAAATGATGAGTTGGAGAAATGGTCTGAAATAAATAGGTTGAAATTTAATAAGGTCTGAACCTCTAATAACTTTTCTGTCTCATCCAGAATCAATGTCTGCCCTTGAACATTGTAGCTTTATGACCTGATTGATTGATGAGCAGGGTCTGTCTTTTTGCTTTATGCTTTGTACAGCACCTGGCACACCGAGGCCATGTCCACACTAGCCAAAAACTTCGAAATGGCCATGCAAATGGCCATTTCGAAGTTTACTAATGAAGCGCTGAAATACATATTCAGTGCCTCATTAGCATGGGGGCGGCTGCCGCACTTCAAAATTGACGTGGCTCGTCCAGACAGGGATCCTTTTCGAAAGGACCCCGGCTACTTCGAAGTCCCCTTATTCCTATGAGCAGATGGGAATAAGGGGACTTGGGGGTAGCCTGGGTCCTTTCGAAAAGGAGCCCCGTCTGGACGAGCCGTGTGGCGGCAAGCCGCATCAATTTCTAAGTACCACGGCCGCCTGCATGCTAATGAGGTGCTGAATATGTATTTCAGTGCTTCATTAGTAAACTTCGATATGGCCATTTCGAAGTTTTTGGCTAGTGTAGACGTAACCCTAGTGTGCTAGTAACCCATCAAGGAAATAAATAGCAATACCCATTTGAAAACTAGCTTGAGACCACCAAACTCATTGCACTTGTGACTAAAGAGAGGTGCAGGCCCAGCTTGTGGAAGGAAGGCAAGATGCTATGTTAACCCAATGAGCCTCTTGTAAAAATTGATAATCTATTTTATATAAATCTCTTCCTCGACAAAGACCTGACACCACCAGCTATAGCCGCCAGGTGCACAGTGACATAGCAGCCACAAAACCAGGGCTGTGCCTCTCCATGAGTTCAAGCTCTGACCTCCCCTTAGGTGTAACTCACTCTTTTTGTTTGTTCCCAATAACTCTCCAGTCACTCAGCACTTGGCCCGTTTTTCTCAAACCTCAGATTACGGTATCATAATCGGGTCCAGTGCCCTTATTGGTCTTGCAGGTGGCTGGAGCAGTTAAGCCCAGTGTTTCAATTTGATGAGTGACATTTCAAGGGTCTCAGTGTCTCTCCCTTTTTGTCTAAGCCTTCCAGCCCTGTCTATACTGGGACTGGAACCGCAGATATCAGTTCTGGGTCTCTTAGCTCCCATTGGGCAGGCTTGATGTTCAAGTCCTGGTGTATGCTGTGTTCAGAACTCATTATGAAAGTGGTACTGTGTCACAGCCAACATTCCCTCTCATCTTTTCCATCCACATGCAAAATAAATGTTATGTGCACCAAGGCACATGTGGATGTGCACCACCAGTAGAAAATAATGCTGGCAGTTGTAGGAGCTCTGTTCATCAGCTGGGTGGCATTTGAACCTCTGCTGAGTAGCTGCCCAAGTGCATAGCTTACAGAGGACATGGATCACATCCCCAACAATGGGTGTTGCAGGGGTTTGGTGTGGTCGTTTTCCAAGGCCCAAGCTATTATTAGCCAACTATAATGCAGGTGAATATGAAATTCATAAGCAGGAGAGATGCTGGGAGATTCTTCTGAAGTTATGGAAGTTGCCTAAGTATAAACCGCAAGTTCTGAAATCCTGAACAAGCCTGGATTTAAAGACAGGGGCCCACGATGATTCTCTTCTGATTAACTGCTTCTTATAATAAACTCCTGATCTATAGCGTCCTGAATTTATTGCTGCTGGTGGATGACGGAAAGCTAAGAAGAAGAAGCAACTTGTTTTTGAGCATACATTCTTTATGCTGCCCTGTCACTTCCTTATATTTCCAGAGGTGGGATACACCAAATGTGATCAATATTTTATTTTAGCTCCTTTTTGCCAATAATTTTTTAAAATCAGAGAAATGTGTCTCTTCCCCCTGCTCTCCGCACTCTTTGGATAAGTAATTGGGAGGGGAGCCAGGCTGCATTCAGCACTTTTTGGGAAACTGCAGAGGAAAAGGCTGAGGTCAGGGAAAGAAGTGGGCCCAGAGAAGGAAAACAAGGCCTCTGCTCTGCTTTGTTGGCCTGGTTGCAAAGGGAGATGAAAGTGGGAGAGTAGATGAGTGTTGACTCAGGTGTCTCATAAGAACACCCATCCCTGGCCAGACCTAATGCATTTATTCTGCACATGAATGGAAGAGATTAGAGGGAACATTGGTGAGACCAAAGGTCCATCTAGCCCAGTGCCAGCTGTTCTAGAAGGAGTGAGCAGAACAGGGAATCAAGCAATCCAGCCCCTGTCCCAAAGGTGGAAATAAGCTCACTCGCCCTGATGCAGCACACCAGGAAGAGAGTGGTGGGGCTCTGAATGCTGCCAGCGCCCTGGGCCATGCAGCCACAGCGTACCCAGTCTCCAGCTCTGGTGCTCAGGTGTGTGGGCCAGCACAGAGGCTACACTCCTAACCCCAAGCCCCCTCCCCATCCACAGCCTCCTGTCCAAAATCCCCTGCCCTGACCCCTGCAGCCCCCTGCCCTGGGCCCCCCATGCCCTCCAGCCCCCTGCCCTGAGCTCACCCAAATCCACCCCAACCCTGTGTTCCCCCGCATCAGGCCTATTGACAGGGAGGGGCAAAGGGGGCAGTTGTCCAGGGGCCCAGGAGCTCCAGCTGCCACCAAAGCAGCTACTTCAGCTGCAACAGTGGCTGGAGCTCCAGGCCCCTTTGAATTGTCAGTAGCACCATTCTGCACACCTGCGGAAGTGCACAGCTGGAACTGCCCTTGGCCCTGTCCCTTCCGGGCACAGAACCAGGCCCCCTCCCACTTTGCTCTGGGGCCTGCAGTAGCTGTCAGCCCTGCTGCCCCCTGCACTTCATCCCACACATAAATTTCTTACAGGTACGGTCTTGTAGCAACCCTTCCCCACCTCCGCTCTCCTGCTCTGACCGTCTGCTGAGGGTGGAATGGGAAAGTACTAGTAAGAAATGTGTTACTTTCACACCTGCCTGTCCCCATTCCTAGCTTCCTAGGAAGGTGCTGCTGTTGCGTCTTGGTCACATGTAGTCTAATGGGTGGTGCATCCACCTGGGAATCAGGGGATAAGCCCCACTTTGCTGTGTAACCTCAGGTGAGTCATTTCCCTCAGGGGAAGTCTGCACTGAAAGATCTGCTGTTGGCCCCAGTTAGCTGAGCAGGGTGCAGCCTGCAGAGCTATAAAATTGCAGGGGGGATGTTCAGGCTATGTCTGGAGCTGGGGGCTTTGTGACCTTTTCCCCTTTGTGGGATCTGAGGACCCAGGGTGGCCACAAACGTCCACATCAGTTTTTGCACTGTAAGCCCCCCTCAGCTGATACAAGCTCTGAGATTTGATGCGATTGGGTTTGTTATCTGTCTAAACGTACACAGCCCTGATTGTGGGTGTTGGCGGGCAGGGGCTGTACAAGCTGTAGTAGAAGAGTCGTTACTTTAAAAAGAAAAAGAGAAAAGTGCCTTTCATGTTAAAAGAAATCTTCATGGTTGTCTTCAAGCTAGAGCTCACTGGAGCTCAGACCAAACTTGCATATAGCAAGCTCCCCAGAACGGAATTTCTCCAAATGGTTTAAGACAGCCCACCCACCACAACCCTTCTTAGCAATGCTGGGAACACCAGCTGCGTCCCAAAGGTGGGGACCCAACATGCTTTGGGGCCTTGGCTTTCCGGGGTAAAATCACCCTCTGAAGCCAGCATAGCCAGCAACGTCCATGTGGCTGGTGTTCAGAGGGAGAGAGGCTGGTGCTGGGGAAGGGAGGTGAGAGGCAGGCAGTGACTGGTTTGGGGAGAAGAGGGCAGAGCATGAGAGGGCAGCTGTCTGTGTTTCTGAGATTGTACCACATGAAACTGACTTGAATGACCTCCTTGGGAGCATGGAGCTGTTGGCAGACAGATCTAAGGAGGCAAGCTGAGGGGGCATGGATAGCTGGGTACTGATTGTGGTGCATTTGCTGGGGCTCTTAGTTCCCACCCCTGTGCACTCCTGGCAGGGGCGTGGGCCCAGGTATGGATACACTCCCATGCATGCTTGGAAGGGGGATTGTATGAAAGCGAGTTTCCCTGACCCCACTGCCCATTTGATACATTTCTGGCAAAGCAGGATAGGGCCTAAAATGAAAAGCAGGGCAGGGAGCCAGGCGAGGTGTGGCTCAGCGCCGTGGATGTTAAATCCTGAGCTTACGCTGCTTCCCTGTGGCCAGACTTCGGAATTGCACCTTCTCTCTGCAGAACAAAAAAGCAGTCCAGTAGCACTTTAAAGACTAACAAAATAATTTATTAGGTGATTTTGTTAAGTCTTTCGGGTGCTACTGGACTGCTTTTTTGTTTTGATAGTATATAGACTAACACGGCTATCTTTCTGTTACTTCCCTCTGCAGGTCTGTCTGCCAGGGTCAAGCTGGCTTGTTTGTAGAACACAGGCATTCCTTCCTGGGCTGGACTAGGTGGCATGATGAGTGCCCACGGCTGTGAGCAGGCAGAGCCCCAGTCTCAAAGCCATTTGCCCCATCAGCCTGGTGTCCCTCCTCCCCTGTGTTCAGCAGAAAGAGGCACTTCACTCCATCCATCCAGCTGTTGACCTTTGCCAGACCCTTTATACGTCACAGTCAGATTTCCCCCATTCCTGGTGACCGTAAATATGCCAGAGAAGCCCATAGAAGTGCTTGATTTTATTCCTATGTGTTTTTAAAGACCTGGAACGCAACCCTGGTGTCAGAATGGGAATTCTTGAGATATTTATGGCCCTGTTTGTTGATTTGGTCTCTTTCATCCTAATTTAACTCAAGTGCAGCTTGAAAACAAACGTGGAGTTTTCTCCTGGGATTGTATTAATGCATGACAGCACATCCCTCCACTCCCCCCAGAATGGTGCCTATCTCCCTCCAGATCATCAAAAGTCCCAATGAACTCTCACTTGACCTATGCTATCTCTGCAGACTGTCTGCTACAATGCATGCACTATTTTCTCTTGACTCCCCCCGTCTCTTATATATGGTTCTTCCCCACAGGTTTCCCTGAGTGGAGACCTGTCAGGCCGGCATCAGGAGAGAGGCACAGCCTGCTGGCTCCTGCAGCCAGGGTTCCCTCTTATTTTTTAACATCCATGGGCAGAATAAATGTTATGCACACTGTGGCAGGTGTGGAAGTGCACCACAGATAGAAACACCTGCTGCTGGCTGTGGGCGCTCGGCTAATCAGCTGGGCAGCACCTGAATCTCTCTCGGATGGCTGCCCAAGTGCTCAGCTTACAGGGAACAGTTCCTGCGCACTGGGGAAGAGGGAGTGTTCAGGACAGTGGGCAAGAGGAGATGATTGTCCATTCCCTGTAACGCCACATACCCCAGGAGCATTTGGGAAAGGGGGTTAGAAATAAATTATTCCTTCTTTGGCATGTCTTGTTAAAGAAATGTGATCAGCAGGGGATAGGTGAAGGGGACATGTTCCAAAGCCTGTTAGGGTAAGGATGATCTTTGTGTTTTGTGTTTGTACCACCCCTAGCGCTGGGGTCATCATCCGTGTCTGGTGGAAGGAGTGGGAAATGGGTTCTGTAGAGGCATGCTCCACCCAGGATCTGAGGGTGGGCACCAGAGGAATACAGCTGTGAGCAGGGATACTTTCTGGATGGGAAGGCTGTGAAGCTGGCATCACTGGGTATGTCCAATGGGCAGCCTGCAAGCAGGGGTCAGTTGAGGTCCAGACAGAGTGCATTGAACCTGCTGAGCATGGTGCAAGTCAGTGGCCTTTAAGAGTGAGCAAATCAGTGACCCACCATCGCCCTCCTCCTCCACTCACTGGTTGGGAGCAGCGGGTGAAAGCTGAAGGTTGAAGAGTCCAGAATCGTCAGCCCCCAGTGCTCGGCCAGTGATGGGAAAGGAAAATATTTGGATAAGCTGTGATATGGAGCTGCTGCTATTTACAAATCTTGATCCCCCCAGCCGGCACATCAAAAGCTTTTCTTTTCCACAGTGCGCTTGGCACTCCTGGCTCTGTTTTCAGGCTGTCAGGGGCACTATTTGACGTTCCTCTTCTGTTTGTTTACATTAATTAAAGCTATCAGCTCCATCATTGTGATTTTTCTCTCCCCACCTTCCATCTCCTGGAAGAAGTGGGGGCGGGAGGGCAAAAGGGGCACACACCCGCTGCAGGTGTTAGGCTGCTCTTGTTGAACTGGCGATAAAACACACGTTTGTTCTGCAAGGGGTGCAGACAGAGAGACACTTTCCTGGTTAAGAGTCCTCCTCCCCTCCCACTCCCTGCCCAAAGTGACGAATGACATTCTTATCTGGAACAAGTAAAGTGGTGGGCAAGCTTCATCCCCCTTGACATTTGGGGTACCGCAGACTGCATGGCTAGCAATGCATCTTTGCCTGATTGGCAGCTGGATCTTTTTGCCAGAACAATGGGCAGTGAAACAGCAAACTTTCTCTGTGCTGGCCACGATTCTCAGTTGCCTTGCACTTCTGGGTAGTCATTAGCAGCAGTGCAAAACGGCTGTGGAATGCTAGCATTTCACACTTGCTTTGCACTAGTGTAAATAAAAAGGAAAGGTACAGGACAGTAGAGAAGGAGGTCCACATACTTGTCATCAGTAGGCTTCAGAGTCAACACTGAACCATGCTAGCTCATGGTTCCAACAAACTAGAGTCCGTCATGCAACATTGTGTCAGGGTCTTTTTTGGAAAATTTTCTGTTTGTCTTTTACAGGGAAGCTGAAAAATTGAGTTGGACAGAGAAATGTTGGGGCAGTTATAATTATAATACCTAGTGCCCTCTGTGCCTCACTTTCCCCATCTGTGCAATGGGGATAAAGACCCAGCCCTCCTTTGTAGACATTTCGCCATCTACTGATGAAAATTGTGTTGTTTTTTTTTTTTTTATTTGTTTCCAAGATGGAGCCTCCTTTGGGTGCTGCTGAACCCAGCTCTGACTTTCAGTCCTCGGTTCAGTTGTGTAAAAAGCCATAATTCCTATTGTCGGAGTGACAGCCATGCTGAACCCAGCCCTGACTTTGCCCTGGGTTGGGCTTCAGAGTGGATGGGAGTTCTCTGCTGATGCAGGACAAATTTAAGGTGTTGCTGAGCTGAGGTTAGAGATGATATGCGCCACACTGACCAGGCCTGTTCATGGAAAGACTCGAGGCAGCATGTTCTAATTGATTTAGCATGGCATGGGAATGTCTGCCAGTGACTTCCTGTTTGTGGAAAGTCACTTGAATTCTCTTCTGTGAGCGCCAGGCCTTCACGTGGCCATCTGTGAAACAGACATCACAAGATCTGCTCCCCTTGCCAAAAAATGGTGAGCTAGAAGCAGGGCTTGGAAGCTGTGACCAAAGATTCCCCAAGCTTCCTGAGAGAGCTGGTCACTTCAATTCTCTTTTTAAAAATGAACGCCTTTGAAATTCCATCCAGCATCCCGTGTGTGAGGATTACAATAAAGCCCTCCTTTCAGTCGGCCCCATCGCTATTGTTTCCTAGCAAAACCCTCAGGCTGACACTTGTTCATTTTTTCCTGTGCCACTTTTCCAGAATTTGGTTAGAAAGGACTGGGGATGGCTCAAAATTCCAGACATTCCCAGCAGGAATCCTAAGCCCCAGTGATTCGAAGAGGAAACAGCCTCTTTTTCTTTTTAAGGGGGTAATTGGCACTTCATTTATCTGGGTGGTTTGTTATGACTCTGAGCTAACAGATAACCGCACTTAGCAAACTCTCACTCTTCACTAATGGAAGATGCTTTAATCTAATAGCCATGTATCATCCTACATGGGGCCTTTGAGGGGCCTCCTCCCACCCTGCATGCAATATTCTTCCTTCTCTGGAATGAGTCCTGGTTTATGGGGAGATTTCCTGCCTTCCTGACTCCCGCATGGCTTTTTGCCAGGCCCCGGAAGAATTGGAGAGTGCAACTGATGAAGGAGGTTTGAGCGGGTGATTCAAGGGAAGGGGATCTGCTAGGGTAGGTGTTGTAATGAGGAGATAGCTGGGAGCAGCTTAGGCTACAAAGACAGGCAAGGTGCAAAATAAAAGTGATGCTAGCAGAGGTGGGCAAGTAGCTGTGTCTTTGCTGACGTGTCCCGGGGGTAGTGCTGGCAAATTCCCAGCCTGATGCAGTTAGCTCTGCCATAGGGCAGCTTGCTGGAAAAATTCAAGTGGATGCCTTTTGTTTATTTCATCCTTGAAGTCTTGTTCCTCTATGAGACCTTTCTGTAGGTATACAGGCACCAACATGTAACTGCCCACAAGCAAGCTTGAACCCAGAATCTCTGGAGCTTAGTGCAGGAGCTGCTACAGTTTGAGCTAAAAGCCACCTAGTTCTCGGCTAAGGCTGTAGAGGACATTCCTGCTTTCTCTCTGTAAATGGTCTAGTACGTGAGACAAAGATGCACACCACCATACCCCGCCAGGTGCATGGGCTGCAAATGCACTGACTAGTTCCATCTCTTAGCCACAGCACAGCTAGGCTTCTAATGCCTGGGGTGATCTCCTTTCATTTCTGAGCTGCTCTGCTGTGTTTTGGGTCCTGCTGCTCTCTGGAATGGTTGCTCCTGCCCTACAGGTACTCCACAATGAGGCTCTGCCTCTTAACTTGTATGTTTTGCATCACCTGACCTTTGTGCCTTGAGGATCTTGTCACTGTTCCTGTGTCTCAGGGCTCACTCCTCTGCTGGGACAGAAACCTCCTGAGATATTCCATTTCTTGGGTTCCCAACCACAGAAGCCCTGGGCTTGGCATGGAAACTTCTTTGTCCTGGTCACTGCAGTGCTGCTAATGACCTCTGAAGACGTGCATGCCACCTTTGCTGCACCTTCTCCCAAAGTTGGACAAGAAGCAATGAAACTCAGCTGACTTGCGTGAGTCACACATGTGCATGCTGCAGTCCCAGAGTCTGAGTGCTTCTCAAGTAGTCGTAGTTGAGCTGTCTTTCATCTCACTCCCGAAGTGGCGAAGCCACAGCAGACCACAGGCCATACAAGACCACCTTGTGCTCAGGCATAAGTAATCAAGTGATTAGCTCTGCTGCAGGCTACACTGATTCCTTGCTCCAGTAGGCAAACCAGCTAGATTAGAGTGGGCACGTCTCCATGAGCTGCAGAGCGGCTGCCAAACTTCCTCCAGAAGTGAGAAGAGTTTCCCCTGAAAATTTAGAGCATTCCTCTCAAGGGTGGCTCCTTGACGATGTTCTGTGATGTAGCAGAGAGGGTGCAGCAAAGTCTTATGAGTAAGGGAAGAGAAGAACTCTGTTCATCCAACAAATGCAATATGGCAGCAGCCTCTGCTTCCCCATGCTGGTTACTACTAATTTTTAACTTCAGTCAGACTGTTGCACCAAGAAGATTGTGGGGCCACAAGCTTTTTGTTCCTGTGTACCTGCTTCAATGAGGAGTGTAATTTTTTCCCCCATACAGCAGTACAGCTGCCAGTGTGGATGCAGTTATACCAGTGTGAATAGGGCCCTACCAAATTCACGGCCATGAAAAAAGCACCACGGACATGAAATCTGGTTGTTCATGTTCCTTTACCCTTTTGCTGTATGAATTTCATGGGTGAGACCAATGTTTCTCAGACTGGGGGGGTCTGACTCAAAAGGGAGTTGCAGGAGAGGTTTCAATGTAGTTTCGGGGATTGCAGTGTTGCTACCCATACTTCTGCGCTGCCGTCAGAGCTGGGCAGAGCTGGCTGCTGGCTGGGTGCCCAGCTCTGAAAGCAGCACCCTCCCCAGCAGCAACAGCTTAGAAGTGAAGTTGGCAATATCATACCATGCCTTCCTTTTCTCTGCCCAACTGCTGGCAGCTCTACCTTTAGAACTGGGATCACAACCAGCAACTGCTGGTCTCCAGCTGCAGCTCTCAAGGCACCACAGAAGGTTAGCAGTACTGCAATCTGCTCTTACAATCAGCTTGCAACCTCCACCCCACAACTCCCTTGTGGATCTGAACCAATGTTCCCTCGAGTCTTTTCCATTCATGTGTGGATTTTCTTCATTTGTGTGCAGAATAAATTTTTATGTGCGCCCAGGCACATTTGAATATACACCACCACTACAAACAAAACAACCTAGTGGTGGGAGCTCTGCTAATCAGATGGGCAGCATTGGAACCTCTCCTGAGCAGCTGCACAAGAAGCATGCAGCTTATGCTGAACACTTGTCTGGACCTCAACAATTACAGCACCATGAAATTCCATATTTGAACAGTGAAATCATGAAGTTGATGACTTTAAAAACCCTATGACTGTGAAATTGACCAAAATGGACCATGAATTTGATAGGGCTCTAAGTACAAAGGTATATTAGGTAACCTATTTCTGAACAGGATGGTAAATAAGCTACACCTGTCTACAGCACCTTTACTCCAATGTAACTATCCATGCAAGAGAGGCTGTAGTACATTAACTATACAGGGGTTGTTACAAAGCAGCACAACTTTTGTACGTAAAGAACAGCATTCCCTCTAAGCTCTTTGTTTGTGTGGTGGGCCACTCAGGAGAAATGTCCATGCCACCCAGCTGATTAGCAGAGTGCCCACAGCTAGGCTTGTGTTTCTATTGATGGTGCACATTTGCACGTATCTTGATGCACATAAAAATTTATTCTGCCCAGGGCTGGAAATGATTAGAGAAAACGTTCATAAAGGAGGCCTAACTTTAGCAGAGTTGCTCCTGGTTTGCCCTCAGGGCCAAGTGTGTCTAGATGAACAGCTCTCGTTCTGTTTATGTAGGAGCTTTTTAACATGGATGCAAATTTGCTGAGAGTCGAAGCCCTTGGTGGCGCATCAGTATAAAACAAGGGAATTGAGGCCAAAGTGATTGCAATGTAGATATGCCCCTGGGTCTAGCTAGCACAGATAACAGCAGTGAAGCCATGGTAGCAAGTCCATACAGTCCCACCCAGGACCACAGATAGCTCAGTCTGCTGTGGCTTTATTGCTGCTGTTCTTGGAGCTGGTGAAATCAAAGCTAGCTCCATTATGCCCACACTTGGTGCGGTCACACTGCTGAGTCGAGTGTAGCTGTGTCCTGAGGGCTTGCGTACACCTGAAATGCTACAGTTGCAAATCTGTGTAGTCACCCCTACACTGACAGGAGGGGTTCTCCTGCTGGAGGAGGTGGTCCACTTCCCTAAGAGGTGGTAGCTAGCAAGAATTCTTCTGTCAACCTCAGGGTTACATCAGCTGATTGATTCTGGTCAATGGGGTGTGAATTTTTCACACCTCTGAGCAGCCATAGCTGAGTAAACCTCACTTTTGAGCATAGACCTCATCTAAGCTTTGTGATCTGCTCTTCTATTACTAGTCTGCAGGACAGCCGCCCACCATGGGTCTGTGTCCTTCCAGTCTGGCCGTTCCATTGCGTGACTGCGGAGTTCTTTGTTCTCAGTGAAGTTTCCTACACAGAACCTTTCCACTGAGGTGACCTGACCTGCTTTGGAAAATGAAAGAACTCAGCAGCTAAGCTGTAAAAGCAATTAGGTCTAATTACCCTGCAAAAATTCTTTCCAAAGAAGGATGCTGGGTCTGAACAATGAAATAATGATCTCACTTAGTACTTCCACTGGGCTTCCTGTTTGCAAAGCCCTGTACAAACATCTGCTAATTAACCCTGATAGCACTGCTTACCCCTCCTTGCCCCCACCCCCACACCTACCTCTGCAGAGAATGGTAGGGACATGGTGCCCATTTTACAGATGGGGAATGAGATGTGTAAGATTCAGTCGAGTTCCACTGGGAGTCAGCTGATTCGACTCCCCAGGGTTCACTTGGTCAACATGTCACATGATCGCTTGTGTGCCATCTTCCATGCAAACCCCTGTGCACTTTCCCTGGGCCTGGGTCCCATTGGCAACACTTCCCAGATCCTGAGAGATTTCAGAGCCCATTGTGAGGTGGAATGGCCCCTCATTGACCTGGAGGGGGAAGAACCGTGGCCTGAATCTGACCAGGCTAGAAGGCCTAACTCCCACTGATTTCCCGCTCCCTCTGGTGGGCCCATTCTGCAGGCTGCTTACAGAGGATCCCATTGATTGGTTGGTAAATTGTTGGTGCTCCTGGTCTGCCTCTAGACTGAGAAGGGAATATCCGCAAAGCCCCTTGCAGTGGATTTACTCTCAGGACTGTTGGCAGTCCATGGCTGACAGTGATGGCGATGGTGTCCCAGTTCTCATCTGTGGCTACCTGGAGGGTAGGGGATGTCTGTATGCCTGGTGCTCAGGCATCTTTGTGATGCCTGCGGCCTGGAGATAATTTTGTTCCACCTGCTCAAATCCACTGACTGCTGATCTTATCTGAGACCACTGGTGAGTCCAGTTCTGAGCCATCTACTCCAGTTCTTTGGGCTCGATGCCAGCCCACCCACAGCTGCTCTTCAAATGATCTTTGACGCTCTTATACAGAGACCAGAGGTGACTGGGGAGAGGGCTGCCGAGGGGGCACTGGCCTCATGCTCCACCCCCGCCTGAGGAATGACCAGACAATGCCCCCACCATCCCAAGCTCCACCCCCGCCTCTCCCACACCCCACTCTGGCTCTGCCCCTGCCCACAACTTCCAGTGAGTGCAGAGGTGGTCTAACCCCTGCCCCAGAGCAGCGTAGCCCTAGAACAAGGCGTCTCTAGCTCATGCTGCTCTTGGGCTGGGCCACTCCAGGGGAGAGATGGGTCTGCCCCCATACCCACTGGAAGCTGTGGGGCATGGCTGGAGAGCAGTGTGGGCAGGGGCCACCTTTCTGTGCTTTCCCCAGCACAGGGCTGATGGTTAGTACGGAGGGCAGGACATGTTACCCCTTGTGCATGCCTCACACATCACTCCAAACAGAGATCCTTTTTTCTTTGCCCTGATTCAGTTCCCCACACAAGATCTGTCGTGAGAGATGATGGTCTTCCATGCTGATGACATGACCAGTCCACCTAAGTTGTGCTCACAAGAACATTTCCTCCATACCACTTGTATTTGCTCTTTTAAGGACCGTAATGCTGGTCACGTCATCCTGCCAGCAAATGCTCATTATCTGAGTGAAGGGATTGTGTGTGTGACATTGTCCAAGCCATTTAATGCGACGTCTATAAAGAGTCCATGTCTCAGATCCATACAGGAGAGAGGTTAGAACCACTGTGTGGTAGATCTTCAATTTGGTGGTAAGACAACTGTGGTGTTGGTTAAGAACGTTAGTCTGAAGTCAGCCAAGGGTCTCTCGAGTGTCTTGGTCTCAGCAGTGAGTCTTCAGAGATCAAAGAGGGAGCCATTGAATCAGCAGCGGATGTCTATCGCCTGATCCAACTGCCTTGTGCCATGGCCGAGGACACAAAGAGCAAATGGAACCAGGCTGGCACAAGTACATGGCTCTGCTCTGTTGGAGATTTCTGTCAGGTCAGAAAAGCCAGCACTGTCAGGTGGTCATGAGCATATGCTTTCAAGCTATGCAGAGCCCATCTCTAGGTCTGACAAGAGCTTTCTGAAACCCAAAAGCTGTCTTTCACCAACAGAGATTGGTTCAATAAAAGGCATTGTCTTTCTCCCTGGTCTCAGTAATACTTTGGAGATCAGAATCAAGCCTCTGGCGGCCACACATTGAGTAAGGACTTGCAGGACTGGCATGCAACCCTGTACCACTGGCTTTCTCCCAAAGAGTCTGTTACTCAACCTGAAACCTCACCACAAACAAGTGCCAGAGCCAGGATCAGAACTTGCTGGGGGCAGGAGGGGAGGGATTCTTAACTCCTACAGATGTTCTTGTTTCTAAAGGCTGTGTTGTCCCCCGTAAACCACAAGAAAGTATTTTAAACTGCTCCGGTGGGATTGTTTGTTTAATTCAGGAGCAAGCAGTTGGATCTTGTTTGCTGTCTTCTGATCCATTGCAGGCTTCCAACCCAGTAGGAGAGAAAGATTCAGCAGGAAATATAATCAAGCCTCTTAACTCAGTGGTGTGGTGTGAAAAGTGCGGCCGGCACAGAGTCCTGCAGCACAAAGCGTGGCTGAGAGGGAGCTCGTCCTACATTAATTGTTTGGTTTTTAGTTCTGTGCCTTTCTCCAACAAGGTGGAAGCTGTTGATTTGACTTATTTCTCTAGTTCATTCTATACACAAATTGAGGTGCTGGGGGATATTTATTCTTTATGCGCAACACAGCTCTTTGGTTACAGGAGAGAACCAGAGTAACAGTCAAAACCCTTGGGGAAATCATTTTATATTTCCAACCTTCTCACATGGGTTCTTGACACTAGGGGCTGCAGAAGGGAAACACTGATTTATGCTGTCAGTCATTAAACAATGTGGAAGTGAGGTCAGGCGCGGGCATTCTTCATCTCTTCTCTGGTGCTCAGAGATCCCTTGGGCAAGGTGGAATCAAGGCATTTCAAATGGTAGAGGTCATGAGAGTGACACCGTACGAGGTAAAAGAGTGTAGCCTCCTGCCTTCTCCTGTAGGGTTGACACCTATATATCTTCATATTGCCATTGTTTCCGCTTGAAAAATTGCATGTCGTTTGTTTCACTTTTTCCTACCCTCCTTTGTCTTTAAATCCTCTTGATTTTTCTGCCATGATCTATGGGAATTGTTTGTGGCAAGGCTGACAACTATGTGCTACAGAATTTTTTGTAGCAATGATGGGCTAAGCCATGAGATGGGGTTTAGCCAACAGATGGCTGGTCTCTCATGGCCTGGTGGAGACCCTGTAAATTAAAATCACATCAGCCCATTGGGACTTTCCTGCGTTGATCTGTAGTCACCGGTTTTCCCAACAGCAGAGTGCAAGGTGCTCAGGCTTGGCGTTAAGTCCAGTACTGGTCTGTGGGAGGACAGAACACAAGGGGAGGGGAAGAGGGAACCAGAAACCAGTGAAGTTTGTCAGTCCCCAAAACCCATGTTTCTGCATGGCTGTGACTTCGGCACCTATCAAGATAGTGATGTCTGGTATCCTCTCCCTCTTGCCTTTCCACTTGTTGACATACCTCCACTGTCTTCCCAACTCCAGGTTCTTAGCTGTCTTCCCTTTCAGTACAAACTTAGGGGAAGATGGAGGGACAAGGGCTTGTGCAACACAATGCTAGATTATGGCAATTAGAATCCTGTTACAGTTCCACGCCCATGTGACTAGTACCTCATGAGCATAGTAGGTTCTTATCCAATGGGACCTACTGATTGGGAAGGTGGTTAAGAATAAGGTCTAGAGATGGCCTCAAGCCATGAAGTTAAGACCTGGATCTGAGTCCTACAAAAGCCTGGGACTGTTCGGATCCACCAAAGCTGCAAGATTCCAGGGTGAAATTCCAGGGGACACGCGTCTCCATGGAGGAACCCCACGGTTGAATTTGCTGCGATTAGGGATGAAGATTAGCCCCAAATCAAGCACCTTTGAGTACATTGCAAGAAACATCTGTGTAGTCCATCCTGTTGAGTCAGCAATTAGCAACCTGGGCTTTTGATTGGACCACAAGTGGCCCCCTTCATCTCAGTGGACCGCAAGATTGTTGTAACCAAGATAGTCTCCTGGGATAGAGTCGTTTTGCTAACTGCACTGGCGTACCTGCAATTTGCGGTGTGAGCTGATGGAACCGTAGCAGTGCTTTGATTGGCTACAGAGGAAGTACATGGCTCCCACAATAAATGTTGTGTGTAGTCAGTGTGCATTTCTCTTCCTGTGTCCTTGCTGTATGTGCATGTCACTTTAGTAATACTGGTGGGAAAAAAAAACTAGGCAGACAGAAACTAATGGAATCCAGCAACCCTGCACATGGGCAGCAGCAAACAAAATGTCTCGCGGGCCATGTGTAAAACCCTGATGGACTGCAGGTTGCCCACCATTGGGTTAGACACAAATGGGTGTTTAAGGGAACTAGAGAGCAGCTGAGAAATATTCCTCTGGACAGGAAGAGCTGCTGTTGCTCAGCCACGCTCTGCATTGGCAACCCTTAGCGTGCTCATTCAGGAAACAGAGGACTGGCGCTTGGTCACTTAGAGCTGAATGGGCTATTTCTAGTTCACAGACAGGGTACAAAGATACTGCAGGTCTGTGTCTGGTCTCCATAGCTGAGCTGGTCATGGTTGGCACCAATGGAAATGAGGAGAAATAGTTCCAAAAAGTCCCAGAGCAGACATGGGGTAGTGTGTCTGGGAGTCTAGGTGCACCATCAGGGCTCATCGTTTGTTCTGTTTGTCCAACACCACACACCCTGGGAGTCCTATAACAGGGCTGCCATGTGCTCCCGCCATACATATAAATAATAACAACATATGTGGGATGTGCAGGCTGTATTGAGGAGCCCTATCCTTGATCAGAGTTGCAGCCCAGATGCTGGTAGACATGAGCCCAGTTCAGTTTTACCTGTGCGCAGTGCTCCAATAACAAACTCCTGTGTATGTCTGATGATTAACGGGCCAGACCCTAAACTCCCATTGAAGCCAATGAATGTTTTTAACTGGGCAAAGACCTCAGGCTTTGATCAATAATCAATAACATGGTTATTATTCCAGGTTTTTCCTTGGAGAGAGGGTTCTATACAAGCTCCTCTCTGCTCCTTTGAGATGCGTGAGGGGAAAAAAATGAGTAAGGCCTCAGCTTTCAGGCTCAGGTTTCCAATGTGGTGGTGGAACATCAGTGAGAAGCAAATATTTGGCTAAGTACACCCTACAGCGAGCTGGTGTCCGGTATGACTGCACAGCTTGCCCATATGTTGTTACTTACACCTCAGTTCTTTTGAGTAATGAGGTAGAGGGCCCAGGCGAGAGCTGGCTTTTGTCAAGCCTCTATTTCAGTGGCGTTTAAATAAACCCATCCAGCGGCGCGTCTCGTGAACTTTCTCCTTCCATCCGTCTGCGCCGAACTGCTCGCTCCACGAAATGGATGAGGCCTTCATGTCTTCCTCAGTCCCCGGAAAATGAGCCAGTCCAGTTAACAAGAAATGGTGGCCGGTTGGAACACACATGACTGGTCTGGTGAAGACAAAAAGAAAGTTGAACATGATGAAGTTCCTGCTTCTGTGTCCCTGTGCACGGACAGGAAAGGACGGCTGGTTTATAACTGTTTATTGGAGTTAATGGTAATAAATTCCTCACTTGTGAGGCATTAACGTTAATGTTTTCATTCGGCGATGATTTAGGTTTTCCCTTTTCACGTTGTAAATCATGGTGTCCCAGGAGCACAGCAGGTCGAGTGCCTTACATAATGTTATGTTTGGGAGAGAGAAGTAACAGGCCAGTGAGAGAGCTCTTGCTGTACTGGATAGAAACAAAAGACTAGTTTTTAAAAAGGAGTCCTCCCAAATGCCTGGGACGGATGGACAGACAAACAAGTACACTGGAGCAGAAATGTGCACATCTCGGTTGTGGCGCTGGAGCAAAGGCCTAGTTTCCATAGCAACTTCCCAAATGTACTTGATGCTGAAGGGCTCCCTCCTGCTTCCTTCTTTGCTGAGTGTGAGCCCTTAGCTAATGAGCTGTGCAAATAGATATTGAGATTTAGTGTTTTTTATTTTGCAATTATAGACTTAGTGATTTGGATGAAAACTTTGGGGCCAAAGGTGCTACCTCTTTTCTGAATTCTAGTTTTTGCTTTGTGGCAAAGTTGGTTTAACTTCAGATTTGCTGTGAAATTTTCCAGGTAGAATAAAAGACACTAAAAATCTCCATACCTGCCCCAGTCCGCTACTAGTCCCATATGAAACCATAGAAGTCTGTCTGTCCTGTCTTGTTTTGTTGTCAGTCCACAATCATAGACTTCTTAGGAAAACCTATGATAACGAGCTAGCTCTCTAGAGAGCGGTCTGTCTCTGTCCATCTTTCTGATCTACTTCTGTTATGCCAATAACTATGTGACATCTATGAGAGTTCCATTAGGACAGTCTTCCTTTCTTCAGTAGATTTGTAACATCCCAGGATGACTGCATTTAGTCCTTTAGGTCAAGAGATGTTGGAGGAACACAGAAAAATTTCATAAGCCACTCAGCCTTACATCCAGTCTACTGTGTTGACTGGTTAAATGCTTTAAAAGAAGATGTATAAAACTCGCACTGTGGTCACGTCTTCTGTCATGCATCCCGGTGGACCTTTCTTCTTGACTTATCTCTGACTGTGAATGCAAACGTTAGATGACTTGTTTGTATTCAGACAAGCATTGCAGTTTGGGATACCGTGCAACATGTTCGGCTTTTGTAATGGAAGAGAACGGATATTTCACTGGATAACTTCCTCCATGTGATTTGCTGGCCATGAATACAAACTGCACCTTGGTTATTGGCCAACTATCAATCCTGGTAGCTAACCTATGGTAGATGACTACACTTTGAACTTGGCTTAATAGCCTCTTAACAAAAATTCTCATTGATGCCCCTCACCTCTGCTCTCCACTGCCTTCACTTCATCTACTTTCTTACTTACCTCCTAAAAGAATGCGATAGAGGAAGTCTGGCACAAGATCCATTTCAGATGATGCACACTGACAGTTGTTTAGTTTTCCATTTTCTGTGACACTGTCACTCATTCCATTCCTTTTTTTTATAAACAGTTCTAAATTTTCAAGGCACTGAAAAGTTAAACTAAGTTACAGAGCAGAGAGAAAGAGAGAAATATGGCTAAAAGAAAAAGAGGGGCAAGGAGTCCTGGAGGACGGAAAAAGGGAAGAGAGGAATGGGATGAGGTGCATCAGGAGAAGAGAAGAAGCGGAGGACACGAAGCAAATGTTTTGAGGAACAATGGAAGGAAAGACAGCCAGGAAAAGGTGCATGAAAGAGTTGAGCTTGGGGATGCAGAGAATACAGGCCAACGTAGTTTTCAACCAGAAAGCACACCACAAGCTTGCATGAAGTCTGCAGGGGATTTCTGGGTGCCACCAGCTTCTTCATCTTCTGGCCTTCAGATGACCTTTCATGGGACCGCTTTGCCCATGGGTCCGCCCCCCACCCACACATACATATGCTGCTTGACTCGCCAGGTGCTCCATTCTGCAGGCCACCATTGAGGATTTTATGGACCACCATCCTCCATGGGCCTGTGTTTTAGTGACATTGGGCCTCCTACAGAACTCTCTTGAGTTTGAGAGAAAGGGACATGCAGCAGCTTGAATAAGGGGAGATGACTGAGTGAGGGGTTTGATTCTGCAGTGTCACTGAGCAATGGTCTCAAATATTGCAGAGACATTAATATAAGCTGCATCTTCATTTCATCTGAGACAAGCACCTGTAGTCATGGGAGGTGCGTGAGTGCCCCTGGTGTCTCTCTTTCCCCTCCAGACAAGGCCTTCGTCTTTCAACAGAGGTTGATTGACCAAATTGTTTGGCCTCCATGCAAGACTTCCTGGGTGAAATTCTATGGCTGGGAGCGTCACACTAGATATAATGTAGTGGTCCTTTCTGGCCTTCAGCTCTGTGCTGTGGGGCTCAGGATGTATCCCTCGTTAGCTTGTGACTAGCCCACTAGGTTTCATTTTTTAACACATGCGAAAGGACTGGAGACTTTGGTTTGTTTTACTTTTTTAAATTAAGCCAAAGCTGGAAAAGAAAAACAAAAAAGCACAGTGATTTTCTTTGCAGGATAATGCAGCCCTCTGTTGCTGGCCTGTTGTGTGAGGACAGCCCTCTGCACTGATGCCTTGCTACAACTCCAGCCATGTGGTCTCTTATGTTCTTAGCTGAGACCTGGTGCTGCTGGCTGACAGTCTCCAATTCTCTTTTCTCACTGAGCAAGAACACGCCTGATGAAATAGGCTGTGACTCCTGTTGGCTCCAGTGTCCCAACTTTTTTGGCTCCACGGTGCCTCACAATGGGCTCTCCTGGGGCAACGCAGGTGTGCGGCCAGCAGGGAGGGTCATGGAGGTGCCGAGAGATGAAATCAGTGCTGTGTGGCGGGTTTGCCGGTGGGCCCTGGGGGTGAGTCGGGAGGGGGGAACCTCTCTGACTTCTCTGAACAGCTTCTATCTTCTCTGTAAAAACAGGCAGTCCTGCACCACTTTAAGACTCACACATTTATTTATTAGGTAATGAGCTTTTGTGGGTAAGACTCACTTCATCAGATTGTTAGCCACCAAACTTCATTCCCTAATAAATCAATTTGTTAGACTTTAAGGTGCTACAGGACTGCTTGTTTTTTCTGATGCTACAGACTGACATGGCGACCCCTCTGAGGCTCTTTATATGCCTGATGAGGCAGTGGGTGCTGAATGGCATGTTCTCTACCATTTCATGTCTCTCCGCAAATGTAATCTTAGGCTGTGGGTATGTTATGAGTTTTGTTGCAGGGAGGGTCTGACAGCGATATTTGTCTTGTGTGCTTCAGTCGTAACAGCATTAAGCTCTTCAGATGTTTCCAAAATTCTTTGCAAGCTGCCTAATCCTGACAACATGTGGGTATGTTGTTAAATTAAGCAGCGTAGCATTTACATTCACGTAGCATTTACAAAAGAGGGTAAGTAGGATTCCTGTTTTACTGATGGGGAAACTGAGTCACAGAACGGCAGTGTGTCTTACCCAAAGAGATGCATTATTGTTTATTAATTGTATTGCAGTCATGTGTAGGAGCCCCAGGGCTGAACTAGGTCCCACACTGCACTAGGTTCTATGCAAACAAGCACCAAGAATATGGTCCCTGGTCCAAAAAGTTTACAATCTAGCACAAGAGATAACTGGTAGATGCAGAGCAGAAGAGCACAGTGTGGATACAGCAAGACAAGTGACAGAGCTGGATTACACGTGGATGATCCTGGCTCCCAGCTCTGTGCTCAGTCCCTTAGGCCATGCTGCCTTGTTTTCTCTCCTGCCTCTGCTGCGGGTGTTTGAATGGAGCCTTTAGAGCTCCCTGGAGTCATCCTTGACCTCAAAAAAAAGACAGCATGAGTGCTGCTTGCCCATGAAGGAGCAGCACACAGAGCTGGAACAGACAGGAAAGTTGAGTAGCTTGCAGATGGTCCCTGGAGCATGCAGGCAACCCTTCTCTGTAGCCTTGCTTCTTGCAGGCTGGCGGGGCTGAGGGAGGCCCCATGCTGATAATGTACCGAAAGTAAATGAAATTAAATAAGTGAGCCAGCGCTCGCCTCTCCTGCCTCCCCTCCCTCCCCCCCCGGGTAATTCAATTCAAATGCTGGTACTGATGGGATCTCACAGGGGCTGCCTGCGTCGCCCCGCTGGGGCTGGGAATCTTAACGCCTAAATAAAAAGTTTCACTCAAGCATTTTTTATGCTCCTGCCAGCGGGATCAGTGAGCTGGCATTGGGCATGCTAATGTAATATTCATATGTGCAGGTTCCCCCTGTGTCCCAGGCAGCGCTGGCCCTTTTCATAATTATAAATGTCCCATAAAATGATATTCAGATCTGCATTAGCAAAAGAGACCTGGATTCCGATTAAAAGAAATTGCTTACCAGGCTCTTTCTTTTTAAACAAGTCAGATGTTAAAAGGAAACGCCTGTGGTGCGCCTGTTACTAAAGGTGCGGCATTAATGGCATGTAGGGCAGAGAGGTTGCGCTGGTGGCATCTGCCCCAGGGTTCTGACTAGCATTCCCTGTAAGCTGAGCGCTTGGGTTACTGCCAAGGAGAGATTCAGGTGCCACCTGTCTGATTAGCAGAGTGCCCACAGCCAGCAGCATATGCTTATGTTGGTGGTGCACATTTGCACATGCTTCAGTGCACATAACAAAATGTATTCCACCCATGGATGACAAAAATAGATGGAGCATTGTTTCTGAACAGCCCCAATCTCTGGGAAAGTGGTGGAGTCTGATGAGATCTGTTCAGCCGACCCATGTGACAATAATGAGGCACCTGCAGCAAAACCCTATGTCCCACTGTAGGAACACAGGAATTGTTACACTGGACTCCTTCCAGAGTCCTGTAATTGGCAATACCTGATGCAATCTGCTTTGGAGGAAGATGGTGAATTTCCACTGGATGCCAAATGGTTTTTGTCGGGTTATACCCTGAAGCTTGTTTCCCTCCTAGCACTCTCTTATTCATTTGCTAATATTTACTTGGATGCCATGAGGTAGTTTTGTTGTCCAAACAAATGCCCATTCCTGTGTTTGAACCCTTGGCCTCAGCAGTATCTTGCAACAGTGAGTTCCACAGGTTATTGCAAGAAAAACATTCACGTGAATCTGGTTTTCACATGCTACATTCTGTTTCACAAGGAAAGGCCAGATCTGTGCTCAGCTCCAGGTCTGCTTAATAGGGTGAAATTCATCCCCAGGACAGAGGGCCTGTGTGAGGTTTGTGCACCACTCAGGCCCTCAAACTAGAATTTAAGTGCTGATCTCTCCCCAGAAGGAGTTTCATACTAGGGTAAAGTGGCTTCAGTGGCACAATGAGGATTCTATCCCTGTTACAGATCTGCCTCTGTGCACAGCCCTGGTTCCCAGCAATAGCAAGCACAGTGTTGTGCATGTAGTGGAAATGTTTGTACAAAGTCAGACTTAGTGCATTTGGTGCTGCTCTCATGCCTGGGGTTTGCCCCCAGAGCCGGGGCTGGGGAATCATAGCAGCCCCAGAGTTTGCAAACTATAAAACACAAAAACGAAAGGCATCTGAAAAAGAGGGAACTGACACTAGGGATGGATTAGGCTGGGAGAGAGGCAGGCTAAGAAAACAGGAGCAACCCTTCTGGGCTGGGGTTCTGGGAAGTAACTCATACTTAAAAGGCTACCAAGCTCAGGCACGGGAGAGATGATTAGCAGCATTTAGCGAGTCATTTTTTTATTGTAGATCAGCACAAATTATTAAGCCACAAAGCAGGGAAGGGGGTATTCTCAGTGGCAGGCCTGGGGTTGTGGAATTCCTGAGCAGGCTGGATTGGGGGCAGGAGATACAGTCTGGTCAGTCTCACAGCACCATGCAAAGCACAGCCTCTCCTCTGAAAGTCTTGCGACCGCTGAGCGGGGTTTGGCCTGGGTGCTGGAGTCTCTGCATAAGGCTCTGTGGCCTGGGAGATGAAGGAGGTCAGAGTAAATCAGCAGTTCTCAAACTTCATTGTGCTGTGACCCCCTTCTGAGAGTGCAGAGAAAGTGGGGTGTGTGCGGATTTATTCCCTGAGTTAGGTTGCATGTATTTCCTTAATGCCCTGTAGTAACCCCAAGTGCGTGCCTCAGTTTCCCTAAGCACAGCATCAACACATAGTGGTAATGGAAGTTTCAGGTTAATAACTTCTCACACGTGAACAATGGAAGTCCCAGCTCTTTATAACCTAGGCCACCAGGTGACACCTTTCTTCCCTGGAAAACAGGACAAAGGAGGGAGCAGGAGCCTGGCTGGTTTAAATTGGAACTCGGCAGTCAAGAGGCGGTCAGTCTTGTCTGTCTGAAAAGGAACAAAGAAGGGCCCAGGCCCTGGCTCAGGGACCCCTCTGAACCCCCTCTTCCCAAAATTTATTGTATTGTCTGCTTCTGGTTTCTGTGCTGACACGTCTGTTCTACACTGTGTCCCTGTCGCCTAATAAACCTTCTGTTCTACCTGCTGAATGAGAGTCACGTCCAACTGTGGATGGGGTGCTCAGCCTGGGGACCCCACACTTTAGCCAAGTCCCGCCATCCTAGCGGGTGGACCCAAACACAAGAGCTCCTTCAGCCCAGGCAGGAGGGCTGTAACCTGAGCCCTGCTGCCCAGAACTTAAGCTGTCCCACTTCAGCCCTGAGTGATGGGGGTCTGTCTTTGGCCCCAGCCCTCAGCAAGTCTAACACCATCTCAGGTGATCCCATTAAAATGGGGTCGTGACACACTTTGAGGTCCCAGCACATGGTTTGAGAACCCCAGGTCTGGATGATGGTCGTTGTCCCCGCTGGCCGTGATCCTGCCTGATCCTGCCAGGTGGCAAAAGTGTCTCACAACTTGCTGACTCCTCCCTGCCCCTGCAGCTCTCATTGGAGGCAAGTTAGTGCTTGAGAAGAGCGTCTCTGCTCCCAGACCCTTTGTGCAGTGGGGAGGAAGGGTATCTTGAGTTGCTGGCTCAGTGAAGCTGCAAGTGGCCCTGACCCCACAGCTGTGATGTGGAGCTATCCTGGAGGCACCCCCGTGACTAGCTGCTCACAGACAGTCTGTGCCAGCCACTACCATTCTCAAGTCCTGTGCATGGAGGAGGGCTGGTATGGGAACTGATGGCTGAAAATCTACTCAATATTTCAAGGCAGGTGGGGGCTGGCAGCCAATAGAAACACAGGCAGCCTATGGTGCATGGCTGTGGGCACTCTGCTAATCAGTTGAGCGGCAGTTTAGTCTCTCCTGGGCAGCGCCCCAGCCGTCAGCTTACAGGGATGGTCTCTGCCTGCACAGCGTGGGGCCGGACCCAGGGGGACTGCAGCACAGCTTAATCCTGCTGTCACTAGGGCCAGACCCACAGCACGAGGGAGGAACTGCTGGCTTTGTTGAGCTTTGGATCAGGCCCTAAATGAGGGATGTCCCTGAAATCACCAGAGCCAATTTCCTGGTGCCCTGCCCCTCGTGCAGATACTTACACCACGGCAAAGTGGCTGTGCAAAGTGCAGGGCAGCGGACTCTTTGGCGTGAAAGCCAGCGCTCCCAAAGAGAGCTGCCTGCTTACGATGGCCATGAAGAAGGTGAAGGTGCTGTTTTGGATCCCACCAGAGAGGCTCAGGGCTGTAAATTTTGGGTGCCCCAAGGATGCACTACAGGGCTGGACACAGTGAAATGCACTTGAGACAGAAGGAGGTGGGCGTTGAAATAAAGGAGTGTGTGCCCCAGAACCTAGGTGTGGCTATTGACCCTGGTGTGCGTGGCCAGTGGTGGGAATTCTGCATCATACTAATGTGTCAGAATGAGCTGCCCTATTGTTAGTGAATCCTGCAGTTGTCACCCAGAGCTCTTCCCATTTTTCCGCTGTCAAATTCACCCTGCAGACTTGTTCTGTGTATTACCATGGCCGGAGCTGTCTTGTGCATAGGATGGTTCAGGGCAGATGCCCCAGGCCCTGTGCTTTGGGGGGATCTGCACAGCAGCCTCAGCCATCCTATGGATGGGACCCACAAGCCCAGAGTGGTCTGGGGGATTACCTGGGGAGCTGGCGCAACAGGGGTTGCCCCTCACACACACCCCACCCCTGCTGTGCTCCCACATCCATCTTCCAGCCAGCTGCACTCAGCTTCACTACTGGGCTTATTTCCCCATCCTGCTCTGTTCCCCCCGAATGATGCAGGGCTTGAGGGAGCAGACTGGGGCTAGGGTGCTCCATCTCCCTCTGCCATGGGGAAACAAAGCAACCTTGCTGGGAGATGGACAGCAGGGCAGAACAGGCTGCTGGATTGCTCCAGATGCCATCACCACAGTGAATGAGGCAGGGCTGACCCTCCCTCTGCCCCATGTCAGGCTGTCCAGCTCATCCCCTGGCTCGCATAGCTCGGGAGAAGGAGCTTAGGGGAAAGGGTAGAAGTGGAGATGGAGGGGGCAGAGCAGGGGAGATGCTTGGGGGGAAGGGGTGAACAGGGCTCACTTGGTACAGGTTGCCCTGCGCCCCACTAAGAAATTCCCTAACTGTGTTTCTGCCACTTTCTGCCCCTGTCCTGCTTCCCTCATAGCCAGTGAAATTAAAGTCTCCTAGTGGAGCTGTTGGATGGGCATCTCAGAACCTCAAAAATTTTTGGTCTGACAATATTCTTTGCAAGCCTTGTTCTCAGTGCACCTCTTACAGATAAAGGCTAATGTCCACTCTAGGCTGGACCCTTCAAGCACTAGCTGGTGTCCAGAGGGCTAGAGTATCCCATTTGGGTGTGATGCATACAGACGGTTTCATATGTGAGGCCAGGCTATGCATGTGTGTGCACATGCTGGCTGCATACATGTTTGTGCGCAAATCGGGTGTCTGCAGTTATGCATGGCAGAAACAGAGCACTGCCTGCAGGTAGGAAATCTTTTGTGTATTTCAAGAGACTTTGCTTTGCTCTCTTTAGAGTGGGATGACGCCCTTCAGAAACCAGCTCAAGAGCTGGGGAACGTTTTGAAGCAAGGATACTTGGAGAAGAGGTCCAGAGGTAACAATTGAAAAAATCAATTTTCAGGTGACCCATAACAAGGGGTAGCTGGATTCTTACTCCTTAAAAATGCTATATAAATAATTCTGAGTGTGGGGTGGTGGTTGTGGGGGTGAAGAGATTTGTGTTCTGTTTTGTGTTTTATTTCGCAAATTCAAATCTGGTCTTCTCTGGAAGGCTCTATGGACGACTGGAGAACTTAATAAGCGTATGACAGCAGTGATTCCAAGATGACACCTGATAAACCAAAAGGGAAAGACTTTTAAGTCAAGAGCTATAATGTACCTTGGGTGGGAGTTTGAAAAGTGCCAAAGTGATTTACGAGCTTGAGTAATATTGGCAGTCAATTGAGTTATGTACCTAGATCACTCTGAACATTTCGGAAAAGCCCAGCCTTTACTCAAGCTTAATACTCACTGTATTTAACTAAAGCCCGTGGAAGGAAAGATCATCATTGACAGACTCCACTGTAATAGGAGTCTTCCAAAGAACTCTCCAACCAAAATCGGGTAAATAAGATTTCAGTTCTTGATTATCCTGAATGTGAAGAACAAACAGGAAAAAAAAAAGCTTTCTGCAAGGCAGGGTGCATGGAACCTCTCAGGGTTTGTTTGAGGGGTACAACTTTGCAGGTTGTCATTCTACTCAATGAGCAAAGCCCAGAAATTAGATTAAACAGTGTCGTCACTAGGGAGAAAAGTGGGAGTTTAATCTCACGTTAGTTACCAGGTGTTAGCTAAACTGAGTTAAGAATGTGCCTTTTTTCCAGTGAAGGTGTGCCCCTGGGGGTCAAGGATGTGGGGTAGGATCTGGGGGCATCAGCACCATATCAAGTGCTCAGTTTGAGGATTGCTAAATTTGGGGAGGCAGGGAAGGAAGACTTACGCTGACTGTTCATACACAAAAGAGATCCTGAGACCTTACCCATAGTGCATGTAAAATCTCCTCTCTTTGTTTCGTGTTTCCTCGCAGATCACGGTTTCTTCAGCTCAGAGTGGCAGAAGCGATGGTGTGTTCTCACCCAGAGGACCTTTTTATACTATGCCAATGAAAAAAGTAGGTGGCAAAACACCTGCCTTGCATTCTCCAAGCAGCTTGAGGTGTTGGGAGCTCAAGTGGACTGGGACAAGCCAGGACAGGTCCTTGTTTAGCACTAATGTCTCATGGGGAGATAGTTTCCGAGCATTCCCTGGGGCTTCGGGGGACACATATGGCCCCAGCAAATTGAGTTCATTCCTTAGTTTGCTATACTGAATCCTGTCATTTTTTTGAGATTTGTATTAAAGTAGTGACAAGGGGATGCATTGTGGCTTACGCTGTGAAGCGGAGAGGTTGTTATCTCTTTTGTGTTTCATTCCCTCTTACGTAGCTGTGGATGTTCTCATCAGTCATACAAATCACTAATCTTTGGAAGAAGATTTAACCCTGCTTCGAGCTCTTCGCCTGTGGGCTGTATTGTGGTAGTGAGTTCCACACTTCAAGTTCCTCCTCTCCAGTTTGCACAAAACAAGGTGTTGGCTGCCATTTGCAATGGTGCCTAAGGGGTTTGGATGTGCAGTTCTTCTTACACGTCACAGCTCAGCCCTTAAGAGTCCACTGCTTCCAACTGTCAGTTTCGCACGTGAAGCTCCTACTTCTCATTTCATGCAGCTGGCAAATAATTAGGATGTGCTGGAGGGTAGTGATGCTGATGCTGAAAGAGGCATCAGCTGTAGACACTGTTAGAAAGACCGTGGCTATGTTTGATTTCAGTGTACTTATTAGTGAAGAATGAAAGACAAGAAACATGGGAGTCGAACCGTGTTTAAATAAAATGCTGAACCAAGTTGTTCATTAGGCGCAAGCAGGGCTTTAATTCCCCAAGTGACTGCATATAATCCATGTGTCAGTATATATAAATATTTTGCAGTTATGCTCCATCAGGTACATATAAACACACAGCTAATACCTCCAACAGAGTTTGGCGCAGCTAGATGTATGGGCTTTGTTATGCAGTTCTGTCCATCTGGAAATGCTGCATGCTGACCACAGTAATGCACGCGCAACCAGACACATTGTATTCTTTGTTTTATGACAACTTTTCGGCTCTTCAGACAAGATTAAAATCCTTCAGCGCTGACAGGAATGGCTTTGTCTTTCTCTAGCACACTTCTTCTGCGGGATCTCAGCACATGTTGAAAAAATTAATAATTAAGTTTTACAGCCCTAGTTGCCTGCCGGGGTAGATCTGTTTCTAAAGAGACATTATTAAAGGTACCAAAGGAAACCATCCCACTGTATAGAAAACAGAAGGAGGGTAACAGACTACCCTGGCCTAAGTCTTCAATGACCTGAAACATAAAAGGATCCTACAAGTGGAAATAAGGACAAATTACAAAAGATGACTTTAAAAAAAAAACAAAACACATGCAATCATGTAGGGACAAAATTAGAAAGGCCAAGGCAGAAAATGAGATTAAATTAGCTAGGAGCATAAAGGAGAAATGTTTTACAGTAAGAAAGGAGAGAATGACCAAGTGCTCTCCACCCCTCAGCCTTGGGCCTGCCCTACTGACTCTTCCTACCCCTCTTCCACCTCTAGCCCTGCCCTTCCCCCAAAATCTCCACTTCCTCCCAGCCTCTTCCCACACTTCATCCACGCTCTTCCCCTTTTCTTCCTGCATGCTGCAGAACAGGTGCATGCAGGAACCTCTGGGAGGACAGGGAAGGAGTTCATGGGTTGGGTCATCAGCAGGTGGGAGGGGCTGAAGAAGTGGGGAGGAGAGGAGGGTGCCAGTGGACACTGAGCACCCTGGAGCACTCACAGAATGAGCATCTATGAACATAGTGAGCATCAGTGTCAGGCGGACAGATCTGAGGCTAAAAGCAGGAGCATAAGTTGAGAATGACGGAGGCCAGTTAGGTATTTTGGGGTCAGAAAGGCCTGATGAAATAATCCCAGACTGCCAAAGGAGCTGGCTGAAGACGTTTCTGAGCCATTCACTGTTATCTCTGAGAATTCACCGAGGATGGGACAGATCCCAGAGGACCAGGAAAGAGCAAACTTGGTGCCTATCTCTAAAAAGGGGATTGAGGACCACACAGGGTATTAGAGACCCATCAGCTGGACTTTGGCACCCAGAAAGATAATAGAACAAAGCAAAAAATCCATTTGTAAGCCACTAGAAGAAAATCCCATGATCGGTAACAGTCCAAATGGATTTGCACAGAACAAATCATGTCAAAGCAACCTCATTAGGCTTCCTTCAACAGGTTAACAACCTTTGTGGCTAAGCTGGGAAGCTGTAGGTGTGAGCCGCCTCAAACATAGTAAAGCTTTTGATTTTTGTCTCAGAAACAAACCAGAGAAACATACCCTAGGAGAACCTTTCATATGGTGAGCACACAACTGGTCAAAAAAGCTACCCAGAGTGGTTCTCCATGTTTCACAGGCAAACTGGAAGGGCCTATCGAGTGGGGTCCTGTAGGGATCTGTCCTGAACTGGTGTTATTCGGTATCTTCAGAAATAATTTGGACAGTGCCAAAGTAAGTACATTTGTAAAGTCCACAGATGATACCAACCTAAGCCTGGTTGCAGGCACTTCAGAGGACAACATTCAAATTCAGAATAATCTCCAAAAACTGGAAAAAGTGATCTGAAATAAATAGGATTAAATTCAATGAGGACAAAGGACAGAGTACTACCCATAGGAAGGAACAACTGCAGATACAATACAATGCAAATACAGACTGGGAAACGACTGCCCAGGAAGGAATATTGTAGAAAACAATCCAGAAGTGATAGCGGGTCGCAGGCTAAATATGAGTCGTCAACTTTCCGCTAGTTCAAACCGTGTTGATGTGATTCTTGGAGGTATTAGCAGGAGCGTTGTAAACAAGATACAAGAAGTAATTCTCCCGCTCAGCACTGAAAAGCAGTGAAGTCTTGTGTCCAGTTCTGAGCCCCAGGCTTGGGGAAAGCTACAGCCAAGTTGGTGGGAGTCTATCCTAGTGGTTCGAGCAGCGAGCTAGGAGCCAGGACTTTGGAGTTCTATCCACCCAGCCCCAGAAGAGAGCGGGAGTCTAGTGTTTTGAGTGGAGGGAGCCAGGAACCCCAGGCTCTATCCCACCCCCAGAGGTGGGTGAGAGGAGGGAGGTTGGGAACCAGGACTCTTGGGTTCTATACCCCCACCCCAGGGAGAGGAGTGAGAGTCTAGCTTAGTGGTTAAAGCAGGGAGCTGGGAGTCTCAGGTTCTATCCTGCCCCTGGGGGCGGGTGGGAGTCTAGTGGTTAGAGTGGAGCAGGGCTGGGAGCCAGGATTCTTAGGTGTGTCTCAGAGCTGTGCACCAGGAGTGCCATCCCATGCTCTGCACATACATCCCAGTGTGTGGTGGTGGTGGCGGCAGCAGCTCTGGTGGGTTGCAGGCATCAAGTTGAGGCTTGGGGATGCCTGGCCCAGGGGGAGTGGGAGGGATTGGGTTAGAGTGGGGGTGCTGGGGAAGGGGATTGGGTTATGGGAGGGGGGTTGCTGGGGGTGCCTGGCTTTTGGGGAGAGGAAGGGTGTATATATATATGTCTGTATAGAGAGAGAGAGTGAGAGAGGGTGTGCTGTGAAATTCTAATGAGTAAAGAAGTGTGCCACAATGTGCTAAAGGTCTCTGAGCACTGGTATAGGTAACTACACAGACAGTCCTGTCGCAGTACAGCGGACTGGATGACCTATCACAGTCTCACATTGCTATGATTCTGTGTATCACCCTCCCACGTTTTGCAGATGCAGAAACTGAGGCACGGATCCAAACACCTCCCTGCAAATCGGTGGCAAAAGCAGGAATAAGACCCTGGTGTTGTGCTGTATCCTCTAGCTGTGCTCTCTCCCTTTGCACAAAAATAGACCAGGTAGTTGCCAGTTCCAATAAGGAAAGGATGGGACAGGTTTGCAGCTGGTGTACATTGGACACAGGTCTGTTGACAGCAGTAGAGCCTTGGTCATTCACACCAGCTGAGGATCTGGTCCAATTAGTATACAAGGCAAATTCTCAACCCCCTCATTAAATAAAAAAGCAGTAAAGTAGCAACAGTGCTACTTTACTGCTTTTTTGTTTTAATAGTATATAGACTAGCACAGCTTTCTCTCTGTTATCCTCGTTAAATAATTTCTCTTCCTATTCCCGAAGCCATTAATTCTTCACCAGCTGAATAATCATTTGTAATGTATTTGCTCAAGTACCCAGAGGTCTGTGCTTCAGGACAACTCACCTTAGCTGTGTCTACACGTGCACGCTACTTCAAAGTAGTGGCACTAACTTCGAAATAGCACCCGTCGCGGCTACACGCGTCGGGCGCTATTTCGAAGTTAACTTCGACATTAGGCGGCGAGACGTCGAAGTCGCTAACCTCACGAGGGGATCGGAATAGCGCCCTACTTCGATGTTCAACGTCGAAGTAGGGACCATGTAGACGATCCGCGTCCCGCAACGTCGAAATTGCCGGGTCCTCCATGGCGGCCATCAGCTGGGGGGTTGAGAGATGCTCTCTCTCCAGCCCCTGCGGGGCTCTATGGTCACCGTGGGCAGCAGCCCTTAGCCCAGGGCTTCTGGCTGCTGCTGTGGCAGCTGGGGATCCATGCTGCAGGCACAGGGTCTGCAACCAGTTGTCGGCTCTGTGTATCTTGTGTTGTTTAGTGCAACTGTGTCTGGGAGGGGCCCTTTAAGGGAGCGGCTTGCTGTTGAGTCCGCCCTGTGACCCTGTCTGCAGCTGTACCTGGCACCCTTATTTCGATGTGTGCTACTTTGGCGTGTAGACGTACCCTCGCAGTGCCTATTTCGATGTGGTGCTGCGCAACGTCGAAGTTGAACATCGACGTTGCCAGCCCTGGAGGATGTGTAGACGTTATTCATGGAAATAGCCTATTTCGATGTTGGTACGATGTTGGCTTCACGTGTAGACGTAGCCCTTGTGTGTCTGTGTGAGCCTGACAACCTTTCCGTTCTTGGTACAGACCCACAAGGGTTGATAGAAGGGCCTCTGCTTTGTTGGCTCTTTGCCCAACAGGGAAGATGCTACAACCCTTCTCCTGAGGATACAGATGCTAACATCAGGAGCTTAAGATCTTTCTTTCCACTGAACTTGATGAGCCACCTCTGGGCAGGGCATGGCTCTGTGCCTCAGTTTCCCCACCTGTGAAATGAAGGTAATACACCTTCTGTGAAGCATACTGAGCTCCTTCAGTGAAAGGTGCTGCTGCCCTGCAATGCCAGTGTTGTTATTTATTATTGTAGGCAAACAGCCAAAAGATGCTTTCCCCATTGAGCAATACACGGCCCAGCTGGCTTTTCACCTGCGCAAAGACTCCCGAAAAGAGTCCTGTTTCAAACTCCTCTGCCCTGGCAAACGCAGCTACGAGGTAGGATCCAGAGAATAAATGGTCCTTTTTAGAGGCTCTCTGATTCCCCAGCCACTTTGAGCATGAGAACTCTGCATGTATGGTACAACTCCCTGTACCTAGTGTACTAGCGTCCAGTGCTTCCTGTAAGTTGAGCACTTGGGCAGCTCTCCAGTTGAGATTCAAATGCCACCCAACTGATGAGCAGAGTGCTCACAGCAACCCACATGTGTTTCTACGGGTGGTGCACATCTGCACATGCCTGTAACAAAGTTTATTCTGCACACGGATGAAAAAAAACTAGAGGGACTATCCGGGTAGCATTTCTGCTATTTATTGTCTGGTCTGCCAGATCTGGGGATTGTCTGAATTTCTGCCTGGGCTGAGACCTTTGTCCCCATCATCAGTCCCGATTCCATGGCCAGAGAAAAAAGCTGGAAAGTTTTGGTGCCTCTTGTTCTTGAAAGCTGATGTCTGTCTGGAAAGCTCATCTTGACTGAAATCTTTCCAAGTATCTCTTGTGACCTGCTGCACAGTGTCCAATCGGCCCTGCTTTGCTGAGCAATACTGATGGGGGCCAAAAACTTTGCTGGGCCCCTGGGCAAAGTGGGGGGGCATCTCTGTGATCCTGGAAGGGGCAGGGCCAGAGGCGGAAGGGGTAGGGCTTGCGCAATGAGACCTGAGTACCCTCTTTGCTCCTCCAGTGCTGTGCTCTGGCGGTGACTTAAAGGACCCAGGGCTCTGGCGACTGCTGGGCCCTTGAATTGCTGGGCCCCCTTTAAGCTCCCTGCCCACCTCTATGAGCAGGCCTGGACACTGACCTCTATTCCCACCCGGAGAGTCTGGTGCTCTGCAGCTTTGCATCTCCTGTGGGTCTTCATACCAATACAAAGCGGAAGTAAAACACAACCAGGGCCAAAGCATTTTGTCCTCATCTGACTCAGCAGCAAATGCAAACACAAGCTGCAAAGTGCTCAAGAAACAGGGTCCGGGAAGCTTAGTGGTAAAAGGAATGTTGCAAACCTCATTCACACTGGCTGGAAGGGGCTGAGCCTGGTCCCCAGCTCCCTCTGCTGCAGTGGGCAAGGCTAGAAATGGCTATAATAGAAACGATCCATAAACTTTGAAGCTGAACATCCCTGAATTTCTGGAGGGAGCGAGAGGGCTGGCTCTGGGATTGTGGTTGAGTCTCAGTCATATCACTACTTGGAACATTTTTTTTCTGCTGATTTCAAATCACCTGAATCATGAATCCAATCTGACATCCTCCAGGTAGGTCAGCAGCATCCTCCCACTTTTACAGATGGGGAAACAGAGCCATAGAGGGGTGACCCGAGGTCACCCCCGGGGTAAGTGGTAGGCCCAAGAATAGGATCCAGGAGTCCAAGTCAGCTGCTGTACCACTAAATAAGTTGCCCGAGCCAATAAGAGAATCCCGGAGCCTTGAATCCCAGGCCCCTGCTCTAGCAGTTTGTCTTCACGGTTTGCTTAAGACATTAATGGCATAACAAATGAATTCTCTTCCTAGTTTACAGCTTCCAGTCCTGCGGAGGCCAAAGACTGGGTGGATCAGATCCAGTTCTTGTTAAAGGGTGAGTAGCCCTGGAGCCAATGTATTTGACTTTACAGTTCATGCAGAGAGTCCGGGGCTGTTGTCTGCAGACAGCTTTGCCCTAGCCACTTCCACTGGCCACCCACCACTTCCCTCGCTAGATCTCAAAGAACTTGAGAACTACTGAGGAATTAGACCTCACAACCTTCCAGGGGGATATCTGTATTATTGGTATTCCCATTGCACAGATGGAAACATCTAGAGATATCTAAAGTCAGGGGGCAAGTCAATGTCAGAGCCAGGGAAAAAAACCAGCAGTCCTGATTCTTAGCCCCCTGCTGTAAAGCCAGACAGTATTCCCCCTGGGAAGCTGGGCTTCGAACCAGTGTTGCCTGTAAGCTGAGTGCTCAGATGATTTCCCAGGAGAGATTCAAGTGTCACCCAGCTGATTAGCAGAGCCATGGCAGGCAGCATATATTTCTGTGGGTGGTATACACCCACATATGCCTCGGTGCACACCAAAAAATTATTCTCACCCGGGGTGGTAGGGAGCACTGCTTAGAACATAGTCATCTCCCCTCTTGGTCCTGTTCTTTCACTCCTAGCAAATCCTTCCACTCTACTGCAGTTCTCTCCCAGTACTGATGCCTTTACATTCGTCTCCACAATAAATGAAGGAGTCAAAAGGAATAATGACAAACAGGATGCGACCAGAGTTCCCTGTGAGCTGAGCACTTGGGTAGCTGCCCAGGAGAGAGTCAGGCGCCACCCAGCTGATTAGCAGAGCACCCACAGTGGGCAGTGTTTCTAATGGTGGTGCACATGCTTTGGTGCACATAACAGAATTTATTCTGCCCAGATGTGAAAAATTAGAGGCAACCAAGGCAGCCCATTGAGGATTAAAAACCTAATTTGTGATGACAGAGGATTCACCGACCTGTTGTCTTCTTAGTGGGATGCTGGCTGCCTGCTTTTTTGGCACCCTCTGCTGGCCAGTTCCTGGGGCTGGCACTGCCCATGGTGTGTAGGAAGTCATCCCTGGGCAAAGCTGCTATTGACCATCTCCAGCCATTCCCCCATTAGCTACCATGACCAAAAGTAGCAGGAGGGAGCTTGAAGTATGGAGGAAAAGGGCCCAGTCATCTAGCCATGATTATTGGACTGTGGTCTTCTGTTGTGGGAGAGAAAGGCTGTTGTTGGAGGTACAAGCACCGCCAATTCCACTCCCTGTCTCTGCTATGGAGAGAGCCAACCCCTGTGAGTTGTTTTTGACAGAAGCTTCCTATGCACTTGAGTAGGGCTCAAAAACTATTTGGAATTCATGCTGTGGCTTACCACAAAGGGCCAGATTCTGACCTCGGTTTTACTGTTGGAAATCTGAGGTCACTTCTCAGACTTCACCACAGTGGCACCAGATTTACATCAGTTTAGCAGAAGTCTGAATCTAGCCAGAGATGTGGAAATCTCCTAGACAGGGAAGGTGGCTTTGCTTTATTTTATGTACCCTACAAGACAGTCCAGTCTGTCTCTTAAAACCTTGGCCCTGCTGGTGAGTCAGTTTCATCTCTATCTCTGTGACAAGTCCACTGTCTACATTTCCTTTGCTCTGTGCTATGTTGGGGTCAGTCTCCTTAGCAGTGTGTCCTCTGGGCAGTGGCAGATTAGACTCCGAACCAATGGGGGCTGTGCCCAGGTGCCAGCGTTCCGTGTGAGCTTTGGGCAGCTGCCCAGGAGAGATTCAGGTGCCACTCCACTGATTAACAGAGCGCTCGCAGCCCGCACCCTGTAATTCTATTGGTGGTGCACATCCACACAGGCCTCGGTGCACAGAACAAAATTTGTTCCACCCATGGCTGGAAAAAAATAGAGCGAATCTTGCAAGGGACCCTAGGAAGATGGGGGCTCCTGCACCCTGACCCACTCTGCCTTCCCAGCACTCCTGACAGGGAGCAAGTGTGAGGGAGAGGTGCTTGTCCTGGAAGGAACGTGAGGGAGCAGAAGGGACAATCTTTTGCACTTTGACCCCATTTCCCTGGCAAAAATGCTGGGGAGGCGTTCCCACTTATTTTGGCCCAAGGTCCCTCACAAAGGCCTCATCCTCCTTTGCCTCTGGGTGAGAGAGAGGCTCATTAAGAAACCCTCAGTCCCATTTTCCTGTGTGAGAAGCAGCATAGCTTTTCCCCCTGGGATTCCCTCCCTTTCCCCAGTGTTTCTCATCCCTCTTCCTGACCCTCACCCCATGTACTCCTAATGTGTGCATTAATCCAGACACTCATGGGCTGTACGTGGGGTGGTCCAGACTAGTCTGTGCTGGAGAATGGGATTTGTGATGAGTGCTGCGGGGATGAGTAGCCTGACTTTCCTGGTATATTTCAGCCCACGCATTTAACACCATGATTTATTTTCCTTTGATTCCTTTCTTTCTTTTACCATTTCCTCCCCATCTCCCCCGGCCAGACATGAGCTCCCTCACCATCCCCTACGATGAGGAGGAAGAAGAGGAGGAAGAAGAGCCCTACGATGACATTGATGGCTTTGACTCACGACATTCTGAATCCTGTAACAATGCCCTCAGAGTGGAAGAGGAGAAAGTTGCGGTGGCAGCCAATGGGGAAGAGGATGAGGACATCTATGAGGTTTTACCAGGTGAGCCATCAGGCAATGCAGTGAAGAAATGCACTAAGCGGTCGCAGGGGGCTGCAGGCGCAGCAGGGGGCCTTCCATTCCCCCACACGCTGGGAGGAGGGTGGCTGTTTCATTAGAACATTTCTACCCAACATAATGTGTTTGGATCAAAGTGGCTTTTCCCAGCTCTGGTCCATCTGGTGGAACAGCTCCAGGCCAGCAGATACCAGCTGGACAGGTGGAAGGCAGCTCAGGATGCAGCCTGGGCTAGGGGAAGAACAGAAAGGGCCAGTTAAGCTGCCAGGTGGAGGCAGTAGGGAGTGAAAGCAGGTAATCAGTGAGGGCCAGCTGACCTCGTTGCGAGAGTGCTGGCAGAGCTTAAAAAGCTGTCCCAGGCAGGGGAGGGGGAGAAATTGAGTGAGGACATGGGTGATGTGATGTCATGTCATGTCATGTCATGTCATGTCTCGTCTCCCAGAGATGGTAGTGGGGGAAGTGTACCTGAGCTCCCCTCCCACCAGTGAGACTGAAGCCCTGACCATGGTTAAGGGGGAAAGGACTGACCAGCAAGCCCAGATTGGCAGAAGTGGATGCCCTGCAGCTGGAGTGACCATCTGTCCCATATTGGGTGGGACAGTCCTGTATTTTGGATGCCAAAAAGGTGTCTTGACTTATTTTTAAAAAGGGTTAAATTGTCCTGTGTTCAGGCTGTTTTCTGTGACCTTTTCCACCAGCAGCTGCCCAGATACAGCTGCTGGCAGAAGTCACTTCCCTGAGCCTTGGGGAAGCCAGGGGGAGTGTGGGCAGCTGCCGTATCCCTGTGGCTTCCCTGGGGCTCCCAGAGAGCACTGGTGTCTGCCCCTTCCCTGGGGCTCCCAGGGAGGCTGGCAGCTGCAGCTTTCCCAGGGTTTCAGGGCAGAGCCAGAGACTACTGCTTCCCCAGAGCTCCTGGTGAGTGCTGGCAGCTGCTGCCTCCTTCCCAGCTCCCTGGGGCTTGACAGAGGTGGGAGGAGCTGCCTCTCCCCCCATATCTCCCTGTTCCATATTTGGGACAGGGAGATAGGTTGCAGGTAGGGCAACCATAACTTCTCCAGCAGAAGAGAGGTGTGGGACCCTGGCAAGACCCAAGGATATCCTGCAACGCTGTTCCATCACAAGAGTTAACCCCTTTGCTCCCAGGGCATTGGATTCTCTGGAGCCTCTGAAATCAAGGTGCCTGCTCTAAGCTAACCCAGATGACTGGGTTCAAAGCAGGAGAGGATCACAGTAGTCCTGGCTGAGCCTGTGATGCAGCTTGTGGTCTTGCCAGGGGCCGTAAATAGCAACATTCAAGACATACAGTAATGCCTCCCAGTGGGTGTGAGAGCAAATCCAGGTGTAGCAGCCAGCTCAGGGACTCCAGAGTAAAGCCAGACAGTTCAGAAGGGCCATGCGCCCTGCGCTATTCCTGACACTAAAAAAGCCCAGTGGGATCTGTCCCAGAGCCTGACATTCACACAGCCAGGCTGGCAAGAGACTGTGTTCCCAAGCTGGCTTGTTGTAACTCCTCAGATCTATGCCCTTCTGGACCAGAGTGAGTCTGTCCATGATGGAATCAGGCAGGCTTGTGCATCCTCACCTGTTCGATCAGCAAGGTGGCTAGAAAGTGCAAGCGCATCCATGACACAAGCTGCTGTTAGCACCCCTGGATGTGGTGGAGATGAACCCACCTCCTCCGCATGGCCCCATTGACAATTGTTCCAACTTGGGGAACAAGACTGATATTTACAAGCATCCTGGGGTGAGCGGCTGCTTTCCTGCCACTGCTGATTTATACCCTGTCCTGCTTTGCTCCAGCTTCCTCTCCTCCTGTTCCGGTTTAAAGAGCTGCTACTGTTTCCTTGAGAAAGTTGGAAAATATTCGAGTGGGAAACAATTCTGCCATTGTCTCTTTCCCCCCCAACCCCAACCACTGGTCCATCTGCCCCTTAAGCTAGGAGCACTGCATGAAAATTAGGTCCTTGTTTCCTTCTATTTATTTTTGGAGCTTTCTATTTTTAGTGATTTAAAAACTAAATTGAATATTCCAGGAAGTTCTACTAGGCAACAATAAAAAGATCAAGAGCTCGGGCCCCAGGGCCCATGTGCAGCAATTTGGCAGCCGTGTTAAGGCGGCTGCAGTCTGTAGAGCACTGGGCAGATTCTATTCCTTGCTGTGCCGCCAACTTGCCATGTAACTTTGGCTCAGCTACTCTCCTCTGCCTCTGTTTACCGTGCCAACCTGTTGTTTCTTTCACCTGGGTGCGCTCAGGAACAGAGGCTGTATTGTGCTGCGTAGATGGGCAGTGCTGTGCACAACAGAGCCCTGACTGCAGTTATTTTTGGGTGGTGGGGTACTCCAAGATTTTGGAAAGTAGTCAAGGACCACACCTTTCTGTGAAGGGAGTGTGGGTCTGGGATCTGCCTTGAGCTCTTCACAAGGCTTGGAAACCAGCCAATAGGGGCTGAGAAATTGTGCTGAACTGCCCTGCCCCCAGCAAAATCTCTCAGCTCCTGTTGGCTAGCCAGTGAATAGGAGCTGAGAGGTTTTGCTGGGGAGGCTCCTGAAGCTGTCCCTTTCACCAAGTGCAACATCTAAATCTGTCTGAGCAGCCTTCAAGGGACACTGCCCACTGGCTGCCAGTTCTGTTTCCCTCGGACTTAGTGTTCTCTCCTCTTGCAGGGAGAGAACCCCGGATGGGACCAGGGGACGAGCAGCTAACCCCTCTGTGTAGCTTACAGGCTTGTGGATGGACGGAGGGGAGGGACGCACTGAGCACAGTCTGATGAAAGCCAAGGCATTTGCTCAGCACTGAGGACAGAAAGGCTGGACCCTCCTGGAAGGGCAGGCTGGGGCTGGCCTCCTCACACCAGCCTTCCTGTGCTGCCCGGACCACCCAGCCAGGACTCTGGCAGCAAGTTTAGAGGGTCCTGCATTCTAGCCACTGCTGCAGCAGCAGGCAGGGGTCCCAGGCCCTTTAACCATCCAGCTCTGGTGCAGCTGCCTCCTTGTCCCCTTTCCCACCCCTACCCCATCAGTGGCCCTGCATTTGCCACTCCACACTGCACAAGCCTGTTCAGCACTGGTCACAAGCACTGAGTCTGTGGGTGTTCTGGGCTCAACCACTCATGGAAAAAACCCTGGGTGCTCAGCACTCACCAGCCACATCTGTGCATCAGCTAAGGGAGGTGCCTGGAGGGGCTGAGAACAGTGGGCAGGTGGGGCTGTTGAGCGAGGGGTAGAAGCAGGCAGGGGAAGAGTCAGAGGAAGAAGGAAAAGGTGGAACAAGGACAGGGTCTTAAGGCAGCATGGAGACAGGGCCTCCCTGGGAAAAATAAAAGTCAGCACTTATAGAGTGTAAATCTTAGAACTGAAAAGAACCTTGAGAGGTTGTTGAGTCCAGTTCCCTGCCCTCATGCCAGGACCAAGCACCATCTAGATCATCCCTGATGTTTATCTAAGGTGCTCATAAATATCTCCAGTGTTGGAGATTCCACAACCTCCCTAGGTAACTTATTCCAGTGCTTCACCACCCTGACAGTTAGGACATTTTTCCTAATGTCTAACCTAAAACTTCCTTGCTGCAGTTTGAGCCCATTGCTTCTTGTCCAATCCTCAGAGGTTAAAGAAAATAATTTTTCTGCCTTCTCCCTGAACAACCTTTTGAGCACGTCCACTCCCAGCCTTCTCTTTTCCAAACTAAACAACCCCAATTCTTTCAGTCTTCCCTCAGAGCTCAAGTTTTCTAGACATTTAATTGTGTTTGTAGCTCCTCTCTGCTAGCGATGAGCAGCCTAGGCTAGTAAGTGGGCTGCATGTGTGGTTCTCTTGTCATTTCTGTGAGCCACAAGATTGTTGTAATCCACACGGTCTCCCAGGAGAGGGTAGTTTTGCTCACTGCGCTGGCGTGCCTGGAATTTGCAGGCTATGCCAACTGAACTGTAGCAGCTCTGCAATAGGCTGCAGGCGGAGCACATGGCTCTCACAGTCACTGTCACACACCTCACTTCATGGACCCTGGCTTTATGGGGTATCACTTTCATAATACTGGTAGGGGAAAAACTACGCAGATGGAATCTAGTGGAATCCAGCAGGGGATTACTTGAGGGTCTCATGCAGGGTGCCAGCAGTCACTTCCCCCGGCACTCACTCTAGCAGTGGGCACTGGAGTGATGACCCATCAGCCTGCTCGACTCTGCCCCGCCGCCAGTGTTCCCTGTATGCTGAGCACTTGGGCAGCCATCCAGGAGAGATTCAGGTGCCGCCCAGCTGATTAGCAGAGCGCACACAGCTGGCAGCCTGTGTTTCTATGGGTTCTGCACAATCGCACATGCGTCAGTGCACATAACAAAATGTATTCTGCCCATGGATGGAGAAAATTAGAGGGAACCCTGGCAGGGGTGAACTTGGTAGCAGTTTGCATGAGTGTGAGGAAAAACTTATACATCCAACTCTCTATTGTCCAGCAGCCATTCATTCACACCAGTGCAAAGTGGGTGAAAAATGCTACCCAGTTGGAATAAGCGAGATTTGCACGCACACTGGACGTGTGTAAGTAAAGCCACAGCCTGCAGGGAAGGGAAGAATTGGGCCCCATGTTTCTTCATATATGCTGCTACTGTTTCTTTTTCATCCTTTCTGCTGCTGCCGGGAAGAGGCTGGGCTGATTGGTTTCCCCAGGTGAGGGCTAGTGCTGGGGCAGGGACATCGCCCTGGGCTGCTTGTTTTGCAGAGCTTGGCTGCTGAAACCAGGGGAAGCCAATTTTATATCTTGTTTTGCTCTATGTCATTTTCTGGCTCCCATGCGGATGCCTGGTTCTGGGATGTTCAGGCTGCGGCAATGGACCATTTGAAGTCCAAGTGAAACTCTTTCTTTAACAGGGCTGGTTTTGTAACATGCTCTGTGCAAGGCCCTCCTGTCGCTCTGAGCTTTGTTTGTCACAGCTTGCAAAAAAAAAATCCTCCTTTGGGGCCTAGGTCAGCCCAGCAGGTCCAAAAGTCCTTTGCCCTTCCCCAGAGCAAGAACAACAACAAATGGTTGGAATGCCTGAACCTGGCCACACCTTCCCCAGGCTCTGCACACCCTGATCTTCTTGCAGCCCAGATGTTTTACAAGCAGTGAGGTCAGGTCCAGTTCATCTGGTTCTGTATTTTCTCCTCCTAGTCCCCTGTACATGGGTGGGAGTCAAGAAGCATTGTGAAAGCGATAGATCAGCTGAGCGGCTCCCACAGTGCACTGTGCCATGGTGCGACATTATCTGCAGCTTCTGCTCCCAGCAACTCGGGCTGGGCATCATGGTTAGGTGATTCAGGTTCCCAGAAAGCACCAGTACTATAACAGCTACAAGGAAATGTCAAAATAGGTGCCACTAGAAAACACAGTGGCTGTGTGGGTTAGGACAAGGGTTCCCTCAATTTTTAACATCCATGTGTGGAATAAGTTTTGTTGTGTGCACCAAGGCATGTGTGGATGTGCACCACCAATAGAAACACACACTGCTGACTGTGGGAGCTCTGCTAATCTACTGGGTGGCACCAGACTCTCTCCTGCCCAAGCACTTAGCTCACGGGGAACACTGGCTAGGACAAGGAGAACAGGCAAGCATTTCAATCAGGGAGTCCCTCCTTTTGGGGCCAGTGCATCCTCCAACCCCTGCACCACTTATTTGCTTGCCCAAGGTGAATGGCTCTTGAGAGATAGGACAGCTGCCTGTTGTCTCCTCACCTGTGCTCCCCAGTTGAGGGCATCCCCCTGCAAATTGCAACACACCCGGCTAGGGGCAAACTCAGCTGAACATCAGCATGGGTTGGAGTGTGATCAGGAAGAAGTTACTACTCAGGAATCCTGGGTGATGGAGGGAGGACAGAAGAAGGCAAAAGAGGGCTTGCGGGTCTCAGTCCTTCTGATGGGAGCAGCTGCAGGAAGTATAGATGTGGGCTGCCCCCCTTAGCAGCCATTGTCCTTTGCGGTTTCCAGGTCTGGGTGAGAAGAGATGGTCTCGTCCCCCTCCACTAGTGGAACTCTTGCTAGACAGGCCCTGTCTTATCAAAGGGGAACTGGAATCATAAGGGAAGTCTTGTGGGTCAAAGTCACTTCAGTATGGTCACACCTAGGGACTGGAGCTAGGGGCAGAGTGATCCAGGTCTGGTCTGCAGCCCACTCAGCTACATGAGTCTAGTGGGCATTGGAGGCAGCACATTCACGGCTGTGGCCTTGGCAATGGTTAGGCAACCAAGCTCCACAAAACCACTGCACCCTTCCTTCCCCCAGGCTCCAGTATTGCTCAGGGCTCTTTGGAGAGGAGGGGATTTTTGTAGTGCAGTGGGGTGCCCGGGCCTATGGAAGTTGGGTTATGGGAGGCAGGTATTGGGGAACTGCAAAGAGAATAACATTTTAGAGAGAAAGGATGGTCCAGCAGTGTGGATGAAGAACGAGGTTCAAGACTGTGTGACCATAGGCAAGTCACTTAGCCTCTGTGTGCTGCAAATCCTCAGAGAGAACAGCTGTGCCCTGCCCCCAGGGCACTGGGAGGCTAGATCCATCAAAGATTGGTAGGCACTCTGACCCTGGAGTAACCAAGCCAGGTATGTCCCCAGGAGACCTACTGGAGGAAGGTTCTGCTTTTCCCAGCCCTTGGATCTCCAGGGGGTGTGTGCTTTTTATTATGCAAATGACAATCTCTGCTGAGGTCGAGCTATTCCTTTTTCTCATGTCCCAAGTTTTTTTTTTTAAAGTGTGGGGGGGAGATAATTTCCTCAGCAAGTCATCGTCGTTAATGAAGTTTTACAAAAACAGATACAACCAAGGAAAAATAAAATTTCACAGGTGATAAATTTTTCCAATTTCCCTGGCAGAATTCGATACGATTGTTAAATTAAGAGTGAAGGTGTCTGTTAGGAAGCAACGAGCAGTGATGGGTAATTTTATAGAGTGGAAAATTGAATCAAATTGCTACATTAAAACACAGCTCCTCTGAGAGTCGGCCCCTCGCACAGGCCACTCCAGCATCGCACCAGGGGCTCTGGAGCTGGAGGAAGGGGTGGGAAAGACAGATTCCCCTGTCTCTAGGAAATCCAGGGTTGGGAAATGGGCTTCCCTTGCAAGGATTCAGAAGGGATCTGATTTCCAAAACCACTGTGGTTGAACAAATCACACCCAGAGCCATCCCATCCAAAGGACGGTTCAGGGTGGCTGCCCCAAGCCCTGTGCTTCGGGAGTTCCCCACAACAGCCACCTCAACCATCCCAGGATGGACTAGGAGGGTTACCTAGGAGGAGGGACCAGGTGCGGAGCACCAGCAGGGGTCAGGTCCTCCAGTACTCACAGAGGCAGTGGGAGCTGGGGTGACCCACTAGCCTGCTCTGCTCTGCCATACTCCACCACTCTCTCCCAGCCCACTGTGCCTGGTTTCACCATGGTAGCATGCCTTGGACCCAGGGTATGCCACTGCTGCAGAGAAGCAGAGCACAGCAGGCTGGGACAGGGCGGCTGGAAGGGTTCCCTCTAATTTTTTCTGTCCATAGGCAAAATAAATTCTGTTCTGTGCATTGAGGCATGTGTGGATGTGCAGCACTCATAGAAACACACACTGCCAGCTGTGGGTGCTCTTCTAAACAGCTGGGCAGCACCTGAATCTCTCCTGGGTGACCACCCAAGTGCTCAGCTTCCAGGGAACACTGATTTCAGTGTAAACAGCCTACCTGCGTCCACAGAGGGACATCTCTGATGCCAATGAGGTGGCCGCTCGCTGCAGAAGTTTGCTCCCCTGCTCTCGCCCCAGTGCCATCCTCCTGCCTTTTGAGAGCTGCACCTTCATTCTGTCAGCCCAAACACCCCCACTGACAGCTCAGTTAATGGGGCCTGTTGAATCCTGAACTCTGCCGCCAAGGGTCTCCCACCCCCCTGCTCTCCATACTTTGACTACAGCTAACCTCCTTCATTGCTGTCCCTCACCACAGCACCTTGAAGCTTTGCTGTGCTCTGGACAGAGAGGAAGGTCTGCCAGCACATGCCAGCTGGGAGCAGTTTCAGTGCGTTCAGTGGCTGGGGCCAGCCCTTGAGGTATTTTCTCCTAGTCTTCAGGATCCTACAGCATCTGCAGGGCCACCCCGAGCCAGACAGGCGGGTGAGTGAAGCCTGTCCTAGAGAAGTCGTCCCAGTAAACTCCCCACCAGGAACATTTTCCTGAGGAAAATCCAACCCCAGGCTTGTGAATTCTCTTCTTTCCTTCGTAAAAGCCTCCATCCATCACAGCCCGTCTGGGGCGCTGTGCAGCTGGGAGAAGTTGGCGTTTAATTATGATATTAATGTTTCAATTCATGGCTCCCAGTCCACATGCTCAGCCTTCCACTTGTGGGCTGGCATCAGGCACAAACATGCCACACACAGCAGGGGAGCCTGCTGGAAATGGAATTAGAGCCTTGAACATGCCAGTGTCATTTGGGGCAGGGTCCCCTCCTACAGTACACAGCAGAGCTTGCTGCTTAGCCAGGAGCGAAGTAGCCTTGAACACACTGATATCCTAAGAGGTGGCACTGCCCCCCTTACAGGGCCAGCCAGCTGCCTGTGGAACTGCGCAGCTCTGCGCACGTCAGCGTTGTGTGACCCCATGCCACTCTGTGTCACCCCGGGGTGCGGTTTGACTTGCCAGGGAGATGAAATTTCAATACCCTCCCCCAACATCCCAGAGTGGAATGTCCCATTGTGCCAGGGCAGTGGGTGAGGTGAAGGATTCGAGATTCAGGGCAGTAGAGAGCAGCTGCGGGATGCTGACTTCAGCCTGTGTGGGTAGCAGCGTGTGGCATGCTGTGAAAGATCTCTGCCTTCCACCGTAGGAGATCCCTTACCCATCCCCCTACACTGTACAACACAACAGAGGGGAGAGCTGTACTGAGGACCAATGTTCCCACTAATTTTTCCAGCTGTATGCAGAACAAATTTTATGTGCATCACCCGTAGAAACACATGCTGCTGGCTGTGGGCGTGTGGTACGCATAACAAAATTTATTCTGCACATAGATGGAAAAAATTAGAGGGAACACTGGTGGTGTCCCATTTTTCATTGAAAGGTCAGTGGCTTTCTCAACTCAGTGAATCAGCTGAGAGAGAATCCCCCAGTCTTGATTCCCAGTTCCTTGCTCCAGCCACTATCAACTCTCTTCTTCAGAGGCCACTCCACTCCACCCTTTTTTAGGGCTGGCAATAGAAACTCAAGCCCCTTCTCTTCCCCCTAGCTTTTGCTTCCACACAGAGTTGGAAATAGAATGCTGAAGATGTGGCTCTGACCACTGGACAACGCTGTCTCCTATGACTCTAACTTTGTATGTGGGGTGGGAGGGTCTGGTTAAAACATTCTCTGATTTGCCAAATGTAAAATCAGGGTGAGGGGGCAGGGGAAGGAACCTGGCTGGGAAGGGCGTTCTTTCCTTCCCTTGCCATCCACAGCACCTTCTTGGAGCTGAGCACAGAATAAGAAAAAGGACCAGTGTTCCCTGTAAGCTGAGTGCTTGGGCATCCACGCAACCAAATTCAGGTGCTGCCCACAACCTCCCACAGCTGGCAGCAGGTGTTTCTAATGGTTGTGCACATCTGCACATGCCTTGGTGCACAGAACAAAAATTATTCTGCCCAAGATGGAAAAAATTAGAGGGACCACAAGGGACTTAGGTAAAGTTTTGTCTTCTGTGGGCACTGGAGTCAGACTGAACCCATTAGAGGTGGGAAATGCAGAACCACAGAAGCTGTAATGTCAACAGGAACTGGCTCCACTCTCTGGAGGGGTTTCCCGTAAAGCAGCGGGGAAGCAAGACAAATAACCCTCTCTGGAAATGTCAGTACATGCTGTACTGCAGAGCAGCCTCCTGCTAGGAAAGGGTGGGAAGGAGCCAGGCAGCCTGCTCCACTGCAAGGCAAGCACGTCAGAGGCACAGAAGGCCTGATGGGGTTAGCATCGTTAATGCAACTTCATTTTCTTCTGCGCTCTGAAAGTTAGGTGAAACAAAGGCTCCCCTTGGACCATCATGTGTTTTCATGTGCCAATGCCAGCTGCCAACTTCCCAAGAAGGGAGAAGAGGCCAGAATGTTTGGGGAAATGGTAATCTGACTGCTCGGCTCCGATGAGGGCAAAGATGTCCATAGGGCACAAGCAAGGATGCAGCTGAGGTTGTAGTAAAGCTGCAGATTGGGGGAGAGGAAAGGCACAGATTGCAAGTCTATAGGGGTGCCCTAAGGAGTATGCGGTGGGCGAGGTATGGATGCCTGGGTGTGCAGAGAGGAGATGGTGAAATTGGGGCACATAAATTACAGGGGGTGGCGTATAGGCAGGGTGTTGGTTGGCCAGTCAATAGGGTGTGATCAGGAGTAAGTGGAATGTGAGTGGCTGGGGCATCTCCGCATGAGAGGACGGAATAGGGACTGAAGATGCGTTCATTATTTCCACCACAGTTGCACAAAGAGGCCCTGATCAGGGCCCCATTGTGCAAGGTGCTGTACACACACATAGTGAAAAGGCCATCTCTGCCCTGACCCACTTACAACCTAAGGCGAGCACCTTTGGTTCCCAAGAGTCACATCTGAGTTCAGCTGCTAAGGCCTTCAGGGCTCGGGGAGAGAATGTTACTCCATGCTGCTGACTGTGTGCGCTGTCTGTGGTGCCTGGAACATGCCCCTCACTGTGATAGTGCGGTGCCAGGGCCCAAAATTTGTTAGCTGGCCTCATTTCTCCAGCTTATGTCCTTGCCACCTCATGCTCTGGGTAGCTTTTTGGCCTGATTGCCAGCATCCATCTGAACAAGTGCAGGTGAATAAGGTGCAGTTTGGCCTAACCAAATGGAGGGCAAATGCCAGTGTGCTGTACACTCCAGCCCCTGTTCCGTCTTGGAGGAAATACGCAGAACTAAGTTTCCCAGGTTTTAGGTTTTTGGGGGGAGGATCCATCAGATCCAAACCTCTGGAATGTACTTCAGAAAGGAAGGATGGCCTAGTGATTAGGGTGCTAGGCTGGGACATGGGAGACCTTCAGTCAGTTCTCTACACTGCCACAGCCTTCCTGCATATCATTGGGCCAGTCACTTAGCAACTGGGGTGATGTGAGGCTAAATATAATACAGTATGAGATGCTTTGATATCATGGCCATGGTGGCAAGAGATGGGCACTTTGCACTGCTAGTTTTGTGCACTGGTGCAGTCCCAAAGCTGGAGCTTGGAGGGTTCCTTGTCTGTTGTGTGGGTTGGACCAGCCAGTTACCTTTGGAGTCAGCCATCAGCTTATTACCGCAAGGCAACAGGGAATGGATTATAAATGTTTAAGCCAAAGGCACTGAGGCTGCTGACAAGGGAGAGTGATGCCTTAGCTAGGAGGCCATTGACTTTTAGAACATGGTCTCAGGTTCAATCCCACCTGCTAACTATGACCCAATGGCTCCTCCATCCTTACTGCTTAAATCCAACTCCACATTGGGACTTTGACTTAACTGACTTAAACCCTTGTACTCTGAATGAAACATAGGTCATTTACAAGTCTCCTCCACTTCACTCTGTCTCAAGACAAAACTTCCAGCTGACCCTGGGAGTGCCCCAGTTGTCCTTCAATCACAGTAGACTTCTACGTCATCTGACATCTTCCTCTTTTGCATTTTCCTTGTGAGTTCCATGTGACAGCTTGACAGACAATGCTGGAGGATGGTTTACTGAGAGTGCGGCCCACCATACCCACTTTCTTGTCTTGATTAGATACCTTCTAATGGGACCATTGAGTTCCATCGTAATCATTAAACCTCTCCACTACTGATCCCTGCTACTGCCTAGAAACGCTGGAGTGTGGGACCTGTCTTGTGCAGGGTCCTCCTGTTTTCCATGGGAAGTGGCTGAAGCATTTTGGAAAGCTCTCGCCAGCTTTTGTTTCCTTTTAGTATCAGGTGGATCAGTGCTTCTCCACAAGGGGCTCCTTTCAGTGTGGCAGACTTCAGGCCTTGCTTGATTTTTAGCAGGGCCTTTGCCTGCCGGAGTGCACCTCTGCTATTCCAGTCACCTTATCACCATCCCTCTGATGGTGGAGGCTGTAGCTGGTGGGCTGAAGGAAAAGTACCAGAAGACAGTTTAGACATACATTCTCCCCCTTCAAAGGCCAGTACCTGTGTGCACCATCTGCCAAGTCTCCCTGGAAGCTACCTTAGGAACATTCCTGCCTGTCCTCACCTCTGGACACCAGAGTCCAGGCAAAGTTGCTCCCTGCAGAGAACTCCTGAGCAGCTGAGTTGTTTCCTTGCCCCTTCCCCCCATGGCAGCAAAGGCAGGATGCTGGCTGTCATTTGCCAGGCATGCTGGGTGGCCCCTTCTTGGGCCGTGTGACTTGGAAAGGGAGAGGGCAGTTAGAACCCGTCTTTGCTATGGCTATAATTGTGCCATGATATCTAGTTACAGCACTGCTGTCTCCCAGCCCAGTGGCAGCACTGTGGATTTGTAATGCAAGGGGGATGGAGCGGTATTCCCACAGCTCTTGGATGGTCCCAGGTGACACATCTAAGTCCATTCTATGCTGTACTAGTTAACTGTGTCACGACAGGCTGGGTTATAATTGCAGTGTAGACTGAGCTCTTTGCAATAGTAAGGGAAAGGGAGAGATCACATTGCAGATGGAATGGTGCAGGGAGAGAATGTACTGGAGAGAGACACAATATGGCCAGCCACCCAGGTGCTAACAAAGTGATTACAACCCAACCAAGGTGCGGCTCACAGAAGAGAGAGCTTAGAATGGGCCACACTCACACAATCCCTGCTCCCCAAGGAAAGCGTTTCGCTGGTACAGGCTGTTCTGCTGTGCAGCTGAAAGCACGTTGCCTCTTGTTAGAGCCTCTATCTATCTTCTCCTCTGCTGTGGAGGTTGAAACCAGAGTCCCTGTGCACACTGGCTCTCCACACACCTCCCTCTAACCTCCGGTTGAATTCTGTTGGCAGCAGCTGCTTTTTAATTTGAAGCCACTTCTACAGTAACTCTCAACTGAGGGGCTCAACCAGGTTCACAGGATTTAGCCAACTGAGCTGCACAATGCCCTTCTCATGTAGGCAGGTGGAATGATCCCTGTTATTGGCAGGGAAACTGAGGCACAAAGCCCGTGAAGTATGACTACCCCTCCAATCAGGATATCCTCTACTTACCACCATGGTGTGCAGTAACCATACCAATCTTGTCCTCTTTCCAGCCCATATGAGAAACAGCTGGATCCATTTACGGTGCAAGTAATTTGTTGAGAAATATAAGTCCAGGGCATTTAGGTCTTAATGGGGCTGGCCTCATTTCTTGTGGCTGTGAGTTCCACTGGGTCCAACTGCTGTAAAATTCAGTCTCCTGCGCTCACAAGTGTCTCTTTTTTTGGTCCACAGCCCCCGTGCAATATCTGTGTCATGCCAGGTCACGGTTGCTGAGATGATCTCTCTGGTGCTGAAATGGGTTTATTGTCTGGCTACATTCTGCTGCTGGCAAGGGGGCTATGTGGAATGAAAAGGTGGGGGAGAGGCACCAGTGTGGGATTCTGTACATCCAAGACTGTGTCCAAGCATTCTTTTTGCCCAAACCAGGTTTTCTTCCATCTCGTTTCCGATCATCCAAAAAAGCTTGGTGGTAGGCGGGTGGGTGTGGACGCTTTGGCATCCATGCCTTAGGTGTTAATCTCACCTTTGTTACCTTGTTATCTGAGCACCCACTTATTTACCTACACAGCCTCCCCAGGAAGTAGAGAAGTACTAGTATCCCCACATTAGCGCATGGAGGGGCTGACTGACTTGCCCAAGGTCACAAAGGAAATCTGTGGTAGAACAGGGACTTGCACTCAAGTTCCCAGATCTTAAGCTAGTTGCTCTAACCACTGGACAATGGTGCTTCTCTCTAACTTAGCTGTTATAGCCCTTCCCTAATCATTGCCCTCCTTGACTGGGGCAAGTGTGTTTCTACCATTCAGCTTCCTTACCCAGTAATTGTCAGTGAGCTCATGTTGATAGTCATGATGTTCTGCATATGAGGGTAGGTCTGCGCTGTGGGGCAGTGTTGACCTAAGATACGCAGCTCCAGCTATTAGAATGGTGTAGCGATAGGGTCGCATTGCCACAGGTTCCCCATTGCAGGGGTCGACGGGGGTCAATTTCCCTTACACTTTTCATTCTGGTGTAATACTGGAGTCGGCAAGAGAGCTATCAGCAGTTGATTTAGTGGGACTTTACTAGATCCACAAACTAAACCCTCAGCAATTGATTACTGCAGTGCCAGTCTCCCTGTGAGTGTAGTCCTGCCCTAAGACTGGCTGTGGCCCTTACCCTGGGAGAGGACTGCAAAGGCGTAACCCTTCTGGACCCAACCTGCCCTGGAAGAATCAGTTTTATTTGTTCCCTTTCCCACTCTCATCCTCGGGTCAGATTAACTACCATTGTCTGAAGGGATAAAGTAGTCTAGTTTTGATTGCTTTGATAGTCAGTCTTTTTCTTTAATCCTGGTTGCAGATACATTTACATTCTCTTCTACAAATGCAAAGAGCAGGCAAAAGCCACTTTCAATAATTTATTTTCCAATCGATGCTAACGAGGTTACGTCTCGTCAGTGGCCGAGTTTTACAATAAAGTCTGATTTATTTAGAAAAGATCTTCGGTGCCACTTCCCGTCTAATGGGGGAGCCGTTGCAGTGACCCTCCAACTTCAGAGCCAATTTGTAATTCACAACGGAGCTCTGACCTGATTTGCATTGATTAGAATCGGGAGGAAGAGACAGCTGGGTCCGGGCTGGGGAGGATGGGGGAGAGCACTCCATCGTCCGAAAGTGCCTAAACGCAGCAGATTATCTACTGCCTTGTGATCAAGTTGCATGGTATCAGCAAAAGGCTTTATTAGAAAGGCCCCCTCCCCACCATGGTTCCCTATGAAACTGGGCTACACATCGCCCTGCCTGGAGACTAGAGCGAAACTTGGTGCCATTGGGCTCATGCACTGAGCTTCAGTGAGGGTACTCCAGGCACCTGCTCAGTTCTTGCCTGTGCTATGAAAATAAATCATTGCTGCCAACAGCTGCAACTCCATGCTGTCTCTCTGGGCCAAGTTAGGTCAGCGCGATAAATGGGTGCTCGTGGTGCCGGCTTCCAGAGTCCATGAACAGCAGTGGAATCAGGAGGTTGTTTTAGGAGTGGGGTTTTTTTAGTTTGTTTCTAACCTCTGTGTCTGCAAAGAGAAACCTGCAAATGTGACTCAAGCATAATCTTAAATCAGACTGCCTCTGGCAGAGCCAAAGTGCTCCAGCCATCTGGCCCCATGCCCATCTCTCCCGGCTAGGGATCTTGACTTGCCTTGATCCAGCCTTGCTTCCTGGCCTTGCCTCCACTTGCTGCCAAACTGAACTCATTGCTGGTTTGGCTGATCGCCATCGTCAGCAGCTTGCCTTTCTTTGCAGTGGGGACAAACTTTGTTTGGGTGCCCCTATGTTCAGGAGCTCTGAACCTCAAGTAACATGCCAGTGCAAGGACAGGGCATCAGGCAGCCCTCTGGGATTGTGACCACTTGGGCTAATGGACGTTAGCCCGAAATCACAGAGACCCAATTGTAAACCAGTTGACATGTGTCCACACAAGAGGCTTGTGCTGACTTGACCAAAATTGATTTTAGCTGAACTGGTCCAGCCATTGTGTGTAAAGAAGCCTTTCTTTTCAACACACTGAATTGAATTTCCTCACTGCTGACAAGTAACCTACCTCCTGCCTGCCCCTTGCTCTTTCTTTTGTCTTAACTCCTGTTCTGTACAGTCTTCTCCCTTACTCACTCCCTGTGGCTCAACCCTTCTCCCACTGAGCTCTGCATCTTCTACCATCTGCTTTCTGTGCCTGGATCAGCATCTCCTCCACTGGCAGGTGCCCTTTCTCTTTCCTTCTTCACATTCACCCTTAAAGTTGCTTCTTTCAATAAACTGTTCCACCTCTTCTGTGTCCTGGAAATGACTGTTCAGTGCCTGGTCTCTCACAGACCGTAAGCTCTTTAGCTCAGGAAATGTTTCTTCCTATCCAATGCTTATAAAATGCCAAGTAAATTTATGGTGCTATAGTAAGTGACTTGTTTTTAACCATGTTCTAAGCAATGTACGGGTTTATGCAGCACACTTAAAAATACTACATGTCCCAGGAGCAGGGTACTTCCCCTTCTCAAATTTGAAGCCCTGAATTTACCGGTTTGAGACTCAGGTACCCCCTCGATCCAAGGCATTCCATCCATCTTCTAATTTAATGTCTGTCTGCTCATCTCTGCTTTTTCCACATAGTGTCTTCTAAAAGCCACCCTTCTGGGGTTTATTCCTTCTAGAACTAGAGTGTTTTGAGGTCTTTACAGTCTCCATTTGTCCCAAGGCTTTTCTGTGTGTCCCACCCTTTTCTTTGATGCCCAGGGCATGGACTGGCATCCACCGCTTGCTGAAATGAGAGCACCAGGCATTGAGACCATGGCGGTAAATATCATGTAGAGCCCTGAGTATGGGGTTTTCCCAGATGTTCAACACTGACTTAGTTCTCCACCCAGAGAAGTCAATGGCAATTTTACAACCGACTGCCATGGGAGCAGAGTTAGGCCAATGCTGAGCAGTTTGGGGAAATGCCACTCCTCATCCAGGAGACAGGGTGGAGGGACCTCCCAAGCCATGCATGCCTCCTAAAGGATCACGGTTTCCAGAACCCCTAGCTAACCAAGCTCTTGAATTTCATTTCCCCCCCTTCCAGATGAGGACCTTGGCCTGCCCATTCCAGAGGATGGAGAAGACGCTGGAGGTCAAAGCAAAACAAGTAAGAGACGCTCATGTTTTTGGGGAGTGACAGGGCTCTGGGAGCTGGACTGCAAGAATGGCCTGGCTCCAGCAACCTTTGTCAGGACTCAGTGAACATCTCCAGCTGTGTGGCTAAGAGCACAGAGGAGGGTAAGGCTGGGGGCTTGTCGCTGCTGCGTGCAGAGGAAGGAGGCTCTTAGTGGTAGTATTATTGTGTAGCTAGAGCATCTAGGCCCCGCAGTCATGTCTCAGGACCCTGTTGTGCCAGGCACTGTCCAAACACTGAATGAATGCAGCTGGAGAAGTTCAGACAAGTCTCTGATGCTGGGAGCAGTTCAAAGCCCTACCTTCTTCCTTTCTGCTCCCAAATCCCCTGTCCCCCTGCTCCACCCATGCAGCACAATGGGCTGTGAGGTACCATCCGCTGCCATCTCCCCCAGTCTTCCATCACACCTGGGCATTACCAGCTGTGAGTCATTAAGGCTGGCCAGGCTAGGCAGCGGGTGGGGGGGTTCATCTCCTTCCAGTCCTCCCTGAGCTACTCATGCTGGTTTCTAGCAGCCCAAGACCATCCAGCATCTCTTCCCTCACCTGCGAGCCCCTGCCAGCTGGGACAGCAATGGGTCCCTTTCCAGAAAATAAGGCTAGATCTCAAGCATCCAGCTGATCTCAAGACATTAGCGAAGAGAGGCAGGGTGTAACCCACACACCTGCTGGGTGTGGTGCACTGTCCCATTGAGTGGCACCAAGACTGCTTACAGAGAGAACAATAAGTCTGCTCTACATCTGGCTGGCTTTTTGGCAGGTGTGCTGGATGCTCACATTCTGAGCTCCAGAGGTCCCAGGTTCTATTCTGCCCACAGATGACTGGGGCCTGTCTGTGTTCCAGATGTACAGGAGATTGTGTGATCTGACCTAGAGGAAAGTTTAGATTCCCCTGCAGGGACAGGAGTAGTTCTTTATGTCAGTCCTGCACCTCAGTGAGAGCTTCTTGGCTCTGAAGGCCAAGGGAGTGGGCAGGCCTTGTCTCCACTCTGCAGCCCCCTGAGGTTGGGTGGGCAGGGCTGGGAGTCATGTGATCAGAGCAGTGCCCATGGATCCTCTGGCTGATTCCAGCTGGGGTTACCTAGATCTCATTCACTCTTGGAAATGCCAGCAATATGTAGCCATTTTTTGGTGGACACAAAACCTCATCGCTTCCAGCCCCCTGCTGTTAACCATACTACAGATGACTCATTGGCCCCTCTGAAGCATCCGTTGGTGGTAGGGACCTTGCCAATAGCGTCTTCCACAGCCGCCTGCAGCAGAACATGACATGTCTTGAGTGACACTTCAAGGACGCTGCATTCATCCGCCCAGCTGGCTTTGGACTCCAGCACAGTTTGTTCCGTGGCTGCAGAGATCTCTGTCATACACGCATGTGCCATTGTTTTGTCTTAGCGTGGTCCATTTCCAGCCAGCAACTGGGACCAGGGAGCCTCTGAGCAGGTGCCAGGCTTGTACAGTTCAGGCAGCAAGTGGGAAGGCATGGGGAGAGAAGCGGCGAAAAACAATTGGAAAGGGCAGAGAGTGAGTCACTGCCAGTGAAGGCAAGAGGAAGGCCGAAGTGGGTGGCTCCACATGCTAGAATGTTGGAGGCATCAGAAACCTGCCCCCCAAAATGCCAGCGGCTGCCACAGAATAAGCGTGGAAGCCAGTGTCCCCACCCCTGCGTTTTCCTTAAGAACCTCTCAGGTGGGAGCTGAGTGGAAGGTCTATTTCCTGCCCAGCTTAATATCCTGCCCAGTTCCCCCTGCTCCCACCTGCATCTTTTCCCTTCTGGCTTCCACCCCAGTGCAGGAAAGAAACACTTGTGTGTGAGTTGCTGCGGGCGGAGCAGCTGGGAGCTTCCGTCAGCCTGAGTTCTCGTTTTACGGTTCTGTTCAGGAAATCCCGAGAGCCCGGCAAAAATCTGGTTTGGGACCCACCTCCCTGGGCTCTTTGCTCCCCTCCCACCCTGCCACGGGACTGGCATCCAGAAATTAAAGAGGGATGTTTATGCACATGAGACGGAGAAATTCAGCCATGTTTAAAGCTCTCTCTCTCTCTCTCTCTCTCTCTCTCTCTCTCTCTCTCTCTCTCTCACACACACACACACACACACACACACACACACACACACACACACACACACACACACACACACACACACACACACACAGCCCGACCCCTACTGCTCAGATCTGGGGTCCTTCCCCTTCATGATGCACTTTCTCTGCATGAAATGAAAAGGTTCTGGAACAGCTTGTGAAAAGCTTTGTATCTGCTAGCTTAGCATGTGCAACTCTCTCTCAGTCTAGTGCCCTGACTGATAGACTACAGTGGGTATGGGAGTTGCCCCGTACCTCGTTAGCTCAGGTCATAGAGTCCTGAAGGTTTTGGTTCAGAAGGTCTCATGACCTGATAACCTGGTTTGGACTGTCTGTGCAGTTTTACTTACCTGCCCTCCAACTGTCCTAGGCCTCCACATGTTGGGAACAAGTGGAGGTGGTCAGGAATTTTCAGCCAAAAGTTTGTTTCCATTGAAAAATGCCAATCGAAACCAAAATGTTTTGTGGCATGGGACAATTTGGATGACAGTTTTGCCAGGAAGGCTTCATCCAATCCAGGGTGGAATTCCTTGTCCAGAGAGATGGGACTAGAATCTTGGGGTTCCTCTATGCCAGGTGAGCGCCCTAAAACACACAAGCGAGGACTGGAATGACAGGCCTCCCATATCCCAAGAACATGCCCCATCCACCAGGTCTTGTCCATTCAGAGGTGTTTTGCTTGGTCTTTTTCCATGACACATCTGCAAAGGGCTCTGGTTCATCCCAATGGGGAAGTGAGAACCAATGCAGGAACCCCTGAATTTACCACGGAAGGGAATTCATCTTCAGCCAGCTCCAGACACAAGAAGCCAGATGGGGGGTTAGCACTGACTCGGCTGAACCAGTTCAGTTTACAGTGGAGTCTCCTCAGTGTTACTGGGGGAGTGCAAGCTGAGAACAAGGTCAGCCCAGTTCTGCTGATCAACAACATGTGCCCCACTCCTTTGATCTCCTGGAGGATTGTTCCCTGACCCGGAGAGACCTAGAGACATGCCATCACTGCTGCAGCATCACTGGCTCACTCAATGAGTTGAGTACCAGCTGCTTGTGAAAGAGAACACTTCTGAGTGTAGCACACCAGTGGTGCTGCTTTCCCACCTTGGTGCCCCACCAGCACGATGAGTTACTATGCAACTGGAGCACTTGGCAAGTACAGCAGGTGCAAGAACCCAGAGCTTCAAAAACAGACGTTGCCCTGTTATTTATAAGCCCTGCTTTGGTCATGGCACACAGTGGTGCTGTCATCTGTGTAGGATCATGTGCAGCTGGCTAAGGAGAGAAGGCAGAGGGGAGACAGACAGATTATAGGAGGGGTGTGGTCTTAAAAATCAACCAACCAACTTGTGCATTTAAAATAAAATAAACTAGTTCTGTGTCCCCACTGAACTTCCAAATTCTCCTGTCAGAACTCACTCAGGATCACGCGGAATGTATGATCAACCAGAAGCAAGGCACAGTGGGTACAGCACTGAGGGAGCAAAGAGGCAGCAAGGCACAGTGGGTACAGCACTGAGGTGGGAGTAAGGAGGCACGGGTTATATTATTGGCTTTTGCAATCACATTGCATGAACCACATCCCTGCCGTGTGCCTCAGTTTCCTCATATCTCCTTTCCTATCTATTTAGTGTGTAAGCAATTTGGGGCAAGAATTCTTGTCTCACCACCTGTTTGTAGAGCCCCTAGCAGCATGAGGCACTGACCTTAGTCTCTGAGCACTCAGGGAACACAAATTATTCTTCTTTGGGTCAATTTGGTCTAACTCTTGCAACTCTCACAAAGTGGTGCTTCTCTTTCCTGTACAAGGGCTCAAGCTCACTCTGTGTAGAGCAACTCTGTTGGCTTCTTCATCCCAGAATTGATGATGGTACGCAGTGGTTCAGGAAGGCACTGGCCTGGGCCACGGTGCAAAGCCATGCCTCTGAGGTCCTTGGGATGGTTGTGGACTGGGTTCAGACAGCTAAGATCAGCGAGTTTTCAGGGGCAGTTAAGAGCTTAACTCTCTTTTAATGATCATCGCCTCAGAGCCTTAGGGCTTTTCAGCAGCCCTGGGCTCTGGGTGAGTTGGAAGCTGAGCATGGTGAGCTTGATAAGAGATGGGCCTGAGGCAGGTAAATTGAACTCTACTGTCTCTGCTGTGTTTAGGGACATTCTGGTGCAGGGCATCACACAACTAACCTACCCTTATTGTACTGATGTATCTGGAGGAGGATCCCAGGAGGGAAACAGTTGAGAGACTGGTCCCATCTATTTCAGAGGGTGACTAATTTTGACCTGGGTTCAGAATCTGGACCAGTAATCAGGACTGGCTCTGAGGTGTGGCCCTTCCAGCTATAAATAAAGCTCTTGATGCAGAGAGTTACCTTGGGACCCTCAACACATCTATTCTAACCAGTCCTGAGCTTTCTCTCTTCCACTCAGGCTTATATCCCTGAAGCACGTGTTCATCAAGACCCTTCCCCATGCAGCCTGTAGCATTGCTTGAGACCTAGAAAGAAGTAGACAGGCAAAGAGGGTGAGAGGTTGGCTGAGTGACTTCGGTATTTGTCTATTTCAGGTTCCCTTTTCAGTTGTTAAAGTAGTTGGTGCTTGTCTACACAGAGGTACTCAGGAAAGTTAATCCACAATAACTAAAGGTGTGAATGCAAAGTATATTTGTTAAACTGCAATAAACCCCTGTCTGGACTGTCGTTCTGAATTAAAGTGGCTTTAATTTGGTTTAAATCAAACTGGGGTCTTGAGAGTGCTGGAAGGACCCCAAATAAGAGGTCATGTCACCCTTGAAAATGTAAGCACGTACAACTCACAGCTTTGCCAGCCATTCAAATACTAATGAACATGAGCAGGGCGTCTTCCTTGTGGTTGTAATCATTCATCCTTCTAACTGTTTAGTTCTTATGGTCGTGATCGCTTTAGGACCCAAGTCTTCCTTTTGTAATGCTGAATAATATATTAGACTCTTTCCTCTGAATTGCTGGTCTGAATTTCAAGGGGCAGGGTTGTGGCTTTGCTGGAAGTACTTCTGTCTGTGCTTTAGTCTTTCTTTTTTTTATTTTTTCCTCGGTCCAAATGGAATAGAAGACTAATTAGGTGAAGTGAAGTCCTTGAAATGAAAGCTGAGAGGGTGGGGAGGGGGCGTGCAGTGGGTATTTTTCTTAATTATATCAAATGGTCAAAATGCCAGATGAGCATTTGGCTAATGTAAAACTTATTGTTTCTCATTTCCGAGAGTTGCAAGGACACTGTGAAGCCAGCCAGCCTCCCCCTGCAAATCATATGGAGAGCTTCAGCCTCATCCTGCCAGAATACCCATTTTCCTCTCTTAGCAACTGGACCTTTTTAAATCCTGTGTCCTGAGCTAGAATTAGCTGGGGGCTGAAGGGAGAGAGAGATACATCTGTAAGGCATTTTTCGAGGACAGTCCTGGCCAAATGCCACCATTCAACAATCACTCACAGTCCCTGGCTCCTCCCACAGCCCAAAGCTCCACCCTGTCCTGGGGTTGAAGGATGTTTCTGTTAAAATGAAGAGAACAAAACCTGTTGCCATTTTGACTGTTGTTATTGGGCTTCAGAGTGAACGGCCACCACCAAAACGAACCAGGGCCACTTGTGCTCCTCCCATAAGTCTCGTTTCAGACAGTGCCGATGCATGAAGGAAAACATGACAGGAGCCCCATCTGGATGGCCTTCTTCATGAACCTGAAGTTTGGTGAACATAGAGCCAGAGTCTGATCCCAGGGTCAGTCAAGAGCAGTGGTGCTGAAGTTACCAACATTGCTTTATGTCAGCAATACAAAACCTCAGCTTGTTTCTTTGTTTATAATTGAAACCTAACTTCTGCAGAGACAGATGGGTTCAGCTAGGTGCTGGGATGGCATGCGACCAAATGTGGGCTGGGCCTCATCCTCAGGATAGTGGCAGCTGGGCTTAGTCAGGGATACAGGATACAGGAATGGGACATTTGAGTGACTGGGTTGGATCCGAGGCCCACCTAGTGCAGTATCCTGTAATCCGTACCAGCTGCTTCAGAGAAAGGTGTGAGAATCCTGCAGGAGCAGATGTAAGATGATCTGCCCTCTCCATCAGGCATGCTGATCTCTCATGGAGATTGGTTACAGCCCTGACATTTGGAGGTTAATATCCCTTCCAAAAATATGTTGAATGTCCTTCTATCTGTGGATAGTCTTCTAGCCATAGAAATATCCATTCCCTTTTTCAGTCATGTCCCTAGTTTCTGTCTGTCAGAGGCTGGGAATGGGCAATGGGGTGGGTCACTTAATGATTCCCTGTTCTGTTCACTCCCTCTGGGGCATTTGGCGTTGGCCACTGTTGGAAGACAGGACACTGGACTAGATGGACCTATGGTCTGACTGACCATTGTCTGTGTTGTTTTATAACCCCCAGCTACGCATTGTAAGGAGGTTCTTCCTTGAGCTCTTTGTAACAGGCCCAGGTCCCTTTCCAGAGTTGATTGTGAATTTAGATTCTTCTATGATATCAGAATAGTTTAAATTTCCCCTTCACTGTGCTTTATTTGGCACTTACTGACACTGCATTGCAGACACCATCACGTTGCCTATTCCCCTCATTTGGTTAGGGCGCTCTGGAGTTCCTCACAGCCCTCGCTGGCCCCAATTAAGCTAAATAACATTGTACCATCTAAATAACATTGCAAATGTTACAGTCTTGCTACTGAAGCACCCTCCCGCCTGCCCTGTTCGAGAGCATTAATAAATACAGTAGGATCGCAACATTTGCAAAGGTTTGGTGTTGAGAACCCTTGCAAACATTGAATTTTGTAAATATCATTTGCCCAGTGCCCTGGTGAGGCAGTGGCTGCCAGCACTCCTGCCTGGAGCCCTGGCGAGACAGCAGCTGCAGATGCTCCCCGCCTGGAGCCCCAGGAAGGTGGCAGCTGTTGGTGCTCCCCACCCAGAGCCCTGGGGAAGCAGCAGCTGCATGTGCTCCCTGCCCAGAGCCCTGGGGCAGTGACAGCCACTTGTGAAAAATTGAATTCACAAATGTTAAAGTCGTAAATGTCATGACCTTGCTGTACATACATGTGATTGTTTTCCAGAGCCCTATTATCTGAACCTCTCTTTTGGGCCTTGTGCTTGGAGAGCAGCAGAGGTTGCAGATACTGCAGAGATTTGGATAATAAAGCAAAAACTCTCAGCTTCAGCAGAGGCCACCTTAATGTTGAATGGTTTCTTGAGCCACACTGGGAGTTCTCTGCAGTGCGAACGAGCAGGACCATGACAGTGGAGTGGCAGAGAGCTCCCTGCCCTGTCACTTCCACTCTTTCAGCTAGCTGAACTTCTGATCCTTCATGTCCCCCACCATTTGGACAATGGGGCATATACTGTATATTCAATAACATTTTTCAGCTTCTTTAGAATTCTTGCATCTCCCCTGTGGGCCCCGTGATGGATTGTTTTTTAAGTGGTTTCAGAAGTAGCCATGTTAGGCTTAAAGTTGCCACGGGATTCCTCATTGTTTTTGCTGAAACAGGCTAACAGTTTTATTATGGCATAAGCTTTTGGGACTTGTTCGCCTTTCAGGTGCACCAGAGTCTTTGCTGGTTTTACTTTTTCAATGGTCAGTTTGTTTTCTCTTCTGCCACTCAGCTTCCTAGATTATCTCATTTCTTATTACTGGGGAAGAGCAAATCTGAGGAAGGTATCGCCGAACCCTCTTCAACGAAGTCATGAAAACCAAGACAATCCACTGAGCCTCTCAGCAATGTTCTGATCTCCCTGAATTGCTCTCTTTAATTACTGTGATCCACCAGGCACACCCATTCTTTCAGCAGTTGAACTCCACAGAAGGAAATAGTCAGTAGCTCTAGTTTCTCAGAGGATGTTGGGACTGCAATCAGGAAGTGTGATTTGCAGCAGGTGTAGGTGTACAGCAAAGTCACAACATTTGTGACTTTAACAGTTGTGAATTCAGTTATTCACAAGCAGCTGCCACTTCCCCGGGGCTCTGGACAGGGAGCACCCTCAGCTGCTGCTTTTCTGGGGCCCTGGGCAGGAGCACCGGCAGCCACCACTTTGCCAGGGCTCCAGGCAGGAGCACCAGCAGCCGCCACTGCACCAGGGCTCCGGGCAAATGATGTTTGCAAAATTCAGCATTCGCAAGGGTTCTTAACACTGAACCCTCATGAATGTTGCAACCACACTTTATCTCATTCTAGCTTTGATCAAATTAGCTAGCTAAAATTACGGAGTAGATGTGCTGGCCCAGGCTAGTTACTCAAGTATATACCCACCATCCCAGGCAGGTTTGTGTTAAAGCAGCAACGCGTACTGGTGCCACTGAGGTTACACTGCTATTTTTAGCAAAATAGTTGGGAAGTGAAGCCGCTCAGTTCTGTTGTCTCTGCAACTGATTGTTCTGAATGACCTTGGTCAAGTCACTTCCTCGCTCTCTCTCTCTCTCTCTCTCTCTCTCTACTTCAACTTCTCTGATTGTAAAGTAGGTGTAATGACACTGCCTCAGATGAAAGTTGCTATATGTTACAAAGAGAGAGAAATAAGCCTACATGTACTGCAATCACATGCTCTGTTTGCAGTATAGGCAGATCCTCAGACTGCTTAAAGACTGGAACATTTTATGTTTCAGTGACAAATTTCCTTTTCCCCCATCTCCAACATATTTGAAAAATAATTAACCTGTTACTATCTGCAGAGGGAAATTTGGTGAATATGGTGATCTCTGTATTTAAACCTATTCATCAGTGATTTACTGACCATGACTTTAAGATTACTATTTTAATTAATAACCTGAGCAATATCCACCCTCCCAGCACACTCCATCTTCCTGCCCTGGTAAGGTGGTTTGTATCTCCTTTTTCTCCACCATGGAGTGTCTTTCTGCTCCACAGGGGAAAATCAAGGAGTCTGGAGTTTCTCTTTTCCCCTGGCACCGAGTTATCCTGCGCGTCAGGATATTATCTGCTTTTTAGTTTCCTTTCAATATGTTTTTGCACTCATTCCATTTTTGCTGCCCCCTGCTGTCTGCCATCAGCTATTAACTTTGTGATGTCGTTCTGACTGCTGCTACTTCCTTTGCTTTGGTTCATAACCGCTGGTGGGTCCTGTGTTGTATACAAGCTTAAATAGCCCAGCAGCTCCTACTCTTTCTATTCCCTTCACAATCTTTGCCCTGCTGCTGTGTTCCCTCTTTAATATTTTTCCAAAGGATACAGACCTACTTTCTTCCAGCCTTTCCACTTACATTCCCTAAGTCCCTCCGTCATTCTGTTCGTTCCCTGCTGCATCGTTTCCCATCTCTGTAATGTCCTTGCTCATATTTAAGTGATCAAATCTGGGCACAGCTCTCCAGATGGGCCTTTACCAGTCAATCCCTTAGATCACATTAGAAACATTTGCTGCACCATGTGCTCAGTATTTTCTATTTACACTTCGCAGGCTTGATTCCCCACCCCTCAGGCAAATAAGGCTCCTGGGTATTTTGCTTTACTGAAGGATTTTTGTTATTTATTTAATAATTCTTTGGGTCACAGAACTTGGGTGCTCTCGGTATCTCAACAACTTGATCCACCCCTTTAGACTTCTCCCCTGCCTCACCCTCCATCAGGGAACATGGGTTAATAGATAGTTGGGGGGGGGCTCTAAGAGGGCAATTGGAGAGTGAAGCCAGTCAGTTCTGTTGTCTCTGCTACTTATTTGCTGAATGACCTCGATCAAATCACTTCATCTCCTTCTCGCTTCCTCAACTTATCTGTGTCTGGTTGTAAAATGGACCTACCAATACTGCCTCAGATGAAATCAGCTATATATTACAAGGAGAGCTTAGCGAGTCTGGGACCTTTTTAGCTTGAAAAAGAGACAACTAAATGAGGATAGGATAGAGGGCTATAAAATCATTACAGGGTGTGAAGAAAATAAATAAGGAAGCCTTCTTTTTCTCTTCATGGCACATGAACTAGGGGGTCATCGAATAAGATTAATAGGCACAAATTTAAAACAAACAAAAGGAAGCACTTCTTCATGCAACACACAACCCATGGAACTCTTTGCCACAGGATGTTGTGAAGGCTGAGACTATAACAGGAATCAGAAAAGAACTAGATAATTTCATGGAGGATCGATCCATCAGTGGCTATTAGCCAGGATGGGCAGGGATGATTTTGGGGCTTGTCTTTTCAAAATCATCTGTGGTTTAAAAAAAAATTGCTTGATGAGCTTACTTTTTTTTTTCTTTTTTTCCTTTTCAAGTCTTAGTTCAACTGGAAAATTTCAGAGGGATTTTTTTTCTTTTAAATAGACAAAATTTCTGAAAATTCCCAACAAGAAATAACTGACTTCTTCAACCATTTCTCACCAGGGCCCCATGCTGAACGAGTTCCTCGCCAATGGGAGTGCAGTCCCCTGGGAAATGGGCGAACCCTCCAGTAACTGACCACTGTTCTTACTTCTCTCTCTAGGGGTTTATATGAGAGATTATGCGAACTATTACCAAGGCATGTGGGACTGCCTCACCAATCACCCCGATGAGTTGTCTTTCCAGCGCGGTGATATCATCTACATCCTAAGCAAGGTAGGGGCCAGTTACATTACTAGGTGGATTCGTGGCCTCTGAGCTTAATGTGCCAAAGGTGGAAGTCATATTCGTACCAAGGCTCTTATCCACCTAGGTGTTTACATGTCCCTTCCCCAGTTCAGTGATCTCCATGTGCCCATCAGCAGCCACAGGAAGATGAGGTGAGCAGTGATGTGAAATGATTGCAAACTTTCTCCTGGGCCTTGCAGCCTGGAAAATGAGACTTGGAAGAGCTTGGTCTGGCACCTGGAAGGGAGCCCATGTTCTTTCTGGCTGGTAGCACAAAGAGAGATAGATGGGTCAAGAGTTCTCTAGTGACTCAGGCCTCTTACTAAGAGCCTGTGGGATTGAATCCAGGAGAGATGTGGGCCAGCGCCATTCTGCAGTGCTGGGAAAAAGCAGATGGATGGGCCTTGCCTAATGATCCTTTGCCCTTGTGCATGGCCTCCCACCAGAGAGCCTGAAAGCACATGAATGAGTTAAACCTCCCGTCCCCTCTCTGAAGTAGGTCAGTATGACTACCCCCATTTTGCAGGGGGGGAAACTGAGGCACAGAGCCAGGGCATTTGCTCAGCAAGTCAGTAGCACATCTAGGAATGGAACCCAGGAGCTCTGGCTAATCACAGGACAACTTTGGCTGCCACAGCTGGCAGGAGAGCATGGTGCTGACTCCCTTCCCCCTCTCCTGCTTGGCTCTGGAATGCCTCCTCCCCCGTCCCAAGCACAAGACCATGGTATTTAAAAGGCCCTCCAGCAAGATGTTTCTCCATAATAGAGTCTGTGTGTGATGTCGCTCCAGCATTACAGGGGTAATTGAGTTGCTCGGCCAGGTGTGACCCAGCCTTTCTTTGTCTGGAGCACGCAGGTAAATAAATGAACCCAGCGCACAGTGCTGAACGTGCCCGTGGGGGCAGCAGGAGGGAGTCAGGACTCTTAGCAAGACTCCCCTGTAAGGCAAGCGGGGGTGGTGAGTGACCTCGCTTGTTCTTGCTGTTTGGAGCTGGGAGGAGGACACCAACTGCAGTGTTAATCCTGGTCTGGTTCACTGGGATCCTGGAGTGGCTGAAGGGAGTGGCTCTGTCATCCACTGATCAGTGGCTTAAGGGGCCTTTTCTTCGTGCAGCGCCTAGCACAATGGGGTCTGGTCCGTGATTTGACTCAGGCAAAGAGCTGCCAGTCCCCTTCCTACATCTCTCCTTCCTCCAGCGCTATCTTCCATCAGGGTTCACTTCCAAAGGGCTCCCTTAGTCTGGGATGGATCATCCTCTCTTGGCTTTGCCAGCTGGTTGCCATACTGGCCTGGGGATGAGGGGGGCTTTCCCCGTTGGACCTAGTTTGGTCAGCAGGAGGACTGGAAGCCAGACATGTTCAGGTTCTGCTGAGCCAGGGCCCCGGTCCCACTTGTGAAATAAGGAGATTGGTGATAGCACCCCCTAGAAGCTGAGCACTTGGGCGGCCACCCAAGGGAGATTCAGGTGCTGCCCAGCTGCTTAGCAGAGCACCCACAGCCAGCATGTTGGGTTTCTATTGGTGGTGTTCATCCACACCTGCCTTAGTGCACAGAACAAAATTTATTCCACACAGAGATGGAAATAATTAACGGGAATGTTACCCGGCAGCACTTCAAGCTCTCTGTGATTAACTGAGTAAAACCCAGGTGTGCCAGGCTGTTCCTTGATGCTGTTCCTCAGACCAATTCAGGGCTGTTTGCATGACTGGGAAAACCTCCTCCAATGGGAATCCCAAACATATCCCACACTAACTGGCCCAGTCCTGGAGGGAGCCAGTCTCAGTCTGCCAGCTCCTCTAGGCTACGTCTACACTAGCCCCAAACTTCAAAATGACCGCGCAAATGGCCATTTTGAAGTTTACTAATGAAGCGCTGAAATGCATATTCAGCGCTTCATTAGCATGCGGGCGGCCGCGGTGCTTCGAAATTGACGCGCCTTGCCGCCACACGGCTCGTCCCGACAGGGCTCCTTTTCGAAAGGACCCCGCCTACTTCGAAGTCCCCTCACTCCCATGAGCGTGGCCATTTCGAAGTTTGGGGCTAGTGTAGACACGGCCCTAGAGAGCCAAGGGAGTTCAGCGATCTGTGGTCCTGTGAGGAGCAGAGTCCCATTGATCTTACTCTGTCTCTCCTCCAGAGAATTCCCTTCAGGAAAAAGGAACCTCCCGGGCCTTCTTCCTTCAAAGATTCTCCCAGGCTGCAGGTCTGGGTCACTGCAGGGCCTCTGGCAGGGCTTGGCCTGGTTTATTTTTTTAATAGTTATGCCGGCTGTGTTATTTTTGTAGGGAGGTGCAAGCCAAGCACCAAAAGTCCTGTTTTCACCTCCCTTCTGCCACTGCTTGCCAGTATGGGCCCTGGGCCAAGCCATTCCTGCTCTGAAAGCCTCACTCTTCCCTTCTGTACAATGGGGATGATGGTTGTTTCTTGCCGGGCAATGGAGAGAGTGGGTGAACAAATCACTGCATTAAGCTCAATAATGGGGAAGGGTGCTGCTCCGTCCCTGGCAGTTATCAACACAAAGGCGCTATGAGAAGGGCTCTGAATTGCCCCGGTATTAACCACAGGGTTCGTGCTCAGGTGGGAATGAGCAGGATCTGATGTTACAGGGATGGGCACAGGAGAAGATGCAGACTAGAATGCAGTAGCATGGATGAGGGCAGTGCCAGGTGGGAGTTGCTGGGCACTTGTTTTTCCCTGTTGTTTCCATGAGAACTGTCCATACTTGACTTAATCCAGCTTGCTCCAGGAATGACGCAGGAGCTCAGGTAAGGTCCTGACTCTGAGCCAAAGGAATTCGCCTGATGTCTCGCCCTGGTGAGCATAACGACCCAATGGAACACCAAGGTCCTAGAGAAATATGTGACATTCCCATTCCCCACTTTTGAGGGCCCCATTCAGCTGCAGGATCACTGTGACCTTATGCTTCCAGGAGGCCTCCGTTTTAACAGGGTTTAGCCGGAGGCTTTAATTGTACTGTGGGCTGCTCTGCCGGGTGTGACGGGGAGTGGCCTGATCATTTCTTTCTGGGAGCAATTCTTGGCCCTTTCCATATGGGGCTCACAGTGCACATCCCAAAAGAGGCTCATGAGCATCCATTCCCCTCCAACACGTTGGAGGTGCAGTGAGCAGAAGAGACTTGCCGAGGATCATGCTGGGAGCTCAAAGCAGACAGCCAGAGTTCTAACCTCATGCTGAAATCAGGGGTGTCACACCAGAATAAACCTCTCCATCTCTGCCTCCCTGCCTGCCGCTTGCCCTCCTCCACACCCCAATACTGTGAATGCAGCCTGGACCCACAACCCATTTTTAACTCTCTTCAGTGGCTCCAGATTGTGCCTCTTGCGCCAGCTTCCTCACACGGAACCAATGGGTCCTGAGAGCCTCCGTCTCGTAAATTACTTCCCACGATGGAGGCTCATGACCGCAGCGGAATCTGAGTTGGAATTGGAAAGGGGGAAGCAAAAAGGTGTTTGAGATGCCTGTTCATTCGGCTGCATTTTAATTTCCTTTTCAATCTTGTCCCAATTAATTTCCCAGAATTAATCTCATCGAAGCAAACTCGGCTGCCGTTTTAGTGGTGTGGTCGCTCTGTCTGAACATGAAATAAGAGCTAATATAAAAATCCATCTGGTACACTTGAAACACATGGTGGCTGCTGCTTGGGTCCTGCCTGACATTTCAAGCATCGGCAGTGGGAAGAAAGTGATTTAGGGGTTAGAGGACATTGGTAGCTGGCAAGGTGTCCGCAGCCCAGCAAGTCATCATTCCAGCCTTTAGCTTTGGGATGCAGGGCACCGGGGAGTGAACGCTCCGACCATGTCTGCAGGAGGGGCCGTAGACCCAAGGTCCCCATGGACTGCATGCACTCAGGGGAAATGTAGCCTAGAAGTTAGGACACAAGACTGTCCATCGGGGAAGTGGGATTGTGTTCCCTGCTCTGGCAAGTGACTCGCTGGGTGTCCCTCGACAAGTCACTTAGCTTTTCTGTGCCTTTGTTCCTGGATCTCCAAATGGGTACTGTTGCTACTGACTCGAGCAGGGGTTGTGAGGCGTGGCACCTGAATGTGTGCAAGGTGCTTTGAGATCTTTGGTTGCAAGGCACTAACAAAGGTGAGAAACATTTCTACTATGGTGCTTCCTCTGCTCCCAACCACATGTCTGATTGTCTTTATAGTCTGTCATGGCCCTAAGTAACCTGAACCCTAAACAGATTGGTGTGTCTGGTCCCTTCCCTCTGAACCCAGCAGAAACACATGTACCCTTTAAAAGGAAATATGCATTGATCCCACCAGAGGCCCATGGGATGGAGCAGGGCAGCCAGGCCTTCTCTCTGCAGATCTAGCTTCTGCTGAGCCCCGGTAGCTGTCGTCTCACTGTGCTTGGCATGGGTGCTGTAGTCTCGTGCTGCCCTTGGAAGTAGAAGGAGACCTGCGGCAGTGCACCAGTTCCCTTTAATCCCCAGGGTCAGTGTAGCCCGCAGCTGTTCAGCTTGCCAAGCCTGGTCTGCAACAGGATGGTGCTGGCCTAGCTTGGCAAGCACCAGGCCCTTTCACTGCCGGTGCCAGTAGTAGAACTGTCAGTCTTAGAGGGACCGTTGGCCAGAGATGTGCTTTTGCACCTCTGGTTCCATTTGTTCTATACATGGCCTCCGCTGGATGCCCCCTCCTGGGAATATTGCTGCAGCAGGTCTCTTTGCCACTTGGAGCCTCTGTGGGACTGTCCCAGCCTCCCAGCACTGCCCGATACCATCCCACACAATGTCTGGGCCTCATGAGGTCCCATTCCCCTGGCCTTTTCCTGGCAGCTGATGGACGCTGGTCCTCTTCCCCACAGTCGGGATGATTTGTACATTGTGATAATTATTCGAACACGGTGCCACTTCCTATGTTAAGCGGACTTAGTTGGATGTGACAAGCAGCCCATAAAACCAGTGAAGTTAATTCTCTCAATTGCTTGAAATGAAAGTGTGTGTTTGGGCGGGGGGGGATGTTTTTATTCTTTGGGCCCCAAAACGAATGGAGGAATTTGGTGACATCTAGTGGCTCTTTTTATTGCTCTCTAGCAACTGTACTTTGTGGGGGGAGGCAGTGCAGAGCTGGGAAGGGGGGGTGCTGTTCTGAATGGACAATGAACCTGATTGCTGCTTGTCGAATAGCTATTATCCACCTCTGACCTAATCGGAGGGGAACGGTATCTGCAGATCTCCCCCTCCCCCTGTATTTATTGCGGGGCTGGGAGCGGGGAGTGGAAAAACGCCCCCGGTCCTGTGTTAACAAGCCGCTCTGCGCCGTGCCGCAATGATGAAGGACGTGATGGCGATGATGGGGTTTCGTACCCATTAATAACCCCAATGGGAGGCTATCGAGTGAGGAGGGACGGGGATGGGATTTGGGGTCAGCTGGAAGGCAACGGTCATACACCGGTCAAATACAGGCGAGGGCTATTCCTTCCCCCTCCCCCACACACACACCCGACAGGAACCAATCGTCTAGAACAAACCCCTGGCAGCCTCATTCCTCCCAGGTGATTTTTATAAATGAGGGGACACCCATTCCAGAGGAGGACAAAGGGGTGGCAGGGGCTGGCAAGACCCATGAGAAGACAGCACAATGGCATGTCCCTTGCTGCCCATCAGCAATTTATTATGAGCCCAGAAACAAACTCCAGACATTCCACTCAGGACTTGGTATCCGAACCCTGCCACCCTACTCAGGCCCTGAGCAGAGAGCTTTGTTGTATATGAGCAGTTGTTAGCGCCCTCTCCCGATTTTTTGAACATGCTGTCTGGTCACCCTGCTCAGAGCAGGTATTGGAATAGGGCTTGCTTCTGCTTTCAGTTGCACCACTTGGAGTCTGTGGAATTGCTCTGGATTTACACCCGCATCCGTGTAGAGCAGACAGGGCAGGATCTGTCCTGTAAGCAGGTGTAAATGCATTCAGAGCATGCTCTTTGCCACACTGCTGCAAATGAGATCAAAATCTTACACCCCAGCCTCCCGATAATCCTCAACATGACAATTTTCCCCAGGGCATACCAAAGAATGTACCCAGAACTGTGCAAACCTAGTGCTCCAGGGTTCATCTTCAGAACCTCCAGGGCTTTTGCAAACTCTGGCAGTTTTTTCTTTTACTATTCAGACCATTTATTTTGTGCTGAAATTTATAACAAATGCAGTTAAAGACTTCATCTTTGACAGAGGTAATAATAAATTCACTGTTTAAAGACAGTAGCTTAATTCCTTATACCCTCCAATACTGCGCAGAATAAACTATATTCATCACTGAGTAATTTTTTACCACATAAATCTTTAAAACTAACCGTTGTAGGCTGTTGAGGCTGAAATATTGTAAATTTATTAGATATGCCCATGTAGTATTGGATTCAGAGGTTTCCATTCGAATATATTACAGAGGAAATTTGTGTCTTTAAGTGTGACAATTCCTCCATTTTCTGAAGCCAGTATTATAATAAGCAGCTCCTCCAGAGTCAACTCTGCCTTTATTAGACAGAGATTTAGTAATAAACCTTTCACTAATCTGCCAAAGAGGGTGGGGGTAACCTTTCATTCAGATGTCCTTTTTAAAATGTGTGGGGAAAAAGCTTTTGTTTTGAACGTAACAAATGTCTACAAATTCCTGGCTTTATTTCTTAAAAGGAGGTGGAAATTTTCTCTGGGATTGCCAAGAAAGAAAAATATTGAAGCCGATTGTCATTTTCAGAACCATCTTTCTTTGACAATAACTTTCACATGATTCTGCTGTCATTTTTTTCCCTCAAGTAAGGGTTGGTTTGTTGTTCTGTTTTGTGGGCTATTCGGCAATAACTTGGATAATGAGAAATTTTAATGTGAAATCCAAATTATACACACACAAAATAGATCATAACACTTTAAAACTTGCACTGATTTGTTAAATATGCACAGGAGGGAAAACCTCTATTTTATATTGTCACAAAACCTGTTTGTAAATTTCTTTTCTTAATTGTGGCCTGTTGAACATCTATATTTAAATCCACATTGTTGTTTCCTCTGATAGTGTAAAATATCAGTGGAAATCTCTGTTTGTTAGAGAGAGAGATAATTATAAAACCATATCCCGGTTCATGAAGCGCGGGTAACATTTAAGCCAATTGATGTGGTAACATTTAAAGCGGTTATATTGCAAAATGTCACGTATGGTCTGGTTTCATTAGAGAGAAGTTAATAGATTGATGGTATTGAAATTCCCATTTCTGGGAATAAAATAAGTTTGCCTTTGCTATAACTCTTCTCAGTCCATGGCCCAAAAAACTCAATCACCTCCAGTCCTCTTCATCACGAATGAAATTTACAAAAACTTCTACTGTAAGGAGCCAGTAACTAATCAACAGTTTAAAAATTAAAAGCTGGCTATTAACTACTAAACAAAAGAGGCAAAGAATCCCATGGCCATCAACATAATGGTTTAGACGAGCCCGGGGTTGAAAGATAAGAATAAACTCACACAATTAATACTCAGCATATGCCATTTATGATCAAAAGAATTCTCTGCTCTCTCTGAGAATGCTCATAAGCTAGGAGTATTTCAGATTCAGCATCTATCGGTCGTCTTTCCCTCCTTTTTTTCCCCTACTGCTCCATCTGTAAATGAACAAACATCTTGATTTTATAGCCTTTTGCTTTGTAAAACTGAGAAATGGAGGGTGGGGGGTATATATTGGATTCCTAAATAAGACTTTAATTCCGAATTCATTTACACTGTAGCGTTGAAGTTGTCACACACTGTAATGCAGTATTTAATTAAAATAACAAAAGTGTATCTGGCTAGGTCCTGGGGTAACTATCACCAAATTATAGCTGGTGCCATCCATATTGTACTTATGAAACAACAGCTTCGAAGGTGCAGTTGAGCTGATACAGAGGAGTTAGCATTTAAACCATTGTTCTCACAAGCACTGAATTTTTCTTTTCTTGAATAAGTTCCGCTTCAGATTTCCCCTTTTTTTATTCTTTCTTTTAAATGTATTTCTCACTATTTGACCTAGATCATCTTTATTTCAACTGGGGCAGTGAGGGTGACTTCTCTCTGGTTTTGGGCCCTAACGCCTGCTCTTCAACTTGTGACCTACAGACTTCTGTCGCTCTGAAATCTCCTCCCGTCTGTTGTCATGGAAGGGATTGGGAGCCCAGTGTCAGATCAGAAACACTCAGGCAGAACTTGGATATGGGATTTAACAGGGTAGGGAATGAGTATCTTTTTTAAAGCCATCGGCATGCGCCTGCTTTTGTCTGATCTCCTACAGCTGTGTCAAGGGCACAGACTTGTCAGAATTCAAGTTTTCCTCTCTGTTTTTTTAGTTATATTGATAGCTAGTATCTGGCTTTAAGCATTGTTTTCAGCTTTAATGGATTTTTAAATGCTAACAGAAGAAATCTGAGGGAGGTCTGCCAATTATTTAATATTGTGAAATGCTGACATTCAAAAAGTGAACGCTTTAGAGACCTTAAAACACAAATTGTCTTTTTGGCGTGTGATTTTGCAAAGTAAATATCCTTGAATCAAACTCTAATATGTCCTCAATCTGCATTTTTTATAAATTTTATTGCTCACCCATGGAGCTAATTTTTCATTGGATTGTGTGCATGGTGAAGTTCATATTTACCAGAAAAAAAAATCTAAGCCTTCTGACCAGAACTGTGAACAGTTTCTCCATTCTACTGCTCTGTAACTGCGTATGTTCACATGTACATGTTGCAGACCTCTCATTCCCACACCAGCACACTTTCTGGCCTGTCTACCTCCTTGTCTAAAAAATGATGCTTTGCTTATGGTTCCAAATTAAAAGGAAATAAACAGCAAAAACAAAATGACCCTGGGAATTAAGGGAAATGTTCCCATTTGTTACTGTTTCTTGCAGTTTTCAACAGATAAAACAAGTGCTTCCCGAGTTCCAGAAAGCTAACCTCTAGTCTCAGTCCCCTGTAGCATCACTTTTATCTGGTTCAATATCCCAGCACCTACTTCTGCTGTAAATTCTCCAGCCCTCTTGCAGTGCAGGTAGTGTCTTAGATCTTTTCCTTTCCTTTTCTTTTTTCCCCCCACCCACACATATAAGATGATCAGAAGAGTTATGAATGGAACGGAAATAATTGCTGTGACCTTTGGAACGGAAATGGCCCCAGGGGTTACTGTATAAAGACATTTTGATAGCACTGATCTTCTAATGGGGGCCCTAGTCTTTCCCCTACCCTCCTGTTTCCTTTTTCAGGTGTGAAAGGTGAAATAAATGGCTCCTTTTACACAAACACTCCACACACAATTATTTTGAGCCCTTGTCACAGGTCACATACAAAGTTTAACTCAAGCGACTGCTAATTTTCATCCGGCACCAGCATTCAGGACTTTAAAGCGGCATCTAATTGGCGGCAGAACAAATTTAGGAAATCAAGTGTGCAATAAAGCAAATAAAAATCTCTCCCTTTATTATTTTTTCCAGGTGGGGAGGGGAGAGTAGAAGTGGGGGGATAAGAGGCGGGAGAGGTTGGGTCTCCTTCCACCCTGCCTGCACAACTTTACCATTAAAGTTACACCTACAGCTAAGAAGTTTGGCCATGAAAAATGGTCATTTTGTTTCCCCTGCTCAAAGCACGTTATTAAAATGCTAATTTAAAAGAAAAAGGAGTTAAATATCTAGCACTGGTGCAGTCTAATTGCAGCCATAATGAGCTCTCTAAATGTGAGTGCCCCTGACACACGGAGCATAAACAGCCAGCAAACAGATCATTAGTACCCGCGTTCATTTATTCTGGCGACCTTACTATGACCCCACCGAGGGTAGGGTAAAGAGCAGGTGGATCCGGCTGTGACACCCCCCTCGGGGGATCCAGGAAATGAAGCTATAAGCAGCTGCCATGGTAACACCTATGTGTGCAGATGATGTAACACACCAGCAGGCTGGGAGGTCCACAATTGGGAGGCACTGCTCCCCGCCTTTGCCAGAGAATGATCCCCGGCATTAAATTATTCAGGTCTTTTCATGAGCCCCCAGTCGCTCCAAGGGATCTCACTTTGCCCAGCCAGAGGCAGGTTTGGGGTCAGGGTGAGGGGGCTAGCGCAGAGCGGAATCTTGTGGACACACAGGGGCCACACCAAGAATCTGCCCCAGATAATCCAGTTTCACCCCATTTTCAGGGGAAGCCCCCATGAATACAGGGGAGGAACCTTAAGCCTGCAAGGCCCTGAGCGCCCTCTCCGCTTTAGGGGGAAGTGGAAGGAGGTAGGCATCTCACAGGTCCTGAATGAGCATTTTCACAGCAGCAAGCAGCTGTGATGGGTGAAAAAAATAAACCTTGACTGTCTCATATTTAGTCTCTTTTCTGCTATGCACCATGCAAGGTATTATGTACGTAAACCTGAGCCTGTGCCCACCCCTAAATATAGCGAGGGAGAGGGTCATTCTGGTTTTACAGAACAGGGGAAACCAAGGCACAGAAAACTGTGCCATTGCTGGGAACAGAGCTCAGACCTGCTGCCCCTCTGCTGTAACCACCACAGGCCCAGGGTGTTACCCAACAGTCCTGGCTCCAAGTCCCTGGTGCGTTTCAGTGCTCTTGGTGGTGTTCTCTGCTAACAGGCTCCATCCAGCACACCCTACCATGAGCAGAATCGGGCCCCAAGGTCAGGAGACCGAAAGCCGGGTGTGAATGTGAGCAGCCAGGCAGGAGATTAATAAAAACAATTCTCAGGAAATGATTTTCCCCCATTCCAGCCTGTTTGGTTCTGAACAGCCTCACTAATCACCTCTCAGCGAAGGCACAATAACTTTTTTTTTCCAAGGGGCATGGAAAGAGTATCCTTGGAAATTATTTTGAAATAAAAAATAGCCCAAGCAACACCCTCTCTGCCCCCCCCATACCCCTGTTCTTCGGAGCCCCCCCCCCACGCCGGTGCACTTTAGATGAACCTGTGATATTGTAGCAATGGCCCTTGAAGTGCAGTGGTTAGGTGATTTAGGAGAATATTAAAGGGAATGTGGAGATGCGAAGGCGTCTCTCTCAGGGAGAGCGGGAGAAATACGCGGCACAGATGGGCTGAGCAGATTAAACATTTCCGTCACATTGTTTCCAAATTGTGTTGCGGCGCCTGAGGGTTGGTACGGCGGTCAAAGCACGGCAAAATGGCGCAAAGCTGCGAGCCGCGTGCTTTATGGAATAAATATTAATACGGCAGTTTCACATGATCTCACAATCCCATCAGTGGGGAGATCCGACCAGCAGCCGCTGTGGTCTCCAAATTCTGCACCCTCCCCTTTCATTTTCCCTCTTGCAAATGAATGTCCCTCTCCCTCGCTCTGTTTTATGGCCTCCCCTGCCTCAGTTACAGAGCTGCTTTGCAAGTCTTTCCTTCGTGCAGCTGCTGGAGCGGGATGGGTCCTACACAGCGTCTCATCTTGCACTAGCCACGGGCCTCCTAAAGCAGTGAGTGCATGCTTGCCGGTCCAGATTGTGCGTGCCCCTGTGTAACGCAGGGTTGCTCCTTTGCCTGCTGTGGGGTCACCCCAGCACCACTAGTCTCCCCATTAGACTCTGACAATGGCTCACATCCCCCTGTCTGATCTGACTTGTTTTTTCCTCTTTTGATAAGTACTGTTGACACTGGGCGAGTTCCACCTTGCTGAATAGACCTTGTCAGCTCTCGGCCTCCCTCTCACTGGGACCCCACTCTTTAAATACCCCTCTGAAACCACCCCCCCCACTCATGCACCTGATGAAGTGGGTCTTTGCCCACGACAGTTTATGTTCCAAAATATCTGTTAGTCTGTAAGGTGCCACAGGACTTCTTGTTGTTCTCCAGCACCACTGTAACTGGGAGCAGAGTTTACAGGTGACCTGACTCCCCCACCCCACTCCACAGCTTGTCAGTGTGGAGACCAGTGGCCCATCTGATTCACAGTCAGGTAATGTCCTTGGATTTTGCACACTCAGGTCTGTCCCTGGCGCGAATTCAGTCTGGGGCTGGGCCAGGGATGAACTGAATGTACTGTCACAGGCCAGCAGAATTGACAGTGGCATTCTCTGTCAGCTGAGCATGTGGGCAGGTGCCCAGGAATCATGCAGGTGCCGCCCAGCTGAGTAGCAGAGCGCCCACAGCACCTGACAGCCCAGCCAGCAGCCTGTGTGTCTAGCAATGGAGTGCATCCACATACCTCTGTGCACATAAGAAAATGTATTCCAGCCATGGCTACAAAATCCTGAACTCCTCCTGCAGGCAGGGCGCACTGGAAGTAAGTGTGTTAGGGCACTGAGCAGCAGTGGCAGCACGTGCCCAGCCTGGGCAGTGCCCAGACCCAGCCTCAGTTCTGCTGGCGCTGTTAGCATGCCCTGGATGAAACCTGTTCACCCCAAAGGCAGCAGTGCCCCAGTGGAGACAGCAGTGTCTCTTCTGACACCCTCATTCGCTACTTCCCGCATTTCCTACACTCTGCACCCCTGGGTGCCCACCCCCAGCCCTTTGCTTTTCATGTGTCCTTTGCCCTGGCTTCCACCTGGCTGCGGGAATTCAGTGAACAAGTTCCTGGCAAGAGCGAAGAACCAATCATTGAGGGCAAATGTCATCATTCATTTTGATTGTGATGTGCCTGAAGAAACGTTGAATAAGAATAAGCGGGGAGAGAATAGGACTGTTTCCTGGGAGGCGCAGTGGCAGGGAAGCCTCCTCCTGGTTTAGCACAGAGCTGAGTCCCTGATCCCTCTTCCTCTCAGCAAATACATGCTAAAAATCCCGGGAGCTGGAAGAACAGGGTGAGGGCATCCTAAATAGACAGAGTCTCTATGCTGTTACCCAGCACCTCCCATTGGCTTCAAGTTTTGCATCCCCTGGGGGAGTGGGGAAGGCAAGTTCTCGAAATCAGGACTAGCATCAGCCCCAAGCTGGTTTTCTAGATAAACAGCTCCAGCGCTGACCTGGTGTAAAACTCTCCAGGGCCAGCTGACCCGCTGGTAACACATGGCAGGCCTCACCTATGAATTAGGATCCTCCATTTGCCTAACAATAACGTATGACACCCACGCACTGATAATGGGGCTGAGCAATCATAAACCGATAAGTCCCTGATGGATTGGCTTTTCCTTGGGCATCCATCACAGCATCATTGATCTGCTGTGCGAAGCGGGGGCTGATGAATTGTGTTCCTGACGGAGGTGCGGGTTGTTTACAAGGAGCGTCAGGCTGGTGAGCATGCGGCTGGCGAGCGGGACCAGAAGCGCATCGTGGGGGGAGTAAATTTTGTCTGCTCTGCATTTGGTAGAAGGGACGAAGCACGGGGGCGGGGGGGGGGGGTTGTGCTCACTGCAGAGCAGCAGGTGCTGTCTTTGCTAGACATATGAGGCCAAAGTTCACCCGGTGGCCGTGTTCCCTGGAAGCTGAGCTCTTGGGCGGCCGCCCAGGAGTGAGTCGGGTGTGTCCAAGCTGGTTAGCAGAGTGCCCACAGCTGGCAGTGTGTGTTTCTATTGGTGGTGCACATCCGTGCATGTCTTAGTGCACACAACAAAATTGATTCTGCCCTAGAAGGAAAGACAGAGTGGGAACCCTGCCTGAGGGCCTTGTAAACAGGGAGCCACACCAAAATGCAGCCCCCCCATGTCAGGGTGCAAGCACTGGCCTTGTGCTTCTAAGCACCAGGCTGAGCCAGGAAACAAGGGCACAGTCCCCTGCCTGTCAAAGGGGGATAACTGCTCTGCTGTTCTCTCCCCACCTCCCACTTCGTCTGGTGAGACTGGAAGGTCTGTAGCCACTGTCTCAGCAGTACAGAGCCAGCCTCTGGCCACACTAATACGTTCACTTTCCACATGAGGAGGAGAAAGGAAGGGGCCAGAGGTGTGGGGAGGCCCATGGCTCAGTGAATCTGGCCCAGCCACCCGTTTTCCTCTGTCCCCCAAATTCTGGGGCCCTGTAGGGTGGGGAGCGGAACACTACTAGCCTGCTCCCTGGAATTAAATTGATACTGGCAGCTGGAAAGCCCCGCAGGTGAACTTTCAAAGGCTGCAGCTCCTTTGAAGTCAGCATACGCCCATTTACAGCTGCTGAGAATCTGGCCTGGCTATCTCTGTTGCCAGACCAGAGCTGGTCATTCCAGGTCATGGCTGAGCTGCCTTTGCAAGAGATCTGACAAATCGAAAGCAGCGGGGGCAGATTGAAATTAAAATGCAGCAATCATGGAGCAGGGGGGCTCCAATCGCTTTTTCCGGGCTTACGAGGAGCAACCTGCTGCTTCTCCCGACACCTACTGGCAGGGCATTTGCAGCACCGTGCAGGGATGCAGGGCCCTGTGACAGGAGGATCACCGAGGAGGGCCGAGATGTTCACAGGGCCATGAATGGTGACAGGGAAAGCACTAGAGGCTGAGCCAAGCTGTGAAATGGTCCCTGGGCTGGGGGCTGTGGTGTCTTTTCAGTGACAGAATTGGCTGTTCTTTTTATGTCAGGTGTGGCGGGGGGAGAATTTGTTCTCCTCTCCCCCTTGCTGATGGAAATGAGTTGCATAAATGCTTTTACAGCCCCATGCGCCAGCCCACTTACTGCTGGTGAAGGGCACGATCAGCTGTTCTGGGGGCAAGGAAATGCAGACAGTGCCAGGGTCCAGGAAGTGGGCCGCCCCTCTGGGAGCAAATCGCAGCATTAGAGGGAAGGGTCTCAGTGCTGAGAGCAGACTGGGGCCTCCTGGCATTCCGAACAGGTGGCTTTTGTTATCTGTGTGCACCAAGCATTGATGGCAAGGGTTTCGTGGCAGTCTCCTCTTGCACAGGGGTACAGCGGGAGTGAAGCGTAAATCAATGGAGCTGCACAGGTGCAAGGAGGAGTGAGGCGGGAGGGGAGGAAGAATGTTGATTCACTGGGTTGTAAAGCAACCCGGATTGAGTCACTAGCCATGGGTAGGTCATTTCATCCTCCGTGGCCTCCATCACTGCCAAAGTTCCCTGTAAACTGAGAGAGTCAGGTGCTGCCCAGCTGATTAGCAGACCATCCCCAGCCAGCAGCCTGTGTTTCTACTGATGGTGCACATCTGCACATGTCCTGGTGCACAAAACAAAGTTTATTCTGCACATGAATGGAAAAACTTGCAGGGAACAGCAGTCACCGCATCTGGGCAGTGGGCATACACAAGGCTGGGCAAAGGGCTTGGAGATCCTCCAGTCAGCAGCTCAAGAGAGGGGCAAAGCTGTGTTGAGCTGTGGGTGGGCATTGCCCTGCAGGAAATGTACATGTCAGCCCCCATCTCAGCAGGTCCCGGTGCCTGTTCACCCGTCTCTTGAAGCAGTGAATGTCCGGATGATTCTTTAATAGCCCCATGATGAAGCCACCCCCCCCAATCTGTGCAGGCTCAGCGCACGTAGGCCCTGTGAGAAGCTGATTAGGTCGATTCCAGGGAAACCATCCTCCATCGCCCTCCTCCCTTGCCCCGGAAAAACCCAGCTGCTCAGCGCCCCTTAAACCCGGGCGTCAGCAGCTTAGCAAATGAGCACCTCCAGACGAGAACAGGGTTCACTCGGTGCTGGGCTTTGGCTTGCTGTGCCAGTGCACTCCTCATTTTAATAGTTTAATAAAAATTAGCATAATTAACGAACATCTGTATGATCCAGAGTGGTGCAATTTGGCACTTGGAAACGAGGACTTAAACATTATTGCTGGGAGTTTAATGTTGTTTTAATTCTTTTTGGCACTGCGCAGTGGAATAAACGCTCGGTGCCGAGAGTTCTCGGCTGCCTCTCATTTGCATTTTCCTCCCTTGGATGATGAGCAATCGCCAGCTCCCTGGCAATTCATCACAGCTGAAATTATTTTAAAATACCTCATGGTGCTCGGGCAGAGGAGCGGTGGAGGGGAGGGTTGGCCTGCTGCTTTTCAGCCCCACATGGCTCCCTGACCCAGCGCCTACCCCATCTATCCCAAGGCCCAGGTACTGCAAAGGGTTCGTTTCCTCCTCCTGCCAGTTCAGCCCCCAGTCTTTGCTCCCGGATTTCCTTGCCCGTTTCCAGAGGGTTGCAAGGCGGCCATGGTGGGGGTGGGTCAGGGCTGCTTGGCTGCAAGGTTCTGCAGCATCTGCTGCCATGTGGCACCCTGGTGTGCACATGAACTGCTGAAGTCAGCCATCCTGCCAGGTGTTGGCTCCTGCCTCGCGGCTGGGCGTCAGCACGGTCTGGTCCAGGGGTTAGTCTGGGGTTAGGGAGGCTGGACACTTTGGTTCCTTTGAGGGGATCACCTGGGGCTCCTGGCGTAGGGGAGCTGGAAATTGGGAGCAGCATTCCCCGTAAGCTGAGCGCTTGGGCAGCCCCCCAGGAGAGATTCAGGGGCCACCTAGCTGATTAGCAAATCGCCCAGAGCCAGGGCTGTCCCAATGAGGGAGGGGGTAACCCACCCCCCCCAATGCCCAATTTTCAGGACTCTGGCCCCACCCCCATGCTCCACCCCCACCCCGACTAACATGGCTGGGGATTACCTGAGGCAGGGCACAGCAGCAATGGTGACAGCAGCAAGGGGTCGCCTCCCCTTCCCACTGCACCCTCACCCTGCAGCGCAAGCGCCTGAATCTCTCCTGGGCAGCCACCCAAGTGCTCAGCATCCTGGGAACCCTGCTAGGAAGGAATTTCCTTGCCTCCTCCCGCTTTAGATCGATAGGAAGCCTGGAGGTGGGGGGTCTTCCTCTGCAGCCTGGGGGTGGGTCATGTGCCAGCATTTCAGGGCATGTCTCACAAATCCATTTGTGACAGGTGCAAGGTGCTCCAGCAGTCCTGGCCTCTCGGTCTCTCCTCTTCACTGCCCGTGGCACATGAGAGTTTAGGCTTCCGGTCTAACTCTGGGTTTTGGCCTTGGTCAGTGATAGCTTTGCAAATTTGGCTGTAAAGGACCTGCCCGAGATGCCTGTAGCAGAGCCAGGAATGAGCCCCACCTGGCTGCCTACCCAGTGCCTTAACTCCTATCCCCTATAGCTAAGCTCATAGACTTGCAGGGCTGCCAGGGACTGGCAGAGGTCTTAGTACAAGCCCTGGCACACACGGGCCAACAGAGGTAAGTCTGGAGTCCACGGTGTCTAAGCTGGGCCCTTTGCTTTCTCAGGAGTACAACATGTACGGCTGGTGGATTGGGGAACTGAACAGCCAGGTGGGGATCGTCCCAAAGGAATACCTCACCGCTGCCTACGAACTGAAGGAGCAATGACCAGACCAGAAGAGGTGCGACTGCTGCTTTATGATTACCTCCTTCAGAGAATCTTCCTGCCCTCGCCGATAACAAAACCGCCCTGCGGGGAGGGGCACAGCTGTCCCATGATCTCTGTAAGCTGAGCACAGGGGTGGCTGCCCAGGAGCAAGTCAGGTGCTGTCCAGCTGATTGGCAGAGCATGCACAGCCCTAGAGAGCTGGCAGTGTGTGTTCTATCGGTGGTGCACATCAGCACGTGCCTTGGTGCTCGTGACAAAATTTATTCCAGCCATGGATAGGAAAGATTTGCGTGACCCCTAGAGTTGTCAGTGCAGGGGCTGGAACAGTCCTGGGATATGGTTTCAATCTCTTAAAAGATCAACACGGAGCAACCAGGGACTCCTTTGGCTCCCTCTTCTGGTCGTCACCATACACAGGAGCTAATGAGGCAGGAAAAGCAGCCCAAAGAGCTGGACCAGTGGGCTGAGGGGATTAGCTGACGGTGTTTCACTGGGCAAACAGTGAAGGCAGCTGAGTTGAGCCCCCGACTGGGAATGCAGAGTTCTGCACTCCACTCCCAGTTGGTTTGTGACTGCCAGTGGGTGGGCAGACGTATGAATTGGCTCCAGCTGTGCCCATGTGCCAGGGGCTTTGCAATGGAAACATCCCTGGCTTTTGTCAGTTGCTTGGAGGACTCTGAGTGAAACACAGAATAGGTTGTTACCTGGCTGGGCTGACAGCAATGTAGAAGTTTGGTTCCCAGAACACATTGCCTCTGCGTAGCTGTAGTAGTTCTCAGCAGGGCATCATAGTCAGAACACTTTTCACACAAATATCCTCAAAGATCTGGTGGGGGTGGGGGTGGGGGGGAAGCAGTCATTTGATTGGGGAAACTGAGGCACAGGACATGTAGCTTGCTCTTCATGTCAGCTGCAGAGCTAGGAATAGAACTCAGGAGGACTCACTCCCAATCACCAGTCCTAACCACTGGCTCACACTACCACGTGCTGCAGCAAAGGTTGTATACTCATCGTGTTGTCCAGCGAGCTCTGTTTCTTCCCCTGACCATCAGTGCCGGGCTTATCAGTCACTGGGACAAGAGCCCAAAGCTGCCCCAGTGTAACCCTCCATCCCGTCCTGTGAGTCCGCGAGGCCATGCATGCCACAGGGACAGGGACCCTGCCAGGCATCACCAATATTCACGCCTGTGTCTCTTTACTTCTAGACTCTCTTCCTGCTCCCTGACTTTGCTGAGATACCAGACTACAGTCCTGACTTTGGGGTCCTCTCTCTTGCTACTCTTCGGGCTCCTGTGGACACCTTCTCCACCACCAGGTGACGAGACTCACGTCCCAGTGCCCACACTGCTGCTGCTTGCCCCTTTCATCCCGTAACTGAACTAATCCCCCTCATGCCACACTTGATGCCGAACGGCCTGCGGCTTGGTACGCTGCTCCTCCCCTGACTGACCAGGAGGCCGACTGAGAGACTGACCAAGAACAGGGCTGGTTTAGTCTTCTTCTGTGACAGGGAGAAAAACACGAAATAAAAAGGACCCTCTTGTCCTCACAGCTTCTGGACGGCCCCCTTGGCTCTGTCCCTAGCTCGATTCTGTGCTCAGGTATCAGACAGGTGGGTTCCAAGAGGGTACGCAGTGCTGGAACCCTCCAGCTCAATGCCCAGATTCTGCCCAGGCCCAGCTTTCCCGTCAGCTGCGGTGTGGGGCTGCTGGTGCTGTCCCTCTCTGGGGAGCAACAGAGAACCTCCTCCCCCAGCTCTGTCCTGCCCACAAGTCAAATAGCCTGGCACAGGCTGTGTCCCCCATGTGCCACTAGGTGGTGGTAGCTAACTGTGTGCTACAGCATCAGGCCACAAGGAAAAAAAGCCTGCCTGAAATTAACTCCTGCTGCACAGCACAGCAGTGGTGCGGGGAAGGGACCCTGTGCACTGAAACTGGCAGCTCTGACCCTTTTCAGGGCAATAAGGTCTGTATTCAGCCCAACCCGTATGTATGTGCTCAGACTTCAGCAGGAGCTTTAAGTGATTCGGTTACCCCAGGAAAACCTCTGAGATCAGCAATGGGAGATAGGCAGCCAAGCACCTCTAGTGGAGACAGACCTCCACAGCACATCTGGGGTGGGTAGCCCTCAAGAACTCAGGGGGGAGTGCTGGGTCCAGCCCCTCTTTCAGTCCTTCAGCATTTAAAGGCCTCTGATCCTGGCAGGAGCAAGGCTGAGGCTGTTGCCCTGCCAGGCTGTTTGGAGAGAAGGATTTCCCCACTGCTGGAAGGAGGTGGGGCAAGAACCTGCCCCCTAACAGTGGCTGGCAGCCTGGCTCACCCAGCTGCTGTGGCACTCGGCACAGGGATGAGCCTTGACAGCGCCAGTTACTTCTGCAGCTCCACTAGCAATCGTGCCAAGGCAGCTCAGAGCTGTCACGTTGCCCCCTTCCTCAATGGGCTCCATGTAGCTCCTGTGCTGTAGATGGTGGCTTGTGCAGGCTGACAGGCGACATGCAGGGCCAAACCCCAGCCCCTTTGCAGGCTAGATGAGCAATCTGTGCCCCCCATCACCAGCCCTCCAACCCATGCAGCCCCCCCAGCTCTCCCCCGGCTCCCACCAGCCCTGAGCATTCGTGGGGAAAGGGGCACATTTGTGGCTAAAGCCCAGGAGCTGGAGAGTTGTGTTAGAGCAACAGCCTGGCTGCTGCATTGGCCTGTTGGACACAGCAACAGCAGCAGCTAGTGACAGGGGAAACAGCCAACTGGAGCCATGGCCTTCTGGGGCTGCAATGCTCTGAGCGTCAGCTGGCCTGACAGGGCTTTGGGCAAGGCCAGATCCCAGGAGCCCAGAGCCATGGAGGCTGGGCCTTGGGCTGACACACCCACCGATGCTTTCTCTCTGCAGCCTTTGGCAGTTGCTTAAGCCCAGCTAAAAGGTGTTTAGGCTCAACAGAGACCGTCCCCCAGCACCACCCTGCCCAGAAGTCAAATCGCCTCACACACTCGATGTGGGGCCCTGGCCAGCTGTGGGAGGATGAGACCCTGAGTCAGAACCTAGGACAGGGGCAGAGTTAAGGCAGTCCTGCCAGAGTTCCCTGGCTCATGGCCTTGCAAATGCTTCAAGTCAACAACCTGCTCCTTCTTCAACGTCTATACAGCAGTGGTCTGTGCACCGCCTAGGGCACACAGGCACTCAAGTAATACAAATAATAATCATACAGCCCCTTCGGGCAGCTGGGTTGTAGGAACCCCCTGCCCCCACCCCAACAGCCTCCTGAGATGGAGCAGCACCAAGTGAGTCAGGTGATTGGCAAGGTTGGAGTTCAGGCACCAGCTGACCCATCCCAGCTGCTATTGATTTTGCTATTGATTTTGCAGGGAGCAGTAGGTGAGAGCTCTGCCTGGCCATCCCACCAGCCCAGCTTGCTGCTGCTGTGTCAGGGAGAGTGCAGCAGAGCTGGGAATGACCCGACAGCATGAGCTGGGCCCAGGGCAAGGTGACGCATGCGTTTCCCCCTCCCGCCCGTGGGCTGGGTGCTGTTAGCTGGGTGGAGAGCCACCTTGCACCAAGGCACCATGTCCGGGAGGCAGAGCCCCAGCCACCTCCATCCAGGCTACACCTGCGAGCAGCTTCCTTCAGTCTTTTAGCCATTCCAGGAGGCCAAGGAGCTGGTCTGTGGGAGTGGGGAAAGAGGCACCTGGCTGGGTTATTACCAGGGTTGGAGCACGTTCCTCTGCTGAGACCGGCTTGTAATTACAATAATTTTCTAAGCAGTGCTCTGCACAATGAGGGCCTGACTGCCTGCATCTCCCAGCCCTCATCACTCACTGGGAGGGCTCTTAAAGAGACAGGCTCCCCTATCTCTCTTTTGCAGGTTGAACAGCTGTCCCATAATTGGTAGACATATTTGAGCCTCCTGGCATATAACAGGGTGTAGCACTTCTGCTGCTCTGCTGGCCTCATTCCGTGCTGGCAGGAAGCCAGGTGTGGGTGGCGGGGGGGGGGGGGGCGGTGCCAAGCAGGAGGCTGCACCAGGGTAGGGCTCCAGAGGTAGCGAGGGGTGCTGGAGGTTGGAGAATCGGCCCTGGCGGTAGGCACCAGGGGAGGTAATCCTTGGAGCACTGGCTGGTTTCCTCTGATAAACACCCACCTAGGTCTCTGCCCCCCAGGCCAAGGAGATGTGCCAGTGTCTTCAGGCAGCCCAGAGATGTTGCTGTGAGGAAGGCGTGCACATATCGAGTCAGCTAAGAGAGGCGCTGAGGCTGAAACCTAAGGACAATGCCTTTACAGGTCTGTTACACTTCCACTGCTGAGCAAACCAACATGGGCAGAGCTGGACTCAGGGTAGAGCAGGAGTGACTGTCGTTCCCCCACACCCTCAGTAGGGTTAGCTGAGAGGCTGCCTGCCCCACAGAGCACCAGCTACTGTACTGAGGGCCTGATCCTGTGTTCACCACAGCCTGGGAGGTGGGGGGCAAGGCACAGACAAACCTGGAGAAGTAGCACTGTATGGCAGACAGTGGAAAGCAGGACACCTGGGTTCATTCACTAGCTCTTCACATGTGTACACCATGACGTATCTCCTGTCCGAGGAGTTGAACATGTGTGGGCTGCAGCAGAACAAGCATGTGGAAAACAGCTGGGGAGAGAGCCATGGGCAGACCAATGCGCTTCCAAATCCCCAGCCATCACAGCGGTTCCCCATGCTGCAAGCTGGGCCCATTTGGGCCTGTTGCTGACTAGCAAGGACAGCATACTCCAATTTCTGCTCCATCGGCATGGCTACTCCCTGTCCCCACTCTTGGGTTTTAGGAGCCCCTTTGTTAGCAGGAAAGGGCCTATGACACACAGTAGTACTGATTCCATCTGGCAGAGAACAGCACTGAGGTGGCAGCTCTTCAGCTGGTGCAGCATGAGGCCTTGTGCCAGCCTTGCCCACAGTGGTGGGTGGGCGCTGTGTGCCAGGGGTTGTACCTGAACACTGGACACTTTCCACTGGCTGGAGCATGAGACCATAGCTGGCAGCAAGGAGGACTTTGATCAGCTGTGTGCCAGGCGTCTGGCCCTCAGTCACAGGTAGTGGCTCCTGTCATCGCCTGCACTGGCCAGGACTGGAGGGCACAGGGCCCAGCCAACAACATTCTCAGCACTAAATGTTGGGGCTGGTGATGCTTGCGCACAGCAGCCAGTTGGTTTGAGGGGCAGCAGCTTCCTCGTTGGCTGCTTAAAAGCCAGCACCAGAGGAGGCAGGTGGCTTAGCCTGCCTGCACAAGTTGGCTCCAGCCTTCAATTCGGCTCTTCTGGAAAGTGCTTGCTCCCACCCTCCGGGAGCACGGGATGAGTGGGATTCATGCCGCAAGGTGTTTTTCACTGACGTGAGAGATGAGCCTCCTCCAGCGGGCAGGAAAGAACAAGCTGCCTGGATTGTGGCCTGATGGGGTTGCTGGGTTCCTGCCAGGCTGTTGGGGATGGAGGTGTCTAATCTTATGAAGGGCTCAGCTAAATGCAAGAGAAGGGTTACGCTGAGCTGCTGTGCGTGGCAGCCTGGGAGAAAGTAGGGCCTACGGCTCTAGATCCAGGCCTGCAGGAAGGAAGCACATCGCTCCCAGCACAGCACGTGCCTGCTGGCTGGTTCCACAGGAGTCCAGAGCGACCCCAGGAGCCCCTTGCTTAACATGCCTGTGACAGGCACAGGCTGGCCCTCTCCCACCCCAATGGCCATGCCAGCTTCCCTGCTGCTGCCAGCAGCAACCACAGAATTACTTTTCATCTTAAAGAGCCACATGCCTGCCAAAAAACACCACCTCAAGCAGAGAGAATGGAGGTCTACACGCAATCTGCTACATAGGAAGGATGGGCTTTTTCCCCATGTCCTGGGCAGCTAACACCCTGCCTGGCAAGGAGGTAGCAGCTACACACCATTTCCAACTGCCTGGAGCAGAAGATCGCAGTGGTTCTGCAGCACTAAAGAGCAGGTACAGCTGTACAGGTCCATCCTCACGGCGATCAGACCTGCATTTCCCCACTACTGGAGCCCAGCTGTTGTGCTGGAAAGCGCTCAGTGTTGTAATGCCGCCCCACCTCCACTTTGACCCCAGCAGCTGTCCTCTCTGTGGAGCCCAAATGCAAATGCACCCAGCCTGAGACACTTCTGGCCTGGGCAGGACCAGCTAATCATAGCAGGCTCTTGTTCCCACCCTCCCTGCCTGGCAGAGACCACGCAGCAGGCTCGAGCCATTCTCATGACCTAGTTGCAGCACCTCTACAAATGATTTTGCCTGCCTGATATGCCGCCAGCTCTGGGGACGGGTGCTGAGGAAGCAGCTGCTGGGACTAGTCTGCCATGCGAGAGCTTGCTCAGGCAGCTTTTGCCACCTCCCCGTTGTCATTTTGTGAAGTTTCAGTCACAATGTGCAGCAGCTGTCAAAAAGCAGATAGAATGTTGGGACTCATTAAGAAAGGAATAGAGGGTAAGCCAAACAGTATCTGATTGCCGCTATATAAAGCTGTGATACGCCCACAATCTTAAATATGGCCAACAGATGTGGTTGCTTCATCTCAACAAAGATATCTTGGCATTGGAAAAGGTTCCGAAAAGGGCAACAAGCACAAATAAGGGTTTGGAAGAGATGCCTTATGAAGAGCAATTTAAAAGACAGATTTTTCAACTCAGAAAAGAGGAGACTAAGTAGGGACAGGAGAGAGGGCTATAAAAATCACAACAGGTGCAGGAAAAGGGAATAAGCAAAAGTTATTTACTTGTTCCCATAACTGGGATTCAGCAAATTAACAGGTAGCAGGTTTAAAACAAACAAAAGGAAGTTTCTTGTCCCACAGCCCATGCTAGGCTTGTGGAACACCCAGCCAGAGGCTGTTGTGAAGACCAGGACTTTGACAGGGTTCAGAAAACAACCAGCTAAATTGATGGAGGTCCATCAATAGCTGTTAGCCAGGCTAGGCAGGGATGGTGTCTCTGGCCTCTGTCAGGAGCTGGGAATGGGCGACAGTCGGGATCACTTGATGACTCCCTGTTCTGTTCACTCCCTCTGGAGTACCTGCACCGGCTACTGTTGGCAAACAGGATACTGGGTTAGATGGACCTTTGGTCTGACCCACTCTGGCTGTTCTTATGCAGGCATCAAAGCATTCCCTGGAGTGGATTCCCTTAGCTGCAACCCCCCCAGCACCAGAATGTGGCATATAGCCAGGGGCAGGGAGGAAAGCACCTGCTAGCAGGGAGGCATTTAGGAGGCTTCAGTTAGTAGATTTAGCCAACACATCCAGCAACTGAGTTTCTGGTGAGCTGAGTCTTTGGGCTGCTGCCCTGGAGGGACTGAAATCCTGCTCAGCCGATTAGCAGAGCACCCACAGGTGTCAGCATAGGTTTGTCAAGGTCATGTGCATCCACACCTGCTGCAGTGCATATAAAACTTACTCCCCACACCCATGGAAAAAAAAAAATCAGAGGTAATTTTGTCTGGTGAAGGCTGCTGCACTCAAACTGGTGTTGAAGGGCAAACCCCAGGGCAGGCTGTGCCCTCGCAGGTGTCTCTGAGCCAGACAGGCCCTGGCAGAGCCAGCCACATGCCCCAATTCAGTACACCTGGCCTCAGTACCCATTGCTCTTGGCTTGCCTAGAGGTACATGCCTGCCCTGAGTGCTGCTGGCCCTGCTGCTCAAACCGCCACTGCTGGTGCAGTGTGGGGGGCAGTCTGGGGAAGCAGCCACCCCCCACTCCCACCAGGTCTGGCAGTTTTGGCTGGGCAGCCAACCCCACCCGCTCCTGGCTGGAAGTTTCTAGATCAGAGCTGCAGGCACAGCTGGCCTCACAGCTGCACCATTTGGAGCTGTGCTCTATGAATATTCATGAGGCAGCCCCAACCAATCAGCAGAGCAGCTACCATTAGCTAGCATCTGTCAGGTTTTTTAAATGAACTTCTTTTGACATTTTAGATTTTCCTCTGTAGGTTTCGCCCTCCCCTCCCCCCCACATGCCCAAGTAGAGAAGGGGGCAGGGGGAAACAAACCCTCCTGCAGGCTGACACCTGAGTTACACACTCTCTACAAGGTCCTATGCCCACCCAGCCCCAGCCATGAAACTGCACCCAGTGCTGGGTACTCTGCCAGCCTGGCCCCAGCAGCAGGCACACTGCTCGCTGTCAGGGCAGCCTGGGCTGGCACACTCAGGCTCTGCTCACATGGGCTGCGGAACAGGGCAAGTGCTGTGAGGGAAACTGAGTCATGCTGGGCAGTGTTTCTGCCTCGAAGGTGGCCCTCACCTGCCCCCACCCAGCCCTTAGCATGTGCCTGCTCCACTGAGCTCTCACAGGACCAGCCTGCAGCCCCGGCTGGTTCTCAGCCCCACGCAGTAAGCCCGTAACATGGCAGAGGGAACAAAAGACTGGTTATGCACCTGCAGCTGGAGAGGGCTGGCAGGGCGGTCCCAACTTCTGTCCCCTTGCTCCCCATCTCCCCCCAACAAAGCCATACACTGGCACCTCAGGAACCAAGTCCCTCTGCTCCCCCTTGCCAGGGGAGCCCCACTGTGTCATCTCCCCTAGTACCAGGTCTGCTGTCCCAGAGCCAGAGAGAAGCAGGTTCTCTCCCAGGGGGCCACCAGCATACCCTGCCACGAGGAAGACCCCTTCTCCAGGTGCTGCTGGAGGGCCCCACTCCCCACTGTGAAAGCCATCCAGCTCAAAAAGATGCATTTCCCCCTACATGTCACAGTGCTGCCTCCCCCAGGCTGCCAGACACAAAGCACCAGCACCATGTGGCCTGTGTATTCACTTTTATTTCAGGCCAGAGCAGCTCTGCTCAGGGCTGAGGCCAGTGTGCAGTGGGTGGAAAGGCACAGGGAGGTGCCAAGAGCAGCAGCATCAATGGACCCAACAGGCTGAAACAAGAGGGTAGGGCAAGGGGGATCTTTCCTCAGCTGACAGTAGGGATCACCCCCTCTCCCCCTTCACTCTTTCATTGGCTGGTCAGCTCTGACCAGTCCGTGCTAGCCCAAGGTTTGGTCTCCAGCAGAGAAGCAGCTATAGACTTCCCCTGCAGAGGGGCACGCAACCAGCCTTCTGGCCTCATCCTCACCCCCACCACCCACAGCAATGGAGGAATCAACCCTGCTCTCCCCCCACCTCCATGGGAGCTCCCTGCACACCCAGCTGTGCCAGGAAGTGCCCAGGTGTGGAGGTGTATCTGGACCCAGCGTGTGGATTTCCCACTCAGCACAACTGAGGGGAGGCCACCCTGCAGCAGCTGTTTAAATGTGGCTCTCGGGGTGTGCAAAGCAGCACCACTGGCACCTACACAGCTGCTGCCAAGGGGAACACAATGCAGTCTAGCTCTAGAGACAAGAATCCACTGAGCACTGCTGGGCCAGCTGACTGGCCTGCTACAGGGCAAGGGAGGCAGCCACTGGGCCCAGGGATCCAGGAAACAGCTCCTGGAGGATCTGATGAGCCTCAGCCTTCAAGATCCTGCTCCAAGGGGACAGAGGATCAAGCAGCTGGATTTGGGTTCAAACTCCCCCACAAGAGAATGACCAAGCCCTTGGGAGGAACAAACATGGGCTCTACTGAGCACTGGTTCCCTTTGCACAGAGCTCCTGCATCAGCCGAGAACAAGCCCAAAGGCAGCAGGAGGTGGTCAGTAGCTGCTGGCAGTGGAGGGGCTGAGGAAGAGGATGACATGCCCCATATGGTCCCAATCCTTCCCTGCTGGCTAGATCCCCATCTCTCCGCCAAACAAGAGCCATTGCTCCCAGACAGGGCATGCAAGATAGTTGATGCCGCTTAGTCCGTCTCCAGCCGCTCCACCGGAGAATCCGAGTGGTTGTCTTCCATGCCGAAGTCGTTCCAGAGCAATGGGGGTTTCAAGCCACTCTGAAGAGAGGGAGTCCCCAGACCAGCGCTGCTCCAGAGAGAAAGCACAAGAGGGTGAGGAAGGAAGAGGGGTTCCAGGCTAGAGGCTCTGCCTCCCCACTCCAGAACAGACCTGGATGCTCCACCCAGCCTGCCCTGGCTAACAACCTGGAGCAGTGAGGTACTGATGCAGGAGTTGCACAGGCCCTTTGCTCATTCACCCTGCGCTCAGCTCCTGTGACCGCTGGTGCCAAGCGGCCAGCAGCGTTAGGACCTGTGCAGGCCAAACCTTGCTCCCCGTCCAGCTGACCCCCATTGGAGCAATCCTAGGGGGAGCTGGCGAAGTTGTCATTCCCCCACCCCATCACACAAACGCGCCTGGGGGAGGGGGGGGGGGCGGGGAGAGCATCAGGTGGCTTCCTTTCAGCCACCTGCCCCCACCTCTGTGCCATGGGGGCCTCTTCTGCAGCTAGCCGAGGGGCCATACAGAAATTGGTACTAATCCTGGGCACAAGACAGTTCTCTTGTTAAAAGATCTACCACTGTAGCCACAGGTGGGGGAGACAGGAGCTTGGCTGGCATCCTTTCCCCTGCTGAGATCTGTCCTCTCACCTGTGTCAGTCTCCTCTCCTGGCCACTCACCCAGAGCAGAGCCTCTTCAGCCACAAGTATCAGAGAGGTAGCCATGTTAGTCTGTATCTTCGAGAACAACAAGAAGTCCTGTGGCACCTTATAGACTAAGATATTTTGGAGCATTAAGCGGGTCTTTGCCCACGAAAGCTCCTGCTCCAAAATATCTGTCAGTCTATAAGGTGCCACAGGACTTGTTGTTCAGCCACAAGGTGGCTTTGCTACTGGAGCAAGACAATCACTCATCACCCTGGCCATCTGACAATGCTCAGGATGCAGACTCAGCTGAGCTGGGCTGGCCTTGGGTCTAAACCAGGAGGTGTAAGTCCCAAATGTGCAGTGAAGCCAAGGGAAGCAAGGTAAGGGATGAATCTGGTGGGGGCTCAGCACTTAACACGGGGAGCCAGAAAGGAGCCATACAGGGAGCTGAGCCCTTTGGCACATGCAGTCCCTATATTTCCAGGCCTACCGATGCCTCTGGTGCATTGCACATGCTTGTGCCTGCTGAGCACAGATGGACTCTGGACTGATCCTTCCTAGCAGATGGAGCACATCAAGGGGAAAGACTCCAAGCCAGCCAGGACAAATGCTGGAGATCACGTGAATTAAAGCCTCACCGCTCTTGGGAGGATCATACCAAGCACATTTGACTCCACTTGGTCACAACAGCTGATGCAGTGGCTGAGCTGTGGTAAGGCCGATAGCTACATTATGAGCTAGGCTATTGGGGTACTCCTGCTTTGTTTGGAGGAGGCACAACTACACCTGATTAACACAGACCAGCTCCACAAGGGGATTGATGCTTTGCCTGCTCGCAGCTATTGGTCTTGCTGAAAGCCAACGCACTCTCCACTGCCCCAGTACCTGCCATAGTGTTCTGCCCCGGCCCCAAAAGCAGGGCGGGCATCTTCCTGCACCCAGCCGCAGTTTGACATGGCGTAGTGGAGGATAGCATCCGTGACGGTCAGGGGGCTCTGGCCCTGCACGCAGGCCTCTATCTCAGGCACGGACAGCTGGCTCTGCAGGAAGAGATGCAACTGGCTGTCTGACAGGAGCACCACGTTCTGCATTACCCTGGAGAGAGACAGAGTATATACAACACACTGGTCTGCACAACACCATTTCTGTCCCATGGCAGTGTTACCTCCTCCCAATCCAGGCTCCCTGGTGTGAACGTGCCTCCCTGCTTCCCCTCAAGCCAGGGAAACTGAGGAATTAAGCAACCTCTGTCCTACTGGGAAGCAGGGCTGAGAAGTGAATAGCCCCTCACCCATCTCCCAAACCCATTTCGGCTGCACAGTGGAGCAAGTGCCAAGCCAGCCATGTGGGAGAACAGTATCTCTTCCACTCACTTCTCCAGGAACTGCTGGAGCCCCTGTCTCCGATTCTCAATAAACTCATCAGTGCTGCATGCAAAGAAGGTGGATTTCCCTGGCAGCTCCGGGACGGGCCTGAGGGAAAGAGCAGAGGAGGGAAAACAGCTCAGGAGCTGCTGGTTCCTACATCACAGGAAGAGGTGAGGCAGGAGGAGTGGCTCAGCGTCTGACACATGCAAACAGCAGAGTGTGTTTTTACTCACCCAACCTTCAGAGACTGCAGAGATCCTGGGCCCAGCTTTACACAGCCAACCAACCCCTGCTACAGTGAACAGGAAACCCCCAGGGAGAGAAGTCCAGTTCTCACAGAGGCAAAAATTCAGATGCTGAGCTGAAGGAAACCTGGCCCTTGGTTAGGTATGTACATTGGTGCTGGGCACCCACTCATGCCAGCCCAGCATGACCAGCCTCCAGTCAGCTACTAGGGCTCAGCTCACCTGACTTCCACCACCCCATAAAGGAGCCTTAGACTTGGAATTGGTGGGTGCAGTCAACTCTATGGGCCAGTTTCTATTGCCCCAGCTCTCCACTGCCTACAATGCCTCATCCTACAGGAGGGTCAATCTACCCCACATCTCTGCATTCAGGAAGTGAAGAAGGAATTTTACACACTTACACTAAACCAGCATTTTTCTGCAGCTGCTTCCTCAGCCACACAAATTCACGGTACCGTCTGCGCACACACGACGTCTTGGCGGTAAAGGCCTTACTGTTGGTCTGTGAAAGGAGACATGGGAGCAGTGTTCTCTGTAAGCTGAGCGCTTGGGTGGCCGCCCAGGAGAGATTCATTGGATGCCACCCAGCTGATTGGCAGAGCACCCACAGCCGGTGTGTGTTTCTATTGGTGGTGCACATCCACCCATGCCTCAGTGCACATAAGATGTATTCCACACATGGATGGGAAAAAACTGAGAGAACGCAGTGTGGGAGGAGCTGAATGGTCAGAGATGGCTCCTTGTAGGATGCCCAGAGGAGTGGGGGGGGAAAAACAGACAAGCCAGCTCATTCTTCCGATAATGCCCTGCTGTGCCATGTGACCAGGGGAATGTTCTGATCTGAACTAGAACATGACATTAAGTTGCGAGCAGAGCTTCCACACTCATTGACATCAGTGGGAGCAGCAGGACTGAAAGTGCAAACTAGCAGGAGAGTAGGGGGTGAGCATGACTTCATGGCCTGAACGCGGAGCTGAAACCTCGCACAATGCTCTGATCATGGCCCCAACTTGCTGCTGGAACTTGTTCTGACACCCAGGCAATGGGGTCATAGAATCCTAGAACTGGAAGGGACCTCGAGCAGTCATCCAGACCAGTCCCTGCTCTTACATCACAGCCAAGCACCATCAAGACCATCCCAACAGGTGTTCATCTGACCTGCTCTTGAAAATCTCCAATGATGGAGATTCCACAACCTCCGTAGGCAATTTATTCCAGTGCTTCACCACCCTGACAGTTAGGAAGCTTTTTCTGATATCCAGCCTAAACCTCCCTTGCTGAAATTTCATTAATAACTGTAATTACCTAAAGAGGTGCCCACAGAGGCAGCTTCCCCTCTGGTTGGGGGCAAGAGATAAAAGATCAGCTAGTTAAAGCCCAGATAACTAGACAGTGCTAAGCAAGCCCTATGCAGAAGAATGCTGCAGCCACCTCTGCAAGGGGATGGGATCAAACTGCATTAACTACAAAGGGGAATTTTGGCCAAGGAGCCTCTTTCAGAGTTACTATCAGAGCAGACTGGGCAGTCTTCTCGGAAGCCAGCATTGAATGTGTCCAGCTGGAAGCACGGACAGGCAGAGCTGACCACACTGGGATTTGAAGTGGCTGGAGTGGAGCAGCCCTGGGGCTGAGTGTCCAGCGCCCTGCACAGCCTCGTACACCACTACAAAGCAGTGCCAGATTGGAAGGTAGCATTTTACACCTGGCTAGGCACTGGGGATGGAGACACCCCAGGGCAGTGTCAGAGTCGGGGCCATTCCCACAGTCCCCTCAGCCGCTCTGCACTCACATGGAGGAAGATTTTGTAATCCACATAGGAATTCCAGGAGCCTTCGTTCTGGATCCGAGGGTCCTGAACACGTACAGTGGTCAGCTCCTGAGGGCAGAGAAACATTGCCTTACTCCAAGGAGAGGTTTGCAACAGTCCCATGCAAGCCTGCTCGTGACCTCCTTTCACCAAGCTGTCACCTGCAGCCCAGAGCAGCCAGTGGCAAGGCCTGCAAGTGAAGTGACAGAACAGGCAAGTGCTGCTGCCTTGGAGAAGAGGGTAGAGAATCTCAGGAGCACCTGACTCCGGAGAGGAAGCAGGCTGAGATTCATTCTCCCTGCAGAATCTCCCCAAACTAGTTCTCCCACCCCTCTGACCCTTTCAGGCCCACACTGCAGCAGCTGTACTAGGCAGACAGCACCTGCCCTGACCACCCCTCCTGGCCCTGCAAACCATGCTTGTCAGCCAAGGGTTCCCCACATGCACAGCTCCCGGTTAGCTAGCGCTAACTCACTCACCACTCCAGTTCCCCCTTGGTTTGACTTCAAAGCCTCCATGCGCCCCGCAACCTGCCAGCCCCCCAACCCCAGAACAGGAGAGAGCAAAAACTTGGGAGAGCCTTACTTCTTGCTCTTGATTCTCCAACATCCTACAGCCAGAGCCCAGAGAGAAACATCTGTCCAGATGAAAGCAAACAGACAGACCCCCAGTTAGAGGAGGCAGATCTGACACTAGGAGACAGGTGTGTAGACTTGCCACTGGCTCACATGGTCAGTTCCCCTGCACTCCTTCCTCTCTCCACACCAGGTCCCACATTTCCCTCCCCCCACCAGAAAGATTCCCCCTACACCAGGACTCCCCATTTTCTGCCTGCTCAGTCCCACAGCTGTGTGCACCTCTCTTCTGCCTTCTCTCATGCCAGGGTCCTCCTTCTCCACCCTGACGCCAGAGGTACCAAGTGCCCTTCTCCGACTGGTTACTTCTCTTCTGTCTGGGAGATCACTAATTCAGGTTTCTTAAGCAAAGCTGCCTTGGGATAAGAGGGAACGTCCTCTCATGGACTGATAACTGGTTAAGAGACAAGAAACAAAGGGTAGGGATAAATGGTCAGTTTTCAGACTGGAGAGTGGTTAACTAGTGGTGTACCCCAGTGGTCCATATGAGGACCAATCCTATTCAACATATCTATAAATGATCTGGAGAAGGGGGAAACAGTGAAGTGGCAAACATCTGTAGGTGATACAAAACTGCTCAAGACAGTTCAGTCCAAAGCAGACTGAAGAGTTTCAAAAGGATCTCACAAAACTAGGTAACTGTGCAACAAAAATGGCAGATGAAATTCAATGTTGATAAACGCACAGCAATGCCTACTGGAACCCATAATCCCAACTGTAGATATAAAATGATGAGAACAAAATTAGCTATTATCAGTCAAGAGAGATCTTAGAGAGTCACTGTGGATAATTCTCTGAAAACCATCCACTCAACGTGCAGCGGCAGTCAACCAAGCAAACAGAGTGTTGGGAATCATTAAGAGATACTAAGACAAAGAATATCTTTTTGCTGCTATATAAATCCATGGCACACTAACGTCTTGAATACTGCCCAAAGATGTGGTCACCTCATCTCAAAGATATCTTGGCATTGGAAGAGGTTCAGAAGAGGGCAAGAAAAAGGATTAGGGGTTAAGAGCCTTGTGAGGGGAAATTAATAAGAGAGGGACTTTTCCTCTTAAAAAAGAGAAGACTAAGGGGGGACATAATAGAAGTCTATAAAATCATGACTGGTGTGGAGAAAGTGACTAAAGATGAGTTATTTACTCCATCCCACAATGTGAAAATGAGGTGTCACCAAAAGGAAATAAATAGGTAGCATATTTAAAGCCCACAAAAGGAAGTATTTCTTCGCACAATGCACAGTCAACCTGCGGAACTCCTTGCCAGAGGATGTTGTGAAGTCTAAGACTATAAACAGGGCTCAGAAAAGGGCTAGATAAATTCATGGAGGACAGGTCCATCAATGGCTCTTAGCCAGGATGAGCGGGGGGGGAGCCCCTAGCTCCTTCTGGTTTGACGCTAGGAATACCCAACAGAGGAGAGATCCTTGGATGATTCCCTGTAAGGTCCCTGTCATTGCCCACTGTTGGAAGACAAGACACTGGGTTAGATGGTCCCTTGCTCTGACTCAGAATGGGCCTTCTTATGCACTAAACCATTTGGAGGAGAGGCACAGCAGCGATGGTGGGGGTTGTTCTACTGGAAGAAAGTAACAGAACTCAGCAACGAGTTCTTTGCTGTACAGCCTGTTTGCAGATGTGCTTGAAGCTGTGGATCTGGTAAAGGGTTAACAAAGTCTCTGTACCTCCCCCCTCCCCATTTTCCCCCCCAAAAATGCGATTCTACCCAGAGATGTCTATTGATCAGACCCCATGTTCAGAAGCTACCATGTTCTATACATCATCAGACTGAGTGCCCTGCCTTGTAAGTTCAGCCAACAAAGGTGCAAGGGGAGTCCCCCATGTGCCCCATGAACAGAATAATGCACAGGAAAGGACAACATGTCAGATCTATATTAGCCTCCTCACATCAATGGGGACAGGGGTTGAAAAATGAACACCACCAGTGATGTAGTGATATGGACCTAACACCCCAGTGCAGACAGCATGATGTAGATAGCACTTCTGCCAACATAGATACGTCTCTGAGAGATGAACTGAAGCACAGTTCACCCATCAGAATAAGAGCATCTTCACGAAAGCACTACAGGAGCATGGCCACACCCTTTAGCTCATCATGGGAAGACGCGTCCTCAAGCAGGCCCTCCTAGCAGCGATGCTCAGCCCTGCCGTATGGGAGAACTGGGTTCACAGCTGAGCATCTCATTGCAGCAAGGGGAACTGACTCTGTATCACAGATGCTGCAAGGGTGCTTGGGTCTGAATAGCAATAGCACCCACACTGAGGGACAAACCTGCAGGTGGATTGTATAGACCATTCAAAAAACACTTGTGGAGAGAGGTTTTACCTTTTTGTAGCACCTCATTCCACAGCCCTTTCCAGTCTGTGTACACAGCATACTGAAATGCTGCCAGCTCTGGTGAGGAACAATATTCCACAGCTGCACAGCAGTATCAGAGACTGATTTAGGTAAAGGTCCTTTCATAAGAAGAGTGACCTAGGATCTTTAGCTATGCAGGGCTGAAAGAACCCTGCTTTGAAGGTCTAGTCCAAATGGCCTGCATGCAGGATGTGTGGACTGTCACTTTACCTTGGAAAGGTGAAGGGTTGAGTTAGCCTCACTAGATTTTTTTTTTTTTTTTTTTTTTTTTTTTTTTAAAAAACTGCTGCCAGCCACCTTTTCGTCCCCTGCCTCCAGGTAATTATTACGCTTTGCGCCCCACCCCAAATCTTCCTTTACAGATAGGCTGTTTCTGATTAGAAATGCAACCTTTCTGTTCTGTGTATCGCACCTAGCACAATGTTGTGGTGATGCACATCATAGCAACTGGTGCTCCGAGAGGAGCTTAGTTGAGTTCTCCAGACTAGGGCTACGTCTACACGTGCCCCAAACTTCGAAATGGCCATGCAAATGGCCATTTCGAAGTTTACTAATGAAGCGCTGAAATGCATATTCAGCGCTTCATTAGCATGCGGGCGGCAGCGGCGCTTCAAAATTGACACAGGTTGCCACCGCGCAGCACGTCCAGACGGGGCTCCTTTTCAAAAGGACACCACCTTCTTCGAAGTCCCCTTATTCCCATGAGCTCATGGGAATAAGGGGACTTCGAAGTAGGCGGGGCCCTTTCGAAAAGGAGCCCCGTCTGGACGCGCCGCACGGCGGCAAGGCGCGTCAATTTCGAAGCGCCGCTGCCGCCCGCACGCTAATGAAGCGCTGAATATGTATTTCAGCGCTTCATTAGTAAACTTCGAAATGGCCACTTGCATGGCCATTTCGAAGTTTGGGGCACGTGTAGACACGGCCTAAGAGCTCAGTTGAAAGGACAGTTCCTAGCTACCCCCTTCTCAGACCTTTGTGGCTGTTTTAATACCAGCCATGCAGGTGCAAAAACATAAGCCTGTGGTTTGGATTCATCAGGTGCTGGATGTACGCAGGCTGGAGGATGGCTAAAGATGGGCCTCAGCTTCTGTTACACCGCAGAGGAAATAATTCTCTTAAAATAACCTGTTACTTTCCTTCACTCCCTATGCTGAGAACATGACTGATTTTTTTCAGTTCACCCTAACAAAAGCTCTGCCCAGCCCAGTAAATTCCTGTGGCAGAAAGACAGCAAGCAGATACCCCAACCTCAGAAACATGATAACCCTCCCCAGCCCTGGTTTTTAGTCTCATCACAATGTACCTGCCTCAATTGTGTGTTTTGCCAACACCCACGCAACCTCTGGGGAAGGATTACACTTCAACCTGTGCTAGCCTCTCAAGCAACGTCCCTGCTAGCCTTTTCCATCCCTGGGCCGGACTGTTTTCATTCTTGTGCAAATGAAACGTTTTACACCATGCACCTACTTGTGTAAGTGTACACCACCAGCAGAAACAAGACCCATCCCAGAGCGCCCACAGCTAATTAGAAGGGCAGCATTTACAACTGAGCAGCTGCACACGTGCGGCTTATACGGAACACTGCTCCCAAGTTGTCCTGATAAGCGATTCAGTGGCATCCGTGTCACATGGTGGTTAGAGCAAGAGACCACACCACTATCATCAGCTCTTGGACAAGCAGCACAACCCTTGTGCCTCACCTTCCCATCAGTAATTCAACATTTGTACTGCTGTAGCCCACTGGCCACAAGCCAGACCCCACGGTGCAGTATAAACACCCATCTTTGTCGCAACAAAGGGTTAACCAACTTTTGTAAAGCATCTGGGAAGAACTGAATAAGAGGCGGAGGCTCTTGTAGTAGCCACCAAGCTTTAACAATTGAGTTATATCCATTATGTACCACTTCCCTTGCTCTACCCCTTCAGTGATTCCCAGCTGTATTTGCTGGCCCATCAGTCAATTTGCTGCACCATTAAGTGCTGGCTGTTGGGAATACCCATTCGCAGCATAATTGGCTTCAACTCTCAATAGTTTGAAGAGAAACAAAGTGAACAACAAACTGTGGCCACAGTCCAGCCAGTGGGACCCTGCAGATTTGCAAGATAAGGCTCTGAAACCAGTTTAACCTGCTTTCTATGTTGCAGACACATTTGGATCCCTCATCAGGGCAGCTGGAGCGTGTCCTGCATTCCCTTCTTCCAGCTGGATAGTCTGCAGCCTGCATTTGAGGGATAGATGTATGGCTTTGACTGCAGTGTTGCTGGAGTGACGTCTGTCCCAGAATATTAGCAAGACAGGGTGGATGAGGTAATTAATATTGGACCAGTTTCTGTTGGGGAACAAGACAAGCTTTTGAGCTTACAGAGCTCTTTGTCAGGCCCAGGAAGCACATGCAGTGTCACAGCCAAATACAAGCTGGAACAGATTATTTAGCATAAGGAGTTAACCCACAATTCAAGAGCCCATTCCATGTGAAGTGATACATTACCCCCTCTCCTGTCATAGGGGCCAAACCCAGGATAAACACCTTCACCAAACAAGCTGGGTATGGTACTATCTTTTATCCAGCCAAGGTCTGTGGGTGGAAGAAAGACACCCAAAAAGGACACTCTGCCAGCGAGTTAGATCATATCCAGGAAAGGGCCATCCCAACACTCTGAACCTGCTTCAACACAGAAGGAAAACCAAACTGAACCACACATCCCTATCTATCACTCACCATCCTGCCCTGTAATTTATCAAACTACAACCCACACTTAACAGGGCAACATCTACACAAAAATCCATCTTGAACCCCCTTGGCAGGCCTTCAAACACCCCAAGCTCTCCAGGATCAACTTAACACAGCACCAGACCCTGTCAGCACACTTCAACACATCTCCATTGTTACAATGGCCAACGCTGTGACGAATCTCTCTGGACTAACATTGTGTGAAAAAAAGAAGAATGAGAAGGGACAAAACAGCTTTCAAGTATCCAAAAGGTTGTTACAAGGAAGAGAGAAAAAAATAGTCTGCTTAACCTCTGAGGACAAAACAAAAGGCAACAGTGTTAAATTTCAGCAAGAGGTTTAGGCTGGACATTAGGAAAAGCTTCTTGTCAGAGTGGTTAAGCACCAGAATAAGTTACCTGGAGAGGTTGTGGAATCTGCATCCTCAGAAATATTTAAGAGCAGGTTGTGTGCAGAATATATGTGAAAATATGGCCCTGGCTTTGAGTGCTGGCCACCTGAACAAACAAGATGTGGCATATACATCACCCCCTGGGGAGAACATGAGAGAACAGATCACACATGAGATGATAGTCACATTGCTTAATGCAATAATGGAAGTTGCTCAGATAGTACAGTGAGGAAGAACAGATCAAAACATATAGAAGAGAACCAGCACCAGATGGCTTAACTCCCATGATCCCTCTCCTCCCCAGATATGCACAGTTAACACTGTTGCACCCAGGAAGTAGCTTAAAAGCATCAGTCCTGTTCTCATAGTCTCATATATCCAGAAGGGACCACTAATCTGATCTCCTATCAGTTTAGCTAAATTAGAAACACATAGGCAGAGACGAGGGGAATCAATAGTTGCCAAATAGCATCAAATTGGAAAGAAGAATTCAATTTTCCAGCAACTGAATGGCAGAGGACCCAGCCTAGCCTATGTGCCCAAATGAGACAGAAGCCGGAGAAAAAAGACTGAGGGATGATAAGACAGATTATTTATGGTGTGTTGACATGGGAGATGATTTCTGATCAGTTCCATATACATGGATACTCTTACACCTTATCTGAATCAGCAATGGATTAAGATCAGGTGCAGAATAAAGCAGTTTTACTCTAGAATAAGAGTATTTACACATGGAGTTAATCAGGACCAGAGAATCCATCTGAAATTGACACCTTACCTTATTCCTGATTCATTTTCATGCCATTAGAAGAGGTTAGGTGCAAGGGGAAACTTTTGGATCACCGTGCAAAGACTATCTGGACCTCTCAGAATTTCTTTTGAAGACCTGGTCATGATGATTTTTTCCTCTGATAGTCCCTAGGGCACCTGCTTACTGGTTTTAGGGAAGGCACTGCTGTCTGGTGTTCACTTGTACATTAGAGATGAGAAGGAAATATAAGGTGGTGCTCTGAGGCCCTATAGGAGACAATGTTATACTCACTGTGTAGACAGATCTTAACCCCGTCATCTCTGGCTGTGGAAGAGCACTTTATATAACCAGAAACACGATTTTAACCAAGTAGTTAGTAACATGTGCTTTTAAAGAAATTTAATGCCTCATACTAGGAGTGAATTTTTAATATTCAAGTTGTCACTCTGCTTTTTGGTGGATTTTTCAGAGGATAGCTTTATGTGTGTTTGTTTTTTGTTTTTTTTTTTTTTAAACAAAAAAGTTCTTAGCCCTCTTGACTGTGGAAACTGTGCTTTAAAATGTGACCCTTAGAGACTCAAAACTAAAAGCTAAATTTTAAAAAACTATTCTCTTTGAATCTCAAGATTTTAACCTGATCTCATGACTGACTCACGATTCCTAAACAGTTCCAGTTGACAATGCTAAGGGTGTCTTTACTAAGTTTAGCTAAATCAGTATGTGAACCAATTTAAAATTCAATTAATGCCACTCTGAATACAGGCCAGGGCCTTAGTTTTGTTGTGAAGTATAAAAGACATCTAGGAGACCCTACAGGAAAATTTAAGAGTGTTTTTTGGTGGTGGTCTTTTTTTTTTTTTTTTTAAGGCCTTAAAATAAAGAACACTAGCTTGTCTCTTTTGCAGAAGAGCTTCCCAGAAGAGTCAAATGTTTGCTTGAGGGCTCTCACATCCTCTTCTTCCTCCCTAACTGAGGGTGTGTACTTCCTTGGCCTCCCCAGTGTTTGTTGAGAAAACATTTCAAAATCCCCAAGGTTTTTTTAAACCGTCTGAATGAAAGTTACCACCACACTGTGTACAAGCTTTGGCCACACTGGGCATTTCTGTCCAGAAACCCCCACCAGTTCCATTACCTGCACTGCTAACCTGGTGTTGGCATCCCAGTTAATGGGGGGATTCAGACCCAAGGCTGGGCCAAGACTCCAAGCAACCTGGAAGTCTCTGTGCCAAGAGCCAACTAAGATCTAGATTCCCAAGGAAAGTCTTGTGGGCTGGGTTTGCAGGAAAAGAAGGGAACCGGTCCCACTTCATTGCTTCTTTTGCAGGACACCTTCAGATTAAACGTGTTTGCTCAGGACCGTCTTTCAAACGGGGTCGATTCCAAAGCCAGACTTGACTCGCCTTTGACTCTCCCTTCCCGAGAAGCTGCATAATTTGATGGCACCCCGTCCCCCTCAAGCCTTTGGAAAAGGGAACAACCCCCATACCACCCCCTTTGGACATGACTCCCTCCCCATACCCAATACCCCCCTTACCCCCTCCCCACTTTGGACACGGGTCCCGCCCCCAAGTGCCCCCCACACATTTTCCACGTGGTTGCCTCCCCGCTCCACACCCCCCAGCGCCCCCTGACACCCCCGGCCCCTTTAAAACTGCCCCGACTGCTCACCTCCTCGGCAGGACAGCAGTAGCTAGCCAGGGCGGCGCCTTTAAGAGGCGACAGGCTGGGTCCTGGTCCCTTATACCGGTGCACCAGGGCTTATTCCGGTGAGAGCCCGGGGCAAGCTGGGAGCTGTAGTTCTAGTCTTGCAGGGCTCCGCCCCTTCGCCCGGTGGAGAGGCTGAGCAGGAGAGAAAGCGAGAAAGCAAGAAACTAGGAAAAGAGAGAGAGGGACACACCAGGGTGACAGACAGACATAAACAAACAAATAAATAAATAAATAAATGCTGGTGTGAAGAGGCAGGCAAAGACAGGGAAGAGGTCGAAATGAAAGACAAAGGAAGAAGAGTGAGAGAGATGGACAAAGGAGAGCCTGGGAGGGGCTGGGAGATGAGTGTGCTGGAAGAAAGAAGAGGTGGAATCCACCACATGCTCTCACATCAACACAGCCCTGTCTATGCAGGGTTACAGTTAGTAAAAGGAAATCTGAATAACACCTTTGAAAGACAAAGCTGGGAGCTTAACTTAATCATTTTGCTTGATACTCAACATGATGGACTGCATAGGAACACTGGATTTATTAGTGCTACAGGCTAAACCCCCTGCCCCCCCCCATATTCCTCCTCTATTTCCCTTCCTCCAAGGTGCAGCAAAGGGGACTTCACTTTGGCCAGGTCTACACTGGCCGCAATTTCCTGGGGCACCATTTTGTGCATGCACGAAATAGCGCATTCTGGGGTCAATGTCAACCCCAGAACACCTTGTGAGCTGCAAGGATTGAGGAATGTCAGCAGGAGGAGCACTTGCGTTGACATTCTGCAGTGAGAACAGGGACCAAAGTCAACAGCTGTAGAATCGATTTTAGGTGCACAATTGGCATACCTCAAATTGCACAGCAGCCATCAACATTCCCGGTAAGTGTGGATGTAGCCTTTGAATAGTCCCTTGACTTGTGGTAGCTGCTTACGCTAAACAATCTGTTCAGCCGAGTACTCTGACTACATTTCCCAGGCCTGAAGCAGAGCACTGAGAAGCTTGAAAGCTTGTCTCTTTCACCAGCAGAGGTTAGTCCAATAAAAGACCTTACCTCCTCAGCCTTGTCTCTCTAATATCTTGGGACGAATATGGCTACTAGAATACCACATATCACCAGAGGACAGCAGAAACACCCTTCCCCAGCCCTCCATCCATCTTATAACCCTCTCCTATTTCACCAAGTCCTTTGCCACTTAGTCCATAGGGGATTTTTGGACATAGGACATGTAGCCAACTACCATTCTTTTGTCATAATTCTCACGTCATTTGACTTTTTTTTCTGAAACCATCTTATTAGGTAGGAATTTCAGGTTTCATTTAAAATAAAGTATATTTCTAGCCCTCATGAGTGCACAGAAGGTTTAAACATATGAACTGAGTGAACTCTACAGGCTCAGAAAACAGAACTCCAGGCTCAAAGCCAGAAGAACAAAAGGAGTGTTCTCTTTTTTCTTTGAACAGGGTAAGCAGCCTTCTTTCACATTACATGTGGTTAGTACTACAACCACTTTCTCTCCTGTTTCAGTTTGCTTTAACCAACATAAAACTACCCAAGCAGCAAAGTGTTGAAGAGAGGATGTGATGGTGTAACTACCAACAGGTAGACTTGAACCTAGGCCTTCTGGAGCTTAGTGCTTGGGCACCTACAGTTTGAGCTAAAAGTCATCTGGCTGGCAGTTAAGACTATGTAGGAAGCTAGTTCTTTCTCTGTAAGTGGTTTAGGTACTACCACATGGGACAATAAGTGTGTGCGTTACATCAGGAATGTTTTGTTCAGGCCCAGTAACAGGAGTCTCTAGGGAGTCAATATCCCTACCACCTGACTGTGCCAACCTTTGGTAAATCAACTTTCTCCATCCATGTGCAGAATAAATTTTATGTGCACCAAGGCATGTAAGACTGTGCGCCACCAGGAGAAACACATGCCTAACTCTGGGCACTCTGCTAATCAGAATTTCTCCTGAGTAGCCTCGCAAGCACACAGCTTGCAGGGAACATTGAACTTGACCCATTTTGCTTGGCTGAGTTCTGCAAATACAGATCATTCCCGTGTGTTTGTCAGTAATCATCAATGTGGTACCCTGACAGGTCTCCTATTCCATCTATAATGATAATTGTTCATCTACATGCATATGCTCCCTCTGTATATTATATTAGCCCTGTGCAATTGGTTAATATAGTAGACTCCAAGAGAGCCCCAAAGGACTACAAAATCAGAAAAGGCTCAAAGGCATCCAGCCAGGTTTATTGTCAAACGAAGTACAGTACTAGTTGTCAGCAAACTCTACCAAACCACTATGCATATGCACCCTGTGACAATGGATTCAGCTCAGACAAGGAGAGGTCTTGCTGCCCTATAGGCAGTACCCCTTGGAGTACATTTTTATACATAGGTACAAACAAGTTACACATCACTCCTGAGGTGTCAGGTTGCCACGCTCTGAAGTTGCTTAGTTACAGCTCATTACCTTGTGTGTGAGGGTTCTGTCACTATCTGTCATGAAGTCATTTTAGACCGTGTCCTGAACCTAGGTTGGTATATTCCCGTTATCTGTGAGGTATGTGCCGGTACTGAGATGTTTAACAAGGTGTTCTACTACACTCCCTCTGGAATGGGTTTATGGCCTGTGCTCAGCACCTCTTAGGTATGAGTGTTTCCATAATATCTGCCCTGCTCTTGGCAACTTCTGTGTGTAAGAGCCTGCCTCTTTTCTCACAGCTTCCCTTTTCTTTCTATCAGCAAAGTCTTGACCATTGTGGTCTAAGCCTCAGGCCTCACACCAGACCTGTGATACCTGGGCTTATGTTTCAGGCCCACACCTTTCATACATGCAGAAATTTGTGGGTATGCATGAGCATGCACAACCCATCGGTATAATGTATATTGTAGTTCTCCTACAAAGAATTGCTCAAAGATCTCACCACCATTAAGTAATATAGCCACAGGGGAACACACTGGCATCGAAGCTCCTGGGGCCTTTTCTTCCCAAATAACAGTGGCTGTTGGGTATCTTAAGGTGTTTTATCAGTGTATTGTTTTCTAGTATGTTACAGTGAACAGTGTTGTGTTATATCTGTGTTATATTATATTAAGCACCCCAATGACCTCGGTCAAGGGACTGACGATGATGATATTATATTGCATTGTATTGTTTTTTGGTGTATTGTTGTGTAATGTGCTCTAGTGCAACCTTTCTCAACCAGGGGTACATGTACACTTGGGGGCACTCAGGTCTTCTCAGGTACATCAACTTGCCTAGTTTCACAGCAAGCTACATAAAAACACTAGTAAAGTCAGTACAATCTAAAAGTTCATTCAGACAGTAACTTGTTTCTATTGCTTCATATGCCTTACGCTGAAATGTGAGTATTTCTATTCCAATTTATTTATTTGATAATAAGCTGGTAGAAATTCAGCAAGATTTCATTTGTTGTCTTCTGTAATAATGGAGCTGCAGAGGTGAGGCATGTGTCCTCCTACCGCCAGCTGACATTTGTGAAATCTCCATCACTGGCAATAATGAAGAGCAGGATGGGCATATGTCAGGGATGATCTAGATGGTGCTGGGTCTTGCTGTGAGGGCAGGGGACTGGATTTGGCCTCTTGAGGTCTCTTCTACTTCTAGTATTCTATGACTCTCACATCTTTCTCTGAAGCATCTGGAACTGGCTACTGTCAGAGACAGGATGTGCGCTAAGTAGACCTCAGGTCTGATCCACTCTGGAGAGTCCTGTGTTCCACTGGGGCAGGGCAGGTGGGTCAGGTTTTCATGTGAGTCTTCCTCACTGGGAGGGTTGGAATTTCCTTTTTGGGGGAAACTGGAGAGTCTCCCCTTATCGCCTGCCTCCTGGAGCTGGAGCATTAAGCCCCTCTGTCAAGGTCCACCCAAACCTTACCCATCATATGCATATAGGACCCATACACCTAGGGGTGTGGGTCACTAGCTCATGCGGTGGCACCTAGACAACTTACAGAACAAGTCCCCTCAGCAGCCTTTGCCAAGAGCCAGCTGGCATTTAGAATCATAGGATCCTAGGGCTGGAAGGGACCTCAGAAGATCACCAAGTCCAGCCCCTGTCTGAAGCAGGATTAACCCACCGGAGGCGGGGGTGTTAGTGTCTGCAGCAGCTCCGGCACAGACGTCCTGGGTTCGAGTCTGCCTGGGTATTTGGGGGGCTGGGAATCCTGCTATTGTCCGTCACAGAATGTCGTAGCCTTCAATTTCCTCACGTGCTATTGAGAAGGGCAGAGGGGGCAGCCCAGGACAGGGAGAAGTGGCTGGGACTCAACACAGCGAAGTTGCGTGGCGCTGCCAAGCTACCCCTACGCCCCACCCGGACTACGACCCCCAGCAGGCAGCGCGGCGAAAGGCCCGCGGCGCTTCGCCCGCTGGGAGCTGTGATCCGCGGAGAACTTCATATCCCATCGTGCGGCGCGTGGGGGCGGGGGTCGCTGCGCAGGCGCAGTGCGCTCGGCGGGTACAGGGAGTTGCTGGGCTCTTTTGTTTGGCGGAGGCGGAGCGCGAGCGGCCAGGCCTGTGGCGCGGCGCCGACGGTAACGGTTCCCCGCCGCCCTCCGTCGCCTCAGCCCGGCCCGGCCGCCGCAGCGCGCAGCCCCCCCCCCCCCGGCTCCGTTTCCCCTCGGGCTCCACTGGCGAGGCTGTGAAAGGTGAGCGGGGGCGGGAGCTGTGGGGTGCTGGGACTGCTGGGGGGGCAGGCGGCGGGGTAATGGGGGGGGGGAGCCAGGAGAGCGCCCGAGGCTGGTGGGGGAGGGGAGCTGCAGGGGGGTGGGGACTGGTGGGGGAGGGGAGCTGCTGGGGGGTTTGGCTGGGGGGGCTGCGGGGGGGCCGGTTGGGGGGAGGTCAGGGAGCTGCAGCGGGACTGTTGCAGGCCCAGGATTAGCCAGAGCCTGGAGCTGTGGGAGGTTCTGGGGGAGCTGGATTTGGAGGGAATTGCAATAACGGTCGGCGGGGGAGCTGGCAGTGGGAGCCACGTGGGGGTAATGGGGAGGTTTGGACTTGGTGGAAGAGGGCAGATGCTCGGAGACATTGCAGAGCTGGCGCTGAGTGGGGGGAGCATGGGGAGTTGGGTGCGGAGGGGAGTTACATCAGAGGTCTTGGGTGAGGTGTGGTTGTAGGGTATGAGGGCTGCATGAGGAGTCAGCGGGAGTCGGGGGTGTGCTTGGAAGGGGAGCTTCACAGAAGAGAGAGCCCAGGTGGTGGCCTAGGTGTGGAGCTGCAGCTGGCTAGGAGCTGTGGGAAAGGGAGAAGATACAGCTGCACCATGACATTTGGAGAAGCTATTTGTGCCAGTGGAGGTGCTGCTCCATGGTGGCCCAAGAGTGTGGGGGCAGATGGCGCTGCACTGAGGGCTGCCTTGCAGGGAGGGTCGGTATGGAGCTTTGGGAGGAGAGGACAGAACAGACTGTAGTGGAGTGGGTCTTGTGGGCAGGAAATGTGGTAGTGGAGCTGGTCTGAAGAAACAGGGTGGGGGCACTGGACGTGGAGCTGCCTTCATAATGGGAACAATGGGGTATGTAAAGAAGAAGCTGTGCCTACAAGGGGAACCAGGCTTAGGGGAGATGAAGCTGCACTGGGAGAAGTGAGGATGGGGCAAAGAAGTGGTGTGGAACTGGATTCAGCTCCAGAGTGCCAAGGAGGGAAGAGAACAAAACTATGGAAGGTGGGAGATGGATGGTAGGAGACAAATTGCTTGATCGCTGTCTTCGGTTCACCTCCTCTGGGGCATCTGGCATTGGCTGTTGTCAGCAGACAGGGTACTGGGCTAGATGGACCTTTGGTCTGACCCAGTATGGCCGTTCTTATGGAGCAGCACCAGGAGTACTGTGGATATTTGAATAGATGGTGATGGTACAGCTGCACCAAGGGGACCTAGGGAGGCATTGAGATTGGTGACGAGTTGGAACTGTATCAAAAGTTCCTGTGTGTTGAAAGTGGGAGGGAACGGGATGGGTGAGACTGGGGCTGACTGGAAACCTGAAGGTTTACCAAGGGTGTCTGCTGGGGTAGCTCTCCCCTTCTGAGACGGTGGCCTTGGGCTGGGAGTGTTGGGGATAATGAAGTGGCAGAGGCGAGGCATGTGTCCTGTGACTGCAAAATCAAGTGGTACAGTAAAAGGACTGTTACAGTGTTTTGGTTCTAAATGTAGGTTTTAGTAATTAAAATAAAATTGCTTTTTAAAAACTTAACTCGGGATTCATAGAATCCAAATTTTTCTTATGTGACAGAAATTTGCTTGGAGTAAGCAGCTCCTGCCAGGCTTGCAAACTGACCATCACAGCCTTTTGTGGGTGTGTCTACACAGTGAAGTTATTTCAAAATAACTTTGCGAGCATCTACACAGTGCAACTGCTATTTCAAAATAATTTCAAAATAACAGATGCCTCATTTTGAAATTGGCAAAGCTCATTGTATGAGGAATAGTGCCTGTTCTGAAATAGGGGCTGTGTAGACCGGAAACAGAGCCTGACCTGAAATAAGCCATAGTGCACCCAATGCCTCTGTTTTGAAACAGACTATATTATGTGTGGATGCTCTATTTTGAAATGCATTTAGTGTGTAGCTGCACTATTTCAAAATAAGCTATTCTGGAAAACCCCTTCTGGAGTAGTTTATTTCAAAATAACACTGCTCCGTAGAAATAGCCTGTTAGTGCTGGAGAGCTAGGCAGTGTAACTGACTAGAAATAGACAAGTCAGGCTGTTGATTAATTGTTTTCTCAATCTGAAATAAAAGAATAAGAAATGGCAGGTTACTTCCTTTATTCACTTGCCCTAAATTCTCCATCAATGCTGAAGATTTCATCTTGCTTTGTCTCAGCCCAGGCTGTTTGAGTGGAAGTTATGTTCAGGTCTAGAGAGTGCAAAACTTGATACACTTGTTCCCATTTCAACAGAAACCTGTGTACTGTCTTTCCCTTGGCAAATGCTGAATAAACTTGGCATGTTCAGAGTCATCAAAGAGGAGTGTGATCCTAGCCAAGTTTGGCAAGGGCAATTGGGGGAAATTAAGTAATAAAGCATTAAAGTTCCACTTAATTTTTAATCCTCTGAGTCAATGGAGTTGGACTGAGTGCATTCAAATGAAAAAAATCTCTGAATCTTCACTGTGTTTATGTTCACTTAGTCTTCTATCTGTAAGTTATCGAAGTCTCCTCTAAAGAAAGCACATTTTGCAGCTAAAGAGGCTGATGCTCCCTCCATCCAATACATCTGTTTGCTTTTTCTTGGGCTTGCTTTGTAATTCTTTGGCTACCTGGATGCTGCTCTGCAGCAGGCCATGCAGTAAAGTGTGGTCGTGTTGTTGCCAGAGTTGAAGTCTTACCCCTCTGTCTGCTATTCTTGTCTCGGTAAAGGAGGTTTTTGTATATACTTTAGGTTGGGCCCCTTTCCTCATTGCCTTTACTGGGGTTTGAATTCTTTCAAGTGGTTTAATGTGTCTTGGATTTTCCTTTTAACTGCTGACATGAAGCTCTTCTCTCCCTTTCTAATGTTCTGTTTTAGCCCTTATAAAGAATGTCTCTTTATCCCCTATGCTGGTGCTTAACATGGTCCAGTGAGGGTGGGAAATGTTATCAGTTAAGTCCTTTTTGATCTTGGATCAGAAAATCACTTTAATGCAGAGTTGGCTGTTTCCCAGACAATAAGCAAAAGATAACTGAAGCTGAATATTAGGAAGAAAATCTTAAATGTGAGGATTAGACTGTAGAATAGCAATGAACCTGGTTAGATCTGACCAATTTCACCAGGAAAGTAGTGGGGCACACCCTATATTGGATATGAGGGTGGGAAAAGTGACTTGGTATCTCTTCTAACTGTAACCTTACGTGAATGAATATAGTGATAGTGAAATCTGTTTGCTTGAGGACTCTGGAGAGCAAAGAACAGGTACAGCATGGGTAACCCCAGGACAAGCTCACTCTTCTCCCCATCCCATCCCTCCCCTCCATGCTCCATCCCCCCACTCCCACAATTGGTGCATCAGTCCTGACAGGGGTGACAGTGCCATTTAGCATTTCTTGCCTCTGGTGCTGAGGTTACTTGTTCTCTGGTGATGTGGACACTTGTTCATTAATTTCTGAGACTGCTGGTGCACTCAAGTCATCAAAGGATCTGTGCCTTTAAGGCCAAAATCTCACTGGAAACAGGACAGCTTCTTAACGGAACTTGTCCATTTAGGGCTGGTCTGCAGTAGAAAATTCGGTTGGAATTACTATATTGGTTAGGGGTGTGAAAAATCCACTCATTTGAGGGGTATATTTACTCTAACCAGGCCCCCGGTAGATGAAAGAATTCTTCCATTAACCTAACTACTTCCCCTTGGGAAGATGGATTGCCTTTGCTGGTGGGAGAATGTGCTGCTGTCACATTTAAAATTTAGACAAGCCCTTTGATTACTCTTCGGGAAGTGCAGGCTCTGAGTTTTTACTATCACTGGAGGCTGTAGTGTCTTCTCTCTCAAACTTCAACAGGGTTTGTCATTTTATTATGGTTAAAGACACTGATTTGTTTAGCTTTCAAAGTAGTAAGGACAATATATGCACTATGTGTAGGAATAGATTGGAACTGCAAGCTGTAGCCAGTTCATATATCTGCCCAAAGCCTCTTACTGGATGCAGGCAGTTGAGGGCAAAGCCAGATGCAGTTTCTGGCATAGAAACTATTCCAAAAGGAACACCGTCAGCATGTCAGGGTCTCTGCAGGAGCAGTCACAGCGCTGGACGATAGTTCTGCTAGTCAAGAATCAATCTCCGGAAAATCAGCTGTCTGGTGACTGTTATCTTGTAGTATCTCAATTAAAATTGAGACTGCACCAGCGCTTCGTGTCTCATCTGTGCTGATCCAAAGCACATTATGTGGGAAGTGTACTGTATAACACAGTCCATGAGCTGGTTGCAGTAGGTAGGCTCATCGACCACAGAACCAGTTGAATGATCTCCCTAGCTGAATATTAGACGCTTTTTGCAAACACGCTCTGTCTCTAAGCATTAATCACAGCGTCTGCAGCATCTGTGACTGAAATTCACTAGGCCTATGGGGAAAAAGTGTGTCCCTGCAGAGAGACTGGAGCCCCAAGATCCAATCTGGTTTCAAGTAAGTCAGGTGCCGTTGCTGAAGCATGGAGCCTCTTGGAATTCTCCTTTTACCAGCAGTGCCTCAGGCTCTTCATTGCCTCCCTTTGTGGCACCTCTTCCTGTATTTTTGCTGTAGGGAGTGGAGTATTAAGCTGTCGCCTGAGGATCTGCTGGAGAATTCCAGAGCCCTCTGTGAGTGAAACCTGAGCTCTCTGCTTCCTGCTGCATTGCTGGCTCCTTCTGGGGGATTAGATGTTGGTGGTCAGAGTCTGTGCATTGTTGGAGTGATGTGGTGCCAACCAGCCTGGCCTCCCTCAACAGCAAGACCGCAGGCAATCCAGAGCCTGATTGCTTTGGGTTTGCCTCTGTTTGGCATCTGATGAAAGGCCCTGTCAGTTTGTATTTAAACCCAGGAGTTTAGAAGGAAGCAGCCTTGTTGCTCACTCTTGATGTGTTTTTCTCAGATGTCTTTTTAAAATGCTGCTTCCGCATTCCAGCCGTCCCTGATGAATGAGATGCTGCGTGCCCTCAGTGCCCAATGTCAACAACAGTGCAGGCATCGGCAGAGCAAGCTTCCACCACACGACCCTGCCCTTATTCCTGACCTGCAGGAGCCAGATATCTGTAGCAGGAGAAGATCAACCTTTGACCCCACCACTGAGGTTGCCAGCAGTGGGCTGGTTAGTTTAGGTGAGATGTGGGGTGGGTAAGGGAATAAGATTAGATTTGGGCATAAACTTTTGCACAAAGTTTATTATTCAAAATGCAGTCTTCGGTGAGGTGTACACACATCCCTCGTTTAAAGAGTACTTTCCTGTTGAGTACTTGCTAAACGGAGGGACACGTATACCCACCTATGTTCACTAAATGAGTGAACTTCCCCCACTAATATGAGCAAGCCACGTGGTCCCTAGCTGGGAAACAGAGAGACCTGCACCCCCTGCGGCAGCCCTAAACTGCCCCCAGCCTTAGAACCCCCCTGCAGCCCCAAACTTCTCCCAGTCTTAGGCCACCCCATCCCTAAACCTCCCCCAGCCTTAGATTCCCCGAACCCGATGACAGCCCTAAACAGCCCAAGCCTTAGACACTCCTCCTCCTCCTGTAGCCTCTTCACTGGGACTGCTAGGCTGGGTGGCTCCCAGCAGGTAACAGTCGTTAAAACCAATTAAATCAAGTGTTAAGCTTTCAGCACCTAAGCATAAGGTAATTGCTATCTCTAGTGATAGACATCTGCCTGAGGCAGCAGTGTTAAGAAACTGCAAATGGCTTCTTTAACAGCCACATGCAGCTCTGAACTGCTCAGCTGGTGACCTTAACAAATCTAATAGTGATCCATGTTTGGGTCCCAATCCCTAGGCTGGGAATCCCTGCTCTACATACATATACTACATCCTATTTCTGGTGCCGAACTATTCAAATACATCACAAAAGTACCTGAAATGAACTGGTTTATATCAAGTTACAAGCACTTGGAACAAATCAGAGACTTTTACATGTATTTTAATGGGAATTTAGTTTCACTCTTACAAGTTTTCGCCTACGAGCAGAAATTTGGGAACCAGTTGTGCTCATATGGTGAGGGATGAGCATATTTGCAAGTTTGGTGTAAATTCACCAGATACATTCAGCCACACTATCTTTTCAAGGTTGAGGCACTGCTCACCAAGTATGTGCTGGGAGGGAAGGACCTACTAATTTATAGCCCAGCAGTTAGTGTTTGGCAAACTGGGGTTCAGTTTTCCCTTCTAGCTGATGTCAAGAAGGGATTTGAACTTGGGTCTTTGGTGTTGTAAGGGAGTGGCATGGACCCTGGGCTGTGGGATATCCGAATGCAGATTTCTCTCTCCCTCCTCTTGGGACTGGGCTGCTTTATATCAAAAGTCTTTGAATTAGGCGCTTGAATTTGAGCCTGCCACGTCCTATGTGAGTGCCCTGACCATGAAGCTATAGTCATTTTCACTTTGTCCCTGCTCCAGTGGCTTTTTAATGATCTATACAAAGTGGAGCAGCTTTCCTGTGAGATACTGAGTCTCCCAACCCTGCCCAGCAGAAGATTCCCCAGGCCGGTATCTGTGGCGCTCACCTAGGGTGCGGGCAACCTAGTTCAAATCCCTTCTTCACATTAGGCAGGGTGGGGGAGGGGAGTTAAATGTGGGTCTCCAAAATCCCTGGTGAATGCCTTACCCACGGTGTTAAGCGTTAGTGGGCCAGAAGCACAGGTGGTACCCTTCTGATAACACACAGCATTTTGTGTTCACTGAGGTTTGTTTGACACCCCCCCCTTTTTTTAATTTGCCAAAACTTTTTGCAAATTTCAGGTTTAGTTCATTGCAGTTCTGCATATTTTCGAACCCCAAACTCAGTTGTTTGCCCAGCTGTGCTTGTGTTGTGGGACACTTAATCACTTGAAATGGCATTGGGACTCCTGGCGGGCTCCAAGGTCACCGAACAGTAATTGGTGTAATGGATCGACCTAGTCTAGATTCCATTGCTACACCTGTGAATACCCCATTCATAAATGGGGCACAGCTTTCAGCATTAAGGCAGAGTGCTGCTGAGGGCCAGCTCTTTGGGAATCTCCGTTATCAGGAAATGGCTAGCCCAGATTCTGTGGAAGTGGTTGCCTGATGCCTGTGCTCAGAGCAAGGCCCAAAGGACAGGTTGCCTATTGGCAGCTGGAGCTAAATTCTGTCTTCCAGCAAACCCAGTTCCAGTTGCTGTGGCTGAGATGACAGAAGGCTTGTAGTGCGGGTATTGGGTCTGAGTGACAAGCTAGGGTCCAGAATTGAGCAACTGAGATCAGTGTGAGAGAGGGTCACAGGGCCCCACATCCAGTGAGTCATGGCGTTTGCCTAAGGGAAAAGCCTCAGAGGCTCTGCCTTTCCAAGCACCTCACTGCACACAGAGCATCTAGAAGAAATGAAATAGGGAAGTGAAGCAGCGCATCTCTTGACTGTGTTCTTGACTGTGGCTCCTAAAAACTCGGCCAGCGGTGGCTTTGGTGTTTCTGAATTACACTGCCCACAGTGAGGTCTGTTTGGTTTACACCTGTGCCTCCCTCCTCAGCGGGTCTTGTCAGTTGAAGAAGAACTTTGTGTGGCTCAAAAGCTTGTCTCCCTTACCAAAAGACGTTGGTCCAATAAAAGATGTTACGTCACCTACCTTGTGTCTCTCATTGTCAGTTGCATAGCCTAGCACTGTCATGAGCATCGTGACCAACTGTGGGGTACATACAGAAACAATACTTGAGCTGTTGAAACAGGTCCCTCAGTGCAGAGGATGGCCCACAGGCTCAGCACAGTTACAAGTCTCTTAATTTTCTGCTCTTCAAGCTAACCCAAACTCTCAAGATTTTTGCGAGTGGCTGTTTCTCACATGCAATACAAAATGGCCTCTCTGTTGGAGAAAATCTCTTGACAGGTGACATGTCTGACCTCGCTGTAGTCGTTTGCTTGGCAAGGTTTCTTTCATTAGGATCAATGGCATATTGTTCCATAGCACTTAGGCTGCAAAAACTCTGCCAGCTGCACAAACTGTTCTGGTTTGACTGGAAAAGAATAATTCCTACTGGCAGCGTGAGCATAGTGGTTAAGGTACAGGACTGGGAGTCAAAAGATCAGCATTCTAGTCACAGCTTTCCTGCCGCCCTCACGCAGATAGTGTGTTGCACTTTGTAGTATTGACCAAAGACTTGCTGGTTGTAGATTTCTGCCCTCCCTCCCTTACCAGGGCAGATCCCCAAGATCTATTTACTTCCAACTAACATGGGGCAGCCACTATGTTGACTGGACCATGCTGCCCTAGTGTCATGCTAAAATGTGAGTGCAGCTACTAATTGAGACCAAAAATCCTTGGTGGCTCAGAATGCCACTTAGATGGATGGTGCCAGAAACACCTGTACTGTAGGGAGGATAGAGGCATGGGTATCAGAAGGCCTTTTCATTGTAGGAATCAAGATCTGTGATAGGGAGTCTCCATTCCTGGGAAGGTTGAGGCACAGGCCCCATGCATGAGCGGGAGGTGTTTGCAGAGCTGTCGTGTTCTGCTCCTGGAGCATCCTGTCAGTTGGGCAATGAATTTGGCTTGCTTGCAAGGCCCAGCTAACACTTGACATGGATGTGCCTTATTTGCAGCAGACTCTGCTTGTGTGACGAGGAAACACAGAAGCCAGAATATTTGCCCGTTATTGCATTCCCTTTCCTGAGGAGCAAACTATCAGAGGAATTAGCCGGTGGCCACAAAGTGAGTCAGTGTCAGAGCTCCCTGCCCACGCCCTCCACTGCTTCCTAATTGGTGCTGGGTTTACATGGAGCAGCTCATATTTAAACAGCAGTCGAACATGGGTGACACCCATAGCTTGGGTAGGGAGCTAACTAAATATCCCAGGCTAAGCATGATCTAGCACCTTCCCCCAAAGCAACAAAAGGGGAGTTGATTATAAGGGAATGTGTCAGGAAGCTACCTTGGAGAAGAAGCATTTCTGATACCTGTCGTGCTGTTCTGCTGCTGCTATCTTGTTTGGAAATGCTTTATGCAACACAGAGGTTTGCACACTGAGTTGAACTAAGTAGCTGAAGTGAGGAAGGCTGGTCAGGTGATGAAGGCATACAATAGGAACAGCTGTACTGGGTCAGATCAAAGGTCTACATAGCCTGCCTTTCTATAGTCGCCAATGCCAGGCACTTGACAGAGCTTGGGTGACCTGCATTCTGTTTGTGGCTCTGTCCCAGACTCCCTGTGGGGTTAGGTAAATCATTTAGTCTCTGTGCTTCAGATTCCCATTGGTAAAATGGGAATTTCGCTGCCACACTGGTGCGTTTTGAAGATAAATGTAGTTGTGGAAGTGGAGGCAGGGGCTATAAATTTCTAGATAGGAGACAGAAATGAAGCAAGACATGGGAGGCCATTTCCCAAGAGGGGTAGTTCTGCAGCTCATTGGAGAATGGCTCAGGCCTGTCCTGAGTGTGGCTGTTTTGTAAGGAGGAAAATTCCTATTGCTCTGCTATTGGGACTTTGCTCTGCACACAAGCTGGTATGGTGGCAGGTACTATGAGGTCAGAATTTGGCAGGCAGGACAGAGATCCCTGAAGGTGAGGATGGGCAGCTTGAATGTGATGGGGTAAGAGATGGAAACTGAGGGTATGGGGGGGTTTGACTGTTTTGCCTGGAGAGGAGACTGGATGTATGTGTATCTGTTTAATAGCATTATCCAGTGGGAAGCCTCTTATCTTAAATGAGCAAGATTATTCTGCCAGGCAATCGCCCTCCGCCTCTTAGGCGTTGAACCTACGGTAAACCCCCAAAATGCGTAATTCTGAGTCGCACTTAACTTGTGTTAACGCGAGTTAAGCGCAGCTCAAAGCTGCTCTGTGGCTGTCTGCTGCCCAGCTCCCCTCTGCTGGTGGAAGCCAGGAAACTGACCACTGGTGTGCTGGTCTGTTTCCTGTCTCCTGTGAGTGGCTGGAGCCTGGCTCCCAGGAAACTGCACACTGACCAGCACTGCTGCACTAGTCAGTTTCCCAGCTCCTGTCAGGGGCTGCAGCTGCTCCTGTCAGTGGGGGCAGCCCAGAGTCCGGCTCAGCTGCTGCCCAGAAGCACAGCTCTGCAAGCAGAGGGGAGCCAGGCTGCTTCCTGTCCCCAGCTCCCCTCTCTTACATGGAGCCAGGAAATTGACCAGGGCTTGTGCCCTCCTCAGTTTCCTGGCTCCCCCAAGTTGTGCGGGAAACTTGACTTACACAGGGATTGCAAGCCCCGCATAAGTCGGGGGTCTACTGTATGTATGTTCTTTTAGAAAGCAGTATTAATGTCCCAGCCTCCTTGCGTTGCAGCTCCTCCCACTCCCACCCTGACTTGTTTGTGTGTCTCCCCACTTTAGCAGCGTCGCCCTTAAGCTGAAAAACTGGCCAGCACAATGGGAAAAAAGCAGAACAAGAAGAAAGTGGAGGAGGTCTTAGAGGAAGAAGAAGAGGAGTATGTGGTGGAGAAGGTCCTAGACCGACGAGTGGTGAAGGGCAAAGTGGAGTATCTGCTCAAGTGGAAAGGCTTCTCAGAGTAAGTGGACAGGATGCAGTCCAGTCTGTGATCCCTCCTTGTGCTGACAGTGTTTCACTGCTAGTCTGGGGCTTGGGAGGCCCAGGTTCAGTTCCCTACTCCGGTACAGTCTCCATGTGTGACCTTGGGCAAATCACATAGTCTGTCCGTGCATCAGTACCCTGGCTGTAAAATAGGGATTATTGCCCTGCCCTGCCGAGGCTTGTGAAGATAAAGATGATATACTATATTGAGAGAGCACCAGTCTAGCTGGGTGGGCAAGAAGGTCTCACTTCCCTCCTGTGTGAGGAACCTTTGGAATGGGCTGGTCAGAGACCATGGCAGTCCCCAGCCCCACCGTCCTCTCTCGACTGGATGGTCAACCCCACTTGGTATATGGGGGAGACATTGCCTTAAAGGGTTCCTCTTCCTCTCCCTAGAAAGCCAAGTCTGAGCTTGTCAGTGAAGTGTTGCTGCGCTGGCATGCGAGTGGATTACATCTACCCACCAGAGCAAGTCTGTGAGGGGCAGCAGCTTTGACATCTCTCTCTTCCCCCCCAGTGCAGGGACCCAGAACTCAGGGTGTAGAGAGCTAAAGTTCTGGTAGCATCTCTGTGGGCTCATATCCAGGGTCTCCCTTCACTGACTCTGAGCCACAGGCTCTAGTAGTGAGAGCAAGCTGTCTCCTTTGTTTTCAGCGAGGATAATACATGGGAGCCAGAGGAGAATCTCGACTGCCCCGACCTCATCGCAGAGTTTCTCCAGTCCCAGAAAACTGCGCATGAGAGTGAGAAATCGGAGGGGAGTAAACGCAAAGCTGAGTCTGACACAGAGGACAGAGGGGAGGAGAGCAAACCAAAGAAGAAAAAGGAAGAGGTGAGGCAAGACAGCTGGGGAGAAGCTCTCCAGCCCCTCACCTCCAGGGAGAGTTGTTCCTGGATTCATCACTAGTCGGTAGTAGTGAGAGAAGAGGGCAGGGAGCCAGCCCTCTGGTTCTAGGTGCAGCACTGCTGCAGACAGCCTGTGATGGTAGCCAGCCCCCTTCCCCACTCAAAATAGGTGATAGTGGATGCCAACCCCAGAGAGGGGCTTGTTGTGTCTGGGAAGTGCTTTAAAATCCAGAGCTGCCCCAAAATGTTCTTTCTCTTCTCCCATTCCCTGCTCAGGGGCAGGGGGTCAGAGATCCAGCCACCCCTCCCGAGCCCCAGGGGTCAGCTGATAAGTCTGAGGCAGTGCTTAGAACCAACCTGAGGTGCCCTCCTGGGATAGTGGGCAGAGTGCACCAGTGCAATGACGGTCCCCACACCAACCCCAGGAGTCCCTGACTATGGGGAAATAGTGTCCAAAGGGGACTGGGGTGCCGGTCACCAGGACAAAACAAAGGAAGCGGGTGGGGGCACAGAGCAGCAAACCCAGGCAGTGCCCGCTGCCCCCAAGGGTTGGTGGAGTCTGCAAGTTATGTGCAGACGAGAGAGAAGAAAAGGGCCTCACTGCCACGGACAGCATGGGCATGCGTCTCTCTCCTGGTCCAGCTTCGTCCTCTTGGCCTGATGACTAGTGGCAGGAGGGAGTTGCCAAGCAAGGTTTCAACTTTGTATGACCACAGCCAGGGAGATCAAACAAGTCCTTTTCTGTACATCATGGGCAGCAGCAGGCAAGCCCCACTGCTCTGCCTCAGACCTTGCAAACCTCCTCGTAGTTCGTGGGGCGTTGAGCATGCACAGCCCATTCCGCTCTCTGCAGACACACACAGCCTGAGGGGTGCCCAGTCACCCACTCAACAGTCCTCCAGCGAAGTCTGCATCATTGATGGCACAGCAGCTCACGCATGCGCCAGCAGCTTCTAAAAATGTCCCTCTTTGTCTTTCAGTCAGAGAAACCACGAGGCTTTGCCCGGGGGTTTGAACCTGAGCGGATCATTGGTGCCACAGATTCCAGTGGGGAGCTCATGTTCTTAATGAAATGGTGAGTGTCCGTGTCCATCACTTTCTTCACTTACTCTGGCCAGAGAGACAAGGAGCGGCCCCCCCGGGGCGGCCTGGCTAGCTGGCCTGAAATCTCTCTCCATGGCGCTGTCAACAGGCAGAACCTTTGAGAGTCCTGAAGTCTCTGCCACAGGCACTAACTTGGGCAGAGGAAAGCCTCCTGTTCTGTGCCTGGAATAGAGCCGCACCAGACACAGCTTCCCCCTCAGTTGTGTCAAGGAGCACTGGGGCAAGAGGCATCTAGGTCTGTTTAATCCAAGCTGTGGCCAGAGGTGGGAGCTCCTTGTCTCGCTGGGTGTTGCCTACTGCAGCTGAGATGTATGGGGACAGGTCTCCAGCTTTGACCACTGCTCCCCACAATCCTCTTGTTTGGTGGGCTTCCTGTCCTTCAGCCATTTGGAGTGTTGCGTGGAAAACCCATCTGACTGAGGCCTTCCTTGACGTACCTGCTGCCTCTCGGATCACTCCAGTGATATCTGCTTCCAAGTCCCTTCACTGTACCTCTGCTTCACCCTGTAGGAAGAACTCTGATGAGGCTGACCTGGTCCCTGCAAAGGAAGCCAACATCAAGTGTCCCCAAGTGGTCATCTCGTTCTATGAGGAGAGACTGACATGGCACTCGTACCCCTCGGAAGACGACGACAAGAAAGAGGACAAGAACTAAGATGCTTGTTCTGGCCAATCTCTGTACAAAGATCAGATCAGACTGGGTTTGAGCGATGGTGAGAATGCACCTCAACTTAGAGAAGAGGTGGCTTGAGAAGATGCCCTTTGAAGAGTGTGGTTTCTGTGCCCTGCAGCTGCTCAAGTGTTCCATGTAGCTCAGTGGACACCAGTGTCCAGCTTCAAACCAGCCGGAGGGGAGGGGGGAGGGGTCATGTTTCAAGGCTGTTTGTTCTGCAGCTTTCTGGAGAGGAAGCGAGAGCCCCTTCTGTGAAGAATGGTTCCTGGTGATGGGTAGGCTGGGGAAAGGGAGAGCAGACGGATACTGCATGTTCTTCAAAGACCATCTCAGCAATCCACAGCCTTCTTCCCCATAGTGTTAACTCTGCATTTTTACAGCGTAGCATGTGTGTAGGTTTTTCTTTTTGCTATTACTGGTGTATGTTTGTGGGGGGAGGGGGGTCCTTTTGTTTAATGGGGTGGGAGGTGCGGTTGACAGTGTTCCAGATCCATGACCAGAATCCTTTTTTATAATCCTCTTTAACTTAAACCCCCAAGTATTGATAATAGGACTAGGGGGCAGAGACAGTTGTATGAGTGTGAAGCTGTGAATGTCCCTAGTGCTGTTGTGGGGAGGCATGCAGCAAAGGTGCAAGCCTGTAATTAGCAATGTCTCCAGACACACAACTGCCAGGGCTGCTGACATGTGCATTGTGAGAGGGAGGGAATTGGTGCCAGTTCCCTTCACAGCCTTTCTGCCCCTTTTCCGTTCAGGTGCTATTTCGTGACATTAGAGAAAGTTCTGATTTCTCTTTGATTTCTTCTCAACCCCAATGGGTTCTGTCCAGCCAGCAGCATTGGGAACTCCTTTATTCTCTGTACGTATGTGATCTGTGCCTCCCTGTTTTTAATCCTATTTGTGTAATGTGGGAGGGAGATGAAATCAGTTCAGAATCCTCCATCACAAGTGATTTGTTTTCAAACCCAAACTTCAGCACCGGAGTCAGCTCCGTTCCTCTGCTGAAATTTTTTAAATCAAACGGATTTATTAAAAATACTGAAATATTTAATGTTTGGAGTCATTAGCGCTCCTGCAGGCTCCTGGCACCTCCTTGTAGGGTGATCTGTATCTAGAACTGCATTGTACAAACCTTTTTTTAAACGCATGTGTTTAGGTTTCTGTGAAAACATTGTTTAAATGTAAAGTAAGTGTTTGGATTTTAACTTCATACCAAGCTCTGTCCGTTTTTTGTCTCAATAAAATTTTAGATTTATAATCCTGATTTTACTTCTCTCTCTAAATTGCTCCCTTCTGCAGCTGTTGTGATGGAGTCTTCCACAAGCATAGAACAGTTAACGTGTTGCTGCAGCTGTCTGCTTTCAACAGGCCTGGATTGCTGGTGCAGAATGGTTTATGGGCCTGTGCCTTTGTAAATCAGGTGGCAACGGAGGCAAGAATTCAGACCAGACAGCAGCCTATTTATTTTTACTTTCCATCTGAAGGGAGCAAGTGTCTGGGAGGTTAGTGTCAAGTGCAAGCTCCTGAGTCAAATCTCCTGGGGCTCTAGCGTTTCCTGTAAAGGAGATGCGCCTTGATTTTGGTAGTCTCTGACCAGTGAGTGTTATGTCTGGATACAGTTTGCAGCAGTGGAATTGCATGACCATATATATGTAACATCACACCTTCCCATGCTCTTCCCTGCTTTGCCACTGTGTGGGGAGGTCACTTAAGTAGACTGGGCTACATTTTCCCAGAACCTGGGAGCCTGTCCATGAGGCTTCCTTCGTGTGACAGCCAGTGCTGTTACGAGGAGGAGGGAGGAAAAATTATTCTCCTTGGCCTCTGATGATAGGACAAGAGGCTTAAATTGCAGCAAGGGAGATTTAGGTTAGACATCATGAGAAACTTAGTAACCATCAGGGTGGTAAATCACAGGAGTAAATTGCTGAGGGAGGTTATGGAATCTTTGTCACTGGAGACAGAGAAACACCCATCAGGTATGATTTGGTGCTCAGTCCTGTCGTGAGTGCAGTGACTGGACTGGATGACCTCTTGAGGTCCCCTCCAGTTCTTGAATTCTGTGCCGTGTCATCAGCTTTTACCTCCCTTTAGCAGTGCTTTTTATAAAGGTCTCTTAATGGGGCCAGGGTCCCAGGAACTTCAAAACAAATCATACCGTAAAGCCTCCCTGAGTCCTGTACTGACCCATTAGGACTGACAGAATGTTGCAAACTGGCAAGCAAGAACACACGTCAAGAGTTCTGCATCACAACACTTACGTTGGCATTTTGTTTTGGCCACCTCACATGTCATGGTAGAATAGGAAATGTGCTGTTGCCTCTTCTGACACTCTTTGAACCTTAACACTGGGGTCTGCTGTTACTGGGAGGCAGACCCAATGGCCGAGACATTAGGTTTTGGAGTTATGTAGTTAGGGCAAGAAGAAAGAGTGAGTGTCTAATTGTTGATGGCCAATGACAGCAGGGTCAGCCAATCAGAGGGCTGCTGGTTTAGTGACATGAAACTACAGCCAAAGGTATCAGAGAGGTAGCCCTGTTAGTCTGTAGCTTCAAGAACAAGAAGTCCTGTGGCACCTGATAGACTAACAGAGATTTTGGAGCATAAACTTTTGTGGGCAAAGATCCACTTTGTCCGATGCATGAGTGGGGTTGTGCACCTTCTGAAGTCCTGCCCACAAAAGTTTATGCTCCAAAATGTTAGTCTGTAAGGTGCCACAGGAGTTCTTGTTCTCTACAGCCAACTGGAATCCAGGTTATATGTGCACTTTGCCTCTGCTGGGGCAGTTGAGGGTGTTATGCCTGTATTAGTGTCCAGCCAATGGAAGGTAGTAAGGGTTGGATTCCATAAAGGGTTCTGGTGAAATAAATTGCAGCAGGTAGCAGAAGAGGCTTTAGTGTAGTCAAGTGCCCATGGACTAACTTGCTTATGAACAGGCTGTCTGGCTTTCCTCCTAATAATGTTAATCCTGCAGCAAGTGGCTGGAATGGGGCAGGGACTGATGAGCTAGTGTCTATTCCCACCACTATTAGGAGTGGGGCTTTGAGGGACTCTTTCAGGAGAGCAGAAATGATTTCCCCAACAGTCAACAACACCAAGCCTTTCACCAGAATCCTACATTGTCTAGGGGAAGTTGGGGTGGGGAGGCTGCCCTCCAGGTGCTTAATGAGACTGTTAACATTGAACTGGCTGGCCCCAGGGGTGAGTAACAACAGAACAGCCTGATGCCTGTTAGAAATGACATTCCCTCACAGCTCTTGCTGAGAGCATAGAAACAATCAGTGGAGAAATACTGCCTGCTTTTGAAAACAAAGAGCTCCACTTCACCTGATTACAGAGCAGCAGGGAAGCAGCTTGAGCCATCCCGTGCTGCCTGAGGGGGAAGGCAGCAAGAGAGATTGTTGGTTAAGCCCCTTCCCCTCTACCTCGAGTTTGTATTAAGAGGCCAAAGTCTGGCTGCCCAAAGTGACACTTGACAGCTTTGGGCAAACAGCCCAGAAGTGAATGGAACTGTCAGGGAAATATTCCTCTGACTTGCTGCTTTGAAACTCTCTGGCATTTGAGGCAGAAGTAGCTTTTTTTTCACTTGTGGTCTGTGTGCTGGGCAGGCTGGGAAATTCTGACTAACTCTCACAAGCACAAATTTCAACCTAGGCTCAGCCACAAAGGTGGGGAAAAAAATACCCTGTTGGAATTGAGCCTTCCCCCACTGCTTTCTGCTGGACATCAGCTGCAAATTAAGAACCAGTTCCATGGTCAGACACACAGGTTCTCTCTCTCTCTCTGTGGTCTCAGGAAAGTTAATGACTTGAACTTGCCTTTCATACAAAAAAGGAGGAACCTCTGCTCTCCCAATCTAGCTTTTAACTGAGCATTGAGAGCCTCTGGTGAAAGGTACCATCCCCAGGCACCATCAGCAGTTGTAAAATGAAATCCTGGAACCAGCCCTGGGGTAAGTGAGCTTTGAGCTGTAGCTCTATTTGCTCATTTTACAACAGAGTTCACAGGGGCAGGCTCCAGCCTAGAAGGATGAAGGCTAAGCAGGAGGGGGGCAGCTCCCTCTTGTAAGCATTTACAAGAGCCAGGGGCTCACCTGCAAATGCTTATATGGCTCCTGCTTAGGTGAGTTTCACCCAACAGGGAGAAAGGTGGGAAAAATGTAACAATTGACAGGGTGTCTCAGCTCTGTGTGCAACCTTGGAAAATACTTCACCCTGACTAGCTCTCAAACCAGGAATGCCCCTGTTGCGTCAACTCCAAGTAGTAGTACCTCCTCGGGAGACAGCAAAATTTAGAGTGGAACTACCAAAACTCCTCTTGAAAAATGCATCTGGCGGCATTTCTAATACTTAAACAGTTTTACATTATCTGCCTTATCTCCATTCACTTTGGAGCAAAACTGGAGTGGTTCAAAGTCCTCACAGAAAGACACACTCATTCTGTGAAGGATGTTCTAAATCCTGCAAAGAAACCTGTTGGTCTCACGCAAATACTTTTGTATAAAATCTTCACTTTCCTCAATCAGGGGTGGGGGCCTAGTTGCTATTTTGATGCACTGAGTAACAACAGTGGCAGAGATAATTTTGGAAACTTCCATCAGTTGCATGGCTTCTAAAGCTGGTGAGACTTGTTTGCACAGGAGGCCCCTTCTGCCCTATGTAGGTATTGCTCAGACAACCCTGGCAGTGGGTGCTGTGCTAATCAGCAGGCTGCATTTGAATTTCTCCTGAGCAGCCACAAGAGCAGCCTGCTTACATGGAACTCTGCTCCTGTCTCCTACTGCTCGCTAAAGGGAATGAACAAGTTTATGTAAAGTATCTGGCAGACTGTCATAACAACCTGTCACCCTTTAGCCATGGCTGCTGCTGAGAAGTGGGGGGTTCCTGGGAGCAGAACAGCAATGCTGCCTTGGCCTCTGACACTTGACACTTAATAGTAATGGATGGCCCTGGCTCTGTTTTAGGCTGCATACACAGAAGCAGGATGCCTGGTTTCTTTTCATGACTGTCCATGACTTGCAGTACGAGCTTAGGACAGAACACACCACTACTGCAACCTAGGTCTGTACTTTTCCCTCTCTGGTTTAATCAGCAGTCAGTTGGTCATACCGAGAAATAGAGCAACTTGTTGCTTATTGAAATAGTCCACAGTAGGCTGCAGTGTTTGCAGCGTGAGGTTATTCCCCATGGCAGGCTGCAAGCATCAGTCCAGGGCACATGCTCCCCATAATGTAATACAGCTTGTCTAAGGGTACCTCTAACTACCCCATAGATTGACTCAGTCAGGGGTGATCTTCCAGGGTTTGATTTCACATGCCTCGTGGGGACACGTGAAATCAAACTAGCAGGGGTTGACAGTCAAGCCCCTGTACACCTCAAATCTCAAGGAGTAAGGGAGGTGGATGGGAGACTCTCCTGTCCATCACCCTGACAAAAGCCCAGTAAGTCAATCACAGCTACACAGATTCCAGCTAGGCCACTTCCCATAGCTGGAATTGCATATCTACAATCAATTCAAGGTCTAGTGTAGATCTGGCCTAAGCTGCTATCAGGACTGTGTTTTTGACTTGACTGGCACTAACCTCTCTCCTATTCCTCTTCCCTGTCGCCAGCTCTTGTCCCAAGAATTTCTGGAGAATTGCTGCAGCCAGAGGCAAATCAGGCCTTGCTGTCACTTGCAACTCAAGGGAGCCCTGCCAAACCCATCACATACTAAGTCACCCCTCTGCCAAACTACTGCTGAGTAGGTAGCAAAGGAATTGGGCTCAAGGAAGCCCTGCATGTGACCACTGAAGAGCCCATAACAGTGCACACCAAGTCCCTCTTCATTCCTGAGTTAACCCTGCCAAAAACCTCTCTATACACTTGCCCAATGCAAGAAGTGGTCACAACTCTGCCCCGCTGACTTTGTCCTAGGGGAACCGTTCTTGCATTTCATTTGTACTTGCAGAGTGCCCTGCATTTCTTTTTGCTAGACAGTTGAGACTGCTGCACATAGGTGGCCAGCAGTCCTGCTCCCAATATATGCTCTCCCAAGCCACATCACTCTGGGCAGGGAAGGAGGTAAGATTTTAGCAACTCGCAGTTGCCGTACAAAAGGCAGCTCGTCTGAGCAGCTGTTTTCCTTGGAACATCCCTACTTGAGCCCACCCTCCCTTTCATGCTGTTTTTCCTTAGTTTATCCCCATCAAGAACCACCTGCCCTCAGACGGCTGGGGAAGATTAAGGCCTCAAGGGTCCTGAGCAGTTGATAAAGCATGAAACCTTTTAACCCACTAACCCAAGTCTGTAGCTTTAGTTTACCAGAATTAAGTTCAGTTTGGTCAGGGACACTGATGAAAGCCTTACAGCAGCAGCTGCTGCCTGCTGGAGGGTATCCCAGCACACTTAAACCAGATACACAATTCCTTTGAGGATATTTTATTTTAAAAGTCTGAACCAACAGTGAGGGAGGCACAAACTGAGGTAGCACCAAGCTTTTTTTTTTTTTTTTTTTTTTTTTTTTAAAGTGATAGGCTCTCCTTTCTCCTGGGGAGGCACCTGTTAGCTAGAGGCTGCAAAGAAGCCCATTTAAAGGGTTTTTTTATAGTTAGGAATAAGAATTAACCCAACTCCCAACCCTTCAATAGTTAGGCCCAGTTCATGCTCAAGGGACAAACCAACTTTAGCCCCAGAACATCTGGCCATGGAGAGGAAGCAATTGTTGCCGAAAGGGCAGTTATACAGGAAAGTGCCACATAGGGTCATTAATATTTTAACTTCCCTTCTTCTAAAAAGAAAGACTCCATGAAACAAATGCACATACAGTGAATAAGCTATTTTATTTTTGTCCTGTGCTCACACTCTCTTCTCCTCTCCCTGACAGGTCACAGATCATTAAAATAAAGTCTCTAAGAGGAAAATAATTTAAAACATACACTCACAGCTCTGTTCCAACCTCCCTGCCCCCAGCCACCTCTCCACTACTTGTGCTTCATCTCATCCATGTAAGAAAGTAAAGCCATTGAGACACGGAAGTTAAGGTGGTCCTAGCTGGCCCACCTCCTACTGTTCCACATGAGATCATGGTACAGTGAACATAGTAACCGAGTGCCCTAGAGCTCTCGTCATGATGCACTCTGACAAGATGCAGCCGCTTTTGAAACAGCCTGGAATACATGTTTTAAGACTGATGTCTTCTCCTTCTGCAGTGCTGTAACATGAAATCAAATGTCTGCAGCAGACCTCTGCCCTCACTTTTCACTGCAGACACTGCCTCCCTCACCCTGGTCTGCATCGGATGCACAATCTCCCTTCCTAGGTCCTCACACCATATTACGTGCACAGGAGGGGCTGGGAAAGCCATTTTGCTTTTCAGTTGCTGGTAAAGTCAGTACACGCCCAGCTGTGCTATACTGTAAATACAGCTCCGAGCATTGCCTTGGTCTCACAGGCCAAGACCATCAGCAATCCCAGCACTAGGGCTTCTCTCTCTCTCACTCAACACAAGCACTCCAGAGCCTTTTGGGAAATCAGGGCAAAAGCCCTAACAAACGAAGCGTGGTTAAGAAACAGGAATTCTGACGGCTATCTACTTCTATTTTAACAAGCCCACTTCCTGGGGTAGGAACCATCTGCCCCCCTTCTTGTGTTGTATGCCAACCAGAATTGCTACACCCCAACACTATACGTGTCTCCTGTCAGGCTGTCCAGCAGCCAGTTCCACAGCCTCCTGCAGCTGGAAAGGAACTGACTGCAGGCAAGCTTTAGACTCAACTGCACCCACCCCCTTCGGCCCCAAGCGGATCCTCAGCCAGTCAGTGGGAGAAGACAGCGTTTGCATGCAGACTACTGCTTGCCATCTCATCTAACACCAGGATGCTGGCTCATTGGCAGTGACATGCTCGTGAGGGATATATCATCACACTGGTTCTATTAACCCTTTCCAAGTCCACCTACCCCAAAGATGTTGTGCAGTTGCTAAGGTCCACTGCCCAGGAAGGGTTAACAGCTCCTCCAGAGATGGTAGGAGCGCTCTCCTTCCTCCTAGCCCCGTCCATGGTTACTCAGACTGGAAAGGGTTAATGAATGCCTCACCATTTGGTGTCTGTGTGCACACTGGTCTGATCTAGGAAGGGAAGTTGGTTACGGGAATTAAATCAGGTTCTCTCACACACCAATGTCAAAACTGGTTCAAAAAATAAACCAACTACCTGAAGTCACAGAACTTTGGAAGTTCGGAAAAGTCTCTCTCCTCTAACTTTAAGTTCATTCGCGTAAATCTTTTTTAAAGCCAGTTCCTAAACAGTAGTTTCTCTGTCTCCTGCAGATCCTCACCACCAAGGATGCCAGCTCAGTCCCCATACTCAAAGGGTTCCAGGCCACAGAGGGAGCTGGGCTCACCCAGTTCATTGTATGTTGCTCCCTGCTCACTCCCAGATGGGAGCCATCAAACTCCAGGTGCAGGTCCCGGGCCCTCCCCCATGCAGCAGTCTCTTCCTGTACACTGACCGGCAGCAGTCACGTCTGAGAAGATATATTGGATAAGAAGGCATGAAAGTTCCTCTAGTACTTCCAGGCTCAGCCCTTCTCCTCCCCGCCTCCCCGGCTCACTTCCTCCTGTCCTTCTGTTTCCTCTCCTGCCGCCTAGCCTGCTGGTCTGCCAAGGCTCGAGGTATCAAGATCACACTGCCGTCACTGGCATACTGCAGGGAGTATCGATTTGGAGGGTAGGGCTGGCCATTCTCATCCCGCAGGCGCCCAAACACTTCCTGGTACAGGCTTTGAACCTTCTGTTTCATCTGGCGAATGGACTTGAGGAATTCCACCTTCTCCCTGAGCAGTTTGGACTTGTCCCTCTGCAAGTCTTCCACATCCCGTTCCAAGTTCAGGATGGTGTCCAGTTTTCTCTTGCGGCAGTTTTGGGCAGCCATTTTGTTCTTGCCCCGCCTCCTGATGTCCCGGATCAGGCTCAGCTGTGCCTCACTCAGCTGGTACTTGGAGAGAAGTTCATTGAACTCCTCCACTGGGAGGTTTATGATCTTATCGTTGGTGAAAGGGATCTTCATGGCTCTAGCGCGATGCTCATCCCGGCTCATCTGCTTATCCAGGAAGTCTGACTGCTTCTCCTTGCTGCTTTTCTTTCCTACGTTAGGCAGCTGGGGCTCCTCAGGGTCCAAAGCCTCAGGTGCCATGTTATAGGTATGGTTGTGACCAACATGCTCCAGGTAAGGCAAGTAGCGTAGCTCTGATGGGTCTTGATAGCTCATGCGGCAGAACTTACTGTACTCCGGCTGGTATCCAACTGCCCCTTCTGTTTCTTCAAAGTCCACGTTTTCAGAGTCTGAGTTATAGCCTACAGCTCCTTCCTCAGAAAAAGAGGAAGAGGAGGAGGAAGAGGAAGAAGAGGAGGAAGCTTCTGAACTACTGAGAGAAGCAGGACTATGGCTAGAGTCCAGAGAAAGCCCTGAGTCAGAATCAAGCTCTTCTTCCAGCTGAGAGGCTTGCACTGGGTTGAAACCTTCTTCAATAGCCAAGTCCATCAAGCTGATCTCATCAAGCATGGCTTCATCTAGAAGACCCCCTAAGGGGTCCGGCAGTTCAGGGCCGGTTGTCTCATTGACTGTGCTGTTCAGCTGTGGTGGGAAGAAGATCCCACTCAAGTTGGTAGATCCAAAGGTGGTGTTGAGGCCAGTGGAGTTGTCAGGAGCCAGCTGGAGAAGGGCTGAGCTACTATCCATGGAGGGGCTCTCAACCTCTGAGCTGAAGAGGGAGGAGAGGTCCTGTGTGCAGCTACCCAGAGAGGCCTGATGCAGGCTGACATTCTGATTGATGGGAGTGTTTGGAGCGAGACTGTAGTTAGCAGTCAGCAGGTCTCCAGTTGTGCCATTGTACAGGATTTCTGCACTTGTGTTGTTCACTTCCATAGCCTGGAAGAGATCAGAAGCGGGTCAGCAAACAAACTGCTGTCCTCCCCCATTTCCCATGTGCACTGCAACTACCACCAGAGGTGGAGAAGGGAAAAGGGAGCAGCCCGCAGAGATCACAGAGTGAGCTAGTTCCAGCAGCACTCGGGGAAACGTGCAGGGGCTGCAAGACGTAATCAATGAGAAATTCCCCTCCCCCATAGTCCCGTTCCTCCTTCCCCCCCCGCCCCCCACCACCAAGATGCAGTTTTAAAACTGCACACCAGGGGCCAAGTCACAGTGGCTGCAGCTACGGCCCCCAGACTATCACTGCGCAGAACAGTCGTCCAAGCACTACACCGAGCAGCAGCAATTACCCTCACCTAACGGTCATTCGGCACGTTGATGTACTTCCACTAGCGCAAAGGGGATGGAGGCATGTGCATGGAGCATGTCCAAGAGCAATCCTGCTCTGCATCCACACATGGCTCAGGAATGGCCATGATACACGGAAGCCCCTCCGTCAGGCCTGCTGCGGGAACCCGCTGAGAGAGAAGAGGGAGCCATGGGGACCAGACAAGGAACCACCATCCAGCTGTGAGCAGGAACAAGAACAAACCTGCATTTCCATTATCGACATAAGGTCCTGCCACTGCTGCTCCAGATCGAAAGGGGACTCTGTCTCTGGCAGCAAAGGGGACAGGAGCCCGTTCTGGATAACTGAGGAGGCCCTTTCGGTAGGTACAGCTTCGCTGAGCTGGGAGGCATCTGCAGCTGGAAACTAAACACAAAGCGCTGTTGGTCCACATCTGGTCTGTGAGGGAGGCAGCTCAATAAAGCCCTGAATGCCGTTCAGGCCCCACTCTGCTTTGCTTTACCCCAGCCTGAGAACTAGCTGATGGTACTCCCTACAGTTTACTGCAGACTAATTAGAAACAAAGTCAGAAGCCCTTAATTAATTGTGACCATCTTCCCCACTGGCTGCTTCACAGGAGCTGTGCCTAGAGCCTTCTTAGACAGATTAACCCAATTTACTGCCTCTTTAGTGCTCTCAGCTTTTTGTCTTAAATGGAAGGCAAAAGGCATCAAATCCCAATGCCCCAACAAGCACAGGCTCTGGATCGGTCACTCTTAGAAATGAGTAATGGAGAAGTGGGCTCCCTCTGCCAGGGTGAACACTCACCTCCGAGTTCTCCCCAAAGGGGAAGCTGGCTTCCAGCAACCTAAGGCACTCCTCCAGCGACAGGGCCGTCTGATCCGCCACGCCAGGCACCTGGAACAACAAATCATTTCAGCACAGTGCACTGAAGGTTAAGGACCTCCCTGAAGGGTAGCACACAAGTTTCTGAACCAAGGATATCAGAGGCCCAATGGCTTAGCATGTCCTTCAGATAAAGTCCAAACATCCAGGATCCCCTACACTTCTGCATCAAGCTGCAATCACCATCCTGCTAGCCAAAGAGCACCTGCCATGACTCTCTGAAGCTAGTCCATAGTGTCCCTACATGGACCAGGGGATCACATGGAGTCCCATTTGAGTTAGTTTCCTGCTTTCTTTTCTCAGTTAGCTTCCCTGACACCTGCTGCAGAGGGAGCGAGAGATTCTAACTTCCCACAGCCTAGCGAAGAACTGTCAGTGCCCCACTCATCACAGTACATTCTGCTTCTCAGGCCTTTGTAGAACAGGATCCAGTGACTCCCACTCCCAAACCACTTACTGGAATGAAGCTTTGTCAACTTTCAGAGACTCTGGCCTTGTCTTACTCTGTTTAGTAACTCTGGATGCTCCAGCCCACCTCCCAATAGCAGATAATCAGGCTGCCAACAGCTTCCTAGTGATTTCCCCTAGTTCATCTCTGTATTTTGAGAATCCCAGGCCTGGGAGTCAAGCTGCTCTCCAACATTGCACCCTGTTATCCAGATGGGTGGTGGTCCTCTTTGTGTCCCTCCAGAGCTTCCTTCCAGCTGCTGGGCCAAGAACATCTCCACGTAGTGCCACCGCCAATAGCTAGCTAGGTGAAGGTTCACTCTCCTCCCGAGCTAACTGGATCCCAGAACACTGCAATACCCCTGCAAGGAGGGGTAAGCCCTGCTCAGGAGTCTGTTACCTGCGCAGGGAAACTCTCCCCCGTCTCTCCATCCACTAGCACGTTTCTATCCAAGGTCTCATTCCCTCCGCTCCTCCAGCTGTCCCCGGGCTCCCTCCCATCACTCAGTTCTTTGTCCACTTCGCTCTCCTTCTGGCGATGGCTGTAGTCAAAAATCTCTCGCCCAGCGCCGAGATCAATATCCTGTCTCCACAGGATGTCAATCAAATCAATGTCCTGAAAGACACAAGATTTCCTTCAGCACCTGGCAGACTCATCTACCCCCTGCCCATGGAGGGAAGACCCTCTTCTCCCTTTGCCCTCACTGCTGCAGCACAAGGTCAACCTCCCCAAAAAAGCATTCCTTCCACTCTGCAACATAACGCCCTCATTCCAACCACCCTTCCCATTCCAACCCTCCCACCCACTGCAATGCCTTCCTTGTGGCACAACAGCCTGTCCCCACCCCTCCATTAGCACCGGATATAGTTCCGACCTTCCACGATGGCTCCTGTCACATACCCCCACCCGATACCAGTCCTTCACCCCGGCCTTGCACAGAGGCCAGCAGCTGTACCTCCTTTGCACAAGCAGCTATGGTCATTTTGCCCTGCTAGGTCTCTTAACAGCAGGCAGGCAAAGGAGCCAGGCTGGAGAAATATCAGCACTTCTTCGGAAAGCGACTTTAGCCGACTCCTCCCTGTTCTCCATGCTCCGCAGGGCCCGCCTCAGGAAAAAGGAGCCTGCAGCTTTAACGCCGCTGGCTTGCACGATGCTGGCTGGATGGCGAGAGCCAATTGTCATGCAGCATTGCTGCTCCACGGAGGAGCTTGCATCAGCCTGTGGTACCATTCTCCACATTTGCATAAAGGGGCGGAGTGCACTGGAGAGGAAAAACCCTGCATTCCCAGCCACCTGATGCAACTTGAGATCCTGGCCGCCAGCTTGCTGCCGGCTCCCCACTTGTCTACAGACCGCAAAGATGCCAGCCGTGCCCAAGCCCCTCAGCACCCAACGAGAGCTAGCCCAGCTCCCGCCCTGCCACTCCTTTAACCCCATATTGAGAACCCTCATCTCCCCCACTCACTGCAGGTCCCAGTGCAAAGCATCTGTGTGCCGGAGTGTAAGGGGAAAGCCCAATATGCATCTCCTGCTCCAGAGCATCAATGTGATCAAGAACCCAAACCCCATCATGTCATGCACCTGCAAACCCTTCTGTCTCCTCACAGCCACTGCTACCCACAAACCCCTCCTCCAATGCAAGCCTAACTTAGGGCCCACCTCAGCCCTGAACGGCCTGTGCTGGTTCAAACCTCAAGGGCCTTTTAACAGGACCAGAACCCCAGCAGGCCTTACCCTAGAATTGTCTCCTGAGCCTGGGCAGTGCAGATCCCACCCCGCTGCATCCCACAGCACAGATGGTTTATGTTACTGAAAAATTATGGCAGCCGATTATCGCATAGCTATCAATGAGTCCATAGTGCCCTTCCCCACACCTCAAAGCAAGGAGGCAGGACATCACTGCCTCCTTAAAGATCTCCCCCGCCCCCACTCCCTTGAAAAACGCTCCCACAGCTGCCATGCCATTTGTGACTTACAAATATGGTCCAAAGGAACCCAGAATATCTCCCCCCACGACTCCAAGAAACACAACCAGACCCCCTATGTACTAACCTCTTGTGAGGTCAATATCACCATAGACCATGTATGAAGTATTGAGGATCTACAATGCACAGCATCCTAAATGCTACCATGGAAGCATCCCAGCCCCCCTTTTCAGCCCTGAGTGGTCAATATCACACTCTCCCCAAAGACTGGTCCCTCAGGCCCAAATGTCTCATCACCAAGACATCAGCCTCCCCAGGGAGCCTCTCTCAGACTGCCCCAGGTATCTCCTCTGATCCTGTCTCTGTCTCCTAGGACAAGCTTCCTGGGTCTCTCCCCACCATCTCTGCCTTGCCTGCAGCAGCACAATCAATGCCAGAGCCATAGAAGGGTTAAGGTAAGTGATACCTTTTTCATGTCCCCAGCTGCTGCTCATGGAGCTGTCCCGGCAGATCATGGTCTATGTGGGGCGAATTCCAGGCAGGCAAAGCTGCGTGACCCAGCCACGATGCCGCACAGACATCTCCGAGTTCAGTAACTGAGCTTTTTTTGGCAGGTCAGACCTCTGGCTGTTTGGAAGCCCCCTAACAGCATGTGATCCACAGGTGCTGTGCTTCAGCCAGCCAGGCCTCCACCCCCTCCTCCTTCCCTAAGCCAGAGATCCAATAATCTGCCCGGCTTGTTGCTTAGGCAGGAGTTAGACCGAATCCCCACCCCCTGCTCATTGCTGAGGCTGCAGCGAGATGGAATCCCCACCCCATGCTCAACGCCTAGGCTGCAGCGAGACCAAATCCCCTCCTCCCCCGCCTGCCTGTTACCTAGGCTGCAGCCAGAGCCAATCCCCTCCCCCAGGTCACCGCGGAGGATGCAGTGGGAGCCAGTCTCCTCCCTCTGCTTGTTACCTAGGCTGCGGCGTGAGCCAATCCCATGGCCCGGGTCACTGGTGAGGATGCAGTGGGAGCCGGTCTCCTCCCCCTGTGCTCGTCACCTAGGCTGCGGCGAGAGCCCAGCTCCTCCCCCCAGGTCGCTGGAGAAGCTGCGGCGAGCAGTGTCCCCCCCACCTCACCCCACCCGAGGCGCTCAGCTGCTCAGGGCTGTGTCTCCTTGAGGAGATTCTCCCACCACCCCACTGCCCCCCCAGCTGCCCCACCCACAGATCACGGGGATGGTGCAGGGGAGCTGGGACAAGGGGGGTGCTGAAAGCTGCTGAACCAAATGATGCACGTTGTACAGACTGGAAACCACTTAGAGGCGGAGCTGCTGCAGCGCCCCACTCCCAGCACCTCTGGGAAGAAGGGAGTACAACATCCCCCAGTCTCTCTCCACCCCCTCCTCCCTCTCCATACTCCACAGGGGCCTGGCCTGAGGTGTCAGGGGGTTTGGCTGAGTGGCAGCTTTGCCAGGATCCTTTACATTCTCCCTAGAAGTTACCAGCAGCTCTGCTTCGCCGTGTCAGGCGTGGAGCCTTCCCTGCCCCCATTTCTCCAGGGCAGGGGAAGGGACCCAGCTTTGGTGTGGTAGGGGCCCCATTTCCTGCAAGACCAAAACCCACTAGAACATGGGCAGCTGGCCTCCCCCACCACCAAGGGAGAAATAGGTCAGAACCAGAGACAGGGAGTCTGTGCCGTCTGCACATGTGCAGTGTCGTCACTGGAAGACGGGAGGAGTCGCACATCATATTTGCATGCAGAATTGAGCAAGCATGAGCCAGTCATGGACCTGCACTCATCACTCCCACACCAGCAGGAGAGCGAGTGACAGGCAGTGCTATTCCAGTCAGACCACTGTTCTGTGCACCTCGCCCCGGGCGCTGCATCCCCAGGGACAATAATATTCTTCAGGAAGGTGGAGCCCTTGCATTGTACGATTCTGGAGTAAGCTGCTCATAAGAGAAGTCTCTGCCGGTTCTGCAGACCCCCAAGTTTCACCTCACTTAAAAACCACATGCTTACGAATCAGACATAAAAACCAAAGAAAAGCATCACAGCACATTGACTGAGAAGTTGCCGACTTTCTCATTTTTAACAGAACTGTAAAACAAAACGAGCGCTCTGGAAGATAGGGTCAGAATTCAAGATGATCTGGCGAAATGGAATGAGTAAAACAGGACGAAGTTTGAGGAGGACAAATGTGAAGTACTGCACTTAGGCAGGAACTATCAGTTTCACCCACACACCATGGCTTAGGCTACACTAAGGAAAAATGTTGGAAAAAGATATGCAAATTGGGCACCGCAATTGCTTTGCTTTCAGGAGAGGCTTTCCCAAAGTTTGGCCCGTCTGCACAGCACCAAATTTCGGAACCCCTGAACTCGTCCCACCCCCCATCAGGCCATCCCTTCTTCCTCATCAAATGAGATTTACAGGGATGGCAACAGAATGTGTCTGCTTTGATGTGTTGTTGAAGATGGCAGACCTTTTCCGAGAGACCTCCAGTAGCCCAGGAAAGGGCTGCAGTCTAGCTCTAGCCAACGGGAAGGGACTCCCTAGGGTGGAGTACTGCAGAAAGGCATCTAGGGGTCATACTGAACCACAAACTAAGTAGAAGTCAACAGAAAGACACTATTGCCAAAAAAGCAAACATGATTCTGGGGTGCATTAACAAGAGTGTCGTGAGCAAGACAGGAGAAGTAATTGTTCCACTTTAGTCATCAATGATTAGACCTCAATTGTAGGGCTGTGTCCAGTTCTCTGCACCATATTTTAGGAAAAATGTGGAGATACTGGAGAGGGTCCAGAGAAGAGCAACTAGAATAGTTAAGGTCTGGAAAATATAACCTATGAGAGACTATTAAAAGAATTGTTTAGTTTGGAAAGGAGAAGGCTGAGAGTGGACTTGAGATGGTGCATCCCCTGCACTTGCCTCCAGCCTGGGATGTTCCTGCACCCCACAGGGCAAGGCCCATCACCTTGCTCTGGATATTGCAGTCTGGCCTATCCCCTCCATTGTTACAAAGGGGCATCTTAGCCAAATAAGAACATCAGAACAGACAGACAGGGTCACCCAAAAGTCTGCCAAGCCCAGTGTCCTGTTTTCCAAAAAGAGTGGCCAGCGCCAGGTGCCCCAGAAAGAATGAACAGAACAGAAAATCATCAAGTGATCCCTCCCCTGTTGCCTATTCCCAGTTTCTAGCAAACAGAGGATAGAGACACCATCCCTACCCATCCTGCCTAGTAGCCACTGCTAGACTTATCCATGCTGCAACCACACACACCTGGTAGCAACACGCGGAACAGGGAGCCGTATTAGGTCCTGTGGGACACAAACTGCTGCTGGGGGGGTGAGTCACAGACACAAAAAACAAAACATTCCCACATAAGTCATGCTACTCCTGCTCTGACAAACCTGTCGCTTTAATTATAGGAAAGAAAGAAATAAGAGTTCCCAGTTCACTTTCTCTGTGTCATTCATCCCCCACCACCTCCTGTTCCCCCTTATTTGTCCCCTCCCCAATCTTAAACCCTAGCCTTTTCGATCTCTTTATAAGATTCTGTACAAGTTTCAAATCGTTTTTGCTCCGAGTGTCTCTCTTCTGTTTCCACTATGTCCTTTATCAGAGGGGTAGCCGTGTTAGTCTGGATCTGTAACAGCAACGAAGGGTCCTGTGGCACCTTATAGACTAACAAAAGTTTTGAGCATGAGCTTTCGTCAGCACAGACTCACTTCATCAGATGCTGGATGTCCTTTAGTTATCCAAGTCCCCCCACCAGTTTTAAGTACAGGGGACATTCCCTGGCTCCCCGTGGAGCTCTATGGAAAACTCTTGAACATTAAAAATGCTCATTGTGAAATATCTATTTTTTGATCCTTATCTGACGCAGGTCATAACATCTGGATCCCAAGCTAATGTCTGCAATACCAGTGCTCGCAGATGCTGATCTAACCTCTAGTTCTGTGTGCGCGCACACATGCAAGCCTCCCCTCCACTGGTCCCCCAATTCCACTCCTTCCCCAAGCTCCAGCCCCAGAGCACAAACTGAGTCAGTCTGCACCTATGGCAGAGCTAACCCTCACTGCCTGCAGTGTCTGTCTTCCACTTCCAAATACAGAGCTACTTAGAGGCCTCTCAGAAGAGCCAGCATGCAGAGTGGATGCAGTTTACAGTCTTGTGGCAAGTTAGAACTCAGGACTGAGAAGCCATAGACCTTAATTATATTCTCAGCTCCACATCTGGCTGGCTGTGTGATACTGAGCCTCTGTGCCTGTTTCACCACCTGTGTAAAACGGCAATAGTTGGCACTGGATTTTGTATCCACAGATCTCAAAGCACTTTAACAGAATGAGAAGATATCTTCATCCTAACTTTACAGATAGGTAGGAAATGTGTCACCTGTTTAATGAGTTTTCTTTTTGAAAGAGCTTTGACATCTACAGAAACAATGCATAAGCAGTAAATGCTATTTCAATACTTAAAAGGCAGTTCTATATAGGATTGCACCTCCCAGGAGTCTAAGCAGACACCTAAATCCTCTCAACCAAAAAAAGGAAGACCCCATTATCCCTCATCGTTAAGGTTAACTGAAACAGTATGTCCTCAGCTGGTCACTATCTGATAGCCATCCCTTAGGAACTGACAGTAAACAAGCCTGCTCAATGCAGACAGCCAAGTGTAAGCAGATCTTACCCCCGTGCTAATACTGCTACCAGAGCAGTGGTTGGAGGCGGGGGCTTTGTCATACCGGGATAATACCTAGCACCAGCAGTTCATCACATGTTCCACTTGGCTGGGTATTTTTATCCTCCTCTTGTGGAAATGTTAGAGGGACTTCGTAATCCACAGAGCTAGTCTTTCCAAAGACCAGTCAACAAAACAACAACAATTCTCTCCCACAAGCTGCACTAGAGAAGGAAAAAAATCTCAGACAAGAGACAATCAGGACAAAATAACACCACTCTTGGGATGCTAGAATAGCAAAATGAGGAAGAACAAGCACTGGGTTACTTCCAAAACCTCCCCAGGAAATCCCACCCCAAGAACAGTCTCCCCTACTCCTGCAACCAGCTACCTAACACTATCCCTATCTGCTTCCCACAGGATTATCAGCAGGAGAGTCAAACCTCCAGCCTGGCTCAGGTGAATTTCAATTACAGCGTCTGCCAGGAACTGCAAAGCACAACACAACACACAGTTGACAGAAAAGCTTTTAAGTCCGGCTACATTTACCAGCCACATAACTGAAGGAGGTTCAAGGTTCCAGTCAGAGAAAAATCATCACTTGGACTAAAATAAATGGGCTTGTTTAGTTTAGAAGAGAAAACAAAGAGTGGTTTTCAAGTACCTAAGAGAGAGGTACAAGGAGGAGGGAGAAAGAAAAATTGTTCTCCTTGGCCTCGGAGCATAGGACAAGGAGCAACAGGCTTAAACTGCAGCAAGGAAGGTTTAGGTTGGATGTCAGGAAAAGCTTCCTAACTGCCAGGGTGGTTAAACACTGAAATAACTTGCCTAGGGAGGTTGTGGAACCTCCATCATGGGAAGATATTTAAGAGCAGGTCAGACAGACATCTATTGGGGATGGTCTAGCCTAGCTTTTCCCAAAGCATGATCTGGAGAACAGTACTGGTCCTTGGAAAAAAATACTGATCCTTAGAAAATATACAAACTACCGCTATGTACTATTATTGTTGTGAATAAATAACACACAGTGAAAATGTGTACTTTAAGACGTGTTTATATTTTTGGGCTGCAAAACTTGTACTGAAAAACCTGGTCCCAACTACATAAAGTTTGGGAAACCCCGGTCTAGACAGTGCTTGGCACTGCTGTGAGGGCAGGTGACTGCACTCGATGACCTCTCGAGATCACTTCCAGTTCTAGTGTTCTGTAACGACTGGCATCAAGACTCCATGGTTTGTTCGTAGCATCACATCAGCCACAAGCACAGTCTTGCACACCACTTGGGGATTCAGAGGGAGGTATGATACACAAGCTCATCGGAAGAGGAGGGTGGGAGGCAGGATTTCCTAGCATTGCAGGCCATCAGAGCTGAACGTAAACGGGTGGGGGGGAGGGAAGAAGACCAGGAAAGAACAGTGTCCTAAAGGAAGTCAAAGAGCATTTTCTGGGTACAGGTTTAAAGAACAAAAATCTGTGAGGTGTGAACCTGGGTTCTTAGTGACAAATGGAACAGAAGAGAGGAGAAAACATGCACTTGAATATGTAGAACACAGAAGAGAAAAGGTTAGGAAGTCATCACTCCCCCTGCCCAAAGAAAGGGGAAACAAAAAAACCACCAATGATGGTAGTCCAGACAAGGACACTTTCTACAAGGCTCGAATCTTGACATTCCAGAAGACTCGATTGCAGTGAATCCAGTTTGAGCTGGCCAGGTTTGCAGCAGGATCACTGCAGCCTGAACATGGAGAGCTTACCGCTGGAAAGGTATTAAGCACACAATTTTAGTTAAAAAATTACAGCTGAGTGAGCATCAGTAGACCAGTAATGATACCAACCTACACACCACACAGATCAGCAGTAGGATTCTTCCTATAATCAACTTTAGCTCCTTCCCAAATACCACCCCCACTTCATAGTCACATAGTACTTGTATGTGGAGATCTTTTGATATTACCCTCATTCTGAAAGGGAAAGAAAGCCCAAGGCACATAAGGGGCGATCTTATGGTGAAGCCACAGGATGGGAACAGGAGATCTGAATTTCTTTCCCGACACTGCCACAGACTCTGTAGACTTTGGGCAAGTCACTTCATTAACCTGTGCCCCAATTTCCCATTTCCTCTTTCATCTGACTGGTGAGAAGCTGGATTTGTGTCAAGATCAAGTGTTCTGAAATCCTCAGATGGAAGGTGCCATAAATTATTACTTATCGAAGATCACACAGGAAGTAACAGAAATGGAAGTAGAAAGTACCTCTTATTGGTGTTTAGAGCAGGGCACTGAGAATAACACTGCCAAACTTGGCTCTTAGACCAGGTCTACATTAGGACAGGGGAAAAAAAAAAAAAAACGATATAAGATATGCAACTCCAGCTACATGAATTGCTTAACTGGAGTTGATGTACCTTACATCGATTTTCAATGCTGTCCCCACAGCAGGAGGTCAATCAGAGAGTTTGTCCTGTTGACTTCCCTTACTCCCAGCAACTACAAGGAATATCGGATTGACAGAGGGATGGGAGGTGTCCCTACTAGACCCACTAAATCAAACCCAGGAAGATCAACAAGCCGTTAGCCTTTGCTCTTCCCCAGGGCAGATGCACTTTCTAGTGGGCAGGAAAAAAGAGTCCCATACTCAGGCAAGTTATGCTCCATGCAGGCTCTGACAAAATTGTACCATTCAGTAGATTATATCTAAAGCAAGTTTCACCTTTTTCCTTTCCTGGATGAATATTTTACCATTAGACACACCAACGTGATTTCATGCCTACAGCTGTGCTGAAATCACATGACAGAAATCCAAGGCAACCTCAATGGCTGCCTGAAAAATTCCCCAGCTTCTGACTCTAGAGCTCTGCCCCTGAGCTTCATCAGAGGAGATGAAGGATCAGGAGAGTTTGGAAATTTCCATGCCTACTCTCCACCCTACTTAATAGCTCCTCTGAGCTGCACAGTTTAGGAGAGAGGTTGCAGTACTCATGCAGACATTTTCCACTGGAATTCACTGCTAAAAGCAGAATACGACGACACAGGAAAGCAAAATCTGAACATGCCTTGACAAAGAAAGCAAATGGAAAAAGTGTAGCAGCTGCTGGAGGGGGCCAAACACGCGACAGTGCCATAGCAACTAGGCGAATACACTCAGATGGAAAAGAGCCACTTTCTAATTCACCATCCTCCCCACTCTATGTTGACAACCAAGCTGTAAACATTATTTGGACAAACTTCAGAGCCAAGTAATGTACCACGCACGTGATTCATGGGCCATTACCCAACACTGGGAAATAGAAGGTGCTAGTGTATTATTCTCATAAATACGAAGTCTCCACTCAACCTGAATTACTGACTAGCCTCCCAGTTTCAGACAAGACACAGCAAAAGAAAATGCCCACAACATCCAAAGTCAATAGTCAGTTCAGTGCCATGCAAGTTACAGATTTACAAGGGACCCGATATTCAGAGATCCTGGGCATGCATGGCTCCCACTGACTTCAGGGGGAGTAGAGGAAGTCACAAACTCCTTCTCTCTCACCGAAGTCCTCAGAAAGTTCCCTTTCTTTCTCATGCATCTTTCTTAGAAGGTGCTGCTTACCTCTTTGGTCAAGTCTCCATTCACAGGAGGAGCCACTGCTCCCAGGTCTTCCAATTCTTCACCAAATCCTTGCTCAGCTCCACTCTCCCTCAACCCATTGTCAGGACTGGTCCCATCTTGTAGGCCACTGCCATTCTCTAGGGTGATAGCTGGGCTGGACTGGGCGCTGGACACAGAACCCTCGGGGTCTCTATGCACCAACCAGGCATTTACTTCAGTGGTGGGCACCTGAAACCTGTCCAGGGCCCTCACCTGATTGAGAAGCCTGCGGGCTGTGAAATAATAGTCCAGGTCTACACTTTTGGGATGGATGCCATATCCATCCAAGGTGTTCCGCAGGTTGTGGAACTGGGTCTGGGTGTAAGCAGAGCTCTGGCCCAGGATGATTTCCCTCAGAGGGGGAAGCTGTGAATTCAGGTAGGTATCCACGTCCACACGAACACCTATCAAGCTGAGTAGAATGGTGAATTGGATGAGTCCTTCAGTGAAATATTTCTTCAAAGAAAGCATTTCTGGAGGAGGAAAAAAGCAAACATTGGTGGAAGGTTAAAAATAGCCACAGCAAAACCTGAGAGCTCAAAGTATCATAATTCACCAAACTTAAAAGTTTAAGGAAAATTCAAAACTCCAGTTTCAGTTCTAATTGTTCAAAAGTCATCAAGTTACTCAGACGAGCCAAATTTCTGATCTAAATCTCCAGAAGGAAGTAATTTATACCCCGGTAAACAACGTTAATTCTCCAGTGTTCTCCCCTCCAGAACTAGAACTGTTTGATAACAGCCTATGAGGGTACATATAAACCCACATGACTTACTGTCTCAAAGTCCTCATGCAGTCACTTCTTCCCGCCTTCCTGATTCACCACACTGCTTCCAGAGCAGGGTGCGTTCTCTGTGACAGCTAGCTACTGCTCCTCTGGCTCCTCCTGGTTTGAGAAGCTTCCTGAAGGCAGACGGAAGACTCAAAGGTTTTGAGCAAGGAAGCGTTCGGTGCCTCCTCCAGTCCTGGCTGCGGTTGCATCAGAAGCTGAAATATAACCAGAGAACAGACACCATAAGACGCTGACGAGACATCGCCCTACACATTACACATGCAGTTACTATACTGGGAAGCATCAGTTTCACGTTGGTATACAAACCATGTACAAAACCTATTTCCCTCGGAAGGGTGGTTTGCTGACAAAACAGCCACAAGCACACACAAAGCAAAAGTTATCTTTTGTGTCAGGCTTGTCCGAGTACCCCTCCCTGCTCTATTCTTAGGCTGGTGCATCAGCTTCCACTCTCTGGAGCAGGAATTCAGCTCTGACTCCCTTTCACTCTTGTTTTCAGGAGATTAGGATCATTAACAGGACTTTCCAAAGCAAATAATTAACTCTGACTGCATCCGCCAATGAAGGCAACATTGCAACACACTAGGGCTTGCTACCTTCCTATGCAGTCCTTTCTCCTCTGCCTGCCATCACTCACAAGGCAGCTTTAAAAAACAAACAAACCAAAAACATGCTTATGATGCCTTTATTCCAACAGGAGACTTTCCTGTGCAATTCACCAGCACAGCAAAGCATCCCAACTGCGAAGAGCGCAGTCTCCAATTCCATAGCAAAATTTACACCCACCATCTGTCCCTTCAAACACCTGTCCCATTTCAATGCATCTTGAGGATGTCATAGGGTACACCCCTATTCTTCTCCTCTACCTATGTCTCTTTTTTTTTTTTTTTTTTTTAAAAACAGGTGTCAAAGGTTGCCAGCTGCGGACTCACCGGCATCTGAGCACAATTTGTTGACATATTTCTGTTCTCAAACTACCAACACTGGTAGAAGTGTTTAAATTAACCCCTACTTCCCAAACCTCAACTGCACCTTCTGTTACTATCTGCAACCAAGTAACCCATCAGAGCAAAACAAGCACAATTTCTATTTCTGCCCCCCACAGTTGTTAAAAGCAAACATCTAGTTAAACTATAAAAGAATTCTGCCCAATTTCCAACATTAATTTAATCTTTGAGCATCTTTTTTCAATTGTTATCAATTTAAACTTTCACAGTTGTAGGAAATTATGAGGCATGTCAAATAATTATTTAACAGCAGTGGATGTTAAGATTCAACAAGTTAATGCTTTATAACCATTAAAACCCAAAATGTTGACATCCCATGTCAAAATACATAAAGTCAATATCCTTAAATCAAACGAATAAATTCTCATACTATTTTTTCATCAGTTTGCATATATATATATAAAAAGAAATCAATATTTACTGAAGTTCACAGACAAAAATCTACTTCTTCCAACCCTCCTTGTAATTACAACTCTCTCACTTACGAGATCTCTTAATCCAGTAGCCAAAATATTTGTGTGTGTACTCGACAACTTTTTATGATTTCAGTTGGCCACAAAATGGAAAGGAACACGGAGCCCCTCCCCACCCACTTTCGGTTTCTTTTCAACACTTTCATTCCAGTGTCTAGGTCACTCTGCTTTTCTGAGCTTTCCTTCCCTAGAACAACAATTTGACCCTTACTAAATCTTCACAGCGACTCGACTCGACCCAACCCCACCCCCATGGCGCTCCTGGCAGCAACAGGAACTCCCTCAGCGCTCAACATTATGCAAAAAATTCATGAGACCATAGTAAGGGGCGCCCACCTCTTCTTTAAATAGCATCGTGGGGTCCGCAGCACTCAAAGCCACCCACCGCACACCTCAAGACTCTTTCGTTCCCGTCCACGCCTAAAAAACCATCGCCGCTTAACAATTCTGCTCCAGCTGTTTCACCCCATGCCCTCCTCCGCCCCTTCACCTCCTACAACCGCCTGATTCACCTCCCACCGGACCCCCAAAACAACCCCCCTCCCCAAAGCCACCGGGGGAAATACTCCCACACGCGCCCCGGTAGAACCCCGGGCCGGAAGGGAACTGCCCCGTAACACGAGTGTGCCTCCCAACCCGCTCTCAAGACCTGCCCCCCACTGCGGAGGGGACATGCACCAGGGAGGGGGCAGCCTCCCCGTATCCCCAGCTGTCCCACGTGTGCACACGCACCTCCCGCCCGGCTTCCCCCTCACCCTCCCCACGAGATCGCCCACCAGCCGATACCCCCCTTCCCTCGCCAGTCCCGCCCTGCACATACCCCTGCCCCCCACACTGCCCCTCCCCCACACTGCCCCCCCGCCCCTCCAACACCGACCCCTCTCTCACCCCCCCCCCCCCCCACTCTACTCCCTTTCCGCCCCCACACCCAGCCCGGCCGCTGCCCGGTACCCGCTCCGCGCGCTCCTCAGCCACTAGCCTCCAGGCCCCGCACGTAGCCACCGCCGGCCGGCCGGCCCCACGCTCTCAGCCCCAACAGCCCCTTCCCTGCCACCGCGGTCCTGAGCCCGCCCACATGGGCCTCGCTTCCAATCCGCCTCCGAAGGGATGGAGACTGACACGGCGGTTATCAAATCGGGAAACGAGGAGTTACACCGGCCCACCGCGGCTGGGGAATGACAGCTAAAATACCCAATTGGAAATCGGCAAGGTCATCCTCTCCCCCCCCCCCCACACCCGCCCTCAACAAACGCCACTTCAGTGAGGCAGCGCCTAAGAACAAGTGCGCGCTCGCGTCACATTGAGTGACACCACAGCAGACCAACCGCATGGGCAACTCGTGCCCAATGACAGCAGTTCGCACCAATCCTCATACGCACTTAAACACCGCCCCACACAGCTTATATGACGGCATCATGGACCAATGACCTCATGCGGATCAACGACTACTTCCTTTTCCCTGGCTGTTGCCATGGGCGACTGGGTGCTCCGACCTAGGCCCAGCAGCCAGGCCTGGGGAGACGGAGGCTGGACCCAGCCATGTGCCAGCTCTACCATATCTCAGCTCTCCCTGACAGCCCTCCCCAGACGCCATATTGTCACTCATGTGACTCCTGTTTTCCATCCCACTGGAGGGCCTTGAAACTGCTTCGAAGTGGCCCACTGCCAGCCCCAGGGCCTCCAAACCACACACTGCCATCCTGGGGAGTCTTAAAAACAACCGCCATTATTCCAGGGCCTGGACACCACACGCTGCCACCCCAGGGGCCTCGAAACCATCAATTTCCGTCTCGGGGCTCTTGAAACCACACAGAGACCTCAGAGCCATCCTTAAACTGCCCACTGCCATCCCAGGGTCCTAGAAACTCCTATTTAGTCCCAAGTAGTAAAAAGCCCAAAGAAATTCAGGGGCTCTAATCTGAAATACTATGTCTACAAAACAACTTTATTTAAAAATAAGCTATTCCAGAATATCTTTTTTCAAAATAGCCCCTATACCCTGTCTACACAGCCCCTATTTTGAAATAGGCGCTATTTCTCGTGGAATGAAGTTCACCAATTTTGAAATAAGCCGACAGCTATTTTGAAATTATTTCAAAATAGCGGTTGCGGTATGTAGATGCTCACAAAGTTATTTCAAAATAGCAGCCATGATTGCAAAATAACTTTGCTGCGCAGACATACCCTAGGAGACCTCATGTACCATCTTCTGCATACCCCTAGGGAGAAACATTCCCCTGCCTAGGAAATTTAAAAAAAAGTGGATTAAGGGACAGATTTACCCAAGGTCCCACAGTGAGTCAATGGCAGAGCTGAAAATAGACTAAGAACCTTGCCTGCCAGCTCTGGGCTTTAACCGCTGACTCTTCATCCTCATCTCAGGAGCTAATCACTGATTTCTAAGGTCCTTGATCTAGTGCCAAGGTACTTGTTTGACTTTTTTTTTTTCCGGTCCTATGCCTTTGCTAAGTTTCTTGAGTTTCTGACCGTTTTAGACTAGGCACAATGCAGTCCCCTGAGTTCCATGGCCTTGACTATGCAACATTCTGCTTTAGCACCTTGGGCAGAAACTCTTCTTTTCAGATCTCACTGTTAAGTCCTTCTTGTTCTTAAGATTTGTGCTCCGAGGGCCTGTGTATCAGTGGGGCCAATATTCCCAGAGAGGTAGCTGTGTTCGTCTGTATCTTCACAAACAAAAAAGCAGTCTTATAGTACTTTATAGACTAACAATATAATCTATTAGATGAGTTTTGGTGGGACAGACCCACAAACCATGGAATTGTTCCAGGAACACCACCCAGGAACTGTGTTCCCTGTAAGCTGAGCACTTGGGGAGCCACCAAGCAGAGATTCAGGTGCTGCTCAGCTGATAAGCAGAGCACCCACAGCCGATGGGGTGTGTTTCTGTTGGTGGTGCACAGCCACACATGCCTCAATGCACATAGCAAAATGTATTCTACCCTGGGTGGAAAATGTTAGAGGGACGGCAGCCCAGGGTTCTTTCCACTGATGGATACCTTGTAAGTTATTTAAATAAACAAGCAGAAAAGGGGTTTTAGTGTCACACATCATCCCATCCCAGCAGGTAATCTGTATCTTTCCCAATTGATCCTGCCAGCCACAGCAGTGCTTGTCAGGAACACAGCAAACCCACAGGGTCAGTGAAGCCCCACATGGGTTTAGCACCAATACTCTTCTCTGAGACACAGAACAGGAATTAGTACCCAAGCCTCTCTCCCACTGTCCCTTTGGGAAAGAGGCACATGGTGAGTCCATCCTCAGCTCCTCTGGTCAGCAGAGATGCCACTTGTGGATATGATTTTTTTCCTACAGCAGACAGCTGCAACTGGGAGCTGGGCTCAGCCCATGACCCTACTTCACATAGGCCAACAGCTGGACTCTGCACACCTGGGCAGGATTTGAACATGGCAGAGAAAGGGGCTCTGTGATGATCCCCTGAGCAGTGTGTGAAGCAGCACTATGGGCTCCAGGGGAGATTAGGCAATTCCCTCACTGGAGGTTTTTACAAACAAGACACCTGTCAGGGATGGCTGAGGTGTACTTGTGTAGCCACCCACAGGTAGACTTGAACCTAGGACCCTTGGGAGCTTAGTGCAGGAGCCTGTACAACTTGACCTATAAGCCAGCTGGCGCTCAGCTCAGCCAGTAGAGGAAACTCACTGGCAAGGTCGAGCACCTCACGGTGAGCGTTCAGGTGTGGGAAGGCCACTGGGGAAGTGATCCCCTGCAACGGCTGCTGCAGTCTGCCACCTGGCCCCTGCCCCAGGGCAGGGGGGGATGTTAGGGCTTTGCTGCAGGAGGGTGCCAGTCTGAGCATGGGTGGAGGTGTCCTTGGGCTGAGCCAAATGAGAGGATGGGATGGGGGTGCTGTTTGGAGGGCCAAAGTGAGGGGCGGCTGGAGAGGGGGCAGACAGTAGGGCCAGCTGGAGAGCCACAGGTGGAGGAAGAAGGGCAGAGCCCACTGTGGAGAGTGTTGGTCCATATTTGAACACCTCGGCTACGTCTACACGTGCACCCAACTTCGAAATAGCTTATTTCGATGTTGCGACATCGAAATAGGCTATTTCGATGAATAACGTCTACACGTCCTCCAGGGCTGGCAACGTCGATGTTCAACTTCGACGTTGCTCAGCCCAACATCGAAATAGGCACAGCGAGGGAACGTCTACACGCCAAAGTAGCACACATCGAAATAAGGGAGCCAGGCACAGCTGCAGACAGGGTCACGGGGCGGACTCAACAGTAAGTCGCTCCCTTAAAGGGCCCCTCCCAGACACACTTTCATTAAACAGTGCAAGATACACAGAGCCAACAACTAGTTGCAGACCCTGTATATGCAGCACGGACCCCCAGCTGCAGCAGCAGCAGCCAGAAGCCCTGGGCTAAGGGCTGCTGCCCACGGTGACCACAGAGCCCCGCAAGGGCTGGAGAGAGAGTATCTCTCAACCCCCCAGCTGATGGCCGCCATGGAGGACCCCGCTATTTCGATGTTGCGGGACGCGAATCGTCTACACGTCCCTACTTCGATGTTGAACGTCGAAGTAGGGCGCTATTCCCATCCCCTCATGGGGTTAGCGACTTCGACGTCTCGCCGCCTAACGTCGATTTCAACTTCGAAATAGCGCCCGACGTGTGTAGACGTGACGGGCGCTATTTCGAAGTTAGTGCCGCTACTTCGAAGTAACGTGCACGTGTAGACGCAGCTCTCCTGGCCCCGAAATTCCTGCATAGGGACCTGCTGTGAGAGGGAGCTTTCCCGGCAATTGTCTGAAGATGGGTGGCTCACAGAGGGTGGATCCGTCAGGAAGCTAAGGCATTTAGCAACACCACCCAGCGGATGGCTATTTATGTAAGCTCAGAGCCGAAACAGCTGCCTAACTCAGCCTTCCTAAGCTCCTGCCCCAGGGAGGGAGCTTACAGCCTGGCTGACAAATGGGACGTCTGAGACACCTGTTCAGGCGGAGGAGGGTGTGGAGGCCATGCTGTATAAAGCCAAAGCCTAACGAGGCTGGGTTACCTTGTGGCATGGCTAGCAACAGAGCCAGCATCTGTCCCAGTGCTCACTTCCCCAAGGGGTCAGTGCGTTGGTCATTTCAGGGGCAGGCAAACGGCTGCTAAGAAGGCGGAGAGCAGCCAGCAAATGAGGATCCCAGTGGACACAGATCTGCAAAGAAAGAAAACCCAAGGGACACGCCTGGAAAGCTCTGTGCAGCTTTCCCAGAAGTTCCTGACTGCAGCAAGATTTTGCTCTCAGCTGCAGGTCAAGGTGAAGCCAAGTCTGAGTTTGTTCTATATAGGCCAGGGCTGCCTTACCAGCTGCAAGCTGCAGCTCTTAGCTTCTGCTCTCTGACAGCAAGCATCACTCAAATATCAGGGAAGCCAGGGTGTGGCCTTCACCGAGGAAAAGCTCCATCCCATACTCAGTCTGATGCAGTAATAGCAACACCCTCACAGTCCCAAGCACAGCGAGGGGGCCTTCACACCCAGGTGTGTGACTGGGCAGGGCTGGGAAAGGAGTCAGGCTGCCAAGTGAAACATCTAGTGAGGAGCCAGAGGGAGAATGGGCAACCCAGCAGCATGAAAGCAAGGAAGGAAAGGAACCCTCCCTCCCTGTTCCTGCCCCACTCCCCACCTAGGAGGAGCCATGAGGTCCGATTCTCCATTGCTCTGCCCTGTGTGCAGCCATTTACACCAGTGCACAGTGTGCACAAGGCTTTGGAGAACTAGGTTCTACTCGGTGGCTGAACATGAGTTGCCCTCTGAGCCATGCAAGGCAGCCAAACAATGTTATAAATCTGCTGGTCTTATTTACATACAACTCCCCTGTTCTGTGGCCAGCCTAGCTGGGGCAGAGTACTTATGTTCCAAGCTAGACTGAAGGTCTGACCACTGGCTTGGGACACATGACTCCTGAGTAAATCTAGGAGGCATTTTTTAGCAACTTTTTGTTCTGGGTGAAAAATCAGATTTGGCAGGACCAAAAGATTTTGCAGATTCATGTCCATTTCACCCTTGTTTGGAGGGGTGGGGAGGGGGAAAGCCCTACCAAAAATTCAGAACCCCCTCACGTGGTCCCTTTTTTCCATTCCAAAGGACTTCTCAGTTACAAATTTTCTTCTCTGTTCTTTTAAAAACCTTTTAAACTTAGAAATCGAGACAAAATGCTTGAAGGATTAACAAAACGTTTTGTTTGTCACAAAACTAATTCCCCTCGCTCCAACTTTTTAGGTCACCACAAAGTTTCAAAAAATTGTTTGTTCGTGGTTTGTCCCCAAAGGGGTTTTTTTCTTGTTTCTCGGGGTGGTTTTGTTTTGTTTAAATGTCCTCATCCAGCTGATGCTGCTCTGGAACTCCTAGGCCAGATTTTTGTCACCTGCCCTATCTCTTTTGTGCCTCTGGAAAATCACAAAGCAACCAGAAACTGACCGGCTCTGCTAGGCACAGTGGGTGGAGGCAGGGGCAGTGACCCAGAACACATTGTGCTCCAACTACCTCTGGTTGGGTAATGCCAACAAGAGCAGCCGGCACTTACAAATCACAACCGGCCTTCAGGGTGTTCCTATTGTAATGCACTTCTCTGACTGCCTCTGCCTCGGGTGGGGCTGGTGGAGAACTGGGGAGCAGCATCACCCTCCAGCAGGGGTGGGCAATAATTTTTGAGGAGGGGGCCGCTCCACAATACTGGTAAGTGGTCAAGGGCTGTTCTCTTCCATATTTGGGGAGGGGACGCAGAGTTTGGGATGGAGGTTGGCTGCAGCAGCAAGCTTGGGGCAGGGGACCGAGTGCAGGTGTCAGGCAGTGTGGGGCCTGAGAGGGGGTTTGGGGGAAGGAGGTGGGTTGTGGTCCAGGGTAGGGGATTGGGTGCAGGGTCCAGGAGGGGACATGGGTGCAGGAGAGGATTCTAGCCTGGGGGAGGGGTGTAGGAGCAGGTGCAGGGGCTGGGAGGCAGTTGGGGTGCAGTGCTGGAGGCAGGCGCTGGCCGGGAGGCATTCTCTAAGCAGGTCCCAGCCAGCAGCACCCTCCCGCTGGTTTCCCTGCCTGCCAGGAGCCCCAGCCCACTGGCTGTTCCATGTGGCTCTATGTTCCCCAGGGGAAGGATTTTGCACACTGCTCCCACCCCCAGCAAAATCTCTCAGCTCCTACTGGCAGGAAACCTGCCAATGGGAGAGGAGAGATTTTGCTGGGGGCAGGGGCAGCGCACAAAGCCCTTCCACTTCTGCAAAGATCTGCAGGGAGCAGTCGGCTGCTTTGACTGGTGCTGCTCCCTGCCGCAGGGGGGGTCACCACAGGCCAGATTAAAAGGCTTTGTGGGCCGGATCCAGCCTACGGGCTGTACCTTGGCAAACCTCTGCCCTGGCTGGAGGCTGCTAAATGGTGAATCGTTTCACAGTAAAGCCCAACTATTGATTATAGCAGAACGCCAGTGTTCCAGTCTTCATAACCGTGAGGAGGTGGCTTTTTGGGTGCCCTGCAGGGCTCCAAAGCTTTGTTTAGCTGTAGCTAAGGTAGCACCACTTGTGTTGCAGTTTAGGGGTTCTATGGGAGCCGGCTTCACTCAGGGTCTTCAGCAGGGCCATCAGCCCCCCAATGAAAGGAATCAGAGCAGCCCAGCTTACAAGCCCGAGCAGCCCTGCACACAAAACTGACAGAAATGGAAGCGGCACAGAGCGCGCACCCGAGTGTATGTTTTACAGCTTGTCCTCCGTGAATCCCCAAAGATCCGGCGTAAGCTCCTCCGGGATGGTTTGGCACAGACAGGCCTGCTGGATCACTCCGGAAGGGTGATTCCTTCTAGACTGGCCACCAGGTCTCTGATTTCACACCCCGCCTCAGTCTCATTACAGTTGGGGTGTCCACCCCACGGGGGTTCACCACTTTACAAAGAGGAAAGGAAACAAACTTCTGTCTGGAAGGTCAGTCTTCTGAGCAGCAAAGCCAAGGGACAGCGTGGAATTCAGTTCCACCCACCACAGAGGCAGCCCTGCAGAGACAGGAAGCCCAGAAGGGGGGCAGGGGGGGCGGCGTGTTTTATGCCATCCGATCTAGCTGTCCCTGGGTGGGTTTATTTTTAGTTTCGTTTCTAAGCTATTTGAGGGGAGTCGTTCATGTCCAAGTCATGTGATGATTGATTAAACTCCGCGGCCGCTCCCTGCATCAGCCTGCGCTCTGCAGTTAATCTGACATGGGGAAGCTAAGAGGCAGCTGAGACAGGAATTCTGTGCCCCAATCCTGGACTCCAAGCCAGGCAGGTGCCCACACGCAGGCCCCACGAAATCAATGGGCAAAAACCTGCCCACACAAATCAGCTGTCAGGATCACAGCCTGCTTAGGGACCCAGCGCTAGAATTATTATGTGTCACGCAGTAGCAGCTAGTCATGAATCAGAACCAGTGTTCTCTGTAAGGTGGGTGCTTGTGCAGCTGCTCAGGAGAGACCCCAATGCTTCCCAGCTAATTAGCAGAGCGCCCACCACAAGGTTTGTGTTTCTACTAGTGGCACAAATTGCTTCGTGCACAAAACAAAATTTATTCCACACATGCCTGGAAAAGGTTAGCGGGAACATTGCTCGAGAGCTCAATGTGCTAGGCGCTGTACAAACACAGACTGTACAGATGGCTTCTGCCCCCAGAGGTGACATTCTAAGCAGCCAGAGTGCTCAGCCATGTTTATTTGAATCTTAACTACCACAGAACTTCTTTTACCCAAAATATAATCATGCACCACAATACTCACCATTTGCACTGATTATTCTCTCAGTTCCTGGAACCCTCAGCTATGTAGATTAATTGCCTGTTTCTCATTCCCATCAGCCAGTCATGGTCTGGCTGCAAATCATGTAATTTAGGCCTTCCCCAGGTATTATATCGATGGGGCTCTGCTGGACTGGTCTAAGCACCCGAATGATGTCTCTCAATCTGGAGCTGGACCTGTCAATTGCATGGCAGGATGCCATCCATTCCAGTTCAGTCTGGCTCAGTAGAGGCTCAGAGTCATTATTACAGCTGTTCAGTGGAATGAGTTTGGTGGGTCTCAACTCTCAGGTCAATTTCCAGTGAATAATTGTTCCTCCATTACAAGAGCCCACAAATTAACATTTTCTTATCGGTCTCAGGCCAGAGGGAGAGAACTCCAGCTGCTGTTTCATCAACCCACACTTCCATCAGGATATTCTGTTTTAAGGCTTCTACTCTCCATCCTCTTTTCATGCACAAACACCGTCATCTCCCCGAGTGAGGTGCATGCCCTTTTCCCACTGAAGTCAAGAGCAAAGCACCCAGGGCTCAAATCTCTGGTGTTTGCTCTGAGCTGTGTTGTGGGATGGAAAGCACCAACCAGACTTCTCCAGAAGCCATGCGCGGCAGAGGAGAGTGGGTCACAGGGAGCTGCAGGAAATTGCAACAGGCATCAACTGGCTGAATGCAGAGGCAGCACAGCATGGGCACGAGGCTGTCTAATAACCATATGTGGACACTTCTGTAGCATGTTCTGGGCCCACCTCTGTGCTGTGGATGTGCAACAGAGAGGGAGAAGCTTGGGAGAGGAATGGCTTTAAGCAACCTTTCTCCTGCAAGATTTGGGGCAGCTCACAAGTCAGTGGGACTCCTATCATAAAACCAGCCTCAAAGGCTGCTTTAACTCACAGATCTGCCCCTCTGGCTGCACGTCCAAAGCTCGGCCCAACATGCCTCCTTGACAGTCGCTGGCACCTCAGGACTACAATGGAGACTGCCTCTATGTACAACCTGTGGTCAATAACTCCCCTCCCCAGGCACAGGCATGGGAAGAGGTGGGTGAATGGACATTAAGACGCAGCACAGCCCCAAACATTTGGGTGTTCTGTGCAGCTGCGTATTTTGCATATGGGTAAGGATGACTCTGCTGCACCTGTTTACCCAAACTGACCTTGGCCCACAAAATTCCAGGGCTTAAAGGCTGTATGTAACATGAAAGGAACAGGGAGCCTAAATCTCTAATCCTTGCTCTGCCACTCATTCTTCCTGTGGCCTGAAGCAAGTCTCCATGCCTCAGTTTCTCCACTGGGCAAAGGAGGACAATGATAACTAATTCACGGGGGGACTGTAAGGCTATTCGAGACACTGTTTTCTGCACCTGACTGTGAAAGGGCTATTATAATCTGTTGGTTCAGTGGTCTACATATGAGGATAACGGCCTACTGTTGCTGCCAGTTAATGGCTTTGCTCCTTTGGCTCAGCAGTCCAAGTCTATTATGTATTTCGTCCAGAGGGTCTTGGGTGCAGTCCCTGCTGATGACCCATGTGGTGGATGGGAGGTCATTGCACAGGTGGTTCATGAACAAAGAGAGACGTGGGTACTACACAGTGCAGGTTGCCCTGAAAGTCGCAACCTCAGAAGGACAGTAAGCAATTGTTCTCCATGCCACTGAGGATAGGACAACAGGGCACTAGTTTAATTAGCAGCAAGGGAGACTTAGAATAGATACCAAGAAACACTTTCTAACTCCCATGGTAGTTAAGCTTTGGCCTAGGCTTCCCAGGGAGGTTATAGTAGCCACACCATGGCTGGGTTTTCAGAAGAGGCTGGACAACCACTTGTTAGGGATGGTTTAGGTTTACCTAAGCCTGCATTACCCCAGGGGAATGAACTTGATAGCTTCTTCAGATTCCTTCCACCCACCACTGCTATGATACTAGGCACAAGAGAATGGTGCCCAGCACTGTGAGGTACAAAAGGGAAGACTGCAGACAGCAAGATAACTTTTCCTGCACTGACAAGATTTTGTGGATGGGTCTTTCCTAAAGGCGGGGCCGGGGTGTGTGTGTGAATCCTGCAGTCCGCACTCGGGCAGAACTCCCAGAGACAGCAGTGGGAGTTAAGCCTCGACCAAAGGCTGCAGAATTTGTCTCATGGGGCGCTAGTGGAAATTGCCCATACTGCCTTCAAACATGCAGTGCAGAAAAGTCAAATACTGGAAACAAACAAGGCCAGATTTGCAAAAGAGCCCATCATCCAGTGCTCAGGGCCACTGTGTCAACTGTCCCCTACTCTGATCCTCAGCATCCAAAATGCATCCAATGTTCTGGGAACTTTGGGGTATCCACCCCCCCACCCCGGTAACCAGTCCCAGAGTCTGTCTCCTGCAATCCTAATGGTTACAGCGAACAAGGAACTAAAACAGGTGGCATTTCTGCAAGTCACAAATCTGACCCCTCCAACTCACACAATGCCGTCCATGTCTCCCTGCAGACAGGCTCTTGCTCCTCACCTGTTTGCTCCTCTTTCTCACTCTGGCATCTTCCCGAGCTGATCTGTTCCTGGGCACACGCACACGCACACGCACGCACATACACACGTGCGCACGGTCTCCCAAGGGTCTGTTTGAGTTCTCATGCTTTCACGGCTCCCACCCGTCGCTGGCATGGAGCTGCCTGAGTTTGAGCTGCAGGATCCATAGGTGGGGTGAGCAGTGAGCTCATCCCCAGTTGAGCTACAATCCTCATCTTCTCCTGCCTGCTGCAAGGCCCTGGGTCAACAAAGCCCTGGGCCATCTGCCAGGACAAGTGACCTGTGCCTGTTGGGAGGGGGGCAAAGTGAGGGCACGCAGCTTCAGCAATTAACATCCAGGGGCATATCTGAGCCATCTTGAGGTGCACCTCTAGGCCAATATTGACATCACTGGTGAAGATATTGAGCAGAATCAGTCCCCAAAACAGACTCCTGAAGAACCCCATTTGCTCTGCCCTTCCAACTTGACTATGAACCATGAATAACCACTCTCTGAGGACGGTTATCCAGGCGGTTATGCAGGCACCCGATAGTAGCCCCATCTAAGTTGTATTTGACTAGTTTATTGATAAGAAGATCATGGGAGGCCACATCAAATACCTTACTAAAATCTAAGTATACCACGTGCGCTGCTTCTCCCTTACGCACAAGGCTTGTTAACCTGTCAAAACAAGCTGCCACATTTCCTGGCACCCATATGCCAGGGCTTCCCCGCCCCCCGATTGCAGAAGAGGTCGCTTGTTGTGTTGGGGGCACCTCCCCCTAGGCCCCTCCATGACTGCAGATTGGGGGGAGGGTCCTGCTTTTAGCCAGCCCCCCCCCGCCCGTTACAGGGCCCTTGCGTGGGACAGGCTCTCACCTCTGGGGAGACCCCGAACCCCCGTTAGCGGGCGTCCTAGTGAGAGGCGCGGCTGGCCGGCCTCCCCCGCCCCCCCGCGGCAAGGGCGGAGCGCCCCGGCCGAGCGCTCCGTGCAGCGGGATGCAGCGAGCCGAGGCCCGGCCACGTCAGCAGCCCGAGGGGGCTGCACCGGGGGGCGGAGGCGGCGGGGACCGGGCGGCTGGAGCCATGGAGCCCCCGGGGCTGCTGGTACGGGGCTGCGCGGACGGGCTGCGGGCGGCTCCCCGGCCCGGGACGGGGCTCCCGCCGCGATGCCAACTTCCCGGCCGCCGGGCGAAACTTTCTGCGCGGGGAGCCCGGGGCCAAGGACCGGAGGGGAGCCGGTGGGGGGGCCCGGGGGGAGTTGCCTGGGAGGGCTTGCAGGGGGAGTACCTCGGTGGGGTGCCCGAGGGTTGCAGGGGGCTACCCGGGAGGGGGTTCTGGGGAGCGCCTTGGGGAGCGGGGCTCGCAGGGGGTTCCGGGCAGGAGCCCGAGGGGGCTTGGAGGGGGAGTGCCGGGGGGAGTCCTGGAGGCAGGGCTGGGGAGGGAATAGCCCGGGGGACTTGCAGGAGAGTCTCTGGGGGAAAGCACCTGGGGGACAGGGCCAGGGAGATGATCCTGGGGGAACTTGCGTGGGGCATCCCCTGGCCGAGGCTGGGGAAGGGACCCCCAGGGGATAGCCCCGGGGGGAGCCAGGTGCTTGCAGAGGGAGTCCCCTGGGGGAGAGAAGAAGAGGGGAGTCCCAGGAAGCAGAGCCCTGGGGAAGAGGGCAGTGCCAGGGGGCTGCAGGGGAGCCAGTGGCAGCTGCAGTTCTTGGAGGGGCTGAAGCTCAGGGGGCTCTGGGGCCAGGTCTTTGTGAGCCCTCCCAGTCCAGATTCTGGGGCCAGGCCTCTTTCTCAGTCTCTGCTCCGAGGCCAGGCCCGCCTCAGTCCTCTCGGCCCAGGTTCTGTGGTACACTTGGACTCGGACTCTGGAACAGTCAGTGCATGACAGAACTTGGGTTTGGATGGACCCTCTCGCACACCGCCCCCGGCCCTCACGCCCCCACTGGCTCCTCGAACTGGGGATCGGGCATGGAATGGGGCCTCTGGCTTGGTGGGGAAGGATCAGAACCAAGCCATTGGCAGAGTGCGCCAGGCCCTGGCAGGAGATACCACTGCCTCCCCATTTCAGCCTAAGCGGTCTCTCAGGGGAGGTGGGAGCTCACAGGCCCAGTCCTCCTGGGGCAGCCTCTGGCTTCACACTGTCCTTGTGTCAGTTTCAGGAGCCTTCCCTCTACACAGTCAAGGCCATTTTCATCTTGGACAATGATGGACAGCGACTCTTAGCCAAGGTAAATGCCCCCTGCCCTCAGGGAAAAAAATGCTTAATCCTCTGTCTCTGGCCTCCCAGGGAGATAGGGATTAGCTAGGGATGCACCCAGAGTTCCCTCTAATTTTTATCATCCATGAGTGGAATAAATTTTATGTGCACCGAGGCATGTGCAGATGTGCACTAACCATAGAAATAGAATAGTTTGTGGGCACTCTGCTAATCAGCTGGGCGGCACCTGAATCTCTCCTGGGCAGCCACCCAAGCACTCAGCTTCCAGAGTGGCGAGCAGCAAAGATGGGGCTGTTGCTTTGTGGAGGCCCCTGCCCGTCCCCAGCAGTTCTAGCCAAGGTTCATTTCTCCTTTGCAGCAGCCTGATGTGCTTTAGGAGATGTATAAAGCTACCTGGGCAAAAGTTACATCCTTGGCCACAGGGACCAGCATAGAGGGCACCTGTCAGGACTTCAGGTTCAATGCTTGGCACTGCATGACCTTGGGCAAGTCATTTAAGCGCTCAGTGCCTCAGTTTCCCTCATCTATAAAGTGGGAGTCATGACACTCACTCTGCTCTCAGAAGCCCTTCGACAAGTCCAGCCAGGAAGCACAGATCCAGGAGCAGGATCAGATCCTTTGAGTAGAGTGTTCCCGTGCTCATCTCCCCGCACCCGGAAATCAGCCACTGACCTGAGCTGCTCTTGCTTCCTCCATGAGGCCTAGTTATCTGTAGGTACTTGCTAGTAAGGCAGCAATGTAATGAGCACCCAAGACCTGCAAGACAATCGCAAACAGCTAATGCAGATCGTAGATCACCACAAGAGAGAATGCTGCTGTAGTGACTTAACTGCTGGTAAGGACAGGTAGCCACAAGATGCTAGTCTGACCACAAGAATGACATGGTAACTAGTTGACGTGTATGCTGCTAAGCTTGAGTGAGTCAGGCTAGTGAGCTATCACAGAAGGGCAACCGCATTAGCAGGGCGAGGAGATACAAAGCAGGAAAAGGGGGCTGTGGATCTAGCATGGGCAGTGTCAGCATCCCACCTGCGTGTGCGCCTCGGGAGAGGCCAAGTTGACAAGTGGTGATGATGATGATGATGATGGTGTAAAGGAGGGTGACACAGCTCGGGACCTTTTGCAAAGAATGGGGGGAGCCGTGGCCGCTCAGCTGCGCGTGTCTGTATCTGCACTGCCACATTGGAGCGTTTGTAGCTTTGTTATCTCTGCTAACAAACCAGTGCAAATTTGGAAGTGTGCGTCTGCGCAATGCACTTGTGCACGTTGGGGTTCCCAGCTAAACTTTAATCCTGGGCAGTGGGTGGCACCACAGCTTGTTGGGGGACAAGCAACGTCAGCCTCATCCCTTCCAACCAAGGCCCCCACCCCCACTGTGGCCACCAGCCTCTGCCGTGCCCCCACCCTCCCAAAACACACACACAATGGGGCTTGCTGGCTCCCAGCCTGGGATAGCATGGCTCTGGAGAGCCGGTGGGTGGTGCAGCTGCAGCATTCCCCAGCCCCCCGCCCCAGCTTCTGCCACCACAAGAGCAGGCTGGGGGAGGGAACCTGGGGGCCTCCAGCAGAGCATGGCCACTGCCAGGTGAGGCAGTTTGAGAAGGCATTGCTTTTCCCCGCCTCCTGTACATGCCACCCATGACTTTAATTCTAATATCAGCCTGTTCTTGGGACAAGAACCTACCAAACCCTGGAGTCTTAACTGGGAATTGTAGTACAGCAGATTTACTGCCGTGGTGTCCTCACAGGTCTTTGGCTCCGTCAGTGATGATAACCAGAAGGCTGCTTGTGTGTGTAAGTGAGTGCGTGCGTGAGTGCGTGCGTGTATATGTGTGTTCAATGAAGCAGGTCCACTGACCACAGACCAAGTAAAGATCGAAGGCGCCCAGCCAGGGTTTGCTGCCAAGAAAGATATAAACAACAGTTGTCACATATATTATGCTGATACACTGTACAGATGTACCTGCAGCAATGGACTGACACAGCCAGTGGGAATTCCACTGCCCCCTAGGTCAGACAAAGACGGTCTCCCCAAAACATCATGTTATATACAGGTACAAACAAAGCGCCCTATACTGCTGAGGTTTCAGGTTTCCACCCTCTGACATTGTCAGGTTACCACCTTCTGATGCTACTTAGATACCACCCATCTCCCTGTACCTCGTGGTTTGGTTAGATCATCTCTACCCATCATGCTGTCATTTTAGACTCTTTCCTGAACCTGCCTCTGTATCTGTAACGAGTAGGTATCAAGGTATTTTTTAATGAGCTGGTGAGACCTTGTGATTTCAACTTATACCAATTATTGTTCTGCACTTGGACCAATTACCAAGGAGTGTCCTATACTCTCAGCCCCGTTTGTGCCAAGTCCTGTTAGCAGAGGCCTGCCTCTTGCTCACAGCTTAACTTTGCTTTGAGCTGTGTTTTGTCCATTGTTGCTGGGCCTCAGGCCTCACACCAGGACTGTGCTGTATGGGCTTAGGCCTTCCGTCCTACTACAGGAATTCTTAAGTAATCAATGCCATGAATACACAATTCATAGATCAGGCAACACCAATAGACTTCTCTACAATTGAATGTTACACACACACACACACAAGCAGGCCTGCTAACAGGGCAGGGCAAAGGGGGCAGTTGCCCCGGGGTCTGGTGTTTCAAAGGAGCCCAGAGCTCTCAGTGCTGCCAGCTGGCGCTCCAAGCCACTTTGAAGCTCCACTGCACCCAGCTCTGGGGGTAGGGGAGGGAGCTGACTGCCACAGGACCTGCCCCTTCCACCCCAGGTCATGCCCTTTCTGAGGTCACAGCACTGGGTCCCCCTCCCATCTGCTGTCAGGCCCACATGGAACTTTCACATGACAGATAACAAAAAAAAGTCCATCAACCACTTGCTGTGCTGCCTGCGTTTCACCCAGCCCTGGGCTGTTCAGAGTACGAGCTTTGTCTTTGTAGTGGTCTGTAAGACACCTGGCAACTTTCTCACTGTAATAGCATTTAAAGACAGAGTGGTATGTTCTGATACCTCCCTCAGAGGGGCAGGGCTGCTTCATGTGCTCTGGCTGAGTGTTGGGCTAGTGGCGCTTTCTAATGCCCCACTTCTGGGAGAGTCACGGGGGCTCATGGAGCAATGGACACAGATTGCAATTTCTGTTATGATTGGCACTGCGGTAGCAGCTAGGAGCCACCATCATGGACAAGCACAGAACAAAGACAGTCCTGCCCTGGAGTGCTCCAGTCTACATCTACAAGAGACTGAGCAGTGCATGGAGCACATGGAAATCGCACAGAACGGGTGGGCATGCTAGGAAGGGTCTCCCCACACCTATTCTTTGTCCAGGCTCTGCAGATGCCACCACCTGGGGGAGTTTCTGGGAAGGAGTTGAAGTGAGACATTGAAGTGGCCTTGATGTGCTTGAGATAAAACAGGGATCCCAGATCTATTTAAGTGATGATTTCCAGCCACTCCAAAATGTTCTTTTATATGTCTGCCAGCACAGATAGCCTTTTGGGGGTCTGTATGGATTCTTTATCCTGGATCTCCTTTGTAGGAGGTCTAGGTTGGATATTAGAAGCAAACTATTTCCCTACAAGGGTGGTGAAGCTCTGGAATGGGTTATCTAGAGAGAGAGAGATTGGAATCTCCATCCATGGAGTTTTTAAGTCCCAGCTTGACACAGCGCTGGCTGGGGTGATTTAGCTGGGGTTACTCCTGCTTTCAGAAGAGGATTGGATTCAGTAACCTATTGCGGTCTCCTCCAACCCCCTGATTCTGTGATTGGTTCCTTCTAGCCAAGCTCACCTTCCTTTTTCTGCCTGTCCCTTTGGCTGGTTCCAGGGCTGCTCTAACTCCTTTGCTCCTGTCCTCTGCAGTACTATGACGCCACCTTTCCATCCACGAAAGAACAGAAGACCTTTGAGAGGAGCGTTTTCAACAAAACCCACAAAACGGACAGTAAGTAACTGAGCTTTGAGCTGGGGACCAGAAGATGGAGAGGAGGGTCTTTCCTGTTTGTTCTTCAGGCCACTGGCTGCTTATATCACTGAGTTAAGATTAAGTTTGCCAACAGTTGGGTATCCCTTGGGCTACATCATAATTTCTATTTCCATGGGCCTGGCAGCCCAGGAAGGGTTGCAATATTGATGATAATACTCTCAAAGCAGTCAAGAGAAATAGCGTGAGGACACCAGCAAGGCCCAAACAATGCCTCACATCTGTGCATACAACAGCTGGCCCAGGTGGTTACTACACCTGTGATGAGGCTTCAGCTGAGCCCTGCTGGGACTGTGAGAAGTGGTTTGGTCAGTCCCCTTTGCCCCGTCCCACAGTTCAGCACGAGAGCTTCAGGAGTCGCACAATGCTCTGGGACAAAAGCAGTCACAGGCTGGCAAAGACTATTACAGTGCCAGCCCGACACTGCCTCTTCTTTCTCCTTCCCCCGTTGCGGCAGGTGAGATTGCCTTTCTGGAGGGGCTGACCATCGTCTATAAAAGCAGCATTGACCTCTTTTTCTACGTGGTGGGCAGCTCCCAGGAGAACGAGGTAACTCGCTGCGGCCGCTCCGCCCTGAGGGTCAAGGAGCAGGCAGACCAGCCCGGTGCTGGGTGGCTCTTCTCTCCCCAACTCGACCTGCCCAGGGGCAGATAGGTGCACTGTTCCCAGTCACCAGGACCTGCCGTGACCGCCTTGGGCCCTGCCCTGGCGTGCTTGGAGGAGGACATTGTCTCTTTTTGATGTTCCCCGGGGTCCTGGTACACAAGTGTGTTCTTAAGAGACTCACTGATGCTGCAGCCGTGATGTCTGTCCAGCTGCCAGGACTGCTGTCCGTCAGGCACCCCAGAACCAGGGGCTGCTGGCAGGGAAGTCTGTTTGGGCAGGAGTGCAGCTGTGTACTGCACTGACCCATGTCTCTCTCCTCCTTTAGCTGATGCTGGTGGCAGTTCTTACCTGTCTCTTCGACTCCCTCAACCACATGTTACGGTGAGTGGGGGCTGCAGCCAGAGCTCCCGATTCTGTCCGGTGAGATTGCCCAGGGACAGGCTCCAGCTCTTTGCTTTGCCCCAGACCTTGCCACCCCAGGTCTCCAAGCGCTGTACCCACGTGCCAGAATCAAGTCTCAGAGCCCAAACACCACTGAGGGGCTCTGCGTCCTCACTGGGTACGGGCAGTGGCTAGCACGCCCTGGGTGCAAGCAGAGTTCCCAGAATTCCCTGGGGTGAGGGCTGTTACACTCATCACTTTACAGATGGGGCCAATGAGGTGCAGAGAGGGAAAGTGACTCACCCAACATCACCAAGCGAATCAGTGGCAATATCCAAGAGTCCCAGTTCCTATTCCAGGCGGTAAGCGCTAGCCCACACCTGTTCTTGTGGCTGGAAGGGAACCCAGGCGTCCTGGCTTCCAGCTGATTGGTCTCAGCATGAGACCCCCATGTGATAGGCAGAGCGCTGGAGCATCACCCATCTGGGACACACCAGGGCCTCTGGTCCCCCAAGCAGCTGGCGTTACTCTGTTGGGAGGAGACGGGGCTGGGAGTGGCGGTCGGGTCTCTGCCACTATGGTGAGATTCGGTGCTCCGGAGCAGTGGCAGGTCTGGGTGTTGGTTGTACAGAGCATCCCGCATGCTCACCAGCTTATGCTGCCTTGTCCACAGGAAGAACGTGGAGAAGCGCTTCCTGCTGGACAACCTGGATGGGGCATTCCTCGTGGTGGACGAGATTGTCGATGGGGGGTGAGGCACCGTGTGCTCTGGCTCTTGGGGGCTTCGCTTGGAACTGGGGAGGGGCAGTAAGGGAGAGGGCAGATGGGCTAGTCAGGCAGCGAGTGGAGCAGGGCTCAGAGCTGGGTCTGTCACTGAAAGTCCCAGGGGTTTCAGGTGCAGCCTGGCTGTCCACTCAGGGTTGGAACCTTCTGCCCTTGGGTCTCCAGTTCAGACCCAACCCATCATAGTAGTCAGAAGCCTTCACCATCAGGTGGCTGTTGATGCCAGCGTGAACTGGGTTTGGCAGCTGTCAGGCCAGCCTCTGATGGGTCAATTACAGCCACTGTTGCTGCTTGCCAAACCCTTTGTCAGCCGAGCACCAAACACAGCAAGAACATCATTAATTCCACCTCCCCAGCTCTTACACCCCGTTCGCTATCCATAGACCTCCAAGCACTTTGTATCGCCACCCCCATTTTACAAATGGGGAAACTGAGGCACAGGGCAGGAAGGTGGCCTGCCTAGGGTCACTCAGCAGGCCAGTGGCACATCTCCTGAGCCCCAGTCTAGTTCCTTTTCAGGGCAGAGGTTTGCCGAGGGAGGAAGCGGGGAGAAGCTTGCCCAGTTAGTGCCTGCATTGTACCCCTTCCTGGGGCAAGGATGTTGGGGCTCAGTTTCCATGGCTGTTCCTCTGGCCCCTGGCCCTAGACCAGAACTCATACCCCTGTTGTAGCAATGGGGAGCAAATGCATCATGAAAGGGCCCTTAAGTGAGCCATGATCTGATGGGAAAATCTCCTTGTCCTGTTTGCAGGGTGATTCTGGAGAGTGATCCTCAGCAAGTGATCCAGAAGGTGAACTTCAGGGTGAGTGTTTTCTGGAGCCCAGCCCCACACTCTGCACCACGGCTCCCCTTCACTTCTCTGCCCTTCCAGCCCTCAGCTCTAATCTCCCTCTTTAACTCTCTCCAAGCCAGGCGGTCTCGGAGCCTGCGGCGTACGGGTTTGTTCTCTTTGATTACATCACCGGTAACTCAGAGCAGAGTGACGCACTGCCTGCCAAGGGCAGCAAATAGGCAGCAGCCAGCGGGGAAGCAGGTGTGAGGTCACTTCCTTCTAAGCATGTCACCCGTGGCCCCCCTGCGTGGCCCTGGAGAGCTCTGGTGGGCTAGCTGGGGAGGTCACGCCGTCTTCTGCATGACACAGATGATTTTGGAGTGGCAGTCAGGCTTGGAGGGATTCTGTTTTCGTCAGCGTGTGTTATCCCTGGTCAGTGTCTGCCTCCAACCAAAAGTCTTCCCCAGACAAAACTGAGGTGGAGGGTGGGCGGAGGGACAGATGTCCCCATGGACACATCCCTCAGCAGCTTCCCGTGAGGCAGAGCTGCTGGGCTCAGAACACTTTTCAGAACATTCCCAGGGGATACCAGAACTCAAGTCTCTTGCTGCCTAAAGCTGCGTCTGACAGGTCTGAATATGGAATACTCACAGTGGCAGACGACTTTTATAATCAGACTGACTGCCAATCTCCCAGCAGACCAGAGAGCCTGCTGGGCTAGGGCTGTGGGGAGCAGCTCTGGGTGGAAGGGGTGGGGCTGAGGGCAGCCCACCCCGCCCCAGCCTTTAGCACTGCTTGGAGCATGCATCCCTGCGCTCCAAATTTAAAGGGCCTGGGACTCCAGCCACCACTGCTGCTACTGCAACAGCAGCTAATGCCCTGGGCCCCTTTGAATTGCTGGGCCCTGCGGCAGTTGCCCGACTCCATCAGCAGGCCTGCAGTCTCCACTGATGCTAAATTTTGACTGCCCAGCAATGAGCATCTATCTTCACTTCCTGCCAGGATGGAGTTATTTGATTAAAATATTCTTTAAGAAAAGTCCTCCAGAATAAACCTCAGTTGCCTTCCAGAGGGGTTAAAGCTGATGGGATCGTTCCAAGCCTGGAGTAGCCGTGTGTGCCTCCTCTGGGCCTGTCCTGTTTGAACTCTGGGCTCAGAGGAGCTGGTCACAGTCTGAGCAACACTAATGGGGTGAGAGTTTCGCAGCTTGTTCAGGAGTTTTTGGCAATACCGGTTGGCAGTGTTCTCTGTAAGTCGAGCGCTTGGGTGGCCACTTAGAGGAAACTGAAGTGACACCCAGCTAATTAGCAGAGCACCCACAGCCAGCAGTGTGTGTTTCTATTGGTGGTGCACATCCACATGTCCCTTGGTGCACATAACAAAATTAATTCTGCCATGGATAGAAAAAAATTAGAGGGCCCACTGCCCGTCAGATCTGAGATTGTCCCCAGACATGAGTTTCTAACCTTGTGGGGTTACTGCGTAACAGTTCTGCCCAGGATGTGATTACCTGGTCATTAGCAGCCTGAGACATTGTCTCGCTGTGGAGTTTGGAGGGTCAGAGATATAATGAAAGTAACCAGTCACTCTGCCTCCCAGGCTGCTAGCCAGGAGGATATCCTCAGAGCACATTGCTGTTGGATCCCAGCACCGCATGTCAAAGGCATCGTGGGCTGACCTAGAGAGCTTCCCAGCATGCGTTGTTGCATGGTGGTATGGAAAATCCAGCATGGTCGACACGGGACACCCTGGGGGAATGGTGCTCCAGGGACACACTGAATGACCTTCTCTGTGTGCTGCCAGCTGAGCTTCACTTGCTCTGCTTAGTGCCACGGTCTAAGCTGGAAGCAACGACAAGTGAAACCGTCCCAGGCAAGGCTTGCCTCTTCCGTAGCATCTGAGCCCAGAGCTGCCCAGGCATGTCACTAGCTGGAGCGGAGACGATTGTTCTGTTTAAGCAGAGAGTAAACAAATGCAGCGGACACGCCAGCTGCACTGGCATTCCCTAATGTAGCTCCCCCAAGATTGTCAGAAACAGCTGGGATGGACAGCGCTGCTATCTCTGGCTCTCTGTGTGTACACATAACCCAAGCCCTGGGCAGAGAGTGGCGAAGGAGAGTGGCATTCCAGCCCCATGACATCACCCTGGAGTGGGGTTACAGGGCAGCGTGGAGAACTGAACAAGCTCTCTTCCTTGGTTCTCTTGCACTGGGTGTGCGCACGCATGGGCGGGGCGGGGGGAGATACAGTAAGAATAAGCATCGTAATACCAAGCATGGCTCTGTCTGAGGATCCCAAAGTGTGTCAGCTTGTAAAACTTGCATAAGGTCAGGGGTCTGCCAGGTTCAGACTACCCCTGGCTGAAATGCAGCCACCTCTGAAGTGGAACATGGCGGCTGTTTTAACAGGCACTCAGCACAACAGGAAGTGAAGCTGGATTCATTCAGATTTGCCTAGAGGAGGAATTTAGAATGGTAGATGTGATCACCTGAGTGGCATTGGGGTTAATGATCCATAATGCCCAGGGGTCTTTAATGCTAGCACACCATGACCTCAGGTTGGCGTGTCATCCAAGATCTGACCCACCAGAGATCAGCTTACTCTAGCCTCAGGCACTGACCCCAGGGGTATGCCAAATCCCTACCATGCTTTTGGAAAAAGCCTCCCCAACCACTCCCACAACCTCAGTGGGGCTGATCCAGCCTGCACCTGCTTAGCTTCCTTGGAGTGACAGGATGCCAAAGGGAAAGAGCAGATGAGGTAGGACCCAAGGGGATTGGTGCAGGCAGATGGCTCCTTCGCAGAGGCTGAAAGCAGGTGCCATGTGGGGCTTTGCCCCAGTGGGATTCCCCAGCATGACTCCCGGGGGGCTGTGTGCCCCACAGCCAGCATGCTCGCCTCCCCCTGCACACTGCCCAGGCCCAAGCTGCCCAGACACAGAGCGGCTTCCCACATGCAGCAGAGACACCGTCTCTCTCCAGAGCCCCCCGTCAAGCCCCGGTGAGCAGCTGCAGCTCAGCGAGGAGCAGGCTGGGTAGAGCCAGGGAAGCCACAGTTTGGTCTCTGCTCTTGCCTTTGCTGGGGAGGCTGCAAGGTACACTGAGCTGGGTTTGAAGTGGCGACCCTTGGGGTGCCCTGGCTTAGCTCCCGCTGTCCCTTCTGGTCAGAGTTACATGCACCATGAACACACTGTTGTCCTGCCCTCTGTCAGAGCTGCACCCCTCTGCCTGTATGCTTACACCTGCTCTCCCCAGCACGTGCCTTGTCTGATTCACCCCCCACTGGCTCCCCTCCCCACCCAGCTCCCTCCTGAAACCTGCCTGTCTTTGCCTTCCTTTAGGTGGACGACAGCCCTCTGTCCGAGCAAAGTGTCACCCAGGTGAGGATCCCGTGACTCCCCTTTCCTCTTTGGGAGACTGGCATGGGCAGGCAGTGACTGGGCAGTGGAGGGGGCCTGGCACAAGGGCACCAGCATGGAGGAGACCGGCACTGCACTGCAGAGATCAGCTCCTGGGCACATTGGAAGTACCCCAGCCAGGCTGTGACACACCAGGAGTGTCCCAGTACCAGGGGGCACACATGCTGGGGGTGGGTCTTCTACCCTTTGGGGCTGTTTGCATACAGGTGCTTGTAAGAATGCCCTTAGGAGCCGTAGCCTCAGCACCGCACCACCCGTCAGTAGGAACCCTCAGCTGTCTGCATTTAAATCCCCAGGTCCCACTCACAGCAGTGTGTGAATGTCCCTGTCTTTGGCCAAGGCAGCTTCACAACCCTCCTGGATGTGTAGCAATGTTCTTATTGAAAGACATTGCGGCACCGAGAAGGGAAGTGAATTAGCCCAGTTCACACAGCACATATCAAATGCAGGAGAGGAGTTCTCCAGTTCTGAGTTACAATCTGCTTGAAATCCCAGCAGACACACATCCCCCTCTATAGCCCAGGCATGCTGATTCCCCTTCCCCTGGCTCTCACCACTAGGCAGCACTTTGGGGTGGGAGGGCAGGAGAATGCTGGAACAGAAATATGCTTGTGGGCCCCAGCAGGCTTTGCTCTGCTGAGTCCTGCCTGGTAACAATGTGCCTGAGCGCTCATAGCAGGTTTCTGAGTCACCCGACCAAACAGCCGTTCGGCCCGGGGAGTGGGTAGCTGGGAGACAGGGTGGCTTTCCCTGGGTAGGCTGCTGGCATGACATGCCAGGTGCGGCAGGTCTGTCTCCCAGCCAGCCTGGGGAGTACCAGCACAAAGCTCGCAGTGCCCCTCACACGCTCTCTCCTTGCAGGTTGTTCTGTCTAGGCTAATCCTGTCAGCATGAGCCCAGGGCTGAATCTCTGTCTAACCCAGCACTAACCAGCTCCTCTCTCCAGGCAGAGTAAGTGACTTCCACAGCTGGGGCTCATCTCTGCACCAGCCCCTGTTGCTTTTGGCTGCTGGACCCAACAGTCACTTAACCCCTTCCTTCCCTCAACTCCAAAGAACCAGAAAAAAGAAACCTCCTAGTCCTGGTGTCTGCCTTGTAAACACAGTGTGGCCAACGCATTCAGTCGCCCGCTCACCTCTGTAAGGGCTGGCATCGTACCACTCACTCCCAGGGAGCTGTACTAACCTTCTGTACTAATTCCCCATGCCCAGGAAGCTTAGCAAGCTTAGACAAATCACTGTGCCCAGCGCTGGGTGAGCCGGGTGGCTGGCACAGAGAAGCCACTTGTGATTGGAGAAAGAATGGTTGGAGAAGGGCACGTTACCTAGAGAGGTGGTGGACTCTCCATCACTAGAGGTTTTTAAGTCTTAGCTTAGCAAAGCCCTGGCTGGGATGAGTGAGCTGGGGTTGGTCCTGCTTTGGGCAGGGGACTGGGCTTGATGACCTCCTGAAGTCTCTTCCAGCCCTAGGAATCTCTGAGTCTAAGGAGTGGGTAAGAAGAATGTTGAATCGTGACTAGACTTAGGGGGAGTTGCCCATTTTCTTTGGCAGTATATGGTCAGCTGTTGTAACGTTCCCAGCCACTGGATTCCTTTTGCTGCCTCTCTAGACATGCTGTTGTATGTCACTGCCATGTGCATCCAGGGTGATCGCAGCTTGGAGTGACTGGACAGGCTTATAGGTCTAAAGCCATTTCCTGTCCGCACAGGTGAAAAAGCCCCCCCCCCCCAATCTGGATCAGGCACTCTGTTTGGGGGTGCCACTGTGAGCCCTGGCTTTAAGGATCAGTTCCGCCAACGTTTCCGCCCAGCTGTGACATGCAGACCCCAATGGGAAGCTCTCCTGATCACAGGCGGCTCAGTCCACAGGTTCTTTTTAGGATCCAACTCCAGCTCCAGCAAACTCCGGGGCTGGGTGGCCCCTGCGGATTGGTGCTTAGTGTCCAGGATGTCCACTGAGGCTAGATTGGGGTTCCTGAACATACGTAATTTCTGGGAGTAGCATTGCTGGCATGGGTAGAGCCTCCATATGGAGGGAGGGGAAGAGGAGAGAGATATGCCCCCTCCACCCTGCTGCTGCAAAACTGCGGCATCTTTTTGGGCTCTGAGCCCAGACAGCAGCCTGGGGGCTTTTGAGAACATGGGAAATCTGCAGCTTTCTGGGAGCTGGGTCCCTGTTTCCTTCCAGGCAGGGAGGCAGCTGGCTATAGATGTACTCAGGCTGAAGGAGCTAAGTCACCCCCTTTTCTGGAGACCTTGCACCCAGGTGTCACCTGCATCCAAGAGGCATGTCTGCCATCTAGTGGCTATTTGGGGGAAATCGGGAGTCCAACCACCCTGCTTATGTCATGGATACACACCAGGGATCTCCCTCCCTCAAAGGGGCAGGTTTATGCTGGCACTGAATGGGTCTCCTGGTGCCCATGAAGGAGTCCTGCTAAGTTCATATGGAGTTGTAATCCCATTTGCAGAATCCGTGAGGCTGTGGGGCTTAATGTCTCTCTGTTTTTCTTCTTCTTCCTCCCCCTCACTTCCTTAATAGGTTCTGCAATCTGCCAAAGAGCAAATTAAATGGTCCCTGTTAAAGTGAAAGTCCCAGAGGAGAGTGCCTGGATCCTCCCCACTGGGGGGGTAAGAACTGTGACGACAAACGATTCCTCACCCTATTCGATCAGCCGCTTGCAGATTGGCATGAAAAGTCCAATAAAAGGTTGGGGGAAGGGTGCAATATAGCTGACAGGCCTGCTGGGGGGCTCCCACCTCAGCAGCATGGAACTCTGCATGCTAAAGGGGAGGGTTTGGGGGCGGGAGAATTAACTGGTTAACAGCCCAACGTCTGTGCTGAAGACTAGATTTGATAGCGATGTAACAGCAGAACTTGGCCCAAGACCCGGGAAGAACTGCTAAACGACGCAGCGTTGTTGCTTTTATTTCAGGAATGAATAGGAGGGTTGGTTACTCATATTTACACCACCTGAAGTGTGGCCGGAGCATCAGCTAGAGTTGGTTGGGTACTAGCAGAGCCAGAACATACTAGTTGACTCTTCCATGTCACCAGTGCAAAGCTGTCTCCTTCTTTTGAAGGGCTGTTGCTAGCACTTGCCCGCTTGTTGATCCATGCCACGAGCCAACTTGTGCTTCTCATTGAGGGTCTTGGGCCCTGTAGGCACCACCTGAGACTTTCAAAAGCAGAGAGGAGACTTGCACGCCCTTTTCTCATTCATCTTGGGCTTGTTGCAATATCTCAGCCACTTTCATAATCTCTGCCTGTCTCCCAAGGTAGCCAGTGCTTTGATCCCAGAAGGGAATGGCCCTGCCTGTGCAGAGGGTCAACATGAATAAATGCCACTGTCACACCCTCCCACGTACAGCATGCACAGGAATAATTGTCACCCTGTCGGAGTTAAACCAGAAACATCCCAGGGTCCAGCACGACTAACCCCCAGCTCTTATGAGGTGCTTGTCATCAGTAAATCTCAAAGCACTTCACAAAAGGAGGCCAGGTCATTGTATAGATGTGGGAAACTGGAGCAGTGATTTGCCCAAGGTTATCCAGTAGAGTCAGGAGTAGCACCCCAGTTTCCTGAGTTCCAACCCAGCACTCCACCCACTAGGCAGCACTGCCTCTCGTGTGCAGCTTTTGCACTTTTGTAAAAACAATCCTGCGTTTACAATCCACAAATAAAGTTTTATAGCACATGAGTCATTTTTCCCCTTTGGTCTTGCCTGTCTGTATTGCATGTGGGGCTGGCAGGCTCCGACTGCTGCGCCACACAGAATTAAAGCTGTGTCACCTTTTCCATTACCAGGCTAGATTTTTGAGGGGGTTATAACTCAGCCATTGCAGTCACAGTGGCCATACCACAGCATTGTCCTGGGACATGTCTGTTTTCATTAAATGTTTTGCCTTCGCTGGTGGGAGAGCTCCCGGAGCGCCTGCGTTTGTTATCTTTGCAGTGAACTTCTGTACCCTGCAGCTTCATCCCAGAGCTATGAGGGTGCTGAAATATTTGTTTTACTTTGAGACAGCAGATTTGTTTCATGGCTTAGTGTACATGAAAAATGGTCCAATCTGCCGTCAGCCAGCATGGCGACTGTGTGTGTCCTCAGCCCTGTAGGGGCAGGTGGTCTCTCTCTGAGAAGAAGGAACAGCCGGTGATGTTTTATCAGGAGTCTCCAGTAGCAGCTCTGATCACAATCGAAGTGCACAGGGCCACTGTCTTCACATCTTGCCCTTTTGCAGGGGCAGGAAGCATTTTTGGAGTGGGCCCAGGAGGACAGAAAGGGGAAAAGCAGCAGCACTGTCACATGGGCAGGGCTCCAGGTAGGGTGGTCGGTAAGGGTGAAACATTGGGAGGGGAGGGGGGATAATAGGGGTCTATGGTCAGTGTTGCCTCTATTTTTTCCATATATGGACAGAATAAATTTTGTTAGGTGCACCGAGGCATGTGCAGATGTGCACCACCAAGAGAAACACCTGCTGTGGGTGCTCTGCTAAACAGCTGGGTGGCACCTGAATCTCTCCTGGGCAGCCATCCAAGCCTTCAGCTTCCAGGGAACACTGTCTATGGCTGTAGTGTCCAATATGTTTATTGTTGGCCACATGTGGCGAAGAGGACACAGTTGTGGTGAATAAATGCGTACCTAACTTAGAAGATGGGGGTGGCCATCCTGCAGCTCTTGAGTCACATGCATCTGTTGGAGCCTTTAAATGCGGCTCCTCTTGACGCTGCATGTGAGGAGTGCTGGCTGCCTGCTCCACACATCCACCCCACCTTTTGGTGGCAGCAGCCTGCGGCAGCAGCAGCAGCCCCAGCAGCTGTAGTGAGTTGCCTGCATTGAATCAGAATGGGGAAGGGGGCCTGGGAGTGCCTGGCTCTGGGGGAGGGGGAAGGGCACTTGTTTAGCTACCAGTATTAAATGATTGAATAAAGTTCCATGTAACATAACGTGGTAATTGTGGAAAGACAACAGCCACAAGTGTGGCGAGCTTTGAACTCCTATTGGACACTGCTGGTCTACGGGGTGGGGGGTTATAAAGTTCTAGGTACAACAAAGCTGCCCAGGTAGGATGATCTGGATGATATTAGGACGGCCAGTCACCCTAGTGCCAAATCATGCTGTCTGGGGCGGCTGTCAGTAGAGTCAGACCTGGCCCCTAATTTCTTGGGAGCCTCATTCACGTGGTCTGGGCTCCCCCAAGATCTCCAGGTAAAGCCAGGGAGCTCTTAGTCATGGCTTACTTTTCATTCCTTTTGTGACGGTCCCTAACGCCCCGGCTTGGGGCTGTCTCTTGTTCCTCGCTCCCTTGCGTGAGACAGAATATTTTCATATCCCCGCCCCTAGCCACATAGGGCCACGCCCACAGCCGTGAACCCCGCCTCTCCCAGTCCTATGGGTCCCGCCCCCCCGCAGCTCCACATTCCTGATCCTGCAGCGCCACCTGCTGGCGCAGAGTGGAATGTCACTGCTCTGGGAGCAAGCCCCATCTTCAGCGCCCAAAGAACCCCAGTCTCCACCCCTACGCCAGCCAGTCCCCCCATCACCACCCTGCGCCCCATAGCCCCCTGCCCCAGGCCCTCCCTCTTTCCCTCTGCCCCATTGCCTTCTGCTCCAGGGCATCCAACTCTGTCCTTTGCTCTGTAACACCCCCCTGCCCCTGCCCAATCCCTTTAGCAAATCTATTTGCCCAGCCCGAGCCTCCCAGGTGCTGTCCCAAAGCCTTGCACCCCAGCCCCTTCCAATCCAGAAGGCTTCACCTCCTGCGCCTCTGCCCAAACCCCACTGCTTCCCCACTCTCAGCCCCATTCTTCTCCACCACCAAGTGGGAGACACAGATGTCTCCCCTTTCCCTCCACCCTCACCACTGGCCCGTGAATCCTGCAGGCTGGGCTGGAATGGGGGTCGGGGAAGGGCGTCTTTAATTTCCCCAGCAAACGTCAGCGGCCCACCATGCACAAGCAGCAACCCCACTACTGTATAGTAACAAACCAGCGCACACAGCCCAGCCTGAGGAGGGACATGACCCTACAATAACAAACCTCAGAAAACAGCCCAGACTTGGGGGAGCCCCTAAAATGACAAGTTAGCAACCCCTGTCCTCACCAGCCACCCTACAATGACAAACCAGTAGCTGGGAGCAGCCCCACTGTGGCTAATGAGCACACCTTGTGCAGAGCCAGGTGTTAAGGGTTCATTGAGCAGTGCCCGGAGGAGCCCACTGCGAGGTGTGCGTATGGCTCGACCTTGCTGTGGGCAGGTGCGGGTGCAGCAGAAGCAGGTTGGGAGCTCTGATCCCCCACTTGAGTCAGGGCAGACCCTCTTCCCAGCTCAGACCAGCATTTCCATCAGACCTCACAGGGCCACCATGCTTCAGGAGCCCCCCTCTATGGCAAAGCTAGGGGCTTGGGTACAGCTGCTGCTTCTCTGGGCCTTTGCTGGCTGAGGACTGGGAAGGGGGGACTTGCCTCCCCACTCCTGGTCTTTAATTGTGGTCCCCCACGGCATTGTCCTGCTAGCGCTGCTATGAGCTCCTTGGGAAATTCCAGCAGCTCCAGCTGCAAACATTCCTTCTAGCCCCTGCCCGGGACTGAGGAAAGAATCTCCTCTCCCTCCTGAATTTCCTGCAGCCAGTCAGCCAGCCATTCTGTTGCCTCTTGTCCTTTCTTTCCTCAGGTCCACCCCCCACCCGGCTCCCACTGCCTCTGACATGGCAAAGATGCCAGCGACCACCACTGCCTGACGAGGTGGCTCTGCTCCACCGACCATCTGCCATGCAAACTGTAGCCCCATGAAAACTGTACTGCGTGCGAGGCAGAGGGTGGCTGGTGTAAACACAGCCCCAGTGGCTTATGGAGTTGAGGTTTGGGAGCTCAGTGTTGGCTCTGAAAGCAGCAGGTGCTCTGGAACCAGGCATTGAAAATCCAGCAGGACCCTTTGTCCCTGCATGGTGGAAGCACTGTGACCCGTGCGCGTGGCCCCTTCAGAGCAGATGTAAGGAGCCTGCTTTGCACTGAAAACAATCATTAGAGATGTAGGACACTGTGTGGCTGCAGAGCGAAGGGCCTGTCTGTGGCACAGGGGCTGCATGCGAGGGCATTGGAGTGGGCACTCAGAGTATGAAGGGTTCTGCCACTGCCTGCCCTGTAATTTTGGGTATCATAATGCGAGGCTGCTTTGGCTCACAGCCCTGACATCAGGAGCCAGTCCACAGGCAGAAAGGTCTTACCTTGGCTTCCATCGACCTCCTTACTCCTGCCAGGGCAACACTACTGGGGTCCAGTCGCACGTCTCCCTGAGTTCTCAGCTACCAGACACATGGACTTTCCCCTCTGGCTCGTCACCCCTGGAAGAGAGAAATCTGCCCTCAGTGCTCAGCTCATGATCTGCAATGGCCATGCACAGCAGAGACCTGGCAGGTGGGGAGATAAAAATAAACAGAAGGAGTATTGCATAGAGAGACCACAGCCTCCAAGCTGAAGTAGTGAGGGACAGCAAAAACAGATGAGCCACACATGATGCAGCCATAGGCTCTCCTCTCCCCTACGAGCTACATTCCCTTTGCTCATGTACAGTCCGTATTGCCTCTGGACCGTGTCCCCATGCACCCCAGCATTTCATCGACACAGCCCTGCCTTGGTGCTGGTCCTCAGTTTCTGGCTGTCCCTTAGTTCAAATCCCTTCTCTTTAAAGGCTTTGCTGTTCCTGTCCTTTCACCCAGACTATGGTGATTCACAGTGGGGGCAGTTCCTGCCTCTCTTTGGGTCTATCTACACTTGAATGCTCCCTTTGGTGCAGGAAATTCACTGCAGGAGCTAGAAGAAGTCTTCCACTGCCCCTGTGTTGTCTACCTGGGGGACATGGCCTGGCTTAACTATGCCACACAGGGGAGTGGATTTTTCACACCTCTGCGTGATCCTGTTATGCTGAGCTCATTTTCTAGTATAGACCAGGCTTTAGTTTTCCACAACCAGGGCTTTCGTTTTAGTTTCAGCTTGTTTCCCTCATGCCCTGCAAGTTCAGAGCATCACAAGCTTCCATAGAAGACCTGATGGGGCATATTTTAATGCACAATAACCTTGTGTGCAACTCACTGACTCCATCGCTTATTCCTTGAGGTTCAGAACCCTTGTTCTCCTCTTGGAATGTCTGCACCCCTATTGTTGCAGAGTCCCACCCCAGAAGCAGCTGCATTTCAGGGGCACTGAAGTTCTGCATTGGAACGTAAGAGCTTATGTTAAATTGGAAACAAGTTTGAGAGAAGCGGGCATGGGTGAGGGAAAGGGGAGCATGGTGGGGGTAGCTCCTAACAGCAGGTGCTGCAGAGAGGGCTCTGTCCCTGTGGGGAGACACAAGGTGAGGTGGGCTGGAGGGCTGGCAAGACCAATGGCATGAGTAGAAGGGGAATGGGAGAATCTCCACCCTATAACTGAATAGCTGAGAGTTCCTGCTCCCAACGCCTCACCGATATTCTCCATGGAGACGGACTGGCGAGCACCAGTCACTCAGCCTGGCTGCCAGCCAGGGCCCGTTCCTGCTGGCACCAGTCTCCCCAGACAGCTTCATTAGCGGCTGGCAAGTGGCTGGCTTGTCTCAGCTCAGAGACAGAGCATGCGGGGCAGCAAACGGGTAGGAAAGGCACAAATTGCCATCCTCACCCACCCACGTATTAGCTGTGCCTCACAGCTGCTGCTCAGCCACATGGCCTCAGCAGGAGCAGGGCCCAGGGATCTGCCTCCTGCTCTCCCCATCGCATTGTCTTAGGCTCTTCTCTGTTGGGGAGGGCTTCTCGCTCCTGGCCCTGACCTCTCCAGCTGGGCTCATGCTAGACGCAAGCTTAAAGGAAACTGGGAGGCTCGAGGGGTGCAGGGGTTCCGGGGTACCACGCAGCACTCAGGTCTGGTGTGGGATGCAGGTGGTGCTGGGTTGCAAGGAGTGGTACCAGGGCTCAGGGAAGTCACCTTGTGAGCAGGTTCAGGGGACCAAATCAGGACTCCCTGTAAGCAATGCACCGGGGCGGCCGCTCAGGACAAGTTCAAACCCCACCCACGTAGCTGAGTAGCAGAGCACCCACCACTTGGCGTTGTCTCGCTTCTGTGGTGCACTTTTGCACATGCCTCAGTACACACAAAAATTATTCCACACATGGATGAAATAAAAGGACACCCACCATCAGCAAAGACTGGAGGGACCATTGGACACCAGGCAGCTCCAGGGGCTGGGGTACGAGGGTGGGGCAGCGCTCAAGTTCAGAGGGTGTAGGGCAGCACTGGGACAGGGAGAAGAGAAGAGGCAGGGAAGCACACGATGGATGAATTCCATTCAGCTCCCTGCCCCCCACAAAGGCTTGCCGCCTCTCCCTGAACCCCAGTGCTTCTCAAACGCTGGCCCCACTCTGCCTTCCCCGGCTCTTGATGCCACCCACACACCACAGGTCCCTGGGGGGCACCCTGCACACACCCCAAGCTCCAGGGCTGCACTCTGTCCCACAACCCCACTTACAGCACAGCTCCTCTGAACCGCAGTGCTGCTTTTTGCCCCCTTGAGCACCAGCACCACCCTGACGGAGTCAGGGGCATGGGAGGATGCAACTTTGGGGGAAGCAGAGGGCTACCCACGCTGGCACTGGGGGTGCAGTGCAGCTGGAGGCCTTGTCATCCACTGGGCCTGGTTCCCTACAGCACCAGGAGCTCCAGTCTTGGCAGCGTGGGGAGGGAGAGAACATGTGTACCTGCCAGTCGCTCTCACCTGCCCTTCCCTGGCCTGACCCAGCCTCACAGCCAGCAGGACCAGCCCTGACTGCCAGCTTCCTCCACTTTTATAGCCACTTGCCCTCTTGTCATTGGCTGCCTGGGGCACAGCAGCCTTTGCCTGATTGGCCCCTGCCCAGACATTGACGAAGGGCTTTGCCTGTGACTGGCTGCCACCCAGGCGGCGCCACTGGCTGCCCAGCCCCACCCCGCTGGAGGATGCCTGGGTCCCAAGCTTGAGCAGCAGCCTCCTAATCAGGCTGCCCCCATCCCCCTTCTTGCCCTAAGCCTCATCCCCCTGGCTGGGCTCTGGCTGCTGGAGAGGGGGCGCCTTTCCCTGAGCCCCTCTGCCTCCCCAGCATCAACCAAAGAGCACCACATTGTCCTTACCTCTGCCCCGCACTCAGAGGGGCTGTCTGCATGTTCCCCCCGCCAACTTCCTGGGGTCCCCCTCCCCCACACCAGGAGGGACTGTCTGTGTACACCCCACACATCCCAGAGTTGCCCTGCCCCACGCCAGGAAGGGCTGTCTGCGTACACCCCCACACATACTATTCCAAGCTCTCTCTGCCTTATACTAGGAGGACCTACCTGAATACGCCAACACATATATCCTCATGCTCTCCCCTGCCCCACACCAAGAGGGGCTGTCTGGATATCCTCCCCACATCCCTAAGCCCCCTCTGCTCTGCATCCAGGTGGGCTATCTAGTTACGTACCGCTCCAGAGTCTACCAGTGGCCCACACTGAGGGAGGCGGTCTCTCCTTTCCTCCCCTCCTTGGAGTCATATGACTGTCTGTGCCAGTTTGTGATGGGGCTGGTCTTACTGGATTATCTTGTGTGCCCCCCACCAAACACAACCCTCTTGTAACCATCGAGAAGGGCAGAGTATGTGGGGTGTGCAGGGGAGCATCCTGCTGGAGAAACACTCCTTCTCTTTCACAACACAGAGCCATGGGGCAGGGGAAGGCTCGGTGTGTCCCCAGCAGATGGCAATGCAGGATCAACCCGTCTCTGCAATGTCCCCTAGAGCCCCAGAGAGAACCACACGCAGACATCCAGGGCCCACAGGCCACACAGAGAGGTGGGAAGTCATATGAACAGCACATGGCGAAGTCCAGGACCAGCTCCCCTGGAATGCTGGATTCACCCAGATGTTCAAACCTAGCTTCCCCAGCAGCTCCCAGCCTTACAGCCCCCGCTCTCTCCATGCCAAATGCTTCCATGCATGCTCGAGAATGTTCCCAGTCCAGACCACTTTGCATCAGGTAAACAACCAGTGTGAGCATTTTCCCCCTCACCCCCCAACCACCCAGAACACTAGCTCCCAGGCGGGGAAAGCCTAGGGCTGCCAAAGGACTGGTCTTTCCAGTCCAAGCGTGCAGGGCTGCGCTGTCTCTGCATTTTGTGGCTCGTGGGGGCTTTTCATACATATGTAATGGAGGGATCTGTGTGAGCCCAGGTGAGAGGCTGGGGCACGCTGCTGGCACTGCAGTGCAGCTGCTGGGAGGATGGGCATCTCCCCAGGCCTTGCCATGACATGGGATGGAGCGGGAGAAGTGGGCCAGAGAAAGGGACAACCCAAGAAATCAAAGACCTGGAGAGAAGCAAAGGAAACAGCCTCCCAACCGCTGCTGCCTCCTCTCTCTGCCACCTTAACTGCTTGCAGCCAGAGGCCAAGCACAGAACACTGTCAGGAACCCCCTGAGATGACAGGGCCTGTCCAGTCAGGTAGGGACCATATGGGAACAGAGCTGTACTGGCTAGAGAAACTCAACTCCATTGCAAGTACCGCCATCATTGCAGGAGTCGGTTCCAAGTTCCACTCCTTCTCTTACACTGTGTCTACTACATCAGCAGTCCCCCCCTCCACACAGTGGCTGTATTTGTCACCATGGTGTGGTACGCCAGGGTGTTACCCCCGCGGTACAGCCTGGGTACTGAGTGACTTGCCTGAAGTCACACCAGAAGCCTCTGGCACAGCATGGAATTGAACCCTAGTTGTCTAGGGGTATAACCCCTACACCGCCCTTCCTCCCCAGCCCATGGGCTTGCTCCCACCAACCTGAGTCAGACTTTTTTTGGTTGCCCTGTGACCCCAGCTGAGCTGGTGCAAAAAGGCCCCAAGATGGCCCTACATCTCTCTCCCCCTCTGCTCCCGCCCAAAGAACCCCCAGTGCAGGGATCCCCTCTGGCTAGCGTGGAGGCCTGGCATCAAAGACATCAGGAGGTGATGCGGGGCAGGCTGCTTAAACCCTCTATAGAACAGATTCTGCCAGCAGCAAAGAGGGGGAGGAGGGAGAAGAGGGAAGCCCAGAACAATGGCTGCATGCACTCTCCTTTCACTGCCTGCAGCAAGTTTCCACCCCTCCATACCCTCGGTGACTCACTTTACCCCCTCTCCTGACCTCCCAGCCAACAGTTCACCTTTGACAGGCACACTGACAATGACAGAGCTACAGACAATCAACTCAGAGGACCCTGACAAAACACATTGCTTCCAGTGCGGTGGGGGTAGGGGGCCGCCACTGTGCCTGTCATAGATGATGGCACATTGCCTTGATGCTGGGGAGGGGTCCTGGCAAGGCTCCCAAGCGGGCAGGATTCTGGCTCCGTGCCTTGGGAAAGCAGAGGTGGCTCTGGATTTCAGCTCGCTGGGCGGTGGGGGGGAAGCTGGAGAGCGGAGGGCAGAGAACAGAGCTCCCCTCCCAGCCAAACTGTGACAGCTGGTCTATACATCAAAGGAACCCCTTCTGCTGGGCAGGCCAAGAATTAAGTGATGATCCTGCCGGCTGCCTCCGATCAATGGGCTACTGCCACTCTTACCTCCGCGTGGTCGCTCCAGGATGAGGCACATGGGTAGGGTGGGAAGGGGCAAGCTCCCTGAAGCCGTCTGTGCCGCCCCTCTTCTGGAGACAAAGAGGTGTGTTTTGTCTCAGGGCTGTGAACATGGGACCTTCCACCGGCACTGGTTTGTAGCAAGGTTGGGTCTTGTTATTAGTGTTCGGGTAATACTCCTTGTGCTGCACGATGGGGGATTTCTGAGCCGAGTCAGGCAGTAGGTGATGTTTTACAAAAATCCCCAGCTCCTGGAGCCAAAAAATTCCTAGGGAATCTCTGGTGTCATTGTAAAGGAACGAGCAAGTGATCTAGCCCTTGCGGTCGCTGAGAAAGGTGTGAACGCTTGACTTGAGGGTCCTCCAAACCGCTACAAAACCAGAAGGGATTTTTGTTTTAAATCTCATAACTTTGCAGGGCCGGGGTGGGGAGCGTCTGAGGAATGATTTTTGAACATTGGGGTCAGGTGGGGAAAAAGCTGCTGGTGCATTGGTGCCACTACCCACCCCGCTGACCAACGTTACTGGATCGTTTCCTTGTACGCTACCATCTATTTGTCTGTATCCGTCTGGGCACTCATGTCTTAGATGCTAAGCTCTTTGGGACTGTCTTTTTGCTCTGTCTTTGTACAGCACCTAACACTCTGGCCTCCTGGTCTGTAATTAGGGCCCCTAGGCAGTGACGGATTAAACACTGGATCTATGGAACCCTTGCCCAGCTGCCTCAGGCAACTGGGGGGCAGGTCCCTGGAAAAATGGGCACTCCCTCACCTTAACCCACTCTGCCCACCTGGTGCTCCCGCTTGGCAGTGGGATTGGGGTGCAGGGCCTTGCCCCACTTCCCCAAGGAGGCTCCCACACCCCAACCCCTCACCCCAGCAAGAGTGCTGGGGAGTGGGGAGCAGAGGAATGAGGCTGGACAAGCCTCCATCCCCCAGTTCCATTTACCTAGCAGGAGCATGGGGCAGGAGGGGAAAGGCAGGCGGAAGGGGTGGGGAGGGCTCCCCACTTGCTCTGGCCCAAAGCCCCACAAACCCCTATATCTGCGCCTGCCTTTCAGCACTGCAGCAGTGCAAGGAAAGAAAGAAATGTTGATCGTAAATAAGTAAGAAGGAGGCCTAGATCCAAGAACGCAGGCCAGTCAGGTGCGGTCTACCACCTACACCACAGACCAAGCCCCCAGTAAGCACACCCTCTCGCCTGGCACAGACAATGCCTCTTCACGAGCAACCCTCAATACCCAGATGGAGGCTTATATCTGCCTCCTGCATCTTTCCCTTGCGTCTCAAGAGAGGCCGCTCAGATACGACGGTCGCTCGGACTATATGCCAGTAGCCCCCAGCAGGGCTGTGGGTTTGTGCGCGTGTGACCGCCCTGTTGTGCTGGCGGCCGTGCAAATGCGCAGGAAGAGAGAGTCCCTGCCCTCAGGAGCTTTCAATCCAAACCCAGCAGTATCAGAAATAGAGCCAGACAGGAATGGGGGAGCCAGCCCTACCAGCGCCATCCGCCCCCCCAGGGAGTACTCACAAGGTAGGGAACCTCATCACAGGCACTGAGCCGCCGTTGCTGACCCTATGCCATCCCTCCCAGGATTCCCCGGCTTGGAGGCAGCGAGGGCCATGCCCAGCAGCTTCCTACAGTCTGGTTATTCCCACCTGCCCCATGGGCTCATGAGCTGTAGCTTGGCACAAGTTAAGGCAACCTAGAGATCAGGGAGGCCCTGCCTGCCTTCTCACTCCCCGTGCTGGCAAACAGGAGCCAAAGGAAAGCGGGGGGACTGGGAAAGGAGGGGCAGGGGAAATTACAGCTCCATTCCAGCTGCTGTAGGCACTGATGGTTGCACACAGAGCCCCCGTCCCCTGGTGGAAAAGGCTGAGGGCAGGCAGCCGAGATGCCACCGCAGCCCAAAGATCCGGGCCCTCCAGTCCCCACAGCCGAGGCATCGTTCTTCTCCCCAGCCCGTTCGCCCGGGTGGCAGAGCCAGGCCTCAGGGGGGCAATGAAAGCTGCCTCCCATATGCACGCCGGCTCTGCAGGGCGGGGGGCAGGGGCTATCCTGGGGGACTCCCAGGATGGGGGTGGCGGGGATTTGATTCCAGCCCTGGCCGTATGGCGCGGGCTGCGGAGATGGAGATAATCACTGAGCCAGCCAGGCAAGGCAGAGCAACGACAGCAGGAGGTCTAGGCAGTCGCCATGGCAACCGAGGCCTACTGGGCCACTTGAGCCTGGGCCTAGCTCCATTTCCGCAGCCCAACATCTGCTTTCCCAAGGGCTGCTGGGAATTTGGGGAGGGCTGGTTGGGGGGGGGGGGAGGCGGTGTTTCGCCGTTAAAAAAAAAAAAAAAGCGGGGGGGGGAGTGGAAATTAGGCCGAGTGTCCAATGAAGGGAGGGGAAGGCATTTATTAGTGCCAGGGAGAGGTGGTTCCGCCGGCCGCTTTGATTGATGCTCCAGCCCCCATCTTGTCAGTCTGTTTTTGTCTCCGGGATAGAGGGGGGGAAGGGGGTGGGGGGCTGCAAAGCACTGGGGCTGTTAATGGGAGCTGGGCGCTTTTTCATGTTTCCCGAGGCTGTCACCCTTGATTGATAGTTCAGACAATGATTGGCCGGCACAGGGACCGGCTGCTTATCCGGAGCATCTTCCGAGGAAGGGAGAGAAAGAAGCGATTCTGGCGGAGGGTGCGGGTGAGGGGAAGCAATTAAAGAGCCGGGATTGTGCAGCGTCCTCTCTACCTGCCGCCTCTTTGCTATGTGTGGGGGGAGCAGAGACAGGAGGTGCCTTCAGGTTTTGAGAGCCACTGCCCACCAAATCGGAGGGCAGGCCTTGTCACACGGGGCAGCCGGGGTCCTGGGAAGCTGGCAGGGGGCAGGTTGGATTGAAATGCCACTCAGGGCCAGTGTGTTTATCACGTGCTTGGTGTGACAGCTCAGATCCAAGACTGGCAGCTGTTCCTGTTCCATTAAAGCCCCCACCCAGCACCTCAGAGCCCTGCATCTCTCTTCCCTATCCTCTGTTCCTCATCTTCTCCAGCCTTTTCTCCCCCTCGCTACAGCCTCCGTTTTCATCCTTGCTGCGTATCGCTCCTAAGCTCAGCCAAAGCCGGGGACACCCGCCCCCGGCCAGAGCGAGGGGCAATGTGCACTGTGAACAAGTCTCCTCCTCCCTTCACCCTGTCTCTCACGCTGCGCCTGACAGCCAGGCCATAACGTGTGGCCTCTGCCCTCTAACCCACTTCACGGCTGGGCGTTTTCCCCCTAGCTACCACACAGAGAGGGCCGGCTTCTGCTCCCAAACAGCAAATCTCCTGTTGACTCTGTGGAATCAGCTCCGTGGTTTGTAATTTATTTTCCCTGCTCACCATCCGATCAAGTCTCTGTGCAGGGCAACCATGCCTCATACGTATCTCTGTCCTAATTTACACCACCCTTGTTATTAAGGCCCTCAGACACCCCCATGCCATCCTTCACCAGTGCTGCCAAGGCACATCCTCACGGCATGCAGCATTCCCAGCTGTTCCAGCCCTGTGCTTACGGCACGGCTTTGCCAAAGCTCTATAGCATTTGCCGCTGACCCAGTACCAAGCCACATTCAGCACCATCCACACACCTACCCACATCATTTACTGCTAATCCATTTAAGGTGGCCCCATAGAGCTTTGCCAGTACAATTTAATTCTGATTTACCACCAGCTGTTCCAGTCCTGTGACCCCCCCACAGCTTTGCAGATAGCCTTTTGGTGTCCACTCACAGCTCCCCAGCCCTGTGTTTCTCTGAGGCAGCAATTGATAATCATGCAGGAGAAAAAAAATAGGGTTTGGGGGATGTCAGTGAAAGGGCTGGCTGAGCCCACCAAACCTGTGTCATGTCCATAGGATTTAAAGCCAGGTATTTAGAGATGGAAATCCGGGTAAATTGGGTAGCTCCTCCAAGGTTCTTTCCCTATAGGGAGAATGGTAGGGTCACCTTGGCGTTAAAAAGCAGGGACCGGGGTGTTTTTCCTAATGTGGTCAGGAGGGAATGTTAGTTAGAAACCAATGCCCAGAATCAGGGTAGATGCAGCAGCTTTATCATGCTCTAGTGTTTGCTGGCACGGAAAGTTTCTATCTGGAACCCCTTTGGAAGGACAGGGAATTCTGCCGTGGTTCAGATGATCTGCGCATCTTGACTTTTCCCAACCTTCTTTGTGTTCTTTTTCCCTTTGGTTTTGGGAGGGAGGTGGGTGTTTCTAGAGCGGTAAAGTGTAGACAATGAGGGCTCATGCTATGCAGCCCAAGCTGAGCAGGGAGTGGTAGTGTAAGCGACAACAGAGCTCTGGGTAGGGCATTTCCTGCAGGATAACAACCACCAAGGGCCTTAGGCCCCTAGATCATTAACAGCCAGGAAATGCCAGGACCCAGAGGTCATTGCTACTTGTTATGAACCAAGGAGATTACTTTCTCCCTGATTCTTTCCTTGTGTCTGAGGCGCCGCATGCAACAGCTGGCACAGCTTTTTGTTTGGGTTTCAGGCACCAAACCAGCTCCCACAGGAGTTCTGCCACTGACTTGAACCAAGGGCAGGATCAGACCTTCTGTTTTTAATAGTTAAAGGCTGGTGTAGAGCACAGTGATCAATGAGTGGGAAGAGGGGTTCATTCTCATATGGATAAGATGCTTTGAATATTTGCTTTGGAATGTAAGAAGCCTCCATTGGGTCCCTCATGTGTTTGATTTTTAAGGGCTCAGCAGCCTCCCTCCACCCCCCGCGAGGCTGTATCCTCAATACATCTCCACTCCTGTTTAAGCATCTAAACACAGGCCAGATTTTGGCATTGCCAGCCACGACATTTCCAAAATCTCAAGTCTGACTAATATTCCCACATCCTCCTCCCCTTGAAAAAACACCTTATGAAGATGGCATATTGCTAGCCAGATTTACAAAAAAAATACTAGTATGTTTGGGCCATGATTCTCAGAGATATTTCTGGGCATTTGAAATCAATGGGTATTAGGCACTTACATACCAGTTTTCTCTGTAATCTGAGTGCTTGGGCATGTGCCCCGGTGAGATGCAGGGTGTTGTGATTGGCAGAGCACCCCTAGCTGCCCACAGATGGCAGGATGTGTTACTATGGGTGGTGCACATCCGTATGAGCCTTGGTACATATAACAAAAATGATTCCTCCCATGGATGGAAAAAATTAGAGGGAACCCTGCTACACACCCACAAAGGGCTAAATCTTTGGGTTCCATGTGTTTGCCTATTGGTTTTTGAGCCCTGGAATACACTCTCAAGCTATTTTCTGCAACCTGCCAGATGCTTTTTTCTTTTAAACCAATGCTGCAATTCTTTCTTCTTCACATGACTCCAGCAGCCAGGGCTTTAAGGAAAATCCCACATATTGCAAGGACTGGCAATACTCAGCTTTTCAGCAGTGCGCCAGACTTCCTGGCACCTGCTATGATGTCACCATGACAAAATCTTTGGACAGTCTAACTCTTACTTTTGTTGCTTATTGTGTAGGTGGGCTCTTGAAGAAACCAGCAAGAGATCGAACTGGGACAGAACATAATACAGTGACTGGGAGTGGAAGCTAGAAAAATTCAGCCAGAAAATAAGGTGTAAAATTTTGACAGTGAGGTTAATTAAATATTGGAATTATTTTCCAATGGCTATGGTGGATCTTCCACATCAGACAATTTTTAAATTAACTCTGGATACTTTTGTGCCCCAGGAATTAGGTCAGGGGAGTTCTCTGACCTACGCCATACAGGCATCAGATGACATGATCACAGAGGTCTTCCCTAGCCTTGGAATCCATGAATTCATGTGTATTTTCTGATACTACAATTGCCCAGAGAGCCTGAGTCCCCCACAGGGCTTTTCCTACTTTGGAGGGTGGATTAGATAGCATATAAATAGGCTATATGACTTTCACGCCAGGGTAAATGGAGACACAGATAAATCAGTTTACTTGCCCAGGTCACACAGTAACAGAACCAAAGAGGAGGAGTCCTGGTTTCCAGGCTCCTCCTTTAAAACCAGACAACACTCCTGAGAGATTCAGCATCCTTACCCAATATGCTTTTCCACCTCCTACACTAAACAATAGCATGGCTGTGAAACAGCTGCCAAATTCCACCCCAGAGGTGATTGCATTTCAGAGGCAGATGAAGAGATCTCTCCATGTTACTTACATTCCTACCTGGGCTGTTACAATGAGAGAGAGCATTGTCTAGCACAGTGGTTTTCAGCCTGTGATCCATGGACTTCTGGGGTTCACAGACTATGTCTAAAATTTCCAGAAGGGGTCCACACTTTCATGTGAAAATGTTTAGGGGTCCACAAATGTGAAAAACACTACTCTAGTGCAGGGTTCCAACTATTTTCTTCCATCCATGGGCAAATAAGTTTTGTTCTGTGCCCCAAGGCTTTTGGGGATGTGCACCACCCTTGGAAACATAAGCTGCTGATTGTGGCCACTCGGCTAAACAGCTGGGTGTCACCTGAATCTCTCCTGGGCAACTGCCCGAGAGCTCAGCTTAGAGGGAAAACTGGTCTAGTGGTTAGAACGCAGGCCTGGCTTTCACGCTAACTTGCTGCATGACCTTGGATAGTCATCTTCTCTCTCTGCTGCTCCAGCGCTTTGAAATCTTCAGGAACAGAGTCGGTGTTCAGCCCAGTGTGCACCGTTCTCCCCTGGCTGTTCTGTTCGGAGGCGGGTGGGTACGTCAAGTCGGTAGGACAGACATTCTACAAAGAAAAGCTGCCTTGCACTGTTTGCAGAGCTGGACCTATAATACATTTGTCCCAAGATGCAGTGGGGCATCTGTCGTGCAGTTAAGTATTGTTTTAACAGGAAGATTTAGAGCTCTTTAAGCAGCTGTATTGTCTACATGTAAGAAAGCAAAGGCAGAGTAAATGTTACCAAGGGGGCTCTGAAGTGGGAGGACAGGAGGCCGGGGGAGTTTGAGGTATGGAGGAAGGAGCAGAATGGGGGGAGGGTAGAAGAGTGAGGTGTACAAACCATATACACAGGAGGCGGCACAGAAATTGGCATCTTTGCTTCCTCTGTTCTACTTTCTCCTCATAAAAATATTTCTCCAAGGCCTGGAGCGCTTGTGACAGACTGGGGTGTGGTGAGACAGGTGGACAGAATAATTGTGGGGGAAGGAGATGGGCAGAGGGTCAGATAACAAGGGAGGGCAGGAGAAGAATAGAATGTGTTAGGGATTGTTCCCTGTAATCTTTCCCATCCATGTGTGGATTCTTTAAATCCATGTGCAGAATAAATTTTTATGTGCACCAAGACGTGTGAGTGTGCACCACACAGAGAAACACAAAACCTAGCTGGGGGACTCTCTGTTAATCAGCTGGGCAGCCTTTGAATTTCTCCTGAGCAGCTGCCCAAGTGCTCAGCTTATGGGGAGACACTGGTGTTAGGCTCAAAGGGGAAAAAATGAACAGCGCAGGTGGGCTGGTCAGACGCGGCAAAGGGGACACAGAGGAGGCTGTGGAGGGCCGGAGATGGATGGACCCTTTGCGAGGTGGAGGGACAGACGGATGGAGGTGGGGGTGGAGCTGGACCCCCAGATGGACCAGCCGAGAGGGCGCCCTGGGGTTGCCTGCATTCTGCTGTGTTTAGCAGCTAATTGAGTGAAACTGTTGTCAGCAATGTAATTAAAGGGGAGCGGGAGCTTTCGGGCAGGCCTCAGACAGATGGAAGGCTCTTTAATTGGTAATTAAATTCCCGCCTGGCAGGTGAGGTGGGAGCTGCAACCTGAGCCCCACAAGGCCGCAAGAGGCCTGGGCTGCTCTCCGAGGTGTGGTGGGGGGCTCTAAAGTGTCCTTGCTGCAAACCAAAGCAGGCCAGCCTCCCCTGGAGCTCCTGCACCTTCCAGGCAGGGGCAGCCAGGTGTGTTCCAGCCCCACGGCCGTGAACATACAGGGGATGTGGTTAAAGGATCAGCGCATGCATGGCAAAGGGGTTCTGTCAACACCACCCCATTGCACCCAGCATCTCTGCCCCAAACAGCTGTGCCCATGGTATCAGGCTGCTATGTGGACCCATGCAGGGCACCTCTGCAGAGGGGTTTCCCTGTCTGTTGTGGGGATCAGGCAGCTTGTGGCATCTCTGCTCACCCAGACCCCACTGAAGACATCCCCCTCCTGAGCAGCATCCAGCACAGCTGCTCCTGTTATCTGCTCGAATGATGCCCAAATCACTTGTTCCTCTGGCATAGGCATGGTCAGTTGAGTTCACTGGCTCCCAGTCAGGCTCAGGATTTGCCCTGCTGGGGCTTGAACTCTGCCAGCCCCATCCACACAGCTAGGCCACCGTCTCCACACCCACCGAAGGGCAAACCTTTGACCCACCTTGCCAGGATCATCCAGGTTTCCTCGCACAGATTTCAGCAGTGTGCGTCCTTTGTCCCATAGAACCAACCTTTCTCTCACTTTTGTGCATCCTGCGTCCCAGGGCAGGGTCCCCTCCATTTTTCCATCCATGGGCAGAATAATATTTGTTTTGTGCATCAAAGCATGTGCAAATGTGCACCACCAATGGAAACATGCTGCCAGCTGAGGGCGCTCTGCCAATCAGCTGGGGAGCCCCTGAATCTCTCCTGGGTGGCCGCCCAAGTGCCCAGATCACAGGGAACTCTGGTCCCTGGCGGGGTGGGCTTTCTGTGTGGCCCCAGGGTGAGTAGAACCCACACACCTATGGACGTGGTTCTCTGGCCCACTTACAGACAGAGAGAGAACGGGGATGGTAGAAGAGCCAGCTGGCTTTTAGCTCAGACTTAGAGGCTCCTGCACTAAGGTCTTAGATTGGAGTCTGTTGGCAGTGGCTCTAGTCTGTAGGGGCTGCAAAGCCAGCCAAGTTTCCCTCTGTGGAATGCCCCTCATGTAAAGGGATTCCCTGGCAGCACTAGGCTGGCAGCCCAGCTCCCAAAGCCCGAGCCATAAGGGATGCAAGGGGCGTTTCTGCGGAAGGCAGCAGCAGACATGCAGGGCGAAGGAAAAGTTGTGGCCAGAGTTACTGCTCACTGGCCATTCCGGGCAGCAGCTCCCTTGAGTTGTTGCAGCCTCTTGGGCTGCTTTAGGTCCTGCTGGGAACCTCTGTGTTCCCCAGCTGGACCCGACTGTGCTGAGCACACTGGGGCCATCACAGCTGTGCTTTACCCCAAAACTTGCAGCTCAAAGGGGGAGTTGTGGGTACCCACACAAAGAACTGTCCAGGACATGGTTACCTCAGGAGTGTAGGCCCTGAGGGCAGCACCTCATTCTCAGGCTCCAGGAGGGTTTCACACAAGGCTGGCATGTCCTTGATCCATGGAGTCTACAGCCAGGATTGGACACCCTTCTCCTGCACGCTCTGGCTCTGTCACAAGAGCAGACTTGTCCTTCCAGGCCCCTGGCCACAGACCGACCTGTGTTAGCGAGATGCACCTAGGAACACAATTTCTTGGGGGGGGAAGAGTTAGTGGGTCACATTCCCAGCAAGCCAGGACCTCCCCCTCTAGGATTTTCACCACTCCTGAACATTGTTGCCCCAGTCTGGAAAGAGCAGGGAAGAAAGGCAGCGCTCAGGTGGGATTTGCAGTGAACCAGTCTTACTTAGTGATTAGGGTGCTAACTTAGTGTGAAAGGCCCAGGTTAAACTCAACTCTGCTACCGCTGTTCTATGTACCCTTGGTCACATCCCTTACAGCTGGATACACTATGCTGTTTAGAAGCCAAGCCTCCATTGATTTCACACCTTTGAGCTTCTGGGCCTGAAATGGCTCTGTGCCTTGGTTTCCCCATCTTCACAATGGGACTAATCGCACTGCCCAACCTGACGAGGCGGAATACATTAGTGAGGCACTCAGTTCCCATGGTAGGTTAGGTTAGAGACGTATTCAGGAGAGGTGCAGAGAGCTAGACCTAGTGCTGCCATGGCTGAGCCAGCGTTAGCAGTAGTGGGGTATGTGTGCCGTGCTTTCTTGGGGCGGACAAGGCCTTGGGCATCCAAGCTGGGTGCCTGAATCATGATGTGTAAAATCAGGGGCCATTTTTTGAAAATTCAGCTGCCTACAGCACAGGATGACCCTGGCCTGGAGGAGAGGTGTGAGGCACTCAGCTGCTGCGCTGACAGGGGACCAGATACAGTGGATCCAATGAACGAGGTTTCAGGGGGTTGATCTCTCCCTACCAAGCTGCTCTTACTGATGATTTTGCCCAGGCTCCTGAAGCCACCGCAACGGGGGGCTTCACATTTGTGAGACACTGGGTGAGATTGATCATCGGCTCCGCTTTGCATCACGCCAGTGCCAGGGCTTTGCTGAGCATCATCAGGAGTTAGCACGATGCAGCCCTGAAGCAGCACACTTCCTCCCTAGGCGCCCAGATTCTGATCTTCCTTCTGCTCCCTACACCCCACCACTGGAGCCCACGGGTGTAAGACTGGTAGAAGTGTGCAGCAACTCCCTCAGAAGTCCAGGTGCCCCCCCCCCAGCTGAGTTGCAGAGCACCCGCAGCTGGCAGCCTGTGTTTCTAAGGGTGGTGCACATCTGCACGGGTCTCGGTGCACATAACAAAATTTATTCCCCATGGATGGAAAAGATGAGAGGGAACCTGCTGGAGAGCCAGACAGCACTGTCCTGGGAGCTAGGAGGGGCCTTCCAGCCCTTCCCTCTGGGACATACCACTTTATGCTTTCCTTTCTCTGCAGGCTGGGACTGCTCCGTCCATGCTGCCCCAGGCTTCAAAAGACCCCAGTGTCCCTTCTGAGTGCAAGCCCTGCGTGCTCTCACAGCCAGGCAGTGAATGGGAGAGCAGATCCATGTGGAGGAAAAGGACAAAGCTGCCGGAAGGTACAGGGTTGTCCAGCAGCTGCAATACAGGAGGCTGGTGACAACCTTCCCCCACCACATCCCTGGGGGATCTCCAGGGGAGACAGGGATCAGCTGAGTCTAGAGAAAAGCATCCGCAAGCCTGTCAAATTAGGGTGATACGGGGCATCTCCTCCTTTCCAGCCACCTGTTCCCACCCCTCCTCTTTCCAGCTTGCGCAGGAAAAGGGAATCAGCACAGAACAGCATCTCTGCAGCCAGTGGGGGGGGGGGGGGCTCAGTGTGGCTATCTCAGCTGGGCCCTGTCATCTGGCGTGTCAGAGCACCTCAGAGTCCTTAATGGGTTTAGCCTCACAATCCCTCCTGGGAAGAGGGCAGTGATTCCCCCAGCTGCTGCTGGGGACACTGAGGCAGATCAGCTAAGCGAGTTGCCCAAGGGCACAAGGAAGCATGATGGCAGAGCAAATACTTGGACTTAGGTCTCACAAATTGTAGCCTAGTGCCCTGGCCCCTGGCCCAGCCTATTTCTCACATGAGACAAAGGCTCACGGGATACAGGAGCCCCCCACTGGGTAGTGCTGCAGCTGAGCTAGGGTGGCTGAGGATGTTGCCAGAGGCAGCTCCTTCTTCAGGGCCAGCTGACCCTCCCATTCAGCCAGCAGGAGTAAACAAAGGATCTGGAAAATAAGCTGCCCCAAACAAGCAGAGATTGTGGCTCAAGGTCCCACTGGGCTCCTGAGAAAATAACCCTCAGCTCTTCATCCATAGGCCTCAACCTGCACTGTTACTACAAATGGGGTAACTGAGGCATACAGCGGGGCAGTCACTTGTTCCAGGTCACCGGAAGAGCCAGACCTAGGACCCTGGAGTCCAGGCTCACAGCCCAGCCCCTGCCAAGGGATGTTCAGAGGCTCCATGCCGGCCCAGCAGCCTCTTCCCCACTGCAGACTGCACAGAGGGGCAGCACAGCTGCTCCATGGCTTAGGGGGTCTGCAGGGGCTGACAAGGAGGATGTCCCACACCCCAGCACTGCTCCAGCCACTTCTGACCCCTGGGCTCTGGACGCAAGGCATGCCAAGGATGTGTCTGGGGCTTATCGCTCCAGTGAGAGAGCTTCTCCCTCCACATGTCTTTGTCTGCATGGGATGGATGGTGCCAAACCAGAGCCCATTATCCCTGCAGCTGCCTGATAAAAACTCGCCCAGCTCTGACCACCGGGCTGCAGCGCCATTAATCTCTGACCGGCCAGCTCAGGGTGACAGTCATGGGGCAGGCAGTTAGGTCCTGCGTGGCTCCTGGGATAATGGCAGGTGGGGTCAGAGGTCCTCCAGCTGACAGCCACGGATGAGCTGGCAGAGGAGAGCCACAAATCTTCCCAGAGGGAGCTCGGGGTGGAGGAGGGCAGGTCCCCTTCTCATGACACGGCCCATCAGCTCCGGACCAGCCCCTGGGCACGTCTGCAAAGGGTCACCCGCTCGTGGCCACTGCCCCGCCTGTGCTGAGGCTCAGAGCGCGCCTCAGAACTTCTAAATGGTCATTGCCATGCATCCGGGCTCTGCACACAGTGCATGGTGGGAAAAGCCAGCTCCAGGAGGGGCCAAGCCCTGTGCTGGGAGGGGACCCAGCAGCACCAGACACAGCAGGTGTTGCTGCTTCCTGGAGAGGCAGGTGAGAAAACCTGGGGGCCATCTCAGGGCCCGGGAAGTGGCACCTCCGTGTTGGGTTCCCTGCCCTGACTCCCTGGCCCCTGGAGCTGCCATGCTGTCCATCTGCACAGTCTGCAAGGGGGCAGAGGCTGCTGGTGCAGCATGAGCCCAGAATCAGCCCTTGGGAAGGGCCAGGATAGTGCCCAGCCAACACTAGGGCAGCCACAGCCAGGCTATGCTAGAGCCACTAGGCCGGGGGGGGGGTCTGTGAGTCCATCTGGTGCTAGGCTGGATACACAGAGAGCTGTTGGGGTGTGCAGGTTGGGGGCAGAGAATCAGGGAGTAAGGGGCAATCTTTTGCAGCAGGGGAGTGACTGTACCCCACTGGGGGACATTGTTGTGCGTTTTGTGGGGCAGGGGCAGGGGGAAAGGGTTTAACCACATGGACAAGGCCCTGGTTATTCCCGGGGCTCGAGCGATTTCTTGGTAGCCGTCCTGCTGAGACCAACCGCATTGCTGCTCAGCAGGGATTCCCGCAGCCTGCCCCGGGAGTGGGGTCAGGCCAGAGGTGCCCTTCAGGGCTCCCCGGGCCTCAGCTCAGCTAGGCGTGATGCACAGGCCAGGGCCGGCATTGTCGCGCTGCCTTCAGTCAAGCTCCAACTCCCACTGCACTGAGAGGAAGGGCACCGTGGGCACAGCCCGGTGCCCTGAGACTGCAGGCCCGCCCCTCTCCGGTGCCCCACACACCGGTCCCTGACGGGCTCTTGCTGTGCTGTCCCCTCGGGGTGCGTGCCCAGCAGCCCAGCCATTCCCAGGAGCCCCCGCGCCTGGCCTGGGGAGCGCCTGGCTCTCTGGGCGGCGGGCAGGGCGGATGGTCTCCATTAGCTCCTCAGTCTTGCGAGGATAATGCATTGCCGAGGCGCGGCTGTGCGGCTCGTTTGGGCAAGGGGAGGGGGCGGGGGAGGCGGCGGGCGCCAGCAGGGGAGCGGAGAATGAGGATGGAGAGGCAGGCATGGAGCAGAATGCAAATGAGGAGCCCAGGGCAGGCTGGCCAGCGTGGGGGGTTGGGAAGGAGGGGAATTGAGGGGCTCACCCCCAACAGCTCCTCAGCTCCCCCTTCAGCCAGGGAGCTGGTAACGAGGGGCCCTTGCTGTACGGACACAAGCCCGTCCGTCCCCTCCTCACCAGTGGCCAGCCCCGGTGCTGAGGGTCACGCCACTCGCCCGGAAATGCCGTATGGTGCAAGCTCAGCTCAGGCCTCTGGGCTCCCTGGCACTGCAGCCCCCGGCCAGTCTGGGAAACTGCCGAGTGCCGAGACAGGCACATGCAGGCGGGGAGAGGGGCGCTTGCTTAGGGGTAATCTGGACCATTGTGGGGGTCCCCCCAAGCTCCAGCACTGCTGCCCACCCTGCCTGCCCTGCAGAGCAGCGCCAGGTTCTCTCCTCTCACACCACCCTGACAAGCCCCCTGGCACTGCCTTGGTAGGCCTGGCTCCTCTCTCAAGCGCCTGCTGCCTTGCTGGTGGGTCCCACGCCACCTCCACAGCTCCTGCCTCTGCCTGCCGAGTGTGCCCTCAGCAGCCTCGCCCCAGGAGTCCCGCCATCCTCTCCGGCTGTGGCAAGGCATCAATCGGTGCTTCTCCACTGGCGCAAGCAGGGCAGATCCCACAGCTGGGGCCGGTCAGCGCCACACCACTGGACACCAGTCAAAGACCTGGAACTGGCCCAAGAAGCCCCGTGGAAGCTGGCCACCCCCAGCGGAAAGGGTGGGGGTAGCGTCCATGCAGCTGGCATGGCGAGGCAGGGAATGTGGGTCGAGCCTCTGGGGCGAATGCCCTGCCCTCACCAAGGAAGCCACGCACACCGGAGTGCATCTCAGATGTGAAGAGTCCACAACCAGCAACGTACACAGGACTCCACACACAGCTGGCCTCTCCAGCAGCCCATGGCACCCATGTGCCTGAGAGCTGGGCTGCTGGGCAAGGCTACCCAAAGCTTGCCCCTTCCCTTGGTGGGTCAGTGGGAAGACCTCCTTCCCAAGGACCTAGCTCTTAGGGAACACCCCGCCCTGGCTGGTTGTGGGAGACAAGGACCTGAGCCTTCAGGCCAGCCTGGGGTATCGTGGAGTTTAGGTCTGTACTGCTTGGAGAAGTGCCGTACCAGAACCCAGCAGGGGCAGAGACACCAGAGTGAAAAGTAGATAGATAGATTGTATGGGGATGGCTGGACGGGTAGAAGTGATGTGTGGGGATGAATAGGTGGAAAAGGAGTAGATAGATAGATAGATTGTATGGGGATGGCTGGATGGGTAGAAGTGATGTGTGGGGATGAATAGGTGGAAAAGGAGTAGATAGATAGATAGATTGTATGGGGATGGCTGGATGGGTAGAAGTGATGTGTGGGGATGGATGGGTGGAAAAGCGGTAGATAGATAGATAGATCCCATCTGTCTCTAGCTTTCCCCTCCTTTCCTTCTGTTTACAGCTTGCCTGAGTCCTCAGTGTGAGAGACAGAACCTGCCTTTCTCTCTCTCCCTCTCCCCCCACCAGCCCAGAATACTAATTACTGCAAGCTGGGGAAGAGGTTTATTTTATTTTTCTGTCATTATCGCCCGGGAACGCTGGAGATAATGGGAACAGCGATCGACATTGGAGGCCAATATTTCATGTGTGCTCCGATCGCGGGGACGGGGCCCAGACAGTTATATTAAGACCCGACCGGCGCGGCATTCTAATCAAACACTTCTTGCAGCAAGAGAAGTAATGGGGGGAAGGGGGGTGAGGCGCCAAGTGGGACGTATTAAATCGTACCAGTGGGCAACAATAGTAAGAAGGTGGGCAGGAGAAGGGGGGATCCGGCAGACCCCCGGCTGCTTCCCACACAATAGCCAAACCCAGCAGCACCGGAGCTGCTGAGAGTCTTTTAATTTCCCATTAAAAGGCCTCCCCTGCCCCAGCCCTCTGGATCCCACCCTTCCTCCCCGCTCGCAGCTGTGCCCCCCAGGGGGAGAGAGTGCTGCCCTTTGCCCTCGGCCTGCCCCCCCCACCCCGGGAGGCCAGGGTTTGACCCCTGCGCTGACCCTGCCATGTGAGCGGAGGGACAGCTGCAGCGCCCGGGGCGCGGCCGGCCCCCAGAAAGTGGCGCGGGGTCACGGGGGGTCGGGCGCGGGGCTGTGTGAAACTCCCCCCTGGCCTTTTGTGAGCCCAGCCGCAGGGGGGGGTTAGTTCCACAGGCGACTCCTGTGTCTGCCGAGAAAGGGGCCATTATGGATGGGAGAAAAATACACTGTGCGGGATTCTTCCCTCCCGCCATCGCCATGGAGACCGGGAGGCTTTCCTGACTCATGCACGGAGGGGGGACACCTCTAACAATAACCCCACTGCTCTGTGCCCTCCCCTCACCCCCCCACCAGGGCAGCCCGTGACAGAGCCAGCCCCTCCTGGCCGGCTTGTTCCCCAGCCCCCACGAGGTGCTGAGCACCGCTAGTGCTCCTCCAAGCCAACGGGAGCTCCAGGGCTCAGCGCCAGGCAGGAGCGAGCCTGCTCCTCCCACCATGTAGGAATTGCCTAAGGGGTCACATCCAGCCAGCCAGGGCCCATTGCTTGGAAGGGCGATCCAAGACACCCAGAAGAGACCCTTGCGCCCTCGCTAATGCCCTGGGTACAACTCAAGGGGTCCTGTGAGCCGCCCCAGCCACGCACACCAAGCCCGCGCTCGGGTGTAGCAGCTGGCATCTGGAGGCGAGGCCAGGCCTGGGGTCAGGCTCCCTGGCGAGCCAGCGACCTGGGCCGCCTGCAGCATCTGCCGCTCGCGCAGAGATCGGGGGGCAACGGAGCTTCCATCTAGGCTGGGTTCTGTAATGAATCCTGCACCTGGATTCGTCCCGCGACCTGGGGCTGATCGCACAGCCGGAGCCGAGTGCCAGGAACTGGACGCTCTGACCTCAGCCCTGCCTCTGTCTCGGGCTGCCGGCTCCTCAGCTTCCGTGGCCCCCCTGCAGGTTTGCCACCACAAGCAGTGGTTTGGGGGGGACCCACCCTGAGCAGACTCATCAGGCCCTGGTTCGCAGAGGGCAAGTGCTCTGGCCACTTTCAGGCATTTTTGGAGGGGCAGCCGATGTCACAAGCCACGCTGACAAATCTGGCCTGGCAAGTGGCTTGCCCATTTGAAAGCAGCCATGCGCTCCTGAGCTGGGGGGCTGAGTGCAGCAGTGACCCGGTGCTCTGGCTCACACGACACCTTGGAGGGGCAGGGGGGTTCCGTTTTGAGATGGGAGGCGCCCCAGCACAGCACTGGCATCCCAAGTGAAACCAGCTGCCTGGCTGCTGTCTGAGCCCCCAGGATAGGGACACAGCTGATCCCCTGCCAGCGATGGCTGGACACATTGCAGCCCGTTCCCGCCCTGGGTGGCGTTTGGAGAGCTGGTTCTCGGAGCCTGTGGAGTGCGCATGGGGAGCTCTGTGGCACGTGCCTCAGGGTGCACAGCATGGCAGGGGCACCCCAGAGCCCAGAGAGGTCCTGCTGCTCTTTGCAAGAGCTGGGACTATGCCTGCTCCCCTGGGCTCATCTGCTCTGCACCTTTCTTCAGCTACTTATCGGCATTTCTACCAGCAGCTCCTGTCAGGCACTGGGCCCCCATGGTGCTAGAACAGAACAGTCCCTGCCCCAAACAACTTGCAATCTGCCTCTTGCTACAAGCCCTGCAATGGTGTAAGCTGTCCTGTCATGTGTCTGTGCTCTGTTAAATAGCTGGCGCGCTCTTCCCCAGAGGCAGCTGCATCCCACCTGTACAGCAGGTCAACTGATGCCGGATTGGGGTCCTCCAGGACGGCCACCCCTGTAGAAATGCACAATGGTCTTGCTGACCGGTCACAACTGCTGTGTCCTCATCTGTCTGCTGCCCTCTGCTGGTTGGATCAGGACTGCACATAAGCCCCCTACTGCTCCCAGCTAGTGGAGATTCTCCTTTTGCTCATGTAGGAGAGGCCTCCCCAGAGCACGTGGAAATGAGCTTTGTTGCTACAAAGTGCTGGGCATGTGGCACAGCGACAGGCAGGGAGTACGACTGATGATACGCCACCTGCTTCACCTCCCTGGGGTTCACAGATTGAAGGAATGCTGGGGGAGAGCCCCATTCCCCCAGCTGGAACCGGGGTATGCCTGGCACGGGGCCCTGGCTGAGACCATGTAAAACTGAGCCTGGGTAGCAGCCAGGGACCATGCAGCAGGCTGAGAATTGGAGGTGGAGGGAAGGGAAGGGAGGGGAGGAGAGAGGACTGTTGGGCTCAGTACCCCCCACTGCCCACAACCCCAGGAGATGGGAGCAAGGTCCTGTCCTGTCCTATGCCACCATCCCTCCTGATCGACAAATTACTCCGTGAAGCTCAGCCCTAATCCTACCTCTTCCCATTCACTTTGAAGGCCTGTCCGCCTGCACTGCCCATCACCTGGCAGCCACTGCCTGGGGCACCCCACAGAGATACCCCCGCTGGGAGAGAACCCCCCTGCCAAGGGCCAGGCGCTCCCACCCACCCCGTGAGCACCTTCTTGCTCAGCACCAGGGAATCTATCAGAGCAGCCCACAGGGGGCTGGCACCACCTCCATGCAAAGGGGGCAGGGCTTCTCAGCCCCTCCTGCGCTGGCTGCCCTACGCCTGCTGCCCACAGGTCTTGCTGGCCTCCCCAGCCCTTATAAGCTGGGCCTGGAGGCAGCCTGCAAGGCGAGGGAGGGCTGCAGACTGCCTCTGGGTAATGAGCCCTACAAACACCTCCAATGATGCCACCCACACCCCCGCCCCCCGGCCAAGGGCAATGCACAGCCAGCCCCTGCCTTGGGGCCTGACTGCCAAGACTGCCTGGGGAGGGAACGGGGCACCTGGTGCAGGCACAGGACTCCTGGTTCTCCTCTGCCAGTGATTGTGCCCAGGGCACCGCCCTGCTCTGTGCCTCCATTTCCCCATACATACAAAAGGAGGTTACTTCCCCAGCTGCCAAGTGATGTCCCCAGCTTGCCTCTTCGGGGTGGGCCTGTCTCCATGGCAGCTCCCGCGCCAGGGCAGAGTGTGCAGCAGGGGCTTTTGGGGCCAGTGGAATGCCCCCCGCCCGCTCTTTGCAATGGGAGCAAGAGCAAATCTGCCCCAACTGCCGGGGTGGGAGAAACGCAGTGACTACTGCCAGGCTCCACAACCTTGTGCTTGCCTGGGTGGGCGCGGGACCAGGCTCAGAGCAGGGCTGGGGCAGGCAGGAACCCCACAGGCCCCTTCCCAACCTGGGGGTGGCTCCGCCTTCCCCCCCCACACCCTGGGCTCCCTGCCCCTCTCCTCACGCTGATCAGGAAGGAGTTAAGGGTGCCATTTAAGTCCCGTTCAGAGGAGTAACGAGCAGCTCCCCCAGCCAGGGTGTTTCTCTGCAGATTAAGCAGCAATTTGCATAGCCCCTTTATTCATCTTCATGTCCCCCGCTGCAGCCGAGCACCACCCACGCCAGCGCTTGACAAATGGGCTCACGGCGCAGCAGGCCGGGGCAGTGGGGCGACGTTAATGGATCGCCGAGGCGGGAAGCAGCCTGCTAGTCCCACCTCACTGGCAGGCAACGGGGCAGGGAGAGCACAGGGAGCCATTGGGGTGTCTCGGCCATGCTGGGGTAGGGCCCTGGGCTGGGGACGGGTCTCTCTGGCCTGTTGGGGGCAACAGGGGAAATGTGGGGCTAGGGCACTGGGGGGTCCGGCCAGGGACTCACTCCCATTGGCTCCATGAGGGGCAGGACCACATGGGACCCCTGTGCCAGCCCCAGCCAACGCTGATGGGAGCAGGAGGAAGGAGGTGTTTGGAGCTGCAGAATTGTGGGGCTGGGTCCCCCGGGATTGGAACAGGCCCATGGGGTAGGAGTCGGGGAGAAGGAGATCAGGTTCCTGCTGCAGGAGGGATCCTGACAAGGCTGGGCCAAGGACCTGCAAGTCCAGCCCAGTCACAGGCCCTCGAGTGCTGACATGAGGCAGCCGATGGAGCTTGGCCTGGTGCAGGGGGGGCTGGGAGCAGGGTGGGTGGAGGGAGCTGCTGGGGAGGTGAGGACAAGGGGTGGCAGGGGAGCTGCTGCAGGCAGATGTTTCCAGGATCTGGGCTGCAGCCACATCTCCCCTGGGCTGCCCTCTCAAAGCCAGCCTGGGGAGGCAGAGACTCAGAGGCAAAGCTGGGGCTGAGTGGACAGGGAGGCTCTCAGGCCAGGCCCAGCTCAGACAGGGACCCCGCCCTGCTAGCACTCCCTGCAGCGGGCAGTGGTGGCTGAAAGCGGTTGCCTGGTCAGAGTTTGCCCCAGATCCAGCACCTCCAGCCACTTCTAGACCCACCCAGCAGAATACAAGCATGGAGGGAGGAAGGAGCCACTTACATCCCCCAGAGTTGGGGCCACCCCTAAGTGAGGGGATGGGCCCAGAGAAGTGGAGGGGGAGGAGGCTCCCAGCCAGGCGGAGATGGCACCAGTGCCCCTCTTGGCCCAGCCAGGGGCCTGCAGAGCCTGGAGAGGGAAGCTGGGGACCCTGTGCTGACTGGGACAGAGCCTGGCTTGTCTGCACAGCACCAATTGCCCTGGGCAGGATGAGGTACACAGGGAGGGGGCAAGTGGAAATGGCTCTTTGGGGCCGTGCAGCTCAGCTGGGGTTCAGGTCCCTGGAGAGAGGCACGCTGGCAGACTGAGCTGGGATGAAATCAGAGCTGGTGGGTGCTGCTGGGGTCTCGCTGGTTCTGGCGGAGACACAGCACAGGGCCCTCAGGAAAGCTGCCCTAGCAGGGCCAGGGGTTTGAGGCCCACAGCTGAAAGCAGCCCCACGCCTGCACAATGCAGTGCCTGCCTCAGGAGCGGGGCCGTCCCGGCAGCAGGAGGCTGCAGAACAGGCAAAGCTGTGCCACTCGCTGGGGGACTCGCGCGCAAAGTGCCAACCAGCTCCCCCTCTGCCTCCAGAGCCTCCCGCGCAGCCAGGCTGGGGCAGAGCTGTGCTGCAGCCCAGATGAGTAGCACCTGTGCCCCTGCGCCAGCCCGCTCTGCTGGCCCCTGGACTCGTGGGCTCCAGGTAGCAGCAGCAGCGCCACATTACAGACCTAAAGCTCTCCCCCCTCCTGGCTCCAGGGGATGTCTCCCTGCGCAGGGGAGGCGCCTTCCAGCCCCACCCCCAGGGCACTATAGGCTACAGGCAGCAGCTGTGGCTGCGCCAGGCGTCATGGGGAAGGTGGGGACAGCAGGGTACCCCAATGCACTCTGCTCACTCTGCATCTTTGGCTGCAGCACAGTCAGTCTCCAGCTTCCCCACACACTCAGGGCTGGCCTCCTCGGCTCCTGGCACCAACAGGCTCCAGGCCACACACCAACCCAGACACATAGGGCCTCTACACCACTGCCAGCACCACTCCCCTTCCTCTCCCTGCTCTGCCCACAGCTAGAGCTTCCTTCCTGGTTGGGGGCTGCATCCCTGCTCCCAGGCCAGCCGTTCACATGGGGAACTCATTGCTGCAGTGGCGACTGCTTCGTTCTCCACAGCCCAGCTCTGTGCCTGTCGGGGCACTGGCCCACCGGCTGCCTGAGGTCAGGGGACACCCCATGCTGGGGAGGCACAGCTGGAATGGAGGAGGGTTCTTTGGAAACTCCAGGGAGGCTCCAGCCCAGCGCTGGAGGAAGAGGAGCTGGCAGGACGGGACAGGACCACAGGACTGTGCAACAAGCAGCCACCAGGGGGAAGTGCCCCCTGCTTGCAGAAGTGCCAGGAGGGGGCTATGGGGCTGGCGATCATGGACCAGGCCCCCACCCCGGATTCCCCCACCTCAGGGACTCCACTGAGCGCTGCTTGCCCGGGGCTCCTCCGCCCCCACCCGGCAAGGCCGAGGGGCTGGGAGGGGCGAGGGCGCTTGACGTTAATTGATCGGAGCGGCTGCTGGTGCCTTATCTCTCCCCTTCTCCTGCGGATAGCGTGTCCGCCGGAGTGCGCGGGGTCGGTGATTAATAGGGGCCATCACTCACTGTCCGGGCCGGCTGAAAGGCAGCGGGGGGGTGGCCCTCCCCACCACTGAGATAACAAGCAGCAGGAATAATGAGCGGTGTCACTCCACTTTTCATTTTGATGGAAAGTCATTACGGGCGTCAACGCCGGCGACAAAGAGCCATGAATCAACTGCTCTGCTATGAAATTAAACCTGAATCAGCCCCGCGGCTGCCCCTCAGCCTCACCCCAAAGCGGGAGGGCGCAGCAGGGAGGGGGCATTTGCCAGCACTGCTGGCCCCACATGCACCAGCTGGGCACTGCAGGCTGGCAGCTGGCCGTCTCGCTGTGACGGCAGTGGCTTGGTGGAAGGGCGCCTGCTGGGGCGGAAGGTTCACTGGGCCAGCCCACAGCTCGCCTGACCCTGGGCCCATCGCTGCTCTTTTTGGGCGGGGGGGACGACGGACAGACTCTAGGAGAGGTACAGGGGGTCTGCCCTGTGCAGGGGAGGGGCCAGTGTCCTGGTCAGACACACAGGGGAGGGGTCTCTGCCCTGTGCAGGGGAGGGGCCAGTGTCCTGGTCAGACACACAGGGGAGGGGTCTCTGCCCGTGCAGGGGAGGGGCCAGTGTCCTGGTCAGCTGCGGCGGGTGAGAGAAGAGGGGCAAGAGCCCAGTGAGACACTGCAGGCCAGGCCAGAGCAATCAGGCAGTGAATTCACATGTGGGTGGGATGGGTGGAGAGTAACAGCTCCCCCAGCTTTATTCAACTGCCCATCCGGGCTGCACAGAACCCTGGGAGGGGTAAGAGGCGGTTCCCAGCCTTTGCCGGTGCAGGTCTGCTCCTTACACTGCGAGCAACGAATCAGCAAGCCCAGGCTGGCAGCACCCCGGGGAAGCTGTCCCCCACTTGCGTCCCGGGACCGTGGCTCTGTGCTGCTGAGGGGGCAGCGTCGCGGTCACAGGGAGGCGCCCATCAGATTCACAGGTCGGCCCCCGTACCGTTGGGAAATGTCCACTTCGATCTGAAAGGCAGGGCCGCAGGATCAGGCCCGGGGCGAGGCTACTGGAGGAGCAGGCGCTCCGCATGGGGAGAAGTGCTCAGGACAAGGACAGCCCGTTACACCGGCCAGGGGCTGTCGTGCGTGAAATCCAGCTCGGGCCAGGGGCTATGTGGGAGAGAAGGCGGGGGCCATGCGGGCCAGATCTGACGGGGGTCACAGGGAGGGGAGGGGGGCTGTGTTGTGAGCTCTGACTGGGAGGACCCACGTCATGGGGGCAGGCCCGTGCAGGTGAGATCTGAGGGGGCGGGGGGCCCCATGTGGGTGAGACCTGACGGGGGCTCCACCTCCTGGAGCCAGGCCCCACCCAGCCATCCATGTCCCCGGGTGCCACGGCCCTTCCCTGTTCCTCACCAGTTTCTGCAGCTCCTTGGTTCTCTCCCCCAGCAGGTCGAGTTTGGGCTCGAGGGCGGCCTGCTCCTCCAGTGCCCCCTGCCGCTTCTGCGCCGCCAGCTCCTTCTTCAGCACCAGCAGCTCCGCCTGCTTCAGCTTCTGGCGGAGGAGCTCGCTCAGCCGGTCCACGTACCTGCCCCGCGAGCAAGACTGAGGCCGTCAGCCCCCTCCCAGCTTGGGTCGGTCCCCTTCAGCCCCACCCAGAGCACCGCCTCCACAGGCTGGCCCCCAGCGAGCTTGGCCCATTTCCCCTCACCCCGAGTTAGGGTCACCTCCCTCGAGGACGCAGCTCCCCCGCCGCAGGACAGAGCCCCCCACGCACCTCGGGGACGCCAGGATCAGGAAGAGGTGCTGCATCCGCAGGCTGGTCAGCTGGCCGATCAGCTCCCGCACAGCCGCCGCCATGGCCACCACCTTCCCCAGGGTCTGGCCCTGCAGGACGGGCGGGGCCAGCTGGAACTGGCTCACCGACACCACGTCAGCCTCCTCGCCCATTTCCACCAGGCGCTGGGACAGGAAGGCCTCCAGCTGGGGAGGGAGGCAGGGAGTGGGGAGCAGGCCTGGGCGCCCCGCCGGATGCAGAGCCTGGCCCTGGGAAGCCCTTCTGCCCCATGGAGCACAGGGAGCTGCTGCAGGCTGGGGGGCACTGAAGGGGCCTGGAAGGCTCTGGAGGGCACTGTACTTATATGATGAACCCCCAGAACCTCCGCAGGCTTCAAGCTGCAGCTCATCCCAGCCAGACAGGGCGGGCCCTCGGCAAGGGGGGCCCAGGTGCTGCCTGTCCCCAGAGCGCTGCCCTCCTGCATCAGCTACACAGGCCCAAAGGCTGCAAGGTCCCAGAGAAAGCAGCTGCCCAGGCTCCCATCTGGGACCAAATGGGTCTGGCCAGATGACCGGCTCCCAGAGTGCTGCTGGGAGCTCTCCCATGCCATGCTGGGCACCAGGGGCCACTCCCGCCCCCAGCCAGCTGGAACAACCTCTCGGGACTGTTGTGAGTCCTCTGGGGGGTGGAGGATGATGGTTAGAGTGGGAAAGGGGGCATCTGGATTGCTGGATTCTGATCCCCACCGGGCAGGGGCCGGCAGAACCAGAGGGGCCAGAACACAGGCTCCCAGGTTCTATTCCAGGCTCTGCCACTGAGGCAGCATGTCTCACGCTGACCCGTGACTCGGTTTCCCCAGGTGTCAAAGAGGGATAGCCGCCTGCCCCACTCCCCCTCACTTCTGGGTGCTAAGCCCTGTGCCGGGATACCTCCATCAGCTCGTCAATGAACTGGCTCCGGGTCTCGGGGCTCTCCAGGAGGGTCAGAGCATCAGGCCCTCGGGCGACGCCGTCTGGGACTGCAGAGAAGCACGTGGGGTAGAGTCTGGGACACTGGCAGTGGGGCAGGAGGGGTACCTCCTTCAGCAGCTGCCAGGGGTTTGCCCCCCTGGGAACCACATTGTTTCACGTCGCGGCCCCTCACCATGGGGCTCCATGTGCTCTCTGGGGGCAGAGGCCCAGAGAGCACCTTGGGGCCCCGCTGCCCCGGCCAAGTCCCCCAGGGAGCAGGCAGCCCAGGACCCTTCTGCATTCAAAGCCAATGGGAACCCGGCGGCCTGACGCAGGAAGTGCCATCCCCCGGTGCCCTCTAGTGGTCACCTGGTTTTCATTCGGCGCTGACTCCACCCTCCGGCCAGGGCCAGGGCCAGGGCCTGACCCCCCTCCCCACCCCCCACCCCGGCCCAGGAAGAGCTCTGCTGGCCCGACTCGTTTGGGAATCTCAGCTCCCACTGTCGCGTCACTCCGACACGCCCCAAGCCCCGCCAGGGAGGCAGCCCCCCCACGGCGTACCGGCACCTACGTCTCAGCTCAGCTTGGAGAACGGGAAGCAAAACAGACTGGCACAGGGCCAACTGGGGTCGGCAGAGGTTATGGTCCCCTCTGCAGTTCCCAATGACATTCTCCCGCCGTCTCCATCCCACCCGCCCGCCTCACTGTGCTCAACTGCCCCAAGGCTCCAGGGAGGCAGAGAACAAGCCCCTTACCCTGGATGCCAGCCTCCAGCACCGTGATCTGCACCGGGTCACCGCCATCTCCCCAGTCTATCCCGTCAGCGCTGTCACCCTGCAGGGAGTCACACGGCCTCCTGTGAGAACGGGCGCTCTGCCCCACAGTGCCAGGATGGGAGCCCGGAGCTGCCCTCACCTCACCAGAGAAGCGGCCGAGAGCTAGCATGTCCCACCAACAAACATATCACAAACGGCATTACATAGGATTAGCCCCATTTCAGAGATGGGGAAACTGAGGTACGGGGAGGGGCGGGACACTGGCTTGCCTGAGGCTTGTGGCAGTGCTGGGAAGAGAACCCAGGTCTAAGACCTGGTCCTGTGCTCTAGCCACTCAGCATCACTGCCTGTACAGTCTATACCTTCCCCCAGAGTCCCAGCCAGACTGGCTACAGCCCAGCTCTGCCTCAACAGGCAGGGTAGCCATCTGGCCGGTGGAGGGCTGAGGGGTACAGCACACACCCACCTCTGGGTCAGGTTCCAGCGAGATCCCCCAGTCCACCTCCTCGGCTTGAGCTCTGTCCTCCCCAGAGAGGCCGTAAGCAGCTCCCATGGGGGCAGGTGAGGACTGCACCTCAAAATCCCCCCAGTCAATCTGCAATGAGAAGAGCAAGGTGCCCCCCGGAGGAGCTCTCACTGGCACCTGCCCTGGAGACCCCAGAGCACGGGCCGGCCGGCCTTTGTGCTCTTGCGGGTGCACAGCTCCAGGCTCTCTGCCCCATGGATACACCTCACCGCTCGCTGCTCTGGACCCCCCGGGGGCTGCCCCTGCTTGCTCTGGAGCGCACTGCCCCAGCACCCCCTTCGCGCCACCCCAGACGCTGCACATCAGACCAGAGTCCTGGAGGAGCAGCCGGTTCTTGGGGCACTCCAGCAGGGTAACCCTGTGTGTACACTGCACCCAAGGACCCCAAAGTGCTGGGGATTCCCTACCCCACCCATGAAAAGCAGCCACTTCTGGGGCAGAACCAGCACCCAGCACCGCCTACAGTGCTGGGGGGAACTTTCCAGCCCAGGACACAAAAGCAAAGCCCAGACCAGGTCCTGGGAGCTCCATGCAGAGCAGAGAGGACCCAGTTTGCTCATATCTCTACCTGCCAGCGACCTCCTGGGATGAACTTCTCCCCTTGGGGGAGCATTTGCACTGTGTCTGCCCCGCTGCCCCCTGCCAGGAGTCCGTGGCTGCCCCACACGACCCCCCTGGGGCAGGAAGGCCCTCCCGCCTCGGGCCAGAATCTGTTCTAGTTGATGGCAGCCTGGCCAGCACCTACCACGTCCTCGTCCTGCGGCTGGGGCCCCTCCTCTGCCAGGGGGCGCTCCACAAGCGTGGGCTCCACCCCCCTCCTCCACTCGTAGACGGTCGTGTTCCCACGCGCCTGCACATGTCGTAACAGGGGCACCACCTGCTCCGTGGAGCTGGAACACACAATTACCAGGGCAGCACGAGAGCAGCAGGGGGCAGGGGTGTTGAGCTGCACCCCCAGCTGGGGGCACACGGAGGGCTGCTGTCTCTCCTGGACCGGATACCATTGCCCCAAATGGCGTCTGGCCAGGGAGAGTTGGCAAACTAGCCACAGCTGCAGAGCCCTGGACCAGTGGCAGGACCCTGACTGACAGCAGTGCCCCTGGGGCTGGGGGGACCCCAGAGGGGTCGCCTGGAGGCCAGGACCAGTGGGGCCAGCAGAGCCAGTGGCAGGCTGGCAGCAGGGCCTGGGCACGGGGAAGCCGGGTGCTACTGCATTCCCTGCACTCCTACTTCCCACACCGGATGCCTTTTCCCTTCCCTGGCTCTGCTCCGGCGAGCAGCAGCCACACACACAGCCCCGAGCACCCGCAGCCCTGGGGGAGCAGGCTGAGGGTCTGTGCGACCCGGCTGCAAGAGAACTGGCAAGGACCCAGCTCGACACTCGGGCATGGAGGTAACGATTCCTTCTCCTGCCCAGGGCCGGCACCAAGGGGGAACAGGGAATCCCGGAGGGGCTTACCTCTCGCACACAAACTGCACGCAGGCCTGGTAGAGCTCGATGGCTTCCGAGAGCGCCTGGGCCCCAGCCCCAATTTCGGCCAGCAGTGCCGGCAGGTCCTTCACCAAGGCCAGCAGCTCCCGGCGCACATTATCCCCCTGCACGGTGAGAACAAGCAAGGTGCATCAGCGTGGGGACACAGGCCCTCGGCTTGTCAGCCTGCCCCAGCCCAGCAAGAGCTGCGCAGGCTGCAGAGTGGGGCCAGGGACACTCAGCAGCTCATGGCAGAGAGCAAGACCAGGAGACCATCCCTGGAGGCAGAGGGAGTGGAGGGGGCGCCCAGGCGTGCAGGTTGCAGAGCACACAGCAGACAGGAGCGAGTGGCTGGGACCGTCCCTGCTGTACACGGTGCTGAGCCTGCAGGTGAGGCGCGAGAGAGAGGCAGACGGATCTGCAGGTGGGCGGTGGCAGCAGGTATAATTCCATGGGCACAAACCTGGCACCAGCGGTGTGGGAAATGGCTGTCTCATCTGCTCAGGCTGCCTTCCAGGGAGCAGCCCAGGGTCCCGGCAAGAACCTGGGGTTTGGAAACTGGGCAGGCTCCTGGTGACTGGCCACTGGTAAGAGGCAGGGGAGGCAGAGCTGGGGGCAGGGCTGCTCAGGGCACTGGTGGCAAAGGCAGGACTGTGCAGGAGACTGAAAGCCCAGGGATCGAAGGGACCAGGAGAGGTGGAGGGAGCTGGAACCCTCTAGCAAAGGAGACACCCTACAGAGAGCTCAAGAGCTGGGGCTGCAGGGGGCATACTGCCCAGGAGGGCGCTAGGAGATCAGCGCAATGCACAGCAGTGTGTACACCTCGCTGAGGGTACACGGTGAGCGCTCCGTGGGGCTAAGGCTGCACCCCCGCTCCCCAAGCCGGCCCGGCCGCGGGGGCACATGACAAGCGCTGGGTGGGGCTAAGGCTGCGTCCCTGCTCCCCAAGCCGGCCTGGCCCCGGGGGCACATGATGAGCTCTGGGTGGGGCTAAGGCTGCGTCCCCGCTCCCCAAGCTGGCCTGGTCCCGGGGTTGCGTGATGAGCACTGGGTGGGGACTCACAGTGATGCCGTGCTGCTTGCAAGAGGCATAGAAGCGCTCCCGCATCTCGGCGGCCCCCAGCTGGCACTCCTCCTCCTTGCGGCCGTACTCCTGCTGCAGCTGCCGGCACTTGCTGATCTGCTTCTTCAGCGATGGGACCTCGTAGCTCACGTTGCGCACAAAGAGGCTGGCGAGTTCCGCTGGGGCAGCAGGGGGGTAGACGGACAGACAGGAGAGCAGACACATGGGGCACTGTCCTGTCCCACACGGAAAGCCACGGCAAACGCTGGCAGGCACCCAGGCTATGGAGCTGGCCTGCAGCCCCCCAAGGCAGGGGGCAGCTGGCCAGCAAGCCCTGGCCACAGGGGGATTCAGACCCCCAGCGCTGACCCTTGTCCCAGCCTTACCACTCGCTGCCAGTAAATCTAATTCCAGGGCTGCCCAACAGGCCAGGGGAGCGAAGACTCCCACGTGAGAATGGGCACAGTGCTCACTCCACCACTGCCCGTCTGCCCGACGCCGCTCCGCCAACGTGCCCTAGACCTGCCACTGCCATGGCGGTTCATGTGGCTGGCACAGAAGGGTTTTGGCTCGATGTGGCTCTGGGCATGTGCCTCGTTTAGGCTGACTGCAAAGTGCTAAGGAAGCGGGGATTGGATGCAGGGACTGGGCTCATGAGAGATCTGACACCTGCCAGCAGGGAGCACTGGGGACCTCGCATCACACAGACGCCATCCTCCGGCGGTCACACCCAGGAAAAAAGCAGCCTCTGGCGAAGCAACTGTCCCCAGGAGGCGAGGAGAGGCTGCCTTACCTAGGTAGGTGTTTTCCTTTTCATACAAGGACACGATCTCCTGCCAGTCCTAAGAGGGGAGCAGAAAAAGAGAGGCTGAGAAGATGGCAGATGCAGCCAGAGAGGCACAAAGCCCCCGAGCAGCTGGTCTGTGCAGTGCAAGAGCCCAGGAACAAGCAGCAGGGCACGTGAGCACACCTGGGTGGCAAGTCAGAGTTCAGTGCTTGGGAGCCTATCAGGGAACGGCAGTGCAAGCTTCTCCCGGGCCCTGGCTCAATGACAGTCCGGACTGAGACTCGAGAGACCTGGGTTCTAATCTTGGCTCTGCCACCAGCCTGCTGGGTGACCTTGGGCAAGTCACCACCCCACTCTGTGCCTCAGTCTTCTCATCTGTAAAAGGGAGCTGATGGTACTGCCTGGTGATGTAAAGCACTAGATATAAGCAGGGGTTGTTATTGCTCAGTTAATACAAGGGACCACTGTACAGGCATCCGAGAGAAACAGCTTTTACCTGCTGTCGACACCAGCACCCCACAGACAAACAGAAAAGTCTGCACATCACTCTCACATCCCGTCCCACCTCACCCCGACTTGCTTGGAAGGAGCAAATTCCAGGCCCAGCCCCACCACCCGGACCTGCCTCTGAGGGCCACTCACCTTCATGCGCTGGGACGAGTAGCGACCAAAGATGTTTTTACTGGAGGCCTCGGTCCCTTTAAGAATTTCCACGATCCTCAGGCAGTGAAAATAGTGAATGTCTGAAACAGGACAGAGCGCGCTCAGATGGCCAGGCCAGGGCAGCACAGGGGACACAACACTCAGTCACCAGGGGCATGGGGTGGGGATAAGGATCCTAGGTTCACTGTCCAGCCCTTAGTGTGGTACCTGGGGCAGTGAGAGGGGAGAGGGTTCGTGTCACTGGGTTGCCGTCTCCCTTCTAAGCCGGGATGCTGCTGGTCCCCAAAGCCCTGGGGGCTGGACTCTGGCGTTTCAGGCCCACTGCAATGGGCCTGGTGCACGGGAGAGGTGACTGGGGACAAGGAGGGGACCTCATCCCCAGGATGGACACATTCATGACCCCCATGGTACAGCAATCACAGCCACCAACCTCTTGGAGCACCAGGAAGCCGAGCGAGCGAGCAGGCCCCACGGGCGTAAACGCACCCTCGGTATGAACAGGATCCACCATTCCTGCTTCAGACGCCGGCGCCCAAGCCTGCATCAGGGAGACCCTCCCCACGCCCCCTGGCTGACCCAGCCCCACTCACAGGATCCTGAGAGCAGCTGCTTGATCTCCTCGTTCTCCGGCATGTCCTGAATGGCCGCGTTGATCTTCTCGCGGATGGTCAGCACGTGGCTCTGCCATTTCAGGTTGCAGTGTCTCCTGTCCACCAGCCAGTCTGCAGCAGGGACACACGGACACTAACCACCAGCGAGAGGGATGGGAGCCCAGATAAAGGGCACTGCTGGGAGGGGAGAAGGGAGGGCTCCCCAGTTACTGGCTCAGGGACGGGAGACCCTCACCTCTGAGCAGCTGGTGCAAACACAGCCAACATGGGCAATCGCTAACCTCTGGTGGCTGCTCAGTGCCCCTTCTGGGCAGGAGCTTCCTGGGGGGCTGCACCACAAGCTCCCCTGCCACCCGACTCCTTGCTGGCCAGCCCAGCAGAGGCACAAAAACTCCTGCCGTACCTCCCAGAGCGAGGAGGAGGCAGGCCAGTGTGCTAAGGGGCCCCCGCCCAACCTCTTCGGGGGACTGAGGGAGGACGCTAATCGCCCGGACTGTCAGACCAGCACCCCACTCGTACGCTGACCCTACTGATCTGCACAGCTCTGCCACGCTCCCGCCGGGGGACAAGGACAACAAACTCGCCTTGCTCCTCAGTTCTCCTGAAACCCAAAGGCAAGTTGTGCGCAGGCTGACAGCCCCCCGGCCCTTCTGCCCCCTGCAGCACATGCCCCTCCCTCAGGGCATAAACACGCACCCCACAGCCCCCTCCCTTGCCAGCAGAAGGCGGGAGAGCCGCTAGTGTCCTACCTAGCAGCTTGCTCGTCTGGATGTCAATCGGCAAATTCTGATAGTCCTGGTGAAAAGAGAAACATATTTCAACAACCAGGGAGATCGCAGAGTGAACAAAGCTGCATAACACAGATAAAGCCACAGCCTGGCCTGTAACCCTCCCCGTCCAATGCATCTGCCCAGCCACTCCCCAGCACCTGCCATCTGCCCGCACATCCTGCTCCAAGCCCAAGCAGTCTGTCTCAGACAGTCTCCAGCTCCGAGCAAACAATGCTCCCCTGTGCTTGGGTTCCATGTCCTAACAGCAGGGAAAGCTCTAGCCTGCCGTGGTGCTGATCCAAACCCGGATACCCTAGTCCCTGGACAGACAGATGTCTGGGGAGAACTCGGCATACATTGTCACTGCAGCACCAAATCCCCAGCGGGCACCACAAAGGCCGTCAGGACTGCATGACAGCAGGGAGAACGGGAACATGCTGGCTGGCTGCAGCCGCCAATGAGCAGGATGGCTGCACGGCCAAATGCATTGCTTGTGGCTGCAACAGCCCACAACATGCAGGGGTGAGTCCTTCAGTTATAACGCTGCCCTCAACTAGCAGCTATGGCGAGCCCCCCAAAACCTCGTACAGCTGAAAAGGCAAACAACCCCCACTGCCAATGCCTCCCCCCGACAGAGCAGTAGCATCGCCCTCATTTTCAGATGAGGAACAGAAGTGCCTTGCCAAACAACAGCAAATCAGCAGCAGGTAGACTCCAACCCCCTCTGGCCTACGCTAATTACTAGATCCTCCTTGCTCCACAGGCCTCCACATGCCTCAGTGCACATAACAAAATGTATTCGGCACATGGATGGAAAAAGAGTGGGAAGCCTGCGAGGGATCTCACAGCACTTAGCGCTAAAGGCAGACGTGTAGCTCTCCAACAACAAACAGCTCTACGCGTGTGCAAACAGAGTCAATACAGCCCATCGGTGTGTTTATGTTTGATTCCTCCAGCAGCAAAGCACAGAGGTTACTGCTTTCTCTGGAGGATCTGGCCTTACCTGGCTGCTGGGTACCTAGCGCTACATCTACACCAAAAGCAGGTGTCTCCAGAAGTTACTGGTGGAAGAGATGTTCCCACAAAGCTTGTTGACAGATTTGTGACTACGCAGGAAGGCGGATCCACCTTTTGACCCGCTCTGTCAACAAAAGGGCCCACACAGCATCTCCACGGCCTGATCAACAGTTTCTGCCGACAAAATGCATTTTGCGTGTAACTGCTCCACAAGCTTTGTCAACAAAACTCTCTAGCGTAGCCATCGTCTCAGTGGCAATTCCCATCGGAACCAACACAAGGCAGGCACCTTAAGTACCATTGGGATATGGGCCATGGGAAGAACGAGGCATGCAGATCAGAGCAGTGGTTCTCAACCTTTACCCACCGGGGGCCCGTTGAGCCGGTCCATAGTGGAAGACCCTTCCAGCTAACAGAGACCCCCTTCCCGTTTATCGGGGAAGGGCAGAACGGGGGCTGCTCCCTTCACCACCCCCAGCTCAAGAAACCAGGCCTCAGAGAAATGTATCTGAGGCCAACCCAAGATACCCAACAGCTCCTGAAAACGAAGGGATGCTTTCTAAGGCTGCTTCCCAGACATCACTACCCCAGATTCCAGCCAGGCTCCTCCCACACACAACAGGGGATGGATTTTTTCCTGTATCCAATTCACTCTCCTATTTGACTTTTAAAACAGAAACAACTTGAACAAACAAATTAGGGAGTCCCAGAGCAGCAAGAACAGCCCAGAGGAAGAATCCAGGACTGGCCGGTAGTTGTGACTCAGCCTACCAGTCACCAGGGGCAGGGTTGGCTTTTTAGTGTGTGTTTGTGCAATGCCTGGCACCGTGAGGGCCTAAGCCAGGATGGGGGCTGACAGGCACTGCCACAAAATAAATAATTATCAATTGTAACGTAGTGGGGGGATTCAAAGTGCCTGTGTAGAAGCAAATGGCCTGCCAGTGGCACCAAGGCAGCAGGTACAAGGGCCAGGTGCACACTCACGCCATGGGGCTGGGATATGGGGCACAATGTTACTGTATGGTGCTAGGGCCTGGTGGGACCCCACCTGGTGTCAGGGTAAGTCCAGTTAGCTGTGCTGCTGCGGGGGGGTGAGGGAAAACAGCTGCATGAAGGAGAGAAGATGGGAAGAAAGAGGGAGGGGGTGACTGGGGCTCCCCAACCAGCACTACCAGCTCAGGGGGGCTGGATAGGGAGCTCACTCTCGGTGGGGGGGGACCAGGGTTGGATGGGGGGGGTCACTCTCGGAGGGGGGGGGGACCAGGGCTGGATGGGGGGGGTCACTCTCGGGGGGGGCGGGGACCAGGGCTGGGGTGTCACTCTCGGGGGATGCCCTGGCAGCGGGGGGGGAGGCTGCTTTCCCGGGGGAGCTGCCCGGGGGGGGGGTCGGTCCGGGGCTGGATGGGGAGGTCACTCTCCGGGGGGCAGGGAACCAGGGCTGGATGGGGAGGGTCACTCTCGGGGGGGGGACAAGGGCTGGATGGCGGGGTCACTCTCGGGGGGGGGACCAGGGCTGGATGGCGGGGTCACTCTCCGGGGGAGGGGGACCAGGGCTGGATGGGGGGGTCACGGACCAGGGCTAGATGGGGGGGGTCACTCTCCGGGGGGGGGGACCAGGGCTAGATGGGGAGGTCACTCTCCGGGGGAGGGGGACCAGGGCTGGATGGGGGGGTCACTCTCCGGGGGACGGACGGACCAGGGCTGGATGGGGGGGGTCACTCTCCGGGGGAGGGGACGACCAGGGCTGGATGGGGGGGTCACTCTCAGGGGGGCAGGGAACCAGGGCTGGATGGGGGCGGTGGGAGGGGGGAGGGTCACTCTCGGGGGATGCCCTGGCAGCGGGGGGGGGGGGGGCTGCTTTCCCGGGGGGGCTGCCCGTGTGGGGGGGTCACTCTCAGGGGCGCGGCCCGCTCCCACCTGCATAACCCCTCCGCCCGGCTCCCTCCGGCCTCCCGCGCAGCCGCTCGCTTCCGCTCCTCCCTGTCCCCGCCCCTTCGGCGTTTGGAAACTCCGCCCCCCCATTTCCAGCCAATCAGCGGGCCGCGCCCCAGGAGGGCACAGGCAATACGCACGCGGGCCCCGGCTACTCGCGCCCAATCGGCCAGAAGCAAAGTGCAACGTGCCGGCGTTCCGATTGGCTGGAGCGAAGGGCCCCACCCACCAATTAGAACAAGGCGGGGAGGGGGCTGGCGGTGACTGCAGCTGCCCGGCAGGTGGCACCAGTGAGCTGTGGGGGCGGGCCCGAACGGGAGGGGAGGGGAGGGGAAGGCGTGAGCTCAAGTGCGCAGGCGCGTTCTCGGCAACTTACCCACGCTGGGAGTATGTGCCTGGCGCTGGCCCCAGCTGGCCTGGGAGCAGCCGGGGGTTCTCGGTTCCCGCAGCGGTGCGGGGCTCAGGGTGCCCACCCATGGGCAGAATAAATTTTGTTATGTGCACCAAGGCAGGTGCAATGTGCACCACAATATAACCCCAAAAGCTGGCTGTGGGCGCTCTGCTAATCTGCTGGGCGGCATGGGACTCTGTCCTGAGCAGCTACCTGAGCGCCGGGCCTACAGGGAACGTTGTTGGGCATTCCCACAGTCTGCCTTTCTCTCCATCAGACTTCGGGCCAAAAACAAGATGTGACCCGCCTAGTCTCAAAGATGGGGATAACTGCCCTATTGGGGAAAACCTGGATGTGGGCTGGAGCAGCGGGCATCGTTACAGCCCCATCCCGTTTCAGCCCAGGTGGCATTCTGGCGTTGGCTGGGGCTGGCAGAGGAGTGATGTGATCGCTTGCCTGGTCAGGACAACTCTTAGAATCAGGACTACAAGGACCTGGGGCCCAGAAAAGAGAGCAGGTGGCAGACATGATAGTAAAACTTTCCAAGGCCATCCCTACCAAAGGCAAAAAAATGCGGTCACCCAGGGCACCACAAAATTTTGCAAATTGTCTCAAATTTTGTGATGCCCTATGCAGCTGCATGCTGTGTATACCATGTTGTGGACTCTAGTGGCCAGCCTGATTCCCCAACTGAGTGCTCAGCAAGGTCATCCCTAGAGATGTACATAGCTAGGACACACATCCCCACACTGCTCCAAATCCATCCCTGCCCCCGTGTAACACTGGCTGGGGGACTAGTAGGATCCCCCCACAGCTCCTGCAGCCCTGAGTGCAGCCTCTCACAGAGCAGTCCCCACACAGGGCACCTCATAGGGCACCAAAACTTCTAGGGATGGTCCTGCCTCCAACTATTCTTTCATACAGCTGTTCTTCTGTCCTCCCCCAACCCTCGCCAAGTCTTTCTCTAAGGGCCCAAAAAAGAAGTGATGGGTGGATAAGCCCTCCTCTTATTTTGTCCACCAATTAGGCCTAATACCTGACACACCACTACTGGTTCATTCATTTCTGGTCGACTACTGGTTTCACCAAGCATGATTGCACCATAGTCCTTGAATCATATCAACGTGCCTTTTTTTTGTTTGTGCTCATGTAACGTGTCTGGTTCTCTTGAATCTGTTCATTACACTTAGTATTGAAAAACAGCTTGACCTACTTTCCATCAACATTTGTTGTTTTACATTATTATTGTAATGTCTTAAGAACTTTTGTGTACTTTTTACAACTGATCTTATAATTAGGGTAATTTTATGGCTGCAATGATCACAAAAGCAAAATTCCCACCCCTATCTTTGGACCAGCACTTATGGTGGTGGAGGGGACCTTCAATAAATAGGGAGCTGGCCACCTCCTTGATTTTGTTTAGAGGCTTCTGGTAGCCAAGCCTACCAACCCCCAGGGGATAAAGGGGCAGCTTCCCCCAGGCCTAGTGATGCAAATGGGCCTCCGGCTCCTGGTCATCACCACCGCTGCTATGGTGGCAACGGCAGCAGCTGGGTGCCATGCCCTTTAAATTGGTGCAGCCTGCACCAGGTGGTGCTGAAGGGCCGCCTGTGGGGCGCTAGCCCATAGCCCCATCCCTTTCCACCTGAGGCCACGTCCCTTCCAAGGACTTGACGCCGTCCCTCCACAGCTCACCATGGTCCAGCGAAGTCAGCCGCCCTGCCCGTAGCCTCCTGCAAGAGTTGTCTCATTGTGTAACCTTGGCACATGTGATAGACTAGCTGGCACAGGGCAGGTTGCCAGCTGCTTGTTGTACTGCTGCAGGGCCTGAGAAGTACTGCTTTTGAGTGACTTTTTTCTGCCTTTCAGTCCAATATATGCAAATACACTGCATAAACATGGGGAAAGAGGGTTTATTTCCTTGCAGGTATTTTAGGCTGCCTTTAAAGCCACCTTAAACCCCAGGCACTCTGGGCTGTTATCTAGAAGGAACCCTGAGTGCTGGAACTGCTGCGTATGAGTCTAAGTTAGTTTGTGGCCAGCATGGGAGCAATGGGAAGCCACGTTTTGTGCCCAGTATGGAGCAAGGGCACGAGGGACTAGATTTATATAGCTGTTGGCTTTCTTAAAGGGGAGGGAAAGAGGCAGGATGCTGCGTGAAGGCTCTCAGGGACAGGATTCATTTGCAGTGAAAATCTAACCCTGGAATGCCTGTATTGGGAGCAGCTGGCTAGCTCCAGGACTGGGGACTGAATGAAGAGCCTTTCACCTTTATGGGGTCTGCGGAAACCAGAGGCAATGAGTCCAGCTGGGAAAGAAGCAGATGAACCACTCCAGAACTCACTAAGCTAGTGACTTTAGGAAGAAAAGTCAGGAGCACACAAGGAAAGGGCTCCCCAAAATGAGCCCCCCAGAGCCCCCCAGACCCGTATTCCCTCTAACTCGATTTCTGTGTGAAATAGATGTTGTACGATGTGCCTCAAGGCATGTGTGGATGTGAACTACCAGTGGAAACACAGGCTGCTGGCTGTGGGTGCTCTGTTAATCTGGCTGGCCCCTGAATCTCTCTTGGGTGGCTGCGGAAGTGCTCAGCGTACAAGCAACACTACCTGGCCAGGCTGGCAATGGGGTGTTGAGTGGCACATACCTGCAGAGCCATGAGCACATTTGTACACGCCCAGATCCGTGCACACACACGTGCTCCCAGGCCCACACTGAGCTACGCCTGCTACATGCACCCACAGGCCCCATTCACGTACACCCAGGCGAACCCTCCCTTGCACACATACTCAAATAACCCCTGGCTCCTAGATAAAGCGGTTGTTCTCTGCTGCGGCTGTTTGCAGCCTGGGGCTTAGGCTGACCCCCTCGGTCACTGTCACACAGCACGCCGGAGTGATGCTGATTGCCCTGCTGTGATTGGATCTGTCTCTGTGATGAATGGGGCCAGGCAGCCCCCTTCTGTCTAGCACCATGTGTTCAGCCCTCAGGTGGCAGAGGTCTTTCACCTGTCAGAAGGGGAGGTGCGGCGGCGGTGCCTGGGACAGCTGGACAACAGCAGCACTGAAACGGCTTTCAGGAAGGGCAGCTCAGGAGGGAGGCTCCTCCCCCGGGCCCTGACACAGCCCATTTCCATAAGAGCCTGCTTGCTGGAAAGGCGCTGAAACCAGGCAGTCCTCCCACAGGAGACAGAGGGCACCCTGCAGGCTGCCAGTCAGGAGGGAGACCTCCAGACCAGCGCTTCTTCTAACCTGCTTGCCATCCGTGCGCGGAATAGGTTTTCTCCTATGCACCGAGGCATGTGTGGATGTGCACTCCCAGTAGAAACACCGGCTGCCAGTTGTGAGCGCTCTGCCAGTCGGCTGGGGGGCACCTGCAGCTCTTCTGGCGGCCACCCAAGTGTTCAGCTTCCAGGGAACACTGCCCCAAGCTCTGCCCGTGGACAGGCCCCGTAGTCTCCCGCCAGAGAAGAGACTCAGCACAGGGAGAAGTTCCCCAGAAGACGCCGGCAGTCAGAGCCATGTTGGCACCACTGCAGGACAGGGATGACATTAGGTACTGTTGTCCCAGCAACACCTCTGGCAAAGCAGAGCCCAGCTTCCGGCCCAACCCCAAGTGGGGTGGAGAACACACAAGAGGCACGTAGGTTTGCCTAGGTCTGCTGTGTTCCCTGTACGCTGAGCACTTGGGAGGCCGCCCAGGAGAGAATCAGGTGCTGCCCAGCTGATTGGCAGAGCGCCCACAGCTGGCAGCCTGTGTGCTACTGGTGGTGCACATCCCCTCAGGCCTCAGTGCACAGAACAAAACTTATTCTGCCCATGGATGGGAAACAGTGGTGGGAGCAAGGCCCCTGAGTCTTGGAGCTTGGCAAGGAGATCAGAGCTGCAGCGATGCTGGCAACAGAGCTGTGAAAAGTTCCCCGGAGTGGGTGCTGGGTGGGAGTAAAGGGCAGCTCAGCCACTAGCATGGAGTTAATGCGCTTTCTGTAGCTTCCCGACGCTGCTCTCCCGTCCTGTGTGTGTGTTCAGCAGCCCTCAGCCCCCTGCCCTCATCTGCACCCCAGCAGCGGGAGCAGCTCCCCTCCCCCAGCTAAGGAACCTCCTCGGCTCCAGGAAACACAAACCATCCCCACAAAGGTTTCCCCGGAGGAGATCAGCCCGTCACTACCTGGGCAGTCCTGGACAAACCCACCCCCAAGACTCCAGCCTGGCCAACCCACAGGCCACACGTGCCCCTGGCCTGCCTGGCCTGGAGCCTTTGCCCTTCCATCCTGCACATAGCTTGGGAACCAGCGCCACCTAGTAGTGAGAGCCAGCGCTCAGGACTCCTGGGTTCTTTTCACAGCGCTGCCACTGATTCACTGTGTGAAATCAAGCAGTCCAGTGCGCCGCTGTGCCTCAGTTCCCCAGCTGGAAGAATGCCAAGTCCCTCATCTGTGACGATCCAGGGCCATCTTCTGAGGGGGGTAGCAAGCAGGGTTCCCTGTCAGCCGACTGCTTGGGCAGCTGCCCAGGAGAGATTCAGGTGCTGCTTGGCTCATTAGCAGAGCACCTGCAGTCACCTGGAGGGGCAGCTGCACTGGTGGGGTTACACATAAACTTCTTCCAGCCGGAGCGTCCGGGGCTGAGGGTTCTGCTGTGCCCTATGGGAAGGGCACATTCCTTTGATTTACACGCAGGTCTCAGATTCACCCCATGGAGGTGAAAAGTCTCCACAAGTCACCTCTGCGGGTCAGTGGCAGAGAACCCAGGAGTCCTGACATCCCGTTCCCCTGTGCTGCCCTGCTTCTGGCGTGCCCCATAACCCCAGGGGCTGGACGATGAGCAGAGAGCGGCTGGCCCAACGGAAGCACTGCTTGAGGCAGCACACGCTGAATGTGTCAAGCTGGCTGCCGCAGGGGAGAGGGCTGGAGCGCCAGAAGGGTGGTTAAGGAGTCCGGCGGTGGAATGTGCCGCAGAAGAGCATTGGGTGGTTGAAGAATCACGTCCGCAGGGGAACCAGCTTGGACACGGTGAAGCAGAGGCCCTGGCCTTCCTTTCTGTGGCAGGAGATTGCCCGGCGGTGGGCAGGAAGATGCTTTTATGTGTGGGACGGCACAGCTGGGGTGCACCTCCCAAGCACTGGCCAGCAGAGCAGCTCTGCCTGCATAAACCACTAGGCAGAGCTGCAGCAGCGGGTCCATGTCCTGGGCTGACAGGGGCTGACAAGGAGCCCACTGAGAGGAGCTTTCATCATGAGGTCTGTGCATGGGAGAACAGCTGGCTTGGGAGCTCCTTCCTGGTTCTGCCACTCCCTTTCTGTGTGGTCTTGGGCAAACCATGTCCCCACCTGTGCCTCAGTTTCCCCTCTGTAAAATGGGGGGCAGGGATCTGGCCCACCTTTGGAGAGTGCTTTAAGAGGTATGGCTGGAGAATGCTAAGCACAAGCCCAAAATGGCTGAGAGTTTAGCTCTGTGGCCTCTGCCAGGGGCCAAGCTGGCCTCCTGCGCTTCAGGGCTGACACAGGGCTGGTTCAATCCACCTGTTGGGGGCAAAATTCATGGCAGCTTTGGACCCAACTTTACTCCTTCCCTCGAGCCACCCAGCCAGGCAGTGTTCCCTGTAAGCTGAGCGCTTGGGCGGCTGCCCTGCAGAGAGCCCAATGCCACCCAGATGGTTAGCAGAGCACCCACAGCTGGCAGGGCATGTTTGTATTGGGTGGTGCACATCTGCACATGCCTCAGTCACAGAACAAAATTTATTGCACATATGGATGGGGAAAAAATGGAGGGCACACTGGGCTGGGGTTGCTGAAGGCTGCATACGGCTCTACAAAGAGAGACAATTTCTGCTTTCAGGAGCCTCAAGTGTTATCTCAGTCAACCCACAACAACAGAGCCGATTGTGAGAGGGCACTGCAGCTGCTGGGGCTGGGGCCGGGGCTGGGGCCGGGGGTCCTTCGTACCGTGCTCCTCCGCTGGCCAGGCCGCCAGCGTTGCCCCGACATGCCCAGCCCATGCCGAGATGAGACCCTGGGCAGCAGAGCACGGTGGGAGTCAGGACCGCAATGAGGCGCAGGCCTCAGGCCAGGTGTGGAGAGGGGGCAGGCTGCAGGGAAGAGCGGCTGGAGGAAGGACAGCGAGGCAGCGTGCGAGGAACCGGTCTGGCAACCAGTTCAGCCAGAGTCTAGTTTCGACTGATCCTTCAGAAGGGAAGAATAGCAAAAATACAACATTGTGCTCAGCACCTGGCCCCAGCCGCTTTAACCCTTTGCTCCCCACACATTGAGGTGCAGGGCCACACAGGCACCCGGCCTTTGGGCTAATCCCCACCGGCAGCTGGAGGCTGGAGATGCCCCTTTGTGTTACCCTGCCCACCCCTTCCCTTTGCCCCTGCACCAGGTGGGAGCAACCTGAGCTGCCTGTAGGAAGCCAGTGGCAGCAGCCGCTCAGGTTGGGTTTCGCCTCTCATGAATATTCAGCGCTCCCCTGGCCCAGCCTCTGCTCCTGTTTACTTAGGCAGGAGCGGCTGGAGCGCAGATTAACCTTGACACAGAGCAAAAGAGCAACAGGTACAAGAGCAGCCCTGCACCTGCCTCTGCATGCACCTGAGATGTGACAGCCGCTGCCCACACCCGCTCCCCGGTTGGTGATAGGGCTCTGGCGTGATCCCCACCCTTGGTCGCTTCTCGCCTGCCCCGAGCGCACCCAGCAAGGGGCCCACTGCAGCAGGTAGGCTGGCCTGGGGCTGGGGGGTGGGGGGAGCAGGAGAGGGAAACCTGAGCCCAGCCGTCCTGCCTCAGTGCCTCCATGAATGTTTCATTGATTGGTGCTGCTGGTGACGGGCCAGCTGGGCACCTTTGGCTCTGTGGCAGTTGAGGGCGCTCAGCCCCTGGCAGGATCAGGTCTAAAGCCAGCTCCAGGGGGTGGGTTGCTCAACAGCTCTTTGTACCCAGCCAGGCTTGGGTGTGAGTGGGGAGGAAGTGGGGTGCATGCCTGGGCAGCCGTGGGGTCAGGGATGGGAGTCGGAGCCTGGCTCCTCCAGCGTGGCCTCTTCAGTGCTAGCCCCAGCTGACAGTGGCAGAAGCTGCTCCTGTGTGATTGGGGCTCCATGGGGGCGCATCTTATGGACATTTGTTTGACTCTCGTGGTGCCCTCTCAGTGCATGGCCCAGGAGTCAATGGGCCACGGTGACCCAACTCTCCTCAGCTGTGGAGCTGGAGGCCCGGGGGGGGAGATGGTCTGGGGCACAAGTTGCCCAGCCGTTCCCCTGACTACCCCAGTCTGTGGCTAGCAAGGGCCATCGACCTTGCTTGGGCTGAGCCTGCTGGTGGAACACACAGTCCACAGGACTAGTTGTTGTTCTCGAAGATAGAGACTAACACGACTACCTCGCTGACACTGGTGGAACAGGCGGCTGCAGACTGACAGCCGACCCCCCACTCCCCCCAGCTCCTATCTGACTAGAGCTGCTGCTGCAGTTCAGGGCTGGGACAGCTCATGACAGCAATGCCGCAAGTGAGGGGGTTTGGAGTTTGCTCCACACAGAATGACCTTCTGGCTTAATGCCTGGCATGTTGGTAGCCAAGGGACTGCTGGGTCGGGGTGTAGAGATCCCGGCCTTTTGCAGCCCCCAAAGGGTTATACTGGCGTCCCCTCACTGGGGCTGTCCCCATTCCACACAAACGTGGGCTGCAGACGGCTCAGGGTCCCCTGTCTGGCACCAAAAGCAACCGCGCCGGACCTGGATGGCACATGGCAGCACCTTCTGTAGGACTCTCTGGCCTGGGGCAGGGCCTCTCTGCTGGGCAGGTTTCAGGGTGGCCGGGGGAGCGTCCGAGGGTTGTTTAGGCCAGAGGAGGAATCAAGGGATGCGTCTCACAGCCCCAGGTAGAGCGGCATGGGGCATGGGCTCTTGTGCCATCTGCAGAGCACACGGGCCACCCAGCCTGCTGATAGTGCGTACGGGGGAGGCAGAGAGCTCAGACTTTGGAGACCTTCCCCGCAAGCCATGAGGGACTGGCGCCCCCACCCCCCACCTCCGCCTGGGCTCCGCTATCGTGTTCAATGTTTAACTTGCTGAGCTACTTGATGGACCTGGCCCAAGGTTACTGCTACTTCTCATGTGATGAGTCCTTACCATCCCACCACCCCCGGAGCCTGCCCATGCTGAAATCTACCCCTCCCTCGCCCCCCACCTGCTGCTGGTGTAACACCAACCTCCCAGCTGACAGGGAATCCGCGTCCAGGGGCTGAGAGGGGAACTGACAGCACTGGGGGCTCAGGACTATGCTTGGGGTGGAGGCGAGAGGACGGCTGGGCAGGGACACAAAGGGAATTTCCGGCCAGCCAGGCTGGCTCCCACCTCTGGCAACCTCGCTGTGTCCCAGCCTCTCTCTCCTCCCCAGGGACAGGCCTTCACACTGACTGTGGGGTCCAGCCCCCAGAGAGAGCCCGGGAGTGACGCTGGCTGGGGTTTGGCCATTGGCCTCCTTTCTTAGTGTGCGCACACGGGCCGAGTACCTGTCCTTTGCACGTACCCAGGCAGCTCTGCGTCCGTGGGGGTCTGAGCACACACGTATGTGCAGCCATACGGTACGGCCTTACCTGCATTCTCAGCCAGTGCGTACGTCTGCAGAGGCGTGTACCACGCGCGTGCCCTACAAGAGCTCACACAGACAAACAGCACTGTGAGCGGTAGGGGCTCAGCACGCCGGGCTGAGGGTGCACAGCAGCTCTGCAGGGGATGGTCTCAAAGCAGCTTCTCGCTTGAGCGGGCTGGCAGCAGAGCCCCCCTGGCTCCCCAGCCTGCAGCTGGAGGTGAGAAGGGGCAGGCCTGCAAAGGCGCCTAGGGAGAGGCCGTCAGGCTCTGGGCTGGAAAGGTCCAACCTACACATCTCGCAAGGGGCCTGAGTGTGACATTTCTCCTTGCTGCCCTGCCCCCCTTGGCCCTTCTCCCCCAGACAGTGACCTAACCTCACAGGTGGCTGGGCAAAATTCCCCCGTCCATCACTCCCACCTTCCACCAGGCCCCCCACCAGAGTTCACCCTCTGTGGCCTACGTTCCTGCCCAGCCAAGTCCAGACGAGCTGTGCTGGAGCTGAGGGCAGGGCCCTGGCTCTAGTGGGGTGACTGAGAACAGAGCGCCTGCCGCCCGGGGGTGCCATTGTGCAGAGCAGCCCCCGCACTGCACACTGGCTGCTATGGACTGAGCAGGGCAGCCCAGGGAGCAGGCCAGGTTTATCCTTCCTTCATTTGCTGCACAGACCAACCCCAGGAGGCCACCCAGCTGCGCTCACAGCAGGTGTTTCTGATTCACTCCAGTCTATTGCTCACTGGAGCTCTGCTGCTTCTCTAGGTCAGGCAGTGCTGAGCTCGGGAGCGTGTGCTTCTCTACAGGCCACCCTGCCAGGGGCTGACCCTCCCACCTGGCTGCCACCCTGGCTACACAGCGACCGAGTGGTTTTGTACAAACAGCTGGAGGGAGTGATCAAAGCGAGAGCTGCACCCTCAGCAAACAGCCAGCTGGGATCCGGCTGGAGGCTGCTCTGCCATCCAGGAAAGAGGCAGGGTGGAAGCCAAGGGCTTAAAACCATCCTGCTTAGTGGCACCACATTAGCTCTGGTTGCACCTGCTCCAGGTGCCAGGAGCCGTGGGTGCTATTTCTGGTTCTACCCTTGGGGCAAGTCACTGGGGCATGACTCAGTTTCTCCAGCCGAACAATGGGGGTGAACAGAAAAAGGCTCCCTGTCACTCTGGCCAAATTTCCACCAAAGGCAAAGAGTGAGTTTAAAGACTGGGTCTTTTGAATGGATAAAATGCAGACAGGCACCAAAGATGGCCCCATAGAACAGCGTTGGTCAACCAGATCTTCTGGTTATTTGGGGCACACTCAGGCACTGTAACAGCCACAGCCCCAGAAGGTTTTCAGTCACTTTAAGACAGGAAGAAACAACTGGGAGTAGCAAAGAATCAGCTGCGGACAGCAGGGCAGAGAAGTAGCAACAAGAAGATGGACTCACGTGGGCAAAGCTGAATGGGTTGGAGGCAGCTCTCAAGCACAGTAGCAGCTACAAAAGCCAGTCAAGATCTGGGGCCCCGTTATACTCGGCGCTGCGCAAACACATCACGAGACAGTCCCTGCTCTGACATTTAAGTAGGCCAGAAAAGCAACAGAGGAGAAACAGGCACAGGCAGGGTAGCGATGTGGCCCATTGTTGCCAGTGGCTCAGCTGGGAATGGAACCCTGCAGGCCTCCTGCCTCCAACGCTGGTGCCCGAGCATCTTACAAATGAGTCGTTCCTGCTGCGTGTTGCCCCAGGCTGCACCGTCACGCAGCTGCAAACAAACTTCTGCAGCGTGATAGCTGGGGGGCCGCAGCTTCTCCAGCTTGGGTCTTGCCACAGGCCTCGCTACGACTTGGCTGAGTTCTGAGCCGGCGCTTTCCCTCGCAGCAGCAGCCTCCTCAGGAAAAGCCACGTGGGGGGTGCCCCACTCATTGGCTGAGCAAGTAGCACTCTGCCTTGCCCCATGCCAAACACAGGCCCCATTCCTCCTCCCCCTCCATTGTTGGCCTACTTGGCCCTCTGGGAGGCAAGGCAATGGCTCTCTCCCTCCAAGTCCACAGGCTCTGAAAGGAATCCAACAGTCGGGCTGTCCCATGACCGGAAAAGGGGATGGGCCAAAGTGGGGAAAGATGAGATGGTGCAGAATAATGGGGGAACAGTGTAACGTACTGACTTGGGTGCACAAGCAATGCTACCCTCTAGCGATCTGCCCCCAGGGCAGGAAAGGGACCTGTCTGTCCTTACTTGCCACCTGATGGCGCTCCCCTTAGCACAGCCAGCAGCAGACTGGCTTTGGAGCTGGAGGTCTGGGGTGCTCATCTCTGTTCCCAGGAAAGGCCGGGTGTAACACACACAGGACTGTCCAGACACCCACACAGTCCTGCTGACATATCTGCCTTCTCTCTAGACACCAGGCAGCAGAAACCGCCATGGCAGAGAACTACAGCTGGTGGAAGCTCACCTTCCTGCGGAAGAAGAAATCCACCCCCAAGGTCTTGTACGAGAGCCCAGACATCTATGCCCAGGAGAATCAGCAGGAGGCCGTGTGGACGGAGGCAGAGAGCAAGGGGGGCACCGAGAAGGAGTTCAACGCCCGGCTGGAGAAGATTGTGGATAAGAACACAAAAGGCAAACACGTCAAGGTCTCCAACTCGGGGCGCTTCAAGGAGAAGAAGAAAGTGCGAGCGACCCTGGCGGAGAACCCCAACCTCTTTGCCGACGGCGAGCGGGAGGAGAAGTGAGATGGGCAGAGCGGGCCTGGGAACCGACCCCTGGGGAACCCCGCCCATGGATGCTTCACGAGTCGGAGCCAGCCTAGATGTCAGTTCTCTTCTATCCGCAATTGAAGTAATGGGGGGCAGGGGCCCCGCTGTCGATTTCAAAGCCTTTTGGTCCTGACAGGCACTCAAGGAGGAGAAAGGACTCGATAATTTTTATTTAATGCAAATCATCCTATTTAAAATAAATGCCGCAGGGTGATTGCCATGAGCTGCAGGCATCGACTGGGTCTGGCTCTGAAGCCTCAGAGGCAGGGAGGGATTGGACCACTCAGCAGCTCTCAGGCCTCTTGCAAACCTGCTCAGTGGTGCCCAAGTACCTCTGGCTCCAGGCTGTGGTTGATGCCGGGGGGCCATGAGATGGGAAGAGCCAGCTGAGTCTCACCCTCCCTGTTGTCCTACCTGTGCACCTAGCAGCTGGTTGAGGAAAAGGCTGGGGCCTTCACCTGGCTCTTCCTTGGGGAATTCCCAAGCAATGAGCCTCAGCTCCACTGACACAGCAAAGGGAAACAAGCGGCCGTGGAACAGGGATGCACCTTTTCACACCGCACCCCTAATGGCAGAACTGGGAATAGGCCCCTGTCCTGCATGGCCGCACACAGCCAGAGGAGCTAAAGGAGAACCACCCTTGGCAACAGCAAGAGCCTCTCTGGACCTCCAGTGACAACAGAGCAGCACTTGAGTAGATCGGCTCTTCCAGCCAGTGGGGACACTGGGGGCATGGAACGAAAGAGCCCTGTGGTTGGAGAAAAAATTGCCATGGGTGAGGGGCTTGGGGCCTTTGGAACGGCGTGATGGCCCTGAGAGCTGATTTTCTGATTCATTTTCTCTCCCGGTTGTGCAATGGGTGAGATAGGAACCAGCTGAGTCTGCTAGAGTGACTCTGAGAGAGGCCAGAAGGGCCGGGGTTAGCACAGGAGCACCCGGAACGAGAAAGCCTGGATTCTAGTCTACTCTCACCTCTGCCACCAAGTCTATGCCTCAGTTTCATGCTCTAAGCAAGGAGGGGCCATCTTTCAAGTCAGCTTGCTGACCATAATCATACTTTCAAGTTGTCTTCTGCACAGCAGAAAAATGCTAATGGACCAATTCACTTTCCAGTGACTTAGAGGTTATTTTTTAACTTCCATCCCTGCATAAATCGGCCTCTGCGTGGCTACCAGCCACGCTTATGCAGCAGCCCAGGTGGACTTTAGCAGCAGAGGTACTAATAACTCACTCATCAAGCCATTTTGCACTCATAAAATGTGCATGTTTTGCTGAACTTTGTGCATCGGAGCAGCTGCTGAATTCACTTTTGCTTCTGGCTGAAGCGCCTGACGCAGGGTGCAGAATTCTCCCTCCCCGCCCACTCCGGAGTTACGAAAGGAAAAGTTTGCCCTTTCCAAGAGCCATTTTGCTGCTGCTACTTTAAAGGCATCAATCTTCCTGGCTGGTGCTTCCTGCATGTTCAGAATCACTAATTCGGGGACGGGCAAGTTAAAAGGCAAACTGTTCCCCATATAAGTGAGACTGAGGTTTGGCAAATTCTAGGCCAGTCAGTGCAGGGTCTTATGGGGTGGGGGAGAACCTCGCACCCTTAAGAGACAAAACATGCGTGTAGCTCAGTTAAGGCTCATCGCTAGAGCCTGAAGACAATTTGATTTTTGCAGATGCATCTTTTGTAAGCGGTTGTAAATGTTCTTTGTTAATAAACACCTGTGAAAACAAAGGGAGCTCAGTGGTTGATCTGCACAAACAACCCAGAGCTTGGATCAGAAACAAAAACACACACACACACACACACACACAGAGAGATATATATATATATATATATATCATGGGACCCCAACTGTTCAGCACTGGAAAAGGAGCAGGTGCCAGGCTCTGTATGGAGAGAGGTGATGTCTTCCTCCCTGCGGGTGGTGAGGCCTAGCGGGTGCCACGGCTGAGCGTATGGACGGCGACGTGCAGGGCTCTCTTGCTCCTGGCAGGAGAGCTGAAGAGGGCCTGGAGACACCGTGGGGAGCGCTAGCGCCATGAGCAGTGCTGTCACACAAGGGCGCGGTTGTGCCGAGATCTCCAGCCCCAGCACCCCTTGAGACGGATGCATTCAGAGGCCATTACCCATCCTGCCCTGTTCATCTCACGTTACCACTGCCCAGAATGGACTTTTCCCCTGGTACCAGGAGTCACCCTGCTGCCTCAGCAGACAAGCAGGTGAGGTGAATCAACAGGGGCCCCTCCTTGCCTGAACATAGTGATCAACACAAATAGTTTCATGGGGACACTGAAAAATTTTTATTAGGAGGGAGCGGCGGAGCCTGAAGCTGAAAGGAAGCAGTGCTCTTCCAGTTATTGCAAAGGCCATATTGTCCCACCAGCTTTGAGTGGAACACCCCTTTCCTCCAATAATCATTTGCCACTCCCCAAACACACCACACAACCCCTAAAAGATAAACCAGGGCATTGTGTTCCCCAGTTGCCTCCACCCTGATAGTTACCAAAACAAACAGAGGAAAAACACTGCAGACACACAAGGTGTTCTTTGTCCCAGGCACGGGACCAGGGAGAATCAAGGCTCCTTGAACAGGGGAGCAGAGAGGAAGACGGATATAACTCTTGGCTAAGACCTATGGGGAGGGAGGAGGAGCGGCTGCAGGAAAGCCATTTACCCGGTAGCCCAGGTAATAGCACTGCCATTTGAAAGCAAAATTCACACTGCAAGGTGCAGCCTGCTACACACAAGCTGTGGGGCTGGGGAGCGAAACAGGCTGGGAACGTACTCACCTTTTATAATCAGCCTCTGTAAACGGACAGTCCTTGTCTACTTCCCCCCATGGTCAGCATCGCCGCTGCTCTCCCAGCTGCCCTCAGCGCCACACCAGCTCACGCTTGGCTGCAGCCACCGAGACTGAAAAAGCCGCAAGGAGTGTGGGAGGGGGAAATAGTCTCATCACTTAGTCCGCCATTGCTCAGCTTTCTAACACCCTCTGTGAAGACAGGGATATGGAAGAGTTCAGTGGGAAGCGGCCATTGTCAGCTTCACCTGTTTGTACAGCACCTAACACAACGGAGTCCTGGTCCCAGTTAACTGGGGCTACTAGGCATCACTGCCATGGGAACAGGGGGAGGGGCAGAGCCAGTCTTTTACTGTCCCTTTAAGATTGGTTGTGTATTTTGGGGGAGTTTCTTGTCTGCGTTCATTCATCCAGGCGTTGCTCTTTCATCCCTCAGAGTGGAATCTGCTCTCCCCAGTGTCTCTGTCCACAGTTCTGATCTCCTCTTTCTCATCCCACTCGCTGCCCCCAGGGGCTTACGCAGCCGCCTGACTCATGGCAGCAGCACAGGAAATGTTTTCATCTGTTTTAAGGACACGACTTTGAAATGTGACCGGTTTAAAACAGCTGCGCCTGGCCTCATCTCCACCGCTTCCGCGTCTCGGTCTTCGCAAACCCTCGGGAGCCACGGCTAGGCTGTTGGCTGCTTTTACAGCTGGGGAACTGGGGCTCAGAAGGTGCATCTACACAGCAAAGTTATTACGGAAAAAGAGTCACTATTCCAAAATAACTTTGCGATGGTCCACACGGTGATTTCAAAATAGCGGCCAGCTTCTTTCGAACTTGGCAAACCTCATTCTACAAGGCATAGCGCCTATTCCGAAAGAGAGATTTCGGAAGGGGGTTGTGTAGACAGGGGCTAATTCAAAATAAGCTGTAGTGCTCCCAGGGCTCTAAGCCGAAATAGGCTCTGTTGTGTGTGGACGCTCTACTTCGAAATGCATTTTGTGCGTAGCTGCGCTACTTCAAAATAAGATATTCAGAAAATCCTTCTGAAACAGCTTATTTCAAAGCAATGCTGCTGTGTAGCCATAGCCAGAGAGGTTAAGATCCGGCAGTCAGCCCCTATTTCCCAGCTATTCCCAGGGGGATTAGATGCCTACTTCACTTGGAAGATTTGGGCCCAGAGGACTTTTCCAAGCTCACCCAGGACATTTGTGGCTGCACACACAACCACATGCTGGTGCTCCACCACCCTGGATCACCATTCCTTTTTAAGATGAGTCCATTTCCTGTAGGCAGCTAGGGCAGCCACAAGGAAAAGAGCTGCCCAGAGTCTTGGGTAGTATTTAAAACCCCAGGGATCCCCCTCTTCCCTTGTTCACAGCAGCTTCATGGACACTCCCCCACACTCCCCCAAGGCAGGCAAGTGCTATTGCAATTTGATGGCTGGATGGACTGTGGCCTGCAGAGCTGGAAGGGAGCACTCCAAGGCCACACAGTGAGTCGGTGGCAGAGCTGGGAAGGTCACATGAGGATCCTGCCACCCAGTCACCTGCTCCAGCAGTTGGGCCACACACCAAAGGGCCAGAGGAAATGATCCTCCACCTTGGTGAAGGCACAGCCCTCCCACTCCCATGGTGCAGTGGTCAGAGTACGGAGCAGCAAGTCAGGAGCTCTGGATTCTAATCCCAGCTCTAGCACACCCACAGCCTGGTGATAACAAGGGGCGGAGGTCAGGAGTCCACAGTTCCATAGCCAGGTCTACAACAGCCAGGCAGGTCATTTCACCTTGGAATGCCAGGAGATCCCCTTGGAAAGAGCCTAGGGAAAGTTCTAAGCATTTACAAATTCGAGTCACGCCAGGCAGAAGTTGCCAGGACATCCACTGCAACAGCCACCAACAGCTGACAGGCTCACCCCGCCGTCACTTGCTAGTTTCACTGTGAAACAGCTCAGAAGGGCGGAGGCAGCTCACAGTTACTTGGCCTGTGCTGGATATTACCTCTGCCCTTGGGACTCCCACAGCCCAGTGCCCACAAGACAGGCAAGTCCTTCTCCCTACCCTAGGTAGACTGATTGCCCTCAGGGCCTGCAGTGCTCCTCTGTTTGGTTAGCAGAGGGCGTGGAGCCTGACTCACTCCCAGGCTAATTTTCCACCCCCATTCACACAAAGGGTGGCCCATGCTTCCCTGCTGCTCAGCAGAGCCAAATGACAGCCCACCCCAGGCAGCTCCCATGGGCGCAGCCAGAGGCACCCACAGGATGTATTCTAGGCCATGCGTGTCCAACCTTTTGGCTTGCCTGGGCCGCACTGAGTGAAGAGGAATTGTCTTAGGCCACGTACAAAATATATAATAGAGTTAATGTGTATAAATCACATAATAATGTTAAAAGTTTACGATCTTGTGGGGCCGCATTACTAGCTGTCCAGGGCTGCATGCAGCCCCCGGGCCGCAGGCTGAACACGCCTGTTCTAGGCCAACAAAACTGCTGCCCATCTGGATCAGAATTTAGTGCCCCTCACCCGCCTAGCTTTCCCAGAGCTGCACCCCCCCACCCCACCATTAAAAGACCTGCTGCTCCTTTCCCAGCCTCACACCTTCATTTGAATAGGAACAGAGGAGTAAGCCTATGCAAACGTGTGTGGAGGGTGAAACCTGTCTGCAGCACACCTGGCTCTCTGAGCCTCCCTGCAAAACAATAGGCCAAGCCTGGCACTCCACTGCAACCGGCTGCAGGCAGCCGCCTACCAGCCTCGGACCAGTGACGTCAGGAAAACAGCCGAGGCTTGATGGGAAAGACAGCCAGCCTGTCACTGGGCAGGCGGCATGTGGTGGAGGGTGGGCTGGTGGAGAGGGCTGCTGCAGCAGGGAAGGCCACCCTTTGAACGCTCCGGCCCCAGCTATTTTAGCTTACGGGGTGGGGTGTTTGGAAGAGGGTTTGGAGTTCAATGAGAGATGCACAACTCCGGCAGCTCTCCTTCTCCCACCAAGCCTGCTGCACGCAGCCCTGGGGGCTTTAGGGGGACATGTATCAATCACCTCTAGTTCATGGGGGTCAGCCCAGCCATACAACTGGCAAAGCTACACCCTAATTAGCTCTACAGCCAGATGGTAACAGAGAGGAAGCCGTGCTAGTCTATACACTATCAAAACAAAAAGCAGTCAAGTAGCACTTTAAAGACTAGCAAAATAGTTTATTAGGTGAGCTTTCGTGGGACAGACACACTTCAGATGAAGGCTGATGGAGGCATGAGAGCAGGCCCAGCCCCTACACCTGTTCCCCCCAACACCCCTTCGGGACAGCGGACAACTACAGAGCAGCCATGCAGGGGGTGGTTGGAAGCAGTTTCGGTTACATCTCACTGCTGAACTTGGCAGCCATTGCCCCACTGTTCTGGTCCTTCTTAAGAGCCCCCACAGGTGGGGATGTGGGGAGGGTGCCCTTGTTTGCAAGCACTTACTGCAGTGCTGGCAGACATCGGCACTCTTCCCATTTGCAGGCACCAGATTCTGTGGTTGGTCTCACGCAGTGATGAGGTGGCAAAGGGGCTGGGGGTGGCTAAGGGAGAACCCTTGGCTAAGGGGGCAAAGAACACGCTCAGACTGTGCAGTAGGCCACTCACCCTGCTGCATGGGAACCCTGCCGCCAGCGCAACCAGCCCCCAGATTGGCTGGGGAGGAAGCGAATGACTCAGAGTGCAAACATGTGCAAGGAGCTGGGAGAGGGCAGAGGTTATCAGGCTGCAGTTTCACTGGGACACAACCCAAGAAAGCGAGAGTGAACCTAGGGGAAAAAAAAAAAAACCCTCCCATGTTACAGTTCAGAGGCTGGGAGACCAACGCCCTCTGCTGGGGGCTGCTGGCCCCGGACACTGCCTGCCAGCCCAGCACCCCCTGCGGGAGAGACAGAAGACCACAAGCCAGTCGCTCCCTGGCACAGGCATGGTTCTTCCCTTTCAAAACTGTGACAAGAGTTAATGTTAAACCAAACCCCCTTCTAGTTCCACACGTCAGCTGGGACTTTATTTGCAAGTTTATACACTTGGGGAGACTTTACGCAGCAGCATTGATGACAGCAGCTCAAAGGCCAGAGGCACTGAACTGACAAGCCAGGCCCACGCCAGTATCCTGGGCCTGGAGCCTGACAGGAAAACATCCTTATGCACAGAGATTGTACGACTTACAGCCACACACATCACTAACACCACGATGGCGCCGTCTGACTCCGGAATGGGTTACGCTATCACACCCAAACCTGCACTGGGCAAAATTAAATAGAATTATGGCTCCCACCCACACAGCACCTTTGCTCCCTTCCCTGCGCTGGCACACAAGCCCGAGCAGTTAAAACAGGGAGGGCAGGAGGCATTTACAGAGAGGCTGTCCAGGAGAGCCAGCCTGTCTGTGGTTTGCTCTCACCCTATCCACTTGGCACCAGTTCATATAATCAATAGGAATATAACATAAGAAGAGCTAGGCTGGCTCAGACCAAAGATTCACCCAGCCCAGTGTCCTGTCTTCTGACAGCGCCCAAAGCCAGGTGCTCCGGGGAGAATGGACAGAACAGAGGATCAGCAAGTAATCCATCCCGTCACCCATTCCCAGCTTCTGACAACCAGAGACATGGGGACATCCTGGTAGGAACCATTGATGGACCTGTCCCCCAGCAATTACCTAGATCCTTACTGACCCTCATAAAGTCCTGGTTTGCACAACACCCTCTGGCGAGGCGTTCCATAGGCTGACTGTGCGTAGCGTGAAGAAATACTTCCTTTTGTTTTAAACCTGCTACCTATTAATTTCATTCGGTGACCCCTAGTTCTTGTGTTATGGGAACAAGTAAATAACTTTCCCTCATTTACCACCAATCGCGATTCTCTAGACCTCGCTCGCACTAACCCTAACCCTTTTCTAAGCTGAAAAGTCCCAGTCTTTTTAATCTCTTAAGCAAGACGACAGGAATATCACTAGCCCACGGCCTTTGTGAAATGAGTTTGGCGGGTCTCAGCTCTCTGTGAACCAGCGTCCACGAGACACAAAAGCCACCACAGCTGCCGCTACTGATGCACTTCCCTGGCAGGCTCAGCAGAGGTGTCACAGATGAGAGGAGCTCTGGAGACTGAACCGACCCCATGCCTGGAGCGGTCGCTTCACGTCAGACCACACATACCTTGGCAGGGACACGTGGACAGCTTCAGTCTCCAGGACTGCTCACTGGCACCTCTGAGCACCCACGTCACCTTGTGTTGTAAAAGTGAGGAGCTGCTCTGTGAAGGGCAGGAGCAAGGGGGGTCAAACCGTCTCCGCTGCCGCTCTGGGTAAGGGGGTGGTTGCAGGGCAGGCCAGAAGGGCACTGCCAATATCGCAGGTCCTGCTGTGAAATGTATGGAAGCTTTAAGCTCTTGGCCTTCAAGGGGCGAGCCTCTCATACACCCAGTTCCCCTCCCCCTTGTGCGTCATGAGTCCCAGGGGGGCAGCAGCGTCCCGGAGGCGCCGGAAGACGATGCGGTCGTGTAAGCGGTTGGTTTGGCCCTGCCAGAACTCCACAAGGTCTGGTTTCAGGATGTATCCCCCCCTGAGGGAAAACAGAGGCAGTTAGAGACGCCCGCCCTGCAGAGCAGCAGCCTTCACAGAAAGCCAAGAGGGAGGGAGAAGTTCCCGGTGGTGACGAGGGTGGAGCTAGGCTCTTACACAGTGCGCCTCACAAAGGGCTGCGGGTGCCTAAGGAGAGCATGAGGAGTCTTAGCACACACAGGCACCAAGCCCAATGTGATGCAGCCTGCGCCTTCTGGCCGGGAAGAGCTCTAAAGCTGGCCAAGCTCAAGGCTGACTAGCTCCCGCAGCATCCTTACAGGAAAGCCCAGTTTGGCTGGATGTGCCAGCCAGCTGTATGGAAGCTTTAGGTTCTAACCCTTCCCCTGGCCTCACCGATGCTGCAGGGCAGTGGTGGGCAGAGGGAGAGGCAGCAGGCACACTGCAAAAGCACCACCCTCTGGAAGCATGAAACATAGCAGCTGTCTGTCCATCTCGACCAGCCGGGACTCTGGAGATCTTCTGGCAGGTTTAAGGAGGCTGACATCCCCATTCTAACAGCTGAGGCTGGGGGCTATGGCAGAGGAATAGCAGGGGAGTGGGAGACCAGGCCTAGCTTACACGAGTGCTCATCTCACCCCGCAGCCATCACTCACCAGTATGTGGGCTTTGGCACGGTTCTCTCCCGGTACAGCTCCTCCAGCTCTGCGTTCTTCGCCCTTAAGTACTGTAAGGGAAGGGGAGCCAGCGTGAAGGCCTGGCCTTCCTGCCACAGAGCACCCATGCACAAGGGAGCAAAGCGAGGCCTCAAGCCCTCGCAGCCCCCACCAGGAGACAGGATGCACTGCAGCACATGGGGAAAAATCCAAGACACTCAAGGGGCAGAAATCCCACGTAACCCCCTCCCCAGCCCCGCAAGTGCCACTGCTCACCTCCCTGTCGGGAATCACAGTGCTCTGGTGACTCACAACGGCCCCGATCTGGCTGCTTCGGGGACGCGATTCGAAGTAGCACTCCGATTCCTCCTCCAGGAGTCTCTCCACAGAGCCCTCGATACGCACCTGCAACGGCCCCAGTGAGATGGGATCAGAGCCCAGGAAGGTGGACGTGCTCCTGCCAGGGCAGATGAAGTTCATTTTGCCAACAAGATTAGGACCCAGGTTTGCATGAGGAGAAAGGCGGGGCACTGGTCTATCCTCTGCAAAGTGCCCATTGGCCAAGCGCTCACCCCGGGCCCTGCTGTCATACCAGGTGAGGATCAACCCGAGATGGGGTCTAGAGGCACCACCACATCCTGCAGGGCAGAAAGAGCCTAGCTCCCCTGGAGGCAGCAACCCACCAGCCCCCACCTCAGGCACGGAATTGAGGAGAACCCATCCAAGACACACCTAGAACTCAGCCGGCCTCTCCCCACAGTCCATGATTCTAGACCCAGATTCCCTTCCCCCATAAAAAACCAGCTGCTCCCTCCCTTTTTCCTCCTGGAGGTAGCTGACCTGCCAATAGTCTCCCGCTCTGACCTGAATCAACCTGCCATGTCAACTCCACACACCCTCTTCTCAGGGTTATCCTTCAATTTCGCTTCGGAGAACTGTTGGGCAAGATGCTGAGTGCCAGCCAGCCACTGTCACTTCCTGTCCCAGAGGCAGCTGCTTTCAGTGGGGCGTGAGCATTCTCTGCGAGCACAGTTCATAACCGGGGGGAGCTGTCTGTCCCAGCCCACTTCCAGAGTGGCAAGAATCCCTCCAGCTCTCAAACCTGCTGTCCCTGGGGGAGCTGAGTCCAGTCACCCGTCTCCTCAAGAGGAAACCTACTTCTGATCTCCTAAGGACCTCCCCAGGGCCAGATGAGCAAAGAGCGTCTGTTCAGCACAGTGGTCTGCACTTGGGAGCGTGGGAAGCCTGCAAGCCTCTGAAGCAGATGGCACCAGCCATCTCCCCTAGCCCTTCACTCAAACATGCTTCACGAAGGCATCCAGTGAACGACACGACGCCGTGTTTAGGGTAGAAGCAACCTTCCCCCTACGTTTCCTGCCTGTGCAGAATAAAATCGTGTCTACATGCACCGAGGTCTGTGTGGAAGTGCACTACCCGTGGACGCCCTGCTAATCAGCTGGGCAGCATGTGAATCTCTCCTGGGTGGCCGCCCAAGGTCACAGCTTACAGGGATACCAAGTATCAGAGGAGTAGCCATGTTAGCCTCTAGCCGCAAAAACAAGAAGTCCTGTGGCACCTTATAGACTAACAGATTTTTTTGGAACCTAAGATTTTGTGAGCAGACTTGCTTCTGATGATGCATCTGACAAAGCTTATGCTCCAAAAAATCTGTTATAGGTGCCGCGGGTACCAAGCCCAGCCTTTCTGTCACTTCCTCCCCTGATTGGGATCCGAACCTACAACTCACCTGGCGGTTAAGAGGCTCCCAGTAAAAGACGACTGTGGCAAAAGGATTGGAGTCCTGAAGAGTGGGGAGGCAGCGGAGGGGCACAAAACAAAGGGCTTTAATTAGCCAGGTCACGGTGCAGAACTAAGAATCTAGCGAAATCACCCACCTCTCCCAACTTTGACTCTGCTCCAGTGGTTTGGGACAGGGAGGACTGTCAGAGTACAAGACAGACGAAGCCAACGCCATCACCTTAATTAAAGCGGGAGGGCAAGTGGTGGTGGGGGGGACAGACAGGAAGACATCACCCTGCTGCTTTCTGATCCCCACCCCTAGGATCAGCAGGACTGAGGCATATTTGTGGGCTGCTCTTCTGCACTGAAGAGAGGCAGCTGCAATCTACTTGATTCGTTGCATGCCTGCTGCAGACTCAAGTAGTTGGCAAGACACTGTCATGCTCATCTAAGCAAAGCTCAGGAGCCCACAGAGACATAGAAAATACAGGCCAGTGGGCAGTTTACCGGTGCTCTGGTCACCATCCTGTGTCTCAGGAAAGCCTTCCTCCTAGCTGCTGGTGCCAGGCCCACCCTCCATCAGAGGTGCCAGAGGGTGACCAAAACCTGCCCTCAAAAATCCATAAACGACCTGGTCTGTGCCCCAGGAGGAAGTCCTCACCAGCTCCTTTCCTTTCCGGCTCTTGTGGTTTGTGAAGAATCGAAAGCCCTCCTGGCTAAACCCCTTCAGGAGCACCATGCGGGCAGAGGGCCTGCCATCCCTAAAGCCAGAGAATAAATGCCACCAATCAGCACAGAAGAGCAACCACATACACAGACACATCCCAGAGACCATCATCCCACCCATGTAAAGGAGAAGGGAATCTACCCTTTTTCCAGTCACTGTGCTAAATGTAAGAATAAGGCCTTTCTCTGCAGTCACATCGTAAGGCTAAAGCCTTCATCAGCAGACTGAAAAAGCGGTCACTTTTAGCTGAGAAGCTCCAAGTTACATCCTCATTCCAGCTAAATGACATTAAAATAGTGCAATATCAGGTTGGTAAGAAGATGATCCTGTCCTAATAGCATCTAATACCCCCAAATAAAGAAACGGATCTTAAGAGGGCTAAAGAAACCTTAGTTTGACTGCACTCTGTCTACTAAGAATCTACTTGTCAATAGTTTGGAAACCCTTATTTATTGTTCTGTAATTAGGGTCCCCACTTCCCTATTGTTTGTCTGTATGATTCTGTCTTTGTTTGTTTGATCTATAATTAATTGTGATAGGTGCGAACCAATTAAGGTGGCAGGGTCTGCTTGGTTATAAGGCAGGACACAAGTTTCACTGTACAAACTGGGGTCTAAAAGGAAGTGCTTTGGGAACCAACTCCAGGATGCAGCTCCAAGGTCTGAACTGCCAGACCTCAAGCCTGTGCCAATGACTCTGTGTGGAACCTGGAGTCCTCAGATGGGCCTGATCCGGAGTGGCCATGGAGAAAAGCTCACCTGTCTATTGAGAGCAGTGAGCACTGAATGCTTAGCTGGTGCAGTCTGGGGTTTTGGTGATTGTTAACAAACAGAGGTTAAGTAGATATTACTGTGTAAGGCTCTTTCACTGGCAAAGACCCGGCAAACCCACGGAGTGTAAGGCTATGCCTGAAGCCACAGAAGGGTGATGGTGGATGCCCCAGAGGGCATGAATGATAGAATTTTGTGCGGGTAACAAGGACTTCATCACCACTGAGATCAGGAAGGAAGATTCACCACCTGCTCTCTCAGTACAGGGAGCTGCGTATTACAAACTTTCGTGCCTTCCTCAGAAGCAGGCATGGGCAACCCCAAATAGCAGGGGGGCTGTGTGACTGTTCCTACACCTCAGTGGCCCACAGCAACCCATGGCCCACTGGAGCTCCACCTGCAGCCACACGGCCCCACTCACCACGCACCTCTCATGCCCTGGAGCCCGGCACCTACCTGTTCCTCCCGCTCCTTCCCAACACTTTGGGAGTGCACTAATTGCCCGATTTGTGCTCTGTCCCCAGCTCTTCCCCACCCCTCCCTCCCAGTGCTGGAATGCTGCAAACAGCTGATTCACCTAAGCTGGCTTTAAGCTGTGGGAGGGAAGGGGAAGAGCAGAGACGGAGCCTGAATCAGGAGATTTATGGCTCCAAAAGCCCTGGTAAAGTAGGGAGGGGGAGGTATAGGAAGTGCAGGGCCCCAGTTCATGAGAGGAGCATGGGGGAGGCGGCCAGACAGAGGGTCTGCAAGCAGAGTCCCAGTAGATCACATGCAGCCCACAGGCCGCAGGCTGGCCACCACTGCTTTAGAGCATTTGAGATTGGGCCCTGTTGGACCAGCACCATAGGCTGGATGGGCCAGCTGCCAGACATAACAGGGCAAAGGCCCAGTTCCCTCCCAGCCCACAGTTGTGCCCTGGCCTGGTCCTGCTCCTCACTATCGACAAAAATGAACCACAAGCTGTCTTCTTCCCTACTCGCCAGGCTACCCAGCCTAGAACAGGGAAGTTGGCAGGGCACCTCGCTGTAAGAAAGCCGCAAAGGGAATGACCCAAAGACACAGAGAGAAGAGACTCTGGACCAGCCAGCAACTCCCAGGCACAGCTTACCCGGTGCACGTGGCCAGGCACATAGCATTGGCTTCTCCGATTGAGGGGCACTGCATGGCCTCTTCAAACCACACAGCAAACTGCTTAATTGGGTCAAAGGAGGCAAGATGTTTCTCCTCAAATGCCTGCACAGGACAGCAATGGGGAGAGAAGAATTTGAACGTTACCTCCTCACGCTTCAGTTTTCAGGATCCTTCAGTTCTGCATGCATCATCTCAAATCCTGCTATCCCTGTAGCAGCAGGAGCAACAGTTAAGGATGATAGTCAAGATGCCTAGAGATCTCTATGAGCATCTCTATGAGCATATGAGTTTAACTTCACCACCGAACGGCCTGATTGCCCATGTGCGAAATGAAGCACATTGCTCAAAGTCACACAGCGAGCCAAGGACAGAATAAAAACTGAACCTGGAGTACTAACCCAGCCCTGGCCGTCATCCCCAGGCTAGCCACTGGAGGACAGTCCTTGGGTTTTTATTTCATTCATTGTTTACTGACTTTTATTATTTTTTTTAGAGGTTGGCATCTGTTTCACAGGCTGCGTAATGGAATGGCTTGTCTTCAGCTTAAAAGTATGGCCTGGGAGTCAGGAGACCTGGATTTTAGTCCCAGCTCTGCCATTGACTCGCTGTGTGACCTCGCCCTCCTGGGGCCTCCGTTTCTCACATAAGTTAGGCATAGTATTTAGGTCCTGCACTGCTTGTTATGAAGGTTGATTCACTGGATCTAACATGTTTGGAACCTTAGAGTCTGTCTACAACGGAAAGCTTTACCAGTTATCCTGATATAATTATACTGGTGTAGTTTCCCACATGGACACATTTATTCTGCAATAAATGAAGACGTGGGGGGCAGATTTTTGGTTTAACATCAATATTTCCCAAGTGACACAAGCGAACCTGACAAAATGCCTTTTCACAGCACAGTAAGAGTGACCACATCAGAGTAAGTCCAGTACAGATACAATATAAATTCACGTGTTAGCTTATATCACTATAACTCTGTCATGCAGCCAAGTGCTGAGACAGGACTATTAAAGCGAAGCAAGACCCTGAGAGTAACATAAGAACTGCCATACTGGGGCTATATCAAAAGGTCCATCTAGTCATGTACAGCGACTAACATGAGGTACCGCAGAGGGAATGCACAGAACAGGCAATCAAGTGATCCATCCCCGGTCACTTGCATCAAGCGATCCCAGTCCCAGCATCTGACAGCTGGAGGCAGAGGGAGACCCTGCCCAGCTTGATTAATAGCCATTGATGGACCTGCCCTGTGAAGTTGCCTAATTCTTTTAGAACCCTGCTGTATTTCTGGTCTTCCCAACATTCCTTGATGAACACCCCACGATGACTGTGGGCCCCTGGGCCCCAGAGATGAACAAGGATCAAAGAGGGCTTTTCTGGAATCCCTTCTGACCCCCTTGGGTAAGAGCAGGGCAGGCTCTGGGGGGAGCACCACACTTCAACGGGCAGGAGGGTAAGCCCAGATCCTCAGCGGGGCCACAGAACCTGTGGGGAAGGGGTGACAGGGTGCCCCATGGGGAGGGGCAAAGATTTCCGATTCTGCCCCCTCCTCCCCCTCTAGCCTTCCTACTGGGCCCCCCCTTGCCCCTCTCCCTCGCCATGTGCCCCCCACGCCCCCCAGCTGTACACTGCCTCCCATGTGCCCGTCAAGTCCTCTCCCCACAGGGACCCTCCCCCGCTCAAAGCCCCTCCCCCAGACGCGCCCCTCCCCCACAGAGACCCCGCCTGCCACGGACCCCCCCCGTCAAAGCCCCTCCCCCACAGAGACCCCGCCTGCCACGGACCCCCCCCGTCAAAGCCCCTCCCCCAGACGCGCCCCTCCCCCACAGAGACCCCGCCTCCCACGGACCCCCCCCCTCCCACCTCCGCGTCCCCCCGGTAGCTTTTCCTCAACGGCCCCAGGTCCATCGCGGCGGCCGCCCGCAGCCCACCGCTACGGGAGCCGAGCCAGGCCCAAACGCGCAGCGCGGTCCGCGCTACGTCACGGATCATCGCCCCGCCCCTTGGGCGACCCAGGGCACGGGACGTGCCGCGCGTCGGGGCGGGGCGATTGGGTGACCTCGCCTCTGTTGCCGCAGCCAATAGAAAGCCGCTTCCTAGTGTCCAATCAGAAGGGAGACGGGGCCTGGCCTCAGCCAATGGGCAGGTGGCAAGGGTGGGACTCGGGGGACCAGGAAATGGTGTCAGAGCTGTAAACAGGCACATGGAGGGGATGTTAAAGGTACAGTGGCCGCGGGGAGCGGGTAACAGCAGGTGGGGAGGGTAGAGGGGCTCATAGGGGGAGGCAGGAGGAAGGCAGGAAGGAGCAGGCAGGGGACGTGTGGAAGGAACAGAGGGAAGGCGGCAGACGGGACGTGTGGCGGAATAGTGGGAAGGGGAGACGGGACGTGTGGGGAGCGGGGAAAGGGGCAGACGGGGGACATGTGGGGAATAGAGATCAGGGGAGACGGGGGATGTGTGGGGGAATAGAGGGAAGGGGAGGGGGGACGTGTGGGGGAATAGGGGAAAAGGGTGGGACGTGTGAGGGGAATGGAAGCAAGAGGAGAGAAGGATGTGGTGGGGGGAATGAAGGGAAGGGGCAGATGGGGGATGTGTGGGGTGAACGGAGGGAAGAGAAGATGTGTGGGGAAGTAGGGGGAAAGGGGCAGCCTGAGGGAGGACAATGTCTCAGAACAGGCCACGGGCTGGTTTAGACAGGAGTTGGAATCGGGTTTGGGCGAGGCGGGAGGACGTGGATCTGAGAGTGGGGAGGAAGATGGGGGAACCAGGTCTGGGGGGGTCAGAGTTATGATGCTAATCAGGGAGAAGAATGGAAAGACAAACAAGCCCTAAACCAAGAGGCAGTGTCTGTGTATGTGTCTGCCAGGAGGTGGAAGGTGGGGTTTGATCGACAGGGCCAGTGGTGAGAGTGTCATGACCATGTCAGACCCGCAACTGGTATTTTTACTCAGTTTCTTTTCTCCTGCCAGTATCTTCAGTCTCTGTCTCCCTTCTCTTGTCAGCAGGTCGAGTTTCCCTCCCTTTCCCCCCTATCTGTTTCTTTGGGGCTGAGAGCTGGGATTATGAGAGCCAATGTCTGCTGGTGCCACTGACTCGCGGGCTCTGCAAAGCCACCTCCGGGCCATGGAGCAAGGGATGGGAGATGGGGAACAGCCAGATGACCACCTGCTGTACAAACTGCCGGAGCCTGGCCTGGAAGGTGCTGCTCTCTGCAACCCAGACTTCCAGCAGCCCCAGGAGCTGGAGCTCCAGGATACTCAAGGACACATCCCCCCTGAATGCACCAGGTATGAGGGTCACATGCTGCAGCAGATTCACCCAGCTAGATCCACCTAAGACTGGTGGGAGGGCACAGTCATGGAGACCTGATTTGACTTCTTAAGGAAGGCAGTACGGCTTGGAGGGTAGAGCATGGGAACAGGACTCAGAAGAGCTTGGTATGATTCTGTGTTTGGCCACTGGTATGTTGGATAACCCTGGACAAGCCAATTCCCTTCCTTGTGCCTCAGTTTTCCCAACTGTAAAATGGCGATAAAATATGGCCCTCCTCTGGAAAGTGCTTTGCGAGCCTTTGCTAAAGAAAAGCATTATGTATGAGAGCTAGCTGTTATTTAAAGCCCCCCAGGCACAGGACTGGGTGAACAAAGTCCATGGCAGAGCAAGCTTCCCTGGTAAGTTCAGCGGCTCCTGAGGAAGGCCTCCTGTCGTGGTAAAAGGGGAGGTCATTCTCCATCCCACCCTGACCCTCTTCACTCAGACCTCCAGCTTTGACAGTTGCTGCTGTTAGGAACACCTGCCTCCCGGAGAGCTGGACAACAGCTCTGAAACTCATTTCGTACAAACCCGAGCTACCAACAGCTCGTACCACCAGGCAGCCCCAGGGCTAAACTTGAACTGGCGCTGACAGGGGCACCTTAGCCCTCTTGCCCTACTCTGCAGGTCCCAGCTCCTGGGAATGCTCTCTAGGGCCCCCCGAAGTAGCTGCTACATGGCAGAACTTCTCCTGAGCTTAGCTGGACCCTGAGCAGTGAGTCCTGCCGGGACTTTGCCTGGGGCAGTGGCAATGAAAGGCACCTCTGCACTCTGCCTACCACTGGTGGAGCTGGGTAGCGGTCCTGGTCCCTCACCAGGCCCATTTGGAGGGTTGAAATGCATCTAGCTCCTGCTGAGAGAGCATGCTGCAGGAGCAGGCGGTTCCGAGCCAGCAAAGAGGCACCTTGGCCCCAGCAGGTCTGTGTCCCAGTAAGGGGAGCAAGGAGGGCATAGTGGATAGGGTGCTGGACAGGGTTCCCTGTAAGCTGAGCACTGGGGTGGTCACCCAGCTGATCAGCAGAGCGCCCACAGCTGGCAGCGTCTGTTTCTATGGTGGTGCACATCCACACATACCTCAATGTACATAAAATTTATTCCACACATAGATGAGGTTAAAAAAGAGGGAACGCTGAGGCTGGACCTGGGTTCTGTGCCCATTTCTGCTGTGAACTCTCTTACTTCCCTGCCTGTACCATAGGGATAATACTTTCCCCATATCCCAGGCATGGCTTGAGGATTCAAGTCCAGTCCTGGTGTCCACAGGGCAGAGGAGGAGTCAGAGAGGAGCCACGTGAATGAGCAAAGGGTTGGAGAGCGCCTTGTTGCCGTATGCTCAGAGTGCTCCATCTGGTTTGTTGCACAAAGGGAAGGCTAAGGGGTAACCTGGCTCTCAGTACCTACGTGAGGGACAAGTATGTAGTCTATGGGGAGAGGTCTAACGTGCTCCCAGGGCAGGAGGCTGAGGCTTGACAAAGTCAGGCTGGGAATGAGGGGGACGTCTGGAATACTGAGGCTCATTAACCGGTGGAACAGTTGAGCAGGGGGTGGGCTGGAGTCTCCTCTGCCGCCCCCCTTTTACACAAGGTTGGGTGTTGTCCTGGAAGCTCCACTCTGGGAGCTGTGGTGGGGGAGTTCTCTGGCCTGTGTTCCGGACTTGAGACCAGCTGATCGCAACTGTCCCTGGAATCTGAGAGGCCACTGGTAAGGGCTGGTGCTCTGAGGCTGCAGCGGGGAAGTCCCTAGAGCCGGCAGATACAGTGTCTTTTCCTGTGAAGAGCTGCATGTCGCCAGGATCGGTCTGGTCTCCCAAGCTAAGCAGAGCCTGCTGCGGTTAGTCTTTGCCTGGGAGACTCTCACTGGCCGCCCAGTGTGGTAGTTCAGCTGCACAGCAGGAGGTGTAGGACAGCAACTTCGGGCTCGGTGTTCAGAAGCGCCAGCCACCTGCAGCTCTCACTGAAGCCACAGGGGCTTCGACTACACTGTCTTTTGAATTCGCAACAAGTCACAATCCTGAATAACTGTGGTCATTAAAGACCCTCTGGAGCTTAGCGCAAGAGTCAGCCTCAGCAGCCTGCCCAGTGGCGGAGTCCAGCTGTTCCAATCCATCTCCAGAAATTCCCCTGATGCTTTGAGTGTAGGTAACTTTAGCTTCCTACCTTCCGTTGTTATGTTAAATACATGCCATGTACCGCCCCAGAGGTAGCTGCATTTCACTGGCAGGTGACCAGATTGCTGCACAAACCTGCACCTGCTTTGTACAGAATTTGGAGACAGTAAGGGCTGGAGAGATGTGTTTTAATAGGACTCCTTCCTTCTTGCTTTTTATCTGCTCCCAGTGCCCAACCCCAGGGAGCCCTGAGCAGCCTCGGGAGGCCCAGCCACTCTCTGCTGAGTGCGGAAGAGGAGATTAAGAACCGGAAAAGACCCAGGCTCTCCAATGGACCTCAGGCCAGCCCCAGCTTTGTCTCTCAATTCCCTCATGCACTATGTGGGTCGGAGCCCCAGGCCCTGCCCCCCTTGGGACATGTCCTCCACGGCAATGGCCTGGATCTTCACAGCAGGCGTCCGCAGGAGGGGCTGCAACACACCAGGATTTGGGACAATCCCAGAGCCATGCGTTCTGGGGCCCCGGCGCTCTACAGGCCCAGCGCAGAGCTGCTCCGTTCGCCACCCCTGAGTTCCGGACTTGAGGATTGCTGCCCAGGGCACGGCCAGGCTCCCTCGGGAGGCGGCAGCATTAGCTGCCGAGCCGGCAAGGTGACAGGTCTCTACGCTGAGCTGGTCAAGGAGCTGGAGCTGCAGGTGGCTGAGCTGCGGAATCTCCTCGCCTCTCGGGAAGAGGCTGCCCTGTGGCAGGAGAGGAGGATCAGGGAGCTGGAGCTGGAGAACCAGCAGCTGAAGAGCCAGCTCCGGAACCTAGAGGAGCAAAACGACCTCCTCTCCAGCAGCAACGGGGCCGGGGCAGCAGCAGCTGGGGCAGGGCTGGGGCCCAGAAGTAGCTGTGTTGGTAACTGACTCCTCCTTCACCTCCTGTCTCGGCATCGCAGAGGCAATTTGCAGCGGTGTCGGAGATGAGGCCACTAACTCAGCCTCGGGTTGCAAGGCGTCAGCTGGCCTCTGTGTTCCCCACTTAAAACAGTGCCCAGAGGCATCAGGGCGTGCATGTGAGAGGGGCTCCTTATCCTGGATGCAGCAGCTCAGGCTGACGGAGAAACCTCCTGATAGGGCCCTGCCCAATTCACAGCCATGAAAAACACATCACGGACTGGGAACCCTGGACTAGGCAGATTTCCTGGGATTTCTCAAATTGGCAGCTGGGGGTCACAAGGTTATTGGGGGGTGGGTGGGGAGGCTGCAATATTGCTTCTATGCTGCCCTCAGAGCTGCTGGGTGGCCAGAGTGTAGCAGCTGCTGACTAAGGGCCGAGCTCTGCAGGCAGCAGTGCAGAAGGGTGGCAATACCATCATCGTAGCATAGAACTGGAAGGGAGCACGAGAGGTCATTCAGTCCAGTCCCCTGCCCTCACAGTCACCACCCTGACAGATTTATTTCTTTAACTCTGACCTGCCCCAGACCCTTAAAAGGCTCCCTCGAGGACTGAGCTCCCAACCCTGGGTTTACAAGGCCAATGCTCGAACCACTGAGCTTTTCCCTCCCAGCTGGCATCAGCCTTACCTGTGTCTTGCTGCTGGCAGTAGTTCTGCCTTCAGAGCTGGGCATCTGGCCAGCAGCTGCCACTCTCCTGTTGCCCAGTGTTGAAATGCCATGCCCCCTCCAGCAGCTGCACAGGAGTAATGGTAGCAGTACTGCAAGCCCCCCTGCAATAACCTCGTGACCCCCCCCAACTTCATTTTGGATTGGGGCCCCGACAATCATAGCCCTGGGAAATTTCATATTTAAACAGCTGAAATCATCCCCTTTGTGACTTTTAAAATCCTGTGGCTGTGAAGGAGACTAAAGTGCACCATGAATTTGGTAGGGGCCTACTCATGGCCCTAGCTTAGGGGCAGGAAAACCCACGTGTGAGCTCAGGGCTCAGCCGCAGACACCTTCCTTCCCTGGTGCCTGGCAGGGTGTTTCGGGAGCTCCCTCCTCCCGCTCCAGCATGGGGAGTTGGAACACTAGCCATTCAGCCTGGCCAGCTATCTGGGAGGCTACCAGGGTGCCCGCTGTGCAGAGAGGCCGCTGGGCGGGATCAAAGGGACAGGACCTCGAAGAGCTCTGTGCATGGGGCAGGCTTCAGGTGACCAGCAGGGTGGCCGGGAAGGAGCCCGGGCCTGTGGGCGGGTCTGGGACTCGCATGTCACAGCTCAGCCTGGCACGGGATGGAGCTGGTTTCCCAGGGATCATTGTGATGCTCAGCTCGGCCTCTGTGTGTCTCTCTCCAGACATCAACGAGAACAACATCCAGTTCCTGAAGGGCCTGGTGGGGCTGCTGGAGAGTCACGCCGCACTGCAGGTGGGTGCCCCAGCCCCTGCCAAAGGCTTCCTTGGTCCACCTCCCTGCCGAGGGTGTGCGTGAATCAAAGAGGCAGGGGGTGAAGGAGCTGCATCAGAGCCCCTCAGCTCTAGCAAATGCTGTCCAGGGGGGTTCTCAGCATCATTTCAACCATCCCAGCCAGGGGGCATTTTGCTGCCGGGGGAGGCCCTGAACAGGCCTGCCAGGCCCTATCCTAGTTAAACCCTACTGCACCACTTCTGGGCCAGGCTGGGTCTCTTGGGACCCTGCTTGGTGTTTTACCTGGTGTACACGTATAGCCTGTTAGCCAAGGCACCAGTTGAGCTGCGTTTCTCCAGCCTGCCCCGTGCTCGGGGCTGATCCTCCTCGGAATACCCTCTGGATTCCTCCTGGCATCAAGCAGAGAAGTGAAAGCAGCCCAGCCCCTCCTGGGAGGTGGGGCAGGGCGCAAGCGGGAGGGGTAACTCGTACATCACCCCGCATGCCAGGCAGTGGTATCTCCCCCAGCCTATTGCAGTTCAATGGCCTCCAGCCAGTCTCCTCTCTCCACATGGAGGAGCAGAGATGCAGCCCAGCTGACGTCCCTCAAAGCCCCCCGGCCTGGAGGCTGCGAGCCGGGGTCCCAAGCAGCTTCCCACCCTGGATGAGCACCGAGGAGAGCTTGGGGAGCCCCACCACGCTCAGCGACACCACTGGGGTGTGGGAGGAGAACGTTGCAGATACGCTGCCCGACGGGACCCCGGTCTGGGCGTCGCCTGTGGAGGTGGGTGATCCGTAAGTGGCTCCTTGGAGGGCGTTGTTCATTGAATCCACAGGATGCTGCTTCATGGGAGCTAGGGGGCACTGGTCAGAAAGTGGGTGGGGCGCAGGCTGCGGTGGGGCGTCTCCTGAGCCAGGTGCATCCCAGCCTTGCAAGGACAGGGGGACCCGTAGGTGTCCCAGAGGCAACACACACTCCCTGGCCCTGCCTCATCTGGGCAGAGTCCTGGGGTTCCACTGCCACTTCCCAACTCCGCTATGGCAGCTGATCCCAGGGGCTGGGATCCCCTCCCTCTTCGTTCGGACGCAAGGCCCCGTTTACTCTGCCAGCTCTTTTTAACGGGGACCCAGCCAGACTGAGTGGGTTTGGGAAGGGCCGTGACGGACAGCAAATGCCGCATGGTTCTTTCTTTTACCGATCAGCCAGCACGCTCTTGGCTCAGGCTTCCGGGATTCCCCCATGCTGAGTGCCAAACCCGCAGCTGCTCCAGGTGCCAGGACTGCCCCGCACTACGGCAAGGGAGCAATAAGCCTATCGGAGCTGAATAGAAGAGGAGGCTCCTATTGCTGGGGTGGGAGTCAAGCACTGTTCTCTCTCCAGAGCATGACAGGGGGCATGGTTACCCCTGCAGCAGCAGGGGGGTGTAAGGCAGGCAAGAATCCTGGGATCTCATCCTGGCAGTAGGATGGAATCTAGTGGTTGGAGCAGCTGAGCCAGGACTCATGGGTTCAATTCCCAGCTCAGCCAGTATTATGCTGTGGGACCAGAGGCAAGTTACTCAACCTGTCAGTGCCTTGGTTTGCCCCTCTGTAAAATGGGAGCAGCTGTCCCTCTGCTGAGATCACTGCAACTGGGCCTGAGGAAGGACAGCTGGGGTTAGCACCTCATCGCTTGTTTAGCCTCCCTGGTGGGGATGGATTAAGCCTCCCCAGGCTTCAGGGCCCCACAGGGAGCAGAGTGACAAGGTGCATCTCTCCCTTCGCCGTAGGAGAATGGGAGGAGCAAGCTGGAGTTGATCCCCAACTCAGGGGTCTACATCACCCACCACCAGCTGGACGACCTCTCACAGGTTCCCACCGACAAGCCCAAGCTGATGACTCGGCGCCTGTTGGATTATTTCTTCTCCCGGGAGACACTCGCCAGGTCTTCGGCCACCGGCCAGCGCATCGCCCATAACAACACCACCATGGAGAAACCCGTCCGTCTGCCGGTCGCCGTGGTAAATGCTATCAAAGGTAGGGGGTGGGGAGGGGGCTGGGGCTCCTGCCGCCACACAGGAAGGGACAGGAAGGTGCTGTTTGACCCTGGCCCACGGCTCCCTTCCACTCACCTCGCCCAGCAGGAGCTGTTTGGTCTGGGGCAAAGTGGGATGGCCTGAGACTGGCCATCCCACACCAGTGCACCACGGCTCAGGCCTGCCTGGGTTTGCCTCCAGCAGCCTCTCCAGTCCTTTCCGTTCTCAGCTACCCGCTGACACTGCCAGGCTGGTGGTGGTGGCTGGAGGCTGGGACCAGCCGTCTCCTGGTAATCAAACTGAGCCAGCCCCCCGCGACCCCTTCGCCTTGGCCATGAACTGCCGCAGGGAGAGAGTGATTTTCAGTCTTGATCGGAATTGTAGATCTACGGAAGAAAAGATCTGAGCCCATTCCCTAGCACTGGAGCTCTCCCCTCTATTTGGAGACATATTTTCCCAGTACCCTCACCTATGCCGGTGTAGTTCTCCCTTGTGCCTACTTCCGGACCCCAAACACAGCAGTGCAGTACTCCCAGAGAACCAGCTGCAGCCAGAGGCACGCTGGGCCAGGCCCTGCGAACTATGAACCGCAAGCCTCCAGCATTAACAGCCAGCAGCACGCGAGGCTGCAGAAGGGGTTTGCTTGCATAGCCCCAGGCGGGGACGAGGGAACGTCTTACTGCACAAATGCAGGCCATGGTGTGCACAAAAGCTCCGCCCGAGACACCCCAAAGGGACCTGAGCGAATTGCTTACTGAAACGCCCCCCAAAGCCACGCCCGGATCCGCAGGCTGGCCCCTGCACTTTTCACAGCTTCACATCCCTTCTGTCCCTGATCTGGTTGATCAGCCGCTGTCACGCAGGTCCTGGGATGTAGGCATCGCTGCCCCCTTGCACAGCAGAGGGCTCAGATGCAGGGGATAGGAGAGGCACCAGGTGGATGGGTGATACCCCAGGCCGCATAGCAAGTCAGCAGCACACCTGGAATGAGCGCTGAGGACCGGGGCCTGGCGCTCCACTCTCTTCTGGCTCCCATGTGCTGCAGGGTCCCGGGGGCTCTGCAGGATGCAGCTGGAGCCGTTCATCTCAGGGGTTCATAAAAAGCCAGAACTAGCCTGTTCGGGTTTTACTTTTGCCTCCATTTCTCCCCCTGCCCCAGAGTACGTCACCAAAGCGTGCGGCCGGGGCTGCAACTTCAACGCTGTGATCAACAGCAAGTGCGGCACCTCCCGCCGGGCCGTCAAGAAAATGATCATCAAGATGGAGTAACTGGCGGTGGGACTGCACCCAAACGTCCACTGAGGCAATGGCGAGCCAGGCACAGCTCCGAGGCTCCATGGGGCCCCACACCTGCCCTGAGCCCAGCAACGCTGGCAGAGCTACGCGGCGGTGCTGGGGGACCGGATTCCCTTCCAGGCAGCTGCACTGGGGGTGAGCATGGTGGAGGTGACCTGCCCTGCCAAGCTCACGGGGGCAGTCGTGGTGTCCTTCTCTTTTGCACTTTGCACCCCAGGGCTAGAGGTGTCCGGCTGCCCTCAGACATTCAGTCCCAGCCTACAGAACCCGGCGAGCACGTTCCTGGGAATGGGTGACTTGCACCTTCTAAGGCCACCTCTGGGCTTGGCTGTCTGTGGAGGAGAAGAGAGCTGGGGAGACAGGCCGGTGGGGGTGTTTGACTGCACCAGCTTCCGTGTTCCCATCTAATGAGTCCCTGAGGAGCGAGGGCTGCTCCAAACCCAGGGGCTGCACTTGCCTGTGGGAGAATCTCCCTCCTCTTTCAAAACTTGTCATTTTCCTTCAGGAGTGTGGGCTGTATGACGCCCAGCTGGCGTCGCCTCCCGCCACAGCAAAGGGAAGAGGGACCGTGCAGTAGGGCCTATGCTGGAGTCGCAACTGGGGATTCTTTGGCCAGAGCAGGGAACTGCTGCGTGCCAAGATTTACCAGACTCTTTACAGCCTGGGCCTGGAGAAGAGCCCAGCCACCTGTGGCAGAGCCGTACTCCGTATCCTGCACCTGGGGAGGCTCCTGGCGTGGCACCAAAGGCCATTCCTCTGCTCACCTTAGCTGTAAGACTTGAGCTGCGGGTGAGATGCTTCTTTTGTCTGTGAAGAAAGTCCCCCTGAATAATCTCTTTCTTGTAAATGAGAGTCCCCCTGCTGCCCTAATAAAGGCTGGAACGCCCCAGTGCAGGCTTGGCTCCTTCTGCTCCCCAGCACTGAGGGGACAGGGGGATAGTCACGGTCACAGGGGTGGTTCTAGAGATGAACATGAGCTGCCTGCAGTAACCACAGCCAAACCTGGCTGGCTAATTTTAACCAGTACTGCCTTCCCTCCTCCCCAGCAACAGCCCAGCGGTTTCCAGCTCTGGGTGGAATGGTACGTGCCCCAGGATGTGCAGCTACGCACCACCGGTAGAAACCCAGGCTGTGGCTGCTCTGTTAATGAGCTGGGCGGCATCTGAGCATCTCCTGCGTGGCCACCCAAGTGCTGGGCTTACGGGGAGCACTGATCCCCACCTAGCTGTCCCTCTGAGGTAGGATCCGGGCTGCTGCCTTTCTCAGGTGCTCGGAAAGAATTCTAAGTGGCCAGTTTGCTGCAGCTATTGGCCTGCTCTGGCAGGATCCAAAGGGAGCCACTCCCACCCCGAGGATGGGCTGACCCTGGGGGCTTTAGGAGGGTCTGTCTCTGGCTTCCAGGAGATGTAAACTGGGCACAGCCAGAACAGTGTGTGTGTGTGTGTGTGTGTGTAGATGGCAGTTGGGGGACACTGTCCACTGGCACCGCCCCCCACCTCATGGAGCTGTGTTTGAAAGTCACTAGCCTTAGCTTTTCCTGCTCAGTGCTGGTGAGGAGCTCGAGTGCCTGCCTCTGGGCAGCCCCAGGACAGGGACAGCATGGCACTTCCCCAGGGGGTTGAGGCCCCTGCCCCCTCCCTCTGGTTTTTGGCTGAGAATGAGGGGAACGAGATGAGCGCTGGGGTGGTTCATCTCAACACGGACACTCATGGGGAACCAGCAGCTTGTTTTGCAAGGACGGGCAGGTCACAGGGTAGCGCTTGTCGTGACCCATCCAGGGAAGAGCTCGCGCATGGGGTTCTGAGGGCTGGCCTGCCTGCACTGAGAAGAGCCCTTCTGGGGCAAACCGGGGGAGGATTAAAGAGAAGCAGCCAGTGGCAAAGCTCTTTGCAGCTGGGACTGTCTCTTATTCAGCCACACCGCAGCTAGCATCAAGGGGGCTCTAACACAGCTAACCATGTGGGCCAGCACATGGGGCATTGGCCTGGGAACCCGGACACCTGGGTTCCATATCCTTCTCCAACAAGACACTTCCCCTCTGTGGGCCAGTCCTTGCCCTCCCATTCTTTGCCTTGTCTAAGTGACTGTCAACTCTCTGGGGCAGAGACAGACAGCACAGGTGACCCCATGGGCTTGGCTGAGCTCTCCAGCTGCTACTGTAATACAAACAAGGGACGTACCACTGTCGCCGCTTCCGCCAGCTGCTGCTCTCTGAGCAGGCATCACGCTTACGAGATAAAGGCTCCTCTCCTTCCCACACTGGGTTTGCCTCTGGCGACTCAATTTATTTAGCAAGAAAAAACTCTTGGCTGACTCCATGCCAGCCAGTTACATAGTTAATAAAGAATAACAGATCTGTCACTTAATTCATAAAACATACCTCAGGCTGTTACAACTAAAAATAAAGTGGATTTTTTTTTTTTAATTTAAAAGCTCAAAAATAACAAGCCATATGTTTTTGAAACATGTAGTAAACACGAAAGCAATATAGTCTATGATACAATATACACTATACACAGTGGCGGGCCAGGGTTGGGTCAGCATGACGGGCAGAAGAGGATTTAAGGATCCAAGATTCAGAAGGAAACGCCATATCACTTGGAAAGGAGAAATAAATCAGAGAAGGGAAAAAAACAAACCTCTTCCGTTCGTTATTGGAAAAGAACTGTCTGGAGAGGGCAAGGGGTGGGGAGGGAAGAGCGATGACCGGGGGAATTAAATAAAAAAAGCACTCACAAGACACAGTGTTCGTACTTGGGCGCTGGGGGCGTAAGGCAACAGTTTCCATAGAAAAAAGGACCTTCCAGAGGAGTTTCTCTAGAGATATTTATAGCTATTTATAGATTTTAAATACAAAGTAGGAATGTGCTGCACAGCACAGGGCGGCTGGCTGTAGAGCACTGCCCCCTGCTGCATCGAAGCTTCATAAGCGCGGGGTGTGGGCGGGCGGGGGGGCACCACGAGAAAGTTTTGCTGGCATCCTCACGCCATCTGCACGAGGCCGGCGTGGCTCTAGTCGTTCCGGCCCCCAAGCCCGCAGCGCAGCGAGGAGGGCCTGCCGCTTGCCCACACGGCAGCATGTTCCTTTGGAAAGAAAGGCTCCTCCTCCCTCCCGGCGATTGGCGCCCGGCTCGGACGCGCTCTGCGCAGGGAGGAGCTGGGTTCCCAAGGACTGCGCTGGAAGGTGGGTGGCTTCCCAGGAAGGAAGATCAGCAACGACGACTCTCCCTGCACGGGGCACCTCTGGGAGGGCATCGAAGCCAGGAGTGCGACTAGGGCTGCGGAGTGCCAGGCTGGCCACTAAGCCCTGCCCTTGCAGGGACTGTCCAGGACTGCGCGGGCTCAGCCAGCACCAGAGGGCCAGCGAGTGGCCCCATCTGGCTGCAGCTAATCCTACAAGTTCTTGGTGACCAGGTGGGTTTTATAGTGCTTCGTCAGATGGTCGCTTCTCATGAAGCGCTTTTGGCACTGCGCACACTCAAAACGTTTGTCACCTGCCAGGAAACAAGAGCAAGAGTCAACGTGCCGCAGACCAGTGCAGCTCACGGGCCCCGCAGCCTCGACCTCTCCAGCTCTGGACTCGGGCCCTGCACGTCAGGGAGGTGCAATGCAGTGAGGCAAGGTCCCCTTCCCGCCTAGCCCCCTGCATGCAGAGTGAGCCACCCGGCCTTCCCCCTGCAGGGAGAGGACTGAGCTGTGCCAGGCTGCAGCTGGGGCGACGGGAAGGCAGCAGAGTCCCCACACGCTCTGGCTGCCCCCGGTTCAGCAAAGCACGTGGCGGACAAGGCAGCAGCATGCCGGGGGAAGCAGGGGAGGGGTGCGAGGGTCACACGAGCCACCGCAGGACTCTCCTGCCCACACGCCAGACCGCCCGGCAGGAGGGCGCTGAGCGACAGACCTGTGTGCGTGCGGGCGTGGCGCTGCAGCTCGTCGCTGCGCGTGAACCTCTTCCCGCAGAAGACCCAGTTGCAGACGAAGGGGCGCTCGCCCGTGTGCAGGCGCACGTGGGCCCGCAGCAGCGAGGTCTTGCGGAAGGTCTTGCCGCACTCCGGGATGTGGCAGATGTGCTTCTTCTTGCCCTGATCCCCGGACCTGCAGGGACACCGAGACTGTCACCCGGCTGCCGGGGCGGGGCGGGGGGCGGCCCGCCCTGACCCCCTCCACCTGCTCACCGTTTCTCCCCGTCCTTGCAGTTGGGGCAGGTACAGGCCATGCGCCGCCTCTTCTCCCCAGGGTGGATCTCCCCGGACAGCGCCTGCTCCATCTGCAGCTGGATCTGGGTTGGGCTGAGGCCACTGATGGTCAGGTTGTTGCCAGACACGTTTTGCACTGTCAGCTGCTGCTGGCCTGCAGGGGAGAAGCAGGGGAAGAAGAGACTTGAGGCTGGTGTTTGGCATCCCCCTCGGGTGCCCCCAGCTCCATGCGGGGGCTGCAGGCCCCCGGCTGCTGGTGCAGTACACAGCTCTTCGCCCATGTCGGCAACGGTCCATCTGTCTAAGCACTATGGGCTCAAACCCTTAAAGCGGGGCCCTGGGAAAGGACCCGGCTCCAGTAACATGGCCAGTCCCTGCTTGGCTCCCCCGGATTTCTCTTCCTGTCTCCTCGGTACCACCCCAGCATGCAGGGTCACAACAGCCCCCCGCACCCCATGGTGCTGGCCCTTCAAGCAGGAGGTAAGTCCCTTTTTTCTGAATATACTGTGCGGTTTTTCAAAGTTTTCAGTTTAACCCTTCGAGGCGGGGAACGATTGGAACAGGAAACGAAAAAGAAACTTTGAAAAAACGTGCAATATATTAACAAAAAAAACGGGACTTACCCGGGACCCTGTGGGGCCAGCACCAAGCTCTGGCTTCAGGGACGCAGGAGCCTCGCCACACTGGGGGCTGGAAAGAAGAAAACTGAGGTCAATTCAGTGGAACTGATCCTCCCGGAGCTGTTGGAGGACAGAGCCGACATCTTTCAGTGCTGCCGAAAGAAGCCAGGAATCTGCTGAGCGGATGCAGCATTAACAGGGCTTTTGCTTCGACACTGCTCTGGAGGGGTCCTTTCTCTGTAGTGGAGAGGGAAGCTTGGCCACCACAGTCCATGGCTTCACCACAGGCCCCACCAACCAAGTGGCCAGTAAGTGCCAACTGGGGAGACTTCTCTGTGGAAACTGGGCCGAGACACTCATCAACTCATCTCACGTGTGGAACAGCCAGCTGGGGCTGGATCTGAACTTGCAAACCTAGCAGTGGAAGGTTCCATTATCATTTCAGGACGAGGCCTCCTTGACCACCTACCCTGGTCTGGGAGCTGGTCATTTATTGTGAAACCGCAGCACCATGGTGGATGATGCAGACGGGCGAACACCTGCCAGTGGTTGCTGGTTTCAGGTGAGATCTGTACATAAACCACCAGGATTCCCAACAATTTTTTTTCCATCCATGGGCAGAATAAGAACATAACATAAGAACGGCCATACTAGGTCAGACCAAAGGTCCATCCAGCCATTTTGTTCTGTGCACCGAGGTATGAGCAGCTGTGCACCTGCAGTAGAAACACAGGCTGTCGGCTGCGGGCGCACTGCTAACCAGCTGGGTGGCACCTGAATCTCTCCTGGTTGGCCGCCCAAGCGCTCATCTTATAAGGAATTCTGTGAGCCACTGATCGTGGCAGTTCACTGCACAACTGGCTCCGATTTTACACTGCCTGGCTTTAGCCAAGCCAACAACAGCAGCTTCCAACTCAAAAACCTGGCTGGGAATCTTGCTAGTTCCTGTGGAGGAGGATCCTCCTGGACAGATCCATCTGGATCAGAAAGCAGATGGCCTTTCCCCAGACACCACTTCCTTTCCTCATGCTCCCCACAGCAAAACCCTCCCCTGCGCGCTGGAATGCAGAACCCTGCCACGGAAAGCAACGCATCCATCTACCACGCTGGGTGGGCACAGATGGAGGCATGGGGGAGCATGCCATAGGACGGGGCTCCCCTTAGTCAGCTATGTGAGAAAGTGTCTATGCCTGTAATGTCTCCTGGGAACAGACGCAGTGGAACACACTGAAGTATCTGTATCTTCTCTGTTACCAAAGCGGTCCAGGGACTCAGGTAAGACTCACCATTACCTCCAGCCTCGGCAAATGCAGGGGGCACTGGTGGGTTTGATATTTACTCTGACAAGGTGGTAAAGCCACGTGCTACAGGAAGGGGACACGGGGCTCTGCCCTGAGCTGCACAGCAGGGGCACTGTGATTACCAAGAGTGTCTTCCAAGGGGAGTTGTCCTGGCTCAGACACAGTCACTCAGAATTCATTGGCTCACTTTCTGATTGCTAGCTCAGGACCAGCACTTGGAAAATCTGAGGGCATCTGTTGTGGTCTGAGCGCTGGAAACACCTGTGCAATATCCTCCCCCATGTGGCTGTGGCTGGGCTAACTCGTCACCTGCTAGATTTCACAACTGCACTGCTTGGAAAGCAGGATTCCAAACCTCAGGGTGGGTCAAGTCCCTAATGGCTTTGTTTTAAGCAGTTGCTGCTGAGCAGAGAGAGCTGACAGGCAAAAGGATCACCTGGAGCGATGGTCTGGGACCCTCTCCTGCCACCTGAGAGGGACAGACTGTGTCTGGTTTTCACTACACCCTCCCCACATCGAGCTAAGATATGAAACTCCAGCAACATGAATAGCGTGGCTGAAGTCGATGGACTTAGACTGACTTGCCGCAGCATCTTCTATGCAGCGAGGTCGGCGGCTGATGCTCTCCCATCAAGTCAATGGGCGAGTACTCAGAGGTCGACTTAGCGCAGCTGAGCGGATGCGATAAATGGACAGCTGGTAGGTCCTTCGACTCCCAGACAGTGGAGACGAGGCCTAGGCCCAAGCAGGACTCCCAGCTCTCGAAGGCAGCGCCTCTGGTCTCGGAGCGGTCGGGTAAGTGGGGGAGCTCAACACGCACTGGTACCCACGTCTACCAGGACGCTTTGGAGACTGGTTCAGAACTGAAGAGAGCAAGTCTTAACCCTCAGACAGGCAGACTATTAGGCGCTGCATTAATTAACTCTGCAGCCCTGAGGCTGGGCCTCAGCCCAGCTGTGCCAGGAAGCACCTGGAGCCGTCTCCCGTGGGGTGCAGAGAGATGCTGTTGGGATACAAGGGGCCACACAACCACAGGACAACTAACACCCTGCAACACTCCGTCATGGGCACCTGGGCGTGGCTTAAGAGAAAGGGTCCAACTTCGAGTGACGCTGCCTGCTAGAACGCTACGGCCTGGGGAGCTCAGAGAGTCCCACCTCCCAAGTACCAGTGGATAACAGGGCACAGCCCACCTCCTGTGTTGGTGATGGTGACAGGGACGCCTTGCACCTGCACCCCGTTGATGTTGATGGTCTGCATTGCCTGGGCCGCAGCTGCCAGCTGAGCCGCGTTCAAGCTGATGATGCCCCCGGCAGGGGCGATCTTTGGCAGGGTGCGCTCTTTGCGGGGGGCTGGCTTTTTGCAGCTGCCTCCTGCTTGAGGGCTGCGGGACACAGGGCTGCTGCATGAGGTGGCAGAAGGGGCCACGGTCACAGCTGGGGCTTCCTGAAGTAACACCGTCTGCAGCTCCCCAGAAGGAGTTTTGAAGTAGACCTGAAGGAAGAAGGAAACAAGAAAGGAATCAAACCAGCTGTAGCTTCGGCAAAGCGCAAATATGACCCCGTGTGACCCACAGGACTGGAATCGTTGGCTTTGGGTCCAGGAAACCCAACAGAGGGAGGAATTAAATGCAACTAACATACACGACAGCCAGTCTGCTAGGGGAGTTCTTTGCACTCCCAGCAGTGGGGCCACCCTGGCTCCCTCCTCCTAATCACAAACAATCCAGCGTCCGCGTAGGCCATGTAAAACTAAGGCAAGTCCAGCAAGGATCCATCACCAGAAGGGCTTCCACCACACAGGAAGGGGGCTGCTGGAAACTCACCAGGGACCTCAGCCCAGACAGACAAACCCAGCACCATCCAGAGGCATATGCAGCTGCACAGGGCACATGAAAACTGGGGCACCTCCAGGAAGGCAGGTAAGAAGGGGGTGGCTCCCACCTACCCAGAGTACACTACAGTCTGCTTAGACTGAGGCTGTATTCACAGAACCAAATGCACCCAAGGGAAGGACAAGGGCATGTCTGGGGGGAACTGTGACTCTCCCCGCTGAGAGGCGCGAGAGGAGCCAGGCATCTTAGTATTGTCTGCTGCCTTATCTTCTCCTCCCGCCCCGCAGGCTGCGAGCAGTGTTTTCCGCAGGCTGAGTGCCGCTTGGGCGCTGCCCAGGAGACATTCAGATGCCATCCAGCTGATCAGTAAAGCACCCAGAGGGGGCAGCACGTGTTTCTGTGGGTGGTGTACATTTGCACATGCCTCGGTACACAGAACAGAATTTATTCTGTGCAAGGGTGGAAAAAATTGGGTGGCTGCAGCATCTGCTGCAAACAGACCTCTGTGTTTCAGCAACGAGGGGATGGGGGTCTTCTAGGCACACTGCGTAGGGCCCCAGAAATCCTAAGGATGGCCCAGAATAAGCCTTCCAGCTCCATCCCACAAGCACACTTGCCTAACACAGAAATTAGGCTTGCAATACGCAGCCTGAAAGGAGAAGCTGCCCAGGTGTTTCTAAAGGCAAACCCCACCAGGAAAGAGATTCCTGTTTTCTGCAGTGCCGCCAGCTGGGCTCCCTGCAAGCTGAGTGCTTGGGCAGCCACTCAAGGGAGGTTCAAATGCCTCCCAGCTGATTAAGAGAGCGCCCGGAGCCGGCAGCCTGTGTTTCTCATGGTGGTGCCCATCCACACATGCCTTGGTGCCCATAAAATGTATTGTGCACATGGACAGAAAAAATTAGAGTGAACATTGATCCCCAGGTTGTCGTCTGCCTCTCCTGCTCCCCTCCTGGCTAAGTCAGATCCTTGGTGGATCTCCAAGACACAGGGGCACCCCCAAGAAAGGGTTAAGGAGGTGGTACCTGCGTAGGCGTTGGCTCAGCTGCCTGGATCTGGAAGTTCTGCGAGGACTTCTGGGGGACAGTAGGGAGGGTGGCAGAGGCCGCCTGGACCACTCTCAGGGCCTGCTGGGGAATCTGTACCACCTGCTGCTCTTGCTTGGGTTGGACCACTTGGACTTGCTGCACCACGGCGGGCTGGCCAGAGCCAGGGCTCTGCACTATCAGCAAGTTATTTCCTGCCTGGATGATGTTATCTGCCGTCGTCTCTATCAGCACCGTTTCAACTTGCTCAGCCACAGCCATGGCTGTCGTCTGGGCTGGTGACAGAGCTTTCTTTCTAGTCTTTTTACAGGGCTTGGAGGGGCTCTCGGCTACAATCTGAGCCGCAGCGCCAGGGTCAGCGGCATTCACCAGGTTATTCACAGGCAGGGTGAGCGTCACGTTGCTGCCACCGGCCAGCTTGACAACACTGCTTGCACTCTGCACGGACGACGCCCCGGTTTTGTGCGCAGGAGCTGGCTTGATCGGTACCGGCTTGTGCGCGGAGGAGGAGGGGCTAATTATGGCTTGGCTGGTGCCAGGAATAAGCTGAATCTGGTTGGCTAGGTTCTGCTGCACCTGTATGGTCTGGCCCCCTGTTGTCTGAATCTGTGGGACAGTCTGGTACTGGATGTTCGTAGATGAGCGAGCCCCTTTGTTGATCACGGTGGGATTCTGAATGGCAAACACCAGCTGGCCCCCAGGGTAGGATGTCCCAAGCTGAGAGCCCTGGATCTGGATGACGTTCCCTTTCGAGGACAAGATCCCAAAGCTGTTCTTACCGGAACCCAGCGGGACTGGCGCGGGCTTGATGGGGACAAGTTTTCGAGGTGTGGGCTGCGGCGGGGCGGGAGGAGTGACCGCAGCTTCCACCGCGGGAGGACCAATTTTGCTACATGTCGCGGCAAGCAGGGCTAGTGGAGATGGCTGAGAGTCCTAGAGGAAGAGGCAGGGATGAGAAATGGGGATGAGTTGAGCTGGTTCAGGTGGCACTGGAGATCGGTTTCAGAGGTGCCGTAAACACGAAGCTAGCATCCACGGTTTCTGTACAGCTGCCAGGGCCCTCCTTACACATCAGCACTGCCTACGGCCTCAAGCATTTTCCTAACGTACCCTCACGTCTCATAGGCCAGTGTTATTGACCCATTAACCAGCTGGGAAAAATGAGACACCGAGGAGAGACTTCTCCAAGGCCACAAAGTCAGTCAGTGGCAGAACTAGGCACCACCTCTACGGAGTCAGGGGAGAAGCCCTGCAGGAGATGCTGATCCCCCAAGGGCACAGGAGAACAACCGCTAATGGTGTCACGAGCACGTAACACAATTGTGAGCGGTGTCTAGTGTGTGTGCAGGAGTTCTCACCTGTGCTGTGGAGGCAGCAGGCTGCAGGTATTCACTAGGACTGACTGCTGCAGTGGCGGCCATACTGTCCTTTTGATCTGCAGGAAGGAAACGCACAGAGGGAGGAATAAGGCTGATGCTGACAAGAAGGAGAACGGTTCTCTCCTTTCTGCATCCTCTCATCACCCCGGCATGCAACGTTCCAGTCCTCTGAACGACCCTCGCCCGCCTGACCCACGAACGGTTCCGTTACTGGCAGCGTGAGCCCTAATGCAAAGGGGGATTTTGTTATTTCAACCTTTGCTGACTGTAGCTGGGACCATTACGTTACCGTGGGCAGCAAACAGATGCACAAGGTCAGAAGACAGAAGGAAAGGGCTAGATCCCTCAATTATCTGTGTGGCTTAGACATGCCTAGCAGTGGCCCAACTTCAAGGCAGGGTTTCTGTGCTAGGCCCTGTAAAAACACAAAGGAAGAGGCAGACAGTCCCCACCCTGAGGAGCTTACAGTACACAGAGCTGGGACAGAGGAAGGATGGCAGGGGAGAGAGAGGCACAGAGAGTTGTCATGCAGCAGGTTGCAGCAAAAAGGAGTCACAACCAGGGGTCCAGAGCCTGGATCTGTAGATAGCCGTGTAGACATTTCAGCTTGGACTGGAACTCAGGCTCTGAAGCCTACCCCACTGCCCAGGCTTTAGCCTCCAGTCTACACAGCTGTTTTCAGTGGCGCAGTGTGCGATGTAGTGGGGGAAACGTGTGGGGCTCACAGAGGGTGGGGGGCTCCTGCTGAGGATAACCCAGGCAACCAGATGGCACCTCTGGACTGCAGACAAAGGAGGACATGGAGCCTGAGAGGTCTGAATTGGAACTAGGAGTTGGAAAGTAGTTGGTCTGAGCTGGGAGAGAGAGACAGACAAAGGAGGGGGCAAGGCCCTGGTCCTGGGGGCCCCTCAGGGCCTCCTCTCCCCAACACAGATTGGACTGGCTATCTCTGATTGCTCTACTGACACTTCTGTACGAGGCTGTCCCCCTATTGGCTAATAAACACACTGTTCTCCTGCTGAGTGAGAGTCATTCCTGCCTGCGGATGGGGTGCAGAGCTTGGGGACCCCGAATGCCACGATACTGGTGGCAGGTGTGGGATGTACTGCACCCTGTGGATGGAGCATCCGGCAGTAAGTGACTGGGGCACAGGAGGAAGAAGGGGGGCCAGCGAGACCCAGGTGTAATGAAGGGCAGTGAGGTGCGGGTCCCCAAGGTGGAGGGCCTGTGGCTGAACCCAAGAGAGTGTGGTTGTGGTCCTCGAGAGGGGGTGTCACACCCAAGGAGGAGTTACTCCTAGGAGTCCCTTGGAATCAGTCCCAGAGGGCGGAGGGCCTACGACCTAACCCCCGGGAACATGTGACCCGCAGGGAGTCTGATACACTGAAGGGATTCTTCCAGGAATCGTGGGGTGCAGCGGCATCGGCCTGTGAGTCTGCAGCCCCCCTCAGCAACTCTGCTGTGAAGCAGCAGCGCCTGGAAACTGAATTGAGATTAAAGATGGGAACAACTGGGAGGAAGAGAATGGCAGCATGAATGTGCAGTGGCAGAGCTAAGGGTTAAGGAAACTCCTGCAGGGGTGAGCCCAAATCAGGGCAGAAAACCCTGGAGTGCATGGAGCTCTGAACCAAGTGGCCTGCCACAGCTCAAGGAGGGGAGGAGGAATTCCAGCCCATTGTCTAATAGTGGCCAGGACAAGCCTGCAAAAAGTTTTCCAGGCCTGGGCCGAGGAAGGTGCCTGTGTGACTGTGCAGGGAAGCAGCTTGTCCACTGAAAATGGCAAGTTGTCTCTGAGAGAAGCTGCTTCACCTTCTGGGTGTGTCTGAGAGACAGAGGAGAGTCTCTCTGATGGGCTGAACAGCAGCAGGCCTGGGGAGAGAGCAGAGCCTGCGTTTGAGAAAAGTACCAATGAGGAAGCTAGTCCATTGTCTGAGGAAGACTCCCCCAGCCTCGGGTGGCTAGAGAAGGAACCATGAAAGAGCATTCCAGGTGTGATTCTGAATCCAGCCATGGTGACTGGAACAGAGGTTATGTCTAGGATGGGCAGTGGCATCCCGGGTAAGGACACTGGTCCTGGTGCAAGGAAGGTGCTTCTCCTTCTGGGGAAGCTCGTTCTTTGCCTGAGCCTCGGGTGGCTCAAAAGGTGGTACGATCCCAGAGCGGGATCTGAGTGCAGGTGAAGCCCAGAAGAAACTGGTTGTGGCTCAAGGGAGCAGGGTCCTGTGAAGCCAGATGGAGGTCAGCTGTTGCTTGAGGCAACTCCTGAGGAAGGGGCTCCCCCTGGAAGTTTTCCTGAGCAGTCTGCACTTACAGCAGGGGATGGAAGCACGGTAAATGAGAGCGATCAGGAAAGCTGCTTGTCTGTAGAAGGCAGCAGTTTGTTTGGGGAGAAGTTTGTCTCAGTTCCTGATGGCCAGGACCTGCCTGAATGTGACACCACTGGCTGTGCTCTGCCAGGGTACGGAGCAGGCAGTGCAAAGGTGTCTCACAAACTGGAAGCTGGTCCAGGTGAAAGCTATAAGGGAGTGTGAGTAGCTCTATGATAACCAAGGGACTGGTGTGACCAGCTTACTGGGAACGTGGTCCTGTTCCAGGTCACTTGCAGGAGAGGGCCAGCAACTCCCCATCTCCAGATGCTGGGAATGCTTGTACTCTTGTGATGGGCTCCACTTCTGATTCCATGGGGAGGCAGAAGTTGGAGGTGGAAGGACAAAGGAGCTGGGGGTCTGGTGGGCCAGTAAGGGATAAACAGGGATTCCTTCATGTGGATTCTGCATCTGGGACTCACAAAGCAACTTTCAAAAAGCAAGAGGAGCAGCAGGTCTTCCTGAGGATCAGCAAAGGCCCAGCTATTGCTAGAAGGGAGGGCACACCCAGAAAGCTCATATTTCCATCCCACAGGGCAAGGGGGAAGGTTAGAACTTGATGGTGCAAAGAAAGGCCTCAGCCGCTTAGCCCCAAAATGCCAGATTCTCAAGGATGCTAGTACATTAGCCGGAGACGGGGTGAGAGAAGAGCTCGCCTGACACATTTAGCTGATGGAAGCAGAGATCACAGTAGCAACCATGCTCTGACCACAGTCCTGTTACGCGGCATCAAATTATGACATGTGCAGCGATCGCTGGAAGGTTCCGGTGGTCATCCGCAGGGAAAAGGTTAATCCTCTTTGCATTTCATGGCAAGGCCTGTGCTTCCCCATTAAACACCCCTCTGAAGGAGCAGGCAACTTCTCAGCCCTAAGCGGGCTCCAGTGAGACACAAGTGAACGAGGAAGGTTGCTACAGCAATCAGCACAGCTGGGAAGATTGCTTTTTATGGGCTTACGTGTAATGAAGTTGGGGTAAGCCCCTCCTAAATGCTTAGAACTTGCAGTGTCTTTTGTCCTAGAGTAGAAGATATTGTCCATGGTATTTCCTGTGGCAGATTCCCTCGTCTTCCTACCTAACGTGCATGAAGTGACTCAATAGCTTGCTAACGTTTACCTAGATGCTGGGCCAGTGGGAGCTTTTCTAAGCCTGGATCTGACATGGGGGGTTACGGCCTTTGGAGGAACATGGCTGTTCACAGCCGCTCTCCCAGCTCAGAGAGACCAAAGGAGGGGTGATCCTCAGCCTAGAGGTCTGGCAGGCGCTCTCAGAAACACTGTCCATACACTAGCCCCACCAAAGGCTGCATCTGCATGGGAAGAGGAAGTTTGGCTTTGCACCACCTGGTAAGAGCCCAGTGTGGACAACGGAGACTGTAGTTTCACAAGTGTTGAAATGAACACAGGGAGGGCCTAAGATTTACCTGGACTAGCTAACGCATCTAAAACCAACAACTGCCTAATCCACATGAGCACAGTAATAGATGAGTCTGAACCACCTCTCTCTCCTGGAGAAGAGACAGCCTCCCCGTGAGCAGAAGGCGCATGGTGCCGTCCACGACAAGCAATCCCCTCCTGACAGAGAGAAGTCGAGTCTTAGCAAATAGGGAGGGGAAGTGCACAGTTCCAGCTTTCTTCGCTTTGCTGCTCTGAGCAAAAGCAGCCCACTAACAATGAGGGGGACAAGTTCCCACAGCCGAGCACGGAACGAGCACAGAATGGGTAGGCAGCTCGTACTCCGCCCAGCTGTCCAGCTTTGGTTTCCAGCCCCGGGGAGACATACAATACCCATGCACTCTGCACAGGCGCTGAGCTGCAACGGTCACACCAACAGCCACATCACCCAAGAACAGCACCCTAAGTGAAAGCGCGAGGGAAGACGCCAATGGGAGAGAAACAGAACGGCAGGCGCTGTCTGACATAAGAGACACATGGCACACAGCTCAGCCTGTGAAAGGAACACAGTACTGACATGCCAGGAGCGTGAACACTCAGGTCATATGCTATCAGGTACAAGTAGCTCACACTACATCTCTGGGGACTCTCACAAGCCAGATTGCTCTTGACCAGGGCTCGACGGTCCCTTCCACGCTGCCGCTCACACACAGAAGGAGGAGGCCTCAGTAACTTCACTGACCTCCTTCAAACCCTCCTGTGCCATGATGCCTCTAAAAACCTTGACCAGGGTTAGGCAGCTGGTGTGCAAAGGCCCCCACCCATCACACTGTCTAGTGCTGTCTTATTGTTTCCTTATGCTCCCCCGTCTGCCCGTGTCCACTCGTTGTCTCATTTCTTATCTTCAGACCACAAGCTGTTTGGGATGGGATCCTTGTTTTGTTCCGTGTTTGTACAGCACTCACGCCATAGGGCCCTGGTCAGTGCCCAGGGCTCCTACAGGCTACCACAACAAAAATAGCAAACAGTACCTATATTACCACATCTACTGATATTTATTACAGGGAGACCAATGGAAAGTCCTAGGGAATTAATCCCATTAAGCAGCACAGTGTGTTACGTCAGTTTAGAGAGAACTCTAGGAATCAGCGTGTCTACACTTGACACAGGACCCAGTCATCAGATCCTAACACAGCTCAGGGCTAGGGGAAAGCTATTTATGTATTTCATATGCAATTAAAACCAGAACACTTAGTAATTTCAATATCCTTTGCTCTCATTTTCCTGTTTGCCGTTCTGGCTGCCCTGCCATTACTGACCAGTCTTCAAAATGATTGCTGGTGGGGGCAGACACAAAAATACTCTCTGGGCAAGGCTAAGCCTTGCCCCAAACTGAGTAGCAAGGAAACTGAGCTAGCAGGCTCCACTTCCCAAGAGCAGACAGCTCAACACTGACTAAGGGGAGGCTCCAGGCTTCTCCCGAAACTACGGCCAAGTGCATAAATCCTCACAGAGATCCCCCGGCCTGGCACATCATAAGATGGAAATTATTTGCACCAGGTCTTATAAAAGTGCATCCGTTCCCTTCAAGCCAGAGTTGCTTGTTCACTCCCAGACCACAGCCTCAGCTGCTTGTGCTCAGCTAGCTGGCCTTTGATAAAAGGGCACATTCTTCCCAGAAAACCAGGGCTTGAACTGCTGCCCAACCTCAATGCCAGCACTCCCCCCTTCAGCAGAAGCAGGCTCTGCTACCGATTAACTTCTGGGATGGTACATGAATGACATTAAGCCAGGCCAAAAACCGAAGCTCATTAGAGGGAAGGGGGGTTGTTAACCTTTATAAATCAATTAGGAGGTTAAATGTGGAGAAAAAAGTCATCTCTCGCCATTTGCTGTTTGAACCCAGTGTTAATCTGACACCCAGACATGTCCCCCAGTGACAGACATTTTAAAGGCAGCAGCATACAGAGACCTTTACAGAGTGCTAAGAGCAATGGAAAACCAACAAGAAGTCCTGTGGCACCATACAGACTAACAGATCTATTGGAGCATAAGCTTTCATGGGCAAAGACCCACTTTGTCAGATGCATATGAAGTAGGTCTTTGCCCACAAAGGCTTTTGCTCCAATAGACCTGTTAATCTATATGGTGCCACGGGACTTCTCAATGTTTTTGCGGATACAGATTAACACAGCTACCCCTCTGATACTAAGACCAATGGGCTACTTCAGCACAACTGCCAGGAGCTCATGTCTCCATCCAGTTCAGAGCTGGGGACAGAACCAGCATTTACTGCAGCAAATGTTTCCAAGCCTGTGGTCTGCTGGGCTACAGACCTTTCTGAAAAAGCAACGAGGGGTCCTGTGGCACCTTATAGCCTAACAGAAATGTACGAGCATAAACTTTCGTGGGCAGAGACCTGCATCTGACGAAGTGGGTCTCTGCACACAAAAGCTCATGCTCATACATTTCTGTTAGTCTATAAGGTGCCACAGGACCCCTCGTTGCTTTTGCAGATCCAGACTAACAAGCCTACCCCTCTGATACTTGAGACCTTTCTGAGAGGCAGGAGAAGTTTCTCCTTGGTAAACTATCAGCATTTGTCACCAGTGAACAGCAGTTTGCTGTGAGCCACTATTTATCCACTAAGAACAGTTCAGTCACTTTGCCCTTCTGAAAACCCACAACTACAGTCAAGCACCAAATGGAAAAGAACATCCCTAGAGCATGTCAAAGTTGGGGGGTCACTCATAAAGGGACACTCTCCCTGTCCACTCCATTCCCACTGTGCTTTGACTCTCTGCTTGCCATGGGCATGCTTGTGTGCAAAGAGTGTATCAAGAGGTAAGTCCAGTCAGAACCAGGCACATGAAGTCCTCCTACACCCTTGAAACAGACACACCTTGAAGGCTGCTGGCTGAAGAGTTGTTCCTTTTATCGAGTTATTTGAGCAAATATACTTAGGACTTGTTCCCACCCCAACATATCCCAACAGGGATATGTGCGCACTAGCTAACCGTCGAAATGCTGAGACTTTATGCACGCAGGCTAAGCCGCTCTCAGAAACCTTCATTAGCTTATAAGGCATTTAAAAGCTCCGCCGGCCTGCAATCGACGCAACTGAGCAATAGAACAAGAACAAGAAAACTTACCAATCGCGCCAGCCAATGAGAACCCATTTCCAGCCGGTAGTAACGCCTGTTAGAAGCCAGCTGGAACAGTCACACCAGCACGATTGGTAGGTTTTCTGAGAGGCGACTCCTTCACTTGTCACAAGACTTAATTTTTTGAAACTCTGCCATTATCTTCAACAGTCTACAAAAGATATAAAGGGAAGAGTGGTTTGTTTTATTTTTCCCCTAATGATAATTGGCCCCTTTCATTGAGGCTCTGCCATCAGGGACTTTTCCTTTATAGAAGCACAGAACACTAGAACTGGAAGGGACCTCAAGAAGTCTGAGGCCAGTCCCCTGCCCTCACAGCCAGACCAAGCACCAGCTAGACCATCCCTGCAGGTGTTTGTCTAACCTGCTCTTAAATATCTCCAGTAATGGAGATTTCACAGCCACCATAGACAGACAGCTTATAGCTACAACTTCCTTCTCAGTACAAAGAGCCCATGCAAATACTTACATCAGGCACCTATACATACTTAGCCTGGCAAGCAGCAGAATATGTTTCCAGTTTGGCAATCTGGTCTGCACAGACAGTCTCATATATACATACAAAGACTGTGCAGGTGTAAAAGGTCTATCTATGGTACTGTAGGATCCAAGTGACTCACAATCTTTCATGTATTTATCTTCAAAACACCCATCAGGTAGAAAAATATAGGCCCTATTTTATAAATGGGGAACAGCAGCACAGAGAGGCTAAATGACTTGCCCAAGGTTTCAAGGAAGTCTGTAGTGGAACACGTACTTAAACTCATGTTTCTTGATTCTCCCCGCCCGAGCCACTGACCTAACCTCCTTCCCATCCATATGGATCCCACTGCATGGCTGGAGCTCATGTGTGAAAGAAACTACACTGGAAATAAAAAACAAAGGAACATCCATCTATACATCTGGCAACAGCAGACCTCATCAAATCACAGCTGTAGTTAACATGGCTCTGTTCATAGCAGGGACAGGGCCTAAAAACAGAGTAAGATGGAGACAGCAGCTTCCTCTTTTGCAGAGGATTATAAATATGTTTACTGCAGTCAAGCAGCAGATTCAGGAAACTTAAAAATAATTATTAAAACCACAAGTCAGCTGAGAGAGAAATTCATTTTATTTCTCAACTCGCATTCTTCACAGTTTTTTTTTTTTCTTTAAATGTCAACACGATGCTTGGAGCTGCACATAGTTTATCAAGATGCTTCTGGTAGCTGAGCAGAGCTCTGGTTCTACTTTTAATAGAATTCCAAATATCAGGTCCAAAATTTATGGCTAATGGAGAAAAAAGGGTTTGTAAAAGAACCATTTATGATTAGCCTGTGATGAAAAATTTACGCCCCTCAAAGATGCAGTAAACTGACTTGACCCCCAGCACAGACAGTGGTACATCAATGGAAGAATTCTCCGGTCAATCTGCCTGGATTACCTACAACCACAGGAAAAACACATGTTGCCATATCATGCATTTACACTGGAGCACTACAGCTCTGCAGTTGTGCTGATGCAGCATTTGAACTGCAGGCCCAGCCGAAAAGTTCTTCCAGCATATTTACTCTGTGGATTGACCAGCCCTTTGTGTTTTGCTGGTTTCATTGTTACCCTATAGAGCAGTGGTTCTCAATCGGAGGTACACACACCCCTAGGAGTATGCAGAGATATTTGCGTCATCTACATATTTGCCTACCTTTACAACCAGCTTCATGAAAAGCACTAGCAAAGGCAGTGTAAACTAAAATTTCTTTTATATTGCTTTGTAAACTATACACTGAAATACAAGTACCATTTTATATTCAAATTGATTTATTTTATAATTATATGGCAAAAATGAGAAACTCAGCAATTTTTCAGTACAAGTGAGTGGAGACACTTGTATTCTTAGGTCTGATTTTGTAAACAAGTAGCTTTTAAGTGAGGTGCAACTTGGGGGTACACAAGACACTCAGATTCTTGACAGGGGTAGGGTAGCTTCCAACAGTAAGGAACCACTGAGGTACAGGCAGCTGGCAAAGGAGAAACAAATGTTATGAATTTAAGGTCTGAAGAGACCACTGCAATCATTCAGTCTGATACAAGCCACAGAATTTCACCAAGTGGTTGGGCATCAAGCCATAATTTCTGCTTGAGCAACAACATATACTTGAGAGCAAAAATCCAACCCTGATTCATTAGAAATCTGAAGTGATGGAGACTCAAATGCATTCATAGATAAGTCATTCAAGTGGTTAATTACCCTCCCTGTAAAACGTGTTCCTTATTTCTTATGCCTAGATATTATTTAGTGCAACTTATTTATAAAAAGCCTTACAAATGTTCATAAACTGAAAATATTTTACACATAAATATCCCCCTCCCCAGAATTTAAAGGGTTGGTGCTTGCAAAAAATTGATGTCAATTTCAACTTATTAGTCCACCTTTAATAGTCTTAAGTGTTTATCACTAAGGCAAACTGTTTCTAAGATATAGTAACAGAGAGGTAGCCCTGTTAGTCTGTACACCAACAAAAGAAAACCTCAGAACTGTAGCACTTTGAAGACTAACAAAACGATTTATTTGGTGATGAGCTTTTGTGGGAGTGACTCTCTAGCACCAAAACTTTAGAACCGATGAAGAAACTTTGGCTCTTGTAACACTGTCTTCTCACTCCAAGAAGAAAGATTTCACTATATCCCAATTTGCAACCAGCACATCAGGCTGCACTGAGACAACACAAGACTTTTACTGCGATATACATCGGCCTACTATTTGTATTTTTCCTCAATAGACTTTTTAGTAGCATCCCCCATCCTTACAGCTTCGTACTGAGTGTAACAATGGGACTAGTAATATGAACAAAGTACTGGTGGCTACTAGTGTTGTGACAATATACATATGTCATGTTATACAAATGACTGGCTCCCAGGTCAATAACTGTAAACTACTGCCCTAAGTGAAGAAATGTTTTGTTTTTTTTTTTTACACTGATTAAAAATATCACAACGAGGTTTAAAAACCATCAGAATGCCAAGAGTTCTCTCTCTCTCTCTCTCACACACACACACACACACACACACACACACAGTTAGACTTTCCATAGTCCTAACCCCAAGATATTGTTATGAACCACTTGGGCCCAGACTCTGGTCTCCAAATCTGTACTTCACAGATTCCTTATAACAGGCAGTAGGTGACATATGGAAGGTGTGCATATTTTAACTGTTTGACAGCAAATACCACAGATTACATGGAGCCCTTTGGACTGCACCAGTATAAGAAAATGAGCAGCGGGGGGGTCAGGCCCTACAGAGGTTTCATCAGTCCTGCTGCACCTTATGGCTGCCAGAGCATCCCATGCAGGTTATGTTCCCCAGCTCCATGCACCCAGGGACCACGAATCCCTGCAAACCCCATCAAGGTCACCCCATGTACTGTAGAGAAACAGATCACCTGGAAGCCGCCCCATGCGCCCTGCTCATCCCCTTCCCCGAGGTGACCATAGAAATCTTCGCACCTTCCAGCACCAAAGTCCCTATCCCAATGCACTGCCCAATCCCAGTGTTCCCAGTGCACCGGCGGGCCCTGCAAACCTCCCTTCTCCTGCTCACCCCCATGCACCGGGACCATGCAAACCGCCTTCCTCCATCCACCCCAGTACCCCCGAGTCCAGCCCAAAGCACCGGGGCCCCCGGCAAGCCCGCCCCCAGCCCTGCCCAAAGCACCGGGGGCACCACGCAACGCCCCCCCCCGCCCCGGCCCGGCGGTTCCGGCGCAGTCACAGCTGCGAGTCTCCGGGGAGGCGGGTTAACGCCGCCCGTCCCGCCTCCTCCCGGGCCCCGGAAGCGCCGCCCGCCCGGAGCCCCACGCCCCCTTCCGGGTCCCCGTTCCAACAGGGCCGGGGCCACGGCTCCCCCGCCCCCGTCCTCGGGTCCAGGCCCGGCCCCTCCCCCTGGCTCCGTTGGCTGTCCCCGGGGCGGAGCCTCCCGTGCGCTGCGCTGCCCGCCCCGCCCCCCGTCCCGGGCTGTGGGGAGCGTCGCGCACAGACCCGGCTGGAGCGGAGGCGGCGGCGGCCCCGACCCCCTCACGGCGCCATCTTCCTCCTCCTCGGCCTCCCGGGCACCGCCCTGAACGCCCCGCCCCCTTTGCTCCTGCATGGCCAATCCCCACCCGAACCGCGCTTCTTCTGGCCAATGGGAGAACAGTCATACTTGATTTGCCCAATCCAGCGCCACTGTTGCCTGATTGACGTCTGCACCAATCAATCGGACCCCGTGATAGAGGGCTAGCGGCACCAATGAGAGACTGATTTGAGAGTGACGGACGGATCTGGAAAACCAATAGAAGGCTCTATTTATGATTGACTGCGCTACTTACCAATAGAGAACAGACTCAGACTTTCGCCCACAGGTAATTGATTGACAACTGTATGGAGGGGGAGAAGGGGACTTAAAATAGGCGGGATTTTTTGAGATGAGCTTCTCGATTGGGCGCTTGAGAATATGATTGATGTGTACAATAGCCAATAAAAAAGCCAGACGGGCCACCTCACTCTCCTATTGGTTTTTCAGGATCAGCTGGGCTGAGAATTCTGGAAGGTTAGTAACAGTGACAGCTGTTCCACCTCAGAGGTGGCTGCATTTCATTGCTGGGTCTTTACTTCTGTATATATGCATAATTGTTCCCAGTTAGTCCTGGGTGCTGGTGCCCAGCTGGGAATTGTCAGAGGTGCTTAGCACCCAGTGCTCCCAAGGGCGAATGGGGTTTGTGGGTGCTCAGCACCTCTGCAGTCTTGCAAACACCCAATTGACTGGCCCTGTTATGTGGGAAGTAATGCAATCGGCTGCCCCGTTCTGCCCTAAAGGTGGTTGCCTTTCAGGCCAGCCCCGGCATTCCAGTACAAACAGTGCTGTGGGATCTTTTGTGATAAGGGAAGTTACTTCTTAATATGTAATAAATTCATTCCCATTAGTAACATTACATACAGATTACAGTAGTATGAACAGTACCACCCACTGCAGGCTTGCATAAACACTCGAGAGGTGTCCTTGCTAGCAGAAGTTAACAATCAAAGAACAAGCAGAAAAGGAAAAGGAAGTTAAGGGAACAGGCAATGTAAATGATAGATCTCTGGTTTTTAGAATCCTTTGTCTCATTCCTGGCTCTGTTCTTGAGGTCACATGATCAAGAGATTGTCAAATATTCAGCATGCAGGACTGGAACAGGTTTTTAAAAGAGTTCAACTCCTGTTTAGGCATTTAAATAAGCGCCAGATTTTCACAAATGCAAAGTATTCAGCATCTCCCAACGTGACAGGACCAGGCAGATGCACCTGTTTACATGCAACAGCTAGATTTGATTTACCATCATCCCTTGTGTGGAATCGAGAAGGACTGGGGCCAGCTCTTGAAAACTGTCTGCTGAAGCTGGCTGAAAAGGTCATTCTGAAACTCCAGGGGGCATCAAATACTTCAGAATTTGCAATATAGTTCTCAGGATTCTTGCAGTTCTCGCTCTGTCCTACAGGACAGTGTGATTGCCAACCTGAGGGTCTGGCCAGAATTTGAAAACATAGGAAAAAATGTCTTCCATCCATTCATGCTTCCTTTCTTTTTATAACAGTAAGGGCCTATTTGGTTGTTCTGACAATTCACAGAGCCCACAAGGTTGTGCAATTGCCTAAAGGTGCTACCTAACCCCCTGCCTGAATATGAGATCAAAATACAATCTGTTAGACGCAGCTGGCATGCCTTTGGGCACTGCACAAATGAAATACTGATTATTAGAGGTTAATAATGTTAACTTTCCCATCAATAATACTCAAACTCAATCCCAGATGTTATTTATTATTATACTATTTGTATTGCAGTAACACTTACTAGCACCTGTCCCATACTAGGATACCTCTGCACCAGGCACTGTACAAACAGAGAACAAAAAGACAATCCCTCCCCTCAAGAGTTTAACCCTAAGGGCCCAATCCTGAGCCCACTCAAATCAAAGTGGGGGATTTGTCATTGACTTTGACAGAACAAGATAGGACCTTCTGTCCCTGATCCTGCTTCTTCCCTCAATGGGTGGACCCAGCTCCCATGACATCAAGGGGAAGATTCCCACAGACTTCTGTGGGAGTTGGATCAGGCTGCAAACGGGCAAGAAAAAAAAAAAAAAGCTGTGTTTTTCCAGCCTGTTGGGAAAGTCAGCTGCAGCTGGGGACCAGAAGAGCGTTCTCTAAGCTGGAATGTAAGTAACACCACCTGGGCTACCACCCATCCTCCTGGGGAGAAAGCCATGAGGTCATCCAGGAGTGCAGGTAGGCAGGACTTTACATCTCACCAGAAAGCACCTGCATCCGGACAGCTGCCCTCTGAGCAGCACTGTAGGTTTCCATTCTGCACTAGACCAAGCAGTGCCTGTGCACCGTGACCTGCAGTCTAATGCACCCTAAGGTCAGTGCTAACTTGGTACCCCCTCCTGTATCATCTGTGCTGCCTTGTGCTGCACCTGAAAGAGGGGGTCCTTGGTGCAAGCCCCATTTGGGGCTCATTTTAAAGCCCAACTGCACAGCCACTCACACCCCCAGCCAGTCAAGTTGTTCTCAGCTTTGATTCTAACTCAGTGCTTCCTCCAAGACCTGAATCAGCGCTGCCACTTGCATCTTGTTCTCAGTGCTCAGCCTGGCAGAGCTCTCCACTCCCTGTCCCAGGCCCACACTCCACCTCTGCTGTCTCATGCCTGTGGGCTCTGTGCCCTAGCAACTGTGTGTCCTGCCCCTGTCAGCCCCTCTGCCCCACAGCGCAGCCAGAGACAGGCAGTGAGGCAGACAGATGCTGCCCTGCACATCCCATGGACAAGAAGAGGTGATCCAGACCAGCGCAGCCCCTGGAGGGGAGAGCTGTTTGCCAGCCTGCCCCAGATGTGTGGAGTCAGCAGGTGCAGGTTGGGTTGCTGGCCACATCCACGTAGCATCCCAGTTCTGCCTCGCGAACCTCCCCAGGTCCTGGGAACAGGCTCCCCAGGTGGCCTGAGAGCTCAGTGCATTGCTGAGATTTGACTTTAATTCCAGCGGGAGCCTGGGCTTTGATCTACCTTCAGACAGGAAGCAGGCGAAGGATTTTACAGACCTCCTCCCTTCCCCTTGCACCCCCCCCAGGCCCACTCCCCCCAGGCCCACAGACTGTGGTAGGGAAGACAGGTCCCAGCCTGCCCCACAGTCACAGGATGGAGGCGTAATGGACTGAAAATAGAAGCTTTCTCCAATGCGCTCTCTAGGCCCCTAAAGCCTCTGGGCAAGAGGGGGTAGTAGGAGAAGTGGGGGTGCCCAGGGCCTGAGGGGCAGAGAGATGCAGGGAAAGCCCCATCAGGCCTTTCCTGGTGTAACCTGAGGTGCTCAAACCACTGACAAGGGAGAGGGAAGTCTGCTGTGTTGGCTTGGCTGATAGGCAGCTGACTTAGCTCACGCTGCAGAGGCTCAGGGCTTTAGCCCTAAGGTCCCAGGTTCTATCGCACCTGGCCAGGGTCTGTCAGCCTTACACCTAGAGCTCAGTGCATAAACCTCCCCAAAGTGACAGGGCTCCCCTTGCACCCCGAGGAGATTACCATGCAGCCCAGCGGTTCTCACCACTCCCTAGCAGGCGTGGCTCAGCACAGGGCTGCTTTGGGACTAAGCGGGGGGCCCCTGGGTGCACTCTGGAGGCTGGGGAAGTGCAGCTGGAGTAGAATGAAGCAGGCAGGGCAGAGTTGCCAACTTTGGTGGGATGAATTCCTGGAGATTTCATCACATGACACAATGGTGACTTAATGATTCATCTTCAATTCCTGGAGACTCCCAGACAGCCTGTCCTGGGAGGGCTGGCATGGCCACCCCAGGGCTGGGAAGGGTCAGGCTGGAGGTGGGGGTCAGAGCACGGAGACAGAGAAAGGGGAGTCACTGCAGGGTGTGGGGGCAGGGCAGAGCAGGTGGGAATCGAACAGGGATGGGATGGGGAAGATGGGCATGGAGGCACGATAGGAGACAAGGCTGGGACAATAGCTGGTGGCTGTCCTGCACCTCTGGAAATCAGCTGGGGCTGCCTGGGTTAGTGGTTAGAGCACAGTGGGGGATGAAGGGCATAGAGGGGCTCAGGACTGCTGGGTTCTGTTCTTGGCTCTGGGAGGGAATCCTGACCAGTGGTTAGAGCAAGAGGCCACTAAAGCCCCTGGGCCCTTTTCCTGGCTCTGGAAGAGACAATGGGGTTGGACTTCTGGATTCTCCACGACACCTGCCACTGCCCCGCTGGGTGGCCATGGCCACAGGGGGCTGGGAAGAAGCAGAGCAGCCTGGATCTCCGAGGGACGCGGGCTCAGTACCTGATGGGCCCCTCACCCAGAAAGGGGGAGACAAGCTGCCAGGCAGCTGGGATGTCCAGGCAGCTGAGGGTCCATCCTCCCCGCCCATGCAGGATCACAGCAGTCTGGAAGGCCTGGCAGGAGGGGGGTGAATGCCACTGACTTGGCAGCGTGGGAGCTCCTGCCCTGTGGCTGATCTCCATGGGTCAGTGCACCCTGTTGGGCACTGTCTGGGTGGGAGCAGCGCAAGTTACTCCCTGCAGCCAGGAGGCTCCTGGGTGGATCACCTGTGTGGGGGCGGGGGCTTTAAAGGGGCTACAGCCCATCTCTGCATCCCTCTTCTGTGCCCCGGGGCCCTATGGGTGCATGTGCGGTGCAGAGGGCAAGGGCCGTCCGTGCTTTGGCTGGGGGTGAGGGGCTCTTCCTTAGCTGCTCCCCTTTCTCTGGTGGGCAGGGGTGGCCTTCTCCCCCTCCCCCCAAAGCCTCGAGCAGGGATGGGGCAGGATTGGCAGGTCTGTAGAAATTCCTGCAGCCCCCGAACCGCCTTCCCCACGGCTGCCTGAGGCTCTGGGACAGAGTTTGGGTGTCAGAGGGGGCCTGGGGCGCAGGCTCAGGGAGGGCATGTGCGGCTCATATGGGGCACCTCCTTGTGGGCCAGGTGGGGGTTCTCCGCATGCTGCTACCCATAGGCGCTGCTGTGCAGTTCCCACTGGCTGCAGGTGCACTCAGGGCAGAGGCAGGGCCTGGAGTCAGCCCCGGCAGAGAGCCACTCCAGCCCCACTGCACTGCCAGTGGCAATGGCCAGGGCCCCCAGCCCTTCTCAATTGCCCGAGGGATGCGGGGGCACTGAGGGCTGCACTGCGGCAGGGGGAGCAGTACATGGAGGCAGCTGGCAGGGCCGGGGGAGAGACCCGGTCCTGAGCCTTGCTGGAGCCAGGCTCCAGGCCAGGAATATTCCTGGAGCCCAGACGCCGCAGGCCCATGGAACTTGCTGCCCCGGTGGGAGAGCTCCGGCTGCTCGCAGGTCGTGGGGGTAGCCACAGGCAGGCCACTAGGCACTTTCTTTGCTTGAGCGTCCGCAGGCCTGGAGCCCTGCCACTCTCAGGGGCCACGGTTCCCCAGTCCCGGCCCAGGGGACCTGGGGAGCTGCGGGAAGTAGCGGTGGACCTCGTGCCGCTTGGCTGAGAACAGAGAGGGGAAGGGAACCCGGATGGGCCAAGCAGCCGGCCTGAGACTGGAGGGGTCCGGGGGCAGCTCTGCCAAGCGTGTTACGACCCCCAGCACTGGCGGGACCCACTGAGGCCCAGCTCCGAGTCCCTGCTGCATGGCCCAGACGTGCAGCTCCCGTCAGATAACTCTTGTCGCTGCAGAACTGGGCCGGCTGTAGATCTCCCAGGGGGTCACAGGAGTAAACGATCCCTTTAGAGAGATGAGTCGCCTCCCGGAGCAGCCCAGCGCAGCTGTCCCCCCGCCCATGATAACAGGCAGCTCTGAAATAGCCCATTGGATGGGGTGGTGCAGGGGCTGTGGCAGGTGCATGCGGAGGAGGGGCTCGGAATCCCTGCCCCCCTTGCTTTCAGGCAGGCAGTGTTGTCTGGGCCAGGGTGTCCTCTGTGTTTTCCCATCCACAGGCAGAATAAGTGTTGTTCTGTGCACCGAGGCCTGTGTGGTTGTCCACCACCAACAGAAAGACACAGGCTGCCAGTGGGGGGTGCTTTGCTGATCAGCTGGGCGCTGCCTGAGTCCCTCCTGGGAGGCTGCCCTAGCGCTCAGCTTACAGAGAATGCTGCCCTGGGTTCCCCTGGCCTTGGGGAGTGGTATTCGTGCTGTCATTTCAAGAGGTGGGTAAATCATCGGCCAGAGAGCTTCCTAAAATCCCTGGTCACGTCAGGCAGGTCTTGCTGGGTGGCCAGGGCTCAGACTGCAGATGGTCTCTTCTAGCTTTCCAGGCATCAGAGTCCACATGGCTCCTTTCCCGTCTGTGCGTTTACCACCTGCGGCTGCTGTGTGACCAACGGGCTGCGATGCCCTCGGAGGGCCAGCTCAGTACGCGGATGGAAGGGGGCGAGATACGGGAGGAGGTCGCAGCGACAGTAGCTCCTCCCACTGACCCTGGGGGGTTCTAGAGGGCGTAGGGAGAGGCGTGGGGAGCATGAAGCCACGTCCTCCCCTCTGAGTCACCACTGAGCAAGAGCTCCGTGTCTTTGTGACACAGCTCCCTGACAAGTCCAGAAAGCTCTCCTAGAGCTTGTGCAAGCGCACGCAGAGGAAACGCCCAGACTCTGCCGACCTCTTCTCCATCGGCAAACTTCAAAGCACTTTGCAAAGGAGGTCAGGTGCATTAGCCCTGCTTTATAAATGGGGAAACCGAGGCACTGCAGGGCAAAGTGACTTGCCCTAGGTCACCCAGCAGCCCAAAGGCAGAGCCAGGAGTTGAACCGCAGCCCCCAGAACTCAGGATCCAGATGTGAGTGGGAGGTTTTGAGGCTACCGTACTCTGGCAAGACCCTGGCGGTATAGGCCCTCACTCCGCTACAACCATTACGGAGTCGGGGGCACCACAGCTGAGGCCCCTCCCCCCGTAATGCCCCTCAGGGCTTTCTGAAGTTAGACCCCAGGTTTGGGAACACTATTGTCCCACGTGGGGCACCCCTCGCACAGACACTGACGGTGCTACCTGTGGGGACAAGTAAGGGCTTTTGCCCACTCTGGGCTGCAATGGAGGTGGTAATTCTGAGGCATTAAGTTGCTCCTGCAGCCCCAGGGGCTCCTCCAATCTGGCATCTGGGCCTAGTGTGACAGCAGCTGTCCCTCTCAAATGGGTGGGCAGCCGTGTGCCCTGTGAGTTGGGCGCTTGTCCAGCCCCTCAGGGAGAGGCCAATGCTGCCCAGCTGATTAGCAGAGCACCCACCACCAGGTTTGGGTTTGGGTTTCTCCTGATGGTGCACATTCACACATGCCTCGGTGCCCATAACATTTTTATTCCGCACATGGATGGGAAGGACTCAAGAGAACATTGCTGGGGGCGTGGCTTGCACCTACCCCACAGCTCCTGTGAGCGCCAGGCTGGGTCGCTGCTTTCTCTCCTCCACAAAAGGAATTCATCCCCTTGGAAGGCGACAGCTAGGCTGGCTATGGAGTTCTCCCATCAGCCTGAAGCTGTCCACGCTAGGGGTCAGGTTGGCACGGATGGGTTCTTCTCAGAGACGTGGCTGTGCCAGTGTTAACTGTCAGTGTCACCCGGCTCTGCTCTTTGGGCCTGTTGTTCCTCTACACTTTGTGTCTTTGGCCCCACGTGTGTCAGGCTGGGTGCCTTACCATGATGGCTACCAGGGAGGCTGGAGCAGGTTGCTATGCATGGCACTGGGGCTGCTGGGTGTTCCCATACTGGTTGCTGTGACAGACGTTGGCCGTGGCTGGTTACCGTGTCAGGCGCAGCGCAGCCAGGATGAGCAGCTGTCACAGGTGTCAGGAGTTCGTGGCTGCTCACTGCATTGGGGGCAGCACATCTGAGGTGGGTGCCTGTGACAGGTGGTCAGAGCAGATTGCCATCATAGGTACGGGGGCAGCTGAGGTGGGTTGCTATGATGGCTGTCAGGCCAGCAGAGCATTCCCGCATGAGTCGCTACAATGACTGTCAGGCCAGCCGAGTGTTCCCACGTGGGTTGCTATGACGGCTGTCAGGCCAGCCGAGCGTTCCCGCGTGGGTCACTATGATGGCTGTCAGGGCAGCCAAGCATTCCCGCGTGGGTCGCTATGATGGCTGTCAGGCCAGCCGAGCGTTCCCGCGTGGGTCACTATGATGGCTGTCAGGGCAGCCAAGCATTCCCACGTGGGTTGCTATGACGGCTGTCAGGCTAGCCGAGCATTCCCGCGTGGGTCGCTATGACGGCTGTCAGGCCAGCCGAGCGTTCCCGCGTGGGTCACTATGATGGCTGTCAGGGCAGCCAAGCATTCCCACGTGGGTTGCTATGACGGCTGTCAGGCCAGCCGAGCATTCCCGCGTGGGTTGCTATGATGGCTGTCAGGCCAGCCGAGCATTCCCACGTGGGTCGCTATGACAGCTGTCAGGCCAGCCGAGCATTCCCGTGTGGGTCGCTATGACAGCTGTCAGGCCAGCCGAGCGTTCCCACGTGGATTGCTGTGACGGCTGTTAGGCCAGCCGAGCATTCCCGTGGGGGTTGCTATGACAGCTGTCAGGCCAGCTGAGCATTCCCGCATGGGTTGCTACGACGGCTGTTAGGCCAGCTGAGCGTTCCCGCGTGGGTTGCTATGATGGCTGTCAAGCCAGCTGAGCATTCCCACATAGGTTGCTATGACGGCTGTCAGGCGAGCCAAGCGTTCCCATGTGGGTTGCTATGACGGCTGTCAGGCCAGCCGAGCGTTCCCGCGTGGGTTGCTGTGACAGCTGTCAGGCCAGCCGAGCTTTCCCGCGTGGGTTGCTGTGACGGCTGTCAGGCCAGCCGAGTGTTCCCGCGTGGGTTGCTGTGACGGCTGTCAGGCCAGCCGAATGTTTCCGCGTGGGTCGCTATGATGGCTGTCAGGCCAGCCGAGTGTTCCCGCGTTGGTTGCTACAACGGCTGTTAGGCCAGCCGAGCGTTCCCGCGTGGGTCGCTATGATGGGTGTCAGGCCAGCCGAGTGTTCCCGTGTGGGTCGCTATGATGGGTGTCAGGCCAGCCGAGTGTTCCCGCGTGGGTCGCTATGATGGGTGTCAGGCCAGCCGAGCGTTCCCGTGTGGGTTGCTATGACGGCTGTCAGGCCAGCCGAGCGTTCCCGTGTGGGTTGCTATGACGGCTGTCAGGCCAGCCGAGCGTTCCCGCGTGGGTTGCTGTGACAGCTGTCAGGCCAGCCGAATGTTCCCGCGTGGGTCGCTATGATGGCTGTCAGGCCAGCCGAGTGTTCCCGCGTGGGTTGCTACAACGGCTGTTAGGCCAGCCGAGCCCTTCCCGTGGGTTGCTTGATGGCTGTCAGGGCAGCCGAGCGTTCCCGCGTGGGTCGCTATGATGGGTGTCAGGCCAGCCGAGTGTTCCCGTGTGGGTCGCTATGATGGGTGTCAGGCCAGCTGAGTGTTCCCGCGTGGGTCGCTATGATGGCTGTCAGGCCAGCCGAGTGTTCCCGCGTGGGTTGCTACAACGGCTGTTAGGCCAGCCGAGCCCTTCCCGTGGGTCGCTTGATGGGTGTCAGGCCAGCCGAGCCCTTCCCGTGGGTCGCTTGATGGGTGTCAGGCCAGCCGAGCCCTTCCCGTGGGTCGCTTGATGGGTGTCAGGCCAGCCGAGCCCTTCCCGTGGGTTGCTTGATGGCTGTCAGGCCAGCCGAGTGTTCCCGCGTGGGTTGCTACAACGGCTGTTAGGCCAGCCGAGCATTCCCGCGTGGGTCGCTATGATGGGTGTCAGGCCAGCCGAGTGTTCCCGCGTGGGTCGCTATGATGGGTGTCAGGCCAGCTGAGTGTTCCCGCGTGGGTCGCTATGATGGGTGTCAGGCCAGCCGAGTGTTCCCGCGTGGGTCGCTATGATGGGTGTCAGGCCAGCCGAGCGTTCCCGCGTGGGTCGCTATGATGGGTGTCAGGCCAGCCGAGCGTTCCCGCGTGGGTCGCTATGATGGGTGTCAGGCCAGCCGAGCGTTCCCGCGTGGGTCGCTATGATGGGTGTCAGGCCAGCCGAGTGTTCCCGCGTGGGTCGCTATGATGGGTGTCAGGCCAGCCGAGTGTTCCCGCGTGGGTCGCTATGACAGCTGGTGGTGTCCCAGGCAGCTTGATGCCTTGGTTGCAGCACATCCATGGAGCATGGGTGGGACGGGCTGGGCAGCCATCCTGGGCAACTGGGTGTGTCATGGTGGCTGGCCTCTTTGGTGGGGTGTCAGGATGAACGCTGACCCTGTCCTCCCCAGAGGAACCCTCCTGCCCAGCTCTGCTTTGGGACCCTCGGTGCTCAGCCAGTCCTTGCCCGGCGCGCACAGCACCCTGTGGCCTGGCCACTGCCTCTGCATGCCCTGGACAGGAGGGCAGGGTTGGGTGGGCAGCACCCCCGTCCCCTGTGGCACAGAAGGTGTGGGCAGGGGAGGGACCGTGGCAGCTCACCCACACTGTGCTCCCTGCCTGCAGCATCTCCTGGTGCCAAACCTCTGGGAAGCCCCAGGGTGGGCAGCTGAATGGGACCATCACCTCCCACTGGAGCCAAATAATTGCTCAGTGCTTTGTTGTGCAGTGTCTATGGCCTCAGGGCCTTCATTTGCGGGAACTTGCTGGGGTTGAGCCTTGCTTTTTAATTACCTTCCCCTCCACCCTCGCTCTGCTGCTTACTCACAGCCTGGCAGCGGACGCAGCTCCCAGACCAGGCCCTCTGCTGGGCCCCCCACTGCCCCTTACTCTCCTTCCCCCACCCACTTCCACCCCACACTCCCACATCTCAGTCTGTGCTGGCAGCACAGGTGTGCTGCAGGGCCGGAGCAGCAGGAGGGCTCTTCCCAGAGCTGGGAGGGAAGTAGGGACTAATGGTCATAGAAGACTGGAGCAGGGGAGGCTGGGAGTCAGGACTCCTGGGTTCGATTCCCGACTGTGGTCTAGTGGCTACAGCAGACAGAAATGGAAGCCTGGGATTTTTCTCCTGGTTCTGTATGTGTTGCCTGGAAGTCAAGGCAGGTGGAAGAGGAGACAGAATGCTGGTTCTCTTTGTCGGTGTGTGGGGGCAATGCTGCCTAGGGGTCAGAGCTGGGGGGACAGGGAGGTGAGATTCAGGTTCATTTCCCAACTGGGCCACTGATTAACTCGGTGACCCTGTGCAAGTCACTTGACCCTGTTGAAGTGGGAACTAATTTTCCCCCAGCACCTCCCAGGGTTGTTATGATTCTCAGCTGATGTATGCGAAGGGCTTCACAGGGATGTGAAGTGTTCAGGTAAGGCTGAGGCAGCTCCCCACAAACTGATCTGCCCCTGCCACAGAAGCTCACTCTCACCTTGTGTCAGCTGAGGCCCCCACCCCTGGAGACGGTCCCCTCTCCACCTCCCACGGGAGAATTCCAAACTGGCCCAGAAATGGCCTGTCAAATGCTCAGAGGCTGCAGTAAAAACTAACCTAGGCCTGGGGATCTCACGCCAGAGCCATTTCTGGGTGCAGGTGTTGAGGTTTGCATTTCCGTCTTCCCGCCGGGAGACCCGAAGTGGAAGGCTCTGTTTTGTGTGCAACCAGAATGAGGTGTTGGGCTTGGAAACGCTGTTTCTGGGTGAAAACATCCAATATTTTTGGCTTCTTTGAGTCAACGGTTCCTCTTTGAAGCTGTTTTCTTCAGCAAAATTTTGCATCATGGCTCATTTCTGACTCTGAAGAGAGACGAGTGTGGAAGTGAAGTCCTGAGCACTGGCTGGTAGTCAGGATAAGTGGGGAGGGTGTCCCGGGCCGCTGTTTGCCAGGAGCTGGGAGTGGGCAATGAGAGGGATCACTTGAGGATTCCCTGTTCTGTTCATTCCCTCTAGGGCACCAGGTACTGGCCACTGTGGGAAGGCAGGATGCTGAGCTTGAACCATTGACCTGACCCTGTCTGGCTGCACTTAAATATTCAGTTTCCTGAGCTGTTCTTCATTCAAGAAACAGGATCCAGCACCCTGCTCAATTCTGTGATTGCCCAAGAAGGAGCCAACTGGCCCAAGAACCAACAACCCCATCTCATCAGGGCCCCTAGTAATGGCCCTGTCCCAGAGAGAGAGGTTGCCAATCACTCAGCACTCACACTCAGGGCCAGATTTGCAGATAAGCCACGTTTCCCTTCTGGGCATCCACATAAAAGCCAGATTTTGTCAGCACCCACAGGGTTCAGACAGGTGTACATAACTCCAGTTCACCTTCAGCAGGCGCTGAGCAACCTACATGACTCAGGGAAAGCAGAACAGATAACACCGGGGAGCTAATTTCCTGTCCAGGTTGAACATCTCTAGTCTGGCACTCTCTTACCCAGTGACATCTGTAATCCAGCATGATTTGAGTTAGCTGGACGACCACTTCTCATGGTTGTGGCCACATTTCACATGGTCCCATAAAGTTTATTTATAACTAGTCCTGGCTCTCAGTGTTCTGCACTGTTCTTTAGCTCAAATTTACCCCCAAATGTCTTCTAAGAGCCCAGTCAGCAACGGGAGCGTTGGTGATGTGCTAGACAATATTGACCTGTTGTCTGGCAAATTTCTTGTTTGCACCGGTCAGGTCCCAAGGGTGCTGGACAAGAGAGAGTCAACCTGTCCTGATATTAATAAAGCTCAACCCTCCTCCTGGAAATGCCAAGGGATCTGAATTCAAGAATGTCCTACAGCTACATCTGCACAGCAGCGTTATTTCGAAATAATCCATTCAGAAATAGCTGTTCCGAAACAGCTTACTTCGACATGCTGCAGCTCCACACAGGAATGCATATGCAACTAGCCCCCATCTACTTTTAAGTAACATGGCCAGACATGGGACAGTGCCCTTGGGCACCCTTCTGGCTTATTTGAAAGAAAAGAGTGCTAGTCTGGGTCCGAACAGTGCCTATTTCAGACCACCGATGTCGGAATAGGCGCTCTTCCTCCGGTGATGCAGCTGACAACGTTCAAAGTAATTCACTGGCTATTTGCAATGTGTTTTGAACCAGCGAGTGCACAGTGTAGATGCTCACAACCTTACTTCAGAATAACTTCGCAGTGTAGACGTGGCCCACGTGGCCCGTCTTTTCACAGCCCGGGCTCCTCCCCACCCTGATCTGCCGCTCATGGAGATTTACAGAGGAGGAATAAATGAACTCATGAGAGAAAGCAAAAGTTTCACAGGCATGGCGCTGGGATGCCTGGACTCACTGCTGGCTTCAAGAGGGACTGTAGTCTAGTGGTAAGTGTGGGGTACCCCAGAGCCAGAACTGCCATGGGAGGGTCTAGTCTGGGCTCTGCTTGTGACAGTAAACAAGTCCCTCCTTTCACTAGGGGTGAGCGTTGCAGGTGAGCCATGGGGGAGGAGGGGGGTTGCACTTTTCTTTGAACACCAGCAAAGTTTGGCTCTGGATTCAGGTTTCGTGTCCTGAGTGCACAACCAATACCCAGCTCCCCTCCCTGCTGGGGGCTTGGAGGGTAATGAATACAAGCTTGGGGCACGCGTTGAGACCTGCCAGCTACGGAATGGGCAAGGCCTCCTCCAGCAGGGCTACATGGAGGGTGAATGAGGGCTGATTTAGCTGCCCTTGTTTCACCGTGAGCTGAACAATAATGCTAGTTTTACCCCCGTGGATCTGAGAGCTCTCTACAAAGGAGAGCCACATCTTCAGTCGCAGGAAACCGAGACACTGGGCAGCTACACCACTGGCCCAGGATCACCTCGTAGCCAAGTTTGGGCCCTCAGCTAGTGAGCTACCCACTAGACCACACTGCCTCTCTAGAAGAGCCTGCTCTGAAACAAGCCAGGACTCTCCAACTCCTTCCCCCAGGGTTGTTTACTGACATCTGAGCCCATAAAAGACCCACCTCCTGATCCTGCTGTCAGTGACCTGGGTGTAAATCTGGAATCACCCACTGAACTCACCTATAGACACTCAATAGCACAAATCAGACCCCATGTGGGTAAATCTCTCCTTGAAGTGGAAGGGGATTTTGCCTGACTAAGTGCTTGGGCCCCAAGGCCTCTGGGCTCCTCGTACGTGGCATGGCCGCCTTTGGAAACCTTACCTCATCTTCCCTGGGGCTGCGCTGCTCAGGGTGTAAAGCTGCCATGAGAACCAGAGCTGTGTGACCAGATGGAGAACCTGTGACTCGAAAGAAGCTGTGACCTGTGAGTGCAGTGTGTCTGATGTAGCTTGGATCAATGGGTGCAGCACTGCAGGGGTGGGCTGTGAGTGCAGTGTGTCTGATGTAGCTTGGATCAATGGGTGCAGCACTGCAGGGGTGGGCTGTGAGTGCAGTGTGTCTGAAGTAGCTCTGATCAGTGGGTGGGTGCAGCCCAGTGGTCTGGGCTGGAGGCAGGGTCATGCCATGGGGGCACCTCTCCCCCAGCCCCAGCCCCAGCCCTTTTCTAATTCGGTCAATGCGCTTTCCAGCGCCACAACAGCTGAGTCACCGGCCCGGCCAGACCGGGGCTGCTACGCCTCGCTCCCTCGGGCCGCCGAGGCCCGGCCAAGGAGAACGTGCCCGGCACAGCGGCCCCCTCCGCAGCTCCCCGGGGCGGGAATAAGGCGCCGGGGGGAGCCGAGGGAGGCGGGGGTGCAGCCCCGCGTCGGTTCGCAGCCGGAGCAACCGCTGCTCACGGGTCCGCCCAGGGCTTAGGAAGCGGCTGGCGGGGCTCGGACCCACCGCCCGCTCGGCCGGGACCTGGATCGCTCATGGCCCCGCGCACCGCCCAGAGGGGTCCCGGTTGCAGACGGCGCGTGGGGCCCGCGCGATGCCCCGGGCAGGCCGGGCTGGGGCTCTGCACGGCGGCTCCCGCGCAGGCCGGAGCGGGAAGGCCAGGCCCGGGGTGCGGGCGCCCCGCTCAGCCGCGTGCGCCGCCCGTCCCCGCCGGCGGGGCAGGGCGGGGGGAGGGGCTCTCGGCGCCACGTGCCCGGGACCAACCACGTCACTCGCGGGGGGTTGGGTGTCAGCTCCGGGCAATGAACAGCGGCCGGGGCTGGTCCCCCCGACTCCCACGGAGCGCCTGACTCTGCCCTCGCTCCGGCGTCGGGGCGCTCAGAGCCGGGCCCCAGCGACGCGTCGCGCCCCCGCGGGGGACCGGGCCCCCGGTGCGGTGGGTGGTTCTGGTGCACGAACGCCGAGTCCCGCCCCCTCGGCCCCAGCATCGCCCCGGCGCTGCGTCTCCCTCACACCGTCCCCGGGCCCCAGCTCCGTGGGCCGCCCCACGCCCCGCCCCGCCCCTCCCCTCCCCCGGCCGGGCAGCGTCCCACGCGCCCCGCCCCGCGTTCTCCCGACAAAGACCAATGTGTTGGATGCCGGAGAAGGAAATTGCCGGATCCCCGAGCGCCTGGGGCCCCTTTGTAGCTCTGCCGCCGCCGGCCTCGAATCACCCGCTCGCTGCCGCTGCCGGGCCGGGCCGGGCCGGCTGGTAGGAGCCGGGCGGGCGGTGCTCCCGCGGGGGCCGAACCTCTCCCCGCCGCGGCGCCGGGAGCCGGGGGAAGGCCGGGCCGGGAGTGTAAACGAGCCCCCCAGGCTGCGGCGCGGGAGCCCCTCTGGGGACGGGCGCAGGGAGCAGACAGCCACTGGGGGGGTCTGAGCACAGGGGCGCCTCCCCCGGCCCCTCGAGCCCGCGGGTGCCCTCGCTCCTCCTTCCCCTCGTGGGGCCACCCCCTTCGCCCCCACAGCCCTCCCTGCTCCCCGGCTGAGCTGTCCCTGTTCCCCTCGCTGTGCCCTCCTGCCGTCGGGCCGAGCCCCCCAGCCTTCTGTCATCCCCCACCCCCTTCTCTAGCCCCCCGTCATCCCCCCATCCCCCACCCCTTGTCCCCCCCACCCCCTTCTCTAGCCCCCCACCATCCCCACCCCCTTCTGTCATCCCCACCATCCCCCACCCTCTTCTATATAGCCCCCCCCCCACCATCCTTACCCCCTTCTGATGAGAAGAGCCTGGGAGCTGGGCCAGGAGGTGGATGAGGCAGGCCCCCCTGTTCATAGTTGGGGCTTCAGGGAAGGCACCTGGGCCTTACAAGGGGGCCCGGGGGCTGGGTTAAGGGGAAATGGAGGCAGGGCTGTGGCAGGGTCACACCTGGCCAGCAGGGGGCGCTGCAGGGCAGGTTCTCTCACCCCTCTCAGTAGAGTCACAGAGCAACCCCCGGGGGGAGGGGAGTGTCCTGTCCCCCTGGGGGTCAGCCGGAGTCACTGGCCCAGGCTAGCAGGTGCCCAGTGCTTGTGGGGCCAAAGCTGGATGCTCCACCTTGCCCCAGGGGCGCCCTGGCCCCCGATGTGCTGCCGCTCCCATGGGATAGCCGGGTCCCAGCCTGGTGGTGATTACCATCCCTTCCCCAGCGTGTGGCAAGTTCTCCCAGTCCCACTGCCCTCAGCTCCCGGCGCATCACCCCAGGGTGCCCTGTGCGTGGTCGGTCAGCAAGCAGCCTGATCCAGGGGCCCTGGGGGAGGCCTGGCGGGTTAAGAAGAGAGATGAATCCAGAGAGCTGTGTTGGTGGTGGGGGCAGTGGGCCAGGCTGGGACTGGGCTGCACTGGGCAGGGCTGGCAGGGAGGGAGGGGGACTTCCGGGCCCCGAGCAAAGGAGCCAGGAGGCAGCTCCGGAAGGAGGCACCTCTGCAGAACTGGTGGGCAGCAGGGCAGGGCTGCAGGACAGGCCGGAGGAGATGAGCAGAGCTGGGGGAGGAGATCCCTGGGGGCGGGTCGCAGGAAGGGGCCTGTTGTCCCCAAGAAAGGAACCCGAGAACATGGCCGATCCCGCCAGGAGGGGGCCCAGCAACCTGGGGGTGCCGCCGACAAGCAACAGAGCCACGGAGCTGCCTGTGGGCTGCCTGGAAGGGCTGTGAACTGCAGAGGTCAAACCCTGCCCACTGGCATCCGGATGGGAGCCAGAGCCATGTGCTAAGCCCAGGCCTTTCCTGGCATCCCATGGGAGGGAGTCAGGGTTAGGACAGCTTTGGCCCTTCCTGCTCCTCTACCTGGTTCGGACCGTGGCAGAGGACAGAGGCTCCCTCTCCACAGACCTGCTCCCAGACCAGCATTCCCAGAAGCTGGGCGCTTGGGCATTGCCCAGGACAGATTCAGGTGCCACCCAGCTCGTTAGCAGAGCACTCAGAGCCACCCCCAGCCGGCAGCCGGTGTTCCTATCATCGGTTCACATCTGCACATCCCTCTGTTCACAGAACAAAATATATTCCACACGTGGGTGAAAAAAAATCTAAGGGAGCTGCTCTCCAGAGCCCGATCCTGTAACCTGAGGCGTTTGCCACCCTCTGTGCCCTCCCCGTGGATTGGAGAAGGAGAAGGAGCAGAGGTGAGGCCTCAGGCTGTGTGTGCAGGCTGGAAATGACAGGGGGCCCAGTTCCAGCCTCCCGCCAGGCAGGGCAGGAAAGAAGAGAGCCTCTGGTCTGGGTGAAGCCAGGGGCCTCCCATGTGAGGCGTCCCAGAGCCAAGGGCCTTTGCTGCAAGGGGGGTGGGTGCAGCTGGGCCAGGGCATGGCTGGCCGGCCACATGCTTTTGGGGAAACGGCGCCCGGCGGATGTTGGTGGGGGAGACGTAACTCTGCTGGGGGTGGTCTGCAGTGGCTCCCAGGGCCCGCAGCCCCCTCCTCCGGCACACAGCGCCTGGGGCGCAGGGAGCCCAAAGGCCATGGCTCAGAGGCCCTGCTCAGACTGAGCCGCAGTCAGCTCGGGGTGTGGTGTAGGGGGAGTCGCCCTCACCCTTTCTGCTCCCCACTCCTCTGCCCTCTCCTGGGACTTGCACTAGAGCTGCCTCCAGCTCCCTCTAACTTACAAGCCACTGTTCCAAAGGCCAGGGCTGGGCGTGGCACAGGATAGTGAGCTTCAGCTGGCTTCCAGGACCAGCACAGCCACCTCTCCAAGAGAGCTGGGGCTGGAGACACAGCTACGCTGCTGTGAGCTCGCGAATCTGGGCTTGGCCCGGATCCCATCCTCACTCTGACCCGTCTTCGGCAGGGCTGGCGCGTCCGACAGTGGGAGTGGAACTGGCTAACTTGGCACCTGGGAGGGAGGGAAGGAATGTGCCCATAGCCTTGTAATTTAGGCAGATGGGCTCTGTAATTAGCTGTAATCTCAAGGCCCAGCTCCCTGGTGCAGATGCTCCTGGGGGAGGAAATGCCCCATTCTCCTGTACTAATGTTATTTCCTGGCCCTGGGTGGTCCCAGTAGGCTCTGTGCTAGGGATGGGGGAACAACTCAGAGCCCAAGGGGCAACAGCCTCAAGCCATTCGGCTGCACTGATCCCTGGTATGTGCCTGCAGTGTGGAGTGCTGGTGAACACAAAAGACATGGAGCCGGCAAACCCTCATCTCCTTGGTTCCAGTGTTGCCAAGGCTGCTTCAGCCACTCCTGCCTGGGAATCCCTTGCTCTGAGCACTGGTCATGAGCCATCGCTCCACCCCAGAGGTGGCCGCATTTCTGTAGCACTGCACGGACACAGTTCACAAGGGGTAGTTTTGTTACTCAGTTTGCGGTGGCCTCTCGGAGAACCGGTCATGGGCCAGGGTCCCAGGCTGCCTAGGCACTCGGTAAACACACAGCAAGCAGCTGGACTGGGCCCCAGGGGTTTACACAAGCTAAGCGAATGTCCCCAGTGTGACCACCACTCAGCTCTCCACTGGCCCTGCAGCTATCATTCGGGGGTGTCTGCACTGCAGCTGGTGTGAGCTCAGCCCAGGGCCCCAGCAAGGCAGCCTTTCACCTCCCAAAGCTCTGTGGCCTCGTGCAGTGAGACAATGCAGGCCTGCTGGCCAGCACCTGTCCTTTGTGCCCAGAAGCAGCACTCTGCCGCCTGCAGCCACTCTGTGACCTGTTGTGCGCTATGTCCCTTAGCACAGTATCCTCACATGGGTCATTGTGTTGTCCCATGTTGCTGTGGTACTTCCCCTGAATCTGCGGGTAAAGAGTGAAGGACAGCAGTGTTCCCTGTGCGCTGTCACTTCTGAGGCCACCCAGGAGAACTTCCAGTGCAGCCCAGCTGATTGGCGTCCCGCTCTGTGATGGGGTTCTGGGGTCCCCCAAGCTCTGCACCCTGTCCGCAGGCAGGAGAGTCTCTCACTCAGCAGGAGAACAGCGGGTTTATTAGCCGACAGGACACAGCATCGTACAGAGGAGTCAGTACACCAGGCAGAGACAGCCAGTCCCATCCATGTTGAGGAGAGGAGGCCCCGAGGGGCCCCCAGAGCTGGGGCCTGGCCCCCTCCTTTGTCTCGCTCTCCCTCAGCCCAGACTAACTGCTTCCCAAATCCCAGTTCCAATTCAAACCCCTCAGGCTCCACCTCCTCCTTTGTCTGCAGTACAAAGGTGTTACCTTGTCATCAAGGTTACCCTCAGCAGGAGCCGCACACCCTCTGTGAGCCACTCACATACACACAGGTATCCCCCACTCCATCACACGCTCACAGCTAGGTTTTGTTTCTACTGGTGGTGCACATCCGCACTTGCCTCAGGGCACATAAAATGCATCCTGCACATGGGTGGGAAAAAGTCACACAGAGCTAGAAAAGCTTAGAGGGGACACTGAAGTACAGAATCCCTGGGCTGCATGCATGTTGCTGAACAGGAGAGTGGTTAAAGCAAGGGACTGGAAGAGGGTGTAGGATTTCGGTTCTGTTTCCTACATCACCATAGATGCCAGGTGCAGCCTTGAGCAAATTCGTTGCCCGCACTGTGCCTCAGTTTCCCCACCAGAAAAAGGACATAATGACTAGGGCTGGGTGGGAACCGGATTTTCCATCACTGTGGGAAATTCCATGATGTCAGACTTAATAACTTTGGGCGTTCGTGGGCATTTCTGACATCATGCATCTGACAAAGTGGACTACAGCCACGAAAGCTGAGGCCCAAATAAACCTGTTAGGTGCCACGGGACTCCTCATTGTTTTTGCAGAAACATACCCACCCTCTCCCCCCCCCAAAACACCCTTTTAATATTCTTCGGTTCCAGAAGGGATCGTCCCTCCCCCAGTTTCCCACATGATGGAACTCTGGAAAAAACGCCTCATTTTGGCTCCATGGAAATGTTTCGCTTTGAGCCAAATGAGACAGTTTGTTTGGTTCCCTATTTAAAAACCTGTTCAGCAGATTTCTAAACAGGCCAAACAGAGAACGCAAACACTCCCATCCCACAAAGGGCCGGCGGGACTGTGTGTCGAGGGCCTCCTTCCGGTGCGGCTTTTCCAAGGGAATTGTGTTGACATTCATGAGACAAAACCAGCCTTTTCCAGCCAAACAACAAGCACCTGCCAATCAGGCTGGACCGTGAGCCTTTTCCCAGCGGGCCATTGTTAGGGCTTGTCTGCACTTTATGGCATGGAAAGGCACGTCTGGGCTAGCTCTGAGTACCTGGCACGGCCAAATGTAACAGTGGCGTGAGCTGTACGACTGATCCCAGGGCCCTGGATGCATCCCAGCATTCCAGGCCTTCTGCTGCCGTGTTTTCCTCTCGATGAGGACCTGAGGAAGACAGTTAAAAGCAAGCCTGGGTCTGCCTCCCTGAGCAGGACTCACACCTCCAACCCCAGTGGAGGGAGTGCCCTCTGCTCTGCGCATGATGTGCTCTGGTGTGGGCAGCCAATGGGACACCTTGCCAAGGTCTCTTCCTTTGCCCACATCTGCCCCCTCCACTCAAATCCAAATGAATCCATCTAAGAGCCCATGAGAGATACAGGTGATTAGCACAGCACCCCGGCGAGCAGCTTGTGTGTCTGCCGGTGGTGCCCAGCTGCATAGGCCTTGTAGCATGTAACAAAATTTATTCGCACATGGCTGGAAAACTTAGAGGGAACCCGGCCCACCACCTTCTCCAGGCAGAGAAAACCCACACAGCTGCTCCCTCGAGAGGCAGACCTGAGCTGCTTGGAGCTTTTCCCAGCCACTCCAGCTCTTTGGGGATTAAAGGAAAATCTCCTCCACAAAGGATCTGGCAAGCCCAGGGCCTCTCCTCCTCGCTGGGAGTGTCTCTGCCCTAAGACCTGGGACCCCCCCCTTAGCCCACACTGCTCTGCTCTACTCTGCGTGGATGGAGAGAGCAGGCTGGGAATCCCCAGCCCTCTCAGGCTCAGCGTGTGGATGGGGGATGCTCCCAGCTACTGGGCGGGTCACTGGTGAGCCTGCAGGGGGCGCTCTTCTCACCCCCACTGAACCCAAGGATCCAGCCCAGACTGGGCTGGGGGGCTGCTTGTGTCAGGCCTAACACTGAGCCCCTGGTTCACGCACAGTCCTGGGTGAGTCCTGGGCACCTTCTGCAAGAGCCGCCTGGCCTGGGACTTGGTTCTGCCTTCGAGCGCGGCTCCCGTGGGCTCTGGGAGAGCTCAGGCCGACCCTTCAGAGCTGGCCGCGGTGTGTTTTCTATGCAGCTGTGTTGCCCTCCCTGCGCTCCACCCCAGGAGCAGCTGCACGTCAGCGAGCGGCGAAGCCATTGGCGCACAGTCTGTGAGATGAAAGGGGGTTGGGAAATCCGAGGGATTAGGAAGAGCAGTGAGTGCTGCTCTCCAGAGCCAGACTAATCCCGTCTGCAGGCTGCAGCAGTCAGCCTCTGAAACTCAGCCCCGGTACCATCCCACGCTGCAGCCACAGTGCAGCGACGCATGACACAGGGCCTCGCCTCACCCCCAACAGCTGCTCCCTTTCTGCAGCCACGAGCTCGCCCCAGACTGAAACCGAAACCACGCAGCTTGCCAGACCGTCGCTGCCAAGTGCCATAAGCCAGGGCGAGCTCCCGCAGCAGTCGAGTGGTGCCAGAGCCCAAGCAGCCTGTTGCCCACTCGCACTTAGTGTTGTTTATACTAGAGTAGGGCCTGTAGGGAGGTGCTGTACAAACAAATAGGAGACACTGACTACCACAGGGAGTCTTGACTGGACAAGATGGGAGGGAAGTACCTGAACTGGAATTCATCTACAAATGTAACAAGAAGTCCTGTGGCACCTTATAGACTAACAGATATTTTGGAGCATGAGCTTCCGTGGGCAAACACCGGCTTCATCTGACGCATGACCCCACTCTTGTTGTTTTTGAAGATACAGACTAACTCGGCTACCTCTCTGATATTTACGTATTTGACACCATCAACCTAAGCCTGAGTAGAGATCTCACCCGGCTCTTGCATTCACATTTCTCCATCACATGCTGTGAGTGAGACACAGCCAGCTTACTTTTCTTCATTAACTGGTCCTACCAATGCCCGGGAACTGCCTTTTCTTGCTCCTTTTTGCTTCTACATACCCCCTGGATTCTGGGATTTCACTCACCTGAGGATGGTGGTTTTACCCTGGGAAGCTCCTGACCTTATCAATGTGCTAGTCTCTAGGGCACCACAGGACTGCTTGTGATCTGTAAAGCTACAGGCTCACAGGACAACCTCTTGGAGACGTTTTGCCCCGGATTGCCCACTGGCAGAGCTGGAAGAGAGCCAGGCTGTCCTGAATCCCAGTCCAGCAGGCCCCAGGTCTCAAGGGCAATAGCCCCTAGTGAGCTGTGGGATTCAGATGCCCTATTTTCAGACACAGGAGCAGCACAGTGAAAGTGTTAACCCTGAAATTCCCCTTCACTCAGGAACAGCGTGACCCTGGGCCAGGTCCCAGCCTGAGCCTCGCCCTGCTTTGCATAGAGGCAATCACCTACTGCCTGCTCTTCCCCCCTGCAGGCGCACCTTGGGAGGGGCGGAGGGCAAGCAGTGCCCCTGTCAGCTGAGCACGGGGGCGGCCGCCTAGGAGAAATTCAGGTACCACCCAGCTGATTAGCAGAGCACCCCCAGCTGGCAGCGTGTGCTTCTCTTCACGGTGCACATCCACACTTGCCTCCATGCACATAACAATATTTATTCCACCCAGGGACATGAAACATTTGAGGGCACCCTTGGTCCAAGGCACAGCTGGGCCTCCTGTCTGCAGGGCTGTTGTCACTAGTTCACAGGAATCCACAGCCTTCATCTTCTCATGGGGTTGCCTGTGAAGTTAGGAGCCAGCGCTGGGGTACGTACGTGGCGGGGGGGGGAGAACACCAAGGTCTGGTGCTTCTGGGATGCAGGAGAGGGCTTGATTCCAGGCTACAGATCCAGTCCAGCACCTCCCCCTGACCCTGCAGCCGGGGGATTTCCAGAACATCAAGCGTTATTGATGCTGGAGTTTGTGAGTGGTGAGCCTGCGAGATCTTCGGGGCAGGGACTGTGTGCAGGGCTGACGGAATAAGGAGATTTCGAAGTGGGCGGATTTCGAAAAGGATCCCCATCTGGACGTGCCACGCGGGAGCAAAAAGCAGCAATTTTGAAGTGCCGTGGCCGGCGGCAGGCTAATGAGGTTATTTCAAAGATTTCTCTGAGTGTAGACATGGCCTAATAGTCCTACTTACAACAGCTTCATTAACAAATAAACAAAGAGGCCGAGCTTTACCATGTAGGTGGGGATTGGGAGCAGTAGCTGGTCTTTGCTTAATCCACAGGCAGCCTGGCTTTGAGCAAGCTGCCAGCTGTGTGTGGGGAGAGGGGTGAGGCTTAGCTCCCACCTTGCATGCAGATGAAAATCAGCTCATGTGCTGGTTGCTGACGCTGGGTTATACTCGCTCTCGGCCCTCTAGTGCACTTCCTCCTGAAGTCAATGGATGCGGGGGTCAAAGAGGTCATCAGCCACCTGCACGTGTCCTTAAACAGGGATGTCCCCAGAGGGAAAGAGGGACAGGACTTGATTGGACGGATATGCACCAGCCGGTGGGCCCAGTCTGACGCGGGCTTAGAGCTTCAGGCTGGAAGGGCCCATTAGCTCACCCATGTGACCTTGGGAATAGCACAGGTCAGACTTCACCCACTTCCTTCACCCTGCCTGGAGCTCAGCTGGTGCTGGACAAACACTCAATGGAGACTCCACTGAACCTGGGGAGTTGGATCGGGGCCCAGGAGGGGTCTTTAGAGGGGCCGGGTAGGGCCTGGCCAATACTGCTGACCTCAAAGGCCTGTGCCTCCGAAGTGAGGACACCTGGTGTGCAGCCGCATCTCACCAGTGTGACCCACAAACAGCCTCTATGGTCCCCCTGGCCTGGGCAGCAGTTTTCCTGCCAGTGGGCTCTGTCGGACATGTGGTGGAGAGGGGGGCGAGTGCATTTCCTCGTATCCAAAGGGAAAGTGCCCCTGTGTTCACCCACTCAACCAAACAAGTCCAGAGACCAAAGAGGTGGCTCCGGCTCAGCTCGCAGTGCCCTGCCGTGACCGCTGGCTGACCCAGACTGGGCCTTGGAACGGGGTCAGCTGCGTTTTGCTTTGGGGCTTTCTCCAGACTCCGCCAGGAATGTCGGCAGCTGTCAGGCGCTCACCGGGCAGTAACCTCAGCCTGGGATCTCCTCTGCCACCTGCAGCCACCTCTGCTGCTAGAGCACCCAACCCCCTCTCTTTTGTCTGAGCTCTTCACTCTCCTCTAACCTGTACTGCTCTGTCCCCCGCTATACACCTCTGCCAGCCCCAGGCACGCCAGCCTGGTCCTCCCCATGGATCTCTCAGTGCTGTCTGTGAACCCCCGTGCAGCAGGGAGCCCTCGCTGGTGCTCCAGCCCGCCCCCCGAGGTCCTCCCTGTGGGGGGGAGAGCCCTGAGCCCGCAAGCCAGATCTGGCTCACGGGGGGAAGAAGCAGCTCCCATGTGGCAGCTCCCCTCCCCCGGCTGGAGAATGGCAGTGCAGGAAACCACTGGCGGGAAGCTTTCCCAGCTGCTCCCACTGGCTGGAATTGCAGCCAAAGTTGGGGCAGTGCCTGGGAGCAGTGGATATCACAGAGCCAGGAAAATGCTCCCCCGGTCCCCTCATGCCAAGATCCCAAACCTCCTTCTCCCTCACATGCCCCGCTCGCACCCAGATCCGCCAGCCCCAGCCCCCTCCTGCACCCTCCCTCCTGCCCAGTCCCCTCACTCCCATCCCCTTCCTGCACCCTCCTTCCCGCCCAGCCCGCTCGCTCCCATCCCCCTCCTGCACCCTCCTTCCCGCCTGGCACCCCCCCATCTCCATCCCCCTCCTGCACCCTCCTTCCTGCCTGGCCCCCCCATCTCCATCCCACTCCTGCACCCTCCTTCCTGCCTGGCACCCCCCCATCTCCATCCCCCTCCTGCACCCTCCTTCCTGCCTGGCACCCCCCCATCTCCATCCCCCTCCTGCACCCTCCTTCCTGCCTGGCCCCCCCATCTCCATCCCACTCCTGCACCCTCCTTCCTGCCTGGCCCCCCCATCTCCATCCCACTCCTGCACCCTCCTTCCCGCCTGGCACCCCCCCATCTCCATCCCCCTCCTGCACCCTCCTTCCTGCCTGACCCCCCATCGCCATCCCCCTCCTGCACCCTCCTTCCTGCCTGGCCCCCCATCGCCATCCCCCTCCTGCACCCTCCTTCCTGCCTGGCCCCCCCATCTCCATCCCCCTCCTGCACCCTCCTTCCTGCCTGGCCCCCCCATCTCCATCCCCCTCCTGCACCCTCCTTCCTGCCTGGCCCCCCCATCTCCATCCCACTCCTGCACCCTCTCTCCCACCCAGCCCCCCCAGCCCCAGCCCACTCCCTTCCCTCCAGAACTCGCAACCTCACCCCCTCCTACACCCCACCTCCTGCTCAGACCCTGCAGCTCCAGCCTTGTCTCTGTCCCCAGTAGCCCCCCTCACACACTGATCCCCTCAGTGTTGGCCCCACCCCAGAGCCTTGGAGGGCCCAAAAATCTGCTAGCCCTGGGAGCCCAGAGGAGTTAACTGGGCCTGTGGTAAAGCCCTGAACCTCCCTCCCGCTCCCCCGTGGAGCTAGACCACAAGGGGGGTGAGGTACCAGCCAGGGCCCATCAGTGCGGGGGGGTTGTTCTCCCCTTTGTGGGGCCCCCAACTGATCGGTTTGTAGATCAGTCACCCAGAATAGTTCCCCACCCCCACCACAAAGAAGAGGATGTTGAACTCTTTCGCTTTGGACCTGAAATGACAGTTCCCTTTCCCTCAAAGGGGGCTGGTAAATTACCACAAGAGATCTAAGAAGATGGAACAAGGGGGCCCCTCCTTCACAGCTGCCTTGCTCTGGGGACAGGCCTGCTCCAGTCACCCACTGCCAGTCATTTCCTGTCTCAGGGACCTGGAGGCACAAAGGCATTTTGCCATCGTGGGTGGTTGGCGGGTGCTGGGCGGAAAGGCCTGTGCCAAGCAGGTGGGCCACCAGACAAACCTTTGAGAGCCACTGATCTAACCCCAGGCACACCAACCTCCCCATCCCCATGGGCAGGCATCCATCTAACCCCACAGACGCACAGCTGTCTGTCCCCATGGATACACATCTGTCTGACCCCACAGACGCACAGCTGTCTGTCCCCATGGATACACATCTGTCCGACCCCACAGATGCACAGCTGTCCGACCCCACAGACGCACAGCTGTCTGACCCCACAGAGGTCCATCTGTCTGTCCCCATGGATACACATCTGTCCGACCCCACAGACGCACATCTGTCCGACCCCACAGACGCACAGCTGTCTGCCCCATGGACACACATCTGACTAAGGTAGATACACATCTGTCTGACCCCGGGGACACAGGGGTGTCTAACCCAGTGGTTCCCAGCCCGGGTCCGGGTGGGCGCTGCAGGAGTTTGTGAAAACACTGGAAGAGAACTGAAAACGAACAGAGAAAATCAGTTGTAAACACTTGACAAAGTTACAATCAATTCTTATTTCTAAACTCAGCTTCTTCCAACCGCCTTGCCATTCGCTGTCCGAAAATCTGCCCTGCGGTTTCCTTTCCCTCTAAGGACGTGCGCTCGGCCGGGGGCTGCGGGGTGTCTGAGGGTCCGCGCTAGTGACAGGTGGAGCCCCGAGACGCACCGCTAAAAGCCCCGTACACCCGGGTCTCCCACCTCCCATGAGCCCAGGGGGCCGGCGCAGGCTGCGGGCGGGCAGGGCTGGGGCCAGCTCTGTCGGACGCGGCGCACAGAGGCGCTAGACGGACCCGGAGCCCCGGGCCGCAGCCCCTGGCCCTGGGCAGGTTGCCGAGCGCCCTGGGGCTGGGGCTGGGGCCGGGGCCGGCCGGACCGTGAGCGGCGCTGGCCCCTGTCCCCCGCGCCGAGCTGCGAAGGGGCCGGTCCCTCCCCGGGCTTGGGGTGCGCGGCCGGCCCGGAAGGGTTAAACTCCGGCGGCAGGTGAGGGCGGAGCCGGGCTGGGAGGGAGCGCGGCTGGGCTGGGGCCGGGACGCGGCGCGCTGGCTCGGCTCGGCTCACCAAGCCGCGCTCGCTCCGCGCCCGGACCGGCTCTGGCCAGCAGGCGCGGGGCACTGCTCTGTCTGCGGGCCGGCCTGGCGCCCCACGCGCGGCAGCTCGGCGGGGAGATCGCGGCCCCCCGGGGCCCCCTAACCTGGTAGGTAGCCCAGATTCGCGGGGGTCCCTCGGCGCGTCCCGGGGGCTGGTCCGGGCGCAGCGCCCCCCAGGAGCCAGGGCTCCGCAAGCCTCCGGGCCGGGGCCTTCCCCGCCCACTGGGGACACCTGCTGCTGCCCGGCCAGCTCCTGCGGGGCGGGGGTGGGTCCTGCCTCTTCCCCCGCTAGTGCCTGGGGAGGGTCCCGGTCGTGTGCGGCTTCCCAGGGCTGCAGGGGAGACGCCCCCAGTCCCGGGGACAGGGGGCGCGGCGGGGTTTGCTGGAGAGTGGCTCGGGCCGGGGCGGGGGGCTCCCCAGGCCAGTCAGGGCCCCCGCCCGGTCCCTCTCCACGGGAGGCGAAGGGGAGTCGGATTAGCTCTCTGCAGCCCCAGACCCGGCGGGCAGAGCTGGGCCCAGTCCAGCCCCCCCTGCAAATGGTGGTTGACTTTAGCGGGGGCTGGATCGGGCCCCTGGGTGGCGGCTTCGGCCCCGCCTCACGTCACCGGCAGCTGGTTCCTTTCTCCCCTCCCGCTCAGAGCCTCGTCCCGGCCCAGGCCTGGCTCCCTGCCTCAGTTTCCCTCCGGTAAGGCGGCTGCTGCCGGGGCGTACGGCCGGGGCCGGGGCAGGCGCCGCTTCGCTCCCAAGTGTCGACCTGAGAAAAGCGTCCGGGGGCCTCTGGCCGGATGGACGGACCCCTGGAGCGCGGGCGTACGGGAGCCGCTGGCTCTGTTCCGGGTGAACACGGGCCGCGCTCGGCTCGGGGCCCTGCGCCCTGGTGGCGTGTTCCGAAGGAGATGGAGTGGAAGGCGGGACGGAAACCGGAGAGTTGCTCCCCGCCCGGCTGCAGGGCCGAGTGAGCCGCAGCTGGCAGCGCGCAGCCCGGCTCGGGGTGGGGGGTTCGTGGCTTTGGGCGGGGGCGGCTCCGTTGTCCCCGGGTAGAACCAAGGGGTTCCTGCAGTCACCTGGCGGTAGCCCGGAGGGAGCTCGAGTCTCCCGGGAGCCCGCCGAAGCGCGGGGCCCTGGCGGAGCCACCCCTGGGGCTCCGGGTTTGCCCCCTACGGACGGAGGCCGGGTGTGCGTTCGCGGGGGTGTCGGGCCCTGTCCGGCTGTTACCAGCGGAGGGGCTGGGGGAGCCCTGTGGGACCGGGAGGGGCTGGGGCCCTGTCCGCGCACCCCAGCTGGGCTGAAGGGGCCCCGCGAAGGAGCCCAGCGGTAGTGCCAGAGCCTGAGCGGTCGTTCAGAGAGAGCTGAAGGCTCTCGGCGCCACTCAGCTGCGGGTGGGGGGCTCTTTCTTCCCTGCTCCTCTTATTAACCCTTTGCTCCCCCGCCCCCAGGGCTGGATCTGCTCAGTCCCGTGGGGCCCAGATGGCATCAGGCCCCTGGTCCCTCCCCTCGGGGCTTTTCCCGGGCGCTGTTGCCTCCCGCTTCCCGGCGGTGGATGGTCCGTGGGCCCGCCCCTAGCGAGCCGGGGTGCACGCCGTTTCTCCGCTGGCTGGCTCGGAGGGGCCAGAAGGGTCACCGCCGCCTGGGACCGGGCGCTGGGAGCCGCCCCTTCACCCGGCCCGGGGCTGTGATTTTGTGGGGTGTGGCCACAAAGCCACCCGGGCTGGACGCGCTGTTCAGACCTGGGCCGCAGCCCCAGCGCGGGCAGCGTCAGGGCGCGCTTGGGTGCCGAGCTGAGCGGGTGCTGGAGCACCGCCACCTGGGAGTGAACTCCACCCGGCGCCCTCCCAGCGCCTTCTGGTTTCGGCGGACGCAGAACTGGGCTGGAGTCTGTGGGTGGGCAGAGAATCGGGTTTGGCGTCTCCCTTCCCAAGCCACCGGCCGCCAGTCCTGGGAACTCCCTCCCGGCTCGGAAGCGGAAAGAAAAGTACCGCCAGGCTCTGGGCCTGTCCCAGTCCCCTGACGGGCCCCCTTCTCCTGAGCCGCCCAGGGGAAGCAGGGAAACTGACGAGCCCTGAAACTGACGAGGCCCAGAGCGCGGCACAAGAGGCCGAACCCAGGGCCGTGTCTCCTCCGGTCTCCGCTCTCAGTCGCTTCTGCTCGTGCCACCGGGGGGGGGGCGTGGGGCAGATCCCGGCTGGGCCGCCCCGCAGAGACTCCCCGCGCCCGGCCTGTCCCTTTGCTTGTAGCTCTGGAAGTGGCTGGTTCAACCCCGGTGTCCGGGCCCGGCAGCGCCCCGCCGCGCCCCCCGTGGACACTGCTAGGAAGGGGAGTATCGGCTTTGCGGGGGGTCACGCTGCGGTTGGGCGCCCAGTTAACATCGCTGCCGGGCAGGTCCAATGCCTGAGAAAAGGAACGGAGCTTTCCCAGGGCCCCCAGCCAAAGCCTTTGCCAATGGGTGAAGGCCGCTCCGGGCCGCTCCCAGCAGCAGCCCGCAGGTCCCTGTGGCCAGGGGACGGGGTCTCCACACGCTGCCCCGGCTCCGCATCTCCTATTGGCCAGGGCCCCTTCCCCGGGGCCCAGAACCGCCGCGTGCGGGACTCGCCCGTGTCATCTCCGCCGGCAGCGAGGCAGGCAGCGGGGGAGCCGCATAGCAGCCGGGAAGGGCCAGAGGATGCGGGCACCGGGTGCCCTACAGGGCGTGCAGCTTCCCCGGGGCGCCGGGCCTGTGCAGCGGGGACCGGCCTGTCTGGAGGGGTCGTGAGCGGGAGGGCGCGGGGCGGAGAGCGCGGCCCGGGCGGGGGCAGGGTGTCCCGGCAGAGCAGGCCTGGCGGGGGCAGGAGGCCGAGCCGAGCCGAGCCGAGCCGGAGCTGCGCCCCAAGGAGGCGGCGGCCGCGGCCGGTGGGAAGGTGAGGGGCGGGGAGCCGGGCCCGGCAGGTGGATTTCGACACTGGGGCGGGGCGCCTCCCCATGGGGTTTCCTCAGCTCGGCGGGGTGAGTCACCGCCCGAAAACAAGCGGGGAGCTCGTGGGACCGGCGCAGGCCAGAGCCCGGAGCTCAGCCGCCGAGCAGCTGGGCAGCGCAGCGCCCGGGGACAGCGAGCCCGAGGTGAGCGAGGAGCTGCCGGGTCCGGGGTCGCTGCTGTGCAGCGGGGGGGCCCGGAGAGGTGCTGGGGCCGCGGGCCGCAGCTGAATCCGAGCTCGATTCCCCGCTGGGAGGCCTGTCCCGGGGGCGAAGCTGAGCCCTCTGCGCCCCGCTGCCAGCCGCAGCAGGCTGCTCCCTGCACCGCAGCTGCGGCCGCGGGAAGGGGGCGGTGTCCGGGGGCTGGTGACCTGGCCCGGGGCCGTGACAAGCAGCAGGTCCATAGAGGGGCCCTGAGCCGCTCCCCAGATCTCCCTGTGAGGGCACCCGGCGCTCCCCGGGCTGCCAGCGCTGTCGCCGGGCGTGGAAGGGGCAAAGGCCGCTGCGAGTGGGCGGGCGGGCGGCCCAGTGGTTAGAGCGCTGGAAGGGCGGCCGGGCTGTGCTGTCCTGCGCCTCGCAGCGGCGTCCCCCCGGTGACCGTGTGGGGCTGGGAAAGGCGCATAGGGGCCGGCAAGTAGTTCCGAGAAAGAGCTGGAGGGAGCCCGGGGCGCGGGCCCGGCGCCTGAGGCTGGGATCCCACCGCCCCAGCTACTCTGGCACCCGGCAGCGCGTGGCGAAATCAGGCGGGGCTGTGCTGGAGAATGAGGGAGCTCCAGCTGGGACGGACCCAGGGACCGGGCGTGGGTCCCTCGCTCCCTGGGATTAGCTGCGCAGAAGGGAAGGGCAGGAGGCTACGGCCTGGGAGTCAGCTCCCGGCTCTGCTGCAAGGGGGGACCCACCTTCTGGCGGCAGCCTTGTGAGCGGGGCCCTGTTCGGTGGGAGAGCCCAGCAGCTTCTTCCATCTACTGTAAACCCAGCCTCCTCCTGGGCCCGCAGGACTTCCCACGCTGCCCGCCACAGCGCTTCGGAGCTCAGCCGGGCCAGAGCTCAGGTCTGTCTGCTGCAAAAGGCGCAGCCGGGACCACTCAAACCCAGGAGACCGTTTGCAGTGCTGGGCCTACGTCACACAGCTGAGCAGTTCGGACTCCAGCCAGTAGCATCAATGGGGCAGGGACTGAAATAAACGGCGGCAGGGCTCGGCTCTCACCCGCTAGAGAGCAGGGGGCCGCTCTGCCCCGGGGGAGGCCAGATCCTGGTGGCTGGCGCTGGCAGGGGGCAGCTAGCCGCGAGGGACTCCGCGAGGAGGGCGCTGCAGGAGGGGCTGTGGCCCAGACCGGGCCCGGGCCCAGGCCCAGGCCCTCGGGGGGCCCGTGGCGGGACAGCGCCAAAAATACAGCAGCGGGTGTCCCCAGGCCCAGACCGGGGCTGTGGCTGCCGGTCCCTGAGCCTCTGTAATTACGGTAATGGGCCGCCCAGGGGCTGCCCGTTAGAGGGGCCGGTCTCGGAGGGCCCCGGCAGGGGCTCTGCGCACTGGAGGGAGCCCAGGCTGGGACCCCTCTCCCGCAGGTCACCAGAGGGCAGCCCCAAGGGGACAGAAGCAGCGCCAGCTCTGGCGCTTCCGAGGCGGGAGTCACGCAGCCCAGGCCCACCCGCGGCCTCTCCAGCTGTCTCCCCGCATCAGCCGAGGCGGGCTGCGGACTCGGGCGCCCCGGTTCTAGCTCGGGCCTTCGATCAGCTCCATGCCTCAGTTTCCCCTCCGAAGCCAGCCGAGGGATACAGCCCTTGAGGTCAGCGGGGTCTACCATCCTCCCTGGTCTGTTCGTACAGCGCCTGGCACCGCCGGGCCCGATCCCAGCTCCCTGGGGCGGGACTGAGCGTCTCTCTCTCCCGCTGCAGGTCTGCCGGAGCTGCGGCCCGGCTCTGGACGCCGGCAATGCTAACAGCAGTCTGCGGCGCTCTGACCAGCCAGCGCTCCGACCCGCCCCGCGCCTCCTCCCCGGGCTCGGACCTGCAGCCGCTGCAGCCCTGCCCGCCGCCCGCCAGCTCCGAGGCGGGGGCCGACCTCCCCGCGGAGCTCCAGCCCCTGTCGGCGGCGGGCCCGGGGCTGGAGTTCGCGGCAGCCCCCTGCTACGCTCTGGATGGCTCAGCGCGGCTGGACCTGGAGGGCGACGGCCCCTACTCCAAGCTCCTGCAGCCGGCGCCCGAGATGGGCCACCCCTACGAGCCCTGGTTCCGGCCCCCGCCGCCCGGCGCCGAGGACGGCGGCGCGAGCCCCTGGTGGGACCTGCACGCGGGATCCAGCTGGATGGAGCTGCAGCCGGGCCCGGGCCCCGCGGCGCTGGGGGGCTACGGCTCGGCTGAGCCCCAGCTGTGCCCGCCGCCGCCCCCGCTCCCGCTCCCGCTCCCGCCCCTGCTGGCCCAGGAGGGGCTGAAGCAGCTGGACGCGGGCCCGGACCCCCCCGGGCTGCAGCCGGCGCCGGAGGGCAGCGCCCGGCCCAAGGGCTCCCGCCGCGCCGTGCCCCGCAGCTCAGCCCAGGCCGCCTGCCGCTGCCCGAACTGCCAGGAGGCCGAGCGCGTCGGCGGCCCCGGCCCCGGCCCGGAGGGCGCCCGCAGGAAGCAGCTGCACAACTGCCACATCCCGGGCTGCGGCAAGGCCTACGCCAAGACCTCGCACCTGAAGGCGCATCTGCGCTGGCACAGCGGGGACCGGCCCTTCGTCTGCAACTGGCTGTTCTGCGGCAAGCGCTTCACGCGCTCGGACGAGCTGCAGCGGCACCTGCAGGGCCACGCGGGCGCCCGGCGCTTCCCCTGCCCCGTCTGCAGCCGCGTCTTCCTGCGCGGGGACCACCTGGCCAAGCACCTCAAGACGCACCAGGGCGCCCGGGCCGGGGCGGAGGGCGAGGGCAAGGGCGGGGCGGGGCCCCCGGGGCAGCCCGAGGCCTGCGGCTCCAGCCCCGCCGCCCCGCCCAACTGAGCCTCTGCCCTGCCCCCGGGCCCGGGGGGCGCCCCACGCTGGGCGGAGGGGGGCGTCCTGCCGAGGCTGGGCCCGGCCCCGCACCCGGGCTCCAGGCGCTTCCCACGGAGCGGCGCAATGGGAACCGGGGGGTGGCGGGACGCGGCAAAGAGGGGGCCGCTTCCGACCCCCCCTCCCCCACCCACTGCCTCTCCCCTCCCCTCCCCCCGCCAGGCGCTGCCCCGCGGGGGGCGGAGCTGCCGCCGGTGGGCAGGTCCCAGGTGGGAGCCCGGCTGCCCTCTCCCCCCCCAGCCCCGCCTCCCCTGGGCGGGCGCGGCCTTGGCCAGCCCGGGTCCCCTCCCCGCTCTCCTGGGCAGTGGCGGCCGCGGCCCAAGGGACAGGGGCGCCCCCGGCAGCAGCCGCAGCGGCGGGCTGAGCCGTGCGTGGCTCTGGCCCTGCGGCTTGCAGGCCCGACCGGGGTGCGAACCCGCCCGGCCGGCCGCGCCGCTGCTGAGCCGGGGGAGGCGTCGGGGGCTGCCGGGCGAGTTATACAACACCCCGGCCCGTGTGCGATTGCCCAACGGGCGCCGCGGCTGCTTTCCCACGCCCGCCGGCCGCCGGGGTAGGCGAGCCAGCGTCGGGAAGCCAGCGGAGCCGGCAGCAGCCGGATTCCGATCCTATGGCCCAATGGGGCCGCCCCGCGCCGCGCCCGGGGGGAGCCTCAGGCCGCCCGCTCCCTCCGCTCCCCGCCCGGCCCGGCCGCATTCCCGGAGCGCTCCCGCTGCCCGGCGTGGGGACCGCGGCGGGTCGGCTGGGGTCCCCCCCCCGGCCCGCTCCTCACACCGCCGGGCGGGCAGCGGAGTCCGGCCTGCTCCGCTCCCTCGGGAGTGAAACGCGGGTGCCCCCCCGAGCCGGCCGAACCCGGAGCGAGTCAGACCGGCTCTGCCGCCGGCACCGCGGGGCTGTGGGCCGGGCCGGGCCGGGCCTCTCTCGGCAGAGCTGGGGGAAGTTTCAAAGGAGCCTCGCTCGGGCGCCCAGCCGCCCCCGCAGCGCCTCGGCGCGGCCCCGGCCTGGGACTTTCTTCTGTCCCTGGGCAGCTGAAATCCCGGCTGGGCCCTTCAGTGAATCCCGGGGCAGCCGGGGCTGGGGGAGATGCGGGCCCGGCTCTCCCGTGACACCGGCGGGGTCACTGGGCTGGGGCGGTGGAAGCCGAGAAACAAGGTGCATTTCCTGGAGGTCTCGGGTGGGCGCCTGGCCGGCTGGGCCCAGCCCTGGTCCCGCGTGGGCTGCGGTCCGAGCCGTGCCAGCTGTGCGCGGCCTGGGGGAGAGGGCGGAGAATTCAGCAGCTCTCGCCGGCAGCCGAGGGCAGAGCCTGCCCGGGTCGGGTCCCTTCATGGGCAGGGGCAGGGCTGGTCTGGGCCTCCATCCTCTAGCGCGTCCTTGGCTGGTAGCTGAGACCTTCCCCTCCCGGCCGTCTGTCCCTCTGGCCGGCTGCGCCCCCCTCTCCTCCACCCGGTTGTTTCCCTTCTTCTCCGCGGCCGCTTTCATCCTCTCGGGAAACTCCAGGGCGGCAGAACGAGTCACGGTTCATCCGACATAACAAAACCCTTCCCTGGATCGACTGACTGACTCCCAGGCAGGACAGAGGCATCAAATGACGAAAGAAAGGCCCGATGAATCCCCCCATTAACTTCAGGGGCGCAGTTGGCTCCTGATCCGTTTAAATTTCCCTCCTTGCAAACTTCAGTGGCCTTTTTTTAAACCACTGCTCAGTGGGGAAGAAATTCTCCCTTATGTCTATTTGCCACTGAAGAGCCAAAAAACACAAACAAAAAAAAAACACAAAACAAACAAACAAAACAAAAAAACCCACCTCAGCAAAGCTGGGTCTGTGCTACAAACTTCTGTCTACGCAAGTCACTGTCGACAGACTTTTGGCAACAGAACCGATCTACAGAACACGTCCACACCTAATAGGGTCTCCCCAGTGTGCACCCTCTGTCGACAGAGAGGCAGAGAGGGCCAGACAGCCCAGCCCTCTGTGGCAGAACAGCCTACCAGAAGCTCTGAACAGGGTTGCCAGGGGAACTGGAAGCCCCCTCTGTAGACAGAGCCCCCTGTCAGCGTCCACACTGTTTTTCTGCTACAGAATCTGTCTGCACAGACACTCTGCCTCCAACTTTGAAGACAGACCTGTGCCGGGAGAAAGGTGGTGGTCTGTAGACAGATTCTGGACACACCGCGTTTGTAGTGTGCACCCTCCCTAGTTTTGTCGACAGAAGGCCTCTTCTGTAGACAAAACCTTGTAGTGTAGCCACCACTCTAGTGTCGCTCCCTGTACCGACAAGGAGCCTGGCCTAGATTCTACGGACTAACTAGGCAAGCGAGGTGGGTTGTTTTTGCAGCAAAAGCCGGGCGGGTGTGGAGCCAGGCTCAGCGTGTCCTAGCCCCAAACCAGAAACACTGGGGGAGGGACGGGGCCAGCCCTGCGCTCTCCCAGCAGCGGGGCTGCCCAGGCCAGGATCCCAACCAGCTGGGGCGGTGCTGGGGGGCCGTGCGCTTCCGGGCAGAAGCTGGGCCCAGCTGGCCGGTGCAGGGGCAGTTCCCCCCGGCTGGCTGCAGCACAGCCGCGTCTGAGGGCGGACAGGGTTGGGGGCGTCCCCCTGTTGTGGCTGACGCGGCAGGGGGGAGGCAGCCTGCGGGCTTCATCCAGGCGGCAGCAGCCTCCGGGCACATGGTGGCTCGATTCAGGGTGTGGGGCCACTGGCCCTGACTGCAGGGGTAGGCAGCCGGCAGCCGGTCCTCCGTGCGCCTTCCTTCGCGGCTGCCTCTGGAGGCCGGCCCTGGCCTCCACCCCGAGCGAAGTCCCGAGCAAAGGGCGGGCCCCTGCCGGGCCAGGGCAGTGTCCAAAGGAACTAGCTCGGGGCAGGGAGGGCAGGTGCTCCTGTGGCCGTGAGCCGCGCCGGGCCCCTAGCCTCAGTGTGCCGGAGCCCGGCAATGGGCGACAGGGAGGGATCACTTGCCGGGGCGCGGGGCTGGGGGGCAGGAGAAGTCACTGGCCCTGGCTAGCGGAGCCGTTGGCTGCTAGGGAGCCTGGGGGCTGGGCAGCGGTCCTGCTCCCGAGCGGCTACCGCAGGAGACGCCTAGAGCGACGCCGGGGGACCGGGCGCGGCTGGGAGGAGCCCCGGGCTGCGAGTTGGTGTTTTGTACCTAATAAAGTTGTGTGTTTTCCACCAGCCGAGCTGTGGTCTCCCTGCCGGTTCCAGGCGCCGGGCCCCAACTACCGCTCCGACACCACTGGGCCCCGGGTGGAGCTGGGTCCGGTCCGGGGCCCGCGGGGAGGGAGCCCGGCTCTGAGGCGCTCTCCAGCCGGAGGAGCTGCCGGGGCCGGGCCAGCCGGGCCCCTTGAGAGGCGAGGCTGTCTCCGGAGCAGCCCGCGCCCCGCGGTACCCACGGGTTGCCCCGGCCGCGCCCCGCATCCCTTCGCAAGCCGGGACGCGCCCGCCGAGCTCGCAGCCTTCCCCGCGGCTGTCCCAGGCTCGGCGGGCCGAGCTGCTCGGCGCCGCCGAAGGGGTCTGGTTTCTTCGCGCGGGGCGCCGCCGCGGCACCGGCCAAGCGGGGAAGTTGGCCAAAGCCCCGCTCCCGGGATCCGCTCCTGCCCTTGCTACCCGGCACCCCAGCCACGGGCTTCCACCGGGCTGGGGCTGCGCAGCCACAGAGGCACCGTCTCTGCCCGGAGAGCGGGCAGAGGAAGGGGGAAACTGAGGCGCGGGGGAAGTGACTGGCCCAAGGTCCCGCAGCCGTCAGTGGCAGAGGTGGGAAGAGATCCCTGGGCGCGGGCCCTGCCCGCTTTACACCTCCCCCTGGCAGTGTCACCAGGCCAGCTTCCCTCAGCCCCCCACGCGGCCTCGGCCCCAGCCTGCGCTACGGGACCGGATTCCCCCCCCGCGCAGGAGCACAGGCCTCTCGGCGCTGCTGTGACAGTACCACCCAGCAGCGGCAGCTGCCTTCCGGCCCCGGGGCGCTGGGATCTGCGCAGCCACCTCTGGGGGGGACGCTGCGGCCGGATTAACAGCGCCCAGCAACCCCGCAGCGCCCCAGCCAAGCGCGGCAGCGCGGTGGGACTCGAGGGGCGGAGGGGAATGACCGCGGGTGTCCCGTGGCCAGGACGGGGCGTCCCAGTGGCTCCGGCGCGGGGAGACCGAGGCCCTTTGTCTGCCCCGGGAGACACGGCCCCGCGGCCGGGGCGGGAGCTGTGCTAGGGGCCAGAGGGGCGCAGAGGCGGCTGCTGCCTCCCCCCGATGCCTTTGGCCGGGCAGGCCACGTCCCCCGCCTGCTGATCCGACCTCCCCACCCCCACCCCGGGCTCCGCGGCGCTGCGAGTGCGGGGCGGCGGCAGGGCCGGGGGAGGGGGGCGAGCTGGGCCCCGGGGCCCTCGCTGCAGGACGGGGCCGCAGAGGCTGCACCGCTCCGCCCGCACACCGCCCTTCCCCGGGCTCCCGCGGCTGCGCTCCGGGGGCTGCACCCGCCGCCTGACCTCGGAGGGGCAGCGCGAGCCCAGGAGCCCTGTCCCCGGCCGGCGCGCCCGGCAGAGGCGGCAGCCCTCGCGTGTTCCCCCCGCCCGGCAGCGGGTCTCCCTCGCTCTCCGCAGCCGCTGGCCCCTGGCCCGGCGCAGGGCAGCGAGGCCCGCGGCTCCCGAAGCGGGCGGGACCCCGGGGGCGCAGGGCGCGTGGGAGTGACCAGAGGCGGGTGAGCGGGGGACCCCACGCAGTCAATGGGGTGAACGGGGGACCCCACGCAGTCCATAGGGGGTGAGCGGGGGACCCCACCCAGTCCGTAGGGGGTGAGCGGGGGACCCCTCGCAGTCCATAGGGGTGAGCGGGGGACCCCACCCAGTCCGTAGGGGGTGAGCGGGGGACCCCTCGCAGTCCATAGGGGTGAGCGGGGGACCCCACGCAGTCCGTAGGGGTGAACGGGGGACCCCACGCAGTCAATGGGGTGAACGGGAGACCCCACGCAGTCCATAGGGGTGAGCGGGGGACCCCACGCAGTCAATGGGGTGAGCGGGGGACCCCACGCAGTCCGTAGGGGTGAACGGGGGACCCCACCCAGTCCGTAGGGGGTGAGCGGGGGACCCCTCGCAGTCCATAGGGGTGAGCGGGGGACCCCACGCAGTCCATAGGGGTGAGCGGGGGACCCCACGCAGTCAATGGGGTGAACGGGGGACCCCACGCAGTCTGTAGGGGGTGAGGTGGGGGAGTCCCAGGCAGCCCATAGCCCGGGTCCCTGCCCCCTGAGCTGGGCCTGAAGCGGGCCTGGCACGGGCGCCCCCTGGTGGTGGGGTGAGCTGCGGCCGGGCGGGGCGGTCCGGTGCGCGGGGCTCCCCCGGCTGGAGTTCAGCCTCGCCCCGCCCTTGCCGTAGCAGCCTCCGGCCACAGGGCGCCGCCGCTGCTCGCTCCGAGCCCGGAAGGTCTCGGCGGCGGGGGGCGCAGAGCCCGGAGCGGAACCTGTCAGGTGCGGAGACCCGCTCCCGGCACTGCAGCGCTGGCGTGGGGGGAGGTGCGGGGAGACCCCCCCGGCCCGTGCAATGCAGGCGGGGCTGGGGGGAGGTGCGGGCAGCCCCTGGCCCCTGCAATGCTGGGGGGAAGTGTGGGGAAGGCCCCGGCCTGTGCAATGCAAGCGAGGGAGGAGACCCCTTCCCCAGGCTGGTGCATGTGAGGGTCTGAGATGCTTGGACTAGACAGGGCAGGGCTGGGAAATGCAGCTTTAAATGGTGTGAAAGCAACAGGGGTGTCAAATGGGGGGCAGGGAGGGGCCGAGCCGCAGAGGGGGCATATGGCAGTACAATATGGAGTGGCCCAGTGTGGCCCTGCTGGGACAGCTTAGTCTGAAACGCCTTTAATCCCAGGACAAACATCTGGTCGGTCTCTGTTTGGCACAGGCTGGCCTGGGTTAAACCAGGCTGCCTGAGAGCTGGTCCCCTCCAGCCTGCTGGCAAAGGGCAGGGTGAGCTCATGGCCTGCCCCAGATCAGCCTCCCCCTGGCAGGACAGGGCAGCTCCTCTGAGGGCCAGGCTCTCCACTGGGCTGAGCTCCTGCTCTGGGTTCGGCTCCTCTGGCCACGTGAGCCAGGGAGAAGTGCTGCCAGGTCTCTTCTGCCAGCCACCGGGGCTGGAGCTGCTGCGGTCCGGCTGCGAGTGAGTCCTGCCACTGGGGGCGTCTACACTAGGACCTTATGGAGGCTGCAGGGATGACACAGCCACAGCTGCGGAGTGGGGAAAAGGGGTGCCAGGGGGCCCCCTCTCCTGCTGCTCCCTGCGGGTTTGTGCCCACCCTGTGCCAGTGCATCTCCTTGGGGAGGTGACTTTGGAATCAGTGCCAGGCGGGCAGAGGGGTGAGCAGATTCCAGGAGGATGTGGCAGGGGAGGGCTGGGACTCCACTGGCTGGTGAGCGCCGGGCAGGGGGACCCACTTGAGAAATGGCTGGGGCTGTCACCCACCTTGTCTCTCCCTCTGCCTGCCTAGCATGGCCGAGCAGAACCGCCCTGCGCCCTCCTCCTGCGACTGCTTCGTCGCACTGCCTCCAGCCACCGCCTCCAGGGCTGTGATCTTCGGCAAAAACTCAGACCGGCCGAGAGAGGAGGTCCAGGAAGTCATCTACTTCCCAGCCGCAACCTACACCAGGGGGGAAAAGCTCCAGGTGAGCCGACCGTGTGCTGGAGGTGAGGGGCCGGCCTTAGGACCCAGTTCTGGTGGGGAGAGTGGGGTGCTGAGCTCTGGGATTGAGGAGAGAGAGTCCCCTTTGTTGCAGGCCACCACCCCATTGCCTGTGCTCTGTCCCCCTCCTAGTGCACATACATAGAGGTCGAGCAGGCGGAGAGGACCCATGCGGTGATCCTGAGCCGCCCGGCCTGGCTGTGGGGTGCCGAGATGGGAGCCAATGAGCATGGCGTCTGCATTGGGAACGAAGGGCTGTGGACCAAGGAGCCCCTGGGGGAGGAGGAGGCCCTGCTGGGAATGGACTTGGTCAGGTGAGAGGAGCTGGGTGCTGCAGGGAGACCAGGAGGCGGAGGGCTGCTGCAGCTCTGGTCTGCATCCCTGGCCCTGTGTCAGGGGCAATGTAGCATCACTGCCCCCCTGCTCAGGGGGGTGCATTGAGTCCCATCCCCTCTGTTGGGCTGTGATCTGGCAGCAGCTGCCCATGCTCGTTTGCCGTCCGCTCCCTCCCTCCCTGCACTGTGCAGGCCCCTTCCTGCATTTGTGCCTGGCTGGGGCAGAGCGCAGACCCATGGCTCCCCACCCAGCCCCCTCTCTGGAGCTCCTCTGTGTGCCGCAGGCTGGGACTGGAGAGAGGCAGTTCCGCTCAGGAAGCCCTGCAGGCCATCACGGCCTTGCTGGAGCGCTACGGCCAGGGCGGCAGCTGCAAGGAGGAGCCGACCCCTTTCGTTTATCACAACTCCTTCCTGCTGGCGGACCGGACGGAAGCCTGGGTGCTGGAGACGGCCGGCCGGTACTGGGCAGCCCAGAGGATCCGAGGTGAGCAGTGGAAGTCCCCAAGAGAGACAGGAGTCCTGGATTTCCTGGCAGTGGGGGGTAAGAGAGCCCTGTTACTCCAGTCCCAGCTGGCCCCAGCAGCAGGTATCATGGGGGAGCTGTCAGTCTTGTCTCAGCAGGGACCTTGTCTGCGCTGAGGTGGAGGAAAGAAAAGCCCTGTTGGGAGAAGATCTGGGCTGCAGGGGGCTGGACAGTGCAGAGGGCTGACCTCTGCCTGAGCTGGTCTAGTCCAGCTGAGCCTGCTGGTTACCCAACTTTGTTCCCATCTTTGATGGCCTGTGTGATTGGTTTGGTGGGTCTCAGCCCAGTTCACATCCCCTTCATGCCCACTCCTCTGGTTGGCGATGGCAGCAAAAAGGCCAAGGATTGAGCAGGCCGCATGGTGAGTTGACTTATTCTCACTCTTAGAGGCGTCTCTCTGGGTCAGGCAGTTTCCCCTGCCCTGGTGGAGGATAGAGGTGTCTGGCCCCTTAGAGAGGCCAGCCCAGGCCCTTTCTGTTTCTCATTGCAGAAGGGACCCGGAATATCTCCAACCAGCTGAGCATTGGCACGGACATTACAGCTGAGCACCTGGGGCTGAGACGCCATGCCCAGGGCCAGGGCTGCTGGAGCGGGGACGGGGAGTTTGACTTCAGCAAGGTCTTCTCTCTGATCCACCAGCCCGTGCGGATGGAGGCGGCCAAGGCCCGGTACTGTGCTGGCCAGAAGATGCTACAGCAGCACGCAGGTGGGTGCAGGGTCCAGGGCGTCGCCCTGTGCTGGTGTGGTGACTTGTACTGTTCCCATCCATGAGATGGACCAAAGTGTCTCCTGGCTGCTCAACGTCACCCTGGCCGACGGGGTGCGTCCACACTACAGAGTTATTCCGGAACATTGAAAGACCCTGTCCCCTGCCTGCTCAGCCCCTGCGCCGAAGCGTTTGTTTCACAGTAGGCGCTGTTCCTTGCTGAGTGAGAATTCAAAATAAGGCGTCTGCTGTTGGGAAGCATTTCCAAATAGCGGTTTTGCTGGGTGGACGCGCGCAGTTATTTTGGAATCACAGCCGTGCTTCTGAAATATCCCTGCTGTGAGACACGCCGAGATGGGAGCAGGTGTCAGTCGGGGGCAGCTCCTCGCAATCAGGAAAGGCCTCTCTGTGCCACTGAGTGATCGCTTGGTCTCATCCCCTTGGCCATAAATATGGTGACCTAATCTACTGGTGGAGGGTAAGAATGAACTGGTCCCCCCCCCATATCTTCCATCCCTTCCCTGTCGGACTGCCAGGCAGCATCACAGCTGAGACCATCATGGACATCCTGCGGGACAAGGCGAGTGGGATCTGCGTGGACTCGGAGGGCTTCCGTACCACAGGGAGCATGGTGTCCATCCTGCCCCAGGACCCCACCTCGCCCTGCGTGCACTTCTTCACAGCCACGCCTGACCCCTCCAGGTGAGCACCGGGGCTGCCGAAGGGGCAGCTGAGCTCAGGAAGCTCCAGGCTGTCGTGGGAGATGGGCTGTGAAGGTTAGACATACCTGCCATATCTAAGAGGCTGGAGGCCCTCCAGCAGCATCTTCCCTGAGAACGCTTGGTCTCTGCCAGGATCCTGGTGGGGAATGACCTGGGATTGGGCCAGTGGGAATCCAGAGCCTCATCCTGACGCTGCTCAGTGCACAGGAGATTGCTGGGAGTTCAGGGATCTAGTCCAAGATAAGCCCCCCAGCGAAACTGCCCAGCTCAGCTTTGCAAACCCTGGCAGTGCCATCTCCTGTGGGTGTGAGCTGCTCAGGAGGCAGACCCTGGGCAGCCTCTGGCTGGAACCCACCGGCCTGAGCAAAGCTTTGCCCTCGATCAGCTTAGCAGGGCGGGGAGTTGTGGGGGCGTGGAGACTCCCCTCATGGCCGCTGCTCCCTCGCCGGCAGGTCTGTATTCAAGCCCTTTGTCTTTGTGGCCAACGTGACCCCGGCCCTGAAGGCAACATCTCCCAGCTTCGGTGACGAGGACCCCGTCAGGAAGGTCCCTCGATTCCAGAGCAGGGTTGATCGGAGACACCAGCTCTACCGAGCGCATCAGGCAGCCCTGGAGCTCATGGAGACTAGCCAGGTAACTGAGCGCCCTGCATTCTCCTCCCCTCTCAGATGCTCAGTGAGGCTTTTGATGGCCTTGCTTGGTGCAAACTCCCCATCACCTGGGGCCCTGGGGACATCCCCTGGGAGGCAGCTGGGCTGCAGAGCTCCCAGCAGCTGAGTGGGAGGGTTGGTCTGAGATCAGGGGCTGTTTCTGCGAGGTGCAGTGGATGGAACCAGGCTCAGGACTCACTCCTGACCTACACCATCCCCACGAGCAGTGGCTGAGGCTGCACATTTCTCTTCCACTGACCCAGGAACAGGGCCAGAAGCTCCAGCAGACCATGCGGGATCTGGAGAGGCAGGGCCTGGAGGCGATGAAGGAAATGCTGGCTGGGGGTATCACCCTGGACCTGGAGGAGCTGGCCGACCTCTTCTTTGATTGTGTGGACACAGAAATCAAGTTCTACAAATAAGGCTGAGGCAGGTGGGTTTTGCGGGGGTGGAGAAGGAAAGGAGAAGGATGCTGCAGAGTGGATGGATTGTTGGGGGAAGCTTGCTGGTCTCTCTTAGGGCCTTCCCTCTGTTTTACCTGGTCTGTTTGGGGGTATTACCTGCATGGGTTTCCTTGTCTCCATGCAACACTGGCTGCCCCCTTTCCTCTGCTCATTAACACCCTCTACTAAGCAAAGCTGCTGTGGGCAGCAGCCAGGAATGCACTGGAGCAGAGGCTCCTGGGAAACAGTGTGGAATTACCCCGTGGCCTAGGATCCATGTGAAAGGCACAGTGCCGTGGTCCCTGAGGGGCGCACTGCGTGCCTGCGTCTGCGAGAGCATCAGCCTGGAACAGCCCGTCTATTTGGGACTGGGGAAGGAGGCCACGGGGGGCTGCACGGCTCACTCGCTGGGATCTCACTGGTCTCCTCTTGGGAACCTGAAGCTCCTTTGTCCTTAACACCGAAACGTGGCCCGTAGAAATTACAGGATCCACCATGCGACATCACTGAGTTGGCCAAAGCGAGGTAGCGCACTGCACTCTGGGGCCTGGGCTCAGGGGGTGCTGCACCGCCATAGCGAGCAGGTGATCTGGCGGCTGCTGGAGGGAGCAGCCCTTCCTACTCGGGTTCTTTGCGAGTCCTGCCTGTCTGCCCTGTCAGCTTCTCTCCCCCACTTGCCTTTCAGCTCCGAGCAGCGCAAAGGAACAGCAGACGCTTCATGCTTTCTGCTGCCACCCATCTGCCCAAGTGCTGGTTCCTCACCTGATTGCTGCTGTCCCCTCGGCCTGCACTAACAGGACTGGAACGCCTGGAAAGGAGCCATGTCACGCCACTGGGCTCCTGGCTTTGGCATGGTGCCCTCTCTGGACCCTCCGCCTGGCATTTCCCAGCCCCATCCAGGCGCCTACCACCCACTCCTCGCACTAACTGTCATTCCTCTTAAGAGTCCAGAACAGCAGCTTGACCAGGTCAGCTGTTCCGAGCCCGGCTGCATGGGGCTGGGGAGGGGAGAGCCTGAGCTAGTTAGATGGAGCTGGGTCACCAGCGACCACCGGGCTTCTCCTAAGAGGAAACCCTGCCTACTGGTTAGGGCACAGGACATCTGGGTCTCGTCCGCGCTTAGGAACCAAGCTTGGGTCACTTTTCCCTTCTGTAGCTGAGGGATGAGCCCCCCACACCTGTCCTGTCTGGAGCCACAATGCTGCGCAGGCCTGACCCGCCAGGACAGCAGGACAGACAGCCCCAGGCAGACAGACCAGTGTGGAATAAAGAAGTTTTACATTTCAATCACAAACTCCACTGCGCTGTTTTGTGGGGGCTGGCCCAGTCGACCCCCTGGGGCGCTGCAGCAGGAGTGGCTGAGCTTCAGTCATTTCTTTGCTGCTTTGGCTGCAGTTTTAGCTGCAGTGGGAGCCGCCCCTTTTGGGGCCTTGAGGCCGGCCCCACTCCCGCACTTGCTCTGCCCAGGTGAGGGGAATGTGCCAGACCGTGTAGAGCCGCCGGCCTTCCGTAGAGGAAGCAGCCGAGATCCTGAGTTGGGTGTGGGGTGTGGCTGACATAGCCTAGGGGCTGGTGATCTCCCTCCTGTGGCTCCCTCCTCCACGGGGCTAGGCGCCAGACGGCCCTCCTGCCTTCCTGGGCACAGACTCCCTGGCAGCTGCATCAGTCTCTGTCGCTCTGCGAGCTCCTCCAGCCGGGCCTGGTGTTCTCTCAGCGCCTCCTGCCTCCTCCTCTGTGAGCGGCCAGCCAGCTCCTGGTGGAGACCCACAAAGAACTCTGTGGGAGGGGAGTGGCAAAAGTTAGAGTCCATCTCCCTCTGCAGCCAGCAGCCGGAGCAGGCCGAGTAAAGTGCCTCCTGTGCTGCTTCACAGCATCTGCCTATTGTGAGCCGGGAGCGCCATGTGCCAGGCCCTCGGCTGGGATCCCGGGGGGGGCTGCAGAGCAGAGGGGTTTCCCATCTTTGCAAGGCAAAATGTCAAATCAGCCCCATTCCCCCTGCACTGATATTCATGTGCGTAGCCCAGGCCTGTGCAAATCAGGGGGCAAATGCCTTTGTCTGGGGTTAGCCACAGGTACCAAGAGCAGAATCAGGCCCTGTGGTCTTAAGTGGCTGACAGCAGCTGCTTGATTACCTTTGTCTGTACAGAAAGGACCAGTCAGCTCAGGGATATCATCATCTTCCTCACTGGCACTGTCTTCAGAAGCTCCCGCCTCTTCCTCCTCCTCTGCTGGGTAAGGGTCTCTCCAGCTGGAGATCAGCTGGGCGTCCAGCATCTTGAGACGGGGCAAGGCCCCGAGCACCAACTCCCTGGAAAGACCCAAAAAACTGTGTACTTTGCATCCCTGAGGATCCCAGAGCGGTTTGACAACACGCATACTGGTTTGCACTGAGCGGTGCTGCAGTGCAGCTGCCTCTGGGGTGGAACATGGCACCAGACCATGACAACTCCACACAACAGGGTTGGGCAGAAAGTGACGCTTCCACAATCTGTAGATGGGGAAGAAGGGAATTACCCCAGTTGGCATTTGGGAAGGACACCTGCTTAACATCCTGGGCTCCTGCAAAACATGCCATGGTGTCTTTAAATGACCAGGAGAGAGACAGCACCAACTAGCATGGGGGGAGGCACTGGGTCAGAACTGACATGGGAAACAATGTGCCTCCACCTCCCCCAGCTCTGACCTTGTAGGAGCTGCAGGAAGGCAGAGGAGCACAGGTGGCGCAGACCAAGCCAAAGGAAGAAGCATTAACAGGCAAGCAGAACCAGGGGCTATAAATAGGAATGTGCAATGAAACTGATGTAGCATCTCTCCACAAGGGCAGGGCGAGCCGAGGGCCAAGGCCTCAGCGCCCAGGACAGGAAGAGACGATTTGCATTTTGACAGAAACGCAAAAGTGACATGAACGAGCCAACAAGAAACAGCTCACGGAAGGAGCCCGCTCCCTGGTTGTTGCCATTCAGTTCCTGGGCTTCTTTGCTACCTCCCTGCGTCTCACTAGAGGGGGAGCCCTTTGGGGGCTCAGTCCTGCCCTCAGCTCCACGTACCGTGGTCCAGATGCTCCACGGTGTTTAGGCTCCAGACTCCACTGATGTCAGTGGCAGTTTAGAGCCCAAACAGTTTGGTGGATTTGGGCCCATCTAAATAACTCCCCCCCTTCTTGTGAGGCTTAAATGACTCTTAAATTACACTTAAGGCACAGAACTAACCAACAACCCTGCCCACCCCCAGCCTGCACTGGAGACACCTGCATAAGAGGAGGATTAGGTGCTCGGGTCCAGACCCTCAAAGCAATTAGGTGCCTAACCCCTGGAGTTGCCTTTGAGGAGCCGGGCTTCCCTTCTCGAAGGAGGGGAGACTTTCTGCTCCCTCTCTCACCTGTAACCAGCTTGGTTGGTGCATCCATTCCCCAATAAGTTCAGGATGAGGAGGGACTGGGGGAGCTCATCTGCACAAGACGAAAGAAGGTGAAGGAGTAAATCTGAGCGGCTGGCTGCTAAGTAGGTGTTAGAGTGCGTGTCCGCTGCAACCCCTCTGCCCTCTTCTGCTCTGGCACCTCCCTGCTGTAGGTCTGCGAGTACTTTACAAGCATTAAGGCAGCCTCCTGACACCCCTTAGGAGTAAGGGAGTATCATCCCCCTTTCCCAGCTGAGAAAACTGAGGCATGCGAATTACAGTCTCCAAAATCATCCAGCGATTGTGTGATAGAATCCAGGATTCCTGCTTCCCAACATCCTGCTCGTATAGCGGTAAGACCCCGGGTTCCCTGGCCGATTTCTCCCTGCCACAAACTAGGGGCTGAGCTGGTCATGCTTTTTGCGAATTGGTGTGTATTATGAGAGGCCTGCTGTGGGCGGAACAGCAAATTGCAGGACAGCTTTTTGCCCTGGAGTGTTGCACGTTTTGCCCTGGAAGCACAGAGGTGGGTTTGGCATTCATCTGTGTTTAGGTTGGAAAAGCAGAGCCCAGGGGAAGGGCTGCTGTGTTTAAAAGTTAGAGACAATATCGACCATGGTCACCCCTTATCTGCTTCCTGCCCAAATGACACTGAAAATAAACTTGAAACTCTGATTCACAAAGCATGGCCAAGTCAATAGGTCATAAAATGCACTTGGACGCTGCACTGACTCAGAGTTTTGATGAGGATACAAAATGCAAGACAGGCCTGGGCGTTTCACAGAAAAACATGATGGCCTATTGGGTTGTAGCGTAAAATCCTGGCCAAGGTAAACTACGCAGGGCTGTTTGAATGGGATGGCGAATATGAGCTGGATTCACGCCATCATGAAGAATTCCTTCACATGAACGCACAGCTCGAGCTTTTTAAAAGCTGCTGCTCTTTCAGCAGGAGGCACACCCGAGTGAGCTCCCCGTTTGATCTGCACAGGCTTTTCCCACATTGGTGCATTTTACCGCTCATGTTTTACCATGAGCGATGCACAAACCAAAGGCAAGACCAGAAGGGCTGCTGCTTTTGAAGAGGAAGAAAATATTCATCATGCAGAAAAGAAACGCATTAGGGAAAGAAATGGGAATGTGGCCTAGTGGCTAAAGCGGGACAATTGCTGTCAGAACTTGTGGATCCTATGCTCAAATCAGGGAAGGCCAGGGGCCTAGGGGGTCAGCAGAGGGCATTGGTAAGCAGGACTCAGGTACTAATCCCAAGTCTGAGAGGGAAAATATACCAGTGGTTAGAGCAGAGTAGTGGTAATCTGGACTCCTGGGCCCTATTCCCATGTCTGCTGTAGACTCACTGTGTGACCTCAAGAAAGTGGCTCAACCTGCCAGTGCCTTGTAAATGGTGATATGACCATCTCAGCACACTGGGTGGGAGTATTAGTTTGTTCCTGCTTTGGTGTTCAGGATGTGCACAACTTGGAGAAGGATGAGCAGTTATCAACAATGCATGTGTCTGAAACAGTCCAATAGCAGCTGCCGCCTGCATCTCTCCTACCAGGGTCCAGTGTCTTGATCTGGTTCTGTGACAGGTCCAGGAACTGCAGCTGCTTCAGGTCCTGGAGGTTCTCCAGTGCACGGATGCGGTTCCCAGCTAGTGACAGGAACCTGCAGGACATAGGGGGTGAGGGGAGAGATGTTGCACCTGTGAATGAAGAGGGGAACCACAGAGGCTGGGGACTTCTGCAGTGGGGAATATAGCTAACCATCCCCACATTGGGCTCTTATGTAAGGCAAGACAGAACTTGTGTTCCTGTCAAAGGATATGCTCCAATTCCCACAGAAGTCAGTGGAAAAACTGCTGTTGCCTTCAGAAGAAGTGAAGGCAGCCAAAGGATAAATACAGCTGAGTCTCTAAATCACTACTCAGTTTGGATTTGTGCCGGAAAATTTAAAACCAGCAGGCCTAGTCCTGTGTGCCAGGGAACCAGGGCCAAGGTCTTTGGGTTAAACTGCCATAAAGCTGCTGATGTCACTATGCACACCCAATTCTCACCTCCCGCCCATGGAGGAAAAGCCAGTATTATCTTCTGATGGGCATGCCCAGGTTTGGGAAATTCAACCCCCACAAAGCTGCCATGCAATGGCTGATGTGTACATGTGCTCCCAGCACAGTGAATCATGTCGTAAAGAGCCTCACTTACCGCAGGTTAGGAAGACAGCTGAGATTCTCAATGGTCTCAATTTGGTTCTGAAAAATGAAATGTTTTTTTAACTAACTGAAGCCTGTCAGTGGCACATCACATGCTCACACCATTAACTAGCCCTCACGGCGCCCCATGACACTTAGCTGGGCAAATATCATTTTACCGAGGAGGGAAACCGAGGCAATGAGAGACTTGCCCAAGAACACAAAGCAAATAAGGGAAAAGGCTGAGATTAAAACGCACCTGGGAGCTAGCTGAGTGTTAGCTGAGATTGGCCCCGCTTCCCAAACTAGGCACTTTCACATAGAAATCACTCAGGTCCTGCTCCTGGGAGCCACTATGCACCAGGTGGGCCTTTACTCAGGGAGGGAGCTGAGTTTAATAAGACACATGTAAGAGTTTCATGCACACATTTGCAGGATTGACGTCTAACCCTAAATTGCTGTGGCTTCAGGGCAGCAGCTGATCATTGTATGCAGACAGAAGGGGGTCTCCCTGCAGTGTAGGGACTTCCCCTCCCTGGAAGAGAGGTGGATTGACAGAATTCTTCCCTTGACCTAGCACTGTCTACACTAGCAATAAGACCGGCATAGTCCAGTTCACAGGGGATGAATTTTTCACACCCCTGAGCGATGAGACTATACCGATGTAAGACTCCAGTGAACACGAAGCTCAAGACCCCAATCGTGTAATCAGAGTTGTGCAAATGGAACTCGAAGCCTTTGCAGGGAAGCTGCACACCGATCCCAACACAGGAGTGAGGCCTGTGCAGGTACATGATCTCAGCCAGACTTGCTGGTTGGCTGAAGCCAAAACACCACTTCGTTATTTATGAATCCAAAGGGAGCTCATTTAAAGGACAGTTTAAAAAATGGATTTTTTTTTAAACCTGAAATGTTCTTATCAGTGTAACTTAGATGGCTCCATTTCTGGTTCTTAGTAAATCAAAACTAAAAGAATTAACGATCAGGTTTGCTAGTCCTTGGTTTTAGGCAATTGGTTTATTTTTTGTGGTCACACATCTCATAGTGGGAGGCCCATCACTGTGACTTTTGTGTCTTTCAGGATGTGTTCACTGGTTCTCAAGCCCTAGCACTAGGCTGGGACGGTTAGGGGGCAGTAGCTGTAAGGAAATGTTTCAATCAAATCATGCAGCTGTGTTCAGTGATCTTTTTACATTTAATAAACTTTTCTATTAATGGTACATACTTCAAACCTGGGCTTAATGCACTTGCCATTGGCTGTGTTCCTCACCCTTCCCTCCTTTGATCCCTTGTCCTTCCGCAACACACAGCGTTCTCGAGAAACCACTTGCCAGAGGAAAGGGTCTGACTTCACTTCAAAGCCAAAGTATGATCTTGCCTATAATGAAATTTACTGTGGTGTGTGACGTTTGGTTACTTTGAAAAACCGCAAGTGATCTGCAGGGGGTGCTATGTCCCAGCCTGAGAGACATCAGGTTAAAATGCGCGCTAAGTGAAGCTACAGACCAACAAGGCTAGTGCTTTACCTGTTGTAGATAGAGACTACGGACTTCTCTCAGACCCTGCAGGTTGTTGATGGTGCAAATGTTCTCCCTGTCCAAGCGGACGGTGAGCAGAGATGCCAAGGCCTTGGCTCTATGGAGAAAGGCATTCAGAACAATCTTGTGTAGCCACCTTGCGAGAGCTGCTGGCATGCGAGAGCAAAGGCAATCCTTGCACGAGCCCCTTCACAATGAAGGATCGCAGGCAGCTGGGAGAGCGAATTTCAGACCCCTTTCATAAAGTTACAAGCTCATCCACAGACCTTCTGGGTCATGGCAGGAGCAAAGCAACCAGACGCATTGTGGGGGCTGCTCTGCACCAGCTTTAGGCAGGCCAGCACAGAGGAGGCCAGTGGGAGTTAGTCTAGCTCTGGCTCATCCCTCTTCCCAACACCCAAAGCTTTGTGCGGAACAGGATAAGGCTCAGCCCACCTTACTATATAGGGTGATCTCCCATTACTCTGCGTGTGTGGCAAGTCGCTACCTCTGTGCCTCCATTTCCCCCGCTGTGAAATGGGAATACTAATACGGACGTCCGTTGAAAAATCCTTTGCCATCTAAGGATGAAGTGTGCTCGGTACGAGGGAGGATTATCATCACACCTCCCTTCCCGCCGGCGAGGTGCCAAGGTGCCCGCTCACCCCGCTTGCCAGGGGCTCCTTGCACCCCTGACATCCCATTTCAGCGGCGGTGGGACACTCACGTGCTCTCCGGGGTCCCTTTTTCTGCGGGGCAGCGAAGGTTCCTCTGGGCGACGAGGCAGTCGGTGATGCTCCCCGCTTCCCCGGCGGGGCTCTGCCGGAGGCCTGGAAGCAAACCCAGGGTCACTCGGCACCCCCGATCCTGCCCTGCAACGTCAGTGGGAACTTGGCCTTTGCACCGGGGACGGGCCGGGGCTAAACACAGTGAAACCCTCCCGACAGGGGCATACACGGGGGGGGGGGGGGCTGCACCCCGACCCCCCCCCCGCACCGCTGCAAGCAGCCGCCTCCCACCCACAGCCCCGCCCCTCAGGCTACAGTGCCCTGCGGCAGCGGGAGAGGCCCCCGCCCGGATCGCTCACCCCCGAGCATGGCCTCGGGCGGGTTCGCCGGCCCGGGGTGGGGGTGGGGGTGGGGGTGGGGGTGGGGGGTGGGACGGGCACGTGGCCCCTGTACCCCCGGCCCCAGCTCAGCCAGCCACAGGCATTGCAATGGGGGAGGGGGGAGCACGGCCCCGCGTCAGCCCGCCTCGCTGTGCGGCAGCGGCAGGGCTGGGAGGAGAGGGGCCCGAGGGGCTGGGCGAGGGGATCCCTCAAGGGCGGGGTCCGAGCCGGGGCGGCGGGGGCCCCAGGCCAGCGCGTGCCCGTTGCTAGGAGACCGGCGGTTCCGGCTTCCCAGGCGCGGGCTCCCCCTGCCGGCCGGAGGGCGCCCGGCCCCGCTCTTCCCTCCACCCCCCTCTCCCGTGCCGGCTGGCGGGGTCCGCCCGCTTCCCACAACCCCCCTCGGCGGCTTCCCGGCGAAAGATGGCGGCGGTTCTGCGCAGCCGGGGGCCCCGCAGGGCGGGTAAGAAACCCCTCTCCGAGCCCAGCCGCGGCCCGCCCCGCCCAGCCCCCCATCGTCCCTCGAGTCCGGCCCTCCCCACCGACAGCGCCCCGCCCCCCTGCGCCCCTCCCCTCCCCCCGGCAGCGCCCCGCCCCCCTGCGCCCTCCCCCCCCCGGCAGCGCCCCGCCCCCTGCGCCCCCTCCCCGCTCCCGACACCCCGGCAGCGCCCCACCCCCCTGCGTCCCTCTCCCCCCTCCCGACACCCCGGCAGCGCCCCACCCCCCTGCGCCCCACTCCCCCCTCCCGACACGCCGGCAGCGCCCCACCCCCCCTGCGCCCCTCTCCCCCCTCCCGACACCCCGGCAGCGCCCCGCCCCCTGCGCCCCTCTCCCCCCTCCCGACACCCCGGCAGCGCCCCACCCCCCCTGCGCCCCTCTCCTCCCTCCCGACACGCCAGCAGCGCCCCACCCCCTCTGCGCCCCTCTCCTCCCTCCTGACACGCCGGCAGCGCCCCACCCCTCCGCGCCCCTCTCCTCCCTCCCGACACGCCAGCAGCGCCCCGCCCCCCTGCGCCCCTCTCCCCCCTCCCGACACCCCGGCAGCACCCTGCGCCCCTGCGCCCCTCTCCCCCCTCCCGACACGCCGGCAGCGCCCCGCCCCCCTGCGCCCCTCTCCCCCCTCCCGACACCCCGGCAGCACCCTGCGCCCCTCTCCCCCCTCCCGACACCCTGGCAGCGCCCTGCCCCCCTGCACCCTTCCCCCCGACATCCCCAGCAGTGCCCTGCCCCTCTGCACACACCCTCTGAGTTCCCCTAGCATTGCCCCCCCCACCCCAGGAGTGGGCCTTGCCTCTCTGAACCCCCACTACTCTGACACCCCCACTTCTCTGAACACCCCGCCCCATTCCCCAGCTTTACCCCGCATCATTCTGATACCCTTGCTGTCACCTGCACCGGTCTGAACCCCTATCCCTAGCATGTCCCCCCACATTCCTCTGTCCCCCCTCCTCCCAGCAGCTCCAGCTGCTGTTCTCGCCCATGGAGGGCTTTCTGTAGCTACAGCCTTGTCAGTTTGGGGAGAAGCCTGCACCTGATGAATTGCTGTATCCGGGACAGAGATGAGTCTGACTGGATGTCATCTTTCCTCCTACCCCCACTTCCCAGTGCACCCAAATACAGCAGCCTAGTTATTGCTGCAGAGAAAACCACGTGATTGCTGTGCGCTCCCCTGCCCCCAAACTTCAGATGCAGGTCAGAACTTTGCCTCTCAGGCTGGTCAGTTACTGAAGCCTTCTGTGTGCTTCTGCAGCTTAAAATGGCAGGGCTAGGGCCAGACTAAACTTACACCTTACAGGACTCCTGTTGTACATCTCAGGTCATGCGCCAGCTTGGGATCACAGGCCCAAAGCTGAGATGCCTTCAACTACCTCATTTATTTTTTTGTCTGGTACCAGGCTGGCTGCCCACCCTGCAGATTGTCCGCCATGCCAAGTCAGTCACCCGCCACTGGAAGGCAATGCATTTTGAGCGGCAGAAACTGATGGCGTTGACGGAGTATGTAGCCCCCAAACCTGCCATCCCAGAGACGTGCATCACTCCCTGTGTCAAAGCAAACAATGAGGTAAGTTCTGTACATGGGGCTGAGGTGCTTGTCCAGCAGGCAGGGCTGGTCTTGTGCAGAAACTGTGTTGATGCAGGGTGTGTCTGCACTGCCTCTGGGAATGAGCCTCTCAGCCCACGTCGCCATACTTGATGTAGGGGCTTGTTGTAGTAGTAGGCATCCTTCGATCCCGAGGGATCATGGGTTTGCGCCCCGGTTGGACTGATTTGAGCAGCGTCTTCTGTGGCTGTGCAATCCAGTGCGGGAGTGGCTGTCTTTTCCGCACTGTGAGCAGCAGTAGGCAGATGGGGCTCGTTGTAGTGTGCTAAAAACAGCTGCATAGACAAACACCCGTGCTCCAGCCTACTTAGCTGTCTTTCATGCACTAGCATCAGTCCTGCTGGTGTCTGAATGGGAAACTTACTCCCAGACGCAGTGTAAGCACATGTTTGCAGGCTTTGATTATTCACCTGAGAGCTGTGGCTCCAGCAAAGCCTCATTATAGCTGAGATGCCTTTTGTTGCCCTTGCTACTGTTAGGTCTAGACTTCCTTTTTTGTTGCTCTGCTGTTTTTCTTTTTTCCTCTCAGCTTCCTGAGTGGTAGAGGCTGTCTCCATGTTTCTCACCATTTCTACGTCCTTTAGCTTTAAGCTCTGATCAGTCCTTCTGTGTGTGTGCCTGATTCATCGCTGAGGCCAGGCATCCCAGCCACACCTGCTGAAGTATGTATGAGCTGGAGATCAGGCCATATATCCTGGCTGTCCTTCCAGAGCTGGCCTCTTTGTATTCTGCTCTTTCCCTGCTTGGTTCTTGATTTGTGAAAGGCCAAGTCCAGTTCCTTGCCAGGGTAATCCCTTGCTGAGGTCCGTGGCTACAGGATCAAACCCCTAGTTCACATGTTACCATGGGGATTCCTTGGTTCTCTTCCTGGCCCTGCCATTCACAACACGGGACAGTCACTGAATCCCTGTCTCTCTCAGTTCTCCGATCTGTAAGCTGAGGAGGGCACCTGCCCCTGTGAGATCCTTGGATGACAGGAACTCTATAAAGCCAGAGGTGTTCTGCTTACACTGCTTTCTATGCAGCCTTCTGTGGGGCTCTCAGGTTCCCCCCGCCCGAGGTTGTAGAGTCATGTGTAACAAACACATCTTCTCCTCTCCCAGGAGAATGGCTACGTGAAGCTCTTGCGCCGGCAAGTGGCAGAGGTGTTCCGGGACAACCGAATGATTGCTGTGTGTCAGCGCAGCTACACGCCCAGCGAGGAAATGCTACTCATGCAACACCGCCTGAGAAAATACAACATCCAGGCCAAGTTCTTCCCTAATGAGGTATGGTCAGAGTGGCCCAGCAGCTCCACCCAACACCCTGCAGGCTGCTGCAGGCGGAGCGTGGTTAGTTCTGAATGGGGTGCAGTGAAGCCAGTGTGTGATTGTGCCCCTAGAGGGCCAAAGGGGGAAATGGGATCTAGGCACAACTGGGGGTCAAAAGCAAATCAGTATCTCAGATGCCTATGTACAAATGCAAGAAGCATGGGTAGTGTGCAGGAAGAACGTGAAATCCTAATAAACAGACACAACTTTCATATAGTTGGTATCACGGAAGCTCAGTGGGATAACACACACGATTGGAATGTTGGTGTAGAAGGGTACGGCTTACTCAGGAAGGACAGGCACACTAAACAGGGAGGAGGTGTTGCCTTGTATTTCAAAAATGTGCACACCTGGACTGAGGTGGAGATGGATGCAGGAGGCAGACGTGGAGAGTCTCTGGATTAAGTTAAAAGGGATAAAAAACAAAGGTGATGTCATGATAGGGGTCTATACAGACTACCTAGCCTGGTAGAAGAGGTGGATGAGCCTTTCTCTAAACAATTAATAAAATTATCCAAAACACAGGACTTGGTGGTGATGGGGGACGTCACCTATCCGGAGGTGTTGGGAAACTAACACAGCGCGGCACAGACTATTCAGAAAGTTTTTGGACTGCATGGCTGACCGTTTTTTTTTGAGACGGTGGGAAAAGCTGCTGTGGGGAAAGCAGCTCTAGATTTGATTTTTAACAAATAAGGAGGAACTTGCTGAGCATTTGAAAGTGGAAGGTAGTTTGCGCAAAGTATGTCCTGTAGGTTGGGTCTGGCCTGCCAAACATTTTCCTCTGGCCCACCATAACCCTCTGTGTCGGGGCTGGGGGAAAATGTCGACTGCTCAGCAGGCCCTCAGGCTGTCTGGCTGCTGCAGCCACAGCCAAGGCACTGCCGGAAGCCCTGCCGCCGGAGACCACGGGCGAATAGGTGTGCACACTCCTGTTGGAGAGGGAGTCAGGAGGTCTCCGCATCCCAGCCCCACTGGCAGAGCTGCATGAGGCCTTGCTTGCTGGTGCAGGCAGCTGGTTGGGCCCACTGCCCCCTCCCTGCAAGAGGTGTGCAGAGACACCTTTGCTTGTCAGCAGCAGCTGGCAGCTTTGACTGGTGTGGGCCACCGTGGTGTGAGTGCCCTGCTGCGCTGCTGGTTGTGAGCAAGACCCCCACCCCGGGCTGCTGCTCCTCCCTCCCTCTCAGACCCCACACCAGCAGTCCCTCTCCCACACACTGAATCTCCCCCTGCCCCCAGAAGAGGTAATCTGACTTGGGGGTGGCCCTGAACTTCAGTGCCCTCTTCTCCACCCTCCTGCCTGTAGTGCTGGAGTGTGAGGGGCCACATCAGTGAGGACTTCTTGGGGTGTTTTGTTTTGCATCTCACTTTTATGTGGACCCTGACTGATTTTTTTTTCTGAGGGTCACTGGCCCCCGACCTAAAAGAGTTTCTGAGAAGGATTGGCCCCAGAGATGAACCTGGCATTCTCCTGAAGATGAGTGTGCCCTGGTGCCCCACTAGAGGGAGCACGTTCCACAGCCATAGTCCACAGCTCAGCCTCTGCCTTGGCAATCCTGGTATTTCAGTGGACATGAGGTGATCTGAGGCACCTGGGTCCCAAGCCTTGGAGGGCTGCTTCTGAATGCAGCTGTTTGAGGGCAGTGCAGTGCGCATGAGGACATGACACGCTCAGTTTGGCCCTCCCTGCTAATCGGGCTTGTGTGTTTCAGTGCTCGGTGAAGCTTCTGAACAGCCATAGGCATGTGGTCTTCATTCACTTAGCGCAGGGTGTCCGCTTTCCTTCCTCTGCCTCTTGCTGTGAGCTACACGCACCGCCGTGCCAGGCACTATTAGCACGGCAAGGGAATGTCAGAGAAGTGTCTGGCTATTGGAGGCTGATGGTGCTGGCTGCTTGGAGTCAGTGAATCCGATGTGAGGGTCATTTGATGCTGGAAATTCTGGTAGTGTGTGTCTGGAACGTGGTGGTTTCAGATCAGAGGGCCCAGCTCTGTTCTCCTCTGGGCAGAGGAAGGGCTTTAATTTAGGGTGAAAAGGCAGAAGCCATCTGAATGGCACCAGAGACGCACTGATTGCATTAGCCTGACGTTCAGATTAAGTGTGATCTCTCCTCCTTACCTCACGTACTCTTTGCCTCCCTCTTTCAGATTGTGAGAACCTTCCTGTCAGTATCCAAATACAAGAACCTCCTGCCCCTCTTTGTGGCCTGCAATCTCATGTTAGTGAGCCCAGAAGTCAAGGTGAAGGAAATGTTGCAAGTACTGAAGAAGGTGCCACAGATAAACCTCCTAGGTAAGGATTCTCCCTCAGCCAGGCTGATCTGTTGGCCCAACCTGCTTGGAGAGTGTCGGATGTTGTTACTTACACCACACTGTTGTGTAACGAGGCTAGCTGATGTTAGGGTCCTGTCGTGCATGGTGCTGCGCGTACACGTGGTGAGAGGCAGCCCCTGCCTCAAAGAATTTGAGTGAAATGGAGAAGAGAATGGGTGGGTGGTGTTACTAGCCTGGTGGAAAACAGTTCGCTCAGAGTGATGCCACATTAGTGCCAAAGCTGGTGAGGGAGCCGAGGGGTCCCGCCTGCTATTTCACTGGCCCACAAGACTTCTGGATGCATCAGTGAGGGGAGCCTTTGTCTCCAGAGGAGTGGCCCTTCCACTTATGCATCAGGCAGTTTTGGCGCAGCTGCTTTGCCCCCAGTATGTGCAAGTAGGGGGCGGGGTCTGTGTTCCCTCAGTCCCTCGATCCTGGAGCTAGTAGGAGCAGCCGGGCTGGTGCAGCTCCATGGTGGTGGCAAAAGACTGTGGGACCCATGGACCGATGCCCGAACAAGAGGCGTCTGTAGAAGAGAACATCTTTGAACGCCCAGGCTTGCGAACCATGACACCAGCGCACGCTTAGCTGGAGGTGGTGGGGCTCTTTACTGGATGGCTCAAGGGGCTGATGCTGTTTAGGTCACTGAAGTTCATTCCAGGATGGCAGTGAGCCGCACCCTGACCACTTCCGGGCAGCTAGGGGGCTCCCGCTACACTAGCTCTCCCTTCTCCCCTCCTTCCCTGCACATCCCTGCTGGCAGAGGCAGGGGGACCAGGGTCCTGCCCCCCTGAAGTTGGCTTTGGCAGTGAAGCTTGTCCAGCTGGTTCCTCTCCCTTTCCAGGTCCTGTCTGCTGCAGTGAATGCAGGGCTAGGAGCTGGGTGGGGGGGCCTCTTCCTGACTCTGCCACTGATTTGATGCCGAACCTCAACCAAATCATATAATCTTTTTCCTTCCCCCTCTGCAAAGAAGGAAGCAGTCCCCAGGGCTGTAAATGGAGCAGCTGTCCCCAGCATTTAGCTCCCATAACCAAGCACCTCCCTAGCTCATCTGTGGAAAATAAAATGACCCTCTTTCTCTCCTTGTGTTTGCACTGTGACCTGTAGGTTGCACTCGGTGATGTCTGCTACTCTCCTGTCTTTCAGGTGCCTGCATTGACAACACCATCCTAAGCAACCAGGGGGTTGTAAATTACTCCAAGCTGCCCTCCATGGAAATCACTCAGGGGCAAGTGGTGGCCACTCTCTCCCTCACGACCTCCCAGACATGTGCTCTCCTGCAGCGCAGCTCCGCACACCTCACGGCTTTGCTGGACCAGTACCTCAAAGAGCAGAGCAGTAGAACAGGGGGGCCTGACCGACAGGCAGGGGAAGACCAGGCTGAGTTGGGGCCTGCTGCAGGGGCTGCGGACTCTTGATGCTGGCTCCCTGGCACCTTGTTTATTAACCACATCCTGTATGTAGTGGCTTATAGCAGGGCTCCTGTGCAGTGCCAGGCTTCACAGAGGTGGGTGGGGATTAGTGGGGCAGGCCAATTGCCTGTCTGAGCCAACCACAGGATTAGCAGAATAAAGATCTTAGAGGACTAACCCCTCAGCTGGCTACTAATGCAACATGCTTCTGTTTGGGAGGTGGTGGAGGGGGTCTGCACGTTGGATCCAGACCCCACTGTCCCAGCCTGGCATGTGAAGCTGTTCCTCCCTCTGCTTTCTGTAGTTCCCCCTGAAGTACTGTCACCAGTGGACCATCTTGAGTCTCTCGGGGAGAACGGTGCTGTGGCACAGAGGAGTGGAGTGGATGGTGGTGGAAGTATCACAGGCTTCCAGCTGTGTGAATCCCTTGGCTCAGGGTGGCTAGCAAGTACATGAGAAGGTTCGGAGTCCCTCCCTGTCAGGGGAGCTGAAAGGCACCCACCCCCAGGGGTTTAACGACACACAGCATGGGGCCTCACAGTTCTGGAAATGTGAAACAGCAGGCTGTGCTGAGACCCAGCATGGAGGGATCTGCCTTCACAGCAGCTGGGAAGTATCATTCCCAAGGCAGGCAGGTGTACACATCTTCACTGTGGTTAAGCTGCCCCCGAAATGTAGCAGAATGTCTGCCATGTCAAGCTAACCACCTGGGTGTAGTCTCGACTCCCTTGGTTGGCTCTCAGGTGGCTCACCCGTACAGCTATGACTGCACTGCTATTTTTAGGTGATTGTTTAAGCAAAGCCAATGCACATGTGTCCGCGCCAGCAGGGTATTATGAGTCCCAGCTCCTGTGTCGATGTTCCCTTCCTGGCTTGAGCGCTGAGTGAACTGGAGCTGGGTGAATGTTTTCTAGGAGGAAAGTTTTGCTGATGGAAAAGTGGGTCTTTTGGTGGGTTGGGGGGTGGATTTCTTGGAGCAGGGGGCTTCTTGTCTTGTGAAACAGGGAAAGATTTTGGAGCCTTCACTTAAATCCTGAAAATATTTGAAAACAAACTGGTTTTGTTGGTAACATTTTACAGAGGTGAGGATAAAGAAAAGATTAACTTGCTCAAACTTGAGTGACTAGCTCTGCTCTTTCAGGTGGGCCCCAGCCCTGGAGAGTTCCTGCCTCCTGTGATGTAGCTTCCAGTGTGGAATAGGAAAGAGCATGATTACTGTTTTTCCTCTGGTGGGCAGCTCCTGCCTCTTCTCCCCACCCCACGGGAGGGCCTCCCCACGTCTCTCTTCTCCGTGCTATTAACCCTTGCCTTGTAGCGTAGCAACTCTCCATCCAGCACAAGGCAGGCCCTGGAACACCTGCTTTTCCTCAGAGCAATGGCAGGAACCCTGCCCCCAAGTGCCGGTGGTTTTCTACTGAGTCTGACACTGAACCCAGCACGGCGTTAGCAGAAAGGGACGTTAGCAAAATAGAGGCAGCGACAGCCTAGCCGCCCCTTTGCTCTCTTGTCTGGGCCTGTGTAGTGCTGGAGGCAGATTTTAGCCCTGATAAGTGCCTAGTGCCACTGGCGTGGACAGGCTTGTGACTATCTGAAGCAAGGCTCTGAGTGGCATCCTTCATTCTGCAGGGCTGCTGGGTATGATGCCTTGTCCTACCAGTGTCCTCCCCACCAGTTAATCTGTCCGACTATACCCCTATAGTTTCCCCTGGCTTTGGCCCTGCAGCAGCAGTGACGACACTGCCTCTGCCTCCTCCAAAGATGAAGAGCTCTGAAAGGGAGTCCCCGCTCTGGTGTCCTTGTTCCTTTGTAGCAACTGCCCAGACACAGCTCTGTGCTACTGACCTGACCTTTGCAAAGCAGTGAGGCACAGCCCCAGCCCGGCTGTGGGACTGACCTGGGAGGACCTGAGTTAATAAACATCATGTTCTATAATGTTGGCCAGGGCGTGCGTCTGAGGCTTTGCTCTTCAGACTTTTACAAAGCTGTCTCACTCTTGCCGCTGTCTTGTCCCATGTGAATCCTTTGGTGGCTTCCCCCCTGGCTGCAATGGGACCAGTGGCGCTGGTGCCACAGGGCGCTAGCCTGAAGCCATCTTTAGGCAGAGCACAGATTCCCCTGATTGTCAGCCCGGCCTAGGCAGGGAGAAGAAAGGCCATTCCCTTTGCCCATTCGCTCCTTAGCCTCTGCCAAGACTCCACACGTGAAGAATCCTGGCAGATGACACCTCGGTGGCAGAACGTTTCACAGGCCTGGGATGTTAAAGAGCAAGGTCGGTGCTAGCCCAAGCTTCCCTTGGACTCTGCACCGGACTCTCTGGATGCCAGGTGGTGATCTCAGAGATGCTTTCACAACCGCTGCTTAGTTGGTGAAGGAAGGTGACAGTCTTTGGTCTCCAGCAAATTCCAGCCAAGGATCTCGAGCCCCAAGCTGAGGATGGTAATGTGCTGGGGAAGCAACGGCCCAGCCGGGTTGTGACCTGCTGCCCACCATGGGGGATTTCTCCCCAGCCACGTGGAGTGTCATGTCGTGTCTTTCCACTCCCCACCTATACTGATGTCAGAGTTATACTTAGCTCAGGGTAACAGGATGTGGCAGAGCCTGGAACAGAGCCCAAGCCTCTGCCTTGCCTTCCTGCCCGAGAACCACAGGGCTGCCCTTTTGTCTTGAGGGGGGAAGCTGCTGCACCTTCTGAAAGTGGCCTCTGGGAGCACATCCAGGTACCTGCACACCTGTGCGTCTCCCAGGCTGCCTTTGTTCTGGCTTGGAGCCCAAGTCATATGGTATCCCTGAGCCTCAGCATTGCTGGAGGTGGTGGGAGGGGGGCATCCCTTTGTTGCTCACCATTCTTGTTCCTCGATACACGACCCATGTCAAAGCAACTGTGATGCCCTCCTGATTAGCAGGAGGGGGGGCAGATTGTCCCAGCTGCGGCTTGGGGCGGAAGATCAAAGGGAGCTAGTAGCAACCACCCTGTCCACAAGTACAGGAAACTCATGAGGACAGCCTGGTTCCCTTCTCATGAAGGGGAATCATGTTCTGCAAGGCAGCCAGGAAGGAACTGTGTGCAGCTCCTGACCCTTTTGGGTCACTAGAGCAGGTGCCTCCACCTGTGGGGTCGACCATTTCCTGCCCCTCTCCAGCAGTCAGACATGGCCCTGAAAGACCCTTGTAATTGCCAACGGTGACATTGCATTTTCTGATTGCTCAGTAAGTGCCCCACTGCTACAACAGTGTCTGTGGTGCTGTGAGGGGGAAGGATATTTGGCACCATTCACCCAAGTGGAAATTCTTCTGCCAGTGGGTTTAGCACGTGGAGTTTTCAGCAGATTCTCTGATTGCAGATAGTGGCTGTTTTTCACTTGGCAGTATCTGAGCGATAACCTCTCTGAAATCTGCACTGAGCTCGGGGTGGGGAGCAGGTTTTGGTTTTGAAAAAAGTTTCATAAAATCATATCAGTTTAAACTGAAAAATTGCCATTTTTGGTAAAAACCTGCAAGATATTCAAAGGGAAATGTCAATGCAAATGGAAAAATGCGGTTTATCTTTTGTGTTTTTTCCCTTTTAGTGACCCATGAATATAGCTGTGTTTGTCTGCATCCTAACAAAACAGCTGTCTGGTAGCACTTTGAAGACTAACAAAATATTTTTTTAGTCTTTAAAGTGCTACATGACTGCTGTTTCTGTGAATATAGAGTTACTGAAAGCAGAGCCTGGCTTAGGTACTGGATCAGCACCATTCCTAAGCCTCCTTTCTCCTGTACACCCCTACAAACCAATTCCTTCCAGAGTGACTCTTTTCATCCCATATCTCTGTCCCTGTAGCTGTACCCCTGCGGAGCTTTCCTGTTCCACTCTGCAGAGAGCTGAAGATGTTAACCCTGTTCTCCAAATCCCAGCAGGCTGTGGGTCCCGCCTGCCTATGAGAAGCAGCTTTCTCTCCGCTTCACCTTGTGCAGCTGGAGCAGTTGAGATAAGGGTGAACATTTTACAAACTGTGACACAAAATTGGGGTTTCAGCTATATGCAAAGTGGGTTTCCTTCCTGTGGAAAACGATTTTGTTTTGTTTTTGGCACAAGAGCGAAATCCAAAATACAGGGGTGAAAGCCAAAACTATTTCCACTTTGACAGGCTGCAGCTGCTGCTGCTGTATCTGGTGGTAGCTGAGATGCCTCGTGCTCCCCTGCTCCTTGGGCTGAGTTTCCCTGGCTTGGTTTTATTTCCCATGATGCACTCCCCTCCCTCACAAAGAGGTAAGATGGTGCTGCACCATGGGAGACCGCCATGTGGGGTGAAGGGATGTATGAGGAAACACAGCCCCACTAGAACAGAGGGCGGGGGGTTGGCCTAGGTCAGTTGCATTTTTGGCCCCATGCCAGACAGCTCCAAAAAGGCGGCAGCCTTCCTGCAGGTAGCTGGTTGGCTGGTCTGTGTCTAGGCTTGTTGCTGATGTTCTTTCACCACTGAAGCTGGCAGTGCCCAGGCGATCACTGGCCCTGTGGTGGCCTGGCCTGGTAAGTGCCCTGTGTAATTCATTTCATGCTAGTAACACGTGGCTATCGGGATGACCATTCCCAGTGGCCCAGTGTCCATGGAGGTGGTTGGGGGATTCAGACACGCCCCCCCCTTCGCTGCTTTTGTCCTGTGCGTTAATATGGACCATGTGAGGAAATGTTCTGTTCCCCTGAGCACCTCGCTCCAGGATGTGTTTGGTCGGTCCTGGGGACCTGGCGCTGGGTTGATCCCGGGGCATTGGTGCTGGGTCGGTTGGGGGAAGCCAGGGCTGGTTTGGTTCCCAGGGGGTTGGTGCTGGGTCGGTTCCCGGGATGCAGTGCTGGGTTGATCCGGGGGATTGGTGCTGGGTCAGTCCCAGCGAGCTGGTGCTGGGTCGGTCCCGGGGACTCAGTGCTGGGTCAATCCCGGGGACTTGGTGCTGGGTCGGTTCCCGGTACGCGGTGCTGAGTTGATCCGGGGGATTGGTGCTGGGTCAGTCCCGGGGACTCGGTGCTGGGTCGGTCCTGAGGACTCGGTGCTGGGTCGGTTCCCGGGACACGGTGCTGGGTTGATCCGGGGGATTGGTGCTGGGTCGGTCCCGGGGAGCTGGTGCTGGGTCGGTTCCCGGTACGCGGTGCTGGGTTGATCCGGGGGATTGGTGCTGGGTCGGTCCCGGGGACTCGGTGCTGGGTCGGTCCTGGGGACTCGGTGCTTGGTCGGTTCCCGGGACGCGGTGCTGGGTTGATCCAGGGGATTGGTGCTGGGTCAGTCCTGGGGACTCGGTGCTGGGTCAGTCCTGGGGAGCTGGTGCTGGGTTGATCCGGGGGATTGGTGCTGGGTCGGTGCCGGGTGGGGGCCGGTGCTGCCCCGGGTGACGCGGTTCAGGCGGGCTCCGTTGCTCCCCCGCCGCCCCAGGGGCTCGACCGAGGTCCGCGGAGCGGGGCGGCCCCGGCGGGCGGAGCGGAGCCCTGGGGGACGCAGCTGTCTCGGCCCCGCTCGGCGGCTCCCGGGTCCTCCACGGAGCAGGGGGCAGAGCCGAGCCGAGCCGCGCAGGATCGAGCGGGGATTAGGGGCCAGAGCCGCGGCCGCCTCCTTCCGTGTTCCGGCTTCCTGCAGCCGCCGTGCCGGGCGAGGGGCTCCCCAGGTAAGGGGCTGCCAGGGCGCGCCGGCGGCAGGGATCGGGGCCGGCCGGGGGAGGGCTCGGGCTTCCCTCCTGGGCTACAGGCTGCGGGGACCCCCGGCTCGGGATCGCCCAGCCCAGCCCCGGATCGGTCCCGCAGCCCCGGCCCGGGATCCCCCAGCCCAGCCCCGGATCGGGTCCCGCAGCCCAGCCCCTCCGGGTCCCGAGGAAGGCAGAGCCGGCTCTGGCTGCCCGGGTGAGGGGCCTGGCAGGGGCTGGGGATACTGGCTCCCCTGAGCTAGGAGGGGCAGGGGAGGGAGCCTTGTCTGTCTGTCCGTCCGGAGGTCCCACACCCTGGGCGCTGCAGGGCAGGGAGCCCAGCTGTAGGGAGTGCGTCTGGGGGTCTGGCCCCAGTGCCGGGGGTCTCATGCAGTGGGTGGACAGGTACCCATGGGCTGGGCACTGTGCGGCAGGGGACAGGCAGCTAGGACGCCTGGGTTCTGGTCTCGGATCAGGGAGGCAGTGTGTCTAGTGGTTAGAGCCGGGGCCAGCAGGCTCAGCTCTGCCGCTACCTTGCTGAATGGGCTTACGCAAGTCGCTTCCTTTTCCCTGCCTCGGTTCCCCGGTGTGTAAAGCAGAGGTAACAGTTCTGGTAACTAATCCAGACAGGAGGCTCAGGCTGTGTTTGGAAAACGCAGCCTTGTACAAGGGCCTGTTCGTTATTTGCCGTCTTATTGGCCTGGGGTTGTCCTGCCGTCCAAGCCGACCGAATCGCTTGTAACAGCGTTTGGCTGCGTTTCCGCTTGGGCACGGCCTTCTCCTTCCCCTCCTGTCCCAACACTGAGCTGCAGCTCAGTTGTTGTGCAGCCATGCGCTCCGCCCCAGAAGCAGCTGCATTTCGGAAGGCCTGTGGGAGGGGGCGGGACGCACATAGACGTCACCCTCTGGGGTGGGACGCACCGTAGACGTGGCAGGTGGGTGACCTGCGAGTGGGCAGGTGGATCTGACAGGTCGTGTTGAGGTGGCAGCGGGATGGAAGTTTTCAGCAGGGGGCGGAAGGAGATGGGACCTCCCCCGGGAGCCTGGGCTGAGGACACCCCGTCAGTTTTCTTCGCACGTGCTCTGTTGCTGTGTGTGCGCCCAGAGCACCCGGCCGTGCTGGGGGAGGTACAGACAGAACAGCAGTAGAGCGTGGGGCCTGGTTTTTGGAGCGGCTCCGGGCCAGCCCTTGGCACCACTGCTCCCTGGCAGCTGAGAGCTGGGGCTGCCCAGGAGAGGTTCAGGTGCTGCCCAGCTGATGCGCAGGGTGCCCCCAGCCGGCGGCATGCACGTCTTGCAGAGGTGCCCATCTGCACAGGCCTTGCTTCACAGAACAAACGTCTTTCTGCTCATGGATGCAGAAAGCTCAGAGGGTCCCCTGCTTAGCACCCACATTCTCCCCTGCCACCCTCAGCCCCTTGCCATATCCTCCCTCGCCTCTGGATAGCCCCAGCACAGCACCTGGGTCCCGACTCCAACACCCCTCCCTCCGCCTGCACAGACCCACGCACTCCGGGCTTCCAGGCCTGGGCTGACCATTCCCTGCTAAGCTGGGAGGCAGTAAACTCAGTGGGACAAATCTCCAGTGGGGGAAGGCAGCTGGGTCCAGGCTGAAGCCTGGGGGTTGCTGTCAGACCCGGTGGCACCATGAAGGGGAAGTTAGCCGTGTAATCCCTCCTGCCCGCCCGCCCCGGGGCTGGGCCGGTCCCTCGGGCTCTGTTGTGGAGTAGGGCCTGGCGATCCCTTGCAGATTGCCAAGCCTGTGTTGGCTGAGCCCTGTCACTGACGTATCTCCTGCATGCGCCCCCCTCCCCCCAAGCAAGGAGGGCGAGGAAGGGGATCAGCCCTGGTGAGCTGCCTGCAGAGGTCCTGAGTCAGTGCTGGCCATGCGGGCTGGCAGGGCAGCCGAGGAGGCAGAGCCAGGCTGGGCGGAGGCTGCACTCTGAACCCGGCTGCCTGGCAACTCCCCGGTAATTAGCTGTCAAGGGGAAGTTGCACTGGTCAGAAGAGAAGCTGAAATGACGCCCAGGGACTTGTCTCTGCCCTGGCAGCCGGTTCTGGCACCTCTGAGCAACAGCCACTTTGCTCCTCTCCTCTCCAGTCCTTTGCGCTCACAGATTGCCTTGCCCAGGGAGGGTGCCGAGGCACAGGGCTGTGGCTGGTGTCCAGCGAGCTGCTCAGGAGGGCATGCTGGAGCAGGTGGGGCAGAGGTGGAGGACAGCAGAGAGCTAAGGCACAGGATCACCAGCCACCAGCCTTCCCTGTAAGCTGAGCACTTGGGTGGCTGCCCAGGAGGAATTCAGGTGCCGCCCAGCTGATCAGCAGAGCGCCCACAGCCGGTAGCCTGTGTTTCTCCTGGTGGTGCACATCCACACAGGCCTCAGTGCGGGTAACAAAATGTATTCCACACATGGATGGAAAAAATGGAGGGAACCCTGCTGGTCACCCCATCTGCTGTCTCCATCTGTGGCCATCTCTGATCCTCCTTGACAACCAGGCAATGCCCCCTGTGCATGGAGACCAGCGCTACTCAGGCTGGGGCTCAGGAGCTGCCTGAGGGCCCCTTACACACCCCCTGCGGCTCTTTGCAGCGTAGACATTAGCTGGTCTGAGCTATCGCCTTGTCAGGGTGACGCACCTATTAACAGTCCCTGCTCAGTCGGCTCGAGTGAGAATCCTGTATCTCGTAGCCAAGGGCATTCCCATGGGCCTGGCTCTCCTGGCCAGGGCGCATTGGGCTCCAGGCACTTGGGTGCTGCCTGGCAGGGAGGGGCTGAGGAAACGGAAGCCCCTGGGAAGTGGAGAAGCTGCAAACCAGATGCTCGTACTGAGGTGAAGGCTGCAGAACAGGACAAGAGCGTGGCTGGCACTGACAATGCAGGGTGGGGGAGACCCAGTGGCCAGATGGGAGCAGCCAGGGCCTCTCTGCTGGGGAGGGAGTGTCCCTGCCACTCGGCCTCTTGCTCCCCATGACACCTGCACAGGCCCCACAGCCGTTCAGCCCTGAAGTGTGTGTGGGGGTGTGATGGAGTGGGGGGAGTGCAAATGCGAGACTCAGGCTGGATGTGAGAGACAAGCAGCAGCTCCCAGTGGCTAAGGATGACCCTGGGGCTACAACTGGCAGGTAACACCTCTGCCCTGAACAAAGAGCAGGGAGGAGCCGAGCTGGGTTTTGAATCGGGGGCGGCAGTTAGAGGCTAGGGGGAAGAGAGAGCTGGAAGGCAGCCAGCCTGAGGAGGGGGAAGCTACACCCCAGAGGGGCACCCCTCAGGGTCTTCTCCCCAGGGCGGGCTGGAAGGGCTGTCGCTGGCTGCTGTGCTGTCGCTTCTGTGAGAAACTGGGCATCTGTTGCCTAATAAACCTTCTGCTGTACCTGCTGAGTGAGAGTCACTCCTGCCAGCGGACAGGGTGCAGTGCAGGGGGACCCCTGAACCCCATCACAGGGGGACAGTCCCCCTCTACAGGGGAGCCTGTGACTCCTGGCATGGGAGGACGAGGTCTGTGCTCTTCCAGAGGGCTGACCTGGGTTCCAGTGTCAGTTCTCCAAGGGGCTGCACATTGGTCCAGGCTCTGCTCTTCCTCCCGGTTCGGGGCAGCTCGGGACAGGCTGGGGGTGAGTGGGGACGGGCGGGTGCCTCGCAAGAGTCACAGGGTCCCACCTCCCAGAAGCAGCTTGGGAAGGTGGAATCCACGTCTCTCGGCTGGTCCATCTTCCAGCACGGGGGAGAACCTGCGGCCCGTGGGACGCAGCCGGCCCCGGCTTGCTTTGATCTGAGCCAGGGCAAGTGTCCACAGCCAGGCCTCAGCCCCTCTCTCCCCACCTCGCGGGCGCCCGTGCCCCGGCTGAGGGGATTGTCTCTCTTTTTGCTTCTCACTGCTGTGTGGGCCCCAACTCATTTCTCGCTGGGGCAGGGGCCCGACGCTTCCCTTTGTCTTTCTCTTGCTCCTTGTCTCTCATGTCCCTCAGTGTAACTCACCCAGTGCCTCAGCCTTTCCCATGTCACCTCTACGTGCTGGTGCCGTTCGTCTGTAGTCAGCCTTAGCGATTTGTCCACATCCCACTCGGACGGAGCTCCTGCTGCAGAGGAGTGGCGAGGAGTTGAGCCTACTTTTGTGGGTTCCTCTTTGATATCCAGGGCACTGAGGAGTTTTGCTGGCCCCTCACTATGCCTGAGATCTTTCCTTTGCTCCAGCAGATTCACGCAGCTTTGTGCATTGCTGACGGCCCATGAACCCTGGGGCCTGCTGGGTATTCTCGTTATCCATTCTGAGCCTCCTGTCTTGGAGACGCTTCCATAAGCTATTGGCGTCTGCCTCTGAATCTGCTGCCCTGGCCCAGGCGTTCCTTTGCACAGTGCAGCAAACAGACGCAGCTTCTCCAGATCCATGCGAGGGCTCGCAGGGCTGTGATACAGTCTCTCAAGGGAAGTGGGGAAAGCTTTGTAAACGGAGCCAGAGGGGGGCAGGCACATGCCTTGTCAGGAGCAAGCCCCCCGGGACTTGAGGGACCGAACGGGTCTTTTCTGTGTCCCACTCCTGTGCCCTGGGAAAGGAACAGGGGCCAGACCTTCCTCGGAGCAAAGCCCCCGCAGCTCTCACCTGCATGTCTGAGCCAAACTGACGGGCTGATGGGCCAGCTCCTTGGAGCCCGTAAATCTGCGTTGGTGGAATGGGGCTGCTTTTCCCTGCCCGCGGTAGATTTCCCCAGGAACACAGGCAAGTGGCCCTGTGGTCAGTGCTCTGGCACGTAACCCTGAGCCGAGTGGATCCAGGGAACTGGCTGGGCTGGCCAGCCCATGTCAAGACTCTGGATCTTGTAGCCTGGGGTGGAGGGGTGATGCTTGTCAGGGCCTGTCAGTTATGTGCTTCCCTGGCTGGAGGCCCACAGCTCTCGGGGGAGCTCCCTGGTGGGCTGAGCTCCTTGGAGGGGCGAGCTCCTGCCTCTGCATTAGCCGCCAGGAGCAGGGTGGGGAATCTGCAAGTAACATTGTTGGGGGCGTTAGAGATCCCGTTGCCCCTCCTGTACGTGTGACCCCACCGGATTGGGAATGGCGCTGGGCTGGCTGGGAGGCAGTGGCTGGGGTGGGGAAGCATTGGTAGAGCTGGGCTGGGTACTGGCACTGGGCAGGCTGGGGGGCTGTGAGTCAGGAGTGAGGGCGCTGGGCCGGGTTCCAGGACACAGTGTCTCCACGCTGGCGCTCGCAGGGGGTAACCCGCCGGGGCTGGGTTTGTCTGCCCGCAGGGGGCCTCTGAGCAGGAGATGAAGGTGGCGGCCTGATGCCGAGGGCCGTTCCCGAGGCCATGGGCAGCAATGAGAAGGAGCCATCTCCCGCCAGGAGGGCACCGGCGCCATCCCGCTCCAACAGCACCGTGTCGTCCAAGCCCGGCAGCGCTCACCAGGTCTGGCACCTCCCCTTTGCTACGGCCGCAGCGCCGGGTGCCAGGAGCAGGGCGGGACTGGGGGGGCTGGGGAGGAGGCCACTGGAGTCTCTCCCCAGATCTGGGCACCCTGTCCCCCCGGCAGAGAGGAGGCCCCAGGGGAGCAGGGGGTCTGAGGCTGCTGGCCGGTGGCTCAGAGCAGTGGCCAGGAGGAGGCCTGCAGGGGGCACAGCCCCTGCTCTCCCTTCCCCCATCGCACTGGTGCCGTGGCAGCCTCGGGGTGTGGGTGTGAGGGGTCCTGCTCCTTCCAGCCCACACCGCTCATCCCAGGGAGCACCGGGCCACTAAGGGCTTTGCCTAGACGCAGCCTCGTTACGTCCCTGGGCGCCTGGGCACAGGGCCTGTCCCAGTCACGCCGCCCGCCCCGCTCATGCGCTGCAGGGCTCCGAGTACTGGGAGGTGGTGGACGAGCCACAGGGCAGGATCGGGCCTGGCCAGGGCCTGGAGCGGCACGAGGGCTACCTGCTGAAGAAGAGGAAGTGGCCCTTGAAGGGCTGGCACAAGGTGAGCGGGTGACAGGGGGTCACCCCCTCCCCTTCCGCGACCCAGCACCCCTCTGCTCTGGCACAGCCTCCTGGCAGCACAGGGCCTGGGCGAGCTCTCAAACCCCGCAGCCTCGGCCTGGGCTCCCTCGACTCTCGGCCCGGGCCAGCACTTGGCTGGGGGCCGCCAGGGGAAACTGAGGCTGGTGGCATTGCACCAGCCGGGGGCGCTTGTCCCCCTGCCAGCCCTGAGCGAATTGCATGGCAAGGCCCTGGGCTGGAGGGCATCTCGCTAAGGCTGGGGCCTTGGCCAGCTCCCAGCTCGGCTTTTGCATTCTGTCTCCCTGGGCTTTGCCTGGTGGCTACGATTCCTCTTCACCTGTCGCACACTGTCAGGCGGCTTCCAGCCCAGCCCAGCCCACGCCTGGTTGCCTTTTGCTGCTCCGTGGCTGCTCCCTGGGTCCTGCGCTCCGCCCCAGAGGTGGCTGCAGGCCAGTGCTGAGTGAAGCAATGCCTGGGCGCCCTTTGCAAGTGCTTGGGCTCCCATGTGGGACGTGGGCTGCCTGGGGCAGCTCAAGCTGCCCTCTGCCCCACTGGTGGCCCTGCCCTGCACCACTTCTTCGGTCGCACTTACTTCTCCTCTCCCCCCAGAGGTACTTCGTGCTGGAGGAGGGGATCCTGACCTACGGCACCACGCGCCAGGATGTGAGTATGGCCCAGTGCCGTGGCGCTCGGGGCTCGCGGGGGCCGGGCCGGGCCGGGCCAGGCCGGGGGTGTGCAGGAGCTGGCTTGCAAGGGCTCTGTTGAGAGGGACCCCCAGGGATCGCACCCGGCCTCGTATTGGGGCCTTGTGTCCCCTGAACCCAGATGGGGGGGCAGGTGCCCCGCAACCCTCCACACGCCCCTGCGCTGCCCCGTGCCCCGGCATGGACCTCAACCCCCCCCACAGGTCCTCAAGGGCAAAGTGCACGGCGCCATCAACGTCCGCCTGTCGGTCATGTCCATCAATCGGCGAGCGCAGCGCGTGGACCTGGACACGGAGCAGAACATCTACCACCTCCAGGTACCGGCGGTGGGGGAGGAGACAGCGGGGGGCGGGGCCAAGGGGGGGAGGAGGAGGGGGAGTGGGGAGCAGAGAAGAGGGGAGGGGCGGAGGGGGAGATGGGAGGGGCAGGGAGAGAAGGGCTGGGGGGAGGAGCAGGGCTGAAGTGGTAGGAGGGGGAGGCTGAGACTACGGGGTGAGGATGGTTCTGGGGGGGGTCGCATGTCCCATCTGTCCCCCTCCCTCTCACGATCTCTGCCCCCGCAGATCAAGTCCCCGGAGCTCTTTGACAGCTGGGTGGCCAAGCTGAGCTCCCACCGCCTGGCGGAGAAGCCCAGGTGCCCGGCTCCAGGGGGGTCTCTGGCTGAGAGAGTGGGGCCCCCCGCCCAGGTGGGTGCTGTTCTCCGTGGGCCATGTGTAGGGGAGGTACTGCCCTGGTGGAGCAGGGAACCCAGGCAGGCGCCTGGGCCTTGCTCCCCCCGGGACAGAGATTTCCCTATGCTGCCTGTGTGCCCTGCAGGGCTCCGGCTCCTGGCCCCGCATCCTGCCATCAGGCAGTGCCCCGGCCCTCTGCGCGCTGAGCAGCCCCAGGGATGCGCTGCCCACCTGGCGGAAGGGGAGCAAGGGGCTGGACAGGTGCTCGGCAGGTGAGCAGGTGGGAGGCTGGGCTGAGGGCGTGTCTGGTGCCCCTGTCCTGGGGAGGAGGGGGGTTGAGTTGGGGGACTGGGGCCCCCAATCCCAGGAGCCCTTTGGGGGGTGATGGGGCAGGGAGCTTGCGTATTGATGTCCCTGTCTCCTGGCCGCCCGCTCAGAGCTCGCCGAGTGCCAGCGGAAGCTGCAGGAGCTGAACAAGATGCTGCAAAGCCTGGAGACCCTGCCCTGCATCCCATCCACACCCCTCGTCTCCAGCAGCCAGGTGAGCGGGGTCCCGGGCAGTGCTGTGTCAGGCACCCTGCGGGCAGCACCAAGCACCTGCCTCGCTGAGAGCAGAGAAGGCCCCAGGTCACAAGGGGAGCCCAGAGGCGGGATTTTGCCCTGACTCCACGGTGATGAGCTCTGCACAGGTCCCAGGGGCCAGCCAGCCATAGGGGGACTGAGCATCCCCGGGGCTGTCAGTGCGGGGCGGACAGTGGGATGCAGATTCGGTCGCCACTTGCAATGTGACTGTTAACTGGGCCCTGTGCCTCGCCCCAGAGGCGGCTGCAATTTACACTTGGTGAGCGATCCCAGGGCACCCCGGGCCATTCATTGCAGCTGCCTCTGGGGCGAAGCAGGGCGGCTGCACTTCGCACTCACAGCCCTGCTGCCTGAGTCTGCCCCTTGCCCCCCCAGTTCCTCGGTCCCTTCTCCTGCCGGGGGGCCTCATGGTCTCCTGTGATTACAGGCGGCAGCGGCAGCGGCAGCGGCTGCAGACAGACCCAGAAAGGGGAAGCGTTCCACCAAAATCTGGTGCACCCAGAGCTTTGCCAAAGACGACACCATTGGCCGGGTGAGTGGGACGGGGGCAGGGTCCAGCCCGCAGCATGTGGGGAGGGGACCCTGACGGCGCTGGGTCGGGGGCGCAGGAGGCTGGAGCTGACCTTAGGAGAGGTGGGTGGAGGCCGTAGCAGTCCCTGTTCAGTGCTCCAGCCAGATTCAGTGCTCAGTGGCTGGGGCAGGGGATCACTCAGCCCGTGCTGAGGTAGGAAAGGGGCGCCCCGTGGGGAAGCTAACCCCCCTGCACCCCACAGGTGGGCCGCCTGCATGGCTCTGTCCCCAACCTCTCGCGCTACCTGGAGTCGAGCCCGAGCCCGCCCACCTTCGGCCTTCCCCCAGAGTACAGCCAGCTGCAGAGGAGCTTCTGGATCCTGGCCCAGAAAGGTGGGATGCCAGGCGGGGGGGCGGCCCAGCCACGGGGACAGGCCCTGGGGTTGTTGCTCCCTGGATTGTGAGGTGCCGAGCGCATTACCGGGTCCAGCCACCGGGGGGAGACACGCTGCACACGGGTGGAGAGTGGGTGCAGCTTGACCGTGTCTCCCCCCGGTAGTGCACGGCTCCCTGAGCAGCGTGCTGGCCGTGCTGAGCGACGAGCGGGATCGCCTGCAGGAGATGCGGCGGGCGCTGGACTTGCAACGCCACCCGGACAGTGCCGGGACTGCAGCAGCCGCGGCTGGGGTGAGGGGCTTTGCCTGCAGGTTCCCGGGCTCCGGTCCCTGGGGGGGCTGAGAGCAGGGATGGGACCCCGGCTGCTCTGGCTCTGAGGCGGGAGCTGAAGGCCGAGGCTGGAGGGGAGACAGACCCAGGCGCGGTTCGACCCGGCTCTGCTGTGGGTCACTGGGGTTCCTTACCCTGGAATGGGTGTCCCTGGGAAGGAGACCCTGAGCTCCCTGGGATGGGGGAGGTCCTGCTGCCTCACAGGACTGGGGTGCTCTAAGTCGTGGGTTTGAATCCTGCCTGGGGTGACTGGAAGTCAGGGCCATGGGGTGGCTCTTGGCAAGGCCTGGCCGGGTTGTGGAGCACTGGCTGCGGGGAGGCTGGGCTCTGCCACCTGTGATCAGCAGGACCCCGGCAGCCGCTCGCCCCAGAGGCTCCTTGCTGGGGATGCTGGGCTGGGCTCCCCGGGGCAGGGGAAGGCAGGGCTGCACTCCCAGCACGGCTTCCCTCAGTGTTCCCTTGCCTCCTCATGGCCCAGGCCCCCCTGGGGCATCCAGAGCGTCCGCGGCGGTTTCACTCCCTCTCCCTCTCCTCGGACGCCACGCTGGACTCATTCGCCTCGCTCCGCGCAGACCAGGTCGGCACCCTGTGCAGAGGGGGGCTCCTTCCCCCGGGGGGCAATCCAGGTTGGCTGAAGGAAGCAGCAGAGGTACATCCTTTCCAGGCTTCCCACTAATTTTTCCATCGATGGGCAGAATAAATTTTGTTCTGTGCTCCGGGGCCTGTGCAGACGGGCACCACCAACAGACACACGGAGTGCCGGCTGTGGGTGCTCTGCTAATCAGCTGGGCAGTGCCTGAATCTCTCCCGGGCGGCCACCCAAGTGCTCAGCTTCCAGGAGACGCTGGTCCCATCCCCTCCGCATGGGATGTCAGTGTCTCTCCCACTCGGATTCCTCCCTGCCCTGCCCCAGCCCGCCAGCCCCACTGCTCCTGGCTCCCTCCCTGGGGAGTCAATTCTGCCCTGTTGGGAGGGGTCTGCGTCGTGTGTTGCCCCTGTCGTGGTCAGCAAAGGTTTGCCGTGACTGTCCCCTCTCCCCGCAGCCTGAGGCCCGGCCGGCCAAGGGCCGGGAGCAGCAGCTGTCCAACCGCAGCATCGTCTCGCTTGCCGACTCGCACACCGAGTTCTTCGACGCCTGCGAGGTCTTCCTGTCGGCCAGCTCCTCTGAGAACGAGGTGAGGGGCCTGCAGGGCTGTCCTGCCCTGAGCCGGGCTGTGGCCAGCCTCTGGAGCCCTGTTAGTGCCTGAGGGGAATTGAGTGAGATCACAGCCCAGCGCCAAGGTGGGGCCAGCGTTCAGCCGTGGAGTCTGGGCAGCGGTGGGGCTGGGTCAGCTCTAGGTGGGGCAGTGAGAGAGGCACAGGTTCACGAACATCTGTCTGTGCAAACACACACATACTTGTGTGCATAGACTGGCACAATCACGGTGAATGCACACTCAGCCTGACCCACACCTGCACACGCACACACCCATCGAATACTCACAGCCTGACCCACCTCTGCACATGCAGACACACCCTCAGCGTGTACACACACAGCCTGACCCACCTCTGCACACACAGACACCCCCCCAGCGTGTACACACACAGCCTGACCCACCTCTGCACATGCAGACACACCCCCAGTGTGTACACACACAGCCTGACCCACCTCTGCACACGCAGACACACCCCCAGCGTGTACACATGCTTGTACCTACCTCCGCACATGCAGACCCTCAGCCATCATGTACGCATGCCCAGCCCTACCCTTAGCCGCACACACAGCTGTTGTGTCCACACGCACGCACAGCCGTGCCCGTGCCCACGTCTGCCCGCGGCTGTCACACCACCGGCTGCACGCATCCCTGCACACGAGGTGCCAGTGTGGCCCTCAGGGTCGCAAAGTTGAGACCTCTGTGGGCGGGGTTCAGAGAAGGGGGGAGGGGCTAATAGAAGTGGGCGGGGCTACAACGCCAGTCCCGGGCTGAAGCCCCGGGCCAGCTTTGGTTGCAGGCGGGTGGCTTTTGCGCTCATCCGGCCTCTCTCTCTTCTCTCTCCTCTGTCCTCCCTCCGCCCGGGCCCAGCCGCTGCCTTGGAAGCCCCCCACAGCGGTGTCGCCAGCGCTGCCCTTCCTTAGTCCCCCCTCCTGCCCAGACCCCATTAGCGCCTAGAGCGATTAGTGCTAGGGCTCACCGCCCCTCTGCCCCGGCCCTCCCAGCTCTGCCTCCCCCCCGAGCCAGAGGAGAGCCCCTGCCCGCCGACGCCCCAGCGCCCCGGGCGCTGTCCGACCTGCCTGGGCCGTGGGAGGGACGACTGCCTCTGCAGGGCACAGGGGTCCCCGGGGCCTGGGCGCTGCCCACAGCCCCAGCTGCTCTCCCGAGCAGCCCTGCTCCCCGCCTGCTCGGGGGTGACAGCCCCTCCTGCCCTGCGTGCCTGGGGGCTGCTCCCAGCTGGCCGGGCCCATGGCCCCCACCCCAAAGGGGTTTCGCTGCAGCCGCCCAGGGGAGCTGTGCTTTCGCTCCCCCCCCGCTGTCCCTTCCCTACACCACTGTAGTCACCCACAGCCGGTCCCCCCCCCGCCCCCCAAGCTGCCAACCCGCCCTCTGCCCTTGCTGCCCCTCCAGGCCTCAGGGGACGAGTCCTGCATCAGCGAGGAGGCTGCCAGCAGCTTTTCCCCCGAGGCGGGGGCTGAAGGGCGCCCCCCGAGAGGTACCCACCTGGCAGGGGCAGGGGCAGGGGCAGCAGGGCCAGGGGAGGCGCTGGAGGAGCAGGATGGGAGGGGGACAGGCTGGAAGCACTGGGGGAGGGGCTAGGAGGAGATGGAGGAGGGGTTGTGGGGGGCGGGGTGATGGTCAAGGGAGAGGAGGGGGCCAGGCTGGGGGGAGGGAAGGGAGGCAGGGGCCAGGCTGGGGGGATGTAAGGGGGGCGGGAGCCAGGCTGGGGTGGATGGGGGGAGGTAAGGGGGGCGGGGGCCAGGCTGGGGTGGATGGGAGGAGGTAAGGGGGGCGGGGGCCAGGCTGGGGTGGATGGGGGGAGGTAAGGGGGGCGGGGGCCAGGCTGACTGCACACCTCCGCCTCCCGCAGGTGGGGTGGAGGACAGACCCGCGCCCTGCGCGTCCGAGCTGGGAGGGCAGGTGCTGCTGGCTCCCCCGCCCCTGCCTGCGCTGCTGCCCAGCCGGGTGCCCCGCCGGAGCTGCCTGCCGGCCCCCCGCCTGCCCGCTGCTGACCTCAGCCTGTGGAACATCTTGCGCACCAACGTGGGCAAGGACCTGTCCAAGGTGTCCGTGCCGGTGCAGCTGAACGAGCCCCTCAACATGCTGCAGCGGCTCTGCGAGGAGCTGGAGTACAGCGCCCTACTGGACGCTGCCAGCCACAGCCCTGACCCCTGTGAGCGCCTGGTACGGCTCCCAGCCCGGCCCTGGTGGGCTTTCGTGGGGCCGCAGGGGGCTGCCTGGCTGGCAGAGCCTTCCTGACCCGGCCTCCCAGGGGCCCTGATGCAGGAGGGTCGAAGGGCCGGGCAGCTCCCTCTGCGGATGGGCGTCCTCTCCTGGAAACGTCTAATCTGTCCTTCGTAGCATCCACTAGCCCAGTGGTCCCCAGCCTGGTCAGTAGCACGGCGCATTGCGGTGAGAAACCATCCCCGGCCCGGCACCCACCGAGCCGGTCTCCCATAAACCTCGCTTGCGCGCGCACTGACTCCGGTGACCGTCTTCCCCCAGAGGTTTGCACCACAGCCCTGCACCCAGGATCAAACGCATTCATCTTCCAAGCCCACCAGCGAGCACAGCCACCTTTTCCAACCCTGCTCAGCGCCGCGCCGCGCCGCGCCGCACCAGGGCCGGCGAGTGAAAGCAGCTCCTCTCCCCGCCAGCCCGCTGGGGCTGGGATGTGGCATTTAGAGCCCGTCCCAGCCCCAGTAGGCTCCCGCCCGCCCTCCCTGGCGTCCTCTTGACACAGCCGGGCGTGGGGGGCAGGCTCCCCACCCACGCAGCACATGCACTGCCTCCCAGCCCCGGGAGGCTCCCGCGGGGCCGGCATTTCCCCACAGCCCGGGGACGTCCTGGCTCACTTGGGCAGTTCTCACACACGCTGGTTTACAACCACTGGTCTAATTCGTCTCTCCCCGGAGCTTCCCCTCTGCCAGGGGACTGGGTGGATATGGACCAGGCCTCAGTGCCTCTTTCCCTCAGGTCTGCGTCGCTGCCTTTGCCGTCTCTGCCTACGCCTCCACCTATTACCGAGCAGGCAGCAAACCCTTTAACCCCGTCCTGGGCGAGACGTACGAGTGCGTTCGGCCGGACAAAGGCTTCCGCTTCATCAGCGAGCAGGTACTAAGGCCAGGCAACCAACTGACTGCTGGCTAGGGGGCATGTGGACCGCCTCCTGCTGCGTGTGTCATGAGCACTGTACTGCTCGCAGCTGGGGGGGCATTCTCCGGGCCTTATTTTGCAGCTCTCCCCCCGACCAGCTGACGAACAGCAGGGCACCGGCTATGTAGCTGCGAAGGGCGATGTGGGCAAGGCAGGAAAGGGAACGTTCTTGTGCAGAGAAGTGGGAGGACTGCACCGCCCCAGCCTCAGCTCTCTTGCCCGAGCGGGCTCGGCCGCAAGGTGCTGGCCTGGGTGGGGCATAGCTTTTCCTTTCGCTCCCCTCCTCGGCAGGTCTGCCATCACCCACCGGTCTCCGCCTGCCACGCAGAGTCAGACAACTTCATCTTCTGGCAAGGTGAGAGCCGGGGGTCTGGCTGGATCACCCCGCCCCGGCCATGGGACTCGCTCCTGGCCAGGACCAGGGCCAGGTCAGCCCTGCCCTGAGAGCGACACCGTCTCTCTGCTCCCTCTAGACATGAAGTGGAAAAATAAGTTCTGGGGCAAGTCCCTGGAGATCATCCCGGTGGGGACTGTGAATGTCCAGCTGCCCAGGTGAGTGCCCCCCCCCCAACCATCCCCTCCGCACCCCCTCCCCCGTCGTGAGCCTGTCTCCCTCTGGCCCAGGTGTGGGGACCACTTCGAGTGGAACAAGGTGACGTCCTGTATCCACAACATCCTGAGCAGCCAGCGCTGGATCGAGCACTATGGTGAGGTCCTGATCCGCAACGTCCGGAACAGCACCTACCACTGCAAGATCACCTTCTGCAAGGTGAGGGGGCGGCCCCGTGGCTCCCACCCCACGGCTCCCCTCCGCCCCCTACGTCTCCCACCCCACGCCCTCCCTCAGCCCCACAGCCCCCCTCCTGCCCCACACCTCCCCCCCAGCCTCCCTCCGCCCCCCCCATGCCTCCCTCCCCACACCTCTCCCCCCAGCCTCCCTCCGCCCCCCCATGCCTCCCTCCCCACACCGCCCACCCCGCACCTCTCCCCCCAGCCTCCCTCCGCCCCTCCATGTCTCCCTCCCCACACCTCTCCCCCCAGCCTCCCTCCGCCCCCCCCCATGCCTCCCTCCCCACACCTCCTGCCCCACACCTCTCCCCTCCAGCCTCCCACCTCTTAGGGCAGGACCGGACCCCTCTTGTTCTCTCTCCCCTCCCCTCATTGGCCCCCACGTCTCTCCCACACCCACAGGCTCGCTACTGGGGCTCCGGCATCAACGAGGTTCAGGGAGCCGTGTTCAGCCGCAGCGGGCAGGTCGTGCACCGGCTCTTTGGCAAGTGGCACGAGGGGCTGTACCTTGGCGCACCCCCCACTGGCCAGTGCCTCTGGAAACCCCGTAAGGACCGGGGCTCCCGGCCAGCACCCCTGCTGGCGCGGGGGGGCTTTGTGCAGGGCCCTGGGAAACCGCCCCCAGCAGGGACACCCCCACGCTGCCCTCCGCGGGGTGGGGGCCATCCCCTGCTGCTCGGGCTCCTCTGGGAGGCCGGCAGAGACGCTGGCCCCCAAAGGGCCCTTCGGGCAGTGCGCCTGCACACGAGCTGCGGGGGGGCGGGGCAGGAGGCCCAGTCTGGGCTGCAGGCCTCAGGCCCCACTGATCCATGGGCCTGTCCCTGGGTGGGCGTGGAGTCTGCTGGGGTCGGGGGGAGAGTCAGTGCCAGAGGAGGGGACTCAGAGGCCGGCTCGGTGCCCCCTGCAGACCCCATGCCCCGCGAGCACGAGAAGAACTACGGCTTCACGCAGTTTGCCCTAGAGCTGAACGAGGTGACGCCGGAGCTCAAGCGTTTCCTGCCTTCCACGGACACAAGGCTGCGCCCCGACCAGCGGTGAGTGCGGCACCCGGGTCCCCCCACTCAACCGGTGGGTGAGCTGGGGATGTGGGGCAGGTAGGGAAAGGATGTAACTGAGACCCCACAGCACATTGCAGGTGTGATCACCCCTAGGACCTAGACAAGGAGGTGCATGGGGTGGTGGGGGGGGGAGCTGAGACCCCCACAGCTCATTGCAGGTGTGATCGCCCCTGAGACCTAGACAAGGAGGTGCCTGGGGTGGTGGTGGGGGAGGGTAGCTGAGACCCCACAGCTCATTGCAGGTGTGATCGCCCCTGAGACTTAGACAAGGAGGTGCCTGGGGTGGTGGTGGGCGGGGGGTAGCTGAGATCCCCACAGCTCATTGCAGGTGTGATCGCCCCTGAGACCTAGACAAGGAGGTGCATGGGGTGGTGGTGGGGGTAGCTGAGACCTCACAGCTCATTGCAGGTGTGATCGCCCCTGAGACCCAGACAAGGAGGTGCATGGGGTGGTGGTGGGAGGGGTAGCTGAGCCCCCACAGCTCATTGCAGGTGTGATCGCCCCCTCACACTCACAGCTACCTGGAGGAGGGTAATGTGCAAGCAGCAGAGTCCCAGAAGCGCCGGATTGAGCAGCTGCAGAGAGACCGGCGCCGGGTGATGGAGGAAAACAACATCTGCCACCAGCCGCGGTTCTTCAGGTGCCAGCCCCGGCCCTGCACTCTGGGTGCCTGTCCTCTCTGCCCCCACCCCGCAGAGGGGCCAAGGGCCTGTGGGTGGGGGCTGGGCTGGGCATTGCTATGGGGACTGTGGGAGCTGGGGGGCCTGGCTCAGCCCAAGCCACAAGGGGGCCACAGGAAATGGAGCAGGAGCAGGGCTCAGGGCAGGGGTTGAGGGGAGATGAGGAGCCTGGGGGGGGGGGCCTGTCTTGAGATATTGGGGGGAAAAGGGGCAGTGAGTTCAGGGTTGGGGTTATAGCTGAGTGCCCCCCCCCCCCCAGCTCAGTGCAGGTGTGATTCCCCCCCCCCCCCCCCCCACCCCCAGCTAGGGAAGGGGCTGTGTACAAGGAGGGAAGGTACAGCTGAGACACCCCCCAAGCTCAGTGCAGGTGTGATCCACCCTCTCCCCCCCCCCCCCCGCCCCGCCCCGCCCCACTCAGCAGGCGGCAGATGGACCCGAGCGGCAAGGAGTCCTGGGTCAGCAACGGCACCTACTGGACGCTGCGGGCGGAGCCCGGCTACGCCAACCTGGACAGTGCAGTGCTGTGGTAGCGACGGGCACCCCGGCGGGGGGCTGCCCCCCAACACACACGGACTTGTGGGCTGGGAGTTGGGGGGGAGGGGTGCTCCACAGTGCCCCCTGCTGGACGAGCCCGACCTGGGCACCACATCCCAGCGCCCCCTGCTGGACAAGCGCGGCCTGGGCACCGCATCCCAGCGCCCCCTGCTGGACAAGCCCGGCCTGGGCACCGCATCCCAGCGCCCCCTGCTGGATAAGCCCGGCCTGGGCACTGCATCCCAGCGCCCCCTGCTGGACAAGCGCGGCCTGGGCACCGCATCCCAGCGCCCCCTGCTGGACAAGCCCGGCCTGGGCACTGCATCCCAGCGCCCCCTGCTGGACAAGCGCGGCCTGGGCACCGCATCCCAGCGCCCCCTGCTGGATAAGCCCGGCCTGGGCACTGCATCCCAGCGCCCCCTGCTGGACAAGCGCGGCCTGGGCACCGCATCCCAGCGCCCCCTGCTGGACAAGCCCGGCCTGGGCACTGCATCCCAGCAGGCAGGGCACAGATGCCACAGGGGAGAGGCGCATGGCCCCATCCCAGCCCTGCTGGCACTGTCTGCTGGCCAGGCAGCCTGCCCCCTGCTCGCACCCCATGGACCGTGGTGGTGCCAACCAGAGGCCCCCACTTCTGCACCCATAAGGAGAGCAGGGGTGGGGGCAGGTTATGGTTCCAGTTATTTGTACTAAACAAAACTGTGCCCAGAGGGGCCTGCACTGGGAGTCCCGCCTCAGCCCCTCAGGACCCTCTAACCCCAGGGCAGGGCCAAGGGATGTGGTTGCAGAGGAAGCCTGGTAGAGTCCTACAGCTGGTGCCCAAGTCCAGCCCAGCCAGGCAGCAGCATCTAGTGGTTAGAGCAGAGGAGGGTGGGGAGCCAGGACTCTTGGGTTCCGTCTCCTCAGCTGTAAGGATTGGGCAGGTGCCCACCCCCCCCCCCCCCCCCCAAGCCAGCCAGCAGGGAGGGCAGAGTGGGCTGGGGCATGACTGAGGGGGTAGCGCCTCAGGGGCCTGTCTGGGCAGAGGTGGCTTGTTCCCCAGGGCCCCAGCTCCATTTCTCTCCCGTTGTGGGGTGGGGTTGGCCACACCCCTTCAGCTCAGGCAGTGGGGGCTGGCGCACGGCTGGTACCTATGGGGGGGGGCACTGTGCAGGGTTCCCCCTTCCCATGCCCTCACCCCTCGGTGGGGGGCAGGGGCTCCTGGCTGGCTGGGGGGGCGGGGGGGCAGGACAGTGGGTGGGGTTGGCCTGCAGGGGGCAGCCCCTCACCACCTCCTTCCACGCCCTGCCCTGAGGTGGGACCCGCCTTCGCGCTCACCTGCGCCACCCCTCCAGGACAGGAGCAGCACGAGCCCCCTGCCGCCCAGCCCCCCCAGCTCCTGTGTAGTGGTGGCTGCAGGGCCCCTTCTCCCGTGCCCGAGCAGTCAGGCGCCCCATTTTGCTGCTGGCGGCCCGTGGTTCTGCCGGGTTCCTCTCCTCGCCCGCTCACTTTGCACCACTCGTGCGCACACACACTGGTACCGCCGCCCCCCGCCTCAGCCACTCGCAGGCCTGGCACCCACTCAGCTGCTGCTGCTGCACACGCCTTGTGTTCATGCACAGCTGGTGTTGTGCAGGGCACAGCCCCCATTGACAGGGCACCAGGGCACGCTCCCCCTCCCCCACACCTGCAGGGGGCACGGTTCCTAGATACTCCCGGCCCATCATACACACTCACATCTCTGTGTGCCAGGGCAGGCGCTGGCCACACGAGCCAGCCCCCTGCCCACACACGTGTGCCCACCTGCCCCCCCCCCAACAACAGACACTTAGCTGGAACAGGGCCCCTCCAGGCAGGCACTGCTGCAGCCCCACCCCCCCATTGGAGCTGCAGCACCCCCCAGCTTGAGGGGGTTTCCCTTCTGTGCAGGGCTTCCAGTTCCCAGCTGCCCCCCATCCTCCATGCAGGGCCCCCCCACCTCAACCAGGCAGCACAAGAGGCCCAGGTTTACAGTTTATTTAAAAGAAAGTCTTAAGCCAAAACCAAACCAAACAGAAAACCGAAAGCCCCGGGTGGGGCCCTGTACATGAGTCAATAAATATTTTCAAAAGTAAAGATTTGTCTTCACAACTGCCCCCCCCGCCAGCACCGATCCACCTACACAGGGCAGTGTGGACACAGCTTAGGTGTGCGAGGCAGGGCTGGTGCGGGCGCAGGCCAGGCTGTGCCTGCTTTTAACAGGGCAGGGGGGTCCGCTTGTCTAGCTGAATAACTCCCCCCACTGTCTATTACTGCAGGGAGGGTGTGCACCACCAGAGCTGCAAAGAAAATGTGCAACAACCCCCCCGCCCCCCAAAAGCGTTCGTTGCACAGCCAGCAGGTATGGGGCACTCACTGCTGTGGCACTGCCCGCTAGGGCCTGCGTGACCCCCAGCAGCTGGGCCACACACACACCTGGCCCCCTGCTGAACTCTGGCTCACTGCTCCCTGCCCAGCCCTGCCCCCAGCTTTGCCTCACAAGCCTGTAGTGGGCACTGGGTGGGCACAGGTAGGCGCACCCCCTCTGCCCGTGCCAGGGCTGCAGGCTTTGCCAGCCAGCGGGGAGGGCGGGGATCGCCGCTTTCCACTCTTGCTTCACCGCCAAGCCCAGGGATGTCCAGCTAGCTGTCCCTCTCAGGGCAGGGCAGCCAGGCTGCCCCAGCCCGGTGTGCCCAAGGAAATGCAGCCAGGCCCACTGGCCCAGGCAATGGCTGGGGCAGGCAGTGGCCTTTCGGGCTCCCCCCTCCCACTGCTCCCTAGAAGCTGAGGGCATGGGCAGCCGCACAGCGTGGGAGCATTTGCTCCTGCCCATGGCGTACACAGCCACCTGCCCCAGGCACCTAAAGTTACTTCCTCCCCCGGGCGGGCACAGCCTGGCGGGAACGTGGACCCCAACCCTTCAAGGCTGGCCTGGCGGCACAGCAGAGGACCGAGCCTGGAATGGGGCCCGGCTAGGATGGGGCGGGGCCCTGCAGTGCACAGCGCAGAGGCGCGCCCGGGAGGCCAGGGCGTGAGACGCCGGGAGGGCAGCATCGCGGCGGTTGGGAAACCTGGTGCCTTGGTGGGAGGCAGGGTAGCAAAGAGCTGCCTGAGCAGCAGCCCCCGTGCTGGGCGGGCGAGTAGTGCCTGGGGGGCTAAGGCCCGGGAGCTGGGGGAACCCAGCCATCCCTGAGCAGCGGTGCCGGGGCGGAGAGGAACCGAGCCTCCAGCGTGTAACCAGCAGGGAGCAGCACTCAGCCCGACCAGCCCCCAGAGCCAGCTGGGCACAGCCTGGGCACCTCGTGGGATGGTGCTTCACTGGGAGAGACCTAGGGGCAGAGCAGGCCTGGGTGATGCCCACAGGCCCTGCCTGTTGCAGGGGGCCCTGTCACTGTTGGGCACCAGCTGCTGGCACAGGTGAGGGGACACCTGTGTGCAGCCCGCTCTGGCCATCAGTGCCAGCCGTGGGGCAGGGGGGTTGGGGCAGAGCCACAGCCTGGGCTGGTCAGGGGCTGGCTGGGCAGGGGGCCTGGTCCAGGTCGGGGGTGCCCCTCACCGTTGTCCGCCGACTGTAGCAGTCAGGGTGTGCGTCTTCCCTGGCCCCGGGTAGGTCTGACCGAGGCAGCGGGCTGGGCAGGCAACGAGGCGCGTGCACCACTGTCCGTGTGATGGGGGCAGGTACACGTGTGCAAGAGCACGAGGGCACCCCAGGGGGGCACGCTCAGCCCCAGCAGTGCGACGCACAGGTCTGCCCCCGCCCTGCCCATTGTAGTGGGGGAGCCGGGGAGGGGCTAAGCCCCCCAGCCAGGCGCTCCACCTGCCTGCAGCCCGGGGGACACCTGATATGAGGAGGGGGCTCCAGTCCCTCGGCCCCCCTCAGTTGCCGTAGAAGCCGTAGTAGCTGGGGTCGGTGCCCCCCTCCTTGGCGTACAGGTCCCCGTTGGGGGTGGGGGGTGAGCTCTCGGCACTGGGGCCGTAGGGCGACACCCGCCGCCGCTTGCACTCCGCCTCAAAGAGGCCCGCAGAGTCCGAGGAGTCCAGCAACTTGGCCGAGGCCGGCTCGGCCCAGCCCTCCCCCTCCTTGCCCTTCTCCTCGGCGCCGGTCAGTGGCCGCACATCCCTCACGGGCCGGAACCAGCCCAGCGCCCCGGGGCCGGGCTTGGCAGGCGGCTGGCCGGGGCTCCAGGCAGCGGCTGGCGAGCCGAAGGCGTGGGGCTCCTGGTAGTAGGGCAGGGCGGCGTGGGGCGAGGCAGGCAGGGGGAAGGACTTGACTCCGAAGGGCACGTACTTGTTGGGGCCGTAGCCGCCCTCGTAGGCGCCATATTCCAGGGGGGTGGTGGGCGGCTGCTGGGAGGCGAAGTACCAGCGGGGCGGCTCCTTGGGGGTCAGGGTCTCCCCCGGGTAGTAGCGGCTCTGGGGCAGCGGGAACTGCTCCGGCAGGAAGGCTGGGAAGCGGCCACCGGGCAGCAGCTGCTGGCAGGCTGTGGCATCGGGCGGGGAGGGAGTCACACGGTCGCCCTCCGCTGGCGTGTACATCCTGGGGGGCAGAACCCGGGGGAGGTGATTAGCGGGGAGAGGCTGGGGCCCTGAGCCGGCTGCAGCCGAGCGCGTTCAGGGGGTGCACAGGGCAGCGGCCCCCTCCTGGGAGCAACTCCCCTCCTGCTCCTGGGGGAGGCCCAGGGTGGCCTGCCCTGCCCCCCCGTCCCACCTACAGCCTCAGAGCTCCCAGAGCGCAGGGCGAGGAGAGCCCAGCCAGATGCCTGGCAGCAGACCTGCCCCCTGGGCCAGCCCCATGGGGCAGTGTGGGGAGAGCCCAGGCCCTGGGCCTGCTGCTGGACTGGACCCATGGGGCAGTAGCAGGAGGTCTGGCTCCCAGACCAGTGGGGCAAAGGGGGGATACTCACGAGTCGAAGTTGTCCCGGAAGCCCTTGGCGAAGGGGTTGTGGTCTATTTTCAGCTGGGTGATCTAGGAGGACACAGGGCAGAGTGAGTCCCTGGGGCGTGTGGGGCTGGAGGGGTGGGGAGAGGGGAAGGAAGGAGAGTCGCGGGGGGAGAAGCAGGGAACCAGGAGCCCCCCCACCTCCCTAGTGCTCCCCAACCACCCCACCCTGAGCCCTAGTGCCCCACAGCTCTCCCACCAGGCCAGAGGCAGGAACTGGGCCATGGCGGGGCCGGAGGTGCTGAGCCTGGCCTCAGCCCTGCCCGTCTCCTTGGCACCGTGCCCACGGGGTGCTCAGGGGCGCGGGCCCCGCACTCACGTCGGCGTTCTGGTAGGCCGTGACGGCGATGAACTGCGTCTCGGGGAAGACGAAGGTCTGGGTGCTGCCGGAGGGATAGGCCTCCTCCCCTTCCCCCTCCTTCACCTCCGTCACATGCAGCCGTGGCTGGTACTTGTGCAGAGACTGCAGCACGATCATCTGCCGAGAGCAGGCACGGCCTGTCAGGAGAGGAGCTGGGGGTGGGGGGCGCAGGCCAGCCTCTGCGTGGGTCTATCGGGGGGAGCACGGTGGGCTGAGCCCCACTGGGGCCCCATGGCCTCTGGGGAAAGGCAGCGGGACTGATCGCTGCAGACAGGTCTCATGTGGCAGGGAGTTCCGCAGGCTGCCTGCAGGGCCAAGGGCACATCCTGCCCTGGAGGGCCGGGAGAGAACCAAGGGCCCCGGGGAAGCCCTGGGGTTCCGAGAATAAGCTCCCCCGGGCAGGGGAGCTATGCCAGCATGGCGGTAGGGTCTCTTCCCAGCAGGCTGCGGGCAGGCACACGAAGGCTGGGACAGACATCTGGCCCGCGAGCAGCGATGCTGCCCTGGTGTCTGGCTGCCAGCCAGGGCTGGGTACCTGGGTGATGTTGTTGGACGCCCCCTTGTTGTTGGTCAGCTTGAGTTTCCCAAACGAGACCTCCTGGCGCATCCAGTGGGCCCCCGTGTTGGGCGAGTCGGGGTGGATGTACAGCCGGTTCCCTGCCAAACAGCCTCAGCTTAGCACCACAGCCCTCCACCTGCCCCCTGCACCTGCCTCTAGGCCAGCCGCCGGCCTGGCACAGCCCCCCTGCCAGCCACTGCCTGGGACCAGCCCCTCAACCCTACCACAGGCACCACATCCTCCCCATCCAACCCAGGCTGGGAAGTGCCAGCTGGGTCACCTTGCCAGGGGACAAGGTCTGCCCCCCACCCCCTACCCCACAGCGTCTGGACCTCTCGCCATGCCCCAGAGGCAAAATAACCCCCAGGGTTGTGGCCTGCCTTACTGGCCAAGGAGCACCTGAGCTGCCCCGGCTGCCCACAAGAGGGCGCCCCAGCTGCTGGGAATGCGGCAGGTGCTGGGGAGCAGCCGAGGGGCGGGGTGTGGACAAGGGAGCAAGGGGAGGGGCTCCCTGCTGCTCTGCGCTGATCCAGCAGCAGGGACAGATGTTGAGATGGTCCCGGCCCTGCAACGCCAGGGGAGTCTGTGCTTGCGGCGAGCGTGCCCCAGGGGCTCCCCAGCCCCACGTGGGGTATGGAGATCCAACTGCACCCCCAGGCAGCCCTGAGAGCCTGGCCACAGCCATCACCACCTGAAATCTTAGGCCTGCCTCCTCCCCTCAGCAAGCAGCTTACAGGTCACCGGGAGCCTCTCCCGTCCCCCAGCCCCCACCTCTCCCAGCAGGGGGTGCTGCAGGGGCTGGGGCAGGAGCTCCCCTGTATGCAGAGACCTGGCTCCCCCGGGTCAAGATACAGGGGCTGGGGGGGCCTGTATCTCTCCTTCCTACCTGGCATGTTCCCCTCAGCCTTGCCGCACTGCACCCACTTCCCGCCCTGGTACCGCCAGTGGTGCTGATCCACCAGGACGATGTCCACGCAGACCCTGTAATGAGCCACAGGGTCCAGCCCGGAGAGGTTGAAGCTGAGAAACGGGAACATCCGCCTGTGGGGAGGGAACAAGCACAGTGACGTGGGGGTGGACGTCCCCAGGCTGCCGCCCCTTCCCAAAAGCAGAGGATCCCGCTGCCACTGAAATCCCATGGAGTCCGGCCAGGAAAGATCCCCCCACTGGCAGCCGGCAGCCAGAGATGCGCTGAGCAAGATCCCAGCCCCAAGGCAGAGAGAACCAACGGCTATAGCCATGGGGGACAGGCTGGGGAAGGTGATGGCAACCAGGTAGATGCAGACGGGGTGGCCTGGATTGTCCTCAGGTTGTGAATTATGATGAGGGTCTTGGAAGGCTTTGGTTGGGCATTAGGAACGGTCAGGGTAGGCAAACACTGGAAAAAATTGCTGAGGGTGATTGCGGACTCTCCATCACCGGAGCTGTTTCAGAGCAGGTCAGATGAATAGCTAACAGGGATGGTCTAGCTGGTGCTGGGTCCTGCCATGGGGGCAGGGGACTGGACCTGACCACCTCGCGAGGTCCCTGCTGGTTCTAGCGTTCTGTGAGTCTCCTGAGAGGCCTCTGCAGGGCCCCGGACCCTGTTGTGCGAGGTGCTGCAAAACAGCAGCAGCCACTCCCCTCCTTGTGGAGGTCCCAGTCTGGTTAGACAAGACACGTGCAGGGTGGGAGGGGAAACTGAGGCCCAGAGGCCTGCTCAGCTGCAGAGCTGGGAATAGAACCCAGGTGTCCTGACTCCCAACGCAGCACGGAGCAGGAGCCTTGCCTATCACTCAGCCCCTGCAGCAGAGAGCTGGGCACAGGGAGGGGTGGAAGCAGAAGGCCAGAGGGGGAGCCAGGGCTGGCTATGGAGAGCTGGCAGGAGGGGAGCATAGAACAAGGGCAGACAATGGGGTGCAGGGTGTGGAATCAACCCCCTCCTCACGGCAATGAGTTGGACCGTTTCCCAGCTCTTCAGTCCTGCAGCAGCTGATTCGGAAGCCGGCCCAGCATGCAGGTCTGCTCCCAGCCCCTCCTGGCCCCACGCCCCCCGTCAGGGCAGCTGTAGCCTCTTGGCCCTGTTCAGTGCCCGGAGACGTGTCAGCGGAGCCTGACAGGTGGCAGCCATTCTGGGTCCTGTTCCCAGCCCCCTTTTCCGGTTCAGAAACCGACACCGTTTCTATTCTCAGCCCCATGGCCAGGCCAGGCCAGGCCAGGGGGAGGGGGCAGGGAGCACAGGGGGACCGGAAAACAATGGGAGGGTAAGTTCCAATCTGGCTCTGACGATGGGGGGCGCTAACGAGAGGGAGGGGCCTGCGAAAGGCGGGCAGGGCACAGGGAAGGACGACAAACCACCTCCAATCGGGAACCCCTGGAACAGGGCAGATCCACAAACACCGACCTGCCGCCAGCCAGGCTCGAATGTGGGACCCGCCAGCACACCAGCTGCTGCTGCGTGAGCAATAGGGGTGGTGAGCAGCGCTGGCCACAAGAGGGAGACAGGACCCCACCCAGGTGAGCAGCTCCTCTAGGGCGCGAGCGCACGGCTCCCTCTAGTGGCTGCTTTCAGGGCTGCACGGGGCTCCGGCTCCGGCTCCGGCTCCGGCTCCCCGGGGCACTGCGGCCTTGTATGCAGCAGTGGCTGGGACGAGGGCAGGTTCCAGCCACGAGGGGGTAAGAGCACCGTACGGGTCAGACCGCGGAGCCCCCGCGGGATGTCTGGGTACCTGGGGAGGAAATGCCACCACCTCTGCACAGGTTGGGCTGTTTGGAAGCCCCAGGGCCAACCGTAGGCAGAATCCGCGGCTGCATAGGGCACCACGGTGCCCCACATCTAGTACTGCCCTATGCGGCGCATGCCTACCACCAGCCTCAGGCAGTGCCAGCTCCACAGCCCCACGCCCCCAGCCCCTGCTCTGCTTCTGAGCCCCAGTAGCCCAATCCCCTGGCTCCCCCATCCTCTGCTCTGACTGCCGCCAGGCCAGTCACTCACTCCCAGCCCCTGCTGGCAGACCCCACGACCCCAATTCCTCAGCTCCAGCTCCCAGCTTGGAGCTCTGGCAGGCTGCGCCACTCCCCCACCAGCCTCCCCGTCCTGTCCCTGTCCCCTAAACCCCACCCGGAGGACGGGGAGTGCAGGTGGGCAGGCTGAGAAGGGCACTGGAATTGGTAAGGAGGGCCCTGAGAAGCCCCCCCGGCTTTGAGGTTTGTAAGTCCAGAGGTAGGAAGAATACCCCAAAAATTACTTGAGTAAAAGTACAACTGGGGGAGGGCATACTAAAGTACAAGTCACTGGTGTCCCTCTGGAAAACTACTTAAGTGTGTACGCGCGCGCGCGCGCGCGCACACACACACACACACACACACACACACACACACCCCCCTTCATTGCACTCAAGTACCCAGGAGTGAAAGCAGCTGCATTTTTGCTCAAGTAACTGTTTAGGTACTTTCCCCACCTGCATAAATCCCATTAAAAGCCAGGTGGACAGGAGGGGTCTGGGGAGCTCACCTCTTCCCCCCACCCCCAACTCTTGCTTCAAAGATCTTCTTTCCCATGACTGGAGGCAGCGCAGGATCAGAGCCACTGACCCCCCCAAGGGAAGGCAACTGACAAGAGACGGAAGAAAGGAACTGGCCCTGGAGGCAAAGGGCCACCTAGCACCAGTGGGCTCAGAGGCCTGACCCCATAGCGGGAGTCCCCTGGCCCAGCACCAGCCCCAGCCGCATTGCCAGCCCCGCAGGGTAACCCCAGAATGATGCGTTTACACCAGACGGAAACAGGTGTAAATAAAAGTGTCCCTGTAAGAACCTACAGCCGGTAGTTCAAGACGCACATTGTGCTGGCTTTGCGCGCTGACTCCAAGGCCTGATGGACACGAGGGGCAGCGAGCTCAGAATCTGGCCTGGTCACACCCACACAGCCCTTCCGACCCGACTCAGCCTTGCCCTGCCCCTCCTCCACCCCAAGAGTGCCTTAAAAGTCCTGAAATTCCCCTGCTCTGGCAGCCACTGCCCCGCTGGGAACTCGGAGGGAGAGATGGGCCAAGGGGGGGAAGACAGCAGGGCCCCAGCCCCAGCCCCAGGACAAAGCTGGCTGACCTGACTGCTTACAAGGCAGGGCCTCCAGGGACAAGGCCAACAGGGGTCACTGAAGCCCGGGGCTGGGCAGCTGGAAAGGATCAGGACCAGGGAAGCCCCCTGTGGCTCATCCTGCTGGGTCGCAGGGCGTCGGGGGGCTCCACTGAGCCACAGTGTGCCTGTGGTCAGCCTGTGCACCGACTCGCACGCTCACGAGTGACGCACGCCTGCCCCGCGGTGCAGGAAGGGACAGCACGGAGAACGGAGCCGGTCCCTCACCCCAGAAGCTGCCCCAATACAAGTTATGATCAGTCCCCAGCCCCGCTGATCTCCTGCAGCCAACAGCACCCCAAGCATGGGGCACAGATGCACACGCAGCCACCCCCAGGCCCGACAGCAGCACGTTCAGCAGGGGGGTTGTGCACAGTCACCCGCACACTTCCTAGAGACAGTGACTCTCTGGGGAACACACACACCTAGGGAGCGCCCGCCCGGCTTGGCGTACACCGACAGACAGCTGACACGCCCAGCACCCTTCCTGTGCGCTCGCACAGACACACTCACAGGCCCCACAGACACGCCCCTGCAGGGCATCCGTTGCAGGCAGCTGCCCTCAGGCAGCCAGCAGCCCCTGCCTCCGCGGCAGGGCCGGCTGCTCCCTGCAGATTAACGGCCCCTGGAAACATGCATCCCGCTCTCGCATCGTCAGAGGGGGGCAGGCTGGGACCAGCACCAGCCCCCCGAGCCCTGTCTGAGCTGAGAGCCAGAGAGGTTGGGGGAGTCGGCAGGTGCACATGGTCAGAGGGAGCCCAGCCTGGCAGCCCCGTCCTGCCCCCAAACCTCCCTAGAGCACCTCTCACCCCTTTTCTCCCTCCCTCTCCTGCCCCCCTGCTCTTCTCTTCCTCCCTCGGGCTCCTTCCTCTGCTTCTCTCGGTCTCTCTCACTTCCTTCCTTCCTCTGCTGGCAGCACAGGAGTGCAGAGCCGAGGGCCAAGTCACCGTGGTTTGGACCCCGTGCGCCCATGTGGGTGGCACCCGTGGGGGAGCCAGGCTGGGCGGGGAGCCATGGCGTTTCTCACCATGCTGGGCCCCCGGGGAGCAAGCTCAGGGCTGGGGGGAGACCTGATGCGGGGGAGGCCAAGAGCAGGGCCCCACTTCACAGAAACGGCCTTGGAAAGCCTGGCCTAGGCTGCGCACCCGGGTTGGCCTGGAGTATGGGGGGGGGGGGGGGGGACAGAGTGCCAGGCCCATCCCACCCCACCCTCAAAGTGGAACACACCCCCCCCCCCCCCCGCACGGCAGGGAGACAAGCCCTGGTGTGCCACTGGGATTCCTTCTTCCACCTGCTCTCTCCTCTGTCAGTGCCCTCAGCCCTGCCTCCCAGGTCCTCTGCTGCCCTACACATGGGGGGCCAGCCCCGAGCACTCAGCCTGCCCCAGGGCTTGCAGCTTCCCACATCCAACCTGCCCCATGGCTGGTCTGTCCGCACCTGCCATCTGCCTTGTGCCCAGGCCTGGACCCTTCCCACATCTGAACTGCCCCACATCCCAGCCTGCCCCAGATCTCTTGCCCCTGTGGGTAGCCTGTCGCCCCACCAGCCCTCTTGCCCCATGCCCCAGCCCCTTTCCCCTGGGGTGAGTCTGCCCCATGCCACAGCTACACCCCAGCCAAGCTGTGTGTGATAAAATTTCACCCAGAGGTTTTCAAGTTGGTTTGGGACCAAGGGGGCCAGGTTGGGACATCCACATGTCCAAGACCCTGAACTCATGACAGCCAGATGCCCGGCTGGGTTCTGAGAGAAAGTGACATGTCTGCAAGATGCTCTCTGCTCTGAAGCAGTTGACCCCGGGGCCCAGTGACTGGAATAGGCCCAGGCCCCTACCTCGGTCCCAAGCCCTTTAAATAGCTGCCCGAGCTCTAGGTGGTGTGGTCCAGGCAGTGCTGAAGGCTGGTTGGGGGAGGCTAGCTCTAGCCCTGCCCCTTCTTCACAAGGCCCCACCCCCTTCTGCATGAGGTCCTGCCTCTTCGGGGAGCAGAGCCACTCCCCCCCAATTGCACAGGTATGTCCGTCACTAGCCCCGTGCGTGCAGCAAGGATGCCTCTGACGGCAGCGTGGCCAGGCCCTTTGTGTGCACAGCCCAGGCTCCCAGCCAGTTAGAGAGGAAGGGCTGGACCCCAGGAAGCCTTCATGGGAACAATGCCAAGGAACCTCAGCTGAGAACTAACCAGTTTTACCCCAGCAGCTTCCGGTGAGCTGCCAGCCCCGCTCACCCAGCAAAAGTGAACCTGACGCGGCATTTCCCCTGCCCGCTCTGACACTCGCTCACACGGGTCTTATTTGCACCAGCCAGGGATCTGATCCTTCACTACTCGGTTCATTGCTTTTCGATCGTTATCCCTGCCCCGTCACACCACCGGCGGGTACGAGCTGCCCTGCTGTTGCACAGCTAACGGAGGTCAAACTTGTGCGAGCCAGCTTCCCAGACACTGTACACAGGGGGCCTGATCTTGGCTGCACGCGTGCCAGTCAGGAGTCACTCCACTGTGTGTTTGTACTGGGCCTAGAGCAGTGAGATCCTAATCTCGCCTGGTGCTTCAAGGCAATACCTTAATGCAAGTAACAGCGCACTGATAGACGTTAGACTACAGGTAGGAACGGCACGGAACAGAAGAGAGACCGTCACACACAAGAGTCCCATTTGGTTACATCACACAAAGGCAGACAACCAAATGGTGACAATTGTGGTACAAACATACAATATTTAAATACTGAAGATGAGAGACCCGCCTGCCTGAGGTTAGACAGGAGATGGATATGGTAGGAATCGCAGAAAAGTGGCGGATTAATCAGGGGCAAATCCCAGGGTACAAAGTAGGTCACACAGGGAGGACGGGGCCCTATAGGTGAAAGAACATATACAGTCCAGTGCAGGTTGAACCTCTCTAATCTGGGACACTCATCTGGCAACATCCATAATCCAGCAGGACTTTAGTTCGCTGGACGACCACTTCTCACGGTTGCGGCCAAGTTTGTTTCCAGCTACCAGCCCTGGCTCTCAGTGTTCTGGGCTGTTCTTTAGCTGTGATTTACCCATAACTGCCTTCTCGGAGCCCAGTGAGAGTGTTGGTGATGTGCTAGACAATATTGGCCCACCATGGTCCAGCAAATTCTCTCATCCAGCACCGGTCAGGACCTAGTGATGCAGGATGAGAATGGTTGGGGTGACTGGGGAATGCTGAGAGAGATGAGAGGGTACACACCCAGAAATCCCCCTAACAATGGGTTCTAGGATCCATATATTGACTGAGAAGCATCAGCTCCAAACAGGACACAGCACTGAACTCTCTACACACCATTAATGACTGTTTCTTGGGGTAGCTAGTCCTTGACCCCACAAAGGGAGTGGTCCTTCTCAATTGGACCAGTTGGGACTAAAGAAGTAAATAGATGGCTGAAATGCTTAGTACTAGGAACCAGGATGTAATTAAATTTAACGTCCTTGTACAGCAGGGGAAGGACCACAGAAAATCACCACAGCAGCACTTAACTTCAAAAAGGAGAATGACACGGAAATGAAGGGGCCAGTCAAACAGAGGTTGAAAGGAGCAGTTGTCAGAGTGAAATGCCTGCAAGCTGCGTGAAAACTTTTTAAAAACAGTACAGGAGAGGCTCAAAAAAATGTATCCCCCAATTTTAATCAAACAGGAAAAAAAACCCCAAAAAAATGCCACCCTGGTAAAACGGATGGTTTTACCACACAATGACATGTTTTAAAAATTGAAGGTCAAATCCTACTGACAAAAATAGAAAAGAACATAAACTTTAGCATGTCAAGTGTAAAAAATATAATCAGGCAGGCCAGAAAAGTATTTGAAGCATAACTAGCAAAAGACACACACACAATTTTTTGCTCTTAGATTTAAGTACATCAGAAGCAGGAAGCCTGCCAAACAATCAGCAGGGCCACTGGTTGATCAAGCTGCTAAAGGACCACTCAAGGAAGACAAAGCTGTGGTGGTGAAATTAAATGAAGTCTTTGCAGCGGCCTTCAGTGCAGAGGATGTGAGAGAAACTCCCCCACCAGAGCACTCTTTTTAGTCAACAAATTAGGTATCAGTAGAGGTGGTTTTGGAACAGACTGATAAATTATTAACAGTAATAAGTCTCCAGGACCAGGTGGCATTCTCCCAAGGGTTCTGAAAGAACTCAGATGCGAAACCACAGAACTACTAACTGTAGTATGTAACCTCTTGCCTCTGTATCAGATGACCAGTGTTTAGCTAATGTAAAGCTAATATTTAAAAAAGTCTCCAGAGGTGATCTTGGCGATTATAGGCCAGTAATTCTAACTTCAATACCAGGCACACTGATTGAAACTATAGTAGAAAAACAGAATTCTCAGACACTATTTAGGAAGAGAAAACATGCTTCACCAATCTATTAGAATTTTGTAAGGTTGCCAATAAACATATGGAGAAGGGGGAAATCAGTGCATATGTTGTGCTTGAACTTTCAGAATGCCTTTGACAGAACCCACACCAAGACTTTTAAGCAAAAAACCAGTCGGGGGATAAGAGGTGGTGCTTTTACGAAATCAGTAACTGGTTAAATTGAAGACAGGAAACAAAGGGTAGGAGCAAATGATTTCCACAGTTCAGAGGGGTAAATAGCTGGCTCCCCAAAGGATCCGCACAGGGACCAGCATTGTTCAACACATTCATAAGTGACCTGGAAAAAGAGGTAAAGAACGAGGTGGCAAAGTTTCAGAAAAATACAAAATTTAGACAGTTACATGGAAAGCTGATAACAGAGGTACAAAGGGATCTCGAAGAAACAAGATGAGTGGGAACAAAACGAAATACAATGTTGGTAAAGGCAAAAGGGATAAACATTGAAAAGCGTCATCCCAGCTACGCATACAAAATGCTGGGATCTAAATTAGCTGTTTCTGCACAAGAAGCAGAGCTTGGAGTCACTGTGGATAGTTCTCTGACCACATCCACTCAATGCGCAGCAGCGGCCAAAAAAGCAGACAGAATATTGGGACTCACTGGCAAAGGGACAGAGAATAAGACAGAAAATACCAGGATTCCATTAGCTAAATTCACGGTACACCCATGCCTGGAATACCGCGTGCTGCTCCAGACGCTCCTTCTCACAAGAGAGGCATTAGAATTGAACAAAGTACAGAGGAGAGTGACGAAAATGATCAAAGGTGAGGAACGGCTTCCAAACGAGGAGACCCGAAAGACCAGGGCTGTTTGCCTTCAGAAAGAGACACCTATGAGTGGATATGATAATAATCTCTAAAAGAAGTGGAGAAAAAAAATGAACCAGGAAGTGTTACGTTCTCCTTTCACAAAACACAAGAACCAAGGGTCACAGGCAGAGTTCCCTGAAAGCTGAACACTTGGGCGGCTGTGCAAGAGATTCATATATTACCAGATGATTAGCAAAGCACCCACAGCTTGCAGTGTTTGTTTCTACTGGTGGTGCACATCCACACACATTGGATCACATAAAATTTATTCCACAGGTGGGTGGGGAAGAATGCTAGTGGGTGCACTGGTCAGAGAAGCAGCACGTTTAACACACAAGCAACCTGTGAGCACATTCGCGGGGCATGTGGGGAAGGCCAGAAGTACAACTGAGTTAGAAAACGACAGAGGGACAAGTTCCACGGGATGGCTCCAACTCAAGATGATCCAGGATTCAACTCCCTGCCCTGTGTGTCCCTAAACCTCCGACTCCCAGGAGCTGGGGGTGGACCACTTCATACCGCCCTGTTTGGTTCATTCTCTGAAGCACATGGCACCAGCCACAGTCAGGAGGCAGGACACCGGGTTAGATGGACCATTGGCCTGTCACCAGGCTCCGTGGCTCAGTTCTCCTCCCATTCACACCAACCTAACTCGGCTGCCCTCACCGGCACCACTCCAGATTAACACCTGTGGAAGCGTACGCCACATTGGCCGAGCGTGCAAACGAGTGACAGATCACAGCTGCCTGCCCTACGCTTAGGGCATGTCTGACTCCAGCCCACTGGGCTGGTGGAAATGGGTCCTGAGCTGGCCTATGCTGACAGGGGGAGCAAGGGGGGCTATTGCCCCAGGGCCAGTGGTTCAAAAGGGGCTGGGGCTCTGACCATCATGACGACAGCTGGAGCTCCAGGCCCTTTAAATCACCACAGAGCACCACCTGGTGCGCTTCAGGTGGTTCTCAGGGTTGGGAGCTGCAAGGCACTCGGGAGGGCCAAGGGCTGGCCAGTCCGTCCCTGCTGGGGGAGCAGCGCCTCCCCCCCACTCCCGCCTTGACCAGGGACCCACCAATTCTATCACCCTCCCTCCCCACCCCCAGAGTTGGGCACAGGCTGTTTCCATGGGCATATGGAATCACTCGCTATGATCACACCCTCAGGTATCTCCCTTCCCACTCCTCCCACCACAAGCCATAGCCAGCTCTGTCCCCACCCAGGCAGCAGAAAGGCTGTGTCAGAGCCACTCCCCGGGGCCTTGTGGCATTTCAAACCTCTCAGGCTCACAGTTTGGTTGCACAGCCCGAGCTCCTGCTTTGCTTTCGCAATCACGTACCTGGCTAGCAGCAAACAGAACACAAGAAATCACACGCGTGCCAACACCTGCGCAGATGCTCACACACACAGGCCTGCCTAGGATAAGTCACAAAGGGGAGGCACAGTGCAGACAGTCTCTTGACATTCAAGGTGGATGTTCTGGTTCACTGGCCATTATGAGAGGGTTTAAAAAGAGAATCATGGGGGGCCAAAGGGCAGGGTTTGTCAGACCCCAAATGTGCCGATTTTAAGCATTCGTAAATATTTGGAAAGAAAAAGGAAATGTCAGAAACCTGAACAAACACACACACTGCAACTTCTCCCGCCGCCTCTCAGTGAACAGCCTGGCAAAACCAGCCCAACCTGAGACCAGTTCGCTGGCACCCGCGGCACCAAGAATTTCGGCTCAACATTTTCACCCACCTCGAACGAAAACTGTCTTCAGGCCAGATCCTTGACTGGCTTCTGTCGTCGCAGACGTTACAGCAGCTGGGGAGCTGAACCACAGAATGATAACGCCAAGCCTGACCGAAGTCTCCGAACCCAGTCCCTGGTGGAGCAGCTTTGCTGTGTGTCTGGCTGCGGCACCGTGGCTGGCCAAACAGAGGCACAGGGATTGGGGTGTCTTAAAAGGTCCTGTTTTTTCTAAACACCACTCAGCTTTCTGCAAGTTTAGGTCTTGCTCCCCGTTTACAGCTGAAGATCTTAAAACACTCAGCAAAGACTAATGTAGAAAACTGAACAATCTCCACCAGGGATCCCTTGATTTTTTTCCCATACATGGGCAGAATAAATTTTGTTCTGTGCACCGAGGCATGTGCTAATGTGCACCACCAGCAGAAACACACACTGCCGACCATGGGTGGTGGTGGGTGCTCTGCTTATCAGCCAGGCAGCTCCTGACTCTCCAGTGTGGATGCCCCACTGCTCAGTGTACAGAGAAAACTGGTTTCGACCCAAGAGGTGGGCCAGCCCCATTGAAAGATGGGAGAAACCAAGGCTTGGTGCCTTGGGTCAGAAGGAGAGAGAAAGAGCTGGGAAAGAACCCAGGAGGCCTGCCTCTGGCCTCTGACACAGCATGTTGACCACAGCCCAAAACAGAATCTGTCCAGCCTGACTGTGACTGCTACACCCCCAGCCCAAGGAATAGAAGCCAGGCGTCCTACATCGTGGGTCCGCCCCACCGCCAAGCTCTCACCACTAGACCACACTCGCTCCCCACCCACCTCTCCCAGTGCTCAGTCTTCCCTGCTCTAACCATTAGACCACACCCACAAACACCCGGTCGCAGAGACTTCAGCAGGGGGGTCCCCGGATAGGATCCAAGGCAACAAGTGGGAGGGAGGGAGGGAGGGAGGGACACATATGGAAGTATCGGGGCCAGGGCCTGATGGTTCCAGCGCAGCATGACATGCCCCCAGCACCAAGCGAGAGTTGCAGAGGGGTGCGTGGCTGTCCTCAGCCTGGTCAGTCAGTCACAGCTAGGGGCAGGGAGGGAGTTCTCCTTAGACCAGACCTACACATACAAGTACTTTTCTGGGTGGCAGATGTGGCCTTTCGCCCAAGCTAAGTCCTATGTAGGGCAGACAACTGCACTGGCCTCGAGCGACAAGACCCCCACCAGGTGTCAGGGACACCAAGGGCAGCCCTGCAGCCTCCCGGAGCAGCGTTTCAGAAGCCTGTCTTTCCACTTTTTGCCATGCACCCCGAGCCCCGCTATTCCAGAGAGCTTACGCATGCCCCAGGCGTGCCACAGCTTCCGTGGGAGCTGGCAGACGGACAGCCAAGTAACAGCCCGACCTGCCTGAGCAATGGATTCCACTCCCAGAGCAGGATCCAGCTGTGCCCCTGGCTGGTTGGGACTGTAGGGGAGAAATAAGGGTCTTAAAAAGCAACAAATGAACCTTCTCAAGCCCAAATCGGGGTCAAGCTGCCGTCTACACCACCGTGGGACTCGGGGGAGCAAAATGTTTCACATTGGCCCCCACTTCTCTGCCCTGCAATTAGCAGTTCGCAGGGTCCCCTGACCTGCCTAACACCATCCAAACTGATGGGAACGGCGGTTACGGTCGCATGGGGGAAGGAAAACACCGCGGGTAAGAAACGAACGGAGCAGCGTTCCGAAGCAGTCTCCAAATGCGACTACGCCAGCATAAAAACAGTCACTGATTTCAACGTTTCTACTGAGATGCACGAGCCTGAGAGCCAGCAGTCGATCGTGCAGCGCTGTGGTCGCCCTTACGAAATTTCACACCCCTGATCCAGCCCATCCCTGCCAGGCGTGTCCAACCCACTCTTAAAAACCTCCAGTGATGGAGATTCCACAGCCACCCCAGGCAATTTAATCCAGTGTTTAACCGCCCCGACAGGTAGGAAGCACCTTCCACCAAGCAGTTCTTTGGTCATACGAAGGGCGAGGCCGCCCCCTTCCAGCAAGGTGCTTACGGGTTAATTGCAGCGGCTGCCTGTTGACTTTTGGTAGCTCAGGGCAGCTGGTCCCCCGGGGCTGGTGTAGGAATCCCACTCAGAGGAACGACAGCCATCACCCAAGAGTCGGACTCTGCACTCGATCCCAGAGGGATTTTTTTTCCCCCCCCATGAACATAACCAATATTTCCGCTGGTTTGGGTGGCATTGGACAGGTGTGTGCTGGGAGATTGGCTAATTACAGGGATAAACGGCGAAGCCTGACTTAAGAAGTTCGCACACCCCTGTGGTAGTGAACACTTTTAACCACGGCAGGGCAGGGATCACCTTTTGGATGTGAGCATCTTGGATGATCACACCCACTGCAAGATCTCTCAGGGCTTATTTCCCCGGGTCATCTGGCCGGACTTCCCACCTGGAATCCTGCCCCCGCAAACTGGTGCTCACCTCGCTGCAGAAAGATCCAGTTTATTATCAACGCAGCTGATCACCAAGGCTGGAGCTGAATCGAATAGGACAAGGAGATGGCCAGGGCCTGGGGCCAGGGTTCCCTGGAAGCCAAGTGCTTGGGTGGCTGCCCAGGAGAGTCAGCTGCCATCCAGCTGATTAGCAGAGCGCCCACAGCCAGCAGCCTGGGTTCCTACTGGTGGGGCACATCTGCACATGCCTCAGTGCACGTAACAAACTTTATTCCACCCATGGATGGGAAAAATTAGAGGGAGCCCTGCCTGCTACATCTCTACCCCAGGAGACGGGAGGGTTGGCAGGTGGAGGCTGCCCAGGCCGAGGCCAAAGGTCTGATCAGACAGAGGATTAAGGAATATACAGCTGTGCCCCACCAGTAGAAACAGGCTGCCGGCTGGGGGCCCTCTGCTAGTCAGCTGGGCGGCACCTGAACCTCTCCTGGGCGGATGCCCAAGCGCTCAGCTTACAGGGAACAGGAGTCTAGGCTGGAGGAGCTGCCTGGCTGCACCGCAGCCCCAGAGGCTGCAGCGTGGGGTTGTTTGTGAAATCCTCCCCCAGCCATGTTTGTCACGCTCACACGGGGGTGCTAGGGCCACATGTGTGACGCTCGTGTGGGGGGCCACGTGTCACACTCACATGCGGGGGCTGGGGCCATGTGCGTCACACTCGTGGGCGGGGGCTGGGGCCGCGTGTGCAGGGATTGAATGGCTCCCAGCCAAGCAGTTGAACCCCCTGCAGGTTTACGAGGCGTCTACCAGCAGTGGGAGGGCAGGACCCACTCACACAACAGAGGCTTGGGCTTTTCCACGGGGGCAGGGGGATTGCAGCAGCTGGACGCCCATCCAGGAGCCCGGGAGCGTAAAAGCCCAAGTCGTCCCCACCAGCTGTGGGTGAACCCAGCCCCAAGGGCCCGGCTGGAATTCGCTCATTGCCCCTGCCGGGGCGCAGGGAAGCTGGACCCCTCCTGGGTGTGCCAGCACGACACCCAGCTGAGCCAGCACAACAGGACGGCGTCCTGTGCCCAGCCCCTTCCCTTGCGGCTGGACCGACAACAGCAGCCGGGGGGGGCTGGCTGGAGGAGCTAAGACGGCTAGGAGAAACCTCCCTCCTGGGAGACAAGAGCTTCCCCCACCCCCGGCAGAGCAGGCTGGGCTGTGGTGGGGTCTTGCCCCAGCTCTGCCAGCCTCTGGGGCCCACTCCTGCTCTCACAGCACCACCAGGCCCCAATTCGGCGCAGCCCACACTTCACTTTGGCGCTGCCCAAGTCCATGCGGCTCCCTCACCTGCCAGGGCCAAGGCTTTCCACCCAGAGGCTCTGCTGGAGAGTGGGGACACCCCATCCTGGCCTGGGGCCTCCTGCTCTGCCCTGCCCCCAGCCCTGCCCTGCCCTGCCCTGCCCCCAGCCCCTCCCTTCCTCCCCTGGCACAAGCCATTGCCTGCCCCTCCCGCTCTGCCCTGCACCAGCTCTCTAGGACACTGGGGCTCCCCTGCAGCCCACAAATGGCCAGTACTCCCCCCACCCCCCTCTACTGCACCAGGGCACCAGAGCCTGGCACGCCTCCTCCCCCCCCCAGCACCTCTGGGCTCCTTCCCAGCTCCCCTCCCCTGCGGGAACACTGACGGGCTGTTCACGGCCCCGCCTTGCAGCTCTAGGAGGGGGGAGCAGCAGGTGAGTGGGGGGCTCCAGTGCCCCGGTGCAGAGGGCACAAGGGGGGGCCCCCACAAGTAGAACCCTAGAGGGCCACGAGTTGCTACCGCCCACTGAGGCAAAGGGCGGCCGCTCGTGGCTCCCACCCGCCACGGGTGGTTGCCCTTCTCTGCTCCAGAAGCTGCTCCCGGGCCAGTCCAGCTCGCCGACTGCACAGCCACTTCCCGCCCCACCAGGGTGGGTGCTGAGCTCCCTGTGGCAAGCCGAGGGCTCGGAAGGGCTGGCCAAGCCCACTCCCAGCCCAGCCCCAGGCATGGGGATGCCTGGCTCCACAGAAACCTTCTGCCCTCCGCCCAGCCACCGCTACCAGGGCTGCGGCAGCTCAGCAGCAGCCCTGGGGGCCCAGTAGGCTGCTTGGGTGAGCCTGGCCGGCCTCAGCTCCCCCTTGGAAGTGCAGAGGAGCAGACACAGAATCCCAACCGCTCCCACTCCCGCCCCAGAGCCGAGCCGGATCAGCGCCCCCTCCCGCAGCTTGGCAAAGTAACTCCGCTGCCTCCGGATTTAGGCCGGCGTTGCAGAGAGCAGAATGTGGCCCTTGAATGCAGGCAGGTCCCAGGAAGGAACGCTCCCCTCCCAGTGCTGCTCTGAGCCCCCACTCCCTCCCTGCCCTCCACCGAATCCTACAGCAGGAAGCGACCTCGAGAGTCATCCGGCCAGGTCCCTGCACTCACAGCAGGGCCAAGCACCAGCCAGGCCACCCTGACAGGTGTGTCTCTAACCAGCTCTCCCCCAGGATGGAGGCTCCACAATCACCCAGGCAATTCACCCCAGCGCTTAACCAACCCGACAGGTTGCAAGTTTCTCCTAACGTCCCCCTGCTGCAGTTCAAGCCCTTTGCGCCTGGTCCTGTCCTGAGACAGGAGAATCATTTTCCCTCTCCTCCTTGTAACCCCCTTGCTCCTTCTCTGCTGCTGTGCAGCCCCCAGCCCCAGCAGGCCCCCCGCCAGCGCTCCCTGGACCCCAGGAGTAACAGTCGCACCAGCACCAAGGCCTGTGCGGAGGTGCAGCTCCCACACAAACAGAGCTGGGCAGCACCGGACTCTCTGCTGGGCGGCCGCCCAAGCGCTCAGCTGCCAGGGAACATGGACGACAGATTCCCAAGCCGGGGGGCAGGTGAGTTAAAGGGACTGGACCAGGGTTAAGTGATCAGCATAGGCGGTGGTGGGGCTTAGGGCTATGCGGCTGTGGATCAGTGCCACACTCCCAAGCAGCATTTGGGGGGGCTGGGGCACATGCACTGGCAATCAGAGTCCCACTCTGCTGCAATGTCCCATTAGCATCAGTGGGAGCACTGAGCATGCAGGGACCAGCCCCCGGATGCAGCATCTCTGGCTTTATCCTAAGGGGAAAAACAATTAACTGGCCCTGAGAACTGAGCCTCTTCTGGCAGCTGAGTCACAGGGGTCAGGGGGGCTGGTGAGTCGCAGCCAGAGCCCGGCTCAGACCCAACACTGACAAGGCTGTCCCCCCCATCCCCCAACAGGAGAAGCAGCCTCTGTCCACACCCTCCAAGCCTGTCTGTGGGTGCGAGGCCCACCCCTGCCGGGCCGGCTGTGGGAGAAGGCTAGAAGACCCAGGAGAGGGGAGAGACTTGTTCACACCAGATCCAGGGGCCAGCTGTGTGCTTGTACAGCCCCTAGCACTGCAGAAGCCCAGCCCACACTGGTGGGACCATCAGACAACCGCTAAAGAATCATTCCTTCGGCAGCCAGGGCGGATCCCCAGCCAAGGCTCAGGTCGATCCAAGGGAGTAAGGCCTTGTCTATGCTGGGGGTATCTTTGCCAGTTCCCCTGCCCCCCAACCCAGCAGAGAGGTGCTGCAGTACCCAGAGCCCCTGGCCCCACTGCAGGGGGTCTGAATTCAGCATTAATATCTGCGCGCCCCAGCCTAGGCAAGCCCCAGGTGCGTTCCCTGGCCCCTGGAAGAGCGCATGCTCCCATCTGCTGCTGGCAGTATAAAAACCCCACAGCCCCATGCGCACACACCTGGAGCTATGGAGAGAGACAGACCCTCAGACACAGTGAGCTGGGGACCCCACGCGGCCCTGCCTGGGAAAGATGCTGGGAGACTGTGCAGCACACACCTCCGAGAGGTGCCACCCTGCAGCTAGTGGGAAAGACCGTCCAGGCACATCCAGAGGCCAGGCCGGCCGGCCCAGTGTGTATGAGGGCAGTCTGGGACATGCCCTTGCCCCCCTTGCAGATGCCAGGCTCACTCCAGCGACAGCAGGAGTGCTGGGGGCAGGAGGGTGGCTCAGCCAGAGCAGCAGGCGCTGTCTCCGAGTTAGAGCTCATCTGTGCTTGAATGAGCACACAAAAGGGCCAGATCCGCAGCAGGTATAAATGCACCGACTCCAGCACAGCTACCCTGATTTACGCTGCAGGCACTGGCCTGCAGGTCAGGTGGTGCCCCCCGCAACGACCCACTGCTGCCCTGAAAAACAAGCCCCCCAGGGCAGACACCAGCCCACCAAGGCACCTGTGTTCAGACAGGGCAGCTCAGGTCTTTGCCCCACATGCCTCAGAGGTCAGCCAAGTCCCCTCCTGCAGGTGGCGCAAGGCTGAGCCTTGGAGGCACAGGGGCTGATCCCCCTCCCCACATCAGAACTTGCTGTCATGGCCAGGTTCCCACCACTGGGGCATCTCTTCTCATTGAGCTTCTTACTCCCGGGAAGGAACCTTCCATTCGCCAGCCAGGCCTGAGCCCAAACCGCCCCCTCCCAACAGCCCTGAGCTCTGGGGCAGACCAGCTCCTATCCTCTGCCTCACCCTCACATTTCAGTCGCCAGACACCCTTGTTCTTTGCTCTGCGTGTTGGGGCGGCACCTAGGCGCCCCGCTAGGCACTGTACAAACAGCCCCCAATGCCGGTCCCTGCCCCCACCCCCAGCTCACCCCGGCTTCCCTTTAATTTTTTCCGTCCTCGGGCAGAATTACTTTTGTTCCATGCACCCAGGCATGTGTGGATGTGCACCACCAATAGCTGGCTGGGGGCGCTCTGCTATTCAGCTGGGCAGCCCTGACTCTTTCCCCAGGCAGCTGTCCAAGCACTCAGCTCACAGGAGCACTGAAAGTCCCTGTCTTGAAGGTTCTCGGCTGCGAAACAAAGACAAGGCTAGGCTAGCGCTCCATTCGCTCTCATGGGCAGGGGTGGTGGGGGGCTGGCGTCCTCATGGGAGGAGGGAGTTCCTGGCATTGCGTGTAAATAAAGTTTCAATGGAAGAACAAGTGTTACTCATCATCATCACTAATAACTGTGGGCTCAGCACCCGTTGGTGTCTGATGGCTCCCTCACTATTTCCTTCCATCTTTCTCTGTCCAGTGCGGAGTGGCTTAGTTGCTGTAGACGAGCTCTGCACCAATCTACTACATCATCTATCCATTCTCTGTGGGGTCTGCCTCTCCTATTCGAACCATCCATTATGCTGAATACCAGGGTCTTGATTTTTCGTTCGTGGTTCATTCTGCAAATATGTCCAAATAGCTGTAGCTTCTGTTTCATAACCTTCTGCAGCAGGTTCTCTTTCGGCTGCATCTTTCTATATAATTCCTCATTGGTGACCTTCTGCATCCATCCTATTCTCAGAATCTTTCTATAACTCCTTTCGAATGCCCATATTATTCTTTTTGAATCTTTCGTTATCACCCATGTCTCACATCCGTACAACATGCTGCTGAATACACGTTTTCAAGACGCCCAGCTGCGTTCTTAAGCTAATTGCTTTGCTTTTCCAGATCTCATCCATCGCCTTCAAACTCGCTCTTGCTTTCGCTATTTGTCGCTATTTCATTCTTACAGTCTAGATCACGTTACGTTGGTCCCGAGATGTGTGAACTTCTCTGCATTCTCTAGTTCAATACCATCCATGCTGATCTTCCTTCCTATTTCCTTATCTCCAAATACCTTTGGTTTTGTTTTATTGATGTTCATAATCAGTCCGTACTGCTTCCCTTCTTCGTTTAACACCCACACCATTTTCACTAGCTTCTCCTCATCTTCCTCAGTGATAACTACATCATCTGCGAATCTCAAGTTGTTCATTCTTTTCCCGTGCACAGATACCCCTTCTACCTTTTCCTTGATCTTGTCCACCACTCTCTCCAGATGTGCGATGAAGATACTTGGCAATATTGGATCCCCTTGTCTCATACCTCTGCTTGTTTTACACCAGCTTCCCAACTCCCCGCATGGTCTCACCACTGCCTCCACATTATCACTGATATCTTTCAACAACCGTATCAGTCTGCTATCCACTCCGCTATCCACTCCGTATGACTCCAACACTGCCCAAGTCGCTCTCTGATCTATACTGTCAAATGCCATTTGAAAATTGACAAAGCAGAACTTCACACAACGCAAAGGGGCCTCCACTCAGCAAAACAGCTGAGCAGGTGCATAAAGTTAAGCACATGCCTTGAAGCCCCATTGAGCTGAAGGGCTGTGCTGAATCGGGGCCCCCCCTTAGGGCAAAAGAGGGCACAGGAGACAGGTGTAATCAGCACTGTAAGAAACATGCATCATCAGAGCCTGCCAGACCCGTGATCCAGTTAGTCAGGGATCCTCTCTTGCCGACCCAAACTGCACTGCAACCAGAGGGGAGACTGCTGCACAGGCAGCCGCACCTGAGCCAGTGTTCCCAGTATGCTGTCTGCTTGGGCAGCTGCTCAGAGGAGATTCCAACCCCTCCCAGCTCAGTAGCGGTGGGGCCTCTGCTAGGTTGTTTCTACAGGTGTTGCACATTGCACTCAACAAAATTTATTCCACACACAGCTGGAAAGGATTAGCGGGCACCTTGGTGTGATTGCTAGCTTTCATCTAGCTGCCTAGCTCAGGTACCAAGAGCTGTGAAGCCACGGCAGCACGCACAAGTCCTGGTGGGTTTCGGCTCTCTGCACTGCTCGGAGCTCCACGCTCGCTGGATTAATGCTAGCTCAGGAGACTATGTACGAGGCTACCCCATGTCCAGCTGCCGAATGGCCATTCTAGGAGCTGCAATAAACCTCCCCAGTAACTTCGGCAGAGCTCCGCACGCCGGATGCTACGAGGGAAAAAGACCGAGCTGGACAGGAACAACCGGAATAGGTTATTCAATGTTTCCCTCCAGTGGTCGATTATCCCTGATCACTTGTGATGTGTTTCTCAGCCCCGCTAGTTTCGTCCTCCCTGTGCGTGAACACGTGGCTTCTTCCCTCTCTGAGGGGCAAGCACAGGAGACATTGCAACAAAACTGGCCCGTTGTATCAGCCGGGGTCAAGCAGCCACCCCACCATGGGCTGTCTTGGAGACAAGTTGATGTACAGCAGCTAAGACTTGGGCCCCAAAGACATTATAAATACGTTTCACATCTAAGCAAGGGCTGGACACGTGGGGACTTGGCGGTGGTTGAACTTTTAATTGGTTACACTGCTGGGGACTCTCTTATCTCTGGTGGTGAATACCACCCAGAAACATCGAAAGGACTGGCGGCCCTACGACTGGCCACACCTCGCAAGCTAGGCCAGATCATCTCCGTATTAAGGTCGTGCTTTGGGGCACAGCACCACAGATTTTGTACTGGCACCACTATGGCAACTACGGGGCTGATTTTTAAGCCCTCCAGTTAGTTATACCGGCAACTTCACACAGCGCACAGTCAACCTGTGGAACTCCTTGCCCGAGGAGGCTGTGAAGGCCAGGACTCTATTAGGGTTTAAAAAAAGAGCTTGATAAATTTTTGCAGGTTAGGTCCATAAATGGCTATTAGCCAGGGATAAAGTATGGTGCCCTAGCCTTCAGAACAAAGGCAGGAGATGGATGGCAGGAGATAAATCACTTGATCATTGTCTTCTGTTCTCCTTCTCTGGGGCACCTGGCATTGGCCACCGTCGGCAGATGGGATGCTGGGCTGGATGGACCTTTGGTCTGACCCAGTATGGCCATTCTTATGTTCTTAACTAGCGTGCATACAGTTACACTGGTGCAAAGCTGACGCAGGCCACAGCTATGCTACAGCCAGAGGGGTGAGAAGCGGTGTGACCCCTGGGCCAACAGCTGCGCTAGCAAAAGCCCCTAATGTAAACAGAAGGCATAGTGCAAGCTGCCAGCATAGTCATGTTGCCCTAGGGGGCTGGAATAAACTATGCCCATAAAGCCCTCCCAGCACAGCCTTGTCTTCATACCGGGGAATTTATTTCCCATCCCTAATGGGACTACAGACTGAACCTCTCTAATCCAGAACACTCATCTAGCAACATTCGTAACCCCACATGACTGCGGATTGCCTGGGTGACCACTTCTCATGGGTGGGCCAAGTTTCCTATGGTCCCATGATGTTTGTTTCCAGACATGTGCTGGCTCTCAGTGTTCCGTGCTGTTATTTACCTATAAATTACCCCAGATGTCTTCTAAGAGCCCAGTAAGCAGTGGGAGAGTTGCTAATGTGCTAGACAACGCCGACCTCCCGTGGGCCAGCAAACTCTCTCGTCTGGCACCAGGCCAGTCCTGAGGGTGCCAGAAGAGAGAGTCAACCAGTATAAAGCATCTTTGATAAATACATCCACACTAAGGGACTTGTATGAATTTAACTACACCACTTTTGCTTTCAGATGCTTTCCAAGGGGGTGAAATCCTGGCCTGGCTGGGGTCAGTGCAAGTTCTGTCACTGATTTAAAACAGTCACTCCAGCAATTTTTAAAATGCTACATTGGATTTAAAGCAGTGTGGATGTTTTGCTCTCAGACAGACAATTTTTTATCCAGAGCAGCTCTCAACCTTTCCAAGCTACTGTCCCACTTTTGGGGGTGTGGTTTGTCTTGTGGACCCCCCCAAGCTTCACCTCATTTTAAAACTACCTGCTTACAAAATCCAACGTAAAAATAAAAGCGTCACAGCCCCGAGTACAGAAAAGTTGGGATATAAATATTGTACTTCCAACATTTCAGTGCACAGAATACAGGGCAACATGAACAAGACACTGTCTATATGAAATGCTATTTTGAAACAACTTTGCTAGTGCTTTTTTAAGCGAGTCTGTTGTTAAGAAGCACAAATATCTGGGTGAAAGATCTCTGCATATCCCTGAGGTTACATGTACCTCATTGGAGAACCACTGTTTTATCAGCCCAATTTCTGGTGGGGAAGAGAGATGTGGGTTTGAGATTCACAGAGGTCTCCTGGGCTGGAATAAGCTGTACCCATAAAACCTTCCTAGCATAGCAGGTCCGATAAAAGAGATCATCTCATCCACTTTGTCACACTAACATTTGATTTCAAAACAAATTAATATTGTTACGAGCAACATCTCAGATTACTGTTAACGAGAGGAAGTGGAGCGAGGGGGAAAAACCAAAACGCTTTTTTCTGTGTGTTTTTCCACATTGTTTACTTGGTGCATTTGACAGCTGCACTCGTCAGTTTCACCATTGCCTCCTTGGAGGCAATTTTCCTTGATTACTGTTGTGGGTCTTTACCGGCAGCTGAAGGGGGAAAGGAAACCTTCCCCTCAACAACCCACATCTAGATATAAATAAAAGGTGATCGTAAAACACAGCAGGGGATGACAGGGCAGAGGTCGGATGCGAAACCACTTTTAAATTCTTTCACTCAAACGCAGCGGCATTGGAGATCCCAGCCAAACCTTTCAGCTTTGATTTTGGGAGGGAATTTGGCTTATGGCTGCTGGCACATGGCAGACCAGTTCTAGGGGCTTTTCTCCACTTAAAACACCGGAGTGGCACAGCTGCAGCATCTCCGTGGGGTCACTGCCTACCCTGAACAGAGCAGTTCTGCCCCCAAGAGTGCGAATAAACCTCCCTCCATCACCCTAGTGCAGTCTACATGGAGACTCAGGTCTGTCTGGCAACACTGCTCAGAGAGGTGCGTTTCTCACACTCCTGAGCAGTGGCACTGGGTTGATCTAATTTTTCAGTGGGGGCCCCGGCTGACGTAAATGGTGGCGGACCCCCCCCCAATGGGTGGCTTTTAGTTAAAGGCCAAACTAAAATTGTACAGAGAAGTTTGACACAAAAATAAAAAAGTCCTGTAGCACCTTAAAGATGATCAAATTTACTTACTAGGTAATGGGCTTTTGTGGAGGAGAACTACCCACGAAAGCTCAAATGTATTTATTAGGTAATGATTGCCTCTAGGGCGCTACAGGACTGCTTGGTTTTTGTGAAGCTACAGACTAACCCCTCTGGGAAGTTTGGGTTTACTTCTAAGGGCTTGTGGAGGAACAGAGGTGGCTCACTGCTGTGACAAATTCAATAGTTGAAGAGCGAGGGCACTCTGTCTAAAGTTCCAATACCTTTTTACTGGTTCCAGTAGCCCTGAGACTCACCCCCCGCTGTCAGCTGCTATGACAAGTGCAGGGTGGAGCCCACACCCAAGGAGGAGCATGGTTCTGAGACAGCAGGGGGCGGGGTGGGCTCACACAAGGGAAGGCCCTGGCGACGAGTCGTGGTGCCGTGACCTAGGGATCTCTGCGGTAAGTGGGTGCAAGTGGAAGGTTACGTAGGTGCACCCTGCTGGAAGGATCTTTTGAGTCCACTTCAGAAATGAGCAAGTGGGTTCAGCCGGAGCCCTCCATGGCACACGCCCATCTAAGCACCCTGGCACCCCAGTCCGGAGGCCCAAGTCAATTTAAGGGAATTGAAAAGCACCAGGTCACCCGGCAATTGGAACTGCTGCAGGCTGCCCAGTTACCAGAACAGCCCATCCTACACAGCAACTGGGGAGGATGAAGCTAAGACCCAGCAGCTGGGGCAACAGATCTGGAAATCAATGACAGGGGGAAATCGAATACATTTTGTTCTGTGCACCGAGGCCCGTGCGGACTTGAACAGCCAGTAGAAACAGGCTGCTGGCTGCGGGTGCTCGGCAGACCAGCTGGGCAGCACCTGACTCTCTCCTGGGTGGCTGCCCAAGCACTCAGCCTCCAGGGAACACTAGTGCTCACCCTGGCCCTGCTGACCCAGACTGTGCCTCAGTTTCCCCAGCCTGTAAAATGGGGGTGATTCCACCACCCTGCCATCCCTGCAGGGCTGTGAGGCCTCCCCTCAAAAGGGAGCAGCTAGACAACAGTGAAGCTTGTTAGTGGGTTTGCTGAACCCCCCCCCGCACCCTTTCCACCTCCTGAGCAAACCGCAGAGAGCAGCACTGCTGGCTCCCACTGGTTAAAACTCCCCTGTTGCGGAGGGGTGGCGGGTGGGCTGCTGATTTCCTGAGTCGACCTGTCTCCCAATGAAAAGCCTGCCGCCGCTGTGAGCGCACGGAGCCACAAGAACCACGGCCGTGCGAGAGACAGAAGAGTCAGGGAGGGATCGCCGCAACCAGACGCTGCGGCGTGGCGCAGCTCGCCTCCCCACACCCGGCCTGCTAATACCAACGGCGGGAAGGAAAACTCTTTACAGAGCAAATTGCACCAGCCACGAACCTTGTTTTACACGAGGCGGGGGGGGTGAGGGAAGGCAGGTAGCAAATTCAGTCCATCGACTCCTGGGATTCACTCTGCACTGGGCACGTGCATCCGTGCAAGATGGTGCTTACACTGGTACAACCCAGCCTGGCAAACGGTACTAGTGAAATGGCACATTGGCAGGGTTGCACTGCTGCCGCTGACGGAATTTCACCAACACTAGATTTCCTTGACTAGACCAGCCCATCAAACACAGCCAAGGAAGCAGTCGCCAGCGCTGGCTGTCAGATTGCTGGGGTGTTCTCATAGGACATAACAGGCATCAGTCCAGGCAAGGCACTGGACTCGTCCCAGACCCCTGTTAAAAGGAAAAAGCTGCGCATGGGCCGTCCCCTGGGGGTGAGCTGGGTTTAGGACAGACGCCCAGTTCCTCAAAGGCATTTCAGCTCCCAACAGGCATCTAAACATCTGGGCCTGATCCTTGTGCCATGAAGCCGCAGCTCAGGTAGATGCCAGCCTGGCCCCTTGCATGCATGGACAAGGGGAAATGCAGACTGGCTGTTCTGCTGAATAAGAGGACTTGGAGAGGGCTGTTTTGCCTCCTGCTTTACAGCCAGAGGCAGGTAAACAAAGGGGGAGTTGCAGGCAGGGCTCCCTCTACTTTCTTCCATCCATGGGTGGAATACATTTTGTTGTGTACGCCGAGGCCTGTACACCACCACCAGACACACACTGCCAGCTGTGGTTCCTTTGCTAGCCAGCTGGGCAGCACCCAGGCTTACAGGGAACACTGCTCACAAGCAAGTACAGAAGACCCTCCCTGTCCAACGAGGACCTCACCAAATCATTCCCCACAGCACACTCCTGCCAATGCAGCTTTGTCAGAGCAGTCACCTTCCATCACACACCAATTTTCTGGGCCCCTCTGGGATATTTCACTTGCAGTAGCCTCCGCAGGGGAAGGTGCCAAGACTTAAGCACCCCAGAATCAGGGAGAATGCAGACAGGCTCTGCACCATCCTACTGCACCTCTCAGTCTCTCTGCACCGGGCTGTCTCCCTCAGCAGAAGTCCCCATTCAGACAGACCCACCCCATGCCCAAGGCAGCTTGTTTCAAGGCGGCATTCAGGCAAGAGCTCATTTCAAGGGGCAGCCTCTACACTGGACCACAGGGAACCCTATGGAGCTGAGCCACTGCCCAGAACGCCAGACAGATCCCTCTCCTCCTGCCAAAAAGGCACAGTGAGGTCGGTGCTGCAGAAGACACGCTTCAAAGGCCATCAGAACCAGCCTCTTGGTATACCCCCAGTCAGACCAGTGGTGCAGCTGTGGGGAGACTTGCAGAAAAACCCAGTGAGAGAGTGAGTCCCAACCCCAATGGAAACCAAAGCTTGAAGGCAGTGAAATATTAAGCAGGGGGGAGGGGAGGGAGAGAAGGGGAAGAGAATTAACATAGGGCCTGATCCTCATCCTGCCCTCCTGAAGTCAAAGTCAGCAGCATTACTGAGTCCAGTGGTGGCAGGATCGGGCCCATGACCACGGAAGAGGGTTGGGCTGGGGGGCAATTCAGGAGTATCTGGACTGAGATGCTGAGTCCGATTTTCCCGTGGCACTGAGCTCCCCCTGCTCGGAGGGAACACGAGTCCCTCCCAGGGCTCCCAAGTCAGGCGCACAAAAATCCAGGCCTGCCGAGTCGCACAGCACCATTCCAGACAAAGGGTCTCCAAGCACCATCAGCCCCCCCAGCTTTGCTGACTGAGGGCCCCGATCCTCCCCTCACCGAAGAGGCCCAGCTAGTTCTAGGAGAGCCCAGCTGGGGCCTCGCTACACAGGCATCACTTTAAGGGAGTCTGAAATGCAGCCACCTCTGGCTGGTGCTGGCTTAACGCTCCCCAGCAGCAGCTCAGCTGAACTCACAGCCCTGCTCGCAGAAGGCCCAGCCGGGGTGGTGCTCACAAGGCGAAGGCGCGCGGTTACAAGCCCTTGGAAGGGGGCTCGCTCTGGCCTGGCAGGAAAGAGGAAGCTGGTGCTTCTGGTGATATTTTAGTAGGTTTCTATATGACCCCAGCAACGGAAAAAAATCTCAGATGCTTGAAACCTGAATCAAAGATGTTCCACCTCCCACCGGAGCGTCAATTTCCAGCGGAGCGGGCCCCGGGGCTGGCCCGGCCCGGCCCGGGAGAGAAGGGAACGGGAGCCCACCAGGCCGGGCTTTGCCAGCTGCTCGAGCGCCGGGCGCTGGCCGGTTGGCATTTCTCCCCCCTGCCCCCGCCGCTGGCGACGGCGGGCTACGGAAGGGCCCCGAGCGAGGCGCATTGGCCGGGCTCGCAGGCCTGGGAAACGCAGCGGCCTGAACGCGTTTGGACTGTCAACACATTCAGCCGCTTGGTTTCGGCATCGAAGTGACACTGTGGGTCTGGGCCAAGGAGCGGCAGCGGGGCAGGGGCGGGGGGAAGAGGGGCCCCATCCCAGCAGCGGGCCAATCCCCCCCCGCCTGCCGGCCGGCTGCGAGCGCCGCTTTGCCCCGGCAGCTCCGGCTTTTCGGAGGGATTAACTGCGCTGGAAACGCCCCGACGGCAGCTCAGCGGGAGGCAGGTGGGGATCGGCCCCGGTGCAAAGCTGCAGGACGGAGCGCGGCCGCTGTGCGCCCCCGGGGGAAGCGGGTGTCCCCGGCCTGGAGCGCGAACACCCCGCAGCGCCTCCCAGGGCTGCCGCCCGGCGCGGAGCCCAGCGGGCGCGGCCTGCTCACGCCCAGAGCCGCACCTGCTGGCTCAGACCAGCAGGGGAGGGACCCCGGGAGTTCGAGTCCCGCCCCAGGGCCAAGCGCCCCCCGAGACGTGGGGAGACCGCTAGGACAGAGCCGCGGGAGTGGGGCCGAGGCGCCGGGGACGGAAGGAGCCTGGAGCAGCTGTGCGGGGCTCAGACCCCTCCGGCCTTGGGGGACCCGGGCCGGGAGCGAAGGGCCCTGCCCGCAGCGGCCTTGGGGGGAGGGGGGAGAAGCCGGAGCCCGCGGGGAGCCCAGGCAGAGCCGCCCCCGTGCGCCCCGCGGGCTGGGAGGCTCCCGGCGGCCTTACCTGCCCTGCTTGGTGATGATCATCTCAGTCTGGTGCTTGTGGAACTTGGCCCACAGCGGGTAGTTGGTGAGCGCCGCCTGCAGCTTCCCGGCCAGCTGGTAGCCGGGCGGCGGGGCCAGCGCGCCGCGGCCGGGGAACACGTGCGGCGCGGCGCCCGGGTAGCAGCCCTCGCCGGCGGCCGGGCCCGGGTAGAGCTCGCCAGGGCTGGGGTAGAGCTCGCCGGGGGGCAGCGCGAAGCCCGGCTGGGCGGCGGGCGGCGGGGCCCCGTAGGCGGAGCAGCTGCCGAGGAAGCGGCCGGCGGCCGGGCTGCCCGCGAAGCCCCCGGCCAGGCTGTAGGGGAGGCGCAGCGCGCAGCCCTCGGCGGCGTCGGGGAAGCAGAACCGCTCCTGGGCGGGCAGCTTCAGCTCCGCCGGCTCCTTGGCCGGCCTCTGGCTCTCGCTGCCGTTGAGCATGGCGAGCGCGGGGCGGCTGGCGGCGGGGCCCGGCTCCAGGGCGCCCATGGACGTGCCCAGCCGCGGGGCGAGCGGCCTCAGCGGCGCATGGGGCCGGGGGAGCCAGAGAGCCGCCGAGATCTCCGCGGCGCCCGCCCCGGGTCACCCTCCCACGCGGCCGGGCCGCCGGGACCCAGGGCCGGGCCGGCCGCGCAGCCGGAGCGCCCCGAGCGCACGCAGGAGTCCCCCGGCCGCGGGGCTCGCAGGCAAATCCAAGCGCCGGAGCCGAGCAAAGTCCGTCCAACTCCGCCGCCCCGGCCCGATCCTGGCCGCCGGGAGGGGCCCGCCCCGGCCCCCTCCGCTCCGCCCCGGTGCGCGCCCGGGTCCCCCACGGCCCGGAGCTGCTGCGCTCACTCCGCCCGCTCCATCCTCTACAGCCGGCCCGGCTCGGCCGCCCGCTCCTTAAACCCGCCGCACGCGGGGCTGCCCGGACTCCGCCCCAGCCCGGCCCTCGTTAAAGCGACAGGCGCCTCCCCCGCCCCGAGAAGCGGGGAGTCCGGGCAGGGGGGACCCGGAGGGGTTACAGAGCGGCCCAGCCCCGATGCACGAGCTCCGCTTTCTGTACCGAGCAGCCCTGGAGCAGCTTCGAGCCCCGCCAGCGTATCTGCGAGCCAGCGGGACTTACCCAGGAAAGCGCCTGACCTAAGAAATAAGATGGTTAGTCTTTGGGGTGCTCCAGGGCTGCCTGGTTCTGTGACCCAACAGACTAGCCGGGCAATCTGAAATAACAAACCGTCCTGGGCAGGGGTCCCTCTGTTTTTAACCCTCCAGGGAGGAATAAATTTTGTTATATGCACTGAGGCTTGTGCAATGCGCACCACCCATATAAACACTGGCTAATCAGCTGGGTGGCCCTTAAATCTCTCTGGAGTGGCCACCCAAGCACTCAGAGAACCCTGGTTCTGTGGCCAGTCCTGATTAGCCCGTGAAAGCTGACCTCTTAAATGTGTTCCTTCCTAAGGCGCCACAGGACTCTATGTGCCCCAGTCCCTAAATGGCCTCCTCAAGGATGGAGCTCACAACCCTGGGTTTAGCAGGCCACTGCTCCAACCACTGAGCTCTCCCTCCCTGATACCCCTCCTCTCCCTCCCTAGCCCTAACCTCTGATTGTGGTTTGCAAAGTTACAGGCTCTCACCAGGACCCCGTGACACTTTCAAACAGGAAGCGTCCCTGTAGGACCTCAAAGAGGCCTCAGCTGCCTGCTCTGCCATCGCTAAGCACCTCACTGGTGTCCTGCGGGGTCCACTGTAGTTATAGGCATGTGGGGCAGGTGCTTGGCCTGGCAGATTTCTGGGCAGCTGCCTGAGGCTGAGGATTTGGCCCAGCTGCTCACATCATGGCAAGGCAGCTGGCCAGGGCGCCCTCTACTTGTTTTCCATCTGTGTGCAGAATCATTTTCGTTGTGTGCACTGAGGCATGTGCGGATGTGCACCACCCATAGAAACACAGGCTGCTGGCTGGGGAGAACTGTGGGCGCTCTGCTAATCACCTGAATATCTCCTGGGCAGCCGCCCAAGTGCTCAGCTTACAGGGAACACCGGCAGTGGCACACGGCCGGTTTGCTGAGGGCAGCAGATTGTCCTCAGCAGCCTCTGGTCCCCTGGAGCCACCAAATGGCTCTCGTGCTTCGTGTGAAGCCGGGAGGTCATGCACATTGCAGGGTCAGGCCGCCTCCTAGTGAAGGGGTCACCCACTGCAGAGACACCAACTTTGGATCGACTGTCATCAGGACTCTGCTGTCTTGTCACTGGCACGTCCCTTGCCACTGCATGAGACATGGCCCAGCCAACTAATAACCAATTTGCCCCCTTCGGTTTTCTGCCCTCCCCCTCCTGCCGAAGAAGCAGGGTCTGAGGTTCTGTCCAGGGATTCTTAGAACATTCCCAGGCATGGTGGACTTGACTGACGGCGGCACTCAAAAGGTAGCCTGGGACAGACAGCGAAATGCCTGCCCATCACAAGCTCGGCCGCTGAGTCCCTGGGCCACAGCAAGGTGGCCAAGGAGCACTTACTCGGTAAATGAAACTGGCCAGGCACTCTTAGTATGGACGCATCCCCTTTGGCCAACCTGGTGTGGTAAAACTGCCGCCCCATCACACCCAGCTACACCTGGACAAGCACTGCTGCAGCCACGCTAGAGACACCTAATCAGGCCCCTGCCTGCCACACCTATGCTGGCATCCGACTGTAGTGTAGACAGGCTAACAAAGTAGGTCCCCGCCTCTCACTGCAGTTGGGCATTTCGGTTTGGACATCCCAGCCCCCGGCTCCAGCCCCAACACTCACTCACACGCCACACTCTCTGCAGGCCGGTTGGTGTTCATTGGCGCTGCAACTTCATTAAGGTGAGGGACCGGGTTTGTTTCAGGGTGCACAACGCCTGAGCCATGCTCTAGCTGCTTCTCGGACCCCACATTGCACGGCTCTGATTGCAGGATCGGGACCTGGTAGCTCCCCCAGAAGAGCTGGCCTCACTCTGTGGGGCTGAACTGGGGGAGGGGAAAGGTGTCTGTACTCTCCCAAGCTCCTCCCCCAAAATAAGCTCCTCCCCCTAGTCATCAAAATGAGACCGCTGCTCACAGCAGAGGTTTGAAATGGGCTCGTGCTGCACTCTTCAGTTCACTGAGTTTGGTTCCTTCCTGAGTGGGGGGGCACCCTCAGCTGCCCCCAAATCCCTCCCAGCAGATCGTGGTGACCCTCCCTCACCTTTCCCATGACATAGCAAACGGTGGTTGAGTCCCAGTGAAGTGCTCACCTGCGCGAACCCCCTCACTGAGATGAATGGGACTGTTAGCCCCTCTCCGAGATACTGGCCTTGGCTCTCTGCTGGTTTGCCTGGACGTCTCTGCAGCGGTTACACGTGGGCCACGTTTCTGAGGTCTCCTTTGCAGCTAGAAACTCACTATTTTAAGTGGAAGATGAGGCTCTGGGGAATAAGATCATATCTTCAAAGAGGTGTCAGTCTGTTGCATGGCCACATATTACCCTGTATAGCTGTGGACCTGGGGCCAGTGGGTCCAGGTCTCCCAGAGGAGTTCTCCTTGTGCGGAAGCCAGGAGAAACGGGATTTGGGGAATGTGGGCACTGAGGGAGTTATGCCGGAGGCAACTCAGCCAGGTGGATGGAGAAATGATCAGGGTTTAAGAGTCCCAACTTGTTCCCCATGCAGTCAGCTTCAGAATTGCAAATGAAGCAGCCCACTCTAAGCCCTGCGCCAAGAGGCCACTCCTAACGAACCCGTTAAAGAGCCATACACCTATGTAATGAGAGCGGTGGCCTTGATGTTGAGGACAGATGGGGCCTGGGATACTCAGACACTTACACTTAGGACACTGGAAACACTTACTAGGTATTTGGCTTGTGATGCCGCTAAGGAGGTCCAGGCACACATCAGCACCTTGTTGTGCTAGGCGCTGTGCAAAAACAACACACAAAGATTTGTCCCTGTCCCACCCAACTTACAATGGAACTATTAGAAGACAGAAATCTGGTGGGATACAGCCTGGCTGGGGAGTACAGTATCAGCCAGTGTAACAGGCCATGTTAGGAATGCAAATAAATCAACAGACTTCCCTGCCTTCAGTGAGTTTATTGGCAAGAATAAAGCTACTCGCATTGCTAGCGTTGTTAGGACGGGCCCTAGAACTGCAGGATAATTTGCATCCAATAACAGTTGTGTTATGTTGCAAGCTCTTTAAATAGGATTTTTCAAAAGGGGGGGTTCTGAGGGGGAGGGAAAGGAAGAGAGAGATCCAGAAGGTGTGTAAGAAATAGAGGGGCAGAGGGAGAATTCTTTGTGTTGCGATATCTTCCGTTCTTCGAATCTCATTCCCTATTTTCCCCGCTGCCCATAAAGCTGTGGTCTGGGGACATGATTGCCTCATCCTTGAGCTAGGACTCCCTGTGTGATGGGGTGTGGGAAGTTTTTGGGTGATGAAATTACAGGGATGATTTAAGTCATACAGCTGGTTTTAGGAACAAAGAGTTAATCAGGTGAGTCTGGGTTCAGGCCGTCCAGTAATCCAGTGATGAGAGTGATAGACAGATAGATAGATAGGTAGATAGATTCTATTAAAATGACACTTTCAACATAAACCTCATGCAATCAAAAAAGGAAAATTTATCCCTACAGCACTTTCAAATATTGCAATTGAAATAAAAGCACACTTAACATTTCCTTTCCTCTATTTGACTGTTACATTTCTCTCAGTTTGGATATTGAAACTAGCCTGGTCACTTTATTTATTTTTTTTCATGTCACTTTTGCCTCCCAGTTGCAAAGTATTATGCTATGTACCGCTCTAGGCATTGGACAGTCATTATTAATTCATTATTATTGCTTGCTGCACTCACCACCACAGATAAGGAGGTAAAAACATCAACAGTAACAATAACGAAGGGTCCTGTGGCACCTTATAGACTAACAGAAAAGTTTTGAGCATGAGCTCATGCTCAAAACTTCTCTGTTAGTCTATAAGGTGCCACAGGACCCTTCGTTGCTGTTACAGATCCAGACTAACGCAGCTACCCCTCCGATACTTAACAGTAACAATGACAATGCAGGACAATGAGCAAACTGAAACAATAAAACATACGCACCCTCTTCTTGCTGAAATTTTAAAAATTCCACCTACTAGCAATTTTCAGAATCAAAAAATCAAAAGGCTCAGAATCAGACTTAGAAACATTTTCTATTTCTATCACGTTTTGTAACTGCAATTGGATTGAAATGTTGAGCCTAAAAGTCCTTGACAGCACCTTTAAAATATATATATTCATTTGGAAGGTAGGAGAGAAAATCTTCAGCTATTGTTGAATTAAAAACCACTCTGAAATTTAATACAAGGGGCAGAAATATCATCTCCCCATAATACTATGGGCCTGAGTTGTAGCTAATTTACACCTCTGTAACCTGGAGTGGCTCCACCCATGACACTTGTGTAAATGACTATGGGAGTTGGTCCCACTGCCCAAGAAAATGCTGCTGGCCAAGGGAGCCCTCCCTTCTGAGCAGAAAGTCAAACTCATTTCAGGCTAAATTGAACCTGACCTGGTCAGAAGTTTACTCTGAGATGACGGGCGGGGGGGTGGCAGGAATCCTGGGAGACGTGTCTGAGGTCAACCCTATGTTTAGTTTTGTTTGTCTCCCAGGCAGAGGTTCCTGGAGTGCCGCTCGAGCGCTGTACCTCGCGTACTGGGATCCATTAAGTGCAGCTGCTGGCCATGCAGAGAGGATTTTGCTTTTAACACTTTTATAAGTTCAGGTTGGCTTCTCTGCCGTGGGTTATTATTATTTTTTTTTTTTTAATGCTCAAGCAACCTGAAAAATCCATTCCTACCTCATGACCATCCCGCCTCCGCCCTCCAGGTCATTGATCCCACTCCTCACTTACCTCCTGCACACATCTCAGTGCCAGCCATGCTCTACCCATCCCCCCTGCCAGTGCCAGTGCCGGTACCAGCCCAAATCAGCTTTCAATCCACAGACCATGTAACTACCCCTGGGTAGACTCAAACCTGGGATCCATGGTGCCACTACAGCAGCAGTATCCAAGACAAAACTGAACAGTGGCCACAGCCCCCAGCTGTGCCCTGAGCCAGGCACTTGCACCCAGCCAGGCACGCCCCCCCTCTACCCCAGCCAGGCACACCCCCGCGCAAACTGCTGGCACCTCACCAGAGCCTGTATGGTGGTTTGCTGCCAGGACAATGTGCCCTGAACTAGAGTTTCCAGATCATTGGGAGATTCGCCACATGACCTCACGTTGGCCTTTGCCGTGTCTTTATAGCACTTACACCGACCGCTGATAGAGCCCTCTCCATGAGCACTCTGGCCATAGGAGACCATCTGTGGTACCCATGTATCAGCCATCCTCATAACATGACCAATCCAGCAAAGCTGCTTCCATGCCCGTGTCACCACACAGCTTCTGAACCTCCACGGTCGGAGTTTTGTCCCACCAGTTCCTGTGGGTGGTATTAGCAAGGCAAGGCGGACAGAGACAAGCTCTCCAGCTGCGCAGAGCTCTTTGCTTCTTCCTTGGCAGCTAGCCAACCAACTGCCTGTCAATATTTTCCATTCCCAGCGGGAACTGAGTATGCAGGGGACAGTGCAGGGGGGCCAGGGAACGGATCTTCCTCTCACCCATCCAACAGTGTAATAACAGCCCCCAACACACACCAATCAAGAGGTTCTTGCAAGCCCAGCTCAGCCGAGCACAGGCAGCTGGCATCACATTCGCTGTTTATCAGCACTCTGAATTGAGCTCCCTTTGGAGATCTCACTGAAGAGACAGAATACGCCTACCAGCCCCCAGCCCCCTTTTTCCAACTACAGTTGAACCTCATTAATCCAGAACACTCTCGCCCAGCAACAGCCGCGATCCCGTGATTTTAGTTAGTTGGGTGACCTCTTCTCATGGGTGCACCCAAATTTCCTGAGGTCTCGTAAAGTTTGTTTCCAGTCACCACTCCTGGCTGTGTGTGTTGTTCTTCAGTGGTAATTTACACCAAACTGCCTTCTAAGAACATAGTCAGCAGTGGGAGTGTTGGTGCTGTACTAGACAATATTGACCTCCTGTGGTCCAGCAAATTCTCTCCTCTGGCACTGGTCGGGTCCCGAGGATGTCAGCCTAGAGAGGTTCAACCTGTATAACAACAGCAATATAGCTAGCCCCCTCCAGACTGGAAGTCTGGGCTCTCCCTCAGAGGTGGCAATATTGTGAGAGTCACTCAGAAGAGTTTAAACAAGACAATTAGTGTCCCATCGGGTTAGGGCTGGAAGTCAGTGTCTCTCTATGTCTGTTGGGCTTTGGGTCAGGCCCCTAGGGGAATGTTTTCAAGACCTTGGTAAGGACAAGTTAGGTCAGAATCACACCGTAAGTGCCCTAGGCAGAGCATCTTTAGCTGGTCCTCTACCTGCAGCTGCCCTTTGTGTTGCACATGGTTTGAGAGATGTAAGGCACCCTTAGGCACGTACGTATGGTGTGTAATAGGAAATCTGCCCTGGGGTACCCACACTCAGTGCCAGCTTTTCAGAAGTGCTCTCAGCACCAGGTCCGAGCAACCCAGGGTGGTTTTTTTTTAATTCAGTTATTTTGAAATTTCCAACAACAAGAAGAGAATTTGGCGTTGGACTGAAAAAAAAATCCAAATTTCCTGAGAACACCACAACTGATTTCGTGTTGATCAGGAGCTTTTCTAAATGGCTTTGATTTTTAAAAAATAAAAGTACTTTTTGAAATGAAAAGTCATTTTGAACCTCAAGGAAAAAATGTTTTGGTTGGAAAATGTCAAAATTGGCCCTTGGGGAAGTCAGATTTTTCTTTTTTTAATTCCTTTTTCCTTAATGAAACAGTGGGTGAAATCGACGTGTGTTCAAGAAAGGCTTTGCTGTTGCTGAATCTGCAGTCTCCACCAGAAAAAAATGTGTGAATCTTTTTTTCCCCACCTCGCGTCAGCAGCAAGCACTCTGAAGAACCTGCTTGTAAGGCTAAGGGAAGAAAGCTGGACCTGCAATGTACGCTTCAGAGCACCAGGACGAGAGAAGAGGAAGGCAGAAGAATCCAGTTTAGCAGCACTGATTATTGGTTTGCTTCATCCAACACTGATCAGCAAGTTACTTCTCTCTGCCCAGGACAGATTCAAGTGCTGTCCAGCTAATTAACAGAGCCCTCACAATGAGCAGCCTGTGTTTCTATGGGTGGTGCATATTTATGCATGCCTTGGTGCACATAAAAATTTATTCTGCACACGGATGGAAAAATTAGAGGAATCCCTGCTCACCAGTCATTATAATAGCCTGCTATCGACTGATGCCCTCAAGCTCTCTCCACTCCTCCAGCCCAGAGGATTCTAGATTAACACTTGGAACCCTTTGCTGGTCCTTGACTTTTTCTTCCTGCCCCAAGTCTCAAAGGCAGAGGAAGCTGCTCCCCTCGGCTTTCTTCCCAACATAGGCACCCACAGCACTGGCAGGCTCAGAACAGCCACTGCGAGGGGCAGCTCCCATCTCTGCGACCTGATTATCAGAGGCGCTGAGATTTCACCAGGCCGGATTCTGAGCCCCAGACTTTGTATGCTACTCCCTAGGCAAGGGCCCTGGGCTTCTCTGGAGTCCAGCGCTATTCAACGTGAGAGAGCAACAGAATGTAGATATGGCTGTGCGATGCCTGTTAATGTTCATGGCTATCAGGCTTTCTTTGTTCTGAATCAGATAGATGGATGCAAAGGAGACGGGGCAGAGTAAAGGATAGCTAGCTAGCTAATTGTTTAATTGTGTAGCCAGCTAGATAGATAGATAGATGTGGGTGCATCTCTCTCTCTCTCTCTCTCTATATATATATATATATATGTAGAGAGAGATAGTCCCAACAACTACTCTCATAACCAGCGCACACACACACACATCTATACTGGTTATGAGAGTTGTTCAAAGCAGAAAAAGCACAGTGGAGTCCTGGTCCAGTGGTGGTATTCCTGGAAAGTTTTTGGTCCCACCAGCCCAAGGGAGCTGCCTCAAGCCAGCCACTGCCTTACTCAGTAGAAGTGCCTCTGGGGTACAAATGCCTGCAATACAAACAAATAATACATGCAGGTGCCCCGGTCTCAGCTGCGGGGTCCTGAAATCCCCTTGCACTGCCATGTCCCCAGCTCCGCCATGCCCCATATCCCATCTGGGAGGTGCTACAAGGCAGTAGAGCTGCTCAGCCCCCCTCCCCCAGTGCAGACCAGACAGGGGTGGGGGGAGCTCCCCAAAGTCCCCTCTGGAGGAAATGGCAAGTTAAGGATGTGCAAGGCTGGGGCGATGTGTCTGACACCCTCCCGGATGGTACTGACTACCCCAGAGTGATGGGCCTGGCTGCTGTCTCTCCAGGGGGCTGTGGATTGCCCCATCAGATGCTGCTTAACAGCCCTTTCAGCCTTTTCAGAAGTTTAATTGTTCAGCCAGACATCCCTTCCCCCGGTTTAAATCTATATGCAAAGTCCCCCCAGCGCCTCTTCCGGCTCCCTGCCAGCTCCTCCCCACTCTGTAATCCCCTCCCAGTCGGAAGAGAAAGAACTGATACCAGGAACATTTCAGGATTTTGCAATGGGGCGGGGGGGGCGCAGACTGGGGAGGGTGTTGGAAGCCCAGTATCATGGAGAATAGTAACAGAGAGAAAGCCGGGCTAGTCTGTACACTATCAAAACAGAAAAGCAGGCCAGTAGCACTGTAAAGACTAACAAAAGAATTTATTAGGTGAGCTTGAAGAAGTGGCTCTGTCCCACGAAAGCTCATCACCCAATAAATTATTCTGTTAGTCTTTAAAGTGCTACTGGACCGTTTTTTTGTTTTGATCGTATCATGGGAGGTCTCCTATGGGTGCTCTGTGCATCCAGCAACACAACCCTGTAGGGAAGACACACAGGCAGGATATACTGCATCCCCCTATGCGCTTTAACCCCAGCTTCATGTACGGCTTCGCCCCCACTGCAGAAACGCTGCCAGTGGGGCACCTCAGCTGGTTTGCAACCCACACACTTTGCCCACTTCTGGGGTGCAGCGCCCCAACTGTTCACCAGCCCACAGCAACGCTGCAGGTCAGAAGCAGCAGAGGCCCAAATCAGGAAGAACTCAATCGAACTGTGATTTAATTGCAGCCAGGGAGGTTTAGGTTGGACATTAGGAAAAATTTCCTAACTGCCAGGGTGGTGAAGCACTGGAATTAATTGCCTGGGGAGGTTGTAGAATCTCCATCACTGGAGATATTTAAGAGCAGGCCCAGCTAGATCTACCCTAGGCTAGAAAGTCAATTTCCGATACACAATTCGAGCTACACCATTAGCGAAGCCAGAATCAACGTATCACAACTGACTCTCTTACCTAGCGTAGTCCAGGGCTCCTTAGGCTCACGCCGACATCCCTCACACCAGGCGATAGCATTGAGTACAGGGGTCACCAGCCGAGCCCCCAGAGGTCGATTTCGCTGCCTCTTAACACGTGCGGCAAAGTCGAACTCTGGCAGATCGTCCGGTAAGTATGGATTAGCCCTTGGACAAAGGTCCAGCAGGGCTCCTGTAGACGGCGGTTGGACTCAGGGCCTTCTTGAGGCCGCTTGCAGTTCTGGTGTTCTGCGAGTCTAGGATTGATCACACCTCCAAGTTCTGGCCCAAACTCGCCAGCCGGTTGGAGACTCAGGCGAACGTCTGTGAAAAGAGGAAAGGGGGAGGGGGAAGAACACCCAAAGAGCTCATTAAAAAGGAGCAGAGATGAAGGTGCGGCACCATGTGCGCCTCTGATGTCACCACGTGCTAATTCGTTCCCGATTTACCATCCCCGGGGAGGATAAATTCACAGGCACACGCCCCCACCTGCTGTGAGATCAGCCCTCCTGGCCAGAAAGCAGAGGCAGACAAGCAATTATCAGACCCACCAGCTTCCCTGCTGCTTCCCTGTTAACCTAGGCAGGAGGGGTGAGCGGACAGGGCACTGCACCAGGGCCCCGGGGGAGCCTTGCGCTGCCCTGGGGTGGGAGCTGGGGCAAATCACTTCCCCTCTGCTTCCTTCCTCCATTCGTTAGAGTTCAGGTTCCTTTCGGGCCTTGTCTGCACACAGAAGCTCTCTCACTTGGGTTACAAGCGAAGGAGGAGAATCCTCACTCGTGTTGATGCAGTTGTTCCATTACAGAAGGGCCGTTTCCTCCTGTATGGGAAGCTATACTGGTGTCAGGCATTCCCCTATGTGTTTGTACAGCCCCTAGCGCAAGACTGGCCTGATCTCCGCTGAGGCCTCTAGACACTACAGGTGCTTGTCATTCCAGCTCTAAGGGTCCCTTTGCTCCTCAGTAGAGTTCTTACAACCAGAGACGAGCCAGATCCAAACTGGGAACTCCTATTAGCGTGTGTCTTAACGTACCTAGAAGCCCCAGCTGATTCTGGGGCCCTATTGCGCCCAGCGTTGCCTGGATCTCTTTCAAAAGGACCGAAGATGAACTCAGATCCCAGCTCCTGCGTTTCTTCTCTGGCCACACGCAAGGCTTCTCAGCAAGTCCAAACACACTGTCCCCACTGGCAAAGCTTTGCTACAGCTGAGCATTAGTGCTGCTCATTGTGGAGAACGTTGAGCAGCATCATTTTAACTACCTCCCCGATCCACAGCCTGCCCCTGGTGGGCATGGAAAGCACTGGGCCATGTCAGAGTCCAGGGAAGAGTGAGTGGACCCCAAACTGGGACTGTTTGAATAAACACTTTCCAATACATAGTACAGGTTAAACCTCTCTGATCTGGCGCCCTCGGGACCTGACTGGCGCTGGAGGAGAGAATTTGCCAGCCCACGGGAGCTCGGTATTGTCTAGCAGCATCACCAACACTTCTGCTGGGCTCTTAGAAGACATTTAGGGGTAAATAAATAACAGCACAGAACACGGAGAGCCAGGACTGGTAGCTGGAAACAAACTTTGTTGGACCATGGGAAACCTGGCCCCACCCATGACATGTGGCTGTCTGGCTAACTAAAATGATGCTGCATTACAGATGTTGCCAGATGACAGAGTTCCACATTAGCTTCAACTTGTAGCCGTAAAAAGAGTCATCAAAATGTTATGGTTCTTCTATGCTTGTATGTGTCTGTATATGCACAGATCAGGCTGTATCTAGAAGTATAAACCCCTGTGTGCCTGTAAAAGGCCATATATTTATATGTGAGCCCATATCTAAATGTATAAGCCTGCATATGCAGGTAAACGTCCCCAGCTACCTGTACCTATGCCTGCAACTCTGCGAGCACTCCCTCTCTGTGTCAGTATTCTCTCTCCAAACCAATCTTGCTGATACATACAGGAAATGGAACAGACCAGGGGAGAGGTCAAATTCAGTGGGTCTTGTCCCTCTGTAAGATCTCTGAGTCTATGGACCAGAATCCCAGCGGGAAAGAGTAAACACACCTGGGGGCTGGTTTCTGTTGGCTCTCTGCAAGGAGAAGCATGGGAAGGGCATGGCATTGTATGTTAATGGAAGCCTAGCTCTACAGGCAAGACTGATAAGATGCCAGCTAAGGGTAGAGCCATAGAATGGGTGTCCCCATTCCACATTCAGGTCTATAACTACCTGGCTAGCTTAAGTTTCAGAGAGGTAGTCAGATTAGTCTGCTCAGCAAAAACAATAAGGAGTCCTGTGGCCAGTGGTTCCTGTAACCTGCATGCTTGGCCACCATCCAGGAAAGATTCTAAAGCCACCCAGCTGATTAGCAGAGCACCCACTGCCACCAGCCTGTGTGTCTATGGGTGGTGCACATCCACACATGCCTCAGTGTATATCAAATTTATTCTGCACATGGATGGGAAAAATTGGCAGAACACTGCCTGTGGTGCCTGCCAGACTTTCGCTGATGCCCAGATAAATTTGTTCATCTTTAAGGCGCCACAGGACTTCTCACTGCTTTGGCTGATTAGTTTACGTACAGGCAACCTTCGACCTCAGTCACACCGGTGTATGTCGTTTGGCACCGAGGCCATTGACGCTTTGAAGAACACGACGTGAAAATTCCTCCTGCTTAAGTCGGTCAGAAAATGGAAAATTAGCTGAGCCTCCCTCCCAGCAGCCTCTGCGGCTCTGTCGTATGCTGCCCAGAGGGTAAAATGGACTTTGGCTTAGGGTCATGTCTTGAAATGTTGTTTAAAATGCTTTAAACACCTGGTGCAGTCAGTGAGTGGTACATCGGGATTTAAAGGGTCACATAGGCAGTCCCTATCCCCCTCCATTTACGTGGTTTCTTAAGGGAGAAAAGTCCTCATTATATGTCATTTTGCTGTTAGTTGCAACACTCCAGTCCCTCTCCCGGATGTACATTGAGGCCTTCCTGTAGTCAGGCTTTTCCAGGAGCTGAAGAAGGGCACTTGCCCAGGCTCACCCAGGGGTGACGCTGGCTTCCCAAGTGCCAGCTCAGTGCTCGATCCACACTTCTGGAGAGGCACCATCGCAAGAGCTTAGAAGCCTGTGTTGTAAATCTAAAGCTGGACCCCATGTTCACATCAGGCAGGTCTGCCCCTTCGTTAGCTCCGCTGTTTTTTCTTGGTTGGAATGGGCTTGCTTGACTTGCTGGTGTTACAGTGAAATGGGATGGACTGGTTCCCTGAGCTACTGACGAATTCATCTCAAATTCTGCCCTTTCCTATTGGACAGAATCCCATCTCTTCGTGGACAGGGCTGTAATGTGTCGTTGTGTGTCTCAGTTTCCCTCTGTGTAAAACAGGGACAATTGCACTGATCCGTGGCAACCCACAGCTTTGCTGAAGCAGTGTAGTAGGCAAAAGCCAGGGGTTCTTAAGCAGCGGTGCACAAAGTGAGCGGGGGGGGATGAAGTTTCATAAGGTGGTGGGGACACGATCGGCTGCTGGGTCGCAGGCTAATCCCTCCCATTAAAAGTGCAGAAATGTGTTACTATTTTTATGTTGGTGTATTCACATTTACAGGCCTTTTTCACATGATACAGCCTTATTGGCTTACACGTGCTGGAAGGGGTTTTTTAATATGAACATAACCAGCATGCCACCAGTTTGGGTGACAGTGGCCAGGTGGGGAGCAGGGGGCTGCTAACTGCAGGGATGAAAAGTGGGGCCCAATGTAAAAAGTCTGTTCACCCCCGGGGCTCAGGCCTTTTTTAGCCCAACCTGGTCCCTGGGCTCAGAACATGCACCACGAGGTGCCAGACACAGGAGCTGTGACGATCCGGTGACAATGACGAGCCGCACAGGTACAGTGGCAATGGCACCCGCAGGGCTCCTTAAAGTAGGGGGAGGACTGGCAAGTCACAAAGGGGGCGGGGGGGGGGAAGGAGGGTGCACAGTTGGGCAGGTACAAGCAGCCTGTTGTGCTGCCCCTGCTCTGTGTTAAGCGTGTCCGGTTTCCTGAACTCGGTGGCCCTTGCTGGGTGTGCAGGAGGAGCCGGCTCCTGCCAGCGGCGTAGGGGTCTGCGTAGGGGATGGTTGAGGTCATGGGGCTGATGCATGTTCTGTCACTCCCCTCCCCCCCGCTGCCCTGCCCCAGCCTGTGACCGGGGCGCTGCCTTCTTTACGCTGGGCTGCTGTGTCCTGTTGACAGCAGTCACCTTTTAGCCACGGCGACTGGCATTTTGGCCAGAGGTGGTGTGATTTTCATATATATACACACAGCTAGACCTATACAACTGTGCAGGGGCAGCTGTGATCCTGGCGCTGGACATCAGATAGCCGGGAGCCTGATGCTGTCCCCCCCGATAAGTCATTTCAATTTTGCCGTGCCTCAGTTTCCCCACAGGCAAAAGGGGGGGGGCCTGGTTTTGGCACGCCATTGTCAGTCCTGGAAGTAAGTGAATATTCCTTCAGCTGGGTGGGGGCGAAGGGGCAGTGCTGGTGTACGGCAGCATAGGGCATTTGTAGCTTGGGGGGGCACAGTTTACCCCCCCCCCGCAAAATGGAAGGCTGAAATGAATGTAAAGGGTTCATCGGCCTTTTGCATCGGGATGAAGTTCACATGGACAGCCCCCTGTCACGTGCGAGCAAAGGCCCATGGATGTCCAATGGCTGGGTGAAGCACCAAGTTACTCTGGCTCGGCTGATGTTAATCTACGTAGCACTGCTGATTCCTAGCTGTGCTGACAGAGCTACACCCACAGACCCCAGCTGAGAATCAGGACGAGAGGAACCCATGTAAGTACCACGGTCTGGAGTGACAGTATTTTCCCAATGGGAAAACAAGATACCTACCTGGGGCTGGCCTGAGATCAGGGATCCCTCTAATTTGTTCCATCTGGGGCAGAATACATTTTATTATGAGCACCAAGGCATGTGCAGCTGTGCACGACCATGAGAAGCATATGGTTCCGGCTGTGAGAGCTCTGCTAATCAGCTGGGTGGCATCTGACTCTCTCCTGGGTGGCCGCGCAAGTGCTGAGCTTACAGGGAACACTGGCCAAGGCCCCCCTCTATATCCCATATGCAAGGCCGGACCAAGACCGCCAGTGCCCACCCATGCAGGGTTGGACTGATCCAAGCTGCTTTCCTGAGCCCTCTCTGCTGAACAGGGCTGGTGTTGCTGCTTGCAAGCTCCTCCTGCACATTATGTAGCACCTGTCATCAGCAGATCTCAGAGAGGCTTGTATCATTATCCCCATTTTACGGTTAGGGTAAACCGAGGAATATACCACTACTGTGATTTCTTGTGGCATCCCACCAGTCTGTCTCCTCCTGGTGTCTCTTGGCCTATACATCAATTGCAAGCTCATTGGGGGCAGAGATATATTTTCGTTCTGTGTTTTGTACAGCTCCTAGCACTGCAGGGGCCTGCTGCACAGGTCCATTGGACACGTTCCTGATTTATGTCAGCAGCAGTGAGACCAGAATCAAGGCTGGCACAGCTGTCAGGAGCAGAACACACCCTGTCAAATGCACCTGGGTCCATCACATCAAGTGAGCACTGCAGCCCAGAAACTGGAATTTCTGCTCTATGAGAAATTCCAGCAATTGAGGGGAGAAAAGGATTCCTCTTCAGAAACAAAAACCCCAAAGTTAGGAATTTCCCACCCAATGAAAATTTCAGCATTTCTGATTCAGGGCTAGAGGCTGAATCTCTCTCGTCCGTCACCCTCAGGACCTGACCGGTGTCGGACAAGAGAATTTCCCGGCCCACAGGAGGCCAGTGCTGTCTAGCACATCACCAACACTCCCATGGCTTCCTGGGCTCTTAGAAGACATTTAGGGGTAAATCACAGCGAAATAACAGCCCAGAACACGGAGCACCAGGACTGGTGGCTGGAAAGAAACATTATGGGACCGCAGGCAACTTGGCCACAGCCATGAGAAGTGGTCGTCTGGCTCACTACGGATTTCGCTGGTTGAGAGAGGTTCAGCCTGTATCAGGATATTTCACTCCCTCAAGTAAGAGTCAGCTGGAGGATTTGTCTGGAGACAGTGAAGTGGAGGAGATTTGTAGATGACTGATGCTTCAGTCAGAGAACAAGCGTTTAAGTCGAGGTAAAATCTCGGTTTCGATGCTGCAGAAACATTCTACTATAACATATGAAAGGTCATATATGGAACATGTAATATGAAATCTAATTTAATATTGAAGTGATATTGTAATATACTCACAAAAGACAAAACAAAACAAACACGAAAAAGCAGTCCAGTAGCACTTTAAAGACTAACAAAGTAATTTATTAGGTGATGAGCTTTCGTGGGACAGACCCACTTCTTCAGGTCATAGCCACACCAGAACAGACTCAATATTTAAGGCAGTCTGGTGTGGCTATGATCTGAAGAAGTGGGTCTGTCCCGCAAAAGCTCATCACCTAATAAATTATTTTGTTAGTCTTTAAAGTGCTACTGGGCTGCTTTTTTGTTTTGATAGTATATAGACTAGCACAGCTCCCTCTCTGTTATTATCCAAAACAAATACAAAGTGAGAAAGTCCAAATACAACCTCTGGAAGTTACTGAAATGAGAACATCAAGTAGGAGATTACTTTGAACTGGGCACGTTCCTCCACCTCCTTTCGATCTCCACAAACTGACACTGGAAAACTCACCCGTCCGCGTTTTTCCAACCAGGTCCAGAACTGAGCGAAGCTGTACCTAGACAAGCTGGCAGCTGGGGCTGGGTGAGCAACAGGTGTAAATCCATGTAACTCCGGCTCTGTGCAAGGCTGGGTGCTATTAATAATAAAGCCAGTACAATCCATTGACGAATGAAATCCTGCTAGGCAGCATGGCCAAACGTCTGGCAGAGGCCGAGGTCTGATGCAGGAAATTCAGGACTGTGAGAGGATCGACCGGGGGGTTGTTGCTTTATAAATCACTTTGTTCCTTTTTTCACTAGTCAAACAAAATTAAAAAAAAGAGAAAAGGTCTAAAATCGTCTCAGGAAGAAAATAAAAAGATGCCATCGGAAAAATTTGCATCTCATTTTTGCTCTGAAGCCAGCTCTTACGTAGCGGTTCAGGGAGGCATGACAGCAAACCGCAGCCTGGCAGAGCTCAGCCCTAGCCACCTGGCACGGACCCTGGGGAAAGAACCAACCCAGCCCGCTGGAAATAGCCACACAGTCATCACACATGTAAACAGGCCCCAGCTATGTCCAGAGAGAGAAACCCAAGCCGGAACCTGGGCACTGCTGTGCGTGTTGCACACAGCCTGCGGCAGTCTGGGGTCACTCAGTTGTGTTGGTGCCCACAGCAGGGTTCCCGCTGATGTTGTCCATCTATGGGCGGAATAAATTTTGTTTTGTGCACAAAGTCCTGTGTGGATGTGCACCACCAGTGGAAACACAGGCTGCCGGCCGTTGGCGCCCTGCTAATCAGCTAAACAGCCACTCAAGGGCTCAGCTTACAGGCAACATTGGTCCACAGACTGGTACATAAATACATACACGATAGGGTCGATCTGGCGTCGATCAATGCCACACCAGTTTACACTAGCAGAGGATGTGGGCCTGTTAGCTTTACAGACAGGCATGGCTGTCTTTGCATCACTGAAATGCAGCCAGCTCTGGGGTGGAACAAAACAGCTCCTTAACAGCCATTTAAGGCAGGAAGAAGAAGGGATCCTCCACCTAAGAAGCCCTTGACTATAGTCTCAAGGTGTTGCATGTGCAGTCAGCTGGAGAGAGGTAGGAAAGGCCCTAACACTGGATGCTGCAGACTCAAATCCAGCTCCTCTGCCTCCGCAGAGCTGCCCTGAAGCACAGAGCCCCAGATGACACACCTGAGACAGGCAACTCAGGTGACAGCGGCCGATTGGTTGGGAGACAGACGCACAAGGGAGCTGCTGACAATGGATCCCACCACCATTCCGCTCTCAGCAAGGAGGAACGACTGTTCCCTTGCGTGGGGTGTGTCTGCAGTGCAATCAGACACCCCGGGCTGACTCAGGCTGGGGAGGGAGGGGGTTAAGAGCTTTTCATTTGCTGTGTAGAGTTTAAGTCTCCGAGCCCTGAGACCCTCCCCTTGTGTAGGGACATAGAATCCAGGCTTCAGCTAAGCCTGACCGGTGGGCTTCCCTCTAATTTTTTCCACCCACGTCTGGCATAAATTTTTTTATGTGCGCCAAAGCATGTGTGGGTGCGCACCACTGGTAGACACACAGGCTGCTGGCTGTGCGTGCTCTGCTGATCAGCTGGGTGGCTGCACAAGTGCTCAGCTTACAGGGAACGCCACAGGCCATCTATATCACAGTCAAACAGCCCTTAGGCCTGAGCCCCATGAGCGCAGTCAGTAGCACAGGCCAGCTGCGGGTGTCGGATTGCAGCATGGACACCCCAGCTGGCCTGACAGAGTCACCTTGGAGCTCCTTGAATGGGCAGGAAGTAATCCCACAAGGCTATTGTGCCAGGGAGGCTGGGGCCAAGTCACAGGATGGGCTTTGGTTGTGCCTGGCATATCTTGGGAAGTGGGGCTGTCACCAGGCCAGGTCCCGAGCTCGTATAAATCAGCATGGAACCACTGAAGTGACTGGAACTGCACTGAATCTCCCTGCACGCTCTTGCCTTTGGGCTGTCACCATGTGCATCTCATCTACTGGAGAGGAACAACCTTAGCCCCCAGGAACCCCAGTCAGGGATCTCCTTTGTGCTAGGTACCATGCTGACCTTCACTAATCCCAGTCCCTGCCAGACAGAAGAAGGCAGCAGCTTCATGCATCTGCCGAGTCAGTGCCATTCCCCCATTTTACAGACAAGAGACACTGAGGTGCAGAACAGCTAAGTGACTTGCCCAAGGTTACGCAGGAAGCCTGTGGCAGAGCAGGGAGCTGGAGGAAGGTCTCCCAAGACCTAGTGTAGTGCTCTAACTACTTGACCATCCTCCTCCTCCTCCACTGACCTGCTGTGGGATTGTGGGTGAGTCACACCCCCCATGCCACAGTTTCCTTCCCATCCTTTGTCGGGCTTGTCCGCGTCACTCGTTGCGACAGAGGACTGCCTTTTACTAGGCATATGTACAATGCTTGGCACAATGGGGCCCTGATTCCCATTTGGGGCCCCCCGTGGTACTGCGATCTGCACAATCATCGAGAAAATAAAACAACAGTCACGACCAGCTCTGGTGCTATTGCTCCCAATGCAGACGCATTACCATCTCCCTCTCCCTTAGCGCTGCATGTGGCAGGAGTGAGGCTGGCGGAGGGCAGCGATGGGTGATGGGGTGATCCCCCACATGGCACACCGGGGGGGAAGGACCCTTTGTGTGGTATGCACTCCCGGTAACCCCTCTGCACTAGGGATGGAAAACACCCTGGGGAGAGGCCTGTTTCCAGCAGCACACGCCCTGTTCCTAAGACCACGGCTCCCCCAGGACGCAGAGAGCTGGCAAGCAAAGCCAAGGGAGAGTCTCGGAGGGCAACCGTGTTCCTCTGTGTCTACACAAAGACCAAGCAGTCCTGTGGCACCTTACAGACTAGCCTACAGATGGAGAGTGTGTGTGTGTGGCTGGTGGTGGCGGCCCCTGGGGGAGGCCATCAGACATTAGCTGTAACCCCCGGCCCCAGCCCCCACCTCTGCTCCGCCAGCAGCATGTACTGGAGTCAGGTCCCCCGCCGACTCACAGCTCTGCCTGTGAAGAGGCATTGTGGATTCAGCGCGGATACCCTGAAAGCAGGCAGCTGTTCCGCTTGCCAACGCCCCCCCCCACATCATGCTGGGGAAGGGCTGCCAGCTAATTATAACATTAGGAAATGGCAAATTATTCAGGTCTGGGGCTTACAGGTTGACTCACCCGGAGTCTGTGTGAATGCCACCTCCTGCCTGGCCCCTCCCGCCTGGGAGCACCAAGCCAGGCCCTGGCCTCTCTCAGAGACAGGAGCCTTCACATTGGATCAGGAAGGGCTGGGGAAATAAGGCTCTGAAATCTATGAACCTTCATCGGATTTTGGGGTCTCTGGCCAGAGCTAGCCCTGGCAGTTCGGAGCTTAACACTGTCTGATCAGACCTTCGGCCTCGGTCTGGGCAGCCTCTACCTGCCAACCCTCCCTTCTGCTGGAGTTGAGAGGTAACTGGCAGGGCTCCCTCTATTTTTTTTCCCCATTCAAGGGCAGAATAAATTTTGTTACCTGCAACAAGGCCCGTGTGATGTGCACCACTGGGAGAAACATGCAGCTGGCTGTGGGTGCTCTGCTAATCAGCTGGGCAGCCCCTGAATCTCTCCTGGACGTCCACCCAAGGGCTCAGCTTACAGAAAACAGTGCTGGCAGGCCCTGTGCAGCTCCTTGTCCTCCTCATTTCAGCCCCTGGCCTGGTGATCAGTTGGACTATTAATACATTGGGTCTCACGCCTTTTTCTGCAGCGAGGTGAGCACAGGCGCACGGGGGCAGAATTCCGCATGGGAAATCCAGCCGCACCACCTGCGTAAATAACCCGAGAGATCGTGCAGTAGCGTGACCAGCTAAGAACCTCTGATGCTCAAATCCAAAAGATGTTACCTCCCGTGCCACGGTTAAAATACCACCTGTAGAGTGTCTGGCGCCATGGGGGCTTCCCCTAGAGGTCTGCGCTCCAAGCTCGGCTCTCCTGACCTTGGGAGATCTAAGGAGATGACAACTGGGAAGATTGCACAGTCCAAGGGGCTTGGACTAAAGCTGGGGTCAGGCATAAAACGGCCCGTGGGCCGCAAGCAGCCCAACAAGACTTTTGACCTGGCACACGGCCCATCCCAACAGGGCCCAGAATTCCCCACCTCCTGCAGCACCCCAGCTTCCTGCCCGAGGTCATCACCCAAACCCTCTGTACCTTCTGCCTCAAATCAAAGCTCCCTCCCAGACCCATCACCTCTCCCCCAGGTCAGCATCCTCTCCTACACCCCTCCTGCCTTCCCAACCCTGCACCCCAGTTCCCTGCCCTGGTCACCACCCCTCCTTCACTCAGACCTTCACACAGAGCACCCTTCTGCACCCACCCGGCATCCCAGCCCTGCCTCCTCCATAGCAAAGTACAGCCTCTGACTAGATACCAAAACCATAGCGCGGATCCCCCGTCAAAAATGATTGCCCACCCCTGGACTAGCGGGAATTAAAAAATCAGCATTGTCCATAGAAAAACCTGCAAAAGAAGCAAGTTCGGAATCTCATCTCTCTCGCCAACAGGTGCCGGTCAAAAACCAGACACTGCCTCGCCCGCCTGGGCTCACAAAGAGAGCAAACATCTTCATTCCACTTCAAAACCAGAGCCGGTTCTTTAAAAGCACAGAAAAGGCAACCAGTGAAAGCTGCTTGATTTTCGGTTTTACTTCATCCTCTCTTCCTCCTCTTTTCATTTCCACTGGTGGCGCAAAGACTCCGACGGGGACCCGTGTTGGTCTGTAGCTTTATAAATAACAAGCAAGCCTGTAGCGCCTTAGCATCCACCAAGTGTGGTAGGGTGAACCCACGAAAGCTCCTGACCTAATGCCTTTGTCAGTTGCTAAGGTGTCACAGGCCTGCTTGTTATTAGCAGTAGCTGCGCAGAATAGGACATATGGAGCGGGGGGACCAGAAATGCACGAAAAGTGGAAACGTGATGAGTAATTTCCCCTTCCCGCCGGCTGCCCCACCCAAAACTTCAACAGCACAAAAAAAACACTCCCGTGGAAAATACTTTTTTCAGACAAATAAGCCATTTCTCCCCCTCCCCACTGAGCCCATATGCTGCAATGAGACATTTTGGGCAGCAGCACGAGAGCCGGCTGGTTTGGAATTGCGACTGGACACCCTCGTCTCCTGAGGACCCAATGCCTGGGGTGAGCCCTGCCTGCCTCTGGCTTTCCTCTGCCTAGGAGAGATCCAGGGGCTGCCCAGCTGATCAGCAGAGCACCCACAGCCGCAGCGTGTTTCCAGTGGTGGTGCACATGCCTGGGTGCACATAACAAAATCTATTCTGCCCGGATGAAAAAAATCACAGGGAAACATAACTGAAACCACCCCCCAAAGGCTGAGAGACTGGGGGTGGGGGGTCATTCACCTCAATGGAGGGGTGAGCCCCTTTAGCTCATTCCAAAGCAAGGCTCTGACTGAGAAACGAATGCCAGCCCGTCGCAGGAAGATGACCAAACCGAGAGGATCATACGCTGTCTTCTGGGAAGCAACGTGCCCGCTGCAGGGGGAGCGGAGCGGGGAGAGAAATGCTACGCTCCCTTGCCAGGGACAAGTGCAGAGGGCTTGTGGGCTAGTGGGGCCCAACAGGGACCCACCTTTCCCACCCCCGAGAATGCTGGACCCTCACCCCACAAACGCTGGGTCCATAAAAGATATTACTGCAGCCGACTTCTCTCCCCAATGTTCCCTCCCCCAGCCCCTGCTCCCGGCAGCTCCCTGCAGCCACAGCACTGCCAGGAACTTGGGGCTAACGCCTGTGAAATTAACCTGTGAATCCCACAGAAGCTCTGCCCTCTCTTCCAAGTCAGCTTCTAGCACAGGGGTGGGCAAAATACAGCCCGTGGGCCGGATTTGGCTTGCCAAGCCTTTGGATCCGGCCCCTGGCCCATTGGGACCCTCAGGCAGGCTCCCTGCTTGCTGCAGCCGCAGGCTGCTCCAAGCAGCCGGCTGCTGGGGCCACATGTCTCCGGGCACCGTGTGCTGCTTGCAGGATGCAGGGGGGAGAATTCGCAGGCTACTCCTGCGCCCAGCACAGTCCTCACTGCTCCCATTGGCTGGAAACTGGTCCCATAAGGTCCAACCCTCTGCACCCCTTCTCACACCCTTCTCCCCTCTCCTGTTCCCAGACCCCTGCGCCCCAATCCCCTGTCCCAAGCTCCCTTCTGCACCCAACTTCCATCCCAGACCCCGAGCCCCCTTGACTGCTTACCAACATCTTGGCATGCCCCCCCCCCACCTCCACCAAAAACGATCACCCAGCCCTGTCCTGGCAGCACTTGCCCTGGGCCTGCTTCACCTCTGCAGCAGCAGAGGGGACCCTGGGCCAGGTGATACCCTGAGACTGGGTCCCTGGCTCCAGCTCCTGGGGGGGTGTCCCGGCCCGAGCGGGGAATGAGCAGAGGGAAGGAAGCGGGTCTGGTTACCGGGCAGGAGGACAGCTTGCAGTGTAAATGGAGAGCACCCGGAAGAAAAGCTATTAACATATTTCAGCTGGTGCCATCCAGAAATGGCCTAGACAGGGGCACCATTTCAGGGGGTTAACCCCTTCCTGGCTCCAGTCCGCCAACTCCCGCATCCAGGCACTTACTGGGTCGCCCCTCAAATGCCCCGGGGGGGGGCAGAATTTCTCAGCCTGTGCCCCCCTCCCACTACTGTACCCATCCCCCTCCCAGTGGGGATAAGCTGCCACAGGACTCCAGCCCTTTGCTGAGACCTGCTCTCTGGTCCTGCAGGGCAGCCCGTCTTCCTAAGTAATCCAGCACAGCACCCCAGCACCCGGCTAAAGGCTGTGCACACTGCTGCCCTCTGCCGGAAGAAATCACAGCCGCCCCTGTGTGTCGGGCCCTCTACAGCTGACAGCTAGCGGTGATTCACCTTTCATTGAATCGTACAGCGCTAGAGCAGGAAGGGACCTCCAGAGGTCATGAAGTCTAGACCCTGCCCTCACAGCAGGGCCAGGCACCATCTAAGCGGGATGAGCAAACTTTTTATGTGCCCCCCGCAACCTGGCTAATGGCTTCCAAACTGACGTAAAGTCGGTTGTTCAGATGAAAAAAAACCCAAAACCCTTTTGGCAGGTGAGAGAGAATAAGGCAGTTGCATGTGAAAAGGCCACGAATCGGGCTATCAACGCGAATACGCCAACCCAAACCGTCACATAGTTCAACATTTGTAAGGAGATGGACGAGCCAGAGACCCAGCCGCTGATCGTGCTGCGTTGGGAAATTTCATTCCCCCTGCACCCCTGGCCCCCCACCCCCATTTTGTGCACTCTGATCTATATCCTCCCTTCAGATACGTATCCACCTTGTCCTCAAATGTCTCCAATGATGGAGTTTCCAGCCCTGTCCCCCTTAGTGCTCAACCACCTTGATAGGAGATTTTCCCTAATGTCCAACCTGAACCTCCCTCCCTGTGATTCCAGCCCAGTGCTTCTGCCCTAAGCTCATTTGTCCCCCTCCTCCTTGGAACACTTTCATGGAAGCAGCCGCAATTTGGCTTCTTGGAGCTGGCAAATCTGATGCTGCCCTGCAGCTGCCAGCCTGGTGACAGCCAGAAGCTCCTAATCTTGCCCATCACACAGATCTTGCCCATCACACAGCACCGTTCATACCAGAGGATCTCTGAGATCTGTGCCAACTGGCTCCAGCTCTTCCCCTAGCTCAGGCATTCCTCAGGCCCCTTATGCCTCCCAGCGCGGAAGGCTGCAGCTGTTAGGACCAGCTCAGCTGCCTTCTCCAGCAGGTTAGGACAGGAGGGGAAGAAGAATCCCTCTGCCCCGCTTGAGACAGACAGGGAGGATTTCTGGGAGGCAGCTCTGCCATTTGGAACGCAGTTGGGGCACCCCGCAGAAGAAATCTCTTGCAAATTGTGAGGACGGGCCTCGTGAAAGACCCCATATGGCCAATCTCGCACCTGGAGAGAATCACCTCTCCCACAGCACAGTGGAAAAGCCATGTTACACTGGGCTCGTGGCAGTGCTCCCTGTAAGCAGCCTGCCCGCCGCCAGCAGCATGTTTCTACTGGTGGTGCACATCCGCACCTGCCTCAGATAAATTTATTCTACACGCGGATGAAAAAAGTCAGAGGGAACCCTGGTTCACACAGCTCTTAGCTGGCAGAGCGCCCCCTACTGAATAGTCAATGCCATTCCCCACAGCTCCTTGGCAGTGCAATTGGGAGCCATGAAGTGGGAACAAGACTTCTAGGCCCAGCTGTCTGGGGCTGTTATCTCCTATGGAAACCAGACGAGGAGCCGTACTGCCTCTGCGGCTGCAAGGCTGTGCCATTTGACAGTGGGAAAAGCCGCGCTCGTGACGGTTCCCATGATTCTTGCATCATTGGGTATTTTCTTAAAGCCCCAGCTACTGGAGTCCTGTGAATATGACTCCCCTTGCTTTTTTAGATAAAGGAAGTTCTTCACCTGGATGGCTGGCGAGACAAGCTTGGAAATGAGACTCCCACCCCTAAAAGCTCAAAATCCAGAGGGCAAATACACAGAACCCCTAATTTTTGAGATGCCCTGGATTTTAAACCGAATTCCAGCTTCACCAGGGGCCAGACATAGTGTGTTTACAGACTTGGGCTGGGCAATGTTGGTTCGTAGCCTAGATCCCAATGGGGCTAAAGGAAGGAATGGCTCCATGATGGCCCCTTCTCCCAGGAACCATCAGCCAATAGGCACAGGGTCATGGCCCCATGCTCAGGGTGGCCCCAAAGCCCTGATTCTTGAAACCTCAAGGAGCAGACAAGGGTGGATCGATCCACCTGCCCCATTCCATACACTCCCTCGACGCTCTGGCACTGGCTCTGCCTAGCGAAAGGCCACTGGCTGACCTAGCAAAGCTGCTCTTAATGATCTTACCCTGCAGTTTGCATCCCACGTAAGCCATGCATTGAAGTCTGGGCCAGTTAGTCCCCAGTGGGTCACTGACAGTGATGTAATCCCATGGGCCTCCAAAGGGGTTATGCCTGATTTGCACCAGAAAGAGGAGGATCAGGCCCTTGATGATGTTAACCAACGTCTTTCCATGGTCTTCAGGGGGCTTTGGCTCAGCCTCAGAGGTATGAGTCTCTTGCTGGGAAGCTTACAAGCCAGCCTGTCAGCCTCTGTCTCTTTCATGGGGGATCAGGAGCCTTATGGAATCGTTACCAGGGGTTCCACTACATTTTTCCATCCATGGGTGGAATAAATTTTGTTACACACACTGAGGCATGTGCGGACATGCACCACCCATAGAAACACAGGCTGCCGGCTCTGGCCGCTCTGCTAATCAGCTGGGCGGCACCAGAATCTCTCCTGCACAGCCGCCCATGTTCCCTCTAATCTTTTACATCTGGGATGGATTCCCCGCCCCTCCAGCGCAGAATAAATTTTGTTACATGCACCAAGGCAGGAGCGGATGTGCACCAGCCATAGAAACACAGGCTGCTGGCTGTGGGTGCTCTGCTAATCAGCTGGGTGACCCCATAAGCTCTCTTGTGCGGCCGCCCACGCACTCAGCTTACAGGGAATGCTGACCACCATCCTCCAAACTCAGGACCCTCCTGCCCCCTCTCCCTGCTTTTCATCCTCCAGTGTCGGTTGTTTCCCGGGCTGTGGGTTCAGCCACGCTCCATAGCTCTAAGGGGTCCATTCACGCCGACCACCTGCCTCACACAGGCTGGAGGCTCCTCACTTTGGTTGGTGCTGAAGCAGAGCTGCTAGCACAACATCCTGGCTTGATGCAAGCGATGAAGAATTCACCCCCTCCGAGGCGAGCTGTTCCCGTGGTTAATTTCCCTCGTTCACCACTTGCGCCTTCTTGCAAGTCAGAATCTGTCTAGCTTCACTTTCCAACCATTTGGTTTCATTAAGCCTTTTTCCTGAGGGCCCAGACGCCTCCACCATCTCCTCCCCGCCAAGCAGGAGGGCCCACGCTTGCCCCTCACTGGCTGCTGGCTGCCCCTTTCCCAGGCTGCGTGTTTCCTTTGGGTGTACACCTGGCCTCTCACACCCAGGAGCTGTGCGTTCACAGCCCACTTATGCACCCACCAAAATGTAAAGCTGGGGCCGACATTAGAAAGCAGGGACGAGAACAATCGCGCGCACGAGAGAGTGAGTGGTCTCACCACCAGGGAGGTTTAGGGAGGTTGGTGGTGCGCAGCTCTCAGGAAACTGAAAGAGGCAGAGACCAGGGTTCCCTGTCAGCTGACCACAGGGGCGGGCGCCCAGGAGGAATTCTGATGCTGCCCAGCAGACTAGCAGAGAGCCCACAGACAGCAGCATCTGTTTCTATTGGTGGTGCACGTGCCTCAGTGCACATCAAAAATTTATTTCACAAATGGAAGGAAAAGATGACAGGGAATGTAGGCAGGTGCCCTGTTGTGGCGATCCTGGAAAACCGCCTCCCTGGCCGGCGGTGTTCAGCCGCAACCAACCTGCTGAGGTCAAGGCAGAGCCAGCGTAAACACTGCAGATCTATTGTCAACCCGAGCAGTCCTCCAGCAGCTGTCCCACAATGCCCCATTCCCCACGACAGTCAGAGGCACAGGTGAAATGTCCTATACCCTGGTCTAGTCATTGCTAGGCTCTTCACGGCTTACAGGGAATGCTGGTGTGCGTGTAAGGCAGACCCAGGGGAAATGGTGGGGCAGTCAGGGCAGATGGACCCTCCAGGTGAAACACGGTGGCACGGGGAACCTGCACGGCGGTCAGTGAGGACGCAGAAGATACTCACGGACTTTCCGGGTTTCCAGCCCATTGTGCTGCGGTCAGACTGCGGCCGGGTTAGAATGCGGGGGCCGTATGTTTGGATGTTGCGGGGGAGGGATGAACACGAGATCGGGTCCAGCTTCGCCCCCCACCTTCCAAGCATGGGGTCAAGGGGATGACGTGCTTGGAAGGGATCCAGGCCTGAGCAATGGCAGGAGAAGCATGTGTGACAGCTTGGCTGGGGGCGTAGGGGGACGGGCGCCACATGACCCCACTTCCCTGGAAGGAGGGGGTCGGGGAGAGTCTGTCCTGCACTAAAGGCCAGTCAGATTTCAGGTGCCGCTGTCCAGAAGCTATTACGCTCCTGGGAAAACCCGCTGACTCCTCATTCCAGCGCCCCCGCCCTGCCACGCACCCCACACCGCCCCCAGGGCCAGCTAGCCAGGGCAGCCAACAGGGCACCCTCTCTTTTTTACCTTCCATGGGCGGAATAAAGTTTGTCACATGCAACGAGGGCTGTGTGGATGTGCACCACCCTTGGTACCATAGGCTGCCAGCTGCAGGCGCTCTGCTGATCAGCTGGGCAGTACCTGACTCTCTCCTGGGCGGCTGCCCCAGCGCTCAGCTTCCAGGGAAAACTGCTGCTGCTCCAGAGCCCAGACAGCACCGGCCTCGAAGCACAGACACGGCCTTAGCTACACAGGGCCGGGTCAGGGCCGCTATGCCCTGGCTGGGTTACACAGCTGCACTACCGTCCCCTCGCACGGCCGTGTCACACAAGCGCCCTCCCTCTTTGACCCCATGTGGCGCAGCTCCGGCTGTGCGCTGCGCCAACGCAGGAGCAGGCGGCCAGCGGCGGGGCGGGAAGAGAGGCGCTGGGCGTCCATTTCACCCCCTCCCCACCCGCCTCTCCCTGACCTCCCGTCTGAGCCCTGTACGACGCAATTTGCTTCAGTGGGAAGGAGATTTTCTCTGAAAAGCCGCGCTCCCCTCGCAAGTGCTCCTGGGGTGTCTCCAGTCCCTGTCTGCCCGGCTTAGCGTAACTCTGCAAAGCCAACTCTCTGGGCGGATGGCCAGGGGGGCTCCTCTTCATCAGAAGGATTAAAAGGCACGGAAGTGATGGGTGCCGACCGCCAAGGCAAGCTGGTAAACACAACATGTGTTACATCTTCTGACAAAACGCAAGGGTCAGAGCTCCTGTCATCGGCTGATGCGCCAGGGGCCTGGGGAGTGGGGGCGGGAGAGGGAGAGAAAGACGGAGTGACAGTGGGAGGAGGGGGAGAAAGGAGCACAGCGGAGGAGCGGAGGAGCGGTGCAGGGATGCTTAGACCAGGGGTGTGCAAAGCGGGGGGTGTCCCCCTGGGGGGGGGCGTGAGTTTCATAAGGGGGCCCACCACCATCGGCTGCTGGGGCTCCGGCTCATCCATCCCATTAAAAGAGCTGAAATCTGTCCCGGGTTTTACGGCGGTGGATTCACATGCACAGACCCATTCAGGAAGTTCTTCCATCCTACCGACTTATTCCCTTACACGTGCCAAACGGGGCGTCTTCCCGCACGACCATCACCCAACTTCCCGTCGGTTTGGATTCCGTTAGACAGGCTGGGCCGGCAGCTCCAAGGAGGGACGAAAAGTGGGGCCTGATGTGAAAGTTTGCTCACCCTGGCTTAGACAAAGGGGGGGCAGGGTTGTACGCAGAAGTGAGGCACAATCAGGGCTCCCCTGAATTTTTCCCATCCGTGGGCAGAATAAATTTTGTTCGGTGCACCGAGGCCTGTGCGGATGTTCACCACCAGTAGCAACACAGACTGCCGGCTGTGGGCGCTCTGCTAATATCCTGAGCAGCACCCAACTCTCTCCTGGGTGGCCGCCCAAGCGCTCAGCGTACAGGGAACACTGGACACAAGTACAATGCACAAGGGCCGGGGGGTGGAGTGATGTGCACAGAGCTGGGATTAGAATACTGGTGTCCTGGGACACCAGACAGTGCCCTGACCGCTGAGCCATACTACCTCTCCAGCAGAGCAAGCATGGAGAAAGAGGCCTCCTAGACAAACCGCCCAGGGGTTATAACACGGAGAAGGAAAAACGCAGGCTGTGGAATAGGCAAATCCTCCCAAGGGTGAGCTCCCAGGGCGCACGACTCTCCCTGTCCACTGAAGGGCAGAGCATCTGCCAGGTTTATGCAGCCCTGGCGGAAGGACTGCAGGGGCTGCTCCTGGCCTGGCCCAGCCCTGCGGGAGGGACAAGAGGGGATCTCGGCTTTGGCCTCTCTGGGGCATTCCTGGCCTGACTGCGCAAAGGCTACTGGGAGGCTCCAGGCTCGCCAAGGGCAGGGACCATGGAAAACAGCACCCCCTGCCCTCCTGGAAACACACGGCTCAGCAAGGAAGAGGCAGCAGCACAGAAATCTGTAGAGCCCGAAATGCGGGACTCTGCCCTGTGATCCCCACCCCCTTGCAGGTCAGCGGCTGCGGATCACACCTGCGGCTCTGAGGTGTGGGCCCTTGTGAACAGGAAGGCAGGGTTGTTTCAGACTCTGGCTAGGCTGCAAACGGTTCGCCAGACACCCCCAAGGCAGGCTCACTGTGGCTACTGCCTCGCACCTTATTCTAGGGCCATGAATGACGAGATCCTGGGGTGATCTCCTGCTTTCTCAGGGCCCCATCCTGCAGCCACATCACTGGGCCCTGCCAGACACTGCAGGATTTCAAATCTATTACCACTGCTCCAACTCCTCCTGCTGTCCCCTGCCTGGGCCACGTCCCCACTTCGGTCTCATCTTGCTTTGCAAGTGCCTGTGTCCAGCATTCCCTCTAATTTTTTCCATCCACCGGCAGAACAAATTTTGTTCTGTGCACTGAGGCATGTTCAGATGTGCACCACCCATAGAAACACAGGCTGCCGGCTGTGAGCGCTCTGCTAATCAGCTGAGTGGCACCTGAATCTCCCCAGGGTGGCCGCCCACACTCTCAGCCTACAGGGCACACTGCCTGTGTCATCCACAAATTCCACCACAGCCTGACGTTACCCACACAGGAAACAAGAGCTCACGGGTGGCCCCAACACGAGAGCCAGGGTTGTCCTTTTGTTCTGGGCCAGTGCAGCACCTAGGCAGCAGAGGAATGCGAACAGAGGAGAGAATTCTGAGCAGCGGGCAGAGCAGCCGGCCCAGCACACTGGCTGCACAGCCTCAGTTGGGGTTTCTGCAGCAGTTGCAGCTGAGGCTGGAGGACCAGGGAGCCATGCTGGATTAGGTACAGGGTGCATCCCCCCCACACCAGGGCCAGCAGAGCAGGAAGCACAAAGGGGCCCCTCGTGAAGTCTGATAAATGACCAATCGAAGTTTCTTTTTCTCCAGGATTGGAAACGCAAGACAAGTCCAGCCCCCCGGCTCCCTGCCCACCCGCAGGCTGCCGTCTCAGAGTGCCACCGCAGAAGCGCGGGCTTTTCTCCCGCAGAGTTGGCTGCATCGGGGCCGGCGCTCGTGCCGAAAGGGGTTTTGCATTGTGCTCTGCGGAAGCGTTGCTGGCTGAGCTGACGGACTGTGATCCCGGAACGAACACTCCGGCGACGGGGGAGCAGGGAGAGGGACGGGTCAGCTCCTAAGCTTGTGAATCAAGAACGCCAGCCAAAATTGCTCAATGGAAAGGGGGCCGAAGCCACCCTGGCCAGAGATGAGCGGGGGCGCCCGTCTCAGAATGCCAAGCGTGTCCCCCTTAGGGAGGGGTAGTTAAAAACCAGTGGGGGAGTTTGGCTCAGGAGAGATTCCAATGCTGCCCGGCTAATCAGCAGATCCCAATGCTTGGTGTTGTGCTTCTACAGGTAACGTACATCGCACGTAACTATTATCCTGCCCCAGGATGGAAAAAGCCGCATATGCATGGAAAAGCTGAGCGTGGACATTGGCCAGGACACCTGGCTCTACTGGGGGAGCCTGCTTCAACTATTTGCTGCTGTCCAAGCTAAGTCAGTTGTAAATTGGTAGGGGCTAGGGACAGTGATACATTGCAGAAGTTGTACAGCACCTAGCACCTACAGGCTCCAGCTGCTACTGTCATAAGAAGAAACAGTTTCAGCCAGATTCATCTCAGCAACTGGACGTTTTACAAGGTGAATAATTTAAATTATGCCATTATTCCAGGGCGCTGAAGAACTCCCTGCTGGGCACCACTTCCCAAACGGAGCCCAGCTCCCAGGAGCCAGGGGCTGAGCCAAGCCCCTTACAGACAGGTTGGTCTCTCAGACTTCGGTCAAGGGAAGGTCTCAGACCTTTGGCTCCCACAACCTCAGAACACTTACCTCCTTCTGCCAAGGGTCATTAAACCCTGATTTAGAAATAGGGAAACTGAGGCACGGCACTGTAAAGGGATTTGCTCAAGGTTAGCCGCAGAGCTGGACCTAGAATCCAACTGTCTCTAGTCCTGCGAGCTGGCCACTAGAGTACCTCAGCAGCGGGTAACTGAGGGCAGAATCTGGCCCAGTCAATTCATTCTTCCCTAGCTGAAAACTAGACCCACTTTTCTTAATCTCCCCTTTCACCAAACCAGCTGCAAAGGTCCCAGTGTCCCCTGGCCACAGCTGGCTCTGGCATCCTGGTCTCCCAGCTCCCCAGCGTGCTTTAACCAAGTCCCTTTGCTTTGTGGGAACAACGTGAGGGACATCCTGTGACCTGGGCCAGGCAGAGGTGGGAACCATATTCGTCTTGTCCTCAAGTCAGGCACACAAGAACCCTCCCCCACAGCCCTGCTGCCATCAGCACCCACCGAGGATTGATACGTGATCGCAGAGCCGCTGGCCTCAGGGACTGCACGGGACCATGCGCTCTGCTCCTCGAGTGGGGAGAAACCAGGCAGTGGTCTGTCCCAGCCACGGTCCCCAGCCACTGGGGGCCGCCAAGTGACTGCCCCTCCTAACTTTGTACAGAGCTGGGCCCCTCCATCCCTCCCTCCCGCCTGATACCATTATCCCCATTGACAGTCACATTATAATCACAGGGCAGTGGTGTTGGGTGGAAAGGGCAGTCAGTCCCCCTCAGCCCGAGCGTCCCAGGTTCTCTGCAGCATCCTCCACTGCAGTTACACACCCAGCACATTTCTGAAGGTCTCCCGGACGTGACAGCTGGAGGATATTTCACTTATAAGGATAAAAGCTGAGATTCTGGAGCTCACACATCAGAGATGTTCTGGTGGGCGACAGCCTGATACGGCCCAACCTGTGCACTGGGGCCAGGAAAGCTGCAGAGTGACATGAAACTGATGTATTGCCCCTCCCCACTACACCCAGCACCTGTCGTCGGCCAGGTCTGAATCTTCTCCCTGGACGCAATGCTTAGGCCATTGTCACATGAGCTGAAAGAACAGCCCCTTTGGCCAAGAGCAGCAGGGGGCTGATACCCGGCATGCGGACGAGCCCCAGCACTCGCTGAAGTAGGGCTCGGCAAGCAGAAGAGCCATTTTTTTCCAAATTCGGTAAAAAACTCAACAACTCGAGAGCCGCGCTGCATGGGAATACCAGACAGTCCTGAATAGCAAACGTCAGACCGGACCCTTTGTAACCCGTTTCAGGGAACAGCGCCCACACGAGGGTCTGTAATGCGATACGTGTTCACTGCAGGCCGCTCACAACCTTTCTGCGTGTTCCCTCTCCTCACACTTCGCGTGGGTGTTTGTACCACTGGCTTCCCCACTTTCACTCCCCAAGCATCTCTCTCAGGGGGACGCTAGACTCTGGACTACTCTGGTTTAGTTTTTGAAATCGCTGTCCAGCTGCTCTGCATACATAACCCGGTTCTACATTACTCATCCATAAACGGCTTTCCTTGCCTCACGGCCTCTTGAGTTGCCACAAAACTAACCACAGTTATGGTACTCGGGCTACTTCTACGCTAGCCTGGACATTTGGCCTGCTCATGGTCGATCTTCCGGGGTTTGGTTTTGTGCGCCTGGTAGGGATGCGTGAAATCGACCTCTCACCGGTTGCAGTTGCTGTTAGATGTTCACCGTTTAGCGAAAATAATCAGGAGGGTTTTTTTCCACTTTGCAGCTATAGTGTTGGGAGCCACAAAGACGTACGTAAAGAGCCGCCTGCAGCCACGGAGCCACAAGTTGCAGACCCCTGCACTGAAGGATGAACATGGTCTGAGCCAGTCCTGGGCTTCGATGCAATATTAGTGGTGCCATGCAACCAGGGCTAAGAAGCCAAAGCTCACAAGGCCACCGACCCCTTCAAGCAGGGTGGTATTTAACAGACGCTAAACCCCATGTTCTTTGCTGCTGAGGTCAGAGCTTTCAGGGCACACTGTGCCCCACTCTCATGCTGCCTTCTGCAACCACAAACATGACTACAAACTTGGTTTTCGTTTCAAAAAGCAGTTGTGAGATGCTCCTGCAACCCCAGGACTCCAGCGGGTGGGGCTTGAAGACGTACGTCTAATCTCATCGGCGCTGGCGGAGCCGAAGCAAACGTTCTTGCATTGAGAACAACAAGAAGGCTTGTGGCACCTCACAGACTAACAGATACATTGGAGCATGAGCTTTCGTGGGCAAAGACCCACTTCACCAGACGCATCGTGTGCTCCAAAATACCGGTTAGTCTATAAGGTGCCACAAGACTCCTTGCTCTCGAAGCTACCGACTAACACGGCTGTCTGCCTGGTTCTTGCGTTGCACCCCCACAAGGGAACCATGCACGGTGGCCAGGAACCTGCCTGGGCTGTAACCATGCAGGGAGAACAGGGAGGCCCCTAAGCCAGACCCACCCAGCGCTGGCACCAGGACAGCAGAGAGGCAGTTTGCCTCTTCCTTATTTGCAGAGGCGCTGGAGCAGTTTGTACGGTGGGGACGCTGAGAGCCACTGAACCAAACTGCAAACCCAATGCGTAACAGAAACCACTTCCAGCCAGTACACCTCTTTCCAGCCAGTGTTCCCTGTAAGCGGAGTGCTTGCGCAGCTGCCCAGGAGAGATTCAGGTGCTGTTTGGCTGATTAGCAGAGAGCCCGCAGCCGGCAGCCTGTGTTTCTAAGATGGGTGCACACCTGCAAACACCTCAGTGCATGTAACAAAACTTATTCCACCCATGAAGGGAAAAACTAGACAGAACGCTGGTTCCATCACTTATGCCTATTTGGGGACCTTCTAACCCCCCGGCACAGCTCTTGGGAGCTGCCCTAATATCTCCGCCCCCTCCAATGACTCCTGATGGAGTCACAGAATGGCCAAGGCGAAGATCTAGCCAGACACACCCCCTGCGCTCGCTCCATCCCAGAATGCTCCCTGAGGCTGGGCATGGCATGCAAGCCCCTTAAAGCCATATGTGTCAGTCTCATCGGCGTAAGGGGGCAGGAGGTGTGTGTGCCGGGGGCGTGGTGACGGACACACACAGAGAGGAGATGGAGCCAGGGGTCGTCTGCGGGTGCATCTCTGCACCCGGATGTACAAAATTCACAAGGGAAGTTTTACAAAACAAAATAAATATCCCTGCTCCCGCCAAGCTGCAAACCAGTCCGTTCCTCACTGCTGGCGAAAGCAACCGCAGCGCCATGGGAAACACGTGCTTCTAACCTGCGCCCAGTGGAGAGATCGGCTCAAAACCCAAACGCCACGCCCCAGACTCCCAGATATCCACCCCAATACACTCAGTCCACCCCCCTTAACGTAACTCCCCCCCCCCCCGACCCCCGCAGCCTGGGCTCCGCTCGCTCCATGACAGCGCATGAGGGGGACTTTCGGAAATCCAACGTGACAAATGATGCCTCGCGCGCGTTAATTGATGTGACGCGGGGCTGACACCGCCACCGCGGGAGGGGCCGGCGCTCGGCCAGAGAATCCAATCACATGTTAAAAATAGGTCGGGGGGGGGTGGGGAGAGGAAGCCGGGTTAATTTCGGCAGCTAGTTAAAAGACTCTGGCCCCCAGCTAGAGAATGCTTAATGCACGCCCGGGCGGTGACATCGGATCCCACGGCCAGCGCAAGCGGCGGGGGGTGAACACACAGCAAGCCAAGCAGGCTGCGGCACACGCGGGCTGGGCTTCAGCTGGGGAAGCTGGCAGGGGACCCGATTAAGCCCGCAGATCGCGGTGGAGTTAGGGTCCCACCTCCACCCTGCATACCAGCAAAGAGACTTTCATGGCCCCTGTGACCACATTTGCTGGGCAGCCCACAGTCTGTAATGGATTTAACCTCCCGCTACCAGGCTGCCCTCTAATTTTTCCGTCCATGTGTGGAATAAACTTTGTTCTCTGCAATGAGGCCTGTGCGGATGTGCACCACCCATAGAAACACAGGCTGCTGGGTTGGGGGCGCTCTGCTAATGAGCCGGGAGGTATCTAACCCCCCTCCTGGGTGGCCACCCAAGTGCTCAGATTGCCAGGAGCACTGCCCACCACCCCCAGGGAGCAGGGCAGGGCTGGGATCCCCACTTGGCAGCTGGGGACCTGCAGCAGAAAGAGGCTAAGTGATTTGACCAAGGTCACATGGGGCATTTAGCCCACCCCACTCTTTTAACCTTCCCAGCTAAGCCTGCCTAACTTGTGCCCATGATTGCTAGGAGGGGGGCTGGTGGACACCACCTGCTCCAGCGAGGGTAGTCTATGGCCTCCCACTTAGCATAGCTTTAAGTCGATGCTGGCCTGACTGGACCCAGTGCCAGTGTTTCCCATAAGCTGAGCGTGTGGGTGGTCGCCCAGAAGAGATTCAGGTGCCACCCAGCCGATTAGCCGAGCGCCCACATCCGGCAGCCTGTGTTTCTATTGGTGCTGCACATCCGCATGTGCCTTGGTGCACATAATAAAATTTATTCCACACACAAATAGAAAAGCCCAAGCGGAAACCCTGCCAGGTGCCTGTTAACGTTATCAGGGAAGCACCGTAAAGAGCGGCAGGAGGTGGGTGAGAACCCACCTGCTGCAGAAAGGCAGATAGAACTGAGCCCTGAGCATCCCCCACCATGTGCCCGGCCAATTTCCCAGCACTGAGGCTCCAGAAAACGTTCCCCAGAGAGACTGTCCAGAGCCAGGCTGCAGGGAGAGGAGCCTGGACCGTCCATCGCGGCTGTGGGGTGAGCACCCAGCCGGTGTGTGACCGGGTAGCTCTCCCTGGGGAGCCTTGCTGGCTCCGCTGTCAGAAAGGGTCACGGGGAGTTCGCCTGGCAGAGACACAGCCAGCCCCGTCTGTTGGGAGCACGGTGCCGGGGGCTCCATGCAGACAGACACAGCTGCAGCACCCCGAGAGGAAGACCCGGCAGCTGAGGAAAGCTGAGTGAGGGACAGGGCTCCCTGAGGGAGCCAGCCGGCCCATCTGGCCAGCCTAGGAGAGAAGGCTGCGCCGGAGCTCAGTGTGAGCTCCCGCTGTCAGTGGCTAAAGGAACTAGCCAGTAACTCAGGAGTGCTGAATTCCACTCCGAGTTCTGCCACCGCCTGTCGGGTCCCAGGCTCAGAGACACAACCATTAGATCTAATGACTTCGGGCCAGTCACTCTGTCTCTGTGCCTCGGGTCCCCGTCTGTAAAATGGGAACAATAATGAAACACAAAGGTGCGAGGGACAGGTCTTGGGGGCAGAGATTTCGTACAGCACCGGGGCCTGGCACTTAGCCATGGGCTCTGGGCCCGATGGACATGCACACAATGGCACACGTCTGCTCAGGGAGCCTCCAGGGAGCAGAGAGTCGCCATTCTCTGTTCTCCAGGACCCTGTCACGGTGGGGAGACAACCAGGATTTTGCCAGATTGGTGCCACGCAAGCATATGGGCCAGGCCATGTGCATGTTACCAACGGTGTGTCTCCCTCACCCCCCCTTGCGTTGCCCTACACAGCCCAGCTTGGCACTGGTGTAAATGGTGCTACACCAAGCGGGCAGCGGTGAGCCACACCCTGGGGCATGAGGGGCAGCTCGGGCTAGCGAGAGGCCCCCTGAGGGGCCCTTCTTTGTCTCAGTGGGCCACGAGATTGTCGGAACCAAGACGGTCTCTGGGGACAGGGTCGGTTCCTCTCCGCGCCGGCAGGCCGAGGGTTTGTGGGGTGCCCACTGAACCAGAGCAGGGCTGCGATTGGCTGCAGACGGAGAGCATGGCTCTCACACTCACTGTCACACACCCCACTTCCCGGACGCTGGCTTTATGTGCGTGTCACCTCAGTGATACTCGCAGGAAAAAAACGACCTGGGCGGAAACCACTGGAATCCAGCGACCCTGCGCGTGGGCAATGGTGAACAAAACGCCCTGTGGGGCACACGTATTGCCCCATGCCCGCCATGGCCCAGGTGTGCACCTGCCCAAGCAGTCCGGGGGTGGGGGATACAACCTGCATCTGAGTGGGGAGAGTAGATGCTGGATGGAGCACCAGACACTCTGGAGGGCAGCTGTATGGGCCAGGCAACTACTAGGGTCAGCCTGGGCCAGAGAGGAAGGAGGGGCCTGTGTTTAAGGCATTAGCTCACAACTTGGGACTATCTGGCTCTGCCACCGGCATCCTGCATGACCTTGGGCATGTCACTTAATCACCATGCCGCAGCTCCCTGCCTGCCCAACGGGCACAGAAACGCAGCTCTGCTTCCCAAGGAGCTTGTGAGAGGCTCAGATCCAAAGACAGCCAGTTGGAGAGGGGTGCACGCGGCGAGAGGCCCAAGTCCGACTCCTCTCTGCCTCAATAACCCGTCAGGAGCCACGCCCAAGTGTCGCAACACATCACACGCCATCCTGGCTGCTCAGCTGAGCAGCGGCCAGGAGCAGCTGAGCGGAAGAGACAGTAAATGGCCCAGCACTTGATGCATTTCACACCCCTGCTTCGGATGGCAGACTCAGTTTTACCCGACCCCTCGGGCCTACGCCACTAGCCTCAGACTTCGCATGTCTCGCGAGGGCGGGAGGATTCTGCGTGGCTGGATGGTCTCTTTCCCCTCTCCTCCGGTTGCCCATCCGCAAGCTGGTAGAGGACTGGCCCTTTTGCCACTAAGTTGATGAGCTGCTGTTGCAATGCAGTGGTGGGCCTGAAGCTGGGACAACATCTGCTGTTGCATAACTGAGCAGCATTGGGCCAGGTTAATGCTTGGATGGGTGACTGATCAGAGACAACTGAGGGTAGCCCAGTAGGAGGAGCTTGGAATTTGTAATAACTCTGGTCTCTTCCCTGGTGGTGGGACAAGGTGTGATGCTGCTAGTAAAGTCCAGAGCTCTGCAAATCCAGCTGATGGAAGAGAAAGGCTCCAGATTTATGCCAGTCTCAGAGAGCGGAATCTGGCACTGTGTCTTCCTAGACTAGAGACAGCAAATAAAAACTCCTGGCAAAAAACTGCTCCCCTGAGTAAGGCCCTGGCTGTGCTGTGGGTAACTGCAGCTCGTCTACCTACCTCCCCTGGGCAGTTCCTATCCTGCTCTTCCTGCCCCATCATGCTGAGCTGCGGATTGCCACCCTAGAAGTGGCGGCATGTAAAGAGAAGCAATGCCCCTGTTAGACAGCCTGCCAGCAGTTTCCAAGCCAATCTCCTAATGCTGCTTGGGAGGTAAGAAATCCTGCCCCCTGCATGAGACCCACAAGTGACATGGCTGGCTGACAGCGCTTCTCTATCCCAAAAACGGTTTGCCCCCAGCGATGGCTGGGAGGGAGAAAGAGCAGGAAACAGAGGAGAAAGGTGATTGGCTGAGGTATGTGCAGGGGCCAGAAAGTAGATCATGTGGGAACAGACCCCCATGCCAAGCGGGGAACTGGCTGTGAAGTCCCCAGGAGCTCAGGAAGGAGCCGGTGGGGCTGGGAAGCTGGCTCTGGCCCCACCCTAAAGGTAGCTGAGCAGAGAAGCTGCAGAAGACAACCCAGCAAAGCATCTGCCAGACCGCAATGAACGAAGGGCACTTTTCACAAGACTACTTTGTGTTTGCTGCATGGGACGATCGCAGGGCGTGCTACACACCTGGGGCGAGATTGTCTCCATTTCACAGACCGCAACAGAGACAAAGGCAACTTGGCCACCCTTAGGGTCCCACGCCCAGGTTATGCCACAGGCGACACTATCTCCCAGTGCCCCAAGGCGGACATAGGTCACACCAGCAAAGCCGCATGTTGCACCCGTATTACGTACTGCAGTTCCTGCTCCTTCCCCCACTGAAAAGGCCACACAGGTGCCAGCCGAAGTCTGCAGTGGAGAGCTGGCTTAGAGCACTTTGAGTTCCATTGTGCCCCCAGCACACACATGGAGCGGGGATTCCCAGCGGGAGCCAGTGGATCCATGCAGCCTGCTAAACCCAGGAGCACAGCCACACATGGGTCCTCTGCAGGGACCAGCCTTGGGCATGCCTGGGACTCCCACCCCCAGCTCCAAGGGCAGCCGCCTCCTATGAGCAGTGGGACTGAGTTGTAACCCTGCTGCACTGACTAGGAGGTGGGGCAGCACATTGCTGGGCATCGGGAAAAAATCCAACACCTTCCCAATTTCTTCCACAGCTGAATGGGGGGGACATCCCGGCCATGGGAGAGACGCAGGCCCCCACAGTGCTGAAGCCTCCCCAAACCAAGCCGCAGGGGCACTGTACATCCAGCCACCCATCAAGGCAAGAGAACGAAACCAGAAATCTCATCCCCAGCAAACAGTTCCCAACTACTCAGCAGGTCCGGGAACCTCTGCAAAGAACCGCCCCCCTCCCCGGCCCCCAAACCAGCTGCTGCCGCTCAGGTGCCACACAGCACCGGGCTGGGCAGCCCCCAGGCAGAGCAGCTGCCTCCTCTTTCTGTCTGGTTCATTTCCCATTTTTCACAAGCTCCCCCACCTCCCACAGCAAGGGGCTGCAGTCACACAAGGAGGCACACGGCCAAAGCCTACTGACATCCAGGGAGGCCGACACCACTGATCTGGCCAAGCAGAGAGAGAGAGAGGGTGCGTGTGTGTGTGTGTGTGGGTGTGGGTGTGGGTGTGTGTCTGGCTGGTGCGAAATCGCTCTCTGAGAGATAAAACACCCTCTGATGTTTGATGTGGGTGACCCCGAATTTAACCCCACTTACTGCTCGGGAAAACGTTACCCCCAACACAGATCAGCTCTGACAGCCGAGAATGGCCCCCCCGGCTGGAGCTGAGCGCCCGGCATTGTCCGCTGCGGCAGAGGAGAGCACAAGAGGTGGGTCGTGTGTGCTCATGTCACCGGGAGGTCAGGCCTGTCACCCCCCTACTGCAAGATCCCTCACCCCGCGGCCCCAGCCTGCTCTCGCCAGGCTCTTTGGCAGGATCGGAGAGGCCCCCGAGCTCTCCCTCCTCCCGGCTGCACCGCGGCTGCTGCAGTTTGCACATGGCAGCCAAGACCGGCCTGGCTCTACGGGTGAGTTGAAGGACCATCTTGCGCTGGGCCCCCCTGGACTTTGGGGCCTGGTGACATCTGCGGTGATGCTGGCTTGCGCTGGCTCTAGAAACTCGAGCACCTCTAATGCCAACAGCTGGAGAGAGGTGGCTTCAGAGAGCGCCTGTGTAGGCTGTGCCGGGTGGCAGCTGCGGCCTCTCAGCACAGCCAGCCGCAGCCAGCAGCGACCAGCAGCAGCTTCTCATGAGCTGGAGGTCGGGGCCTCCCGGGTGCTGTTCTGAGCTCTGCAGGGGAGCGTGGCCTCATGGTCATCATGGGTTTCGCCTGCTTTCTACCTCCTCGCCCTATGTTTCCTCCAGGCCTCAGAAGCTGCAGTAAAATCGCAGCCGTTCATGACCCAGCTCGTGTCCTCAGTCAGAGTGCGCCCAGCCCAGCTAGCGACAAGCACAACCAGGGGCAGCGGTGGGGGTGACGGCCTCGGGGGGAAATCGATCGCGGGAGAGAGGCAGGGGTCACTGGAGCGGGTCGATAGGGATGCCATCGGGACAGCTTGGTAACATGGGTGAAGTGAGTTTGATGGGTCTCGTGCACCTCCTGCCTTGCGCTGGTTTGGCATCGTGGGCAGGGACCGGGCAGCCGCTAGGAAACGAATCTGCTCTCACCTAGGAGTCAGGGCAGGGCAATGCACCCTACCTTGGACACTGGGCAAATGGTTTCATACCCCAGGGGTATTTAGGCATGTGCATATGCTTCCCCACCCAAGAAATGTCTCTGTGCCCACCGCTCCACACAGCACGCTGGGGTAGCATCACCCCCTGACACCCGTCCCCAGCAGGGTTCCCTCAAATTTCTTCCACACATGGGTGGAATAAATGTTGTTCTATGCAGCAAAGACTGTGTGGATGTGCACCACCAGCAGAAGCACAGGCTGCCGGCTCTGGACGCTCTGCTAGTCACCTGGGTGGCACCTGAATCCCTCCTGGGCGGCCGCCCACCCATGTGCTCAGCGTACAGGGAATGCTGCCCCACAATCATTCCTTGCAACAACAGATCTTGACTTCATCCAGCTGGGTCTGCAAGGGGGTGAGGAGGGCAGAGGCGTAACTGTCTCTGCTGGTTACCGGCGTTCCAGACACAAGAGAGGAAAGAGGCGACTGGGACCGAGTCTGAGTGTGATGGGGTTCTGGGGTCCCCCAAGCTCTGCACCCTGTCCGCAGGCAGGAGAGTCTCTCACTCAGCAGGAAAACAGCAGGTTTATTAGCCGACAGGACACAGCATTGTACAGAGGAGTCAGTACAGCAGGCAGAGACAGCCAGTCCAATCCATGTTGGGGAGAGGAGGCCCCGAGGGGCCCCCAGAGCCGGGGCCTGGCCCCCTCCTTGGTCTCTCTCTCCCTCAGCCCAGACTAACTGCTTCCAACTCCCAGTTCCAATTCAAACCCCTCAGGCTCCACCTCCTCCTTTGTCTGCAGTACAAAGGTGTTACCTGGTCATCAAGGTTACCCTCAGCAGGAGCCCCACACCCTCTGTGAGCCACTCACACACACACAGGTATCCCCCACTCCATCACACTGAGTTTGAGGAGCACAAGCACCTTTCCAGCAAAGATTTCACCGTGCTCGTCCAGCAGAAGGCAGTACTCTCCCACCCCACCGTTCCCTGTAAGCGGAGCGCGTGGGCGGTTGCCCAGGAGAGATTCAGGTACCACACAGCTGAGTTGCAGAGCACCCACAGCCAGCAACCTGTGTTTCTATGGGTGGTGCACATCCACAGATGCCAGTGCATGTAACAAAATTCGTTGTGCCCATGGGTGGAAGAAATTCGAGGGAACGCTGCTCTCTCCCTACTCCTCAGCCACAGGACTCTCGTCCAGGGCTTCTCAGCTGGTTCTTCCAGACCCACCAGCAGAGTCACAGGCAATCGGGGCAGGCGCCCTTGGAAATCTGATTCCAGGCTAAAGCAGTGAAGCTTTCGCTCACCCCTGGCTCCCTCACGCACCAAGGTGAAGTTTCTTGGCTGACTTCTCCAAGCCGCCAGACACAGGTCACCAGCCTGGGCGGCGTTACCAGGGACACGTTTACGACAGGAACGTGAACATCCCCACCGCCGAGCGGGAGCTGGGCAATGCCGCAGTTGGGCACTGAACGAGCTGCTGGGGCGGAGTTCAACCCCCAAGCCCCCGAGCCCCAGACCGGACTTCCTCGCTGCAGCGATTCGGGGTTCTGGGCAGATCTCAGAGCACGGCTTTGCCTTTCCCACGGGCCCTGGCTGTCCTGACAGCAACGGGAGCACTGGGCTGCCTCTGCAGAGTGTAGAAGGGGCAGAGCCAGCAGATCTAAGTGGGACTGGCTGATGGCTGGGACGGGCAGATGTGCCGGGCCCTGCTGGAGAGAAGGCCCAGCTCCGGGGCCGACACAAGGGTGGGGGTGCCAGGCAGCTAGGGAGGGATGGAAACCTGGGAGCAGAAGATCCTCCAGCAAGGGGCCCAAAGAAACAGGGCGAGGACGTAAGCTGAGGCTTTGAGTCCAGGTCTCCCTGGCCCAAGGCTGACGGCTTTCTCTGCAAGGCAAGATGGCCTCACAGGGACAGGGTGCCCTGTGGGAAATCTGGATCCAGGGCCTCTGCCTGGTAAGCTGCAGAGAGCGGGGTGCTCAAAGGGGCGGGGTGGGGGGGGCGCAGTGATCAATCGGCTGCTGGCTCATCCAGCTCATTGAAAAGGGTGACCGTGGAAATCTGTGGCTGGTTTTAGGTGGGTGGCTTCACGACTGATGCCCAGCGCTGTTACACCAGCAGCCTTGTTTTCTTACACCGCCGAAGGGTTTTCTTTGCATATGAACAGCGGCGAAAGCTCTGCTGGGGTGGGTGACGTTGGACAGGTGCAGGGAGGGGGAGTGTCTCCTGACTGCAGGGCCGAAAGCCAGGCCTGACGTAAAGGGTTTGCTCACCCTGGCCGAGACCACTAGGCCACCGCCAAGAGCGCGCCGGAGATGGAGAGGAGTCTGGGCGCTCGTGGCCAGGGCCAATGCTCTGCACCCCCATTCCTGGCTCAGAGGAGACCAGAACTCGGCGCCTCCAGCACCTTCCTCCCGTCCACGTGGGCAAAGGAGCCGCTTCACTGCTCTCTTCTGCCATAGGGCTACCACTGCTCCGGGGAGCACTGATCGGACCTGACACAGCCGGAGGTCCCAGGGTGAGCTCACAGGCTGTGCCTCTCTCACCCCCTCCTCCGCCTGTCCCCGCAGGCTCATCAGCACCTCACATCCCGGAGAACGTGCTAATAGGAGCAACACGTTCCACTTTCTCACATTAGTCAGCGGAAGGGTGATGGATCCAGGCGGCGATGCCGCAGACCGAGGAGACGGGCCCACGGCTGCTCCCCCTCCTCCTGCATCAGCCCCATCCCCGCTGCCGCACCGCCTGCCTGCTTTCTTCCCTAGGCACAGGCCTGGCCTATGCAGAAGATGCTGGAGCAGAAAGAGGGGCCAGCGAGCTCTCAGGGGATCCAGTGGGCCTGGGGCTGGCCGAGGAGAGGCCGGTGCAGCACATGCAGAACTGTGAACGACACCCCATAGGGCGGGGGCTGCTGAGGCTGACTGATAGAAACGCCTGCAAAAGGTAGAGCAGCCGGAGAGACAGACCATTGGGTGGCAGGGGGGGTTCTGAAGTTGCCCTGAGCTGGAGGAGAAGGGGAAGGACAGGAGGGGTTCAGAGGTTGGCAGTGGGAGGACGAGACCTCCTCAGAGCTCGCATGGGTGGGACGGAGGCTCCTCTCTGTTACACCAAGGGAGTTAGCCATGCAAGAAGCAGCCGACCCTTCAGCAAGGGGGAGAAGGCAGCAGACTGAAAAGGGGGATTGTCCCCCCGGCCCGATGTGAGAACTTACTGCCACAGGATACCACCAAGCGTTGCACCCCAAGAGTGGCCTTCACAATCAACCAAGAGGCTCAGATGTTGGGGTAAAGGGAAATAGCCAAAAGAACGGCCAGCCTGGACCAGGCCAAAGATCCTTCCAGCCCAGGGTTCTGCCTGCTGACAGTGGCCAAGGCCAAGGCCGGGTGCCCCAGAGGGAATGGGCAGAACAGGGAATCCTCGAGTGACCCCTCCTGTCAACCATTCTGACAAACACACTAGGGACCCTGGTCCTGCCCACCCTGGCTAACAGCCACGCAGGGGCCCATCTGCCAGGCATTTTCCTAGTTCTTTTATGGACCCCGCTAAAGTCCTGGTCTTCACAACATCCTCTGGCGATGGCGACTGTGTGTCGTGTGAATACTTCCTTTGGCTTGTTTCGAAGCCACGGCCAGAGCAAGGTATCCCGAGTCCATTGCCCTGTTCATCCGTCAGTCTCAAAGTGCTTCAGGGTCATTAGCCACACATCACAGACGGGGAACCTGAGGCACCGAGCGACACCCCCCCAGCGGTGCAGCGACTGAGCTTCGAACATCACCGACAGCCAAGCCCCGAGCTGCCCACGCCTCCCCTCTGGCTTTACGGCACCTGCCAGCCTCTCGCTAGAGGGGATCAGAAGGCAGTTTTCCATGGGTCCCCTCTGAACCCTCCTGGGGAATTCCTGTCTCTGAAGCAGCTGCACTGAGCTTGGTTAGACCAGCAGGACAAGGGAAGCCCAGCTCACGATCACCCCCACCCCCCAGCCCCACTGTGGGTTTGCCCAGCCCCAGCCGTGCCAGCCGTTTCTTATAAATGCTCCTCACCTGGCATCCCGTCTGACACGGCAGGCTGGGCCTGTGGTTAAGCACCAGGGCTTTGGCTTTGAGTCACTCGCCTTTGCGGGGCTGGAAAGAAGCGCTCACGCAGTGAGTTCGAGCTGGCGATTTCCTCGCAGCACTTCGAATCTCGTTTCCTATAAAGGGAGCTGCTTCTCTGAAGCCAGGCTTCCCGGGGCGGGGAAGGGAAGGCCGTGCTTGCCAGCCTCCCGCAGCCCGGGGGGGGGCACCTGTGATGCAGCAGCCTCTGGGGCGGAGGCAGGAGAGCCGCACAGCCTGGGAAGGGGGAACCATTGGCCCTGGCTAGCAGGTCCCTTTTGCTTTAAGGTCAGGGGCTGTGTTCCTTCTAGCTTTTTCCAACCATGTGTGGAATAAATTGTTCAGTGCCCCGAGGCATGTGCGGATGTGCACCACCCATAGAAACACACACTGCCGGCTGTGGGCGCTCTGCCCATCTGCAGGGTGGCATTTGCCTCTTCCCTGAGCCGCCACCCAAGCGCCCAGCTTAGAGAGAACAGTGCCGCCCAGGCTGCCGGCGGGAGGGGCCAATCCACAGCCGGCCCCAGGACTGGCAGGGCAGGGACGGAGCTGGTCAGGGCTGAGCATGGAGCTGAGGGCTGGGATAACAGGGGGCTGACAGTGGCACCAGGGCCCTGCCGAGGCGTAGGGGGACAGGCTGGAGGTGCAAAAGTCTGGCCGGGTGGAAGATCTGGCACCTGCCCTCAGGGCTCCTGCAGCCAGGCCCTGCATGAGGCATTCCCAGGAGAGCCGTTTGGGGACCGTGCATTTCCATAGTGCGCAGCCCTCACCTTTCACCGCCCCCCCCCGAATCCTGACACCGTCTCAGCAGCACAAGCACCTGCCCCGTCCCTGGCTTCATGGGTCCAGCTGGGACAGGCGGGAAGCCCTGAATGGCTATTGCCAGAGTGTGACTCTGCCCACCAGCCCCAGGCCCAAGCTCTGCTGCCCGTTCCCACTAAGCCCTTCGCCTCGCGCCATTGCTGCTGGCGGAGCTCGCCTGCCCACCCCAGCCAGGGGTCGGCGTTCGGTCAAGCGCCGTGCTGGGGCCCGCCACGGCCCACTGGCTGCAGCGACCGATTTGCATCTTCGTTTGCTTGCTGCCCTTCACTGCCCTTTCGACCAGCAGGCGGGGGGACAGGAGAGCGGCTTTCATGCACCAAAAGGGGCGTTGCAAGGATGAGGGATCAAAATTGTTCTCCTTGGCCTCTGAGGGCAGGACAAGGAGCACTGGCTTAAATGCTCGTGCTGCAGCCAGGGAGGTTTGGCTGGAGATTAGGAAAAACTTCCTACCTGCCAGGGTGGTTAAACGCTGGAGTAAATGGCCTGGGGAGGTTGTGGAACCTCCATCACTGGAGGTATTTAAGGGCAGGTTAGACGGACACCTGCCACAGAGGCAGAGGACTGCACCGATGACCTCTCGAGGCCCCTTCCACTTCCAGCATTCTGCGAGTCTGATCTCTCCCATGGCTCTCCCCCCCATGCCGCCGTTCTTGTCCTCCTTCCTCATCTCCACCCCCTCCACCCCTTGCTGCCTTCCCCCGCCAGCTCTTCCCTCCACACCATCCTAGCTCCCCGCTTTCCATTTCACGCCCCTTCCATTTGCTTCTCCCCAGCAACCTCCTTTGCCAGCCTCTCCTTGCACCTGGCAGAAGAGCGCCCATAAAGAGCGGCGAAGCCAGCGTGGGATACTGCCCGGAGCTCATTCAGAGCTTTCACCCACATCAGGACCATGGGATGAGGCAGTGAGGCCAACTCCTGGGGAGAACGTAGTGTGAAAAAAAAAAAAGTCACCTGTCTGGCTCATGCAGATTGTAAGCGAGTGGGGCATGGACGGCCTTGTGTGTCTGTCCAGCACCTACCACAAGGGGGCGACCAGCTCAGCTGAGGTCTTTACATGCCCTATTACTAATTATTACAAGCGCAACTGCCCCCCCACCCCACAGCCCTGCCACTGGGAAGCGACGTCTCAGCAGGCTGCATCCCAGCAGAGCCAATCAGGGCTGGAGTCCCACAGACAAGGCTCCAGGCACTGAACAGGCTGATTCTGCAGAAGAAATAAGCATTTTAAGTGCAGCGCACAACCAGCTTTCCCTGTACGCCGAGCACGTGGGCAGCCGCCCCAGAGAGATTCCAGTGCTGCCCAGCTGATGAGCAGAGCGTTCACAGCCGGCAGCCTGTGTTTCTATTGGCGGTGCCCATCCGCACATGCCTTAGCACCCATAACAAAATTTATTCCACAGCTCTGGCATGAGGGTAAAGGGACTTGGGTAAGGTCATGCAGCGAGCCTGTGGCAGAGGCCGAAAGAGTGAAATGAATGGCGGCTGCCTCCAATGTCCCAGCACTAAGATCCACATTCCCCTCCCTGCTGCAGCAGCCTCTGGTCTCAGCCCACGCACCTCCTGTCCCAAGACACGGCCGTGCCGAGCGCTCAGTGAACCTACAGCACGACTTAGCAGAAGCTGCTGTAGGGAGGCCATAGTAATGTACATCCCTTTGGCTCTGACCCTCTCCTGCAGCACCTGCCCCGCCCCTGCCATGCCACCCCTGCTCTGCAAAATGAAAGCGAGCTGCGGAGAGCGCCCGGTTTACCTAGCCCCGAACCCGGCCCTCGGCCCTCTCCACTGACTCAGAGTGGAAGCCGCGCTGCTACAGTACGAGAGAGAGAGAGACCAAACCACAAGCCAGTGGTGTGGTTTCACTGCTTTTGTGCGAGCAGCCGAGAAGAAGGAGTTTGGAGTGGGGTCAGAGGAAGCAGGCCGCAGAGCCGCTGCTACCTCCCCTCGCACATACCCCAGCCCGGTAGCAGGGTAGGCGGGATGGGCCCGCCCAAGAGCGCTGGGGACGGAAGGCTGAGATCAGAGAGGTTTGCATTGGGTTTGGGATTCACAAAAGTGGTTCGGAACATGCAAACCCCGAAAACCCCTGTGAGAGCTCCTGGTTTCTCCCACACAAAGCAGAACTTTTCTGGAGGTTAAAGAAATGAAACAACCAACCCGTGAAAGATCTGGGGTAAAGCGTCAGCAGGCTGGAAGGTTGAAGTTGCACTCGCTAAAAGCTCAGGACTTAGCTGCAATTAGAGGGGTGGTGCAGCTAATCTCTCCTTTTCCTACCTTCCCCAGCCCCCTTCCAGTAAGATCATAAAAGGACTCACAGCACCTGCTTTGCCCCCACCAATAAAGCACTTTACAAGGGTGTGTCAATGGCCCCATTTTACAGGTGGGAAACTGAGGCAGCAAACTGACTAGCCCAAGACAGGAACAGCCCCAGGAATAGAACCTCAGGCTGAGGCCAGTGCCTTATCCGCTGGCCAGCGCTGCATGTCTCGCTCCACTTGGAGCAAGCAAGTTGTTTTCTGACTTCAGCATCCTGAGCACAGAGTGGGCTGAAGCGGCCTTGCCGCAAGACCCTTGCTACTTGAAACAGTCCGCAAAGGCCATCCTCACTGCTCTCCTTCCAACCATTTTTGTCTCATGTGTCCATGGTGGTGGTGTTATGCTATGTGGAATCCCAGTGCCTCTTCAACTGGAGGCATTTAACAAACAGCTAAAACGGTCAACAAATGTACAGGCTTCCACACAGCTTGAGTGCCTGCTTTATCAAGGTTCAAAACAAGGGGGCACCTTATAGGCTAACAGATTTGTTGGAGCATAAACTTTTGTGGGCAAAGACCCATAAAGTTTTCATGGGCAAAGACCCACTTCATCAGATTCACCTTTGCCCACAAAAGCTTATGCTCCAAAAAATCTGTTAGGCTCTAAAGTGCCACAGGACTTCTTATTGCTTCTGCAGATGCAGACTAACCTCTGATACTTATCCGGGTTGTTTACCAGGGCCGCGCCATGCTTGAAAGGCTACAGCAGAGACATCAAGCAGCTGACAGATCTAGAAAGTAAACCCTCATGCAGTCACCCTTTGATTACAGCATATTAGCTAGTCAGTGGTAGGTATGCGTGTAGAGGCTCCGGTAATGAAGGGCAGAAACACACGCTCCCTTCTGGGCCAGCTGGTTCCCTGCAATTCTGACAGCCCAGAAAAGTGCCTGGAGTTGGCTCAACCACAAAATTCAGGTCTGGATTAAATATCCCACCACATACAGAACCTCCAAACTCGGGTCGAACATTAGGAACCCCAGGTTCTCTTGCAAGCTCATTGCTACTTCATAGTGCTTTGTTTAGAACTAGGCATCCAATACATGCACAAAGTACACCCTGTCCCGCTCCTGCTGACTACAGGTTGAACCTCCCTAGTCTGGCAACACCTGTGATCATGCACGATTTTATCTGATGTCTCTTTGTTTGGAGCCACCGCGTTTAAGAAGAAATCACTTGAACACAGAGAGCTGCAGCAGTTGCAAGTTTTCCATTTTTCCTTATCTCACTATAAGCTAGAGCCAAGCAAAACTGGCTAGATTAGCACCCTGAGGATGCGACTCCATTCCTGTGACAACAGCCAGATCTATCCCTATGACAAACCAATACACAACAGCCACCACTTCTCCTGGGTGGGGCCAAGTTTCCCACGGTCCCATGAAGTTTGTTTCCAGCCACCAGTCCTGGCTCTCAGTGTTCTGTGCTGTCCTTTAGCTGTGAGTGACCTCCTGTGGGCCAGCAAATTCTCCAGCTGGGCCTGTCAGGTCGAGTAAAATGAGAGAGCAGTCTCAGAGGGCTTGCTGGGTTAGGCTTCAGCTTCACAAAAGACAATCAGTCCTGTAGTGCCCTAAAGACTAAACAATTCATTTAAATAATGAGCTTTTGTGGGTAAGCCCCACTGAGGTCTGAGGCTGTGGGTCTTACCCAGGAAAGCTCATTACTTAATAAACAAGCAGGTTAGTCTTTAAGGTGCTACAGGACTGCTTATTATTTGTAGGCTAGAGAGGTTCAACCTGGAATGGACTTGGCCAGGGTTGCGTAAATTGGGGGGGGGCATCCTTGGGGGAGGTGTGAAACTACAGGTTGAACTTCTCCCATCAGGATCTGACCAGTGCTGGATGAGAGAATTTGCTGGACCACAGGAGGTCAATATTGTCTAGCACATCACCAACACTCCCACTGCTTAGAAGACTCTCAGAAGACATTGAAGGGTGAATTACAGCTGGAGAACAGCACAGCACATGGAGAGCCAGGACTGGTGGCTGGAAAGAAAATTTATGGGACGGCTGGATACTTGGCCACACCCATGAGAAGTGGTCCTCTGCCCCACTAAAATCCCACCGGATTATGGCTGTTCCCAGAGGAGAGCGCGCCGGACTGGAGAGGTGCAACCTGTCGTGTAAATGGCAGATTCGCTGTCAAGAGACATTTGTAAATGGTGAGCTGAAGACGTCACCAACCCAAGCAGAGAGGCGGGTCTGTTACAGGTGTTGCGGGGTGGGGTCGGTAGCCTGCAATGAGGTCTCACTAGGATCCTGACGGTCCCTTCTGTCCAGTATGGCTTGGACAGAGTCCAGAGCTGGGCGGAGCAGTGGGGGAAGGAGCAGGCATACTGCACACAAAGTTCTCGCTTGGTCCCTGGGCACTGCTGGGTCACCCTACGGCCAAGCCTCTGGAGCGTTTTGCACACAGAGATCAGTGGCCAGGCAGCAGTTTAGAGGATGAGCCAGGAACACAACACAAGTTTGCCAACTTGGCACCAGCCCACTTCCAGCCAGGCAGGGCTCACCCTGACTCATCAGCCTCACCCCCAGTGGAAACCCTCTGACTCGGCCCCGCAGGCGAGGGATGAGTAACAGCCGCTCAAACAGCAACAGCCCGGGGTGTTTGACATTTATCACATGATTTAGAAAAAGAGAGGAGCCTTCTTGTGAATCAGGGGGCGGGAGAGAAGGCGCTGGGGCGTGCACATTGGAAGTGGTGCAAGTAATCGTGTAAAAAGTGAAGCCACGTGAGTGCTAATTCATCCCTCGGGTAACTGCACCCTGGCAGGGGGGAAAATCAGTTGTCAGGGCTCAGCTTGCTGGACATTGCAAGGGAAGGTCCCTGCCCAGCAGACCTTGCCAGCTCCTGTGACAAGAGGGAAATCTCACAGAGGCAGGAACAGAGCCAGGGCCTCTCAGGCAGGCCAGTGTCCTCGCCCTTAGAGCGCGCCATGCGCGAGCCTCTTAACCAGAGCGAAGCCGCCAGGCGGCAAGCCCCTTTCCTGTCGCCGTAGCTAATGAGGTTGATGCACAAGCTCGCACTGCCCCTGGGCAATAGTGAGTTTGTTACCCCTGCTGGGCAGATCTCCCCTCCACTTCCCTTGACTTCAGCGGGGTTTGGCCCAAGGCTTGGCAGGGAAGGAAACAACCCACAGCAACCCAGCGAGGTGCCCGTTCCAGGCAGGCCAGGCCAGGCCCAGCTCTGCAGGAGTGACTTGTCACTGGAGCCTCCCCACACCCAGCCCGGGCCATGTGGGAAGGGACTTGGCCTTTGGGGCAAGCTGAGCATGCACCCTTCGGGGTGGCGGGGGGGAAATCCAGAGCCCAAAGTCAGGCTCTGGCATCAGCAGTGACTTGAGCAATTCCCACTCGGCCTTTGCATGGCCACGCAGCCCTGGGGCAAGTGGTGCCCATAATAGTCCAGGAAGTATGGGCACAGCTTGCACGCGCTTGTGTGGCACACCTCCAGCCCATTCACACGTGCTTGTGTGGCACACCTCCAGCCCGCTTGCACGCAGCACACCGGCTGCTCCTGCATGGAACACAGAGGCTGGGAGAGGGCTGCTGGGAGTGAGCTCTGCTCTACGGCCTCTGGGGAGAGGCGACTGCTTCTGAGCTCGCAGGACAGAGGCTTGTGGCTTTCACCCCCGAGGTCACGGACTCGGTCCCCCTGCCAGTATGGCAGCCTGGCAGTGCCCTCTGCTTGCAGCTTTCCCTGAAACCTCCCCAGGCCCAGCCCCGGGCAAACCCTGGTGTCCTTCCCCGCCTCCCTTATCACTGGAGACAGGCACCAGGCGCCCCCGGGGCCCTCCCCCGCCCTCAGCTGATCTTCACAAGCCGGGCTCAGCCCTGTGGTTTCCAAAGGGGTTTTTGGCTCTCTTACGCTGGAAAGATCAGCTCCAGGCTGCTGCGCAGCTGCCGCTGTTGTTTCTTTATCCTTCACACCATCTCCCTGGCCCTTCGCTCCCACCCCGTGCGGGGCAGCCTCCCCGCAGAACCTCACCGCAAGGTGTTGTGCAACCGGGCAGGGAAGTGGCTCAAACAGCTGGGCAAGGAGGGGACATTTCCTAGCTAGGCCACCACCTCCGTGGGCCCCGGGGGGGAGGGAGGGGGTGCTGAGCCCAGTGCTTCTCTCTCATGGCCTTCATTTCTTATGGCCCTGAGTCCCCACAATGGCTTTGATCTCCTTGGCTGGGATTCGAGCGCGCCTCTACCACCTCATGAGGCATCTGAGGGATTTCCTGGGGCGGGGACAGGGGAGGGTAGTCCAGCTGCGAGAGGGGCTGAGACAGGCCCAAGATGCAGCTGACTCCCTGCTGGAGTTGGTGCACCTTCCTCTGAAGTCACTGGTATCAGCCACCCCATGGTAACATGTTGCCTGGGTGTGGGATAAGTTTTGTTCTGGTCACCAAGGAAGGTGTGGGTGTACACCACCCATCGCACCACACACTGCCAGCCGTGGGAGCTTGGCTAATCAGCCGGGCAGTCCCTGCCTCTCTCGTGTATCACCGGGAAATGTCATTTGAAACCAGAACACAGAATTGCTGCTGTTTCAAAAAAAAGGGGATCGTCCAGCAGCGCTGCGCCCTCAGCCCCATTGCAAAAACCAAGAAAGTGTCTCCTGTTGAGGAGCTCGACTAAATGACCCTTTGAGAGAGCGAGCGAGCAACTGAGCAAGCCAGCAAGCTTTGAGTTCAAATGCTCAGCGGTGTTGGACGAAAAGCAGGATTTCAACAAACATAATTCCCAGCCAGCCTTACAGGGAGCTCTACTGCTACCCCATTTAGGGCGACAGACTAAGGAGTCAATACAGTTCTGTTTTCCCTGGGAAAAGTCTCAGAGAAGTCACCATGTTCGTCTCTTTCTTCAAAAAGAAGGCGGAGCTCTGTAGGCACCTCGGAGACTAACGGATTTATTAGGGCATGAGCATTCGTGGGCAAAACCCACTTTAGTAGATGGGCAGACGCAGCGTCCACCCCCGTCCTCCAGTCACTAGGGCATTGTCCATCACTCACGGCATCCTGTACTTGGATTATGCAGACAACGGGGCTGATCCTGAGATGTAACCCCACACCCATCTTTACTTCAGTAGCATCACCAGCCAGGTGGCCTACCTCTGGTCTGGTACGCTCTTTCTTCGCACCTTATGCCCTCTGTTTGCATTTGTTCAGGGCTGCTCTAGGCAAATGCAGGTTGAACGTCTGTAGCCCGGCTCCCTCGGGACCTGACCAGTGCTGAACCAGAGAACGTTCTGGACCACAGAAGTCAATGTTGTTTAGCAGATTACCAACACTTTGGCTGCTCACCAGGCTCTGAGAAGACATTTAGGGGTAAGCTACAGCTAAAGAACAGCCCAGAACACAGAGCCAGGGCTGGTGGCTGGACACAAACTTTATGGGACCGCGGGAAACTTGGCCACAGCCTTGAGACGTGGTCTTTTGGCTAATTAAAAATCATGCCATCTTACGGCTGTTGCCAGAAGACAGAGCCGGACTAGAGAGGTTCAATCTGTGGCAGGAGGTCCCAGCAGACTCCCGTTCTCTCCCTTGGGAGAGCCCTCCAGCGTGAGACGATGGAGCCTGGACAGACCCAGGTGCATAACGAAAGAGGAGGAGCAGGGGCGGAAGAAGGCCTGTAATGGAACATCTGTGGGCTGCCCTGCAGCCTCCTGCTGCCGGAGGAAGTAAGAATTCTTGAGGAAGTGGAGACGGTCTAGTGAAAAGTCACTTTCATTTTGTTCTTTGTTCCATTCGGGAACAACATCTGCCACAGGGTCCTCTCGTCTACCTCACGGGAAGCCGGGTGGTCCCAGCGCACGCGGTTGCGCTCCTGACCGGCTGCCACCACACTGAGTCCTCCGGCCAGGAGGGGGTTGGGTAGGAGACGCCCCCACTTCTGTATGACGGCTCCCTGGAGCAGGCCAGCTCCAGACCGCTGCGCCTTAAACACGAGCTCAGGCAGCTGTGGACCTGCTACCGCTAGAGGGAGCACTGAGTGGGCGTGGGTCACGTGCCCGCTGGCATTTCATTGGCTGCTAGAGGCTAGGGGCGTGCCACAGGGCGAAGGGGAGGAGCCAGAAGGTTTCTCTGCCACTCAGGCCGTTAAGCTGAGCTCTTCCTTAAACTCCATTATTGCCTCCCCCACTCCTAAGTCAGACTGGGACCCAGTGGGCAATTTATTCACCTTGTTATATTGCACGTGAGTTCTACTGTCCCATAGTAATCCTGTGTCGTGCCGCAGTTTCCCCAGGCACTGCACCAGTACCTAGCCAGTGACGGGCGTTCCGGGGGTGACAGCCTCCCCCATGTGCAGGATGGCTGTTGACCTTTGTAACCTGAACCCAGGAGGAGGGTGACCAGGTGATACCTTTTGCCTGGGAAGCAGAACAAAGACTAGGAGGAGCCTGGGGAACAGGGAGGAACCAGGCAGATGGAGGTGGGTCAGGCTGGGTGCCTGGCCCTAGCTCGGGGCCTTCCCTCTCCATGGTGAAGGGTATGGATGGCTTCTGGTTCCTGTGCTGACAAGTCTGTTCTACGCTGTGTCCCTGTCACCTCATGACCCTCCTGTTCTCCCTGCAGGATGAGAGGCTCCTCTGACTGTGGACGAGGGGCGCAGAGCCTGGGAACGCCCCCCCCCCCCACCAGCTGCCACTGCTCTAAGACCCCAAGGCAGCCAGCGCCAAGTACTAATATCAAAGAGGTTGTTACAAGGAGGAGGGAGAAAAATTATTCTCAACCTCGGAGGACAGGACAAGGAGCAATGGCTTAAACTGCAGCCAGGGAGGTTGAGGTTGGACATTAGGAAAAGCTTCCTCGCTGTCCGGCTGGTTAAACACTGGAGTAACTTGCCTAGGGAGGTTATAGAACCTGCATCCCTGGAGATCTGTAAGAGCAGGTTACACAGACACCTGTCAGGGATGCTCCAGACCAACATTTCTGAACCTGTGTTCCACAGAACAGGGGCATTTCATGACCCACTCGCAGGTGTGCCAGGAAAGGTGGAAAAATGCACCGGGGGGAGATATTTTCTGTTCTTACAGCCAGGCACAAAGTTACTTCTGCATTGCTATGATGAGCTGTTCAAGGACTTTAGTTTGGTTTTGCCGTGTGTGCTGCTGTTTGGGGTCTTTTGGTCTGACAATTTTTTTTAAGAACATGTTCAGAGGTGCTCCACATTAACAATGTCATTGTTTGGTGCGCTGTGGTCTCAGGAGGCACTGCTCTTGAAGGTGCTTGGCCCTGACACAAGGGCAAGGGACTGGACTCGATAGCCTGTAGAGGGCCCTTGCAGTTCTAGGGTTCTACATCGTCCCATTTCACTGGGTCCCCTCTAGTGGCGCAGGAGGTTCTTACCTTTCCAAGCTCGGCCGCTGCTTCTCAAGGGTTGTGCCACGTTTTCCTAGGCATCTGCCATCGCCGGGGTGGGGCATAGCCGAGCCCGGCCCCCTCCCCTTCCAGGGAAACGAAGAGCACCCAAACCACAGAACAAGTCTTCTGCCGTCCCTGTTCCCTGCAGTCCTTCAGCCTAACCAGCACGGGGCGGGGGCAACAGTCCAGTGGCACAGCCAGCCACAGCTTTCTCCCCCAAGGGCTGCAGGCCTGCCCCCACCCCAGGCTGACCAGCACCATCGAATACCCCAGGGCCTGCCTTGCCACACCGCCGGCTGAGACAGGGAGTCCTTGTGCCCCAGGCTGGCCAAGAGCCCTGGCCAAGAAGCCAACAGCAACCCCCTCCTCAGCTCAGCTCAGCTCAGCTCAGCTCAGCCCATACCTGGTCTTGCAGAGCCTGCCTCTAGGATCTGAGCCCAGACTTGCCCTGACCTCACCCCGCCCATTAGTCCTGCAATCACCTGGCCCCAGTCACATGTTCAGCAGACTACACCTGCCATCAGCCCCTCCAGACTACAGTTCCCAGGATGCCCTTGTTTTGGGCTACCTGGGGGAGCAGAGCCCTGCCTCGCCCAGAGGCTCCCTTAAAGGGCTCGTGTGCAGCTTGTCACGCATGAGGGTATGAGCCGCACAAGATGGGAGAGGGAGCTGGGCCTCTCCAGCAGCTCCCTGTGCCACTCCGCAATGCAAAACACTTTACCAGTGGCCTTGCCCAGCCCGCGCACACCAGCCGAGCCCCCTGGGTGCCGAGCACGTACCCGCACCACAGCTGCCACCTGCCCCAAGACACGCGCCAGCCATCCACGGTCACCCAGAGTTCCTTCCTAAAGGCCAGGTGCACCCGAGAGCTCTGCAGCACCCACCGCCCTCTCCTCCGGGGCTGAGGACAAGGCCATGCCCCACCCCCCAGCAGGCACAGCGTCCCAGGTTCCTCCTAAGTCGCAGCTCTGCAGAAGGCCCCACCTCCCTCTTTACAGCAGGTGCCTCAGAATCCCACCCATGGAGAGAGGGTCACAGCAAGCAGCCTGGCCCAGGGGGAAACACACTGAGCAGCTCAGCTCTTGGCTCTCACCCTGGCTCTGCTGGAGGACCAGGACCAGGACCAGGACCAGGACCAGGACCAGGACCCCACAGAGCACACACAGTAACAGCGCCCCTCTCCCGCACAAGGCACCCACCCTGTGTGCTGTGAGCCTGCACCAGCCACAAATGAAGTTCTAATTAGGCCAGGCAAGTGATTTCCATTAGCGCCTCTGATTCACAGGCAGGAAACTTCATTAACGCTGCTCTCACCTGCCTCCGGAGGCTGCGAGGTGCAGGCTGGTGGGAGGGAAGCACTCGGGCAGCCGCTCTGCCACGTGTGCGCGGCCTGGCCCAGCCAGAGGAGCAGGGGTGGCCGCTCCTTGAGCTCTGTGCGAGGCAGGAGCTCAGACTGGAGGAACACAAGGGGACCATCTGGGGGTCAGGCGCCAGGGAGCTCTTGAGGCTCTCTGGGCCACGGCTAAGGAGGCCAGACGCACCCCACGCTCACACTGAGAAGAAGCGGGTCTGTCCCAGGAAAGCTCATCACCTAATAAATTATTTTGCTAGTCTTCGCAGTGCTGCTTGGCTGCTTTTTGTTTTGCTAGTGTATAGACTAGCCCGGCTCCCTCTGTTCCTATCCCACATTGAGACTGGTCCTGGCAAAGCGGCTGCAAGTGAGCAAGGGGGTGGAGGATCCCCTGGCATGTAGCTCAAAGTCCAACAGACCCAAGAAGCTAGCTGCTTTCTCACCCCAGCCCCCCACTTGCAGTTGTTGGTAGCAGGGCCGTGGTGCCTTTCCCGCTTTGCAGGGGGTTTTATCTGCAATAAAAGGACACGGCCAGATGCACCCAAGGGCTCCGGTTTGTAAGGCGGGGCTGTTGACTGCCCCATGGGAGAGAAGAGGGCCCAACCACAGCACACGTTCCCGAGGCTGACCATACCGCCAGCCCATGGCACGAAAGCAAGAAGTCTCTCGCGCCACCAGTCCCAGAGAGGATGCGAAGTTGGGGGAGGGGCTCGTGCCCCTGCAACCTGCTTGTGACCAGTCAGCGGAGACCTGTTGCTATCCCAAGGGTGTGGCTGGCTGGACACAGGTGCGAAATCCTCAGCCTGGCCCACCACGCGGAGCAGCCGAGAAGAAGTGTACCACGAACAGCTGATGTGGGGCAGGGAGCTGCTTCTGGGCTCCAAGCTGTTGCGAGGGGCCTCTTGAGGTGTGGGGGCTCCAGGCAGGGTTACGGAGGCCTCGTCCACAGAGAGCTTCTCCTGCTGGGGCAGCATCTGTGGTGCAGCCACATGGCCAGGGTGAACATAACATTTCTTCCAAACGCTGTCCTGGTGCAGCCCTGCCAGCTCCCTACCGCACTCTGCCACCCCTGTGTACTGACACCTCTGTGCATATCTCACCCTGCGACAACGCCCCCCCCCGTCGCACACTACAGCCGCTGCAAAACTCTGTCCCCCTCTCGTGTGAGTCCCAGCCAGCGACTGGCCCCCGCGCCCGCTCTGCAAAAGTGCCAGGAGCTACTGCTTAAGCGCAAGGAGTCACTCTGGGAGGCTGGTGAGCAGGCTAACAACCTGCGTACTGCTCCAGGCACCAGGAGACACCTGCACACCCAGGTGCAGGCAGGCGGGGCTCACGTTGTGCTTAGACCATTGCTGGGGTGATTGTCTCCTTTCTGGCAGCACCTTTTCCCTCCCACAGCCGCAGGTGGTAGAGGAGGCTCAGGCAGACATCCGTCCCAAAGGGACAGCACACCCCAGCCATGGGCTGAGTGGGTGGGAGGGCTCCTTGTTGCAGCATCAGCTGGAGAGATGGCACGATGGACTTCTCGGGGTCATGTAAGGGGAGAGATGCAGATGCAAGAGGCTGTGGAAAAGCCACGATGTGCCCGCACAATGTGCCCTCTAATTTTTTTTCCTTCCAGGGGCCGAATAAATTTTGTTGTGTGCACGAAGGCATGTGCGGATGTGCACCATAGACCCACAGATGTGTTGCGCTAATAGACGAACAGGCTGCCAGCTCTGGGTGTTCTGCTAATCCACCTGAGCTTTCCTGGGCTTGGTGCTGCCTAGGGGTGTGGCTGGCCTGCCCGTGCCATGCCACCCGCTGGAGGCTTGGCCAGCACTCTCTGTCAGCTGAGAGCATGGATGGCCACCCAGGAGAGATTCAGGTTCCACCCAGCTGATTAGCAGAGCACGCGCAGCCAGCAGCACATGTCTGTGGGTGGTGCATGTCCACATCCACCTTGGTGCATGTAAAATATATTCTAGCCAATGTAAAACAAAAAAAGCAGCGGGAACACAGGTCTTGGCTCATGTGCAGGCCATCCCACCTGGGAGCTGCACCCCATTCCCAGGGCCCTGGATCTGCCTCCGCTCTCCAGAAAGGGGCCTTAGCACAATGAACTAGCCCCTCCGTCCCACCCCCAAGCAACTGCTGTAACCACTAGACCCCGCGGGCGCCGCCTGTGCTCTCAGCAGGGCCGATGCAGACACGCTGCGGGGGCTGCGGCACGCATGGGAATTAGCACAGCCACCAGACAAGCAGCTGGCTGCACCTCTGCCAGCTGCTCTCTTAGCCAAGGCATCAGGGGCTGACCCAGGGATTGCCAGACCTAGAAGCTGCCACTGCTTGAGCCAGGGCAGTGGTGTGCAAGATACAGGCCAGCTGGCCACATGGAACAGCCAGGGGGCTGGGGCCACTGGCAGGCAGGGAAGCCAGCCTGAGAGTGCTGCTGGCTGGGACCTTCTTAGGTGAGTGTCTCCTGGCTAGAGCCGGCCTCCAGCACTGCTCCCCATCTCCCTCCCAGCCCCTGGATTTCCAGTGCAGCCCTGTCTCCAGAGCAGAAGTGGGTCTGTCTGCCCCAGGAGCGCTCACCACCTAATAAATTAATTTCCCCTCAAAGACTAGCGGGGTGGCGGGGGAGACAAACTAGTTGGCCCCACCCGAAGGGAAAAGCCTGGAAAGGGTCAGGCACATGATGCTCAGTTTGCAAAGGGCGCAAGGCCAGACAGGCCATGGCTCCGCCACGTCAGTCGGGCGCCAGAATTTGAGAGGAACTCAGCTCCCATTTTGGCGTGCGGGGGGGGAGGGGGGTGTTTAATAGTGCACCCGAGTCTGCCAATGCTGCACTGGGAGGTGTGGGGGGGGAGGGTGCCAGAGACCAGCCTACTCAGGTGGAGAGCTCAGGCTCCCACGGCATCCCTGCTCTTGGCTTTCTGCAGTAGCCAAAGCTAGTGCCATCATCGGCATGGGCTGCCGCCCCGGCTCCCTCTGCCGTGGAGACAGACCCTGTCACTCAGGGGCGTTCGCTCCCACTGACCAAACCGAGAGGCTAATTTTCAGTAGCACCCAGGTCGCGGCCCAGTGCTCCCACTGGGTGGGAAATGCCCAGCTCCCCTTTCATCTGGAATCAGAAGGAAAAGCAGAGCTACTAAACGTTCCCGAGCCCCCATGGTTTCCCCAGAGCACAGCCAGGAGTTCACGTCCACCCATATCACTGCTCAGGTTTCTTTCCCACATGCGAAACCTCTGTTACCCCATGAGGCAGTTTCCTCTTCTTGGAGCTCCTTCCAATTTCCCGGCTGCTTCCAGCTCGTCCAGTCCTGAGCCCTCGGCCGCCCATGGGGGCTCTCCGTTGCCTACATGAGATGTTGGCTGTTGCTGGATTTCATTGTGGACCAGGGTCAAAAGCCTCAAGAGTTCAGCCAGTTTTTTTCCAGAGCACTCCGAGACTTTCACCCAGGCCCCCAGCGAATGTAAATCGGTGTCACTCCATTGACTTCAAGGAAGCAATGCCAATATAGGTCAGCTCGAGATGTGGGGCACTGACTTGAATGGTGAGTTTACACCACCTGTGGACAGTGGGCCCTGTAAGCTGAGCACTTGGGCAGCTGCCCAGGAGAGAGTCAGGTGCTGCTCAGCTGATTAGAAGAGCGTACACCACCAGCAGTGTGTGTCTGCTGGTGGTGCGCAGCATCGCATGCCTCGGTGCATGTAACAAAATTTATCCCACCCACGGATGGAAAAAGATTATACCTGTGGCTCTGTAGTTCTGGCTCCACGCTCTTGCTTCGGGCATACTCTATCCGCCATCACCCATTTCGCTGGGTAGTTTGCTTACCAAACGCCTGCTTGCTGCACGCTTCCTCTGTGGTTTCAACCACTACATGCTTTGTAGCCTCACATCACTCCTGGTCCTGGGGCTTGTGTTTTTATGCTCCTCTACTCCTCGGCTGCAGACCAAAGTGTTTTATTCTCCCCCGCAGAGGACAGGAATTCAGCCCATGGAGTCAGGATCATGGCTCAGAAGGCTGGGGCCCTTCCCGAGATGCCCATCTCCCTCAGTCTAGATTTTTCATGACAAGTTCCCAGACACATGACCACCAAATCTGCCGGCCATTTTGAAAGGCTGCACCTGTATTACGCCCCAAAGCTATTTGGCTGCGGAACGGGGGCGCTGGAGTCGGAAGCATGTGAAAAGTGGGCTTCATCCCCCCGCCCCACACACTCTGCAAAGTGCTGCCCATGCAACCGCTGAGGGCACACTGTTGTGCGTCCAGCGGCAGTGTGCAAGTGGCAGTGACCACCGAGCTGGGCTATAAATAGGTCGTTTCTTTGTTATGGTGGGCCACTTTCTGCGCTTTGCACCGTAGGAGGCCATATCCCCCGCCGAGACGTGTGGCTGTGAAGGGGGCGCTACCTGCACCGGCACATTAGGCAAAGGCACTTCCCCAACCTGTCGTCCTCTCCGTTGAGGGGTCTGGCTATTTTTGCTATAAGCATTTGGAAGCCAGAGAGACTCTTGCTCTGTCCATGTGGATACAAAACCCAGCATCCCAAGGCCCTGCCTGTAGCTGCTAGTGAGCGACAAGCAATAATAATATCATCCTTGGGGGGGGAGGAGGTGGATAAACGGGTAGGCATATTGGGGGTGCATCAGGAGAAGCATTTCCAGTGGATCTAGAAAGGTTATTATGCCCCTCTACTCAGCACTGGTAAGGCCACCTCTGGAGTATTATTGCCAGCTCTGGACCCCCCAGAATAGAACGGATGGGGACGCACTGGAGAGGGTTCAGCAGAGGGCAACAAAAATGCTTAAGGGACTGGAGCACATGACCTGTGAGGAGAGGCTGAGAGATTTGGGCTTATTTAGTTTGCAGAGGGGCGATTTGATAGGAGCCTTCAACTTCCTGAAGGGGGGGCTCTAAAGAGGATGGAGAGAGGCTGTTCTCAGTGGTGACAGCTGGCAGAACAAGGAGCCATGGTCTGAAGTCACACAGGGAGAGGTCTCAGTTGGATATTAGGAAAAACTATTTCCCCAGGCAGGTGGTGAAGCACTGGAATGTGTTGCTGAAAGAGGTGGGGGAATCTCCATTCCAAGAGGCTCTTCAGTCCTGGCTTGACATAGTCCCTGGCTGGGGATGATTTATTTGGGGATGATCCTGCTTTGGGCTGGGGGCTGGACTCAGTGACCTCCTGCGGCCCCTTCCCACCCTCGTCTCCTATGAAAGGACCCTGAACACCCCTTCCAGCGCTGAAAAGCAGCAGAGTTATGCCCAATCCAGCTGCATTTCTGCAAGCCCAGCAATGCCCCAGCACCCTGAACTGGAACACTGACCACCACAGGGGGCATCACTGCAGTTCCCTAATGACCTCCAGGGATTGGCCCCAAGTCCTTCCCCCTCACTGAGGGGTTCCATCACTGGGGGTTGGAAAAACCAGGCTGTGGGAGGGGAATCTCCCACTTGTCATTCAGTTCAGCGGGCACTGGATCAGGAACCCACAGGGGGATAGAAGTGAGCTCAAGAGGGTGAGTGAGAGCGGGTGTGTTGCGCAGGCAGTACGCTGCCCTGGGATTTATTTACTGTTCCTCTTCCCCTCAACACGGGATGTGAAAGGTCCTTAGTTCAGCAGTTTGTGGGGAGGGGAGCGGGGGCTGCCGGGTCGCAGCTGGAGGTAACGCAGGCTCCCACCCAAGTGCCCGGGGACCACGAAGCTTTTGCTTTCGCTTTTCGTTGTCCTATTTCTCCCCTCACCTCGTGGTTCTAATCTTACTGGTGTGAAAACACCCGAGTAAATCTGAAACAATCCAGCACGGATGTGAATCAGGCTTGGCAGGGCCTGGTTACTAGGTCACTTCAGCTGGGCAGCCTGAACTCATTCACCCCTCACCTCCGATACTAACATCAGATCTTCACAATGGAGAAAACACAGGTTCTGGTGGTCCCTTCCCCAGCACTGCGTGCAAGAGACTCCAGGTAGAGTCTATCATCAGCTCTGTCACTCACCCCGCGTGACCTAGATCCTCACTTCTGCCTGCATTTAAACCCTAATTTGGGTCTAATTTAGACTATGAATCGGAGCAGGGACTGTCTGCCACGGTGTTTCTGTCCCATCCAGACCTCTCGGGGCTCGTGTAATCCCACCAAGCATAGGACGTGACAAGCAGCTTCTTCATCTGCCTGGGGAACGTGTCACTGAGGGCTCGTCAAACCCAACACTGAGTCCACGACACGTCGGAGTTGGAAGCTACTTTGCACTAGCCTGGCAGGTGCTGTGTCTGCAAACCTACCCTGGTGACTTGATGTTCCTTAATGGGCTTTAATCTACCCCTGTTTCACAGGGGAGTACATCAAAGTGCACCAGGGAATGTACCGAGCATGGCCCCCAGAGTGACACACATCAGCACCCCAGCTTGCTGCAGCCTCAGCATCTTACACAAGCCTCGACTTTCCTACCTGGAAGCTGTGGTGTAAGAGCCATTCAGCTCTCCTGTTGCTTGTAAACATCACACTGCAAAGTCACAACCAGGGTTCCCACTAATATATCCCACCCACGGACAGAATAAATTTTGTTATGTTCACCAAGGCATGTGTGGATGTGCACCACCAGAGAGACAGGCTGCTGGCTGGGGACGCTCTGCTAATCAGCTGGGCTGCACCTGCATCTCTCCTGGGCAGCCACCCAAGTGCTCAGCTTACAGGGAAGGCTGGTCATACCCTTTAATCACGTGGAACAGCATATTTGCATCCCACAATCTTTAAACATGACCTGTTAGCTGCTGATCTCACTCACACCCGGGCTGGGTCATAGGGTTCTTTCCCATGAACTGCAGCTTCCAAGGAGGGAGGCTATCAGGGTTATGTCTACACTTAAGCTGCTCTATTGGCAACCCTAGAGCATCAGTGTAGATCACACGTGACCACAGCAATGGGAGAACCTAGCGCTGTCCACTCTGGGGTTAAGGCCAAACCCCTGAGCAAGGCAGAAAGCCCAAGCTAATATTTAGTGCCTTATAGTTTGTATAATTTGCCTCTCCTCTTGGGCCATGTGCTGCAGCTCCCTAATCATTTTCATAGCTGTTCTTCACTGGACCCTCTCCAATGCATCCACATCCTTTCTCTACTGGGGGGCCCAAAACTGGACACAATACTGCAGATATCAGAGGGGTAGCTGTGTTAGTCTGGATCTGTAACTGCAACGAAGGGTCCTGTGGCACCTTATAGACTAACAGAAAAATTTTGAGCATGAGCTTTCGTGAGCACAGACTCACTTCATGACCAGCATCTGATGAAGTGAGTCTTTGTTCACGAAAGCTCACGCTCAAAACTTTTCTGTTGGTCTATAAGGTGCCACAGGACCCTTCAATACTGCAGCTGTGGCCTTCCCAATGCTGAATAAAAGAGAATAAAACTTCCCTCGATCTGCTGGAAATGCTCCTCCTAATGCACCCCAATATGCCACTAGCCTTCTTGGCTACAAGGGCAACTGGTTGTCTCATATCCAGCCTCTCATCCAGCGTAATCCCCAGGTCCTTTTCTGCTGCACTGCTCCTCAGTCACTTCCCCAGCCGGGAGCAGTGCTTGGGATTCTTCCAACTCAAATGCAGGACTCTGCCCTTGTCCTTGTTGAACCTCATCAGAATCAGGCTCATTTTCTGTGGTGGAAAACCGAAGAGGGATGGCCTGGAAATCTGTCAATTTCGCACGCCGCCTGCAGGGGAAAAGTGAAACTGACAGTGGCTCAGAATGGGAAAGATTCTCCTTCCCCCCACAGGGATGGTCTCCCGGAACTCTCTCCCATCCGGCCAAAAGAAAAAAAAAAATATCACATTTGGGACAGAAAATTTTTCCAAAAGATGTGACCTTTTTGCCAGGAAGCAGTTTCCGTTTTCTGGCCAACCTCCTCTCAGTCCCAGAGACCACTGGCCATGGCAACATAGCCCAGACAGTCACCTGAGGCCTGACCCACCCCTCCCCTTCTGCAATCCCAAGCACCTCTCTGGAGTTAGCAGTTTGACACCCATGTAAGCGGGGTGTGAACTAGGCACATTCCCCTTTCCAACCCCTAGGAGACACGCAGCTGGTGCTCAAACTTCACAGCCAGTAGAAGATGGCCTCAGGCTGTGTTCCCTGTAAGCTGAGCCCTTGGGTGTCCACCCAGGAGAGATTCAGGTGCTGCCCAGCTGATTAGCAGAGCGCCCACAGTCGGCAGCCTGTGTTTCTATGGGTGGTGCACATCTGCACATCTTGGTGCACAGAATAAAATGTATTCTCCCCAAGAATGGAAAAAAATGAGAGGGAATGTTGGCCTTGCTCATGAGAAGGAGAGGTGGGGAGCCCCAAAACAAACCCTTTCTCTGTTAAGGGCTGGCTCACTCTGTCAAAAGTGTGGGAAGCCCTTCATTCCTTGCCAGAGCAAAAGGAGAACCCAGGACTCCTGTGCCCAGCTCGGTCCATTAGGCCTATGTGCCCTGCTTCCCCCTCCTCCCCCACAAGCTGGAAATAGAACCCAGGCATCCTGGCACCATTTCCCCCAGTCTAACCAGTAAACCACACTCTTTTGAAAAGACAGGAGTAGAAGCCAGGAGTCCTGACTTCTAATTCCCTACTCCAAGCACTGGACCAACACGCCCAGCCGACAAAGTTATCCTCAGCAACTGACTGGTGAAAGCGAAGAAGCCAGCACAGACCCACGCTGCCCAAAAGAGAAGACCGTGGGTGGCCAACCGATGCGTCAGTCAATAGGTAACTTTTATTTGACTTATTCTGTTTCACAGAGCACAGGGTCTCTTCAAGAGAACACACACAAAAGGAAGATACGTACAGACCAAGGTCTCTCCACGTTCTCCTGGGCTGGGCATCTCAGGGGCCCGTGTTTGCTGGCGGGCCTCTCAAGAGGGGTCCGTCGAGAGCATGCAGCACAGAACAAGGACTGACAGGCCGCCGGATCTCTCGATCCGGTGGCCGGTTGGGAGAGGGGAGGAGATTATATCACATCATGTTTTTCTGCTTTGGATCATTTGACTAGAACGGGGGCGGGGGGGGGGTTGGAATAACAGGCCCGGAGCAGCCCACAAGACACGACACATCGAGAGCTCTCTGAAGACCATGCGTGGGGAAGGGGCATAGCTCTGGGGTCCTCCGACGGAGCCGCATGTCAGACCCCTGGAGATGGGTCATGGGCCCCATCTCCCCTCACCAGCATTCCTGCTTCTCATTGGCTCTGAGGTAGATTTCACGTGGAGGTGGGACAAGTGGTGTCAGTAGTGGGGAAATTAAATTGCTCGCGGGCATTTCTCTAGCCCTTGACTCCTCCCCCCCAGTGCTGGCCCCTCCCTCAACCTTAAAGTGACCTGACTTTAATATGGCTGGACTCCTCCACCGACAAAAAGGCTGCCTGTGATCCTGTGCCCAGCTCCGTCCAGTACGCCATCCACCTGCCCTGAGCTGGAAATAGAACCCAGGGGTCCTGGCACCCATTCCCCTGGTCGAACCAGTAGACCACTCTCCTTCAGAAAGCCAGGGACCAAAGCCAGCAGCCCTCACTTCCGATTCCCTACTCCAAGCCCTAGACCGGTTAGCCGAGCAGATTAAGTTATCCCCGGCAACTGGACAGTGGAAATGAACACACCCTCGAATCCCCTGCGCCAAGCATGTTAGCAGAGATGGGACCGAGGTGAAGCACCCACCAACCAGCAGCCGGACTTCAAATGAGACCCAAACCCTTGCTGACTGCTGCGGGACCCCTGGGCTTGCTTGGAAGTGTTCTCTATCTGGCAGGCTGCAGCTCTTTCGGCCCGACGCCAGGCCTACTCGCCCCAGAGGCTGCGCCAGGAGATCTGTGGGGGAGAGCGATAGACGGTGGAAGGGGGAGGGGTTACCCCAGCTCCCCAGAACGTACAAAACCTGTTTGAACATGTTTTCCCAAAGGCTGGCAGCCCTATGACGCTAAGGCGCCTCACCCTGAGCCCCTGGCGTCCGCCTGCTAGGAAGGATCGGGAATGGTTCTCTGATGTCACAGGAGGTGGGTGCATCTCCACTGTGGTTAAACAACCGGGTTGAGGGGCTCAGACGGTTGGGCCAGAAGAGATCTGGGCTTAGGCGGGAGCTCAGGCTCGGGGACCCCACAAGGGGGAAGAGTCCCAGGCACCAGGCTTAGCCCAGAGCAGACATCTATACTAAAGTTTTTAGCACTGCCGCTCAAGCCTGAGTTGCAGGGCAGCCGCCAGAGATGAACGGTAGCGTAGACATACCCATTAAGGCTAACAGGGACCCATAGGATCCCAGCTCCTGCCCGGACCCACCCCCTGGGTGGCTCTCGCCAGTTACGTTGAATGCAGGCCAGAGCAGCGCAATTCCAGGCCCTGTCGTTCTGGCCTCCAGCCAGGCTGGATCGCCAGCGTCATCTGTCAGTAACACACCCCCGGCCGCCCCGTTTGTGGGCCAGAGGCTAGTCATTACGCCAGCCAGCCCCAGGGTCACCTGTGCTGCAGGATGGCCCTGCTCCAATCCCTGTTAAACCATAAGCCCTTCTTTATGGCAGTCTGGAAACCGCTCACGTCCGGGGGCTCTCAGTGCCACGGACAAACCCCAGGACTCCGCTCGCTGCAGAGCTATTCCTGACCCATTCCTTTAGCAAGGCCTCACCCCCACTCGGCTTAACGCACCAGGTGGAAACAAAACAGGCACGAGGCGCTCCCCTTTTGAGCATTTCCTCAGACAAGGCGCTTGGGATTCCCTCCTCACCCTGAGAAAACCCACTTCACTCCACTTACTCCCTGGCAGAATTCGGGAGTGGGGCCCAACCCTTGTGTCTGAACACCCCTGAAGCCGCTAGGGAGTTCATCACTCCAGATTAAGTGGGCAGAGCACTCGGGGAGAAAGGCCCGTTCGCTGTGAATTCACATTCATTCCACAGCCACAGGCTGCCACAGAATCTCTTCCCTCCTTTCCTCGCCCCATGCCTACCCAGAGAAGCCTTGTTACCACTGCTAGCTTCATGGTGAAAGACTCAAGGGTGGGCATTTACCCCCAGCAGATGAAACATCTCTGGGTCCTGCTAGGAAACGTAGGGTACTTCCAAGGCCTCTTCGCTGTACAGGCACATCTGAGGAAGGAACGAACGAACGCATGACGCCTTGTAGTCCTGCCGAGACAGTTCCCACAGTACGGGCACCACGGACAAGGGAACAGCTGGCCAGATCAAATGGGCCTGTCGCAGACCAGTACGATGGAAAGATGCTTGGTAAGGCCAGGGGAGACAGTGGATCGTGGACTCCCCCAGGCAACCACTGCAGAATTACTGTTATGCCATTGTGAGCATTTCACGTGCCATCACAGGACTGCGGGCAGGAGGAGGACGTGAGCACTAGGTGGGACACATAATACTCTTGATACACGGTAACTAGCTACTCAAAGCAACGGGTGAGGATGAAGGAGACGTGAACAGTCCATCAAAGAGAATATAAACACACTGGGACGTAGGAGGTTCCACCGAAGTCAGTGACAAAACCGAGGAGCCCCAGGTACGGCCCTTAGCCGTGTGAAGTTCAGTGCAATACGTTAGGGTGTCCATGCTACGCCTCTAGAAAGTGGGTTTCGGTCCTCACCAGGGTCACTGGTGTGGGGGGGAGCTTTTAATGTAAAACACTGGAAAGATGCTTGAATTTGCAGCCAGAGGCCAAGGAAGGTTGGTCTGAAAGCTCTGGGGGACCAACAGTGACCAAAACCAAAGGGAACCAACCGCCCTGCAATGATTAACCCCCTGGGGAGAGGAGAGAGACTCAAAGTGCACAAAGAGCCCAGGTGCGTGGAAACCACTGTGCCTCTCACCGAAGCAGGGTTCAGAGCGAGCGTGGGGGGAAAGGGGCGGGGGGATCCATCCTCAATCAATCCTCCCTGAGATCATTCCAAGAACCCCAATGGCACAGCAAGCGCTGTCAAGAAAGCAGCAGTAAAAGGCAGGCAACACTTTGTAAGAAGCCACTATCGACTGTTCCGCCCCCTGGCGCCGGGTTCCCCCGACCGGTACAAACCTTCCCAGGTATTGCAGATCCTGCCGTTCCCGGGAGCACAGAAGGGAGGGAAGGGAAAGAGAAACCCACTTAGAACTGAGGCCGGAGGAAGAGGAGGAGGTGAGTCTCTTACAGTTCAGTCTTTCCTGCAGCTACTGAAGACTTGGAGGTATTTCGAGAGCCGGGTTGCTCCCCGTGTTTTCATGCAGCATCCAAAGGGGGGCTAGGGCGTGAGGAAGTTGGGATGAGGAGAAGCCTCAGATCTTACTGTTCTCCAGGTGGGAATCAATGTGCTTTATCAAAGCATCGTCCGGGTAGCCGATGGGGAAGGCCAGCTGGCAGAGGGGGCAGCTTCGGATGTCGGAATCTACTGTCTCCATGAGCAGCTGCGGGAAGGAGGAGAGAGGGAGAACATGTAGGGGGCAAGCAAGGACCTTTCTGCTTACAGAAGCATCACCATTACGCCCTCCAAAACCTCAGCTGATGAGGTTTGCCAGAGTTTCACCCAAGTTGATGGAGAAGCCCCAATTCACATCAGCCACAGATGCAAATCACCAGGTTTAAAGTGCGTTCCCAACTAGTATCTGGTTACATGACTAACCGACAAGAATCTGCTTATCAGTTAGTGCTACCAGTTGCTCGCAGCCCCCTCCTCCAAAAATAAATAGGTCGTGGCTGGCCCAGCCCCTGTGCCTGCCTGTGCCTGGACCAGGCAGTTCCCTGCTGCTGCTCTGCATTGAAAAGGTGAGCGGGCACACAGCCTCTGCTCCCACGCCATATCCCATTTAAAATTCAAACGCAAGGTGGCAGGGGAGCGGGAAAGAGCCTGCTCTCCAGGGCAGGGACAGAAGCTGAGCCAACCTGTGAATTGGCTCAGCCCTTTGAATGCAGCGCGGCAGAGGCGGGGAGGGGGACAGCAGCTGAGCCAGCCTGCGTGCTGGTTCTGCTTTTTCAGTGCAGAGAGCATGGGCAGAGTAATTAACCACGTAACTGACAGAAACGTTGGCTGCTACTCAGCTGCCAGATTACTTACTCTTTAACCTCCCTCTTCCCAACACGCCAGCCACTGCAATGCACTCTCCAGGGCTTCTCTTTGTATGGCTGCCAGCCTCCCCTCAGTCTTCCCCTCAGCAGTCGTTGCTGGGCTCTTCAGCCTGAATTTGCCCCCCATTAATTTCAGCCCGCTCCTTGCAGGTTATGCCCCACCCCCACCGGCTCTCAGCTCACAAGGAGGCAGAGATACCGGCGTTGGCTCCTGCCAGTCGGTGCTCAGCCAAGCTAGCTACATCGGGCTGCCATAGGAACACCCTCCTGGCTGCAGGAACCACCTAGTGGGAGGGCACCCCCAGCACTTGTGGATGACAGCTGGGGTCCACCAGGCAGAGCTCAGAGAAAGACTGGGAGTCAGAGCTCCCCACATTTCTTGTTTGCTCATGGGCTTTTCTGGGAGTATCCAACTACCTCCGCCATGAACTGGATTTATCCTCATAAGGTAGGAAAGTACCAGAGCCTCCCATTTTACTGATGGGGAAACTGAGGCTCACAGCCATTAAGTCACTTTCCCAAGGCCACGTGACTCAGCAGTGACAGATCCAGGGACCCAATGGGGCTCTCAGGACCACTTCTCCTCTCTTCCTCCTCGGGGTCTAGATTCTGGTTCACACCCATTCCTGAGAAAAAGGGCCAAAGGTCTGTGAAATGGGGGGTCAGCTAGGTCATCCCAGGGCAGGCTGGAGGTGGCACAGCTGTGAAGAAGCTCACAGGGGTAGGTAGTCAGGAGGCTTTTGCTTACGTTGATCGACGGCCAGGACTGCGCGTGCTCAGCCCTGGAGTAGGAGCCAGCTGTCCGGTGCCCAGTGGGGTCAGGGATGGGGAAGCCGGCGCAGAAAGAGGCGCAGCGGATGGCTCCCACCTCAGGGCTGGGTGGGCTGGGGACGGCCCACTCATCCTCGTCCGAGGACTGCTTCTCGAAGCGCAGGTGCTCCTCGAAGGCGTCTCTGGGGCTCACGGGCCCGCCAGCCCCGCCGACGTAAACCTCCCCGTAGGGACGGTGCTTGGGGAGGGTGGAGGCCTCCGGCGGCAGCCACAGCGAGTGGCTCTGTCGGTACACAGCGGCGTCGCTCACCTCCGAGTAGCTGCGGCGCCCCTGGAAGCTGGCTTTGATGTGGTGGCTCGAGGGTTTCGAGTACCCCAGGTCCAGCAGGTTCCTCTCGCTGGCGGGAGGCACCCGGTGCTGGGGGGCCGGGGATGGGCAGGAGGGGGCCGGGGAGCGGCGCTGCTGGGCGGGGGACTGGCAGGGGGGCGGCACTGGGGAGCGGCGCTGCGGGGCGGGGGACTGGCTGGGGGGCACAGGTGACCGCCGCTGCAGTGCTGGAGACTGGCACTGGGGGACCGGCGGGGGGCAGGATGGGGCTGGGGAGCGGCGCTGGGCTAACGGAGAGTGTCTCTGGCCTGCAAGGCAATGGGAACAAGGACGAAGAAATCAGCGAGAGGCCACGCCCGGGGGCAGGAGCAGCAGGCGGGCTGGGCTGGGCCAGGCGGGCCAGTGTGGGCACAGGGACCATCGCTATCACAAACGAGCTGTCTCCCTCGCTGCCTCTCACGGGCGCCCGTGGAGGGGTGCGGCACCGGGGCGCTGCCCAGCTGTGCCAGGGAACAGCCTGGCCTCCGGGCTCCGTCTCCCTCCCTTCAGATCCCAAACTCTGGGCCCTTCTAGCCCAGGGGGCTGGCGCGGCTTCTCCCTTTGGAGACCTCCCTGCCGGGAACCGCACCCACCACCCCGGCGTACGACCCCCTGCTCCCTGCGCCGCACTCACCGCTGTTGAGGGCCTGCTCCTGCAGCAGCGTCCGGAGAATCTGGCTCTGCAAGGAGCTGAGATTCTGCAGCCGGCACAGCTCCTCGGTCAGCTCGGTGTAGGCCAGCGCCAGATTCACCCTAGCACAGGGCGAGACAGCAGGAAAAGGCATGAAGCAAACCCCGCAGGAAGGCCCAGCACGGGGACAGAGAGAGCCCCCCACCCACTGAGCTGCTGAGACCCCTCGGCTGCGAGAGGCGGCAGCAGAGGTGGGGGCAAGGGCAGATCAGAGCCAAGCGACCTGAGGAAAGGGGGCAGCTGCTGGGGACTGGGGCAGGCCCCTGCTGGAGCTCTGGGGATCCAGCTGGGGCCCTTGCCCTCCCGGGGGCGGGGGTGGGTGGAGGACAGAAATCAGGGCTAGGGAGAGGGAGGCGCCTGGACTGGCCATTCTACCTGGGTCTCTCTCAGCTCCTTCTGGCTCTGAACCCCTCCCAGGTGCCTCTGGTCAAGGGGCTGCCAGCCTGGCTCCTACCCTCCAAGCCCCCCGCCAGCACTCGCCCTCAGCTCCCTGAGGATCCCACTCCCCTAAGTGCCCCCCCCCAGTTCCCGCTCAGCTCTGCTCCCCTCCCCGCTGGCTGCCCCCCAGGGCTCTGACCCTGCTCCCACCCCCTGCTTCTAGCTGCCTCCCAAGGCTGAATTTCCCAGCCCTGCTTTCTGTGTTCATCTGCTGCCTCCTGCATGACTTGCCCACATGAGCTTGGCAGCCCCCCGTCACACCGCTCCCTGAGCCAGCGACGCACACAGGCTGGCACTCTCTGGCCAGCAAGGATGGCACCCAGGGAACCCAGGCTGCTCAGTTCCATGGGCACAGCAGCAAAACGCCAATGCCCCAGCTTAAGACGACCTGAGGAGAATCACCACTCACAGCAAACAGTAGAGGGGCCATGACACACAGTGGAATGGTTTCGAGTCCATCTGGCAGAGGGCACCAGTGACGTGCACATGGCTATATATAATGCAGAAATAACCTTCAGTATAAGTTTTGCTGCATTACTTAGCACACAATAAGCAGGGTGACACCATCACCCTGGGGGCGGTAGGTGACGTGCCCCCTTCCAAGAACCAGCAGCGCTGGGTTCTAGTCCTGACTCTGCTGTGTCATTGTTTGCTGAGGGTTTGATGGGTCGGTGGGACGAGGCAGCGTGTGCTGGAGGTGCCCTCTGCAAGCCACCCGCATCAGGTGGCGGAGAAGCTCAGCAGCTGGTTCCCCAGAAAGAGCTGGTGCTCCACACCCTGCTCCATGAGGGTGGCCAGCCAGCTCACCCCCCCTGGAGCCAGCTCGGTCCATGGCCAGGGCCCAGGAAGTGCAGACTCTTCTGGGCTCATGCCTAGCTTGCCTTCAGCAAGGTGCTTCCCCATCACAGTTAGACCCCCAGACGCCTGGGGCAGGACTGTGTCTGGCTAACACCCATCAGCCTAACCCAGCGGCTCTGATCTCCCCCCAGGCCTGCAGTCTGTCAGCCTGAGCGAAGTGCATGAACACCCATCGTTAGAATGAAACGAGCTGAATAGCATGGCTTCTTCGCGCGCCCCTGCAGCCCCGACAGGATCTTCCATCTCGATGCGGAATAAATTTATGTGCACTGAGGCATGGGAAGATGTGCACCACCAGCGGAAACACAGACTGTCGCCTGTAAGCACTCTGCTAATCAGCTGGGAATCTCCCCTGGGAGGCCGTCCAAGTGCTCAGCTTCCAGGGACCGTTGCTGGTGTCTCGAGCTCTCTAATCCAATTGTATGCTCTCCGGGGCAGGGGCTGTTGTCCTGGTCTGAACAGCTGCTAGCCCAGTGGCATCTGGGGCAAGCCTGACACTGCTAGGCTTAACCGTAGCCCCCAGGAGGGGCCACACCAAAGCAGTGTTCTTCTTATCCCATGCTCATCTCCCTTTGCAAACCGAGCCGGGGACTCCACAGCACCTGAGGGACTCGTCCAAGTCAAGGACTGAGCCCAGGCATCCTGGCTTTCCAAACCCACCGCGCTGCAGCCGCGACAAAGACGACTCCTTACTCCTGCGGGGGCGGCCCCTTCGACGCCTCTCCCGCAGCCTTGTCAAAGCCATCTGCCCCCGGACACCCCCCCCACGACTCCTGCGCCGCCCTTAAAAGCCGTGCGTGCTCTGCTCATGCGAAGGGAGAGCATGTCTCATGAGGTTACCGAGGGGCTGTCAGGCTAGGCAGGAGACCGAGAGAGGCCGAGCTGAGCGGAGTGACGGTGATGCCGTGGGGACCTGGGAGATGGCTTCTGTAACAGCAGTGGACAGGTTCCCCCCTCCCCCATTTGTCACGCGTTGTCATTTCCTCTCTCCTTACTTCCACCCCCGAAGAATCGGGGCTTGTTTTCGAGCCGGAGTTTGCAGGACGGCCCCGGGGGGGCTGTTTGCTCTGGCGGGAGTGATAGACGAGGAAAGGAAGGGCCCTGGAGGAGCCCACAGCGAAGGGGTTTGCAAACAGCTGGCAGTGCAACTCCTTGGGAGCCCACTGAGGCAGCAGAGCAGATCAGAGCAGAGCCCAGCGCAGCGCTGGGTTCCCCTGTCTAGAGCAGATGGCGGGAGCGCTCTGCTGCCAGTGCCTGGAGCTCCCCAGTGGCCAGAAACCCCCGTGCTCCCGTTCTTCTAGGGCGTGGGGGGCTTCAGCCTCAGTCCCCAGCCTGTCCCACGGAGAGAGACTGAACACGGCTCCTGCCACCGCCATGGACTGCTGGGAACAAAAAGCCACCCAGCCACTTCTTCAAGGAGGCTGGTCACATTCGCTCCTGCCCAGAAGTGGACGCGTTTGGGGGCCATAAAGCCTGCAGCCCTTCAGTCTGGGGGAGGGATCCGTTCACAGCTGGCGGCAGTAGCGTGGTTGCATGGCCCTGCCCAGCAGCTGCCCCAACTCCTCTGATCCTGGCAGGGGTCACTCATGAGTGCAGTGGCAGGTCCCTGCCCTCTGCTCAAGCCTCATATTGACTTCAACAGGTGCTGAGATCAGTCCATCAATAATCTCAGTTGCTGGGGCCTGGGTCATGTCATTTAACCTTCCTGCTTTACCTTCCCCCTTTTTAAAAAGCAGAAGCTAACCCCCTGCTCGCAGCAGGAGGAGACAATAGTATTTCCTGCAGCCTTGGTCACATCACCTAACCGTTTTGCCTTACCCTCCCCCCTCTGCCAAATGCAGAAGCAACACCTTCCCCACAGCAGGACAAGGCAAAATGATTTTGCAGGATTTCTCTGAAGATGCAAAGGAGACAGATGAGCGACCAACAGCTAATCACCACCCCGAGATAGTCTCATCACTAGGGCTCCAAGCCCTTTACAGAGGAGATCAGGTTCCCTGTCCCAGTTATAAATCTAGGAAACTGAGGCACGAAGGGCCTGAAGCGACCCAGTGACAAGCCAGGAAGAACACGTGTCTGCCACAGCTTCACCAATGCCACAGTCAGCAGGGACCGGTGTGAACATTGAGCCTGATGTCCTGTCCAGGATAGGCCCCAGGCAGGGCTCCCTCTAATTCTTTCCATCTTGGGTGAAATAAGTTTTGTTACGTGCACTGGGGCCTCTCTGCCAAGCAGCTGGGCGGCACCTGAGTCTCTGCTGGGCAGCTGCCCAAGGGCTCAGCCGACAGGGAACGCTGGGCATGGGATGGCTCCGAAGCGCTCCAACCACTGGGCCATGCTGCCTGGAAGGCAAAGTGAGGTCGGGGGGGAGATTTCCAGCTCTGCTGCTCTCTCACAGTCCAGGCAGGTGCCATCACTTTGTCCTCTCCGGCTGCAGCTCCCGCAGCCTGACATGTAGCCCCACGACTACATCACAGGCCCGGGCATCACCGATGATCCGCGGCCGTCGGCTGCCTGTGCTTTAGCACTCACTGAGACCCTGCTGTGCCCTCTCTCTTCTGCTGCCTTCCAAAGCAAAACCCCCCAGCCCACGAGCACCCCAGGCTCTGCAGTGCTGGCAGCAGCAGGCGAGCTGGTCAGAGAAAGCCCTGCCGTGTGCGTAACCTCCCTTCCTCCAAAGTCAACCTTCTGCCCCCAAGAGATCAAAGCGTGGAAACTTTCCTCTCCAGTTCAAAGCTCAATCACTAGCACTGCGAAGGAAACAAAAGGCAGCTGGGCCAGGGCAGTTCTCCCCGGCCCGGCACGCTACGCTGGGGCATGACATGACAGCCTGGCGCGTGCCGGGCCCGGCACCGGGATTGCAGGATTCTCGCAAATGCCAGCGGAGAGCTGAAGGGGTTCCAGTAAGGGGAGATGAAAGCCGGGGGGAGAGGGGGGTAGCAGGTGCCGGGGGGCGGAGCTGTGGGAGGTTTGTGCTTCTGAAGACAGGAAAAGCGAGTGTTTCAAATAAAGGCTGGTTAAGAAAAAAGGCCCCCCTGGGTGTGCGGCTACAGGCGGGTTAGGAAACTTGTTCACAAAGCGGAGGCTTTGTTTTAGAAGCAAGAGCAAAAAAAAGTCCCCACTGCCTAACCAGGGTGACCAAGCTCCGGGCTCCACTCGATGCAGGCGGCTCAGGAAAGGCATGCGGTTCTCCACCAGCGCATGCGAGGGGGTACCACACCTCCCCAAGCAGCGGGGCCGTGCCCAGAAGCTGAGCAGGGCCCCCCACGCTCCCACCCGGGCTTGGTGCAGGAGCGTTCAACTGTGGGCTGAGGGCAGTGACAGGGGAGCCACGCCCAAGTGAGGGACCCCAAAGCTCCCACGTCTGAAGCCACTACATCCCAGCCCCCAAATACTCAGCTTATTGCAGTGGCCCAAGAAACATCCCACCCCACCCCTTTCCTTCCAGCGCCCTGGGCTCCCTGATGGGCCTCTGTCCACACCCAGCCCACCTGTGGGGCACAAACTGCCTTTCCCCCCAGAGCACCCGGCTGCAGGGGCTCTCATCTTCTGCCGCCCAGTCCCCGGGAGCCAGTCTGGCTGGCAGCTCCCTCCACACAAGTCCGGGATCTGCACGGGGGTCGCTCAGCCCTCAGCGTCTTGCTGACTGGCCAATACAACGCGCCTGCATCGTCCGTGAGTCCGCATCCACTCCCAATACCCGCCACGTGCTCTCCTGAGGGATTTACCCTCCTGCTGTCAGCTGGGCACCTCCGCATGCGCTGTCATCTTTTAAAACACCCCCAGCCCCACGGTCAACCCACAGCCTGCCCTGCAGTGACCCTCATGCCCACAGCTCCTCTTGCACCCGAACCTCTGCCCATCCAACCTTGAGGCCCTAGGGGTCGACCTCGGCTACATGCGGACTGACCCCAAAAGCTGCCAGGTGCCTGCAGCTCTGGCTGAAGCCAGGGGAGGGGCAGGAGCCCAGCCACCCCTGAACCTAGCCCTGCGTAGTTCTGAGCACCCCCTGCAAGTGGCGGAAGGGACTCAGCATGTCACAAGATCAGCGTCCGGTGCACTCAACAATGCTCTGCAAATCATCGTTGAGAACAGCACTGCCTGCAAAGACCTCGTCCAGCTCCGGGCAGGGGAACTGGCAAATTTCCAGAGCCCTCAGAACAATGATCTCAGGCAAGTTTTATTTCCTCCAGCCCCGCAGGTAAGAAAGGCCTTGCGTCTCAGCCACCCTTCCCTGACGAATCACTGGAGCATGGAGAGTTGGGAGGTTTCCCCAAGAATGCGGGGCAGGGAGGCCAAGCCCCCAGCACAACCAGTGTTTCCTGTATTTTTTCTACATCCAAGTTCAGAATAAATTCTGTTCTGTGCCCTGAGGCATAGACAGATGTTCACCACCCATAGAAACACAGGCTGCTGGCTGCGGGCACTCTGCTAACAGCTGGGTGGCACCTGATTCTCTCCTGGGTGGCCGCCCAAGAGCTCTGCTTGTGGGGAACAGTGCAGGCAACCTCATCTGGAAGGGGGAGACAGAACTTAAGATCAGGTTATGTGGCCAAAAATTCAGGAGAGCGCAACCCAACTGGAGGGTGATGAATGCCCTTCAGCCACATCAGCTCCCCCTCCAGGTAATGCCGATACCTTGCCCGTGAAGCAATTGCTAGCAGGATGCACAACCCCTAGCACTGCACGGTCTCTTGGCACCACTGTAACACAAATAACACCACCAGGCTCTGCTGGATTCGTGTCTGTTGCCTTCTGATTCCTTGTCTATTCCATACCGGGGGCCAGGGGGTGGGAGTTCATTGCTGGCCTGTGCTGGGGGAGGGACGAGGCTGGAGCCGCTGGGTTTTAAGCCACTTGTAGCAGACCAGATTCTGCCCTTAAGCAGTGCTCCCTGGAAGCTGGGCGCTTGGGAGGCTGCCCAGGAAAGATTCAGGTGCTGCCCAGCTGATTGGCAGAGCGCCCACAGCTGGCAGCCTATGCTTCCACTGGTGGTGCACATCCACATAAGCCTTGGTGCAAAGAACAAAATTTATTCTCCCCATGGATGGGAACGATTACAGGGAACCCTGTCCTCCAGGTCCACTTATTCAAAGGTACCGAGAACTCCCACAAGGCTGCCTGTGGCCGGGTTTGCCAGAGCGACCCCCACCTGCAGGCCCATCCCTTTTCCGCAGTGAACCAGAGGTTGAGCTGAAATTAACAAAGGAACTACCAAAACCACAGAGCCAAGCAGTAGGGAGAGCTGTGCACCCAAGGCTGCAGAGTGGCAGGAGGCTGCTGCAATTTCAGCACCGTCTCTCCGATCTGCCCGGCTGGCCTCAGCAGAAGGGAACTTCTGCGTGCGTAAGATGCGACCACTTCTCCAGCCTGCTCCAGCTTCACAAAGCATAGTCTGTGTCTGGCATGACCCTGGGGGCACCCACGAATCACAGGGACGGGGGTGAACGCCATCGCTCACTCCCACAACAGATGGCGATGGCGGAAAGAAGCAGCACCCAGATCTGTTTTTCCACCCCAGATATTTCACAGCCTTTCAGAAAGTCTGACACAGCAGAAAAGCCGTTTGTAATTAACCTGCTCCTCAACAGGAACCTCGCATGGAAAGATGGGAAATCTCGACAGTTTCTGAAAGTGAGCAGTCCCCCTCCCCCAATATATTCATTTCAAAATAAAGTGTGGGGTTGGACACAGAGCTGAAGACAAGAGGTGTGAGAACACAGCTCCACTCTGTGTATTCAAGTCCAGTGGCAGGTAGAGGGCTGCAATCGTTTGTACTAGAGGCCTGACCTGAACTTGGAGCCCCCCTGCGCCAGGGGCTGTACAGACACAGAAGAAGAGACTGACCCTCTCGAGAAGAGCTGACGTTCTAAAGAAGCGATCACCCCATTTTCCAGGTGGAGGAACTGAGAGAGAGCAAGTGACCCACCTGCATCACAACAGCAGCTCTCTAGCCCCAGCGGGAGCTGTTAGGCGCTTAGAATACCTGCCCCCAAATCACTTAGGCAGCTAGGAGCAGCGTTCAGAATTGAACCTGCGTCTTCTGAATACAAAGTAACTGCCTTAACCACAAAACCATCCTCTTCCCATTGTTTGCTGCTTATAAAAGGCCTTGTTGCTTCGCAACGACTGAAACGTGGCACCTTGTTTCCGAAGGCCAGCAGCCAGCGGCCCGGTGCACCCCGAAGGCCAGCTCGAGAGTGCAGAATGGGCTCTAGCTGTTAGCTGAGAAGTAGGAGCAGGGTCCTGCCTTCTAGTCCTTGCCGTGCTGCCCCTTTGTCGCCTCAGCAGGGTGCATTGTTTACATGCTCTCTGCCTCTGCCTCTCCTGTCATCTCATCAGAGACAGACGATAACAAATAAACGATCATTAGTCATCTCACCCGGCTGGGGGGGACTGACTGCTCATGTAAATTTCCACCAGTTGTAGTAAAGGGTCTCAGCTCCCAGCCATTACCAGTCTGAGTCAGATTAATGGGCCATCTTCTGCCCTCAGCAAGAACTGCTTCAGAGGAAAGTCTACAAGCCCCCACGCTGAGTGCTTTCTCGTAAGAGACAAGTATCAGAGAGGGGGCCGTGTTAGTCTGGAGGTTCGAGAACAACAAGAAGTCTTGGGGCACCTTGTAGACTGACAGATCTTTTGGAGCATGAGCTGTCATGGGCAAAGACCCGCTTCATCAGATGCATGAGTGTGCGGGGGGATTCAGAGGGGTATTTAAAGAGTGGGGTCCCAGTAAGGGTCCCCTGCAACAGTCCTCACTGCCAACTCTGCTCACATATCTACACCAGTGACATCTTCACAGGACCTAACAACAACCGTACCATCAGGGACTCCTTTACCTGCACATCTACTACTATAATATATGCCATCATGCGCCAGCACTGCCCCACTGCAATTTACATTGGCCAAACTGGACAGTCTCTCCGTAAAAGAATAAATGGACATAAATCAGACATCAGGAACAGTAATGTACAGAAGCCTGTGGGGGACCACTTCAACCTCCCTGGACACTCAGTGGCAGATTTAAGGGTGACAGTTCTGAAAAAAATTTTTTTTTTTAAATCAAATGGAGAGAGAAATCTCTGAGCTGCAATTTATTTGAAAATTTGACTCCATTAACCGTGGATTAAACAGAGACTGGGAGTGGCTCGCAGCTTACAAAGGCAGTTTCTCTGCTCTGGGTGCTAATATCTCCCCATTAGACTCTGACAAAGGCTCACATCCCCCTGTCTGATCTGACTTGTTTTTTCCTCTTTTGATAAGTGCTGTTGATACTGGGCCATTTCCACCTTGCTGAATAGAGCTTGTCAGCTCTGGCCCTTCCTCTTACTGGCACCCCACTCTTTAAATACCCCTCTGAAACCACGCCCCCACTCATGCATCTGAGGAAGCAGGTCTTTGCGCACGAAAGCTTATGCTCCAAAATATCTGTTAGTCTATAAGGTGCCACAAGACTTCTTGTTGTTCTCTGAAGAGAGACGGCCTTCCTGACCCAGCCAGCCTGTGACTGACTCATGCCCTGAAGCATGACGATGTATTACACCCCACGATGGGTTCTCTGCAATGGAACTGTGGATATGCACTGAACGCCCCAATGCCTCGGTGGGACAATCATGACATTCTCAAATCAACAAGCCCAGCATAAGGACCACAGACCAAAAACACCCCGTCCCCATGGGGGAAGACTTCTTCCAAAGCAATCGCTCCATGTCTGACCTCTCCAGCTGCATCCTCAGAGGAAACCTGCCCAGCACCTTCGACAAGATCAGCCTGGGAACCTAAAGTCATCCCTTGGCTGCAGTCTGCAAGTGACGGCTGTCACTGAGACCCTGCATTCCGGGCTTCGTACGAGAAACCGTCTGTAACCGCCGCCTCTGGGGGTTGTGCTACATGTGCCGAGAGGTTCACGTAGCCACTTCTCCTTGGACCGTCTCTGAGGACATGTGCTAACTGCTTGTGCTAGACAACCCGCTCCGCCCTGTACTGAGCTGGGATACGCCGAGTTCCCCTCCCAGATGGGAAGAAGAGCGCGGCTCCTCTCTTGCGTGGAGGTGGCGGGAAGGTGGCGGCTTGCCCCCAGCTGGGTGCTCAGAGCTCTCGGTGTGAAAGGGGCTGGCTGGGGGCACGTCCCGCCCCACCCGTTCAGGACTGCCCCAGCCCCCCAAGGGCCACCTGGGGAGTGGGGAGCTGAAGCCTCCACTGTCCCTGCTGACACTGTCTTGCTGGCTGCTCCCCTTCCCTCACTGCCAGGGAGCGGAACCAGAGGACAGCCCACGGGTCCCTGTATTCCTCCCCCTCCCGGCTCATGTGGGGAGGCACAGGAGCGAGTGACCCACAGAAGGGGAATGGCAAGTAAGGAGCAGCAGCAGGAATCCCCCCGTGTTCTGTACAGGGCGCCCTGGCCTCCCCTCAACCCCAGCTCCCTGCCCTGACTCCTGGGCCCCCCACGCATTGCAACCCTCTGCCCTGGTTCCCCCGCACCCAACCTACCTGCTAATCCTCTGCCCAATTGCCCCACACTCCAACCTCACTCCTGCAGCCCCCACGCCCTGCCCTGAGCCCATCACACCCCCACCCCGACATCTGTGCCCCCCACGCCCCAACCCTCTGCCCTGCGCCCCTGCCCAGGGTGCAATACAACAGTAACCCTAGGAAAGTTGTTACAGTCACCCCAGCTCTTGATCTGATAAACGATGTTACCTCTCCCCATTGTCTTCCTGACACACGTGCTTCAGCCCAGTAACACTCCGCCTTCAGAACAACAAGAAGTCTTGTGGCACCTTATAGACTAACACGGCTACCTCTCTGATACTCTGCCTTCAGGGATTCAGGAGCCAAATTAGCGATCGCCATTACCTAAAAGAGCCATGAATTCATTGTTCCATTTACATGTATCTGATTCAAACCCCCCCTCCCCGAAAATGACTGACCAGGTATTAGTTTTATCAACTCTAATTGGTTAATAACACCCTGATTGGGTAATAACGGAGGCTGGTTAATAATTAAATTGTACGTAAACTCCAGAACCCTGAGCGGGCACAGCGGAAGGGATCACAGTTCTAGTGTAGACAGCGCCGGGTGGACAGGAGAACTCTTCCCGCTGACCTAGCCACTGCCTCTCGGAGAGGCAGATCCCCTGTGATGGAAGTCGGCAACCAAAAGAGGAAGAAGAGCCATTTTTTCCAATTTGGTATAAAACTCAACAATTCGAGAGCCGCATATTCTTTCGCGCTGCATGGGAATACCAGACGGTCCTGAATAGCAAACGTCAGACCGGACCCTTTGTAACCCTTTTCAGAAGGTCTGTAACGCAATACACATTCGCTGCAGGCCGCTCACAACCTTTCTGCGTGTTCCCTCTCCTCACACTTCGCATGGGCGTTTGCACCACCGGCTTCCCCACTTTCACTCCCCAAGCGTCTCTCTCTGGAGAGCGCTGGGGGAGTTATCCACGGCTTCGAGATCACCTCTCGCTTGCTATTTAGAGAGGAGTTGTTCATTGGGCTTTTAGATGTTCACCGAAATATCAAAAATAATCAGGAGTTTGTTTGGTTTTTTACTTTGCAATTATAGCGTCAGGAGCCACAAAAAAGTCCTTAAGGAGCCGCCTGCGGCTCCAGAGCCACAGGTTGCAGACCCCTGCCCTATGCAGAGCTAGGGGTGGGGGGGAATGTCCTCCTATTGGCATAGGTGCATCTTCCTGGCAGCGCTCAGGCAGCGTCTGAAGTGTAGACAAGCCCAAAGAAGTTTAAGTTTGGGCTCGACAGAAGGGGATCTTGGTGTTATACCGCTCAGCCCAGGTGATCTAATAACCCTTTCCACCCCTGAAATCTGCAAATCAATAACACAGAGGCCACGTCCTCTCCAGAACAATCCCCCACGACCTTGACCGCCCAGGCCGCCTGATGCCCACAGCTCGGGTCACTGGGAGTTCACATCCAACGAGGACAAGATACCAAGCAGCAGGAGCAGCACCCTGCCTGTAAGTTGCGGTAAGTTTCTCAATACAATGATTTGCCTCCTCCCACTCCGCATCTTTCACGCACTAGGGCAGCCTCTCCTGAGGTTTGCACGCAGCCAGGCTGAGATGGGAAATCAGGCAGCGGCTGCAGCTGTGCTGGTTCCTACACGCTCGTTTGCACTCTACTGTTACTGCTTCTGCTTCCTCTCCCAGACCCACAAGCCTCAACCCTTCTAATAAAATGCTGTGGTCCGCCCCCGCCCTTCCCCCCACGCCCAGCACCCCTCCAGCAGCGAGGGTGGCAGCCCAGGGGTGTGGGTGGAGAAGGTGGGCTCGGGGTGGGGCGGAGAGATGTTCAGCCAGAGGCCTGGTTCCATGGAAGCATCTGGGATCCTGGGAGTGGGGGTCCTGCATTGTCCATTTATACCCTCCTCTGCCGAACAGCTGTGAAATGACCAGGAAGCTGAGCTGAAGAGGACCCACTCTGCGCTCAAGCTAGGTTCACCAGCAGGAGGTGCCACGGGGCCTGGCTACTGACCAGCCACTGCGTGGCTAGCAGGGTTCCCTGTAATTTTTTTCCCACCCGTGTGCAGAATAAATTTTGTTATGTGCACCACCAAGAGATGCACAGGCTGCCAGCTGTGGGTGCTTTGCTAATCAACTGGGTGGCACCTGAACCGCTCGTGGGCGGCTTACAGGCAACACTGCAGACACCCTCATCTGGAAGAGGGAGAGGGAATTTAATTTCTCCAAATGGCTGCCACAACCCGAAGGCCTGTAGTTGCACCAGACTGATAGAGGAGGGGTGCTCTCAGCATATCAAGCGCTGGCCCCCACCCCACAGAGCCATAGAGTTTAAGGCAGAAAGGACCCCCTGAACCAGCGTACCCCAGGCTACCAATCCCAGCTGGCCCCTGCCCAGCAAACCCAACTAGCGACAGGATACCAAAGCACCGCAGCCCACAGGACACAAGACTGTTCAGTGCCCTGGACAGAGAACAGGGGGAGCCAAGGGCAGGGAAATGATTAAGTGCAACATGCCCAGAGAATCCAGCAAGAGACCCACATGCTGCAGAAAAAGGTGAAACCCCCAAAGTTGCTGCCAATCTGACCTGGGGGAAACCTCCTTCCCCCCTCCCACAAGAGGTGAGCAGGGAGACCCTGCAAGACCCAGCCAGACAGGCCCCGGGGAGCCTCACAGCCCTGGCTCACCCTGCCCAGCGTCCCATCTCCAGCCGTCTCCTTTGCTGATTATTCCGAGGAAGGTGTTTAAAAACAAACAAACGAACAGCCCAGCAGAACACACTGGGAACAGGGAGGAATTCCTTCCTGACCCTGCTGGTGGTTGGCTGAAACCCTGAAGCATGAGCGTTAGTTAGGCTAACCATCGACCAGAAAGGAAGCTCAGGGCTGTTGAGCCTCCACCATCACAGGCAGACTCACCAAACAGTCCCTCCAGAGTGCTCAAAACCAACAGTGGCTTGTCCCCCGCCTCCTGGGGGGGGCACTCCCGACCCTCACTCTAGGGCACAGATGGACAGCCCCAAACAGCAGGTGAGTGGCATGAGCAGCCCCCACTTCACCCCAGGGGTGTGGCAGACCATAGTCCATTGGGGCCCACGGGCCACAGGCGGAGCCCCAGGGGGCCGCAGTTTGCCCACCATTGCTCTACGGGCTAGAATGGGGAGCCACCCTTAGCTTTAAGGCTCTTTACGTTTAGGCCCATTCTAGGCAGGATACTTCAAGGAGAACCTCCCATGCTCAGAGCCCAGCATTTACCAGGCCTGTCCAGAACTCAAACCACCCTTTCACGAAGAACGGATCGGCGAGGACGCAACAGCGACTGCAGTGTGAATGAGCTGCAGATGCTCCCAGCCTGCACAAGTGAGCAGAGGCTTTGCAGCTCGGCTGCATGGACTTTTAAGATGCCCAAGGATGATCGCTGGCCCCCAAATCCACAGGCAGTGGCGGGAGGGCACCCGGAGCAGAGAGGTGAACAAGTGAGGTCATCTGAACCAGCCCCTGTAGTTACAACAGGAGCTAGCACGTGAAGAGTGGGTTGGAAGGATTTCAGGAGAGAAGGAAAATGTTAAGCAATCATTGAAGGTCTCCTGACACGTAGAAGAACATGATTTATTGAGCAAAAGTCAACATGGTTTCTGTAAAGGGAAGTCGTGTCTTACTAATCTATTAGAGTTCTTTGAAGGGGTTAACAAGCATGCGGATGGGGGGATTCAGTAGACATAGTATACTTAGATTTCCAGAAAGCCTTTGACACGGTCCCTCACCAAAGGCTCTTATGTAAATTAGGTGGTCATGGGTTAGGAGGAAAGATCCTTTCACGGATTGGGAACTGATTAAAAGACAGGAAACAAAGGGTAGGAATAAAGGGTAAATTTTCACAATGGAAGGGGGTAACTAGTGGCATTCCCCAAGGGTCAGTCCTGGGACCAATCTTGTTCAACTTATTCGTCAATGATCTAGAGAAAGGGGTAAGCAGTGAGGTGGAAAAGTTTGTAGATGACACCAAACTGTTCAGGATAGTCAAAACCAAAGCAGACTGTGAAGAACTTTAAAAAGATCTCAGCAAACTGAGTGATTGGGCAGCAAAATAGCAAATTAAATTTAATGTGACTAAGTGTAAGGTAATGCACATTGGGAAAAATAACCCCAACTATACATACAATATGATGGGGGCAAATTTAGCTACAACAGATCAGGAAAGGGATCTTGGAATTATAGTGTATAGTTCTCTGAAAACATCCACGCAGTGTGCAGCGGCAGTCAGTAAAGCAAAGGATGTTAGGAATAATAAAAAAAGCGATAGAAAATAAGACGAAGAATATCTTACTTCCCCTTTATAAAACTATGGTACGCCCACATCTTGAGTACTGCGTGCAGATGTGGTCTCCTCACCTCAAAAAAGATATACTGGCGTTAGAAAAGGTTCAGAAAAGGGCAACTGAAATGATTAAGGGTTTGGAACGAGTCCCACATGAGAAGAGGCTAGAGAGGCTGGGACTTTTCAGTCTAGAAAAGAGGAGACTGAGGGGAGATATGATAGAGGTATATAAAATCATGAATGGTGTGGAGAAAGTGAAAACAGAAAAGTTATTTACTTGTTCCCATAATATAAGAACTAGAGGACACCAAATTAAATTAATGGGTAGCAGGTTCAAAACTAATAAAAGAAAGTTCTTCTTCACACAGCGCAGACTCAACCTGTGGAACTCCTTGCCAGAGGACACTGAGAAGGCCAGGACTCTAACAGAGTTTAAAAAAGAGCTCGAATATTTGGAGGTTAGGTCCATAGCTGGCTATTAGCAAGGGGGAAGGTGTGGTGCCTACCCTTTTGTCGAAGGCGGGAGATGGATGGCAGGAGACAAATCGCTTGATCATTGTCTTTGGTTCACCTTCTCTGGGGCACCTGGCACTGGCTACTGTCAGCAGATAGGATTCTGGGCTAGATGGACCTTTGGTCTGACCCAGTATGGCCGTTCTTATGTTCTGACTCTTTCTGGAGGGGTTACATGAGGGCCTGGATACACCTTCCTATTATGCAGTGCCTGTCTCAGAGGTATCAATTCCATAGTCGCCAACTCTTCAGGTGCTCTGGGGTTGGAGCACAGAAGGGTAAAACTAGTAGGTGGGAAGCCCCTATCAGCACCTCTTCTCCTCCCACAGCCTCCTGCCTGCTGGCAGGCCCCACAGATAAGTGCTTCCCTCCCTCCCTGCACCTCCTGCCTGCCAAGATCAGCTGTTTAAGAAGGCCCTGCCATTTATTAAAGTCAGCACCTAGGATCAATTTTCAAGAGCCTCTCCCAAATCTCACCCAGTTGGGTGTTTTACTTTATAGTCCCAGCTCCCGGAACCCTGTGAATATGCAAGAACCTCCGGCTTCATTTGTCTTGCGTTGAGCTGGCACTCTGCCTCTCCCCATCCCCAGTGGAGGCTGCATTTTAGTGGCACCTGTCAACACAGCAGAGAAGCTCTGTTGTCTTGCGGGTAGCGCACCGAATAGGGATGCCAGAAGCCTGGGTTCCAGTCCCATCTCTGCCACTGACCTGCTGTTGGGCAAGTGACTTCATTTATGCTTCCCCTACCAGTCCCCACCTGTGTTGACTAGCCAGACCATCAGCACTTAGAGGCAACAACCATCTCTCATGCTCTGTAGCGTACAGAGGCTAGCATACCAGGGCCCGGATATGAGTTGGGCATTACAGCAATACAAAGACTATAGTCTCTGCAGTGCTGTGGGATGGAAGGTGCTTCTTGTATAGGAAATACATGCACTGAAGTTACTTATTGTGTGTGTGTGTGTGTGTGTGTGTGTGTGTTTTAACTGCTGTGATTGTGATGACTATCTGCAGTGCGATATTGCAGAGTCAGAGGTTCATGAAGGTCTCTCTGCCAATGAGACTGAAATGAGGAAACCACCAAATGAAATGCTGGTTGCCTCTAAGGCTTGTGAAGGAAAAAAAAAACCCAATTTAAAAAAAGAACCTCTCTTATTAAAAACAAAACTGCCAGCTATTTCGAGGGCTAATGCTTCCTTCTGCAAAGTGCACATCACCTTCCGAGGAAATTAGAGGAGGTTGCTAACCAAGGCTAGGGGGAGGTTTTGGTGCCAGTTTTAACCCCATTCCTCATCAATAAACTTGCCTCATCGAGCAGGTAAATTAACAGTTGGGGGGTCTATGGAGTTACACTGATTTATCCCAGCAGAAGACCTGCCCCCAGTCTTATGAATGCAAATGTCAAAATAAACAGCCACTGAACTAGCAAGGGCCCCTCCAAAGACTGTTCATGCTTTGAGCCCCAGAGCTGCCTGTAGTGCTAGCAGATCGGGCTAGAAGCTAGGTGACCTGGAGTTTACTCCTGGCTCTGCCACTGTCTGCTAGGTGTGATCGGGCAAGTCACTTAAGAATGGCTGTACTGGGTCAGACCCAAGGCCCATCTAGCCCAGTAGCTTGTCTTCCAACAGTGGCCAATGCCAGGTGCCCCAGGGGAATGAACAGAACTAGTACTGTAATCATCGAGCGATCCCTCCCCACCGCCCATTCCTGGGTCTTGCAGAGGCTAGGGACATCATCCCAGGCCAACCTGGCTAACAGGCATCGATGGACCCAGTCTCCAGGTATCTATCTAGTGCTGTTTTGGACTCTGTTACAGGCTTGGCCTTCATAACACCCTCTGACGAGGAGTTCCACAGGTCGACCGTGCACTGTGTGAAGAAACACTTCCTTTAGTTTGTTCGCAACCTGTTGCCTATTTATGTTGCTTGGTGACCCCTAGTTCTCGTGTTACGAGGAGTAAAGAGCACTTCCTTATCTACTTTCTTGGTATCAGTCATGCTTTCATAGATCTCGATCACTTCCACCCTTGGTCACCTCTTTTCCAAGCTGGAAAGCCCCAGTGTTAACAACCTCTCTGCCCAGGGCAGCTGTTCCAAGCCTCTATTGCCCTCTGCCTACTGCAAAGTATCTCTTCTGACAACCACATCAGCCTGCCCGACCAGGGGACACTGAAGGCGTCTGCCCAGGACCCCGGGCTCTGATTTGCAGTAGGAGAAAAACATCTTGCATTTTGTATTGAGGTGGGAGGTGAACAGGTCTACCAGGGGACACCCCCACTTCTGGAAAATAGAATGAACGACCTCCGGGTGGAGAGACCACTCGTGATCCGTAAAGGACCTGCTGAGTGGGTCCGCCAGTGAAGTGTGCACACCTGGCAGGTAAAGGGCCTGCAGGCTGATGTTGTGCAGTATGCAGAAGGCCCAGAGCATCATGGCCTCGTGACACAGGGAAGAGGAGCACGCATCCCCATTTGTTGATACAGTACAGTGCTGTTGTGTTGTGCAGTCTGCACTGACTGACGCACAATGTTCCATCAGACTGGCCTTGAAAGTCTCACATGCTAGTCTGACGGCCTCAGGCTCCCTCACATTTATGTGGATCCGAAGGTGCAGCACACTCCAAAGAGCCGGGGCTCGTAGCTGACACAGGTGCACTCCCCACCCCAAGTCCGAAGCGTCCATTACTTGGGAAAGTGAGGGCTGCTGAGGGACAAAGGGGACTCCTGTGAGGACGACCCCCTCATCCAACCACCAGCGCAGGGTCAACAAAGTCCATGTCAGCACCATAACTACCAAGTCTAAATGGTCTCTTCCAGGGCAAGACACTGACGACAGCCACAGCTGTAGAAGGCACATCCTTAACCTGGCGTGCTGTACCACGAAGGTGCACACTGCCATGTGACCCAGCAAACGCAGGCAGCACCTGGCCGTCTTGTGGGGAGCTGCTGGGATATCTCAGATGATGGCCCCCATGGACCCGAACCCGTCGTCCGGCAGGAACGCCCTGGCACATCTGGCGTCCAGTCATGCCCCTACAAACTCTACTGACTGAGACGGGACCAACGCTGACTTTGCCTCATTGATCAAGAGGCCGAGGCTTACAAAGTTTCGACGGATCAACTGTACATGCTGAAGCACCCGCTGCCTGGAAAGAGCCTTGACTAGCCAAGCCAGTCGTGCGCCCCTTGCCTGCGTAGGAGCGCTGCTACTACCGCCATGCATTTGGTGAAGACCCTTCGGGCTGCAGACAGACCAAAAGGCAAGACTGAGAACTAACAATGGTTCCCACCTGCCATGAACCTGAGAAACCTCAGAGCACAGGGCACCTGAAACTGGTCCGCAGCCTGCTGGGTCGGCCCCAGCGTGCTCGGCACGGAATATGATGTCGGTGCTGGCGTCGACGTGAGTGCAGGGGTTGGCACCACTGTCATCTCCATGGGCTGCAGTCGCTCTGTTTCAGTGCGACGGCACCTGTCCTCCATAGACAGAGAAGGACCCAGCCCCGGCAACTGCAGAAGTCCTCGTGCTGTTCCAAACGCCTCCGGTGTTCAGGGCAAGTGCAGCGCCTGGGGGCTCCCGCTCCGCACCGGCTTCACCGGACGCGCCTCCTGCCCTTCGGCAGTGTGCGCCGGAGCCTTGGACTTGAGGTCGCCCCACTTTGACTTCAGCGAGCGATGCCTCCCGTGCCTCCTCCTTTTCATCAGCGCCGGAGATTGACCCCCATGTCGCCGAGAAGGCAACGGTCCCTGCACCTGCTCTGGGTGCCGGTAGCCCTTAGGTGGTACTGCGGTTGACGGTGCTGGTAGACTTTGCACCAAGAAGGCTCCACTCTCTGCTCCTGATGAAGACTCTTGAGGTGCAAGAGCCACCTCCATTAAGAGGACTTTAAGGCATTGGGCCCCATCTTTCAAATTTCTGGGCTTAAAGGCCTTACAAATTGGACCGCGATCGCGCAAGTGTCCTTCCCCCAAGCAAATGAAGCAGGCTGAATGGGGGTCACTTTTGGGCATGCGTTTGCTGCATTCTGAACAAGTCTTAAGGCCTGGGGAACCAGGCACTTCCCAGTGCCAGAAAGCCCTGCCCCGCCATTAGTTAAAACACCAAGATTAACCATAAAGTATTAACAAAACAAAGCATCAGAAATGTAGCACTTTAAAGAGCAGCAAAATGATTTACACAGTGATGAGCTTTCGTGGGACAGACCCACTTCTTCAGATCAATTTCATTTCCAATACAGGTTGACATTTATCAGTACAGAACTACCAAGTACTGTTACCAAGTACTAAAACTATTTACACTTCTTCAAGAACTATTTTTTACACTACAATAGGCTACTAGCTAAAGAACTGAGCAGAGAAAGCAAGAGCCCCAGTGACCAGCAGCACAGGGAGAAGGAACTGAGTGTGTGGGGGGGGGCTGGGCCGGGTAGTGCATATATTGGTCCCCATTTCAGCGCCACTCCAGGGGGCACTGCACTGACCCTATGGCTACCGGCTATGGCAAAAAACTTCTGGTGACTGGGGGTGCACCTGCGTATACCCAACTTGGAATGGACACGAGCAATCAAAGAAGAACAGCTAATTTAGTCCCCTTCCTGTATATATATTGTTGGGATTAAGTTTTCCAGTGAGCATTACGTTCCCTCAATATGCCTCAGTTTCCCCATCTGTAAAATGGGCTCGTGCTACGGACCTCCTTTGTAGAACTCTGCGAGATCTGTTTAGGGCAAGAGGGAAGGAGGTATTATTTCTAACATGCTGCCCAGTCCCATGACATCTCTAATGACAGATGGGCCCAAACACACAATTTTTGAGCCTGGGTCTCTCCTCTTACATAGGCACAACCCCACTGACTTTGACAGAGTGACTCGCAATTTACACTGACACCATGAGGGGGGGAAGCAGGCCCCATGGAAGGGAGGGGTCACAGAGGGACCAGACCCTCAATACGGGAATGAGTGATGCGGCGAACCCCGTTGGAGAGAAGCCGCTGGAGTACTCAACTGATCAGTCCGGGATTAGGGCTGGAATTCATTCCTGTTGCTGCATCACCCCCTCCAAACAGTCAAAACACGTGACCAAGCCACCGCCTCCTCCACAAAAAAAAAATCAGGCGGCTGACTTAAAAACCATGAGGTTTTGTTTAAAAAACAACAAACATCTGGAGGTTTTTTTCCTCAGTCTGCTGGTTTCAGATTCAGTTTGTCTCCTTTGCCGGATTTTTCCACAAGCATAAGTGCTACAGACTTGTCGTGGGGGTGGGGGTGGGGGTGGGGGGTTCTGTCGTGTATTTGCCCAACCCACTGCCGCCCCGTGCGGACAAGCCCTTGGGCTCTGTTTGCTTCTCTGCCTCAGTTTCCCCATCCAGGAAGGGGAGGGGTTAACGATGCTGACCTCTTTTGCAGAGCACTTTGTGATCCACCACTAATAAGGAGATTCGTATCACTGCAGCTGATGAAGTGGGGCCTTTGCCCCGGAAAGCTTATGCTCCAAAATAGGTTAGTCTATAAGGGGGCCTCAGGACTTCTCATTGTTCTTAGGAGGAGAAGTGTGATAAGAAGAGCTGAGCGTTACTATTTTATTGGCATAGCTACAGTGGCAAAATACTCACACACTTCAGTGAGGCAGGTAAGTATGCAGATCAGGCCAATAAACGGAAGGAGGAGGAGGGCCGCGACTTGTCCAGGCAGCAAACCAGCGACAGAGCCACCGGTGGAAAGCAGGAGTCCTGCCGTGAAGTCAGTGTGAGTTTTGACTTTTTCTGGGGGAACCAAGATTCCTCCCCCAGCCTTTGCTATTTTATTCTGCTTCCTGGCTTGTCATCGGGGGGAAACGGCAAGGGATGTCTGACCAGTTCTGAACTGCAGCAAACCATCCCCATTCATCTGAAAACGTAAATCAACTTGTGAGACTCTCCAAACACACCAATTCTTGTCTTTCAATGCCAACAGAACACTTCAGCAGAAATCATCACGTCTTGCAGCAATTCAATCAATGGGACACCTGACAATTTTTTCCACGTATGTTGTGACAGAAAACGAGGCTTCAGCCAAGCCATGTTCAACCCAACACAGAAAAAAGTTTAGCAACTGCTGTTTTCAAAACAGCAAACTGGTTCTGTCGCAAAAGTGAAGCCCCACATTATCAAAACGGATTCTTTTTTTGACCTATCAAGCTGGCATCGAAGCGTGAACATATCTTCTTCAAACAAACCTGTGTCCCGGCCAACCTACTGGACAAGTTCTTGAGAATGAGCAATGTCAAACGGAAATGGGCTTTTTTGTGAATCGAAATGCCAACATCAGGCTTTTAAAATCTGCCAAACACTGGTTGAACTTCACTGACAGGTTTTGGAGCCAGCTGACATAATGCTGACGATCAAAGTCACCATGTTTAAAGTCACTAGCACCAAGAATTTTCTGCAAATTTGGGAAATTTTGGAATGTAATGATTTTTGAGTTTTTAGTGTTCCAGCCAACTAGCTGGATTCAGCCAGCCAAATAGCATGCTTGACATCACAGGAGAAGAGAGAAATGCACAGATGGTAGAGGAGTTTCTGCCTTGCTAGAGAGGCGACTGGAATCAGACCAAAATTCGTACAGCACTGACCAGACGAAGTTACCTCAGGACAGCACACGGCAACGAAACTCACCCTGCTTTTGCTGGGCTTGGCACGTCTGGGAGATGTTTCTCCTCTTTCCAGCATGCCGGTTTGCAGCAAAGCCCACCCCCAAGCCCCCACCGCACACAGCGTTACTGGGAGAGGGGAGACAACCTACCCGAGAAATGCCGAAAAGCTGAGTGACCGGCACGCCTGGTAAACAGCACAAACCTGAGCAAAAATAAAAGCACGAACCACAGCCTTATCTACTGTCTCCATGCGGGGAGGTGGAAAAAGCAGCCGTGTAAACCGGAGCCACTGGGGTGCGGGGAAATAGGTGAGAACAGTTAACCCTCCCAATGGGATCTGGAAACAGAGCGTGCCACGGAGGTGTCTGCACAAGCCAACTGGAGTAATAACAACAACCGCTTCTCGTTTTGTTACGGTAGCCACCTAGAGATCAAGACACGCACAGCCCCCCTGCAGTCTGCCCTCTAATTCTTTTGCATCCACATGCAGAATAAGTTTTGTTATGTGCACTGAGGCATGGGCGGATATGCATCACCAGGAGAAACACTGCTGCCCTCTGGGGGTGACTGCGGGCGCTCTGCTAATCAGCTGGGCAGCACCTGAATCTCTCCTGGGTGGCCACCCAAGTGTTCAGCTTACAGGGAACACTGGCCCCCTTGTGTTAGATGCTCTATACGCACAGGACAGCCACGATAGTGGCTCTGCTACCACCCATGCTAGCATCTCAAAGCATTCACAAAGGCAGGCATGGCAAGTGGGGAGGTTTCAATGCCAGAAGGGACCGTCTGATCATCTTTTCTGAGCTCCTGTGCACCACTGGCCACGGCTATCAGTTCTCCCCGTTTCACAGATGGAGGAAACTGAGGGCCGGAGGAGTTTAAATGATTTGCCCAAGGTCACAAAGTCGGGACTACTGGGTTCTCCTCCTAGCTCTGAACTCATCGAGTGACTCCAAGCAAGTCGTCTCTCCCTGCCTTGGTTTCCCCATCTGTAAAAAAGAGGAGAATGCTCGCAAGTCACTCAACTGAGGGTGTTGGGAAGGTGAATTAGCCAAAAAGAGGGTTGTGAAATGCACAGAGATCCCTGTGGGATGAAACGTAGCATTCTGCCTAAAAACCCACAACCACGGGAATGTCCCGCAAACAGCACCGGGGAACAGAACCCCCTGCAGAGAGAGTTTCCACGGCTATTGAGGATTCACTGGCACAGCAGTGTTCACCGGGATGGATCTCAGAGCTCTTTGCAGTCCGTTCCTTGCCCGGGGCTGAGCAGCAGCTAGCCCTGGAGCGAGGCAGAACTACCCAGCCAAGAGTTTAAAACAGGAGTTGCAGAATGCCGTATCCTCCATGGGAATTCAAGGAAACAGAACGTTATTCCACAAGGCAGGACATCCAAGTTTCACGTCCTACCTCCTGCCAAAGGACCTTGGGGATTTGAGGATTTGCAAGAACTATGAGCAGTCTCAGTGGAACCTCTCATCTGCAAGACAGGCACCTTCCTTAACCCCAGACCATGGCCCTGCCTCCGTGGCCATTCAGAATGAAAAATACGCCTGCCGAACTGCAGTGCTCTTTCCTACTCCACCACCGCGGTCTCCTATCTGATTTCCGTCTCAGTCTTTGCCTGCTTATCTGGGGAGGTCTAACAGACTCCTAACATGGGCCGGTTCTCCTGCACCGTGTATCCTTGGTCTCTCTTCCATTCCCATCCTCTTGTATCTCCCCATCCAGCCAAAAGGTCTGAGAATTCAAACTCAAGCTTTCCTCACGCCGTTCACTTACCCCCCAGCTCCCCTCCCCATGCAAACGAATCAGGTTCATCTATTTCCAGAAGGGTTATTTTGCGCCCCTCTCTTGTATCTGTTTTTGCAAATGGATTTCCTCTGCGGAGTGTAGAGAGCAACCAAACAATCTACAAAAGGCAAACGTACAGAAAGGAAGAAAACACGCACCACTTCCCAGCAAGAGCACTTGAAATCACCCGGAACCCTGCCAAATGACAGCAAGTCAGAATCAAAGAGGGCATTCCAGAGCAGACCTCATGCCAATCACACATCATAATGATACAGGTTGAACCTCTCTCGTCCGGCACCCTCGGGACCTGACTGGTGCCGGACGAGAGAGAGTTGGCAGGACCGGGGAGGCCAGTATTGTCCAGCACACCACCAACATTCTCACTGCTTACTGGGTGCTTAGAAGACATTCAGGGTGAATTACAGCTAAATAGCACAGAACGCAGACAGCCAGGACTGGTGGCTGGAAACAAACTTTACGGGACCACAGGAAACTTGGAAACACCCAGGATAAGCTAACTAAAATCATGCTGGATCACAAATGTTGCCAGAGGAGAGTGTTCCGGGTTAGACTGGTTCAATCCGTAAAAGGTCTGCTCTAGTCCCCATTGACTTCAGTGAAACACAGTTGATTCACACCACCAGAGAATTGGGTTCACTGATGATGCAGTTAAATGCCTATAAGAACCTGTGCTCGCAAGTAGCTTTACTCGTGCGAGCAGGTCAAAGGACGTCAGTGATTTTCACCAGCAAGGTGTCTGCAGGATCCTGTAATGGTAAAGCTTACTTCCAAAGGCTCACGATTTTTCCCCTATCAGTAACTATCGTATCAGCCATCAAAATCCCGTTTCAATTTTCACAGTATGCCTGGCATTCTGGGAGAGGGCCATGGTTGGCCCTCAGTGCCACTCAGGTCTGTGGAATTTGCCCAGCCCAGACAAACAGATCCAATTAAGCACATACTTAGCCATTACAGGACTAGTCCTACTGAAATAAACGAGAGTTCACAAGATACTTAGGGTATTTTCTGGATCACAGCCAACGTTCCCTTTAATTTTTCCATCCACACGTGTAATAAAATTTGTTATACGCAGGAAAGCATGAACAGATGTGCACCACCAACAGAAAGGTTTGCTGCTGGCTGTGGGTGCTCTGCTGATCAGCTGGGCAGCATCTGAATCTCTCCTGGGTGGCCACCCAAGTGCTTAGATTACAGGAACACAGATGACAGCCTCACATTTCCCCCCCATGCTGCTATTTTCCATCTCAACTACCTTTTCATCATGTGGTTCAAAGGCACCTCAAACTGGGTTCCACGTTTGGAACAAGTTACGAAACAAAACATCCGCTGCGTTTTCAAGAAAACCAAATTGCCTGTCCAAACTTGAAATCACCCTGTCCAAACGAGAACAGAAATAAGGCTAGAAAAGGAGTAACAGAGCACAACAAAACATGGCAGCTTTCGGGCGCGATAGCATCTGAGGCAGAAATCTAGGATTTTGTCTGTGGTAAATGAAATGTTAAAATGTGTTTACATTTACATTTGATGTAGCTTGTAACACCAGGGTCTGATTATCCATTGCATGTGTCTTTACACAAGTGCAAAGGAAGGGTAAAGATTTACACTTTTGCACTGGTGTAAATGACAAACACAAGGTGAAGGGGAACAGGGAAGAATAACACTCATCTGAAAGTAGACTAGTAATCTTATCAATTTCTTTGAGTAGTGGGTATTACTCCCCCGTTATATATTTTGTGGTTTTACTAAGATCCTTAGACTCTAAGCAAACAAATTAACAAAGAAAAAAGTAGAATTTTAGTCAGACTAGAATCATGTTGCTCTGAGTTCAACACCAGATGTGGATGTAACTCCTGGACTTCACTACAGCTATGACAATTTATAGTTGCTGAGGACCGAACTTAATACCTGAGGACTGAACTTTTACACAGGTATTCCGTTTGGGGGAAGACCTCAGAAATTCAGTGTAAGTTGTGTTCCTAAAGTCCCTTTGGAGCTTTGAAAATCTTCTCACTCTTCTAATAAAAGAAAAAAAATTGGAACAAAGGAGTCTGATGCAAATATAGAATTCTCCTTGCCCCTTGTGGGTACACTAGAGAGGCAGAATGACTAAATCGGCAAAAAGAAAAAAAGAAAAAAAAAAAAGTCAGCCAAAGATTAAAAACACAGATACTGTATGTTTCACACCCAAAAGGGGTGGAAAAGAACAGGTTACAAAAATGAGCCTTATTTACAAGAAAAGAGAACTCTGAGGAGGTAAATTTTGTTCCAAAATTAAAACCGAACCTGATTTTTCTTTGCGGGGGTGTGTGAGTGGGAGTGTGTGGCTTTTACCAATGATGTTAATTTCTTTCTCTTAAAGAAAAAAAGGCAGAAAATTGTGGCTGCTTGCACTCCCCACAGGAGGAGGCGGGGGCCTCTCTGTACAGTCAACATTTTTGTGGAAATTTAGCAAGCGATCTAATACGAACGGGCCGGGGTGGGAGGTGTCCTGCAAAATGTAGGACACGTTCGCTCGTTGCTCAAGAACCTCGCCGGAGAGGAAGGAAGCTGCAGGGGTTAAAATCTCGCTCGGGGAGCCCTGAGATGCAGACTCTATTTTTGTCTCACTGGACGACCTTGGGTCACTTCCCCGTGCCTCAGTTTCCCCATCTGGTGAACGGAAAGGACATCCTTCTACGTCCCCAAGGAGTTGGGGGGCGGGCATGAGGGTTCATTAGTATTGCCAACCCCCATATGTTCCGAAAAACATCAGTCAGGCCTCAAAATTGATGACCAGCATAAAAACCAGGAGGTTTTTAAAAGGAACAATAAACGGGGGATTCATTTTGATTTGTCTCCAGGCTTTGGAACCTTTAGGATACTTTGTGGCCACAATCCCAAGCCTGGCCCTGGAGTCCCAATGGCCAGCATCATATTTTTATTGAAATGAACATCCAGAGACTTGCCACATAACATGACTCCCGGAGCTGGGGCTGTAAAGAAAACGTCACGTGGGACAGCCTATGCAGCTTAATTTGTTAGTATTTATTCCACCACTTGAGAGCCTGGCTCGGGAAGCTTAGACATATTTCTCTCAGGCCATCGGGGGACTGGACTTTGGGCTGCTGCTGGTACATGTGAAATGATGACTTAAAGCTCTGTGGATTGGGCTCAGTCCACTGGGCCACCTGTGTACAATCAATCACGCAGGGACTTGTGTGCTCCACGGATCTAACTCAGGGTTGGCAACAGACTTCACCAGGCCCTGGGTAACTGGAGGGCTGGGGACGGGGCAGCTTCAGGCTCCACCCACAGCCAGAAGGGAGGGGATCTCAGGTGGCAGGGGCAGGGATTAGCCTGTCCCAGTCAACCCTCAATGCCACCCAACCATGACGTACAGAACTCCAGCAGCGATGTAAAGGGCCAGAGGCTCTGGCTGCTGCTGGTGCAGGAGCAGTCCGGAGCTCCATGCTCTTTTGAATCACCAGGCCCCAGGACGACTTCCCCTTTGCTATCTAGCACCTACCCCCTCCCCACACACACACCCTATTGGCAGCTCTGAAGCTCTGCTGGAACAACCTTAACTGGGGTTTCGGATTAGATCCAGAACTGGCTGATAACCAATTAACACCTTTGGCTGCAAACGGGCCGGCTAATTTTTTCCATCCATGTGCAGAATAAATTTCGCTCTGTGCACCGAGGCATGTGCAGACATGCACCGTCAGCTGTGGGCTGATCAGCTGGGCAGCACCTGACTGTCCCCCTGGGCAGCCGCCCAAGTGCTCAGCTTACGGGGAACACTGGGGTGCCACTGAAATCTCACAAGCCCAGTGAGTTTCGTGAGATTTTGGCTCAGAACAGCAGACATTACACCCGAACATGAGATCCAGCAAAACGCATTCCCGCCCCCCGGCCCAGGGAAAAGAGCTGCTGTCCCAAGAACGGACTGTGAGCGCCCACGCATGATCCGATCAAACCCAGCCCTCAGCCCCTCCCATGCTAAACTACAGAACTAAAATTTTATCCTCCTCCACACTGGGATGCCAACTGCGCTGTCTCAGCCCATTGCTAGAAACACCAGAGGGCCACAGTCTGCTGGGCAGAGAGATGCTGGCAGAGGAGGAAGGAAAGTCTTGCAGATCAGGCAGGACCTCAGCAACCAGAAGACCAGCCTCTGCCACAGACTCACTGGGTCACCTTTGGGCAAGTCCCTTCACCTTCCTGTGTCTCAGTGGCCCATCTGTAAAATGGGAATACAACCTCCCTTTGCGTATTTAGATGTGTGCATACAGCAACTGCCACAGCAGGGCTCTGATCTGTTGCAGCCTCTAAGGGCTGCCCCTACTAATGGGTTTTATTCTCAGCTGGCATCCATGAGCGTAGCTGCATGGAACTGCACGAGGGGATTGCCCGTGATACTGGGGGAAGGACTGGATCACTGGGGCAGCACCTATGTCCGCAGCAGCTAATTGGATTTAGGCCAGCTAGAGATCTCCTCTTTCAAGGGAAAAGCAAAAGCTGGAATCAGACCCCCTTACACTGCTGGGTCAGATTCTCAGGAGGTGTAGACTTGCCTAGCTCTACCGGAGCCGATGGGACTTTCACCAAGTTTGCGCTGACTTCCCTGACCTACATTTACTTTAGTTTGTAACTCAGCCGCTCGCTTCTCTGCCTCTGCTGACAGCCTCACCTTTAGATCCCATTCTTTTATGTGCCGTGAATCCCAACCCAGCTCAACAGCCCCTCCAGCCTTGCTAGCACCTTTGCCGTCTACACTCCACCACATTAGAATTAGCCCTCGTGCTCCATGTCCTCTTTCATCTGTCGACAAATCAGCGGCCGCGTGTCAGCGGTGCAGATTTCACCTCGTTTGTGAAAACTCACTCTGGTCTGTTCAACAATACATCATTGTCAAGGCCCCGCGCCTGCCTTGTGGTGCTTCTCCGGACGAGGTTAGCTTTGACATGCCAGGAAAAGACAACTTGACTTCCCTAACCCTGTAGGACTCCAGTCTTTTTCTTTTTCTTTTTCTGATGCATATCACAAAGGGAGGAAGGCGGTGGGTGAAGATGACTACTTCCCCTAGCTACAGAAGGCTCCCCCATGAGCCCATGTGCAGCTTACCCCTCCGGATGCAGATCCGGCAGTGGGAAATCAGCATGAACGTAGAAACCACAAGGCGGATGATCTGAGCAATTGGTGTCACTGCAAAGCTGAAGAGGATGATTGATGAGTGATCATGGAGAGAGAAACCCATACCCTCAAAACACCTGAAGGCATTCATTTTCTCAACCTCAGGAGAAAGCACTCATTTGCACCTAGGGCAAAACAAGAGATCTGCTCTTGGTTAGACCAGCATCAGTACGGAATTGCTCCATTTCCACTGGTGTGTTCACAAGGCTGGCGTGATCCTGGAGGAACCAAGATTGTAATTTGACTCAAAATCCTTCAAGCAAAGTCCAGCGTCTGATCCCCAGGCAGAGGGAAAAGAGGAAGGGCCCGTATCTTCAGCCATGCAGAATAGCCAGAGATCCCACTCTTGATGGCAAGAATCCATAGCACATATTTCTCTTTAGGCAGAACTCTTAGTAGTATGGGAATTTTGGTGTAAAACCCAGCAGGGCAAAAGATCTGACTTGTGGCAACAGTCCAAAGCTGCCCTGCCAACTCTAGTAATTTCACCATAAGTCTTGTGATATTAATTTGGGGGCGGGGGGTTTAATGCCCCAGTTCCTGGAGAGAGACATGTCTCTAACCCTCTTGACTGCTGATGAAAGTCAGAAAATGAGATCGAAGCCTGGCAGAAAGGCTCAGACACCAGAAGGCAAAAACCAACCAACTCACCCAAATTTGTTTGTTTTGACTTTTAAAATCTCGGTTTTAAGTCAAACTGATGATTTTCTGGGGCTGGACTCACCACTCTGGCAGAGTTGGGGGAAGCAACATTGAAGAAATTCTAGTAACTCAATATTCTTCCTGGGGGATTACTTACTACACAACAGGAAATACTCCACCACCGAGGGGCTCCCCAGCTAAGATGTTTCCATCCACTGTCTCCCTCTACAGTGACCACCCACTACACTCCATAGCCTTTTCAGTGGTTCTTCTCCTTCTTCAACCCCGGGAAACAGCATCAGCCCCAGGGGCTTTAGAAAACGAAGCTTTTCTTGGAAAACGGGGTCAGTGCCTGAGATTTGTGCCCTGCTACGCTCCCACATTCAGTCAGTTTCGGTACCAAAGACCCGTCCTCTCAAACCGAGAGGACAGCAGGGGGCAGGAAGTCTTACAAGCTTGCTCGGCGGGCATGCTCCCCTGTGCCACTGGAAAGAACCCGGGTACACTTCTTGCTATACCCACCACCGGCTAAAAATGCTTGTGGGACCGTCCTCTGCCCAGCTCGAAGAACATCGGGGCTTGGGCTCACAGGCAATGCCCCCTCCCCACTGCCCCCCGCCAGCTCCCAGTTCAGGGTGGCGTGGTGGGTGCACAGCGCCTCTGAACATCAGACTCAGGCTCCACAGTGGTCTCACCATCAGGCCACGCCGGAGCCACCAGTGTCCCATGAGATGGGCCCTTCTGGGTTGGACCAAAGGTTTATCTAAGCCCAGTCTCCTGTCTTCTGACAGTGGCCAGTGCCAGGTGCCCCAGAGGGAGTGAGCCGAACAGGGAATCCTCAAGTGACCCCTCCCCAGTGTGCCAGGCCCAGCTTCCAACGGACAGACGCGAGAGACTGGGGATGCAAAATCCCAGTTTAAGGCGTTAATCTGTTAACCACTAAATTGGGGTGTGGGGGGGTGAGGAGGCCCCCTGCCATTGGCCAGAGCTCTCCTGCCTGTGGCACGCCAGGGTCTGGGGTGCTCCGGCCTGGCTGGAGTCTCCCTGCCTGCAACTCTGCCATGGATGGCTGGGGGGAGGGGGGGCACTCCACCGCAGCTGCAGCAGCCTCTGTCCACAGTGGCCTGGCTCGGGCATGCTATGAGCTGGGACGCTCCTGCTGGGCCAGAGCCCAGTGCACTGTGGGCCCAGCCGGAGCAGTCCCAGTCCGAGTCCACGGCAGAAGGGCCACTCCAGCCTGGCCGACACCCCCGCCCCCGCCCCTCCTTGGCCACTGCAGGCAGGGGCTGCTCCAGCTCTATCAGGTACCTGAATCGATAAACCTCATCCATGTAGGACAAGACTCACCGGTTAACCAATAACATCCCTAATAGGGACACCATCCCTGCCAACCCTGGCCAATAGCCACTGATGGTCCAACCCACCAAGAACTCATAACTAATTTCTTTTTTAACCCTTTTGCTGCCTTGGCCTTCACAACATCCTCAGGCGAGGAGTCCCACAGGTTGACTGTGCATCATGTGCATACTGCCTTGTATTTGTTTTTAACCTGCTGCCTGTTAGTGTCACTCAGAGATCCTCATTTCTTGTGTTACAAGGAGGAGTAAAAACCACTTCCTCATTTACAGTCTTCAAAATGCCCTGCCCCCGGCAGGAGACAATCCCACAGCCCAGCAGAACCTGCAGACTGCCTTCCTTTCCTGGAAGCCAATCTCTTAGTGCCTAGAGGGTTAGGGTCATCTAGGGCTGCCAGCTGCAGGAACGGAAGAGGAATCTTTAACTAAAGGTCATGCCACATGACAAAACCTCCTGAAATAAGTCCAGCTCGCACTGGTACCACTAGGAGCATCTCTGCTCCATCCCCTCCCACCACAGAACCACCATTCTGCCCTGTGACAGGGCAGTGTAACTCCACTGCCTTTCGCAGCAGCCTTTCTGAGCAGAGACTCAGCCCTCGGGGAATTCAGTGAGCATCTTGCAGTGATGCACAGACCTGACCTGAACTGCTCCTGGTCTGTGTATTTGTTTAAACAGGGCCATTTTTCTCAGCACAATTACTCCTTGCAAATGTTCTTTTGTTGATTCCCTTTTACTCATTCAGGGCTCTGTCTGAAGCCAGGGCAAGCAGGAAGGATCGCACAGAGGAATCAGGCAGCAGAGCCTCACAAGCTCAATTCCTGATTCTCTTCAGCAGCATTTTTGCCCCCGTCACCCTCAGGCAAGCTCCCCCACACAGCTGCTGTAATGCTGACCGGCAAAACCGAACCTGGGACCTCTGGAACTTAGGGCAGGAGCCTCTACTGCTTGAGCTGGAAACAAGCCAGCTCACAGCCAAGGCAGTAGCAAAGACTCACTCCTCTTCTCTGGAATTGGCCAACGTGTGGCTACGTGGGACGGTGACCCACACCCAGCAGGCGTGTGGGTTACACCGACTTTCGTGGAGCTACACCACCGATACCAACGGAGGATCGGCTGCAGGCATAGCACCTGGAGACGCTGCCGTTTAACATCAGTGGGAGTGAGACCAGGACTAAAGCGCCCTGTGTTTCATCTCCACACTTCTGCTCTCTTGTCATTTCACTGATTTTTGCAACGGAAGACCCCTTCCCTGAGCAGCCGGGGTGATAAACCAGCTCCTGCATCTGACGAAGTGGGTCTCTGCCCACCAAAGCTCATGCTCATCCATTTCTGTTAGTCCATAAGGTGCCACAGGACCCCTCGTCACTTTTCCTGAGCCAGTGGCTGTAGCTGAGCCACCACTGCCCTCTGCTGGATGTCATCAGAACTGCAAGACCGTAGGCCATAGGCCTTCTACCGCAGCTAGCGCTGCCTGCAAAGTTCTCAGCTAACAGGGAAGAGGGGCATGGAAAAAGGCCAGTTCATCAAAACCCTGTGAGCGGCCTAAACACGGGCTATGAGTTCCAGGTCTGGAGGCTCAGCCAGTTTCTCCACCTGTGAGAAAAGTAGTAGATGTGGTCCCCAGTGTGGAACGGGAACGTTTATTTCACTCTCAACGTTTCTTGCAGGAGGGGACAATAGTCCACTACCCAGCTCTAATGCCATGTAGCTGAAGAAGGGTCTCCTTCGGTTCTGCAGTGGGGGGATCCAGATCTTACCCTTTTGCCGCTTTCTGAGAAATCACAGACGACACAATAGCCGATGTAAGAGAGGAATCCTGCGGTGTGCAGGGATACGAGCCAGGGCAGGCAGTGTTCCAGACCTGCTATTTCAGTTACATGTGGCATGGGGGGGGTTGTTTTTAAACTCTTTAATGCCCCAGAACTGAAATAAAGCCAGACTCCATCTTCCTGCGACATTTCAAACCATCGCATGGTAGAAACACCCTACGGACACCAGATCCAGTTTGATTTTCACTACAGTAATTGGCAACATTTTAAAACCAACCAACCAACCAGACCATAAGAAACCAAGATGAAGACAACCACCGAACTCGCCAGTGCAAATCCAGGATCCACGCTCGGGAAAGATCAAACCATGCAAGTCCCGACTAAAGCGAAACACCAGATTCAGACACCAGGAATTACACACAAATGGACTTCGGCACCTGCTTGTGCGAGTGTAAATCTGGTCTAACTCAACTGACCTCAGTGGTGCCCTACCGACCCCATTGACACCAGGCCAGAATCAAGCCCAGACAGGTTAAGTGGCTTGCCTGACTTGAAACCTTTCAAGGCTTTGGTGGCGGCTGCTGGTGCTGGCTCTCAGGGGGAACAGGGGCACCTTTCATCCCAAAGTGGTCAGAAGAACCCAGGGAGCCTGCCCTGGAATCTCGAGGAGCTCCCACAAAGAACACTTGCCAGAGTCCACGGAGTGTAACTATGAGCAAAGTCCTCTCCAACACACAGGGGCTCACGCTGAACAAACTTGTGCCCTGCTCTGGGACATGCAGAGCATCCACCAGCAAAACTGAAGAGCCGCAGGCTTAGCAAGGGCCTTGCAGACGCTGCGCCTGGGTCCCGGCAAACAACGAGAGACCATCCGTGCCCCCCCGCTGCATGCAGGAAGGCCACACAAGCTCAAACGCACTCTTCGGAGGAAGGGGAGGGGAGCTGGTTTAGTCTGGCCACGAGAAGCACAGGCAGCAAGGGCCCGGCACAGCCAGACTGGTAACCAAGCACCCTCTGTCTTTGCAGAGGTGCTGATCAATGGAGAGTGTGTACTTACAGTTCATTCAATATCTTTATTCTCCTCTCCCTGCGTCTAGATGCAGAGGCGTCCTGAGTCTCAGCTAAGGCCTTTCATTGCACAGCACAAACAAGCCCAGAATGCCAGTTCTGTTTTGCTTTTCACACATTTGATTCTCACTCCCCACCCTGAAACAATCACTTTGAATGAGATCATGCAAATGCAGCTGGCCTCCCGCAGAGATCAAAGGCTCACATCACAACTCTCCAACCCATGGTGTGTTGCAAAAGGTGGGGGGGAAAGTGCCCCCCCACACCTCCCCGCTGCAAAGGCCTTCAACCGCATTGCCCCACCAGTGGTACTGCTGATCAACCAACCAATCAACCAACAAAAAACACTCTTCTTTCAACGCAGCAAGGCACAGGGACAAGAGTTGACTAAAAATGTTATTAAGCACCAGGGAGAGATAATACCAGTAAAGCAGCAGCAATCAGACACACAACCGGCGGGTCCGAACACGTCAAGTCTAGCAGGGTGTAAAATACAGTTCTCACAGCTTGGCAACTTTCCACGCCACCATGTCTTCTAAATTAAGGACCCAGGAGAGCTGAATTTCATTAGCTGGATGACACATTCAAGGTGCAAAGATCTTTCCTTCCTTCCTCCAGGGGCTGTGGGGAGGTTATCGTTGGCATTCTCAGAATTCAGATTTCGATGCGACGGATTTAGATTACATGCATTCCTCACTGCCGATTTCATGGGACCGTGCGTCAGTACTGGAGGGGGGGAGCAGCCGTGGCTCATGCGTTAATGATTTCCACTTCGAGGCCCGCAAAAAGGTTTGCACGGGCGCATGAGCCAGGAAGCATTGGGCTGATGTGCACGTACCCAAAGCATCACAGGCAAGCGATCTGAGTAGCTACTGCCCAGACCCCTGGGGTATGTACTCTGGGAATTAGCTCAAACCCCTGCCCTGACTACGAGTGTCAGCGTGCCAGCTCTCTTTGAGCAAGAGCGGGTACCTGGACACCAGCTGAGAATCTCACTTCATGGCTCAAACACATACCTAGACCAAGAGCTAGGACCATGGTTCTCTGTTAGCCGAGTGCTTGGGCGGCCACCCGGGAGACATTCAGGTGCTGCCCAGCTGATTAGCAGAGGACCCACAGCCTTCAGCCTGTGTTTCTATTGATGGTGCACATCCATGCATGCCTTGGTGCACATAATAAAATTTATTCCACCCATGAATGGAAAAGATTAGCGGGGACGCTGGCCAGGAGTCATGAGTTACAGGTCCTGCTCTACCACTAACTCACCGCTTGTCAGTTTCCTGAAATGTCAGCAAAACTGGGGCTAAGGAAAAATAGTCACCAAGGCTCTTAGAGAAAGTGCTGCGTGTCAACGCTCTCAGCAAGCGTTAATGGGGTCAGTGCCAAGATGTGCCACCTGAAAAGCTGACTGCCACCATCTCTGCCGCCCCAATTTTACAAATGGGGAAACCAAGGCACGGATCAGGAGCGCTGTGCAGATGGGGACGGCGCAAACAGAGGGCTGGAACAGAACTCAGATAGAGCAACTCCTAGTCCTAGCCCATCCCCTGACCCGGATCGGTGTAGAGAGGCTTCATTGATTAGTGCTCGTTAAAGCACTTCTGGATCCTGCCCTGAAAAGCACTTTGGAAGTGCAAAGCATCACCATGTACAAGCTCTCCCGGCTGGCCCCAGTGCACTCCCCACACTCGGCCCTGTCGGGGGTCTCCCCTACTGCTCTCTTGCAGACGGGTGCCACGTGAGAACAACAGATGGGCTCCACAAGGCAGCGGGAGATGCAGGGAGCAGGAATCCCAGTGGTGCCACCTGCCCCCCACGCCTGTTGCTGCTTTCGATTACTGTCACCAGGGGGCAACTAGCCCCCCCGGAGCAGCTCTGGCTTGATGGTAGAGGGGAGAAGATGCTCCATGAGAAACCCTTCCTACCCTCCTCTCCACTGTTGGGAAGGTGTGTCTGTCCTTCCCGCCTCCTTGGGAGCCCACCTGGGATTAGCTGCACAGCCGCGCTGGCGTGGCCCTGCTGCGCAGAAAGTGAGCCGCGGGGTCCCTGGGGAGGGGATCCCAGCAGAGCAGAGATAATGGACGAGGGAATTCAAGTCAGAAGCAGCTTTCATGAGCAAATGTTTACGCAGCTGATAATCGGGGTGGGGGAGCGGGGGAATCCCAGACGCAGGAGCAGGCAGGCGGGGGCTGATTTCCACACGGTGTCTCCGCTCCAGTTTAACTGCTGAGGTGTCCTCCCAGCTGGAACGGCTGCATCTTGCATGGCTTAAAAAGGCCAGTTCCCATCTCAGCCTGATTTGAAGCCCGCTGCCAACAGCGAGGAGCTCCATGGAGCTGCGCCAGCCTGTGACGAGGATCAGATGGGAGCCCTGGAACCTTCTCTCAGCCGCTGTAATTTCCTGCTCAGGGTGGGAAGCAGGGTTCCCTGGAAGCTAAGCAGGGTTCTCCCACCCAGGGGAGAGTCAGGTGTTGCCCAGCTAATTGGCAGAGCGCCCACAGCCACCCACAACTAGCAGTCTATGTTTCTATTGGTGACACACATCTGCACATGTCTTGGTGCACATAAAATTTATCCTGCACATGGATGGAAAAAGTTAAAGGGAACCTTGACGGTAAGTGCTGAAATCTGGAGCCCTTGCTCTGCAGGGGAGCACAAAGCCAAGCCTCCAGCAACCTGCCCCGGCCTGGCGACTTCATGGCCAAGGGCAAGACTGGAGAGCAAACCAGCTCCCCCTTCGATCCCCAGCTTCCTCGGCCAGCTCGCTCACACGGCTAACAGACAAGGCTCCTTTCTTGCCACCGCCCATTTCACTGAGGCTGCCAGACAGCCTCCAGTCCTTGCAGCTGTGGCACACAGTTCCAGGACACTGAGCAGCCTCACAGGCCCTGCCTTTTCCCAGGCCTTGCTATTCCCTGCAGCACCCGCTGCCCCGACTCAATGGAAGGGTTCCGATGCCCTGATAGAACCAGTGTTACCGGACTTCTTTGCTGCTGGGTCCGTCTCTGCTGTGGCCTCCAGCCACGGCCCAATTCTCCACTTTGGGGCCTGGTTCTCAGTTACTCCGGTAGAATCTCCATCACTGGAGATATTCAAGAACAGGTTGGATAAATAGCTGCCAGGGACGACCTATGGTGCGTGGCCCTAGTGACCTCTCGGGGTCCCTTCCAGTTCTAGTGTTCTGTGGTTCACGTAGGATCAAGAAGCAGGTGGGCTGAAGCTGACAGAGGGCTGCTCTAACTGATCTCTGTCCAGCCCCCGTCCAAGGGGTGGTGGGAGAAGCAGAAAGGGGGATTCTTAAGGGATGTTTACAACCATTTCAATCCTCTTTCAGCAGAGGGACTGGCCAGAGCAAGCCTCCGTGGGACGGAATCACCAGTTACAAGCAGCGTCACAGTTCAGGGCATCAGTGGTCAGGCTTCCAGCTCTCAAACCGAGACCCACGGTGCTGTCCCTTTGGGCCGGGGTATTCCCAGCTGTGCAGCTTCCTGCCTTCCTGGTGTATTCCCCAGCCCATCTCCAAGGACTCCCACTGCCTCCCTCCTGGCAGACGGATGCCAGAGTGACTGTCCACAGTTACAAGCCGCCGCAGGGCAGCCCCTGCACAAGCCTGCTGTGTTCGTCAGGTGAAACACTTTACAGAGAGAACATTCAAGCCAGCAGAAGAACCTACGCATGGACGAGCTAATGAGCTGCCCCAAGTCACCCTGACCTAATGGGGATTCCGGGGGAACAGGTCCTTCAAAGCAAGGGAAGTCACCCCAGGGAGGTCCGTGACCCCTTGAGGTTCCCAAGACAAAGAAACAATCCTGTAGCACTTTAAAGACTAACTAAATCCTTTGTAGCTGATGGATTTCCAGCTCTGAATCAGCACCAACCCTTCCAACCCTCCCCTCAGGTTTGGGGCCCTCTGCGGTCCTGCCCCTTGGCTGAAACAGGCAGAAGAGCTTTTTAAAACCAGGCTCGTTATCCAAATGCCTTGTGTGTGTCTGTGGGTCCCTGGGAGATGCCAGGCACCTTTCCCGGGGGTGCACTTTCCTCCAGAGAGGTTACAAGATAAGTGAATTTACCTAGTGATCCCCTGCTGTCCTCGTCAACCTTCATGCGGAACTACTGACCATCCCACAACCACACAGAATGGTTATGGTAAGACAATGTGCCTCCGAAGCATTAACCTAATTTATTCAGGATATTGCAGGAAATCACCAATGTCACCACCAGCACCTGCTCTGTCTGCTAGTGTCTTCTCCTGATGGGACAGCTGCCATCTTGGACTGACCCAGGGAACTCCAGCAACAAAAGCAGCAGCTGCAAAAGTGTAAGCCAAGCGTTCCCAGCTAGCTGCGAGAATCACAGAACGCTAGAAGTGGCAGGACCTCCAGAAGTTATTAAGTCCAGTTCCCTGCCCTCATGGCCAGACTAAGCACCGTTTAGCCCATTAGATAGATGTCTGTCTAACCTGCTCTTAAATATCTCCAGTGATGGAGGTTCCACAACCTCCCTACACAACTTACTCCATTGTTTAACCACCCTGGCAGGTAGGAAGTTTTTCCTAACGTCCAACCTAAACCTCCCTTGCTGCAGTTTAGGCCCATTGCTCCTTGTCCTGTCCTCAGAGGCCAAGGAGAACAATTTTTCTTTCTCCCTCCTCCCTGTAACCCTCTTTGAGGTACTTGAAAACTGCTGTCATGTCCCCTCTAAGTCTTCTCTTTTCTAAACTAAACAAGCCCAGTTCTTTCTCTCTTCCCTCAGAGCACACGTTCTCTCGACCTTTCATCATTCTTCCTGCTCTTCTCTGGACCTTCTCCAGCTTCTCCACATCCCTCCTGAAATGAGGTGCCCAAAACTGGACATAACGCTCCAATTGAGGCCCGATCAGCACTGAGTAGACTAGAAGAATGAAGTCTCCCGTCTTGCTCACAACGCTCCTGTTAATACATCCCAGAATCACATTTGCTTTTTTTGCAACAGCATCACAGTGTTGACTCATATTTAGCTTGTGGTCCACTATGACCCCTAAATCCCTTTCTGCAGTGCTCCTTCCGAGACAGTCGCTTCCCAGTCTGTATGTATGAAGAGGATTGTTCCTTCCTAAGTGGAGCACTTTGCATTTGTCCTTATTAAACTTCATCCTGTTTACCTCAGACCATTCCTCCTGTTTGTCCAGATCATTTTGAATGCTGACCCCGTCCTTCAAACCAGTTACAGCCCCTCCCACCTTGGTATCCTCTGACAACTTCCGACAACCCTGCCTGACCTGCAGAGGTCTGGGAGTGCTAATACATTCACCAGCACTGGTCTGATTCCCACCACACGGGGCAAGGCAGCTGGGAGATGGACACCCAAAGCCACTCTAAGCCCCGCAGCCCCCACCACTCTGCCCTCAACTTCCTCAGCTTGCCTTTTGCAATGGACGCAGAGGGTGCCATTAGTAGAATCAGCCCCTGCTTGGTCAGGCACAGGACGGAAAAGGAGCCATTCTGAGGTTGGTGAGGAAGGATGATGTTTTTTCGAAGCATTTCCCTCTTCACTCCCAAATGCCCTCCTCCACCCGCACGCTGAGCTCTGTCTGCTGGCGGGGCACCGGGAAAAAGGCCACACATGGCTTGGAAGTCCTTTATTTTCAACTCTTCAGCCCCTCCTATGCAGTCAGGTGTTACGAGTGCCCCCGAAAGTGGGGCATGGGGCCAGCCCTTTAACAAACACGCCAAGGCCTTGGAAGAGCAGGGCTCTGTCATACTCGCACCGTGCTGTGGCCACACTGAACAGAAGTAATCCTTCGCGAGCGTCAGAAACATCACCCTGCAGAGATGAGTCTCAGCAACACCTCGAGAGCAAGGGAGTGCGGGCACCTAGCGCTCATGGGGGACACTCTTTATGAGTGGTACGGCATGACAGCAGCACCTAGTACTCTCCACCGCGACCGGGACCCCCGTGGCACTAGGTGCTGTACAAATGCGGAAGGAAGAACAGTCACCACCCTACTGCCAGGCAAGGCAGCCAGAGGGTGGGAAAGGGCACAAAAGCACAGAGAGGGGAAAGGATTTGCCTAAAGTTGTGCACTAGATTAGCAGCGGAGGTGGAAAGAGCTGCAGGGTCTCCTAAGCCCCATCCAGAGCCGCACCCACCAATTACCCACCTGCTGGGCTAGCGGTTAGAGCAGAGCCCTGCTGGGTTCCATCCCTGCCCCAGCGACCCAGGCACTGAGCTCCCAGGGCAGACGGTGGGATCTTGGGTACGTCGCCCTGCCCCTGTGCCTCGGCTCACTCCTCTGGGCGCTGGCGAGAGGAGTGCCTACCTCCCCCGCAGGGTATGGCGAGTGGTGGCCCTTTAGGGCCAGGCTGTGCCACTGTGGCCCAATTTGGGGACCACACCCGGGTGTGTCCCCCTCGGGGCCACTGTGCTCCTGGCCTCCCAGAACTTTGCCAGCTCATTTGCAGGGTGCAGCAAGCGCCTAGCGCCAGGAGCTCCACCTGTGCTCCCTCCTTGCTCCCCGGGGGAATGAGCCCCTCTCCTGTGCTGAGCCCCGGCGCATGGGGCACAAGGTGCCGGGGGGTGGGGGGCGGGGAATTAAACACGTGGCCCACCGGTCCCTCATCATTCCAGGCACCAGGACGCGCTCACTGCTGCCTCCCACCCAAGCCCTCCAGCTCCCTTTACCCTGACAGCTTGGCAGAAAGTGCCAGCCGGGTGACGCGATACCAGGCACCAGGGCGGCATGCCGGGTGAGGGCACGAGGGGAGAGACTGGGGAGCAGGTTTGCTCTGCCAGCCGTTGGGGGGGGTGTGCACGCGTCACCAGGAGTCTGTGCGCAAACGCCTGCCCGAGGAGATCCTGAAGCACGAACCGCCACCTTGTGCAGCCAGGCAGGGCCACTGAAGGACTGGGATCCCCACGCCAAGTGCCAGAGTCCACACGCTGCCCATCAGACATCCCGCCGTCACACGCCGCTCCCCCCCCGCTTCGAGGTATCCCTCCGCCACGTGTACAGCCTCACCCAAGAGGTATCCCTACGCTGCACCCTCCAAGGTATCCCTCCGCCACGCTCCATTACCCCCCACTGGATCCCTGCGCCGCGTCACTAACCCGCCTCCCTCGCGGTGTCCACACGCCACAGCCTGTTAGCCCTCTCCCTTCCCCGCAGCGTCCCACGGCCACAACTCACTCCTCCCCAACAGCCCCACGCCACAGCCCGCCCGCCAACGCTTCTCCCATGCCGTACTCCTCACACACACCACGTAACCCTACGCTACACGCTGCAGCCAGCCCGGGCAAACCCATCCGCTCTGCACACAGCTCCTGAGGCGACACTCGCCCCAGGGATCCCAGAGGTGGGGCCCCAGCGGGCGCCAGGCTGGTGGGGCAGAGGACGGGTGTGACGGGGGGGTGCGGCACCTCCCGGCCAGAGCTCCACAGCAAAGGAGCCTCACGATCCTTCTACGAGGGATCCATCCCGTTGGAGAATCAGGCTCCTCAGAGGGATCGCGAGATGGGCTCCCCCCCGTACCCCCCCACACGAAAGTCAGGGCCCGCGGCTGAGCCGAAGCCAGGGTGGGTGGGAACAGACACAGGACCTGTCCCCAGAGCCCCACTGGCTTGCTGGGTCCAACAGGAGGGAGGGCTGGCGGTTCAGGCCCACAGGCATCACTGAGCCAGAGGCTCCGGTCAGGCAAACAGCTGGGGGAAGGGGCCCTGTCACCCCAAGGCTGCCGGGCCACCTCAGTGGCAAGAGGAGCTTCCAGCAGGTCTGGGTGCCCACTCCTGCAGTGGGTGGGGCAGGATTTTCCCCACCCCCACTCGGCGTCGGGGCACATCCATGTGGACTGAGAGGCACTTACTGGTCATCACCGACTTTCTTCACCCAGGCCATGTCCCGCTCGGACTGACTGCTCGCCAGGTCCTAGGGAACAGCAGACAACGCCCGTCAGGAGCAGCAGGACACCCTCCCCTGCACGTACGCGCTCTGGGGCACCTCAGCCTGGTCCTGGGAGATTTCCCCAGCTGGCAACCCAGCCAGCTCTTCTCCTCCCTGCTGCTGCTGTCTCCAGACAGGCCCAGAGCCAGAGCCTGCTCTCAGGCTGCCACGTGAACACCCTTCCCCAGGAGCAGCACGTGCTAGTTCAGCAGCAGGCGTGGGACCGAAGGCCTCTAGCCCCAGAGAGCTGGCAGCCGAGCTCAAGGACGTGGCCCCTAGCACGGAGCGGCGTCAGGCTGCATCTGTGAATCAGGGACCCCTCCTCCAGCATCACTGCTCTGTACAAGTCTGACCATCCGAGCTCCAAACTCTCTCTGGCCCACGATCCCCCTGCCAGAGGGAGCTGGTCCAGCCCCTGATCCCCTGGTGCTCAGAGGCCTCTGTTCCGGGTGACAGGCTCGGTTCTCGGTCTGTCAGGACTCTGCCAGGGCCCAGGGGATGCTCGGGACTTACAGCAGCAGGACCCGCCTGCCTGAGCTCTCAGCTGGCTCTGACGTGGCTGCTGGCTCAGAGCCGGGGGGGGACGCAGGTGTGCAGCCATCTCTAGGGGCTCTCAGCAAACAGAAGCCCCAACTCGAGAGGCCAACAAGGCCCCGAATCTGGGCAGAGCCCTGTTATTGCACAAGGCTGCAAGGCGTCTGGGGTGGGATTGGGCCCACACGAATACCCACAGCAGCCCAGCTCCTCACGCACCTGCGCCCGCGTCTCCTGGAGCTGCTTCAGCTCCGCCTGCAGCCGCTCGCACTCAGCCTTCAGCTGCTCCTCCCGGCGTTGAGCGCTCTGGGCTTCGTGCCGTGTCTCCTCCAGCGCCGCCTCCAGCCGGTGCAACTCCAGCTCACCGGGCTGCTCCAGGCTCCGGGGGCTCTGCCAGCTCAGCGAGCGGTCCCGCACTGGGGGAGGGGCAGGCATGGGACAGCATCGGTGAACGGAGCTGCTGGGGTTGGGGGTCCGACCCACCGCGGTGCCACAGGCCAGATCTCGCCGGCTCCCGCCTTCCCTGCCCCGGGGGAACGCAGAACACTGAAGCCCTGTTGGAATCAGCCCTGCCAAGAGAGGCTGACAACCAGCCAAGCATCCGTAACAGGCCCCAGCAGGAACCAGCCAAGTAGAACAGGTGCTGCAGTCCACAGTGGGGGCTCAAACCAGGGCCCTCTGCCTCAAGGCCATGGCCCACTGCCTCCAGAGCACACCCAGTAACTCTGAGAGCCTCGCTAGGGCTGGCCACTGGGAGGAGACGTGAGACGTACCCTACGCCGACCCTGTCTGTGTTACACACGCTCCCTCCAATTTTTTTCCATTCACAGGCAGAATAAATTTTGTCATGTGCACCGAGGCAGGTGTGGACGTGCACCAGCACAGAGACACAGGGCTGGTGGCTGTGAGTGCTCTGCTAATGAGCTGGGTGGTGCCTGAATCTCTCCAAGCGCTCAGCTTGCAGGGAACACTGGGCCCAAGCAGCAAGAACCTGTCTCCTTCCTCTCAGAGCTTTGGCTCGACAGACCCAGAGCCTGACCCCTTGCTGGAAATAAACCAGGGTCACTCCATGGGAGTCCGTGGGGCCGGTACCCAGTGGGCATCCATCTGTACAGCCCCACTCAAAGCAATGACTGTGCCGAGAAGCCGGCTAGCAGCCCGCCTGTCTCTCATCCAGACATCCAAGCTGGCAGCTCCTTCTTCAGTTTTCAATTATCCCTTCCTTTAATTATATTTAAAGTCAGGTTTCAATGAGTCGCTCGGCTGGGTAATTAGCTGCTGTGATTAGAGCCTCTCTGTTTCCCTGCAGCCCCTCCCGGCAGCGCCTGCGCCAGGCGGCTGTGGCTCTGAGTGAAGAACCGCCAGAGGGCAGCCAGGGGATTTCACCAAGGTGCCTCTTTGCTACGGCAGTGGCAGAAGGAGAGTCTGGGGCACCTTTAACACGAGAAAGGCCACAAGCGGCCGCGGGCAGGGTGGGGGAGAACAGTCATTCTCCCTCCCATCACTAGGAGAAGCAGCCAGCTCTGGGGTGCCCTCGTATGGCCAGGCACTGAGGGATGGGGTCCAGGCAGGAGCTCGGTTCGCCCCTCCCCCCATCTCTATGCGCCTCTTTGCACCCCCACCTGTGGATCGGGAAAACCGCTCCTAGCACAGGGCGCGGCTTCGCCAGCATCACCGGCGTCACCCATTACAGGAAGGGTGTGGAGCAAGTCCAGCGGAGGGCAACACAAACGCGTAAGGGGCTGGAGCACATGACTATGAGAAGAGGCTGAGGGACTTGGGCTTATTTAGTCTACAGAAGAGAAGAGCGAGGGGTGACTCGATAGCAGCCTTCAGCTGCCTGAAGAAGGGCTCTCAAGCGGATGGAGAGAGGCTGCTCTCAGTCGTGGCGGACGGCAGAACAAGGAGCAACACTCTCAGGTTGTGGTGGAGGAGGGGTAGGTTGGATAACAGGAAAAACTCTTTCCCCATGTGCTGGAACGTGTTACCTAGGGAGGTGGTGGAATCTCCATCCCTCGAGGTTAAGTCCCAGCTTGGCAGAGCCTTGGCTGGGCTGATTTAGTTGGGGTTGGTCCTGCTTCGGGCAGGGGGCTGGACTCGAAGACTTCCTGAGGTCTCTTCCAGCCCTAGGAGTCTAGGATTCTATGACCCTCCCGCTCGGAGAGAGCTCAGAGAGGCATCTGAATCGGATCCCAATGCATTTACCCATCGGACCCCTGGAGACGCGGGACAACAGGGTGCACGCCAGCTCTGCAGCACAGACTGCAGCTCCAGAGCTCACATTGTGCTGCCAGCTGAGGAACATGGCCTCGGTCACACGGTGCCTGCTCCTTCTGGGACTCCCCAGCAAAGCCACACACCTCTGCTCCCACCCCCGGTGGCCATTTCCTGCTCCCCTACACCAGCACTGACCACACCGCTGGCACGCCTGCGCTTCACCGGAGCTTTAAACGGGACAGGGAGGGACCGGTACAGCAGAGCCGCTCCCCAAACAGTGTCGTGTGCCAAACACCCGGCTCTTGCAACCTCACTAACGCCAGGGAGACAAACCCCCTGCTTCAGCGGGCACGGTGTCAGAAATGGGGCACGTGGCTGTCCTCGGAGGGGACAAACGGAGGGGCTGCAGTGCCCTCTGCTGGCCTGAAAGCACCCTGTGCCCGTGAATCCCCCGGCCCCTGGGCAGCCCAGCAATCCCCACACTGCACAGGAGAGGCGTCTGGCCAGGAGCCGTTCTCTTCAGCAGGGGGACCTCAGGAGAAGGCCTGGCACACGTCCGCAGCCCACGGCACACGCCCGCAGCGAGCCACTACAGACCCATCCCAGCACATGTGGGAGGTCAGATCTCACCCGGGGTTCTCAACCGACTGACCATCCCAGATAGCATGCGCCACTCGCTGTGTGGTAAGCGGGCTGCATCCACACACCTTATACATGACGTCTAGGACATCACATGGGCCGCAGCTTTGGGACACAAGCAGCCTGTGGCTCATGGGCTGAGAACTGCTGGGTTGGACAGTCATAACGGTGCCTTCTGCTCCTTGAATCGCAAAACCCTCTGAAATGTTCACCGGGCTAAGGAACACCCGTAGAAGGGTTCCATTGTGGGGGCTGGGATGGGGAGGGAGAGGGCAGCGCACGCCAGCTCCTCTCTGCTTCCCAGGGCCCATACAGCCCCATGCAAAGCAGAGTGTAAGTTAGAGCAGCCCCGAGGCTGCTCTAAACACCAACGACTGGGCAGGCCTATGACCACCTGAAAATGCACTGAGCAGAAAAGGGGTCTTAAGGAGCTGTGAATAAAAGCCAGTGGGGGCGTAAGTCCCCATATGGGCCCCCAAGTCCCTATACAATGGACAACACTGCGCAGAACCCTGGCTAGGGAAGGCCAAACCTCTCACCATGCGTCAGGCCAGGGCTGCCATGGAGTGACAGGTATTGGACCTCCTGGTTCTGCAGCTGAGAGCTGAGGTTCTGGAAGGAGTTGCTGTCTCTCGGTCTCAGTTGCTGCTCCAGGCTCCGGATCCGATTCAGATGTGTCTCCACCAAAGCTCTCTGGGGAGAGGAAAACAAGGGTGCCAAGAAAAGAAGGTGAAGGGAAGAGCTCTGTACACATAGCTCTGTCCCCCTCTGTGCACCCATGGCCTTCTCAGGGAGTTCTGCACGGGGACACGTGGTTTGTGGGCACATTCCACACAAAGCCCAACCCCACACGGTGCCTGGGGCTGTACACAGATGCCCGAGCGTGAATCTGATGGCTGCTCCCTTTGGCTGATGCAGCTGGAAATGGGCAAGGGCAAGGGACCTCCTGAACTAACACCAGGAGCTGCTGCAGCTTGAGCAAAAGGTACTAGATTAATCTCCCACAGACCTGTACCTGTAGCACACACTCACTAGGCAGCTACACAAACACCTACGACGCTCACTAGCCAAATACATGTAGCACAGATGGGTAAATTTGCACATTCCAACAGGAGATAGGTACTTAAATCCCTTAGACACCATGGAAAGCCTCCCAGCGATGGACAGTCGGAGGCACCAGCCACTAACTCACTTATCACACCAGAGCACCTCCTAGGCTGGTCCATGCCTTTCTCCCCTGCGGTCTGTCCTGTTCATGCAGACGCACCCACACACCCCAAAACCAATACTCAGCTGGATCCTCTTTGCCTGATCTCTTGAATTCACCAGTGGCCTTGAGCATGCCTCTATCTTGGAGACGCTTTTGTTCCTTACGCTCGACCGAAACGAAGGGCGCATGTCAAACAAACGAGCACCAGAGGCTTTTTCCTAGCCCAGTTAACAAGGAGGTTAAAAGCACTTTGGAGAGCAGGACGAGGCCTTGACAAGCTGAAGTACTGGTCTGAAATGAACCAGGCGAAATTGAACAAAGAAAACAAAGGAGGGGAGCTGTGTTCCCTGCAACCGGTTGGGCGGCTGCCCAGGAGAGATTCAGGTGCTGCCCAGCTCATTAGCAGAGCGCCCGCAGCCAGCAGACTGTATTTCTATTGGTGGTGCACATTTGCACATGCCTCAGTGCACATAACAAAATTTATTCCACACACAGAGGGAAAAAAATTAGCGGGAACATTGATTTTAAGTGGAGACAAGTATGGGCAGTGGGTGAAGCTTCCCCATGGGTGAAGCTGGCTCTTTACCCCACTTCTGGCTGGGGCCCCGCCCCTTGGCCTTGCCTGGAGCTCCAAGCTTGGAGCCTCTCCCCCATTCTACTCCTCCAGCCCCAGTGCCCTGACAGGGGGAGATTTCTGGGGGGAGCCAAATTGGCCAGGGCCCCTGGGCCCAGGCCCCAGAGGCCCGTGTATTAATCTGCCCACTGAGCATGAAATTCATTGAGGCTTTGCCTCCCCCAGCCTCCATTATGCACCACCCCTGTAGACAAGCCCTAGGACACAGGAGAGAATTGTCCCACTCTCCTTGGCACTGGTGAGGGCTCAGCTGGATGCTGGGGCCGGTTCTGGGTGGAAAGATGTGGACAAACTGGAGAGATTTGAGAGAAGGATGAAACGTTTAGAAAACCTGACTCACAGGGGAAAAAAATAAACGAAAAATGGGCACGTTTAGTCTTGAGACAAGAAACCGGAGGCAGACCCACGAACATTGCACTATACTACATGCTGCTATGAAGAGGACTGCAATCGACCAGTCTACGTCCGCTGAAGGCAGGATGCGAAGCAAAGAGCTTAACTTTCCGCAAGGGAGAGCTAGGTTAGCTATGAGGACTCCCCGGTTGCTGAAGGAGGTTAGCGCTGTAAACCCCGCAGCAGCTCTGGTCCGAGTGAGGCGCTAGGGAACGGCTTTGCTGCCTCCATGGAGCTGTGGGCAACATGAGGCCGGGGCACAGCTGTAAGCAAAGAGGAGCTGTTGCCCAAGGGAGCCCAGAGCACTTGCAAACCGGAGCAACAGTGATAAGACACATTAATAAAAGTCACGTGCGAAGCCGCACTGCAGTGGGCTGGGAGACCGGCATCAACTGCGCTAAGTAATCGAGTTACGCGGCTCAATGCAAGAATTCAGCCACCATGAGAGTAACTGTGTCTCGACGCGCTCTGCATTCCCCTAGCATGGCTCTCAAATGAACCAAGCCCTGCCAGGGGGAGTACGACAGGTCAGCATCATCAGACCCGCTTGACAGATGCACAGAGCAGTGAAGTAATTTGCCCGGCAACAGTGAGTCAGCGGCAGAACTGGAAATAGAACCCAGGAGTCCTGGGAATAGAATCCCGGAGTCCTGACACTGGTTCCCTGCAGCCAGGCCCAGAACTGCAGAGGCACTTAAGCCCCTAAATTCACGGAAGTCAGTAGCCTAAATGCCTCTGTGGTGCGGAAACGTACTCCCCTCCGAAAGCCAGGAACGGAACCCAGGAGTCCTGTCTCAGTCCCTTACGCTAACCACCTGAGACGCCAACATCCAGGGACAGAGCAAACAGACTAGCACTGCAGCATCTCAGCGCTTCAGCCTTTAACGCATTAGTGGTCCTCACAATAGTGCTGTTACTCCATACCGATGGGGAGCCGAGCTTTGGCGAGATTAAGGGTCTTGCCCAAGGTTGCACCGGACATCTGTGGCAGAGCAGAGAATCACAGCTGGATCTCAAGTCCCAAACCAGCTCCTTAACACCCAGATTAGACTTCCTCTTCCCAACTGCCTGCCCCCCTCCGAAGCGTTATTCAATCCGGATTCCCCTGGCCTATTGCCGAGTGGCTGAAACCCATCCCAGGCCATGAGCGTGTGACACATGTGGGAGAGCATCCAAGAGGTGGCGCACAGCCCAGCGCCCCAGCCCTCGCTGCCACCTACCATTTCCCCCAGCTCTGACTCCAGGTCAGCCTTCTCCACGCACAGCTTCTCATACGCCTGGATCATCTCCTCCAGCTGCTCTTCCCGCTCTTTGCTCTTCTGCAGCTGGAAAGGAGAACACGGGGCTGTTTGCACAGAGCAGAAACTCCCAGCACACAGGCCTGGCAATGGCAGGGGATGCTTTGCAGCAACACATGCGAACAGTACTAAAGGCAGAGCTCTGAGCCTGTCTTCCACAGGGCTCTCTGTTGACCCCGCTCCAGCCAGAGAGAAGTGGACACGTGAATGATGATACCACACAACAAACTGTTTGCATTTCCCCTGCACAAGCTTAAACCAGGCAGCAGCCGTCTGAGGTGCCACACAGCAGCTGTCAGCAGCACCCAGCAACATCTGGGGCAGGAAGAGAAGGGAGCTGAGAGATTGTCTCTAGCAGGTTCTGCAAATTGCCCCACAATTACCAGCCCTGGGAATCCCCCTCTCTCGGGTCCTGCAAGCCCCTGAAAGCAGCTGTGCAGTGCGGGGTCCATCTAGCTCCCTCTCCCAGCCCCTGCCCAGCCCCAGGTGTTTCCAGCTAGGAGCAGAGGGGCCCGGGCGAGCCAGCTGCCACCCACCTCATGCTGGAACTGGTTCAGCTGCTGCTGCAGACTGGCCTTCTCGCTCTTCAGCGCCGAGAACTCCTGGGAGTCGTAGACTGAGAAGATGTGCTCCTGCCCGAAGTCGCCGATCAGCGGGTACTGCAGCCCCGGGGCCAGAGGAGATGGGGCAGTAAGGAATCCACCAGTGCAACCCGCAGGGGCCCACCAAGTCCCCACCCCCCCACGGCTGCCCCCAGCTGGCCTCCAACAGAGCACGCTGCAGCCGTCCGGGAGAGCCGCACTTGGCCTGCAGGGACTCCCAGAGCAAGACGTGGCTGTTCCCGGGGCAGGGCCCGCAAGCGTCCCTCTGCTCCATCCAGTGCCACACAGGATGGATGCGCCCTCTGGTCAGTCGCCAGCACGCTAGAGATATGGAAAACCACCCACCCAGCAGTGCATAACCGCAGAGCCGGGCTCAGGGCCACACGCGGCCACGGAGACCAGCCACAGAAACGTGGCACGCAGGAGAGCCCAGAAACACCCCAGAGGGGAGCAACCTATGGCCAGCCGGCCACAGCCGAGGAGCCCTTCAGCCCAGCCCCAGAGTGGCTGCTGCAGAGCAGGGTTAGGACAACCTTGTCAGAAGAACCCTGCTGGGCCACCACCTCAGATCCCCCAGTGTCTGGGCAGCATGGACATCTACACCGCACCCTTACAGCCACCAGTGGTTCTCCCCGCACGCCTGGCGCCTGTCCCAGCCTGCGGCCAGGGCCAAGGGCCTGCCCGCCCACCTGCCCGCCCGCCTCACCTTGAGCTCGTACATCTTCAGCCTCCTCTTCAGGGTGGCGTTCTCCCGCTCGAGGCTGCTGAGGCGGTTTTTGATGTCGTCATAGGCCGTGATGAGGGCGAAGTGGGAGGCCGAGCACATCTCACTGGAGAGGTCCGTGTTGGGGCTGTCCAGCCACTCCTCCTCCTGGCCCAGGGCCTCCTGGGTGAGGATGCTGATGTCATCCTCGAACATGGAGTCCATGGCACGGCGCAAGGCAGGTCGTCAGCGGGAACCGCCAGGGCACAGCCAATCCTGACTGCAACACAACGACAGGGGCCAGGGTGAAGAGAGGCAGCAAGGTCTAGTGGTTAATCACCAGCAAGCTGGCCCTGGCCCCAGAGCGCTTACCACCCTCATACAAAGACAAAGGACGCATGATTCCCATCTTACAGATGGGCGACTGAGGCACAGCAACTTGTGCCCAAGATCACCCCTGGAATCCACAGCAGAGGCAGGAATCAAACCCAAATCTCCCAAGCCTCAGCTCAGCCACAAGGGCAATGAACCAGCCTCATGGTTAGAGGCTGTCTGTGTTATTCCAGCCCTTGCCAACTACCCGGCCACGGGGCCTTGGACAAGCCACTTAACCGAGGTTAGCACTGAAGGAGCAGCAGAGGGAGCTGCTGGTGAACAATGACAAAATTTTGAGCAGCAGACCAAGAAACAGGCAGCGAAGGATCCCCATCTTGCAGCAGCAGGGAGGCAGATCTGTGCTTATCAAACTACAGTGTAATTAAAAAGAAAAAATAAATAAATACTCAATCCCCAACTCAGCCACAACCTCCCTGCATGACCTCGGGCAAGTCACTTAACCCCCATGCCGCGGTTTCCCCTTCTGGAACACAAGAGAAACCTGGGGGCCTCAGCCTGCATTCTGCAGAGTGCAGGAGGCAGCTAAGTTACAAACCGAGGTAATGGTGGAATGAAAAGCCCTCCCAGCTGCGACACACTTGCCAACAGAATGGCTAACAGCAGGGACGGGAGCAGTCTAGCAAAGGGGCCCGAAGTAGCCAAGCCCCTCCCTCCCCGAAGGCACAAAGAAGGGGGAGACAAGGGCATGACGCAGCACTGCCAGGGGCACAGTGAGTCACCGTGGCAAAGGGGGCGGATTCATTCAGAACCCAACAGGCAAACTTTGTGCCGGCTTTAACACCTTTCTGCCGAGGCCAAAAGCAACAGGAGTCCCCCACTCCGACCTGGTCCCAATGAACCCACAGCTCCACTTGTCAGCGGATCTCAAAGCACGCCACGTAGGTCCCACGCCGGCAGAACTGGCAACGAGGGAGGAGGTTTTTTATGGCCACCGTGACACCAGTACAATTTCCAGCCTGGAGGCAGTTATACTGGTCAAAAGATGCCTTATACTGGTAGAGAATATTCCCCACCCTGGTAGCGTTCCCTGTAAGCTGAGCACTTGGGGACCTGCCTCAGCTGATTACCAGAGCGTCCACAGCCGGCAGCCTGCTCTGTGGGGCAGAGACTGTCTCCTACAATGTATTATTAATTGTAGCTCCTAGCGGTCCCAAGCCAGCCCTGGTGCGTCAGGCGCTGTACGTGGCCAGCGGGCTTGCCAGCAACCTGAACCAAGCGTGCGGGAGGTGACGTCTCATGAAGCATTAACACCCCCAGTATGCCAGGGGCCGAGAGTGGCCCAAGATGAACGGCAGAAGTGGGAACAGAAGCCAGAGCCACCACTTCCCGGTTCTGTTCTCTAGTCACTAGATCATGCTGTCTCTGCAAGACCCAGCAGGGTCCAGATCTCAGTCAAGGCCTTTGTGCACTACTGGAACACGAACAACTTAGAATCTCAGCCCCGAATGACATTAAAATGGGGATCGGGGGCTGCTTGCACTGTGAAACGAGCTCATTAGATGGAGCCCAAAGGGCTGGCAATCAAAGCCCCTCCACCAGGGCTAATTCAACTTTTCAGAATCCCGGGTCCTGGTTCAAGTGGCACAGCTATTAAAATAACACGACTGCTCCCCCACCCCCGCCGCACCTCTCCCAGCTGATTCCCCTGTCCCCAGTGCCGGGAAGAGGGCCGAAAGGCACGGCTGGGAATGGCCAATCGCTGCAGAGAAGAACAGGCAGGGTTGGAGTAGCAGGTCACAGTGCCAGGGTTACTGAAAAAGACATTACATGACATCCAGGGGGACGAGGGAGGCTTAAAGACCAGGCCCCCTCGGGCAATCAATGACCTTTACTTGCTGCCCAGACACTTGTGCGGTCAGATGCTGTATTTACAGAGAAGGCATAAAGCCAGCACAAGCGCATGGCCAGCTGGGAGAGCAAGAGAATAAAGGAACTGGTAATAAGCCTGGGCACTGATGCCAGACCCCGGAAAGAGTCACGAATCCACAGACCACTGTCAAGAGGTACTAGGGGACAAGGAGTTGGTAGACTGGTCTCGCAGATGGGGACACTGAGCCATGGGAGGGTAAAGCCTAGCTTGTCCAAGAGCAGCCACAGATCCCTGGTGTCTCCGCTGCTGAGATGCTGCAGGGGTTTGGAGTCTGGAGGAGGCGGAGTGACCCTGGCTATAGACCGGGACGAGCAGAGGCAGGACTCCTGGGTTCCATTCCTGCCTCTGGAAAGGGACTCATGTCTAGTGGTTAGAGCAGGACCACTGGATCCTAGTCAAAGTTCCTGCTAATTTTTTCCCCACCCATGGCCTGGAATAAATTTTGTTACATGCACCAAGGCATGCATGAATGTGCACCACCAGCAGAAACACAGGCTGCCGGCTTGCAGGCACTCTGCTACTCAACTGAGCAGCATCTAAATCCCTCTTGGGCATCCACCAAAAGCTCAGCTTATAGGGAACACTGGCGCACGTCCCAGCTCCGCCACGGACTCACTGCACGATCACTTGGCTGCTCTGTGCCTCAATTTCCCCATTCAGACAACATGACTAACAAAAGCCGCGCACCAGGTGTGTGCGCTGAGTATCCTCGGGGCTTGTGCACTCTCCAGCAGCGCCCCGTCTTCTCCAGCCACCTCGGACAAGAGACCGGAGAGCCTACAGCAGCGTCAGAAAAATTGCTTGCTGAACCAGAGAGAAGCACATAATGCAATCGCCACAGCCTGCCCGGCTATTGCAGTTCATTTCTTTCACTTCAGCCTGCTGCAGAACTTCGGGTTTAAAATGGAAAACGGCCTTGCGGGAGTTCTTGGCACGGGGGTTACTGGGGGGTTCAGGAGCTGGGGCAGGGAGGGGATGAGGGGAGGTTTGGGACCTGCAAGGTGTGGGTGGCAAACTGCACTAAACACATTTAAAAGTAGCCGTCCTACAACAAAAAAATTTCAAAAATCAAACGGAGGGAGAAATCTCTGAGCTGCAATTCATTTGCAAATTTGACTCCATCGACCAAGGATTAAACAGAGACTGGGAGTGGCTGGCCCCTTACAAAAGCAGCTTCTCTGTGCTGGAAGCTCACACCTCCACATTAGAAGCTGACAATGGGCCATATCCCCCAAGTGGACTGACTGGTTTTTTTCTCCTCTCTTGATCTCTACTACTGATAATGGGCCACATCCACCCTCCCTGAACAGACCTTGTCAGCTCTGGCCCTCCCTTTTACTGGGACCCCCCCCTCTTTAAACACTCCTCTGAAACCCCCGCCACACGCTTGCATCTCACGAAGAGCTCATGCTCCCAAATATCTGTTAAAGTGCCACAGAACTTCTTGTTCTCAAAGCTACAGACGAGCACGGCTCCCTCTCTGATACTTACACACAGCAGGGACTATACTCATTGGCAATTCAGTAGTTAACACAGCGGTGGGCAACATGCAGCCCATCGAGGTTCGACATGGGGTCCGTGAGACTCTGTTTCTGCTGCCCTCACACAGGGTTGCCAGATTCTGCTGGTTCGTGGCCACATTGCTCCCTTCCCACCGATATTACTAAAGTGGCACACCCGTAAAGGAAGTGCGCGTGAAGCTGATTGGACATACCACCGGCTGTCAGAGACGCACGCTCCCTCTGCAGCCAATCAAAGTGCTGCTACGATTCAGTCGGCGCAGCCTGCAAATTCTAGGGATGCCAGTGCCATGAGCAAGAAGACCCTCTCCTGGGAGATTGACTCGGTTATGACAACCTTGCAGCCCACTGAGAGGAAGGAGGGCCACTCCCTAGCCTGGGTCGCCCATGAAATAGTTGACTGATTGTGTCATCGTTGGGTTTCAGAGTTAACCACCACCCGCTATGGACAGAGCCATTCACCCCTCCTGTGCTTCGGTTTCAGGTTGCCTGCAGGAGGAGGGCGGAAACCCGAGTCCTCACAGCCAACCCCGAGAAATACTGCACTGACACTATGCACAGACATCACTGCAGCCACATGCGTGTCAGACTCGCTTAACATCAGACAGGGGAACTGAACTTTGTCATCATAAAAATCTAATTTTTTTTCCTTTTTTACACAAATGAACTGGAGGCCAAAAACCCCAGGCTGCAGCAACACGCTCCCCTGCCACCGCAAGGCCTGAAAGCAGGCAGGCAGGTAACTGGCAGAATCAGCACCTGGTCCAGTACACACAACCCCAAGCACCAAGTGGGGCCAGACTCCAAGATGCTTTGAACCACAAGCTCAGATAAGGCCCCGGCTTTCCACCGACTGAGCGTAAGCCCCTGGGTGCACATGGGTCTCTCCTATTAGACCTGCGCCGTGTGGATCTCAAAGGTGCCAGGATGCTTTTCCAAAGAGAGAGCGGTTTGCCCTGGTCTCTGGACCAAAATTCCTCAAGGATGACTGGATTCTGAATAGCTTCCCACACCCCTGTCCGCCCCTCTCAGTTCTCCCCTGCAGGAGATAATACAGCCCATGGGGACCAAAGGGGGTTCATCCTGTCCCAAGGGGAAGAAGTGGGCACTGTGCAGCTTGCCAACTGCCTGGTGCATTTCAAGCAGCACCAAACACAGCTGCGGTTAGCAGATTGCTCTGGGAGACCAGAAGAACAGGGACCATCCTCTGTGCCTGGCTTTGCTGCCCGCAACCAGCTGCCTCCCACTAAGTGCAACCAACCTGACCAGCGATCTGAATGCTTGGGCTGCCGCCCAGGAGAGATTCAGGTACCGCCCAGCTGATGAGCAGAGCGCCCCCAGCCTGTGTTTCTTCTGGCGGTGCACATCCACGCACACCTCGGTGCACAGAACAAAATTTATTCCACCCGCAGGTTGATAAAATGAGTGGGACCATTGAACTGACCAAGGAATTCACTGAAACTCACACCAATGTTGACAACTGTCAGCAGCCACCTCACGATGAAACCGTCACGGATAATGACAGCTTCCCCCCATAACGTGGGGAAGAAGAGTCAAGGTTCCCACCCCCACCTCCCAGTATTATCACATACTTTCGCCTGCCCCCTACAAAAGACAGCTGTGGCTGTCTCCTCCCCACCCCAGCAGATCTGAATCTCTTTCCTGCCCTGAGCTTCCTGCTTACTCAGCAGAGATGGGGAAGATTCCTCCCTTAATTGCTTTTTATTTCCCTTGGCTGCTTTCTCTTTCACTTTGCAACTGGAGCAGCAGTAACTCACAGAGCTGGCTTCAGGGATCTGGGAAGGCCGGAGAGATGGCACACCTGGGCAGGGCTGCTGGAACAATTAGTCTAGGAAGGTGCTGAGGGTTACTGAGTCAAACATCAAAGCTTCCCACGACGGATAGAGCCCTGCACGACACAGTTTGTAGCTGCAAAAAAGAGCTGCAAATGTTCCCACTGAGAGCTGCGGATAGAAGGCAGATGTGAAACCCCTACGAGCCTGGGGATGCAGCAGCACCCCTCGTTCCAGCACCTCTGCACGTGAGTGTGCAACAAGTGAGCATCAGGCATGCGAGTGAAATCCTGCAAGTGTGCGTGGGGTGGGTGTGAAGCTTGCCAGCTGGTGTGGATGGAGTGAGAGAGGGTACGTGTAACACGTCTGTGTGGCACGTGTACATGAGCTGGAGTGTACACTTGTCGCACAGTCACAGTGAGTGTGCTGTGTGTGAGTAGTGTGCCTCAGGGTGCATGACACGGTGAGTGTGCAACACTGATCCTGAGCACCTGCACACAGGTGTGTGACACACCCCAGGCTGGGCATGCAAGTTGGGAGTCTGATTGTGCAGGGAGAGCAACAGGGACGGGAGAACAAGCCAGCAGGAGAACCCTTTAGCCCCTCCTCTCTGCTCTCCTACCACCACACAAACACCAAAGCAGACGGCACCAGCCAGACACTCCTGCATCCACTCCAGCCAGCTGAGGAGACACCAGCAAATAATAAACCGCTCTTACCCGGTTGGCAAAGCCTCTGCCCTCCCAGCTCAAGCCCTGCTCTGAGACCAGCCTGCAAGCACAGACCCCCTGCCCCTCCTCTCCCCGCCGACAGTCATTCCAAGCAGCCAGATGTTGCATCGGCCTCCAGATGTCTGAGCCCAAAGTAGAGCAGATGTGGCAGGCGGGGAAGGGTCTTTCTAGCAGGCCTCCACCCACCATTGGGGGCAGAGTGAGCACACCCAACAGGAGCAGAAGAGGAGGTGCACACTTGCCATAATGTGGGGACGGGGCATGAGACTGAATCATGGAGCTGGGTGCAGCTGCACGAGGTTAACCAACTCCCTATGCAGAGAGGTCCGGACGTGGGCAGTGGTGGGGAGAGGGACGGTCCCAGAGGAAGGGGCTGCAATGTGATGGGGGACAACCAACATGGGGAGGTCGGGGTCAGAGAGTGTCACAGAGGCAAGGGACACCCGGGGTGCCAGGGTCACAGAGGTCAGAACACGGCAGGCCCCGAGGTGCTGCAGGGTCAACATATTGGGGGAAGATCACAGACACAATGGGATGCAGTCACACAACTGGATGGGGTGACAGACACAATAGGAGCAGGGAGTTGGGCTGCAGAGGGTCACCTCGGTGGGGGTCAGGGTCAGCAGAGGCTGGGGAGGGGTCACACATACAGGGTGCTTGGAACCAGCAGGTCTGAAAGAGGGGATGTCACAAGTGCAGGGGTTAGTGCTCAGCCAGAGGGACCAGAGTCGGGGGCAGAGAGCTGGGGGTCAGGGCAGAGACCACAGATGCAGAAGAGCAAGGAGGTGAGGCTGGGGGAGCGGGTACAGATGCCTGGAACCAGGCAGGTTACTGATATACTGGGAACAGAGAAAGGGTAGATGGGGGAGGGCAGTACAGTGTGGTCTGGGGAGCTTCGAGTGCATGCGTGGGGCCATGGGCGTGTGGGGTTTGGAGGTGCCAGTATTCAGCAGGGTCCAGGGACGTGGGGCATGAGGGTAGGGCACGGATCTGAGGTGCAAGTGACCAAGGGGCTGGGAGAGGGGACTCATGGACGCAGGGACCAAGATGCAGTGGAATGGGAGATACAGATGCAGGGGCGCAGTGGGACAAAGGACTGGGGGGGAATTGGCAGGCAGGTGGGGATGGGGCTCAGAGCATGTAGGAACCAGGCGTGCAATGAGGGGAGGGGAAGGCTGAGGATGGGGGAGCTCAGATGCAGGGGCCCAGGGTGGCAAGAGACCAGGGGTGCAATGACGGGAGGGGAAGTCTGAGGATGGGGAGTACAAGCAGAGAGGGCCAGGGCTGCTATGGCCTTGGGAAAGGGCTAAGGGGGGATGGGGTTCAGGCAGGGGGAGCAGGCACAGTGGGGCAGTGGAGCTGAGGAGGGTCAGGCTGGGGGTCTGTGCCGGGAGGGCGCAGGGGGGCAGTGGAGCTGACCAGGCAAGAGTGGCACAGGGGGGCAGCAGGGCTGGAGGCTTGGGGGGGGGGGGCGTAGGGGGCCAGGAGGGGGCAGGTGCAAGGAGACAGAAATGGGGCAGGGGGAGGGCTGGGCGCAGAAGGGCAGCGAAGTGCGACCGGGGTGCCATAGGCCCTGGGGAGGGGAGGATGGGGGGCAGAGGCAGAGCGGGAAGAAGGCTGCAGTAACCTTGGGAGAGGGCTGGGTGGGACGCAAGGGGCAGAGGGACTGGGCTGGGGGTCTGAGCAGTGAGGTGCAGGGAGGCAGTGGGGGGGCGGTGCAGGAACCGAGCCAGGAGGGGGTCGGCGCAGGGGGAGAGGGGCCGGGCTGGGGGTCCAGGAGGGGGTCGGCGCAGGGGGAGAGGGATGGGCCGGGAGAACGCGGGGAGCCCGGACCTGGGGGCAGCGGGGTCTGAGCAGAGCGGGCGGAGGGGGCCGGGGAAGTGGGGGGCCGGGAGGGGGAGAGAGCCAGAGCCGCGCCCAGCCGAGGGGGCGGGGGGCCGGATGGGGGGCGCGGGGCCCGGCCTCCCCCCCTCGAGGGGGCCCGATCCGGGGCCGGCGGGACCCCGGCCCGGCTGCAGGCCCCCGGCGCAGCGCAGACTCACCGGAGCCGCAGCCGCCGCCGCCGCCGCCAGGCGGGCTCCATCCTCGGCGCTGCCGCTCCCCCGCGGGCCGGGGCCGGGGCCGGGGCCGGGGGCGGCTCCTTCGCCCCCCGCCCGCTCGCTCCGCGCCGCCGCCGCGCTGCCCGTCTTCCGCCTGGACCAGCCCCCGCCAGCAGCACCACGTGGCCCGAGCCGGGCCGGGCCAGGATCCCGCCGAGCCGGGCGCATCCCCGACCCGGAGCGCGGCCCGGCCCGGCCCCTCCGTTCTCCGCCCCCCGGACGAGCTGGGCGCATAAACCTCCCGCTGCCCGGCTCCGGCCTCGCCCCGGCCGCTGGACGCACCCGGCACCCGCCCCGGGCCGGCTGGAGCCCCTGGAGCTAAGGCGTCTCCGGGCCAGTCCCCCAAAGCGTCAGCTGCACTTGGGCCCCCCCCCCCCTCATTTCCAGATCCCCCGAGGCCTGTGAGCTCCCCCCGGGTGTGACATCCCCCCAGCCCTGCCTGTTGCAGCGGAGTCTCTTGGCTGCTGGCGCAGGCCTGTGCCGCACGGCCTCCGCACCCATCCCTCAAATTTAGTTCCTTCCCTGTGGAGCTTGTCCCCCGCCTGGGGCTCTGGCAGGGGGATGACCCTGCATGTCCTCGATCCGTAACGGGTGGGATGTGGAAAAGCCTCCAGGTCATTCGGCGACCCCTGGAGGTGTTTTCCGCACCCACCCTTTCCAGGCTACCGCTGGACGAAGATTTTTCGGTTTCCAGGCTGGCAGCTGGAAATGTGATTCTGCCACCCCCCAGGGAAAAGAAATGAAGGTGCCAGTCTCTAGCCTCAGGGATGAAACACGCGCTCGGTGCATGGAGCAAAGTGGAGCTGGAGAACTGACACCCCACCCACCCACTGGGTGCCTTCCCCCAGACTGCAGCCACTATGCCCTCAGTCAGCAAACATGGCAGCCTGCAGCACAGCCCGGGGTCAACGCAAACCTTTCTGGACTACCAGCCGACCACCCAGGATGACAAAATGCCTCACTTCTTGCTAAATACCTCGACTATTCATATTAGTCTGCCGGAGCATAGAAACATAGTAGTAGTAGTAGTAAGCCTCTGCCACTCCTACATCTTGGAGCATGGGCCATCGACAGCCATCTGCCAGCAGCCCATGCCCTGGGCGATCTTTTCCAGTTCTGACCGGGTGCATCCCATCTTTTCGGCATCAGCCTTCAGCTCTCTTTTCCGTTTTCCTTGTGGGTTCCAACTGAAGGCTTGCCTGGTGATGTTGGTGGTTGGTTTGCTGAGGGCACATCCAATCCATCACCATCTTCTCTTCCTGATTTCTTCTTTGGCAGGAAGTTATTGAGTCAGCTGCCACAGGTACATAGATACACAGCTGTAACATAAGGCAGGGCAGCAGGTCTGGAAAGCCAGGATGGGCTCCTGCTGCAAGGCCAGGAAGGGGGTCCTGAGCCCTCCACCCACCTATAGGATGGTCCACACTGGCAGAACCACTGCTCTCATTTTTTTCCAACCCTGTGTAGAATGAATTTTCTTCTGTGCACCAAGGCATGTGCAGCTGCGCACCACCAATAGAAACACATTGGAGCTACTAGGCCAGGCTTCCAGCATGATTATCTGCAGGTTCTGTGCATGCCAGGTGCACCATGTATGTCTGCTGAGTCTATGACATTTAGCATGGCAGGATTGCTTTCCCAGGTGTCCACAGCAGGCTAGAGGGCTGGACCATTAGAGCTGTGAGCTGTACTTTCTCCAAAGGGCGTATTTCAGTCTAGTCCATAAAACACCCACACACCGTTGCGGTGAGCCCATTCCCCCTTTTGCCAGCCTCACTGACGCAACAGGACAGGTTTTGTTCTAAGAGCTCCCAGCACCACGGCACTTGCAAACTCATTTAGTCCTTGCAGGAGAAACAAGGCTTCTCAAGAAAGCAGTAGGAGTAGATTACTTCCGCATTGTGTACGAGATCAAAATAAAACAGAGATTTTTTTTTTTTAAATAGAATAAAAGTGGGAGAAAGAAAAAAAAAAAAAAACCCTCCAGACTCCATTAAATGCATGCAATGGGGCGTGGGATCTTTTTCCCCTCCTGTGAGAACACGTCATTCTTTAAATAGCTCTAGCTTCTATTATAGAACCTCATTCTTTTTTCCAGTTAGCTGCACGGGGGCTTTATTAATAGCTGCGATCCTTTCTCTGGTGTGTCACCGTGAGTTTCCATAGCGCTGGGGATGTTGCAGGTGTTGCTATATGAGGGGCACTGAGCATAGCCTTTGAACAAACGTATCATTATGAGAGCTAGGAGATCTGGAGAGTTGATGGTTGGGGGATGTCGGTTTTTATGTGGTCACAGGCACCAGCCCCAGGTGAGGCGTTCCACTAGGGCAGCAGCACACACGGAGCTAGCGCTGGTGTTGTAAGTACCTTTGAAGATATGGGCCTTACTCTCCAAATGGACAAAACTGACCAAGCAGCAGGAGGAAGGAAGCCTCCTGCAAACCCCATCTTGCAGACAGGGCAGAGAGAGAGAGAGAGAGAGAGAGAGAGAATTACATCAAGTGTTTTAAAACTGAGCTGGGGATTTGGGGGGCCCACAGCAATGGGTGTCCAGACAAAGGATGCTCAGGGCTTTCTGAAAACCAGGTGGCATTTAAGGCGGCCCAAGCCCCACTTCCACAACCAAGAGACTTTTCAAAATCTCAACCAGGATTCCACAGGATGTTTGTGACCGAGGCAGAATCTGCACTTCATCTTCAAGTTCAGGGTCTTAAACAGCAGGGTTTTCTTCCTGCCATAGGGAAAGAAGGGCCCTCGTGGAAAAAAACAAGTTGAGGGGGAGTTGTTTTGAAAATTGAGTTTCTTTGTAAGTGCCCTAGGTGAACGCTGAATACAACGCATGAAACTTCAGAAGGGAAACTGAGTCAGGGTGACATGACTTGATAAATCTGTGGTACAGCTGGACCATGTGCTCAGGAGATCCTCTGTAATCCTTTAGTAGCTGAGTCTCTCGTGACAGTCCTTCTGTCACGTAAGAGTTTAAATCAATGTCCCAGACCAGCGTTGAGAGCAAGGGTGGGTTTTGTCACTCACTAAAAGAAATCCTCCTATGGCACTTTTCACTAATAATAGTAATACCGACCTCTTGCTTTTATGCCTACATCCCAATGCCCTGTACAAAGCAGAGCGATAACACTACCCCCACTTTACAGATGGGAAAACTGAGGCAAAAGGGGCAAGGACCTGGCTTACCCATAGTCCTGCAGCAAGCCACTGACAGAACTGGGAAAGGCATCTAGGTCACCTGCATCACCATCTAATACTCTGTCTGCTAGGCAATACTTCCACACACTGGTTTTCAGGCCAAACCCCTCCCTGATTAATTCCATTCCCATCCATCTTTTCCATAGTTTCACTCAGTTACACTACTCTTCACTGCCTGCTCTAAAGAGCTGTATAGCATGGCTGGGAGACATTAAAGAAATTCCCTGTGCTGCCCCAGAGGTGGCTGCTTTTCAGGAGCTGTGAATGTAATCCCTGGGCATAGTTCACAAAGTGCTATGGGAATGAAAGCGCCTAACAGATTTCAGCTAGTCAATAGACTTCATAAAGTCTAGCTCTGGGGAAAGTGCTTTGACATTGCCATAGTAACCATGCAAGTCAATTACATTTTCTTTCTAAGAATGCCCCCTACTTACCTGCTACAAGCAGCATAATTTGCCCTGGTACTGCATACCACAAACTGGGTTTTCATATCTCATCTCCCTCCAGTTAAAATGAAACTAGTCTCACAGATTTTCATTTATTAGCAGCTGAACACCCTCATCACAACAAAAGAACTGCCCCAGCTAGCTGATGCGCAGAGGGCCTGATCCTGCAAGTCTCTGCTCACCGAGTGATAGCTACTCAGGTGAGTAAAGGATGGTAGGGTGAAGTACTCTGGGTGCATATGTGCCTACATTCAGGTTGGGACAGACAGGAGTGTTTATGTTAATACACTTTAGGAGCAAAATGCATCCATTTCCAGTTAAGTTTGTGCTTAACTCTTTAGCTACTGGTCAAATCGGCTCTGCTAGTATAGTGATGTGCACTGCAGAGCTAGATACTGAATACAGATGATGACAGACGGGGTGATATTCCGCAGATGGATCAATAGCTCCGATATCTAGAGACAGGGTTTCACTAAAGCAGAAATCATGTGCATAAACCAGGCACATAGATACGACTTTGCATTGGGGCGGGGGAGAAGACAGCAGACATAATTCACACTCGCACCTTACTGCAAAACACTTTGAAGTGCAAATCGAGGCCTTCTTTCGGGTTTGAAATTCATGCTGATGCAAAGGAAAAAATCTCCCCATCCTCTGCCTGCAGGTTGCAAGACAGGGCAGGTGTCCCAGCCTCCAAATTCAGCAGCTGGAGTCAGCTGGGAATTGGTGCCCTTGCAAGAATTAGCACAGGAGGGGGAAAGATTAAGATGCTTGGAAACCTAAGTCCAGCCCCAGAATGAATATTAAGGGACTGCAACTTTGGAAGTTCTTGGACTGAAAGATGAAACTTAACCTTGCTTTTGTAAGCAGGTTAACATCTTACAACCTTCCACCAAGACGATGCCACGGGATAACAGGCTGGGGGACTCAGTCAAAGAGCACAGAGAGCAGAAGGCCACTGCTAGGGATGTGGCGTTTCCAACTCCACCATGCGGTGGCCAAACAGCAGCGTAAAGCTGCCCTTAGAGTCACCAGACTCTGGCCTCACCGCCGTGCTAACACATCCACAGGGCACCCCTGAGACCTTCTGACTCAGCTCTGCAGCGTGAAGTGTAGTCACACTGCAAAACAACAGGCAGTGGCCATGAGCCACTGGTAGATTTCACGCTCTGGCCAGCCCCCACAGGAAGGTCCCATGGCCTGAGTGCTGCTGACCTGTTTGTGAGTGGAGGTGGGGCAGGGGCTCAAACCAAAGTCACACACCCAGCTTACACATACAGCACAGACACAACCTCATGGAGATTGGCTGAAACTGGAAATAAGGCTGATGATCCCTCCCAGCATTCCTGTCTTAACTACTGGGGATAACCTGAGTGGTCATCTACAGCAACGTAAGGCTGCAAGCTACACCCTGGGTCACAGAAGACTAGAACTGGAAGGAACCTCAACAGGTCATCAAGTCCAACCCCTGTGCTCACAGCAGGACCCAGCACCATTTGTATCTCCCCCATTAGATATTTACCCAACCTGCTCTTAAATATCCCCAGCAATGGAGATTCTACAACCTCCCCAGGCAATTTATTCCAGTGTTCAACAATCCTGATAGTTCAGTTCTTCCTAATGTCCAACCTAAACCTCTCTTCTTGCAATTTAAGCTCATTGCTTCTTGTCCTGTGCCGTGAGGTTAAGGGGAATAATTTTTCACCTTTCTCCTTGTAACAGTCTTCTAAGTACTTGAAAGCTGTTATCTTGGAGTCCCCTTCTAACACAGGCAACTCCATCATATACCTGCTCATAAACCTACCAACCTCAATTTGAAAATGAGTTGGGTCCATTGTCCCCACTATAGCCATGCCCTTTCCATCTGCCTAAAAATTCTGGCACAATTTGTCACCCCCCTTTGTGGCTCCATCACTCTTCAGGGATTCTCTCCTGGCTTGTGAAGCTTGGTGCTAATAAGGAAAGAGAGAAAGATCCTGATAGGTAGGGAGTACCCCGTTCCTCCTAAAATCAAAAGGTCCCACACACCTTTAAGGATCTGACCCTTAGTGCTTTCTTTAGCAAAACATGTGAGTTGATTGACAGAGCAGACTGGCCCAGGAAGTTCCTTTCATGGAAACATCAGTCCCAGTTACAATCAAGATTTGCAAAGGCAACAATGCTCACTAGGTGCTGGGTAGTACAGAAGATTGGCAATGGGGGATTTCACCTGTCTCTCGCCAGCCTCCGTCTAGGCCAGGGTGGCCAGTAACCACAAAGAACTCTTATTTATCCCTGTTATTTACATGGATTCCACTACTGAAATGCATGGGAGTTGGGTGTCTTCACATCCTGGGTTTTGGTCCTTAAGCGTTCTGACACTAAGGCTACGTCTACACGTGCACGCTACATCGAAATAGTCTATTTCGATGAATAACGTCTACACGTCCTCCAGGGCTGGCAACGTCGATGTTCAACTTCGACGTTGGGCAGCACCACATCGAAATAGGCGCTGCGAGGGAACGTCTACACGCCAAAGTAGCACACATTGAAATAAGGGTGCCAGGAACAGCTGCAGACAGGGTCACAGGGCGGACTCAACAGCAAGCCGCTTCCTTAAAGAGCCCCTCCCAGACACAGTTGCACTAAACACCACAAGATCCACAGAGCCGACAACTGGTTGCAGACCCTGTGCATGCAGCATGGATCCCCAGCTGCCGCAGCAGCAGCCAGAAGCCCTGGGCTAAGGGCTGCTGCACACAGTTATAGAGCCCCGCAGGGACTGGAGAGAGCGCGTCTCTCAACCCCTCAGCTGATGGCCGCCATGGCGGACCCCGCTATTTCGATGTTGCGGGACACGGATCGTCTACACGTGCCCTACTTCGACATTCAACGTCGAAGTAGGGCGCTATTCCCATCCCCTCATGGGGTTAGTGACTTCAACATCTCGCTGCCTAATGTCGATTTCAACTTCGAAATAGTGCCCAACACGTGTAGCCGTGACGGGTGCTATTTCGAAGTTGGCACCGCTACTTCGAAGTAGCGTGCATGTGTAGACGCGGCCTAAGCTGTAGCTGAGATATCTGCGCGGCAGGTCTAGCTGCCTCTGTCCTTGACAGTGCTCAGCACAAAATATCTAACCCTTACTGCTCACCTCACACAAGTGCTCTGGCAAAGCTGTGTTCCCACGGGGCCTCCCCTGAGGGAGATTACACATGGGAGTAAGGGGCCGGCAGGAGCTGGCCTGGATAATCCAGGCAAAGGAATTGTCTCCTGTGTCTACACCAACCTCCACAGAACCCAATCCTGATCCCAGCAGGAGGAACATCGCGGTTGTCCATGGAGCTCCTCTACCTACACAACAGGGCAATTGTGTGCCTGGAGGAGGAGCCAGGGTATCTTCCCTTGTAGTTTTACCCCCGTGAGCTCTTCTGAATGGGCAGGCTGGTCCTATAAAGCCACATGTGTTTGGAGGAAAAACCCCCCCACAGACAAAGTATTCTAGAATCAAAGAGATTTTAGTTGGAAGAATTACTCCGTTGAGAGAGTAACTGAGCAGGTAGCTACTCGTTGCTAGCGATATGGTTCAATTCCCATGTGGACAAGACCTTACAGCACTAATGTTATAAAGCCATTTTTTTTTAAGCCACCTTAGGTGGAATCCTGCCTCCACTGATGTCAAATCAGCTCATGAAGGACAGCACTGCATGGCTGACCACGGAGAAGCGACAGCATTCTGTTTCCCAGAAGTTGGGCATAGGACATAAGAGGGATCAGATGAGGATTCCCTGTTCTGTTCACTCTCTCTGGAGCACATAGCATTGGGCACTGACAGAAGACAGGGATAGGTGGACCTTTGGTCTGGCACCCCGGGCCTGTTAGATCCTGAGCACGATGTAAGAGCTTTTAATGTGAATAACGCTCCGGCTGTCCCTACTCTGAGAGCATCCATGGCACAGAGAAGGGGCTCGGCAAGCTGGCACTCCCACTCCTCCACAGCTAGGGGAACAGCAGTGCAGTGTGTCTCCTGGTGGCCTTTCCCAGCCACTCCCGCAGCAGAAGTGGGCAAGAAGCAGAGCCACATGTGCCTGCTTTGCCCAGCAAAATCTTTACTCTGGCAGACCGTTTCCCATCGTGGGTGGATGGTTCAAGTGTACCAGCCTTAGGGAACACATGCCTGTGACAGAAAGAGGTAGGGGAAGTTGTGAAAACTACATCCTCCATGATCTATAAAGTCCCAGAGGAAATCAGACAGCATGGGGGAGGTGGGGGGTGGTGGGTAGAGATTGATCCATTCTGCACCTGGGGCACTAAGGTCCAGAGAGAGACTAAGTGCCCCAGGACGTGGGTCAGTTTGGACCTAGTGCAACCCATGAGTTAGCACAGGGTGTGGAATCATGGTCCTGGGCTGTAAAACAGCATTTCAAAACAAACAACCCCCTGCCATAGTCCAGGTAAAGCAGTTCCCGCAACAGAGTGCTCATTCTCACAACAGCCCTTGCAGCAGGGGGGGGTTAACTATTAGGGACAGAGCGCAAGGAACAAATGATTTATTCCCCAGAAATTACATTCCCGGAGTAGCTGTGGCACAGATCTGGGTCTTCCTCAAGCTCAGGATCTGGACCTGGACCTTGCTCAAAGACCAGAGAAAGAGTTTTGAAGTTTGAAAAACAAAAATAAGTGTATTTTGGGAGGCTCCAGAGACTATGTGAAAAACATTTAGCCACTTCCTCTCCCTGGGCTGGTTTCATCTCCCACCTCTTTGTGTATTTAGACTTCAAGTTCTTCAGGATAGTGCATTTCAGACTGTTTACCTACAACACTGTGCACAATGGGGCAGTGACCATAATGCAAGACACTAGCCCCTTTTTAAATTGCGCATTCACTTAACCCTCAGCCGGAGTGGTTATGATCTTTCAGTGGCTCTGTGGAGAGCCAGGAAAATTCAGCAGCTAAAGAAAGACCCCTGCACAGCTGGTGCTGGGGTAGGCCACAGCCCACCAAGCTGAATGGGTGCAAACCACTTCCAGGTAAGACCCCACTACTATTGTAGGTACCACTTTGTATTGGAGCAGCATGTCTACATTAGGGATCTGCACTAGGTAGCCACTTTGGGCATGTTTTCACTAGTAGCCCAGTGTAGGCAGGCTCAAAAGGTTGGCTACTGTATCACTCGCATTGCAGACTGAAGGAAAAGTACCAGTTTGGGGTCTGACGCTGCTTCCAGAACATTCATCTGAGAGGCTGAATCATTACTGCTTCTCTGAATTACATTAGTGCCCAGAGTCCTCAAGGAAGTTCAGGTTGTTCCAGAATCTGTACAAATAAAAACCGAGAGAGACAGTCCCCGCCACAAAGAATTTACAATCCAAGCAGACAAGACTGAGGATGGGAAAGGGAACAGAAGGGGAGCAACTTACTCAAAAATGACATAGCAGGTCAGGGATGGGAACAGCACCCAGATCTCTTGGTCGCCAGCCCAGCGCCCTGCCCACTAGACAATGCTGCCACTCAAAGTCTTACATTTGTTCCACCCTGCAAACTCTCAGGTTCCTGTCATACCGGAAACATCAGCTGAGCCCGAAGATAATTTTTCGACCACCTTTTCCATCTAGAAAACAGGTCTGCTTTCCTCTTCCAGGATTATTCAATATATTGCTTTAAAAAAGTCAGCAGGAGGGAGGGAGCCATGCAGCCCTTCAGAACTACTCACCTCAGTGACTCACATGCTACAAGGTTTGCAGAATTGGATTCCACTTCTACCTTGCAAAAATAATTTACTCGCCCCTTCTGTGAGGCGAGTTTAAAAAAAAAAAAAAAAAAAAAAAGACAAAGGCATAATAAAAATGTCATTTTCATCCCTCTCCTTGCTAGGCTTGTCTTCTCAACTGGGATAGCTGAGCTCCTCCTCCCATCATCATCTGGTACCACCACTGCAGTGAGGTTGAGAAGATTCCCTCGCTGGTTGGTAAATTCTCATGTCAGCTTCACATATCAACTTCACACAGTTGTTTAAGGCAAGTCTGGCTTTCTGCTTCTTCCTTTTCAAGATTGCAACCCTTTAAATAATCAACCTTATTTGCAACCACATTTGCGTGCTGCTGTTATAGTCACTCATTCATTTGATGTTAGAAACAAAAGGCTGGGGTTTTTAAAAACACAACAGGGAGCCAAATACCATTGAAATTTGACAGCAGTCAAGCACCTACATCCAGATTCTCAGACGGTAAATTCAGCACCATTCTTGGAACACTGCAGAGGTTGCAGAAGACTGGACAACTGCTCTATGTGCCAATATTTAAAAAGCCCCCAGTAATAAGATTTTTGTTCTCAAGCAAGACAATGGAGCAGCTAACACAGGACTCAACTGATTAATTATATTACTGTCCATCCTTTATCAATCAATCAATGCGGGCTCATGGAAAATAGATCCTGTCCAACTAACTAGATTTTTTTTAACCAGATTAAAAGTTTGCTTGATAAAAATAACCATGCTGATGTAATTCATTCAGACTTCTGTAAGGCATCTGACTTGGTACTGAAAGACACTTTGATTAAAAAATTAAAATATTAAATTAATCTAGCACATATTTAATTGATTAAAAGCCGGCTGATAGGTCTCCAAGGGCAATTGTAAGTAGGGAACTATCACTGAGCTCTTGTCTGCTGCAGAAATCTGTTCTTGGTCTCACCCTTCTTGATCAATGAGCTAGAAATCATCCCTGATAAAAAAAAGTTTGCAGTAGACACAAAAATTGAGGAAGTGGTTAATAATGACAAAGCCAGGAGGCTAACAGAGCATGACCCAGATTACTTAGTAAACGGGGGAACAAGTGAATAAGCATTTTGCTCCGTGTAAAGGTATACCTCTAGGAACAAAGAATGCTGGCTGTATTTACAGTGTGACAATTTGAGGGTGAAAAGTCAGCTTAACCTGAGTGTCCAGCGTGACACTGTGGCCACAGGAGCCAATGAGATCTGTGGATGCATGGAGAGGAATCCAGACTAGCAGAGAGTTTATTTCACCTCCGTATTTATCACCGGTGCAACGGCTGCTGGACACCTGTGTCCAGTGCTGGCATTCACAGTTCAAGAAGGATGTGGACAAATTCGAAAGGGTTCAAAGAAGAGCTATTAGAACAACTGAATGACCAGGACACCTGCCTCAGAGCGACTGGAGTTTATCTAGTTTAAAAGAGATTAAGAAGGTAACTTGATTACTGCCTTTAAGTACGTACCCCGGGAACATATATTTAATAGGTTCTATCTACAGAGAAAGGTCCTAAGTGTTCCCTTGCCTGGAAGCTGAAGCTAGATAAATGTGACAGTGAGCATAATTAACCACTGGAACCAATTTACCCTGGGTCACTGTGGGTTTTCCCCCAGTGCAATTTCAAAATCAAGAGATGTTTTTACAAAAGCTCTGCTCTGGGGATGATGGTGGGAGGGGGAGGCAAGTCTCCAGCCTGCGTTATACAAGAGGTCAGACTAAATGATCACAATGGTTCTTTTTGGCCATGAATTATGACTTAACTACAGCAGGGTACATCCTCAAAGCAGCTGACCCTATTTTTCTTTTTTTCCTTCCCACATTTAGGACAAAACTAATGGTGTAAGTACAATCAATTGGTTTGAACAGAGCAATCAAATCCTGTGCTGACCTACCTAATTTATAAACCACTCAAGTACTAGCAATTTTGATTTGATGTTCAAAGATGATTCACCCACAGCACACTCAGCACCCAGCATACAGGCATTGACAGGTCTGCACCATTAATGCGACAGTCATATTTTTGGACTAGACAAGTCCCAAAGGCTAATGTTGCTCTGGGCCTGCAAGTTTGTGGCGTGGCTCTTGCCTGAATAGCAAAGATCATCTAAGCTAGGACCAGCAGAGATGGGGAGGATCACTGGATTACCTGTTTCATTCATTCCCTCTGAAGCACCTGCTACTGACCACAGCTGCAAGACACATGATACTCTGCTAAGCTTGCCCAGTAAGGCCATTTTTTATATAGTACTGTTCTGTTCACTGAGCCTCGCAAGGCTGAGATGAAATGAGCACTTTATGATCACTGGGTGACAGGTGCTGCAGATGGTTTCCGGCACTAACCCCTGCATGCCCCTCTGCTCTTCTGCATTTAGATGGAAGTGTTCTCAGTAACCCAATCCCAACTCAGCAGCTGGATTAAGGTAGCAGGAAGGGTCCTAAACTGGAGGCTATTAACACCATCAGACCAGGTTGTTTGCAAAGTGTGCCATTGCAGAGAGGTGATTTTAATGCCCTGGAGCCCATCGACCACACAGGGGTTGAAGGAGGAAGTTTGGCTCACAATTTTAACTGGCTGAAGTGAAGCATGGCCATTTAAAGATAAAGCACAGCCTGAGAGTTGAATCCTGATATACTCCCACCATTGCATCTTCATCTCCTGGCAGAGGTTGCAACAAGTACAGGTCGGGGCAGGGAGACACTTATGGCAGTGGGGAGAAATGGCTGCACCGGATCCAGGGAGAATGACATCAATCATCTCCTCCCCAGAGTCCTTACCTAATCAGCATGAGCTCCTTTCATAATGGTGCTCATGCTGGTTCGGATTAGTACCAACTTAACATCAGCGACGGTATGACCAGGCTCCAGCAGCCTCACTGGCATGAGCAGGAAGATGCTGTAATTTCTCTGATCATCACAGAACACTAGAACTAGAAGGGACCTCGAGAGGTCATCGAGTTCAGTCCCCTGCCCTCATGGCAGGACCAAGTACCATCTAGCTCATCCTTGAAATATGTCTGGCTATCCACCTCTTAAGCTGTGGAAACACTACCCCTCCCTTTAGGAAGGGGCATGTTCATGAGGGATTTTGGAAGATGCTAATAAGGCATTGACATGAACATGCATCACCTCATTAGCATAACGGTGGGCACGCAGTTGGAAATTGCCACTTTCAAAACATATGCCGCCCATGAAGCCAGGGGCCTTTTGAAAGGGAACCCCCAACCCCCCCCCGATATCATAAGCCCCTTCTTCTCATGTGGTTTATAGGCCTCTCCTCCATGCTCTGCGGCTCTACCCCCTCTGCTCAAGTTAAGCATCACAGTGGAAAGGGGGATGTATGAGGCAGTCTCACTAAATAACTGCCTGTCATTTAAAAGGCTACGCTGCAAATGCAGTGGTGCCTCTGTTGCATACATGAAGAACCAAAGCAGACAGTCAACCCTGACTGAAGAGGCCAGACTTTCTCCCATGAAAAATGTTTTGTACAATGCTGCTATTCCTGCTTATTGATGATGCACATTAGAATAGCAAACATGGGCGGATGAGACATCACTGTCACTTCCAGCTCCCCCCAAACCAGAAACTAGACGATAGTGTCATTCATACAATTAGAAGAGTACACCCACACACAGTCTCCCTGAGTAAAGTAGCGGAGGAGGGTTTCTGGCAAGAAATGCAGGGCCTATATAAAATGAAGCAGAAAAAAAATTATGAAAACCAAAATAAACCAGCCTTTTTTAAGGAGGTAAATAAAATCAGTGGTATCAATTTGTTAGTAAGAGGGACCCTTCCAATCAGTCATCGTCAACAGGTCACAGCTACCAATTCATAGGTGACACTGTAGCAGGATGCAAGTGTCAATACTTTCAGAAGCCAAATGAGCACCAACCACGTTAAGTTAGGTGGACAATAATTTGACATAACTGAGACCATTAAACTCACTTGGTTCTGAAAGGTAAAATACCAGGACTGCAGTAAGTGGGCACTTTGGACGATTACATTAACTTTTCCCCCTCCATTCATCTAAAAGTGCCATTAGTTGCCTTTAGCAAAACATCTGACCATGAAAAGCTTAAGAAAGAGAGGAATGCTCCAGCACAATATGAACTGAACTGCACTTGAAACCAAAGCTTCTTAAGTCATTTCCAGCACAGAAATATTTCTTCTCCTCTGTATCCCTTCTCCAATCACACATTAACCTTTACCTCATATGGCAGGGCAAAGCTGGTGCAGAGCCCAGGCTGTGAGCTAACAAAATGCTTTGCTGAAACAAGCACATTTTGAGTCTGGTGCTGAAAATGCACATTTAAAAGAAAAAAGAAAAATTCAAGGCTTTATCCCACGAATTAAGTCTCCCAGGCAGAGAAACTGGATTTTAAGGTTTGGGTTTGTTTGTTTTTTTTTAAATTATACCTATTTGTCCCTCTTTCCAAGGATAACAGTTGTAGGCTGAGCACCAACACTGGATGTGACAGAGCAGTTGTCCTCACTACCAGACTGTGGGATGGTGTTGCTTGTGTGAAAGTTGTTAAGGATTAGCTTGAACAGTTTCAAAAACTGCTTTCCCTGGAACAAAAACATGACAGACACAAGATTTGTTTCCACTATTGTCTCAGTGTACTTTATTCTCCTGCTGTCTACAGCTGAACAGCCACATGGGACAGAAACAGGTAGCACTGAGGAATGATCAGATTTCTCCCCTCCACGTACCCTTCCCCAACTTCAGGAATGGCTTTTTTTTTCCCCCCCTAGGAAACCCCGACCCGCATCAAGAAAAAGAAAAGGCATTAAGAGAAATATGACCCAGGCCTCTCCCTAAACAATGTTTAGGAGATGATCAGCTCTCCCTATTGACAGAGCTGTTCTCTCCCCTAAATACCTGGGTGTTTGTTTTTGTACACTGGTTCAAAGGTCGGCACTTTGACTGCATTCTGAACCTGGCACTGAAAGGCACATATCCAATACCCTGTACAAGAGCTATTGTGGCTGCTGCAGTGCAGATAGGCAACAGAAGCAATTCCATGATTACAGATCCCAGGATCAGATGGGGAGAGAAGGAAGGAAGGGGATAAAAGATTTTTTACCTACTTCTTGTAGAACACTAGATCAGGGTTTTCCCTTCTCAGGCAAACAGCTTTAAAAATGCCCAAGTTAAGCTGCAAATTCAGAAATGCTGGTAGTAATAACAACTGCATAATAAAAGACAAAATTAAAAATTGTTTCAAACACCACACCTTCTTTACTTTTCATGTCTTATTGCTGATAAAATCCAGAATAGTTGAGGGACTATGCCTCAAAGAAAAAAAAAAAGATTTAAAAAAAAGAGACAAGAGATTTTGATCCTTCACATCCTTAATGTGAGAATTAAAAAAAGCTGCATGCTTAGGGGAGTGGCAAACAGCCAATCTGTCCCAAGGTTGCCCATCAGACTTTTAGTACACTATTAGAAAAAGCTAATGGGTTCCCCTTTGGATTGGAAAGACCAAGAATACAAAAAGAAAAAATACTGGGGAATGTTTGACACCATTTTATTAATCTTCAACTGCAGTGGAAAAATAGAACCTTTTACAAGTGCCGTCTTGTGTAAGCTCAAGCCAGTATATATATATTTATATAAATTTTCACCCTTTTGCTTTGAAGTTCAGCAAGAGACCAACACCACATTAAATTTGATCAAATAAAAAGCACAAAAGGCCAAGCAGTTTCCAAATGGCATTTTATCAGATTTTGTTTGAACATTGAATTTATCCTCATTTTGCAATCCAAAATATTACCTGAAGTTTGACTTTATTGTTTTTAAACTCTTTGGCACAATTTGGTGGGTTTTCGGGCTGCTACAGTACAAGTCAGGAGCAAATCTTTCCCTTTGCATTCTCATTGCCAATTCTGAGCACTTACATTTATGGGTTTTAGGGGTTTTTTTTTTTTTTTTTGTTTAAGTCTGAAATCTTGTTTGACAGTTTATTTCTATTCCCTCTAACGCAAGCGTTTCCCCCTCCCCCCATTTCTACATTCACAGTTGAACAATATTAAGGAAGGAAAGGCGCTTTGATGAAACAAGATCATGAAAAGCGTCACTCAGAATGGGAGCTCTGAACATTCGTCAGTGTTTCCCTAAAATAAAAAGCCCTAAAGAGCGACTTTCTGGTTTTTCTCTTTTTACATCTCTTACGCTGCATCAGTAGACTGAACTTCAGTTAGTTTGTGAAATGCAACTGCTAACCCTTTTTTGGGAAAAGATAAACTGCAATGACTTGAAGTTGAGAATGTGGATACCGCCTCATTCACACACACTCACACTTCGACTGAAAATCCTTCAGCCCTCTTTTTATCCCATGCACTGACAGCACTGTGTGGCAAAGGTTACAGAAGGCGGGCCAGAGACCCAGACTCCATCTCTCTTCAGCAGCAAAAGCCAGGCCTCAAACAAACAGCACCACAGTTGAACCTAGTTTTCTCTCTCCCAGACTAGTCATTCCGCTTTGCACTGGCCAAAAGACAGAAAAGCGAGTTCTAGTCTCTTTCGGAAGAAGAGACTGCTTTTTTTTTTTTTTACCCCCCTTTCTTTTTTTTTTTCTTTTTTTTTTTTTTTTTTTTTTGATAGAAACCAGTCTTTCCCTCTTCCCGAAGACAGCTGACATTGGTTTTTCTACGCAAGTCAGTGCTCAGCTCACTAACAGCGCTGCTGCTGTTGTTGCTGTGGTGGGATTTTCAATGTGGTGTGTTTCAAGCCTCACTCACTCACCCTCTCATTCCCAAACATTCAGCATCCGTGCATACTCCTCACTTCCGGATTTTTTTTTCAAAAGATTGGAGATTTCCAGTGGGGGTCTCGGGCGTCATCCCAATGGTAACAGATCTGCAATCAGAGAGGAGGCAGTTGTAGACACTTTTAAAAGCTCCTCTTTGGAGCCAATGTGAGGCTACTTAGAAGAGGCAAAAATTATCTTTGCAAAACCAGAAGGGCCTGGTATTTCACAAATTCCACAATCAGGAACCACACAATGGGCAGAAAAGCTCCACCCCTCTCTTCTGTTCCTTTTAAAAGCCCTTACTCATACCCAGGTCAAAAATTGTTACTACCTGCAACCGACTAACTTCAGAAAAATCCATACCCATGTGACCTAGAGATAGCATTGTGGAACCTACTAGAACTCACTACCTGCAGGAACATAGCTCCGACTTCTGCAAGGGGAGAACCTGAAATTTGTTACTGTCAAGCACACTGTGCATCAATTCTTTTCTCAAGTACAAGCAGCAGCCGATTGGACTTTAAGTTTACAGAAAGCTGAACATGGGAAAGCCTTTTACAGTGAGAAACTTTTGTGATGTCTCTCCTCCCGTGGGCCCAAGCTGAGTAGTTTACCCTGCATGGTCAATTTGCAGTGTGAGGGAAAGGGACTTGGCTGCTTACCAAGCTTGATTCTTTAATTTTCTCAGTTCTTTAGTTGCCCAGGTAGCAAGGGTTTTTGTTTTGTTTGTCTTCGATCTTCTTCCTTCAGTTAGAAGTTCATGTATCATCGGTCTGGCTTCTACTAATTTCAGTACATCCTTTCCAAATGCTGTACACAAATCCCTGTGGGGGGAAAAAAGGAGAGAAAGTGCTTTAATGGTTGCTTAATGCCACAGACTGAAACACGCCAGTTAGATCAGCTTTTGCTAGCAACAACGGAAGACTGACTCACATCTAATGTTCCCTTTAAACTGTTCCATACAGTCAGCAACATGAGAGCTAAACAGCCTCCTAAGCGGTGCTAACTGGAAAGATCCATGTATCCTGTTTAAAGGATGATGTTCTCCATGATCCAACACCTACTTAAGACTCCCCTTGACTTCACTGACAGCTGAACTGGGCCCTTCACTGTCACCAACTGAACATTTCATTTTATGGTGCCTTCAAGATCATTGGCCCTGATTCCTTTTAAGACGTACAAAATTTGTCCCTTTGTGGCAATGACTGACAGGGAGCAAATGGGCCACCAAGGCCAGTAAACAGCCTGTGAGGAAAACCCACCACTCTGCACAATCATCTCATTTCACTCCTGTTCCTGGGCTACAGCCCAACAGCGAGCTGCAAAAAAAGGATCTGTGGTTGGCACTTCAGATAACCTTAAAAAAAGTCTCCCGCACGCTCTGTTCTGCGTTAACTACCATCTCCCTAGAGAGGATGGCGCATTCTCTAGCCAAAGCACTCTGGAAAGCTTACCCAATCAGCCCAGCAGCACAAGCTACCACCCCATCGGTGTGATCCTCGTCTCCGGCAATGTGATCAATGAAAGACAGAATAAATTCTACTCTGGGCTGCACCAGCATCACATCCGCTGAAAGGAAATGACAGGGTTAGTGCAGCAGGTTTAAGTTACAGCATACCTTTAAATAAAAGGTCTTCCCTCTCTAAAGAGAGAGACTGTACCACAGGAAAGAACACTCACGATGCACATTTTCTTGGTCTCCCTTCAGTCCCTGAATGATGCCAGTGTAAGCTTCCAGACACCCCTCCCTCAGCTCATTCAGGTAGTCCACCATGTCATAGTCGGACTAGATGGAAAACAAAGAACATGCCTCTGCAATGACCTTGGCAAGCAACTAAAGCAGATATACATTTTAAGTTTGAGGAGGCATCGCAAAGAGCACTGCGGGCTTACCTTATCGACCTGGGCTTGAGAGGCCTGCTGGAGAGTATTCAATACAACCTCTAGATATTTTTTAAACTCTCCTCCAATGGCCAGGGCAATATCACCAAACACAGAAAGAATCTGAGGCTTCACTGACCTATGGACATTCTCATTCTGAGGCAGAGAGAGAGAGAGAGAGAGAGAGGACTTGAGCACCCAAGATTATACTACTTTTTTAAAAATGGATATGCTAGTAAATAAAAATGAATGACAGGAAACAATCCCGCCGCCAATAACATCAGAATTCTCAGTAGCTAAGCAAATACAAGGAGTCCTGTGGCTCCTTAAAAACTAACAAATTTATCTGGACAGACTTTTGTGAGCTGGCTGGAGCCCACTTTGTGAGGTGCAGCCAGATGACAAAGTGTGGACTCAAAGCTTATGCCCAAATCAATCAATCAGTTAGTTTTTAAAATACTAGGAGACTCATTCTTTTCACTGAAATAGACTAATACAGCTACCTACCCCCAAGTTCTCCAACAGCAGCTGCATGACCTCATCGCAGAAAGGCAAGATGTTGGATTGCAGGGCTCTGCATAGGTCTCCAACTAGGCCTACAGCAGCAAGACAAACCTATAAAGAGAACAGTAAGTTAATGCATCAACTCCACATGAGCTTGTAATCCCCCACACTGCCTATCCTTACCACTTTGGCCTATTAAAGCACTAAATTGTGGTAACTAAACGGGCAGTAACTAAAATTGTCACTGAGTAGCAAGCCTCATTTGCAATTGCCCATGGAATTCTCAGCTTTGTTAAGCGTTGAAACATTAAGTCATAAAGAAGGGATCTGAAAGATTACCCATTTGGGGGTGAGAGGTCCAGATGCCAACGAGCGACAGATACTTGTTTAAGAGAAGTGCCGAAAAATTTCAGCAGCCAAGGACTGGCACCAGAGTAAATACCTTGGCATTCGTGGTCTATTGGAAATTCATCCCTTGTAGCAACTTCTCTCCTGATCAATGCCATTGAAAAGGCAGCCTATGCAGAGCCTCGGGTGTCAAGCTGACAAAGGTCTGCCATGAACAAGGAGTCTATAAACTCCATTATATGTGCAGACTCCAATTATTGAGCTCCCAAAGTTCTTGCCTTCTGGCTTTATCATCAGAAGCCAATAACCCTCAGGGGATGCAATCCTGATGAAGTCTGTAAATCCCAAGTTACCAACGCACACTAAGGATTTGAACATGGGGTTTCCAGAGGTTCAGCTCCTACCTGGTACTCTGCATAGTTCTTCAGTCCAATGCCCAGGAAGGGTTTGAATGCATCCATGTACTTCAGAAACTCTCCACCCAAGACTGCACAGAAAACACTGCAATTAGGTCTAACCCACATAGGACAGTCTACATAATAGCCCAATGTCTAAAACAATCCTCCGCTGCTCTCAGGAATAGTCTGTGCAGTCAACGGACGCATGACAAATTGATTCTCCACTAGATTTTACACTAAGAATTGAGTGCCAGTAGAAAATATCCTTTTGTAACAAAAAAGACTTCAAGAATTTCAGAAGACACACTCCATTAAAGACAGAGAACAGTGCCTGTGCTCAGAGGTGACTACAGCATTCACAAAGTATACCCGAGTTCCCCCTACAGATACACAGCACTCTTTAAAGCAATTTTTTTTGCCTTTTATTTTTATTTTTTATTTATATTGCCAGACACCACACAACTGAATTTTGTTCTACAGCTGCAAAAGACTGTGCAAGAGGGATCATGGCAAAAAATCTGGCTTAACCTGGACAGGGAAACGGGGGTGCTGAGCACAACTGCAAGTCACATTCCATCAGTTTGAAAAATCCTGCTTTGTAGGATATAAGTTGATCAGGGAGGAGGGGCATAAATGAGACAATAGTAAAGTCTTCCTTTCGGAATGGTTGTCCAGGTTCTATTTCAGCCATGGAAGAATTCTGGGACCTGAGTGTAGACTTGTATTTGGGACGCTTGTATCTAAACAGCAGTTAAACTATTTGATGAAATAAAAGGCTTCCTTTTATATTATATACCTGATTTCCCCCCCTCCCCTCAGCCCATTAGCACAAATGAATCCACAAGCCACTACAGGTTGAACCTATCTTGCCCAGCAACATCTGTAACCCAGAAAGATTTTAGTTAGCTGGACAAACCCTTATCATAGGCATGGCCACGTTTCAAATGGTCCCGTAAAGTTTGTTTACAGCCACTGGGCCTGGGTCTCAGTGTTCTGTGTTGCTATTTAGCTCTAATTTACCCCCGAATGTCTTCTAAAGGTCCAGTAAGTAGTGAAAGTGTTGGCAATTAAGCTAAGACAACACTGACCTCCCGTGGTCCAGCAAATTCTTTCGTTTGGCACCAGTTAGGTCTAGTCTGGCACCCTTTGGACAGGTTCAATGAGTATTAACCTCTGAATTTGCCCAAAAAATGGCATCAGACTGCTCATTCACATGTCTGCCCATCTTCCAGGGTCACAGCCAGCCTCCAGCAATCAGCTATTCCTCTTCCTCACTTGCAGACTAGACCAGTTAATTCCACATTCCACTCAAAAGAAGTGTGGTCACAAATCATCCTCCCCATCCCCCACTCTCCCCCCAGAAAGGGGTGCCAGGCAAAGCCATAAGCCTATTCGAAGAAAGCAGCTACTCCAGGAAGCCAGAATTAATGTCTCTGCTCGTTCAGACTCATGTTCTGAGAGCCATTAGACACGTGCCTCTGCACTAAACACAAACCCAGCCCCTGTGAGAGTGGAGGGCAGCCCCTCAATGAAGTAGCCACGCTAGTGGCCTCAAACATGAAGCAAGAGTTGAGTAAGTCCCTTCAGAGGCTCCTGTCTCCAAAGATTCATTTCCCATTCAAACATGGTCTTCAGCAGAGATTAGCGCTTTTCCAAATAGTTAAATCACATACAGATTTCTACCCGCACACAAAACCTTCACATCCAAACATGGGGTGTCTGAAAACACAATGCATTCCTATTGCTCACTATCATGCCATAGCAACAGCATTCTAAAGAGGAATCACAACGAAGCTCTAAAACTGTCTGGTACACCGCAACCCAAACTTTGGCATGAACCAATTTGTGAAGAACAAGAATTTCAGTCTCTGCATGATGTCACATTAAAGACAAAAAAGCTCACATCGACCACAGACGTAATTACCACAAATCTATGGTAACAGACATATGTAAATCAGAATAAGATTTGAATTGTAATGACATCTAGAGATCAGCTGCCCATGGAGCTAAGCACTGTATAAAAAAAAAGAAAGCCCTGAACATTGCCTAATCAGCAAGCAGTGCCTATGCTATCTACAGCAAAAACAACAAGAAAAACTCTGTCAGAATCAAACTACCATCAGATTTGTTGTACCTGCTAGCCTCAAACCTTCACAGATCTGAAGGTGTTATTCTGGGAACAGCCATGCAGTCAAATCTCCATCTGAGCTAACAACTGTTTAGCAAAGGACTTTATGTGCTAAGCCTTTGTCCACAAAAGCAGGTGATAGGGACAGAGGCAGTACCAATCACAAAACTGCAACTCACTTTGAGCTTCTTGCACTGCATAAAGCAAAGACTTTTTGCAGTCGCCACTACTTACCTTCCACCAAGGTGCTGACTGCCATGAGGGCATCCTCTTGTACTCCCCCTGACCCTGCTGTGCTCTGGAACATCCTCAAAAGAGATGCCATGACCACATCAGAGATCTGCAAAGCATCCTGGTGCTGCACTTTCCGGAGAACATTCTAGGTTCAGGGAAGGAAAAAAAAGTTGTAACTCACAACCACCACATACTATAAGGCTAAATTCTTCCTCTGAATCTCTCACACTGGCTCAGAAGGCTAGTTTTATTCAAAAATATATTATGCCCTATGAAAAAAAAATCAACTCTTTTTCTATAAGCTACTTCTGCGAAACATGCTTTGTCAATATAAGAATGCTGTTCTCATTTTCTCTCTCTTTGATTTTCCAGCTAGCAGAACAAGCCGAGTTTATCTGTCCTGCCAGACAGGCTGCTCTTTGGCAATGTAATTTATGACTGGAATTCCATTGGGCTAGACTTCAGCAATCCCTTTTTAACACTGCTCATTTCCCAATGTAGCAGTCTAACAGCAATTTTATATCTGATTGTGGATTGTCACTGAAGTTTGCTAATAGCCCCATTAAGAGGCAGGTAATTCCCATTGCTCTGCATGCTCCACGTATACCACAGTATCAAAAGGCAGGACATTTTATCTTAATTACTACCAAACTGGATTTCTTAAACAACATTCCGAAATATTAACTATCCACTATCAGGTCCCTCAAAGACCTCTTTCCCCAGCTGTTGCATAAGCTCTCTTTCCACTGCTAAGTTCTCTCCATCACCATCTTTAAGATGGCCTAAGAAATTCAGTTTTGGCAGTTTACTATTTAAAACAAAAAACCTGCACCAAGCTACACACTCCCTCACCACAAGAGAAGGATAAAGAACCTCTAACCCACATTTGGCAAAAAACTTAAACTAGTGTACTTCACACATGGCATTTAAAGGTACGTTTTCAACTTGAATTTTTAAAACTGACCCATTTCAAAAAGTTTGGGTTTCACAATTAAAAGAGTAGGTCTTGATCTCTTCCTTAAAAAGGAATTTCTTATGTTGCACACTTGTCTTTTCAGAAAGACATTAACCAGAAACAGCAAAACTGCCTACATATAAAATACCAATAAATACAACCAAAAGAACTTAATTGTGGTGTTTTAGCTACAGCAAGTATAAAATTCAAGAAAATGTGCTATTTAGATTGACAGTACACCTTAAAAGAGTAAATCAAACTGCAAATTTTAGTGATATTAAGCTTTTTGCTAATGATTGAAGATGGCTTGAAAGGAATCAGTCTCACTCCTGAGAGGAGAGACACCTTAAACTGGTCTCTAATTCTGCTGGGTTTGATGAGGAGATGGATCTTACTATTAGCTTCAATTATTTCAAACCTACTTTCATTCTCTCCAAATTTCAGAGAGCCCCAGCTGATGCTGCTTGCTTTTGAACATGAGGGTGTTAAATCATTTCAGACTCATGTTAATGGAAATGGGAGAAGTCACACTCCCATATTGAGCAGACAACAAAAGCAAGGGGAAAAATGAGTTTCAGATAAAGATGGGTGTTGAGTAATTCTCCTTTTCTTTCAGTGTATGCAGTGCTCAAAGACACCAGGAATGCTACCATAGGGCCCAAGAGCTAAATCCTGGGTTCAGCAATAGTATGGCTCCCGGCAGGATTCAGGTGTGTCCTCTTCTCTTTTGCATGGTAACACTTCTAGAGGAGTGTTTGAACATTGGGATATCAGAAAGATTGGCTGACGGATATCCTGAATGGCTTAGAAAAAGGATGGCAGTTTTCAGTAACCTTTTAAACTGGGCAAGCAAGTGGAATGAGCTAATGCTCCCAAACGTGAAGTTTTCTTTACCAAGTGTTTAATTCCCAGGACGCTCTGTGCATTTCAATTAGTTCCATAGTACCAGAGAGAAAGCCGTGCTAGTCTATATACTATTAAAAAAAGGGGGGGGGGCAGTCATGTAGCACTTTAAAGACTAACAAAATAATTTATTAGGTGAGCTTTTGTGTTCTGGTGTGGCTATGGTCTGGAGAAGTGGGTCTGTCCCACGAAAGCTCACCTAATAAATTATTTTGTTAGTCTTTAAAGTGCCACTTTACTGCTTTTTTGTTTCAATTAGTTCAAGTTCAATACTCAAAACTCTTTCCACAAGCAGCAGTGTTAATTTCTTTGAAGTTTGTTGATGCAATCCAATCTTTCCTTAATGCAACAGCCAGTGTGACAATACACAAGTATTTTGCTTCAACACTGTTGATAAAATGGATTTCATTCCTCAAAAACAAGGGGGGCTTTTTGGTTCGTTTTGAAAAGAGTCCATTCCTTTCATACGTTTAAGCTCTTCTGCCCCTTCATACTCAGTTGGGTGTAAGGAGAACTTTTTAAAATGAAACCAGCCTCTGCAAGCGTGCGCTCTTTGGGATGCATGAACTTGTCATAAGATACAACCCATGTCCTCTGTATGCATATCAAAACTGATAAAAGTAGTTTACCTGCAGAGTAGCACAAAGTAAAGACTGAAGATCATTGAACTGGATTCTGTCTGATGTGCTCTGGATATGGGACTGTAGGAAAACAAAACAATTTTTTTTAAACATTCAGAAGAAAGGTCTCTTTTGCTGCATCATAAACATAGAGTTCTCATACCAATGGCTAAGACTAGAAGGAATTCGGCTTCAAGCATTCTTGTTCCATGTCAAGCTTCTCAAAAGAGACTTTCTATACAATCAACAGCACAACTCATTTAGCTACAGAGATTAAATCCAGAAAACAGCAAAGCGATAACATCACTGAGCAGGATGGTTGCCCAGGACCCGGGTAGTGAATTTGGCCTCTGTCTACCTCCATCTGCAGCACTTGCTGCAGCCGCTCCATAATGACCAAAGTTGTTTTCTGGACAGCAGGGTAGCAGTCCTTGGCACTGTTTTTCACTATTTCCATCAGAGCTTCGTATGCAGCACTTCTCAAGTTATTCTGATGTCCATCAGGCCTAAGCAAGAAGGAAAATGTGTTTTTCTTTGTGGCTTTCAGTGTCCACGTTGGCTTAAATTCAGACCTTGTCTGACCAATAAGTAAAAATAAAAATCCCAACGTTACAACAGAAGCTGAACACGTGCAGTATTAATGGTACCAAGGTTTGACTCTAGGCTAATTTTTGACAGTTTTTTTAAAATCTGTGTTAAGATGATCAATGTCCTTTATTTAGCCACAGGCAGCACTACAGAAAACTTCCCAAAACTATGTCCTGATGTGCCTCCACATCTTGACTTAGAGGGACCACCTTAAATAGGGGAAGTTCAGTTTGTTGCCATTCAGACTCAGGCCTCACACCAAAATGTCAATTCTGAAATGTCAGCTAGCATCTACACTAAGACAACCAATTTATTGCATACTCCATTGAGCAGAGATTAAACTTCTGTACAGAAGTTAGCCATACTGTGTATGGCACTCGACTTTAACTTATTCTATCACAAACACTAGTCAAGAAAAGACTGATCTTGCATTTAAAACAAGGACTCAAAAGACCAAGGTTCTTTTATTGGATCAGCAAGAGTCACCTAGTCTGTGCCTTGAGCTCTCTCCAGCTGCAAATGGCTGTCTTGTCTATTTTTGTGCGTTTTTGGAGGGGGCAACGACAGTCCTACTGTGTGGCTACCATATCTAACGTAACAGGGTTGTGATCTGCTGTGGGGCTCGTAGATGCTACTGTAATAAAGTAAAAATGACATCCCACTCTACCCTGAATGGATGCAAACTACAGTAATGGAAGCCATGCTGCACACACAATTCTAGAACCCTTTAGTCTTTCTTGCTACAATCTTGACTACTTCGTGACTCTCTGGCCAGACAGAATACCTCAAATGGCTTGCTCAATATTGTACAGACCTCTGTACATTTCAGATTGTGTACACAGTTTCACGTGGTATCCTATAGCTTGAGGGAAAGCACTCGTTTACCGGGAGCTCCAGAAATATCAATAAAGATGAAGGAGGCCAAAAACTGGAAAAATTGGGACTTCTCTCTTGGGAAAAGGCATTAGTGTTCCACAGTCATGCAAACTTTAGGCCATGAGGAATTAAAGCCCTTGAACATCACTTCCAAAAGAGCTTTAGGAGGCATTTCTGCAGAGACGGAGATGAACAGTTTGAGAATACCTGTCTGTGGTCTCCAGAAGTTTCTGGACTATTAACTCAAATGAGGAAGATAAACAGTAGGTCGCTGGCTCTTCTTGATCATCTGCTACATCTGCAGCTTCATAGGCAGCTTCAGCCAGACTAGAGAAGGCCTGAAATACAGAACAGACTAGAGTCTCTGCAATGAGGTGAGTTTATCACAACAGCAAAACTAGCCCAGCCACAGGCAAGCCCTTAAACTGGCTAGCCCATGTGAGTGACATTTAAATTAATCACCTGTCAGCCTGCCCATTCTTTCCCCATGGTAGCATCAATGACTTAGGAGAGATTTCAATGTGTGGCCAAACTCATTCTCCAAACACAAAAGGAAAGGGTCAGGGGGATGAGAACTCAGCTCAGAGTATGAAACAAGCTGATTAGCAGAAGGAAAACTTGCCGTTGCTCATAGTCCATTAGAAAGTGAGGGGGTGGCAAGTTCATTCACCAGCACTAGGAACCAAAGTCACCCACAAAGGCTAAGTGCAGGACTTGTGCTTGGCCATGGAGAGGAAGCTACAAGAGACACTGTGGTTTGGCATACCAGTAATGAAGGAACAATAACGTCTGAGATTTTAGTTACACCGCTTCCCTAACAATGGTGCTGTGCTGTTGGAAGATGTGCAGCATAGCTTCTAATTTTCACTTAGAGGGCTTTCCAGGCAACAAGATATAAACCACACCTAATGAGGGAGAGCAGCATTGTTGCCAGGAGAGCATCTCCTGCCAACGAAGCAGTGTTCACACCAGCATTTTTCATCATTAAATCTCTGGTCAATTGGGAGGGTGGTTTTGCTCTTATACCTCAGAGCGACAAAAGTTTTAACGATGAAAGTGAAGTGTAGCTAGGTTGTCTAATGTCAAATGCATTAGGAAGAAGGTGAAGCTGAATGTGCCAAGCCAGCCCCGTGGTTTGGGGACAGGTAGCACAATTTGGATGCAGACAAGTAAATGAGATGGGTCACATGTGTCTTGAGTTACTGCTGCAGTGTCTCTCCCCCAACTGAACCAGCAGCCCTGGCTGCCTGAGGAGGGAAGCTAAACAATGCAGAAGAGGGTGTGTTAAAGGAGTCATCTGAGGACCTCTCGTTAACCCCCTTAGGCCTTTGTAGGGAAGAGTAGCCTCCACCACACTTTTAAACTGAAGACAACTGCAGGCTGCTGGATTGCTCCTCTCCCCGTGGATCCTGCCGCTGCAATGAACATGCCCCCCCAACCCGCACATCCCCCCCTGAAAAAAAAACCTGCTGCTGCTCTACACTGGGCCTCCCAGGTAACCCCCAGGCTGTCTGGGCCTTGTGGGCTAACTTTGATCCAGGAGACCGTTGTCTCTATAGGACAGTTGGGGCAGCTGCTGTATGTGCCCCCCAAAGCATGGGGCTTGGGCTGGACAGTTTGAAACATTCCATGGCTGGACAGCTCTGTACATAGGTGTGCTCACAAGAACTGATACATAAATCCTCCAATGCCACCCCTGCTGGCACAAACCTAGCCCATATGGTCACACAGCTGGAGAGGCCAGCCTTACCCAGCACACATTGGAAGCCACTCTGGGCTCAGCACTCAGGCCTTCAATGAGACACTGCAACAGTGGAGCGAGGTAAATGTCATTGATGGCAGCTTCAGGGAGCAGCTCGCAGATTCTGCCCACAGTCCAAGCTGTCGTATCTCGAACCACCACACTCGGATCTTTCATTAGTTCTATTAGAGTGGGCATGGCCTAAAACGGAACCACACAGTAAGAAGTCAGAATCAAACCCAATTCACCTAGCATGATGCCAATAAGCCTGCAGCTGATTGCACATATGCTCATTTAAGAGTGTTTATTCCATAGTGTACCAATAAATGGGGCCTTGGAGCAAAGAGGCCATATCTGGCTCAAAGATCTTTTGACATAAGGAAGAGCCATGAATTAAAGTATATCCTAGTCACAAGGCCTGGAACACTGAACCCTACAAGTTTCATTTCTCAAATCCCACACATTGCATCAGACAGAGTTATCATACACAGGGTTAAAAGCTTGTGCTGGCCAAAGCTGTGTGGACTGAGTGCTTTCCAAGTGCTGCCCAAAGGGGTTCCTGCTCTAATGACGGCTACTCCAACTGATCACAAGAGTTTGCCAAATACATGTAAATATTTGAAACTCTTACACACAAGCATGATCTCTGACCTCCCTTCCTGGGCAGTGTTCAAAGTAGTTACGTTAAGTCATACATTTTTGTCCAAATAAGGCAAGTCTGACCTGGATAACTAGTGGCTTCAGCTGATTGGGTTCTGGTCCTTCCAAAATGCACCCAAAAGCCATGACTGCTGCATCTCTGTATCGCCAATCTGGGTTTTTAATATGTTCTTTAATGAAGGGCAGCACATGAGGAACAATATCATCTTCACAGCAGGTTGCTAGAAGCATGAGGCAGACTCCAGCTGCTTTGCATGGATTCCAGTCATCGTCATCATCATTTTCATCCTGGGAAGAGACCACCACCTGGGTCACTCTCAGCAAAAATGGCCTTTGCCAAACGGAGCTTGGTTTCTAGCACTTACAGATAAAACTATCTTGCTGGATCCAAGGACAAAGAATATAAGCAGGTACTTAGTTTAGACATGAATTTAATGCATAATAACCTAAAAAAGTGAATATTCGTTACTGGACAAACTGTATCCTAGATCCCATTTATTCTCTCACATGTGCACCACCTGAGACAGGCCAGACCTCCTGCACTTTACTCCAGGTGGAACCACAAGGTACAATCACACAGAATGGTCTCTGGTTGCAGACACCTTGTACCCAACCATATTAAAAGCACTGGTCCAACTCTAGTTTGATGCTTTCACAAGTTTCTCAGCAGGAGCCCATGAGAGCATGTTTGCAGTGACAAACTTCACCATACAACCATTTATATTAAAATGTAAACAAAACAAAAGGTCCAGCTGCATGGGTATTACTTACACCTTTGTGGCTTCTCTTTGTAGCAGTTCACCGAGACCCTTGGTAGTCTCTTCTAGCAAACCCAAAATCCCTCCCCTTTTTAGGCGCTGTGATTTTAGGTCTCCTTTGACACACCGTTTAGATTTGGGAAGAACAACCCATTCTAATTTGGATGGAAACAGGTAGCTAGCTTGTCCCTCCACCTGATGGGCCTGGCATTGTTCATTTAACTTTTCTGAAAGGGTACACCTGAGGTTGTCTTATGTTTCCTGGTTGGTTCTTTAACAATTGTTTAGTTTCCTGAGATTGAACTCTATGCATTCAAGCAAACAGCACCATAGAAAAGGAAGCAGTCTCTAACATTACAGACATTTCCCTATTGTCACAAACTTGACAAAGCAAACAGAGGTATCTGATACTATGGATTTATTAACTGTTATTTATCATCATGTTAACTAGTCTTGGTGCAGCAAGCAATTTCATTCAGTTTTGTTTGGACTGTTTCACGGGATAATTAGCCGGAGAAGTCCTCAGCACCACGTATGCTTGTTTTATAAGAGCTCAGAATGTAAGATTTAAAATACTAAAAGTAAGGCTCTAAATAAGGTAAAGATAACCTTAAATTCTTTCTTCTTAGTTCCACAAACACTAAACACTTCATCCTAAATGTGACACTGACGACACTTAGATATCTTATCAAGCTCTCTCAGTAATCAGAAAGGGAAAACTGCCTTAAAGAAATGCTATAAAATAATGAGACCACCTGAAGTGGCTAGAACCAGCAATTGCATTCACTGCAGCCTCGAGCCTCAGTTTGACAAATAATGCATCATTCATTCAGAGTGGTGCATGATGTTTCTTCATAGATCCCGGGCTGCTATGTGAAGTGTTCAGAATAAGCATGCTTTCACCAACAGCTCTTTGTCTCTGAAGGATCTTCTAGTCCCAGGTCATTTAGTGAATCATCCATGAAAACAGAATACCGATTCAATGACCAGGGGACACATTAATGGTGTTTTGTCTTACATAGTTGTACTCACCTGTTTAGTTAGTGTCTGCGTGAGAATTGGGACCAGATACTGTAGCGCTCCCTTAGCATAAAATTTGCTAGTGTGCTCTGGAGGCCTTCCTTGCTCTGCTGCCTAGAAAGAAAGGTTACAAAACAATCCTCAGCAGCTGCACAGAAACACTTTCCCTTCTTTAAAAAAAAAAAAAAAATCACAAACTGAATTAGATCTAAGCGGTCTATATTTTATGCTTTAAGATCACCTGCAAACAACAGAACTCTTTCCCCAGGAGGGTCCCTTGAACTCTAAGTTAAAACTTTGATACATATGTTCAGTTTTGCTAATCCAGAAATAACTACGGACACGCACCACATACACAAAAAATGCTTAAGATAAACTGCAAACATTTATACAAATTAAACAATTACTAAATGGCCCCAAGCAGGAAGGCTAAGAAGCACTTAGCAGAATACTGTACTCTCTGTAGCCAGTTGATTCTTATAACCAAACCTGAGATTGCATGTGTTACACGCAATGCAAAAATAATCCTTTAAATATTTCTACAGGTATGATACTATGCCAGTAACACTGAATGTCACTGGTTCGTGGTACAGAAATCTTAATTATTTACAGATCTAAGAATAATCAGCTCAAGAAAATACTCGTGTAGCTCTGTTCACTATAAGGACCAAGGAAGGGCTCCAATGAGGCAAGTGCTCACATGTGCTGAGAACTTTGTGCACAAAGTTCAATGTCATGTGCAAACCAAAGCATGTTTTCACTTTGCAGCTATATCAGCTATTTAGATGGTACCTCACTTATCCTTTAAAAAAGTGCTAAAATCCATGCCCAAATATGCACTTTCCATACTCTTTTCAAATAATTAAACCATAACCTAATTTCATTTGAATATTCAAAGACACCTCTTCACTCCTGTTAAATTTCAATTCCGAGTCCTTTGGGCATTAGAACTCTTTTGTGTCTTATTTTAAAAATGAAGTTCTATTCTGTGCCCCTCTCAGAAGGGTCAAAGACACTTGGCTCCAGCTTTCTGCAAATGTTTACCTCAAGAGAGCAACTGGGCCTGGAGAATTTCAGCCTGATGGACACAAGTTCCACAAATTTGTGAAAGAAATTTACAGGGATTTATAATGGAAACACTCAAGCAACTTATACTACTGTAGTATTTCCAAGGCCCTCACACCAGAAACATCTGGGTAGCATGTCAAGGTGAAAGGAAGTTATTGGCCAAAAAGAGAGCCGAGAAAAATCATTCGGTGGTGCTAAACAAATACAGGGTACCTGCAAATACAAAAGATTATTTGTAAACTCTTGGCTAACACTCAAATCTAAGCAAGAAAGGATAAGTTTTGCTATTGAATGACTCCTCATACACAGCAACCTGAAATGGATGAAACCAACATACTGCCTTGTATTCTATGCAGCCACAAGTCTCAGCTTCCATAACAGACATGCATCACTTAATACTCAGAGTGGTGCATAATCTCTCATCACGGACCTAGGACTGCTATATAAGGTGTTGAGATCCAACTCTCATAAAAATCTAGCCTTTGAAGAACCAAGGAGCTTCCAGACTTGGTTCTGTCCCTGCCTTTTGACATTTCGAAACAAGGGTTGCCTGCTTTACTCAGCTAACACCAATCCCCACTACCACCAATTCCAAGCTCACCTCAGATGCTTCGATAGCCAGATCCATTTCCTCATCGCAGACGTTTGACCAGAATTCTATTCCCTGCAGAGCCACCTCATCAATGTCACTTTTCATTGCTTCAATTGTGATCTTCATAAATATGGCAGGGAGAGGAAACAAAGAGGATATTTTAGCAAAAGTCATTCTGCCTTAACACATGGCAGCATGGTACAGGAACCCAGATCCCCTGAAACAAGAAGCAACTTGAGAGAGCTCTTTTTTCTCAGGTCTCGTTTACACTTACACTACAACATAGACTCTACCTGTGCCAGCAAAAGAGGTTTCCCCATTGGCATAAATAACCTACCTCCCAAGGAGGCGGTAGCTAGGTCAACAGAAAATTAGTTCGGTGAACTAGCACTGTGTACACCAAGGGCCAGGTCTGAACAGCAACAACTTTCAGGGGTGTGAAAAACTTACACTCTGGAGAGACATAGCTATGCCAATATAGGTTTCCACCATACGCCAGCTGCTAAACAAGATCTCCACATTTCAAGACAGACTATGACTAGGCAATAAGAACACTGTCCTTTAAGGACTGTGGAACAGCAGTTAATTGTTCATGCCTGTTGCCTAAATACAGACATGCACAGTAACAAGCTATAACAGATATGGAGGCATTTGAAAGGAGACCTCACCAAAAAAGATAGGGTTGCACCAAAAACTAGAGAAGATACTGTCTGAAATTTGCATATTTACAAAAACCTGCTGCTTTTTACATTTAAGTGGTTTTGCTTTTGAAGGTATTGCCAAGTTTAGTGGTACAGAAGAGGGCAGTGTGGATGGCAGAAGGCAACCTGGGACATGAAGAAAATCTAGAGATGTTTGTGAGTTGTGCGTTTTGTTATTTATCTGAAATCAATGTAGGCTTAATTTCTCTTCAAAATACAGTTCCATCTACAATATATAGTTCTTTAACTGAGACAAATGAGAAGCCCTGAATCCTCAGCCTGTGTATTAAAGATTCTATCAATCACTCTTCCATAAGAACAGACGGTCCTGACTTGACAACTATGTAATGTTATATGCTAATTAGCTGCATTTATCTGTCTCAAAGATGACTGCGTTATAGTTGTACAATAAGTATCCACCTTGAAGCATCTGGTAATAATTCAGGAAAAGAAATGCTATAGAAATTAACAGCAAAAGAAACACTCATAAAATAAATGACATCAAAGTAATAGCCACACCAGACAGTTAACTAGAGACCTCACTGCTACCTAGACTCAGCCTCTAGTGCCTCAAGTCTGTAAAAGAACAGGCAATCAAAAGGACAAGGTGTGGTCTCCAGTGAATACAGCACAGCCAGCTGATTTGTGAATCTGCCATATTTACAAGCTAGGTGCCCAACCAACATCACGTAGCAACTGCCACATAGAAAAACAGCAAAACAAAATTTCAGTGTAGAAGGGACTAAGAAACAAATTTCCTCTTCACAGCGTGGCACAGAAGTCCTCCTCCTGAACCAACAAGCAGAATTTCAATCCTGGGTAAAGGGATGGGACAAGCGTAAGGAATTTCTGCCAGTGTCTGTTTCACGGATTACCCTATGATTGGCATTACTTATTTTACAGTCTGCTTAACACATATGAAAAGGCATTTTGAGTATTGCTGACAACCATTGCTGTGAAGAAGTGAGACACTTATGTTCACATTAATAATCTATTTGCCACACTTAATCTTGGAGTTAAAGCAGGGCAACCAAGAATTAGGGACTATGGGCTCTTCTGCCAATGACATTTAACTCAATGTGTAAAATGTGACCACCACAATGCTATGATATAACTACATGAATATTGTCGCTGGAAGTATGTCCACACAAGGATTCAGTCTTAGAAACGGAAAGCTGCTATAAGTGAAGAATATGGTTAGTATATAAACAGTCCTAACCCACCCTCGTAAGAAAAGAAACCCTACTTAGACTGGGAGCAGGGGAAGGAAATTGTGACATGAAAAGCCATTCTTCCCTCTCCAGTTCTTGCATTGCAGGGGTTGGGTGGCAGACACAAGGGAGAATTAACCTTAATTTCTGCCCCTTTGTTTACAAGTATGAGCGCACAGGAGTTAAGGTGCCAGTCCATTTTTGATCTACAGTACTCACAGCAAAAAGAGCAGGACCCATATATGTCTCCATATACTGATAATAGAGGGACATTATCTTCACCAAGTTCTGCAAGGCAGCCACTCGTACCTGTCACATAAAGAAGCAAGTCAGACATGACATGACATTTCTCTGAGGACACCAAGAAAACACAAGGAAAATATTACTCTAGATGCAAAATTCCTGCAACTGTCACAAACTTTCTTTTTAGGGACTAATACACATTAGCAGCACATCCATAGTCTAAATCAAATAGCACAACTAAAACAAAGGAAAGCAAATATCAACGCAAATTACCATTAACTATTAAATTACTCCCCAGTCCAATTAAATGAGTTTGTATATTTATTCCTATAGCACTATTTCATTAAATAGGACATTTAAAGTTTCAGAGGTCACTGGAGGGTGCAAAGACAGTTCATGACATCATGTCATCACTTACCCTTGTATCTGGACACTGTGTTGCTTCACAAACTACTTGCATAATAAAGTGCCTTTCCGACTGCAAAAAGAAATAAAGAATTAGAAGTGTGTTATGCAAAAGCTTCTAAAAACCTTCCGATAGGATTATATCTTAATTCTTTGAATCAATATGCACCTGATCCTCTCAGCAATTACTGCCACAAAACATTATATTGCTACAAGAGCTAGGAAGGATAGAGGCAGTCACTTGCCACACAGTGTTTTCACAATCACTTCCAAGCAATAATCAGCTTACTGCAATTGTGAATACAAAATCTGAATGCCACACACAAAAACACACAATTCTCTAATAATAAAAAATGGTCATAGCACTATGGAAAGTAAGTTTTTTAAAAAAAAAGCTACAGTAAATTCTTTCATATCCAACATTCTATCATGCAGAAATCTCAAATAACCAGGATTTTAACCATAAGTAAATTTCAGTTACACTTTCCATAAGTACAGTATATAGTGAAAGTAAATACAAATAAATACAGTATAAGTTTACCCTGTACAATACTATTGTTGCTGGTAAATAAAGTACTCTGAATACATTGTTGTTTGTTTCTTAATATCTAATCTTGCTTTTCTTTATGTTATGCATTACTAGCTATGCCTCTCTCTGACCCATAATGTTTGAATATCTGGAAACCTCCCGGTTCTGGGGCTGCCAGATCTGAAACTGTTTGCTGCATTGTTGTTTCCTAGGTTATTTCAGCAATTTTTACAAGAGATCAAATCCTGATTTAGTTAGGAACACATAGGGAATACTATAATTCAACAGTCTATTTACTACTCCCAGACCCCTTGAGAGGGTAGATTTCCACTGCAAATACAATGTGAAAGGTCCGAGAACAACAAGAACTCTTGTGGCACTTTACAGACTAACAGATATTTACCCTCGAAACAGCTCATCTAACTTTACAACTGAATGTTTGACTAGGCAAAGATTTTTATTGAGAGCATCCACGATAAAAGTTTAATTACTAGTTCCACCTTCCATGAAATCTATATGGTAGGAACAAGAGGCATGTGCTGAACTCAGAGGTCACTATTTTAAATACCCTTGTAGATTTTAAATGCCCTCTCCAACTTCAAAGGTAGCGTCAAAAACTAGATGGCTGCCGCATCAGTAAAAAGGAAGTGCTGATTTAGGCATAGCCTGGGTCTCCACTCTACAGGCAGGTTGTAAAGACGACTTACGTTGACCTAATTCTGTAAGTGTCTACACAAAAATGCAGCTCTGACCAATATAACTCTGCCTTACACCAGCTCCATCTCTGAGATGGAGCGCTTTGGTTGATGTAGTTAGATCTACCCTGACACTGGGTTGACACTTATTGCTGCCCTTCAGATACCATCCCCCAATGGCCAACCCCAGAAGTTAAAAATTGGTACAGGCACTCCTGGTGAGGACACGCACCATTGACGTAAGGAGGATAGCACGGACATGCAGAAGGCAACTGCAGTGATGGTACAGCAATGTACCTTTGGTCAACTGAATTCTGTTGTGTAAACTCACCCTTAGGCCACTACAGCAATAATGCAGAGAGAAGAGTTTGCTTAGGACACAGTATGTAACAGGCTAAACCCTCTGTTCATTTCATATTTAGCCAAAAATGTCAATAATGCTCCCGTTTCATTTCATAACATCTTCTCCAAACACTTCCACACTATTTCTACATCACAGCAGGCTTTAAAAACTAATTTTACGGACATGAATCCAAGTCTCAGTACAGTGAAATTATGCATCAAGCAAAATTCAGCGTGGTGCATGATTTCTCATCATAGACCATGAATTCACTCCTTGCCTTTTGTGCCTAGAACTCTGTTGCTTCTTTTACTCACCTCTTTGTCAAAGTTTGCTTTGGTGAATTCCAAAGAGTTCAAGAGTGCATTAGTAGCTGCAAGCTTCACATTGTTACTGGGCTCTTCCTTTCGCATCCCTTGGATAATGGCTGTGAGAATTTCATTGGATTTGTCCTGAAGCTGCTCTGGGTCCTGAAAAAAGGAATAAATAGTGGTGAAGTTATCTGCTGGCTTGCAGACTGCATTTTCTACGTATCAAGTTTTCCCCCTCCATACTGTTTGACAGTGAATTCTACAGCCAGAGGAAATTCAAGTCCTTTAAGGCCAAAAGGCCTATTGTTCTTTAGAAACACCATGAGCAACTTAACACCTCACTGTGACTTCCAAGGCAGTGCATCCTTAACAAGCAGGACACAGTCCGCTGTACCAGAACAGCATGTACATTCCAGAGTTGGAAGCAAAAGTGCCAAATATTGAAAAAAAAGTTAATATTACCACTATTCTTCAAGTCATCGAGCCTCAGACTGCCTCATTCGGCCATGTTATAATGAGCTCAAACAGCTGCTCATTTCCACAAATGCCACTGGAACACAGAGGCACAGATCAGTGGTCATATTCCTACCACTGCATTACTTTTAGACCCATATCAGGTATACTGCCAATGGATCATGCAATGAACAGTAACAAGGTAGGGCAGCTATAACCAAAAGTAATAACAGAGGTTCATCATTCAGGATTGGAGGGACGACAGGGTGAATAGAGAACATCACTACTTACACCATAGGAAAGGGGAATCTCTGGAATGCAACGTCCCAAAGATCCCTTAACTATTGTGTTAGGATTTATCAATACTGCATTGAGACACAATACAAAGGAGTGTAAAAGGTACTCCTGTTAGAAAAGTATCTGTTCAGCAACCAAAGGACAATTACAAAAATCCACAGTGGATTAGCGAAGCTTAGAATCACAGAACACGAACTGGAAGCGACCTTGAGAGGTCATCAACTCCAGTTCCCTGCCCTCACAGCAGAACCAAGCAACAGCTAGACCATCCGTGATAGATGTCTAACCCTGCACTTACACATCTCCAGTGATGGAGGTTCCACAATCTCCCCAGGCAATTTACTCCAGTGTTTAACCAACCTGACAGTTATAAGTTTTACCTAAAATCCAATCTAAACCTCCCTTGATGCAATTTAAGCCCATTACTCCTTGTCCTATCCCCAGAGATTAAGACATCTTAATTATTTGCTGTCTTAGAAATCCTGCATGTATTTGTAACTGACAATGGCTGACCTGAAACCCTCATTCCAGTAGCAGTGATTGCAACTTAGTAAAACAAAAAGGTGATTCAATCTCCATATCACTATTTGCCCTCCCACAAGCCTCTTCACTTAATCCAGAACTTATTACCGAAAAAGTTTTCGTTTTCAAGTCAGTTAGGCAGTAATTCAAACCCTTCAAACAGTGCAGCGTGAGGCAAACTTATATTTTGAGGCTGCTTTCAAAACTGTTCTTCCTCTGGTCTCTTCTCCTGCCTTATTTTGTTGGTTTCTTCCACTCCCTGTCCTCACTGACACGGTTCTTCACTTTACCCTGTGAGGCTTCCCTCTCTGCCTGCTCCCTGTCTCTCTCTCCTCTTCAAAGAGGGGCCCCTTCTTCTGCAGTCATTACACACTCTTCAGACCTCTGCAATTACCACCAAAGCTTTCCAAGCCTCGATTTCAATATTCCATCCTTTTGCCTGTAAAACGGACACCACCTAGAATATCCCACTTGCTGTATGAGTAACAGCAGAAGGGGAAAAACACGTTTATCCTATTATATATGGACTGACAAGATGTTTGACCATAGGCTGAAGAATGGAAGCAGACCTTCTGCTTTCCTTGTGAAAGCTGTCAAGCAGAAAACGTGCCTCTCTAGATTGCCGATTTTATAAACTACTGACTCTTGTGAATTCTCTGCACTGTATACTTCCAAAGGAGAACACCTGTGCTCTTTCCAAAGGGTAATAAGGGGCAAAACCACTTCTCCATGACATTTACACAGAATTAGACAGGAAGCCATTTTTGCTTTCAGCCTCATGTCAAAATGCAGGTTTTTAAGTGTAGTTCACCTCAGCCACTTGTTCTCAACACAACACAGCTTGATATTAAAAACAAGCTGTCTACAAAAAAAGTTACTACACATGATGAAACAGCTTTTGAAGGTCCTTTTGCTTGAAGGTACTGCATAGAGCAAAATATTTTTGTTAGTCTAAAGGATACCTGGAACCTAACCCGTGATGTAGTGAAGTAAACTTTTGAGTCCCCAGAGATACCACCTCAGTAAGTATTTACCATCTAGTTGTAATCATTTTACTCAACAGGACATTCTCATGGGTTCTTACAATGGCACCCACCTTCACAGAATCAACAACATGCACGCTCCATGATTACATCTGCACTCCAATAAAAATCAATACAAATCATGTCGCAAAACCAGGACAATGCTACCTTTAGGTGCCACTCATAGCACTCTGGTCTCATCTGTAGGTCTTAGGGGGCAGGGTGGAGGGAAGGCAGTGGGGAATCATTCAGCACCTAACTCTCAGCACAAACATCCTACAAGAGAGCCTAGAAGGGTTTATTGCAGCTGACTGCAAATAACTGTCTGGAGAACACAAGTTTAGAAGGCAGAAAAGGCGAAGAAAGACAGCACATATCTAAGAGAAGAAGAACTTACAATATCTTGACAGATGTAACCAATTGCTTCCAACGTTGACTCTTTCATGTGCTCAGTGCTGTGTTGATTTGTTACATTAGCTACCAGCTGAGGAATGAGCTCAGGCCATTGGTTCATGGGAATCTCGGCACAAGCGATGCCAGCCACACACTGTGAGGCTGAGCTGGGTCTGTATGTTTCTGTACCCAACGTCTGCAAAACCTGTGGATAAAACATCAGTGGTTTAGTCAGACTTTTCCCTATCAATTTCACTAGTCTGCATTTAGATTATTTGATCAGTGCCAACACAGTAAGATTGGGATCAAAAGTCTCTACTTGATGGGAGAGCGTATACTTAAACTTAACTAACGTAAGTTAACAGGTCAATTTTATTTTTACCCATAATCACAGATTTTTAAAAAAACGTAGATTTTCTCCTTTTCCTTCTACAAACAGGCATTTTATCTCAACATGTCACGTGAGTTTGCCCATATAGCACTGGTCAGGAGTTAACCTATTGCAAGCAACAGGACTTGTCTGGATGATTATATTCTCTAAGGCACTCATCATATTCTATGAAGGATGCCCACATACAACGATTAGGGTCCCACTAAATTCACAGTGCAATTTATACAATTGCATAAGATTTTTAAAATTGTAAATGTCATGATTTAACCTATTTAAACCTGAAATTTCACAGTATTGTAATTGTAGGGGATCCTGACCCAAAAAGAAGTTTTGAGTGAGTTGTGATACTCCCACCCTTATTTCTGTGCTGCTGCTCAAGGCACTGCCTTCAGAGCTGGGCATCTAGAGAGTGCTGGCTGGAAGGCCAGCTCTCAAGACACGGCCAGTGCCAGCTACAGCACAGAGGCAAGGATGGCATGTTACAGCGTTGCCACCCTTACTGCTGCATTGCACCCTACAGCGCTGGGCCCTTGGTCAGCAACTGCCACATTCCCCCTACCACCGCCCCCCCACCATTCTGAAGGCAGTGCAGAAGGGTGGCAATATCCTACTGACACCCCCAAAAAAATGTTCAATTCCCTCCTTCCCCCCCCCCCACATAGGATAGGGCAGAAGCACACAAAAGACCAGATTTCACAGTCTGTGATACGTTTTTCATGTTTACGAACCTGATAGGACACTAACAATGAACTACACGTGAACCATGAAAAGAACAGCTCCCCTTTAACAGCTATAAGATAATCAATCAGAAAAATTATCAGCAAAAGAAAGATTCTTTTCTACAGTAAAAAGCTTTCCATCAATGTGAAATAATTTGGACTCCATTTTTTATACTCAAGCAAAGAATGCTGATAGCTCAAACAATGCTAAACTTCCATCCCACCTGACTCCTCTGCTTCTTCCACTCTTTCTGTCCCCACCCTTTTCCTTTTCTTGCCTGCGTAAAAAAGTTGGTTTCAACTGTAGCCTCCACACACCTTACCATGTTATGCCTGTGTAATATTGTTGGACTCTGCATTGTCTGGTCATCCAGCTTTGAAGACTTGTAAAGTTACATAACTGCATTTCTCTGTTGGATACCCTATGACATGCACAGCACTTGGTAAACATATACACGCTAAGAGACATTCACCTCTTTGGTTTTTTGGTTTTTTTTTTGTTATTTGTGAAATAACACAAAAACCTCTCAGACATGGAGGTCAATCAAAAACATAACTAGACAGCTTATCAGAAGACAATCTTTCAATGGGGCTGAATAATATTTTGTAATTTTTATTATAGGTAGATCTCAGTAAAGAAACTTGTAGGTCAAACTGTCCTAAAAGGAAGCATTGAAATGATTCTGGTCCAGTAGTGTGGCACAAATTATTGTGACCTTTTTGTTTTTTTCTACATTATTGTCATGCTGAATAGTCCTTCTAATCTTTACTCACCAGCAAAGACATTTTGTACTCTCCACTTCAGCAAGTACTGTCTATTAAAAAAAGAAATGTAGTAATTGCAGGATACTCAACCTTGGATACTGCCATGTTCATTTAACCATTCAGGTAGATACAGTACCATAGGTGGTACTGGAAGGTTCTCCCAAGCTACCTAGCACTACTATCTGACCAAGTCTACTGTCTGATTACCAGTGGTCCAACAGGAAATGAGGTGGTGTAATTGGTCAAACTCCCAGTGCAGTTCAGGACAACTGAATCTGTATTCCCCCCCTGTGATCCAGCAAGAGGGAATTAGGTTTCTGGCTCCTAGCCATCACCTCTCTTGGACTGCAAGTGAAGATCAGAGCCGGGGAGATTGATCCCTTGGGCACTGATTTAGCAGGTCTACTGAAGACATGCAAAATCAACTGCTGATCAGTCTCTGACTCCGGTACCTTACCGGAAGGGAAATATAAAGAGAGTTGACAAGACACTCTACCCTGACAATTCCCCGAAGTAGGGACACAGCAGTAACTTAATATAAGGTACCATGACTCCAGCTATACTATCCACCTTGCTGGAGTTGTGCACCTTACTTTAACATTAACCTGTAATGGAGGCCTGGCCTGAGACATGTCTGTGTCTCTCAATGATTGTTTTCCCATGTTGCTCAGTCACCGGTCTAAACTGAGTTTCCCAGCAAACCAATCTATGTTAATTGATCAGCGCCTGCAGGTTGCTCTCTCTCCAAAGACACTGCACAAAGTTGCCATAGCTGTCGCAACTCCCACTTAACTTCTGAACGAGAAAAAGGGTAGCACAAATGAGATAATGTTCAGTTTAAGAAAAAGCTAGTTTTCAGGAATCAAACCAAAAAGTTCTCCATATATAACTTGCATAGCATGATCTAATAACCAAGAGTAAAGGAGTATTGCTTTAATTTTTTGGAGGGAAAGTATTAAAGGCAAATTAAACTTTTTCTTTAACATACAACACTGCAGATCCTAAATTAGGGATCTGTTATCTGTGTTCACGCTGTTCCCAAAAGCTGATAAATTTCCCATCACACTGTCAATTAAGGTTTAAAACCATCATTACCCCTTTCTTCCCCCATCTGAAGTGGTAACTGAAAAAGATTAAATTATCACACAATTTCTAATCATACAACCTTATTCTAGAGAATACTAGACACAACAATTATCCCAGACAAATAACTACACAGAATGGGTAGTCAGTCCATTTGCACCCAGAATGCATACACGATAGTGTTCCACATAGATCTAACTGCACCTGTATCCTCAAAAGTCAAAAAAAGATAACCAGCACAAAGGGACCCCTGGCTGAGAGCACATCAGCTATTGTCATTAAAGAAAATAGCAGTTATCTGCAGGAAAGCCATTATCAGGCCAGCATTATGTCTCTTCACATTTACCATTTGTTACCACAGCTGAACACTCTTGCCACCTCCAACAAAGGTCATAGCTTTTAGCTTTACAGATCACAAAGAGTGCACACATCTGTACAAAATTCAGGGGTAGCTTTCATTATCTGGAATCCAGGTAACTATTTTTAACTGTATTCTGCAAACACCCACAGTGGGCTAGGACCAGTGTAAATACACCAACATAGGCTGCCCCTGTCTCAGAGGCTTCACAATGCGAGCTACAAATTTGCATTGTTCAAGTATGAATCATAGAATATTAGAACTAGAAGAGACCTCGAGAGGTCAAGTCTAGGACCCTGCCCTCACAGCAGGATCAAGCACCATCTATATCATCCTTGTGAGATATTTATCCAACCCATTCTTAAATATTGCCAATGAGGGAAATTCTATAACCACTCCAGGCAACTTATTCCAGTATTGAACCACCCTGACAAGTAGGTTGGACATTAGGAACCATTTCCTAAATCTCCCTTGCTGCAATTTAAGCCCATTGTTTCTTGTCCTAGTGTCAGAGGCCAGGAGAATAATTTTTCTGCCTTCCTCTTCCTTCTAACACCCTTGACAACTGCTGTCATGTCCCCTCTCATCCTTCTCTTTTCCCAACTAAACAAATTCAATTATTTTAATTTTATCTGATAGGTCCTATTTTCTAGATCTTTAATCATTTTAGTTGCTCTTCTCTGGACTCTCTCTCCAATTTCTTTGCATCTTTCCTAAAATGTGTTGCCCAGAATTGGGCACAGTACTCTAACTGAGGCCTAAAGAAGAATTTATTTGTAAAATAAAAATCAAAGCGCTAATACTAGTGATGAAATCAAGATCTTCCAAAAAGTCTGGGGATCTCAGTTTACCATTCAGAAATTTGGCTGGCTGGCTACTCATATGCTTCTGAAGAATGCTTTGACACAATAGTAAAGCAGCCTCAGTTTTTGATCCAAAACCTCATCTATAATTCTTACTTGGAACACCATGTTCCAGCTTTCCTACTTTTTTCCTGGTAAGGAAGAAAAAAAAACTAGCAGCACAACAGAGGTGGAAAAACCTACCCTCTCTAATATTATCTTAATGGGTGCTGGACATATTGGTGTTTGGGGTAAAACAATCCATATTGCTTATTTAAGCATCAGAAGCAGACATTGTTGCATATTTTACATAACCAGTCTCATCATTGCTAGAAAAGAATTACCATGTTGCACAAACTAGAAAGGATTAATTAAAGCAGAAGTTCTCAAACTTAGCTTATTGCATAGCCCTTTCCAGATCTACCAGAGGTCCCAACTCCCCACCATTCTCTTCACTGATACTTTGTGTGCTTTTCCTACCACTATGTGTTCTTTAGCCACCTGGCCATACTTCCACTATTACACATATAGTTATCATGTGACATATGCAACTATAAGAAAAAAAGACTAAGTTCTGAGTTTGGTTAGATTGGACAGTTGCTGAAGAACTGAACATGTGGCATATGGTGACTGGAAGCAAGGGCCAAGTACATCAGCATCTGTGTTCTAACTGCACATCTTGAAATAAATTAAGTACCGTATTTTTCATAAAATTCCAACAGTTTTAAGCACCATCTGAGTAGCTTATTACAAAACTGTAATAAGTAAGTAAAACTCACCATTACACAATTTCTCCCATGTACCCCACCAGAGATGTCATGCATACCAGCAGGGGTACATGTATCTCAGTTTGAGAATCGCTGAACAAAAGCAACAAAGTCCTAGACCTCAGTTTACAAGAAATTTAAAAAGTAGTGTGCTCTACCTCAGATGTAATTGCATTACAGAGTTGATGAATTTGTTCCCTCTCTTATCCTTTGCCTATCTCTCACATGGGTATTCTGCAATTTAATGCTTATGAAACAGCTCATCAGATTAAAGGTCCTACAGCAACATAAAGTATTAATGTAAGTACAAAGGAGGTGTGTTGTTCCATAATAGGAACCAACAATGATTTTTCAAACAGTGAGAAATAGATCAAATGTTCATTATTCAGACCCATTGTGGTAAATAAGCTGTTTGGAAGTGAATGGTCAAAAATGGAACACACTTAACTACAGAAATTACTTACATAGTTTTTGACTTCCCTGCGGGCATTGGCATCGATTGCAAGCCACCTCTGTTGGTACTGGGCCTTGATATCTGGATCCTTAGACGTCAAAGAGTTCTTGATCTGTAAACCAGCTGCAACTCTGGCAACCTGGCTGTTCCCTGGATTTGCCAGCACTCTGGACAGTTCCACAAGGAAAGTGGGCTGGTCAGAAGAAAACATGCTTATCAATGGATACAAACACATACTACTCTACCTTGTTTTTTTAATAAAAGTCTAATTCATTAGACTTTTCTACCTAAGAGAATTACACTTTTACTCAACCAAAAAGAGACCAAAATTCTTTGGACAGTTTGTACCGAATCTGACCAATAGCATACTGTTGCTATTGCACAATGACTGTTTTATCCCAAGATTATGGATGTTAAGCTCCTAATTACAACTGTTGGAAAGCAATGTAACTAGATGGTGACTTCGTTGGATTTTTCAGATTACTTGAGACACTCGGGGTTACCTTCCACAATCCTACTGTGTTTAAAACACTCCTTCAACAAAGCAGATACTATTCCAAGGCCTATATCATCCAAGATTGTCTGTACATTTAAAATCAACATGAATTTGAATGTCAGATGAAATAATTTTTTTCCCCAAATGGAGACCAGGCCAGTTTCATATTTTAACTTTTTTTCTAGCTAAAAATCAGGCACTTTATGTACAAAAGTGTTTTTATAAGAATGTGTTTATCACATAATTTCTCTGATGTCAAGGATATCATTTATGCAGGACTATTTCATCTACGTTCATCAACACCTGCATTCGTATTGTTTGGTTTTGGTACTGACTAGTGAAAAATTCCTTGGGATTCAGAGTATTCGCAATTTGGCAGCGTCCCACTTAATACGTTTTTGTTTTGTGTGTTAAGGAGAAAAAGCTCCATTAGTGAGGCTCTTATGCCAAAAATGACAGAAGATTTGTCTCCTCTTAACAAAAAAGAGGTGTTTTTCAATGCAGCTGCACTGGTTTCACTAGTAATTCATACAAAAGTTGATTCAGACATGATGGACACACATCTTCTTGGAACTGTTTTGCCTGCTTTATATTAGCATGTAACCAAATTTTTTAAATTATACTATGAGTGCAGTTGCACCAAACAAAATTTTCTAATGAAAAACCAGGCCTAAGAAAGACTACTCAAAAAAATAAAAAAAGTAGTAAGTAATTTTCGTGAGGGAAAAAAAATTGTGGTTCTCCATGGTCCGAAACATCTGATAGTCTTGTTTGAATACCCAAAGTGCAGAGTTTGGAAAAAAAACGTTTTAAGGTAAATCAGCCTTGCAAAAATATCCTGAAAAAGACAACTCAGGCACAAAATCATCTTCACCTTTTACCAGAAGGAAAAAAAGATAATTTTACTTAGCCATCAAGAATGCATGCATGTTTGAAACAAAAATTTTACAAGACTAAATTAATTAAAAACAGGGAAAGCTTTCAGGAAAGGGATGTTTTTGAAATAGAAAGTGAAAATGTTGCAAGGACACATCCGTTGAGGGGTAACACTGGCTCAACTCCCAAAATGCCTCACATCTGATGAAGGCTATTCCAGGAAAAAAACACTACATGCAAGAACAGCCAGCAGTCACCAGGTCTTTATTATCTCACCTGCCTCCCTCAAATGGTCAGCTGATTTTTTTTAAACTACTGACAGCAGTTTTATTCATTCTAGGCCCAAACTCACTATACCAATTTGAAATGTCTTATGTTTCTAGACTGCAGACCCAAACCCGATCAGTGTACATGTTCTCATGGCTTCCACATAAAGGAGTACTTCAAGAAGACTCAGCAAAAATCCTAAAATGAGGACAAAAAGCCTGCCTCAGTTTCACAAGCTAAACCAGAGGATTCCTCAAAGTATGCACAGCATTTCACTACTGGACTCCAATTCATTAAACAGCTAGCCATAGAATTCCAATTAATATGAAACTATAAGCATCTCTGATTACCACAGTTTTACAAACCTTTCATATTAAATTACATAGAAATAACCTATACAGCTTGTCAATGGTTGCTGGAAAACACCCAGCTTTTATCTCCAATCCATGAGACAAGTTGGTGACAACTATTCGTTACAGTAGCAAATTGGAATGCAATAATTCAGCCATATACAATAATTCATCCATATTTAATCACTTACACAAAGAACCAGGATTTGCCTTAATGAGAAGTGCAAAAGAGCAATTCTAAAAATCAGACCCTTGCACGCTTACTTTAGCCTCATACTTGTAATGTTGTACACAGACAACAGACATTCAGAGTAGGAAACATTTTTATCTTTTCTGCAATCCTCCCCCGACTTTAATATGTGTGGAAGAAGCTAAGAGAGTACAACATGCCAACAGGAATGTGGCCATGGCAGATTTCTGAGTACCCTTTCCCTCCGAAACAAAGTGGGCCCTACCCTTTTATTTCCTTAAACCGGGGGACTGGAACAAATTTTATAATGGGGGCACTGAGTGACGCTGACACAAACTGTAAACCCTGCATATAATGGAAACCACTTCAAGTCAGGGGGTGCTAGAGCACCCCCTGCATCCCTCATTAGAACCCCTACACCTTAAACCCATGCTAACTCTGCTTTAACGCCCCCCGGGGCAGCAAGCAGGGCTCCCCAAAGTGGTAACACTATCATCCTCCACCGCCTCCTTCTCTGGGCACATGGGGTGGGGGGAAACGAGCCCGAAAGCGAAGGGAGATCCGCTCAAGAGTCGGAAGGGACTAGAGCGAAAGGGGAACAGGACCCAAACGCAGCTGAAGAACAGAGGGGCAAGAACGAGAAAAATCCGAGGCGGGCAAAGGGAAGCAGGGCCGCGGGAGCGCACTGGGAGCAGGCAGAGGAGGGGGAAGGCCCAGCACGGCAGGCACAGGGCGGAGGATGAAGGCTCGGGCTCTGCACTGGAAGAAGGGTTAAGGGCCGATGGCCCTGGCGGTGTCCCCGCCCCGAGGCAGGCGCGAGGGAGCCCCCGGCCCAACCCGCTCTCCCCACATGGTCCGCAGGCCCCATCGCCGCACACGCAGCGCCGCGCAGCCTAACTCCCCGCCCCCTCCCGGCCCGGCTCCGCGCCCCCATTGGCCGGCGCGGATCCCGGGCGTGTCGCCATTGGCCGGCCGCCGCCCCGGCTGGGCGCTGGCATGTTCGGCTGCGCCCGCGATGGCGGTTCGGCCTGGCGCGGGGCAGGGCGGGGCGCCCGCTGCCCGCCCGGCCCCCGCGGCTCCCTAGCCCGCCCGGGCCCCCGGGGGCCGCTCACCAGGTTCTCGATGGCCGCCTGCTCCAGGAACTTCTGCGCCGCCTCCAGCTCGGAGCGGTCTGCAGGGAAGGGGGAGCCAGAGTCAGTCACCGCCCAAGCCCGGGGCCGCTCCCCGCCCCGGCACGGGGGCGCGGCCGCTCCCCCCCACGGCCTCCGCCTGCCCCTGGCGGCCGGCCCAGGCCGGGCGGGCCCCTTCTGCCCCGACCGGGGACGCACCAACCCCGGGCGGGCCCCCTCCGCCGGTCCCGGCCGCCTCCTCAGGCCCTCCCGCCCCTCCCCCCGGCCGGCGGCCGCCGCCCCTCCCCCACGTGCCGGCCCTCACCCGGCGAGACCGTCTTCTCCAGGATGGTGATGAGCTCCATGGCGGCGGCGCGTCTCCGGCACGGGGTGGGGTCCCGCTGGCTCTCGCTCGGCGCCTGCTGCGCGGGGCCCCCGCGGCGGGCGGTGGCTGCGGCGGGCGGCGGAGGGAGAAAGGGCCGCGCGGCCAGGGGGCGCGGGGGGGGGGGAGCGCGCGCGCACACCGATGAGGCGGAGCGGGTGGGGGGGGGGGAAGGGCCCGGGCAGCCGCGCGGGCGGAGGGATATGACTGAGCCCGGCCCGCGCCGCACTGCTGCACAGACTCATTGGCTGGCTGGGGCCGGCACGCGCGGCGCTCATTGGGTCGGCGACGGCGCAGGCGCGCGCGCGCCGCCATTGGCTGGGCGGGGGGCCGGCGCGGCCCGCCGATTGGCCCGTTTGGCCGGGTTGGGCGAGGGCGGCCAAGAGGAGCCGGGGGGAGGGGGGAGAGGGGCTGGGCCGGGGCCGCCAGGAGACGTTCCTGAGGGGGAGGGGCCAGCAGGGGTGGGGGCTAGAGGGGGTGGGGCCCTGCAGGACGGCAGGGGGAGGGGTCAGCAGGGAGTATAAGGAGGGGGGCAACTGGGAGGGGGACTGGGGCACCAGTAGCAGGGCCAGGGCTGCTGGGGGGTGGGGCCGTGGAGGGCAGTAGCAGGGCCAGGGCTGCTGGGGGGTGGGGCCGTGGAGGGCAGTAGCAGGGCCAGGGCTGCTGGGGGGTGGGGCCGTGGAGGGCAGTAGCAGGGCCAGGGCTGCTGGGGGGGTGGGGCCGTGGAGGGCAGTAGCAGGGCCAGGGCTGCTGGGGGGTGGGGCGTGGAGGATGTGGGGGGCAGTAGCACGGCCAGGGCTGCTGGGGGGTGGGGCGTGGAGGATGTGGGGGGCAGTAGCAGGGCCAGGGCTGCTGGGGGGTGGGGCCGTGCAAGATCGTGGGGCTGGGCAGCAGGACCAGGGACTGCTGGGTTACTGGAGGGGACAAGGCCTAGCAGAGGTGGGGGGTCTGAAGAGAGGCACTGAGGGGGCATTGGGGCTGCTGGGGAACTAAGGGGCAGGGGGGGGCCGTCAGGAGCTGCTGGGGGAATAGCCAGGGAGACATCAGGGGATAATGTGGAGTTCAGTTGGTCGGGGGTCTGGTGTTCCCCATAATTTGAGGGCTTGTGCTGCTGCTCAAGAGAGAGCCACATGCTGCTGAGCAGAGCCCTCACCCATGGGTTTTGTGTTTCTGTTGGCAGTGCCCAATTCACCTCCATGGATGGAAAAACTCCATGCAAGGAGAGAAGAGATTAGAGGGAGCCCTGGCAGGGTCCATGAGGGCCTGCTGCAGGGCTAGTGGGAGGTGGGAGCTTCAGGTCTCAGAACTGCAGTGGCTGTAGGTGGGCAATAGGGCCCTTGGGGCAAGGGGCTGCTGGGGCTGTGGCAGGGAGGAGCTACAAAGGAAGATCTATGAAGCTAGGTTAACAAGGGACAGGAACTGAGGTACTTGAAGGACTTGATGGGAGCAGGGTCCTAGGTACTGGGACTGTGCTGTGGGGCAATAATCAAAGCCCTGTTCTGAATAAAAATATAGCACACTGGAGGGGACTGCAGCTTTGGCTTTTTTGTTTAAGAAAGGTAGGAATTGCAACAGGATCAGATCAATAACACAGCTGGGCGAGCACAGAGCTTCAGAGGAAGACCTAAGAAGCTCATTATGGACAATTCTGGAATCCTCTGCCTACAGCAGCAGTTTCTTCCTCAACTCGCGCAGCTAGTGATTGGCTTTTGCTCTGAGTCTAAAGCAAGGGAATGTCACTCCTATGGGATTGTGATGCCAACATAGCTGTGACTATTCTGCTTTTCAGTAGGAGCTGCAGCTGAAATCCCTCAGTCAATAGGAGAGAGCTCTGTAAAGGCTGGTGTGTCGCTCATTACTCTGCCACTCCTTACTTGGGTGTAAGGAGCTGCTGCTGTAGGTAGGTTGTTATCGCCCATCACAGTGTTTCTCATACATTACTCTGGTAGGTACAGTCTACTCTTGGAGACCAGTTAGTGAACTAAATGGATTGCTAGAAACAGTGCGGCCTAATGGGTGGAGCAGTGCTGAGCTGCAAGAGACAAGGAGCAACCTAGTCCTACCTCCATTAGATCTGCCAGGTCTTAGTTTATTCATCTGTAAAATAGGGATAATAATACTGACCATCTTCAGAGAGAGCTATGAGGGACTGATGAACAGAGCCAGGTATTAGTAATTACTCATTTTGATTATTGGTATGACTTTCTGGGTTCCTGTTTGAAACCGTGGTTACCGGGAGATGGGCTAGATTTGTGGGACCTGGACTTACAGGGGTGGGTATGAAGAGCAAAGGGGAAGTCCTTGCTGCAGCTACATGGACAATGATTCTCCTGATCGGATGTGAAAGTCAGGCCCCATCCTTCTTGCATGAGTGGTTCTCTGGGATCTGGAAGCATTTAAGGACTATATGCTACTGAAATGCAGACACCTCTGGAGAGGAGGAAGGAGAAAGTTTAGTTGATACCAAGCAAAAAAAAAATCCCCTGCTGATGAGGCTAGAATCATTTGTCAGTATGCAGCAGATCAGGTCTCAGCTTGCAAGGTCTCTTCTTTAAGTACTATGAAGAAATGGAACACAATCTTTCTCTCTGAAGGTAGAGATTCAAGATATGAACCTATGGATCAAGGAATTGCATATATCTAAAATCTGTTGCATAGACCACCAAGTCACCCTCTGAATATGCCCTTCAGAACAGGTATGTTATACTAATACTACAGGTGGGAAGACTGAGGCACAGCATGATGACTTAGGTCCAGAAATGGAACCCAGGATTCGTTCCTCTAACTACTGGATAAACTAGCTCCTTGCTAAATGGCTGACCCGAGCAGAAGGGTAAACTTTGAATGGGTAGGAAAGAACACAGAGGAGGGAAAAAGACTGAGCACCTCAGATCTAGGAGCAGACGAGCCCCAAGGAGGCAGCGTAGTCTTTGTTTCTCAGTAGGTACGAGGGTGTGGAAGGGATCAATTTTGCCATCCCACAAATATTTGTGTGTGTGCAATCTCCTGCCTTGCACTGGAATGAAGCGTCAGATGTTCATGCCTTGGAAACAAAGGTTGTTTTGGGTCATTCAAAATGTTTTGCTTGAATTGACTATTTTGTTCTATTTTTCAACCTTCGATTCCACCTAATTGGTTGCAATTTCAAAACTCAAAGAAGGGGGCTCCAAACTGAGAAACCAGTGGTTTGAAATGAAAAACTGGCTCCAATTGCAGACTTTAGGTTCTTCACAATGTTTACAGTTAGGAAATTGTCAAGCCTGGTCACATTTATCAAAGTAGCAGAGTCAATGGGGGCTGCCTTCCCCACCTTAGTAAATGGGAAGGGGTCCCAGAGGGGGACAGGTTGACAACTGCTTTGGTAGAAGATCCTATATCCACTCAACCCGTGCTGCATTTACTATGGTGGCAGGAACCCAGCTGCCCCCAGCCAGCTGGGAAACCACCAGCTTTTGAGTCCTTTTCATTGTTCGCTGCATGGATGGTGATTAGGCCAGTGGTGGCCCTAGGTTCTAGTTGCAGGCCACAAGATATTTTATTTACTCTTGCCCATGCGCAGGGCTGCCAGATTCCACTGGTTTCTGTCCACATAGTCCCCCCCCATGCCCAGTATTACTAAAGTGATGCACCCGTAAAGCCAGGATGCAGGAAGTGAGGTGTGGTGTGGAGAGGTATATAAAATCATGAATGGTGTGGAGAAAGTGAATATGGGAAAGTTATTTACTTGTTTCCATAATATAAGAACTAGAGGACACCAAATGAAATTAATGGGTAGTAGGTTTAAAACTAATAAAAGAAAATTTTTCTTCACACAGCGCACAGTCAACCTGTGGAACTCCTTACCGGAGGAGGCTGTGAAGGCCAGCACTCTAACAGAGTCTAAAAAAGAGCTTGATACATTTTTGGAGGTTAGGTCCATAAATGGCTACTAGCCAAGGGTAAAGTATGGTGCCCCAGCCTTTAGTCAAAGGTTGGAGACAGATGGCAGGAGACAAATAGTTTGATCATTGTCTTCGGTTCACCTCTTCTGGGGCACCTGGCACTGGCCACTGTCGGCAGACAGGATACTGGGCTGGATGGACCTTTGGTCTGACCCAGTGTGGTCGTTCTTACGTAATTCCTCCTAATTGCCTTGTCTGGCTGGCCCCACCCAGCCTTAACTGCCAGTCAGCATTTGCCACTGGTCCTTCTAATGGCCTCATCCACTCCTACAGATTCCTTTCCACTCCCAGCTGCTCTCTCTCATGGGCCTCACTCATTCTCTGGGCCCAAAGGCATAGAGGGCATCCTAAGGCAGGTGCCGCACCTGGAGATGCAGCCAGATGCATTCAGCAAGCCCAGCTCCGGGGGCCTTTGGGCGATGGGCTTTTGTGAGCTGGCACAAAATAAATAGGCCAGTACTGTAATTTCTGCTCTAAACTGACTCTCCCAAGTAGTCCGCGAGTGCAGCCCTACAACTCCAGTGCTTTCGAGGGCTGACTACCTCTCATTTCAGCCTGAAGATGTTACGATGTGGACTTCATTAGTGCCTGTAAAGTGCTCTGAGATCATCACGAGGGAGGGACCACTGGGGATGGGCAGTGGGCGATAGCAAATTTACTGCCACAAAAATGCTTTTAAATGCTGATAAATTGATAGGGTATCACTCAACCCACCACTGAAGGGCAGCCACCTGCAAGGCGGAGCCCATGAGGTGTGTAAGAGCAACGTGCTGAAATGCAGCCAACTCTGGGGTGGAACACAGAGTTAACGGCTGAGTAACGCTGCACAGGGATTGCTCACCAGTGTTGAAGTGCATCCTCTCTGGGGTAGACCACAAGAGCCATTTGATAACCTCTCAGTCACCTGGCACAAGAGGGGTAGCTGTGCATCTGATGAAGTGGGTCTTTGCCCACGAAAGCTCATGCTTCAAAATATCTGTTAGTCTATAAGGTGCCACAGGACTTCTTGTTGTTCTGGCACAAGAGGTGAGGCCAGGAAGGGAAGAAGCTTGATGAAGCTGAGAGGATGGGGAGCCTCCGGTCCTGCAGCCAACACCACAGACTTCCAGTCCTGTCCTTCAGAGTGAATCACCGCAGCAGCTGTTGCCTCACAACTGGGAGACTAAGGATCTAGCCAGCTCATTTGTGGCCAAGAAGTGTCAAGCAACGATCTCAGTCAGTGAGGTGAGCATAGCCATAACTCCAGGACGCCTACATCAAGGGTACACAGTGCAGGGAACACCCATCGGCCCCAGGCCCATTCAGACAGTTATGTACAGCTGGTGGCCAGAGCTGAGCTCAATATAGTCAAAAGGGAGGAGGGAGAGGAGGAGATCCCTGGGCCTAGCCTCAGCTTTACCACTGCCTGACTGGTAAGTCTCCCACGGGGGAAGGCAGGGTCTGGCTGCAGCCCTAACCCCGTTTTAGCCCTAAGCACCTTCCTGTCCCCCACCCCCACGGTGAGCTGAAGATGGAGATGCTGTGAAGCGCTGTTCCCACTCACGACTTCAATTCATGAGCGCAATCGGTGTTGTTCTGGGCATGTGCGGATGTACACCACCAGTAGGAACACAGGCTTCCCGCCCGGGGCACTCTGCTTGCAGGGAGCTCTGCTCTGAAGCCCGGCCAGCTGTGCCTGGAGGTCAGAGCCCAGGTTCTGTTTTAACTCACCGGCCTGTGGGGACACAGGCTGTAACTCTGGGTGCACAGAGTCTTCGCAGGCCTTTGCACAGACCCACGGGGGCTCCTGCACTGCAAGTCTCCTGCCAGTTTAGACACCCTGGTAGGGAGTAAACCCCCCTTGCACGTGGCCTGCTGTCTTTTTGCTCAGCGCATGGAAGGGGGCTGTGCCCAGGCCAGCCCCAGGGGCTCATTACAGAGCAGCCCCTCATCCAGACCCCTGGGATTTGCCCCAGAAGTGCCAGAGCCTATCCCAGCTTGGAGCAGCACCAGTGGGAATGCAGCTGCACACGTGTGATTGGAGCATGGCCGAGCAGCTGGGATCAGCCAGCCTAGGTGCTAAGCCCCAGGTTAACTCTAGGGGAGACATGCTTGGGCAGGAGCCTGGCTCCAGCTGGTAGGAGGCAGCATCCATTAATGCCTGTAGAGTGCTTTTGCTGCCGGGGTGGGCAGCGGGCTGTACCGCATTCACCACCACATCAACTAGTTGCATCTCAACTTGTGCAGCAGCTGTGATCTCACTGGGGTGCAAGGAGCAGCTCCTCCTCCTCCTCGGGGTAAACCCCTGTCTCTCCTCTCCAGGGCCCGTCCTCTAGCAAGGCACAAGACTCAAAGGTGAAACTCATCCAACCCTGCTCCCCTAGTGGATGGATTCACGCCAATACTTTTCACGTCGGTTCCACCCAGCACGGTAGCTTGGCTCTGGCTCCTGGGTTTCCCCAAAGGGTGGCCTGCTCCCAAATCAGCCTGGCTCTAAGCCCGGGCACTGGAGCTTGTTAGAAAAAATACCAACCCTGTCACACACCCAGCTGGAGTGTTACAAAACTCATTAATGCCCAGCTCAACGCAGATGCCTGCCCCAGGGCACTGCTGTCAGCTGGCCCTTCTCAAGGGGTGTGCTCCTCCCGCACGGCCCAGGGGTGAAGGGGCTGTGTACGAATGTGCCCCATGGCAGAAATCAAAGCACTGGCATTGAGTGTGTAAAAGAGACTGCAGCATTGGCTCTGATTGGTCTGGCTGTAGCCTTCTGCTCTGACTGCCATAAATGGTATGCTCCGCATGCATGGGACAGCGGGCTTGTATCATCCTGTTCTCATACACCAACTCGATGAACTAGGGAGTCCTGGAATCCCTGCCACAAAGTGCTGACTGTTAGAACACAGCTCAGCCCAAGCCCCCAGGCTCTGGAGCTGCAATACTCCCCATGGGGTGCGTGTTCCAGGGGGTGGAGGGGTTAGAATGAGAATCAGGCACTCTTCAGCAGCATTCCCAGGTCTGTCCCACGAAAGCTCACCTAATAAACCATTTTGCTAATCTTTAAAGTGCTACTTGACTGCTTTTTTGTTTTGATAGTGTATAGACTAGCACGGCTTCCTCTTTGTTACTATTCCCAGCCATATTTTCCATCCCAGGGTGGAATAAATTTGATGTGCACCAAGGTGTGTACAGATGTGCATCACCAATAGACACATGCTGCTGGCTGTGGGTGCTCTGCTACTCAGCTGGGCAGCCCCTGAATCTCCTGGGTGGCTATCCAAGGGCTCAGCTTACAGGGAACACTGTTCTTCAGTTCAGTTCCTAACTCCATGAACAGAGTGACAAGTATCAGAGAAGTAACAGAGAGGAAGCCGTGCTAGTCTATACCCTATCAAAACAAAAAGCAGTAAAGTAGCACTTTAAAGACAAGCAAAATAGTTTATTAGGTGAGCTTTCGTGGGACAGACCTGAAGTGGGTCTGTCCCATGAAAGCTCACCTAATAAACTATTTTGCTAGCCTTTAACGTATGAGAGAGGTAGCCGTAGCTGTGTTCATTTTTATCTGCAACAACATCTGACAAAGTGGACTTTTGCCCACAAAAGCTGATGCCCAAATCAATCTGTCTTTAAGGCACTGCAGGGCTCCCTATTTTTTTTTTCTCCCTGGGGCATGGTTAGAGCAGATGGCTGGAGGGCACAGGGTGCTGGGTTTTGCTGCCACTAGCTCACCACGTGACCTTGAGTAAGTCACTTAACCACTCTGTATCTCAGTCGCTCTATTTGTAGAAGGGGTGAGCTTTGCCAGCTGAATAGTGGTACAGCTTCCAGAGGCCCCAGCAGTAGTACAGCAGAGTGGCCGAGTGAAGAAGGCAGTCAGCATCCAGGGCAGGAGAGCGAGTTCTCTTCTTGGCTCTGCTGCTGCTCTCAGGAGTAACTTTGAAAAAGCCCCTTCCCTTGCCACCTTTTTTGACTAGGTTCTTGAACTCTGTAGGCTGAAGTTTAGTAGGATATGGCTTCTCCTGTGACAGCCCAGCCCCATAGACTGGAAGCTCCAGAGGGCAAGAGCTCTCTTACTAGGTGGTTGTAGCCCACCCAAGCACACCGGGGTCCTGATTGCATGTGAGGCCCCTACGTGCTACCGAAGTAGCAATGAGGTTCCAACAGGAATAAAAATGCTGATACGACTCTTGGAGCAGTGTCCACACTCATAGTCACCTTTCAAGAAGCTGCAACGGTGGCAAAGCAAACGCTACTGCCGTCAGAAATGCAGCCACCTCTGGGGAGGAACATGACAATTGTTCAGCAAAGCAAAGGGATACTACTTACGGGTTTAGGTCCAGGAGTGGAGGCCCTCTCATCTCACTGAGAATATGGAGAAGGTTAATTATGCCAAATGAGGATGAGCAGAGCTCCAGCACCGAACTGCAAGGCTAACTGTGCTGAAAAGCTCCAGGGAATTTTTAACAACCAGATTTGAGCCAAAGCGTAGGCTAGTCTTGGGAGATAGCCCAGCCCTGGACAGCAATGGGATCAACCGCATGGTGGGGCCACACTGCACCCCTTGGGGTTTTAAACACATTCCCCTGCATGGGGAAAGGAGAACAATGCAGGTCTGTCTCTGACCAGGCAGGAATTTAAACAGCAGCAGATGGGGAGGTTGTCCTCCTTTTCCTTTCTTCTCACTTGCCACTAACGTAGTACCTCTGCCCTTCTCCTCCCCGCCAAAGAGAGGGTGGTGTTTTCATAACTGTCACAGTGAAATGCTGCTATCAGTCTCATCCACTAGCTTGTGTAGCCAGCTGCAAACTGCCAGAGTTTGAGCTCAGACCAACCACAGGGCTCTCACCAACTGAATCAGGTCCAGGCCACGGGGCAGATCCTGGGTTCCCAGGCCCACCACCCTTGCTGGGTTCAGATCCCGGGCACCAGCACGGCAAGAACATCAATACTGCCACAAACCAAGATGACCTGGGTTCTTTGCAGTGTAGACGTTCCCAGTAAGGCCCACCTCCTAAAGGGAGTTTGGGCTGTGGCACACCTAATCCCTTTGTGGCTCTGGTGCTGAGTGTAAACCAAACCAGTGAGCTCAGCCTATGGGAGACAGCAGCACACTGGCCTCCTCCCTGGCAACAGAGCAACTTGGAGCCTGCAACAGGTCGTTTTCACTGTGGACCAGGGTTTCCTCTAAGCGGAGCACTTGGGCGGCAACTGGGAGAGCTTCCAATGCCACCCAGCTGATTAGCAGAGCGCTCACAGCCAGCAGGCTGTTTCTACTGGTGGGTCACAGCTGCACAGGCCTTGGTGCGCAGAATGAAATTTATTCCGCCCCGGATGGGAACAGTTGGAACATTCCACCAGAGCTGCAACCCAGCCTAGGGCTGGGAACACAGCAATGTTCTAGGCAAGGATACCGTCCACTCTGAGCCATCCGCTGCCCATTGCTTCGCCTAATACTGTGTCTAGTTCCCTGTGCTTTGCAGCCCTTTGCGCGGGGGGAGCTGAACTACCCAGCTTCCCCGGGGGTGGGGGGGTGGCTAGAAGGGGTGCTACGTTTTCCATGGGTGTAGGAAAGCGCACTAGACTCCCGCTAGCCCAGACCTTGCCTTTCCCTGGCTGTCCCTAGCACCGTTCTGATCGGGAGGGCAGGCGGCCAAGGAATGACTCGGGATAGCTGATGTAGTCCCCGCTCTCCAGAGAGCCCATTTCCATGGGGAGGGGGGGCGGTCTGCCTCATGCACTAAAACAGATTTTAATTAGTGAAGCATCTCAGATTAATGGATGAGCTGTAGAATGTTCAGCACAGGACCATTACCAGGGCGAGGGCAGAGACAGCCAGCGAGAAAGTGGAGCAACTTCACAGCATGTTCTGGGGGAGGCCCTGGAACAATCTGTACCATGGGGGAGCTGAGAGCCAAACTGTTCAGTCCTGTCCCTCGATTCCTGCTCCTTCTGACCCCACAGTACACAGGGCCATGACAATAAATGATCTACTGGTGAGTAGGGGCCAAAGAGCAACGCTGAGAGGTTCAGCGCCTCACCTTTCTGCCTTAAAGCTCTCTGAATCCCCTCAAGCTCACAGGCTTCCCCACTGTGCTTCACCCCGACCACAGAGCTTATCCCCAGCTGTCCCTCAACGACCCCTTTGGCGGTAAGAAATAAAAGCACATGTCCTTGGTGCGATTCTGGTCAAAGAAAGGCCCTGGCAGAAGACTTCAGATGCTGCAAACCAGACTCTGCTAGAGAGAATCTTCCTTTCTTCAGAGGCTCAGGGGGTTTTGGAGAGTGGGACAGAGACTGAACATTCAAGTGTGGCTTAATTCCACATCAGCCTGGAAGGCCCACGCTTCCCCACTCCGAACTTTGAGACTAAATATTGTCTCATCCCCTGGGGAAGATTCAAACCTTTGGGAAGTGATCACTTTGTACAAGATTTAGAGCCTGGAAGTTTGCAAATGGCTCACCCCATCTGCCTGTTCCAGCCTGCCTCCAAAGGCTAGAACACTTACCAAAAAACCCGCATTTAAACCTGAATTTAATCCTTTTGAAAGCAGCTGTGCTGGTAGCCCAAATCACAGTATGAAAATCATGTGGACAATCAAACTGGCAGGTGACCATTATTCATGATCACAACCGAGACTGGCTGCATTTAAACTGGTGTCTTGGAGGCTGAAATGAAAGATATTTCAATCAGCGTCCTTTCCCAGACAGGACCAATTATAAGTTAGCACCCTGAGTTTCAGCCCTGCACGTATCTTCTTCAGATGCACCAGCAGACTTCATAGGACATGACCTACTGAGTAGGAAGACCTAAAGCAAGCCCTTAGTAAGCAAAAAATTGAGTCAAATTTAACCTCTAAATTGTTAAAATTTCCAAAAAACTAATGTATTTCAACATTTTCAAAACACCAGTGGAAAGTCCATCAAGATTCCCTACAGCATTAGTTGAGACGTGGGAAGTCCTGGTGGGTGAGAACTTGGAAAGGAAATTGAGATGGTCACTTGAAATTAGTCTACTTTCATTGTCCAGGCTGAGAACATGGCAAAAGCCAGTCGCAGGAGAGGTTGAGGTCTGCATTTTCTAAAAGCTGCATTTGAATGACCTAAGCTGGGGCTGGCAACCTAAGCAAGGCAATTTGTTTTAAAACAGCATTTAACTTGAGATCCCGGTCTAGCCTGACACGTGGAGAGATCAGAGTTAAACCTTCTGCCCAAAGGACGCAGCTTATTTCTATTACTTGGCTGTTTTGTGTTTATGGAAGCCCCGCCTCCATTTGCACATAGCAGGAAGTGAGGTCTGTGGTAGGAGTCACATCTGTTCCAAACCTACGCAGCGCCTCAGTTGACTGGGATTCAAATGAGCAGTTTTGGCACAGCTGCCGGCCAGCCAACCGGGGGCCCAGGCGCAGCAATTCCAAGGGGGGCTGTTTTGATCACTGAGCTTAGCAATGCCCACCTGCCATCCTAGCACATGCAGAGCGCCTGTTCCTTTAAAGGGACCTCCCTCGGAGGACATGCCTGGTCCCCGTCACAGCACCACCTGCCTGGGCATGGGAAGGGTAAGCGGCCTTTCATGACAGCATCTTGGCGCTCAACTCCAACCTCAGCCTGCCTGGGAGGGACACGTGGTACCCAAGCATGGGTAAGATGAGGCATAGATTATTCAGACAGTGTCTAAGCCACCAGGATTAGAGCCCAAGGAGTCCACTCTTACACTTTGCACACTGCTGCTTAAGAGATGCAATGTGACCAGAAGCTGCAGGCCCAGGCAGGTGCCTACAATATATCCAGATTGTAGGATGAGCCCTTCAGGAAGCCCATGTTTCAAGTGAGGGAGGAAAATAAATCTGATACAGATTTTCCCACAAACCACCCTGGGATGCAAATAGCTGAGTAGCAAGGCTCCTGTAAGGAGAAGGGATCTGGGAGTATTTCACAGCAGCCAGGCCAGGACTGGGATAGAATAGAAGCTAATTCCTCCAAAGCAGGATAGGAAAGTGTTTGTTGCTGCACCCTGTGCTGCAGCTCTCCTACTTCCTGCCTGGTTTAGATCTCCAGGAGGAGCTAGTGGAGTGAAACAAACGAGAAGAGAAGAAAGAGCTGAGATGTCTGTTTTTAATGTGCCTAACTTCCCAATAGTAGTAGTAGTAGTAGTACTACTACTACTACTAACTTCCCAATACAATGTAGTGGAAACCCTTGTTAAATGAACTGCTGTGGAGGTTACCTATAATCAACCCTGATGTTCCATCCACAGCATCGCAAAACATGCCTCACTCCTATACTGTGAAATTCCTGTTACTTGTCACACAACCTTCAAATCAAACTCCACTGAGGTACCTCAACCCTGATCTGCAGCAACCCGTTACTCCTTTCTGGGGTGTCTTGAAACAGAATACTAGTTTGTACCAAGCTGCAGGCTGAGTCGATGGAAGAGGACAAAAGAAACCAGATTTGTCTTCATCTGGGCTCCAAAACAACCTTCCCATTTGTTAGTTAGTAAGCTGAACAGTGATTACAAAGGTGTTATTTTTGTTGTTCTACCTCAATTAACTTGCAAATCAAACATGCTTCTTTTACAAGTCAAAACCACAGTCTCAACTTAGCAGCTGCATCTGGTGTCAAAGAACAAGCAGCATTCTTTTCTCTTCATACTTCACCAGTCACACTGGAATGAGAACTTTGCAGGTTATTTTCTCAGCATGCAAGATGAGCCAGGTTGCTCTTCTTCAGTTCAACAGGCACTGCAGCCCTGCCAGCAAACAAAACATTGGTTTTGTCGGTACGTTAAGTTGCTGTGAACAGGAACACACAGGGAGCAGGTCAACTGCCCATTTTCCTCACATTTCTGACCATACAGCTGCACTAACCTTAGGGACGCCGGCATTTTTCAGACCGTTACATGATCAAGATGCTGAAGAGCCCACATCTGCAATAGCTACAAAGCTACCTATTACCCCTGAATTACCTTGACACAGTATCTTTGCTCAGGTGATCCGTGTCTTGAGCATTTTTCGTGTAGCATTACGTCCCAGCTTTCCTGCATATAGCTTCATACAGGAGTCTGCCCGCTCCATCTTCACCCAACTCTGTCTCTTTTACTTATTCTCTTTCCATTTCAGGGTTCAGCTCCCAGCTACCTCCTTGGTTTTTAAAGCCTGGGATGACTTATGCTGGGAAATCTTTATACAACAAATCTCTATACATTTGTATCTCTCCTGGGTGGCCACCCAATTGTTCAGCTTACAGGGAACGATGCCCAATCCCCCATCACTGGCTGTGGGAGAGACAAAAAACAGCTGAGGGCAAGCGCACCTTGGGGCAGTTAAAAGACACATCGGACCAACAGCAGCCATTTAAGACACTGTCTCAGCTGCAACAATTAACCTGAAGCAGCCACGCCTCCTCAGGACTTGGACAGAACACAAAAACCAGGACATGGATTTCACATTGACATTTTTATTAACGCCAACTGTTTTAATTTTTTTTTTTTTAAACGAGAGCACAAAAAAATTCCAGGGAAGCAGTCTGACAATTAGTCTGATGACCTTCTGAAATACAGTTAAAAGCCACACCAAATATGAATTTCTGTTAAAAGAAAAAACCATGGGAACTCAAACGTCTGTTTAATAAATGGTGTTGCCTGATTAATAGACCATGCTGTTTTGTGAAGTACATGATGGCAAAAACTTAGACTTCATCATCACACCAGTTATCACTAATTTAAGGCTTCTGAATCAAATGACCATCAACATCACAGCAAAGGAACTAAAAAGCAAGTGTGGCTATGGGTGTGAGGAGGTGGATCAAGCTAGGTCTTTTAAACAAGTCATGGGTGCCTGCCCTCATCAGTGGCTGAGGGGAATCAGTCACGCACTACTCTATTTCCTCATTCACATGCATTTTGAGGGTGCATTTAATAAGGAAAAAAATTGCATAAATTGATCTCTTATTTAATGTGGCTATGAAAGATGTTTCCTTAAACTATTCCTTTATCTCTAAGAAGGACATCAGCAAGTGGAACCAAGGAGAAAAACCAAAGAGCGACAGAACATTCTTCTTTTTGCCAAGAGGTGACACAGAAGGGATGGGGGAATCTACTAGCCTTGGATTTGATTGGAGGTTGCAGGAAAATCGTCTCCCAAAACCCACGCGGGTGGAATTTATGCAGACTCAGACTATGTTATACCAGCTACCTGCCTTTCAGAGTGAACTGTTCCATACAACGCACACTACGGAGTCTCAGAGGTCTCTGCCTTATAGAGGTGTTAACCCATTCCTGCCCCAGGCTCATCACAAAATTCCACTGACCCAGAGCCTCTGGTTTCCTCATTAGGGGATGTAAAAAAAAACCCAGAACATCTGTCAATAAGAGGGTGGGTAGCGGGTGTTAAATATTTTAACCACCGACAAGGCGTGAGGAAGTTTCACAGTTTGTTATGCTCTATTTTATTACTATCATATTTACAGACTGCTTTTTGCTGAATTGCTGATAATTTTTTAATAGAATTTAATTCTGGAGTGTGAGCAGGAACCAGTTAACTACATTCATTGTCCAATCCCCATCGCGTTGAGAAAAGACTCCAATTCTTGGCATATGAATCAGCTGTTGGGTAGCTCCTCTGTCTCCCTCTGACGAGGCAGCAGGACTGCAGCAGCTGCATGCACAGATTCACACCATGGAAGGCAGGGCCTTGCGCTGCAGAAGATACTGGTGGATGCTCTCCGCGTCCCGGTTCAGCCAAGCTGCGTTCAGCAAGATATTTTCACAACACTGCTGGATGGTGCGTTCTGCTGATGGAGCGGGGTGACTCTCGAAGAAGGCCTGTACAAAACACACAACCTTCCATCAACTGCCATGGATAAGAGGCATTTTTTAAATCGTCACATTCACCAGTTGGGTAGGAAGTATTTCTACAAAAGCAACAAGCATAGTCTATGTAGATCCTGGAGCTCGTACTCATGCAAGAAGAGACAATGTTGTCAATATGCTCAGCTGGGTGAGTAAAGACCACAGAACAGGGCTCCGTAGTTTGTGTAACCACAGGTACTGCGTGGGCACAACAAGACGCCTTTTCATTGCTCTGCACTGGCACAGGTGCTGGAGGGTGGGGAGAGGCTGCTGCTCCCCTGGCTTGAAGTGGTTTGCACCATATCTGGGTTTACAGTTTGGTTCAAGGTCTTTCAGCACCAATGGTTCACAGTAGTTCCAGCCCCTCCGTGCTCTGGTAGGGAAATCCAACACTTTATGGATTCTGACACTGCCACCTAGCTCTGTGTACTGACTACCAGCGACAGCACACTGAAGTTAAACAAAGCCAGCACCCATCTCATCCCTGGGAGGGCAGCAGATGAGAAAACGCCAAGCTGTGGCTGCCACTAGGCTACGTGGAAGACACTAAATCAAAACCAATATCCCTTAGGGTTACTCATACCTTTGTTAATGGTCACGTTCTTTGTTAACATGCTGCTTTTACACAGGCCTTGGTCCCCAGACAGGAAGGGGCACCGCTGACAGCATGAATGCCTGAGACAGTTTTGCAGCACACAAACGTGCCTGTGTCTCTATTGCCCAGAAGAATGGACATTAGCATAGTTCCAGCTAAAAAGCACCCCACTGAAGATTAGCAGCTAGAATTACCAGACCGTGAGGACAGAGAGGAGGAGGCTGTCAAAATAAGGATGACTAATCATTACACTTCTTCGTACGTTACTGAGCAGAACCTCATTAGCTCATGCTACTGACTGGGAGAGCCGCGTAACGGTCTCAATCACTTCTCTGGATAAGCGGCTGAGTTTTAATTCTGTCCAGAGTCCCAGTAATTGTTTTGCGACATGCTCTGTAAGAGACATTCTAACACAAGGCCTCTCTTGCTAACCCTTTGCTGAAGACTGGGCACGACTGCGGATGTTTTGTAGGACCACTAAAGGGTTATGAATTAACGCAGTGAGAATGCAGGAGTCTCCTTCAGTTTCTCTGGGGGTTTTCACAGAACTGAGTTTCCCTGGGAGAAAACTCTTCACTGTAACGACAGCTCATATATGCCAGCCAGGAACAAGTGGTCAGTGAGAGCTTCTGGAGAAAACAGAGAAGTGGAGGTGCTCCCAGAAGCTGAATCTTTGTGGGTCCGAAAAGTACCACTAGATGCATCCATGAAAGTGAATAACCCTACGTGCATCTCAGTAAGAGAAAAATACACTTCCTAACATACTCACAGCTCTTTCAAGTGGAAGTTTAAAATCCCAGGAAAAAGGGTGATCAGGGAAGTAGCTTTCTACACCAGACAAGACTAAAGGAATCAACATGGTTCTCCAAGTCAGTCCTCCGCACCCAATGTCAAGCTGTCTGCAGAACATGCAGAAGTTGCCCCCCAGCCTCTAAACTGCACTGCTGGTGTACAGTGAAACATATGGTCCGAGCAGAAGGGCAGGAACAAACAGCCAACCAGCTGCTTATCTCTCAATTCACTGTTAACCCAAAACAAATGTTGACTGGGAACAACTTGTATCCCTTCAGAACATCGCACGCACCTAAACCTTGCAAAAATCAAGAAATACCCACCCCACCTCTCAACCTCACCTCAGCCCCGTGAGGTAGAAAGAGCCCTCAGAGATGCAGCATGTGACTCACTAATCTGCAAACACTCCAGCGACCCTGACCTGTAGGAGGGACAGCTGTATCGATTGCAGAGAAACACGATAGGCTGTTCTCACGCAGCTTTGTAGCAGACATGACAGTGCACCCCAAAGCAGAAGTAACTGCCCGCAAATGTCCAGAGGATCTTCTTAGGATACATTATGAAGTAACCGGTGGCAACTCAGCAGATGCTGAGCAGATGAAATAACTGACTACAGGCCAAAGGAAGGCTGCTGATGCTCACTAAGTCTGCCCTAACCATGCCCTTTGCCATGGTTGAGAACTAACCTGACAGTCTTTCCCAATACACCCAATGTGCTGGGTGCCAGTGGCACCTTACCGGGAAGTACAGAATGCTGCTGCATTGCTCGGGGCACCTGGGCCATCGCTAAAAGAAGGCAGCTGTAAGGCTGAGGGCGGGCTGGGGATGTCTATTCACTATTTCCTGGGTCAGTGCTTTAAATATAGGTGCACTCAAAGTTCTGAAGAGATCCCAGGGGCAGCCAGCAAACCGTAACCATTCAGGCAAGGTAAGTCTTACCTTAACTTCCGCAGCCATTTTATCAATTGCAAATCCATCCACTGATAGCTGCAAAGGGATAAGAATAGTTATTTTTCAAGCCAGGAGAACAATTTTTATGAGAACTGTCTAGATGCTATTAATAACATAAGCAAAGTTTCCTGGCAACTACACGTACCTTTATTAGTCGAGATATTAAAAATCCACCCTGATAGCGATTATAAAGTTCCTCCCAATTATCCTTTACAAATTTCCAGGCAGCTCTTCTCCCCTGTTTGCTGCCTCCAGCCACTCCACCAATAACGGACACAGTATCTTGGGGACGTACCTCTTCCTGCAAACAAGGAGGAAAGCAAACATTCAAGCCAGCATTCTTGGAAATAGACCATTTGCTTCATATATTCCCCAGGGCACCTGGCACAGGCTGTACTTATAGGCAGCATCTCTGAGTTTCTGTTCTCACAACCAGTATATTTTTGGCTTTTTAAGGTAGACAGCAACAAGCCAGTCCATGAGAAGGAGCAGTCACTCATTAAACAGGAGATAGTTAACCTTGGGGATGGAGGTCAGAACTCCGATGATAATATATGGGGATTCACATCTCTCAGAACTGGAAGGGACCTTGGGAGGGCATCAAGTTGAGTCCCGAGCCCTCACGGCCACACCAAGCACCATCCCTGAGTTGTTTTCTTCTTTTTTTGTTTAAATCCATTTGCCCCAGACCCCCTAAATGGCCTCCTCAAGGATTGAAATCACAACCCTGGGGCTTGGCAGGCCAACGCTCGAACCAGTGAGCTAACCCTTCCCCCACAGTCTAGGGCTGAATATTAAAACACAAAAACAGCTAACACCCCTTGCACTCTCCCTCAATAGAAGTCTGGGCCTGATCCTGGGGCCTCGAGAATTCTGCTGCATTAATCAAGGGACACAGTATGATGGTACAGTAAGATCTGGCAACAAGGCCAATGGTTGGTGAGTCCTTTTCAAAAGCAGTTCTGGTACTTCAATGCTCTTTTCCAGCAGGCACACAAGGCTCCCCCACCCACAATAACTTACTGAAAGTGCAAAGGTCAGAACTTTTTGGATCAGTTCAGGTTGAGAGATGGCTCCAAGGACCCGCTCAATCCGGTTTTTCTCCTCCTGCATATCTGCTTGCTTGTGAAGCTGCAGGGAACAAGAGAGTCGGCCATGTTAAACACAGCACGGATTAGGAGCAGTCGCTATACGCATTCTTGCCCTGCTTAGAAGATCCTTCACAATGGACTGAAGCTGCACAGCTGGCATTCCAGTACAGGAGATTAGGAGGAGGACATGTGGTTCTATGCTGCTGTGAATACTCCCAGGGCTCTCGGCCGTTACCTGTACAACAGCAGGGCACATAGCCAACTGGTAATCTGCACTGGACTACCCATCACTTAGGTTACACAGGGTTGAGCAGGCACTGCCCCCTTGAGCAACAATAGGTTGTTTTGTGACAACTGGTGTAGGAGCCCGCTAGATGGCACCGTAACACTAGATGTAACTTAAGAGTACCGCAGCACACTTGTTTTCATGTCACCTGCACAAGGCAAGAGGAGCAGTAACTTCAGACACACTCTGTAATAGATCAGCTTATGAGGAGGAACATTTAATTCTTGGCTGAATAAACTGACAGATCTTCAGGTGAGAGGAACGTAAGGCCATAAGAGTGCACTTGCCTTTAGCATAGTGTCTAAAGTAGCCGCATCTCCATGCTTCAAAACAGTTACATATACCTATGGGAGAACACAAACAGGGAAGAAAAGCTGGCTTCTGGAAACGAAAAGACAGAGGAAAAGACAGCAATATGGATGAACGGGTTATGAGTAAGACACTGTATACCAGGGTACCTGTATGAGCTCTCTTACCACAAGTGATCTACAGTAATACATTTCTCTCATCGCTAGTCTGGGACCAAATCTCGGGACAGGTTTACTAGTCTTGAACGCATGGTATTGGACCAGTCCCAGGAAGTTGCAAGACCTTTAAAAACATCTCTCGCTCCTTGTCTTCCTACTTTAAGTCAGGCACTCAGACTCCTCAGAACTAGAAATCAGTACTTCAGTGACCTGGTTGCCAATGGTGTACGGCAAATACCATTCCTGGTTCTGATAACTGACAGGATAATCTGATCTTGAAACTGTTAGTAATCCTGTGATCTAGCCACAATGGTCCACTACTGACTGACTGAAGCAAGCTTCAGATCTCACACTAATGTGACTTTCACTCCAATCCAGTGATAGACATAATTGCAGATTTTGAACAATTCTCTTAGACATGTTTAACAGCATACTAGTGAAAAAGTAAACATTTTATTAAACTACACTAGCTCACTGGGGTCAGATATATATACACACACACAGATTAACAGTGGTTAAGGTGAGATGGGATCATTACATAATGGAGTCTCACTTCCTCTATATCATAGGCTACCGAATTTTAACCAAATACCCATGTGTTCAGCCCAATTATCTCAGTTAAATAAAGCATTCTAGTCCTCTTGAGGCTAACCACCTATAAGCATGCAGTCAGCTGCCTGGAAAAAGCCGGCAACCTAAGGAGTAAACTGTGAATTACTGACAGGCAGCCAAGCATGATTCAATTAAGAGTACAGCAGAAATGCATTTACCAAGCAACTGGAATACTGTGGTGCACATTTCTGATAGCCTACCAGACAGGGTGGGGGATCTGCTCACTAATAAGTCACAAAGCAGCAGGGAGGATTGCAAATTTTCTATAAACAAAAGACAAGAACTGCTCTATACAAATGTAATTCCAGGATAAAAACCTAGGCAGTCAGTGTTGGAGTACAGGATTACTCCAGTCACTGGAAATAAAAGTTTGGTTCAGATAAAGGGCAGAGTGAAAATGAAATTGGCTCCACTAAGAAGCAGAGTTCACAGTAACCTACAGGACTTCTCAGGTCTGCAGACAAGATGTGTTTTCCTTCCACGTGGTCCTTAAACCGACGTCGTGCTTCTTCTAATGTTGCCTTATGCCCAGCTTTTCCGAGTTTTCCCAAAACCAGGCCCCTCAGAAGTGCATCCAAATGACCTGATGAACAAGGATAGGAAAGAGAAAAATTAATTTGGGACAATATTAAAACAGCTCCATTCACTACATACAGCCATTAGGGCAGGTCACAAAAGCACAAATGTCTACTCTCCCATATTCTCGTAAGCCATGTAAAAAAAACCAAGACCTGTTTCACTCCCATGGCTCTGCTGGAGAGTGCGTTGATTTCTGGGGGGAGGTCTATAAGACGAGGATTTTTCAGGCTAGACAAACAAATTATATCTTCAATCTGGTTTAACTAAAGTTAGGTGTAATGCCTATTTGAGCCTGTCCACAACATGGCTCAGATTTATCAAGGACAAGTAATGCATGCATAAGGTTTTACATTAACCTTGCAATCTTTGCTCTATCCGCTAGGGGACCAGACCTCTGAAGGTGCAGAGAAACATGCTGAGATGGATTTTAGCGCAGCAGAAAAACCAACATTTTTCTAAACGTACCAGCGGCAACGCCCCACCTTCGATACTTTGTACCACCCAGATTTTTAACGTATTCACCACAAAGCAATATTTCAAAACCACTATGAAATTCCAAAGCATAAAACAATCTCCTACCCTCTCCAGGTTTGGGGTCCCATCCCAGCCTCTCCCCTATGGGTGAAAAGACATCTTTCACAAACACCTGGATTTCCTCATAGAAGTCTGTGTGGGACAAGAGAGTTGAGAGAATCCCCAGGTTACAGCTCAGGTCGCTCCACACTGTATAATTGGGCTCATTCACAAAAGCCTCCATGACTTTTAGAACCTCTACAGTGCTAATGATTCCAGCTCGGGCCTGGGAGAGGAAAAGAGACAGATTAATCTCCAAACAGAACTGAAACATTCAATAGCTCACCGCATCGTTACTTAACATTCTGTCCTCACCATAGCCTACCGGGCCTGACTGTGAACTGAACTTGTGCATGGAGAGAGATGGTGTCAAGATGGTACTATTGAGAGTTTCTCACCTGGTTTATTATTAACAATTCACAGCACCCAGAGTGCATTTGTTCTGCAGACAAAGCACTTTATGAAAAGGAGGCTAAGGATAATAATGGGAAAACCAAGGCACAGAGCATCAGCAACCTTCTCAAAAGTCACAATACATTTGTGTTAGGGCTGAGAACAGAGATCCCCAAGAGATTCTTAACTCCCAGTCAGATTCAGTGTCTTCTGAAACCTCACTTTGGATTACAACAGCTAAATTTTATTTGTTCCCATTTTTCTGCTCTTTACTTTTTGCCCTTCTTTCAAGTGGGACAGAAAACTAGAGAGGTCAGCTTCCATTCCCCAGTTCTCGTGAGCTAGCACAAAACTGCTGTTTCTGGTACTATGAGAAAATAATTAAATCACAGTTTTTTCATGAAACTATTTTTGTTCCTAATAGTTTACAATACAAAAGCTGCAGCCAAAACTACTTGACAGCATCCCCTTAAAAACTCAACAGCTAAATCGTGGCATACGTTATAAGTGTGGGCTACATCTACCTCTAAAATTTGCAGGAAGCCAATGTGGTCTCAAAAGCATATTTAAAATCACTCAGTTTAATGCTGACTGGCAGCAAAAAGTTTGACTTCACTTATGGGAGCTAACTGCTCCAAGAGCCCACCTCATGAGTCATTTGTATCTTCTAAAGGTAATATTCAAAGCCAGTACATCTTGCTTTAAATGCAAATCTGGGCTTTGACATTGAATCCAAAACAAAAACAAAACCAAGAGCCCCTTAACAAGCCCATTTTAGGAAATAAGAAAGGGGTCAGCTGTTTCATATCTGATGCTTGTATCATATGCAGTTTCAAAAATAAGTGTGTATTATGTGGGACATAAAAATGCATTCTGACCCAACAGCAAATCACCCCTGTCAAAGAGCAAAACAGAATTGCAGGCTCAGATTTGTGCCACATGATTTATTTCTATAGTACAAGTGCAAACTTGCTAAGCTCATTAACAATCCTCTCTATGCAGTAATCCCAAAGGTGCTTTGACTCAGACACCAATATCTACAGTAACTGTAGTTCTCCTAATTTGTCATCTGCCAAGCAGACAACACAGGGCAGGAAGAGAGTTGCTCACCAGAGAGAAGAGATCATTCTGCAGCCCAAGTCTGTCCACCGGGGGAAGGGAGAGGTCTTTGATCCCAGGTATTAAATTCTCCAGCATGTCAGGGCTGTACTGCGTACGGTAAAACCCTACTGTTCCCAGGTTTAACTGAAATACACCAAAACAGAACCAGTATTACTAGCATCAAATAATAAGCAAGTGGTGGTCCTTCTGGACAACATGGACACCCTTTCAAATGGTCCTTGTTTCTTAGACAGCAGAATCAGTCAGCTAGTCATTTAAAATCATAACTAATTTGCAGCGCACAGAAGAAATTAAGAGCAAGGGAAGACAGATCTAAAATAAGGTATGCAGAAGCAGAAATATCCTAAATGGCAGGAGCGCAGAGCTGAAAGCTCTTGCACCATTGGTGGTTAGTTTATGTGGAAAAGACAGAAGCTAGAATTTAAACTAGGCTGCAGAGTGAAACTAGCTCCATGAGACAGACCAGATCAACTCGATGGAGAGTTACAATAAAGACAGCAATTTTGAACAGAAGAAGTCTAAAATCAACAATGTGCCACTGGAGCTGTTTCAGAATGGGGCGGAAGACATACATCTGTGTGCGTGCGCATGCGCGGGGGCAGACTCCAGCATGCTGGTTCTTAGTGGATGTAGAAAGGAGGACTGCAGTGTAGTCTAGGTACAGAGGAAGAACAAAAATGTTGTATCTAGTGTCACTCCAGAGCCAGCTCAATTCAATTCTGATATTGGCAGTGCCAGTGCAACACTTAGAAACCATCCAAATCAAGTATGCAGAGCTCCTTCTACTTCCGGCAGAAAGGTAACTACATTCCTCCTTCATACTACTACATTTCAGTGACTCAAGTCCCGTGTTCAAATATCTGGGCTCATTTAACTGAGTTAAAATGTAAATGAGCACATCCTGGTTTTGAAGTTAACACCCAATCAGAACAGATGGAAGCGCATCCCTCTAAAGGCAACTGCTTCAGTCAGTGAGCTTGATTTAACACAACAAAACAAAAGGATGACTATCTTCTCTCACAGGGCGAGATACTGACATTTCTGATATCTCGTTGGTTCTTCTCCCATTCACAGATACAGATGAAGGTTAATCCTGGAGGATCCCACACAGGACTCTACATTCCTCACTTTAAACCTCTTAGAATTCCCTCATTTGGAGGTCAAGGATACAGTGTCTCCTTTAGCCTTTTTCTGCATGCAAAATCTCTTCCCAGGAAAACAGTAACACAAGTGAAGCAAAGAGGAATCAGACTTGTCAAATCCCAACACACCACAAGTTAATACCCTTGAACTCCATAGGAAAGAGATCAAGAAAATGTGCGAGAAGTGATTCTGAAAGGTCACTGTCAGGTTCTGGAGGTGTCTCACTCAGTCCATATCAAAGGATCTGGTTACAACTGTTTTTTCCTATCTGCTACCCGTACAAGTTCACCTTGTGTTGGACTCCTTCCTTTTAAGGCATTACTAACAAACAGAACAGCAGACCATGGCGTGTAGCCTGTGATACAGGCCTGCAATCATAACCATCAAAGCAGCAAAATGGTCTGCTGGGAGGACAGCACCTGTCAGAATTGAGTTAAGCTACACTCCAAGAATCATGTGTGTAAGTATAAGCACTGTCTTGTCCTCATTGATGCAAATAGCTAGAGACATCAGGAGACTGAAGGGCAAGGCTGGTGCAGGTAGTTTTTGTTGGGGTAGCACAACAGCGAGGATCCAGTCATCCAAGCACGGGGACATCAAGTAGCCAAGGTGATGCATTTGTGCCGCTGTGATGACAAAGACTTTGGAGACGCCTCAAGGAGCTGCAGCTCTGCTCATAGAAAGGACTTGGAACTGGTGGTGATGTTGTCCTACCTGGAAACGGAGAAGTTTCTGGTGGGCCAGATGAATATCAATGTGGAAGTATCTATGTGCATACCAAGAGCCGCAAAGAGATATTGATGCCAGAGTTACCATATAGAAGCTGGATTTTCTGATCAAGATGTTTAGAAGACAAATTTTGAGAATGAGACAGGGCCAGTTTGAAATGGAATCAGTATGACTAGCCCATGTCAACATTTCACAGAGTCACCATTCAAAGTACTACTTCACCTCAAGAATGACGGATTGTTCCTTAACCTAAGTGGTTCAGATGATAGCAATCCAACCAAGCGTTTTTCAGGTTTGAAATTTAAACTCCGATATGCACACTAATACCTACAGAAAGCCTCAACATTAAATTTTTCACTTGCAGATCTGTATCAGTCTGGCAATAGCCAGTAACAACTATTCACACTCATGAATGATAAAATGGGACAATTTTCACCTGGGATGGGCTTGAGTTAAGCTGTGGTTGTCATGGTAATGCACAAAAGCTACCACAGTTCAATTCAAAAGCTGCCTCAATTTAATGGCAATGCTCAGCTTTTCCAGCCTTGGATCCCTAAGTGGCTGGAGTTCACATTGTCTAGAACACTCCAAGAAGCAAACCCTGAAAGGAAAGGATGTCATTAAGCAAGCACTGCGCAGCAGAGCCAAGGCAGGGTAATAGCACCAACAAGACCCACCAAGAAGCACAGCAAGCTCAGGACAAAAAAGAGCGGGAAAGGCCAATGAATGGCCTGAAATGAAGCATAATGGAAAATTTCAGTGAGCCTGAATTTAAGTCTCAGACATTCAACCCCCTCCACACAAACTCACCTTCACCCACTGGTCTGGTTTCACATCTTTCAAAACCAATGTCAATTCTGGCTTGTCCATCAGCACTTGCATTTTGGCACAGCTGGGGTCCTCACTCGTACAAATGCTAATGGGAACCATCCACAGAGGGCAGTTCTCCCCTAAACAAGGGAAAGAAAAAGAGGAAGGCTGAAGGAAGAAGGAATGAATAACGCCATGCAACGCAGGAGGGCAGCCTGACGTTCTAGCAGATTTCAGCAGCCAATTCAACACAACTGTTTAAAGTCAGCTTGTTCTGTCAGAAAAATGGCAAAGTCTGGTTTGGGAACGACAACAGAAGTCCACATATCACTTCGGAAATAAAATAGTTTAATTTCTGTAGCATACATGCAAGAGCTAACCAGCATTTGCATTCACTTAAGTTATAAAGGGCAAGGTGGTGCTTGCTCTTATACATGGAGAAAATACTAGTACTGATGCCCATAAGAAGAGCTCTTTATGATGGCAGTCAAGGCCCTGAATTGGATATTGAACTGTACATAACAAAAGAATTTTGCAGGTGAAAGTCTCTCCTCCTTTCATGTGATGATGATGTGCGGATTCAGAATATGTCTGCACTGCAAAGGAAACACCCACAAAGGAGAATCTCAGCACCTGGGTCCACCGACTCAGGTTCACGGGGCTCAGGCTTTGGAGCTAAACACAGCAGTGCACACACATTTGGACTGAGCCCCTCTTCATGCCAGGTTTCAGAGCCAAGGCTTCAACACAAGACCAAGCATCTACATTGCTACTTCTAACCCCCCGCCCTGTGAGCCTCTGTCAACTGATCCAGACTCTGAGGTTTGGCTCTGTGGTTTTTTCTTTGCAGTGTAGACATAACTCTAAAAATGCAAGACAGCCAGGGCTTAGCTCAGTGGTTTGAGCACTGACCTGCTAAACCCCGGGTTGTGAGCTCAGTCCCTGAGGGGGCCACTTCGGGATCTGGGGCAAATAGATTAAAAAATAAAATTCCTGTCAGGGATGGTGATAGATCCTGTGTGGGGGCAGGAAACTGGACTCAATGACCTCTAAAGGTCCCTTCCAGCTCTAACACACAGGTATAAGCTCCATATTTAACTTCAAGCTTTAACAAATATTTTAAAAATATCTAAATCCTAAAAAGGCACCTGCCTGTGCAATCAGACAGTGCAAGAGCTGAGTTTCACGGAAGTGCTGGCGTGGCATACAATATGATGCACAGCTCGACTCCTGCTATTAGCCTTCATCTTACCGCTATAAGGTCCACTGGCACAGAACTTCTTCTGGACTAACTTCAGAACTTTGTCCTCTTCTTGCTATAAATGGAAAATAAATCATATAGTAGCATCAACAGTTTCAAAAACTTCCATGATGGTAGAACATTCCCATGAAAACTCAATAACTGGAGAATAAAATAGCAGTCCTGTAGCACTTTAAAGACCAACAAAACCATTTATATGGTGATGAACTTTCATGGGACAGACCCATTTCTTCAAATCTGGAAATTCTGATTTAGCTTAACTCTGAATGGGGGGAGCTCGAAACCAGAGGGCAGCCTGGTTCCTGTCTCTGTGCCACTTGGGGGACCTGGGAAACTGACCAGCCATGAGATGGTCAGTTTTCTGGGTCCTGCAAGCGGAGGGAGCTGGGAACCAGGCAGCATCCTAGTTCCCAGCTCCCCTTCCCTTGCAGGGCCAGGAAACTGACCTCTCCACTCCTTGGTTCCCAGCTCCCTGCCACTTGCAGGACCTGGGAAACCAAACAGCCCACCAGGGCTGGTCCATTTCCTGGATGCTTCTCCCTGCCTTCCCCCAAGCCATGCGGCTGTCAGCCTGACAGCAGCGCCACTGGGGGAAAGCAGGGAGAAGGGGCTCTTCTCCTGCTTAGCCCGCAGCTGCGAGCAGCTAGGTAGGCTGACAGCTGCAAAGTAGCTTTAAGTTGTGCTTAACTTGCATTAAAGCAAGTTACATGCAACCTGAAGCTGCATATTTCAAGGGTTTACTGTATATGGAATCCCTTTCCAAACAGCATGATGCATTAACATTTACGACATACTGAGAAGGCATTTTGCCAATTTTTCTGCCCCATTCTTAACATATACTAGGTATGATGAACTACTCTGAGATCATAATAATTTATGTGCAGTTTTAACATTTGAATTTTGAACACCATGTATCTCAGCTCCTCATTCCTGTAGGTGTCTGCCAGTCTCTCCCTGAATGCTTACAATGCTGCCAACAATATCGAGAAAAACTAAAAATCAAGAATTGGTCACAAGCCACCACAAAAGACTTCAGAGCAATTGAGGACAGATCAGTCTCCGGGATGAAACATTTCAGAAATAAGACGTCTATCATGACAGTTGATGAAACTCTTTCAGGATTTCTTACCCAATCTCAAATTTTAGCAGCTGTATTAACCATTTCTCCCTGTTAATCTCACAGGGCAAGGACTATTTCAGGTGCGCCGGAGTAACATCAGTAAAACTTTTATATCCCTGTCTATAAATGTGCATGGTATGTTTCATATGGAAACCTGAACATACAGTGATAATACAAGCCTTTCACATCACTCATTCAGCCACAGGACAGCTGGAGTGAATTTCAGTTTTCAAGAATACATCAGAAAGTAACTTACTAATGGGTTTGCAGCTACCTTTGCAAACATTACCCGTTTCCTAAGCATGGTAGCCCACTATCAAGCCTCTTACTCCGCAGTTCAATCATTAACATATGCCATTCTCCTTACGTCGCTGTAATTAAATGGGAGTAAAGGGAATCAACGAAGTATTGCGTCTCCCCACATATCTAATGCATACTCAAACAAAAAGGATACTTAATGTCTCAGCTCCAAGCACATGAGCTGAATCCATGCAGGGGATGAACGCCATACCACTGTGAACAGCATTCCCCAAGCAAAGTGATAGAAACCCCTCTACTTAAGATACTTTGTCCAGTCTACCTTTAAACTGTGAATATGCTGTCCCCCAAACTGCACTATAGCGTAACTTCTACGTCCAAGCTAACATTTGCCCTTCTTTCCAGAGCATATTTTGTCAAGCAAGTCATTGCATTGCCTCCTGATCAAACAGAGGAGAAAGCTGAAAAGCATGGATAAAAATGATCCAGGACACTGAAATAAGGTAAGGGTTTGCTCAGAAGTGCAGAGGAACATAATGTAACTGGAATTTCAAAGTCTATAGAACTACATTCTGTTTTTACCATCACAATTTACCTGCTCAGCTTCCACATAAATCAGTGGGAATCCCATTTGTTTGGTCCATGTATTCATTACAGCAGCAATAGGTTTACCACTGGCCTTCTCCAGGCTCTCCCATAGGTCCTCTGTAGAAGAAAAATCATCAGTAGAAAGGTTCCCAAATTCCCTCCTCCCACACAAATCTAAATCCAAATATACATTAAATGCTGTCAAGGCCACTGAACTGGCACCACCAGGAGTCTTACTTGTTTCATTTTATTTATTCTTATTAAGGATACCTTCCTCTAGTGCTTTATGCTCCTTTTTTGTAAAGTTACACTGTTGAGATCAGTTACAATAAGCAGCAGTTTAAAACCTCCCATGGAAAACATCAATCTCTTCAACAGGATCCCAAGGAACATAATTTGTAATACATTATCATCAAAATGTTTGAAGTAATAAAGTATTCAGAACTGTAACATGAAAAATACAACTGTTCTTCTCTACATACTTTCACATATTATGCCCAAGAGCATTATTGAGCATCTGGATCATTTCTGCCTAAGTGACAAAGAGGTTCTCATTTCAGTGAAGCATTTTAACTTTGATACACAGTAAGTCACCAAGTGAAGTAAATGCCAGGATACACTGGACGCAACCTTATCTGAGCCATTTAATCCTACACGTGATCAGTTCTGCAAACAAACTTGCAGAAGCTTTAATGTCCAATTATCTATTTACTCTGAAAAACCAATAGCTTCCTTATTAAAAAAGCCTCCAGGGCAGAAAATTCTGAATTAGGCACAAGTAGCTTTACTGAGGTAAATGAAGCCTCTTCTGATCATCATACAAGTGTGTAATCCAGAGGTCAAAGAAACAGACTGGGAGAAAGCCAAGAATATATTGGGTTCTAATTCAGGCTGAGCTCCTGACTCATTACATAACCTCAAGTGCAAGTCTATTAACTTCCTTGCATCTCAGTCAACTCAGCAGGGAAACAGGATATTTGAAAAACCCAAGATATCACTGAAAAATGAATTCTCCAGAGCTGAGCTTTCTTGGATAAAGCAGAATTACAGGACTGCAAGTGACCTCAAGAGGTAATCAAGTCCAGTCCCCTGCAAACAGCCAATGCTCTTCAAATGCTTTCCCTCTTGAACTTGCTTCCCATGGGACCTTACCTACCCACTCGCTAAGTTTGCTAAGTCTGCATTCTTGAAATCCTTTATCTTTGTCTTCCTGTTCTCCCTCCTACCATTCCTCGACAAAGCCCTGGCTGGGCTGATCTGATGGGTTTGGTCCTGCTTAGAGCAGGGGGCTGGACTCGATGGCTTTTTTAGGTCTCTCCCAGCTCTACTGTTCTACGATTCTATGATTCCTTAGAATCATTAACTCTACCTTTTCAAGATTATTTTCACACAAGCTGCCTTCCACATGTCAAAATCCAATATAGAATTGCCACCCCGCAAGTAGCTTTTGCCATCTTCTGAAGTCAAAAACTGTCTCCAATACATTCCAAGAACTTGTTGGATAATCTGTGCTCTGCTGTGTTATATTTCTAACAGATGTCAGGGTAGTTAAAGTCCTCCATCACTGCCAAGTCCTACGCTTTGAATGATTTTGCTAGTTATTTTTAAAAAGCCACCGCCTCTTCTTCTGCCTGGTTTGGTGGTCCGTAGTAGATGTCCTAACATTACATCACCCTTGTCTTTCAGAGACTCTCAAGTCTGTCTCCTAGGTCCCTCGCAGCCTCAGTTCAAGCATACATTTTCAATATACAAGACAATTTATTCCCCCACCAATCCTTCCTCAGCAATCTGTACCCTTGTATGCCAATATTCCAGTCATGCATACTATCCCACCAAGTCCCAGTGAGGCCAACTATGTCATAGTTGTGTGTATTTACTAGTATTTCATAGAAGAATAACTGCTGATTACCTGTAGCTGCATTCCTCTGCTGGAACTTGGTTAAGTACAAATGCATTCCTTTCCGAAAATCCTAGAAGCATACAATTAAACATGTAATTGCACCAGAAAGGAGGCTCCTACTGTCCTCCCAGGGCAGTGCCCTTACTTTCAAGCACCAGCCAAGGATCCTTAGTACTGGTTTTCCTTATCTGCCACTCCCCTAAGTTGTGATGTTAGTCACCAAAATGGCTTTGAAAACTTGTGGGTAAGTGGTATTCAAGCTTCAAATGCATCAGAATATTAAAACAATCATGTTTCTATGTTGTCCCAATAGCTTAATTCCCCCTTTTGAATTTATTAAGGGTGTTCATATTTCCTCTTGAAATTTAGTTATCACACCACAAAAATGAGTGGAAGAATAAATCAAAAGTATAAATATTCAGTGATCAGAGATCACAAACTTACACTTTTAATTGTTCACACAAGAGCTTTTACTCACAATCTTCATTAGAATTGTGTACAATCATGCATTTTTACCTCATCTCCAATATAGTCATGTAACATTCGGATAACAGATGCTCCTTTGCTATACGAAATAGCATCAAATATTTCATCCACTTCAGACGGGTGACCCACACTGACCTGAGGCATACAGTACAATGTGTAGTTAGAACAAACAAACAATCTCTTTTCTACAATTCCAATCCAAATGAACAGACCAACAGGGGAAAAAGGAAAAAAAAAAAAAAAAGCACTACTTAATGCTAAAACAATTATAGTTCAGGTACAGAGGAGGTTCCCAGAGCTTGCCTGCGTCTGAATTGCTCACTAACCCTGCCTAATGGGCCTCTTCAACTGCATATGTTCCGAGATGACAAGGGTTGGATTGTTTTGTAGGTTCACATTCTTGTACTTAATTTCCAGCTTCCAATAAGTCTGAACTGAAGATCTTGTTTCAGTATTTTGTGAACATGGTCTAACACCAATGGTGTACAATCTGTGGCCCACCAGAGTTCTATGTTTGGCCTGTGAGACATTTTGCATACTGTTGCCCACGGGCAGAGTTGCCAGATACTGCTGGTTTCCATTCACTAGTTTTTCTCCTACCAGTATTACCAAAATGAATGTATATAAAGCAAGGGCATGTGAAATGAGGTAAATACTGACTGCACACAATACTGACTGCAAGAGCTGGACAGATGCTCCCTCCGCATCCAAAGTGCTGGTACAGCAGAGTAGGCACAAATTCTAGGTGTGTAAGAGCAGTTAACAAAACTACCTTCTTCTGGGAGACAGTCCTGCTCATGACAACCTTGTGGCCCACTGAGATGAAGGAGGGCCACTGAGGCCCATTCACTAGCCTAGGTTGCCCATCACTGGTCTATACTCTTGACTAAATTCCATGGAGCGCAAAGTAAAAAATAATACAATGAAAACTGGTTCCTGATGAGGCAATAAGGAAAATAAACTTCTAAGAATACCATCACTGTACCTGCCTGCCTGTGACAGCATGCCCACAAGTACCCAAAATTCCCTGATCTGCAAAGCAGGATCATGCTCCCCGTATCTGTGACTAAGAATTTCCCTGATTATCTGAAAGTGCGACTGGTCACATTAAATCTCTGTGACCTTGATATAATGGAGTCTAGACTGAATAGATTCAATGCTTCCCTCCTTTTTTAGCTATCAGTGGAAGGTTTCTACTGAGAATTCTTAGTAGAAGTGAGAGAGACAAATAATGGCAATAGCAGGGAGTTACAGCTCACTTCAATAGGATGACTGTTGTCTAAAGCATCCAGCTCTTGAGCACGTGTGTAATCAGCCGAAACAAACTGAGTCCAGATGTCATATTCTGGGAAGCAGTGGTCTACACAGAGATATTCAATCCAGGAGGCAAAACCTTCGTTCAGCCAGAGGTGGGTCCACCATTCCTGTAAAGAAGAGAGGAGTGGTCTGAATGTAAAATGCTTTTTCCCCCACCCCACTAGTTTCATTTATTTTAACTCTCCTCCTACTCACTCAACTAAAAAGTTTGCACTACAGATTATTAACAGCCCCGCTAACTGCAATCAGGGACAAAGGTGTACTGAGAGGGTGTCTGAATTCTCCAGTATAAGATCACATCCAGGAAAGGGAACAGAACACACAGCAGACTGGTTGCACAGAAGTATCCCCGTTAGCCTGAGAACAGTTTGTGCACTGACTTGAACCCAGTGCAGAATGAGCATCCCAGTAACTGTTTGCTAGGTAAGAAGTGCTTCCAAGAAGTCAAAATGGAGAGGGCACAAATACAGATGGCAAAAAAGAAAATGCTGTACAGGCTGCATATGAGGCTGGATCTGAGCACAGAGCCACAGGGAGAACAGTTATGGGAAGCTATTAAGAGATTGGTTTGGGATAGCTGCCGGAGGCATGAAAGGCCATAGTACAAAGCAGCTACATCATGGAGACTCCACACATTCTGCTCATTAGAAAAAGGCCACCATCAATCACAACTGCACAGGAATTTTTGTATTAATGTCGCTATAGGCAATGGAAAAGGAGTCTGGACACCTGAGAAAGAATACTGCTTTAAACAGATATTGAAAACCTGAAATCCAGTCGTTATTTTTAAGTTAAGGTAGTTTTAGAATTATATCTGTCCAAGACACACTCCCTGACCATTTTTGCAACTTTACAATTATACTTTTATCCTATTCTAAGATGCATCTTTCCTTCCTATTTTGACTAAGAAAAATGCCTAACTATACCATGGAGGTAAGAAAACTGACTATACCATGACACAAAAAGAGAGAGGCTTTCTTGGTCTTGTATTTCTTTCATATATAGTTCTCTTATAAAAGAAACAGGTAAATTCAGGTATGCGTGATTAAGTTATCATATCTACTTAAGAAGAAGAAATTGGAAAGTGATACAGCATTAACCCAATAGACATTCAGTCATACAGCAACGCTACCGCTTTGTTAGGAATGGAACATCAAAGGGAATAAGGAATAATTTTACTGATATTCTATACAGATAAGTCCAATATTATTTACTTTTAGAGGGGACTGTCCAATCTTCATTAGCGTTCAGATGAAATTTGTTTCCAAGGTAAGGTTCCAGAACTTAAATGTAGTACTTATGCCAAAGAATTATTGCAACTTATGAAAAAACAAAGACATTCAATTGAAGTCTGAAATTCCCAAACTCCCCCCCTCTCTCTCTCAATTTCATGAAGTATAAGTGGCTGTGAGTCACACGCTAAGTGTAAAAAGCTGCTAGCCTAACCCCAATTAAATGTAAAGATTGGGGGGGGAGGGGGGGGGGCAAGACTACAGTGTTGCTGCTCAGGTGTCTGTTTCCCAGAATTACTTTGATTACAATTAGTTTAACATCTTTCTTAAGTGTGAAAGAGCTGGCATTTGATGGCTGTGCGCCTGGTAAAATCCAGCATTGGCACACTGTAACCACAATGCAACTGACACTTCCTGCGGAGATAATATCTTTGCTCCCAGTGTATAACAAGTTACCCGAGTCAGACGTTTAAGCTTCCACTTCAGAGAACAATCCTATTGCAAAACATTAAAATCAAAAAATAAAACTTTTTAAATTGCAAAAGGCTTCAAAAGGGAAAGAAAATACCACGTAAATAGAGTTTTACAAAGCAATATTGGTTTGCTAAATGCCTTAGGAGACTGCTGATGGCCTGTGGAAGCCCCGCCCCCCCGGGGCTGCACTTCTACACGGCATTTTGGAGTCCAGAAGAACGGTCTTCCGGACTCCAAACAACACGATGTTATGCTAATGAGGCGCGGGGAATTTCCATCTGCGCCTCATTGGCGTCTTTCGCTCCATGTATTAGCATGCCAGTTCCGAAGGACGTGGCCTGTGCAGAAGCGGCCTGAGAGAGATGGCACATGCAACTGTGAATGGAAGAAAGTGGTCCGCAAGACTCTGTACTGGTTGAACCTCTAAAATCAGTGACTCTCTTGTCTGGCAGCAACACAGATGTTGCTGGACCCAAGAGCCAGGGTGGCCAACTGCAAGCCCTGTGGCTGGGAGCTTCAGCCAGGGCCAGGCAGCCGTAGCCAGCTTGGTGATGGCCAGGAAGCCAGCAGCACTGCAGTGATGGGGGTCAGGGAGCTGCAACTGAGGCTGGAAAGGCAGCAGCCTAAGAGAAAGCTGTTGGCAATGACCAGGAAGCAAGTCATAGCCAGAGTGGGCTAACTGGCAACAGGTATTGGGGAGCCAGCCAGGGAGCTGGTGGTGGAGACTTGAGAGGGAACCCCACCAGGGGCCAGGAAGCCAGTGGCAGCGGCCAGGGAGGGAGTCATGGTTGGGACCAGGGAGCCAGCAGAGGCCTGGAAGCTGCAGCTAGGGCCGGGAGGCTCTACCTTGGCTAGTGGCAGGGGACCCATTTGGACGCCAATGTGGAGCCCAGTGGCCTGGGCTGGCAGCAGATGGTGAAGAGGAGAGTTGGGGAGCATTGACCTTCCCCTGGTCCGGCACAATCCCTCTTTTAAAACAGCCCAGGTCCCAAAGGTGCCAGACCATGGAGGTGCAACCTTTATTATGCTGCATATCTCACTATGGAAAAGTTTGAGAATCCCTTCCCTCCTGCTGTCCCCGCAGACGTGACATATAAACCTACCTGCATGATCTCTGGTTACCTAAAAGTCAGAGCTAGAAATCTTTGCTAGCTCCAGAAGCTGTGCTCCTTTTGCTGCAGTGCTTCTAGTTCAATTAATATGCATTCCAGTTAACCCTCAGACCTTTTACCAAGCATGTTGTGCTTCTGGTTCTGCAAAAGGCTTCCTAACTTCTAACCTGGTTGGCTTCCAAGGGCCCATTAGCAAGGTTTACTGGAGGGGTGCAAGAGAAGAGAATGGAATGTCAATTTAGAACAACACTGCAAAGATCCGATCAGGACAGGCAGGTGCCATTTCTCAGCAGACACTTGCGCAACCATGGCTTTTAGGTTTCTAAGCACAGTAGGGAGTTTATTAGCACTTTCAATTCTGCTGCCTCTCTTGTACTTCCATTCCCATCAAAATGGCTTTGGCTTCAATCCTTAAGACGCATGGTTCCCTAAAGACCCAAAATCTATGTCACTGAATACTAAGTAAATTTTCTCAAACAACATGGCCTCCATGTCACAACCGAGAAGCCTGCTCAGTATGAAAAGCCACTGATGACAGAGGGAATCATCCCTACAAGGAAAGTTATGATTTATCACTTTAAAAGTAATTAATGTGGTGGCTTCACTAACTTCTGTGGAGCCCTGCTGTTCATTTCCCACTGTTTGACTACATTCAGACAGACTCAGGCAGCAACTTAATGTTCATTCACACACTCACCAGAACTAGAACCAGAACAGGGTAATTAGCATTTTTCCTTTACACATCTGTTTTTCAGAAACTCCTCGTCATGTAGGTGTTTTAAAATACACCTTGAAGGCAGCTTTTTAAAGTATCGACTCAATGTTTCTCTTCCTTTTTACATAATACTGTTCAGGCCACTTAGAGAATCTAACCATAGTCAGGAGGAACACCATCAATATAAGCACGATACATCTCACCTCAATTACCTTGTAAACTCCATGAGGCGGGGACAGTTCTTTGTTTTGTGTTTGTACAATGCCTATAACAATTGGTCCACAGTTAAAGCTCCTAGTTGCTATGGTAATAGAAATAACAACAATACTTCAATAAAATTTAATTAAAAACTTTAATACCATTGTCACAAGGTTTCCAAACCACTGATGAGCAAGTTCGTGTCCCACAACCAAAGCAACCCACTGGCGGGATGAAGAACAAGAATTTTTTGGATCAATGAGCAGTGCCGTCTCCCTGTTTTTAAGAAAGAGAGAGATTAACCAAACAGCACACATCTGGGGAAAAGAAGACAGGCTGAATTACCTAAGCAAGCTACGGTCATGAGCTGCACAACTGAAAAACAGAAGCTGTTTCAGTTTGCACACAGAACAGTTAAATGTTAACTTTTAGAGCTGTTGGGATTGTTTGGGGCAACATTTCCTCAAAGTATGCATGAAATCACGCATAAGAAACCCAGACAGAAGAAAAAGTTTATTCTGCAAAAAAATACTCCAGCTACGCAACTAGAAAAAGAGGGAAAAGCCTCACCTTCACTGCAATTTGCTTTCACACGGCACAGTGTATGCAAAGCAAATATTTTCCATACTCAGCCCAGAAGGAATCTGCATTCATCCAGCAGCCCAACCATCAGTTGCATTCCATTTACCATCTCAGAGGCATATGAATATCCACATGCAGACACCACCATTCATTTCACTTGTGATCAAATTACAGAACTCTAAACTCATCTACAAAGACCTGTGTCCTAACCATGGCTCAGCAGGTCAATCAAAAGTGATTAGTAGACTGCTGAGACTCAAAGAAGGGAAAATGCCTTGGATAAAATATGACCTGCACATAATACTAGTCTTCTATCTACCACATAGGTAACAGACGAGTCCCAAACTGAATGCAAGGGGAAAATGTACTATCATCAAAATTCTACACATCTACTCACCCATGGCAAATAATTTTTGCACAGGAAATAAAATTTCAGCTCTCATCAGCATGGCATATTAAGCAAGTAGATTTTATGCACTGGCTGGTAATTTTTCATGATAATTTTGTAATGCCAAATTAATGGGGTAAATTTAAAAAGAAAAGTCCTGAAATCTCACTTCAACAAAGCTAACGAGAGCCCTATGTTGCACAGATGGGGGAAGAGCCTTCCGACAGCTCAAGACAAACATGAGACTTTCAAGCAGAAGATATGAAATTTTGCTCATCTGATCAAGCAGCAGAAAACGGAAGGCAAGATAAAGTTTTCAAAATTACACAATTCACCTGTTTGTCCTATGGCTGCAAAAGTTTACCAACTGGGGTAGAATAAGCACAAACCCTAGAAAATAGTTTTCTAAGCTGGGTAAACTACAGAAGTACTGGGGGCAGGGGAAGAGAGACGTAGCCAAAAAAATGTTTGTTTGTTTGTTTTGGGGTTTTTTTGGAAAGTGCTGCTGCCGCCAGATGCTTTTAAAATGCTTAAGGCTATCTTGACCAATTACCTTAAAAGCTAATTCTTACCCTTCTGAGATGTGAATGCCAGTGCATTCTGGTGTAAAAAACTAAAATTACTCAAGACCGAAGCTAGAGTTTGTAGGAAGTAACTCAACCTTACTTGGGGTGAAGCACAATCATTACATCGCCCTAAAGTTAGTTTGATTGCCTCCAAAATTAGTGAACAAAGGGGAGAAAGACAGTATTTTAACAGCATACCTATAAGTAACAAGGCCCCAGTTCTCCATGGCACCTTTATAAAATAAATACAAAGGTTTATTGATATTGATACACACCTCTTCCTAAATGTTTACAATTCAAAGAAAATCAATACTATTCAGCAAGAAAGTGAGTTACTTTACCAGCTGCAAAGTCTGCAATAGCTATGAGATCAATTTTAGGAAGAGGATAGGGAACACTGAAGTAGTCCTTATAAAAAGGCAGAGTCTTAGCAGCAACCTACAAAAAATAAGAGGAAAAATCAAGTAAACATTTGAACTCACAATGATAGGCTGGAACTGAGACTTCCACATGACTAAGTATTCCAGAAAGCAGCACATACTGGCCTCCTCCCTAGAAAGCCCAATTCAAAATAGTGGGACTTCCAGAAATGCCAGGATACCAATATTTGCAAATACCCTGCAAGCCCTGCTGTTTACACTGACTTTCTATAAAATGTGGTAATCCCAAATCACTTCAGGTAGACCAGAACCTAGATTTCATCATGGCTTCAGGCTTCGTTTTTTACTTGTACATAAACCTCGTTTCTCCACGTCACTAATCAAACCAAAACCAAAGCAGCAAGGCAAACATCAGTGCTGTTGACAGAACCCAGCAAGAACAAAGGTTCCCCACAAATGAGGACTATACAAAGAGCAGAGATATCATTCCAAGTACATTTACCTCTAAAGCAAACTTTCCCTGTTCTGCTTTGCCAACAGGAGTGTAAACACGCACTAACACACCATCAGACGACCTGGTCTCTACAAAGTCATATTCTCCCACCACAAAAGCTACTAGATACGTTGACATCACAGGTGTGCGAGCAAACTTCACTTCCACCAGATTTTCATCATCAGGGTACGGCTTCCGATCAGTGACATTCTTTCCAACAACAAGAAAAGGAATATGATTAATTCCATGAAAAATACCACTGGATTACAATTTTAAAACGCTCATTACATTTATAGTCCCTGCCCGCGCCAACAGAACAACGGATACTTATTTGGTATAGTTTATTCCACGAGTCATTTTGCACTGTAGTAGCTAACTCAGCATTTGCTTCCAATGCCTAACTCTCACTCTCCCAGATTGGTAATGGGACCCATGCCTATGGAGCCAGTTCCCTTCAAGAAGTTTTCAGGGCACTATTCTTTGGCTCAAATGCTGAATGGATGGCTGGAACACAATGGTTGCCAACAGGACTTCTGGTTTGCGTTAACACCTCCCAGTCCCAAACTGCCTGAGCAAAGGACACTGGGTCCTAACCGAAAATTTAATTTCTGTACCAGCATCTACTACCAAAGGATGTCTGCTTTAAAAAAGCTGCCCTTGATGAAGTATAATTGCTTAGCAATTACACATAATACAAGTATCAGAGGGGTAGCAGAATTAGTCTGTATCTTCAAAAACAACAAGACGTTCTGTGGCACCTTGTAGACTAACAGAAATTTTGTAGCATAAGCTTTCATGGGCAAAGACCTGCTTCGTCAGATGCATGAAACGAAGCAGGTCTTTGTACAGATAATCCAGTCCTTTTCTCTATTAATGGACGTAACCTAAACACATCACTAATTCACAAACAAAACTGCTACACAGACAGTTGCTATAAAAAAAATCAGTTAACTACTTGCACATGAAGCACTTACCATATTTGACAAAGCTACTCTGTCTTTAGGGACAACCAATGAAATATCAAATGTTGCCTTAATAGCGGGCTCATCCCAGCAAGGGAAGGCTCTGCGAGCATCAGTGGCCTGAAGGAAACAAGAGCATTAGCTGAACAAATCTTTCACAGCAATTATGACAATGGAGCACATAAAAATACATTCTATTGATAGTCTAGCAATCTATGGTCAGTCTCTGCTAGAAAGTTTCCTAGCTCATCTTTCTTGGCTCTTGGAGTAGCATGTTTCTCTTAATGTTTAGTTTAATTCATTCTTAGGTTTAAAGAAGCAACAGACATTCATTGTGTTTTGCCACTGAAATTTATAGTCCCTGAGCAAAATTCAGTGCAGTCATGACCTGGGTAGTGCTTCAGTCAAGTGAAAGGGAGGGTGCACAGATATTCACAGAAATCACACATGACCCCTTGGGTTGCATCATCTCAGTAGCTAGCACAAACCAAAGTATGCTTTATGTGCTCAAAGGAAAGCATGCTTTATGGTTTTTATTTATGTAACAAACTAAGAAACTGTTAAAGAATGGCATAAAAATTTCATGATGTCAATAGTTATAGAATACTTGAAACAAAAGATAGCATACAACCTGGGTGCCATTAAGATATTGGAAGCAACTTAGAGGGTCAAACTAAAATATTAATGTACTTTCAAAGGGCAATTTATATGGACATTTAGAGTGAGACTTCGATGGAGAAATTTACCAAAGCCTGAATTTGTTGACTTTTAGGTTATGATGCAAAGTTTACTTTTTATTACCTTCTACTTTGCGGAGAGTGAGAAATGGAAAACATGGATTACAGAAACTCAAGCCATACATGTAGTTAAGACTAGTGAAAATTGTACCCAAAAACTCGACCAATAGTAAATCTTGTATTAAGAATGACCCTTTGTGAAACCAAAAATACAGCTCATACCTCAAATTGTGTGACAGCTGCATAACGCGTGTCTCCAGAAGGGGTAGTATATTTACTTCTATAAAAGCCTTTCATTTTATCATTCAACTCTCCAACAAAGTCTATCTTTAGTGTCCCTGTCCCTGTGACAAAAAAAGAACAGATGGGACATGTTATTTGGAGGTGAAGCAACATTTATTTAGTGTGTTTTTTCTGGCCAGGCTACTTCACTGGCTCACTGCCCTTCTGAAATAACTCTTCTTTCCAATTCCTCCCTGCTCACAGCTCTACTGCCGGCATGTTTCTAGCCCTCCCCTCCCTTGACAGCATCACACTGAACACTGCTCAATAGCAGCTGAGCACTAGGAGTAATGCACACAAAACCTCACGGCAATACAGCACTTGACTGGTACAAGACCTGTGGGGCTTTTGCTTGAGTTCATTTTTTTTCTACTTTATCAATTTATTGTAACTAGACTGAGCTCTACCTTTCTACCCAATTTAAGAACCCGTTACCACAACCCTTACCATTATAAGTAAGGGATACATGGTGGGAAGCTACTTTTAACACCACACTCCACAGGTAGGTTTAGGACACCTATTTATATGGAGTGCCCAAATGAGTATTAATAGAACCTTATGAAAATCTAATGCAGAAGTCAAGGTAGAGCTCTGTCTGCTCTCTGACATCTAATTCAGTTACATTCAGGATTTATTTTGCCCTCAGTGCCTCAGCACAAAAGGGGAACCTGATCTTGCTAGGAAAGGTATTATGCCAATAACCTACAGAATAAAGCACAGTAACATTTGTATCTGTTTAGAATCCCTACACATCTTAATGCACAGATAAAAACGTACACCTTCTTTATTCAACTCTGGTGTCAAATTCAAAAAGAAAAACCTCAGCAAACAGAACTGCCACACAATTAACAAAGAGCTTGTACAATCAGAGCTTGGAGAACACTACAGCAATTCAACTTTCTGGGTAACAAGAGATGAGATCAACAGTCTCTCATAAATAGCTACGCCTCACTCCCAACAGAAGGGAGAGGATTAGAATCACCTCAGGTGTTAAAGAGCAAATTTCACTATTGCTAAAAGCAAACAATCACAGAATCGTATTTTCTTCTACAGGCCTAGAGTCTGAGGCATCAAAGTAACTTTATTACCGGCACTGTCATCAAAGTAACTTGATTACTGGCACTGTTTACTTACTGTGTCAGTGATTTTTACCACTGAAGGTTCTTTGCAGAGCAGATCTCATACCAAGGGAATGTAATTTTCACTAATGCTGTAAAATATAACTATTCTACTGCAATCCAACCACTGATATAGTTCAAATGTAGGATCATCTGCTACCTAAGGAGCTAGGCTGGCAGTAATTTTTTAAGACACAGGCACAATTGTTGTTCTGTAAAATATGCTCTTGCAAAAGCCTATTTGAACTGTAGAAGAGAGGACCAACACACCTTTAATCCCATAATTGTGTTTTAATTTCAACCTGCTACCACCAAATATCCCTGAATGAATAGGATTCTTTACATTTCAATCTTCTACTAGCTCTCTCTAATCAACACACACTAGGACCAACCAACTAAGTGCTACATGCATCAACTCAGATTTTGCACATTTACATATGAAATCTGAAGCCTGCTGCAGCTCCTGATTCTTTCTTGGAGGGGGCAATGGAGGAACTTTAGAAACTGAGACAATGAACTATGAAAGAATGAAACAGAGAATTTTTGAAATATGTATAATTTTGTAGCTTTCCATTTTAACAGGCAGGCAAATAGTAATCTGCACTAGGCTTTTTTTTTTTTAAAAGGCAAAATATTTAAACCTCTCTACACAAGTAGTATTTCTAACCAACCCAGACACTAGTACTCAATTGCATCTCTCAGAAGGAATGCCACAAGACACTAACTCTTCCACCATTCATTTAGTTAGTTGTCATTCATTTTTTCTGTTGTATTTTTGTCATGCTAGTTTACTTTCATCAGAATTTCCAGACCTGCAGAAGAGGGTCTATCCCAAGAAAACTTGCCATCTAATAAATTTTGTTAGTCTTTAAAATGCAACATGACTGCTTTTTTGTTTCGTGAAGATACAGACTAACACGGCTACCTCTCTGCAACTATTCACTATAGGGCTGCCATTATTAGGCACCATGATACCTACAGGCAGACAACCATCACCTGCACATTTTTATCTCACTAAACCACAAGCTAATTACTAATTATTGTGCAAAACACTCAATGAACATAACCCCAGAGGACAATATCAAACACGGAAGATCTGAAAGATTCCTGGAGTTGTCAGCATAGAACCACCACTTTACTTTAGGTTACTTTTGCTGGGTAATACCACAATTATTCCATGGCCAAAATAGCATGTGAGACTTGACAGAAAGATTTCCTTAAACGCTGCAATACCAGTAGGCCATGTGATTTCAGTCAATTCTAACACCTAAGAAAGAGCATCTACAGTGTCCTATCAATGTATCTCAACTTTTATTTCTCCCCATCAGATCAGAAGATAGTTGAGTTTACTTTTCATACCCATTCAGTCTGGGGCCTTTCTGCATGAGCTGTCAAAGGAGACTGCCTAGCTGACTTGTGTGAGATGAGCAGCAGTCCCTCCGATAAGTGAGCCAAAACAAAATGCTTGATTTACATAAGCCACTCAATAACCAGCTCTCTTTCATACTCTACCAACCTGGAATAGATTTTTAACTCACATCAGATGAGAAACAAGCAGTCCTGTAGCACATTAGAGACTAATAACTATTCTGAAGCGTAAGCTTTGGTGGGCAAAGACCGGTTTCGTCAGATGCATGACCCCACTCCTGCATCTGATGAAGTGGGTCTTTGCCCAGGAAAGCTTATGCTCCAAAATATGTCAGTCAATAAAGTGCCACAAGACTTCTTATTTTTGAAGATACAAACTAACTCAGCTACATCTCTGATACTTATCAGATGAGAAATTATTTATCTCCCGAACTGTCCAACGATGTCATTAACCCTACAAGCTACTTCAACTGTGCTGCGGGTCTAAAAGGTCTCAAAAGGCTACTGTTCAGATGACAAGAAGGGAGTAAGTACTGCCAGCAAATCTCAAGTACAGCAGTTTTTAATAGAACTTTGCCCTTACTGCTTCTTTCATTCAGGGATACCAAGGCACTTTAAAGTAAACACTTAATTTGCAGTGTGGTTTATATACTCAAAACCCTGTACAAACATTCCTTAAGCTCCATTTATGGAATCATAACTCATGAAGGCCGTCTTAAGCAACTTCTGTCATTCTCAGGTCACCAAATTTTCTTGGTCTCCTTCTTGTCTTGCTTTTACTTTGTCAAGATATCCAAAATATTCAGTAACCAGTTAAAGCTGTTTTGTTGGAAACAGAGTGGAAAGCAAACATAGTCAGACACAGAGAGCACAGGAGTCATGGTAAGCTGAACCAGGCCTGCCTTCCATAATCCTCACCCACTCCTTATAGGGCAGGGGTCAGCAACCTTTCCAAGGTAGAGTGCTGAAATTTGACCTTTTGACTTCTAGGTACCATCCAAGTGTAGGCGATACTTTTAAAAGTCACTAAGGCTGGGTCTACACAAGCCCCTTCCTTTCAAAAGGGGCATGTTAATGAGCGGGTTCAAAAGATGTTAATGAGGCGCTGCAATGAATATACAGTGCCTTATTAGCATAATTGTGGCTGCAGCGATTCGAAAGTGCAGGACCTTCCGAAAGGACCTCCCCAGTTTTCAAAAGCCCTTCTTCCTAACACCAGATAGGAAGAAGAGCTTTCGAAAACTGGGGTCCTTTCGGAAGGTCCCGTCTCTACGAGCGGCATGTGACTCGACAAGCCGCACTTTCAAATCAGCGCAGCCACCATTATACTAATGAGGCACTGCACATTCATTGCAGCGCCTCATTAGCATCTTTCGAACCCATCATTAACATGCCCCTTTCGAAAGGAAGGGGCTCGTGTAGACACAGGGTAAAAGTCCTACTTATAACAGCTTAATTAATAAAGATGCAAAGCTTTACCATTGAGGTGGTGGCTGGTAACATTAGCTGGTCTTTCATTAATCCACAGGTGACATGGCTTTGAGCAAGCTCCTGGATGCATGAGGCAGGAGAGGTGGGGCTGAGCTCCCGCCTCATGTGCCAATGAAAATCAGCTTGCATGCCACCCTTGGCACCCATGCTAGGGGTTGCTGACCTGTTAAAGGGCTTCTGTACAAACTAGTTTTTCAATTAACTAGATAATCTCACTATTAAGAATGTGACTTTTTTAAAAAATCACAATCACAGTTCTAATTGACTAAAAATAATAGAAAACCAATTTTATATTTTTCTACATTTTCAAATATACTGATTTCTATTACAACAGAATATAAAGTGTACAGTGCTCACTTTATATTTTATTATATATTTCCATTGTAAAAAACAAAAAATAGTATCTTTCAATTCAACTTGTATAAGTATTTTATTGTAATCTTTACCATGAAAGTGCAACTTACAGATGTAGAGAGTTTGGTTTTTTTTGTTTTTAAATAGAAATGTCCTCAAAACCAAAACTGTTTAAAACTTTAGAACCCACAAATCAAAGGAAGAAGGGGCATACAAAAGGTTAGTGTATTTGGCACGTAAATACCTTCCTCCACTAGCTGTAACAATACATATTCTCATTGCCAGATGACATTGTAAAAAAGTGAGCAGCGATACCTCCTGTAATTATAAATCAGCTTGTCTATCTTAGCAATTGTCTGAACCAAAAGCAGCATTCCCCGCCCCAGTGTATACTGTCTACTACACCAACTTACCTGCCCCTCTGTGAGGGGTGTAGAGCTGAAGTTAATGTAAGCAATGCAGTGTTTGTGTAGATACTGTGTTACCTACATTTCCTGTTGGCTATCCAAGTACATACAGCGGTTTCACAGCTGGAGCCCCAGTGCTTTTTGCGGGGAGAGGGTTGAGGGGACTCCAGCTGTCAACTCCCAGGGGGCAGGGCTCTAGCTGTCAGTGAAAACCATGCCAGACACAGTGAAGTCAGTGAAAGCGCTCTTGGTGAGGATGTGCGAAGACAACAGAATGAGCACAGTGTAGAAATGAAACAATGTTTTAACTGCTGTGGGGGTTACATGTTGAATTAACTTAAGCTGACAATTTTGCAGTGTAGACATATGCTGAGACCTTGGAACCACCTCTTACCTTTTAGTAGAGTGCTGGGAAAGGAGAGAGTTACTTTCTCATCTTCATTTTGATAATTGAATCCTGTGGCATGTATTTCTGAAACGGAAAGAGCACTTGGTTGATACAAGAGCCTAGAATGCTTCCGTAATTCAAAAGCACTTTATGCTCCTACTTCAGTGAAATGAATCCATCTGAACTTATTAAAATGCTGTAATCACTAATCAAGAGTTCAATTAAGAAAAAACTGCATACACCTAAATACATGAAGAAATACCACACTTTGACAAAGTTCAATGCTCTGTACTCATGCCCAAGACAACCAATGAAAACACATTTAAATGGGGGTCACAGGGTTCCCACACAGATTTCACTCTAAGCTCCCACCCTCAACTTCTTCCCACGCACACTCCACAGGAATGCTGCACTTGCATAGATTTGCAAAGGCTGAGCCGCTGAATTGCTTCGCAACAAAAGCAATGTGAGCCATATGGTTAGATTTTAAACTCTTTGGGACAAGGACCGTCTGCCTCCTGAGCAGCACCGAGTACATCGGTCGCACTTGAATACTGCTCTCCTGACGCAGAATGAAACACCAACTGACATCTCTCATTTAACATGACATGCAGCAGTATTAGAGAACAAGAGGAAAAACTAGTTCATTAGATATTTACTTTTACCTAATTTTCCACAGCATGGTATTGAAAAAAAAAAAAGAAAACAACAACAACAACTTGTTTCAGAAGCTCCTAGATCTCAATTTGAAAAAAACAACATCCAATTTTTCTAAGCAGGTTCTAACTCTATGAAAATGAAACTCAAGTCTTCAGGAACAGGGACCTTGTCTTTATTTAGATTTGTAAAGCAGCAAACAAAAGGGCTCCCAGTTCTAATTAGAGCTGGTACGACTGTAATCAAAATCTATTACCTGAAATAAAGTAAAAATGCTTACTGGTAAATTAACAAATGCAGGCCAAACTGAGAATGGAAATCAGAATTCAGCTACCAAGCTCACCCCCTGATGCGCAGTGTGCTCAATACTTAGGGAGAACCTTGTATTGCTTCTTCCTCCTTTCTAACCAATTCTGTGAGGGGCATTTCCTGTTTCTGGAGGGAACTGCTGTATCCAGCTCTCTTTGCCCAGTAAAACTGCTACAGCTTTTAAGGTGAGATCCTAGACCCTCTTCACTCCACTCTGAGTCCACACAAATAATCCATCACTAACAGGCTTTGAGAAATGCAGAGCTGTTTGTAAGCAAGAGATGAACGCTATTTTTAATACTGTCCTATGTTCTCAGCTGGTAAGTTTCCATTCAACACATTATGTGCATACACAGTGTTACATATACTGAAGCATAGTTGTGGGTTTACTAATAAACATTTAGTTAATCTTCTAAGATTAATTTTTAAAGAAGAAAAATAAGAAAAGGGTTATACAAGAAATCTGCTGTACTATGTGAGCTATGAACACATTAAAAAAAGAGGTCCAAAAATTGTTATCAACATTGATAAATGAGAAAAATTGTTATCAAGTTTGGCAAAACCTCTGTGCTTCATATATTGAGTCTGTTCTGGTAAGGCTATGATCTGAAGAAGTGGGTCTGTCCCACGAAAGCTCATCACCTAATAAATTATTCTGTTAGTGTTTAAAGTGCTACAAGACTGTTTTTTTGTTTTGATAGAATACAGACAGAGAGCTATATCTCTGTTGTCAAAAAAAAGGAACATGCTACGGCATCCATTCTCATTACATGGACCCTTGATTCATCATGACCTATATCAAAAAAAGATGGACTTCAATTTTGAATTATTACAGAATGACCTCTTTTTCTAGGGTCATATTTTGTGGCAAGTTGGTAATTTCCAGAAATGTATTTTTAGACACAACCTCAGAATACTCAAGTTCATTTTCACAAGCCAGAAACTACTAGGAAAAATGCCTTTTTCAGGACTACTGTTCACTGAAAAAGTGCTTGAGTTTACCCTACTATAAAATATTAGAGAAGAGAACAAAGTTGGTCCATTTCTAAAATAGTGCATTATTTTGGCTTGAAAGTCATCCAGAGTAAATACCAATCTGTCGACAAAATGGAAATATAAAAAATTGTATGAATACACTCACTCTTCCCTGCTTGCTCCATCTTTACTCAGGAATTATGCAGCATTGATGGCAAAAGTGAGAAACTGAACAAAACAAGCCCTCAACATAAAACAATTTTAAGTGGAAAGAAACATAGCAGTGACTCAATCCCAAAAGAAAAAATTATAGTTGGCGTAATGTAACATCTGTGTATTGCACTTCCATTATTTTAAACTGTCTATGTTCTTCAGCTCAAAACACTCAAAACAGACCTAGTATTTTTAAAAACATAAAAAAGACATGAATGATGTCCTTTGGACCAAAGGTCATCAAAAATGAGTGATTAGAATTTTCTATTCTAATAGTTTTAGAGGAAATGGAGAAAGCAAAGGAGCCATCACCAACAAGCTGCATGTTGAAACATACTAGATAGGATGTTGCAGGACTTCTGGGCAGCCAGGCTGACAGCCACTGTTGGCCAGGGTTGGGGCTGACAGCCACTATGGATCCCTGTGCAAGCTGGGGGATGGCAGCTCCATGTCCTCAGAAAGGGTGGGGCCAATGGCAGTCAGCCCTTAGCACTGCCCAGATCACAGTGCTGTGTCATGTCTTCCCCACCCACAGCACCGCATGGTGCTCCAGCTGCAGCTCAAAGTGGCCCGAGCCTCCAGCCGCCACTGATACAGTAACACCAGCAGCTGGGAGCTCTGAGCCCCTTTGAAACACTGGACCCCACAGCAATTGCCCCCCTTGCCCTCCCTGTCGGCAAGCCTGCATTTGGGCGTGTGGAGGGCTGCACAACAAGGCAAAATAATGAACTTTGTGGTAACATCAGGGAGCAAACCTGGCTGGCGACTGCATCCCTAAATAAGACTTACTGGATTTTGACCCTTGCTATCTTTAGATTCCAATGGAAAATGAACCTGGCGTAGTAAGACAGAACACCAGCAACCTGCCAAATGAGGAGGAAGAGGCTGAACATCTGCCTCAGACATTTCGCTGCCAGGAAAGTATGTCACCCACCACAGGGACCAGCAAATGACTCCAAGTTGACCAGCTGTATGTCAGCTTGAGGAGAGAGGCTAAACAAAGAGCTAAGAAACCAGAATGGGAGGTCTGGATCAGAACTCAGCAAAAGAATCCTATGCTCTCCATACAGAGTTGTGGCAAAGCAGAAGTCTTTTCATAACCTCTGAGGGGGCTGATCATGAAGTCAAGTGAACCAGCAGATCCACAGCTTCCCTACTAAACTGAGGGAAGGACCTGGCAGCATGCATAAAGCATGCAGATCATTGCCAAAGTCAACACCAAATATTTCATTTCTTAATTTATTTTCTCCCTGAAGGTTCTAAATCACTACACAAATGGACTTCGCACTGACATTTGGTGTGGTTTTAAATTATTTCTTGCCTGTACATGAAAAATATTGGGCAACCGCTTTTACCATGGTAAATACATAAGCAAATCAGCTTCTTGGTTTTCTTCTTCAGCTTGCACAGGAAGAAACCTTGTGGACACATGGAGTTCACAACTGTTATTTCACAACAGCACTTAAAAGTGGTTAACTGTGCAGGGCAGAGGGTGGTCTAACACAGTTTGAACAGGGTTGTCTCCAATATTACTTTCCACTGCAGTGTGCACAGGCCCTTAGCGCTTGATTGTTTAGAGGGGCTGTTTTGATGATTGCAGAAGGCGTCTGCAACTAAAAATAAGGCTTTAAACATCACAAGACTCAAGAACAGCCTCGCTTGCTATCACAAATGTCCTTTGGTTAACTTACTTTTTTTAAAATAACAGATTAAGATCTATGTGGGTAACGAGAATTTATTCAGTTAGTAGTTCAAAAATGCACACAACAGAATTCTTGGTGACTTGGTATCAAATCAAATGTCTACTCCCAACCTCTCAAACTCTGGCTTCCATATGCATCTTTTATGTTAAAAGACAAGAGATAATTGCATTTCTATCAAGCCAAGAATCACACTAAATTACAGTATTAAAGATGCTCATTGAAGACTCCAAGATGTCAGAGTCAGCAAAGTATGAATAAATCAGTGATTGCCCAGCTCACAAGTACTCTAGCCTTAGAATACAGTCTACAATATTTTGGTAAGCACATTAGTATATGCACTGGACCCAACAGCATGAGAAAACAGGCACAAGTTGTTAGCTCTGTTTCTTTGGAAAAGAGCATTAAAAGAAGATCCAGCAGAGTTTCCAAAATACAAGGCACTAAATATTTAACATCGCTCTTCTATTAAGCACATACAGTATTTTAAATAAATTACTGCATTGCTACCAAGCAATTCTTGGAATTGCACAGTATGCAGATGATCATGCCAATTAATTACGCCAACTGAGTAGCATGGAATATAGAAGTCTAGATCTTGACCAAAGTTTTTAAAGCAGTAAGTCCAATCTAGTGTCACGGTGAGGAAAAATAGCCAAATGCAAGAAACAGAACTATACATGTTCAGAATCAAGCTGGCTGTAAAAGATGCTTCTCCCTACACTCACTAGAATCACTATCCTCAGTTGGAGGGGAAAAAAGATGTGTTAAAATACTAGCGCAGAAAAGACAGTTTAACACACGCTAGCTATTTGATGTAAATCCTAGGCTCTACTGCTCCTATACCTCACAGGGCTTACCTCAATCCACGAAAATGCATTAGATACCCTTCCCTAGTGAAGCAAGATGCTCAGAGGTGTTTACAGAGCTAAAAATTAAAAAGCTTCCTTGATCATCCTGTTTGCCGCAAACATTAATAATCTTTCACCGAGTTTAACAGCACAAACTGTAACAAGCAGGTTTAGTTGGACGGGAATTCGCCCCAGATCTAAATTCTCTTAGAAAATATTCAAAGGCCTTTATAATGGCATACAGAGTCACATTCCCCCCTTCTGCCCTCAAAATCAACTTGGGAATGTTTGCCACCAATGTCAATGGCCTCAGATTTTGGCCAGAGTTCAAACTGTAGCAACCCATCATTCTGGCCATGCTTATACTATGACTCCACCTACATCTTCAGGAAAAAAAATTTTAATCTGAATGGTTTTAAACGTATGCTCCTCAGGATATGACCTGTGTCTTCCTCTTCTGTAGGACATCTAGCTCTTTGGGTACAGCATAAACCAGTTTCATGGTGAAATGCCTTTAATAAAAGTTATGGACCAGCATGGAGAGAGACTAACCATTACAATTCTAACTGAAGTTCCAATCACTTATAGTATGATGTAGTCCAGCACAGTAAATTGGCTCCAAGTGTTATCAAAATCATTTGTTAGCTATTCTGGCTAATATTGGTTTAAAGCATGGGTAAATGGGGTCACCAGGTTCCATGTTTTAAACATTTATATTCGCGCTTAACTACAAAACAACCTGTTCTAGGGAAAGGAGTCAATAAAATGGTTTAGGCAAGCTCAGAACCATCATCTTTCGAGTTCTGACAAGCACAGTGTTTCCCAAAACTGTGCTGGGAACTATTTTTAAACGCTGTTGCTAGCACTGTGGGGAGAAACCTCAGCCTTTCATTAAAGGTGTGCCAAAGCCACCTGCCCACGCAGGAAGAGAAGTCAAGACTTCTCATCTACGCTCTTGTGGAACTTAAGTTTCACAGGTACAAGAGGGTTTGTTACAAGAGGTACAAAAGTCTGTTCTGGTCTGGCTATGGTCTGAAGAAGTGGGTCTGTCCCACGAAAGCTCACCTAATAAACCATTTTGCTAGTCTTTAAAGTGCTACTTGACTGCTTTTTGTTTTGATAGGTACAAGAGGTTGATTCTCATAAATATGAAGTGACATCTTGTACCTCCTCAGTCATAAGCATCAATCACTAACCTCAATAATGTGGTTTTGGTTGAGTGTTTTCTGGAAATTTTCCTATTTCAGTGGTCTCTGTGCAACTGAACTAAATAAAAGTACTACTTTCTCCTTTACAAAAATACTCAGGCATCACAGAGCCCCACTGCTCAGGACACTGAGTATGTCTGTAGTTTTAGCACGTGCTCCTACATGTATTTTTGGCCAAGCCTTGCTACGATCCATCCTCAGGCATATGTTTCATTGTATTTGAAATCTGTGCTTACCCAATCTACTTTAGCAAGGCCTAGAACTCACTCACTTTGCAGTGAGAAGGGACCCAATCATTCCAGAGCTGATAATGCTCCAATGCCTTTCCAATAATTCCCCCTCTCCACCTCCAAAGGCCAAACAAGTTCTTGGGCAATTGATACAATTAACTGGGAAAGAATCCCTGAGTGTGTCAGTGCACATACACATATAGACAGACAGAGGCAATTACAAAAACAGAAATGGGAGTAAAGCTCCGCAGTGGAAACAGCTCATACTCAGGTAAGATAACCAGAGTGCCAAACACTCAGGTCCATTGTGCAGTGCAGACGTACCGTATAGCCCAGGATACCTTGTGGCCATATAAAAAGCCATCTATGAAGGTGATGTTGATAGGCCCTTTCAGAGCATTAGGTTTTGCAGTTAACACCATGTTGAAATGCACAAGATGGTTCGTACAACTCTCAGTTCAAATTATCTGCAGACTCAAGCAGTTATTACTGCATATTGCCAAGCTTTTCCCAGCTACTAGAAACTTCATTTTTATTTTTAAATGACAGCTGAGATTCTGATATAACAATACTGACATCAGAAGCTGGGGATTTAGGAATACCTTAATCAGGTCCTGGATCCTAATAGTAATTCACTAACTTCCTGTGGGACCGAAAAGGCTGAAGTAGAAAATATCAAGCAGGAAAAAAAAATGCAAATAAAGAATCATCTGCAACATTTTTTTTTTCCAAAAAACGCATACAGAAAAAGCTAGTACTAAAACAGAAGGGCAGTGTTCACTCTATTTGGAAAAATTCATAGACAACATTACATCTGTTTGCAATTCTGCATGTAGAAATTACTGATTATCCTCCACGCACCTCGACATCCATGTCTTCAATAAATGACTTGCTTGTAACCTATGAAATACCCAAAATGCTCTCCAAGCGACACGAAGGTGAAAAATTAGCCAATGATTATGACTTCCACAGATAATTTCATACCTCCTTAAAATGCAGATTTATGGTCTGAAGAAGTGGGTCTGTCCCACGAAAGCTCACCTAATAAACTATGTTGCTAGTCTTTCAAGTGCTACTTGACTGCTTTTTGTTTTACTTGATGCCCATTATTAAATATGAGTAAAATACAATCCTCTGAAATTTACTTAAAAAGCCAACTACTTATACTTGTGTTCTGAATCATTCATTTAGCTGATCATGACCATTCATCTGAACAAAGGTAATGAATGTGGCTAATGCATAACTATCCACAATAACCAGAATTAGCTGGACGTGCATAGTAAACATCAGGCCACAAACAAATCCCCAAAAGTGTAAGATCAGGAATCTAGAAGGCAACACATTGGTCCAGTCATGAAAGAAAAAACACTGACATGAAAAGTTTGCAACAGAAAATTCAGACTAATTCTAAACTAAGTATCATAGTTCCAGTGTAATGTACCTGGCAAGTTCACAGCTACCAGGTAGAATTTCAATTACTATTTCTAGTAATATAGTATCAGAGAGATAGCAGAGTTAGCCTGTATCTTCAAAAACAACAGAAAGCCCTCTGGCACCTTACAGACTAACATATATTTTGGAGTATAAGCTTTTGTGGGCAAAGACCTGCTTCATCAAATGCATGAGTGGGTGTGGGGTTTCAGAGGAGGATTTAAAGGGGAGTCTCAGTAAAAGGGAGGGCCAGAGCTGACAAGGTCTATTCAGTCAAGGGGGATATGGCCCATTATCGGCAGTTAATGTGGAGTTGTGAACATCAAGAGAGGAGAAAACAAGTCAGTTCAGTCAAGGGAGATGTGCCCATTGTCAGTTGCTAATATGGAGGTGTGCACATTAAGAGTGGAGAAACTGCTTCTGTAATGGACCAACCACTCCCAGTCTCTGTTCAATCTTTGGTTGATGAAATCAAATTGCAAATGAATTGCAGCTCTGAAATTTCCCTTTCCATTTTACTTTTGAAATGTTTTTTTTTTTTGTTGTAGGACTGCTACTTTTAAATCTGTTTCTGAGTGTCCTGGGAGATTCAAGTGTTCTCCTACAGGTTTTTGTATGTTACCGTTCCTGATGTCTGATTTACATCTATTTATTCTTTTATGTAGATAAAAGAATATGTACGTAAAAGAATAAAATGGACTTATAGGAATTAGTAATAAAAAAAACAAACAGTTTTTCAGGAGAACTGCCTCTATTCACAAGGGTTACGTCTATACTGAAAGCATCTATGGAAGTTACTGTCAGAAGAGACGTTCTGACAAAACTTCTGCCGACAGATGGCATCTACACATAAAAGCAGATCAATCTTTTGATCTGCTCTGGCGACAAAAGGGCCGCCCGAAGCGTCTACACAGCTTTTCTGTCAACAGTTTGTCGACAAAACATATTTTGTGTGTAGGCACTCCGCAAGTTTTGGCTACAAAACTCTCTAGTGTAGACATAGGCAAGGAGAGCAGATTTGTTGAGAAAGGTGTTCTTTCTACACGGTTACTTCTCAGAGTAGAACCACACTTTAAAACGACATATGACAATATCTTCTCATATTTAAGAGCTCATACACCAAGCAGAAATTCTCTCCCAGAGTTATAGAATTAAAATGGACAGCAAATACTTACTGTAGTCTATAAAAGAGAAAGTTTATAGATCTTACAAAGATTCCTATTAAGACTATTTAAAAAGTTAATCACAATTAATTGCACTGTTAAGCAATAATAGAAAACCATTTAAATATTTTGGATACTTTCTACATTTTCAAACATGTTTAATTCAGTTACAAAACAATTAGCAACACTAATAAATTAGACTAAGTAATAGCAACAGGTGCTAGAAACGAACCTCTGTAAATGGTCTGCCAATTCTATGCAATGTTACTTTGGAAGCCATTACTATCTGGCAACCACAAGTGTGCAGTGCTAATTTCATATTTATTTTTATCACAAATATTTGCACTGTAAAAAACAAAAGACTCAATTCACTTCAGTCCTGTAGTGAAATCTCGATCACAAAAATGAACTTACAAATGGAGAATTATCTAGGAAAATAACTGCATTCAGAAATAAAAAATGTAGAACTTTAAAGCCTACAGTGTACTCATTCCTACTTCTTGTTCAGCCAGTTGCTCAAATTTGTTTGCATTTACAGGAGATAATGCTGCCCACTTCTTGTTTACAATAATATCACCTATGCAGTTACATAATAAAACAATTATAAGTTGCACTTTCAAGAAAAACAGCTTGCTCTGCAGTACTTGTATAAAGTGAACTGCAAAATACTGTCTTATTTTTAAGTGCAAAATTTTGTAATAAAATATTAATTGAGCACTTTATATTTTATATTGTAATTGAAATCAGTGTATTTGAAAATGTAGAACATCCAAAAATATGTAATAAATTTCAATCAGAATTCCACTGTTTAACAGTTTGATTAAAACCTGAAGATTAATTTTAAATCAGGATTAATTTTTGAGGTAATCATGCATGAATAATTGGCAGACATATCTTATAATTTTTGTTTTAAAATCTAATATACCATATTTATAGAGCCTCGTAAGATGTTTCTATCAGTAAGAAAAATAGCAATTTGTTTTATATTTGAATCTCTTTCTAGCACAGTATTTGTATGATCACAAATAAAAATACCACTTAAAAGCAATGCACATAACAACAATAGAAGCACTAGTAAGACAGACTTCTAAGTAACAGCAACAGGTGCCAGAAAAGAACCTCTATAAATGGTCTGCCAGTTCCATGCAATTTTACTTTTGAAGCCATTACTTTCTGGCAGCCTACCAAACTGAATTAAATACCTTAACCCTATAAAGAAACAGTGTAAGAATAAATCTTGAGAGAAATACATTTTCTATGTAACGAAGCTATGAATTTTCGCTTCTACAATTCAAGAAATGTATGCATATTCTGACAGATTTAAAACCAAATTTAAGTAATTAAAATTCAGGATGAAATGTTTTAGCCACAGAAAATTATTTTCTATTTTACTACAGATGGTCAGAACATACAACTATTTTAAATGATCATTTCCTATATTAAGTTCTGCTCCTGGTATTTCTAAGCTATCCAGTAAGAATACCACCAACGAAATAATATGAAATCAAGGTCAGAGGGAAACTCTATAAAAGGTTCATTTCAAAATAGGAAAAATGCGCAGAAATAAACCAAAAACAGGAGGTGCAAGATTCTGTACCTCTTGGGCTTCACTTTCATTTTATGGGAAAAACAAAATTTTTGGTGATGTGATTCAGCTTTTCCTCTTTGTGCCTGCCATTTCCCCAGTACTTAAAGCAGACTTTTCAAGAAGCAGCATGAATACATGGTGGTTTTACTAGACAGGAAAAATTCTACATTCCCTGCCGCTGTCATCTCTCTCTCTCCATCTCCTCCCCACCAACATGATGCACAGCTTCAGGAATGCCTAGCAATGACAGTGCATCTACTGAGACTGAAGATCCCTAATGACACAGTGTGCAATGTTTTCTGGGGGATAAAATGTTTGTGAATCTACAGAGTATGCAAGAGTCGGTACAATCCAACAGCTTGAATTATACTTTGCATCTGGAACAGCTAACACAGCATTCTCCGACCATCAGGCTCAATGGACAGATTCCAAACTGTTTGGAAAGGCTCCCTGTGCCACAGCCTTTTCTTTCGCTGCCTGCTCCACTTCCGGCATGAAGTTCCACTTTCTCAAAACACAGACATTGAATGCCACTTCCTTACTGCCCAGATCCCTGTCTGACTGGGCACTATTCAGCTGTTCACAGCCAACTCTGGGGGGTACTCTGGTTACATTCTTAATGTTTGCTATAAATACCACCACACCAGAGACAAAAATCAAACCATTTTAAAAACACAGCCTGCTTATAGATGGTCCTCTGGGTGTGCAAAAGCCTACATTTCTGATGTATAATGTAGTAAATCCTCTCCTGATACATCACTGCCAAAGGGGCATAAGCTCTTCCTGTTAGAACCTACTCAAGGGAATGTTAAGCTTCAACTTCTGTTGTTAGAATACAGACTAACATGGCTACCTCTCTGTTACTCTCCCTCATTTTGTAAATCTACCGCATATTTTCTAAACCTAGGTCATCTTATGCTTTCATAACTACAATTTCTCCCCACCCTGCAGTCTATTTAAAATACCATTGCTGAAATCATCTCTCGCTACCTTGACACTGTAATACACGTTGTAATCTTGAACCTCTTCCCTGGCTTCTTGCCTTTTACTACCAATTGAAAGTGCTAATCCTCACTTTTAAAGCCTTATGTAATTTCATCACCACCTTTTTCTGTTTTTATTTCCTCTCAATGGTGACCTCTTCATCTCTCTATTGTCTCCTCTATCCAGTTAAACTCATGCCTTCTAATCACAGTGTCCCTGTGCTTGGAACATTCTCATACATCTTCAGTGTCTTCTTCCCACCTTCAAACCTATTTAGCCCATGAATGTGTCCTGCACTGATCTTCCCCTTGATTCTACCATGCCTTGTTTCCATGCATTGCTATCCCATGTTCTGTCATTTGTGTTGAACTGCACAAGCCTCAGTACAGACCAGGTCTCACTATGGCACATCTATGGCATAACAAATGGATCAGAGCAGTCAACCTTAAACATCCCCTGAGCTGAATGCAAAAACAGTAAGTTACAGTTTGTGTGTGTGCACATGTAAAATAACTCCTTTACACAAGAGGTAGAGGAACTAGACTTCTGCCCTGGACTAATGCATAAACTCAAAAAATACAAAAATATTTGTAATCCCAGCTCTTTCATTCATCCATTTAAATTAACACTCAAATAACAGGACTTCTTTCTATGCATCCCTTTTGAATCCAATAGCAAGGAAAGATGGAGTATCTACCTCTTCTTTACTACCACTTTCCTATTCAGGGTTGGCACCGTAGTAAATACCTACTACCCAACATTTTCTATATGTGCACCCTGGATTCCACCCCACCATTTCACAGCTAGGAGCCCAATGAAGAATCTGCCAAATTAAGAACATCCACTATATTACACATTTAAAATCTATGCACAAAAGACTAGAGTTTGGTTCAAAAGCTAAGAAACTGTTATACAAGTGCTCACCTTGTGAGTGATGGAACTTACAGCATCAAAAGGCATTATGAGGCAACATAACAAATGCATCAAGAGTAGCTCTTACCTTCACCTCCCTCTGGAGCATAGGAGGCTGTAATAATGTCAATATCAGCACAATTCATCACAATTTGATTGGTTGCCTGTCTCACCTGCAAAAGAAGTTCTATCAGCAAGTGGCATGAAAGGCTCCTACACACCCCCATTTAATTCTGTCTTGCTTAGTATTTATTTTGTATCAATGTTTAATTTGACATCACCTCATATGAAAATAGATGAAATACTGCAATGAAGTAGCTACTAAGAAAATATACCACAGTATCTTTTTCTTCTTTAAAATCATTTACTAAAACATTAACATTTACATTACATTCAGACCATTTCAATTTATTATTGCTGAGATTATAAATTTTGGGGAGCAGGGATTTGTATTAAATGTGTAAAGCAACCTAGCATAATGAGGCTCTGGTCCTTTACAGGGGTTTCTAAGCACTACGCTCATATGAATATTAAATACTTAGGAGAACCTAGAGATCTTCCCCACTAGCAATGAGCAATAATGGATTACAGTAAAAATTGATAGTATAACTAATGAAGATGAGCTCAAAACACCTTACACTGCCAACACTTTAAAAATTTCACAAGAAATTCATAGCACAGGAAAATCTGCTATAAGGGCAGCCTTTAGATTCTAATAAAAAGTCCTCTGACAACATGTGAGTTCAGACACTTTGTTTTAGTTGTAAAATGGCTGGAGTGCCTCATTTATCCAACATCTCACTTGGATGCAAGAGCTTGAATAGAGATGCCTGAATTAAATATCACCCCAATAACAAAGTGAGTAAAATTCTGGAAAGAAAACTGGAAATTTTTAGCAACTGCTACCCCACGCACCACCCCCAATGTGGCTAGTAACAGATTATTCAGAAGAAAGCTTACAGAACTCCATGACAAAAAAAAAAAAAATACACGGAATTTCTATTGAGGTGGTTTCGTCCTAATTAAAAGTAGTTAGAAATTGACTTACTCTCAAGACGAAAGGGGATAACATTCTTTATACCCTTTATCCTAAGTGGCATAAGTATAAACATTTTAACAAATATATAATTATTCTGTGAATACTACAAACCTCTACTTCAAATATTACAGCAGCGTGCTCACAGAATTGTGTATTGTATAAAGAGATTTTAACGTGTCTTTCACTGGGCATAAAATAACCCAACCATGTTACCTAGTAAACTGAAAGTGGTAACAAAGTATGAGGAAAATATTTCCATCAGCGGAAACTAAACAAACAACAGCTAAAGTGATATGATTTAGACCTGGCAAAATTCTGAATTTATGAGCTAATGTTTTCTACACAGCATAAAACTCAGGAGATTTCACATCCCCTCACATAAGCATGACCTTCAAAACCAAATGCAGTTTATATCATGGTATATAATGACATAGTATACTTGGCCCTGCTGTGAGGGCAGGGGCCTAAACCTGATGACCTCTTTAGGTCCCTTCCAGTTCCCCTGTTCTATGATTCTATGAGGTTGTGAAAGGTAATTTCTTACTTAGGTTTAAAAAAAAAATCATCATCATCATCATCATCAATGGCAGTCAATCTGGATTTCAGAAAAAAAACTAAAAGGCATGAAAACTTTTTTCTAAATGGTACTTAATTGGAAGACCCTTATTATTCATTTACTACCCCAAATTCCTCAGCTATTTGAGATCCTAAAATCAGAATGATACATGAAAGAGTTGCCCAAAGTCCACAAAATACTAAAGTTAATAACAAGTCTTTGGATTTAAAAGCTCTGAATAGTCTTGAGCACATAGAAGTGTCTTCATTAGAACAAAGTGCTGACAATATAAGAGAAATTAGAATTGACTGGAAATAACTTCATAGTCAAATCTTTGTGAGGATGCACTATTTTTAGATTTCCCTTGCCAACTACAAACTCCAGTCAGTCAAAGGATGCAAAGTGCTGAAAAATATTTATAGGAATCAGGTTAACCATTAACACCTGAAATGTTTAATCTCCGCCAGCAGGTGCCCCCACCCCAACACACACACACACACACACACACAAAACTATCAGGGAAATCAGCAAATGAATATGACTATGCATGAAGAATTATGGAGTATACTTGCAATGCTATAATTATACGGCACAGTTAAAATAATCTTTCAACAGGAAAGCAGGTTGTCATCTTAAGTGCATCCCCACTTTCTATTAAAAGTAAGTAGGAATCAGCTAAATCTTTAACCAATCTTCAACAATCCTTAAATACAAGGCAGAACGAAAATAAAATCTCAGCAAAACACTCAGAACACTTCTACTTTACCAAAACCTAAATCTTAAACAGACCTTCATGGTGCCTTGTGGACAGTGACTTTAATAAAAGCTATGTATTTAAGTTAATACTTAGAAAACCATTTATAAGTTTGAAAACTTTGTTTTATGCAGGACAATTATTTAGCTCAGTCTGCATGAATACAAGCAAGTTAATCAGTAAAAAGTACTCTTGATGAATGCAGTATATTCATTTTCAAGATTATAAATATACGAAGTGTCACCCTTGCTCCACACAGTTGCACACCATAATTATGATGCCCTTCAAACAGATCAGGCTGATCAAGGAGATTCGGCACAAGAAAAAGATGGAGAGAAGAGAAGTAGTTACCTTACAGCCTCTAAGCAAAAGAAGAACACTTGTAACAAAAGTGAGATGAGATGGGTGTCAGTGTTCAACTACCCACTAGATCCCTCTGAACAAAGCAACAGTCTGTTCAGTATCTTGCTTCTGGCTATAGCCTAATAATAGGGAAAAGTGAAGCCCTGCCCAGTCTCCCCACCTTCCCCTGCCCGCCGCCTTCCATAGAAACAAACCAACTACGATTATTTCTCTGGAGAAGAAAATTCTATTAATGTTGCTTTCCCACTTTACTGTTGCTAACTTGCTGATGTCCTAGATATATCAACCATTTGACGTCTCAGAGGAAAACTTGTTTTTCTGTGTTCTCAGTGGAAGAGTAGTTATAATTGTTCTACTGAACTCTGAGCCAGTTCAACTTTAGCTCTTCTAATACTAGTAAAAAAATAAAAACAAAAAGCAGTCAAGTAGCACTTTAAAGACCAGCAAAATAGTTTATTTTGTTATTTTGCTAGTCTTTAAAGTGCTACTTGACTGCTTTTTGTTTTGATAGTGTATAGACTAGCACGGCTTCCTCTCTGTAAAAAAATAACTTTTCGTAAACTTTCCTTCAGGGACTAATTTCATCATGGTGTACTTCTCTTAACAGGAGTGAGTATCTACTTGCTCATATATGCACCCACAATTAATTTGGAGGGGTTTACAGATTTCACTCTCAAGAAAGGATGCAGAGGTTAAGCTTAACTGAAATGTTACTTTTCATTGTCCAGTTTAGCCATTGCAAAGATCAGAAAGTTTAGAGCAGTGGTTAGATTAAGGTTTACTGCAGTCTACAACCCACTTTGGTTCTCAAAACATATTCTCACACCCGTGAACAAAAATCAAAAATGGAGATTGGGGGGCTATACACTTTTAAATGTATATTAAATTTATTTTAAATAGTTTTGTTATTACTCGCCACAAATAGTAGTACAGTAGCCAATATGCAAGTACTACTCAGAGATGTTGCGGAATTCTGCTGTGGAAGTAAACTGTAACCGACACACTGACAGTTAGCGGCTAACTGAATTCAAACAATGCCACTGCACTGCCACATCATCCGCGCATGCGTCAAGAAATAACCCGCAATATGGCAGTACACTGTATTTTGTAGTGAGATAACTTCACTACAACTAGCTTAAACTTTAAAATAATTTTGTTTGCATATGACTGTAACAGTTAAAAATTTATAATTTTAATATATACATAGGTTTGATGAAACAAAGTAGTTGTACTTAAGTGCCTGTGCTTAGTTCATGTATTCAATGATTTACCGTCTAAAAAAATCTGGCATGTCTCACACCCCCAGAAAGAGCATCACACACCCCCATGCGCCCCAGGTTAAGACCCACTGGTTAGAGGTTATAAACCAGCAGCAATTTAAAATAAAAAGTTCATGCCACTACAAAAATAACCAGTTTCACTAGAACAGACACGTACTAGACGTATCAGGCACCTCATTCAGAAATGAGAAGGGGAAAGGTTAATGCTCTGGCTATCATTCATATCAAACTACTTTAGCACAAAGAAGCATGATATTGACCAGATCAAGCTCTTGAGGCTAAGGGAAGAAAGGCAGTGAATTTGTAGACAATTATAACACACAGGCACACAGTAATTTAACCAGTAAGAAAGGTTAGCTCATGGAATCCTTTTATAGTTTCCATTACATAATAATCAATAAAAGTCTGAACTGCACTTACTGGATGTTTACTCTGCCAACCAAAATTTTCCAAATGCATCCAAAGCTTTGAAAGCCAAGCCACGCCACAATTCATTACAAAGGGGAAAATAGACCGTATGGCACAATTTCACACTGACAATGTCTTTTTATCATTTGATTCAGATTTATTTCAAAGATCAAAGAGCAATTAGGATTTTCCCCCATGTGCTTTTCTACAATTCCATCACTAAGGCCTCCTAGTGTTCAGATAAAATTTAACACAGATGTGTCCCTGCTTAACATATTAATGGGGGGGGGGCCCTCAAGGAAATAGTAAATTACAAGCTACCTCTCCTCAACCACGATTCTGAAAGTCAGAAACCTGCAAACAAACACTTTCATAACTGCTCCAAATACAAGCTGTAGATGCTCAGAAATTTTAATTAGGTGCTGCAGGAGAAGAGTAGAGAGGAAAAAAAACTCTTTAGGATTGCTGTACTATTTACAGCATTAAAAAAACAGGACATCTTGTGAGTTCCAGTGGCATATGAATCCACATGAACTTCAGTCTCATGGTTTATGCATTAGAAGCCCCTTTTTTAATATCATTAAGATCTTAGCTTGTAATATCTTTGGTGTATGAACTCACTCTGCATACTGTACAGTTTGTCACACATGATAAAATAAACCTTGTAATTTAAAGTTGTCCAATAGTTATTCTAAATGTAACATTCCAAGAAACATGCACTCAGTCCTCAGAGCCTGTCAAATGTTTGATTGTTTTACTCCCCAAAAATATGAAAACAAAGCTAGCTTAGTGACTAATAAGTAAAAAAAGATCCTGCTCAGAACTGAAAAATCAATCCCATTAAATACAGAATGCAAACACAGTATTGGTCTGATATAAAAAGCTATTTTGTGTTTCAAACAGTATTTGATTCTATTCTATTCTACAGCATTCACATGCTTCAGAAATGTTATGTTTACACAGTCCCTATGCTCGTAGCTCTTTAATGCATCACAAAGGCTCAGCTTTTAGTGCAATGAATTACAGCATTGCATAGAACTGAGAATTAGGGATTTTGGCCAGTTTTGAAAAGCCGGGGGAATACAAAGAGCAATAGCAAGGACCCTAATAGTGAAATACAAATACGTTTAAACTTAGTGCATTAATGCAGATCTGAGTTTGAAGATTAAAGCTAAGTACTTCAAATGCAAACTGCTATACTGGATGCAGACTCTAAAAGACTTGCCAGATGGTCTACACACACTGTATGCATAAAGCTGTACCTTCAGAGTCTTAGACTTTGTCTACACCAACATTTTACTGCGCTGCAACTTTCTCACTCTGGGGCTATGTCTACACTAGCCAAAAACTTCTTCGAAATGGCCATGCAAATGGCCATTTCGAAGTTTACTAATGAAGTGCTGAAATACATATTCAGCGCCTCATTAGCATGTGGGCGGCCACGACACTTCGAAATTGACGTGCTTCACCGCCGCACGGCTCATCCAGACGGGGCTCCTTTTCGAAAGGACCCCGGCTACTTCGAAGTCCCCTTATTCTTATGAGCAGATGGGAATAAGGGGACTTCGAAGTAGCTGGGGTCCTTTCAAAAAGGAGCCCCGTTGGGACAAGCCGCGTCACTTTCGAAGTGCCGCGGCCGCCCACATGCTAATGAGGCACTGAATATGTATTTCAGCGCTTCATTAGTAAACTTCGAAATGGCCATTTACATGGCCATTTCGAAGTTTGGGGCTAGTGTAGACACGGCCTTTGACGAAGAAGGTACTTCTTGTGCAGTCAGTAAGACTTTTGCTGGAAATTTATATACAGCAAAACTGAACTACCATGAGCTGAGGTACCTCCCAATTCTAGTATTTTATGATATTCTCCTTGCTTAATATAATGGCATACAATTTCCAGTATGTTCAAATCAATTGAATCATGTTGCCCAAATCTGTCTAAATCTCTGAGGTGCTACACCCTTAACTAGACAAGTAATTGTTCAGAGGCACCACAGCATTACAAACTTTATAAGATTAAAACAGAAGTTGAATGTTAGGAATAGGCTGATTAGTTTTGCTGATAGCTAACAGGTTTGCCTTTTCAATTTGATACTGAAAAACAGTATGTTGGTATAACCCCTCTTTGTTCATGGTCAAGAATTGAGCCTTTTGGGAATGGAAACGAAACGGACTTCAATTGACTTAGACAACTGAGTAATAACTGCTAAGAGTTGATTGCTAGATCCTTATAAACAGTTACAACTGGAGACTTTCATTAACTGAATACTTGACTCTTTAGCTGTTCATTTTTTTCCTAAATAACTATTAATTGTGCTTATTTCAAACAGTTCACAAAAAGATACTTGAAAAAGTTTGTATTATTGAGAGGAAGTAGTGTTACTAGACTTAAAGAACCAGGAACTAGACCCTCCTTAATTTCAATTCTAGCTCTACTACTGACACTCTAGGGCTACGTCTACACGTGCACGCTACATCGAAATAGCTAATTTCGAAGTAGCAACATCGAAATAGGCTATTTCGATGAATAACGTCTACACGTCCTCCAGGGCCGGCAACGTCGATGTTCAACTTCGACGTTGCTCAGCCCAACATCGAAATAGGCGCAGCGAGGGAACGTCTACACGCCAAAGTAGCACACATCGAAATAAGGGAGCCAGGCACAGCTGCAGACAGGGTCACGGGGCGGACTCAACAGCAAGTCGCTCCCTTAAAGGGCCCCTCCCAGACACACTTTCATTAAACAGTGCAAGATACACAGAGCCAACAACTAGTTGCAGACCCTGTATATGCAGCAGGGACCCCCAGCTGCAGCAGCAGCAGCCAGAAGCCCTGGGCTAAGGGCTGCTGCACACGGTGACCACAGAGCCCCTCAAGGGCTGGAGAGAGAGTATCTCTCAACCCCCCAGCTGATGGCCGCCATGGAGGACCCCGCTATTTCGATGTTGCGGGACGCGGATCGTCTACACGTCCCTACTTCGATGTTGAACGTCGAAGTAGGGCACTATTCCCATCCCCTCATGGGGTTAGCGACTTCGACGTCTCGCCGCCTAACGTCAATTTCAACTTCGAAATAGCGCCCGACGCGTGTAGACATGACGGGCGCTATTTCGAAGTTGGTGCCGCTACTTCGAAGTAGCGTGCACGTGTAGACGCAGCCTAGGTGTGTCTACACTGCAACTGGTCCAGCAGCTGGCCCATAGCAGCTGACTCCAGCTCCTGGGATTCATTCAAACTATGGGGCTATGAAGCTGTGGTACAGATATTCAGGTCCAGGCTGGAGCCCAGACTCTGGGATCCTCCAAGATGGGTCTACACCATGTGCGTACCACAAATTAAACAGACCCTTAGAACCAGCTGGCATGGAACAGCCTTGGATGCATAAATGAAGTGCAGACTTCAGGAGCATCAGTTAACCGAGGTGTCAGGAACCAAAATAGCATGAAAAGACTGTTTTTTTTTTTAATTCAAATTTGGTAAAAACTCAGTAATTCAAGAGCTGCAATGTATGTGGCTATGGGATGGTACTTAATGTCAAAACATACTTTTTGCAAGCCTTATTTTAAGAACAGCACACACACAATTTGTAATGCAATATGTTTACTGTAGGATATTCACAAACTTTATACATATTCTCTCTCTTCACATTTTACATGTGTTTATACTACCATTTTCCTGACTTTCACTCCCAAACCCACTTTAATTATGCCAATTTTACTTCATATTTAATGTCAGTTTTCTTTCTTGAAATGTGTGTTGCCCATCACAGCAGGAATGCCGTAAGCTCTCTCTTCCTTTTCAAAATCAAGTCTTTATTTGCAACATGATCAAAACACAGATACAGTATCATATCCCCCAATCCACTGCACATATTAAACAGGGAGTTATCCAATGTTTCAAGATCACATATCATTTGCTATTTGGATATAAGTTGTTCAGTGTTGGGCTTTTAGATGTTCGCTGCTTATCAAAAATAATCAGGAGAGTTTTTTTCCCCCCCACTTTGCAATCAGTGTCAGGAACCACAAAGAAATCCTTGAAGAGCTGCATGTGGCTCTGGAGCCACAGGCTGCAGACCCCCGAGTTAGCCCATCTTCTCCATCTGTAAAATGGAGGATAGCAAATGAACTACCTCCCGGGATGCTTTTAAGGATCTGTAAATTGGGATATAACATAGAGATGTAAAACACTATTTAATTAGTTAATCAATTAAATGTTAAGTTTAACCAGTTAGCAAATTAATCGGGTGAGGGCTGCTGGGGGGCCTCCACTGTCCATGGTGGGCCCCCTGGGGCTGAAACAGCCCCTTGCCCACAGTGGGCCTGGAATTGCTCCAGCCCTCACCACTTAACTGTAATCTGTCTGTTCAGGGTGAAGGTTACTGGTTAACCATTAACATCCCTAATATAACCTTTGAATAACATGAACTGTCAGTTTATATGACTATTATGGAACTGTAGAGACTTCTAAATTATATGATTAATGTAAATGCTAAATTTTAGAATTTCAAATAGCCAAACAGGAAACTTACAGCTCTGTCTCTGCCCTGAAAAACACATTAGTTTCACACAGCTATAAATCTGATCTTTATCCAGAGCCAGATCATACCATAGTAGTTTCTTGATAAGTAAGTAAATAAACAAAACTAAGGAGGGCCAAGTTTTCTGACATATGAAAACTAACAATGAAGTGCCAAAATTGAAAACTAGTAATAAGTATTGGTAATTCTCAACACCAAAATCACATGATTTGCTTCAAGATTTTAGCACAACATCTCACCTACTGAATCATAAAGGGCTTGTCTACACTTGGCCTCAGCTTTGAAGGGGTGTGGTAATCAGGGCTGCAGGAGATTACTAATGAAGTGCTGCGGTGAATACGCAGCACTTCATTACGCTAATTTTCCCCCGTGGCAACTTCGAAGCGTCAAACTTTCAAGTACTGGCATGCACGTAGCCCCTAAAGGGACTTCGAAGTAGCGCGGACACTTCGAAGCACCCATGGCTACACACATGCCAGCATTTCGAAGTTTGACACTTTGAAGTTGCCGCTGAGGAAGATTAGCCTAACGAAGTACTGCATATTCACCAGAGCACTTTCTTAGTAGTCTCCTGCACCCCTGATTTCCATGCCCTGTTTGAAGTTGGGGTCAAATGTAGACCCAGCCAAAAGGTTTTGCTCTCTGATGCTGACAAGAAAGTACACTGCATAAGCATAACATTTACTTCTGTTAAGTCAATAACAAGCTTTCTATCAATCAGTTTACATGACTAGAAGTTTGCAAAAACCTGGAGTCCGAAAGCCAGGGCTTCAAATGCAATACTTATTTGAGCCTCAAATGCTCAGGGCAGAAGCATCACCAACAGAAATAGCATGCAAAAGCCAGCAAATCCTTACCGTAAATAATAATCATTATGGCCAAGACTGACTGGATGCTGACCTTTAATCTGACACTTAAAAGAATAGTTGAATTATATATTTTACTGATTTTCCAGCTCACTATTGATGATACCTAATGGCAGAAAACAGGACACTTGATGTACACATTAGCAAAACTTTCATAAACAAACAGATAACTCATGATTCATCTGGGTGTAAATGTTATACACTATTCACCCTCCAGGTTAGAAAGTATTTCTCTTTAACCCCCCCCTTCACACAAATTACTGACTTCTCAGCCACTCCCACTACTGGGGTTGTTGTTAATAAATCCTGGTACTGGCACTTCAGAAGATGGTGACGAGGGTCCAGTTATCACTCAATCCAAATAATTTGGAAGACTGAAAACCCATAATATGTGGATATGTATCAAATCAGTTATAAATTGGTGCCTACGCAAAGATCTAGGATTCTCAGAAAATGAGTAGGTATATTTTCAAAATGTTCCCATTAGTTAACAATTTTTCTTCTCTTGAAAAATATTGATCAATACGCTCTGAACTGTACCCTCACTGCACCTCAGGGGAATAACAAGCCCATGAAATACAAGCTCACTGAAGGCCTTCAAAATTCCAAAGCCAGACCTAAGAACCTAGTGGCAACACCTCTGGAGCACTTGAGCTAAAAGAGAACCACCAAATATAGAATTTCAGTATTTCTTCCAGATGTTGTCAATTTACTCATTACTGGTCATCTTCCTGCCAAGTCACAAGATTAACTATCATTCATAGCCTTTCACCCACCTCTAATCTACACAGACACTACCAGAGTGAAGCACAGTCTTCCCGCCTTGCCGTAATTTATATTTAACAATCTTATTACTCACACAGGATCACAAGCAAGATTTTACTCCCTTTATGACTAAGGTATTCACAATCTTCCTCAAATATTTTTCATTCTCTGCTCATTCAAACTGTGCCAGCTAGAAAGAAGGCCTAGCAAGAACCAAGAAAAGTTGCATAAATTTAAAACAAATGTCAGAGCTGAAATCCTGAGTCCGATGAAGATATTACTTTTCAGAGAAAGTGAGAGAGTCAGAGTTTTGGGTTGTTTACATATTTTACTGGTAGGGTAGCCTCTTGTTTCACTGACACCCCTGCTTTGCTTGATATTGAGGCCCACAGAACCTTCCAATGTGGCATTAACCAAGAGGAAAATAAGAATTTAATATTACATATAAACACTTTCAAACAAATAACTCCAAGCCTGTTCACAGTGGCCGTGGCTACACTAGCACCCACCTTTCGAAATGGGGATGCTAATGAGCCACTTCTGCAGATACTAAGGAGGCACTACCAGGCATATGCAGCACCTTATTAGCATAATGGCGGCCGCACATGTTTCGAAAGTGCCACTTTCAAAATGCACGCCACCGGTGCAGACAGGCCTTTCAAAAGGACCCCCGGACTTCAACAGCCCCTTCTTCCCAAAACCAAACAGGAATGCACGGCAGCGCCTCATTGGCATCCCCCTTTCGAAAGAGGGGTGCTAGTGTAGCCACGGCCAGACTGAATATATACACCACCACTCAAACGCAGCACCTTTTTGGACTGGAAGGCAAAAGCAAGCCATATTCCACAGCTGGCATAGGGCAAGAATACAGCCTGTGGCTACCCCCAACACACAAGAACAGCAACAGTGGGTTAGATCAAAGGTCCCTCTAGCCTGTTATCCTGTCTTATGACAATGGATGTGCCAGATGCCTCAAACAAAACAGATCAATCAATTATCAAACACCATACTGTCATCCAGTCCCAGCACCTGGCCATCAGAGGCTTAGGACAACAAGAGGGTGGGTTTGCATCCCTGACCACCTTGACTAAAATCTATCCTCCAGGAATGTATCTAATTTTTATTTTAAACCAGTTATACCTTTGGGTTTCAAAACATGCCCTGGCAACAAGTTCCGCAAGTTGACTGTGCCATGTGTGAAAAAGTTTCATTTGTTTTAAACGTGCTGATTAATTTAATTGGGTGACCCAAGTAAATAACACTTCCTTACTCAATTTCTCCATATTATTTCATAGATCTCTATCATAGTGCATCTCAGCTGTCTCTTTTCCAAGCCAAATAGCGTCACTCTTTTTAATCTCTCCTCATATGGATGTTGTTCCACACCTTTAACCATTTTTGTTGCCCTTCACTGCACTGTTTCCAGTTCTAAAGCATCTTTTTTACTTGGGGGGCGGGGGGACCAGAATGACATGAACTATCCAAGATATGGGCATCATGTTGATTAATATAATGACATTATGATATTTCCTGTCATTCTCCATAAGTAATGGCTCCTGGTAGCTTTTTTGACTTCCACAAAACACTAAGCAGAATGTTTCAAAGAAGTATTCACAGTGATTTCAAAATCTCCTTGAGTGGTAATACTTAACAGGCCCTTATATCATGTAGTATGCATAGGCTGGATTATATTTTCCAATGCACATTACTCCCCATTTATCAACAATTAATTTCATCTACTCTCTTGTTGCCCATCACCCAGTTTTGGGAGATCCCTTTAACTCTTCACTCTGCTTTTGACTCAACTACCTTGAGTAACTGGGTGTCATTTGCAAACTCTAAACTCTTCCATCACACTCTTTATCCTTTTCATTTATTTATGAATATGGTGAACAACACTGGTCCCAATACAGACCCTTGGGGCACACCACTATTTACCTCCCTTGATTGTGAAAACTGACCATTAACCTCTACCTATCCTTTGTTTTTGCTCTTTTAATTGGTTACTGATCCATGAAAGGACCTCTCCTTTTATCTCACCCAGCACCCTCCACCTCCGTATAAGAACCTTTGCAGAACGATGATGATCAAAGTCTTTCAGAAGAGTCCAAATATGCTATATCCACCCTTGTCTGTTGACCCTACCTCCCAAAGAATTCTAATAGATTAGTAAGGGTTGATTTTCCTTTACAAAAGTCATGTTGACAGTTCCCCAAGAAACCGTGTTTCTTTACTACACTGTCAACCAATTTATCTAGTACCAGTACTACCATCATCCTCAATGTTTAATACGCACACCAGAAAAACAGCAGAGCTTAGATTCTTTGAATCCGAAAGGAAACAAACATTTGGGAGAAAAACAGGAAAGGGGGAGGAAAACAGCCAAGAAGCACAGGGGTGAGGAGACAACAGCAAATGGTGGGCAACAGACCCCCATGGTGGAAAACTGAGATTGATCTTCACGCACAAGCTCTAAAGTGCGCCCTCCCTGAATCCCCCAACCACCCCCCCACAGGATAAAAGCACTCCCCCAAACTCCCCCTCTACCCTAGGGCTCCCTTGGGAGAAGACAGCTCCCCCGACCCCCCTCCTCCCCAGAGACCCCTGGGGTAGGAGCCCTCCCCCAACCCCCCTCCTCCACACAGGCCCCCCAGGGTAGGAGCCCTCCCCCAACCCCCCCCCACAGCCCCCCCGGAGCAGGAGCGCTCCCCAACCCCCCTCCTCCATACAGGCCCCCTGGGGTCAGAGCGCTCCCCCAACCTCCTTCCTCAACCCCCCCCCCGGGGTAGGCGGCCTCCCCCGAGACCCAAGGGCTCCTCAGTCGCGAGGAGCGGGCAGGGCGGGGTCCCAGCTCCCCCCCCAGGCCCGGCCCAGCACCTGCACGGCCGCCTCCAGTTTGCCCTCGAAGGTGAAGTCGATGAGGTCGGGCTTGAGGCAGAGCCCGTAGTTGAGCGGGGACACCTCGGCCGGCAGCCGCTCGAAGGGCCGCTTCTCCGGCATGGCGGGGCGGGGGGCGGCGGCCTGAGGCAGCGGGGACCCAGCGAGCGCGCCGCGCTCTGCGCCCGGCCAGGGAGCGACGCACGGAGCGGAGCGGAGCGGAGCGGAGGGGGCGGGGCGGGGCGGGGCGGCGCGGCGCGTTCCCGAACGGGCGTCCGTGGCGGGAGGCGGGGGCGGGGGCGGAGAGGCGCTTGGACGTTGCGTGCGCGGGAGGGCGCCACGCGCCGCGGCCTGACGAGAGCGCGCGCGCTCCCGTTTGCGTGAGAAGCGCGCGCGCTCTCTGTGTGCTCCTCCTCGCGCAAGCGCCTGAGGAGAGGAGGCGGGGCTAGGTAGTGGGGGGGGTGGCGCACAGACTATGTCGGCTTCCCCTCCCCCTAAGGGGGCAGGGTGGGGATCCCGTGTCTGGCACCTCCACCCCCTCCCACTTCTAGAGCCAGCCCTGCCACCCCCGATCTAGTACCCCAGCTCCTCCCACTTCTAGAGCCAGCCCTGCCACCCCCGATCTCGTACCCCAGCTCCTCCAGCCCCACCTAGAACTCCAGCCCCTCCCACTTCTAGAGCCAGCCCTGCCACCCCCGATCTCGTACCCCAGCTCCTTCCACTTCTAGAGCCAGCCCTGCCACCCCTAATCTAGTACCCCAGCTCCTTCTAGAGCCAGCCCTGCCACCCCCGATCTAGTACCCCAGCTCCTCCAGCCCCACCTAGAACTCCAGCCCCTCCCACTTCTAGAGCGAGACCCTCCACCCCATCTAGAACCAGCCCTGCCACCCATCTACTACCCCAGAACCCAGCACCTCCTCCCATGCCATCTGGGCCACCATGGCATCCCCTGGGGCAGCGACAGGCGAGCAACAGGCCCTCCTTCATCTCCGTGGGCGGCAAGATTGTCGTAACTAAGACGGTCTCGGGGGAACTGTGGCACCTAGGCTTTCCAGAGCATGCTGACTGAATCAGCAGCTGCTGTGGTCCGATGCTGAGGGAGCACACAGCTCTCACAGTCTATGTTGTGTGTAATCGGCACCTATCACACTACACGTAACCTGGCTTTGTAGGCCCTTCACTTTCATAGCAGTAGAAGTTAAAAACACCATGCGGAGGGAAACCAGCAGAATCTGGTGACCCACATGCAGGCACCAGTGTGACGGTGGGGCCGTCTTGGGGGCCTCATGCAGAACCGCAATGGGCCATATGCAGACTGTGGGGCTCAGGCTGCTCACCACTGCTCTGAGGCATTTCCCCCATCAGCAGCCCCTCGTCCTTCTAGCACCCTAGCATCCCAGGAACATCCCAAGGGGTCATCTGTAACTGCACCCCACCACAGGGGCACAGCATGTGTGGTAATAGGCACAGCTGCGTGCTCTGTACGCTAATATTGATTTTACATGTGTTCTAGGTGTGGTGGTCGGAGAATAGACAACTAGTCTGTTATTTTATGTTTGCTTGTTTTAGGTAAGGGACATAGAGGCACGAAAATCAGCAAAATGAGTCAGAGTGAGGTCCAAAAGATTTTATAGGATCCAAGCAAGCAAAGCAGGAGGCAGAATGTACCAGACAAGACAGTTAAAAAGGCTTAAGATGGAAGACCAAAGACAAGCCTGTGAAAGAGCCTGGGAACTGAAAAAGCTTGAAAAGGAGCTCGACCAGGACAAAAAAGAAGATCTGGCTCAGCAGAAGTGGGTAGTGGGGAGCCTAGAGAGCAAGAAGGTGGATTGGGTGTCAGAGTGGTATGATCAGCATACCAGGGAACACCCAGGGCGACCACACCCCACGCATTCTGTTAAGGTGAACAGGCCTACCTGTCCAGTTTTATGGGCTCAGGCACATCCCCAGTTTGGTAGCTCAGTGTTGGCAATGCTGTTTCATTACCATGATTAATGAGAACTAACCTGAAATAACATAACTTCAGGAACTGAGGATTTGAGAAAAAGACACCAACTGAGGTTAACCAGTGCTCAATGGGAGGAGAGGTAAATTTAGGACCCTTGGCAGATCATTACCATTCAGCTTGGGCTTGCACTGAATCAAGCATCTCTGTTCAACTGAAGAACATGCACGTCTCGTACACTAACCCCACCTTTGTCCCTGCGGTTCCATAACTCATGTTCAGTGATGGGGACAGTCCATTTCCACTGTTCCTCCTAGACAGGTGAGAGTAACTTAAGGTTCAATCATTGGGCCCAGATCTCTTCAATAGATGCACTCAGCATTCACTGCTGACCTGATTAAAATGTCAGCTGTCAAAAAATAAACGGTAAGTATCAAGCTCTTTTGGAATTCTTTTTCCTCCTTTACTTTAAGAGGGTGCACAATACCTTCTGCAGGGAAAGTGATTTGTCGTTAATTTCTTTCTATCCTTGGAAACCACAACTAGGATTTTCAGAACGATTTATTTTAGTTAAAAGTGATATCGCACTGTTTAAAATATAAGTTAGCACAGAGAGAGACAGCACTAATTTGCTGAGACCCAGAGGAGTATACAGCAGGAACTGGGGCACAGAAAAAAGAAGATCTAGAAGCATAATTAAAACCGGCTGATGAACATAGGTTTGTTGGGATTTCATCTTAGTTGCAAGGCCCCGACAACAGATACAGAGACAGAAGAGAATGTCTGGAGGTGTGAATTTTGTTCAAGAAGTTCTCTTTACCTCTGACCACGTGAGCTGCAACTCACCAAAGCTTATGCCCTAATAAATTGGTTAGTCTTTAAGGTGACATCGGACTCTTTGTTGTTTTTGCTGAAACACTAACACAGCTACCTCCCTGAAAATGATCACGCATAAAGAGTTAACACGTATTACAAGAGGAAAGCATGTGAGCCTGTATCTTCACAAAACAAAGCAAGCAGTCCTAATATTGTTAGACTTTAAGGTGCTGCAGGGCTGCTTGCTTTACATATTACAAGAAACCACTTACCATGGAGTGGGTGAGTAACACCTCTGTGGCTATTGGAAAAAAGAGAGACAGAAGATGAAATACCACCCTTACATAAAACACCTAAGCTCAAGTCAGTGAGCCGTAATTGACCCAAAATCTCAGAAGCCATTGTCAATTCATCATTTTATCTGGGGAACGAAACCAATCTCCAGGTTTTTTTGTTTGTTTGCTTTTATTTTGTTTTCCTCTCTTTCTATTGCACCTCAAGGCAACTGGCAAGTGCTGCCTTGAAGGGATGGGAACAGTGGCTCGCAGCTGGAATTTCAGGTATTTAAAAAAAAAACAGGCACAGAGTTGACATTTTTTCTTGGAAACAGATAGATAGGGAAATAACTCAATAGGCTCTTTTACAAGTTCCCCTTGAGCACCAGATGTCTACAGCTGCTGCATTTAAAACCCTGAATTTGCCCTGGTTTTCTCTACACCCCTGTATTTTCATGTATTGTAATACTCCAGATACAGATACCTAATTCTGGTGGATACTTGTCCATCCTTTATTCAGCCAGTCTGGCAATAAGAGCTGCCCAACCCTTTGATCAGTAGACAGCATTGATGATCTGTGTGCATTGCAGCTGCTCCTGAATCAAATCTCCCTATTTGCTGCTGAAAGACTATTTTGTAACTTCCTGCTGCAAACATTCCTCCATGAGTTGGACTGGGAGGGATCTGCATTGGGTGACTGTGATTTCACGACTCTGACATCTCTCACAATGCAATACAGACTGGTCCAGTGCAGGGGTGGACAAAGTGGAGGGCTGGCCTCTTGTGGGGGGCGTGAAATTTCACAAGAGGGATGCTGGTCTTGGAAATCTGCAGGGCCAGGTATAAATAAGCCAGAGCAAGGGTGGGGATAACAAGGTTAGCTCAGTCAGCAAGGGTGAGGCTTACTTTCACGCTTCGCATCAGGAAGCCACTGTCAAGTGACTTTGCTAGAGATACCAGCATTGCCTGCGTGAGTCTCTCCATGAACAGGAGAAGTCTCAGAACAAAGTCACAAGAGCTCCTGCTACACCTCCTTTAGGGCCACTCCACTGGAGGGGGATAGAACACTTCTTCCTCTAGGCCAGAAAGGACACAGCTGGGATGTAGCTATGCCAAGTAGAGGGCTGAAATAGCCCTGGTGATCTCTGGGCTGTAGGGTCATGAATGGCCTGTAATAGCAGGACCGAGTGCCAGTTCCCACCACATGATCTCACAGGGCAGTCACACGTCTAGAGGCTACCACCTAGACAGTCTGTGGAGGCTGAGGGTTTGTCTACACTGGAAAGATCCCCCCCTGCACACACACAACTCCTCATGGCTGCGTAAACCACTAATGAGTGGCACAGAGCCTTGCCTGTGCTGATCCAGAGAATACGAGTTGTTGCAACAACTGCCTGCAGCAGCTTGGCTCTGCAACAGCCGTTTGTGCTTTTCAGCTGTGGTAGTTCATGGTTGGGTCCCCAGGGAGTCGGGCGAGACAGTGGCTGTCACCGGAGTAGAGGTGAAGCTGCAGAGTGAGTTTTTACTGCAGTGTTCGATGACTCCCACCCCTAGCCCCCCACGCACCCCAGCAGTCTGAGCAGAGGACCAGGGAAAGACAAATCCAGGGTTCCACTCCCAGCTCTGACACCTTCAGTGCCTCAGTTTCCCCCTCTGTAAAAAGGAGATGACATTCTTCTCCCAACCACTCGGGGCGTGGGGCCAGGCAGATTAATCTTTTCATGTTTTTGTAAGGTGTCTTGACAATAAAAATCATTGTGGCTGCTCAGATTGTCAAATCCGCCCGGGGGATTTAGTTATACCATTCCCATGGAAATTAAGAGCCATGTGCCTAAATGCCTGAAATGTCTTAGAAAATCTCAGTCACTAAGCATCTTTCCTTACTTCTTATGGCAAGGATTATGTCGTAGGAGCTGCAGCCTTGAAACTGAAAGCAAAACTCTTGTGCCTTGCCGCTCTGTTTCAGTGATCACAGGACCACGCCCTGTGAGAAAAGCCTTCCTCATACTCTTGTTGCTGCTCATCCTCCTCTGGGGGAGTGGAAGCACCAGGGTTCACTCTCATCTTTTTTCATCCATGGACGGAATAATTTTCTTACGTGCACCAAATTGTGTGTGGCTGTGTACCACCCATAGAAACACAGGCTGCCGGCTGTGGGTGCTCTGCTAATCAGCGGGGTTGCACCTGCATCTCTCCTGGGCGACCACTGAAGCGCTCAGCTTCCACGGGCGCGTGGGTGTGTGCTGGTCATAGGAAGGATTTCTGAGACAGCCCTGAGAATGCCAAGCTCTGGGCAACTTCCTTGCTCTGTAAAGATGACGAGTTCAGCTTTTGCTCAGATTTAAACTAAACTTCCTCCTCTCACCCCCACTGCATCCCCACTGTTGACCATCCAAATCAACTGTACTCTTCTAGGCCCCCTTTCTTGGCCTACTTTGTTCATGCCGTTGCTTGTGCAGAACCGGCAGGGACAAGATGGGCTCCTGCCCAGTGAAGTCCCACGTTTGCCCAGCTATTTAATACGGAAACGCTTCCTCTTGGCCAAGATCAACAGTCCCTAAAGAAACCCTAGAGCATGTCTGGGCAAGGCGCAATCCCGGCAGCATGTGTGCTGAAATAAGAAGCAGGCCAGGAGGCGTGTTGAGTCAGAGCTATGCCAGGGCTCCCGGGAGGTCACCGTTCTGGCCTGGCTGGTGTTGCAGTTCAAAAACTGCATTAGTCATTATTGGCGCAGCCTTCCGGGGCTCCTGCAGTGACCCCACTAATCCCTCCATCTGCCATCAAAGAGTAGCACGGCCTGCCAGGTCTAGACATCAGCAAAACTGATTGCGAGCTGCCAAACATCACAGCCTGGCTGTTCTGAACTGATTCTCCCCAGGCCGTTTTCCAGGCAAGGCCATCCCATGGTGGAAACGTTTCCTGGGAAAGGTCAGTTCTGAAGAGTGCACTGCTAAGTGGAAAGGACATAAGTAGGGCTATCAAAAAGCAGGAGATTTAATAACAATAGCAAAAACAAACCCTGAAACCAATTTGCCTTTTTGTTATTTGCCTTCAGATTTTTCAGCCTTTATCATAGACTAGGGTCATATTTCCATGCTTTTGTCTGCAACCAGGAGGACTAGAGATTTTCCATTCTGACGGAATGAGCTCAGAGCAGGAGCTGAGGCTTTAAGAAAATGACAGTTATTGTGAGCCCTGAGATAAAATCAGTGCTGGGGGACGCATGTGCATACCCCCATACAACTAAGATCCCTGCACAGCAGCTCTAGGCTAGCAGGTTTGGTTTGGTTTTGTTAGAATACAGACTAACACGGCTCCCTCTCTGTTAGGGTTACAACAGTCAGTCCCCCGCAACCCTCCCGTCAGGAGGCCTGGGTGTTGAGCACTTGGGAAACTCTGGCCTTTACTTGGTGTGGTTGATAATCCAGCCCCTCCGCGGGAGCCCTTGAGGGTCTAGCTGCGGCACATGACCCAGTGGGGACAGACTCTGGAAGGAATGTGGCAGAGGGGAGGGACTGAAACTGCGAGACAAAGCCCGTGTGATTGTCCAGCTTGCACAATGCCGTGCAAATGTGTCTCACCGGACGCTGTCAACGCAGGAGTCCCACTGAAGAGCCACAGAGAAGAACTTTGGGGAGACCAGAAAGAGAGACTGGAGAACAGTCTCTTCCTCACAGCCTCCCGCATATGAGCTGCGTGACCGTGTAAACACAGTGGGGAAGCCGTCATGAACGCAAAGACACTCAGTGCCCTGCCCTGCTGTGAAATAGGTCTTGTGGAAGTGGAGGCCTGGAGAGACTGGTCCACAGCCACGCAGCAGCTCAGTGGCAGGGCTCAGAATAGAACCAGGCGTCCTGCCGCCCACGCCCAATGACACACTAGACCACAGTTGCCTCTCCAGCCCTGTGACACCGTGAAGTCCAAGGCACAGATGCATCACGTCGTCTGTGCTTGTGCAACTTGTCAAGCCAGACACACGAAGGAGCCAGACCCTGACGTCCTTCACTCCAGCAAGTCTCCTGTTTGTGTCAGTGGGGGAATATGCTGGAGTACGAACTGGAGAAGAGTCTCTAAAGTCCTCCTGGACCTAGGCAGTGCAAGCCAGGCATGGGTGGCAGGTATCAGAGACTGCGGGAGGCTGAACCTCCCCATACAGCCAGGTGTGGTCCCGCCACCCTCCACCTCAGACCCCTTCCTGCATCTTACTCTGTGGATTGCCAGTGTTGTAAACTGGGCTGGGGCCACCCCATCCTCCTGGTGCTTGGGGTGGGGGCACTGGGCTGGCCTGAGGTGGGGGCGGGGTTCCTTCTAACTCTTCCCATCCGGGGCAGAATAAATTTTGTTATGTGCACCAGGGCATATGGGAATGTGCACCACCAATAGAAACCTGTGATGCCGGCTGTGGATGGTGTGCTAATCAGCTGGACAAATCTCTGCTGGGTGGCTGCCCAAGTGCTCAACTTAGAGGGAACACTGGGTGGAGGGCCAGTGGCTGCAGTGGGGGTGCATCTGGGCTCCAACCAGGGGAATGCTATGGACTGAAGAGGCAGAGCTGGGGGACTGTCCATGGTGCCAGGGCTCGCCAGATCTGAACCCCTGCACCTCTAGTTTTGGTCGTTCGTATCTCTGGGCTTGCTTCATGATTTATGATCGTACAAAATGTCTTGAGCCCTGGCATGTAATTGCTTGAGCCTCGTACCTCTTTCATTACAAATGATGCACCGCTTCTAGGCAAGGGCTGGACGTAGTCTTGCAGGCTTTTCTCCACTGTCCCACCTGCAGTGCTCAAGGACAACAGAGCTCGAGCTCAAAGCGCAACGAACACACAGGGGACAAAGTCTCTTCTGCCATTCCCTTGCCTGTGATGGCTGTGATGGTAACTGGGGAAAAGAGGCTGGCAGGGCATGAACCGAAGCAGGGCTTTGTTTTAGCACCTCAGCCTTGTGCCTGGGAGAGGGTGTATGTGTGTGAGAGAGAGAGAGACCCTTCTGGAGGTTTCCAAGTGCAAATGAGTCAGAGTTTCTGTTTAGTTCCCTGTAGGATGGATGTGTGTCCCTAGGCAGCAGGAGGAGTCGGGGGAGATGGTGGTGGCAGCAGCAGCAGCAAGAACAATAAATTACCACCTCTTTGTCATGGAGCTTTTCATTTCTGTACTTCCAACCTGCAAACCATGACTGGGATGGAGTCTGAGATGGACCTGAGTGGGCCTTAGCACAACTGGCACTGTCCTGGACAGAGGTCACTAGTGCATTGAAACATCAGGGGAATTTTCCGCAGTTACTGTGCATGTTAAGAGAGAGATGAAGGGTTGTTGAACCTCTTTTGTCCAGCACTCTCTGGACCTGACCAGTGATGAATGAGAGAATTTGCTGGACCATGGGAGGTCAATAACAGTTAGCAGCATCACCAACACTTCCACTGCTTATTGGGCTCTTAGAAGACACTTACGGGTAAATTACAGCGAAAACGTAGCACAGAACACTGAGAGCCAGGACTGGTGGCCGGAAACAAGCTTAATTGGACCATGGAAAGCTTGACCACGTCCACGATAAGCGGGCAGCCGGGTAACTAAAACCACGCCAGACCATATCTGTTGCCAGACCAGAACGTGCTGGTCTAGAGAGGTCCAACCTGTATAAGCCCACTGTTTCTAATAGTAATTATTAATCTTTAATAATCTGCCCTCCTCCAACACAACAGCCTCAGATGCAGGTCTGTTCAAGTATGGCACATAGCTAGAAAGGGTTAACCAGTTCCTAGGTTGAATAGTCCACGTTGGACCTTTAGAGAGTAGTTAGGGAGGCGAGTAAATTACCACTAGGCTATTCCATTAGGTGAGGGTAGAACTTTGAAATGCAAACTTGCATTGAGAGAGCAAAAGAAGGCCAGGTGCTTGCCCAGGTCTTGTGATGTGACCCAACAGTCCTTGTCTGTTACTAGAGCTTTGATTCAAGATCAGAAGAGAATATTAACCTTTAGGATGGCACTTGATTGAAGCAGCATTATTGTTTGTATGTCTCTTGTTGTAGTAAACCATATCTGAACTGTTTAATGGATAAACTGCCGTGTGCTAATCGCCACGGTGTTCGGGACATATAAGTAACCTGGAGCCCATCGGAAATCTGAGGCGCAAAAGAATCTACTGGAAGTCTCAATTGATGCACGAGACATCTAGAACCCACACTTGACACATCCGTACTTGGTCTCTTTTTGCATTGTTTGTTTCCCCCATGTTGAGGGGATGCAGCCTTTGTCTTGGGTTGTTCCCACTTGCCCATACCCACTCCATTGTAACGTCTGTCCCACCCTGCTCTTTTACATCCAGCGGTAACAGCTCTCCTACAGCCAAGTAGAAACCATTCACTTGATCCTACTTTCCCTTGCACCTGCACAAACCAGGGTAGTGCGGCTGAAAACAACAGAACCCGGTCCTGTGCCTTTTGCTCTTTTACCCTCCCTTCTCTCTGTCCACTCCTGCGAGGAATGAGGGGAGGGTAATCCGCCAAACAGAACGTCCCCATTGCAGACTCATGAATGCCCTAAATCCCCAGCTGAGACTTGGACTGCAGGGAGCAAGCCAGAGATCAGTGGCAGCAGGCCGCTCAGTTCCAGCAGCTCCAATCCTTGGAGGCGGGCGAGCACTGCACACAGCTGAGGAGGGGGTATGAAGCACCACTCCCGGAGTTCAGTCCTGGTAGCAGGCCATGAGTCAAACAGAAACTCCTGATGCTGGGGTGGCACCAGCGTTCCCTGGAAGCTGAGCACTTGGGCAGCCATCCAGTAGAAACTCAGGTGCCGCCCAGGTGATTAGCAGGGCGCCCACAGCCAGCAGCCTGTGTTTCTGTGGGTGGTGCACAGCCACACATGCCTCACTGCACAGAACAACATTTATTCTGCAGATGGATGGGAAATATTAGAGGGAACCCACACTGGCCTCCCTGTAACTGAGTGTGAGGCCCGCTGAGCAACAGGCAGCCCGGCTGAATAAGCCTCAGACATCTTCCACAGTAGGATCCACACCCACTGCTGCCCATAGCAGAGTTCCAGCCAGGTTCCCCTCTACAGCAGGGCCAGGGAGGCATGTTGTCCAATGTACCTCAACTTCAAAAGCTTGGAAGCCATGCCAAAGCCCCACTAGCACCAGCTGCAGACATGCCCTGCCACAGCTGGCACAGCTCCGATCTCTACCTGTCCCTAGTGCAGGTGTGAGCAGACAGCCCCTACCAAAGGCTCCGTGTTGGACTTTTCAGAACCAGGATCCAACCCGGGCACTTCCAAACGTCTTTCTAGCGCTTTGCTTTGTGGTCGGGAGGGTGGAAGTTCAGGACAGAGCCGGGCCGCCCCCCGCTTTTCCCTCCATTCTGCTCCACCCTCAAAAGCTTTCCGAAGGGTCCTATGTTTTCCTAAACTGGCTCCCTTCTGCCTAGCCAGTCCCCTTCCTTGCTCATAGCATTGGATTCCTCCCGGCCCCACCCAAAATCAGGGCTTTCAGCAGCCGGATGAGAGAGCAATGTGCAGCTGGAGCAACCAAGAGCACATTCCAGCGTTGCTTTTTCTCTCTCCTCCCTCAGAGCACACGCTGCTGAGCTCTGCACGCCTGAGAGAGCGTCAGGGAGCGAGAGCTCCTGGAGGAGTGTCTGTGTGGGAGGGACGCAGGCCAAGATAGCAGGAATGAACATGACTTTGCATCTTTTCTGCCCCAGGCTTTGATACAAGCTGGGTCCCTGCCTAGGTGATGCAGCCATCTCTGGCGTAGAGCCGAAGACAGCTATGAAGCTGCTTTGGAACACAGTGATGATAAGCAGGGCTGTCCCAAAGAGTGGGGTCCAGGGCAATCCCTAGGTCCCCCTGTCCTGTGCCCAGGCCTCCTGAGTCCCAGGCCAGTGCTCCACCCACTGCACCACAAACAAGGGCCAGTCTCCTCAGATGGTGCTCAGGTACGCACAGAATGAATGCAGGATACAGAACAAGCAGACCTTTGGTCTGACCTCGTCCAGCCATTCTTATGTAGCTGTGTCATTCCCAGCATATTATAAAGGCAAGATGTGTGAGGTAATGTCTTTTACTGGACCCGCTTCTGATGTTGAGAGACAACATTTTGAGTGGCAAAGAGCTCTTCTTCTGGTCTACAGGTCTTTCTCACCAGCCTTCCAGGATTGTCCTGGAGTCACCAGAACTTAAATAGTAATCTTTAATTAAAGAGTGGCATGTGATGAAATCTCCAGGACTACATCCAACCAGTGTTCCTCCTATTTTGAACACCCATGGGTGGAATAAATTTTATTATGTGCACCAAGGCATGTGTGGATGTGCGCCACCAAAAGAAACACAGGCTGCTATGCTGCCGGATGTAGTAAGCTGTGGGCGCTCTGCTAATCAGCTGGGCAATGCCCAGCTCTCTGGTGGGTGGCCACCCAAGAGCTCAGCCTACAGAGGATATTACATCCAACCAAAACTGGCACCCTAGCACCATGAGACATTGGTCTAATAAAAGACATTACCTTGTCCACCTTTTCTTCTGAAATCTTCTTGGCGACGCTGTGTCATAGGCAAGCTTTTGTCATACAGAAAGACCACCCCTCCACGAGGCTGATTTCTCCCCTTGCATGGAAATAAGATGAACAAAAACGTTGGCAGAGGACGCGCTTGGAGACATCTGGTAGCAGTGCCGCCCAAGCAACCGTTCTGTTTTTAAAAAATATTTATTTATTATTATGCTGCAAGACTCCTGAAGATTATTCTTCTGGTTTTGCTTGAATACGAGCTGTGACTGATGGTGTTAAATAATACATGCCAGCGGATGAGAGACGTGAGAACTGACTGAAAACAGAGGTGTTAGGATGACGAAGGCCCTGATACAGTGGGCCTGGGGGGACTTGGAAAGGCTCAGCTGAAGTGGAAGAGAGTAGGACTTCTGAGAAGAATTGAAGACCAGGGTGGAGGGGAGCATGTAAGTGAGTGCTTGGGCAGTTGCTCGGGAGAGATTCAAATGCTACGCAGCCTCTGCTTCTAGTGGTGCTGCACATCCACACATGCCTTGGTGCACATGACAAAATGTATCACGCGCCTGGGCGGAGAAAATTAGAGGGAATCCTGGAAGGAGGTTGAGTAGTTTGAGGGGTCTTGACAATAACCAGAGGCCCGGTACCGATATTCTGAGCACACAAACACACGGAGGTCTTCTTAGTCAGTTATGTCTTTTGTTAACAACCTGTCACCTAATGATGGCCATAAGATATAATGCACAACTAGAAGTGCACCCTCCAATGGGTTTTTGAAGCTGTGTCCCTAAACTAGGGCTGGGAAAGTATCGTATAAACCTTGTATGAAAGAGGACGAGTGGTTTGAACCCACCTGTTGATTGAAGACAGAAGCAGCTAATATCACCCTCCTTGGCTACGCCTACACTAGCCCCAAACTTCGAAATGGCCATTCAAATGCTAATGAAGTGCTGAATATGCATTAGTAAACTTCGAAATGGCCATTCGTGTGGCCATTTCGAAGTTTGGGACTAGTGTAGACACGGCCCTTGATGGGCAAAATTAGGTGCTTCCATCTTTAATCAACAGGCCAGTTCAGGAAACCGTATTCTAAGCGGACAAGCAACTGGTGGTAGTATGGAGACCTAACAAACGTGTGTTTCTGCTCATGTGGAGGGTGGCAGCTCTGCAGAACAAAAAAGCAGTCCAGGAACACTTGAAGACTAACATGATAATTCATTAGGTGATGAGCTTTTGTGGGACAGACCCACTTCTTCAGGTCATAGCCACACCAGACCAGACTCCATATTTAAGGCAGTCTGGTGTGGCTATGATCTGAAGAAGTGGGTCTGTCCCATGAAAGAGCATCACCTAATAAATTGTTTTGTTAGCCTTTAAAGTGCTACTGGCCGGCTGTTTTGTTTTGGTAGTATATAGACTAGCACAGCTCCCTCTCTGTTACTGTTCAGCTCTGCAGAAGTTAATGGTGTTGGACAGGCAAAAACATTCACTGGCCCAGTCTGCACAGCAAAGTGTGCTTGTCTGGAAAGCAAACTTTGAGCCCCTCCTGTGCAGTGCTTGTTTTTAGGGAAAGCTCCTTTTGCCACAGGAGTGTCCACTTTTAGTTTGCTAGACATCACCAGCACGAGGTATTGGACTGTGATTAAAAGGAGAAAATAAAGCAAATAAAACATATAGCACAGGCTGAACCTCTCTGGTCTGGCAACCTCGGGACCTGACTGGTGCCGGCTGAGAGAATTTACCAGACTATGGGAGGTCATTATTGTCTAGCACATCACCAACACTCCCACTGCTCACTGGGCTCTCAGAAGACATTGAGGGGTAAATTAGGGCTAAATAACCGCACGGAAGGTGGAGAGCCTGGGCTGGGGGCTGAAAACAAACTTTACAGGGGACCACGAGAAACTTGGCCGCACCCCTGAGAAGTGGTTGCCCGGCGAGCTGAGATCCCACCGCACTATGGGTGTTGTCAGCTGAGAGGCTCAACCTGTACACTGAGCTGGGGCTCCCTGCCCCCCACCCCACACGCTGAGCTGGGGCTCCCTGCCCCCCACCCCCCCCGAGCTGCCCCCCCCGCGCACACTGAGGGGGGGCTCCCTGCCCCCCACCCCCACTGAGCTGCCCCCCCGCGCACACTGTGCTGGGGCTCCCTGCCCCCCACTGAGCTGCCCCCCCGCGCGCACACTGAGGGGGGGCTCCCTGCCCCCCACCCCCCACTGAGCTGCCCCCCCGCGCACACTGTGCTGGGGCTCCCTGCCCCCCACCGAGCTGCCCCCCCGCGCACACTGTGCTGGGGGCGGGACTGCAGGAATTTTCCACTCCGGGGCGGGCCCAGCGCTGGCTCCGCCCCCGGGCCAGGAACCGCCTCCCTCCCGGCGTGCAATGCGGCTCCAAGATGGCGGCTCCCATGCGGAGGGGCTTGGGCCGGCTGCTGCCGCTCGGGCGGGGCCTGCAGGTGAAGAGGGGCGCGGGGCGCGGGGCGCAGAGCGAGCGGGGGGAGAGTTGGGTAGGGGGCGCAGAGCGATTGGGGGGAATTTGGGGGCGGGGGCGCAGAGCGAGCGGGGGGAATGGGGGGCGCAGAGCGAGCGGGGGGAGAGTTGGGTAGGGGGCGCAGAGCGATTGGGGGGAATTTGGGGGCAGGGGGCGCAGAGCGAGCGGGGGGAATGGGGGCTGTAGAGAGAGCGAAGGGAAATTGGGAGTGGGGGGCGCAGGGAGAGCAGGGGGATTTGGGGGGGCGCAGAGCAAGCTGGGGGACATTTGGGGTTGGGGTGCAGAGCACGTGGGGGGGAATTGGGGGGCGGGGGGCTCAGAGCGAGGCAGGGGCAGGGAAGCTGGGGGTGGGGGGCACAGAGAGAGCCGGGCGGGGACAACACACCATTAGCTGGCGTGTGGGCAGCAGGGTTCTTGGAGGGGTGCAGAGTGAGCTGGTGAAGCGGTTGCAGAGACTAGGGCCAGGGGAATGCAGCATGAACTGGAGAGGGGAAGGCCGCTGTGTAGGCTGGATGCATGACTGCCTGCATCTTTTCTGCAGGGTGTCGAGTCCTTACTCAGTCCCATCAGACTGACTCCTACCTCCCTTCTGGTCCCAGTGAGAACAAAGAGACGCCATTTCATCCCTCCCTCTGTGAATGCTAAGTATACCACGCCTGAAGAGCAGAAGTTGAAAGCCAGGGCTGCGGGTGTTGTGATCCCTGATGAGACCCCAGAACGCCCCATCTGTTTAAAAAGCACACGTAGGAACAAGATCCAAATGTTACTGGTGTCTTCTGGGGCGGAGGTTGGATGTGGGGCAGAGGGAGAACTAGTCCTAAGTGGCATGTGGGGCATGGGACCTTCACCTATTTCCTGCATTGGTTCAAAATGAGCCTGTTTTTTTTGATTACACTCAGTGCCTTTGACTGGAGAATAACCCTCATACTTAACTGCTGTTTAGTGCTGCTTAAGGGTGCTGGACTAACGGATCAGGGATGGCACAGAAGTTTTCATTTCCCCCACCCAGGCCCCCAGGAAAATGCCTTACTTCGATCTGCACAGAAGCAAGTCCAGCCTCGGACCCCTTCAGGTTCAATCTGGCACAGAGAAGGCCACTTACTGCTGATTGTGGTGGAGTTTCTTGTGCACCCAGGAGCCAATAGATGGTGATAATTTTAGCTCTGCTGCTTTGGGCCCAGTGTCATAAGAGTGATTGGCTACCACTCCTGAGCTGTGGACCTTTTAACCCCTTTGTGAGTCTGTTATTTCCTTCAGCCTTTAGGATCAAATCATATTTAGGGAATCAACAGGAAACCCAGATTCTTTCTTCTGCCCGGCTGTTTAGTGTTTCCGTGTTGGGTCTCATGAGACTTTCATGTTTCTTTAAGAACTTAACCTCTTGCCATGGTGTTGAGCTCTTCCTGATCTCTCTCTCTCCCCACCTCCCACCCCCTCAACACAGCTGGAATTTTTGACCCATATGTGCCTCCTGAAGGTGATGCCCGCTTGTCGTCCCTGTCAAAGGATGGACTGAAACAAAGAAGAGAGCAGCTGAAGCAGAGCATTGCTTCACAGTTAGGGTGTGTATCCCAGCTTCCATTCAGGAGCTGCTTGGGTGTGGCAGGAGTTCCATGCTTGTAAGAATTGTCCATTCAACAGTCACCTTATTATGTCCGTGGTGCTAACAGTTATTTCTCTCTGATAAGATCAAATGATTGTGGGTGGGTGGAGGGTCTGAGATGTACTCCTCAGTATTTCATCCGTAGGGGACTGTCTGTGGGGTGCTACCTCCTAACAGATCATAGCTGGAATCCCATTGATTGTTACGCTTGTGTCCAGAGCACCCTGCAAAGATCGATGCTGTCCTTGGCTAGGCACGGTAGAGACCGTTGCTGCCCATGAGGACTTGCAATCTACATAGACAATGCAGAGGGTGGGAGGAGAGAGGAAGTAGCCCCCCTTCTCCCCTCCTTTTGGTAACCAAGGCACAGGGATTAGTGACTTGCTGAAGGACACAAAAGGAGGTCAGTGGCAGAGCTGAAAATTGAACCCAAAGCTTTTGAGTTCCACCCCAGTAGCATAAACACAAGCCTGTCCTTCCTCGCTACTTCCCTTCTGTGTCCAAGGTGTTTGTTCGCTTGCAGAGCCACTGATTGGAAACTTAAACATGAGTCCCTGGTATGAGAGTGAGCATGGGCCACTAATCACAGGATTAATTGCCTGACTTTTCTTGCAATGTTGTGTGCTGTATGGTTGGTCGTTTTTGATCACACATGACACCCATGCAGTAACTTGTCCAGGGCACAAGACGACTGTTATCAGAGAGTCCCTCTAAATAGTAACTCCTCTGTGGAAGATAGAATAAAGCAGGTGAAGGTCTCTTGATCTTCTGGAGGATGGGAGGGTTTCTGAATTGCTCCATGTTGAGGGTAGTATATTAGCTGTAGACCATTGGATGCTGAGGGCACCAGATCAGCTCCTTCCATAAAGCATTACTTATCCTTGTCTTTGCAGAATCAGGAAGATAAGAGAATATGATCCTAATTTCAGTACTTGGACGTTCCCTCAGAAAGCCCAGGAGATATTCATTGAAGCTCACAGTTGCCTGACAAAGTAAGAGTGGTACTCTTGGTGTGTTGTAGTTTCTCAGGGGTATCTGTGTGCCACATTTATGTGTCATGTTCTTTCCCCCTCTCTTTTTAGTAGACCTTCTTCATTTCTTAGGAGCTATGTATTCTCTTGCTGCTGCTTCCTTGAGTAGGACATGGCTGAGATACCACAGGCCAATATGCTTTCAATTCCTGCTGATGCAGGGGGCAAGCAATAAGGGGTGCAAACTCATGTGGGGCCCGATTTCCAGATGTTTCGGGCATCTGCCACTCTCACAGAAGACACTGGGTACCAAGGGATTATTTTGACCCTAAGTTTTGAAATATCAGATTGATTTTCAGCTTTTTCCAGCGTAAGACAAAGCATGTTTCAAAAATGCATCTGGCTTAGTTGCAGTTTTAAATGCTGATAAAACAGTTGAGATATATTTGGCTTCCCAAGGGAGCCCTGCTGTTAAATGTCATTCACTGCTGCCTTTGGAGCTGGGTTGCATTTGGACTCTGTCGTTCATCTGAAATCTCTGCATAGCTCAACTCAGTGCCTTTTGCCAGTGCTTTACGTACAACATGCGGGAGAAGCAGGGCTTCTTGGGTGAGTCTTTTCAGCATGTCTATCTGAGTAACATGGTGTCTTCCACTTTGCAGTTTCAACAAGCAGAAACTTCATTCGTTGGTGACTGAACACTGCTTCGTGGTAAATATTTATCAGCAGTCTCCTTTGTACTCAGAGTAATGCGAGTCCAGCTGGGGGTTAAGGACCTGGCCTTTGTGGCATACATTCGTTCTGTGTTTTTCTCGGGCAGAACAGAAGTGTTTTGTGAACATGTGATGTTGTGATCTTACTGGAGCTGGAGGGTTGCTGCCATGTGCTACAGGACCAGAATTTGATCTACTATTTAGAACAGAGTTGGGCAATCGTTTTTGATGGAAAATTTGCCAGAGGCTGCACTCTTCCATGATATTAATGGAGGAGGTGCAGGGTCTGGGATGGAGATTGGGTGAAGAAGGAAGCTTGGGGTAAGGGGTTGGGGTGGGTGCCGGAGAGGGTGTGTGATCTGGGAGGAAGTTTGAGTGAAGGAGCGGGTCTGTGACCTGGGGTGGGGGTTGAGGATGCAGGGAGTTTGGGTAATGACCTAGGGCAGAGGTCTGGGAGCCAGGAGTTGGGGCAGGGGTTTGGGTTGTGACCTGGGGCAGGGGATTGGGATGCAGGATCTGGTGGGAGGGGGGGTGGATGCAGGAAGAGGGGCAGAGGGTTAGGGCTGTGTGGGTTGAAGAAGCTGAGGGTTGGGGGGAAGGAGGGGCTGGGGTGCCAGAGGCAGGCTGTGCCCAGGAGAGCTACCCCCATGGCTCCTGGCCAGCAGCCCTGAGATGGGCTCTCTGCCTGCTGCAGCCCCAGACTGCTGGAAGTGTGGCTTTTAGCTTGTAGCTCTCTGCTCATGCGCCCCAGCCAAATCTCTGAGCTCCTATTGGCCAGAAAGTATAAGCCAGCCGGTGAGAGCTGAGAGATTTTGCAAGGGGGCAGGATCAGCAAGCAGCACGTCTTTGAGATACCCTTTCCCCAGTACGACGTGAGTCTGGCAGTGTTCATCCAGGTGCCTGTGGAACGCCAAGAGTCCATTAGTGCGCCCTGGCAAGGGTGTGTTTTGTAATGGCGCTCGGCGCTGTGAGCAGAGCACTGGGGTTAGCCCCTCGCGTTCTGCACCTCGCACCATCGCTCCATGTGAGCGCACTCCCTCGGTGGTGGATTCGGAGCGCTTCTCTCCACTGAGCGCGGGACCCTGTTGACCAATTAGTGTTCAAGTTACTAAGTGATGCCCCTTGCCCCCCAGCAAATGGTGCGTGGGAACAGGTACAAGACCATCCGCTGGAACTTTGTGGAGTCGCTGGAGCCTCCCCGGGTGGTTCAGGTTCGCTGGTCGTTTATGGTGAAAAAGAGCAACGCGTATGGGCAGGTGACCGTCCGCATGCACACCCGGCAGGTACGTGCTCGGTCTGTGTGGTGTTACCGCAGCCAGCCCTCGCCCGACGTCAGTGTGACCGGTGTCGTGGTTCTCCCTACAGACTGTGGCTGTCTATGACCGGTTTGGACGGCTGATGTACGGTGGGGAGCAGGTGCCAAAGGATGTCTTGGAGTATGTCGTATTCGAGAAGCACCTGGTCGACCCTTATGGCTCTTGGAGGTTACACGACAAGATAGTGCCAGCCTGGGCTCCGCCAAAGGAGCCTATTATCAAGGTAAAGCAACTGAGACCTGGCACCCGCTGCTGCTCCGTCTAGACCCTGTGCAGATACAAAACTGTGGATCTGCATCCAGTCCACATCCTCCAGGCTCAACTCCTCATCCAGTCCTCAATCCGGGTTTCAATTGTATCCGCACTACAGATTTGGAAGGGAGGGAGCACAAACCAGCCACCTTGTGCAGGGAAGAGGCAGGGACTGGGGGAGGGGCAGCAAGGACCCAGGCTCGGACTTGGCAAGTCAGTGTTCATCCAGCAAGGGGAGTGAAGGGAGCTGAGCATTTAGGATACAACTTCTTGCGCCCTTTCCCTGCCAGCAGTGCAGGGGTCTGCCGTGGCACGGCCTCCCCACGTCTGGCGGGACGAGCTGGGGGGGGAATTAAGTCCTCCACTATCCATGGATATCCGCATCCGCATGCGTGAATTCTGCAGCTATGCTGGGCTCTCACTTGCCAGACCACCCTCGCCCCCCAGTCCTGCGCTCAAAAGCTGCTCTCTCAGGATCCTGGCAGCTTGATTGCTGGTGGCATCTCTTGCTTCTGCTGGTGCTTGTGCAACCTCTCTTCCCACTCTGGCTATCGCCAGCAAGCTTCCGCAGCCATCGGGGGGCTAGAGCAGGGGTCAGCAACCTTCTCAAGGTGAAGTGCTGAAATGTGACCTTTGGACCTCTATGTACAGTCCGAGTGCTGGTCCCTGGGCTAGAAGATGTAGCTGAGCCGTGGGGGGTTGGAATGCGTGCGAGGCACGGGGGAAAGTGGTGGTTTTGGGGATTTTCTAGTCCTGCTCCACCACAGACATGAGGGGTACTCTGAGTCACATCACCAATCATCCACATAGTGAGCAGGTTCCAGCTAAGGACATTGGTGGGACGAGAGATGGCACGTAGGTTCTCACCTCACTTCCTGCTTGACAGCCATGGTTACCTTTGTTGCCTGGGAAGGTGTTTCCCTGTTAACTAGGGGCTTTCAGCCGTATCTTCTCTGCAGTCCACCCAGGGGCAAGCTAATTGGTGTCTTGCTCTTTCAGACGGTGATGATCCCCGGTCCTGCCCTGGACCCTTCGCAAGAATTTGATGAGCTCGACTATGAGATTCCAAAGCCCAAACCAACGCAGTGGCATCAGTAATAGTGGATGGGTAGGGTAGCGCCGGGCGTGAGAAAGCACTAGACTAGAGACGGGACTGCTCTTCGGCTGTGTGGTCAGCAAGCAGCGTGACAGCCGGCCTTTGTTCCAGTCGAGCAGAGACACCATCAGAGAAGTCGGTGGGGACGCTTACAAGCAGAGTACGTCCCCGTATGTCCGGTTCTTCCCCCCACCACAGAGCATCTAACAGGCTGGCTCTCAAACCCGATCTGGTTTGCTTCAGAAGCCAGTAATCCCACATCCAGGACTGCTCGTTAAGCAATCTTCAGGGCAGGGACAGTTGTTCCTGGTTCGCTGACCACAGGAGTGTCTATCAGTGTGCATTGTATGGGGCTGTCTGTATAAAGCACGGTTGTCCCTTTAATCTGCACTGGAAATGTAGCTCTTCTGGCACTGCCCATCCTTGTGTTTCCTTTGCCTGGTTTGCCTTAGTCGGTGCCTACCCCAGCTTCTGAGCTCCCTGTTCCCCAGCCTCTTCCTCCCTTGCTCCTGTGCCCCTGCAGTCACAATGACCACCTGTCGGCGGTGAGCAAATCGTCTCGCATCCAGCTCTCCCGCTCGAGTGTTGGGAACTGAGCTGTAGATTACACTGATCGCCATCTGTGTTCCTCCCTGAAATGGGGAGGTCCTGCCCAAGACCTCAGCACAATGCCTGTAACGTACTCACGTGCCACCAGTTCGTGAGCCCTGGAAAGCTGTACGTGTGTAAATGGCCCTTTGCAGCCCAAGAGGAAGAAGCGTTTGATGCTGATCCTTCGGGAAGGTCTGTCTCGTATTGCTGATCGTGAGAGGCGGGGGGTGACACACGGCTGACGGGCTGGTGGTGGGTGGCTGGATGGTTTTGTGCTCCTACAGGTGTTTAGCAACCCCATTTCTCCAGTAGGACCGTGTAACTCGGTATAGCTTCACTGCCCGGGAGCTCACCCCAGTCTATCTGCTGGGGGTCGACTTGTGCCTGCCTAGTGGTGGTGTGTGAAATTGGACTATCGGGGTCAACGTCGACCTCTGTACTCCTCCCTATCACTTTCTTCCATCGCCCTCCCCCAGCGAGGAGGGCCAGGTAAGTCAGTTGTAGATGAGTTGATTTCATCTACATAACTGCTGTAGCTGGAATTGCGTATCTACGGTCGACTTTAAGGTCTAGCCTAGTCCTGGCCTCATCTTTGGCCTTTGCCTCACTCGTCTCCCTTTGTTCCCCCCCCCGGCTCCAGTTAGCTTCTCTGTGGACTGTTTGCATAGCTCTTCCCTCCCGTTTTGCTTTGAGTTGGCATTCTGCTTGCAAGGGCTGCTGGGGGGATCCACATCCCCCTTTGTCTGGTAGTCTTTTGCTGCAGAGCCGGTTAACTTGCTGTACTCTAGCAGTGGTGTGAACGCAACAGAGCATTCTGTGTTTTAGAGAGAAACTGCCCCGTTACTCTCCCTGGGAGAGTAGTGAAGCCGTTCGCCTGGCTTAAGCCAGCCCAAGTCTACGGCGTTCTAGCTGGCTTTCCGAAAGAGGTGGTGATGAGCAAGGGAGGTCTCAAGGTGCAGCACTAGCTAGAACCCTCCTGGCTTCCCGTCCTCCGAGCAATGCCAAGATGTATGTAGCTGCATTTTGAAACTCGCATGCGTGTGCTGCTTGAGGGAAAATGCTCACGCCTGCAGGGAATGCATTGGTGTTAGAGAACTGCCCTGTAATCTTTGACTCTCACGCTTGGCCCCATGGCGGGAAGTGCCGTGCCCAGAGAGCTTGCGAGTTAACGACTGAAATAGCACAGGTTTGTTGGCTTAGAAAGGGACCCATTTCTTACAAATGGGAGAGCGCCCCTCCTGCTTTCCCGGGGGGTGAATCTAAGGCTGGAGATGCTCCGTTCTCCTCAGTCGCCCAGGGTTTCTTTCAACAGTGCTTATGCCACAGGTTGCATGTTTGAGCTCTTGAGGGGGACAAGCCAGTGGCAGTTTCCTGACCTGTCCTTGGACTCTTCTGTTTGCTCTGACTAATAGTACAGCAGCTGGTGTTTTACCCGCTACCAGAACCCCTTGTCTGCTACTTGGCCGCCCTCAGGAGGCACCGTGCAGTGAGATTGGAGAGCCCTGTTCCTTCTGCCTCAAAGGAGACTTGGATCCCATTGGTTCCCTAGAGCACCTGCAGTGAGAGACACTTATTTATCCTTCATTCTCCAGTCTCTCCTGCACATGGAGTATTCTGAACTCTCAGCCCAGGCCTTGCTCTCTCCAGTGGGAGCAAAGCCAGCTAATGGACTCCCTTGGTATTTGAACCCAAATTCCTCCCCCTTGGCCTGTCCCTGAAGAGCCCCTTCTCAACAGAGCTTTCCGAGGCGAGCTCTCTCTGCAGCCCCCCCACGTGCAGCTGGGCAGAGCATGGCTGGCTAAAGTGAGTTTCCTACAGCTGTCCACTTCAGGGCGGTGGCGATCAAAGCTGATCGTATGGTCTGTACAATACAAAACCAGAGCCAAGCGCCTTCCCTGCTCAAGTGTCTATTTAAGAATCCACAGCCCGTGGGCTCTTGGTGAAAAGTGCCGATTCCTTTCTCAGTGGAGCCGTTGAACACGTTTGTTCTCATCAAGGTGGGGGAGTCCACACTGACCTTCAGCCCTCCCCATGCAGTTAACAACCATCCGCTGTAGTATCTGCTCTTGCCTTGTGTAAACCCATGGTGCCTCTTTCGTTACTGTGTTATTTACTGCCTAGGGTCCCACTCCATCCAAAGGCTGCAAGGTACAAACACTGGGGTGCTTATAATCTAAACAAGACTAAAGGGTGAGAAGGGAGGCGACTTACTCAGGGAGGCCAGTGGCAGAGTCCGGAATAGTGCCCTCCCTTCCCCTGCCCCCCTCCAGTGCCCTGCTCACTAGACCATACTACCTCCCCCCAAGATGGCTTTGTAGAGATAAATGCTTGCACCCACGTTTCCCTCCCTGTGTGACCTCTTGCCCACTCAAGCCTCTGCTAATGAAAGGCCTGGGTTAAATACCGTATGGCAAGGGCGTGGCCAGCCAGCCAGGATAGGTATGCAAAAGCTTCCACTGACCGTAGGAGCAGCGCTGGGGAAAGTTATCAACCAATGCGCTGCCTAAGGCCTAGGATGAAAGGAATGAGTCCATCCCTAATCTTTACCCCTGAGCCTCAGTGACACCAGAGACTTGAGAGAGGGAGAAGCCCAGCAACAAACCACAGCCAGGAGTCCTGCCTGTGTATACAGATAACTCTTTATTCTCGGTATGTACAATTTTCTTACACCATTGGATGATCTCGTGTGACACTCAGTGTGGAAACAGGTCACGTACCCGACGGCACCGCCACTTCCTATGGACACGGTGAGGTGAAGGACGGTCGGTGGCAAGGGAAGGGACAGGAGACTAGACAAGTCCTGGGCCAAAGCCGTGCGATCAGGGACGAAGCGACAACATTCACTTTTGCTGTCTCTGATCTCCCAGTGATGAATACTGGGAAGCTACTGTCCTGAGCAGCCCTGACTCCTGGGGAGAAGGGGACAGTGACAAGAGCGGTCGGCTGAGCTCAGATCTTGGTAATAGTCTTATACCTTCACTACCCGGGCAACTAGCCGCTGCTGGCCAGAGCTGGGAGGACCTCTTAGGCTGGCCCTGGTGGTTCTTTCCCCATTTTTGTCCCTCTGTGTATCTCTTTCTGCCCACAATCCATCTGCCGCTGCCCACGTTGGGCACCTCGTTTCCACCCGGGGGAAGTCCCAGCAAGCGTTGCATCCACGTGCCCTCGTGTGATCCCCATGTGTTTTAAGGAGCAGGGACAGCCGGCAAACTTGGCTGGGGGAGAGCAAGGCACTGTTGGGAACCAGGCCCAGGGGAGGCAGGTGGGCACCGCTGGTTTCCTGCACATGCTTCTGCCCACGCACCCTGCACAGCAGCACCTCCTGGACCCTGTGACTCCCCTGAATATAGACAGCTGCACCCTCACCCCTCCTTTTGGTGGATCTGTGTAGCAAATCCAGTAGCTCTGTCCTGCTCTCTCAACTCCCCCTGCATATTAGGGCCTAGAACCTGCTATGCTGGTCCAAGCTGTGGAGGCTTCCAGCTTCTGTCCTCTACATGGGGGCCGTTATTCAGGCTGCTGCAGCACTGTTAGGCCATTTTGGGCACTGGTCTTCCTCCTGGCCAGTGGATCGTCTCCCAGCTCCATCCCCAAACAGGTGGGGGGTAGGGAATGGACAAAAGGCATCCAGGAAAACTCATCTGTTTGTTCTAAAGGCGAAGGCTTGCTCTTCTGGACGGTGAAGATCCTGCTGATGAAAGCAATTACCTCTCCTGGAGATGTCTGGTTGCCTTCTGGGCCAGGAAGCTGAACGGTAGCCCCAGGCTTGTTCACCCAGGGTGTGATCACATAGACACATGCACACAAGTAACCAGCAAGGACAAAGTACTTTGGAAAGTGAGTGGCATTGTTTTTAAGACAATACCCTTAACTTGGAGTTCCCATAACGGGTGTAACAGCACAGTGTACTTAACCAAGTCTACTCGGGGTACTGCAGTGACTGATCTTGGGGGCTCATTAATAGAGAGGTGTTCTGAAAGCAAAGGGTTGGCAAGTCCTGAAGTTTTGGTTATTCCCCAGGAAGATGTGCAGAGATTTGTGGCAAGAGAATTGTTGAGTCGCAGCATTCAGGCAGAGTCAGCATGACTGGAACGAAACAAAAATGGCTTGTTTCAGATGCACAAAATTCATGACTGGTTTGGGGCCTTTGCGGGGAATTCAGAAGTAACAATCTGCAATCCAGGAAGTCAAATGATGCAGGATGAGTGGAATGTACGTGGCAGCTTGCTCATCTTCAATTTCAGAACCTGACCAAGATAAGTGGAGTCACTCTGCCAAAACAAAGATGGCAGGCAGCGTTGGAAGAGATCACCTGGGCTCTTGGCAATGATTTGAAAAGCTGCTTTCTTTTCCTGCTTGGACTCCTCTTTGCAGTGTGCCCTTGTTCCACCTCACTGTTATGTTTTGTAAGACTCTGCCCGATTGGCTTTTCATTCATGTTGAGAGTCCAAGCCTGCCAGTTTCTCTAATCTTCAAACCTTACACTTCAAGTACTGCTTCTTATGCCAAACATAGCTGTTTTCCTCTTGCTTTGCTCTCCTGTTCATGTGTGTTCGCCACTGGCTTGCTCCCTGCAGCCGCTACAATTGGTAGCTCTTTGGGGGCCAGGACTGCCTTGCCATTACAGACTCTGTGCCTTGCACAGGTGGAGCATTGATCCTGATTGGTGCAGTGTTCTCTGTAAGGTGTGTGGTTGTGCTGCTGCTCAGGAGAAATTCCAATGCCACACAGCTGATTAGCAGAACGCCACAGCTAGGTTCTGTTTCTATTGGTGGTGCACATTCCACGTGCCTTAGTGCATGTAAAAATTATTCCCTACATGGTTGGAAAAATTCTGCCCATGGAAAAGATTAGAGGGAGCATTGGACAGGTGCCTCTGCCATAGCACAAATGTTAAATTGTAGTAATTTAAAGATGGCTCAACATATAGCAGGAGGCGACTGTGACAGTCTTAGCCTGGGAGTGAGGCTTAGTGACTCAGGAGAACACAAAACTCAACGTAAGTAGCTCAAGGAAGCCTTAAGCTTCCTCAGTTAGACTAGGGGTGAGCAGCATTTTGGGCGTAAGGCTTAGCAAACCCTCGTTACATTTGAAGGGTCTCATGCATGTTCCTCCTTTCGCCCGAGCTGTGAGACTCTCTGACTTGAGCTCGCAGCTGGGACTTGGAGTGAGTCACTGGTTTAGATGCGTGCCTGGAGGGTACCTCTGGGGACACTGGGTGCGGCTGGCTTCGAGGATGCTCTTAACGCTGTCCGATACCACTGGTTTGACAGAGAGGGTCCAAGGCTACCATGCCACATGTTGACGGATGAAGAATGGAATGTGCCAAGTTATCACAGCTGGCTTGGGCTTTCAGTGAAGGCAGAAAATTGCATCTGTCCCCGACAGCACTGGCCCCTGGGGCAGCTGCCCTACAGGTCCGAGCATGATTCATTTCCACTGACTGAAAGGCTAAAAGTAGTTGTGAGTGAGTTTGGCCCCCTAGACCTTCGGCCATTCGCGTAGGATTCTCATGTCCTTAATTCTGGTGAGTGGGCATGTTAAGAGTCGGAGCAGTCATGGGCTAAAGCCTTCACCCCCTTTATAAAAGTCACCTGCATGTTTCCAGCCCATATGGAAAAAGCTACTCACAGTCCCATGGGCAGATGTCTCATTTGGTTGGGCTAGGACCTCTGGCGTCCTCTTCCTGTATTCCCAGTGCTTTGCTTTTGGCCAGGGTAACACAAGCAGGAGTGTGGTCCCCTGCCTCCAACTGACGCGCCTCTGAGGTTTTGCTGGTTTCTGCTCTACCCTTTTCGGCACCAGTTGGAGCGCCTTCTGCTTCCCAAGGGCAGATGTCTGCCGGGACGTTTCCTCCTTGGCTAAGAGAACTGCCCATGGTGGGAGCTATGCCCACTTGCCAGGGGAGCACCTCTGCCACCGTGCTCCTGCCTTCGCTGAGGTCCTTCAGCGGCTTGTCCTCAGGCCCGAGGTGCAGCAGTGGCTTGTGTTCAGCCAGGCCCACATGCTTGCTTTTTGTTTTTTCCCGCTGGGCTGTTGGCGTTTCCAGGTCCCCTGTGTTAGCCGCCATGGCACGCTCTTCCATCTCCCTGGGCAAGGCTCCTTCAATGTCCCATGGACATATCTCTGCCCTTGCGCATTCTTTCTCAACGGCTTTCAGCTCTAATCCTTCCCAAGGACAAATATCAGACTTTTGGCTTTCAGTGCCATCAGATTTCCTGGAAGAAACTTTGCCTGTGTCAGTTGATACAGAAAAGTCCTCCCAGGGGCAGATGGCCTCTCACTGGCTGCTCCCCTTCTCCATCTTTTTAGATGACATGTCTCCAGCACCTCTTGGACCTGTTTCATCCCCCTCACTTGTGCTCTGTCTTAATTTCCCTTTATTTGATGGTGCCTCAGGCACTTCCCAAGGGCATATTTCAGCCTTAGCAATGGCTTCAGCCTCTTCACTTTCCCAAGGGCAAATTTCTGCCTTTTTGCTCTCCATGCTGTTGGATTTTTTTGAAGGGCCTTTGGACAGTTGGCTGCTTTTTCCTTCAGGTTTTACGGAGGATTCCTCCAGACTCATGCTCTCCCAGGGGCAGATGGCCTCTCGCTGGCTGCTCCCCTTCTCCAGCTTTTTAGTTGACATGTCTCCAGCACTTGGACCTGTTTCATCCCCCTCACTTGTGCTCTGTCTTAATTTCCCTTTATTTGATGGTGCCTCAGACACTTCCCAAGGGCATATTTCAGCCTTAGCAATGGCTTCAGCCTCTTCACTTTCCCAAGGGCAAATTTCTGCCTTTTTGCTCTCTATGCTGTTGGATTTTTTTGAAGGGCCTTTGGACAGTTGGCTGCTTTTTCCTTCAGGTTTTACGGAGGATTCCTCCAGACTCATGCTCTCCCAGGGGCAGATGGCCTCTCGCTGGCTGCTCCCCTTCTCCAGCTTTTTAGTTGACATGTCTCCAGCACTTGGACCTGTTTCATCCCCCTCACTTGTGCTCTGTCTTAATTTCCCTTTATTTGATGGTGCCTCAGACACTTCCCAAGGGCATATTTCAGCCTTAGCAATGGCTTCAGCCTCTTCACTTTCCCAAGGGCAAATTTCTGCCTTTTTGCTCTCTATGCTGTTGGATTTTTTTGAAGGGCCTTTGGACAGTTGGCTGCTTTTTCCTTCAGGTTTTACGGAGGATTCCTCCAGACTCATGCTCTCCCAGGGGCAGATGGCCTCTCGCTGGCTGCTCCCCTTCTCCAGCTTTTTAGTTGACATGTCTCCAGCACTTGGACCTGTTTCATCCCCCTCACTTGTGCTCTGTCTTAATTTCCCTTTATTTGATGGTGCCTCAGACACTTCCCAAGGGCATATTTCAGCCTTAGCAATGGCTTCAGCCTCTTCACTTTCCCAAGGGCAAATTTCTGCCTTTTTGCTCTCTATGCTGTTGGATTTTTTTGAAGGGCCTTTGGACAGTTGGCTGCTTTTTCTTTCAGGTTTTACAGAGGATTCCTCTAGACTCATGCTCTCCCAGGGGCAGATGGCCTCTCGTTGGCTGCTCCCCTTCTCCAGCTTTTTAGACAGACTTGTTGCTGCTTTCCAGGTGATGCTCTGGTCACCATTGGAGAGACCAACTTTATCCAGTGTTTCTTTCGCTGATGGCATTTCAACCACCTCCCAGGGGCAGACTTCAGTTTTAACACTAGCTTCAACCTCCACATTCTCCCAGGGACAAACCTCTGCCTTTTTCTTGTCAGCACTGTCAGATGTCTTAGCGGCAACTTTAGACTCATCGAAGCTTTTGGTAGCTGGTTTTATTGATGGTTCCTTCCCATCTGTGCTCTCCCAGGGGCAGGTGGAGTCCTTCTGGCTGCTGTCTTTCTCCAGGGTTTTAGGTGGACCTCTTGCTTTTGACCTGAGGATCTTACAACTGGTTTCGACTGCCTCCGTTTCCCAGGGGCAAACCTCTGCCTTTTTGCTCTCCATGCTGCCGGTGTTCTTTGGCAGGCCTGTGGACAATTCACAGCTTTTACAGTCCATTTTTACAGGGGATTCCTCAGTACCTGTGCTCTCCCAGGGGCAGACAGACTCTTGCTGGCTGTTGACTGTATCCACAGTTTCAGATGGACCCGTTGCTGCTTTCTGTGTGGGGCTCTTGGCCCCGTGGGAGAGACCCAGTTTCTCTCTCTGTCTTACTGTTCTTGTCTCTGATGGAATCTCAGCTGCCTCCCAGGGGCAGACTTCAGCCTCCTCTGTTTCCCAGGGACAAATCTCTGCTTTCTTGCTCTCAACACTGTCAGATTTCCTTGAAGTCCCTTTAGGCATCTGGGTGTGTTTTGTGTCCGCTGTTGCTGACGGTTCTTGTGTGTCTGTGCTCTCCCAAGGGCAGAGAGCCTCTCGCTGGCTGCTGTCCTTCTCCAGTGTTTTACCTGCACTGGTGGCTGCTTGCAGCATGATGCTCTGGTCTCCTTCGGGAGCTCTGTCTTCAGGCTGTCTCACTGGTGGAGCTTTGGTCACATCCCCAGGGCGTAATTCGTTTTTTACACTGGTTATGACTGCGGCAGGTTCCCCAGGGCACAGTGATGGATTCTCACTCTCCATCTCGGTGCAATGGGAAGTTTTATCCTCCTCCACACTGAGTTGTTGCAAGGCTCCCGCAGAATCTACTGTCTCCCAGGGACATATGGTCTCCCACTGACCCCTCGTCCTCTCCAGCTTCCTCCGTACGGTATCCCCAGTGTCTTTCAAACGCCTCCTTCCTGCTCTGCCGCTTGCGTCAGCCGGCATCGGCCTACCTTGGGGACTGTCTGCTTCTTCCACGCTCCTCTCCCAAGGGCATATTTCAAACGCTTTGCTGGTGTGATTGTTTTGCTGGGGAGGGATGGTTGTTTCTTCTTCCCAGGGGCAGATGGTGGCTTGTTTGCTCAGGATCTTCTGCTTGCTTTCCTCGGGACCCTTGGTGGGGGTCTCTTGCTTTGCTGTCTCACTGATGGACAGTGCTGGGGTTTCAGTCAGGTTGGGCTTATCGCATCTGCTGCCTGTGTATTTATCCTTCTTCCTTTGGCTCTCCTCATCCTCTCTCTTACCTTTGCTGCTGCTTTTCTCCCTTAGCTGCTGAAAGGCTTTGACGGCCAATCCTAAAGTCCTGATGGAGCTTTTCTGAGGGAGCGCTTTTAGATCTGGGGTTTTTGCCAGAGGGCTGTTTGGTTTCTCAGCATCTCCTGCTTTGCTCGGCTTCTCCTGCTGCCTCTGCTTGAAACCCTCCTCCTCCGCTGCCGGTTCCCATGGGCATATTTCCGCAGCAAAGGAAGGTACAGACAGCAGCTTGCTGTTCCGCGCCTCAGCTGCACCTTCTCCCGTCTCTTCCTTCTCAGTTTTTCCCAGAAGCTCTTCAGCTTCCCACGGGCAGATGTTTATCAGGGCCACGATGTCTTTGGCGCCCTGCCCGGGCGTGTCTGTGGCCGTAGGCCATGTTTGCTCCTGTGTTTCCCAGGGGGCCACCTTGCTCCTTTCGAGGTTGTGAGCCAAGCTCTGGTACCGGAGAGGTGGCTGCGGGGGTGTTCTCTTACCCCCAGGAGGCGCCCTGCCTGCTAGGTGGGAGCTGTCGACACTGATGCTCTTTATTGGGGCGTACGTGACCTGTTTCAGCATCTTGCTCTCCGGTGGGATGGCTTCCCCTTCCCAGGGGCAAACAGTGGCCCTGTCAAAGCTGTCTTGCAGGAGGGAGCTCTTGGTACCTTGGGACATGTCGTTGCTCTGCAGCTGCTTGGCTGCCTCCCCACCCTCCTCGAGCCCAGAGGGTTGTGTGTCCGGAGAGGAAGCTCCCTGCTTCGCGGTCTTCTCCCTTTCTCCAGTTTGTTCGCAGACGTCTTCCACGTACGCCTGGATGGTCAGCAGCAGGGCCTTCTCTCTGGCACTCATGAGGACGCTGAGGGATTTCTGCAAGGGGGAGGGCTTGGGGTGAAGGGGTTTCTTGTCAGCCAGCAGGTTGTGGGCACTGACCGACTTGTAGACGAGAGGGGCCGAGTCCAGGGAGTCGCTGTTGGACCTCTCAGAGGCTTTCTTGGCTAGCTTCTTCCTCATCAAGGAGTCAAGTAAGGGCGGTTCCTTGCAGACACTGTCGTGCCTGGGGGGCGCAGCGCTCTCCTTGGGATTCTGCACGTGGTCGTAGGTGCTGTGGGACTTCCTCAGAGAGAAAGCTCTGTGCTTGGAGGACTCCTCTTTCACCCTCACGCTGGAGCTGCCAGAGTCCAGAAGCCGCCTTTTGTAGGAGCCAGAGTGGCTCCTGCTGCCCCCGCCGCCGGCCCTCTCCTTGTTCTCTTTGCTGCCCGGCCGAGACACGGACTCCGGAAGCTCAGTGATGCGCCTCATGATGGAGCGGCCCAAGCCCCGCTTGGAGCTCCTCTTTTTCTGGAGGTGAGGGTTGTTGGCGGCCATCTTCTTGGTTTTGTGGACCTCCAGCTGCGTGTAAAGCTTTTTTAATTCATCCTGCACGGTGGGTGGAGGTGGGGAAGGCAGAGGAGGGAGGATTAAAAAATAAAAAGCACAGATAAATGTATAAGAAACGCTTAACCAATCGCAGCGTAATAAAACCATCTGGGTGGGCTGGCTCCAGAGTGAGAACCATGGACCTCTGCTCTGTGAGACGCAGGCCTTGCCTGGGAGCTTGGGAACGGTCGAGCAAGTCCAGGTAGGAGAATGGGTGCATGACACGCTTGGGGCAGAGGTGAGTGGTGCAGGAATTGCAAGGGAGGGCCCTGGCCCTGCCCCCTTCCCTCGCTCCACTCATGCTCCAGCCATTTCCTGCCCATGCCCCTCCCGCCTCTTGCTGTGGGGGCACTGTACCACTTCTGATGAGTGCAGGGGCAGCTCCCCTGCCCTGCCTCCGAGCTGTTCTGGGGCCATGTTGCTCCAGGGGAGGGGCAGGACTGCCCCGCTACTCATCAGAAGTGGCATGACCCAGATGCTGGGGATGCAGCTGACCCCTCTGCACCGCCTCTGCCATGGGGCAGTTCCGAATCCATCTCTGTACTTCTTCAGCCACCAGAGGAGGGTTTTGGTCCATCCACCCCAAATTTTCCACCGAAAAAAAATCCATTGCCTGCCCGGCTCTCGCTGCACCACAGCAGATGCAGAATGAGGCTGCCCCAGCCTTCTCTTGAGGCCCACACGCCACCGGACTGCTCACGCGCAGGGGCTGATACGAGAGAGCACAACCCCCGAGAACAACAGAGCCTCCCACAGTGCTAGGAGAGAACGCTGAGGGGCAGAGCGGAACTGTGTTTGCTTCACTTCCCCCTGCCTTCCCCCAGGGAGTTTCTAAGTCCCGATCTCCAGGTGCTTGTACTGATCTCGCCATAGCAGAGGCAATCTGGATTAAAATGGATCCTCCAGTTCTGAGGGGGGCGTTATTCAGGGATGGGGTCCCCAAAGGGGGCATAAAGGTGCCTTCATCTCACAGAAAGACTCCTTGGCCATGTTCTCTGTAAGCTGAGCGCTTGGGCGGCCACCCAGGAGAGATTCAAATGCTGCCCAGCTCATTAGCGCAGCGCCCACAACCGGCAGTGTGTTTCTAGGGGTGGTGCACCTCTGCACATGCTTTAATGTGCACAACAAAATTTATTCCACCTTGGATGGAAACTTTGAGAGGGAACCCTGCCCCTCCTTGCCCATAGAATCATAGAACATGAGAACTGGAAGGAAACCTCAGAGGTCGAGTCCAGTCCTCTGCGCACAAGGCAGGACCCAGCACCCTCTCTCTCATCCCTGACAGGTGTTTATCTTGCTCTTAAAAATCTCCACTAATGGAGATTCTACAACTTTCCCAGGCAATTTATTCCAGTGCTTAACCACCCAGACAGGTAGGAAGTTTTTCCTAATGTCCAACCGAAACCTCACTGGATGCAGTTGAAGCCCATTGCTTCTTGTCCTGTCCTAAGAGGCCAAGAGAACCACTTTCCTCCTCCTCCTAGTAACAACCTTTTGGGTACCTGAAAACTGCTGTTACATCCCCTCCCAGCCTTCTGTTTTCCAAACTAAACCAAACCCCGTTCTTCCCGCAGAGGTCGTGTTCTAGACCCTTCCAACTTTTGTGGTGGTCTGCTCTGGACCGTCTCCAATTTCTGCACCTCTTTCTTGAAACGTGGTGCCCAGAACTGGGCGCACGACTGCTTCTGAGGCCTGAGCAGAGCAGAGGAATGACGTCTCGTGTCTTGCTCACAACACTCCTGTTAATGCACCCCAGACTTGTGTTTGATTTTTGTGCCACAGGGTCACTATGTTGACTCATATTTAGCTTGTGGTCCACTATGACCCCTAGATCCCTTTCTGCAGTGCTCCTTCCGCAACACTCACTTCCCATTTTGTATGCGTCAAACTGATTGTTCCTTCCTAGGTGCAGTACTCTGCCTCTGTCCTTATTAAACTTCCTCCTATTTACCTCAGACCATCAGCCTCTGAAATTTACCTTTTGTGCAGGGGGTGCAGAATGTCCTATAGGAGAGGGGATGCAAGGAAGGGGGTAGGATTAAGCTGGGATATGGGCATCCACTCTACCAGCACCAGCTGTTCATGCAGGATTTTCAAACTGCTGACTAACAAGAATAATAAAGACCCCAGTTGGCACTGCAGGGGCTCAGCTCTTGGAAAATCCAAGACTTGTGGCTAACTTTGGGAGCTGCGAAGGAAGAACCTGCCCCTTGCAGCCTCTGGCAGTGCCGTGAGCTGGGGCTTTCAGCAAGGCAGACAGAGCCAGGAGGTTGGAAAGGGCTGAGAGCTCAGGCCTTGAGAGAGGTGCGAACTTTGAGTCCCCCTCTCTGTTTCAATTGGGTGTTGATTCTGGAAACTGATGAGGGTGTTGTAGATGTTGGCCTTGATAACTGCTTTGCTACAGCCCATGCAGGAACTGCTGCTGGCCCTTGGGTAAAGCAGCCCTTGCCTTTTTCTGTTCCCTTGTCCCCCACTCATGGAGGGATGTCCCCCTCGCTTGAGAGGGGAAGGGAGATCTACAAAACGCTTGAGGCCAGCATACCCTTTGCCACCCCTTTTGGTTTGCTTCAGGAGAAAGACTGCAAAAGGCAACTCTTACTCTGCACAGTCCTGCATAGCTAGCGTCAAAAGAAGGTCCTGAGTGTGCCACCCACCCGAATGTCATCGGGGTCAAGACTGTGCTCGCTCCACGCTGAGGCGAGGCTGTTGTTCAGGCAGGAGCCCGAGCGCCGCATGTCCAGCTCGTCCTCGTAGACTTCCGCCGCTATCTCCTCCCGCAGGGACGCCCCGGCGTGCAGGAACTGGGGAGAGAAAGCGGTGAGAGGGATCGCAGCCCCTTTGCAGGCTGGGGTCGTCTGGGCTGTCTAGGGCCTTGGGTTTGCACACGTGGCGCTCTCCTCCTGGGTGCCTTTGCAATCCCAAGGCCATCTCACCTGGCGTGCGCTCTAATACCTCGGGCAGCCTAGGCTAGCGAGTGGGCCACATGAGGGGCTCTCCTTCATCTCACTAGGCTGCAGGATTGTCATAACCAAGACGGTCTCCAGGGAGAGGGTCGTTCTGCTCCCGGCGCTGGCGCGCCTGGGATTTGCAAGGTCCTGGCTGAACTGTAGCAGTGCTGTGATAGGCTGCAGAAGGGAGCGCGTGGCTCTCACAGTCAGTGCTGCATGCAATCAGCCTGCACCTCACCTCTTGGGCCCTGGCTTTACGGGCGTGTCACTTTCCTAACACCAGTAGGAAAACCTCCACGCAGAGGAAAACCATCAGAATCTGGTAACCCTGTACGTGGACAGCAGCGAGCATGCCATCTTTTGGGCCTCACACAGAGCCCTGACGGGCTGCATGTGGTTCTTGGGCTGGGGGCTGCCTACCACTCACCTAGAGCTTGTCTCCACAGCACAGCAATCCTTTGAGCATCGCTCCAGGCTCCCCCCACACCTCCGAAGTGGGGGTGGGTCTGTTAACATCAGTGGGTCGGCCAGAGAGAGGGAAACAGGCTACAGATCAAGTGAGCACGATGTGGCTGCTGCCACAGCCTCTCTGTTGTTGGGATGCAGGCTAGTTTCACTGCTGCTTCTCCTGGGCCTTCCCACAGCTCTCCCTCTGGTGCCACTGTTTCCTGCACCTGAGCACAGGGGAGGCCCAGGAGAGATTCAGCTGCCGCCCAGTGGCTTAGCAGAACACCCACAGCTGGCAGCTGGTGTTTCTATTGGTGGTGCACATCTGTACATGCCTTGGTGCATGTAACAAAATTTATTCCCCATATGCATGGAATAAATTAGCAGGAACGCTGCCCACAAAGGGCAAAAGAGTTGCCCCACAACTCAGTGGGAAAGAAGTCGTGGAGCAGGTCAGTCCACTGATGCCTAAGGACCCCTGTGCTTACGGTTCCTGGGAGTCTGACTGTGATATGTGAGGCTAACCCCTGAGGAGCTGCTGGGGCACAGGTAACCCACACATACTCTGCAGTGAAGACGGGTGCCTCTGCTGGGCTCGGCTTGCGGTAGAACATAGCCCTGCACTCGAACCCAGCGCATCCCATAACGGGTCTCCCGCTGCTGCCATTGTGCCTTTAGGGCTTGCATGTATCTACTTCCCTGCCAGCGCTGTACCGCTACCTCCGCCTTGCACACACGGGGCGCGGTGGGGCAGGCTCGAGGAGGGAAGGGGGGTGGCTGGGACTGATGTGTCCCCGTGCAAAGCCCCATGGGGCAGTCTGTGCTGAGTGGCTGGGACTGATGTATCCCCGTGCAAAGCCCCATGGCGCGCTCTGTGCTGAGTGGCTTGGACTGATGTGTCCCCATGCAAAGCCCCATGGGGCAGTCTGTGTTCCCTGGGTCAGGGAGGTCCCAAATGCCTCCCTGTTGTCTCAGTTCATGCAAGGACAAATCTGCCCCTGTGTTTCCAGGGCTGCAGCATCTGCACATTGTTTTCCCTTGCAGGCTGCTGAGCTTGCTGGGGGCGGGGCCGGGTGCTTGTGAAGGATTTAAATATAGTAGACCCCCGACGTACGCAGAGGTTGCGTTCTTGCACAATCCAGCGTAAAGCAAATTTTGTGTTACTCGTGGGAGCCAGGAAACTGACCAGCACTGCAGCACTGGACAGTTTCTCGGCTCCTGTGAGCAGTGGGGAGCTGGAGCCTGGAGCCAGCTCCCCACCGTCCTGAGTCGCATTAAACGGAGATGCGCGTACCTTGAGTGCATGTATCTCGGGGCTCTACTGTAGGGGCATCTCCCCAGCAGGAGGGAGCAGCCGTGCTGTGTTCTCAGCTGGGGGGAAGAAGCCAGCACTCCGTGCCCCAGCTTACCTTGGGGATGAAGAGCAGCGCCAGCGTCGTGGTAATGGTGCTGTGCGTGTGAACAAAGAACAGCAGCAGTGTCCAGTCGGGATGCAGCGAGGGAACCATCACAAACCTGAGATGGAGGGGGTGGGGAGGGGGGAGAGAAGACCTACTTCAGAGAGGGCTGAAGTTGGTCCTTTCTTCCCCATGGCTGTGGGGAAGAAAATCTTCCCCCCCGTGTGAAAGCGGATGGGGCCTAAGGGCCCAGGGATGACCGCGAGGCGGCTGGCGGGTCCCCATCCCCACCTGAGAACATGGAAGGCAGCAGAGATGATCATCTCGTTGTGCAGGGCGATGCCCATGTAGCGAGGTTCGTGGAAGGCAGAGGGCACCGTCCGGGTGGCGTAGCACAAGAAGCTTCCCCAGAATAGGAAGAGCATCTCAGCTGGCAGGAGAAAAAGAGACGGAGAGATGAGTAACGGAGGCCGCAGCCCACTTCTGTAGCACGGTCGCTTTTTGTGTCGAGACACTGTGATCAGTGGAGTTACTGGCTGGCGAGATCAGGTGAGCTAGTTGGCTACACTCTGTTAGAAGGGAGGCATTCTCCTATGCCCATCCTCCAAGCACTTCTCTCTCTCTGCCTAGACCCTGAATGGCCTGTGTGCAGCAAGCCTGCAGTGGTTGCAAGTGGAACAGCTGGATTGCGGGGCACGATCAGTGAGGTTCCGAAGGCAGAGCTGTAATGTAGGATTTCATTCAGAACCACTGCACGTTATGAGTCATCAGGGCCAGGAGGGGGAGCCCACGAGACCTGCATAGATGTCCCCTCTACATTATTTTATTTACCTGTCTCTGCATCTGTGGTCATATATGCAAGAGAGAACAGGAGGAGAAGGCAATGTGTGACTGGAGGTTGGGGTTGCACAATATATACAGTGGCATCCACTCCTTTGCTTTTGCTTCAGATCCCAGGCTTTGTGCATTAGATCAGTGCCTGATGCAGAGGGCCATCATGTTGCTATGTGCATGGTAGAGCCTGAAACAGCACAGGGTCCTCCTGCGAGGGCCCTCTCCTTGCTAAGACGCAGCCTTTGCTTATTAGCAGGGTGCGTTTCCAGCTGCCATCCTGCCCCTTCTCACCACAGGCCAGGTTCTGACACACTCACTCCTCTCAAGTGGCACCTAAACGCTGGAATACGCTTGGTGAAGTCACCTGTGGACTGGAAGACAGCTAACGTGATGCCAATATTTAAAAAGGGCTCTAGAGGTGATCCTGGCGATTAGGGACTGGTAAATCTAATGTCAGTACGGGGCAAATTAGTTAAATCTATACTAAAGCACAAAATCGTCAGACACATAGATGAATATAACTTTTTAGGGGAAAAGTCAACAGGGTTTCTGTAAAGGGAAAGCGTGCCTTCCTAATCTACTAGAGCTCTTTAAGGGGGTCAATAAGCATGTGAACAAGAAGGATCCAGCGGACAGCGTGTACTTAGTGTTCTAGAAAGCCTTTGATAAGGTCCCTCACCAAAGGTGCTTAAGTAAGTTGTCATGGGATAAGAGGGAAGGTCCTTTCCTGGCCTGATAACTGGTTAAGACAAGGAAGACAGGGTCAGAATAAATGGTCAGTTTTCAGAATGGAGAGGGATAATTAGTGGTGTCCCTCCAGGGTCTGTACTGGGATTAATCCTATTCAACCTATTTATGTGTTTGGAGAAAGGGGTAAGCAGTGAGGAGGCAAAATTTGATAGGAACCCGCTGAAGATAGTTAAGAACAAAGCAGACTGAAGAGCTTCAAAAAGATCTCTCAAAACTGACTGGGCAATAAAATGGCAAATGTTGATAAATGTAAAGTGAGGCACATTGGGAAAAAATAACCCCAACTATATATACAAAATGACGGAGGCTAATTTAGCTATAACTGCTCGAGAGTGAGATCTTGGGAGTCATTATGGATAGTTCTCTGAAAACATCCACTCACTGTGCAGCAGCAGGCAGAAAAGCAAACGGGATGTTAGGAATCATTGAAAAAGGGATAGCAAATAAGACAATATCTTATTGCCTCTGTATAAATCCATGGCACACCTGCATCTTGAGTACGGTGTACAGATGGTCACCTCATCTCAACGAAGATATATTGGCAGTGGAAAAGGTTCAGAAAAGGGCACCAAAAATGACTACGGGTTTGGAACAGGTGCCATATGAAGAGAAATTAAAAATACTGGGACTCTGCAGCTGAGAAGAGAAGAGATGAGGTGGGGAGATGATAAAATCATGAGACAGTCGTGACTGGTTTGGAAAAAGTGAGTAAGGAAAAGTTATTTACTTGTTCCCCATTGAACCTGCTGATGGCTTTCCTGCCCCTGGGCTGAGCACTGCTCTGTGCCAGAGCTAGCTGCAAGGTGATTGTCTACACTGCACAGCCCAAGCCCCCACTTCTGACCCCAGTCAGCAAGTGCTCAGGACACCAGTTCTAGGAAGCTGCTAGGTGGGTGGGTCCAAGCCCTGCTGTCCCGTGGTGTGGACACAACTCAAGCCAGACTTGAGCCAGGCAGACTGCATTGTGCAGTACAGACATTTTAGCAGCGGGGAGACCTACATCCAACAATTGCAAACGTAGGTTCACACTGGAGGCTTGGAAGCACTGCGTCCACAAGCCGACTGAGTCGCTTGAGCACCCTGCCCAGTTTGGGAGCCCTAGACTTCTGTAAGATCTGGAGCAATGACATCACCGGGCTCGCCGAAGCCACCCTCCCCTCCTACTCTTCAACCACCGGGTCTCACCCACAACCATCATGTAGTCCCACCGGTCGTGGTCGCAGATGTCGAACTGGAGCCCCTTGGCAGTCTGGGAGCGGATCACCAGTGGGATGTTCTTCTCGATGTTCTCCAACGTCCCTGCCGTCCAGGCGGCCAGGAACCAGAGCACCAGGAGTAGGATCAGAGCCAGCATCCTCAGCACCCGCCCACTGGTCATGTAGGGCATTCGCTGGGCCGAGCGGGAGAGGAACACCTTCAGGACCCTGCGGGGCAGTGAGAGAGGAGGTGGCTCAGCAGCTGGGGGCCAGCTGGTGGATTTAGGACACCACGGGGTGTCTCCGCCCCAGGGTGAGTTCCACCCCGAGCACGCTAGGGTCTTGTGTCTAGTGTGGAGCCACCCGAATGGGGATTAAAATCTTAATTGTATCTGCTGCCAGGCTGAGCAAGTGTGATGCCGACAGAGCCTGGTCTGCGAGTGGAGCTGAGCCTGGGACCTCTGGGGCTCAGTGCAGGGGCCTCTACAGCAGGGCAGCAACCTCCAGCACAGGTACCAAGTGTGGCATGAGACCCGATTTTTATGGGCACGCAAGGTGGGAGCTCGGCCCCGCCCCTCCTCCCCCACGCAGCCAGGAGCTTGTTCAAAGCCAGGCCACCTGTGGATTAGCCAAAGACCAGCTAAGGATACCGACCCCCACCTACACGGTAAAGCTTGGCCTCTTCGTTTGTTTGTTAATGAAGCTGTTGTAAGGAGGACTGTTAGTGACTTTAAAAAGCATCACTAGCACTTGGCCCGTACCGAGAGGTCAAAGGTCACATTTTGGCACTCCACCTCGGAAGGGCTGCTGACCCCTGCTTGAGAGTTTGAGCTAAAATCCCGGAGCTGTCAGCTCAGGCAGTAGAAGAGACTCATTCTGTCTCTGTAAGTGGTCTCGGAGCCGCTAGCTGGCAGAGTACATGACACCCAGAAGGTGTGTGGGTTACACAAGTCATGCCAAGGCCATCAGATTTAACTGCAAACTAACAAGGAGCCCTAGATTCAATGGCTGGATTGTGAATGCCTGGGAGTAGGGACTGTCTCTTAGTTCGGCGTCCATACAGCACCGAGCACATTCCTGACAGCTCCCGGGTGCTACAAGAATACATGAAATTAATTGTTATGAACCGACCTTCTCTTGCAAGGAGCAAGATCTGCTGGCGTGGCTGCTGACCAATGTCAGCCTGGGGAAGTAAGGGTTTGAACTGAGTTGGAGCGTTACTGCTAGCCCGGCCCCAACCTCTTCTTTGGGGACTTAACACAGCAAATCAGCAGCTCGGGGAGCTCTGCTTCTCGCAGGCATAAGGCGTCTGGTGTCAGGGCAGGGGTTCTCCAACACTAGCCAGTGTAAAATCGAGCTTGGCTGTTTCCCGCAGAGCTCGGCTCTGGGATTGATTCTGAAGGCAGCACTGCGGCCTGCGGCAGACAGGAGGTGACATGCTAAACCTGCAGCCGCGTAGGGCCCCATGAAATCTGGGGCACCAGATTACCCCACATTTCATGGTGACCTAGGCAGCCGCATGCTGCATATGGGGTGGCACCAGCTCTGGTGCCCAGCCCCAACCCCTAGCTGGCTCCCCTGCCGCAGGCTGCATCCCTGTGTGGGGGGAGGGTGCAGGGCCTCGGACAATCCATCCCCCATTCTGCCCCTGCTCCATCTCCTCCCTGCCCCCATTCCAACTCTTCCCCCAAGCCTCCTGCAGCCAGCAACACAGCCTGGGTGACTAGGGGGCCTGGTGCTGACAGCTGGGGGTTCTGCCCCCACCCCTGCACTCACCGTGGGCAGGAAGCAGTGACCTGGCCCTTGCCCACTGCGCCCAGCTGCGGTCCTCTGCTTCCCATGGCCTGACCCCTGCTGCCTCCCTGCCCTGCCCCTGCAGTCCCTGAGTGCTCCCTGGTGGCGGGGCAGGTGCGCAGGCTGCAGAAGGCCCCAGAATGGTGAGGGACAGCCCTGATCACCAGGGTCCCATGGTGGCCTACTGGGTTCTAGGAGGGCTGTCTGGTGGGCAATGCCTCGTTGCGTTACCTGTACAGCTTGAGGGTGATGGTTCCATAGACGATGGCAAAGCCAAGCAGGCGCACCCAGCGCAGGACGATGCACCGGAAAATGCTGGGCTTGAAGTACAGGATGAACACCTGGCGGAGAGGACAGCCAGAGGTAACCCAGGCAGCTGGGAGCTCTGCACGGGGAAGCAGGAAGGGCCTATTCTTGTTTACGTCAACCCTTTGCTCTGGTGGCATTTGGGGGCCTGATTCTTGGGGGGGGGCGGTCAGTGGTGCTAATAGCTAAACTGAGACCCCAGGATCTCGCCAGTGCAATGGAAATAGGGCACAGGGCTCACCTAGACTAGGACAAGAGTTGTGTTGTTGGAGTTAGTTAGTGACCCATGGTCTAACTTGGTCTATACAGAGCCTGAGTCTGAACAGGAGTTAGACCCTAGGTCAGCAGCTGTATTCCCTGTAAGCTGAGCACTTGGGCAGCTGCCCAGGAGAGATTCAGGCACCGCCCAGCTGATTAGCACAGTGCCCGCAGGCGGCAGTGTGTGTTTATCCTGGTGGTGCACACCCACTCACCCCTTGGTGCACAGAACAAAATTTATTCTGCACATAAATGGAAAAAAATTAGAAGGAAAGCTGGTCAGCAGAGAACAACCTGCAGCCCATCAGGGTTCTATGAGTGGCCCCTGAGACATTTTGTTCACTGCTGCCCACCTGCAGGGTTGCCAGATTCTGCTGGTTTCCCTCTGCGCACGTTTTTTTCCCTGTGAGTATTACTCAGGTGACACACCCATAAAGCCAGGGCGCGTGAAGTGAGGCGCGAGCTGATTGCGTGCAGCGTTGCCTGAGAGCTGAGGGGCAGGGACACCCTCTGCAGCCAATCAGTTCTGCTCCAGTTCAACTGGCACAGCCTGCACGTTCTAGGTATGCCAACGCGGCTGGCAAAACGACCCCATCCTGGGACACTGTCTTGGTTACCACACGCTTATGGCCCAGTGAGAGGAGAGGAGGGAGGGTCACTCCCGTGGCCCACTCACTAGCCTGGGCTGCCCATTGCTCGCTGCCTTCTGGGCTGTGTTGTGGGTCAGTAGCCTAGCATGGTTCACAGAGGGGCTGGATGTTTATATGGCTAATAGGAGCTTCTAGAACAAGTAAATAGTAACCACAGTTAGCGACCATCAAGTCCAGTCCCCTGCCCTCATGGCAGGGCCAAGCACCACCTGGATCATCCCTCTTAGATATTTATCCAACCTGCTCTTAAACAGCTCCAGTGATGGAGAGTCTACAACCACCTTAGTGAAATGAGCCGTCAGCTTAGTTGCCCCTTTGCCCTGTTTGATGCCTGGTCCCTCCTTGCTCCTGGCCTGGAGGAGGGTCCCAGGAAAGCAAATGGAGCGTGAGACGCACTCTGTCCAGGCACCGTTTTTTGTTTTTTTGGTTTTTTTTGTTTTCTTTTACCCTACAGGCTTCTTCCTGTCCTTCAGCTGCATGCAAACCTGCCATGGACTCTTGTGCTCCAAAGGAAAGAGGTTGTTCCAGGGAACTTCTGGGGGCCTTGTGATCAGTTTTGAGCTGCAGTGGGTAGGTGGAAAGAGAGGCAGCTTGGCTGGCTCATGCCCGGCCCTTGGAGGAGAGAAGATCATCAGGAACACACGGGGCTGGAATTCCTTTTACTGACCTATTGCCTTTGAGGCAGGTGGCTTCTCCTGTCAGTGTCAACAGTGTGCACACTAGAGCTGCATGCCTGTAGCAGCTGAAGTGTTGGCATAGCCTGCGGCTCTGCAGATTCTGGGATCTAACCTCAGTGAAATGTGTCACTGGATCCAGATGCTCACATGGCCTTTCCTAGCTCCTGGGGGAACCTCCTGGAGACCAAATCATGTTCCCTATCAATAGACAGAAGCTCCTCCCCTCTGTTCCCACTCATTTTTACCAGCCATTGCAGATTAAATGTTGCCATTTGCACTGAGGCATGTGTGGATGTGCACCACCAGTAGAAAGACACGCTGCCGGCTGAGGGCGCTCTGCTAATCAGCTGGGCGGCACCCGAATCTCTCCTGGGCGGCCACCCAAGTGCTCAGCTTATAGGGAACGTGGGTCCCCACCCCCGAGAACAAGGCTCCCATGGGACTGGAAGACCAGAACTGATCCCCGTGGAGCAGGGACAATTCAGGTCTGTGTCCTTGCTCTTGTGCAACTAAGGGCTCCTCCCTGCCTGGGAACTGACATGGCTCCATGCCCATCACGCTGCTTGGGGGTTCGTGGTAAACCCTGGAGATGCTGACTGAAGAAACTGAGTATGTGCAAGGCCTTGGAGTGTTGTTCTGGCCTCTGAATTCTCCACCGGGTGACTGATCTGTGGGAGGCACTTGAATCTCTCCCAGCTAGGCTACAGGGATTTGCACTAGCTCTGCTCAAGCTAGTTCACCAAAAAATGGCTCTCTGCGCTGGCGTGAGCGGTGGGACGGGCTACCTGTCCACTGCATGCCTTCATTGGGGTCCTGGGGTGAAGTCTATCTCCAGTGTCACCCCCATGGCAGGATCTGGGCTCCTAGGGCATCTCGCTCTGTCCTGGATCAAAGGCACAAGGAGCCCATGCAGTGGGAACGCCTGGAAAGAGGGATAGCACTGAACCTACTTCTAGTACCTTAGCTTCCTTTCAGAGTGGGGAAGTCAGCTGGGCCCTTGTGCTCCCAGGGAAAGAGATGGAGCAGTGGCCCCTGGCCAGACACTTACAGGGAAGTAGAGCAGCAGAGATCCAAAGAGAATGGTCTCCAGCAGGATAACTCCCGACGCCCGGATCCTCTGTGGAAACAGAGAGAGAGAGGCACACACGTGGTAGAGAATCCAGGAGACGGGGAACAGCCCGAGCACATGAGGCTGCCACGGTGGAGGGTGGATCTGCAGGCAAGATGAACACGGAGGAGGAAGTCCTGAACATGTTTGTGCTTGTGGGGTGGAAGGTGCCCCACATCTCTACTGCTGCAGCCCCTCAGAATCAAGCTCCGGGGGCAGGGGTGCCCCTCTGTAATGCAACTCGTACATATATTCTGGACCCGGGCTCTGGAAATAGTTCACCAGAAGAGGAGGTGGCTTGGAAGTGAAGTTAGTCTAGTGTGTTGAGTGAGACTGTGCACCAGCAGGAGGCGCCCTTGTCAGTGGGAACTAACAGGAGCCCACTGAAACGGTCCTCTACTCAGGTGAGATTTTCATTTTAGGGACCAAGATAACACTAATACTTTGTTGCCTCTGGTGCCTTCTGGGCAAGGCCCTTAAAGCACTTCACAAACATTAATTAGGATGTCCAACTCCGTCTCCCTGCCCCTCTCACCGTGCCTGAAGCAGTTCAATAATCTTTTCACGCCCATGCAACAGATAGGAAAACTGAGGTACAGAACAAGGAAAGACACCTGCTCAGGTTTTGGGGCAGCACTCAGAAGAGAACTCAGATCACTTAGCTTCCTGTCCTGTGCCTAGCATGCCTCAATGATGGAAAGCAAAGGGTGAAATCAACCCCTGGATGGGGCACCAGTACCAGGGTTAAGCAGGGCTTTCTTGGAACATAAGAGACGTGCCTAGAGGTTGTACTGATTCCTTGCCTGATGGTGAATTTCACCCATTGCAAACAGCTAGCTGACCCTTGCACACCCCGCAGCGGCCTCTGAATTTGGCTGCTTCGCTATGGGTACCTAGCCTGAGACATTCAAGATCTGATTGACAGAGGGGTGCGGAGTGCCCACCGCTCTTGCCAAAGTCTGTAGCAGCTGCCAGGGCTCAGCGCCAAGCTGGGTGCCCAGAAAACAGACCCCTAAAACCAGAGAACACTGAGAGTGTTGCCCTCTGTGACCTGGGCTCCAAGCTGGGATGAGAATACTGCTCCCCCCTCTCTTGGAGGCTACTGCTGAGAACTTGCACCATTCATCGGAGGTGCTGCAGAGAGCACTGCCTGGGCGCTGGGTTCTTCTGAACCCTCCCCAGCAGAGCAAGGCAGCAGGAGGGTAACGCCGCAGGGCTGGGCGCGAGCCGGAAGCCTTGCCTTGCTCTTTCGGAAGTGGTAGGATACCAGCATACTGAGACAGACGGCCAGCATGCAGCAGGCCTGAAAAGAGAGGACAGCGGCCCGGAGGGACCAGTCCTCCTGGATCAGACACGGGGTGTTGTCCACGCAGGTTGTGCATCCTTCCTGGCAGGGCTGGCACTCCAGCAAGGTCCCAGAAGCCATTGCCCCGTACTGCCCAGCGTATTGGGAGGAGCTCTCCTCTGTGCCTGTGGGGGTAGAAAGGAGGTGAGTTTCAAATGCCTGACCCCCACCGGGCCTGCGTCCCTTGTCCCGCACCACATGGGCACGCCAATACACAAGGGGTGGCATAGGGTCTGTTCACATCCCCCCAATGGACCATGTGCAGGGCAGTTGTGAGGGGGGCAGGGCCCTGGGCACACCCTCCCCTGCACTGCAGGCCCTGCCTCTTCCCCTCTCTGCTCCCACCTTGGCCCCCTCCCCAGCCAGCCTGGCTGGGAGTTACCTGGGGCAGCGGGTGGGCAGCAGTGGCAGACTCGGGCGGGTGCCTCCCCAGCACTCGCCGTGTGGTGCTCTACCAGGGCCTCACATCTCAGAGCCCCACTTCTCTGAGCAGGGGTGTGGGACTTGCACCCCTGCAGAGTGGCTGTGAATGCTGCTCTTCAGACGTCAGGGCTCCACTTTGCGCTGGTGCAAAGGACGGTCCCTGGTGCAGGGCCATAAGCGGGATGCGCCTTGCTCTGTCTGGGGCTGTGTTTCTTACGCTCTGCTCTGCGGAACACTGGCACCGGGCGACCCTCTCGCAGGCGTGCTGCCGGCGTTTGGCAACCCACGCGGCTGGTCGGTATTTTCTGTTCTCACAGCCAGGTACAAGGTTACTTCCCCGTTGCTATGGCAGCCGGTTCAATGACTTCAGTTTGGTTTTGCCGCGTGTGCTGCTGTTTGTTTGGGTTTGGTTTTTGTGTTTTGGAAGAAAATGTTCTTTGGGGTTCCACATAAAACCACAGCGTTCTGGCAGAGTTTAAGAAACACTGGTCCAGGGCATCTGGGCAGCCTGGTCTAGAGCCGCAGCTGCAGCAGTGGAGCTCAAGCTGTGCTTTTTTTTTGGTGAGGCCAGTTTGCCTGGGCACCATGAAGAAGGGTGGGACATCAGTGCAAGTGTAAGGCACACACCTCCTGGGTGGGTATCACTGTCCCATGCTGGGGCACAGAGACCACTTACAGCGAGACAGAATGAGCCTCCTTTGCAGCCTGAGCTGAGAGCCAGCTGGCATTTGGCCCACACTGCAGAGGCTCCTGCACTAAGTTCCAGAGATGCTAGCCTGGGATCGGCCTAGGTTCCACAAGGTTAAAACAAAGCAGGGCTCAAAGGGAGGGAAGCACCAGGGGGCACGCTGCAGGCGCTAGTGATGAAGGCTGGTGGAGTGGTGACGATGCCAGCCTTGGATACTGCCCATATGGCTGCAGGTCCCTGCTCTGCCACAGGCTTCCTTTGTGACCATGGGTAAGTCACTTAGCTTCGGCTCCCCCTCGGTGAATCGAGGTGAAGTGAGGTGCTCCCAGTGCCCCTGGAAGAGCTCTGGGAATGTGCCCCAAGGGAAAAGCCAAGCCCAGCCAACCAGGTGAGCTGCTCCAGCTGGGGCAGGCCGGGCCAAGCTGCTACCTACCAGACTCGCCAGCACCAGAGGCCTTGTGTGCGCCGTAGAACCCCGGCTTGCACAGACAGAGGTACCTTCCGAGGATGAAGCCGCGGCTCTCCAGCGGGACACACTAAAGGAAACACGTCACACGTGAATCCCATGGTTCCCCTTCTGCAGAGCCTCCCAGGGAATGTCTCCCTGCCCCTCCCAGCTCCGCTCAGTCCCCCTGTCCCTTTAAGTTCATTTCTGGCAGCCAGTGGTTAAACATTTCTGAATTAAAGGCAAAAGCCTGATGTGCAAATCTCCTCCTAAGAGCTAAGTGGATGGGTACTACTGCGAAGCGCTAATCCCCCCGGGGACAATCGCGCCATGCCAGCATGAGCTGCAGTCACAGGCCAGAGGCCAGACGTCAATGGAGAAATGGGGCAGGCTGGAGTCGAGGCGTAAAACAGGGAGCAGGGCAGGAGCCTGGAGAGCCCCAGGCAGGAACCCCTGGAAGGGCAGGCCCCCTGCTCCCGCACTGCCACACAACCACCATCCACTGCTGCTCGGGCCGAGTGGTTGTGATTACTTAGGGGAGAAGGAAGCAGTCGTTTGCCTGCCCCAGGACATGGCCCGCCGGGGGTAAGGAGAGGGGCAAGATGTGCCATTGGAGCCAGAGGCCAGGCTGGAAGCAGAAAGGGTACAGGGCTGGGCCAGAGCTGGGCTGGAGGGAAAGTGATGCTTTTCTCTCCCCCGCCCCATGTGCCTGTTTGACAGCTCACTTGTAATCTGCCCAGGGCTGGTGTGAGCAGCGCAGATGGCAAAGATGGGCACCGAGAGGGTGAGGCTGGCTGGGGCCCCTAAGACCCCCAGAGGAAACAGGAGCACAAGGCTCACACCGGACTGCTCCTGCTCTTAGGTGCCGATTCCCCGATTTCTGTCTTGCCACAGCTGAGCTCTGCAAACTGAAGCAGCGCCTGCCCCAGTCATTCAAAGGAAGCCTGTTAATTACACCATGAGCCCTGTGTCCCCGGTATTTACCCAGCACAGGAGAGAGGGCAGCAAAAAGAGGACCAGGACCAGGACCAGGCAAGATTAGCTAATTAATGAAGCTGTCTGCACTCCCTTTCTATTTCTTTTTTTAATGGCTCATTGCATCAAACGGGGTGTGGGGCAGGATTTCGCTGAGTTTGTCATTTACAGTGGCCCTGGAGGTGGCAGGAGATTTGATCAGACATTAGATCCCCAGAGCTGAATCCCCTAATCCCCAAACGATTAAAGCAACCAGCTCAATACCCATCTGGTGCCTGCCTGGAGAAGCCGCTGGCTTCCTCTCTTCCGGCTGAGCGGAGGGGCCATGTGGGGCGGCTGGGATGGGTATTACAGTGGTGAATGCTCAATGTGTTGGCCAAGAGACACTGCCAAGTACATTAAACTCTGGAATGTGACCTACCTTAATGGGGTTATGATGGGGTATCTCGATCTACGTATTTAAACTGTGCTCAGCCCCAGGGGAGGAGCCCAGAGTACAGCCTAATGATGCCATAATTTTAGTATTCCAGACCCAAGGAATGGTCAAAGGATTCACAGTGAGGTGACGGCCTGAATCCCATTGAACACGAATGAAATGGGTGGGGTTTGCTCTCTGAAACAGGCGGGGGGAGGGGGGGATCCCGTCATAACAGTGTGGGGATAGAGGGCACCTGGAAGGAGGGAGGAGTCTGGAAAAGGAGTGAAATTGTCCGTTGGGGGTGGAAAGGAACGAGAGCTCAGGACGAGGTCAGAGGAGGTTCTTCCACTGGCTCCTGGCAGCCCAAGGAGAGGGATTTCTGTTGCACTGAGGTTTACCCAGGAGGAAGAAATGGCCATCTCGCTGAGCTGGAAATTCCCCTCCCCCCAGATCCCAGCATGGGCTGTGGGGAAATCTGGCTCTGGATGGACCTGACAACTGGTCACACAGGGCTTTGGTGAGGCAGAGCTGGTAGAGGCAAAGGGGCGAACAAGGGAGCGGGGGCCTGCACAAGGAGCCGGGGTGCTCTTTACCTGCGTGCTGTTCAGATCACACTGGTGCGTACCAGTGAACCATCCCGGGCCGCTGGCGCACTGGTTGAGAGCCACGTTCTGCAGCCTGATGTCCGCTCTCACCACACCTCTGGAAGAGAGGAGCAGGGGCTGAGTACAGGTGGTGGGCAGCTGAGCCACAGCATTCCCCTTTTGCCTCCCATGGGACCAGGCCATGGCACAACTGACATGGCAGAGGAGGCCAAGCAACACAGAGACCAGGCTGGGCTCCATACTGAGTCCCTGGCCTCCCTGAATGCAGCAAGCTGGGGAGGCCCCCTCAACTGGGGCTGCTCAATCCATGGAGGCTCCATGCCCAATTCAGAGCTTTGCCATGGAGGGAGCTGGGGAGCAGGGGAGAGTGGCTGGTGGTCCCTGTCCACGCTGGAAGCCCCCATCTGCGTGTGCATAGAAGGGAGGAGGAGGGGTTGCTCCCCCCCCAGAGAGACTGCAGCAACTCTGAGCTGCTCTGGAGCTCAGCACGGGAAGGGAGGTGGCCTTCTGCCTATGCCCCATGCCCCGGCTGTGTGCTGGAGGGTCTAATGACCACCCAGGCTCCCTATGGCACAGACATCCTGTTCTGCTTTCCTAACCCTGGGGGAGGCCCAGGTTTTATCCTGGGCTCTGCCGCTAACAGGTTCTGTGACCCCAGGGAAGTCGTTTGCCTCTGTCTGGCTCAGTCTCCCCTTCTACTCCTTGTCGCGGCAGGTGAAGGCTTTGGGGCCGGACTTGTCACTCATGGGTCTGCAACCCCCTGCAATGGGACTCTGCCTTCCAGTGGGGCACTGAGGTGCCACTCCCATAGAAATGGCAGGTTGGAAGGGACCTCAGAAGCGGTTACACCGAAGTCTTCCGGGGGCACATCTGCTCAACTAGACACCTGCCTTGTTTTACAACAGGCCACATAAAAACCATGAGTAAAGTCAGGACAATCTAAAAGCCCATTGAGACAATGGCTTGTTTCTACTGCTTCCTGTGCCTTCTGCTGACATGTAAGTCCGATATTCTAGTCCAAATTGTTTACTTGATAAAAAGCTGGTTGAAAGTCAGCAGGTTTTCAATCACTGTCCTCTGTGATAGTTTTGGATGTTTTTGTAAGTAAGGCGTTTCTGAGGGAGGTGTAACTTGGTGGGATGCAAACCAAATCTGACTCCCAAAGGGTACAGTCATCTGAGAAAGTTGACTGGCACTTGTTTCAAAAGCTCAGATCCCCCTCAGACCAGGTGTCTCAGCCAGTGGTATGTCTGCCCTTAGGGGTATGTGAGAGAAGTCTGGGCATGCTTATAATTTTGTTTTGAAAAAGGGGTACTTTAAAAAAGAAGCTGAGAAACCCTGCCCTTTGCTACCCACAAAAGGTGTTTGTTTTACCTGCTCTTAAAAAAAAACAACAGTGGCTGGAACTCCCCCCTCCCTTGGAAGCCTAAATTCGGAGAGCTTAGCTACCTGGAGCCCAGACCCCCTCGCACACCCCAACTCCTTCCTGGACCCTGGACCCCCTCGCACACCCCAACTCCTCCTCAGAGCCCAGGCCAGGAGGTGGGGGCGGCTTGGACCTGCTTGACCCAGTCTGGGCACCACCCAAACTACTCCAACCCTCCACAAGAGGGCCTGGGCGCTACAGAACGAAGGGCCTGGGACCCAAGGGTCAACCCCAAGGTGCATTTGGTGATGGGAGAGATGACGGAGAGCAAGTAAAACTGTTGGGGGAAGAGAGCAAGGCTGGTTGCACGGGGCGGATGGATGGACGGCCTCTGATGTGCAGGCACTGGTAGATGAGATTCGCCTGTGCAGCTCTCCTTGGGAGCCGTCCCTAGTCAGTGCCATGCAAGCTCCCTTCCCTAGGGTGCCTTTCTCTCCCTTGTCAGGATCGGCAGGAATCCCACGCGACCTGGGATGGGAGAAGGCACTGCTTGTTTTGTAAACAAACACAGAGAGGCAGGACTGGGGGCTGCCACCGGCCGGCCTCCCTGGGCTGTGGGCCAGCTGGCTTTCCGGCCTCCCACAGCGCCCCGCTGCCCTGGATGCAGGGAGATGAGCTTTAGGGCTTAATGACTGCTCAGCCTGCGGGTCTGTCTTCCACACAGCTGTTCCCTATGCTGCTGCTGCTCAGCCAGTCAGGCAGCCACAGCCACCCTTCTATTTATATCACCTGCCTTGGGCGGCCACAAGAGAATGAGATCTGGGGAAGGGGGTAAGGAAACAGCTTGTATTAGGGCAATGTGTAGGTGAATCCCCCATCAGACTCATAATCTGATTTATTTCAGCAGCTCCTACTAGTGCTAAATGAAGGAAAATTGATCACCCTTTTAATTATAAACTAGTTTAAACATAGTAGAGGTTTGTAAGGAGCACAGCGAGGGTTAGCTTGCCATCTGCAGTGGGCACCCTGGGGGTTGGAACCCCTGCAACATCAAAGCCGAGATTTACCTTCCGTAAAACAATCCAATGAAAACAAAAGAAAAATCCCCCTCTCCTCCCCGCTACAAAAGCCTCAGACAGTTTTAGGAAAACTGAACTGCACAGAAATGCCTCCGTTCTCTTCTGTTAACTTCCAGTAAGAACAGCATTTCCTTTTCTTTTCGAAAGGGTGTGGGAGAAGGTGGAATTGAATATTTCCTTACAGAATTTGCAACCTGAACACGGTAGCATTATGAGATGGACACAGGGGTAGGATGATAGATAGACAGATGCAAAGGAGAAGAGCAGAGTAAAGGACAGATAGAAGCAAAGGAGGGGCAGAGTAAAGGAGGAGGGGGTGAAGTAGAAATAAATAGAAATTGATTACAAACCACAAGTGAAACTGACATGTTATCTTGCTTGATGGGGGGCCAAGAATACAAAGCATCAGTGGTGGAATGTGAGACTTGTAAACGGTTTAACCATATGAGGTATTTGCAGTACTGTAACTCAGGGAAGGATGTTTCAGAGAATCAGAGAATTGCAGTAAGCCTGGAAAGGTCCTTGTGGTCATCATGTCCAGCCCGCTGTGGTAAGGCAGGACCAAGTGAACCTACCTAAGCCATTCATAACAGGAGTTTGTCCAGCCATATTCTCAAAACTACCAGTGATGGAAATTCTACAGCCTCCCTGTGAACCTGAGGCAGAGTTTCACCACACTGCAGCGTTCCCAGTTACAAGGCTGTCAAGCAGGGACAAATCTTCAATAGACCTGGAAGGGATCAAATTTCATGAGGGGTGCGTGTGTCTGAAAGCTTCCAGGAGGGAACCTCAATCACTGTAAAATGGAAACAACTGCAGCCTCACGGCTGATGGCTGCACTCGACCAAACCTGTATCTGGAATAAAACCAAAGCTTGATGGGTTTGATTGCTGTCCACGTGAACATGCTTTGAGTGCTAGATGGACAGATTAATGCAGTGATGCTGGAAAAGGCCTGGCGGCACATTTATTCAGCTGTTGTCCAGGTTCTGAGAAGTATCAAGTGCCACCAGGGAAGCCATTTTCCTTTTATTTTATTTTTTTTCCAATGGCTCTAACTTCAACAATTCACGTCTCCCTAGTGAGAGGCATTGGCTAGTAGAAGCACTGGCTGTGCATTTCCAGCCATGGGGAGAGATTTGGCTGCTGCTGCATTTTTTCCTTTTCCTTTTTACAGTGGTGAGGAGAGCTGTCTGGCAGGGCATGTGTGTGTGTGTGTATACTTGTGGGACTCTGTGTACCAGTATGTGTGCGTATGATTCTGTGACATTGCACATGTGGGATATTGTGTGTGTGACTGTATGCGTATGCGCATATCCTGTGAGTGACACAAAAGGCACCACCGGCTACACACCATGGTGGTACCTCCATAGCAAGACAGGACTTCATAGGGAGCTGAAACTGACACATACAGTCCAAGATGACCAGAAACAAGCAGAAGGACCTGAGATACGCCCGGATCAGTCTTAGCCGCCTGCATGAATTCAGGGCCAGAAGGTGCTATCCAGTGTTCCCGTTATATTCTTCCACCCATGGATGGAATAAATTTTATGTTCACTGAGGCATGTGTGGATGCGCACCACCATTAGAAACACACACTGCCGGCTGTAGGTGCTCTGCTAATCAGCCATGCTGCACCTGACTTTCTCCTGGGCAGCAGCTTAAGTGCTCCCCGTACAGGGACACTGCTGTCCTTGTCAGGAAGGCTCAATATAATTGCCTGATTTTCCTGTTTTCTGTAAGCAGGCAAAGAGCTGTCGACAGGAGGGTGGACTTGGGGGACATACTGATACCTAGCTACATCCAAGAGCAGAATGCTGAGAGTCTGGGTGGTTCCAGATGACACCTGCCTCCAAAAACAAAGAAAAGGGGATAGATCCCTTCACCAGGAGCCAGCCACCCTCTGGTGCAAGGCTGGGTGATGAGAGCTCTCGTTGGATAGAGTCATAGAGTTTATCACTTCCCCGCACTGTTCGCTGTCAGGTGAGTGGTTGGGCGGCTGGTCAGCAGAGTGCCCACAGCCAGAAGCAAGTGTTTCTATTGGTGCTGCACACCCACACATATCTTGGTGCACGTCACAAAACTTATTCTGCCCATGGACATTGAAAATGAGAGGGAATGTTGCTTCCAAGGCAGTAAAGCAGGATCCACCGCAGAATCACCTGCCAGGAACAGGCCTCAAGAAGAGAGGAAACCACTTTTTTGATTGACTTGATCAGAGGCTGTCAATACCTACCTGGGGGATAGACTTTCACAGCAGACTCTCCAGTGTAGCCAAGAAAGGTCTGACGATCCAATGGTTGGGACATTGAAGGTAGGCAAATTCAGACCGACACCAGCCATAAATTGAATGGCAAGAGTCCACTGTGGAACAGTTTACCAAGGTTTATGGTGGAGTCACCCTCCGTGGCCATTTTAAAATCCAGTGTGGGTGTTTTTTGAAAACTACTCTAGGCATTCTTTTGGGCTGTTTCCTGGCCTGAGTGACACAGGATGTCAGACGAGGCCCCGTGGTCCCTGTTGGCCTCAGGCTGTGACTGTCCAGGTCCGAACTCTGGAGGTAGCTCTAATCTTCTATCATGGGCTGAGATAGATGCTAGCTGCCCCAAAGAGGCGGGGATTCTGGCTCCAAACCCACAGCAGCCTACAGTTGGGGGAGACCCCAGATTTGACCCACAGGAGCTGCCAGTTTGGATGTGGCTCTGGACTGGCACTTTGGATTTGTGCTCCAGGTTGTGAAGCGCAAGAGGGAAATGCACGAGTCCTGTTTCTGGACAGCTAGCCCAGAAAACAGACTCAGAGCAGGACCTGTAGAACGTGAACCTCCAAGCCCTGGAAAAGCATCAGCAATATTCTGCTCTGGTTGCCAAGCATGCTGGTCCTGCACCTCCTCTTGTGACTCCAGGTATCCTGTACCTTTGCAGCAGCACAGAACAAACCCCTTCAGCAAGATCCTTCCAGCAGCTCCTCCCTATAAAATGCCAAAGAGGCCCAGTCCAGAGCTGGAGAGGAGGATGCTACTGCTGTCTGAGAAGCACCATGGTCCAGGGAGTCAAACACTAGACTGGTAACTAGGGTTCTAATCCCAGCCCTGCCTCTGTCCTGCTGCCTGTCTTTGCGCTTCTATCATCCCCTCTTCACCTTGTATCCAGTGGTGCTGGAACTATTTGTGCTAAAAGCCTTGAAACAAATATAGAAACCCCTTCAAGCCAGGGGTGCTCCAGCACCTCTGCCTGTCCTGTGACCTTAGCCAAGGGACTCTCCCATCCCATGGTGGGAGGAGAGCTAGGACAGGGGCAGAGTGGTTTGCATCTACTGAAGAGGAGCCTCCTGTCACCTCTCATTGGCCAAATCCCCCGTTGGTGCCTAGGTCAGGGTCGCACTGTGAAACGACAGGGCACACTGGATGGAATCGAGCGGATCCAGGTTCTTTCGGGCTGGATTTCCCATTTTGGCTTGTAATAGGACCCCTGGTCCAACTGGCCCCGGCGAGGCTGTTAACCCTTGGCTGCCCGTGTGCACAGACTGCTGGTCACCAGGGGCCCTGCCCGGCCCCTTCTAGCTGTTCTGATGCCATGTGCAAGGGAGATGGAATGCTGGGGTGCAAACAGAGCGGTGGAAGGCCCCCCTCCCACTTCAGCCAGTCCCTGGACACTCCTGCAGTTGGGCATAGCTTCTGGCCACCCTTTGTGTGATTCTGTGCAGAGAACAGTTGCCAGAGATTATGGGGGGGCTGACACCAAGCAGGGGAGCTGCTGCCAGGAAGCCAGTGGCCACGAGGCACCTGGGCCATGCTCAGAGGTGGCACAGTACCGAATGCGTGGGAGGCTTGGAGTCTGGCAGTAGCGCTGGGGTTCCCCTGCCATTGGAGAGTGCCAGGCCAGGAAGTGCTGAGCCTTCAAGGGTATGAAAGGGCTCCCCTGGCTCCCCATCCATCACGCTGTACCTCAATGCCCCCAACGCAATAATCATTCAAAGACAGGTTTGTTCTGGGCATGGCCCCGGCTGGGCTTGGGGGTCTGCTGGGGTCACCGCACCTGAATACCCAGTGGCAATGTTGGCTGGTGACCAGTCCCTGTCTCCCAGCTGAAGCCAGGGCAATGGAAAACCCAAGGAGTATATATGCAGGGGGCCCTGCAGAGGGTCCTCAGTGTTTCCTCCCAGGGTAGCTGGGCTGATGGGCATCTCTGCAGTTCTGTGCCTTGCTGGGTGAGAGACTGGGGGGACCCTTAGAGGGCTGTATCCTGGGGTTGTGTCAGGTGTGTGGGGATGTCCCCTATCTCTGCACCCTGGGTTGCAGTATGTGAGGTGGGATGATCCCCCATCTCTGCTCCCCACGGTGGGGTATGTTAGGTGGGGGGATCCCCCGCTGGGTACCCTGGAGGGGATGTTGAGGCAGGGGATCCCTCAGTCTGGCACCCCAGAATGGGGTAAGTTAGGCAAGAGGATCACTAGCTCTGCATCCCTCTGATGTGTTAGGTGAGGGAATCCCCGAGTGTGACCCACCAGGGTGAGATACAATAGGTGGAGAATTCCCAGGGGGGCTGTTCAGTGAGTGACACCCCCCAGTTTGACATCCCAGAGTGGGGTGCTGAGAGGTGGGGGTCCCCCAGTTCTGCAGCCTGGAGTGGATAGGTTAAGTGAGGGATCCCCAGCTCTGCATCGGGGGGTTGTTACATGGGGGGATCCCCCAGTTCAGCCCTCCAGCCAGGGTGGCAGATGGAGGATGCCCCAGCTCTGCACTCTACAGCACGGGGGTGGGGGAATCCCTCCCAATCTGCAGCCCAGGGAAGCCAGATGGAAAGAGACTCCACCCGCGCAGGAGGGGAGGGGGACCGGAGTGCTCTGAATGCTCCTTCCCAACCACCACTCCCCCATCCTTTCTCGCCCCGCTCCCCAACACTCACTTGAACTCGGGGCTCAGGTCTGGCTTCAGGCCATAGAAGGCAGAGGAGAGGGTCACCATCCAGGAGGGCAAGAACTTGCTCTCCTGGCACTCCAGGAAGGGCGGCGACCACTGCACGTGGCTGGCATCCATCACGTAGCTGTCACCCCGGTGCCACTTGGGGGTCTCCAGGCTTTTGAGGTCGTTGCTGAGGACCCGCTTGTGCAGGAAGAGGCCCCGTTGGGCCTGCAGGTCAGTCAACCACCGGCTCTCCTCGCTCAGGTTCCTGGGGCCCTCGGAGGAGGCTGACAGGTCCTGCAGCAGGATCTCGTTTTTCTCCTTGGTGGCCTGGAGTATCAGCTGTGGTTTGGAAGAGGCTGGGTGGGCATCGAAGGTCAGCACAGCCCGGTAGACCTGGGGATCCCCCTCGGCGACGCTCCGGACCAGGGCGTGGTACCACTCCACGTCCTCCTTGACGCTCGACTCCCGGATGTCGTTGGTCTGGAAGATCATGTTGAGGAAGTTGGTGGCGTGGGTCAGCGTCTCGGTGGCCCCCCGCAGGGCGGCGCGCAGGCCCGGTGGGGGGCTGGAGGCCCCGCTCACCTCCCACGCCTCGAACCGGCGGCTGCAGTTGGCTTGGGAGAGCCTCGCCAGGTCACCCGAGTACAGGAAAGTCAACGCCGCCTCCGAGCCCTCCAGATCCACCTTGTCCAGGCCTGGGGTGGGCACCCAAGGGGAAGCTGGGGAGGACGAAGGGGCCCAGTCCTTCCCCTCGGGCGGAGCTGACTTCTGGGGCGGGAGCATCCCCGTGCCCCACACCCGCTCCACCTGGAGGCCCCAGAGCAGAGGCCACCACCACCACCACCACCCGCCCCCCATGGCTGGGGGAAGGGATGGGGAGAGCCGAGCCCCGCAGCAGGGGCAGCGGGGCGCATCCGGAGGTCCCGCGGAGGCGCACAGCGGCGGCGGGGCCCCCCCCGGGCTCAGAGAGGCCGCCCCCGAGCGCGCCCGAGCCGCCGCCGCCCCCGGAACAGGCCGGACTCCCTCGCTCGCTGGCTGGCGACGGTGCGGACGTCACCGGCTCCGGAACGTGCCCATCTGTCGGCGCTGCCCGCCCCGGGCGCCCGGCCCCGCCTGGGCCTCCGCCCGCCCCGGAGCCCCGCGCCCGGCCCGAGCCGCGGGTGGGGGTGTGGGGGGGCCGGCCGGGAGGCAGGCGCACCCGGGATGGGGCGCCATGGCAACGGCGCCGGGACTCGCCCTCGCCCCCGCCCTCACCCCGGCCGGCCCATTCATCCGCTCGGCGGGGCCGGGATGCGCCCTGAGGTCACCCCCCTCCCCCCCCCGCGCGCCCCGCCCAATGGAACCGCCCATTGCGGCTCCTCCCTCGCCAGCCCGGGCGGAGGGTCTGCCGTTGGCAGCGTGCCAGGGGGGAGGCGGGGGGGGAGGGAAGAAAGGAGGGGGGAGGCGTGGGGGCAGGGAAGGGGGGCGGAGTGAAGGCGGGGGGGCAGGCGGCTGGGGGGAAGGGGGAGGTGGGGGGCAGGGAAGAGGGGCAGAGGGAAGGTGGGTGGGGAGCCAGGAGACCTGGGGCGGAGGCGGGGGGCAGGGAAGAGGGTGGAGAGAAGTGGGGGAGCCGGGCGGCCTGGGGGGAAGGGAGGAGGTGGGGGGGCAGGGAAGAGGGTGGAGGGAAGGAAGTGGGGAGGTGAAGGCAGCCGGAGCCTGAGATGGAGAGAAGGAAAAAGGGGGCGAATGACAACATGCGTGAGCGAGGCAGGTAGGTGCTCAGTCTGCCCCCTTGCTGCCTTCCATCCTGCCCCCGGTGATCTGGTTTGCTCCAGTGGCCTTCACCTCCTCCCCCACCTCCCTAGTTGACAATGCTCCCAGGGCGCTGCGGGGAGGGACAGGAGAAGGGAGAGGGGCCTCTCCAGCCAGAGTTTCCTCTAATTTTTCCCACCTGTGTGCAGAATAAGTTTTGTTCTGTGCACCGAGGCATGTGCGGCTGTGCACCACCAGTAGAAACACAGGGTGCTGGCCCTGGGTGCTCTGCTGAGCAGCTGGGCAGCACCTGAATCTCTCCTGGACAGCTGCCCAAGTGCTCAGCTAACAGGGAACACTGGCCTCTACTCCTGCAGATGAGTTTCTGCCTCCACAGCCTGATAATCAGAACTCCTGGCTGCTGGGGTGGGGGAGCTGGGTGGCCCCTTCAGGTGGAGCTGGGCCCGCTGCAGGGGCTGGGTGGCTGCGCTGGCTGTGCTGAGCAGCTGATACTCTGCATCCGCAAGCAGCCAGGCAGGGGGAAGCAGAGGCTGCTGTCTTTTGATTTAGGCTTAGACAGAATCTCTTGCTCCAGGGGATGATTCTGCTCCAGCCGTCCTACAGCTCCCACACCTCCTGCTTACTCCTCTCCCTCTAGCCCCTGTGTCCTGCTCCACCCCCTCACTGGCCCTTTCCCCATTGTGAAGGTGGGGAAACAGAGACACAGAGCCAGGAAAAGAATCAGGTGCCCTGCAGCGCATCCATGTGCTGCGCCTGCTGGCCTGCATGATGAGCTCACACTACTGGTGCCCCATCAACACACAGAGCGTGGTGCTGCCCTGCCCGCAGAAGGTGAGTTGCTCAGCCCAGCTGGGTCCGTGGAGAAGGACTTTGGCTGCAGTTGAACAGGTGGCAACCAGTGCGCCCTCTCTTTTTTAACATCCATAGGTGGGATAAATTTTGTTGTGTGCGGATGTGCACCGCCAGTAGAAACACACACTTCTGGCTGTGGGCGCTCTGCTAATCAGCTGGGCAGCCCCTGACTCTCTCCTGGGCAGCTGCCCAAACACTCAGTTTACAGGGAACACAGCTCGCAACTGCCTTGTATGCACTGATGTGGCCATTCCCAGCGGGCCATGCACTTGAGCCGCTCTGCCCAACAGATTCACAAGGTGGGAGGGGATGTCTGCTGGTTCCTTCGTGTAGCTGGAGGGGCTACCGGCATTTGCCAGTTTACAGCCTCCTTGCAACAAGCCAGGAAAGAAATTGGGCCCAAGGCAGAGGCTCTGCAGCAATGACAAAGCTGGTGTGAGTGTCTGGGGCTCACCCCACAGCGCAGGCATGCAGGCTGGGTCGTGGTGTTGCTTTTGCCTCACTGGATTCTGGAGTTCTTGGTGTGATGTGATTCTCAAAACCGCTGCGCAGAAGCAGCTCAATCCCACTGGAATGAGGCTGGTGGAAAGGAGAATGGAGATGTGCACCATGATAGGTGGGAAGGGTGTTACTCTTTTCTAGACATCCCACCCATTCAGTGAACTAATCTGAGCGTAACGGTTAAGCCCTGAGACAGTGGGTCCCTGAAAATGGCTGTTGCAGGCCCTGGTGTGGACAGAGGTGAGCTGGGAGAGGTGGAGTCAACCAGGAAGCAGGCATGGAATTCCCAGCAATGAACCTGAGACAGCAGAGCTGTGAATAGAAAGGGGATGTTTAGTCAGACAGGATCAAGTTATTTCTTTATTGGTGGGTTTGCTTTGTGGGTTGTGTCTGGGCTGATTGATGCACCCCCTGTACACTGTAACTTCTAAGCTAAATCCCAGGGAAGCAATTCTCTGTGCTTTAATCTACCTTTTTTTCGTTGTAGTCTATAGAGTACATTCGTACAATGCAAGCTGGTAGATGCTGTTACTCTCATGGGAGTTCTCTTTTTTGAAAATTCAAATGTGGTAAGCGTAGTGTGCAACACCCAGTAACCAAGTACACTTACCTAGCATGTCATCTTTGTTTTCTTAATACAATCACCCTTTCAAGACTATGTTCTGATTCCTGGGTCTTAGAGGGAAGGCAGTCCTGTGTGCACATGTTGAAGTCAGCTGTTAAGAAATTGCCATTTGTTTGCAAGCTTGGGGTTACCCCTCAAGGAGACATCCCAAGTGTGTCCTCCTGGATTCTCAGAAGGAGTTGTTGCACTTGGATGATGGCAGTGTCTCACCCATGGTCAGGGAATTTGTGACCTTGGGGAATTTTTTTGAGCAGAAACCTTTAATGGTAAGGCACTTAAAAGTTCATGCAGGGCTCTCTACCTTCTGCATTGGAAGAGCCAGACTGGCTTAGATGGGAATATGTGTGAAATATTCCCTAGAGAGCTTCTCTGGGCCCTAGCACCAGCCCAGCTAGGTCCCTTCTCAGCTCACCGAGCACTGACAGCTGGTCAGGTGCAGAGTGTTGAACTGATGGGGGATATAGGGAAAATTTTTGGCTCTGCTGCCCCCTCATGGGTCTTGCTACCTCCACCTGGTAGAGCTGGCTCCAGCTCTGGGCTCATCAAAGCACTTGGAAGAGCAACTGCCCCAGGCTGCCCCAGGCAACAGGTTCATGGTGGGAGGATGCACCTGAGCCCGCCCCGCACTGTGGCACCAGAGGGTGCTGTTGCACCAAAGAAGTCCCTTTCCCGTTAACCCTTCACACCTGTATTTCAATTCTGCACCAAGTGTCCAGTTCTCAGCCTCCACCTCCCCTGCATGCACTGTGGGGGCTGGAAGGGGCTGGTGTCCACAGGCATGGAGATCACGCCACATGGGACAGGTAGGGAGTGGTGTCTGCCCCAATAGCTTCATGAACCCCAGGTGAACATTAACAGAGCATCAGAGAGGTGGCCGTATTCGTCTGTAGCTTTGAGAACAACAAGAAGTCTTGTGGCACCTTATAGACTAACAGAGCTGTGGTGTGGGCTTGGGCTGAAGCAGGGGAGCGAGCTGGGCCCTCGAAACCATCTCTGGAGCAGTACCTCTCAGCCCCCACTCTCCCCTCACAGGGCAACTACAGGTGCAGCACAACACAGGAGGCCCCACCTGAGATCAGGCCCCATGGCACTGGGCCTGGCACAGACACAGGGCCTTCGTGGAAGAGCTGACAAGCTAATGAGACAAGGGGTAGGAGCAATAGAGTATTACTGTCTCCATTTTAGAGATGTGGAAACTGAGGCAAGGAGCAATCCAGGGTATGATTTTTCAAGCTTGCACAGCCAGATCCTCAAGAAGAGCTCCTCTCCAACTGGGCTGAGCCCCACACAACTTGTCTATGCTCACGTGAGAAGCTGGGCAGGAAACCCAGATCTGCTGCGAGGCTTTCCTCTTTACCCGCCTCTGCAGCCGAGCACTGTTCCCTGGGTTCTCCCAAAGCACTCTACACAGGAATGCAGGCGCTCAGCCCCTGTGTGAGGCAAGGGTGCCCCCATCTTACAGAGAGGACACCCCAGGGCCCAGAGGGGCTACCTGACTGGCGAGATCACAGTGCAGGCTTGATCCTGCTGGTGCTGGAGCCGAGTGTGGGCCACAGGCCTGCAAGCCGCAAAGCAGTGGGAGCAGGGGGATGCTGCCGCATAGGAAGAAAAAGATCTGAGAGGGTGCCAGTAGCTAGGTGTGATGTGCCCCCTAATTGTTTCTAGCTTTGTGCAGAATAAATCTGGTTGTGTGCACCACTAACAGAAGAGCAGGCTGCCGGCTGTGGGCACTCTGCTCCAGAGGCAGAGGATTTGTCCAGGGGAGTTGACCCAGTCCTGAAAAATCCAGTGTCATGTGCCATATGGGGGCTTTGGAAAAGGTCTCCCTGTTTGCATTTGCTTCTGTTTCATGCTCCCCTTTGCTTGCTCCCTCAAACAGCTGCCTTTAATCCTTCTCCAGAAACAAGATGGGCTGAGACGGCCCCTTTTGAGTGCCAGCCCTAACCCAGCCAGGAGATCTGTGGCACTGCCAGGGGCTAGCATCATTACAAAGGAAGTGTGGTGCCATGTGCCCCTCCTGTCATGCCCAGCTCGGCTCCCTCCGAACGCAGTGCTTGCATTCTGTTCACTTAAATCAATTTAATGATGTGAAAGTGACTTGTTTTATCCAATCCATTACACCAGCCGTGGTGCTGGGCTGAGATCTTTGTCCAGGAAGCCCCATTTCTGTAAAGTTCAACAATGTGACAGTAAAACACCTGTGCGTGCAGCAGCATTTTATTGCATCTTGTGCAGCAAACTGTGGCAGCTGCAACTCCCCAGGTCTGCCCCTTTTCTCTTTGCTGGCTGTCACGTGCAATCTGCTTCCTACAGTTCACGCCGAAGTGGTTTCACAGTGTGGAGAAGGCAGCCAGTCCTGCTTGGGTCAACAGCAGCTCTGAACCTCCTACCTTCAGCACTAAAAACATGAGCTTAGCTAAAGGAACACCTCCATGTGCTGGGATGAAGTGGGGATGTTGTTTGGCTTGTTGCATGTGAATTCTACTGTCTTATGGTAACCCTCTGCATGTGCCTCAGTTTCCCGAGGTGCCATCCTAATACTTGCTTGGTGATGGGAATTTTGTTGTGACAGCAACCTCCCCCTCACCCTGGCTGCATGTACACAATGGCTAATGCCCTTCCTAACATGAGCCCAGGTGTCCTGGAAGCAGGACAAAAGCTGGAGAAGGAGCCTGCCTGGGGCCTGGGACCAGCAGCTTGGAGGGAGTGAGTCTTGGGTGGCTTTGAGGGGGCAGGGAAAGGGCCAGGGCCTTGGCTCTGAGCCCCCTCACCCCAAGGTGGATGGTACTGATGGCTTCTGGTTACTGTGCTAAGCCTGTTTTACACTGTGTCCCTATTGCCTAATAACCCTTCTGTTCTCCCTGCTGAACGAGTCACATCTGACTACTGGGGGGTTGCAGGTCCCTGTGACTCACCCACACCAGGGGGGCAATTCCCTTACCACAAACTCCCAGTTTGTGATACAGAAGCACCCGACGACAGGGCCTTGCACTGTGCCACATTTACCTCCTTAGACTCCAACCTTTTCCCTGGTGTCTGTCCCTTGTGGTTCATGCCCGGCACAGCCCTCCAGCAGCCATGGCCGAGAACCAGGAGCTATGCCTGGAAATGGAACCAGGACTGGGAGCAGGGCTGTGGCGGGTGCTGGCACTAGGAGTCAAGGATAGTGGCTGGCAGTGGGCCAGGAGCGGGGAGCCATGGCCAGGAGCAGAGCTGGGCCCGGAAGGGTGGTGCAGTCGGGGTCTGGGTCAGAGCCACAGCTGGGGCCATGGCTGGGATAGTGAAGATGTGGGTGGGACAGGGACCAGGGCTGTAAGCCAGGTCGGGGTAGACCGAGACTGAATGGCATTCCCTCCCCACCCCTCTGAGGGCTCTCCGAGGCTCCACCATCCCCTTAATGTTCCTCCATGCCCCCTCAAGTGGTGCCCTGCAGTTTGAGGACTACTGCGCTAGGTGCTGTACAAACACACTGCAAAGGCTGGCCCTGTCCCAAAGGCCTTTCACAGCCTAACCAGAGGAGGAACAAGCAAATGATGCACATAAGCTAAGCTCATAGGCAAGGCCAATAGTAGAGCTAGACCTAGACCTCCGCTCTCCTGAGTCCCCACACAGTGCCTGACCCACTTGATTATGTTGCCTCTGGTCATAGGGGTTAGGAACCTGTAGTCCCACATGGCATTGATGGGCTTGTCCTCAATGACCTTACCTAAGTCTTTTTTGAACCCAATTACATTTTTGTTGTGAGAAAGGATGAAAGGCAGGAATGGAGCGTGGGGGAGATTTGCTCCATCCTGCCCTGCGTGCAGGGGACTGGACTTGGTGACCTCTTGAGGTTTCTTCCAGTTCTTTGATTCTATGATTCAAGGAAATGGGTCACTGGTGACTGAGCTGCCTCTGCAGAACGACTTGGCACACTGGGGGCCTGAGCCCATGGATGGGTGGAGACGACAGTTAATGAAAAAGGATATATAAAGGGGCAATTGAAGGACAGCGGTGAGGTTATAATCGGCATCTCATTAACGGGGGTTGAAGGCAATGCTGCAGGCGGCGGGGGGTGCTCTGGTACCCCTGTGATGGGCTGGATGCAAACCCGGGCCCAGGCTTCCCAAAGTACCCTGAGACTTTACATGCCCAACTAGAGACTGATTTTCAGAAAGGGCCGAGCACCTGCCCAGTCCAACCCTGGACACTGAGCCCATCCCACCTCTGGCCCGTGGCACCACCCTGCAGCAGGAGGGGACATGCTCGGTGTGCAGGGGTGGACCAGGTGGGCGGGGGGGGGAGCCATGCAGCAATCAAAGAGTTAACAGGGGCACAGCAGGCCGGACACCCCACCCCCCTTGCTAACACATTACGGACAGAGCCTAAAGGTCGGGGGGGGGGAGGGGGAGAGCAGGAGGGGAGGGGCTTGTAGGGGAAGGGGTGGAGCCTGGGTTCGGTAGGGGCGAGGCCTATCTGACAGCGACAGGGCTGGGACGGGAAAGGGGTGTGGCCTAAATTAGGGGGCGGGACCTATTGGCGTGAGGCCAACGAACCGCGCGCGACGTAGAGAGGGGTGTGGCGTATTGGAGAGGAGCTAATGGAGCGGGAGGGACGAAGTAAGGGGTGTGGCCTATTGCGGGGGCGCCGACGTACGGGGAAGACGTAGATAAGGGGCGTGGCCTGCTCGCAGGACGCCGACGCGGCTGAAGGGAGGGAGGATCCAGGTGAGGGGGCGCTGACGTGCGGGAGGGATGGAGATGAGGGGGCGTGGCTCCGCACGGGGCCGGCAAGAGGCAGCGGAAGCGAGGGGGCGTGGCTGGCAAGAGAGAGCGGCGGAAGCGAGGGGGCGTGGCCGGCGGCGGGAGCCGCTGAGGGGAGGAAGCGGCGGCCGGGGGCTGCGGGCCGGGCGAGGCGCCGCCCTGAGCCGAGCCCAGCCGGGCCGGGGGGGCGGGAGGGATGCAGCGGGCCGAGCTGCGGGAGGGCGCGGCGGCGGCGGCCGCCTCGTACCGGGTGCTCAGCCGCCTGCTGGGCTACGGCGCCGGGCCGCAGCCGGGCGGCGGCTCCAAGGGCCCCGCTGAGGAGGGCGACGGCGAGGCCGCGGGCTCCCCGCCGCCGCCGCTGAGGGGCTCCCGCCCGCCGCCGCAGCTCATGGTGTTCCGCAACGTGGGGCGGCCGGGCGAGGAGGAGGGCGGCCCAGCGGGGCTGGGCGGCGACGGGCCCGGCCCCTCGGAGCTGCTGTGCCCGCGGCACCGCTGCGCGCTGGAGCCCAAGGGGGACCCGCGCTGGGGAGCTCTGCCGCCGGCCGGGCTGGAGCTGCAGCTGGCGGCGCTGGAGCTGCAGCGCGGCGAGGGGCCCGGCGGCTGCCCCTGCCTCAGCCTGCTGCCCCCGCCGGGGGGCCCGGCCGCCGAGGAGACCAGCGACGCGCTCCTGGTGCTCGAGGCGCTGGAGCCCGACGAGGCCGGCAGCTGCTCCGAGGAGGATCCGGGCAGCCCCGGCCGGCCGGGGGCGAGGCCGGGGGGCCGGGCCCAGCCGCCGCCGCCGCCTGCAGCGCCGCCCGAGGGGGGAGGCGGCGGCGGTGGTCCCGGCGCTCGGAGGGGCTCGCTGAAAATCCGCTTCAGCCGCTTCTTCCGCACCAAGAGCTGCAGCGGCGCCTCGGCCGCGGGGGAGCCCGCCGCCGGCAGGAGGCGCTCTGGGGAGCTGGCCGCCTCGGCCCGGAGCCTGACCGACGTGTGCGGCCCCAGGGGCCGGGAGCAGGACCCGGGCAGGTGAGGAGGTCGGGACGTGGGGGACCACGAGGCGGGGGAAGGAGGGGTCAGCAGGCGGCTAAGGGGTCGGGAGCAGGGCACTGGTGGGCTCAGCAGCCTGCGGATGGGGCGTGTCGAAGGGGGAGGGAGTGGGTGCTTGACAGCAAGGGGTTGGGGAGGCAGGAGTATCCTACCTCACTAAGCCCCCAGGCCTGAGGTGCAGGGGCAGTGTTTGCACAGCACCCCATGCTTGGCTCCTGAGCTGAAGGTATGCTGGGCACGTGTTTTCTATATGGCAATCTGAATGGACTGGTGGGGGTTGCGTTTGAGTAGCAATAAACTGTACTTAGTCTAAGAGTATGGGGAGGGAAGCCAGGGCACATGCTGGCCTGTGCTCTTTGTGCATGGTGCCAGAGAAGGCAGTTTGAGGAGGCATGTGTATGCCAGGGTATATACCTTCAGTGAATGGAAGGAAGGAAGGCATGTAGAGTCTGTGCTTTCAGTATCTGGGGGCGGGGGGGGGGTGGCAAGCGGCTGTGGAATTTCCATTGCTGGAGATGTTAAGATCAGATTAGACGGACATCTATCAGGGATGCTCTGGATGGTGCTTGGTCCTGCCAAGAGAGCAGGGGGTTGGACTCAGTGATCTCTTGAGGTCCCTTCTAGTTCTAGTGTTATGATTCTGCATGCATGCCATGGTGTGGGACAGAAGGCTGCTTTAGTATGCTTTCACAAGGAAGGGCACAGGGCATGGGGGGGGTGGGTACACTCCAGTCCTTGACAGAAGGAGGCTGGCATGCATATGCAACAGCATGCCCATTCAGCTCATGGGCAGGCATGGACTATGAATGTGTTATCCATTCAGAGGAGGTCATGGGTTATGTCTATCCAGTATGGTGCTGGTTGCTGTTCAGATGTCCAGTCCCTGCTTTCAGGAGCTCATCATTCCCACCAGCAGAGTTCAGGCATCTGAAATGTAGGTGGTAAGTGGGATATGCTCCCGACAGTGCTTTGGGTGCAGCATCTGGGAAGGAATAGCTGTTAAATATCCAGGAATAGGAGCCCCGAGGCTTTTTGTTTACGTGCAGAAAGGAAAAACTCTCACACAGTCCATCAGGGAAGTATCTTCCAACAGGCAGCCCACCCCAAGCTCTGACTTTCCAAGGGACAGTCTCCAATCATCGATATGTTTGCTTTCCACTGCCAACTTGGTTTTTTTTTTTTTTTTTTTAAAACATTTTCCAGGAGTGCTATGGTCAAATGTTAATGTCCAAACAGATTTGTTAAACTTGCCCACCTAAATCTTGGTGGTTGCTGATTGCATGCTATCTGTAGAACATATAACTCTTAAGCAAAACTTTTACGTGCATAAGCCAAGCCTGAAATCCAGACAGTTTTTAGCATCAATAAAAAATTTTTAAATCTGGGGTATGAATTCCAAGAGCAGAACTTCTTAGTTTAAGAAGGTTTAGTTAATCAGACCACTGATTACTGCTTGAGTTGTTTACCTGCCACTTTTAAGTCAGTGTTTGCACTCATGGCATGTCTTCCAAAAAAGAGAAACTTAATAGCTAGGCTGAGGGTGTGCTGCAACTGCAGCCTGTAGTGCTGTCCCCCATGGTCCCATTATTCTTTTCCCCCACCTGTCTTTATCCATCTGATACCTCTTGTCTTGGATTGATAAGGTGGGTGATGTAACATCTTTTATCAGGCCAGCTTCTGTTGGTGACAGAGTTGAGCCTTAGGGATGCGCAGAGGTAGTCCCAGTATCACAGCTAAATATGAGGTGGAACCATGTTTAGTATAAGCTGTTAGCATGTATTCTAAGCCACCTTTCAAGGTAGAGTGGCCTATTAACAACCCCACAGTTGTAGGATGCCAACTACCCTCCTCATTTTGTCAAAAAATAGATACTAGTGCATCCTAATCTGAGTCTTATGTTAGGCTGGGTGATTGCTAGTGGTGCTACTGTCTCCATTAGCAGGTGACTTTAGGGCTTTGAGGTAGTGTCTGAACTGTTCTCTATTTCTGGGACACTAAAGCCAGCATCTGTCTCATGTGCCACTGATGGAAAGGATTGTGGAGCTGATCATTGTCCAAAGCACAGCTTGTGAGCCCATGTGTTCTCCTGAGCCAGTTCCAACAAGGCTTTAGCAATGGTTTTCAGTGCTGTAGTAAGGATAGCAACAAAGGGTCCTGTGGCACCTTATAGACTAACAGAAAAGTTTTGAGCATGAGCTTTCGTGAGCACAGACTCACTTCATCAGATGCTGGTCTTGGAAATCTGCAGGGCCAGGTATAAATAAGCCAGAGCAAGGGTGGGTCACATGAGCTCTACATAGCCAGTGAGCTTGTATTTGTTCCTGTGGATCAATCCCTTAATAGGGATGAAAGGAAACTGCTTCAGTGGGGGTGTGATATCTGTGGTCTGTTCTCTTCTATCCATGTTGCCATGTGAAGTTTGGAGTTCCAAGTTGCCATTGTGGTGCAGAGACTGCATGCTCATTTTCTGGAGCTGGGACAGCAGCATATACAGTACGTGGCTTCTGTTGGTGGGAAGGCGAGGAATATCTTGCCCAGGTCTTGAGCAAGTTTCTGGTCAGCTCAGGAGCAGGATTTAATGGACTCAAGACTGTTTAGTTCTTGCTTCAGGAGAATTGTCTGGCCTAATGTCAGCAATTTGGGAAAAGCAGGTGTAGTTGAAAAATTTGGTTGAGCAAGAAAATCCCCTGGTGCCTTAAGAAGAGTAGCAAACAATCTTTGGAGAGTTGTGGCTCAGAGCATCAGTTGATGGTAACCAGACAACTAGTATGCCAAAATCCCACCTCATCTTGCTGATGTAGGCTGGGAGACTGAAATTATTGTATCCTAATAGGGGATGGCATGAGTCAGCCTTGATTATAGTCTAACTTCTGAGCAAAGTTGCTGTGTCAGCTTGTTTGCACTTAATGGTGGTCAATGCATTTTGAGTCTTAAGCACTGCTAATGGCCTCCTGAGATGAGCCTTGGTGGTTCTCTGTGTGGGATGTTGAAGCTGTTTCACACTGTGGCGTACAAGCCCCATTTACCATAAATGGACCTTAGATGGCAGAGAGATTCCATTAGCTTCTAATGACACTATTTTTCTGTGGTTGTGATGTTCACTCACCTCTTGTTCTTATTGATCAGAACTGGAAGTCTTTAGGATTTCTGAGAACTGAGAGTGCTGTGAAATTAGCAGTTGTTTTAATATCTTTGGATTTAAAAAAAAAAAAATACTGCCACATGGATTCTTACCTTTGTAGGCCAATTTAATGGTTTACTATTGTTGCAATTTTCAACTCCTGTGTGAAAGCACAGAATTCTGGTGCTTTATTAGGGCGTATTTTAATAAGTATTACCTCCTAGATGCCAAATGGAGTTACTGTTGTAGCTTAGTGACTCTCCTCTGCTTACAACTTGGCAAGTCCTCTGAGGTCTAGATTTCTGCCCACATGAGCACCAGAAAAATGTGCGCCCCACCCCCACATGTGAGGCACAGGAAAAGAGCATGTATCTTATCTTTTCCTCCAGATTCCCCACTTGTCAGGAGACTTCATAGCAGCAGAGCATCCATAGCTGGTGTATAGGGAGTTCCCCTTTATGCTGTCTCATGCTAGTGGAGAAGTTTAGGTTAGGCGGGTGGGTTGCTGCCCAAGCCTTCAGCCTTATGTGTACAATCTTTTCTGTGCAGATGTTGGAACAAGAAGGCAAAGCAGCTTTCAAGGAACCATGTGCTGCATTTGCCTGTTTTCTGGAGCTGCTGTACTATAGTAGTGGGGTAGCTCCAGGGTCCTTACCCAATGTTCCTACCAATCTTTTCCATCCATGTGCAGGATTCTTCTCTCCGTGTGGGGAATAATGTTTTTAGGTGCACTGAGGCATGTACAAGTGTGTACCACCATAGAGGAAAAAACCTAGCTGTGGGTACTCTGCTAATCAGCAGGGTGGCATTTGAATCTCTCCTGGGGAGTCATACAAGTGCTCAGCTTACAGGAAACACTGCTTCTATCCTCTATTTTGTTTACTTACCGTCCCCCTCTGAGATCATATGGTGTCTTCTCTCCTTCTCCCCAAGCTGCCTCAAAGTACTGATAAATGTTTAGGATTCCTAACTTACGTGCTGGGCAACCCTTTCTCAGGATCATGATTTCCCTGCACTGCTTAGCTGAGTTGCTTTCTTAAGGATGCCCGTATCTGCAGGTTCCTCTTGTTTTATGCATACTGCTGGATCTTTGTCCTTGTTCTCACTAGGAGAAAAGGGAATCTTTAACACCTGTGAAAAGCCTAGGGTAAACAAGGCGCTTTTTAGTTCTAACATGCTTGCTGGTTGAGGTGAATCCTGTCCTCTCCCTTTGGGGTTGCCTCCATTAGATAATGCCTGGTAAAACTGCAGCAGCGTACCTTGTCTGCACCAGGGTGCTAACATTGGTTAGCTAAGAGTTAAACCACTTTTCTAGTATTGGAATGTGGCATTTAAAATGAGCCACTGGTGGTTGATCAAATTCTGTAGCTACTCAGAGCTTTGGAGGAAAAAACTGCCACAAAGATTGGCTTTAGGACTCAAGAAGACTGCAGCAACCTGACGGAATGCCTCTTAGTTAGCTCAAAGTTGACTTTTGGCTTAGCCAAAGGCTGCTGTTATTCCTAGACTTGCTATTTAGCTTACAGGTAGATTTCTTTCAATGTATGTGACTCTCACTCCTTCCCATGCCCTCCCCAAATTTCTGTTTTAAGATGGGGAGGTTAAGTTCATTTTGTCTCTCCATTGCACAAAAGTGTTCACCAATTGCAACTTTTTCTTTTATTAAAAACAAGGAGTCCTGTGACACCTTAGTCTAGCAATGTCATTTGTGCATAAATAAGCTTTTGTGGGTAAAAGCCATTTTGTCAGACCTGTCTGAGATTTTTTTCTGTTTCTGCTAAGCAGAATCCCCAGCATTTTGAAGTTGCAGCCCAGGCACTTCATAGTATTCAGGTTCCTTGAGGGGACCATGTTACAAATCTGCTTAGTAAATGTAAGTTTTTTGAAAGGGAAATTGACCCCATTATATAAGATCAATAGTTTGTTCTGGTGAACTGGAGTAGACTTAAACTGCAACTAAATATAGGGATACCTTCCTGCCTTTGGGCTTGAGCATTGATATTTAAATACTGCATCACAGGAAGTGCTCTTTGAAACCATCATGTGCTATTTCTCCATTCATATTGCATTTTTGGCAGGGTGAGGAAGAGGAGGGAGGAGTTAGCTGGGGATCTTGTATCTGCTCAAGCAGAGCCAGTGACTTCATCAAGAACCTGCATGGATTGGGTAGCAGGCTTCTGGCCCAAGTCTTGTAACTAGAGCTCTGGCCAGCAGTACCCTGCATATCCAGCATTCAATGATCTGATCTTTTTGCAGACCCTGTGTGTATGCATAAGCTGAAGGTGCTGGGGATGAGCAGCCAGGACTTCACTGTAAGCCGTTTTAACTTAGCCAAGATGGCAGGCTCTATCTTGAACCAGTTATGGAAACTGGAAATGGAAAAACTCAGGGTTGTGAGTTCAGTCCTGGAGGGGGCCATTGAGGGATCTGGGGCAAATAGATCAAAAAAGGATGGTGCTTGGCCCTGCCAAGAGGGCAGGGAACTGGACTCTATAACCTCCCAAGGTCCCTTCCATGCCTGTAAGACCTCTGTCTGTCTTGGTTTACAATGGAGCAGTGAGTTCTCATAGTTTGTTCTCGGCCGCTACATCTGAACCTAAAACACTTCAAGTACTTTCCTTTCTTCTGATCTCTGATTTAGAAAGACCCCTCTCTTGCCTGTGTTGTCGGTGATATTTGATACGGGCCATGGGATGCTTGGGCTTGCCATTCAGGTTGTGTGAGCTGCCTGGAAATTCCATCATTAAAATTTTTTAGCAACTGCTGCATCCACCATCATGGCCACTGCTGGCATCCTTGGGGCTCTTTTGCAGTAGTAAGTCCAACTAATGTGGCAGCATTCAGTTGTCCGTTGCACTTGATGGTTATTTTTCCACCATAATTTGGAGATGGTTGTTGTGCCTGACGAAAAGAGGGAGGGGAAAAAAAAATCTTAGATCATTTGGCTTTAAAAGTGAAGCATAGCAGAGTCCAGTCCTTGTGACTTTCTGGGTCTGACCACACTGCAGATCTAGAAGTGAGAAACACTGTTTATGACTGCTTATAGAATGGTAGTGTAAAAGTAGCTGCTTTAATAAGATAGAGGTCCAAAATGTTTCTGCTCTGCAATGCTGGTTTGGGAACAATATAACAAGATTGCAGGCTTTGCTGGTATAATGCAAAAAACACCTGTGTGTGGTGGTTAACCAGTGCTGTTCTTATTCCTCTAGGAATAGAATCGGGCCTTCTTAAGACATTAGAGGTTTAATTCCAAACTATTTTTGGTTTTAAGTGATTGTGTAAAAGCGATCAGTACCTAACTGGTAGGGGGGAGTGTGTGTGTGGGGCTTGGTTTTTTTAACTACTGGCATTATTTGCAAGAATAGAACTGAATACTACGTCGCACCTGTGCTATCCCATAATTTCAATGAAGTTTGTCTAGTGTAAATGAGAGAATTTGCTGTGCCTTGCAGAAGAGTCAGGGTTATACTTGCATTTTCTGCACTTGGATTTTAATGCCAGGTGATAACAAAACTATGCTCCAGTAACTTGGTTTCACTGATACCATGTGCAGCTTGACACTTTGCAGAAGATGGCCGCCTTTGTTGATAGCTAAACTTCTCTGAAGCTGACTAGCTTCTTCACAGTCTGATAGGACAATCAAAGGATAAAGGCAAAACCTATGTGTAGCTTTTAGGAGAAGCATTCAGACTAAGGAGCATTTGCTCCTTGCTAATCTAAACATGGAGGTGGAGAAGAGGCCTCGATGAGGAGCCACATCAGCTTTGTAAAATCCCACTTGCCCAAGAAGTCTCCTGCACAGGCAATTAAAATATTGACATTTCCATCTCTGGGTGGCTGAAAAGGCTTAGACTAGCAGTGAGCAAACTGGGGTGTGGGCCACCTCAGGGGCAGGAAATTTTAAGAGGGGTGCAGCTGGGGTGCTGGCAGGCTCAGCCATTTCATTAAAAATGTTGAAATGTTACTACTTTTTATGTATGTGTATTTGCATTTATATACTGAAGGCTTTTACTTACTAATTTTCCTACGCATGCCGACAGGAGTTTTCATATGACCATAACTGAAATTTCCATTGATTTGGGTTACATTAAACCTGTTGACGGTGGGGGACGCTTGCTAATTGCAAGGATGAAAAGTGGGACCCCATGTAAAAAAAAAAAAAAAAGTTTGCCCACTTCTGGCTCATATCTAGGTTAGTAACTCTTCCTGTCAATGTTGCAAGGTTGAAGGTAGTAAACACATTTGTTTGAATGGTACTGCTCTAGTGTGAAGCGTGCCACTACCTCCTCTAGCCTGGGTGGGTATTTCCAGAGTAGTGCATTTTCTGTCTTTCAGTTGGTGGTCACTTGGGGAAGCTGTGTTGCCTTACTGCGCAGTACTGGGAACTTCCCCCTTTAGACACCCTTTTGAGAATTCTGTGGCATGCTTTCAGATCATATCTTGCACAAGAGCCAAGATTCAGGCTTGGCTTGGCTTGCCTTGAAATACTCAAGTGGTAGGCATATACTTACTGTCAGCACGGAAGCTTTATGCCTTCCACCTTTTTGCGTGAAACAAAACTTGCGCAAACAAGCTTTAAACAGGCTATTTTCTTCCTTTGTGGTGGTGGGACAAAAACTGCTTCATGTGAGACCGTAGGCCTGTGGCGGCCGGCCTGCCTGAGGGTTTTAAAACAGCAGTTCATGGTCACCTGTGGCTGTGCTCAGATTCCAGAATGTGGCTGGACACGATATAAATAGTACTCTTAAGAATAAAGTAAGGATCAAGTTGGAGAATTCTAACCACTTTTTTAAGCTCTGTAGCTTCTGTTTCAAGACCACATCTTGCAGTAAGTGTGAGATTTTAAAAGAAACTGGAAGGAAGACTGTTTTCAAATCCCACCTCTGCCATCAACTTGGATCTGGAGCAAGTCATACATGTATTTCCTGTGTCAGCTGGTGACAATACCCCTCTCTTCAGGATTGTTCAGTGGAACATCCTGTAAAGGCTGACTCTTCCTGGGCAGGGGAAGTACATGGCTAACTTTTTTAGGCCTCATCCTAAGTAAGGTTTTTTGGAAGGGAAACTTTGATTCAGCATGCGAGAGTCCTCAGTGGTGCATGGAACTAGATTCCATGTGGTCGAATGGACATAGAGGCCAGGTCTTGCCCAGTTCACCAGATCTCTAAAACCGTCTCCAAGAGCATGTGTACTTCAGGTGACACATGTGGAAGAGGGATGTAAAATCCCAATTAATTGGTTAACTGATAGGCCAACCTACTGGTTAACCAATTAAAGTCGGGAGACAGCTGGGAAGCTGTCCTGGAGCAGCCTCCCCAATCCCTAGGGTGTTCCAGCCCTGTGCTGGTGTGCCCCTCCCCATCTGTGTTGGCCTCATGGGACTGGAGCAACCCACTTCCCGCCCTTTGACTTACCTCCTAAAATCTATTTAGAGACTCCAGCGTTGTGCAGTGGTGGTTGTACTGAAGTCTTCTAAATTAGCTTTGGCTTAATATTTGCATATGTTTCCTCCTCAGTCTAAAACATCATAAATATAGTTACTAGGCTCTACTGGCTTGTCAGAAGATGAAACTGAACATTTTTTTTTCCAGAGCCGAGAACAACTTGTTGCCTTCCTGTATTCATTAGCTCTTCCTCTTTCTCAGCAGGAAACCCCGACTGACAAGAACTCAAAGTGCCTTTTCTCAGGTTGCTTTCAGCCCTCTCTTTACAGGTAAGGATAGAAAGGTGAAGTGAAACATTATTTTACACTACTTGGTTTGTTACACTTTAGTTTAACTATGGATAATTAAGGCGTTCTTCTGTTCCTCTACTGAGAACTATGCAGTCCATTAGGACTGATCTTCACAAGACTGTAAAACAAGCACCAGTGTAACAATTGTCTGCACTGGGATACTGGGGATAAAGGTAGTGTGTGAATTTAATGCATAGTAGCTGTTTGTTTTTAAATGCCTGTGTGGCACCCTCCGAAGTTATTCGGAATCAAGTCCATGTAGACAAACCCTGAAGAATGCAGCTCCTTGTTCTGCTTCACGTTTTTATGCCCACCATTGAAAGGGCAACAGCATCCTGAAGTCTGATCTTAGTGTGTAAATAGCTGTCGGTAGACACATGGGCACTTGTAGCCACGGCAGTATAACCCCCAAAGTGAGTGCATCTCACTGGTGTGACTATCCTGTTTTAAACGTAGAAATCTTCACCCTGGTGCAAGCCGCACATCTCTACTGGGGTTTCTAGTTGGAGAGGTGCACTGGTGCAGCTCTCCCTAATGGAGAGGACTGGACATAGACCAGGAGCCTGTGCAATCGCAGCGGTGTGTTCCTGTACCAACAAGCGTGTGATCAAGTCTCTCCTCAGTTGCTGTGCACAGCAACTGAATCCAGCGAAGGTGCAAATTCTTACCAGTTTCTCTCCATGTTACTTTTAGGTGAAACTGTGTCACTGGTGGATGTGGAGATCTCCCAGCGAGGACTGACCTCACCTCACCCTCCAACTCCTCCACCTCCACCCCGGAGAAGCCTCAGCCTGCTAGGTACTCTACATACTTGCCCCTACGCCTCCTGGTCATGAGTCTTTGGTGTAAGTGGTAGGGATGGAATTATTCTTCCATTTTGGAGTACAGTGCAGGGTCCGATAGGGTTTCTTCTGATAATCTGACTCCCACTTCCCAAGCAAAGACTTTCTTCCCACTCATCCAAGGCTTGTCTGGCGGGAGAACCCTGGCAGTTGTAGGATGGTGAGATGTTCCCTTTTCTCCTGGGTTTAGCATGTTAACTTGACAGCACTCCCTGGCTTCTCAGATTGAAATACAAACATAGGTGACTGTGTACTGGGCTGCCCTTAGACTCCCCTAATCTTGTAGTGCCAGCCGTGCTCCCCTTAAAATCCTACCTCTGACTTGCAGGAGAGGTAATGTATGTATCCAGGTGATAGAGAGCCACGAGTTCTGGGATTATAGCAATAGCTGCTCTTCAGAGCCTCTGGAAGACTGAACTGCTGGTGCACGTGCTGTCTCTTCCCCTCCCGCTCAGCGATGCAGGCAGAGCCAAACGCTGGGCTTGCTCTTGTTCCGTTGGCAGCTTGCTTGCTTTCCTATTTTCTGAATCTCTCTTGCTTTTGTTCTCTTCTAGATGATATCAGTGGGACGCTGCCTACATCTGTTCTAGTGGGTCCGATGGGGTCTTCCCTGCAGTCTTTCCCTCTGCCTCCGCCTCCTCCACCCCATGCCCCAGGTCAGCTTAGCTCTAGTGGCAAGGCTGCTTTTTGCAGAAATCTGGACTAACTTTTTTGGCAAACCTCTGGCCTTCAGTCTGTATTGTCTGAACAATAGTAAGGGTGGGTGCTGCCTCCCTTCCACACCCGTCCCCACCCCCAGTCAGTTCAGGTAATACACCGAGCTGTCTTCTACCCATGTTGCTTCATATTGGAATATGGTTGAGTCAGATCTGTAGGTTTCTTTTTTAAACCGTCTATTTGCGCGTGTAATGCGATGGTCAGCATTGCTCATAATATCCCACTCCTGCTTCCCTCTAGCAAGTCTCAACCCTGCTCCACTTCCTCCCTTTGGTTCTGCAGAACTGGAATGTGCACAACTTGCAACTCATGTTAGCTTAGTTCTTGAAATAGGGCTCAACACTACCTCCCGAGATGTCTTTATTTTGTAGCACTGGAGTGAAATCGCAGACCCAGCTCTGCCTCTGGCTGTCACTTAGCCTTCAGTCTCCTGCCTTCCCATTTCTTACTTTTAAGCTGTCAAATATTGAGCCTAAATTACTATGACATCCTCCCTTTGCAATCAGTGTTAAAAGTAGTTGAAAAGGCTGTGGTGTTTCCATGGAAACCTGTGGAACTCCACGCCAGAGGATGATGTAAAGACCAGGACTTTAACAGAGCTCAAAAAAGAGTTAGATACGTTCGCAGAGGATTGGTCCATTGGCGGCTGTTAGCTGGGGTAGTGTTCCTAGTCTGTTTCCCTGAAGCTGGGGGTGGGTGATGGGGTGAATTACTTGATTACCTGTTCTGTTAATTCCCTTTGGGGCACCTGGCATTGGCTGCTGTCAGTCAGGATTCTGAGCTAGATGGACCTTTGGTTTGACCCAGTACGGCTGTTCTTATGTTCATGGACAGCCCTGTGAGGGGCACAGGTGAACAGCTGGTGAAGACAATGAATTAGTTGCCTTGGAGTTGCTATCCAGATTTTCCAACACTGTCCATCCATCAGTGCAGCTTCTTTTCGTGCCATGGCTTCACTATTCCTGCTTTGTCCTCTAGAATCTAGGGCTGTTTGGGGAAGGCAACTTTTAGTCTTTGCACTATTGTGTGTAAATAGGTGACTGTTGCCTGCCATTGTGGTTGTTCCCCTGCAGACGCGTTTCCCCGTCTCGTCCCGTTCAGACCAACAGAGGCAGTGAACAGCCAGACCACCCAGCATCTTCAGTGTCCTCTCTACCGACCAGACTCAAGCAGCTTTGCAGCTAGTTTGCGAGAACTGGAAAAGGTACGGGTTTCAGACTGTCTGCCTCTATGGTCTTTTACAAGATGTCCAGTGGGCAAAGGCTTGCTGTTGCACTGTGTGGGTTAAATCAGATTAGCATTATAGGCTACATTGTTTCCTCTATGGATTTGGAAGTGAGACAGGAATAAGGCAAAAAGAAAGGTGTTCCGTTAATGATAGCCCTGCCAGTAAGAGGTCCTCGCTTCTCTCTCCTCCTGCTTTAGAGGCACTTGAATATAATTGGAAGAGGGCTAATGTCTTATTTTGGTAGCTTGCACATGTGAAGAGATTTTGGTTGTATGTGGTAGAAGGATGTGATTGCCCTGTTTACTTCAGGAAATTGACTCTCTGCTGTCAGTGACTAGAGATGAAACTGATTTGTCTCCTAGTAAAGCTAGAACAAAATGGTTTAAAGTGGCTGACTTGTAAGTTTCACAGTTTGTGTTTAGTGTTCTTCTACAGCCCATTATGGGGGACCTGTTGAGCTTTTTTTGTCAGTGTTAGCTGGCTTCCCAAAGTAGGTAGGGATGCACATTGCAATTTATACCAGGATGATAAACAGTATCTCTTGTGGTGAAGTACATTCCTTTCAGAGGAAATGCTTCAGCGCTACTTTTGCCAAGAATTGCAGACAATGCCAAGCTGTAAATTCTTCCCGTGAGTGCATTGTTACTATGATGGAGGTAGAAGAGGAGGCTTTTCATTCCCTTGACGATTACTCATTTAGTATGGCGTGTCAATAGGCAAGTGCCTTTCTAACTTAGCAGAAAGCCTGAAGACATGTTTGTGCTCTGTACTGGCAGTGCGGTTGGTATTGGGGTCCGATGAACTGGGAAGATGCAGAGATGAAGCTGAAGGGGAAACCAGACGGATCCTTCCTGGTACGCGACAGTTCTGACCCTCGTTACATCCTGAGTTTAAGCTTTCGTTCGCAGGGTATCACCCATCACACCAGGATGGAGCACTACAGAGGTAAGAGCAGCAAGGGTCTTGGGATGGTTTCATCCACTGGGCCAAAGCCACCTCTCGATCGGTTAATCAGCTCTGTGTTGCAGCCCTTGCCATCTCTAGGGGCCTGAAACAATGCATTGTACGGAAACCCTGCATGCGCAGAGGAAACTAAATGTGACCCCACCTTCCTCTTTACTTCTGTGCTAGCCTGCAGATCTCGCTGTGGGTTCTGTATTGGGTTGACCTCAAAAGCACTGATGAAGGCCCCCAAGTGGAAATATATGGACCTAATTTGTGAGGTGTGATCATGTACAAACGCTCTACTCTCGCAACAGAAGGAGTCATTCACCTCTTGTATTTTCATAGCACACAGACCAGCCTAGTTTCTGTTGTCTCTGCAGACTAGTTCTGGTCACAGTTATTGCGGACTTAGTGATTATGGGAGGGTCTCCGGTGGCATTTAATGCCTTCATTACCCTGAGTGGTGTCTTCCTGTCCCCCTCCTTCACGCAAACACTGTTCCATTGGGAGACTGAGGCAGGTACTGCAGCTCCCCTGGTCCCTCTTTTTCTCCCCCCCCCTCCCCATGCCCTTTCGACATGCTTCACTTTGGGAAAGCTTATTAAGAAGGAGCTAATGGACTTGCAAAGCTGCTGTGCAAGAAAACATGGGAAGCTTATTGATTTGCTACTAGAGCTTTGTGGTCAAAAGGGACCATTGAGCTCATCAAATCCAACTTGCCTGGAAGACTTAGCTCAGTGGGCAGCCATTGTTGCTTGTTCTTGTGTGCAATTACAGAATAGTTATTGTGGTTATTTGGAAATGGCAAGATTGAAATTTTGGGGCTGTTTAGTCCTTGATATCACCTCCTGTTAAGTGTCATTGCTAATAAGTTATTTTGCTTTTGGTCACTTTCTCATTTACTGCATAAGGGCAGATCAGTGCTGCTGTGTCTGGTTGGTACAAATGCTCCATGTCCAAGCTGAGGTTTTAACTCGACTCTTGTGGCTTTTCTATTTGGAGAACTCTCTGCATGTTGCTCACACCTGCTTCATTTGGCATCTTGCTGAAGGGTACTTCCCCACTGGTCCCCAAGCATTCGCGTTTCACATGTGGCTTTCTGTGCTGGGCCTGTGCACAAAATGTTCTGGAGGGGTAGCAAAATGTCAGCCATACGGGATGTTTGGAGGAGGTACCATCAGACCAGATCTACAACTTCTCTGTAGCCAACCAGCAGTCGTAAACTGTAACTGCCTTGGTGGGCCCCAAAAACTAACCTCTGAAGACATGCCTGCCAAAAAGGCTTCCTTCGAAGTTGTCTAGCTGGCTTCCTGTTTTTGTCCCTTGCTATAAAGCTGGAAAGGTCAAGTACTGGTAACAATCTCAAGTTTTTTTTGAGGTCCACTTTGCAAAAGTTCCTGTACAGTGACTGTCTCCCACCATGATCAAGAGTTGAAGCAAGTTTCCTTCACTGCTTCTCAAGTTTAACACCTAGGGTGACAGGCCTCTGTTACAAGGCAGGCATGGAGTTCTTGTAAGGCTGCTATCCTGGGTGTCGCCTCTGTGTGAGGCCATAAGAAATCACAGCTGCGTGTCTGGTTGTTGCCCCCTTTCTCAGCTGTTAGTCACAAGTTGCTTGTACAGTGGTCTATCAGAGTGCCCCCAGTATGTGCTTAGCTATTGACTTTTAAATAAGACTATATGCATGGTAAAAGTTAAGTATGTGCTTAGTTGCTCTGTGGGCTCGGGGCCATAGATTATAAACTGCTTGGGCTGTGGTCTCACTATTTTCAAAAGTGACAGACTCCAAGGCACCAAAGTTTCATTGTCAATGGGATTTAAGTGCCTGGGGTTTTGCTGCTTCAGTAAATTGGGTGCTTTTGAATGTTTTCCCATGTCTCTGGTGTATAGCATAATGGGACCCTGATTTGAACATCTGGCGTCTAGCACTCAGAGCTCCCTCTCCACCCCAACAGTCCAGTCACCTGCGGTAGGTCCCAGGAATTGCTCTACAGAAAGACCCTCCCGCAGCTGTGCAGTTTATATAATTAAATCTACCCTTGCATTACAATTGACTGAGCTGTCTGCTGGATGTGGTACAGCAGTTCTGAAAAATGCAGAGCTGAGCACTTTGATAACCCCCGCTCCACCCTCACATGCAAGCAGTTGAAATTTTCAGCAGTTCCTCCATTATTCAACATTGCTAGCATGGCACATGTTCACTGGCCCACCCCTCTTTTTGACGCATTGAAGACAGTGTTCTGTGGTGGATTTGAAACATTAATGCATTTGCTCCTTATTTAGCTTGGGCATGACTATGTTGCAAACTGCTCTAGTAAGCCCGTAATCATAGTAAAACGTAATGTTTACGAGTAGTTGATTCAGTGGGGGGAAAAGGTGGGTGTGCTGGGGAATTGTCTCAAACTGTTCTGTGTTACTGAACAGGTTGGGATCTAGTGTATTCCACACTGTGCCCTCCTGAGGTACTTTTTCAGTCTCTGTAGTTGCTTTTCCTTTGCTGGGAGTCTGCTCTGGCCACACGTTATAGGAGCAGACCTGGCAGTGAGAGGCACATGTAGCATTCCTGGAAGCAGAAGGGGAATAGGTCTGTATTGTGGCGTGGGAGGATATGGTCTCCAGTCACAGCACAAAGAAGACGAGAAAATAATCTTGGATGGCTTCTTAGAGTCAAGCTAACCTTCTGAGAGGTCTCTAAGCATCTTAGCTGGGGCAGGGCTGGCTCTGTAGTGACTCTTCCCAGCTCCATTGTCATCTACTCTGGGATTAATACCCCAGTTGTGTCAATAGAGCAGTGTGGGAGAAACTGTTCAGATCCTGCCCTCTAGGTGATCAGGTGGGGTTGGATGGAAGTGTCTCTAAACATGGGGCCACGCAACACCTGCCTGGAAGGTGATGGCCGTAAAGACAGGCTTCACTCCTAGGCTTTGTTTTGCATGGGCTGCACTCCTGCTACAGCCACATTGGTGTGCTGGGATGGTCTTGGGGTCCTTCAGCGCACACCCCTGTGATGCAGCAGGGCAGGTCATGCCCCTCTGAGCTCTTGCTGACCATTACCTGCAGATTCCTGGAGGCATCACTGCAGCAAGTACTCATATCATGTTTTTGGGGGGGTTTCTTTAATCAGCAGGGCTAGAGACAAAGCAAAAACTTAATGGTTGGCGGGAGCCGGTTGCCTGGGTGTGGTTATAATACCGGTGTTTAATCCAGCTCTGAAAGGGAGGCTCAGCTGTTGGCTTGTCTAAAATTGCCAAATCTCTCACTGGTGACTTATCTGCCCTATGGGAACAAGAGTGAACAATGTAGGTTACGGAGTCTCTCCCTTTCTTGTTGGAAGGAACCTTCAGTCTGTGGTGTCATCCCAAATTTGAGGATCGTTGCCAGTCTGTGGTGGAGTTCATCAAGAGAGCAATCATGCACTCGAAGAATGGGAGGTTCCTTTACTTCCTGCGATCCAGAGTTCCAGGTGAGTCCTGCACCTAAAACTACTTAGAACTTTTTTGTTTGGTGTTTGGTATGTGACCAGGCAGGGCATGTCCTAGCACCCTGTTTGTGGGGCTCTGGTTTAGCACGTTCTGACCGATGCAAGGACACTTGTCACAGCAGTGTTGCCTTTTTACACCTGTCTGAAAAGTCTCTCCCTCAGATTATTGTGGCAACAGTAATGTTCCCCCAGGCAGGAGCACATACCAGCATTTTCTGCATCCTGGAAATGCAGGGCCTGCTAGATCTCTAGCTGTTTATCCACTTTACATGAACGACCTAGGTATCTTCTCCCCTCCTTTGCAGTAGACTGGATGGTTGTGCTGCTAAAGACACTCGTTTGCTGCTCTAGTGCTCTGAAGAACTGGCTGTGACAGCTCATTGTGCATTGTAGGTGGGCTATATGCATGAGACAATGGGCTCATCCCCTTGACACAGACTTCCTTGAGCTTCCTGGCGCATGTTAGGGCATGCGCTTTTTTGTAGCAAGTTAACTGGTTGCTGAAACTGTACTGTTTCCCCTTAATCTCAGTGCTGTACCTACTTCTTGTGGCCAACTCGGCTGTTTCCCAGACACATTAAGGCATGGGAAAGTTATCCAAGCAATGAGCTTAAATGTAAGCCTCAAGCAGTCGCTACTGTAGATTCAGAGTCCCTTGGAGAACAGCCGTTCTGGAATATATCAGCCGGCAGTGCCTGCCATGGGAAGGGAGAGTAACAGAAGCTCTGTCAGCACATGTTTGTGTGCTAGTAGGAAATGAGCGTCCTGCAATGCCACCCCCAAACTCAGACTTGTTACATGACTCCCTGCTGTACCCATGCATTCATATTCTGGGATCCTCTGTCCCCTGTATCCAGAAGCAGGTGGGATCAATTCAGCCTGAAAGGAAGAAAACACTTCTGTAAAGTGAGTGAATGTCAAGTTGGTGTGAAGGGTCGATAAGGGGGCGCAGAAGCTCAAGTGGGGATGCACAGTGATCCCTGAACTAAAGAGCTGGAGCATGGGGCTCGTTCACACTAGGGTAGGAAGGTGCAAAGAGCTGGAAAGGAAGGGTAGCACTAGTTAGAAGGGCGTAAAGATTGTGATGAGGGGTGAATTTACTGTTTGCCCCAGTCCTGACTGGGGAGATCAGCTGAGATCGGAGCCCCTCGTGCTTGGGCCCTCTGCCGAAGGATGGCCCTTCACTTTGTGGGGTTTTATTAATTTCTTGGGAATTTCAGCGTTTGGTGAAAATCAGTAAAAACTGATAAAGGGTAGTGAGCAGAAGGGAGGGGTGCTCAGTACCCGCAGGAGAGGGGAGTCGATACTCCCCATGGAATGGTCAGGCGGTCTCAGGGGCTGTGGCCCAGCTCCCTGCCTCTTTGCTCCCCCCCACTGTTCAGAGCAAGCAGATGGGTGGGGCCATACAGCAGGGCTGCTGGTGTCAGGGTGGGAGCAGACAGCTGCCCTCTATAGCACTGACAGAGCCCCTGTCTGTCTGCTTCCCAGAGCTGCATTGGAAAGCTGGGGCTGGAAGGGGGCTCAACAGCTTCCGTGTGGATGACTTCAGCTGCCAGAACCATGCTTCCTGCCCATCTTGCTCCTTAGGCCACGCAGCCCCATCAGCTTCCCCTGCCGGGCAAAGCCCCCTCCTAACCCATCCCCTGGACCCCTGCATTTCTCAGGGCTGGTATTGGCAGGGGAGCCAGTGCTCATGGGTATAGCTGTCTGACTTCTGCATGGCCCCACGTGTTCCCCAGGGCTGGGGTTGGCTGGGCAGCTGTCTGTTTGCCCCATGTGCTTCCTCCACAAGCCTGCACGCACCCACAAATTCCCCAGTCCTGAAAGCTAAAATCCAGATGGAAAATCGGTAAAATCCAAATTCTGGCTTTGTCAGTGTTCTCCAAAGAATTCCCAGGCTTTGGAAAACACCAGAACGAAGCGCCTTGTGCATAATGCTAGGACAATCCCTGTCCTAAAGAAACTTGTCTAAACAGACGAGTAGGGTGGGAGGAGACGAACTGAGAGCAGAGTGAGATGGAATCCGTGGCAGACCTGGGAATTTCTCAGATGGGCATCCGTGGGCATTGTCTAACTTCAAGTCCATCCTTCTGCTCCATGTGTGGGGAGTCCATAAAATACCCCAAGACGTGGTGGGTGCACGGGTAACTAATCTCCTCAGTGCTTGTCAGCACAGTGGCTGCATGGCACAGCTCGTCTTTCTCAAACTGCAATTGGCCACGTTGTCCCAGCTGGGTCTTCTCACTGTCCTTCTGACTCTGCGCTGGGCTGCAGCCCTGGTGCCAGCTGTGATTTCTGACCCCTTGAAAAACAAAGTCCCATTGCCTGTCTATCTGGTCTCCCTGAGTCAGTGATTCTTAGATCCGTATCTCCTCTGCCCACTCCTGTGCGCTCTGTTGCAGCAGAAATATTAACCTCTTGGTGTGGGGCTGTCTCGTGTGTGTCTGGCTGCCAGCCGTGAGGCAGATGGCTAGCACAGCATGCAGATCTCTTGCTGCGTCTCTGGAGTTCCTGGCTGAGCTCCCAGAGGCATATTCCTCTTTGCGGGGGCGGAGGGAACCCTCGATTGATTTCTTTGCTTTCTCAGACACTGGCACGTGGAGCAGTTGCGAGCCCATTTGAGTGTGAAGCTGCTGCGGCTCTGCTGGCCTTGGAGGAGGCTTCAGACAGAGATCTCCCAGCCAGCAGGAAAGGCCCAGAGTAGCACTAGGACCGAAGCCTTCTAAGAAGGCAGACATGATACAGTCCTGCTGCTGACCCCCGCACCCCCAGCTCTGTGGGTTCAGTCGCTGGCCTGAGCTTGGGTGGGTATCACAGAAGCAGGAGGCTCTGAAGAGGGAGAAGGGGACACAACTCTGCTTGCAGCTCCTCCGGGCTGTTCTGTGCCTGGGCTGACTCCGGTCATTCAGTATGCTGCCTGCCCCCAGGGCTTAGCTGTGCCGCTGCCTCCTTGCCCAGCCTCCTGACCTCGAGTGAGCAATTGCCCCCAGGCAACCTGCCCTTCCCAGTGCCGACACAGCTGCTCCAGAGTTACGCTGCACAAGCCCTCCAGTTCTGTCTCCCTCTTCCCTATTGCATCTTGAAATGTGGTAGTGTTGAGAGCCCTGTCACTTTCTAGCATACAGTGATGCTTCAGCTACTACCAATGCCCAGAGGGCTCAGTTGGAACCATGCACAGTCCTAGGATCAGCTTCTGCAGGGGAAATGGCAGAATTGTTGGAGTGGGGGGAGTATTTCTCCCTGGGTTGGCTCCTGAGCCTGGCTCCCATGCACCTAGAGGATGGCCAGCAAACCTGTGCAAGCTGAAAGCAATGGCTCCCTCCTTCAAACAGTGCCATGGCTGCCGCTTCCTGTTGGCTCCCTCCTGGTGCTGATAAATAACTGCTTTGCTTCTCACAAAGATCCCCCAAATGTTTTGTTCCAAGGTCTCCCTCCAACGCCTGTCCAGCTCCTGTATCCAGTCTCCAGGTTCAGCAACGTCAAGTCCCTCCAGCACCTTTGCCGTTTCCGGATCAGGCAACTCGTCCGCATAGACCACATTCCAGAGCTCCCGCTGCCCAAGTACGTTCTCCTGACTGGGGCAGAGGGGAAGCTTTTCGGTTGCTGCTACGGAGCAAATCTCTGCATTGCAACTCCTTTCCTTTTCCTCCCTTTGTCTGTCAGTACCATACACAACAGCTGGCACAGGCAGCCATGGAGCCATGCAAGAGGGAATCTGCATGAGTAGCCAGGAAAGGGAGGGACATCAGGTGGGAGCAGCCATCTGCTTGCTAGGGTGAGGTGTTTGTGGACCAGGGATGGCAGTAGCAGCAGACGAACACACTGGCACAACTGGCCTTGGGTGAGGCAGTGAGAGGAACACAAGAATGGCCAGATGGTGTCGGACCAAAAGCCCCTCTGGCTCACTGTCCTGTCTTCCACCAGTGGCCAATGCCAGGTGCCCCAGAGCGAATGAACAGGAGAGGGACCGCTTGATTCCCTGTTCTGTCCTGCATCCCCAGCCTCTGGCAAATGGAGCCTAGGGACACCAGTCCTATCCCTCCTAGCTAACCAGTACGGCTAGACCCTAACCTCCATGCATTTATGTAGTTTTTTTGAACCCCGTTAGTCTTGCCCTTCCCAGCTTCCTCTAGCCAGCAGTTCCACAAGCCCATGGTGTGCTGTGAAGAAAAACTCCTTCAGTTAGTTTTTAAACCGGCTGCTTGTCTGCTTCATTTGGGGAGCCCTAGTTCCGATGTTACGGGCATGAGCAACTTCTTCATATTCCCTTTCTCCATACCTGTCGTGATTGTCTAGACCTTGATCATATCCCTCTAACTGCCCCCCCCCAACCCCCCGGTCTTCCCTCTTCTAAGCTGAAACATCCCAGAATCCAGCTCTGAACACTGACTCATCGCTGTCCCTGCACTTTCCAGGCCTTTGATCTCCTACATCCGGAAGTTTTATTACTATGATCCCCAAGAGGAGGTGTATCTGTCACTGAAGGAAGCTCAGCTGATCTCAAAACAGAAGCAGGAGACTGAATCCTTGACGTAGCCAGACTGCCCTGCCCACCTTGTCTCCGTCATGGATGGTAAAATTCCCTTGGCTGGTGCAGCTGTTATTCCATGCTGGGGCGGGGGTGTGTGCGTTGTGGTAGGGGAAGAATTCTTGCTTTCCGGTGCTTGCCGGGAGAGAATGAGGGGATCCCAGCTACCAGGCCTAGGCTCATGGTTGCTGACCAGGGGGATATCCTGGGGCTTGTTCCTTCTGGTCTCTTGGTTCACATGCAGGATGATGATGATCTGGTGTGTTCCATCTCTGGTAGGCTTTGGATGGGGGGCTTGGGCAGTCCCAGCAATGCTCGTGGTTATGTGTCCTCCCTCTAGTCTCCAAGAAGTTGGTGCTCAGGCCTGCCCAGCTGTTGGCACAGCATACGCAGGTGATCTAACTAGCAGGGACCCAAATCACACAGGGCTTGGTGAGGATGTTGGAAGCTTGTACGCCAACGGCAGCTGTCCCCTCACACATCCTTGGGGAGGGAACCTCAGGCAGTTGCTGCAGTTTAGGAGAGAAATACCTGGTCAATAGGGAGCAGTTATCTGTGTTTCAGTGGGTGTAGTTGGAAGCTTGATGATAGTCTTGAGTATTGGGACTGGGAGACGCCTCTTTCTCTGCAGGGCTCTTTTCAGGCGGCTGCCAGTGCAAACTGTTGGAGAATTGATTATCTGGGGAATTAATTTAAGCTGCTCATGGTACCTGAGTGGACTGACCTCTGCTAATCTGTCTTCCATGCACAGCTCCTTGGTACCCCAGTGTATGTGGAGGAATTCTAATGACTCGTTAAGCAGTATTAAAGTGGCTGGTGGGTAGGAGAGATCGCAGGAGATGTGAGCTGGAGGCAGCAATTAGGCTTGGTGTTAATAGCTTATACAATTAAATTTAATTGCAGCCTTGCTGCCCTGGCTGCCTCTTCACGTGGGCTGATGCTGCTGGGGCACCAGGTCAAAGCTGAGCACAGTGCACTGTCACGAGCGGGAGGCGAAGCTACCATCTTCCCTTCCCCTTCTAATGCAGAGGGCCAAGGTTCCTGGCTCTGATTCTGTGCTGGGTTTTCAAGAGGGGTGTGGGGCGGGGTGTTTAGTTGCTTTATGCCACTTTTTGGGCCTTTCACGTTCTGAACTCCTGTAGGTTTTAAAATGACTTAGGCCTAGAGCAAAAGAGTGTCTCATCCCAGCAAAGGCTGGGGGAGGCTGTCTAGCCATTTTCAGCAAGGAAATGTAGGGTTTGTCGTGGTTCCCAGAGAGCTATCTGGCATTGGAGCCCCAGGCTGCTCAGACATCAACTTGCCTGAGAGCAGGTGCCCCTTTTTGAATCGGAGGGGTAGCGAAGTTGGGGTCCTTTGAACTGGCCTAGGGTTTTGTGGCCATGATAAGCCTGTCCTAGGCGGTATAGGCCTCCCTTGCATAGAGTGAGAAATATGCTGGCCCTTGTTTCCAGGTAGGGCTAGTGGCCAAGTTTTGATCATTTTGAGATGGTAGGGTGGGATTTGAGGATAACTCACAACAATAAGTTAGGAGTCTCTTAGGTAAATCAGACATCTTCCACCAGGCCCTGCTGGCTTCAAGACAGCTTAGAATTCTTAATAACTAGATCTCTGAGCCATTAGCTACTACCTGAGAACTCACGAAGGACAAGAGACCTCACAGAACAGGAAAAGGGCAACACAAGGCAGCATACACTGGCCAGCTTAACATTTGGTACCTGGAAAAGTAATGGAATGAACTATTTTGTAAGCACCCAGCAAAAAACTAAAAGTAACAGCATAGATTTGTCAAGAACAAATGTCACACCACTTAATATCCTGTTTTGGACAGGGTAAGAAGCCTTTTGCATGGGCAAGAAGCAGCAGATAGCATGGCTTTAATTAGGCTTTTGATGCTGTCTAATGTGACCTCATAAGCACATCAGGGCTTTAGAAAATGGCATAGCAAGTACGCTTGCATATATCCTGGTTTTGTAAATAGATAACCGGCTAAGGAGCCAGGGTTGGAAGGTGCTGGCTAAGGGCTTCTCACTGTGCTCTCAAAGCAAATGCAGAGTGTGCTCAGTCTGGACCAGTTGCCTTATGAATGCAGTGAGTGTGAGGTTGGTGTCTGCCTTCTCTCTAAAGATCAAAGGAGAGCTAGAGATGAGATGGGCAGAACGCTGGTGATTCCCTGCTGGGCTCTAGCTCAGGAGACAGTTACTTGTAATCTAAGCCCTGGCAGCCACGAGTGAGGCATTCTGTTCGTGTCCAAGTGGTTACAAGAATGAGCCATTAACTGTTCCAAGTTTTGCCAAGGAATGGTGCCCCCCGCTTTGACTGGAGGAGCTGTTTCCTCTTTCACTTACCCCCACCTCCATTGCTGGATCTGTCCATAGGACTGTTCTGCGCTCCCCTTTGCCCCCCCATACCTCAGCCCAGCTCTCCTTTGGGTGTATCTGATCTGCACTGGGATCTTCCATGTGAAACAGGCTGACTAATTCTTACTCTCATCTCTCCAATTAGGAATTGGCTTGCTAAGATCCTGTAGCGAGGAGCATAAGCAAAGCTATGGCATACAGGAGGCGCGAGAAGGGGAAGCCCACCTCTGCAGTTGTGACTTCTGCTCACAAGCTCTTTTGCCCTGCGAAGAGGATTCGGGACTCCTGAGAAGCACAGCAGAATGGAAGCTGGAGCTGTGGCTCCTGGCTGGGGGATGGGCCCTCGGTCAGCAAGTGAGCTGGATCCCAGACTCCTCGCGGGCCGCAGAACGTCACCGTGCTATTGATATTTTAAGTTTTTTTTTATTTTTGATGTTTCCATTTCTCAGCTTGGGACATCCTGTCTTAGGAGCAGCTAGATTTTTACACAGCAGAGCCAAGCATGAGGGAAGAGAAAGATCTGCCAGCAAGATCGTCCCCTCCAGCCATCCTGGGAAAACTGCTCTTTAGCTGCCATCCATGTGGCTGCCACCAGAGAGCTGCTGGGAAGCAAACTGAGCCAGATTCATGTGCAGCTCTGTAGAGTAATGGGGAGGCGGGGGGCAGTTGTGCTCCAAACAGTGTACAGCCATGTACAGCCTGGTCTTTCTAGGAGACTGAGCTAAAGCTAAACCTAGTATTGAGGAGCTGGAGTTCTGCTCCAGCTTGCAGGAGGGGGGTCCTGCTTGCTCACATCTTCCCCAGGAGGGCACCAGTGTGCCCTCTGTTCCAGTTTGCTGACACCTTCTGCCAGTAGAATAGCTCATAGCATTTGGAGGCAAGAGGCTGTCAGCTAATGCCAGAAGATGAAGCCCAAGAGTCCTTTACAATTGCACCTGGGGTAGCTCTGGAGCCTGGGAAGGCTGTTGCTCTCATTTGTCTAAATTCCAGCAATCCCTGAACCAATGGCATTCTGGCCTCACGGAAGCAATTGCAGCCTTACAGAGCCATGGGGCATCTGTTATGGCCTTTGCACTGGCTAGTCCCAAAAGCTCTTTAGTAAACGGAGCCATATAGAATCCAGACCCCTAATTGCTGAGGCTGTTGTGGGACATCTTTTGAGACTCAGATGGGAACAAATTTTTGACCCTCCCTTCTCCCCACCCCCCAAGGTTGGGGTGGGATGATTCATGAGAAAAGGCAAACCCAAGCATGCTTGGAGACAGCTCCATGATCTTCCTGGGACTTGGATGCTCTGTTTCTCCCCTTTCTGGTGAAGAACTAGAACAGGAGGATCTGAGTAATGCAGCCCTCAGCAATTCCTGCTGCTTGGACCAATAACAGGAGAGCTAAAGTGTCACTTCTGCATTTGCCACATGGCTTCTGAGGGGACAAGACCTTTCTGAGGTGGGATCTTGCACCCTGTATATTTAAGATGAGAATTCCTCTCCATGTGACTGCTGCATGCCACCCCTACCCACAGCATGGGGCTCTGGAAGTTGTGATGTTTGTCTGATGCTGTCTTCTAAACTGGCAGTCCTTTTGCTGAGGTCAGTGTCGCCCTGTCTTGGCTGCAGCAGTTCGTGAGCCCTTAGGAGTCATGCCTTCCTTAATAAATGACCTACCTAACTGAGGCTGGAGGGAGCAGCATGGGAGTCTTTTTAAAGCTGCCTTGCTTGTGAATCTGCATCTCTGTGAAAAGCTCTTAGAGACGGGTGCTGGAGGCAGGATTTTTTCACATCTAACCGCCCCCATCTTGTATTAAGAGTGCATCTTAACTGCCAGATGAAACCCTCAACAGGCTTCAGCAATTGCTAGAAATACCTCATCTGAAAAAGCCCACTGCTGAATCTGCATCCCAGGGCAGGGGGTAGCAGATAAGGGATCAATACCCTCAATGGCCACTCTAAGCGGGTATTGATCCCCTATCTTCACTTCTGTCCCAGCCCCCTCCACGAGAGCGTGTTTCAGAGCATGGGTTGGCATTTAACAGCTCATGCTATGGCTCTAAAAGAACCCGTGTAGACATTTCTGTAGCTGGAGCCCAGGTTCCAAAAGCACCTTACCAGCCCAGTTTCAGAGTCCCAGCAGGAAAGTCTGGGCTACTGTTTTTAGCCCCATAGGGTGAGCCAGAGCCAGTTGCCCTCGGCTCTGAGACACTTAATTTTTTTGGCAGTGTAGGTGAAGTTCCAGATGGGGCTTTAGTATATATTTTGTTCTCTTGTGAAATCTGGGATCCTGAGCACCACCTGCAAGGCCTCCACATTTAATCTCAAACTCCTAGGTTCCCTGCCCCAGCTGGAGATTGGCAGTTCACCTATCATGGGCCTGGCAAAGATCAAGGCAATCGCAGCAAGTTGGAACAAAAGCTCTGAAGCTGGAAAATCCAGCTGTGCTGCTCGGCTGCAGAAGACAGTGCATTTTCCTGTGCAGTGGGAGGTTGCCTGCGTGTGAGAGCAAGCCCTCCATGTAGGGCCCCTCCAGCCTTGTTACAGCTCATCGTGGAGAAGCTAAATATTCCACCCCTGGCAAATTCATACACTGGAAAAAATCTGCTTCTGGAGAGTGACTGCAAAGGAGGGTCTGACACCTCCAAAAGGTCTATCCACTTAACAGCTCGTTAACCTTCTTTCCCTTCTCTCTAACTGGGCGTTTCTGCAAGGCACTGGAAGGGGGAGCAATGCAGACTGCAGAGGGGCTTGGCTGTTGGATTCACATGGTCCCTTGTTTTCCACTAGCTGTGTGGCACACCTACAAGCAACTTGGGTCTGGCAGATCTGCCCATAAAGAGAGCGGGAGTGCAAACCTACCTCTCCTAAGTTGGCAAGATGTCTGTGCTGTTTCCCAAACACATCCCCCACTGCCTGCGGGGGGTGGGGAGGGGCACTTCTTTCTTGGGCAGATAGACTCATGTCAAATTTGATACTGGCTTTGGAGCAGGCAGGTGGAAAGTTTCAATAGGCTGGGGAAGGAAGAGAAGAGCCATATGGAATGGCCAAACATTGAAATCTATGGAGAGAGCGTCTCTCCCTAAATGGTGCGGCCTGATTTGGGGGGTGGGGGGGGTGATTTTTTTTTTTGTGGAGGTGGAATTAAAACACACAAACCCCTACCCCAGGATTGGCTGGCTTAAAAAGAAATACTGATCTCAGCTATTCTGAGCTCTTCCTTCCCTGGCATGTTGTAATTCTCCACTTCCTTCTCCCTTTTTACGCCCTGTGCAACTACTGAGGACTTGACCCTGCTGAGCCATTTAGTCCCAGGGCAGGTCAGGTACATGAAACTTCTGGAGCAGTCAAAGAAACAGCGTAACTTTCTGTCATGCTGTTGTGTCCATATTTGGTCTGCTGTAATCCTCCTTGAAAAGGATCCCCCTCCCCCCGGGGACTGTTTGGCCATTTCTGCTGGAACTTGAAACTTGAATGCTGCAGTGGGCAAGCCTTCTAGCCAGATGGTGGTTGGCTAATGAGCGCTGTGGCTTGTATCCTTGAGCTGCTGACTGGGCTTGCTTTATTTTCTCTGCCTGGTGCCAGGGATTCCTTGGTATGGAATGTAGCACTTTCTGCTACTGAGCATCAGAAGTGCCTCAGTTTAAGTCCGACCAACAGACATCCTGAAAACCCCTTGGAAGAGTCAGAGGCTTGTCATGATTTTACGAGCCTGTCCTTTTGCACTGGGAAATGAACCTGTCAGCAAATTACTCTGAAAGTATAATTTGTACGGCTCAACTTTAGTTGCCTTCAGCAATAGGAAATGCTGCCAGATTGTTACCATGGGCTTGCAGGAGTCTGTGCTACATCTTGAAATAAGCTAATTCGCAGCATGTCTAGCTTTTTTTTGTTCAAGGGCCTTTTATTGATCTGTGCTGAATGTGGGCAGGTGTAGCAGTGACATGGCTACACCCCTGTGTAAGGGAAACAGGTTGCTACCCACCTGCCCTGCTCCCACACTTCTCTGGCATAGCCGCGTGAAGGGAGGTTAACATACTGCCTAACCATTCCGCTGCCTGTTTGGAGTATCCCTTGGGCCTGTTCTTGGTCCTCACTTTCTGTGATTTCCCCATCCACATGTGAAATGTTCCTTTCAACTCTTATCCCTGTGGGAGTTTTTTTCCTTGTCATCTACTGGACTTATCTATGTCTAAAGGAACACTCTTGAGGTTACTTCAGAGCATCCCTTCATGTCCTGATCTCTGATTCCTTTAAGGACAAGGAAGTTTGATTTTATAAATAGGATTATATGCTGGGTTTGCCTGGGATAGCAGGCCACTGCATGAGATGGCTCAGAGGGGCCCCTGCGGCTCTAATTTAGAGAGCGGGGGTTTGACTACTGGACCATGAAATGGACTTTTTATAACATGCTGTTAGATGCACAAGTTAAACTGAGAAGGAATCTCTTGCATGAGCTTTCTGAGCATGCTAGCCTTTGTAGTTATAGCTGGCACAGAAGTTCCAGTCAAACCTATCTTATTTCAGGTTGACAAGGTCCCTTTTGAAATTAGCTAGTTCAAACACCCACATTTGTCCTGTTCCAACTGTCACAATCTTTCTTGTCACTGCAGCAATGTCTACGGATCGTGAGGTGACCTGACGCGCTCCCAGGGAGTGAACTGTTTTTTCGTAAAGGGGGGGGAAAAAAGGCAACTGTTAACCTGAGCAGCCGATGCCATTTGCTTGCAAGAAGGACCTGATATGAAAGGCACTCTGTGCCAGGGCAGGAACAGGGGAGAATGTAGTCTTCCTCCAGGGACAATGCAGGCATTTCCCTACTGAACCATTTGTTTGAGGAATTCTCTGTCTGCTGTGGAGCCAAAGCACGGACACAGGCTTGAACTCTGGGGATTCCCCATGTTAAGTCTCTCTAACACTGTAGGAATTTTGAAGACCTCTTCTGGCAGCATTTCTCCTCCAGAGGTGGGGAGCTCTATAGCAAATGGTGTTTCACGTATTTGGCTGTCTTCAAACCTGGAACCTGCAGTGAATTCAGTATGCCTGGGCCTGGGTGTCACTTCTGGTAAGGGTCTCCTCTGACGGGCTGTTCATCATGGGTGTCGCTCCCTTCCTGCTTTCCCCCAGCTGTAACTGGGTGCCAGCTGCCCAAGTGCATAAGGAATCTGCTCATTTTCAATGGCTTAATCAGCCTTCTCGTAGAGGCCCTGTAGCGCTGCTCGCATGCTCTTGTCTTTTTCTGAGGGTCAGGCCTGGTCTGCACACAGCCAACGCAGTCCTGCCCTCTAGTGTTCACTCTTCTGCCAGAAGAAGGGCATTCAAATCACTGTCGGGTCTGGCCCTTGCTGTTGGCGGGTCTCGGATGCGCATCCAGCTGTCACCGCTTTCCACTCAACTCTAAACCAACAAAGTGCTTCAGAGGAGGCTTTTGGGAAATGCCCTGGCTGGAAAGGTCTTCCCTTTCAATCAGTGTCGCTTGGCTGGCAGCTGACGCCACAGTCCTTGTTTCAGAGCCTCTTCCAGGTAACACGGGACAGACGAGCCACAAAGCTCGAATCTGAGTCCCAGGAGGGTAGCTCACTCCTGCCATGTGTTCTCTCTCTGTCTTGCTGCAGTGAGATTCCCCAGTCATAGGATGGGGCTGAAGAGGCTTCCTGTTAGTGCTTTGGGGTGAAGAAAACTAGGTGCTAATCAGGAAAAATGGTGGCAAACTGGCACACTCCCTGAAAAGGAAGCGGGGGGGAACTTCCAAGCCTTAAGGCAAACAAAGGGGCCAGGCCCCTCTGTGTGGTTTTGCACATCATTCTTTGAAACCTGCAAACCTTCAACAAAACGAACACTGGACTTGCAGCCTCTGATCTCTAAAATAAATGTAGCTTAATGTAGGCAAATATCTACTGTACTGTCTGAATTTCGACCCAAGTAGCATGCAGAATTCTTGCATAGCTCAGATACTGACTCTAGGCAATCCAGATCTCTGTGGAGCATGTTGTAAGGAAGTGGATAAAGCTTCTCCTCTGAATTGTTTCCAAGCCCAGACCTCTTTAACCACCCTCCAGCAGGAATGCAGCTTTGCTTAATTTGTTGGTATTTTTTGCTTAATTTATTAAAATGGTTGCTGTATAATTTATTTTCATAGCTATATAAAAAGTTACTAAATGGTGAACAGACTTGCAGGCCAATCTTAAAGAGACATTTTTTGATATAAACATAACAAATGCACTTTGTGTTTGGTTATTTTTGGGGTGGGAGGGAAGCAGGGGATGTCTGTGGATTAGTTCCAGAAGCAGTTTGTCTGTATATATTGTATTAATAGGCATGTTTGGCCTCTCGTATGGAAGCATTAGTAACTGCTGCAGATCTTGTCCAGGAAGCTGGTGTAAAATTCTGAATTTTTTTTTTTTGTAAATTGTCAATGAGGGAGACCTCAGACTTTTGTGTTTGTAACTCCTTTTTATTGTCCATTTGAACAATGTGGTTTTGTTTGGGGGGGGCGGGGGCAGATTTGAAATAAAATGTTGTTTCACAGATTGTCTTTGGCTATTTCTGGCCCTGCCAAGAACCCCGTCCAGTGGGGTGCTGTAAACCCTCCCACCCAGCGTGGGATTTGTTTCATACCAAAGTTGTGAATTCCCTTTTATGGCAGGAGCTGTAAATCAACCGGCCTGTTAGGAGGGGTCTAGCTGGCTCCTGGCTCTGCATGTGACCCTTGGAAGGGCACTGTGCCACACCACCTGGGTTATGTGGCTGCCTGCTGTTCTGTCCAACTTCCCTCCCCCAAGATACATGCTCAGCACATGGAGGTAAGACTCTTCCAGGTCTCTCTCTCTCCCTGATGCCCTGGGCACTTGCTGTGGGGTCGCAGGATGCTGGATGGGACATGACCTGGCCTCCTCCAGGGCCCTGCCCCTTGTGCTGTCTGGTTTGGGGCTGTCCACAGCAGACCCAGCACACGGGGCCCAGCCAGCTGCTCTGAGGCAGTAGCTTTTGTCAGCCTGAGCGGCAGAGGGGAAGCTCTCTGCTTGTTCAGTGGAAATTGCCACCTGCACCAGCTTGTTAGCGATGGCTGATGTTGTTTTTGTTCCCAGATCTCCTGAGTATCAGCTTTGGAAGATGCTGTGTGGCCCATCCCCTTAGCGGTGCTGCTGCCTGCAAAGACCCTACGGGGCCCTGCCCTCTGCATGAGGCTGCAGCTTCAACATAGGGTCTTTTCCCTAAAATAGGCTGTCTGGTCTTCAGATACCCTTGGGTGGCCTTAGAGGCACCCTTCCTTAGAGATGTGGCTCTTACGGTGTGGGTAGGGGTTGCAGCCTTTGGGGGAGGGCTGCCCCTTAAACTAAAGCAGCCTGAACCCTGTTTCTTTCTCTCAAGATGTCCTTGGAGCTGCTTAGTGTTGGATGCTGGGGATGGACAAGGGGTGGTTTGCCTTCAGCTGGGAGAGCTGCTTCTTTCACAGGGCTGTGTCTGCTCCCAGGAAGGCCCCACAGCATCTCTGGTTCTTTCTCCAGCCCCACATGCTCAGCAGCACACTTGCCTGTTGCATTTTCCCCAGGCGCTGCAGCTCTGGCGTGAGAGGGCCCGAAGGGCTTGGGGGTGTGTGAGAACAGGTGTTCTCAGAGGGTGCTGAAGGGTTGGGGGCTGGGAATGGATGATGGGGCAAAGCCAAGCACGGAAGAGAGAGGGCCTCCGTGCATTGCCAGGGCCTGGCTTTCCCTTCAGCCAGCAAAGCCAGGGCCTGGTGTCCACCAGAAAGCAGCCAGCACCCCTGAGCCATGCAGGGAGCCCTCACGCTGACCAGGCCTGTCACTTTACACCTCAGCCTTGCCCTGAAGCTGTGAGACCCCCAGCAGAGCTGGCAAGCCATTCCCCCCACTCTCAAGCACCTGACTTTGCTGGCCTGCAGGGAACAGGAGGGGTATTGGGCATGGGGGAAAGCCATCAGTTCAAGCATCAGGAGGGGGCACCTGCTGGCATGGGCTGGGGACTGCAGGTTGGGGGAAGGTTCATCCAGCAGTGGGGGTGAGGGGGGGGGAAAGCACAGTGGCTGAAGGGAGGTAGGTCGTAATGGAGAAGCCTGAGTCAGGAGAGGGAGGTGGGGGGTGGGTGCTGCTGGCTCCTGGCTGGGGGGTGAGGTCTCCGGGGCATATAACAGCATCACTTGGCTAACTGGTGCTGGTGGCTGCAAAGGGCTCAGGACAAGTTAAAGGTTATTCCAGAGCTGGTGCAAGGCCGGCCCAGGCCCAGGAGGTTGCATGGGGGTGGAGGGGCAGGTGAAGGCACAGGGGGAGGAAGACCCTGCTCATGAGAAACCTGCAGCTGGCCAAGGGCTGCATTCCTGGGGCAGAAGTGAGGCTGGGGGGGTCGGGGCATTCTCAGCCAGGCCTCCTGCGCCATCTCCTGCCCCTTCTCTGCAACTGCTGGCAGCGTGAACTGGCCACGCTGGAGCTGCATCGGTAGCACCAGGAACTGCTGTTGCCTGGGCAACGTGGCATCCTCTTGCTCAGCTGCTGGGAGGGGGATGGCAGTGGAGTCCCGTCTGGATGGTGGTGGAGAGGGGTCCCTGCAGCAATTGAAGTCTCCTGCCCTCCTGTTGGCCGGGGTGGGCTGCTCCCCTCACCCCAAACCTGGAAGTTCAATTCTATGTATGTGCTGTGGCCTGAAGTAGGAAGGGCACGTAGGGCTCTGCTGAGAACATGACTCCTGCAGCAGGGGCTGGCCCACGGGCATGAGAGCGAGTGTGGGGGATTCTCTGGCCACAGGAGACCCGGGTCCCTGTAGGAGAGGGGCCAAGGCGGGACCAGAAGGGGAGCCCTGCCAGCGTGTGAGGATGGGTCTTGTCCTCTGCCCCAAGAAAGGTCTTACCTGGCGCTGTGGGCTGGGCAAGGGCCGTTCCAGCCCAGGGTGGGTACCCAAATCTGGCCAGGCTGGCCTCTGGTGTGAGGTTTTCCTGTCTCTGTACAACACCTGTTCTGTGCCAACCCACTCAAGAACAGAGGATGTGATGGTAGCAACAGGAGGGCCTGTGGGGGGAGAGGAGCCGTCTGCCTGTCTGCAAATCAGTTCTCCTGGGTCCAACCCACCACATGCCCTGGGGCAGAGCCCTCCCTCCTCCAGGGGTGATGCTGAGGCCAGCCTGCCACCTGTGGGGATGTACATCTGCTGCCCGCCTCCTAATGGACGTGCATGCTGCCTCCTGGCCCCATGCAGGAGCAGCTGTGTGGAGCCCCTGGCTGGGGGGATGTGAGTGCTCAGCCCCTGCCAGGGGTGGCTCTGGGTTCCAGAGCCTGGGCAGGGCCCTGGGCTGGTAGTGGCGTCACCCCAGCGTGTGGGACTGAGCTGGAGTCTTCTCTGCTGTTGGATGGGGGCCAGAGCCAGCATCCCCTGGGAAGCCTGGGGGAGTTGGGAGCCGCAATCCCTCCTGCCCCTTTGGAAATCCTGGCTGCAAGCTAATGTCCAGACCGCCCCCCGCCTCTGCCAACCTGCCTCACTCGCAGCGTGACCCCAGGCTGCAGTCGGGCTTCTGAGGTTCTGCCTCCTCACTTGTCCCTGACATGGCTGCTGCCTCCTTTTCCTCTTCCCCTCTGCGCAGCATGGCGCCTGCCTGCCTGCCCCAGTGAACCCCTGCCAGGGGGCTCCAGGAATCACCCGCCCTCAGGCTGTCACCCCTCACCTCCAGCCGCCCTGCCCTGCCCTGACCCTCCTGGGTACTGCAGCTGTTCCTGCAGGGGGCAGCTCCCACCTCAGGGCAGCCGCCAGCAGCTTCCTTTTGTCCCTGCACCCTTGGGTGGTGCCAGCCGCAGCCCTGGCCCAGCCGCTGGCTCGGCTCCGGTGCCGTTTCAGCGCTGAGCTGTTCCCCAGCCTGGCAGTGCCGGGGAGCCCTGTCAGAGGCTGGCTGGAAGAACGCCTCGGCTGCGGCAGATCAAAGCCCCAGGAGTGACAGAATGGGGAGAGCGCCGGCTGTGGGCGGGAAGACTTGTCTGCCAGGAAGGGGATGAGGCAAAGGCCCCCATCATGTCACGCCCCTCCCCTTTCTCCTGGGCTGATGTTTTCCATGGCCAAAGCCCAGGACGGCCCTGAGGGGTCCTGGCTGAACCCCCAGCCAGGAGCCCGCACTACCCAGCTCTCAGACTCTGCAGCGCTGGCCCGGGGGCAGAGCTGGGGCAGCCGAGGCCCTGAGGAGGGCAAAGGGCTTCGGTCTGGGGCAGCAGGGTGCGGATTGAGCTGAGCGCCCCTAATATCGGGCAGGCCTGGCCCCCGAAGGGCAGGGTATTAAGTACCTGGCTTGTGGGTGTGCAGAGAGCTCTGCCGTGCCAGGAGCTGCACAGACCCAGCAGGGAACCTCCCCCCAGCCCCCTAGGCCTCACTATGGGCAAGCACAGTCAAGGGGTCTCCTCCTTTGGGGGTGCCTCGCTGGCAGGAGGGAGCCTCTGGCTGCTCAGGGCCTGGCCCTGCCCTCCCTGCGCTACTGGAGCTGTTTTGTGGCCTGGCTCCTCTGGGGCTGGGGGGTTGTGCTGGCTCGGCATGGAGCAAGCCATGTCCCCTTCCATACTGCTGCCTTCTGCAAGCTGGGCTGGGAGCCTGTGGCTCAGTATCTCCCACTGCCCAGGCCTCAGCTCCCTGGGGCTCCAGCCCCATGGCCAGGCATCGTCCCTGGGAACAAAGGGCCCATTGAAGGATCTGCCAGACTCTCTCCCAGGCTGCTAACTTTGTACCCTAGGATTTGATTTGCTGCTTGGAGCCTGGTGCTGGTGCTGGTGCTGGTGCTGGGTTCAGCCCCCCTGCTTGCAGAGCGGGCACAGATGGCAGGGGCCGAGAGAGGAGAGGTGTGAGATGGCTCTGACAGCTCATGTGTAGGACAGGGCCATGCGCCCAGCAAAGGTGGATTTGCTCTCCCCTGGGCAAGGGCTGGTGCTGGCCCTGCTCAGGGGTTTTTAGGATCCAGCATGGCCCTGGCACAGGCCTGGGCTAGGCCCTACCTCCCCCTGCCCACATCCTTCCCTGCAATGGTGTCAAGGCATCCATCTGCAGTGCAACGGGGCCTTCCCCCCAGCTGCTTGGCCTGCTGCCCCCTTGCAGGCAGTGATGCACGTAGCAAGCTAGGCAGGGGGACCACCAGCCTTGGCACCATAGGATTGGGGGTCCCTTCACCTATGGGGGCAGTGGCTGAGCCCTTAGAGGTGTCCATTTGCCCTGTGCCCTCTTTATGGCTGTTTTATTATGTTGAAAACCAGCCCTGAGAGGGGTCCTCTTCCTGTTCTCCCACCGCCTCAAAGAGCAGGGGTTTTCCCCACTTTGATGCTAGGAATTAATTCTGCTTGTGCCTGGCTGGGAAGCCAAAAGCCGCTGCAAAGTGCTGCTGCCAGGAAGCCGTTTGCAACCACTGTGCCAGGAATGGCACGATGTATCCATCAGTCCCATCTGCAGGCACCACCTCTGGTCGCTCTACTGGCCAGAGTGTTCCTGGAACAGATGATAGTGGGGCCAGCGGGAGACCTGAGGGAAAGGGGACGATGTAACAGACGGACGACTGAGCTGCGAAGGGGCCGGGAAGCACTTTTCTGCCGTTCCTATTCACCTCCAATGCCTAATGCAGAGTTTGGAGAAAAGCTATTGTGGTGAAAGTCACGGTGCAGCTCTCCCTGCTCACAGATGGTCCTAAAGTCAGAGCCAAGCAGAAACCACGAGCACCTTCTCCTGCCTTCCCTGAGCCGCCCTGCAGAAGCTAGCTGCAACGCAGCCCAGGCCCAATTTAACAACAAACCAAGCCAGCCTCCTCACCCGGGCATTGCCGCTCTGGCTGGCTCCTGCTGGCATAGATCTCTGCTAGCTGATGAACCAAGGCTACCTGTGCCATGGCAGGACTAGCCAGGAGGGCCGGGTGAGCCTGCAAGCCCTGTGTTCTTATTACCTCCTGTTTGTGTGGCGTAGCCTGTAAAAGCCTCCTGGTGAACCACGGCAGCTGGTCTTGTCCTCGGAGGGTGGCTGGACCGCAGCATCGCTGGTCACGCGCCTGCCAGGGAGGTGCGTTTCGTGCAGCCTGGGGCAGAAGATGCTTGTCATCTCATCAGGCTGACTTTCACCCAGCTTCAAGAAGTGCTGCCCAATCTTCCCCCTCCTCCCCCCTGCTGCACAGGCAGCTTGTAATTTTTTCCATCCATGTGTGGAATAAATGTTATGTGCACTGAGCCCATCTGGATGCGCATCTACCACAGAAACACAGGCTGCTGGCTGTGGGTGCTCTGCTCGTCACCGGGGCGGCACTGGAATCCCTCCTGGGCGGCCGCCCGCGTGCTCAGCTTACAGGGAGCCCTGGATGGGACCGGGGTGGCAGTTCAGAAGCAGAAGCCCTAGCAGCTGAGAGGCTGGGACAGGCCGGCTGCCGCGACTCTGCCCAGGGAGCGTCTGAGCTCCTGGATGCAGGAAGGGAGGAGCACGTCCTCATCCGGTGTAAATGATCCTAGCCCCCATGGGCCCCAAGTTCTCCTGCTGGGGCGGGCAGGTGCTTGGAGACCTGGCCTGTGGGGGAGGTGATGCTTCTGGGGCTGGAGGTGGGGGAAGCATGCACTGCTGCAAGCCGAGGGCGTTTCCTAGCAGCTGTCCCCGAAAGCCACGTGGGCACCAGTGGGGAGGCAGAGCACAGAGGTGTGTGCCCAGGGCCACGCCCGGCTCTTGCTGCTGCCTGGAGCCAAGGAGCGCCCACCTATGCCGTGCGCCCAGGAAGCCGGAAAAGCAGAACATGGCGCTGCTCCATCCCCCACGGAGGGAGGGGGTCGGGGGCCAGGCTCCAGGCAGGCGGCAGCTCCGCGGCCGCTGGTGCCCACCTCGCCTGTCCCCAGGGAGCCTCTCTGCCCACAGCCATCTGCCTGCCCTAGATTCCAGCCCCTGCTCCCTCCCCACGCGCACGCTCGAAAGCCCCCTTTGTCAGAGGCCCGGCCCGGCTCGGCCTCCCCGCCGTAGCAAGATGCCAACATGGCCGCCTGGCTGTGCTCTTATTTTGAACTGCTCGTTCGTTCGCATCCCCAGCAGCTGAGTTCCCCTGGTTCCTGCAGAGGTTCAAAGGCAGCTCAGCGGGGAGACAAAAGCTGCATTCTTCCAGCCGGCCTCTGACAGGGGTCCCCGGCACGGGCTTTTCAGCTGCACGTGCCTGCTGCTGGTATCTCCCCATGCGCTGCAGAGATGGGTCACCAAGCCGTAGATGGCCTTGCAGAGGGTCCCCCCCTTCCAGGCACGCCCCTGCCTGCACCTGGCAACAGCTGCCCATCCTGCTGGCTCTGAAATCCCCTGCTCATGATATACCTGCGCCACTCCCCAGCCCGGCAACTGCCCACACAGCTGAGTCTGGCTGGGATTTTTCCAAAGACGCCCCTGGCTCTGGGTGGCCAAGTGGAGCCCCTCCAGAAGGGCTGCATCTCTGAGAAGGGAGGGAGAGCCCAGTGTTCCCTCTCAGCTGAGCGCTTGGGCGGCTGCCCAACAGAGATTCAAATGGCACCCAGCTGACTGGCAGAGCACACAGAGCCAGCAGCCCGTGTTTCCGCTGTACTCTGCATCTGCACAGGCCTCTGTGCACATAACAAAATTTATTCTGCCCATGGATGGAAAAAGTTAGCTGGAATCAGTGTTCCCTGTAAGCTGAGTGTGTGGGTGGCTGCCCAGCAATTAGCAAAGCGCCCACAGCCAGCAGCCTGCGTTTCTAGGGGTGGTGCGTGTCTGTGCATATTATAAAATTTATTCTGCACAGGGATGGAAAATATTAGCGGGCACGTTGGCCGCTACCCTGGAGAGATTCAGGTGCTGCCCAGCTGATGAGCAGAGTGCCCACAGCTGGCAGTGCATGTGTCTATTGGTGGTGCACATCCACCCATAATCGGGTGCACATAACAAAATTTATTCTGCGCATGGAGGGAAACCCTTAGAGGGAATGCTGGAGGGAGCCCTGGCTAAGTCCCTGGGTTTTGCTTAGACCTGTGGCTATGTGGTATTTCAGGAGATCACTGCTGAGCCTGGTGTCTTAGGCAGGACGCCCTTAAAATTCAAGGCTCTTGGAAAATCATCAGCCCCCCCGAGGCCTGTGGTTACCAGCTGGCTGCTGCGGCATGGTGGAGGTTGGGCCCAGTGAGCAGGCCCGTGGCTCAGCGAAGTGAGACCCAGCTTGCTGTGGGTTCTTCCAGAATATGCTGTGTCCTGTTGCTTGGCTCTGCCCAGCCCTGGTGCCAGCTCTGCGAGTGTCAAGGCCAAGCCCTGGCCGAGAATCCCCGGCCAAACGAGCACTTAGAGCAGCTCTGGGAGCCAGAAAAATAAACCGCCAAAGGCAAATGCTGCCAAGCTGCCACTGGCACTTGGGCTGGGGCCGCTCGCTGGCAGGCAATGAGCGAAGCTGCTACCAGGCCAGACCCGGCCCTCACCCGTCCTGGGAGTCAGGCTTAGGAACAAGTCCTGAGTTGCCAAGAGAAGAGCCTGGAACTGACCAAAATCCAAGCCAGGTTTCGCTGCATCTCCGGAGTGGGCGGCTCTCTCCACTCTCGGCTCATTTCACGGCGGCATGCAAGACCCCGAGAGCTAGTGAGCGAGCGTGCACATCTGCTCGGGCGTGACCCTGCATGCGAGAGAGCCACTGTGAGACAACAGGCGCCCTGACGCAGCTCCCTCCGTTGCCAGGGTCTAGCAGAGAGGCCTAATCCTCCCCCCTGAGCCTGGGACGGGCATCGCATCTGCCTGGTGCCTCTAACCCCGGCCTGCCAAGGGTGAGCAGAGACCGGAAACTGCCCCTCACGTGCCCGTTCCTGCCTGGAATGCAGTGGGTATGGCTGGAGCACATTTGCCCACACAAGGTTGTGAGAGCCCACCCGCCAGTCCGGCTTGTTTACTCTGCATCACACTGTGGCTGTTCCTTGGCCAGCCACGGGGCGGGTGCAGGGGGCCACCTCAGTGCTAGTGCAGTTGGCAGCTGCTTGAATGGCACTGGCTGCACCTCCAGGTCACTGCAAGCAGCACAGAAATCCAGTACCTCTCCTGGGGCCCTGCCCAGAGCCCGTTCCAGGTGGGTGCAGAAATCCAGCACTTGCTGTCCCCCATGTTTCAGGACAGTGGGAATTCCCCCTTGTCCCGCAGCAGCTGGGGCTGTCAGATTTAAAGGTGGATTCAATTTCCAGTGCTTGCATGACCCAGATTCACAGCTGCATCCCCACGCAAAGAGCTGGCTTTCTCAGGGCCCAGGTGCTGGGGCTAGACATTAATATGCCAGCAGCCCAGGACCAGCATTCCCTGCAAGCTGAGTGCTTGGGCAGCTGCCCAGGAGAGATTCAGGTGTTGCTCTGTGGATTGGTATGGTGCCCAGAGCTGCCCACAGCCGGCAGTGTGTGTTTCTAAGGGTGGTGTACCTCTGCCCCTGTCTCGATGTGCATAAACATTGCTTTCACTCATGCGTGGAAAAAATTAGAGGGAACATTGCCCAGGAACGTCTTTGTTGACTGAAAAATTCATCTGCCTGGTTCTGAAAGAAGTTTGCCTCCTCCCTGCCCAACTGCAGCTCGGGAGCCCTGTACCACCCCCCACCCCAAGGCCTTTCCAAATGTCCATGGGTTCACTCTCCCAGCACCACCTGCAAGGGGGGCCACCACCTGCTGCTGAGACACAGTGAGCCAGCAGGAAGAATCCAGGCGTTCTGCTTGCCAGCTTGTGTTATCCCCACTCACCCACACTTCCTTCCCAAGAAAGGACAAAAGCCTGTGCCCAGGACACTTGCTCTAACCACTATACATGACTGTGCCTAGAGCACAGAACAGAACCCAAGAGCCCTGCTTCCTTCTCCCCAGTGCTAGCCACTGCATCGCACTCTGCCACAGACTGGAGCAGAATATGGATGTGCTGACTCCCCAGCTTTCTCTCTAACTGCTAGGAAACACTCCCACCCCAGAAAGGGAATGGACCCCAGAAGTCCTGCCTGCCGGGGCCCCAGTGTCTAACCACATGGTGACATGACTGGTTGAACCTCTCTCGTCCGGCACCGTTGGGACCTGACTGGTGCTGGATAAGAGAATTTCCCGCACCACGGGAGGTCAATATTGTCTAGCACATCACCAACACTCCCATGGCTCACTGGGCTCTGAGAAGACATTTGGGTTAAACTACAGCTAAAGAACAGCCCAGAACACTGAGAGCCAGGGCTGGTGGCTGGGCACAAACTTTATGGGACTGGGGGAAACTTGGTCACCCCCATGAGAAGTGGTCATCCAGCAAACTAAAATCCTGCCACGTTGCTGATGTTACTGGACGAGGGAGAGAGGTTCAACCTGTCGTGGCTCAGACTGACTCTGAGATGGATGGGGATCCCGGGTAAGGATACAAAGCCAAGGTTAGTGGCATCAGTCTGTCCTGGCATTGCCCTCCATCCTACCAACGTCCCCACTTTTAGGAGCTCAGTTGGTTGGCTGGGGGGTGGTCTGTGTACACCTTCTGGCTTCCCTTTCACAGGCTGAATTTGTAGCATTGGAAGGTCCTAATCCAGATCAGGGCATCGCTGTGCTTGGTGCTGTACAAACCCTGAGAAACAATCCCTGCCCTGGAAAGCTTGCATGCCAATAGACATAAAGCATAGGGAAGGGAAACTGAGCCATGACCAGCATGGTGACTTTCCCATGGTCACACAGTAGAACAGTGGCAGAGCCCAGAGTACTTGACTCCTAATCCATTGGCTGCCAAAGCTCACACTGATTTTTTATGACTCTCGGGAATTTCCAAATAACACAAACTTTCCTGGCCCTGGTGCTTCTACCAAGGAACCATTCACCACTGCTCTGCCCTGGGGGGGTGGGGCTTTCCATGCTGTGCAGCACAAATTGCTCATGGTGGGTAACAGTCGCTTGACACCCAGTTTAGACTCCCCCCTGCCCCCACCCCTAGCCAAGGGGGGCCAGTGGGCTCCTCGGGAAGCAGGGCTTCCAGTTGGGAGCTGGGTTTCTGGGCTTTCATTCCCTGCTCTGACGCTGACCCAGTGCGTGGCCTTGGGCTAGACACGGGCAAGTGCCGTGCTTCGGTTTCCCCTCCAGAAAAATGGGGAGAGTGACCATGTCCCTCGCCTGCTCTTGGAGATGGTGTTATATCTCCCAGGTGGGCCTGGCAGCACAGCTGAACAGAGTGACGCCCCCCTTCCCATCCCCATGGGGCTCCTCTGACGGTTAGTTACTGGTCCATAAGGTCTCCCTCAGCCTCTCTCTCCGGCCCAGGGCAGGGCAGAGACTTGCGCCCAAGAGTCCCCCATTTTCCGCCATGCTGTTCTGACCTGGGGATTGGCTCCAGCCTGGCTCCCTCCGGCAGTACACCCCCTTCTGCTGCTTGGGGCCCGGCTAGGAGGAGATGTGGGCTCTCGGCCCCGCAGAGGGTTAAAGCTTTGTCTCTGCCGACGCTCCTGGACTTGGCACAGCTCTGGGAATTCCGCCCTGGGGAGCGTCACATGAGGACAGGCCACAGAGCCAGCAAGCCCCATGGCCAGCCGGCCCTCGCCAGGCCTGGAGAGACACATCCCTGCCAATAATGGTGAGTGGGGTAGCGGGGGGGGGAAAGGAGGCTGTGCTGCCCGGGGGGCAGAGCGGGAGGGGGGTGGGGGAGCCACAGCATCGAGAGTGGTGAGGGTGGATCACAGATCCTGGGGCAGGAGCTGGGCGGCTGGGGAGCCCAGGGGGGTGGCTGGGAATGCAGCAGGGTGGGTGGATGGGGGTCCTGGGGGGACAGGCTGGCGGCTGGTGGCGCAGCAGGGGCGGTACAGGTGGGTGGGAGGGTGGCAAACCCAGAAGTCGGGGGCTGGGAGGCGGTTTGCAGTAGAAGAAGTGCAGCTGGGTGGGAGGACACGGGCCTGGAGGGGGGGTGCAGGGTGAGGCTGGGGCAGGAGCACGGCAAGATGAGTGGGTGATTGGTGGCTGGGGGATTGCAGCAGGGCGTGGGGTAGCCTCACGGAGGGAGTCCCGGTGGGGGGGGTGCAGCCAGGCAAGGGGGTGCAGAAGGGCGGGGGAGAGTCCCGGGGGGTTGAGCAGGGCGGGGGGTTCCTGGGGGGAGCAGGGGGCAGCTGGGGGCTGCAGCAGGAGCAGGGCAGATGGGGGGCTGAGGGTGCAGCGGGGCTGGGGCGAGCGGCTCGCGGGACCGGGGTGCGGCGCTGCGGGGCGGGGCGGGGCGGGGCGGGGCGGGGCCGGGCGGACCCACCCACACACACACACACACACACACACACACGCGCCCGGCGTGGGGGGGGGGCGTGCGGCGCTCGCGGCCGGGCGGGCTCCCGGGGAGCTGAAACAGCAGCGCCCCATAGATCGCGCCGCGGGGCCGCTCCCCACCGCAGCATGGAGCAGGTAGGCGGCGCGTGGGGCCCGGGGCTGGGGGTCTGCGCCCGGGGCGGGGCTCGGGGCACGGGGTCTGGGTCTGGGCATGTGGGGCTGGAGGCTGGGCCTTGGCTGGGGCCGGGCATGGGGTCGGGGGAGCATCTGGGGCCGCTGGGGTGGGGGTCTGCCGGGGGGAGCTGGGCCTAGGCTGGGGCTGGGCATGGAGTCGGGGGCGGGGGGCTCTGCGCAGGCCGGGTGGGTGCGGCGGGGAGGGGGCTGCGATCGGGGTGCGGCTCCGCGGGTGGGGGGGTCAGAGCCCCGCCGGGCTGAGCTGTGTACCGGTGCGTGCAGCGCCCTGTTAGCCGCGGGGGCGCAGGAGGGGACCCCGAGCTCTATGCCTGTGTGCCGGCCGGGGGTCTCCTGAGTCCTCTGTGGCTGGGTCCAGGCCCCCGTCCCCTCGCAGGTGGGGTCCGAGCCGCTTACAAGGGTCAGAAAAACACAGCGAGCAAAAACAAAAACGAGGAGCAGTGTGTGGGTGGGGTGGGGTTTGGGGGGGCCCGGGTGTGGGGTATGGAGGGGGCTTGTGCTGGGAGCGGGGGGGTCCTGTCCTGCCTGCCCCGCCTTGTCCTCCGGGGATGAATGGGGGGTGAGAGGAGGGAGCGAGGTGCCTGGGAAGGAAGGACCGGTAAGGGGGCTGCCAGCCCAGGGGTGTATAAACAGCCCCTCATTGCCAGCCCAGCTCCTGTGCCCTGCGCAAGCCCACCTGGTGAATGGCAGCCGGGCGGAGCTTTCCTTGTGTGAAGCTGGCATCTGCCCCTGGCCTGGCACCTCCCTGGGGCGCGGTGGGGGGACGGTGCACGGTGCTGCTGGGTGGGTCGCTGGCATTGGGGATGCTTCGGCGTTCCCCCTAGCAGTTGAGGCGCCCTGCTGTGGCGGATGCTTCCCCAGAGATGCCTGGTGGGCACCCCAGCCTGCTGGCCAGAGCCCCCAGTCACTGCACACAGGTGCATGCCCCTGTCCACGCTCCTCAGAGACCCTCACCCTGTACCGCCAGCTACCCTCGGAAGGCACAGGCCTGTGTGCCCCTTCCCCCCGCCAGACAGTCTTGTGGCATCTCGAAACGTGGTCACGCCCGCTGGAGGGGAGGCCATGTTGGCGCACGCCCATTCTCACTTGTGCACATGCACCCGGGGGGAACGCTCGGATCACCTCGTCTGGCTACTGTGGGCTGAACCCCTCTGGGGAAGAGCTCCCCTTTCCCCCCGACCAGACTTTGGCCGAATGCTCCTTGAGTTCAAACCCCCACCACCACTTGGAGAGAGACCCTCAGTGTCGCAGTGTTACGCACGCACTCATGCGCCTTGCTCTCGCGTGGCCCTTGGCTGGAAGCCACCCTGGTTGTGTCTTGTTGGGGCTGTGTTCAGGCTGGTGTTTGGTGATGGTGGCACATGGGGGATGGAGGGAGAGAAGCCCTTGCTACCAAGCTCTGGCGAGGGGTCCCTCTCCCTGCCGAAAGCCAGCCAGGGCTGCTTCCCTTCCAGGCGGTCCCCAGCCAGGTGACTGAGCAGACTCTGGGGGTTGGGGGACTCCCTGCAGACCGGGCTTGGGGAGATCCCCCATTTCCATCCTGAATCAGAGCCCAGTAAGCTTTCAAAATAGCCGAATGGGAGAGGCTGAGTCCCAGCCAGCTCGGTGCATTAGCCTGCAACGTCTCTTCCGCTCCTGGTTGGCTGTGTTGCCTTGTCCTGCTCTGTGCTGCTGGCCTCTAGCAGCTGCCTCCCGCTGTCAAAACCAAGCCGTCTGGTGGGGTGTTATTGGGAGCGAGTTTTCCGATTGACGGAAGGGCCTGAGTGACGGGCCAGAACGGTGCTGACAGTAAGGAGTGATGCATGCGTAGAGCCTGTCAGTCAGAGTTCCCCAGGCTCGCTTTTGTTGTGATCCTTGTTTAACTTTGCAGCAGTGCCTAAAGGGGAAACCGGATTGGGCCCCCGATGTGCTGAGTGCTGTCCAAACGTCTCTCAAACAAATCCAATTCTCTCACCCCCCCACTTTCTGCCAGATTCCCCCTCCCTCTCCCGCCTGGCATTCTACAGACTTCATTGAAAGGCGGATTCTATTGGCATGAGTTCTGTGTTCAACTGGTCATGAAATGCAGCCATCTCTGGGGTGGGCTGTGGCAGTTGCTTAATGCTTGTGCTGATAGAACCGCTCAGAATGAATAGGGAAGACTCCCTGTTCACAGTGCCCTGTGCATCCCGTGGAATCAACAGCAGTGTCGTCTTTAGTGCGTCTGGGTAACAACCCCTTGATTCCACAGTCTCTTGCTCTTTGTCTTTGTGGCACCTAATGGCATATACTGGTGGACGATTCACTGAGTATTAATTCTGATTTGGCACAGAGAGTTAAGTGACTTGCTGAGAGGTAACCTAGGTGGTCGGTGGTGGAGCAGGTAATTAAACTTTCATCTGTTATGGCCCCACCGCAGCCTGAATTTAGGTTTCTTGCTAGGGTTCCCTTGATTGGCTAAACACATGTTCAAACCACCCCTTACCTTGTGTACGCCAGGATTTTAACAAGGGAATGAGCCTGTATTTTAAAAACCTACCTCTTTACCCCAGAAAGACAAAACCTTAGGGAACGGGGGAGCTTGTGAGAAGGGTTTTGTGTGTGTGTGTAAAGAGGGCCTGTTTTGTGTGTGGTACATGCAAGACCCCTTCATAGAGAACCTCTGCACACGCATGTGTACAGCGTGCAGACTGCACGTTGACCCTCCGTGCGCCGGTGAAATCCCTTGTGCAGCCTGGCCTTGCGGAAGGAGCTGTGTAAGAGGGTGATGCTCTGGGTGTGTGGGGTTGTGAAAGTGTGTGCCTGCCACTTGTGACTACACGATCCTTGTGTGGCCTGTGTGACAGTGCACATGGGGAGACGAGGCTGAGGTCCTGTGAGGGAGACCCGGGAGCTGTGGGTCAGAATTGGGGCACCTCCGCAGGGATGGGTGTGAGGAGGCCCGGGCAGCTGCAGTGGGGGGCTGAGGGGTATCTGTAGAGCTGGGAGAATGATTTACTTCTTCCCATAACGTAAGAACTGAGGCCACCAAACGAAGTGAACAGGTAGCAGGTTGAAAACGCACAAAAGGAACTGTTCTCCACGCAGTGCACCATAAACCTGTGGAACTCCTCTCCGCAGGGTGCTGGGAAGAGCCCGGCTTTAACAGGGCTCAAAAAAGAGCTGGATAAATGCCTGGAGTACACGTCCATCAGTGGCCGTTAACCAGGCTGGGCAGGGAGGTGTCCCTGGCCTGGGTTTGTCAGAGGCTGGGAATGGGCGAAGGGGAGGGATCACTCAATGATTCCTGTTGTGTTCACGCCCTCTGGGCATTGGCCCCTGTGGGAAGTCAGGGCACTGGGCTAGGTGGACCTTTGGTCTGACGCCGTCTGGCCGTTCCTATGTTCTGGGCCTGGACCGCAGGGAGGGCCGGGGGCTGGGGTTGAAGGGCACAGCTGGAGCTAAGCAGGACTCCAGACTGGGATAGCAGGAGGCGTCTAGGTTAACTTCCAGGCTCAGTGCGTCTGCACGGATGCACGAAGGCGGGGCCCAGGCTCCCCACACCTCCTGCTCTCCAGAGCTGCCCAATACGCTCTTTGGTTGACTCCAAATTACCCGACGTTTCCTGGTGCAGGTTGGCTCGCAGGACCCCTCCCCGAATCCCTGGTCTCAGCCGCTCGCCTCTCCAGCTGCCTTTGGCTAAGCGCCTAATGATTCCCAGCACCCCGGGCTGCTTGTGGGGGTCCTACCTCTCAGGCCTGCTTTGCCGTGTGGAAAAATAACTTCCTCACCTGTCCCCTCAGCTGCATTGCAGGGCAAGTCCCAGTTGGGCCACCCTGATTGACCGGGGCTCCCCGGGTGCAGGCTGGGTTAATTTTAGGCGGTGATATAAAACACGTCGGCATGCGGCTCGCTCTCCGATTGGCCGGGCTGGGGTGCGTTATGCGGTGATATAACCCTGGCAGGCTGGTGGCTGGCGAGAGCTCTGGACGCTGGCCATGTCTCTGGCTGAACATGGAAGTGGCTGATGGGAGCCCTGGAATGGCTCTGGGGCTGCTGGGCGCTAGCAGGTGCCCCAAGGGCTCTGTCCACCTGGCGTCCCTGAAGAATGGTCCCTGCTCATCCCCGGTGACTGCGAAGGAGGCGCCGTTTTAGCTCTAAAACACCCCCAGTCCAGGAAAAAATCTGACCCTGGAGCTGGAGGGTTTGGCCTTTCATTGCCCAGCGCCTGCAACTCTGCTGGGGGCGGGGGGAGATGTGCCCTTTCTGTGCTCCCTTTAAGAGGGTTGCACTCTGGTCCCAGGCCCTCCCATGCCAGGTGTAGCTGCTTTGCTAGCCAGGTTTTCTCTTGTTTATCCCAGTTTCCCATAGCCCTCAATGTGGGCTGAGTTCTGAGCCACCAGTGGGGGTGCTCTGGTAACCCTTTCCAGGCTGTGGAGCTGGCCCCCAGAAGGCCACTGGGTGGTGTTTTTGGGGGATTCACACCCCAGCGTTCCCTCTGATTTTTCCCATCTGTGCTGAAAAAAATTTGTTCAGGGCACCAAGGCATGTGCACCACCGGTATAAACACAGCTGCTGGCTGTGAGTGCTCTGCTGATCAGCTGGGTGGCCCCTGAATCTCTCCTGGGCATCCACCCAAGAGCTCAACTTGCAGGGAACGCTGGTGGCACCCCATCTGCATCTCCTGTTTGGGCTTCAGCTGGGATATTTTTCTGGTGAGTTTCCACCAGCAAGGTGCTGAGTGCTCCGGAACTAGCCCTGCCAGCCCCTGAAGCCTATGCACAGTTCCCTTGACTTCAGGATCGGGACCAGCGTACTCTGTATCTTGCAGGATTGAACCCAAGGAGAGAGTGGACTCTGCACACATTAGGGGTGTGATTATGACTTCAAACCTCTGTCAATTGTTCCCATTAAAGTCAACGTGACAGATTCGCTGTTGGTGAAAATGGGCATTGCTGTTTGACACCGCCTACGGGTCTGGCCCAGTGGAGTTACACGTTATCAAGTTGGTGTAAAGGAGACCATATTCCGTGCAGAGATGTCTGTAGAGAAACAGGTTGGATCCACATCTAGGGCTGGTTACATTTACTCTCTCACACTCTCTCTTTTTCAGGCCAGTATTTTTATGAAGTTATTCAAAATGCATTTTGTTTATTGCAATCAGTGTCTTCAGCCAGCACATGCATTGAGGAGTCATTCAGGATTGCTCGTGTCCTTTGGGGAGGTGGTGTTCTGCTGCGGACAGAAAACACATCTGGTCCCCCTTAGCACATGCTGTGTCTACGCTGGGGAGCACAGATGGGGCAACTGTACCTGCAAAGTACCCTTTCAGGCAAGGCCTGAGATTTTCTGGAGTTCTTTTGGGATAAGTGACCATGGGCTCTGAACATTCAGAAGCGCTAGGCGCAGCTTTGACGCTCCCAGAAGTGAACAGAGGATCAAATGAACTCAGCACGTTGGGTGCTGAGGGTTTTTATTTATTTATTTATTTATTTATTGTGAATTTTAGATGCCTAAGTGGGAGCTGAGCTCTTAGAAAATCCAGCTTTGAGCTCTCTGGGTCCCACTTACCCGTCTGTAAAATGGAGCTAGCGTTGTTAGCGGGGCTCATGGAATTATGGGAATCTCCCCCCCAGCCTGCTGGCAGACACTTCGCAGGAGCCCTCGCTAGAGGGGGCCCTTTCTCTTTCTCTCCATGGAACGTGAGTGTCAGCTGTTCGCCACCCTTCCTTCCCGGCTCCCAGCCCGGCATCCTGGCCTGCTGAGCACCTGGCAGCAGGGACTCCCACTCCCTTCCTCCCTTGCTGCCCACAATGTCTTCAACAAGGAGAAACCCTCCAGCTTCCACCTCCCTCTCTCCTGTGGGGAAGACCGGCTCAGGGAGGCCTTGCAGGCACTCTGCTAGAGTCCATTCCAGGCGTTCCCAGCACCCGCGGCTCTGTGTCCAGCACCCCCATGGCTCCAAAGGGCTGCAACAAAACCCTGGGTCTGGATCTTGACTTGGATCCAAATTATGCTGCTGGGTATTTCTACTCTAGGGTGTCATTGCCACCCAGGGGTGTGGGGCCCTGAGGCCTGGTCTGAGCCACAGGAGCTGGAGGAGGGTTTACAGGGGGCAGTCTAGGCTGAAGCGTCCATGCAAGCGAGTGTTCTGGGAAGTTCAGGGTGAGGTTCTGAGCTGGGAATGTGCCCAGGGGCCATCGGGGTCTCCCAACTGGCCCTGCTGGGTGACAGCTGTAGGGAACATGAGCCGCTGGGCTTGTCCTCCCACAGCAGCCCCTTCTGGTGGGAGCTGCATGCCGGACGCTCAACAGATCCAGCATCCTCGCTTCTCGCAGGAGCAGGCCCAGGTGGGACAGATCCGTCAGGGGCTCAAGGCCCTGCCTGACCCGTCCCCAGCCCAGCTGCACCGATAGGTGTTTGGGGCCAAGAGACTGGAGCTGCAGTGAATGCTCCTGAGTGGGAACCCTGCTGTGATGACAGCTCGTCCCCACCTGGCTCCCTGCAGAGATTTCAGGGCCCCTTATACCAACCATGCCCATAACTGGGCCTTGTGAGTTTCAGTGGGTGCCTCTTTAAAGCCCAACCCATCTACCTCCTGTGGAAATTGCTTCATTCCCAGTGAGGAGATGGGGGGGGGGGGCTGTTAGTTTTCCCGTCCTCTGCGTCTGAAAGGGCTCAGGGTGGTGGGGGGGGCGTATTACCCCTGCTGCCCAGCCAGCCTGGAGCTGTCAGAAGGCTGAGAGCCATGGATGTTAGTAACAGTCAAATCACTTTTGACCGTGGTCATCTGGTTCGTCTTACCAAGCGACCTCCCAGCTGGGATCCCAAAGTTTGTCTATAAAGGAGGAGGGGGCTCATCTTCAGAGATGGGGAAACTGAGGCACAGAGCAGAAAAGGGGCTTGTCCAGTGAGTGAGCCGGGAACAGAACCCAGGAGTGCTGCAAGCTACCTGCTCCGCTAATTATTATATCCCATTTCCTCCCCTAGGGCAAAAACCCAGGAACCTGATTCCCTGTCCCACCCCATCCCACTCGGTCCTGTCCCTTCCCCAGTCACTAGGCCATGTGCCTTACGGAGCCAGGAATAAACCGCAGTGCTCTGTGTCGGAGCTTCTGGCTCTAATTACTAGGCCCTGCTGCCTCTCCACAGACAGGATCTCAGAGTGGCTGGATTTGCATGAGTTCCATGAATTCCAGGTCTGTGTCTGGTGATCGTGGTATCCGCCTGGTACAGCCCAGGGATTGCCCAGAGAACTCAGCACTTCCTGCCATGTGTTTGCGGTCTGAGCCCAGCCATCCACGCTGGTGTGATTAGGAGCAGGGGATGTGCCGTGCTGGGAGGAGGGAAGGCGGGAGCTAGTCCATTGGGGGAGTGATTGCTAGCCAGGATGTGATCTAATTTCCCTGCCTGCAGAAGGGGGCACCGGGGCTGGCATTCCCAGATGGAGAACGTGAGCAGGTGGCCTGGTGGGCAGACTCCCTGCCTGTGTGGAGGGGAGTCCCTTGGGGGGCTGTGTGCAACCCCAGGCCCTGGCTGAGTACTCTTCCTCCCTCCTGCCGAACTGGATTGGCTCCCTTGGGTGTGGGAGGGGGCCAGCCCAAAACAAGGTGCAGCAGGAAGTCATGCCCGTGATTCACCAGCCCAGGTATCGCAGTGGCTTCTGGAGGGCCCCAGCTGAGCTCAGAGCCCCTTTGTGGTAGGGGCCTCACAAAGAGGCACCCGCTGCCCATGAGCTTACAGAGTAAATAGACAAGACAGACCCCTGGCAGGAGGGGAAACTGAGGCAGGGCAGGGAAGCAGCTCGCCCAGGGTCACTGGACTAGAACTCGCATCTCAAAATGGTGGCCTCTCTGCTGCTGTTTACGCTCGTCATCCGCTTGTCTCCCTTTGGTCTGCCAGTTTTAGCTGGACGCTGCGTTTGTTGTTGTTACTTGGGGTTGCTTAACAGCTGGTGTGTTCCAACCCCGAGATGGCCGCATTTCAGGAATGGGTGAGGGGCTCCGGTGGGCATACATAGTGCAGGAGAGGCTTTGGGAAACCTTGAGGACAAACAGAGCTATGAAATAGTGAATGTTAATGCCACCAATGTGTATAGGAGCCTGCCGCCAGGCTGGAGAAAGAATCTCCATAAAGCGCTAGAAGTATATGGCCAATGACACACAGTAGAACTTCTCCAGTTCTGTCCAGGAGAGGGATGTGGTGGCCAAAACACACCTGCCAGGGTGCTGTTATTCACATTTGACTGCCGGGAGAAGGAGCACTTAGACATGAAGTCACTTCCTGTCTGATCAATGGGTATGCAACTCAGGAGTCTTGTGTGGGCAGCACCTACTCTTGTGGGTGTGGGGCTGAGTCTGACAACTGGGCCCTGTGCTCTCAGTGATGTTATGAATAACATTGCTCCCATTACTACAACCCATTATGATGTGACACCCCACCACCAATGACCCACTCCTGCTTGCAGGAGAGCACTGGTTTGGACTGCCTGCTGGAGTGTCACCAAGCATCCCACCACTGCCACCAGAATACCAGTTCCGCTATGTCCTGTCCCTGCAGCTGTGTTCGCTAGTGGTGGAAATCCAATCCGAGGCAGCGATCACTCCCAGACAGCAGCCTGTGCGGACACGCAGGGAGGTTGCGGGGAGGCTCATTGCACTATGGAATGAGGGAAGAGGCAATTTACGGAGCAAAATAGATTTGGGGCACAGATTAGGGTGTTTACATTGAAACTATATTGCAGCTGCCTCAGCTCAATATGACCTAAATGAGGAGGAAGGGATGAAAGAGGACAGAGAACCAGCGGTGAAAGGGAAGTGCTAATTAGGGAGAATTGTCATCATATGCACCCGGGGTCTCTCTGTCCAGGTTCTTTCACTGGTATGCCTCACTGAAGCAGCTGAGCTCCGACAGACTCTTGAGTGGGGTTGCGTGCAGTGTTCCCTCTAATGTTTTCCATTCAGGGTGGAATAAATTTTGTTCTGTGCACTGAGGCATGTGAGGTTGTGCACCACCAGCAGAAACACGTGCTGCAGGCTGCGGGCACTCTGCTAATCAGTTGGGCAGCACCTGAGTCACCCCTGGGCAGCCACCCAAGCACTCAGTTCTCAGGGAATACTGGTTGCGTGTCTCCGCCTCTCCTTTCTATGCCTGCCCTTCCCCACCACCCCCACATCCCCGGCTCTGTGCCATCAGTGGCACTGCCGCAGGGTGGGATGAGTCAGAAGATATCCCTCTCTGCAGCTTCTGGTTCTGAGCCCCCCAGGTGAAGCGGGGCAAAGGCAGGCGAACTGGCGAAATTGGGGCGGGAGGTGGGAGGAGCCCGTGAGACAGCGAAGAGGGGGAGATGGGCAACAAGGAAGCGGGGAGAGAAGCACATCAGAGAAGGGGCAGGGGGAAGATGTGGGACAGATGTGAAACAGGGGCAGAGGGAATAGATGGGAATGGGGCTTGGTAGCCCCCATCCCCTGACAATAGGACACCCCAAGCTGAAAGGGGAGCCCCACATTCTGGGGGGGATTGTCCCCCAGCTCTGCTCCTTCCATGGTGCTCCTGTCTGGCTGGAGGAGGGGTGCTTTCCGCCGGGCTACGCCCTGCTGGGGAGGAAGTGACCTGTCACTGGCATCCGACTGTTATTCCCTGCAGCTGGCAGCTGTTGGGAGGGGACAGGTTCCTGATGCCAAGGCTGGTTGCTGGGGGGACTTGGTGGCAGGGTTCATGGACAAGGTTGCTCATAAGGGAGGGCCAATAAAAGTCCCTCGGGGTCCCCTGGGGCCGGGTGGAGGGGAAGGCAGCTGCCATGTGGCCTGCCTGACAGCTGCCCCACTTTCCTTCTCCCTGGGGCCTGCGCCAGCGGCAGGAGCTGCTGGCAACTTTCAGGAATTCTCCCACTGTCCCTGCTGTGGCTGAACCTGCACATCCAAATAACACATGGCTGGATTATCTCCAAAGTTCGGGCCTGGAGCCTCCAGGGTATTTAGGAGCTCCAAGGGGAGTTTGGTGCCTAAATACTTTGGAGGTGGTGAGCCTCAGCTGTCACTTGAGCGTGTACTTTTCTTTTCCCTGATGCTGGGTGCCCAGCTGCTTCCATTGTGATGCTGACAGCCAGGTTCAGAGCAGTGGGTGGCGCCCACTTCGCTGGGCTCTTGGGAAAATCCCCCCACTGTCTGTGAAGTGTGGGTGGTGGGGTGAACCCTTTCTCAAATCTGGGCCTGATCCTGGGTGCTAACCACGGGAACATCTGGCCTTTGGCGGTTAAAACACCAGCGCTTTTCCCACTGTTGCTGCCAGTGTCAACGAGGCTCCCTTTCTCCCTTAATGGAGGCTTCCACCTCCTGGGAATTTCTCAGCCTGGCAGGGGCTTTCCCAGGTTCCCACCCTGGAGGTGCTGACTCACCCTGTCCCTTTGGAGCCAGACTCCATGCAGTGGGATTTCTCAGACAGGGTCTTTAAAACCAACGGCTTGTTTGTTTAAAGATCCCACAGCACTAAAAAGCAGTGGCTTGCCCTGATGACTCTTCTCCTCCCTCCTTTGTGCTGTGCTGCAAATTGCTGATGGCTGCCACCTTCCACCCCAGAGGTGGCCGCATTTCGGGTACCAATAACTGGCAAATCACCATCGTTCTTATTTTAATTCCAGTAACTTATAGGGTGGCCACTGAACAGACAGACAGTGATCAGCAGTTTGTGCTCTGAAGGGCTTGCTCTCAAAGTAGACAAGTCAGATGGAGAGGATGGTGGGAAACAGAGGCACAGAGAGAAATGATGAACCCAGTGTTAGAAAGCAGGTGAGTGACATAGAACCAGGTCTTCAGACTTTCGGGCAAGTTCTCTGGTTACCAGACCACCCTGGTGCTCTCTCCCTTCTGTGCTCCAGAGTTTGGAAGGGGGTTTCGCCAAGGAGAGCCCCAGGAGATGCTTGTTTTGTGTCTCCTCTTTGCCCAGACAACAGTGAGCTCTTTCAGGAGGGGAGGGGCGAGAGCGAGAATTGTTGTTTACTGGCACGCTGTGTTTTCTAATTGAAGTTTCCGTTTCAGTCGGTTTCTGTTGTTTAATCGTCATTTTTTGGTCAATGCCCGGAGGAAATAATTGTTGATATGAACTTGCTTAATTGTGTCATGGAAAATTTATATTAGACGCCTGTGTTTATGTTGCGTGTGTGTGTACATGTGTGTGGGAGAGAGGCCCAGATTTAAATCTTTGACTTGTTACAAGAGGCTTCAGTGAAAAGTTTAGTTAAGGAAGAAAACAAGCGGCTGGACGACAGCAGCTCCTCATGTGGCCATTTGCTCCTTATTAATACGTTATGTTAGTTTATTGTGTCTTCAGCTGCTGATCTCCAAGTGCTTCATAGGAATGAATTAATAACATTTTAGAACCCCTTTTCCACTGTGAGGTAGGACTGATGTCTCTATTTTACAGCTGGGAAACTGAGGCAAAGAAGCCAGGGTCCTCAGCTGGAGTATGGTCAGTGCAATTCCACTGAACTTCGTGGAGCTGTGCAGCTTTACACCAGCTGAGGATCTGGCCTGGGATGTTTAAGTGATCTGCCTAAGGTCACGCTGTGCATCGGTGGCGGAACTGGGAATTGAACCCAGCTTTTCTGCCCTCCTTTAGCTATTAATATGCTGGAGGACAGTGTGGCCTGTTGGTTAGAGGAGTGCGCCAGGCCTCCTGCTTCTGATGAGTCACTTGCTGTGTCATCTCAAGCAAATCACTCGCCTGCTCTGTGCCTCAGTTTGCCCACCTGTTAAACCGTGAGAGACACCCTCACGGTCTGTCGCATGTCATAGCTCAGCCATATCCTTCACCAGCTGATGTTTGTAAAGTGCTTTGAGATCCCAGCTGTTACATGGTGTCCCCAGATGTCCTGGACTGCAGTGTTGTTGTGGCCGAGTTGGTTCCAGGGTATTAGGCAGACGAGGCGGGGGAGGCCTTATCTTTTATTGGACCAACATCTGCTGATGAAAGAGACAAGCTGTGGAGCTCTTCTGCTGGCAGATCTGGCGGGTCGGATCCTCAGCAGCTTTGAAACCACATAGCGCTGTCAAATGTCACTCCTTTTCCCCGGTGGAGGGTCTGGCTCTGCTCTATTAAATCAATGGCGCCAGCTCAGAGTGAGACAGCTCTGAATATTCTGTGCTGCAGGGGGGGAAAATAAAAACGAAAGGAGAGATATCTGCATCTCTCCCTCCTGCACTGACATACTTGGCTTATTTACGTGTGCCAATGCTGAGTTTCCATGGCAACTCTGTCGCCTCCCTCTTGTTCTGCTTTTCGAGCCTTGATCCCCCTGGGGTGGGGAGGGGAAGGATGCTGGGAGGTAAGGGTGCTGTCTCCACATGGCTTAGTGGGGTGGAGCGCAGTCACCCAGTGTTCCCTCTACTTTTTTCTATCCAAGGGGTGGGATAAATTTTATGTGCTCCAGTGCGTGGGCAGCAGCAATAGAAACACACACTGTGGGTGCTCTGCTAATAGCTGGGTGGCATCTGAATCCGCTGGGCGGCTGCCCAAGCGCTCAGCTTACAGGGAACACTGGTGATCACAAGATGTGACCAAAGGCCAAGCCCTGCCCCTTAGGCAAGGTCTATGTTGCATCTGGGAAATAAGCTACCAGCCCAGGTGGACGGACTTTTGCTAGCCTAGGACACCAAAAATAGTGGCATGGCTGTCCCAGCTGATGGTCTATCCAGGCCACAGCTCATCAACACTGCTGTGCAGCCTCGGTTCCCCCACCTGTTGCAAAACTCGGGCTGTGGCTTTTTGATGCCTTGTGCCCACCATGGAGTATTTGAGTCTGTGTGAAAGGTCTTTGGCTTCCCTCCCTGCCTCTAGGGCTGGTCTCTCTGTCTCATCCCGAGCTTCCCTTTGACTGGGAGGGGTAGCTCAGTGGTTTGAGCATTGGCCTGCTAAACCCAGGGTTGTGAGTTCAGCCCTTGCAGGGGGGCATTTAGGGATCTGGGGATGGTGCAAGGTCCTGCTGTGAGGGCAGGAGATTGGACTCAGTGACCTCTGAAGGTCCCTTCCAGCTCTGTGAGACTGGTATATCTCCATATTTAATGAAGATCATGGCTTATCCTTTCCAAACACTGCTCAGACTGAGAGCTGGACCTCTGCAGCCAGCAGCTTATGGACTGAGCTCACCAGTGGGTCCGTGGTAATCCCTGTTTTATCTCGGGTGCCAAGAGCCTGGGCACAGAGAGAGGGAAGAGGATTCTCCTGAAATCACACAGCGACAGAACCAGGAACAGAACCCGCAGTGCCTGACCCTCAGCTGGAAGCACCAGACCACGCTAGGGAAGTTAAATCCTATTTCATTGGTTAACCGGTTAGATGCCAGGCTGGAGTGGCCTCCCTCACTCCTCGCCCCCAGCTCCCCCAGAGCTGCTGGGGTCCTGCAGGGCTGGAGCAACCCCCTGTCTGTGGTGGGTGGGGGACCGCTCCAGCCCCTACCACTTAACCATAACTGGTAAGCCTCAGCCTTTTAGCGGACCAGTTACTTTAACATCCCTAGATTGGGGTGAGCAAACCTCTTACGTCGGGGCCCGTTTTTCATCTCTGCGATTGGCAGGGGCCTCCATCCTGTCAAATGTCATCCAGAGTGGCGGAAATGTCAGTTATGGTCATACACAAAAAAGACCCTTTTGGGCACGCGTGGGAAGGTAAGTTTGTGGAATGGCAGAACGTGACAAGTCGGTCTCTCCGTGTGAATACACCGACATAGAAACAGTCGCAGATTTCAACTTTGTTAATGAGATGGGCGAGGCTGAGACCCAGCAGCTGGTTGTGCTGCACCCCCCTTACAAAATTTCACACTCCCTGGGGGGGGTCGCGCCCCCTCACTTTACTCACCCCTGCCCTAGGCCACCCTTTTGTCTCCTGTGAGGAAGAGAAGCCAGCAGCCCTCCCGACACGTCCCACCTACAAGCACTGGAGCAAAACTTCTGGTTGCAGAACCCAGGAGTCCTGCCTGCTGGTTCCCAGCTTTAAGCCCCAGACCCTGAAGCCCTAGAACCCTGAAGCCCTAACTCTCTGCCTGCACCAATCTCTGGTCTTGTGGCATTTGCTGCCCCCCCCCCCCCCGACACCCTCCCGCCCCAGCTGCCTCACTCCAGCCAGAAAAGACTTCTCCCTCTTTCCCCCTGACTTGTTTTGTTCTTCCTGTCCCATGCCTTTCCGTTTCCTCTGAATTACGTAGCCTGCCCTCTCCGCTCTCCCCCAACGAGGGACTGATGATGGGTTTTAGAGCTGGCTGAAGAGTCTGATGACATCTTCGCAGGCTCAGCCTGTGTGATTCTTCAGCCTACAGTCAGGACTACTGGGTTCTGTTCCCAATTCTCCAGTTACCCCAGTGTGGACCAGCATCACTGCATCCCAGTGACTGAGGTTACACTGGGGTGGGCCCTGGGGGATTCCGCAACACCAGTGCAAATTGGGTATAAAATGTTATCCAACGCAGGCCTCTAGGGCATTAAAAGTCATGGAATCATAGAGTACTAGGACTGGAAGGGACCTCAAGAGGTCATTGAGTCCAGCCCCCTGCCCTCGTGGCAGGACCAAGTACTGTCTCGACCATCCCTGATAGACACTTATCTAACCCGCTCTTAAATATCTCCAGAGATGGAGATTCCAGAACCTCCCTAGGCAATTTATTCCAGTGTTTGACCATCCTGACAGTTAAGAACTTTTTCCTAATGTCCAACCTAAACCTCCCTTGCTGCAGTTTAAGCCCAGTGCTTCTTGTTCTATCCTCAGAGGCCAAGAAGAACAAGTTTTCTCCATCCGCCTTGTGACTCCCTTTTAGATACCTGAAAACCGCTATCATGTCCCCCTTCAATCTTCTCTTTTTCCAAGCTAAACAAGCCCAATTCTTTCAGCCTTCTTGAAGTCTTTGGTGAATATTCCAAACTGTCTAGTTCCGTGACTCTTACCAAACTACTGAACCCCTCTGAGGAGTCTGATTTGTCCTGTGTACCCAGGTTTCAACTCACTTAAAAAGTGAGACCTAGAAGTGCCAAAGTGGCCCAGCCCACTTGTACTAAACACGGCTCACTCTCTCATTTTGACCTTGGAATTATGAAGGAAGTCATTTGGATGACAAACAATGGTTCCTGTTAACCTTTTCTATCCATGTGTGGAATAATTTTATGTGCTTGTGCGAACATGCACCACCCGGAGACACACAACTCTGCCAGTGGGCGCTCTGCTAATCAACTGGGTGGCACTGGAGTTTTCCCTGAGTGGCTATGCAAGTGCCCAGCTTATAGCAAACACTGACAAAGTGTTGTCCTGACCTTTCAGTGTATTGCATATAGAGCAGTATAAACAAGTCTGTCAGTATGAAATTGGAGTTTGTACTGACTTTGCTAGTGCTTTTTATGTAGCTTGCTGTAAGACTGGGCAAATATCTAGATATGTTGATTTACCCCTGGAAGCCCTCTGCCTCTCCCCAGCGCTAATATTTTCGACTGTTGTGTGGCATTATACTGTTATTGATTTCCATTTCCGTCAGTGTTGGCGACTGGGCTGGTAGGTTATTCCTAGCCCTAGCAAGTGGTGGTGGGATATGGCCTGACAAATGAAATAAAGCAGTAATAAGATCTGTTGTTCAGCAGTCACAATTAGGGTTAGATTTTTCAGAATGCCATCTACAGGAGCTTTATTTAACTGCTCTCTCTGCCACTTGTATGGAAGGCCTTGTGACACCCATGTGATGTCTTATCCCCGGTTGACACACGGGGAACGATGTGGAGATTAAGGAACTTGCCCAAAGCAACACAGGAAGTGTGTGATAGAGTAGGGAATTAAATCCAAGGTAGCCCAGTGGTTTCTTGGCTCTCCTAGGATTTGGCAATCTTTCCTCTGATGCCTGCCCCCCAGAAGAGTGGTTTTTGCTCTGCTGAGCAATTGTGGGTGGTTGAGTTTAGCTGGTTTGTGTGCCATGCTTAAAAATTAAGGATGATTTTGATGCTGAATGTGTCTGTCTTGGCCAGTCCCTCTGTCTACCCCAGCTCTGCTGCTGCTGCTGTGTGTGGCGGGGTGTGTGTGTGGGGCGGGGGGGCGGGGTTCTAACCAGGCCATTCTTTGTTTTCTATGCCAGTGCCAGTCTCTTCTCTACCCGTCCCTATGCCTGTCTGCCAAGTCCCGTGTCCGTGCCAGGCTGTGCTCTGTGCATCCCCAGCCCTGTCTTGCCATCTCTCTGTCTGTGCCAGCCACGGTGCATCAGCCCTGTTGTTGGCCCGTCCTGGTGTGGCTTTGAGCCTGTGCCTGGCCATACAGGTTCCCATCCTTCTGTCTGGCCATTCTTGCTCGTGCCTCTGTCTGTCTGTCCATGCCTGTACCTAACTTTAACCTGGCATCTGTGTCCCCCCAAGTGAGTTTGTTGCTTTTTCTCTGCCCGCCCCTGTCCCTCTGTCCTGGTGGCTGGCCCTGTATTGGTCAGTGCTTGTCCCTCTGTCCTGGTGGCTGGCCCTCCGTCTGTCCATACCCCTCCATGTCCTTGTGTCCGTCTCTGCCTGTCCTGGGGTCTATCTGCTGGACTGTCCCCTGTCTTTCTGTCCTGTTGACCTAACCTTGTGTCTGTCTGTGCAGTCCTGGTGTCTGTCTGTCTGTGCCACTCCTTGTCCTGGTGCCTGTTCCCCGGCCTGCCCGTGCCTGTCTGTGCCCTCGCCCCGTCCGCCTGTGCTAGTGCCCGTCCTGGTGTCTGTCTGCCTGCCTGCCACTCCCTGTCCCTCTGTCCTGGGGTCTGTCCCTGTGTCTGTCCCTCTGTCCTGGTGTCTGTCTGTGCCCGTCCTGGTGTCTGTCCCTCTGTCCTGGGGTCTGTCCCTGTGTCTGTCTGTGCCCGTCCTGGTGTCTGTCCCTCTGTCCTGGGGTCTGTCCCTGTGTCTGTCTGTGCCCGTCCTGGTGTCTGTCCCTCTGAGCTGGGGTCTGTCCCTCTGTCTGTCTGTGCCCGTCCTGGGGTCTGTCCGTCCCTCTGTCTGTCCCTGGGTCTGTCCCTCTGTCCCGGTGCCCGCCCCGCCCCGCCCCGCCGGGCGGAGGGCGGCCGCTGGGGCGGGGCGGTGGCGCGCCGGGGCCCGGAGGAGGCGGAGCCGCGGCCGCCCCAGCCCGTCCCCCCGCGCCCGCCCGGCCGCCCGCTCGGTGCCCAGCGCCGCCGCTCCCCGATGAATGGAGTCGCCTTCTGCCTGGTCGGGATCCCGCCGCCCCGGAGCCCCGCGGTGAGCTGGGGGGGGGGGGCGGGGGCGATGGGGGGGTCTCGGCCCGTGTGGAAGTTGTGGGGACGTTGAGGGGCTGGGGGACGTTGGGGTGTGGGGGGGGCATTGGGGGCGGGGTGGGGCGGGGGGGCCGTTGGGGGTGACGGGGGGACCTTGGACCGTGTGGAATTTGGGGGGAAGTTGGGGGTGGGGGCTGGGACTGGGGTCATTGGGGGTGGGGCGGAGGGACACTGGGGGCTGCTGGGGCCGTTGGGGGTGACGGGGGGACCTTGGACCGTGTGGAATTTGGGGGGACGTTGAGGGGTGGGTGCTGCTGCGGAGGGGCTGGGGGCATGGGGCAGTGGGCAGCCTAGGGCAGCTGGGGCTGGGGGGATGTTCAGGGGACCTGGAACTGGGGGGGGTTGGGAGCCTGCGGAGGCCAAGGGGCTGGGACTGGGGGACATTGTAGGGGGTGGGGAGGACGAGGCACTGTGCCTGAGGGCGCACTGGCGAGGCCGGGTTGTGGGTCTGGAAGTGGGACAAGCAGCCGGCCCTGGGGGGCGACTGGTGCTGCTCTGGGTGCCAGAGCAGAGTCGGAGCAGCCCATGGGGCTTGGCACCGGAGTGGCTGCGGGGACTTCGGCCGGCTGGAGGGTTGTGCTGGGAAGTGACCGCCAGGCGAGGCTGGGGCCTTGGAAGCGGTTCCTTTGCAGCTGGGAGGCGGGCAGGCAGCTGGAATCTCAGAAGGCAGCGCTCCGGGGGAAGCTGGTCCTGGGTCTGTCTGTCTGTACTCCCACAGGCTGGCCAGGGGCAGGCTGCCCCGCAGCAGAGACAGCACTGCCCAGGTGACTGCTGCAAGCCGGGAGTTCAGCCCCTGGCGGCACACACCCTGGGAATGGGGAGTTTGCCCATGGCAGGGTGGTCTGGCAGCCTGGTGTTTGTGAGTTGGCTTAACCAGGCCAAGCATCTCGGTGGGATGGAGATAGTCAGGCCTTCTTGTCCTGTACACAAGGTCCTTGAAGGCCCACGCTTCTCATTTCCTCTGCTGGCTTTGTCTCCCCCGCCGACTCCGGGCTGCTCTGTGCTCCTTATCAGCCTGACCCGCCTGTGTGCCAAACCGTCCAGCTCAGCCGCGCAGAGTCAGAGAACGGCCCTTCCAGGACGGGCCTCAAGGCAGCCCCATTTAGCAGGATGCATTTTTGGATTGGCTTTTAACTGTGGGGTTCTGGGAGCTGTTACTGCTTTAAGCAGCATCCTCCCCAACCCTGCTTTGGGACCAGACCCCCAGCTGTTCCCTGGGCAGCTTTGAAACTCCGTGCTGGTCACATGTCCGGTGTGACTTGAACTTACAGTAACTCTGGCGTTGCTTGACCAGATCAGATAGCCCTCGGGGGAGCTGCGCCAGTTTATCCCAGCTGGGCTCTGGGCATGCTTGGAGAGGGAAAGAATTCAGCATGTTACATCCTGTGATAAACCCTGGGTGTCTCACCTCTTCTGCCCACTTGGGACCCAGATCCTGCCTCCTGCTGCTTGTCACTTGCCCTTGACTTCAGCGGATCAGAGAGTGCAGGATCGGGCCCCGTAATGTCTTGGCCCGGCGCTCCTGCCAGTAACGCTCTCCTGCCCTAACACAGCCAAGGTGTTTTCTCAAAGATGCAAATTGGTCAAATGGTTTCTGCCTGGGTGTGACGTGGGAGGAAGCTCAGGGAGTGGGTGTGGGTAGAGAGACAGGCCAGGAGTGCATGGGGTGGGGAGAGAATGAGAATGCGCCCAGGCAGCCACTCCTAAACAGTTTGGGGGGACCTGGCTCCTGCTCCAGCCTGGGAGATTGGGAGTGAGGTTTGGTGGCAGACAAAAATTCTCTGCCTCTTCCTGTGTTTGTTGTGGCCCTTGTGATTCTGGAGGGAGTTTGCTGCCTGGAGTGGCTTTCGCATGGGAAGCCAGACGGGCTGTTGGCATGAGGCTGGCCCAATTTCTGTAGGTTTCAGTGGGGGCCACGCCCTCCTTGCCCCAGGGTTGAGTTCAGTCTGTGTTCCTTTGTTGTGAATTGTGTAACTCGCCTTCACTGTCCACGGAATGGGTCTAAAGTAACCAGCCTCACAGGGCTTGTGAACACACATGCAATGCTTTGGAAGTGAAAAGCACTGTTCACTACCAGTGTGGCGTATTGACTATGGCTGGTGTTTAATCCTCTGTAAGTTTTCGTCTTTATTGGTGAATAACGTGGTGATTTTTCCAATGAGCCTAGGAGCTGAGGTGCCAGCCTAGGCCTTTATTTCACTGTTTATTTATTTATTTTTTTGGGTGCTGTTTGTCGGAAGTTTAATGAGGGTCTCTGCCACCAAGGGAGGCAATGTGGTCTAGTGGTCAGCGCACAGGGAACTGGACATTAGGTGGCCTTGGGTCTGCTCCTGGCTCTGCTACTGACAAGCTGTGTGACTCTGGGTTCAGCTGCTTAACCGCTTGCTGCCTCAGTTTCCCCCACCTGTCAAAAGGGGACAGTGGAACTCGCTTGACTTTTGGAAAGTGCTTGGAAATCTTCCGGGAGAAAGTGCTGTGTCCAAAGTTCTCTCTAGTTCTTTTCCATCCATGGGCAGAATAAATGTTGTTTTGTGCACCACCCGTGGGCATGCATGGTGCCGACTGCTGCCAGCTCTGGGCATTTGAGTGTCTCCAAGTGCCCAGCTTACAGGGAACACTGGCTGGGTCCCTGTTTCTCATTGCTGCTGTTGCAGACTTCTTCACAGCAGGGCCCCAATGTGCCCACAAAAACTGAAGCAACCGGGGGTTCTTGTCTATTTGCTGCCTTCTCTCCCTGCTCACAGTAGCTGCTCTGTAGGCGCTGGGGTTCTTACCAGGTGCTTTTACTATGAACTTGAAATACAGGCAGAGCTTCTGCATGATCCTGCTGTACCACTCTGGGACTGTGAATTTGAAACCCAGCCCTGGGAGCTCATGGGGCTGTGCTGATGTGACTCAAAATCCCTACCCCAGAATGTTTTCCTCCCCCAAAGGGCTCAGTCCTGCTTGGCTTGTGCCTGATGGAGAAATTCCTGCTGTTTGAATGTTAACTAGAGAGCTAACTGTGCATCGGGTCCTGGCACTTGGGGCCCGTTGTGAGTTTGAATTCTGGCGTTCGTGTGTTGCTTGGAGTTTGAATCCACCTGCCTTGAGAGCTACAGACTGGAAGTGGCTGATGATTTGGGACTTCGGTGTGATTTTAAATCATCTTGTGTGCTCTCTTTAATGAGTTGGAACCTGGGTTGGGCTTCTCCCCAGTGGCCTAGATATATACACACCATAACCTGCCTTTTACAAAAGATTTTGGGTGATTTTTTTTTAGAATCCCCCAAATTTAGGACAGAACAATAATTGCCCAGTTTTTCATCTGTAGAAACCACCCCCAAGCCTTCCTAATGTCCGGTTCCCTGTGCACTGATCACTAGACCACACTGCCTCTTGGTGGAAAATGGACTGGTTTAAACAGCACCAGAAAAGAAATAGTGAAGTACAGGGAAAAGCTTACATTTCAGCTCCTAAATTCCCTACGGTCCTTGGAAAATATCTGCCATTTTATACACCAATAAAGAGGAAAACTTTGCAAAGGGAGGTTAGTATCGTCATCTCCATTTGGCCGATGGGGAAACTGAGACACAGGGCAGCGGCGCCTTTACCTTGTGGAGCCAGCGGAAAATGAATTTAGGCTGCCTTCTGGGCTGCAGGGTGGAATGATTGAAAAACAAACTACTGTTTACCAGGAAACTAAGCGTGTGTTTAATTGTATGGATGCGTGAGGGCAGGTGACATTTCTTTGCTTAGAACAGTGTTTATCAATTTGTTTTTTAATAAAGCACCCCTTTAAAAAAAAAGTACCTACAATTTTCGGACACACATTTTTTTTTCCTACCAATGCAACACATTTGTTTAAACAACTTAATCGTAACTGGTTGGCTGGAAGCAATTACCCATAGTCAGTAAACTTGCCATTGTGCTTACGATTGTGCAAAAAGGATAAATAAAAAAATTAGACGAAGGTAAAGTAAATCCAATTTTTTAATCGGGGGGGGTGGAAAAAGTTGAGAAACACTGAGTTAATGTACCCTCTCAAAGAGCTCTGTGTACCTCCAGGTGTACACGCACTGGGGTTTGAGAACCACTGGCTCAGAGTAGAGGCGCAGCCTTCACTGTGTCCCAGCCCAGCACCTGTCTGAGGGGGATTAGCCTGTATGTACTCATGGTGCTCTGCCTGAGGTTGGTTAGCCTTAAACTGGGAAGAATGAGTCACAGGAGGTTCTGCTGGCCTCCCCCACTGATTGTGGGGTAACGGTACCATCCTGCATTTTGTTGTGCATGAGGGCACTGGGCAGCTGGCATGGCAGATAGAGGCTCATCTCAGTCCCTTCACTCTCCCAGGGCACTCACGTGACTGCTGAACCGGATTCGATCCTGTTCAACGTGTTTTATTGGGTGTGGCCTTTTGCTCTAGGGCATGGGCTCCAATCCAGCAACCCTGTGCATGTGCTGCCTCCAGCCCTGAGCGCTGTCGGGTGGGTAGGTGGGAGTGTAGACTGTTAGACGGCACTGGTCTAGCGCGCCGGCGTGGGAAAGTGAAAACGGCTAGAAACAGTCATGGAACTGACCAGTCTGTTTCCCACTCGTTGTTTGGGTTGGATGAAATGGGGAAAAAAAGAAAAACTAAATGAACAGTCAATAGGGATAAAAATGAATTAGAGGTGAAGCGTCTTTACACCAGGGTTCCCGCTATTACCCCCCACCCATGTGTGGAATAAATTTTGTTCTGCGCACCCAGGCATGCATGGACGTGCACCACCAGTAGAAACACAGGCTGTGGGCGCTTTGCTAGTCAGCTGGGTGGCATTTGACTTTCTCCTGGGTAGCAGCCCAAGTGCTCTGCTTACAGGGAACACTGCTTGTTACCCCTCCCTACCCTTCTTGGAGCTAGTTTCACTTTTGCCCTTCTGTAGCTAGCCAGTCAGTTTCCCCTATCATCCCACCTTAGTCTTTCACACAGCGGTGGGAGAGAAATTTAAAAATGCAACATAGGAAGATGTGATCATAAAAGCACGAGTGCCAACAAGGGGGCACGTGAGCCAAGAGGACTTTGTGAAATTGATTTGTAAACTCATTTTGAAAAAGATTGATTTGGTTTTAAGTTGATGGTGTCCTATTACTAAACTAAGAGGTCATTTGTCACTCAGACAGGGATTCAATTTAAAGAGGAATATTCACAAGCCAAAGTTTCCAAGTGCATCTGCTTAAAATTGGGTGCCTCTTCTATCTTTACATTGCTTAAATAAGGGCCTGAAGTCACCAAGACCTGTGAGAGCTGAATGACCTCTGAAAATGAGGCCACTTGCTTATGTTCCAAAGTTGCATTTAGGTCTCTTAAGCTAAATTCACCAGTATGAAAACATTGCTCCCCATCTGATTCATCTAATTCATCTGACTGGGTGGGTGCGTGCTTTGATCTTGGATGCCTATGAAAGGAGAAGTCTCTGTCTGTCTTACATGGACAGCTCCGCTTGGCCGAGGCATTTTCTGTGCGATGCAAAGGCTGGCCTGGCAGTTCCCAATCTTTTGGGCACCTGCCCCAGTTAAATACGCCCAGGCCTTGTCTGTGCTGGCTGATGTGCCCAAATGACAGCCGTCAGTCGTGACGATGCAAAAGGTGGACAGGCAGAGGTGCGGCTTACCTGGGTGCAGGTCACAGGTTCCCGCCTGCATCTCAGCGGCTTGGCGAGCTTTGGGGGGTTGGAACAACACCCTCACTAACGACTGCTGAATTGCAGTGCGGACATTTGGGCGTGTGCGGGAGACTGGCTTCTGGGACCCCTTAGCCTGAGCCCTATGACTCAGAGTCAGCTGGCATGGGGGCAGCTGCAGGTGTCCATCTGCAGTGGGGACATACCCAGAATGGGAGGGATGTGCCAGGGCCCAACGTGCAGGCTCATCAGCAGGGTTCCCTGGAAGCTGCATGCTTGGGCGGCTGTCCAGCAGAGATTCAGGTGCCCCCCGGCTGACAAGCAGAGCGCCCACAGCCGGCAGCCTGTGTGTCTATGGGTGGTGCACATCCACACAGGCCTTGATACACATAAAAACTTATTTCGCCCCTAGATGGAAGGGATTAGAGCAGGGGGTCAGCACCCCTGGCATAGCCGCCAAGAGCGGCATGTGAGCCGGGAGCTTGCTCCAAGCCAGGCCGCCTGTGGACTAATCAAAGACCAGCTAATGCTACCGACCCCCCACCTACACGGTAAGCTCGGCCTCTTCGTTTATGTATGAACGAAGCTGTTGTAAACAGGACTATGAGCGACTTTAAAATGTACCACTGGCGGGTGAACAGCACATCGAGGTCAAAAGGTCAAATTTTGGCACTCCGCCTCGGAAAGCTTGCTGCCCCCGGATTAGGGGGAACGTTGCTCCTCGGTAAGGCGGGACTGTTGGGTGAATGATGTCTGCCGTCTTGGCCAGCACACCAAGGACTAAACTGTAGGGACCCTGGGGGCCAGAAGTAGGAGCCTGACGAGGCTGTGACCTGATCTCCCCCGGGGAGTGGTGGAAACCCCCCAAGTCATTTCCGATTAGCCCATGGCTCCGCACTACCTCAGAAGGGATGTCTTGGTGACCTCAGGGTGGTGTTCATGTCTCTCTTGTCCGCTGTGAGGATACGCTGGCTCCTAAGAATGAGCTCAGTGTAGCAGTGGGAGCCCTTAGTCTGCCCTAGGCAGGAATATCTGGTTGGCTTAAAATTGTGCCCCCCACAGGCACCTGCATGCAGACGTGTGCAGCAGCTACAGGCTGAACTTCTCTAAGACGGAACTCTCGTCCGGCAAACTCTGTAACCCGCCATGATTTTCGTTTGCCGGACGACCACTTGTCCTGGGTGTGGCCACCTTTCCCGCAGTCCCGTAAAGTTTATTTCCAGCCTCCAGTCCTGGCTCTCCAGGTTCTGTGCGGTCATTTAGCTCTAATTTACCCCTCAATGTTTTCCAAGAGCCCAGTGAGCAGTGGGAGGGTTGGAAATGTGCTAGGCAGTATTGACCTCCTGTGGTCCGGCAATTTCTCTTCTCTGGCACTGGTCAGGTCCGGAAGGCGTCGGATTATAGAGCTTCAACCTGTGCTAACTGCCTGGGTCTCGGAAGGCACCAGCGGTCTTTCCCAGGACAGACTAGCCCTGCACCCACGTCCTCGCGTACGGTACTGAAAACCGAGACTCAAATCGATGCCGCTTGCAGTGAATTCACGTAGACACCCCAACTGTGGTTGGAGGTGGGGGGGAAGGGACCACTGGCTGTAGCTTGTCACCCCCCCAGGAGGGCGTGGGATGCTGCGGTATCACTGCACACGTGGTGCTGGGCTTTGACCGGGTTTTTTGTTTCTTGGGTCTGAAAGTCCCAAGAAGGGGCAGTGTGAGCAGCTGGTGGTGGTGGCGAGGGGGGGAAGGCTTCACAGTGGTGCTCTTCATGGGACAGCGCGTGGGGCGGCCTCTGCGGGTGGGTGGGGAAGGGACCAGCAGCCTGTTTGTGACAATTGCCCTATTGTGGTTCTGTTGCCCAGCAGTGATGGATTTCCCCGTGAGTGGGCCAGATCCCTGGCTGGTACACACAGGCATCACTCCATTGGCTTCACCGGCCCAAGGCTACTTTACACCAGCTAGGGAAGCACGCAGCTTGGTGAGCCGAGGTTATATTTAAACTCTGGCAGCATATGGAAAGGCGGCTCGGGGACAGAGAGCGAACGAGCTCAACAGGGGCCTCAAGTTTTTGATTATAAATGTGTGTGGGCTGAAAAAAAAAAAGTTAGCTGCTAGTAATCTCTGGAAAACATGTGGCGGGCACCATCTGCACAGGACAGACTCCGCCTGGAGCCGCAGAGCTGCCCTTCCTCTGGCCCCAGGCCATCGCTCAGAGGAGAGAGGAGCTTTCCGAGCTGCCTTGGCCCAAGGAGGCCAGGATGGGGCCTGGAATTTCCCATTGCATCAGCACAAGCTGCTTCCCTGGCACTCTGCGATGCCGCCCGCTCCCAGGTTCTGGGCAGCCACAGAGACTGCGGCCTTGGGAGTTCAGCCTTTTCCTGGGTGGGGCATTCCCTGCCCTTTAAGCTGTAACCCCTCCCAGGACATCCTGCTCCGGAGGCCATCTGAGTGGGGCGATGGAGAGACAGGCTGTTGGTGTGAAAGAGCCATTAATCTCTCTGCAAACCATGGGGCAGCAGCACAGGGCTGCAGCTGTAACCTTCATTCAGCTCCATGGAGTGTCACTGTGAAACTCCAGCCCTGTTTTTGCCTGGCCTAGAATCTTGGGCACCAGCTGTTCTCAGCCCATTATTCGCTGTCCAGCCAAGCCTTGACCCTGATCCTGGGAGCTGTACTCCTCTGAGTAGCTGCGATGAAGGGCGGTGTGTGATGATTTTATCCCTGAGGTTAGGTTGCACAAGGTTCTTGATACCCTGTAGTAACCCAAGGTGGGTGCCTCAGTTTCCCTAGGCATAACATCAGTGCATGGTGGTGACGGGAGTTTCACTATAATGACTTCTCACAGGTAGGCAATGGCTCTCCTGGCTCTTTGTAACCCAGGCAACCAAGTGACACCTTTCTTCCCTTGGAAACAGGACAGAGGCGGGAGAAGGGGCCTGGCTGGTTTGAATTGGAACTGGGCTGTTGAGTGGGACAGTCTGGTCTGGCTGGAGAGGGACAAAGGAGGGCCGTGGCCCCAGCTTGGTGGCCCCCTCTGGGCCCCTCTCTTGGACTGTACTGAGGGCTTCTGGTTTCTGTGCTGACAAGTCTGTTCTATGCTGTGTCCCCGTCGACTAATAACCCTTCTGTGCTCCCAGCTGAATGAGAGTCGCATCTGATTGTGGATAGGGTGCAAGGCCTGTGACAGTAGCTTGCTGGTGTCCCAGGGACTCTGACTGTTCCTAGGCTCTCCCCCAGCGAGCTTGTGTCCTTGAGAAGGGCAGGGAACGGAGGTCAGCCTTCCCCTGGCCTTGCTGGGTCTGGTTTCCCACCAGCAGGCTGGGGGAGCAGAGCCCGAGGTGCCTTTCTGTGCTGTCAGAGGAAATGGCTCATTGTTAGTCCTGCTTCAGCACAGAAAAAAAAAAAAAGGCCCCGAAAAACAACCGCCACCAAAACCAAGTCCAGCTTCTATTTGCGGGTTTCCACGGGAAAACCGGAACCGGAGTCCTGGGACTCCTCTAGGGCCTGCTGCTGTTTCTAGGGCAGATCCGAGGAGGAGAAGGAGGGTTTGGCGGAAGAGCGCAGCCTAGCCCCCGGGTCTTCCTGCTCTGCTGGAAGGCTCTGTACTGCTTCCTCTGCTGGCACAGGAGAGAGAGATTCCCTCGTGCGCCCCTGCAGCTCAGGGCTGCCCCAGCTCTTGGATTTGAATGGAGAAGGGAGCCGGAGGAAGTGGGTGACCCCGTTGTGAACGAGAGCAAGAGAGGCCATGTGGCCATCACGGGAACACAGATCTACCTGGTCAAAAGTGAGCAACCCCTGTGAATCCAGCTCCTCTGCAGGCAGTTTGTGGAACGCATGCCCCACTCTTCTGTATAGCAACACACTTTCTCGGTGCCTTTTGTGCTGCTGGCCCACGATGTGTTTTCCCAGCTCCCTCCGCTGAAATGCAGCTGCTTCTGGAGTGGAGTTCTGCAGCCAGCATGCAAGCCAGGGAGGGGAGCTTTGGCTGGCAGCCCTGAGAGAAGTGTCCCACCCTAAGCAATCGGGACTACGATCATGCCTGGCACTGATGCCATCTCCCAAGCGCCTTGCCGAAACATCGGGTGACTGCTAACTCGGAGCACCACCTGCCGTATAGCCTGTGTCATTTCCTTCCCTCGGAGGCACTCCTTGCAGGATTGGCTGCTTAGCCTGGAAGAGCTGAAGGCCCCAAGCCCAAGGGGGTCTTGGGAAGTGCCTACAAGTCTCCTGCCCTGTTGCCCTGTAGGTTGAAGATGAGTCGCGTAGAGGAAGTTGTGGTTATTGGTTCTCTGGCCTCCTGGTGTCTCCTTGCCAATACCAAGGCAGCCAATATGCACAGGGAGCTGGCCTGTGCCTCAGCCAGCTCACTGGGGGCACCATGGGGTCAGGAGCCCCCTTTCTCTGGGGTGGGGAAGGAGCTGGGCCTGGCTCCATCCAACTGCTCTCTGGACCCAGCCCATGGCTCTTGGGTCCTGTTGCCCACCTTCCCTGGGCCTCGGGCAGGGCCTCCCCAGCTCCCAGGGGCTGTGGACACAGAGGAGGGAGGCCAGGCTGGGCTCTTTGTCCAGTCCCAGGGCCTGCCCCATTGGAATCTGGTGCTGCCAGTAGCCCTGGCTGGGGGCTGTGCCAGCCCTGCTCATGGTGGGTGGGGGAGCTCCTGCTGCCCAGCAGGGAGGTTGGATGGGGGTGAGGAGGGGAAGTCCCCTACAGAGACTGATCCTTGTTCAATTTGCAGCTGCTGAAGAGAGCTGCTGTTTGGCAGGCCTGACCCAGAGGCCCCTTGGGAACAGAGAAAGACCTGTCCCATAGCCACCATCTCTGAAAAGTCCTGGAAGGCTGGAGAGGTTCCAGAAGACTGGAAAAGGGCCAGGCTAGTGCCCATCCATACAAAGGGAAATAAGGACAAGCCAGGAAACTACAGACCAGCAGGTTAACCTCTGTGCTGGGAAGGACAGAAGAGCAAATATTTAAGGAGTTCATCTGCAGACAGCTGGAAGATAAGGGAAGATAAGGTGATAGGCAACAGGCAGCCTGGATTTGTACAGAACAAATCATAGCAAACCAGTCAGGTAGTTTTCTTTGGTAGGGTAACAAGCCTTGAGGGTAAGGGACAAGCAGGACATGTGGTATGTAACACGTGACTTTAGTCAGGCCCTTGATGCAGTCATGCACGGCCTTCTTATCAATAAACTAGTCTGGTGCAATGTGTACGAGGCTACTGTAAGGTGGGTGCCTAACGGGCCGGATAACCGTTCTCAGAGAGTGGTCTATTAATGGTTCACAGTCATCCTGGAAGGACAGAAAAGTTGGGGTCTGCAGAGGTCTGTTTTGGGACCAGTTCTATTCAATATCTTCATTAGCGATTTTAGATACCAGCATACAGAGTACGCTTATTAAGTTTTGCAAATGATACCAAGCTGGGAGGGGCTGTAATTGGTTTGGAGCACAGGGTCAGAATTCAAAATGATCTGGACAAACTGGAGAAATGGTGTGAGGTAAATAGGATGAAAGTCAATCAGGACAAATGCAAAGTACTGAACTTAGGGAGGAACAATAGTTTCATGCATGCAAAATAGGAAATGACTGTCTCGGAAGGAGCACTGCAGAAAGGGATCTGGGGGTCATAGTGGGCCACAAGCTGAATATGAGTCAACAGGGTGATGCTGTTGCGAAAAAAGGAAACATGATTCTGGGATGCATTAACAGGCGTGTTGTGAACAAGACGGGAGACGTCATTCTTCCGCTCTACTCAGCGCTCATGAGGCCTCAGTTGCAGTATTATCTCCCGTTCTGGGCTCCACATTTCAAGAAAGATGTGGAGAAACTGGGGGGAAGGTCCAGAGAAGAGCAGCTGAAATGAAGGGTCTAGCAAACATGAGCTGTGAGGGAAGAGTGAAAGAACTGGGTTGTTCAGTTTAGCGAAGAGAAGGCTGGGACGAGACGTGATAGCAGGTTTCAAGTATCTAAAAGGGTGTTATGAGGAGGAGGGAGAAGAGTGATTGATTCTCCTTGACCCTGAGGACAGGACAAGGAGCAATGGGCTTAAATTGTAGCAAGGGAGGTTTTGGCTGGACAATAGGGAAGACGTCCTCACTGTCGGGCTGGTTAATTAGCGAGTGGGGAGGTTGTGGAATCTCCATCGTCGGCAGTATTGACGAGCAGGTTGGAAAGGCATGCTGGGCGATGCTCCTTGGCCCTGCCATGAGGGCAGCGGACTGGGCTCGATGACCGCTTGAGGTCCCTTCCGGTTCTAGTGTTCTGTGGTTCTGTGACCCCAGGGAGAGCAGCCAGGGGTGCTGCACCCACACATGCAATAGAGCTGCCAGTTAAAGGGACCTAGCCAAGAGGCGATCCCACCTGAGCCCCAAAGGCTGCTGCTACAAGGCAGAGCTAAGATGGTTCACTCTGAGAGACAGTTGGGAACAAGAGTTTGGTTTCTTCTGTGTCTGTTTAGTCAGCACACTTGACAGCACCTGGTGTTAAATAACAATTACCCAGCTAGCTGCAGTCAGAGCCAGCTACTGCCATCTGCCTCCCAGCTCACCCAGGAAGGCTGGCCTAGGACTTCAAAAATCCGGGTTCACATCCTGGCTCTGCCTCCACCCCCAACCCCTGCTGGGGAGACCTTGGGCAAGTCACTTAATCTCAGGTGTACCAAGGGGATCATGATCCTTTTGTCTGCTCTGTTGAGGTGGTAAATTGGTAGGGGCAGGGCCTCTCGCTCACTTAGGGGATGGCTAACCTGCAGGGGAAGAGGTACAGGCGGACGTACCCAGATACTGCGCCCGTGTTGAAGCCAGGCCGCCGCCTGTGAGCTGCTGGATTAAACGGCTGTTCCTAGTGGTGCTAGAGTCACACCCACCCTGTGTGCCAGTGCGGTGCTTGGGAGGATGAGCCCATGTTCTCAGCAGATGCTTCTGCAGTGCCTCTATGCGTGAACTGGCTGGTTTCCTACCGGCCTTGTGGCTCAGGGATGGTGCAAGGTAGGGATGTAAAATCCCATTTAATTCGTTAACTGTTTAAACGTTAAGTGGGGGGGTCGTGGGCTGGAGTGCCCCCCACCCACAGTGCTCCCGGCGCCACCATGGGCCCGGGCTGCTCTGGAGCCCCCCCTGTATGCAGCGGGCAGGGGCTGCTCCAGGCCGCACTGGTTAACCGTTCATATCCCAGTTGCAAGGTTCGTATGGCTTCACAAGGGAGCATTGTCTCCAGCGGGGGCAGAGAGACGCGTCCGCCAGACTCCCCAGGGCCCAGCTCCAGCGCGGTTGCGGCCTCAGAGGTGGCGTTGCTCCCAGGCAGCTGCAGTTTCCACTCAGCGCGGCCCTGTTGTGGTGGGCGGGCGAGTCCCCCCATGGAGCCTGCTGGGGGCTGGCCGCGCTGTAAATTAACACATTGTATTCGCGGGTCGGAGAGCTCAGCGCTGCGGAATGCGGGAGTGAGATGTGCAAGTCCATTATTAGCACAGAACAATCAGCCAGCGCAGCCCCCCCCCCGCCCCCGCCCCACCCCAGGCTTTGCTGATTAGCAGGAAGATGGCTGTTTAAAATAGCCAACGCCGCCTTTCCTTGCTCCAGGGGTGCTGGGGCGGGGGCACCTCTGCTTCCTCCTCCTTCCGTTCCAGAGGCAGGGCAGCCCCGAGGTGGGGCGACGGGGGACCTACCAGGCCCCCCAGGGTCACAGGGAGGAGAGCTGTGTCAGGGCCCAGCTCTGGGGCATCACGTGTGGCCACTTCCCCCTCCTCTGGGAAGCTGGCTCTTTGGATGCACATGTCCAGCTGGGAGACTTGTCCTGTGTGAAGCTATTTATCAGCGAGGGTTAAGTGCGGCTCCAAGCACCTTGCTCCCATCAGCGTGAGTCTGTCCCCCGGCCCGGCCCGTTTCGTGGGACATGAGTGGAGGTGACGGGTTTTGTATCTGCATGTGTTTCGGGGGAGTTGGGTGCCGTGTAACGGAAGCCAAAGAGGCCTGAGACAGCTTTGATGTTCCTACCTCCTGCTTCAGATTGGAGAGCGAGATGCGGTGACTGCAGGCAAAGACAGCCCCCTCCGGGCTGCCTGGCTCTGGGCTCGGCTAGCAACGTGCACCGAGGTCGCGTCGATACAGTTGTGTAAGTGCAAAGCCGCAGGCCAGCTCCCTTCACCCAGGCAGAACGAGCCCTGAGGCACATGACTTGTCCTGGTTACTTACGGGGCAGTCCTGCCTTTGCTGGTCTTCGGGCAGGACGACACTCCGACCACCGGAGCGGGGCTGTTCTGCCACTGCTGTCCTGCTGCTGTCGTGCTCGTGGAAGGGATTTGGGAAGAGCTGCTTCCAAATATTTCCTCCATAGCGGCATCTACACTGGGGGCTCAATTAGGCCCCTGGAGCACTCACTTGAGCAACCTAAATGATAAGGTTAGACCAGGGCAGCACAGCCACCCTGCTGTGGTCACAGTGGGGCATCTCTTCCTCTCCAGCATGGAAAGGGCCGTTTTCTCTCTGTGTGTGCGTTGATGGGCAGGGATTTCAGGCCCCAGGCAGGGCTGATGGGGGCAGCCTGCTGTCCCTGGATGGGAGAGGGTTTCTGAGTCTGCTCGGTGATGGGGCAATGGCATTTTCAGGAAAGGTCAGGAAGTGAACAACACTGTCAGCCCCGATTCCCCGTTTCTCTTGACACCCTGCCAGCAAGCTGGGCTCTCTGGACAGACTGAGCGAGCCTCTGGTGAGCTGCGAGTGGGCTGCTTTTCAACATGAAAGGGACGAACGTGCAGCTGAGCTGAAGTTGACATTCAAAGTGTTGCGGCTGCCAGGAGAGCGATTAGTTTGGTCATGATGCAGATGAGCAGGGAGCGGAGCCAGATGGGAATTCAGCTGACAGAGGAGCGTTAAAGGAGGCGCTGTCAAGATGCAAGTTTTTCATCTTTTAGAAGAACAAAGCAACTTCCTTGCCTGCGTGAACACCCAGCCGGAGCCCAGCGAATGTCAGAAATCCAGCTGGCTGCCTCTCTCCGCTGCTTCCTGTGCCTTTTGCCTTAATGGGACTAGTCAGTTTCACGTACTGTTCCAGCCTCTGCTTACCTTGCTGTCTGGGTTTGGGTTCCTCTCTTGACTGGGGGAATACATGGATTCACCCCACTCTGGGCCCCATGGGAGGTGAAAGCTTTAAAAGGGTGATGGAGACTCAACTCCCCTCTTACCCAGAAGAATATTTCTCCAAGTCTTGGTGTCCTGCCCCACAGAGGAAGCAAACTTCTTGCTGAGACACTGGATAGGACTCAAGCCACCTGCTTTCAGTGCCCAGCTCTGCCACTCACTTCCTGTGCAACCTTGGGCCAATCGCTTAGTCTCCTGGTGCCTTGTTTCCCCAGCAGTACAAGGTGCATTATCATTGGTCAGATTTTAAGCTCTGTGGGGGCAGGGACCAGCGTTCCCTGTAAGCGGAGTGCTCGAGCAGCTGCCTGGCAGAGATTCAGGTGCTGCCTGGCGGATGGGCAGTGTGCATTTCTACTAGTGGTGCACATCCACACGTCTCGTGCAATGAACAACATTTATTCCGCCCATCAATGTTAAAAATGAGAGGTACGCTGGCAGGGCCTCTTGTACTTTGTGCAGCACCCAGCTAGGCTGAGGTGCTGATCTGCCGGTCATTGTGTAACAGTGGAGACCTGCCTGTGCTGCTAAAGGGGCTGCCTCTTCAGAGCTGCGTACCCAGCGTTGTTCAGCAGCACCCAAATGACCTCATCTGCATTGAAACTCCCTTAACCAGGATAAGGCCTGGGAAATTCCCGATTGCCTGCACCCTGGGGCATGCTCCCCACGTCTCGCGTCACTGGGTGGCTCAGGAGAGGGGGAGGCCCCGGTGTTTGTGTGGTAAGGGACGGAATCCCTGGGTGATGGCAGCTGTTAATCATGCGGGTAAGTCGGGTGAGCCGAGTCTGTCCCCCGATGGGGAAGCTGACATGCCAAACAAGCGCATTTGGGGGTAATAAGGAGCGCACAATTGCTAGCTAAGGGCGGAGGGCTCCCCGCCGACTGAGCAGCCATACTGGTCCCCAATTGTCACAGGGATTTAGGTGCCTCTGTGCAGGGGTTTCATTGGCGATGAGGAAAGGAAATACCCGGGAGGCCCTGGGCCTTGGCCTCTGCTGTGTGTGGCTGCATGGGGGGGATACAAGGGAGAGAAGGGGGTGGCTCTGAGGAGAGCGGCCGTATTTAGGAGCGCTGGTGTAACTGGAAAGGGAGAACAAAGCGGGGCTGCTTCTGAGGGGCCCATGCCCAGAGCCAGAGGGGAGCTGGGTGTGTCTAGACTGCAGTGTAATCCCCACCCGTGGGAGCCAGGCTTGAAGACTCAGTCTTTCTGCTGCTGGTTTCCCATTGCTCATCCTGCATCTCCCACGCCGCTGACCCCATGAGGGGCGAGACCTGCGTCCACGCTGCAGAGCTGGGGCTCAGTAGGACGCCTGTCCCACGCGGGAGTGGGCAATCTGACCCAGGCGCCACTGCTCCAACCGGCAGGTGACTGGCTGGGCCATGTGGGCTGCTGTGACCCAGACAGCACCCCACTGGGCTGCAGCGCGGCCCTGTTCTATACATAGAGCTGGTGTGTTTGCTGGGCTGGGGCTGCATGTTTGACATGCCTTCCCCGTCAGCAGCCCTGGTCTCGGCTTTCAGACAGCTGGTCTCCGGGGGACCTCCCAGGCTCCCCTCTGCTGCCCCCCTGCTTCATCTGACCTGTGGCCGCACCTGCCACCTCTGCCACTCAGTCGATGGTGGGGACATCCCTGAATTGACTGAAAAGGTGCCCTGGAAGTGGGTTGCCCTGCAGGGTCTAAGCGCATGTGGTTAGCGTGGAGGGCGCCCCTAGGGAAGAGGGGAAATCGTCCAATAGCAGGGGCCGTCCACCCTGCAGATGAAGTGCGGCTGCAGCCGTGGTCGTTTTAATCCTGCTGCTCGGGCACCAGTGGCTGTGAAGCCACGGCCGTAGGGATGTCAGAGCACGTTAATCACCTGAAGGAGGCCCTGTGCAAAGCAGGGCGTGACCTGGGCGGCTGCACCTTCCCGGGGCTCTCTAGCCACCCTAGCGACATCAGAGCTAGCTCAGGTGTGTCTCCATGTGCTGCAGTCCTTCCTCTGACTGCATGGCAGACCCACCCTCCTGCAGGGCCTGGATTTCACCCCTCCTCTGGAAGCAGCAAGTGAGTTCCTGAGTGTGCTCGGTTGGCCAGAAGCCCTGGCATTGCTTTCTCTGGGACCAGGATCTCACCTGCAATCTCTGCCCCCCAGTGCTCCTTCTCTGCCTTCCTCCCACCGCTCCCATGTGGCTCTCTGACCTCTGTCTCTTGTGGCCTCTGCTTTCTGGACCTGCATAAAGACACGTCCAAGGTGTCAGCAAAGGGAACCGCCCCCTCCTGTGCAGCATGCCCTGCGGGCTGTGCCCATCTCACTTTCCTCCCCCTTTTAGCGTAGCTCCCGGATAGGCTTTTGGCTGTATTTTCCAAGGAGTAGGGGTGGGGGGAACCCCGGGCCTTGCTAGATTGCTGGGAGGAGGTGTAATTGGGAGGGCCCACCCCTCACTTTAAATACATAGACAACCCGCTGCCCAAATCCCTGCCGAGCTGCATGGTTAAAGAGAATTAAAATGCTCTCTTGCACTTAGGCGCTGAGCTGGGATGGGCGGCAGCCAGCCGCTCGCCTCTCTGCATGACTCTTGCCCAGAGCCGGGTCCGTGAGCTCAGTTTGTTCTGCCTCAGTTTTGGTCTTCCCTGCGGCATCACGGCCTTCACCTCCTTTTCTCTGTCATTGCAAGTCTCAGCCGAAGGCCTCTTTTCGCCCCTCCCTTGCCCCATTGCTGCTTGTGGATTTCTCTCTCTCTCTCTCACTGCTGTTTGAGATGAAGAGCAATGTTCCCTCTCACCGTTTCCAGCCATCTGCAGATTTTTATCAATGTGCAGAATAAATTTTGTTATGCATGTGTGATGGTGCACCAGCCATAGAAACCCAAACTCGGCTAATCAGCTGGGCGGCATTGGAATCTCCCCTGGGTGGTCGCCCAAGTGCATAGCTTGGAGGGAACATTGCTGCAGACCCCACAACCAGTGTTCCTGCTAATTTTTTCCACCCTGAGTGGAATAAATGTTGCTATATGCACAGAGGCCTGTGTGGATGTGCACCACCAATAGAAACACAGGCTGCCGGCTGGCAGCGCTCTGTGAATCAGCTGGGCAGCACCTGACTCTCTCCTGGCTGGCCGCCGAAGCACTCGGGGTACAGGGAACACTGGTCTCCATAATGCCCAGGCTGAGTCACCAGTCACCTATTTTCCTCAGCGTGACCTGGCTTCTGTCCCTCCACTGGGATCCTACTGCTGGGGCAGGTGCAGAACGTTTCTGTTATGCTTCGTGCCAGGCCGAAGGCGTCTCCTGCAAACGAGCCTCTCTGGGAGCGCTAAATTCGAAGCTTGTGGAGAGCCCGCTCTGGGCACAGGTGTGGGTGGGAGATGGAGAGTGTTGCGTCATCACAAGCGGGAAAGCCATCCCCGCTCTCGGTGTGTCTGGGAAGGGGGAGTGGGTTGGGTAGACCTGGCTTCTTCGCCTGTCTGGGAAATTCTCAGAGCCCTTCCTAACCCCTGCAGAGGTCCTGGCACCTCCCAGGCCCGTGACAGCAAAGATGGTCATAGAGGACAGCACAGGAAGCACTTTGATAGGTGCCAATAAAGCGTTGATGTGCGGGAATCTCAGGCACCGCTCCCAGATGCATAGGAAGGAGGGTGCGTACTTCTAATTCTGGCCTGTGAAGCTGTGTTTATTTTTAGGCTGGCCAGCGCCCTGCTTCATTCTCCCCTGCAGGCTTGGTGGAAGGTCACAGGTTCTCCAGCCATGTGCCCTTCTTGCTTTTTCCATCCATGAGTGGAATAATTTTTCTTATGTGCACTGAGACATGTGCCAGTGCGAACCACCAGTTGAAACCTGAAACCTATCTGGGGCGCTCTGGTAATCCCCTGGGCAGCATTTAAATTTAAGTGTCCTACGTTCCAGCTTCTCGTTTGAGGCCCAAACCTCTTTGTCCACAGATGTTTTCTGCCATTCCATCAACACACCCCCCCACCCACCATGCCTCTGTTGTGCTGCCTGGCTTTGCGTCCATCCCTAAGTGCAGCGGTTCTGTCTGAAGGGGGTGGCACCATGATGTTGGGGCACTACCCTGCCAGTGCATGGCCATCCCTTCCCTGTGCACCGCCAGCCTCCCTCCTTGTTCCGTTTGCCTGGTTCCCAGTAGCACTCTGAGCTGCTGCAGTGCATAGCTCCAGGAGGGCATGGAGGCGTACTGAAGAGGAAGGGGGCCAGGGACCAGTGTTCCCCATAAGCTGAGTGCTTGGCTGGCTTCCCAGGTAGGATTCAAGTCATCAGCAGAGCACCCACAGCCAGCAGCCTGTGCTTCTCTGGGTGGTGCACATCTGCGCATGCCTTGGTGTGCATGACAAAATTTATTCCCCCCATGGAGAGAAAACAAATAGAGGGAGCCCTGCAGAGGATGAGGATTCACTGTGCGCACCCTGCAAACTCGGTTCTCCCTCCTTGGGCTGTTAATTTGCTGGCCTTCTTGCTCCCTGGGGCCTCTCTGCCAGGGTTCCTGCTGTAATGAGGGTAATCATGGAAGACTTTCCTAGTACTGGGTGGCGGGAGGCCAAGATATAGGGGTATAGGGGTATAATCAGGCCGAGGGCTGGTTTTAAATGGATTAATCCATGGGCACCACCTTTGAGTGGGTTAGGTCCCAGAGAGCTTTGGGGAAGAGAGAACCCAATGTCTTCAGTGTGCTGGGCCGGCAGATGGAGGAGAGTCCCTGACCAGTGTTCTCTGTAAGGTGAGCATTTTGGCGGTCACCCGAGAGAGTCAAATACTGCCCAGCTAATGAGCAGAGTGCCCACAGCCGGCAGCCTGTGTTTCTCCTGGTGGTGCACATCCACACAGGCCTTGGTGCATGCAGCAGAATTTATTCAGCACATGGATGGCTAAAATTAGTGGCAACCCTGTCCCTGACCCGAGCCTGGGAGGAGCTGGCTGACTCCTTAGTGTCAAACCTCAGCTGTCAGCCAGGCAGGGCTGAGTCTGCCTGCCTGACACCCCTGGGCCGTGATCCCAGAATGGACCAGACCGGGCCGTGCAGGTGGGGAGGGGGTTTTCCAGAACCTGCCGAGGTCCCTGCCCCCAGCAGTTCAGCTCTCCGGGGCTCTCAGAGCTGCGCTCTGTTGGCTGCTGCTCTGTGGGCACATTTTGGAACCCAGCGAGCCCATGTGGGAACCAGAATCTCCTGGATCCCAGCCCGTGGCTCCCTCTCTGCAGGGCGTTTCTGACCGTTCGCCCTCGAGAGTAACCTGGATCTGTTCACTCCACTCCCACCTCCTAGCACAGACTGTCCATTACTGGGGGAGCCATCGGCACTGTGGGGAACACAGACTCTATGCATGTGGATCCTGCCAAGCGCCTGCGCCTGTACCGGCCCCTCAGGAGGGAGTGGAGGGAGCCCTTCTCTCTGCTGCCGCGTGCCCAGGTGGGGAAGCTCTTTTCCTTATAAGGCCTGAAATTCAGTGATTGTTTCAGCATGGGCTTTATCTGCCCTGGAAATCCTATTCAGCTTTCCCTTTTCTGACCCTAATCACGGCTCGCCGTTCGGTGGGGGGGAGGGATTAGTATTTGGCATCTGTCTCCCCCCGCCTTCCTCCCCTCTTCTGTTGCTCTCTTTCCCCGGCCTCTCCGTCCTTTGCTGGCCTGTTCCATGCAGCGAAAACCACCCTGCCAGCTCAGAGTCACTCGCTTTTTCCATTTCCTCTTCCCTTGTTTGGCTTTTCCCCACTGCTCCATCTTCCCAGGCAGCTCCCATGTTCCTCATTTCCAGATGAGGACCGCAACTAGGAAAAGTGTTACGCGGCCTGAAATCACAGGGGCTGCTCCCACCAGGGCCCTTGTGGCAAGCAGTGTAGCGGGGTCCCTACTGTCGTGCCGTTGGGATGGAGAGCAGCTGGCTTCTCGCGAACGGCTACCGGATAGGAACGGCTGCACCTGATGTGACCTTCGACCTGTGTGGGCACGACCCTGCCTCTCCTGGAGTTATCTGGGTGATTCAGAGGAGGGAGCAGCAAGAGAACCTACGCCGGGGGGAAGCAGCCAGCCAGTGATTGGCGCATGGCCTGGAGGTGAGGTCCCAACCTGTTCAGGGAGATGGCACATTTCAATGGGACACGTGGGTGCACAGCACTCCCTCTTTTTTCAGCTGTACCAATTGCTTATAAACGTTGGCCCTCCCCACCAGCCCGTTGGAGCGGCATTTAAACTGTGTCCCAGCTCTTGTCTGCCCTCTTTGCCGCTGCAGGGAGCAGGCAGCCTGGCTGCTTGAGCCCCAGCTGGGACAGGGTCACCAATTTCCCCCTCCCCTGGCTCTCCAAAGAGCCTCAGGGAGGGGAAATTGATGAAGTTCCAGGGCACGCTTGGGCAATTGTTGTGGCGCACCAGTGTGTCATGGCACACGAGAAGAAATCCCGTCTTAGCCCTTGTTTTCGTGCTGTCTAACATGTCACATACACCGTGTCCAGTGGCAGCGTGTCCTGTAGTTTAGCCGTGCCTGGGGTTAGAGGGAAAAAAGGCTTTTCAAGACCAGAAAGGAGGAACCCTCCCATCCTCTCTGAGCTGTTCACCCCTTTGCGGTAATGCTGCTGTGTCCCTGCTGTGTGTTCACAGGACTTGTGCACATAGTTGCTTGCAGTATCCGACATGCTGTGGTCATGTGATTGGCACCAAACTCCTCCTGCGGTGGGAGTGGCAGGGAGGTGAGGTCGGAAGCAGCCTGGCCTGATGTCCCAGAGCTTTCAGATGGCACCAGCCATGTGGCCTCTCTCCCCGTTGAATCTGAATGACCCCTTGTCCCATGGGCTGGGATGCGCAGGTGATGCTTCCGTTCCCTGCTCCAGTCTCATTGCGAGCTGGGGCTGAGGGATCGGGACCGTACGTCAGGCCGGGTCCCATCCAGCGGCAGATGTTTGGGGAACAGGTTGTGTGCCAGAGGGGGCCGGGAGGTGGTTTGCTGACGCTCAGGCTGATCTGCTGTGCTCTTGTGGGTGGTGCCAGAGCAGCTTTGTGAGCTCTCCTGGCTGGAGGTGCCAATAACTTGGGCCTGGGGGGCTGCTGGGTGGACGCTCCACGGGACGGGCTCCCTGCTGGGGTGGAGCAAGCACTTTGCAGGGGCTGTCCTGTTACACAGAACTTGCGCCCGACCCTGGAGAGACGCTGGCGTCTGTCATGGGACACAGGCATGAGCTAAGCCTGGGCCATGGGCGACGAGGAGTCAGTTCGCTCTCTGCCACAGACTTACCTTAAGCAAGTCACTTAGCCCCTCTGCGTCTTGATTCCCCATCCGGACCATGAGTGTCACAGCTCTGCCCTACCTTTCGGGGTCTCTGGGAGGGTAAATACAGTAAAGTGTGTGAGCTGCCTGGGTGCTAGAGGAGAATCATAGCGTGACAGATGTCGCTATTGTGCTAGGTGCTGTACGTGCATAATGACAGGGTGGCCCCTCCCTTGAGGAACAGACAGGCTCAGGTGGATCCAAGAAATGGTGGAGGGACCTAGTGAGGTGGTTCAGGGGGAGCGTAATGCGCAGCAGCCTCGGTGTACCAGCTGCATAATCGTTGTGAAGCTGTGGCAGTGAAAGGAGGCAACGCAGGCTGGAGAAACGCCAGGGAGCTGCCTCCTGAGCTGGAGACTGCAGAAGGAGCTGACTCCAAGTTCTTCGTTCTCCACCTGTAGCTGCTGCACAAGCCCCCTCCCTCTGCGCTGCTCCATTTAGATCAGCCCAGGCCTCAGTTTCCCGGTCCATAAAATGAGGCAGCTCTCTCCCAGGAGGGCTGCAGGGAGAGAATAACATAATTTGCATCTTCAGACCCTTCTGTGAATGTTGTCTTAGCACAGGGAGGCCATGGACCCTGACTGGAGTGCCTAGGGTATGGCCTTAATGCAGCTAGTGACATGACATGAGTGCTAACCAGTGAATTAGAAGCCTGGCGGGAACTGAGAAGCCAGGGGAGGGCAGCAGTGGACTAGGGTGGCCTCTCTGGCATGAGTGGGCTGGATGGCACAAGAACGTTGCTTCTGTAACCCACACACGGAGAGGTGTGATTCAGTGTCCCAGGTAGGTCACTGACAGAGAGAGAGCAAGTCTCCTCTGCTGCCTTAGCTAATAGGCAGCTGGCTTTTAGCTCAGACTGCAGAGGCTCCTGCCTGATGCTCCGGAAGTCAAAGGTTCAAGTCCACTTGTGGGTAGTTACGTGTCCGCCCAGAAGAACTTCCCAGGCAGGTTCTTGTTTGCCAGGAGAAGATGGGCAGAAAGGGAGGGTTTGGTGGAAGAGCTCAGCAGGGGTCGAGCTGTTCTCATGTTGGTGACAGAGCCCCCTCGTCCCTGCCCACGTGCTGCCTGGCAGGTTAGCAGTGTGGCCCAGAACCTTGCTTTGTTTTCCTGGTGTCCATCGATCTTTGCCGTCGGACAGTCGCACCGCAGGGGGTGATTGTGAAAACAGCCAGATGCGAGTTGCTGTCCCATGCACAGTGTAAGCAGCCTGAAAAAAAAGAGAGGACAAATAGAGATTTTTTTCTTGTCATGGTCCCTACTGTTTGCTTGTAGCCTCTGATTCTGCAACGCCTGATCCACGTGCCCGGCTATCAGCCAGCGGAGTGAGTCTTGCCCTTGGTGTTGAGCACATGTGTGTTTGCAGCATTGATGTTTGGGTTGTACCTTGTTACCCGACTAGGGCTGTCGGGAGCAGGAGGGTGGCATAGCTGGCGGGAAAGCAGTCTAGGGTTTGGTAGACCTGGGTGACCTTGGGCAGTCACGTAGTCGCTCGGTGCCTCAGTTTCCCCAACTTCGCAATGTGGGCAGTAGCCCTGCCCTGCCAGACAGGAATGAGGTGAGGATAAATTCATTAGAGGCAGTGAAATGCTCAGATACTGGTACAAGGGACCGGACAAGCACCAGAGATGGGCTTGTGTGTTCCTAAGGTTCCTGTCACCCCTTCGTGCTGTGAACCCTTGGCGTGGCCTATGCTCAGAGGAGGAGGCTGACGGCAAAGCCAAGCACAAAGCTTTGTGCAACAGTGACAAACACTGAGGGTAAGTTGACACTGGCGCTTTGCAGTGCTGTAACTTTCTGGGTCGGGGTGTGAAAAAACGCCCTTCTGTAGCCCAGCGAGTTCCATGCTGTTAGCCACGCCTGTGGAGCGGTTTGCGTAGAGAGCTGGGAGATCTAGCAGCACTCGGGCTGTGGCCACGCGTCCAGCGTAAAGAGCTGCCTGGGCTGCATTTTAAACTTTCAAGTGTAGACAAACCCTTGGTCACATCCAGCTCTCCCTGTCATCCAGGTGCTTGGGCAGCCGCACAGGAGAGAGGCAGGTGCCGCCCAGCTGATTAGCAGAGCGCCCACAGCCAGCAGCCTGTGTTTCTACTGGTGGTGCACATCCACGCATGCCTTGGTGCACAGAACAAAAGTTATTCCACCCAGGGATGCGGGGGGGCGGAAAGCATTAAAGGGAACCCTGCGGGTCACTTCTCTCTCCTTTCTGTGTCCATGTCACTGGGAAAGGGAGCAAGTCCTGGTTGTGAGCCAGCAGGGGGCTCTGCAGTCCGTGTGAGTCTGCTAAGGGAAAGTGTGTGTGTGCGCAAGCAAGGGTGGGGCGTGTGTGTGTGAGATATGGCAGGGTGTGTGTGTGTGTGTGTGTGTGTGTGTGTGTGTGTGTTGCATTCTGGGAACGTGCTATACTCTTCCACTGCCCCTGTGTGGCTGTCTGTTTAGGACACTACCCTGTCAAGCTGCGTGGTGTGTTGGCAGGGACCCAGCCCTGCTCCCCTTCGGGCGTGGCAAACCTGCCCTGCTGCGCACTGTCTGACCTCTCCCTGTGTGGGCTGCTGGAAGGACACGGGTGTTCGATCCTACTGCGTTAACTCACACGAGCAAACCTCCCCGGCTCCGTGGGGAGGTGGAGAGCTCTGGTGAGGAGTGGGGAGCTGCCATCCTGGACAGTGACCCTCTGCTCTGCCTCCACCTGCAGCTGCAGGGGGCCATACTGTAAAATAGGCGTAAAGATGGCAGGATCAGCCAATTAGTGTGTTGGTCCCCAGCGGGGGCACCGGCAAGGCCAGCTGGTTAGTGCTGTACACTCTGCTTGGAGCGTGTTGTGGTTACAGGTGTTTATAAGGGACCCATTGCCAGGGTCTCCTGGGGAACTTTGCACCGGTTTAAAAGACTCCTTCCGCTTTCAGTAACCGGTAGAGAATGAGACATTTCAGCCACCGGCCTGGCTCTGAGCTGGTGCCAGCATTCCCTAATTTTTCCTTTCCATGGGTGGAGTAAATTTTATGTGCACTCAGGCGTGTGCAGAGGTGCACTGCCAGTAGAAACACAGGCTGCGGTGGGCTCTCGGATAACCAGTTGGGTGGCACCTGCATCTCTCCTGGATGGCCACCCAAGTACTCAGTGTCCAGGGAACACTGGCCGGGGCCCAGCTGTCCAGCCCTTTGGACTGATGGGCAGCTTCCAAGCCAGACCGGTGGGTGCCTGAGAGCAGAGCAGGTTGCAGAAGCTCTCCAGGGGAAAGCAGGAGGGCCAGGTGCTACCTGACCTCACATGCCCTGTAAGCAGGAGGAAGCCAGCGCCACTCCCAAGCAAGTCACTTGTTGGGTTTTTCAGGGTTGTGTCAGTTACTTGGAAACAAAAGTCCTCCTTCCCCCTCCCCCGTCCCACCCAGCCCTGCGGGTCAGCGCTGACAGCTGCACGGTGGCCCGGCTTGTTCCTCAGGCTCGGCGGCTCGGCTTGTCGGGACACGTCGGTGTGACGGGGCAGAGGAATGATCCCCAGCCCGCCTCGAAGGAGGGCAGGCGGCGGTAGGAGCCGGGAGAACGTTTCCTCCCAGATCTGGAGGGGGGCGACAGGGTAGAGAGGCTGGCACAGCATTTGAGGGCAGCCCTGTGGTCAGCCTGGACAGTGGATCTTGTTCAGGCTGAAGCTCCTGTGAGATGCACATTTTGCCGCCAGCTGGGTCATGTTAGCTTAGCCGGCATTTCTGACAGGCCCGGGACTGGGAGAGAGGAAGGAAGAGGGAGGGTGAAGTCTGCCAAGGCTGAATCAGCTGAGAGGTTTGGAGGTCTGTCCCATGCTATCCCCTTCTTTAGTTGCAGCTGCTCCAGATAAGCCCAAGGGGGTCTATTCCTAGAATGACAGAAGAGGGTCTTGGGCAGTGTTTCCTGGGAGCTGAGTGCTTGGGCAGATGCCCAGCGGAGATCTGGGTGCCATCCAGCTATTTAGCAGAGCACCCACAGCTGGCAGCGGGTGTTTCTGCCACTGGTGCACATCCGCACATGCCTCGGTGCACGTAACAAATTTATTCTGCATATGGATGGAAAAAAAATTAGAGGGAGCCCTGCTCCTGAGTCTAGAGTCATTGCACTTGGGGCTCTGCCCTGTGACACATCTCAGTGACCAGCACACCCACCTCCTGCCTTTCTGCTATTTCTGCATGGTTCTGCACAGTTCTGCTTCTGCACGGTGATCGTGCAGCTCAGCAGAGAGACCAAGTGATGGAACTGGCCCATAAATTCAAGGCTTCAGGGCTGTACCACTGGCATGGAATATGTGAAACACATGGGCTAGTAAGCTCACTTTTCTTGTGAAGTTGTCATCTCAGCCCTTTGATAGCGCGCTCCCCCTTGCTCACTCTTGTTCCTTTAGTGATCCACTCCCATGCCGGCTCCCCCTTGCTCTTGTTCCTGTACGAGATGTCTGAAGGGGGCCTAATGTAACACTGAATTTTAACAAGGCTCCAGAGGTGATCCTAACAAACCTAGGCCAGTAAGTCTAGTACCCAGCAAAGTGACTGAAACTATAGTAAAGAAGAGAGGCATCAGACGCACAGAGAAGCGTGACTTCTTGGGAAGAATCAGCAAGGCTTTTGTAAAGGAAATCACGCCTCATCAATCTACTAGAATTCTCTGAGCTGGCCAATGGCTGTGGGTAAGGGTGATCCAGTGGCTACGACAGACTTGGATGTTGAGAAAGCCTTTGACCAAATCCCTCACTGAGGGCTCTTAAACGAATTAAGCAGTCGTGGGATATGAACGAAGACTCTCTCATGGATCTGTGACAGGAGACCACGGCTAGGAATTAAGGATCAGTTTTCCCAGTGAAGTGAGTCAGAGAATGGGTCTGTCCTGGGACCAGAGCCATGTGACATATTCAGAAATGATTGGAAAGAAGCATAAGCAGTGAGGTGCGAACAGTTCGCAGAGGATATAAAATTACTCGAAAGAATGAAATCCAGCGCTCAACAGAAGGAATTGCCACAGGATCTCACGGACCTGGGATCTCGCAAAAAGGCAGGAGACAGTCACCGTTGAGAAATGCTGCGTAATGCACTTGGAAATGGTGGTCCCGGCTACCCAGCCAAAAGGATGGGGCCTAAATGAGAACAAGACCTTGGACTCTCTGTGGCTCGATCTCTGAAAACATCCGCTCAATGTGCAGTGACAGCCAAAAGCGCTGGACAGGATGGAAGGTATCGTTGGGAGGGCTAGATAATGACAGCATGCATCTGGGGCAGAGGGAGAGATGCACCGGCCTGCCGCCAGGAGGGCCAAAGGGGCAACTGCACAGGGGCAGGGCAGTCCAGAGGGGCCCAGGACTCCGGCTCCCATCACTGCTCCTTGGACAGTGGTGGCCGGAACTCTGGGCTCCTTTGAAGCGTTTAGCCCAGCACCGAGATCTGAGCAGAATTATGGGCTGGCTGCCCTTGGCCCCAACCCATCTGGGGCTGTTGAGCCGGAGCCCCGTCCTTCCTTGTCCCGGGGCCTGCAGTGGGTGTCAGCTCCGCTGTAGCTCCATGATCTGCCCCCGGCCCAGCGTGTGCATTTCTAGTTGGCCCTGCCTCACAAAAAATGTTGGGAAGAGTGCAGCGGTGGCCAATGAAAATGGTTTGGGACGGGGACAGCTTCTGGCTGAGGAGAGTCTGAAAAAGCCCCCAGAGCCGCCAGCGCCGGGGAAGCAGGGCAGCGGTCACTGAAATGATGAGTCGGCCGTCGAAAGAGAACAAGGAAGTGTTATTTACCCTGTCCCGTACACAAGACCCGGGGTCACCCAGTGGAATGATCAGGCTTGTAACAAACAAAGGAAGTTCCTCTTCCCACTTCCCGGTGGCACTCGGGGTGAAGGTCAGACGTATAACTGGGCTCACAGAAGGAGGGCGGTCCTGGAGGCCAGGTCTGTCCGTGGCCATTAGCCAAAGGGCTCAGGGATGCAGCCCCTTGTTCTGGGGGTCCCTAAGCCACCAATTGCCAGAAGTGGTGGCTGGACAGCCAGGGATGGGTGACTTCCCTTCCTTCCCTCTGGGGCGCCCAGCATTGGTCATTGTCAGACGGGGCTGGCTGGGCGATGGCCGTTTTCACCTTCCTCCCTCAAAGCGCTCTTGTGCATGCCCTCCCCTCCGTGGATCTCGCCCATCTCCCGGTGCGTGCCCACGATTGCGCCTTCTCCTGCCTGGCGCACGGGCCCCGTCTCTCTCCAACCTTCCCTGGCCAGCAGGCACTCGTGCGCCTTCCCTCCCTGGCTCTGCTGTGCTCACCACGCTGCTCCATTCCGGCTCCAGCGCGTGCGGCTGAGGGATCTGGGGGCGGAGGCAGTCGCTCCTTGCAGGATCCTGCCTCCTGCTTTTCTCCTCTCCATGCCCACAGTCCAGGTACATGGTCTCCCCACATGGCCCTTCTGTAACTTCCTGCCCGTATTGGTGGGGCCGCTCAGATCCCTGTGAGATGAATCGGATGGGCGGGTGGCTGGTGCAATGCCTATCCTGGGGCTGCCCCAGCGGCTGGCGGTGTCTGTGACAGCTTGGTGGGGGGAGCCGATTCCTCCCCCAGCAGCGGGCCCAGCCTGGGGAGGTCCTTTGTGACTTTGGCTGGTGGCCGAGGGCTGCAATCCCAGCAATGACCGGCATTTCCCTGGAGCGGCCGCACATGCTTGTCCTTGGCCCCTAGAATGGCAGGAATGTTCCCTGGGAGCTGCTTCTGCAGGGGGCCGACCCATGGGGGGGCAGGGCCCTCGCCCCCAAAGCCAGGTGTGTGCCTGAGGTCTGCCCTGCTCCCCCCAGCCCCTAAGCTCACCCCCAGGGCCCTCTGCTCCTTCCGCCCCCCAGGAGAACTGCTTGAGAGTTGGCTCTGCCCCTCCCACGGACCCCATTCTTCATGCCCTCTGCCCTCCGCAGCCCTGTCTCCCCTGGCCTGGCCTGGCCGCGAGTCGCTGCCCCCTCTCCGCCCCCTTGGCTCCCAGCCTCGCTCCCCGGCCTCCTTGGCTCCCGCCAAGGCAAAGTCTGGCTAGAAACTGGCAAACAGGAAATGAAAGGAACAAATGTCGCCATGGAAACATCCCGGGCTTCTGTCCGATTCCGCCCCCCCGCCCCGCCCCGCAGGCCGTGGGACCCCCCTGACGTTGGCATGTGCCAGCTCCTGGCCCCAGGGAGGGGCAGCCCATGTGCGAGGGGCTTTGGGGTCCTTGGGGCTGGGCAATGTGCCTCCCTCGCCCCTTCCTGCTAATGCCAAGGGGGTGAAGCATCTGCTCCCTGCGCTGCTGGCCAGGCCAGGCTGGCCCTGGCTGGCCGCGGAGGTGGACCTGTGTCCTCACGTCAGGTAGACAGGGTCGTACCTGCTTGTGGGGAGTGTGGCTCTGAGCTCCGTCTCTCATCTCTGTTCCAGTCCATCCCTGGCTCTCAGCAGTGTGCCCCGGGGAGGAAGTAGGCCCATTTTACAGATTGGGGAACTGAGGCCCAGAAATGTAGCTTGCCTGGGGCGTCTGTGGCCGAGCTGGGAACTGGACCCAGGTTTCCTGAATCCCAGGGCGCTGCTGTATTTACTGGGCCTCCTTCCTCTTCTCCCTCTGTCCATTGCAGCCTGCCTATCCCTCCTTCTTTCCAGCGTGCAGCAGGTGAGATGACCGTAGGGCACATCTTGCACACAGCCCCATGCCTGAGTCCTTCAAACCAGCCCCTTTGTCCTCTGCTGCGCCCCCCTCCCTCCCTCATCTCTGTTCCCGCCCAGGATATCACAGCCTCACACGTCGCCCCCTTGCAAACTGTTGCCTGTTTCCCAGGCCACCCCCTCCTGGGCTGAGCTCCCTGCCCCTGCACAGCCGCCTTTCTGTTAGCCACGTTGTCAGACACGGAGGAGGAGTCACAGGCTCAACAGACCACACAGGCTCAGGGGAACCGGGGAAACTGAGGCACGAAGAGTGACTTGCCCAAGGTCAGTGGCAGAGCTGGGAACTGAGGGGTCTGGCGTACCGGTCTAACCGCTTGGCCACGCTACCTGCTTCTCTTTGCCGTCATTTTCTTGTCTGGGGTGTCTTCCTTTCTCAAAACCCCATCCTGCTACCGACAGCCTGATCATTGTTTGCTCTGCCCGTGCTCCCACCCCTTCCTCGGGCCGCCGGCTCAGTTTCCGTGACTCGTCTCAGCTCTTCATCACAGGGACCGACTATCAGATGCATCGAGTCCACCCGTGAAGTGCTGTACGAGTACCGCCCCTGCCCACACTTCCCTCCAGGAGCTGGTTTGTGCGTGTGTTCCCCCGACACCGGCGTGCCAGCGCTGTGTTCTCACTGCCTTGTGAGCAGAGTGCCCTGGAAGCTGAGTGCTCGGGCGGCTGCCCAGGAGAGATTCAGGTGGCGCCTGGCTGGTCAGCAGAGCGCCCACAGCCGGCAGCCTGTGGTTTTATGGGTGGTGCACGTCCACACATGTCTCGGTGCACAGAACAAAATTTCTTTCACCTATGGATGGAAAAAAATTAGCAGTAATGGTGCTTGTGAGTCCAGACCCTTGATGCTGTGTCAGTGCTGGGTTGTTAGAACATTGCTCCACTGAGGTATTTCAGCCAGCTCTGGCCTGGAAGGACTAATGTTAATTTCCAAAGTTGGGGAAGTTTTATTTTCCCTTTGTGCACAGCAGCCAAGTGACTTACCTAAGGTTGCACAGCAGCTCAGTGGCAGAGGCAGGGGTGGAAGATGGGAGTCGTGGCGCCTGGTTCTGTGACTCTAGTCTCTGGACCACCCTTTTCTCCTTTCTGGGAATTCAGCCTGGGGTTTCATTCAGTCTTAGGTTCCTGACGCAGCCCAGATCTTGGCTCGCCCCTGGAGCAAAAGGGTCTCAGCGCTTTCTGATCCAGTGCTCACCCCATGAGGTTAGACCATTGGGCTGTGCGGTCTGGCTGTGGCGTGCTCTTTGGCAGTGCTGTATGCAGGCAGGGGGCTCATGGGAAATGCCTTCCTGACACTGCCCCCCCCCCCGCCTACCCTCTAGTGATCCTCGTGCACCCTGAAAAGTGAGCTCCAGCTGCCACATGTTCTGCTTGTGTAATCTGCACGCTTTCTGGCCATGGCTCACTGTCCCACGCAGGGGCACTTGGAGCACTCACAGACTGAGAGAATGAGTCTGCTGCACTGAGATCCAGAGGTTCCCGTTTCGGGTTGGCCTGTCAGCAGTTACGCTCCCAGGCCGCCTTGAAGCATTCCTAGGAGGAGAGACCGATCCTGAGGCTGCCTGGGCTAGCTAGGATGCTGCCCTGCAAAGGGGGAGGTAATTTGTTGGTGACTGAACGGATGCCCTCCGGCCCCCCGAGGAGCCATGGTGCTGCTCTCTCCCTGGCTTATGAACAGCAATAACAAAATAAACACAAGAAAAAGGGGAAGCAAGGGCTGGGATGACTCATGGCAATTGGCGACTGCCGCAGTTTGGGCTGCGCTGGTCTAAGCGGAATCCTGGACAGCATTGCCCTGAGGTCACTGGTTCAAACTCAGCTGAGGCTGAAAGTGACCCAGGATCAGTCTTGCTCCTCTCATTTTTTTTCCCCCATGTGTGTGCAGAATAAATTTTGTTAGGTGCACCAGTGCATGTCTGGATGTGCACCATCATTAGAGACAGGCTGCCAGCTGGGGGCGCTCTGCTAATCAGCCAGGCAGCACCTGCATTTCTCCTGAGTGGCTGCCCAAGTGCTCAGCTTGCAGGGAACCCTGGTGCTCCATGCTACCCCAAAGGGGTCCGCTTAGCATCGGGAGGAGGGGGAAAAGGATCAGACCAGCCAGTCCCTGGGCAAATGTTCAGTTCAGTGAGAGAATAAGGAGGAAAGCAAGTGAGAAAGCGAGCTGGGAGCCCCCCCGGCGCTGGGAGTTCCACCCCCCCCAGGGTACTGCTGGGGTGACCCTTTGGGCTGTGCTCCCCAGCTCTACCCTGCCTTCCTTCCATGCCCCAAAGCCCCGGTGCCCTTGGCAGAAGTGGGGCAGGTGCATCACCCCATTTCGCAACTGGCGAGTCAGTCCCCAGTCACCTGGCTGCTCGGAGAAGAGAACCCAGGAGTCCTGACTCTGGCTGCAGTCCCTAGGCTGCACTCTGCCCCCCCGGTCCCATCCCGTGGCGGGTGCTGCCAGGCTGGGAAGCCAGTGGAGGAAGGAAGGAAGAGGCCAGGCGGGAGGGCGAGGAGGAAGCAGGGCGATTTGGAGAGCGGCAGAGGATTAAAAAAAAAGAAGTATCAGCAAAGTGAAACTTGCAAGCGGGGGGTGCTGGTGTCAGCTGCCGGGGGCTGGGTTGCCCAACCAGGCAGCGCTGGAGGGGGTGGGAGGGCGGAGTGATGCTGGGTGGCCTGATAGCCGGGAGCAGCTGCAGGCACAGTGTGTGCATTCTCTCTCGCTGTCCATCTGTCCGTCCGTCTCCCTGCCCGCCCGCCTGCTCCCGAGCTCGGCCCCTACAGCTGGGAGCTGGCCTTGGGACGTGGAGGGGCTTCCGTGCCTTCCCCTGGCTGGGGAGGGGGCTGCATGGAGGACAGCGTCTGGTGAGGGAGGGGGCGGCGTGTCTGGCATGCCCACGATTGGAACGATCAGCATTCATCCACCAGACAAGAGAGCTCGTTCTGCGCAGCTCCCCTCGCCTGGCAGCCAGGGAGGGTTTTCCAGCCAGCCTGAAGTTTAGGGGCCAGTGGAGGGAAGAAGGGAGCAAGCTCGGCTATTCCCCCAGCACCATGGAGCGGCAGGGGATGGGCCCCAGCTATGCCAGGGGCTAAGAGGCTTTCTTGCCTCTCCCCAAAGAGTCCTCAGTTCTCTGCCAGCACCTGTTTAGGCTGAGCCCTCCTTCCTGCCGTGCTGGATGGTGGAAGACGGCGTGGGCCGTGGGGACAGGGCATCCCCCAGAGCGCTGCGGGGGCCCCCTTGTCCCCTGGCGGTGCCCAGGAACATGTCGGTGGTGGGCAAGGCCCTGTGGAGCGTGGAGTGGGCAGGGAAGGGCTGGCGGTTTGAGCAGCCCATCGGGGTGGATTGCAGCTCGCCCGAGCCCTGCTGCATCTGGCTGAGCAGCCTGCGGAATGACCCGGAGCTCGGGTGGGGCCAGGCGGGGGCTGCCCCCCCCAGGCCGAAATGCCACTCGCGCCGGCGGATGGAGAAACGCCCCACGGTGAGACGTGCCTCGGCACCCTTCTTGCTGGCCCCAGATTCCCACTGCCCCTGGAGTGGGCGAGCCCTGAGGGGGGGAGCTGGCATTGTTGCTTGAGTTCGCAGTCCCCTGTGGACATCAGGACTTTTGGGGTATACGAGGGTGACTTGGGACGCCCGCTCGCTGAGCCCCTAGCAGCTCGGCTCTAGGAAGCGGAGGGGTCACAGGAGACTAAGGAGAGGTCATGGTCACACTTCCTGAGAATGCCCAGGAGCAGGGCAAGGACACCAGCTTTGGGCACAGGACGGCTACCTTCTCCCCCACTGTCATGGGAGGAGTGTGTTGGGTCTCTCCTGGGGTTTTTCCCTCCTGCCCCGAATCTGGCCACCCTACAGGGGGGATGAACTTGTTTCCCTGCCCCGTCTCGGCTCAGGTGTGGGGTTAGTCTCCTCGGGTGGATTTCATTACGTCCTTCCCCAGGTCTCAGCAGGAAGGGCTGTGCCAGTCTCTGCTGTGCTGCTCTGCATCTTCTGCTGGTCAATGCCATCACTGATCTGAAAAGTCCCAAAGAGTCTCTGGTCCAGCTGTTTTGGACACCTGCCTGGTGCCCTCCAGCTGCTGTTACAAGGGTGCTGCAGTCTCGGCCCAGCTCCGATTCCTGGGGGCAGGACGCCTCCTCCAGGGAGGTCCTTGGTTCTCGGTCAAGACCCATTGGCTCGGTTTAGGGTCTGATGCACAGCGCCTCTTTTCTCCTCTTGCTCTGATTGCTGTTGAGGAGTGGATCCGGCCCTGTGGGATGTGGGTAATGGAAATCACTCCCTGCTCTATATCCTGCTTTGGTATCAGTGTATGGGGCTCAGATACTCTGGTGTCTTCTCTGTGAATGGGGCTCAGATACTCTGGTGTCTTCTCTGTGAATGGGGCTCAGATACTCTGGTATCATCTCCCTGAATGGGGGATCAGATACTCTGGTGTCTTCTCCGTGAATGGGGACTGGATACTCTGGCTTGGAAAATGGGGCAATAAGCGGGAATGGAGTAGATCCTGGGTTTGTTGAGGGTAATGCAAGTTTTGGCTGGCTGGGGCCCTCAGTAAATACACGGGGTTGGGAAGGGAAGTGGATGCAGTGTTCAGGGGATATGGGGAGCTGGGAGAAGAGGGGACAGAGGGACCCCAGAGTTTGGGTTCCACCAGCATCTCCTCCGCTGCTCTAGCGCACGTCCAGGGCAGTGCAGAGGCGGTTTGCACATTCACCGTGTGCTCGGAAGGCCGGGCAGCCACTGTCCCTTCGGAGGGCTGTCGAGTCGGCTCACAATGGAGGACAAAATGCAACGCAGACAGAACCAGAGCAGGGAGTGCATGTCCACAGGCTGAGGAACACAAAGGGAGGGGGTTAGGGCCGCTCTGTGTTTGTGAGCCCAGGGATCTGCCAGCCCGGTGGTGAGTGAGTCAGTGGTGGCTTTGTGCCCAGCCTTGCGATCTCAGACTGGCCTGCACAAATTGTTACTGTGCTTAGTTTTCCCAGGGGTCATTTAGAAGCAAGATGAGGGCAACATTGTTGAGTGATTGAGCACGGGGCACTGGCGGGGGGGAGCGGGTCTCAGGATCACGCTCTGTGCCTCAGTTTCTCCATCTGTAAGATTGGATAATCTTGACCAGCTCGACATGGGCTGTGAATTAGTTGTGTTCTGGGAGACTCTTAGAACAGGGGCTGTAGGAATTCAAGGTGCTGCTGTTATGTTCAGAGCAAAACCGAGAGCCAGTAACAGGGCATGTCCCTCACACCAGCGTTATTCCAAGAGGGAAAGAATTGCCCCCGCCCCACTCGGGAAGTCAGGCATCATTCTGCGTGGGGCTTCCCACGTCACCCTCCCTGGGAGATCGTGGGTGACTCCAGTCACCAGCAGATCTGCGCATGAATGAGTGGGACCCAGGCAGTCACGGCACCTTGGGAAACCTCCGTCCTCAGTCAAGATAAAAAGAAGGGGAAAACTTGGCTTCCCCAGGGCAAGGGAAGGAAGGAGCCCATGGAAACAGCAACGGATCTGGTGTGGAACCTGGGCTTTCCTGGTGCTCAAGCTGAGATATGTGTTCGTTACTTATCACAATAGCACGGAGATGCCCCAGCGAGAGTTGGGCCTTGTTGTGCTGGGAGCTGTACAGATGTATCCTGAGAGATGGTCCCTGCCTCAGAGCACTTACAGTCTAAAGAGACAAGGAGTAAAGCTAAGGAGACACCAAGTAAAACTAAGGCACAGAGAAGAGACTTGCCCAAGGCCATACAGTTGCTCAGTGGCACGGTTAGGAACAGACTCTTGGACCCCAGGCTTCCAGTCTCCTGACTGGTCCGTTCTCTGGTTCTTTCTGTCAGGGTGCAACGTGGCCAAGGGACTGAAGCAGCTGGAGGTTGCTAGGGCTAACGGCCTGCGGGGGACAGGGTGCTAGGCTGTGGAGCTGGAAGAGTGAAGGGGGCAGAAGGGGATGCTATAACAGTTCCAGGCTGTTTCCCCAGGCAGGCCCTACTGAGGGGAAGGTGCGTTGTTCCCTCTCATCTTTTCTGCCCATTGCGGAATAAATCTTCTGTGCGCCGAGGGCTGTACCAGTGTAACAGACGGGGAAAACCTGGCTGGGGCCGCTTTGCTGATCAGCTGGTCGCCATTGGCAGCTCCCCTGAGCGGCCGCCCAAGCGCACGGCTCACAGGGGCGCTGGAAGGATCCCAAGGGAAAAGTGCAGGCTGGTTGGGCTGTGGCTCAGCAGGCAGGGCCTTGCGGCAGGACTCATCCAGAGCAAGTCAGGTCTGATCCCAAGGTGCTGAGGGCTCTGTCCGGTTGCCCTGTGGGTGGGCTCTCTGTCCGTGCGTAGCCAGTCCCATCCTGGTTTGCCACCGGCAGTGGGAACGCCCCAGCCTAGGAGCGGTTCTGCTCCAGCCATGACCGCGCCTCCCAGCCCACTACGCACACAGACAACCACATCTGCCCTCCCTGCTTGCTATGGCCAGGGGCGAGAGACGGCCTTGCTCCCTGCACCCCGCTGTGGATGTCCTTGGTCGGGGAGATGTGTCCTTTGTCCAGCGGCAGGTTCTGTTCTTCCTGGGCCTGGCGTTCTCTCCCTGCCAGGATCTCTGAGTGCTCTGCTGGGGCTGCAGTGCGGCCTGGCCCTGCGTCACCTCCACTCTAAGGGACTTGGGATGAAATGAACCTGGGTCTGAAGGCTGTGCCCAGGGCGGGCCGGCAGAGCCCTAGCTGGAAGATGTGCTAAGGGGAGCTGGCCCGGCGGGCAGGAAGGACTTGCAGGTGCCCTGAAGGAGCACCCTGGCCTGTGTGTCTTTTCAGCGGCTGTCTGGCTGCTGTCAAGGAATTTCCTCAGCCCCTCTCCTCCTGGCACCTGCCTTCCCAGAGCCCCGGTTCTATGCCTGAGCGGTGCCACCACAAGGGAGGCAGCCCGGGGGGGGGGATCTGCCGTTTCCCATCCCACAGTTGCAGCCCAGCTGTTTGGCCAGTGACCAGTGCGAAGGGGGCACTGGGCTCCACTGAGGTCTGCAAACAGGAGCCCTGGGGTGTTTGGTCCGTGAGACACTCAGATACTGAGCCCTCCAGGTGGGGAAAACATGGTGTGTAGGCTGTGACTCTCCCAGGTGGGGTCCAGGCTTTTACGCTGGGCCCCACTTCTTGTCCCTGTGATTAGCCTTCTGCCTGTCTGATGTCACCCAAACTGACGGAATGACAGGGGTGTTCACATGAGGGAAAAGCCCCTTTTGGCAGGTGTCAGAAAAGTCTGTAGGTGTAAAAACGTTACGAATCGGTCTGTGGACGTGAACACACCGACACAAAACCAGTAGCCTCGTTCAGCATTCTTGATGAGCCTGAGATCCAGCAGCTGATTGTACTGGGTCCCCCCATAAAATTTCACCCCTCCACGTTGTGCACCCCGAACTATCTTATCCCTAGAGCAGTGGTTCCCAACCTGGGGTCCACAAACCCCAGGGGTCCGAGAGGTGTTGCCGGGATCTGTGGCAAATAAATGGAAATGATCATAGAACACAGAATTGGCTGTTGGGGGTCTGTGAACAGTTTGGGAGCTGGATGAGGTTCTGTGAATGGTTTGGGGGTGCTTGGGGGTGTGTAAATGGCTTGAGGGGTGACTAGGGAGTCCGTGAATGGTGTGGAGCGTGACTGGGGGTCCATGAGCAGTTTGGGGGGTGATTGTCGATCTACACTAGTGAAAAGGTTGGGACCCACTGCCCACTTGCCAGCCCTGGGCTCGGGGGAGAGGGGGCTTGAGTGGACGATGACGAGGGACACAGATAGCCGGGTCAGGAGCTTTCCTGGTGGCCGTACCACAGGCAGGTGCGCAATTAACCTGCCACTGAGGAGCGTGGGAACCCTGTAATGGGCTGGTGCATCCGGGATGGAAGCTGTGGGTGAGGCCTTGGCTGCAGGTTGACGTCTAGGTAGCACATGTGCCGCTCCCTCTCTCAGCCGCTCTTTTTCCTCGGCTTGTCTGTACTGGTTAAAATCACAAGGGCACATTCAGCTGTCAGCTTAAAATAATCCAGCCCGCAGGCAGCTGAGACAATGGAAACCGCAGATGGGGGGAGAGGAACTGAGCCGAGGCTCAGGAACTGAGTCTGAAACAGCGAGGGTCCCCCCACCCTCCCTGCTGGGGCTCTGGTGCCCCTGCTCTGCCCAGAGATAGTTATGGGGACTGGACGAGGATTTGCCCCCATGTTGGGGCTGGGGCTGGGGCTGGTGCCGTGGGTTCGCTCTCTGGTTAGCAGGGCGGTGGCAGAGAAGAGGCAGCGTGTGGATCTCCTTCTGCCGAATCAGGGGCATTTTTCACCCCCCGTCCCCAGCACAAGGCAGCAGAGAATCAGACGCCTTCTGCCCCTGCCTAGGTGCTGGAGTGGGGTGGGACAGATGCTAGTGACCGGCCGAGGATGCTGGTTCCATGTTAAAATCTCCCCTGGGGACCAGCCTGCCCGCCTCCGATCAGCCGCTCTGGCTGTGAGCGTTGAGGGCGGCAGCTGGAGGATGGACGGGGAAGGCTACGTTGGCGGGAATTACGTACAGTGGGGTTTGCTCCCACGGTGCTTTTTGTCCCCCGTGTACAGGGGTTGGCAACCAAAGTAGTAAGAAGAGCCATTTTTATTCAGTGCAGTAAAAAGCTCAAGACGGCCCTTAATAAATAATGGCCACCCAGACTTCTTGTAACCCCTGTTTGAAGAACAGCGCCCACACAGAGATTTGTAATGCGGTCCATGTTTGCTGCAGGATGGTCACCATTTGTTGATAATAATTCGGAGGTTTTATTTCTTTTTCCTTTGCTTTGCTGTTGTACCGTCAGGAGCCACAAAGAAGTCCTTAAAGGGCCGCATGTGACTCTGGGGGTTGCAGAGCCCTGCCCGTGGAGAATCAGGCTGCCTTTCGTTTAGCCTCACACAGCATCACGAACCCGGCCCTGCCCCTATTGCTCCTGGGCTCCTGCTTGGATCCTAGGAGAGCCGTCAAGGGGCTGAGCTCAGGCTTTCGTAAGAACCTCACCGACAACCAGAGACATTTGGTTTATTCTCTTGTACACCTGGTGGTAGGACAAAGAGCAATTGTGCCAAGAGAGGTTTAGGCTGGACATTAGGAAAAAACTTCTGAACTGTTAGGGTGGCTAAACACTGGAATAATTTGCCTAGGAGGCAGTGGGGACATTTTGAAGCAGGTTGGATAAAATCTAACGGGTGATCTAGATCAGTGTTTCTCAGCCTTTTTGAATAAAGCAATCGTTTTACAAAATGAGTACCCCAGGACCCACAGGTTTCACACACACACATTTTTTCTACCAATGCCACACATTTGTTTAAACAACTTAATCGGAACTGGTAGGTTGGAAGAAGTTGCCTATAGGCAATAGACCTGCCACTGTACTCATGACTGTGCAAAAAGGACAAATAAACAAAATGAGATGAACATAAAGTAAGTCCTTCTTTTATTCATATGGAAGGTGGAGAAACACTGAGTTAATGAACCTTCTGGAAGAGCTTGGAGTACCCCCGAGGTAGATGTACACACGTTGAGAACCACTGATTTAGACGGTGCATGGTCCTGTCGTGGGGGCCAGGGACTGGGCTGGATGACCTCTCAAAGTCCCTGCCAGCTCTAGGATTCCAGAGCTGATGGAACGCCCGGTCCCAGAGCACCAAAGATGGTGACTTGGTTGGACAGAGCGGGTCATTGTGTGGCAGCGTGCACGGGGAAGAGCTTCTCATGGCTGTGTCTTGGGCTGCGGGGAGTACCTGGGCCAGGTCCTGCTGGAGTGAAGGCAACGGGACGCCTTGGGGCGAGCTCTCGCTCCTGCTGTGGATCTAGGCTCTGAGCTCCTCTGGCGGAGACTGTTTATTCTTTGTTTGTGCAGCACCTAGCGCCCTGGGGACATGGTTCAGGACTTGTAGGTGCTGCCATGCTGCAATCACCGTAACACAGCGCGTGTGGGCTGGGGAATAGAGATTGGGATGTTTCAGCACCGTGTCCCCTTGTGGTTTGTCTGCAGGATCTGGGGCAGTGTGACCTAGTGGTTAGGGGACTGGATGGGGTCTCAGGAGACCTGAGTCTCTCCCAGACTGCCGTTGGTTTGTTAGGGGGCCTTGGGCAAGTTTCTCCCTCTTTGTTGTGCCTCAGTTTCCCCCATCTGTAAAATAGGGGTGATGATTCCAGCCTAGCTGCAGGTCTCCCTGGAGCGGCGCTTTGTGAGAGCGAGGGAGTGTTATTAACAGGGGCAGGAGGGAGGGAAGCAGGGTAAGTGGTCAGGACAGGCAGTCTCTGGAAGCAGGGAGGGTCTCATGGATGGCAGGCAGGTCCCCAGGGCCAGACCTGGGCCCCTCGCTGTGGGTCCTCTGCCTCGGCCGTGGCAGATCTCCCCCGTGTGCCAAGCAGGACTCCAGCGAGTGCGAGAGCTCCTCTGGCCGGTGTCGGGCCAGGCCGCTGCAGCCTCGGTGTGTGCAGAGCTGGCACTGGGCCGAGGCAGCGGCGCAGGTCCCGAGTAGGAGGCCAGGCACTTGGCGGCTGGGGGCAGCGTGTTCCCACATCCAGGACAACTGCCTTGTCCAGCAGCAAGGCCTGGCCAGCACCGGGGAGAGACAAAGGGGTGCTGGACCCCCCATCTCTGTGCTTTTTCACACGCCCAGGAACAACAGGGCCTGCATTTCAACAGCCTCAGCCCATTGCCAGCTCGCTCTCCCATGCCCTCCTTCCTGCTGGGGTGAGTGTGTTCAGCTGCTTCCCCCAGGGAGCACTGGGAACGCTGACAAAGGCCCATGTGGGGGGAGGAAGAGGGAACCCGCTGAGCCCAGCCCCATCCACCTTCTGCCTCCGGCCGTTCAACCCAGGCCGGTTCGTTTGTGGTGGCGATGCCTGGCGGGGCTGGGCTGGGCTGCCGACCCTGTACCCCCTCAGCAGGCAGACGTGACTCCTAGCAGGGAGAACAGGAGCGTTACGAGGCGACCGGCACAGCGTAGGACAGGCTGATCGGCACAGAAGCAGAAGCCATCAGTGCCCATGCATCCTGGGGGAGAGGGGCCCAGAGGCGCCCCTGAGCCAGGACCCTGGCCCTTCCTCCTCCTTCTCCAGCCAGCGAACAGCCTGGGTGCAATTCCAACCAGCCAGGCCCCTCCTCCTGCCTCTGTCCTGTTTTCCAGGGGGAAAAGGGGTCAGCTGGTGGTCTGGGTTACAAAGGGCCGGGAGGGCCATTGCCTACCTGTGAGAACATTGCACCAAAACGCCCAACTCCAACTATGCGCTGGTGCTGTGCCTGGGGAAGCTGAGGCACCCTCCTGGACTTACTGCAGGGCAGTAGGAAACATGGGCAACTTAAGAAGGGGAAATAAGCCCCACTGCCCCATCTCCCTGTGATGGAGGATCAATGCCTCTTCCTGTGTCGCAGAGGGGAAGCCGAGGCACGGATCTAAGGAACGACGTCTCCAATGCTAGTGACGGAGCTGGGGGTGGAAGCAGAGTCTGAGATCGTTAAAGCCACCTGGGAGATTGGGATGCTCAGTTCCTGGTCCTCTGGGCGAGGACTGGGCGTGTAAACCCCCTGGGCACTGTGAACAAGGCAGCTAAGATCTCCTGACCGCTGCTGCTGTGCAGGCTTCCCTGGCCCCGCAGAGCAACGTTTAGGCTGGTCGTCACCCTGAGCATGCAAAGGATGCAAAGGCCCATCCACAGATTAAAGCCCCGCTGGCGGGACTGGAGAGCTTCCCTTTGCTGGAATAATCTCCCCCACCCGCCGGTGCCCAGGGGCTGAGCCGGCCACCTTGGGGCGGGGGGACGGGCCCCGTCATGGCTGAGTGTCTCCTTCTTCTGCTCTGGCCTCTCTGCCTTGGGGAGATGGGGGCGGTACCGGGGCTCATCTGCAATCGCTCCGAAGCAGGCTTCTCCCCGCTGCGCTTTGCTCCCGCACCTGGCAGGGCCGTGCCCATGTTCCCTGCGGTGCCAGCTGCACTTGCCCGATTCGAGCATTTGCATTTTCCCTGCTTATCGTGGGTAGAGCAGCTGGGGGCTCAGGGCTGGCCTGGAGGGCTGCGGGGGCCTGTCTGATGGGGCTTTGTTTCAGGGGCACCCTGGGGATACCGCAGGGGGATCTGGCTTGGCTGATTGGCAGAGGGAGCTTTCTTCCGACTGCTGGTGTATGGGGCATGGGGCTAAGTGCACAGATGCAGCCTGAGCAGATAGTCGGCTCCCTCTGGCTGCTTGGCTACGCTGGAGCAGACAGGCCTGGAAAGGTCCCTAGATCTGGGCTTGGCTGCGCCCTCCCCCACCAAGAAAAGAGCCAGCAACCTGCCACTGCCCCGCCCCACCTTTCCCACTGGGTTGCCAGTTCTTTGTTCCTCCTTCCCGCCTCGCCATGCTGGTCCCTTTCCCCGGCCCCCTTCCGTCCGTCCGTCTGTCTCACCACTCAGGCGCTCCCTGCCCGCTGGGATGGAGAGGGTACCCTTGGAGCCCTCCCCCCACCCCGCCCCACACTGCCCTCCGATAACCTCTCCAGTTCCCACTTCCTGCGTTCTTGTTGCTGTTGTGACAAGAGCCAGCCTGGTGGGAATGTGGGTTTGCTGCTGCTCCGGGGCTGTTTTTCCCTTCTGTGCAGGGAGCCTGGCTGTCACAGCCCCGCAGTGCGGCTGGGCTAGGCCTCTGCGTGATGCAAGCCTTGCTGTGAGGTCTTTGCATTCCTTGTGCCCCTCCCCATCAGCGGGCCCTCTTAAGTTTTTCTACCCATGGGCAGGATAAATTTTGTTATGTGCACAAAGGGATGTGCACCAGTCGCTCAGCTTGCAGGGGGAGCTGGCCTCCATGCCCGCTGCTGGCATAACCAGCCCCACCAGGCTTTATGCACAAGAAGCTGTCTGTATCCAGCTGTTTGCCACCCGGCTCCCTGCGACCCATCTCAGCTCACTGCGCTGGTGCTGTGGGGGCTTGGAGGGTGCTGGGTGGCTGGCAGTGTGCCCTGTGAGCTGAGCGCTTGGGCAGCTGCCCACGAGAGATTCAGGTGTTGCCCAGCTGGTTAACAGGGTGCCCACAGCTGGCAGCCTGTGTTTCTATGGTGGTGCACACCCACATATGCCTCAGTGCACGCAACAAAATTTATTCCATCCATAGGGGGAGAAAAATTAGAGGAAACCTTGGTGGTGTGCACAGGGCGTTGTTCGAAGAGTAGTCAGGGGGTTTAAGCGCACAAGCCAGCCTCTGCTGGAGAAAGGCTCTGTGTTGTGAGTGGCAGATGCGGGTTGGGCCGCAGCAGAGCATGATGCACTGGGCTGGGAACAGCGGGTGTGGAAAGCCTTTTCTGAGCTGGATAGATTGGTTGTACCTGGCGGGAGTGAGAGTCCCAAGGGGCAGGAGGCGGCTGGCAAAGTGTGATTAAAATCTGGTCGGTTCTCTGCCTCCGAGCAACAGCCGGGGGAAGTGGCGGCCTTGTCCGGACGGAGCAGCCCTGCCACCAGGGGAGCAGTGCCGAGGCAGACGGCACACAGCGAAGCCAGATGCTAAGGCCTGATTTGCATGTGGTGCAGCTCCCTCTGACTTGGAGCTGGGCTCAGCGGCGTGCGGCTGTACCTGTCCGCCCTGGAGCTGGCGCTGGCCGGCAGAGAGCGAATCCTCAGAGCAGGCCAAAAAGCTGATCCCGGCTGGAGGCATGACACTGTACTAAGGGGAGCAGAATCCTTATCTTCCAGATGGGGAAACTGAGGCACAGGATGCTTTCCTGAGTGACTGCCCAGTGACCTAGCCAGGACTAGAACCAAAGTCATCTCAGTCCCTGTCCAATGCTCTATCCACCAGGCCACCCAAGTGACTAAAGAGCCTATAAAGGGACTTAGGGGCCCTACAACTTGTCTGTGCAGGAAAGTGAAAGCGCTGTCGCGGCTGCAGAATTCCCATATGGGATGTTATTGTGCAGTCACTTTGCTGGTCAGTCGCGCTGGGGAAAGAGCTGTAAAACCATCGTGTAGACTGTGAGCAAAGCCGGAGCTGACTTATTGCCTCATTTATCCGTCTTGCAAGCCCTGCAGTGTCTGTTTCATCACAAGAACACAGCCAGTCCTTCCGCTATAGGCCTGTCGAGCGCCTGGTCCAAGGAAGCCCTGATCTTGGACTGGTGTTAGTAACCTGCTAATGCATCACAATAGCAAACTGGCCTTTGCCTTATCATGGTGAGCGTGGCCCTGCGGTACCAGACACTGCACAGACACAGCGTGAGAGAGAGTGGTGAAATGAGTCATGCCCCCCACCCCGGTCACCCAGCAGGGTGGTATCCTGAGCAAGAGTCCCCCTCAGTGTATAAATTTATATATATAGTGCAGAATAAAATTAATGAGCACTGAGATGTGTGGATGTGCACCACCTGAAGAGACACGCTGCCAGCTGTGGGTGCTCTGCTAATCGGCTGAGTGTCTTTAGAATCCCTCCTGGTGGCCGCCCACACGCCCAGCTGTGGAACGCTGGTCCCGAGTGCTAGCCCAGTGCTGTAACCCCACACCCCTCTTCCCTTACCTGGGGCTGGCAGGGGGAGGGCTAGGTGGAGAGGACACCGTGTCCGGGTGGAGCGCTGCCTTAACCCCTTTCTTCTTGCCCCCTGACAGCCAACGCTGGGCCGGAGAGATGGGCCCTCACACAATGACAACGCCCCGCAGGAGGAGCCCTTCCCCTGGGTGGGGCCCAGGACGGTGCTGCTGCAGAAGGGCTCGCAGGGGGGGTTCGGCTTCACCCTCCGACATTTCATCGTTTACCCCCCCGAGTCGGCGGTCCACTCCACTGTCAAGGTAGGGCTGCCCCCTGCCTCCCCAGCTCCACCTGCCTGGGAGCCCAGTCCTCCGAAGGAGCTGGTCACCTGGGAGGAAGTCTGGGGTATCCTTATTAGTGGGGCACAGGCAGCGGACCTGGCTGTGGATCTGTCGAATCCCCAGGGCTGTTCCTGTGGGTTAATGCTACCGAAATCCCCCGGGGGTTTCCCTCCCAGCTGTTACAGGCAGTGGCCTCCTTTCGAACCCCCCTGCTTACAAAGTTACTGGCCGTCTCCTCTCCTCACCCCAGCCTGCCTGTGCGTGGGCTCTGAGGACCTGATGCTAATGGCCCTGGACATCTCTGAGTCCTGTAATGGGGCACACTCAGCCCATGCTGGTCTCTGGCTCCAGTGGGAATGGCCCAGAGCTCTGCTGTCCCTTTACCCCACGGGACATCTGGGCTCCCCGGCCCAAACCATTCTGGCCTCCGCTTGCCCCTCTGCCACGTGCTTGGAATTCTGGGTATTTCTGATGGGGGCAGGAGCCCCACGGACAGCCCCCAGCCATTTAGCTCCCCCCCACCCCTCCCAGGGGAAACGCGTTCAGGCCTCTGAAATTCGGTCTGGCTCTGTCCCAGGCGTGGCCACTCCAAGGCGCCTGGTTCCCCTTTCACGCCTCCTTGGCCACGGTTCAGCCACCCGCCCCTCCCTGGGGTGCTCGCCGGCCTCGCCTCTCGCCAGCAAGGTGGGCTTGGCTGTGCCTGGCCGGGGCGCCGCTGCAGGGAGCCATCCGAGAGTTCCCAGGCATCTCTCTGCCCCAGGGTGGGAGCAGGCCTCCTCCAGAGCCCTCCAGCAGGCTGCTCTTTCTCTTCCTCCGGCTCCAGCCCCTGGAGGGGAAGATAAGCTGGTCCTGATTCCTCCACACCTTTAGTTTTTTGGTTGTGGAGAGGAAGGGCAAATGGAGGCAAATGATGAAACGGTTGAGGTGCTCCAGGCCTGGCAAGAAGTGTGCTGTCTGGCCAGAGAACGGGGCCATGGCCCAAGGAGAAGCCACCAGGTATCCTCTGCAAACCCGCTGCTGCCGTTCTCCGGCCTGGAGCCTGGGCCCAGGCGCTCTGCAGGGCTTTGACACATGACGGAGTGAAATAAACTCCTTAGTGGCTCAAGTCTCAGCTGTGGTGCCTGTGCCAGGTGCATAGGGGGTTATCTCAAGACCTTCGGTGCAGAAGATTTGCCTCCTGCTCATCTGGTCCATTGGCCCGTCAGGTCTGATGTCTTTCCTTCAAGAGAAACCCAGTGTGTGTTGCTTGCACTGTGTCCTGTATGGTGCAATGCCAGGTGGGGGGTTTCCTTCCTGTCCACTGGTGTCAGCCGAGGCCTCCCTGAAGCATGGCATTGGTCCACCTGTGTGGTGGAGAATAACAGCACAACCTTCTCCAGCGCCAGGTTTTGACTCCCGGCCCCACTACAGCCCGGAGTTGTGTGTTTGCTCCTCTGTGTGCATGGCAGCTCCCAGCCAGGGCACCGCCCTGGGGCTCTTGCAGCACGGCAAATGTGGATGGACACCATCCTCCGCCTGCCTGGAAGGCTCAAGCCTGGCCTGGGGGGCGTTGCCTGTTGAGAAGCTGCTGCAGCACAAGGAGCGTAGGGCCCAGCAACGAGCTCGGGGCAGGGGAGGCACCGAGGCCTGTGCAAAGCAGTAGGAAGCTTCGTGCCCATGACCTGGAGGTGGTGCTCGGCAGCGGGGCGCAGGGCTTGCTCTGGGATGAACAAACACAGCATGCCCTGGTGGTGCTGGCAGCACGGGGCAGCGAGGGCTGGGACGAGCCCCGCTCTGGAACGCGCCGCCGGGAGCGGAAGTGCCGCTGGTGCTCGGGCAGCAGGTGGGGGCGCCAGGCCCAGGGGGCAGGTTTCGGGGGTGCTGACTCAGCTGGGAGTGAGGCAGGAGCGCCGCATTCCAGGCTTGGCAGCGCCGGCGGCTGACGTCACCCCTCTGCATGCCACCAAACTCGCAGGCTGCCGGGTCGCCTGGCAGGGGAGCGGTGGGGTGGGGCGGGAGAGGAGAAAGCCTTGGCCTTGAGGGAACTCTCCCTGCGTGGCCCCAGGAGCCCAGCACGCGGGGGTGGAGGCGCAGAGCTGGCAGAGGGTTGCTGCAGCTCCTTGTGGAGACGGGTTGGGTCTAATTGCCCATTTCCCGAGGAAACACCTGCTTCCCCTTCCCCTGGGAAGCACCCCACGGCCACGGTGCAGAGACTCAGCCGGGCTTGTCTCTGCCCCGCTCCATGTCCTGCACCGCTGGCATGTGCAGGCCCGGCCTGGCCCAGCTGTCTGCCCACCGTCTCCTGGGATGAGCGAGGTCCCTGCCTCAGCAGCCCTCACTCGAGTGCCCCTGGGCTGGGAGAAGGGCCCTGCCCCATGGAGCTGGGGGACGGAGGCTGGTGGAATTCCAGGCCTGGAGTGACTAGCTGCCATGTGGGCTGAGGAACAGGTGAAGGGCCTGCATCTGGACCCCCCCGCCAGCCCACTGCTCCACGAGAGCCACCCTCCTCTCGCCTGCCCACTGCAGTCCTGGCTGGGTTCCCTTTGTTTCTTGCCTTCCCTTCTCCACAAGGGCACCCACTGCCTCTCCGTACGCCCTGGCACAGGGGCCTGCCTCTGACTTCTGGGTCCCACCAGGAGCCTGTGGGAGAGCCAGGGATTGAGCCTGGGTCTCCTGACCCCTGGGCTGGCTCAGGACCCCCTACAGCAGAGGTAGGGAGCCTGTTTTCCATTGGGGACCACAAGAAAATCAGGGGGGCCCCCACCAGCTATCCCTGTAAGCTGGGCGCTTGTGTGGCCGCCCAGGTGAGATTTAGGTGCCACCCAGCTGGTTAGCAGAGCGCCCACAGCTGGCAGCCTGTGTTTTTCTGGGTGTTGCACATCCACACACACCTCTGTGCAGACAACAAAGTTTATTCAACTGAAACACACCCAAGTGGGAAGCAAAAAAACCAAACGAAGGGAAAACAAACAAACCAAAAGTTACGCTCACCACCCAGAACTCGGGGTAGACACAAGCTGCTCATGCCCCAGTCCTGAGCCTCACCGGGAGCCCTATCAGTCACCACCAATGTAAACACAGGCTGCTGGCTGCGGGCGTTCTGCTGTCCAGCTGGGCGGCCACCTGAATCCCTCCTGGGCAGCCGGCCCTGCGCTCAGCATCCAGGGAACGCTGGCAGCAGGTGAGAGAGGGCCTGGAGCCTCCATCCCTGGGCTTTTGGAAGCCGAGAGAGCAGCAGAGGCTTCCTGGGGCTGGAGCAGGTGGGATTTGCAGTGCTGCCTAGGGGGTTTGGACACCCAGTTCCCATTCAGTTTAATGGGAGCTGGGCATCCAAATCTGTTAGGTTGCATTGCAGTTTTTTAAATTGCTCTGCAGTGACCCCTTTGGTTGACTCGGGAATGGCAGGCGGGGAACAGGGCACCAACCCGCTGTCCCTTCCCAGCCGTGGTGGGGCCCTGATGGGTCTGGCCCCTGCTCCACACCCAGCCTATTTTTCCCTTGCACAGTGCCCACTGCCTGTGGCATTCCACAGCGAGCACCTGAGTCAGCCTCCTGATGAGGGGATTTACCCTCGGGGGGCAGATGGGGGTGCGGCTTTATGTTCTGCCCTTTGGTGCCCCCCAACACGCGGAACAGGGACCTGGACTTCCCCAAAGCATCTGCGGCTCAGCTCTGACATTGGTCTCTCTCTCTCTCTCTCTCTCTCTCTCTCTCTCTCTTCCCTGTGCAGGAGGAAGAGAATGGAAACCGGGGAGGTAAGTGCCCGTCCCTGGCAGCAAGCGGCGTGTACTGGCCATGCACACGCATGTGCCGAGGTGTACAAGGGTGTCTGTGTGCGAAAGGGAGCTGAGTGGGGGTCTGGCCTGCTTGAATAGTGGCCCACAGCTTGAATACTGCGCACTGGTGTGGTCGCTTCATCGCAGCAGAGATATCCTGGCATTGGACAAGGTTCTGAGAAAGGCAACTGAAATGATGAGGAGTTTGGAACGGGTCCCATATGAAGAGAGAATAGAGATGGGCTTGTGGGGAGAGGGTGGAGGTCCAGACAGTCATGACGGGTGTGGAAAAAGTGAATAAGGAAAAGTTATTTGCTTGTTTCCATGGCACAAGAACGAGGGAGTCACCCAACAAGATTAATAGGCAGCAGGTTTAAAACAAAGAGAAGGAAGTTTCTTGTGCCACAGCCCACGCTGGGCCTGTGGAACTCCTCGCTGCAGGGTACTGGGAAGAGCCGGGCTTTAACAGGGCTCAAACTGGATGATTCCCTGTTCTGTTGACTCCCTCAGCGGCACCTGGCCTTGGCCACTGTCAACAGACAGGACACTGGGCTGGATGGACCTTGATCTGACCCATCTGGCCGTTCTTATGTTTGCAGGCCTGACCAGGAAGCTCAGACCCAGGCCCTAGGGATGTACTGATGGGCCAGGCCTGAGCAGGGTTTGCTGAGTCCTGGGGGGCAGCAGGCAGTCCAGGGAGGACATGGGGAGCTAGGCGTGCCCTTGAGCGTGAAAACGGCCCGTGCACAGTGACCGAAGCTGCTCTCGGGCTGGGGTTGTGTGCAGGACAGAGCTGAGGCCCTGCACACAGCCTGCAGCCTCAGGCTGGAGTTGAGTTAACCGTCTCTGACGCAGTCGGAACAGATAGCCGGGCACTGGGCTGACATAGAGCTTCCAGTCCCAGCTCCTCGCTCTGCTCCAGCCCTGCGGACGCAGCTCATCTGGGGGCTGGGAAGGTCACCAGGCCTGAACACCTGCCGCCCTTTGGCCCAGGTCTCCCGCAGTCTGCATGTGCGTCTGCTTGGGGAAGTGGATTGACGCAGCCTCCCCCTGCTCTGCCCAGAAGGCCGAAGCACCTGCAGCTTCCAGCCGGGGCCCCAAGCCCTGGCAGCCCCAGGGTGTGGGGCGTGGGTCAGTCGTGGCAAGAAATCAGGGCTGCTTGCTGGGTCCCCGGCAGAGCCTGAGAACCTCCAACTGAAAAGGAGCTAAAACCTTCCCTCCCGCCTGCCCCAGAGAGCTGTGTCCTGCCAGGGGTCCGGCGAGAGGGAGACACTCCCCCGGCTCAGATAGCACTTGGTTGCACAGCGGTGTTGCCTCTGGGGTGAGATGGGTTGTGGCCCCATGTTTGTGCTCATGCACATAGTACTGTGTGTATCCACTACACACGTGTGTAATATCCAGTGTTGGCGTGTGCTTGTGTGTGTGTGTGTGTGGGTGGGTACCGTGTGCACCTGTCGTCCTTGCGAGGAACCCCGGTGCTGAGCTCTGGCCTCTGATGCCCTTTCCCTGTCCCGGCGCAGGTCTCCAGCGGAGCCGCCTGGAACCTATGGACACCATCTTTGTGAAGAACGTGAAGGAGGACGGGCCTGCACACCAGGCTGGCCTCCGCACAGGTGAGAGGGCCCCCCACTGTGGGGAGGGGATGTGGGGGACAGTCCTGGGAAGGGCAGCAGCAAAGTACTCCCAGTGGACAGAGGGACTCGCCTGGGAAACAGACCTGAAAACTGCCCTTGGTAAGATTCCTGCTCACTTGCTCTCTCCTTTCCCTCTGGGGAGAGGCGGGGAGAGCCCCCACTTCCGCTCTCTGGGTGCTCCAAGGAAAGGAGCAGCCCCTGGTATTGCTGGATTGTCGGGTTACAAACAAGCTGGCAGAAAAAACATGCTGTAAGGCACAACTTCAGAGCCCTGCCTTGCGTGTCTGCAGGGGCTGTTTCTCTCCAAGGGACCAATCCCACAGGTCCCCGTCTACAGAGTCCAGGGCATGAGTCAAACCCCACTGGAAACCAGGGAGGGAAGGAGACCGGCCCTCAAGTGGCTGCTCCATCTCCAAAGAGCCATACTGGAATCGGAATCGGAAGCAGCTTCCGTATGAGCAGGGATTAATGAGACCGGTCTTTTCCGCCTGGAAAAGAGATGATTGTCGGCGGAGGGGGTGCGATGGAGATCTGTCCGGTCATGACGGGGGCGGAGAAAGTGAAGAAGGAAGTGTTATTTGCTCCTTCTTGTAACAACACAAGAATTTGGGGTCAGCCAATGTCACCGACAGGCAACAGATGTAAACCGAGTAAGAGGAAATATTTCTATCCAAAATGCAGTTGGCCTCTGGAACTCCTCACCAGAGGGTGTCGTCAGGGCCCAGACAATAGCAGGGTTCAAAAACAAGCTAGATAAATGCATGGCGGAGGGGTCCCTCAATGGCCGGTAGCCAGGCGGGGTAGGAATGGTGCTCCTGGACTCTGCTTGTCAGAAGCTTGGAATGGGTGACGGGGAGGGATCTCTCGATGGTTCCCTGTTCTGTTCACTCCCTCTGGCCACTGTGAGAAGTCAGGACACTGGGCTGGGTGGGTGAGAAGACAGGACGCTGGGCCGGGTGGGTGAGAAGTCAGGACGCTGGGCCGGGTGGGTGAGAAGTCAGGACGCTGGGCCGGGTGGGTGAGAAGACAGGACGCTGGGCCGGGTGGGTGAGAAGTCAGGACGCTGGGCCGGGTGGGTGAGAAGACAGGACGCTGGGCCGGGTGGGTGAGAAGTCAGGACACTGGGCTGGGTGGGTGGACCTTTGGTCTGACCCCGTCTGGCCGTTCTTGGACGTGTTAGTAGCAAAGCTGTTTCATGTGGAGGGCAGGGAGAGAAGCATAGATTGCTCTGCACTCCAATGACACTGGCAGCCTCCCTCCTGCTCGCTGGCTCTGTCTCTGGTGCAGGTCACTTGGCTCCATGCAGCTGGGGACTGGGAAGTGGTGGTAGGGCCAGAGCCAGAATTGCTTCTCACGTGGTAATTAACTAATGGGTGCCGGGAGTGGGATGTGCATCCTCCGTGCAGAAAGCAGTTTGTCAGCCCCTTCCCCCTGCACAGGCCGGTCCCGGAACTCACGACCTGGAAGAAAACGGCCTTGTCCTTGTGTTACATTTGTCCGTGCGACGTGCTGTTGCTCCAGGCTGTGGCTCAGGGTGGAGGGAAGGAGCTTTCTCTCCCTGGTGCCCCTTGCTCTCAACTATGGCCTCTGCAAGCAGGTATCTGCTGTCACCATCAGCTGGTGCCCGTGTGGAACAGCCCAGGGGCTTCTCTTTGGGCCGCAAGGTGCGGTGGCGATGGCAGTACCTAGACAGACCTCAGGGTGGGGATGGCATGAGCCTGGCTCAGGCAATGAACCAGAAGGAAAGTTCTGGGACAGACATCAGCTGGCTGGAATCTGGGGCACTCCCTGGGGTTTGGCCAGCTGAGGGTCTGCCTGGCCTTGGGGAGGCTGCCATGAATCCCTTGAGCAGCCACGAGGTGTGGGTCAGGACAAGGCTGCAAGGGGGATGGGTCGTCTGCCCGGCAGCAGGGGAGCAGCCGTGGGGCGAACCCGCTGTGCGTGCACCAGGGCAAGTGGACTGCCTTCCCGAACGCTCCCCAGCACCACCCCTCTCTCATTCATTTGTGCCTGGGGGTATTGTCCCTCTGCAGGAGACCGGCTCGTCAAGGTGAACGGGGAGAGCATCATCGGGAAAACCTACTCCCAGGTCATCGCGCTGATCCAGAACAGGTGAGAGCCTGCCTGCACCCCTGCGGTGCCCTGGGTGACACTGCCAGCTGCGAGCAGGTACCCGGGGCAGGCCGAGGTCAAAATACCGGCCCACAAATCTGCCAGCTAGGCCCAGATCCTGAAGGGCACCTAGGTGCCTAGCTCCCAGTGGTGCCGGTGCTAAGCAGGTATCTAAATACCTTGGAGGAGCTGTGCCCTAGGCCAGTGGGTCTCAGGTTGTGGACTGTCGTACTGGTGGCCCATAGGCTTGGGACTTGCCCCCACCCCAAAGGGAGCCCACCCTGGGTCTCCCGCCCTGCCCCCCTTACGTAACAGCTGCGGATCTCTGTGCTCACACGCCAGTGGATGCATATGAATAGTTTAGCACGTGAGGTATTCAGAGAGAACCAAGGGCATTTTGTCGTCATGGCTGGTGGGCTGGGGAAGGGTTTGCCAGAGCAGGGTGGGCGGTGGGCCAACACAGTTGAGAGCCACTGCCCTAGGCCAAGATTTTCCAAAGGGCCAAGGGATTTGGGGGGGAGAGCCCCAAGGGGGTGTCCTGGGAATGTGGGCACCCACTGCACCCGGAAAAGGTGTGGTTTACTCGTGGGTGCAAGATCTGCTGCCGTTCTCCTCTGGCGGGTGCGAGCGTGGCTCTCCCATTGCCGGGGCACCTCAGTTCTCTGGCTCCGTTGCCCAAAGATGCTGGTGCACATGAAACCCGACAAGATGAGCCAAGCAGATCTGGGGCCCCACTGCTCTTCTTGCAGGGGGGTCAGGGTGTGGCTGGGAGCAGCAGGCAGCTGCAGCCTGTTCAGAGCTGAGTTGATGGACATGGGAGAATTCCCCCCAGCCCTGTCCATTTGTCCTCCCACACTCAGCCCCACGCTGAAAAGAGCAGAAAGGAGCCGGCGTGTGTGTTTCTGTTCGGAGCGGTGATTTTAATTAATAGCCCGGACTGGCATGTGTTGCCCTCTGTGGGTAACTACTGATGTGCTGGGCCACGGAACTCCTTTCAACTCGAAAGAATTTTGCAGAACAGGCTTATATACGGAGCTGAAAAAGTCGACCACAGAGAGTAAGGGTAATAAACAAATGCTCCACAAGGTTGTGAGATCAACAGTTAGTGTAATTGCTCATATTAAAAAACAAAAATCACATTTACTGTGTACAAAACTAAAGCGCAGAAGCTCCTATGCATTATATTGGCCATTTCCAATGCAGAGAGTAGGTTGTCGTCTCGGCAAATTCTTTTTATATTTGTTTGAATACTGGGCAGTTGGATTCGCGTATCTGGCGCAGCAATCAGTGGATTTCCATATTTCGTTTTTGCTGCTGTGTAATTCGAGAAGCCAGTTTCGCACAAGTACGTGCTGGTGCAGGGTAAAAACTAAGGAATTGCACATCTTGGTAAAGTGGAATATTCTTGGCAGAAGCCACCCCAAAATGATCCGTGCTCCCTGAGAGCGAGTACAGGGATTTACTGTGGTAAATAATTACTGCAGAGCTGAGCAGTGATATTATCTTCCCCATGCTCTGGCTAAGCTGGCGTTACACAGGGACACTTCTCGTGGCAAACACAAATGAATGCTGTTTTTTAATAAAATTCATAAATGCTTAAATATTAATTATTATTTGTGAAATCATAAAATATTACTGCCATGGAATTTTCTCGCAGAACCCTTATTTCACTGTGTGGAACCCCGGGGTTCCCTCCACAGGACGCCGTTTGGAAAGCACTGTGCCAGGAGATAGGGAGAGCTAAACCTGACCTCGGTAGCTCCTAAATATAGCACCCAGGGAATGAAGCAAATGCAAGTGATCGGGATACAAACTAAATATAGGATTGGGCAGGGGGGTGCTAAATGCAGTGGGAAAAATACCCACGGACACTCAGCAGGAGCAGGGAATGGGGCGGGGTGGGGCGGGGCAGCTGCTGGGGATGGGCCCTGAAGCTGTCGTGGGATTTCCTGGGGTTTTGTCGCAGTTTTCTGGGCTTGTTGCTAGTTGAGAAAAAAATGAGCAGACGTGATCACCATGGTGAATGGAATGGGCAGCTGGCCCGAGGCTAGTGCAGGGGAACCACGATTTCCGGGTGTGGGTCTGGCTTTGTGGTGAAGGGCAGTCTAGTGGTTAGAGCAGGGGACTGACCACTAGGACTCCTGGGTTCTATCCTGGTCTCTGCAAGGGAATGCAGGTCTCTGGTGGGGACCAGCACTAGGGCCGTAGGGTCCCATTCTGCCCTCTGGGAGGCTTTGTTAGAGCAGGGATGGCAGGGACAGAGCTCCCAGCCCTTTTATCACCATAGGCTCGCTAGGGGGGCCCTGGCAGAACTGAGCTGCGGGGGCTGAGGGAAAGACGCAGGGAGAGGTGGTGCTCAGAGTTGAGGGGGGTAGCATGTGCTGCAGGCATGGGGGCAGCAGGTGCCCCTTCCAGGTGTGCTCTCAGGTTAGCCGGCAGCTGTGTTTCCTGGGCGTCGAGCAGAGGCGCGGGGTGGGATCCGAGAGCTGCTGCTGCTGGTGCCTCCCCCTGAAGCGAGTGGGCCGGGGCTGTGGTTCTGCACTGCAAATCTCCAGGCCTGGCCCACGGCTGCCAGGCTGCAGCCCCCGCTGCTTGTCCCTTGGGCGTTACCACCTGCTGATCACGAGGTCAGCTGGGATCGAACCTGGTCTTCCAGCACCCAAATACTCCCCCGGCCTGTGTGCCTGTTGCGTGAGTTAATGGGTTGCTTGCAGGTCTGGCTGCCAGCTGCAGGCCTGGCATTAGCCAGGCTGTGCTAGGCTGGGTCCCAGGGTCCGGTTACTGCCTTGGGCCCCCGCAGGGCTGGGAACCTGGGGATTGCTCGTGGCCTGACGCTCTCTGCCTCTGCTTCTCTTCGCAGTGACGATGCCTTGGAACTCGCCATCATGCCCAAGGACGAGGACATCCTCCAGCTGGTGAGCCTTGTGCTGCTGAGCTCGCCTTGGCGTGGGACCGGGCGAGCTCCCTGCCCGAGCTCCCTCCATACAGCCCTCGCCTTTATCAGTGGGTGGGAGCCGAGCCAGAGCGCCGGGCTCAGCCGTGATGGGCTGGGGGCATTCTTCAGCAGCCAGGCTGGGCCCTGCAGCTCTCAGGGTACCAGCCTGGGCCTCTGACCAGACGGCAGCCCAGGGGGATGTGGGCAACTTGGCAGGAGACCTTAAACCTGCCCCTCAGTCACCTTCAGGTAGCAGCTCCCGGCATGCAGTACTCCTCTGGGCCCCCCGCTGCATGCTGGGACTTGTAGGCTCCACCGGGACTTGCCTGGCTGTGAAAAGCAAAGGGGCGTGTGCCGTGCAGCCAGAGCCGTCCTGTCCATAGGACCCTTTGGTGCCGCTGCCCAAGGCCCCATGCTTTGGGGACTCTGCGGTGGCTGCCCTAAGCATGCAGTGGATGGGACCCACAGGGCCCAGAGTGGGCAGGAGGGTTACTTGGAGGAGGGGAGTGCGGGTGGCACAGGGCAGCAGTAGAGGTCGGCCCCCCTGCCAACACTCATGAGGGCATCAGGAGCTGGAGTGGCCCGTCGGCCTGCTCCGCGCTGCCGCCTGTCCCCCAGCCTGCCGCACCCGCTGCAGCGCGAGAAGCAGAGTGCCCCAGGGTGCTCTGGTTCCCGCTGCCCCTGGGGGTGAGGTGGGGCAGGCCGCAGGGTCCCTCTGGCTCCTGCTGCTGCGGTGGGTGGCCGGGGGCCCTACCAGAGTTCCTGCTAATTTTTTCCATCCCTGGGCGGAATAAATCTTATTACGTGCGCTGAGACGTGTGCAGCCCCAATAGCAACACACGCTGTTGTGCTCGGGGGAGGGGGCTTTGGGCAAGGGGTGCAAAGGGGGCAGGAGATCATGGGAAGGAGCAAGGTGGTGTGTGGCCTCCGGTGGGGGGCAGGGTTTGCTCTGGGCCCCTCACCCCTAGGGATGGCCCTGCCGGCAGAGGTAGCTTTTCGGGCTGCATGCTGACTCAGCCCCGCTTAACCCTTCGCTTGCTGGCATTCTGCCAGGCACACATCCTGCCCAGGAGGCTGTGCGTGGCCTGCAGGGGGCTGGCGGGACAGTGGGAGGCAGGCTGCCTTCTCCAAGGCTGATTGCAGGGGGAGCAAAGCCAGCGGCAGGGCCCTGAGCCGGGTTAGCAGCGGCCGTTGGTGCACGTGGTATGAGCTGTGGTATTTACCGTCCCTTGTGCCTGAGCCCCTGCCTCGACGGGGAGTAAGGCTGGGCCTTAGGGGTCCCTTTAAGAGCAGCCCAACCAGATCTCACTTACTCGGGGCCTGATGCAGCAGGTGGCTGGAGCTGCCATCAAGGCGGGTGTGTTCTGAATTCCAGGCTGGCTGCAGGCAGGGCTGGGTTCTGCCAGCTCTCAATGCGGCTGCTCCGTTCACCTGGTCGTCTCCTGCCCAGCCACCTCCTTGTGCTGCAGCAGCAGCAGACGTCGCCCGCGCGGGGAAAGATGGAACGAGGCAGGAGTGTCTGAGGAAGGGGCCAGCGTGCGAGGCGGGAGGTGGATTAAAGTCCGCCCTGGTTAGCAGTGGTGCTGGGCTGGGGTTTGTTGACGTGAGGTGGCAACTGGGGGAGAGGCTGGAGGTCGGGCCAGCCGAGATCAGCCCGCAGAGAAGAGGCACACGCCTAGCTGGGCAGGGGAGCAGGCATGGGGGCAGCCGGCCTAGGGATGTGGTGTCTTCACTGTTGCCCTAAGTGCCTCCATGAAGATCGGGGCCATTCCTGGCTGACACCCTCGAGTGCTGCCTGCGGGGGCTCTGCAATGTTCCCCAGAAGCTGAGCACCTGGATGAGATTCAGGTGCCAGCCAGCTGATTGGCATTGCCAGTGCCTCAGCCCCACGGGGTGACATCCATCCCCTCAGTACCAGCAGTGAAGCCCAGGGCTTACAAACCCGCTTACTCCAGGGCATACTCAACAGCTAGCAGCGGGAGGTCAGGAAGGAGCGGCTGGGCTCCCTGGGCAAGCGAGAGGGTTTAGTGCCAGCGTCCCTGTCTTTGTGGTTACCTGTATCCCGCTGGGCCCCGGAGTGCCGGTGTTTGGAACCAGGGCTGTGTTGTGTGTCTGCCCTTCTGGGTGTGTGCGACGGCCCCAGGCAGGGCAGGCCCAGGGCCTGCGAAGGCAGCCAGGTGCCAAGGGCCAGCTTGGTTTCTGGCTCAGATTCCAAAGGAATTTTTGTGTGGGTTTCCCCGTCCCGGAGCCGGGGCTGGGGGTGTGGCCATTCCTGCGGTGTGCAGCTCGGCCAGCCAATGGCAGGAGCTCCCCACAGTGCGGGGCGGGGGTGGCTCCCTCCCGCCTTGGGACGTCCCAGCTGCAAACCCCCGAATAGCTTCAAAGGGAAAATTGAGCAGGAGGAAGCGTTCGCCTGGGCCGGGGCGGTGCCCAGGGAGAGGCCTGTGGAGCCAGAAGGCAGACGCTTGAGGGAGGGAGGTGGACTGTCAGTCTGTCCCGCCGGTGCTGCCGTGCATGGGAGCCTGGTAGTCGGTGGGTAGCTTGACTGTCTCACTGCGAGCGAGCCTGTCGATGAGGGTACAGCCTGTGCCTGCGGAGCACAGGGCCCTGTTGTGCCGGGCCTTGTATGAGCCTGGAACAGACCAGCCCCCACCTGGACGGCGTCCGTGGAGAGAGCTGCTGGCTGGAGCAGGTGAAAACGGGGCAGAGGGGGGCACGGGGGGGGGTCAGTCCGAGGAAGGACAGTCTGGGAAGGAAGCCCAGGCTCTGGCTGCCGCTCTGAGCGAGTGTGTGTCGGCGCTCAGCTCCGCTCCGCTCCTTTTTCGGATCAGAAAGAGCTGGTTTGACACTGCCTAGAAATGCAGCCTCCCCGAGAGCAGGGTTCCTGGGTGGTGAGGGGCTGGGAGCAGCTGGGGCCCTGCTGCCTCCACTGGCCTGAGGACGGCGCGAGAAGGCACACCCAGGGCGAGGGAGCTTGGGGGGCAAGGGGGGCTGTTTCCCTCCCCGCTATGTTGGAATGGGAGCTGCTGGTTCCAGGGCTTGGGCCATCCAGGGGTGGGGCTGGGAGGGCTCCCCTTTGAGAGCTGGTGTGTGGCTCTGCCGCTGGGAGCCGGGGCAGGAGTCCCCTCCAGTGTGGTAGCTTCCCCGGAAGCCCTGGCCGTCCGTGTCTGAGATCATGGTGCTCTCCCCTGGCTGGCACCCGTCTCTGACAGCACCTGGGCTCCTGAAGTCCACCGTGCAGTTTAGTCTGCAGCTGCGTTTTTGCTCCAGCCTTAGCCCTGCTGTGGTGTCAGGCTGCTGCGGCGCACCCCAGAGGCAACTGCATTCCCAGTTAGGCCCCACCTCGCCCGCATCCGGAGGCAAGATGCCTCCTTAGGTTTGTCATCTTCAGTCTTTGACCCTTTCGCTCTGGGAGCCAACTGCAGGCCCTGGGTTTAAAACACCGGACGCATAGGAAATCAGGCCACAGAAACGCCCCACCTCTGTGGGATAGACGGCGCAGGAACGAACCCTGGCAGAGAACTAGGGGCCAGCTGGACCATGCCACACCATCCTGCTGGGTTGCACCTGAGCTCGTGTTCCCCTGCACATCCGGCTGTGCTCACCGTGTCAGCCCAGAGGTCCTGGGTACTCCAGCCCCCTGGCAAGCCTAACTCTGCCGAGCTCTGTGCCGCTCGAAGGGTCGGAAGGAAAAGCCTGGCTCTGCCTCCAGCTCAGTGCGTCATGGAGGGAGCTGGAGGCCGCGTGAGCAGTGGGGAGCAGCTGGCGGCATGCGGAGTGTCTTAGTCACTTTCCAGCCCAGCAGAAAGCGCGTCTGGAAATGTGTTTGTAGTGGGCACAGCCGGGGAGGGTTCCAGCCGGCCCTTTCCCAGGCTGGGCCAGGCCCTGTAATGAGAGGGTCACCTGTGGTTTCAGGGGCATCAGCTCTAGCGACGACGGTTTCTCACCATGTGCGGAGGAGCCACGCCTGAAAATCAGCCTTAGCGGCATGCTTCGTTCCCTCCCGGCAGCACTGAGAGCTCCCTGGCCGGGGCCCCTGGCTCTGCCCTGCGTATGCGTTGGCTGCCCTGCCTTAGAAGTGGGAGGAGCGCTGCCCTGCTGGAGGGGTGTGCCCAGCGGTGGCACCACAGCCGTGGCAGAGCTTGGTCTGCAGTGCATCCTGCTGCCGGCCTCACCTCCCTCGTGCGCGTGAGACTTGATCTGCGTCAGGCCCAGCGGTGCCGTCCTGGCTGGGCTCGTGAACTCATCCCTGGCAGGACGGCGCGTGGTCCAGCAGCCTTGGTCTCCGCCCCTTTCATGCCCTCTGAGCAGGGGTCTGGGCCATCCCTGGAGGCAATGGAGCAGAGCGCCCTGCTGCTGGCCGGCTCGGACGAGTGTCCCTGGCTGCCGGAGCCGCTCCACAGGCTAGTTGTCAGTCAGGCGCTCAGAATCGGTCCTGTCCTGCCTCAGTTGTCCCGTGTGGGCTTGGCTGCCCCATGGTCCCCACCTTGTGTGCTGCCCGGCTGCTGGGAACCTGAGCTGAGTTGATAGGTGACGGGCCGGGGCTGGGTGTTGGGCACGGTGATGCCAGGATCCCGTCACAGAATCACAGGGCTGGAAGGGACCTCGGGGTCATCTAGTCCAGCACCGTGCTTCCAACTCTAACTCCTCCCCTCTCCTCTCCTCTCCAGGCCTATTCGCAGGACGCCTACTTGAAGGGCAATGAGCCCTACTCCGGAGGAGCCCAGAGCATCCCAGAGCCACCCCCTGTCTGCTACCCGCGGAAGACCTACCCCTTCCAGGCCTGGGCTCCCAGCCAGGAGGAGATGGTAGCAGAGCCTTTGCGGGGACAGCAGGCGGACGGCAGACCCTACCGGCCCACCTCTTCCAGCCCCGCTTCCCCGCTGCACAGCGCCTCGCTGGGTAGCCCCATGCCCAGCACCTGGAAGGAGGCCAGAAGTGAGTTCAGCAGCTCCCATTCCAGCCCGGCCCACCGCACAGAAGGGATCCAGTGTGGAACGAGCCAGCCACGGCCCCTGCCCGTCCCGCGGCCGCTCCCAGGCCCCGGCTCCTTCTCGCGGGTCTCTGCCAGCGGCTTCCAAAGTCCCCTGGCTTCGTCCTTGCCCGAGAGGTACGGCGTCCCGGCGGCTTCCTCTGTGACCACCCATGCCTGCTACCCCTGGTACCTCCCGGACCATCGGACTCACTGCGGCTTCCAGGATGGCCGGGAGGCGAGTGGACGCCCCTCCTGGGAGGGTCGGGGCGGCCCCAAGGCTGTTAGCCGGCTGGAGTGCCAGCAGGCGCTCTCCAACTGGCTGGCCTGCCAAGTGCCACGCCACCGCAGCTCCTCGGAGGAGCGGAGGTCCGCCATGCCGCCCCGGTACCGCAGCGTCTCTCAGGAGCGCCTGGGGGCTGCCCCGGCTGCCCGAGTCTGGCCCCACAGCGCCTCGCAAGACACCTTGCTCCCGCCCAGCCCTGAGAGCTGGGGCTACCGAGCCCGCTCCGACAACCACCTGGGGCGGTCCGGGCGCTCCCTGGAGACGCTGGAGCAGAGCGTGCTGCTGTCGTCCCACTCGGACAAGTGCCCCTGGCTGCCCGAGGCGCCCCACAAGCCGGGCCAGGGGCAGGCTGCCAGAGCTCCGCCCAGCCAGCCCAGGTCCTGCGCGCCCCCTCCAGAGCCGCCCCCGGCCCACGTGCAGAGACACCCGTCCCAGCCCAACCTGCAGAGCATGGATGAGGCGGGCTACGTGGGGTACCGGAGCTACAGTCCCTCCTTCCAGCGCCGGACGGGCCTGCTCCACGCCCTCTCCTTCAGGGACCCTGTCTTCGGTGGCCTTCCAGCCTTCAGTCTGTCGCAAAGGCCGGGGCCCCAGCCTGCACCGTGCTCAGCCAGGTCCCCAGCCCTGCCCAGCCCGGACCCTCCACCGGGCAGCGGGCCCGAGACCCCCCAGGACCAACGGCCCCTCAGCCAAGACAGCAGCGCCAGGGCCCCGGGGCCGGCCCCGCCTCAGCCCGAGGCAGAGGAGAGGAAGGGGGAGGTGGTGCTGAGGCAAAAGCCTCCCTCGGGCCGCAAAGCGCCAGCCCCCGCCCGGCAGATGGACTTTGTCTTCCCTGAGGGCGTGAAGGAAACGGACATTTGCGACCCGCCGCCCGTCTGCGAAGGGGACGACGCGGAGGCAGAGCCGGAGCCGGAGCAGCCGGCCCAGCGCGTGGCACCATTGGCGGTGCCGGAGGATTCCCTGGCGTCCATTCCGTTTATAGGTGAGGGGGGTGGGAATGCCAGGCCGAGGACGGGGCGGTGTGTGTGTGGCGGGGGGGAGGTTCCTCAGCCCCTGGGCTGGGCCGGGCTCACGGCCAGCAGTTCCTCCCCGGCGCTTCACCAGCCCCGCAGCCGGGGAGCAGCTCCCCTCGGGACGCGGCAGGCGGCTCTCGCTGGTAACGGCACGGTGCCCCCCGGGGTCTGCCCTGCAGAGCGGCCAGGGCAAGCTCCAGTAAAGGTCCCCCCCGGCAGCTGCAGCACATCCTGCCTTTCGACTGGGGGGTCGCTGGTTCAATCCTGGCGGCTGGTGCGTGGGATAGCAGGGCAGGCGTGGACAGTCAGTGTCACCCTGGGCCGCAAGGGTGCTTGGGGACCCTGGCGCCGCCTGGGCTGGGTAGGAGAAGTGACTGCCTGGCAGCAGGCAGTGACGGGACCCTTCCTGCCGCCCCCCAGCTGTGCTAGGTGGTCCCAGAGATCGGGGAGGAAGCGGTGGGGCTGAGGAGCAGTGTTCCCTGTCAGCTGAGTGCTTGGGCGGCCGCCTGGGAGAGATTCAGGGGCCACCCCGTGGTTAGCAGCGCACCCCCAGCAGCCTGTGTTTGTACTCGTGGTGCACCTCCGCACCTGCCTCGGTGCACAGAACAAAATTTTTTCTGCCCAGGGATGGAAGAAGTCCCCACGGGGCGGGAAAAGGTTGGCGGGAACATGGCCACCCCCAGGGCAGACGCAGGTGGCTCCCAGCTGGTCAGCAGAGCGCCCACGGCCGCCCGGCTGCGCTCCGACAGGTGGTGTGCAGGGCTCAGGGCGCATCACAGCACTGCTGCCTTGGGAGGGAAACCACGCGGGGGAACATTGCTGAGGGAGGCTGGTGGGGGTCAGGCTGGAGAATACAGGAGGGCCAAGGCCCTGCCGCCCTGCTCCTGGGCTAGCGGTAGCCCGTTGTGGCTGTCGTAAGAAGAGCCACTGGGTTCATCCAGGCAAGTGTCCTGTCTGCCCGCAGTGAACAGAACAGGGAGTCATCGAGCGACCCCGCCCATCGCCCATTCCCGGCTCCTGACAAACCGAGACCAGGGACACCTCCCTGCCCAGCCTGGCTAACAGCCACTGATGGAGCCAAATGTACATATATGGAGCTCCGCGTCTCAGAGAGCTGGAAGGGACTCAGGAGGTTACCGAGTCCAGTCCCCTGCCCTACCGGCCGGACCCAGCACCAGCCCCTTTTTGTTCTTAAAATCTTCTTCCCTCAGATCACTAACTGGCCCCTCAAGGACTGAGCTCCCTACCCCAGGTTTAGCAGGCCAGTGCTCGAGCGACCGAGCTGTCCCTCCCCCTGTGCACCATGCATTTATCTAGCTCCTTTTTGAACCCTGATAGAGTCCTGGCCACCCAGGCATTGCGGTCGGGCCCGAAGCAGAGCCTGTCCCAGCACGCAGCGAAGCCCAGGCGTGCAGGGTGAGGAGGCATCCAGCTTGGCGGGGGTAGGGGTCCCCCACCCATCTGGCGGAGAAGGGGCCTGGGAGACCCAGGAAGGAGCCTCCTGGTCGCCGGGCTGGCCATTAGCTGTGGTGCCGTCCTGGCTGCAGCATATCCCAGCAGAGCTGGGTGCAGCAGGGAGCCTGGGACCGTCCCCCAACGTGCCTAATGGCTGCTGGCGGCTCTGACGGCTGAGCTGCCCGTCCATGGCTGCAGGATGCGACGTACCCGGGAGCACCCAGCCCCAGAGCCGTGCTGCCAGAGCTGCTTGGCAGGATCTGGCCTTATTCGTTGCCCACAAAAGGTGCCATAGGGCAACCCCTGAGGCCGACTTCCACCCCAGGTCCAGGAGAGGGCTGGGTGCTGCCCCGGCCGCGCCACTCCCTTACCACGGGGGGTGACGCAACCCTGGGCTGAGACCCCACAACTCGCTCCAGCAGCTGCCCAGTGGTGCCAGTGAAAGGCCAGAGGTTCTGGTTCCTTGTGCCACCCAATCCCTCGGCTTGGCACTGGGAGGGGCCCACCCCGGGGATCGCCACCCTGCAAATGCCTTCTCGCCTGGGCAGGGCCAGGATGTGGTTAGCGAGGCTGTTGCAGGCTCCCCACCTGCCCAGCGCTGGCCTGGCTGCCCCAGAGGGCTTCTCTCCGGTGGCAGAAAGCCTTGGCGAGGCCCAGGCACCAGCCGATTGCAGGGGAGCAGAGACCAGCTCTGCAGCCTGACACTGGGGGACAGGTGACTGCTGGGCTCCACGGGGAGGCATCTTCCCCTCTTCCACCCCCGCGCAGCCTGAGCTGCTTTTCTGCTCTTCCTGGTCCTTTGGCACATCACAAAGAGGGGGCCCTGCTTGCCCGGCATTCCCCTTTCCATGCTTGCCAGGAGCGGGCTCCTGCTGGGCCCCATCGGCAGAGCCAGAGGTGGGTCTGGCAGTCAGAACCCAGCTGAGAGTGGTGCAGAGCCGGCCCCAAGGAGCTGCCCAGGCAGCGGGCAGGGAAGCACAGAGACCTGGCTGGGGTCTCCCAGCAGCCTCTGACTCCTTGAGTCCCTGCTGGTGGGCAGTCCTGGCCCTGCCCGCCTCTCTCTGCTCCCCGGGTGCCGCGCTGCCCTGTCCCGCCGATGGCGTCTTCGGGGGACGTCACGGCCTTCCTCCCCGGCACGCTGTCTCCCCTGCCCCGGGGAAGCCGCAGCACAATGGAAGCCTTGCCGCGCTGCCCACGGTGTGCCCGGGCTGGTACTGTGGGACCCTTGTTCTCCACGCCTGCCTCACAAGCCAGGCTATTGTCTGGTCCCCTGGCCACCTTGCCTGGGGGAGTGATGGGACACGGCACACCGCCTGCCTGGTCGGCAGCAGAGCAGGTGCATCGAGGCAGGCGGGGGGGGCCGTCCCCTCCTCTCTCTGCATGCACCCCCTTCCCACCCCAGTAACGAACATCCGTGTACCTAGAACGAGCCTTGTCTCAGGGGTAGCAGCGCTGCCCTGGTCGCTGCAGGCCAGGGGTTGAGGGACAGAGCCAGGGCAGTGGGGTTCCTCGCAGACAGAGGATGGGGCCAGTGTGTCTTTTGGTTTCTTTTCCATCCATGTGCGGAATAAATTTTGTTGTGCACACCAAGGCGTGTGCGGATGTGCACCACCAATAGAAACACAGGCTGCTGGCTGTGGGCGCTCCGCTAACCAGCTGGGCGGCTGTCCCAACGCTCAGCTTCCAGGGAACGCTGGGCAGGGCGGGTTTCTCTTGCACTGGGGTGATGTGAGATGACCAGTCTCCTTGGGGAGGCAGCCCTAGGCTGGGAGTGGAGGGGCGAAGAGGGGACTGAGGATGAAGCAAGAGTTGCAAAAGCCTCTCGCACACCCGCTGCCTCAGGCTGTGGGTGGCCACCCTGGGCGCTGGCCCCACCCTGGGAAGGCCCCCGGAGAGGGTCTGGCAGCCACGTGTTCCCAGGTGCCCTCGTCCTGGGCTCCCTGCGGGGTCGCTGGTGGCACGGTTCCAGCCTCTCGCAGCAGGTGGCGCTGGGCGGGAGGGCAGCTCCCTTCTGTCCTTTGCCTTCTGTGGGTTCACGGCCCTGTTCTTCCAGATGAGCCGACGAGCCCCAGCATCGACCTGAAGGCAAAGCACATCCCCGCCTCCTCCGTCGTCTCCAGCGCCATGAGCTCTGCCCCCGCCATCGCTGCCAGTCCTGCCTCGCCTTCCTTCTCCTTCCCCGTCGGCCGCCATTACTCCCAGGACTGCAGTAAGTACCTGCTGGGCCGGGCTGGTCGGGACCCGGGAGCTGCAGGAGTCCCAGCAGAGGTCTCGGGGCCGGGAACTGGGCAGTGCTCCAGGGTGGAGAGCGGCCTGGGGGGAACGGCCCCTCTCCTCCGGGGAGGACACGTTGTGTGGAGGGAACTTGGGAAGGGATGGGCAGGGTGAATCTGGGGGGAGCTCTCTGGGTTCTGCTGGGCTGTGGGGCGGCCTCCCTCAGCGGCATCCCCCGCACGAAGCTTCGTCTTTGCAGCCCCGACAGTGCTGCTGAGGGGAGCTGGGCTGGGTGAGCCAGGGAGGGACCTTGCTCCCCGGGGAGCGAGAGTGCACCCCTCAGGGGGATTCTCAGGGCCAGGGGAAGGTGCTTGTCGCTGCCTCCCCGAGGAGCTACACGTCTGCAGATCCTGCGTCCCTGGTGCACGACCTCCTGCCAGCTCCTGCCCCCCGCGGCCCGACTGCATCACCTCCTGGGGCACAAATGGGGCTTCCCCGAACACGGACCTTGCAGCTTCAGTGGGAGGAGGGAATCAGAGCCTCAGCATCAAACTGGGGTGGCTCCATTGGTCCAGCTGGAGGGACTCCGGCCTGACCCGGGTGCGAGCGGGAGCAGGATTAGGCCCGAAGTGCATCTGTGGGCCATCTATAACCCACGGCGGGAGAGCCCGGCTGTGCCATCCCAGCGCGGCGCGTCCCCAGCCGTCGGCCTGAGCTGCCAAGCAGGGCGGGCCCAGAGCTGCATGCTGGGTGAGGTGCACGCGGTCTCCTGGTGGGCCTCGCTTGCTCACACATACCTGCTGAGAGGTGAAGCGACTTGTTTAAAGTCATGCAGCAAACCTGCGGCAGAGCCCGGACTGCCAGTCCCCAGGCTCTACCCCTTAGCCTTGTTTCGTCCCAGAGATGGGAAGAGCACCCTGCTCCTTCCTGTGGTAACCGGCTGCTCCCAGGCTGGGGCATCTCTCCTGCCGGGCATCCGTGGCCTTCCCAGTTTGCTGAGTGCCCTTTCCTCTCTCCAGGCAGCATCAAAAGCAGCCGCCGATCCTCCTACCTCCTGGCCATAACGACGGAGCGCTCCAAGTCGTGTGACGATGGGCTGAACACCTTTCGTGATGAGGGGAAGCTGCTCAGGTAGGGGTGACCCCTTTCCGCCCCACTGCACACCAGCCTGGGCAGCTCTTCTCTCCCTGGGGGGCAGTCCCGCCTGAGCACAGGGCAGGGTGTGCGCCCGTCTGCTGCTGGTGGGCGTTCTCGGACAGGAGAGTTCAGTGCCACGTGTCACGGCGCTGGGGGGCAGCCCAGGCCCTGCTCCACAGGTGTGACTCTCACTCAGGAGGGTGATCAGGTGACGGGGACACAGCGTAGAACAGACTTGTTGGCACAGAAATTAGACACTGTCAGTACCATCCGTCTTGGGGAGAGGGGCCCAGAGGGGTCCCTGAGCCAGGCCCTGGCCCCCCTTCCTCTCTCTCCAGCCAGACCAGACTGCCCCGCCCCCCGGCCCAGTTCCAATTCAAACCAGCCAGGCCCCTCCTCCCGCCTTTGTCCTGTTTCCAGGGGAAGAAAGGGGTCACCTGGGTGCCTGGGTTACAAAGAGACAGGAGGGCCATTGCCTACGTGTGAGAAGTCATCACACTGAAACACCCATTATCCCTATGCCCTGATGCTGTCCCGTCCCTAGGGAAACTGAGGCACCCACCTCAGGTTACTACAGGGCATCAGGAATCACATGCAACTGAACCAGGGGAATAAAAATCTCACACCGCAGGAAGTGCAGCTCTTGGATTTGATAGGCAGCAGCGTGATCCGGGAGGGCCTGGGATTGGGGGCAGAACCAGGCCCAGCCCGGGCATGAGGCTCTAGACCGGCTCTTATTGATGAGGGGTTCTCATTCCCAGAATCCTTTGTGCTCTCTCGCTGCTACGCGCTTCCCACAGTGCACCATTGTTCATGGCCTGGCTTAGGGGTTGGCCCTGGGGAGCTGGGGGGTTGCAGCTGTCTGTTCACACCCTTGCTGGCCCCCTGCCGACAAGTCCCAGGCCAGCCTTTGCACTTCTGAAAACCAGGCCCTTAAGTGACTCCGCCAAGGCTGCACAAGGAGTAAGCAGCAGAGCTGGGATTAGACCCTGGGACCCTGTGGTTTCTGCTGGGCCATGCTGGCGCAGCGCAGGCCTGGCGGGATGTGCGAGCAGGAGCCATCCAGAGCGGCCCTTGCCTTTGCTGTTGCCCTGGCTGATCTCCTGGGGAGGATGAATCAGAAGCTCTCACAGAGCACAGTTTGCCTCTGTGGCTCTCAAGCGCCCCCAGGCCAGAGCCTTCTCCTGGCCTGCCAGCGACTCCCACACCTGGATCAGCAGAGTTTTCCCGGCCACCGTGAGGAGGGCCTGGGCGCGATGGGCAGTGTTCCCTGGAAGCTGAGAATCTGGGGGCTGCCCAGCTGATTGGCAGGGCGCCCACAGCTGGCAGCCTGCGTTTCTGTGGGTGGTGCACATCCACACATGCCTCGGTGCACGGAACAAACTTTATTCTGCCTGTGACGGAAACGTGAGCGGGGACGCTGACGGGGTGGGGGGCTGTTCTCGAAACCTCCCTGCGCTCAGCACCGCTCGCCACCTCCTGCTCTGTGCTCATGGGTGGCGTTTCTCTTGCAGGAGGATCCCGAGCCGGGTGCCCAGTCTGCGCATGCTCAGGAGCTTCTTCACAGACGGGGTAGGTGCTCGCCGAGAGGAAAGAGAGGTGGGGGGTCCCTGTGCCACTGCCGTGGCTCCCGCCGAGGCTGTGCTGGTCCTGTGCACTCCCCGCCACGGGGATGCCACCAACGGGGCCTGTGTGCAGGGAGCAGGGGCTTTTCTGCCTCCGGCCAGTGCCCATTTCTGTCCTGCCCGTCCGTGGTACGCACAGCTGGGCTCTGCTGCCCTTACACCAGGTGCCCCTGTTGGAGGGAACCTGCTGCTTTGTGCTCTGTCTCCGCCCAGCCCTGAGTCACAGGCAATGCCCGGGATCAACTGCACAGGCGGGTGTAAAACAGGCCAAACCCCACTGACGTCTGTGGAGTGCTCCCGGCTGCTTCCAGCCTAGTTTGGCCTGGTGGGTCTGCTTCACGCTCTGCCTCAGCTGATGCTCAGCAACGGGCTCTGGCCCACACACTGCATTTCCCTGCCCTGGGCAGAGCCGTGCACAGTGCTGCCGTTCGCACGCGGGCGCGTTTGATGCCCACTTGGCACAGGGGTAAATGAGCTGTAGGGCAGTGGGCCATCTGCTGCCCCTCCCCACCCGGCTCCCGTTTCCACCAGAGCGACCTGCAGGGATACGTCTGCCACCTTCTCTAGGCTGCAGTTCACATCCTCGCTGTAAAACCCTCGTGCAGACGCGCCTCGCACCAGGGCAGCGTGACTCGCATCGGTGCCGGCCTGGTTTAAAGCCAGACTGAGTCAGTGCTGCTGGCCTCCTGCCAACCGTGTTTGCACGAGGGATTTGCTTGGAGGCAGCTGAGATCCTGCTGGAGACAAAGCCACGGCGTGTTTATGTAGTTAACACGCGGCTGGGCCGGGTAGAGCGGGGGCCTGGCCGCTCCCGGTAATGTCCCGTCCTGGGAGGGGCAGCAGGGCCAAGCTGGGGACACCCCTCAGCGCTCGACTGCCAGGGCCTCCACGCAGCACCTGCGAGGGCTGTGCACCCATCTCCCTTCTCCTCTCCCCCTGCAGTCCCTGGACAGCCTCGGGACGGCTGAAGACTCACGCTCCAAGAGGCACTCGACCTCCGACCTCTCGGACGTGATGTTCAGCGACGTGAGGAAAGAGGGCTGGCTCCACTACAAACCGATCCTCACCAAAAAGGGGAAGGTACGTGCTCCCTGCACAGGATCCCCTGGCCAGGGGGGAGCGCTGCGCGTGCCTGTATGTGGGAGACCTCCCCGCCCCCAGTGGGTCACGTGGTCCCCTGCGCCGCCGGAGGATCTCAAAGCACATAACCGCGAATGAACCGAGCCTCAGAACGCCCTTGTTAAGGCTGGCGGCGTTACGGGAAACTGAGGCCCGGACTGGCGCGCACCACACGGGGAGGCAGCCGCCGAGCCAGGACCGGAACCCAGGAGTCCTGCCCACGGGAGCCCGCAGGCCGGGGGTCAGAGCAGGCCGGGCTGTGCTGGGAAAGGCGGCTGGGCGCTCTGCTCCGCGGGGAGCTGCCGGCCGCGTGCACGGATGGGGCACGAGCGGCAGCGCCCACGGCTCTAGCCCAGGCGACCGGCGCTCACGGCCGTTCTTCTCGCCCTTCAGAAAGTCGGCGGCGGCATCCGGCAGTGGAAGCGCGTCTTTGCCGTTCTCCGTGCGCACTCGCTGTACCTGTGCAAGGACAGGCGGGAGGCCGTGGCCTATGCGCCGCCCCCAGGTGAGGAGGAGCAGCCAATCAGCATCCGAGCGTGCCTGGTGGACATTTCCTACAGCGAGACCAAGAGGAAGCACGTCTTCCGGCTGACGACGGCTGACTTCTGTGAATATCTCTTTCAGGCAGAGGATCGGGATGACATGCTGGCCTGGATCAAAGTCGTCAGGGAGAATGGCAAGGCCGAGGGCGAGGTGAGAGCCAGAATGGGGTGCTGGCTCCTGCCAGGCCCCTGGCTCTCCGCAGATGCCCCGGCCCTAACTGCTTTGGTTCTCTCCAGCTTTTTGTCTACAGCGGGGCTTGGCCAAGCGTGGCCCCTGGTGGACGTGACCCCACTTGCCCTCTTCTGGAGGGAGGAGCAGTGACTAGTGGGACTCCAAGTCCCAGCATGCCACACTCTGCCTTGCTCTGGGACTCCAAGTCCCAGCATGCCATGTTGTGCTTTGTGCTGATGGGCTCACTGGAACACCAATTCCCAGCATGCTGTGCTTCACCCAAGGAGACAGGCCTCTACTGTATGCTGGGAATTGTAGTCCACTGGGGCCTCACCGTGATCTCGAAGAAGAGGATGGGTCGGGCGCCTTCGTCTCATGCTGTTTGCAATAGCCCCTGGCCGGGCATGACCCGGGGGCTCTCTTCCCAGCATCCCTCAGTGCCGTCCCCCAGCCCAGGGCTCGTGCCCCCTTCCGACGCTTCACACTCCTTTCTCCCAACACCTGGCGCCTGGGGTCTTGCAGGGGCTGAGGAGGAGGCAGCTCAGCAGAGGACAGGGCCAGGGCGAAAGGCAGCCCCGGGGCGAGGCGGGGGAAGAAAGGAGCTAGGCCTGGCAGGTAGCTGAGCAGCCACATCCCTGCCCTGGAGAGACCCGAGCCCTGGCACTCGGCTGTCCCTGGGGTGCCCTGCTCCCAGCAGCGGGCTGGCGTGTTCACTAGCTTAGGGCGACCCCTGCTGGCGCGCAGAGGGATTGCCACTGGAATTTGCCGGGGTTCCCGCAGGAGTGTCCCTCTCTGTGTAGGGCAGCCCAGCCCCGCTCTAGGGCTGTGCCCACAGTGCCCTCCGAGCAGCCTGGCAGCGCCAGGAAAGCGCCTGCTCCGTCCCCGGGGCACAGGCACAGAGCTGACTGCAGTTTGGGCTGTGGGACGGGGAGGGGAGACACTCCGTCCTGCCAGCTTGGCGTGGGCCACACAATCGGCCTCTCGGCTTTTGGAAGACGTTAGCTGGGAGTTTGTTTTAACTAAGTGGAGAGCAGAGCCCAGGGCAGGGCACTGCAGGGGTGGGAGCTGCCCTAGTTCTGTACCCAGCGCAGGGCACTGCAGGGGTGGGAGCTGCCCTAGTTCTGTACCCAGCGCAGGGCACTGCAGGGGTGGGAGCTGCCCTAGATCTGTACCCAGCGCAGGGCACTGCAGGGGTGGGAGCTGCCCTAGTTCTGTACCCAGCGCAGGGCACTGCAGGGGTGGGAGCTGCCCTAGTTCTGTACCCAGCGCAGGGCACTGCAGGGGTGGGAGCTGCCCTAGTTCTGTACCCAGCGCAGGGCACTGCAGGAGTGGGAACTACCCTAGTTCTGTACCCAGTGCAGGGCACTGCAGGGGTGGGAGCTGCCCTAGTTCTGTACCCAGCGCAGGGCACTGCAGGAGTGGGAACTACCCTAGATCCAGGCCCAATGCAGGGCACTGCGGGGGGTGGGAACTGCCCTAGTTTTGTACCCAGCGCAGGGCACTGCAGGAGTGGGAGCTGCCCTAGATCTGTACCCAGCGCAGGGCACTGCAGGGGTGGGTGCTGCCCTAGATCCCTGCCCAGCGCAGGGCACTGCAGGGGTGGGAGCTACCCTAGATCTGTACCCAGCGCAGGGCACTGCAGGGGTGGGTGCTGCCCTAGATCTGTACCCAGCGCAGGGCACTGCAGGGGTGGGTGCTGCCCTAGATCCCTGCCCAGCGCAGGGCACTGCAGGGGTGGGTGCTGCCCTAGATCCCTGCCCAGCGCAGGGCACTGCAGGGGTGGGAGCTACCCTAGATCCATGCCCAGCGCAGGGCACTGCAGGGGTGGGAGCTACCCTAGATCAGTACCCAGCGCAGGGCACTGCAGGGGTGGGTGCTGCCCTAGATCTGTACCCAGCGCAGGGCACTGCAGGGGTGGGTGCTGCCCTAGATCCCTGCCCAGCGCAGGGCACTGCAGGGGTGGGTGCTGCCCTAGGTCCCTGCCCAGCGCAGGGCACTGCAGGGGTGGGAGCTACCCTAGATCCATGCTCATCACAGCCTGCCACTCGGGGGCTGACTTTACTTAGGCTTCCTGGAGGATCCTGCCCAGCGTGGAGCATCCTGGAGTTCTCTACGGAGGCATGGATGGAGTAGGGGTGGAGTTCTGGGGGCTCAGAAGCCCATCCTGACCCAGCCCCCCAAGCAGGGCCAGTGGCGCAGATGGCGTCTCCAGGCTGAGCTGTGCCACCTCGGGGCTGGGTGCTCGCCTCAGGGGAGAAGTGGGCTCAGGATGAGCTGATGGCAGCCGGAGGGATTGGCACTCAGGGAAAGGTGCTGCTTGGTGCAGAAACCCAGCCTTGGCCGAGCAGTTGCCTGGGTCGCAGCTTTGTCCCCCCACATCTAACCTGCCCACTTTGGGCAGCCTGGTCTCTGGGCCCCTGAACCCTCCCAAGCCAGGGTTGGGAGCAAGGTGCCACCAGCAGGGACAATCACTCCTGCTGCTCTGCTGGGCATCCCACGCACGGCATGGTGGGACCATGTGCCTGGCCCTGTGGGGCTGCTGGTGCCCCATGGGCTGAGGTTTCAGTCTGGGAGCATCCCTCTGCTCTAGATCTGTGCTTTCAGCCCTGCCTGGTCCCAGGTGCTACAGGGAGACTGGGGGGTTCTCGCCTGCCGGGGGTCAGAGCTGCCCATCAGGAGGACAAAATCCTGCAGCCTGCCACCCCTGGGGCTGCTGAGCCCCCCCGCCTGGCTCCCTCACTGGGCGGGGCCTGGCTCATGGCAGAGACGGCGCTTGCTTGAGCTCCGGCGGCTGACGTGATGCTTCCCCCTCCCTCTTGTCTTTGTGCCGCTCCAGGACCCTGGGTTTGCCAGCCAAGCACTTATCAACAAGAAGCTAAACAACTACCGGAGAGTGAGGTGAGGGGCTACCCTAGATCTGTACCCAGCACAGGGCACTGCAGGAGTGGGAACTACCCTAGATCCAGGCCCAGCGCAGGGCACGCCTGCACGCCTGCTCTGCTCTGGGGGAGCAGGTCCCAATGGTTAGGGCGCTACCTTGCGAAAGGAGAGGCCTGTGTTCAGGTCCCTGCTCTGCCACAGATACCCTGCGTGGCCTTGGGCCAGTCACTTAGCCCCTCTGTGCCCTTGTGCTGGAGGGTGATCACCTGGGAGGGTGAATGCCTTCTGGTATGTCTGCACAAGCAAGTTACTTCGAAAGAACGGCTGCTTTGAAATCGTTTGGAAGTGACGCACAGCTTGCTTCGAAGCGGCTGAGGCTCACTGCAGGCGGGCTCGCGCCTCTTTGGGAATAAGCCGCGGTGTGCCCAGTGCCCTATTTCAAAATAGGCTCTGTGTGTGTGTGGACGCACCGTTGCGGAATGAGGGTTGCTTGTTCCTGGCCTTGCCTGTAGTGCAGGAGCGTTCTGGGCTAGTTCATTTGGGAATAACAGCTCCAGCATGAGCTGTTGTGGGATGTCTGTGCAGGGCTGGAGGGGGCAGGGAAATAGCACGGACAGGGCTAGGAAGGAGGCGAGGGGCTGCACTTGGGGGCCGGTGTGGTTAGAGCAGTGGGGACAGACAGGACTCCTGAGTTCCCGGGGGCAAGTGACTTAACTCCAGACCCGCCTCCTTCAAGCACACTGGGACCTTTGTAAGGGCCGAGCTTGGGCCTGGCCCGGCCGGAGAAGTGACTTCGCGCTGAGCGATGGGTGACTGGCTGCCGGCCCCGAGCACAGCCACTCTTCAGGCTGGATTAACCGGGACGGGTTCTAAGCCCCTGGTGACTGGGCTGAGTGCACCAGGCGTCCCCCTCGTGCAGCCACGGCGGGTTAAACTGGTGGGAGCGTTGCCTGGAGGGGCTGGGCCACCTGCTAGGGAGGGGTTTGTGGGGGCCTCAGGCTGGTCCTGGGCACAAGCCGGGACCCGGGATAAACTGTGCCTGGGATCCACTGCAGGTGTCCTGTAACATTTGGGCGCCAAGTGGTCTGTAACCCCCCCACCGCGCACACTGGGTGTGCCCTGGGAGGGGGAGGGGCCCCCCTGCTGTGCAAAGCCCTGGGGGTAAGGTGCAGCTCCCACAGGAGCTAATTTGCATAGTGACTCCCAGGATGCCTTGCGCTGCAGCTTTGTGATCCGAGGTGGGGGTGAGAGCCCGGGGCCAGGAGCAGCAACCGCCAGGTGCGCGAGGCTGAGATTCACACACCTCATAGAGCTGGAAAGGACCTTGGGAGGTCGAGTCCAGTCCCCTGCCCTCTTGGCAGGACCAAGCACCAGCCCTTCTTTGATCTATTTGCCACCAGCCCCCAAGGGGCCCCTCAGGGGCTGAACTCACAACCCCGGGTTTAGCAGGCCAGTGTTCAGACCACTGAGGCTGACCCCCCTCCGTTCTCTCTGCAGCCCCTCTGGAACCAAACCAGACTCCTCCCCCAAGGCCTCGCGTGGGCTGGGGCTCAAAGCCGACTTCCTGAAGCAGACGGGCACCGGGGCCCCCCGCTCCCCAAGGCAGGAGGCGGCTGCGACGAAAGGTACCCGGGGAGCAGCGCAGGGGAGCGTCTGCCTTGGCACGCAGGGGGTGTGTGTCTGCGGGAGGCGGTGGGTCAGGGGACTGGGCCGGACACCCTGGACTCCAGCACCGGCCATCGGCAGCTCCACGCTCTGCTCCCCCTTCGTCATGCACGGCCGGCTGGGGCCCAGTGCCTGGCTGGGATCAGCTCAGGGACAAAGGGCAGCCAGGAGAGGGACCATCCCCGGAAGAGCTCGCGGGCACGGACGCCGACGTCGGTCTAAGGGACACGCCTGCGACTGGCCAGGCCGGTCTGGTCTGCGTGTGAGCCGGGTTCCTCGCCGTGTCCTGCCGTCTCTGCTTGGCTTGGAACTTCCACCCACCATGGTGGACACAGGCCTGGCCTCAGTTTCCTCTGCCTTTGTTGCTTCTCGGCTGGAGTCCAAGGAGATGTACGTGGGCACACGGGCGCCCGCTTCCCTGTGAGCTGAGCACTTGGGCGGCTGTCCAGGAGAGAAGCAGGTGCTGCCCAGCAGATTAGCAGAGTGCCACAGCCGGCAGCCTGTGTTCCTCCTGGTGGTGCACCTCCGCACACACCTCTGCGCACAACATTTATTCTGCACATGGATGGAAAAATGAGTGACGCTGGCTGGAACTGCTCAACTCCCCCATCATTCACCTCCGCTCCCACGCCAGCCCTTCCCCCCGCTTCCCCCCCAGTTCCCTGGCCCGAGGGAACGCTGGCTGATGGCACAGAGCTCTGCAGCATGTTCCGCAGCCCGGCAGGCTCCCCTGAGCACAGTGCGCCTGTCTGCTGGCTCCCCAGGGTGCTGCACGGCTGTCTGGATGACCTCTGCTGGCGGGGCCAGGCGGATGCACTGCAGGGAGCAGCTCAGCTTCGGGGCCGGTGCCCCTTTCTCGGGGCTGTGCACAGTGTTCCCTGGGCGCTCAGAGTTGTCATGAGATCTGACACTGTCTGCCCCCGCTGCTCAGCGTATCTCTAGGACCTGCCTCCTCTCCCCCTAGACCGGCGTTCCCTGTTAGCCAAGCACTTGGGCAGCTGCCCAGGAGAGCTTCGGAGGCTGCCCCTGACGGGCACAGCGCCCGTAGCCAGCGTACATTAGTGGTTCACGTCTGTGCAGGCCTTGGAGCATATAACAAAATTTATTCCGCCCATGGGTGGAAAGAAATCAGTGGGACCAATGACTTAGATCATAGCAATGGGGCTGAGCGTGTTAACGGCCCCAACGAACGCCCTACGGAAACAATGCCCTCTGGCAGACGTGTCACCCGCCTGGCGCTTGGACCCCGGAGAGCAGCATGAGAACCTGTCCGGAACAGCCCAGATCATCCAGGCCCAGGGTGTGTGTGTGTGTGTGTGTGTGTGTTGGGGGCGAAGGCTCTGGTGGGTGCTACGGGCGTGGGAATCATGGGGAGTTTATTCCCTTCCCCCCCTTTGGAGACTGACCTGGAGTTTGGTTCTAGATGACGGCGCCCCCCAGAAAGTCCCCTGGGGCATCAACCTCATGAAAAAGAACAAGAAATCTGCCCCGCGGGCCTTCGGCGTAAGGCTGGAGGACTGCCAGCCTGCCCCAGACAACAAGGTAGGTGCCAGGCAGGATCTGCCCCCTTGGAGCCACCACCTGGGCAGAGCAAGGGCACAGCACAGCCCCCTCTGAGAACCGGCTTATGGGTCAACTTCCCCCTCAGGGCCCTGGCACAGCCCTTGCACACCCCCGCAGGTCTGTGTGCTCAGCCTGGGGTCAGCTGTCCTGGCTGGGATCTCTTCGTACGACGAATGTGGAGTTCTCAGGCCAGGGCAGTCCCTGAGCCCCTGGTGCTGTCTCGGCCTCTCTGCCCGTATCCATGTTTCGTCCTTGCCCAGGTTCCTCCCGTCCCCACTGCTCCCAGCCCGGCTCTACTGCCAGGGCGAGACTGGGGGGAAAGGTGGCGCCAGCTGCCTGAGCTGCCTCTTGCCTGGCGCTGGGCTGGCAGCTGCAGCCCCCAGCCGTGCCCATCACTCACCTCCCCTCACATCTGGCAGCTGTTGCCAGCTGCGCCCGTCTCTGTGCCCCCCTCCCTGTCACCTCGGCTCCTTCAGCTGTGTGTGTGCCCCGCAGAACGTGCCCCTGATCGTGGAGGCCTGCTGCAAGGTGGTGGAGGACAAGGGCTTGGAGTACATGGGCATCTACCGGGTACCCGGGAACAACGCGGTGGTGTCCAGCCTGCAGGAGCAGCTCAACAAGGGCAGCACCGAGATCAACCTGCAGGACGAGGTGCGGCGCGGGCCAGAGCTGAGGCTCCCTGTGAGGGTTGGGGGGGACATGCCTCTCGGCGGGAGGGGCCCGTCCAGCCTGCCTGTGCTCCGTGCTCCTGGGGTAAGCAGGGGGCAGTCCTGGGCAGACCAGCGCTGTAGTGAGCGGGCGGGCGGGGTCGTGGCTCCGGCCAACTGCCTGGTTTGTCTGCCCGCTGAGCAGCCCCTGGGCCAGAGCCCAGCCCAATCCTGCCCCCTCCCTGGTGTGCCAGCGACCCCTAGAGGCCAGGTCGGGTAATCCCGCTGGCCCGGGGCTGTAACAACACCCCACAACACACAGCAGGTGCCCGCGCCCATGCCCGGCCTGAGAGTTACGCTGCCCTTGCTGGCTGCCCCGGAGGGGGCCCTGAGCCAGTCATTGCTGGTCGCTGCTCTCGGCGGGCCTGGCAGGGGGGCGGGTTGGCCTGATGCCAGCGGTGGGTCCCTGCGGGTCCGCCAGGCTCTGGGTTCTGTGGGCCCCCCAGCTCCGGCTGGGGGCCCCCTCCCGGCCTTCCTGCCTCAGGCAGCCTCCCTCTGAGCACCGTCTCTTCTCCCCGCACAGAGGTGGCAGGACCTGAACGTCATCAGCAGTTTGTTGAAATCCTTCTTCCGCAAGCTGCCAGAGCCCCTGTTCACAGACGGTGAGTCTGGGGCACGGCCCTGCCCCCAACACGCACAGCTGGGGGGGGCTGGAGCACACAGTTCCGGTGGGCACATGCACAGCTGGAGAACACACACACGCGTGCACGCGTCCGCAGTCGGAGATCACTGTCTCTCTCACGCAGGCAGATACGGTGGTTGTGCACACACAGCCGGTGGGGGACACACACACACACACCAGTCCAGAAATCTCACACCTGGACGGGCGGACGGACACACATGGACGCACGCGCCTGTGCAGTCAGAAATCTCTCTCACGTGTACACGTGCGCACGCAGCCGGAGAGCTCTTCACGCACGCACCGAGCTGGGCGGCCGGGTTGCCGATGTTTTCTCTTGCTCCCCACTTGGGGGCCCCGCTCTGTGCCCAAGTGCTGGTCACCGGCCTCCCCTCAGATCAGGGCTTGGAGCGTGGCTGGCTCTGGGGCGCGTCCCTGCTGCTTTCCGGTGATAACCACTCCTGCACGGGGGTCCCGCTGGGTCCTCCCCACACCCCCTGCTGGAGATGTTGTGTATTCTCCTCCCTCCTCCAGCCGGGGCAGGGGCGGTTGCAGGGCCCTGCTGTCCTGGGGCAGCCGGTGGCTACCAGCCCTCGTCCCACCGGTGCCCCCGTACGGAGCCCACCCCTCGGCTGCACGGCGGGGGGCTGGCTCCATGCAGGGCTATCCATAGGCGGATGCAGAATCTGCGGCTGTGTGGGGCAGCGCTGTGCCCTGGGCTGGCCGAGGGTGGTGTCCACTCAAGCAGCCCCAAAGCCTCCACCTCCCAGCCCCAGTGGCTGGATTCCCCAGCCCCTGCCCCCTTCTCTGACCAGCTCCTGGTTCCCCCAGCCTCCCTCCTCCCCTCCCAGCCCCAGCAGGTGGATCCCCCAGGGCCTTGCTCTGACAGCCCCTTGCTGCCGTGACCCCAGTGCCCTGCACCACCTGCCTGCACCTGTGGCCTCTATTCCTCAGCTCCTGCTCCGGCTACACTGCCCCCATCCGCCTGTTCCCCCACCAGCCTCCCCACCTCTTCCTGTCCTCCCAGCCCCCCAGCTGCTGCCACCGTGCCCCATGGCTGCCTGACCCCTTCATTGGCACACTGCACTGCCCCTGCGCAGCTCCCTGGTGCCCTGTGGCCATGCAGCAACCCCCACCCCAAAGCCATACACTGTCCCCCGCTGTCAGCGCATGATCCACGTGCTCTCTGCCGTCACCCACAGTCCCTCCCTGCCCCACGTCCTTCCCGACCTCCACAGCTCCCGCCTGTGCCCTCGCCCAGCGCTGCCCCTTTCCCACCCCTTGCCAGTGCCTCCAGCAGCGCGTCTGCCTGGGGCTTCACCCCCGGCCTGGCCCAGCGAGCTCTGTCCGGGTGGGCTCCCACGGGGCCGTGCCTGGCCGCGCCCTTGAACCCGCCCCTCTTTGCGGCTTTCAGATAAGTACAACGACTTCATCGAAGCCAACCGGATCGAAGATGCTAGCGAGAGGATGAAAACTTTGCGGAAACTGGTACGGCGCATGGCCGAAGCCTGTGTGATGCGGGGCCGGACCCCACCCTCCGGGGTGTGGGGAGCCCTCTGCAGGGCCCCCGCCACAGCCCCCAAGCAGGGCCGCCCTCTGAGCCCCCAAAGCTCCCGCCTGTTGCTGGGGGGCAGACACTGCTCTCAATCCAGGAGCGACTCCCCCTCCCGCCCTGCCCAGCCAAGCGCAGCCACACTGGGGGTCACACCCTGCCTTGCTCCTTCCTCTATCCCGGGAACGGGGAGGTGCAGGGGGAATGGAGGGGCGCATCCAGGTCAGGGCAGGCCCCAGCAGGTGTGATAGGGAGAGGGGTCCCCGTCTCTCCTGCTGGCTGGCCAGGTTCACGCTGCCTCTGCGCCCCCAGATCCGGGACCTGCCGGGACAGTACTACGAGACGCTCAAGTTCTTGGTGGGGCACCTGAAGACCATCGCGGACCACTCGGAGAAGAACAAGGTACTGTTGTCTCCTCCTGCCGGCAGGTGGGGTGAGTTTGGCCTCGTGCCCTGCTGGAGGACCCAGTGCATTGGTGAGCTTGGCTCCAGGGCCAGCGACCAGGCCAGGGGCCGACTGTGCCGTGATCTGTGTCCCAGGCCACAGCAGGGCTGGCGAGTGCCAGCCTAGAGCAGTCCCTGAGCAGCGCTGTGTTCTCCGCGGTGGGCTCGGAGCGTGCGTGTGCCTGCACCATTCCTGGAGCAGGCTCCCGGCACACAGGCTGCGTGCTTGCACGCAGAGGTGGAAGAAGTACCCAAAAGTGACGTACGTGAAAGTACAGCTGCTTGGGGCAGGGCTGTACTTAAGTACAGGTCAGCTCTGTCCCTCGGCAAAACTACTTGAGTAAAAGTACACACGCTGCTCAAGTACCCAGAAGTGAAAGCAGCCGCACTTCTCCTCAAGTAGCTTTTCCCCCTCTGCTCACTCGTATGCTCTGCTACCGCCTGGCACCGGACAGGTAGGCGCGAGCACCACCCCAGAGGTGTACCTGGGGTCTCCGATGGTCTCGCACAGAAAGCAGCCAGCTCCTCTTGCAGCTTGTGCTGCTGCTGTGACACTTCTGCTGGGGTCAAAGCTTGTGTGGGTGTGTCTCCCCACGCTGGGGCTCCTGTGCTGGAAGGAACTTGCTCAAGGTCACCAGGGAAGTCTGTGGCGGAGCAAGGACTTGCGCTCCCATGTCCCAGGCTAGGGCTCTGCGGGCTGGAAAGCAAATTAGAGAGGGAGGCAGTGGTTCCTAGTGGTTGGAGAGTGCAGCTGGGAGGCAGGGTGCCTGGGTTCTGTCCCTGGGTGTGCCAGTGTTGGCGTCTGCCTCAGTTTCCCCATCAGTAAGACAGGGATGATAACCCTAACCTACCTGTGCATGTGCCACGCAGTCCCGGGGCTGGGAGAAGGGCTGTGGGTTCCTTAGCTGACGGGTTAACCTGGGGGTGAGGCGAGTCGGTGGGCTGGTTGCGGTGAGGCCAATGGAGGGATGATGGGGGTTTGCCTGCCCTCCTGGCGGGGGAGCTTCCAGGCTAGGGACCGGCACAGTTTTATCTTTGGGCTCTGACAGCCCAGGGCCTGGGTGTGAGGCTGTCCTGGCCCCGAGGGAGCTGCAGATGCAGCCGGGCTCAGGCTGCAGCTCGGGGGGTGTGAGCACCCCCAGGGCAGGGCCTGGCTGCCAGGGCTGTAACCCCCCCGGCCCTGTTTGCAGATGCAGCCCCGGAACCTGGCGCTGGTCTTCGGTCCCACGCTGGTCCGCACGTCCGAGGACAACATGACGGACATGGTGACGCACATGCCCGACCGCTACAAAATCGTGGAGACCCTCATCCAGCATGTAGGTGACGGGTGGCCCCTCACTCAGCCCCCGGCGCCCTGCCCCCCCCCAGGCAGGATGATGGGCCCCCAGCGCCCTGCTCCCCACAAGCAGGATGATGGGTCCCTGGCGCCCTGCCCCCACACAGGCAGGATGATGGGCCCCTGGCGCCCTGCCCCCGCCAGGCAGGATGATGGGTCCCTGGCGCCCTGCTCCCCCCAGGCAGGACAGACCCCGGCGCCCTGCTGCCCCCAGGCAGGACAGGCCCTGGCGCCTGGCCCCCCTGCACTTTGCCCATCTTTCCCTTCAGTGCGGTACCTTCTGGCCGTGGGCCGGGGTTGGACTATTTCTGCCCAGTTGGGCTCTGCTGTGTTCTGCTCCCAGGGGCGAGGGGCATGTGGGTGTGTGGGGGTGACCCCCTGGGGCCGGGGGCCAGGCTAGAGCCATGTCACAGACTGAGACTCGGCTGTTCATATCTCCACCCTGGGGGAGTGGGCTGGTGGTGTGGGCGACACAGGAATGAACCTGGCAGCAGCTGGGCAGCCTGGAGCCGGTCACTGCCCACCCCCAGTGAGTGGATGATGCCAGCCCTGGTGGGGGGGCACGGGGCATGTAGCGGCACGGGGGAGGGGCCCGGTGCAGAAAGCCCAGCGTCTTCCTCCTGCTGCGCCTCGAATCTCACCCCGCTCCTTGTTCCCGCAGTCGGACTGGTTCTTCAGCGACAAGGAGGACAAGGGGGAGAAGGTGAGTCCCAGGTGGGCTGGGGATGTGCAGAGGGGGGTTGGCCACCGGCGAGCCCCACCCGTGGGAGAGCTGCCGGCTGCCGGGGATAGCCCTGAACTCCTCACAACAGCCTCTGCCGGAGGACATGCTGGGGCAGCCTCTCTCCTGCCCTGGAGCCCCTCACGAGGGCAGACGAGTTCCCTGCGGGTCACCAGCCCCTCCTCTGCCCGAGGCCGGGACACGGGGCCCTTCTGGGGATGGGGCTCCTGGCAGATGAGGAGCGGAAGGGGCTGGGGGGTGGGCCTCGGGGCTGCTCCGCTCACCTCTGTTCCTGCTGCCATTCCAGACCCCTGTGGACGAGAAGGAGGCGCAGTCGGTGCCAAACATCGAGTACCTGCTCCCCAACATTGGGAGGACAGCGGTGCCGGGGGATGCCTCAGGTGAGGGGGCTGCGCCGGGAGCACTGGAGGTGCAAATGACCTCGGTGGTTGTCCACCCGCACAGGAGTCACTGGGCCACTGCCCCATGCCAGACCAGGACTCTCCCCGGCAGGCACTCCCTGCTGGGCAAGCTGGAGACCCTCTCGATGAGCCCTGGGCTCTCTGCTGTGCCCTGGGCACCCCCAGCCTCCCCCTCCCTGGCCCCCCCTCTGTCCTGGGCACCCCCAGCCTTCCCCTCTGCCCTGGGCTGCCCCCTCTGCACCCGGGGTACTCCCAGCCTCCCCCTCTGCCCTGGGCACCCCCACCCTTCCCCTCCCTGGACAAGCCCCGCTCAAGTGGCTGCAGGACAGCGAGCACCTGGCCTCCCAGTGGCCCTTAGTGGCCCGGGAGCAGCGTGGCCAGTCCCCACAGCCGGGCTGTCCGGCTAGCGGGGGGCACATGCCTTCCTCAGGCCACGCCCACAGCTGAGGATTGGGCGCGATGGGAGGTGGGCAGCCAGCTGTGAAAAAAAGAACCAATCACTGGCTAGGAGCTGGTTGCTGCACTTGAGCTCCCCCTAGTGTCCCTGCTGGGAAGTGCTGGATCCAGTGTCGGCGAGTTCCCCAGGCCCTCTCCTGCCAGACTCCTGCGAGGTCCCACCATAGAACGGTCCCCGTAACAGGCAGCGAGCCCCAGGGCTGCCCTGGGCTCCCCCACTAGTGCCCCAGCCAGCCCCAGAGCTCCCTTGCCTCCCACCTGCTGCCTCTGTCCTGTGCCTGGTCCCTGCCCCCTCCCGCCCACCTGGCTCGAGCTGCGCACGCGGAGGGCGGCTGTGGGACCACGTCGATTCTTCGTGCTCTCTCCTTAAACTTCTCTCTGCTGTCTTCTTCCTCCTCCTCCTCCTCCAGCGGACCTCCTGGAGCTGTAGAGCGGGTACAGTGCTGCTGCTTGGGTGCATGGCTTGTGCTGACTCCCTCGGGTGATCGCGAGAGAGCGGGCGCAGGAGGGGAGCCACAGCCCCGAGCCGCCCCCTGACGTGGCGGTGACCCACCTTCCCCCTGGGCAGGGGCCTGGCCCCAATACCCATCCCCACACCAGATGTCATGGCTCCAGGGCGATACCCCTGGTCTAGTACGTCCCTCGTGTGGCACCATGGTAGTCAGTGGGTGAGAGCGCTGGACACGGGGGCCCTGTCGCTGACATGGGCATCGCCCAGGGAGGGAGCACACCGGCTCCTCCTCCTCCCACCTGCCTGGCAGCCCTGGGGTCAGAGGCCGGCTGGGCAGGGTGCCCTTGTCCTCAGTGCTGGGCATTGGCCCTGGGGAGTCCTGCCAGCGGGGTTCTGCAAACGCCAGCAGCCTGAGCACGCTGTGAGCGTGCGTGTGCATGTGTGTGAGCGTGTGTGCGCGTGTGTGTGAGCATGCGTGCGCGTGTGTATGTGCTTGTGTGCGCACTCTGGAGATTCCTTTGGGGTCAGACCAGCTGCCACCATCCACCCCAGGTGCTGAGGCCACCGGTGGGCCCTTGGGAGACCTCCCAGGCTCTGCCTGCCTGACAGCCCAACTGCATTCCAGCTCTGCCCCCTTGAGGGCCCAGGCTGACCCTCGAGCCCTGAGGGGTCACAGCGGTGCCTGGCTGCAGGTGCGGGGGTGGGATTCCCTGGGGTCAGCATTCCCCTCCTGGTCCCCTCTGCTACCTGCCGGCCATGAGGCCCCTCCCTCTGCCATTGGCGTTGTGCTTGGCCTTGGGCTTCCCAGCGTGCTGCAGTTGGGGCTGGGGTGGTGGGTGCAGCCCCTGCCCCCTCCCCCAGCTTCCACTGCACCATAACCTGCTTGTGAGACGCTGCGGATTAACAAAGGGACCCTCTCCGGGTCCCCGGCGCCCCCCGGCTCTGCCAGCGTGTCCAGTGCGCTTTGCCGCCCTCTGCCCAGGTTGGGAGCGAGCAGCCCCTCGGCGATACTGTGCAGGGCTGGCCGGTCACTGCTCACGCCCTCCGGGGCCCTGCAGCCCTGGGGCGTCGCTCCCAACTGCGACGGCTTTTCTCGCACCGGGGAGCGGCCTGTGGTCCCCACACTTGGATACAAGGGGGGGGGTGGCATTGTCTCTGGCGGCCAGTTGAGACCCCCCCCCGCCCGCTTTTTGCACTTGCAGGGACTTGTTCTGAACGGCAGTCTGTGGTGCCTGTGGTCATTGGGAGGGGTGCAAAGGGGCCCGAATGTAAATCAGGATCAGGCTCCTCTGAGTCTTACCCAAGCTCAATGTGTGTGGCACCCACCAGGCGCAGAGCTCCCCCACATCACAAGAGACTGGTCTCTGCCACAGTGCGAGAGCACTGCTCCATCCCACCCTGTGCCATGAGAGTCCCAAGAACCAGCTTCTGTATCCCCGGGGGCCAGCAGTGTCACTCACCTGTGTTCTCAGCCCTTCTCTGCAGTCCCTCTGATTTTTGCCATCCATGGGTGGAATAAATTTTGTTATGTGCACTGAGGCGGGGAGGATGTGCACCACCAATAGAAACACTGGCAGTGGGCGCTCTGCTCCTCAGCTGGGCAGCACCTGAATCCCTCCATGGGCCGTAGCCCCAGCACTCAATTTACAGGAACTGCTGTGTCCCTCTCCCATTGCTCCGCTGTCTCCTTTCACCCTGGTCTGGGCTTGGGGCTGCTTTCCATTAACCCCGTCTAGCTACTCTGTCGTCCTTGGGTGGGGGCCGAATGCGGCTCTGGCTACTGCGTGTCCCCAGCTTGGGGTGTGGTTCTGTTTTCTCCTTTCCTTTTCTTCACACCTGTGGCGGGAGCTCTTCTTTCCCACGTGTTGTGATTAACCTGGCCTGTGTGTGGCCGAGGTGTGTGGACAGAGGGAGCCGAGAGAATTTCAGGCTGCCGTCGGGCCTCCTGGAGGCTCCGTCTGTGATATCAGAGATCCCAGAATTCTCCTCCCACTTGGGGTGGCGGCAGCTGCCGTCTCGGGGCGTGGGAGTCTGGTCAAAATTTCGAGGCTGCTGCGTTTTTTCTGGCGTTGGCGGCACAGGAACGCTTGACAAATTCGCACCTGTTTCGGTTTTGAAGGGAAAAAAGAAACCTGCTCTGAGGTCTTTGCCCTTCACAAGGAATTTTTCTTCCAAATTTCTTTGGATTTTATTAACAAATGGTTGGAAATGGCCCAGAAGGAACCGGTTGGCCTGTCCTCTCTCCTGGCTCCCTCTGCCCAGCCCTTGTTCATTTCCCAGCATGGGCGTCTGGCCCCAGTTGCTGGACGCTGATTGTGCTGCTGATTAGGGCCGCTCGTTGAGTGAGAGGCTGGCGATGCCATTGAGAGCGTCTCTCTGCTGTGATGCCCGCACGTCCCCTCGCTCCCCAGCCCCCCCCGCACTGGCCACCGCCCACCCTAATCCCGGCTCTGTCTTTTGTGTTACAGATTCAACCAACAGCAGTTCCGCCAAGTCGAAGGTAAGGACGCCCGCGAGGGGCTCGCTGAAGGTTTGTGCTCCCCGGGGGCATCCAGTGTGGCTGGAATCTCCAGCCCTGCTGGGCCTCGCAGCGAAAGGGGCAGGAGACCCCAGCTGGGAAATTGGCATTTTCCCAATAAATCCAGTGGGGCAGCGAATGCCTCGCGTGGCCCTTCCCACCTCCCTCTGGGGCACTGCTGTCTCGTCCTCCTGGGAGCAGCCAGGTGGGGGGGTTCCTGGGGTTGCCACCCCTGCGTGAGGGAGGATGGCTGAGAGGGTCACTTAGGAAGGAGAAAGCTTCACGGTGACCTTGCAAATCACAGGTGGGTAGCGTGGCCTAGTGTGTAGGACACGGGCCTGAGCATCAGGGGCACCTGAGTTTAGTTCCTGGCTCGGTCTTTGGCGTCAGTAGCGGCTCTTTCTGCCTCAGTTTCCCCCTCCCCCTTGTCTGGTGAGATCTCTGGGGGCAGGGAGCGTCTTGGCCAGTTTCTCTGAGCCGCTCTGCCCCGCCCAGCCCAGCAGGAGCTGGTTCTGAGCAGCGGCTGGGTCGAATTCTGACTCAGTGGCTGCCCCCAGTTCGCTCCATGCATGTTCCGTTCACGCACATGACTTGGCTCCTCGCTGCGTGGGGTTTTGAGCTAGGCCCCTTGCCATGAGCAGGGCTGGGGCATGGTGGTCCAGCTTTCCTTGCATGTGTCCTGGTGGTTCTGCTGGGGCCATGGGCTGGCCAGCCCTGGGGGTGCCCCTGCCTGCTGGGTGGGACGTGGAGGACGTATGTGCAAGCCTGTGTCCTGAGAGGTGGGCACAGCTGAGATAGCAGCTTCCATTTTCCCAGAGTTCGCTTTAGCAGCATGGGACTGCAGCCCTGATTTTCCCAGCATGCACTGCAGCAACATGGGACAGCAGTTTAGATTTTCCCAGCAGGCACTGCAGCAACATGGGACCATAGCCTAGATTTTTCCCCCAGAATGCACTGTGTCACTGGTGTTCAGCCAGCTAGATTTTCCCAGAATGCACTGCAGTAACACGGGACAGCAGCCTAGGTTTTCCCAGAATGCACTGCGTCACTCTGGGACAGTGGTGACGTTTTCCCCCAAATCCGCTGTAGTAGTGGGTTAGATTTTTTTCCCAGAATGCTCTCTGGCAGCACAGGAGAGCAGCCGTGCTATCTCCCAGAATGCACCAAGGAGCAGAGGGATGACGGGCTCGATTTTCCCAGGGGGCACTGCGGCAGGTCAGCGGCTCTGCGGCTGGGGCCAGGGAGGAGGTGCGCAGGGCTGGGTGCTAAGCGTGGGCTGCTCTCTCCGGCAGGGCTCAGGAGCTCCCCGGAAGGATCCGTACAGCAAAGAGCTGCTCGCCATCTCCTTCATCTCCGCCGTCAACCGCAAGAGGAAGAAGCGGCGGGAGGCCAGGCGCCTGGGGAGCAGCACGGACGATGACTCGGAGCACGAGGCGGCCAAGGGCGCCGGCCGAGGCAGAGCCGAGGAGACCGGGTGTGGGGGTGCGGAGGAGGCAGCCAAGGAGCCGGGGTGCCGAGAGCCTGGCCCGGGGCATGAGGCTCCGAGCTACCGAGCGGGCGTGGAGCAGCAGGGAGTCCTGGCAGAGGGGCCGAGGGAGCTGGCACCAGACGCCCGGTCCATCGTCTCGGGCTACTCCACCCTGTCCACCATTGACCGCAGCCTGTGCTCGGAGGTGCAGTCGGTGGCGGAGAGCCGCGGCGAGGAGGCGGACGACGAGCGCAGCGAGTTCAGCCACGTGGAGACAGACACGGAGAGCAGCGGCCTGCCGCGGACAGCGGGGCTGGGGCTGCCGGCGGAGAGCAGCGAGACGGAGAAGCTCGCCCGGGCCTCCTTCAGCTCCCACAGGCTCATGCAGTGCGACACACTAGCCCGCAGGAAGCTGGCGCGGCCCCGGCGGGACAGCGAGTCGTCGGCCCAGGGCAGCCAGGAGTCCCTGCCGCCCGTGCGGGGCGCCCCGGCCAGGCCCTCGCTGACGGAGCAGCTCCGGCTGCGGCTCCGGGGCTCGGCCGACGACATGCTGGGCGTGCGCCTGCGCAAGCCCCACTCCCCGGAGACGCGGCGCAAGAAGAGCTCCTGGCGGCGCCACACGGTGGTGGTGGGGCCCGGCGGCCTCAAGGACCTCAACTGCAACGAGTGGAAGGAGCCGCAGGCTCCCCCGCTGGGGCCCGCACCCTGCCCCCCGCCCACCAGCGCCTCCTGCAGGGACCTGCACCGAGACAACAAGGACTCGGGCCTCAGCAGCCTGGAGTCCACCAAGGCCCGGCCCTCCTTGGCCTCGGCCCTGAGCCAGCAGGGCAGCGCCGGTGAGCAGCAGCACAGCAGGGGCCCGGAGGGGAGCCCTGGCGCCCAGGGCCCAGCTCCCACCCGCCCAGCCTCCTTCCACTTCCACCAGTGTCTCTAACACGCCCCTCCGCCCCCCGGCCTGGCTGCCGCGGCTCCCTGATCTCTGCTGGGCGCTCTGCAGAGGCGGGAGCCCCCCAGGGGCCAGGCGCTGCCTGCACTCATGTTCCCAGCCTTGGCCCTCGCCTCCCTCTGCTGCCGGTGTGGGCACAGCTCCAACGCCAGAGCCGCCCCTCCCATCCCGTTGCGCCCCTGGCAGCGTTAATGGGGCGTCGGACCGGGCGGAGTCTGCTTCATTTCTCTCCCTCTTGCCCCCACCCCAGCCCTGGAGGGCGCCAGGCTGGGCCTGGGGAGGGAACGCCGGCATCCCAGCCCAGGCTGCATCTCCCTGCCCGGCTGCCCGATCTGCTGCAGGCCTCCCTGGGGGCTGTGCAGGGCTTTCACCGCCCCACCCCTCTGGGGGGATCCTGAGGTTCCTGGCATGAGCTGCTCCCCCGACTTGGTCGGGTTGCGGGTGGCTCCGATGGCCATGAGGCTGCTGCGTGAGATCCTGCCATGCCCCACGGCCCTGTGGCGTCACATGACAGTGCCCCGCCCCCGGCAATGCCCCTCGTGCTGGTGCACTCAGACACGTTGGACGGCTTTGCAGAGAGTGAGTCCCGGCCAGGCTGCTTCTGCTCCCTGCCCCAGACAGCGTCCGGGACCAGCAGGGGGGCCCATGCGATGGACGTGCACGGGGCCTGTGCTCAAGCGTGTGCGTGTTTGCCTGCTGGTCCGTAACACGGCCGTGTGCGCACATTTCCCACTGGCACGTGTGCGCTGTGGCTGCCCCCCCCCGGAGCACGAGCCCCCGGTGCCCGTGTGCCTATACTGCAGTGGCAGCGAGGCGAGCGGTGGGCTAGTGGTAGAGCTGAGTGTGCTGGCGTCCTTGGCACCCGTAAGACTGGTGTCCGCCCAGTGTGAGTGCGTGTGCTGGGGCTCGCAGCCCATGAGCGTGGTGCTCACGTGCCCCCTGGCACCAGCTGCAGGGCTCCGCTCCCATGGAATGCTGGGAAGGGGCCCTGGGGCCGCCCGGGCGGTGCCAGGGGTGGGCGCTGCGGCTGAGCGCCAGCCTGCAAAACCCCAAGGGACAGAGCAGGTGTGGGCTGGTGGCCACCAGAGTGTGGGAAGGGGGCCCAGGCCACGGCTGGTTCAGCGCCTCCAAGCGCTGACACGGGAGTTTTCCTCGCACACCCGCGGCCTCGTGCTCTGCTCCCCCCACCCTCCGGCTTGCACACTGCCCCACGGCCCCTGCTTGTGCTCACTCGCACCTCCCCTGCTTGCACCCTGCTCCCTCCCACCTCACGTTCTTTTGTCTTGTTATACCCCTGCCGTGGCTGCACTCTGTTGCGTGGCCCCCAGGGACTGGGCTGGCCTGGCCCCTGCCTTGGGCCTTACTAGTCGGTGCATTGGGCTGCAGGGCCCCGCCCCACCCCCCCCCACGCCTGCGCTGGGTGCATGTGCTCTACCCACGCCGCATGGGCCAGAGGGCACACCCAGCCAGGGCACGGGGGCCAGCTGGAAGCAGCCAGGGATGCTGCAAGATCGTGGCCCCCATTGCAGTCTGACAGCTGCCTGGGAGCCAGGAATTCAGCCTCGAGCGCTTGGCTGCCGCCCCCTCCCACAGGCTCCCTGCCCCACCTGCTGTCTGGGCCCTGACTGTGCAGTGGGGGTCCCACACGGTGCCGCCCGGGTTGGGACTGAGTGGTGCAGAGGTGTCTGTGGGGCAGGCTGCCCGGCTGCTGCTCTGGGGTATTGGGACGGGCACGCCCATCTGAGAGTGCCTGGGACTGGCACAGCGGGCAGGGGTGGGGCTGTGCGCAGCAGGCTGCGGGTGTGCAGGGGACACCAGTGGCACTGCCAAGAGCAGCCCCTGCTCGGCACGCTCGGGGCCCCACAGCCCCACGCGGGGTGCAGGGATCCTGGCTCTGCCCGGCCCAGCCTGGCCCCTCCTAGGTGTGCTGGGGCGTTAAACCCGTTCGGGCCCATCAGTTGTTTCGGGCACCCGCGTTAGCGTTACTGACCCACGGCTGCATCTGCGCCCCCACTGCTGAGAGCGCTGCCCAGCCGCCGACCCGACCGTGCTTGTCCACCAGCCTTGCTGGCTGCTGTGCTGGGCCACTCCGACGAGCTGCCTGCAACAGCGGCCCCGCTGTGCTCGGCTGCTGGGGGTGCGTGGGGGCGTACTGGGGGGCCAGCCCGGCTGCCTTGCAGGGCACTGGAGGCAGCGCCCAGCCCCACAGGAGAGAAATACATCTGCTGACCCCGCCCAGGACTGCAGCCAGTTGTGGCCACCTTCCCTGGTGCTGTGTGGGCTGGTGGCTGTGCCATGAAGCCGGGGGCGGGGCGGGGCGGGGCGGGGCGGGGGGGCAGCACTGTGGCAGGCGGGACAGCGCCTGGGGTGCCCAGAGCCGCTTGGGCTGGGAGGGGCCCTGCAGGCCGCGCTTACGCCGACTGGAGCCCAACTAGCCCTGGCCAAGTGCACCGGCCCCCCGCACATTGTCCTGTGCCGGGAGCGCTGAGATGGGCAGCCGGGTGGGGCTTCAACCTGGGTAGCCAGAGGCCTGGCGCATCTCGCCTGAGCAACCAGGCGCCTGGCCGCAGCTCGTGTTGGTTTGCCTGCAAACGGTGAGCGAGTTGTACGGGCGTGTTGCCAAGAGCTCGGTGGGGTCTCACTTAACTGACCCCCAGCCTGATGCGCCCGCTCTGTTTAGCACCAAGCCGCCTGCAGCCCAGGGCTGCTGACTGGGTTGGTGAACTAGGGGTACCGCTTCGGCAGCGGAAATGTGTCCGCTAGTGCGTGCAGGCATTGAAATCTATACCTAGAAATAATGCCGCGCCGGCTGCTACGAACTGCAGCCAGTCCACTGAGAGGCCTTGCGGGGATTGTAAAACTCAAAAACCAAAAAGCAAAACCCCCCTGCCTCCGATTTCTGCATCGTTCTCATGCTATATGCAACTCGTTGCTGTAAAGTGGTTTTTTCGTTTTTTGTGTGTGTAAATATTGTCTTTAACTGTGTAACATATTACAAAGATTTATAAGGGTTTTTTAAGACGTTTCGCTCATTTGAAAGAAAAACAAGAAAACCACCAAGCGCTGTACCAGTGTTGACTTTTTCAAACCTTCCTGCATGTGTCATTTTTTTTCCTTGCTGTGTTGTAAAGGTCAGACCTATATATGGAATATGCAAAACTAAAACAAAAATAAAAACCAGGGTTGGAAGTCACTCTCCCAGCCCGCCGGCGCTATCTGTCGCAAATAAACTGGCGTAGTCAAGGCCCAGCCTTTCTGCTTTCATTGCCAGGGCCAGCTGGCTTTTTCGCAGCCGAGCTTTCCTGCATGGGGCAGGCGAGCGCAGCCGGGCGTGCAAGGGCGGCCCAGCAAAGGACGGGGCAGCCCAGTGGATGGGACATTCGGGCAGTTCACTCCCTCACATTCCTGGGCTTCTGCGGTGCTTGATGTGGGGCCTGTGGGTTGGTGGAGCCGGTGGCGTGGGGTGGGGGGGCGTGGTCCATTTCCAAGCTTGAGCCAGCAAGTAAACTCTGCGCTTTTGGGCAAGCTGGTGCCAGGGAAAGGGTGAATCAAAGCGCCTCACCTCCCAAGCCGGCCCCGGTGGAAGGGGGAAGCAGGAACCTCTTGGCAGCCCCATGGCCACGCTTTGCTGGGGGCTGTACTGGAGCACCGCTGGGGGCTCACAGCCAAGGTGAAAGCAACAACATTGCTGTCCTAGTGCAGCCCAGGGCCCTGCCAGCTCTGTAACGAGCTCCCTGCTGGCTTCTGCCACAGCTGAGCCGGCTCTGGGCAGAGAGCACACCAGGGCACACCCGCTGCCTTCCCCCGTTGTGCGCGGTCCCGAGGGAACCATTCCTAAACAGACGCCTGAGGCACGTCCGTCACGTCGCATGGCGAGACCCTGTCACCGATGAGCTTTGGGACAGAGCAAGACAGGAACCTCTTGACACTGAAACCAAGAGCCGACCGTGGGGCTGGCTGGGCCACACGCGCAGAAGACCATCGGCCAGCATCGTGCGTCAAGCTCGCCAACCCGGCAGGAATCGGGAGAAGAGGAAGATGTCGGACAAGGCGGAGAAGATCTACTGAGTTTGAAGGACAACCGCTGGGGTACTGGAGCCAGCTAGTTTTGTCCTGAGATGGAGCGAAGACGTGTGGATGACCCATGTGCCACTCGGCACACAGGGGTTAAGTAGGAGTAGAAGGAAGGGGTGAGCTTAACTCGCGCTGTGCCTAGATCAGCAGTTCTCGCTCAGGCCAGTTGGGGGGCCACCACGCAGAGCCGGCAGGCGACTCCCTGGGGCCCACTGTTGAAGCCAAATATTGCTCTGTAGGACCCCTGTGGTGTGAGGCCCCAGGCAGTTGCCCTACTTGCTGCTTACTTGCTGCCTAAGTGTTGAATGCACAGAGACTTGCTTGCGCCCCCAGCACCTCGTTTGTCACAACATAAGCGCCGACAGGAACCCAGAGTGCAGCATCCTAGCAGGCGTTCCCCAGCCCGGTTCAGTGGTGGGTAGTTAAGAGGCAGTGACAAAAGACCAAGCCTAAAGGGAAGTCGTCCCATCGAGGAAAAAGAAAAGGTGTTTTATTAAAGCTGGACACTCTGATAAAAAAGGAAGATCAGAAAGGAAAGGCAAAAGAAAAAGCAACCCTTTGTCATTTGGAATTTTCAAGTTACAATGATCACATTTTGCACAGCAATACCCATGGCAGCCATAGAGTTTATACACAGACCTAGTCTACAGACAGAAGCCAGAAGAAGAGTTACAAAAACATACAGACTCCAGAACTGCCCTTTACAACCAGCTTGGTCTTTTTTTTTTTTTTTTTTCTTTCAAAACAGTGCACAAGAAAATTCATGCGAGAGACACACAACATTGTAGAAACCCCAAAAACAGCAGCTCACAGTTTTCTTTTTTTTGTCCTTGGTTACTCGACAGACAGTCTCAGACGACAAAAGCAAGGGGTGGCATGCAGCAGCGTCGCCAGCAATACATGCATAACCTGGGCGGTGCTTTTTCTTTAGGCGTGGGAGTTTTTTTAAACATTATTTAAATTTCAAAGGCTGAATAAAAGTTTTTTCTTTTTTTGCTAAGTAAACACGCTGTGCTTGTTGATCATACACAAAAGTTGGGATGCCATGAAAATGACACACGCAAACACACACACACACACACGCGCGTAACCACAGCAGGGCTAGGCTAGGAACTGAAGCCAATCGAAATTACCAACCAAAACAAAACACCCAGTTATTCCCTCCAAAGCCACAGCCCTGTATGGCAAAAGCCCCTCCCTAGCCTGAGCGTTAAAAGGCAGAACTGCAATGGCCCTTGTGCTTCTGCTAGACTGAAGGCTGGTGCAGCTACTTACTGCCAGCAGCTGGTGCTGTTTGAACAAGCAGCTTTGGGGCAGCAGGGCAAAGACACACAAAAGCATGTGGCACCTAATTCCCCTTAGCAGCCAATGGGAGCTAGGCACCGGAAGAGCTTTAAACCACTGGGGCCAAGTGCCTCATGTAATCTTGTCAAAAGCCTATCGAACCGGACCTGTGCTTACCTGCCGTTGCCCATTGATGCCAATGGGGTTTAGGTGCATCACTACCATGGAGGAGCTGGGCCTTAGGTGCTTTTACTCATGTTACCCTCCTGAGTCCTGTGTGTGCCGCTGGGGGGGGGGAGGGGGGAAGCCCTGCCCTGCCCTCCCGTTCGTTTAGTGCCATCATTGCCTGTGACTCGGCACACGCCTGCCACGTTGCCATGCGTTAAACAGGCCCGTGGCTGAAGGCAGCAAGCGGGATGGCGGCCGGCAGTGAGTGAGTTTTAAGCATATGCCTCCTCCCGGCCAGGTGCGGGTAGCTGGGGAGGGACAGCGCTGCCGGGGTGGGGGGGGGAATGTCTCTTGGGCCCCCCCCCGCTGCTCCCGTGTTGGTAGGAACAATACCCCACCGCACTGGCCCCACCAGGGAGAGCTGAGCTGGCCCCATTTTGAAGTGCAACGTGGGGTGAGCCAGTTGGGCTTGGCCTGCTTTCAGCAGGCGCGTGAGTTCACGGCCCTCCTGAGGCCTTGTCCAGCTCAGTGAGGCACCAGGCCATCTGGCCTCCTTAATACTGGGTGCTCTGGCCACAGAGCTCCCATCATGAGCTGGGCGCATTCCCCCTGCCCGCAAACCAGCCTTAGTGAGTGGGCATCCGTAAGTGCTTGGGCGCTCACCCAGGAGAGCAGCAAATGCTGCCCCAGCTGATTAGCAGAGTACGCACCTGTTTCCATGGATAGTGCACATCAGCAGAGGCCTCAGTGCACGTAAGAAAATTTATTCTGCTCATGATGGGGAAAAAAACCAGGCAGAAACATTGTTGGGCACCCAGCCAGCACTAGGTCTGGGCTCCGTGGCCCTGAGACACCACTCTGCTGCCTTTACAGTGATGGCCTCATCTTCGGCACAGGGTTGAGGCTGGCTCGGCAGGGGAAGGGGGAGGGGGTGAGCCAGCCAGACCTGCAGGTTTGCTACACTAGTTCCCTTTGGTTCTGAAATATAAATTTTTAGAAAAAGTAAAGGCCGAGCAGGCATGCGCTCAGGTCACTGGCTCCGCGATGGTGCAGGACCTCGTGGCTGGAGGCTGGCTGGTAGGTGGGAGGAACTGGCTGTGTGTTGGGGGCACAGCTCAGACACGGGTGAGCTACACAGACCTAATCCAGCTGCAAAAGTAAGAGCTGGGTGGCAATGCCACAGGCCCCCTGATCACGGGGGTTGACCCCTTGTTCCTCCAGGGCCAAAACCAACCTATCAGCCCCGTTTGGTGTGGCCCTGCCGCTCCTTTTACAGTAACGCTGCGGTACATGTAACTTGCTGGCACTTCGGGGGCCAGGCCACAGGAGATGCTGCCTTTGCTTTGGCCACAAGCCTTAACAGTCACATACCCTCTGCCCCAGAGGCTGTGAGGTCAATGTCTACTACCAACACCCTACCTTGGGGGTCTGGTGACACACACACACACACAGGTACTGGTGGCTCCCTGCAACGCCCCCACCATGCACACAAAAGGGGGGGGCAGTGCGGGACAGGCAGCAGGGAGGTATGGAAACAGGATGGGCCGGTGCACCAGAGGCTTAAAGCTACAGTTCTAAACCAACCAGTTCACCAGGGAAGCAGCTCCACCCCCTCCCCTCAGATAGCAGGCGCGAAGAGAGTGATTTAGTTCTTCTCTTTTAAATATTTATATATATATATATATTTATATTACGTATATTATATATATATAATATGTAAATATATTTTTAAAACAATATAAAATGTTAAGACACTTCACTTAAATGTAAAGAGTTGCTTTTTGCAATCCAAAGAAATTGCATTATGGTTTTTTTTTTTTTTTTTCCTCTTTTTCTCTTTGTTATTCAAAAAAAGGCTCATTCTTCTTATACAAAAATGATCGCTATACAAAAAGAAAACGGGGCGCGGAGGGTGGGGAGGGGAAAAAAGAGCCGGAAATGAAACCTGGCAACAAAACTAGCCAACAAAAAACATGATTCGATTTCGTATGCTGGGTGCGTAGGAGTCGCACGCTACAATATAGCATTTCATGGACGGACACACACACACACACTCTCTCTCTCTCACACACACACGCACGCACACAGAGCGCGCATAGATTTCACTTAAGTATACTCTGTGCTTACATTTTGTTTGTCCATTGCTTGGCTATCCCCCGCCCCCACAGTATGTATTGTACTTTAACAAATACCCCCCCCCACCTACCCCCCCCCCAAGCTCTGCATTCAGGACATACCCTCCTCTTCTCACCCATTCTCAGGGCCTCCACTGGAGCGGTGGTTTTGCTGCCAAGCTCATCCCCATCGTGCATGCTTGGGGGGTCTGCTCATGCCACGCTCAGTCCTTTGCCAGGCTCTGCAGGACATTCGTTACGCAGCAGTGCAAGGCCTGCACCCGGCCTGTTGGACGTCACATTCAACACAATGCATGGAAAGGGGCTGTGGCAGCTGAGCCCTTTCTGCTCACAGGTGTTGTTACAGCCCCTGTCACCAGCTGCCGGCCCTGGCCCTTTCCATGAGGCCCTGCGTGACCACACTGGAATGCTATAGGCTTCAGGAGGGGCAAGAGGTGGGCCTGGCACAACCCACCTCGGCTGAGCCCCTTCAAATCAGCTCCCAGTTCAGCACTGGGCCCCTGCCGAGGCCAGGAGGTGGAGCAGCGGTAGCCGCTTCCGCCACTGACTAGCACCACCGCTATGCCCCGTGTGGGCTGACAGCCCATTGCTGCTGCTGCAGGACAAGTACAGAAGGACAGGGTGGGTGTGCCCTAGCAGCTGGGCACCTGTGTGTCCATGCAGGAGACTCCAGTGCCCCCTAGGTGGTTAGCAGTGCGCCCACTGCTAGCTTTTGTGTCGCCGTGGGTGGTGCACAACCCCATCGAGCCCCTTCCCCACCCAGCTGAGACCCTTGGCTTAGACTGGCATCCTTCCTGCCCATGCTATGCTGCCTTTCCGAGCCCTATTTCCCTCGCTGACTTCAGCTCCTCTTCCACATCCCTCTGTCTGACATGATCGGTGTCCACCATAACAGCCCCTTCTGTGCCATCCCGACCTCCTTGTCTCAGCGTCCAGCTCTCCCCTCCGCACCCTGCAGCCCCAGGCTCCCTCCGCCAGTTTCTCTCGCGCGCTGCAGAAAGGAACGGACCCAACCTTTCAAGTGCTCCATTGTGAAACTAAGATCCAGGGGACCCGGCCTTTGCTTCAGAGCCTGGTCCCAGCTCATTCCAATCCCGCTACCCGGCCCAGCCACGTCTCTCAGCGTGGCATCCTGCCCCCCCCATCACCGACAGGCGCTGGCCTCTGGGCTTTCCCGCTGCGAAGCACGAGGCAACCTCACAGTCTAAACGCGCTCTGGTGTTTTGCTTTCTTCTGTGTTTCCAGCTCACCCTTGGAAGGAAGACACAGCGAAGCCAACACAAACACTGAGCTGCTGGCTTCTTGCTAGATGAGGCCTGGTGGTCCTCACTACTGCACTGACCTTTCTGCAAGGAAACAACTGCAGCTCGGTGGGAAAGCTGCATGCACTGGCCCCCGAGCCAAAACACCACTGCCCCACGAGGACTTGGCTAGAAGACTGTAGCACAGGTTCCTACAGGATTAATCACATACAGCTGTTTAAGGAAAGAAAAGTGGCGGGGCAGCAGCATTAACAGTCAGATCTGCGGGTTTCTGAGGCATCTTCAGAAGCCGCGTCCCCTCCCCCCCCTTCCTCCCCCTCTCAACAGCCTTCTGCTTTTGTCCTGGTCCCCCTTGAACAAGGCGTGGCCGGTCCTGGCGCCGCACACCGTCCCTGTTGCTTGAAGCTCGTGAAACGGGCAGCGTGAGGTTCTTAGCGCTCTTAAATAAACAAAAAACGCCAGGGTGGAAAAACGGAGGTGTCGAGTGGGGGGGGGAGGGGGAAGCCACCAACAAAAGAACAAACAACAACAAAAAAAGAGAGGAAGAAACAGAAAGTGGCAGGCCGGCCATATTGGCGCAGGAAGTGGCCAGGTAAGTCGGCCATATTGGAGCTGGACATTTAAAATAAAAAGCTAGAGGGACCTCTGGTGACCTCTGAAGTTGCCTCAAGAAGACAGTCCCAGGGAGGAGTGTAAGGAAGAGAGAAGCCAGGCCCCAGGAAGGAGGAAAACAGTTGAATGAGAAGCTGGCAAGGAGCGTTAGAATGAAATGGATGAGTTCCTTGCCCCAAAGGAAGTCAATACAGGGATGGATGTTCTGCCAGGAGTAGACTTTTCTGAGACGGGACTGGAAGTCTCACTGAGCCCACTAGCCTCTTTAGATGATCTAGCGGCCTAGAAAGAAAAGCAAGATTCAAGGAGGAGGAGGAGGAGGAGGAGGAGGAAATGTGGGAAATCAAACTCTTTTTTTTTTTTTTTTTAAGGAATTTGTTCAGAAGCAGCATTGATTTAGGCCTGAGGTCGAGCAGCTGGGAAAAAGGTCCACACCACAAACAGAGCACGAGATGAGCTGGTTCCACGGGGTTACTGGAGGAGGGAAGGAGCATCACCAAGGGGAGAAGGCGAGCGAGAGACAGACAGACAGACAGACAGACACACACGCACACAGAGGCAGGCCGGCGGGGGTGGGGGGGTGGGGAGACAGGAGAGAAAGGTTGGGGGGGGGACAAGAATTGAAATGTTAGACTGGGCATGCACAGCGTGTTAGAACAATGACTATATTCACGTTAGTTGCATTACAGCCGAGTGGGGGAAGGTGAGAGCTCGAGGGGGTGAGGAGTGAGGAGGTTGCGGCAGAGGTGCTGTTTAGCCAAGCAGTCCCACAGGAGCGGAAAAGAAAGGGACAGTCGTCCACAGACGCATCTGAATCCCGGGGGGGCGGAGGCGGGGTTGCCTGGCTAGGGAGCAGAGGGTGGTCAGTGACCTGTGCTGGGCTAGTGTTGGTCCTCTGAAACGTGACTCTGTCCCCTGCCTCCCTACCCAGTTGGCTTAGCCCAAGCGTGGGGGAGGAGCCCAGCGCCCCAGCCCTTTACCACGCATTGAAGTGGGTCACATGCGGTGTGTCCCATAAGCGGAGCACTTGGGCGGCCTCCCAGGAGAGACTCGGGTGCTGCCCAGCTGATTAGCAGAGCCCCCCCCCCAGGCCCCCAGCCTGTGTTACTAGTGGTGCTGCACATTCGCACATGCCTCCGTGCACATAAAAATATGACTTCCACACAGGGCTGGAGGGAGCATTGGTCACACGAGCTGACCAGAGGGAAGCTGCTGATGAGGGGCACCTGTAAAGGCTCTTGGCAGCTGGACATAACTTGCTAGGAAAGAGGCACGACCTGCCGGGTCCCTTGCAAGACCCATCGGTGGAAGGATGTGGGGAGGGGCCAGCTGTGTAGCTGGCTAGAGCAGCTGGCCCCGAGCCACAGAGAATCACAGAATCATGGAACTGGAAGGGACCTCAAGAGGGCATCGACTCCAGTCCCCTGCTCTCATCGCACGACCCAGCACCGTCCAGATCATCCCTGTTAGATATTTATCCAACCTCTTCCTAAATCTCTCCAGTGACGGGGCCTCTACAACCCCCAGGGGCAATTCACTCCAGCAATTAACCGTCCTGGCAGTTAGGAAATTTTGCCTAATGTCCTACCTAAACCTCCCTTGCTGCAGTTGAAGCCCATTGCTCCTTGTCCTGCCCTCAGAGGCCCAGGAGAACCACTCTTCTCACTCCGCCGTTCAACACTTTTTAGGTACTTGAAAGCTGCTCTCATGGCCCCTCTCAGCCTTCCCTTGTCCAACCCAAACAACCGCCGTTCTTTTAATCTCCTCTCCTGGGCCAGAGTTTCTAGCCCTTCGATCATTTTAGTTGCTCTTCCCTGGACCCTCACCACTTTTTCCCACACCTTTCCTAAAATGTGGTGCTCAGCGCTGGGTGCAGCACTCCAACTGAGGCCCAATCAGCACAGAGTGGAGAGGCAGAATTACCTCTTGTGTCTTGCGCACACCTCTCTGGCTAAAGCACCCCAGACGCAAGGCTGAGAAGGGCCTACACTGCACAGCTGGGAGGAGAGCTTAGGGGTGGTGAGCTCCCAAGGCCCATGAGGCAATGGAAAGCTTCCCTTTGAGCTCTGGTGCAGGCTCTTGGGGCACAGGTTGTGCGTCTTGGCGGGGGGGATGAGGGTTGTTTGGGTCACCGCAGGGCCTCTGGTTGCAGGCGGACCAGAGTCAGGCTGGGGGTCTGCAAAGCTGGCGTGAAGCACTGGGTGTGGCCTGGTCTTTGGGCTGCTGACGTGCTCCAACCCATCTGGATGAGCTGGGGGGGGGTGCAAACTCCCATGGTTTTGTGGTGCCCTCTAAAGGGTTTGGCCCTGAGACGAGGGGACTCCCGCCCGTCACTCACTGCAGCGCCCCTATTCGATCAGCGCTTGGCAGCCCCTTTCTACTAAGTCGGCAATTTTTGCAGCCCCACGTAGGAAAGGCAAGTTTTAAACAAACGTGCCTGAGCTAACAGAGCCCCCCTGAGCACCGCGCTCTGGCTGTGCATGGTGAGAGGCTGCCAAGGAACACACAGCCCACAAGCATGCCCAGGAGCGTGAGAATGGCTTTGCTCGCGATTGTAACGGTCTTATGACAACCCCCGTTGCCCCTCTGGTTCACTGGCATCCCCCACGGAGGCTGTTGACCCAATGGTGGAGAAGCTCTGCCCGGGACACCTGCCTCATCCCAGCCTTGAAACACTAGCTGGGCTAAGACAGGGTGGGGGGGCAGCATTCCCTGTGAGCTGAGTGCTTGGGCGGCCGCCCAGGAGAGATTCAGGTGCCGCCCAGCTGATAAGCAGAGCGCCCCCAGGTGCACGTATCTGGGTGCCCAGAAATACATGTATTCCGCCCAAGCATGGAAAAAGTTAGTGGGACTGTTGAAATCAGGCTAGGTCACAGTGCGGCCTGGCAGGAAAATGGGAGCGCGGGGCTAACAGTGAGTCGGCCTCGAGGAGCTGAGGTACGTTCCACCATCTAGAGAAGTCGTGAGAGCAGCCACCTGGGTCAGACTGATGGGCCAGCTGCCAGGGTTCCCTCTAACTGTTTCCATCTACAGGCAGAATAAAGTTTGTTGTGTGCACTGAGTCATGTGTGGCTGTGCACCACCCGTAGAACCAGAGGCTGCCGGCCGTGGGCGCGCTGCTGATGAGCTGGGTGGCACCTGAATCTCTCCTGGGCAACTGTCCAACTGCTCAGCTTACTGGGAACAGTGCCTCTAACCCAGTGTCCTGCCATCTGACTGGCAGCGGCAGATGCACAGCGCCCGAACATGAGGGTTTCCCTGCCAGCTACACTGCTCTCCAGTGGGGTGATCAGGGGCTCGAGGGGGATTGCCCCAGGGGTTTTAACCTCTTATGTTCCCCATACCTACGGCGATTACAGCCACCTCCCAAACTGCAGCTCCCAGCCCATCTCTGGGAGTGCTAAATGCTCAGCAAACTCTCCAGGCCTGGCCTACAGGCTCTACAGACTGGCAAAGGGAATCAGCCCCTCGCACACAGCTGTGCCTTTGAACCCAGCTCCCCCCCCGGTCGTCATGGGGCTGGAAGATACCATGGGATTTAGTCCATGTGGGCAGGGGCTTGTCCTGGGCCTATGTAGCCCTGCAAGGCCCAACTGGGCAGGGGTGGAATGCAGGAAGTCTGAGCGCTCCCCCAGCTCGTTGGGGGCTACCCCCGGTGGTGCCGGCTCTGGCTATAGGCCCCTCCCAGGAACCACCAAACAGCACCTATGCTACTGACCCTGTGTGGGTGGGGTCGGGCAAAGGGGGCCGCTTGGATCCTTGCAGGGACAGGTCCATTTGGCTCGTGAGACGTGTGCCAAAACCCAGTGGGGCCCCAGCACCTGGGGGAAACCTGCCTGCTGGGTTTTGTTACACCCCCAAGGAGCAAAATTCAGGGTTGTTCCATAGGACTGGGGGAGGGGTGGAAACACAGACTGGGACAGGGGGAGGGGGGCAGACAGGACATGGGACAAGCCATCCCCAGGGTGCTGTCACTCAGTGGGGGGGACGGGGGGGGCTGGGTGGCAGAGGCTGGGGCTGCCCGCTGGTGCTGGGGACAATCTGCCAAACCGGGGAAGTGGGAGGGGAAGGAGGGGACGGTGGGGGAATTAAGGGCAAGAAACTGGCTTTTGTTACCTTGCCTTGTGGCCTCAGAAAGCTGGCCAGCCACTGTAAGCACTGTTAGCGGCGGCAAGAACACAGAAGCAAGTGAACCCAGCTGCACGCTCAATGCTACCGCAGACAAGCCCGCATGGAAGGCGGCTGGGGGGGGGGTCTGCTTCACAGCCAGCCTTGCTCTTTGTCCAGCAGCCCCGTGGTGTCCCCCCCGCACTTTGCCTACCGTCTCGTGGGTCCCACTTTGAGAGAACGTGGGCTTGGAGCAGCTGCCCCACCCCACAGCACACTGCAGAGCTGAGAATGCGCCCAGCTCTGGGGCCAGCGTGTACTGGGAGCTGAGCGAAGAGGCGTGGGGAGGGGGACAGCTGTTGGGAGCTGGCCAAGGGAGAGAGCCCTCCCCCGGCTTAGGAAGCATCCAAAGGGGTCTTGTTAACGGCAAGCATTGGACGTGGCTAATGGCTGTGGAGCTACCGATTCCTTGCCAGCCTCAGTGCTAATGGCTCTGAGGTCAGACCCTAAAAACAGCTGAGCTGCCAACCCATCGTTCCATGGGTTCCATGGCAGCACGAGCATCAGCTCCACGCCCCACCGTCCCCGGCCCGAACGCCTGGCTCCCCGGCAGCCTGCAAGGTGCTGTGCGCACCAGGAGACAGCAAAGGCAAGTACCTCCCACGGACACAGACTGGGCCCACCCGGCCCCACTTTGTGGACCCAGCAGCAGATTGAGGGCCCCACGAGATCACTCCGTGAGGAGGACTGCAGGGCCGGGGTCCTCTGCTGAGGTTACAAGTCCAGTCTAGGGCGGAAGTGATCAGCGTCTCACCTGCTCACAAAAGGGTGATGGACTGGCATGGCCCTCCCAAGCCAACAGAGAGGGTGGAGATGGAGCTGGAGGTGGGGAGCTCGGGGGGGATGTGGGGAGGGGAAGATGCAAATCCCACTTCAACCTCACACCACACATGAAATGAATTGGCTGGTCTCAGGTCAGTGCCCAGTTCGCTGCTGCGGAAGCCTGCGTATCGGAGGGCTGGCCGTGTTGAACGCCCAACCCCCTAAGTCAGCTGCCTCCCCCCAGATACACACATCTCCCCGCTTCACCTGTGGTGGGCTCGGGGAGTGCAAAAGGCAGCAATGGAAATTTTGAGCTGCCAGATCACAGACTGGGCGAGTTCAGCCCACCCTCCCTGGCAGACACGCCAAGAGCAGCAGGCTACCAACCAGCCCGTCTCCCCTGCGGCTAACAGAGAGGAGTGGCTGCCCTAGAGGTAATCTACCTGCTGTTGTCCCTGGATCCGCACGTATTCCATTCTCTGCTTTATGTGCTTGCTTTTGTCTGGGCTTCCCTGCTGGCTCTGCTTCAGTCTGGAGGCCGGATTCACCATCTTCATGGCTGGGACGGAGACGCCACCGCTCTGTTGAGACACACATAAGAACGGCCAGATGGGGTCAGACCAGAGGTCCATCCAGCCCAGTGTCCTGACTTCTCACAGTGGCCAAGGCCGGGTGCCCCAGAGGGAGTGAAAAGAACAGGGAATCATCCAGTGATCCCCTCCCATCGTCCACTTCCAGCTTCGGGCACACAGAGGCCAGGGACACCTCCCTGCCCAGCCTGGCTAACAGCCACTGATGGACCTGTGAGCCAGGCATTTATCTAGGTCTTTTTCGAGCCCTGTCAAAGCCCGTCTCTTCCCAGCACCCTGCGGCGAGGAGTTCCACAGGCCGACTGTACGTGATGGGCAGAAAAACTTCCTTTTGTTTGTTTAAAATTTGTAGCCCATTAATTTCATTGGGTGACTCCTAGTTGTTGTGTTTTGGGAAAAAGTAACTAGCTTTTCCTTATTCACGTTCTCCACGCCTGTCATGAGTGCCCAGGCCTTGATCCTCTCCCCGCTTACACTCCTCGTTTCCAAGCTGAAAAGTCCCCATCTTTTTAATCTCGCCTCACACGGCTGCACAGCCAAACCCCGAAGGATTCTGGCTGCCTGTTTCTAAACCTCTTCCAATACAAAGATGCCTTTGTTGAGAGGAGGTGATCGCATCTGTTTGCAGTATTCATGTATACGAGATGCGGGGAAGGAGAGGGGATTAAATCCATTGATTCTGGGCTCAGGAGGCTGTGAGTTGGGGCCAGGCAATGGCAGCCCCAGCCCTGCTTCCAAGGCAAAAATCTCAGACATCAAGAGACCCGGTTCACAGCCAAGGCCACGCCGAAGCCCTCCGGGATGGGTGGGGGGATTTTAATTAGTCCTCCGCACAGAGCTACCCCGCATTGAAACCGGTGGGAGTGGGGTTGGGTGCAGGGTTCCCTGTAAGCTGAGCTCATGGGCAGCTGCCCAGGAGAGATTCAGGCAGTCCGCCCAGAGCCGGCAGCAGGCGTTAGTATGGGTGGCGCACACCCGCACAGAACAAAATTGTTCACCAGGGCCCTCTGTGGGAGCCACCTTGGGCCAAGGCTAAGGCCTGGCAAGCCTCGGCGGTAGGTAGGCCTCTAACTGCCATTGATTAGTGGCTTAGCGCACTTTAGGCTGTGCGGCAACAGCGGCTGGCATGCGGCAATGCGATGGGCCCAGCAATGGAACTGAGCTTGGGTTTGCGTTCCACGGTGGAGCCCCTGCCACCTGGACCATGTGCTTTGCTTTGCTCTTCATCCCTTGGTAGCACTCCTGGAGCAGCGAGTCCCACTGCAGAACCTTGCTGCGCCGGCCCATGGCGCCTGGCCATGCCCAGGGTAAAGCCCCGGCAGGCGCCCTGTGCTGCCGGCTCTCGCCGTCCCAGAGTTGGGTGAGCTTTGGTGCTGTGCTCAACGCCCCAGCTCCTAGCATCACAACATCAGCAGTGAACCAGGGCTTTTGGTTTGCAGCGATGGGAAGCACCAAGCAGCCGGGGCTGGGGGATAATATTTGAGATCCTGAGTCCCCAGCAGGCATCTAAAGGGTCAACGGCCACCAGGCAAAGACCCTCTCATGCACCCTTTAAAACACAACAACCTGCAGGGTCTGACGCCTGATTTTAGAACCTCGGGGTTGGGCCAGGCCAGCAATGAGGCCCATCAACCGTAGCCTCAGGCCCAGGCAGCTGAACTGTGTGGGAAATTCTGGCCGGGGTCCAAGCTTTGCTCATGGCCTCTGCTCTGTAACATCAACCCCCTGGCTTCCAACTCCCTGAAGTATGGGGAAGAAGGTGCCTCGGGGAGAGGGGTCACCTCACCAGGAGACAAAGGACAGCCATGTCCCCAAGGGGCTGTACTCTACTGCTACAGTATCTATCCTCTCCATCGGAGGCCAAAAACGGGGCTGACAGGGCCTCTGGTACGTGGGGGTGGGGCTAAATCTCTCTTAATGGGGGAGGTGGGACACCCAGGAATTCTCTGACATTGGAAACTCACCTCTCCCCTTCCCAGCACCAGCTCCTGCTGGAAACAGTCTGCCAGCGCCTCTGTCATCAGCGCCCAGGCCTCCAAATGACTTTACCGCACTTCTCAGTGAGCTTGGGGGGGCTGCAGGGGCACCCTGAGTGATGCCATCTGCTCAGGTCCACCTGGGATGTGTGAGAGCCACCCCTCCTCCACAGCATCCCCACGCACCCCAGGATACAAATTAGCCAGGGACTTGCCTCTGGGGAGTACTGACAACAAATGTCCGAGTGCGGCAATGGGGATTTCAGAGCAGGAAAGGACCCAACACCAGAGCAGAGACACAGCCCTTGCTAACCCTGTTCAACAGAGTTATTCCAGATTCACTCTGGAGTGAGGCTGGATGCTGGTTTGGTGCCTTTCCTCTCCAGCAGCCCCGGCACAAAGCACAATGATACAGGCCAACGTGACCACCCAGGGAGACACAGAGAGGCACATGGATAAAAGGCTTGGCTAGCAGTGAGGGCTGAGCACCCACAGCTCCAGACAAGGACAACAGATGCTGCAGGTGCTCAGCCCCCAGGGAAATCAAGCCCTCAATTTAGGTATCTAACTATGGAACTAGGCACCTAACTTTAAACATCCAGGTGAGAAATCACTGGCCAAAAATTTGTGCTTGGGGTGGGTTCAAATCAATGTGCAGAATCAAATGCCCTAGTGTGCACTATTGAGTGTCAGCCAGCCCAGAATAAGGTGAAGGGAGATGCTATATTTTTAGGGAGCAGCCTGTTTTCTCTCTCCCTGTTTTTGGGTTCTTGTGGATTATTAACATTCTGAATTCTAAGATACAAAGCTGTGCTACCCTGCAACCTTCTAGTCAGAGCAGATGTTTCTGTCTCACTTCTCTCTGTGCACAGCATCAACATATATAATTTCCCTGTTCTTACTCCACGGGAGGTTTGAAATCCAAGCCTAGATCCAGACCCCACATGTTGCCAACAGCTCCAATCCCTATTAAGCCTCTGAGCCAAGTCCCTCAGACTCTGGGGTTTTCTCTAAACCTGGTTGTTGATGTTGCTGCCAGAGCCCTCTTTGGTCAATAACTTGAATCCCACCCCCAGTTCTTTCTCCACCAAGATTGTTCTAGCTGCCCCTCACAGACCCAATCAGACACACAGTTCACTAAGTTTGGAAACGATTGGAAAACTACTCAGCAGTGTTTGCACAGTTGGTCGCAGGGTATGAGAGAGACAAGGTGGTATCTTTTATTGGGCCAACTTCTGTTGATGAACAAGACAAGGTTTTGAGCATGGACATCACTGCTTCAGGGCTGAGAAACACAGGGCACGCCAAATCTTCTCTCTCCCATCAACAGAATAAAAGATATTACCTTGCCTGCTTGTCTGTCAGCACATCAGCAAGTAACTACACAATGTAAAACAGCAGGGACTAGGGGAAAACCACAGAGAGCAACGGCAAACCGAAAGCATTTGGGATGCATCCCGAGTCAGTGAGAGGATGCATGTGAAAGCGAAAGAAAGAGAGAGCCATTGAGACAGGAGCAGATCTCCAAGTGGGCATTGTGAGGGTTGGCACAAGGCAGTTTTTATTAGCTATCCACATACAGTGAGAGATACAAAAGCTGGTGGAAAGGACAGCACAGAGAGTAACATGAAGGTGGACAGAGGTCCGGTAACTGGGGGGATATTAAGATTGCTTTAATCCCAAAGACTAGCTAGTAACCAGGCATTGCTGTCATTTGCCCCATGTAGTTCGTTCTCACTGCTCCATGGAGTATAAGCTAGCACTCTAGCCCACAGACTAGTGCCTCTTCCATCCTGCAACCCGTGCACCTCCCTCCACCTTCCAGGCAGCCCATGCTAGTTATTATGGAAAGGCGCTAGCAAATCTGGGACCAGCTCCAACGGGTGGCACAAATGGAGCTTTTCCATCTGGGTTTGGTCAAGGAATGCTGGGCAGGACGTGTGCCGAGCTGAGCCATATGCCAGGCCCGAGACATGCAGCAGGCCCACGGCACTAGAGTCAGCAGAGTAGTGAAAGAGTGAGTGAAGTGCCCCATAGGGAGAAGTGCAGTGTCCATTGCTGGCCTGCCAGTTGAGAGTAAGGTAAGTGGTTGAAACGCTCTGTTTTTAGGGAGCAGCCTGATTTCTCTCTCCCTGTTTGTTGGGCTCTTGTGGGTTATCCTTCTGACTTCTAAGATGTAAAGATGAGCAACGCTGCAACCTTCCAGCAGGAGTATTTAGGTTTCTGTCTAACTATTCTGGGCACATGATGTGAACATAGAGCAACGTTGCCTAGCTGTGCACTGGGGTGTGGGTGTGCCTGTTGCAATCATCCCAACTGCAGTGCAGACAGACCCCACAACCCCTCTACCATGCTGTCCATGTCACGGGCGCCAAGGAGGCAGTAAACGCCCGTGATGGTCATGTTAAGCTCAATTTACACCAAGGGGCCGTGAAGGAGTAAGACCCAGGGGCAGTATAATTACTGCAAAGGGAAAAGGGCTTCGTTCCAAAAAGCAGATCAAGGAATAAGCTGAGTTCTGCCAGGTGGAGTTCCCCCACTCAGCAGCTATTTAGCAAGAAGTGGGGGCCCTGGCAGGTTCCATCTGGACAGCTCCAGGGGCTCAGTGGTGGGATTTAATTAGGAGAAATGGTTGCCTCTTAGCACAGCCACAAAGTGCAGCTAGTCGGAAAGCGGCTTGTGCAAACTAAAAGGGGACCTTCTGAATGCAGGAAATCCAGCCCCAGAGCAGGCGTTGGAGGTGGCATGGGCTTGCTCTACCGCATGACTCAACAGGGTTGGATTCGATGACCTCCTGAGGTCCCTCCCAACCCGAGGATTCTATGACACCTGTCGGCACCAGGGCTGCACAGCTGCAGAAGTGTGCACCTGAGTCTGCTCCACCTCACCCAGCATCACGGCCAGGCTGCTGACGGCTATACTGGACATGGCAATGTGGGCAATGGCCAGGGCAAGAGTCGGATTCTCTGGTCCCACAGCCAAGCGCGAGAGATACCAAACTCGCCCTCTCTTTGCTTGCAAATGGAGTGGATCTAATTTGGCGTTCCTAAGGGTACATCTACATGGCAAGGACACATCCTGGGCTGCATTAGAGGAGTGTTGTGAGCAAGGCATGAGGAGTCATTCTTCTGCTCTACTTTGTACACATTAGGCCTCAGTTGGAGTGTTGTGTCCAGTTCTGGACACCACATTTCAAGAAAGATGTGGAGAAGCTGGAGAAGGTCCAGAGAAGAGCAGGAAGAATGATGAAAGGTCGAGAGAACATGAGCTAGGAGGGAAGAGAGAAAGAACTGGGCTTGTTTAGTTTAGAAAGGAGAAGACTGAGAGGGGACATGACAGCAGTTTTCAAGTACCTCGAAGAGGGTTACAAGGAGGAGGGGGAAAAATGGTTCTCCTGGGCCTCTGAGGATAGGACAAGGAGCAAGGGGCTTAAACTGCAGCCAGGGAGCTTTAGGTTGGACGTTAGGAAAAACTTCTTACCTGTCAGGGTGGTTAAACACTGGAACAAATAAATTGCCTGGGGAGATTGTGGAATCTCCATCACTGGAGATATTTAAATACAGATTAGACAGAAATCAGTCAGGGATGGGCTAGATGGTGCTGGCTCCTGCCATGAGGGCAGGGGACTGGACTTGATGACCTCCTGAGGTCCCTTCCAGTTCTAGTGCTCTTTGCGTCTATCCATCGCACCCCTTCTCAGAGCCCAAAACAACTGCCCTGGGCTCACCAGGCTAAACGCAGCCACAGAGATGTTTGGGTGCGGGCTGGAGCCAGGGCTTTGAGGCCTGTCGCGCTCGCTGGATTTCAGGGTGATCGTGTCTTAGCCCCAAAGCCTGAGCCAGGCTCTGAGATTCACCACCATGGGGTTTTTCTTTGCAGTGCAGACGTACCCTAAGACAATACAGAGCAGGGGCCATTTAAACAGGGCCTGATCCTGCCCTCCACCACCTGGGCATGAAACTAGTATAACCGCACAGAAATGAACGTGGTTACACCAAACTGACACAGGCTGAGGTGGAAATTTCAGCAGAACTTAGTGCTCAATATTTGGGGCCCCTACGCCAATGCTAAAGCCACCCCCCAAACCTGATGCTAAGGTCTCATTTGGAAGGTCTCCCTTGTCACCTGCCTTCTCTTCCCGGGTCCCATATCCACCTGGGTGTGATTTTATGGCCTTGGGAATGCCCAGCAAACTTGACGTGCAGAGGCCCAGCTACAGCTTGAGTATGCAGCAGCCAGCGCTCGAGAGCCGAAGCAGTGGGATGGTCGGGGAGTCTCAGTGGTCACCTGGGACCCAACTCCCCCTGTTCCGTGCTGCCAAGGTGTAAAATGCCCCATCACAAGGCCCAGGCGAGAAAGAGAGGGAAGTCGGTTTGTTTTCAGAGGGCCGACTGCCTTTCCCCTCTGTTAGTTCTCCGCCCTGCTGGCAGTTCCCACAGGCCTGCTGGAGTGCTGGGGACTTTCACCCTGCCCAGGCTCTAGAGAAAGCAGAGTTCTCAGGAAGTGGGTGGGGCTGGGGAAAGGTGGAGGCAGAGAAGGTGTCAGGTGGAATCCGAGGGCAGGACACAGAACAGGAATAACAGAAAATGAACCTGAGGACTGTCGAGTGGGAGGTGTGGCTTGGGTAGCAGAGGTGGCTTGGTCCTGCTTGGAGATGACCTCTGGGGAGCATCACCCTCACCCTGGCTTGAATCTGGGTAGGCAGGTTCCATGGTACCGGCATGCCAGCAACTGCGTTCAAGACCCTCCTTCAGGCCTCCTCCAGCATCCTTAGACACCCACGGTCCCTGCAGCTCTTCCCGGAACAGAAATTGGGAGGAAGGGTGGATATTGATTTTGTTGATGGTCATCTCCAGCTCTCGGATTGTCTCTTCCAGGCTGTCCAGCCTCTGGTATGTGTCGTCGCAGATCGCTCTGCTGCGTACGGTTGCAACACGGAGAGGCGATATTTCCTCTCCAATTTCTCCTCCTAGAGCCAGCTCGGGCTCTCCCTCTGCTGGTGACCCTCCAGTACTTGAGGCTGCCTGGGACGCCCCATCAGCAGGTCGGTCCAGGGCTATCTGCCCATGCTCAGTGGAGCTTGACGCACGGAAGGGCTTCTCAGGGGGCTGTATCAGGAGTCGTTCAGACACCCAGCGGCTGGGATCTCTGTCTGGGCAAGGGCTTGGTGTGGGGCACTGCGGGGTTGGGCAGCCAGTGGTGGTGTCTCTTGGAGACTGCTTGCTAGCGCCCTGCAGGTCTTCAGAAGCAGGGGGCATCATCTCTGAGCCGTGCTTGGTTCTCCTGGCGTTGGGTTCTGGGACATCACCGTGACATCTCACAGCCACTTTAGACCTTCCAGTGATGGAGCAGACCTTCTCATAGCCCCTTTCAAGGCCCACACCTCCTGTCAAGGGGCTGGCGAGGGGTCTGTTCTCCCCATTGACAAGCGGCCCAGAGGCCACAGTCTCGCAGGCATGCAACGTCCCGACCCTTTGTCCTCCCTCCTCAGCCAGCTGGCTGTCCCCATCGTTGGTAGCAAAGGGCGCTGTTCTCTGTCCTTCCATTGCATGGCTGCAGCTGCAAGGTGGAGGACCTCCAGGCTGGAAGGGCGAGACATGGTTGGTTCCAGGTACCAACAGAGCCTGCTCTACGAAACCAGATGGTGCACAGACAGGAGATGTTTCCTCCCTTTTGGCCTGGTTTGGCAAGAGCTCCAGCCCCTCCGAGTGTCTTTCTGACTCCCCCGCAGCCTGGGCAGGCTCAGCTGCTGGAGGCCCTTCCACTCCCGCCGCTCTATGGTGGGACTGGTTAGTGCACCGAGAGCTGCCTGTTTCTGCAGCCACCTCTGGCTCAGCTTCAGGAGAAGGTGGGTCAGATGCCCACTGGGTGAGCACAATCCGAGGCAGGGAGACAGCTGAGCTGGCTGGCGAGCCCGACTCCTGCAGAGAGAATTCACAGACCTGTTAACAGCATGCGGGCAGTGGCGGAAGTTTACCCTGCAAATAAAACAGAGCCGAGTGCTTCTTAGAGGGTTTTCCTGCCTAGCCTGGGCTGCCGACTTCACAGTCCACCTACTGGGTCTGTGATCACCAACTACCCCAGCACTCCTGCGGCTCTGTCACCTGAGCCTGGCTCAGAGTAAGCCTTTGGTGTCAGCGACTCCTTTGGGCAAGGGAGATTTAGGGCCTGGCTTCCCAAGGTATTTATGCACCTCTCCATGCACCCACTGGTGCGTTTAGTGCACCTGGGTAGGTGAGAGGCCCCAGCGGGAGTTAGGCACCTAGCCAGCACAGATATGATTGTACGTGCCACCTGGTGTCTTCCTGCATCTTTAGGCGCCTCACAAAATCTGACCCTCGAGGCATGACTCCGATCACGCGTGCGCTGGGAGAAAGCAGGAGAAACCAGAATTAGCAGTGCGAGGGGAAGCAGGCTGCTGGGGCACACCTGGGGCTGGGGAACACACAGCCAGCAAGGGCTGGAATCAGCTCGACAGGTGCTGCAGCAGGGCTGCAAGGAGGAAATCCCCCGAGGAGGGGCTGATGGGCTAAGTCGGTTCTGTCCTCCGGGATGTGGTTACACGAGAAGGGCCGGGTGGGGTCGGACCAGTGGTTCAGCTAGAGCAGGTCCCGTCTCCCAGCGTGGCCAGCGCCGGCGGCTTGCGGGGTAAGGAGCAGAACAGGGCGTTATCAAGTGGCCCGTCCCAGGCCCCGGCAGTCAGAGGCTTGGGAGGAGACTCAGAGCGGGGAGCTGTGCCTCTGACGGGCTTGGCTGGTGCCTTCTGGAGGCAGAGGGTCTGGGAGTCCCCCGGGGCCAGAGAGGGGAGGTGTTAGTGCTTTAAGGGGCATGGGATTCTGTGCTAGCAGTGGGGCCTTTGCACCTAGGGGCTATCACAGGCCTCTGCCCCCCCCCCCCCGCCCCGAGCTCTGCAGCACTTACCTGGACTGACGGCTGGTGGCTGGAGGCTGGTCCAGCTTGGGACCCTCTGGCTGCTGCAGCCTAGTGGCAGAACAGGGCAACAAGCAACGTGCCGGGTTATTCTGCTTGTCCTGACGGGCCTGCCCTGTCTAACAGGACTTGGAGTGAGGGAGCAGCCCTGCGAGGGGCACCCTGAGGCAGCAGGCCTCCTTCTAGCACCTCCCTCCGGGGTGCTAGGATCCAGCAGACCAGGTGGGGGAAGGAGGAGAACATGGCAAGGCCGGGCACAAGACCAGAGCCAGGCCTGCACTGTCCCCTTGGGAGCCAGACACCCTTCCCAGCACGGGGCAGCAAGAAGAGGCCTGTGCTGGCTGCAGAGACCAGCAGGGGAGCAGCCTCCCTAACCCCTCCCCAGCAGCCGGAGACCCAGCTCCAGGCTGGAGGCAGCGCAGCAGGGAGCAGCCTGCAGCCGACCATCTCGTGCAGACAGCGGTGAGGGGCTGGCGTGTGGACAGGGCAGGGCTGGAGACAGGAGCGCTGCAGATGGAAAGAGCGACAGACAGGGCTGGGGAGAGGGCAGGCGCAGGGTGCTGTCGCGTCTCCTGTTGGAGCAGCAGGGCTCCGCGGCCACAGTGCTGGGGGCCTGGCCGATGTCTCCAGTCGATAGGGGGCGAGGTGGCGGCTGGGCGCCGGAGGCGCTTCAGGACTTTGTCCCCTTGCCAGCGCCTGTGCAGAGCCGGGGGAAGCATCCCAGCATGGTCTGGTCTGACCCTTGTCGGAAAGGAGCAGCAGATGGCCACACCAGCCTGGCAGAGAGCTACCCCGTAGCAGCAACTGGCTCAGCACCGGGAGCGGCCAGGAGGGCCCAGCCATCTCGCTGGCGGGCGAGGTCGCCAGGGCGTGCCGGTCCTTAGGCCCAGCAGGGACCGGGCCAGGGCTCTCTTGGGAGAGAGCTCTTCCTCGGGCCCTTCCCTTTGTCTCTTTGCCCCAGTTCTTCCCTGGCCCCAGGGCTCTCAGGCTGTGCACTCGCAGCTCCTATTCTCCCTCTGCACCCGGTCCATCCTCTCCCCTCTCCGACTGGCAGCTCTTCCCCCTGCCAGTGGGCTCTGTAAGCTGAGTGCTGCGCAGCTGAATGGCAGAGTGCCCACTGCCGCACAGCTGGCAGTATGTGTTTCTCTTAGTGGTGCACATCAGCACATGCCCGGGTGTGTGTAACAAAATTTGTTCTGCACATGGGTGGGAAAAAAACAGTGGGAACGCTGCTCCCTGACCCCCACTCTGTGCCACGTCCTCTTTGGCTTCACCCCTCCCAGCTCCCCGGGCTCTCTGGGGAGGCAGGCGTGCGGTGTGCCCACGCCCTGCCTCTGTGGAGAACCCTGAGTGTCTTCCTACCACTGGCTCCCTGGCTAGGGCCCTGCACAGCTCAGAGCAGATGAAACACCAGAGATGTGGCCTCCATGCCCAGGGTACTGCCTCTCAGAGTGCTGTGTCCCGCGTGCAGCGACAAGACCCTTCTGCCCCTCTGCAGGGGGAAACTGGCACTGCCTCAGTGCCCCCGGTGCCCCCGTGGGTGCAGAACTCAGCCCCTGGGGTGCTGCTCTAGTAGTTAGTGCCCGGTTCTGTGCTAGGTCAGTCCCGTCCGCGTGGCGTCAGTGAGCGAGGGGGGCAGGTGAGGAGCCGTTAGTCGGTTAATCCAGAGAGGGCGTGGAAGCGGGGAGCAGACAGGAAAGGAGGCTGAGGGGTGGGGCTGTGGCAGCCAGCTGGGGGGCGGAGGGAGGTGCAACGGGGCACAAGCTGTTACCTTCCGTCCTTCGGCTGCCCGGGCGGCCCCATTGGGCCACAAGTCTGCAGGAGTGGGGCAGCCGGCGGCCGCGAGACGGTCGCAGCGGAGCTTGGGGATAAAAGGGGAGCCAGAGCTTCTCTCAAACACCTGAGGAGTCAGAACACGGCGGGTTGTGCAGCGGAAACAGAATGGGTGGGAGGGGGGCCCAGGCCTGCCGCTCCCTGGCCTGGCCCAGCCTGGGCTGCTGACAGTGGGCACAACCTGAGCCGATGGGGGTGTTTCAGCGACAGATGGAAGCCAGCCGGAGAGGGAGCGCGGCTGCCAGCAATGACGCACGCCCTGCTGCGCTGGGGATGGAGAACCCGGGCAGGGAAGCTGCCTGTTCACCGGCCCTGATAGGGACGGCGCCCGACGGGATGGTCTGATTCTGGGATATGGGCGAGTCCTGCTGGTCGGCCACTCACATCACAACCTGGTTTGGGATGCCCCTCGCTCGAGAGGTCTGCAAACGAGGGGCAGGGAGGGGCTGGAGGTGCAAGCTAGATACTCCGGGGGGCTCAGGCCAGGAAACAGCTCTTGCCAGCCATGTAAGACTCAGCAGGACCCTGGAAGCAGCCTGGCCGGCCAGCTGGGCCTCAGCTCCCTGACGCAGGGAAATGGGGCAAGTGCCAGCTCCTGGGGGAGATTTCCGGTCTGTGTCGTTCCCCCACCAACAGTGTCTGATTGTCTCCAGGCAGGTTCCACCGTGAGCCTGCACAGGGAACCCGCCCAGCCCTCTGAGCCGGCAGAGCTGCCCAGCCAGGTGGGGTTACACTCCCAAATCTGGCCAAGGCTGGGAGGGAGTGGGCGAGTTCGCCGTGCCAACGAGTGGTGACCCCATAGGGTGGAACCGCTGGCAGCCGGTGAGCCTGGCGCAGAGAGCGCAGGAGCAGGCCGACAGCTCCGTCACAGTGAACCCGGAGGTCAGAGCTTCTGGCAATGCCGCCCCCGAGCCAGCGCAGGATCGGGCCCAGGGGAGGCCCAGGGAGGCTGTGGGGGTGCTCAAGCCAGGGCTCCCCCTGACCCCGGAACCCACCTCCAGCTCCGCGATGATCCGGTCCTCCTCGTCGTCGTCCTTGATGCCGGAGGCAATGATGGGAGGGGTGGAGGCGGGCCTGGCGACCTCCGACACCGTCCGCCGCAGCTTCACCTGGGGCTTGTGGGACTCCAGCTCCTCCGACTCTGCCTTCTGCAAGGGTTAGAGGTGAGAGGAGGTGGGGGTCAGCCAGGGCCTGCTGGGGCCTGACACCGCCCCCTCAGGCAGCCTGCGCCGCACCTTCATGAAGCTGGAGTCCTTCTTGCTGGTGACGATCACCTCTCCGGTGCGGGTGGTGGTCAGCCCGTGGGAGGAGGGGAAGCTCCGGCGAGGAGGCGGGGGAGGTGGCGATTTTGAGGGCTTCTCCGTCCGATACCTGGGGACGGTCAGCTCATCTGGGGAGGAAAACAGGCCGTTGGGGCAAGGCCTCGCTTTTCCCCCATCCGCCCACCTACTCATTCCATCCACTGCAGAATAAACTGTGTGATCTGCACCACTAGAAGAAGCACACGCCGCCGGCTGTGGGCACTCGGCCAGTCAGCTGGGAGGCCTTGGGCATAAGAACGGCCATTACTAGCTCAGACCCAAGGTCCAGCCAGCCCAGCATCCCGTCTGCCGACAGCGGCCAGTGCCACAGGGCGTGGACGGAAGACAATGATCAAGAGATTTGTCTCCTGCCATCCATCTCCAGCCTCTGACAATCAGAGGCCAGGGACACCGTTCCTACCCCCTGGCTAATAGCCTGTTATGGGCCTAACCTCATGCCTTTCTCTAGCTCTTCTCTGAACCCTCCCATAGTCCCAGCCTGCACGGCCTCCTCTGGCAAGGAGTTCCACAGGCTGACTCTCTCCTGGGCAGCCGCCCAAGCACAGCTTACAAGGAGCCCTGCCAGGGACGCTCTGACTATTGAGGGGGTGCCAGGGAATCTCCAGGGGCCGCAGGTGGGGGTGGGGCAGCCCAGCCCTGGCATTTCCCAGCTTGCTGCTTCCAGGGCAAGATGGACACGTGGTATTCAGGGGCATGAGCAGGCTGGCAGCAGCCCATGGCTCTTGCGTGGCACACACCGATTGCCTCTGGCTCCGAGTGCCTGGACGCTGGCCCCTTTGGGTCCAGCTCCACAGCCCAGGGGACCTCCCCATAGGCCCCAGTGCCCAATCAGCCACACAGCCGACGCTGCAGAGCCCAGCAGGCAGGTGTGCCGCATGGGAGACACCCAAGGCTGGACAGACCAGGGATCACGGGACTGATCCTGCAAGGTTCTGAGCACCCTCAGTACCCTGAGAAGAGGCTCAGGACCTTGCCGGAACCGGATCCCAAGTGCGCTGGTAGATCTGGGAGCAGCTCAGTCACCACGGTGAGCTCTGAAACTCAGCCCGGGTTACCGGAAGGGAACAGAAATGTAGCAACTCCCCGGGTGGCTCCTGCCATCCGCACCCGCGGGATAAGGCAGCAGAGAAACCCTTGGAAGCCGCATTCGCCCTCCCAGCCATGTGGCCAGCCCAGCCGGTTCCCAGGCTCACAGGTTTTCCCTGCACCAGGGAGCAGCGCGGTGCTGCTCTGCGGATGTGCCAGTGGGAGGAGAGGCTCTTGCACTTCCCAGGCTGGCCACGAGGGGGCGCGGCAGCTCCAGCCAGCCTCAAGGGCACCCCAATAGCTCTGCCAATGTCAGGGGGCCTCATGGGCAACCTACAGGGAGCCACCGCCTCCGGCTGACTTGCACCTGCAGGGCTGCGGTTCCAGCCCAGGTCATGGCCCCTGGGTCTCTGCTGCAGGGAGAGGGTGAGAGCCAGCAGCCCACGTGCTCTACAGCCGGCACATCAACTGGGTGTGAGTTGAGCCACTAGACCCCATGGGCTAGAACCCAGGAGTCCTGACCCCAGGCCCCCACCCCGCTCTCTCCTACAGCCAGGAACGGAACCCAGGCGTCCTGCCTCCCAGCCCCCATCAAACACACCCTCCCTGGCCCCAGCACAGAACCCAGGCGTCCTGCCTCCCAGCCCCCATCAAACACACCCTCCCCGGCCCCGGCACAGAACCCAGGCGTCCTGCCTCCCAGCCCCCATCAAACACACCCTCCCCGGCCCCGGTACAGAACCCAGGTGTCCTGACCCCAGGCCCCCACCCCCCTCTCTCCTACAGCCAGGAACGGAACCCAGGCGTCCTGCCTCCCAGCCCCCGTCAAACACATCCTCCCCGGCCCCGGTACAGAACCCAGGAGTCCTGCCTCCCAGCCCCCATCAAACACATCCTCCCCGGCCCCGGTACAGAACCCAGGAGTCCTGCCTCCAAGCCCCAAACTCCTCTTTCCTGCAGCCAGGAACAGAACCCGGGTGTCCTGCCTCCCAGCCCCCATCAAACACATCCTCCCCAGCCCCAATACAGAACCCAGGCATCCTGCCTCCCAGCCCCATCAAACACATCCTCCCCAGCCCCAATACAGAACCCAGGCATCCTGCCTCCCAGCCCCATCAAACACATCCTCCCCAGCCCCAATACAGAACCCAGGCATCCTGCCTCCAAGCCCCAAACTCCTCCTCTCTCCTACAGCCAGGAACGGAACCCAGGCGTCCTGCCTCCCAGCCCACGTCAAACACATCCTCCCTGGCCCCGGTACAGAACCCAGGAGTCCTGCCTCCCAGCCCCCATCAAACACACCCTCCCTGGCCCCAGCACAGAACCCAGGAGTCCTGCCTCCAAGCCCCAAACTCCTCCTCTCTCCTACAGCCAGGAACGGAACCCAGGCGTCCTGCCTCCCAGCCCCATCAAACACATCCTCCCCGGCCCCTGGTACAGACCCCAGGCCTGCTGGCTCAGTGGCGGCGGCAGAGGCTGCAGAGGGCAGGATTTTAACTGCTGGGGGTGCAGTGGGGGAACATCACGGTGGAGTTACCATCACAGGGAAGCGCTGTGAAGGGCACCCTGGTTTCTGCCCAGCCCCCAGCCTTACCTGAGCCCCTGCGGCCGTTGGGGTCGATTTTGGCGGAGGCTTTCGGTGTGTGCTGCGGCTTGGAGGGCTTGTGCTCGGGCGTGGAGGCGGCGCTGCCAGGGCCCGGCTTGTGCTTGGCAGCGAACTCCAGGTCGGGGATGGCCTTCATCAGCTCGGCCTGCGTCTCCTCCAGAAGGCGGTTGATGTCCTTGGCACTATACTGCGTCAGTGCCGCCCTCTTCTCCTCCCAGTCCCGCTCAGCGGCCTGCGGCGGAAAGCAGGGCTCGGTTGGCCTCACGCGGGGCCAAGGGGCCTTCTCTGGCTGGGGTGGCATGTGGCACAGGCGGGAAGCTCCAGGGCTTCCCCCATGGGAGGATCTGGGGCACTCAGCCCCGTCGGGACAGAAGCCGGGGGCACAGGCTGGGGGCTCAGGAGGGAGGCCTGGGAAAGGCCTGAGACACTAGAGGGTTTTGTACAGTCTGCAGCCAGGAGGGATCCCAAGATCATGGAGTCTGAGCCTCTGTATAGCAGAGGCCAGAAAACCTCCCCTGCGGGTCCCTGTATTATTAGGGATGGAGAAAGGGTGAGAGGGTTGGGCCACCCAGGCCCCGGTGCTGGCTGGGAGTTGATCAGTGAGGTCCACCCTGAGGGTCCCAGCAGGCTACCCAGACTGCAGAGGAAAGATCCCTGAAGTCCTGACTCCTTGTCCACTTTGTTCTGGTCTGCTAGCTGGGAACAGAACCCAGGAGTCCTGACTCCCAGCTCTGACGGCTCTAGGCACAAGCCCTTTCTTCTCTCTCCAAGCTGGGAAGAACCCAGGAGTCCTAACTCCCTGCCCTCCCCCTGCTCTTACCTGGTTTCCCTGCTTTCCACACCAGCTCTCAGACTCAGGGGCTAGCCCAGCTTTCCCAAACCAGGGACCAAACCAATTTCCAAAGGCTCAAGAGGCCCCATTAACCACACCAGGGCAATTTCTCTCCCAGAGGCTTCCCTTTGAGCCACACTGAGCTGCTGCACATCAGAGCAGCCTCCAGGCTGCTCTAACCTGCACAGGTGGCTGGGGGAGGCGCTACTGAGCAATGGGGTAGGGGCAGCAGTGACTTCAGTGGGGAAAGTTTGCAGGTCCATGGGGAGGGGGCGCCCTCTGCTGACGCACCCAGTGAAAAATCACGGGGCACTAGATTCTCAGTTCCTAACAGCTGTTGCCTTGAAGGGCTCTGTAAAGCTCCACCCAGCGCTGGGAGTGTGATGGGCCAGACAACACGGCAGAAGCACCACCCGTGTGCCCCTTACCCCAGCTCCTACCTCTACGGACACGGCCTTGTCCACGCTCCTCCGGCTAGGGGTCTCGGGGCCTGTCTGGGTCTTGGCAGGCACCATCTCTGGAGCTCGGGAGGGGTTATTGCTCTTGGAGGGCTGCGGGGTGCTCTGCCCAAAGCTGGGCGTGCCCAGGCTATCTGTGGAGGCCGTCAGGTCATGGAGGTTCATGGGGGGGCTGGTGGGCACCTCAAAATCCAGGCCCTTGCTGAAATCTGTCTCCAGCGCCACCTTCTTCGGGGACTGGCTCAGGCTGTTGGCTGGAGCCCACACCCCCTCATCCACTTGCCTGCCGAGGGAGCAGAGAAGTCAGAGGTTTCCCCGTAGGGCTCGGGAGGTGGGGAAAGCGCCACACACTGACGTTGTTGGTACAGGGATTTCTCCATTTTGGTGCCGTGTTCATCAACCACCACCAAATAACAGAACGTTTTTAACTGCAAAAGGTTCTCGGCCCCTTTCCGCCCCAGCAGGGTTTGGTCTTTATCGGCCAAATGCACACAGGCAAATCCCAGTGAAACACCGAACCGGAATGTCCCAGAGGGGTCGTAAGGCGCGATTTCCCGGGCAGCGTAACGATAAGTGTTTGTACGCCAGTCGTTACTGGAGGGCCCAGAGGCTGTCATGATGAGCAGCCCACATTGTGTGGGGTGCTGTACAATCCCAGAACAAGAAGGGGGTCCCTGACAACGGGCAGACAGACAGACAGACTGACCGACAGGGCAGTTCAAGATTTCAACAGGAATTCAGTGCCCAAATCCCTGGGAGGGCCTGAGCCCAGCTGCCCAAGTACCATCATCGTAGGTCTCAGGCCTTTGGGTACTGACAAAGGGGAGAGTGTGAACGGGGTCGTGGGGAGAGTGGATGGAGGAACCAAATCTCTCCTTTTGCTCGGGCAGGAATCTGGGCCCAGGGATGGGGATTCCCCCCTGGATGGGGCTGGGAGGGCACAGCTGGGGCCCGCCCGGGGTGAGGTGGAGGTCTGCCCCCACGGATGGGGCTGGGAGAACACAGCTGGGGCCCACCTGGGGCGAGGTGGAGGTCTGCCCCCACGGGTGGGGCTGGGAGAACACAGCTGGGGCCCGCCTGGGGCGAGGTGGAGGTCTGCCCCCACGGGTGGGGCTGGGAGAACACAGCTGGGGCCCGCCTGGGGCGAGGTGGAGGTCTGCCCCCACGGGTGGGGCTGGGAGGGCACAGCTGGGGCCCGCCTGGGGCGAGGTGGAGGTCTGCCCCCACGGGTGGGGCTGGGGGGGCACAGCTGGGGCCCGCCCGGGGCGAGGTGGAGGTCTGCCCCCACGGATGGGGCTGGGAGAACACAGCTGGGGCCCGCCTGGGGCGAGGTGGAGGTCTGCCCCCACGGATGGGGCTGGGAGAACACAGCTGGGGCCTGCCTGGGGCGAGGTGGAGGTCTGCCCCCACGGATGGGGCTGGGAGAACACAGCTGGGGCCCGCCCGGGGCGAGGTGGAGGTCTGCCCCCACGGGTGGGGCTGGGAGGGCACAGCTGGGGCCCGCCTGGGGCGAGGTGGAGGTCTGCCCCCACGGGTGGGGCTGGGAGGGCACAGCTGGGGCCCGCCTGGGGCGAGGTGGAGGTCTGCCCCCACGGGTGGGGCTGGGAGGGCACAGCTGGGGCCCGCCTGGGGCGAGGTGGAGGTCTGCCCCCACGGGTGGGGCTGGGAGGGCACAGCTGGGGCCCGCCTGGGGCGAGGTGGAGGTCTGCCCCCACGGATGGGGCTGGCAGGGGCTCACCTGCGGATCTGAGTGAGGGTGTCCGTCACCATCTTGCAGCGCTTCAGCAGGCCGTCCAGCCGGTGCGGCTCCTCCTTGAGGAACTTCACGGCCTCCACCTCCACTCGCAGCACCACACGCATCTTGCTCTGCAGGCTGGGGAAGTGAGCTGGGACAGGGGAGGTACAGGGTCAGCACAGGCCCAGGGAGGGCTGGGGCTGCTAATCGGGGAGGACGCAGATGGAGCCCGAGAAAGACCCCACCGGAGCATAGGTCCTGCCTCCTCCTCCCCACGCTGCGCAGGAATGTAAACCCCTGCAGCCCCGACTCGGCCAGCGGGAGCTGAGGGGAAAGCCCTCCTCCTCTTCCGCCTGAGGAGAAATGCTCCTGACTGCAGGTCTTGGGCACTCCCAGGGCAGGCACCCAGCTACAAGCCTCCCCGGGGCACACCCGGCCCAAGCATCCGCTGCCACCCAGGGGCCCCACATGTCCTGGCTCTCCCAGACACGGCATCTTCTTCGGTCCTCCGATCTCCACCCGGGCAGATTTCTGACATGCTGACAAATGTCTGGGACTTCTCCTTGCTCATCCTTTTCCTTCCCCTTCAGAGCTGCGCAGGTGGAGAGCAGCAGCTGCTGGCCGGGCACCCAGCTCTGAAGGCCACTGGTCTGCAGCAGCATGGAAGTGAGGTTGGCCTGGTATGGCATTACTATAGAAACTGTACCTCCCCCTCCACTCTCCCTGGCAGTGTCCTTCCTTTGGGACCTTGAAATAGGGCTACACCGTACTCATGGCAGCAGCTGGCTGCAAGTGGAGCAGCAGTAACGTGTTCTCTGCATTAAAGTGTGTGTGGGGGAACCCTGTCATGGGCACAGAGAGCCTTGGCCAAGGACGTGCAGCAAGTCAGTGGCAGGGCCAGGGTTAGAACCCAGGGGGTTCCTGGCTCCCAGCCTTGTGTTCCCCCTATTTGCTCCAGCTGCTGGTCTTGAGATGCATGGTGATGGGAGAGGGATGCGCTCACTGGTTGATTTATGGGCTGGGCCAGGACAAACCCAGACCCCTGCCTGTCCACACGTCCCTCTTCTGCGTCCACTGCTCGGCTGCCCTCAGCTGCTCATGTACATTCACTTAGCCTCTGGCGTGGCTCTGGGAAGCACAACTCTGGGGCAGGTCTGCTCAAGCTGGGGAGCGGAAACCAGCCTGGAAATTGGGGGTGGGAGGAAACAACCAAATGAAGTGGAGGGGGAGGCTCAGAGCAGCCCCCCGGGGCTGGGGCTGGGGCTGGGGAAGATAAGGCCACAAGCGCCAGGAGCTGTCACATCCACTCAAGCAGCACCTCCAGCCCTGAGTCGGACAGCTAGCACAGCAGACAGGGGCGTAGCACACTGGCCATCACGTGGGAGACACAAACATCCTGGCAGGGAGGCGCCCATGACGTGAACTCACACAGACAATGCAAAACCCAGACACGTGCAGCTGGTCGGCAAACCAAATACATACAAACACGCAGGGCAATACAAAAAGGCAGTCCAGGAGCCCTTTAAAGACTAACAAAATAATTTATTAAGTGATGAGCTTTCGTGGGACAGACCCACTTCTTCAGGTCATAGCCACACCAGAGCAGACTCAATATTTAAGGCAGTCTGGTATGGCTATGACCTGAAGAAGTGGGTGTGTCCCATGAAAGCTCATCACTTAATAAATTATTTTGTTAAGTCTTTAAAGGGCTCCTGGACTGCTTTTTTGTTTTGATAGAATATAGACCAGCACAGCTCTCTCTTTGTTACTATCCAGGGCAACATGCAACCCAGACATGTGTGAGCTGCACACAGCACAAATACACATCAGCGTGCAACCTAGAGACACACAAACAGCCAACACATACCCAGCAACATGCAACCAGCACACATGCCAAACACATACAAACATGCAATCCAGACAAATGCAACCATCATACAACCCAACACACGCAAACATGCAATCCAAATGTATTCAAGCACGCAACTCAGAGACCTGAAAACGTGCAGGGAACACACCATCCAAACACAGAGGCAACATAAAATCTACAATCTACATGCACACGCAGGGAAACGTGCTACAAACATGCACACACCAAGGGAGACCCACACATGCAAACACACATACAACTCCCAAGGATATGACTCACTCAGCTGAACACAGCTGGCAAACATCTGATTCACACGTGTGACATGCAAACTTCCACAGACAACAAACCAAGCAAACATAGACATGCACACGATGACAGGGCCACCTCTGCCCGCCCCAGGTCACAAGCAAACCCCACGATAAAATCAAAACCGCACATGCCTTTTAGGGGGAAGCTGCTACTAGCGACGGGTACAACTGGACATCATTCATGGGGGTAAATTAATCCCCCACAAGGTGCTCCTGGGATCTGCCCCCTGCAGCTTTCTCCTTCAGCTGGCTCCACTCACCCTTCAGTTCAGTCAGCGTCTCTCCCAGCTGTTTCAGCACCATGGCCTTCTCCTCCAGCTCCTGCACGGGGACCACCCGGTGATTGTCCTTCTGGATCTTCTCCACCGACTTCTCCAGGTCGCTGGAAGCACATCGCCAGAGTCACGCCTCCAGGCCGGTGAGGCAAGGGGGTCAGGGCAGAGGCCCAGCACCAGGGGCAGGGGAGCTGTGGGTTGGATCTGGGAGGGACCCCAGGGCATCCATGCAGGCCTTGTGGCTCAGGCCCCAGGCCAGGCCTGTTGGGTCGTTAGCATCTCTGGGGCCTGCTCATGCTGGTGCTATGAGGCGCACACAGTGGGGCCCTCTGTGAACCAGACCATCGGCACTGCAGCCGATTTATACCAGCTGCGGAACGGCCCCAAAACTTACATCCCCAGAGCAGCGCCCAGGCCCTCTGGGAGAAGGCAAAGAGACACAGACAGAGTCTAGGCTGGGCCCCCCACCAGGAGCAGGCACTGGGCACCCTGCCCCTGCCTAGGAATGGGGACCAGGCACCTGCCCCCCAAGGGCCAGATAGGGCCCCTGCCCTCACTTTAGCTGCTGAGTGATCAGCTCCTCCTCGTTCTGGTAGTGGAGCCGCTCCTCCTCCACCAGGCTGCGCTGACGCTGCAGGGGGTCCTCCTGCTTGCGCACCGTGTCCATCACCCGCACGCTGATCTCGGTCTCTGTCCGCCGCAGCATCGTCTTCACCGTCTCCTGGTTCTGCAGCTGGGAGGTCAGAGAGGTGGGGGGTGGGGGGAAGAGATGGGAGGGGCGTGTGAACTGGAGTCACATATGCAGGGAGTCCACGGAAACTAGACCGGTCCTGCTCCCCCTGCCCTGCACAGCTCAAAACACCCGGCTGGCCAGGGGAGCCAGGACCCCGGGGTTCTAGCCCCCGTTCTAGAAGGGCGTGTGATCTCGTGGTTGGTGCTGGCCGCTGGGAGCCCAGACTCCTGGCTCAGATCCCAGCTTGGCAAGGCAGTGTGGCCTAGCAGTTAGACCAGGAGCCAGGAAATGCCCATTTGTATGTAGGAGGGCGAAGGGTCGAGGGACTCAAGGCAGGCTGGGAAGCTGGATTCTGTCCCCCAGGAGCTCTGGCAGCACAAGTCGGGGATGAGGAGTGTTTCCTTAGGGTTCTGTATGGGGTGCAGACCCCAGGTCCAGGGATAACGTGGGGTGATCACAGCCAAGTGGGGGGGGAAGGACAAGTCAACACTCACTAACACCCCCAAACCCTCTGCTCAGCTATCGCACACATGGGGGGGCTATTTGGGGATCCCCTTTCCCCCGTCCTAGTGGAGAGCAGCCGATCACCATGACTACCAGGCTGGCTGCTGAGTCTGCTGGCTGGTCATCTTCACATCGAACAGCTGGCACAGCTGGTTCCGCCTGGGCCTTCCCCGGGCTCGCCTGGCAATCCTGGCTGCGGGGGTCAGTGCGAGATGGACACACAGGCCAGGGTGTGGGCCACAGGCTGGACTTCCAGCTGCCTTATTTGTCAGGAATCTGGCTGATTGCCCTGGGAGATCATCCACCAGTCCCCACTCTACATGCCTGGAGTGTTTCCCCTTTGCTCCGTCTCTGCTGTCCTGGCCTGGCCCACGGCTCCCCTCCGCCCCCCAGACCTGTCACTGGTCATGAGCTTTGGTGCTAGACAAGGCTTAGGAAAGCCGGGCCTGGCCACTGAGATCCTGGCGCGTGACAGGGAGCTGCCTCTGCCTGCAGCCCAGGGCCAGGGCACACGCCACTCGTCGGGCAGGTGGGACTTAGCGCAAACTGCAGGCGGGTGTACAAGGGGGCCTGGCTGTGGATGTGGGTAAATGTCCCTCTGCTACCCCAGACTCAACTGGACACCCAACAGCCCATCTGCCAACCAGCACGTCTTCGCGTTGCAATGCACCGAGCAGCAGGGTAACGGCCTCTGCACCTCCAGATCCCACCCTGCTGAGGCCACGGCCGTGGGACGGCGCTTCGGTGGTCTGTGGGCACTGGGGGGGGGGCTCAGGCTGGTTCCTGGATCACCAGCCCCACGGGTGCTAGAGGGTGTTTTGGACAGAAGCCTGAGGGTCCAATGGGACACAGGCCAAGCTGCCCCTTACAGTACGTCTGCAGCAGGGGTGAGCAGAGTAGGGACTGGGCCCCCGTGGGGGAGGCCTGACATTTCATGGGGGACAGCAGGATTTACGGCTGGGCCTCAGGCTCACCCAGCTCATTAAAACTATTGAAATCTGGTACCGGTGTTCTACCTGTGCACACACGTGCACACACGCATGCGCACACACGCATGTGCATGCACACACGAATGCACGCACACACGTGCACACATGCACACACGCATGCGCACACACGCATGTGCATGCACACACGAATGCATGCACACACGCGCACACAGACAGGGCCAACAGTCTTTGCTTCCTACAGACGGATTTTCTGACACGTGCCAAAAGGGTTTGTTTTTTCCTATGTGCGGAACCGAAATTCCCATCGGGTGGGATGACATTGCCAGGGCCGGGGGTGGCGGGTGGGTGATCCTGCTAACAGCAGAGGCAAAAAGTGGGACCTGATCTAAAACGTTTGCTGCCTGGGTCTGCCCTGCAGAAGGGACCAGCCTTAGCTCGTGTTCAAAGAGCAGTGACAACCCGCCGGCTTCACCTGCCCAGGAGCAGACTTCAGAGCAGTGGGCACTGTAAGCTGAGTGCTGGGGCGGCCGCCCAGGATAGAGTCAGGTGCTGCCCATCTGATCAGCAGAGCGCCCCCAGCCGGCAGTGTGTGTTTCTACGGGTGGCGCACATCCCCACATGCTTTGGTGCACAGAAGAAAATTTATTCTCACCATGGATGGAAAAAATTACAGGGAACCCTGGTTAAGACCGCCCGTGTTACACAGCATAGATCTGAGTCTGGGGCCCTTCTGTTGCCTGGGGGTGAATTTTCCCCCAGCCCTGCCACTGGGGCAAGAGGCTCTGAGCTGGGAGGCACAGCAGGTATCGCTGAGCCACACATGCCCTGAAGAGAGCCGGCAGGTGCCCTGGCAACGCTGCCCTTACCTGCAGCTTCTTCAGCTGCTGCAGCTGGTTGCGGAGGTCGCTGGCGTTCTGCTGCAGGTCGTGGAGATGCAGCTGCATGTGCAGGCGGGTGATGGCCGTCGGCTGCCCGGCTGGGGTGCTGGTGGCGGACGGGTGCGGTGGGGCCAGGACCGGGGTCCCTGCGCTGCTCCGACTGGCGGCTGAGAGCGAGAACAGAGCAGGCCAGCCAATGGAGCGCGAGGCGGGGGAAGGCTCCTGTCGCTTCCCCTCCATGTAGGCAAGCCCAGCACGCTGGGCCTGTGGGCAGGGTCGCTCCAGAAACTGAGGGCCAGCGTGAGCTCCCCGCATTCCCCTCCAGGGAGAGACCTCCCCAGGCAGGGCTGGCTCTGCCGCCTTCCGCAGAACCTCCTCCTCACCTGCCGGCCCTGCGCTCACACCGGGCCCAGCTCAGCGCAAAGGCGGGTGGCTTAGGTGCCCAGAGCTGTGCCCTGCAGCCCGGCGCCAACGCGGCCGAGGAGAAACAAACCCGCTCACCTGGGTGCACCCGGTGTGGGGAAGGGGCCTTTTTAGCGCATGGAGGGAGGAATGCGCTGCTGGGGGGAGGGGCTGGGAGGTGGCTCCAGTGGGGGGGTGGGGCGGGGCTGGTGGGGGAAGAGCTGCTGAGGAGGGGGGACAAACTGCTGTGTGCGGGTGGGGGCCAGACCAGGCTCCATCGCTCCCTCAGCAGCTGTGGCCCTCCCAGAGCGAGGGGCAGGGCACAGAGGATGGGGACGCGCACTCAAGGGCCGACGGTGCCAGCCCAGGCGTGGAGGCCACTCCTGCGCGCCCCAAAACCCTGCAGGCTCCCCTCCGACTTGGGTTCAGCTACCTCCTGGCGGCTCCCTGGGCCTGGGAGCTGGGCGGGAGGGCCACACCCAGTGCACAGGCCCTCCCACAGGCAGTTCAGAGGGCTCCATCGCTCCCACGCCATCACTTACGGGCCGGCGGGGGCGTCCCTCCGTTGGCCGCGTCCGTCTTCTCGCTGCCAGGAGGGGAGGGCGGCAGGTGAGCGCAGGTAAAGCCGGGGGGCCACCGAGCTAAGCCACGAGTGCCCGTGGGCGTGACGTGAGAGGCGCTGGGCTCATACGACACCCGACTGCCTCTGCCCCGAGCCCGTCCCCCTCCCAGACAGCGCCAGAGGGGATCGCACCTCTCCCTTCACAGCTGACAGCGCTGGGGGCCCCTGTGGGGAAGGCTGCCCTATGCCTCTCGTGAGAGTGCAGCCAGCTAGGCAGACTGCCGCTCCGAGGCCCCTTTGTGCTGCCTGTGCAGGCCTGAGTCTCCAGGAGCACCATGAACCTGTGGAACTCACTGCCACAGGACAGCGGCCCGGAGCTCGGAGAGACCTGTGCTGGCGAGCCCAGCGGCTGTGATCTGGGGAAGACAGATCAGGACTCGTTTGCCCACGGCCCACGTGTCTGGGAATTGCTGAGAGGCACTTCTCACCCCCTGAGCACATGCCGGAAGTGACGGCGATGCTCCACACGTATTGGCTCCCTCTCTGCAGCCTCATCCCTGGGTGGAGCTCCAAGTCTCCAATCCCGGAGCATTAGCGCTGCCTGCCCATAATCCGGCCCCTGGCGCCCCTGCAGGACGGTGCGGCTATTGTGCATGGCAGCCGGCGAGATCACCAAGACAGCTGGTGCACAGCTGCCTGGCCCCCTTCCTTACCTGGGGGTCTCTCCGTCGGAGCCCCGGAGCAGCGCGCTCTGCACCAGCCCCGTCAGGCTGGCGATCTGCTTCTCCATGGCTTCCATCCGCTCCCTTTGGGGGACGGGGGAAAGGAGCTGGGTTAGATCCGGGCTCCAGCAGGCGGGATTATTCCAGGGCTGGGTGTCTGCATCGGGGGACCAAGGAGCTATGGACCCAAATCCTGCCCTTGTCTGGACGATATTCCATCCGGATCCACCTCCCCGGCGTGTGAGCCTTGCTGGAGTCTCCCTCGTCTGGTGACGATCCGCAGAGCTCCCTTGAGGCCAATTCCCCCCAGGTCCTTTCAGGCTGGCCTCAGTCTCCAACCCTCAGCCTCTCTCTGCTCCAGGGCATCCCACAGGGACCGGCAACATTCACCCAGAGAGCTCAACCCTTCCACCGCTGGCAGGGCCCTGCTCCTTCCCAGCCTGTAGCCCACTCTGTCCCCAAGGGCCTGTCCTTTGAGCCTCGTCCTCCTGCTTGCAGCCTGGGTGGGAGGGAAGGTGCCTGGGGAAGACAGAACCTCTCCCCCTCGCACGGGGTCCTTAGCCTCATGGTGCTTCTGGAGCTGGGATAGGGAAGCCCTGCCTGGGAAGCCGAAGCAGAGAGCAATGAGGGGAGACGTCTACACTTCCACTGGGAGTGGCCTTCCTGCCAGCCCGGGGCACAGACTCTACCAAGAGGCGACCAGGAGCTGGGTGGATGTCCTGGCTGGTGCTAGCTCCCACGCTCAGACCCTAGCGGCCAGCTGGGCTTGGCAGCCTCAGCTGCAATGGAAGCTGAGTGGGAGCAGAGGGTGCCCCTGAATCCCAGCCCAGCGCCTTATCCACATGACCCCCTTCCCGCCTCCTCCTCCCTCCGAGGCTCTTCTCTAAAAGGAGGCACCAGGGCTGTTTTTGGGCTAGTACTTGCCGGTACTGAGTACTGGCACCTCGGCAGCCCCAGGCGCAGGATTGCCTGGGGTTGGGGGCGGAGAGACCACTGGGTACCGGCTCCACTCTCTCTCTCTCTCTTTTTTTAAGCAATAAAAGCACTGGGTGGCCCCAGGAGGTGACAGGGACCCCAGGCCCAGACTGCCCCTCCCCTTCCCCTGCCTGACGCACTATCCAAGCTGGAACAGCTGGGAAGAGTTATGCAAAAAAGACACCCAGGAGTCCCGAGGCTCAGTCCTCAGCTCCAGCGTTTCCTATAAGCTGAGCGCTTGGGTAGCCACCCGGGAGAGATCCAGGGGCCACCCAGCTGGCAGCCTGTGTTCCGCCAGGTGGTGCGCATCCGTACACATGCATCAGTGCAAACTACAAAATTCATTCTGCACTTGGATGGAAAAAGCAGGAATGATGCCCAGCTCCGACCACTGAACTCTGCTGCCTCCTACATTACTGGATTCCAGTTCACTGCTCAGAGCCAGTTACTGCATCTCAGGACTGCTGGGCTCTAAGTCCTGCCTTGGCCACTGCCACTGCCCCGTGACTCAGATTCCCCGTCTGATCGACAAGGCCAACCGGGGAGTCAGCCTCGTCATCCCATCGCTGCTCCTTACCTTGTTTCTGTGTCCTTGGCGGGCCCAGGAGGGCCAAACCCTGACAGGGGTCGGTCCCCGGGGCCTGGGAAGAGCTCGGGGGGCCCCGAGGAGCTGGGGTTGCGGGGTTTGCTGACAGGACTCTCCATGAAGACGGAGGAGCAGGAGTCTTTGCGGAAGGACTGACGGACGGGCGAGGACCTGCTGGAGGGGCCCGAGTAGGGGCTGTGGGGGCTCTGCCCTTGCTGCATGTCAACCAGTCGGCTGTCGGCCATCTTCTGTGGGGAGGAGGGGGGCATGCGGAAGCCGAGGCTGGGCCCGTAGGCGTCGCCGTAGATTTGGGTGCTGGGCTTGTACAGGCTGTCCTCCAGCTCGGTCTGCAGGGCGGCCGCCGAGTAGGTGCTGAGGGAGCGGACTGAGCCCCGCTTGTAGAGCCCCCCGGCGTAGGCGAAGGGGTCGCCCATGCCGGCCAGGGACTGCGTGGAGGTGATGCTGAGCCGGCCCTCGTGCACCAGGCTGTAGGGGTCAGCGTACAGCCCGTCGTTCTTCACCAGCACCATGTTCTTGCCGGCCAGGTCTTCATCCGGCTTGACGTCCCGGCGCTCCAGGATGGCGCTGGGGCTGGGTGAGACGCCCGGGGCGGGTGGCAGGTTGGAGAGGCGCTCCCCGTGGTGCACAGGGCTGCCAGCGTAGGAGGGCGGGCGCCCGCCGCTGTAGGACATGCGAGAGCGGGACGGGGAGGCGGACTGGAGCACGGGCGGCGGGGAGCCGGAGGTGAGGTGGGAAGCTGGGGACATGTTGTTCAGCCGGCGGGTGGGGGACGACTCCCTGGAGGTGTAGACCATCTCCCGCTGCAGGGAAGAGAAAAGCGCCCGCGAGGCTGTAAGCATTTCACCCCCTGCCGGCCACATGGGGCAAAGGCCGGGCCCACCCTGGGCACGTCAACACAGCAGAGCTATTCCGGAATAACGGCCGCTCTGCCGAAGCAGCTTTGCGAGCGTCCACGCGGCAGGGCCGCTATTTCGAAATCACTTCCCGCCGAAGTGTGCAAACCTCCTTCTGCGAGGAACAGCGTCGACTGCAAACCCGCCCCTTCGGCCGCAGGGCTGCGGTGCCGGGGAGCAGGGGCTATTTCGAAACAAGCAACTGTGGAGCAGCTTCTTCCGAAACAACGCTGCCGTGCAGACGTGGCCTGTTCCGGGTGAGAGCCCCCGGAAGCACTCGCATCCGAAACTGGCTCCCCTGTGGGTGGCTGTACCATTGCGGAATACGTCTGGCTTATTTTGGGGCTCCCCTGTACCGTGGACACTTTATATCAGAACAAGAACTCTGGAATAAGCTACTCCGGAATAACTCTGTCGTGCAGACACACCCCTGTGGGGCAGCCTCGGCGGGGCAGGACCCTTCCGGAGCGGAGCCCAGAGACCCGCAGAGCAAGTTGTTCGAGGTGGTCATGAAGACGTGCAGCCCCTGTGAGTGTTGCACATGTGTGTGCATGCAACACCACCTCCCTCCTCCTGCAGAAGGCGCACGCTCACCGTACCCCATTCTCACTGGTGACCCCCCAGATGTGCTGCGGCGGGTGACGGCCAGTTGCACATGGGGCACTCTAAGGAGGAAGGGCCCGGGGAGACGGGATGCAGGACGGAAGAGCAGATTCCCAATGCTGCATCGCTCCCTCCTCTCCGCTGCAGCTCTTGCACAGGGCCACGTGCAAACACAACAAAAAGGGCCTGATCCTTGCTTGTGCTGCAGCTTGGGCTTGATCCTCTGGTGCCAGCTACTGACACCACCAGTGCATGAGGTGTAAAAGTTGAGCAAAGCGGGATGGTCACATCTTGTGCCCACTTCACACTAGTGAAAATAGCTACCGAGAGGATGGGGCAATGGGGAGCCAGGCCCAACGGCTGCAGCGTGAGTGATCTTGCACAAACACACACGCACTGCTCTGGCTGCTTCTTGCACAAGCGCACGGGGGTGGGAGTCTGGGGCTAAGAGCAGGAGCCCAGCAAGCCAAGAGCTTCTGGCGTGTCAACAGTGACGCTGACACGCACCCAGAGGAATGCTGCCAGCAGCGCCAGATTACCCCCGACCCTCCACACACAAGGCAAAGCGAGCACCCCGCCCACGCTGGGTGGGACCGAATGCTGGCTCCCCATGCAAACCCAGCCCTCGAGGAGCCCCCCTCCCCTTCGCCGTCACCCCCCCACCCCGGAAATGCAGATCAGCAGTAACCCACCCGCCTTGGCAGGGTGCAGTTCCTCGTGATCTCTCTCCCGGAACGCAACAATTTACGCTGATTAATCCCCTCATCATCACGTGTATGACTCCACTGCCAGGGCTGGGTGCATCCAAACACAGCCCTTAACCATGCTGCAGCCGGGGGTGACAAGTGAGAACCTGGAACTCCTTGCACAAACACGCAGTCACCAGCTCTGGGGTTTCTGTCACTGCCTCTGGCTCATGAACCCCTGGCTTGCAAACAAGCAAGGCCCGTACACACGCTGCCACACCTGCCCTCTAGCTTTGGACAGATTTGTGCATGCACAGGTGTGCAGTGTGTGTGTGTCTTTGCACGGTTGTGTGTGTGTTTGCTGGAACCAGTCTTCCCTTCCCTCCAATCCTTGGCCCCACAGAAGTGGGGTAGTTCCTCCCCACCCCAGCACAGAATAAGATGGGACAGCCCCTCTCACACTCCTTACCCGCAGGTCCCCATTGGTGATGTGTGAGCCCGGGAAGGAGGCGTACAGGGGCTCTTTGCGGTAGATTTTGATGATGCTTCTGTCCTGGATGTCCCTGAAAGAGAAGGTGAAGCAGTGAACAGGGCTGCCCACCAGCCTGGCAGTGTGGCCCCTGGATAACGCCAGCCCATGGACTGCCATCGCCACGCATAAAGGGGGTAAATAAATCTCACGCGTCAGGACATCCGTCTGCTGCAGGCAACGGGGCCAGGAACCCACAGGGACCAGGGAGTGATCAGCCAGGGCAGGTGTGCGAGAGAAAGAAGAGTTCAGCTCCCTCTGGACATTGGCAGAGAGGCAATGGAGCGAGGGGCCAGCTGGCCTGAACAACACACCAGCTCTGTCCCATGCAGGGAGCACCAACCCAGGCTGGAATCCTGAGCCCAGCTGGAACAGAATCTCTGACCACCCTCTGTCCGTCTGAGTGCCTCCTGCCTCCCTCGGGCCCTCACCTGACGTCCTCCAGCTCGTAGAAGACGTTGCGTGACTCGTCCTTGATCAGGATGGCGGTGTTGGACGATTTCAGCATCCCCATGGTGAGCTTCTGGGGGAACATGTGGACGATGAGGGCATGCAGCGTGTCCATGCTGCTGATCTCATGCGTGATGTGGACGCGGCGTGTCTCATCCCCGAACTGCAGGAAAAGGACCCCTGGAGATGGGAGGGGGGCGATAAATGCTTGGCTCCAAGCAGGCACTGACAGACAGCACAGCAGTGCAAAGGCACCTGGGGGCTAGTCCTGTCTCTGTGCCTCGTTCTCCCCACCTGCTCTGGCATCTATAGACCCCCGTGGTATGGTCCCTACTCCACAGTCACACCCAGACAGATGTGGGAAGCGTGACACAGTCGCATGTCCCCGAGTGCTAGTGACCCAGGCTCAGTGGGTCTGTATTTCACCCTTCACAGATCAGGAGGCTCCAGGGCTGCGGCTGCTCTCGACACTGCTGGAAAGCTGCCGTCAGGCACCGATTTCTAGTCCTGGCTCGTCCACAGTGATCACTTTCTTCTCTGTCTTCCTTCCTCCTCCCCTGCTCCATGCTCACCACTCCTCTGCTGCTCCCTGAAAGCAGCCCCCAACTCTGGCGCCAGTCGGAGGGGAGGTTCCAGCTGCTGCATGAAGGAACATTCATCTCTTCCGCTCCCGAGCGACTCTGATCACTCGCTGCTTAGAGCTGTGGGAACTCTGCGCATTTAAAGGGGAGCAGCTTGCCCCCGGGTGTGCAGGGCCTTGCTTCGCCTGCTAGGCTCTCTGCTGTTGGCAGGCATGCAGGGGGGCTGACGGGCCAGGGAACAATAAGCGACCAGCGTTTGCAGACCAGACGTGCCAAGTGCCCGCCTGGGCCGATGGGAGGTTAGAAAGAGGTGTCTCCTCCTACAGACACAGTAGCCATCAAAGGGTTTCTTAGCTGGCCCTGGCTACTGACAGAGGGCCCCTGGTTGGATCCAATCCAAAGGGGGAATTCCCAGCTGCCTGACCACGGATCCCTGCCCCACAACACACCCCCTTGCACTAGAGCTAAACTAGTAGGGTGACCACATAGACCTATGGCAAATCTGGAACACTGGCCTCCGGGATGGGGGCTGCTGTCCCATGTCTGGGCTCCTTGGCAATCGGGGCTGCTGCCCCACAGTGAGGCACCAGGGATGGGGGCTCTGCACCCTCCAGCTGCCCTATGGATGGGATCCCTGGCAGTGGGAGCTGCCTCTCCTAGGTGTGGACACCAGGGAATGAGGCAGCTGCCCCATGGAGGAGCTTGCCAGGGAATGGGGCAGCTGCCCCATGGATGGGCTCCCTGGGAGTCGGGGCTGCCACCCTGAGACAACAGGTGCCAGGGAACAGGAGGTCCTGCAAAATACAGGACAATTTGCCCATTTTCTAAAGAAGTCAGCCACCTGTGAGACAGCTTGAATCAGGGACTGTCCGGGTAACAATGGGACGGTTGTCCTCCGCTGTCGGTAAGTCGCAGGTTGTTGTGGTCGGCAGAGCCAGCCACTAGAGGAGACAGGCACACCCGCTGTCAACCCCCAGTCCCAGGGATGGACTTTGCCAGCCCCAGGCCTAGGGGCAGGTGGGGTGAAGGGTTAAACCACTCCAGGGGTGACCTGGTGGGAGTCAGCCGGCGGTACCTGGCGACCGGAGCTTGGTTTGGCTGGTGGAGCGGGACAGAGGCAAGCTCTGCCGGAACCGGTTCATCCTGTTGAATCCGATGGGCAGCTCGGCTTCTGACATGGTTTCCAGGGACTCAGCCGAGGCGAAGGAGAGTTTGGCTTGATCGGCCAGGCCAGGCTGGGAGCCCTGGGAGTGTCGCGAACTTCTCGTCTGGAAGAGAAGGGACAAGCCGTGAGAGAGCGCTCCCTAGAGCTCATGGAGGCGGGGAGTTCCCTTCTGCAATGGCCAGGGCACCAGCACAGCACCTCCTCCGAGGCAGGGCCGGGGACGTGCTCTGACCCCAGGAGGCAGGGTCGGGTTGGGTTTTGTTCTGCACCCTGTGCCAAACCAGCCAAGGGCCCTGCTTTCGACTCCACACCCCACTCCATTTCGAGGCCACTCTCATCCCTCGCTTTCAGCATCTACGGTCATCTGCTGTTTCCTGCACTCTCCTACCCACTGTCTCCCTGCTCTGCACTGTAAAGCCACCTTAGTCGGCAGCGTGGCTGCAAGCTGAGCACTCGGGCGGCACCCAGGAGAGATTCAGACGACGCCCAGCTGGTGAGCAGAGCGCCCCCAGCCGGCAGCGTGTTTCAACTGGTGGTGCCCACCTGTTCACCCCTTGGTGCACGTAATAACATTTCTTCTGCCCATGGATGGGAAAAATCTCAGGGACCCTATTAGTGGCTCCTGCATTTTGCACCTTTGTTTCAGGAGGGCACTGGTACCAGGGGTCTTGAAAATCACCAGATGTCTTGCACCAAGGTTACATAGGAGGGTTATGTCTCGCATATGGGGAAAAGCCCCCTGGTGACAGAACCCAGCTTTGGCTTAAGGAGAGCAATTCAAGGGGGCTAGCTAGCTAGCCAGAGTGGCAAGGAGCTACCTCCTAAGAAGCTTAAATGTCCAGATATTCGGGAAGCAAAGAAGCAGACGGGTTCTGGCTGGGAGGGACGGGGGTCCCTCTAGCTCCTCCATCCACGGGCAGAATAAATTTTGTTATGCACACCAAGGCATGTGCAGACATGTGCCGCCAATAGAGACACACACTGCTGGCTGTGGGGGCTCTGCACATCAACAGTAGAAACTTTATATGCCAGGAGTCGAATTTCACAGAGCCAAACAAACATACATCCTCTGTGGAAGGACTCAGCCGGTGGGCAGGAGCTGTCTGCACAGACAGCTGTAAACCCTGCAGTGTGGGTCTCTCTCTATATTTACTAGGACCAAAGCGTACCAGGTGCAAGCGTTGTATAATCCAATGCATTTCATACCCTACGCTGTACCTAGGGAAAGAAAGATACGCGCACCAGGAATAGGCTGATCCCATCAGCACAAGGATCTCCATCGGCGCTGCGGTTGAAGTCTGGGGGCTGCAGGTTTAGAGCGCCTCCGGAAATCGGCCCTCAGGTGAAGAGACGGAAAGCACTGCTGCCAAAGGCATACAGATGGTGGAATGAATTCCCAGTGCGTATGGGGTCACTTTCTACGGAAGTTGCAGGATTTGAATTGCACTAGCACCCACAGACCTCAGCTGAGACCAAGGCCTGCTGTGCCGGGTGCTTACAGACCCCATGTGCAATCAGGTCCCTGGTGTGCCAGGTGCTGTACGTGCCCATAGAGTGAGACAGGTCCCGGCCCAGAGAGGTCATAAACGGATGCTTCAAACTGGACATCCAAAATGAGTGAGCAAGTGACGCGCTCTGATGAGTCTACATCAATGGTTCCCAGCCTGGGGTCTGCAGACAGAGGTACTGCAGGGGGTCCGTGAGAAAAATAAAAGAGAAATGAAAATGACCATAGAAAATAAGTTTTAAATAAATTGGAAAGTTACAACCTATTATTACTTTTAAATTAAATTATTTTTAATGAATCGCTGTCCACAAATCTAGGCTGTGGTTTACTTTTCCATTTCATGCAGCGTACCTGGTGGCCAGAACGGATATTGATGGGGGCCTGAGAACAGTTTGTGGGGGGTGAATGGGGACCCGCACTCGTGAACAGGTTGGGAACCACTGGCCAGGATTGGAACCCGGGAGTCCTGCCCCCAAGTGGCCCCGGCTGACAGCCACCCGACCTGCACATGGAAATGCCAGGATCCAGCCAGGTGGCTGTGACTCAGCATGGAAACCATCTGGTTATTGATCACCAGACGTGTGGGGCTTGGTTCTAAACAGTGGAGTCCTCCAGCACAGAGAACCGACAGCTCCTGCGGTGCAGGAAAGGGACCTCAAAGGAGCATCATCTCTCATTTTAAACCCCCAAACACCCCCAATGTGAAACAGCAGCAGCCCTCACCACTACGTAACTTAGGCATTGCCGGGAATCTAATTTATCCTGGTGGGTGGGGAGGTTTTATGGGCTGCTTTCCCAGTAAAGAGCTGCCGGAGAAGCGGCTGTAATTTACATGGAAACAAAGACATGGGCAAAAAGGGGCTTCCAACTGCAAATGGGGAAAAGTCAGTTTCTCACTTGGACGGGCCTAATCCTGCTGACTGGGAGCAGGAGCTGAGCCAATGGGCCAGATCCAAAGCCTGGGAAGCTTTCCGTTCTGGGCTTTAGACCTGGCCCGAATAGGGGTTCAGTGGGGAGAGGAGAGAGGGATGGGATGGGATGGATTGTATCTGTGCTGCCCTGCAGAGTCCGGGGGAGGGTGGCATTTGGTAGCCAGTGGGTAGCCATATCGCAGCCAGGCTGGCTGCTGGGGCCACCTTGCAGCTTTCAGCACAGCCAAGCACTTAGGGCACCCGGCTCAGAGCTGGTGAGCGCACGGAGATGCGATCTGTGACTGAACCAGGAGCCAGGTTCCCACTAACTTTTTCCATCCATGTGTGGAATAAATTTTGTTAGGTGCACTGAAGCCTGTGCAGATGTGCAGCACCCGTAGAAACACAGGCTGCCTGCTGGGGGCGCTCTGCTAATCAGCTGGGCGGCACCCCAATCTCTCCTGGGCGGCCGCCCCAGCGCTCGGATTACAGGGAAGCCTGGCCAGGAGGCACAGGGTGACAGTGTGGGCACACATGCCCTGTGATCTCCTCGAGGAAGAATTCTAGCGCTTCCCAAGAGGCTGTGTCAGGAACAAGTTATTGTTCTGTTCCTCCCACCAGCGTGGCCTGTGAGCTGGGCGCTTGTGCGGCCATGCATGGGGGATTCCAGTGCTGCCTGGCTGACTGGCAGAGCGCCCACTGCTAGGTTTGTGTTTGTCCTGGTGGTGCACATTGGCACATACCTCAGTGCATGTGACAAAATTTATTCCACACAAGGGAATAGCTGGGAACTTTGCCTTCCATCCCATGACAAATAGCTTGCACTGACTTCACTGGTGCTTAAGTAGCTTGTTGTAAAAGTAGGCAAATATATAAATGAGCTGATGCACCCCTGGAAGAGCTCTGCTTCCCAGTGATGTACAGACCCCTGGTTGAGAACCACCACAGTAGGCAATACTGCCTCCTCACACAGGCCCAAACCAAAAATGTTGGTGGACACAGCAGCCTGTGCCTGCCCAGAACATCTCGTTCACAGACTGAAGGTACGCACCCACATAACCTTAACTCTGCCCCCTGCAGCTGTCAGTAGCCACCAGGCATTATTTGCCTGTGCTCTGGTTCTACTCGCTGTATTCAGTGTAGCTGGATTGACGGCCGTTTTCCAGCAGCACGTCCCTTTTCTCTCTGTGCCCCTTCACCTGCCCTCTCCCCGCTGTGGTTTCCTGCTCCAACCTCCTGCCAGCTCCTTCTCTGCCCCTTAGTGCTCCCAGAATCTCCTTACGCGAACCCAAGTTCCGGGCTGAACTACCCATCACACCTACAAGGCTCTGGGAGGGGGAGAGGTTGGCGCAACAGGTTTGCCAACCTGCAGCAAGCGTGTCCGAGTGCGTGTGCCCTCCCCTCGCCCCCTCGTTTTGTCAGGAGAAAATAAAAATAGATTGAACCAGGGAGAACGCACACATCCGGCGCTCTATCTGCATGACAACAATGCTGTTGCCATGCTGTCGCCTTTGTTGCTAAGGGCTTTAGTCTGGGAGCGTCTCAGGGTGGCTGGTGAGCTCAATGTGCTTTCAAAATGGGTCCAGAGAGTGGTGCAGGGAGGCAGCAGCTGATTTCAGGGGGCAGGGAGGTTCACAAGCAGGAAGTGGGGTTGTTCACAAGCGGGGGGCATGGTACATCCAGCTGTTCCGGGGAATTAACTTCCCGCTGCTGCCCCAGTTTCAACTGACCTGGAGTAATTAACCTCATCCAAAGAGTTGAACTACAGCATCGGTTTTAAATAAAAACATGGTAGCTTGAAAACGAATTGGTTTCCAGGCCAGAAGAGGATAATTGGACCTTGTACTCTGATCTCCCTGCACAGCCCCAGCCACTGGATTTCACTTAGGGAGACCTAGGACCTGATGACATTGCAGAGGTTATGACGTCGGAGCTAGAAGAAGAAATGTGACATCGCCAGCCTTGCTCAGCAGCTGCGTTTACGCCACCTGTGTCTCACCCGCCCAGTCGGGCGACTGATGCCAGACCAACAACTGGACCAAGCACTTTGCAAACAGGACTGAACGCAGCCTCGCAGGACCCCTGGGCAGCGTTATTACCATCCTTCAGGGGGCAGGGTGAGAACAAGGTGCAAAGATCAAGTGATTTGCCCTGGGTCATGTAAGCAGCCTGTGGCAGAACCACACTTGAGCCCCAATCTCCCAGATCCCAGTCTGGTGCCTTAACCACAACCCAGCAGCAGAACCAGGTTTGGCAGCCAGCGGGGTGACGGGCCACTGGTGGTGCTTCTCTATTCAAAGGGTGCACCCCACCTCCTCCTGGTCCCACCAAGGGGGCACCAACCAGCCACAGTAGCACCGTCCTCCTCAGCCCTGCAGCCCTAATCCCAGCCCAGGATGGAGGGAAATGGGCCTGGCCAGGCAGGGCAGGAACCAGCCTGGCAGGGTGACTGAGGTGCGGGCTTGCTATTGTGCCCTGTAGGAAAGCCACTATGCACACACCTAAAGATCACCAGGAGCAGCAAGCCAAGCCCCTTCAAACTTCTGTGAGCCCCACTTCTGATTAGCAGAGCGCTCACAGTCCCTCACAGCCGGAAGCCTGTGTTTCTACTGGTGGTGCATGTCCACACGGGCCCTGGTGCACATAAAATTTATTCTACCCACAGATGGCAACAGTTAAAGGGAACCCTGGTCTGCACCCACAGCAGTCCTCAGCTGGCTGGGCTGTGCCAGGAGCTCTCCCTTCTGAGAGATGGGCCCACCACGGCCAGTCTTGCAGGACCTGACCTGCCTGGACACCAGCGGGGTTGCCCAATGACATGGCAGGGTGTGTGTGGCCTCCCTCCCGCCCCGGTGTGGACCCCACACCTGGGACATATGGACAGGTGGCCCAGTGCTGGTCTCCAGGGAGAGGAGTGGCCATCCGTGGAGCTGAAAAACTGAAGGCAAATTTTGACTTTGTAGATCACGAGGGCAGCTCTGTCCTTGACCTCCGGAGGCCCATTAACGCTGAGAGAACGGCTGTTTATTACTCTGCCTTGCTAACGACTTCCCCTGTCAGTAGACAAAGCACAGCCTTACACGCTCCCTGGCTTCCACCCCTGCCCCCAGCTTAGGCCTGGGCTCTGAAGCAGGCCCTGATGGCCACAGCCACACAATCCTGGGACCTCCCCCGTCCCTGGGTACAATGCTGTCGTATCTTCTTAGCACATGGGCTCCATCTGCCTCCCTGAGCACTGGGCACATCCAGGCCTTCCGCCCAATTCCAGCCCCCCTGTGTCAATGGCGAGATTCTTATAAAGACAGCTGGGCACCTTGCTGTGACCCGAACGCCTGTTGCAGCTACCGCTGTTGCATAGGTGGGGCCTCGAACACATGCTGCTTGGGTCTGTCGCAGCCTTCCTGCCCCCACCCCAATTTGTCAGAGACCTCCCTGCCCCAGTCCCTCTCATCTTCCCCATCTGTGTGCAGAATAAATTTTGTCATGTGCACCAAGACATGTGCAAATGTGCACCACCAATAGAAACACAGGCTGGGGGCGCTCTGCCCATCAGCTGGGCGGCCTTTGACTCTGTCCTGGGCAGCCGCCCAAGCACTCAAGCTGTGTCTACACGTGCACGCTACTTTGAAGTAGCGGCACTAACTTCAAAATAGCGCCCGTCATGGCTACACGTGTTGGGCGCTATTTCGAAGTTAACATCGACGTTAGGCGGCGAGACGTCGAAGCCGCTAACCCCATGAGGGGATAGGAATAGCGCCCTACTTCGACGTTCAACGTCGAAGTAGGGACCGTGTAGTCATTGCGCGTCCCGCAACATCGAAATTGCGGGGACCGCCATGGCGGCCATCAGCTGAGGGGTTGAGAGACGCTCTCTCTCCAGCCCCTGTGGGGCTCTATGGTCATCGTGTGCAGCAGCCCTTAGCCCAGGGCTTCTGGCTGCTGCTGCGGCAGCTGGGGATCCATGCTGCAGGCACAGGGTCTGCAACCAGTTGTCGGCTCTGTGGATCTTGTGTTGTTTAGTGCAACTGTGTCTGGGAGGGGCCCTTTAAGGGAGCGGCTGGCTGTTGAGTCCGCCCTGTGACCCTGTCTGCAGCTGTGCCTGGCACCCTTATTTCGATGTGTGCTACTTTGGCGTGTAGACGTTCCCTCGCAGCGCCTATTTCGATGTGGTGCCGCGCAACGTCGAAGTTGAACATCGACGTTGCCAGCCCTGGAGGACGTATAGACGTTATTCATCGAAATAGCCTATTTCGATGTCGCTACATCGAAATAAGCTACTTCGAAGTAGGCTCCACGTGTAGACGTAGCCTCAGCGTGCAGGGAACGCTGCTCCTTGCCTGTGCAAATGATGTCCTGTTCCCAGATGCCACTGCCTCTCATTCTCACTCCTCAGCGTGGTTTGGGGCCGCGGTGACGCTGCTGTCTAAACCGACGGCGCTATGTTAGCGCTGGGGGGAAATTAACAGCAGAGCTCCGGGCCGGGAGTGAATCAGGCCCCAAAGGGGTGGGACCCAAGACTTGTTGGATGGAGCTGGTGCTGGGTCTTGGGGGAGCAGCCCACACCAGACACAGCCGACTTCCGCCTCTTTGCTGGTGCTCCAGAGCAGCGGGGGGAGATGGGTACCGACTGCAAAGCTCCCGTGGGGAATGCTCAGTGCCGACGGTATCCAGGCAGAACCCAGCCCCTGGCCTCAGCAAGACAGCGGCGGGTGCAGGAAAAGGAATGAACCACAGCACCCCAAGAGAAAGGGGCCCTTCCAGGCACTATTCCACTGGGCTGCCTCGGGGGCTGAGCCTTTGCCATCTTGCCGGGGGGTTGCTATTTACTGGGAGTGGGAGCGTTCATGTTGGAAACACAGACACTGTATTAGAGGAAGTGCGGCCTAATGGACTGAGCACCAGCCCAGGATTCAGGAGCTCCGGGTTTTATTCTCAGCTCTGCCGGGTGACCTCAGGCAAATGGCTTCACCAGCCCCTGCCTCAGTTTCCCCACTTACAAAGCACTTTGAGAGCCAGTGCAGGCGAGCCCAGAAAAGGCCATTACGACCATTTGGTCTAACGCAGACAGCAGCCCTTGCTCGGCGAGTCCTGCTTCAAACCCGGGCCAGACGAAGAGAGCCAGGGAAAAGCTCGAGTCCATTATTTCGTGGGATCCCAGAGCGGTGAGACAGGAAAGGGTGGCTTGCCGCATGCACAACATGGAGTGATGTTCATCCTGCCCTTGTCTGTATCGAGTGCCGTGCGCCCCCAAGGAGGGGAAGAGCTTCCCTACCTGCTCAGTGCATTTCCAAGCTGCCTCTCTGAGCGGTGCAGTTCTTTGCCCTATGTGTGCGCACTCACACCGCTGCACACCCAGACAGCGACTTCGCCGGCTGCCCAACGGCAGCAGCGCCTGCAGCTAAGCTGTGCTTCAGGATGCAGCGTGAACGGCAGGGGGAACATCAGCTCTGAGAATTCCATCTGTCCCTGCGGAAACTGGGGAGCGTCACCCCTGGAAAGCGCCCTGGGAGCCGCGGATGAAATTCCCCACCATGCCCAAGGCTCGGCCGTCAATGACCTCCTGCCCCAGCGCCGAAGAGTTAAGCGGTCCTGGGCTTCACACTATTGTGCGCCGGAGGAGGGAGGGTTTTCAAGGGCTCAGCACCCACAACCAGCACCAGAGTTCCCATAGGATGCAGAGACACATTTGCACAGCCTGGACGAGCCTGAACGCCCGTAAAAAGCCGAGTCCCCTGCCTCGCTGCGGCTCCTGCCGTGAGATCTGACCAGCCTCCCTTGCCAGGGCTGATTCCATCGGAGAGCTGGCCCTGGTGATTGCCTGCAGTCCAGCACCACGGTGCACCAATGACATGACCTGTGTCATGCTGAGTGGGCGTTCCGCCCCAGGGCTAATGGGCCCCACCGCGTCCCCCGGCCAAAGGATAGCGGGTGCGGCTCTGCTTTTATGCTGAGGGTGTGTTATGCTCCAGCGAGCGTGCACCGAGAGTGGGATGCTCCAGGGACAGCGGGGGGCCTGCTGGAGCTTTTAATTCAAGAGCTGTGCAAGGAAAGCAAAGGAGGTAGCGTCTTGCCTTTCATACAGGACAGGCTGGGCTTAGAGCTGCCTGCCCAACTGTGACGTTGGGGGAATGCAAAGAGCCCTGGAATGAACCCCTTGCAAATCAGGGCTCTCCAGGGCGCTGACACTGCTTGGCACCCCACTCTCGGAACACAAATGGCAGTATTCCCCAGAAGCTGAGTGCTGGGGTGGCCAGGCACCCAGGAGAGATTCAGGGGCCGCTCAGCTGGTTAGCAGAGCACTCGTGGCTGGCTGAGAGTATTGCCATGGGTGGTGCACATCCACACATGCCTTGGTGCACAGAACAAAATTTATTCTGCCAATGGGTGGAAAAACTTCCAGGGAGCCCTGCAGGGGACATGCCAGTTTGCGTGTGAGAAGCATCTGGCTAAAGAGCAGAGAAGAAAGGGCAAGGCACAGAACTGCCACTAGGCACAAACATGTGGTCCAGGCCAACGGCTGTGCTGAGTGGACAGCGGGCGGCAATTACCACTGGGGCGGGTGGTGCTGCCCAGGGGGATCTCTGGCAGAAGCACTGAGATCCTTCAAGAGCCTGAGCCAGCTGCTCAGCCCTCCCTGGCAAGGAGCCAGGAGTGACCCACCATCTGCTGGCCCAGGGGCTGCAGGAACGGGAGAACGACTAGGGAGTGAGATACAACTTGCTCTGCTGTCACCCTGGGTGCAGCCCCCGGCCCCTCTTCCCAGCCTGTGGGGGAGGCGGTCTCACGGCACTCTGTGCAGAGCGGGAGACTGAGGCAGGAGGCAAGAGGAAGGAACCTTTTTCTCCCAGAGCCCGCAGAGCCAGCTACTCCAAGGACGGACCGTTAAAGCCTCTTATGCAAGGGGGGAGGCACTTCTGTCTCCCCCCAAGTTAGAAAAGAGATACAATCCCGCAGTCCTTTGCACGTCCCAAACCTCCAACAATATGTTCTTTGTCAGCGAGGAAACAAGTTCACTCTGTCTGCTCAGCTAGATAAGAATGGCTCTCCCCTCCGTCCTCCCGCCCTGCATCCCTCCTCATGGCTGGCTTGGGTCCCCCGGCTCCCTCCCTCCTCCTCCCCCGGCCCATGCTACAGGCCGCCACCCTCCACCCCATAACAGCACTGGGGGGCCGTGCCTGGAGAACTGGTTTGCCTTAATTTCCAGTTACAAGCTGCCTGGGCAGTGGGGTTCCCTCTCGTTTTTCCCATCTGTGGGAAGAATAAATTTTGTTCGGTGCACGGAGGCATGTGCAGATGCGCACCGCCAGTAGAAACACCCGCTGCCAGATGTGAGCGCTCTGCCAATCAGCTGGGCAGCCCCTGAATCTCTCCCTATGCAGGGCAGGGGCATTCCCTGATCCCCCTGCCCCAGGTGGTTTCAATTCGGGCTCTGACGGCAATTACCGTGCCTGCCAAATGAGCATCAGCCCAGAGCTTGGTGGCAGCTGGCACGTGCCCGTAGGTTACTGTGGCACCACTCCAAGCAGCCACCTCGTTTTCCAGAACCTGAATGTTCACTTAGCACCAGACACCAGCCTCTAGCCAGCATGGTTCTAAAGGAAATGCTCAGCCACCTGTCGTGAGCGGGACGACTGCAGAGCCTGGGCTCAGGGCACTTTACTCATCCCAGTGAGGGGTTAACTCAACTGCCCTGCAGACGTGCCATCAATGCCACCAGGGACGGAACCATTTCTGCGCCAGGGGTGCCTGGCCTCTGGGAGGCTCCAGGGCTTCGGTGTTCCCACGCACGTCCCAACACTCCGCCCGGACAGAGAGATGCAGCAGAGGGACCGGAGCAGGTGAACCAGTGACACCTGCCCTCCGGATCTGCCTCCGCTGAGCCCATCCAAACCCCTCGTGCTCCCGGGGCAGTGCTAAGGCCAGCGTGGGGGCACCCAGTAGCTAAAGAACAGTTTCTACCGGGGACCAGTTTTTGCTGGGCCTTGGTGTGGGTCCCTCCAAGATCCCCCCAATACATAGTGCGTCCACTTACAGGTCAGAGCTGCTGAGAATTAAATTTGCAACCAAAGGAAAAATTAAGCCGTGCACAAAATAATCCCTTCACCCCCTCGCTCACCCCGTATATTGGTCCCCAACCAACCTCGGCCTCCGTCTTCCCCAGCCCGGCAGTCTGTGGAAACCCAGCCCCCAGCAGCCCTCCCACACCAGGAAGCCCCAAGAAGCAGTGAGGGGCAGCACAGACCTGATAAGCCCTTTTCACAGGGCGGCAGTGGCGGCAGTGCCAGGGCTGCTCGGGCCTCGCCCCCAAAGATCCCACTGGTGCCAGGCAAACCCCCGGAACCGGAGCCAGACCTGGTGGCTGGGCCAAGCTGGGGTGTGCTGGGAGAGCAGCTGTTGCACAGGGCTGGCAGCCCTGCCCCAGGCCACCCCCAAACTCCCCTTTCCGTGCTCCATCCAGTCACATTGTGCAGAGCTGAGGGCCTGGGATTCCTTCAAGCCAGCGCTGAGTTGCCCCTGCGCGGCTGGACGGAGCTCTCTGAAGAGCCCAGCCAGCTCCTGGGCTCCTCTGTCAGCTGCTACCCAGCAAACACAGCTGGCTTTGGGATCCCCACTGCTGACTCCAGCCACGGAGATGTGCTCTGCTCTGACCCTGCTCTGCAAGTGGCCGGCAACCCCAGCCAGGCCCAAGGCACAGCAGCTCAACAAGTTATTTACCAAGCAGATAAGACACTTCCGGCCTCTGGTCAGATGCTGAGCCCGTAATCTCCTTCCCGTCAGCAAAGCCGGCATCTGACTAACTCTCCCCAGCCCCCGCAACCTGGTGAGGCTCCGAGCAGCTGCAGTTCCACGCACCGACCCCATTCAACGTCCCTGGAGGACTGGGCCCTTCTCGAAATGACAAGAGCAGCCCAGTCTCTACTGCGTCAGAGGGAAGAGCTGTCTGGGAGCTCAGTGCATGGCTAAAGCTCAAGGCCCAGGCCCAGGCCCATGGCAGGGTCCCTGTGCATTTTTTCCATGTGTGTGGAATAAATTTTGTGTGTACTGAGACATGTGTGGAGGTGCACCACCAGCAGAAACACAGGCTGCCGGCTGTGGGTGCTCTGCTAATCAGTTAGGCCTCACCCGAATCTCTCCTGGGTGGCCGCCCAAGCACTCAGTTTACAGATCTAAGGCTGGGTAAGTTTGTGAGGCTGTTTCCTGTCCCTTATCTTTCCCGACAGCAAGCTCTTTGGGAGAGGGTCTGCGCCTGTACAGCACCTAGCACAACAGAGCTCTGACCTTGGTTGGGGTGCAGTGCTACCAGACCACTAACAACATTTACCACCTTGATCTCACTCTCAGCAGGTTAGACCTTGAATTAAAGCAAAGAAAGAGCAGATCCTGTCCCAAATCTATCCACTTTTTTCTACCTAGATCACCGGCCTTTGGAAGTAACGCCTATACTCATGTAGCCACATCCCCTGGGGGTATGAACAACCAGACCCCTGGGGCAGAGGTGGCTCAGTCGATGGACAATTGTATCTGTCAACCAGAGTTCCTTGTGCAGCCACTCAGGAGAGATGCAAAGGCCACCTAGCTGATTAGCAGAGTGCCCACGACTAAGTTTTGTTTCTGCTGGTGGTGCACATCCGCACATAAAAATTATTCTGCGCTTGGATGGACAAGATTAGAGGGCACATTGCTGTAAGTACCTTAGCTAGACAGGCAATGCTCCAGTCGTCCGAGCAGAGTTCAGTCCACTCCCAGCTCCCACCCTGGGTCACCAATTCTCCATCTCTAACACCCTCCCAGCCCCTGCCTGCCGGGAACCTCCCAGAGAGCACTTGAACCCTCCCGCTCCAACAGCACTGACCCTCTGCCCCCCTGGAGCTGGAGGTAACTCTCCAGTCGCAGTGTGGAGGCTCTGAAACACAGCTGTGCAGTTCTAAGACCACGCTCCAGAGGGCAGCGGCGGCATCTGCGCACTAGAGGGTTTATGGGATGCCCACGGGAGCTGGCCGGATGAATCAATCGGTCAATATTTGCAAACCATTTTAAGGGTGGTTATATCCACGGCCTGGGCTGTTATCTCCGCCCAGCCTGCACACCCTTGCCAGCAGACTGGCATTTTGAGCAGGATTTCAGAACCCAAATGGGATGGGAAAAGACAGCTGTTGGGCACCCCCCGCTAGACATCTGGAAAAGCCACTGACCTGACACCGCCGCTGCGACCCGCCCGCTGCTCTCACCCTGCAGCGCCCCAGCCAAAGTGGGCCTCACCCATCTGAAAAAAAGATACTGACAGGGTGTGAAATCTCCTCCCAGAGACATCCTCTCCCTGGTGGGCGCCAGGCGTCTGGTTGCTTTGAAGACCCGGCCACGCAAAATGCAGAGAATGCAAGGGGATGGTGGGGAGACCTCGGCACAGCTGGAACAAGCCTGGTTCTTTAGCACCTGTTTTGCTAAGAGCCCCATGCTGGGAGATGGGATCTGTGGGTCAAAAACCAGGAGGAAATCTGCCTCCCACACAAACTTTGATAACAATTTTACCCGGAATTAACATTTCAAGCAGCCCACAGAGCTCGTTAAAACTTAGGAGAGGAGGCGAAGAATCCCAAATACTTTGTCCAAAACGTTTCCTCTCTTGCATTTTTTCTCTCCTTCCTCATCACAATGTCGCTGGGCACCTCCCCCCGGGCTGAGGGGCTGCGCTCTCCTTGGGAGAGCGTGGGAAGCGATGGCAGGGCTTGGCACACTGGTACCTGTAACCCCAGGGGCTGGGACCCAACCCCAACTTAATCTAGCGTTTCGCACTGGCTATGGAGCTGCCTGATCCCCTCATCCAGCTCCCATGTGACATGTTTTCAAACAAGCACCTTTGGGCTCTCACCCCTGCGGCCTCTCATGCTGGGAGGGGTCACGTCCCCAAACCGCAGCCAAGCCACACGCCTGGTTCTCCTTCACATCCCTCCTCAAAACTCTCCTTTGCAATAACACCTCCCAGAAAAGACCTGCCACCAGCGGCGAGGCTGCTGCCATGCCGAGAGCACTGCCTGTTACGCTGACCAAGGTCTCGTCATTTCCTGGCCCTCCTCATTTCTCAGAATCCACCTGTTGTCTCTTGTGTCATTGACAGAGTGCAGCTGAGTTTTGGTTCTGTGCTTATACAGCCCCCAGGGCAATAAAATCTCATTCCATGACTGGACTGCCTGGGTGCTACTGTAATGAACCTAACAGCAATACAAATGTACAGCACCTAGCACCACGAGTCTAGGTCCATGACTGGGGAGCTGAGGTGCAGCTGTAATACACCAAATAGTAATAAAAACATGTAGTGCAATGGGGTCCAGGTCTGTGACTGCATTGGAAAATGACATACTCTTATCCCCATTTCACAGATGGGAAAGCAAAGCTCAGACCCCTGGGGGATAGGTGCCTAAATACCTTTGAGGCTTTGGGCTACACAACCCATCCAAGATCTCACAGAGTTGATAGTAAAGCAGGGACTTGAAACCAGGTCAGCCAGGTCCTACCATGCTGCTCTAACCACTATCCCAGCCCTCCCATACTACAGTGCTGGACCTGACACAGCAAAGCACCAACCACATCCAGGGAGGTCCTGAGCCCCTCCCGTCATCATTCAGCCTCTGTCTCTAAAATGCACATGTGCTCCCACAGCAAGCCAGGACGGGGGAGCAGCACCGCACCGCCAATATTCCCGGTACGCCAAGCGATGACAGGGCTCTACCAAGTGTCCTTTCATAACGCTCAAAAGCTCCTGCCTGCCGAGAGGAGAGCTGTGGGGAAGGGCCCTAGATTCTGAGACACTGACTCCATCTCCAGCCACGAGCTCTGTCTCAGGGTGGCTCCCCTGGGGGGATAAAATTCCCCTGAGCACGTATCACTTTTGTCCTGGTTTTACAAAGAAACCTCCCTCCTGGGGAGCAGCACCGGCCAGTGAGCTGGGTGGGGACATCCTCCTCCTTTGAGCTGGGATCTGCAGCTCTTGCTTTTTGTCCTGGAAATGCCACCTCCAGAGGGGAAGCAAAGGACTGGAGGCTTCGGCGCCAGCTGTGCCCTCCCATTCCTCAGCTCCCTGCTCTACCCACAAGCTGACATCAAGATGCTTCCGGAGAGGGGGCAGCTGAGCTCTCCAGCCATTTACTGCAAGGGCGACTGGCCTCCTGCATGTCCTGGTGCCGGTGAGTCATCCCCTGGGTCAGGCTGGCAATCGCAAAGTGAAGGTAGTTGTCTAAACCTCTCTGCACCTTTACGGAGTATGCTCTGCACCAGCTACTCCCACCCCACAGATGGCTGCAATTCAGTGGGGCCATGCACAGTGTCACGAACTAGCCAGTGTGGCTCACGGCCACAAAGGTATTTAGGCTCTTAACTTTGGAAGCTGGGATCAAAAATACCCTTGAGCTCTGGGCTGGCATCTACACACACCTCTGCCCTACAGTGTCTGGAATCAGAACCTCTCCACTGTGTGTCATGGATCCCGTACTGCAAACGGAGATTCTCCTTTAGCTCCTAGTGCTATGGGGCAGTGTTCCCTCTCAGCGGTGCCTCTCTGGGGCTGCTCAAGAGAGATTCAAATGCTGCCCCATTGATGAGCAGAGAGCCCACAGCCAGATTTTGTTGCTCTTGGTGGTGCCCATTCACATATGCCTTGGTGTGTGCATCAAAACCAATCCCACGCAGGGATGGCAAAGATTAGAGGGAGCGTTGCTAGAGTGCCTGGGCACTTGGAGCAGCAGGGCCTGACTTTGACTCCTAGTGCCTGCATGAAAGGTTGAGGGGCTCAGCTCCCCAGTGCACCACAGTACCTACATGGCCACAGCTCCATAGCTGGTGACCGCATGGGGAAGAGATGCTGCAGCAAACATTCCTGGAGGAGTCAGAGGCTGGGAATGGGAATGAGGCAGTCTTCCTCCAACATCTCCTGAAGTTACCCTGCAGCCCTGGGAGTCCCAAGAGCCCTGCAGCTGAGAGGGGTCTGCTCAGGGACCACTCTAGCCTGGAGGCACAGGCTGACCCCTAGGACACCCACCCCCCACGGCTGGTTTCTAGATCTTTCATACTTTGGCTTCACCGCTCCTCCTTCTGACCCCTTCTGGCTCACAGCCTGGCCTACCTCCCACCCCCTGGCTGGGACTCACTGACGAATTAAAATGTCTTGCCCAGGGTAACAATAATTCATCTAGTGTCTAATGCTCAACATTTTGTCAGGCTTATCCCGATTAACCTGGAATTAATCCCAATCTCAATGTTAACTGGATTAATGCTAAAATCGGATTAGCGGTTAAACCAGACCCCTTGACTAACACCCAGGGCTGCTGCCCTGCGATCCAAACATGAGCCACAATGGGGCAGGAGCTCGCCAGTCACGGAAGGGCCCCATGTGGTTACCCCTGAAACAAGGTTAAGGAGGGCACTGACGTCCACTCTAATCCCTGCCCACGCACAGGCAAACTCTTCTGCCCTCCAGCAGAGGTGAGGGAGATAAGGAAGGGGAACAGGGAAGAAAGAGGGAGAAAAGAGAAAACGAATGAGAAAATAACGAGCTAAAAAGAGAAAGAACAAGAAAAACAGCGAAAGAAACATCAAAAGCCAGACAGAACGAACGAGAGCGAGGAAAGAACGAACGAGAGCGAGCGAGCAAACAGGAGAGATGCAAAGAATGAGCCACTTGATTCCAGCCTGGGGATTCCCAGTCTCCCTGCACCAGCAGTGGCACAGGCGGCTACCAGCTCCCCTCTCTGTGCCAGTCCCTTGCCTGGTGGGTACTCACAGGCCGTCACTCCTCGGCTGAGTATTTAAAAGCCTTGAGCTCGGCAGCCTCGTGGATATGGAGAGCAGGTGGTTCCTTGCCACCCTCGTGCACATCGGTGATGGTCCCATCACAGCCGCTGGCAGGTGGCTCGTGGCTGGGCGGCAGCTCCACCCCGACAGAGCAGGAGCCAAAACTGCCTGGCCCCTCCAGAGGGGGCTGCCGTGTAGGCTGCTGCATGCTCTCCCAGCAGCGGCACGGCGCTTGGGGTTAGGGTTCGCACCCTGCTGCACTGGGCCCCCTTGCCTGCCAGCTTTGCACTTGCCCTTCCCAGAAGTGTGGCTCCCAACCTGGCCTGGAGGAGGTGCTGTGGGGCCCATCCAGCCCCCCCAAAGGCAAAGCTTAGGGAGCAGAGCCAGGGGTTGCTAACGAGGGGTGCGCAGCTGCTCAGAGCTCACTGCTCTAGCATCTCCCCCGGTGGGGCCATGAGAGCCGAACTTCCCCAGCCCCCAGCAAGGGCCTCTCTAATCGGGGAGAGCCATGGTGCCCCCCCCCGCGACCAACACATCCCCCCCCAAGCAGGCCTGGCCCCAGACATCAGGCAGGCGCTCAGGGGGCTCACTCAGGTCCGGTGCCCATTTTCCCAGCCCCCAGCAGGGCCGGAGAGGGCGGCACCGTCTCATGAAGCCTCTCTGGCAAAAGGACCAGGATGGGGAGCCCCTGGTGCTCCCCCCACATCCCAGTGATCCTAAGGCAGTCTCCAAACACAGCTCCCTGGCTCCACCCCAGTCCGGACCTGGCAGGGGGAGCAGTGCTGAACCCAGGGAGGAGGAGGGAGCTGGGGTCGAGCTGGGCTGGCTGTGCTGTGGAGACAGGGTCCGGGGACCCCCAGATCACAGCGAGAATTGCTAAGCCACCAGCTTCCCCCTCTTCCCTGTTCATTCCCTCTCTTCAAGCACCGAGGGGCATGTCCCCCATGGGAGCCCCACACCCATACGGCCTCTATGCGGTAGCAGCTGCGTAACGGGGAGCCCTCCCCTTCTCCCATGCCGCCTCTCGGCTGCTCCCCACAAGCAATGGGCAAGGAGAGGAAATGCCCGGCCTGCACTCCTGACCCTGGGGGTGAGCAGGGCCAGAGGGAAGGGGGTCACCAAGGGAGGGGAGACTGGGGACTCCTCTAGGGTGCTCAGGGAGGTGGCCTCTCAGGGACATGCACTAGACAGGAATCACATTGACACCCCAAGGTCAGGGAGGGGGAAATCACACCAGGGTTCTCTGTTAGCTGAGCACTTGGGCAGCCACCCAGGAGAGATTCAGGTGCTGCCCAGCTGATGGGCACAGCGCCCCCAGCCAGAAGCACGTTTCTATTGGTGGTGCTCATCCGCGCATGCCTCGTACACAGAACGTAACATCTTCTGGCCATGGATGAAAATAAAGAGAGACCCTGAATCGCAGGCCTGGATTCCTACGCTGGGGAGTAGGTCCCAATGCACTTGTGCCCCTAACCCATGGAAGAGAACGCCTCAGCCCTAGAGGTGTGCATGTCTGCAGAGCTCCGGCCCCGGCATGCATGACGTACCAACACCGGGCCCCAGGCTATCGGGTGCAAAGGGTGATCCCAGGCCCCATGCACCCATCCTGGGCGGTGGAGGGGGGTGTGGCAGATCCCTAGAACACCGCTGATTTTTCTGCAAAGACGACAGCCGCGAGAGAATCCCCTGTCCCCAGGCTGCTCTGTCCACTGGTCCCACGACGCCAAGGCAGGCTGGGTGACCCCCATGGCAGCGCTCCCCAGCCCGCTTGGCCAAGCCGGTCACGTCTGCAGCCAGCCGCCGGGCGCGCCGGGAGCCGGCAGCTCACTCTCAAGCTTCTAATCAATTACAGCCTCGGCTGCCGCTGCCTCCGCACTCCTGTCGACATTTACCCTGGCAGGTTCCCACAGCCGCTGGGTTAAGCTGAGGCCTCGGTAAATCTCTCTGTTCTCCCGCGAGGCCACCTCGCGCAGCCGCAGCCCCTGAAAGCTGCATGTTACTGCAGCCTGAGGGAGCGCCCGGGAATCAGAGACAAAGTCAAGTTGTGGGGGCCGGAGGGGCCAGGCAAGTGCTCGCAGACCCCTCTGCCCCCAGCTATAGGCAGGGCCCTGTGAGATACTGTGGATCGGGCCCCCTCACTCCTATGCTGCCCCCTCCTCTAGGCCTCCTCTGTTCTGGGGCCAGGTCACCCCCTGGGTAGGGACCCATAATGCCAGCCTCACTGCCCTGTGGGGAGGGAATGGGGTTGGATCCAGGCCCTCCACATCCCCCCTTTTTTTCCTTTGGGGTTCCAGCACCCATCAGCCCCCAGAGCTGAGGGGAATCATCACAAACCTCGTGGGGGCTGCAGCTTCCACCACCAGCCCCCCCGCGGGCCAGCAGGTAAGCTGGCATATGGGGCATGACTCATGCAGCTGCACCCAATACCCTGGCCGTCTTAACAGAACCCCACAAACTTCCTGCGCTAAGAGCCCGTGGCCCACTGGCCTGAGCAGCACAGCTGAGACAAAAGGCCATCGGCGGGGCATGGGAATGCCTGTTTATTGCACTCTGGAGCAGGAGCGGAAGGATTATGGGAGCTAAACCTGCTTGCTATTTGCCTGGCTCACATGAGTAAATGTCATGGCTGGGTGCAGGATTGGTTGGGCAAACTCCTGAGTCCTCAACCCACCAACGGAAATCCCACGCCCACTGCACATATGAACAAATCTCTGCCCTCACAGGGCTTCACAGATGACGCTATGCTGCAAGCTGTGGCCATTTGGAACATGGAACAGAACCCAGGTTGCTCCAGCAAGCACAGGGTCCTCCTGTTTAAGATGAGAGAATCTCCATTTGCTGTTAGCACTACAGAGCTCATGACACACAGATGGGACATTCCACTTTCATACAGCAGCAATACACGCTTTCTCTCCTCTTTTCTCCAGGATTACTGTAGGATTTGTCAGTAACTTTTATTCTGCTTCATCTGAAGTCTCCAAAAGTTCTGGGGCTCAACATTCTGCTGGAAGGGCTAAAGCAGGGGTCAGCAACCTTTCCAAGGTGGAGGGCCGAAATTTGACCTTTTCACCTTTACGTACAGTCCGAGTGCCACCGACGCTTTTTAAAGTCACTAACAGTCCTACTTATAACAGTGTCATTAAGATGCAGAACTTTACCACGGAGGGGATGGTTGGGAGCATTAGCTGGTCTTTTGTTAATCCACTGACGGCTTGGCTTTGTGCAAGCTCCCGGCTGCATGGGGGAGGGACAGGGGTCAGCTCCCACCCTGCATGCCAATGAAAATCACCGCTCTTGGCACCAGTGCCAGGGGTTGCTGACCCCTGGGCTAAAGGGACGTCTGCTTAGTCCTTCCCCTGCTCTCTCTTCAGACCACAAGTGCCATGAGATTGAGACAGTCTTGTCCCACTTAGTGGACATCTGTCCATGTCACAAACACAGTCTGGCTTTAATAGCAGGCTCTGCACAAGATAGTTCCAGGAGAAGGCGAAAGGGCCAAGGGCTGGTCTGGGCTATGCAGAGCAAGGCACTCTGGGTGCTGTGGGTCGGCACTGCAGGGCCTCGGCTTAGCCGTGTGCGAGAGGCTCAGGACTGGATCTGGGGGGTAGGGGACAGGCACACTGGTAGATCCGCCCCAGCCAAGTCTGCACAAAGGCTGGCTGCGTCCCCGCTGGCACGAAACTAGCATTACCCGTCACTGGCTGACCCATCACAGAGCCGGGGTGCAGAAGGAGTGGGACGGAAGCTTCCCCAGGCTCACGTGCTGCCCCCCAAGGGTGGGACCTCCTCCCAGCCTGCACCCCAGCCTCACTCCCGCCAGACGTGCTGAGTCGTGGACTGAGCTCTGAACCCCCACCAGGGAGTGCCTCATTCCTGGGGCAGGGTGGGGCGCAGGGCCTTCACAGAGCGATGGAGAGCAGCAAACTCCTCAAACTGACAATTACCAGAGCCTGGCGGATGTCTCTGCTCTCCCCATCCCTGTTGACTGGGCTGCGGTTGCTAGGTAACCGAAAGGTTGCTGGTTGCCAGGCTGCCCTGGAGGAGGGACTCTGGAATTTGCAGTGGGACAAGGAGACCAGATGCTCCCTGACAACAGCAGTGGAGAGAGACGGGAGTGATGGGCAGCCCGAGGGAGGGGAAGGGCCATTTGTGTGATGAGCTGGGGCCTGGCACTGGCAGGGCAGGGTTCCCTGCAAGCTGAGCTCTTGGGTGGCTGCCCAGGAGAGATTCGGGTGTCGCCCAGCTGATCAGCAGAGCACCCAGCAGGCAGCAGAAGGGGCTCAGGGGTGCATAAGGGCTCTGGCAGGTCAGGGGAAACCAGGCAGCTCAAAACTCCCCCAGGAGATTCAGGAGAAGCCCCTGGCATTTGCCTCTCTGAGGGGTGGGTTCAGATCCAGGCCATCCCTAGGGGGACACGGGGCAATTCTGCCCCAGCACCCCAACTGCAGGCCCCACTCCACCTTTTCCCCCAAGCCCTGCCCTGTCCCGCCCCCTTGCCCCTAGCCCCTCTCCCAGCAACATGAGTCTGGAGATGACTTGGGAGGCCTGGCCCAGGGAGGCAGCAGAGGGCATCCCTCCCCGTTACCATGACGGCAGGAGATGGAGCAAGACAGCAGTCTAGGGCGCTGTGCCCCACCGCACGGGGTCTGGGGCAGCCACCAAAACTGTCCCTTGCATAGGGGAGAACGATTTGACCCTTTATGCTCCCAACCTCGCTTAGGAGATGCAGCCAGTGGCTGTTGCTAGGCCATGCTGCAAACCTCTCCTTCCCAGCCAGAGCTGGGAGCAAATGGCACCCGCCCACGGTGTTCACTGTAGATTCTGCACTTGGGCGGCCGCCCAGGAGAGATTGCAATGCCGCCCAGCTGATGAGCAGTGCTAGGTTTTGTTTCCATGGGTGGTGCACATTTGCGCACACGCGCACAAAAAATGATTCTGCTGCCAGCCCAACAGGTCTGGACTGTGTCCTCCAGGAAGAGGCTGTTCCCCCACACAGCCCCTGCCAGGTCACCTCCACGTGCCAGGACATCACACTGCAACTTCCAGCAACTCCACTGACCTCATAAGGCTGCTGCTGCGTCACTCAGTCAACGCAGGGAAGGCGGTGGGAGGAAGCAAGGCTGTGAAATCGGCCGACACTGTAATGCACTACAATGGGGCAAAGGCTGTCCTGGGCGCTCCCAGAGAGCGGGAGGGAAGCCTGGGTGCTGGGCCCTGCCAGGAGGAGCCGGCTCGTATGCAGGATTTCCAGTTCAGGAGGTGACCATGCCCAGAGCAAAACAATAAATAAAAGCCTTTGACCTTGCTCCAAGGACGCCACTGTCCTTTACACACCATCGAGGGTTAATCCCTGCCAAAGAGCATGTGTCATCCGCCTCATTTTACTGAGGAGGAAATAGACCCAGGGAGCTGGAGTGACTCACCCCAGCCCATCTGCTGACCCTGGAATGGGGCCCAGATCTCAAGATTCCCATACCAGTGTCCTGACAGCATGCTGCCCTGCCTCTCCGGGGGCAGCACAGCGGGCAGGAAGAAGCAGGATTTGGTCCCCAGAGGAGAACAATGAATATCACTGGTCCTATTGCAGCAGGACTGGGGCAAAGAATATTCCTGGTCTTCGAATTCTTCCCACTGGTTGCTCTACGTGTCCTTAGCCAAAATAGCCTCGAGTGACCAGCTGAGTGTGGGAACTCTGGGCAAGTTGGAGACCAGAAGATGAGACCCAGAGGCAGATAATCTAGGTGAAGTAGGAACAGCGTTCCCTGTAAGCAGCGCCCCTCTGCGGCTGCTCAGAAGAGATTCATATGCCACCCATCTGATTAGCAGAGCGCCCATAGTTAGGTTTGTGTTTCTGCTGGTGGTGCACATTGGCACATGCTTCGGCACACATATAAAATTATTCTGCACACGCATGGGAAAAATCGGCATAAGGATGGAAAAGATTAGAGGGAATATGGGGAGGGACTCCCAGTGCCACGGTCCCTGTCTGATCCTCAGGCTTCCTGCTGTGCCCTTAATGCCAGCATCATCTGTCCCTGTGCCCTGTCTGGGAGGGTTAGAGGCAGAACCGTGGCACCTGCGTGCACAGAAGCAAGTCCACATTGGCTGAGCTCCATGGAGAAGGGGAAGGATCTGAACAACCTTGAAGAGCTGCCAGCCCGCACCATGGCCCCGCCGCTGCTCACGCTCCACCTGCCTCACTTTCTGACTGGTCCCTCAGATCCATGGGATGTGGAGAAGCAATGACCTCAAGAGAGGGAGCAAAGTCAGATCTGCTTCAGGAAAAGACCCCAAAGTAAGTGGCCCGGCTCCTCCCTAGCTGAGGGGCACACTGGTGGGACCTCCCCTGCACAGGTGCCGGGGCCCAGCTAAGCTCAAAGCCAGGACCCTGACACCCACCCCCTTCTCCTCCCCGAAGCTCTGGCAAGACGGCTGGCCCCACTGGCACCCAAGTGGGAGTCAGACAGGCAAGGCTGCCTGGCTGCTCCCTGCACCTGCAGAGGTCACTGTGTGGCTGCCTGGAGCGAGAGTGCAGAGAGCTCTGCAGAGCCCGACCACAGGGTAAGCACGTGAACCGTAAGTGGAAAAGCAGAGGAGCCAGTGGAGAGACACAAGCAGAGAGCTGATCATATTTGCTTCAGGATCTGAGGCCACCAGAGGGAAAGTTCACGCCCCACCATGGGCCGCCTTCCATAACCAGTGCCAGCCGGGGAGCTCACAGCACCATGCAGAACGGAGGCAGGTGCCCTCCAGGCTTTACCAAAGGGGGAAACAGAGGCACAGAGGAGCAGCACAAGCAGCGAGTTGGTGCCCAGAGCCTCCCTTTATCCACCAAGCCAAGCTGCCTCCCCACAGTCCAAGCTGTCTCAGCTCCAGGGACTCAAATCTCACGCTTCACGGTACCAGCTGGGCTGCTACAGGGGTCAGGGTGGAATTCCTCTCCACTCTCCCCGTGCAGCACCACACACCTGGGCAGGTGCACAACTGTTATTGCCTTGCTCTGAGGGATCCGAGGCTGGTCTGCTCCAATACACTTCTATCGCCATCCCACAGTGCCTACAGCTACGCACGGCTCCGACACCCCCCAGGCGAAACCCTAAACCATAGCCAGCTTTGCCTATGCCCTGGTGTGGCAGCTCTGACCAGCCATCCACTCTGCGTATCTCACACCTCTGATCACGCAAGGCCCCCATCCCACCATGGCGCTGCAGGGGAGCGGAGGAGGCTGCTTCACTAGCTGCAAACTGTCACGCACTTCTGGGCTGCTTTGCATAAAATGGGAATCCTAGAGCTGGAGGGGACCTTGAGAGGTCATGAAGTCCAGTCCCCTGCCCTCACAGCAGGGCACAGACCATCCCTGAGCGGTGTCTGTCTAACCTGCTCTTAAACTGTTCCAATGATGGAGATTCCACCACCCCACTAGGCAATTCAATCCACTGCTTTATTATTCTCTTCCCACACCTGTTACAAACCAGCTGCTAGGACCTTCCCCGGCTCGCTCAGGGTGCATCTACAAGGCACTGAGGTCTGAGCCCTCCTGCAATTCACACAAAAATCCGTCTGACTTGGGCCAGCCAGTACTGAGGTCCCAGGGCCTCGGTCCTGCTCAGGAGGGTGGGGCTGAGCCTGAATCCCTCCGACTCAGGTCCAAGCCAGCATTTGCTGTAATTTTTTCCATCTACGAATGAAACACATATTGTTCTGTGCGCCCAGGCATGTGTGGAGGTGCACCACCAATAGCAATACAGGCTGCCAGCTGCGGGCGCTCTGCTAATCAGCTGGGTGGCACCTGAATCTCTCCTAGGCGGCTGCCCCAGTGCTCAGCTTACTGGGACCACTGGTCCAGGCCCTGACACTTTGCAGCGTGGAGGCACCTCAAGCCACAGACCCGAGTCAGTACGGATGCATTAGCACAGCGGTAAGACCTGGGCCCGGCAGCTGTAAACCCAGGTTTACAAAGCAGAGCGGACACTCAGGACCTCCAGCCCAAGTGCCACAGACCCTCAATGTCTCTCAGGAGACACTGCCGGCCAGCCCCTCCGCAGCAGCGACTGTGTGACTGCTCCATTGCAGATGTCTGCAGAATCTCAGCCCAGTGCTCACCCCACCTGGTCAGCGCCTGGGGTGGATACCTGGGGGCTGTATTACTCCTTTCACTGTCTGCACAATGACTCCTTTCCATAGCCTGGTGCTTAAGCCCGGCCCCTCGGAGGTGAGACGCCCACATTCAAATCCTGACTCAGAGCAGCGTGGTGACGGCTTTGCCCGCTTCATTGGATAAAGAAATGGTTTTTCCCCCACTGGGGCCGGGGGTTGTTTTAAAGCTAGCAATAGCCGGGGCCACTGGGGGCAGAGATGGGATTTAAAACCATCTTCCCTCCCCCTCCCCGCTGGCACCCCAAAAACCAGATGAACCAACAAGGAGTCCTGGGGCACCTTCAAAAAGATTAATGAGTTTATTGGGGCAGCAGCTTTCATGGGCTGCAGCCAGTCTTTAAGGTGCCACAGGCTGCCCTTATGGCCAGGCCCACCGCAACTGCCCCTTTCCCACACGTCAGCGGGGCCTGGCCATGGGGATCCTCACAGTTTTCTCCGAAACACGAGGCACTTGTGCACAAGAAGCAGCAGCCAGTGAAGCTGATGAGGGTGGTGTGATCGGTCGGCCAAGCCGAGTGCAGCCCAGCCAGAGACATGCTGCACGTGAGGCTGGGGGAGAAATGGTGAACACGGGGACAAACAGCTCAGTGGTGCGAGAGTGACTGGGTTTGGACTCATCCAGGCTGTGAGTTGATTAGCAAGTGAATTATTCCTTGGCCCATCGAGGGCCTTGACCCAGCAGCTGGAGAAAGAATCTGAAACCTGCATCCTAAGGTAGGCTGAGCCTCTGTCTCTGCTTGCTGCCCATCCATCACAATCAAGGAGCCAGGCTCATAGGCACTGCTACACCAGTTAAACCGGATTTCAGTGCTTTGACTATGGATTTACAGGGGGGTGACCCCAGTTCCCTGTAAGGTGAGCACTTGGGCACCTGCCCAGCAGAGATTCAGGTGCCGCCCAGCTGATTAGCAGAGCAGCCACAGCTGGCAGCCTGTGTGTCTACCAGTGGTGCACATCCGCCCATGCCTCGGTGCACAGAACAAAATTTATTCTTACCACGGATGGAAAAACTTATAGAAAACATCCAGCATAACCAAGAGCCGAACATGACTCAACTAAGCCAGACACACAAGAGTCTCTCCTGCAGAACCAGCAGCAGCAGCAGCTGCAGCCTTCAACTGGTCCTAACGAGCTGAAATCTGCAGCCCTGCAGAGAGACCCCAGACTTTCGGCCCCCCCAGTTATGCACGGAGAGATGGGACAGGGTAAGAAAGCGCATGCATTTTACCCAGAAGCAGGGGGGAAAAAAAAAAAAAAAGAGAAATACTGACCTTAAAGCTCCAGTAGTTGGGTTGCTAACAAAAAAGCGAAACAAACAAAAAACAAAAAAACAAAAAACAAAACAAAAAATACCATTAAGATTCTGTTTGGAGAATAGATGACTTTAAGCTGTGAGATTAAGCTGGGGTTAGTTTTGGTTTAAAGTTCCCACCTATGGGTTGCGTTTCACACTACTGCTGCCTCTCGGTGTCCGGAAGCCGTGGGGCGTGCACCCAGCTGATGGGGGACCAACACACAAGGACTCGATGCGCGTTTGGAGTCTAACAGGAGGATGGTGCTGACTTTACGATACCAGGCTTGGCTTTCTGGTAAGAAGCCCAACCAAACACATGCCGGCATGTTGGATAGTTCTAAGGCTGCTGCCTACGCTCCTGTAAGCCGAGTGCGTGGACGGCCGCCCAAGAGAGATTCAGGGAATGCCCAGCCACTTTGCAGAGGGCCCACAGCCACCAGCGCGTTTGTGTGAGTGGTGCACCTCTGCACCTAACCACATTTATTCCTCATACGGATGAAAAAAATTAGAGGTCCTCCTGGGCCTGCTTCTCTGCTGGGTGGGAATCCCCCAGGGAAGGTTTCTCTCCTGACTTCACCCATCTTTCCCCCCCCTTGCAACTCCTGCAGGGCTGATCCCAAAGGCCTGGTGCTCCTTTGGAGGCTTTCCAAGGTTGGGAGCATTGCTGGCATCTGACCGACGTATTTTAGAGATGACGGGAGCGCAGCACAATTGTGGCACACAAGTCCCCCAACAACCAAGCAAGCCAGAGACCATGGGCACCTTTCCTTAGGGAGAGGTCTGCCCTGGAAGAACAGGGAGGATTTCCAACGGCAGTGTAAACACGTGCGTGTAGATAAGGCCCTACTTCATTCGTGGGATGACCTTATGGCTGAGTTGTGGCCCAGACATGGAAAATTATAGAAAAGTAATAAAGGACCTTTGTTAGCAGCAGTAATTTGGGTAAACCAAGAGGAAGAGCTCTTTGTTCAAGAAACGTTTTGCTGGAAGGATATCAACATTCAAGTACATTACGCCTGAGAATTTTTTTATAACCCTTTTGTTGCAACTACATTACAGTCATTGAAAAAAATGAATAAGTGACCAGGACAGGACAAAAGCCCTAACCCAGCCAGAATTCCCTGTAAGCTGAGTGCTTGGGTGGTCACCCAGGAGAGATTCAGGGGCTGCCGAGCTGATAAGCTGAGTGACCCCAGATGGCAGTGGGTGTTTCTATGGGTGGTGTACATCTGCATATGCCTCAGTGCACAGAACAAAATTTATTCTGCCCGTGGATGCGGGGGGGAAAAAAAAAGAGGGACGCCTGAACCCAGCTGCTGTAGGAATCCAGTCAGGTCATTTTCACTGCTTCCCTTTTCCAGGCACTGAGTGCTTGTGCAGGACTCACTCCATACGCAAAGTGTGCACAAAATGGTGAGCTGTGCACAGGAAGCTCATCACGATCACATCTGGGGTGGAAGCCCAGTATTGCAGGATCCGCTAATTTCACACTATCGCGAATGAAGTCGGATCTCACTTACAGGAGTGTCGGCTGGAGACCAAGGAGAGCAGGGAAGATGGGCTTTAAAACTCCCTCAAATGCCCTTACTGATTATGCTGGATTTCTCCCTGCAGAGGATCCGTGGCCCTCTAAAAATACTGCCCCCCCACCCCCCGAGTGCCTCTGAGCTGCTGGAGGAAGGGCAGAAGACGGGGGCAAGGGACAGCCCCCCTGACACTAAATTAGGGTTTAGTCAACACTGCCATGGTCACATAATCCCAGGCTGGCACAAACCCACAGGACAAGTGCTCAACCCCTGCTGTCAGGGCGCAGAGGCTGAGTTAAGGCCCCAGATCGCCAGCCCCATACCCCACCTCCTGAGGACGTGCTCTGTGGCTGCAGGGACCTACAGTAGGGGTGGAGGGAGAACAGCCCTTACCGCCGGGAGGAGGAGATGGGAGTGGAATTCCATCCTGCCCAGCCCTGGTACAGTCTGGGTGATGCTCAGTGTCCAGCCAAGAGACCACTCCACCCCCATCCATATTTGGATCTGGCGCACTGGGTCTTTACAGCACAGGGCCACAGGAAGTAGCAAATCAGAAACCCCAACAGGCCTATGAAAAAGATGGGGGCCCTCAACTTTTTCCATTTGTCACGCCACAGCCCACACCATCAGAAAAAGCCCCTAAAATATTGGGGTTAATAACACCAAGCACTTTTCATTCATTGCCATCAAAACCGATGGCAGCAGGGGATGGGGACCGCTGACTAGCTTGGGTTTTACAGAAGGGGAAACTGAGGCACGGAATGGGGCCGTGACCTGCCCATGGCCACACGCTGACAAGAAGCTAAGTTTTCTAATCCCCAGTCTGGGACCCTACCCATTTCACCTCCCCCTTAGCCCAGCAGACCTCCTTGGTGCCGACATTCAGGGAGAAGACTGTGAGCCGGGGTCGTGAAATGTCTCTGTGCTGCACTCGGTAATTGGATGAGGGGCTGAGGGGATGCTCCGGAGCTGGCTGGACCATTTAGGGCCTGGGAGAGCTGCCCATGATCCCATCAGGTTGGCAAGATGGGGAGGGGGCAGCACTAATACAACAGCTCTTCTACTCCAGTCTCATCAGTTTGCTGCGGAAGAGCTGCAGCCCTTTTGCGGAGCGCGTTGATCCCATTCCCACCAGGCCTGGCTTTATCTTGTATGTATCTTCGTTGGAGGAGTTGCAGACAAGCCTCTCCCTGGACCCCACCCCATTGCCGCAGCAGTCCCGGCGGCACAGACAGCGTGAGCTCAGAATGTCATGGAAATCGGTCAAGCTGGGCAAGGGGACAGAGTCCAGGCCAAGGTAGCCTGAAGTCTTGGCACCCGGTGCCTCCGGCGCTCCATCCTTTGGGAGCTCAGCCAGCTTGCGCCATGTGCTCCCACTAGGAGCTTCAGTCCCGGAAGGGCCGGTTCCCTTGGCAGGAAAGGAGCAGGGCCCAGACCGCTGCGAGCAGCAGGTTAGGACCAGCAGAGTTTGGGCTTACGGGCCAACCAAGACTATTCGCAGGTCGTTGATTTGATCACCAAGCCATTCCTTTTCCAGAGCATCAGGAAGGGCCCCCACTCACTCACTGAGAATTAAAACCAAGTCCACGCTTCATATTTCTAACTTCACAGACAAGAATGACACATGCACAAAAATCGCATATACCCCCATGGTCGGTACCTGTCCGAGGCGGGGGCCGAAACGCGACCTTTTGACCTCTCTGTACAGTCCGAGTGCCAGTGATGCTTTTTAAAGTCACTAATAGTCCTACTTACAACCGCTTCATTAACAAACAAAGGAAGAGGCCGAGTTTTACCGGCGAGGTGGGGGTTGGTAGCATTAGCTGATCTTTTGTTAATCCACAGCTATTGTGCGGGGCCGGGGGGGCAGCGGGACAGACTGAGCTCCTGCCTCATGTGCCAGTGAAAATCCACTCGCGTGCCACTCATGGGACCCGGGCCAGGGGTTGCTCACCCCTCATACACACACTCAGCAGACTGCCACATTAGGATTGCTATGTTACAGGAGGTATTTTGTCTAAAGCAGTGGTTTCCAGCCTGGGGTAGGCAGACGGTGGGGGTTTCCAAGGGTGTTGCGTCGGGTCCATGAAAAAACAAAAGATAAATAAATATGAGAATAGAAAATAGAATGGGCTTTGATGGGGGTCTGTGAACAGTTTGGGGGGCAACTGGGGGTCGCTCTACTGAAAAGATTGGGAACCACTGGTCTAAAGCATCTTTGACTTATGTAGATTCACATTCAGAAACCAGTTTTCATAAAGGTTGTGGGGAGCCCATGAAAACCCCTTTGCTCCCCATATGCGGGGTTGGTCTGAGCCCACCCCTGCACCTGCCCACGCGTGGGCCCAGCCACCTTCCCTAGCACTCACCCCTCCACACACACAGTCCTCCACAACCTGCTAGTGGTCACACCCCACTGTTTTTGGCAAAACTGCATATTTGTCCCCTTTTCTCTTGCCCACTGATGAGAAATGCCCAGTTTTGCCAGAAGACTCAGGACAGTTGGGACAGGGCCTAAAAAAGGGACCACCCCGGCTGAAAAGGGACCTAGCATCAAGTAGGCCAGGCTGAACCTAGGCTGGGGAGAAATACAAATCTCCAGGACTGTCGGGCTGGCTCTTTTCACCAAGGGTAAATGGACTGAACTGTAGCTACTGAAGATTGTTCATTTCAGAGAGCTCTGTTAGTCTCCCTGGGCTTTTCCACAGCACCGAGCACTACAGGTCCACAGCAGGCTGAGAAGAGACCAAAACATCCTATCTCCGGGGTGCGAACGATCTCCCCAAAGCAATCCCTTCATGTCTGAAGATCAGACCTCACCTTCAAAGGAGGACCACCAAACACTTTCAAACCACACAGCCCGAGAGCTTAAACTCATCCCTCTGCCAGATACTGAAAAGCAGAGACTGCTTAGGCTTATGACAACCAACCACAACCAGGCTTCCAGCTAATTTTTCCCATCTGTGAGTGGAATAAATTTTGTTCTGTGCACCAAGCTATGTAAGGCTGTGCACCACCAAACACAGGCTGCCAGCTATGGGTGGCTGTAGGTGCTCTGCTAGTCAGCTGGGTGGTACCTGAATCTCTGCTGTGTGGCCGCTCATCTGTTCAACTTATAGGGGAACGCTGTCTGTGACCCACTAAGCCTCTTTTTCTCTTATGACTGCAGAGCTGTTACCATGACCCAATACATTGACTGGCTGCTTAGAACATGTATGAACTGCTTGTTCAAACACTCTGTTCCACCCAGCGGCATCAGGGCAAAAGGGGCAGTTACCCCAGGGCCCCCAGGCTCCACAACTCCATCTTGTTTAAACAATTCACTTTAATGGAATAAAGGAAATTGTCGTGTCCTTCTCATTTTAAAATGAACATAAGCGTAATTTTATTCTGTGTCACGAGTAATAAGCAGCATGAATAGATTTTAAAGCATAAATAATGAGGCTATATTAATATTTTAATACGGGGGGCTTGGGCCCCACCTGTTCTAAATCCATCCCTGGTTCCACCATGCATTTCGCTCCATTACGAGTACTTTTCCTCGCCCCAAAGAAAAGCTTTGTGCCTCTCTCCCATACAAGTGAGCCAGCAAATGAGATCCCCTCACACCCCTCGTCTCCCAGCAGAAACGCTTTATTGGACAGATCCTTTCCGCCATCAGAGGGGCTTTCTGTCACCTTTCTGGGGCAGCAGCAAGCAGCATTGCCTGTGAGCGGGGCGCTTGTGCGGCCGCTCAGGAGAGCTTCAAATGCCGCCCAGCTGATTAGCAGAGCTCCAGCAGTGATTCTGTTGCTTCTGGTGGTGCACATTCCTTGGTGCACGCTAAAAAAAAATTCCACGCACAGATAAAAAATCTGCATGCAGCTGGGAAAGATTAGAGGGAAATTTGCTGGCAAGGCATCCCTATAGTCGGTACTTATTTCAGTGGGCTCTGCTCTAAACTAACAGGGGAGAGGATCGTTAGAAAGAGCATTAGAGCACAAGGGCCTAATCCCAGAATGCCGTCATCTCCTGAGAGAAGAGCTCCCTGGGCACCTGACTCTGTAACTCTGCCTGGGGGACGCCACAGCACCCGCCAGCGGGCTGGATGTATGCCTCAGCCCCCGCCCAGTGCTGTCATTTGCACAGGACCAAATAATGCCGCAGCTGGCTCGGATGACGACTTTGCGGAGGGGAGGAGGCAAGCAGGGAGAGGGAAGGTAAAATTAACATATCTCTGGCTCTTCAAAAGCATCAAAGGCAGATAATGGGCTGCAACCGGATCTGAAACGGCACCTTATTACAAACCGACGGAACAGGCAGCTTGCCGCAGACAGCGCGATGCAGAAGGTATGAAATATTACACAGGCAGAAATTATAATTACAATGAGAGTCATGTCCACAAGGCCGTGAAATGACAGACTAACAAGCAGCTCAGGTCCACACACCCCCCGCCCCCGCATGGCTCAGAAGAGGAGCAGGGTCAGCTGTGGCTAAAGCAGAAAAGGGAGAAATCCAATCCAAGTGATTGTCCCAGGGTGGGAAGGGGAAGGAAATGAAGGATGAGTGTGTCATTGAGCTGGCCACAGCAGGCGCCCCACGGTTAGCAATTTTAATATGATTCTGTTAATGATAAACTGGGCTGGAGAGTCTCTCTCTCATTCCAGCCATAAGGCACCACGGCACATTTCCCTGCACAGAAGGGACATGATCGGCTTCTTGTCGGTGTTGCTTTTAAAAAAAAAATTAACTCATTTTTATAGTTTTTTAAGTGGCACCCTCCACGCCAGGGGTCACTTTAATTTTTTCCATCCATGGGCGGAATAAATGTTATGTGCACCGAGGCCTGTGTGGATGTGCACCACCAATAGAAACACAGGCTGACAGTTGTGGGTGCTCTGCTCATCAGTTTGAGGCATTTGAATTACTCCTGGGTGACTGCCCAAGGGCTCGGCTTGAAGGGAACACTGCTCCGGGCTCAGCTTAGAGCAGACTGTTTATGCTCTAGCCAGGATGCTGGAAAGCCCCTGAACCGAACCAAACCACAAAAAGATCACCAGGTGTATCAAAGCATTGTTCTCTCCTCTCCCACACCATAAAGACCCCTCTCCAGCTCTTACGAGAAATTCTACAACTCCCACGTGAAGAGCTGCCTTTTCCTGGCAGAATTATAGATGGAGGTGTCCGATAGTGCCTAAGTGACTTAGGAGCACTGGTCCCATTGACACTCAGTGGGACTAGTATCATGCGATATATCTGTAGTGTTGAAAATCCCACCTGTAACAATCCTGGCTTGAGCCCTGCTTCTCCCATGAGGTCCATGCAAAGCAAGTCAACAACTGCATTTGCTTACAAAACCAGACCCCCACTCAAACATCCACACTGAGCATGCTGCAAACTGAGCTGAATAATCATTGGACTGCAGTGCCCCAGCTCCACCGCCCGACCCCAGCCACCTGCTCTGCTATTCCCACCTCCTGCTGTCCGTGCACTCGAACGTCAAACCCGCTGCAGGTGGGGCTCACGTCTACCTGTTCTGTAAATTCCCTTCTGAGCCTCTGTGAGGCATCGCCGCCAGAAGACGCGCAGGGGCTGCGGCAGAGTTGGACTGTTTGAGTGAGTCTTTGGCGAGAAGCTTTGGAAATTAATGCATGTTGGGCTGGATAGACTGGTCACCTGGTGCAACTGGGACAATCCTATATTCCCCTGATGCTTGAGTAAGGGCTATTCAGACAGGCCACATAAGCCAAGGGTCACACCATCATTCCGGTAAACTGAACACTTGGGTGGCTGCCCAGCTGATTAGCAGAGCACCCACAGCTGGCTGCACGTGTTTCTATTGGAGCTGCACACCTGCAGGTGCCTTGGTGCACAGAACAAAATTTATTCCACCCACAGATGGAAAAAAAGTTAGAGGCAGCCCTGGTCATTTGTCCATGGTATGGGCTATTTCCTCTCTCCCCCAACAAACTCACCGCTCCCATGATTTTAAACAGACGCTTCCTCTAAACAGGTGCTCCACCCTGTTCCAAGAGGGCAGAGGTGCTAAGGATCTGACTCCTCATTACCCTGCAGGCAAAGCAGTGTAACCTGGGTAGCCTCCTGTGCTCACTCAGCACTTGGACAAACAACTGCATAAGGATCAATTAATCAGATCCTGCAGGAGCCGTGTGACCCCACCTCACCACGTCACTTCCCTGCCGGGGGTAGGGCAGGCCATCAGAGCCACCTGCAGCTGGGCATGGCAGGGGAACCAGGAAGTAGCTGGGCAGATCAAACTGCAGAATGCAGTGGTTTGAACACAAGGGAGACTGACAAGGTGGATTGTGACTACCTGCAAGGGGCTGAAATTCCCCATGGGGCTCACCCCCGCAAGCCCACAAACCCATGCACTGCAAAAAGTGTTCCCTGTAAGCTGTGTGCTAGGTTTTGTTTCTATTGGTGGTGCCCATTCATACAAGCCTCTATGTACAGAGAAAAACGTATTTCACACAGAGATGGAAAAATCCACACGTTGGTGGAAACGACGAGAGGGACCATTGCCTCTGACATCTAGCATTCGAACCCCAGCTGTGTTTAAAAACCCTTGTTTATGGCTAGCAGGTTTCTCTCAAGATGGGCAAGGATTATGTTGTGCCTGCTGGCCTAACCCTGGCAGACACCTATCTCCTTCAGAGTCCACTTGCTGTGCTATTAGCAGGGCAACAGCTCCTACGGAGGGGGAACCACTGACTCTGATCGGAGAAACTGTCCTAGCTGTAGCCCTATTTAAAACCAGAGTCACTAGCACACTTCCTAGAGACCGGCCCCTTCTAGGCGAGTAACCACTGTTCCCTGTAAGCTGAGCACTTGGGCAGCTACCCAGGAGAGATTCAGGTGCCACCCAGCTGATCAGCAGTGTCCCCAGCCGGCAGCCTGTGTTTCTACTGGTGGTGCACATATTAAAATTTATCCTGCTCATGGATGGAAAAAATTAGAGGGAACACTGTTGCTAACGACGGAGCTGAACCTGTTGGTTGGTCCTACGTGCCCTGCTGCAGGCTGCTTTAGTGCTGCATCACCTAACTGCTGTCAGAGCACTAACCAGCTGCTCATTTTGCAATGACTCCCAGTGTTGCAAATACCCAGCACTGGTTACCCCAGACACCGAAACTGTGCTAGCAATGGTTGGAAACACAGCCAAAGGTGGGCTATGTCTGTATCCTCATGCATGGCAGGGAGGTGGGGTAGGACCACTATGGCCACACACTCTTGCACCCCCTCCAGACTGAGGGATTGTGGACATAATCCTCCAGTCAACTTGGTTAACAAATTTGCAAACGCACCAAGCGAAAGCTGTCCTTGCCAATGGCTGGCTTCGACTGTCACTCCCAAGAATGCGCCAGACGTGTCCCTGTCACTAGGATGGAGTCTGATATAATTCCCAATGGGGATTTGTTTAACATCTCCCTGCTGGATTATCCCACCCGCTTGGCAATGCCCTCTCCTGGGTTGTGATCAGTTTTGCTAACGGAACTGCATTTACTACTCACTTCCAAATCGCTTCTCCCTGGCCCAAGCCTCCAGACACAAAAGCCATTGGGAAATGGAGTGACACAGGCTGTAACCTGACCCTCAACTCTCAATGACTTCATTCCCATCTGAACTCTGGCTCTTTTAATCAGCCTGGAATTGCGCTCCGTGGGAATGCTCAATAAATGCTCAATAGAGCCAGATAGGCCTGCACTTTGAGGGGTCCCAGAAATGCCCTCCTAATGTGTGCGTGCGCACGCACATGCACAGGGTCTGCTCCCGCCACCACCAGACTACAACAGCTTGTGATGGGCCACTGTTCTGCCTCCAAGGAGCAACAGGATGGAAGCCCTGGACAGGGAAATAAAGGCCTCGATTCTTACCCCTTCTGTGCACCTATCAGTCCCACGGAGCAGGATTGTTCTGTTTGCTTATACAGCACAGTACCATCACTGCTCAACTTGGATGCCAGATCAGGGCTGCTTGTGACAAAGGGAAGCTGGTATTTCCCAGAGGAGGTGAGGCAAAGGGAGAAAGGATCTGGTTTGCATCTCAAAAATACAGCCACTGGGCCAAGTCTTAGCTTCCCCTGGGGCTTGCCCTGAGATCCCCAACTGTCCCTCTGAACCAGTCCTGGACGGCGCAGGGGAAAACACAATGCCATCAGGTCATGGGAACTATTCCCGCCCCCACCTGCTTTGTTTGTACAGAGCAGCTCCCAGGCCAGGACACTGCCAGCTTTCCTTTGCGAGGTATCACAAGATGGATGCCAATCTCATGCCAACACTACAGATGGCCGTGCGTGTGCCCGGTTCATCTTGCCCACATTAACAGGGGTCGGAGTTTGGGTTGATGGTTAACGCAGAGTTTTTTTCCAGCCCAGTGAATCCTGGGCAAGAGGGCAGAGAGGAGACTGGCTGGCGTCCCCAGGACGCCCTTACACAGCTGGTATCTTAAGAGAACCCTGGGGCTCCAATCTACCTGGCTGCTGACGGCCAGTCCGGAGCTCAGCCTGGGCACCAGGGGGGACGCTCTGCGGAGTTTGAGGGAGCTCATTGCACTGGCCAGTTACTGCCTGCTCAGACCACCCCAACTTTGTTTTAACTCCCCCTCCCAACCTATTGAACTTTAGCCATGCAAGCTGCCAAAGAAAGGAGGAGGGAGGGGGAGGCAGAGGTGGCTGAATGGAGACTGGGGGCTTCTGAAGACAGACCTCGCAGGATTGAGGGGGGCGCGGTGGGTGTTACACTCACCGAGGTCTCCGGAAGCCTGGTTCTAGCTCTGAAAAGGGATAGAGGCAGCCGGGAGACAATGACCAGGGCTCATCCCACTCTGGGGTGCAAATGAACACACCCCTGAAATAAGGCTGCCCCAGCTGCCCGCCCCCCGGCATTCACCCCTTGGGGGCGCTCCAAGCACCCCACAGGCAGGGACACCAGGAGGTTCAGTCCAGCAACTCAGGGTGGGGGAGCAGTGGGGGAGGGGGAGGAAGTCACTGCTGGCATCCGACCTCCTTTAACAGACGGGGGTGGGGGGGGGGTCTTGAGGAGCAGGGGGCAAGAAGGGGGTGAGGGAGGAAACCACCAGCTCTCCCTCTCCCCAAAGCAGGGACCCGGGGCAGAAGCAGCATGCAGCCCTGCCCCCATCCTGCCTAAGGTGACCCCAAAGCTTGGGGGGGCGCTCCTGCACCAACCCCCCCCCGCCCCCCAGCGGCCCCGGCTGCAGCCAGCCGTGAGCAGGGACCCCGCAGCCACTCCGGGTCGGGGGCTATCCCGCTTCCAACCCGCGCCGGGGTGCGGGACGCCGCACCCCCTCTCCGGCCCGGGGGCTTCTTACCTGGCGCGGGTCAGACTCTGCCGGGCCAGCGCCGCACAATGGGATCTGCAGTGTCTATAAATCCATCGTCGTCAGCAGCAGCAGCCGCCGCCGCGGGCTCCGGGGCAGGGCTGGGAAGGGCGGCCCCGGGCCGGGCTGCAGCGCCGCGCCCGGCTCCATCCGAGCCGCCCCGCAGCGCCCGGCCTCCCGCTCCGCTCCCGCGGAAGGGCACGGTCGCTATGGCAACCGCGACTCCACCTGCCTCTCCGCAGCCGTGCGGGGCTGGAGCGCCGCGGTCCGCCCCCTCCCCCCGCACGCCGGCCGTAGCCCTGCCCCCCACCCAGCCCCCTCGGCGGCTGGGCGCCTAGATCTCCCGGCAGGGGGCGCCGTGGGGCAGGCTGGGGGAGGTGCCGAGGGAGCGCTATGGGGCAGGCGGGGGCGCCTAGATCTCCCGGCAGGGGGCGCCGTGGGGCAGGCTGGGGGAGGTGCCTAGGGAGCGCTATGGGGCAGGCGGGGGCGCCTAGATCTCCCAGCAGGGGGCGCCCTGGGGAACAGTGGCAGAATCACCCCGCAGTGTCTGCAGGGGAGGGTGCAGACTGCGCGGGGCGCCCCTGGTCACTGCAGTCCCAGCCTCTCCCAGCAGGGGGCGCTGTCAGGGGAAGGTGGAGGATCATGGGGACGCGGGGCGGGGGGGAGGATTTAATTACCAGGGGCTGGCAATTAATTTTGGTCAAAGTACAAATTTCTTGGGCCGGGTCCCGCCCAGGGCCGGACCCCAGAGAAATAATAACCAAAAATAGCAACAAAAGGGGTCAGTAACTACAGAGATTTTGGGGTCTGTTCAGAAGCACCCGGGGGCTGGATTGGGCTCGCAACTTGCCCATTGACTACCCCTGCAGCAGGGGAGGGGCAGGAGTACGGGGGTCGGGGCTACTCCAGTCCTAGCCCCTCCCAGCAGTGGCCACTGCACACCTGGGGGGTCGGTCACCTTGTCCAGGCTGCAACCGCACTGGCAGGCGGGGGAGGGTAAAAGACCCCCAGGCAGAGTTCCCGCCCAGGGTCTGCGCGACGAACGGGCGACACACACGTGCCCGCCCAGGAACACACCGGGACACCGGAGCAGACGGAGGCAGGCGCCGGCACCATGGTAGCCCTGCAACTGCTGCTACAAATCACGCAGGAAAAACCCCAAGTTGGTGCTTTCGAGGTCTTAAAAGAGCCTTTGGAGCAAAACCCACAGAGACTGGAGTCAAACGCTTCGGCCCGGCCCCCTGGCAGGCGCCGCAGATGGAGTGGAGCAGCTTATTAGCCGCTGGGCGATCCATTGCATGGGGTCGGCCCAGCCCGGTGGGAGGTGGAAATGTTCCGTAAACCTCCCATAATCTCTGCTCACGGCTGGGACTGCCCACCCTGGAGCACAGACGGCGGTGAGCGAGGGGTCTGCCAGCCTCATGCAGGGCTCCCGCTCCCATTTCCCCTCTGTAGACCTGAGAGTGCCACGCCTTGCCAGCCTGCAAGCAGTCCAAGGTCCCGGTGGTGCCTGTCCTGCCCTCAGGGCCAAGTGCATGTCCCCAGGAGCAAGACACAGTGCCCGGCCTGTGCCCCAAGCGTGTCTTGTGCCAGTCCAATCCCTTTGGAGGGGGGTGGTCGGACATGGACCAGTCCTAGGCTTGTAGCACACACTGCAGCGCCCATCTGCACAGCTGTACCCCACACAACCAGGCCCCATACACCGAGCTGGGTCCGACTCCTCAGCTGACACAGCCAGGCCCATTGCTCGGGCTGTTCCCACCCTGACGAGGTCTCTGAATTTTGACCACTAACTCACAGACAACTCCCTTCACAAGCACCCCAGTTCCCTTCCCGCAGCCGTGCTCTTCCCCCTCGGCCAGAGCAGGTCTGTCGCCACACGCTGCCCAGAGCGCCGCTGCCCAGCCTCAGGCTGATCGCAGCCCTCCCATGGAGCGCAGCCATGTCCCCCACCTTCTCCTCCACCACACTCCCAGCCTGAGATACAGCAGCTGCCAACGTGGTGGTGTCCTGGCCTGCATTCCCTGTAAGCCAAGCGCTTGGGCGGCTGCCCAGGAGAGATTCAGGTGCCACCCAGATGATTAACAGAGTGCTCACAGCTGGCAGCTTGTGTTTGTATTGGTGGTGCACATCCACACATACCTCAGTGCACATAACAAATTTTAATCCACCCATGGACAGAAAAAATTAGAGGGAACCCTGGTTCTGCCCCCCCTCCGCTGTATCCTGTGCCCACCACTGTATTTCCACCCCATCCCAAGAAACACCAGCCTGCAGCTGTGATTCTTCATGGAGAGGGGGGCTCTGATCTGAACCGTGATGTGCGTACAGAAGGGCCGTCCCTGAGGATAGGTGATGGGCTGTGTGCGTGAGGGGCATGTCGGTGTCTCTCGGCTGTGCAGCATTGCCATACGCCCTACGGCAGTGGGGAAGGAAAGGAGACTGGAGGAAGGGGGACCTGAGAGGCAGAGGAGGGACCACCCAGGGTCGGGGTGATGTGCCTCTTTCAGGGGTCCCGCCAGTTACATGTGAGCCTCACAATGGTGGGAGGTTAGGCAGCCCCTAGCCAGGAAGAGCTCAGGAAGGCGCACTCTCTCTCTCCACCAGCGGTCAGCAACCTTTCCAAGGCAGAGTGCCAAATTTTGACCGTTTGACCTCTCAGTGCTGGTGATACTTTTCAAAGTCACTAACAGTCCTGCTTACAACTTCATTCATAAATAAATTAAGTGGCAGAGGTGGGGGTTGGTAGCATTAGCTGATCTTTGGTGAATCAACAGTGGCCTGGCTTTGAGCACGTTCCCGGCTGCATGGGGGAGGAGGGGCAGGGATGAGCTCCCACCTCGTGTGCCGATGAAACGTGGCTCATGTACCGCTCTTGGGACCCATCCTGGGGGTTGCTGATCCCTGCTCTAGGCAAATGATATTGTGAGTGGGGCAAGGGACAGCCCAAAGGGTGAGAAACTGCCAGGTGGGACAGGGTAGGCCACTGGATCACCCTGTAATGATCTCGGCAGCCCCTTCTGCTTTCTAGGCAAAGGACAGGGCCTATCTTATGCAGCGAACGATCACTGCCCCTGCTAAATTCTCCCCACGCAGTGCTTCTCCGCTGAGGCCAGGTACCCCTGGGGAGCAGGCAGCAAAGCCCCTAAGGGTCCCGATTCAGTCCCACCCCAGTGGCGATCAATGGCCTGACAAGTCAATAGTACATTTATCTCACAGCCTCAGTCTGAGCCCAGCCCTGGGGATGTTCTGACGAGCCCCAGTCCGTCTCAGAGCCCCAGACACTGGAGTCATTGGGTTTGGGGGAGAAGCTCTACTGGCTTTTTTTAAGTCTAGAGAAACGTGGGAACATGCAACCCCCAAATGGCTCAACAAGCAAAGACAATGTGTGACTGTTTGGTTCAAATCACTGCAAGTCTTTGGGAGGGGGGCTGGGGTTGAGTTTGTGCCCTTTGGTTGCACAGCCCTAATGCAGGACCAGAGAGGTACAGCAACCCAAAGACTAGACAACTTTGGCATCTACCTGCTTGGGGGCAGCGTCACTGCACTTTTGGGCGGGGGGGAGGCAATGAAATGATAGACCCAGGTGCAGAACCCAGAAGTCCTGACTCTCCCCTGAGCGACAAGCACTAGACCAAACTCTCACCTTGAGCTGGGAACAAATCAGGCTGAAGTCATGCTCATAAGGCCTCAGGAGCATCAATGACAGACCTTATCAAGAAGGGCAAAGTGCTATTAAAAATAGCTCATGCAAAAAATTGCTCACTGTTAGGAGAGCAGCAGGAGCTGCACAGTCTGTGGGGCCTTGCCCCCGCTCTGCTTTCTGTTAGCACAGCTGTTAAGTAACTCCCTTGTACTCCCCCACCTGCACACACTCTGCAGGGGCCCCAGAGCGTAGTATAAAAGTCTAGTAGTGATAGCTAATTTAGGAATGGTGCAATACCTGTATCTGATGTTGAACTCGGACTCAAGTTAAACATTGTAAAAGAGTGTGATGAATGTTTGTTAAAATTAACTTGATGTTCTGTCTAAAGGCTGATGATATTGTCTCCATGCTAGAGGCGGAAAAAGTATCCCAAAAAATGATCTGAGTAAAAGTGTAACTGCTTTCACTCTTGGATACTTGAGTACAATCAAGATGTGATGTGTGGGTGCACATGTACTTCTGCTCAAGTAGTTTCACCAGTGGGACCCTGCTGACTTGTACTTAAGTACATTTCTCCCAAAGCAGCTGTACTTTTACTCAAGTCACTTTTGCGGTACTTTTTGCACCTCTTCTCTCTGCTAGCGAAAGCCTCCTGTTGTGTGAATGAGGAATGTACGCATGACCTTCACCAGATGTTTCAGGAGGGACCAGGACAGACACTGGGATGTCTGCATGTCCTCATTATAACGTGAGAAGAGGGCATGCTGACTGCTTGAGAGGCAGAAACAGGCAGTTATCAATGAGAATCAGCCTGATGGGACAATAGATGAGAGATAATAAGAACAACTTTAGGAAATATTAAGAAACTTGAGAAAACCAGAACTCTCAAAGGGATGCAAAAATCCATCAATCCCAGGCAAGAAAACTGCTATCAGGAAGCTGCTCTGCCACAGACTTTGGGTTCATCTGTCAATTTCACTGGGATCTCAGCCCAGGCTGAAAGGAACCTGGTCCTGATCCATCCTCATATTTCATTAGGTTGGCCAGCTAATTGAAAGCGAGCCAAACAGACTGGTAACTATAACAGAGAGAGAGGGAGAGATGCTAACTGCTTTTCTATGGTATTCTCAATAAATGCAGCGTCGCCTTTTCCACTAAGAAAGATCCCATGCGCTTCTTAGAAGCACTGCAACAGGACATGATCTCTAGCAATGGGCAACCTACTTGCCCCCTCATCCCAAACCCAATTGAACCTTAAATGTTCAACTCAATTCTGCCCAGGACTAGAACCTCACTTGCCAAGCAACATCCAAACAGACGGCCCCTGCTCCAGCAATCGCAATGATTTTCGACCGGTGAGCCATGGATGCCTGGGTTACAAGACTCTAAGCTTTCCAGAGAGTCTGCTCCTCCATTTGAAACGTTTTAGGGGTCTGAAGATGAAAAAAGCCAGAAAACCATCGCTCTCGTCGAATGTCCATCCACCCAGTAGCATATGAACAGCTCATAAACCACTCTCACAACTCCCTTGTGAGGAAAGGGAAGCATTACTATCCTCACTCTACAGAGGGGTAAACTGAGGCACGGTACCTCATCCAGGCGAGGTAGAAATCCAACCCAGACTATTTGCAGGCAATTCCTTGCTTTGCCACAAGACCATCTTTTCTTTTTCCGCCCAGCAGCTGCCAAGCAAACCCTGGAAGTGTTACCATAGGACAGACAAACTCCTTCCCAAACTCCCTCCCATTTGACGCCAGCAATGACCCTAAAAGTCTGTCAGCAAGCAAATCCAGCTGAGGGCTAGCTCTGGGGTCCTTTCCACAAGACAGAAAGGTCAAGAGTCAGGGAGGAACCCTGGATGTTTTTATAAAGCCTGTGGGGCACCAGAAATGGGAAGGTTTGCAGCTGTACAGATGGGGACCCTGCACTGACAGGGTCGTGGTCCAGGGAGTGTTTGCAATCCTCTGTTTTCAGGGGTATATAATTTGTCTGCACAAATGTGTGCTCCAGACTGGCATATGCCACCCACGGTGTCAGCTGAACAGCTCATTCTAAAAGCAATTCCGAAGGTTGGGTGTCACAGGAGGGGAGAGGGGACAGGGTCACCCGTTTCAATTCATTCCTATGATTATGCACATTTCTAACTTCCCAGCCTAAGTCAGACTGAAGATAGGCCATTTGGTGGAGGGGCCGTTCACAGGAAGGGGTGCCATGTGAAGTGCCCCATTTGGGAGGATATTAGCTGCTGTGCAAACACATTTGTCAGCTAGGGTGAACAGATGTCCTGACAGTCACAGTTTTGTCTTCTATAGGCACCTGTCCACCGGGTCTGTTTTTCGCATGTGCTACTAGGCGGTGGCCCTATTTCCAGCTCTCTGGAAGGCACCCCCTTGGAATTTCATGCTGACCGTAGGCATGGACTCAGCTCCCCACCGCTGCATGAGGCAAAAGCAACCTGTTTTTGGAGTCAGAGAGAGAAGCAATGATTCTACCGTTCTGAATCCACCCAGGAAAGCACAGCATGGGTTAAGGCCAGGGCCCTGGCCTGGACCTCAGGAAACCTGGATTCTAATCCTAACCCTACTATAATCTAATCCTAGCCCTGTTCTCCCTCTTTCCCCTTTCACCCTTTGTCTGAGCTATGCAGAAAGCTACCAGTTCCAAGCAGGGACCATCATTCTGCGTACAGCACGTAGCACGACACGGCCTTATTTGCAGCTGAGGGCTTTAGCTGCTACTGTACCACGCTCAATAACTAATTGTACAAGCACAGACACCTATTCCCCAGGCTGTATTCCAGGGAGACAAGATGGACAGAGATCGGTAAAGTTCTTTACTGCTTATATTAATACATGAAAATGAAATTTTGAAAAAAAATCAAAACTGCCTGGCGTTCACTTACTTCCTGCATCTCCTCCAGCAGGGGGCAGCACTTGGTCCTGCGGAGGGCAGCGGGACTCAGTTCAAAACTCAGCCAGCTAGGAAGACAGGGCTGCTCTTCTGGAGCGTTAGTGAGTTTCACGTTCCCAGCTCACTCCACTGTTTCTTGTTAGCCTGTCATTTCAAGCTCTCACCCCTCTGGGTTTTAAATTAGCTAGCTGCTGGCTTGGCCTTCGGCACAGCTTTGCCAGTGGCATGTTGGGGATTGCGGGTGTTCTGTGCATCCGTCTTTCCTCCTCTGTGACAGACGCACAGAGGATTAAAATGAATATCCCACTCGCTTTCCGTTCCTCAAGCATTGGCACGGTGGTGTTACGCGCTGGGGGCTGCCGTGCTCACAGGAACATGGATGCTTCCAAAATATGTCTAGTCCTACCCCATGCGGTAAACTCTCTCCTAGATAACACTGGACCAGAAGGTTTACCTGGTCTGGCAGGGAAGGGCTGCATGTCTCCTGGCCAGGGCAGGCCCAGGTTCAGGTGCCCTCCTGCACACCCCAGCCAGAGGGAGGGATGCAGCAAACTGCACTTTGCTCTTGTGCCCTGACAAAGGGGAACAGCCAGCAATGTTCCAGAATTAATGGAGGGGGCTTCAACCTCCACCAAAGGCCACCTGGGGCAGTGGCAGGCTTTGGGCTGCAGTAGTCCTGGAAGGGCAAGGTGCCCCCAGCCAGCCCCTTTCACCTGCTTGGTGCTTCTGTCTCTTTTCTAGATGGTTGTATAAGAAGCAATTCCCATTCCAGACACATCCCATGGGGGGATAGTTTCAGCCCCTCCTACCTGCCCTTCCTAAAGGGCACCTGGGGGGTGGGAAGCTTGGGGCTGGAGCAGTCCCAGACAGAGGGGGCGCACCCCCAGCCAGTTCCTTTCACCTGCCTGGTGATTTCTATCTCTGCTCTGTATTGTCATATGAGAAACAATCCCATTCCAGGCACATCCCATTGTCCTGGCACAACCAAACCCTGACCTTGCTTTAAGTTATGGTAAGAGGAAGCTGCATATGGAATTCGGTGGTCCTAGCTCATAACCATTTAGAAGGACTCGGAGGGGTCTGCAGCTTCACAAACAACAAGCAGTCTTGTAGCACTTTAAAGACTAAGCAATGTATTTATTACATAATGAGCTCATTACCAAACAAATACGTTGGTTAGTCTGTCAGGTGCAACAGGGCTGCTTCGTTTTCATTTAGAACGCGTTCTCAGACAGACAGGCGGACACACCGACGAACACGCTCTCCCAAACATAGCGTCAGTTCTAACCAACAAGCTAAAACGGGGCTCGATGTTACCTGGCAGCCTCCCCGGCTCCCTTGCCAAATGGCCAATAGATTGAAAATACGCCCTGGGTCGTAACATCGCAGGAAGGCTTGGCTCATGTTTGCGCCCCAGCAGCACGTAAAGGTTGCTGCCTGTGCTCTGCCACTTTCCTCTTTTCATTTACTCTGCAGAACCGTTTAACCCGCTCAGAGAAGGGCAACAGGGCTCGTTTTCCGTCCCTAAAATCTGGTCTGATCCCTTTGTTAACTAGTTTATAACTTCGACAGTGGGGAGCAAGCAGCACTCTGGGGAGTAATGTTCAGTGGTTATCTGCTTGTAGGTATCTACAGTGCTTTTTCTGGGACTCAGCTGGCTCCCCACCTCTACCCTCAGCCACTGCTGCAGCTGGGGCTGCCAAGGTGCCGGTACTTAGTACTGGCAAATACTGGCACAAAAAGAGTGCTGGCTATCTACATTGGCAATAGGCAAAGATCCAGCCGGGGAAGGCAGGTCCCCGCCCCGTCTTTCTGCCACCTCCCTGTGGAGCCATGCCCAGCCCTCAGCCCCCACCCTCTGACAATCCCCACACCCGTTAGTGTCCCCCACCCCAGCACGTGGTGTGACCCCACCTTTCCTGGCGGGCCTAAGCACTTGCCCTCTATTGGCAATGTGGAGCCTTGGCCGCAGGCCTAACTCTCTCCGGACTCCTGGGTATCTGTCCCAGCTGCAGGTGACTGGGTTGCTGCAGGCCTGACTCCAGCCCTCCCAGGGCAGCTGAGCACACCCAACCATCCCAGGGTGGCTGGAGAACTTAGACATTTTGGGGAAGGTAATGTCTTCCCTCGCCTCCATTGCCCACTGCCCAGGGGTGTCTTCCTAGAAAGGTACGTATTACTGGGCTCGTCAGTCGAGCCAAGACAGATCTGACACCATCTGATGGATGGTAGTTGAAGCTGGACAATTTCAGACTGGAAATAAGGCGTAAATGTTTCACAGTCAGAGCACTAACCATTAGAACAATTTACCAAGAGTCGCAGCCGGTGATCCCTGTAAGCCGGGTGCCCAGGAATGATTCAAAAGCCTTCCAGATGATTAGCAGAGCGCCCACAGCTAGGTTTGGTTTCTCCTGGTGGTGCCCATTCGCGCTGTCCTTGGTGCACATCCCAAAATTTATTCTGCGCATGGAGGGAAAAGATTGGCGGGAACTGGTTGTGGCAGATTCCTTAACAATGGCCATTTTTCAGTCAAAACTGGTCATTGCTTTAGAAGCTCTGCTCTGGGAACTGTTTGGGGGCAGCTCTCAGGCCTGTGTTAGGCAGGAGGTCACACTAGACAACCAGAGTAGTCCCTTTTCATCTCGACAGCTACGAATCTGTGCACCACCCCAAAACAGTGGGCTGCATTCAATGTTCCCTGACAGCTGGGTGCTTGTGCGGCTGCATAGGGGTGATTCAAATGCTGCCCAGCTGATTGTCAGAGCACCCCCTGCTCGGTTTTCTGTTTCTACCGGTGGTGCCCATTCCTGGGAGCACCAAACAGAAATTATTCCGCCTGTGGGTGTTGAAAATCCACACGCGTGAAAAGGACTAGAAGGAATGTGGGTTGTGTTTATTTCAGTATCTCTGGCTGTCTTGGGCAGTGCACCGGCACGAGATCTATGGGCTTTGAATGGCTGTTCACACAGGGGTAAGTTTCACCCGCTGTGATGGATTTACAGTCTTTTCTATTTACACAGACACTGTTAGAATCCAGAAGATCTTCCAACCCCGAATATGACAAACCTGAAAAAGTCATTCAGCTCCTGAACCCAAGCAGGTGGGGCTTCTGTAAATGCTGATGGGTTATTTTGAATCAATGCTACTGTATTCACACACAAAACATATCAGCTTCCTTCCCAAGGACTCCCTGGCTGACTAGAACAGGGAAGCCTGGGTCTCCAGCGGGGAGCAGAATGTGGTCAGACTATGTGTGACACGCCAGGAGACTCCCTGTACGATGCCTCATGATCGAGGGTGTGCCTCTGAATCTTTCTGCGCCTTCTTTCCCTCTCTGTAACTAGGGATTGTGACGCTTCCTTGGTGGGGCTGGTTTATTCACGCTGTCAGCTGTTTGTCGTAGGGTGCCACAGATGTACAGAACCTAGCACAGCAGGGTCTGGATCCAAGCACAAGCCCAGGGCACTACTGTAACAGACACGAACAACCTCAGAGGGGTTCCCGCATCAGCCTGTAGCTTCACAAAAGGGAAGCAGCAATGTTGCAGCTCACAGACTAACAATATTATTTATCAGGTCATGAGCTTTTGTGGGTAAGACACATTTCCTCTTTTTCTGAATGAATGAATGACTGAATCTGATGGAATGGGTCTCACCCACTTCAGCATTCATTGACTTACCCATGAAAGCCCATTACCTAGTAAATACACTGTTAGTCTTCAAGGTGCTCCAGGACTGCTCATTAGACATGAATAACACGAACCAGAAGCTGTTGGGCAAAGTGCCCAAGGACGTGGAAAGTTGAAGATTGTCCTCATCTCCCCAGGTTCCGGGCAAGGTTCTGGAGTTGGAATTGTCTCCTTGCTGCCAGATGTGTCACAGACAGACGGGCTTGTTACACGGAAGAGATGCAGGGATACGAGGGCAGAGTAAAGGGCGAATTAGATACGGGGCAGAACAAAGGCGGCACATTCTCTCTTCAGGTGCACGTGTGCTGTTGGAATGAGAGTGTTCCGCAGAAGGTGTTTTTCCCTTTGGCTCTACCTGACACATAATTACAGCCTGACCTTCTTCTTCCCTGAGACGCTGCTGGGAATAGAATGATCCTAACGCTTCGCTTCTATCTAGCACTTTTCAGCAGTAGAGCTCAATGGACTTCATAAAGGAGCTCACTGTTATTGGGCTCGGACCTGAACCCTCACCAATGGTACTCGGGCAAAGTGAGAGGCCATGGGACACGAGGCAAGGTCCTCTCACGTCAGTGACTCGTTAAAAGATAAGAAACAAGGGTAAGGGACGGGGTCCGTTTTCACAGGGGAGAGAGGTAACCAGTGGGGCTTCCAGAAGGATCTGTCCTAGGATCTGTGCTGTTCAGCAGATTTATAAGGGACCTGGGAAAGGTGGCATGTAAGGTGAGGAGTCCAAGTTTGCAGATGACACTAAACGACTCAGGTTAGTAGAATCAAAAGCTGACTGTGAAAAGCTGCAAAGGGATCTCACAGAACCGCGCAACTGGGCGACAAAAGGGCAGATGACGTCGAAGGCGCATACATGCAGAAGAATGCATACTGGAAAACAATCCCAGCTCGACACACAAAATGATGGGGGGTCTAAATTAGCTGCTGCCAGTTGTGAAACCGATCTTGCAGTCACTGCAGATAGCAGGCTGAAAACATCTGCTTAATGCGCAGTGGCAATCAAAACAGCCGAGGGAATGTTAGAAGCCATTAGGAAAGGAATAGACAGAAAATATCACGATGCTGCGACCTAAATCTGTGGTACACCCACATCTTGAACACTGTACTGTGTGCTGTTCTGATTGCCCCATCTCACAAAGGAAAACATAGGGAGGGAGGCAATGAAAATTATTAGGGGTATGGAACCTTTGCATAACACAAGAACCAGGTGCACCTAATGGAATTAGTAAGTGGCAGATTTAAAACAAGAGAAGTATCTCTTTGCACCAGCCCTGGTTAACCTGTGGAACTCCTTGCCAGGGGATATTCTGAAGGCCAGAAGTATACCTGGCTTTAGAAAAGCATTAGGCTCAGACTCCTGCCAGCTAGGTCCATCAATGGCTATTACTCAGGGTGATTAAGGGTGCAGACGCATGGTCCTAAATCTTTGACTACCAGAAGCTGGAATTGGGTGACAAGGGATGGATCACTCAACAATCGCCCTGTTCTGTTCATTCCCCTTTGATGCATCTGGCATTGACCACGGTCAGGAGACAGGGTACTTGGCTAGATGGCCTACTAGCCTGACCCAGAATGGCCATTCTTATGTTTTTATGTAGATGGGGAAACTGAGGCACTCAGTGGGGAAGTGACTTTGTCTCAGATCATCTAACAGGCCAGTGACAGAGCAGAGAACAGACCCCCCCCCCACCTCCTGCATCTCGGTCCAGTGCTGCCCAGCACTAACACGACCTCATTTGCTTTGCTACGCCAGGGATGGAAACACATGGCAGGTGAAAAGCAGGCCAGTGAGTACTGTGGGGCGTTTTTAGTGACCGGAGTGAACACAGGCTCCTTTCTGGACCCACTACGCTGGCAGCCGCACCCCCAGACTCCTGGAAGAGGCGAGGTGGGGGAGGATTGTAGGACACACAGACCGTGCCGCTTTCTAGCAGACGCTGCAGTCGGTACAAGGGAGGGAGCGCTGATTGTTCCCCCAGCACGGATGGGAGGAAGGGGCTGAATAAGGCCGGAAAAGGCCCAGGCTCCTGGGGTGCAGCTGGAACCTTTCTCCATGGCCACCTCCACCCTGTGGACAGCTCCCAGCGGTCCTACCCCAGGCTCCCCACAGCTCGGCCAATACCCCCGCCACTGAGCTGCGGTACCGTCTGCTGATCGGTCCCACTTCTTTCCCTCCTGCCCCAGTGCCACCACCCCACTGGGCCAGGCCTCCCCCACGCCAGAGCCGACTCTGCTGGCCTGGCAGCTGCCTTTGTGCGCTGCACCAAGGTGGGGAAAGAGACCAGTGAATTCAGCGCACGAGTGCCCCGGGGCGGCCTGGGTGGTAGGTTTCATTAATCCTGCTGCGACCGCGGCTCCTGCCCAGCCTGCTGCCCACTGCGGCAGTGCAGGGCGCGGTTCAGCTCTGTTACCACGGGCGTGCCCTGGGGCTCAGTCCTGCATCGCGCCGGGGAGCAGGGTGCAAGCTCTCAGCCAGCTTCGCATTCCACCTGCCTGCACCCCATTCTCAGGGCTCCTGTTGCCCTCCCCACTCAGCTACAGGGCCTACAGACAGCTCCAGCCAGACTGCAGCAGGGGGCTGCTCCAGCGAGTGGCTCAGGGCACAGCCTGCAGTCCTGCAGCTGGCTGGGGGGTGCGTGTCAGGAGGAGCAGGGCCCACTGAGCCCAGCTGCTCCCCTGTCGTGTCCGGGCTTACACCCCAAGCAGGGCCCCACCAGTGGCCTCTCTCCCTGCCCAGTGATCCCTGAGGCACCTGCTGAGGGTCCCCTCTATTTTTTTCCATCCAGGTGTGGAATAAATTTTGTGATGTGCACCAAGGCCTGTGCACCGCCGATAGAAACACTGCAGGAGAGTGGCTGAGCTGGGAACTGAACTCACACCTCCAGCATCCCATACAGGACCGCTACCCATGTGCCTTCCTGCTGCAGCGCACACCTGGCCGGCGCTTGCCCCCTTGCTGCCCGGGCTGGCCTGCCCTGCAGATCGGAGAGGGTTGCGACACATTCGGTATGACGGAAACATGGCAGAGGTGGTGCTGCTTTCCCTCCTGCAGGGCCAGTTGCTAATTACACCCAGGTGCCAGTTCCGTGGCACCCCGTAGAGAGCAGCTTGTGTCACTGGGGTGGGCTGGGTCTGGGCCAGCCGCGTGCAGAGCCTGCACCAAACCCCACCAGCTCAGCAGGGAATCCCAGTGCTGGGCACAACCAGGGTCTTTCCCCCATCCCAGCCCTCTGACGGCAGCAGGCGGCTTGACACGCGCCTGGTCTGTTCTAGGACGAGCAGCATTGCCACGCAGGCAGCTGTGCGCCTGTCTCAGCCGTGCCTGGGGGCCATGCCCTTCCCCCACTCAGCTGCTAAAGAGCCCGACCTATTGGGTGCCCCTTGGGTGCGAGGCTCCGGGGAGACCTGGGGCAGAAACAGGAGATCTGGTGCAATCTGGCCCATGATACCCACAGCCGTACCTGCACCCACCACCACCGCCGCTTGCGCCAGGCACCCAGGCTTACACTGCGGCTCTGCAGGGCAGGAGGGTGAGTCGGTGTGGGCGGGGTCAGAGACACCTGAGAGGCAGCCCGGGGCTTCTCGCTGGGGCAGGGGCTGCGGTGAAAGGTTTGGCTGGTGTGATCTATTTCTTCTGGGCCCCCCTCTGCCCACAGCCCAGGGGTCAGTGCTCTGGAGCCATGTTCCCTGTAAGCTGGGGGCTCAGGCAGCTGCTCAGGAGAGATTCCAGTGCCGCCCGGCTGGCTGGCAGAGCGCCCTGCTAGGGTGGAGCGTTCTGGGGTGGTGCACATGGACACACACCTTGGTGCACGTTAAAAATTATTCCACACAGGAGTGGAAACCATTACAGGGACTGTTGCAAAGCCCAGCAGCACGCAGGTCCTGAGCAGCAGTTTAGGGCCTGGCGGAGTCAGGGTGTGAAGGGGGCCCTGGAGCTAATGCCTGAGGACTAGGTTGGGAGCAGCGGGGATTGGCCCTCAGCCAATTTATCTCCCACCTTTCACCAGCCCCAGCCCAATGGGAAAAGTGGGCTGGGGTCCCCCCACTTCCCTGGTGTGCCTGCCAGCCCCTGGAGGTCAGACCCCTCTGGGGAAGGCGGGGGAGGGCTCCCACACCCTGGATAAATGCCCCCTCTGAATTTCCGTTGGTCCCTGGCCCCCATGACCCTGCTCTCCACACAGAGGGTGAATCTGCAGCCAATGCCCAGCTCCACAGGCCAAGCCCCCTCCCTCAGCGAGGCTGTACGCTTTCAGCCTGGGGCAGGTGGCTGGGGCGGGCAATTCCTCCCCCGCGTCCCAGCTGTTCCCGGAGCCCCTGGGCAGGGGGAGACGGGGCAAGCCGCTTACCTGCTCCCGGATCCTCTCCTGCTGGCCCCGGAGGGCCAGGGCATGCTGCGGGTACTTTGTCTTCAGGTGGTCCATGAAGGCGTCCCGCTTGCGGTCCATCTCGGCCTTCTGCAGCCCGGTGAGGGCCTCCAGGCTCTGGGCCGCGATCACCGTGTGCCGGCGCTCGGCCGTGTGCACCAGCCCCACGTTGGAGAAGCGCCGGGTCCCGTTCCCCAGGGTGCGGTACTCGCGGGGGTACTCCGCATCGTCCGCTGAGATCATGTGGGGGCCGCTCCTCTCGGGATCTACGCGGGACAGAGCAGAGGGGTCACGGTCCGGCCGCCAGCCTGGGGCGCTGCGCTCGCCGGGGGCATGGAGAGGGGCCGGGCTGGGCCGGGCCGGGGAGCCGCTCGGTCGGGGCTGGAGGGCGGCTCTGCAGAGCCCGGGGAAACGGCCAGGGGCCTGGCTCTGCGCGCTCGCTCCGGTGCACGGGGGCTGCGGGGGGCGGACGAGTCCCACAGCCGCGCAGCTCGGCCCGGCTCGGCCCGGGCAGTGTGCGCAAACCGCCCGCGCGGCCGTGGGGGGATGGGGGGGGCCGGGCAGCGGGGCGGCCATGGGGGTGTGGGGGGGGCGGACCTGGGGTGGCCGTGGGGGATGTGGGAGGGGGCTGGCGCTGGGGTGGCCGTTGGGGGGTGAGGGGGGGCCAGGGTGGCTGTGGTGGGGTGTGGGGAGCCAGGCGCCGGGGTGCCCGTGGAGGGTGAGGGGGCGCCGGGCGCCGGGGTGGCTGTGGGGGAATGGGGGGGCCGGACGCCGGGGAGGCCGTGGGGATGTGGGGGGCCGGGCGGCGTGGCGGCCGTCGGGGATGTGGGGGGGCGGACCCGGGGTGGCCGTGGGGGGCGGTGGGGGGCCGGGCGGAGGGCGCCTGAGGGGCGGGGCTCGGTCTCACACTGGGGCTCCCCTCTGCCTAGGCCGGACGCCCGCAGCCCACGACTGACCTGCGCCCCGCCCGGCCCAGCCCGTGCAGCGGGGGTTGGGGGGCGGCTCCCCTGAGTCACAGCAGCCCCGGACCCGGCCTGGGGGGACCGTTGCGGGGCGGGGGAACCGGCTCCCCCGGGGGGAGGCCACCAGCCCGGCCGCTCTCGGGCAGAACCCCGCGACCAGCCCGGGCGCCCATTGCCCCGGGGCAGGCGAGGGCTGGGTCAGGGTTGCTGCCGAGGGGAGGCGGCGGGGCCGGGCCGGGACACGGGCAGCCCCGGAGACGGCGCCGCAAATCAAAGGCTCAGCGGCTGCGGGGCAGACACACGCGGGGGCGGACGGACGGACGGACGGACGGACAGACAGTGAAAAGGAAACGGGGGGCGGGGCGGGGGATCCGGTCGGCCGGCGGCGCTCGGGGCCAAGGTCCTCAGCGAAAGCAGCTCGGCCCCCCCCCGGGCCCCTGGGCTGCGGGCGGGTCTCTGCCGCCTTTCCCCAGGGCGCACGGCGGGAGCTCGCGGAAGCCAGGCCGCCCGCGGGTGACCCCAGAGCCGCCGCGGCTGCCGGGGGAGGTCGGCCTCGGCCTCGGTCCGCGAAGGACCAAAGCCCGGCCGGGCCGCGCGGCGCGGCGCGGCGCGCAGGGGTGGGAGGTCCCATCTCGGGCCGGCGCGGGAAGGTCGCTGCCCGAGCAGATCCCGCTCCCCACCCCCACCCCCCGGGGGCCGCCCGGCGCGCGCAGCTCCTCTCCGCAGCCGAGTCCCCCCGTTCCCACGGGGAAATCCGCCCCGGCCCCGAGCCCGCCCTGCAGCCCGACTCCCCCAGCCCAGCAGCCGGGCTCCCCGGCGGCCCGGCCCGGCCCGGCCCGGTCCTCCGCACCAGTGGCCACGAGCGCTCGGGCGGGCCCCGGGGAGGGGCAGGGGCGGCCCAGCTGATCGGCGGCGCCTCCGTAGGCGGTGTCCGGTGGCCCTGGCACGTCCGCACTCGCCTCCCAGCACAGCGTGCCCGGCCCCGGCTGGAGGAGGCCCTCCCGGCCTCCTCTCCAGCACCCAGCCCCGGCTCCGGCCCCGGCCGCCCGCATGGCCCCGGCGGGAGCGTGCAGGGGCGCACGGCTGCTCCCTGGGCAGCCGGCCAAGCCGCGCCGGCGTCGGGGGCCGGCGGCCCTAGAAGCGTAGTGGGGCAAAGGCCGAGGGCGGGCAACGGAGCCTCCGCGGCTGCCGACGGGCCAAGCTTGTGCCGCCGCGCCGGGCGCCTCTCCCTGCCCCGGGGCTCCGGCGCCGCCCGCGGGGAGGGCCACGTGTCAGCCCCCGCCCCGGCTCCGGCCCCGCATCAGCACGCGGCTGCGGGCTCCCGGAGCGCACCCCCACAAGCCCTGCGCCAGCCGCCGCGCGGCTCCTGCCTGAGCCCCAGCCCAGCGCCCCGCCTCGCCCCAAGGGGGGATCTGCTGGCGCGGGAGCCCGGCAGCGCGGCACAGAGGCAGCGCCCTCCGCCCTCGGCTCCACCGACAGAGCAGGAGAAGCCAGTGGAGCCGCCGCTGGCCTGTGGGGTCCGCCTCCCGGCCGGGCTTCCGCCAGGCCCCCCACTGCTCTGTGCTGGGGCCCCTCCACCCTGCCCAGCTCTTCCGCGTTCGCTCGTCCCGGAGCGGTTAGTCCAAAACCCGCCAGCCCGGGCCAACGCCTCCCGCTCCTGGGAAGCCTCAAACTACTCACCGCCAAGGGCCGGCCACACGCAGCCCCGCCTGTTTCGGATGAAAGCCCCTGGCAGCTGCGCTCCCACCCGAACTACCGAGTCCACACAGCCTCCTGCTTTGCGAATCAGCCTCTTTCCAAAGAGCCCTGATTGCCCGTCTGCAGAGCCCCGCGCCCGCAGTCCGTGCTGGGGAAGAGGCCCCATTCCTCCTGCAATGCGGTTTGCCACACTCGGAATCAGCCGCCCACTCCCTCCAGGTTATTACGATAGTGGCTGCCTTGCGTAGACGCTCACACAGTAATTTCGGAAGAGCGGCCCTGCAGACACCCCACCCCCGGCCAGTGCTCCCGGACTGAGGGGGTCAGGCTGACGGTCCGGCTACACAGCAGGGAAGATCGACCCAGCCACGGTCGATCTCCAGGAGTTCGATTTAGCCTAGTCGGGAGATGCTACGTGGAACGAACAGGGCGCCCCACTTAGAGCCCGTTAGGGCCTCAGTGAAAGTCCCTCCGCTTTAGCTGGGTAATTAATGTAGCGGGATTGCAAAGCTGAGCTCGGCCCCGCCCTGCGTGGGTGGGAGCCCCTCGGAAGCCTGCCTGCGACGCCGCAGCTAAGCCGCACAAGCCCACGGGAGTAAGGGCCTCATCCAGCTTTCCTGGCCCCAGTGGAAGTGGGGTAGTTACATTGGACGCACCTAAATCCTCCCCACCCAGCAGAACCACTCCGTCCCCTGTCCTGTGGCGCGGATTCGCCCTGGGGCTGGGACACGTTCCAAACAGCTGCCCTGCTCCACCCCAGAGGTGGCTGCATGTCCGAGCCTGGGGGAAGGGACCGATCCCCGCACTTTAGTTTTGTCCGGCGCTTCCCGGAGCTGACCTGGCGGTGGGAGAAACTGGAGCTGCAGCCCGAGGGTGCGCCGCAAGCCTGGCCCGCCCCATGGGGGCTTAGGCTGGACTGGAGGGAGGTGGTACCTCCGGCTTCTGAAACGGCGCCGACTGCTCAGCCCCTGGACACACCCGCCTCCTGGCAGCAGCGACCCCCCCGGAACTGCCTGCCCGGGCCTGGCTCCTGCGGGCGCAGCCCAGCTCGAGAACAATGAAGGTGCCCATGTTCCTCCTCGGCTCAGGCGGCCCCGGCTTCCCGAGCAAAGGCCTTCGCAGCCCGGTCCCGCCCTGCAGCGCCAGCCGGCTGCCCTGAGCCCGGGAAGCGGACTCCCACGTGCCCAGCACAAGCTGCCTGGGGCGGGACCTGCCCTTTGCCCCGGGCTGTACAGCACCGAGCACGCAGCGGCCCGGCTCAGCGCTCCCCCGGCTTCCTCTGCCGGCATTCCAAAATCGGGGCGCCACAGGGAGCAGCAGGGAAAAGCGGGAGGTTCCCAGGGTGGGCGGGACACGGGTCCGGGGGGATATTTTCACTCCTCCCACCCCAGGAAATAGGGGAGCAAAGCCCGGCCGGGGGGGGCCCCTCCTGCAAGGCACAGCAGAGACGAGGCGGGGGCAGCTCCCGATCGCTCCCTGTTGCCAGCTGGGCCCGGGCTGCAGTTCAGCCCCGGGAGAAAACCTTTCCCTGCCCGGGTCCCTCTCCAGCCCGCGCAGACAGCGCTGACGTCTGCCGAGCGGGGCCGCATCACGCACCGCTCGGGGCCCGGCCGCCTCTCCCGGGCACAAAACTCCACAGGAGACAGGTGCCTTCCCGGGGAGCCCCTGCCAGCCCCACGCCCCGGGGCCCCAGGCCAGGCCCTGCTCCCGGGAACTCCCCGCCGCTTTCGCCACCCGCCCTGCTCACCTGCCGACCCCGGTGTGCCCGGGCGCTGCAGTGCGGCCGCAGGCCAGTCTATGGGGCGCGTCCAGCCACCCCCGCCCCAGCGAGAGGCTGACTCCTGCCCGCGGAGCCCGGCGCCCCGCCAGGCCGCGGGGATCGGCAGGAGCCGCTCGCTGGAGACCCCGGGCGCACCAGGCTCTTTCACCCACAGCCTCTTACTGAGGCTTCAGAAACCCCCGCGAGGCCGCGAGCGGGGCTGGGCGGATGCGGCGCGGCCCGGAGCAGAGAAAGCGCCTTTGGAGAGGCGGCGGGACCCCCCCGGGGCCCCTCCCCGGCTGCCACTAGGGAGGCGCCGCAAAGCGGTGCGCTCGGGTCCCTCCGAGGCTGCAGCTGGCGGGGCGCGAAGCCTTTCACCGGGCGAGCCAGCGGCTCCGCGGCCTCGCCCGAGCGCCTGCCCCGGAGCTAACCCCTCCCGCGCCGCCGCCTCTCTCCGCCCCGGGCCCAGCTCCTGGGGCTCCTTCTCTCCCGCGCTTGGGGAGAGGCGCCAGCCCCGGAGAGCCCCTCACCGCCCAGCTCTGCCGAGAGACCATCAGGCAGCGGCTGCGGGCGGCAGCAAAGTCCGCGCAGCATCCCTGTGCCTGGAGGGAATTAACCCGCCCCAAGGGGAACCCGCCGCGCCCCCCCCAGCCCCCTGCAATCACCGCCCCGCCCCGCCGCGCCCCCAGCCCCCTGCAATCACCCCCCCGCCGCGCCCCCAGCCCCCCCAGCCCCCTGCAATCACCCCCCCGCCGCGCCCCCAGCCCCCCCAGTCCCCTGCAATCACCGCCCCGCCCCGCCGCGCCCCCAGCCCCCTGCAATCACCACCCCGCCGCGCCCCGCCGCGCCCCCCAGCCCCCTGCAATCACCCCCCCCGCCGCGCCCCCCCAGTCCCCTGCAATCACCGCCCCGCCCCGCCGCGCCCCCAGCCCCCTGCAATCACCACCCCGCCCCGCCCCGCCGCGCCCCCCAGCCCCCTGCAATCACCCCCCCCGCCGCGGCGCAGCTGGGCCTGGCACGGCCCCGCCACTGCCTCCCGGCTGCCAGAAGGGTCACCGCGTGTCCCGCACGCTCCAGCAGGTCCGTCCCAACGCCTGAGCGTCAAGAAGGAGTTTGTGTCCTTAACGCACAGGCGGCCCCGCTCCTCCCGCGGAGGGACGAGCTAGGGCGGCGAGTGAGGCGCCCAGCCCTCGGCTGCTGCGGGAACGACGCCGGCACCGGCAGCCCCCTGGGCACCGCCAGCTGCTGCAGAGGAGGGCGCAGGCACCCCGCGGGTTGCGGAGTAACTCGGCCTCCGGGGAGGTCCCTTCCTGACCCCAGCAGTTGGCGGCGGCCCGAGGCCCTCAGACACGTCCCTGAGCCGCTCCCCGTGTGCTAACACCCGTCCCCTCCCTTTCCCAGCCCGCCCACGCGGCTGGTCTCCCCCGCGGGCGGCGGCGAGTCCTCCAGGCTAAGCGGGCGCTCCCCGGGACGCGTTCCGCGTGCGGCGGGGGCACCAGGCGGGCCGGGGCGCCCGCTGCTGTGGCAAACAGCGGGTGCTGCAGCGCCTCCTTCCTCCAGGTGCCGGCCGGGGGGCGCCCGGTGCTGAGTCCTCACGCCGCGGCAGCCGGAGAAGGAGCAGCCCGGCGGGCGGAGAGGAACCACGAGCCGGGCCGGCTCCTGTCCCTGCCGCCACGCGGAGCCGCACACCGGCAGCTGGGAGGAAAGGGAGGCGGCCCCTCCCCGCCCTCGGCGCCCCCGTCCTGCTGGCTGCCAGGCTGGGCCCGTCGCCCCGGGCGGGGCAGGAGGTGAGCGCAGTGAGGGAAACTGCAGAAGCGACGAGCCCGAGGCTGCGGCCGTGGCAGGGACTGAGCCCGGGCGTCCCGACTCCCGGGCTCCTCCTGCCCCCGGGCTCGGCCTCCGCACGGGGTCACGCTGCTGGGCGCACCCCCAGGCCGCACCCGGTGAGGGGCCGGAGTGCGCGCCCCGCTGCCCTCCAGCGGCCAGAGCGCAGCGGCCGCGGGGAGAAGCGGGCTGGCAAGGGGCCGAGGGGGGCCGCTCGGGAGCCAGGCGGGCAGAGCGCGGCCAGAACGACCCCGAGGGGCCGGGGATCGACCCGGGGCGCGACTCCGCGGGGCGCCGGCCTTGCGCGGCCCGGCCGAGAGCCGGGTGTCAGCTGCGGCTTACGGGCGCGGAGACTCGGGGACCCGAGATCAGCCAGCGACGGGGCCAGGACTCCCCAGCGCGGTGCATCCGTGGGCCCCTCCAGCCCATGCAGGGCGGCGGGAGACCGAGCTGGGAGCCAGCGGTGCCCGGCCGCGGGACTCCCGCGGCTTCTCCCCCGCCGTGCGCGACCTCCCGGGACAGGCGCTTCCCCCGCACCGGGCCAGGGACACCCCACGTGTCAGCAGGCCCCGTGCTCGCGGGCAGCCGCCTGGCCCGGGGCCCCGGCTGCAACCCCTTCTGCGAGCCGGGCCCGGAGAGAGCCGCGGCCGCGCAACAGGGGAAGGGGCGACTCGGGGAGGTGGACGCGGCAGACTCGGGATCTGTTTCGCGGCTCTTCTCTAGGGGCCTCCCGGCCCATGGGAGCTGTGGGGGGGGAGGGCGCCCAAGGGCGCTCGCTCCCAGGGAAAGGCCGGAAGAAGCAGGCACGTTTGCAAGAGCCGTTCGGGGAACGGGACAAAGTGGGTTTGTTTCGCGTGGGAAAGAGAAGCCCGAGGGGGCAGCAGAGCGGTTCTCCCCCGCCCCAAAGGGTGTCACAAGGAGGAGGGAGAAAAAAATGGTTCCGCTGGCCTCTGAGGATGGGACAAGGAGCCCGGGGCTTAAAATGCAGCCGGCGAGGTACCAGGTGCGTAATCAGCGCCCGGGCAGCAGGGCGCCCTGTACTTTCTCCACCCAGGGGCAGAATGAATTTTATTATGTGCACCGAGGCACGGGCGAGTGTGCACCACCCATAAAAACACACCTGCCGGCTGGGGGCGCTCTGCCAGTCCGCCGGGCGGCACCTGACTCTCTCCGGGGCAGCCGCCCCAGCGCTCAGCCTGCAGGGAACGCTGCGGCTTCTCCATCGCTGGAGCCAGCAAAAAGCAGGTTAGACAGACACTTGCCTGGGCTGGGCTGGATCCCGCCGAGGGGCAAGGGCCTGGATCCGGTGACCTCCAGAGGCTCCTTCCAGTTCTAGGCTTCGCCGAGTCTCTCCAACAGCCCCCGTGCAGAGCCCTGCCCAGAATCTCTCCAGCCGCGGCGGCGCTGGGCGCAGAGACCAACCGAAAACCTGGCCCGGATGCAGATGCCTAGAGGGGAGCATCCTCTGGCACCGTGGCCGACGCTCGGGCCAGCTAGCTCCTGGGGGGCACAGGGTGGAGACTTCCTCTGTGGAGACTGTGAGCTCTGGACTGTACTGAACTCCAGGCCTGCAGCACGTGGCCCTAGGGGGCCCCAGTCTCCCTGGGCCCTACAGGATACAAACCAGGAGACGGCAAAGCCTCTCCCTGTCCCCACGCGGCTGGGATGATCCCAACCCTGCACGGTGCTGCTTGGTGGCCAGAGCGCAGGCTGGCAGTCAGAAAGCTGGGCTGCTGCCTCCCTACGTGATCTCAGGAAGCCGCAGCACTGCTGCGTGCCTCAGTTTCCCCAGCAGCAAAGTGGGGGGCGATGCACAGCGGAGGGAGCGTGGGAGAGGCCTGGTGTTAGATGGGGGATGAGCCGGGTATTGGTACGGAGGGGAAGGGGGAGCGCTGGTTTATATACGGCCTGAGGGGGACTTTGCTGCCTGCTCACTGATCTCTGGCTAGCTCAGTGGTGCTGGAACAACTTTTAACGTGGGGGTGCTGAGTTTTGCCCCACCCCACTCCCCCCCGACCTCACTGAGTCCACACCCCTCCCTGCCCCTGGATGGGGCCACAACTGGGAGAGGCTGTGGGGCTCACGGCCAGGGCCCTGGCGACTGCAAAGGAGCCAGCAGAACTCGAGAGGGAGTGTACATACACCTGCCTCAGCAGCACCTTGCAGACGTGTTTCTCCTCCTTGGCTCTAGGGGTCCCTCTGCTTTTTTTCTGTCCATGGGTGGAATAAATATTGCTCTGTGCACCAAGGCATGTGTGGATGTGCACCACAAGTAGAAACACAGGCTGCCGGCTGCAGGCGCTTTGCTAATCAGCTGGGCAGCACCTGAATCTCTCCCGGGCGGCCGCCCAAGTGCTCAGCTGACAGGGGACGCTGCTTGTGTCCCTGGGGTGCAGCCCTGGAGCCAGCTGTCGCAGCGTTGCCTTGCCACACAACTCCATCGCAATAGCCTCCAAACCTGGTGACCCTCTGGTCCTGTCTGGCCCCATTGTATCCAGGATGGATTCAGTGGGAAATTACCCCACGGATGCAGCCATGAGGTGCTCACACACACCAGCTGGCTTCCTGAGATCAACACACACTCCCTCGCCCTCATCGGCTAACTAAAAGCCCAGCCCGCTAGGACTGAGCTCCTGAGACAGTTCTGAGAAAGACACTTCTGCCAGAAGCCAGGCTTGTCTCTATCATCCCCGACGAGCAGCTCTTAAGCAGAGAGGACAACTGCTCCTTCCAGACTGGCTGCAGGACACAGCGGAGGGGAGGGTGCATGAACAGAAGCTAAACACAAAGAGAATCCACCTGGCTCTGCAGTTAGAGGCTGCTCTGTATCCAGGCAAAGGGAGAAAGGCCTCCCCTCCCTCTCCCAGCAGCCTGACCTTTAGCCCCGGGACAGAGCCAACCTGCTTTGGAACCGCACGTGGTCTGATCTTTGCAGCTATCAACCAGCTCTGAGCTCACCTTGAGCTGTCGGTTACAGCTGGGTGCTCCAGAGGCCCCTTCCATCCCGCAGCTGACCCTTCCCAGGGCATGATTCCTCCCCCCGCCCAGGAATGTCACCTGGCTGCAGTCCCAGGAAAGGTTAAACACAGGGGCACGCTGAGAAGCCGGCGGGGCAGGGCCGCGGTACACTCCAGCTGCTGTCAAGGGCTGCGACAAAGAGGACTGAGCTCAGCTGTTCTCCACGTCCACTACACAAACATGAGCTGTGCTTGGGGGGCAGTTGCAAGGGGCAGAGGGGGCACCAGCAGACAGCTCCCAGGCACGCCTCCAACCCCCCTGCGACAGACACGCGCATTTCGCCGCATATGTTTCAACCACATGAAATATGGTTTTGCTAATCGCAGGCGTTTAAAGCCGCATGTCAGGTGGAATCTAAGGAGACAGCTCCAGGCCCGTCGGCTGCTTATGTTCATTAGCCACAGGCGCGGTTCATTACGAGACACGGATTCACAGGGAGTGACCGGCAAGCAGGGTTGTTACCGACCTGATTAGAAAGGCACTGACCTCGCTCAAGTGCTGCCAGGGAATCGGTCGGCGTTTAACGGTCACAGTCAATGGAGGCCCGGATCCTCAGCAAGGCAGAAAGGCAGGCAGGAGGGCTCAGGCTGGCCTTCCCCCTGCCTGCTGCAGGAGGTAGCTAATGCAGAACCCACCTTCCCAGGCCCGATGCTAGTGCCCCTTCCCGTCGCTGGACTAGAGTGGGGGCAGAGGCCAGGCTGGCCCGAGCCCTGGCGAGGTTGTCTCCATGGCTGCTGACGGCTGTCCCACTTGCCCTGCCAGAACCCATGGCATCCTCCCAGCTCCCAGCCAGCTCTTCTTCTGCTCACATCCTCTCCGGGCCTGGCACCTCCCCCTGCTGCCCCCTGAGATCCCCCAGCCGCATCTCACTTTCTCCCAGTCCTTTCAAAGCTCCCTCTGTTTTTCTGGCTATTTTTATCCCTTCGGAAATGTCAGGGTGTTCCCTTAAATGAGTCACATGGCTGGGGTGACAGGCACCCGTCTGCCCTGGCCTCCTGCTGTCTGCATACCCACTGACACAGCCCCCTTGCAGTAGCAGGGAGCTCTGTGTGCAAGGGATGGGAGTGTGGCTACCCAGGCATTGCTGATTACATTCAAGGCAGGCGCTGCGCTCTTAAAGGCACAGTCCCTGCAGGCCTGTGGAACCCTGCACTCTGGTTGATCAGGGGGGCAAATGCGTCCAGAGGTATGTAAGGATGGGTGGGACAGCTCACTGGCCTGGTGACTGGGTCAAGGTGGCACAAAACAGAGAATGGCATAGGGAGGGGCCAATGAGCCCTCTAATTTTTTCCATCCATGTGCAGAATAAATTTTATGTGCACTGAGGCATGTGAGGATATGCACCACCCAGAGAAACACAGGCTGCTGACTGTGGGTGCTCTGCTCATCAGCTGGGCAGCACCTGAATCTCTCCTGGGCATCCGCCCAAGCTCTCAGTTTAGGGAGGGGCAATCTAGGGCCTCTTCTCCGGCTCTGGCTCCGTCACAGCTGTGCAAAGCTCAGTTCCTGCACCTCTCTTCACATGGGCAGGCCGAGACCTGAACCCCTCCTGCCCCCAGCCTTTGGGCAGAGGCAGAGGCAGACCTGATCTTGGTGGCACGACCCCCCGCCCAGGCTGAGTGCAGCCATGGGAACAATTCCATGCAGAAATCAGAGCACGGATGCTGTGCGTGAGCCTGAGGGACCGCGGTGCCGCAAGGAGCTCCCGTTCCTAGCACATTATTGCGGTGCCACCAGCCCCCCATCACTCTGCAGCTGCACCGGCTGCCACAGGAGGAGGGTGGCCATGGTGTGTGCTGGAGGGAGCAGTAGGGTTCCCTGTCTCCCTGCCAGCCCGACAGTCCTCCTGACAAAACAGAACCTGCTGCACAAAGGGCTTGGGACGTGGCGGGTCTCCAGAGACAACCTGACCCCAGCCCTATCAGCAACTGCTGGGCTTCCTCCATACACAGCTGGTTTCCCACCCCACACCAACACCTGGTGGGGAGGGGGCATTCATGACTGCAGGCAGCACATTCCAGCTGAAATCTCAGAGCCTGTCCCTGGATTATTTCCCTTCTCCAGGGGAGAAACTGAGGCACAGAGAAAGTGACTTGATCAAGGTCACACAGTAGGACAGTGGCAGAGCAGAGGATCAAAGCCCAGGAGTCCTGCCTTTGAGTCAGTGCTGTCCTCACTCAAACTTGCTGCTTCCCTGTACAAGTGAACTATCCCACCCTCACCCGCTGAGTCAGTTCAGATCCTGCCACACCCAGATTCTTCTCCCTAGAGACATTGCAGTTGTGTCCCTCGGCTCCCCTTGTGCTGGGTGCTGTACAAACACAAGAGACAGTCCCTCTCCCACAGCCTTACACCCAGCCCACACAACCCAACCTCCACTGCCCACTGAGCTCAGGGCATTTGGCTTACGGGCCCTATACCCCAGCCTGGGAGGGGACACACTGCCAGGGGCAGAGCTGGCGGGGGAGATTCGGGGAGAAGTGGCTCTCTAGGGCTGAGGGGGCCTGGACAGGATGGGAGCTGCTCTGAGGGGGCGAGGGACTAACGCCCACATTCAGGTCTGGCCACGCCAAGCGTCCCACAGTTCCTTTGCAAGCAGGATGCAGCAGCATCTCCTCCCCCATCCCCCAGCGCAGAGGCGCAGTTGGGGCAGCACACAGCTGCTGTCTAACAGGGCCCAGCGATGCTGGGCAGCCTGCAAGGCCAGCGAGTGCAATGGCGCTTTCAGCCGGGCAGGGAATTCAGAGCGGGCGGCGCACAAGGGGCCTGCTGGAACGTCCCAGGAGCCTTGGGCTGAACCCACTCCCCTGGCCGCCTTCCCCCAGAACACTTGAACAGCTAGCGGCGGGTGGGACGCAGGTAGGATGCCCCTTCTGGAAGACGCCAGCAGCGCAGCAGCTGTAAATCACCAGCCTCACTTCTGGCAGCAGCCTAGGGACGGCAGAGCAGCGCTGACCTTGACTAGTCCATGGGGTGCGATGAGATCACTGTGGGAAAGGGGTTCCCGCTAATTTTTTTCACCCACGTGCGGGTTAAATTTTGTCATGTGCACCAAGGCATATGAAAATGTGCACCACCATAGAAACACAGGCTGCCGGCTGTGGGCGCTCTGCCAGTCAGCTGAGAGGCACCTGAATCTCTCCTGGGTGGCGGCCCAAGTGCTCATCTTACAAGGAACACTGATGCAGGAGGGTTTTTCTGTACCCCTTTCCCCACCTCTACCTGCCCCTTTGCCCTGGATCACCTGGGAAATCTGCACATGCCCTTTAGTAGCGGAGGAAGCTGCTCAGCAACGTTAATTGAACTAACTCATCCTCATCATCATCCAACCACAGACCCCAGCCCCAGCAGCGACTCCAGCAGAGCCCAGAAGCCGCGTGCTCGTGTTCTGGGAAGCAAAGGAGCAGGCGCGAGTTGAATTACGACCTGCTGACGGTATTAAATAGCCGGATGAAAACAAAGCGGCCTCAGGATCTCTCTACAAACTAATTTGTGCAGATTTAAAACCCCGCCAAGGGCCCTTTGCTGATCAGCTCGATGGAAGCCAATTAAGCTGGCCTTGTTCACACAGCACTCGCTTGCCCCGAGGTGGCTTTTGAACTGGACTGCTGCCTGCACTTGGGTTTGCTTCTGCTCCCGTGTACTGCCCTCGCGGCCCCTTCCCAGCAGGAAAAAGGGGAGCTGCCAGTTCGGTGACAAGCCTGGCCCAGTTTGCGTGGTCCCTGGGTAGGCCTGGCTGCATCGAAAGACATCCGTGGCAGAGAAATCCACGGATAACAGGGTGAAGCCACTCTTCCTGTCTTCTACCTCTGTCTCACTGTGACGAAGTGGGGTGTGCGAGGGTTTTATTCCCCTGGTTTGGCTGCATGTGTTTTCTGCTGTCCTGTAGTAACCCAGGTGTGTGCCTCAGTCTCCTCAGGGACAGCATCAGTACATACTTGGTAACTGGAGTTTCACTGTGATGATTTCTCACACATAGGCAAGGACCCTCCATGCCCTTTGTAACCTTCACACCCAGGGAATACCTTTCTTCTCCGGGAAACAGGACAAAGGAGGGAGGAGGGGCCTGGTTGCTTTGAAGTGGAACTGGGCAGGGGAGTGGGGCAGTCTCGTCTGCTTGGAGAGGGAGGAAGGAGGCCAGGGCCCCAGCTCAGGGACCCCCTCTGGACCCCTCTCCCCAAGACGGATGGTACTGATGGCATCTGGTTTCTGCACTGACGTGTATTCTACGCTGTGTTCCTGTCGCCTCATAACCCTTCTGTTCTCCCTGTCGACTGAGAGTCACCTCTGACTGCAGACAGGGTGCAGGGCCTGGGGACCCCCTGCTCTGTGACACTCTTCCTGGTGAACTCTTAGTCTCTCTCCCCATAACCTCTGTCTCCCCGCTTCTATCCCTTCCCCTCTTCCCTCTGGGTCTGTGGACAACGGGGGGGGACAGCAGAGAGGCCAGACCATGTTGGTAAGGCTGCAAATACATCTCTGTGCTTCTAGGACAGGGAAAAGCTCTGGCAAACCAGACCTAAGCTGCTCCTCAGGCCTCTGACCAAAGGTACAGCCTGGAACAAGGTGCAGAGTTAAAACTACCCTCCAGAAGAAGACCAGATATCTTAGCACCGCTATCTGGCATGCCTGCTGCCAAGCAGGCTCCGCTGAGCGATGGCCCCTTTAGGACAACGCTGTCAGCCAGCAGCCAGTCTTGCACCATCAAGGGCACATCTTTGCAGGAGACATCCAAGTGACCACTTCCCTGCCAAGCTGCGGCTGAGCTGGAAGGGAGATAAGGAGACATCAGCCTTCCAAGGTGCTACATGCCTGCAGCAAGACCTGCTGCAGGAAACCAGCCTGCAGAGGGGCCGGTAAGGCCGTCTGAGTGGGGGCAGCCAGCTGGGTGGAAGCAGGTGCGAAACATCCCTCTGCCATGCATGTAGATCTGTTCTTAAGGTGACCTTTTGCCCCAGCTGGGGAGAGGGCCAGCCTGGGAGGTAAGCTAGGCACAAACAAGGTGGTCTCCCGAGAGCAGCTGATAAAAGCTGTCAACCTGGTCCCTGCATTTGCACTTGCGTTACCAGACATGGCTTTGCTCTTAGCTTCCAGGCAAAGGGCTTGCTCCAGATGGGAGGAATCGACAGCCCTGCACTTCTGGGGCACAGGGAAGGACCAATCCCCTTTGCTTGGCTGGTCACAGACAGGGAGCCAGCCTTGTTAATTGCAGGGTGTGAGCTGGTAGGGATGGACAGGGGCTGTGCACACGGCTGCGGTCACACGTCCATCACTTCTCAGCTGAACTCCACATATCGCCATGTTGGCTGGTCAGAAGGACACCACCTCTCCTGGCCCCATACGCTGGAGGATGGGACCAGACCACCTGGCTTGCTGCCTGCCTTTGAGCAAGTCACTTCATCTCGCTTGGTTTTCTTTCCCTTTGTTTCACCTGTGAGTCAGGGCTCCCTCTAATTCTTCCTGCCATAGCTGGAATAGATTTTATGTGCACCAAGGCCGGTGTGGACGTGCACCACCAATCGAACTACACTCTGCCGGCTGTCGGCATTCTGCGCATCAGCTGGGCAGCATCTGAATCTCTCCTGGGTGGCCGCCCAGGCACCCTGCTTACTGGGAACCCAGCTGTGAGTCCTCCAGCACAAGGGCTGGTTCTCAATGCCTGTCAGCAAAAACGAGGCTGCGGTCTGAGTCGGGCCACGGGGAACCTCTGCAATATCAATAACAAGGCCATCTCCTTGCACTGCCCCAGCATCTCCTGTCCTGGCGTGGTAGCACGCCCTTCAGGGCAGGAGAATTGCCTTCATCTGCAAGCACGCAGCACCTCCGCCCAGCCCTGCAGGTGCTCAGCACCAATCAGGATACACAGCGTGTAGGCTGCTGTCTCTTGGTGTGCGTCATGCAAGACGCGGCAGCAAGGAGTGCAATGGCAGGTTACCGAAATTAGAATCAGGGACCCCTTGCGCTGCCATGAAGTGCAGCTACCTCTAGGGTAGAGCGCAGCCGTGCACAGCAATGAGCAGCTGACAGCTCCAGAAGGGGAGAATAACCATCTGATCCCATTGAAAGTGAGCAGAAAACATAGGGAGGCAGAAAAGAATTAGCCCTGGAGTCAGGCCTTGCTCTTGGAAAAAGGGCGCCAGGGAGCTTGGTCCCTGCACCTTCACCTCTCATGTGAAAGCTGTGCTAAGCACTGGGCTCTCGAATCAAATGCAGAACCTGGGGACAGAGAAGGTCTGTACCTAAAGCCTGGGGATCCAGGCTGATCAGCTGCTCACAACGAGATCAGACTGACTAGGGAGCAGCACCGGGCAAGTGGAAGATGACCCATCGCTTGGGATTCGTGAAAGCAGACTGGCCAAATGCCTGAACAGGAACAATAAATACTATGCCCGTCGCTGGACAGACCAACACATCTATGGATAAAAAAATGCCTTTTCGGTCTCAGAGGCCTGCAGTGCAACGGAACCAGCAGGAATAGCTCCTTGGCTCCTCCTGGAAACAGCGACGAGGTGAAACAAAGCAAAATAAAGCATGTTGTGCAGTCAAACGACTCTCCTCCCATAGACAGGGATGTGTCACTTCATATTACCCCGAGATGGTTGAAGGCTGATCCAGCACTTTTGAATAATGACTCCACAAAGCTTAACTGTGGCCTGGTGGTGCAATGCCAGCTCTGGAGACGGCGCTCCTGCTTTGGAGGAGGAAAGGCATCTGCGGGAGAAAGAAATGAGTAGGATGCACGCAACACCTGCTGAGGCTGCCGTTGGCAGGGAGAGCTGGCAGGGCCTGCAGTTTCTGCCGAAGTGATAGTCATCATTTAGAGCTGGAACCTGCCAACTGGCTGCTGGTATGGGAGGGGCTGAGAGGAAGGCTTGCAGCTCCTGCAATAACCCAGAGCACATGCTCCAGCTCCCTTCCTGGACAGACTGAGACCAAATTCCCTCGCATCCCCTGCTGACCCCGATTCCTCCCATAGATACCCAGTAAGGCTTGTCTCTGCACTCATAACTCAGCGAGTGGCCAGGCAGCTCCCAGAGACTCGGGCGTGCGCCCTCTTGGGATCTGGAGTTTGCTTCTCTAGCCCGCAGGTGGGAATCTAGACCCAGCCTGGGGATATATCCCAGGAGATAGATCCCATCTCCTTAGCAACCCAAGGCTGCACTTGGCACTGCATCCCACCCCTGCGCTGCAAAAGAATGGCCCTGCGGGACTGATCTGCCTCCGACCGAGGTCTGTGCAGTGCTCCCATTAACAATGCTACAGACAAAGCCTTCTATGACCATTGGTTATTAAGCTGACCTATCATCCCATTGTTACCTTGTACACCCTATGAAATGGTTTTGTCTCTGAAATTACAATTTTTTTGTTTGTTTTACCCAAAACGAAATTTGACCTTTTTCAGAGGGGAAGACAGATGCACTGACATTAGTGTTCTGGGAGGGGCAAAGACCACCAGTATCAAGGCAATGATCATCGTCAGCAACTCTGCTGGACGGGTCACATTGTCTGGATGCCAGACCATCCCCTCCATCAACTGGTCTGTTCCCTCAGTGGGAAGAAGGGTCCTGCAATGCAGGAGGACAATGGAAGGGTTAGAAGGTTTTGCTGAAGGATACCGTAAGGAAGTGCAATATTGTCGCTGATGCTTGGGAGATACTCAGCCAGGATCGCTCAAAATGGAGAGAAGTCCTACTGGATGGGCCCCAGCATTTTGGACTTGCCCGCCGACGTGAGGCACGGAGGAGGGAGACTGGCTGTCAGTCATGGTCAACAGCCTCCTGCCGTACCTGGAAACATCTGTCCTCACTGTACTGGAACTTGTGATGCAGGGATAGGCCTCATCAGCCACCCGAGGAGCCACAACGTCAAGGGAAGGCGATCACACTCGCCCACAAGGGATCACTCACCGTAACTTACACTTTGATTGTAGCGAGACAAGGGGGAGGGGTTCATCTCCTTTATTGGACCAAGTTCTGGGCATAGAGATGAGCTTTTGAACTCCACAGCAATGTTCCCTGTGAGTGCACAATAAGCATTGTGCGGTGGAAGGCTGATCACGCGCTTGTGCACCACGAGTAGCAAATTGTTTTGAATCTTACAGGGAACACGGATCCACAGAGCCTTCCACAGGGCTGGGAGAGCTTCTCTCTTGCAGCATGGGTTAACTCTTCAGGCTTTACAACCTCTTCTGCCCCGTGTTTACCTGCAACTTTCTGGTCACCTTTCCCGGTGTGGCTCAAAAGCTTGTCTTTTCCACCAACTGAAGTTTGTCCAATCACAGATATTCCCGCATCCACCATGTTGCTGCCTGCCTGTTCTGAATTTGTACAGCACCTAGCACAGTGGGGTTCCAGTTCATCCCTGTAGCTCCCAGGAGCAATGACACCCCATTCAAACTTTAGCTCCACTGCAGTCTGTAAGGGCTATACCACTGGTATAGGTCGGGGGGTCAGGGTTGGATCTCAGCGCTCCCTCACACAAACACAGCTGTTCATGCACTCCCAAGCTGTAGCACTCGGCTCAGCTGATTAGCAAAGCACCCACAGCCAGCAGCTTATATTTCTATTGGTGGTTCACATCTGCATATGCCTTGGTGCACATAAGAAAATTTATGCCACCCATGGGTGGAAAAAACTGAGAGCGCCTACTGGTCCCTGATACAGCTGCGCTCTGATCTGGGGCTCTTGATCCTTCTGCAGTTCGCCCTCCACCGTCTCATCTCTGCTCCTGCCCTCAGAGGCCAGACAAAGGGCCTCAAAGACATCTGCATGGCGCTGATCTTTGTCACAACCCAGGAGACAGAGAGATGAACCGCCTAGAAAAACAGCTTCCATTCCATGTCAGGAGCAGCGAGATAAATAACAACAACACGTCGTTTAAACCCTGCAGCTGATAACCTTAAAACTCACCGGCTCGAAGGCTGCAATCACATCTAGTGACAGCAGGATGAGGGGCGTATGCTAATGAACGTGGGACGCTGTGTTCCCAAGGCACCTGGCATAGAAAGGGACTGTCTTATCGGCGCGGCGGGAGAGAGCGTGCTTTCCTCCTTGTCCACGAGAGACAGGGGCCCAGTGTGGGCAGCAAAACAACCAAAAGAGACCTGCCGGAGCCCAGACTGAGCTAGGGAACACCGTGCTATGGGAACGCCACTCAGGAAGGAACACGCAGCTGCACACATACCTAACGGGAAGTGACCACCTAGGAAGGAGGGCAGGTTGAACCTCTCTCATCCAGGAGGCTTTGGTGTGGCAACATCTGTGGTCCAGCATGCGGCCAGGGGGCAGTCCAGTGATGGAGGGGGGCTGGTGGCAGGGCCTGTGAGCATGGCTGAGGCTAGGAGCCCAGTGGCTGCAGTCAGGGACAGAGTTGGGGCTGGGAGCACAGCTGGGGCCAGTGACTGGGAGGGGAACCTGGCAGTAGGGAGGCTGGTGGCCCCTCTGAAGAGCCTGGAGGCCAGCAGCAGAGGGGCTGGCGTTGACCTTCCTGGTCTGGCAAACTCTCTTCTGCAGCACGGGTCAGGTCCCAAGGGTGCTAGATCCAACTTGTACTGCAGAAAGGGGTCAGAGCGGACCGCATGCTAAAGATGACTCCACAGTGTGACACTTGGAGAGGGTCCGGAGAAGAGCAACAAAAATGATCAAAGATCTAGAAAACTTGACCTGTGAGGGACGATTGGAAGAACTGGGTTTGTTTCGTCCGGAAAAGAGAAGACTGAGAGGGGACATGAGAACAGCTTTCACATACCTAAAAGGTTGTTAACAAGGAGGAGGGAGGAAAAATATTCTGAATCTCTGAGGACAGGACAAGGAGCAATGGGCTCAAACTGCAGCCAGGGAGGTTCAGGTTGGACATTTGGAAAAACTTCCTGGCAGGGTGTTTAAACTCTGAAACGAATTGCCAAGGGAGGCTGTGGAATCTCCACTGCTGCAAATTTTTAAGAGCAGGTTTGACAAACACCTGTTGGGGGTGGTCTAGGGGGCACTTGGTGCTGCCGTGAGTGCGGATGGTCTCTCGAGGTTCCTTCCAGTTCTATTATTCTATGACTCTATGACAAGGTAAGAGCCGGGGGGTACAGCTGTGGGGAAGAGGGGAACCCTCTTGTTCTCTCTTGGGAGGTTTAATTCGTTCTTGTTTCTGAAACACTTCGAGCTCTTCCCCAGGAGGAAATGATTCATCACTTTACAGCAGGCTCCAGAACTGATTTGAGATAGTATCTGCTGGTGTATTGCATCACCCCCGGGCTCCCGGACATAAGAACAGGCAGAGCGGGTCAGACCAAAGGTCTGTCTAGTCCAGTGTCCTGTCTTCCGACAGCAGCCAAAGCTGGCAGGTGTTCCAGCGAGGAAGAATGGAATGGGACTCACCAAGGAGTCAGGAAGTGGGACGTGTGTGCCAAACTGAGGACACACAAGAATTGCAGCCGATACCAGAAGAGCCTGCGTGATCAAGGAGATCGGTGCATGCTGAGATGCGCACCTCTGCCCAATCACACTGAAAATGGTGCAGAATTAATTACGGGCGGCAGAGCCTACAGGCAGCATAGGGTTTAAATGCTAATCTGCGAAGGAGATAGTTAGCCCGTACAGAATCGCTAAGACTGGATTTCCGCCAGTCATCTGGCGCACTAATGTGTGCCTAGTGGATCACCTATTTAATTCAGACTGTACTGTCCTAGGGACAAAGACCAGGCCTCCCTCTGCGTTCATACAACACCAAGGAATCTGGTAATGCTTAATAAAGAGATGCAGTCTATAGCGGGGAGTGTTAAAAAAGAGTTTTCTAAGCCACAAAACCAATCCCCTCTGAGTCTGCAGAAATCAAATGCAGGATGTTGGCCCTAGCGAAGGAATGACAGGGACGTGTTTGGAACCATGAGTGTAGCAGCAACGGAAAATCATGGGGGTCGGCTGCTGGTTTCATGTCATTACCCCACACTCTATGGAGGGGATGTGACCACCACCAGGAAGAGAGCAAGGCTGAACCTGGGCGAGCTGATGCCAGGCAGGACCTGCTTTGGGATCAGAGAAGCCCGGGGTGTGTAAACCAGGGTGAGCAGACAGATCCATCCATCGGCCCTTGGAAGCAAGGCTGGTGTCTGACAAGATGACCCACCTACCCCTGGACAGAATTACGGATGCAATGGTCTTGCCAGACCTCAGCTCTAACCACTAGGATATACTCCCACTTGCAAGCAGGTGGCAAGAAGCCTCAGCCATCATGGTTCAAGCTACGTTCCTGAGGGATTTGGAAGGGAAGAATATATTCTTTCAAGACCTCCCCACAACGTTTGCTCTGTTTTATGGGGAGGGTGCAGTTGGGAATTCTCCCCAAACCATTCTCCAACCCCTGCCAGTCTGACTGCACCAGATTGGTAGGCTCGGAGAGCACAGCTAGGACTAAAAGCCCCTTATCACTAGTAGGAGGCAGCAAATGTGGGCAGGGCTGGCATTCAAGTTGCCAAATCAGGCAGCAGAGGTTACGCAGTGTCTAGCCCCTCTTCAGACAAGACGCCCAACGGGGTAGCGTTTCCAGGCACCGCAGAGGAGTTTTAAGGCAGAAGCTCCCTGACAGCTTTAACAGGGATTCCTGCTGCTCAGCCCCACTTCATGCAGCGCTCTGAGTGCACAGGGATGGCTCCTTAGTTGGAATACATCAGTGCAGCTCCATTGCCATCAGTCCATCCCCGCCAGCTGAGGATCCAGCTCGTGATCATTAAGAGTCAACTTGAGAAGCCGGAGCATCACAAACCAGGCGAGTGGAAGGGGAGGGGCTGAGATGAAACAGGTGCATTGGCTGGACCACAACCCACCCTAATGGCTCTGGAGGTAAAAGAGAGACAGTTTATTATAGTGACTGCCTGGGACACAGACGAAAGAGGGCACTTAGCCACCATGTGAGGTGACCTCCCAGCCCCTCTGGGAAGCAATCGTACTCCGAGGCGTTATTTCCCAGTTATAAATTACCATGATTTCCACCAGGCAGCTAGGAACAAAGCCGGACACAAATCACCAGCTCCTGGAAATGAAAAGTGGCTTCAGCCAATGGGAACCGTCCTGATCTGGGGCCTCACTTGTTTAGCTCCTGATCCAGCAGGGAACTCTCTGAGCTTGGGGGTTTCGTGCTCTCCAAGTCACTTAGGGCCTGATTTCTCCCATGCACTGAGCACCTCTGGAACTAGCAGGCAAGCGCGGCCTCTGAGTCTGCTGAAGGGGGCTGAGGTGTCTTCCATCTGCCCTGGGCGGCTCAGTCCAGGTGCTGTCGCTCGCCCGGCTTCGGTGCCCACGCTGGCCTTTCTTTAAAGAACGCCCTGGTTCCCTCCGCTTTAAATCAAAGCTGTTAGCGACGTTGTTATTATCGCTTCCGAAAGCGGTAACTAAACGCCATTTCCCCACTGCTCCATTTCTATTTCTGTGCACTTTCCCCGTGCGGAAGCCGCGGGAGGGAGCCCGTTAAGGCAGCTGAGCGAAAGGCTTAAATTAACAATTTACAAATGGCTTAATTGAGGTCCCTGTCTCACTCTTCCTGAGCAGAAGCTGCTAAATGATTGGGCATTGTTCCTGTGTATTGGTTTTGGTGATGTGAATTACAGGCCCTGGCCCATGGTAAGGGCTTCAGTTCCTAATTGCAGGCGGGGCAGCCCTCGCTTCCAGCAAGAAGGGGCGGAAGCAGGAGGAGAATGTGGGAGGCAGGACCACTGACAGGAGGCGCAGAGGGAGCAGTTGACCTGGAGCCTGGTGTTTGAAGGGGGCCCAGCACCACAGTCTGGGCATCGCTAAGGGCCGACTACCCAACCCAACCCTTTCCACCTTTGGCTCCACCCCTTCTGCACTTGGCCCCACCCCTTCTGAGGCCCAGAGCTGGGCCCAGAGTGGCTGTTGGCAAGCCCAGGCCACGGCTGGGTCAGACCCAGGAGTGGCAGACAAGCGCTGCCTGTGCAGGCTGCTGGGTGATCTGCAACAAACCAAACGTGAACAGCTCAGAACCCACTGGCTGCAGGCAGCTTTTATCAACATGGCTCCTGCACCGGCTGCTCCCACTGGAGTCCTGGGCCACTGACGTCCGGGGGAGCAGCGTGAGCCGAGGCCACGTGCTTTTGAAGCCCTCTGCCTCACAGCCCCTTTCCCCCAGCTGCAAACTCAGGGTGGCCAACGGGAGGCTTAGTCATTCCGCCGAGGCTCTCCGAGCAGCTTCAGTCCTGTTATCATCATGACGTTACTAACCGTGGCTTCCCTGCCACCTCTGCACCGGGCCGGGCCCCACAGACCTGCGAAAAGGCAATGCCTGGGGGAATCCCGGGTTTGCTCAGCCGGTTGCTGGGACCCACTTAGAACAGGGAGGAGCCACCCAGAAGCAAAGTTCACGGGCCAGGTAAATTTAGTTGCACACCCAAGTGCGCACCACCAGTTGAAGCACACGCGGCCGGCTGGGGGCACTCTGCTATTCTGCATTTGAATCTCTCCTGGGCGGCTGCCCCAGAGCTCTGCTGACAGGGAACCCTGCCCAGAAGCCTGAGAGTGAGATACAGAACCCCGCCTGCCACTGCAGGTGAAGCAGAGTTCAATGCATCTAACGCACGTTAAATACAGCCTCACCCAGACACGCACTGGGGTGCTCCTATGGCAGTGGTGGGGGCAAGGCACCCTCGGGGTGCACCTCCCTCTAAGCATCGCAAGCCTTTGCCCTAGTGAGAAGGAGAGGCAGGAGTAGCCTGGCTGTGAAGTGGGGGTTCAATTCCAGGCACAGTCTTCATGCCGCTAAACCTGACCCCTGGCAGTCAAGGGCGCCACTCAGCTCTCAGCCTAATTCCGGCGCATCAGACAGTAATTACAGGTACGTCAACAGCCCTGACAGATCGGAAGCTCATCAGCTCTGCACCTGTCAATGCACGATTGCAGACACTTCTACGTGTGGAACAGAGTGGGGTGGGGCGGGGGTGCCTCTCTGACCTTCCCCCGTTTTGCAGCTGCTCTCTTGTCTCTGCTGCTCTGTTTGCAGGCGCAGTGTAACCCAGACTGCTGGTCTCCCTTTCCCTGAGGCCCACCGAAGGCAGTGCAGACTCCTGTGCTGTGGGTTGCCCCAGCGCCCCGAGTTCCACACTCTGAGGGCTGCATTTCACAGCCCTGACGTCTGCTGTTCGGTTTTTTGCCCCCGTCCTGTGCACACGGAGCACCAGGCCGTGTGAATGCACTGGATCAGGCAGCTGTGCTGCAGACCAGGTGTCTGGGAGTAGCCGGCGGACCCACAGTCTGGAGGTGCCGTTTGGCACCACTGTTTGAGCAGTTCCAGTCAAGCCAGTGGAGCTACCCCCTGGGGGGGTAAATTCCACACCTGCCCGACTCTTGCAGTTGTGGGGAGTAACATCAGCAGCCTGTGTTTCTACTGGTGGTGCTCATTAGCACATGCCTTGGTGCACATAACAAAATTTATTCCACACATGGGCAGAAAAAATAGAGGGAACCCTGCCGCTGACCCCAGTCCAGTCACTTCATTTGAGGGATAGTTTCCACTCTTCTGGCTTGAGGGCTAACCTCACCCGTTACTGGCCTCCAGGACTCAGCTTGCCCCCAGCTCTCATCCTTGTCCCCCACTTAAAAGAGGTATTTGACCCCAGGGCAGCCCCTGGCTCGGCCTACACTCCCTGAAGTCCCCAGAGGGCAATCAGGAGAGCACAGGGGTTGAGCTTGGTGTCACAGCCAAGAGTCTAGAGCCGCCAATTAAAAATAACAAGTGGGTTTACCGACTACGAGAAATGCAGCTTGGCGTGAGCAGCAGGGAAGGAGCTTCTTCCCTCTCTGAGATGGGGAGGCAGGCGAGAGGATGTTGCTAAGCAGAACTCTACACGGCAGGGGCGGCAGGGAGGCTCGAGCCAAGATTTCTCCAGTACTTCGGGTTTGTTCTCCTGCCTCCTGCAGTGCCTCTCACCCACTTCCCAGCTTGGCTTTCTACTGCAATTTACCCCCGGAAATTCATTCCTCCCTGATCCTACAGTTCTACCCTCAGCCAAACCCACACATGCCTTCCAGGAGGGCGAGAGGCTCCCCGCTCACATCAGCCACAGTGCAGAACTTAGCTCCAATTCTTCCTTTGCAGCTTTAGACATGGTCAAGTGAACATACAGGCCCAGAGGGCTGGGAAAAGCAGGGTCCTGAAACCCCTGTTATCCCAAATGATTTCAAAGTCATCCCCCTGCCTAATGCTGAACGCTATTATCCCTGCTACATGGACAGGGACTAGTGCACAGCAAGTGACTTGCCCAAGGCCACCTGCGACAAAGCAGGAAACTGAAGCCAGACCCACCTGAACCCTAGGCTAGTACTCCAGCCACTGAGCCATCCAAGTTTAACTGATGCTAGCGCCCAACCACTGTAAGTAATGGGCTGGTGCAAATTACCAGGACTCCACTGATTTCCACAGAGCCACGCAGCTTTCAAGGCAGCTGGGGATCTGGCCCCATGCACCTATTATTGCTTCAGTTCTTTGATAACACAGAGAGGAACTCAGAGGCAAGGCCTGCTTGGCTGCCCACTGGCCAAGCACAGTTCCCTGGCATCTTTTCCATCCACATGCAGAATTTTTCCATGCATGAGTGGAATAAATTTTGTTGTGTGCACTGAGGCATGTGTGAATGTGCATCACTACCAGAAATAAAACCTAGCTGTGGGCAGTCTGCTAATCAGCTGGGCAGGGTTTGCATCTCTCCTGGACAGCTGCCCAAGCACTCAGTTTATAGGGAACATGAATGCTGTCCTGCTGCAACCAGGGACGGGGCGATAGACGACAGGAGCTTGTCCCAGTGGGAGGCCACAGGGCACTTTGACCACATCAGGAAGACACAGAGGAGGCAGCGCGAAGGGAGGTGAGCTTGGCTTCTTGTTGGTTTGTTGACTTTTTTTTTCTTTGTTGGGAAAATGGTAATTTTAATTAAAAGGCAAACGAGCGCTCTGGAAATTGACTTGAAGCACAGAGTTATTAAGAAGCTGTTGATGCTGTGAATTATTCTTCCCTGGGTTGCCCGCTGGGGGAGGGTGATTAGATGACATCAGCTGCATTAATGCCCCATTTCGGTGGGGGCAGGGAACGGGAAGGACTGGGGCAGAATCCCCGAACAACGCAGCCCAGAGGATGCCCCACTCCCACTTGTTTGCGGAGCCATGAGGAAGAGGTAGGTCTCCTCTCCCAGGCATCATCCATGCTATTTTGCTAGGCCTGCAAATGCTCTGCCACACAGGAATCAGCAAAGCTTCCCACCACCCACTGGGAAGGTCAGACGCTGGCAGCTGGCGACAAGAAGGGAAAGAGGGAGCTTGAGGGAGCAGGACCTAGGAATCCTGGCCTGCAGGGCCCCCTGGGAACAGAGAACATGATCTCCTACATAACACACCCCAGAGGGCTGCCCTGAATCCATTCTGCTTTCAACTGGAGGGTCTCCCCTAGAACAACGGCCCATCTACTTAAAAATGGCAAGGGATGGAGAGCGCAGCCCAGGGCAGGGGGAGTAGTCAGGACTGGCAGAAGCGCCCTAAGAGGGGGACCACCCCAGGCAGTGTTCCTTGAAGCTGCCCGGGAGAGATTCAGGTGCTGCCCAGCTGATCAGCAGAGCGCCCACAGCCGGCAGCCTGTGTTTCTATTGGTGGTGCACGTCCACAGCACATGCCTCAGTGCACAGAACAAAATTTATTCCACCCACAGATGTTAAAAAATGAGAGAGAACATTGGCCACCGGTGCCTGAACTGGGGCCTGGCCCCCATCTCCTCCCAAGCCCCATCACTGCACTGCCCCTTTCCTCACACTGGCCCCCTGTGGCCCCACTCCTGTGCCCCCACTCTCCCCTGAGATTCCTCCTCCCCTTGCTCCTCTTCATCCTTCCCCCCCACCTCCCCTGCATAGACAGGTGCAGCCCTCGACCACTTACCAAAATTGTGGAGTGCCCCCTCCCCCATCAGAAACGGTCGCTCACCCCTGCTCCAGTAGCTGGGTGGCAAAGGGAGCAGCTCTCACCTGTCCCCTGCACACGGCAAAGGTTGTCCAAGCAACCTCTGTTCTCCCCGGCTGTCATGTTCTGCAGACCCAGGCAAAGATGCCCAGTGATGGAGCTGCTGGTGGGGTAAACCTCAGCCTGACCCTCTCAGGCCAACAGCCCAGAGAGGTGGAGGCTTAAGGGGACCCAGCTACGCTGCACAAGAGCCAAGGATGGGGAATGGCTGAACCCTGCCTCCAACGCAAACAGCCGGGGAATCTCCAGTCCTTACCTTTCATTTGAAGCTGGGCAAATTCAGATGGAAAATTAACCACTGGCACAACATGTGGGGCTGCCCAAATAGGGGGCGGGCCAGGGCCCCTGGCCAGGCCCTTGTGCTTTTCACCAGCCTTAAGAGGGAGCGACAGGGAGAGAGGCTCCTAGGCATGGATGTCGCAGAGTACCTCATGCCTGGCTCAACTCACGTCCCTCTGGTCGCACAGCCTGGAACCAGAAGGTCACTGCTTGCAACTCAAACGCCTATGCTCTCTTTTCATTGGCTGCCCTGGCTTCCTGCTGCCCCACTTCCTGTTTCCCCAGTGAAACCCACACACCTGGAGTGGGTCATGTCCCATGTACTGGCACCTGGGACGGAGATGGAACACATCTCCTTCCCAGCCTCAGCTCGCAGCCAGCTGGCTGGGAGCTCAGACTGTCAAGCCGCAGTGTCTGGTAGGGTTGCCACTCGCCCCATGTGGCAAATTGGGGACCTCACTGTGGCAAATGGGGCTCTCGGAGCCCAGCACTGGGGCTGAATCCTGAGCCCATGATATGGAGCCCCCACCGGATCACGGGGCCAGGACCAGAGCCCCTGCAGCGGATCCCACTGGTAATGGGTGATGCAGGGCAGAGGGGTGGGGAGGCCCCGGCAGGGGTTTGCAGGGTGCAGAAGTCAGGGTGGCGGGGTCCATGCTGCCCAAGGCCCAGCAGGGCTTACTGGGGACTGCTCTGCCCAGCTTCCTTTATCAATGAAGCTGTTGTAAGTAGGACTGTTAGAGACTTTTAAAAGTATCACCGGCACTCGGCCTGTACAGAGAGGACAGACAGTCACATTTCGGCATTCTGCCTCGGAAAGGTTGCTGACCCCTGGGCGAGGGGTGCCTGGCTCTGGGGGAGGGGCAGGGCGTTTACTTAGAGGCAGCAGGGCAGGGGAATGTGGCAAATATGGAAAGACCACACCCAGAAATGTGGGGATCTGTGAATTTCTACTGGACTCCACTGCTGTAGAGGCTCACGCTCTAAGCTCCAGAGGGCCCAGGTTCAAGTCGACCTGGAGGTGGTTGCACTAGTATTGCTGGAGGCTGTCTAGGCCCCCATCCATAGATTTTATCCTTACAGGCAATCTGATTAACTAAGGGCTGGACTGTGCAGAAAGGGGTCGTAACCCTCCCCTTCATCACACGGGGAAAAAGACCTGCTCAATTTCTCCCACAGCTCTGCCATGGGGCGTGCATTTACCTCCTTCCAAAGAGGCTCGTCAGCTGCGTACCTGGCTTCAGACTGCTGGTGGCACAAGCGCAGGGTGGGCTGGGAAGCTGAGAGCACCCTGGGCTGGTCAGGAGTGAGGTGTGCAGGGGCAAGGGAAGGTGAGTGGAAAAACTCCACTTCCTCCCAGCAGCCTGCTAACGATTCCAATAATTAAAAGCCACCAGATTTGTGTGGCAGGCTCGCTCATTCGGGAAGCAGCCCTCTCCACTAAATCCTCTGTCTTTTTTTGTGGCGCTAGTGTTGTTCTCATCCAAGGCAGATTTTCCTTTTGGCCAGGATGAGTAATTGGCTAGAAACAAATGAAGGCCGTCAACAGATGATCGCACCTGATTACCAGCTGCTCAAATCCCAGCCAGGGAGCTGGGTGAAGTGCGCTGGCAGCTTCACAGAAGCATAATGCAGCCCTCTGGCAACCAGCGCTCGCTGAGGTGGCCCAGCCCTTCAGTGGGGGGTAATCATGTATGGAATGTGGTCTTCCCCTCACCCCTCTTGGCTGGTTGTTTGGGTGGATAACAGTGAGATCCGTGGGAATGGCCAGGGTGATCATTTGGTGGGAATATCTCAAGATACCTTGGGTCAATTCCCAGCATTGCCACAGCCACCCCATGCGACCTTGAGTGAGTCACTTAATTGCACCATGCCTCGGTTTCCCCTTCTGTGCAGCACAGCCGATAATAATCTGTCTCGCCTGTTTGGCCTCTATCAGTACATCACCTGACTTAATGCAGCTTCAATCTGTCTGAGTGCACAGATGCAAACAGAGCACAAATAACATCAACCCCACCTTTGCTACGCAGCTAATTTTGGTCCATGATCAGGCCACTGGTGTGCAGAGATTGTGGTCTATCCTGGTGTCTAGCACTGGCTCCTCATCTCTTTCTACTCCCCTGTCTCTCATTGCAAGCTCCGTAGGCAGGGCCTGATCTGTGTTTGTACAGCCCCGAGCGCAGGGGAGCTCTGGTCCAGGGCTGGAGCATCTTGGTTGTACCGCAAGACACACGATTTATTGAGGAAGTCACAGACCATTATGAGGCTCTCATCTGACCTCCTGCATAACTGATGCTTCCTACATCAAGACCTTCCGCTCTGCTGAAGCCAGGGCAGCTCCTTTAGAAAGACAGCCAGTCTTCAGTTAACGACTTCAAGGACAGAGACTCTCCCACATTCCGAGGCAAGTTATTTGTAGGCTGGATTTCTCCAATTTCAGCTTCCAAGCCCTGGATCTCCCCCGCCTTCTGGGGCTAGCTTAAAAAGTCTTCCACCATCAGAAACTTCTCCCCACTGTAATCTGTATAAATTGTGGCCAAGTTATCTTTGGACCTTATAAAGAGACCAGGTAACGACCCTGCTCCATGAAACAGTGCTTTGGGCCCCTTGCTGAACCTGGCTGCCATCTGTTGCCGGTCCATTGCCCTGCTCAGAGAAATGACAAACGTTGGAATGGGAAGGAGAGCAATGTTCCTGGCCCATGGTTCCTGCGCTTGGAGTGGGACATCGTTTGCGAGTGGCTGCAAAGGTGACTTTGAAGTCTAGGGCTCATTGAAATTCAGCACGGCATGGCCCCCTAAGTCACTGAGATGCTGGGACAAAGTAGGATATTTGAGGATCTTATTCCCCCAGTTAGGTTGCAGGTGTTTCTTCCTGTCCTGTAGCAACCCAAGGTGGGTGCCTCAGTTTCCCTCGGCACAGCAGCAGTGCATAGTGGTGAGGGGAGTTTCGCGTGATGACCGCCGTCATATACACAGTGGCCCTCCCTGCTCTTTGTAACCTAGACAACCAGGTGACACCTTTCTTCCTCAGGAAACAGAACAAAGGTGAAAGGTGTGGGGGGGGCGGCTGGCTGGTTTAAATTGGAAGTAGGCTGCGGAGTGGGGCAGTCTCGTCTGTATGGAGAGGGAGGAAGAAGGGGCAGGGCCCTAGCTCAGGGATCCCCTTTTGGGCCCCCTGTACCAAGATGGATTGTACTGACTGCCTGTGATTTCTATCCTGACAAGTCTGTTCTACACTTCGTCCCTGTTGACTAATAAATCTTCTGTTCCACCTGCTGAATGAGTCACCACTGACTGCGGATGGGGCACAGGGCCTGGGGACCCTCACACTGCATGACAGGGGTACAAACAGCTACGCAGACGACCCTGCCCAGGTTGCAGCCTGGGCTCTGAGACTGGCTGCCCTTACTAAGATTCATAACCTGGGTGCAGTCTGCGTGGGAACAGGAGTATTTGCAGCCCTGTAGCACTCGGCAAGACTGAGACAGCTGGCCCAGCTCTCAGTCCATCGTCCTAACCAGCACATCAGCCCTCCTTTTGGCTCTCGCTGGACTGTTTGCCACAGTCCCCAAGTACCGACCAGCACATCGGAAAGCTCAAAATCCCACAGCCCATCAGAGCACACGGGGCATTCTGACAACACAATGAGCTTTGGTGTCCACAGGTGGCAATTCTGGGCCCAGGGACTATCCACGGGACCAGTGCAGAAGCACACGGAAGTGTGAGAGATCTACACTGCACCTGTGTTCATGCCTGGAAAAGCAGGGGGCAAACCCATCCAAACTGGGACTGCCCCTGGCAAGAAAACAACAGGCCTCTAACACAGGGTTCCCTGTGAGCTGAGCACTTGGGCAGCCGCCCGGGAGAGAGTCAGGTGCTGCCCAGCTGATTAGCAGAGTCCCCACACCTCCCACACAGCCGGCAGGATGTGTTTCTACTGATGGTGCACATCTGCACACGCCTTGGTGTGCACAACAAAATTTATTCCATGCAAGGATGGGAAAAATTAGCGGGAACCCTGCTCTTATGCCAGGTGCACAGGTTCCAAGATGCCTTTTGTGTACAAGCCCAAGTAAACGTGCTTGCAACCTACTCACCAGCTGAGCATCAAGCACACAAACCCTTCTGAGCTAGGAGTTTAATTTCTTGTACAATTCTGTAAGCTGAGCACTGGGGAGGCCACCCACAAGAGATTCAGATACCACCTAGCTGATTAGCCAAGTGCCCACAGTGGGCAGCGTGTGTTTCTGCCAGTGGTCCACACCCACAGATGCATCAGTGCACATAACAAAATTTATTCCACACACAGATGGAAAAAATTAGAGGGACACTTGGACCACATGCAAGACAAAGCAAAAATTGGTGCCCCAGCCCGACTCCCGCTTGGACGCTGGGATCAGCCATTCACTGGCTAGCCCCACTCACATCAGGATAACAACTTGTTAGGTTGCAAGTCTACAAGCTGGCTGCACAGATGACACTGTATCGTATCAAGCTGTCCAGTTGCCTTGGATTAGGGACCAGAACTGCTGCTGTAACCACACGCGGGGTCCTGCCCTTTTTGCAGCAAAGCAAAAACCAACCCCCGTCTCATTTTATCACACAGCCGCAGGGCAAACCTGAGTACAGCGATCTCAACGAGCCCCCCAAAGCAGCTAACCCCAGTGCAGCGTCTGGGCCTCCCTCACCCCACCTTATGGAGACGAGAAATTGCGTGAGACGGTCGTGCGACATGGGCAAAGCAAAGCTGCGACTGGCATCTGGACTTCCTGACACCTGCATAGATATAGTTGGTCTCATGCCCTTCTCCAGAAAGCAAGGACTCAGGGTCGGGTGAGACCTCCATTCCCCCAGCCTCCCAGCCCCACTTCTCTCCAAGCGATGGACTCTCCCTCTGCTCGCTTGATTTTTCATGCAAGGAGGCCTGACTCCCGCTGCATTTTGCTGGGTTTCTGAGAGTTGCACCTCCAATCCCTCCTCACCAGCCACAGTTGGGTTTACAGCCAACTTACAGCTTACATTGGGAATGCCGCCCCCGGGGCAAAGACAGACACGCCAGGGCATGCACCAACGCGGCTCCCCGCACCATCAAACCGGCACGGGCGCCCCCAGCCAGGCGAGTGACTGCAGCACGTGCACAAGGCTGCCCTGGAGCCTGGGTCTGAAGTCAAGTGGGTAGCAATTGTGCTCCTGCAGCTTCATGCTGAGCTCAGGTGCGTCTCCACTTGCTGCATCCCTGCCTGCAGTGTGGACAGACCCTGGACTGACACCGGGGAGCTGAAGCAACAGTAGCGACACCCCCAGAGGCAAGAGTTTGGGAAGATCCAGACTCCACTGACGGCAACAGCAAAACTCTCCTGGGGATTTCAGCAGGGCCAGGCTTTTACCCAAGGCTTTCATTAAGATAAATACAACAAGCTAGAGGCTGAACTTCTCTCGTCCAGCACCCTCGAGACCGGACCGGTGCTGCAGGAGACAACTGCCGGACGACGGGAGGTCAATATTGTCTAGTACATCACCAAAGCTTCCACTGCTTACAGGGCTCTTAGGACACATTAGGGGTAAATTCCAGCTAAAGAACAGCCCAGAACATGGAGCACCAGGACTGGTGGCTTGACACAAACTTTATGGGACCGCAGGAAACTTGGCCACATCCATGAGAAGTGGTCATCCAGGCTAACTAAAATCCTGCTGCATTACGGATGTTGCCAGAGGGGAGAGCGCTAGATTAGAGCAGTTCAACCTGTACAAGCGAAACGAATGCATGAGCCGAGCTGGTGTGTATCACTTCCAGGTCCACACCATTCGACAAACAAGACAAAGAAGAAGCGGCAGGAGAAGAGTTGCAGAACCTATCCCCCTCTTCCAGACATTCAGAGGGCCACATCACTGCCATCCGGCCCCTAGTGATCCTGATAAGCAAAGCAGGTGGGGGGTCCAGATGTGTCTTTCGCCCGCAGCCACAGCAGGGAGGTGTGATGGATTGAGAGACACTGTTATATTTGACATCCCAGCCACCGACTGACAAGACTCTAATGCAGTTTTCACCTTAATAAACAAACTTTTAAACCTTCGCTGTTGCCGTCTCTCTGCAATGCAAAACACCCAGGACGTCGGCGGCTGACAGAGGCCGTAGAAATAAACTCCATTATTTTGACAGACCCGTCAAGGGGCTCTGTGGAATACTCCGGTGAATTTCACTTCATTCTTATTTTTGTTTTAATACCTCTCCTTCCCATCTCCTCCCCCCGCCCCAGCCCCCGCCATTCATGTTTCCAGCACTGCTTGGGTAAGGATTCTGGTCGTTCTGCCTCTTAGCATGAAGCCAACAATCTACACGTTTATTGAGCTGTATCCACCCTGGATCTCACATAGAAAAACCCCATTCACAGCTGTATCTAGCACAGGGTGGGCTAACCAGAGAGCTCAGGTGTTTGCAATGATAGGTGGGGACTTCAAGATAATATTCCAAGCAGGGACCTAAATCCATTTCCCCCTCCAGCCGGGTGGTATTAGCGGAACAGAAATCAAGGCCCGTCCCCCTAAAATCCCGCATTCCAGGTTCTTCCCCCCACCTCCCACACACATCTTACATGTGCTGGTTCCATCTGGCTTTAATACCTGAAAATATAATTCCCGGGTCCTTCCTCACAGGTTTCCTACAGCGCGCAGCCAAGAACAACAGGAACGGGTTTGTTTAGTGCTGAGCGACACTGCAGTAGTCAGCTGAGAGTTTGGGGATGGAAGGAGGGAGGTGGCAGTGAAACATTGAACATTCAACATGAGGGGAAGTGGGGGGACACTGCCAGCGCCCCCCCTCAACATTTACTAACCTGGTGACTTTAAACAAAGGGAACAGAGTCCTGGCTTCTTTCCACCTGCAACTCGATGGAGCCCTGGTTGAGGACAGGAAAGGAGGAAATTCATGAATGAACGCAACCCAGAAGGCAAAGTTTGCCAGGGATGGAGGGGAGGGGGGAATAAATGAATAAATCAGGAGAAACAGAGAGAAAACACACCAGCAGCAGGCGAAAGAACCCTGTGAGGGAATCAAACCAGCGACTGACAGAAAGGAGAGAGCAGCTGGAGTTTTACAGTGTTGCTCCTTGTGGTCTCAGCTCACCCGCGGCCACAGGGAAGGAGTGGGCAAGGACGATGGCACATGTATGAACATACACGTAGTACAGATGGGGCACAATTCACACAACCACCACCAGGCGGTGAGAGCCGTTTACTGTGTCACACGTACACGCTTTGCACACCCGCCCACACCCTCCCATCTGCACAACGAAACCACTGCTCTTGCACAAGGAAAATATGCACGGATACACACGTGCATGCATGCTCACTCGCACTTGCACGCGCGCACACACTACACAGGGTCAGAAGCTCAGCTGGTACATCAGCAGTGGCCTGCTTCAATCCCTTCCCACGGTCACTGCAAGGAGTCCCGGAACAGGCAGAGGGACAGAAGACACAGCCAGGCCCTTGGAGGAGAGCCATGAAAGGTTACAAATGAGGCTTTCTGCGAGTCAGAAGGGAGAGGGGCTGGCATGGAGACAGGCTTCTGGGTCCAGCTACCACAGAGGTGGATCTAGATGACATCTGCTGGAATTCCCCCTTTTCATTAGCCCCCAGTTACACTGTACCTCTGAGCCAAAGCCTGGGGGGCTCCAAAAGAAACTAAACCCACACCACCAGCTCACAGAAAAGCGTTGTCACTGGACCACAAGGCCCACTGCACCTGCGTGTGTGTGGTTGGCTTTGTGGGCACACAAGCACTTGTGTGTGTGTGTGTGTGTGTGTGTGTGTGTGTGTGTGTGTGTGTGTGTGTGTGTGTGTGTGTGTGTGTGTGTGTGTGTGTGTGTACACACATATATATTGGGGGAAGCAGGGTTAGGAAAACACTGAACTCTCCCTAGGTGCGGAATAAACATCTTTAAAAACTAGGGTCCAGACTCGCAGCTGGCGGGGTGCTCAGACTCCCCTGGAATCAGCCAGGCTGTGCTGACGTACACCAGGATCTGGCCTCAGGCCTTCCTCTTTTTTGGCAGCAGGAAGGGGGGAATCGCTGACCCGCCAGCTCTGCTGTTACAGCCCCGAAACGTGCCCCCGTGGGAAGTCAGCGCGTGCCTCTGTAAAGGACTAATGACATTGCCCCATGTCCTGCCTTCCTGAGAGGCACCGAGGACCTTATACCCCAGCTCTGCCCATGCCCCAACCTCCTCCCACCCCTGCTCTGCCCAGAGAATGCCAAGCAGTCCTGTCTCTCTCTGGAGCGGTGCAGCCTGAGAGGAGCAGAAGCCAGGCAGCTCGCGCAGGTCTCAGGCCTGCGGGTGGGACTGCCCCCACACTCCTGGGACGTGGCACGGCACTGACAGTGAGCGGGGGGCGGAGCTGAAATTGGAGGTGACCCCCACGCACCTCCCACCTGTCACCTGTGACATGACTCCTCATACGCCCTGCCCCATGCAGACACCTGGGCCCTGCTCTTCGCCAAGCTGGGCGTAGTTCTCACCACGGCAGATCCCTTGGCACTGCCAGTCGGGGAGGGGGGGCGTTGCGCCACGCACCCCACCCTGCAGGACAAATGTGGCCCATGGCTCCTGGACTGGCCCAAAGCAATCACGGTCCAATTGTTCCTCTGATTCTGGGTGGTACCGAGCTGGCCTGTCACCGACATTATCCTTAAGAGCTAATTAAACCCCAGCGCCCAGCTGCAGCAGGCCTGAAATGCTCAGATTTGCTCCTCGGCGCTCACCAGCATTCCCTGCAAGCTGAGCGCTGGAGCGGCCGCCCAGGAGAAATTCAGGTGCTGCCCAGCTGATTAGCAGAGCGCCCACAGCCGGCAGCCTGTGTTTCCACTGGTGGTGCACATCCGCACATGCCTCGGTGCACAGAACAAACTTTATTCCACCCCGGATGGGAAAAATTCAAGGGAACGCTGGCACCTGCCCCCCCCCACACCCGATATGAGGACGTAAACACGGCACAGGAGGGTTAAAAGACTCTCCTCCACTTCTTGATGGACCTACGGGTTAAAAAGCCTTTTGACTGGGAGGCTGCTGAGTACAAGCCGTGCCAGGCACAGGGAACACAGACCTCCCTTCTGAGCCTTTGTTGTTAGGGACTGGGGCTGTTGTGTTCTTCTGCCTTCTGCGCGCTTGGAGGCTGTGTGGCCCAGGGGCTGGGAGGGCTGCAGAGGCCTCGGCACTCACAAGAGCCTCATTCTTTAAGGGCTGGCAGCAGTGTGGGGATGGGGTGGGGAGCAGCACCCAGCTGCAGCGTCACTCTCCGCATGCATCGCCGCAGGACGTTCTGCTCCCCCCCAGCCCCCTTTGATCCCCGCTGTCCTGGCAGGGGCATCAGTCCTTCCATCCCCTCCTTTCTGGGTCATGGCCTGTGGGTTAATGCCAATGGCGAAGCAAGTCGGGGCCTTCTCTGGGAGTCCCAGCCTGCCCCCCAGGGGGCAGGGAGCATGAGGATTGCCCTTTACCAAGACAGCCTCAACCACTTGATTCATGGCTTCCAGTGAGTTCCAGTCTACACCACAACCCTAACCAATCCGGTGACCTTACTGGCATATGTTACAGAGGCAGCATGGCCCAATGGGTAGGGCATTGGACTGGTACTAGCAAGGCACCCCCCCACCCCCCCGCCACTGACCTTGCTGCATGACCTTGGGCAAGTCACTTCCTCCCTCTGTGACTTCTGCTGTTTTTCCCACCCTTGTCCTTTGGGGGCAGGGCCTCTGGTTGTACAGCACCTGCCCAACACACACACACCCACGGCATTGCCCACCACATACATACATGCACAACTCTACCCATCACACACACAGAGCCCAAGGCCGCGTGTGCGCTGGAGCCCTGGGCTCAGCCAGGGCTTTGAGGTGTGATGGGAACACAGGTAATAGGAAAGGTTCTAGCACAGAGGTAGAATTGCTACAGTCCAGCTGGGCTAAAGCCTTGGCAGACCAGGAGCGCCAAAGCTTGGCCCAGGCTGTAAGAGCAAAATATTCCAACTTGGTCCCTGCTGGTCAGCACCTTGATAACAGCAGCTGGATTTTGATGCAAAGTGCCAAGCCCTGCAAAAACCAGAGCTGTCTGGGTCCCTGACAGCTAGGTCATCCTCCCTCTTCCTCCCCGGCCCAAGGGGAGCGGCAGGGAGGGCGGAGTGAGTTACAGGGGCCAGGAATCAGCACAGTCCATCCTGAACCAGCAACATTCTTTACAAGTCCACTTGGAGGTGGCTGAGCTAGGGAACAGCCTGTGTGCTGAGCATCTGAGGGGACCAATGTGGGGTCAAAGCTTAGGGAAGACAAGAGACTTTGTCATTTGAACACATCTGCAGGTCCAGGGGGATGCGAGGCTCCCCTGTAGGCTTGACCTTGACCGGCTAACATGGGAGGAAGCTGCAAACTGCCTTGTCCACACAGACTTTGTGTCAGACTGGTTGCCAGCTGTTAGCTAACACAAGCGGAGCCGGCAAAGCCGGCATTTCAACGGGGCTTAAGGAAGTGGTGGAGAAAAGGCTGAAGAATTCCCACTGCTCTCGTCTTGGCCTTTTTCTCTCTCTGTGGAGATCTGGGGGAAAGGAAACAGAGAGACAGCACAAGTGAGGGAGCGGAGGTGGGCGGGGGGGTGTGATGAGCAGTGCTCTGTGTGTGATGGGTAGTGGTGTGTGCGTGTGCGAGAGAGAGCTAGGCAATGCCATGTGTGTTAAGCAGTGTGTGTATGTGATGGGCTGTGCTCTGTGTGTGTGATGGGTAATGTGTTTGTTGGGCTGTGTGTATATGTATGATGGCCAATGTTGTGTGCGTTGGGCTGTGTGTGATGCGCAGTGCAGCGTGCGTGTGTGTGCGATGGGCAACGCTGTGTGTGTTGGGCTGTGTGATGGGCGGTGCTGTGCGTGTGTATGTGTATGTGTATTACTAGCTTCCTTTACCCTCCCGAGACCTCAGGAACCATTAAAACCTGCTCGGAGACGAGCCTGGGCGCAGGGGCTTTGCTGAGGAAGGCCAGCCTCAGGCAAAGGCTGGGGTTACGTTACGTTGTGTGTGAGCTGCAGGTTGTAGCTGGAATTTTCATTCTTGGGGCCGCGGCAATGGGCTTAATTCACTCTGGTAATTCTTTTGCACAGTGGCAAGGACGGCCAGACCTCAGCTGACTGCCGGTGCTGTGCATAGGTCAGCACTGGAACAGAAAAGCTGGGAGAGGCCAAGTTCTCATGCGGCCAAGTTTCAAAACATCCGTCTTTGTACCCTGAAGCTTTTCCCCATCTTTGTCCCTGGGTCCTGCCCAGAGGGACAGAGCACCCGGGATCTCCTTGGGTCACACCAGCAATGGGAGACTCCTGGCTCATGATTTTGCAAAGCAGCCTGGGAGCAAACAATGGGGTGGGGGCTCCATCAGCAGAGCCTGTTGGGTTTTGTAGTTCAGGTACAACTAGGAGGAGTCGGTGATAGGAGAGTTGCTATAGTTATCAGAGCTGCTACAGTAGCACCGGGGCCCAGATCCTCAATGCTCTTTGCATTAAAGTGGGGATGGGGAAGCTTTTTGTGGTCAGGGGCCACCGACCCACGGAAGAATTAGTTGGAGGCCAGTGTTCCCTGTAAGCCGAGCACTTGGGCAGCTGCCCAGCAGAGATCCAGGTGCTGCCCAGCTGATCAGCAGAGCGCCCACAGCCATTAGCGTGTGTTCCTACATGTGGTGCACATCCGCACATGCTTTGGTGCACACAACAAAGTTTATTCCACACAGGGATGGAAACATCAGAGGGAACCTGGTCTGGGGGCCACAAACAAACAAAAAACAAAAACAAAAACAAAAACGTTCCCGCACCTGCTCCCAAGTGAGAGGCAGCCCCCGACTCAAACTCAACTTGGGGTGCCATTCCAGCCAGCTGGTGCTCATGCTCCAGCCCCCCAGGGTAACCAACCTGCAGAGACTGGCCAGGAACTGGATCAAATGAAGTAGTGGGATAGATCTGGCTTGTGGGCCAGAGGTTCTGCACCTCTGCCTTACATCCCACACTGAGACCAGGGCCTTACTGCGCTGAGGGCTGCAGCTTCACACACAAAGAGGCAGATACTGCCTCAAAGACCTTATAGTCCCAGTGAGGGCAGATGGGCCCATTTCACAGAATGGGAAGAGAGGGACTTGCTCGAGGTCACACATGGAGCAGGGAGGACAGGGTGGGATGCTGCTCTCCTGAATCTGCCCCATGCCTTAGTGCCACAGCTGTCTCTGACTCCGTGGCAGGAAGGGAATCATGCACCTTGCCTCAGCCATTCAGCTGCTATCGATCTGGCCTGGCATGAGGAGGACCCACCAGAGTGCGCAGGTTGCACAAGGGATGGGGGAGGGCACTGAAAGGGCGTAAAGACTATTAGTGAGACTCCTTCCATCACCTGAGATCTCTTACTCATGTCTAAGGCTTTGGGTGGCTGGGGAGGGGAAGGAGAGGCGGGCCTAGGCATTTCCAGTTTGCAGTAATGCCCCCGTGCCCAGCTATTGCATCTTTCAGTCAAGGATCTCACAGAGCGGTGTGGTACAAAAAGGACCAAACTGACAGCAGAACTCCAGATTCCAGGCTTAGCTCTGCCACTGAGCTACTAAGCGACCTTGGTCAACTCACTTCCCCACTTCCAGCCTTGCCTTCCCAACAGCGATGTGGAAGTAGTGTTGACGCCCTTCTCCAAGGATCCGAAAGGAAGTGTGCTAATTACTGTTCATGAAGAGTCATGCCCCCCCACAAGAGGTTAAGTGACTTGTGCTGGCCCATACCTGTCCTGCCTCCAGGCCCTGCTTCAACAAAGAACTGACACACGCACTCGACGTGAAGCACCACGCGTGCAGTTCCACAGAAGAACTTGCACCTCAGGGAGTCACCATCCTGCAACCCTCCCAGCCGGGACATGTGCCACCACAGTGAGTGCAATGCCCCACCCAAAGGCGGGGGATGTGGAGGTGGGGGAACCCGTCTGCATGGACAATCACACAGCCACGCCCAGGAGTTTCTATACACACCAGGAAGCTGATTGGAGCTCTACACTGCTCCGTTTCCACCTAACCAGAGCAACACAAACAGCCTTGGGGCCTAGGCAAGCTCCCCAGTGCCACAGCCCCTCCAGCCCAGGGCTCACCTTAGGGCAGGGTGTGATGGGGTTCAGGGGTCCCCCTGCACTGCACCCCATCCGCTGGCAGGAGTGACTCTCACTCAGCAGGTACAACAGGAGGTTTATTAGGCAACAGATGCCCAGTTTCTCACAGAAGCGTCAGTACAGCAGCCAGCGACAGCCATTCCAACCCGTCCTGGGGAGAAGACCCTGAGGGGTGCCCCTCTGGGGTGTAGCTTTCCCCCTCCTCAGGCTGGCTGCCTTCCAGCTCTCTCTTTCCCTAGCCTCTAACTGCTGCCCCCGATTCAAAAACCAGCTCGGCTCCTCCCTCCTCTTTGTTCAGGGCAGAGGTGTTACCTGCCAGTTGTAGCCCCAGGGTCATCCTTAGCCCCTGGGAACTGCTCTGCTTGCCTCAGACATCCAGCCTGACTCACACATGCACTCCCCCGACTCCATCACACAGGGAAACCCCAGAGCTGAGCCCCCAGCAGCTACCAGCACACGGCCCTGGACAGGCAGGAGCTCATACTGGGGGCACACAGGCTGGGAGTGTGCGGCCAGTGCAGAGGCATCTGGGCGCAGCCCTGCCTGAGAAAGGCGGGATGGGGGGGGCTCTCCTTTGCAGTGTCCTTGAGCGTCCTTGGCGGCTGGGCCTTCACGCAGTGCAGCGGAGGAGGAAAGATTGAGAAATCCCAAATGCTCTTTTCTCTGATTCTTTCCCCTCAGCCCCCCCGCAGACCCAGTGGGGAAGGGAGCGGAGAGAGAGAGAACGCGAGCCTGCAGGCGAGCGGAAGAGGGGCTGAGCTGGGGCTGGGAATTGCCAGCCTGCTTCACCCCGCCAAGACCTCGGGAGCCATTAAAAGCCGCTCGGAGAGGAAGCAGCAGCAGAAAGCCAAGGGGTCGAGAAATGCCCACCTGCACTGGCTCACCCAGCGCTCAGGGACGCAGCACCCTGGGGAGGGGTCCCCTGGGGAAGGGCTCCGGTCCAGGAACACGGACCCTCTTAGCTCTTTGTGCTCATGGTGTTATCCTGGCCTGTGTGACACAGGGAGCCGGGGCTGCTGCCCCCCCGCCCCCCCGGCGTGCTCCTTTGCCTTTCGGAGCCCCCCACCCGCCAAGGGTATAAAAGCTCCAGGCCCACCAGTCCCACACCTGTTTTCCTGCACAATACAGCCAGGGCTGGCCTCAGTGGGCAGCAAGCAAGGCTGGCACCCAGGGCCCCACAAAGCTAAGCAGCTCAGGCTTCTGCTTCAGCCCTGGGCAGCAGGGCTTTGACCTTCTGCCCTGAGCCCCAGAAAGTCAAATGCTGTCCCTGCTTGGTGGAACCCCAGAAACCTGCTTGCAGCCCCCCACAGTGCCTGGTTGAGACCCTCTGCTCTTCCCCAGTGCCTGCACGCAAAGTCAATGGCCCATCACAGGGACACTGGGCTCAGTATTCAGTGGTGGAGGAGGCACTGAAATGACACCCCGCCCCGAAATGGGGGTCCGAAGTACACACTGGGTGGGGGGAGGGAGGTGAGGGACACAATCTGGGGTGCAGGTGTAACATACACGCCTGGGGTGGGTCACTGGCCCAAGTCTCCTCTGCAGCCAGCTTCCTTTTAGCTCACACTGAGAAGGCTCCTGCATTAAGCCGCAGAGGTTGCCGATTCCAGTCCACCTGGGGGGGTTACACAGCGACTGTGCCTGTCTGGTCACAGCCCTGGCGAAGTCGGCTGGTCGCTGGCCTTTGATCCCATGTGGGTATGTTCTTTATGAGGGCACCATGCAGCCTGAGGCCGGGGAATTGCAGCCCCCCCATTTCCAGCTTTAACTACCAGGTGAGCCCTGTTCCCTGCAGCCGGTCTTAGCAGGGCAGGAGGAAAACAAGACCCTCCTAGAGCGCTGTCTGGGGTGAAAACAAAGGGCTGGGGCTGCTCTTGGGGAGGGCCCACCTGGCTCACCTGTGGAAAGAGAGCCCCCAGCCCACCCCCCAGGCCCCCAGAGCAGGTGGCGGGGCACATCCTCGCCTGGCAGTGGGAGGCAGGGCTGGGGAGCCAGCTGACAGGCCCGTGAGCCAGCAGCCACTCTGTTTGGTCTGGGCAATGTGTTTTTAATGAGCCATATAATGCTTCTCAGATTAGGTCGGAATCATTAATTTCCCCAAAATGAGACAGACCCTCAGTCCGCAGGCGCTGCCAGGGCCCCCCCTTGCGCTTCGCGAGCTCGCTGGGCTTTATGGCCATGGCAGGGTCATTCCGCACGGCGTGGCACTCAGCTGCAGCGAGCACCGCCCCCCACGATTCCCCACTTGTATAAATCAAAGGGCAGCTGGGAAGCAGCGCCGGAGCCGCATGAGCGGGTCGGCAGCAGGCCTGGGCTGGGGAGGGAGTGGAACAGAAATGACCGGCAGCACCAAAGACAGCACATAAGGGAGAGAGAACCAGGCACCAGCGGGGCTGGGGCCCTGCACCTCCGCTTTGGGGGATCAGCCCTAGGACGGGGGGAGGCTTTTTAAAGTCACCGGGACCCCTTTCCTTGGGGACTCCTTCCCTCTCCCCATGGCCCTAGAGAATGAGGGATATGGAGGCCAATGCAGAGTAGGACAGGGGTTGGGATTTGGTGGTGTGACCAGGGGTCCCTCTTCATTTTTTTGCATCCATGTGCAGAATAAATTTTGTGACTCGCACCAAGGGATGTGTGGATGTGCACCACCCACAGAAACACAGGCTGCCAGCTGTGGGCGCTCTGCTAATCAGCTGGGCGGCACCTGAATCTCTGCTGGACGGCAGCCCAAGCGTGCAGCTTCCAGGGAACGGGGACGTGGGGTGCTGCGTGCGGATCTTCATGTGAGCAATTGGCCATTACGAACTCCAACTATTATTCCCCCTCCTCACCTAAACCATTCACAGCCCTTGGCTTGAACAGCCACGAGCTGGCTCTCAGCAGGGCCTGGGACTCAGCCGCCTCCCGAGGTCTCGTCCAGCCCTAGTGTCCTCTGAATCCCAGTAGCGTCTGGGTGGCGCGCAGCCAAGCCCGTCTTGTGTGACAGGCTCAGCACCAATCGTAGGTGAAGCGTCACTGACTTCCCACCCCCCAGCTCCACCTCACAGCTCAGAGCCCTGCTCGTCTCTGCAGGTCGGGCTGCTGTCCCTCTCCTGCGTGGCCGATCTCAGGCCACAGACCTGGGTTCGCAGCGCGCCCTGCACGCGCCTGCTAGCCCTGCATGCAACACTGAGCTCCCTTTGCACCTGCTTCCCCTCGTGGTCCCGGCGCAGCGCTGTCCCCTTGGACGGTGTGGCAGCACCACCTGGGTTCAGGTGCATCCGCTTGCAGGGGGCCTTCGACTGACCGACGCAGGGAGGAGGACACAGCAACCCACCAGGTCTCTTCCCGCTCTGCGCTGACCCCCTCTCTGCAGTGCTGACTCATCCAAGCTGGTTCTGCCTCACCAAGGCTCTTTCCTCCGTCCCTCCCCTCTCCTGCACACATTACCGGCCTTGCACATGGAGGGCACCTGCATTGCATATGTCTCACACAGCTGCCCCCTCCCTCCCTGCGCCCGGTGCTGGGGAGGCACAGCAGGGAAGAGATCGGTGTTAAAGGTGAAGATGCAAGCGGAGGGGGATGCCAGAAAGCAAACCAAGCCTCCTGGCCCGAGCGGTGCCCGGGAAAGGGTGCCATTGTCCAAACCGGCGCACAGATGTCGAACAGAGATGGGCCTGTATGGTGGATGGCCAGGAACAAACGCTGGCTGCTCAGATCCTTGCCTGACCGTAACCCAGTCATTCGTGTGCGTGTGCGTGTGCGCGTGTGTGAGAATCTGGTCTCTCAACCCGCTCGGTGGGGGGGAGGTGCCCCTCCCAGAGCAGAATCAAGGCTCTTTAGACACAACCTCGAAAGCAGGCTAGGATGCTATTAACCCCTATCTAATACAATAGCAGATGCCAAGACCCCACCTATGGCAGGATTTTACATCCACCTAGCTATGAGAAACCCCCCGCCCCCGGCAGATGCTGCTATACCAACCTCTTACCCGGTGGGTCCAGCACCCTGGCAATGGAAAAGGCAAAGAGCAGAATCCCTCCCGCCAGAGAAAGCAGCACCCGCACGAAACGCCGCGGCTGCGGCATTTTACGTGTAAACAAGGCCGAAGAGCGACACCTCACACGCCCTGAAGAACTGCAAGTCTCCGAAGACACAGACGGTTGGGGGCAGGGGTCCCGTGACGTTTGTCCATCTAGGGGTGGGATAAATTTTGTTCTGTGCACCACCCATGGAAACGCAGGCTGCTGGCTGTGGGGGCTCTGTGAACCAGCTGGGCAGCGCCTGTATCTCTCCTGGGCAGCCACCACCATGCTCAGCTCTCAGGGAGCCCTGGTGGGGGTTTGTGAACCTGGTTGTTTTACGCCCATGTCTGAGCACTCACACAGCCCTGTGAACCTGGGTTTACAATCACTGGACCCCACCTGCCAGCCCTGTTGAGGTGCTCGTACCCCGCCATGCAGCCAGACGTGGGAGGCGGAGGCCTTTAAAAATGTGCATCTGACAAAGTGGCTTTTACCCAGCAAAGACTGGGCCCAAATAAATGCGTTAGCCTGTAAGGTGCCCGAGGGCTCCAAGGAGGATGCCGCTGACAAGGGCCGGGGAGGACAACCGGAACTAGAAATGACCAGATTGGCTCCTGAAATAGCAGGAATGGATCCCATGGCCAAGTACTCCACACCCAGCCCTTTGGGGAGTGCAGCTAGCGCCCAGGTTATGCCTGACAGGGAGAGCTAGATATGGTGACCCAGCCAGCAGGATGCCTGCAAATCTGCTGGGTAGGCCCCTGCTGTATCAGGGGCCATGGCTGGCCCTTTTCCCCCTTGGAGCCATCCATGGGAGGACAATATCCTCGGTCGCATTGGAACGTCGGCTTCTCCCCTTGTGAAGGCCCATAAGGAAGAGAGTCCCCTGGAGCGGGAGGGTGTAGGTCCCCTCTCCATCAATGAGAAAAAGCTCAAGGCACAGAAGGAGTGAGTGAGGGGTCCGAGGTCACAGAGAGAGTTTGATGGAAGGCCAGAAATTGCACCCACCCTTCCTCTCTGTCCCACTCCCATAGCACTTCCTGGGCCAGGGGCCAGCAACCTTTCCGGGCGGAGTGCCGAAATTTGACCATCTGCGTGCCGGTGACACTTTTTAAAGTCACTCACAGTCCTCCTTACAACAGCTCCATTCATAAATAAGCGAAGAGGCCGAGCTCTCCTGGGGAGGTGGTGGCTGGGAGCATTAGCTGGTCTTTTGTTAATCCACAGGCGGCCTGGCTTAGACCAAGCTCCTGGCTGCACAGGGCAGGAGGGCAGGGATGAGCTCCCACCTCACATGCCCGTGAAAATTGGCTCACGTGCCGCTCTCGGCACCAGTGCTGGGGGTTGCTGACCCCTGTCCTAGGACACAGCATCCCAGTGTCAGAGTTCCGGCGAGAGGGGACCATTAGATCTAGTCTGACCTGCACATCCCAGGCCATTACATCTCCCCCCGTGTGAAACCCCACGACTTTGACAAGAGCTTTCCGGCTCGCAGGAGCTTCAACTCTTGTGAGCCCCAGGCAGAACACAGGCAAGAGCAAAGGTTAGGTCTGCGCCGCTGCTGGCTTCCCAGCATGGGCAGACAAACTCACACTGGCACAAGCCGGCTAAAAAGAGCTGTGCAGACATGACAGCAGGTTCGGGGCCACAGTCCAAGCCCATCCAGTACCCTGGGTCCAAGAGTTCAGTTCTCTCTCTAACTCTGCTGAGATCACACCTCCCCGCTGCACGCCTGACGTGCTCACGGTGCCACTGACACGAGGCCACCACCGTGGCTGGGAGTAAATCAGGCCAGAGATGCCCTGGGAGCTCTTGGCTAACTTCTGACTCCCAGCACCTGGGTCTCCGGGCCAGCCGGCCGCATTAATGCCCCGGAGAGGCACACAGGAGCAGGGAGCCCTGGGTGACGGTGTGGAGAGCCCCCTCTCGATTCTCCTGGACCTGGATATGAGCTGCACAGTGGGGGGTGGGGATTGCAAAAGTTCTCCTTCAAGGTCAAGGGGGAGTTTGGCCCACATCAGAGCAGAACTGAAACCAGCCCTCCTCTGGCAGCCAAGTAACGTCCCCACAGCAACTAACACGGATGGTTCTCCTTGGAGAAGTCAGTGTTCCCCAGCCACCTTCGCACTTGCCGGGAAAAGGCACCAATCGCCAGGGGAGCAGAGCTTGGCCTGCAGTCAGCTGGTGTCTCTCCTTCCTGGAAAACAGCCCTCAGGGCCACGCCAACTTAACAAGACACCTTCCAGGGCTGAACAAGCTGTGCCTCGCCGGCTGGGTGCCTCCCACCCCGCTTCTTACTTGGGGTGACCATGGTGTCTTTTATTTCAGAGTCTCAGAGTGACACGCCCATGCCGCTGGGAGTTAGCCGCCACCCACTCCCCTGTACAGGTGGGGAAACTGAGGCACGGAACAACTGTGCAGCTTGCCCAACAGTCAATGGCAGGAATAGACTCCAGCAACCCTCCAGGGAACGCGGTCCCCTGCAGTTTGCTCAGTTCTGCCTGCCAGCCATGTGACTGCATGGACGGGCCAGCCTTCAGTGGTCCTCTCCAAAGCTTGGCTCTCCACGGGGGGTGACTTTCAGCGCTGGGTGCTGCAGAGACCCTCACGTCACACAGTGAGCCTAGGCCAGGGGTCAGCAACCCCGGCACATGAGCTGCTTTTCAGGGGCATGTGGCGGGAGCTCAGCCCCACCCCTCTTCCCCCATGCAAGCGGGGAGCAGAGAGTGGGATGGGCAAGACTGTTTGCCAGCCTGCGGGCAGAAGGGCACATGCCCCTCACTCCTGCCCTGCCCCCCCTGCTCAAGCAGAGCCAATGAGCTGCCTGGCTCTGGCATAACCCCAGTGCTGTGGAGGGGACGGCTGGGGGAGCTGGGAACAGAGGGATCCTGGAGGGGACTGGCCAGGGCCCAGCCTGCACCCTGCTCCCCAGGTGGGGGTCGGCAGTGTCTCCTGTATCACGGGCATGTGGCCCATACACAGAGTCAAAAGGACACATTTTGGCACTCTGCCTGGGAAAGGTTGCTGACCCCTGGCCTTGCCCAGTGCACCCTTCTGCACTGGGGCCAGATGCCTCTTCAGAGCCCTGGCCCCTCTCCTCGCAGATGGGACTCCAATAATGGCAGGAGAAAAAAGCTGCATTTTTCCAAGCATGAAGATCCACAAGGACTTTTATTTGGAGAGCGGCTGGTTCCTGAACAGGAACCCACCCGGCTGAATAAAAACCCCCAGTGCCGTGACAGCCCCGCTCCAAATATCAGGGGACGGGACGGCTTATTCATCTCAGTTCTCCCTTGTCACACGTAATGGCAGCTGCAGAAAGAACCTCCACTGACAGGTGGTTGTTTTACCCCTATTACTGTGTCACTCAGCCCAGGCCCTGCTGCCTCCTCTTCCCTGACAGGAGGGGGGATTTTCCAGCCCCGCTTGGAGCCTGCGGAGACGGCAGGGAATGGGGGGAGATGGCAGAGAGCTGCACTGCTCACGCCCTTTTGCAAGGTTAGGAAAAGGCTGCAGTGCTCAGCTCGCCACTAGCTCAGAGCAGGGGCCAGAGCTCGTGTCTCTGAACGTTGGGCGGAGAGGGCTTATGGTGGAGGTGAGGAGTACGGCCAACACACGTACAATCCTAGAATCCAAGGGCTGGAAGGGACTTCAGGAGGTCACCGAGCCCAGCCCCCTGCCCAACGCAGGACGAATCCCAACTCAGACATCCCAGCCAGGGCTTCGTCAAGCCAAAACTTGAAAACCTCTATGGATGGAGATTCCACCACCTCCCGCGGTAACTATTCCAGTGCTCCACCACCGTCTGAGGAAACAGTTTTGCCTATTATCCATCTTACACCTCTCCCAATGCAACTTGAGACTATGAGACTTGTTCTGCCACCTTCACTACTGAGAACAGCCTCTCTCCATCCTCTTTAGAGCCCTCCCTCAGGAAGTTGAAGGCTGCCTTCAAATCACCCCTCACTCTTCTCTTCCGCAAACTAAATTAGTCCAAATCCTACAGCCTCTCCTCGTAGGTCGTGTGCTCCAGCCCCCTAATCATTTCCATTGTCCTCCGCTGAACTCTCTCCAATGCGTCCACATCCTTTCTGCAATGGGGGGCCAGAACTGGATGCAATACTCCAGATGTGGCCTCACCAGTGCCAAATAAAGGGGAATAATCTCTTCCCCAGATCTGCTGGCAATGCTCCTCCTAATGCACCCCAGTATGCCGTTAGCCTGCCTAGCTACAAGGGCGCACTGTCAGCTTATAGCCAGCTTTGCATCCGCTGTAAAGCCCAGGTCCTTTTCTGCAGAATTGCTGCTTAGCCAGTCGGCCCCCAGCCTGTAGCAGTGCTTGGGATTTCTCCCTCCCAAGCGCAGAACTTTGCGCTTATCCTTGTTGACCCTCATCAGACTTCTTTAGGCACATGCAGATTCGCGTCACGGTGAAAGGCCCTTCTCTGCTGTCCAAGCCTTTCCCAGCCTCCCTGCCAGAGCCTCTCCCTGTGGTGGAAAGAGCTTCTGGCACCAGAGAGTCAGTGAGGACACTCCACGGCTAAAAACAATAGCCTAGACATAGAAGTCACTGCACAGAGAGCCATGTCGAGACACACGCTGGGGCTTCTGTTGCATAGGGCTGTTTATTCTGCCCGCCTACATCATCCTGCGCTGTCAACACACCTCCAGAACCTGGGTTAGCTGGGCATGGCCTGTTTATACTTTACACACCACCATACCTGGCTAATGTACCTACCTAGCAGGAGACAGTCCCTGCCTGGAAGAGGAGACAGTCAGGAGGGAGAAGACACACCAAGGAGGTATTATTATCCCCACTTTCGGGAAAAATCAAAGTAACATTTCCAAAAGTGCCTCTGTAATTGCTGACAGGTGGGCTTGAACCTGGGATCTCAGTGCATGAACTGCTGCAGTTTGAGCTAAAAGCCACCTGGCGCTCAGCTTAGGAGCCTCATTCTTTCTCCATTTAAGTGGTCTAGGTGGCACTTCAGAGGGCAGTGAACCATGCCCAGTAGGCATGTGGGTTACACCTACAACCCCTAAATCCCAATGGCAACCCAGGGGACTTATGCTCCTCAACCACTTTTGGGTGTGCTTGAAAATACGGACCTAACTGATTAACACAGTGGAAACCCGGGACAGGGCTGGGAATGGAGCTCTCGCCCACCTTCCACTCCTGTTCCCAGCTCTGCTTCAGACTCAACTGGCTGACTGTGGACAAATCACTCCACCTCCACTCAGAGGTGATCCGCTGGCCTGCCCACTCGGCCTATAAGGAATGAGGGGCAGGTAAAGTACCAGGGGGTCTTGGGATGAAAGGGGGCAGAAAGGAAAAGGGAGTCAAACCCCCACAAGCTGCCTCCAGGGATTCAGGACAGCAACACATCCCATGCAACCCTCCTGCCAGCCTCATGCTTTGACAAACAGCCAAGCACCTTCAGTGTGGTCCCTTTGGGCTCAGTCCATCACAGGGGACAGCGATCCACCAATGTAGCATTGTCACTGGTGCTCCATCAGCAACAAGTGCCCCCTATGACGAACAAACCCCGCCGCCCACTCCAAGCTCCCAGCAGAGCAATAATCATTCCAGAAGCCATGCCAGCAGTCTGGGGGTTTGGGTTCCTGGCTCCCACCTGCCACCCTCACTTTTCCCCATTGAATAGGCCCTTCAACGAGAACAATGGCAACAGCGCCCAGGATGAGATTTTGATGCCAGTAATCACAGGGCATTCATGAGCAGCGCGCCAGGTGCTCTGGGGATCGGAAAGAGGATGCAAAGTCAGAAGGTAACAACCTCTGCCTTGTCTCTCCAGCTCTGCAGGGCTGGGGGGCAGGGGGCAGCTCTGTGCTACAGGAGCAGTGAGTTGTCAACACGCCTGCTTCAGTGGCTCAGACAAAGTGGGAAAACTGGAAGCAGCAGCTCAGCCTGCAGCCTGCCTCGCCTAGTGCCGTGACGGCCGGCTGATGGGAAACACAATCTAGAGCAGCCCTGAGGTAGGGTCAACGGGATGTCTGAGCAGTGTCCCTCTGAACGTTGCATGGGATGGTCATGGACTGAGATCACAATCAGTGGCCTGGAGAGAAATATCCTTATGAGATCTCATAAGCTACGTCTACATGTGGAGCCTACATCGAAGTAGCTTATTTCGATGTAGCGACATAGAAATAGGCTATTTCGATTAATAACGTCTACACGTCCTCCAGGGCTGGCAATGTCGATGTTCAACATCGACGTTGCGCAGAACCACATCGAAATAGGCTTAGTGAGGGAACGTCTACACGCCAAAGTAGCACACATCGAAATAAGGGTGCCAGGCACAGCTGCAGACAGGGTCACAGGGCGGACTCAACAGCAAGCCGCTCCCTTAAAGGGCCCCTCCCAGATACAGTTGCACTAAACAACACAAGATCCACAGAGCCGACAACTGGTTGCAGACCCTGTGCCTGCAGCATGAATCCCCAGCTGCAGCAGCAGCAGCCAGAAGCCCTGGGCTAAGGGCTGCTGAACACGGTGACCATAGAGCCCCGCAGGGGCTGGAGAGAGAGCGTCTCTCAACCCCTCAGCTGATGGCCGCCATGGCGGACCCCGCTATTTCGATGTTGCGGGACGCAGATCGTCTACACGGTCCCTACTTCGACGTTGAACGTCGAAGTAGGGCGCTATTCCTATCCCCTCATGGGGTTAGCGGCTTCGATGTCTCGCCGCCTAACGGCGATGTTAACATCAAAATAGCGCCCAACACGTGTAGCCGTGACAGGCGCTATTTCGAAGTTAGCGCAGCTACTGCGAAGTAGCGTGCACGTGTAGACACAGCTATAGTCTCCTAGGGCTGGAAGAGATCTCCGTGGGGCATTGAGTCCAGCCCCATGCCCAAAGCAAGACCAACCCCAACTAAACCATCCCAGCCAGGATGTTGTTAAGCCAACCCTTAAAAACCTTTACAGATGGAGATTCCACCACCTCTCTAGGTAACACAGTCCAGTGCTTTACCACCCTCCTGGGGGAGTAGTTTTTTCTCATATCCAACTTACACCTCCCCCTCTGTAACTTCAGACCACTGATCCTTGTTCTGCCGCCTGTCACCACTGAGAACAGCCTCTCTCCATCCTCTTTAGAGCCTCCTTCAGGAAGTTGAAGGCTGCTATCAAATCGCCCCTCTGCAAACTAAATAAGCCCAGATCCCTGGCCTCTCCTTGTAGGTCATGTGCTCCAACCTCCTAATCATTTTGGTTGCTCTCTGGTGGACGTTCTCTAATGCATCCCCAAGACACTAGAGGCCCCAGCAAGGAACAATCTTGAAATCCCTGGTTTACAAGGCCAGTGTGCTAACCACTGAGCCACCTGCAGCTGACTGGCAGCCAGGCCAGGATTCTAACCTGTGGCACGTGGCCTGAGCTGGTTTTAAGTGGCTTAGGTGCTGGAGTCTCCATGTTCCATGACAGCACCAAGAGGGACCAGGAGGCAGGACGGGATGGGAAAGTGCCTTTGCAGGAGACAAGCCCCAGGCCAGGGTGGTTGTGGGCCGTGGAAGGGGTGTGAAAACTCAAAGGACAAACAAGAAGGTCCTGGACCAGAGCCAACAGACAAGCTGCAAGGCAGAAGCCACAAATCCAGCCAGCCAATTAAAACATGGAGGCTCTAAATGGGCTGTGATTGAAATATATAAACTGGAGAACTGACGACGTCAGCCAAAGTTACCAGCTGCAGGCTCAGCCAGATAAAAGGGCAAAGGGGATGTCTGTAGCAAGGGGGAAATGACACCACCAGTTACACAGGAGGCAGCATCTGCCAGCCAGCTGTGTGGCTCCTTCCTCCGGGCAAACTCGCTCCCCCCCTGCTCCGTTCCCAGATCCCCACCAAAGCTGGGAGCATATGGGGGAAGAAGTGGGGCAGGAGTGGAGGCAGTGGGGAAAGCTAGAATAGGGCCTGCAAAAATAGCTCTGCAAAGGTGGCCAGAGCCTTAACACACACCCTGCACACGCCCTGCACCATAGGGATAAACTCCCTCCTGAAGCAGCAGGTGTCCTTGTTACAGGTTTGGCTCATTTGATGGGGTTGCGAGGCTGCTCTACTGGTTCATATGGGACAGGGGGGTCAATTCTCTGTCCTAGCAGAGTTCCCCTGTGCGCCCTTGTACAGGTCACTTAGCACCTCACCATTGGGGTGTGATAGAAATAAACAAATGTGAGGTGCTGAGCAGCCAGGGCCAGAAGCCCCCACCCAGTGCTACAGCTGTAATCTGGCCTGATTTCAGCCTCGTTTCCCACAGTCCCATAAAGTGTTTCAAGCTGCCAGTCCTGGGCTCGCCCTGTTCTGGGCTGTTCTTTCGCTGTAATTTACCCCAAATGTCTTCTAAGAGCCCGGTGGAAGTGTTGGTGATGCTGCCAGACAATATTGGCCTCCCGTGGTTTGGCAAATTCTCTCCTCCGGCACCAGTCAGGTCCTGAGGGTGCCGGATGAGAGAGGCTCAATCTGTAGGCGAGGGCAGTCTCCAGGGGAACAGCCTTGGTTCTTGCTGGGCGCTCTAAGGACCGGAGCAAATGAGCAGACATCTCTGCTGCTAGCCAAGGGGTGGTTGTGGCTCAGCAAGGCTTCACCACACCAGCTTTAACCCTGCTCCCACAGCTGCAAAGGGCAGAGAAGAGACAGCAGTGGCAGTTGGCAACAAATGTATGGGCCCACGGTTCCGGGAGGGCTCAGCTGCGCTTTCACTGCTCCTTTTACCCATGCTAACTGAACTGAAGACAGAGTGGGTAGGTCTAACTAGAGTCTTGTGACTCAGTTCCCCCTCTGTAAAATGGGAGGGAGGTAGCACAGGGGAGCTGGGAGGAGAAACACATCACAGACCAGTGTTCCCAGTAAGCTGTGTGCTTGTGCTCAGGAGAGAGTCCAACACTGCCCAGCTGATTAGCAGAGCTAGGTTTTGTGTCTCGACCGGTGGTGCACATTTGAACCTGCCTCAGTGCACAGAACAAAATTTATTCTGCGTATGGACAGAAAAATCTGCACCTGGCTGAAAATGACTGGAGGGGACATTGCGACAGACCACGGGGCGCTCTGAGATTCCAGCGCTGCAGCATCAGAAGCATCATAGCCAACCAGAGGGCCTAGGGTCTCATGGAGTTTCCAAGGGGGTTGCCCAGACAAGACCGGACCATGACAGGAAGAGCACAGGGGTCGCGGGTTGTCAGTGAAACAACGGCAGAGGTGAAGGAAAGATTTTATTGCTCATCACGCCCAGTTGCTGTGTGGCATTCACCCTTGCTTAGGTGGCACTGGGAGCAGCTGTGGCTTGCGAGGGCTGGAGCCCTGAGGGGCAGGGCAGGCCCTTGGCATCCTCTCCTGCAGCCCCCTCCCCCATGTACATTGGACATCAGTGCATGGGGGAAATGAAACACACCCACCCCAAAAGGCACATGCCGTTTTTTCCCACTCCTTCCTCCTCCCCACCCAGGCCCCATCCTCTCCGGCCGCCCTCCGGTGGGGTAGGGAACTCAGAACCCCTTCATTTGCATGTGTTTGGAGAGCAGAATGTGTGCAGCAGGAGGAAGGAAATCAAATAAAAACAGCTGACAGCCACTTTCTGTCAACCCCCCCCCGGCACCTGCCTGCCCCACCAGCCATGGAAGCAAATGAGCAATCTGGTTTTTTTTTTTTTTTAAGAGGCATTTCAGCTCCTTCGCCGAGTGTCTCATTGAGCACCACTGCACCTGCAGCCCAGCGCCGCCAGTAGGCCAGCGGCTGGGGGAGGGGTTTAAGGAGGACATGGCGGGGTAGCAAGCACAGCTGAGAGGGAAAAGCTAGCTCCTCCCTCCTCCCGCTGCCACTGATGAACCAGGGCCACCCCCCCGCCCTGACCCCTGTGTCTTCACCCCTGGTGGGAGAAGGAGCCCTCGGGGGAGATGCAAGGTCGCAGGAGGAATCAGCACCTGGGACAGGTGCTGCTGCAGAGCTGGGTAGATGTGAGCTCCATGGGGGAGCATCCCAGAGCCAGGCTGGGTTCAGGCTGAGCAAGCCGAGCACTGCATAAAGGAGCTGCTCCCTGCTCCAAGGGGACGCCAGGGGCTGCCGGTACCACGCGCTCTCCCCCAGCTGGCCACATGGAAAGGGCAGGAGGACCGTGAGCCCCTAGCCCAGCAAGTTGGGACCATCCAGGTCCGCGGCAGGGAGTGGATGTGGGAGAGCCCACGTACTGCCATCCAGAGGAGGCCAGTTCTGTGGGGAGGTGAAAGGAGCTGCCCCTCTGGAGAGCAAACACCTTAGATTAAAGCAGCCTGGGACCTGGTACAATGCCACAGCCATGGCCCTGCTTCCAACCGCACAGAGCAGTGCTGGAGATACCCCTGGGAAGAAGCCAGCTCCGGTACCATGCATGGCCTCTCTCCTTTGTGTAGCGCCTTTGAGACAGGAACGGAAGCTGTAAGATACCCGCCAAACTCTGCCAACGCATCGCCTGCCCTGCAGGCTCATCCTTCAGCCTGCGCAGTGCATGCAGCAGTGTGAGGTACCAGCGCTTCAGTACAGGTTGAACCTCTCTCGTCCGGCACCCTCGGGAGCTGACTGGTGCCGAATGAGAGAATTTGCCGGAGGTCAATATCTTCCAGCAGCACCACCAACACTTCCACCACTGGCTGGGCTCTTAGAAGACATGAGGGGTAAATTCCAGAGAAATAACAGCCCAGAACACGGAGCGCCAGGACTGCTGGCTGGAAACTAACTTTAAGGGATCGCAGGAAACTTGGCCGCACCCATGAGAAGTGGTCGTCCAGTGAACTAAAACTCTGCCGCATTACAGATGCTGCTGGACTAGAGAGGTTCAGCCTGCCGTGCCCTATGCTGTGTATATTTTGGACCACTGGTGCTAGCGTGACCCCCTTGCTCCGACTCCTGGCCCCCGGCTTCAGCTGGCTGTGCTGCTTAGTCCTTCTGCTCCCCACCAGCCTCCCTGCCCTGCTCCTGCCCCACAGCGCAACTGCCCCACACCCAGCCGGGAACAGAGGAGGCAGGTGCTCCGGCTGCAGAGGGCAACAAAAGTCATAAGGATGATCCTGCCCTGAGACAGCTTCCCAAAGGGCCCTCCTAGGCACTAATGAACGGGCCCTGGGGCACCAGGTCGCAGCATGGCGGGGTGTATCTGGCTCAGAGCCTGAGTCCAGCCCCACACCCAGCCAGGTTCGACCCTGGCTATCCACGCGCCTCGGGCTCTCACTGGGCGGAGGCCAGGCCCACGCTTGGCCATTGCCCAGCAGGGAGGAAAGGAGAAAAACCCAACCGCCTAGAAGAGGTGCTGGTGTGACTGCCCACAGGCAGACTCCAGCCTCTGGGACCTCTGGAGCACAGTGCAGGAGCCTCTGCAGCTTGAGCAAAAAGCCACTTGGCTGAGGCTGGAGAGGAGACTGGTTCTGGCTCTGTGAGTGGTCTGGGTGCCCCTGCATGGACAGTGACCCAACCCTCGGTGTGTGGATCGCATTAGTCACGTCCCTGAGCAGGACAGACCCCGAGATGATGGGCCCATGGCCCGACGAGCTGGTGCCAGGGCAAGGCAAACCTTACACAGGGCCTACGCTGGCCCGGGCGGAAGCTGCCTAGAGGCATTTCCCTCTCAACCCCGTCCTGCTCCCTCCCTCCAGCTTGGCCTGAAGGGAGTAAGAACCCAAGACAGAGCCAGGTGAACTTCCCAACCCACAAGGGACTAGGCCCCAGCTCCGCGCCAGCCTGGTTCCAACGCCCTAGGGCGGGGGGGCAGCACAATCGGCTGCTGGGTCTCCACTCATCCAGCTCATTAACCATGTGGAACTCTGGGGCTGTTTTCAGGGCTGTGTATTCACACTGCCAGCCCGAGTCGGAAGGGTTTACCTCCCACCGACGTACCTACACACGGCCGGAACCGAAATTTCCCTCCCTTTGGACGACATTAAGCCAGGCTGCGGGGGGGCTGCTAATTGCCCTCGGGCATTGCAGAGCCTGCTCGCACCTCCCCTCTCCCAGCTCCCGGGGGGGCCGAGGGGAGCCTCAGCTCTCATCCCGCTGCTCTGATTACCGTCCAGTGCGTCAGGCGTAGCCGGGGACCCGCCCCAGGGCTTAGAGGCTTTCAGGCTCATGAAAGAGAGGCCGGCTTTGTGCAAGAGCCGGGAAGAGGCCAGGCCTATCCAAGGGAGACTCAAGCCGGAACGGGAGGCCATCCCCCGTCCCTGAGAGATCAGAGAGAGAGCCTGCCCCGTGACCCTGCCAGAGCCGAGCCCCCGGCAGGACAGGCCCAGCTCACCGTCACAGCGCGTGCCCGGGGGCAACGGGCAGGCGACACGTTACCCGGGAGGGAGGTTGCTCGGTGGGGCCTGGGCCAGGAAGGCTGGTCCTGGGTCTGTCAGTGCAACACTACGGTCTCTGCAGCTGTGCACTCAGCCCTGCAGCCTGGATGCTACGCAGCACCCCACCTGCCCCGGGTGTGTGCCCCGGCACAGCTCCCCTCGGTGCCGACACACTGCGCTGTCCACGCTCCAGCGCGGCCGCCTTCCACTCGCACACGCACACGCACACACATCTGCGCACACTCGTGCGCACATGCTCACACATACATGCTCAGGCTCTCACACTCATGCACACACACTAATGCACACTCACACGTGCACGCACACACTTACTCACACACACACTAAGAGACAGGAAGCTCCGTGTTGCTCCTCCCCTCAGTCAGCACTCTGGGGAGGCCTAGTCCCATCTCACACCTGTTTCCTCCTCCCCCCCGGCACCCCAGACTCCCGGGCTCAGTACAGATCACTGTGCAGCAAAGAAGAATCCCTTTCTGTAATTACCTCCTGGGCATTTCTTTCCCCCTGCCCTTCCCCCACAAAAGGCAGAGGGAGCTGCCTGCATCCCCTGCGTGGGCTGGGGGACAATGGCGCTCTTTGGTGCAATGGGCTCACCCAGATGCTGGTACCAAGGCCCGCTCCGATGGGTGTGACCATCCAGCGCTAGGCTGTGTGCAGCGCTTCTGCCCCTCGGGCCAAGAGAGAGGAGAGACGTGACCATGTGAAAGGGAATCTGGACCCTGCTCCGGTGGGGGCTTTGCTCATTGAACATGGTCAGGTAACCCTGAACTGAAGGGACAGACAGGCAAACTCTCCTCTGGCTGCAGCTAAGGCTCTTGACACGAGGCCCCCTTGCTACACTCAGAAACTGACAGCAGCCACCAGCAAGGGGTCCATGAACCAGCCTGGAGAAAATGTAACCCCTAGCGGAGATGGGGCAAGCCTCTCCTGCTCTTCTTTGTATCGAGTCACTCCAGTGGCCTCTACCTGCAACCCACATCCCCATCACAAGAGCTAGCCACTGCTCCAAGGGGCTCACAGGCTAACTAGACAGCCCAGGCAAGAAAGGAAAGGTTATTATTCCCATTTTATAGGTGGGAAAAGTGAGGCATGGAGTGGCTAAGTGACTTTCCCAGACCACCCAGGCAGTCGGTGGCAGAGTTGGTGATTAAACGCTCACCTCCTGACTCCCAGTCCAGTACCTTAACCACATACCCATGCTTCCTCTCAAAGCCACAGCCGCAGAGTTACACACTTGGCCTCAGCCATGCCAGCCTGGGGTGCCCACTACAGACAAGTATCAGAGGGGGAGCCGTGTTAGTCCGGATCTGCAAAAGCAATGAGGGGTCCTGTGGCAGCTTATAGGCTAACAGAAATGGATGAGCATGAGCTTTAGTGGGCAGAGACCCAGGGTCTTTGCCCATGAAAGCTTATGCTCATACATTTCTGTTAATCTATAAGGTGCCTCAGGACCCCTCGTTGCCACTGCAGACAGTGGCTCTGCAAGCTTGGGTAAAAGCAGACTTGTAAAAGCCCAGGAGTGGGATGTTTGCGGCCCACAGGCTGGCCACCTCGGGAAGCCAGGGCTTGGCAGGAAGCAAGTACGGCTCCATTTCCAACGGTCTTTGACAGGTGGGAGCTCTAGGGGCTGGCATGGGGAATGAACCCGTACCAGGACCATTAACGGGGACACAACAGCTCCCTGGGCATGGGCACCCCCACCTGGCGAGATGGGGCTGCTTCAGGAAGGTGGACTCCCTCCCTCCTGCCTCCCAGGGCGCTCTGGAGCTGGGGTGGGAGGAGCAGAGCCCTGACAAGGGGAGACCAGAGCGTTGGAGGTAAATGCACCGTGGTGGAGCAGCCGCCTCCCTGGATGGGCAGCCCCAGCCGGGTGAGAGGGCAGTGACAACAGCAGCTGATGCCATCCGCCGTGGCATGGGAGCAGTGGGGCCCGGGGCCAGGTGAGAGGCAGGGGGCAGAGCCAGGTGTCTGGCTGTGGCCCCACTCGGGGGCAGTTCCAGCAGCGCCGTACCCCTCTGGGCCTGATTCAGGCACCTCTGCTCCCAGCCAGCTGCACTGCCTCCTCCCTTGCAGGGAATCTCATACGCCCTCCCCAGCTTCAGCCTGTTTCGGGGCTCAGGGGGAGGCTCTTGCTGCTGGAGTGGTCTGTGAGTCCCTAGAGGGAGCAGTCCAGGCTGACAGAACTTCCCTCGGAGACGGAGCATGGCCCCAGGGCCTGGCAGGCAGCACGGTGAATGCGCTGGAGCGCAGCCTGCCTACCACAGCCACGGGCAAAGAGCAGGGAACAAAAGGAAGAGGCGGCTGTGCAGAGAGAGACACGCACAAGGCCAAGCAAAAAGAGAGGAGCCTTACCACAGCCTCCCTCACTCTTACCCCCTGGAAACCCATCTGCCCTTCCCCCGCTGCCGCCTGCTCCCCACTGCCAGGCAGGAGAACTCGGGGTTCAACCGAACGCACCCTCAGCTGGCAAACCCAATGGCACAAATGTGTCCCTGCCAGGGGGCTGGGGTGCCATCCCCCAGGAACCTGCTGGTGAAATTGGCACACCTGGAACCCTTGTTTGTGGGGGCACAGCCGCTCTCCCCCTACGCACACCCCTCTTTGCGAAGAACACCCTGGCAGGGGCTCACCCCAACTCGCACCCGCCCCGACGCCAGGAACAATGTGCCTTTTCCTATTCGGCACGCACACCAGCAGCCAAGGACCCCGAGTCACAGCAGCGAAGAGGACGAGTGGATCCAGTTATTTTAAGCCCCCCACCAATTGTGATGTCCTGTATTTTCCCACCTCCTTAAAAGACACTTAAAATAGCTCCTGCCGCCAGAACACAGCTTCTGCCCATCGCACCCCCGCCTCGCCAAAATCCAACACACCAGTTCCGAACCAGCCAGCCCCCACCCTCCCGCGGCCCATCTGTCTCCGGGATTTAATGAAGCAGCAACATCACCAGCGGCCTGAGCAAAGGAAGGGAAATTCAGAAGCCAGCTCCACTGGCAAAGAAGGCAGCACTTACACCACACCGCTGCAAGGCAAGAGAGAGAAAAGTACATCCCCCCGCCCCCCTCGGCCACCAAAAAATAACTCCTTCCAGCGGCGTTGCTAGGACAGCCGATTCTAAGGATACTCGATCCCCATGGAGCCAGGCAGCCCTGACAACAACACAACACCGAACACTGGCAGTAGACACAAGCACCAGCTTAGCACCTTCATCTGACAGCCGGCAGCAGAGTCACCTCCCCACCTCCACAGCCAGGTGAGAGAGTCGCCGGAGGTCCTCCCTGGTCACTGCAGGAAGGGGGGGGGGGGACTCAATCCCCTCTGGCACCCCTTTTTGAACCAACATTCCCCCCACCCCCCCAATCTTCCACCGTTCACACCGAGCAGCCGGTGGCAGCACCCAGTCCTCAGCATCACACCGCACCAGGCGTTGGAGGGAGGAGGCAAAAAAAAAAAGAAACACACAAATAAAAAAAAAATACCTGCTACTTAAGAATGGATGCACATAGTGAGAGTGACATGCCTTGAGAGGGTGTATTGCCCATTCTCGCCTCGCCGGCTCTTTCTGCTCTCTCCTTCTTGCTCCGAGAGGTTCAGGCCCAGCCCACCCTCTGAGCCCGCAGGCTGAAGCGCGAGCAAAGCAGCGTGCGCGAGTGGGGGCGCCCGCACGGCTCGGCGATGTACAAAGGCTCGAAGGGGGAAAACACATGAATCTCTCACGAGCGCAGGGGCTGGGAGATCTGTCCCTCACGCTCCGAGGCCCCTCCGTTTTACCCAGCGATAGGTGGCTAGTCTAAACGCCAGGAGGAGATTATGATAATAAGGGCAGCGTGTAATTACCGCTGGTTCCAGCGGAGGCAGCAGGACCCAGGAGGCAGGGCTGCAACTGAGATATTGATAAATATTCCACCGCCTGGCTCTCCCCACACTGCCCCTAATGATGGGCCACGTTCATTGTAGCCAGCCAGCATGGGCTCTCCCCTACAGACAGGAGCGACTGACTCAGCTGTCACATTTACACTGCGGGGCCGTGTTTCCCATAAGTTGAGAGCTGGGGCAGCCACCCGGGAGAGAGTCAGGTGCTGCCCAGCTGATTAGCAGAGCAACCACAGCCGGCAGCCTTGTGTTTCCCTGGGTGGTGCACCTCCGCACGTCTGGATGCACAGAACAAAATTTACTCTACCCATGCCTGGGAAAACATTTAAGGGAACATTGATCCAGGGCGCAACAAAAACCTCGTTTATTCTCCGGAAAGGAAAACCAACGAAAGACCCCCTTCGAGCAAGGCTGATAACACAAGAACATAAAGGAATTCACAATCAAGCCTATGACCTTCTAGAAAGCCCAGGCCCAGCCTTAGGGCAAGGTGAGTGAGGCAGCTGCCTCGGGCCCCATGCCTTCAGCACCCCGCCCTCCAACCACCCAGCAATGTTCCCTCTCATTTTTTCCACCCATGTGCGGAATAAATTTTACGTGAGCTGAGGCATGTGCGGGTGTGAACCACCAATACACACACATGCTGCCAGAGGGGGGTGTTCTGCAGCTGGGAGGCATTTGAACCTCTCTTGGGTGGCCGCCCAACTGCTTAGCTTACAGGGAGCACTGTTGGCCAGGCCTCGCTGTCAGTGTGCTGCCTTGGGCCCAGCAAACTCTTTGGCCAGACCTGAGAAAGCCACCCTGGCACGGGCAGGCCTGGGCTAGTGGAGAGATCCTCCCCATGCCACCAGCCTTGAGAGCGATGCCTGCCGAGCTGGGAGCTTCCCAACAGCCAGTGCTGCTGGAGGGACTCCGCTGGGATTGCAGGAGTCAGGGGCTCCCACCCAGCCAACGCTCATCACATGGCAGTGGGCGTGGGGTGAGGAAACTGAGTACCAACATCCCCACTTGCTTACACGAGAGCGGCTTCCGCCATGCCAGCGAGTGCAGCAGTGCGGTTCCCATGTATGTCGCGATGGGGATGTATTAACCACTCAGGCAGGAGAGCAGCTGACTCCCCAGCAGGCACAGGGAAAGTGGAGTCTCTGGCACCATTAGGAGAGTGAGGCCAAAGCCTTTTCCAGCTCCTTTGAGCTGACGTACAAGTACTGACAGAGAATGCCCCACTGCAGAGTGCCAGAGGCCTTGGCTGTCCGAGGGAGGGGAAAGGAGCCCCCAGGAGGGAGCACAGGCAACTCAACCATAGGCACCTGTTATCTGAATGAGACAATGGTCATATTGCTGGGGGCGTCATTTCCTACTCAGCCATGTATGCCGGGAGACTGTCTCCTTCCCTCCCATGCCAGCATCAGTACCCCGCAACTGCTCCGGGGCTCTTAGGGTAGATCTGCACTACAGAGTTATTCCAGAATTGCTTATTCCGGAGTTATTATTCCAAAGTAAACTGTTCTGGAATGACACCTCCGCACTCCAGGGAAGCCCCAAAATAAGCAAAACTTATGCCGAAATAGTAACAGAGAGGAAGCCGTTCTAGTCTATACACTATCGAAACAAAAAGCAGTCAAGTAGCACTTTATGCCGAAATAGTGTGTCTACACACATAGAGCCTATTTCGGATTAGAGCCCCACTGCTTCCAGGGGCTGTAACCTGTAATGCTATGTCTGCACAGCAGAATTATTTTGGAATAAGCTTGTTCCAGAACAGCTTATTTTGAACTAGCTCCTATTCCCTATCTACACAGTCCCTATTCCAAAATATCTATAGCATTTTTTCACATCAGTAGATCTCAAAGTACAATACAAAAAGGTGTTCCCATTTTACAGACAGGAAGACTGAGGGACAGAGACAGGCAATGACTTGCCCACAATGGGCCAGGGGCAGGAACAGGGAATCCAAGTCTCTGGAGTCAAAGTCCATTGCTGCTTTCTGAGTCACACTGCCTCTCATGACAGCCTACAACGCACATGCTTCTTGGAGGTGGTGAACATGGTTGCTTATGAGAATCCAATTACTGGTAGCTTCCACCAAAGAAAACCCAGTTCTGAGCCCCTACAGATGTATTGGGACTGCCCTCCAAAGTGGAGAGGAGAAAGGCCAGTTGAAAGTTCCACGACTTTTCAGCCATCAAAAAAGACAGAGAGGTTATAGTGCTAACCGTATTAAATCCAAGCAAGGAAGGGAATGTATCTAAATGAAGGGGTCTGAAACATGGTCCAATCTGCATGCTTATTTTATTGCAAGTTCCAAATTCCCCTCTGAGCTCAAGTCATTTCAAACATGCATTAAGAAGAAATATTTGAAAGCTAAAGTGTATTAAACAAGCACTTTATCCTCATCAGCAGAGAGGTTATGGACCTGCGCTGGTCTCCTTCCAACAACCTTGTGCATAGGCGAGCAGGAGGCAATCTTCTGTTTTCCAAAAGCCATTAAAAACATGTTTGAGTGAAGTGACTGCTGATGAAAATGGGGGACTGACTTTACGCACCAGATCAGCATGGAAGGAATGGGTCAGCAATGGCACAAGAGACAGGATAATGGGATGCCCAGTCTTTTCTGGCAGAGACAGCTAGGAATTACGGAGGGGAGTGGGGGCGCTGCCCATCTTTCCTGTTGGTCGTGGACCTCTGTGCAAATATAGGCACTCTGGCTACGACTGCTGGGGCAAAGCGCTACACGCTCAAAAATCAGAAGTCAGGCCCCAGTTGTGAGGTTATTTTTAAAGCTCTCGTGTCTTTTAAAGGCAATTTAACCTCCCTGGAAACTCGATAGCGGATTTGAAAGCAGCCATTCTTCTGCAAGGTCACAGAAGGAGACACGTCTGGACTGGAATTCATCTGCAAGTTGGACCCATTTAACCTGGGGTTTAACAGAGGGCTCAGTTCTCTTACACATTATGCGGGCCATTTCCCCACTTTCGATATTGGCAGGAATGGCACACATCCCACTTCACTTCATTGACTTCTTCCACTGATCCTACTAATGACAGGGGCCTCCCCCACTCCGGCCACCTTTTTGTTCTCCTCCTCCTTCCTTCCCTGCTCCCTGGTATATAAACCCTGGATTCTCATTCTCTGCTTCAATCTGATGAAGTGGCTCCTACCCATGAAAGTTCCTTACCTAATACATAAATGTGTCTGACGTGCCACAGGACTGCTTGTTTGTCATGAAGCTACCAACTAACACCACGACCCCTCTGTGACTATAACATTTGAGTTTACTTGCTTCCCTTTTGAGCCTTCCAGAGTCACATCACCAGGCTTTTTCAGCTGCAATAGGCAGAAACTCTCTTTTAACAAAATTAACTGGGAGAATCTCCCTGAGCCACAAGACTCCTAGAGCTGGGGCTTGAGGAAAGCATGGCAGAGAGTTTGCCTTGAGGAAAGCATGGCAGGGCTCGGGAGGGTGGGAAAGCCTGTGCTCACAGCAGAAAGGGAAACACCAGCAAGGGATCCTGGGGCTGGCTCTTGGCTACTGGTGCAGGGAAATGAACAGTGGGAGGGGAGCATGGAGAAATGGATGACAGGAGAGATCTGAACAGCCAGCGTGCTGCTCCTCTGAGTTTCTCTTGGCTGTGCTGCCCTTCCCAGGGCAGACAACCAAGTGGACACAATGGCCCTGTCCAGCTTTCTCATTGTTTGTAACCAAAGTGCGGGCCCCCATCACCTCTGCAAAGGTAACTGGGTCCAGCTTCCTTTCAAACAAACAGGAGGAAAAACACATCGAACTTTTCCCATTTTTCTTAGGGTGCTTCCCAGCCTCCCACCAAGCTGCCCCACCTATAGCCTGGTACCCCCACCCCCACTCCCGGCTTCACCTTCCAACCAACACACGAATGCCCCAGTTTCTCCCAGTCATTCTTAGCCACCTGCATCCACCGCGATGCCCCCGCTTCCCACTCCCCTTTTGTTCAGAGCCACACCCCAACAAGCAAGAGATTCACTCACTAGCTGCAAGGTCCGGGACTGGCCCAGTCCGAGGCTGCACCCAGGACCGGTAGCAGGAGGCAGGGCCGAAGGAGCCGCTGTGGTCCTGGCATCTAGCACCTGTAATTTTAGGAGCCAGGGTTAGCTGGGCGCTGACGGCGTTTGCTATTGTGTACAGGCTGGAGCCGCTCCACGGATCAGGTAACTGCCCTGGGAAAAGTGGAGAGAGAGGAAATGAAAGAGGAGCTCCGGCGGGAGGGGGAGCGGGGGTGGCGGCTCAAGCACAAGGTGGCAAAGGCGGGGCTGGGGTGCTCCACAGGCCCTTTTTAGGACCAGGCAAACCACAGAGGAAACAGGGGATCAATAATTGAGAGCGTGAGGGGCTCAGCTTTCACAGCGCGGCTGTCTGGAGCTCTAGCTCGCCAGAGGAGGGCTCATCTCAGGGCACAGACCCCACTTTGAAAGCCAATTTAGAATTGTGTGGCCACCGTGAGGATAGAGTCCCAATCCCCCTGCTCAACAAGCACAAGCCCCAAACACCTACACTATAGGAGAATCTCCCTCAGCTATATAGGTCATGTGACACACAACTGAGCAATTCCAATTACCTCCAACAGAGGGTGGTGGTGAAATACTTACCAGAAAGTTCATTGCAAAACTTAGCTCTTTTTACAGTGGCTGTAATCTGAGGGTCTCTGAGTATTTTCGGGGCATTAATTAATTAAGACTCACAACAAACCCTGATAAAGAGATTACTCCCACCACTACAACCACTGAAATGCAGCCACCACTGTGGCAGAGCATAAAGAAGAAAGCACTAAGAGATCTAGAATAATTGCAAACCAGAGGGTCCCATCCAGACACCCTGACAGGACCCTCCTATCATTCAGAATGAGAGAAGGGTACTTTGGTTTCAACCTGAAGTGAGCTGGACAGCTGGCTAGGGATACCTAGGGATAAGAGTAGGGGGAGGATAAGTTGGGGGAGTTGTGGTGTCCTCCACAAACTACCCTATGAATTGACCTATTCTCCATGAGTTTATCTAGACCGTACCCAATATTATAAGCTCATTGGAGAAGGGCTCTTGTTAAGTGTCCAGTACCTAGAACAGTAGGGTCCTGATCTCTGCACTGTGGGCCTCTAGATCAGGGTTTCTCAACTGGGGTAGATGTACCCATGGGGATACACTGAGCTCTTCCACAAGGTACATCAATTAATTTAGATATTTGCCTCGTTTTACAACAGGCTACATTAAAAAACACTGGTAAAGTCAGTACCCTCTAAAAGTTCATTCAGACAATGACTTGTTTCTACTGTTTCCTATGCCTCACGCTAAAATGTGAGTCCAGTATTTCTATTCCAATTCATTTACTTGGTAATAAGCTGGTGGAAAGTCAGCAAGTTTTCAGGCATTGTCTTCTGCAATAATTCTGGATGATTCTGTAAGGAAGTCATTTTTAAGTGACATGTAACTTGGTGGGATGCAAAACAAATCTGACTCCTAAAGGGTACAGTCATCTGGACAGGTTGAATGGCCCTTGATTCAAGGTCTCAGGTTACCGTAGGACCCTGTTTCTCAATGTGAGGTACACACGCCCTGGGGTTGGCAAAAGAAGTCTGGAGGTACTTGATTTCTCTTTTATTTTTTTTGTTTTTGTTTTGCTAAAGGGTGCATCATGAAAAAGGTTGAGAAACTCTGCCCTAGAGGCTATAGTACTACACATCATTAACGTGTATCACCTCTCCAGAGAGGAATCCATCACTTGTGAAAGGGCTTTGGGGGCCTCCCTGGAGCTACTAGTCTTTCTCCCCAACACAGAGCTCACCCCTCCCACAGGCACATTTCGGCTTCGCAGCCATTTCTTCTCAAACATTCGTGCTGCAAGACCTTCGAGCTGCAGCAGCGCCCGCTTGTCTTTTTATATAGCTTCACACATGGACATCCCACACACATCTGTCCCCCTGTGCACGCGCTTACCCACAAGCACAGACCCTCCTTCCCATTGCCCTGTACACGCAGGCACATTGCCAGTTACACAATGCACCCAGTTCTACCTCATCCCCCACATTCATGCATACATCTCGCTGCATATGTAACTGCCCACAGGCGGGCTCAAACCTGGGACCGCTGGAGCTTAGTGCAGGTGTCTCTATTCAGGCTGAGCTGAAAGCCGGCTGGCTCTCAGGTTAGGATGTAAAGAACACTTTTTCTGTCTCTCTGAAGTGGTTTAGGTGCCTCTACATGGGACAGTGAACCACACATAGGTGTGTGGGTTACACATGCATTGCCTGAGGATATTTGCATATTTGTCTAACTGTGCACACACACACGCACTCCTGAAATCCAACTGGCTCTTTACGTAAGGAAAGTTTATCGTTTTACGCTCTTCCATCCTCTAACCACGGGGAGAACGCTCAGCGTGAAAGAACTAAGGCAGGGGTCGGCAACCCCCAGCACAGATGCCAAGAGCAGCACGCGAGTTGATTTTCATCAGCATGTGAGGCCGGAGCTCAGCCCTGCCCGTGCCCCCCCATGCAGCTGGGAGCTTGCTGTGGGTTCACCAAAGACCATATAATGCTTCCAATCCCCACCTACAAGGTAAAGCTCTGTCTCTTTGTTTGTTTATGAATGAAGTTGTTGTAGGAAGGACTATCAGTGACTTTAAAAAGTATCACCAGCACGCAGACCATACACAGAGGTCAAAAGGTCACATTTCGGCCCCCCCCCCGCCTGGGAAAGGTTGCTGACCCCGGAACTAAGGGACGTACATTCATTGACTTCAGCCAGGGCATTTGCTCTGGTGGAGTCAAAGCACTGTGATACGCCAGGCCCCAGCGCAACTGCCCCTTTTACCCCCCTTGTTGGTGGGCCTGGTGCAAGCAGTTCCCCGCACAGAGTATGGCAGGATCCGGCCTACAATTGTTGGTGTTCCAATACCACCTCCAGTCAGCAACGATCCCTCGCATTTTTGTCCATCTGTGTGTGGAATAAATTTTGTTATGAGTGACCTGGGATGTGTGGATGTGAACCACTGGTAGAAACACACTGCCAGCTGTGGGCATGCTACTAATCAGCTGGGCGGCATCCCAGTCTCTCCTAGGCGACCTTCTGAGCTCTCAGCCTACCGGAAGCACAGCTTGTCAGACAGGTTCTCAACTGGCTTCAGCTGGACTAGCATCAGCTCCTGATGGGTGATGGTCTGATTAGCCTCCAGGCTACAGATGGGGAAACTGAGGCACAGACCAGGCAAAGCGGTCACAAGAATACAGGTAAAGCTGGGAATAGCATGAAGACACCCCCAACCATCTGCTTTCCCCTCAAGAAAGCCCTTCCTACCACACAGAGTGCAGGGGAGGGGAGAATTACAGGTACATCTCTGCTACAGAAACTGAGCTGGAGCTATAATATAAAATGGAAACCACTGCAAACCCTGAGGAGACTACGCTGCCCACGCCATACACAGACGAGCAAGGGTGGACATGGCAGCATATTCCCCCAGTGATTGGGGAAGGCTTAACAACCATTCAATAATACATGTATTGGCAGATGTGGATAGCCTGGGCTATCACGTTCAGATAGATGGTACAGGCTCACAAAGGGACCGCTTGCCTTCACGCTGTCCCTTCCCATCTGGAACAGCCCGGGAAGCTGACAGTCCATCTCCAAGCCTGTCCACGCCTGATTTCTACCGGGAGCAGTGGAGCTGGCAGGCTCACGTGTTACACTGCAAGCTCTGAAAGAACGTCCCTCAACCCCTGCCATGGCTCTCTAGGAGGCTGTTGGGCAACACGAATTGAGCTGTACAGAGGAGGGAGAATGACAGAAACAACTCCCTCGGCCCCTGGGGCTGGTGGAAGTGCTGCACACACATTCACACTTCCAGTTACACAATACACCCAGTTCCACACACACACACACACACACATTCATGCATACATCTCACTGCATATGTTCCCCAGGGACACTTGCACATTTGTCTACCACAGTGCGCACACACACTCACACACACACACACACACAGAGAGAAAAACCCAGATCTTTAGGTCGGGAAGGGGTGTCGTGGAGTGTGGGTCCCCAGACCTGGCACCCCAGCCTCAGTCAGATGGGACCCTCATTCAGCACGGAGAACAGGAAGTTTATGCGTTGAGGGGGACACTGCATGGAACAGACTTGGCAGCACAAGAAATAGAAGCCGTCAGTACCATCCGACCTGGGGAGCAGGGCCCAGAGGCACTTACGCAGGCAAACAAGAGCTGCACAGGGACAGCAGAGGAAGCCGAGGGATAGCGGGCCCGGTGTTTTTGGCTGCAGTTACAAATCTGGGGTAGTGAGCTGATTACAGGACCCCCTTGTTGGCTTGCTCCCTTGCCAGTATAGTACTCAGTAGCAGTCAGTACCATTCATCCCGGGAAGACATGGAGGGGCCCAGGGCCTCCTCCTGCGTCCCCAACCAGCCAAGACCAACTGCTGCAGAGTGGTGATGGCAAGAACTCCTTTGTAGCTTTGCACCCATCTTGTACATGTTTCAGTCCATAGCTCTTGTCATGTCCCACTGCAACACCAAGACAATGCAAGTGTAAGACCATGAGTCATCCCCACCCGCCCACAACTCAGTATGACCAGGAGCCATCAGCTAATAGCAGATGGGACTTTGATCTTCTCTTGATGGGGCCTCTTTCTCTTTCTTGGGTGGGTTCTTTTGCAGGGCTCAGCTCCTATTATTCTCTGGCCACCAAGGTGCTGCTGGCAGCTGGATGTCCAGACAGGCTGGCGTTAGCGACTGATTCCATAGCACACACACCCACATTCGCACTTTCCTCACTCATGCAAAGGACAGCTCACTTCAGAGAAAGCAATTTCTTTTACAAAGGAACAGCCAGGATTTCTTATTGCCTTCTGCTCTCTATAAACAACTTCTTACTAACTTGTAATACTTATTATAGACCTAGCAGCTGCTACAAAACAAAGCTTAAAGAAAGTTACAGGACTTATGTTTGCATTGAATGTGGCCCGTTGCTCAGCCTGGCAAGAGTGTAACCACTGAAGTCAACCAGGCAGGCTGAAGCCTCCCAGTCTTTGCTCATCTTGCTTCCACCTCCAGCTTGGCCAACACAGCTGATGAGCTACGAAGGGACTGGGAGCCCACAGCCAGGCCTGGTCTGTGCTCTCCAGGCATGAGCAAGGCAGGGACAGCTTATCATCTGGAAAATACAACCCACCTGTCACAGAGTATGGGGGGCAGTTCCCAGGCCCTGAACCCCATCTGCAGTCAGACATGTCTCTCATTCGGCAGGGAGAACAGGTTTATTAAACAGGGACACAGTGTAGAACAGACTTGTCAGTGCAGAAACCAGAAGGCGTCAGTATCATCCCATTTGGTGACAGGGGCCCAAAAGGGGTCCCTCAGCTGGGGCCCTGGGCCTCCTTCCTTCCTTCCTCTCCAGCCAAACAAAACGGCCCCATTCAAGTGGCCAGTTCCAATTCAAACCAGCCAGGCACCTCCCCCGTCCTTTGTCCTGTTTCCCAGGGAAGAAAGGCGTCACCTGGCTGCCTAGGTTACAAAGGCCATGGAGGGCCATTGCCTACGAAGTCATCACACCAAAACTCCCATCACCAGCTAGGCATTGATGCTGTGCTTAGGGAAACTGAGGCACACACCTCAGGTTGCTCCAGGAGAGTAGGAAACACAGGCAACCTAACCGGGGGAAAAAACCTTCACATGCCCCACTTGGTCACACCAGCTAAGTGGGGCAGGCTTTGGGCAGCTCATTATCTTCCTCCTGTCCCGCCTTTGCACGCCATGCAAAGAATTGCTCCCACATTCCCAGGCTGGACTCAGCCCATTCCCTGCTCTACGATAAGCTCGTCCCTCGTGCCACCTCCTTGCACAGGGCCTTCTCTCTGCGGTTCCCGCCAGGCCATTAGGAGAACCAGGGCGTTTCAGTTCTGCCTCCACCTTGTTCCCGCACTCCCCCTTCCCAACCGTGCTGTCCCAGTGGCCGTCCTACATGCAGCAAGGAAAGTCGGTGGCTTCCCAGGCCTGTCTGTCTTCTAGTCATTTTAAGAGGATTTAGAGCAAGTAGCTTTGCTGATTGCAGAGATGGGCGAAATTGCCCTCCAGTTGGGCCCTACATCCTCCCAGGACTGCCCAGCCATGCCGGCCTTTGGCCAGCAGAACGTCTTAAGAATGGTAAGTCAGCTGAGCTGCCCTAGATTTTGCTACTTCCCCCATAATCTGAACTCTTATTAAAACCAGCCCTCCCTCCCCCGTACAAACTTCGAGCTCATGCACCACCACCATCTGCTCTGTCCAGAAACACAGCGGTGGAAAGCAGTGGAGCAGCTCCCTTGTATCCCGCATACAAGGAATAGGGGAAGCCTCTTGCAACAGGCTAGTCAGCTGCCGGCAGTGTACGTCCACACGGCAAATAAAAACCTGGGGCTGGCCCAGGCCAGCTGAGGGAGGCCAGCGGGCACCTGATTCCAGTGCAGATGCAACTGGGCGTTTGGTGGGTTGTCACACACACACACGTGCACACACACTTTGTTGGCAAGGGCAATGCACAACTACCACACCCAACTCCAGAAGCTTCTGAGTGTGGAGTGCTAAATCTGTCCAGCAACAGTGACTCAAACACAGTTCACAGCTGCTCCCCACCAGGGGTCTCTTAAAAAGGTATCTCCCTGTTAGGTATATGGGTTACCCCAGTGGTTCCCAACCTCTGGGGGTCCACGAGGGTATTGCGGGGGGGGGGTCTGTGAAAAAAATAAACAATAAATAAAATGATCACAGAAAATAAGTTTTAAATAAATTGCAAAGTTTCAAGCAATTATTATTTTTTGGATTAAATATCTTCCAATAATGTTATTAATTGCTTTCTGAAAATCTATTCTGTAGGTTCCTTTTTCATTCAGTGGTGTGTGCACAGCAGCTAGAATTGGCTTTGACAGGGGTCCACAAACAGTTTGGGGGGGTGATGGGGCCAGCAAACAGTCTGGGGGCAGTTGGGGTCTGTGAAGAGTATGGGGGGGTTCATGAATAGTACGAGGGCGATTGGGGGTCTGTGAACAGTTGGAGGGGGTGGTGGGGGCGCACTAGCAAACAGCTTGGGAACCGCTGGGTTACGCTAACGTACCTTTGACCCTGGCAGTTCTAGCGTGGGAGGAAGTCTGGTGGTGAGAGGGAGGGGGGGAAGATGAGACTCATGTGCCACAGAGCAGCTCATGTGAACAATACTTTGGAGCTGGAAGGGTCTCAAAGGAGAGAGTTCCAGGGCTGTATCTGCAGCCAGAGGAACCGGAAGTCTGGACTAGATGGGATGCACAATACACCACCTTCCCGAGCGTTTTATGCCAGGAGGGCGTAACAGGAGGGGTTGTGGCTGGGCCCACCAGAGAACTGGAACCTGAGTTTAGCTTGCCAGCAACCACCGCATCCTGGGTGTGTGGAAACAATGGTCTGGAAACAATAGCCCTACCACTAGCTAGTCTCCAAACTCCCCAAGTGCTTTAGCAAACCGGAATTAAGGCCCCTACTGCCTAGCAGAGACTGCTATCACCCACCTTTTGCATATGGGGAAACCAAGGCACAGGGAGGTGCAGTGACTTTGCCTCAGGTCCCACAAGGAGTCAAGAGCGAAGCAGGAATAAAATCCAGGAAGCCCTTGTTCTAGTTCCCCTCGTTAACCACTAGGCAGCAATGCTTTGCCACCAGGGAAGTCACATGGAGAATGATCCCCTTTCATTTCTCTGCCAGGAGGCAGCTCCTTCCTCGGCACTAATACTTCCCTGGCTGCTTGTGTGCTACAGTGAACAAAGCTTTTGGGCTTCCTTGCACTGGCCTCACTCCCTTGAGAGAGGCAGGCTGGTGGGATTTTACGAGGACAGATGGGCGGGGGAGGCTGGTTGGACCTAAATGTGTCCTTTTGTGGGGGAATTTGCAAGGCCCCAGTGAGTGCAGAGGGGGCTGGTTGAGCAGCAATTTCTCCCGCTGTGTTTTCTCGAGCTGCCACAGCCTCTCTGGAAAGGGCGAGAAAATTGCACCTTTAAAACAGAAGCGGGTTGAGCTCCAGCCTATGACACAGATTTCTCTGGAGCTCCATGTCAGGGGGCTGGAGCTGCTGCAGATGGTAGGAACAGACAGATAAGGGGTCACAGATCCATGCGGCAGGAGCTGGTCTGGTCTGAGCAGGAGAGGTCACTAACAACAACAGCCCCTCTCTTGGATCTAGTGCTCTCTCTTAGGAGACCCCCAAAGCATTTAACAACAGACATGAGGCTCATTAAAGGGACGATGGTTTTAAATGCGGGAGAAACATCACTTATATATCATCTGGGCTGCTCTGTCCACAAGAGCTAAGAGCCTCCTTTCACAGAGATAAGACCAACATTCAAGGTACATCCCACGGCCCTGGGAATAGCCCAGTGCTTTAACACACAGAGCTGCTAGCCTTGTAGCTCAGGTGCTGTACTGAGAGTTTGAAGATGGGGGCACCAGTCTCAGCTCTGCTACAGATTCCTTGGATGACTTTGGTAATGTTGCTGACACTTCTCTCCCACCTTGATCGATTGGTCCTTCAGCCCTTTTATATGTTGCGCTGATCACGTCTTCCATCCTCCTTGTACCCTGGCCTTCTTTCGCCACGTGCAGCTGTGTCTTTTCACAGTAAAACTTGCTCATCTCTCTGGAGGCTGGCTGACTGGTCCTTGCAGTTCCTGTGGGTACCGCTCGGCAAAAGCTGCAGTTCATGGATTGTCAGTGAACCTTGCTCTGTGCCCAGCCCATCATGTTTTAGTGCTTCTGTTCTCATCAATGACGTCCTGCTCTGATGTCTGATCACTTCACTGGGGAATCGGTCAGTGATTAAAATCCCCAGAATTCTTCTTTCCATCGCCCTGTCCATGACAAACGGTGGTAGCTCCTGTCTTCGTCAGCGCCCCTCTTTCGCTGCTGTGCAACATTGCCGGCTGTGCTGTTGAGATGAAAAGGCTGGAGCAGCGTGTTGCTGTCTTGATTTTTCCTGAGAGGACATCCTTGATAGAACTGAACGTGCACCACTCTGCTTTTTCTTTGCAAGCATCCATCTTCCTGACCATGGTGCATGTTCATTTCTCAGCCCCACCAGACCTATTGCTCAGCTTCTTCCGTTCATTCTGCCTTGATTGTTATTTGGGCTCTTGGCCAAATATCAGAGTGGGGCATGAAACGCATGAGGCTGTCTGTCCCATTTTGGGGGAGGGGGAGCTGGGCTGGGCTCGGCCATATGGAAGTGAATGAGCCTGCTTCAGCAGGACTTGGAGAGCTGTATCTTTCAGTTCAAGCAGCAGAGGCAAATGCTTAAAATCAAGAAATCCTGGGTGTGATCCCTGCTTCTGACAGCCCGTCCAAGGGTCTGGTGTTCTGCACAGCAGCACCTATGGACTGGCCAAACAGCCTGAACTCTGTGCTCTTGTTCCCAGGAACTTGGGTGCCCTCTCAGGCTGTCACCGAACACAAGCCACATGCTGGAACTCGTTGGGGATCAGCAGGGCGCACACTGGACAAGCCTGCGAAGATTCATGTAGCGCTGTTCATTTCCACAGCCAGCGCTAAGCTTTACCTCCTGCCTAGGGCTGGCATGGAGTGGGGGTCCCCAGGCAGAGGTGGGTTTCGTTCCACAGGGAGAACAGATTTATTAGACAACAGGGACACAGCATAGAACAGACTTGTCAGCACAGAAACCTGAAGCCATCCATACCATTCACCATGGGGATAGGGACCCAGAGGGGTCCCTGAGCCAGGGCCCTGGCCCTCCTTCCTCCCTCTTCAGCCAGATGAGACTGCCCCACACACCAGCCCAGTTCCAACTCAAACCAGCTAGGCCCCTCCTCCCGCCTTTGTCCTGTTTCCAGGGGAAGAAAGGTGTCACCTGGTTGCCTGGGTTACAAAGAGCAAGCAGGGCCATTGCCTACCTATGAGAAACCATCACACCAAAACTCTCATCACCACTATGCACTGATGCGGTGCCTAGGAAAACTGAGGCACCCACCTTGGGTTACTGCAGGAAAGTAGGAAACACATGCAGCTTAACCAGGGGAATAAAATCCTCCCACAGCCCACTTTGTCATAGGGCCACCAGCCTTCCTGGGTGGGAACTATGAATCAGCAGGAAGCATTACAGGAATCTAGCCTTTCTTAGCAGAGGGCTGTCAGACTTGGCAGCGGGGGTGGGGGTCGTATTCTGCACACAAGTTGGGGTTCCTTGCACTCAAGAGGGAGATTCCAGCTAACTACATTTCTGGATTACCTCTGTGGGGCGAGATTCCAAGTCAGTGCAGATGACAACCTGCTCCCCTATGTGTCATGCCCCACTCTGTGCTTTATGAAAATTGGTTTATGAATATGCATAACTTGAAGATGCTTTACGCAAAGCTGCTCACGTAACACACCAATTTTAAAGTGACAATCTGCTGAATCTGTATATCCTATTTTTGTGCCTGTATCATTCTTGTACGTGACGTTAGACATATGAAGTGTGAATCTGGTTTTCATTCTAAATGGGCTAACAAAGGCCATTAGTGATACTTCGGGAACTTAAGGGCTGAGTGCTCAAAACAAAGACCAGTGAATGGTTTTATTTTTCCTGTAAGCCCAAAATGGGGTTAGTCCTAGAAAGACATGTGACCATGCCACCTGGTACTGGAATCCACCTTGAATCTTGTATGGAGATGTGGAAACTGAAGAAAAGATTCTCATCCTGGGGGTGTAAGGAATGGAAAGCAATTGAGTCTTTGTCTGCAACTAGCCTTTGAAAAGACTTCACCCACCCTAAGAGGATACACAAGAAGAAACCTGAAAACAAAGGACCCTAAAGAACTCTGCAAAAAGCTGTAGGCCCAGGCCAGAGTTAAGATCAACTCTGACTTAAAGCATTTTACCTGAGTTAAGAACAACTGTTTTGGTTAAGAATTTGCATATAACATACTTCCTAGTGTATTAAAACGAGCTGGTGTATTTTGTTTTTTTTAACGTGATAACTTACTTTGATCTGTCTGTTTTCATTTGCAGTCACTGAAATTCTACTTTTTATCCTCTTGTTTATGACCAAGCCCAGTGTAAATAATTGTTACCCTGGGGGTGTGGGCAGGGGAGCAAACACTGCGCATCTCTCTCTTGCATTGATAAAGGGGGCGAAGCTCTTTACGAGCTTTCGCTATGTGAAGCTTTTATGCAGAGTAAGATGGATTTATTTGGGGTTTTGGTTCTGTTTGGGGACTGAGTTCAAGGTATTGTAGCTGAGCTCTCCCCGAGTTGAGCTGGTTCAGTGTCTGAATGGCTCCATCGGGGGGCAGTAACCCCACCTCTGTGCCTTGGCTGGGGTGGGAACCAGAACTTCAGGCCTAGGACGACAGCGTAGTGGGGAGCCCCAGAGGACAGAAAAGTGGGCTTCGGTGACCTGATCAGTGCACCAGGGGACAAGCCCAAAGGGATTTCTGTATTACAGCCCATCACACTATGTGCTTACTACACCACATCTAGCTGCAACCGGCCAGAAGTGGCTGTCTGCCTGAGTATGCATGGCTTTAGCCTGAAGTCATGTGGTGGAGGTACAAACACTGAAGCTAATGCTCCATCAAGCAGACGAACGATCTCCTGAGCTGCCTGGAGAGGGTCACTGGACTGAGGCCTCCACGCCTGAAGCCAGGGCCATGTGCTGGGGTGGGGAGCTGAAGGAACAGCCGGCAGACACCTCAGCTGTGTGCCCACGTCTGCACCGCTAGTTCGCTGGTAGTGTCTCTGCACAGTGGAGGGGGTCTGACTCAAGCTGCTCGGAGAGCAGAGCCAGCACTGAAAGGCCAGATTGCAGCAGGGAAGCCTCCTGGCTCAGCTGTGGAGTCCATGTGTCTTGATGGACCTTTACTGAGCCAAGTGTGTTGCTGGTTCTTATAAAGGAACAGCCTATCTTGTTGGCTCACCACCTGCAGCCAATGTTCCCTCTAATCTTCTTTCATCCATGTGTGGAATAAATTGTCATGTGCACCATGTGCTAATCTGCACCACCAATAGAAACAAAACCCAGCTGGGGGCAGAGTGGGGTTGCTCTGCTAATTACCAGGGCAGCACTGGAATCTCTGTTGAGCAGCTGCACAAGTGCACACTGCTCAGGAGACTCACCCCCACACTGGTCCTTAGCAGTGGGATCAAACCTGCGACCCCAGGATCTCACCGCCTGAGCTTCAACTGCTTGAGCTGAAAGAAACACGTCTACTAGCCAAATCTGCAGTCACTCAGCACAGGATCAGAGAACACTAGGACTGGAAGGGACCGCGAGAGGTCTTCGAGTCCAGTCCCCTGAACTCGCAGCAGGACCAAGAACCGTCTAGACCATCCCTGAGAGAGGTCTGTCTAACCTGCCCTTACATATCTCCAGCGATGGAGGTTTCACAACCTCCCCAGGCAATTTATTCCAGTGCTTAACCTCCCAGTTTGGAAGCTTTTCCCAATGTCCAATCAAAACCCCCCTTGCTGCAGTTTAAGCCATTTGCTCCTTGTCCTATCCTCAGAGGTCAAGGAGAACAATTTTTCTCCCTCCTCCTTGTAACACTCTTTAGGTACTTGAAAACTGCTCACAGCACTCCTGTTAATGCATCCCAGAATCACTTTTGCTTTTTTTTGCAACAGCTTCACCTTGACTCATATTTAGCTGGCAGTCCACTACGACCCAGCGTCACCAGCGGTAGGGGCAGGACAGAACATCAAACCAAGCAGGTTACAGATGCTTGACTGCCTCTCTGGCTAATAGGTGGCTGAAGTGTGTTTCTGAACGGCTATGCTTTGCCCAGGTCTGTGTCTAATCAACCTGAGGCAGTCAAGCATCCAAGCAGTCAGATGGGTGGGCAGAGCAAAGTGGGGAAGACCACCAGCCTCTGGAATATGAGAAACCATTCCTCAAAACAAATACTGAGGCCCCAAAAAAGGCTGCGCTTCCTCCCGCCAGATTATCAGCAAGCAGCCCAGGGAGCCGACATTCAGAAACAAAACAATCATTAGGCTACAAACTGCTGAAGAGAGAAACCTGTCGTGTTGATCCATGATTAAATATTCACCGAGTAAATCAGAGGTGCTGTCTAACGAGCTGCAGACTGAGTGATCAGAGCCGGGGAAATGAAAGCTGTCAGCAGACAGACAGACAGCTACAGGAGACAGACGGCACCTGCTCCTCCAATGAAGCCGTCATCGGCTGAGCTGGGCCGGGGGATGTACCTGGACAGAGGGTAGCCCCGAGGGGAAAGAGTCGTCGGAATCCAGAGGACTTGGTAAGCGAAGGGAAAAGCTTGGACTGAAAAAAGCGGGGTGGCCTAATGCAGGGATGGACGCTAGTGGCCCGTGGGCTGGATGTGGTTGGCCAGGGATAGCCGCTTTATTTACCTGAGTATCCGCAGGTGTGGCCATTCACAGCTTCCCATGGCCACAGCTCACCATTCTCAGCCTTGGAGAGCTGCAAAAAGGGTTGGCCAGGCCCATGCAACGTCCTGTAGCTCCCATTGGTTGGGAGCAGCAAACGGTGGCCAATATAAGAACATAAAAACAGACAGACAGGGTCAGACCAAATGTCCATTTAGCCCAGGGTCCTGTGTTCCAGCAGTGAGCAACACCAGGTGCCCCAGAGGGAGGGGACAGAACAGGGAATCATGGAATGATCCCTCCCCTGTCGCTCATTCCCAGCCTCTGACAAACCCAGGCCAGGGACACCTCCCTGCCCAGCCTGGCTAACAGCCACTGATGGACCTGTGCTGCAGGCATTTATCCAGCTCTCTTCTGAACCCTGTTAAAGTCCTGCCCTTCCCAACCCTCTCCGGCGAGGAGTTCCACAGGCTGACTGGGCGCCGTGTGAAGAAAATCTTCCTTTATTAGTTTTTATACCTGCTGCCCCTTAATTTCACTGGGTGACCCCAGTTCTTGTGTCATGGAACAAGTAAATTACTTCTCCTTACTCACTTTCCCCACAGCAGTCATGCTTTTATAGACCTCTGTCGTCTTTCCCTTAGTCTCCTCTTTTCCAGGCTGGAAAGTCTCAGTCTTTTAATCAAGGAGTGCAGTGTGCGCTCAGCTTACAGGGCGCACTGATCCAGAACGATGGAGAGAGAGTCTGTAAGACCCTGGGGCCGACTCCCCACTCTGTGTATTAAATAATGCACCTGCTGGCAGCAGGACTTCTGTCTCTTTTCTGCATCGTGCCTCCAACTCAAATCAGCTCACCATCAGCCTCGGGATAACCAGTTACTGTCTCCTGCAGGATTGGAATTAACCTGCCCTGTGCAGGTCTCAGCCCCCATTGAGCTGCTTGTCTGTCCTTTAACTAGAGGGCTGCAGGCCCTTGCAGGGAGAACCCAAGCTGGGCCAGCTGTGGAAGGGCACTAGCAGTAGCCTGCGGGGGCTGTGGGCCTTTCTGCCTTGCATAACGGTTCTCTGTGTGGTTTGCACTTCGTCTGGCGGTGCCCTTCTTTTCTGTCCACTCTGCTGAACTTTGCCCATGTTGTTGGTGCCTTTGCAATGGGTGAGCACTCAGAAAGCTGACCCATCCTCCTGGAGATAAAGCCAGGAAAGGGCCAGTCCATGCTGGGAGTGGCACAGCCCCTGCTCTCAACAGACAACTGAGGCAGAGAGCAGGGGTGTGACTTACACAAAGGCTCCCAGCAGACCCGGAGGGAGCCTGACTAGCAGGCCCACTGTGTCTGACTTTGAGGCTGTCTCTAAAGCAGCCAGGGGTATTTCTGTCACTGGGGAGCTGGAATGCACAGTCTGTGCAGGATGAAGTGTCTCTGGAAAGAAAGTCTTGTCCCAGACAGGTGGGCTCTGTAGTTCCCTGGAAGCTGTGTGCTTGGGCCGCCGCCCAGGAGAGCTTCGAATGCTGCCTACCTGATTAGCAGAGTGCCCACAGCCGGCAGCTTGTTTCTGTTGGTGGTGCACATTCCCACATGCCTTGGGACAAAATTCATTCCACCCTTCGATGTCAAAAATAGGGGGAACCCTGGTGAGCTGCTCTGCTCACCCCTGATCTGCCCTCTGTCTGGGACTGCCATAGACCAGGGCCATCCCAGCTCACACCCAAAGATGGCAGAAGTCACTAAGCTCAGTTGGTGCCACCTGTGCACGCGCACGCTGAAGAGTCACGTGGGTGTGTGGTGAACATGGGGGAGCACTGCTACAGCCCAGCAGGCAACCCCTGCCTCCTCCCCAGGTGCCTGTGCACCCCCCTCCTTCTACCCTGCGCACTGTGTGTGTGTGGAGCTATTTATAAGCTCACAGCCTCAGGGGAACACTGTGGTGCATTAGAATCAGGTGCAAGGCAAGGCCCTGGGGGAAGGCAGGTACAAGGTTGCTATAGAAACCAGCTGCCGGAGGAAGGAGATGAGATGGGAGGAGGATGGATGCCCCCTGCCACGTGCCAGGTTGCTGCTTGCTGTCCCCCCTGGGAGGGCGGTGCATGTGGAGAATGGCAGTGAAGGGAGCCAGCCGTCCTTGGCCAGTTGAGCCAGGGCAGATGGCACGCATCAGCTGTGCCTGCCTGGAAGGATGGCATGGACTCTCCCAGTTCCCCCAGTGTTTGCATGTACTCTCTCTGCTTGGCTGAAGATGTTGGCTGGAAGTCCCATCCATCCCCACGGCACCAGAAGGGGGTTGGGGCAGGCTCTGTTAGCTTCCTGGCTGAACCAATTCCAGGCAGCGGCATGTGGCTTGGGCTGCACTCTGGGCATGGTGGGGTTGCCGGGACCCCGGCGGCGAGGCCTGGTAACCCCAATGCTGGCATGTAGATCCCAAGGCATCTGAGTACCTGGCACACACATAACCCAGCTCCACTTTAGAACAGGCAGGGACGCACATGCCCAGGCAGATGGCAGGCAGTGAACATAGGAGCACGGAACAGCCGTACCGGGTCCATCTAGCCCAGCGCCATGTCTTCCCACAGCAGTCAGCACCACATGCCCCAGAGGGAATGACCAGAATAGGGAATCCTCAAGTGATCCCTCCCCTGTCACCCTTTCCTGGCTATGTTTATGCTGCAGCGCTACTATAGGATTCCCGAGTATCCTGAAATAGCTACCCTGTGTCAATGGAACACACCCAGTATTTTTAAATATTTTTCAAAATACCAGGCGTGCTGTTTTGGCATCCCTCTACGCCTCGTTGCTGGAGTAAGGGATGCCTCGGAATAGTGCAGTATTTCGATATTTGGCACTGTGTAAATAGCGCCAAATGCTGAAATAGCCTATTTCTAAATTAACTCAAAATAGGATACGCATTTCGCATAGCACAACCTCTGTATTTTATTTCAAGTTAAGGGTGCAGTGTGAATGTAGCCACAGAGACTAGAGACAGACAGGCAATATAGCTACTGATGAACCTGTCTTCCACGAATGTATCTGGTTCTTTTTTGAACCCCGCTATAGTTTTGGCCTTTAAAACATCCTGTAGCGAACAGTTCCACAGGTTGGCTGTGTGTGGTGTGAAGAAATACTTCCTTTGGTTTCAAGTACCAGACAGGGTGGCTGACTTAGTCCGTATCTTCAAAAGCAACAAGACGACCTGTGGCGCCTTGTAGACTGACAGATATTTTGGAGCATAAGTTTAGTGTGTTTTAAACCCGTTGCCTGTCGGTTTCATTTTGTGCCCCCTAGTGCTTGTGCCATGGAAAGGAGGAAATAACATTTCCTTATTCGCTGTCTCCACAAGGCAAAAAACACTGTGATCACCATCCCGCAGAAAAAGGTCTGTGAGGCAGAGGTTCGACCATTAGCTGGAGACTCAGGTTCCATTCCCCGCTCTGCTTGCCTCTGGGTATGTTTCTCAGTCTCCCCAGACCTATTTTCCCATCAAAAGGGGGTGATTAGCCCTGTGCCCCAGGAGTGCTGTAAGGATAACCACAGTAAAGACTGAGAGGTGATCAGACCCTACAGGAGATATAGCATAGGCCTTGTGCACGCACACTGCAGCTGGAAGTGGACTGTCCAGCTCAGACAGGCGTATGTCCATTCATTAGCTTTGCTCAGACAGCCTGGTGGTATCCTGATCTGAGCTGGCATGCGGATGTCTCCCCCCTGGAAATGACAGCACCTGCAGTGTGGACGCAGCCTTCACTAGTTAAATACCTGAGGCCATGTAACGTCCAGTTTTTATCATGCACCAGCCCTGGCTCCTACTCCCTGATTTATCAATTGAGAATGGAGCCCCAAATCACACAGCAGGGGTTGCGATGCTGCCCAGTTGGGGCAGTGTGTTTTGGGGACGCTCTGACTGCAGCCCCTTTCATGCAATGGTCTCAGTGCACTTTCATTAGCACACCTGTTAACCCCATTTTATCTATGAGGGCAGCAGAAGAGGCAGGTGAGGGATAGGAACCCAGATCTCCTGACTCACCAGCCAAGGCCCTTCGCCTTTGCCCAGATACCCTCCCCTCCCTTGTACTGCAAACTCAACCTATGCAATGCATTGGTCACATGACCCACTAATCAGCTTTGCCTTGCGCACCCCATTTCACAATACGAACTCTGAAAGCTCCAGCCTCACTTGGAATTCAAGCTCCCATCAGTGCTCCCGCTAACTATTTCCATCTGTTTAGAATAAAGTTTGTTGCATGCACCAAGGCATGAGCGCATGGGCACCGCATGCTGCCCGTTGGGTGTGGCTGTGGGCACTCCACTAATCCTCTTGGCCACACTTGACTCTCTCCTGGGTGGCTGCCCATGCACTCAGCTGAGAGGGAACGCGGCTGCCAATTCACTTTCCATCTGGGACCATTTCCGTTTAATTTTACATTGCACTTTAACCCTCCCACTAACATTTTTGGCACTGTATGCAGAGTCTCTGCAATGCAGCCACCTCTGCGGGGGAGGAGAAAGTACAGAAAGCGAACTCCTGCTCTGGTGACCAGGCAGACTCACGCGAGGCCACATGGCATCTCTCTGCTCAACAACTTGCAGGTACCCCACTGGATTTTACCTTGGAAAAATCAAAGGCCAACTCCCTCCTGGTAGGATTTGAACCTGTCAAGCTAGCCACACCAGCAGCAGCTCTAACCTAGCAGGTCACAGAGGGTTTGAAATGGACCCCAAGGCAGAAAGAACAGGCCAGGCCTCTAGGCTAAGGTGAGTGGCCGGTGAAGGCTCTTAGGGCTGGTGGCTGCCAACTTCTGCCTTGCTCAATCAGGAAGGGACCAGGCCCATGCGCTTGCCCAGGGGTGAGGACACGCACTACACCAGCTCTCCCTCCCCCCGCCCTTCCCACAGAATCTCTCCCTCGGCTGACCTAGTTCCAGCCTCTCTGGAAGGCAGGGGACATGCAGGCAGCATAGCAAAGTGAGAAGCCCCTGGGCATTCACCCTGTAACCACTGTGCTGGGTTGGCATCTATCATTCCTACCCACTCCAAGGTGGGAGCCCCAGGCTCAGAAGGTTAGCAAGAGATGTGCAGAGTGGTGTTAGCACATCCTGGGAGCTGGGGCGTGTATGATGATCATCACCACACACCCCTAAAACTCACCCAGTCAACCTCCCACAAGATCCTGCCAGCTGCCGGAGAGGATAGGTTACAGCCTGTGTTTCTACTGCTGGTGCACACATCTTGGTGCACATAAAATTTATTCTATTTATGGATTGAAAAAAAATTAGCGGCAATGCTGTACCCAATTCCAGGGTATTGCAGGAAGCCAGGACCAACTCCCCAGCCCAACCACCTATACATGTACGAGGGTAATGGGTCCCTCTGATAGCAGGCTGCCCAGGACTGAATGGCCCCTTGTTTGGAGTCAATGGAGAGGCTGCCTCAAGCTCTGGATATCCTGATTCATTGGGGCCGCAAGCCAAAAAAGGGACAGGGCAGGAATGAGGCATCTGAGCCATTAGCATTTATCTGTGAAAAGTCATGGAAGTTGGGAGAGATTCCGGAAGACTGGAAAAGGAAAGATGTAGTGCCCGTCTATACAAATGGGAAGCTGGGACAAACCAGGGCATTACAGACTAGTCAGCTAAACTTCTGTGCCAGGAAACGTAATGGAGCAAATAATTAAGGAATCAATCTGCAAACATCTAGAAAATAATAAGGCAATTTAAAAAATAGCATAGATTAGTCAAGAATCCATCAACCTGACAGCTTTCTTTGAGAGGGTAGTACAAGCCTCGTGGCGCCAGAGGAAGTGGTAGATGTGGTATGTTCGGACTTCAGTAAGACTTTTGATACAGTCTTGCATAACCTTCTCATTAACAAGCTTGAGAAATACAACATAGACAACTACTATAAGATGGGTGCATAACTGGTTGGATAAGTGTTCCCAGAGAATTGTTATTGGTCTTTTGCAGTCATTATGGAAGGGCCTAACGAGGGGAGTTTCACAGGGATCACTGGTCACTAGCCAGTTTTGTTCAGTGTTTTCATCAATGATTTAGATAATGGCATAGAGAGTACACCTACAGATGACGCCAAGCTGGGTTGCAACTGCTTTGGAGGACAGGGTCAGAATTCAGAATGATCTGGACAAACTGGAGAAATGGTCTAAGGTAAAAGGGGGGGCGACATTTAATAAGGGCAAATGCAAAGTACTCATCTGAGGAAGGAACAATCAGTTGCACACAAGCAGAATGGGAAATGACTGCCCAGGAAGGAATACTGCGGAAAGACGTCTGGGGGGCACAGAGGACCACAAGCTCAACATGAGACAGTGGTGTGACACTGGGGGAAAAAGGCAAACATCTTTCTGGGGTGTATTAGCAGGAGAGCTGGGCACAAGACAAGAGAAGGCATTCTTCCTTTCTACTCAGCACTGCTCAGGGCTCAACTGAAGGACTGTGTCTGTTTGGGGCACCACATTTCAGGAAACATGTTTGGACAAAGTCTGGAGAAGAGCAACAAAATGATCAAAGGTCTATAAACCCTGACCTGTGAGGGACAATTGGAAGAACTGTGTATCCTTAGTCTGGAAATTACAAGGCTGAGAGGGGACAGCAGAGCAGCTTTCAAGTATCTAAAAGGTTGTTACAAGGAGGAGGGAGAAAAATTGTTCTCCCCGACCTTTGAGGGCAGGACAAGGAGCAATGGGCTTAAATTGCAGCAGGGGAGGCTTAGGTTGGACATTCAGAAAAACTTCCTGTTGTGAGGCTAAGCACAGGAATAAATTGCGTAGGAAGGTTGTGGATTCTCCATCACTGGAGACTTTTAAGAGCAGATTAGACAAACACCTGTCAGGGCTGGTCTAGACAGTGCCGGGTCCGGCCGTAAGTGCAGGGGACTGAACTGGATGACCTCTGGAGGTTTCTTCTAGTCCTATGATTACCACAGCAGGCCCATCTCTAGAACTCCAGCTCCTGCAGTTACATGATTACACAAAATCTCAGCTTAGAAAGAAAATTGAGCTCGGTTCATTCCTAGCCCCTGGGGATGCAATGAAAAGTGTGGACACATGAACCCTGTGTAACCCACCCCTGCCAGAGTCTGCAGACAGGCTAAAACAGTCCCTCTAAGATGGGTGAACAGCCTGTAGCATAACTCTGAGTGCTGATGCCATCTCAAAAAGGGCCAGGGCTAAGTGCATAGGGGCAGAGCTCCTGGGGGCACGCCTAGGGCTGAAATTCCTTTGGTCCCACCCTCCTGGCACAAATGAGACCTGGCAGCTCCGAGCAGAGACAGAGAGCTAAATGTTTGCTGCTGCTCAACCTGCTTTGCAGATGAACAAAGGGCCCGGTCCCCGGAGCTGTCAGTCGGGCACTTGGGGCCAAGGCAAAATTCACGGAACAAAATTTCAAAAGAGGAGAAAAACAAAGGGAACAGACGAGGCAAGAGCTGGAGAGATGAGAAGGCGCCTTGCCCGGCGCTGCTGGCCTCTGGGCCCCGGGAGAGCGCCAGCTCCCCGGCTCCTCCTTGCGTTTCCATAGCGATGCAAGGAGGCGCTTGCAAGAAGAGCAGACTTTCCCTCTTCCCTGGGCTTGATTTTATTTTGGGTTTGACAGCACCTGATGAGGCTCTTACTGCAGGAGAGGGGGAGGGGGAATCAAGGACTTTGCCCAGGTCCAGTAAGAGGGATGAAGTGAACTTCTCCCATGCTACCAGGAAACCTGGGGACATGGTGTTGTCCAGGCTGCCTTGTGAATAGGACACGGGGCCAGGGGAGGTAACTCATCCCCTCCAAGGCTGTGTGGACAGGCTGCCAATGGGGGGAACTAAGCAAACTTCCCCAGGTCCCGCCCCTTCCTGCTTGGCCTCGCCCCTTCTGGGGCATGGAGCCAGGCCCTCCTCCCACCTTGCTCCCAGGCCGAGGCTGCTGTAGGCCCTACTGGGCAGCCTTGCCGATCACCGTCAGGTGCAGCATGTTCTGGGGTTCTAAGAGGATGCTGAGGGGCTGTTCTCACCAGCGGCAGATGACAGAACAAGGTGCAATGGTCTCAGGTTGCAGAGGGGCAGGTCAAGGTTGGATACTAGAAAAAAGCTATTTCCCTAGGAGGGCGGTGAAGCCCTGCAACGGATTGCCAAGGGAGGTGGTGGAATCTCCATCACTAGAGGTTTTTAAGGGCCAGCTGCTGCTTGACAAAAGCCAGGCTGGGATGATTTACGTGGGGTTGGTCCTGTTCTGCACAGGGGGTCTCTTCCAACCCTAATCTTCTATCATCTTAGGCAAGTCTCTGAGTCCCCCAGTGCTCACCTGTAAAATGGAGATCGTTCACCCTTCCTTTGCCTGCCTTCTCTTGCTCTCCAGGGACTGTCTCGCACTATGGGTATGTGCACCATCCAGCACGAGGGGCCCCAATCTTGGTCGAGGCCTCCACGTGCAACTTGTGATCGTGGCAGCCCCCAAGGGCAGTTTTTTGGCGGGCAGGTGTGGAAACCTCCGAGGGCGGTGGGTAGGTAGCAAATGGCGTGAGATGCAGTTGCACCAGCTGCTCAGGGGAGGTTCCAACACCACCCAGCTGATTAGCCAAGTGCCCCCAGCTAGGTCTGTGTTTGCCTGAGTGGTGCACATTCACACATGCCTTGGTGCACATAAAATTTATTCTGCACATGAACAGAGTAAAATTCCACACGTGGGTGGCAAAGATTAGCAGGAACATTGCTGGCCTCCCTCTGTGAGGGGGCCCCCAAACCACACATCCTTCCGATAGGCCATGAGGGACGGTAGCATCACTCAAAGCTGGTATTGCCTCCCCTCCATCAGGGCCAGGCCAAGCTTGAATGGTACTGCTAACCCATGCACCAGCTTGCAATTTCTGGAGCAGTGGCAGGAGAGGGTCTGTTAAGCCTGGACTGATTGTTAAACATGTTGCTGAGCAGCTGACAATAAAGCCAGTGGGGAATTAGTCAAGAAAATAGTTTTTCATCTGAAAATTACGATTTGCCAAAACCCAAACTGCTCATGGGGCTGGCTTGAGCTGAGTGATTTCCCACTGGGAACATTTTTAGGGTGGAAAAAAAATTGCCTAACTGACAAACCCCCCATTTTGACCTTTCCTGACTGCAGGATCCCATTGTGGAGTTTGACATTTTTTGTTTGTTTTGCAGCCTAAGTTCTGCATATAGTCAACACATTTTAAAGAGTCAAAATCAAGATAATGTACAAATGTTTAGAACAAAATGCTTCCACTGACCCAACCTGCATGTGGGGGTCCAGGATTTCTGATTCACAACAAGCATCAAGATGAAGACGACTTTTCATTCCAAGTCAGGATGAGGGGGAAAAAATCTCAAAAATTCTCCCAGGCTGAGAAAAACCGTTTCCCTCCTAGCTCTCATTAACAGCTCTAAGGAGGAGTTTAAGGTCAGCCTGCTGGGGAGTTCCTCAGCCTGGTAGATGGCTTAAATAATTCATCTCTTCTAAACTTCACAATGACTGGCACCTTAAGCCCTTGTTCAGTGAGTAGTTGAGAGGCTTAATTTGCAATAATTAGATTACTGAGGATTTTGCCCAGTCAGGTGCCCACTTCATTCATGACCAGAGACTGATATTGAGAAGAAGGAGTGGACTTTGGTATGTCGCTGTCTGACATCCTATGAAATGCTGAAACCACTGGGGACTTGCTCTGGCTGCAGCCAGGGTTCCCTGTAAAATGAGCACTTGGGTGGCCGCCCAGCTGATCAGCAGAGCGCCCAGAGCTGGCTGTATGTGTTTCTATTAGTGGTGCACATCTGCACATGCCTTGGTGCACAGAACAAAGTTTATTCTGCCCATGGATGGAAAAAATTAGATGGAGTCCTGGTGGTAATCTCTGTTTCCCAGTCATTGGTGCAGGAGCACCCATGCAAAGTCCTCGTGCACACAGGCACTGCCCGTGCACTGGTGCACCCTCTCCCCCCGTGTACAAAACCACAGCAGTTCAAAAAGCAGCTCTGCCTGTTGGCACTTGTGCATTTATAGTCCTGGTTTGGCAGGACAACCTGCAACGCCAATGAGGCCTGAGAAGTAGATTTCTCTGATGCACTGGAGCTTGAAAGGGAGGGTGAGGACAGTGGAGAGAAAGATGAAGCAGGAAGAAGAACTCAGGCCATGGAAAGGAATAGAGAACCAGTGAAATTAAGAAGCAACAAGTTTAAAGCAAGCCAAAGGAAGTACTTCACCCCACACACTGTCAACCTGTGCAACTGCTCAGCAGAGGATGTTGTGAAGGCTAAAAGTACAGCTGGGTTCAAAAAAGAATTAAATGAGTTCCTGGAGGACAGGTCCTTCGGTGGCTATTAGCCAAGATGGTCAGGGATGCAATCCCACGTTTTGGGGGTGCCCCTGAACCCCTGACCACCAGAAGCTGGGATGTGATGAAAGGGAGTGGATCAATTGATCGTTGCCCTGGGTCTGTTCATTTTTTCAGAAGCCTCTGGCATGGGTCACCATCGGACGACAGGCTGCTGGACCAGAGGTCTGACCTGCTCCAGAAATGGAGGATGGAGACGGCACCAGCCACAGGCTCTGCAAGGCCCACAGGTGGGCTGTGTGTGGACTCAGGCCAGTGGTCCCCTCCCTGCCTGGGACAGGAGACCATAAGACTGACTTCACCTGCAGGGGCGGCCCTGAAGTTGTGATGGTAAGTGGCTGAGATCTGCCAGCAGAGGGGTGAAACCTGGGTTCCCCCATTCTCACTCACCGCTGTGAAACTAGGACACACACTCACTGCGCCTCTGCTCATGCAGCGGGCGGATGGGGGGACAGGCAGTGATTGGAGCTGCTCACTGGGGAAATCAGAGGGCCACCCTCTCAGCCTTCCACAGAGGCACAGGCCCTGAGCACCCACTTCAGGGGCCCCCCCGGCAGCACCACAGCTTTGCTGGGAAAGGGCTTTTCCACTGGGCCCCAACCTCCCCTGCAGCAGCCACCTGCTGCCCCTGTGGGAGGGAAGCTGAGGCAGAGAGGGCGAAGCTGCTCTGGAGGCCAATTAAGACACCTCTCTCCATGCCAGCCCATGGCTGTTTGCAGCACCTCGACACTGACCCCACTTCAGACCAATCTATAGTGTCAGGTGCTGTACAGATCCGGAGGCACTGAAGCCACTCCCTGGCTGGGAAGCACCGCTCCCTGGCACTTGGCCTTTGCAGCCATCGGTGCTATGCAACTGCACAGCAAGAGGACACGGGTACAGCTAGGGGGAAGAGGGGGGCACTGAGGCATCGACACCTGCTACTTTCCGCCCCTCCAGCAGCTCTTACTGCCAGAACCCATTTCAATTATATGGTTAACTAAGGGTCAATTAAATGGCAGAGGAAGAAGTTTCCCGGTTCCTCCCCACCCAGCAGGGACAGTGTCGGAGCACTGGCTAGAAAGGAGCAAGCAGCTACTTCAGTTACAGTCTTCCCCAGCAGGAGGCGCAGTGGGGTCAGACGTAGGAACACCAGCTGCTGGGCAGCAAGCCATGCTCCCTAGAATGGCTCAGCCTCTCCAGCCATTCCCTGGCCTCTCCACCAGCAGGAACGGTGGATGAGTGGAGCATTCGTAGGCTGCCTCCAGACATGACCAAGAGACCCCCATGACCATAACGCAGCAGCCCAGTCATGCCAGACTGAATCGTGGGAATAACCGGAGTCCAGAACTTCTTCCCAACAGCAGCTGGGGATTGGTTCGGCTTTGGAGCCATGCAGCAGAAGTGTCCAGCTACTGTCCAACCTATTTCCCATACTAGGTCATGCCCTGGGAGGCTGTGACATGAGTGTTTTGCTGCCTTTACTCTGAGCAACAAGGCAGAGAGATTTTTACCTCTGAGCTGAACCTGCAAAGGATGCCACCAGCATTCCCTGCAAGCGGGACACAGGGGTGACTGTCTGAGAGAGATTCAGGTCCCGCCCTGCTGATTAGCAGAGAGACCAGGGCGGGCAGCCTGTGTTTCTATGGTGGTGCACATCCGCACATGCTTTGGCACGCATAACAAAAGTTATTCTGCCCATGGATGGAAGAAATGAGAGGGAGCCCTGGATGCCACCCTGAGCCTGCAATTCCATGGCCAACCCTCACCCAGCTCCCTCTTTTCCCTCACGTCTCTTCCATAAGCCATGCAGTGGATGCCACCTTGTGGCTGCTGCTTCCTGCTGTTATTACTGATATTCCTGTAGCGCTCAGGATCTGTAGTCATGGTCCAGTCTATTGTGCCAGATGCTGTACAGAGCCTGAGATCAGGACTCCATTGTGCTGGGTGCGGTACCTATACAGACAGCCCCTGCTTGGAAACAGTCACACTGTAACCAGGAAAGATGGATGGAGCGAGGGGATGGGAAAAGGAGGGAGATGTGAAGCAGTCACACAGCACAGCTGGAAGTAGAATTCAGGTGTTCACCCTTCTCCCCACCCAGGTCTCCCATCTAACAGACCAGGGTTTGTCAAACGTTTCGATACGAGGGACAGCCTTGTTCCTGAACTGTGTCAGGAAGACCACAAGGACCAGCACTGGTCCGCAGACCAGCCATTGAGAAAGCTCGTAACAGACCACTCTGCCTCCCCCAAAATGCCGCTCTCACACACACCTCAGTGCTAACCCTGTTATTTCACGGGTCTGTTGGCATAGGGCTGAGAGGGCTCCTTGTGCTTGGAGCTGTACACATGTAGAACAGAAAGGCCCAGAGAGCTGCATGCATCTAATTACAAAGAGTAAATCACTCCAGAAACGTGTGTGGCCATTCAATAGGACACAGCTGTGGGTGTCCTTCTGAAAGGTGTGCTATGGGCTCGGTCCATGGTGAAATCCTGCACTCATGTGGTGTACAGCAGTGTTCCCTGTCTGCTGAGTGCTTGGGTGGCCACCCAGGAGAGATTCTGGTGATGTCCAGCTAATCAACAGGGCGGCGCCTGAATCTCTTCTGGGCAGTCGTCCAGACGCTGAGCTTAAACAGGCAATACTGGTGGTGTGGCGGAGGGGGTGACTAAGTCAAGGGAGAACACACCTGAAAGGGGGCTGTCCTGAGGGGCAGCCCATGGCATGTGTGCTCGTCAAGAGGCAACTTATCATCCAAGGCTTACCTGGGCTCCATCCATGGTGCTCTGTAGCTGAAGTCCCCCCAGTGTCCTTGTTCCTCCTGTCGACGGTTGTCCCCACAGTATCCAACGCTGCAGTTCTGCAGCTTAACCCTGTTGGGAGCATTGTTCCGTGGGTTTTTCAGTCCATGAGCAGAATAAATTTTGTTCTGTGCACCGACGCATGTGCAGACGTGCGCCACCTGTAGAAACACAAGCTGCTGGCTGTAGATGCTCTGCTAATCAGCTGGGTAGCACCTGAGCAGCTGCTGGAACACTCAGCTCACAGGGGACGCTGGTCCTGAGGTCTGTCTGTAGGTATAGTAACGTGCATAGGGGTCACTCAGATTTGTAAGGGAGAATCCAGTCCAGAGGGCTTTATGCTGACTGCTCTAAGCTCAACCACCGAGCTATATGTGGTATGATCTTTTGTTTAATAAATCTTTCTTTTAATTTCACCCTCCCCGAGGCAGAAGGGTTTTACAGGTGATGGATATTGAGGTGGGTCAAGCCATCACTGTATGTGCCATAACTTTAACACTGCTCCTTGTAGCCACGCAACACTACAATGCCACCGATAAATGATTGTAGCTGCCCTGTCAGACCTAGGGGGAAGAATAACTTACAGTCAGAGGTGGAGCTGCCACTGGATGATTGTATTGTGCACAAGGATGCAGCAGGTGCAAGCTAAAATATATATTGATCTTATTAAGGACCTAGCTTTGTGCCGGGATCTGCATGGGATGGGAGGACTTTCTCCATGGCTGGTGCCTTGCTGGCTACAAGGGCATGCCCATGGGGCTCTGATTGCAGGACCGGGGCCTGTGGGTTTACAAAAAATAAAATCAAGTGTGACTCTGGGCTTAAGCTTTCTTTTAGGAAAGAAAGCCGTGTTCCTTAAGCTGAGTGCTTGGGTGGCCGCCCAGGAGTGATTCAAGGGCCACCCAGCTGATTAGCAACCTATGGACAGCCCCCTCTTGGCTCATTTGGGCTACTTCATTTGCCTAGGTGCTTTCAGGTCCGGGGCCCAGGCAACCAAGAATACTTCAGCACTTAACTCCCCATTTTGCCCTCTGTGTTGTCGTTTCAATCGATAGATTTGAAAATGTAGAAAAACGTCCACAAATATTTACAACAAATTAAAATGGCCATTGATGGCAACTAGTTTTTTTTTAAATCTACTCAGTTTGCTTTGTGTTATTCACTCATTAACTGGTTAATTGACAGTCCTAATTACTGTATATTATTTGTGGTCTGGGAATGCCCAGCAGCTCTGTCCATGGACCAGAGCCACAGTGCTAGGCACTGCACAAACATGCAACAAACAGATGGCTCCTGTCTCACTCACTCTCTCCCTCACCCACACACAAACACAACATCTCTCTCACATATATACAAACACAATTTTCTCTTTCACACATATGTAAAAACACAACCTTATCTCACTCACTCACACACACACAACCTCTCTCTCTCTCCCCCCCATAGTGCCCCCTAACTTAAGAGGAATTTGACGGGCAACCATAAGGGAACCCACCTATTGCTTCTGCTGGGTCCATGCTGAGCATCTGGTTCCCAATACCCGGAAGACAGGAGTGGGAGAAAACCCATGTGATCTTGGATTAAAAGCAAAGGGGGGATCCAAGAAAGATGGGGAACAGGGACAGTGGGTTGGGGGGTATGGAGGGAATGGACAGGGGGAGCCAGAATTGAAAGTGGGGGTCACATGGAAGAGATGGGGTACAGTGAGGGGCCATGGGCCAGGTAAGAGAAGACCCATCTACAGGCAGTGCCCTTAGGGGGTGCATGTAGCACTGGTCCCTGGTAGCCAGCAGCCTGGGCTTGTGTTTATACCCCAGTGCGGCAGGAGTCACGGCGGAGGTGCCCTGCCCCCACTGCAATCACAGCTTGTCAGAGGTAAGCCAATGCAGCAGGTACAGTGTGGTGGAGTCAGGGGGCCAAACTGCAACCCCTCTTTGTGATGGACACCGCCCCCAGCAGCTCTTAGGTGGCTTTGCAAAACTCCCCAGGAAGAGCCCTGAGCCGGTGGGTTTGCCCTGGGGGGATCTGCCAGGCCCTAGGGCAGGTGCCGAGACCTCTGCGCGCTGCTGGGAGGTGGAGAAGAAGGGACCCTCCGTGCTCGCCGCGGGATGTCAAAGACAATCAGAAACAACAAGAAGTCCTGTGGCACCTTATAGACTAAGAGCTATTTTGGAGCATGAGGTGTCCTGGGCAAAGACCCTTATTTAAAGGACCCCCTGGGGCAACTGAATCCACTTTGGAGCCAGCATCTAAACGTGCAGCGTCCAGGCGCGGTCACTAGAGGGCGCTGGAAGACGCCCGGCCGGCCCGGCCTTTGGGAACTTCTACCTCGGAATTCCCAGGGTCAGGCTGGTCCCGATCCGGGAGGCGGGAGAGGCAGGTGCGAAGGGGAACGCGGAGCTGTTTCCTCCCCGGCAATAACCCAGTGAACCTCCGCGGGAGGGGGGAGCGGTTCCCACGTCCGGAGAAGACAGGGGATCGCCCGCGGGGCGGTTTCAGCCCACAGCCCGGATCTGCCCACGCCCCGCGCTCGGAGGCCAAGGCCCAGACACGACCCTCCCCGCGCTCGCCGGGCGGAAGCTGCCGCGGGTTCCCGCTTCCATCTCTGAACGGGCCCGGGACTCTCCTCCGGGCGGCGGCCGGCAGCGGAACGGGCCAGGCGCCGGGCACTCGCTGGGGTGACCGGGACAGGGCGTTGGCTCCCGCGCCCTGACACTCACCAGCCCGGCCAGACTACGTCATAACCCGCACTGGCCTCAAGCGAGGCGGGTGTCCGAGGTGGGGTCAGCCTCGGAGTGGCGCGGAAAACCCAGCCCACTCCGAGCTAGTCCCCCGTCTGGCGGAGTTCCCTGGCTCCGGCCGGGCCGGGCCGGCTACACTAGCCATCCCAAACGCGGCTCGTCTTCCGGAAGCCCTCCGCCGGCCGGCTCGCGAAGAGCTCCTCCTCCGCACAGCTTCTTTAAGCAGCGAGGCTGTGTCTGCACTGGAGAGTCCTGTCAACAGAAGGGCCCTTCTCTCGATAGAACTCAGGGAGCAGCTAGAGTCACACAGCTTTCTGTCGACAGAGTCTGGACAGACCTCTGCTTTTGCCTCAACAGATATCAGATAGGTGGCTGTGTTAGTCTGTAGCTTTGAGAACAACAAGAAGTCTGGTGGCACCTTATCTGTTAGTCTATAAGGTGCCACAAGACTTCTTGCCTCAGCAGAGTTATCCCTCAAAAATTCGAGGCATAACTCTGTTGACAGAAGTGCAGCGTGAGCCATTTCTATTGACAGAGATTCCGTCCAGCATTCTCTGTCGATAGTCACTTCTGCCGACATATGCTTCCAGTGTAAACGTAGCCTGAGCCTAAAGCAGGGTTTCCCAACCTATGAGTCAAGGCCCAAACGTGGGTCGCCATTAGATTTTCTAAGGGTCTCTGGCTGGGTGGCTCTGAGCTGCATGTGGCTCTTTAAGGAATCATTTGCAGCTCTCCCCACTGCCACCACTCACTCCCCCTGAGTCCCAGTCCCTGCCCTGTTGGGCTGAAATGGAAGTCAATTTAACTGTGCTTTTTAATTTCGACAGGATAACATGTCTTGTTGATAAGGCACAGGTGGTGGATGTGGTATACCTAGACTACAGTAAGACATTTGACAGAGTCTTGCATGATCTTCTTATCGATCAACTAAGCAAATACAGCTTAGGTGGGGTTGCTGTAAGGTGGGTACATAACTGGATGGATAACTGTTCTCAGAGAGTAGTTATTAATGGTTCACAGTCATGCTGGAAGGGCAGAACAAAGGGATTCCACAGGGATCTGCTTCAGGACCAGTTCTATTCAATATCTTCATCAACGATTTAGATATTGGCATAGAGAATACGCTTATTAAGTTTGCAGATGATACCAAGCTGGCAGGGGTTGTAGGCGTATAATTCAGAATGATCTGGACAAACTGGAGAAATGGTTTGAGGTAAACAGGATGAAGTTTCATAGGACAAATGCAATGTACTCTACTGAGGGAGGAACAATCAGCTTCATATATACAGAATGGGAAGTGACTGTCTAGGAAGGAGTACTGTGGAAAGGGACTTGGAGGTCATGGTGGACAACAAGCTAAATATGAGTCAACAGTGTGATTCTGTTGCCAAAAAGCAAACATGATTCTGGGATGTATTAGCAGGAGTGTTGTAAGCAAGACATGAGAAGTCATTCTTTTGCTCTACTCAGCGCTCATTAGGCCTCAATTGGAGTATTGTGTCCAGTTCTGGGCACCACATTTCAAGTATGATATGGAGAAATTGGAAAAAGTCCAGAGAAGAACAACAAGAATGATTAAACGTCTAGAGAACATGAGCTCTGAGAGAAGACTGAAAGAACTGGGCTTGTTTAGTGTAGAAAAGAGAAGATTTAGAGGCAACACGATAGCAGTTTTCAAGTACCTCAAAGAGTGTTACAAGGAGGAGGGAGAAAAATAATTCTTGGCCTCTGAGAATAGGACAAGAAGCAATGGTCTTAAACTGCAGCAAGGAGGTTTAGATTAGTCATTAGGAAAAACTTTGTAACTGTCAGTAGTAACGGAGAGATAGCCGTGCTAGCTGATATACTATCAAAACAAAAAAGCAGTCCAGTAGCACTTTAAAGACTAACAAAATAATTTTATTTATTTATTATAACCTAATGAATTATTTTGTTAGTCTTTAAAGTGCTACTGGACTGCTTTTTTGTTTTCCTAACTGTCAGGGTGGTTAAACACTGGGATAAGTTACCTAGGGAGTTATGGAATCTCCATTGCTGGAGATATTTAAGAGCAGGTTAGACAGACACCTATCGGGGATGATCTAGATGGTGTTTGGTCCTGCCCAGAGGGCAGGGAACTGGACTCAATGACCTCTTGAGGTCACTTCCAGTTCTGGAGGTCTATGATTCTATGGTTTAACAGCCAGCAGGAGGGACTTGGCCATTAAACCAATTAAACTGCATCCCATTTCAGGGCATCAGGGCAGGGAAAGCAGTAGAGGGCTGAGGGGAGCTGCACAGAGGAGGCAGCAGTGGTGGCCTGGCAGAGGAGCAGCAGGGGGCAGCAGTGCCACTTGTGTGAGCTCGGTTTGGGGAGCGGTTTGGGGCTGCGAGGGGTTTAAGCCAGGGGGCAAAGGGAGCGAATCGATATTTACAATTTTTTCCCAGGGGAGAGCCTCCTACCCCCAGTTTTGAATTGCTTTGGGTCGCAAAGTCTTACTGAATTGTCAGAATGGGTTGCCGTCTCGAAAAGTTGGGAGCCACTGGTGCAGATGCTCCGCAGGCCCTTTGTTGGAAAGAGCAGTCCTCGTGGAGCTGGATTTTTCCATCCTTGGCCCGTTCTCTTCCAAGAGCAGGAGCAGGGTGGATGCTCTCTATCGGAAGAGCGGATCAATCTGCCTTTTTTGTGTGTGGGTGTGCTCTCTCTTCCCAAAGACCATCTTTCGAAAGATTGCTGTAGTGTAGACACGGCCAAGGTGTCTGGCTTCTGGGTGAAATCTTGGCAAATCTCCTGGGGCAGAGTTTCAGCACTGGTGGGGACTGGGCGGTGCTGGAGAGGTGACAAGGGAAAGGTTCTCTGCTGACCTGGGATCACAGCCTCAAACATGTTCTAGGGCTCTAACTTTCCATTACACCTACGGGGGGCTTGCGCCAGTCAGTATCTTACCAGGGAATGGTTCTCAGATCCTGGGCCTTCTTTCTTCTCTCCCATTGAAATGCCTTTCAGGTGGGTGAGGTTGTCCTCATGCAGACTGGAGAGACCAGCTGGGTGATTCTCCCACCAGCCTTGGATGTGTGTGATACTTGATGGAGGGGGACAGGACTGGGTGACCTCTGGGGGTCCCATCCACTTCTGCAGGTCCATGGTTGCAGGTGAGCAGCTGTGTTGGCTGGGGGTGACCCTGGAGAGGCAGCCGCGGGTGAGCTGGGGCTGGGAGGCCGTTCTTCTAATCTTCCTCAGAGAAACTACTACCAGCCAGACCCTCCCTGGGGGCAAGGAGGGAGGAGATGCTCAAACCCATCTCTTGCCAGTAGCTCCCTGGATTGGGGCCTGGTGTTTTTAACAAGGAACCCTCTTCCTCCCCCCCCAGACCCTCATGGGCATCACCTCTCCCCCTCTGCACCCCAAAGTGCTAAACTGCAGAAAGTTGGTGCTTTCCTCTGAACTATTCCAGGGGTGAGTGGCACCTCAGGAACTCTTCCACCCAGATACAACTGGAGGAAGGGGGCCTGGCCCAGGAAAGCTCATGGCCTAACCAATAAAATTGTTTGTCTGAGAGGTGCTGGAGGACTGCATGGGTTTTTCCTGCCAAGACCATCAGTCTTTAAGGGACCAGCGGACTCCTCTTGCTGAAACAGACTGGGGGGGGCTCCCTCCTCTGACCCTCGCGGGACTGAATTTCAACCCCTGCCTCCCTTCAGCTGCCCGGAGTTTTGTCAGACTCTTTGACCCCCTGGCTGGTAGTTGATATCTCAAAAGGGTCATTAAAACTGACTCGGGTTTGGGGAGATGCTAGGAAAACAGCCCCAAATCCCCTTGATCGGAGGACCTCAGCGCTCTGGGGAAGGACAGGCCTGTTTTTATTCCCCTGCCCTTCTCTGGGCATGGAGGGGCCACTTTCATAAGGCTTTTTAGAGCCTGGCAGCCTTCTCATGCCCCCCCCCAAGGACAACAACCCCAGGAGGCCACAGCTAGGGTTAAAATTGGAGATACACATCTCCTAGAACTGGAAGGGACCTCAGGAGGTCATCTAGTCCAGTTCCTTACCCTCTTGGCAGGACCAAGCACCATCCCTGACATCTATTCGTCCCAATCCCTAAATGGCCTCCTCAGGAACTGAACTCACAAGCCTGGGTTTAGTAGGCCAATGCTCAAGCCACTTATTTTTTAAAAAACAGATCCAACCCTGCCTACCCCTTTTGATTAACACTGACCCCAGGTGAACATCTGCAGCTGCAAAGAGGGGAGCTGTGTTAAAACCCGGCGGGGGGAGTGGTGTGGATGATTAAATGCTTCATAAATTCAGGTGTTTGGGAGCTTTGTAAAAAGGTCGGGGGGTGGGTAAAGACATTCCCTAACACCATCTGTGTCTTGTTAACTCGAGCCAGTTACAAGCAGCGGATGAGTTAGACGAATCCAGGGGTAGGTATTAAGCAGGGTCCTTTGTACTGCAGTGTCATGGGAGGGGCTCCCTGGCAAAGGGCTCTTGGGGGGAGGCCTTTGTGTGAAGTGGGCTGTGGAAAGAGGGGAAGGGTTGTGGGTTTGAATGGGGGGGGGGTGACTGGCAGGTAGGGGCAGGTGTTTTTGCAGCTAGTGACACAGTTGCACCTCAGAAGTAGAGGGCCCCACCAGGGTTCCCCCTATGTGTTTCCATCCGTGGGCGGAATACATTTTATGTGCACTGAAGCATGTGTGGATGGGCCCCACCAGTAGAAGCACAGGCTGCCACCCCGGGCGCTCTGCTCATCAGCTGGGCAGCACCTGAATCTCTCCTGGGTGGCTGCCTCAGCGCTCAGTTTACCGGGAATGCCGCACCCCACCTGATACTTCAGATGTGGTCTCCTCACCTAAAGAAAGGTATCCTGGCACTGGAAAAGGTTCAGAAAAGGGCAACTAAAATGATAAGGGCTTGGAACAGGTCCCATATGAGGAGAGGCTAAAAAGATGGGGACTTTTCAGTTTAGAAAAGAGGAGGCTGAGGGGGGACATGACAGAGTTATATAAAATTATGACAGGTGTGGAGAGGGTGAATAAGGAGAAGTTATTTACTTGTGCCCAGAATACAAGAACTAGAGGACACCAAATGAAATTAATGGGTAGCACGTTTAAAACTAATAAAAGAAAGTTCTTCTTCACTCAGCGCATAGTTAACCTGCGGAACTCCTCGCCAGAGGAGACTGTGAAGGCTGGGACTAGAACAGAATTTAAGAAAGAGCTAGATAAATTCATGGAGGTTAGGTCCATAAAAGGCTATTAGTCAAGGGTAGGAATGGTGTCCCTGGCCTCTGATTGTCGGAGGCTAGCGATGGATGGCAGGAGACAAATCGCTTGGTCATTGCCTTCAGTCCATCCCCTCCGGGGCACCTGGCACTGGCCACTGTCAGCAGACAGGCTACTGGACTGGATGGACCTTTGGTCTGGCCCAGTGTGGCCATTCTTTTGTTCTTATTCTGGGGTGCAAGGAATCCCAGTCCTTAGCGTGCAGAGCAACCCCCTAATCCCCCACATGAGCTTCTGACTGTTGTCACTATAAGGTATGAGTGCATATGTTGCCTTTCCCCGAAAATGCCCCAGCACACTTCTAGTTCAGTGTTTAAACTGTAGCTGGCTTTTCCAGACAGCGGGAGGTGATGATATAATCCAATTGCTATCACGATCCCATTTTCAAAAGCTGAGAGCTCAGTGGCTTTAAATGTTGCTCTTCCTGGGTCCTTCCACCCCTCAAAAGTTAAGGGATCGGGATTTGCCTACAGGCAGTGTATCTTCCTTGATGTGAGGAGTTGGGGGGAGAGGAATGGAGAACTCCAAATTAGAGCTTTACCACTCCCCCCTCTTTTTTAACCTTCCATCAAAAATGCAAGAAATTCCCCTCCTTTCCCAGTGCTACCCAAGGGAAATGGCGGGATGAAAACAACCCACAGTTGTCTTGTTGTTGCTTTATTTTTAACTCGCCTGGTGGGCAGTGGCCTCTAAAGAAATGGTGACTTGTTAGTGAATGTGCAGGTGTATCTTTCTTTGCAGTAGCTTTCTTACCTCAGTACCTGCCTTTGTGTTTCCATTCCAGTCCATCTGATGAAGTGGGTTTTACCCACCAAAGCTTATGTCCTAATGAATCCCTTAGTCTCCACCGTGTGACAGGACTCCTCCTTGTCTTTGCCCTGGTGTGGTTATACTGGAAGGGCGAAGTAGCTGCACAGCCACTAAATCAATTTGAATCCTAAGGACCATCTCAAGCCTCTCCCCCTTTGGCTCCAAGGGTCGGGTCTACTTCTGTGACCTCCCCTTCTCAAGCAGCACAAAGTGACTATTCAAAAAACAACAACGGACCCCTTGAAACCCTGTCAGAATGTGGCACGCCACTGCACACGCTTCTCCTCAGGGAGATGACAAGACAAACAACAAGTGACAGATGTTAGTTAGCCCTGGTGCTGGAAGGGGCTCAGGAACCCCACTGATCCCATGAAGGGGTATCGCTTTCACTGGACCTGTGCTACCCTTCTCCTGTGTAGATGAGGCTCAGAAGTAAAGCAGTTTACTCGTTTTGATTTAGGTAGAGAGATTCCCTGCTGCACACCAGCCCTGGCTTGGACCTTGGCAAGCTAAGATACGTGTGTAAAGCGAGTGGCAAAATAACCCTCGTGACCTCAGAGGGAGTAGGCCCAGGCCCTGCTGCATTGCACAGAGCTCCTATACAACACAGGCGCTCTGTGTTTATTAACTGAAAATGTCAAACCCAACCCCAAAATTACAAGTCACAAGCGAGACAAACCACAGACGGGGAAGAACAGACCCCAAGCCTCCCTGCCCAAGAGTCTTTCTCCTGAAAACCGAAAAGTCAGTTGGAGGGTCCTTCCCAGCACTGTTCTGCCAAACACATCCCTTCGTTCTCAGCTGGTGCTCGCCACCTGCACCGCTGCACAGTTCCAGGTGAATCTTTCTGCTCTCAATAGATACAATGCTGTGGGGCGAGGCGGGGGAAGACCTTCCTACTTCAGTTCTCTTCATCAGCATGCTTGGCCAGCCCCTCCCAGGCTCCTTTCTACCCTGCATTTTTCCCCAGAGAAGGCAGGATTGTTATGCCGGGTGGAGCCAGAATAAAAAAACATCCTCTTACAAAACATTCAGGATTAGCACTGATTCCTGTCTGCAGCAAGCCTGTGAATTATTGACAGAGCCTCATAGGCCACACACATCCCCTCCCCACAAACATCCACTCACCCACAATTCCCCCATCCCCTTTGGCATTGTTAATTTAGAAAGAAAAAGCAACATCTTTCCCTTCCTATCTAGGATTTCCCGCCCCCCACAACCCCAGTGCATTTATAAAGATCTCTTTGTTTGAAGGAAAAATGGGATCTCCTCTCCTTTTACCTTCCAGAGCAACCCTCACCCCTCTCCCCTCCTACAAAAACACACAGGAAAGGGTTTTCTTTCTCAGCTTGATTAGATTCAAAGGGATCTTTGTCTGGGGGTAGGTCCAGGCAAGCCCTCCCCCACCTCCCTTTTGACCACCAAAACTTGGCCTGGGTTTGTTTTAAACTGGGAGAGACAGCTCTGACCCCTAGGGATGCTCTATTTATTTATTTTGGTGGAGAGATTTCCCTTTGTGTTTTCCTGGATGGTGGCAGAGGAGAAGCGGGGGCGGGGGGATTAGTCAGTTTTTTGTTTGTTTGTTTCTTTGCTGGGCAGGGGACTTCCATTGACACCTTTCTCTTTCCTGAGCTCATAAACGTAGAGGAGTTTCCTTGAAGAAATTTCCTCCCATCTGAGTTTTCTTGGCCATTTGTATTTAAAAATGTAAGAAGAGTCTTAAAGGAAACAAAGAGCCAATAGGGTCAGCGAGACTGGGTCATTCTCCAGGCCTGCTATGGAATTAGGAAACTTGCAAATGGCATCAGAGACCAGCTTCTTCCGTGGAACCAGCAGAAGACCTCGTCGTCCTCTTCTCCCAGCCCTTGGATGACGGGGGAAAAGTTTCTCACAAGAGCTCCATAAATACAAATGTGTCAAGGGGCCGGGAGTCCACCTAGCTGAGCAATGGAGGTTGTGCTTATAGCACCAGAGAACCTTCACTGCATTTACCATGTGCTTCATGTGTACTTAAAAGATATTCAAGAGCGACACGTCTGTCTGTCTGTCTATCTATCTATCTGCCTAACCCCATATACCCCGTGTGTGTGTCTGTCTGTCTGTCTATCTATCTAACCCCATATACCCCCTGTGTGTGTGTGTGTGTGTCTCTCTCTATCTAACCCCATATATGCCCTATGTGTGTGTGTGTGTCTCTCTCTGTCTATCTATCTAACCCCATATACCCCCTATGTGTGTGTCTGTCTGTCTGTATATCTATCTAACCCCATATACCCCCTATGTGTGTGTGTGTCTGTCTGTCTGTCTGTCTATCTATCTAACCCCATATACCCCCTATGTGTGTGTGTGTGTGTCTCTCTCTCTCTCTGTCTAACCCCATATACCCCCTGTGTGTGTGTGTGTGTCTCTCTCTCTCTATCTAACCCCATATATGCCCTATGTGTGTGTGTGTCTCTCTCTCTGTCTATCTATCTAACCCCATATACCCCCTATGTGTGTGTGTGTGTGTCTGTCTGTCTATCTATCTAACCCCATATACCCCCTATGTGTGTGTGTGTGTCTCTCTCTCTCTGTCTAACCCCATATACCCCCTATGTGTGTGTGTGTGTGTGTGTCTCTCTCTCTCTATCTATCTAACCCCACATACCCCGTGTGTGTGTGTGTGTGTCTGTCAGTCTGTCTATCTATCTAACCCCATATACCCCCTGTGTGTGTGTGTGTGTGTGTCTGTCAGTCTGTCTGTCTGTCTATCTATCTGTTACTCTGCCCAGTCTCCTTTGCAGCTGTCTGTCTGTTTGGATACATTTCTATGTCTATGTATGTATGGGTGTAAAAATCTCTATTGTATATACATATCTGTAGGCCTGCCAAGCAGGGGCAAAGGGAGCAATTATCCTGGGGCCCTTAGGAATGATGGGGCAGTGCTGCTCAAGGAAGAGCGGGGGCAGCACTGTGGTCTGAGTGGCACTAAGGGCTGACTGCCCTAGGCCCTGCCCCTTCCACCACTGGCCCCACCCTTTCTGGGGGTATGAAGCCCCCCTCCCTGACACACCTTGTCCTGTGGCCCACAGTGGCTGTCAGCCCTGCTGCAAGTCTGTGTATATCTGTTAGCCAATACACATGGCTTAGACCTAGTATGCTCTCCATGAATGCTTGTTATGAGATAGTATTAATATAATATACATGAGAGAGAGAGGGAAAGAGAGGATGGGTGGATGGGCAGATATTAGGAAGTTATATTAACTGAGTTTATTATGCTCTTCCCATAATTCCATTCGCCCCTGTCCAGTATGCTACAGCGCTTGGCAAAGCTGAAGTCAGCTTCAGCATGAGAAAAGAGCCAGGGGACATGACTGGTGTGTCCTGACACGGGGTGGGATGGATGTCCATCTAGACCCAGCTGCAGTGGCCAAACTAGACAGAAAAAATGCGTGGAACAAAACAAGTTAAGAAACTGGTTTGAACTGCTGGGCTGGGTTTTGCTGGCCGGTGAAGAATTTTGTAACTTGCACAAGCATCCCATATTATAACTCAGACTAATGAGCACAGTCATGCCCGTAGGCCTTGCTGAAATGCATATTTTTTGAGGCAGATGTGTGACAGGTGAACATGCTGAGAAATCAGAATTGCTTCCTGGGAGGACGGGGTGGATGTCTCCTTTCCACATGGTCCTGCTCTGGGCAGAGTTCATTTGGCTCAGCTTGCTTCTTGCATGCTTTTAAGAACCAGTTGGCTCCATCTTTTATTCAAAAATACCTGTTCCTATTTCTGCCTGAGTGTACAGATGTGTGTGTAGGTCTGGATCAATATTTAAACTGTATGAATGCAGGTAAGGAAATGTGTATAATATACCCAGAGATCCCTCCTGTGTCTTTGTTTTTAAATATACCTATGTTATCGTGCCTGAAAACCTATTTGGAACATTGTCCCTCTAATTTGGGGTGGTCTTGCTTTGAGCAGGGGATTGGACTAGGTGAGACCTTCTGAGGTCTCTTCCAACCCTTATCTTCAATGAATCTATGAGTGATACCCCAGGCTGCCCTGTGGGTGGGGCGTGAGGGGAAAGGAAGTTAGTTTGAATAGAAAAAAAAAAATCAAGCGGCCCTCTAGCACCTTAAAGACTAACCATTTTACATATTAGGTCCTGAGCTGTTGAGGGAAGATCCACTTCTTCAGATTCTGATTTGATTCATGAATTTTCTCTTCGGCCCGTGAAGCCTGAGTACTCAGAGCAGGTTCAGCTTTTGGGGAACCCATGAGCCAAGACAGGTTGCACCCACTGCAGTGTCTTTAAGTTACCCGTTTCATTTTGAGGTCCTCATGTGAGCCAAGCTGAGCCAACCCACGCACTTTGGCAGTTCCCAGGCCAGCTCCCCTTGGAAGTGGCTGCAAACAGAACTCAACAGAAACCATCCCCCACCCCTTAAAACATGAGGCTCAGAGAAACCAGAAGAGAGACCTCGGCCCCTCCATCCTCCAGGTAGTTATTGGTGAAGCCGGAGTTTGCAAGCGAGCTCAGCAATCCACCGGTTGTAGTTCTACCGAGGAACTGGCTCAGGAGCGTGGGCAAGGCAGATTGGCTGCTGCGATTAGCGAGTGATAAATTTGATGGGAAGCCTCCAGAGAACACTGTTAAATGCTCTATTACCAGATGAAAGGGGGGTTCCCCTCCCCATTGCCTCACCCTGCTGCCACCCGAAAAGCACAGCTGGATGAGCTGGGGCGGGGGGTGGGGGAAGCAGCCCAGCTGTTCTCAGGCCCAGAGTTCACAAAGTTCAAACTGCAGAGATTGGAGGGGAAGCTGCAGAGAAAACTGACACCTAGTGAGGAATAAACCACTGGGGGCCCCCTCACCCCAGACCGTGTGGTAGCCCCACAGGAGGGAATGCCAGGCCCTGGGTGCAAGGCAGCTGAGTGCTCACCCGCCCATGCCCAGTGTGAAGAAACACTTCCTTTTGTGTATTTTAAGCCTCTATCCTACCCCCCTGCCCTGCCTTAGTCTCCTCTTTTCTAGGCTGAAAAGCCAAGCTGGCTCCTTGTCTTAGCATCTTACCAAAGCAGCTGGGGGCTTTGAGGTAGGCAACCCCCTCCCCTGCCCTATAGTTTTCCCTGGGTCCTTCCTGGCCCTTCTCCCTTCTCTTCAGCAGCCCTTCACCCAGTTTGGAGCAAGTCTCCCAGCTGTTCAGACCAGGGGCTGCCGCTCTGTGTAGAAGTTAGCAAAGTTATTTCAAAATACCTTTGCTGTGTGAACATCCTGGGGGTACCTTATTTCTATGAATTTGGCCCCCAGTGTGTTGATTGGGCATGCTTGGAGGAAATGTATTTCAGAAAGCCATCTCCATGGCCTACCTCTTCTTACCTTATTCTTTCTTGACCCCCGCCCCCCAGCAAACCCTAGTAGCCTGCCTTGGCAACTCTCAAAGCAGTGAGCACAGGATTTAGAGCATGAATTAGTTGTATCTATAATTTCCCATCTATTAAGAGGAATTGTGGAACAATAAAGACTATTCTTCAACAGAAGGAGGTGTGCATGTTGGTAGACAGGTCTTCTGGTTGAGCTAAGACAGGAGGGAGTTGCTTTCAAAAAGCAAACCAAACCAACCCCTCGAGGTTGTTGGATGGCTGCAAGAACGGGGTCAGTTTCCAGCAGGACATTTCGATTTCCAAAAGGGAAGAAATGTTCAGGAAAACCAGAGCTGGGCAGAGTTGCTCAAAGTTAACACATTTGAAATATTATTAAAATATCCTTGCTCTTTTTTTTGCAGTAACCTGCTACACAAGAGTTTGTCTCCACTGCACCTTGTGGTGCCCAACTCCTTTGTCAGTCTCAGCCTTAAGGGCTTTAATGTTCTTTTTCTCTCCTTCTTTTGCAACTGCAAAAAGCTTTCGCCAGCAGTGCATGTTTAACCCCTTACTCCCCCAGGAGGGCAGCTGATGATCCGCTCCAAAGACACAGAAAGAGGCCTAATTAAAACTCCAGCTAGAGAGCAGCAGCATCCAAGAGCAGCTTCTGATCTTCCTCCACATCAGGGAAGTCCACCACCTAAGGCATGTAGGTCGTGGCCACGCTAGCAAGATCTTTTGGAAAATCTGACCCTTTTTTGAAAGAATATGGGCAGTGTCTACACACAAAGGCCGCGTCTACACTTACAAAAAACTGACAGGAATAAGGGTATTTCGGTGTTGGCAGGGTCCTTTCAAAAAGGACCCCCGTGTAGACCAGCCGTGGGAGAGTGAACCACGGCGCAGCATGCTAATGAGGCACTGAATAGACACTTCAGCACCTCATTAGTATGCTTCTATTTGGTCATTGGCATGCTCGTTTTGAAGTTGTTTGTAAGCGTAGACATAGCCATAAAGCGCTTTTTTGAGACAAAATTGAAAGAACGCGGATCCTCTTCTGGAAGTCCTCGTCTGCTCCCAGATCAGGAAGAGCGCCTGTTTGGAAAGCTTCTTTTGAAAAAAAGCACCTGTAGATGCTCCCGGGGCCCTTTGCTCAGAAAAGCAGTCCTTTTGGAGCAGGATTTTTCAATCCCTGGCCTGCTCTTTTGAAAGAGTGGGGGCTGTGTGAACTCTCTGTCGAAAGAGCAGATCGACCTTTCAATCTGTTGTTTTGTGTGTGTGAACACACCCTTTGGAAAGAAGTTTTTCCAGAAGAGATCTCCTGGAAGACCATGTTTTCAAGGATCGCTGTAGTGCAGACTTAGCCGAAGAGAAAGTGAATTTAGAAAATACATAGGCAAGAAACCCCAGCACCTGCATCTATCCTTTACTTACTGACAACCCCCAGGAATTTTTTCCCTTGGTCTGGACAAAAATGCGCCCCACAACTTTACACACTGACCTGTAATTTACAGTTCAGATGACCCTGATTTCCTGCCAGAGGCTGATGTGATACCTTTCTAGGCCTGTCACTGGAGTGTAAGATTCCTTGAGTCCTCAGTGTTTTTAAATAACATCCCCCCAGTGAATGGCTAATCACAAGAGGGCTCCAGATGCCAAGGAGGTTCAAACTCTTGGAAAGGACAGGAAATCCACCAGTGCTGGGGGTGATGATTTAACTCTGTCACAGAGCACAGGTGTGGTATTTATTTGCCAGATGTATTGGGCGGTGGGAAGGGGGGTTTGTTGTTTAATTTTGGGGCGAATTTTGCTTTGAAAGTCCCCCATGGGGGCGGTCAAAGGTCAATGGGGAGATACGTTCAAAAGCCAGGAAAGCACAGGGGAGAAATTAGCAGCCAGACTAAGCAGTCCTGGAGCCCCTGCGAGACGAACTGAACTCATGAGGCCAGGACAAAAGGACCAAGGCTGGGACACATTTGATGGTGGCGGTGGGGAGGGTCCTTGCACCGCGCTGCGCCTCCTGTTTAGGATGGGAACCCCCCGCCCTTCCCCAGTGCCAGCCCCTGGGCAGGAGCATCCTAAGCGCTTCCAAATAATATCCCAGTCCAGGAATCGGTTTGCAAACCGAAGCGACAGGCGACGCGTTCCCGCCGCCGGCTGCTCTGCTTTGCGGGACCGCCTTGCCTTTCGCGGGGGGGGGACCTCCCCAGGCCGGGGTGGGGTTCTTCCCCTTGGGGTTGCCCCCTCGGACCTGTCAGAAGAGAGGGCACCTGCCGGGGAGGTGTCAGTGCCCACCCGCTCCCGGGGGAGGCCGGTGTGTGGGCCCCCCGTTGGCTGCCCTCCCTGGCAGGGGCTGGTGCGGGGCGTGGGACGGGGCAGCCCCCGGGAAGTTTGCGAGTGACTCTAAAAAGCACCGCTGTTTTTAAAGGCGAACTAGAGCTAGGAGCGGGCTTGGCCCCCTCCTCCCGCCTGGAAGCGCGCCCAATGGAGGGCCTCCCCAGGGGCATCCGGCCCTCTTCCACCCCAGCAGGTCTCATGGGGGAGGGGGTCTCCCCTCTCTTTCTCACAGCCCCCCCGCGGCGACCTAATCCGCCAGCGCCCCCCGCTGCGGGCCATGAACCTCCGCCGTAGAGGGCCCCGGGGGCGCACGTGGGGTCGGGAGACGCAGGGCTCTCAGGGGCTGCCCGGCATTTTCAGAGCAGGAAGGGGGCCGGGCTCGGGGGGGGGGCAGAGAGGCCGGAGGAGGAGGGGGCTGCGCGCCCCCGTCAGTGCGGACCTGCGGGGGGGATTCCCCCGCGCCGCGCCGCCCGCTCCCACCGCTTTTCTGCGGAGAGACACGAGAACGGGGGGAGCGGAGCCCCGCCTTGTCTTTGCTCTCCGGTTGGGTTGTGTTGGGTTGTGTTGTGTGTTCTTATGGGGGGTCGCTGCTCCTCTGGGGCGCCCGGCGTTTCCGGCTTTGTGGGTTTTCACCAGGGCCGTGGGGCAGCCAGTCTCCTGGGCCCCCAAAGGGAAATTCCGGCAGTGCCCGGCCTCGGAACCGGCGGGCGGTGGGACCGGTGTGGGGGGGGACAGTGCGTCACCCTTCCCTCCAGAGAAACCCCGGCGCCGACGGAGAAGCACTAACGCACTAACACGCGCGAAACAAGCTAAACTTCCACAAAAGCCAATGTAATCGACCCCCACACCCCATAACCCCCCCCCGCGCGCACGCACACGTGCACGCGCGCTGCACACTCAGCTGCGCACACGCAGACCCCACGCCTGCAGACACGCGGGGAGCGAGCGTAGCCCGCCCCGGAAGCCACAAGCCGCCCTGTGTCCCGCGGACACGGCCCCCGGGCCGCGCGCACACACAGGGACACACCGGCACGCGGTGACACAAACCCCTTCTCCAGCTGCGGGCGCACGGCCGACAGGCGCCTACCCAGCCACGAGGCAGAAATACCCAGGCCCCGGGCCCCCACCCCAGCCCTGCCCTAAGCACACAAGCTCCGCTCCGCACAGGGGCGTTTATTCCTCCCCTCAGGGCCGCGCTGCCCGCGGGTTGGGCCCGGGACCCGCTCGCCCGCAGCGCCGGACACCTGCCAGCGATCAGGTCCCGAAGGAGGCCGAGGGGGGCGACCCTCCCGCCGGGCGGTTTGACCCGCGTTGCGGCCGGGCCGGGGCCAGGTCCCTGCCCGGTGCGTGCGCTACGCTGCGGGGTGCTCGGCAGCCCGAGGCAAGCGGCCGGGGGATTCACGCAGCCAGCGTCCCGCAGAGGGGCCCCCGACTCGCCCCTCGGCGCTGGGGGGAGCGTGTTACTCCTGGCAAGTGCCGCTGGGGGGGTCCCCTCCCTTGGGCCCGGGGAAAACGGGGAGCTGCGCCTTTAAATCCCAGGCGCGCTGCCCCCCCTTGGGGAGCGCCGGTCAAGCCCGTTTTAACCCAGCCCCCACCCCCCCGGCAGCGCCAGCCGTGCAGAGGCCGAGCCCCGGCCCCCCGCGGTGCAATTAACCCCCGCAGCGAGCCCCGGGCAGGGGGACCCGTCGGGAGGCAGGAGAGAAGGGGCCAAGCCGCGGGAAGGCGGCGCGCCGCGGTCTGGCCAAAGGATTTCTGCGGGGCTGAGCCTCCGGGGGCCGGGCCCACTTCTTCAGAGCCCGCCGGGCCTCACTGGGTTCGTCTGCGACGGGCCCGTTGTTAGGCGGCTCTCGGCCAGTCTCTCGCGCCCAGCGCCAGAGAAACGAGCTGGAGGAGGCGATAAAACCGATCGGCGCAGCGGCTCGCCGAAAAGCCCCCACTGCTGCGAGCGGAGGGTTCGCTCCTTGGCTGCAACCCCCCTCGCGTCTCTCCCGGCCCGGAGCGAGGTTTCTTTGCTGTACGTATTTATTTACAAAGACCCTCCCGGCCACGCGAGAGCCGGGAACCGCCGGCTTCCCCTTGGGTTTAGTTATCTGATTGCCTTGCAACAAGCCTCGTTGGGACCCCCCTGGGAAGGAAGGGGGATTTCTCAGGAAGATTATTTCACTTTTCTGCCTGGGATTAATTTCTCTGCAACGTGTAAACAAAGCAGGGCGAGTTTTCAGCATAGAACTGGGTGTCCCTGTAGCTTCCAAGGTGCGCCTGGCCTGGCGCGGAGGGTAAGTTTTGAGGTATATTGTATTACATGCACAGCCTCCATCACTTCATACACTGCTTGCATGTGTGCATAGACAACAGTGTGTGTATGCAATGGTGTGTTTCGTACACACACACACCCTTACACACCCACACGCATTTGGAGGTGATTACATCCTTTATAGAATATTCCTGAGTTCTCTGTGGACCGGAGCAGACTGGGCCCTTCCCTAGCCAAAGTGTCTCCGTCTTTTCTGCTCAGTTTATCCCGGCTAACGGAAAAAAATCTCTCTCCTTTTCACTTCCCTGGGAGCTCTGCGAGTGTCAGGGCTGCAGGGCCAGGCATGCAACGAAAGAGAAACCAGCGAGCACGTTCCTCGCAGCCATGCACCCTTCTTGCAGACTTTCTGGCTACTTCACACTGCTCCCTCTTTCTTTGCGCGTGAGGCTTTGTTGCCGTTATCCCACGCTCTCGCGTTAACAACAGTGGTTTGTAATTAACTAAGGTCACAAATCTGCTTGAATTCCTTCCCCCCTCGAAAATAAAGCCTCCCAAACAAACCCCGGAAAACACATTTTACGAGCTCGGCGTTGGGCCTGGCGGCTGCGTTCCCCTTTCGACAGTCACACAACCAAGATTCTGTCCCTCGCTCCTCGGTTTTGCTCTTCAAATCCCGCTGGGGCCGGCAGCGTCTGGGTGCGCAGCATCAAACGCCTCCTCCATGTTTGTGCGCGGCCGTGCGCTGCAGTCCAGGCCCCTGATTGCGAGGAGGAGGTTTACAAGCAAACTGCAGCAGGAAGAGAAACGTCCGGCAGAGCAGGGCTTTCTCTCGTGCACGGTGACCTCATTTTTATAGCCTTCCACAGCCGCTGCTACAGGCCGGATCGCTCCCAGGCACAGGAGCGTCCCCACCCTTGTGGTGTAGGAGAAAAGCCAGTCATTGCACAGGCTTTGTTCCAGCAGCAAAAATTCCGCATGCGGCACAGAAAATGCACATGAAGAGAGCGGAACCAGCGCACCCAGGAATGGACCGTCCCTTTCCGCCACCGCTGGAGTGACACTAAAAATCGCACGAGCTGTTTGGCCGGGTTGGAGTATTTGCGTTCAAGCCCACAGCGATCCGCAGCTTATCTGCTTTGCAAGAAAACGTGCGTTGTCCTTCTGTCTGCGTCCGCCTGTCCGCCTGCGCCCGGGCAGACGGTGTCTGCGGGAGTCCGTCGCGACAGGATGCGGGGCAACGCAAACATTGGCGGGAATGGAGGGACGTGAGGGGGAATCCCCCGGCCCCGCAGTGGAGCTGATCTGGAAATACTTCGTGCTGGAAGGGGCTGGGGACAACCAGCCACCAGAGCAAACCCCGCGCTGGCTCGGACGCGTCTACCGTTGCCCGAGCAGAAGCGAGTTCTGAGAGCCCGTGGGACTGCGATGTCGGGGAGCGGTGAGATCCGAGCAGAAATAGCCCCGGGGCCAGTTACACGCAGACTCTGCTTTGGAGGCAGAGGCGGTGAGACCTTCTCCGCGTTCCACTTTGGAGCTTAGCAGAGATCAGCCCGCGGGGCTGGGCCCTTTCCTCGTGCCCCGGACGCCAGGCCGGGCTGCAGTAAAGCCCTTCCAGGCCTGCTCCCTTCCGCCTGGCCGGCCCCCAGCTCTTTGCCCTGCACATCCGCTGTTTCCACCCGGCTCCTCTGACCCCCGCCTGCTTCCTGGGCTTGCAGCGGGGTTTGCGGCCTTCCCCCCCTGCGGTCGGGAGGGGATTTCGCTCCGGCTGCTGCCGGCAGCTTTGTTGCTGGAGGGTGAGGAATGCAAAGAAGCGGGGCCGTCGCTCCTCCCGGCAGGTGAGGCGGGTGGTGGTTTTAATCCAGGGCCTCTCTCAAGGGAGGGGGGTCGGGGCCGGTCTCCTCCCGCGCCGGCTGCCTCCCTTGCGGCCTTTCAGGGGCAGGCTTGGAGGCGGTCACGTTAACGGGCGCAGGGCTGGCCGCCTGCGATTCTCCGCCGGGCCAGGAGGTAGCGGGACGGGACAGGCACAATCCCCCGGGCTGGAATGAAGCACTGACCCCGGGGGCGCGGGAGGGATTCTGCTAGCTGGCCCGAGGGGGGGGAGGTTTCAGAGCTGCACAGACCCCCCCAAAAAAACTCCTGAAGTAACCAGCCTTGAAATCCCTTCCCCTGCACATTCCCCGCAGAAATACCTGGGCCCAGGGTTCCTGACCTGACCGCGGCTCCCTCTGGTTGGGGGGCAGACGCTTGCAAGGTGCGGGGGGGGGGCTCAGCCCTTCCCGAAACTCAGGGCCCTCCCAGGCGCCTCCCACTGGCGCTACCGACCCCCGGGGCCTGGGGACTAATCCGGTTCCCATCTCCCTCAACGGCTGCGTGTAAACCCTCCTTCAGCGACCCTCCCGGCCGTAGCCCCGGAATCGGAGGCTGGGGGGCACGGGCAGGGCGCTGCCCCCCAGCTGCCAGCGCCACAGCGGGTGCGTCTTGGAGAGCGCCCCGGAGCTCTTTACGCACAGGGAGGCGGCGGGGCACAAGTCCCCGTCCGCCCCCACCACCAGCGAAGGGGTGCAGGGGAAGCTGCCCATGAGGCTAAAGGAGTTCCGGGCGGGGGGCGGCCCCGCGCTGGCCGGGCGCTTGTCGGGGGCCTTTCTCTTCGGGGCGCCCCTCCGCGGAGTCTTTTGGGGCCCGCCCTTGGAGGAGCGCTGAGCTCTCTCCGCCTCGGCGCCCCTGGGGAGGCGTCTGCGCTTGGGGTGTCTTTCCGAGCCGGGGCCCTTCCCAGCTTTGCTGGCCAGGGGGCTGGGGGCGGCCCGGGACCCGGGGGACAGGAACTCAGCCGCCCCGCCAGGTTCCGGCCTCCCTCCGGGCCGCAAACTTTTCCCGTCCACGCTGAAGCCTTTGGCGTAGCACCACAGCTTGGCTCGCCGGATCAGCCTGTCGAAGTGCTCCCGCCGGGGTTCCGCTAGGACCGTCTGCGGAGCCGGGCTTGGGCTCCCGGCCGAGTCCCGAGCCGGTGGCGCCGGAGCTGAGCCGGCCAAGAGCCCTGGGGCTGGCTCGCTGGGGCCGGCGTTGTTTACTGCAGGGCTGCGCAAACCCTCCCCTTCAGCGCCGGGCTCTGCCTCCCCGCAGCCGCCCCTTTTCTGAGAGTCTCCCCCGGGGGGGCTGCCGCGGGGAGGGGCGGGGGCCCCCGGCTTGGGGCCCGCGAGCTCCGGCTGCGGGGCTCCGGCTCCCAGGGCTGGAAGCGGCCGCAAACTTTCCCAAGCGGAGGCGCGCAGCGTCCTGGCCCAGAGCTGCTGGGAGAGTAGCAGGAGGTCGGGACCCGGGCGCAGGGCGGCTTTGGGCGGCTCCGGGAGCCTCTCCTCCCCGCCGGGCTCCTTGGCGGGGTGTGGCGGCGGGAGCAGCGGCTGGTAGCGGGGCAGAGCCGCCTGCCTGTAGCGGGTGCTCTGCACCGAGTCGCGGCTGCACAGGGAGCTGCTCTCCGACTCGGAGGAGGTGCCTTCCTCGCTGCTGCACGACGTGGCCCCTTCTTCCTCCTCCGAGGAGTCGCTGGAGGTGGGCGCGCTGCAGCCCTCGGCATCCAGGCTGGAGTCCGAGTCGCTGGAGTAGCCGGCCGAGGTCCCTTGCCTCTTGCAGCCCGGGAAAAGGCGGCTTTGCCTGGCCGAGCCTGGGCGCTTCTCGGCGGGGAAAAGGCCTGGGGCGCAGCCCGCCTGCGACGCGGGAGGCGCCGGCCCGGCTCCGTGCGCCCCGCAGCGCCGCAGCTGGAGATCCGGCGGGTAGGAGGTCACCACGCCAGCCAAGAGCCCCCGGCGCCCTCCTAGCACCTCGCCCCTCCGGCCCCTCGGGGCTTTGTCGTAGCTTCGGAAGCCGCGGCTGAAGGGCCCGCCCAAGAGCCGGGCCGGCGGGGGGCCGGGCGCTGGGGGCCGCTTGGAGCAGATCCCGGCATCCTGGGTGCAATAGGCGCCGGCTCTACACGGGGCCAGCAGCTGCTGCCCGGGGCACTGGAACAAGCCCCCGGGCTCCCTCCTCTTCCTCTTCCTCTCCCTCTCCCTCCCGCCGGGGCCCAGGCCCTGGCAGGAGGTGCAGAGCGCCTCCAGGTCCGCCCGGGAGATGAGCGAGCACTTCACGGCGCGCGTGGGCACGGAGCGGATCGCCTTGAGCGTCCGCAGCTCGCGCAGGTCGCAGCGCCGGTTCTTGATCTTCAAGCTGTCCATCCTCCTGCTGATGGTGGCGCGGGGGATGTCCTTGAAGAGGCCGCTGAGGACCTGGGCCAGGGCGAACATCTGCGTGCCGTTGATCTGTAAGTACCCCAGGTTAATCCCTCCGATCTGCTGGTAGCCGGCCTGGAAGTCCCCCGGCCTGGCGGGCCCCATGGCGAAGCTCCCTGGGCGAGGCAGGAACATTTTGCAGGCAGCATTCACTGTGCGGCTCCCTTCGGGGTCTTTGGCAATCAGCCCCCCCCGGCCCCCGATCGCGGCCCCCCACAAGGGGGGGGACAGCTGCAGAATTGCCGATTTCCCTTTCAGAAGCGCCGGTCGGGGCCTTGCCACCTCTCCCAGAGGCCCGAGTCCTTCCTCCCCGGCTGAGGCGCCGTCTCTCCCCTGCCCCCTCCAGGAACGAACAGGGAGAGGAGGAAAAATACCGCCGCCAACATCCTGCGGCCTCCAAGCCCCCCGCCCCCTCCCCTTGGAAATCACCTCTCCGAGAAGCAGCCTGGCCGGCCCCCCGGTCCCCTTCGGCGGGGCAGCGCCAGGCGGATGCTGAGAGCTGCGGGGGCGGGGGCGGGGGCGGGGGGGATCCACGTCGCTCCCACCTAAAGACAAGCTGCCGGAGTACAGTATGTGATAGGGACCCCCCCCGTGTCTTCCATCTGCGAGCTGATTGGGTACTTCGACCTTGTGATGTCATAACCCCCCAACATTTCACACCCCCCATGGAAAACATTCATTGAAAAAAAAAAAAAAAGAAATCCAGCCGCTTCTCGTCCCGCAGCCGCGCGGCGCCCATGCGGACCCGGCCCGGCTGTAGCTGAGCGGGGCTGGAGGCGTAGGTGGCGGCTGGCAGATTGGATTGTGGCCGCCTGTCTCCCTGGTGCGCAGAGGGGTTGCACGCGTAGCCTGTACTTCTGGGCGCGCAGGCCTGGCAAATCCACAGGCCTGTCTGTGCAGGCGGCCGCGGCGTGACAAACGCACGTGTCCGCAGGGCGTCGCTTTCAGCCAGCGGCGCCTCTTGCTTTTCCGTCTTCCCGGCGCATTTTCACGCTGCCGCCTTTGTTCAGCAATCGCCCTCCTAGCCGCCTTCGGTGCGTTTATTTCAGCCTCTTTCTCCCCGGGGCGCGCAGGAAATTTCACCCTTTTCTTTGCAAACGTGTCTGTGTTTTCAAACATGCAGCGTCCCTGCTTTCAGCGCCGACCGGTGGAGTCTGTGACCAGCCATCATTTCAGCGGGAGTGGAATGCTTGGGAACGGCCAATTACTGTATTAATTGTTCTGAACTGTCCTAATGAGAACGAGAATAAATAACAAGCAAAGACCCGCGTTTGTTTTCTCCCTTCCCGGCCATCTTTCTTTCCTCTGATGTTTTTCTTCCAAACTTCTGGGCTTGATTTTATTGATGAACTCGGGGGCTAAAGAATTAGAGCTTGGGGACCCTGCTGAACTTTGCTGCAGACTGAAAATCCCCAGCTGTCTTTGGTATGTGGTGCCCTGGCGACTCCTCACCTTAATTCACCCATGGGTACCCACAAGGAGGGCTGCACATTTCTGTCGTCAGGAGAGGGGAACACTCGGTTTCTCTCATCCCATCGGAACCGATTCTCGCTCACCCGGAAAGCTGCGGGGTCGGGGATCGGAAACTGACCAGAACTCTCGGCCTTATCCCGCTCGTGGGCTGTGGGGGCTTCGGAAAGTTACCCCGGAAAGTTTCGAGAGCAGGGAAGTCCCAGCTTTGAAGTCTGTTTTGAATGAAAGGCTGGTTTTGGCCTGTCCCCGCTTTTCTCCTCGGTGTGCAGCATGAGGGATGTGGAGATGCAGTTGCTGCTTTATTGTTTATTCCGTTGTGAAGACGCCGGTGTGATCGACCACAAAATATTCACATTTAAAAGCCAGGAAGAGCCAGATTCCCCGAAGGGCCGATGCTAAACCAGCCCAGCCAGCCAGGCTCTTCACGGAGGCCCGAGCTCTCCTGATTTAAATGTAGGCTTCCGATCCCCTCTCTACAACAACGGTACAAAATCCCACATGCGAACGGGAGACCTTTATATTTTAAGCTGAAGTCAGTATGGGGGAGGTTTGCCTTTAATGAGACACACACAGAACCCAGGCCAATGCACACACAGCCCTGCCAAACACACACACACAGATCCTGCTAAACACACACACACAGACCCTGCCAAATACACCTACAGAGCCCTGCTAAACACACACACAGACCTATCAAATACACATACACAACCCTGCCAAACACACGCACACACGCACACAGACCCTGCCAAATACAGCTACGCAGCCCTGCTAAAGACACACACACAGACCCGATCAAATACACATACACAGCCCTGCCAAACACACACACACTCTATCAAATACACACACACAACCCCGATAAACACGCACACACACAGAGCCCTGCCCCATACACACACAGCCCTGCCAAATTCCCTCTCTCTCTCTCTCTCTCACACACACACACACAGCCCTGCCTTGCGTCAAAGCACCAGTTACCAGCCCTGGTATTCGCACGCAGGGAGCCGCCACTGCACACAACACCCTTTGTTTGGCCGGGGCCGAGGGCAGGGGACCGAACGGGACTGGGGAGCGCACGCCGCAGCGGTTCGCGGCTGCACGCGGGAGTGGGGCTGAGGGAGGCGGGGACCTCCGAGGGCATCCCAGGCCGGATGCCAGAACGCGCAGATTTCTCCTTTGGCTTAAAGCCAGGCTGACAAATCCCACCCTCCCCAGCCCCGGCAAGAGCCTGAGCGCCCCGCCCCGCCCCGCGCCGCGCCGCGCCGTGCTGCGAGGGGCGCCAGCCTCTGCCTCCGAGCCGGGAGAGGAGCCGGGAGTGAGCCGGGGTTTCGGGCGCACTCCTGGCGGGGAGAAAAGCTGCAGCGGTCTCGGGGGAGAGGAGCGTCCGGGCCCGGGGGGTGCTGCAGAGGCCTGGGGGGTGCGGAGGCGGCAGGCTTCGAGCAGGCCCGCGTCCTGCTCACGTAATGCTCGTGTTTGTCCGGCGGTCTGGGGGCTCGGCCCCGCGGCGCAGAACTGGGCTGCCGGGCCGCCGAGGCACTCACCCCTGGGAGGGCGACGGGAAGAGGTCCCACCCCTGGGTTGGCCTTTGTTAGCTCCAGACCCCCCGTCCCCCGGGCACCCCGCCAGAGCCTTGGGAGGGGCTGGGGACGAAAGTGTAGCCGGGGCTGGCATTAGGAGCCGGCTCGGGCCTCTGAGATGTCTCGTCCTGCTGCTGTTGGCTGTTCCCGCAGACGGCAGTAAAAGTTCCCGGGTGTGTGTGGGGGGGGGACTCGCGGGGAGAGGAAGGACCTTTACAGAGGCAGTTGCCTGACCACATAAAGGCAAGGGTTTGCTCCCGTCTCCTCTGCGCTGGCCTTTGTTATGGGCGTGCAAGCGTCCCGGGGCGAGCCGCGAGGCAGCGGGAGGGCTGGCGTGTTAAATCGTGCACAGATGCTGGTGGCACGGAAGTGCAAAAACGTGTGCACGTGGAGGTGTTCCGGGAGCGGCGCCTGGTCACACACACGTGCGCAGAGTCACAAGCACACCGGTGCGGACCCCCACACACAATTACAGCCTCCCCCCACCACCAGCGAGAGCCGCGAGCTACCAGGCAGCTTTAAAATAGCTCCCCAGGCACAACGCCTCGCCCCCAAACTCCCCCAAGTGCAGCGGGGGAGGTCCAGGCAGCGCCCTGGAAGCTCTGCTCGGAGCCGCTACTGCTGCCTGCAGGTCTGCGCCCCCTCCCCCGCAGCGCGTGTTAAAAGATGAAAGGCGCCCGGAGCCCCCCACCCCCCGGGCTGGCAAAGGAAACCAGGCGTGAGAAAGGGGCGTGCGCGGGGGCCGAGGGGGTTTAGCGGAGAATTCAGCCGGTCCGGGAGGGCCGGTAAAGGCTGAGCCAGAAGCGAGATCGCCGTGAGCAGCTGCCCGGGGCCTTCCCCGGCTCACCCCCAGCGCGCAGGAAATGGGCTTCGGGAATCTCCGATCGCACACGGCAGAGCTCAGGCGGGCCGGGCCGGGCCGGGCCGGGCAGAGGCGAGCGGGCTGTAGATAGACCCCGGCGGGAACCTGGTGTGGTTTCGTTTGCACTCAGCGCGCGCGCACCACCACCCCCAGTAAATGAGCGTGTTAAAGCGCTGCCGGGCGGCTTGCGGGCTTTGGTGGTCCCTAGACTCGCCCGGCTCCCGCTCCGGCACCCGCACACACACGCCTCGCCTCGCCTCGCCGGGGCTCCTTGCGCTGCAGGCGCTGGTTCCTTGGCTGCTTTGAGCTGAAAGGTCTCAAGTTCAGCGCCCCTTGGAGCTCAGCAAACCGGCCCAGCGAGGGGATGTGTTACCCCCCCCCGCCCCACGCACACGCAGCCGGCGCCACGGCGAGCGCAGCGGGATGCGGCAGTGTGCGCGTGTACCCCGCGGGGGTAAGCGAGGAGGGGACCCAGGGAGCAGAACACGAGGCCGAGCCCGGTGAATTGGGAGCGGTTCGGCCTGCAGCGAGCGGTACAACGGCTGCCTGCGCAGCCACAGCGCCGCGCATCAAACCGGGGCGCCGCCAGCTCCGAGCCCGCCGAGTTCCCACGCGGGGGGTGAAGTCTCCGCGAGTTTCCGCCCAGGCCCCCTGTGCCGGGACCCGCAGCTCCAGGGACATCGCGGGGGGGGGGGTCTAGGACTTAAGGGGTCCCTAAAGGGGTGAATTACGCCGCTACACGTAGGCGGGGAGCCCCCCGAGCGAGGACGCGGCCCCCTGGCGCCGTCAGGAGCCGCAGGTGCCTTTATTAGGTGATGCGCTCTCGTGGGGAAGACCCACGTCCTGGGCTCTCAGAGCCTAAGCCGATCAGGCAGGGGCTTAAGCCCCTTCCTGGGGGGGTTCGGGGCAGCGCGTGGTGACAGCCGCTCACACCGCCGGGGGTGGGAGTGTTTCTACCCAGCTGCTCGGGAAGTTTCTGTTCGAGTTCGCAACCTGAAGACGACGCGTGTTAAGCGCGACCCGCCGAGGCTGTGGGTTGCTTGGCCCGGGCTCGAGAAGAGGGCCTGGAAGGTTTCCTTTAGCTGAGACCGCAGGGGCTCAAGCCCTCAGCTCCAGAGGCCCCGGGGGCCATTCTGCCTGCCAGGCGCTCCACGGCCCCGCAGCTGAGCTGCGTGTGACTTTCTCAACACCTTCCCGCTGGCGGGCTTGCCCCCCTGCGCTGCCAGCTGCACACACGCCCCCTTGAGAGCCTGCCCAGGGGCATTCAGCAGTAGGGGTGTTGCACCAAAACCGCGCCCCTTCCCAGGCAGCTGGGGCTCCATTTCGCACTGCAAGCGCTGCACAGTGCGCGTCTGCCGGGGCTGGAAGCTCCGGGCACGTCTAAGAGCAGTAGGTCGATATTTAGGAACCGGGCGGTACATCTCGGGAGTCGACGCCGGCCGCTGGAGTTAACTCTGCATCTCTGATTGTTTCCGTAGCAGTCACCTAGCGGTGGAAGCGCCGGGAGCTGGAGGGTAGTCACGCCCCCAGCTCCTGGTTTGTGGGTAGCGGGATGTCAGCGTGCTAGTGTCGTTTCATTTGGGTTGTGAGACTCAGGACCATTACTGCCAGGGCTGCTTTTTTCTTGAAGAGACAAGATAGTCCCATAAAAGATACCACCTCAGCCGCTTTTCCTCTCTCAGCTCTGGACTACCGCAACCTTTCTGTGCTCAGTACAACGGTGTAGACAATCTATCTATCTATCAGGCGGAAAAGGACACTTACTTTTGTCCAGTCTCTCTCTATGCTCGCAATGGCTTCACAGCTTTGTGGAGGTGAGATTATTCATTACCATCAAACCCTCCCCCCCGTCTTTGGGTGGAGACCAGCGTTTCAAGGCAAGAGCGAAAATATACAGATGTTCTACAATATAATCAAAACTCAGAGAGGCGGCTGTGTTAGTCTGGAGCGTCCAGAACAACAAAAGTCCTGTGGCACCTTATAGACTGACAGATATTTTGGAGCATGAGCTTCATCAGATGCATGAGTGGGGGGGTGGTTTCAAAGGGGTATTGTCAGCTCCGGCCCTTCCCCTTTACTGGGACCCCACTTTTTAAATACCCCTCTGAAACCACCCCCGCATGCATCTGAGGAAGTGGGTCTTTGCCCATGAAAACATATGCTCCAAACTATCTGTTAGTCTATAAGGTGCCACAACACTTTTTGTTATAATCAAAACTGCGGGGCTGAAAAGGCAGGGGCAAAGCCTAGTGAGAGAACCAGACTGCCTCAGACCAAATGGTACCTCCTAAACACATTGAAATCCTTTAGGATGTTGCTGGGAGTGCAAAGCAAGACCTTAGACATAAAGAGCAGCAAATAATAGAACCATAGCTGTGTTTCCCAAACCAGATCTTAGCTTAGATTAGAATGTGCAACAGTCCTACCAGGACTGCACCTTTCGAGTGTTATTTGTCTTCATAGTTCATTTACACGTTTGAGTGATTTGAGAGAAAGGAAAGCTGTGCAAATTAAAAAAAATCATCATTCACTGGAGTAAATTAAAACAAGCCATTTTGCCTTTAATACCTTCTGCTTTATATCATTTTTAATAGTCATTTACCACGTTTGCTGAAAGAAACTACATCTCCTAGAGAACAGATGAAGGGAATTATACAGTAATAAAGACTAGTGCTTTAAAAAAAGAGTCTGTTTGTTTTCCTAACCAGATCAAACCTAGTAGTTCCAACAAAGAACATTCCTCCTGAAAGAAAGCCTTTGTTTGCTTTTTAGAAACATGGCAGAAATGTTTATTAATTTCTGCTCATGTTGAGGAGGCCAGGAAAATTTTGAAGTGGGGGGGCTTTCAGTTTTTACTACCTTTTTAACTCCTCTGTTTTTCACCCCAGGTCCTTTGAATATTATTCTTGATGACAATACAGAGCACTGTATTTTTCAAAGAACAGAAAAACTCTAAAATTGAGAGAGAAAAATGATGTTTGGAGATTCCTAAGAAGATTTCATGCATCAATCTTCAAGCCGGATGACAATTTCATCTTTTTTGCTATCTGCCTCTGAGGATTTCTATATTAGGCTGTGATTTAATTGTTTCTCTTTTTACTTTTAAATTCAATTTTTAAACAGAAATGTATTTTTTTAAAAGCATGCCAGTTATAAAATGGCAGAAGCAGACCTCCCTCTCACTCTAATAAACTTCATCTGGAGAAATACCCATTTGAGTCTCTTCAATCTGGTCCACAAAGATCAGAAGGAAAAAGCCTCATAAAAATCTCTTACATTCTTTAAATCATTGACTCGCTTCTTGTATTTTATTAAATGAATGTTGGACAGCTACATATTTTCTCATGATGCAAGATCATGGTGTTGCTTGCCATTAAAATTGTATTACAAAATGCAAACAGAATAAAGTCCAGTATATGTACATCTAAAAGGGTGTGCTAAACATGAAGCATATACTTAATTATTTTTAATTAAAAAATGTCAAAGGCAGGTTTAGCGTTATATATTTTGTTCTCCCCTTAAAAGAATATTTTCTAATTCCATACTTATGTAAATCACACAGAAAAAATGGTATCTCAGATTATTTTCCCCTGTGTGCCCAATCCTCTTTTTTATATTAAAAAATATTAATTGGAAAAAATAGATGTTAGCAACAGAAATAGGCAGTTGGGGACAGCATTTTGAAAATGGCAGGATTTAACATTCTGTGCAAAGTTTAATGTTGTCAAACTTTGAAAAGGCAAGATTTGTCAACCTTTTACAAAGTATTTCTCATGCCTGTTATTGATTGACAAGGTTATTATTATTATTATGAATGGGTTCTCCCATTTCCCAGTCCTCTTCAAGGCCTGATGTGGATTGAGAGCCTGACCAGTTGCTTATTGACCCATGATGGCTATACAATGACCCTGCTGCCCCCAGGGTGACCCTTTGACCTCAGGAGAACCCCTCGCAACAGAGCAGGGCTCAGATATGCAAAGTGGGAGCTTTATGGAGTTTGGGGAAGGGAGGAGGTGCAAACTGCAAGTGGGCGAGAAGGGTTTCATTAGCAAAAATGTGTTTATTGTAAATAAAAAGGCAAAGGGGGTTGTTTAAAGGGACAGGGTCTAAAAAGACCCCCATAGCTATCTGCTGCTGGGGAAATGCTGAAAGCACCAAGACCTGATTCCCGAACTTCCTGCAAATTAAAAAATAGCAAGTCTAGAGCAGTAGCTGATTCATGTTCTGGAGGCCTGATTGTTAGACCGCCGCTACCGGTGGATTTTAAGAAGTCACGGAGTTTATTCAGCCTATACATCCAACCTTCTCTGGGGAGGGAAATAATGAGACAACAGAAAACACTCAGCCCTGGGCTAACGTAAGGGATTTGTCAAATATATCAATTATTTTACCAGCTAAAGATACACACACACACACACCCCACTTTTCAATGGAATTAAAAGCTCCTTCTTTCTCTATGAATATAGCCTCATTTCCTATTAAAATATTTAAATTATATATTGAGAGGGATATAACCTCATTTCCTATTAAATTTTGTGGAAAATAAGGCTTTATTAATTATTGTTGTTGTTACTAAGGGAACTATTTACAATATAATATAATATAATATAATATAATATAATATAATATAATATAATATAATCTTTGTGTGTACAGATAGATAGATAGATAGGAAACTGAAACTGCCCTTTGTGGAGCTCTTGGAACAGAATAAATGAGTCTTTTCAGAAAACAGGAGGCTCTGTCTTCCTCCCTTCCTTCCCTTAACATTTAATGGATATGCAGTTGTTTAAATAATTTTCCCCTTACCAAAACAAATGCCGGAGGGTGAGGGCTCATTTTTTATCCTAATGGGATGGATCGTAGAAGGCACCTCTTTGAAGAAAAGGGCTGTCAGCAGGGGGAAGTACTTGGAGCATCTGGGCTGGCTAGGTAGAAAGCAAAGAGCACTCTGGATTCTTTGGAAAGTTAGTTGCTGTCAGAACAGGAAAACACTGAGGTAGTGTTTGATTTCATCATCTACACAACAGCCCCTTATTGTCGTGAGTTTCCTCCCAGATATCTGAGGTATAAAGTTTTCTAATTCTGGGGTGCAGCAAAGAATCTCTTGCAGCAGAGCAAAATCCTTCCCATTTTCAACAGCTGTGTCTACAGTAGCAAGTTCTTTCAGAAAATCCGGCCCTTTCTCGAAAGAACAGGTAGACAGTTGACCCACAAAATGTGCTCTTCAGATCTGAAATTGAAAGAATACGGCTTTTCTTCTGGAAGCCCTCTTCCACTCCCGGATCAGGAAGATGCCTCCTTTCAAAAGAGCAGTCCTCATGGTGCTGAATTTTTTGATCCTGGCCCATTCTCCTTCTAAAGAGCAGGGGCTTTTTGGATGCTCTATCTTGAAAGAGCAGATAGATATTTCAATCTGTTTTTTTTTGGGTGTGGACACACCCTTTTGAAAGAAGTTTTTTCAGAAGAGATCTTCCAGAAGATCATCTTTCGAAAGATTGTTGTAGTGTAGACACAGCCACCAACGTCCTTAGGCATTCAGGATTTTGCTATACACTTTTCCTCTTTCAGGAAACAAACTAGGGGAGAGGTGTGTACCCCTCACATCCTCACTATGCACTGGATCCAGACAGCTAAGAAACAGACCTCTAATGTGGGGGAACACAGACGAAATCTTGGCTGCAGGTAGTCATAGCTACAGATGTGTGCGTACATGGATATAGAGAGTCTCAAAGAGACAGCCGTGTTAGCCTGTTAGCTTCACAAAAACCCAAGCAGTCCTGTAGCACCTAATGTTATATAATACATTTTCTATCATAGTTATGTACAATATATTTATAATATTATAATAATATTACCTAATAAATAAAATGGTTAGTCTTTAAGGTGCTACAGGACTACTTGTTTTTTATGGATACATAGGTTTACTTTGAAATTTCAGATATTTACACAGTTACATAAACATCTACAGGGGGTGGGGGAAAGGTGTGGAAGATAAAAAGTGACCCCTCCAGCATCCCAGCCCTCCGACTTTTCTAAAAAATAAACTCCAAACGTCCTCTCTGACCTCTCTTTCTCTCTCTGTCTCTCTCTCCACTGTTTGAGGAAATATCCTGGGAATAGGGGCAGTGATATTTGCCGTTGGTCTGAGGCTATGCCTGAGGAATCTGGTACTAAAAAGTCACTGGGAGCTGACGATTGTTCTAATTTACTTTACCCCATATCACTCCAGTAGCTGATACTTCTGCTGGTTTGTCTCTATTTTTCTTTCCACCCCAAACTCCCCCTTGCACCAGCTGCCAAATGGCTCTGGGTTTAGCAGCTCCCGGGATGGAGAGGGAAAGGAAAACCTGGTGCTAGGAAGCCCTAAAGGACACAATATTTACATTTCACTCCAAAATGTGATTTAAAGGTTAGCACCCTCCAAAGAATGGAGCTGTTTGGGGTGGCTGAGAGGGGGGTAAGGGCCTGCGACTGATTTGCTGACTCAAAGGATGGGATAAGAAAACCATAAGGCTCAAGGGGTGGCTAGCTGCCCTCTATGACCCCCCGCCACCTCCAGGATAACTGTTAGCTCCCATGTAAGCACAGAAAGGGAAGGGGATGAGTGGCTGGTGTTTTAAGAAAAGACAGAGAACTAGAGGCCTGGGTGTGAAGTAGCTTCCCTAGCAAGCTCTGCAGAAGACGGTGTGCTGAGTTTTGCTAGTATTAACAAGTGTGTGTGGGGCAGGCGGGAGAGACCTCTGTGCCCCAATGACTCTGCTCTGAGTTCTGGAATAATTGCCAGGGTAGGAAGGGCAGTCGTGGATTCAATCAGCCCTCTCCATCTCTGGAACAAATTGTGTCATCCCCCGCTCAGTTCAAACTCCCCGACCCAGACCAGCTCTTCTGCCCATGATGCACCAGACCCCTTTTCACACCACAGGCACTCACTGAGCTGCCCCTGCTCAAGCCAGGAGCTGAACTCTGCTTCCCTTTCCCCAGGCCACTGCTTTTCCGGTGGACTTTTTCCCTGCCCTTACCTCGCCCCCCGCCCAACTCAGCATTTCTCCATCTCTGAGCTCGATTTTCCCACACAGCTGAGAAGCCACATTCCAATCCCATCTGACCAGGCCAGTAGCCCAGGGATTCCTAACACTGAGGGGGGTGGGGTGGGGGAGGTGCAGGTAGTACCTCTTTTCTCACTGCATCCCAGAAAGGCATCAAAAGTCCAATGCGTTCTAGGGGAGTCTCACCTCACTGCTGCCTCCTGCTTTTGTTTACAGCGAAACCCAAACCTCCAATCCCACTTTCATGTCAAACACAGGCACACGCTGGGGGCAGAGATACTTCTTTTTCACTTAAAAACCTTTCCCACTGCAAAGAAGAGACATGATGAGGGCAGCTATGAGAGAGACAGAGAGAAGGATGGATGGATGGATACACACATACATATATAAGAATGGAGAGGGGGCAGAGTAAAGGATGTCAGAGAAACTCTTGAGCTTTGGCACATGCCTTGACTGGGTTGAGTTCCACCAGCGTCTTGCAGGGCACATGCAGTAGGTGCCCATGGGTAAAGGGAATGGCTAGGATCCCAGGGATGGATAGTGAAAGATCTCAAAGGGGTTTGCAACAGCAGGGCCACCCAAAACACGCCCCCGCAATGGTTGCTTAAATCCTGGGGTCGATTGCAGAGTGAGGAGGGACAGCCCAGCTTTGCGGTGCTTTGGAGGATAATTCTGGGTCTCAAAGGGACCCCAAACATCTTCAGCACCTTCAAAGGCTCCCTCTCCAGGGGCTGCCCGGCTCCTGCACCTCCAGCCAGGGCAGGAGAGCATGCATTGCCTGCAGGTTGTGTGCACGCATTGTGTGCCGACTGTGCATGAGCATTGTAGATTTGGGGTTTCCCCAATAGCTCAATGCCAGTGGAATAACTCAGCAGCAAGTTTCATGCCAATCTCTGCCCCCTTTCTAATACCAGCTCTAGAATCCCAGTGGGGCATCCCGCCCAGATCAGACTGCTGGGGAGGGTGGGGCATCATACATCCTGCCCTCTCCCGACATTGCAATCAGTGGGAAAGCCCCATCTGACTTCAGGAGAGGCTGCATTTCACCCTGGGTTGCCAGGCTGCGGCTCCCAGTTTGCAAGCTGCAAATTTGCTGAGCAAGCCGTTTACCTCCAGACACACAGCCCTCCACCACACACTGCCCCTCTCCGAACCCACAGCCACCAGCACCAGTGTGATGGAGACGATGTGAGATGCTGGCACCCCCTGCAGGTATCAGCCTAGCCCTCGAGGGAAGCATTTAACTAGAAAGGGACTTCACAGGCTTGCCCGGCAGAGGTCTCCTTCCCCCATGAAACACAAAGACTAGAGCTTCTAATTTCACTGTGCAATGCCCCAGGAGGTAGCAAGCTCCCTCCCCTTGACGCTACCCTGCTGGTACCTGGTTGGAGATTCCCGAGCTACCTATCTATCCATCCATACCTGCCCCCCGCCCCCATCTATCTATCTATCTGTACACCCTTCCATCCACCTCCATAATATCCACGTATCCACTCACCTATCCCCTTCTATCTATCTGTCCATCCCCAGTCACATCCATCTATCTGCCTACATTAATGTCTGTCTATGAAACTATGTCTTGTTTTGTTTTGTTTTACAGACAAGCCTGGCAATCAGTATTCATATCCAGATTTGAACTTAAAATGCAAGGAGTTTATAAGCCAGATAAAATTTTGGAGGGAAAAGGACGTGGCTCAAAAATCCTGATCCAATGCAACAAATTGCTTGTCTACAGGGGAAAGACACACCAACATGAGCTAGGATGTGAATTTAAACAGCTGTAAGATTACCAGTCTAACTCTCTGTGTAAGGCTCTTATCCTGGAATCGCTGGGCCTTTTTTGGAGGAGGTTTAAACTAAAATGAAAAGAGACACCCATTCCAGGGTACAAGTGTCCACACTTGGTGCTATACCAGTTTATTACTTTATCTATACTGATACATTATTTATTACTATTACGTTAGTGTAGCATCTGGGAGTCCTAGCCACAGGCCAGGCCCTTGCTGTGCTGGGTGCTGTACGAATATGCAACAAAAAGATACTCCTTACGCCCAAAGCATTTAAAATCTAAGTATAGGGGAAGTGACAGACAGACTGGGGAGGATAAGGAAACACTGACACATTGTTAGGTCAGCATGATGGGCTCTACTCTCAGCACACCACTGGTCTAATGGCTGTCATTTTTTGACAAGAAGAAGTGGTAAAACCTTGCCAGGTAGACAAGTCCTTATTTCACAAACCTTGCCCAAAATTTAAGAGGAATTTCTGGAATCTGGAATTCTGGTTCTGACCCACTCGCATCCCAAGTTTCTTGGAGTACATTGCTAAACATTAATTATAGAAGAGTAAAAACAATTCCAGGGATACAACACCAAATGAAATGTTGCCTTGGGCCAAAAGATCTTCTGATATAACATTTTTGGAGCCCACTTTATCTGAGGTTAATTCTGTGGTGCTGCTTAACTCCTTCAGGGCCACAGGGTGCAACCACGGATGTTACCTCCAAAGGTCCCAGCAAGACTGAGGCACTGATAACATCATCCACTGAGACCTCAGAGATCATGAAGCTGGAAGGCCAGAAATGTAGCTAAGAGTCAGACTAGTGAGTGCCTTAAAAATTAAATGCTGTGCTTAGGCAGGCAGGAAATGAGCACACCCTTTCTTCTGCCCATTCCTGAAAAGGAATTGAAAGAGAAACAAGCATTGGTGGTGTCGGCAGGGCTGGTTTAAGGCTTGCATTAACAGGTGACATGACCAGCGTGCTCTCAATCAATGCAAAGATCCTTCTGAGTGGTGCTCGATGCTGAATTAATTCTTCACCCTGCACGGGATCTGAAAGACCTTTTTGCCAGTAGCAGTCGTTGGCACTCACAAAGTGCAGTGGAAAGGTAACTTGTTTCTGTCCTGCCCAGTGAGTTGTGAAACTGGGACTGATGCTTGACCAGGGCCCCAAAAGCACAATCCTAAATCGAAACACCCCGGAGCTTTGGGGAGACAATGGGAATATAGAAGAACACATTTTTCATATGCACCGAGGCATCTGTGAATGTGCACCACCAACAGAGACTCCAAACCTAGCTGTGAGTTCTCTGCTAACCAGCTGGGTGCCAGGGGACTTTCTCCGAAGCTCTAGAATAGAGGAACAAATGTGAAGATACACTTTGAGGTGCAAATTGTCTCTAGTCCTTAAGTAACTTAATAGAAGAACATTGCAGACTCTTCCAGCTTCTCACAGAGTTAGACACCACGGCATTCCTGTGCATGGACTGCACAAGAATAAGAAAAAATGTGCAACTGCCCTAGGTGAAGAAGTCACAAAGTTTATGACTATCTGCCCTCATGTTTCAGAGCAAAAACTGATTAGCTGCAAAATCCAGGCAGCCATCTCTCCTCCATACTGTTATATATGACATCTAACATTGAGTTAAAACAAAAAGCAGTCAAGTAGCACTTTAAAGACTAGCAAAATAGTTTATTAGGTGAGCTTTCGTGGGACAGACCCACTTCTTCAGACCATAGCCAGACCAGAACAGACTCAATATTTAAGACACAGAGAACCAAAAACAGTAAGCAAGGAGGACAAATCAGAGAAAGATAATCAAGGTGAGCAAATCAGAGAGTGGAGGGGTGGGGGGGAAGGTCAAGAATTAGATTGAGTTAAGTATGCAGACGAGCCCCTATAATGACTCAGAAAGTTCACATCCCAATTTAAACCATGTGTTAATGTTCCGAATTTGAATATAAATGTCAATTCGTCCGCTTCTCTTTCTACAAAGAAGCGATAATTTCTTTTCAGTAACACACATACCTTGAGGAATGTGTGTCTTACAAATATTGAGTCTGTTCTGGTCTGGCTATGGTCTGAAGAAGTGGGTCTGTCCCACGAAAGCTCACCTAATAAACCATTTTGCTAGTCTTTAAAGTGCTACTTGACTGCTTTTTGTTTTGATAGTGCATAGACTAGCACGGCTTACTCTCTGTTACTATCTAACATTGAGTTCAATGCATTAAGATTGTATGTTGCTTTTATTTGAAGAATTGGAGATATACTCCTGGTGGAGACAACTTTATTCTTGACCAATGGTCGCTGCACTGTGGGGTATGCATCCCTTGGGGGGCACATGGTGGGGCTCAGGCCAGCCCTTATGGGGGGCAGAGAAGGCACACCATCTAACCCTGCTCTGGGCCCAGCACGGTACCAACCCCAGACACTGCTTCACTCTGCACCTGTGCCCACTCCTGCTCTAACCTCATCTTGGCTCTCACTTCAGGCCAAGTGCCTCTGCTGAGCCAGCTGTGCAGTAAAGGAGGAGCAAGCACTGACAGATTACATTACTGGTAAGGGAGGGGAGTGATAGGAAATGTTTGGGCACACGTGATCTACACTAACTGGACAGCTAGATGCTCCAGTATGGAAACCTCCATGTTTCCCCTCGATAAAGGTTTGGTGGAGCTGATTAGAAGAAAGAGGGAGGAGAAGCACATTGTGTTGCTTGGTGATTAGACCAGGGACATGAAGCCAGGGCTGGGAGGCTCTTAGTTTCACAGACCTTAGTGACAGAAAGAGACTATGAGCATGTTGTCAGCCCTCCTGCGTAACACAGGCGACGGAATTTCACCAACCAATTCTTACGTTAAGTGCACAACTTGTGGTTCAGGCTCTCTTCCTGAGTCTGCCACTCAGCCTTGTCTACACAGAAAGTTACACCCCTTGAAATATACCAGGATAATTAAATGGTGCAAGCTCCCAAGGCCTTGTCTACACTACACAGGCTTTGCCCTGCTCATACATCTATCCAGTCAGAAATTCATAGCCTAGAGCGGGATGCACAAAGTCGGGGGTGGGCCCCTTTGAGGGGCATGAAATTTCATAAGGGGGGCACAGCACGACTGGGTCTTGAGTCTCAGGCTCATCCAGCTCATTAAAAATATTGAAATCTCTTACTGTTTTTATGTCTGTGTATTTACATTTACAGACCAATTAATAATGTGTTTATAGTCTACAGACTTATTTTCTTGCCTAGGCCGAAAGGGTTTTTTTCATAGGAACATAACCAAAATTTCTGCTGATCCGGATGACGCTAGACAGGTTGGGGAGGCCCTGCTAATCGCAGGGATGAAAAGTGGGGCCCGGCGTAAAAAGTTTGCTCCCCCTGGCCTAGACACAGTAGATGCCGAACAGAAGGAGGAGTTCTACCAAGATAATAACATCTCTCAAAAATACAATAGCTATGCCTTCCAACACCCTTTCTTGCTGGCACAGTTGTGTCTACACGGGGAGGTCTTCTGGCAGATCTGTACTGGGTGGGACATGTGGGGTTTTGTATCCCGCACTCTCACCTCTTGACTAACAGAGTTATGCCAGCCTGCCATTGCAGTGTAGACAAGGCCCCTGTCTGGACTCAGTCACACCCCTGTAAAGGTGCTTATGTTGGTATTTCATATGGGGAAAGGGATAAATTCTGCTGGTGTAAATCACTTTGATATAACTGTCCACTCTAGGCATTGTACTGGTATAACTACATTGGTAAGAGAATCCCACCCCTAGTCAACATAACTGTATTGGTACAAACAACTGTGTGTAGAGCAGGCCTGACTTAGGCTTGCTCTTCACAAGGCATGTAAGTCAATTGCAGACATGCAATTCTAGCTATAGCAATTGCGTAGCTAGAATTGACTTCTCTGTCATCAACTTACCTGGCCGTCTTCACGGAGGGGGGTCAATGGGAGAAACTCTCCCATTAACTTCCCTTACTCCTTGTGACATGGAGGGGCACAGAGGTCAGCTGCCAACCCCAGATAGTTCAATTTCACATCTCTACCAGGTGCACAAAATCGAATTCCAAGTAATGGAGACAAACCCTTACTCTATTCAAGTCTCTAATCTCTCTGTGAGTCAGTGTCCCCACCTGGGAAATGGGAATGACAGTACCTTACTTCCCAGGGATTTTGTGAGGTTTAATTGTGTAATGTATGAAAGTTTGGAGGAAACTGTATAAAAAATACCAAGTCTCATGAAAGGTGGTCTTGAAAATTTAAAACAAAATAGTGAGCGAGCAAATGTTGTGTTCATTGTTTTATTAGGTGTATCCTTGGTTTCTTGCATAGATACACAGAAGTCCAATATATTCAAAACGAGCTAGTGATTTTGGGTATCCATTTGAGGAATATTAAAGGAGCCAGAGTCTCAGATGAAGGGTGCTCAATGATTTCTGAAAATCAATCCCATCTCTAAGGGATCTCAACAGGAGCACCTGTAAATTGGGCCACCCAAAATCACTAACAGCTTTTGAAAAACTTGGCAAATTCACTTCAGTCAGAGTATTAGGTATCCATGGAAAGCAGGACCAGGTCCAAAATATTCTGGACTGGAAGGATTCTAACATTCTTGCTCAAATTAGCCAGCATTTTACTGAACAAGTAGCTTCTCTAGCTTTACCAATATTATTTGCAAAGTACGCTGCTATTCAAAAAGAATAAGGCTGTTGGAATTAGACTGTCTGTCTGCTCCTTGGGGACAATCTATGATTCACCCAGTGACTACAATCTGAGTAACAAGATTCAACCCCAGAATTTCTGATGAGTAACAGGGTGTGTAACACAAACAGCAAATCCTTTTTTTAATAGTATGCTAAAGGAATACTTAGTTCAAAGAATAATATTAACAGCAATTTAGATGTGTCAGTGCCATGATAAGGCAACAAAATATCGGTAGAGGAAATAGTTGCTTCCTCTGATATGATAATTAGCACATTTTTAGTAAACTTGCTGAGTATCTGCGAATTGTGCGTGCAAATTTCTCAAGATACAAAGGAAAATTTGTATTTACTTTGTTGCTGTTAAAAAATCAGACCTGTCATCTTTTCTAGCACATCTAAAAGAGATAAATAAGCAAGCGTGACAGAATCACTTATTAGGTGATGAGCTTTTGTGAGTGAGACCCACTTCTTCAGATTCTAGAGCAGAAGAAACTACTGCTCCAGAATCTGAAAAAGTGGGTATTACCCGCAAAAGCTCATTACCTAATAAATGCAATTGTTAGTCTTTAAGGTGTTACAGGACTGCTTGTTTTCCCCACCTTTGAAATTCACAGCAAAGAGATATGTCCTACTTAAATTGCTTCATTAAGTGGTCCTACTGGACACCCCCTCTTTCCCCTCTCCCTGGATTTTATGTTTTCTCCTCATTGCCATCTGATGAAGTGGGTTTTACTCACAAAAAGATCATGACCCAATTAATTTGTTAGTCTCTTAGGCTATGTCTAGATTGAAGAGATCTGTCGGCAAAAGATATTGCTGACAGCTCTGTTGGAAGAGGCATTCCCAATGTTTAGCCTGCCCACATGGGGCCAAATGTTGGGAAAAACCCCTCTGCCGACATACACCTTCTTCCACCGGGAATGAGGATAAAGGCTCCTGGAGTGGCAGACATAGCCCAAGGTGCCACCGGCCTGCTTGCTACTTGTAAAACAAGAGGATTGTTTTTGTGTTATGAAGGAGGGCTGAATCTCTCTGCTGCATAGCACAGAGTGAGCAGTATTCTAGGATCTAGGGATAGAGACAGACAAAATTGGACTTTTAGGCATGGCAGAGGTGTAGTGAGGAAAGAGAGACTTGGCTGCCGGTTTCGCACTACTCTGTGTAGCAAAGCCATGGATTCCGCTCACTTCAAGGTACGCAGCACACAGAACTTCAGAGACAAGGCACAGGTTGGGCTTGGAGATATCTGTCACTCAGGATGGCGCGTAGATTTGGGTCATTGTCTTTGGGAGGCACTAGGTTCATGCTCCAGGCAGGGCCAGCCCAAGGGTAGTTTTGTGCTGGGATGGATCTGGACCAGTGTTTCTCAACCTTTTTTTTATAAAGTCCCCTTTTTAAAAAAGATCATAAGCACCTCAGTACTCACAATTTTCAGACACACCATTTGTTTGGTTTTTGTTTTTGTTTTTCCCTACCATTGCACCACATTTGTTTAAACAACATAATCGTAACTGGTAGGCTGGAAACAATTACCCATAGGCAATAAACTTGCACTGTACTTATGACTCTCCAAAAAGGAAAAATACAACAAGTAGATGAACATAAAATAAGTCGAGTTTTTAATTCACTGAGTTCATGTACCCTCTGGAAGAGCTCTGAGTACTCGTACATGCACCCCTGGTTGAGAACCACTGATCTGGATGATTATATATGGGGCTCTGTGTTTTTACATAAGGCAGATGCCTCATCTTTCCCCCATACATCTCCTCTCTCCCCCTGCACACTCTCTGGCTTCTCCGCATCATGCTCTTCAATTACTCAGCAAAGCAGTAACAGCCCCGCATCCTCCCCCACCCCTGCACCCAAACCAGGATGTTGTTGCTTGACTCAAAGTGAGACGCTCGGAACCCACGTACCGAAAAAGCCACTGATCATTTCCTGTCACTAGATTCACTGAGGTTTCACAGGCTCACCGGATTCTCAGAAACAGAAGCCAAGGAAAGGTTGTGACGCCATGTGCATCCCCCTCCCCTTTCAGCTTGGCTATGTCTTCTGATGTTGCTTTTTTTGCAAGTGTCTGAGACCTGATCTTCGACACACAGGCACTGGAATCAGGAGTGCAGGGGGTGCCACAGCACCCCCTGACTTGAAGTGGTTTCCATTATATACAGGGTTTACAGTTTGGTTCAATGGTTCTCAGCACTCCCATCTCCTACAAAAATTGTCCCAGCCCTTCTGCTCAGCCTTATAGGGATCACCAGCGGCAGGTTGAGCAGAGACGACAGCAGCTCCAGCAAGGGTGTGCTGGGGGGGGGGGGGGGCTGTGAGTTTCCGCTCAGCCCCACAATCCCCTTGTCACTGTGGAGGAGGGTCAAAGAGAGTGAGAGAAAACAATTTTCTGTTTGCCAGATCTGCCCCAGCTCTTCCGAGCGAGCAGAGAGCTCAGTGGCAGAGCAAGGGAAAGAGAAACCACAGAGAAACAGAGACAAAACACATCGAAGCTTCCCTGCCAGGGCCAAAACACCAGCTCACTCCAAGAAAAATAGTCCCAGGATCACAGACAGTTCTGTTCCTAATAGTAATAATAATAATAATAATAATTTTGAAGAGGTTCCAGGAGACACAGTGCCCTTGACAGGGCGGCAAGTAGGAAAGCAGGGTGTGTGTGTGTGTGTTTGTGTGTGTATTTTACCTTGTACCCAGAATTCTCATTTGCCCTTCCAAATACACACACAGGCAGACGTGTGCATAACTACAAGTTTTTGTTCAGCTCTGTGCCTGATGTGTTATGGACTGAACTCTTTGGTCTGTGTGCAACTCATTTGCTGTATTTATTTGTATTTACTTTCACTCTACTGTACTTACAGAAAACAGAACTCAGATTTACTTATGGTTAAAATGCTGGTTATTTGAGGATTCCAGATGATAGAATACCAGATATGAAAGAGATTAATCTATGTGACAATCAGCCAGGTGTCCCCTGGTGGTCCATAAATGTATGAGAGAGACAAGGTAGGTGAGTTAATATCTTTTATCAAACCATCTTCTGTCGGCAAAAGAGACAAATTTTCCAGCTCCACAGTATTCTTTTTCAGGTCTGCTGAGGCTCTATGCCATTCAAAAGTTTGTCTCTTTGGTGGACAGAAGATGGTCCAAGGAAAGAAGTTACTTTACTCACCTTCGAGAACAGCAAAAAGTCCTGTGGCACCTTATAGACTGACATAATTTGGAGCATAAGCTTTCATGGGCAAAAACCCGCTTCATCAGATACATCAGATTCATCAATTACATCTGATGAAGCAGGTCTCTGCACACGAAAGCTTATGCTCCAAAATATCTGTTAGTCGATAAGGTGCCACAGGATTTCTTGTTGTTCTCGAAGCTACAGACTAACATGGCTACCTCTCTGATACTTTACTCACCTTGCTCTCTCTCATACCCTGGGATTACCATGGATAAATCACTGAAAACACAACTGTATAGACTGTCTGCTACAAAAGTGTGGGTAAAGGGGACTGATTCAAAAAATACATTGAAAAGTCTCTTATCTCTGAAAGGATAATTTTTGTATCACATGCAAACTTGTTACCTTCTTGTATGAGGATGACACCCAATATTCTTTGACTTTTTTTTAAAATCAGTCAGAACCAGGAGGACAAATATGACCCACTCTTTATTTGATTCCAGGGGCTAAAGAAAACTGAAGGCATTTAAAATAAGTCAGTTGCTACCTTTTATGTCATTAATGACATTAGAAGACAAGGTGGGTGAGGTAATATCTCGTAGTTGACCAACTTCTATTGGTAAGAGACAAGGTTTCAAGCTTATTTAGATCTCTTCTTCAAGTCAGACAGGACCATATCTGATTTGTTTCTCTAATATCCTGGAACCAACCCGCTACATGTTAAATCTCTTTAGCCCAGCACCCTCAGGACCTGACTGGTGCCAAACGAGAGAATTTGCCAGACTATGGGAGGTCAATATTGTCTAGCACATTACCAACATTTTCACGGCTTACTAGGTTCTTAGAAGACATTGGGGGTAAATTACAGCTAAATAACGGCATAGAACACTGACAGCCAGGACTGGAAACAAACTTTATGGAATCATGGGAAACTCAGCCACACCCAGGATAAGTGGATACCCGACTAACTAAAAATCATGCCAGATGACAGATGTTGTAGACGAGAGAGTGCTGGACTAGAGAGGTTCAACCTGTAACTACAACATTGTAACTATTAATGACATTGTTTAATGAACAGTAACTTGTATTTACCTAGTGGTTTTCAGACAACTCTCTCAAAAGGTGTTACAAAACGGAATTAGTGGTTTACAGACTGGGAAAATGAGGCAGTCGGCAATAAAAAGACCTGCCCAACTCATTAGAACCTCTATGATGATTCATAGCTCTGCATGCTAACCTCCTGACTATGCTCCAGGCTGTGCAGGTGGTAAGAATGCAGGATCCAACCTATGCTCCATCAAGCATGAACATAAACTTGCTAATAAGATACAAACACCAAGGCAGAGGTCTGTTCCAGAGCACAGCTGCCTCTTATTTTGAAGATGAAATGGTGATGATAAAAAAATGCAGGTGTTGCTAGAAAATCTGGCAATGGTGGTAACATTTTGCTCATTTGGGACAGAAGCAGGGAAGAGAGGACAGTGACATAAGAAAGACTTGTTTCTTGGTAGATGCCGTTGATGAAAAGCAGGGACAAAGTTCTTGTTTTTACCCCTTTAAAAAACTACACTACAAAGACAGCAGAAGTTCCTATTCAAACAGAAATGTTGACTTTGCTGATTGCTGTCTGGGGTCCCCTTTGCCCCTGTAAGATGCCAGAAGCTCAGGAGGATTTCAATGGGGGAAATAGGGTTCTGCGACCTTACACGGAGTGGAGCCAGTTAAAACCTACAGCTCATTACAATGGAGAGTTCACCATATCTCCACTTTCCCATTTTGGTGGGTCAGAGAAGTCTTAGGAATATGCCACTCCAGCCCTGCCCTTCTATTAACTTTCTGACCTTGAGTTAGGGCCCGTATGTCATTAATTGCTAGGGAACAAAACCGTTCACCGCTGGGAGGCAAAATTTTAGGAACCCTTATCTGTTGTCTTGCAGATTTCTAAGCATCCTTGACTTGAGGGCAGGAAGCCAAAAGTTCAGCACTGCCCAACTGGGACAATTTAAATGAGAAAGATTTTTAAAAAAGGAGAGTGTTTTTTAAAAATCTCATTGAATTAAGAATCAAATAATGTTTAATTATTATTATTATTATTATTATTATTATTATTATTATTACAGTACCACAGAGAAGGCCCCCTCTGACATCAGCTCCACACTACAAACACACACGAAGAGACAGCTCCTGCCCTGAACCCTTTCATTGAAACAGACAAGAAAAAAAGGGGGGAAAGAGAGGTGATGTGATTTGCCTAGGGATGTACAAGTCAGTGTCAGAGATGGGGACAGCGCCTGATTCTCCTGATTCCCAATGAAATGTTAATGCCAGTAGACAACACTTCCTCTTTGCCTAAAAAGAGTGTTCACGTTTTCAAATAAGGGAAACTTGAAAAGTCTGGGAGCTTGCAGTTTGGATGATCTTTTCTGAACGTGGGACACCATGAGACCCACAACAATGGATATGAAGAAAATAATTATATGCAACACTTTAAAGGAGGTCAGATTAACGTCTTCGTCTTAAATTACATATTGTACAGGCTCTCCTCCATGATAGTGATCTTCTACAGTAACAAAAGAGGGGCAGATACCAACAGATCCTGCTGAGAAGGAAGTGACTTTGGGTCTAAAATGAGGAATACCCTTTTAAGGCAGTGATCGAGAATGGTAGAGAGACTTCTGGAGAGGCATATCATTCTCACAATCCGCATTAACGGTGTCCTTAAGGCCTGCTCTGTACCTCTCTAGTAGTAGCTGGTCCAGGCTGAAGATAAGAGCCTCACGCTGCCAGCAGCTAATAGAGCTGCTCCTTTATTATTAGCAGTAGCACCATGGACTACGACCTTATTGCAATATGTGCTGTACAAAACAAGGCAGATAGATGGCCCCCACCTGAAAGTACCATTAGCTTTTGCTTTGGAATGGCAGTTCTTGGGTTCTGTCATGGCTGGAGGGAAAAGACTAAGACCCCTTGCAACTACGTGACTCTGAATTATAACACGAAATACAGGAAGCCTGATCCATTCCTGCCCTAACACTTTGCAATGTCACATAGGCCAATAGCTAAGCCTGAACTAAACAGAGACTTTTTAAAAAAAATCTAGACAAAGCTTTATGTTCTCTTGGAGCATTGGGTATAATCTACAATCATGGATTAAAAGCTTTGATTCTTCTGCAAGATGTTTCTCCATTTTATATGTTAAAATAAAGTAGCTGCAGCATGAGCAATCTGCAGTTTTTATCAATATGCAGTTATATGCTCAATAGTGACTGAAACTGCAGCCTTGTAAGCTGCCATGTGCTTTGTATCTTTATGGCTTCCATGATGAAGTCATTCAATCTACAAGCACAATTATTTTCTTCGTAACAGCTTTCAGACTCAAAGTACATGCTGCAAGCCAAGCCGGGGTCATGACCACCAGGAATAACGACTCTGCAATTGGAATTTAGTTAACAATTCTCTTCATGATGCCAGAGCCAGAGCAGAATCTGTCTCTCTTGCCTGCAGAATTGAACTCAGCAGTAACAATTCAGTTTTGTAACTCAAGTTAGCAGTTATAACATAGTGACACTGCCCTTTTGGGCCAGGATGTGCCATTTTTACATAGTTCCTTTTCTAAGTAGAATCACATTTTGAAAATGATAGGAAATAGCAAATGCACAACATAAATGAAACATTTTCAGGCCTCAGGCTACGTCTGCACTGCAGTGCTTTTCAGAAAAAACTTATTTTGACTTTCTAATGTATAAATAAGTTGTTTCTGAAAGAGTGTTCACACTGCAAGAGTATTTCAAAATTGAGCATTCACACTAAAGAGCTCAATTTCGAAATAAGCACAATGACGGGATGCCCCCTTCGAGGCCAATTACATTGTAATTACCCCTGCTTACAACATATTAAGTCAATTTTGACATGTGAAAGGGGGGTCAGCAGAAGTTGTTTGTTTTGATGGTGTTTCTATTTTGAGTTAAATGCCTTGTTGTTCCAGAATAACAAGCTTTGCTGTGGGACGCAAGGGTTTTTTTCCCCAGAAAAAAGAGGTTTTTATACAAAAAACCCACAGTGTAGACAAACCCACAGTTTTTAGGGCTGGAACTTTTCCCTGTTTTTCCTGAAGACACAGATATGCTCTTTTCTCCCTAGCTTAGCCTTTCCCCACCATAGGAATTAGTTATAAGCTGCGTCTACACGTGCACGCTACTTCAAAGTAGCGGCACTAACTTAGAAATAGCGCCCGTCGCAGCTACACGCGTCGGGCGCTATTTTGAAGTTAACTTCGACGTTAGGCGGCAAGACGTCGAAGTCGCTAACCTCATGAGGGGATCGGAATAGCGCCCTACTTCGACGTTCAACGTCGAAGCAGGGACCGTGTAGACGATCCGCGTCCCGCAACGTCGAAATTGCTGGGTCCTCCATGGCGGCCATCAGCTGGGGGGTTGAGAGATGCTCTCTCTCCAGCCCCTGCGGGGCTCTATGGTCACCGTGGGCAGCAGCCCTTAGCCCAGGGCTTCTGGCTGCTTCTGCGGCAGCTGGGGATCCATGCTGCAGGCACAGGGTCTGCAACCAGTTGTCAGCTCTGTGTATCTTGTGTTGTTTAGTGCAATTGTGTCTGGGAGGGGCCCTTTAAGGGAGCAGCTTGCTGTTGAGTCCGCCCTGTGACCCTGTCTGCAGCTGTGCCTGGCACCCTTATTTCAATGTGTGCTACTTTGGTGTGTAGACGTTCCCTCGCAGCGCCTATTTCGATGTGGTGCCGCCCTGTGACCCTGTCTGCAGCTGTGCCTGGCACCCTTATTTCGATGTGTGCTACTTTGGCGTGTAGACGTTCCCTCGCAGCGCCTATTTCGATGTGGTGCCGCGCAACGTCGACGTTGAATGTCGACGTTACCAGCCCTGGAGGACGTATAGACGTTATTCATCGAAATAGCCTATTTCGATGTCGCCACATCGAAATAAGCTATTTCGATGTAGGCTCCACGTGTAGACGTAGCCATAGAGAGGTAGCACGTTAGTCTGTGTCTTCACACAACAAAAAAAACAGCTCTGGAGCACTTTAAAGACTAACAAAATGATTTATTAGGTGATGAGCTTTTCTGAGACAGACCCGCTTCTTTCAGGTCTGGAAATTCTAATAAAAGTTATGTAAATTGGAACTTAATCCCCTAAAGGCAAATTGGCAGTTCAAGTCCAAGTGCCCCTTTGCATGGCCAACTGGAACCAAACCCATCCCATATCTGGAGGGTGTTTTGTGTTTTGCCCTTTTTCCTTAAAGTATAAAGGTCTCTGTCAGGTTATAAAGGCAACCAAGCAGATTTTTTTTTTTCCATTTGAACAAATTCATAACACAATAGATAAAAGGAAGGAGGGGAAAAAAAACTGCCTAGGAAAGTGAGCTAAGGCTCAGTGAATTTCCAGCAATGTGGCAAGAATATTGTCTGCTTCTGTGACTCTCAAAGGAATGCAATAAAAGGAAGACAGCAGCCAGCAGGCAACTTCTAGGGGAGCCGTCTGCCGTCCAGCCCCTTGATGTAACGCTTGAACAGGTGCAATATAAAGGATGCTAAACTGGTGATTATTAGGGCTGTTGGAAGGGGTTTCCTTGCTGCTGTCTGATGTGGGTATTTTAAAAGCACAGTATTAATGGATATACAGGCCTTTCACACCAATTCTGAGGTTTGTTTTCACGGGAAAGAAAAAGTTGCCAGTTTAAAATATATTGGTCCTCATTTGTGGCACTGTAAGTCAGGAATGCTGCTTGTGAAGTCAATGAAGTGACTCAGGTGTATGTCCATTAGTGTATGTCCATTAGAGGATAATTAAGATCACTGGCTTGCATTTCCTGTGGGCTATATTTCTCAGCAAAATCAGCAGTTCCCCGGACTGACTTCATAAGAACAGCGTAACTCCTGGATGCTCAAGTTTGTATAACAGGCTGCAAAAGTTTTAGGCGTGTCTATCTTGAGGAAAAGGATTTTTTTCTTCTCTGAAGTTGCCAAACTTCCAAAACTATCTATCCTTAGGGCTCGGCAACCAATCAAAGACTAAATAACAAGCAAAAAACTCATGCGGTTCAGTGATTCCCTGATTAAACTTCTAGCCAAGAGGCAGCATTCTCTTATTCAGATATAATTTACACGATTTCTTTAAAAAAAAATAACCATAGAGCTTTACAGAAAGGAAAGTATGTTTAATGCCAACCACCCAACTTTAAAGGCCTTTTTATATGGAGTTTGCCTCCTCTAGTTCCTGGGATAACTCTGATCGCTTACTTAACATGTAGCAGAGGAATAGAACTGAGCAATTTAAACGATGCCTATTAAGCCCCGCATAAACCAATGCAGGTTTGTCTCTATACTCTACTTGCTTCTATTTCAGTCTACTTTTTAGCACTGTACTTCTTGGGTAGGATTATGTAGCTGAGTACATGAGGCACTAGATTGGGTATTTTGAGACCTGGTTCTGACCTGCTCTGTGACTAAACTAAGTTATGCCTGCTCTCACAAGTTTCCTTACTCACTTTTTGACTAAGCAAATTATAATATCTTCAGGGCAGTCACTGGCTCACTGTAGAGTTGTACATAAAGGGGCCCTGCTCTTAACTGTGCACTGGATGCTATCATAGTACACAGTAGATCCTCAGTGTTATGAACACATGGGGAACCGAGGTTGTTTGCAATGGAAACGTTCGTAACTCTGGACAAACTGTTACTAGGGTTCTGCCAAAAGTTTACAACTGAATATTGACTTAGTACAGCTTTGGAACTGTACTGTGCGGAAGGAAAATGCTGCTTTCTTTTTCTTTCCCTTTAGTTTTGAGTAGTGTAGGTTTAATTCATGGCTGTATTATAGAGGCCTTTTTTGTCTCTGCAGCTGCTTGATTATATAATTCAGGTTCCAAATGAAGAAAGGGTTAATTCCCTTTCCCTTTACCTCTGCAAACGTCTCCTCCACCCTCTTCCTCCAGAAAGGGGGTCTGAACAGCCCATTAGATCCCCCACTCCCACACTTTCCCTAAGTCCCCTAGAACAGGGGTGCCCAAAGTAGGGGGTCACTTTTTTGTAAGAGGCGCGCAGCAAAATCAGCTGCTGGGTTTCGGGCTCATCCATCTTATTAAAAATGTTGAATTATGTCACTCTTTTTATGTGTGGTTACACTATAGTGATCAGTTGCTAGAAGTCACTGTACGAACAGATTTCTGGACAAAACTTCTGTCAACAGAGTGCAGCCACATACAAAAACCTATTGGGAGAGCGCTCTGCTCTGTTGACAGAGCAGCCAGCCTGCCCTGCTGCTCTCTCGACAAAATGGGCACCTGGAAGCACAGCAGACAGGGCTGCCCATTGTTCTGGATGCTCTTTCTGTTGAGAGCAGCCCCCCTACCCCCGGCCAAGAGTGTCCACACAGCTTTTTCATCAACAGATTCATTATGCCTCATGGCTGAGAGGCAGAACGCTGCCAGTGAAAGTGCTGAGTTTTGTGGATGAACAGTCAACAAAACGCATTTCATGTGTGGACATTCCACCAGTTTTCTCGACAAAACTAGGATTCTGCCGGCAAAACTCGCTAGCATAACCACAGCCATTGCGTATTCACATTTATATACCAATTAATAAAGTTTGCTCATCCCTTCACTAGAGCAGTGTTTCTTAAACGTACTGAGACTGCGAGAACACCAAACAATAATATTTTTATGCAGCATACCTAAGAAAATTCCCTTAAAAAAACTGTAGTCAGACAAAAAAAAAACACAAAAAACCAAACAGCAACATAGACAGCAAAACCAAAATGCAGTAATTGAATCAGATATCACAGCAATGAGGAAGTAATAATTTATCTGGTTTTAATAACAGAAAATTTACCCCATCAGTGTATGATACCAAAAGTGTTAGATGCTGGAGGCACACCTGTGAGTTGTTCACTGAGCACCAGGGTTTGGCAGAACGTAGTTTAAGAAACACAGTCCTAGAGGTTCTACTGCAATAATCATCTGTTCCATAAGAGCAAGCAGTCCTGTGGCACCTTATAGACTAACAGATATTTTGGAGCATAAGCTGTCCTGGGCAAAGACCCTCTTCGTCAGATGCATGAGTGGCGGGGCATTCACCTGTTCACCCCCCCCACTCATGAATTTGATGAAGCAGGTCTTTGCCCATGACAGCTTATGCTCCAAAATATCAGCCTATAAGGTGCCACAGGATTTGTTGCTGTTCTGGAAGATACAGACTAGCAGGGCTACCTCTCTGATACCGTCCCATAATAGTCCTCCTTACTCTATGCTGTTCCGGCTCCACTTTCAGTGGGTAACTTTTCACAGCGGATGTGACACAAGGGCCATTTTCCTCCTTCTTCCCTGGCAAAGATGCTTTTATGAATAGGTGCTAAAGGGGTTAAAAAAATCATCTTGCCTTTGTAAAAGCCCCTTCGTGCCAGACGGTGGCGCTGCCGGTGTCCCGATCTGTAGCTAGATAGTAGGATTTGGGGAATGGTCCCTCGCTGCTCACTAAGCAGAGATCCCAGTGGGGCGGGACAGCCTCCCGGGATCTGCACACACACCCGGGTGCACACTCGGATTCCTGGTCACTTTCCCAGCGGGGGCAAGAAGCTAACGGGGGCCAGGAAGGGAAAAGAATTGGGGGGGAAAAAAAAAGCTCCCTACCCAGCCAGGCTGCAATCCCTGAACCTAAGATTTTACAGAGCTTGCCAAACTACGTAGCCATGATTGCTGTGTAGCTTGTGTGTGTGTGTGTGTGTGTGTGTGTGTGCGCGCCTGCCAGCCGGCCTCCAGCGCCCGGAGCCCTTCGCCAGCGCCGGCCTGGCGGCTTCTCCCCCGGCTGGCAGCATGTGGGTTTGCACGGGGGGTCCGAGCCCCCTGTCACCGCCTGGGGAAGCCGCGTGAGAGGCCGATCTGCAGCGGGGGAGCCGCGCCCGGCGGCGGCGGAGCAGCGTGTCCGGCGGCGGGCTGGGCTGTGGGGCGGGGGGGAAGCGAGCCCTCATGGAAGCATGAAGGACATGGTGGGAGGCTGCTGCGTTTGCTCTGACGAGCGGGGCTGGGCGGAGAACCCGCTGGTGTATTGCGATGGACACGGCTGCAGCGTGGCCGTGCACCAAGGTAAGGCGCGGAGCGGTGCACCCCCTCTGCAGCTGCGGGCTTGGCAGGCGGGGGGGGGGGGCGCTGGGGGAGCAGAGGAGAACCGATCCCCGCCCTGACCTTCCCGGGCACGGAACAGTGATGGGAAGGGCGGGGGGATGCGTGCGGGCCTTTGTTTTATCCCTATTGTTCCAAGTAACGGTGTTATTGCTGGGCCTGCTCCCGGGCAGGGGACAGTGCCCAGGTGGCGAGCGAGGCGCGGTTTGGGGTGGGGGCGCGATGGGGGGGGTCCCTAAATGGGGGAGGGGCTTCGCCTCGGGGGCCGGGGCTGGTTTTTTTGGAGGGTTTACGACGGGGCTTGGCCGGAGCCGCCGCGAGGAAGGGGAACGCGCCCCTGGTTTGTTGTTCACCGTGAAGGGGGCCCCGATCCCAGAGCCGTGACCCCGGGCAGCCTCTCCCGGGCTTCCTTGCGCAGCCCGGTGTGCTTGTTGTTCGGGGCCGGGGGGACATCTGGGGGCCTGGGATGGGGGGCGCTGTGCAGACCCCCGGGCTGGAGGGGGGTTGCAGGGGTCGGTGACAGGCAGGGGAAGGGACTGGGGCTGCTTTAGCGAGTTGCTAACGTGGGGGTGGGAGGCTGGGGAGGTGGTTACAGCGAGTGTTTGCGCTGCACATGGATGGTTTGTTAATCCCCCTCCGGGCTGAATTAACCCTTTGGAGGAGCAGCACCGGTCCCCCTCGCGGGCTGGGTCCTGCGGGTGGCGGGGGAGGGGAGGCAGCCCCACTAACCACCACCCCCCAGGCGCAATTTGCATTTCTACCTGACTCTACAGGTACTTGGTGCAACACAACCCCGAGCTGGAAATTGTGCCCTCCTCAGCTCTGGGGAAAAGTAGCTGTTCTGATCGGAGCCCAGCAGCAGCACCCCGAGGTGGGAAGCGGAGGGGGCACAAGATTATCCTGTTGCTTTTTGTTTAATAATGTACAATATCTTGGTCTCACCTGGCGTCTCAAATAACAAGCAGTCCTGTAGCACGTTAGAGACTACCACATTTATTAGGTCATGAGCTTCCTGTGGGTAAGACCCACTTCCTCCGATGACTGTCGTACACACTAGAATCCAGGGAGTATAGTGCACAGGGTTACCAGAACGGAGCTTTCAGAAAAGAGGACACCCCTGCAAGGGCGTGTATCTGCGGTGTGATTTTTGTACCGGTACTTACCCCCACCTTGGTGGCCCCAGGCGCAGTGGCAGGGGATCCCCAGCAGCCCTGCATTGGGAAGCCGGCTGGAGCACAGAGCCCTGCCAGCAGCCTCAGCCATAGGAACCCCAGCTAAGTATCAGCTCCTCTTTTTTTTATTTTAACCAAAAAAGCACTGTGTATCTGTATTAGTAACTACAGCCTCATGGTATATTAATGTGTTGTATAGTATAGTATAGTATAGTAACAGCGGCAGCTGCACCAAGAGAGCCAGGACAATTCCTTTGCCCCCACTGTGAATGCCCAGGCTGTTCAAAGCTTGGACTCCTCAGCCACATGCGAGTCCACAACCGATGAGCCTGTGAAAGCTCAAGACATCATCGTTGGACATGATGGACTACCTGCTAGTATAGTAGAGTAGAGTAGAGTATAGAGCCAATTAATGCCACATGAGCTGGTAGGTACTGATACACATACACTCCTTCTCAGGGGTGGCCTCTTTTCTGAAAATTCAAATACGGTAACCCTATTATAGAGGGGGAAAGGGGGAGTGAAGGAAAGGGGGAAGGGGGGGCATTACCTGTCACTAGTAGGACCAGCAGACAAAGCAAATCTAATATCTATCTATCTATCTATCTGTCTAATCTACTGCACTGCAATAAATGCCCCAAGTAACAACTGGGTGGGTGAAACTGGATAATCACTACACTTTCCAAATGAATTCACACCGTAAAATAAAAAAAAAAAACCCTGTCACCAGTGGACAAACACTTCTCCCAACACAACACTCTTCTCACAGCGGAGCCTGGGAACTTAAATTCATAACTCTGGTAAACCCCCCCCAAATCATGGACTGATGAAAGATGTGGATTTATGATTCATCACAGCAATAGCCCTCTTTTCTCCTAGGATATCAGAGGTGATGAATGGCCACTTCCCCTCTCATGCAACATGTATTAGTGCCTATGTGTTCCACTTTGTATTTAGCTGTGACAGTCAGTACCTGAAGAAGGGCTCTAGGTATGCCCTAAAGTTTGTCTCCCTCACCAGAAGTTGGTCCAGAGTTATTATCTAACCCACCTGGTTTCTATTTCTGTCTCTTTTTATCATGCATAAGCCAATATCCACAGTCCGATATCTCATTATCGTACATATGCCAATATCTATCTGTTGAACCCCCAGTATCTGTGTCTCTCTTGTTCTCTCTCTTTCTAGACTTACATGGGTTGCTATGGCTGGGAGGTTGCACATTCTTTTGTGGCTTATATTTCATGCTCACACCTGTAATAAGAGGTTATTTGCAGCCAGACAAGCAAAGAGTGGTTACACAGAGGAAGCAGAGCTTGCAGGGGAATTTTCCTCAGAGACACATGCCGGCCTCCTGTCGTAAAACAGTTTATTCCAGGATGTGTCTAATGATCTGTTAGCGTGTAGCTGGTCACTCTGAAAAGACACTGGCTTGTTGTTTTAACGTCATTGGTGTAACTGTTCTACTTCCCATTTTTTATAATACCAGGAACTTGAGGACATTTCTCTTCACTACAGATTATTAAGAATGTGTGGGGGCAGAGAAGTGGGAGAGGAAGATGGGCATTGGGATCTGTGCCCCCTGCCCCCACTCGAGCCCTGAAAATGAACACAGATGCTTTTAATTAGTAACTAGAAGTCAGTTCCCACTTTTACAGTTCTTTATGATTGTGAGGTGTCTTTGTTTACAAGCCAGCGCAAGTATATTGGGACTGTACGTGCTTACTTCTTGCTGCAGGGATAGCAGAGCAGGTATAGAATGTTGTTTTGAGTGGACCTACAGAAACAATTTTAGTTTGTAAAAGTCTGAGGCAGAAAGTGGTGTAGAAAGTAGCTATTCAGGATGTGTTCTCTATGTGGAAGATTGACCCGGTCAGGGTCGATCTTCTGGGGATTGACTTCATGCACCTAGTAGAGACGTGAAATTGAACTACCTCGGGTCATCAATTGACCGCTGTACTCCTCAATATGACGAGGAATAAGGGAGGTCAATGACAGAGTTTCTCCCATTGACCTCCCTTTGTGAGCATGGCCAAGTAAGTCAACTGTAGGTAAGTCAATTCTAGCTACACATTTGCCATAGCTCAAACTGCGTATCTACAATTGACGTTAATGTCTAGTGTAGACCAGGCCTTAGACTTGGAAGACTTGCCTCCTTCAGGTTATGATAATGTTATAGGACATTCTATTTGATATCCAGAAACCTTGCCACCCTCCTTTATTGTATGCCCTGTAATTAAGGCATTTGGATATGATTTTGGCATACTTCAAATTTGTCTTCAAAATAAAGTTGCTTTGTTTATTTATCTCTGTGCTTTTTCAATACCTGCAAAGGCAAACCATGTTTGTCTTTTGACTACGTGCCTAGGAAAAGAGCCACACGTAAGAGTTTACTCTAAAACTTCATCTTAGAGCTGGCCAAAATAAGGAATGCAAGTTTTGTGAAAATTTTCTCTAAAATATTATCCCATTAGGGTTACTCAAAATTACATTTTCCAGCAAAAGTGTCGTAAAAATGAAAATTAAGAAAATTGGCAACTCTGGTTCCTGCATAATGTATATTTTCTTTCTTCCTCTCTTTTTCTTCAAGCATCAGGCAGCGACACTGTCTTTACTGAGTCCATTTGCCTATGGCCATAAGCTCATTGCTAAAGATGGAGCCAGGACACTCCTGTTTCATTGCTTTTATATAGTTTCTATTTTCTTACATGTATGCCTAGCTGGCTCACATCAGGATTTTTTTTTTCTGGCTCACAAAAACATCTCAGGCACTAGAGAAATGGAGAAAACTTATTGTGATCCTGTCTTGTGTGTATCCCCAGGGAACATCACAAGAGGGCTACCAACATTATATTTTCAAATGCGTTGTCCAACTTGCTTTCAATGTCTCAAATGATGGGGGTTTCATTCCATCTGTCAGATCAGCTTTGAAAATCGAGTAAGAGGGATGTAATTTGTTCTTTGCTGTTGGGTCCCTAAATCCTAGCTGGAACATGAATAACCCTGGTCCCTGTCTTGTTTTTGGCTTCTGTTGTTTTGAACCCACATGCATCCTTCCAGAGTCATCAACATACTGTTAAAAACCAGACAGGACAAATCTTGATGGCTCAGAGAGAGGTACTGCTGCTGAAGGAAGTCCTCAAGTGACATGGCCAGTCCTTGCAAGGGATTGTCATGGCTGGGATGTTGGATTGTCCCATGGCAGAAGGGAAGGAGGCCAGTAATAAAGGAGGGAGCTTCTGGTGACACAAAGGGAGCTGGAAACATCAGTCATGCTGGGAGAGCAAAGAGGGGAGAAGACTTTGGTAAGAGAAGGGTCACATATGAACTTTGCAGATGAATTTTGGACTGATAGCTGGAGGTTGGTACATTGAAGTGGAACTTGTTCTCCACATGGGTCCAAAATAGCTCAGGTTTGGTGACCTTCCTGGCATGCTCAAAAAGGCATCTGTCTGACAGGGTTTGGGTAGAGGGCTAAGAGGAAGCTTCTTACAGCGATGAAGAGATGGAAAGGAAATTCTGTACTTGTCTGGCTGGCAAAGTTCCTGGTGAAATCATTGCTTTCGTGTTGCTGAATTATTAACGATGGTGAGGGCGCCTAGAGCCTTGGAGAGGAGTCATTTTAATTATTGTAAACCTAAATAAAGCAGCACCTGGAGGAGTTGAACTTGGCTGGAGATTGTGGATGTGGCCTCCCCATTCAATTAAGGCCAGATTTTTCCAGTGAGCTCAGCTGTCCTTTAGGCCAGGCCTTTCTGAAGCATTTGAGTGCGCAGCGTTTCTGGAAGCCCAGCCCTGTGTCACAGTGGGAAGTATTGAGTGCTGAGCCCTGTGGACAACATGGTGGTCACTTGTTTAAGAGCTGAGGAGCTGGCCCCAATTGTGGATCTAAAGAGCATGTGCCTACCTTTGTAGCTCTCCTTGCAAGCTTGAGCTGAATGTGTACAAGACAGCTGGGGCAAAGTCTGAGATCTAGGAGCCGGGCAGTCCTGTTTGCTGCCTTGCGCTTGTGTTTGCTGGGTGAAATTGTGTAGCTGTGTTGTTCTGCCGGTCAGACGACAACAAGAAGATCCAAAGGCCTTCGGATTGGCTCTCTTCACCATCCACTAGGGTCTGCGGGTCCAACCAGCGCCAGAGCATGTTCCACAATAGATTTGTGGGGGTGGGAAAGAGAAGAAGGTGTATTATGTTGTCAGGAGGATAAGCTGCTGTTGAATTTTAATGTTCACTCTTGTACTTTAAGTTTGGCGGCCTGTAGTATTGGAGGAGCCCTCCCCCGCTTTTCTTTTGTTGGTGTGTAAATTTGAATAATTTAAACAAACAATGAAAAAAAGTCAATTTCCTCTTCTGTTTCCCTCTCACAGCTTGCTATGGAATTGTCCAGGTTCCCACTGGACCCTGGTTCTGTCGAAAATGTGAATCCCAAGAAAGAGCCGCCAGGGTGGTGAGTATAAGTCACACCTGTCCTTACGCTGAAGAGAGAATTCTGGTTCCCGTTTACTCCCAGGGAGTGATCCAGGAGTGTGGGAAATGGAACTCAGGAGAGGTGGGTCTCATCCCAGCTCTGCTGATAACCTTGGCCAAATCACTCAGATATTTTTCCTCTTATCGAAGCTTAATAGGCTTTGAGTGCCTAACTCCCTTTGAAATTCTTTGCCTGATTTAAATCAAACCCATCTGGTGTAGACAAGGCTTGAGTCAATAAACGCCAGGCTTTTATGAATTTAAGAGTGCCCACACAGCTTTTTACACTGTTAACTAAATTATGCTAAAGGATCGGATCGAACTTGTGGGGTTCGATTTCACACATTTCGAGGGGATGCCCAAAATTGAACTATCCTGAGTCAACAGTCAACCCCTGTATTCCTCAGTCCTGTGAGGAGTAAGGGACATTGATGGGACGGTTTCTCCCATTGATCTCCCTCAGTGAGGACAGCCCGGTAAGTTGATTGCAGTTACACAGTTGCTGTAGCTGGAATTGTGTATCTACAATCGACTTCAAGGTCTAGTGTAGACCTGGCCTTAGCCACAGCTTTAGTTAAACTAATGTAGACAAACCCTTGGTAGGTATCGGTACAGCACCTGGCACAGGAGGGCCCCCAGTCTCACCCAGGGATTGTCAGGGTCTGGCATCATAATTATAGCTGCTTCACAGCGGAGCACATAGAAATTAAGTGAATTGGAAAAAATATTTCATACTAAGTAAGTGGAAGAGTTAGGGATTGAACCCAGGTTTCCTGTCCCTAACTCTAATCAGGAGATCCAACCCCCTTCAGGGACCAGGACTGCAAACAAGGCCTGACTCCCAGCCCCGCAGCCACCCCCATCATTGGAAAATGCTGCTTTTATATACACCTGTGGTAAAGCATATGGAATATGCTTGAAGGTGGTTTTATCTCAGACTAATGGTTCCTTAACAGAGGGTCAGGACAAAAATGGTAATCTGGATTTCACGCCCCTCCTTCTCCTCCTCCTTGTTGCAGAGGGAAAGACATTGTGCTGCGCTGCTTACAATGCAAGCAGTGTCTCAGCTGAAATAATATACTTGCACATACAAGTCCTTGTCAGGGAGGGGAGGGGAAGGGAGGGGGCTCACCTTGGAAGGACTGTAATGTTTCAGCAGGAGAATATGCTCCTCAGTCTACCTTCAGTGTAGCAGGAGAATAATGGTCCTGCATGTTGTTCCTCTTTTAACTCACCATCGGTGAAATCTCTTGGACAATCCATGGTGGGCTTCAGTCATACTATTAATTCATGTGTCACTGCTGGCTTCATACTAGCTGGACAGTGATAATCTTACTCCCTAAGAAGAGCTGGGAGTGGCTGCATATCTAAATCTCTTACTTTCTGCATTAAATGCCAGCAGCCCTAGCAACAGACACACAGGAGGGTAAATACCTAGAAAGAGTATAGTCCTTTGATGTAGGAAGATGTGCATCTGGTGGTCAAAGGGAGGGACTGACTCAACTCTGTGCTGAGCTCTGCTGCCTATTTCCTGCGTAGCCTTGTATGCCGTAGCACGGCGGATTGGGTAGTACACTGAGACCTAGAACACATGGGTTGTGTTCCTAGCCCTGCCAGTGTCTGACAGCTTTCCTATGCCTTAGCTTCCTCCTCTTTAAGAGGAACATTATCTGCCTCTGGGTGGTTGTGCTTGCAAAATGCTGCTGTAGCAGTGCAAGATGTTCTTGACAGCCCAGTGGAAGGACCTACCGGCCATATCTAGCAGTGACTGGCTCTGAGCTGAACTTCACTGAGAAGTAACATCCAGTCTCTAAGAAGGCTTCACTCTTACGTGGTTCTCTCTATATGAGAATCTCCACGTACTTTTTGAAGATTCATGCTCAACCCCGCCCCAACATGAATTGGGGGAATATTAATGGCCTTATATGTTCAAACAGAGGAACCAAAAACACAGGAAAATAATTATATGACTTGCTCAGTGTTTTAAAACCTAGATCTTACGATTCCAGACCCCTGCTCTGACCCTGAGACCATACATGCTGGAACTAGGAGTGCAGGTAGAGCTGCAGTACCCCCTGATTTGAAGTAGTTTCCCTTATGTACAGGGTTTACAATTTGGTTCAGTGGTACTCATCACCTTCACTGTAAAAATTGTTCCAACGTCCCTGCACAAGACCACCCTCCCTCCCCAAGCTGTCAAAAGAACCCAGGAGTCTTCACACCCAGTCCTCTCCTCTAACCATTAGGTTGTTCTTCCCTCTCTGAACTAAGATGAAAATCCAGGAGTCTGAACCTCTAGGCCCCCCTAACATTTAAGGGTAGATTTATGCTAGGGAAGAAAATTGATTTCAGATATGCAATTCTAGCTACGCCATTACTGTAGCTAGAATTGACATATCAGGGGGTCAACAGCTAAGCCCAGAGAGGTCAATTTTGCAGACGTGGCAAAATTGAACTCCGGAAGATTGATCTTCCTGTGTCGATCTTCTCGTAAGTATAGATTACCCCTAAATTCTGGGCCATTCACAGAGCTGGAAGGAGAGCCCAGGAGATGAGATTAAACCAGGTTGGCTGAATTTAAGGACAAAGCAGGGCTAATCCCTGCTCAGAACCCCTCCTCATATTCACAGGTCCCTAAAGGATGCTGTAGACATTAGTGTGCTTGCAGTTAGCAATGGGAAAGCCTATTCTACTTTGTAATCAAATTGTCTGGGAAGCCCAGTGAGCTGCAGTGGCCCGGAGGGCGGCTTTAGCTGTCATTTGGAAGCAGGGCTATTAAAACTCTTGTGTGGGACTGTTAAGACCCGCTTGTTGTGAACACAGCTTTGCTAATCACATGGGGGGTGGGGGGAAGAGATACTTTGATCTAACTGTTGGAGGGTAGAGTGTAGGGGCCTTTTCAAGTGTAAATGTCTTATTACCAGGCTGCAGTTAACTCTGGTCTCTCTTGGCTTTGCTGAGGTTTCCAAGTGGATCATGGGAGCGACTCTCTCATGTCTTCCCTGGGAATCCCAGCCCAGTCAGCAGCAATACGCAATGCAGCCATGCATAGGTATTTGGAGATAAGAAAATAGGAAGGAAGATCAGTGTGGATGGTATTGAACTAAAAAATATAGAGAAGTTCACATATCTGGGGAGCAACATAACGTATGATCTAGACTGTAAGAAGGAAATAGTGACTAGAATAGTGAAAGGAAGAGCGAGTTTGAAGGCGATGGATAAGATTTGGAAAAGCAAAGCAATTAGCTGAAGAACGAAGCTGGGCGTCTTGAAAACATTTGTATTCAGCAGCATGTTGTTTGGGTGTGAGACATGGGTGATAATGAAAGGTTCGAGAGGAAGAATATTGGCATTTGAAACGAGTTGTTATAGAAAGATTCTGAGAATAGGATGGATGCAGAAGGTCACCAACGAGGAATTATATAGGAAGATACAGCTGAAGGAGAACCTGCTGCAGAAGGTTATAAAACGGAAGCGACAATTATTTGGACATATTCGCAGAATGAACGATGAACAAAAAATCAAGACCCTAGTATTTGGCATGATGGATGGTTCGAATAGGAGAGGCAGACCCCACAGAGAATGGATAGATGATGTAGTAGATTGGTGCAGAGCTAGTCTATAGAAACTAAGCCACTCTGCACTGGACAGGGAAAGATGGAAGGAAATAGTGAGAGAGGCATCAGACATCAACAGGCGCTGAGCCCACGGTTATTGATGATGATGATGAGCCCCCCCAGATAAAGCAGAAGCTCCCCAGCTGTTTTTCAGGCTCTATGTATGCTGTTTGTATTAATATGTGTATTGCAAGAGGGCCCCTGTGGTCCTACCTGCAGCTCAAACACAAGTACAAGATGGCCAGAGTGTAAGGCTCTGCTTTCCCCATTGCCATGCATCTTCTGCCGTCATTTACACCAGAGCAAAGTGGGTGTGAAACGTTATCAAATGAGAATGGTGGGATCAGACACAGTTTGCACATGGCAATGCAGAATCAGGCCCTGGGCGTTTAGCCAATGGTGCAGCTAGCTGTTGCAAAACCCTCCTTTAGACACAGTTTGCGTTGGTGTGGCCTGTTTTCCCATCTCGTCTGCTGTGGGGCGAATTGTGTGTGCCCCACTGTCATAACGCACACTTGCACAGTGGCTAGCACCACAGTGTAGGAGAGAGCTTTAGTCTGTGGGGCAGGGAAGAGTTTGCTTTCCATGGCCATTTCAACTGCTGATGGCTCTGCTCAGAAGGCCAAGCAGGGAGCAATTGTTGATAAATGTGATGGTAATTTGTCTGACTCCAGCTAATGTCCTACCAAGGAAAGGACTCTCTAGAGTTTGTTACATACAAGACCCAAACAAGAACTCCACCACCATGAACATTCATTCCAGTACTCAGGATAACCCTTGCAACTACAGCTGATTAAGTTCCAGTGGTGTAGCCATATTAGTCTGTTTCAGGAAAAACAACGAGGAATCCTGTGGCACCTAAGCGTATGTCTACACAGCAGCCTTATTCTGAATCAAGCTAATCCAGAATAGCTGTTCTGAAATAGCTTATTTTGAAATAATGCCATTTGAAATAGCCACTTTTCCCTCTTTAACAGACCCTATTTTGAAATAGCTAATTTGAAAAAGGCTCTATTCCTCATGAAATGAGGATTACCAATTTCGAAATAAATCAACCGTTATTTTGAATTTATTTAGTGTCATGTAGCTGCTAAGATAGTTATTTCAAAATAACTTTCTTGTGTAGACGTACCCTAAAAGACTAACAAATGTGTTGGGGATAAGCTTTCAAGAGCTGGAGCCTACTTTGTCAGATGCCTGCTCCAGCTCACGAACACTTATGCCCAAGTCAATATGTTAATCTTTAAAGTGACACAGGACTCCTTATTGTTCTTCCAGCCAGTCAGAAATATTCCATGGAAACATTTTTTGACAGAAATTGAAAAAACAGACCTTTTTGCAACAAAAAATGTTCAGGTTTTACTTGCAAATTTTGAGTATTTGGATGTTTCATCCCAAACCCAAAAAGCTTCAAAGAAGAATGTCAACAATAATAGAAAATACATATGGTTTGCATGCTTTTTTTCCTTTTCTGTCTGGGAAGGTTAAAAAATAATTTTTTCCTGGAAATAAACTATGTTCTTTACCTTTCTGGAGCCTCTTTCTGCAAACATTGGTACAAGGGTTAGATACATTCCTGGGAATACCCATTTGTCATAGAATCCACACCAGGACTGCATTGGCACAGCCACTTGGAAAGCTCATTGTAGGTTGGGAGTCATCCAACCAGGGATCAGGGAAAAGACTGATTTGAAGAATCACGCGGCACCAAGAGTCAGACACAAATAGCCAGTGACACAAAAGAATATAGAAAGAATTAATCCTGGGACTCACCATCTGCTGTGAAGCGCTTGTGGGGATCCTATGTCCAGGGCCGGCCGTGTTGTGTTGTGGGTCTCTTCCCTCTCAGTTGCTCTCTTTGCTGGCTTTGTCGGGAGCTGGATGGATTTGAACAGAAGCTGCCTGCCCTTGTGGCCAGAGGGTATTTCCACAGCCAGCTCTGTGGGGCTGCCTGTCCAGTCAGGCCCTTTTTGGCTCCCGGTTTGTGGGGCTCCCCCTCCAACTTCTGGCCACGCTGGCGGAGATGGGAAGCAGGCGGCGGGGGGGGGAACGGCAGGCAGGGCATCGGTGGGTGGGTCCATCCTGTGGCTGGGGGTGCCGTGGTGAGGGCCCACGGATGCACCGGGTCTCCTCATCTCGCTGTCCGCCATTTCTGTCAGTGGGGCCAGCCCCCCTCGCCACACTGCAGTACCTCCGGGGCCACTTCCTCAGAGGTTCGCCCACGCTCTGGGGCTGTCTGCCCCTTTCTCAGCCTACCCTCGCCCGCTGAGCCCCCCTCCCAGTGACTGGCTGAGGGAAGATGGTGAAAGGTGTGGGGGAGGCGGGGGCTTCACCCGTTGGTCAGAAGGGGAGCGAGGGCGGGGCTCTCTGTGGAAGTCTGCCTCCGCATCCTGGTGAGTCCAGCCAGGTGAACCCACAGTCCCGGGCAGAGGGCCTGTGCCCCACTGCCAGCCCCACCCCATCCAGAAACAACTAGCCAGGCCTCCCCACAGTCGCGCGAGGGGCTGAAAAATCCAGAGGTGATGTTAAAACACATTTGGCTTCTTCTGGCTAGCCTGCTGCTTGGTGAGACCAGCTTCCCTCCACCACCACAAGGGCCAGAAATGTAGTGGGGGGGGACCCCAAACAGGGGGAGTTGTATTTAATTGCAGGGCTACAGGAGCTGGGGCTTTAACATCAGACATCATGAGACTTGTGATAGCTACGTGAGAGTTGGGAATGCGTCCGTCCTAACGCTGCCGCTGGGGTGAAATTCTACCACAGAAGGGATGAAATTCAGCCCAAAGCACTTTCTATCCAGGGAAGAATTTGACATTCAGATCAGTGCTGCTAAAAGCACTTTATGCCCCACCCATATTATGTGGATTATCTTTCCATAAATCCGTGACAGCTATCAAAATTGGTACCTGGTCCCTCATAATCCCTGGACAGAAAAAAGTTGCAGGATTTTTTTAATTCATTGTTTCCTGCAGATGCTTTGCTCATCTTTGAGAGGAAGCCCTTCAAGCTCACTTCACAGGATCATTCACAGCTCTTCCGCCCAGATCTTTAAAGGCATCCAGGCATTGCCACACTTAATATTGTGAAGCTTAATGGAGTGTAAATTTTCTTTTTCTAAAGGGATCAAGGTGCATAGGAGCTAAAATTGCACCACAGCAACGCCCAAATATACCTTTAAAAATCTGCTTCTTGGTCACTTCTAATCGAGTCTGGACCTATGACCTAGAAACCAAAGATTCTGCAGCTCTTTGGCAAGTTTCTTTCTATCAACTGTCTTACTACCATGAGTCATATAGAAAAGTAACCCTGGCTTAGATCCTCAGCTTGTGTGATTCACCGTACTGCCACTGAAATTAATGGAGCGGCACTAGTGGGTCTCCACCCATGGGGGTACGAAGAGGTTTTCCAAGGGGTACATCCACTAATTTAAATTAAACTAAATTTGCCTATTTTTACAACAAGCTAAAGCACTAGCAGAGTTAGTTCAAACTCAGATTTCATATGGACAATAACTTGTTTATACTGCTCTACAGACTATACACTGAAGTGTAAGTACAATAGTTATGTTCCAGTTGGCTTATTTTATAATTACATGGTAAAAATGAGAAAGCCAGCAATGTTTCAGTACTAGTGGACTGTGAAACTTGGGTATTTTTATGTCTGATTTTGTGCGCAAGTAGTTCTTAAGTGAGGTGAAATCTGAGGATACACAAGACAAACCAGATTCCTGAAAGGGGCACTGTATTCTTGAGATCCACTACATCGATTTACATCATTTGAGGATCTGGGCTTTTAATAACTTATTAGATCTCTCTGGGTGTAAATGCAACACTCTGGTATTAGAGAGACAAGGTGGGTGCAAGTATTTCATTTATTATATTTCATTGGACCAACTTCTGGTTTAGTTAATAGACTCAGACAGGTAGCTGGGTTAGTCTGTAGCTTCACAAATAACAAGCAGTCCTGTAGCACCTTAAAGACTAATAAATTTGTTAGGTAACGAGCTTTCATGGGTAAGACCCACTTCCTCAGATTTCTCAAAATTTGAGGAAGTGGGTCTTACCCACGAAAGCTCATTACCTAATAAATAAATGTGTTATCTTTAAGGTGCTACAGAATTGCTTGTAACTTCTGGTGGTGGAAGGTATAAACTTCTGAGCTCCACGGAGATCTTCTTCAGATAGGGGGAAGGAAGCAGAAGGGCTTAGACGGAAGGAAGCCGACTGACTCAGACATTACTTCCTTTCCCAGCCCCGAAGAAGAGCTCTGTATAGCTAAATGTTTTTTACCTAACACCCACAGAAGCTTTTACAAGAAAAGATAATATCTTTTCCATGGTGCCTCTCTCCTGTGCTGGGGCAAACATGGCTACAGCATTACAAGCACTTGGGTATTTTTTTTCCGTCCACGGATGGAATACATTTAGTTGTGTGCACCAAAGCCTTTGTGGATGTGCACTACAAATAGACAGACAGGCTGCCCACTGGGGGTGCTCTGCTGATCAGCTGGGCAGCACCCGAATCTCTCCTGGGCAGCCGCCCAAGTGCTCAGCTTACAGGGAACATTGATTCCAGACATGACAATATGTAGCTCTGCCACAGAGTACCTGTCCCCCCCCATTACTTAAGACTTTCTGTCAATGAAAGAAACATCATCTGACATAATCCAGCCCTGTGCTAAACATCTCTGTCCTCCCCACCGCCCCAACCCCTTCCGGCAATTGTACTAACCTATTGTTTCTCTTTGATTTCAAGAGATGCGAGTTGTGTCCCCACAAAGATGGAGCCCTGAAACGGACTGACAATGGAGGTAAATGTCCCTTCCCAGAGCAGCCAACTTGCTTTCTCATGCATGGTCTGCTGGGGTCATGGCAGCAGCAGTTAAAGATTGAAAGGAGCAGTTAACAGCCTAAAAATCACTGCACCCATTGTCCCTCCAGGGTGTCAGTGCAGAATGGAGTATCAGTTGCTATCCGGCCGACAATGCTGAGTGCTGTGGAGGCAGGAGTAACAGCCTCCCTACCATAAACATACATGCCTACTAACATAGCTACAAATGCAACATTATTCTGTGGGAAAATTCTTTCCTGACCCATAAGGTATTCTGGTTTATGCCTGGCAGCAAGGAGGTGGCCTTTGTAATTTTCAGCTAATGTCACTGTAGATACTGCTATAAATACATAACCAACTAAACTATTTGCTTCAATCTTATGCTGTAGCAGCAAGTTACAAAGGTTAATTGTGTTGGAGGGAGCATGTCCCAGTAGGGAGAGAGGAGTTGAGTCTCTGGCAGAACTATTCAGTCCTTGCTTTCTCTGCTGAGATTTCTAGCAAAGGAGCCGGTTACTGGGGAGGCAGGATGGCCTACTGGATTAAAGAGATTCTGTTCCCAGTGCTGTCACCGGCTTGTTGGGTGACCTTGGGCAAATCGTTTTACCTTACTGTAACTTAGGTTTTTTCACCCCTCTATAAAAATAGAGGAATGATACTTACTTGGTAAAATGCTTTGAGATCAATGGAGGCAGACGACCTAGATGTTATTATCATAATTAGAAGTGACTGTTGTGATGATGGGTGTCAGGATAGCCGATTTACTCTGCCTCAGCAAAGCCAACAAGAAGTCTTGTGGCACCTTATAGATGAACAGATTTTTTCAGTCTCTTTTCCAGACTAAACCAATCCAATCCTTTCAATCAAAATAGGTCATGTTTCCTAGACCTTTAAGCATTTTGTTGCTCGTCTTTGGACTGTCTCCACTTTGGCCACATCTTTTCTAAAATGTCCATATCTTTCCTGGACACAGTATTCCAGTTAAGGCTGAATTAGAGCAGAGTGGAGCAGAAGAATTACTTAATATGAAGTGGGCTAGGTGCCACTACATGGAACAGTGAACCACACAAAGGTGTGTGGGTTACATGCATCCCAGAATGATGACTGAGCCCAAAGAAATTAATTGCTCCATTTGCTGGGCTCTATTAGCCGTGAGCTGTGTTCTCTGTAAGCTGAGTGCTTGGGCCAACTGTCCAAGAGAAATTCAGGTGCTGCCCAGCTGATCAGGAGAGGACTCACAGCTAGCAGCATGTGTTTCTGTTGGTGGTGCACATCCACACATGCCTTGGTGCACATAACAAAATTTATTCTGCCCATGGATGGGAAAAATTAGAGGGAACCTTAGTCAGGAGACATGCAGGGATGAGATAGGCAAACAGCTAGGCAGGGCTGAACATGGGAATGGCGGGGGATGGGGAAACAGCTGATGGCTTTTTGGTTAAAACGTGAAGGTGATATGTAGCCATCTGCCTGTCCACAGAGGATGGTGATCAATTGTTCTTCGTGTTCACCAACAGTGGGACAAGATGGAATCAGCTTAATCTGAAGTTAGACTGTTTAGGTCAGATTTTAGGAAAAACTTTCTCATGCTAAGGATAGTGAAGCACTGAAACAGACTAACCAGGGAATGCCCGTCATTGGAGGGTTTTAAGAACAGGTTGGACAACCACTTGTTAGAGGTGGTCTAAGTGTATTTCATTCCCGCTCTGCATGTGAGGAGGGACAAGACAGCTTCTTGGGGCTCCTTCCAATTCTATCCATCTGTCTTCCAGTCTCTCCACCCACTAATCATCACCATAGGACCTGGGTTCCTAACGGAATAATCACAGTCAAAATCTGAAGGCCAGGGTGGGATTTATTTTAGTTCTGTCCCTTCCACTCTCACCCTGAACCTTGATTCCTGCCCGCTGCGTGTTTGCTGCCCTCCCTGCGTCTCTAGCATCTCCCGGGGTCTGCGGTGATCTTCTCTCTCCTGTTTGCCTCCCCAGGTTGGGCCCATGTCGTCTGTGCACTGTACATCCCCGAGGTGCAGTTCGCCAACGTGCTGACCATGGAGCCGATTGTCCTGCAGTACGTACCTCACGACCGTTTCAGCAAGGTGAGGCTGACTGAGGCAGGAAAAGAGCTTTGTGAGTGAAGGGACGCGGTTGGCCCAGCCCATTAGCAGAGCACCCAGTAAAGAACATAGGCTGGAAAACAGGAGTAAGATTCTGACCGTCAGAGAAGTGAGACTAAGGAACAGCCTCTCTCTCTAGGAGCCGTGGGGAGAGCAAACAACCTCATTTGTTTTAAAATGGAGCTTGAGACATTTAGGAACAGGATCATAGGTAGGGCCCTATCTAGTATACGGTCAATGTCATGGTCTAAAATCTTAAACGTTGTACATTTTCGCGATTTCAGCAATTTAAATCTGAAATTTCACAGCGTTACAATTGTGGAGGTCCTGATTCAAAAAGGAGAGTTGTGAGGCAGGGTCGTGAGGTTACTATGGGAAGGCTGTAATACTGCTGCTCTACTTCTGTGCTGCTGCTGGCTGCAGGGTTGGCATCAGAGCTGAGCAGCTGCAGAATGGTGGCTGCTGGCTAGGACTCCAGCTCTGAAAGCAGAGTGACCAGCAGCAGCAGCAGCGCAGACGTAAGGATGGAATTGCCATCCTTCCATTGGCCCTGCTGCTGGCTGGGTGCTGTCTTCAGCACTGGGCATCCAGCCAACAGCCACGGCCCTTCCTTCTCTCTAAAAGCAGTGCAGAAGTAAGGGTGCCAAGACCATGATCTGTTCTGGGAAATTGGTAGTGTTTAGGGTAAAAGCACACAAAAGACTAGTTTGCACAGGGGAGACCAGATTTCACAGTCTGTAGTGTGTTTTTCACAGCTGTGAATTTGGTAGGACCCTAATGGTGGAGCTGCCCTCCTCCCCCCGGCCCTTGAGCACACCTCCTTGTGGCATGGGATGGCTCCGGTACTTAATTTGTGCCAGAGCCCCAATACCTCTTTGATTACAAGTTCAGCACTGTGTGGCCCTCCTCTTGTCATCATGCAGTGATTTTCTAGATTTACTAGAGAACTTTGACCAAGGTTTCCCCCCAACCTGCAGGCTCCCACTGCTTGTGAGGCTTACTTATTAACTCCCACACAGAGTGCAAATTCCTTAGTGCCTCAGATCCACCCTTCTTTTCAGAGTTAATTCAGGCAGGCCTCCTGTCTTGAATTCAGGAGTCCTACCGCCTCCATCTGGGCATGCATGCTCTCAGCCAGGTAGACTACTGCCTCCTGCTAGCATCTCTAGGCATTTCTCCATGGTTGCCCCTTTGCGAGGAGCACCCTCTGTCAGCTAAAAACTGGTAACCTTTTATTAACCCCAAGGGCCTTGTTAGCTCATTAGCTGCCAACTAACCACCTCGGCAGCTAGTTACTAATGGGGGCTATGCTGGGCTCATTCTCCTTAAAGAAACTCTTTGTAGGGAGGCTGGGCCACGGCTCCTTTTAAAGAGACCTGCCTCCCTATGAAATAGGAGCAGACTGATCCAGGAGGTCTCTTTCAGCCCTTTCTCCATTTGCTTCCCAGGCTCCCACCTCCATATGGCCTGTGCTGAGCCTTTTCTTTTTCTCTGCATCTCCTGCCTTCTTTGGGTTCATTTCCAGGAATTTTATTCCCTTTCCAAACAGTATAATAAAGTGCTGTCTCCTTCGAATCATAGACGGGCCCTCGAGGCTCATCCAGTCTCAACCCTGGCCGAGACGTGGGATTTGGGGGTGGGGGTCGTGGCTGACGGGGTGTTGTGGAGGAGCATGAGTGGGGAGGAAGGGGAAGGAGGCCGTTTCTGGGATCAGCAGGGCTGAGGCTGAGTTGGACACTGACGTACAAACCAATATCCCTGTCACAGGAGGGAACTCAGCCCACCCAGCAGGGAGGGGCATGGGGAGGCCTTTGCTGCATAGGGAGCAGCTTGCATGGGCTGGAGAAGGCCTGTCCTTTGGCTGCCCATTGCCTGGCTGCTATGGGCGAAGGGAGACAACTCACTGCCCTCCATTTCCCTTCCCCAGACTTGCTACATCTGTGAAGAGCAGGGCAGGGAGAGCAAAGCCGCCTCTGGGGCCTGCATGACCTGCAATCGACATGGCTGCCGGCAAGCCTTCCATGTCACCTGGTGAGTCGCTGCGGTGATAGCCCCCACCAGCTGCTTTTGTTCCTCAGCCTTGGGGCCAGGCTAAGCAGCAGACAGGACCCTATGCCCAGGGGAACCAGGCGAATCACCCTTGGCTTTATATTGGGGGCAGGGAATCCCCCCCGACAACTAGGAGAGGTGGAGGAGATTCCCCAGGGGAAGGCAGGACTGCCCGGGTGGTATGGTGAGCAACAGGGATTTCCCCAGGATTGGGTGAAATCCAGCGACAGAGGGGCTGACTCACCGCCCTGGGGATGCTTTTTCACATGGCATGGAAGGGTTTATTCTGAATGATGTCATTCTTAAAGTCCCATCTCCCATGTCCCCTCTGAGCCTGCAGACAAAGCTGTCGATCAGTGGAAGGCCTGGGATTCCCCACTTTGTGCTGGGAACAGCCTGGTGTCCCTCGCTCATGAGAGATTTCACCTTGGGATAGTCACAGGCAGTGTTCCCTGTAAGCTGAGCGCTTGGCTGACCATCCAGGAGAGATTCGGGTGATTAGCAGAGTGCCCACAGCACCCACAGTGGGTAACATGTGTTTCTGCTGGTGGTGCACGTCCACGCGTGCCTTGGTGCACAGTACAAAATTTATTCTGCCCCGGATGGAAAATATTAGAGGGAGCCCTGGTCACAGGTGGCTCAGACCAGGCCCCCCCAGAAGCAATAATCACAAGTTGAGGTGGTGGAAGATGTTCCAACATTTCAAGTGAAACGTTTTGTGAAAAAATTTCCCACCAGAGAGATTGGAATGGTTCCCAAAGGTGGGAGTTGGGGGAGGAGAAAAGTTCTAGCATTTCTCAGGCATTCTCTCCCCTGCAGTCACAAACCAAGAACAGGCTAGGGATGGGAAGCCCGTCATGGGGCGAGGCAATCAGCACATGGCCTGTTGAGGTTTATACTCTTCCCCCTCCACCTTGTGCTTTTCAGCGCCCAGATGGCTGGCCTTTTGTGTGAAGAGGAAGTCCTGGAAGTCGACAATGTCAAATATTGTGGCTACTGCAAGTATCACTTCAACAAAATGGTGAGTCCCTTTGTTTTGCCGGCCCCACCTAAAAGGTGTGCAGCATCCTTCGGGTTGATCTTTGATCGTCCTAATGCCTGGCAGCGAGAGGGGACTTGAGAACATGTAGCAGGGACCTAGGCGCTGGGGCTGGACTGATAGGGGTCGTGTCGGGGGTGGAGGGAATGTGGTGGTACAGGGCTTTTGGTCTTAGGGAGTACTGAGCTGTCATCTGGCTCGTGTGCTTTCTGAAGAGGCTGCTGTGAGATACAACTACCCTATCTTATGTCCTACCATAGAAACCAGGAATCTGGGGTGGCTCAATGGTTGCATGAAGCCATCCAGAAGGTGCAGCACAGAATCTGCCCTCCCGCCCCCAACACATGCACACAAAATGCAGCCCGCTGTGGGTAGGAGGGTGGAATACTACCCAGCATTCAGGGGCAATTTGGAGCAGGAGAATAGGTCTCCTCCTCAGTACGTTGCAAGAGGAGCAGGAGGGAGAGGGGCCCTTCTTTGTACTGTCCCAGTTTAGAGACCCCTTTTCTCTCCAGCCCTACTGGAAAGGACAGCTTGTCCCCTGCGCTCTCTGCCCCTCCTTTGTTTGCTGGCCTTGCCCAATCTCCTTTCCGCTTATCAGGGCTGCCACATTCAGAGTCTAATGTCTTTGGCCCCTCCCCAAAGTCTAACACCCAAGACAACCATGACCCTGTATTTACTTTCCTGGGGCACAGATAGGCAGCGGGGAGAGTCCCCATACTGCCCCTACACCAAGGGTCTAAGAAAGGGCCTCCCTCATACCACACCTTACTCAAGAGCATTGTCCTTATATAGGCCCAGATCTAGAAGCCAAAAGGGGGAGGGGGCCTAGTTTGTGCCTATGTCTCTATCTCTTCTTGTGTGAGCTGAGCAAGGGTTTAGGGTGGTACAAATTAAGTCACAGCACCATCCCTCGCGTTTTGCAACTCCTCAGCCTGCATAAACCTCGCCCCTTGCTTGCAAAGCTCTCACACCCAGGCCAGGCCTAGCTGCCTCCTCCACCTCATACCTGTCTTTGTGCGTTGGCTGGCCATGTGGCATACTGGAATTGGATAATTAACAAGAAGTCCTGTGGCACCTTTGAGACTAACAACTTATTGGACCATGAGCTTTCGTGTGTAAAACCCACTTCCTCAGGTCAAAAAAATACAGAGTGGTGAAAACAGAATCCAGGGCTTACATAGTGGGGGGGAAGGGGGAAAGGGGGTTACCTGTCAACAAGAAGGACCAGGTAGTGAAGCAAATTAAGTAGGGTGGATCTTGTTCCTGTGAATATCACAGGTGGAGAAGTTGTCTTTGTAATGCATAAAATAGTTGAGATTGCTGTCAGATTTGCAAATGAATTCCGGTTCAGATGTCTACCTCTGTAATCTTGTGGTAAAATTCTGTTGTAGAAGAATGGCTACTTTTAAATCCACTATTGAATGTCCAGGGAGGTTGACCTGTTCGTCTGTAGGTTTTTGTGTATTCCAATTCCTGATGTCGAATGTATGTGCCTTCATCTTTTGGCACAGAGACTGTGCGGTTTGTCCAACGTCCATGGCCGAGGGGCCCTGCTGGCACATGGTGGCATATATCACATGATGAATAGTAACAGAGAGGAAGCCGTGCTAGTCTATACACTATCAAAACAAAAAGCAGTCAAGTAGCACTTTAAAGACTAGCAAAATAGCAAAATATTTTACTAGTCTTTAAAGTGCTACTTGACTGCTTTTTGTTTTGATATCACATGATGTGGATCCCATTAGGAATTGGATCGTATCTCTTGAAGCGGTCTGTGAACTGGCTGGTGGCACTCACCGTGCCCTTGAAACCAGCCGTGTGCCTGTGCAACGGGTTGCATGTCGTTTGCATGTACTAAACATGTTTGGCTCATCATGTGGTTTCTTCGTAACATTATTATTGTGTAAAGGGCAAAAGGCACAAGAGAACAGGCCAGCATTCCCTGTAAGCTGAGCACTTCCCAGGAGAGATTCAGGTGCTGCCCAGCAGGTTAGCAGAGTGCCCACAACGGAGAGCACATGCTTCTATTGGCTCGTGCTTGGGTGCCCATAACAAAAATTATTCCACACATGGACAGAAAAAGTTAGAGGGAACTCTGGGACAGGAGGAGGGATTTAAAGAGGAGACCCACATAAGAGGCAGAGGGCGGGGAGGAATGGAGAGATGGAGAATTGCTGGGGTGGGAGAGGGGAAGAAAGGGAAAGCATGTCTCATTACTCCTCTGGCCTCATTCAGCTGGCCCAGAAGGTTGGTAAGCTGTAGTTTATCCTGTTTGTAATCTTCTTCTAGTGACAGGGTGACCTCCTCCATCCTCTCTTCCCAAGACTGATCCAGCACGTACTAACCCAGGAAAGGGGCCACCTCTCTGCCATGGGTAGCACAGGGGCACTGCTGCAGCAATGCCAGTGTAGCACGGTAGCATAAAATGCTTGTACATCGACGATCCATGTAGGTCATCCACCTCCCTGAGGAGTGGTGAGTAGGATGGTAGAAGAAGTCTTCAGTTCATCTAGCCACCTCCACGCCAGGGGCTGCTTCATCTTAATGTCAGCAACCCAGCGTGTGAATTTTTCACACTCCTGAGTGAGGCACCTAAGTTACTGTAAATGTTATGAAGTCCTGTGGCACCTTATAGACTAACAGATACTTTGGAGCATAAGCTTTCATGGGCAAAGATCTGCTTTGCATCTGATGAAGCGGGTCTTTGCCCACGAAAGCTCATGCTTCAAAGTCTCTGTTAGTCTATAAGGTGCCACGGGACTTCTTGTTGTTCTCGAAGATACAGACTGACATGGCTCCCTCTCTGATACTTGTAAACACTATCAAAACAAAAAAGCAGTCAAGTAGCACTTTAAAGACGAACAAAATAATTTATTAGGTGAGCTTCCGTGAGACAGACCCACTTCTTCAGACCATATCCAGACCAGAACAGACTCAATATTTAAGGCACAGGGAACCAAAAATAGTAATCAAGGTTGACAAATCAGAAAAAAAATTATCAAGGTGAGCAAATCAGAGAGCAGAGGGGCCAGGGGGTGGGGAGTCAAGAATTAGATTAAGCCAAGTATGCAAAAGTATCCCCCTGACGGTCGTGGTGAAAGTCTGGATTTCTACATACAATTATTTGACTCCCCCCCTGCCCCTCTACTCTCTGATTTGCTCACCATGATAATTTTTTTTCTGATTTGTCATCCTTGGTTACTATTTTTGGTTCTCTGTGCCTTAAATATTGAGTCTGTTCTGGTATGGCTATGATCTGAAGAAGTAGGTCTGTCCCATGAAAGCTCATCTAATAAATTATTTTGTTAGTCTTTAAAGTGCTACTTTACAGTTTTTTGTTTTGATAGTATATAGACTAGCATGGCTTTCTCTCTGTTACTTGTAAATATTATGTGTAGCTCAGGTCTTGGTCCTGATTTTGCTGTAGTGTCAAAGTTTTGGCTGCATACTCACCATCTGCTCATTTTTTTTATTGGTTCTCCATCTCTTCCCCCCACCCGCTGCTTATCTTAGAAGACATCACGTCACCCTGGAGGCAGCTCCTTTATCACTGGGAGAAGAAGCCGATCTGCATCACCCACTCAGGAGAAGCCTGTCTCCCACCATGAGAGGCCAAAGAAGGTATTGTTCCCCGGGAATGTGTCTGGGCAATGAGTGTGTAAGGACTTCATGTTATGGGGTGGAAGAAGGGAGAAGAGGAAGAGCTTGTCTATACAGTGGGGAAGACTGACCCACTCAGGGTTGATCTGCCAGAGTTTGATTTAATGTGCCTGGTAGAGATGTGCAAAATTGAACTATCTGGGGTCAGCAGTCAACCCCTGTGCTGCTCGCTATCATGAGGAGTAAGGGAGGTCAGTAGGAGAAACTCTTCCGTCGACCTCCCTCTGGGTGGATGGCCAGGTAAGTTGGTTGCAGATAAGTTGATTCTAGCTATGCAATTGCTGTAGCTAGAACTGTGTATCTGCAGTCAACTCACCTGCCTACTATAGACCAAACCGGAGTGGTATCTGCTGGATGTGCCACTGCAATCCAAAGGCATTCACACCTGGAGATTTGGCCATCGGGCTGCTTTTTCAAATGGCACTGTATTGGAAGCACAGCCGTCAGCTCAAGTCAAGCACTGCACGTCCGAGGGAATGCATGGGAGCAGAGGTGTTCATGTGACATGTTTGTAAAGTATGTATAACATTTCCGTCACAGTTGTTCCAGATGGAGGATAACAGTCTACTACTGCTGCCAGCTGGTAGAGTTACTTCCTTAGCTGATGTGAGAGGAGTCTGTACTGTGGTACTGAAAGCAGTGGTTTCACAGGCAGCTGGCATCTTGTGCTGGAGGTTATTATGCTCACAGATTTTGGAGGCTTTGTTTTCAAGGACTGAGAAGTTTTGCATAAAAGTATTTTGGCCAGGAGGCTAATTGTAAACAACAAAATAATTCATAGTAACAAGGAAAGTGCTTAATTAGCCAATTAATCCAAGTCATGTGGATCTTGCCCTGCAGTGCAAAACTAATCAAGGAAATAATATGAGACTTTATGGATCAAATTCTGCCCTCGGTTATCCTGAAGTCATTTACATTTGCACTAGCGGAGCCACAAATGGAAGTTAGCTTGTTGCACAAATCCAGCCAATTGTGCCATGCAAACTGGAGGAGAAAACCCAGAGGTCTTGCTCCATCACTTTTATTTTGTCTTGTTTTAATACTGCTGCCCTCCATAAATAAATAAACCACTCCAAATCCAGCACTGGCTGGCAGTAACCAACCTCTACAACTCCCCCGCTGTCTGTGGGGTGATTTCTGTAGAATGAGTTTGGTGGGTCTCAGGTGCAGATTCATGTCCCTTCAGATCTGGGTTAAGACACGCCAGACAGTACGTACAAGCACTGCGCCATACCTGATTGTAATCACACAGAGGAGACATCAGTTTCCAGAGATGCTTGTATGAATTCACATGCCCTCCACCGCTGACTCTGACTGGGTAATTTCCTGCTGTAGACCAGGCTAAAATGCACCCGGATTTGTTTACTCCTCTTGTGAGTGCAGCTGCTGGCAGGGAGGGAAAGAGACAGAGCCTCCGTGTCATGGATAGAGAGAGCTGGCGCTTGGCACAAGGTAAACAGCTGTAATGGAACATGCTATTTTTAGCCAGCACCAGCCAGAGGGGTTGGAGGAGGGGAGGATAGGGGATCATGGTGATTGATGGGAGCTTTGGAGATCTCAGCTGGAATTGTAACTGGCTGGCCCTGCGAAGGTCAGGGCTTGTGAGATGGTTTCTATATTTACACGGATTTTGGCAGTGAGGGCAGAAGGAGCAGGATCACTCTCATGGACCTGGCAGGTAGGAGCCGAGGTGCCAGTCTCCAGGCTGAAGCTGGAAAGCAGGTTGGCACTGGAGGGGAAGCGAGAGCGGGGGAGCATGTGTTTGTTGGCAGGCATTTCTGTCATCTGCACAACATGCAAAAGGTCACTGGTTCAAAACCATATGGAAATATTGTATCTTACTGTTGCCACCTCTGGGTGTCTCAGTTCACAGCTCCTCCCTGCTTTGGGTGGATCATGACTGTGTGTGTGTGTACAGCACCTAGCAATCCTTGGGCACTACCCCAATGCAAATACAGAATCATAATCATTCCCCATTGCAGATGGGGAAACTGAGGCACAAAGCTGGTAAAATGCAAACCTCTTCTCTGGGGCAGAGGGCGGAGATAAAGCAGTTGATGTGAGGATGGTACTGAAGGACCCATTCCTTCCCCTCACCTCTCATGGAAGTCTATGGGAGTCATAGGTGCCCAGCTGCATACAGGGTCAGCCCTAGTTAGTTGTGAAGATGCAGGAATGGAAAGAATTGCTACTGAATACAGACAGTATATGTGCCTTGGTAGTGGAGCTCTGTTACTCTCCAGAGTAAGAGTCTAGTGGCTAGATCAGGGGATTGCCCCTTGGGGCTGCTTCTGCAGATGACCTTGGGCAAGGTCACTTTGCCTCCCCTTCTTAACCACTTGTAATATAAGAATTGCAACACGGAGCTGTCTCCCCAGGAGTGTTGTGAAAGGATGCATGTTTGTAGAACTCTTTGGGAGCTTTGATGCAAAGGAGCTGGGTATATTAGGGATGTAATTTACTGTATTGGTAAAGACTGTCAGCTGTCCTGCCCTCTCACCTGGCCTTCAGAGGAAGATTTGAAGCCCTGCTAGATTTTGGGTTCATCCTTAGTTGTTAGTTCTCTGGCTAGCAAAGGATTTTTACTGCTCCCCTTCGCCATCATGTCTGAGTTTCTTCCATGTGAAGTGGATAACAATATCAAAGTACCTAGTAAACATCATATTGCTGTAGAGTTTATACCCATGTGCCAGGGTTCCTTCTGATATTTTCCGTCTGGGGGCAGAATAAATTTTGTATTGTGCACCAAGGCAGATACGGATATGTGCACCACCAGTAAAAACATATTGTAACCACTGTGGATGGCTGGGGGCACTCTACTAAACAGCTGGGCGGCACCTGAATCTCTCCAGGGTGGCTGCCCATGCACTCAGCTTACAGGGGATGCTGCCCATGGGAAATGATGATATTGAAACGTAATTCCGTTACCCATGTTTTAACAGGACTCAAAGAAAATGTCCCAGTTTGGTTTAGGAGAAGAGCGGGTTTTACGCTGCTCTGGAGTGCCCCAGACAAGTGTGAGCCGCTTGCAGTCCTGTGAACGCAAATGGACTTATGACATTTAGCCTTGGCCCACATGCTGAATGGGTCTTTCAGGAGAGAAGGGCAGATGGAGGGGACAGCCTTGTGACCTAAGCTTGGCATTGGAGCTAGCTAGACTGCTTTAGCACCCTGAGTTCAACTCTTGGATGGCTCATCCGGGGCTGGGGTCATTTCTCTGGAGTCAGTTGTTTTCAGCAGTATTGCACAGAGGTGGATCTTAACCACTGAGTACTATGGGCTGCTCTCATCGAAGAGACCCTAAAAGGAGGGCACCCTGTCGGCTCTGCATAGTCATTACAGACCCATGGCGCATTTCAGAGTAAAGGGGATTTGTTGCATTATCCCTGGTCTAAAGATTCCTTCCTTTTTTTCCACTTTTCCCTGCTGTGCAGCATCCCGGAGATGGCTGCATTTCCGCTGAGCTGTATGTGCATAGGACCTACGCCCAGAATCCTTACCTAGGCCTGAAAGCTGCGAGTGCTTCTTGTGATGCCTGTCACATACTCCCATTGATTTGCAGGGGACTCTTCGCTCTGTGCCCCACAGCAGTTGTTTGTGACATTAGGATCATGACCAGTGTTCCCTCTAATTTTTTCCATTCATGGTCAGAATAAATTTTCTTATGTGCACCAAGGCATGTGCGGATATGCACTTCCCTTAGAAACACAGAGTGCTGGCTGTGTATGGCTTTGGGCACTCTGCTAATCACACCATCTGTGGGCACTCTGCTAATTGGCACCTGAATCTCTCCTGGGCAGCCACCCAAGTCAGCCTACAGGGAACACTGGCCGTGACTTTGTATTTGTTCTTTACTGAAGCAAAATTCTGACAGAAGTAAAGAGGGTATTGAAATGATGGAAAGAAGGAATAAGGAGCTTGGAATTTAGCTTTCTGAATTTGTAAGGAGTTCTGTCTGGGAAGGAATAGCTTCCAATATGGCCCCCTAAGCTGTGCTAAATAAGGGCTCACAGTTTGCAAGGAGTGTTGGCTACACTAGAAAGAACCTGTGGCACCTGCATGTCAAAGTGCGTCAGTGGACTTGGGCGCACAGGGCTTGGGGTGCAGGGTTGAAAATAATAGACATCCTTGCTTGAGCTGGAGCTGTGGCTCTGAAATGAGGTGATGGGGGAGGAGGGTCTTGGATCCTGGGCTCTGGCCCAAGTGGGAATGTCAACAATGCTGATTTAAGCCATGCAGCTTGACCTGAAAAAGCCTCAGTCAATTGACTTAGCCTCCAAGACTTGGTGGTGTGGGTTTTTCTTTGCCATGGGGACATACCCATTAACACAATAGATGCTGATGGCATGACCATACTAGTCTTTATGTCTGTCCCTCTCAGGAGCCCCCAAGCCCTGGTATCTTCAGCAACCCAAACATTGCCTTTCACTCCTGCGGTTCCAATAATGGGCCTCTTGTTTCAAAGCTCTTTGGGTTTTTTCCTCCCACCACACTAGGGCCTTAGCCAAAGCACTGTCCTGGGTTTCTTTGTGTTGGCATTTCCAAAGTGTACACTCAGGGCTCAGCCCTTCAGGAGCCTGTGTACATTTTGAAAAGAGTGCAAGAAAATCCTGAATGCTACCCAGGCGCTGAGCAAGCTACAGACCCACACATCTGCCAAGAAACTAAAAAAAAAAAGCTCTGTTTGCTGAAGTTTGTCGTACACCTGATGCTCCCAGAAATGGATGGAAAAAGGACTGTGTCCCCTGTAAAGGGAGATTTTTTTATGGGCTGAATTTTTGGGGGGCCAGATTCTGCTCTCTCTTCCAGCCTTCCACCACCTATTTATATACATAAAATTCAGCTCAATGGTATATTATTTATATATAAGTATGTCTCTATCTATAAATATGGATATAAAAACAGCCAGATTGTCACCCCCGGGCTGTTGTTGTTATTATTCACACTGCAGTTACACCTGGGGTCATTATCCAGGCCAGTGTCCCATTGTCCTGAATGCTCTACATGTAGAAAGAAACAGTTCTCTAAAAAGTTTACCATCTAAATATAGAAAGGAAATGACTTGCCTAAAGTCACATGGCAGCGTGGTGCTAGAGCTAAGAATAGAGCCCCCTTCCCAAGCCTAACAAAATAGTCTAACCGCTAGACCACACCGCCTATTTATAGGGTTTGCACTAGCTGAGAATCTGGTGCAACATGCGGAGGTCCTAGTGTGTGTTAGAAAAGGCTGAGACCAGGAGATCTCACATCCAACCCCCTTTCTGTTGTGTGGGCCTGGTAGGGTTCCCCTCTGTGCCAGACCAAGATCTGCCTGCTAGCGGTTTGTGTCCACACTGGGGCGATCAGCACCCAGGATATTCTGGGCACTGCCTGATCCACGCTTGACTCAGCCTCAGCCACGGCGCCCAAGCCCGGAGCCGGTTCCCAGAGGGACACCCCTTTTGCCCTGCCATCGGCGGAGCCTGTCCAGCCCTCCCCCCGCCCGGCAAGTGCTTCGGCTTAAACAGACAGAGCGGCAGCAATTTAGGAACGAGCGCTTGAAATCCTGGGCAGCGACCAGCCCCCTGAGCCGGGTGAGCGCTGGCGCCGGCGGTGAATGAGCGTCTGAGGGCCTCGCCCTGCAGCCCAGGCGCTCGCGGGCGCAGAGCTTCTCTCTGGTGCAGCCCTGGAGAGCCGCTGCTTGTGAGCGGGGCCACGAGGCCTTAGGGCCTCCCCTCCCCTGGCCGCGCTGCGCCTCTGGCCTGGAGCAGAGAGCGGCAGAGACTCCACGGACGAAGCTCCCGCCGCCAGAGCCCGGGAGCAGCTGTAGGGAGCGCGGTGCGCGCAGGGCGGGGAGGGGATGCGCGCCCCGTCTGGGCAGCCGGGGGATCTTGTTTCGCTCCGCCTGCCGTGAGGGAGCTCCAAGGCGGCTCGGTCCCGCCCCAGGGCGGACCCAGCCCCCCGTCCCCGCCCCCCGCCCGGGCCCGGGGAGTCTCGGAGCTGCCCCGGGCCGAGGTGCCCAGCCCCGCTGCCGAGCCCGGCCGGGGGAGCGCGCGGGGCGCATGAGGGCGGCGGCTGTGGGGAGCCGGGCTCGCCTCGCCTGGCCTCGCCGGCCTGTCGCGGCAGGGAGGGCGCGGGGCCTGCAAGGTAGGGCCGGGCCGGGCCGGGGATCGGTATGTGCCTGGGGTGCGGGGGGTTCACTCCTGGCCCCTCCCTCCTCCTGCAGCGGCTCGGCCTGGCTCTGCGCTCGGGGTGCCCCCGGCCTGGCAGGCAGGCGCCAGCGCTGCGGGCTTGCAAAGGGGGGCGGCCAGGGGGGCGCTGGACCCCGCCGGCCCGAGGGGTGGCGAGCAGGGCAGCCGGTCGGGGCCCTCCCTGGGACGCACCCCTGCGGGCTGGGCGAGCGGCCGAGCCGCCAGTCCCCACCCTTCCCCAGTGGGAACTGACACGTTTAAATGCCTGGGCCGAGGCGCTGCGGGGCTGGCACGGGGGGTGGGGGTGGGGAGCGCTGCTGCCAAGCCAGGCGTGGGCGGCACAAAGGAGCAAGGTGGGTCTGGGGCAGAGCCTGGGAGCCGCCAGCTGGTTCAGTGCCTGCAGCCTGGGGGTAAGGGCCCAGGACAGTGCCTGGGAGACAGTCAGCCCCACTAAGGTGCCTGCCTTATGGGGTAACTAGGGGTCAGGGATCCTGGGGGGCGGGTAACCTGACCTCTCTGGGTGCCAGGGCCCCAGGGTGACCAGTTACCCCCACCTCTCTGAGTGCCAGGGTCCCTAGGTGACTGGGTAACCTGACCTCTCTGGGTGCCAGGGTCCTTAGGTGACTGGGTAACCCGACCTCTCTGGGTGCCAGGGTCCTTAGGTGACTGGGTAACCCGACCTCTCTGGGTGCCAGGGTCCCTGAGTTACAGGGTAATCCAACCCCTCTGAATACCAAGGCCCCTACGTATCCAGGTAACCGAAGCCTTCTGGGTACTGGTGCCCCTGCCTAGCCAGAAAGCCTGACCCCTCTGGATACTAGGACCCCTGGGTGGCCTGGTAACCCGTCCCCTCTGAGTGCCAGGGCACTTGGAAGACCTGGTAACACAACTTCTCTGGGTTTTTGGGTAACCCAGCCCCTCTGGGTGCCAAGGCTCTGGGTAGTAGCTAACTTGACCCACTGAAGTCTCAGGGAATAACCAGACTTGCCCATTCCCTGGATGTCACTAAGGCTGTGTCTAGAAGGGGGCCTGGTAATGAGAGTGTTGGGAGATTACTAATGAAGTGCTGTGGTGCATATACAGCACTTCATTAGGCTAAACCTCCCCTGCAGCAACTTTCAAGTGCGGGCTTGTAGCCGCAGGTCAGCCACAGGTCCTTCGAAGTCTCTACTCCCTTCTGCCACTTGGTTTGGCTTTTTGATTCAAGCAAGTGAATGATCCAGAGAAGCTTGAAAAGAAGCTCCTGACTGAGCAGGGGAGGAGAAGGAGGCGGCTGTAGGCCTGGCCCGCTGGAGCTCTTTGTGTTGGCTTGGAGTAGAACTGCCATTCCATGTCTCCTTCCTTGCAAGGCTCTGGTTTTAATGGAGGAAGTGGCAGCTGGTCAGGGTGCAAAGTCTGGCCTCTGCAGGGCTGATTTTCCAGAGGCCAGAGCCAGATTCCCAACTGCTCAGCACCTGCAAGTGGGGCCACTTTTTCAAAAAGAGCTGAGGACCCGTGTGCTGAGTTCTTTACAAAAGCAGGTCTCTTCTTTTAGAGGCCTAAATTGGAGATGAACTGTGGAAAATCTGGTCCTAATTGTGGGTGCTGAGTGCTTGCCATGTGTGTGCAGACACACACACACACACACACACACACACACACACATATATATATATATATATATATATATATATATATATATATATATATATATATATATATATATATACATACACACACACACATTCCTAGATGCAGCCAGATGCAATGCTCAGTGATTTGTCATAACCTCTGCAGTGCTGAAAACTACAGGAGGTTCTCTGGGACTTCATATATGAAAGACCTGTGGCTTGGAGCAGGAATTTCTGAGACCTGTCACAACTGCTGCAGGAGTGGTTCTCAACATATTACATATTGTGGGCCACATATGCAGGTCACAAGGTGTTACCTGGGTGGCAGGGCCAGGGCAGCCCAGATGCCGACCCCAAACCATTATGCTGCCTGGTCAGCTGCTTGCCTAAGATCCTGGACTCTGCTGTGTGGGGCCAGCTGGCTGCCTGCCTTGGACCACTGCCATACGACCATCCCAGAACCCTGCCATGCTGCTGCCAGAGGCTTGGAGCTCCTGGGGCAGGGTGATTGCCCTGGGCTCCTGCAACACAGGATGGGCCAACTGTCCTGACCCCAGACCCCTGCCATGTGGCTTCTCCAAACCAATGAGGTTTCTACATAATAGGTCATAGATCTAGGCTATGTCTACTCAGGAGTGCTTTGCTGGTATAGAAATACCCACGTAATACACTGGCAAATCGCTTCTTTCTGTGGACGTAGTTTTTATCAGCAGGGCTGCACATTGTACCCGTGCCTGTAAAACCACCCTCCATGAGTGAAACAAGTTCTACAAGTTCAAAAGCATGCAGCCCACTGGGGCTTTCTGTGTGGCCCATGAGATGTTGTTCACTGTTGCCCACACACAGAGTTGCCAGATTGCACTGGCTTCCATCTGCATGGGTGTTTTCCTACCGGTATTACTAAAGTGATGCACCCATAAAGCCGGGACATGTGGAGTGAGGTGTGTGCTTCCTCTGCAGCCAATCACAGCACTGCTGCGGTTCACACCTTGCAAATTCTAGATACCCAAACATAGCGCAACTACCTTGTTCCAAGAGACTGTCTTGGGTATGACCATCTGGTGGCCCACTGAGATGAAGGAGGGCCACTCCTGCAGCCCACTCACTAACCTAGGTTGCCCATTGCTGGTTTAGCTGGTATATCTGTGTTGACACTTGGAGCTTCTGTTTGTACAGCTAGGTTGGGCAGGGATCAAAACTGTTTACACCCAAGTGTGTGTGTTTACTCATTCCACATACTGCACAAACTGTGCTAGTTCTGTCTTGTGCCATACTTACCTTGACTTGTGGGATACAATCATGACAGTGCTGGCTCATGCAGCATTTGCTTTTTCACATTGTATACTGCAGTGTCAGCAGTAAATTTGGGATTTGCTGCAGTTCTGGATCCATGGCAGTTTTGGGATCCAGGCTGCTGCAGCTTTCTGTCAAAATTCTTCTTACTTACGCCTCTGACTCCCTGCTGTACGCATCCCCCCCTCATGACTGATGCTTGCTTTGTTTTCTGTAGATGTTACAAACAGTGCATGGAGGAAAGTGCTGGAGACGGAGAGTCAGGATTCCTGGTTCTGTATCTAACTTACACTGACTTTCTGTCAAACCTATGGCAAAGTCGTACCACTGCTCTGTGCCTCAGTGTCCCCATATGTAAAATGGGGATATAGATACTGAACTCCTTAAACACATTGGAAACTTCTCATGTAAGCCACTGAGTGCTTACTTTTCTTCTTAGCGAAATGGACTACAAGTCAGAACCTTTCATTCCCATGCTCGCTCTGCCACTGATACATAACATGACCACCACCAAGTAGCTTAACCTCTCCATACCTCGGTTTCCCCCTCTGTAAAGTGAAGGCATCTGTGTGTCCTTTGGGAATGGTTGTGAGGATTAATGAGTTAATTAACATTTGCAGTCTTACCACCCAGATAATTAAAGAAAACATGAATCAGGCTCAGAAAAGCATGAGGATGGCTAAAAATCATGAGATTTCAAAAGAATAAAGGTTATATTTTTTTAAAAAATTGTCTTCTGGATGTTGAGACTTTAAGGGTCATGTATGTAAGCATTTATTTTGGAAATCATGAGAGGTGGAAACGTTTGTTTTTAAGTGAAAGTTTAAAATCACTTGCTTCCAGGAGCTGGGTCTTTAAAAAGAACACAGCTATCAGGAGAGTTAGTAGCACTTAATTCAGGCTTCAAAACACTGGCCACCCATGTTTTTTGTAAACTGCAACGCAGCCCCTGGATTGCCATAGATAACCAAGGGCATTATTGGGCACAATATTCCAATTCCACGTGATTTGAGGGATTACAAAGTTTTTGTTAACATGACACCTTTTTTTGGGGCAGGGTGACAGCAGAACAAGGGGTAATGGTCTGAAGTTACAGAATGAGAGGAGTAGGTTGGACATCAGGAAGAACTACTTTACCAGGAGGGTGGTGAAGCACTGGAATGCGTTGCCTAGGGAGGTGGTGGAATCTCCATGCCTAGAGGTTTTTAAGTCCCAGCTTAACAGAGTCATGGTTGAGATGACTTAGATGGGGTTGGTCCTGCTTGGGACGGGGGCTGAACTCAATAACCTCTTGAGGTCCCTTCCAGCTCTATGATTCTGTGGTTCTCAGGGACAGCCCAGCTGAACCCACCTGTTTCATGAGAAGGAGGTGGGGGAGGATATCAACATTTCCAGCATCAGATCTGCCTGTCTGTGTGATACTTGTAGTCTAGGCAGTGCCCTGGGGTCAGCAAGTTGTTAGCGCTAACTGCCCACTAAGCAATGTTCCCTCTAAACTTTTCCATATATGTACAGATTTTTTTTCCAATCCATGTGCAGAATAAATTTTATGTGCACAGAGGCATGTGCAGATGTGCACCAGCCAGAGAAACAAAAATCCTAGTGGTGGGCATTCTGCTTATCAGCTGGGCAGCATCTGAATTGCTCCTGAGCAGCCACACAAGCACACGACTGAGAGGGAATGCTGCCCATAAGACACTTTTGTTTTTCATGTGTGAAAACCTGCCTCCCCTTCCTTCTACCTTTGACTCCTTTTGTGGCCATGCATGGCACGGGGAGTAGAAGGGGGAAATCAGAGGAGGCAGTTTTGCTGTTTTCCTTTCTCTTGCTGCCTCTCTGATGCTGTCACAGCTCCACCTGCATCCATGAGTGTTTTCCGCTCATGATGGGCCTCCTTCCCTGACCCATGCCTTTCCTGTGCCGTCTCTACAAAGTTTTCACCTCCCAAAGACTTTCCTAAAAATGAGCTAAAAGGTAGCTTGAGCTTGAGCTAAAAGGTAGCCTGAGCTAAAAGCCAACTGGCTCTCAGCTAAGGCTTAGAGGAGATTAGTATCAGAGAGGAGAGGAGAGGAGAGGAAATTCTTTTTCTGTGTGAGTGGTATACGTGTGACTACATGAGACAATGAACCACGCCTAGCAGGTGTGTAGGTTACGCTTTCTCTGTATATATACTGCAGTATTATCTACATTACTCGTTACAGTAGAATATAAAGTAATGAGTAACCTCTTTGTAACATTCCTTAACTTACTTTAGTAATTGTTTCAAACCACACGATGTTAAAGCAGACAAGGGAAGCTTTCATACCAGCAGGATCCAGATCAGGCGTCAGCAACCTTTGCAAGGCAGAGTGCCAAAATTTGACCCCTCTGTACAGTCAGTGCTGGTGATACTTTTTAAAGTCACTAATCGTCCTACTTACAACCGCTTTGTTAATAAATAAATTAATAGGCAGAGCTTTACCGTTTAGGTGGTGGTTGGTAGCATAAGCAAGCTCCCAGCTGCGTGAGGGAGAAAGGTCGGAACTGAGCACCCACCTTGCTTGAAGATGAAAATCGGCTCACGTGCCACTCTTGGCACCCGCGCCGGAAGTCGCTGACCCCCGATCTAGATGGATCAGTTAATGGACAACATGCCGTGCACACCTGCAAGTCTACACACGGGCCAATTCCTCTGCAACACAAGTGCACTTCAGAAATAACACCCCTCCTACAGTCTTCACGGGCTCCGTGTAGACGAGCCCGTAGAGACAAGGAACCAGTTCAGGTGTTTTTGCAAAATTTGTTGGCTAGCCACTGTCCTTGTCATCAGAGGGGTTTGACCAGTGTTTATTGCTTAAAGTCAAAAATCAAAAACCTCAATTGTAAGATTATATTCTTACATTTAAAAAGAAATCAAAACAAACAATTGTTTCAAAACAAATAAATGCAACTCGTCCCCTGGAAAATGTCAAAACAAGGCATTTTGGTATTCTCAGAGCTTTTTGCCCCCATTGAGATTTGAGCAAAGCTGACCTAATTTTTGCAAAGCATTCCAGTTTTGATTGAACTGCATAATCCAAGGCTATTGTTCCCTCTGTAGTTTTCCAACCAGCCCAGTTTATTATGAAACATTAATTTCAGATGATACTGCTTCCAAATTTGTTATAAAGCCAGGCTTCTGGAATCACAGTGTCCCCTGCCTTGTGTCTGTCTGTTTTAGGGTTTTATTCAGCCACCCATCACAATGACGTGTGAGCACCTAACTTGTAAAATCAATAGAGACAGTGAATTCCTTAATGGACTTTATCAAGTGTCTGTCATAGCTTCCTTTTTGAGAAAACAGCTGCTGGGGTAGGGTTTTGGGGGATTCTCATTTGATTTGTTTGTTTACAGTAGATTTTTGGGACAGAGGTGTTGGATAGAGAGGTTCCTGAGGTTGTCATTCATGCTACAGTGGGCTGGTATTTCCAAAGAGGAAGGTTTTGTAGCGTTTCCTAAAGAGAGTCAGGGCTTGTTTATGTAGTGTGGTAAAACAGGTGATTTTTGAACCATGCTGATATGCTGTGGTGTTGGATTCCTGTAGACCCTGCTGGTGTGCTTTCACCTAGTTCTGTTTGCAACGGTGCTAAGGTAAAGCACACTAGGGAAGCTTTAGTGCACAGCAGCAGGGTCTGTGCAGACCTGTTAATGCACAACACCAATGCAATTTTGAAATCACACCCCTCCTCCCCATGCAGTGCATACCCCAGTGTGTAGTCATGTCCGTAGGCCAGGGCTGGGGAACCTTTTTCGGGTAAGGGACCACTGTCCCACAGAAAAATCTGTTGGGGGCCACACACAAGCAAAAAATACCCAAACCCAAAAACCTCAGTGCTTGTCTACTCCCAAGTGAGAAGGAAAAAAAAATCCCACCCCCCTCTCTTACACTTAACTTGGTGTGTGCCATACTACAGCCCCATGGAGGAACTGTAACTCAGGGATTCCAGCCCACAGCATGGAGACGTGTCATGGCCCAGATCAAATTAACCCATGGACCAGATCCTACCCCGTTCCTTATAAGCTGAGTGCTTGTGCAGCCGCCCAGAAGAGATTCAGGTGCTGTTCAGCTGGTTAGTAGAGCGCCCCATGCCCACAGGCTGCAGCATGTGTTTGTACTGGTGGTGCACCTGTGCACATGCTGCAGTGCACATAACAAAATTTATTCTGCACGTGGGCAGAAGAGGTTGGAGGGAACACTGGTTGTGTCACTGCCTGCCTTGGCTAATAGCCATTGATGGACTGGTCCTTCATGATCTAATCTAATTATTTTCTGAAGCCAATTGTACTTTTGGCCTTCTCAACATCCCCTGGCAAGGAGTTCCACAGGTTGATTGTGCATTGTGTGAAGACGTGCTTCCTGTTGTTTGTTTTGAACCTGCTGCTGCTTCATTTCTCCGGGTGACCCCTGTGTCATATGTTCTACAAAGGGGAATCTAACACTTCCTTAGTCACTTTCTCCACCCCATTCACGATTTTATATCCCCACCCTTTGTCATCTCTGGATCCTGAGCTGTGCTGCCTGGGTCAACTTCTGCAGTCCCTGTACGCTGACCACTTGGGTGGCCACCCAGGAGAGATTCTGGTGCTGCCCAGATGATTAGCAGAGTGCCCACAGCTGGCAGCCTGTGTTTCTAGTGGTGGTGCACATCCACACATGCCTGGTGCACAGAACAAAATGTATTCTGCCCATGGATGGAAAAAGTTAGAGGGCAACTGGTCGCCCCTAGTGTGGTGTGAGTCTCAGAGACCTTTGATGAAGGGAGAGGACTGAGGCAATCGGCCTCAGAGCTCCCCTGGGAGAAGAGGAGAAGGTTTCTTGAAATCAGCCAGGGCTTGTTAAACCCTGCTCTATATAATCTGACCAGAACCTGATGCAGGGGATCCTGTTGAGATTCTGCATGCCAGATGTGGGCTGCAGCTGGGGGAGAGATGACAGGTCGCTCCCAGCCCAAAGCGGGCGTGGGGAGGCTGGGTTGGAGTGTATGGGAGGCGTAGAGAAAGGAAGATAAATGTATACAGTATGGCCATAAATCCAGCCCAGCACAAATCTCCTCCGCCTTTTTTTCCCCTTTGCAATCCCTTGACCCACCAGTGGAAAACTCGTTTTTTCAGCACTCTCTGATTTCCTTTTCAGAGTCGGAAGGACAAGGAAAGACCTAAACAGAAGCACAAAAAACGTCCGGAGTCTCCCACCAGCCTTGCTCCCTCCTCTGTGCCCGTCTCTGCCGAGAAGGTACCAGATCCATGAGGTCCCGGTGGCAGGGGGCAGGGGTGGGGATTTCTCTGCCACCTTTCTGGGGGAGTGAGGGGCAAAAGGGACTTTATCCATTTATTTTATTCCTGATTTCTCATGTTCTTCCTAATTTGCTCCTCTTCTCCTACTCCGACCTTAGGAATTTCTCACTATGGCTGTCTCTTGCTTTCTGGCAGTATTGAGGACCTCTTAAGCAGGCTGCACTCCCTGGTGGCTGAGTGGCAGGTCCTAGCCTGCTCAGCAGCAAATGTTTAGGTTTAAAGCAATAGAGGATCAGTCCATGTGTTGTCCTGTCTGCAGCTGTACCTTCAGGCATCTCCATTTTAGGGTAGGAAGAGATGGTTGGAGAACCAAGGTCCTGGCCCTTGCAGGCCCCATCAGGGCAGACAGGTAGCTACTGTGTTTTCTTAGTGTCTGGGGAAAACGAGGCACAAGGGGCTCATTCCCACCTGCCTTAAGGGCCCTTCATGAAAGACAGCAGAGCTTCCTACTGTGGAGCACAGCTACTATATGGGCTTTCCTGGATGCTGCAGACCTGTCACCATTCCCAGTGTCGGGGGCATGCAGCATCCCACAGGGGCCTGTTACAGCTCAGGGCTGCTCTAATTCGTGCCAGGGGCCAAACCCCAACATAAGTGGCACAGAAGTTGTGGAGCTTGATCAGAGCAGAGTCAGCGCCAGAGAGGTGAGATATCTTGCCCCAGATTCACACAGGAATCCATGGAGGAGCAAGAGCTAAAAGCCAGACATCCTGACTCCCAGGGCCTGTTTCCCCTCTCCTAGTGCCAAAGCAAATGACAATAACGCCAGCCTAGTCAGCTCAGTTACACTGGTGGGAGCCGAGCCAGGCTCTGGCGAGAACCCATTGAAAATGCAGCCCGGCAGTCGCCCTCAGAAAGTCTAATTTAAAAATAGAAAAATTGCTCCTAGTAAAACAAAAATACTCTACACTAATGGCATCTCCACATAAGCAATGCTCTGTGAGGAGGCCCAGGGCCAGGATGGTGGCAGGTCAGAACTAATGGTCCCTCTAGTATTTTCCATCCGTGGGTGGAATAAATTTTGTTATGTGCATCAAGGTGTGTGCGGATGTGCACCGCCAGTAGAAACACGCTGCTGGCTGGGGCACTCTGCTTATCAGCTGGGCAGCACCTGAATCTCTCCTAAGTGGCCACATAAGCGCTCAGCTTACAGGGGACACTGGTTAGGACAGAGGTGAACTAGTAGAACTGGGTGAGAGACCCAGAACTGGAGTAGCAGAGGGGTGTTTCTGCTCAGGAGAGAAGGGAATCATCCAAGTTGGGAGTGAGGCCCAGCATGGGAACAGCAGGGGAGATGCAGCTCGGAAATGAGGTGCCGAGCAGGGGAAGGGGGGATTCCAGGATTGGAATAGCAGGTGGGCCTTGCTGGGCACATTCCAGGTGCACCAGCTCAGCTGGCATGGAGTCCCACCCTTCACAGGTTTGCACCCAGCTTTAGTTGCAGTCTGTCTCTGGAGGGGCTGATTCCCCCCAGTTACCAGAGCTGCTGGAGACAGATGTGCTAAAAGGATTATTTCCAAGCTCCTGTCGAAATTTGAAACCTGGCTCCCGACTCGCCAGAGTGCCTCTCGGACAGTTACCCACTGTCTCCACCCAGGCCGCGCCAGACCTTTGTACGAGTGGGGGAAGGGCCTCACTCACTATGTGCAGGGATTGTTCAGCCCTTTGTAAGCCGAAATTCAGGTGATCCAGCTTACGCTGGCCGTTGCTGAGTAGCAAGGCCCCAGTTCTTTCCACAGGGTTGTTATTAACGAGTGGTATTCCCCTAGTGCTTGTACGCAGGTCCAAAACCGTTGCACAAACTTGCTCTGAGTGCGGTGCACCTCCTTCTGGGGAGGAGCACAGCGGCTGCTTGACAGCACACCGCAATGTTGCATGACTGTTCTGGGTTGGGAGTGAACAATCTATTTGAAGCTGCAGAGGGGTACATGGTGATAAATCTTGGCTCTGGTATGATGACACTAGTGCAGTTGCACAGCAGGAGACTCCTAATGTAGAGGGGCAAGCTCCATCTTGCACTAGTGTTACACAGCTGACCAGGGTATGCACTGGTGTAACGCAAAAATAACACCAGAAGAGTCAGGACTTTAGGCTGTGTCTACACGACAAACTTTGATCGGTGCAAATTACATCACCTGATTGCCGCCAAAGTATATCGCTGGAGCGTGTGCGTGTTTGGCTGCTTGCATCAGCAATATGCCGTACTCCATGGGTAAGAACCTGAGTGTCCCTCGGGCCACCATTCTGCACAAAGCCGCTTGAGAAGTGTTTGCAGTGCATTGTGGGCTAATATAAATGACTCAACCAGGGAATCTCTGGGAGACAGGGGCCAAGCTCCCGGCATGCAACTTTGACTGGTGGCGATTGGTAGAAGTACACCTACTGGAGTTTGGGGCCAAGTTAAGTGCTCAGGCTGTGGAGGTGGGTGGCAAACTCAAAAGTGTTTGGGGATGAACTAATTGGTAGAGCTGTCATCATTGTGCATCGCTTTACTGTGAGAGAGGCAGGGCAGTCCGGTGTTTAGAGCATGGGACCAGATGTCAAGAGAACTCGATTCCGTATCTGACACTGACAGTGACCCACTGGGTGACCTTGGAGAAGTCATTTCCCCCCATGCCTCCGTTTCCCCTCCCAACCAGTGTTCCCTGTCAGCTGGGAGCTTGTGCAGCCACTCAGGAGAGAGTCAAATGCCGCCCAGCTGATTAGCAGAGCCCCCACAGCTGGGTTTTGTTTCTACTGGTGGTGCACATTCACACATGCCTCTGTGCACGTCACAAAATTTATTCCCCAGACAGATGGAAAAAGATTAGTGGGAATGTTGGTCTGAATTAGTGGTGTAAAAGCCTGTTTAATAAGTATTAAACGGTAAGTGGACCCCGTAGCAGTCAAGGGTTTCTCCAGTCGGGATGACGTGCCCCCAGCTCTCAGCACTCCCACAGCTTCTGTGGAGCAGCACTCCTCTGACCAGGCTGGAGTGCAGGCCTGGCAGGACTGGAGCTGCCACCTGACTTTGGCTGGTGGAGGTGCTGCTCCAGCCCCTCCCAGTTAACTGGTTAATCATTAACATCCCTGCTCCCAACCGCCTGGCTCTTCCCTGTAGCGGCTGTAAATCTTTCAGTGCCTGAGGATGTGTCTGTCCCATGTCTAGCACAGTGGGGCCCTGATCTCAGTTAAGTGCTTCTGTAATACCGCTAATGGTATGGCCCCCTGGAGATGGTCCTATCAGCTACCAAGCTGCACTCCGCTTCAGATCCCAGCTAGGTCCACCCAGCCATGGCTTTCTCCCAAACAGCAGCGCTCACTTCCTCCTGCCCCTGCAGGCCCTGGGCACTCCTGCCAGATGCCCCCGGGCAGACAAACCAGGCCTCGTGAGAGCCTCCTGCAGCCACTGACCTAGCTGTCCTCCTGGCCTCTGGGCTTATCCCCACAGCTGGCCTCACTCACCACATTCCAGGCATGCCGGTGGCTCTGTGGGCACAAAGGCTGCCCGGCTCTGGAGCCCGTACCCTGTCCAGCGGCAGTGTTGAGGGCTAACAGCGGGGAGAGCGGGCTCTGTTACACAGCAGGAAGCAGCCAGGCTGTCTCAGCTGTGAAGGAGCTGGACTTCTGAGGGCACTGGCACCAGGGAGCCTTTGGTCTCTCAGCTGCCAGACTAAGTTGAATCCAGACTAAGTTGCAAGTTGCCTGGGTTCCTTCAGCACACCCCGTTGGCAAGGTGCAGGGATGGGGGATCTCGTACTGGGCAGAGCCGTGTCATCCCTTTGGTTTCTTGAGGACCATCCGAAAGCCTGCCAGGTCTGAAAGAATTAGCCTGTCTGGCAAGCGTCACATCATTTTTTTTCATCCACATGCAAAATAAATTTTGTGCTGTGTGCCCAGGCCTGTGTAATGTGCAGCACCAGTAGAAACACAGGCTGTGGGCAGTCTGCTGATCAGCGCGGTGGCATTTGATCTCTCCTGGGTGTCTGCCCAGGCACTCAGCTTACAGGGAAGACTGCAGAATCACCCCTCTGTGGAAGCTGGCGAGAGTCACTCAAGGAATGGAGACTGGGGCCGGACTGAATCCGAGAGGATAGGATGTCTGCAGCCAAACATCCGAGCCCTGCCAAGGGCAGCTGTGGCAGCATTCTCCCTTTCTCCTGGCACCCTGTGCTCGGAAGGAGCACGGGCAGCCCTTGGCATCCAACCCCGCCTGCAGGCTGCCAGCTAATCTCTTTCAGCTTGGCCGGGAGAGGGAGTTGGTAGCATGGTTGCCACGGCAGCCCCATCTCCAGAGGGATTTGTGCTTCTGTCCCAATATGCAGACAGCCAGGATCAAAGCTCGTCAGTGCTTTTAATGAGGGCAGGAGCTGGGGGAGGGTGGAAGGAGGAAGAAGGGGGAAGGGAATTGCTAACTCGGGCAAATATTTAGGTGCCAGAGGAGCGGCACAAACGCTGTGTAACTCTGAACTTCTCAGTCCATCAGTCAGGCCCTTTTGCCACCAGATCTCACCAGCCTGCACTGGGGCCAGGATGGAGGAGCTGCTGATGGGACTGGGCTAAAAGGGATAGGGGTGAGTGGAGACAGAAAACAGGTTAACCCTCCGCTTTGCTGCCACCTTCTTCTCTAGAGACTCAGTCCAATGGCACTTGTTATTTCTTGCAGCCAGGTGTGTAGGTGGGGGGCAGCTCTGGGGAACAGATAAGCCTGTAGGAGACCTGGGCTCAGTTCTTGGCTCTGCCCAGGAGTGTCTTGTATGAGGGGTTCCCTCTAATTTTTTCCATTCATGGGCAGAATAAATTTTGTTATGTGCACCAAAGCACAGGGGGACATGCACCACCAGTGGAAACACATGCGGTATGGGCTGCTGCGAGCGCTCTGCCAGTCAGCTGGGCCACATCTGACTGTCTTCTGGGTGGCCGCCCAAGCCATTCAGCTTACAAGGAACACTGTTTGTATGGCCTTGGGCAAGTTACCAAGAGGTATCTGGTTTCTGACTCCCTTGGGTTCTAATGGAAGTTAGGAGCCTAAATACAGGTTGAACCTCTCTCATCCAGCACCCTTGGGACCCGACTGGTGCCGGATGAGAGAATTTGCCGGACCACGGGAGGTCAATATTGTGTAGTACATCACCGACACTCCCACTGCTGACTGGGCTTTTAGAAGCCACTAGGGGTAAATTACAGCTAAATAACAGCACAGAACTCTGGGCGCCAGCACTGGTGGCTGGAAACAGACTTCATGGAATTGCAGGAACTTTGGCCACACCCATGAGAAGTGGTTGTCCAGCAAATTAAAATCATGCTGGATTACAGATGTTGCTGGATGAGAGAGTTTTGGATTAAGGCTCTGGGCCCTAAATGCCTTTGAAATCCTGATCCAGACAGTCCATCTGCACTGCAGTTAGAGCCCCATGACTGGAGCATTGCAGCCAGCTCATGCCGTGGGGCTGTTTTATTATGGTATAAATGTTGGGGCTTGGGCTCTGGGACCTTCTGCCGCTCTGCACCTTCTCTCCCTATGTGTAAAACCAGGGGAACAGCACTGGTCTACTTCCCAGGGAGGATAGCTAGAGTAATGAGTGTGAGCTGCTCAGTAACAAGGGCCCTGTCAGTACCATGGGTAACTGGTCCCTGGGACAGCGCACAGAATGCTGGGAGGTTGGTGGGGTGCTGCGGAGGGGCTGTTGTGTTGGGCAGGATCCAGGGGTGAGGCTGGACTGTTTGGGAGCAGGTTGGGTCGTGTGCATGAGCAGAAACTCGTACTGCAGCAGATGCATGGCTGCTGCGGTCTCAGGTATCCAAGCATGGCACACAACAAGGAGCTGTCTGTCTCCTCTCCCCACCCCCGACCGTAGCCCCGAGGGGGCCATCTCGGCTCTGCCTAGTGCACTTGCAGTAAATCTGCTGCCTTTCCTGGCTGCCCCAGCTGCTGTCTCCCAGCAGCTGCAGACATCCCGATCGCTTGTTGACACGCACTCCCACATGCTTCTCTGGGCCGGCACATCTGGCAGGCCAGGTCAGCTTCCTCGGAGCTCTGCAAGCCTAGCAAGCCAGCCGTGCCAGGGCCGCCCCTCACCCGCTCTTCCAGGTCAGGTGCTGGGAAGGGAAGGTGGGGAGGGGGAAGCACGTGATTGGACATTTCCATCCCAGAGACTGGGCTGTTGTCAGGGCTTCCCAGTGTCATCTGAGCCTGGCTGTGCACCAGCAGGAGCCAGAGCCCCATGCTGTCAGAGCGCTGAGAACAGGCTGGTTTCATCTTGATTTGCCATCCCTGCAGCTGCATGCGAGGCAGCAGGGGGCAGGAGGGGAAGCTCAAGTTTTCCAGTTCAAGGCTTAATTAAGCACACGGGACCCTGCGCTAAGCCCCCTCACGTCCCTTCTGGCGTGACGCATGGTCGCAGCACACAGACCGAAGTCCGGACAACTGGCTTCTCTGCAGCTTTGGGCGGCCCTGACAAGGGGGCAAGAAAGACAGGACAAATCTGCTGGGGAACTGCCCCCCCCACCCCACCCCCGTCAGCTTGTAACATCTGTATTAATAAAACAACATGGGATGAGGGGTGGCAGATCCCAGTAAACATGATGCCCAGCCCATGGAGAGAAATCTGGGGTCCCGATAGATGTGACTTTTGGCCTGATCCTGAAATCTGTTCTGCACTGCAGCATCTGAGTGCCTGCCAGCCACACCCGGAAGGCGCTCAGCTAGTTCAGTGGGGAGGATGAGATATGAATCAAGAGAGGATAGAAATAGCCAGTGGGAGTTTTGCCATTAGCATCAATGGGAGCAGAGACAGCCGTGAACCTCGTTTGCTCTGTTGCCCCCTCCTGAGGACATAGGTAACAGTGCTGACCTGTGTCCTCCTCAGCTGGCGTCATTCACTGACAGCTGCAAAGAGCTCTGAGTCTCTCAGAGGGAAGGTGCTGCAGAACATCAATGCATTATTAGCAGCTCCCGCTGGAAGTTGGGAGTAGAGCACCGAACGGCCCTTCAGTGCCCAGGGACTCCCCTGGGTAATGTCCCTTCTGCTCTCTCCCATCCATAGGCAGAATCAATCTTGTTGTGTGCACTGAGGCCAGTGCGAATGTGCGCCACCAAGAAAAACAAGCTGCATACGCTCAGCTCATCAGATGGGCAGCTTGGGAAGGTCTCCTGAGTGGTTGTACAAGTCCGCAGCTTACAGGGAACCCGGGCCCCAGTTGTTGTGACGAAGCAGCCACGTTAGCGTGCTGCTAAGAAGAGGAGGGTGGTGCAGGGGTTTGGGATTTAGAAGACTGGGTGAGGTGGAGAGTGTCTCATTTTCAAAAGGCATATAGGAGCCGGAATCCTATCCCCTGTCAAAGAGCTTCTGCCTTGAGTGCTGAAATCCCTGGGAAAATGCAACTTAGGCTCCTTAATCAGTTAGGCACTGCAGAGCCTAAATACCTTTTCAGATCTGGGCCTTCTGTCTCTCTGTGCCTCTGGTCCCCATCTGTAAAATGGGGAGACCAGCAGGGTCCTTCCTCACGGGGCTGTGGGGAGCATAGAGTCAGTAACGACTGAGGCGCTCCCTTGCTGTGTGTGATGGAGCCATTGCCGTTCTGGAGGCTCAGGGCTCTTGCTGTAGGGGTCACCCATGGTCAAAATTCCCTCTGTAACTAGCAGCTGGTTAATTCTGTGCCCTTTGGGCGGCTGCTTCCCTGCAAGCATTTGTCCGGCCTGGCTGTCACTGGATCATGCACGGTTCCCATCTTCCCCATGCTGCCCCCCACACCCAGTCAGTATTAGTTTAATCCAAGGCAGGCCCTTCTAGACGAGTGTCATCCACCCCTCCCCCTGCTTCCTCATCAGTGGTTCCCTCTAGCACTCATCCCACCAATCAGAGCGCAAAGAGACGCTCCTCTGATTTCCGACAAATAAATGAATGAATCAACAGCTCGGATGCTGCAGAGGGTCGGAGGGAGGCCAGGAAACAGGTACAGCTGCACAGGGGGTTAGCGTGGGGCTCTTGGAAGGGGGAGGGGGTGGGATCTGGCCCTTCCATCTCCTGGCTTGTGGACCGTGGAATTTGATTCTGGGTATGATTCATGGCTCAGTCGGGCTGGGAGACCCATCTCATGTGGGGTTTTCTTAAACAGGCCTTTAAAATGTAAATGCCAGTGAGATTTTACGAGGGACCTGTCGCATTCGCAGCACGGTGGGGGGGCGAGGGTGTTTCTCCTCAACATGCTCCCCCGCGCTATCCAAAACACACACGTACAATGCATCCTCTGGAACTGGCCCCCCTTCTGGTGAATTTAGTGCTGGTGGGAAGTGGACAGCCCTAGAGCCTGAAAACATCTGTGTTGCAATTGGAGAGGTACCAAGTGGACAGCAACATGGAAGTCTTCCCACCCCCCAACAGCCCCAGTGCTCAGCTGGACAGACCACCTCTCAGAATGAGAGAGGACTGAAATCTCTATGGTCTATTCGGTCTTCCTTAGGTTTTGTATTACGGTAGTGCCAGATGAGATTGAGGCCCTGTTGCGCTAGGTGCTGTACGTATGCGCTCCCTGTCTATTTGTTTATGTTTAATTTGGCCACCAAGAATTGTTTCACAGCTCTCATGTCACCCCACTGGGCTGCCAGTCCCCGGTGATCTGCAGACTTCCTTTGTGGCTTGCTAGATTAAAAAGAAGCCTCTTTGATGGGGTTTGTCAGTAGCTCTCTCTCTCTGCTTCTCTGTAGCTTTGAACACTAGGTTGGAGGATCAGAAGAAATGGATTTGGTGGGGGGGAGAGTCTTGAGGGCTTTGCACCCATTCTGACTCCTATCTTCAGGAGCACGTGTCGGCACCCTGGCACAGTTGCTGGAGACTTGAAGCATGCTTTCACTGTGGCTTTTGAACAGCCTCATGGTATCCCATCACTCCCAGGTTCCACCTCCTCCTCCCCTTCTACCCTCTGCTCGCAGATGTGGAAGTCGGAAAGATTTTCCTGCTCCCTCTGTGATCATAAATCAAAAGAGTTTAATCTTCAACATGCAGAAGTTAGTGATGAGAAAACACAGATTCTCCCCCCAGCCCCTTTTCCAATTTCCACCACTCCCTTCCTTCTGTCTTTCATATTCCCAGCACATCTGGCATGCATTAGGCTGCCAGCCATTAGATTGTGTGGATTGATTAATTCAAGATGGGGAAATGGGGATAGATTATTATACGGGCATCAGCATTCCCTCTAATTTTGTCCAGCTATGGGCTGAATAAATTTTGTTATGTGCACCAAGGCATGTGGGGATGTGCACCACCCATAGAAACCCAGGGTGCCATCTTTGTGGCATCTGAATCTCTCCTGGGCTGCCACCCAAGTGCTTGGTTTACAGGGAACACAGCCAGGCATTGATGTGTCTGTATCACAGACCTATTTTTTCCTCTCTCCAAGAGGTGTACATAAATTGTACTTTCTGGGCATAGTTATTTAGTTATACACCTTTCAGCACCCAAAGCAATTTCCCTCTTACTCCTTGCAGTCAACATACCTGAACTGTACAAATCATTCCCTGGATTGGATTAGCCACACCTTTGACAATATGTGGAATTTGTTACAATTTTCCTTCAAATCTTAATTTTCCTTTCCTTTTTTAACTCCTTCTGGTTTGCTTATAATTTCCTGGTGCTAAAGTGCCTCTAGCAGAAAATAGTGTTAGGTTTTCTTTGAATTATCCTATTGATGGGCTGATGTTTTGCTAGACACAAGCGCATATTTTGTTCCTTTTTTGGGCCCAATCCCACAACAGTTACACGCTCATTGGTTTATGTGGAGGCTTTGGATCCACAAGGGTTGTAAGACTAGAACTTGAACCTAGCTGTGGGTGCTCCACTGGGTGGCATTAGAAGTTCTCTTGAGCAGCCGCCCCAGGGCTCAGCTTACAGGGAACACTGCCCCCAAAAGAGCTGATATGGGAGAATATTGCTCTTCTACCCACTGTTGAGTGGGGAGAGAAAATTGGCCATGGGCTGTGTTTGGACTGTCTCTTTACTGGAGGAGAAATTCCATCACATGACAAATCACCAAGGAGAAAGACAGTTGCATGCTGGCTGACTCTTTGTCCTTGTTACTTTTCTGCTTTCCAGGCTTCCACTGCCCATCATGAGGGCAGCAAAGAGACCTCAGAGATCAGCAGGTCAGAGGTGAAAGGCAAGAAGTCCTCCAGCCATGGCACCAGCCACAAGGGGAAGAAGACGGGAAGCGGGAAACCCTCAGCCAGCTTCACCTCAGCTCCCTCCAGTAGCACTTTCCAGCCTGCAGGTAAGGGGGGGTGTGTCACATTGGAGGGAGAGAGCTGGACCCTTGTTGGAGCCTCAAATGTGTTTCATGATACCAGCTTTTGAGTACCACGGAGCAGGGACGATGCACCTGGTGCTAGATCCTGCTGCAAGTGCAGGGAGTTGGACTTAGATGACCTTTCAAGGTCCTTTCCAGTTCTGTGATTTTTGTTACATGACCTTGAGCGAGTGGTGCTCCACTGTGCCTCGGTTTCCCCCCTCTAAAATGATACTGACTCGCCTTCTGGGGGAGTTAGAAAACTTAATTAATTGCTAATTGTAAAAGCCCTTGAGAGGCCACCAGACTCTTGTTTTATTAACGCCATATGGGGACAGGACAACCAGGTCCAGATGTGGATTGGAGTTGTACTCCTGGATGGGCCTTGTCTTCACTGCAAGGAAAGGAAGGTCCATCTGTCAGAGTGGAGGGCAGAGGGAAAGGAAAATGCACAGAGGCAGCCTGTTCAGCACCTGCCTTTCCCCTCTTGAGTCAATGGTGTCCCCTCCTTAACTGTGAGACAGGCCTGAACCAAACACCCCTGAGCTCACGTGTAGCTCTGACCTCGCCCGAACCATTGTGATAACCATCCCTGCCTCTCGCGCCTTTCCTCCTGTGGGACACCGAACTAGGCTGCAGGGGCAGTCACCTCCCCACAAACAGTGCCCTGCATGATGGCAGGGTCCTTAGTCTTGTAATGAGCCTGGTAACCCACCTCTCTGTTGGAGAGGGTTGCCGCACTGTGTCTTAGACCCTGTACTGCTGATGGTGATCCTCCTCTAGATCAGGCATCTGGGCTTTCTCAGCAAGAGGATTTGAATTCTGAATTGCTTTCCTCTTTGCACCCCCCAGGTACCTCGTGCAGCTCCCTGCAGTGCTCCCAGGATTTTGTGACATTCCCCAAGCTCGAGCAAGAGGAAGAGAAGTACCGGAAGCCCATCTCCTCCTCCTCCTCTTCCCACTGCTCCCCGCTGTATGAAGGGCAGAAAGGGGACGTCTTCGAGCAGAAGGTCGTCTTCTCCGGCTTCGGCTCCATCATGCGCTTCTCCACCTCGGCAGTGAGCCAGCAGCGGGGCCGTGTCGCCTCCCCTGTGGACTACAAGGCCTCGAACCCTGTGAGTGGCTCTGGGGGCGGAGGCAGTGGTGGTGGCAGCAGCCATAAGCGTATGCCGTCCCTCAGCATCGAGGACGGGGAGGTGCTGAAGGAGAAGAAGCACAAAGTCAGCAAGAAAAGCAAGCACGGGCCAGGCAGGCCGAAGGGGGGCAAGAACAAGGAAGTGCTCGGGAGCCAGCTGACTGGCTCCACAGCTACTTCCTCCTCGCCCTTCTCCGGGGGCTCCCTCGTCAGCTCCAGCATCGGCAACACCTCGCGGTCCTTCAGCCACACCGGGACCCTGCCCAGCCTTAGCCTGGAGTCCCCGCTGCTAGGCTCAGGTATATTCTCCTCCCATGGCATGGGACTCCCGTCAGCCTCCTTTCCCACTGGCTCTCTTCCCAGGGTATTTTGGTACCTGTCGTCCATTGAAATCCGTGAGAGTCGGAGCAGTGAACACCTCTGGCTGATGTCTGAATCCCTCCCCAGTGAACACAGGAGTTCCTCGCCAAGTTTTCCGCCTTTTAGGCTCCATTCCAGATATCCAGAAACACCAGGTCATGTTCTCCTTCTAACCAGCCTTTCTGCTCCACCCAGGCCTGTGCCCTCCTGCCTCCATTCCAAATGACTGTAGAAATCCAGACCATGTTTTTCCTTCCTGTCTAAGGCTAGGTTCAGAATCCCTCCCAGGTGAGCACAGGATCCCAATGGCAGGTTCAGAGGGGTCGCTGTCTGAGTCCATATCCGCCAGAACAACAGGTCCTATGGCACTTTGTAGACTAACAGGGTTTTTGGAGCATAAGCTTTCGTGGGCGGCGTTGGAATCTTTCCTGCATGGCCCCACAGCTTACAGGGGACACTGTTCCTGACCAAACTGTGCTACAAGGCCGGCATGCAGCGCTGCCCTGATCACCAAGAACCAGCGCTCACAGACTTGGGGCGCTGGCCAGCAACACAGAAACTTGCTGAGGGCCAAGTGAAATTAAGTTGAGCTAGATCTGGCCAGTAGGCCAGAGGTTCCCCACTCCAGTGTTTCCGCGAAGCTGAGTGCTTTCATGACTGTCCAGGAGAGATTCAGGTGCTGCCCGGCTGATTAGCAGAGCACCCAGAGCCGGCAGCCTGTGTTTTGATTGGTGGTGCACATCCCTCAGTGCACATAACAAAATTTATTCCACCCACAGATGGGAAAAATTAAAAGAAACCCTTCCCCACTCCTGCACTAATCCCATGTTAGGGGTAGGCCAGGATAGGTAAAAATGGGTGACTTGTATGTGTGAAGCTGGGGCCGCCTGGCTCTGCCACACAACTCTGCTTGCTGGAAAGGATGGCAGTGCTGCTGAGCTGTGGCAGGAAAGGGTTAAGGCAAAGGAGCAGGAGGAGGAGCCTGGGGCTTAAGCCTGTTTCTAAGGCTTGACACTTTTTGGCAGCAGGGCCAGTCTATTGTGGGTTGTTTGCAGATGCTCCTATTTAGGTCAAATTAGTTGGGGAGGGTGTAATTTTGTTGCATGTGCCTGGGAGCAGCGGCCCCCTCTGTCTGGGCTGGCTGAGAGAGTTTGGGGGAGGGGGCGGGGGTGTGAATTGGGGATGTAATCCAGGGAGTAGCTCCGAGGAACTGCTGCAACCTCCTTGGCCATAACCCTGGCTGATATTTCACCTCCTCCCCCATCCTGGGGAACAACAAAGAGATGTTGCAGTGCGAGGGGGAGGAGTACATTGGCTTATTCTCCCCCCTCCTGGAAAAGGATGTTGGCAGCTGTTCTGCAGGATCCAAGCCCTAGGGCCACTGTCGGGGAAGGCAGACAGAGCCCCTCCCTGGACTGTCATTCCCCCACCCTCCTGCCTCCTTATTCAGCCTCACCACACGCCTATGCACCATTGCCTGTGATGCACGTGGGAGCATGTCTACAGCGAGAGAGGAGGAGTCTTAGCTGCTGGAGTCGCTTTGCCTGCCTGAGCCTTTGGACAAAATGTTTTGTGCCTTGGTTTTTGTGGCTGCAGAATGGGAGCATCCAGGGGAAGGGCAGAGCTCCATCCCCACTTGTTCCAGATGCTAGGGCTGTAGGGGCATCTGAGCTCTCTGGGACCAGAGATACCAGAGCTGGCCATGTGCCAAAAGGTCTCCCTTCCATTCTAGAATCCAAGACAGTAAATGAGATGCTCCATGCCCCTCATCTGTAAGGCAGCAGGGGGCTCTCTTAGGCCTCAGTCTTCAAGTAGCTGCTCTTTACTGCGTGCCTTGGGTTTTGGGGAGCCCAGCCGGAGATACCTCGGGTCTGGTTTTCAGCGGGCTTTGCACCCCTAGAGTTCCAGATGAATCAGCAAGTGCTGAGGGTGCTTTGCATTGTTCCATGTAAGCTGAGCACTTGGGCAGTCACCCAGGAGAGATTCAGGTACCATCCAGCTAAGCAGCAGAGTGACCACAGCCGGCAGCCTGTGTTTCTGTTGGTGGTGCATATCCTCACATGCCTCGGTGCATATAACAAACTTTATTCCACACACGGATGGAAAAAATTAGCAGGAACAGTGGCTCAGCCCCCTCTGAAAAACTTATTCCCCCAATGGACGCACCTCAAATCAGTGGATACACAAAAGCTTTAGGCCCCAATTAAACAAGGTTCCCTAAGTCACTGGGTGGGCTGCTTTGTGGACTCACTTGTCCCTCACTTGTTGTGGGGCAGGGAGGATTCTAATCCAAGCTGCGAATCATCACCCAGCCCCTGACTGTCTTTCCTCAGCAGGGGCAGACTCATAGCTCAGGGGTGTGCAAAGTGGGCAGGGAGTGGGCCTCTTCGGGGGGACATGACATTTCATAGGGAGGTGTAGCATGAGCGGCTGCTGGGTCTCAGGATCATCTGTCTCATTGAAAAGGTTGAAATCTGTGACTGTTTTGATGGCTGCGTATTCACATTGATAGACCGATTCGTAACATTCTTACGTTCCACAGACTTATTTTTCTGACCGTTTTTTTTTTTTCATATGAACATAATTGAAATTTCTGTCAGTTTGGGTGACATTAGACTGGTTGGGGGTGGGGTGGAGAGGGGCGCTAATTGCAGAGCCAAAAAGTGGGGCCCCATGTAAAAAGTTTTCTCACCCCGTCCTAGATCATGGTCTTGGGAGAATTCAGTCCATCAGAAGGAAGATCAACAGGGTAACTTGATGACAGTGTAAGACATTCCTTCATAGGGAGAAACAGCCAGATATTAAAAGGGTCTTTAATCTAGTGGAGAAACGGGAATGAAGGGCTGGAAGCAAAAGCCTGAGAAATCCAAAGCAGAGCCAAGGGGGTCCTTTCTCATGTTGTGGGAGACCGAGCTCAGGACAGACACCCTGGGGCAGTGGTGGGCTCCCCATGGCCTGAGGGGCTTCACAGTCAAGGTTCTTCAGAAGGTTCTTTAGCCCAGCCCAAGTTGCAGGGCTCAGTGCAGGGGGAGCTGAGGTGGTGCTAGGCAGGAGGTCTCACTCGATGTCCCAGTGGTCTCTCCTGGCATAAACCCCATCAGCTCTGAATGCTGAGCCTGGAGTTCTTACTGCTCCCCCTGCCTCACCCCCGCTGTGTTTTCCATTCAGGCATCTACACCAGTAACAAGGACCCCATTTCCCACGGGGGTGGGGTGCTGCGGGCCGTGTGCAGCACACCCCTCTCCTCCAGCCTCCTCGCACACCAGGGCACCTCCTCGCTCCCGCAGCTCAGCCGCTCGCCCTTCGCGAGCACCATCCCCACCTCCTCTTCCTCCGCCGTGTCCACCACTCAGGTAAGGGCGCTGGGACAGGAGCACACGGTGCGTTGGGTGGGCTAGGTTCAGGGGCTGATTCAGTTCAGCCTGGTAGCGCAATGCAGCTTAAATGGGAGGCGGCTGGTGGGTTTTCCTCCTTCGGAGCAATGAGGAGGTGGAACCTTAATTGCTCCACAAGTAAGTAGGCTGGAGTCCACCACCTTTGTTCCTTGAGCATGTGGGAAACCTCACTTCCTGCACTGCAGCTCCCTGAGCTCCATCTTGCCAGCACCCACTGCCTGACAGATTCAAGTCGCCGATCCCCTCTCCACCAGTCAAATAAGGATGATCTGGTGGTTGGCAGGCTAGCCTGGCACATGGGAGTCTCCCTGCTCCAACAGGTTCCCTGTGTGACTCAAGTTAACTCCCTTAGTTGCTCTCAACCTCAGTTTACTCATCTGTAAAATGTGGCTAATAGCCCTGCCCTGCCTAAGGAGAAAAATGATAGTTCACGGTACTATAGGTGCTAAGGACATTGGGACCATATAAGTACCTAGGACAACGATGTGTTGTCCAAAGAGATTGCTTCTCTAAGGTCAGAAAGGTCAGCCTGATATTCAGCTGCTCATCTGAACCACTTGCATTGGAAAGACCAGTCACAAGTAGCTCTCTTTTGATGCTCCCAGGACTTCATGCCTCTTCTGGAATATTTTCCCTGTTGACTGGGACCCATTTGAGGTGTGGGAACTCAGCGTCACGTTCCCCAGGCTGTTCAGCAAGTTTTCCCTTTCTCTTGTTCATTTGCAGGTGTTCTCACTGGCAGGATCCACCTTTAGCCTCCCCTCCTCGCACATTTTTGGAAGCCCCCTGACTTCTGGCCTGTCCATGAACCCTCTCTTGAATCAGTCTGAAAGCAGCCGGGCAGGTACGTGAATCATATGGTGTGTGAGTTTGGAACTCAGCAAGTTTCCCTGGAAGAACTGAAACAATCACATTGGCAGTTTGAGCTTTCCTTTTCCGGCTGCTTCTCCATCCCAGGGGCTTGGAGGTGTGTGTGGGTGTGTGTTGGAATGTATGAACTGTCGAGATCAGAGGTGTCTTTGTCAGCTTATGCTATGTCTGCAGTAACAGAGCACTTGACTGGGATGCTGACAAGCCATGGGGATAGTCCCATGATAAGAGCTCACACGCTGGATTGTCTGTGGGAGTCTGTATATCTCCAGGCATGAACCAGAATGATGCAGAAATGTGACCTTTTGGAGAGTTCCTCATTTTACGCACTGGGTCTGCACAAATGTAGGGAAAATAGTTTGGAAAAGTGAGCACCAAATTTTTGCACCAAAAGCTTTCAGCTTTTGCCTTGTTTTGGGGTGATTTCGTACCCCTTCGACTCTGGCTTCTCTGTGAAATGCAACAAAACTGTACACTTTCACATTGACAACTTTCTGGCATGTAATTTGACCTAGGAATGCTTAGGTACTTCCCTTCCAACACAGGCTCATTTGCCTTGGAAAAGGGCTGGGCTCGTAAGAGGGAAACCTGCAGAGCAGAGAACTTTTCTGCCTGAGCAGGGCTGGTTTTTAGGTTGCAACAAAATGCAAAAAGAAAAGTCCCTCCTCCACCCCACTTTCTAGCCATTTTTCCTTCGGTTGTGACTCATGTTCCCCTGGGCCAGAATTTTCAGGAGCTCAGTAGGTCGGATGCTGAACTCTTGGGAAAATCTGGCAGGAAGTGACACAGTGGTGAGGTTGCTGGGGGGCTGAACATTTTGAGACTATGGCAACAGTTGCAGTTGCCAATCCCTGAGAATCTGACCCTGAGCTCTGTTGAAAATTGGGCCCCTCGTGTCTGCAGTGTGCCGGTTTGCCTGCATGAGCATGCAAGCCTGTGTTTGGCATGTGTATGGACGTGCACATTTGCGCCTGAGTTGTAAGCCCATGGAGGAGATTTACAAGATATGTGCTTGGCAACGGGGGGCGGGGGGGCGGTCCAGGTGCCTGGGGAGATGTTTGTTTGGATTGGAGCTGTGGTGGTCTTTCCAGCTCCCGGGATCACACTGGCTCTCGGACTTACGCTAGCTTTGACTGAAAATAGCCATGTAGCCCGGTGTGAACAAACTTTTTACATCGGGCACCACTTTTTATCCCTACAATTAGCAGCCCCCCCGGCGTCCTGTCTAACGTCATCCCAACCAGTGGAAATTTCAGTTATGTTCATGCGAAGAAAGACCTTTTCAGCATGCATAAGAAAATAAGTCTGTGGAATGGGAAGACGTTATGAACTGGTATATAAATGTGAATACACATACCGAGAAACAGTCGCAGATTTCAACATTCGTAATGAGATGGATGAACCTGAGACCCGGCAGCTGATTGTGCTGTGTCCCCCTTACAAAATCTCATGTCCCCCTGCGGGGGCCTGCCCCTCACTTTGTGCACCCCTGATGCAGCCGTAACCGCATGGAGGCAAGATGGCCTGCTGCCCATGTGCCATCCCATCTGGAACTCGAGGTGTGTGCATGGGGCAGCTTGTGCAGCTCTGTCTACACTGCTCTTGTTAGCGTATGAGTACAAGTGTGTCTGCCAGTACTGGAAATTACACCTCCAGCTCCACTGGGTGACACGCTCGGGGTGTAACAAAGGAGCCGACTTTAACTAACAAGCTAAACCACATCTCCTCTTGCCAAACACCTGTCTGGGGTTGGTCTGAGTGCAAAGGGTGAGTTTAGAAAGGTGCCTCTTAACCTGATGGAGGATGAAGGAAGTGGCACATCCCCTCCCTTCTGCCTATACCTGGCCAGGTGGGGATGGATGAAAGAGACCAGGACAAGCCAGTCAGAGCTGGATTTTGAAAACCGCTTGGGCCTCCGATATACAGTTCTGTTTAAAGTCTGGCTGTTCACATCAACTTCCAATCTCACTGTTCTCACTTGTTTGGGATCTTGGCAAGTTCCCAGGGCTGTTTCTTCCACCATAGAGCCCTTACACCTTCCTTTTAGGGCACGTAACACAGGGGACCTCTTGCTTGTCATCTTTTATGATCTCTTTGTCCCCAGCTTCCTGATCTGTCGTATTTGAGGATGCTGGAATTGTTAATCTATTTACCGTGGGAGTTAATGCTCTTCTCCTCCTCTTACTGCTGGGGCACTGACGCAGGAAATGCTAAGTCACTCATGAGACGTCATGCAGGCTGCTTTTAGCAGAGGAGAGAATGGAGCCCTAACCACTGGGCAATTCTTCCTTCTTATACTGCCCTCTGGCAATAGGTTAGACCTAATTACTGCCTTCTGCAGCTCTTCCCAAACCTCATCTGTCTTGCAGCTGTGAGTCCCCTCTCTGGTACCTCTTCAAGTCCTCCAGAGCAGCGGTGGACACCCTGCCACCCATCTGGGCTCTACGTGTGTTTCATGAGACATTTTGTTGCCGTTGTCCACATGCAGGGTGGCCAGATTCCACTGGCTTCCATCCACGTAGATTGTTTCCTACCCGTGTTACTGAAGTGACACACCAGAAAGTGAGGCACGTGCTGATCACATGCAGTGCTGACTGTGAGAGCCCTCGCTCCCTCTGCAGCCAATCACAACACTGCCCCGGTTCAGTCTCAGATTCGAGGGACGCCAGCGCAGTGAGCAAAATGACCCTCTCCCCAGAGACCGTCTTGGTTACAACAATGTTGCGGCCCACTGAGCTGAAGGAGGGCCACTCACGCGCCCCAGCCTGGGTTGCCCATCGCTGCTCTGGGCTGGCCTTCACAAAGTGGCTACTTCTCCCCAAAGAGGTGGAGCCAGCTGAATTTGACAGACAGGTAGACACGCCTATCTGGACAGGAGGGCGGGACTTCCATTCCACCTGCCAATCCAGGAGGCGCCTGGCTAGGACAAGGTAGCAGCTGCATCTCAGCCCCAGAGGCTGCAGCCAGGGCAGCTTGGGGGGTGGCACGGATCAAACGCAAGACCTTCCCAAGCTGCCAGGCGTGGCCTGCCCATACTCCACCCCCAAACCCCTCTGCTGCAGGCAGCTCCTTCCAGTCTCCTGGGCTTCAGCTGTGCCACGGCTGGGGCCACCCACCCTCCCTGTGCTCTGGGGCCAGGCACTTCCCACTCGGGTGGTTGGGTGGGTTGGAGGCTTGCTCCAGTGGGAGGGCTTGGCTCCCATGGGGGGGGGCCCTTGGGTGGCAGGGACGGGCCTCTGGACTTCTCTAACCAGTTGTAGGTTGACCCCCCCCCCCACGTTGAGGGACATGACACCATAATTCACGCTGTCCCAGCATCCAGGCCATACTTCCCACCGGGAAGGTCCCAGATCCTTGCGTGTAATAAATGCTCCTGAGACAGGGCAGAGAGGCAAGGCCAGCTGGCAGCGGCTGTTGCTCGGAGCGTCTGAGACCTACCCAAGTGATGGGGTGCATATGCTGGCTGAGTGGCAGCCATGGGGGTGGGGCAGAGAAAGGGCCCGGGCCCCTGATGATTGTACTCTGTTTTTTCACCTAGGAATACCAGGGGGCGAGGGAACCACACATGGAGCCAAGAACAGGTTGGGCCCCTGCAGTTGGGGCTGGTTTCCCCAAGGAGCCCAGCAGTACTGGGTCTTGGAAAGCTGGTCCTGGCCTGGGCCTCTTTGGAGTACTCAGCCCCTGTGAGGGGAAAGGCCCCTGAGTGTGTTTTGCTTCTGCAGCACCTGTCAGAGCTCTGTCTGTCATGGTGTTGGCACACAATGAATTCTGGTGCCCCACACATCCCCAGTTATCCACATGCAGAACTCCTCAGCCCTGGTCCCCCTGGGGCAGGAGATGGTGGCTCCTGGCGTCACGGGAGGGGGACAGCTGGGGGAGCTGCCGGCGCTGGGGCCGTGGCAGGGGGAGCCACATTCTTCAGCTGTGGGTGGAGGCGGAGCAGAGCACCAGCTTGTTCAGCCACAGGGTGTAGGAGGGGAGAGGGGGAGAGCCAGATCCTCCACCTGTAGCGGGACAGAAAGTGCCTCTCCCTGACTGGCCAGATTTTTCCTCCTATGGGTGCCTCTGACCGTTCCCACGCTTCCCTGGCCAGCCAGCTGGGAATGGCCTCCTGGCTGTCAGGGCTGTCAGTTCTAGGCTGCGCTTCCCTCCCAGGCCTGGCCTGTGCTAGGCACCAAAGCCAATCCCAGAGACGCAGTTCCAGCCACACCATTTGCGTAGCTAGGATCGACTTGCCCCCGGTGTAGATAAGGGATCTTTGGGCTTGCACCAACGTCCGTTGCTCTGCACGTCAGCATGGAGTACCAGGCTCCACGGCTGAGCCCAGAGAGATCGATTTTGCTGTGTCTTCCCGCACATGGCAAAATCAATCCCTGGAAAATGGATTGCAGTGCGCTGACCTGTGTCAGTGCAGACATGCTGCGCTCACACACACACACACACACACCCTGCTGTAAGTACAGACATACTGCGCTCACACACACACACACACACACACACACACACACTCACCCTGCCGTAAGTACAGACATACTGCGCTCACACACACACATCCTGCCGTAAGTACAGACATACTGCGCTCACACACACACACACACACACCCTGCTGTAAGTACAGACATACTGCGCTCACACACACACACACACACACCCTGCTGTAAGTACAGACATGCTGCGCTCGCACACACACACACACACACCCTGCTGTAAGTACAGACATACTGCACTCACACACACACACACACACATCCTGCCGTAAGTACAGACATACTGCGCTCACACACACACACACACACACACACACCCTGCTGTAAGTACAGACATACTGCGCTCACACACACACATCCTGCCGTAAGTACAGACATACTGCGCTCACACACACACCCACACCCCCTGCTGTAAGTACAGACACACTGCATTCACACACACACACATACACACACCCTGCCGTAAGTACAGACATACTGCACTCACACACACATCCCTGCCATAAGTACAGACATACCCCCAGACAGGCAAAGGCTACAGACACGCAGTGGGGACAGGGCACAAGATGGGCAGGGCTCTGAGTTACTACAGAGAATTCTTTCCCAGGGATCTGGCCCACGTGCTCAGGGACTAACTGATCACTGTATTTGGGGTTGGGGAGCAATTTTCCCCCAGCTCAGACGAGCAGAAACCCTGCGGGTTTCTCCCATCCCTCTGCAGCCTGGAGCCCAGCTCAAACGCAGGTTGAAACATGGGTAAAAGGCAGATGTGGTGTAACTTGACATCTTTAAATTGTGAGGTGAGGACTTGGGTATCTCAGCCAGAGGCTGGGGGCCTCTTGCAGGTGTGGGTGGGGGAGGGTCTGCGGCCTCTGATGTTCAGGAAGCCAGACTAGGTGCTCACCGCGATTCTCTATGGCCATGAAAACAAAAAAGCAGCCCAGTAGCACTTTAGAGACTAACACAATAATGTATTAGGTGGTGAGCGTTCGTGGGACAGCCCATAGCCATACTATGATCTGCAGAAGTGGGTCTTTCCCACGGAAGCTCGTCTCCAAATAAGTTATTTTGTTAGTCTCTAAAGTGCTACTGGGCTGCTTTTTTGTTTTGATTGTATATAGACTAGCACGGCTCCCTCTCTGTTGCATATGGCCATGAAGTCTCTGAGTCTGTTGGAGAGAGACTTCAGCCACAGGTCTAGATCGGAAGGGGTTTGCTCAGCTTGTCCAGCACCTGGCCCCGGGGGATCCCTGAGACCAGCTGGGCCATTCGAGCCTTCCTGACTTAGCATAGTAAAGAACAGGCTGCCCAGATCAGGCACCACAGTTGGTGCTGGCTGGATCCATCTTTCCAGGCACTACAGGCTCTTCCCGGCAGTCCCTCCCTGCCAGGGCAGAGCACTGTGCCTGCTGGCTCTGCTCACATCTGTTCCTGCGGGGGAAGGGGAGCGCTCCTGGGGAAGCTGGACCAGTGCTCCTGGCTTTGTACAGCATAGAGAAAGGGTGGCTGCAGCTTCCAATATGTCCGGGAGCCCTGCCTCTCCTAGGTATTTACACGGTAGTATCTGAATGCATCACAACCTCTGAATATATTCACCCTCCCCAACCATCTAGCGGGGCAGGGCAGGACAATTATCCCCATTATACAGATGGGAAGCTGAGGCACAGCAACTCAGGCCATGTCACAGAGCAAATCATGGGTCCATCAGAGACCTGAACTCAGCTCTCTGAAGTCCTGGTCTAGCACCCTAACCCCAGGACTGGCCTTGCTCTCAGCCCCCTCCCTGCCTTGCCCCCCTTTCCCAACCAGAGGAGCAAAGGAGGCAGTGATTTCAGGGGAGCATGGCCAGCCTAAAGAAACAGACCAAGAGATGCGCCTGCACCAGGAAACATTGCTCTGTGCTGCCATCCTGCAGAGGCTGCAGCCCTCACAGCCCTTTCATCATCATCATCATCATCGTTATCAATAACCGGGGTCTCAGCGCCTGTTGGTGTCTGATGCCTCTCTCATGATTTCCTTCCATCTTTCCCTGGCCAGTGTGGAGCTGCTTAGTTTCTGTAGACTAGCTCCGCACCAATCTACTACATCATCTATCCATTCTCTGTGGGGTCTGCCTCTCCTATACGAACCGTCCAGCATGCCGAATACCAGGGTCCTGATTTTTTGTTTGTTGTTCGTTCTGCAAATAAGTCCAAATAGTTGTAGCTTCCATTTTAGAACCTTCTGCAGCAGGTTCTCTTTAGGCTAAAGACAGAGGGGAGATGCTCGATCCACTCATAAGGCTTTTTCTGCCTCTGTTTCCCCTCCCAGATCCTGACCTGGAAGACTGCAGCTTTGGCTGCCGAGGGACCTCCCCGCAGGAAAGCCTCTCCTCCATGTGAGTGCAGTTCAGCTGCTCCCCTCCAACACGTGGGTTGGGGGCACTCCAGGGGATGGGGGGGCTATAAAGCCAGGCGAGCAGGTGAGGAGAAACTGAGGAACGCACCATGAAGGAAAAGGGACACCCCCCATTGTGGAGCAGAAGTGGGGGAGGCTAGGAAGGGTACAGCAGAGCTGGAGCTATTTTGAGGGTGAGGGTGCTGAGCTGCACCCCTTTTTAGACCTGTTGTGATTGGGTTGCCAACTCACTCGGACGGGCCGGACTGGACTCCACTGCTGCAAGTGGTGATCTGTCTGGAAGAGTTGGCAACTCTGACCGCCCCAGGCTGGTGCACCCCGGGGCTGGTGGGGCCAGCAGGACCCTAAAGACTGGTGGAGCCCATCAGGCCAGCTGCTGATGGGACCCGGGGCTGCCTGGGACGGTGACCAGTGAGCAGGGTCCCGGGAGCTGTCAAAGTGTGTGAGGCTGGTAGGACCCCACAGGGGCCACCCAGAGGCCAGGACCTAGGGCTGGAGGAGCAAGCGGTGGGGCCATCTACCAGGCATGTGGAAGCCAAGCACCAAACCTGCACTCCGGTGCCCCTACTTCCCACCTCTGAAGGGGTGGAGTGGCACAGCCAGGCAGAGGGGCATTGCCAGGGGAATGGGACAGGCACAGAGACTCTGGGGGGCTGGTAGGAGGGACACAAAGAAAGCAGCATGCACGACAGGGCAGGGCAGGGCGAGGAGCTGGGGGAGGAGGGAGGGAGGGTGCGGATATAGGCTGTCCCACTGTGGGGCAGATGGGCTTGGGGGCGGGAGGAGGGAGGTGCAGAGACAGCCTCCCCATGTGACCTAGAAAGGGGTGGAAGATCCGAGCCCATCTTCTGATGGCCCTTTACCGGCGCCCGCTCCCCAGGTCCCCCATCAGCAGCCTGCCCACCCTCTTCGACCAGACCGTGTCCTGTAGCAGCAGTGGGCAGCTGGAGAGTGTACCCCAGGCCACCCCCAACATCGAGCAGCTACTGGAGAAGCAAGGCAACGGGGAAGCCGGCGTAAACAGTGAGCTCGGGTGGGAAGCAGGCTGGGGCACCCCCATGGCACTGGGTCCCCGTGGGACCCGCCACCAGCTTCAAAGCCAGCCAGGACTGGCATGGGGTGGGCTTCCTCCCCTACCTTTAGGGGGAAGAGTGGGCAGCTTTGATGGGGCAATCTGGGCACGGAGGCTGGGGTCAGACCTGCCCAGTGTGGGGCAGCAAGGGCTCGGAGGGTGGGTGGCGAGCAGGGTTCTCTGTCAGCTCAGCGCTTAGAGTGGTACAGGTGCCGCCCAGCTGATTAGCAGAGCGCCCGCAGCCGGCAGCCTGTGTTTCTACTGGCGGTGCACATCCGCACCGGATTGGTGAACCGAACAAAATTTATTCTGCACAGGGGTGTAAAAAAGCAGTGGGAACCTGTGTGGAGAGAGACGCTGAGACAGCCCTGCCAGAAAGGAGGTGGGGAGCACTGGGACAGCCCCTCCCAGTGTGGGGTTGAGGGGAGCTGAGAGCCGCTCAGCTGTGCCGAGGTGGAGAGGACATGGCGGGGCAGGGAGCTGTACATTCCTCTGCACAGTAGATGCTCTAACTGCGTCACCCCCATACACCCCCTCTTCTCCCCATCCCCCACCCCTCCCTTCCCTCTTCCGCCACCCCCCTTCTCTTTCTGCCCCCGCCCCGTCCCCCCTCTCCCTTTAATTTCCCGCAGTTGTAGAAATGCTCAAGGCCCTGCACTCCCTGCAGAAGGAGAACCAGCGGCTGCAGGAGCAGATCATGACCCTGACGGCTAAGAAGGAACGGCTGCAGCTTCTCAATGTCCAACTGTCCGTCCCCTTCCCAGTGGTGACCACCAGCAATGGCCCGTCTGGGCACGCCCAGTACATCCTGCCTGCCAATGGTGAGGGGTGGCCACAGCCAGGCCCTCTGGGATCGGGACATGGGAGCAGATACCCAGTGCCCCTCTGTGCTGCCCTGGTGACGCTGGGCTCCACCCTGCCTCTCAACGCCCCCCACCCCGTTCTCTCCCCTGCAGTGTGCAACAGCGACTCCCTGAGCATCAGCAAGGGCTCCCCTTGCAAGAACAGCTTCGGGATTGAGAATTCCCTCTCCACCTCCTCTGAGGTACAGTGGCCGCCGAGACCCTGGGTGCAAGGACCCCCCACCCCCCGCACGGGTTGTGTCGCTGCTCCCACGAACGGGAGGATCTGGCAGGGTGACACCCACCACCCTGCTCCACTCTGGGTGTGCTGTCATCTAAGGGGCTGGCCTTCTGCAGATGGGGGCAGGACTGGGTATCAGGGCAATCCTTGAGCATTGCCAGCTTTGAGGCATCCACCCCCAGCCAGGGCGAGGAGGGCCATGGTGGTGGTTGTGCGCCAGGCGCTGTACAAAGGGAAGTGAAGGCCATGGTGGTGGTTGTGCGCCAGGCGCTGTACAAAGGGAAGTGAAGGCCATGGTGGTGGTTGTGCGCCAGGCGCTGTACAAAGGGAAGTGAAGGCCATGGTGGTGGTTGTGCGCCAGGCGCTGTACAAAGGGAAGTGAAGGCCATGGTGGTGGTTGTGCGCCAGGCGCTGTACAAAGGGAAGTGAAGGCCATGGTGGTGGTTGTGCGCCAGGCGCTGTACAAAGGGAAGTGAGGTTGCTGGAGATTTACTCTGGCTGATCCCTAGAGTCATGGTGGTTGGGTGTTAGCTCCCCTCCACCCCACCCACCTGCACTGCTCCTGCCCTTTGCTGCCCCACCCCCATCCCCCGAGGCAATCGGAGAGTTGAGCAGGTTCAGTTCTCACCATGTCTCCATTTCTCTGCTTCTCTGGCCAGGAGCCACACTCAGGCTGTCCCAGCCGGAGCAGCTCCTCCCTCTCCTTCCACAGCACCCCTCCTCCCCTGCCCCTGCTGCAGCAGAGCCCCACCTCACTGCCCCTGCCCGGAGCCCAGCAGCAGCAGGTCAACGGCCTGGCCAGGGTGACGGCCAGCTCGCTGGGGGGCAGCGCGGCCGCCAGCCACGGCCTGCCTGCGGGGCCTGCGGCGGATGGCCTGCTGGGGAGCCTGGCAGGAGGCCAGCCAGTGCCCCTCAATGGGATGCTGGGGAACGTGACCGGTGCGCCGTCGAACCCTCTGACGCAGGCCAGCGGGCCCCCCACCCTCCAGCTCTCCTCCAGCCTGAGCAGGTAAGAAGGGCCCCCAGGCATCTCAAGAGGGAGCAGCCCCTCTGTCCCCCTGAGGGGCAACGACTCCCTCTCGGCCTGGTTGCGCCCTAACCTGGTCCTTCAGCTCCGTTTCCTCCAGCGGTGGGGCAGGCGCCTTGTCTCTCTGCGAGCAAAGAGAAACATGCTCCCCAAAGCAGGCACCTCCAAGGGCACCCGACGCACGTCCGTCCCAGACTGCGCCCCCCCCCCCGCTGTGTGCATGACCTCCCCAAAGCATGCAGTGAGCTCCAGGGGACACTGTCTGCTAACACGAGCAGCACAGTTGTCGCTTGTGTTAGGCACTGTGTCTGACAGCGTGCACGTGTAACCGCCCACAGGCAGACTTGAACCTGGGACCTCGAGAGCTCAATGCAGGAGCCGCTACAGTTTGAGCTAAAAGGCAGCTGGCTCTCAGCTATGGCTGGAGGGGAGACTTGTTCTGCCTCTGTGTGAGTGGTGTAGGTCCCACAACGTGGGACAGTGAAGCACCCCTTGGTGTGTGGGTTACACGTGTGCCTAGTGAGAGTCAGTCCCTGCAGGGAAGAACTTGCCATAGAAACAGACAAAGAGTGGGAGGGGAAACTGAGGCACAGAGCAGCTGGATGACTCTCCCAGGATCACATGAGTGGTCACTGGCAGAGTAGAGACTAGCACCTTCCAGAGCAGTGTCCTGGACTGCACTGTCTCTCATGGAGGCAGCTTAATTTGACCAAGGAAACTTCTGCCATGTGGTGTTACAGAGGAGCATGGCTCATACCTTGTGGCACGGCTTCCCAGGGAGCATGCTGCTCTGCTGGAGGCAGGGAGCCGGAGGGCAAGGCAATATCCCAGCAGGAAGGCAAGGCAGCAGTCTCTGCTAAGGTCCCCTCTTCCCTGCACGAAAGCTCACCGAATAAACTATTTTGCTAGTCTTTAAATTGCTACTTGACTGCTTTTTGTTTTGACAGTGTATAGACTAGCACGGCTTCCTCTCTGTTACTCTTCCTTGCAGTGTTCCGGGCCTGAGCCCCCTAACGGAACAGCAGCGGCACATCCTGCACCAGCATGAACACCAACTGCAACAGCTACAGCAGCTCCTGACATCCCAGCCGCTTAATCCGGTGAGTGTCCCTGCACTGGGTTTTGGCCCTCTCCTGCCAGGGCAGGAGGAAGATTTAATCCCATGGAGAGGGACAGACTGAGGCCTGAGGCCTCCACCATGTTTGCTAAGTCCTGGTGTGGTTTCCATGCACAAGTCGCCTCAATTTAACATCGGGCTCCTCTACAGGTGTCCTTAAACTGAGATCAAAGCTGTGTAAACTGGTGTTCAAACCAGTTCTTAAACCCGGTGTGGACGTTCATTTTGGTACAAGAGTGGTTTATTTCGGTTCAGTTGAAACTAATGTTCCCTCTAATTTTTTCCATGAGTAGGTGGAATAAATTTTGCTGTGTGCACTGAGATGTGTGGATGTGCACCACGGGTAGAAACACATGCTGTAGGTGCTGTGTTAAGCAGCTGGGCAGCATTTGGATTTCTTCTGAGTGGCTGCCCCAGCACACAGCTTCCAGGGAAGAAGATTGCTGGTTCCCAGCCACACACAACAGTCCACCATGTTCAGTAACTCAGTTTATACTCCCAGCTTAGTTAAACCACAGCTAGGTAGCCAAGGTTGGCACTGCCGCTGGAGGTGCACTCAGGCACAGCCACACAAGCACTGTTGAGAGGAGCACTGCAGACGAGGCCCTGAGGGTTTCAGCGCATGCTGGAAAAGCCCACCCAGAACCCAGGGGATGCACTTCTCTTGCCGTCTCTTGCTAGCATATACACTGCTCTCTCGAGCAGCGTCCATCCCTCGGGTACAGCAAGCACAGGTGTGTCTGCCTCTGCTGTGGTCCCAGCTCGGATGGCAGCAGATATGTACCCTCTGTGTGCAGCTTATGTACCAAGGAGCCCTCTGCCGGGCAGCCAGCAGACCCATGAAGCTGAATGGAAAAGCCAGGCAGCTCACACAGACTGGGCATTTGGTAGGTGGGCAGACCCAGTGCCAAGCTTGGAAAGCTGGTGAAGTCAGGCCTGATTCTCCTCTCACTTCATCCAGTTGAATTCACCTTACTTCACAGGGGAATAACCCTCATCTACAGGAGTTCAGTGGGACCTGGCTTTGTGGAGGACGGGGCAAGACTGTTTATCTTACCGTCTCTTCTCATTTGCCTTGCCGGGCAGTGCATCCATTCAGCATCCAGAGCAACATGAATTGCAGGGTGTCCCTGTTTGCACTTCTTTCATTGGCCAGCTGCTGAGTAACTTACAGCATTGATCTGGCCGCCACCGAGCTGGCCCCACGTTCCACTGGCACTCAGCTAAAGAGAAAGCCAGCCTCTTTTCCTGTGCTGGAAATAGTGGGTTGGTTTCCTGTGTCATTTACACTCATGAATTAACCCCAGGTTAAGCCAGTGTAACAGTTGGGCTCTGTGTGTGCATAAAATATCATGGGCCAGGTTCCCAATTGGTGTAAATGTCAGGGGAGCTGGGCATCTTTACAACACCTTCGAATTTTGCCCGGTAGGTGTCTATCTTACGTTATACACGTGGGTTTCTAGATTGTTATTTATAATCAGAAAAATATTTTTCAAGGGGATTCTCTTCTACGGTAGCCGAAGTCACCTTGTCATGCCCTTGGTCCCTCTGTTAGTAGTTAGCTCCATGGGTGTATTCTATTGGTCGCTGGTTTCCATGGAAGCTAAAGTAATTTAGTCTGATTGGAGCACAACTCCGCCAGCTTCGGGTGAGTTGGGCCTCTTCTGTCCTCCCAGGAGTTAGCGCACCTGGTGTGATGAATGCCACAGCTGGGCTTAGATATAACAAGGTCAGTTTGGAGGGAGGGTGGAAGGGAAATTTAAAGTCACAACAATGAATTTCACAGGCTGCTGGACACCAGGGCATTCAGTCCTGCAGACAGGTGGAAGGGGGACTGGATATGTTTGTGGGCCAGGGTGTTTGTAGGGATCCTAAAATAGGGGTCATGCAATCTCATGCTTCAGGGTGTTGCCTGCTGGTGGTTGGCAGGGCCAGCCCCACCCCAGGGCTCTGTCTACGTAGGGAAATGGATTGCTTCAGCAAATGTGATCCTGAGCACAAGGTGTTAAATGTGACTTAGTCGCCAGGTGCGGGCAGGGCTCTGTTGTGCTTAAAAATGTGTCAGCCAGGCGTGCTCCACCTAAGAGGCCCAACCTAACCCTGCGAGACCAGGGAGGAGCCCTGGGATGGGAGCTGGGAGTGACAGGAGGAAGCTGCACTGTGCATACGAAACCTCCTGCTGTGTTAGCGAATCTCTGTTTCCGTGCATCCGTGCGGGTACAAGTGTGCAGCATCTGGGCTGTAGCGTGCAACATATGTGCAAAGCCTCCCACGTGCTCCCTCCCCTTATGTGGCCTCTCCCTCTCTCCCCATCTCCAGGAGCAGCAGGCCTTGGTCTTCCAGATGATGCAGCAAATCCAGCAGAAGAGGGAGTTGCAGCGGCTTCAGATGACAGGCACCTCCCAGCTGCCCATGACCAGTCTTCTGACGGCCACCTCTGCGCCCCTCCTCCACTCGAGTGCCACCACCCTGATGACCTCAGCAGCCCCGCCCCCACCCAGCGGCAGCTCCCTCCTGGCTTCCCTCTCCCCCCAGCAGCTCAACCCCAGCAACAGCCTGATGGGGACTCCGACAGCCCCGCCCTTGAGCACACCTGGGAACAACCTGCTGGCTACGGGGGCAGGAGTCCCACCAGTCCTTTCTGCACAAACCAACCCCTTCCTCAACCTCCAGGCAGACAGCAGTGCCCAGAAAGGAACGGTGTGTAAATCTGCAGTATTTCGGGGACGCCCAGAGGAAATCAGCCCCCGCCACTTTGTTATGTTCTGTACAGGTGCATAATAAGAGACAGTCCCAAGGAGCTTGCAGTCTAAATAAGGGAAACTGAGGCAGGATCTTGCCCACAGTCACTGAACACATCAGTGAGAGAGCTGGGAATAGAATCCATTGTCCTTAACCACGAGACTACGCTGTCGCTCTGTCTCATCCACCTCCCTCATTAGCCAGCCACATGGGCTGGATCCTCCTTCTACAGGCATCGGTGGGGTCCAGACAGGGCACTGGGGAGAGCAAAGGTTCCCCCGTCAACCCCTCCACCTGCAGAGGTATCCACCTGGGCACCTGCCAGGCCAGCCGCAGAAACAGGCATGGGCATACCTGGATTTCTCTCCGTTGCTCGTGACACCTTGATGGAGCAACACCCCTTCCTAGACAGAGGCAGATGATGATTTCTGGGGCCCTGGGCCAGAGAATGTGGGGGCCCCTCCCCATGTCTTCCACCTGCAGACACCCTCACTCTGCTCCTGCCAGTGTGGGAGGGGTCCCAGGTGCACTGAACAAATCAGGGCTGTCTCTGTTCTCCCCACCTTCTTCCTACTGGGGGCCTGTCTCAGCAGCACCCTGGCCTAAGCATCACTCTAATTTTTTCCATCTATGTGTGGGTTAAATGTTGTTATCTGCACTGAGGCATGCGTGGATGTGCACCACTCAGAGAAATACAGGCTGCCGGCTGCGGGCGCTTTGGTTATCAGCTGGGTGGCGTCTGAGTCTCTCCAAATACTGAGCTTGCAGAAAACACTGCTCTCCACCCACCCTGCTGAGCCCTCCCTTGCCCCACCCTGGGCAGTCTGACTCCAGCCTCTGTGCCCGTATCACCCCAGTCTCTGCCCACTCTGTTGGCCCAATGGCCAATCTGCTCCTGTTCCCAGGTGCTGACCTTGTTGGCTTCCTGCGGCACAATATCAGGGGGATTGTTTCTTGTCTGGCAGGACTCAGGAGTGGATTCACATGCAGAGTCCAGGGTCCAGTGAAAGCAGGGCAGCACTGCCCGCTGTCAGAGGCAGGCCCTGAGAGGCTAGCAATGCGATCTGCTATGACAAAGCCCTGTCACACTTGCCTCATGCATCCATTGCTTGCCCTGTAGACAGGCCGAGAGGGCCCAGCCTGGCCTCGTGCTGGGGAGCAAACGCCAGACTCAAGGAGCCCTGGGAGGACTTTCACTGAAGTATCTTTGTCGATCTCAGCCCAAGGCAAGGATGGGCGACCACAAAGATTGGGTGGACCACATGACTGGACATCCTTCACCTCAGTGGGCTGGGGATCCACCTGCAGCCTTATGGACCCCCATCTGTCCCTCCTTCCCCCACACCTAGCGCACCGGAGCCCCACCCTTACCTGCTCCTCCCTCTCCCTTCCACAGCTGGAAGACCGCCAGTCAGCTGTGGGTGGAGTTCCAGCATGGGGGGGAGCAAGGACAGAGGGGAAATAACTGGTTTGCGCCCTCTACAAAAGTGCTGGGAAGGACGGAGGAGGCATAGGAAGTGCCAGGCGCTAGTGTGTAGGCAGATGTGGAAGGGGGGCAGCTAGGGGGTTCGCAGGATGCAGGGAGAAGCTGGCAGGCTGGCCACAGGGCTGGGCTTTCTCATGTCTGCTCACTTGCGGGTGGCCGCCTGTCTGATGGGTGCTGATGACTCTCTCCTCTGTGTCTTTCTCTTACAGAGCATGAGTGAAAAGGGAGCTGCTCTCACCCAGGACAAGGGTTAAGCCTTCCCCACCAGAGCAGCGGCCAGTTCCTCTCTGCTCCAGGAACGCAGTTCTCCATGGTCACAGGGTTGGATGCTTCAGAGCAAAAAGCACAAGCCTCCTGAGACGGCCTTTCCGGCCATGGGAAGTTCCAGGCAGTGCTGTAGTCTCCGACCAGGACTTGGCATCGGGTGTCCTTCTGCGAGGAGAGATGGGGCAGGGGGAGTCGCAGCCGGTTTGAGCCGTGGCAGATTTGCACAATGTGAAGTGACCCATCTCCTTGCTCAGCAGAGGGAGAGACTTCGCCAGTGTCCTGACACGTTCTGGCCTCCACTCTAGTGTGTGTGTGTGTGTGTGTGTGTGTGTGTGTGTGAGAGAGCGCGAGTGTGCGTGAGTGTGAGGCCTTGGGGATGGGGCCCTAAACCAAGACCATGAAGCGTCCTAGGCCCAGACCATGGTTGGAGGTCATCTGTCCTTGTTTTCTGCACAGCACCCAGGAGGCTTCGCAGCACCGTGCCAGGGAGAGGGCTTCCCAATATGACTCAGCTGGGAAAGTGGGGCAGGGCCGTGGGTCTTCCACCAGATGGAGAGAGGAAGAGGAGGTGAGCTGGGAAGCCCTCCCACAGCCCTACGGGGGCTCCCCTCCTGCCTGTCCCCTTGTGAGCCCTCACAGCAGTGCTCTGCCCTGGGTGACCACCACTCACGGCCACCCCACCGGATCCACCGTGGGAAGGTGGGGGGTAGTTTAACCCTATAGACACTCTTGGGATTTCTCCGCCAGCTGCAGCGTGGCCGCCGATTGGTCAGCTGGGTACTGTTTCTTCCACGTGAGAAGCACACTCCTCACTGGGTCTCTCATTCTCTCCTTCCAAGGCCTACAGGCCCGGCATTACCACTTGAAAAGGGCTAACATCGGTGGCTCCCTGCCTACCCCACAGCCAGGGCATGTTCAAACCACCCTGCCTTCTCACAGGGCTAAACGGCACCAAGGAGGCAGAGGGAGGGAGGGGGAGGTCCAGAATTTGGTACTTGTGTTTCCTTACTTCACCCTCCAAGTGCAGCGAGTCTGGCAGAGAACGTTCTCCTCCGTCCCTGGCGCTAGAGCCCAACGTTCCAGTCTTCCCAGCCTAGGACTGCAGACGCCTCATTGCTTCACAGTGTCTGGTTTCAGCTCCACCCCGAGAGCTGGACCTCTTGACAAAGGAACCTCCACAGCTGAACAGGAAGTTCAGGTGGGAAAGTCCCAGGAGGGGGAATCGGCGTCAAACGTTTGAATCCCCCCACCCCTGATTAAATCTGCATCTTGTGGAGGTCGGGCGGGGGGGAGGGTCAAAACTTCAGTGACTGGAAACACGGAGGGTCTTGCAGATTTCAGACCTTCTGGGATACAAGCTCCTGCCCAGCACATCCCTTCTGCTGCCTCTGGTTTGCACTATTCACATCGGTCAGCGGCGGGTTTGTGCTGGTGTGAAAGCTCGTCCCTGTTGGGCTCACACTAGTGAACCTAGGCCACATCTGGTCTTCAGTTTGAGTCTAAAGATTGTTGTCCCAATGGGTGGGCAGAACTAACAGCCAAGTCCATGGGTCTCAGTTTCTGGTCTGTGAACTGGGCAGAACAATGTGATCTGTTCGGAAAGCTACTTTTTTTTACGCTATTGTTGAACTAGAAGAAGAAGCTACTGGAAAGCTGGGGATGGCAGCTATAAAAGTGAAAATGTGGGGGGGAAAGCAGCTTGACTCTCTTCCTGATGGTCTCTGCAACACAGACTCAGATTGGAGAGGCTATGAGATGTAACTGGCGTGAATGTTCCTTCTCTCTCCCCAGCCACCTCCTGTGTGAGTTAAGCATCAGGATATGCCTAACTCCCACCCGCCCGGTACCTGGACAAATTGGACCATTGGAATTCTGTTTTTCGCTCACCTGATGTTTGTTTAAAGGATTTGTTTGGCTCTTCCGCTGAGTTGCATGGTTCTGTGCCTGCACTTTTTCGTGTGCAATTTTTCCCCCCTGTACAAATGGAGGCTGCATCCTGCAAGCCCTCCTGTCAGTGGAACAGCAGTGCAGGGTGCCACATTTCCACATGCGAATCGGCTGATCTGGCACGTGCACACAAGGAGCCAAGTGGGCCAGCAGGGTGCTGCCCATAAAAAGCTGTATGTGCAGAATGACAGTTTCAGAGACTGGCTGTGCTAAAAGCCAGCCCCAAAAGATTCTGCTGGTGGCCCCCCTGGGTATGCTGGTTCCTTTATTGTAGAATTCCAGAACTGGTTGGCCAGTTACCCGTTAAGACAACAGTCCCCATTATCACAGTTGTGGGGAGAATTTCACACCCCTGCATCATTCCAGTCAGTACCACTCACAATGCAATGGGTTCACTCTGTGGGACGAAAGCGAATCCAAGGAGTCAGTTTCCCCAGCTGCATCTCTGCTGGCTTTGGTTCCATTCAAGACCTAGTTTGGTGGATTTCCTGTGTGTTTTTGACATATCTTTTTTCTGTTGGAGCACCAAGCCTTTTAGCTCTGAGGGGGCTTTCTAAGTCAGACATGGGCATGGTCAAGGAGAGGAGAAGGAAGGAAGAGACAGATAGCACTTACCTGGTCCCTTTAAAGCACGCTCCTTGCCTCGTCATGTCAGGCAATTAGGATGAGCCAAAGGGCCACTTTTAGGAGGTTGACCTGAAAGTTTGTGTCTGCCTGAAAAAGAGAAAGAGGATTAAAAAAATATAAAGCTAAAGATGATCTGTGTTTCAGTTGCACTGGGTAGACGATTCTTTACCCATTTTAATGCTAACGTCACATTTAGGGTGTTGCATGTGTCTTTTTTATTATTAAATAAAAGAGAAAAATGTGTATATTTTTGGCAATTTAAGGTAATGTAGCTAAGATATATTTTTTTCACGCTGCTTGACTGTTCTTATGATAAATAATATTAATATTAATATTGAAGACATTTTTGATACATTTAGGGTTTCAGATTTTAACTAAAGAAGGGGGGACATGTCTTGGAGGGGGAAATACAAAAATATCTTAGTTGCCATTAAAGCTACCCACAGTGTCGGCATCATCCATGTTAAAGGAAAAAATGTTGCTCCTAATTTATTTAAAGGTTCCATTTTTATAGCTGTTTTTAATAAATGGGTTAATCCATTGTTATGGGTTGTTTTAGAGTCCCGTGAGTTAATAGGCCACTTCTGACCATCTGTAGCCCCTTCGACCGATGTGTTCCTAACTCTCTTGCAGACGTACTATTCACGCTTATGATGCCTCTTAATTGTTCATTAATTCGTACGAGCTGTTGATAAATGAAACCTTATTATAAAGTCTGACCAAAATGTTATGGCTGCTTGTTGTTAATTTAAAAAAAAAAAAAATTCAGGGTGAATTTTTCAAGTGAGGAAGGGGGTCTTTGGGGGCATGGTCCTTTTGAAATCAGGAGAAGGCTTTCGCTTGAGATGGGAGGCTTACCCTTACAGCTGGCTGGGGCAGGAGACAGTCTGAGCTCTGACCCAGCCGTGAGCACTGGAACCATTTTTTTGGGGGGGGGAAGACCAAAATGCTTCCCCTTCCTTTCCACAGTTCTCCTCCTGTGCCACAGCAGCACCTGCTGGGCAAAAGGTGTAACTGTGCAGTGTCTCCCCGGCAGAATCTGTTATTCTGCGGTGGGGGGCGGGGAATCTATGGGGGGATGCAAATTCCACGCTTATGATCCTTTCATTAAAAAGGGCGGGGGGCAAGGCCTGCTGCCCCTCATGCCGGTTCCAGTACTGGTGAACCCAGCCCTTGGTGAAGAACCGGCAGTAGCTACCGGGACTGGAGATGGCTTTGTAACCAATAGGGGGTAGACCTGAAACATAACCCCGTCTGCCGTACAAAACTGGCTCTTATGACTGATTTCCAAAGGGTCCTGCTTCCTAGGAGGCTGTGAAACAAATAGCCCGGGCGTTCCAAAGAACCCTGCGCATCAGGTGCTGGCCTGCCTGAGATCTGACTGCTTGTTTAGATGCTGTGATGAGGACTGGTCTTTGGAAATCTGGTGCCCCTGCATGTCTGGCCCTGTGTCAGAACAGGACAAACTTTGGGGCTTGGATGTTGGAGGTCACCTTGTAGCCAAACACCTGTGGCCTCCCCTTCTGTGGTATTAAGCCACACCCTCCCTTTCCCATGGGGCCTAAGCGCCTTGCGATTTGCATGTATTTTCTTCCCAGCTCCCCCATGTGACAGACCTGGTTATTGTCCCCCCCTGTACATGTAACTCCTGAGTTACTGAGCCCTCTGACAAGGGAGCATGAAGTCTGCTTTACAGCTTAGCTGAGGGCCAGCTGCCTTTTAGCTTATACTATACACAGGGCTTCAGCCTCTGCGGTTGCAGGTTCAATCCCTCCTGCCAATGACCTTACATACAGATGGGGAAACTGAGGCTCAAAGGAATTTTGGCATTAATCCCCCTTAATGTAAATGGGAGCTAAGTGGCTAAATACTTGAGAGGAGCTGGACCACAGGGTTTGTCCAAGGAGTCACAGAGCCCATGTGAAAGCAGGACGTGAGTCCTAGACAGTGTCTCCTCTTAGCCCCTGACTCTTCCTACTCTCTTCTTTTACACCAAGCATCTATTACCTCTTTTCAGGCTTGCTCATCCAATCCACCCTCTAATATGTGGTTTGCCATAAAGCTTTATCCATGACCCAAACTGTGCCGGATTCACTTAGGTCAGGTCTGCGCTGCAAAGCTGTGTTGGACAATCTGTATCAGTCAGGGCCCTGAAACATGCCAGACCCTTTGGGATGCAGTTAAGCCACTGGGAGCCTAACTGTAGACTCTGCTAAATTGATGGATGAAGTGGGTTTATGACAGTGATGGAAGAGCCCCTTATGTTGCTCTGGTGAGTGTATAGCTTGCAGGAGAGCAACTGTGCCACCATGGGGTTTCTAGTGTAGACATACTCTGATTTTTAAACTGAGTTAGCTAAACTGGTGCAAAATGCTGGGTGGATGTGGTTGTTAACTCTTATTTCAGTTTAAATTAGCAGCTGGCCTACTTTAGCCATAAAATGAGGCCAATTTCACTGAAGATGTGATCTGATACCAATTTAGTAAAACCAGTGTCTTTTTGTGTGTGAACACTGTTAAATGAGTTCACATCTGTCTTGCATCTCTAGCTAGCACATGTAAATTTAGTGAAGCACAATCATACAACCAGTTTTAAGCCAATATAAGGCATCCACCCAAGATCTTGCTCCAGTTTGACTAAATCAGCTGTATGGGGCCAAGGTCTTGGAAATGGGTAGTGTGTTTCTTATGGGTTTGTGCCACCCAACTGTCCCCATCCAAGATTTTCTGGGTAAGGGTCAGGTAAATAATAACAATATTTTGTGTTAGAATCTCATTCCACAAGGTTCCCAAATGGAGCCCACAGGGAATTCCAGAAGCTGCATTTGCAACATTGGTTTCCCCAACTCTGCCTCTCATAAAGTGGTTATGGGCACAAACACTGGGTCACGACTGGGGAAGAAAAAAGGTTGGCAGTTATTTCCTTTCAACTATTTTTAAAATTTGAAATTTTGTCAGACTCTGATTTTCAGTCTTGTTTTCTCCTGTTAACTAACCCCATTGTAAATTGTACCATAGATGCGAAACAAACAGTTGTTCCAAGACCGGATATTGTTGAATTAACAACATTTAAAAGAAAATTTCCAAATTTTTCTGTTCCCGTTTTTTCAATCCACAATAAAGCCTGTCCCAGTTCAGGAAAGTGGGGTGTTGAACGTTGACTTCCCTGTGGGACTCAGATGCATCCTGAAAGTTAACGCACCACTCCCAGGGACCACTTGATGAGTTCCTGTTCTGTTCCTTCCCTGGGGGCCACCTAACATTGACCACTGTTGGAAGACCAGATACTGGGTCAGGTGAACCTTTGGTCTGACCCAGCATGGCCATTCTTATGTTGTGTTATGTTCTTATGTTCTTACAAGGTACCTCAGCAAAGGCTCTTATGTAAATTAAACTGTCATGCGACAAGAGGGAAGGTCCTTTCATGGATTGAGAACTGGTTAAAAGACAGGAAACAAAGGGTAGGCATCAATGGTAAATTTTCTGAATGGGGAGGGGTAACTAGTAGTGTCCCGCAAGGGTCAGTCCTAGGACCAATCCTGTTCAATTTATTCATAAATGATCTGGAGAAGGTGGCAAAGTTTGCACACGACACTAAAGTGTTCAAGATAGTCAAGACAAAGGCAGATTGTGAAGAACTTCAAAAAGATCTCCTCAAACTGCTGTTGGGCAGCTGTGGGTACTCTACTCATCAGCTGGGGGGGCACCTGGATCTCCCCTGAGTGGCTGGCCAAGCACTCTATTTCCAGGGAACACTCCTGAGCCTTCTTGAGAGAAATGCTGGGTTAGCAGCAGAGTGAACAGATGAGCAATAATGCCCTGAAAACGGCAGGGACTAAGCCAGCGATCTCCTGTTCCCATTTCTGCTTAGCCAGCTGCCCAAGTTCTGTCATTGCAGCTGTCAAAAAGTTACATCTTCCCCCTGGTAAACGTTAAAAAAACAAAACAGAACCCCCTTTGATGCTTAAAATATTCATTTAAAGGGAAGTGAAGGAATCTAGGATAGCAAAGAGGCTAAATACACTCATCAGCTTTTATGTTCCTGTTGGGGAAATTGGCAGAGCTCACGGAAAGCACAGAGGGGGAACATTAAGATTAAATTTTCTTATGGTTTATTAGGCCAGAAGAATCCCTTAATGTAACAATAGCCAGGGAGTCCACTTCACTTTTGCATTTAGCAGCGATAGCATTTTGAAAAATGACTGGGAAACAAAAGCATTTCAGTTCCTGGCTCTCATGTAAACACGCATCAGTGTGGATTAAGGGCTCCATTGCATAACCAAAGCAATGAGCAGATGCTGTACCAGGTGAGAAATAAAGCCTCACTTGCAGTACTGTGTCCAGTTCTGGGCACCATCTTCCAAGAAAGATGTGGAGAAGCTGGAGAAGGTCCAGAGAAGAGCAACAAGAACAGCAAAAGGTCGAGAGAACATGAGCTGTGAGGGAAGAGTGAAAGAACTGGGCTTGTTTAGTTTAGAAAAGAGAAGACTGAGGTTTTCAAGTACCTAAACAAACTGGAAGGGACCTCAAGAGGTCATCAAGAACAAACCCTGCCCTCACAGCAAGACCCAGCACCATCTATATCTTCCCTGTTAGATATTTATACAGCCTTCTCTGAAATATCGCCAGTGACAGGGATTCTACAACCTCCCTCGGCAATTTTTTCCAGTCTTTAACTATCCAGATGATTAGGAAATTTTTCCTAATGTCCAACCTAAACCTCCCTTGCTGCAGTTTAAGCCCATTGCTTCGTGGCCTATCCTCAGCAGCCAAGGAGAACAATTTTTCTCCCTCCTCCTTGTGACATCCTTTTAGGTACATGAAAGCTACTACCCTGTTCTCTCTCAGCCTTCTCTTTTCCAAACTAAACAAACCCAGTTCTTTTAATCTTCTCTCATAGGTCATATTTTCTAGACCTTTAATTCTCTGGTCCCTCTCCAGTATCTCCACATTTTTCCTAAACTGTGGTGCCCAGAACTGGAGACAATACTCCAGTTGCGGCCTAATCAGCACAGAGCAGAGCGGAAGAACGACTTCTCGTGCCTTGCTTGCCAAACTCCTGTTACTGCATCCCAGAATCACACTTGCTTTTTATGCAACAGTGTCACCCTGTTGGCTCACTGAGAGTTCACAGAGAGTTTGGTGACCCCTAGATCCCTTGCAGTACTCCTTCCTGGACAGTCACTTCCTAGACTGTATGTGTGAAGCTGATTGCTCCTTCCTAAGTGGAGTACTTTGCATCCGTCCTGATTAAACGGCACCCTGTTTTCCTCAGACTGTTTCTCCAGTTTGTCCAGATCATTTTGAATTCTGACCCTGTCCCCCAAAGCACTTGCAACCTTTCCCAACCTGACATCATCTGCAAACTTAATAAGCACACTCTCTATCCCATTGGCTAAATAATTGGCCAAGATATCAAACAGAACTGGCCCCAAAACTGACCCCTGTGGAACCCCACTTATTACTCCCCTCCAACATGACTGTGAACCATTAATAACCACTCTCTGTGAACAGGTATCCAGTCGGTTATGCACTCACCTGGTAGAAGCCCCATCTAGGTTTTATTTCCCTGGTTTACTGAGGACAAAGTCATGTGATACGGTAGTAATGTTATACAGGAGGAATAGTCACAAAGAGGTAGCCGCGTTAGTCTGTATTCTAACAGAACAAATTAACCTAATTACATTTTGTTAGTCTTTCAAGTGGTACATGACTACTGTTTTGTTCTATCCAGGAGGGCTGGCCCAGATCAGCCACATGGTTCCTTCTGGCCTCAGAAGCCAGAACAATGGACCCAGACTCAGAAGCCCGGCAGTGACCCTGAAGCGGTCAGCACCACAGCCTCCTTACTTCCTATTTAAGCATTGACCTACAGGGAAAATGGGGAGCAGGGGGCAGGTGTGTGGATTTTGGAGCCTTTATTTTAGGCACCCAACTTTGCAAACTCCCAGGGCCCCCAATACCTGGGCCAGGGGAGAGAGGGAAAGGCAGGAGAGCAAGATAGAGAAGAACAGAGAGATCTAAACAGTACCAACAGTTAGCAGGGGAGGGAGTCCGAGGAGTGGCTGAGCTCCCTATCCCAGAAAGAAGCGGCAACCCCAAACCCTGGGCAAAGGAGGAAGGCTGACGGCCCAAACGCTGGCCAGGCAAAGAGAGGCCCTTGCCACAGCATCCTGGATCCTTGTTACAGAAGTAGGACCCTGTAGCTAGGCACAGAGTCAGTGTAGAAATGTACATCCCCACCTGCCCCATCTGCAGACCCCTCCCGTGTGCCTGCAATTTAGCGTCCGTGTCGCTGCTCAGCTCAGAGGGAAATGATCGACGACGTGTGCAGGGGACCACAGAGGCACGAGCACTCATCGGGTGGGCTGGTAAAGAAGCCATAAGCTTCAATGAGACCGGGAAAAAAACGGGCCAGCGGCTTGTCCAGCTCGCTGCTGCAGGGGCCGGTTCGGCGGCAGCAATGCCCGTCGGAGTCAGCCTCGGCCGCCGCGGTTTCGGAGCCCCCCCTCCCGGGGCTCGGCAGCCTCTGGCTGGGCGGGTGGGGGGCGCCTCTTCCCGGGTGGGAGCACGAGATGCACTTGCAAAGCCTCCCTCTGTCCCTGGGCTCGGCGGCGGGGGAGGGGCTCACCCTGCAAAAGGGGGGGGCCCGTGCAGCAGCCGGCCGGCAGCGGGGTTCACACTGCAAAAGGGGGGGGCCCGTGCAGCAGCCGGCCGGCAGCGGGGTTCACACTGCAAAAGGGGGGCCGTGCAGCAGCCGGCCGGAGGGGGGGGATCACCGTGCAAAAGGGGGGCCCGTGCAGCAGCCGGCCGGCAGCGGGGTTCACACTGCAAAAGGGGGGGGCCCGTGCAGCAGCCGGCCGGCAGCGGGGTTCACACTGCAAAAGGGGGGGGCCCGTGCAGCAGCCGGCCGGCAGCGGGGTTCACACTGCAAAAGGGGGGCCCGTGCAGCAGCCGGCCGGCAGCGGGGTTCACCCTGCAACACGGAGCCCGTGCAGCAACCGGCCGGCGTGGGGGTTCACCCTGCAAAAGGGGGGCCCATGCAGCAGCCGGCCGGAGGGGGTTTCACCCTGCAAAAGGGGGGCCCGTGCAGCAACCGGCCGGCGTGGGGGGATCACCCTGCAAAAGGGGGGCCCATGCAGCAGCCGGCCGGAGGGGGTTTCACCCTGCAAAAGGGGGGGCCCGTGCAGCAGCCGGCCGGCGTGGGGGGATCACCCTGCAAAAGGGGGGGCCCGTGCAGCAGCCGGCCGGGGAGTGGAGGCGGATCACCCTGCAAAAGAGGAGCCGTGCAGCAGCCGTTCGGCAGTACATGCTGGGAGCTGCCCAGCCCCGCCGTACCTAGCGGGGGAGCCCTTCTGCAGCTCGGTTGCAAACCCGCCCGGCCTTGCCTGGGCCTTCCGGCCGGGCCGGTCCGCGCAGCTGCAGGCGGGGCGGTGATCCAGCATGCGGGCGCTGCAGAGGCCGGCCGCTCTTGTGCCACTGGTGAGCCGAGCCTGCGCTAGGGCGGCGGGCGGCCGGGTAAGCGCGCTGGGCGGGGAAAGAGCCCCCCCAGTTCCCCAGGGTTTTGCTGCCTGCCCCGGGTGCTGGGGCTCAGCCGCGCTGCACGGCGTGCGAGAAGAACCGTGCCCCGGCTGCCCTTCACCAGGGGTCACTGAGGTTCACTAGGCCAGCACCTAGGGACCCACCGAGATCCCCACTGACCAGGCCGGGGGCGAACCCGGGAGCTGGCAACTCCCAGGCCTGCCACAGGCTCCGGGGTCGCACCGTGGACTGCTCGCCGGGCCTTAACCCCTGTGCCCAGGGCCCACACTCAGGTTTGTGCCACCCAGGAAAGAGACCAACGCTGCCCAGCTGGTTAGCAGAGCGCCCCCAGCTAACTTTGGTTTCTACAGGTGGTGCGCGTGCCTCAGTGCATATAAAATTTATTCCACACATGGATGGGAAGGATTACTGAGAGCGCTGGCAGGCGCCCTTCCTGTGCCACTTTGCACAGCGTCTTGCAAGGGAAGAGAGCTGAGAAGCCTCCCAGCTGCTTGTTTTCTGGCTGTGCACATCTTGGACAAGGAATTCACCCCTTTGGTGAAGCTAATAAAGCTTCGCCAGGGACTTCGGGCATTGTCAAAATTTCTAATTTCACTGTCCGTAAAGTAGGCATATTTTTAATCTGCATGATATCTCGCCATAGCAGCATGTTTTCTTATGTCTTCTCCCACCAGTAGCAGAAAACCCTTGCGGATCTGCCTTTATGGAAACAGTCACAGTAATATTACAGTCACCCCCTCTGCAGTGGGGGCCCCAGGATGCGAGGTGCTGCACAGAAATGGACTACAAAAGAGACATCCCCTGCCCCAAAGAACTTAGAGTCTAAATGGATAAGACAAAGGGTGGGAGGGGCAAATGGATGCAAGGAGGGATGGCCTTGTCGTAGAACCTAACTCTCCTGATTCCCAGTCCGGTGCCCGATTCAGTAGACTGGCTGCCCCGTTAGTATGATCCTTACTAGATGTTTAGTTTCACCCAGTCCTCAGGCCTTATGCACAACAGGGTCTTGTAAAAGCCATCTCTGTTTGCTCATTTCTGCTCCAGAATCTGAAGAAGTGGGTCTTACCCAAGAAAGCTCATTACCTAATAAATGAAATGGTTAGCCTTTACGGTGCTACAGGGCTGCTTGTCTTGTTTTCATCCCTGCTGAGTTTAAGCTAATATGAAAACTTCTTTACCGCAGATCCCGCTCCCTGACTTTTCCTCCCTCTCCCCAGGCCAGGAGTTCTTCAGGACCCTCTTCGGCCCCTTCCAGGCCAGCAATTGCAGCCAAGCACCCATACCAAGTGGACTTGAAGGCAGGAACACGCTATGCTTGGTGCGCTTGTGGTCACAGCAAGAAACAGGTAATTTGCAGCATGGTCCTGGTTTTATCCTTCCTCTCTGCATCCCTCCCGCTGCTTTGCAAGCCCAGAAGCATCAAGACCTCCTCTCTGCTCATGCAGAGCGACGGGAATTCCGTACAGTTCCGCTAGCCCAGCTGCTTCGGGGGAAGCAACAAGAAACCCCTCTCCCCACTGTACATGGTGGGGATAACCTAGTTGTCTCCCTCGCTCCGACCTGGCGGATAGAGTATGCCTATACCTACACGGGGGAGGGGTTGATGCGCCACGATGGATCTTCCTGAGATCGATTTTTGCCACATCAGTGGAGACGCAGAAAAATTGATCTCTCTGGGCTCAGCCATTGACCCTAATACTCCACGCGATCGCATGGAGAAGGGGACATTGGCGCGAGCCCAAAGGTCCCTCATCTACACCGGGGAACAAAGTTGATCCTGACACATCGATTCTAGCTACACTAATAGCGTGCCTAGAATTGCATCCCTGGGATCGACTTTGATCCCTAGTATAGACCAGGCCTTAGTGATTGCCTTGTGCCGGGAAGCTTAACATCCTCCTCCTCCTCCCCATTATTATTATTTGTATTATTTTATTAAAATGTATATTTTCAGTATCTGCAAGTAACTCTCCCAAGGCGGTAGCTAAACACAGGGTGTTGTCAGGATCAGGACCAGTCCTCTGCAATGTGCTTCTAATAGAAATACTTTGAAGCCTAAAATGAGGCCCCCTTTTAGTGTGAGTTCTCCCAGAAAATCCTGAGGCACTGACCCATTGGCCAGTCTCTCCTTTCACTGCCCTTTTCAAGCCAGATGTCTGTAGGAAACGGGTCTCTTTTTGCTGCCCTGAATTTGCCATGGTCCCAAATTCCAAGTGCTGTAAGAGTGAAGTACTTGATAATCAGCTGGGGAGAGGCAGCTTCACCATCCATCTTCTGCTTGGTGAAGACCTGCCCTTATTTGAAGGAGTAAACAAGACTTCCCTATTTGCTTTCCCCACATCCGTCAGATTTTACAGAACTTTCTCCTATCCCCTGCATGTCTTCTCTTTCCTAAGATGATCAGGTCCAGTCTCTTCAATCTCTCCTGACATGGAAACAGTTCCAGCCCCCTCCTTTTTCAAGTTGAACAGGCATTTTTTTTGGGCTGGGGCCCTGAGATCTGCAGGCAGCATCCACGAGGCGGGTGTGCCGTGGATTTCCAAAGTGGCATTCGGCTAGTTCCTGTTTATTATCGATCCCTTTCCTGATGGTTCCTAACATTCTGCTCACTTCTTTGACTGGCACTGCAAGTGCTGAGCAGATGTTTTCAGGGAATGATCCACAGTGCCACCAATATCTCTTTCTTGAGTGGTTACAGCTAATTTAGATCCTGCCCCTGTGTATGTATAGTTGGGATTATTTTTTTCCAACATGTCTTACTTTGTTCTTATGATTTATGGCCCATCAGGGCTCCGTGTGTGGCCTGTGAGACATTTTGTTCACTGTTCCCCATGTGCAGAGTAGCCAGATTTTGCTGGTTTCTATCCAGGTTGGTTTTTCCTACCCCGTTTCTGAAGTGACACACACAGAGCGCAAGGGCCCATGAAGCGAGGTGCGTGTTGACCACACGCAACATTGACTCCGAGAGCCATGTGCTCCCTCCCTCTGCAGCCAATCATGGCGCTGATTCAGTTAGCACACCCTGCAAATTGTAGGTAGTGCAGGGAGCAAAACTACCCTCTCCCATGAGCCCGTCTTGGTTACAACAGACTTGTGGCCCACTGAGATGAAGGAAGACCACTCGTGCAGCCCGCTTGCTAGCCGAGGTTGCTGATCGCTGCTCTCATGGCCCAAGTTGGGGTCATTGTATATTTATACCATACAACTCTTGTCATCAGGTGCAGTAAATTAAAATCCAGAGAGTAATAAACACATTGGATTTTATTCTCTCCTGATCCCTTCTGCCTGGGAGTGGACATGTTGCTGTTTTCAAGCAGGCAGCAACCAAAAGTGAGAGTCCTCTCTGACCTGTCCCATTCTCCATCTGGCCATTCAGTTTCCCAGTTACCTGGTATCTCGCGCTTGGAGAGGTGCCTGCTGTATAGAGGGACTGGAGCGGTTTCTGCCAGAGGGTTTCCTTTAAATTCTGGGGTAATGGAAGAGTCAGTTGGATTTATTATTATGCAAAAGCAGGAGCCCAGTTTGATGGGTAACTAGAGCATGATGTACAGCACACAAGGGGCCTAAATACTTTATACATCATGTGTATTACAGCACCAAGTCCCTTCCAGCAACCTGGACCCCCTTCGTGCTGGGTGCTGTACATACTTGGGATGTTGAAATGATTAACTGGCTAAATGACAATGTTTAACCAGCTACCTTTTTAACTTAGGTCCTGGCACCCAGCCCTGCCATGGCCACAAGGTCCCATCATGTGACCCCTCCACAGCCGGAGCTGCTCCAGCACAGAGTTCACTGAGTTGGGCCAATTAACCATTTAACGTCCCTGGTGCAAACTCAGAACCTAATGATAAGCCCTGCCCCAAAAAGATGCCATTCTAAGTCAGAGCCCAGATGGGTTCAAAAGAAGGCCAGCTTTGGCGTGTTGGTAACAGCGTGTCAGCCTGTGGGGGAAATCCGTCCTATTTTACGGTTACCCAGGAGCCCTGCACAAAATCCAGCTGATAAAATCCACATCGTCATGTGTTGTGAGCTGCACGCTGCCTCGTCACCAATCGCCTGGCTCTCTGTACGCGAGGGGTGGGGTGGGGTGGGGTGGAACACTTAAAAACTGTCACTTCCTGGGGTCATATCCAGGTGTCCCCTTAGAAATTGGCTTTCCAAGCAAGCTGCTGCGGGGGAGTATAGCTCAGGGGTAGAGCATTTGATGGCAGTTCGAGGTCCCTGGCTCAAATCCCGGTGCCCCCTTTAAAAACTTTCTTGCTGTGGGCAGGGGACTGGACTTGGTGATCTCCTGAGGCCTTCTCCAGCCCTAGGAGTCTATGTTTCTATATGAGCTTTCGTGAGCACAGACTCACTTCATCAGATGCTGGTCTTGGAAATCTGCAGGGCCAGGTCCTGGCCCTGCAGATTTCCAAGACCAGCATCTGATGAAGTATCGGAGGGGTAGCCGTGTTTGTCTGGATCTGTAACAGCAACGAAGGGTCCTGTGGCACCTTACAGACTAACAGAAAAGTTTTGAGCATGAGCTTTCTGATGCATCTGGCAGCATCTGATGAAGTGAGTCTGTGCGCACGAAAGCTCAAGCTCAGAACTTTTCTGTTAGTCTATAAGGTGCCACAGGACCCTTCGTTGCTGTTACAGATCCAGACTAACACGGCTACCCCTCTGATACTATGTTTCTGTAGGAGAAAATGGGGAGGCCAGTATTCATTCCCCCTCTTGCTTGGAAACATGAACAGACCTTTACCTGAGATGGAGCAGACTGGCTGTCTGGCTCCTCCTAAGAGGAAGGGTGGACCAGGCGTTAAAGCACTTACCTGAGATGCAGGAGATCTGGCTTCTGCTGTTTACCCTGCCACTGACTTCTCGTGGGGCCTTGAGCAAGTCATTTCATCGCTCTATGCCTCCATTTCACCCCTTTGTGCCTCAGTCTCCCCATCAGTGCCCTGCCCTCCAGAGACCAGAAGACAAATACATAAGACTATGAGGTGTCCAGTGCAATGGGGAGGGGGACTGGATAAATACCTGATGTAATCCATTTCCACTCCCCTTTGCCCAGTGGCACCCAGTCAACCCACAACTTGGTTTCTTCTGCTCTGCAGCCTTTCTGCGATGGAGCTCATAAAACAGCAGCCCCGGATCTCTCTCCCCTGCGGTTCCAGCTGGACGAGGCCAAGAGCGCCTGGCTGTGCGGGTGCAAACACACCAAATCCCCTCCATACTGCGACGGCACCCACATGGAGGAGTTCATTCAGAAAGCAGAGCTCCTGGAGCAGCCTTGATGGGGGCTTCCTAGCCTGACACCAGCTGCAGGGGAACTGCAGCTTGGTGTAAGGAGGATGGGGGTAGGGCTCAGGAACTGGAGGACGTTCAAGCTTTCCATGTTCTCCGGCTGTCCAGGTGGCTACAGGTTCAGTTCTGATTTTAGTTCTGTACAGACCAGGACGATCAAACCCAGAGGCACTGGGGTTGCTGGTTTCACCAGGCTGCCAAGGAGGAAGGAACCAGGCCTCTTCCATGTTGCTGGCCTGGAGTGGAGAATGGGTGTGCTCTGTACATTGTTGCCCCATCCCACCCCCCATCATAAAATAACTCTCAGCATTATGAGTACAGAGCTCACGGGTGTGGCTGATAAATAGATTCTCTGCAGAGAGAGTTCCAGCCCATGGATGCAAATGGGCTCTGAGATACGAATACACACACCTGAGTGGTCCCAAAGGAGGGAATTTCCCAGACCACGGGATGTCAAGCTTCTGGGCTCGCCTGGAAGCTGGCCCTCCTAGGTGCCACCCACTCCTTGTCCCTAAGCTGCCTGGGGAGCTCCGCTGCTCTGCTCCAACTGCTGCCAGGGATTGACTCCTCACAGCAGGACGGTGCTCCCGGCCACCAGCAGGGCTCCACTTCCGCCCACCAGCCAGAACAGCTGCAGGCAATTGGAGCTCTCTGTTCTATGGGCTCTCTGATCCAGCAACATCCATGGTACATGTTACTGGACAAGAGTGCTGGACTAGGGAATTTCAACCTGTAGGAGGAAAACTAGGGGTGCATCTACATTTGCATTCCTCTTTCAGAAGAGGTATGCAAATGAGGGATAAATTTGCATATCTGGCACCTCATTTGCATATTCTGATTTCAAAAGAAGAAAGCCAGTGTAGACGCTGCTCTATCGAAAGTAAACCCCATCTTCCAAAGAATCTTTCTTCCCATTAAATAAAGGGAAGAAGGATTCTTTGGAAGATGAGTTTACTTTCAAAAGAGCAGCACCTACACTGGCTTTCGTCTGTTGAAAGAAGCTCTTTTGAAATCAGAATATGCAAATGAGGTGTCAGATATGCAAATTTATACCTAATTTGCATTCTCAGTTTACCTCGTTTGCATATATCATTCAAAAGAGGAATGCAAGTGTAGACGCACCCTGTGTGTCATGTTTATCACCTAGTTCTCTGGGCTGTGCACACCTCCTTTGTAAACTGTAAAAAAAGGGGGGCTGTTGTTGGATTAGAAAGCCTGCTGCTTGTATGGGTGGACACAGATGCCTGTTCCCATTTGCCTTGTCTGCAGCTCGACTGTAGCTTAATTCTGGTGTTTGATGAGTTGCTTTTCAGTACCATCTGGAACACACACACACCCTCCCTCACTCCCTCCCTCTCCTCAACTGCTTGCAGGATCAAGGCCCAATTGTTTAAATTAAAGTTGGCCTGCAAAGGGGAAAAATAGGTGTGTGAGTGTTTTTTTCTTCTTTAGGATAGATAAAAAGAACCTGTAGATCTGGGTGGTTTGTGTTTCAAAAGGGGGTGGAGGGAATCTTCTCTGTTTGGGTTGTCAGGATTTATATATTTCGCTTGGTGGAGGACTCCTGAGATGACTCAAAGATGCGGATTGGAAATCATCTCAGACCTCCAACAGAAGGGGCGTCAAATACGTTCAAAGAGATTTTATTTGTGAATTCCTTTCAAGTCCAAACTTCAAAAGACCCCCAGTTTTAAGCAGTTGGAATGAAAACCATCATTACTCCCCTTCTAGCTTAAATGACATGTCACTTCCTTGCTAGCTGGCATAAACCTCCAAGTTCAAGGTTTCCGTGGACAGACCAGATCTCAATTCCTGAGGCTTTGTCTACACACGTCCTAATTGTATGCATTTAACTATATGAGTGAAAGAAAGAAAATCAAGGAAATGTCCTGATCTGATTCCAGCACAGCAAGAAGTAAAAAATTTCAAACTCTATCCTCAGGTGCAGTTGGCAGCTAGATCTTTATTTCAGCTCTGAAGATCCTGAGATGTGGCCATGTGTCTTTAATGCAAAACAAAGCATCTGCATCACAAACATAAAATGGTGTTAAAATTGCCGCTTTAAAATTCCAGAGATTGTACGTGGGAAGGTGACTGTATTTTCAAAGCATCAGAAGGGCAAATGACATCAGCCATGTATTCCCAATGAAATCAAAGGGAGCAGCAAGGAAGAGATAAATGGAGGCCCAATTAAATTAATCGGCTGCTGCTTTTGAGGTAGGAGAACATGAAAATAGCCCTGTCTGCTAAAGAGAAAGCTAATAGCGAGCTCCATTCACCACCCCAATTCCTGCTAATTGCTTCTTTTGCAGCTTGTTAATTAACCAAGAAGGAATCTAGCCAGATCTGAAATAAATAGCCATGGGGAGAAAAACCTAGACTCCTAGGGCTCAGCCCAGCCTTTAATAACAAGCAGGCCTGTAGCACCTTAAAGATTACTCTTTCTCTGCTAGCCCAGAGCGCCCACTGTGAAATGGGCCATTGGGGGATTTGTTTTCCAGGCATCTCCTGATTGGCTGCTTCAGTTCCCAGCCTCCCTCCAAACTGGGCTTCAGCTCATCATCCAGCACATTTTCAAAAAGTGACGCAGGGTCACTTTTATCAGCTAGCTTGGTGTCTACAGATGGCTATGGGTGGGGTAGCAGGGCCATCCTGAGGGGGTGGCAGGGCCTGGGGCAACCCCTGCGGTGCCCCAGGCACAGGGACCCTGGCAGCCTCCCCCTCCAACCCCCAGTACCGCAAGTGACTGGCTGCTGGTGTCACCGCCACAGCCATGCCCTGCTCCAGTTAAGCCTCCCCCCACCCCCGGCGCCCCCCACAGCAGGGGCAGCTACCAAGTGCCCCCCCCCCCAGAAGCACAGGGCTTGTCCTATGGACGGGATGGCTGTGGGTGCCAGGACAATTTGTACGGGGAGGGTGCTGAAAGCCTAGTTTCAGAGGTGTAGCTGGATTAGTCTGTTGCTGCAGAAACAAGGAGTCCCTTGGCATCTTAAAGACACAGGCATAAATGTGTGCCTAGAGATGCTACCTCTGACGAAGTGCGTCTTTACCCACAAAAACTGAGGCCCACCTAAAGCTGTCAGTTTTTAAGGTGCCACAGGCTGCCTCATTGGTGTTGATCAAGCCAACCTGTAAACCCTGGTGCCGGTGGGAACCACTTTAAGCCAGGAACATGGCAGTCCCCTAGCACCTATAGCTCCTGCACTATGGATACAGGGGCATGGGCCTAAACCCTGAAAGGTAGGAGGCACCAAATGCATATGGGCCCTAGGAGAGTTTTCAAAGCTGCTTAGTTGTGGCCCACTGCCAGAGTTCTGGCCAGGGGATGGGGGGGCGGTCATGCATCAAACAGAGACTTTTTTTTTTTTTTTTTTTTTTTGTAGAAAAGCTATAACCTCCCCTCTGTGGTTGCGTTAGCCGGCACTAACCTAAAACAGGCTGAGATGCGTAACACTGCTTGGCAAAGAGGCTGAGTTGTGGGCCACCCAGCCTTTTCTTCAAACCCCGCCTCCCCAAATCAACTGGTGTTTCCCGACAGCTGGACTTGCTGTGTGACTTCATCCTTGTCTCCAGCGGATGGCGGGTGGCATCTAATGGTGACACGGGGGCTAGGTTTCTGAAAGGCCTTCCAAGTGGATGGAATATATGCCCTCCCCCGGCCTTAAACACGCCCCCCCCCCCCCAGCAACAGTCTCATCCCTTTGGGCCCATGATCCAACGGAATAGCTTAGTCTGCCTTTGATAGTAAGTGAACTTCAGTGGGACTATTACAGGGAAGTGAATACTAATGAGCATTCTTGGAGGGAGTTGACCAATGTGCATCAGAAGCATTCTTTTTTTTTTTTTTCAAACCTTCCATTAGCAATTGCAAAGCTCTGACTACAGCTGGGCTTTCACCAAGGGACCACACAGCTGGCCTGCCTAGGAACTCCTGCTCCTGACTCTAAGCCCATGTCGCCAGCGCTGCTGTGAGTGGCGTCCAGTAAAGGAGCCCTTAGGTGGCATCCGATTTGCATGGTGCTCTGAGCTAGCGCCACAAAGGTATTTAGGTGCCCAACTCCCATTGGCTCCAATGAGCCCTAGGCACCTAAATACTGTTGTCCCTTTTTGATCCAACTGGCTAGTCAGCTTTGGGAAGCCCCGGTGGGTATGTTCCTGTTGGAAGTAACACTGGCAGCTGATATTTTCTTTGATGCTGGCTTATAAGCCATGAGCTCACGCCTGCTTTTCTGAATGCAGGAGTAACCAAGAGCACATGGGAGCTGGCTTGCAGCACACTGTTCCACCCCGCCCCCCCCCGCCCCCGTTTCTTTACCCAACAGACCTGAAGGTCTTGCGTTAGCATTTGCCAGGGTTACTGCTACCCACCCAAGAGCAACTAGCACCATTGAATGTCACAGCGCCAGGCCAATTTACTTGGGCTGCAGGGCTAAAATGCCCGGCATAACTAGGCCCATGTGTGCTGGAGCCCTGGCTCCAAGACCCTCTCCTTTCAGGGGGCTTCCAAGCCTGGCCGCCCACCAAGTCAATTCACCAAGGTCAAGTCTGCTACCGACAGAAAAATCCATACTTCAGCATGACAGCAGTATTCCAACCTTAACCTGCCAGTGCCGTTGCAAAAGAGTGGTGGATTAATTGTGGCAACAGGCCAGCGTTGTCCTAGCAGCCTAGGTGCACCTTCAGCTAAGGGCCAGAGTGGGAAAGCTGCTTCCATGCCCAGGGAACAATGGAAGTGTAAACGTTCTCCCGAGCCCCTCAGCTTCAGCATTGTGAGTTGCTACACGGTGTCAACACCTCCCACCCCCCGCTCTGATTAGCACACATGGTCACTGACGGATATGGTGATGCCCAGAAGCCAATGAAGCCTGGGTCACCAGGAAGCCTTAATTTTTTTTCCAATCTATGTGTGGAATAAATTTTGTTGTGTGCACCCAGGCATGTGTGGATGTGCACCACCCATGGCACCCTGCATTAATCAGCTGGGCAGCAGCTGACACGTCACTAGCTGGCTGCCCAGGCACACAGCTTACAGCAGGGGTGTGCAAGGTATGGGCCAACTCTGTGCTACCAAGCCTTTTAAGCTGGCCCCCGGCCCACCAATGTGCACAGAGCAGAGCCGCTCAAAGCAGCTGGCTGGTCCCTGTGGCGCTCTGCACGTTGCCGGGGGGGGGGGGGGAGGGGGCGCTTTAAGCACTGACCCCACTGCCAGCCAAATCTCTCAGCGCCCACTGTCCAGTTTCTGGGTACAAGGAACTGAGAGATTTTTTTGCTGGGGGGCAGGGAATGTGCAACTGACCCTCTCAGCTACCATCAGGGCCGCTGACAGGATGCGGTTTTTTTTTTTTTTTTGGGGGGGTGGGGGCAGGCTTAAGAAGGGGGCTGTTGTCCCTAGGCTCAGCATTAAAAGGGGCATGGAGCTGCTACTTTGGCGTGCCCTGGCAGTGCCCCTCCACCTGGGACTGGTGTGGTGGGGGCAGTGATGCAATCCAGGTAGCACTGAGGGCTGACTGCCCTAGGCGCCCCACCCCTTCTGGCCTAGGCCCCGCCCCCTGTCTTAGGCCCCGCCTCTTTTGCCCTTGGTTCCGCCCTTTCCAGACCCCCTCTCCCAGCTTACTCCAGGGCCCATGAGGGCTGTTGGCCATGCTGTCTGCCATTGGCTGGTTTCCAGCCAATAGGAAATGAGAGATTTTTTGCCATTGGCAGGATCATCTCACACACACACCACCACCAACCCTGCAGCACAGAGAGCTGCATGGAGTGGTCTAGGGCTGTTAGCAAGCCTGGCCACTTGCCTGAGAGTGCTGATAACCAGGAGCCGCTTAGGTACCTCCTGCCCAGAGCCTGCCTGTACCCTGCCCCCCCCCCCACATACCCTGTACCCCTCCCCAAGGCCAGACTCATTTCCTGTACCCCTTCTTCCCTCCTGGACTCTGCACCCCCCCATCGCTTGCCCCAGGTCGCATCCTCTCTGGCACCCATCCTCCCTGTCCAAATGCCCCACTCGCTCCTGCACCCCAGATCCCTACCCTGAGTGCCCTTCTGCACCGACCTCCATCCTAGACCCTGCTCCCCCCGCCCCATAGAAAAGTACAGCTGTGGACCACTTAATAACATCTTGGTGTTCCCACCCCTGCATCAAAAATGATTACCCCCCCGCCCCCGACTTACAGAGACCACTGCCCCTCCGCCGGGCACTAGCCTCCAGGATTTGAGCCCTATGACTGTGTTTGTCCCAAGAACTGAGTATGGCTCTTCTCCTGGAAAAAAAAAAAATCCACCCTTTTATTTAGGTACCTAAAGGAGAGCTGAGCCCTTTTGCAACTATGGCCCCGTTGGGTGGTGCTGAGCCTCCTGCAGAATCTGGCCCTGAGAACACCAGCCAGCCTGTGCAATCAGGGAGAGTTTCAACACCAATGTAGGCTCTGATCAGGGTTCACTATAACCTGAGCACCTGGGAGAGGGCCCAGAGGAGCTTCCGGTGCCGCCCAGCTGATTAGCAAAGCAGCCACAGCCAGCAGCCTGTGTTTCTACTGGTGACGAACATCGGCACATGCCTCACTGCACCTAACAAACTTTATTCCATCCATGGGTGGGTAAAGCTAGAAGGAACACTGCTGGCCAAACCCTAATACCTATGGCTAACGTAGCATTGTTTCTTTTATCTATCCCAAAGCATTTGACAAAGGGTCACAGCATCTCATTAGCAGAATCATCCAGAAAGCGAATCAGGAAGAGATATCTACTCGATCCCACAACATAAGACCTAGTGGGGTCACCAAATGAAATTAACCAGTAAATGGTTTAAACAAAGACAAGGAAATAATGTCTTCATGCAACAGACACTCAACCTGTGGAACATCTGGCCAGAGGATGTTGTGAGGATCAGGCTTTTAACAGGTTCAAAAAACAACTAGATAAACTCCTGGAAGTTAGGTCCATCAATGGCTGTTAGCCAATCTGGGCAGGAATGACGCATCTCTAGCCTCTGCATGTCAGAAGCTAGGAGTGTGTGACAGGATCACTTGATGATTCCCTGTTTTGTTCATTCCCTCTGGGGCACCTGGCATTTGTCATGGTTGGAAGACAAGATACTGGGCTAGGTGGACCTTTGGTCTGACCCAGTAACACCATTCTTATGTTCATTATCTCTTTTTTGCAAGTTGGGAAATTGAGATGACCTGGCTTGTCCCAGGTCAGCTGGCACAGTGACAGGAACAGAACCGAGATCTCAAGATGATCCCAGGACTGGTAGCAAGGACTCAGTGCACTAGCCATTAACCCACACTGCAGCCATAAATAAACTTTGTTTCCTGGTTGAGGCAAAGTCCCTGATCTCTGGCTTTGCAATGATGATTAAAGGAAGTGTGATAAACCCGGGTGGAAATGGCACGTGGATGATAGGAGAGCTTGTGAACACTCCCTGAGTGGAGACTCATGGGAAGGGATAGCAAGGGGAAAGTGGCGTTATTTACCGTTTGTTTTTTCTATTGACTTAGGAGGAAGGGAGTTGGGGTAACTTTAAGCTTTTGAGCTGACTAAATCTTAGAAGAACATTAATAAGTCAAATCTCACTGCATCTCAGAGGCATGGGTGAGATCTATCGAGCCAGATCAGGCTCAGTGGGTTGCATATGAGAGAGACGGAGCATGGCAGATGAGAGGATGTGCACGCCTAGATGGCTGGACTGATGTGGGGCAGGACCAATGGCAGGATGGCAGGTGGATATACACAGGCTGATGGACAGGCTGGTTATACATAGGCCAGTGGAGGACCAGATCTGTGCACACAGACAAGTTGAAGGACAATCTGCAGCATTTATTACATTTACAAAGCTGTATAGTTATACAAATGTTGAACCGATAACGATATATGAATATCCAAATATCTTACAGGACATTAAAACATCATACAGGATGCAAACATACAGAGCAATTTGGTTTGTACCATAGCGGGGAGGGGCCAAACCCCCAAACTGAGGCACTTCTGCCACCTCATGTAGTCCATTTTGGCCTATGTACAAGGAGAAGGGATATCAACACCTGGTGAATATTTTCAACCAATGAAGCCCCGTGGAACACGACTGAGCACGCAGAGGCCAGCCCCAGCCCATAGAAGGGGAACAAAGGGACCTGGAAAGACTAACAGAATTGTGGCAACTTTCTGAATCTCTCTACCCTGCAGACAACCCATGTGCCTTCTCCTCCCATGAACCAATGCATTGGGACAATGAGCCATCACGCCCCTATTTATCTTCCACCATGGGCCAAATGAAGAAGCCTTCTGCCCTTCCTGGCTTCTTCCTTGGGACATCCTCATTGCTCAACCCACCCCACCACCAAAGAGGATGTTCTCTTCACCCATCAGGTCGCTCAATGTTGTTGGAGGTTCATGTTCTCAAAGGTGAAGGTCCTAACCTCAACTTAATTCAGAGCTAACCACGTCACCCAACACTGTCTTTAAAGACTGCCTGATGGCAGATTCTGTGGCACAGATTAATCCCTCCTTACTGGCTTAGGGGAAGAAAGTCAATCATAACTTACCCATCTTTCATGAGCCTTACTTCTCTGCCAGCGCTGTTCTTTCCAGCAAAGATGCCTCTCAATCTTTTTTCTTTTTGGAGGGGGAATACTTCAGTGTTTTCTTTTCAAATTCTTGACTCCAAAAGGTTGGCAATGTTTCCACTGTTCCCTTCAGCCCTTCTACAGTCCTAGTATGTCTGGATTTACCAGTACAGATCCACATAACTTCCTCTACACCCAGGCCCTGCAGAGAAAACCCCTGTGTCCTTTCTAGGAGTTGGGCTCTTTCCTGGCCCCTACAGGAATGTTCCTGGGATCTGTAGGCACTTATTTATTCATTCATTCCACCATGAATGAATAAGCAGAATACGCCTCCTGGGTCTTAAGGCCCAGGAGAATATGTGCTTCTGAGATGTCCTTCACCACAAGCTCTCTTACTTACAACGCCGCCTTAAAGGAAAAGCATTACTTCAGATTGGAAGGAAATCTTTAGAGGATGCTAGAAGAAAATTCTCCTCAATGGAACCAGTGCATTCCCCCCCCAGCATGGGAACAATTTTATAACACGAGATACAAGCAAAACGCAGCATCACACATGAGAAAGCTACATGCCTTTTTAGAGAAAACATAGCAACACTTTTTTTTTTTCACCCTGTCCCCTTCACCAACAAAGCACCTTTCTAAAGGCCCTGCATTTATTTTTTAAATCCAGCCTGGGAGGGACAAAGGGGAGATGGTGAGACAGTATAGAACACATGAAGCTTTGAAAAACAAGAAGTCCTGTGGCACCTTATAGACTAACTGCTATTTTGGAGCATGAGCTTTTGTGGGCAAAGACCCACTTCATCTGCCAGGTCCTTGGCCACAAAAGCTCATGCTCCAAATATCTGTTAGTCTGTAAGGTGCCACAGGACTATTTCTTGTTTTTGAAGATACAGACGAACTCAACTACCCCTCTGATACAAGAAGTTTTGAAAAGCGGAATATAATCATCTAAGCAAGCAAGGTGCTGCTGAAAAGGAGGGCACAGAGTGTGGAGTTTTTGATGGGGAAATACATTGGTTCTTAGTTTGATCATCTTCTCTGGCTACCCTAACATGAAAGCACCCTCACAGCAACTGTTACCCCAGTGGAAGCACTGAAATGCTGGTTTCCTGGTTGGGATCAGCCCTATGGAACTTTCTCTTCCTTTCTCACCCAGGCACATTATTTCAAGCTCAGGAAATTCGAGGCCAAGTGGAACACTGCTCTGGCACCAATGAGGGCACACGCCCTGGGGGACAGTTATGGTTTGTTACTTAATGATTCCATCCTGCAAAGTCCTAGGATGCACGTAGCCAGCAAAGTTATTTCAGAATAACAGCTGCTCTTTCAAAATAACTTTGTGAGCATCTACATAATGCAACTGCTATTTCAAAATAATTTTGAAATTATGGACAGCTTCTTTCAAAATAGGTAAACCTCATGCTACTGGGAACAGCACCAGGGAATAGACAGAGAATAGAGCCTATTTTAAAATAAGCCATAGTGTACCCAATGGCTCTATTTTGAAATAGGCTCTATTGTGTGTAGACATACTATTTTGGAATAAGTTTTGCTTATTCTGGGGCTTCCCTGTAGTGTGGATGCATTGTTCTGGAATAGTTTATTTTGGAATAACAGCTCCGAAATAAGCTATTCCGGGATAACTTTGCTGTGTAGACAAACCCTTCGAGTGGGATTTCCAAAAGACCCCAAACAGCCAGCAGAGGCTCCCAGCCTCTGTAGACTTCAGGGGGTAGCTCCCTCAGCCTGCTTTGGGCTTGGGGGATATCAATTACTTGTGCTCTTTAATTGCTTAGGTTCTCTTGAACGGGCTACCCTTAGTGCACATCCTTAGTGGACAGGATAACTTGGAGCATGCAAAGTTAAATCTTCACAGGATCAAAGCCTCAAATAGCCCTAGAAATCTACTCTGCTGAAGGAGAAGAAAACAGATTGGGGAGAGATGAAGCCATCCCTTCTGCCTAGCCAGTTCCAGAGTTTGTTAGATCCCTCCGCCAAGCCCGCCTCCAAATGGAATGTCTTTAGGTGGCCCTGAAAGCTGAGATCTGTCCCCCTTCCTGCCCCACTGTGCAAGATTTAGAACTGGTGCTAGGAGGAGGGATGGAAACCTTCCTTGGAGAGTTCCTGGGGGCTGCTAAGATGATCAGACATAAGACAGGGCACCCAGGCTGTGGGCAAAGCTGCCCTTCTAAAAGGATCAAGGAGCAAAATCCTCTGGTTGAGGAACTGAAACCAGTCAATGGGATACATTAGGACACAATCTGGAAAAAAAACTGAAACCAAAAACCAAACCTTCATCATGTTCTCAGAAATCTGGCCCAGCGTTCTTTCAAAACATCTGACTCCTGAGACCTGATTTTGAGGGGTGCCCTACACCCGCAGGGCATGCGGGCTTCAGTTGACATTGTCTGCACTCTTTACAGGAGGCGGAAAATCAGACCCCGTGCTTCCCTTTCAATTAATGGAAGATGTGTCTCAATCCCCTAGGTGGCACTGAAAATAACTGCCCCCAGGTACCCTTTCCAAAAGCACCCAAGTGATTTAGATATCTGAATCCCACAAGTTGCTTTGACTTTCAGCAGAACTGTGGCTCCTAAATCAGTTAGGCAGTTCAATAAAAATTTAGCCAGTGGCCTTGACTCTGGGTAAAACTCAACCTGAAGTCCATGAGAAGAGAATTCAGCAAGTGAAAGAACCGCATGATTTACCAAGCTGTACAATCCCTTTCCTGAACAAAACACTCAACACCTGCTTTTAGAGTCTTCATTCCTAAATCAACAAGGGAAAGCGCCAGGGGAGGTTGACACCAGCGTGCCATTGGACTTGACTGTTAAGGAGGAGTCTTGTGCATGCATTTCTTTTGGAAGAAAGTGACAGAACCACCAACGCATTTACACAAAGGATCGAGACTTTTGGGTTCATGTGCTTTGCCCTTACCTGTGTATCCGTTCCTACTGAGTCTCCTGGGGTGACGGGAGGTATAGAAAAACCAAGGGGTTGCAGCTTTTACCTAAACGTGGGCTCATGGGCATGCAAGTTCCATAAGTTAAAGTTGAAGACAAAAAAAAAAAAAAAGAAAATCATTAAAAAATACTCCACCACGTTTGTGTGTCTGTCATTTGCATTTTAAATTAATCTGGTCAATCAATAGAAAATAAGTATGTATAATATTTTTTCCTATATACACAATATATACTTATATATAAAACTGAAATTCACGCCCACGGAGTCCCTCCTAGGTCAAGGCTGAGGCTGTGCTGCCGTTCACAGTCATTTTGCGCCCCCTGCTGGAGGAGGGCGGCATTTGGTGGCAGTTCGAGGTGCCATTGTGCAGGGTGCTGGGGTTGGCAGGGATGCTGACCGTGGTGGTATTGGAGCTGGGCGACCCGTGGGAAGGTGTGGTGGGGCTTGGCAGGGACGAGGAGGTGGCAGGCAAGGTGGCTGGGCTGTTGGCTTTGTCGCTGACAGATTCGCACTCGGACGCGCCGCTGGTGTTGGTACACTCGGAGTTGGCAGGATGGGATAGTTTTAGCCTCTTGCAGGCCGGCTGCACTCGGTATTTCAAAGGGAGGGGCCCATTCTATTCAGGGGAGAAGGGAGACAAAAGATGGTCACATCAGTGGTTTTCGAGACAATCACATGGTTTCCTACGCCACTTATGCTGGACAAAAGCAGGTTAGTTGTAGCTGGGGTGGACCCTGGGTATTAAGCAGAGTAAATGACAGCGTTCCCTGTAAGCCAAGCGCTGGGGCAGCCACCCAGGAGAGAGTCAGGGGCCGCCCAGCTGATTAGCAGAGCACCCACAGCTGGCAGTGTGTGTTTCTACTGGTGGTGCACTTCCGCATGTGCCTCTGTGTGCATAAAATTTATTCTGCCACAATGTAATTTCTATAAAACCTTCATTTCTGTACACATTTTTAGTATGTTATAAGAAAAGCATTTTACCAATCACAGGTTCCACTCAAATTTTTCATTAACCTCCCCTATGCACACTCATTGCATGACTATTTTGAACTCCTTTATATGGGAAAAAAAATTGTGACCCACATTTACAAAAAAAAAGCACACACATCCCCAGGGCAATTCCTGCATACATGCCTGCTATCGATTTAATAATCCTACTTAAACCAAATCCATTTCCTTGAATGGTGCTGTGAATATTAAAACTACACATTTCCATGTACTTTATCATTTACGCAGTTTGTTTCCTTTCTTCCCTCTTACACTGCCAAAGTGGAGTGGAATGTCAGTTTAAATTCTCCTTATAATCACTTTCACATTAGGAGTTCTCAAGCAGAGGAACAAAACTGAAGTTCTGGCTGCAAAATGCTTTGGGAGGATTGTGGAGTATGCTTAAAATCTAACCCACATCTGTCTCATGTTTTGTTTTTTTTTAACTCAGGCAGATTATTTTTATTAATCTGTTTAAAATTTTCCCCTTCATGACCTGAAACTCTGTGAAAATGTAATTTTAAAACATTGCTAGCCATCTATAAAGGGCTTTGAGATCTAGGAATTAAAAGCACTAAATATTAAGAAACATTTGTGAATAGGCAAGTTTTAAGTTTCAACAAATGTTTTCAAAATAGCTCAACTGACAAAGTTTTGAAGTGACAATGATATTGGTTAAAAGTTCTTCCAAAGGATTATGGCATTGTCTCTCTAACTAAACATTTAAACTGCTTTGTGATAGGACAGTGTTTTCTTCATAATATACAATCCAGTGAGGCACACAGATAAGTTGCATATTCAAGCTATGAGCAAAGACGGAAGGTAAAGAGAACACACCGGACCAAAACAGGCTGAAAAATTATCTCAATTAAAACCAATTTCAGTACAAATTGAACTTCTCTAGTCTGGCACTCTCTCATTTGGCAACATCCATAATCCAGTGGAATTTTAGTTCAATGGATGACCATTTCGCATGAGTGTGGCCAAGTTTCCCACAGTCCCATAAAGTTCGTTTCCAGCCACCAGTCCTGGCTCTGTGTTCTGGGCCGTTATTTAGCTGTAATTTACCCCAAATGTCTTCTAAGAGCCCAGTCAGCCTTTGGAGTGTTGGTGATGTGCTAGACAATATTGACCTCCTGTGGTCCAGCAAATTCTCTTGTTCAGCAGCGGTCAAATCCCGAGGGTGCCAGATGAGCGAGGTTCAACTGTATTTAGATTTATAGTAGAGGGCAGAATGAGTGAAATATCAAATTAAGGGCACCAATGTGCTTTCCTTGGCTGTAACTGAGGATTTGCCATTTGGTTTCTCAGTGGGAAGTGGATTGAATCTTATGCTCACGGTTCTCCCTTGTCCTATACTTTGTTTCACCTTTTACACCAGAATCGTGGTGTTTAACACCTGCCAGTATGGATGAGAACACAAGGTGCAGGGCAATAATGAAAGGAATCTGACCATCTGTCCCGTTTTTACCAGGACAGTTCCTCATTTAAGCCCTTTCACAGGCATCCTGACTTTTTTAAGAAAATGGGCAAGTTGTCCCATATTTTGCAGGGCTCTTGTTCCCTGGCATCCAGTGCCTCGGGGCAGCCAGCTGTGCTATAGGCAGCTGCGCAGTTCTCTGGAGCCTCATGCCTTGGGGTGGCAGCTACTGCTGCAGGGAAGCTTCTCCATGGGGCAGAGCTACCCTGTTCCCCAGCCCAGCAGCCCCTGCTGCAGGGCAGTTGCCGTATTCCCAGGCCTCTTCTACCAGGAGGCTGCAGAACCCCTATTTTGGTCCCTCCCCTTCCTGCCAGGAGCTCCCTCCTCCACTCCCCCTCATCAGAAGGCTCCAGACCCCTCATCTCCAGTCCTCCATGCCTGGAGGCGGGTGTCCCATATTTGCCTTAGTGCAATACGGTCAGCCTAGTGAAGCAGGCCCCAGTGTATCAGTCCTTTGATATCAGAGTCATTGTCTTATTTTACTTTCACGTGACTTTCCGATGACTATTCCCAGGCACACCTGCAGAATTTTAACTTCTGCGATGTCCTTCCAGGAGCTGAGCCAATTGGCTCCAGCAGCTAGATGTTCAAGAAAGATTAGATGTTAGGCCCAGGAAAAGCTTTTCAGGCTGCCTTCCAGAAATAAGTGAGGAAGGATTCAGGAATTCAACGAGATGCATCTTAAAACCCAGCCCCCTGCAAGTGGCAATGTGGAAATCTGTGAACTGTTGAGCACTGGTCCAGCAGAGCCTTAGATTCACATGCTTACTGACTAATTGATTTCAGGGGGACTCCCTGTTTGCTAAAAGTTAAGCATGCGCTTCAGTCCCCACTTCAGGAAACGTGCACGTTCAACACGTGCTCCTGTTCAGGAAAGCACTTGAACAACCCAATACAATTAAAAGATGGCAGATTCAAAGCTGTTAAAGGAAATAATCTTTTCTGAACAAAACAATGGCATTAATTACCGCACGATGGCTAAAAGCTTAGCAAGATTTGAACAAGGACTTGATGTTTACAAACACCAGCCTCAGTGAAAATAAGAAGGGAGTCACTCTTTCAAAATGATGCTAACATTCAGAAGGATTTAAATAGATAAGGATTTAAGTCAGTCTCTAGCTATTGCAATTAGGGGCAGGGTTCTCTCTATTTTTTTCCATCCATGGGTGGAATAAATTTTGTTTTGTGCACTGAGGCATGTACATATGTGCACCACCAACATAAGCACATGCTGCCACCTATGGGCACTCTGCTAATCAGTTGGTGGTGTTTGAATCTCTCCTGTGTGGCTGCCAAAGTGTTCAGCTTACAGTGAATGCTGATTAGGGGTATCTTGTTCTTCCAAAATATGTCCTGTTAAGTGGTCAGAGACAGCAGAGTGGACTAGATTGGCCAGAGATTTAATCTAGTCTGATGATTCTCTGTTACTGAGCAAAAGATGGTCCAGGGGTTAGTGCACAAGCCTAGGACCTAGGTTCACAACCCTGCTCTGCCACAGACTTCCTGTGTGACCTTGGGCAAGGCATTTACTCTTTTTTCCAGATTTGCAAATGTATGTCGTTGTGTAAGTCTGGACCCTCAAATGGAGATTCAGCAGGATTGAGGCACTTTGGTATCAGTACATCTGTGCCACAGATCTGTAAATGGGGAATAAGAGGACTTCCCTATCAGGACTGCTGAGAATAAATACTTAAGAATGGCCATACTGGGACCAACTAGCCCAGCATCCTGTCTTCCAGCAGTGACCAATGCCAGATGCCCCAGAGGGAGTGAACAGAACAGGGAATCATTGCGTGATCCCTCCCTGTCACTCATTCCCAGCCTCTGACGAACCGAGGCCAAGGCCACCTCCCTGCCCAGCCTGGCTAACAGCCATTGACAGACCTGTCCTCCATGAATTTACGTAGCTTTTTTTAAAAAAGTCTGTCATACTCTTGGCCTTCACAACATCCTTCAGCGAGGAGTTCCACAGATTGACTGTGTGTTTGGTTAGTTTCAAACCTGCTGCCTGTTGATGTCATTTGGTGATCCCCAGTTCTTGTGCTATGGGGAGGAGTAAATAACTCTTCTTTTTTCACTTGCACCACACCTGTCAGGATTTGACAGGCCTTGGTCCTATCCCGCCTTGGTCATCTCTTTTCTAAGCTGTAAAGTCCCTGTCTTATTAAACTCTCCTCATTCAGAAGCCTGGGCTGACATGTTGGGGGTGCATGAGGGCATCACATGCACCCCCCACCCTCCTGGAGCAGCATGGCAAGAGACTGCACCACCTCCACAGGAAGAGGTGGATGAGGGCGGAGCAAGGCCAGGAGGGGAGGGGCTTTGGGGCCACATGGCAAGTCACCCCCCAGAGTGCCCCTCTGAATTGCAGCTTAAGCCCTTTAAAGAATCCAGCTGCAAAAAGGGGCAACCTGCAGCCTCTGGAACATACTTGAAACAAGAACAACAAGAAGTTTTGTGACACCTTATAGACTAACAGATATTTTGGAGCACGAGTTTTCATGGGCAAAGACCCACTTCACTGGCCCTCCCTCTTACTGGGACCCCACTCTTTAAATACCCCTCTGGAGCCACCCCCCACTCATGCATCTGATGAAACGGATCTTTGCCCATGACAGCTTATGCTCCAAAAGATCTGTTAGTCTGTAAGGTGCCACAAGACTTCTTCTTGTTCTCAAAGCTACAGACTAACCCGGCTCCCTCTCTGATACTTGAAACTGTCACTTAGAAGAGTAACGTTAACCCCTGTGCCTCTTTAAAAACAAAGAGCAACCCATGTTTATTTTTGCAGAGCTGCTGTGCCCCTCGCTTCATAACACCCCTCCACCCCCACCCTTCCCTGCTGGAGGAGCGAATCAAGGAAGGACCTTTGGCACACCTGGTTCTAATTAAATGCGCTAGCAGTGAAAGCGCCAACAAGGGAAACATGCTTTCTGATTAATCTCAGCTTTCAAACCCGGCCATTCCCCTCCTTCTGATGCCCTTTCGGAAGTGTCAGCTGCAAACCTTTTCCAGATGGGAGCGGAGGGTAAGACTCGCGAAAGGGTTTCTTCACAATTGCATAGCATCGTATTGCCAAAGCCACGAGGCGGGGGGTCAAGAAATCACCAGGCAGGCCCCCGAAATTGTGAGATTTTTAAAATCTGGATTTTTGTAGGAAAAAGAATAAAATCTGGGTTTTGAGTCTTTCATGGCCACGTTTTCAGGATTTTGTTATCCACAGCCACGAGCTAGAAATTTGGGAGCTGTTCTATGGTCTGACTGATGGCAGGTCAGACTCACAAGGGTCCCTCTGCATAAGAGCATCCAGACTGAGTCAGATATTGGTCCTTCTAGCCCAGGGTCCTGCCATCCAGCAGGAGCCAATGCCAGATGCCCTAGAAGGAACGAACAGAACAGGAACTCACTGAGTGATCCCTCCCTGGTGACCCATTCCCAGATTCTGACAAATGGAGGCCAGGGACACTGTCCCTGCCCATTCTGGCTAACAGCCATGGATACACTGCTCCTCTATTAGCTCATGTTTCTGGAGCCCTGTTATAGCCTTGGCCTTCCCAGCATCTTCCCAACATCCTCTGACAGGGAGTTCCCCAGGGAGACGGCATGGTGTGTTGATCGTGTGTTTGTTTTAAACCTGCTACCCGTCAGTTTCATTGACTCCCCCCAGTTCTTGTGTTAGGAGAGAGGAAATAGCCCTTGTTTATGTACTTCCTCTGCACCAGCCATGATTTTATAGACCTCTGTCCTATCTCCCCCCAAAAGTCTTTCCCAAACTGAAAAACCCCAGTTCTACATCTCTGCTCACAGAGAAGCTGTTTTGTGCCCTTCGTCGTTTTTGTTACCCTTCTCTGAACTTTTTTCCAATTCCCATGTATCTTTTTCGAGATGGGGCAGCCACATCTGCACCCAGTAATCATGATGTGGGCACACAGGCCCACTGACTACGGGCGCGGGGAGGAAGGGGGCAGTTGCACAGGGGCTGTGGTGGTATGAAAGAGGCCTGGCACTCTGGGCACCACCGCTGCTATTCTGGGCCCTTTGAAATATCACAGCAGCGCTGCTCTGCCAATCTGCACGGCTGGGGCGGTGGGAGCCAGCATCATGATCAGAGTGGTGCTAACACCTGACTGCCCTAAACCCCACCCCTTCTGCCCTTTAGACCCCCACCCTTTCCAGGGGCATGAAACCAGATCCCCTCACTCCTCGCCCTGGGCCCTGCTGTGGGCCTACCATGGAGGTGATCTATTTTCTAGCCCTTTCTTAACTCTTCCCAATGTTGTTCACTTTTTTGACCACCGCTGCCGACTGAATGGATGTTTTCAGAGACCTGCCTACAGAGGCTCCAAGATCTCTTCCTTGAGGGGGCACAGCTAACGAAGGCCCCAACATTGTGTAAAATCAGAGCAATCGGCGAGATTCTTAGCACACAACAGCTCCCATTAGCTGGAGTGGTGGGTGCCCCGTGTGCCTGGGAAACTGGGGTGGATGCTGTTTTGGGAAGAATTACCCTCTCCTAGTGACGCCTCCCGCTCAAAGATTGTCTCTCTCTGCTGCTGCAAAACTGCCACCCATCACAAACAGACTCCATTGCAAACGGGCAGAGTCCTGGCCTGAGAGCTAATGGTGATTAGTGGATAGAAACAATTAGAAGTCTTGCAGGAGCATCTAGGGCAGGGGTCTCAAATTCACTGCCCACAGGCCAGCTACTGCCTGAGCAGGCCACAGCCAGGCTCCCATGTGGCTGCTGGACGATGAGTCCCTGCTGCCCTGGAGGAAGGGTGTCTGTTCCCTCCCCTTCAGCCCAGCTCCTGTGCTTGCTCTGCCCTGTCCCCCCCACATTGCACCCTTCCTGCAAGCCCTCTCCCCAAGGGTCATGGCCTCCAGGGTTACCGGGGGGCCTGCCACAAGGCAGTAGTTAGTGTTCCATGTAAGCTGAGCAGTTGGGTGGCGGCTCAGGAGAGAGTCAGGTGCCATCCAGCTGATTAGCAAAGCACCCAGAGTTGCCTGCAACCAGCAGCATGTGTTTCTATTGGTGGTGCACAGCTGCACATGGCTTGGTGCACATAAAATTTATTCTATGCACGGGTGAAAAAAATTAGAGGGAGCACTGGCCGCAGCAGGTGTTACACACATACACATACACACACACACACACACACCGCAAACTGCACTCAAAATGGCCACAAGAGCTACAAGGAAGCAGAGCAACCAGGCTGGCCTAAGAGGTGGTGGCTGGGCAGAGCAGGCTGCTGCATTGCGCTGCTCCCCAGTGACTCCCACCGTGGTGGTGAGTGCAGAGGGGCCTGGCCCTTGCTGCCAGCCCCAGCCAGTCCAGAGCCCCGGAGGCTAATCTGAGTCTGGGGGACGGTCCTGTCCATAGAACGGTTGGGGTGGCTGTTGCAGCCCCCCCCAAAGTGCTGTGCTGGGGGTGGCCACCCCAAACCATTCCATGCACACTCCTCCCACAGACCACAGGGACGTGCCAGCAGTGAAGTGGAGCAAGCAGCCAGAAACCACTCCAGCCTTAGCACACTGCCAGTGGTGGCAGCAGGGCCCCTTCAGGGTTTTTAATTGCCTGGGGGTGGCAGGCAGAGCTGGGACCTACCCACCCCCTCACTCCAGAGCCCTGCCAGAGAGAGGTGTGCACTGGCAGATTGGCACTATGAAGTAAATTGAGTCTGACGGCCCTGATCTAGGGACTTCAGCAGAGCTCAGGGCTCCCCTGTGCTAGGTACTATACAAACAGCGGAAGAAAAACACGGTCCTGAAGACACAGACAAGGCTAGGAGGAACCATCACAACCATTCTGCCCACCATAGGCAACGGACTCTCACCCAGAACCTCTTCCCCGCATCAGTATGCCCAGGAACTCGCCCAGAGGTTCTGAACTGCTCACATCTGATTGCCAATCTGCAGTGAATCCACCCTTTGTACCAGCCCAAACCTGCAAGTGGCCTGCGCCCACACAGCCAAGGACGATGACAACCTCCCAGACTCTCTGCCAATGCTCCCCTGCAGGGGGAAAATTCCTTCCTGACCCCAGTCAAGCTGGACAGCTAGACCGTGAGCATGTTGGGGAGACCCACAAGCCAGGCTCCTGTGAAAGAATTTCCCTGCAGCATCTCAGAGGCCTCCTGCTCTCGTCTTTAGGCTTTGGAAACGGGACACAAAACGGACAAATGGTGGGAAAAGAAACAGAACAGGGAAGGGATCTCCTCAATCCCAGGTGATTACCCTGCTTGATGGGCCACACTGGGTCTCAATAAACAACCATTCCACCGCAGCAGGGGAAGTGTCTGACTCACCCTTCTCCAAGGATAGATATAGGCAATGTCCATGAGCGTGTAATATTCCTTTAAAGGTTCATCTTCGTAGAGAACTTCCACCTAAGAAACACAGACCCAAATGAATCATTCCCACTCCTGACTCCCAAGAATGTCCCTGTTGGCTGACCACTCAGGGGGCGGCCCAGGAGAGATTCAGGTGCTGCTCAGCTGATTAGCAGAGCACCCCCAGCCAGCAGCCTGTTTTTCTCTTTTTGGTGTCCATGACAAAATTTATTCTGCACATGAATGGAAAAAAATTAGAGGGAATCCTGATCCCAAGGAGAAAATAAAAGAGCTTCTGTCCTAGTCCACAGCAGGAGAAAAGGGGTCAGTTCCCATTTAAGCATTTAAGTAAGGGCCTCTTTTCATAGTGCCCAGTCCCATTTCAGACCAGATTTTCCCACCAGCTCAGCACGTGTTGATCTGACTTCTTTTCAAAAATCTGCGGACTTGCTGACTTCGGAACCTAAGTGGATTCTAAACTGCTTTTGAAGGTCTGGTAGTCGGGAGCTGATTAACCCTTGCCTCATGCTTTGCGCAGACACACTCATGCAGAATGAACAGTAACATGCTACCAAACCAGAGTGACTCTATAGTAAGTGAAGTGTACCAGAGCCAGGTCCCCTCCTGGTAGCCATCCACATGCAGAATGAATTTTGTTAAGTGCACCCAGGCATGTGCGAATGTGCACCACCAGCAGAAAGACAAAACCTTGCTGTGGGACCTCTGACTGGCTGCACAAGTGTATGGCTTACAGGGAATGTTGCCTGGGAGGCCCTGGGAATCAGTCAGAATTGTTCTGAAGAAAGCACTCTTAGGTAGCCTGCATCGGTGAAGGATGGCTCCTGGACGGAGTGACAGTTCTAACCCTTCTACTAACTGACTGAATAGCTCTCAGCAAGTTTCAGTTCTATGTGTGCTCGGAATGGGAGAGGATGCTTCTTTAAAAGCCAGCTGCAAGGCTCGATGGGCAAACGTTTGCACAGCAGGGTGAATAAATGGGATTATGACAACCTCCATGCCTTACACAAGTGTGTGTTTTCAGTAAGAAACATAGAGTAAATCTTCTGGGGAAAAACTGCCTTTCTCAGGAGGACTCAGCGCCAGAGCCAGGGCCATCCTGGTGCAGGGCCCGGGCAACCCCCCATGCTGTATATCCCCACCCTGACTCCTGGTGCCTTCCCCAGCCCGGCAGGGGATTACCTGTGGCAGGGAGCAGGTGACAGAGGGCATCCCCCTGCAGCCCTGCCCAGCTATCTCCATTCCCCCTCCCACTCACCAAGCAGCATTCCATCACTCTCTCCCGGCCCGCTCGGCTGTGCTTCTCTGTGGGTGGCTGGGAGTGGAGGTCTTCCAGCTGCCCAAGGACAGGTGCAGCTCAGCAGGCCCAGAAGCAGCAGCGAGCACAGCAACCTGCTGCTCACCCCACCGGGTGAGTATGGGGCAGGGCAGGGGAAATGGCCAAGGGGAGGCAACACCCCACAGTTGCTGCCACCTCTGGCTGCCCCCAGCATCAGCGCCCTGCCACAGGTAGTCCTCCCACCTCCTGTCCATAGGGCAGCTGGAGCAGCCACCCCCACCTCCTCCTATGGATGGGATGGCTCTGCCCAGAGCTGTCTGAGTATCAAGACTGTGTTTGGTTTTATTTTGGGGGTGTGATGGAGGGGGGGGGGTGCATGTGTGAGTCAGGCTGGATGTGAGAGACAAGCAGCAGCTCCCAGGGGCTAAGGATGACCCTGGGGCTACAACTGGCAGGTGACACCTCTGCCTGAACAAAGAGCAGGGAGGAGCCGAGCTGGTTTTTGAATCGGGGGTGGCAGTTAGAGGCTAGGGAAAGAGAGAGCTGGAAGGCAGCCAGCCTGAGAAGGGGGAAGCTACACCCCAGAGGGGCACCCCTCGGGGTCTTCTCCCCAGGACAGGTTGGAAGGACTGTCTCTGGCTGCTGTGCTGTTGCTTCTGTGAGAAACTGGACATCTGTTGCCTAATAAACCTGCTGTTGTACCTGATGAGTGAGAGTCTCTCCTGCCAGCGGACGGGGTGCAGTGCAGGGGGACCCCTGAACCCCATCACAGGGGGACAGCGAGGGGCCTTCCTCCTGCAGCAGAGAGGGCAGCTCCTCAGCTGGGGTAAATCTAGTCCACTGACTTGAAATGGAGTGGTGCAATTTGACGCTTCGGTCTCTTGTGCTAGGGATGGTGGACTGCAATCTCGGGTTGTGTCTTAAGCGGTGTTCCCAGTCAGCTGAACCCAGAGGAGATTCAGGTGCTGCCCAGCCAATTAGCAGAGAGCCCACAGCCACCCACTGCATATATTTCCACTGCACATGCCTCAGTACACAGAACAAAATTTATTCCACAAATGGATGTAAAAAATTAGAGGAAACTTTGGTCTTGAGGTGCTCCTGGAATACCCATCCTACATAATACCTCTGTACTGCAATAGCACCAGAGTCAGAATCCTGTTGTGCTAGGTGCTGCACAAATATAACCAAAAGGTGTCTGGCCCAAAGAGCCATAGCTAAATATCTAACTACACTCCCTCTGCTCTTGAAAAGCGAATGGGGTTTTTGAACGCAGCAAACACCCCAGTATGTATAGACCAGGAAGGGCATCAGAAAGGACTCTGCAAAGCCAGCAGGCCAGAGGGACAATGTGTGAATGCTTATCCACGTTGCATGAATGTAACAAAGACAACCTGCCCCAGGTGCACTGGGCATGCATGCATGGAACCTCAACAAAAGGTCAGTAGATCAGGCAGTGACCTAGGCCCAGCTGCCAGTTGCCACTACTCACTTTGTACTTGCTGGGAACATCCATCTTATTGCGGAGAAATTTCGCCAGATGCATGACAGTCATGGCAGCAGGGCAGCGGAGGAACCTTACGCCATTCTTCTGGGGCCAGACCAGAGGGAGGAGGGAAAGAGAAGGGTGTTACTGAGAGCTAAGCAGCTGGAGCAGAGCGGGAGGGGGTGAAATACATACAGGAGCAGCTGTAAATCTATCATGCACAGAGCACAGCGGCATGAAAGACTCACAGGTCACACGCAAAGGGCCCAGCTGCAATCGATGCTGTTCTGGTTTTGCAATGAAAGGGCGGGGATCAGGGCAGAGCACCTCAGCGAGAAAACAGCAGCAACCGAACAATGCCTTTGATCTACGTGTAACTCGGAGCCTCTCTGACATAAACAACTTGCACCCCATTAAACAGGAACAAAATAAATACCTTGCTAACTAATCAGGTCATTCAACCTCCCCAGGGCAGCACAGTCTTAGCAGAAAAGCCCTTCTTAGATAACTAGATATTTATGGAGAGAGAGTGACACAAACATACTACACACGTGTGATGATTTTCTTGTTACTAGCGTTTCAGAAGAAAGAGGGGCTCACACTGAAACAATGATTAATACTGAGACACTTGGGGGGGGAATCTCTGCTCATTTGCTCTAAGCAGGGAGATTGAGAGCCAGTAAGTCTTGAGTTCTCTCCTTTTCTGGCACACGGCTTACGGTGTGTGGGCAGGGTTCTCTCAGGCCCTGGCCTAACAAAGAATTAGGACTGATTGTCCTCACTTAAAGTCACAGATGAGCTTTATGGGACTGGGGCTTTGGAGCCTAAATTTCCAAAAATGGCCACTGATTTTTGGATTCCTCTATTGAGACTTAGAATCATAGACCTGGAAGGAAACTCAGGAGGTCATCAAGTCCAGCCCCCTGCCCTCAAGGCAGGACCAAGCACCATCTAGACCATCTCTGACAGATGCCTGTCTAACCTGCTCTTACATGTCTCCTGTGATGAAGATTCCACTACCTCCCTAGGAAATTTATTCCAGTGCTTCACCACCCTGACAGCGAGGAATTTTTTCCGAATGTCCAACCTAAACCTCCCTTGCTGCACTTTAAGCCCATTGCTCCTTGTCCTCTTCTCAGAGGCTAAAGAGAAAAAGGCTATCTCCCTCTTTCTTGCAAATACTCTATATGTCCCCTCTCAGTCTTCTTTTTCTTCCCAAACTAAATAACCTAATTTTTTCAGCCATCCCTCACAGCTCATGCTCTCTAGACCTTTAATCATTTTTGTTGCTCTTTGTTGACCTTCTCTAATTTCCCTACATCTTTTCTGAAATGTGGGGCCCAGAACTGGACACAACACTCCAGTTGAGCTCTCATCAGCACAGAATAGAGCAGAAGAATGACGCCTCGTGTCTTGCTCACAACACTCCTGTTAAGACATTCCAGAATCACGTTTGCTTTTTTTTTGCCACACAGTGTCACCCTGTTGATTCATATTTGGCTTATGGTCTGCTCTGACCCTTAGATCCCTTTCTGCAGTGCTGCATCCTACACAGTGTCTTCCCATTTTGTGTGCATGAAACTGAATGTTCGTTCCAAAATGAAATATTTTTCATTTGTCTTCATTGGAAGGGGCCTACCTTTCCGAGGGCGTTTGTAGGGCATCGGAATAACCTGCTGTCCCTTTAAATAGTTTGTGAGTCCTCTAATGGCCCTTACTGTGTTGTGTTTTAGTAGCTGCCAGAACCCAGCCAATGCCTATATAGTTAATCCTTCCATGCAGGCCCCCAGTGGGGGACAGGGTGGGCAAAGGGGGCAGCTGCTCTCAGGCCTGGCATTCCAAAGGGGCTTGGAGCTCTGGCCACCACCACTTGGAGCTCTGGGCTGCGAAAGACAGGGGACAACTGACTGCTCTTGGCTCCGCCCCTTCCACTTTGGCCCCACCCCTTCTGAGGCACGGAGCCACCCTCCCACCTTGCCCCAGGGCCCGCAGCTGTCAGCACCACTCCTTGAATGTTACACAAATACACCGAACACCACTATTTAGCTTAAGAGATGTTAAGGGAACATTACAGTCATTCAGTTTCACCTCCAGCAAAACACAGGCCAGAGAATTTATGTACCCGTGTGGTTCCTTGATGTTGCGTAAATAGCGGCGACACCACGCTAGCATCCCACAGTGTAGATGACATCAACAGAAGCCACAGGGCCTCTGTTCCTCTGCCAGTGAGGTTCAGCTCTCCCAAGTGACATCACTGGGCCTTAGGCATCTGAACACCTTTTGAAGATCATGGCAAAAAGTCCGGGAGAACTGGGCATCTGAACATTGAAACACTCCAAGTCACCAGCCCTCTTTGAAAGGGTCGGCTTTGATTTCTGCCCCTCGGCTTCCCCACTCATACAACGAGACAAACAGCTCCTACTTTCTCTGCAACCTCACCGAGAAATTTTTAATTCATGCCTGTAAAGCCCCTGCAAGATAAGGAGACTAAATAGAATGATTTAGTCCACCCCAAAGACAGCTAGCTCTTAAGCCTTTGAACAGAAGCCAAGCTTACTAAAAGGCCACCTCTGGGAACAGGGTGGATTCAGGTGGGAAATTGGAGGCCGGAGAGGGCCTGAGACAGAATTATTGGGGCAGATGGAACAACAGCCATGGGGTAGGTCTACACAGCAAGGTTATTTCAGAATAACGTCCGCTATTCTGTAATAACTTTGCAAGAATCTTCACAGCAAAGCCTCAAATTCTGTAAACCACAGTCTACGAGGAATAATGCCTGTTCCGAAACCAATCGTTCGGAATAGGCGCTCTACAGAAAGGGAATAGTGGCTATTTCAAAATAAGCTATTCCGGACTAGCTTATTCCGAAATAATGCTGCTGTGCAGACAAAGAACACTGGCTGCAAGTGCCTGTCTTTTATGGGCTTCCCGGGGCTCTACTCTGAAATCGGTTCTATCGTGTGTGGACACACTATTTCGGAACACGTTTTGCATATTTCGGGCTTCCCTGTAGTGTGGTTGCTTTATTCCAGAACAATTTATTTTGGAATAACAACTCCAGAACAAGCTTTTCCGGAATAACTCTGTAGAGCAGACATACCCCTGGGGAGCAACGGCTCGTCCATTGTCATCTCGCCCCACTTGCCCAAAGAGAGGAAGTGCTGCTTCCGCTTGCAAGTTGCAAGATTTTTCCAAACTTCACAGACCCCAGTACAGGTGTGTGGGTTACACAAATGCCAGTGGAGCTGCCGCAGGGCACTTCCTCCCTGGAGACAGAAACGTGTGAGCCCTGCCTTCCACTACCTCCTTCCCAGTGCTATAACACACGAACTGGGACCCTGGTGTTTACCTGCAGGTCTCTTTACGTCATCACCTTTGCAGCACTCACCTTTTCCTTCTCCGTGTCTCCATTTTCAATCATGCCTTTCTTCTCATCTCTAGGGAGGAAGAGACAGAATGAGCATTTTCGTACAAAAACACAAACCCCCAGAAAATATTATTACCCCTGACCAGGGTTCCCTGTAAGCTGAGCGCTCGGGCAGCAGCCCAGGAGAGCTTCAGGTGCTGCCCAGCTGATTAGCAGAGCACCCACAGTCATCCAGGTAAATTTCTACTGGTGGTGCACATCTGCACATGCCTTGGTGCACTTAACAAAATTTATTCTGTCCATGGATAGAAAAAATTACCCACGGAGAAAGGACATTATCCTTGCCAAGGCAGTCATTTAGGTCTCCAGCTATGGGATAGGTCAAAAGGGCAGAACTTTGACTTGGAGCAGAAGGAGTTTAGTAACAACAAAATCTTACCTTATTCCTTCATAAAACTCTATGGATAAGCTGACAATTTCATCATCTGTCAGATTCCCTTTGTCTTGTTCGGAAACTTCCCCACGATCCTCATTAGAGCCGTTGGGAACTACACAGGGAGCAGGGAGAGAGTCGTTAAACCCCTCCCCAAATGTGTTTAGAATCAAGACAGAGAAGGGACGAGACCAGAAAGGAAGAGAGATGAGGCCCCTTTTGTTTGCAACACACAAGCAGTCCTGTAGCCATCCTGGCTGGGAGGATTTGGATTTGATCCTACTTTGAGCAGGGGGCTGGAGTCAATGGCCTCTGGAAGTCTCTTCCAGCCCTAGGATTCTGTGATTCTACAACTCACCCTGAAGACTACCAAATTTACCCATGAAAGCTTATTAACTAATACATGAATTTGTTAGTCGTTAAGGTGCTACAGGACTGGTTGTTTTCTGGGAAGCTACAGACTAACATGGCCACCCCTCTGAGACGGTTTCTGTTGCAGACCCTTACCGTCCGCCATGGGATAAGCTGCATAGAAGTCGCGTCGCCTCTTCATTTCATCTGCAAAAGAAGAGGAATCACAGCCAGGGAAGGATGAGTCAGAAAGAATAAACAGAGAACAAGAATAGAAGATGAAGGTCTGGTCTATGCCATTTTTATTCCCATTTGGGAGTGTGATGTTTTACCAATATAGCAACATAGTATAAGCCTTTGTGTGGCTGCAGTTATACTGGTATAAATGTGTCCTAGACTGGTATAGCTTATTCCCCCAATAGAAATAACTATACCAGCATAAGCACCTTTATACCAGGATAAAAACATCCCACTAAACAGGCTGGACCACTGCAACTAGCCCAGATTTAGAGAAAGAGGCGCGGCTGTGTGTCTGCAAAGGGTGTAAAGATGGCAATTTCACAAGCACCTTAAACCCTGTTCCAAAGATGCAACAGGATCAACCTCAATAGGAGCAGGGTGGGACCCTCCCCCGAGCACCTTTGAAACCCTCCCACAGATGATCGCTGCTGTGCTTGGATTTGATCATTGCCATCTGTCTTTGTACCTTTGAAAAGCCCAGGGACCAGTTTGTACACAATGTCTTGGAGAGTTTTGTCAGACCTGAAAGACACAAATAAGAATTAGTCAGGGTGGGTTCATTAGTCAAACCAAAAGAGAACTCATTCCATTCCCGTGCACAACACCAGCACGTGGCTCCTGCAACATTAATACTTCAAAATAGGATTTACATGTGACTTAATGGTGCACGGACATAGTGCTGACCCTTTGCAAAGGAATGCATTTGGGTGAATTCAACCCCCCCACTGTCCAGACTCTGCTCCAATTCAAATATTGCTGATAAAAGTCTGATTGACTGAGGAAAGTGGACACAGTTGCAGGTGGTGTTTTTTAAAAAATAAAGCCCTATGTTTGCCACCTCCTGTGCTGTTGGGTGTTTAATGTGAAGCCCAAATGCCTGGAATTCTGTGATTATTTCAGACTGTCATTTCCATTTTTAATTGTTTCTAGCCCTTGGGACTCTAGAGAAAAACTGCAAAACAATAAACACCAACTAAATCTAAAATAGCACTTTTTATCCATAAGCCTCACGGTACCATACAGAGGAAGTCAGTATGCTTATTTCCATTTCACATATGGGGAAACTGAGGCAGATGGGGCATACCCAAGGTCACTAGCCAGCCCTAGGGAAGCTAGGACTGTTATTATTTTATTTCATTGCCGTAACACCAATAAATCTGAGACATGAACCAGGAGGACCCCTCTGTGTTAGGTGCTGAACAGACACGGAACAAAGTCTTGGTCCCTGTCCCAAGGAGTTTACATTCTAGAACCCGATTTCCTAAGTCCCAGTCCAGCGCTCTACCCACTAGGCCACATTGTCTCCCACGTATACGTGGAAAGCTTACACAGAAAAGCTACTACAGAGAACTCCAGCTCTAAACATATCAGGACTGTTAAGCTAATTGTGATTCAGGCTAAGATTCTGTCATGTGTAAAAGTCACAGACAAGACACAGGCAACAAGTCACAAGAGTCATAATTTCAAAAAGGGCAACAAGAATGATAGGGGTTTCGAACAACTGTCTTATGAGGAGAGATTAAAAAGACTGGGACTTTTCAGCTTAGAAAAGAGGAGACTAAGAGGGGAGGGATAGGATAAGGGTCTATAAAATCATGCCTTGTTTGGAGAAATAAATAAGGAAAAGTTATTTACTTGCTCCCATAACACGAGAACAAGGAATCACCAAATGGAATTAAGTAGGCAGATGGTTTAAAACAAAGAAAAGAAAATATTTCTTTATGTAATGCATGTTCAACCTGTGGAACTCCTCGCCAGAGGATGTTGTGAAGACCAGGACTTTATCAGGGTTCCAAAAAGAACTGGATAAATTCATGGAGGAGAGCTATCAATGGCTGTTAGCCAGGATGGGGAGGAAGGGTGTCCCTACCCTCTGTTTGTCAGAGGCTGGGAATGGGCAAAAGGGGAGGAATCACTGGATGATTCCCTGTTCTGTTTACAGCCTCTGGGGCGTCTGGCATTGGCTACTGTCAGAAGCCAGGATACTGGGCTAGATAGACCTTTGGTCTGACCCAGTCTGCCTGTTCCAAACCTGAAGTCACAGAGATCCCACAAAATCATTGAATCTGTGATCTCTCTGACAAATCATGGTGTTAGGTGTTTTTGTGGAGCCTGGCTTGTGGTTCTTAAACCCTTAGCAGTGGCAACCCTGAAGAGCCTAATATGCCTCTACCAGCCTTTACAAATCTCTAAGATCAAAATAAATGTTTCCAGAAAGTTTTTTTGTTTTAAAATAGAGATGCCATTTTTTGGTTTAGTGTCCCGCTACAGTATTTGCCACCTAAACATTGCTGCTTTTTAAAGACCAAAAAGACAAAGCAAAACAAAACATGGGAGACATGATAGCTGTTTTCAGGTATCTAAAAGGGTGTCATAAGGAGGAGGGAGAAAACTTGTTCTTTTTGGCCTCTGAGGATAGAACAAGAGGCAATGGACTTAAACTGCAGCAAGGGAGGTTTAGGTTGGACATTAGGAAAAAGTTCCTAACTGCCAGGGTGGTCAAACAGTGAAATAAATTGCAGAGGGAGGTTGTGGAATCTCCATCATTGGAGATATTTAAGAACAGGTTAGATAGATGTCTATCAGGGATGGTTTAGACAGTACTTGGTCCTGCTAGTGGGGCAGGGGGCTGGACTCGATGGCCTCTCGAGGTCCCTTCCAGTCCTAGTATTCTATGATTCTATGAAAACAACAAAACCTTAAGCACTTAAGCAGCAAAAGTTAAAATAAACCATCAGGGCTTCCTCCCCACTCTGACACTCCGAGTGCAGAAAGCAGGGTCCCACAAAAATGTTAAAAATACCTTAACTGTAAAGGTTCTGCTTAAAAAGCTCCCCAGGGTCACAGATTCTCTGACCCTGGGTTTGGTAAACTGCCACCACACAAGTGAGGGTGAAAAAAAAAAACTAACTCAGGAAGACACACTTGGGATGTCTCCCAGTGGGCTATCCCAAGGTCTTAATCCTCCCTCAGGAGAGATTTTAGAAACAAAGAGCTGTAATCAGATTGCTGACCTTTTGGTCTAAGGCATGAATATATATAGACTCTTCCCCAGGATACAGGGATCAAATTGTTGACTTAAGAAAAGGTAATTTATTCACAAAATGAGAGAAAACACTCCAACATTCTGGCTGCAGCACAGAGAATTACTTCCCTTGGATTCAGCTTAGTAGTTACAGAGTACAGGGGAAAGAACCAAATAATTAACCAGAGCACCAGAAAAGTCCACACCAATTTCAAAATAACCATAACCTGATTGCATCTAACTAAATGTTTCCTTTCTGCTTACACATCCATGGCTGGTTATGAGATGGCCAGGGGATTTACTGGATTCATTCCAGCTGCTTAGGAGCAATCATTTCTCTTTGTCTCCCTGCATCAGCCACACAGACAAAGACCTCTCAAACTGCAATTTTTGTCAGTTCAAAAGAGTTTCTCTTCTTCCCATTGGCTTACCTGACCACCCCCTGCTGAGGGCCCTCTGATAAACCTTTACAGTCATTCATTCATGACATAAATCAAAGTGGAAAGTGTGTGACTCTGTATTCTGGTTGCCTGAGGGTAAAATTTTCAAAAGCAATTAAGTGATGTAACAGTAGTACTCGCAAAGGGACAAAGGTGATTAATTGCCATTGATTTCCAACTCCAATGGGAGTTAGGCAAGCAGGTACATTTGTAGTCCCACCCTCTAACGATCATTTGCACAAGTGACTTGAGGCCAGAGTTCTGAAGCCAATTAGATACCTAAAGATTCAAATAAACGCCTAGTGAGGTTGACAGACATATCTAAGCAGGACAGGTGCCAAATTTGCTTAAATTTCAATTGGAGACAGGGATCTAACTCATTTTGGCCCTTTGGTGTGTATCATTAAGTATCTACTTGCACCTGTAAGTTCTGAAACACCTCCAACTCTGGTCCTCACTTGTATAGCTGCTTTGAAAAAATTGACCCTGAGTAAAAGAAAAGAAATATGTCAATGATAAGGAAGTCAGATTTGCAGTTATTCCTATCTGAAGGCCTCTCGGAGAAAGATATAATCATTTGCTAATCTTTAAAATGAAGCCTTTCCCCTTTCCCTTTAATCTGTAATTCCTTGGTGATAAGACCCCGCCCCATTTACTACATGTACACCTAGAATTTGCTTTGTAATCTACAGCAAGTGAATGGAAAAGCAAGTTCTGTCATTTGATTGACTGGTCAGTTATGAGATTGTCATTGTATGAGTTAATAACCATGTCAACCAATAACTCAGTAGGTTCTGTGCCCACCGTGTGTTACAGATGGACACCTCGCCTCGAGATGTCACGTGCATTTGGGATACCATAATCCCATTGCATATTACTGATATCCTGGAACTTGGTGCTGAAAGGTGTCCAGCACCTGGCAGGATTGAACCTAGGGTCGTTAAATCAGCCCTGACAGAAAGTTTTGACCACACAACTGGGTATTTTGCAACTTTCTGAGGGTGGAGGAAGGAGGAACAGAGAAAGGAAAGTTACTAACTATGTCTGATCCAAAACCCAATGAACTCAACAGAGAAGTCATGAAGACTTTGGATCCGGCCCAATAAAACTACAGGTCTAATTCCAAGAACAAATGGAAAAGTGGGAACATCAGGGTCTTGGACCATATCCAGGTTGAACCTCTCTAGTCTGGCATCCTCAGGACCAGACCAGTGCTGGATGAGAGAATTTGCCAGATCATGGGAGGTCCATATTGTTTAGCACATTACCAACACCCCCACTGCTTCCTGGGCTCTTTAGAAGACATTTAGAGGTAAACTACAGCTAAATAACAGCACAAAACCCTGAGAGCCAGGACTGGTGGCTGGAAACAAACTTTATGAGACCCTGGGAAAGTTGGCCACACCTATGATAAGTGGTCTGCCAGCTAACTAAAATCATGCCAGATTACGCATGTTGCAGGGTGTGAGTGTGTCAGACTAGAGAGGTTCAACCTGTATCAAAATTATTTATCTAATACAATAAATAACTTTGCCCTTTGTGCTTTGCTGCCCTTTGTGCAGCAAATCCAGCCCCAGAATGTGAGACAAGATGAGGTCATTTTACAGATGGAGCAGCCAAGGGAGAAAGATGATCACTAAATTTTTGACATTTCCATGGCTAAACATGCTTTAACTGACATTCAGTAACAGTAAAAAATCAGGTTACCCTCATGAGTTCAGCAGGTTTTTTTCCAGACTCTGCTACTGATTTCCTATCCCCTTTTGAGTCCCAAATCTATGCACCAACTACCTGACTCATAAAAACAGAGATAGGAGACTGTGGATCTGATTCTTATTTACAATTTAGGTCTCTTGATGATGCTAACGTGGTGCAAAGGGGCTTGACCAGACAAAGATATGAAAATGTGGTGGTAGCAGGTGGAAGGGACTGCATATGATTCAGGAACTTAATAGCTACTGCAATGCAAATTATAAAGTAAGGTTTGGGTGATATCCCAGGGCTTGCAACACCCATGCAATTCTTGCCTGCTGCTTTGTGTCTGTCTGTCTTTATGTTGGCAGCATGCATCCCTGTCTGGGTCTGGGCACGCACTCAGAAATATTGAACAGAAAGGTCTGTGGGAGTTAGAGTGTAAATATTTCACCGGGAGCCAAAAAAAAAAAACAAAAACAAAAACCAAGTGTTACTACAGAAACGGATTTACATGGAAGCGCTAAAAAAAGCCCTTAGTGATGTATTGCAGCCTTAATGGTTTCTATGCCAACCACCTGCACTGTTCATTTTACAACCGACAAGACATGTCTGGCTTCCCCAAGCCCAGACAAATGGGGAAAGAGCAAACCTGGTCTTAAATCATTCACCCAGCATAGGGGTTCGATGGCATTAGTTTTATTCTCGTGGTTCTGCGCATGGAATAGGGGTCTGGCAACCAACCCCCTCCCCCATCCCATACACATCGACAAAATACTCCTCCGCTACGAGGAGAAGGCACAGTTCCAAAGCAAATGGATCAATGAATTATAAACCACAAGCCAGCTCAGGTTAAATTGCTCTCGTCGTGGCTTCCCATCTGCGGCCAGGGCACTGTCTAAAGACAACCACAGGTGCTCTGTGGAGGACGCAACTTGCATCACACCTTTTCCCCACTATTTAATCATCCCAGTCTCTTTGCAACATCATTGAAAGGGACTGGCAAATTCAGAGGTGCTCCTGATCCCATCTGTTCCTCTATGCTTCTTGTCATCCTGCTTTCTGGCCCAAATCTCCTTTGCCTTATAGAGCAGAGAGTGGGATCCATTATGTCTGGTGCTGCATCTCCAGTTAGCCAGACACTGGATGCTGCTGAGGCAGGGACTCTCTTGACATTGCAGCCCTGCCAGGAATGCTCATGATGACATCAAACAAAATAATGGTAAGGTACAGCAGTGTTGGGCCACCGGCAGACCACTGACTGCTCACAGTTCAAGGCAAATCACTGGCAGGCCACCAGACAGGTTGGTTACCTTGTGTCTTCCAAGTACAGCTGTCCCCAGCTCCTATTGGCTGCAGTTTGGTGTTCCTGGCCAATGTGAGCTGCAGAAAGCAACCCAGTCCTCAGGGACTTGCTGGCTGTCGCTTCCCGCAGCTTCCATTGGCTAGGAACAGCGACCAATGGGAGCTGCGGGGGCCGTACCTGTGGATGTGAAGTAGACAGTCTGTTCAGCCTCTTTCCCATAGCTTAACTCTGATGCATGGGCCTCTGGGGGCCCCCCTCTGATGTACAGAATTCCCTAGCCTGGGGTGGCTGCTATGAAGAAAAGGAAAGTTAGGCTGTGCAGATTCTAATAATTCCCTTCTCTCCTCCCCCACAAGCATTCAAGGTGATAGAGTCTGGATCAGCACTCAAATAACCCACATGCCACAGCCTAGAAGGTGTCAAACACAGTGTAGTAGGCAGTACTAGTAGGGCTAGTACACCAGGATGCTGGAATAATTTTTATGAGGGGCTGGGAGGGGCGCAGCAAGACATAGAACTAAACTGTGAGCCCAGCATGTCCCCCACACACATGTATACCCCAGTTCCAGCACCAATGTTACACGACATAAAATTGCAGAGTGTGAAGCCTGGGTTTACAGGGCAGCTGCACGGTTCCTGTTTTGGTAGCACAAGAGCACCTCACCACCTTTAGCGGATTTCTCCTCACTGCATCTATGTAGGGTGGGAAAGTAGCGTTGTCTCCATTGGACAGCTGGGAAAATGAGTCACGCAGAGGCTAAGGCCTGGATCCTTGAAGACAAGGAAGGTGCTTAACTTCATTGGAAGTTTAGCCTAAGTGCCCAGCACGGTTCCCGCTAATTTTTTCCATCCCTGGACAGAATAAATTTTGTTCTGTGCACAGAGGCATGTGTGGAAGCACCACCAATAGAAACACAGGCTGCTGGCTGTGAGCGCTTTACTGATCAGCTGGGCAGCAGCTGAATCTCTCCTGGGTGGCCTCCCAAGCATACCACTTACAGAGAATACTGGTGCCCAGACACATGCAGTACGTGGCAGACCCGGGAATTTAATCCACTTCTGATTCCCACACACACGCCTAACTTTAAGAAAGTAAATTAGTCCCACTGGAGACCATGGACTACTCACATGCTGCTGTTCGGAACATATTTTTGCACCTTGCTAAAGAAGAATCGGAATTCCATGTGGAGAGCTTCATTTTACAAAGTGACTACAGGTTGAACCTCTCTAATCCAGCACCCTCAGGACCTGACTGATGCTGGATGAGAGAATCTGCTGGACCACAGGAGGCCAATATTGTCCAGCACATCTCCAACACTTCCAATGCTTACTGGGCTCTTAGAAGACATTCAGGGGTAAATCACAGCTAGGTAACAGCACAGAACACTGAGAACCAGGACTCGTGGCTGGAAACAAATTTTATGGGACCTTGGGAAACTTAGCCACACTCTTGATAAGTGGTCATCTGGCAAGCTATAATCCTGATGGATAGATGAGAGAGTTCTGGGTTAGAGAAGCTCAACCTGTAGCAGTTTGGTGCACTTTAAAAAGGGTCCCTTTTGTGTTAATTCTGTGCACCTCCCTCCTGGAATTCAGGGCCCCAAAAGCCTCTCACTTTGCCCTCTTCTCAACAGAAATAGATGCTCCCCGAAAATCACTACTAGTGGTTCTAGAAAAGCTAGGTCAAAATAGCCATCGCCCAAAGGCAGCACAGCAAGGGTGAGGATTTCCTGTGACAGCTGGGTTGCTTCCCACCTTCTGTATTATTGCTTATTTGTGAGGGAGGAGGTAAGCGCTATAAGAGCGAAATCCCTCACCTGATGCTGAGGAGGGGCCTGGTTTTATGCACCTGGACATCACACATAGGGCAGTATTTGTTGGTCTCCAGGTAGCGGACGATGCAGGTTTTACAGACTAAAGAAAGAAAGAAAGAAGGAAAGACAAAAATAAACAGAGTGAAAGCCACATATAAATGCACAGAGTGAATATCACCCCTAGGCAAAGAGTCAGCGAGAGGTCTACCTATGGGATATTACATATATATGGGACATAAATGGTGCCTAAGTAACATATAAATGTTGCATAATTTGTCCCGGCCCTCCTTAAAGGGCTGGCTTTCACCCACCAGAAAGAGGCAGCTGCTCAGACATTCTGGGCAAAATTACTTTCCAGTCAGTGAGGGTAACAAATGATCTGTGACGGATTCCATTTAATCCAGCTGTTCACAGCCTTGTATCAGTGAGAGGGAGATTTCACCAGCACAGGTTATTCTACAGTCCCCTCTTCCCTGGGCCCAGCTGCCCGTACTAGACTGCAATAGACCTGGGGTCCCATCTAGTCAATCATCATGTCTTTGAACAGGGGCTGGAACCAGTGTTCCCTCTATTTTTTTCCATATCCATGGGTGGAATAAATTTTGTTGTATGCACCAAGGCACGTGTGCATGTGTACCACCAGTACAAACACAGGCTGCTGGCTGTGGGCTCTCTGTTAATCAGTTGGGTGGTACCTGAATCTCTCCTGGATGGCTGCCCAAGCGCTCAGCTTACAGGGATCACTGGCTGGAACTAGATACTTCAGAGGAAAACAGAAGAGCCCAAAGCAGGCAGATAAGGAATAATCATAGGTCTCATTCTGATCTCTAACCATGAGAGCATCTTAAATCCTACACATCACAAAGGTTAATATCTCTTCCTAAATGTCTGTTACTGTTAATTATAACTCTGGTTATTCTTGACAGCCATAGAAATGCCTTGAATCTTTATCAATGTTTCAGTAGTAGTGAATTTGTTTGGCAGGATGTACTATGCTTTAATCCCACATGGTGTGAAAAAAGTATCACCATCTATTGGTTTTCATTTTTCCACTCTCTAAGGTCACCGAATTCCCCCTGGAGGAAATTCACATCTTTTTCCCTCCACCCGAAGGACTGCAGCAATCTTCCCTGGAAATAGGGTAGAATTCTAGCCAGTATTTTCCTCTAATCCCCCGCTCCATCCATGTGTGGAATAAATTTTATTTGCAAGGAGGCATGTGCAGATGTTCGCCACCAATAGAAACACATGCTACTGGCTGTGGGCTACTCAGCAGGGCAGCATTTGACTCTGTCTTGCATAGCTGCCCAAGTGCTCAGTTTACAGAGAACAGTTATTCTAGTGTAATCACATCCTCCCAAATTCACCTCAAAATTACTGAGCATGTAATCTGAGGCCAAGAGTGACTAGTAGTTTGGAGTGCTGCAGTTTTAGGGGCAAGAACACCCTGATTTCCAGAAGGGAAGAGCTCTGCTTTTTCCTGAGAAAACTACTAGATCTCTTTAAAGTATCTCAAGTATCTCAAGTTAGGCACCTTAGGCACACGAGCCAGGTGGCTTAAATCGTGGCCCATGAAGTTATATTCTGGTGAGCAGCTGGGGAATCTGTCATCACCACTAGCGGCTTCTGAGCTTAACACCCGAAAAGGAGATCTGCCTGGTGGAGTGAAGGAAGACATCACTTCACTGGCAATAAGCGCAGATTTCTCCTACCTGCCCCCGCCTAGGTCCAGAGGAACTTACAGGAGTGTAAACATTCCACGATGGTGGTGGCATCGATGAAGTAGCCACCACACAATGCGCACATCAAGTGGGGATTCAGCTCGGTGATCTTTATCCTGGTGGTTCTGTGCATTGTGGATCAGGACCTCCGCAGATCCTCTCTGGAAACAAAACACACGTGCCCCGAGGATCACGTTAGCAGCATCCACAGGGTCATCTCCCCTTCTGGAATATTACAGCCACCAGAACACGTCATCAGCAACATTCCAGAAGCAATTGGCTCGGTAGGTTACAAACCACAGGAGTCCCCGGTTTTATGATTTACTCCCCACTGTGGCACACACCCTTTGTAATCTGGGTTCTGTGGTCTGGCCTTGCAAGGCCTATGAAATTGCAACAATACAAAGACATAGAGAGAAGACTGAACATGTGTACTTTAACAAACCAAAACAACTCTTTCTCAGCCCCCATAGAGTCAGACTGGGACAACTTTACGATAGGTAGCACCCTTTCCAAATGTAATCTCATAGGTGCGACTGATTTGTGGGTTTGTACTGTGTCTGGCTCCTAGGAGCCCAGAACAGGTTGTGGTTTTTGGCTGCCACCACAATATAAATTTAAGTTAATATGAATACTCACATAGGAAGATGTAGCTCTGCACTAGACCTGAAAGTTGATCCTAGATATGCAATTCCAGCTACAACAACTTCTCCGCCCATCCTCAATCACCAGAGTGAGGAGTACATGGGTCGAGGGTCAAGCCCTGATTGTTTGATTTTGCATGTCCCCAGGAGGCACATGAATTCAAACCCCAGAAGATCTACCAGTAAGTGTAGATATACCCTCGGGGTATGTCTACACAGCAAAGTTATTTAAAAATAGCAGCCGTTATTTCAAAATAACCATCCTAGCATCTACACAATGCAAATAAATTCAAATTAGCGGTTGACTTACTTTGAAATTGGCTAGCCTCATTTCAGGAGGAAGAGCGCCTATTTTGAAATAAGTCATAGTGCGTCCAATTGCTCTATTTTGAAACATGATCTATACGTTTAGACAATGTATTTTGAAATAACTAAGTGCTATTTCAAAAGGCATTTTGAGTATGGCAGCGTTATTTCAAAATAAGCAATTTGTGAATAGCTATTATGGAATAGCTTATTTGGGAATAAAGGAAAGAGGGAGCACATGTAGACACAGCTGGTCAGATTTAATTTGGCAAAAGCTTTCATGGATTAAAAACAAAGTGGTTTTTTTTACCCAGGAAAGCTGATGCCCAAATACCTCTGAGTCCTTCCGATGCCACAGAACTCCTCGTTGTTTTTGCAGATACAGACTAACACAGCGACCGCCTGAGACTTATTAAATGGAGACACTTTCTAGGGAATGCCCCAAGGACCACTAAATTATATTATATACATATTAAATTAAAACCAAAGACCCTCATTGCTCTTCATTAGCTAACCTTAAACTCCTCCATCCCCAGTATTCTCTTCCTCAAACTCCACCTCTGCTACCACAGTGCAAAGCACACTCTCTCCATGCACCTTTCTCTCTCACTTGTAAGCCACTACAGGATCGTCTACACTCAGATTATGGCTCAATGCCAGCTGGGCAACCCTGCAGGAGAAAAAGGGCACAAAAAGGCCAGCAAACTCCACCCTGGAAGAGAAGAGCACAGCGGCACACAGAGCACGCTACCACCATTTCAATGCTCCCCAGCCAAGAGCTGCAGCAGTTTCACCTTGGCGTGTGGCTATCCATGAGTCCTCTTTAATTCGTTCCTAGTCTGCTGCTGGCCCACGATAGCAAAGCAAAGGGGAGATTTCACTTCCTTTTGCCGTCTCCAGAGTTCACGGTAATTTTCTCCAGCCATGGGCAGAATAAATTTTGTTATGTGCACAGAGGTATGTGCACCACCAGTAGGACACATGCTGTGGGCACTATGGGTGCTCTGCTAATCAGCTGGGCAGCACTTGACTCTCTCCTGGGTGGCCACCCAAGTGCTCAGCTTACAGGGAACATCAGCAGCCTCCTCTTCCGCCCCCGACTCCTGGCACCTTCATGCCCCACACCCTCTCCCAGCCCCCCTCTACTCATCCCACTCCAGAAAGGCAATGGGCTGGAACAAATCCAATAAATGGTCTAATTGAACATTAACCTGCAATTCATTAAACACACAAGCCTGGACAAAGCCATACATGAACCACGCTGGTGAATATTGTTGTACACTCACTACCAAGGGATGCCTGCATGTAGCCAGACTGCAAAGACACACATGTCACCACACATGCTTTTCTCAATTAGCAATAAGCACACACAGAACCACTAGGTGTGTAATAAGCACCCTCAAGCACATGACAGGAGTGTCTGTGTGCATGTTAATGACATGCAGATATACAGAAGTTTACCTCCTCAAAGCTCGGCCTTATTTTACACACAGGCCCAGTTATTGCTATGACACAGATCCACTGGACAGGCACATTCATAGAGTGGGTCTGTATGCTCACACCCAGTATGGATACAGTACAATTCTATTCTTTAGACCAGTGATTCTCAGCCTGGGGTCTGCAGACTGCTGGGGGGGGCGGTCCATGAGGATATTGCAGCGAATCCATGAAAAAATAAAAGATAAAAAAAATGACCACAGAAGATAGAATTGGCTTTGGTGGGGGTCTGCAAACATTGAGGGGGGTGTGATTGAGGGTCCGCCCTAGTGAGAAGGTTGGGAACCACTGCAAGTTTAGACATAATTTTGTAATCAGTGCGTGTCCCTGTTTTGTAGATTATGTGCATGCATTATAAATCGCCTTTGTAGGACTCTGTAGATGCCAATCGCCACATACGCACAGGGGGTCAGGAATAATTTTTATAGCGGGGGTGGGGCTGCAAGGCGTTGAATGCAACTGGAAACCCTTTATATAGTGGAAACCACCTGGCACCCCCCCAAACCCTAGTTGCAGCACCTAGGCAGACGCACACACCCTAATGGGGACCTCCTGGACGGGGGCCACACACCTCCATCTACAACCAGGTTTGGGGTTGAACAGCTCCCCTAACTGCTCCCCATATAAGCCCCAGGGGGAACAGAGGTCGCCCTGCACACCCCTCTCCAGGCATGGGGGTGGGGTGGGAGCTCACTACAACCCCACCAGCTTCCAGCATACACCTCCCCCCCCCGCAGCACACACGGTGGTTTCATCGCAGCCTGACCCGGGCGCACAAATACTCGCCCTCCTCCGTGGCCCAAGGCACAGCCTGGACATACCGCAGAGAATGGCAGGGGCGCAAAGCAGCCGAGGCACCTGGTCCCCGCACCCGCGCACATCCAGCCCTGGCTCCTGCGCTCGCCGCCGGCCTGGGCGCAGCCCCGAGCGAAGCAGCCCCGCGCACGGGGGGTGGGATTGGTTACGTAGCTGGATCCAGCTGGCTCGGGGCACCGGCCGGAGCGAGCCGCCTGCGGGGAAGTCGAGGCCGGGGAAAGGGAGCGCTCGGTGTGAACCAAACGTTACTGCGGAGCCGCTCGCCGGAGGAGCAATGGGATTAGGAGCTCGTCAACTATTGCTGCGGGGGATGGGGATCCCCTGCACCTCGGGGGGGGGGGTTACCCCAGCCGGGATCCCCCGCACCTGGGGAGGGTTACCCCAGCCGGGACCCCCTGCACTTGGGGGGCGGTTACCCCAGCCGGGACCCCCTGCACCTCGGGCGGGGGTTACCCCCGTCGGGACCCCCTGCACTTGGGGGGCGGTTACCCCAGCCGGGACCCCCTGCACTTGGGGGGCGGTTACCCCAGCCGGGACCCCCTGCACCTGGGGGGGGGGGTTACCCTCCTCCTTCCTTTTTTCCCTTGCGGTACAAGCAGTGCGGACGGAGACGCTGCCCGCCCGGCTGTCCCCTGCGCTCCCCACCCCGCCGGTGTGAACAGGAAGCGGCGCCCCGGGCTGCGCCAGGAGCCCTTCAACACGGGCGCCTCTCGGGGCAGGGCATTGGCAGCCCGCGCCGGGCGGTTTCTATAGAGACCCCGGAGCCGGCGCTGGCTCCCTGCCCGTGACAGCCGCGCACCTCGTTAAGGCCGGCCTGGAGGCGGCTCTCACCCGGGTACCTGGAGCGGCGCGCGAGGGAGGGAGGGGCTTCACCACCTGGGGCGGGCAGGAGCTCTCCCCTTTGCGCCCGGCTGGGGGGGGCAGTTCCCCTGATCCCATCCTCACCCACCCCCCGGGGGACCCAGGAAACCCTGGAGCAGGATGGCTGCAGCGCTACGGAAAGTGGGGGGGGGGTTGCAAACAGGTCCCCCTGGGAAACCCATCGCCTCGCCATGCAATGAAGTGCGGAGCGCTGCGGAAAAGGCGCAGCTGCCCCTGTAATTGCGGTTCCCCTCATCCCACCCCCCCGCGCCCCTTTACTTTAATATTTACGATAGGAGACATCCTCGCGGGGGGGTGGGGGCCGGACTCGCCGCCGGTTTTTTTGTTTCTATGGTAACTTCTATACTTGGCGAGGGGCCAGAATATTATTACAACCATCCGGGCCCGGGGGGAGCGTTGTGGGGGGGGCTGAGATAAAATCTATGACTGTGCAAATGAGTTTGTGCGTGACGTCAGCCGGAGGCCAGGCTGTTGGGAGAACACACGCGCACACACACACACACACACACACACACTTGCCTGGCAGAGATCAGGGTCACTCCTACCACAGGGCATTTTCTGCCTTTGTCTGATGTAAACCCAGGTCCCAGAGTAAGATTCATCTCCTGGCCTAATGAGGTGCGCTGCTGTCAGGGGCCGGGAGCTTTCATAGCAGATCCCCCACATAGCCTGGGCCTGGAGGGGGCGGATTTTAAAAAAATGCAGCTTCTCTACCTCTGCTCCTCCAGAGGAGGCAGGAGAATCTATGGGACAGAGTTCAGCAAGTCGAGGGAGGGGCACCTCCGCGCGCCAGGGGAAAGGGGGTTCCCCCGGAGAAGGAGAACCCCTGGAAAGGATAGGGGCAGACGCGTGCGCGGCGAGGGGTGCTGGAACATTTTGGAGTGGGGGTGCTGCCTGCACCCCTAGTTCCAGCCCCTAGGGGCATTCACACACAGGCAGGAGTAAGCGACGGGGCAGCGTTTCAAGGGCATAAGACATTGACAGAAATAACAAAGAACCCCTCGAACGGCTCAAACATCACGGCAACGGGGGGGTGGGGGGGGGCGAGTGTGCCGCCCCTCCCCCAGTACGGGGCCCCGCCCGCCGGGAGGAGCCCACAACGCAGGCGGCTCCGAAGGAGGCTGCTGAATGCCTGGACTCAATCAATCTGGGCTGGGGGTTCTGGGCTGGGTTCTTGTTCCCCTCCCCCACGCGCACCCCTTCCTCCCAGCCTCAGTTCCCTGGGGAAGGGGGGGGTCCCCAAGGCAACCCCCCTTCGATTGCACTTCATTACTGCATCTGCCCCCACGCCTCAGCATCACCAGGTGCCCCCCCCCCCCGCACCCTCCACAAATCGCAGGTGACGTTGGAGATGCTGATAGGCTCCCCCTGCGCCGGTTACTATAGTTACCTGCAGAGTAACAGCTGGCAAGATGCCAAGAGCAACAACCCAGCGAAGGCTGGAGGGAGCGGGGGGCTTGGCCCGCCGGGCGCACCTGAAACCCAATCCCCCTCCAGCGCGCCGGGCGGTGAGATGGGTTCTCCAGGTCCCCGCTCCTCCGGGCTGGTTTCTTTCTACTGCATCCTTCCCGTCTGGCAAATGGCGTCACGGGGCTCGCAGGGAGGGAGGGAAGTGGGGGGTGGGGGGAGACCCAGACCCAGCACAAACCGGTTTCAATCAACCCGATCCTAATCACCGTGATGTCATGACTCAGGAGTGGCTGGCGCTGGTTAGGTCTCCTTTCACACACACACACACACACCTCTCCCAGAGCCCCTCCCCCTGGCCTGGCCTGGCCTGGCCTTCCCCCCACCCCCTGAAAATACACACAACTACCGCCCCCCCACGCCCAGCACAAGTCCCCCCTCCAGCCCTGTATCCCCCCTTTTTAAAGATACGGCGCCGGCGCGTCTTCCCCCTAACCAACAGCTGATGACAATTAAACGACCTCCCCCCACTGCTTTGGGCTTCCTTGTACAAAGACCCCCGTTCCCCTGAAAATATGAACTCCTCAGGGACCTCGAGGAAAAGGGTCTGTGATGGAGCCTCCCCCATTTGCTCCCCCTCACACGCATATCTTGCACAAGTCGCCTTCCTTCCCCGATGGCTCCGTTTACCCCCATAAAACTCAGTCGCTGCCTCAGTTTCCCCCCACCTGGCAGTAACGATGCTTCCCACCCACCCCCCATCAGCTTATCAGGGGTGCTACAAAGCTGGAATCGTTTCATATTTGCAAGGGGTTCCCTGAGCCGTGGGTGGAAAAACAGAGGTTTGATTAAACAGCCTGGGGACTTGAATTGCTAGAAGCAGCTAGGGAGAGGGATAGCTCAGTAGTTTGAGCATTGGCCTGGTAAACCTGGGGTTATGAGCTCAGTCCTTGAGGAGGCCACCCAGGGATTGGGGCAAATAGATGCCAGGGATAGTGGCTGGTCCCAACAAGAAATGCTGAGATCCCTTTTAATTGTGGGAAATATTTATCTCCAGTTATTCTCTCTTCTCCAGGGCATGGTCCCCAGAAATCCAAATATACACCCCATCCCTTCACAAAATACATCTACACAGCAGTCCTATAGCTACATAAGCTATTCTGATAGAGATACTTTGAAATAGCATGGCTATGCACAAACAGTTTTTGGAATAACTCTTGGCTATTTCAAAATACATAGTGTCCCTGGCTACCTCTCCACTAGCCCCTTCCTTTCAGAAAGGGCATGGTAATGAGCAAGGTGGGAAGATGCTAATGAGGCACAGCCTAAAACCTAAAACCAAATAGGAAGAAGGGGCTTTCAAAGTCCCGGGGGGGGGGGGCTTTCAAAAGGCCCCCGTCTATACAGGCAGCGTGGGATTCGAAAGTGGCACTTTTGAATTGCAGGCAGCTGCCATTTATGCTAATGAGGTGCTGCAGATTCATGTCAGTGCCCCATTAGCATCTTCCCAACTCACTCATTATTATGCCCCTTCTGAAAGGAAGGGGCTTGTGTAGCGGTAGGCCATATAAACGGCTTATTTCGAAGGAGGTGCTGTGAAATCAGGCTGCAGTCATGCTGTAGTTATTTCGACATAACAGCAGTCATGTCCAAATCACTTTGTTGTCCTCTAGACCACCCACACACTGGGGGAGGGAGCATGGTAATGAGGGATTTTTGAGATGCTAATGAGGCACTCCATGAATATGCAGTGCCTCATTAGCATAATAGTGGCCCCACACGCTTTGAAAGTGTTGGTTTGGAAAGGCATGCCCCCTGCGTAGCCCGGGCCTTTCGAAAGGATCCCCTGATTTCGAAAGCCCCTTCTTCCCATTGGGTTGTGTGAAGAAGGGGCTTTCGGAATCGGGGGGGGGTCCTTTCAGAAGGTCCCCAGCTACATGGGCAGAGTGTGTTTCGAAACCAGCCCCGTCAAAGCACGTGTGGACACCATTATGCTAATGAGACAATGCACATTCATAGCAGCGCCTCATTAGCATATGCCAAAGTGGCTCGTTAGCCTCCCCCTGCCACAGCCACGATTTTGAAATCCATTGGAAATAGCAGGCACATTATTCCGAAATTGGTAATGCTCGTTCCCGGAGGAATAACACCTATTTCAAACCAGCTATTTCACCATCAGTGCTATTCCCTGTCTTAACAACACCCACTTCCAAACAGTTCTTCAAACTATTCACACCACCCTGCGTTGAATTTATTTCGACATAGCGGTTGCTTTGTGGAGACCCCGCTCCTGCGCCCGCACCCTTTCCGGAGCAACTCAGCTGGGTTCTCCACCTCTGGGTCAGGTTGTTTTGCGCAGAAACGTCCAGATCTTTCCAAATCCCGGCACCATGCGTGCTCGCAGGAAAACAACATATCGATTGGCAGGAGCAGGCTGGCAAGATTTGTCACCGGGCAAGACAGGCACAGCTGGTTTTGCAGGCTCCAAATGCTCATTAAAAACACATCATTATTATTAATAATACCATATACTTTTTTTTTTGCAGCATAGCCAGGTCTTTCTCACACCGAGGCACACCCGCGAAGCGCTGGGTTAAGGTAGCCCTCGCTCGCTGCTGCAGGAAGCATCAGGTCCAGACAACAGACAATCTCCTTTTCGGGTTTGCCAACTGCTGTGGGCGAGAGTTTCACGCACGCGGGCCCGCGACTGCGGGTGTGACCCTGGATTTAAAATCGCTCCCTCCCTCGCGCTCGCTCGCTCTCTCTGCGCCAAAGTTTCCTCTCTCCTGTACCAAACAATTTTGCTCGGCTGCCTTTGCCTCGCGAGAACCCAACGCAGCCCTCCGAGCTGGTTTAAACAAAGAGTCCGACAACCCTCCCAACGGCAGACGCTGATTCTGAGACACCGATTATTTATTCCCCCCCGTGGAAACACATGACGGTGCATGTGGATTTCCTGCAAAACGCAGGCGATTGTGCATCCTGCTATTCTATACGCGGGTATCCTGCTGCCTTTATAAAAATAGCTGCCGCGCTCTCCTATAAACCGGAGACGTCTGCACGCATATTTTCTTCAATGTGTAAAGCAGAGTTGAGGGGCGGGGGAGGAATTCGGATCTTTCATCCGGGCACTCGATTGTGGTTTTCGAAGCAGAAGAATCGGAACTTTCAAAACGCAGAGGGGACGGGATGATCCTCCCAAGGCAGCACAGGTTTGAGTTTCAAACCTGCCTGGAGACAGGGGGGCGCTTTAATTCTGGGGGTGTCCGACTTCAGCCACATTGACAGGCACGAGAGCTGCACTTTCTCAATAACCGACCCGTTAAAATCTCACAAGCCGGGCGCGCAAACTGAAAATCTCAGATAAAAAGTTCGGGTCGAGTCAAAGTCTTCACCCCCCAGGGACCGCTGGAGCGAACCTCCTCCTCATTGTTTTTCCTCTGACACCCCAATTCCTGGCTAAAAGCCAGTGCCCAAATAGTCTCCCTAAACAAAAAAAAAAAAAGTCATTTCAAAAACAAAAACAAGCAGCCCCCTGGCACCCGAGAGTCTACCAATTTTATTCACTAGCTCACGAGCTTTGGTGGGTCTCAGCCGTAACGCTCAGCAGTCTCACCCACAAAGCTCATGACCCATTAAATAAAATTGTTGGTCTTTAAGGTGCTACTGGGCTGCCGGGTGTTTTGGTTGGTTGGTTAAGCTGCAAACGGGGCGACCCCTCTGCTCAGAAGCTTCGTTCCCAGATTCTTCACCCTGTGGCATCAGAAGTGATGTCCGCTGGGGCTTCCCTCTCCGAGAAACAACAACCACGCGAATTAATAGACCAGCAGACTCCAACCCGAGGGGGTTTGCACACGAGAGAGGCGAGCCAGGAACCCCGAAAACTTGCAGCACCTTCACCGTAGGGAGAGCTGAAATTCACTAGACCTCTGGATCTACCGTGTCCTGCGAACGAGCTTCGGAGTGGTAAGGGCAGCTTTAAGGTATCCTATTAAGAGATACTCCCCTTCCCCTCCCCCGCCCCGCCAGCGGGTCATTCAGAGAATTAAGCAGCGCGAATACGCCCCCCCCCCACCCCCCCGGCCCACGCAGCCCTGCCTCAAAACCAGGAAAATATTTATACAGATGGAACCGAAACAGCGCTCGATTTGGGATTGATCGATCTCTCCCTCTCTCTCTCTCACACACACAATCTCTTTCTGTCTCACACACTCTCTTATGCACACTGTGTCATTCACACACACACTTTCTCTCCCTCACACACAATCTCTCACACACTTTCACACACGCTCTCTCTTACACAACCACTCATTCACACACACACTTTCCCTCCCTCTCCTTCCCTCCCTCTCACACGCACACGCGCGCACTCACACTTCCCCGCCCCAAGAAAAACTCTGTCCAGCCGTGGACCATTTTTATCTGCGCTGGAAACCTTGGAGCCCAGCAGCTCTGCCTATGAATGCCGCTTTATGCAGGGGAAGAGAAGCGGCCCCCCAAACTGGATTTGAGGAGGTGGGGGAAGAGAGGAAACAGTGAGTAATTGAGTGGAAAAGCCAGGCAGAGCAGCAGTCGCCTGCTAGTCCCTCTAGCTTTCTCGGAGCTATAAATAAAAAATAAACCAGCTACCTAGTCCCCCTACGCCGCTGAACAGAAAGCTGCGGGCTCGGTGAACCACGCCTCGTCCTTCAGCGACAAAGCGGGACGGGGCTACTCCGCAGAGACCTGACAAAGGGCCAGATTCGGGGTAATCTACCCCGCTCTAAACTCACAGCCAGTCGATGAAGCTGCTCTAGATTGAGAAGAGAACTGGGCTTTCCGGTGTTCCAGGGGACCGAGCCGGCCAGCAACTTCCCATGCGAGAGCGCGAAACAGCCCCCCCCCCGCCCCCAGGAAGGTCTGTGTTTTATGTCGAGAGTGTTTTCTGCTCTCCCGTGCGTACAACCCCCCAAAGACAGGCTTCTCCCAGGCAATTCTGCTGCCCTGGCAGCCGGCCTGGACTCTGGGTGCCCCAGCCCACTCGGGCAGCGTGTGTGGACCAGGCAGGGATGAGAGACGGGGGAAGGAGGGTTCGTCCCCTAAACTGCAAACATTCAGAGACTTCAGTTTCTAGAGCACCTCCTGGGAACATTGCCAGAAAATCCCAACGGCGCACGCTAAGGCAGCAGGTAAAAACCGCGTTGCTAAACCCTGTACTCTGATACTCTAAGGAACTCCTCCAGGTTAGGCACCATAGGATCGGGCCCCCTCAAATGACTTTTTAAACGCTGGTTGGGGATTGGTTTATTCCTCACTCTTCTCTCTAAAGTTCTCCCAAGGAATTTTTGTTACAAAATCCAAGAGCTCAAACTTGCATTTTTGGAGCCTTTGAGTTTCACGATTTATAATGTGGTGGAAGAAGAATTCTTTCTCTTTCTTTCTTTCTTTCTTTCTATCTATCCCCACTTTTCCCCTTTAAGTGCTTTATTTACTCAACAGAGCAGAACGAAACAGAATCAATACTAAATCTCATCTGACTGCTGCGGGTTTGCCAGCCCTAGAAGAGGTCTTGCTACAGAATCCAGCCCACGACATGTATTTCTTAGTAATTAAGTCTATTTCCAGTGGGGGGGGGGGGAATCCTTGGAATCACATCGCTGCAGCCGTCAGGGGAGGTTTGGAGGCTGAGTTGTGTGAGACACCACAATCAACGACGCTACAGCAAATTCCCACAGTCCATCTGCCGGTGTAAATCACCGTCATGCGGAGAAGCGCTGCCAAATATTCAAAAGAGGTTGAGGACTTTGAAGGGTCCGGATTTTCAAGTGCTCAGCGTCAGATTTTCTAAGCGGCCCAGCGGCTCAATCCCGGAAAGATTTCCAACACCCCAAAAAATAAGGGGCGGGGGCGGTCCAGGAGGCAGCATGACAATTTGGCCGCTTATTTTGATCCTTAGGCGAGAGCAGAGCTCTTTTGAAAATCTGGCTCACCGGGCCAGCAGGGGGGTAAATACGGTAATCTGCATAACCTCACTTTATATTTTGCAAAGCAGGGCTCGGGGGAAGGGGGCTGATGCTGCAGGGGAAGGAGGTGGCGAAACCCTTCTCTGCGCTTCAGGGGCAGCAGGGAATCACCCCTCTTATTGCTCCCCGTAGCGGCTCAGTTTCCCCCCCGCGCCCCGCTGCTATTCCTCTGCCATGTATTTTAGCCCCGACCCGCTTTCTGTGTCTACCTGGAGGAGGCCCCTGGTCCGGGAGACTCTCCCGAGGGTTCAGGACTTTACACAAGCAAAAGCCACTGGGGGAGCCCAGCTCTGGCCGGCGACGCTGGGTTATTTGCGGGGCAGCGCATGGCTGTGGACAGACCAAGAGGCCCCCGCCCCAGGCCCCTTCCCGTCCTAGCGTTCTGCCATTCTGCTAGCGGGCGGGACGGTCCTGGCCTGGGCCTGGAGGCGCGTTGCGGGTGCGTGCCTCTAAGTCGTTCCCAATACAGGCTGGCAATGGGCGGAACACGGGCTCAGGCCAGGCACAGGGATCCTCCCATAGCGGTTGCAAAGAAGGGACACAGGGTGCGGGGCGGAGGTCCTTGCAAAGTCAGCCCTGAATCTTCCACCAGAGCGACCCGCCCTACCAGCCCGGTGCCTTGCAGCAAGGGTCGGGTGTCACCCCCGCCTGCCCCAGAGCAGACATTACCCCGCGCCCGCGCCCTGCTCCAGGGGACCGTCTCCGTGTTCGGGTGGGCAAGTGAAGGGAGGGGAACCCCTCCAGCACGCCGACCACTTGCCCAGCCCCCGCCCCACGCTGCCCTTCTGCCGCCTGGCAGCCCACCCACCTGGGTGCAAACCCCCCTTCACCCGGAGGCCGAGCGGGATGGGTTACCAAGGCCCCTGCTCGTCCGCACTCCGGGAGATCGCAGAGGGCCGGCGCGCCTGGCGCCCACGCGAGACGAAGCCACGTGGGCTGGGGCAGAACTACGACCCGGACACCCCCCCCCCCGCCAGCTAGCCGTGAGCGCTCTATCGCGGGGGGGCGGGTTCCATTTACAACCCGGCCGCCGCCAGACACTCCCCCCCGCGCCCCACGGGCTGCAAAGGACGCCGCTCCTTGAACTCAGGGCTCCGATTTCCAAGGACAAACCCGGCCCGGGAGGAACCGCGAGAGCCCCTCGGCACCAGCGTCCCGTCCCACCCCCCCGAACTCCGCTGCGCAGTGGGGCTGGGTTCCACGCGGGTTACTCCGCGTCTCTTTTCCTCCCCCTCCAGACAAAGGGGGCCTTGTGCGCAGACTCCCGGTAAGAACGATGCTGGGGCCTGGGGGGGGGCGGTTTCCACCCCCCTAGCTCTGTGCGGGAGCGGAGAGCGCAGCCGGAGCGGGAGAAAGGAACCTGTCTCACTTTAACTCCTTCCCTCCGCGCCGCAGGGTTCGCCCCCTGCCGAAAGAGTCCCACAAAGAGGAAGGAACTCGCGCCTGGGAAGGGGGGAATTCAGATTTGCCTCCATGCACAAGAACGCTGGCGGGGTGTGCAGGGACGGGGGGGTGTGGGAATAGGATGTGTAGGGACGGGACAAGGTCGTAGGAATAGGGGTATCGGGACAAGGGTGTAAGGCCGGGGGTGTAAGGACCTTTCTCCGACTCCGACAGGGGCTGGGAAGTTTTGCTTCATTCCGCCTGGAAGTCAGAAGACCGGCCCCCCGTAACGCAAAACGGGGACCCCGGCACTGGGGAGAGGCCACCTGGGTGCGCCGAGCTGCTGGGTTCGCGTTGTTAGTCTCCTGCCATCTATCATTCCGCAGGCGTGGAGGGGCGAGCCAGGCCGGCGGCGGCGAGGTGCCCGCGGAGACAGCCAGGCACAACCCGGGAGGGCCCCGAGGGATCTCAGTGGACACGGGGTATTTTCTCTCGGCGGGTTGTCGGCTGGGGAGCTGGGGGAGGGGCGGATGAGCTGCGTGGCGGGACTCATTTCCCCACGCGCGGGACTCGTTTCTCGCGGACCCCCCCTTGGCTCCCTCCGTTCCCCTCCCGGATGGATCCGCCAAGCATCTCCACAAGTCAAACCAAATGGAAGAGGCCTCGCTCCCCGCGCAGCTCCCCTGGACTCTGGGCCACCCCGCGCCCCTTTCGGCCCCCGCTTTGTACGAAGGGGTTTCCTCCCAGGCGGGTGGGACCCCGCTGACTTCGGCAATGACAGAAAAACAAGGCCCCCCCCCGCCTCTCCACCTCTCCACACACACCCAGCCGGCCGCTCTGGGCTTGCGCCCTGCACCCACAAGCGGGGCGGGGGGGCGCGTAGGAACAATACAATCCTGCTGGAAAACTTGGGGGCCTTCCCCACATCCATTAGCTGGCCACTGGGGGGGGGGGACCGCGCCATATTGCTCCAACCTCCCAGCTCCTGAGACGCACCCCCGCCCCCCAGTGCCAGCCATGCCCATGAGCCCTTGGGCACCTCTTGCGCGCCCGCTGCCCTTTGCGCGCTTCTAACGCGGCCATCCCCAGGGAGGGGTTCTGGGGTTCTTTGGGGGTCGGCCCTGGGGTGCTGTCAACGCCGGTCTCCTCTCCCCACATCCCCCGGGGCAGCCCTCCGCTGCCAGCCTCCTGGGAAAGGTGGGGGGGGCGGGGATGGGGGGGGAACAGAAGGGATCCAAAAAGTTAGGCGTGCCAGCTGGAGAGGGCGATCGGAGGGACGCCGGCGGCGGAGGCAGAAGCCAAGCGAGAGGCGCACTGGGGCGCAGACAGGCTCCCCGGTTGGGGGAGAGCGCGGAGAGGTCGGGGAGAGGGGGTGGGGGTGGGAAATGCACTGCCATGTCTGGGGGGGGAGGGGATCTCATGCAAATTCCGGCCCCCCCCCCGCACCCCAGACCTTGCCAGAAAATCAGCAGCCGCCGCACAGAGGCGGAGAGGGGAGCCCGGCAGGGGATGGCTGGCAAATAAACCGATCGGCCATCTTGAAAGCAGAGAGAGAGAGAGAGAGACAGAGAGAGAGAGAGCGGAAAAAAATAGCAAAGGGAGGCAGGAAGGAAAATGCAGCCCCGCCGAGCGAGGGGATGTCACAGACGCCCGGGAGCCCAGAGCCCTTCTCCGGAGGGGGGGGGGCCTCTATTCCCTCCCTCCCCGCCCCCCCGGCCAAAAGGGCTTGTAGGGGGAGGTGCGTCCCTACCTGATCCCGGATCTTTTCGGGGGGGGGCTGTCGAGCAGGGTTGGAAAAGAGCGCGCTCCCCAGCCCCCCCGGACGGCTCCTGGGGGTGTGCGCGCGAGCCGGAGCTGGAAGCCAGGCGTCCGTGGAGCGGCGGATGGGATCTGATGGCGGGGGGGGGCACAAAATGGCTTTTTTTTCCCTGCCAGACAAGAGCTTGGCCCCGCCCCTTTGCCTCACGTGATCTCATTCCTTTAGGGCGTTTGCAAAAGGGGCTGAGGTGCCGGGGGGGGGGAGACAAAAACTGAGATTTGCCCCCCCCGGCAACCCCCCCTCCAGCCTCAGCCTCGGAGCGTCCTGACAATCCACCACCAGCAGCAAAACAGCAGCCCAGAGATCCAGCGGCCGCCGAGCCCGAGGACCCGGCCATAACAAAAGCTGCTCCGCTTTCCCTGGTGGAGGGGTGCGGGGGCCAGGGCCGGGGGGCGGCAATGAATGGGAGCCACCAGAAATCACACGCGGAGGGGGGAACGGTGGGAGGGAGCGGGGAGCCGGAGATACAGAATCCCTACCTGCCCCCTCGGCTCCCGGATTTTCCCTGCCAGCCTCCCATCCTCTGGGAGCGGGCAGAAAATAGTGGATGCTGTGGAGGAGCAAGTTCTGCTCTGGTTCCTTGTATATATACTGCACATATTTAGTACGTACGTATTTCCTGGTGCAAATATATCTATAGACACCCAGCTTCGAAGCAGGAAATACACAGCTAGCGCTTTCTCCCTGCGTCGCATCTATTCGCAGACCAGCCAGGGCTGCTCAGAGTACGCCACGAAGGAAAATCGATGTGAGAGGCGCTGGTATACCCCAGAAGGCAGAGAGACTGCAACACAGCCGGTCGCACAGTTACGCCCACCTGGGGCAAGCGGCTGTTCTCGTCTCGCTCCCCCACCGGCTGTTGCGAGCTCCCTTAACACAACCCGCAGCCTCGCCGGCACAGTCAACAAAATATCGGACTGGGAAAGAAATAAAGCCGAGGCACCGTGGGTAGCATGAGACGCACCGAAGGGCTTTATTTTCGCCCTGGTTGTAAGAGGGTGGCTGGATCCCCTGCCCCAAAGGTTGTTATTAAAAACCAGCGCGTTACACGGCAAACACAAACACCCGCGGGCCCCAACGAGGTGTTTATCTCTGCTGAAGTTTGGCGAAGTCCAGCCAAAACGGATGACCTGTCCCAGCAGGAGACGTCGCCTCCCTGGCGCGCCCAGAGGAAGGCTTCAGGGGTGGCTTCTGTTTTCACACCTTTTCCACTTGTTCCTAGAAAGCGCCCATCCCCGTGTGGCGGAAGAGGGTTGCACATACCCCTATTCGCCTCTACCGCCTTCCCTTCTCCCTCCAGGGCTTTGATTTTCTCCTCCGCTGCAGGGAGGGAGGCTGGGTTAGTTACCCCAGGGGAAGCAAGAGTTCCACCCAGAATAAATAGCCTGGGGAGGTTGTGGAGCCTCGCTCGCTGGAGGTATTTAAGAGCAGGTGAGACAGAGATCTGGATGGTGCCTGGTCCTGCCGGGAGGGCGGGGGGCCGGGCTCGGTGACCTCGCCAGGTCCCTTCCAGTCCTAGTGTTCTGCGCGACTCCCAGTCTACCACCTGCTTTGTCAATTTCCTCCCACCCAGCCACCTCTGACCGCAAGGGTCACCTGGAGCCTTCCGGCTCTGCCTGGTCAGGCGTGCCGAGTGCCTTCACATGCGGTGGGGAGAGAACCCGGACTTCCCGGCGCTACGTAGCCCTGCAAAAACCAAGCGCCCAGGAGGATAAAAGTCCCCTTTCCCGGCGATTTCCCCCCCCCCACCGTGTTTTTGCGTGGTTCCCTCCCGGCGTCCAGAAGCAGCGCGTGCCACCGGGGCTGGGATCTGGGCTCGCCACTGTGCCTGGCCGCTGCCGTCGGGGCTCCCGGGCTGTCAAGACGGGGGTGTCTGATTTTCGAGCTTCTCTGGAGCTGAAGGCACCGTCGGTTTCCATTCGGCAGCTGCAGCCGGCAGAAGCTTGCTGCGGGGAGGCGCCAGTTGCTGGCGAAATGTTATTTCTGGGCCTCGTGGTGCCTTCATCTGGCTTCTGAAAACCTCACGTTTGCTGCTTTTCCGGCCTCTTTCAGTTCCCGGTGGAAGAGGCGGGGTTTGGGGTTTTTTGTTTTCTGGTTTTTTTTTTTTTAAACATCAACCTGCTCTCGCTCGCGTCTCTTCTGCCTCTCCGAGATGCTCCGACAAAGCAACGCAGCCCTGAGGCAGGGAGAGAGGCAAAGTTGATTCCCTGGGGAGTGTACTGCCAGGAGTCCGGTTAACCACCGGCAGGAGGTGACCGCAGTTAGCGGCACGTCTGCGGGCTAGGAGGACCCTGGCCGAAAGCAAAGATCCAGCCAATGAAACCACCCGACTCCGCTCCTCCGACTCCTCAGAAAGAACTCGACACAAGCACGTTTAACCTGTGAGGAGCCAGACCGGTTTTGCTGGCCCGCTCCTCCCGTCTGACGCCGGACTCGGTCCGCACAACACTTGATTGGGTGGGTTTTAAAATCCTTCCCCGGGCGATACGCAGAGAAGGAAGGTGCCTCCGAGTAAAACCCAGATTTTGTTAATTCACTTCACTACCATGGCGCAGGATTTATTTGTGTTACTGGTCAGAACCAGCAGCTGCATTTGCTGCTAACTTCTGGAATAAGTTTGTACGGTAGAAGCAACCGCCTCGCGTCCATTTTACTCGATCTGGCCGGTGCGGTTTTTTGACTTAGGATAGACAGAAAGTCCATTGAAGCCGCAATGACCGGGGTTCCCTGCACAAAGGGAGCGTGTCTGTATCGGAATCTCCCACCTCACCTGGCGTTAATGTCTTACCGCATGTTTAGTCCATTAACACGACAGCGGGTAGATACTGAGGCAGCTACACGCCCTCCCGGGGCAGCCTCTTGTAGGAAAGGTCAGATGGGGGCCACCCTGGAAGTGGACCACAACAGCTTTATCCTGCCGAGCTACCTGCGCCCAAGCTGCTGCTTTCTTCGCCTCGAGAAGGGGAACGCGAGCACAAATTCGCCCTAACGGCCCTGCGCGGATCTGCTCGCGGCAGGGCAGCGGAGAAGCGGGGTGGGATTCTCTGGGCGCGTTTAGGTGGGAATTTAGGTGTTGCCTCGGGCGCGCTCAGGAGAGGCAGGGCCGTGTGACAGCGGTGGAAATGGGGCGTTTCAAGAGGCAGGCTGTACGAAACCCCTCGGAACAAGAACTCGGGGTCAGGTCTGCGATGCCCCTGGTTTTCTTTCGAACACTTATCGTGGTTGGCAGGTCCGGTCCCTCCATTCGGCTGCAGGCTGGTGTCCGCTCTGGTGGGGGAACGCAAAGGGAGAAGCCCTTTTCCTCTTGACTCTGTTGCAGGAGCCCGAGAAGCCGAGTTGTTTCGCTCCGCCGCTTGCAAACGCCTGCGGAGATCGCGCCCCGCGCTGCAGAAAGCGGGCGGATTTCCCGCCCCCGCCGGACGAGAGACGCTCTCGGGGTGGGTGGTGGTAGCATGAATTGCTGGTGGAGTTGGAAAATCACCGGGGCGAGGGGCTCGCGCTCGCCTCTGGGGCCCCGGAATAGAAGCGCGCGGGGAAAGCGGCGCAGCTCACGGTGTGAACCTTCGCCGCCGCGTTCTCACGGGAGGGGCGTCGCTTGCCTGGGGTGCGGGGGCTGCAAGTCGAAGGGTTGCTTATGCATAAATCGACTCAGCGCGTCTTAACCAGAGCCCCGGATGATGCGCGGAGCACGGAGCCGTTCTCTCCCTGGGGTTTGGTGAGAGGCGCACCGAAAGCCAAAGCTGCCTCAACTTCCAGAGCCAGGCGGGCCGCCAGGGTCCGTGCAAATACGACCCCGCGCCTCTCGGAGTGGCCCCCATCTGATCTGCATATGCAAAGCAGCCCTGGGCTGCAATGGAGGGCTACTCGGGCTGCGGGAACACGCCAAGTTGTTCGGCTCTTCCCTTCTTTGAGTCCGCGAACTTTACACACAACGCCGCACGGGCGCACTACGGACACACATACACACACACACACACACACACCGGGGAGGCTCCTGGGGTTCAGTGGGGCTCCCCTTGCAAAGACGGGGGGCGGGGGCGGTTCCTTCCGAACGCGGACTGCGGTGGGCGGTGGGGAGGGACAGGGCGGCCCCAGGGGAATCTCAGGAGGACAGGTGGTTCTCCATCCCGTGGCCTTCTCCTGGTCCGGCTGCCTTTGTCTGCGGGGGCAGCAGGCTGGGGCGGAGCGAGCTCCGAGCCCAAACGCCCCACCCCATCCCACCCCCCTTACCACACGTGTTGCGCTTTGATCTCGAACAGCGCCGCCCTCAGGAGAGGAAAATATCCCCCTCCACACCCCCTCCGGGCGGCGGGGCCTCAGCCGGTGTAAAGGGCGCGACAATTTATGATTTACCTCACGAGGTTCAATCCAAACAATTCCCTGCAAAGTTTGTTTGCACGTTTGTAGTGCATGAATCATCTGTGTAATCGCTCCGTTCCTTCTTTCCTTCCATCCACCCATCCTTCCTTCCATCCATCCATCCATCTATCCTCTCATCTGTCCTCCCTTCCTTCCATCCACCCATCTATCCTCTCATCTGTCCTCCCTTCCTTCCATCCATCTATCCATCTATCCTTTCATCTGTCCTCCCTTCCTTCCATCCACCCATCCTTCCTTCCATCCATCTATCCATCTATCCTTTCATCTGTCCTCCCTTCCTTCCATCCACCTATCCTTCCTTCCATCCATCCATCCATCTATCCTCTCATCTGTCCTCCCTTCCTTCCATCCACCTATCCTTCCTTCCATCCATCCATCCATCTATCCTCTCATCTGTCCTCCCTTCCTTCCATCCACCTATCCTTCCTTCCATCCATCCATCTATCCTCTCATCTGTCCTCCCTTCCTTCCTTCCATCCATCTATCCTTTCATCTGTCCTCCCTTCCTTCCTTCCATTCCAGCTTTCCCATTGTTATCTAGACATATTCGTCCCCCCCGCTGTGGGATACTCTCTCTGTCTCTGATTAAATCGCGGTTTAACGCCAGGGTAGTGGGAAGAGATGCGTGTGCGCAGAAAGACACGGGACGATGGGCAGGAAAAGGTTTCCCAGCCTCTGCGGGCGCTGGAGTCACAGAACAAATGCTCCCCTGCGCGGATCTGGAGTTCAATACACAGGAGAAGGAAGTGGGGGTGGCTGAAAACCATCTCCCGGCGGCGCTCCCAAGCTCCCCAGTGGTACCCGCAAGGAGACGGCAGAAGAGGAAGGCCTGGGACAAGGGGGAGAAGATCTACTGGGAGGGAAGGACAACACCTGGGGTCAGGTGGAGGTTTTGACCCTGGACAGAGTGAAGCGGAGATGCCCTGTGCTCCGCCCGGAGTACAAGGGCTTAAGTCAAGTCGAGTCTCCCCTTACCTTACATCCGCGGAGCATGAACCGCCCGGGACCAAGCAGCTTCTCAGAGGAGCCTTGGGAGGCGGGCGCTCAGGCTGCCCCAGTTCCTGCTCTCTGCGGGGGTTACCGCTCCTCTGGCAGCCCGCTGCGGGGATCTGCCTGCCCGGGAGTCCGGGGCGCGTCCGTCGGCACCGCTAGTTCATCGTTACCATTTTTAAACGCACCCGCCGTCCGGGGCGCATCAGCTCCCCAGACGCCCCTTCCCCTGCCCCGCGGGCCTCGCCCTGCGCAGACACCCGGGGCGCAGAACAGAAGCCAGAGCTGCAGCCTCGGTCCTGCTGCCTGGCTAGGGTGGGACCGTACCAGGCAAACTGCTCCGCCACGTGCTCCTTGGGGGTGTGATCGAGCGAGAGACCTGAGAGGTGCCAAGGCCACAGATCCCCTCTCGCTCCGGGGGGCACAGGCAGTGGGCGCTTTATTCTCTCTCTGCTGACCTGGAGCAACCGGTGTCCTGGTTATACTAATGAACCATCGGGTCCCTGGGGGCCGCAAACACCCCGAAGCGGTGGCCCGAGCGGGTTGGGCAAAGACATTGAGGTTCAAGGCGAGGCCGGGGCGCAGAAGGCCAGGGGACCGCTCTGACCCGCAGTGTGTCCCGCGCTCTGTGATCCGCAGTCCTGGAGCTCCTGGCCCCCGAGGCGGGCCGGGTGTTTAACCCACCCACAGGTACAGCCCGGTCCCGCCGGGGTTTGGTGCACCCAGCCATGCTCCCGCCCCGGCTCAGCGGAAAGCTGGCGGCCAGGAAGGCTTCGCCGGGGAGGGCATGGAGAGAAAGGTGCCACGCAAGGCGGGCGGTGAGCCCCCTCCGCCTGCACCTGAACAGGAGCTGCCGCCGCTGCGGCTCCTTTCGGGCGCCGGCTGCGCTGCCGGGGGGCAAACCCAGCTGCACCGTGCAAGTGTCCGGGCCCGCGGAAGGAAAGGGCGAAGCCTCCACCGCACGAGGGGGCGAGGCCGCCTTCCTCTCGTGCCCGGGCAGCTCCCTGCGCGGCTTGCTCCGAGCACCCGGGCGCCTTGCAGCAGCGGCGCGGGAAAGTGGCGCCTTCGCCCTGGCCGGCGTTTGGCCAGGTCACGCACCCGGCCGGCGCGGGGCTCAGGGAGTGTCCTGACCCGGGGGCAGAGATCTTCCCGCTTCTCCCCCACGCTCGGAAGCACCGGCGCGCTCCTGCACACACACCCCCAGCCGATGCTGGAGCTTCCTGTCGCCCCCTCACACGCGCGTGCACACACGCACTCTCTCTCTCACACACGCACACACGCGCTCGCGAAGGCGTTGGACACCCGAGGCGCAATGGCGCAAGGAGCCTCCTTAGAAAGGGCCGAAAGTTTCCATTGGAGCTAAAATGTGCGTGTGATTTGCGCTAACGCAATCCGCTTCGGCGGACAAGTTAACCCAGCCAGACAATTACACGAGCGCCTTTCACACACGGGTGCTCATATAGATCATCTCCTCATGCTGGGCACCACAGGAGTTTGCAGGTGGAGTTTCCAGATGTCTGTGTATCCATCCACCCACCCCCATAACCTGTCTGTCTGTCCATCTACCTACCTACCTGTCTATCCCGTGTGTGTCTGTCTATCTAACCCATATACCCCGTGTCTTGTCTGTCTGTCTGTCTATTTATCTAACCCCACATACTCCGTGTGTCCGTCTATCTAATCCCATACACCCCGTGTGTATCTATCTACCTATCTATCCCGTGTGTGTGTGTCTGTCTATCTAACCGATATACCCCGTGTCTTGTCTGTCTGTCTATTTATCTAACCCCACATACTCCGTGTGTCCGTCTATCTAATCCCATACACCCCATGTGTATCTATCTATCTAATGACTACACAAACGTGATATACAGAAAAGGCAAGCGTGTCTATACACCACAGCTAGTTACTTACGCACATATACAATAGCTGTCTATAGACACCCCTGACCTGGAGTAGCGGTGTATATGACATTATGTAGCTGTACAGCTGTCTGCGCAGACCGCTAGCTCAGGTTACTAGACGCTTGTCTATTTAAAATGCACTCACACAACTTTTGCAACTACAGGCGCTGGCGTTTTCCCATCCAAAGGAGCTAGATTGACAAAGAGCCGCAATTAGCCAATTACATAACCCCCTTTTTTTATAACACGCGCTTGGCTGCAATCCTCTCTACCTCGGGTCCCACGCAAATGTTGGCAGGTGACTCTTGGAGCTTCGTAATGGGTTTCACGGAGGCGAACACCTCCGACCCAGGGCATGGTGCACGCAGCAGACCGTGCAATATTCCGTGCACACGGGCATGGAAAAGGTGCATAGAAAAGGGGTGTGTGTGACGTGTTTTGTTTCTGTCTACACACATAGATTTGCCTCCGCACACCCTGCGTGGCTGTCTCCACAGGGAGCTCGCTCAGCGTTCACGAGACCGTATATTCCCCCGGCGCACGCGCGCTTCCTGGGGTCTCTGTGCGTTTCCTTTTGGCCTGGCTCCCCAACTAACGCCCGCCGCGGCGGACGTAGAAAACGCCCCCCCCCACCCCGGCCCCCCAAGCAGGACGGCTTTGTGCTCGGCTCCGGCACCGCTCGGCCTGTCAGTTGCCTAAACGCGTAATCAACCGCCCCAGCCCATTGGCTGAACTGAGAGAGCTGCTGCGCTCTGCCAGCCAATCGGGGTCCAGGAGCCGGCACCTCCAGAGCGGATGCTGCCTCTGGCTAGCTGGGTCGCTCTGCGCGCACGAAGCGGAGGCGGGTGGCCAATGACCGGCTTTGTTCCCCCGCCAGCCCCTGCTCGCTGGAAAGAGGGAGCTGGTTTGTACCTCTCCTCATTTGGGAGCTGCACAAATACAGGTCAATGCATGAAGAATGAATCACTTCCAGGCTGAAGCGAGCCTGGTGTCGTCCCAGAGAGCCTCGGGGCCTCCTGCCGGTCCAATAAAGAGGTCTCGATCCTGAGCCATGGTGGACGTGATGGGCAGTGTGTCGAACTCTGTAAGGACGAGGCGAGGGGTATTTGTGTGTCTGGGAGTGTGTTTTTGTAGGTGTGTGTTTCTGGGGTTGGGGGGTGTGTGTTTGGTGGTTGTGTGAGAGTGCCTGTGTATGTGTGTTTCTGGGTTGAGAGTGGCTGCGTGGTGTCTTGTGAACGTGGGAGAGTTATTGTAGGTGTGTGTTTCTGGGTTCTGAGTGTGCCTGTGTGGGGTTTTGTGGATGTGTTTAAGAGAGTGTTTTTGAGGTGTGTGTTTAGTGTGTGTTTGGTCTTTTGTGGAGGAGTGTGAGAGGCTGTCCCTGTAGATGTGTGTTTCTGGATTGTGTGCGTCTTTGTATGGTGTTTTGTGTATGCGTGTGAGAGTGTTTTCTGTGTGTTTCTGGATTTCATATGTGTCTTCAGCTGCGTGTGGGTGGGTGTGTTTGATGGACTGTGGACAGGAGCTGATGAGCTGTGGTGTGTCGGTGTTTTGTGCGTGTGCCTTTGTGCGTTCAGTTGTTACAGACTCTCCCATGAATTAGTTTTGTCTCGGAAATATTTGCCATGGCGTCTCCAGGGTAAGCCACGACCCACGTCTTTCACTCCTGTTTACTACACGCGGGAGGAGGAGCCTATGTCAGGCTTCCATCTGCCGTACAGTGTCGCGGCTTGACGCTGCTTTGAGAGAAGCTACAGACCCCGTGGAAACAGGCGCGAGGGCTGGAATCCTGATCCTCTGAAGGTTTTTTCCCCACTCACTTAACTGCTCTACCTGTAGAGGTGTGTGTGTATAACAGAGCGATCCGGTTCACTCGGGGATCACCAGACCACGCGCCTTTCCCCGTCTGTCCCTTGCATCTTACATTATTCTAGGCTGTAAAACTCAGTTTTAAAGAAACCTGTTATTTGCTCCCATATCACACCGGTTCCCATTCTGTAGGAGGAAAAAAATACGTTCTGCGTACGGCCTTCGTCGCGTGTGTGTTTATTTGATTGAAAAATCTTTGTATGCTCACACACCACCCCCTCTGCTCGCCCCCTCCTTCCCAACTCTACAGTGGATAGAACAGAACCCACTTGGTAAATACAGGGGTTCTTAACCACGTTCTGTTTGGGCCTCCATCTCTCGGTCCTTACACAGGCCAAATTCCGTGGGAGTTTTTTCCCTGCAGCAGGATTTCAGGATGGGCCCATAACATTTCCAGTCAGTAGGGAAACTGTGCGGGAAAGGTTACCCCCGCAGGCTGCCGGCGAGAGAAAGAAATCCGCCTTTAAGAAGATCACAATTATTCTAAATAGGCAGCAAAGTGAACAGGAAATTAAGCTCAAAAGGGGGAAAAATGGAGCTGTTGTAGCGCGCTCCGGCGCCCGGACAGCGTGGTCCTGAGCAAGGCGTGAGCGCGCGCCGGGAGCACACACACGCCTTGGCTACACACTGCCTGAAGCCCCGAGCCTGCAAACCTGTACGCACGTGCTTACGCGCCCTCCTGGGCACGCACTCCTGGAGTTACGCCCGGGCCTAGAGTGTCCCAACGTGGCCCGGCGCGCCAATCCCTGGCTGCCATCAGGACCCGTGCGCAGGGGAGCCAGTTGCTTTTTACTCTCGTGTCTTGCTTCCTTTGAAGAGAATTTAAAAAAGTTCCCCCTCGGGGTGCAATGAAAAAAATGGGCCGAGGACTCAGGAAAGGCGGGCGCGGCTGGAAGCAAAGCGCACTTTATTGGAAACACGTTCCGCTGTGAGGGGCTATTCACTCCTGCGGGGGCCCGCTGGAATGGGCACCGGATGCTTTGCCGGAGCCGCCAGCTAGGAAAATACACAGAGCAAGGTCCACGGGCGAATCAAAGAGTTGCTTTGTGCGCGCGCACACTGCGCGCACAGTCAGCGGTAGGTGCGCGGCTCCACGTGCGTCTTTGTCGGGGAATCGGCTCCGCTGCACACCTTGGCGCGTGCATCTGGAGAGAACCGCCGCTAGATCGAGCAGTCAGGAGCCGGCACTCCGATCAACCCACCGACCGAAAGCTGCTCGGCGCCCTGGGGTGCGAGTGAAACCACTGCCCTGCGAATGGAAACGCGCCAAAGCAGCCCAAGGGACGAGCAGCGCCGCGCTCGGCTCCCCCGCCTGGCGGGCTGTTTGCCTCTAGAGATCGCGGGGTTGTTACTAGTCCTGATCAGCTCCCCCAGGATCTAAGGGCACGTCAATAATCACCCGCCTGGGTGCGGGGAAGAAATTCGCTGTGAGCATTGAGATAGGCGGGTTTCCTATTTGTCTGTGTTGTGTGTGTGTCTTAATACATGTATCTACCTCGACGCATGTGTACATATTTATATGCGATGTACCAATATGTGTAATATATTTATCTACCTACCTGCACACAGGATATATATAATGCACGTGCACGTGGGTAGGTGCATTATTAAAACATCTATGGAAACACCTATCGGTCTATCTCCACGTGCCCATCCATATCCTCATATTATCTATCTAGGTCAGCCTGTCTCTTCTGTGCTATCTATCCCTATATTCTCTAACACTGTCAATATCAGCCTATCTATTTATCCTATACTCTATATCCACCCATCCCTATACACTCTATCTGTCCATCCCTATGTTCTCTATCCCTCTACCCTCTCTCTCTCTCTCTATCCATCCATCCCTATGCAGCCTTCAACTCCCTGCAGGGGAGTTGTGAAGAGGATGGAAAGAGGCTGTTCTCGGTGGTGGCAGACGGCAGACCAAGGAGCAATGGGCTGAAGTTACAGGAGAGGAGTAGGTTGGATATGAGGAAAAGCTGCTTCCCCAGGAGGGAGGTGAATCACTGGACTGCGTTGCCAAGAGAGGTGGTGGAATTTCCACCCCTAGAGGTTGTTAAGTCCCGGCTTGACAAGGTCCTGGCTGGGATGATTTAGTTGGGGTTGGTCCACCTTGAAGCAGGGGGCTGGAGTCGACGACCTCCTGAGGTCCCTTCCAGCCCTAGGATTTTGTGCACTTTTATCGCCACACACTCCATCTCCCCAGCAACAGGGAGGGAGCCGGGCTAGTCTATCTACTATCGAAACAAAACAGCACTCCGGCAGCGCTTTAAAGACTAACACGCTCATTTATTCGGCGGGGAGCTTCCGTGGAGAAGTGGGTCTGTCCCAGGAAAGTTCACTCTCCACCTCACACGTGAGTGTGTTCGTCTTTCAAGCGCTACTGGCCCGCTGTTTCCCATCTGCCCAGCTCTGCTCCTAAGCCCACGCGCCCTGCGCCCGGCGCACGTACCTGCTGGCTGACCAACAGCGCAGCGCCGTATTCCTGCACCGGAATCTTCAGCAGCTCTTTCCAAACGCGCCTGGGACGGCTTGTGTCCGGCGGCTCCCCCGGGGGCGCCCTTCCCTCCCTCTTCGCGGTCACCCACTCCGAAGCGGACCCGGTTAGACGTGGGGCGTTGGCGACGGTTCTCCGCCAGCCGGGGAAGGACAGCCAGCTCCGGGAGGGCCAGGGGAGCTGGTCGGCAACGGAACCGCGACAGCCGAGCAGCCTGCGGGGGCCGAAAGACTCCGCCTGGCGCCCGTGGGGTTCTGCCGCGGGGCGGTGCTGCGACCGGGGGATTTCTCCTCCGAGTCCCGGGGGACCAGCCTTTGGGCGCCGCTCGCGGGGCGCACGAATCCCCCCCAGCCGCGGGCGCGGGCGCGGGCGGGGCCGGGCGGGCTTGACTTGCCTCGCCAGGGAGGGGCTGTGAATTGCCCCGTACGGCGGCCGGGGCACTAACGGAGGCGAAATGTGCGTCCAAATGTCACCCCCGCCCAGCCCCGCCGTACGCCCAGGGGGTAACGGCCCTGAGCGTAACCCGCGGGGGGCCCTCTTCAAACAGGCGGCTCAAAGCCTCGTAGCAAGGAGCTGAGCTGGGTTAACAGCTGCACCCAGAGGTCCCAGGTCAGGGTTTCTCCTCGGGCCCCAGGCTGGCTTGTCCGTCGTTCCCGGACACCAGGGTCGAGGGAGCGGGCGGACTTAGGGCCACCTGAATGTGCGGGGGGCACGGGGGGGTCGCTTCGGATCAAACCGCGTCTTGCTACAAACCGGGTCACACGTCTGGATGCCCCGGGCGGCGCCTTCGGCCACCCAGGGGGCGCGATACTTCCCCCCAGCTCTGCGCCTCTGGCCGCCAGGCATGGAGGGGTTGCACGCCCGGCTGCCGCATGGGGATGACACCCCCGCCCCGTCCCAAGCAGCCCCAGGGAGGGTTAGCAAAGGAGCCCTTCCCCGGCGGTTGAGATCTCCCCGGGAAAGGCATCGAGCGGTCTGCCTGCGACCCCCCGGGGCCCGATCAGTCCCAGCTCCGCTTGCTGCGGACTGCCCCTTCCCCCGCCTGAGCCGCGATTCGCAGCGGGTGGTACCAGCTCCCCCCGGGTTAGCAGAAGTCCCAGCCCCGAACCGCCCTCGTGGGCAAAGCGAGCCCAGGGCGGCGGCGGCGGCGGCTTGCAGGCTGCACAAAGGCCGGGCAGACTGCGGCACCGCGAGGGCTCGCGCCCTCATGGAATGGCTCCGGGGCGGCGAGACGGCTGGAAGCCGGGGCTCAGGCGGGGCAGGGGGTGGCCGGCCCCGGGCAGCACCAGCGGGGCCCCCCTCGGCTTCGCCGGGGGTGATTTATTCTGAGCCAGAGGCGCGAGGCTGCTGCTGGGCTGTGACTGCGCCAATGACCGTCACACCCTCTGCGAGCCTGCGGCTGGGGGGGTGGGGGGGTTTGCCCCAGGGTTGCGCCCGAATAAATCCGCCTCCGAGGTGCCGTGGGGCTGTTCCGCTTCTGCTTCTTCCTCCTCCCCCAGCTGCAAAGGAACGGGACCAGCTCTCCCTCCGGGCCCTTATCGGAGCTCCACGTGCAGGCTGCAACCCCGGGGTTTGCGCGCCCCCAGCGCTGTCGCTCGGGCGCACGTGGAGAGCCGGTCTGCAAGTTCAAGCCCGCAGGGAGAGATTCCTGTCGCCTAAGTTATAGGGCGTCCAGCAAGACCTTCCCAGGACGCTTCTGCCGGCAGCACGTGTATCGCTAGCGCCCACCCTAAACCGAGAGGGGCGGCCCGGTTGGTCTGTAGCTTCACAAATAACGCCCAGTCCTGTAGCAGTGCAGACTAGGCCCTGAACTTCCCTGGGTCAGACCCACTTCCTCAGGTGGCTTGAGTGATCCCTCCCCGTCGCCCATTCCCAGCCTCTGACAAACCCGGGCCAGGGACACCTCCCTGCCCAGCCTGGCTAACAGCCACTGACGGACCTGTGCTCCAAGCATTTATCCAGCTCTTTTTTTCAACCCTGTTAAAGCCCGGCTCTTCCCAGCACCCTGCGGCGAGGAGTTCCACAGGTTTACCGTGAGGCGCTGGAAGAAAAACTTCCTTTTGTTTGTTGGTTTTAAACCCTCTGTCCCTCAGTTGCGCCTGGTGACCCCCAGTTCTTGTGTTAAGGGAACAAGCACATCGCTTTTCTTTATTCGCTTTCTGCACACCTGTCAGGACTTTCTAGGCCTCTATCCTCCCCCTCCCCCTTGGTCTCCTCCTTGCCAAGCTGAAAAGCCCCCGTCTTTTTAATTTCTCTTCTTCTGGCACCTGTTCCGAACCACTCGTTATTTCTGGTGCTTTTTTCTGGACCTTTTCCAATGCCAGGGTGTCTTTTTTGAGATGAGGCGACCACGTCTCTGCGCAGTGTTCAAGCTGTGGTGTATCATGGCCTTATATAGAGGCCATATGTTCTCTGTCTCTACAGGTAATGATTCCTATTGCCGTTGTAATCCATAAGACAGCTGAGCTCCCTGCGAGGAATCCGCCCTGTAGAACACATCCCCTGTCTCTGGGTCTCTCTCACTTCGCTTTAACCAGGCGGACACAGACGGGGTGACTTTTGAAATGTGGGGAGGGAGGTGGCACAATGAAACTCGCCCCTTTGCAACGTTTCAGGGAGGAGAATTGCTTTAATGAAGGCGAATCCCGGGCACCTGCACCCCTAGCAGGCCAGGAGCCCCCATTTGAAAGCGCCAGGGAAATGTCCCCCTACGCTTCATTGGTAAATCCCAGTCTCCCAGCTGCAGAAGGAAACTGGGTTCTCAGAGCCCCAGCCCAGGAACCAGCCAGGTGGGGAAATAGCTCCTCCTCCTGAGCTGCACCTTCCCCACCTGCCCCTCCACCGCCCCCTGCTCCCGCCGGGCTTTGGGGCCTGCCCGGCCCCTGGGTCTTCAGAGAGCGGTTCCCTCTCGCCTCTCCCGGGTCTCTCCGGCTCGGCTCTGCCCCCAGCGGCCACCGGTAGCTTTGCTACCGCTTGACTCTGCGGCTGCAAAACTCTTTTCCAGCTCGGTCTCTGTGGCGCAATCGGTTAGCGCGTTCGGCTGTTAACCGAAAGGTTGGTGGTTCGAGCCCACCCAGGGACGACGCACTGAGCTCTTTTACAGCCACCGCTTGCAAATTGGAGATGATTTATATTTGCAAGGGCAGGTTGCAAACCACATTCTCCCGGCAATCCCAGCCACAGCCGAGCAAAGCGCAGGAAAGGCTGAGGTGACGGCTGGACAGAAGTGGCCCGGAATTAGGGTCTCTTGCTTAATGGGGCTGGGGGCAGAAGGGACCAGGTACTCGGGCCTGGATTTTCACAAGCATTGAGGCTCAGGTCTATGGAAATCAGTGGGAGGCAGGGGCTGAACCGCTATAGACCCGGCCCCAACAGTTGTGATGAGGAAGATGGATGAGTACAGCTGTCAGAGCTGGGGTGGGAAACCTCTGTTCCCTGGCTTGGCGGGACTGCAGAGGGTTTCTTTTTAGCTGCCGCCAGGAAAGGAGGGGAGTTCTGAGCAGCTGTTAGCTGCAGGTGGCTGTGTTCAGTGCAAACACCGCCTCCTGTGCCAAAGGGCGGGGCGCCCGAAGTGGGCGGGGGGTGAAATTTCATAAGGGGGGGGGGCACAGCGTAATCAGCTGCGGGGTCTCAGGTTCATCCAGCTCATTGACATTGCTGAAAGCCGCTACTGTTTTTAGGGCTGTGGATTCACACTGATAAACCCATTCATGACGGTTTTACCTTCTCCAGGCTCATTTTCTTACAGGTATCTGCTCCCTTCTGCCCCCGCCCCATATGAACACAAGCATTTCTGTCAGCTTGGATTACATTAAACCGGTGGGGAGGGGGGCTGCTAATTGCAGAGATAAAAAGTAGCCCAACCAAAGAAGTTTGCTCACCTTAGGACATCACTGCGTCGGCTGGGGGCATTCTCCTTTAGGGAGAAGGGAAGAAAAAGCTGTCACAAACTTGAGCCTTGCTGTTTGGTTGCTTTTACGACATTCAACCGCCTGGTTTATGTGATCAAGCCCCCTAAGAAACTCTAGTGTGTGTGTGTCCCTCGCTCAAAAATCAGACTGCAGTTTTTCAGGGCATCCCCTGGTAAAAGGGCAGGCTGCACTAGGAGACAGAGGTCAAAGCCAAGATATTTGAACTCTTCACTTTATAACTCTGCATGGATACCTAATCGGTATCTGCACCCCAAAACACTCAACTAATCAGAGAAGAGATCTTGGAGTCATTATGGTTAGTTCTCTGAAAACATCCACGCCCTGTGCAGCAGAAGGCAAAAAAGCAAATGGCATGTTAGGAGTCTTTTAAAAAGGGATGGAGACCAAGACAGAATATTCTATTGCCCTTATACAAAACCATGGTAGGTCCCCATTTTGAGTACTGTGTACATGTGCAGTCACCCCACCTCAAAAAAGATTGATTGGCATTAGAAAGGGTCAGAAAACAGCAACTAAAAGGATTGGAACGAGTCCCTATGAAGAGAGATTAAAGAGACTAGGACTTTTCAGCTTAGAAAAGAGGAGACAAAGGGGGGATATGATATAGAGGTATACAAAATTATGAGTGGTGTGGAGAAAGTGAACAAGGAAAAAATATTTACTTGTTCCCATAATATAAGAACTAGGGGACACCAGGGCTGTGTTCTACACTTGCATTCCTCTTTTGAAGAAGGCATGCAAATGAGGGGAATTGAAAATGTAATTGGGGTGCATATTTACATATCAGGCACCTCATTTGCATATTATTCCTTCAAAAGAGCTCCTGTTGAATGAAGAATATGCAAATGAGATATCAGATATGTAAATCTGCATCTTATTTGCATTTTCAATTTCCCTTATTTGCATGCCTCTTTCAAAAGAGGAATGCAAGTGTAGACACAGCCCGAATGAAATTAGAGGGCAGAAGATTTAAAAAAAAAAATAAAAGGAAATATATAGAGCAAGATTAGTCTATTACCGAAGGGCCTGAAATTCAGCTGTGTCCTTCCAGGGTAAATTTCTGATGGTTAGTCATAAGGAAGAGCTAAAGCTATTAAAAGTCTAATACCAATACTTTAAAGTAAGGTAGCATAATTAATTCCATTGTAGGAATTAATTAGTGAAATTGTGTAATATCCGATAGGTCAGATTCCATTATCACAATGGTCCCTGCTTCAAAAGCTTTGAAATACAGTTTACAAAGCAGAGAAAAGCAGCTCCTTAGCAAAGGGATCCAAATTTCTGTTTATTTCTTCAGTTTAGAGCATGGAATATTTTCCTATCAAGAGGCCCAGCAATATGCAAAAGGGAGGGACAATGGGAACTGCTCAAAATCTGGCTTTGCAAAGTATTTCCATGTAGAGGCTTCTGCCTTTGATGCTTTCCCTCTTCTCAGTGAACTGCTTTAGAGCCTGAACTTTCCTCCCAGATGCACTGGGGCCTTTAAGATGACATTCTGGCAGCCCCGCTTTAAAGTGGGAAACACTTTAAATACCCACTTTAAGAGAAAATTGAAAAAAAAAAAAGAAATAGGAAGGCCTGTCCCTTTAAGAGTGTTGTCCCCTTCAGCAGGGTGAACATAAAAAGGCCTGAAGTTTTCATTTAAACCAAGCTGCCTAATCTGTTGTGCATTTTGAGGTAGTTTTATACACATGGATTCTTTTCCATTTGGCACGACATCACTCCTCTATATTAAACATTTAATCCTGTCTCCTACAGAGCATTGGAGAGCTGGGGGTGGAGAGAGGACAACGAAACCCAATATCCTTCCATGAAGCAAATGTCTCTTTAAGTTATGCATGAAAAGAAATCCAGCAGCATCAGTTATAAGGACTTTTAAAAATCCTTCTAGTGGTCTGTGGCTCATTGTTTTTCAATGCATATTATTTTGTCTTCATTCCCAAGGAGGGCTTTTTATTAAGACAACTCTTTTCCCATGGAAGAGGCCTGCAGACTTGCACATGGAAGGGGATTTTTAACCCTTGAAAAGCAAAGGTTGTACCATAAGCAAGACACAATAAGTCATTCTTCCACTCTGCTCTGCTCTGATTAGGCCTCATTTGGAGTACTGTGTCCAGTTCTGGGCACCACATTTCAAGAAAGGCATGGAGAAATTGGAGAAGGTCCAGAGAAAAGCAACAAGAATGATGAACGGTCTAGAGAACATGAGCTCTGCGAGAAAACTGAAAGAACGGGGCTGGTTTAGTTTAGAAAAGAGATGCCTGAGAGGGGACATGACAGCAGTTTTCAAGTACCTAAAAGAAGGCTACAAGGAGGAGGGAGAAAAATTGTTCTCCTTGGCCTCTGAGGACAGGACAAAAAGCAATGGGTTTAAACTGCAGCAAGAGAGATTTAGCCTGGACATTCAGAAAAACTTCCTAACTGTCAGGGTGGTTAAGCACCGGAATAAATTGCCTGGGGAGGTTGTGGAATTTCCATCACTGGAGATATTTAAGAGGAGGTTAGACAGAGATCTGTCAGGGATGCTCTAAAGGGTGCTTGGTCCTGCTGTGAAGCAGAGGACTGGACTCAATCACCTCTCCACGTCCCTTCCAGTTCTAGTGTTCTATGGTTCTAAGGGTCCTGATCCTGCACACAAGTATCACTTGCTCAATTGCAGGAGTGTGGAAAGCATAATGTGGAGTGTTTGCAGGGGGAAGGCCTAAGGGTCTATTGGAATAACCAGTTCTATTTATTAGATCACAAGCTTTTGTGGGTGAGACCCACTTCATCAGATTCACTTCATGAAAGCTCAAAACCTAATAAATAAAATGGTTAGTCTTTAAGGTGCTACAGGACTGCTTGGAGTTTTCTGCTCTCCCTGGCCTAGGGGCTCCTGGGATAATCCCCAGCCCCTAGAGAGCCTCTGAGATAGAGGCCTGGTTGGCTCTTGAAACAAAGGACTTTAACTGGAACAAAGTTTAGCTAAGTTGCCCCTTTGTCTTCCCTGTTTCTGCCCCCCCCTCATTGTCCCAGCCTTCTGGCTTTCCCTGTTGGCCCCTACAGCTGCTTACCCGGCCTTTCCTTTCTCAGGCAAAACTCACCTGGGGAAGGGCAGGCTGCAGGATCGGGGCCTGCTGCTGGCTATGTTGCCGCCCTTCCTCCTTCACTGCCCCCTGCCCCCTCCCCTGCACCCAGCGCAGATCAGCCCCTCCCATAAACATGCATATGGACCGAGGGGCCTCTCACGTGGGCCCAATCCGGAACCATGTACTGCTGCCAAGGAGAGTTTGGTTCAGGTTCTGGGCTGGTTTAGACCCGTTTCCTCCCTGCGGGGGCCTGAGTCAGCCCTGTTCTCTATGTACACAGGGCTGGGTTAGCATCAGAGGTTTAAACCATCAGCTGTTTCTCCTGCAGAGGGCTGTGCTCGTTTCCTGATATCCATCCCGCTGTGACCGTGGCCTGCCCTCTCTTCCCCCACGCCCATCACTTCTCCTGGCTACCTGTGCGCATTCATGCCTAAGGGCTTCGTCTAGAACTCACTGAAATCACGGGGGACTTCCAGGGCTGAGGATCGGGCCCACACATGAGCTGTCCATGGCCTCGTTTACCTGGCAGGCTCCCCAAGGTTCCGTGTTGCTCTGGCAGGGACTCTTGGCTTTCGCTGGACATTGGTTATTTCCCAACCTTTTCATCCATCCATCCCCATACACCTGTGTGTCTAGCTACCTGGCTAGCTCCATAAACTATTTTCTTTCTTCCCCATTCATATCTCTCTCTCCCCAGACACCCTCGTACCTCTCTCTCTCTCTCTCTATTCCCATACACCCCTCGTACCTGGCTGTCTGTCGCTGTCCCTTTGTAACTCAAAACATCGCCCCTCGCACAGACCCTACCCGGTACTCCCGCTTTCAGGCGCAGATTCTTTTTACCCCGCTTCTCTGTCTTGTTTGCTTCGCTCCTGGAAATGCACCTTCCCCGCCCCCTGCCACTTCCGTCCGAACTTCCTGGGGGCTTCGAGAGCGAACTCCCCTTCCGCTGCTGCATTGTGGAAGGAAAACAAACCAACCAACCCACCCGCATTGTTTTGGGTCGTTTGATCCAATGTCCCCTCCCCCCACTGGGCCAGGGGAGGGCTGAGCTCCGCGGATAAAATCCTGTGCTGCACATCGGACTTCCGCCCGCTCCGCCCCCCGGGCACGCGGAACTCCGGGCCCACGCGGGGCGGCCGCTTTTCCGCTCCGGTGACCATTAGAATCTGCCGCGCGGGTCCAGCGGTTCTTCTCAATGGGCCGCGTTCGAAGCGCGCCCGGCTCCCACCATTCACAAACGCCCCGGCGCGGACCTCACCGATGTCTCCCGGCTGTGCGCCTGCGCGCGGTTCGCTGCAAAAAAAGGAGGGGGGCACTAAAACCCTCGAACCTGCGCGCCAGCCCTGTCTGGTGCCCGGGTTCGCCTCCCGCCGACTTCGCCTCTTGCAGTCGGGGCTACTTACCAACCCCGTTAGCTGGGGCACCCCGAGACTGACAGCCCGAGCGAGCCAAAAGTAAAATCAGTGGCTTTCCCTACCTGCTTGGCTCGGCCCGGCCCGGCCCGGCCCCTCCTTAAAGCCCTCCCTGGACCGCGTGTCCATCGCCGGTCCCAGCCAAAAATTCTCCCCCGGCCGCAACAGCCGCCGGGTTTTTAAACTAGGCGCTTAGCTCTGTAAACACTTAGGGGCTGACCACACAGTTGCCAAGTTCAAGTTGAACCCCTTACTCAAGGCGTGAACAATGGTCTTGCTTTGGAACCGGGTGATCAGTTTCATCTAATCATCCGAGGAACACAACAGATCAGCAAGAGAAGGCTGGTCAGCTGGTCCTGAACCCAGTCGGGAAACTTCACCCCAGTGCCTGTTTCACCGTCGACATCAAATGATTGTTTACATTTAAACGGCAACATCAAAGGTCAATTAAAGCACGTTCACTGCATAAAAGCAGTCCAGGAGCACTTTAAAGACTAACAAAATAATTTGTCTGATTTGAAGAAGTGGGTCTGTCCCACCAAAGCTCACCACCTAATAAATTAGTGTGTTAGTCTTTAAAGTGCTACTGGACTGCTTTTTTGTTTTGATAATATGTAGACTAGCACGGCTCCCTCTCTGGTACTATTCACTGCATAAATATTGGCGAGGAATACGCTGTTATGCTAACTTCACAAGTTATGTGTGTGTGTGTGTGTGTGAGAGAGGAGGGAGCAGGCCATCAAGAGTAATTAGGATTACCATATTTGACGTTCCAAAGAAGCAAAGGAGTGTAGCTGTATAAGCACCTACCCACTCACATTGTATTAATGCACTGTATGTACTATAACAACACATTAGCACAGCCCTGATTTGGGAAATACTGACATAAACACACTCCTTTTCGGGGTGTCCTCTTTTTTATGTGGTAACCCCATTTCCCTCCGATTTTATCAACTAGTTGAACAAAACGGATTTCTCCTCCTGATGCCTTAGCTGGAGTGTCCCTCAAAGTAGTAGGCATCCTTCAGTCTGCATAGACTATGGATCGCGCCCTTTATAGTTTCAAGTGAGGGCTTCATTTACAGCGTCTACTGTGACTATGAAGACCCACACGAGAGTGACAGTCCTTGCTGCATCTCTTGCAGATGTGGTGGGTGTCTGGCAAGTCCTTATTGTGCTTTCTGTGCGCTCGCTTCTCCTCTGCTAGCTGTCTGATCCTCATCTCGCCCTTCTGAAGGCCCTTGTGTAACCCCTGCCTCCATCTGCTGCGGTCGTCTGCTAGTTCTTCCCAGTTGTCCAGCTCGATGTCTACCTCTCTGAGGCCTCTCTTGCAGACATCTTTGTAGCGCAACTGGGGGCGTCCAGGAGGTCTTTTGCCAGAGGCTAGCTCACCATACAGGATGTCTTTTGGAATCCTTCCATCATTCATCCTGTGGACGTGGCCAAGCCAGCGGAGCCGCCGCTGCCTGAGGAGGGTGTGCATGGTTGGGATTCCAGCTTGCTCGAGGACGGCGGTGTTGGTCACTCTGTCCTTCCATGATATTCCAAGGATGTGCCTGAGGCAGCGCAAGTGAAAGACGCTCAGCCTCTTTTCCTGGCGGGCATACAGGGTCCAAGTCTCGCTGCCATAAAGGAGGGTGCTGAGGATGCAGGCTCTGTAGACTTGCATTTTGGTGTGAGTGTACAGCTTGTTGTTATTCCACACTCTCTTGCTGAGTCTGGACAGAGTTGTGGCTGCTTTTCCGATCCTCCTATTTAGCTCAGTGTCCAATGACAGGGTGTCAGTGATGGTGGACCCAAGGTAAACGAACTCATGGACGACCTCTAACATATAGTTGTCAATGCTGATTGATGGGGATTCAGCAACGTCCTGACCAAGTACGTTTGTCTTCTTTAGGCTGATGGTAAGCCCAAAGTCCTTGCATGCTTTGGAGAACTGATCCAGCAGTTTTTGAAGCTGGTCTTCTGTGTGAGACACTACAGTAGCATCGTCTGCAAACAGCATGTCTCTGATGAGGACTTCCCGCACCTTAGACTTAGCTTTCAGCCTTGCAAGATTAAACAGTTTCCCATCAGATCTTGTGTGCAGCAAGATGCCCTCTGTTGAAGATCCAAAGGCATGCTTCAGGAGGACTGCGAAGAAGATCCCAAACAATGTCGGAGCAAGCACGCATCCTTGTTTGACGCTGCTCCTGATTCTAAAAGCATCCAATAAAGCGCCGTCATATTGGATGGTTCCTCTCATGTCTTCATGGAATGACTGGATTATCTTGAGTAACCGTGGAGGACAGCCTATCTCGTGGAGCAGTTTGAACAGACCATCCCTGCTGACCAAGTCAAAGGCCTTGGTCAGGTCAATGAAGGCTATGTAGAGTGGCTTCCTCTGCTCCCTGCACTTCTCCTGCAGCTGCCTTAGAGAGAAGACCATGTCAACGGTAGACCTCTCTGCACAGAATCTGCACTGCGATTCGGGGTACACCCTCTCAGCAATCTTCTGGAGTCTGCCAAGGATGACGCGAGCGAACGGTTTACCAGTGACGCTTAGGAGGGAGATTCCACGGTAGTTGTTGCAGTCGCTTCTGTCTCCTTTGTTCTTATACAATGTTCCAATGTTAGCTTCGTGCATATCCTGTGGAACCTCACCCTCTTTCCAGCACAGTCACAGTAGCTCATGTAGAGGTTCCAGGAGTGTGTCCGCGGCACACTTGATTACCTCTGGTGGTAAACCATCTCTGAGTATACCATCTCTGTGTCCCTCAAAATATTGACCCAAAAGGTCAGAGCTGGACAAACAAGAGGCTCCATAACCAGAAAGATTAAAAATCTTATATGGGACAGCTGGGTAATGCTCCTAGATCTGATAGATAGATCAGCCTAGCTGTGTAAAGGGAAGTCAGATTCGCCTCATGGTTGTAGTTTGGGAAAAAACGTTGTTGCCTTTCGTCTGATTGACACAACCCTGTTCAGGGATAGCAGGGCAGGAAATGTCCTCACGGAGCAGGTGCCTACGTCTGCTGAGGATTTAAAGGGATCACAAACCAGCCTACAGCCCGAAATGTACCATGTGGCCCTTTGCTGCACACCTGCCCGTGCCCGTGGCAGTTGTGCCGTATCTTGCCCACAGTGCGCCGTAGAGGGGAAGGAACAATGGCAACCCACACCCGGGAGACCTGCCTTAAATCAGGCCGCAAGGCCGATTCCTCAGGAGAGAGAGAGCCACTTCTGCTTGTCTGGCTTAGGCCATCCAGAAGTGGGATCTGCGCTCTGGTCCCAATTCAGCAAAACGTGCCTCGGCTTGTGCTTGGCTGGAAGGGGCTGTGTGTGAGCGGTCAGAGCCATGCAGAAGTCCCCTCGTCCCCGGACAATTTCACAGCCCAGGCTCTGGTACTGCGATCACTTCGTTGCAGGGCTCAGAAATAATTGCCCGGGTGGGTTGTGGGGGTTTTGTTTTGTTTTGTGGTTTCCCCAGCCCTGACCAGGTGCTGCGCCTGCAACGGGAAAGCGAAGGGCCCTTTCCCCTCCCCTGGTGGCCTGCCGGTTTTGCAAGGGTGTCCATCTCCCTTCCTTGCTGCCCCAGGCCGGGCCTCAGTTTTCCTGCACCCACCCCTTCAGCAATTGACTTTATTACCGCCTCGTGCCTGCGAGCCAGGTGGGGGGAGGGGCGAGCAGACAGGCTGAACATATGTCATCTGGACAAGAAGAGCCTGGATGCAAACAAAACCCTGTTCCAGCCAATAAGCAAAACGCCATGGCAACAGCCATCCCCTCCGCCCCCAGCAGCGCGGCTTCAGCTTGGGGAAAAGGGCTGCCGCTGCTGCCTCCCAGTGGTGGGAAACCAATATCCAACCGATCGAGCCCCCAGCTCAGGGCTGTGGCTCAGTGGGAGCAGGAAAGCAGCAGCACTCTCCCCATGTGTTACTAGGAAGAGTATCCCCTGCCCTGCGGAGTCACCCTGGGGCAGGATCCCCTGACTGCAGGGCAGGGAGTGAGCGGTTATTTGGGGCTGTTGCTTTGCAGATGCATGCATGGAATTTGGCCTCACAATCAGCTTAAAGAAGACCCAGGTGATTGGCCAAAACTTGGGTAACGAGCCATCTATCAGCATGCTAGACTACGAATGGGAAGTCATCCATGAGTTCGTGTACCGAGGCTTGACGATCTCAGACAACCTGTCACTTGATAGTGAGATCAACAAGCGCATTGGAAAAGCCACCACAACGTTCTCCAGGCTGACGAAGAGAGTATGGGCTAACAATAAGCTCCCTGTACACCCCAAGGTGCAGGTCTACACAGCCTGTGTTTTGAGCACACTGCTGTACGCCAGTGAAACATGGACTTTGCGCTCAAAACAAGAGCAGCGGCTCAACACATTCCACATGCGCTGCCTTAGGCGCACACTCGGTATCTCATGGCAGGACAAGGTCCCCAATAGCGCGGTGCTTGAGAGGGCACCGCCTCCATGTTCACCCTTCTCAAACAGAGGCGTACGCGCTGGCTGGGCCATGTCTCGCGCATGACGGATGGCCGAATGCCGCAGGACCTCCTCTTCGGCGAACTGGCGTCTGGAAAGAGGCCAAAGGGGCGACCTAAATTGCGCTACAAGGACACGTGCAAGAGTGACCTCAGCGCTCTATCAGTGTGGACACCTGGCATTCGCTCGCCTCAGACAGGCATGCCTGGAAACAGGGAGTGAAGGAAGCTCTTGCTATGCATGAAACTACCTTGGTGAAGGAAGCAGAAGACAGGAGAGCCCTCAGGAAGATCTGTGCCCGTGATACCAGAGCGACATCTGCCTCCTGCTGCTCACAGTGCGGAAAGGACTGCCACTCCCGCATTGGAGTGCACAGCCACAGAAGACGCTGTTCGAATCAGTCCAACTGGGGCGCAAGCCCATGATCCCTCGGGATTGAGGGATGCCTACTACTGCTATTTAAAAAGTCAGACAGCCTTCCAGGACAGAGCTGGGCAGCCCAGGGTCCAGGAGAGGGAGGCCACTGTGTGTTTCACTGACTGAAGGGTTACCCCATCTGTACAGCCATTGACAAATTGTCAGGTTGGTGGGTGTGCACCAGACCAGTAACTCTGTCCTCCTAAATCCGTTAAATTACAGGGACACAACATTGTAGGTAGCCCAGCACGAAGTGTGATGGCCAGGCTGGGCAAAGCCTAGTTTGAGCCCTTAAGTGAGGAGGGCTGGTGGCTCAGGAGGGAGTGGTGTTTTACTGATGGGAGAAGCAAGAAGGATCAAGGGCAGATTTTCAAACATGTGCAGATCCTATTTAAACAACTAGATTGGGGTGGCCGATCAGTTAGAGACCAGCTGCCTGTGTACAGACGTTGGGGGCATATTAGCTCTCTCTCTGGGAGCTGCAGGTGCTGAGCATTTCTGCAAATCCAGACACTGTATTTCAGCACCTAACTAGGATCTGAGCGTTTCTGAAAATGTGACCATGAGGTAACTGGCTCTGTGGCTATAGGGACAGCGGTGGTTGTGATATACCTTGACTTTTGCAAAGCCTTTGCAGTGGTTTTACAGACTACGATTGCTGGCAAGTTCAAGAAGTATGGCTTGGATGAATGGACTATAAGGTGGGTAGAAAGCTGGCCAAATTCATGGAGGCTTAACATGCAGGTGTGTTTGGTAGCCAGTATCAAGGTACTTTCCCATTCAGGTTCTCTTTCCTTCTCATTTCTGTTGTGTTTATCCACACTGTCACACTCCCATCTCTGTATCCCTGTTTTTTCCCCTCCAGCATCTGCAGATGTGAATTGCAGCTTGCCACATTTATGCCCTAACACCCTAATAAACTTGTCAGTCTTTACAGTACCACCAGACTCCTTGTTTTTGCTGAAACAGACCAGCACGCCTAACCTCGTGATCAGTCTTGATTGTCAGTGTATTTCCTCCCAGCCCCAGCTCCTGCAGTTGGGCGAGTTACGTGAGAATCCGCGTTTTTTATTTAAAGCCCAGGGAAATGGCTAGCTCTCACAGCTGCAGGGAAATGCTTGAACATTTGCAGCAAACACCTCAAAAGCTGAGAAACCTGGAGGGTCAGCAGAGGAACCCTGGGTTTACGAGGTTGTCCAGCTCATGATTTTAAGCCCCCCACCGTTTTTTTGTAGGGGGCGGGGGCGGCCTCATGATTTTTGAGCATTGGGGGTTGGTCAGCCTGTGAATTGCCCAGTCTGATGCGCAAGCACCAGTGCATGCAGCTAGCCAGTTGTGGGGGTGCGCGAGCATGCCCCCCCCCTTACCTACAGCCGTCAGTGGGGCTGCACGTGCATGTTCCCCCTACATGTAACCAGCCGGCTGCGCAGGGCCACCGCCCTTACAGGCTCACCCAAGTCCGCCACTATCCCATCGTGCCCCAGCGCACGCCGCTCGCTATGACTCTTCATTTTTCTCCCCCGAGCCGAGGCTTGCACACCGCCCCTTTTTCTTCTCAACCAACCTTAACCGCCGGCCAGGCCGCGCCCCTTGACTGACGGGAAAATTCGGCCAATGGAAATAGGGCAACAGACCCGGGCCCGGCACTTCTCGCCAATGGGAAGAAAGGGAGGCGGGTCTCAGAGCGTCACGGTTCGGGTGCGCGGCGGGGAAGTCAGGAAGGAGGTGGTGTAGGGAATCGTTGCGTCTGGCGGGGTGTTCTCGTCAGCCGGCGCCATGGTGAGGCCTGCGGGGGGGGGGGTGTCTTCTGGGGGGAGCGGCACCCGCGGCTGGAGGGGGGGGGGGAGGGGCGCTCCTTGGGGGGCACCCGGGTCTGGAGGGGGAGGGGCGCTCCTTGGGGGCACCCGGGTCTGGAGGGGGAGGGGCGCTCCTTGGGGGCACCCGCGGCTGGAGCGGGAGCCCCCGGGAGAGCCGGGCTGGAGGGGGACCCCCCCGAAGGATCCGGGTCTGAGAGCACGGGGGTGTCTCTCTGGAGGGGCAGGGGGCGCACCCCAGGGATACCCGGCTCTGCAGGCGGGTTGGGGCTGCCCCCTGGGAAACCGGGGGTCGGAGTCGGGGGGGACCCGAGGAGAAGGGAGCGACGTTCGCTTAAATGTCGGGGAGAGGCCTGAGCGCTGGGACTTGGAGCCTCTGGTGTTGGGCTGGGGCTGGTCGGGTGTGGGGGGCTGGCGGCCCTGTTTGGGTGTGGGGGGCCCTAGTGGTGGCCGTCCTGGAGTGTTTAGCCGCCCAGCCCTGGCTGTGTTCTGGGACTCCTGAGTTCGTTTTCTCTCACCAGCAGTGACTGTTCCTTGGGTCTCGGGCAGGTCGTTAACCTTCGTTTAGGTGGAGATGAAGCTTCCCTGCTCAGCAATAGACCAAGGGGTCTGATGCGTGTAAATTGCTTTTGGATTCTGGACTGCAGGGTGGCGCAGCATCCGTGAAGCTGGTGCAGAGAACCCTGCCACTCTTGTTACTCGCTGGGCAGGGACTGTCTCTTACCCAGGGTTGACACGTGGCTTGGGTGTCATGGCTATGGTGCATGGTTCCAGTTGATACTAGTATTTGTAACATAACAGCACATACTGTCTCTCCAAAGGGATGCCCTCTGACCCAGGTCCTTTAGGGGGAATCCCCTCCACTCTGGCTCCCCCAGGAGGCACCCCCCACACCAGCATGTTCTCCAGATCTGAAGATGTGGGTCTGCCCCACAAAAGCTCATCACCTAATATATTATTTTGTTAGTCTTTAAAGTGCTATATGATTCCTGGTTTGTTTTGTTAGCACGTACTGTATATGTTCACTGAACCCTAAAATGATCTGTTGTGTGTTTTCATTTATAGTCTATTATGTCCTATAATGGTGGGGCTGTAATGGCCATGAAGGGGAAGAATTGTGTGGCCATTGCATCGGACAGACGGTTTGGAATTCAGGCTCAGATGGTGACCACAGACTTTCAGAAGATTTTCCCTATGGGAGATAGGCTTTATATTGGACTGGCTGGGCTGGCCACTGATGTACAGACAGTGTAAGTGGAATCTTTTCTTGTGAACACTTGATATTCCTGGTCTCTAGGAAGGGAGTTTGTGTATATTTATACAAATGTTTACATCATATCTTTGTTTATTCATCCAGGTGTGGGGTGTCTGAATACCAGGACTTTTTTTCCTTTTCTAAACCCCACTGCAGTCAGGCCTGTTGGGACTATTCTTGAACCACCCCAAAGGTCTTTAAGGAACATGCTTTCTCCGTTTTGCCAAAAACTAGCAACATTTGTTGTTGGCTAGAGAGGGCTCTGCTTTTAAAAGAAGAAAAGGATCTGTGTTCCAAAATCAAAGCTGTGTCTGATTTCTTAAGAGATCATGGTAAATGAGAACCAGATGTCCACATTTGAAATGCATATGTGCATGCATTCTAAATTCACGTCTGCATCATGTATCCATCAGATGTTAATTTCTAGTAGCAAGTACTAACCACTGGGGAGGTGGCAGAGGTCCTGAAGGGCTGACTGGTGTGACTTAATATGGATTCTGATCTTGTCTGCAGTGCCCAGCGGCTGAAATTCAGGTTGAATCTCTATGAATTGAAGGAAGGCAGACAGATCAAGCCCCAAACTCTCATGAGCATGGTGGCCAACCTACTCTATGAGAAAAGGTAAATATCAAACAGCCATTCCACAGCTACCACTGAAATGTAGGCATAATTAATGGAGTTAAACTACAACTGCAGAGGAGTTGGGAAGCTAGAGAGTTCTCCTACAAAGACTAATTTTCCTAGCGTAGGCCAAGACACCTACCTGTATTGACTGTTATAGCTAAACTGAAGAGGAAAACTGCTGACCAGCACGTATGAATGGACTCGGAACAATACTTTGAGCCCAGTTCCACTATAGTTTCAGAAATGGTGCCGAACATGGCTTAGTCCTGCCTGTGTGTGTAGGGAAACTATATTGGTAGCTCAAATGATCAGCTGTGGTAAGACTTAATGGAGACATGACTATTGCATGGGTGTCTGACACAAGAGTTAAGAGCAAGGTCACTGAAACACATTATAACTGATACTCACTACAGAGATTGATAATTGACAGCATAGAACAGAAGAGTTTTGGACTGCAGTTGTGCCCCTGGAATTAGTTCGTTTGGGTCCAATGTTTAAGGAAAACTCTGTTGCCTCTTGATTCTCAGTATCACAAAGAAAAATTGCGCACTGTGTAATATTATGGCAATAAACAGGAAGATGCTGTCTTGAAATCCAAGTGTTTCTGACAATAGCCTTTTGCACAGAATATTAATCAGGGAGTTAAGTAAACCATTTACTTTTATGAGACACCGAAAAAGTTTGTTCCTTACAAATTGTGGCTTGCCTAACACCAGAGTCTGGAAATCCTAAACAACTTTGAAGCTTTTGACTTCTATAGGGAAGCAAATTATTTCAGTGCCTTTTTGTCACTGAAATATTGCTGAAATAAGAGTCCATTCACGGTTAGGAGGTACTGAAATATAGTAATGTCTCAACATTCATGAGGGTTCTGTATTCAGAACCCTTGTGAATGTTGGTATTTTTTGCAAATGGTGGGGGAGGGAGGATCAGAGTCCTGCAAAGCGGCAGTGTGGGGGCTTCCTGCCCTGGAACTCCAGGAAAGTGGTGGGGGCCAGCGCTCTGGGCCCTGGGGAAGCTGTGGCAGCTGCCGACACTCCTGGCCCTGGAGAAGCAAGGCCATTCATGAGTGTGGCACTCGCGAATGTCGAGACCATACTGTAGTTTGGAATTACCCTGTTAATAATTTGAAAGGCTCCTGACAGCAGAGTTGGAATACTTAAATACCTACCAAGTTAGAATTCTGCTGTTCTTCAAACTTCTGCACCCCCGTCTTTAGGCTGTTCTAACATATGCCTTGTTCACAGGTTTGGACCCTATTACACAGAGCCAGTAATTGCTGGACTGGACCCCCTAACGTATGAACCTTTCATCTGTTCTCTGGACCTGATTGGTTGTCCCATGATAACAGATGACTTTGTTGTGAGTGGCACCTGCTCAGAGCAGATGTATGGCATGTGTGAGTCCCTCTGGGAGCCTGACATGGTGAGTGAAGAGGTGGCAGGACATGTCTAGTGATTTAAATTCTAGGTAATTCTTGGATTTTTTAAATCCTTTGTTGAATGAGACAGAGTAAATTTAGGTTACTCATGTTGTATTATAATAATGCCTCTACCTAATGAAATGCTTTGAGACTACTGATGAAACCCCATATAAGCTAACGTTTATATTCACAAGCCCGTGAGATAGCAGAGCATTATTTCTTAAGTATTGGGACCTAAGGCATGAGGAGTCAAGTGATTTGTCCACAGTTACACAAGCAGTCTGTTTGGGGAGTCGCACCCAGCTCTCACACCTGCTGAGGGCTAGTACCATGGCAAACTTCTGCAAGACATATGCAGGATCCTAAGTCCCTCTTGAGGAGGGGTTGGTGGCGTCAGATTGCTAGTTCCACAAATTGTTCTGAAATGCAGCAGTTCAGCTGTCAATGACAACTAAGTCTTTCCCTTCCTCTTTCCTAAGGAGCCAGACCACCTGTTTGAAACTATCTCGCAGGCTATGCTGAATGCAGTGGACAGAGATGCTGTGTCTGGCATGGGTGTGATAGTGCATATAATGTAAGTGCATTGGAAAGAACTGTTGGAATTAAATACAGGGCCTTAAGTCAGTTGAGGAATGGCTACCAGGCTTGAAATCTGCCCTTCATAGGTTTGTCTACATGGCCATGTCTACATTACCTGGAAGATCGACCTGTTCAGGGTCAATCTTCCAGCATTCAGTTTTGGAGGCCTGGTAGAGATGCACAAAATCAACCTATCGGGGTCAGCAATTGACCTCTGTACTTCTCGCTATCATGGGAAGTAAGGGAGGCCAATGGGAGAAACTCTCCTGTGAATCTTCCTCACTGAGGGCAGCCAGGTAAGTTGATTGCAGATAAGTCAATTCTGTCTACACAATTGTTTTGCTAGAATTGCATGTCTGCAATCGACTTACCTGCCTAGTATAGATCAAATCATAGTAAGGTCTTGTCTGCATCAGACCTTTACATTACCATGATGGCTAACCTTGCTAGAGCAGCCCTAGGGATATTAAATTGACTCTAGTAGTATTCCCTCCTCTAGTCCTGGTTATTTGTGCACACAAAATGCTGTCGCTGCTATAACCAGAGGACGTAACATGCCATTAGAAAACTCAAGGCTTCCATGCAGAACTAAGGGCTACCTTGTTGCTGGGTTGGCCAACCCTTCTGTTCAGCAGCAGCTCCCTACCAGGTGAGCCAGCTAGTGGGTTCATAACTAAAACTGGTTTTCTTATGTAGCACATTGAGAGCGGGGCTTGCTTAATGGTCAATCTGAAATTGTAGTGGGAAGATGTTGCATAGGTTCACCCCTGCAGCATCTGGAGGAGGAAGTGTCAATAACTTATTTCAAACCTGCCTCTGCACACAGCATTACGCTGACAAAGCTGAGGCGTCATGATAGGGAGCCCTTTGTTCCTGGACATTTTAGTAGACTTCTCAAACTAGGACTTTGCACATGCGTCTGGCTGGTGGGGCTTGCCCCCCATGCTCAAGGTCTTACTCTATTTGGGGTTTAGGTAAAATTTCTCCCCCTCCCCCCCGACTGGCAGACACCTGTCTTTTTTACCTTCCTCTGCAGCATAGGGCTTGGGTCATGTGCAGATTTAAACTAGTGAAAAGGGCAGATTCTCTGGAACTGGAAGTCTTTAAATAATTATTTGAGGACTGCAGTCACTCAGCGAGAGATCAGAGGTTTGTTATGCGAGGGGGAGGATGCATTCTGTAGCCTGCAACGTGAAGGTCAGCTTTGATGGTAACGCTGGTTCCTTTTGACCTTTAACAGATGTTGTAGCATCTGTGGGCCAAGCTTACTGCTCTCACTAAGGGTTTCTTGTCTCTCTCTCTCTCCAAGCTCCCTGGGTAGCAGCCTCCCTTCCCCCTCCATGTCAGAGACCCCTTGCAACTACCCTTTCCCATCTTTTTTTGTCCCCACAAGAAGAGTTGGGAGGTCAACGTTAAACTCTCTTTGGCTGTTGTAAGGAAATTATTGCCATCAACAAGGGTGGGGTGTAGAATTGTTACTACATTACACACGCATTCCACCTTGTATTTGGTAAGAATAAAGTAGTAGTTTGTCTCCTCTTTGCAGTGAAAAAGACAAGATCACTACCAGGACCCTGAAAGCACGCATGGACTAGCCTCAGAAATACTTGTGGTTGTTTCACGAGACTATTTTGACTTTTTTTTTTTTTTTTTTTTTTTTTTTTTAATAAATAAACTCTCTCCATTATTGTATTGGGTTTGCTTGTTCTTTACTCAGTACACTTGGTGAGAGAATTCAGTCTGAGTGTAACAAACTTATTACAAAACTACTCCTAATGAGACACTCTGGATTAATTTATTCTGCAGTTGACTTCCACCCCAATGCAAAGGTTAGATATTTGGAACAGTTAGCATTTTTGACCTTGGCTGATATCTAAGCGCATTGGCAAACTGCTTAAACGGGTGCTTTAAGGGTAGGTACCAGTATTATTTTACATTGTTTCCTAGGGTGCAGTGTCTCAGTTGCCCAGTTGTCTATACATTTGAAACCAGGCTCTTACACAAACACCTACTAGTGGTCTGCTCAGAACAAAACACAATTTCCTTTTGTCAATTTGCAGTTGTCTGTAAAACTGTACTTGGAATTGCAGCAGTAATAGGGGATAGGAAGCTAATTCTTGCACAGGTGGGCTTCAGTAAAAACAGGAAGACCAGAACTTAGACAACGAGGTACACAAATTTTTAAATTTTTATTTTTTTTTCCTGGCTGAGACTCATCTTGTAACATGCATGCGTTTCAAAACAGTATGTTTCTCAAATTGCTCCTAGCAAACAGACAAGCACAGAGGACTTAATTCCTATTTTTTTAAAAAAACAAACAGCAGTGAAAATCTAGAATGCTCCATTTGTTTTAGTTTTAGATTAAACTTAATTTATTCACATTTTTTCAGTTGCACTGATTAGCTCCACCCCTGACCTGTAACAGGCTCATTTAGCATAGCTCAATCCAATTGCATTTAGTATCATACATCTAAACAAAGAACAGCACAAGATTAGAGTGGTTTAAGTTTACCACTCAGATCACAGATGTCCAAAACCTTGGCTTCCTTGACTCTGACTGGTGCTATCACACAGAGAATTCATTACGCATCAAGGAAAGTCAGTCCTGACTAGTATCAGCAATGCTGAAATCTGCCTGAAGGACAGGAACAGGTAGGCAAGTTGGAAGTGGTGCATTAACAGGCAAGAAGGGAGGGGATTGCAGTTTGTTTTCTAATTGTTACAATAACAATGTTTTCAGTCACGAGTTACAGGATGTTGCAGTTAGAGTTTCAGCACACACGCCTTGACCCTTGAAATGTTTGCCACCTAAAGTTTACAAAAACACTCCAACCTTCTTCCAGCAATGAGCGGGGCACCTCTTGGTACCTAGGACAGGCAGCTCTTCGTAGCTTTAGGCCAAAATACAATTCACCTAGCAAAAGACTTCTCCATAATTAAATCACACTATGATTTCATGCCTCTTGTTTTACCTGGAGTTAGAACACTGATTTGAAGTTGAAGGACAGTTCCAATAGCTGGGGCAAGAAAATCAGTCATTCTTTGTCCACATGGACAAATAGCAAGTGCCCCTTCTTATTTAAAAATATGCCTTGAATTTTTATTGAAATTCATTCTGCAATAAATTCAATTTCTGGGAAGAGCAGGCCCTTCATCATCTGTATCCACCTCAAAAGTGCCTTGGTTTACGTAAAACTGCATGCCATTTTAGTTAAACAATGCATATTGTCTTAACAGCCTCCGTTCTATCCAGTATGTTCAGCAGAAAATTCCAAGGCCATTTGACCTTTAAGAACATTCCCTTTACCCCAAGCTGAGAGGGACAGAGTTTTGTAATTAAATCCAACAGAATCAAAACTGAGGCACAGTATAAAAGACTAGTAAAATAATTTGATAGTGAGGAAACAGAACCATACCCTTGTCTTCTTTGAGACATGAACTCCATAACCTCCCTCTTTCACATGTATGACAAGGACAGAAACCAGACCCTGGCCAGGTAGGGTGACTGACAGAGGAAGAAGTGGTGCTATGGCTTTAATTTTTCTTTTCCTTTTTGGCAGCCTTGTTTACAACCCCCTCCTTGGCATCTTTCTTTTCCAGGGCGAGAAGGCAGGTTTTAGGCTCAGAGAAAGTAAACTTTTTACACACCCTTTCTGTTAAACCCAGTGCAGGAAAAGAAAGAGAACGCGTATCCTGATTAAAAATATTCCCTTCCAGTATGCGCCTGACTACCTGCTGATTCCACCAACTTTCTAATTCTTTTTGCCCATCTATAAAAAGATGTAGTAGGCCAGCAAAGAGGCTTCCCTGCCATTTAGCTAGAGTTTCTTTAGTGATCTGCTATTAGTTTATATTGCAGTTCTAAAGCCTGCATCTTTTTCCAGGTGAGCAATAGTCTTAATTGCAAAGCACTTCAGTGTAAAGGGATCTGGGAGGGCACATGCTACAGACAGAAGTACCTCTAGAAGACACAGTCAGACAGACTAGGTGACACTATTACAGGCAGTTCTAAAAATTAAGATTAATAAAGTGTTTATGGGGTGGGGGGAAGTTTTTTTTTTTAAAGTACTTGAAGTTTTAGTGAATAAAGGTATCCCTAGATCAAGATTAAAAGCAAAAGTCCCTTTTAAAAACAAATATTTGCAGCTTCACCTCATAGTAACAAAAAAAATACTGTCTAGAAACAAAATTAGCATTTTTAACATAATGCTACCTCTCAAAATGTAAACAACATACAAACTGCTTCTGTTAAAGTTATACCTGGGTAATACATCTTTAAAATGATAAAATTGCATTGAATTACCTTTTTATATATATATATATATATATACACACACAAAACACACACAAACACAGTATGGCAACAAAAATGGCAAAATGGGGTAAGTGCTAAAGTGTATACAAATTTTGGGGGCTTCTATACCACTTGAGGCATTGAGACAACCAAATGGGGTCCAAAAGAGGATTCTCTGCTCCCTGTCTAGAGTGGGAAAAGAATTCACAAGCTCTTAAATCCTTAGTGTCATTTGTTTTGTAACATTGGCTGCAAGAAGTCCTCATTTTGATTGCTGCTGTTAGTACTGAGTTCCCGTGAATCAGTTTTTTGCCTCAAATTACATAAACTTCTTTCCTCAAGTGTCCTTGGGTTGCTCCCTTAAATATTCCACTGGAGAGTGGCTTCAGTTTACTTCCTTGTTCATCATTTTTTTTAAATTACGTATTTATAAATCTAGCACACTGAAGTTTCAACTCATTTCTCCAAAAAGAGTGGCAAACTTACCAGACCAAAATTGCAGGTTCAGGACTTCTTAAACTGTCATGAGTAAAACGCAATTGGTATTTAATTCCTATTTCATAGCAGACATAAGTGCATTTTTTTTTATTTAAAGGAAAGCAACCACCCACTCGTCCTCCCCTCTACATTTTCTCCTACCTGCGTATTGTTAGTCAAACACCCTAAAATGTGCAAGAATCTTATCAGGCTGTCGGACAATAGCTTGTTAGTTCCCCAAATTTACACAAAGAACAGACTATAGATTACAATGGCATAAAAATTTGTCCCCCATCAAAGGGACTGACCTATGAATGAAGAAAAAGCTTCATTTCCCATTAGAACCAACTATTTGTTTTAGACCTTTTTAAAACAGTATTTACAATGTACTCTTCTAAGCCCTGTTTTCAGTCTTGACAAATCCCCCCGTCGTTCCCCTATGCTGAGATTTGTGAAATCCGGTCAGGAACGTGCATACACAAAAAAAAAAAAAAGTTACCCCGCAGTCAGAATCCAGTCACGGCTAGCATTAGTCTAATTAGTTACCAGGATGCAAAGAGCACCACTTCTCTCCCCCATAGGACCAAACTGACAGAGCAAACTGTAGCACATATTACAGCACAGGACACAAATATTCAAACAGCTTATTCCTGAAACAAAGGCATTTGTGAACAGTTTCAAGGCAGATAAGCAACTTCTGTCAACTGCAAGGTTCCAAACAGATAAATCCTGCTTTAAAAAAAAAAAAAGAAAAAGAAAAAGAAAAACCAACTAGACATAACTGTTCTGCAGCAGAACCAACTAAACTTACAGCAAGCTTGACAAGTTTTGCAGTTGTGAAAAATATATTACAAGTGGTCTGGAGACAAACAGGACGTTACTTGATCACACAACTCAGTTCAAAAATCCTTAGAGAGCAAAAATATCTGGAGTAAGTGTTCAGTCACTTATGCCCACTCACTCTGTCAGCTAGAGCAATGGACCTGGAGCAGAGTGGAGCATGGACAATTATAGATCAAGTTTGGAGTCCTTTTGAGCAGTGGATCTGGACATACATCTCACTTGTTATAGTCACAACTGTCAACGCTCCAGACTGGCAGCAATTTACACGTCTCTGCATGAACTTCTTGTTAACTTTTTGTTTGTTTGTTTGTTTTAAAATGTCTCTCATGCAATTCAAGTTCTTGTAACAGGACTGGATGAACGAGGAAGACTGAACATTACCTAGATTAACGCTGGTAGAACTGTCACACATCAGGTCTGTTTCAGAGACAGGGTGATAGAACCACCATTGGTTTTTCTAGACAGCCAAATGTTATCCCAAACTTCCCGAGTAAGTTAACATGATTTTCGCTTTTGATGGACTCTGTACAGGCAACCTATCCTATGCATGACAGTTGTGCGGTATCCAGTATTTTTTATTCTACCTTTTACCTTCCGTGAGTTATGCCTAAAGTGACCATTTTTGGCAGATGTTCATTTCCCTCATTTTTCTCAAAGTTAATTTCTTCAGAAAAAAATATTTAAACATCCTAAAAGAAATTTTAACACCCAGCTTGAATTTACCTAGGTAAGGTTCAGCAACCCAACATTTTCACCCTTCAAAGGGCAGATCATCTCCCACCCAACTCTTATCAAGAAGGAAATAAAAGAGGTTGTACAGTTTTCAGTTAAAAACTGTCCATTAAAAAGGAACAGCAACTTGGAGTTAGGTAGCTCTTCTCCTAATTTAACACAAGCGACAGATTAGATCTACCCCCCTTTAAACAACCAAGCGGGTAACCTTACTGGTATTTCTTGAGTAGAGAGGAGAAAACATCATTATGAACAGCAGTGCTGAAGCAATTAGATACTCTTTCTTCTTTAAAAAATAAAGGAAAAAAAGCCTCAAATCTCCATTTGGACATTTCTGTAACAAAAGGAAAAAGCCACTTTTCCACCAGGGTCAAGTGGCGTATTTGCGAATGCACCTACATTGGATTCCTGTAAGTCATACAATACCAAACGCTCACACTCACTCTCACCCCACGTGCTGCTATAATGTCAGTGTTAGTGTCCCAGGCCGTGTTCTCTGCTTGGAAGTAGCTTCTCTTCCTTTCTGGCTCAAAGTAGAAGATAACTATGTCAGGATATTGGACATAAATTCATTGAAGCGTTTAGAGTACTGCTCAGGATTCACTGTGGAGATCTCCGCTCCAGCCTGCAATGAACAAAGGACAGATTGAGGCACAGGGCTCTGATCTTTGGGGAGTTACAAGGCTGCACTGTGGCACTTGAAGAAGACTCTTCATAACCGCATGTTAAGCCCGGGGGAATGAGGAGACAGCAGGAGGCTGTTACACCAGCATAGGTGGGCAGCAAGAATCACACAAACAAGAATCTGCAGGTTCCAAACTTCTGCCCTTAAGGGACTGACTTTTAGTTTAAGCCTGGGGCTCTGCTCAGGAGAGGGATACATGGCATTTTATTTAGTGTGTTACATTTTTAGAGGCAGATCTGGAAGGAATATGAAAGGCCCATTAACCTGCTATCACCTGATGGCTGTCTGATGTTCTAAGCTGTCAAGGCTGCTCCCTACTCTGACACTCCGAGCAAAGAACGTGGGAACCTGCAAGAGACCTCAAAAAAAATCTCTTAGCTTCTGCTTAAAAGTTTCCCAAAGCCACAAATTCCCTGACCTTGGGCAGCAGCTGCCACCACCTAAATGAGGAAAAACCCTCCTTAGAACCCAGGAAAACACACTTGGGATGTCTGTCTGTGGGGTAACCCCAAGCTCTGGACCGTCCCTTAGGAGTGAGCTTGAAAACAGAGAAAAACAAACTGCAATTTCCAATAGCTGACGTCCCAGTCTTCGGCATGCACACACACAAAACCTCCCGTAGGGCACAAGAATCAAATAATTGCTTTAAAAAAGGCGGTTTTATTAACAAAACACAGACAACATACTTGTTAAGTATACTTGGTTGCTAGGTGTTAGAGAGCATCTTCAAAATGGTAGATTAAAAACACAGAGTTACTTCCCTGGAATTCAGTTTAAAAGTTACAGTGTACCTCAGCCAGCCTGAGAAATCCCACCCCAAACCCAAAACAAACAAGTAACCTGATCGCACCTGACTAAATATTTCCTTTCTACTCACATATTGGTTATTGCTTTAGAGGTCTGGATGTAACTGGAAATTCCAAACCTGGTTTCAGACTTAATCCAGCTCTCTCTCCCGCTGGTCTGGCTGCACAAAAGATTCACCCACCAGATAACTGCTTCAATTAAAAAATTTCCCTCTCTCTTTCCATTGGCTTACCTGGCTGCTTGCCAAAACAGGTTTAACCCTTTATAGGCAATTTAGTTAACTGAATACTGGGGTGTCTGGAAGAGGAATAGTAGCCCCACTGTCCATCACATAAACCAAGCAAAGTTGCTAGGCTTCGTTCCACAGCCTCATGATTCAGGGTCACAAGGAACCACTGCTGCTGGCCCACACACATTGGCACTAAGAGCAGAGAGACAGAAGCCAAGGATTTCTCATCTTATCCTCGAGGGGTCTCTCCAGTTAACTCCTAGGCACGTTGGCTGTGCTCTAACTGTTCCGTGGATAGGAGACTGCAACCCTCAGGGTTGGCAAGCTGGCACTTTGGCCAGAAAGTCAGTTGGGGAAAAGAACGGGAGATCTGGTCAGTGAAAGGTTCTCTCAATGGCCTAGCCCAGTATCTTAGTGGCTGTTGTTTGTACTGCCAAGAGGGAGTGATCTGAGGCCTTGCTCCCCAAGGCAGTGACAACAGAGCAGGAGGCTCAGCCCTGGTGAACAGATGAATGAGGGATACCACCAGGTTATGAAACGGTTCTGCTGCAGATGGAAGAAACTACCAGGCCCACAGAAAACTAGTTTTAGCAAACAGTCAGCACAAGCAAGATGGGAGAGACCCAGAACGCCCCTCTGGGAAGAGAGCAGACCTGCTTACCCCATGTTTCACTGTTTTGGCAGCATGTGCAGCTTTCTTCTTTGTGTCGTACGGCGTAAGAATGTCTATAATGGCCATGAAATACACCTCTTTCTTAGGGGCACCTGAGAAGACACAAGAGTCTCTTTAACACCCCCACCTCAAGCTACATCAGCTGGACTTGAAAAACCGCCAGCAGGTGCCTCTATCAATGAGTACGGAAATCTGCTTTAATGTAATTAACAGGCAAGAGGAGCAGCCTATAAATGGCTGGTCTGTAAGAGGCAGAACAAAGGAGCTACTGGGAACAGAATACGGGACCATGTGACCTCTAGAAACATCTGCCCCTCACATCCCACACTGTGGAACTTAACCATTCACAACAAGCGAAGTTCATAATAAATACTTCTCTCTGGATACACCCCACTCAAATCAGGACACCACTTCCTATCCCCTCACACAACAAGACGCAGCCTCACTCACTGTCATGGCTCTTCATGGCATAGACGTCAACTGAAGGGTCGAACTCCCCAGGCCCGAAGAACCGCGGAAAGTTGAGAAGGTTGCCAGGGCTGTCAGGGGGGGTCCCGTAGGAGCCAATCGGGTTCCCGCCAATGCCGTCATTCTCACACTCTTCATCCTCAGCCCGATCCTCCACATCCATCTCTTCCTGCTCTGCCCGGTCTACGTCATGAATGCCCACAAGCAGGCTGTAGTCCATGATCTTCAGCTGAGCTAAGAACTGGGAAAAGGGGGCAAGGAAAGAAAAACAACTGGCTAAGGCGCAGCCCATGCATGAAAGCTGCCTGACGCTTGCCCAGTGCCGCCTCTATTGAGTGTGGCCTCACAGCCAGAGCTGAGAAGGTGAACTCCTTGGCGCTCTCACTGGCTTCATGGGATGTGACATTTGCTTGAAGGACACACACTAGCCAGAGTTGGGAACAGAACCCAGTTCTCCTAACCCTCAGTCCCCTGCTCTGACCATTTCCAGTTGAGTTGCAAACACTTCATGGCTTCAGTTGATTTGAGATACTTGCACTGAAAGGGGTTATAGAAGTGCAAACGATTACTGTTAATAACTGGAAGTAACCACTCTATTACAGCTGGAGAAGGGCTGTGGCAGTGCCTCTGCAAACACAGTCCCATCACTGATCTCCAACAGTGATAAAACTAACTGGTTGTGTCATCAGCACAGAGAAAACACTTCTGCCTTTTGAGCAGACAGCCAGTGGCCATCAAAGGGAGTTTGATCAAAGGACCGCAGCACGGGGAGTGGCCTGCTGCTTCTGACAGAGAGATCAAGTACTGTCAGGCTCTCATCTCCCAGACACCCAGGGCTGGATGCTGCCCTACCCTCCATCTGGCAGGAAATCAGTCCAAATGTTTGCAATGTGCAAGGCAGGCGGTGCCTGTTGGCTACAGGGATGCAGAGGGACCAACGGATGTTGCCAGTTTAGAAAGGAAGGAAAAGACATCTGGATGAGGAGAGGCTCATTGCAGAAAGGTATTAGGCAGGGGGCAGATCTAATCCAGGTAACTCAATGGAAATCAGCCAGCGGGGCCTTCTGAGAGGAACCGCAGAAGGGTGGCTGAAACATTTACATCTTGGATCCCACAGGTGGCCAGTGTTGGGCCATTGCCATATGAGCCAAAAGGACAATGGAGCATTTGACACGGTCAGAGACAGGTAACAAAAACAGCTGACCCTTGATGTATGGGGCCAGATGAGTGTCCCTATAGCACCCCATACATTCATTCAGGGGCTCTCGTGCATTCTGACTGGCAAGAGATGAGGGTCTGCCTCCACATTTCCCAGTCTCCTCCATTGCAACTGCAACAGAGGAGGGGTATTTTGATCATATCAGAACTGGAAGGGACCTTGAGAGGTCGAGTCCTGTCCCCTGCCCTCACAACAGGAGCTGCCCCAGACCCTTGAAATGGTTTCTCAAGGACTGAACTCACAACCCTGGGTTTACAAGGCCAATGCTCTAACCACTGAGCTATCCTTCCCACTCCCCACCTAGAAAAAAGGAGCACAGCCACCCCAGATGGGACTTGGACCCACAATCCCCAGTTCTGGAGGTTGATGGGCATGCCCAGTATCCATTAGACTACTGGGTCTTTAAAAAGACTGCTGCTCCTGTACCATTTTCATGGGGAGGGGGCCTAGTGGGGGTCACAAAACCCAGTGGAGACTTGTTCATAGCAACAATCCAAGCCTCACTCAACTCTACCTCCACGTCCCGCTTTAGCTTTTCCAGGAAGTTCTTTTTACTCTCTTCTCCAACATGGAGCTTCTGGCCTTCGTTCAAGAAGTCGTTGTCTTTGAACGTTGGCAAATCCTTGGCCTATGAGAAAGAGGATGTCCTGAGCCCCTTGCCAGAGGTTGCAGCTATTGGTGGGTTTCATTCTTTTGCAAAATATCAACTGGCCTAACATGGCAACGAAATCCAAAGGAAGCTGCACTCAACCTTCTCAAGTAAAAATTTGCTCATTCCCCATACACCTGCAAACAGCATGGAGCAAAACACTTGGATTTATCAGCAAAGGGAGCAGGCCATCAAGAGACCAATAGCAGCTCTGTTGCAAAGGCTGCCAAGAAGAACTGCTTCAGGCGGAAGGCGTGATCAGCAGTCTTGGCCAGGGACAGGCACAAATTGAAGAAAAATCCATGCAGCTGTTTTCAGATTAGAAAAATCTTAAACAAAGTGCTCCTCTGCCCTATCATTACATGGAAAACGTCACCAATCCCTCCACTGTATTTTGAGGACTTTGTAATGTGGACCAAGTGTTTCTGCAACACAAGTGCTTCTCACGGATGTTAAAGAAATTAAGTTTCCCAAACCTTTTGCATGTATAGCTGGGAATTACATTTGTTCATCCTTAGAGCTGCATGTGGATTCACAGCAGGGCTGACAGGTACCATGGGCCCTGGGGCAAGATGGTGCCGGGAGGGCCAGCTCTGCACCCCAGGATGGGTGGGGCCAAGGGTCGAAAGGGTAGGACCAAGTGACCTGGACTGATGCCCCACCTTCCTCTCTCCAGTAGTGCTCCTACAGCAGTTCAAATGGGCCTGGTGCAACTGCCCCCTTTAACTCTGCCACCACCATTGGCAGCCTGGCAATTCATACAAATATTACCTGGTGTCAGACAAGGCCAGGTAAGACAAGAGATCATAATCACAGAGTACTACCACAAAACCAGACATAACAGGGCAATTGTCAGGTGGGGTTGAATTATGCCCAGCTATTGGAGATTTAACTATGAAAAGGGAATCTCTATGGCTCATGCAAGATATCTGTAGTTTTTTTGGGAAGTCACAGCGTAGAGAGGAGACGAAATGGTCTAGGATCCCTCCATTTTCTCCTCTTGAAGACACTGTCAACGTTCCTTTTCCCACCCTTGTGCAGAATAAATTTTATGTCCACTGAGGCACATGCGGATGTGCACCACCAATTGAAACCCACACTGCAGGCTGGGGGTGCTCTGCTCAGCAGCGGAGTGGCACCTGAATCTCTCCTGTGTGGCCGCCCAAGTACTCAGCTTGCAGGGAACACAGAACGCTGTGATCAACCAATCCATGCTCCCAGCTCAGCCTTCCTGGTTAAGCAAAGTGCTGCTCCTATGTTATTAACATACCTCCAAAAAGCATCAGGGAAAAGCCTGTGGCACTGACGAAGCGTGATCCACTCCACTAAGTGGCTTTGCTATTTGTTACATCCCAGGCCCATGCGTAAGGGTTTGCACTAGGCTTCAGTCTACTACCATGAGTAGGTGCATTGATTTCAATAGTTAACAGCAGTAGTGTTAGGGGGTTTACAGGACTGAAGCCTTAAGCTGGAAGCTCTCTCGAGAAGGGAGTCTGGACCAGACTTACAAAGGGGTTTAGGCACCTAAAGATGCAGGCAGTGCTTAGTTGGATTTACCAAAATGTCTAACCCGGTTAAGTGTCTAACTCCCAATCCAGCTCCTAGCTGCAGACTGGTCTGCAAGATACTTGGCACCATGTGGGCATTGACGGGGTGTATTTCTGAAAGAGCAGAAATCTCACTGACTTTCAGTGGGACTTCGGCCCTTTTGAAAACATACTAGGTTGATCCTTGGGCCATGTTAATAACAAGGGCCCAGCTGGGACCACACCTAGTCTGCCTTTGCTTTTCTGTGCAACCCCAAAGTAAAGCCTTGCACAGTCTTTTGGGGACTAACACACTCCTGCTCCAATGGGAAATTTGGTGCAGATGATGGAAGCATTTTACTGCACCAGCCATTCAGGTTGCCAGTGTTCCCTGTAAGCTGAGTACTTGGGATGCCACCCAGCAGAGATTCAGGTGCTGCCCCACTGAACAGCAGAGTGCCCACAGCCGGCAGCCTGTGTTTCTGTTGGTGGTGCACCACTCCATATGCCTTGGTGCACATAACAAAATTTATTCCACACATAGATGGAAAAAAATTAAAGGGAACCCTGCTTGTCACCAGGCGTCACCATTTACTGACTGCTCTGTATGAAGACAATTAAACTGGCTACAGCCACACCTCCTTGTAAGCACTAATGGGAATGAAAAGTTCTTCCTAAACAGGCAAAGTAAGAGTAACAGTTCATACCTTTTCTTTGTCACTTGCTTCCCTGGACACGGTTGAGCCCTGACAAAAACAAAAGAAGGGCGACATGCCATTAATTCCTGAGGAGCAGGCATCAGCAGGTTAAATTGACCACCACTAGGGGTAAATGTACAATGCTCAGGGCAGGTAGGGGAGAACACTGCTCTTTCGAAAGTAAACCCCATCTTCAAAAGAATCCTTCTTCCCTTTATTTAATGGGAAGAAGGATTCTTTCGAAGATGGGGTTTAGTTTCAAAAGAGCATCATCTACACTGGATTTCTTCTTTTGAAAGAAGCTCTTTCAAAACTAGAATATGCAAATGAGGTGCTGAATATGCGAATATATACCTCATTTGCATAGCTCTTTCGAAAGAGGAATGCAAGTGTAGACACACCCAGACTCTCTCAAACATACAGCAGATGAAGGGAGCCCCAGTGTTAGAAGTACCATGTCCCACCTGCATTCTTGGAGCTGAAGGACTGTCAAACTTTAGAGATCCAGGACTTTCCTGTTTCTAAGTTAGGGGTCTTAATCAATATCTCCTCCTCCTTCAATGAGAGACCAGCAGACACCCCTCGTGTGTCAGCCTCAAGACATAAGCTGCTCCAGTTTCCCCAAAATTTGACAAAGTCCTTCAGCAAAAAGGAGGGTCGGGACCTTGTTCATCTAACGTGAAAATCAATGTAGAAGAAGGAAGGGCTCTTCTACAGGGAGAGGGACTTGTTTTTAAAAAATTCACCTGCCTGACCACAGATGGACCTTACCTTCAGATCGTACTTTCGATGTACTGTCAGCCTGTGACTAAACACATTCCTGGTGACGACCATGTAGGTTTCCACTCCATCCACGGTGAGTCTGTACATGCCCAGGAACTGGGGGAGGAGGGTGTTCCCATGGCATTCTACTATGAACTGAAAGAGGAATAAGAAAAAGAAGTCACACTCCAGCTCTTCAGGACTGCACAAAGTTGGTGAGAAGCTATGCGTCTGGTTCTAGCTAAGAATGGGGCTTTCTAATTCCCATCCTATACCTCTGGCTCAAGGGAAGCAAAACACACACACAAAAGTGTGTTGGGGGCACACTTCCTTGCTGGATGGAAGAGCCATTTTCACGCACACCAGGAGACCCAAATTATGTTTTTAGCTCTGCAAAACAGCATTTTCCCCCACCTCACCCACTGGGAAAGCTTTCCTAAGCACGTGTGGAAGCTTAGGAAGAAGTCTCAGTTTGCAGCTTTTGTGCATTGGCAAGCCCGTGGTTTAGTGATGTAGGGCAACAATATTTACTCTGTTAGGAGAGCCAATTCTTTGGGGGAAAGGTGAAGTTAAAAATCCCACTGTGCTCCAAAAAAGAAGAGAAGACAACACAAAGCCACTGGGCAACAACTACTCCAACGGTACAACTTCCCCTGCATGAAAGCTGTCAAGCAAGCTGGAGTTACGGTCATCCCTTCTGAATCCAAAGGTTAGCCTCAGTTTATCGGGTTCCCACTACTATTCACCAGACATGTCCCTAAGACATGGTCCACTGCCCTCTCCTCGGGTTCTAGACTCACCGTACCTGATGGTACTTCTTGAGTATGTTGTGCATCTCTGCCACATCTTCACTTGACACTGCCTTAATGACAAACCTTCGGTCGTAGGTGGTCAGGAAACGGGCCCCACATCGACCCTGGCTATCGCTGTTCACTGGGGCGCTTCGTGTTACAGAGTTCTGAAGGATGAAAATGGGGAGGGGAGAAAAGGTGCGACCTTCATGAGAGGAGACAGAGAAGGACCATCTTTTAAAGACAAGGCATCAGCTCAACAAGTCCTGCCATTCTCTGTGTATCTTCTCAACAGGATAAACAGACTTCAGAAGGACTGAGGTGTTTGTGTTTGTACAGCTCCTAGCACCATGGTACTTAGTACTTAAGATGGTACTTAAGTTGGATTCTCCACAGCACTGAAGGCAAAATCATTTATTTAGGTGCCTAGATCTGGAATCTAGGACTAATTTTTGGCCTCCATCTCAAGAAATCGACAAGCACATTTAACACCAGTGACAAAATACACATTTTGTAGCATGGAAGTCGCTTGGGATTTTTCATCCCTTCAGTTATGATGCAAGAGCTCACAACATGTAATTAGAGACTCCTTTGAGCTCCTCCAGCAAAATGAAGGACAGCCAGACTGGATATTCCTGATACACCCAGGACATAAAAACCAATTACTGTAAGAAAGAAGAATTTTTTAAAAGAATGTCTCTCTCTATCCATCATAAAGCAGCAAAAACTGGCTTAAGTCTAATTGCTTAGAAATCCTCTGCAAACCTCCTTTAAACTAAAGGCCAGTCAGCTCTTTTTGTTCTTAAGAGTTTGACTAAGGGACCTAGAGACCAGATAAAGGGTTTGTTCTTCCAACATGCAGGAAGAGCTCTTTTTATATTCCTATTCCCACCCTTAGCAACAAGACACAGTAGCTTCTCTCATCCCTTATGGCACAACTGGAACATGGAAACTGAACTGCTGAGTTGTTTCATTCTCTGATCACACCACTTAATGAACAACCCCAGGTCCCGAAGAAAGACAATACAGTGGCGCCTGAGAAATGTGGCAACTGCTATTTCCATAGTAGCCATAGGGTTGATACCTGTTCTACACAGTTTTCCCCATCCCTTAAAGGATCCCACCAGTGTTAATTTAGGACAGTTTTGCTGGTGGCAGCTGAGGTGGGGACAGGTCTGGGACAGCCAACGTTCTGGCAGCTGCCAGAGTTTTAATCATCATGCTGGATGCTGAAAGCAGGGCTAGAAGATGCAGTGCTCAAAATGCCAGATGGTTTATATTAGCACTTTCACTACTGTTGCACCAGTGGGAAATGTTTAGAAGTCTTGTGTAGTTGCCGCCTAAGACAAAAAGCTTCTTTACAATGCTGATTTATATTGTGGTAGCACCTTATGGTCCCAAACCCCATCGTAGGAAATACTTCTTAACTGTCAGCGTGGTTAAGCACAGGAATAAATTGCCTGCGGAGGTTGTGGAATCTCCATCACTGGATATATTTAAGACCAGGTTAGAGAAACTGCTATCAGAGATGATCTAGATGTTTCCTGCCGAGAGTGCAGGGGTTGTTTTAATAACCTCCCGAGGCTCCTGGCAGTTCTAGTATTCTACGATGCTATCCTGCAAGGCCCTGTGCAAACACATGACAGTCCTTGCCCCAAAGAACTTACAGTCTCAGCAGCATTGGCAGGTAAGTGATTGTAAGCTTGTGTTCTGATCTTTGTCCACCCCTCGCTGCTGTGTGCTCCTCAGTCTGCAGTAAACTAATACCACGACCATTTGTTATTTTGCCCTTAGCCATTACTGCAGCCTCCCCCCCGCTGCAACTCCTCTGCCCTGTTCTCACTTCTATTATCCTACCATGTGAATGTGCTAGGCGCTGCATGTACGTACAGGAAGAGACTGTGCATGACTCAGAGACCTTGCTATGTAGGGAGAGAGTGAGGAAGGATTCTCCCCCGCCCCAATTTTACAAGCTGGGTAGTTGAGGCACAGAGTGACTTGTCCAAGGTCCAACAGAGAGTCTGTGGCAAAACTGGGCACTGAAGTCTGATCTCTCTTCTGGCTAAAGGGCCTTCTTTTCCTCTTCTAAAGAAGAATACCTCCTTCCCCCACAGCCCTGGACATTGTTTTATGCATAAGAGGGAAACTATCATTTTATCAGACTCTGAAACATTTCACATTAATTTGAAATTTCCTTATATTTAGCTATAGAAGCTTATTCTTACACCTGCACGTGTGCTTTGAAATGTGTATCCCTCCAAAGGATGTTATTGCGCCAAACGTACATGCATTTTCTGGATCCCAGCTCCAGACAACAACATATTTTTATGCCAGTAATTACTACTGCTCTCTCTTATCCACCCACGTTGCTTTTTGAAAGCGTACTAGCAGGGGTGCATGGGCCACGGGGGCGAACAGAGTCTGCTGTGAACTAGAGGGGTTTCCAGTTACAAACTAAAAAATAAGACTTGGGGAGAGAGGTTTCCTTTGTGAAGGACACAGTTTAATGCCCCTCGCTTTAAGGCAGTCCGGGAAAAACTCACTTCCTGCCAACTGCCTAGACACGGTTAGGAAAGGCGGGAGAAATCGCTTCTTGCTGACACTTGCAGCTTGGATGTGTGCTAGCTCACACAGCACCATCTCCCAGTTGCCACCGTCAAGCTGATTTCCCTTCTTTTAGCAGAGACAGAAAACAGAAATCCTGATTGGTTGTGGTCACAGTGATCCCTATCCCTCTTGGAGTAGGGATGTTAACATGCACATTCCTGGCCAAATTCCCACTCAAATAATTCCATTCTACCTGCCTGTCACCTTGCTGAAATGTCAGCTGAATGCAGCATTCTTCACTTCCTGTTCCACACAGTCTCAGTCAAACTGTGTGCTGTTAAACAGCTGACACTGTTCCACCTCCGAGGTGGGAGAAATCATTCTTTCAGAGAGACAGGCGCTCTAAGTGCCAGATGAGGCAGGAGAGGAAATTGTCACAATAATGGTGTTCCTGGACAGGTTACTCTCTATTACTCAGAATTGCTTCCTAAGGGAAGAGTATCTAGGCTCCATGAAAACAGGCTCAGGCAGATTAGCCAGAGGACAAAAATAACCACAGAGGGAAAAGCAGCTAGCAGCGAACAAGTAAACAGATGCAAGAGACGCTGACTTGTGTGAAACCAACACCCACGCAGCTATTTCTTACAGCCAACCCTCTGCACATCAGCGAGAGTCTGGACAGCTTTGTCCAAGCTTCCACCTCGCGGTCTGGAGAAAGGCTGGGGTGAAATCATGCCAAGGGGCTGGGCAGCGCAGTCACCTCCTCTGCCAGTAGAATGCAATCGCTGTACAGAGAACGTCTCACAGCAGGATGGGGGAAACCCAACAAAGGCTGGCGTGGTGCAGCCAGGACCTTGCATATCATGAAAAAGAGGGACTAGTCGATCTCTGATGACTGTCTTACATGGGTTCTCTCCCAACATCACTGAGCCTCCAAAGATGATACTGAAAAATCCATGTCTGCCTAGACCCTAGCAAGCTGTACATCACAACCACTCAGACCATCCTGCTCCAAGGACACAGCTCCCCCAACCCCAAACAACAGGCAGTCTGTTAAGTGCAGTTGCGTCCACTATTAGCAAGCACATTAGGCAGCTTTAGTATTTGAAAAGCAACATCAATGACCTTAGTATAAGTTTTTCCTGCTTTGTTTCTTAATACCAGTAGTCAAGAATATCTGATGCTTGCACTTTAAGCGTAACCTGCCTTTTATGGAACAATCTCAAAATTCCTCACCAATATTAAGACTGTGTCTACACTTGCATTCTTCTTTCGAAAGAGGTATGCGAATGAGAGAAATTGAAAATGCAACTGAGGCACAGATTTGAATACCTGGCACCTTATTTGCATATTCTTATTTCAAAATAGCTTCTTTTGAAAGAAGAAAACCAGTGTAGATGCTGCTCTTTCAAAAGTAAACCCCATCTGTGAAAGAATCCTTTCTCCCATTTAAAAAAAAAAAAAAAAAAAAAAAGGGAAGAAGGATTCTTTCGAAGATAGGGTTTACTTTCAAAAGAGCAGCAGCTACACTGGTTTTCTTTCAAAAGAAGCTATTTTGAAATAAAAATATGCAAATGAGGTACCAGATATGCAAAGCTGCACCTCATTTGAATTTTCAATTTCCCTCATTCGCATACGTCTTTCAAAAGAAGAATGCAAGTGTAGATACAGCCTAAGTGGTTTCAGAACAGCTGCAATGGGGAAAGTCAACATTAAGTAAGAAATCCTGTTCAACCTGTGATTCTGTGGCAGAGCTGAGATTACACAGCCCAGGAGACATGACTTTTGCACCTTTGCTAACCACTAGACTAGGTGGCTTCTCAGACCAGTGTACAGGCAGTGTGGGAGCATCAGGTGTCGAAAAAGGTTTCAATTGCAATTTTTTTTATTTTTTTTAAAAACAACTTATTATAGTAAATAAAAAGTTCTGAAAAATTCCCAGCAGCACCTTGTTAGAGAAATTCCTTATTTGTGACAGAACCCAGTGTCATGGATAAACACTTTGCTCTTACACAACAGAGGCTCGATAAGCAGCAACATGCAGAATAGCTTCATGTTCAGTAAGTCTGGTGGGAAGCATGCTGAAAGGGGAAACAGAGAGGTTACAGCATGAGAGGAGGAGCCTGGAGAATCTGTGTTCCATTTTGCTGAATAACTTTGTTGGGGCAGGGCTACACTAGACCTTAAGGTTGATCCTAGATACCCAGTTCCAGATATGACAATTCCAGCTATGCAATGGGCGTATTGACAATTGACTTATCTGGCCGTCCTCACTGAGGGAGGTCAACAGGGGAAACTCTCCCATACTTCTTGCCAGAATAAGAGGTACAGGGGTCAACTGTCAACCCCTACAGTTCGACTTTGCACATCCCCAATAGGCGCACAAAATTGAACCCTAGATATTTCAAATGTAAATATCTGAAATCATGAAAGTTACCATTTTTAAAACCCTATGACCAGCAAATTGACCAAAATGGACATTGACTTAGTAGTGCCCTAGGGATAACTGAGAAATAATTAGAGAATTGTGATATTTTTTGGAAAAATATTACCAGGACACAGCAGTTTATTAATGCTTTTAGGAGTAGGAGCAGAAAATTCCCCGGGGGGGGCGGTGTATTTTTACAAGTAGATCATATACACCAAACTATAATCAAGTATTAGGTTTAAACAATACATCATTCCGATGGTAATGTGTCACCCTCAGCAACTGGCAGCTTTCAAAGAATATTTACGTACACATACACTCATCAGACCATCACTGGCACAATGTCAACAGTTATCCACCACTACAGAGCTGCAAAGATAAGCTGCTTTAATTGCCTGACACTTGGACTGATAAAGGTCACCCTGCTATCAAAGCTTTCCTGTTTAAAATCTGTTTTATCTAATTTAAGAGGCCTCTTATCTCCCTGCCTGTCAAGTATTTTTCTACCTCTTCCAACTAAAAACCACAAATAAGAAGGCAGGTTCAGTTACATCAGGAGTTGTAAACACTCTGATAACCAAACTGAAGGAAAACTATCGGGTGGTTTCCCTGCTCCCACATCTGAGACACACTTGAATGGTCAGAGCTGTCCTCCTAGGACAAGTCCCAAATGCAGCACATCGTGCTAAAACCCTGCTACAAGTATAATCACTCGGCACATTCACTTTGTTAAAAGGGAACCCTACTCTGCAAACAGAACACACCTCCTTTCCAGTGTCAAAACAAAAAGCAGTCAAGTAGCACTTTAAAGACTAGCAAAATGGTTTATTAGGTGAGCTTTCGTGGGACAGACCCACTTCTCCAGACCATAGCCAGACCAGAAGCCTACAAACCCAAATGCTGTGAATATCTAGACTCATGCAAACTCTGTGAGAGGATGTTTGTGGGTTTTTTTTGAACTTCCATACCTGATAATCTTGATCATCGATCCCAAATCTTTCTCGGAGGTTTCGGAACACCATCGGGCAGTACTCCTTAAATTTAAAACGGCTCGGCAAGTTCTCCCTAAGACAAACAGCAAGTTATTCCTGTGCAGCAAACACTACAGTACAATTTAAAAAAAATGTCTCTGATCTAAGCTCCTTCCACTTCTCAGCTGTGCGTGAATTATTGTTCCCTGATAGCCTCATGCTGCAAACACCCTTCCTATGCAACTGGTCCTATTAAATTCTGTAGGTTTAGGGCACTATGATAATACACATCATAAGTAACAACTCATGAAAAGGTCCAAGTACTTAAGCATTTTCTAAATTTGGAGCTTTGTTGGCAAGCTCCTTGTGAGAGGCTGCTCATCTCCTATGGTTGTGAAGCACTTTGTCAACTCACAGCGAAGTGGGCTTTTAGCAGTCATTAGGAGAGCCTAATCCAAAACCAAAGTAAGTTTCTACTCGAAGTCCAAAAATTTTACACATAGAAGCTTTGAGTCCACATTGAAAATGCTGCAATATACACTTGACAATCTACAGCACGATGCCCTTTTGTTCTCAATTATTTAGAAGCTGTGTGCATCATTTTCACCATTTTGCACATAAGAGAACTGAAGTGTGGAGCTGTGCAATGATTTGTTCACCAGCACAGTGCAAGTGATCCAGGTCTCACACTTCTGTTTCTGTGCCCGAACCACTGCACAGGACAGCTTCCTTAATCCAGAACAAGGCTTTCAAGCAAAGGAAAGTACATCTCTACAGAAACCTGTTCATTCCCGGAGGCTAATTTCAGCAAATGTCATTTGTCTTTTTTGACTACATGGAAGAATGACTTGCCCTCTTCTGCAAGCCCAGATTTCATGGAGTAATTCTCCCCCTCTTGTTCTTGTTTGTTGCTTTTGTTCTGCTCAATAATTCAAATGTACCTTGCAAAAAATCATGACTGTTTAAATGAAAAGCCGTGGAAAGCAGTCCCCTTGTTCCAGAACAGAACGTGAGGACTTTGAAGGGTTAGGAGGAGATCCGTTACTGGCAGTTGGTTAATAGTCACGGGACAGAGAGTGAATGAAAGCTCCTGTCTTACTCCTCTCAACCCACAATCCAAGATCCTCTTGCCCAGCCCTCTCCCTCAGTTAAGGCAGCAGGAGAGGCTACCATAGTTATTCAGTCCCAGGGCTCTGCCCACTGAAGGAGGAGCAGAGAAGATGGTCCTACCAAAACCTCTTACATGCACTCTGCTAGAACTACACCAATACATATGAACAGAAATCACAACAGCGAAACACTGCACCCCTGTAGAACTTAAGTCTGCCTCCAAGCAACACATACATTCTCCAGAGCTAATCACTGAGAGATGGGGATAAGAAACAAGACCTAGAGGGTGACTAGTTTTGCTCAGAGCCAGATAATATATTGTCACTCTCGATACCAGTTACGCCTATTGGTTGGGATCACTTCGAAAAGCAGGATCTTTGTTGGTGTCTGTCCAGTTCCCAGGGACAAGAGTCCAGAGCACTGAGCCCCCACCTTGTCAGCAACCGCAGCAAAGAGCCAAAGGGGTTATACAGAATCAATCTCTTCATTCCCCCCACCCCCCAGAGGTGGTCTCTTTGGGGCAAGTTGGAGGCAGACAGGTAAGGCAGTGTGGGAGGAGGGGGAAGGTATTTGGCCTTAGGGGCTGGACTGATGGCCCTCCACTAGCACTAAAACAAATTAAATCCTACACCCAGCCCAGTAACAACACATCTGTGATTACAGCGCTACCCTTTCTTTATCATGGCACTGACGGCACAGCCACATCACCATCCCCTTCCTCTGTGTGAGTGGCCAAAGCCAGACAAGTTAGCACGGCACCGACAGAATGCCCAGTTCCCTGCTTAGCAGGTTTGGCATGTCACGCAGATGAGCGGATTTCACACGATGACAGCTTCTCTCTTTACAAAAGCACAGGGAAATACACGAACTGGTATCTATCTGCCAACCCTCACGGCCAGCAGGTGGCTTTCTCAACAGGCAAAATGAACAGGAAGGGCAGGGGAAGCCACTCACTTGTTGAAAAGATGATTGTCCACTTTAATCTTACTGTAGGCTTTAAAGTCATCTGGCATTAACATGACAGGGACAGGAACATTGCTTAGTTCATTGATCTGTAAGAGAAAAGGAAAACAAACAAGAATCAGAATGTGACTCAGAAACCCCAGGGGTTTACTGGTTGCCTCAGAAAGCTTTGGCTGTTGTTTAAGACTTGCTAGAAACCAACTTGAAAGCAATACAATTCATTACACTTTTAAAGCACATTTCTATGCTGAACAGATCTGGGAAAGTGCTGTGGTTTCATGCTTAAAAGGGCATTGCAGCCAGAGACGTGGCAAGTTCACTTCCAGCCAGCTTCTGCTCTGCATTGTTCAAGGCTGCTACAATTTGCTATCTTTCTATCGATCACCTAAGGAAAGATTCCAGAACAAAGATTTAACCATATACAGCAAGACACCACTCAGATTTTCTGTTTCTACACTGTTCTCTCTTTAGGGCAAAAGCCTCACTAGCAACAAACTCCAATACTAGTTCTCACCATTACCAATAAAGAGTTAGACAGTGACCAACATTCTGGATTGATTCTCTCTAGCAATGCAGCTGTCTCAGCGATACTATCTCCTTCCTCCGTTGGCTGTTGTAGCTCTTCTCCCCCTCTCTCCCCTGGGATGAATCACTCCACTGGCTCTCTGTTGTTTCCTGTTCATGTATGGCAACCACAGGAATATATAGAAACAGGCAAGTGGGTATTCAGCTGCCACACTGCAGAATAGCAAATTTTGAGAAAGCCATGGTGAACATTCAGCCCTTTGCATCATGGTCTGAAAGAGCTTATCGGAGAGCTACTATAATATGCTAAATGAACCAACTCAATAAGAAACAGCAAAGCTGGACTGTTCCCAGTGACACATTGAACCACTCTTTGCAAGCAATCCCCTCTATTTCAGTTTTGCCTAAACCCAGAAGTTTGCTCAGACTAAGACAAGTCCAATTATTATTCATTCACTTGGAATTCACAGTGGCCACATCAGTTCCCACTCACTGATCTGGTATTAACCTGGTGGATTTAGAAAGTAATTCCACTGCAATTCAATTACCATTGTTATTTTAAAATGCGCCTGCTATAATCCAGCAATACTTGAAGGGAAGCAGCCTGCCCTTGTATGTAAAGCAGTGGGTTGGGAGCCAGGAGAGCTAGCATCTGATCCCGATTTTTTCCTCGAGGCCTTGGATAAAAATCACAATCTCAGAGCTCCTCAGTTTCCCCAGGTATAAAACAAGGATGATATTTCTTCACCTTTTGGGTCAACTGCAAGGTTTAATTCACTGGTTGCAAAAAAACATGAAGATTTGCCAACAGAAGGAACTAGAAATGGCCAAAATGTTATCTAACCCATTCCAATATCTTGGCAAACAATCACTGAGCAAACATCTTTTTTCCCCATCTCTTTTCTCATGTTGTTGCCAATGAAATAAATGCACAAACTGAGGAGCCAGACACTGGACTGCATTTTCAGTGCAATATCAGGCATGTTCCCAAAGAAAACAACATGAAAGCATGGAAGTAAAGGTAGCAACACTAGACAAAATTGCCCAGGTGACTGGACTGAGCATTGACAAGGGACAGACCAAGACACTCAAATCAAGAGAAGAAAGCGTTGATGGCTAGGCCACACTAGCCAAAAACCATCATCCAGCACAGGCCATCAAGCTCTCACATGAACCCACAAGGAAAACACAAATGAGGAAGACTTTGGACAACATGGAGATCTACTGAGAAAGAAGGACAACAACTGGGGTACTCCTGGAGTCAGCTAAAAGTTCTGTCCTGAGACAGAGTGAAGTGGAGGAGATGTGTAGATGACCTGTGCTCCATGCAGAGTACAAGCACTTAAGTAAGTCAAGTCAGTCTCAAAGAAAAACAACTATTAAGAGAAAAAACTCAGGAATCAGGAAGGAGGGAGAAAAGTAAAAGGGTCATTGGTTAAATTTGGAGGGAGAAGCTCTTTAAACTACTGCCCAGTATTTACTTCGTAGAAGCATCAGGGGATGATCCCCACTTAGATGAAGTGTTTTGTTGTGTCTGAGCAGTACCACACAGATGAATGAATAAATAATGTTACATGCTGCCTAACATTTGTAAATTGCTATGGAGCAAAGAGACTGATACTCTCACTACGTATGCTAAAAGCCTGAGCCTGGACGGAGCAGATACCAAATACCGTGTGCTGCAGTGCAAAGTGAAAGGAGAGGACCCAGGAAGGGGGTGAGCAGTCCCATAAGTCTGCATTAATAAGAGGTGCTGTGTGCAGCTTCCAAGCTAGCTTGCCTAGTGGGAGGGAACTACTAAATCACCTCTCCGGAGACTTACCCATTTCCAGGCCCTTTTTATCCTGCTGCATGGTGAGAGCTGGCAAGCCATAATCGGCTTGTTCAAGCACAGACCTCATGAAGACTGCCAAAGACAGCACTGCAGTCTTCTTCACACCCAGAGAGATATCCAAAGCTAACCGCTGTGAGGAAAAGGGAATCTGAAGATGGCTAAGATTTACGTATCAACTGCTCCCTGGTGAAAGGTAAAAAGATTTTAGCCCACCTGTGTTTGTCCTGGCTTTTGCCACACCGGCTTTTCCTGATCGAACCCTTTCAACTGATGGTAGGATCTACACTCAGCCTCCTTCAAGCCTCATTCAAAGCCCAGGGCGTGGTTTTATTCTGCATGGCATTGCAACAGTTCGACCCTTCAACCGCACCAAGCGGGCACCTGGGGAGTTGCACATGGCATGTCTAAAGCCATTGGACTCATGTGGTCAGAGACATTTCTACCGATTCTAGTCAATGTATTCATAAACGATCAGGAGAAAGGGGTCAACAGCGAGGTGGCAAAATCTGATGCTGATACCAAACTGCTCCAGATAATTAAGTCCAAAACAGACTGAGAAGAGCTTCAAAAGGTTTTCACAAAACTAGGTGACCAGGCAACAACATGGCAGAAGAAATTCAACATTGATAAATGTAAAGTAATGTACACTGGAAAACATAACCCCAACTACCTGTACAAAATGATGGGGACTAAATTAGCTGTTACCACTCAAGAGAGAGATCTTGGAGTCATTGTGGAAAGTTCTCTGAAAACAACCGGTCAATGTGCAGTGGCAGTCAAACAAGCAAACAGAATGCTGGGCATCATCAAGATAGGGACAGAGAACATCTTCTGGCCTCTATAAATCCACTGCACTCCCACCTCTTCAATACTGCATGCAGAGGTGGTCTCCTCATTAGGTTTAAACAAATGGTGGCAGGGGGCAGCTGGGGAGGCTGTGCACTGGGGCTACTTTGGCCTGCCTGGCCACAGCATCATCACTGGCGTGGGTCACTCCAGTGCGGCCATAGTAGCCTCCGTCCACAGAAGCGCAGCCGGAGAACGCTGCAGGCAGGGGCTCTCCAGCCTGCCTGAAGCAGCCCTGTCTGCAGCAGGGGGGCTGCTCCAACCCAGTTGGCCTGGATGGGCCTCCCCAGCCCCCAGCCTGCACCCACCCCCTGGGGCCACCACAGATCCTCCTAGGGATCTCAATGCTCTTTTAAAGAGTGACTTTATGCTTCACAGCCCACTTGAAAGGAGGGTATTACAATCCCACACTGAACATGGCTAGTGAGCTGCTGCTCTAAGAGGACAGGGCCCCCTGAGAATACCACCTCACAAAGTGATCAACACAACAGATAGCTGAACAGGTGTTTGTAGTCCTGGTGTTCACAAGTTATGTGCCTCTAAAACGATGTCAGATCTCCACCAGTCCCTCATTCTCAGTATTGGTCCAACATAGAATATAGCAACTCCCAGGCCTTCCAGTAGCGTGACCCACATACCCTGCTACTACAACAGAGAACTGTCATTTTTACCTCCTTTTTTAGGATCTGAAGGACAAGGAGAAGCTACTGCCCTCACACCGCCTTTGAAAGTTCATGTCAGAACCATTGCCACTGGTTTCCATGCACTCGTCTTTTCCCACCAAGTCATAAGAATGTGAGAGCTGACATATGGGGTCAGATGAGGGTCCATCTTGCTCAGGATCCTGTCTTTGGTAGTAGCTTGTACTAAAGCTCTCGGAGAGTGTACAGAACAGGGCAAGTACATAGCAATCCACCCAGTCTTCCATTCCCAGCTTCTGACACTTGCAAGCGCTGGGTTTGCTTGAGGATGACCTTGGCCCTGAGCAGCGTTCCCTGTAAGCTGAGCGCGTGGGTGGCTGCCCAGGAGAGATGCAAGTGCCATCCAGCTGATCAGCACAGCATGCACAGGACAGAGCAGGTGTTTCAACTGGTGATGAACTCCTGCACGTGCCTTGGTGCACCCAACAAAATTTATTCCACACACAGATGAAAAGGGAAAAAAAAAAGAGAGGGAACGCTGCCCCCGACCATCCTGGTTAATGGCCATTGAACTCTAAAAGGCACGCCAAAAAAAACACAAAACCAGCTCTCTTCCAAAGGGCCATAAAGCATAGTCCTCTCCGAGGCATGACAGTAATACTACATGCTAAAGCTTAACTACAAAGAAGTGGAACTACAAAGACAGGCTATTGTAGCCACATATTTACACTTCTCTCCTCACCATAGTATCTGAGTGCCTTCCAACAGTGCATTAAACAAGGTGACTAACATCTGTCACGTCTGTTCTCTCATCTGCTCCCCAAGGAGAGCAGTGTGTGCAGGAGATTTTTACATGCATTGTACATCCACACACACACACACACGTTCCTATGTATTTATGTTGATGACAGCAAAATCAAAGAAATATGCAGTGGGCACATAAGGTGGGGAGGTTTATGATGGCCATTGCTTTCTGAGGCAGTTCATTCAAATGTGTTGGACCAGCCCCCAAGAAAATTGTCTCCTGCACTGGTGAGGTTTAACACATTTTGTAGAAACTCCCTTTGTGCCAGAGAGGTGAAATTGTCAGCCACCGTCTTTACCTCAAGAATTTTAACTTATTTATTTATTTAGACATTCTGGGCTTGAGCCCCAGAGCCAAGAACCAAGACTTTGAATCTGACTCAATCATCTGTGGGAAGCCCATGCTGAGAGAAGAGGACAGATCTGTGTTGGCTGCTGCATGTTTGTTAAAGAGACACTGAGATTCTCCTTTCAATCAGTGCATTTGTTGCATTCAATCCCATCTATTACATGCTATCTACTATCCCAGACCCTAGGGACTCAGAGAACGGATACTTTCATACCTGTTAGTTGGTTGGAAATACAACTTGTAGGGGGCCACCCTCCCCACACCAAAAAGACTTTTTAGAATAAATCTAATCTTAGGTGGTCTTGAACAATAAGCTGTTACTTTCAGCATTTTTGGGCTGAGTACATTTTGTTCTGTGCACCAAGGCATGTGTGGATGTGCACCACCCATAGAAACACAGGCTGCCGTCTGTCATGGCTGTGCACGCTTTGCTAACCAGCTGGGAGCTGCTGAATCTCTCCAGAGTGGCCACTCTAGCGCTCAGCTTTCAGGGAACACTGGACACTTTACATGGCCCATTATGCCTTTTTAAATTGCCACTGAACTTTCTATCCCCATTCCCAGAGCGAGCACAGCATAATAAAGATTCAAAGTGGAGACACTACCCGCCCCAAGCCCTGCTCAATAAAGTAATGCTGGTAAGAGGGGCATGCCCTGCTACTGCTGCTCATTCTGTATCTGCCCTGTTGTATTTTTGCCAGAGTTTAATCAATCTGTCATCAATCCTCTTCCCCGGATTTCTGTTGTAAATTCAAATTTAAATAGGATGACGCATGCCAGTCATCTTAAGCAATTTAAAGCCAAAAGCACCGGTTATGTGAGAATCTGGAGGGCAGGTTGCAGGGTTTAGCAACAGGTCACACTTCAGATCCAGCTATATGACAACATCTCAGATGGAAAAGTCAATGCAACAAAGAGTGAACGCTTCTGATTTCACGTGGGTGTGTGAACAATACTATTAGCTAAGACATGCAATTTCCTCCTTTGTGCAAGATAAAATGTAAACAGCTCATATTGCTCTGTAAATGCACCAGCAGGGCAAGCTGAGGTATTCTTTAGTGCCTTGAATTCTTGGGCAGCCATAATCAATAGGATTTTGCATGTATTCGCAGTGGGTAATTCATCCTTTTTACCAAGGGTGATTTCTTATTGACTAAGACACATCAATATTCTTTGTCGTTCAGGGCCAGCTGTTCCCAGGATAAACAGGAAAAGCATAATTTCATTTCAAAACCTGACTCTAGCCTCAAAGTAGCAATTACCATTAGTAAATTGATGGGACAACACAATTTGTTTACTAACAAGAACCAAATGACGGAGTATTCAAGTCTACTTTCTAGGATTCTTTATGGCAGGAATGTGCTCAAAAAATAAAAAATACTTTGTTCTCCTCTAGTGCCTTTCAGCCAGGGAATGCAAAGCATTAATCGAGCTTTACGACACTCTAACCAGGTAGGTAAAGGACCTATGGAGGGATCACTTTCACCAATGCTGAGCTGTAACCACAGCTGGCATGGAATACAACCTCTCAAGAGCAGAGTGTACTATTGCGCAATGGCGTAGGAGAGAAAGTGAAGAATATTATACACAACTGAAACCCCAGGGTGTGGGTTTGTTTGAGAAAAGGATGAGATTTTCTGAGCTAAAGTGTGATTAGAAAGGTTATGCTATGGGATTCTTCATAATCACAAAACGTGAATCTTGGTTCTACATCTCATCCCAGAGATGGAGCCTCCTGCAGGAAGGTATGCAGGCCTTAGCACCACCTTCTGATACGGTTACGTTACCAATTAATGGAAGGGCATCTCCTAGCGACAATGAACACACCTCTTTGTGAAGCAGCTCAGTGATCTCCATTGACCTGGCCCAACCCTGACTACCTTGTGAGCTGTGATGGAATCTGCCCAATGTGCTAGGGTTGTAGGCCATGAGATCACTCAGCCCAGTTTTTCTGGTATATGTAACATGCTCATGTGACCCTAATCACAGTAGTCCTCTTACAATCTTTAATGTATGTAACCTCTCAAGCCCCTTGTGAGATAGGTAATTGCCATTATTCCCACGTATACACAATAGGGAACCAAGACACAGAAAGAGAAAGTGACTCACCCTAGGTCACAAGGTTAAACAGCAGCAGAGCGAGAAACAGACGTGGTCAGAATCCAACCCACTAAACTCTATCTGCCTTCATTATCTGAAGACAAAGTTTCCAAATACATTTCGTTGCAACTTGGAGTCAGAGAAGGGCAAAGATCAAGAATCTCTGGCCTAGATTATTGATGCTGGGTATCATTCCAGTTGCTGTATGCTGCACCCCCTGCAGGTCAGTTACAGCCACAAAAGAAACAATCAGTATTACAGATGTTATGAATATTGGCATATGGTAGGCTGAGTGCATCAGTTTAGTGGACTTTAGCACTCAGTATACAGGCTGAACCTCTCTCATCCAGCACTCTCAGGACCTGACTGGTGCTGAAAGAGAGAATTTGCTGGACAATGGGCGGTCAATATTACCTAGCACATTGCCAACACTTCCACTGCTTACTGGGCTCTCAAAGACTTTTAGGGGTAAATTACAGCTAGATATTCACACAGAACACTGAGAGCCAAGACTGGTGGCTGCAAACAAACTTTATGGGATGACAGAAAACTTGGCTGCACCTGTAAGTGGTCATCTGGCTAACCAAAATCATGCTGGATTAGAGAGGTTCAACCTGTACTGCAGATACTTCTTTGGGCCAGAATTTATACAGCATATCAAACACAATACAGGACAGAGGCATGTGCTTCAAATCCCAGTTTTGCTCTTTGGACTGAATGCCAAATACCTGCCTTCTGTACTAGCTAAGCACAAAATCCCAGCGATCCTGTGAGACTGGGTGATGCTTCAGCCAATAAATGGTAATTCAAGAAGAGAGAATAAAGTCATTAGCAAGATGCAAAGAGACAGTTTCACAAATATACAAATTACAAAGGAAATGCACCTGCTTGCACCAGATCAGAAGCCAGCCCTTTGTTCCCACCAAGCACCACAGATCTACAGCTCACTGAACAATGCCTAATGATCTACACAGATACAGCTCAGCAACATGCAGAAACAGGGAGAAACACTCACCACCACTGGCAAACACATGAATCCCAACATATGCTCTAACCAGTACCTTACAATGAGAACTATGATCTCACTGCTTGCACAGAACACCGTCGCTCCATAAGCGTAGTTACTCCCTGCAAGAATGTCACCACAAGTCAATATTTTCACCTCTGTTCCCATCTTGGTGTATCCCCTCTCTCCCCCTTACACAACCACTTTCAATCAGGCAATGAAGCGATGTGCAGGAGGCACAGCCAGCAACAAGAATTCTGAATCTTCTATTCTTCCCCAGAAGCCATAACAGCAGCATCTCTGAGCAAGCTCCCAAAGGATGGCATCTTAAAAATGGTTTCATTCTTCAATGCAAGTAATGAATGGGAAGCAGAATCATTCTGGATCCCTCTCTCTCTCTCATTGCACAGTTTTTCCATACTTTTCTTGGGGGGGGGGGGGGGGGGGAGAGCACAGGCAAGGTTTCAGGTTCGATTCACATGCCAACCATCATTACTATTGGTCCTGTCTACGCAGGGCCACAAATTATCAAAATGCAATCATAAACCAGCTCTGAGCCACTCCATTTAAATTTCATTTAGCCAGTAAGGAGGAAGACAGTTTAAAGAGAATTAGCCTAAACGGATATAAAAAATAACTCCCAATCTGAATGCACTAAGATCTCCAGACACATCTATTTTTGCCCACCCGTGCTGTTTTTGCATCAGCTACTACCAAGCTTGTTTAATCACAAGGGAGGCCTAGCCGTTACCAGAACAAGTTAATAGACCCCAGGGTGTATCTACACAAAACAAGCAGACAAATTACATAAAATGGTGGTTTGTCTGATTTATCCGTGGAACAGTTTGGCCTAAGTGCAACTATTCTAGACACCCATTTTGGTGTATCCTCGCAAACATGTTCTGGCTCTTCCAATGGGCTTCTCTGATAGGCAGAGCTCGGTATATTCTATAGCCATGGAATTCATCCTTTGCAGCAAAATTGGCTGTAGAATGCAAATTTCTTTTAGAAAAAAAGAGTCTCTAGCCCTTATAATTGCAAAGATAACCTTGAAAATATACTTACACTGACATTCAGGCTGTGTGTTCCCTCAAAAAGCATAAGAGCAATGAGGTGTGACTCACCTCATTCATCTCGAAAAGCAGTTAACACTGAAGCCTACAGATGGCAGTGACATGGCCAGCCCTGTTAACACACTCGCCACTGACCACTGAAGCAAACCTCCAGCTAATCTTTTTATTCCACAATTGCAAAATAAATGCCACAGGGCTACTTCGTTTTATATAATGTAAAAACCTCTAAAACACCAAAAACATCTGAAGTTTTTGCAGAATTTCCTCTAACATGCCCCAGGGACCTTGGAACAGAATTTAGACTCTGCTTGCCATGTTTTGGGGCCTTGCTGATGAGCAGACACTTTGGGTACATTTGATGGATAGAATTAAGAAGATGGATTGAACTCATACAGCTGCAAAGCTCATGGCTTCCTGTTCACACTGGATCAATTCAGCGGAATCGGAGATAGCATACCAACCAGTATAACCAGTGCCCAGCAAGGCATCCTGGACAACTGCCATGCTTGGATGCAAGCTTATTAAAAACACTAGTCTGTTTTAATACCATCCAATAGGAAGACAGGACTCCTCACTATGTCTGTTTCAATAACTTCCATTAAGAAAACACAGGTCATGCATGGAGCCCTAACTTCCCACAGAAGTCCTTTCAGATTTTTCGCCAAGCTTTCAGAAACAACCAAAAGAGAGATTGGGTTGCAGAGAATCCTTCCTACATATTACATTATGCCCAGTTTATTTTGGGACAGGGCTTTGAAAGTTGAGATAATGCTGTGGCATAAATACACAGGCAGTGGACACGATCAATAAAACTCCCAACTATGTGCTTCACTGGCTAGTCTCAGGCCTTTGACTTAAGTAAGCACATGTACCAGTTGGGCAGTCATGCACTGGCTAGTCCATGTGCTGTCAGTGACAACAATCCTTACTCCGCCTTCTGTTGTCATCCTGAGAGCTTGGCAGATTTCTTCTCAAACTGTAAAGTAAAAAGGTGCTTTCCTGTCAATATTTGTTCAAGACTGGCCAATTGTGCACAGGTTCAGCTGTTCTTTTTCATTTGCAACGGGCCTTGTTTACACAGTTGCTGCATGATAAAACTTGGCCTAATCCACTTGTGTGCAACATGGAAGCAATTCCACCTCATATGCAAATGACTCTGTGATGCCATATTCCGAGGACTCCTGAAACACAGGCTTGCATGAACAACTGCTCATCGGTGAAGCGTATAAAAATAATTTAAACTATGATCTGCTTTACACAGTGGTGAAGCTGGGCTCCAACTGTTTTAGTTCCACCCAAATGTCTTCTCGCAACAAGGCCAGAGGCACAGAGTAAAATCAAAATTAACTGATAACATTTCATTAGGAAGTCTCAAATGTCTGTCACTTGGGGAGAGTGGATTTCAACTGGTATTTTTCTAAACCCCTTTCCATTGCGACAGAATGCAGCCTTGTAGATTCTGGCAGCAGTTTCATTACAATATATGATTGGATATAATCATGTTACTAGCTTGGTGTTCACAGTGAACTTTTGGCTTGCCTGCCTTTCTTTGGGTAGATATTTCACAGCAAAGTGTACTCAGAGTTAATAGATTCCCTTGCAATGTCACAATTCAAGGTTTGAAAAATTTGCACCAGCCACAACCAGTGAAAAAGGAACCATGGCCACCAAGTGACTCTAGGCAAGTGAAGCTGACAAGAATCTTGTTAATTTCACATTTTCTGGAGACTCTATTGGCAACAGTGAAGCTAAGGAAGTAAGTCTTTTTTAATTTCATTAGATAGCTTCTTGTCAAAGTTCTGAGCAGCAGCAGCAACACCTGAGCATCTTTTGACTCAGCAAGAGAACATGCTCTGAGTTATATTTGGGAGGTTTTCTTCACCACCATATGGGCTAGAAAGCTTTATAAATAATAATAATCAGCAAATTACATTCTGTAGGAATGGATGACTTAGGCCCTTTCACTCTGGGAGAAAAAATGTTTTCCCAGTCCTGAAGAGGCGTACATTAAGTTTGAATGGAGGAAAGGAGAAGGGAAAGGCTTCTAGAATCCCATGATCAAAAGAATATTTTACTAGGATGATGGATTTTATATCTTTAACTGCTGCCACAGCAGTTTATCTTCCACAGCCATGAGCCAGTCCTTTCCAATCTAGTCCATCAAGGTATAGGAGGAGAACGGTGCAAAATTTTGTGGGCAATCACAGACAGCTGAAGGAAAAAGAATAATAAGTAAGGTATGAAGCTGTCAGAGGCAGGATCCAAAGGACACTATCACAGGTAAAGCACTCAGAGTGCTCCTCAGAGATTCATGTGAAATACAAAAACCCCCATTTCCAATTGAAGTGGATTGTTACTCCAACCCATGGAAAAAAATTGGTGGTCCTCAATGCCCTGGGATCTCATCTGGGACATGGCTCCCAAATTGTCAACATTCAGCATGGGCTCCAAGGTTTGGGGTGAAGCTTTCCATGGGAGGAATGAAAGGGAAAAGGATCCTGGCCTCTCCTCATCGTACATCTGGTCCTGAGGATGCAGAGAAGACTGGCTCTCTGGTTTCCTAACATTAGGGGAATCTCCAGTGCTTATGTGAGCGGGGGAAGGGACCAAGAGTCCTTCCTGGCTAACCACAGGAAAGTAAATTTCCATATAAGGAGATGGAGGAACAAGAGGATCTTTGGGATGGGGGAGACCAGAGAGACAGGGTCTCCCAGAATCTCATTGTGTGGCTGGCCTCTGACAGAAAAAAGGGGTGATTCAGGAGGATCTCTGGGTTTTTTGTTACCTCCCTCCCCAAGCAAAGCTTCCTGGTTACCAGGAGATGGGAAGCCCTGTCCTTGAGCTGAGAAGTGTCACAGCTCTGAGCAGATGGGGAAAATAATTGAGGTTTCCTGGCCATTTGCAGGATGGGCTCCAATACCTGAGTCACAGGTGTCCAAAGAAAGAGGGATGTGCGTGGAGGGGAGGGACAGGAGCATTCAGGGTGGGGGCCCTGATCCCAGGGAACAGAGAACATCTCTGGGATGCGTCCAGCATCTCCTCACCATGCGCTGGCCACCTTAGGGACACTGAGAGCCTCCGGAGGAGGGTGGCCAAGGGGAAGGGAGTGTCCTCAGGGGAATCAGGAAAAGGCTCCAATCCTGGGGGGGGGTCCTCACCATATATCTGCCCTCAGGAGAAGACTGGGGAGGAGCGGGTGGGCACGAGGGATCCCAAGAAGTATGGGGGGCTGTCCTCAGGGGCAGGTAGCTGGGCTTTGTGTTGGGCCTTGCACATGACAGCCTTGTGGGGGACTCCACGACTCAGGGGTTGGGAGGTGCATCCCCCACGGTGCGGCTCCCCTAAACACGAGGGCGGACTCCAAGGCTCAGGGGAAATTCCAGGGGGGTGCAGCTCCCCCCCCCCAAGATGGGGGCAGGTTTGGAGGCCCGGGGGTCCCAGGTTGGGGGTTCCCAGGGGATACAGCTCCCCCAGACACAAGGGGAGACTCCAAGCCCTGGGGATCCCGGGTTGGGGGCCGACAGGGGGCGCAGCTGCCCCCCTCCCCACAGTACGGGGGGGGGACTCCCAGACCAGGGGGCAGACAGGGGGCGGTGGGGGTGGGGAGGGGCCCCGATCCCGGGCTCGCCTCACCGTGTGGTTGGCCCCCCACATGAGGACGCTGAGCAGCGGCTCCGAGGCGCGGAACAGCTTCACCTTCTGGCACACGAAGTGCTTCTTCTTGGTCTTGGTCTTGCTGGCGCTGAGCGCGGCCCCCAGCGCCGCCCCGACGCCCCCCGCCGAGGCGCCCCCCGCGCAGTTCGAGGCCATGGCGGATCCGCCTCCCCCCCCAGCTCCTAGCGGCGCCTCCGCATGGTTCCGCCCCGGCCCGTTACACACGCCCCACCGACAGTGGTTCCGCCCGCCCCCCTATACCCTCCGGCCGATGGAGCCGTCCGTCCCTGTCAGCTAGGCCCGGCCAGTTAGCGTCTCCCTCGCCCCACAATGGTTCGGTCCGACCCGCTGGCTGCCCCCCCCCCTTCCCGTCCGCGCAGTGGTTCCCTCCACCGCTAAGAAGGAGCCGCTCCGGCTCCCGCACTGAGGAGGCGCCAAGATGGCGGAGAGCTGGGGAGGAGAGGACTGGGATTTACCATTCCCGCATAGACAAGGGATACTGAGGGCAGGAGCGCAAGGGGGCAGCCACTGTCTGCCTCCAGGACTAGTCCCGAGCGAGTTGCCCTAGGAAATGCTACGGATACATCCGTCATCCGCGGCTGAAGGGGGCACCGCCACAAGGGGCGTGGTAAAGAAGGAGGGAGGAAAATAATATCGACCTCCTGCTCTCGCCAGCGATGGTCTCGCCCAGTTTGACTGACACATCACGTAAGACCCCGCCCCATCCCTGTGTGGCCAATCAGCAGCGAGGCGCCTGGAATTATGAATGGCCTGCTAGCTGTGTCACACACGCTCTTAAAGGGCGAGTGAAAGGGGCACAGCTGCACATGGGGGGTGGCGCTTAGCAGCTTCCTCCCTCTCTTTTACGCACGTGCTGTAAGGGGAGGAGGGAGGTGCTAGGGGCCCCCCTTGCTGCCACTCCAAGATCCGCATATTGGGAGGGAGAAAGCCAGGGATTGCATCTCTATTCCCACCCCCCCAGTAACACCAATAGGAGCAGCTTTCTTTTTCCCTCCACCCACCTCCCCCTCCAACTCAAAGACAGGTAAAAAATGCCTCTCACCTTTCCCGGCAGAGGAAGAGGGGGAGCCTCTTAAGAGAGGTGCAGTCCTAGAACTAAAAGGAGGGACGGGGGTGGTTTATCTAGCTCTGATTAGGCATTTGAATACACATAAATCTGTCAGTGAGCATTTCAGTTAAATGGGTCACACTGTTAAAGACCTGAGAATGTGTGTCTCAGTACAAACAGACTTTAACACCAGATTACAAAGAGAAACATCTGAACTGGAATTTATGCTCAAATTTGATACTTTGACAATTGCTCATAGTAGGGAAAGCAATTATCTCAGCATAACAAAGACAGCTTCCTCATCTTTGATATTCTTAGTGATCTCAGGCAGGTCACTTAACTCAATAGACTCTTACAGTTAGTGATTTTCTCTCCCCTCCCACTCTCCAATCTTCCCCATCTGTCCTATGCATCTGATAGGTCAGTTTTCATTTCAATTTTTTGTTTGTATCTGTTATATAATTGTCATGCCAATTCACTTTCAGCAACCTTTCTAGTACAGCACAATCTCCAGCTCTGAAGAAGTGAGTCTTCTCACAAAAGCTCATCACCTAATAAGTTATTGTTAGTCTTCAAAGTGCTACTTAACTGCTTTTTTGTTTTGCTAGCTTTGATTAGTCAGTGATAGCAGCTGGTTGATGTGCTGCCTTATCGAGATACAAGTTTAAGGTTGCTGACTAGTCGTTTAGTGTGAATCAGATTAATCCTCAAGGGACCTCAAATGTCTTGGTTTCACCTTTTCCCACTAATCTTTGCTTTTGTGCAAGTCCCTGCTGTTTTTTCTGTGACAAAAGCAGTTTATGAACCAGGAGACCAATCATGGAACGGTAAAACAGGCCACACAACATTTAATAGAACTCATGGGAGTAAGGCTGAAAAAGATTTACAGTGGTAATGCACAAGGGCAGGTGAGAAAAACAGTGCTTTTTAAACAGTTTTAAGAGTTTACCTAAAGTGGGTTTATTTCTCACTCCCATATGCATAAATTTTAGATTAACCCACCAATAAGCAACTATAAATCAATCATCATCTATGTGCCAACAGGAAAACATTATATGTGATGTGATCAATTCAAAGACGACAGTACTTAAATCAGTTTTACAGAACTGTCATGAAAATTTGCTCTCGCAGGTACAAAGTATGACATCTCATAAAAAGGAGGAAACCTCCACTTAAATTGCTCATGTTCCTGTCCCCAGCCTCCAAATAATGTCTCCTCCCCAGCACCTGCCGTGAACAAACAAAATTTTGTTACTCAATAGTGCACATCTTTTGCCCGCTTATCAGAACAACAGTTTTATTTTTGTATGTAAAACAAATTTTCATCATAATGGAGGAAGAGGACATTTCCAAGGCTACTGTAACCTGCTGCACTAATCCCTAATTGACTTTAAATGATGAAGTGACTGAGCTCTTTGCAATTAGAATCTGACATGTTTCCAGAAAAGAGGGTTAGACATTTAAAAAAAAAAAAAAGCACTTTAAAAATACTTAGTCATATATACAGACCTATACTTATGCACATTTTGGGTATATATACAAAATCCCAGAGGAATGTTGTCTCTTATCATCTGCGTCTTCTTTTAATTTTGTTTCAGTTCATTTTTCCTTTCACTTGCATCTGTCTTGCTGGTACATATTCAAACCTATGAGCAATTCAGCACATTTCTACAGCTATTTCACAGATCAGTTCTGGCTGAAACTAACTTGAAACATCCTGCCTTGCTTACCCCCAAAAGGGTGACAGTGAAGACTAATCAAGCTAATCCTGTCTTTGGTGTAACTTCACAGAAGTTAGAAGAGTTACTCCACACGTGAATTGGTTCCCAAGGCTGATTCTAGAAATAGATAAAACAGATCCTTTCTCAGGCATAGAAAGAGGTCAAGCTGCCCAATTAACCTGGTAATTAGTTAACAAAAATTTCTGGCTGATAACAGCATTAAAAATGGATCCTCGTTTAGGTGGGCAAAAAGAAGCAGGAAGTGGCAAAATGTTAAAAGCAGACTACAAAAGTGGAGGGTAATCCCAGCAAACAGCTTGTTGCAATTTAACACTCTAGGTATAAATGCATTCACAATGCTAGAAGGCCAAGGAACTCTGCTGATGCAGCAAAGTCCAGCTCTCTTTCACAGAGTAACTATCTGTGCAGGAGTCTGTGCAGGTTGTTGGAAGACTCCTCTATGCACAGACCAGCTCCCCTCTGAGAAGTCTCCTGTGAGCTGTTCTGAAGATGCCCTCGTGAACCAGAAAATCAGCAGGAAGAGAGCAAGTTTCATCTCTGCATAAAGTTCTTTTCCAGGGCAGCCGGAGTTCTCTGGATCGAGTGGATGTTGCGTTTGAGCCGATCCTCTACAGAGGAAGTGGATGCACTCTCCAGTTTTATATGGCTGCAGAATAATAGAATGAGGAAAAAGAAAAGTCAGACCATCCTTCCAAACATTACCGTCCTTCCAGGAAACTTTCATGGTTCTTGGATTCCCATGCATGAATTAGAACAAAAAACAGGCAGCTGCTTCCTACCCTAGGCTGCACTGGAAAAACCAGTTTAGCCTGTGACAGACAACACTGTCTAAGCAGGGTCAGTGTTTCTCTGTATAGATTTGAAGCAGTTCCCAATTACTCCTCAATCTTCCAAACAGAAATGTTAATTACAAATGAACCTGTCACTGGGGACTTGGTCATGTTCTGAGAAGCACACAAGAGGGAAAAGCAATCTGTCCCCAAAACCAGGGCAGTGCTTCTCTGGGAGCTCAGATGCTACAGCTCATGCTGTAAACCACAATGGTAGCTACAGACGAGAAGGGATAATTGGGATCACTGACATATTTTCTTTAAAACTTAAGCCACATTATCAAACAGCATTCTGTGTTCATCCCATGCCCTCCAGTAATGCACAATTTGTCAACTCATCTGCTCTAAGGGGGAGGGTAGGTGAGATTTACCCTACCCAAGAGAGCTGTCTATACGGATTTTAAGCTACTTTGCGCCTTTCCAATTCTGGGTGGCTCCAGAAACTAGAACAGCCTCCAGCACACAGGGGTGCCAGAGAGCTGCAGCAGTGGGTGACAGTCTGGCCCTGCCTCTACCACCACTCCTGCCACCCTCCATTACCCAGGTGTGCCAGAGGGTCTTCAGAAGACACCTGTGCCGCTGTGTTCCTGATTCTGCACTGGGAGAATCCTTCCCTAGCCAATGTGGGACTGCCAAATCACTAGGCAGCCATGATCATTTTTGTTTACAGAGTTAGAAGCAGTGATTTTTTGTGCCAGTACTGAGTACCAGCACTTCGGCAGCCAAGGTGGGGACCTGGCTGAGTACTGGTTCCTTTTTTTTTTTTTTTTAAAAAAAGACAAAAAAAGGCACTGTTTAGAGCTAAGGTTTAATTTGTTTTAACCAAACTGTACAATATAGAATCAAACAGCCCCATCAAGTTGTACCTCATCTGGACCTGAAGCCAGTGCAGTGTTATTCTTTACAGCATCTCTGTCTAGTCTAATTTTAAATGTCTCACATTCTGGGACAACCACCCATTCCCTAGGGAGACTATTCTCTGGGTTTAACTTATCCAGAGGAGCAGGCTAGCAAGATACTCACTGTAGGAATTCCCCATCTTGGGAGTTGAGTTTCTCTAGTTCCCGTTCTCGCTCCTCCTCCTTTCGGTGTCTCCTGACATTGTTGGCTCTCTCCTCTTCCCGCCACTTGGCGTTTTCCAGCATCTCCTGACGCTTACGCTCTAGCTCCTCTGCAGAGATATTTCTGTACAGTGGCAGAAATCGCACTGTTAATTATGGTAACTTTCCCACCTCGCCCTTCCCAAACTCTAATGTAGAACTTATTCACAACAAGGACACAGTCCACCCCTTTACAGAACACTAGAACTGGAAGGAATCTCAAGAGGTCATAAAGTCCAGTCCCGTGCCCTCATGGCAGGACCAAGCACCATTTAGATCAGGGATCTGCAGCCTCAATAGCAAGAAAAGCCTGTTTTTAAATTTGATAAAAAACTCAGTAACTCAAGAGCCACAATGCACGTGAATACGAGACAGTCCTTAATAAAAAATGTCAAACCATACTTTTTGGTACCCCTATTTTAAGAACAGGACACACACAATGATTTGTAATGCAATACATGTTTACTGCTGGACATTCACCTTTATCATAAATAATCAGGAGCAGGTTTTTTTTTTTTTTTTTAAACTTTGCAATTATAGTATCTGGAGCCACAAAAGAAGTCCATATAAGAACCGCAAGTTGCAGATCCTTGATCTAGATCATCCCCGATGGAGGGCTGTCCAACCTGCTGTTAAATATCTCCAATAATGGAGATTCCATAACATATCTAGGTAATTTATTCCAGTGTTTAACCACCCTGAGAATTAGGAACTTCTTCCTAATGTCCAAGCTAAACCTCCCTCGCTGCAGTTTAAGCCCATTGCTTCTTGTCCTATCATCAGAGGTCAAGGAGAACAAATTTTGTCCCTCCTCCACGTGACAAACTTTTAGGTACTTAAACTGCTATCATTTCCCGTCTCAGTCTTCTCTCTTCTAAACTAAACAAGCCCAGTTCTTTCAGTCTTCCCTCATAGCTCATGTTCCTCAGACCTTTAATCATTCTTGTTGCTCTTCTCTGGACCTTCTCCAAATCATTCTTGAAATGTGCCACCCAGAACTGGACACAGTACTCCAGTTGAGGCCTGATCAGCGCAGACTGGGGGAAAGGATGGCTTATGTCTTGCACACAACATTCCTGTTAATGCACGCAGATTTTTTATTTTTGCAGGAGTGTCACACAGCGAGCCCACAGGAGAACTTCTTTGTTTGTTGAGGTTTTGAAGTACAAACATACTCAAAAAGGCATCTCACGCCACGTAAACAGAAGTGGGCCACACAATCACTCATCTCTTAAAGATATTTTCCACAACAGTAGTTTGGTCCTCAAATTTTTGGAATTGTGACGTAAGCTTTCTTTTAGGGCTTGATTCAGCAAAGTGTTCCAGCACATGCCTTTGTCTTTTGTACTCTAATCTTCACTGTTCTCCTTCTGGCTCAAGGAGACCCAAGCATTTATGTTTTTCAAACTGATTGGTAAGAGGACACCAAAACCTTGATATTTAATGCTTCTAGCTACCAGTCTGTGGGATGAAAACGACGACTTTGTGTTCCTCTCTGCCACTGGTACCTGAACTGGCAGCCAGGAAGGAGAACACACATCATAATGGGAAGTGGTACGAAATGTTAAAACACAATGAACTCTGAAGTGCAAAACACTGTCAGGACTGTTCACCTCACCTGTCGGACCTTGGGACTATTTTGGTTCATATAGTTATGCTTTTACAGAACTCTCAATGTATTATTTTAGGATCAGCACAGACAGCTTCCCTACGAAGATGCCACATGTGCAAAATTTTGCCTACCTAGTATATCCTGAAGCATGCTGTCGTCGGTATGCCTTTTTAGGGGAAGGGCTCCTCGCTCTTTCCTTTTCTTTCCTATCCACCTTGGTGCTGTGCCTGTAACCCGGGGGAAAAACAACATCATCAACATATCTATAGCCTCTTCCTGTATTAACCAGGCATCCAACAGACCACAATGACTATCTCTGGCAGCTGCAGAGGCAATAGACAGGCTCTCCTCAGTTGGCCCCAAGCTGCTGCAGTGAGAGAGGGCAGGGAGTGTCCCCTGTCCCCAGGGCAGCCTGCATACTGAAACTCCTCCAGCCACAGCCCAGAACAGTGATTTAAATGAAGAAAAAAAAATTATTTGAATTAAGGACCTGAACAATGCTGGATAAATCCTCTAGTTGCTTCATATATATTTTTAGAGTGTCTCATGGTACCAAACACTTTGTTAAAGCTCCTGACACCACATCAACCCTCAAAATAGTATTTTAAAGTGACACTGATAATGTCAAAAAGTTGCATCTGACTAAGCAGGTCTGTGCCCACAAAACCTTATGCTCCAATAGAACCGTTAATCTATAAGGTGCCACAAGACTTCTTGTCCTTTTTGTCTCAAAAAAAAAAAAAGGTCAGTCTGGAGTGTGATCTTTATTTTTTTTTAAACAAAAAGCCCCTAAAACAGCAATGGGCAACCGAGGAGTGGGCCACTCATGAGTGAGCCACACAAGCAGCTCTCCTTTATCTCAGTGAGTTGCAAGGTTGTTGTAACTAAGATGGTGTCCTAGGAGAGCGTTGCTCTGCGCATAGTGCTTGCATGCCTAGAATTTGCTGGATGTGCTGTTTGAACCACAGCAGTGCTTTGAATGGACGCAGAGGGAGCACCCAGTTCTCAGCCAATGCTGTGTGCAGTCAGCTTGCACCTCACTTCCTGTGCCCTGGCTTTGTGGGTGTTACTTTAGTAGCACCGGTGGGTGGGAGGGAAACTGTGCAAATGGAAGCCAGAAGAATCTGGCAAATCCAGACATGAGTAATGGTAAACAAAGTGTCTTGAGAGCCACACATAGAACCCTGATGGGCCAGAGATTGTTCATCCCTGCCCTAAAATGATATAATTGAAAGATATTAAAGGGAAAAAAATTCCTCTGGTTGTTTATTTTGTGCATTCGACAGCTCTGTGAGTATACTTGCTTTTACTGTTTCCCCAAATAGCTGCTCTACCGCTTTTCTTGTTTGTATGGGTCTGTGATGGGGCGGTTGCCCCGTGCTAGAATAGGAAGGGTTAAAAACAGCCTTGGGAGAGGGCTGTCCCAGGAGCCCATTGGAAGAGGACTTGTGGCAACTTATCAGAGCCCAGTGGGGCTGTATAAAAGAGATGGCTGAGGACCCTCTTGCTCCAGCTGTTGGACAGAGAGAGAGAGAAAGGGACGGAACTGCCTGCTAGCATGAGGTACCAGGGACAGAGCAGTGCTGGTGAAAGGTAGGGTGAGCCAGGGGAGCTTTGGCCTGAGTAACCCCAGGCTGAGGCTTAGCAGAGAGGAAATCAGGGCCAGCAAAGGCAGCAGGTCCACGCCCCCTTGCTAACAATGAGTGACCACTTTAGACTACAGTCTGCCCGTGATGTTAGATGATGACTGGCAGGAGGGTGACTGAGGCAAGATGGGCATAAGGGGTTGGAGTTCCCTGAGGGTCAGGACCCCAGAGAGCAGAGGCACTGTTGCAGGGCAAAACCCTGAGAGAAGGGCTCTGTGGTCTGGGAGGAAGATGGGTCCTGATCACAAGTAGTGGAGAATGGATAGCAGGTAACAGGGGCAAGACACCAGCTGGAAGAGGCTGGATTGAGGTAATTCCCCAGTGACCAGCAGGAGGTGCCATAGTGATGAGCCACACCTGGGTACGGGGCACTTTTATTCACAAAAAGAGGGGAAAGGAAGGTTTAAAGAATACAAAAATGTGTGTGGAAAAACTACACAAACCAGCAAGGAGACTGCAGGCTTAAACCATTGGTAATTTAGAATCTAATGAGCTTTCTTTTTTTTTTAAACAAATATCCCTTTAACAATCTATTTTAGGGTTTTCTACTGCCACTGACCATTTTCATACTAAGCCCCTTCCATGTAAAGCTGATGCAAGAGCAAAGTCCTTAGTACGTTTCATGGTGTCTCTTTCAGTTTTCCCTTTATTGGGCTGCAACTTTGCATGGGTAGGAATTTTGAGTAATATTTTATTAAACGTCCTTTCTGGCAGGAAAAGAGTTAATGGGGGCTTTGAAGTAGAAGGGTGTGTCAATGTTGTGAAAATACACAGGGAGAAAAGAAATCTTTCCACCATAAGAATGATTAAATGTAAGCAATTTCTCTCTCAGGTTTAATTCATGGAAGGTATCTCTCACCTTACCCTGTAACCCTTTTTCATTTCTGGGATAAAGTGAGAATTCAAGGATTACAATTAAAATCAAATCCTTCCCATGCCCTGTGGCTTGGGATTCTCTCCAGCAGCTAAAAAGGCAATCCCTTGGATACTTGCTGCAAAGCCAGGCACCCATCATTCCAGCAGCTTTAATTTCACACCACTGGGAAAAAGCGATGTGAGAAATCAATGTTGCAGATCCATTTTATGAAAGAGTTACAAGGAGGCTGACAGGCTAATAGGAGGAATTAAGCAGTCAACTGATTTCTAAGGATTCCTTTCCCCATTGAAGCCAGGCAGGCCCTTTATTTTACTGTTTCAAAAGTTAACATTTCATACTCACTGTTTACCATGCCGAGGGGGAGATCTTGACCTCCCATGGCCAGACTCTTCTTCCCCCGTACTCCTCTTACCAGCATCTTTCTTAGGAGACACGGACCAGCTCCTTGACCTACCGTGGTCTCTGTGTTTGTGGCTGGCTCTTTCCTGGCCAGCTGCTAGAGAGTACCGAGGCCTGTGATTGTGGTCAAGGTCTCTACTCTGGAATTAGAAAGAGAGAATCCTTCAAGTGAAAGCAATTAAAAGTACAACAGTTTCTGGAGCCCATGTGTCGTGCTGGTGAGGCAGAAAAAAAATAGGCTAGGCAAAGTGCATGTGTATACATAGGACAGAGGCTAAATGTATCCTCTACAAATCCATCCATTCACAAGTAGGTCACTCTGTACGTAGTCCACAGCAGAGGTTTTAGACATCTTAAACATTTCTATTGTATCTTGAATTCCAGTGCACTTGTTACTACACACACACAGAGCACCCACAATGCAGCCATTTCTGGAGTGACATGAAGCATCTCTCCAAAATAGTAAGGAGACAAGAAAGTTTAGCCAAAAAACTGTGGGCAAATCCTTGTTCTTACGAAAAGTCCCATTAGATCTTTAGCATCCACTAGGGGACACAAGAACCTGGTTTTTAAGGTCTGTTTTGGAGGACTAGTGGTGAAAGTCTGGATACATGGTTATTTTATTCTTGTCTTCAGTGGAGTCACTATTTCATGCCAGGTGCTTAGATGGCATGGTATAAAGTCAGACAAAATAGTCAAGTTAGTGCTAGTGCTTTATCCTCCTTGGAAGGCAGGGAGTGCTGGAACAACTTGCATAGCGGGGGAGCTGAGAAACATTGAACCAAACTGTAAACTGTGTTTTGGATGGAAACCACTTCAAGCCAAACAGAGGAGGCAGCACTCAAGCATCTCTGCTGGAAGGACAGTATCCCTGATGGAACCTGAATCTCTGATCGCAATGGGAGTCTACCCATTCAGTCACCTCCTTCCTGATAATCCCTTGGGCTGTGTCTACACTACAGCAAACTTTCAAAAGGAGTTCTTCCAGAAGATTTCCTCCTAAAAAACTTCTTTCGAAAGAGCGCAATTCGAAAAAGTGGATTAAAAATATAGTAAAAATCAATCTGCTCTTTCCATAGAGTGTCCACATGGCCCCCACTCTTTAGAGAACAGGCCAGGGATCAAAAAATCTGGTGCCAGGAAGACCACTCTTTTGGAAAACAAAAAGGCGGGGGAGGCCCTGGAGCATCTACGTATATTTTCCAAAAGAATCTTTCAGAAAAAGGTGCTCTTCCTCATCTGGCAGAGGAAGAGGGCTGCTGGACAAAGTGTTGTGTTCTTTCGATTTCAGATTGAAAGAATGCATTTTGTGGGTAGATGCTCCGTGGGTTCTTTCAGAAAAGGCTTGGTTTATTCAAAAGAATTTGCTAGTGTATACGCAGCCTTCCAGACCCATGTTTTGCTCTTTGGTACACAGGAACACTCTAAAGACAGTAAGTTGTGAAAAGCACATATGCCTACCTGTAAGCCGTACCCTGGGACTTTGGGATGAACAGGTTCCCAAGAATTAGCTATCTTCTTGGATCTAAAGGGAAAAATTAAAGTACTATTTTTGGAGTGGAAAAACTTACGAATGCAATCTCTCTTTTCATCCACTATACCCATTAAACCTTTCAGAATTTAGCCACCAGTGTAACGTATTTGGAGTGTGTTTTCCCAATTTGCTTTTCCCTACAGAAAATATTAAAAAAGCCTAATAAAATGTAGTGGCACCCCCAGCTCCTGGTGACAGTGGCTGTTCGTGTGTTATCCCCCCTAAGTCACCATGTTATCACTAGAGAGAACAAGCATCAGCAGAGAGTTTACAAGAGCAGAGTGAGACATTCTTCAGTTCTGAGCTTTGGGACAGGGAAGGGTAGATGGGAAGCACAAGAAGGGACAGCGAACCAGGGATGTGAGGTTCAGTTGTGCAGAGACTGTTGCTGATAAAATATTGGATTCATATAAATGGGATTTAAAAATAATTTGAACGAGAGGAAGCAGTGGCACGGGAATATTTTGAAAAATGGGGGTGCTGAGCCCCCTCACCCCATCCAACACCAGCAGCCAGGACCCCATGGGCATGTTGCTGGCAGGAGAGCCCCCAGGGAAAAGGCCAGGAGTGCTGCAGCACCTCCCTCTCCTTCGTTCCCATGCCTACGAGAGGGAGTGACTGACAGAGGGGGAAATCATTCCAAGCCTAGGGGCAGCATAAGAGCTGTAAAGCAAGGAGCAAGAGAGGCTGAATGGAGTAGCAAAACCAGAGGGTTGGAAAAGCACAGAAAGTGCGAGCAGAGACGTAGGCAGTGGCAAAACTGTAGAGGGCCTTGAAGGGCAGCCTAAGATGCATGAGTGGGACCACTCTGAGATGGAGATGCGCAGAGCAGGGACTCAAAGGACTGGGGTAAGGGGATAAGAATGCAGGGTGAAGTAGAGGACTTCAGCAATAATTTGGATCACAGTGTTCATCTTGTGCAAACAGTGACCTTAACTGTCAAGGACAACTGGGACTGGCACAGCGAAAAAGGGAGGAAAGCCAAAAATACCCCAGCTACTCCTGGTTAAACAAGACCTGGTGGAATAAGGATTTGTTGAGATTTACATTCAGCTCTGCCTAAATGCATATGAATATATTGTCACCTGGAGCAAAGTAAACAATGTATGGACCTTAAGAGTCACAGAGTGAACTTTCTTCCCTCCTGGAGAAAACACACACACACACACACACACACACGGTACCTTGCTCTGCTTTGCTTTTCATCACTGCTGATGCTTTCGCTGCTGGAACTTCGATGTCTGCGTTTCTTGTGCTTCTTTTTCTTCTCCTTCTTCTTTTTCTTTTCCTTTCTTTCCAAGCTACTTTGCAGCTATTGTGGGGGAAAAAACAAAAAAACAAAAAAAACAAATTCAGTGCTGGTCATTGCTACTCAAAAGCTCATTAGGCGGACACCATCATGGGATACTGCACAAGGAATAGATTCTGCAGGGAAAGCATCTCAGGCCAGCACACTCATTGAAAAATCTCTTACCAGAGGACAAGGGACTCCTATTATGGAGCCCTCTTCACTATGTGATCTGTGGCAGGAGATTTCAGAATGAAAATAATGTGTTACAAGAACGTAACAAATAAGTGAAAGGGGAAGATGACACAGCTTTGGGGTTTTGTGCATTTTATTTTTAAGACTTTTTATATGAAAGAGGTTATTTTGTTCTCAACCAAAAGCAGGCAGGGACTAGAAATAAATTCCTTTCCTTGAAGGGTATTCTCTCAGCTCAATTCAATGCAAATTCTGCTTCTAATTTCTGTTAAGAAATACATACCAGTTCTTTGATTTTCTTCATTTTTACAGGATTATTCAAAACTTCTCTTTTTTTCTCTTCTTCTCTCTTCCTAAAGACAACGAGCAACACGCAGGATTTTAACTCACATTAATAACAGCCAAGATGAAATATTAATTCAAAGCATAAATCAACCTGGATTCTGTGAACACTTAAGCACATACTTAATTTTAGTACCAGGAGTTGTCTCACAGAAACCAATGAGGCCATTCAAGGCAGCAAAGTTAGGCATGTGTGTATTGGAAGGACTGGGGCTTATGGCAGACTTTTTAGGATAAGGACCTGTGTTTCTGGAGTTCCTTTTTCCAACTTGAAGTGCTGAATAGCAAGATCAGTCAAGAAACTGTTTCATATCCCTGTGCAGGCCTGGCTGAGACACATATAAATGTCTGATACCTCAGTCAAGAGTGATATGTGTGTAATGGAATGCAACCACACAATTGCAAGGCCCTGCCCCTGGAAAAAAAAAATTCTTTCTAGAGTCACAGAGCAATCAGTTTACAACCTGCAGTGTGAGATACAGCACTCCTTTGAGAGCATAACTATGATTATTGTTCATAACATTATCCAGTCTCTTTAAAAACTCATCTGCTGGATTTAATTCCATGTGATACAACTGTGATACAACCATTCACATCTATGATAAATGTAAAATTACAGCCTTGTAGAAAATGCAGCCTCTTTTTTCTTTTTGATACATTTAGAATTTACACCCTCTTATCGGAGGTTATCGCCTGCTTAAAATCCCACATACATTGAGCTAAACTATTGGACTCCAATCCTGCAAACGCCTAAGCCCATGAGTAACTTTCCAGACACAGGTGGTCTGATAACAAAGTTACTTACATGCTTAGATGTTTAAAGGATCTGCCTCTTATCCTGGAAAGTAAAGTGCTTTGTATTTACAAGTTTGAAATAAACAAAAAACAACACAAAAAGAAGCTTGGAAATGGAACATATACACATCCCATCATAACTGTGTGCATCAGAGCTAGATTATTAATAGTGTAACATTTAGAAACCAAAAAGAGATCTACATAATCTTTAGTTTGGGGGAAAAACCTTAAGGACCTCCCTCCAATCCTCTTACTTAACAGAATACCGGAAATAAAAAAAACTAAACCACAGCATGCAACATCTCTGGGAGACAGCAGAGATAACTAACAGTTATAAGCCAATCAGATCAAACAGCTGTATTGCAGCAGTGCCTAAAGGTCTTAACCAGGTCTCTACTATGCTGTATGCTTGTACAGTACAGGAGTTCTGCCTCAAATGCCTTCCAGTCAGAAAGACAAGACAATAGACAGATAAAAGAAACAAGAGGATAGGGGACATAAGAGATGACAAACAAAATATGAGTCTTAATACAGATAAGCCATGCACAAGCCTTGGCCAATCAGTAGCAGCAATAACAACTCACTGTCTGCCTAGGTTAATCATCCCTGTCAGTATCACCTTTAGTACCTTATCATGAAAAGTGGATCCTCCCGGATTTTGCTTGCCATGTCTAGGACAGAATTGGCACCTGTGGGGGCAAAAATGGAGCCTGGGAGAAGTCCTGTCTCAGTTGAACAACCTGCCTCTTTGTCCTCCATCTTCTCAAAAACGTATTTGTCCACAGGGCGGCCCATGAGATACTCCTCTCTGTTCACCATACCCCCAGGACCCTGGTACATCCAGTCCAGCTTCTCTTCTTTTTTCCTGTTTCAAACAAAAATATTTCCTTGTTTGCCCCCTAAGCAGCTTTGAAGTTTCACATTTCTCTGCACTATTAAACCCCTATCTTTGGTGCTGTCCTGCAAACTAAACAACCCTATGCCAGTGGTGCTGAACTTTCACCATTCACAGGGTGGAAAGTTAAATGCCTATGTGCATTTTTACAGAGTTAGGATTTAGAGGTTAGACAGCAGGGACCTATTCAGGCCTCTTGTCCCTTTCTCTGTCACAGAGGGATTATTCTTTACATCCAAGCCTTTGTCCATTCTTAAATGACAACTGGAGGCATTTCTACAGTATACTTGAGTCCATCACTAGGAAATTTCTCCTGGTATGGAATTATATGTCATAGCTCTAAGATACCTGGATAGCTCGAGCCTAATAAATAACAGATAAGTAATTGTTGATTAACTAGAACAAGCATCTTTGGTTTTTTATGTTACCCACAGTTATAACATGACAGCCAGGAAAGTTAGTTATTTAGTAGCTGCAATTCAAATCCCAAAAGAAATGTGTTACAGGCTGAATCTCTCTTGTCCGGCAGCCTCAGGAGCTGACCGGTGCCAGACAAGAGATTTTGCCAGACTACAGGAAGTCAATATTTTCTAGCACGTTACCAACACTTCCACTGCTTACTAAGCTCTTAGAAGACATTTAGGGGTAAATTAGCGCTAAATGAGAGCACAGAACCCTGAGAGCTAGGACTGGGGGCTGTAACCAAACTTTATTGGACTGCGGGGAAATTAGGCCACACCCATGATAAGTGGTCGTCCAGCTAACTAAAATCAGACCAGAATATGGAGCTGGCCAGCGAGAGTTTTGGATTAGAGAGGTTCAGCCTGCACTAGAATGTCCCCATTCAGAAACTCCTCCAGGTGAAGTGATGTACCTAGAATACAAATGACACACGCTTGATTCTCAAGGGACAAAGCTACACACACACACACAGCCTAGCACAGTACGCTGCCTAACGTACTTGACGGCTCCAACATCCTCTGCATAGCGCTGCATCTCCTCCCGGGCTCGCTCCTCGCGCAGCTCCCGCTGCAGCTCCTCAATCTTCTTCCGCTCTGCTTCATGCTTCTGCTCTGCCTTCCACACCTTCTCCACATTGCGCAGAGTCTGGGGGTGCCAGCTCTTCTTCAGATTCTACAGAGAACGGGAACCAGCACAAGCAGAGTTGGAGAATGGGAACACCCCAGACCCACAAAACCCCACTGCCAAACGGGGCAAAGCCCTCTCACAGGGACACCAGGGAGATCAATCAGAGGGGCACCATTACGACAGAAGTCAGATTTTAACAAATATTTCCTTCTCTACTTTTTGAACACTTTAGATTAACAACACGCCAAGGGGGTAGGGAGGCTTGGCCTACACAAGGCAGGTAAATTGACCGCAGACACACAGCTCTAACTACAGTAATTGCATAGCTGGAATCGACTTATCTGCAATCAATTTACCTGGCCACCTTCACTCAGGAATACTGTGATATTGAGAAGTATAGGGATCGACTGCTGACCTCGATGCGTTGGTTTTGTGCGTTTCTACCAGGCGCGCAAAACCAAACCCCTGAGCGGGCTGATCTTCCAGGTAATACAGACATGGACTGAGTGAATTTAAGAGTTGCACCTGCATTCCATGTGCACACTCAACTCCCCTCCTGATTTCAGCGAGAGATGCGTAATCACAGCAGGAAATCAGGTTTAGATCTTTGGGGTTGGGGGAATTTCAGCCAGACTGGCCTACCAAAGCAGACAAATCAGTTTCACTTTCACTTAAACCAGTGCTTGAAGTGCCAGAGCAGCAAAGAAGCCACAGGTTTTAAATCAACTGAAAATGATCCCAAAGGCTGGCACAGGATAGTGCGGCCTTAAGGTTGCATTCTACCTTTGGGGATTTGTAAAACTACAGTAAGAGAGAGATAGCCGTGTTAGTCGATATTTTATCAAAACAAAAAAGCAGTCCAGTAGCACTTTAAAGACTAACAAAATAATTTATTAGGTGGTGAGCTTTCATGGGATAAATCCACTTCTTCAGTCTGAAGAAGTGTGGCTATCCCACAAAAGCTCACCACCTAATAAATTATTTTGTTAGCCTTTAAACTGCTACTGGACTGCTTTTTTGTTTTGGTAAAACTACAGTGTTCTTCTGGGGTCCCTTTCCTGCAAGGCACTGGCACTCAAAGTTCCCTCTCAACATTTCCGTCCATGCGTGGAATAAATGTTGTTACGCACCCTGAAGCCTGTGCAAATGTGTACCACCAGTAAAAATCAGCTGGGCGGTATCTGATTGTCTCCTGAGCAGACACACAAACACGCAACTTATAGGAACACTGCTGGTACTATTTACAACCTTCACTGAACAAACTGACCCTAGATTTGAGTTTTAGGCAAAGGTTTAGGGAATAATTATTTATCATCTGACACAGGGTGGCACCTTGGGGTGCCAGCTGCAGATGGGGCCCCAAAACTAGTGTTCCCTGTACGCTGCATGCTCATGTAGCTACTCAGGAGATTCAATTGCAGCCCGACAGAGCATCCCAGCTAGGTTCTGTCCCCATGGTGGTGCACATTGTCACATGCCTGGGTGCTCAGAACAACATTTATTCTGTGCATCAACAGAAAAGATTAGCGAGAACATTGCCTGCAGCACAGAACAAACAGGCAGCTCTCGCCCCGAATAACTTACACTGGAAAATACAAAGGGTAGCAAATCCTTTCTGCTCATTTTGCCCTCCCCTCCAAGCCACACGGGGGTCTTGATCCTGCAGACGCTTATGGGGCACTGAGTATTACCTTCTGCTCTGGGGCCAGCCAGGTGCGTGCTGAAAGTTAAGCCCTGGGGCAAACCCTCGGCAGAGTGGGAGTGCTGGGCCAGCACAGCCACAGGGGGCTCAGCCAGGGTGCACAGGGGAGCCCCAGGGACTGTGGGGGGGGGTCGCCATGCAATCAAGGGAAAGGGCTGTAAAATACCCCCCAGCACAATGACAGACCCACCCCAGCCTCACACAACCCCATGCTCCCAGACCTGCACGGTGGGGGGCTGGGGCCCCCCAATTTACCCCACCCCCAAACCCACCCGGGGAGCCAGGTGTGCCCCCAGGGGTCCCCGGAGCCAGGTGCGCCCCCCAGGGGTCCCCGCGCCCCCCCCGGAGCCAGGTGCGCCCCCCAGGGGTCCCCGCGCCCCCCCCCGGAGCCAGGTGCGCCCCCCAGGGGTCCCCGCGCCCCCCCCCGGAGCCAGGTGCGCCCCCCAGGGGTCCCCACACGCCCCGGCCGCCTCCCCACGGCCCGGCCCCTCACCAGGTCGCCTCCCCCCATAGCGGCGGAGACTCGACCCCCGGCCCGGCCGCGCGTCAACTCTCGGCGCCGACCGACTCCTCCTCTCCGGCCCCGACTGATGGCGCCGCTTCCTCCGCTCCGCCCCGCCCCGGGCTGCTGTGGGCGGGAGGCGGCGCCTACAGGGGCGCTGGGCCTCGGGAGGTGAGGCAGGTGTGGGGAGGGGGCCTAGTGGGGGGTGATGGGCCTGGGAAATAAGGGGGTAGGTGTGGGGAGGGGGCCTAGTGGGGGGTGATGGGCCTAGGAAGTGAAGGGGTAGGTGTGGGGACGGGCCTAGTGAGGGGCTGTGGGGATGGGCCTGGGGGGACGAGCTTGGGGAACAGACCCAGTGGGAGGGTTATGGACCTGGGAAGCAGACGGGGGAGCAGGTTTGGGGATGGGCTCATGAGGGACTATGGGTCTGTGAAAGGGGGGCACGTTTGGGAAGGGTGCCCAGTTGGAGGGGCTATGGGCCTGGGACGTAGGAGCAAGGGTTTAAAGCCCATGGCCTAAGAAACAGTCGCAGAGGGGGTAGTGAGGGGACCCCAAGAAGGAAGAATCCTCAGGGAATAAGAGGGGAACCAAACTTGGGAACAGGTGTGACTGTGCTGGCTCATCTGCCTGCTTGTGATGCCACAAGCCACGCTGCGTCCAGCAAGGCTTGCTAGGGCGCTGCATAACCATCACTGGAAAACAGGAGTCGAGTTCAGCCTACACTCACGTTATACATTGAGCTAACCGTGTAGCGAGGACAAAGCTGGCTGAGTCATTGACACAGTAATGTGCAAGCCCTGTTTTTCAGCTCTGAGCTTCCAGGCTGATGTTCTGTGGCAGATGTGATCATTCTCTGTCTCCCAGAGATTACAGTTCATGTCCATTGTCTGTCTGGGACTCAAATTTAGAAGAATTGATACAAAATTTGCTAAAAGGGACAATAAGAAAAATGTCAAATGAATCTTCTACAAACGGTCTTTGTTCATTTTAATATGCAGTAAAATAATTAGATACAAGTTTTAAAAATAAATCTAATACAGCTTTCCATGAATTCCACATGATTATTCTGATTGCTCAGATTCTAGAAACGCAAAGTCTTATAGGACATGATCCAGAATTACAAAACCTGAGCAAGAACAGAGAAAGCTGTTGTGAATCAGAATCCTTTGATACCGTGCTAGTGACAGAGGAGGTATCATTCAGTATCAGAACATTTAATTAGAACTCATTAGTCCCCTGAAGAAAGACTTATGTTTCTAATACTCTGCCAATATCAGCAAGACAATGAGAGGTAAATAAATTAGATTTAGGAATAATACATTATGCATATATGAAGCACTTTGGACACTTTTCTATTGATTGTTCTATTTACAGATTTTCTTACAAAAATTATTGTAAATTACAATCTAGAGTGGTCAACAGCAGTTGTGGGGTTGCGCATAGAAGTCAATGTTTTCATTTTTGCTGAAGTCTATTGCTGTGATAAGGGCATGGCTCTGTGATACTGTATGTGACTGCAGGTCAAAAGGTTCCTGTTTTAGATGGAGTCCCCCACTCTTAATGGAACTATTTTTTTTCTGAATCAGTGGTTTCAACAGCCGGTACTATATGTAGGTCATGTTCTTTTGATCAGTACTTAACTGCTCTGTTACTGAGCTGTATACCCTGCTTGAAGTAGGAAAAAAGGGAATCTTTGCAGCTATGGGTCCTTCCATCAGGGTTAAGTTGTTTATTGAGCTCAGCTCTGGGAGAAAGTGCTTTAGGAAAAGCATGTGACATTTTAATGTGAGATCCCCCGCAGGCTCTGACTGCCTGCACTGGGGCCCATGTTGTGTCGATAAGTGGTTCACTTTCTGGTAATGTTATCTGCTCCAGCAATCCACACCATTCAACTCTAGACTTACAAGTTGGTGGTCTGCTTTGAATGCACACAGCCCCGCCTTTTGCCCAGTTCACCACACAGCTGAGATCTGATTTAAAGGGTAAGTTAAAAACCACCATGACTAGTTCTGCAATTTCACATATGCATTCTTTCAGCGCTCTTGGGTGAATGCCATCTAGTCCTGGAGACTTACAGATATTTATTTTATCTATTTATTTATTTTATCAGATATTTATTTATTTATATTCATAAACCTGAATTACCCACCAGGAGAAGTAAAAAAACAAGTTGACAGGGCCAGACAAATACCCAGAGACCAGCTACTCCAAGATCGGCCCAAAAAAGCCAAGAACAGAACACCACTGGTCATCACCTACAGCCCCCAACTCAGACCACTGCAACGAATTTATTAAAGACCTACAACCTATTCTTAATCAGGAAGCTACACTCCAGAAGGCCCTAGGTGACATGCCTGTTCTCTCCTACAGACACCTCCCAACCTCATGAGGATCCTCACTAACAGCCACAGTCTCTACCCCAGGAACACCAGTCCTGGAACCTTTCCCTGCAACAAAGCCTGCTGCCAGCTTTGTCCACATATCTTCTCTGGAAATACCATCACTGGACCTAACCAGGTTACTCACAGAATCACGGGCACTTTCTCATGCTCCTCTACTAACATCATATATGCCTTCATGTGCCAACAATGCCCAGATGCTGTGTATATTGGACAGACTTCTGACTCCCTTAGACAAAGGGTCAATGAGCACAAAACAGACATCAAAACACTCCAGATCCACAAACCAGTTAGTCAACATTTTAATGGAATGGGGCATTCTGTCAGTGACCTAAAGGTATGTGTGTTACTGAAGAGGAATTATCGCAACATTCTGGAAACAGAAGCAGCCGAGCTAGCTTTTATATTCAAATTTGGCACATTAACACATGGTTTAAATCGTGATGGGAACTTTCTGAGTCACTATAGGGGCTCGTCTGCATACTTGGCTCAATCTAATTCTTGACCTTCCCCCCCCCACCCCTCCACTCTCTGATTTGCTCACCTTGATTATCTTTTTCTGATTTGTCCTCCTTCTTACTGTTTTTGGTTCTCTGTGTCTTAAATATTGAGTCTGTTCTGGTCTGGCTATGGTCTGAAGAAGTGAGTCTGTCCCACGAAAGCTCACCTAATAAACTATTTGGTAGTCTTTAAAGTGCTACTTGACTGCTTTTTGTTTTGATAGTGTATAGACTAGCACAGCTTCCTCTCTGTTATTATTTTATCAGGTGTTCCAAAACCTCCTCTAATGATACCTCAATCTAAGACAGTTCCTCAGATTTATCACCTAAAAAGAATAGCTCAGGTGTGGGAATCTTCCTCATTTCCTCAGTCGTGAACACAGTTGCAAAGAATTCATTTAGTTTCTCAGCAAGGACCTTATTGTCCCTGTGCGTTCTTTTAGCACAGGGGCCAGCAGTCTTTCCAGGGTACTGAAATGTGACCTTTTAACCTCTATGTATGATCCAAGTACCAGTGATACTTTTTAAAGTTTCTAACAGCCTTACTTAACAACAGCTTCATTCATAAATAAATAAAGATGCAGAGCTTTACCCTGTAGGTGAGGGTTGGTAGCATTAGCTGGTCTTTTGTGAATCAACAGGGGCATGGCTTTGAGCAAGCTCCTGGCTACATGGGGGAGTAGGAACAGGTCTAAGCTCCTGCGTAGCATACCAATGCCAATCAGCTTGTGTGCCACTCTGGACACCTGGAGTAGGTAAATAAAAGGTAGGGGGCACCTGGATTTGAACCAGGGACCACTTGATCTGCAGTCAAATGCTCTACCACTGAGCTATACCCCCTTTCACTTGAATGCTCATTTAATTAAGTTTATTTCATATTAATTAGTAATCTCTCTTTAAAGCCTTATAATTCAGTTCTGGAATAGGCAATGCACTTTAATTAGTCTATATTTCCATTTAGAATTCCCTGGTTTTTACTGGACTTTTCACTAGTGGCCTATAGGTTTGTCACTGGTTGAATCCTATCAAAGGAAAGATCAGTCCCTGGTGCTGCAAAAAAAAAAAAAAATCCATGCTCAAGGGCTCCAGATTTGTAAGAGGGTCTGTTTTAGGAGATCTGGCTCTAGACTTATTTCTTTGAATTAAAATGATGGAAGGGGGCACCTGGACTTGAACCAGGGACCTCTTGATCTGCAGTCAAATGCTCTACCACTGAGCTATACCCCCACCTGTAAAGAACAGAGAACAGGTAAGTCTAGTTGGTGGATTCTGGTTATGTTACTTGTTACTCTTCACTACCTGTACTGACTGTGCCTGTAGCTATTTCTCATACTCATTGTGCCTGTAATTATTTCTTACACTGCCCACACAATGTATACTTTTCATTTTGCATTTACAAAAATTTTTTTTTCTGCAGTTTCAAGTGGGTTTACTTGAGACAAGGTAATAAAGTTCTAGCTCTAATTCTGTAAGAGTTCTGTTCCTTTAAACCAAGGGGCCAGTACACCCAGAAACCACACACGCCATATTTAATAAGCTGCATCTCCAACAATCCTTCACCCTAGATTACGTCACTATACCTACTTACATAGCAATCTGACTAAGAGAAATGCAGCTATTTCTGGGGTGGGTCATGCTAGCAGTTATACAGCACAACCCACCACCCCCCGCCCTCATAAGGTGACATTATGGCAAGCTAATGAAGATGGAGATGCAGCTGACAAAGGTGTTTAGCAGAGCAGAATGGAATTAGTCAAACAATAAAGCAAAAGCAATGGGCAGATGAGAACCACGACTATTATTAATTATTATTATCATTATTATTATAATATCAAGTTATACCCTTCTCCTTCACACACCATTTGTTTTCCTAGACTGCAAGTTTGTCCTTGAACTTCACTGAGGCCTCTAGGTCACATTACAGTGTAAGAAAAAGAACATTGGCTCCATGAAGCTGTCATGAATGAATGCCTGTAAAGGATTAAACCCAGAGACCAGATTGGGTTTCCTCTTGGCAAGCAGCCAGGTGAGCCAACGGGAAGAGAGTGGGGACCTTTTGAATTGAAGCAGTTAGCGGCTTGAGAGAGTCTTTGTCATCTGGCTGGAGCAGAGACACAGATGTTTAATCCTGAGCAAGCTGAATGAATCCAGTAACCAATCAGGCCATAACACTATCTGGGCATACAGATATGTAAGTAGAAAGGAAATGTTTAGTCACATGTGATCAGGTTATTTTTTATTTCGGGTTTGGTGCAGAACTTCTCTGGCTGGCTGGTGCACCAACCCCTGTACAATGTAACTCCCAAACTGAATGGCTGAGAGGTGAGTCCCTATGCTTTAACCTACCTTTTTTTTAGTTGCTCTGTAACACCTAGCAACCAAGAATGCTTTATCACTTTATTTGTATACTTTATCTTTTGTTAATCACTTTTTTTTAAAGAAGACAATTATTTCATTCCTGTGTCCTAGAGAAGGCTCTGTGTATACCTGGACCTAGGACTTAAAGGTCAGCCATCAGATTGCAGCTTAATTTCTTCCTCTTTGCATGCTCTCCCCAAAGGGAGGGTTGAGAGCTTGGGGTTACCCTGCAGAGAGACATCCCAAGTGTGTCTGCCTGCATTTTAAAAAGGGGTTTTCCCACTTGGGTGGTGGCAGCAACTTCCCAGGGTCAGAGAATCTGTGACCAAGGGAAGCTCTTAAGCAGAAGCCTATAGAGGCAAAGTATTTTTAGGGTCTCTTGCGAGCCCCCACCTGCTGCACGCCCAGTGTCTGAGTAGGGAGCAGCCTTGACAGAAGTGCTGTGTCTTTGAAATTGACTGTTTGTCATTTGGAGGCTCATTTCTTCCAGCTCCCCTCACTATGCTTGAGCCTGCAGCTGTGTCTGCCTATCCTCAGGGAAGCTAGAAGGGATCTATCCAACTGCACGGTTCTGCCATAGTGGCAGACTCAAGGCCCAAGAGGTCACGAGCTGTGACTCCCAGCCTGCTGTCTCTGGGCCTCTCCAGCCAAAACAGCTTTTCTGCTGGGTGTGACCTCTTTAAGTAGCAGCACGGGCTGCCCTATTGCTCCAGAACATAAGGTCTGAGGGGGTCAAAATGCCTACACCAGTGGTAACAATGTAACAGCAGGAGATTTCCTCTCCCAAAGCACTGCCAGCTGCATAGACCAGCACCAAATAATGCCTGGCTTTGTGCTCACACTGTACAAGAAGCCATGGTGTCCACAATGCAGAGCATCGCTTGATTAGGCCCTGCCCAGTTTTGCAACACCCACAACACAGCTCAGAACCTCTGGAGAGGCCAGATCACAGCGCCCCGTCCCGGGGTGGCTTCCGAGTATGTGAAGCCCCCAGTGAGACTACATAACCCTGCTCACTGAAGGCTGATATTATCCCGGCTAATGCCCTGAATGCAACAAGACTACAGCATGCCCCATGGCCAGCCTTAAAGCTCGTCATGTTGCATTGCCACTCCCTGCAGCAGAAGTGTGTGAACGCCCACATGGATTGCGTGTGCTGGTGAGAGGGCAGTGACAGAGAGCAACTCCCTCCAAACTGAAACAACTCAACAAACAATAGGCGAGCATCCAAAGGGTCCATCAAACAGGGACTTCAACTTCACCTTCCTAGGCACTCAAAAGCTGCTTCTTCTCCACAGGGCTTGAGTACAACACAAGCTCTTGTTATCCCCCCAGTTGTCACCCACCTGGCCCAATAGGAGTACAGGTGGAACCTGTCTAGTCTGGCACACTGAGGACCTACCTGACTGGTGCTGAACAAGAGAATTTGCCAGACTATGGAAGGGCAATATTGTCTAGCAGCATTACCAACACACCCACTGCTTACTGGGCTCTCAGACGACATGTAGGGGTAAATTACAGCTAAATAACAGCACAGAACATTGAGAGCCAGGGCTGGTGGCTGCAAACAAACTTTATGGGACCGCGGTAAACTTGGCCACCCCCTCGAGAAGTGGTCGTCCAGCTAACTAAAAATCACACCAGATTACGGATGTTACTGGATGAAAGAGTGCCAGACTAGAGAGGTTTAACGTGTAGTATCTTTCCCAGTTTTTTTCCCTCCCATAATGCTCTGTACACTTGAAGATCTCTCAGCAAACATGCGTTTTATTATCTATCTGGGCTCTTCTATGGACAGACAATAAGCACTTTGTGTTTCAGCTAGTTTCATCCCTGAGGATGAGGGTCTGGGTTGTCCAAACAGACTCTCATCTGAACACATGGGGAAGTCCACGTACAAGGTAGTCACCCTATGTTCAGAACAGCTGGTACAAGCAGCAGCCCAGATGCTGCATCTGCAGCACCTATCCTAGGCAAATAAATCCCCCTTAACAACAAGCTATTAAAATAGAACAAATGAGAATGATATTTTATTTGAGCTCCTGTTTCTTACTCCTAATCACCACCTCCAGGTCTCCATGGCAGCCGGAGGGGCTGGCATGTGAAAAGCAGCTCATCCGGCATCAGTGCAGTGGGAACAAAGTGACTTCCCCGAAGCAGGATGAATTCACCCGCAGGTCCGGCGTGTTGCGACGGTAGCCAAAGCGCCCATTGTAGCCCTTTGTGGGTTTCACGTCCGCCAGGAAGCTGTAGTGGCCACTTATCTGCTCAGCAGAGTGGCCTATGGGGAAGAAAATTGACCCTATCAATTTTTATAGCAACTTACTTCCCAACCTTCCTCCTGCCACCAGCTCACCCATGCTGAGCAGAGACCTCGGACTGGTATGCAAGCTACACACAAGCTCAGTAGCCTTGTCAACGGTAGAAACACTGAGCAAAAATCTCCTGTCCATGCTTCATACCCATTCAGCAACAGTTAGCCACTGGGAGCCCTGGTGGGCCCAGGCCAGCGGCTGCCAGTGACAGTCTGAGCAATATATTGAGCTCTACGTGTGAGATGACAGAGGCTGAGATTCCCTGCCAGGGAGGGGCACGTCAGAAGAAAGAGGGGCACAATCAGTATTGTGCTGTCTTGCCCCAGTGTCACTTATGCAGCCTGGGGGCGGGAGTGCCCTGAGTCACAATAGTCACATCATCAGAGAGGGAGCCGTGTTAGTCTGTACCTTTGAGAACAACAAGAAGTCCTGGGGCACCTTATAGACTAACAGATATTTTGGAGCATAAGCTTTCGTGGGCAAAGATCTGCTTTGCATCTGATGAAGCGGGTCTTTGCCCACGAAAGCTCATGCTCCAAAATGTCTGTTCATCTGTAAGGTGCCAGGGGACTTCTTGTCGTTCTCCATAGTCACAACAATTTCTCCAGGATCCAAAACTTGTGGGGTGGGGAGTAATTCCACCAATGACAGCCCAAAGCAGGGCATGCACCTGTGGTGTCCCTCCCATCCCTTGCGGGTGGTTTATAACACCTGCATTCTCTGCTGCCTGGGTCAGGACAAGAATAAGATGTGGGGCAAGGTTCCCAACATTATTAATGCCACACAAGCAGTGTAGCCTAATGGTTACAGCAACAGGCTAGGGACTGGGGGCAAGTCACGGCCTGAATTTCTGCCTGGTGATGCTGTGGAATGAAGCAGCACTGGCTCTTCTAATTTTATCTTTGGAATGGTTGCACAAAGCCCCAGTTCCTGGAATCAAGTGATTAATGGAAAATCTTGGCTTTCCTTTAAAAAGAATGTAAGCTTCTAGCCTTGTGCCTGAGAAGAGCTCATAAACAGGACCCTTTTGCCCCAAATGTTGTGAAACCAGAGAGCATATTTTAAAAAGAAGCCAATATTTATTACTCCTTTAAATGGTCCTATCTCTTGGCCTAATAGGGGATATGCACAGTAACTGATATTTGGGGAAGAGCTTATGGAAAAGAGTCTTACCTGCTCCTGCCCAGTTCCTTCTGTTCAAGTACCTCTGCCCTAGCCCATAGATGTGGAAATAGTCCACGATCCAACCCTCCCTGGATGTGCCGCCTCGGTGCTGGGGAGAGTCAGGGAAAGAACAAAACCTCAGAGCAAAACCAGGTGTTATATCATCCCTAATGATGAAGAGTCCCATTGGATGTGAATGGCAAAGTTCCCTTTGACTTCAGTAGCGCCAGGATCACAACCAACCCAACCAGCTACCTCGTTTTGTTCTTTCTCAAAGACATATGAGTGGCTGCTGCCACAGTGCGTTGAGGAATAGCTCTGGGTAAGCACTTGTAACGTATCTGGGCTGCAGGATATAGGAACAGGTTTTGTTCGAGTCGCAAGCAACACAATCCCACTGCTGGTCAAAATCTCTCTACTCAAGACTGGCTAACGAGGTGAAATCCAGACACTATCAGCTGTATCCAGAGAATTTCCAGTGAAGAGACTGGGCCAAATTCATGCCTGACACAGCTTGTGTGACTGAAATCTAGTCCCAGGTTGTGTATTAATGAGCTAATGTTCATAAACCTCTTTAAAAGTGAAAGATGCCCTAGGTCTAGAGACAGATCTGCTAGCCCAGACCTCAGTGCAAGTCTGGAGTCCCTGAACATGGATTTGGGTGCTCATGCTGGCCCTCAATGCCCCCAGAGCCACAGGGTGCTCTGCCTGCACCAGCATCTCTCCCACGCACAGTGTAGGAGGAGGCCAGAGGTACAGCGTGGCCTGGCCTGGCCGCATTGGAGCAGGTCACTGCATGACCAGCCTGCACGGCTGCAAGCTGGGGACTGATTGGCTAAGCAGCAGTTCTGCAGAAAAGAAAAACTATCCTGCCCTAGGTAAGCCCCAGTAAGGCTGATCAGGGGGAGGTTCAAGGGTTGGGGTGGTGAAGCAGGGAAGGGAAAGGAGCTGCAGTGAGGGTGAGGGGTTGCCCGGGTCCCCATGCCTGGAGCATTGGGGGCAGGGGTTTGCCGTAGGCCCTGCCCCCGCTTGGGACAGCCCTGACCAAATGCTAAGGGTTATGATTTCCAAAGACGTCTATGAAGCATCAGTGAGACTTTAAACCATATGTCGAGAGGAAACGGGATTTCAGTTGGCTGGAAAGAACACGAATGAGCATCTCTCTCGCTCTCTCTCCATGGCTTGGGGAGCACTGGACCGTCTGTAAAGGACACAGAAGGCACAGCTAGCAAGAGGGCATCAGAACGGGCTGATGACGTGTGATTATGGCAGCTGCCCTGTGTATTATTCTTTAACAAGAACAAATTTCATACAGACTGGAACTGTCTTGCTTTTTGAGATTTAAACAGATTCTAATATGAAGCAACCAAGAAAAGATCCCAGCTGCATCAGGCACCACGAAATCACCATTATTTAGAAATAGCTCTGAATATGCAATGATCTAGGTGCTGCTTGTTCCCGCCGTGCGCAGGGGACTGGACTTGATAACCTCTGCGATTATCTTTCCCACACTCACTTTCCACTGGGCTACCAAATTAGATGGGCGTACAATTATTAAGCAGGGAGAACGCTATGCTACAGAATTATGATGCAAGCTGCTGTGCATTATTGGTCCAATTAATACACCATTCTTTGAATTATAACCACAGCGTTATAAACCATCATGCCACAGATCTGATTGGTATTCACCAAAATCTGGACACCAACTTTTTATCAAATGTATCGTTTTCAGGTTCCAGCTCAATTAGTCCATCTATGGTTCTGTTTTCTCTGTCAATGGGTAATTTTGGTAATCCATGACTTTCCTTCCCACTGCCCTGCTTGCTGTTTGGGCCCTGTATTGTGTTTTCATTCTGACATCACAGTTCACTGAAAATGACCCATGAACGATTGTGATGTCAGAAACATCAAGGATCTCAGAAAATCCCAGGAGGGGAAAAGGCGAAACTGGAGCAGGGAAGGGACAACTCTCCTCTCGATCATAATAAAATGAATTCAGGTCATTTGATTTGTAAGGCCTGGTTTTAGAGGACACCCCGCTAGTCTGTTCCAGCAAAAAAGCAGCAGGCAGTCCTGTAGAACCTTAAAGACTAGCAAATTTATTTGGGCATCAGCTTTCATGGGCTGGGGCCCACTTTGTTAGATGCACTGCCAGGGCCAAGCACCCCCGGTACACAGAGAACACAAAGGCAACCCCTGAACACAACTATTTTACAGCATCAGCAGGGTTAATTTTGAGCTCAGAGCCTGTCTATCCATAGCCAGGCTGCGATGGTGGAGTCTCTTCATCTCCCCCCAAAGACATGAAGCAGCTGATCTCATGTAGTTCCAAGCTTTGATCCACAGCCTTCTTGCCTTGGTGAACAGCCCCCACGCAGGTCTCCTTTGAGCCCCGAGCACGTTTCCCCCTCCCAAGTCCCCATGGAAAGTCACCACCAAATTGTGCACCAAGCTGGGAAGTGCAAACCCCACCCAGGACAGCAGCTGCATGGCCCCCTGGCAGCTGGCTCCCCCCGGCGGTGCCTGGGAGCAGCAGTCCGCCCCCCACCCTGCCCTGTACCTGCTCCGTGTTCTTCAGCAGGGCCTTGACGGCGGGGGAGGCGAAGTAGCTCGCCGCGTGGGCGTCCAGCTGGGCGTTGTACGGGGGCAAGGCGGACCACAGCTTGGGCAGGATGCGGGCATAGCCGCTGGCCAGCGTGTCCACGGCCACCCCATCCAGGACGAAGCCCTTCTGCCGCTGCAGGCACCTCCTGCTCAGACAAGCCATGCTGCAGGCGGGACCCTCACCCCCCCCCCTTTGTGTCCATGCACCGCCTCCCCCGGCTACCCGCATTGTTACGTGCCAGGGCCGCCGCCCCCCAGCTGGGGAGGGACAGAGGGGCGCCCAGACTCACCCAGCATCCCGGCGGGGGCGGCGCACGGGCCTTCTCGTCGGCAGCCCCCCCGGGGGCGGCTGGCGCCAGGTGAAGCCACGTGGGGCTAGGAGGGGATCAGCTGTTCGCCAGCGGCGTGGGGGGGGGGCTGCCCCCGAGCCCCCACCGGAAAGCAGCCAGGCTCTACCCCCGCAGGAAGCCAAGCTCTGCTCCGAGAATGCGGTTAGATCGCACGTGGGGGCTTTAAAGCCCCCCGGGTGTGGAGTAAGGATGGGGCCAGTCACAGCCACCCCCCCCCCGCCCCCGAAACTGACAGCCTCCAGCAGCAAGAGGCGCACTTGCTGGATGTCCAGATTTTGCAGCGCACCCCGTGATTGGCTGCCCCCGGAAGGGCCACAGCTCTGCCCAAGCCGGATTTTCAGCACAGCGTTCTTGGGGAGGAGTTAAGGGGAAAGGACTTTTTGGCCCCCTCCCCCTCTCACTGTAGAAATGCGGAAGCAAAGCTCTTACCCCTTCACTGGGGGAGACCCTGCCCCAGGAACCTCCCAACAGGCCAGCCGGTGCGCTGAAAAGTCAACATAACTAGGAGCCAGGGGTGTAAAAATATCACAGCTGTGATCAAATAGCACCTCACCCCAGGAGCAGCCATGTGAACAGAGCAGTGCTTGGCTTGACATCGATAATATTTTCCAGGAAAGCAGCATTCCAACACCGATTGAAAAACCACTACTTGGCATCTGCTCCCTCAGTGTTCGCATCCTTTAAGGGTCAGTAGGCCCACCTGCATCTTTGGGCATAAACCCAGCAAATGGCTTTGTAACTCCATTCAATCTCATGTATACACTTCTGTGCTTAGCAAATGTGCCACACAATGGAGGTAAGGGGAAGGAGTGCAGCACCTTTACACTGTGGGCTTTATCCTCAGAAGATACTTACCATGACCATGAAAACTGTAATTTCAAGTCTGTGTATGGCCTATATACCATCAAAACAAAAAAGCAGCCCAGTAGCACTTTAGACTAATAAGATAATATATTAGGTGGTGAGCTTTCATAGGATAGGCCCACTTCTTCGTTGGTTTGAAGAAGTAGGTCTGTCCCACAAAAGCTTACCATCTAATAAATTATTTTGTTAGTCTTTGAAGTGCTACTGGACTGCTTTTTCGTTTTGATGTCTGTGATGTGCCATTGTTGTCCTCGTGCTGGGATATTAAAGCATTGACATGCATCCTCAGGGTGGCGGACTGAGGAAGCCATCTGTGGAGTGATCTCAAGGGGTTGCACTGAATAATATGGACTAAGGTGCAGTGGATCAACAGTACCTAGAAGGGAAACTGTGATTTCAAACCAGGGCAGACTGAGCTCGCTAAGCCTTTTCAGGTGCATCAGTCTAGAAGGTAACTGATCTCCAACCTGTGCTCTCCCCTTCCAGTGTACATGTCACAGTTCTTGTGCCCATGCATGATGGTCAGTGTGAGAAGAGTGGGGTTGGAACTCACAAGCCAGCGTCACTTAAATCCATTCATACGTGAAGGTCTCTCTCAAGACAAGAAGATTGTCAAAGGAACCATTTTAATTCACCTTCAAGCTTCTATCACCATTCTTAGAGCTTAGTAGCACAAGCCGCAGTCACTAACTCACCTGTGGTGGGTTCTGTTTGCCTCTGACCACATTAAGTTCTCCTTAAATCAGGAAGGTCCTTGCCTGGAACAACTTACTGTCAGCACAAAAGACACAATAACCAATGGTGCAGTTCAAACTCAACGCTTTTCTCACAAAGCCTCTCTGTCCTGAACATCTTATAGTACCAAATCTTTGAAAAAAATAAGGCTGGATTGCAGTACAAAGGAAGTTACCATCTCAAGTTATTTGATGAAGATACATCTCTTCACGTATGGGAGTCACAACTTTAAAAGCCAAGCTGCTGTATTCCTATTGTAGCCTCAGGCTGTCTACAGGAGAAAGCAGTTTTGATATCCCTAGAGATGTGACTGTCAACAAATAGTTATACTAATATAACCTCCTTCCAGGAACTGTTATTTTGGTACAGCAAAACCTCAACATTATAAAAAACCTTGGGAATGTAGGTTGTTCATAAATAGATGTTCATACATGTGTACAAATGTTACACCTGCTCTTAAATTTACAACACTGACTCACTTCAGCACTGACCCTTTACTATGCAAAAGAAAAATACTGCTTTTAAGCATCTTTAAATCTGAGATTCTAGTATACTAGAGAGAGTTTGTGTGTTGCTTGGAAAAGAGTTTAACCTTAAGAAAAAAGGTCACACCTTTTACTGTGTCCACACAGGGTTTTTACTTGTATGACTGAAGTTTCATGAGCAAATGCTCCTATGCAGCCAAAGCATCATTCTAGCAGATTTGTCAGCAGTGTGGTGTTCCAAGCTGTACACTATCAACACAGACACTAAGAACTTTGGTGCAATCACTTTTATTGTGTCTTTACAATGAGGATAGAGCAGGTTTATGCAATGCTGCCAGCATTGGAGGCTATCCTGGGCCACAGATCTGCGCACTCCTTAGCCACGGGGCCTGTGATTGCTGAGCCTGAGAGTGGGGGAAAAAAAGGAGAAGTTAAGAACTAGTCAGAGCAACAGATACATCAGTATTTCTCTGCTGAAGCATCCAGGATAACAACTTCCACAGCAATGCATTCCTAGCCCTAAGAGTTTTTGGTTGCTTCGCCTGAAGACAGTGGTGCTCTCTTTGGAGCCAGGAATGCCGATATTTGTGCAGTGCCATTCTTTTCTACTTTGCTCTTGTCCAATACAATAGATTCTTGCCTGTACCTTTCATTTCCCCTTTGTTATTTACTATCACTCCTGCGTTGTCTTCAAAATAGAGGAATACCCCGTCTTTTCTCCGGTACGATTTCCGCTGCCGAATTACCACTGCCGGGTGCACTACAGGGAGAAAGACAAGCTCAGGATCCTAATTTTCCAAGTAAAGCACAACAGAATAAACTCAAGAGGAATCACCCGGGGCAACTCCATGCACCATGTTTACACTAGAGGGTTTTGTCGACAGATTGTCCAGATTCCCATGGTGTTCTGTTGACAGTAAGTTGACAGGACACAGCACTTTCGTCAACAGCTATACCCCACAAGGAAGAACACCTCTGGCTACATCTATACTACAGTGACCTGTTGACAGAAGTTACTGTCAGAAGGTATTTTCCCATCAAACTCCTGTCAACAGACTGTGGCCCCACACAAAAGCAGATCACTCTGTCCATCTGCTCTGTGGACAGAGTGCGGCCAATCTGCCTGGCCGCTCTTGCTACAGAGCAGCCAACCAAAAGCACAGCAGATAGGCTTCGGGGGCACAGGGCAGCCCTTCCTGTTGACAGAGGGGCCCCTGGAGCGTCCATATGGCTTTTCTGTTGACAGATCCCGTCAAAAAAAGGTGTTCTGCCTCATAGAGGAGAGGCAGATGGCTGGCGATAAAAGTGATGAGTTCTGTCCACAGGATGTCAACAGACCACATTTTTAGTGTGAACACTCCCTGGGTTTTGTCAACAAAACCTTCTAGTGCAGACATCCTCAGTCGACCGAAAACCAGCCTGGACGTTCCAAGGGGCCCTCTGTCGACAGACAGGGCTTCTGGATGCCAGGAAGCCCTGTCTGCTGTGCTTCCGGTGGGCTGTTTTGCTGAAAGAGTGGCCGGGCAGTCTCAGAGAGGATCACTCTTGTGATCCGTTTGGCAGTTTCCCTGCAATCTGTCAACAGAAGTTTTGTAAGAAGATATCTTCCAACAAAAACTTCTGTAGACAAACCCCTGTAATCTAGACCTAGCCTAAAGTGTCCTCCTCTGAGCCCTACCTTTTAAAGCCTCAATGGGCAACTTGATAATAATATAGCAGGTCCCTGTAAAGGTTGCCTGCTATATGGAAGTTGTAACCAAAGTTATTACTCTCAGTGGCCTCTGGGACTGATACTGTCAAACACTCATGTTGCAAAAGTTTTTGTTGACAGCCTCATCTGAGAAGCCAAGACTGGATGGGTGACAGAAACAGTTAAGAGGCGGGTTCAGTTGGCAGCAGTCCCCCAGCTACTGTCTGCTCTGTGAACAAAGGGGTCTGTAGTTTCCCAGCCTGTCAAGTCAAAGCCTTCCCATCAGAAATGCATTTTCAACAAGCATTTAAACTAGATGTTGCCGTGCACGTTTACTCCGACTGCAAGTCTTTGATATTTAGTTTCACGAGACCTAAGATTACTTCTCTGCAAAGCAGGCATTCATTGAAGGAAAAATCCCACGCTGTCTGTGTGTGCACGTATATCAGTTACAATAAAAGCTACAGGTTGCTAGACCAGACACTCCTGGTTTTGGAAGGAGCAACATCTGCAGCCCAGAGAGCCCCAGGCTGGGAGGCTAGTGAGGGTTGAGAGCTAGGAGCCCTGCCAGGCAGGAGCCTGGGTGGGTGAGGGGAAGAGGAGGAGCAGCTGATGCCCACAAGGCCAGGAGCAGCATCTGAGGAGCCAAGTCTGGAGACCTGAACCAGGGACTGGACTAAGGCCATATCCAGCAGCCTGGCCACAGGCAGGTTGGGACAGGGGCAGGAGACCCAGCAGGGGCAAAGGCAGAGCTGGCAGCAGGTTGGGCAGTCAGAGGCAGAGGACCTTCCCTGGTCTGGCAAATTCTCTCATTTAGGACCAATCATGTCCTGAGGGTGCTGGACCAGGGATATGTAACCTGTAGTCCAATGCAGCACCACATTTCAATCTACACCCGAGTGATTCAATACCATTAATCTTTTCACCAAGTGCTCAAAGAGCCTTTTGAAAGGTAAACCTGGACACATTTCCAGATGCAAGACCACACCCACAGAGACATCCAGCAGAGAAACCCCTTCTCCAAGCACTTAAGACTAACTGGAAAAATAAAAAACACTAATAACTAAACCAGAATGTGAACCTTTAGGATTGTCACACCACTCACTGAAGTTAACAGCACATGCTGCTGCTAACCTCACCCAAAAGTGAGGCTTTACTATCCCCTTCCACGACAACTCACGGAGCCACTGAGCACAGACCCAGCAAGTGCTTTTCAGAAGGGGGAAGCTGCTGCTGCAGTCAGTCTGCCTACTTCCAGCATCCTTATCGTATGCTGAAGCTGCCTTGCTCCTCTCAAGCAACCAGACTCTCTTTCCACCTCGGACAGGAAGGGGAGTCTATGAGGAACACAGAAGTCCACTAGCAGGTGGAAGCCTACAAAATCATGCTGGTATGTCAGTCCTAGGCCAGATTTACACCAGACCAAAAAAAAAATCGATCTAAGAGGCACAATTCCAGCTATGACATTTGCATAGCCAGAATGGACACACTGAATACTGATTTTTCTGGACATCCACACAGAGGGAGGTTGACAGGGGAAACTCTCTGGTTGACCTCCCTTACTCCTTGTGGGAATGAGTACCACCAGGGCTGACCGTAGAGCCCACTAGACACGCCAAATCGAACCCCAGAAGATTGACCCTGAAAGAGTCAATCTTTTGGTAAGTGTAGACACACCCCTAGTTTTGTCTTGCATATGAGCTGCTATGCTGTGATCCTACTACATCAAAGTTAGGGCTACCCCACACACTACATGCACCACCATATTTTCATGCCCATTTTGCATTATACCTAACAACAATTTGGTTGTGTCCAGAGAGTATTTCCTCATCCCTCCCTCCCCACCCTCCAACAACATCATGTTTGTACCACAGTCGTGTGGGAAATCTGGGAAGCTAAGGTTTCAGTCCTATACAATAGCCTGTCTGCAGCAGACACCTACATAACAGCCTATGGAACACTGTGTGGACAGATTGTGAATTTGATACCTGTAGTTCAACACTCACCCTTCTTCCTGAGCTCAGGCTTGCCCTTCTTGACAGTAGCCATCACCATATCGCCCACACCAGCAGCTGGCAGCCTGTTCAGGCGCCCCTTAATGCCCTTCACGGAGATGATGTACAGGTTCTTAGCACCTACACGGGAAAAAGTCCTGAACTGGCCAATTCATCATACAATAGATGTCCCCACATGGTTCACTGTCACACCACTCATTGAAGTTAACAGCACATGCTGCCACCTCACCCAAAAGCGATGCCTTTAGTATGCCCTTCCATGACAACTCCCCGAGTCACTGACCACAGACCCAGCAAGTGCTTTTTAGAAGGGGGAAGCTGCTGCTGCTGCTTCAGAGGTAGGATGCAATTGTTTAGCCTGTTACTGAACAGTAAATTGGAATTTAACTGAAGCAGATTAACACATATACAGACATTAAGATCAGAACAAACCATTATGATCATCGAGTTTGATTCCTGGTATAGTCCAGTAACTTCACACTCATAATTTAAGTTTAACTTACAAGTATTTCTCTCAGTCTCGATTTAAAGACTCCAACTAACTGAGAGTCCATCTAGTTGTTAAAATAGTTAATTATCCTCACTTTTAAAAACTGGCAGCTTATTTCGAGAGCAAATTTTTCTGGCTCCAATTTTCAAGCCCTGTTTCCCTTTAGTCAGTTATCTGCACAAATCCTTAGCAGATACATGGGGAAGACAGAAGGACTGCTGAAGCAGAAACAAATGCTACTGACTCCAGAAAGGAGACAAACTCACCTGTATTATCTGCACAGTTGATCACGGCTCCCACAGGGAGGCCAAGGGAAATACGGAATTTCGCACCAGACGAACCACCACGTCCTGCAGGGTAAAAAGAAAAGTTGAAAGAAAAAAACAACTAACGTGGGGGAAGGAAATAGGACAGCTTTTTAGACTGACATACAAATTTGTGACTTCATTTCTATGTCAGGGATAATGTGAATTATGATTAAAAATAATACACTTGAATATTTTATTTGTGCCAGTTTCTCTAAACTGACTAAAACATAAATCATATTTCTAATTTTAAGTTATTAGGTCTTTACGTTTGCCCATCTTACAATCTAAAGTGGATTTTTTTGTTTCTCCCTTTAGTTTCTTAACTGTTTATAAAATTTGTGGAAATTACAAGGTTTTTTGTTACTAAGTTTTGCCCTGAAAACTATTTGTATCTACTGACACAAATTCAGACCTCATATTAACATCCTCAGTCTGAGAACAAAGTCAAAACACAAAACTGGTAAACAAATGGCCATTACCATGTTTAAAATCTACACCATTTTCTGAACATCAGCAAAAAGAGACTGCTACTAAATCTATTAGATGCTTCTGAAAATCCCAAGCACAAATGCTCAAAGTTGTAACCAATTTGGGACTATTTGAAAATTTTAGCCTGGGTGTAGTCAGAAAGTTTACAAAAACATTGTTTGTGTCCTGAAACACTAAGTAAATCTTCCCTGTTAAACAATAATAAAGGAGTAATTAAAAATGACAAAGATGACAATAAAATGCAAATTGTAACAAAAATGCAATCCTAGCCTTTTAGGCTGCAGAAGCTTATGCATGTGAATAGTTAAAAACACCGGTTTAAACATTTCCAACACCAGGACCTCAGTGACAATATTTTGCTTTTGGCCTTCATCACACTGCAATTCAAATAAATAACAAGCAGCCCTGAGGCACTTCGGAGACTAATACATTTATTAGATCATAAGTTTTAAATCCATCTGGTGAAGGGGGTTTAATTGACAAAAAGCTCATGACCTAATAAATGTAGTAGTTCTCCAAGGTGCCAAAGGGACTGCATGTTGTCTGCGACATTACAGACTAGCACAGCACAGACTTTAACAATCCACATAAAATACCCAACCAGCACAGGCATTATTAAAAAGAACATGGACTGGTCTTGCCATTTATTGTACGTTTTAACCTAAAATTGCTATAGCACAATTACCCACAGAGTCCCAAACCCGAATTAAATCGGGTCCTTTAAAAAAGGCGATTCAAAATCCTCCACTCAGACCAGTATCTTTTACCCTGGCCGTCCCTGTACGATCTAGGCATCATACCCACTACCCTAGCCCAGGTAAGCACCACATTTTTCAGCTGCCTTTCCCTCAACTTACAGGGCTATTTCCATGCATGGGACAATCCCAGGGCCTGAGCACGCCCGCGCGACAGAGCCTGCACTCTGGGACAGTTTATTCCGACCCCAATTTCCCATCCACGTGGGCCTCAGCACCCGCACTTTCCAAGCCAAAGCCTCACCCTGAAACCCCCCGGGCTATGGACCCTCCAATGCGTCCATCAACCGACCCCTTCCCCAGTGCCTTGAACTTCCCGTGCATTCACAGCCTCGGCTTCCCGTCCAGCGACCAGGCTCCCCCACTCCTGCAACAGGACCTGCCAGTCCCCGTCCCCACCGGCCTAGCCCCGATTCTTTCCCTCCGCCGGGCCCGGCCCCGACGGGAGCCCGGGCTCCCCTTGTTCCATCCCCCCGGATCCCGGAGCCGTGCGACCCGTGGGGACGGAGGATGGCGGCGGATTCTCCCCGCCCACGTCCCCGAGCGGGAGCCGCTCTCACTAGGCCTCACCTCGCTTGGACATCTTGCGGCCGGGGAAGTTACAGAAAAAAAAAAAAAGAGAGAACGCTGCAAAGGATGCCGGGATATTAGTTCCCGCACGGCAACGGGGCACTACGTCACAGGACGACGGGGAGGCGGTGACTTCGCTCGGCACGTGACACAGGGACGTCGTACCCCCTCGCCACGTGATAAGGTCTTGTCGCTGGTGAGCTCGGCGCACTATGGCGCCCCCTAGGGAGGCACAATGGGACCTGCAGGCGATTTCTGGCACGCCCAGGAGACAGGATTGGTGTTCGCTGGATGGAGAAGGGGGGAATTTGCAAGGGCACGTTCCTTTCGGGGGTGTTTCCAGTAGACTGAGCCTGGGGCAGCCACCCAGGAGAAATTCAGATGCGGGCCAACTGGTTCGCAGAGCGCCCCCAGGTAGCAGCCTGTGTTTCTGTTGGTGGTGCACACCTGTGTATCACAAACTTTATTCCACCCATGGATGGAAAAAAATTAGAGGGAACACTGCCTCCCAGCACTGGCTTTTGGTCAGGGAGCTTGTGATAACCTTACTCTGGTATAGAGTGCTTTGGGGTGGGCAGGACCTCAGTTTTATTCCCATCCCAATGCCCCTTAATACAATGCCAGGGCATCAGTTCAGAAGGAGACACCAACTCCATTAGTATAACCCTGCAAAATCTGCAGATATCAGTTTTGTATTCACTGACCATGCTTCTTGATTGCAGATTAGATGTGAATACAGATTTTATGTCCATGCCAGGCTCTGCCTATTAAATCACATGCAGTACTACTTGCCGGTCTTAGGGGCTGACGAGACGGGTGGTCAAGGGGTGCCAAGGGGTGGTCTGGCTTGTTGGGCTTGGCTGCTGCCTCAGCAGCCAGCTTTACCCTGAGCTGCACACTTCCAAGTGCGCATTCCGCTCCCAGGCCAACCCCTGCCATGCTGACCGCGCTCCCAACAGATGCTTTTAGCATGGCTGTAGCCCAAGAAATTTTAGGTAGCACCTGCATCCGGCTTTCAACAAGAGGGAATTGAATTCTTAATCAAATATTGGAACACTAAGGTATTTCTTTTATGCTGGAATCCACTTAATAATGGGATTATTGTTACAAAACATGATGTCTTCTCTTCACATGCCACTTTACAAATATATACAGAATCTCCCCTTTTTTTAGTCCCCTGAAGCTCTCACTGCATAAATCCCATGGTGTTCCACCAGCTCTGAAGCAGTAGTCAACACAGTGGCTACAGCTATAGCGAACTAGCTACATTATTCTGAAAATATATTTGTTGTACAAGCCAGCTAGCCACACTCAACTGGCCAAATAGCCACATGTGTCTAGTGGCTAGGGTGTTGGACACCATAGGCATAAACAGTCAATTAAATATGTACTTCCAGAATGCACTATTAAATTATTATTATTAGAGACACAATTTTTTGTACACAATTTCAAATATTTAAACCCAATCTCCATCCAAACTCCACAGACCAAATTCACCTTCATACTTGACAATGTCACTGTGTATTAAACAGTCTATGTCCCTGATTGGTCAGTTACATTATCTTTGGGCAAAGCAGTCAGCATGAGATAGTAGACTGTCAGGCTTTTGACTGTAGCTTGAACAGACTCTGGTTCGAATTCACCTGCCCCCTTTATAACCTCATTTTGGAATGTGGTTAATTTCCTCCTGTGTTGCTAGAATCCTTGATGTTAGTTTGTGTACTGACACTATTGTATGTGGGCATTTTACAAAGGTGTTGATGTGCTTGGTTAGGTAGCACAAGTTAGGGAACACAGAATGATGGTAGAACAGTGACCCTAGTCAGTTAGTTCTGTAAGGTTGGTAGGTTGGTGCTCCTTCACCAGAGCAGAATTAATATTTTTTTTCATTTAGTGTTAAATCCAGGGTTAGACACATTTGCACAAGATTTAATTTTTCTTGTGACTCTGCCCCCTTCTCACATCGTCACACTGCTCTTGGCTTTTAAAGAGAACAAAGGACACTTTGCCAACATTTTATGAGAGAGACTCCATAAGAACAGGAAGCACCACACATGATGCTGTTGCTGCTGTCTCAGCATGTGCACAAAACTTGTGAGTGTACATTTATGTGATGCAGGACTGGTGGCATATGGCCATGGAAATCTGGCACACAAAAGGCAATTCATATCAAGTGAAAATAATATTGGAACAAACTCATAGCTCATAGTAAGGCATTGAATACAGTCTTGCATGTTCTTATCAATAAACTAGGCAAATACAACTTAGATGGGACTATTATAAGGTGGGTGCATAACTGGCTGGATAACCATTTTCAGGGAGTAGTTATTAATGGTTCACAGTCATGCTGGAAGGACTTAATATCTTCATCAATTATTTAGATATTGGCATAGGCAGTATGCTCATTAAGTCTGTAGATGATACCAATGAGAGGGGTTGTAACTGCTTTGGAGGGTAGGGTAATAATTCAAAATGATCGGACACACTGGAGAAACGGTCTGAAGTAAACAGGATGAAGTTTAATGGGGACAAATGCAAAGTACTCCTCTTAGGGAGGGGCAATCAACTTTATGCATAGGGAATGGAAAGTAACTGTTTAGGAAGGAGTACTGCAGAAAGGGGTCTAGGATCTAAGCTAAATATGTCAACAGTGTTATGCTCTTGCAAAAAAAGCAAACATGATTTTGGGATGCATGAAGACGAGTGCTGTGAGCAAGAGAGGAGAAGTCATTCTTTTGTTCTAGTCAGCACTGATTAGGCCTCGATTGGAGTACTGTATCCAGTTCTGGGCACCACATTTCAAGAAAGATGTAGAGAAATTGGAGAAGGTCCAGAGAAGAGCAACAAGAATGATTAAAGGTTGAACGAACATGAGCAGTGAGGGAAGACTGAAAGAATTTGACTTGTTTAGTTTAGAAAAGAGAAGACTTAGAGGAGACATGATAGCGGTTTTCAAGTACCTAAAAGAAAGTTACAAGGAGGAGAGAGAAAAATGGTCTCCCTGGCCTCTGAGAATAGGACAAGGAGCAATGGGCTTAAACTGCAGAAGGGGAGGTTTGGGTTGGACATCATGAAAAACTTCCTACTTGTCAGGGTGGTTAAGCACTGGAATAAATTGGCTAGGGAGGCTGTGGAATCTCAATCACTGGAGATATTTAAGAGCAGGTTAGAATAGGTGGTCTAGATGAGTGGATCCCAAACCTTTTGGCATCATGCCCCCTTTTGATTTTTGAGGAACCCTCACATCCCCCCACCTCTCCTTTACCATCATCCAATCCCCCTTTAACAACCAATTCAATTCATAATTTAAAATAAACACAAAAACTTGATATAAAATGTTATTTAAAATTAAAAATAAGCACAAATAGTTTTTCTCGACCCCTTGTGGATGCCTGATGCAACCCCAGCTGTCCAGGTGCCTGAGACCCATACCAGCCACCAGAGCTTCCTGCACCAGCCACCTGCCCCCTACGTTGCCAGAGCTGCCTACCCAAGCCCTGTGCCACTGGGGCAACCACCAGCCCACCTGCCCACTGGCCGCCTGAGCCCTGTGCTTCTGGAACCAGCTACCCATCCACCAGCTGCCCACTCCAGCATTAGGCTAGCCTCCTGAGCTGCCCGCCCAAGCCCCACGCTGCCAGGGACAGCCACCTGAGCCCCATGCTGCCTGGGCCAGCGGCCCAAGCCACACGCTGCTAGGGCCTGCCGCCCGCCTTCCAGCCTGAGCCACGCGCTGCCAGGGCCTGCCGCCCACCCACCAGCTTGAGCTGCCCAAGGCCCGCACTGTTGGGACCAGTCACCTGAGCCCGACACTTCAGGGGCCAGCCGCCAGCCCCAGCTACCCCATCCCCATGCTTCAGGGGCCAGCCACCAGCCCCAGCCACCCCAGCCCCATGCTTCAGGGCCCAGCCACCAGCCCCAGCCACCCGAGCCCTGCGCTGCGGGGGCCAGCCGCCGAAGCCCCACAAGTCCCACAAGCCAGCCAGCTGCCCAAGCCCCGCGAGCCACCTGCCTGGGTCCCTCCCCTCCCACAAAGCCAGGCACCACCTGCCCTCCTGCTCTTACCCCATCCCCCTCACCTGAGCCAAGCACCCCCAGCCCCACATCTAACTGCATCCTCCTCCAACCCACACTCACTCACCTTTGCAGAAGGCAGCTAGCTCCAAGTGGGTCTTTGCTGGCTGCCTCCTTTTTATAGAAGTTGTGCCAGGTCACCCATGTAAAATGGCAGGGGCTGAGAACTGGAAGCAAAGGCCGTCTCTTTCTTGGGGTGGGGGAATGATGGGAGGGGCTGGGATGCCTCGCTCCGCCCTGGAATTTCTTCACGCCCCCCAGTTTGGGAAACCATGGTCTAGATGGTGCCTGGTCCTGCCTTGAGGGCAGGGGGACTGAACTAGATGACCTCTCCAGGTCCCTTCCAGTTCTAGAGTTCTACGATGCTAAGTAGGACTTCACAGTTGTCACTCTTGCTGCATGTTGTGGGCACTCCAAATTTCACAACAGTAAGAAGGGGAGAATTTGAATAATTCTGCTTCAAATCTGTAGCTTGCTAGAAATCACAGGGAACATCCCCCTCAGTTGTTAGCAATACCGGAACTCTGATGCATGACCAGTTTTGATTCCACCCAGCATTGGGTGATGAGGTGCATATGTGTGTGTTTGTGCAACTGCTCATGAACAGACACACAGAATTCATTATAATAAAGTATTGCATGCAGAGGAACATCCATTTATCTTCGTGTGAATTTTTGCTGTGACCATTCAATGCTGCTATCATATAGAGAAGAATATAGTAATAATAATAAACTTACTAAAAGGGGACTAGATTTTAAAGGAAGTAGTGTTTTGATAAATGCTAGCTAGTTGAGACTTTGGTTGGCAATCACAAACCAGGGGTTCTGGGGTTCATATTAGCTTAATTCCCAAAACATAAAGTGCTTCAGGGAAATGGTTCTGTTTTTGCTGTGTCCCCATAGGATCACTTCCTAGTCCTTAATGAAATCCTAATTTTTACACCTATATATCACACTTCCACACAGATCAACTCTGGAATTCAAAGGCGTTTTCTGAAAATAACATGTCAGTTTGCAGAAGCAACTTCCTGAGCTACGGCTAAGTAAGCTTGTAAAAAAGGGATTATTGTTGGATAATTGAGTCAATTGTCTTGAGAATGCAAGATATGGTCCTGACTGAGGCACAAATTATACAAATACACATTGAATTATTCTGTGTTTGTAAAGTACCGTGGAATTTTTTGGCACTAGACATCTTATTTTTTATAATAATAAAAACTGTTGTCCTTCAATACACTCAGAATTGTAACTAAACCCCTTTAAAATACTAGCAAATACTCTGTCATTGAGCCATGCACCCTCTACTGGACAAAAAGGAAAGCTCAAAAAGCTTTTTTTGCGGCAGTAACTGACTCAATGACGTTAAATAACTTTTGCAGCTGAAGCTGTTGGTTTCCTTTTACTTGTCTTTTGCCTCATAGGTGCAAAAATTATGTTTTACTCTAGCTACAATTTAAAATAAAAATTAACAAAACTCACGAAGGGGGCACCCGGATTTGAACCAGGGACCTCTTGATCTGCAGTCAAATGCTCTACCACTGAGCTATACCCCCGATGATGCACACAAGCTGCCGTGCTACGTCTTTTGAGATCAAGTCAGCATGGATTCATGTTGTGCTAGAAGAAGAGTGTATTTGTCTGTATTGTGTTGATCATATACTGTCAAAAGAGAGTTGTATATGAATATGAAGTGTGTGAGCCTTTCCCCGTCATAAGGGAGAAGTGTGTATTTGTGTGAGAAGTGTGTTTTCAGTTTACAGAGGGAGGTATGTGTGTTGGATTTACACAAAAGGGATGTTTGTGAGTGTCTCTACGTGTCCAGTTGATAAGTGAGGTTTGGGGTGTGATTGTGTATATGGAGCTGTGTGAAGTGTGTGTAAGAGGGGCTGGTTGTCAGCAGTGTGTTGGAAAGTGGTCGTGTGTGGAGACATATGGCATTTGTGTGACTGTAGGCAGAGGTGCATTCGAGGTGTGTAGGGTGGGTATATCTGAGAGTGACAGGATGTGGAGCTGTTGTGTTGGGTGGGTGTGATTTCGGAGAGGGTATGTGAGTGAGACTGTGGGAAGGTGTCAAGTGTGTGAGGTTTTGTGTCTGGCTGCCTATGTGCATGCAGGGCATGTGTGTGTTTGTGGGGATGCATATGGAGATTGGTGTGTTTCTTTGCGGAGGTGGGTTGTATGAGCATGTCTGGAGGGTCTCTGAATAAATGTGTGGTGGGGATGAGTGTGTCTGCTGCCTATGCGGAGATATGCCTGTGTGTGTGAGATATGTGATGGGGTGCATGGGTGTGACTGTGCAGAGATGTATTCGATGCCTGTGTGTGATGCTGAGTGTGCACGTGGGGTGTCTGGGTTTGACAGTGTACAGATGTGCCTGTGTGTGTGATGTGGGGTGGGTACATGTGTGTGAGGTGTCTGGGGTGACTTTGTGGAGATGAGCCCGTGTGTGTGATGTGTTGTGGTGTCTGGTTGTGTCTGTGTGGAAATGCGCCTGTGGTGGGTGTGTGTGTGCAGTGTCTGGGTGTGTGATGAAGTGTGTGTGTGTGTGTGCAGTGTCTGGGTGTGTGATGAAGTGCCTCTGTGTGTATGTGTGCGCGCGCGCTGTATGGGTGTGACTGTCTGGAGATAGTCCTGTGCGTGTGACTGTGATGGTGGTGTGTCTGTGTGGGGATGTGCCTGAATGTGTGGTGGAGGTGTGTGTGTGTGTGTGTGTGTCCATGCCGTGTCTGCGTGTGACTGTGGAGGTGGGTGTGATATATGGTGGGGTGAACATGCAGCCCCCGGGATGCCTGAAGGACGGTGTGGCGATATGGTAAGAGTGTAAAGGGTGTGCGTACGTGTGACGGTGTGTGTGGAGAAGTGTGTTCAGCTGCATGTGCGCGTGGAGATGTGCCTGTCGGGTGAGTGCGATAACGTGGGTGGGTGTGAGGGGGTGCGCTTGTGAGGAGTGTGTGAACATTTATGTGTGAGCGTGGAGACATGTCGCGCGTGCATGCCCGGTGTGTGTGGGGGGTGTGTGCCTGTGTCCCGGGGGGTGTCTGTGTGTGCCGGGTGTGTGTGAGTGTGTGAAGCGGTGGAGTGCGGGGGAGGAACCTGAGAGTGGCGGTGCGAGGCGGACCCGTGGTGTGTGCACGCCGGCTGCGTGCCCGTGCGTCCATGTGTGGTGGGGCGGTGTCTGAGTGCAAGTGGGGCGGCGTGTGCACGAGTGTGCCTGTGGGAAGATGTGGTGTGCGTGAGCGTGTGTGCGTGTGCCCGCCAATGTGAGCGCGAGCGCGCGCGTGTGTGCGTGCGTGTGCATGGGGGAGGAGCCGCGTGCGCCGGCCGCGCTCCCACCCAAGCGCGCCCCCGCGCCGCCCATGCCGTCCGCGCGCGCCCCCGCGGCCGCCTAGTCCCCGCCGAGCGCGCCGCCGCGGCCCCGCCCCGCGTTTATTAGGGGCGCCGCGGCGGAGGCGGAGGCCAGAGCCCGCTGCAGCCGCCCGTGGAGCGAGCGAGGGGAGGACGCGCGGAGCCTGGCCATGAACCCCAACTGCGCCCGCTGCGGGAAGATCGTCTACCCCACCGAGAAGGTGAACTGCCTGGATAAGGTGAGCCGCCGGGGGGTGCCCCGCTCCCTGGGGGGGGTCCGCCCCTGGAGGGGTGCCCGGGCTTTGAAGGGGGAGGGGAGTGGGGTAGGGATTCCGCGTAGGGTGGGAGTTCCGCGTGGAAGGGGCCTCTAGGGTTTTGGGGGGGTGAATGCAAAGGGATTGGGGGTGCAAGGGGTGCAGAAGAGGTTGCACTAGGTAGTGCATGCCACCATTGCAGGCCCCCCTCTTATCTACTTCCTTCCCCCCCCCCCCCCCCCCCGCCCCAGCTGCCAGTACACGCCCTGTTCTCCACCCCCGGGATACAGCCTTCCCCTTTCGCTTTAGGGCATGGGAGGCTGTGCTCAACTTTCTGCCGAGCCTGTGGGTGTCTCTTAAAAGTCTGACTCCAGCCCAGCTCTCTGAGCTCTTCTGGGAAGGAAGGACACGTTCGTAACTGGATGCAAAACCAGCTTCCTGGCTTCTCTGTCTCACTCCAGAGGGGCTGAGTTTGGCCCTGGGACTTACAGAATCTGGCTTCTTTCCAGGCAAACTCTTGCCAGAATGTTTAAAGGTTAGAAGAGTTAGTTTGGAAACAGCACAAGTGAATCACTCAAGTGAAGTGAATTAGCATAACTTTGCTCATTTAGGCCCTCCTAAGAGCATGCTTTCAAAAGCAAACGCAAGGAACATATAATGTCCAAATATTACTCTTTGTATTTTTTTAAAGTCACTTCTGACCCTCCCTCAAGGCAATTAGCAAAGGAAACCATAGCCTTTCTTCTCCCTCTTCCTGCAAGAGGAGTGCAGTTTAGAATCTAAACCGATAAAATGGAAAGAGAAACCGTTAAGGCTTCCCCTTGAAGTTGAGGTCCTCTCATCTGTTTTGACTTAGATGCATTTTTCACTCTTCCCTTCCCATTGATGCATCTTTAGTGCTCCAGGTTTAAACACACTCTAGGTAGATTCTTGCAGGGCTCTTGTTGCCACATATCTGAACACCTTGTCTTTTAGTGTCCCTTTCAATAGGCTTTTTAAAAGGACAAATGCCTGTTAGTTTTTTTTAAAGGTATAATCACAATTTGTACTCATGTTGATGGGCCCCAGGGCCGGGGAGCTGGGCAGCGCTCTAATCCTGTCTGGTTACTGGTATCGGTTTGTCACTGGCCTAGAAAAGTCTTATGTCCGCCCTAAAGGGTGGTCTTTCTGTGGCTGAACTACTATGTGCTGCTGTGCATTTTTCCTCCTTGAGGGTCCTGGAATGACCATTTTGGGGACTGAGGAGCGAGCAGCTTGGAGAATGCCGACTTCTCACTACAGCAGTGAGTCATGGTAGACCCTGTTGCTCACGCTTCTAACACATGATGTTGTGGTCTTCCTATGCCATGAATCATTCTTTTAAAGCTGAATTTAAACCCCTGTGTCTTAGCTCCCCATTGTTTTGGGTCTTAATTGTGTAGTGGCTGTGTCATAGGGTCTCTTTGCTGGAGTCCTCATTAGACTTAAATATGCAATGCAACAAAACCTAGCAACCATGCTTGTTGGAATTACAGCTACAAGACAAGAAGGATTTTTTTCATTTCTTCGTCTGCTGTGCATCCTGCCCCAGTGGATGCTGTTCTGGCTCCATTGACCACAGATTCCCCTGAGCTGGCATTTGCAAATTCCCATGCCAGCACAACTAATGCTGACCTTGATGTCCTGTTCTAGCAGTATCTGTACTGATCCTTTAATGCTGCCTTTCAGTAGCTGTCCTGGTGTGAGCTGAAATCTGCTACAAACATCACTTGCTATTTTTTTGGCAGTCCTACATCTGAATGCCCACCTAGTTTAACTGTGACCAAGTCTGAATGAGGGTGGCAGAAATGCTGGTGAGCACCACCAGGTGCTTGCTTTAGGACTGCTGTAACTGAGCCAAGATGACTGCCGAGGGACTTCTTGGGGAAACCAGACATGTAGGGATGTTTCTTTGTTTCCACCAAGAGCTCTGCCAATGCACCTGGATCCTATTTTTCCTGCATATTTTGCTGTAAATGCAGATGCTTTGGTGGACCTGGACTTATCTCACTGTGCTAAGCAGTCAGATTCTGGCAGCTCTAGGAAATGGAGGAGTGTGGGGGGACACCTGTCTCTAAACCTGCCTGGCAAAAACCAGTAGAGAACTGAGATGCTCTAAATACTAAAAGCTCAGAAGGTTGGGGTGGGGGAAGGGGAAATCCCAGCCTTGTTGTTGAGGAGGCAGTTGTGTGGTTCACAGGTCTCTAGGTGACAATTGGTTGATTTTTGGGGAGTCTGTCTCCTGTGTGGCAGTTACTGCGTATTCTCTTCCCCGCCCTCTTCATGGACTCCTATCAGCTCTCCAGATACCATGTTGTGTGGAGAGGCTGTGACTTCCGTGGTGGAAATGATCTATGTCCTGTGTCACGGTTGTGGCTGCAATCACCAAGTGAATTACCCCATCAAAAAGCTGGTGTCTTTTACTTTACGGGTCTGACTCTAGCTCTTTTGCGCAAATGAATTAAAAGAGCTGACCAAGAACTTGACCTATGCTGTACACAGACTTCAGGCAAACAGCGGGCTGTGTTGTCTCTGAAATTGTCTTGCAGGGGTATATTAAAGCATTTCTTGAGGCTTTAGTCCCAGAGGGTTGCTGCTGATAGACATGGTACTACATCTCAGCACAGCTGAGAATATATTCTTTTCCATTAAGTGTCAGGGCATGTAGTGTGGGTGGGGGGCAGTTGCCCCAGGGCCTGGAGATTTCAAAGGACCCAGATTCTTGGTCCCTTTTAAGCTCATTGTGGAGCCAGGCAGGATGTGTTGGTCTAGGTGGCACTGGGGGCAGTATGGTGTGGTTCAGGCAGTGCTGAAAGCTGGTTGCTCCAAGGCCCTGCCCCTTTGGGTGTCCCAGAGCTGAGTGACTCCCCACTCCATTGCCTAGGGCCTGGTGAAGTCCATCACCAGCCCTGATGGCTGTAACTGGTTCAAGGTGTAGATGCTTTATATTTACAAGAGGGAGCCTTCCAGGGTGGCATGGGAAATGAGAGCAACTTTCTGACACAAGTACGAAATTGCAGCAGCCCACTTATTTAGGTCACAGGCATGCAGCCTGCTTGGGACCTGCTGTACCACTCTGCCGTATCGGGCTGGCTGTGGAGTGAGGTGTACAGTGCAGCTGTAGCTAGAAACGCCTCTTAAGGGTGAGGAGCAAGGAATTAAGGGTTCCACAGGAATATGGCTGTTTGGCTGCAGTGTGGTGAGGGGTAGCTGTAGTGAAGACCTAGTGATAACCTATGTGTTGCTCTCCTTGTTCCCATACTACGTCAGCTCTCTGGATTGTTACAGTCCGGATAGGAGATTCTTCTTGTCCTGTAGTGAATCACTGCAGCAGTGCGCCTGTAAACAGCTCCTCTGCTACTGCTGAGGCTTACTGAGCAATGCTGGTTGACAGACCAAGCCTTGCCAGCTAGGAAGGAGTTTTTAATCCCCTCTGGCTTCTAAGGGTTGGGCATTTCTCTGAGAGGAGGGTCAGCTTATCTGCCAGCTTGGCTCAGATGTTTAGCACAATCTCTAAGATATTTGATCTGCCCCCATTAACTTAGGAGTGGAGTGCCTCTCAAAGCCTAGCAACATCCCTGTGAACATAGGTCTGTTTTTCCCTATGGTAGGGGTTGGTAGCAGATCCATAAAGACCAGGTCTAGTCTCAAAATACCTAAATACCCTTAACTCTGCCCTTAAGTGATCTGTCTGAGGTCAAGCAAGAAGTCTGATAGCAGGGAATCAAACCCAGTTGTCCAAGCCTAGCACTATGACCACTAGTCTAGCCATGGTTTTTCCTCTCTCCTCATTGAGGCTGAAGGTGTGGGAGGGTTGTTAATGGGGGGGGGGAAAAACCACCATGCAGGTGTGGGAAGAACAAGGCTAGCTGAATCACGGGGGCAGGGCAGCAGCCATGGCCAAGGGCAGGGAGCCAAAGTCACCAGGGCAAAAAAAAATGGTCTGTAAAGGAAGTCCCCTTCCACTTGATAATGAACTGATACCTGCCCCACTGTGGAGGAATTACATGGACATGTAAAGAAAAGACAAATATCATGCCCTGAGCTACTGAATAAGACTGCTGCCCTCTGCTTCAGCTGAGTCATACCTTCTCTTTTGCTGGGCTGCAGCTGTGTTTGTACTCCAGGGTGTGGTACTTGCAGGCAGGTAACAGAGGCAAGGTCCAAGACTGAGTCTATGCATGTTTTACCTGGAAAATGTTTCACTAGCTGTGCTGAACCAGAGGGGAAGGGGAGTTCAGAAGCTTAATGCTGGCACCCTAACAGAGCAGCAAATTCAGTAGCTGTCCACACTGAGCTTAGACTCTTACTCTGCAGCTAGCAGTGACCCCAAAGTATGTATTTCAGAGAGCCTTATGTGACAGTGTAGCAATTCAGCCTCCAGGGTGACTTCCATAGATTATTGAGGATCTCTCTTAAACCATGTTCTTCCACTGGGTTTGCAAGTTTGTTGCTATGAGCCTTTGCAGTGACCTGAATTTTTCCAGGTGTAGGGGGAGGAGGGAGATGTGGGCCCTGCTTATGGCATGTGAATGAAGCCCACCCCGATCTGAGATGCCTCTGGGCAGTGCATCAGCAAAGAGTTTGAGCCTGGAGGGATTCCTTTGCACACTTCATGTGTGGGTAACCTGTTCCCTTAACAGCTATAGATGTTTCTGAGAGCCCAGCTGGGAGAAGGGACCAAAGGGATGGATTTCAAGGTTGCCATGGGGAGGGTCTGGCTTGTTTCTGGACCATTGCTGAACTTTGTCAAGATTTCTTGTAGCTTAGGGAGGCTTGGGGTGTCAGATGCCAAGTACAAATATTTCCTTCAAAGAAGCATTTCCAAGATGTAAAGGCAGGACAGATGTGTTCTCTGGGTGTCAACCTGTACTGTTGCCATATTTACAATAAGTGGGTCATGCTCTGGATTTCAAGGAATGTCTCTTCTGGCATCCATTGATGTGCCAATCTGGTGCCTGTAAGGGTGCAACTGCAGCGGGGGTTGGTACTCTACTCTGTGGAGGTTCAGACTACAGACCTCTGGCTGGGATGGGGGAATGGGGCAGCCTTAGGGGGTGCCCACAAGAAGCAGGGCAAATAGATGCTTTACTGGATTTCAACCTGGTTAAATGCTGCCTTGTCAGGTGGAAGACCCATTTGGCTGGTACCTCCCTAATGGGAAGAATGTATAACTGTCTTTCTGGGGGGTCCACTCAAACTCCTCTGGTAGGAGCTGAGGAAAAGCAACTGCACCACAGGGCAGCTGTACCTGCTGGTGGGACTGGAGCTGATCCAAGATTTCCCCCAAGAGGGCAGAGGTTTCCCTGCCAGGTTTCAAGTGGCCTCTTCCCAACCATATCAGCTCAAGAAATGCCTGGATGCATGGGGGCGGGAGGGGGCAACCACACCCCTAGCCAGCGGGAGCAGAGGCAGCCTTTTGGGTTGCTGCATTTTATCTTTAATGCTGCTTTTCTGTTCTCTCTGTGGTGTGTTTTCCCCTCCTTCCCTTGCTTCACTTCAGCCTGGCTCCGTCTATCATTCCTGTTTCCCTTCCCCTGTTTTCTTTCCTTGTGTCCTTTCTCTCTGGTTAGCAAACCCCTCCCAATCTCAGCCCCTCTTGGCACAAAAGTAAGACCAGTGTTAACATGGTGCTTAAACCATTGTTCACACTGGCTGCAAATTACAGCCTCCTGCTTTGTCTAGAGTATTTGTATTGTAAACCTTCATTGTTAGAGACTGTTTCAAACTGTGCTGCTGCAGTACTAAAAATCATAGCTTCCCCCCACCCCCTTTCCTGTTAATAGATGTGCCTGGTCTCCCTTGGTCCTAGACTGGTAGGAACAGTTTGTCTAGTTCTCTGGGAAGGATTCTCTCCATTGAAGGAGCTCAAGCAAAGAGGCTTGGATCCTTCTGAGGAGAGAAATTGTGTGCTGTTAGAATTGCCAGCATCTGATGTAAACTGTTCTTTTGTTTGTCTGTCTGTTTGCAGTTCTGGCATAAAGCATGTTTTCACTGCGAGATCTGCAAGATGACCCTAAACATGAAAAACTACAAGGGCTATGAGAAGAAGCCGTATTGCAATGCGTAAGTTTCTGCTCCTCATTCTAATAACCACTTAGTGTTCTGGTGGGAATGTCATTCAGGGCTGTGCTGGATCTACAGAACTTTGTAGGACATGGTTTTGGTTACCTCTAACTTTTGCTTAGGCAGTTTTCAGCTGCCAGGAAGCTCAAGCTGATGCCAGAGGATGCAGGGGACCTTCTTGGCGAAGGCTTCTTGACGCAGCAACTTGCTTCCCCCACCCTTGCTTTTACAGAACATACCATAGAGTAGGAGAATTGGAAGGGACCTTGAGAGGTCATAGTCCAAACCCCCTGCCCTCGCAACAGGACTAAACACCATTCAGATCATCCCTGACAGGTTTAAGCGCAGATGCATTCGGGTGATGTGTGTGGAGTTTGCATTAAGCAGGCTTTGCAAAAGAGCTTTTGGAGAAGCTGTCGGGAGCTTTGAGATCCCACTGAATGTTGAGGGACGGGGAAGGGAGTAGCTCCTCTTGTATACTAAGAATAAGGGTGGCCAGGATTCAGAGAAGAGGTTTCCATCCCCTGCACTGTCCTAGGTGTGACTTGCCAAAGGCCACTTAATTTGCCCATCTGTAAAAGGAAGTGACAAATAGCACTTTCCTGTTTCCACAAGAAGGATGTGGTAAGAGAGACACCAGTGGGTGAGGAGCTCAGACCCAGTAGTAATATGGATTGAAAGTACCAGGAAGAGATGAAAGGGACAGTGCGGCTATTAGATGTGAGAGCAGAGAAATACTTGAGGTCGGAGCTGTGAGGTTTCTACCACCTGGGCCTTCTGTCAAAAGCACAACAAGCTCTGTCCCCTTGATCTGAGGCTGTCCAGTTTGGCCTCGCTCCTGGACTAGTGTCAAGTTAGCTTTCTGATTTGTCATTGCTGTCTACTCAGTCCTTCTGTCAACAGGGACTTTCCGCTCTTACTCCTGTAGTCATTCCACTTATTTCAGTAGCTGGGAAGCATAGTCTCCCTCATGATCATCCCCTTCGTAATGGAACACTAGCAGGCGCTGACCCCCTGCAGTGCTTGGCCTTCTCTGTCTGCCAAGTGATAAGCCTTTGAAGCTAACCAAAATTAATCCTTTTTTGTGGAAACCCTGTTACAGTTCTACTGCAAACTCCTCTTCCTGTTAGGAACCCTCAATCTCCCTTTGGCCTGGATACTTTCTCCCCCGACCTCTTTCACTCTCCGCTGCAGAGATTTGAAACTGGACTGATCATTCCAGTTTCTCTGCAAGCTGAGATCTGCAAAAGTTCAATATCAAGAAATCGGTCTGTCAGTTTCCAGGCCAGGTCTACACTAGACCTTTTTAAGTTGATTGTAGATATGCAGTTACAGTCATAAGTGGATTCCAGCTATGCATTACCTAAAACGGACTTACTTGGTCATCCTTACTCAAGGGAGGTCAGCAGGAGCCTTTACTCCTTGTGAGAGTGAGTACAGGGGTTGACTGACCCTGATAATTTGGAATTCTTTTGTGCATCCTCAACAAGGTGTGTGAAATTGAACCCTAGAAGATCAACCCTGAGTGGGATGATCTTGCAGGTAGTAAAGGCGTACCCCTAGAGTAGCAATATACAGCCAGATCCTGCATCATTGAGCCACTGAATTCTTAGATAGGAATTTGAAGACTAATCTGATGCAGGGTGTTTACTCTAATGACTATAAAGCAGCTTGCGTAGGGCATTTTTTTCCATAGCTGCTTTTCATATATCAAGTAATTCTTTCTATGAGCTGATAAGCTAATACCACTTAATTTGCATGGCATGTTCCATTTGCAAAATTACTTTTAATCCTGGCCACATTCTTTTGTAAAGTGGGCATCTTCCCCTTCCCACCCTCAAGAGCTATAAAATGGGGTTAGGATAGAACTGAGACACAAGCCTAGCTACCCCAGGTGCTCTAGCAAACCTTTCCTGCTGCTTTTGCCCCTCTGGCATGCTCCCACTACTGACAAGCTGTAGCAATGGGGAAAATGTTTGCCAAAAGTAGCAAGCCAGAGGTTGTGGTCTTGAGAGAGTCACAAGAGGAGTTGTGGTTGAGTATCTCCTCCTCTTCCCCTCTCTTCCGTGCCCCCCCCCCCCCAAAAAAAAACAAAAAACAGCAGTGGATCACTGCATTTCCTGACTGCCAAATCAGGTTGGACTTGATCTCTGTAGGTCCTGACTTATCAGCAGTACAGTGCTCTGGCTTGGCAAGGAAGTGAGTTGCGTCTGTGCATAGGTCTCTGGTCACGTCCTAGGACCTTTCACTTCTGGCTCTAACATGCTGGCAGAACAAGAAATGTCTAACACCAATATGTTTTGGTTCCTGCAGGATTAGAGAGGAATACTTATTTGCAAACATTAGATGTTCACTGTACAATGCCTTCAACTTGGGGTCCTGCAGACCTTGCCTGAAACATCTGTAACTGACTTTAATGTAAGCCAGTATTTTTGACTTTTTAATAAAGTACCCCTTTTTAAAAATAATTTTTCATCTCTTTGCAGATTATTAATGTGGCTCAGTGCTCACCACCCCAGCCCCCCCCCCATGGTAACCCAATGCCTCAGACTCACCTGGGCAGCGGTGGCAGCTGTTGTTGCTGTGTGCTTCTCCAAGTGCTGGGGCACGAACAGTGTGGCAGTAAGCACTCCCAGCATGTGGCTCCAAGCAGGAGCTGCACTTCATGGCTCAGAGCCACATACTCCCCTAGACTTTTCTCATGTACCCCAAGTAGATAGGTGTGCATACTATGAGTTGAGAAACACTGATCTAAGCAACCTTGATAGTTTAGGTTGCCCACTGGGGTATGGGGTGTGTGTTCAGCAGTGGATACTGTTGCTGGATCTCAGCCATGATTTTTATCTGAAAGTTTTTCTCTCTCCAGAGAGACTGGATGTACAGAAAGATCCTGGGTGCATGGATGCTCTTAGAGTTGTGCTGACAAGCAGTTCCCAACTGCAGAATGACTGAGGGTTATGGCTAAACGGGTATAGAAATGGAAGTCAATTTAGACTCAAGGGTTGTGTGCGCACTGTGGGTCTCCACTATGCAGGCCCCCCCCACCCCAGGCTTGCTAGGTCTCTTTTTATGGTCAGGAACATGTCAGAAGCTATAAGAGGAGAGGGGTGGAATCACCCCACTTCTTCCTTCATGTCAGTGTAGCACTATGAAGAGCGGGGTACTTCCACCATGCAACAGTACAAGACAAGGAATCCTCTAAGCTTGGTTTTAAAGACCTTCCTTTGGATCAAAGACCATCTTGCTACTGACTTCATGAACTCCGAAACTCTACTAAAGTAGCGCTGTTAATGGTAGAAAAGGTCCTAGCTGTGCCAGTGAGTAGATTAGCTGCTATATGACTCTATTGGAGAGTCCCTAGGTGTATGACTCAGACAAGCCTGGTTGTTGAGCCAGTAGTCAAACCTCACATGGGAAACATTACTGTCAGAGGTGTATGGTGGGTTTTTTGCAAGTCTGATGGAATTGCTTAGGTTTAAAGACTGATTCTGTCCCCTGATGGGACTGGGTAGGGGTGGGGGTGGGGGGAGAATGGGGAATGGAAGGTGAGAACCAGAGCCTGTCTCTGGAGTGCTTCTCCTGCAGTGAGCAGAAGGAAGGGCCCAAAGCCCCTCTCCCTGCCTTTAGTGAAAGGGAAGTGGGGATAATAGTGGGAAATTCCTGAGATTCCAAGGAGTGTATGCAACTCTGTTTCTCAACCCCTTCTGCTCAAGAGTACAAGTGGGATGCAGAGTTGTCGTCTTAACCCTTTGATGACCTGAGGAGAGGGTCTCTGGAGAAGAGGCAGCTTGCCATTCATCGGGCTGAAGGCAGAGGCTAGACTACAGGTCTGCAACTTGCAGCTCCAGAGCTGCATTGGCTCTTTAAGGACTTCTTTGTGGTGCCTGATGCTAGAATTTCAAAGTATTGGGGGGAAAAAACAGGAGTTTGTTTTTGAAAAACAGTGAACATCTAAAAGCCTGAAACTGAACAAGTCCTAGCTAAATAGCAAACAATAGCCAGCCTTTCGAGATCACATGTGGAGATCAATCATAGAATACAAGGCCTGGAAGGGACCTTGAGAGGCCATTGAGTCCAGCCCCCTGCCCCAATGGCAGGACCAAGTACTGTCTAAAGCATCCCTGGTAGAAATCTATCTAACCTGTTCTTACATATCTGCAGCAATAGAGATTCCACAGCCTCCCTTGGGATGTGTTTCTATTGGTGGTACATAGCCACACAGGCCTCCGTGCACAAAACTTTATTCTGCCTATGGATGGATGAGGGCCGGGGGTGGGGAGACAAGAGGAACATTGATCTTGGCACGTGGGGGCATCACTTTGTGACTGACAGTCTGCAAGTTACCATCCTCTTCCTCAAGACTGAGCCTGGCACCCCATGGCTGTCATGTCTGCCTGTTTCTTGGGGTACTAGGAAACTGCACCAGTCACACCTGGGCTCAGTCCTTGGCCCCACCACAGACGTGCGATCTTGATCTAGTGTTTCTTCAGTTTTCTGCTTTCACTTTCTCCCTTGAACATGCTGGTGTGTGGAGTTCTGTGGCTGCCTCAAGGTCCTCTGGGGAGGAGGAGGAGGAGATGGGAGTGGCCAAGGAAGGTGAGCCTTGTGACCTGCTTCTGGTGCTGGGAGAGCCCAGATGGGGCCCACCTTTTCTCAGCTGCCCCCACCAATGTTAGAGCTGCAAAGGGATCTGCCAAAAGAAAGAAAAGCAACGTTTATACTGGCAAGGAGAGGCTGCTTTTTCCAAGCATGCCTTAACATAGGCTCCCCTCTGTCTCCAGGCTGGCCTCTTGCCAGCCCCAGGCCTCTGTCTTCAAGAAAGCACTGGGAAGAAGGCTGAGCTTCCTCCTTTCTGTCTGACATTGCCCTGCAATAAATCTGTACATAGCTTGGCTGTTTTTAACTCTGCCCTCTGACTTCCACTTCCCCAGTGAAGGCTTGTATGGTTCCACTTCCTTGAGTTTCCCAGCAAATAGGAGAGGGTCTTACCCATGAAAGCTTATTACTTAAATGCATTTGTTTGGCCTTTCAGGTGCTACAGGATTACTTGTTTTTTAAACCTCCTTTGTAGGTCTTTCTCGATTGACCTCTTGTCCAAAGTATGAGAGCCCCTGACAAAGCTAGGATTAGCTAGACCTGCCAACAGTGGTATTCTGCCATGTCTCATGCCAATTGGATGCTGAAAAGCTCTATAGACTTTTAAATGCCATAAGGTGGAAGTTCCCTGTAAGCTGAGGGCTTGGGCAGCCACCTAAGAGATCTTCACGTGCTCCCCAGCCGATTGAGTGCCACAAGGAGCATGTATTTCTCTTGGTGGTGCACATCTGTTTCCTCTAACTCTTTCCCATCCCTGGGTGGAATAAACTTTATGTGCACCAAGGAATATGTAGATGGGCACCACAACAGAAACACACGCTGCCCACTGTAGGTGGCCAGAACAGCACCTGACTATCTCCTGGATGGCTGCCCAAGTATTCTGCTCACAAGGAACACTGGTGCACATCCCCACTTGCCTGGCTGCACATAACAAAACTTAATCCTATGTGGATGGGGCAGGGGGGGAATCGGTGGGAATCCTGTGGGAGAGAGACAGGCTAAGGGGAGGAAGGTGGTGGCCTTGTTTCAGCTGCAATTCTGATGGAAGAGTGAGCTGCATAGAAGGCTCTTGTTAACAAGGCTGGGTGCTGGGGTGGGGCAAAGAGTAAGATCAGGTTCTTCAGGAAGATGAAGATCCTGGTTTTTGGCTGAAACCAAATTGGAAATCTTCTCTTCTACTCCTGAAAGAGAGAGCCAAGGGCAGTAGTGGAATCCATGTGTAGTCCACTGCTTGCCCCAGGTAACAGAAGGTGGATAGAAGAACTCTGCACAGCTGGGACTTGGGCACTAGGGTCTGTTCCTCCCTTCCTTAGCTACCAAAGGCTGAATTTTGATGGTATTTACAGTGGCACTAGCTTCATAGCCACTCATCTCTGCACACACCAAAGCTTGGTGCAGAAGCCCTAGCAACTTCAGGCATCTCATACTTCCTGTCCATCTTCCCAGGATGTTGAGTTTGGTGTCGCTACACAACCAGGCCCTGCTTAAATCTGCTGTGGTGAGTGCTTTTACTATGACTATTGAATAGGCTGCAGTCTTCACCTGGAACCTCTTAAATGCCCTCTGCTCACAGCAGTGGTGCTAACTCCTGGTCAGACCTTGGAAGGGCTGCTCGCTACAGGCTTCAGATGGGGGGTGTGCTTTTTTTTTTTTTTTTTGGCCCAGTAAATTAGCCTGAAAAATCTGCATCCCTCTCCAAGGAGCTCCTGGACAGCAGTGCTCCATGGAGCAGGAAAGGAGGGGGTAGTGGGTGCCTGCGGTCCTAAGCTACTGATGCTAAATAAATCCTTAGAATGGATTCTAATACATTTCCCAGCACTGCGACAACACTGAGCTCCTTCCTCTGACCATGCAATTCCAGCCAAGGCTGGACACCTCTGAGGCAGGGAAGGGGATCTTGACCCTACAAAAGGTGCTAGACCTGATTCTCGGCCGGCATTAGTAGTGCAGATGTGGCCTGGCGGGTGTGTAACGGGCTAAGCCATCTCGCTTACGTCAGCTGTCCAACGCAAACCTGCATCCGCCAGGGCAGAATCCGACTGCCTGGGGCTGGCTAGTCAGGAGGGCTGCCTGCCCCACAGAGCTAGCTGCTCTGATTCCTCAGATGCCGTGAAATAGCTGGCAGGAAGCTAATGGTGTAGTTGCTCAGTAATATCTCCCCCCCCCCACCCCCACCGGCAGGGAAGAGGATGCAGCAGGTCTGCCAACAGACCAGCCTTTTAAAACAGCAGCATCCTTTTCTTTCCCCTGATGCAGGAGAGATGGCTCTGCTGGCCTACTCTGCTCCTCTTCACCTCTGCTCTAGTCCTCCATCATCCCGGCCTTTGGGCGCTCGGGACAGGAACACCTAGCACTGATCTGCACCATTCATTCTGGTCCTGGCTTGCCCACCCCCACCACACACAACAGGCGGTTTCTGAGGTCGGGGGGTGTGTGTGTTATGCTGTGCAAGGTATGTTGGAGCTGTACCTTGCTCCTGCTGCACATGTCATGCTGGGGGTTTGTTTGGGGCTCCAGTGCCTTGCAAAGAGGTGCTGTTGGAAGTCACTGTCTTGCCTCTGGTGTGCCTCCCTGGGGTGGGAGATCACAATCCTATGAGGCTGCACCCTTATCTGTAGAGTTCAGCTGGCTTTGGCATGATCACCTGCCTTACAACGGCTGGCGATTCAATCCTAGGCTGTGGGCCCATGGCCTGCAGTAACGCTCAAGTACTTGACCAGGGGCCTTCTTTCTGAAACCTCTCTTTTGATTCCAGGGAGCAACTGCAAAGACTAACTGAGATTTTTCCCCTTAAAGTAAAATCTCTAACTTGGTAACTTGCTTTCCATTCCAAGCAAATGGGCTGTTACTTCTCCAGCCAGCTTCCCTCTTGGAAAAAGTTAGTCAGTGGCAGGCAAAAGCAGAACTGCTTTTGGATTTCAAAACAAGCCAGCGATCTGTTCTTGGCACTCCTAACCACTCCATCTGGTAGTAGCATATTTGACTACCGTGACCCTTCCAAGTTGGGGGTGGGGAGGGTGGCTGGGACACTGTCCAGGTGTTTATGGGATGCCTTTTTGCTGAGTTCCTGGAGCAGAGGAACAATCTCTGTTCTCATGTGCCCAGCTTTGCATAGTTGTGCGGCTCCAGAACAAACATGCTCTGTCCCCTTGCAAATGGGAGCTGGCACCTCCATTTGCTGCTGTGGGGGAAGGACTCAGCGCACCTGGTTCTGAGTGGGGGTGCTGAAGAGCTGGCCAAGTGGTGCCAGGATGCAAACAAGAATAGCTCCCCCTCCGCCTCTTGCAGCAAAAGCTCAGGGTGGGGGTTTTCTGAGGTATCTGCTTCTTGGTGGAAGGGAGGGGTGACTGTGAAGGGGAGAGGTGACAGGCAGACTCTTGTAAAGGAATCTGGGGGCTGGACTAGTGGCTGGGAGGTTGCCTGTCTGAACAGGGAAGGAAACTTTTTGGGACTTTCCTGTCATAGTCTTTCTAGAATAACATGCTCCAGTTGAAGCTCATGAGGGCTCTGTTGGAGTCATAGATGTAGTCCTTGGTCCTAGCTGCAAGGCCCTTAAGGCCAGGTCTATACTTGGAGGTAAAAATTGGTGTATGTGGGGGGTGAGACTTTTAAAAATGCAAGTCCAGCTATGAGCCTTTTGTGTAGCTGGAGCTGACTTAACTAAAATCGGTTCTTGCCACTGTCTGTGCAGCAGGAGATCAGTGGGAGAGTCCCACTTCTTTCCTCATTCCTCTTGGCTGTCTGGAGTGCCAGGGTTGATGGCCACGCCATGGTAGTTCAGTTTAGTGTGTCCCCACTAGGTGTGCTAAATCAAACCATGGAAGATCAACCACCCACAAATCAATTGTCCCCTGAAGTGTAGACGTTCCCTCAATTCTGCTCAGTGAGTGCCAGCTGGATGACTGGCTGTGGGCCTTTGTTCTCCCTAATGCCAATGTACTTCCCTTATTTCTGTGGAAGATGAGGTTTGCCCAGCTCCATGGTAGGGGGGCTTAAGCATAGTTGTTGTCAGAGGCTCTTGTTCTGTGTTTTGTTTTTTTTTTTCTGCTCAGAGAATATCCCCAAACAGCTCTACCTGCCTCTTCCTTGTAGACTGATCAGCTGAGCCACTGCTGTGACCTTGAGCTGTCTAAGACATGGTAGAAATGCAGTAACAAAGCACCGGAAGCTTGGCATGTCTTGCTGGCTGTCTGGCACCCCAGTCACTCTTGGCTGTTTATAGGGCACAGCTCTTCTGCCTTGTACTTGTGCAAGGGTTATGGCCTAACTTGGTGCTGGTGACCTCTCAATGGAAAGTCTGACTACAAGGCTGGTGCCCTGGGGAAGGAGAGTCCTATGCTCTTGGTCTGGCAAAATGAGGTGGGAGTGGAGAAGTTAGGTAGCCTTCCTCTGGGGGAAGAGTGCCCAGGCTGGTAACCTGACAGTACTGGGCCTGTGTGCCTAGGGACCATTGGCTCAGATATCCTAATCAGTAGGCATATGGAAGGAGGCTGAAAAGGCAGTTGTGTGAACAAGACTGAGGTGTTGCAAAGATTGAAGGGCAGGTTATGCTTTGCCTGTGCCCCATTCTTCTCTCAGTAGGGGTGGGGTGAGCTGGGTGGCCGAACTAGCTTGTTTGTGGGGTGCTGTGCGGGGGCTTGGAGCAGCAGTCCCTTTCCCTTGTCTGCAAGGAGCTCCTAGGCTAGACTTTGCTGATCAAGTGCCTTTTTGTTGAGGACCCAAAGCCCTTGAAACTGAATCACAGTGGTGATTGTCTCAAAGGCCATGCAGCATGTATGTGGCAGAGCTAAGAGTGCCGGAGACCAGGCTGTTCCTCCTTGTAACCCCTCCAATAACCCTACACCTCACAACAGATCTTCTTGTGGTCTGCCCATCCCTTCCCCGGCTCTGGGGGCAGAGCACAAGGCTCTACATTGACTTGTTTAACCACCTCAGCCTCACTTGATGCCAAAACAACTCCTGGAAAAATACAGCTTCTCAGGAGCTCCTATTTGGTTCCCACAAGGGACCTTAGAGGCATGCTGGTGTTGGAGGGGCTCATTGGTCCTGGCTCCGCTCCACCCAGTCACTCAGCTTGCACTGCTGCCATCTCCCTCTGCAGGGATGACTGGCCATGGACAGCGGCTGTCGCCCACCACATGATGAAGAGGGAGCAGGGGGGTGTCAGATTGTAATACCTGTCCTTGCAGGTGGTTTTCCTCAGCTTAGTTTGTTGAAGACCTACGTGAGAGCTGACTGCTTACCTTGCTACCATGAGCTATAGAGCAGTCGGAGCTACCCTCCAGACTAGCAGTACAACACTCCTGCCTGGCCCTTGGCTTAGGAGGTCAAGGGCCAGTGACTTCCCCCAAACCTATCGCAATAACTTCAGACTGCAACTCCTGGGCAGTAGACTTGCTGTTCCTAGCCAAGGGAAAGTTGCTTGGTGGGACTTTTCCTCAGGGCCTGGAACCAGCCTGAGTGTGTTCAGGAGGGTGAAGGTAGACCCTTTAAGGCAAAATGAGTGGTTTTTTTTTTTTCTTCCTTTTTAAGGAAGAATCCTGTACCAGCCTTAACATGACTGTCTGCCACTGATCAAAACAGAGGTATTTAATTCCCTTAAAAGCATATGGGGGGGCGGGGGGGAGGAGATGGTCCTGCAGCAGTTAATGGAGGAAAACTTTGCTGCAGAATTTTCCCCCTCCTAGTGCCATGGTGCTAACCTGGCTGTAACCCAAAGAAGGGTGTGGTGGGAAGTAAGAGGTTTGAATCCATTGCTTTAGGCAGGCTGCAAATGGTGGCTGTTCCTCAGCTGTGCACGCAGAGAGCTGTCCCTGCATCCTCTCTGGAATGCTTTTGAGGCATGGGCATTCCTTCCCCTCAGCAGCATCCCCTGCGGCAGCTGGGCACTTGTCAGCCCCCTCTGCAGAGGGGAGGTGGTGTCTTTAAAAATAAACCGGGCTTAAGGTTTTTTTTAAAAAAAAAAAAAAAAAAAAAAAAAAAAAAAAAAAGGCAGTCAAGTAGCACTTTAAAGACTAGCAAAGGATTTTATTAGGTGAGCTTTTGTGGGACAGACCCACTTCTTCAGACCAGGTGGTCCAAAGAAGTGGGTCTGTCCCACAAAAGCTCACTTAATAAATTCCTTTGCTAGTCTTTAAAAAGTGCTACTTGGCTGCTTTTTGTTTTGATGGTGTATAAACTAACCTGGCTCCCTGTTACTATTCAACATATGGGGTTAAGGTTGGTGGCTCTTTTTTTTTTTTTTTTTTTTTTTTTTTGTTCCCACAAATTAGCAGGTCTCAGATTTCTGGCAAAGCAGAAACCCATAGTCTGCAACTTCCTCTGACTTTCTGAAGCATCAATAGTCATGAAATGTTGATCTGTGCACCGTGTTCCCTGTAAGCTGAGCACTTGAGTGGTCACCCAGAGATTCGGGTGCTGCCTATCTGTTTAGCAGAGAACCCACAGCTAGTAGCATGTTTCTATTGGTGGTACACATCCACACATGCCTCAGTGCACAAAACTTATTCTGGTCATGGCTGGGGGCGTAAAAAGAGGGAAAACTGTTTCCCTTGTGGAAAAGACATTGTGTTCAGCTGGACGTGCATGTGGTTATGGATAGTGGTGGAACTAAATTCCCACAAATCTGCTCACTGAGATGTATCAAGGCACCAACTGCACTGGTGTAGCTAATGAGCTCATCTCCTAACGGTGGGTCTAACAACTTTGCTTTATGAACAACTTGTGTTAGAGCTAGTCCTTCAAACGCTCAGCTCAGAGATCTAGGAGGAAGGACAGACAGACATGCACATAACCCTACCTTCCAGGACAATGGGTTTGTTCATCTGTCCTTCCTCCTCGATCTGAGCTGATTGCTTTTATTGTGCTTGGAGGAGGCTTCTGCTATTTCTCCCAGTGAACATAATCACCCTCAAGCCAAGGGAGCAGGCGATTAAAGGGTCTGTTAGTCAGGAGCAAGGCTGTAAAGAAGAGCCTCCTTCAAGAGCACAGGCACTGCCTGTCTCTGCTCCATGTACTTAAATACCAGTCACTTAATCTGACAGCAGCGCCTGTGGTGCGGATTTGGTGGGGCATCCCATTTATCAAGTCATTAAATTCTAATTGGGCAGCAGCAACTACTGACGACATCTAGCCCAGAAGCATGAAGTCGGAGGTAAATCCAGCACCATCTGTTGGGGCCGTTTCCTCTCAGCAATGTGATTTGTTTAAAAACTGTCTGCATCTGCATTGCTGTTGGGATACTGGTGTGTGCCAGGCTGGGAGGTCTATCGTAGCCTGGCTGTGGCTTCTTACTGGTCTTAGTAATGACAACCTTGTCCTGAATTGGAGGTACTTCTGCATGGCACCAGCTTCTGTTCCATGAGCCCTCTGTGGCCCAGGTTTGGGGCTCAGTTCACTACCTCCAGTCTCTTCTTCACATTCAGCCCCTTTAGCACACCCAGAGGCTCAGGCAAGGGGAAGGATTTCCCCACCAGCACACCAATTCTTCCACTTCTCTACTGACAGTGACGTGCCACAAGGTTGTATGAAGTTTGCAGGCACAGTTGAATCCAGGGCTTGTGCATCCATGTGTGTGTAGCTGCAAACGTGCCCTTTAAGTCCTAGCCACTCAGCCTTTATTACTGAAAGGTTAGTATTTTTGTCTGGCTTACTATCACTAGCAGCAGACACTACACAAACCTCGCCTCTGAGGGTGCGTGGGACTAATTACTTCCTTACAGTTAGTCACAATGACTAGATTTAAGTTTCCCTGTGTTCACACTCTCCGCTGCCTGTGTCTAAAAGCCCTCCCTAGGAAAGAGTTAGTCCTCGGTGTAACAGCAGGGCAGGCTTTAGACCCTGAGCTCAGTGGGCAAGTGGCTGTTTTTAGTTTAAGCCCCACTAGCCCCTGCCTGCCTGGGCTGAGAGGTTTTCTCCAAGCTGCAGTGAAGACAGGCAGAAAGGATCTAATAGAGCTGCTAGAGTGGGTCAAACCAGACATCCATCTATCCAGGTGTCCTATCTTCTGACACCAGCCAATGTCAGCTGCCCCAGAGGGAATGAACTGAACCGGGAATCAAGTGATCCATTGCCAGCTTCTGACAGAGGAGCTAGGGACCCCATTCCTGCCCATCCTAGCTAATAGCTGTTGGTAGAGGGATCCTCCAATGACTATCTAGTATTTGTTGTGTGTGCGTGTGGTTTTTTTAAAACCCCGTTTGCTCTGGCTGTCATAACATCCTCTGGCAAGGACTTTCACAGATTGACTGTGTGTGGAGAAATACTTCCTCTTTGTTTTAAACCATTAAGCTATTAATGTCACTGGGTGACACCCCCCCCCCCCAGTTCTTTGTGTATATAGGAACAAGTAAATTTTTATTTACACTCTCCTCAGCAGTCATGATTTTACAGACCTCTCTTAGGTCCTCCTCCACCCATCGTGTGTGGGTTTTTCTTTCCTCTCCCCTCAACTGAAAAGTCCCAGTCTTATTAATCTCTCCTCACCTGGCAGCCATTCCGAGGCCTAATCATTTTTTGTTTGCCCTCTTCTGCCCCTTTTTAACCAATGCCACACACATATATATATTTTTTTTTTTCTTTTTGAGATGAGGCAACCACATGTATTTTTTTTTTCATGATGTGGGCATACCAGGAATGTCTATAGAGGCAATAAGCTACTTTCATCTTTTTTAAGGATGCCTTAACAGAAGGCTACCGTTCCCCTTTTTCTTAGGGGATATCCTGCCCTGCTGTCTGAGATGACTGCAGAATTGCATATCCCTGCTACTGCCGCTGAAAATAGTGTAGATGCGATGGTATGGGTTTCAGTGTAGGGCTGTACAAGCACACTAAGAACCCTGGGCATGTACACGATAGCAAAGTTCCCTATAAGCTAAGCATTTGGGTGGCTATGCAAGAAAGTCGCATGCTGTCCAGCTGATGGAACACCTGCAGCCTGTTTCTACTGGTGGCGCATTCACACATGCCTTAGTGCACACAATAAAACTTATTCTGCACACACGGGGGGGGGGGGAAGGGAGAGACTTGGCAGCCTGCACTGAAGAACTACAAATAACAAGCAGTCCTGTAGCACCTTAGAGTGACAAATTTGTTAGGCCATGAGCTTTCATGGATAAAACCCACTTCTCAGATGACTAGGGTTGGCAGGGGGAGGGCAGGAATCCAGAGTCTGTATAGCAGGGAAGAGGGGAGGTGAAGGAAGCTCCCTGGGGGTGGGAGGGGAGTGTTACTTATCGTTAGTAGGACAAGTGACTGAAGCAAATAAAGTAGGATGCATCTCTTTCCTTTGAATAGCAAAGGTGTGGAAATTTGCCCTTGTAATACATAAAATCTCCATTCAGGCCCAGGTTAAATGTTGGATGTGGAAACAAATTCCAATTCAGATGTCTTCCCTCTCTAAGCGTGTAGTAATCTACTTTTTGTAGATGCATGGCTATTTTTAAACCATTTTTGAATGGCTAGGCAAGATAGCGTTCCCCTGCATTGTCGGTCTGTCCATTCATCCTTTGGGCAAACTGGATCGTCTCTGCACCAGTGTCCATGGCGGAGGGACGTTGCTTGCCGGTGTGATGGCACCTCACGTTAGTGGATGTGCAGGGGTTTGAGTAGCTGATGTGGTTAGGTCCTGTGATGATGGTGTTCATGTGGACGGAGTTGGCAGGAGGGTTTGTTGCAGACAGGTTTCAGCATGGTTACCCTTAGCTGCATTAGTAACGGAGGGAGCTGCGCTAGTCTCTGTACTATCAAAACAAAAAAGCAGTCCAGTAGCACTTAAAGACTAACAAAATAATTTATTAGGTGATGAGCTTTCGTGGGACAGACCGTGTGGGTAGATCAGCTCATGCTGGGCCTTGTATTACGGTGTAGAATTAACCTCAAGGTGAATTTATTTTTCAGTTGACTTTCCATGGTGCTCTATCTAAGCCTTTTTGCCCTGCTGTGCAGAGGAATATCGGCCACTGGCCCTTATGGGGCTGGAGGGGGGAATCCTGTCCTCTGTGGTTCAGAAGGGTTCTGTGTCCTAGATTAACTTTCTAGCCATGGTGCTGCATAGGGCCTATTTCTGGGCACCGGAAGAGTAGCCTGTTTAATAGCAGTGTAAACGGGCACATTGTCGCACAGACTGCATAAATTGTGGGAGATGATGATGCTCCCTCTTCTTAAGGGGTATGTGTGGATGCTCGGTGCAGGGGGGAGATGGAGTGGCACACGCTTCAGTGTTCCTGTGGGATGCTTGATTCCAGAGGGAAGAGACCTGTTATTTCCCATCCAAAGGGGAACATGAGTGGTGGGAACATCCCCTGCCAAGCCTGGGCCTCACTGATGGGGGAAGGCTGGAACAGGGATCCTGACTGCGGCTTTCTGTTCTTGGTGTGTGATTTTCAGTTCTCCAAGCCAAGGAATACACCATGGTTCTCTGACACCCTCCCCAAACCCACCCCCTCTCCAGGCGACCTCCCATGGCATGTGAGACCAGCCTTTCTGGGAATCCCTCCAGATGTTGAGGGTGGGTGAGGGGAAATCATTCCCACGCATGCTGCCTTCTGTTCCCCTGCTGAACCAAGGCTGCTCACCCTGTGCTTTCTCATTAAGGCTTAATTTATTGCTGCCTATTACTGATTCTCATGCATATGAGCTGATTCTTCTTCTGCCTCCTTCCAAGGATACAGGCTCCTGTGTTTATACTAGGAAGCACTGACTTGTGAGTGGGTGATTGAGTCTCAAGCAGGGAGTTACCAATTTAGAGCATTAGCCCCAGACAAAGGATTTAAATGCCTGTTCTTATTCAGGCAGCCCTTCTGTTTCCTGCTTATGCTCATGAGTGCAGTGATGTAAAATCTAGGGAAAAGGTGCAAGAACATCAGTGTTGCCTAATCTTTTTATTTGACCACAGCCCCTGTATAAACTCAAGAATTTTGTGGAGCCCCATTCCTAGGCTTTACCCCCATCCCAGCCTGCAAACCTGCCCTTCCACTCCATCTCCATCTGTGATGCCAGCTGGGGACCCTACGCAGGCAGCCATCTGTACCCAGCAGAGGAGGGCCAGTGTGAATGTGTTCAGCTGGCAGGGGTGAGCCAAGCCAAGCCCAGCAGAGAGGTGTGGCCACTTGGGTAGCAGGGCAAGCAAGGGACTTTCTGCAGCTCCCTGTCCTACTGCCACTGAAATAATCTAACTAAACTTAGATCTCTCCTGTTGGCCGCTAAACCAATTAAATTTAGTTCAACTGTTTCAGCAGTGGCAGGGCCAGGAGCCACAGAGGAATTTTCTCGCAGAACCCTTCTCTTTGCTTCCCAGAACCCCATTTGGGAAAGTCTGTTCTACATAATCACATCTGAGCCAAACAGAATACTTCCCTACTGGCATGGTGCACTCACAGCTCTTATTCCTGTGTTCAGAGCTGTACCAGCTCCTGTCCAGCTAGGTACGGAGGTAAAACAAGTTGTCCAATAGTTACTCTATGGAATTCTAATCCTGGGTCTAACTTAATCGTCATCTCTCTGGTGGTGGGTGCAACCTACATAATTTCTGCCTGGATTCTTCCACTTGCAAAAGAGAGATATTTACCTCCCCCCCCCACCCCTTACCAACACAGGCTAGTTAACATAAAGCGCTTCCAAGAATGTGAAATGGTGGGGGAGCCCAGCTACCTTTCTGGAGGCCTGTCTTTTTAAAAACACTCCTCTTACGGGAGCGTGGCGTTGCAGGGTGGGAGCGGAGATCTTGCAACAGGCAGCCAGTGTTCTGGGTTAGGGCTGGCAGACCTGGGGTGAGAGGGGGCGGTGTGTGTGTGTGTGTGTGTGACATTTACACAGCATCTGAGTTCAACATCTGTCAGAAGGGGGTTCTGTGCCCCATATATGGGGGTGGGGGCTGACTTGAAGGTATATGCTGGTTTTAAATCTGACACACACTGCATACACAACCTCTGATGCATGATACCAGGAGCTTTGAGTGATTTCTCCCCCCCACCCCAAATGTCTTAGGAGCGTTCGCTTTCATCCCCCCTTTTTGGTGGTTGGGGCAAATGGCCTCTGCCTGAAACTGTAAATTGTGCCTTTTGAGTTGTATGTTTCCTGGTGGAGGAGGAAGATCTCTTGAGTCTGTTAAGCAGCTCAGCACCAGCCCCCTCCAAATATCAGCTCCTTGAGAGGAATTTAAAATTCCTCACCCAGTGAAAGCTGGGCCCTGCCCCCTCCTCCATCTCCTGCCTGGTATTTCCAATGCTATGACCCCACATTCTCTCACACCAACACCCTGAGGCCACGGCTGGGAGTTCTGCCGCTCTTGCATTAGCCTGCCCAGCGCTTCGGATGTGGTTACCATGGTAACCCAATGATTATGCTCTCAGCAGCTAGCAGGAAGCTCATGGGCCATGACGGAACCACAGATGCAGCTCTGTGTCTTGCCAGTGGGGGGGGGGGTGCGATGGGGGGAGGGTTTTCTAAAAATTCTGACACCCCCCCGCCAAACCCATCTCTCACTGCAGTGCAGCATCTCCCTGGGCTAGCCTGACTGTATAAAAGGCTTCTCTTCTGTGAGGTGAGAGGATTTCTACCCTCCTTCTACTTACCAGTGAGCTCTGGCGTGAAGGGGGTATGTCTGTCTCCAAAAAGTGAAGCACAGTCCTACAATAGCTCTTATGAGAAGAGCGACTACCCCTCTTGCCGCCTTTACTGGGCAGTTGTCCATGTTGCTGCATCCACTGATACTGGTGTCACTCTGGTCCGTTCCCCTTGGTCTTATAGAATCATAGAGCTGGAGGGGACTTCAGGAGGTCATCTAGTCCAGCCTGCTGCTTCAAGCAGGATCGACCCCAACAAAGACATCCCAGCCAGTACCTTGTCAAGGAGGGACTTAAAAACCTCAGGGGATGGAGAATCTACCATCTCTCTAGGTAACACATTCCAGTGCTTCACCACCCTCCTGGTGAAGTAGTTTTTCCTAATATCCAGCCTACTCCTCTCCTGCTGTATCTTCAGACCATGGCTCCTTGTTCTGCCATCTCTCATCCCTGAGAACAGTTCCTCTTCCTCATGGAGAAAGAGGCTAGAGGTCTTGTCAGATCTGCTCCATCCGGCTTTAAGGGGCCGTGCTGTAACTGAGGAGGGGTTGCTGGGTTTGAGTGCCAGAAGATTCTTCAAACCAACAGAGAACCTTGGCTTGGCTTTTGGCTCCTTGGAGGTCTAGGTTCTTGAATGGCCCTTTCTGCCATTAAATGGGGGTCAGCCCTGGGGAAAGTTTGTAGCTCAATCCTTTGAAGAAACCCATTTGCATCAGGGGTGGGCAGAAATCATGTCAAGGCAGATCCAGCTTGCCAAGCATTTCTCTCCAGCCCACCCAGCTGAGGTGCATGCTTACAGCCAAGGGAGTGTGTTCATCTGTCCCTGCTACAGCCCAGCCACTCCAGGACACTCCTGCTAGCTGTAGAGCAGCAGAGGATAGTGCTGGAGTCAGGGTGTTCCCCTGCCTTTGTACCTTTTTGCTGCAGATGTGGGGGAGAGGGAGAGACACAGGGGAGCTGCTCCAGATCTGAAGCATGGGTGGTAAGTGACTCATTCAGGAGTGCAGAGCTGGGGAGCAGGGAGACGACGGAGACAGGGTGGGTTCTCTCAGAAACTTCCCCACCAGTAGCCAGTGCACATTCATGTCACTGTCACACCCAGTGCCTGTCAGACCCCACAGCACACGCTCAGCGTGTCACAAAGGTGGTCTCTCGCACATGGAGAGGTAGCCCTGTTTCTGAAGATACAGGCTACAGGACTGATGTGTGTGTTAGCATTTTAAAGACTAACACACAACTCTGAATCCAGGAAATTCTGGAAATCCAATTCAGAAGTGGGTCTGTCCCACAAAAGCTCATCACCCCATAAATCGCTTCTAGTCTTTAAAGTGCTACAGGCCTGCTTGTTTCCTTTTTCACAGTCGCGCTTTGTCTCTCTCGCTGTAGCTCCCAGCCCACCTCTTCTGCCTGAGGCCCCGCCCCTTCCTGGGAGGTGTAGTGCCCCATGCCGGCCTGGTGACCACGACCAAACTTTGTGGGGTGGCCCCCCTGTGAATGAGAATCTGGCAGCCTTTTCAGCATCTTCAGAGGACTTCATAGGGCTGCACCTGCTCTTTCCTCACAATGCCATAATGGGGCCTCTCCTGCCCCAATGAAGTGAGGCCATGGCATTACAGGCTTACCACACTAGCCTTGCGTAAGCACCGCGCTTGCAGTAAAAGAAAAAACCAGCTGCTGCTATGCTAACTGAAGTGCAGCCTTGGCGCTTCCAGCTGGTGACGTCTGAAGAAACGTAGGCTCAGCTCCTGGCATCCAGAGCCTTCCAGGGAAGAGAGGAGATGGAGGTGGGCAGGGCGAAGGAAATGACCCACAGTGTGGGGGTGGGGAAACACCATCCCTTAGGGGTTTCAGAAATGCGATGTGCTGGAATTCCAGGCATGAGCGGAGAGCGCTTGCGGCGTCTCTGCTGTTCCAGCTTACCAACGTCTCTGTTCTGGAGCCTGTTACAGGCTGAATCCTGTTCTGGTCCTGTCTTAGCCTGGTGCAGTGAGGACACCTATGTGCCTTCTTCTAAAGCAGTGCTTTTGAATCAGGGAACAAGACAGCTGGCAGGGAACCACTGGGCTACAAAGGTGCCTTGAACAGGGTCTCCTAGCAGCGTGCTTCAGTGTTAAATCTAAAACTCTCTTTAATGCGCATCTCCAAGCTTACTGCTTCCGCGCCATCTATGACTGACTAGTAACCGGTTCCCCATGTCCTTCCCTGCTCCCCGCCCCAGATTCTGCCAACTTTCTTGTTTCTGCTATTGGGCCTTGAGCTCCATCTTAGACCATCTCCCTGCAAGGTTTGAAACCCTGTTAACTGCATTTAAAGGCAGCTGTTAAGTTTTAGTCCCCGCCCACCCATAAGCTTAAGGCCTGAGATCTCTGCTAGCCAAATTCTGCCCGGGATCTGCATCTAACCCAGCTAGAACTTTGGGAAACCCTTCGTCCACAAAGGCCAGGGGAATTTGTCTAGATGCTGTTTAAATGGCTAACTGTGGGGGCTATGTTTGCCTTGTAGGGGCAGAGTGACTGCTGCTGGCACTACTTCCCTTTCCAAACACCGCTTTGGTCAGGACTTCTAACAACCAACTCTGCCTTGGGCAAGTTAGATTACAGGCTGGCTAAACCAGCAGGTGTTGAGTCCCATTGCTGTTCCCACTGGCTGGAACAGGTGGTTAGATGTGTTAAATGGGAGGCCAGCTCTTCTTTTTGAAGTGCTTTGCTTCAGGGGCCAGCATGACAGGTATGCCCCCAGCTGTTCCCACTCCAGAGCTTTCTTCTGGCAAGATACCCCTGCCTGTTGCTGTGCAAGGAATAGCCCCTGTAAAACACACTCTGCTGCGGAGTCCGGCAAGTGTTTTTATAGCTGCATCTGTAGGGCTTTGTAGTCTGCATTGGGATGGGGGGGTGGAGATCAGGGCTCATCCCAATCCAGTCTAATCCAAATTGGAATTTTAAAAAGCCCCTTGGCTTGAGCAGTAGACATTGTAAAACTGGTTCCTGCCCCCTTTTAAGTCTCTCATTTACCCAGGCTTCTGGTTGGGGCTGTGAAGAGATGAGCAGGGTTAGACTCATGCAGGCAAGATAACCCTGCTCCAGCCCCACACCCCCCCATGGCCCCAATTAGACTAGGGAAGAGAGGGGTAGTCCTGCAAACAATGTGCCAGTTTTCTTTTATTGAAACTGCACAGGGTTTGAGGTGGGAGCGGGGGGACTAAATGCCTGCAGAGCAGGGAAATAGTCCATTTAACCATACACTTCTCTCCTGCACCCTCAGAGCCAAGGCATCCCTGTCCTTGCTGACAAGACATAGCCACAGGCATTTGTGCATCGGGGCGGGGGGCGGGGGGCAGCAGCTGGTGAATAGATTGTCTGCTGCCCTCCTTCTCCCCTCTGACTGGGGGAGGGGGACTGCATGCGGGGATTGCACTGCAGGATGGGGGAGGGGAGGAGACCAGACTGGCAAGCTGTTGCTTTTTACATTCTAGAAAAGGGGGATTTGGCTCTTTTCTGAGCACTAAGGCAGGGCCCTATTTTTAACCTTGAATTTCCTGCCCTGCTGCTGGGTCACAGGTATCTGCTGTTGCAGGAAGAGGCATAGGGGCCTGCGGCTGTGGTGTGCACGCGCTCGCGCTCTCTCTCTCTCTCTCGTAAGTCTTTGCGCTGCCCTGCACGAGGCCCAAGCTGTGCAAAGGCAGTTGCTGGCAGCTAGGCCTCTGCTCCCCACTTTGGTATCTTGCACATCAGCCTTAGGTGTTTGCTTTTTGGTCTCAGCTGGCCAGTCTAGGGCAGAGGTGTGAACGGCAGGATGCTGCGCATAGAGGGCTGCTCATGCTCCAAGTTCCTTCCTGTCTGTCTCTTCAGGACCCCCTGTTCACCGCTGGCACCAGTCTACATGACAGATGAAAACGAGCTTCCCTGCTCCTCCCCCACCCCACCCCCAAAACCACTACCACGCCAACAGGCTACCCAGAGTCACACCTGTGCTAAAGTGATACTTAGTCCAGACCTTCCCAGAGTCTTATTTCAGTTACAGGGGGGCCCAAATGTGGCTCCTCTCTGCTTTCCCTGGGTGAGGGGTCAAACACGCTGTAACCAGACCTGGCTGGTTCTAGTGTGTGGCATTTTGGCTAGAGGCTGCACAGAAACCAGCATTCAGTGCTGGGGTAAACTCTCTCCCACCCCTCTTTGGGAAGGTCATTTCAAGGGAGAAGGCGTAAAATTCCAAAGAGTGACCAGGCGGCTGGTTCCTGAAGCTCCTTTTGGATCTTTCTTCAACTGCATGCAGCCTGCTCTATGAACAGAGGCGAAGTGGGTCAGCTAGACACAACAGCCTCTTTCCAGAGCTGATGCGCCATGGAGGTGTGGGATGTTTTAATATAATGAATGCAGACAGCTGATATGCACCCAAATGCCATGGCTTTTCATGAGAATTTAGCCATTTCGTCCTTGAGCTACAAAAGTGAAATTGACAGTACTGCAGGACAGCAACACAGAGTTTTTCAAAGAACATTAGTAGGGCCTTGTTTTAGCAGGGGAGGGCTACTTCCTATTCCTTGCTCTACCATCCAGCCCAGCACTACTGCATCTCTTCTACCTTTTTCAGTCAGTATTTCCCTAGCCTGTGTCCTCTGGTGAAAGGATCAGAGGCTTTTCCAGACCTGCCCAGGCAACTTGCTCTCTTCACTATCTCCAGCATAACACCTGACTGTTGCAGGGGAACTATCTAGCTTCTGCCATTCCACAAAGCAGTTACACCAGCATAAAGGCTTGAATTCCCTCGCCGTGTATTCTTAGGGAGCTGAGAGCATAAATAGCCAGGACCCCACGTGATAACCAATTTGAAGGCAGTTTGAAGTGGCAACCTTGACGCTTTCCTTTTCTGGACCTTGTCTTCCCCGAATTTTCCCCCGATGTGCAGACAAGGAAACGAGTGAGCCTAGCTGGGGGTGGGGTGGGGCAGGGCGGGTGGTGTGCTTTTTAATCAGTGGAGTCTCTTGTAATGTGGAAGAGAGCATTGCCTAACAGTGGTGGTGGGACTGGCTTCAGGGATTGTTAATGTTGACCACTGGCTAACTGGAATTGGCAATCAACCATACCAAGAAAGAATCGGCATCCATGTCTTGCACACAACCCCGGTGTAAAGCCTTGGTGCCTGCAAGACTATATCAGATAAGCAAAGGAAGATTGGTGTAGGGCAGCTTCCTGGTTGTGCCTGCCTGTCTTGTTGGAGGGTGGGGAACGGGTGAACAAATTCTTCAGCTGCCCTCTGCCTCTCTCTAGCATTTTTAGAGCCCAGGCAAATGCTTGGCCAGCTTTCTTTCTCCTGTTCTCTTGGTGCACCTCAGTCCTGACCTGTTTGTTCAAGTCCTGCTCAGAATGACTTTTTTGCTCTGCACCTGTTGTGGAGTTTGGGCTTTCAATTCCTTTGTGGCTGAGACACGCCTTTTGAATTGGTAGCTAAGAGGGCTGTGCAAACTCCCTTGGTGTAGATGGAGAGTGTCTGTCTTGCTTTCCAGCTGCAGGACTCAGCATTTGCTCTCAGCAGTCAAGTTTCTCTGGCTGCTGATTTGTATTGTCTCCAGCAATGGTGGAATGGAATGTTCTCATGCCTCTATGAGCTGCCTGGGAATATAGCACTTGGGCGTGCTGCCAGACTTGGATGCTGTTCTGCTGCAGGGCAGCCCCCATGGTTGGGGAACCCCCATGTCCATGAGTTCTTGGGGCTTGTCTCAACTAAGTGGTAATACTAATGCTGTAGTAGAACAGCTAAGCAGCACAATCCCCTGTGTGGCTGCAAGTCAGTGGCTTTATTACTGTACTGATGGGCTATCCGGGCAGAAATCCCTGTTGTGCCCATAAGTCTGCATCAGCACTGGCTCGTTTTACGCTCCCTTTGCTGAAACAGCTAAACAGGCGCAAAGTCTGCATAGACCAGTCCTTACAGTCACTAATACTGAGACCTGTATCCCCAGGGCAGCTGCTTAATAGACAAGCAAGAGCCTTCAGGAAGGCACACTAGGCTCTTTCCAGAAGTCTAGACTTTTTTTTTTTTTCCTTCAGCCTTTCTCTGGAGCAGGTGTGGGGTAGTGCTAAAGAGTTTCCTCTCGGAAGTTTTGAAAATTTCTCTCCTTGTGCACTAACTTCATGCTAGCAAAAGGCATCCCAATGGCAGTCTTCACTCTGCTGCTGTAGCCATTTTAACAAGACACTGCAGCCCTACTCTTAGCAGAGGATCTGTTCCTAGAACAGGAGGTGTTGGGACTCCAGGAGCCCGTGGAGTCCTTGGTGAGCTCAAGGCAGAAGCAGAAACCTGAATTGGAGGCGGGTGGGTTGGAAGTGGGGCTGATGTCTTCCTGGGACAGGCCCATCTGTGTGGCCCCCTGTGCAAGCTCAGTTTGGTGTGTCTCATTTTGGGGATGGTAATGGGTCTTGCTTCTCCTCTCAGACACTACCCGAAGCAGTCCTTCACCATGGTGGCAGACACTCCGGAGAACCTGCGTCTAAAGCAGCAGAGTGAGCTTCAGAGCCAGGTAAGAATGCTGTCTAAGGCATCCCAGCCCCTCTGCCAGGCTCCTGTAGCTTGCCAAGCTTTCTGTGCTCTGACCTTCCATCTCTAGCTCATTCTGAGAAGGAGGAGCCCAGCTCCGGGTGGGCCTTTTCAGAGTATTGCATGGATTGGGAAGCCTGGCAGTTCCTCTAGTCAATCTAGACCTGTGCCTTGGCTCTGAGAGTCCCAACTCCAATGTGAGCTGAGCAACAGGGAGGTCCTGCTGTCTGGTTTTTCTTACATTCTATCCCAAACGGTGTCTGTCTTTTATACTGCCATCTCTTGGCTCCTGGTTAGACCCACAGGCCTCATGCCCTTTCACAGGCAAACTGCTCCCTAGAACCCCAGAGGCTGATACAAATGGAGGAGAGGAAGGGATGGGAATCGGATCTGGTGAAAGTCTTCCTGTGTGTATGGACTGCAAGTGGACAGCTCCCTCCCATCCTGGGCTCCAGAGATGGAGCCTGGTCAGTGAAAGCCCCACAGCTGCAAGGCAGAGCTTTGAGCTATCGCCCTGACTCTACTGGCAAATAGGAATTGGCTTTAGCTTTAGATCTTTTGAGGTGAACCAAGAACATCTCTTCTTCCTCCTTCCTTCCCTGGAGTGTTGAAACATGTAGCGGTTGCAGCTCGAAAGCTTAGATCACAATCTGCAAAGTTCCCTTTAAACAGGGTGTAATTTCTTTGGAAAGACCAGTGTGAGGGGCCAGCCTCCTGTCGGGGGAATTCTCAGGATCCCTCAGCACTGTAGGGAGCCAGGCTCTCCATGGGAATCCAAGCCAAAGGAGATGATCTCATGGCTGCTTCCAAGTGCCATCTCTTACTGCCCGGCACTGTTATGCCTTTGACTGCAAGGCAGCAACACCGATTAGCGACTGGAATACTGTGCCTGGCAGGATGATGCATCCAGGGCAATGTTTGAACAACTGACAAGCATACGAGCAGCAGCTGTGGTAATTATGCTGAGAATCTAATTATGCTACTTCCCCCACCGCCCCAAAGGTGTACAAGCCTGCTTTTGAGGGGCTGGCCTGCCTCTGAGCAAGCTTCACAGAGGCTCTTTCGGGCTTGGAAAGCTCAGGGCAGGGAACACACTGCCCAGGGCTCGCCAGGGTGCTGTTTTCAGGGTGAGCTGGCGCGTTCCCCTCCCTGCCGTGCTGCAAAGAGCACAACGACCTTCCTTTCCTCTTCCCTATTAACTGAGAAGTGCCTGGAGCTAAAATGCAGCTTGCTGGGAATAGTTTTCATTGGGGGGCGGGGGGAGAAGGGCTAGGCCCCCCCCCCCCAGCTTCCCAGGGCAGATGTTGGCAGCTGGTGTATGTTCTGGGAGGGGCCCTTCAGCTCTAGTTTTGAAACCTCTGCTTTGGCAAGGTCCCTTCCGTGTGGCCTGTTTCTCAACAGCTCTGACTTGCACAAATGCAGCTTGGCCTGAGCAGTCAGGGCTTGCTTTGGGCCCCCTAGAGCTATGGGGATGGCAAGTGCTGCTTCTTCAGGGTAACAGGCAATCTCTGCACAGAGACCCCAGGAGTGCGCGAGTGAGGCCACATCAGTTAGAGAACCTTCTGGGGCTGCCTTCCAGCATATGTCCACTGGGCACAGAAACTGTCCAGGACCTCTGTGTCTGCATGTAGAGGAACTTTTCTATTCTAAACCCAGACAGGACCACTGATCCTCTAGCCAGACTGACGGGGCACATAGAGGGATTCCCCAGTTCTGAACTGATGCAAATGCTGGTTTGCTGGGTCAGGTTGCAGGGAAACGGTATAATTTTACATCACCCGTGGCCTCGGTCTCCTCTCTTCAGCTGCAACTCTCCCCGCCCCATTTCTCATCCTCCAGCAGGAAATAGTATTTTTTCTAAAGAAAACAGACCAGTCATTGCTGGGGGGATGTCCAGGACAGCTGCTGGACCCGAGAGTACCAGGACTGTGCAGTTGCAGGCAGACTGGATTAGCCAGTCATAATTTGTTCCAGAAAAGCAGCGGTCCCTGATGACTCTCTTGGTGGTGGTAGGAAGTTCTTACTGCAAATGCTCTTAATTTGGGGACCTTTTTGGCTTAAGCCACTGGAGGGGGAAGGCTAAGTCCCTCTCAAGTTAAAACCCCTCCGCACTCTTTGGAATCATAAATTGGCTGAGACTCTCCTGAGAAACTTCCATGCAGTTCACCAGGTGGTGTCAGACCTCAGGGAAGACCTTTTCCTTGTTTAGATAGGAAGGATCCCACAATTCTCTTCCTAGGAATCTTCTGTTAAGCTGGTCGGCTGGTGCCCTCCAACCGAGAGGCAGCTGTACTTGTGAGGCTTTGTACAGAGCAAAGTACCTTAAGCAACTGTGGTATGACCTGTGCTGTGGAAATGTCAGTGGCTCTTCTTCCCCCTTCCCTGCCTCCTTGCTACATTGCAAAGCTGCACTCTTGGCAGGCAAGCTGGGTGCCAGGTAAGTGGCATTTTGCCGGTCACGCACAATGGCTGGGACTCAGGATGCTTGTTTACTTCTCTCTGGGAGGCTCGAGCAGGAAACCAGTCTGGTCCCTCTTCATCTGATCCCTGGCGAATCTTGTTTGGACCCAAACCCCTGGACACAGGAGAGACAAAAGGGTCCCTGCCCCAAGCATCCTGCTAGAGCAGCATCCCTCTCTCCTATCATACTGGAACACTGCTTCGGCACCTCCCTCTAACTTTTTTCATACATGGGCAGAATAAATTTTGGGCTGCTGAGGCAGGCGCAGATATACACCACCAATAAAAACACATCCTTCTGGCTGTGGGTGCTCTGCCAGTCAATTTTGAGTGACACCTGAATCTCTTCTGAGTGGCTGCCTGAGCACTTGGCTTACAGGGAACCCTGCTCAAGGCCCCTCCCTGCCTATGCAGGGCCTTGTTGCAGGAGGGAATGCTTTTCAGTTGAGCTAGAATAGACCAAGCCATGCAGCAGCTTCCATCTGAAGTGTTCCAGTCATTTGGCAAATACTAGATAAGGTTCTGCTTGATCTAGGAGTGAGAGGTGTGCCAGCCTAGGATAAGGCAGCTGTTGTCAGCACTGAAAAATGCTTCTTGACAAGAAGCAGAGTCCAGTAGAAATGACCTGGGCCCAGAGTTAGTAGAACAAAGTCCTAGCTGGGCAAGGAAGCCCAGTCTGGTGGCTAGGGAATCCCTCTGGCACCTGGAGTCTGTGACCTTGGGTGGATTTTCCTAATCTAGTTTGTGCCTCTGCTGTCCATCTGCGCAAAACACTTGCTTCCCCATGGCACAGGGCATCTGGGAAGCCGTAATGGGAGTCAGCTATAAGCAGTTCAAGTGGGTGACTCCCTCAGCTGTGGGATCCCTGTGCAATATTTAGGGATTTAATCTCGAACATTAGTCCTAGTCAGGGGTGCTCAATTTAAGATGTCTTGAGGGGGCAGCGATGTACCTTTCCTAATCTTGCATTAGGAAATCACAAAGTTGCCACTCTCTTGTGAGAGACACCAGGACTTTCAGAAAATTCCACCTCCTAGCAAGCCCCATAAATCGGGGCGCTGGTTTGCCTTCCAAAAGGTGCCCATCTATTGATCCCGTAAGTGACCAGGTTTTCTCAGAGGCTGTCCCTCACAGTACTGCTGGGGCCTTTCCAATGTTCCCTGTAAGCTGAGCACTTGGTCGGCCACCCAGAGCGCCCACAGCTGGCAGCATGTTTCTACTGGTGGTGCACATCCACACGTGCCTGGGTGTGCGTAAGAAAACTTATTCTGTCCATGAATGGAAAAAATTAGAGGCAACCCTGGACTTTAGGCTTATGTAAAAGCCTGTCCTCACAGGTGAATGGTGCTAGGATCTACTTTATAACTGTAGCAGAGAGAGAGACTATCAAAACCAAAAAGCAGTCCACTAGCACTTTAAAGGCTAACAAAATAATTTAATAGGTGATGAGCTTTCGTGGGACAGACTCACTTCTTCAGATCATAACCACACCAGAACAGACTCTGTATCTGAACTATTCCTCCTCCTGTGACCCTGCTCTTGTGGGGGCTGTGAAGAGGAAGTTCCTTCAGGTTGGAGGAAGGAGGCAGGACAGAGGGCCTGGAAGCCATTTCTCCATTTTTATGTGCTGCTGGCTGTAGCTGGAGGCTCAAAATTCCTTGGACTGTTCTGTCTCCTGGCTGTATCTTGAGCCCAGCCCAGAGGGCCAGAGAAATCTAACCTGCGGTTTCTGCTGCCGTTGCCCCAGTTGAACAGTGTGGGCAGATGGTCTCGGCCCTGGCGAATATGACTGGTGGCGCGCAGAGCTATTGGTCTGAATGGAACCTAGATTTGTTAGCACCTCCACCATAGTAGAGGCCTGACTGTGCCCAGAGGAGGAATGAAAGAGGACTTAATCCCTCCCTGGTGTGGTGTTGGAGAGAGGGGCCAGCTGCATGTTGGATGGGAAATGAATGGGCTTGGACGGGTGCCGAAGGGTATGTGTGGTTCCTCCAGCCGAGGCCTGTGCACACATGGGAATAATGGCTGGGCTACCAATAGAGGGCTGAGATTGCTCTCCTCTGGTTAGTACGACCAGCAGCGCCGCCTCCCTCAGGATCAGAGAGCAGATTTTAGAAGTCACCCTGAGAAGAGATACTCAGTGGAATCCTGGAAGGCGGTAGTTAAGCAAAGGGCTATGTAGTAGCAGAAAACTACCACAGTAAAATGCCCAGGGCCCTGTAGGGAGGTTGGATCTTAACATGCATAAGATAAGGAATAAGGATAAGATCCTAATTCCTTTTATGCCTGCCTTTGTTCTGCTTACAAAGGGAGTTTCCTCCCTTTCAAGCCCCAAACATTTTAGATGTCTTGAAGCACTTCAGTTACTACCCAATTATTTCTCTTTGGCTTCAAAGAGGGCTGGCCACCAAACCTGCCCAGAGCTGAGCAAACCCTGCAGAGTCTGGAATGGGACTCCTGGGGTCTTCACAGGATCAGTGGTCCATCTTGGAGGCCAACTGGACAAACCCAAGCTCCGGCTGGCAAAGTGGGGCCAGTATGACTGCAGCTACACAAGGAGCATTGCCAGTACAGAAACATAACTTCTCTCCCCACGCTGATACTTCTACACTTGCAGAAGTCTTTGTGTAGACATGGATGTAGAATCAGTAGGGGAGGGGCTTTCTGTGGGAATGGTCTCCTGCTACATTCTTCAGGTCGCTAATTAAGCATTAAAAATAGAGCCTTGATTAAACATTTCCTAGAGCCAATCTAGCATTCACTGTCCTACAGCCCTGCTGGGCTAGGGAGCGAGAAACCTGTGGCTATATCTGTGGGTCTCAAGGTCCCAGATCCTGGAGAGTACTGAGCTATGTTGGAGGAGAACTGGGTGGCCTGTCTCTGCTCTAGATTTTCAAACCAGAGGGAATTGGCTCTTCCTGGTAACAGTCCTTGGCCAATATACAAGGTTCTAATTGTGGATGTAACCTCCTGTACCCTGGCATTTTTGAGAGGGATGTTCTGTAGCAGATCTGTTCTAATGCTGCAGTTTATAGCAGTGCTGACACTAGTAACTTCCCATTGGTAGATGCAGGACTTTAGTCCCCCAAAACAATGCTCTGAATATAAACTCCCAACTGTATGCTGGTCCTAGTTGTAAATTTTTCCTGTTTACATGGGAGCTGGGGTCCAATTGTGTGCCGTGCTGCAACTGGTGAAGGTGATCTTCATCAAGTCTCTGGGTTTCTATTTATAATTGCCAAGAAGGCGTCACTACTTCTGGTAACTCTTGGAAGCAATGATTATTGCTCCTACAGCTAAACTAGGACCACTAAGTGACAGCTTTTACGCCTTTGCTCCCTTCCTGCTGCCCACATGTGCCAGAAAAATCACAGGGTTTTCATCCTGTGGCTTCCCTCCCAAACTTCTGAAATTGGTACCTTTTGGAGAAATATTTTGATGCAACCTTTCCTGTTTTGATGCAACTTTTCCTGTCCAGGGTGGAGGCGCCTGTTGTGTGGATGGCCTGAAGCTGTTTTGTCTCAAACTTTGCTTTGTTTTCCCCATTTGCCACTTTTTGGTCTCACTGAAGGTCTTTTTTTCTACACGACATTAAAACACCAGCTTGCTAACACAAGTGAACTGGGAGCTGCTGGGCCTCGCGAAGTGAGGGGGTTATGTCTTCTGTAGCTGCTGTTAAGCAGTTGCTGGAGCAAACTGGTACCATGTTCTGGCAGGATTCAGGTCTCTGCTTCCAGCATCAGGAGGGGTAAGTGGGAAATATTCCCTCCTCAGTGAACTGGTTTCACTGTGAATCTTAGAGATCCTACACGCGGTTTGCCATTAGATGCCAGTCTATGGAGGACAGCAGGGAGACCCCTCCAGCTACACAAAGCAGTTCTGGGACACTGTAGGAATTGCTGATGGAGCAAAGACTAAAACTCTCTCTATTTCTCTCAAAGGAAGACCCACTTCCTCACAAAAGCTCACTACTTAAATAATAACTTTTTTGTTAGCCTTCAGGGTTCTACAGGACTGCTTGAGAACCACTGACCTAGACAAATAAACTTTTTTCTTCCCATGAACAATTTGAAAATTACCAAGGGTCTCTGTGGGCCACTTAATGATCTCTCCATATGTTTGTACCTTTAGCTAACTATCTTCTAAAATGCTGTGGATAAAAGCGCTATATCTAGGACATGCATAGTAAACATCTTTTTGTTCTACCATGGGCTGTGCGCCACTCACAGTTTGATATCGGCAAGAGTCTCTCCCTGGCCACAGCAGCGACAGCTGAGGTAGGGAAAGGAGGGTCATCTCCCCAGCTCTAGGGCAACAGCTACAGGGAGCCAGTCACCTCTTTCTCTGTCCACATCCCAAATTCCCCTTCACCCACAGTCTTCCCACCTGCCCCTCTATCCCTGCAAAACCACCACATTGCCTAACACATGACAGTCCAGGATCCAACCACATAATTAATGGAAACAACCCTGCGAGCCCCCACTTAGATGGGCAGCTTTTTATTCTCACATGCAGTGGCCCAGGCATGCAGGTGAGTGGGAGCTATCCCTGAACTGCCCAAATGTTACTCCTGGGTTACAGACTGCAGCTTGAGGACCTCTGGTGTAGGTGGAGACGTGTGGCTCAGGACCCCTGGTTCTGCGTCTAGCACTCGCATGGACTCTGGCGTGAGCTTGGGCAGTCACTTCCCCTGTTTTCTGTATCTGCAGCAATGAGGCAAGTGCTTCACTTCACTGGGGGGTGGAGACCGCAGGCCAGGGCCAAGGGGGCGAGAGTTGGTTGCCCCAGGGCCTGTACGCCTGCACACTTAAAGCACCACTGGAGCCCCGCGTGGTCCAGACAGCACAGAGGGCTGGAGGTGGGGAGGCATACGACCCGGGCAGTGCTGCGGGCTGGCCGCCCCAGCCCTGCCCCTTTCCCCAAGGCCTTGTCCCTGCTGGGGGTCCTTGAGCCAAGTGTCAGCTGCCCTACCATCACCTACACACGTGCTGCCCAGGCCAAGTCTGTCACCAGCCCTGCTTCAGGCTGCTTCTAGGCAAGCATAAAAGAAATCCCAGGGTGGAAGGAGCGCCAAGGCGGGCAGCAGAGTGGGAGCTTGGGGAGACAGCTGGTAACCATAGCGATTTGTAAAACAGCCCATCTTGCAGGCCCCAGCCCTGTCTGCTCCCACAACCCTCCCTGAGGTGATCCCTCCACCCTCCCCGACCTGCCCAGGGCCCCTCCCGCGGCTGGAACTTGGGCATGCAAGCTCTAAGGTGCACTAAAAGCTGTGCTTTGCCGGGAGCTTGTCTCTGTCTACTGCAGGCTGGTGGCAGGATGGAATTCCTGCCGTGGGGAGGCGCAAAGGCTGCCTGGGGGGTGGACAGCCCTGGCTTGCCCCCGGTGCATTTTTGCCTCTGTCTGCCCGCCCAGTGCAGAGCAGTGTGGGAAAGCGCACTGCTGCCTTCCGCAGGCTACAGCTCAGCAAGGTGCACGCCAGCCCAGTGCCCATATAAGGGCAGAAAGAACTCAAAGGCTGCCTTGTTTGAGCACTTCCTGCCCGCTTAACCCTCTGTGAGGCTGTGGCCGCGGAAGCTGCTTTCCCTGCACACAGCCCAGAGCTGGCTGATGCTTGGCTGTGCCTGGTTTTCTGATGAAATACACTCCTGGTCTCAGCCCCTGCTTCTGGCTTGGGTAACTTCAGGCCATGCCAAACTCAGTGTGAGGGAGTCTGTTATTCTGGCTGGCTCCGGCAGTCCTGTATCTCAGCTCTGGGAGGGTTAGAGCATGCATCAAGCCCTGGAGTTCCCTGGAACAGCAGGGGTTTGAGCTGCTGCAGAAGCTTGGATGTTTTGGATCCTCTTATGATTGAAGCGTCGACTATGCTGCTGTATAACAGGACTGGGTTCCCCAAAGTCATGAAAGGGACCTGTGCCCCTTCCGGAACTGCTCACAGTGCAGCTGTGGCTCTGATACAGGAGTCACAAAGCCCATGGCTAACTCAGTCCTTTGGCCTGAATGAGTGAAATGACTCCTGGCCCAGACTAACAGGGCTGTGCACGCTAGAACCCTGCTCCTGCCTGGTCTCCTGGTGCTCTGAGTTAGCCATGTGATGCGTTGGGCCTGGGAGAAATTGGAGAACTCTGCACAGATCTCGGGGGTTTCTGCTTCCTGCGAGTAGAGCAGCAGCAAGCCTCTCAGAGGGGCCTGGTTTGGTGTTAATAGTTTGTCTGATATAGTCAGAGGTGAAAGTAAGCAGGTGCACCCTGGTGTCCAGCTCCCATGAGAATTGGTGAAGCTGCGGCAAAAGCAAGCAGGGAGCAGTGTTCTCTCTAAGCTGAGTGTTTGGGTGGCCACCCAGGAGAGATCCAGGTGCTGGGTAGCTGATTAGCAGAGTGCCCACAACCAGTAGCATGTGTTTCTATTGGTGGTGCACATCCTTTAGTGCATGTAACAAAATTTATTCCACCCATAGATGAAAAAATTAGAGGGAACACTGGCAGGGAGCTATTCGAAGAGCTATCAGGGACCTGGCTTGCTATAGGACAGTTCCTGTAAGAAATGTTGTTACTTTTACCCCTGGATTTGGTGCTTGCAGGGTGGGGGTAATGGTGAAACCAGAGGTGGAACAGTCCATGGGTAGAGAGCAGAATGTGTGCAGTAGAAGAAACGTAGGGCTTTCTTCACTGGAGTTTAAAGGTCTGTTTGTAAATGCAAATAGAGTAGCCTACATAGAGTCCTGCGATCCTGCAACTCTCTGTTTTGTACCTATGGGGATAGACACCTGCCGCTCATTTTTGCAGATGCAAATACTAGCTTTGTATCGGCACAGGGCTCTAAGCATGCGCCCAGCCTAGTCAAAGTGCTGAACTGCCTTGTCAACACTGGTATCTGTCTGTTAGCTTTTGCATCTTGAAATGCTCAGGCACCTCATGCAATGGTCCCGTAGGACTCTCCGTTCCTTGCAGGGATTCTTGGGTAACATGCCTTAAATCAGTCTGGAAAGTAAAGTCTAATGGAAGCAAGGCCCTGATCCACTGCTGTCTGCAGGTGGCCAATCATGCCAGCCTCCCATACCTACTTTCACCACCTCTTTGTGCTTTGTCCTAGGCTGTCCCTCCTGTTAGGGTGGAGTCTGTGTAAACCTCCACAAAGTTGTCTCTTCAGCTTCTGTCTCCTGTGGGGATATGTACAATACGTGTAATGCTTAGGTGGTTATGATACTCAATGCTGACTTGCATGAAAAACTGGATCGTTTTGGGGGTAGGGACTCCTGTGGTCTATACATCTACCATAGTGGGGTCCTGGTCTCCGATGGAACGTTGGCCCAGGATCTCCAGTTATGCTAGTATACTACAGGCTGAACCTCTCTTTTCTGGCATCCTTGGGACCTGACTGGTGCCGGATGGGAGAATTCGTCGGACTGCAGGGGGTCAATATTATCTAGCAGCATTGCCCGCACGTCCACTGCTTACTGGGCTCTTGGACATGAGGAGTAAATTACAGCTAAATAACAGCACGGAACACTGAGAGCCAGGACTGGTGGCTGGAAACAGACTTTATGGGACCGCGGGAAACTTAGCCACACCCATGAGAAGTGTTCTGGCTCACTAAAATCATGGTGCATTACAGATGTTGCTGGATGAGAGAGTTCCGGATTAGAGAGGTTCAACCTGTCACCGCTTATCATGTGTTTGGCTGATGCCCTTGGAAAATCTTGTTGACAAGGTGTAATGCCTTTAACATGGGCTAAGCTGGTTGCTTGGGGAGCCGGGCATTTAACTTGACCGGCAGAGCACGTGTCAGATGACCTGGGTGAGGCTGTGTTTATAAAAGTTGCTCGCTGAACCCAGCCTTTCTTTGCCTTGCCCAGGCAAGGCCCAGGACTGTGAAACCTGCACGGGTGGCAAGGTGTATGTAGTGTTTTGGTTTCTAGGAAAGTATTGGCAATCCAACAGCGCTGCTGGATTGCAGTGAAATCGTGTTGCATTTAAGAATCTGGTCTCTTTAGACCACTTGAAAGCATCTGAGTTTGGGCTGAATGGGGGAAAGGGTGGTCACAGGTTTGCAGTGAGTGGATCTCCAGGTTTTACTGCTGCATTATGCACAGGTGACTCATTGTGCAGGAGGTGGATGGGGTGGGGCAGAAAAGCGTGAACTTTTGTAGAAATGCTGCCCTGCTTGGATGGGCCTGTCTCTGGCCTCCTCCTTTCGTGCAGCTGACTTGGGAGAGGGTCTTCATGCTGCACAGCCAGCTTCCTTGGCGTACAATTCTTGGAAGACGTGTTTGGTGTAGGGACTGGGGCTTGTTCCCAGGAATCCTTCCCAGGCAGGCACAGCTGTGATTCAGCCTCTAGAATAGCTGCTCTGCTGTTTGCAGTGTTGGCTGCGGGCTGGGAAGGGTTATGGGAAACTGATGGCACTGGCTAGACTCACTGGTGTTGGGCCATTTCCTGCTCCAGCTCTGAGGAGAGGAGTCGGGGAGGGAGTGACGTGTCCACATGCTCCCTAGCCTATCCTGTTTCTGTTGTAAAGACTCCTGCTCTGGTTCCCCTGCTGCAGCCAGCAGTGGGTCTTGGGACTGGGCAGTGCCTGAAACACCGTAAGGCTGTGTGAGGGCCCTCCGTCCTGAGGGCCCCAACTCCCTGAGGCTCTGGGATCCTAGAGGATCCAAGTGGAGGGTTGCTGTGTCCCACGGTTGCCCCTCAAAGGCAGAGCAGCAGGGAATCTACTCATAGCTGACTCATGTTATTGCCCGTCTTGGCGCTGGGGGGCAGTGACCAGGGACTGCTCTAGTCATGGCTTCGCTTGCTCAGTGGAGGTGGGATCCCAACAGAGCAGGGCAGGATTGTGTAAGCTTTGAGGGGTCTTCGGGGCAGGTCCTTTAAAACGAGCCTCTCATTTTAAAACAGAGTCCTCATACGCAGGCTTCACTGCATCCAAAAGGGAACATCAGAGGGTGAAAATCCCAGGCCCTGACTGCAAAGCAATGTTCCCGCTAGCTTTTTTTTCCATCCGTGTGTGGAATAAACTTTGTGCGCTCTGAGGTATGTGCAGATGTGCATCACCAGTGGAAGAACCTGCTCCCCCAGCCAGCAACTTTGCTAATCAGCTGGGCAGCACCTGAATCTCTCCTGGGCAGCTGCTCAAGTGCTCAGTTTACAGGGAACCCTGTTACAGAGTTAAGCTGAGCTACTACCCTCCCGGCACAAACCTTGCATTGCAGCTCCTGTGTGCTTATTTACCTGGGTTCAGAGTGACTCTGTCAACAGACCTGAGCTCCCCAGTCACTTGGGCACTCCCACAAATCCCACCCTGAGTCCTTTGGCAGGTTCTTGGCACGCTGGCACACATTGTGGCAGCTGATCCTGAGGGCTAGGGAAGGTTTGGATGCAGGTCACGGCCTCCTAAATGGAGAGTGGGTAGGGTGCAACAGCCCTCGTGCTACAGCTCTATGGGGATTCATCTCTTTCTGAAAGATCTCTCAACAAATGTGACCAGCTATGAAAGCGGCCTGCAGCTGTGCCTGCCTCCTTCCTCCTCAGCTCGGAGAAGCAAGCAGAGCTGTCTCCATCCAGCGAGGCTGATTGAGAATTTCCTTTCCTGCTGGAGGGATTGAGTCAGCGATTGAGTTTCTAGCCTCTGTAGAAGCTGTTGTGGCTCTGGCTGACTCTTTGGGGAGTGGTGAAGCTGTATTGGGACCCGAGGCAGTCTCCAGGGATGGGATTAGCTCAGGGCAGTCTGTCTGGATGGTAGGTTGGCAGGTTGAGTCATAATATGCTGTGGAAGTGCTGCGCCTCAGAGATAAGAGAGGTCTTTCTCTGGCTCAGAGCCCCTAAAAGACACAAACCACGACACTGTCCGTGATGGACTACGCCTTCTTTCCTGCCCAGGAACAGACCTGTTGATCCCCAGGTATAGAGCCGTGCATGGATACAAAATTTGTATCTGTATTCACAAAATGCGGGTATCTGTGGATTTGCAGGGCTTTACCCCGGTAGTAGCCAAATGCAAACTGAGGTCACCGCAGTCTGCTTCCCACAATTCCCCCTGCTGTGTAACTAACTCTGCTAGGATTGTCCTAACTAACTGGGTTCCACCCCAGAGGTGTCAGATTTTCACGCTTTGGTGCAGAAGTGCTATTGCCCTACAGATACCCTAACTTACTCTGCATTACTGCTGGGAGGCTGGGCAGGAGGCTGTCTTGGGGGTAGCATGCAAGGCTGAAAAAGGATGGATCGTGCAGAGGCTGGGCCCGGCCATGTGGGCTGGTCTGCATGATTCTCATGGTGTCCACGATAGCTTTTTTTCACTTCTCTCTCTAGATTCGCTACAAGGAGGAGTTTGAGAAGAACAAAGGGAAAGGCTTCAGTGTGGTGGCCGACACCCCCGAGCTGCAGAGAATCAAGAAGACTCAGGACCAGATCAGCAACGTATGTAGCTTTTTAATCTGTGCCCTGTATCATGTGCCTGTCCTTCCCATGGCTTTCTGCTGTGGGACAGGATGCTCCACATCAGAAAAATGGGGTACAAAGGAGCAGCCCTGCAAAGTGAGGCTGTGACAACGTGGGTGGAATTTACTGCAACTTTTGGCTCCCTCTAGGCTAGGTGGGGGCAGGGGGTGAACGCAGCTCTCCTGCTCACATACCTACTTTCTGTAGGTTAGAGCACCTGGAATCGAAAACCTCTGCTCCCTGCAGGTGCCACATGATGAGACTTTGAGCCGTAGCTGCAGGACATTGCGAGCCTTGGCTATGCCAGGATGGGTACAAAGCATAGTGGAAGCAAGATGTTTTTGATATGGTAGGACTTGATTCTGCCCCCTCCTTAATGCCAGCTACTGAATCCCCAGGCTGCAGGAGATCTAAGTGACAAGTCTCAGCTCATGGGGCATCCCGCAATGGGAATACCAGCGTGCAGAATGACGGCCACGTCACTTCATCATAGAGACTTTCTCCGTTGACCTCAGCTGCATGCACCTCTCTTCCTCCATCTGTGTCTTGCTTAGAGAGCAGCTCAATTTCCTCTCACTTGGCCATGCCTCCAGCTGTCCAAAGCTGGCTCCAGAAGCCTGGCTACTGCAGGGCTTTGCTGCAGCTGTTCAGGCCATACCAGGCCTGAATAGACACTGGATCCAAGCTAATCCCACCACCTGTGCAGCCCAGTTTGCTACCTGGCATTGTAGAGTGCTGATGGCTAGGCTGCCAGCTGGCCTTGCAGAACTCCATGCTGGAAACAGCCTTCCACGTGGAGCTAGTGTTACAGCTTCAAACGCCAGCTTCCTCCCCCAACCCAGCCCTACTCTGACCTGGAGAGACCTCCCAGTGCTATCTTGGTCTCTGAAGAGGGCTTATAGGGTCTTCAGTCTTTAGCCCTACCATTCCATGGCAAGCAAAGGCCTAGTGTCTTGCCTCTAGCAATTCTAAGCTGCTCTCTTGTGAAAGCAACTGTCGCAGCAATGCCGTTAGATTACAAGTGGTGCTCTGTCTTCTCCAACATGCTCCTGTAAGGAGGGGAAAGCACTTTGGACTGGGACTCTTCACTTGATCCTCATTGACTTGCTAATTGGCCCTTAAATCCCCACCCCCCCACCCCCAACCCACACCAAAAATAAGGCTTCTGTTTGAACTAAAAGGTACCATCGCATATCTGGGAGCTGGTTAACCTGGTAGCTCGCTCCTCTTGCAGATGGTCTGTGGTGTGTCCCTAGGTACCAATTAGTTTGGCACCTGTATTGTGCCATCCAGTCTCCATGCGTTACTGTTTCTTCTCCAGGAGGAACAGGCGCAAGGGCCAGCTCTGCACACACATACCAGGCCTGGCTGTACCCAGAGCACATGGGGTTTGGTGGGGCTCCTGCTTTTGGCAGGGACTGCTGTGTGTCTGGCGCCTGCTTCACCCAGCTGGGGGTTGGGAGGAGAACATACAGAGTTAACTAACCTGTAGCTGCTGTCCTGTGTGTATTTAACTTATCAGAATCTGGTGTGGTCAAGGGCAGGCCCCACAGAGTGCTGTCAGGGAAACCAAACCTCAGTGCTGCAGCTTCACATGTGAGCTTGCCTGCTAACTTTCCACTTAACAACCTGCTTCCATTTGGTCACTTCCTTCTCTTTAGAGACTGGGGGCTTTTGGCCACCGTAGGCGCCCACTCTTCTGACTTGGCTCACAGAAAGAAGTTGCGAAGCAGCTGTCGCCATACCCACCCCGATTACTCTTGGATCTCTCATTTATACAGGGTTGGGGCAGTCCTATGCTTGGCTGTTCTCCTAATCTTCCCTCCCCCCCATACTCATGGTGACCCTGGCATGTGGGGTGCAAGTTGGGGCTGATCTCATCTCTGGCTTAGCCTGGGGCCAGGCCTGCATTGGTTCGAGCATGGGGATGAACTGGAGGCCCCAGGAGCTTGTGAGAATCTGGCCTTGCCCTGGCTCAGTCGGTGAGGTTGGAGTGGCTGGATAGCGTCCTGGCCAGGAAGTGCAACCTCCCTCGGGGGTGCTCAGAGCAGACGGTTGCTCTTCTATCACTGGTGCAGGGGAATTGCACCAGCTGGAATCTAGGAGGCAAAAACGGTCTCCCGGTGTGCTAGAAAGGATGTTGGGGGGGTGGGGGCGGTCGGGGCACTCAAGACACTGTGGCCTTGGGGTGAGGCCCTGAACCTTCTTCAAGGGAGTGATGTGAAGTCGCTGCAGCTGTGCCCATTGAGGACAGTGTCACAGCTGGCCCCTCCAGCTGCTCTTGTTTTAGTAGCTGTTCTGACTTGATCTGGCACAAATATGGAAACGTCCTGGAGGGAGGGAGGTGGACAGAGCTTCCCTGATCTTCTGGGAGCTAGTGAAGGTCTCTGAAGGGTTGCAGCAGAGCTTTTGCTTCAGTCCTAAGCCACATGCCCTTGCACGACAGGAGACCAGTTCTCCTTGGCCGCAATCCATGCACCTCTTCGCTGTTGCAGGCTAAAAGCCAAGGGAGGACCCTGGGAAGGGGCAAGAGGATTGTTTAGGGAGGATTTGCCCCAGGGGAGGGGAGGAAGCTGCAGTGGGGGAAAGCTGGTAGCCATGGCAGCATGTAGTTTTGTGCAGCCATATCTCCTTGGAACACCTGAAGTGTAATCCCTGTCTGGGGGCAGAGCTAGGACTGACTGACAGGTGTCTCATTTCTCCCTCCACCCCAGTTTCTGTGTTATTCCAACAGCCATCTGCTTGCAGAGAAACACGGCGAGTCCTTCCCAAGGTGGCTGTGCTCTGTGGCTGCTGCAGCCTGCTGTTCAGCTGGGGCAGGGCCCCGACTCTAACGCCGCAGGAAAAAGACAGGGGCTTTCTGCTCTGCAGAGCAGGGCAGCAGATTCCAGGCCGTACAGCAAAGAACAAGAGCCCCACTGAGGCACCAACAGAGCTGCCAGCTGCTGTGTGGCTGCTCAGCCTGGCCAGGTGGGGCTCAGCCCTGCTCCTGACTCAGTAGGACTCGTAAGGGATTTCAGGAGTGTTGCACTGGGCTGGCCGCCTTTGGTTTTTCCCACCCCCGGGGCGCAGGGAGCATTCCCCTTTATGCTGTCTAGTGTCCTTCCTGCCCTCTGATAAGGTTAGTTAGTAAATAAAGATACTGACGGAAGAGCCTGGAAAGGCAGGCTGGGCTTGGCTGAGCAGGTACCTGGGCTGGTAGGGCCCTGGCACTGGCATGTTGAATTTATTTCTCCTCATCTTGTTGGAGGTTCTCTGCCCTGCCCCTCCTCCTCCCTTTACATTGGTAGAGGCTAGAGAGAGGAATTGATAGAGCCTGGCCTTTCTCTGGCCACTCCCTGTCCATGGCAAACATTAACAGCCCCCAAGCCCTCTGTGGCAGGCAATGTGAAGCATTGACTAAGCCACAGAGAAATCCGAGTCCTGATTCTCTGACCTCTCACCAGCACAGCCTCATAAGCTGCTGTGGGTCTGGAATTCAGCCCCTTAATGGTGCTGCAGATTTCTCTGACTTGCGGAGCAAAATGTTTGGCTTGGGGAATTCCCCTCCCAGGAGCTCCAGCCCAGGCTTTCCCTCCGACCCGCACTTCCGGCCCTGCAGTAAATAACTGTTTAACCAGCCAACAAATGGGCTGTGGGGTGTCTTCCCATTGGCCCTGTATTCATTAACTCAAGGAGCTATTCATTATTACAGTCCTGCCCAGACTGTTGCTGTTAACCCTTTGCCCTCCTCACCAGTCCGCTGAGCCAAGAGTAAAGCAGTGGGAGACGGCTTTCCTTAGGCTCTCCTGGCTCCGCTTCTGAGCCTGCTTCCTCTGAGCCTCTGACTGCTGGACCACAAGCTTTAAGTGGCATGGGGTAGAGTTTTTGTAGACAGGCAGAGTGCAGGGGATAAGACTTGCAAGTGGCACTGGGACACTCTTGAAAGAGCAACTTGGGCCTAAGCCTCTTGAAAAGGGGACTTAGGACCCTTGGAGCGACCCTTTTGTGCTAGGAACAGTTGAACATTAAACCCACCCTTCCTCTGAGCTCAGGGGAGGGGTGGAGGGACGATTTCTGGCCCGTTTGGGCTGTTGATCCCCATCCCCGCCATGTGCTCACTCTGCTGCTTTCTCCTAGATGCTTAAGGTGGCTGTATCAATGACCTGTCTACCCCATCCCTGTTTTACATACAACGTGGTGGGGTATTGAACATGCAGCTTGAGGGGTGGCCCTGGGGCCCTTTCTGTGCTCGGGGGGCTTCCCTAAACTCCCTTATTGCTACAGTTGGTTTAGCTGCACCTCTGACTTAGAAGAGCTGCAGCTGGTGTTGTCCCAACACTAGGCACAGACCTGCAGAGAGAAGAGCCCAGTGAGACTGTGGCTGCTCCCCTGCAGCGCTGTGGGCGCCGCTGTCCTGGCAGGCATGGGTCTGGGGCGGCAGCAGCAGCACAGTGAAACCAGCCCTTCCAGCTGCGGCCCAGGCCACCAGGAGTTGGACCCCTGGGTTCTCATGTGCTCTCTGTTTTCAAGCTGCTAGAGGCCGTCTTGTTTGCTTTACCTTGCAGCTCAGTCAGGCCTCTTCTGTACCATGAAGATCTCTGAAACTGAGCAGAAGGTAGCATCCTTGCTTTCATGGGCCCAGGCCCTAGCTCTTGCTTGTAGAAGATACATTACATTAGTTCCCCCTCCTTTCTTCTGCTTGGTTCCTTTCCAGAAACCTCCCTATTCTCCTTGGCAGCTTCTTCCTCCTCTCCCCCAGTGCAAACTGGCGCTGTTGGGCAGAGCGCTTGGCTTTGTTTTGTGGAGCTCTGCATTGACCAATTTGGGCACAGGGACCTTAACACATTCAGCAACGAGCTAAACTTTCACTTCATAGCATCTTCGTTTCACATCTGCTTTGGCTCCTGAAGAAGATGGATTTGGTGGGTTTTAACTGAGCTCAGAGCAGCTCACCAATAAGCAGGAAAAAGGCTCTGGCCTGAAAGAGCCAGGGGGCTTTTGCAGGTCAGGGTGTAGGTGCAGGGGCTGCAGGGAAGCTGTCTGTCCTGGTCTTGTGCCAGTCTCTGTCCTTTCTTATAAGCACTAAACACCTACTAAGCAAAGTGCTCGAGGGCAGCAGAATAGTGCTTTCCCTAGTCACATGCTTGCAAAATGTTTAGTATGTGGCAGGGGATGAATGAGGAAAGTGATTATTTTCCCCCACCCTGGGGCATCAGTACTTCTAGAAGGCTGGCCCCATGCAGTATCACGGTGGGTGGAGGGATGGATGCACAGGTAGCACTAGCCTGCCATTTATGGGAAGCTTCTCTGCCCAGTAAGGGCTGCCTGAGATGCCAGTTGAAGCATCCGACTTGGTTCAGGATTGCAGCATTTTCAGAATAAGGGAGGGTAACCCCACCTCTTGTCATCTGACTGAGAATCTGCCCCCTACCACATGGCCTCTTCATGGGCTCTGTCCTCCATATGCTCTCTGGGTGCCTTGGGGGCTCGTGCTGCAATTAGCCATCGCTGACTGAGAGCTGCCGTTACGAGGGAACTTAACGGAGGAGGCATAGTGAGAGGACTCTAATCTGTGGTCCTCTGTCGAGCTCTGCTGGGATTCCGTCCCTATACCCTCTGTTTGTCTCCCTGTTCAGGCAGTTGGACTGAGTAATTGCCCTCTGACGTCCTGGACAGCAGCCTCTCTGCTCCTCCACTGCCAAGCTCCGGGGCCCTAATGAGGTGCTTGGGAGCATTCCCAGCGCAGGAATCTGAGGCTGAGCTGCCATGGAGGCTAAAGCCAGGAGCGAAGGCTTCTTGCTGAGAAGCCTGAAAATGGAGGGTGCTGACCCAGCCCTTGGATCCATTCTAATAACAGCTGTTCAAAGCAGCTGCTGCTACCAGGGGTCAAAGCAGGGCCAAAGGAGGCCTGGAGATTACTGGGAGGGGACCAGCAGCAGGGGTTAGCCTCTCCCCACACTCACCGACTGGGGAAGACGGAATGCCCAGCCAGCCTGTCCCGCTTTACTCTGCCATCTCCCAGCTGGGTGGCTCTACTGTGATGGTGGGAAGCAGAGTGACCCGGCCCCAGCCAGGCTCCGCTCCCTGGCACAACTGTCGGGATGGCTCTGCTGAAAGCCATGCTGCCCTGACTGTGTGTGTGCGTGCCATCAGTACCCAAGCTGCCACCAGTAGCTGTCAGCTTAGCTGACATGGAGCTCAGAGAAACTGTTGCTTGCACCCACGAGAGGCGCAATCTACGCCCTGCCAGCTGTGATCAAGGACAGGTTTAATCTTGGTGTGAGTAGGGCCGAAGTGCCAAATAACTCCTCGGCGTGCTCACGAGAGGTGGGAAGGAGACGGGGCCGGCCACGGGGGTTTCTGAAAGCAGCTCAGGGAGGTGGGGTCTGCAAGCAGCTCTTGCCATGTAAATAAGGGAAGGCAAGTGCTGGGGTTGGCTCTGGGGACCTAAGTTGCTCGCTTTCCTAACCAGATGCCATTAGCAGCAGTGGTGGTTGGTCTGGGAGAGTGGGCAGCTCTCTTTGGGGCCTGTTTGCTGCTTGAAAGCCCCCTTGGCACTGCCTGCCACAGCATCAGGGAATCTCTTCACAATGGCCTATAACATGGCTACGCCCACAGCGACACTAGTAGGGTCAAGGGGCCTGTGTGTCCACACAAGGCCCCGCCTGGGGTCTGACCTGTGCTGGAGCCAGGCTCTCCTGAGCCCACTGAAACTTGTAAGCACCCAGCTCACTTGGTCTCCCTTTCGTTTCCAGACCCGCAGAAGTGGTTAGGAGCCCAGACACTGACATACGCTCTGGGCAGCTGCCTGTTGCTGCTTGGGGCGGGAGCTCTCTGGTGCATTTTGTTCTTTGTGCAGCACCCAGCACAGTGTGGTTCTGTTCTGTGACCAGGGCTTGTGTGTGCCAACACCCAACTTGAACACAGGGAGAAAGGCAGCTACCCCCGGCACTCTCCCTGTCTGCACTCTGGTTAGAGGCCCCTGGAAAGGGACAGGCTCCTTTGCTGAGCACATTGCTGGAGTGGCCCAGGGCCTCAGTAATGCTGTGATTCTCTCCTGCCTGTGAAGCAAACAGGGCAAGTCTAGGTACTGAAGATGGGGCTGTGTGTGTTCTCTGCGCCCTCCTCTGAGGAGGAGACGGGTGGCTGAAGTCAAGCCAGATTGGGGCTAGAGTGGGAGAGGGATCTTTACAGCCTCTGGCAGGCCTGGAAGATTTGAGGCCTGTCGGCCAGGGGATGCTGCAGGCCCTGGGGGAGGTGTTGCCATCATGTAGGGCTGTAAACATCAGCGTGCACGTGCCTGAAAAGGTATCTAGCCCTCTACGTGTGCTTCCAGCTTATGGGAATGGCTGGAGTCCCACCTGCTCTGTGTCTGAGGAACAAGGATGGGGGCGGGGGTGGAGATTTGAGAGATTTAGGGCTGGAGCAGAAGTTGGTGGCCCTTGCACTAACCTTTTTTATGAGGGCCTGGATCACAAGCAGAAGTGAGCTGGAATCAAATAAACCACGTCAAAGAGCCTTTGGGGCCCTAGCCTGCCACTCCCCCTATGGAAGGCCAGGATGCTGGTATGGCTCTCTGCATATTGACAGAGCTGAGGGGGAGCCCAGGACTGGAATAGCAGGGGGGCTGGGGCTGGTATTGAGTGGGTATCGGCTGAGCTGAAATGTGGGAGGGATTCTAGGACTGGCTTGGCAGGGGAGTTGGGTCAAGTTCATTAACTGGCTGCATGCCCCAGATTCATCATGTCGCTTCAGAGTCTCCGCTCTGGCCCTTGCTGCCATGATGGTGGTACCATGTTGATCCCCTGAAGCCCATTTCACTCCCACCCCCCCTACACACAACTCTAACTGCACTGGCCATCTGTGAAGGAGGTGTGAGTGGGTGTGTGTGGGGGTGTGTGTGAGTGTGAGACAGACAGACACAGCTAATATGAGCTACTCTGCCTTTCTGTCTAAGGATGACCCCCTGGGGCTGTAACCTAAGCTGGCAGAACAAAAATGCAGTCAAGTAGCACTTTAAAGACTAAAAAAAATTATTTTGTTAGTCTTTAAAGTGCTACTTGACTGCTTTTTTTGTTTTGATAGTATATAGAGCAGCACGGCTTTCTCTCTGTTACTAAGCTGGCAGGTAACACCTCTGACCTGAACAAAGAGCAGGGAGGAACCGAGCTGGGGTTTGAATGGAGGTGCCAGTTAGAAGCTGGGGGGAGAGGGAAAAAATGGCTACCAGCCTGGGCAGAAGGGGAAGTTAGACCCCAAATGGGGCACCCCTGGGGCACCTCTCCATAGGATGGGTTGGAATGACTGTCTCCGTTGGCTGTACTGATACCTCTGTGCTGAGCTGGGCCTCTGTCAACTAATGAACATCCCGTTCTACCTGCTGAGTGAGAGTTACTCCTGCCTGTGGACGGGGTGCAGTGCATGGGGACCCTGGAACCCCATTACACCATCTTCTGGCCCCCTGTATGGCTGAGCTGCCCAGAAAGCTGCAAGGTGCTGGGGAGGAGGAGATTTGTTACCTCTTTCTTTAGCTCTTGGAACAAGCCCCGTGGGCCTGGCCAGCCTCCCTTGGGGGAGGTCTGGTCACCAGCCCTGAGTCCATCAGAGCTCTTTAGAGCTAGCTGTGTTCCTCATAACTGTTCCTTCCTAACTTCCTCTGCAACCCTGCCCAAGTGCTGTGCGTACAGTGCCTGATGCTAGCATGTGGGGGTTCTGCTCTGTGCGTGGGCCTCCTACGCGCTGCAGCTGGGCTCTAGGGAGCTCCCAATCCATGCATCAGCTAAGATAGCTGGCGTGTACTACCAGAGGGGGTGAAGGTGTGAGAACAGTGCCCACCCTGGACAGCAGCCCAGAGGCCTGGAAAGCTCCTTTCCCGTGAAGACCTGGGAGGCATAATTCTGCTGAGGACGCTTAAAGAAGCTGACTACTGGCCAAACTGACACCAGCCAGGAATCTGTCCAGACCAAGTGTAGGTGGGAGAGAGGCCTGACCTCCAGGGCTTGTTAAACCCTCCAACTGGGCAGAGGGTCTATAACTCTAGCTCCTCTCCCCACAAGGGTCGTCTCTGAAATTGCCAAGAGTCTGCAGTGCCACCTGCTGGACTAAAACATGACCTTTTATAAGGACTCTTTTACGTACTTTGATGTTTTATCTAACTCTTAACTTCCCTGTAAGCTGTGTGCTTACGCAGGCACTCAGGAGAAATTCAGCTGCCACCCAGCTGATTAGCAGACCATGGACAATTAGGCTTTTATTTCTATTGGTGGTGCACATTTGCACATGCCTTGGTGCACATAAATTTTTTTCTGAACATGGAAGAAAATCCACACATGGATAGAAAAGATAAATGGGAACACTGGGCAGAAGCAGCTCTTGCTAATGCCATGACCTTTCCAGACAAGAAGTGAGGGATGCATGATAGCAACTGCCAGGTGGAATCATAAATCCATGCATAGCTTGTGTCCTGGCTGGGGTCTAGCAGCTCTTTGTGAAAAGGGCTGTGGGGTTGATGCGTCCAAGGTGGCATTCCCAGGGGCATGCACACAGCACAGTGCTGTGGGCTTGGCATACTAGAGGAGTGCCCTGTGCATCTAGGTCCTTTCACTGAGGCTTGGTCCAGGTGAAGTGCTGGAGCAGCTTTCTGCTGGGGCTGGTAGCTAGGGATTGTAACGGTCCCAGCTCTGGTCTCTGCTGCAATAATGGGTGTGATGCAGCTGATTTGGGGAGCGGGAGACTCTTAAGGGGTTAAAAGCTGCTCATGGGGGCAGACTCTCTTGGAGCTGTATGATTGGCAAGCAGAGCCTCCCGTCCGGATCCCGAACTCCATCTTTTGTCTTGTAGATAAAGTACCATGAAGAGTTTGAGAAGAGCCGAATGGGCCCAAGTGGTGGTGAAGGCGGTGAAATGGAACGCAGGAACTCCCAGGATAGCGCCAACTACAGGAGACCAGTGGAACAGCACCATCAGCCTCAGGTTCAGCCCAGCAGCCCTGGTAAGGAGCTTTGAAAGTGTTCCCTGGGGGAGCCTAGTTAAACAGGTCACAGCCTATCTCCTGCACAACCTACTTCTTCACCCTTCATCTTCTGACATCGGTGCCCCAAAGAGGCTGGGCTTCCATTCTCTGGCTGCAGTAGGACTATTGAAGTCCATGCCTGGCATTGCAGACCTTCCCAAAATGCCTGAGTTCAGACCCCCACCCCTCCCTTCCCTGGCCTGGAGTTAGGCCCATTACACAGATGGGTAGGGACCCTGGGATTCAGGGCTCCAAGTCAGCTTGCCACAACTAATGGGGGCTGTTTCTTTTCCCAGGATACCAGCAGCAGCCTCCATCTCAGCCTTATGGCTTCAAGGAGCCTACAGCACCAGTCTCTATACAGCGTAATGCCCCTTCTGGAGGAGGAGTGAGTACAGCCCCAGTGGCACTTAGCTTACCAAGTGCTGACACTGGTTGGTGGGATCTCAGTAGTGGTCCCTGACACGGGTCAGCGTTTTGCTCCAGTGGTGCAGGCTGCCCTCTTGTGTGGGGTAGAGGGTCAGGCAGGTGCCCATCTCTGGTGCTGTCCTGTGGCAACCATTAGCAGGGCTCATGTCCTGCACTCCTGATCTTCCCTTCCTGTGCCTTGTAGCTGCCCTCAGACTAAGGTGCGTGATGGTGGAAGAGCTAGAACTCTACTCCTGAGCTCCTCAGCCCCGTGTCTGGCCTGCATTGCTGTGCTGCGAGTTAATAGGCAGCAGGTTTAGAAACAAAAAAAAACCCCAAAGGAAGTATTTCTTCAGACTGTGCTCGGTCAACCTGTGGAACTCCTCGCCAGAGGATGTTGTGAAGACTCAGGCTTTATCAGGGTTCCAACAGAACTAGATACGTTTGTGGAGGACAGGCTCAACAACGGCTGATCGCCAGAATGTACAGAAACGCTGTCCTTAGCCTCTGTCAGAAGCAAATGGTTGACGAGGGAGGGATTGCTTGATTCCCTGTTCTGTTTACTCCCTCTGGGGCATCTGACATTGTGTGCAGTTGGAAGGCAGGACACTGGGCTAGATGGACCTTTGGTCTAACCCAGTATGTCCACTGTTAAGAGCTGAGTCTGGCACTGCAGCACACCGACCTCTGGAGAGCCAGAGATCGCTCCTTCATGGCTTAGTGCCGCTCCAGTAACCCCTGGGGGCAAGGTCTCCCACTAGAAGGCTTAATTAGTCTAGTATGGGCCCTGCCAGCTAGAGGGAGAACAGAGGCTGCTGTCATGAACAGGGTGTTTGCAGGGGAGCCCCTCTGTATTGCTGACTCTCCTCTCCCCCTCCGCAGAAGCGGTTCCGTGCAGTCTATGACTACAATGCTGCTGACGAAGACGAGGTCTCCTTCCAGGATGGAGACACCATCGTCAACGTGCAGCAGATTGACGATGGGTGGATGTATGGCACGGTCGAGCGTACCGGGGACACCGGCATGCTTCCTGCCAACTACGTGGAGGCCATCTAAGTAATGGGGGGAGGGGGGCATGGGTTGATACCGAAAGCACCTGGCCCACACAAGGTCCCGTCATGTCTCTCTCACCCAGCATCCCTTTTCTGCCATGTCCTGCCATTGCTCCATCAGAGCTGCACTTCTTGCCCAGCTGTACTCTGTCGGTACTTGGCAGCAGGCTCTGGTTTCTCTTGCCAATTTAGCTTTGTTTCATAGCTACTCAAGCTCCATTGGGACTGTCTGTGGGAGACCTCTCCTGGGTCCACTCCAGTTGGCCCCAGCCTTGCAGCTTTCCTCCTCTCTAATCTCTTCCTCCTTCTTTCTGAAGGGTTGGGGGCCTAGCTACCATGCCCTCTACCCCTAGGGACTATGGGGGAAACAACTGGAATTGCTGGGCTCCTGAGCTAAGACAGGGTCCCAGCTGACCCATCTGATGGGACCAAACCTACCCCCTCTGCTGGGGACCAAGCCAAGCAGCTGGAGGGGGCAGCAAGAAGGGGCCAATAACTAGGGTTGTCCTCTCAACAGAAAGTATGGGAAGGGTGTTTGAAATGCTGTCACTAGGGACAGTGGGCCACAAGTCCCCTCTAGCTGGGATCACAAAAGCCTGCAGGGATCTTACACTTGGCCATCTCCACTCACCTCTCCCACCTCATTACCTCTGTTAAAACTTCCGTTCTGTCTCTCTCTCCCTTCCACTTCACATCTTTCACTCTTCAAACCTTCATGTAAAGCCAAAACTTACACAAAACCCCTGAGTTCTTCAGAATTTGAGCTCAAACAATTGTCTATTTCACTCTGTTCTTCTCAGGTTTTCACTGACTTTTGTGGCTGGGCCACTGGCCACAGAGGGGGTGGTATCTCCACAGTCTGCCAGCAGACTGAGGCATAAGTGGCAAGCAGTGGGGGTGGGAGGGCTCTGGTCCTTTGAACAGGATGGAGCTCTCCAAAGCAGCATCTAGTGGTTCTGGCCACACCATTTTGAGCTTCCTTGGGTGGGGCCACCATATTCCAGGACCATTTCTTCGCTCTGGGACATGACTGCTGTTGCAATCAGGAGGGAGGAGCAGCTCAGGGCCTGCTTATGCTTAAGGCTGGATGAGCTGCTTGTGGCTGAGAGCTATGGAGGGGGCAGAGGGTGACTCACGGCCTCCCCCATGGTCAGCCAGAGGGTATGAATGAAAGTGATATCCAGAACACGCTCTAGAACCAAGTACTATTCTAGTAGAGGGGAAGGGAAGGCCCCATGTGCCTTTTTCAGCTTCTACAGAGATCTTTACTGCTGCCAAATGATCCCTTGCATAGAAGGATGGTGCCTCATCTCACACAGCAGCTCGCACCTCAGGGACCCTGCTTGTTCTCCCATCCCTGCTGCTGGATGGGTGTGCTCTGGGCATGGCCATGCAGTGCAGGATCCAGTCTCCTGTCCCCATGGCTTTTTGGAGCCACTGACTGCTCAGTCTGGGTCTGTTTTTTCTCTTATGGCCGTGAACCCTGGGGGAAACTCTGCTACGTGAGTGGCTGGTGGAGCTGTTGGGAAAGAAGCGTGAGGCGGCGTGGCTTTCTTCTGGGCCAGGGGCTGGTCCAGTGAGTCTGCTTTGCAGTGGTGCCTGCCTGGCTCAGCAGGTGCCACTACTGGAACTGTGGTTGTGAAGGGCAGGGTGGAGGGGAGACACAACACAAGCAAACCTCCCCAATCAGCAGTGTCTTGGAAGGAGGGGAAAGCCAGACAGTTCCATCCTGGCCTTTCCCAGGGACCAGCCAGGCACGTTCAAGTTCCAATTCCATTGCACTTGGAATGGTATGTTTCGAGTCAGTGGCCAAGGGACCAGGAAGGGCAATGAACTGACACATTCAGCCCCTATTTTCCCTGCACTGTCTCACTGGATCCAGGCTGTTGCTGGCTTGGATCACATCATGGACCAAAACTTTAAAGCACATGCCCTCCTACCCAGGATTTTGTGCACAGGGGCCACTCTAACTGGAAATCGATGCAGGGAAGAGGGTGCTGTGTTGGCCCTGGGTAAGGAAACTGAGCATTGAGAATTAGCTGTGAATCCTCCCCCTCCTTGTTCCAGTGGGGTGTGGGATCAGCTCTGCTGCCCTCTGCCTCCAGCATGCTGAGATCCACTCCCTGGTGCTTTTCTCCCTCTCAACTGGAATTCATGTAGCCTGACTGCCCTCCTTACCCCAGGGGAGTGTGACTGCATTCCAGGTGCATCCTGTGAGATCTCTCATGGAGCACAAGAGACCTCTGCTTGCTGGAGGTGCACTCCTCTGGGATCATCCCCTGTACCTTCCGCTGCTGCTCCATGTGGTCTTACCTTCATGCTGACCTTTCAGGAGAAGGGAGAAGCCGGCTGCTAGGTTATTAAAATGGAGAAGGCACTGCTGGAAGATGGAAGAGGACCTTGCATGTGCCTTTTCCTCTTTCTCCCACACTCATTGTTTCACTTCCAGAAGCACAATGGAGATGCAGAACTGCTGCCTAAGACACTGTATTGACGGTGAAATGGTGGTTAAGGGTAAGGGACTAAGGGGTGGGTGACAGCAGCGAGCCTTGGAACCTCTCAGTCCCTCCCCTTTCTCTGGTAGCTGCTTTAGTGCAGAAGCGTGCATGGGTTAGAGGATCTCTGCTCTCCAGTCCCCAAAATCAATGTACTCTACTAAAAGGGTTGGGGGATCCATCCCTCTAGGAGAGCCAGCTAGCAGCTGGGCTGGGGGATAAGGGTGAGCCTTTTGCTTTTAACCAGCTTTCCTATTCAGCTAAGGGATTGTGGGAGACTTGCGATAGGCCTGGGGGAAAGTGGATGTGATCAGCCTTGTGCACAGCATAGAGGTGGCAGTGATGAGCTGGGTGGGACTTGAAATCCTTGGTGGTGTTGAAAGGTGTGCACACAAGACCTGGCAGAGGAGCTGGGGGGAATGGAGAGAGACATTCCTGCTCACTAATACTTTGTTCTTTAGAGCCTGGGAAAGGGGAGGGAAATAACAATGTGAATAAGCCTTTTTTATGGACCAAATCAAAACACAGGAAACTTTAAGTTTGGGCCTAAAACTTTTTTAATGCTACCTTGAGACTGTTGATCTTATCTTCCTCTTCCCCTGCTTGCCCTCCCCTCTTTATTTTTTTTTCTCTTGCCATGGAAAACAGACATTTTACTGCTTGATTTCTGCCTTCTCTCTGACTTATGCACTTTTTTGCCTTTTTTTTCATAGCTGAAAAGCACCTAAACCTGTATTTAAAATAAGTAAAATCTTTAAAAAGATAAAAGCTAAATTGCATCATTGTAACCATTTCATTAATGTGTTTTTGTTTTTAAACACATCTTGTACATCTTAGCTTTCCAAGTTGCATTTCAGTTCTGGGCTTAGATCGTTTTTTATTGGTGGGGTTTATTTTGTCTGTGTATTTCTTCCGATGGGCCTGAGTGCCCCCCAGAAAATGAAATTTATTTGGCCTTTTTAACTGAACCCTTGAATGGAAAAAAAACCAACAAATGCTTTCTGGTTTATTCAAATTTAAAATAAAACTATAATTTTTACCTGCTGACTGCTTTGGTCTTAATTGTGTTTTTAATTTTTCCTCTGGCTTTAAACAGATTAACAGCTTTTTGGGAAGAGAGATGGCAAGTAAGAAAGAGGAAACTAGACTGAAATGAAAACACACATCCCTTTGATACAAAGTCTGCAGTGACTGTACTCCACAGTGGCTGTGGGGCTCCCAGTGAAGTCTATGGGAACTCAACATAGATACTTCTAGTTTATTTGTAACCGCTCCTTGCATGGCTTAGAGCCACCTCTGCCCCTGCTATGGGGGAGTAGGTGGAGAAACTAAGGGGGCATGTGGTGGGTTAATGCTGCAGAACCCCTAGGTAATAGCCAGATCTCTGCTGCTCCCCACTTCCCTCCCAGCACCTGGGGTCCTGGCTGCCAACCCTGGGACTCTGCTTCTGGCCCCACAGCTGGCCCCAGGTGTGGGGTAGCAGAGAGGAGTAAGGGGCTTGTTTTCAGTGCCCCCACTATTAACGGTGTTCCTGCACCACTGTATGGAGAATAGTGACAGAACACTTGCCTGGGTTTGATTCCCAGTTTTGCTGTGGACTTGCTGGGTGACCATAATCAAGTCACTTAGGCCATGAGCATTAAAGGTCATTAGATTCTTGGCTTCCATAGACACTTGGTTACAAACCCAAACACCTCTGGAGGATGAGAGCCCCAGGACAAAACTTTCAGCTGCTGGGCCTGGATTTTCAAAGCTTCACCACCCTAGGTGTCTGGTAGCACCCCTTGCACTCTGCGATGTCCTCCAGTCCCAGGTTCTAGCAGTCAGAGGTTTAGGAAACAGCCAGACCATACAGCTTATTCTCTGCCTATCTTGGCTAAAAGCAACTGACAGCCCTAACTCCATGAGCTCATCCAACTCTATCTCATGATGTGTCTGGGCAATACCTAGCACACCGGTGCCTTGTTTTCAGTTGCTGCCTGTCGGTGCTATTTTGATAATTATATATCTGGCTCTTCCACTGGGCTCAGTGCATGTGCGTGTGAGCAAAGAACCTGTGTACTGTTTCATAAGCACAAGGCCACAGCCCCCAGTTAAATAGCCCGTTCCCACCATTTGTTGGGGGAGGAATAGCTTGGTGGTTAGTACATTGGCCTTGTAAACCCAGAGTTGTGATTTCAATTCTTGAGGGGACTTTTCAAGGGGTTGGGGCAGGTTAGATTTAAATAGGTGTCAGGGATGGTGATAGGTCCTGCTGTGAGTGGAGGGGACTGGACTTGATGATCTCTTCAGGTACCTTCCAATTCTATGATATAGCTATATCCATGTTTCACCTACTAGTAATGAGAAGAGCCCTGGATGGATGATTCTATAGATGTCTGGCTGTGGGTAGACAAACCATGCACTTGTCCTGCTGCACTGGGGCTTTCCTCATCATCTCAGTCCCTCCACAGCCTGCCATGAAACACACACAGCAAGCGCAGGTGCAGATGGCCTAACTGGGCAGCTCAGGCCTGCATTAGGATGCTCAGGCATGCTGGAGTCATGACTGGTGTTTATAAGTGGGCCCACAACATCACCTTTAGTCCAAAAAGTCTGAGCCCAGACAAAATCAGTTACAAAATTAACAGTCCCTTTTCCTCTCTGCCCATGGCCCATAGCTCCAACCAGCAGCAGCAACACATTCATTTGTCTCAGCCTTGCCTGACTCGGGCAGCCTGGCTCTTGGTCTGTTCAAAACAGCAGGTGGCAAAGCAACTCTGTCCAGAGGTAAATGACTACTGCTAGTTATGCTGCCAGCTGAGCCCCTTTGTGTACAGTCAAATCCTTAGGAAGCTGGTGTGTTGCACTAGGAGGCTCCTCCCCAGTTTGAACAATTGCTTTCTATCCCCATATTTCTGCTCCCCAGGCCTTTTTTAAAAAACTCTGCTCTCCTCCTTGATGAAAAGCTATCGCACAAGCTGTTCGTGCATCTTCACTCTGTCCTGGACCTGGCTCTCTATCCTCCAGCTGGAAGAGGAGGGAAAAACTGTGGGGGCGGGGGGGAGAAGGAGGTCTGGGCTAGTCCTCATCTCTGTCAGTACAGCCAGCTTGCTTGCCTGCCTCACTGCAGCAGCCTCTGCAGCTCTCCCGCCCCTGCAGCCCAGACAGCAGCCTGCGTCTCAGCTTCCACCATGCTGGATATTTTCATTTTAATGTTTTTTGCCATCATTGGCCTGGTAATCCTCTCCTACATCATCTACCTGCTCTAACAGCCCCACCCGCAGTGCAGCAGAAAGATGAAGCACAGGAAGCCAGCCATCCTGCCAATCAAAGCATCTGCCAGGTGAGGCTTTGCTCCTGACTGTCACAAACCATTTTAATTGCTGGGGAATGAAGCAATGGTTAGTTTTGTTTCTTGTTTTTAAGCCACTGCTTTCTGACCCAGGTGTGCTGGTGTGTGGCAGCTGTATCCTGCTCAGAAAATTATGTGGGTAAAGAAACATGTCTTTTAAAAAAAAAACACAGGCTGCTTAAAATAGTTAAATATATAAAAAAAAATCTATTTTTCCCAGCTCCATCTACTAGTTGTTCCCAATCAAAGGCTTTCCCCTGCCTTTAATAACCATGCTATGTGCAATACTGATTTCTGTTTTCACCAAGAAAGAAGTAAAATAAAATAAGTGTCTTGTTGCATGCGCTGAAGGGTAGCAGATGGGTGCCTTTCAATAGCCAGCGTTCTTGCTTAGCATTTTTAGCAACAAATCACATGTTCCTCTGCTCTGCTTAGTTGATAACATTCTGATGCCTTTGTCACCTGTGCAGTTTTCCTTTCCTTAAGCATGTTTGGGGTTTTCTGCAGCTCTCAGGCCTGGGTCAGACAAGTGCCACCTTATCCTCAGCGGCAGCCATGCCAGAGCCTTCTGGAGAAAGTTAACCCTTTGCAAGCAACCCACTTCCCAAGCTGATGGCAAGAGGAAAATCCCAGGAACAGCAGCCATTGGACAGTGCAGATGTCAAGACCTAACTGTCCTTTTTTTTGCTGAAGAGCAAATACAAAGCAGCATGGTGTCAAGAATGCACAGAGAGAGAGAGAAGGAGCTACACTGAAACCTCACTATAGAGAAGTGTGTTGTTTTGTTTGCCATGCTGGTATTAAGGAAATGTAACTGTTTACTGTTCTGCAGCCACATAGCTACCCTGTCCTTGGAAAAAATACTTGCTGTTTTTTAGTTTTAGAAAGTGTGTGTGTGTGTGTGTGTGTATATATACACAAACACACACACACACATATTTTAATTTAAAATATTAGAAAAAAATTCAAAATGCTAAGAAAACACACAAAATGAGCAAAATCTGATTGTCATCATAGTATCTTAGGCAGATTCGTCACCTTTCATTCTAACTGGACACCCATGGCAGTGTTAACATGCAGCTTACTTCTTGGCTGGAGGGTGGCAACCAAGAAGCACACTTCAGAAATGAGAGCAGGAATTTTGGGCATGAACTGTGAAAGAAAACCCTTATGCATAAGGAAGATAGGAGGGGAACATTTTGGCTCAATTAATCAAGACAGATGATGCTATGTTTGAAAAATACTTTAAAACATCTTTTTGCCACTAATTTAGCTGAGAATATGAGTGCTCAGCACAGATGTAGCAACCACCTGAACTCAGATTAGCCTCAGAAACCAGACAGACACTCATACTCCAATCCTATCAAAACAAAAAAGCAGTCCAGTACCACTTTGAAGACTAACAAAATAATCTATTAGGTGACAAGTTTTTGTGGGACAGACCCACTTATTCAGATCATAGCCATACACAGACTCAATATTTAAGGCACAGAGAACCAAAAATAATAAAGGTTGACCAATCAGAAAAATATTATCAGGGTGAGCAAATCAGAGAGCAGAAGCGGGGGGGGGGTCAAGAATTAGATAAAGCCAAGTGTGCATAAGAGCCCCTATAATGACTATTATCTAGGTTATTATAGGGGCTCTTATGTACACTTGGCTTAATCTAATTCTTGACACACACCCCCTTCTGCCTCCCTGCTCTCTGATTTGCTCACCTTGATAATATTTTTCTGATTTGTCAACCTTGATTACTATTTTTGGTTCTCTATGCCTTAAATATTGAGTCTGTTCTGGTATGGCTATGATCTGAAGAAGTGGGTCTGTCCCATGAAAGCTCATCACCAAATATATTAGTGTGTTAGTCTTTAAAGTGCTCCTGGATTGCTTTTTTGTTTTGGTAGTATATAGACTAGCACAGCTATCTCTCTGTTACTATACTCCAATCCTGTGCAGGAAGAACCCTGACTGTAAAGCGTGTGATATTATGGTATGGGCTCATCTGTTTTGAGGGTGGGCACCCCTGAAGCTCAAAAAACCAAACAATAAAAAACACTGTGAGGTATCAGAGGAGTAGCTGTGTTAGTCTGTATCTGCAAAAATGACAAGATGTCCTGTGGCACCTTATAGACTAAAATATTTTTGGGAGAATAAGGTTTCATGGGCAAAGACCCACTTCATCAGATGAATGTCCTTGTATCCACTGGGAGGTGTGGGTGGCTCAACATATCCCCACAAAATGAGTTAAGTGTCTAAACCTCTTACTGCACACAGCCAAGAGTCAGATCAGTGGGAGGTCAGAGTTTAATTTACCACTGTTTGGAGAGGTTTGAGCAAAGGGCTATGGGGCCTTTTGGGAAACTTCCCTGTAAACCAATGTGATCCTGCATAAAACTGTGGTCAGAATCTGTGTCGTGCTGCCTTCAAGTCTGCAGAACCAGAAGGGGGTCTGCAGTGGGTAATGGGTGGGAAAGAGAAACAAACACCAAACACTAGCAACAAGATTTTAAAAAGTGGCCACTTTGGTGTCCATCTTGGACCATCAGGACCATCTATATTTGTGGCCGCCTTCCCAAAGGCTGGCCCACTCCCAGTCCTTGACTTACAGAAAAGTATGTTGATAGGCCCCTGCCCTTCTGTTGACACAGCAGCAGCAGTGAGCAGAGCAGGTACACCATAACCACCTGAGCACTGCAATCACATTTAACACTTCCTCACACTCCAGATTGCTAGTCTACACGCTAGATTATAATAAAATACTTTTTATTTCGGACAAATACGGGCAGTCCTTTGGAGTTGGAAATGAAATGAAAACTAACAATTTGAAAGTCATAATCATCCACTACTGTCTAACAAATGTCACATGCCATGTTTATTTCAGACTGTACAGTACTGTACAATGAAAACAACCCTCATAGGAGGCAAGATTTTTGTATGGCTGGTCTCCTCCTGCATTTAACTCTTGCTGGTAAGAAATAAACCCCTGGAAACAGAAGTTTTTTAATGGCAAAAATTGCGATGCATCTCTAACTCTAATGACATCAGTGTAATTAGCAGGAAATTTCCTCTGAATTGTAGTGTTTGTGCACATTTGGGATATAAGTGGGAGTGTTACTTGAGACCTGTTGATAAGACTTCCAAAAAAAAAAAGTTTACATAAAGACCAGCATGTTAAAAGCTCAGTAGTGCTGGAATTATGGTTATCACTACAAGCTGAGTACTTGACACAGTGCAATTTCCTGTTAGTACAAAATTTCCCTAGGGAGAAGTACAGTGTGTGTATCTTTGCCTACGGATCCAAATGAATGTTCTCCCCTCCAGGACATCTGCTTTAGCCCAAATTGCATTACACAGTTCAGCACTGCCAGTTGTCAGGGTTTAAAAAAGGGTGAGACTCAAAATGAGGACAATAACCCTTCTATCCCCACTCCCAAATAGTTGAAACAGAAACTTTAAATGCTGTGGGATGAAATTCTTGACTGTAAATAAAATTTTCAATAGCCTCAGTTTCATGTGTCTGTATAACTGATGTCAATAATCTAAAGCTATAAATAGCAACAGAGAGATAGAGAATGAGGGAGCAGCAAGGAATGTGTGGAATGGCCATTCATCTGGGTATAAAACCAGGAACACTAACTGTATCCTTCTATAAATGCTTTCTTTCTCCCAAAGGACTTTAGGACCCTAACCAACTATACATAACAATCACTTCAGCCTTACCCCAAAGGCAAACATTTCAGCAGTGGAATGTGGCAGCTGTTTAGCAAGTCACTGCCAAGACTACACAACAGCTGATTCCTAACCCATTTGAGACTGCCAGGGAGTTTCACATAGGAGGTGGACTGTAATTCCAGGAGATTGAAGCTTAGCCAGGGTATTTGGACTGATACCCCTATTCTTTCAAGAACTACATGCTCTCTAGTGATGTCTTTGCATATACAAAAATGAGTCAGGGTGATCCCCTGATGGAAAAGTAGTCAATGGTAATTTTTTGCCATTGACCTCAGTGAGGACAAGATTTCATCCACCATTTCTAGGAGCTTAGTGCCTCTTTAACATCACAGCAACAAAGGGTCCTGTGGCACCTTATAGACTAACAGAAAAGTTTTGAGCATGAGCTTTCGTGAGCACAGACTCACTTCATCAGATGCTGGTCTTGGAAATCTGCAGGGCCAGGTATAAATAAGCCACATTAAGGGTGGGGATAACAAGGATAACCTTGTTATTCCCACCCTTGCTCTGGCTTATTTATACCTGGCCCTGCAGATTTCCAAGACCAGCATCTGATGAAGTGAGTCTGTGCTCACGAAAGCTCATGCTCAAAACTTTTCTGTTAGTCTATAAGGTGCCACAGGACCCTTCATTGCTGTTACAGATCCAGACTAACACGGCTACCCCTCCAATCTTTAACATCACAGAGACATCAGTTCAGTACTGACTGAGAGGTACCAACTCCTGAATTATCACCCTTATGAATTCCTTTAGCACACTGGCTTTTCCTTGGACTCCCATTTGATTAATGACTTAATTAGTGTAAGGATCCTTAATTGTGCATTACACCCCTTCCCCTACTCTGTGTTTATCTTGTCTATTTAGATAGTAGGTTGTAGGGGCAAGACCACCTACTACTGTACTATGTGTTTGTACAGTGCCTAGCACAATAGAGCCCCATTTTTGGTAGGCTCAAAGGCACTGCCATAATAAATATGATTAGTAATAATGAATTTAGGAATCTAACATATCCTAACATAGTCTGGCTGCAAAGCTGTCTACGCTGTTTTTCAATTTAAAGATACTTGTTCCAGAAGTCCTGTTTCAGAACAAGGAGAGTGAACTCCATTTATATTTGCATCTTTTTCACGAGGTACAGCACAAAGCATCATAATGACTTTGAAGACCCTGCTCCTTATTCTGTATTTTAAAATGTCAATATTAATATACAGAATGTTTATTTTTAATTGAATGGTTTAATTTCTGATGTGTGTTTACAGCTAAGTTTCTAGGTGACTGTTAGAAAAAAAATTACCTTCCACACTCACCAACAGGTGCAGCCAAATTCTGATCTGAGATACATGTCCCCCCTCAAAAAAAAAAAAAGATATTTTTAAGTAGAAAGAACTAGAGCAGGGGTCAGCAACCCACAGCATGGGTGCCAGTAGTGACACACAAGCCAATTTTCATTGGCACATGAGGTGGGAGCTCAGCCCCCCATACCTCCTTCCCCATGCACCTGAGAGCTTGCTCCAAATCATGCTGCATGTGGATTAACAAAAGACCAGCTAATGCTACCAACCACCACCTAAACAGTAAAGCTCTGCATAATTTAGAAATATTTCAGGTAGAGGGGAAAGGCATTTTATTAATACAAAGAAATAACCATCATATAAATAGCCCAAAATAAATAAATACTTATCAGCATATACTAAATATTTTCAGTTTTTTAAAGCAATGGTCCATAAATACAAAACTTTTAAAAATAGAATACATTTTTGGGTACTTTAATAAAAAAACCCAGTGATCATAGAATAGCTACATGCATTAAACATCGTTCAGTTTGGCAGAGTTTCCCAAGATATATAATTTAAACTGTCTAGTTATTATATTTAATACAAAGGTACATTCTGAAGTTTCTTCTGCTTAATGGATGAAAGGCATGTTCTGTAAAAAAATCATTTCTACTTTCCTCAAAAAAAAAATAGGACTCATTCCCTAGAGCTTCCGTGCTGGAATTTAATACCCAATCCATGAAGGATATCTACTGCAAGTTCTGAAGCTAAGAACATTAGAGTGAATTATAGATATCCACATGTAAACTGAACTGGAGAAACCTGGTCATGCCTATCTCATTATATTGTTTTTTATTAATGGATTCCAAAGAGAAAAGAAAATTAAAAGAGCAAAATATTTTCTGTTCTGAACTAATATAACATTCTTTAATTTGTGGTTGTACATCAAATATGAAAACCATGTCATTTTTGTTTTGTGTCCAAACATACACTGTGGGAGAAGAATGCAGTGTGTGTTCCCCACCCAGAACAGCCAAACCATGAATGCCACAGATGGGCTCCTCTGCACAGCCTGACACACACTCTCAGGGAAGATTATTGCACAGAGTGTTTTTTACAATTGCCTCAATACATTGTCACAGGTTTAAATGCTGTAATGCTTCTTGTATTTCACTAGCATCTCTAGTTAGCCTCCTGCTGCTTCTGCAAAAGTTATACCTCCAGATTTAACTGGTTGTTATAGTTTCTATTTTTGACAATGTGTTCATTCAGTAGCTGTAAAAACTTTGAAAGTAGTTGCTGGAGAGTTAATTTAAAAGATAAGTGAACACTGTTTTATCTGTGTAAGAAAATAAACGGGGGAAAATGCCACCTGTCTCAGCCACTGTAGCATTCTCTAAATGCCTGACATTCTGAGTATTTAGGTAGAGGTGCTTCTCATGGTGAGATACAGAATTTCTTTATGGAAGTTAGATTGTGCATTCACAAGGTGGAACAAATTCAAAAAGCTGCTGTCTTCTTCATCACGATCTCCTAAGCACCAGAAGGGAAACATTAAAAATAGCTAATGAAAACAAATGGCTCATTTGTAAGGAGAAGATCTCAGAAACTAATTAGTATCTTAGCAGAGGCCAAGTATGACCCACATACCTCTTAATGCCAACTGTCAGAGGGCCAGGGATGGATAAAGTTTAATAGGGCTGCCCTGTGTCAGATACAGAAAATAATTCACCAAAGCATGGCATGCAAGCTCACTACCAAAAACCCATTGGTCATCATAAACTATTGAGAATGTATATACACTGACAATTTTGAGAAGTTATGTATCTATGCTGAAAATTATGTTCTTAAAACCTTGGAGTTAAAGGCAGATCACCAAAAGGTGACATCCCGCAGACTAGACAAGTTCTTTTAATGTTTTGTCCGATTATTGTGTATTGTGTGTCTTTGGATGTAAGTCTATTTGCATACTGAGCCACTGGCTAATCAAGATTACAAAACTGACAAGAGATCTGAAAATCTGCAAGAAAGAAGTATGCAGGAAAAAACAACCGGCGCAGGACATCCCATTTAAGAATGAAGACAGAGACATGTATTTGGTGAATCAAAGCAACACACGTGTCCTTTACTTCAGGCATACTCTGGCAATGTGTCTTGTTTCATGAAAAAGGGATCATCGTCTGCCACGCTAAAAAGCACTGATGAGCAATACTTTCCTAGCCATGAGAATATTTTGTTTTGTTAAACAAGTCTATATTCTAGAATGTGTTATCATTTTATTATATATACAGCCATTTGTGTCTAATACTTCTGCTTGCTATCATTTGAATGTCTTTTCTTTTTCAAATAAACTTCTATTTGTTCTCATTATGAACATAACTAGGTGCTGTGCATCAAATGGAGGTGATCTAAGTAGGTCATCTAAGGTGAAACTGATCAGCTGGAATGTGCTGCTTCTTTGGGAGCAGTGAATGTCTGAATACTTTAGTGTCCAGTTGAATAGGGGTTAGACACTCCAAGGAGATGTTTAAAAGGCTCAGGAGTTTGGGCATGCCTGCCTATTGCTAAGTTACCTCAGAGGAGCAGCAGAGCTTGCTTAGGCTGAGAGATGAATACTTAGTTGTTCTGCCCATGGCTGGTGGAGTCGGGCAGCTGACTCAGAGTAGGCACAGACAAGATGTCCTCACACTAAGAGTTAATGGTGGCAAGGTGCATCACAGCCCTGGGTACCACTGGGAAGCATTACAGCAAGTTAGCTACTTCCAGTTAGATTTATTAGACATCAAATACAGCATCTGATGGTAGGCCAGCTATGAAATAACACTGCAGACTCATAACCCGCTTGTACATGGAAGAACAAGAATAATCTTGTTTTAAAATAGAAATCTGTCCTAACTGAGCCACCTGTGCTTCTTTACTGCTTACATTTACAAAACAGTTTTGAGTTTATATCAGGGTTGACAAAGTTTGAACCATGGAGGAAATGCAGCCCAAGAATTTAATAATATGGCCTGTAGCCACTCTGACCTCGAATGGAATGACTCCAGGTCCCAAAATGCACTGCACACTGAGACTACTAAAGTCTGAACCCTTGTTGCCCTGTCCTTTGTGTCATCTTTCCAGTGATTTTCAACCAGAGGGCTGGGGATCCTTTTGGGACCATAAGCCCGTTTCAGGGGGTCCCCCAAACAAGACCAGTGGTAGAATTCCTGGGTCTCAGGGCAGAAAGCTTAAGCCCTGAGTCTCTTAATGTAAGTATATAGATCTCACTCACACTTTCAGGGTATTAATATATTTTGAGCACTGTGGGTGAATGTATATTATCGCTGAACACTTTTATCTACAAAGTGTCTCTCCTAATACTGTACCATTGCTGTATCATGTGCTCTAGAATAACCTTAAAACACACACATAGAGTGCTTAACACAATCAGCTGAAAATAACCCAGTCTACATGACAAAACAATCAGTTTACAGGGCATTATGCTGTAATTATAAAAAAGAATATCCCATCTTTTTAAAGAATCCCATTCTAGGGTAGCTCTGGCTGACTAAAAAGGGGGCCTGGCTGAAGTTGTGAAGATCCAGGAGCTCCCATCCCCTGCTCTGCTGCAGTTTTGGCTAGTGGGCATGTCCCATTTAATAAGTTCACCTGTTATACAGGCATAGATACTCACCAGACATTACTGACTGTAGCATATCCATGATCATGTGAGCAAATGCATTCTCCACGCTCTGCAGGAAGTTATTCCTTTCACCTGGCGTGCTGAAAACTTTGCAGACTTTCTGCATCATTTTTACTGCCCAATCCATGCAGTACAGGTCCTTCTCACAGACCTAGAACATACAGGAAATATTATAATACATATCCATGATGGTGATGAGGTTAAAAAATGAAAACAACAAGTAGAAGTAGTACAATTAATGGTAGAAAACTAAGCCATTATCCCACATTACAGTTAGCTTCAGCCCTTTTATCAAACTTATTCCAGGACCCATGTGACAGGGTGCTGTTGTAGAGCTGTTTTAGCCGTGACTTGAAGGTGGGAGAACTTCATTCCAACCTTATGCTAGAATTACTTTTCCCTATGGATGAGATGTTACCTTCAAGCCTTAGGGCAAATAAGAATCTGGCCCACTGATTTCAATTTAGTTATTCTTTCTTTATGCTAGTGTAAGGAAAATCAGGCCCCAAGCCTGGGAAAGCAGATATGCAGATTTAGTGGCAAAATGCCAAAACAAAACAAAAATCTATTCAGTGCTACTCACCAAAGCCAGAAAGACCACTAGCCTGGCCAGCTCAACAGCCCGGCCATTCACAGCTTTACTAGCCATGAAGGTGAAGCAGATGTTGTTCCCACTCAGGATGAGGAGGCGAGCATTATTCTCCATGAGCCATTCACGGGGAACCACTTTTATAATAAAAATACAAAGGATTTTCATTACTTTTGATTCAACAGACTGAATATAATTTAGTTAAATGTAGGTTAGAAAATGTAGGTCACAATTAAATTAAAAGAACATTATCTGAACAAAATTATGGATGTATCTAATTTATGAATCACTGCATTTGACATCCATCTGACATGCTTGAGAGGAAAGCCAATTTAAACACACCTACAGCACACTTGGGAACTATGGAGTTATTATGGTGCCAGTAGAAATTGTTTGTGTCTGATGATAATAAAATGTATAACAATCTCTCCAAACTTCCATCAAATTTAAAATATAACACCATCAAATTATGCATTCCTTTTCAGAGACCAGCTTCTCTCCCAGAAAAAACCTCCATACTTAGTTATTTATATAGGTTAAAAAATTTAAAAAAAAACAAAAAACGAATCTGTCCTTATCTATATTTCTAATAATGGCTCAGACTACTAAAAATTAAATAACAATGGATACCAACTATTCACAAATTATTGGTTCCCAGAAAAGGCTTCCATTACCCAAAAGTTCTCAATAATAAGCCAAAGGCCCTGGGCCTGAGACAATGGCACGGGGCAGCCCAAGAAACTGCTGCCCACACAGAAGGTACTGGGCTGTAGTGCCAGCATCCTTGCCCAATGGGAAGCCTTGATCAGAGTCCCAGCAGCCAAGACTTTCCATTGAGAGAGAGTGCTCAGGGACTGTGGAGCTACCCAAGTACCCCTCTCAGCACCTTCCAGATCGCATCCTGCCCTGATCCTGATGGCAAGCCCAGCACATGTAAACCTGCCTGCAGCTGGAGCTTTTCACTGGGACCACTGGGGGTCAATGAGACAGCATGGTACCTTTCCCTGAACTAATGGCGGCGGATGATTCAGAACCAGCAAATTCATTACAAGTAGAACCTCTTTTCCAAAAAGTTGTCACTAAATGACATGCCACACAGTTAATGTCCAAATATCATTAACATTAGCTCTGGGGAAAAAGTGTTACTAAAAAACAAAAGTTATCTTTATCAGCATTATTAATAACCACCATGCATTAGGTTTGAAAAATCTAATGTATTTTTCCTGTTTATCCTTTTTTGTACTTGACAGCTTGAATAATGGAAATGCATTAGATAGTTTTCTTCTTTCCTACTCATCATTTTCTGTTTCTTAGCCCCAGAAATAAGACTGTTGAGGGTACAAACACTATAGAAAATATGATGATAAATCAGGTGGCACCTTATAAACTAACAGATTTATCAGCATCTAAGCTTTTGTGGACAAGACCCACTTTGTCAGATGCATGTCAGAAAATATGCATAAAGCCAAACAAAGATAGATTTTTCTGGACATTAGAAAATTATGAAAACTTATTTATTAATGGTAAATTTTGTAAAACTTTGTTTTGAACAAAACCTAAATTTTGGACCTAAATTGTGTGGCACAGTCCCTTGAACAGGATAATAGAACACTGATTTTTGAAGATTTAAAAGTGTTATTATTTAAAATCTTACTCCTTTGGGAAAAAGAGCTTTGGTTTATAACCAGGTCTCTTTCATCTCTGACTACTGCATAACCTCCAGTTTTACTGACCTTCCTGTATAGTTCACCTACTGCAAGGGATTAGGGGGCACTCAGATTCCCAACATACTTGTTTTTGACTCTCTGACACATCTCTTTAGGTGGGGAGGACATTATCATATAATCCTGTGCATTTATGATAAAGGGAAAAATATACCTGACAATTCATCCACAAGACTGATAACATCATCTGCTGTCCACTCTTTAGCTTCTGTGTCATACAGCAGTTTAATAGCATCAGCTAGACCCTTTAAACTGGTCTCATCAGTCGGTCCTTCTATCATTTTCTGCCAAACCACATGTCCTGGGTAACATTAATCACAATCACTAATAAATAACAATGCAGCTTGCTAAACAAGGAAGAACTATACTGGGACCTCACTGCATGAGTAGGAAAAAGAAAAGGTGATTTAGGCAAAAGCATAAGTCGATATTTATACAAAGATTTTTTATTCATTTTACTTGTGGCAGAAGGGACAGTGTAGACTGCAATGTGAATTAGAATCAGTGGGTGTTGTGAGGAAAGGCAGGATTCATATTTAAGTGAGAAGAAGAGAATGGGATCTCAGAGAGTGATACGCATGCTTCTGGTTCAATGCTGAGGCAACCATCACACCATAAGTGTAGGCAAATAGGAAAAACACAACCTCTGTAATTTCGTCACCTGAACTGTAATATAAACAATATTTGTAAAAAGGTCCATGATAAACAATTAAGAGGTCAATAGTGCTAAATGTTATACTTTATTATTTATAAAGGGCCTGGTTTCCAGAAGTGCTGGTTCTTCACTTGATTTCAGTAGGATTTTTGTATGCTTACAACTTGTGAAAAATCAGACCTGAAACATAAGCGCAAGGCTATAAGTGAAGCCAGAGTTTTTGTCTTCTAGACTATGTCTAGATTGCAGGCTTCTGTTAGGAACCTGGTGGTCTCCCAACAGAAGCCTGCCACTCCAGGAGCCTTCTGCCAACATCCTTGTCATTCTCGTTCCACAAGGAAGAAGGGATGTGTCGGCAGAGGGAACTGTCCCGACATTTGATTGTGGACAGCCAAATGTCGGGAAAGTCTCTCCTGACAGATCTGTTGGCAGGAGATATGCAAATGTGTTGTACAATTTGTATATCTTTTGCCAATAGAGATCTTCAATCTAGACATAGCCCAAGAAATTACAGTAATATAGCTACAGCTAGAACAAAACAAAAAGCATTGGGAAGTGGCTAAGATGTTCTGTGTGACACCACTGAGGTTAACTGGGTTGATTCCCCTCTCTCACTGGTGTAACAACAGTGATCAGCACCAATATAAACATTTTCAGGAGTGTGTTCAAGCAATTACCTGGAAATTTACATTCTGTCCAAATTAATATGAACTGTGTGTTCAACTCTTGAAAAAGAGTAAGTTTATTAGGAATTATAAGTCTGTATAGAGTAAATGCTCCCTTCTAAAGTGAAATGCAATAAACACAGGTGCTTTTTCACCTGAGGTGAAATCTTCCTGGCCTATGGGATGGCTTATAACAAAGCATACCACTGCATTTCCAACATGCCTGGAGCTAGAAAGCAGGCAAACTACACAACACACCCCGAAGGTCTACGCACACTGCTTAAAAGTTCCACAGCAACTACCTCCATAGGAACACAAAAGACCTGTTGGGGTAGAGGCAGGGGAGTATCAGAGGAGTAAGCAATGGGTTCACAGCTTATGTGTATGCTTTGGCACAAAAGCTCACAATGACGGGTAAAATATCGGAGGGGTAGCCGTGTTAGTCTGGATCTGTAACAGCAACGAAGGGTCCTGTGGCACCTTATAGACTAACAGAAAACTTTTCTGTTAGTCTATAAGGGGCCACAGGACCCTTCGTTGCAATGACGGGTAAAGAGGTTGTTGCTCCTACTACAACTCATGGGCTATGTTAATGTCCACAGACATGCCAGATAGCTCTACCACTTGATGGTGCAGGAATCCATCCCACACATTCCTTGTATGGGTCCCCTGAAAAGGGACAGACCAGAATTTCTTTATCAGAAAACAGGCTATTATATTAAAACTACACACCATTTAGAGAGGAGACAGGCCCAAAAATGATGTACAACAAGCGGGCTTGATTAACCATTGGCCATGGTTTTAAGATACGAGTCAGCCAAAATGCAGAATCACTTCGATGAATCCAGTGATTTAGCAGGACACTGCGACAGAATAATCTGATCCTTAATTCCAGCTTTCGGGCACTTCCTAGGACAAAAGAATTTGCACACTATGAATCTATAATCACTTCGGTGCTTTTGTATCAGAGAGGATAACCATGTTAATCTGTACCTGCAAAAACAATGAGAAATCCTGTGGCACCTTATAGAGTAACAGATTTTTTGGAGCATAAGCTTTTGTGGGCAAAGACAAAGTGGGTCTTTGCCCACAAAAGCTGATGATCGAAAAAAATCTATTATTCTATAAGGTGCCGCAGGACTCTTGTTGTTTTTGGTGATTTTAACATGTTTATAATGATTGGGAGAGAGAGGAAATAAGAACCTTAGGCCATGTGGGCACAAAGGGCTAGATTTTTAAAGTTACTTAGGCTCCTAACAGATGTAAGATACAAGATAAGTCTGTCTTTCCTGCCATGAGGGCAGGGGGCTGGAGTCGATGACCTCTCAAGGTCCCTTCCAGTACTAGCATTCTATGATTAAATTTTTAAAAGTTTCTAGGTATAAGACTCCCATTAAATGTCAAACTGGAGTAACTTAGATCACAATGTCCTGAAGTTTTGAGCTGTAACTGGCCCATGACTAGCTAAGATAGTAGATGCACTGCACTGCTTCAAACTACTAAATTCTGCCTACCTTCCCAATGTTATTTTTCTTCCACTTTTCATGCTCTGTTTCAGGCCCAGTCCCTTATTTTTGACTTTTGCTATGCTTCTTTCTGCTTGTGAGTCTATTAAATGGTGTCAAAAGGAGTAAAAAGAAGCAGTTGACTGCATGTTTGCATTCTACAACCACTTATGTGGGGCCTAGAAGTGAACATTTCCAATGATCTGCTGGAGTACTGTGCTGGAAAATTTCTCGAGGGGCTACTTTTGGTTTTATAGTGATGTATCTGGATATGAATAAAATATTGGTCCTGATTTTTTATTGTATCACATCAGTTTTATTCTGGAGTAACTCTATTGATTGCACAAGTTTTGGTGTAAAGCAGTGGAGAATTAGGTCTGCTGCATGAAAATTATCATTTCATTCTCAAATGTATGTATAAGATTCAACTAAATGAACTGCCTCTCAAAGTGATGCACTTCACCACATAGAATATGCAAAAGATAGAAGTCAATTTATTGTTTTCATATGAAAACAGCTAAACTCAGTTAATAGTGCTCAGTTAATAGTGTGATTTCCTTCAGCTATATGCAAACGTTACCAGCTTCAGAGCTCTCATCTTCTGGCATTTCTGCAGCTAAACCATAATACATTTGGATCAAGAAAAGATTGGATACCAGAAAGATCATGTGGCACAAACCATCTCTGAACTTAGGGTGCATCTCCTCTGTAATAATCTGAATCCATTTCCTGAACTGGCAGCTAGAGGATGCTAAAACTGCCATGACAGTTTCTTTTATTATCACTTATATTTTCCAGGACTTTTTTATTGTAGGTATTTACCTGGTTTGCTGCTGACAACCGTTTGTACTTTGCGGGGTAGGTTGCTCAGTTCACAGAGGAAGTTAAAAACACGATGGCATTCTAGCTCATCCCAGCCTGCTGTCAGGGTCTGAAGATACCAAATAATGGACAGATAAATAGAATTAAATCACAACGTCTGTTATTATCATATGTACAATCAACTTTTCTGTATTTATGGAAAGCACATATTTTCATAGCTGACTAGTGCATCTGAACCACTCTATTATTTTCATACTCATTCTTGTCTTTCAAAATGGACTTCTTCTCTGTATTCTTCTTTGGTAATAAACTGCTAATTAAAACTAAAATCCAATAGTGGCTAATAATAAAATCCAGATTGATAAATTCTCTAGAGCAGAGGTGGGTAATAAGTGGCCCACAGGCCAGACACAGTTTACAAGGGTTAACTCCTGGGCTATGTCTATATTAGAGAGTTTTGTCCACAAAACTAGCATTTTGTCGACAAACCCAGGGAGCATCCACATTCCCAAAGTGTTGTGTCAACAGTAAATCAACAGAATACGGCACTTGTGTCAACAACATTCTCCTGCCCCTGTCCCCATGAGACAGAACATCTCTGTCGACAGATTCTGTCAACAGATAGCCAGTATGGATGTTCTGAGGGGCCCTCTGTTGACAGACAGGGCTTCTGGGACACCAGGCAGCCCTGTCTGCTGTGCTTCCAGTTGGCTGTTCTGTCGAGAGAACGGCTGGGCAGCCTAGGCTGCTCTCTGTAGACAGAGTGGATTGCTCTTGCTCTTGGCAGTCTGGCCACAATCTGTCAACAGTTTTGTTGGAAGATATCTTCCGACAGAAACTTCTATCTACAGATCACTCTAGTGTAGACATAGCCCTGGAGGGCTGCAAGACACCTTATTTACTTTAGCACCCTCAAGTACAGCTGCTGGCAGCTCCTGTTGACTACTGTATGCCATTCCTGGTCAATGTGTGCAGGAGGAAGGGGTGCAGGCCAGCCATCACTTCTAGCAGATTCCACTGACCATGAACAGTGAACCACAGACAGCAAGAGCTGTGAGTGGCCATACCTGAGGATGCTCAGGTAAATAAAGTATCTGGTGGCCCATCATCATCATCAACAACCAAGGACTCAGTGCCCATTGGTGTCTGATGCGTCTCTCACTATTTCCTTCAATCTTTCCCTGTCCAGTGCAGAGTGGCTTAGTTTTTGTAGACTAGCACCATACCAATCTAGTATATCATCTACCCATTCTCTGTGTGATCTACCTCTCCTACTGAACCATCCATTATACCAAATACCAGGGTCTTGATTTTTCATTCATTCTGCAAATATGCCCAAATAGCTGTAACTTGTGTCGTACAACCTTTTGCAGTAGGTTCTCTTTTGGCTGTATCTTCCTATATAATTTCTTGTTGGTGACTTTCTGCATCCATCCTATTCTCAGTATCTTTCTATCACAACTCCTCTCAAATGCCAATATTCTTCTCTTTGAATCTTTTGTTATCACCTACGTCTCACATCTGTACAACATGCTGCTGAATACACATATTTTGAAGGAGCTCAGCTTCGTTCCTAAGCTAATCACTTTGCTTTCCCAGATCTTACCCATCGCATTCAAACTCACTCTTGCTTTCGCTATTCTAGTTGCTATTTCCTTCTAACAGTCTAGATCATACGTTATGTTGCTCCCCAGATATGTGGACTTCTCTACATTCTCTAGTTCAATCCCATATACACCGATCTGGTGGCCCGCCAGGGTCTAACCTTGGTAAACTGTCTGTGGCCCATGGACTGCTTATTATCCAAACTTGTTTTAAAATTAAATATTTTAAGAGTCAGAAAGAACTATGGTACTGAATTAATGCATTCTTTTGGGACCTGAAAGCCATGTTAAACTTTGAAATGCCTTGCAAAGCACTTTTAGCCCGCTGTTTCTCAAAGCTTAAATAAGCTGGATCATGATTATGTTCATTTGCACTTTTCAGCATTGACAGATTTTTAAAAACACAAACTTTGTTTTCCTTTATATTAATGATACCTGCGTTCTTCTCTCTGAAAAATACACCATACCTGTAAAAACACTCCATAGCATTGTAATCCCAAGCACTGCAATGGGCTTGGGCAACCACTGAGTTTAAAACAGGAAACCTGCAAATACAAAACATTGTTGCCTTGTTTAATGAATATAATTTAATTGGAAATAAACTCACTCCTGTGCTTTAATCTTTCCCACACTACTAATCTCCAGGGTTAATAATGGATTTTTTTTCTCTACACTACATTCACACAACCCTTGCATGTCTACTGGGACACCCAACAAGGTTGCCAGGTAGGGATATTTTTAATATGAGGCCCTTGGTCTTCTGGGAATTTTCACTCAGACCACCATAGAGTCTTCAGAGAGATATGATATTTTATTAATAATATCTATTGTTATGCATAATCATTTCTACTGTCCCTCCAGAAAGTAATACAGTTTGGTAACATAATGTTTTGAATTAATTATAGCTAAAATTTACCCCAATGCAGAGTGCTGCCCCAAGGCATTATGTAGTTAGTACTCAGCAACTCAGAAAAATCAGATAATTTAAAAGCCTAAATATGGATTTAGGGACCTACATTCAGGTACTCAAGATTGGAAATGGCAGCCTAAATATCTGAGAAAGAAATTTTAACCAACAAAATACTGATTCCAAGTTAGTGAATTCATGATATTACACAGAGGTCCCTCACTGGTGCCTCAATAAATTAATTTATGTCCATTATACTAACAAAAATTGTTTTATTGAAACATTAGTATAGGTCAGAGGTCTGCAACCTGCAGCTCCCGAGCTGCATGCGGCTCCTTAAGGACTTCTTTGTGACTCCTGATGCCATAATTGCAAAGTAAAAAGAAAACCCAACCTAATTATTTTGATAAACGGTGAATGTCTAAAGCCCAGCAGTGAACAACTCATATCTAAACAGAAAACTGTATGTGATCTCGAAACATTGGATAACTTCCCCTTTAAATGTGCAGTGCATTGTGGAATATGATATTGTATCAGTGTTTTGACTGTGTTGCTAACAAAGTCTTATTCACATGTATTGCAGCTCTTGAACTATTGATTTTTTTTTTACAGACGTCGCAAAAACTGGTTCTTCTTACTATTTGGGTTCCTGACCCCTTGTATAGGTGCAAGTGATAGTTCAAAACAAGATTCTAGAAGTACAGAGCAATGAGTGTGAGCTTACTTCTGAGAGTATCTTGTGTATGTACTTTAGCCTGTCTTTTGTGGGAAGCAGTAGTGTGCACCTTTTAAGCAACAAACCTGTAAACAGAAACATATACATACATAATCATTCAAATGTGGTAAATAATTGGACTAGCTGAAGCATACACTATACAGGGAATATAATACCATGCTATTTCCACAAGAAAATAAATAGTGCATTACAGTAGGTTGTGCATTGTAAAAGGGCATGCTAGCCTATGCAGAAGAGACACCTTTTATGTCAGAAAGCCTGATTGGGAGTGTGGAAGGCTCTCATGCCATAATTTGTTTACTAAGTTGCTTTAAACTCCATTTGGGTCACAGATGGAGCCCTACAAAATTATTATATTGGTTTTTGAATTAGAGCTCCTAAACTATTTCCGTCAATAGAGGCAAAGTAAATAACATTTGCAGAGACACTGGTTTTCTAAATCATCAAAAGCCAAGTTTCTAAAATATTTTAAGCCAATCACATGGTCAAACAGAAAAGTTATCAATTTTCTATTGACTTCAATAGATTTGTGATCGGACCCTTAACAACAGATGAATATCTGAACACCATATATCTTCAAACAGGAGTACAGTCATTAACCTGTGGATAACTTTTTTATTACAGTGCAAAGTTTTGGGCCTCCTTTCAAATGGCGAAATTCACATCTGTGCAGAGGTGTAGCACAAAAAACATGTGTTAATCCTGGTTCAATTGAAGCCAAAGGTAATTTTTGTCATTGACTTTCATGTAGCCAAGATTTCACTCTATGGGTTTAAGTGAGATTAGTGATGTATATAAGCCTTGTGCTGGTTCTCTATTTATATAGAAGTGAATTTTATCTTTAGAGCCCAGTCTTGTGCTTGTTGAAGTATATGTGAATTTTGCTATTGACTTTAATAGGAGCAGGATTGTGCCCTTACATTTAGTAGATGATAGATATTTGCACAGATTTTCATATTTTAAATGACCATGCTTATTATAATGATGAGTTCATATAGCTGTAATTAAATAACATTTGACTTTTCTAATTCAAAGTTTGTTATTACACTGTACGAAGTTGTGCTGACTTTTTGGGCAAAACTTAGTGAATCAGATTTCATTTTAAAACTAAAACAAATAAACACTGAAATTATCAATAAGATACTGTAAACAATTCATGTAAATTAGAGGGGAACTCATTCAGGATAACTAATTTTGACATTGTTCCTTTAACTTGCGAATCTCTTAATTTAAAGTTAGTTCCTAAATTTAAACTTTAAATAATTTTGCTTTACTGTCAGGATCAATTTAATTATGAGACTTTATCAGTTAAGAAGGTTTATATTAATATTGTTCAATCTGGGATTTAATTTCATTTGATTATTTTCTAGAAGAGGGATTGCACTGAATGTGGGAGGGAGATAAATGATGCAGTCCCCAGTGACATAAGAGAAGAAAGAATGCATTGCTTTTGATTGAAAGGGAGGAAGATTTAGGGGAATTTGGCTGCTTAGATTTAGAAGTAATTTAATGTAAAAGTTTAAAAAAAATATTGATTTTATATGAAAATATGCAGTGCTACTAGTCAAATTATTTTGACATATATTTATATTTTGCTGTACCAGGACATAGTTGTCCAGGTGAGAGTAAGAGTACATCAGGGGAAGCAAAAGATTCTCACATTGGATCTCAACCCTGACCTAAGCATAAGAGGAAAGTTTACTCATCATGTCCACTTCAGTTCTGATACTGGGCTGCGAAGGAAAATGTTAAATCAGTGGCATTTGTCGTAGTTCTTTTTGTGATAAGTGTACTTCCCATCTAGGAACTGGAATGAGACTGCCAGTTTATGTCACATAGACTATCAGGCCTTTGATGTTAACAATGATTCTTGATCACACCAGAATTAGGCCAGGTTTGAGCATTGATACAGAGGTGAAATACTCTCTTTTTACCTTAATTTCATTCCCACAAAAGATCCATTCACCTTGCTCTTTTATACTCTTTACAAATTAAATAAGGAAAAAGCAAAACATGCTATTTTTGTTTATATTTATATAATATATAATTATTATTGCTGATTAAAAGTATATTAAGAGGTGCCGAAATAATTCTTCCACAATGAAATACACCCAATGCAGAGAACTCAGTTGAGACTTAAGTGGGTATATGCCTTGTTACTGGTCCTTTGCACAAGGATGAATTTCAGCGTCAATGAGGGTCATATAAATAACTATACACTTCAGAAAACATCTTCATCATTTTAAACTGATATTAATCACTAAAATATCACAGCAGAAGCCCTTTAACTGACTTTAGTTCTTGCCTAATTGTTATTGTTCTTATTATTAAGGTCACCTAGAGATCTGTAGTGTTCTAATATACAGGATCCTTCTCTCTTGCCAGTTATCTCAAGGTTGTGAAAATCTTGGAGTAAAAGCCTCCTGTTTCCTGATGAGGTTGAGATGTAATTAATAAGGCGATTGCTGATGGCTTTCGACACCATGCTTAGCATGCTGATATCCTTCACTGGAAAAGCAAAACCCAGCATACCTGTAAACCTTTTTTGCAAAAACTGTTCAGTAGTCAAGAACTTTACTATATAACTCAGTACAGCCAAGCCAAGAGACTTCAATAAGTTAGGGACAAATGTTATTTCTGGTACACTCCTTTATCAACGAATTGTGGTCATTCAGGATTTTGCATATATCTGTTAAATTGTCATCTGTATATATGGCAGGCAAAAGAACACTTCAAAGAGCTCCCTTAATACTATCTGAAAATGACCAAACCCACTGAAAAGCTCTTCAGTTCCTTTTAAGGTGAAGCATTATTGAAAAAGGCCCATAGGCCTCAAAGTTGGTATTTAACTAAACAGGATTTTGCATGTGATTATTTTCATTTACGGACAGTAAAGTTCCTCACCTGGGAGATATTTCAAGACCATTTGAAAGATCTCTAGTGGCAGTGCTTTAAAATTTCCAAGAGTTGACAGTGACTCAGAATCTGTGTCCACAGTACCGCAGAATGATTTGGAGTGACGACTACTGCGTCTGTATTTTTGGTTGGGAATCAAGGTGAAGCTAGTACTTAAAGTGGATGTCATCCTTCTACTAGTCCCATAAACTTTTCCTTCAGAGAAAACACAGAAGGCATAGAGAGAAGGAAATTAAATCTGCAAGGGAGATGAAATGAAATAACTCATGAGTCACACACTACTGAAATATAGTAACAGAGAGGAAGCCGTCCTAGTCTATGCACTATCAAAACTGCTTTTTGTTTTGATAGTACTGAAATATGAAAATCTTTCCACCTGGGCAAGAAGGATATATTTTACTTCAAATGTAACGAAATGACATCTAAATACACTCCAAAATACATATTCATAGTTTCCTGTTCTATATGTCTTTTCTTTCCATTATAACCAGTAAAGCCACACTCTCCACTCCCCACAGCACAAAAAGGGAGAATGTACACATGGTGCGTATATATGCAAAATTATACATTCTAATTGAGTGTCTGGGGGAAGAAAATATCCTGGTAAGAGGGGAGGGATAGCAGTGACTAGTATTGTGATAGGAGGGAAGGCTCAGGATGTTTGAAAGATAATTAAAAGAAAAAATAAAAGTGTAGGAGGTATACGAAATGCCATAAGATGTATTAAGAAGCTATTATAAAACATTCAATACCCTTCTGACACTTTACCATGTAATAGACCATTAAAAATTAAGGAGGCCATTCAAAGGATTTGTATGTCTCTTGTCTATCTGAGGTTTATACTCATATTATATTCTTGTACATGACAATAAAAATAAGGATTAAAGTAATGTGAGTAAGCATTAAGTTATCACTTTCCCTGCAGTATTTAAACTGAGATATACTTAATTCCTGGTAATGACATATCACAGCATAGCATGTGCAAATATTGTTACATGCCACAGTACAGTCATGTGACAAGTCGCCCAATATTCTTAAGGCTGTCTCTAAAGTTAGGAGAATGTTTAAAAAAATCAATAAATACTGCATTTTTATTTGCCTTCTGGTTTCTGAGCTTTTATAGGATACTTGCTTAATATTTTCAAGCTTCTCTCTATAACCATGAGAACTAGTAACTTCTTTTTTACAACTAAAGTTAACAGTCTCATGCAATCTCTTGATTCTCACATTTGGGGCTTTCAAACAATCACCAAACGTTGCTATTGCAGTAAAATTGTAAGTGTTGGCAACAATGGTAACAATGCAAGTTCTCCACTCCTTTCTCCTCTCAATGCAATTTCCCATTTACAATCAGTGGGAACTGTATTCATTGTTTGAAAGACCAAAAATGTACTGATGCACCTTAGTTGACAGGCTACATTTACTTAACCTAAGGAAAAAAAATTTAAATCATCAAGCGAACAAGTCACATTGCTCTAACATATCATCACTGAACCATTTTATATAACAGTGAATTATCACAATCCCAGTGAAAGAGATGTGTATACTGAATGAACTCAATACATTATCAACCACATAATTAAAGCATTACAAACAGTATTTTCTCCTCTGTGCCCAGAACAATGTTTCAATTGTTCATGAGTGGGAATTGCACTTTATAAAAGGCATCTTTAAATTAGCTGTGAGCTAATTCATGCAAGATGAAGAAACCCAAAGTTTAACTTTTCACATGGCTTGTGAGCAAATTTAATGACTTTTAAAATTACAGTGTTTTATTCAATGTTAAACTACTTAAGCAACATGAGATAGAAAATGAATTTGATGCATATAATTTAAAAATTTAAAAAATCATTTAAATAACGTCACAGATGTATGTAACAATACTTTTGAAAAGCAAAGAAATCCACCGTTAAAGTCATTGGGAGTTTTATATAGACAACTGCAGGTGCAAGGAAATGCAAAGTCTTACTTTATATATAAAGGCATTTAAAGGCCTATTTTAGTAAAAGAAATACATAATTCTATTCACCAGTAAATTTCTTTCAAGGCTGGCTAAGTCCAATACATTCTGCTGATTCATATCTTAGAAATAGATGTACAATCTCTGGGTATTTTTAAGAGGAATAGCCCTGTTATTCTGCAGCTTCACAAACAACAAGCAGTCCTGTGGCACCTTAGAAATTATAGTAGACCTACTACTGTACTTACAGGTCTATTCCTAGCATCTGAGGAAGTGGGTCCTACCCACAAAACCTTATGACCTAATAAATTTGTTAGTGTCTACGGTGTTACAGCACTGCTTGTTATTTGTGAGGGTATTTTTTTTTGTTTGAAAGCAGTCAGCGCTGGTATAACTCTGCTTCACGGAAGTCAATAAGAGTTTAGAATATTACTGAGTGCTTTTAAAAATCTCAGCCAGAGTTTGCAGAACTATTATGTACAGTTCAGAAGCAGCCACTTAAAAATGATGGGTGGGATTTTCAAAAGCACTCAACAATGCTCCTATTAAACTCAATGGTGAAACTCTCATTATTTTCTGTGGGGACAGAGTAAGGCCAATATAAATAAAAACTGAGCATGTGACAGAAGTTTTACATGGTGGGCCATATTTTAAAGCCATTTACTCAAAGCTCCCTTTCACTTCAATTTTTGGCTCGCAATATATTTCGTATGACTCAGGAAGAGCAGAGAAAATATAAGGTGTATTTCACTTAGCAATTTTGTTCAGCCCTCAATAACCTCTGTGTGGATCCTCCTGTCTGGAGAACTACTTATGGAAACTGGAAAAGGGAAATGTAAATTATAATAATTAATAGTAGTGATTTTCTCTTATTTATTCTGTATATATAGTGATTTATTTATGGGGCAGAAGTCATCAACAATTCAACATTCCTTCAATGCTGTTTTCTTTCTATAAGCAGGGCTTATTTTCATCAAATTGCCGCTTCAGGACTTTATCTTCTGTCCACCCTCAGCATTTCGCAAATGAATAAATGAAGTACCACAAACATAAATAGGCATTCTCTCTCCATTTCCCTTTGTACATACTTAAAAATATAGGAGTTTCTGAATCAGGGGTGACCAAACTTTGCAACAAAAGGGACTGAAGTGGCAGCATGCCAGCATGGGTTGCACTTAATTTCCCATTAAAGGGACTTAATCCTTATTTACATTAAAGCCTCTATACACCAGACCGGCAATTCTGTAAGGTAGATAAAATTAAGTATTGTTTGCTTCCGTTTTAAGGAGGCTTCTCACTGTGAGAGTGGTGTAAAAATGCTTTAGTAGAAATTACAAGCAGTCCCAAATAGATTTAAAACAACATAAACATACATAACAGACTAAAAGTAAATGCTTTTGATAATCCTAATATTTGCTTTTGTGCCTTCCTGATACACGGCAGCACTTTTTTGACTTCACGCCAATATTTATGTGCTTTGATCCATGCTGCAGTCCCAGGGAAGGGATGCTAACATCTGCTTGTAATCACATAAGTTATGTTTGTCCCTTCAGTCACTCTGTATGAAACCACCCGGGGGCATGTTTGGCTTTTTTGCTGCAAGGTCTCCAGATCTGAAGAAGCGGGTTTGCCCCATGAGAGCTCATCAGCTAATAAATTATTTGTTAGTCTTTAAAATGCTACATGATGGCTTTTTTTATTTTTCCTTCTCCCACTGCTCTGTAGCTAGCCCTTGAGCTGCATATAATGACCCCATGGACTGGTCACGACAAATGCGCTACACTTCACAACCCCTTGGGCTGCATTTGTATGTTGGGCTTCACTTAGACTTTGCCCACACTTGTAATTAATTACCGTAATTTTTGTCCTTTCTGGATGCTTACCCGTCCACCCCGAACAACAAAAATTTTACTGTTGTTTTGCTAATAAAGCAAAAATCACTTGTGAGGGCAAGAAGTATTTTGTTGACAAAACTGCCAACAAACAGAATTCAGACACACCAACTTTTAGCAACAGGGCTGTATTGACAATTTCTGCTAAAAGCTGCTTAATATAGACATAGTGCTAATAAATACCTTGGGCAGTAATTAACTCTTGGACCTGATGATACAGCCCTATGGATCACATTTTGACCTCCATTCTACATACTCTCAAAACCCACCACACTTCAATTATAATTGGTTACAATAAAGGTGTAATACCTCCAAAAATTTATATCCACTTGAGATAGATACAGAACAGATATAAACCCTTTTTCGCCCTCAGGGAAAAGTCCTGGAGGATGGGGCGACCTGGGGGAGTTTAGATTGTACTCTCAGGATTTACAAGGACATGAACTTTCCCTAGATTAAAAAAATGCATTAAATTAGCTGAAGTTGACAAACTTCATGAAAGAGTGTATGTTGTAATCAGGATTTTAAAAAATTACATTTGGTTTGAGAGGAAGGCTTTAAGAGTTTTCTTCAGGGGAATATATCGCCACATAAGTAAGGGAAGGAAAGGGCAGGGCAGGGCAGGGAACAGAAACACCTATACACAGAATTATTACAGCAAGAAAAAATATTTTCATTCCCGCAAAAACTGAGCAGTTAATTTGCTCAATTCATGGGAATTGGAAGGAGGAATGGCAGTAGCCAATACACATTTTTGGACAAAGGAAATTACTACAGCAATGGATCATTTTATGCCAGTGGTCATCAATTACTTCAGTGGGCTTTCAACGGCTTAATTAATGTTTGTTAATTTACTATTTTTAAATCGCCTCACGTTTCCCGCCTTTTTTGGGGGGGGGTGTGCGTCTCTGCCTAAGAGCCGTAGGGGGCGGGGCGGGGAGAAACTAGAGGGCTCGAGACAGCTCCTCCCGCCACTTTGGGGACACGCCCCCTTTATGAATAATTCACAACCCCTCCCCTTCCACCGACTACTTTCTAACGCAGAAAACCACGCCCCTCCCTGATTGGTTACCGAAGAATCCCCGCGCCGCGACTGGAACAGCCCCGCCCTCTTATGAATAATTAATAAGGAGGAAGGCTGCCCCTCCCCTTTCAGGCAGAACGGCTGGCTGAGGGAAGGCCAGTCACCCCACCCCTGAAAGGAGGGTGGAAGCCCTTCATGCCTGGCGTCTTCCCTAGTTGAGCTGTGCCTCTGCCATATGGGTTACCACACACATAGGCTGGTGCAGGGCTGCAAGACACTAGCCTGGCCCTGGCACCAAAGGAAGCTTCCCATCACAGGTGCAAAGTGGTCATGGCAGTGCAGGGTGTCACCACATAATGGGTGTGAACTCACTATGGCAACCAAGGCAGCAGTTTAAGGAGACCTGGTTGCCATGGGTACCAACAAATAGCGCTACATCAGGAGTGGGGGGTTGCTGTGGAGTACTGTTAGGTAGCATAGCTGTTATGGCAAAGCAAGCCATCAAAACATTACATGAGAGAGTTGGCTTTGGCACCGTCGTGTCACAGACGCAAGATCGCAACTACACAAGGTGTTACAGGCACGCAGTCTCCAAAAGCCAGCACCACGTTATGGACGTAGGGTTGCTGTGATGCCACATGGCATCATTATCTTGCAAGCAGCAGGTCTCTAGGACAATATAAGCCATTAGCTTTCCATACATGTAAGGTCACCCTGTCATTGCAAACTGTCCACATGGTCACATGTTAAGGAATGTAGGATCATCACAACACTAGTATTGCTGTACAAAGTTACTGTATTACAATCCTCGGCCACCATGTTGTCAGGTAAAATACTTAACACTGTTAGAGATGAACACTACATGCCATGCAATGTCAGTCATAAAGGCTCAACACATATCAATTGTGCTGCTCTACATAGACATTATTTTGATGCAAAAATATCACAACACAGAATATCATCATCCTCAAGCAATATTGTGGTTTTGTACAATGAAGGCATCACATAGCATCAACCCACAATATTTCCAATGGAAGTTGTGCCTCACTGTGAAGTAACAAGTTGCCACACAGTCCTTACCTTGCAAAACAAAGTCACACTTGATATGCAACACAGAACAGTCCCAGAAAAACATTGCAAATGGCCAATCTCAATATGAGTAGTAATTAAGTCGAAGTAATTGGAAAAATGAATCTTAAAAACAATGTTTTACAGCTGCAGCTAGTATAGCTTCCAATGTAACTCATTCTTAACTGATTTTCCAAGAGTAGGGCAGCTGAATGCCTTAGTTGTCAGGCTACAGTAATACCTGTTGGTGCTCTTGCAGAAGTCTCCAGAAGATGGCAACAGAGGGCTGCAGTAGATTTCATAGATCTTTCTCCAATAGCTTTTATAAAAGGGAGGCAGGCCTGTCATTTTGTTTTATATTTTTTTTCTCCTAGAAATTGAAACACAAAATAAAAACTAAAATAATTCCTAGCATAACGGCCTGTGTTATCTGCCCACTGACAACACTGATCAGATTCCACAGAATGGGAATGCCATGATGACACCACTGAGTTATATGAATTTTGCTGCATAGGTAAACTGGCTAATGTAAAACTAATAATTCTTACATTTTGTTGCATGCTGTCTATATAGTTAAGTCTGACAACTTGCACTTTAAAAGCAAATCTTACATTTGAAAGCTGGGATTTTTACAGAGGTCTCTATGGAGCCTTCTGAAGGCAATGTGTGTGAACTTTAAACCCTCTCCCTAAAAGAGGCTTCTGTAATATTATAAAACTGCTGTGTCTTCATGGGGTATGGAGAGCGTTCCCTTGAAAAGCAGCAGGGATTAGTGCAGGAGGATCCAAACAAAGGTAAAGAACTGGAAGATTCAGGCATTTCTGCAGCTTGATTTTTCCCACCTGCTGTGTGTATGGACCTCATTAAGCCTTCTGCTGTCAGCAAGCCAGCTCCCTCCTGATTAACATCCCAACCACTTGTGCTTATTAAATACCCAATGGATCTTTTGCTCAGAGTGAAGTAGCTTACCCAGTGTTCTGACTAAATTTCATCTGGTAGAATTATATTCTTCCTCTTTAAATTCCCCTTGTACTTTCAATTGCATACCATACTTTTTCACTTTCTGTATTAAATTTGTGTGCATTCTTCCTTTCCATTGCTGTTTTCTACCCCATATATAGCTGTGTTCCCATGGTGGACAGGATGATCTCTTTGTCTCTGTTCCCTTGAAATCATGCTGAAATCTTGGTTAATGTTTGTAAAGTGCTCTCAAATAACTGGATTACAGTTGCTAAAGAAAACAAAGTAAAATCATTATATAGATTATAAAATAAGGTGCAGTATGAGACCATCAGAGCAATGAAAAATACTAAACATTTGCTGTTAATCTAACTTTATTATAGCAACCCATGCTACACTCTATCAGACAAGTTACTTGACAGAAAGTCTATATCCTACTGGAGTGTTAAGCATATCATGCAGCACGAGTGGCCTTGTATTTGCTCTATCTATATTGTTTTTCATTTTTTTGAATGTGAGCAGAGTTGAGTGACTATGGTTAGAACACCAGCAAGTTGGCTAGCATCATCCTACTACTAGAGGAGCTGCACCACTACTATCAATAGCAGGAAGTTTTACAAAAAATGTCTAGGTTGGACACCCAGAGACAGATTTTCAAAGATATTTTAGGTACCTAAAGATACAGCTCACTGCTGGGATTTTCAAAAATACCTAGACAGGCTAAGTGCCTTGCATGCACTGGAAATATAGGGGAGCTGCAGCCTTATTTAAGCATTATTGTTACACTGAGCTGCAAGGATAGTGGGTATAGGTACCTAAATTTTTAGCACCATTAAGATTGCACAGTTCTTAGAAACTATAAATTTTTGTATGGTCATACTGTTCAGGAAAAACAGGCTAGAACCTTTCTGAAGTAGCAGCATATAGATTTAAAGCAACTATCATGGGCCTGTATCCTGGAAGCACTGGAATTAAAAGCTGTCTTTCAATCAGCCAGGGATAATGCAGGCATAAAAAAAGTCTTCTGTAATATAGGGTGATGAACTAGAGAAGCCGCTAGGGGTCCCTTCTAACCCAGATAATTATAGGTTCAGTGAAACTAATGTGCCATCTAGTTAGTCTGTGGTGCATGGGTCAAATTAGCGGACATTTATTTTTTTCAGAAGTATTTCTATGGTCATAGATTCTACCTGTCTTCATCCCTGATTTGGCTTGCCTCTGTTAACATTAAAAACACTTCTTAAATTGTGACCTCTTTTAGAGCAGGGACTGTGCAATACTGCCAACCCAAAGCAGTCAAAAACCATGAGTCAGGCTCCCCAAAAAGGTCATGTCTTTAAAGAGCATGGCATTTTTTTTAATGAAAGAATTATTTTTATTTGCCTTCTTTAAGGTAAACTCCCTTCATGATTTAAAGCTTTCCACCCAGCTGAGAGCTCTAAACTTAATGAATAGTTAGAAAGCTATACAGTTAGAAAGCTGAGATTCTTTTAGATTCTTGACTCCAGGACTTGGAGTTTTAAGATGGGAGATTCACCAAAAAAAAGTGAAGATAGCAAGAATGGTATCTTCCTATATGTGTACATAACACCTATTTTATTATGATTGTCAACACAAGGAAAATAAATAACCATGATAACATATGGGAGAAAGAAAACTATACATGCCTTGTTTCCTGGTACTCCACACAGGCCTTAGAGAGGCCTTAAGGGTTATTTGGTGGTGCTTATTTTAATTCTTTTAAAGTAAAAATTCTCCCTCATTGACAGAGCCCGTGTTTTCTCCTAAGATTTAAATAGAACTGTTGGATGCTGTTAGACTGCTCAGATGTATCTTTTCATTGACACTATATCTTTTTATTAAACAACAAAAATCTACAATAAGCCTTAGACTGTGTGAGCACCAGCTCGCCTATTCATTGTATTAGCATAAGGAATAAATTAAGGTGATATTTTGCATCAGATGATCGCCTTAATGAGATTGTAGGATCAAACCATTATGTTCTAACTGATTTGAGTTTCCACATAGGCAGGGCCTGCAGGATAAGAACAGGAGATGAGAAGTAGGGCTCAGATTTAAGAGGGTGTGGGAGCCCACAGAACCCATGTTCTGGCTTAGCTCTCAAAGAGAACGTGAGCCAAGTCCTGATATGGGGCTCAGAGGAAGAAAGGTCTGAATACTGTATATATTAGGAGCAGAAATTCCATACCATGCTTTTGCTTTTTCTCTGCTGTACAGAAACAAGGGAGACATGAATCAGATGCAGTAGGAGGATTGAAAGATCATGGAAAATTAAGTACAAACAAAGTAATTAGAGGAAAGGACTAAACATTAATCCCTTGTTTGAGGATCCACTTGGTCCTGCAATACAAGGCTTACACGGAAATCATTATGTTGCGTGAACCCTTGCTGTAGTGTTCCTAATCTTGATTTTGTAGTGCTGTATTAATCCATTTGCTTCTGGTCCACCCTATAGCAGCAGAACAGAGTTCTATTTGTTTCAAGCACCATGGAACCTCAAAACATCAGAAGGCATGTTCACCAGCATGAAGGGAATAAAAAAAATCTTTCTCCATTTCCTTCTTTCCTCTTGGCATCAGTGTGGAAGAGAGGCCTAATCTAAAGGAAAGCAGAAATAGATCTGATAGTCTCCCCTAACTTTCACGAAAGTGATTTAAGTTATTAGATACTTTGTCCTTTCATCTGAGGACCTCATATGCTTTGGATATATTGATTAATGGAGCCTCCAATGTTCCCTGGAAGTAGGTAAGACACAAAGTGAAGCAGAGAGAGGTTACGTGACTTCCTCAATGTCATGTAGCCTATAAGTGGAAAAGATGGGCACACAACTCCAAATAAGACATATAAATGCAAAAAATGGGAGATTGAAAGAGGCAAGGCAGGGAGGACCACTGGTCAGCTAAATGGGAAGGTGGTGGTACAGGCTTCCCCTTAAAATCTTTATCAAATGCCAGTTTGGGGAGTTACATTTTGTAAACCTAAAGCCCACCATGCACTTGCAGTTTTTCTTTACTTCTATCCTAAATTGTTGTCTAATGTTGCTATGCACCATGAAGCAGTAGCCATATTCCCCACTGGAGTTTGACGCATTTGAGGGATTCATGTGTATCTATAATTTGTATTGTATTTTGGTATCCTTCTGAATGAAAGATTATATAGATGTGTAATAATTATAACACTATTTTTTAAAATATCTTACTTTTTCCAGTGGGGAAAGACAGGGTTGCGGGAAACCATCCTATTTTGAAATTTTACTGATTAATGAAAAAACACCAAATCCTACAATTATTGGGACACTGCTCTTCTTTCGTTAGGGGTTAGGATTTCAGTTTTCTAGAAATTTAGAAAAAAATTAGTTGGCTGAAGAATTTCTTGGTGTGTCTGTAACAATGGAAGGGGAAATGATCATATACCTTCTTAGCAATTAAACATATTCCACCCCGATCCAGTCATGCACTTGTGTCACTCAACTTGAACAGTAGGTTCCTGATTCATTTAAGATACAAGTTTATCTCAGTCTCACACTGAACCAGATGCAAATTCTGAACACTCCCCAAGTGCAGCTTCAGAGACATACATGGATGAGGCTGAACAGATCAAATAGTGAAAAGAGAATCTGCCCTCTGGTTTTTGATACTAGAAATGCTGAATCAAGAGAATAAAATAACAAGGAATGTCAAGAATGTTTTAAAAAATTGCCCAACAGATGTTTCAAGGTTCCTGTTTTACTATTTGTTGCCATGTGCCTAATTCTGAGCATCTGCTTGTTTCCATTTCTAAAGCCCATGGCACAGACTGGAACACCGAGTGCAATTCATGCTCTATTGTTAGTTCTGTCCAGAATCACCAGACATCACTTTTTCTCCCAACAGCTAGAGCTATGATATATTTTCATTCCATGGTGGATTGTCTGGCACATCAAGATATCTCCACCTTCTTTAGTCAAGGGTAGGGGAAAGCATGGCAGCAATAGGAAATTCTCAAAGCAAATTTTCTTATTATTCTGTAGGCCTGTAGGGTGACAAAGTTACAAATCTTTCCACAGCCGAATAGAATCCTTGAACTAACCCTTTGTAGCAGGCACCAGGAAGCCTGAATGTATTAGCATGCAGCCTGTCAGGGAGCATGAAACCTACTATTATTCTGAAAAGAACAGCAAACCTGCTCTTTTCTTTCCATTGCCTTTAAAAAAAAAAAAAAAGAATCTGTGCACTTTGTCTTTCTTATCAAAACAGCCCTGAGATGGATTTTTGTTTGGCGGAAAAGGGCTTAACACACATTCACCCAGCACATCTCAGTTTTTATTTGGTTTTCAAAAATAACAAAATTGCTTACTTATTGTTATGACTTGTAGTGCAAGTTGGGCGGTGTGTGCTTTAGGTCAGTTTCAAGGGAAAAAGGAAAACCTACTGCCCACTCTGACCTACTCACTAAACAGGAATAAATTCTACTCCCACACCCCTCAAAACTGAGCCTTTGGAAAATTTCCAGTATGTGATATGGACTTGGAATTTCTTTCTCGTCTCTTTGTAATAAAAAAGGAGTCAGAAGATGAAGGCTAGTGCAGTGAGCTTCTGGGCTTGATATTGCTAAAGGGAGCTGTGCAGGTGTTTTCCCTCCTCTAGACTCTGCTGGTTAGTCAAGCTTTCTGGAGAATGAGAAGATAATTATCAACCTATCACACTATCAGATGTCTCCCTGTTACCCTCCTCATGTGCTGTTTGCAAGAACTACAGAAAGAATATTAAACAGCCTCCTCCAGGTGATGGAAGCCTCACCGCTTGAGACACTTGAAACCAGAATGGACAAAGCCTGAAACAGGACAATATAGGGAACAAACTGGCACTGGGTTGGGCTAGACAGATGACCTACTATGCCTTTGCTGTCTCTAAATTTGATGATTCTCAGGATATCTCTGATTTTACAGCTTAGCCAGGTTAGTTAGCAGGGCAGAGAAAGGAGCTGAACATGCAGTTTCCTACAAACTCACCTGGCAGATATGCTGATTGCTACTCTGGATCCTGTCTTTTTGCATTTTAGCTTAGGTAGTACAAAGGTTGCTTTTGTACATAGAAAATCCACCCATCAGTTTTGGGGGCACGGAATATGCTGGTTAAATTCTTCCTTGAGCACTTGGTTACAGGTTGGTAAACACAGAACCTTCAGGGAAGAGGGTGAGCATCCTTTGAAGAGCAAAGGTTGGTCTAATAAACACGCACATGCATTTCCCATTGCTCAAACCAGGAACTGGCTACTAATATCTGTGGTCCTGAAGAGATTTTTTTGCAGACTAATTAAACTGTCTCACAAAAATCATAAAAAAATATCATCAAGTGGATTCCTGGCTTCCTTCAGAACTACTTTACAGTCTGGTGAGCTCCAGTTTGCATGAGTGTTATTGTTTCTTCCTCTTTCTCTTTCACTCAGCTGTGGTGAATAAAAGTGTCATCCTCCAGCAAGAGAGAAGATGAATAAATTGACAGACACCCCTTTCTGATCATTTAGGCAGGTTTCTGAATTCTCTTTTAAGGATGGGAGGGTAGGAGAGATAGCTTTGATGCTAGTATTTTCTTATGTTAGGAAGATAATCATCTGCAACAAGATTCTTATCGTAAATATGGGCAAATAGTTATTTGCACATGCAAAGCAGTTTTCACCTAGGAATTTCAATGCATTTGTGCAGACATTGGAAAGGGTCTGGAGAATGTGAAGGTTAGTGAGTGAGCTTCTCTGCTTGATATTGCTAAAGGAAACTGCGGAGGTGTTTTCTGCTCCTCTAGACTCAGCTCGTTAGTCAATCTTTTCTGAAGGGTAAGAGAATAATTATCAACCGATCGCACTACCTGATGCCTGCCTCATGTGCCGTTTGCATGATCTATGGGAGACAATCAAAAAGGCTCTTCCATTTTCTCACATCTTGATCCGTTTCTTTATCCAACTGGAATGTTCAGGCTTTAAGAGGGGTTAAAACCAGCTGCGGCAGTACTCGAGGAAAATACTTGCTGTGTTTGTAGCCATTTCCATTCTGTGAACAATTGTTTATAAAAGCGATTATAGTAAAATTCTGTATAGCATTAATCTGTTGTCCCATCACTAATTGCATTACTGGCCTTTGACTCCATAGCTAAGGTGCTAAATGCACATCAGGTGCATCACCAGAAGTGGGTCTTTGCCCATAAAAGCTTACGCTCCAAAAAATCTGTTTAGTCTATAAGGTGCCACAGGACTTCTCATTGTTTCTAAGGTGCTGAATGTATCTATGATATATTCTTTGCTGCTTATAATGCCACTGTACAAGAAGGGCAGTGGGTTATACCGCAGGATTCCTGGAGTAGTCAGTGATCTTTTAATATAAAAAAATAAAACTATTTTGCATTTATAAAGTACCTTGGTTTGAGTGCCAGAAACCAAGAAAGTGAAACTAACCTGCCTAATTTTTTGTCTAAGATGAACCACCTGCAAAATCTAAATAAAATTAATGAGCAACATAATAAAAATAAAATTATAGGATTAATTCAGAGTTTAGTTACATTGGTATAAATCAGGAGTAGTTCCTCTGAAGATGGTGGAGTTAGCCTGGCAAATAAAATCAGAATCACACCCCAGGTTTTTGAAAATTCTTTGTTTTAATAATCTAATAAACTACTACTAACACAGAAAAGAAAATCTTTAAAAATATATGACTATTATTCTGATAGTGTCCATTAAATAATGCACAAGACATAAATATTATTCCTATTATGCTTAGAAGTTTGCGTAACATCACCAACAATCTTTTGCCTTTATCTTGAAAACAAAGCAGACCAAAAAGTTTTTTGTTAAGTATTAACCATGCAGATAATCAATAGTAAATACACTGCATTAAAAGACAGCTAAAGTGCCTTTAGTTCCCTCCCCGCCTAATAGTCCAATTTGTGCTGTAAATTCAAGTATGTGGAAAGTAGGCTATTAATTATTGAGAGAAAAATTTTGGAGCCAGGTCCTGTTCCCATTGAAATAAATGAGGCATTGGCTACTGATTTCAGCAGGAGCAGAAACAAGCCCTTGTTTTGGCTGTAATAAACCCTGTTGTATATATCCCTGCTAAACGCACAGAGAAGTGGTCAATTAACATATGTCCCCCCCCCGCCCAATCATTCTCCATTTCAGGACAAACAGCAGAAAGACACCCTAACGCAGGGGAGAGCAATAAGCAACCCATGGGCTGGACACAGTTCACCAGTTAGCCACTGGCAGATGTTTTATTTACCTGAGTGTCCACAGCACCCATTGGCCGTGATTCATGGTTCCTGGCCAAAGGGAGCTGCAGGAAGCGGTGACCCAGCCTGTGCCACTTCCCACAGCTCCCATTGGTTGGGACTTGAGAAGGTGGCCAACAGGAACTATGATAGGCTGTACCTGCAGATGCTTTCAGCCTGTTAGGGGTTAACCCTGGTGAACTGCATCTGTGGGCCACTAATGCCCCACTCCTGCCCTAACAACATGATCAACAGCTGTTATAAACTGCAAGCATGCTTTCCTTAAAAGTATACACTGGGGAGGGTGTCAGCAGTCGGTCGTATTTTATATCTTGCTGTAAGCAGTGGAGCAATCGACTGAGCACAGCTAACAGCCCTAGCCCATTACATAGCTATAAAATACACATCTGTACATTGTACAATTTCATTCTGAGGAAGTCCTGGCAAAGCATTCACCCCCAGATGAATTCTGAAACATCAGAACATGGCTACAGAACCCTGGTGATATAATGACCTTCACCCAGGTGCTTCTTGGCACACTGCTGGCATACCTTTGTATAACTTTGCATACGAGAATGGCGGACTAGCCTTCAGCTCCAAATCAGTTGAGTTATACTGATGGCTTCCTACTTGGTTCCATGTCCATTTCCTTGAACAATGGTGCACCATTTGTAAGTTGGCAGGGAGAATCCTTCACATTCATTTCTTCTTCCTCCCTTTACCATCATCACCACATGGGGGGAGGCTACATCACATATCACCTCAAGGACTGACAGCATGGATTCTATCATAACTATGTGGTGCAATTAAATTCCATCCTTTCACTTAGGGGGAAATTAATTCAAAGATGCCAATCAGATTTAGTAGTAAAGTTTAGTAAAGTAGTAAACTCATGGGTCAATGGTGCTGCTTCCATAATACTGCTCACAGGTCACTTTCATTAGAGGGGCACCACCATGTAAATTTTTAAAAGTAATTTCTTCATCTTCCAGCTTCTTAGAAGCATGAAAATAAACTCACCTGGTTCCACTTGCCTATTTGGCAAACATTTTTCAAACATTTTTTTCTTTCTCCTTTGCTTCATAAAAAGCACAAGCTATTTATAGCTGTCCTACATTTACTCCCTTGCTTGTCACTTGCCATTCAGTGACACTGTGAAACAAAAGGATGTATTTTTTAAACTTTAATTTGTGTACCCCCAACTGGCTGGGTGTGAGTCTGTGCTGCAGACTTCCAAAGATACTGAGAATTTTAAGTTAAAACTTATCAAAGCCTACCAAAGAAAAATTTAAAATTCAGATTTGATAAATCCCTACAATTTACAATGTTTGCACTTTTGACATTTATGGAAACTCTAAGCATTCCAGTGTCACTAAGATGTCATGCTCAGCAAAGTGGTACTCAGGAAGGGTCTGATTTTTCCCTATGGTTCAAGGACAACCCTATCTTTTACCACTGAATAAAACTTTTTGCTCTTTGAAAATTAGCCATAAATTTACATAAAAAATCCATAAAATTACATATATTAAAAAGATAAAAACCAGCAACCATGGTAATAAGCATAATCAACTATGAAAGATTTTTGTTCACTGATGGGAAATTAGGAACACTGCCTTACTAGATCATACAGGTTGTTCATTTAATCTGATATTCTGTCTCTCACAGTACCCAGTAGCAAACGACTGTGTGGAAGAAGCCTCTTAGTGGGCCACTATGAAATAATTGCCCATAAGGAAAGTTTCTTCCTGACTACAGACACTCAGAGGTTGGTTTATGCCCTGAAGCATGAAGATTTATTATATAACTTACATATTTTTATCCCACTTAACACAACTGTGCATATTTTAATTCTCCATCTAAATGTTTAATCCACTTTTGAACCCTGCCAAGATCTTGGCTGCAATATTTTTTGTGGCAGTGAGTTACATGGCTTAATTATACATGGTATAAAGTATATTTGTTTTACATTTGCTTCATAATCCCTAGAGGCCCTGTTGTATTATGAGACAGATAAATAGAAGTGCACAATTGACCTTCTCTTTGCCAGTTAATATTTTGTATACTTCTAATGGGTGAAAAAATGTGTGGTTACTTTATAAAGAGAACAAAAATCCAGGAGAAATTTATCAGTTTATAACCATTTTAAAGAAGGCCAGATTTGGGTTATACAGTACAGGACAGTGTTCCTTTGAAAACCTATTGAAATGTGTGCAAGAGGAGAGAAATCAACTTTCTAGCTCAAGATCCTGCTTGGCGCTAAAGTTTATTTTCTAAATATCCCTGGAGAGATATGTCTGGGTTGATGGTCCATAAAAATTGGGCATGGCTGAGCCTGACATACCCTGTTTGAGCATTTTGGTGTCTTCAAGACATAAGCAGATGCAGCAAAAGTGTCCCTGGTGGCTATGTCTGAAAAACTATAAGCTGGGGTCTAAATGCCACCTCACATCCATATTTATCCTTAATGGCTACATAAATTCAGCCCATGAGACAGAAAACATTAATTAGACAGGCCCTGCCTTTGGCAGTTATCACTGCCAGTGACAGCTGAACCAGCCAGTAGATAAAATATGCACCAAACATGACATCAGAATAAATAGACAAGGACCATGAGAAAACAACACAACAAACTCACTCATGATTCTTCTGGGAATGCAAACAGCACTTCACACCAGCTTTTGCAGTCTGTTAGGCTGTGTATCTTTCCTCTGTTTAGGGCCCGATCCTGCTTAAGTTGAGTTATGCAACGGGCTTCAAGGGGCGCAGAGTAGAGCCTTTATTTTATGTAGCGTAGTCTTTGGTTTGATTGCAAAGGATAAATAAAAAAAAACCTTTAGAGGTCAAATGCTAAAGTCCTTACTCAGAGCCAGATTGTGACACCAGTGAAAATCCCTAGTAGAAGGCTCATTTAAATCCAACTGAAGAAGATCGAAAGATTCCCATTGACTGCAATGGACTTTGGATCAGGCCTTAGATACATTGATTCCGGTAGAGTTATTCTGGACTTATGATAAAGCAACTAACTTCAAACTCTAGCCCTCTGTCCTCAGTAAGCTGAAACCTGCATTGACTTCACTGAAATTTTCTCCAGTTTACTTCAGGTTTTAGCCCTCAGAGAATAACATTCTCCATAATACTCTTTACTCACCCTCTCCCACCCCCTTGTAATCTAATGTTTTGGCTGTGGTGATGAGAGCACAAGATGATCTGGGTTTGGAGGAAAGGGTCTGAGGTCTCTCACTGACCCCATCCCCTGATGAATCCTCTAAAGGGTATCAGCTTTAGAATGTGTCACGTCTGCTTTGCTCCCTGGGCAGAGCAGAAGACCTATTAGCTTGAAGGAGAGAGGGGTAGGATAGATTCAAAGCTGTCGGGTGGGACGATGGATGGAGGAGGAAAGGATGTGGGCCCAGACTGGGAACTGTTTATATTAAGTGCCTGAGGTGGGAGGGAAGAAGTCAACACAAGACAACACAACCCCGCACCCACCAACTGGTCTGCATGTTTCCCCACTGATGCCAGCAGGGCTCTGGTGCACAACTGCAGGCAGACTAGCATTACAATGCACTGGCTGTGTTTCAGGCTCTGTTCTGCATGGAGGAGTCTTGCAGAGTCACAATCCTTGCATTGCCCTGATTCGTTCTTCTTCAATGTTCCATAGGGTCTTTTTCTTCCAGTCGCTGTTCCTTTCCAGCCAGAGGAGAGAGTTTGCAATAGAATAATGGGAGACTCTAACCCTGAAGACAAGGGAGGTTGTGAGAGCAAAGAAAGAAAAGGACTGAACTCAGCACTGCTCTGCTTCTACAAAGCCCTCCTTCTCATGGGCAGCATGTTCCACCTCTGAGTACGTTGTGTGGTTGGTGTGGTTTCGGAACTTCATGGTGGGCCAGTGGTGTGGCCTCCGCTGTGGACAAAGACATAGACGCATTAAAAGCTAAGGAAGAGGCTTTAATTTGAGGCATGCTGGGAAGCTTGCAACCTAGACCTGAAACAACATTAAACTCTGCAAGAGCCCATCCTTACTAATAAGGCAACTTCCTGCCTTAAAAGACCACTACATATGTCACAGAGAACCCTCCCTCCTTCTCCACCTTTAGGAGAAGATCCACTTTCATTAAGCAACTGGCTTCTGGAGATCTGTGGTCACTTAGCATAGGTTTCATTGTATTCATATTCCCTACTGCTGGAACACTACTGAAAAAGCAAGGCACCAGCGACATAGGGGGCAAGGGCACCAGAGCTACAGTGTTGCAACACTGCTCTAGTCCCTTAGCGTTGATGCTTCCTCACATGGATCTGCTCCTCAGAGTTGAGTCAGTCCTCAAGCCTTCTGAGGTCCTGCAGAGGACATCAACACAAGAGCAAAAGGTTGAAGGATTGGGACATGTCTCCCTCACTTCAGGTGGCTGCTCCTGTGTTGATGACAGCAAAGAAAGAGAAAGCTGGCCTGGGATGAGGTCTGTCCACTCACCGCAATGAAGAACAAAGCAGCATTCGAGGTTGGGTGGCTGCTGATGTAAATTACAGCAAGGATAATGGCTGCAATGAGCAAGACAGCCAGGACTATCCCCACTATGGTTCCAGTCTGAATTGGGGCTCTGGCAGTCTTCGTGGGAAGGTCATTTCTCACTCCTAAAAAAGGAATTGTGATGGAAAGGTGATTACATTTGTCAGGCCTGCTGAAGATGCTCAGTTACATGGGACAAACCTCTTGATTGCTCTGTGCGTAACAGTGGCTGAGTCAGGCAGCCTGGGGGGAAGGAAAGCCAGGGACAGTTCCCCCAGTGCTGCTGTCCTTATAAAGCTGAGTGTGCAGCTGGCTCACAAAGAGCAGAAGTGAGCTACTGCAGGCAGGTTTATACTGGGGGGCAAAGTCAAACTAAGTTACACAGCTCTAGCAATGTGAATAGTGATGTCAACAATACAGGTCATTCTTCATATCCAGTGCTTGAGTTTTTAACCCTAAAATAATTCAGATGACGCTAACTGTCTCCCATGGGTGTGGAGTCTGTGCATGTGCGATGGGAAGGGAGAACTTAGAAATCTACAATCCCTTTCAGCAGCTGCCTCAATTTATATTCCTCATGTACTACAGTGCTCAGTTGGATGGAAATCCATTAGCTTTATGCTGCATGGTTTCCTTAGCATATCTTACCCACCGTCCCTTTCATTTCTTAACCAGGACTATCCCATGGCGCAGAGGGGAGAAGGGAGCAGAGCCACAGAGGTGCTTCTACACAAGTAGGCAATGACATTTCCAGACTTTCAAGGAGCAATTTAGCTGAAATTGAGAAGATCTCAGATTTCAAAGGCTTTGTACTTACAGAAGGCCCAATCCTGCACATAGGATAGTCAGTGGGATTTTGTCTCTAACCTCTGAGCAGTTTTAGCATAGGCAGGGCGGGTTTGTGTTTGGCATATACACCTTCCACAAATGTGCCAGTGTGCTAGTGCCACAGCTCTGTCTGTGAACTATACATCACAGCAAGAAGCACTGGGACAGTCTCCAGACCACAGTAAGCACTGTGGTAACCTAGACATTGGGAGGGGGACCAATGGCATGAAGGAAACACATTAAAATCAGAGCTGGGCTACTTGACAATATTAAGATTTAACCATTCTCCTGAAATGCTAACAAAGCCCAAAGACAACTCACCTGTAGGAATGCATGGGAACCAAACAGTGAAATGGGTTATATGGAAAGTGAAAAACAAGCAGCCTAATTAGCTGCCATGGCTGAGGAATGGACAAATATAGACAGACAACTTCAGGATAATCAAGACTATTTCAATTCACAGCATTTTTACCAGTCCAGCAAGGTAGTATTAGTAACCCAGGTGAGGATAATAGGATTCTGATCTTTCTTGCATCCCTTTAAATCTGGGGCTTTCCTGCCCACTCCTTTGATTTATTATAATTGACCAGAGACCAAGGTATCTTTTATTGAACCAACTTCTGCTGGTTTTCTAGCTTGTCTTTCACCAGCAGCTGGTCCAATAAAAGACATCACCTCACCCAACTTGTCTCCCTAATATCCTGGAACCAACATGGCTACACTAGCACTTCATGTGACTAACCAGTGCATTTGATTTCACTTAACATTTCTCCCACAGAAAGCATCTGGCTGGGTAATGAGAAGGTGAAGGACTTACCATCTCCTTCTGCATACTGGTTCACCTTTGTGTCATCTGTTAGAGGGAAACAAAAGCAAGAAAGGAAAGGAAAGTTGATACCCCCTTTTGGGGATCTCTGTTCTCCACACTGTCACATCCCATATAATGTTCCAACCTCTTTGTGTTGTCTCATGACAGCTCAGAGCAGTTTTACTGCATTCAGATTGGTAAAAGCACCCAGAAACAAGATAAGACAATAGAGAAATTTCAGGGGTTTTGTTTACAGTCTTGCTCAGCGAATGTGGTACTTGAAGCACAATGTTCTTCAGGAACTGCTCCTCAAATAAGCACTCTCATCATGGAAGCATTATATGTTAATCTGTGTGATGTACAACAGATTTCAGATAGGAGTGGCAAAGTCTAGTTGATTCATGAGTGCTGTGCACACGCATCTTTCCCCAAAGTCTAGATCTGGAAAATTCAGACCTCAATGAGGTAATCCCTTGTAAGACTCTCTTAATATTCAATTTATGCCATTTGCTGAAACGTCACCAATGTTGCCTGCTGTCTGCTGGCTCAGAGAGGTAACCCAGAGTCCACTCCATGGGGGGACCAGAAATGCAAGTCCTCTTATTCCCTGCCTGGAAGGTAACACCATGCAGATTATAGGAGGCTCCCTATCTGACATGAGCACCTATAAGATAGCAAAAATCCTGACACAGATTTCTCTGCTGCTTGGCTTGGCTTGGCTTTTGCCTATTCCCTCCTTCCCCCTCCCTGCGCTGAAATGACAGGACGCCAGCTAGTCAGCTACATCGACAAACATCTCCGCTGAGCAGAGCCAGGCTGGGTGGGGAAGATGCAAAGGGATGGGCTTCGTTTTGCTTTGTTTCTCCAGATAAAGTTCGCTGCCTAACACAGCTGGCTGCTTGTTTGCATCCAAGATTACAAATTAATTTTGTGCTTGAACGTGTCACAAAAAGCCTCTTGTTCTTTTTCCAGGGCTCAACCAGGACTTGGAATGTCATCCCAGTAGTGGTGTTTTCCCCACTTTCCTTAATTGCTCTTTTCAAAGTTGATTCCATCAGCCACGCATCCCTTCCCCCCATTCTGGATTGCTGAAGGACAATTACTAATGTTCCTTCCTATTGATTCTAATTAGCGTTTCGCACGAGGGATTATTAAATTGTGAAACTGAAGTGATACTTGCAGCTAGGACTAGAGGACACAGCCCATGTGTTAATAGAATTAACAGGCAATAGAACAGGGGTGTCCCTAAGGACACCAGATCTTTATTTGGGGTTTCTTATATGGGAGAGAATTCCATTTTTGGACCAGAAGGAACAGCACATGACTAGGGCGACTACCAAATTCATGGCCATGAAGAATGCATTGCAGGCAGTGAAATCAGGTCTCCCCCAAAGAAACTGGTGTTTTGCATGTTTTACCCTATGCTATCAGAGTTCATGAGGGAAAACAGCATTTCTCAAATTGAGGGACCTCACCCAAAAGGGAGTTGTAGGGTGGTTGTAAGAACATTTTAGGGAGGTTACTGTATTGCCTCTAAAGAGAGGTCTGGCCTATATCACGTTCTAGATCCCTCTGAATCTCTCCCCTCTCCATTCTCATCTGCCCTATTCTTCCTCTCTTTGTTCCTAGGGCTACAGCACTGGGTAGGCAGGAATGTTAATCGCATTCTCTTGGGTCTGACTTCACCTCACTAGACTTTGGCAGGAACAATTTCTCCATGGATATTGGGGCAATTTGCCCAGAGAGCACTGTTACTACTTTCTCTTTAGCCCTGGGCTAGTTTCCCCTACCCAGCTCTTCACTCCATTCCCAGCTCCCAGTACCTTCCGTGGTGAGGCTGCCAATGAAAAAGGAGGAGGTAGTGACATCTTCATCAAATGATGTGAAGGGGCTTTGTGGGGATGGTGAGTAGTGTTCGCTCTCACTCTCTGCCCAATCCTCACAGGTTCTCTCATCTGACTGAAAAGACAAAGGAGGAATTTAAGGCTGCTATTCCCAGCCATCTTTAGCAAGAGGAGCTCTCTGTGCCCAAATGAACACAGCCAGTAAAGTGGACATAAAGCAGAGACTTTGTGGGTGTCAGGAAGGGTTCCCACTAATGTTTTCCATCTACAGGTGGAATAATTTTTGTTATGTGCACCAAGGCATATAGAGTGTGCACCTCCAGTGGAAACACAGGCTGCCCACTGTGGGTGCTCTGCTAATCAGCTGGGCAGCACCTGAATCTCTCCTGGATGGCTACCCAAGTGCTCAGCTTACAGGGAACCCTGGTGTTGGGGGTGGGGAACCAGTAAGACGTACTACTAGAGCTGATCTTTCTGAGGTAAACAGATTCACTCAGGCAGTGTAGGGATAATTACATTAGCTAGGATTGAAATTGCAAAGGATAAACATCTTCATGCTTCAGGGTGGATAATAATCCTGCTCCAGAGGGTCAGGAAGAAATCTCCCTGATGGGACTGCACCATCAGATGCTTTATGGAGGCTTTTAAACCTTTCTCTGAAGCATCCAGCATTGGCCAGTGCCAAAGACAGGACTCCAGATTAAAAAGAAATTGGTGTCGTCCAATATGGCAAGATAGGACACCAGGCTACATGGACTACTGATCATTACACTAAGGCAGGGTGGTGAGATACTGGACAAAATGGAGCAGTTTCTGATGCAGCAGGGAGGGATGATACCAGACTAGATGAACCAGGGGTCTGTTCCAGAATGGTGGTGTTTATGTTCTTATGGACCATGCAGACCTCAGAATGTCTTCATCTCTGGAGTGCTGGCCATGTGACACGTTTGGATCTCTTTTCCTTTGTGCTGTGGCATAGGCAATTCAACTCTCTCTCTGTCTCAGGAGCCAAAGGGCTACAAATAGGTCTGCAAATTAATTTTCTAGTGGGAATTCCAGAGGCAGCCACACCTCTCAGCAAAAGAGAGCCGGGTAGACTGAGCAGATCTGTCTGGCGGACACCGATCTCACCATACTGTCAGCCCAGGAAAATAGCCCTTCCCTTGATCTCACCTCCTGGCCACAGCCATGTGTGAGCCACTCTTCCCGGTATCGGTCAAACCCACTGGAGCATCTGTGGAGACAAGGATGTTACTGAGTGATGGATACTTTCTCTGCTAGGCACAGTTAGCAAAAGCAGCCGGGTTCAAGCTGTAATGATCATATGAGCACGTCATATGGGTGGCATCATGTCTCACACACATGGCTGTAATCAGTGTGAGAAGCCCAGATGCTGCCATGACAGGCATCATGTATAGGTAATTTGACAAATGCACATCAAAAATGAGCCTACTGCAGAGGACTGGAAAGATCTCATAGAACAGGGTCCCCTGGGACACTGGGATTCCAACACAGCTGTGCTGGAAGGACCCAAACTTTCTTCTTTGTGGAAGAAAGAGAGGCAGAGAAGCAGGATTACAAGTAATGAGTTTGAATTTCCATTCTCTGGACTATGCCAGGGGGAGGCCATGAACTCCACAGTGAGTTTTTTCCAGCAACATCTGCACAGGAAAAGCAACATATAATAATAAGATTATGATGCTGCACCAAGAAAACATCAGCTAGTGAAATTGCAGCAAAAGAGCGACCTGAGCTGAATTCTAACTTTAGGAAGGTTTCTGGGTATCACTGAAGGATTAATCGAGGCCTGGGCTAAGCCAATAGAAGGGATCCACCTAGCTACAATTGAGCTGAGCAGGAGAGCTCTGGGAATTCAGGTCCCACAAGGTTCCTAAGATCCACTGTGCTGCAAGGTTGTCCTGTGGAAATTAGGAGTTCGACAGGATGACAGATGCAATCTGTTCCAGCCAAGGGACAGCTAAAGAGGAAGATGGTCTTATTGCTCAGTCACTAGACTAGGATGCCGGTGACATGGTTCAATTCCCCAGTGTGCTGCCAGCTTCCTGTGTGATGGTGGAGCAGTTGCAGCTGGGCAGGGGGGACGTGTGTGTTCAAAGGCACTGAGCTCCTTTTGGAAGTCAATGAGATGGTGGCTGACCAGCTTAGGACCTCTCAACAATCCCGTTATCACTCTCTCTGTGCTGCAGCTTGTTTATCAAGCGGAGGAGATACTTCCTATGTCCCAGGCTTTGGGTATCTTGCCTATTTAGAGTATAAGCTCCTAGCAGGCTGATGTACATGTGTGGCCCAGGGGACAAATTAATCTCAACCAGGGCTTCTAGGTGCTCCTGTAATACTAATCATAATTGCACAACTGAGTTTCAGTGACCTGGGCGGGTTGGAAGAGCAGGGTTGCCTGCAACAATAATTAGAGGTGACCTACAAAAAAGGTGGGTTTTCAGGACCCAGACCTGCTCTGCCTGAGCTGGGTTCTGTTTTTACAGCTAGTGGCATTCCTCTCTCCCACTGGTGACAACAGAAGATTTTCTCCTCTGAAGCTACCAACTGAATGATGGTCATTTCAGAAGGAAACCCCTATAGCCTTGGATTATGCTGCAGCCTCATTGATGCCTGCGTCATATGCTAACTTGAGAGAGAGGGTCAGGGCCACTCACTGCCCCAGCTGAGTGGCATTGGTTCGCATGCATCTGGAAACAGAGTTGTTTCACAAAGGGGAGAAAACTTGAGAGTGTTAGCCTGGAGGACTGTGATATAAAGCAGAGGCAAAGAGGAGGAACTGCAGAGCACTATCGCTGTCAGCCCCTCTCCACCAGGGAGGTAGGATAGAGCCTGCTCCTATCTAGGGCACTGCTGAGAGTGAAGAAGAAGAGAGCGTCGGAGGACATGCTGTCCCTGAGCATCTGGGCATCTCCATGGTGTGAAGATCCTTGCACAGAAGCAGCAGATCTGTGTTACTGGGTCCCCTCCCCTGTCACAGCTCAAAATACATCCTATGTCACTGAAACCTCATTAAACTATTGCACACTCCTTATCACCATGCTGCTGAAAGAGACGGCCTATTTAAATCATGGGATGGTGCACAGAGCCCCAAGACACCTCCCTTTCCCATCCCAGGTGCTGGAGGAGCCATGCTGACCACTCTGACAACTGTAATCTGCTATTTACCCTCAGGATGGGCACAGCGGTGGACAGTGAGGTCAACATGCCTCACTCCTGAGCCAAGCATATCCTTGGCCCACAATAGTAGGAAGCAGAAGACAGTTCAGCATCCGTGACCCATTCGCCCTTCACAGCATGTGCCTCCATCTGACACCTAATGTCAGCACTGGGCAGTTCCCCTCCTATCCCGATTGGCATCACTCTGCTGCTTGGAATCAGACAAAATTAGATGTAAAAGAGACTCTGAGAGGTCATCTAGTCCAGTCCACTTCCTGTGCAGAAGTGGGATCAAATATAGCCCAACCCCGAGAGGAGTTTGTCTGGCCTGTTCTTAAAAACAGGGAAAGGCCAAGAAGATGGCAGTTGCTGTCCACAGAAGGCTGCCTGGTTTGCAGAGCAGCAGGATAGGCAGACAGAACTGTCTCGTGTGGTGGAGCTGGGAGCACTGCATTCTATCTTTCTCATGCCTGCTGAAGCTGCCGGCAAGGGGCCCTGTCAATTCCACTTACAGCAGCGGGGTGTTTTTTGTGATGGGCAGTCCCCACCCCTTCCTTCTTTCCCCAAGCTGAACTCTTTTCTCACACGTTGCTCTGGTCTAATCTTTACTGGAGATTGGCCAGAGCCACAAAATCTAGAAGGATGGTGTTTCCAGTACAGATGCAGCCCAAGATTAACAGAGATTCTGATCCTCTAGAGTGCCATCCTGCACAAAAGATGCCAGAGAACCTCACCCAGTGATTCCTGCATCAAGCTCATAATTTCTGGCTGAGTAGAGCAGACCTTTTAGAAACACCTCCAGTCTTGATTTAAAGACTTTCAGAGATGGGAAGTCAACTAGAGTCCTTGTAAGTCATCCCACTGGTTAATTACATTCACTGTCAAAAATACGCATCTTATTTCTAGTCTGAACGTGCCTACCTTTTGTTTCTGACCACTGGATTTCCTTCTGACTTTGTTTGCAAGATTAAAGAGCCCTCTACAACCAGAAATGTCAAGTACTTGCAGACTGTGATAGTGTAACTTCCAGGTTTGGACCACAGTAGTACCTTCCTAACAAAAGCCATGCACAAACTTTAAAATGCTAACGCTTTTACAGGTCTCAGTTTAAATTAGGCCAAAGGTTTCAACTTGCTTGGCCAGCTGGGCAAGCAATAGGACAATTAGGACCCAGAGAGGAAACCCATGTGAGTTACCTCTGCAGGACATGACACCAGCTGCAGTTGAAAGTCAGCTCTGAGGTCATGCACGTGTCACAGCTCCGGTACTGGAGACAGGCTGAAAGAAAAAGAAGAAATGTGCCAGCAAAACATGAGAATCAGGACGATCGATTACCAGGGGACGTGGGAGGGCGTTTGGCCAAAGGAGACCATGCATGGGCAGAGGAGCCTATCTTCTGACTTCAGGCTACCTTAACATTAGCAGGGAAGTCAGCATCTTCCTAGCAGGAATGGGATGATAACATTTCAGCAAGGGACTCCTGCTCAACAGCCTGTGATAAACCCCACACCACCCTATGCTGTTTCCTATTTAGGCATAGTGCTAAGGACAGGGGGAATGCAAACCAGTTAAACTTCAGCTTTGGAGAATCTTTATACTTTGCTCTTAAAAATATATCTGGAGCAATGTTCCTTCTATTCCTTTCCATACATGTACGGAATAGATTTTTAGGTGCGGATGTGTACCATTAATAGAACACATGCTGCCCACGGTAGCACTATGCTAATCAGCTGGTTAGCACCCGAATCTCCCTGGGCAGGTGCCCAAGCACTCAGCTTAAAGGGAGCGTTGATCTGGAACAGACACACTAGCCCAGTTTTGGGCCTGCAGCAAGACTTTGCTGCAGGGTGGATGGGGAGGAAGTTGTTCCCTTGTTATCCTCTCTACCAGAAGCTGGTGAAGCACTTCCAGCCTTCTCTGTGGCTGCAGAATTTTAACAAGGCCTCTAGTGGGAGGCCCAGCCACCAACATAGTGTGACAGAGTCCAGAACTTCACCTTGGGTTAGTATTGTACAGCACCAAGCATGCATTTGGCTCCGCTTTCATCCACTTCTGAGCCCCACATACCTGTACCAGTCCATCTCCGTCCTGACTGCCAGCCCCACTCTCACATCTCTCCCAAAGCCCTTTTATCCTGCTGTACAGCGCCCCTACTATTCCAGCCCTGGGATCCCTAAAGTCTTCTGACACCCCTCAATTCTGACTTCCAATCCCACTCCTGGACTCAGCTATTCCAGATCTGGTCTTCTTCTTAACAGGGACTGCCAGTTACACTGGAGCATGAACTCACCCAGCAGTGGTCCTCTAAGGGAACATGTACAGCCCTGACATGCTCATTCCACTTGTGACCTAAATAGGATTGAAACTCACATCTTCAGGAGGGAATCTAATACGTTCCCATCAGCTCTAAACTCCCCCCCAGCTGCCAGGGGAAAACAAAGCAGCAACTCAGGAATTTGTTTTTGGTTAAATCACAGAGTCCTTATTTATGATCAGCTGTGCAATCGCCCTGCCTGCTGTTAAGATGGTTATAAAATACCCACGGGATGCTGTTCAAATGCATAACCTTGGCATGCTCAGGACAGGTTTATTCTCTGTCTGGTATTTATGTGCTGCTTGACAACTTTCCTTGTACGTAAGTGTCCTTGTACCTCGCTGGCTCCGTGTATCTATTTAACAGGCTCCTTTGTGAATAGCATAGGGGAAAGAGCAGGTTATTTGTTAGAGTTGCTCTCCCTACCTTGCTTTGAAAAGGTCTAGAGAACTAGGTTGCAATGCTGAGAATCATTATCTGCAAGGATGAAGGAATTGTATGACATGGAAGAGGAGAAGCTGCGCACACTAGCGGCTAACTTTACAAATACAGATTTGCATCATGGGCACACTGAATCCACATTTATACTACGGATGTCTGCCTGCATAGCTGGATTGGTCAAGGGAGTGATGAAGTGAAATCCCTAACCAACCCAGCAGGGCTGGCAAAAGCCTACAAAATAGATGTCATTATACTGGCAAAACTGAGCTTGTACCTGTCGAGTTTGCTGAGGAGGAAGCTAGAATAAACTCTGCTAGAAAAAGCTGCAGCCATGATGGGAGAACAGTAAGACTATACCAGCAAAGTTGTGTAGATGTGGCCCCGAGGCTGCTGGGTCTCAGTTGTTGTGAATATCTGTCTATGTCATGCTGCCAACACAAACAGGTGCAGCTGGCCTGGCTGGAAGAAGAAGAGCAGTGGTGCTGCAAATTGAGATGGACAGGCATCAACAGTGCTGATGGGTGGGGTCCCCAACAATGTTCTCTATAATCCGAGCACTTGGGAGACAGCCCAGGAGAGATTCAGATGCCTCCCATCTCATTGGCAGAGCACCCTCCAGTGGGCAGCGTGTGTTTCTATTGATGGTGCACATCAACACGTGCCTGGATGCACATCACAAAAGTTATTCTTCCCATGGCTGAAAAACTGTAAGAGGGAATGCTGGTTTCCAGTAAGCGGAGTGGTAGGGGGTGACTGGGAGTGCTGCCACTTGGGCAGAATGGCAGTGGAGGGGCTTGAGAGGATGCAAAGGGCAGGAAAGAGAAGCACTGGCAGAGCTAAGTGGGAGGAATGGAACTGGTGTAATGAGAGGGGACTGCAGCTTGGGCTCCTGGTACCTGAGTGTGGGGGAGAGCAGAATTGTGTCTGCTCTCACACAACTCAGGGCTGCAAAATTAGTTAGAGGGTTTGTTAGTGTCCCTAAATTTATCCCTCAACCATTCCCACACCTTGGCAGCCTTGCTGCCATCCACTCCCTTGCTCTGTGGCAAGGCAGCCACCACAGTGACAAGCATTGGGGAATTGCCTAGGTGATGTGACCAAGTCCCTGCTGGTATAACAAACTGCAGGCCCATAAACAGAGAGGACAGCAGGCATCAAACCAGCCCCAAAATACAGGCCAGTAACCAAACAGGTTGGCCAGTAGACAGGCAGCAGACAGCATATGACTCACTGGGCAGTGGGATGAACTCCACGGCCGATGCACTGGTGACCCTGCTGGTGTCCAGCTCCACGCGGTGGTACTCATAGATGGTCCTCCGGCGAGACTCTGCAACAGCAAGGGGCTGCATCAGACAGAGACAGAAGCCCATTGCACCCTGTGTGTTCCCTGCTCCCAACCCACATGGGCTTAGCGGCTGACTTGTTGGGTGTGGAAGAGACTCAGAGACCCTGGACTCATCATGGAAAATGAGTCAGGATGGGGAAGAGCTGCTGACTCCCTTGTGGGGACTGGCTTTGTATGCAGATTGGTAGCTGAAAGACTAAAGTTAGCAGTTGAGCCCCAGGGCCACGGGATGTCTTCCTCCTCGCTTCACACTGGGAGGAGTGTGGAGCTGTCTGGACTGGCTCCCTCCCCAGACCTCTCCATATTCCCAAACCAACATGAGCCAGTTCTGCATTGTTCTCAGCAAACCTGGGCTGTAGTAACTCATGCCCCCCTCATATATCCCCTCTGCAGGACGCATCCGCTTCAGGCTCCCCAGCCTCCCATTGCTTATCCTCACACACTTCCCATGCCGCTTGTCCCCTGCTCCCTTCACTCTGCTTTTTCCCCTCCCCTTGGCTCAGTCTAGCAGCTAGAGCAGCTCTGTCCAGAAACCAGGATGCCTGGATTCTCTCCCTGACTTTGCCACTGACTAATTGCATGACCTCAGCCAGGTCTCTTTCTCTCTCTGGGCTCGTGGATCAGGGCTAATGCTGACTCTGCATACACGCGTGTGCATGGACATATGCACGTGTCAGCCTGGCTCATGTCCACTGTATGTACAAGGCTTGGAGACTCTTGGATGAGCAAGGCACACTGCTGCTCTCTTCCCTCCTCCTTCCAGCTCCACATTGCCCCTGTAGTCCCTGCTAAGTCCTCAATAGCCTGGGGGCCTCACAGGGAGGTGGGAGGCAGGTAGGGACATGGTAGCATTGTGCAGTCCACTGACCAGTGGAGGGGGGCATGAGGCAGAATCCAGGCCAACTGAGGTTTTCATACAAACCAATCTAAATGGGTAATAAACGAGGGCCAGGTGGCTGGTTCCATAAATAAGTGACAGCAACCGCGGTGGGTGCAGCACAGGAGATTGTGGTCAAGTTTCTTATTACAAGAAACAAAGATGAAAGAGAGGCTGAAACAGCCCTTTCTATAGACACACATGCAATGCATGACAGGTGCATGCAACACACACAGCACATGTGATGCAACATGCATACAGAAACACGCTGTGTGACAACATGCATGCAACACAGACAACACATTACAACATCCATGCAGCCCTGCAGAGTCAGCTAGTGGAAAGCCAGTCAATTCTCTTTCTTGATCGTAGGAAACAGAAAAGTTTTCCTCTTCCAGTAGCGAGGCCCTTGGAGTGCCAGCATCTGAAAGTCATGAGCTGTGGGCCTCTGATGCATGAACGATCAGCTCCACTCCACATTATCCATCCTCCCTCACTGCTTGGCTTCCGGCAAAGGAAGCCCCACTGACAGAGACTCACCTGGAACATCCGGGGAAGAGTTGAGGAGCATGAAGGCATCTGACAGGCCAGCTTTGACGGGATGCTGTGTGGCACTGATCTCCAGAACTGACATGGGGATCTGGAACAGGAACAGAGACGGGACCATGAAACCTTGTGGCTCCCATGTCCTCAGAAGATGTGTTGGAAAGGACAGTCATAGAGTGAAGCATGATGAAACAATGACTGAGCTGATGCTCCACTGAGTCTTCATCCCATCTATTTTCTTTGCACCCCAGCAGCAATTTTGAGGCTGTTGTTTTAGAGTAGCCTCGGTCATGCCTCACCTGTGTTTGCATGTGTCTCTCTCGAGGAGTCATAGGCCCAACAGCCAGGCTTTCCCTTTGGGAGTAACAACCACCGCTGGCCCAGGCACTGCATGTGACATTAGTGTAGAGCACATGTGACAAGCCATCCTCTGGGATAACAGCAAGGACCAAACTGGCAAAATTCCTATGAAGGCGCAAGTCTCTAGCATCCGCTAAAGAACCAGACTCTGTGGTGAGGTCGTGCCAGACTTGTATCTTTTGTGGGTTGAGGGTGGGGTGTCACGCAGCACATGGGCAGGCCTGCTTTCTCACAGAAATCGGTCCTAACCTGGCCCTGCTGTGGAGATGGAAGGCAGCCATTCTCCTTGCTGCAACTCCCCCAGCCCAGCCTGTCCTTGGTTCCATCCCCTGCCTCCCTCTCCATATCCATCCCCCCACCACACCTCCCAATCTATTCCTGAGCCCCCAACACCTCAACCCTGCCCCATTCATCTCCCAGCCTGACCCCCCATGTCCCTTCCCATGTGTGCCATCTCACCTCTGCGTGGAGATGCACCTGAGTACTGGAGAGATCTTCCCTGCGCTTGCTGACCTGAGGATGCTGGGTTCTCCACATGAGGCCAGCTCTGGCAACTGACCCTCTCATAGCCCCACTGGAAAGAGAGCGTCAGGGACTCCATGGTCACTAGCCCAATCTGCTTTGTCTTTCCTGGGGGGTTATGTTCTGTCTCCAAAATGCCCACCCCATCTGTTATGAGTGTTACAGCACCTGCAATAACCACACCCCAAGCAGCTGGGCCTACTCACCTGCTTGTACCCAAAGACGATTCTCCCATCACTGTGCAGAGCAGCCTGGAAAGTGAAACTGCCAATGTCCTCCTTCCTCTGAAGGCAGACTTTGTCCCACTGCACCACAAATACTGTCCCTGGGAAAAGAGGAGACATCAGAGTGGAGCATGGAGCAGCTTGGGAGACAGTAGGGGGTCAGTTTAATTCCCTATATACAACTGTCCCACAGGCACTTGCAGAGCTGGTGTACTAGCTGTGCTCACCTGGCTGCAGTCACATACACCCCACACAGCAGCTGCAACAGTCGTCCCGCACGCTCTCCACTTGTGCAAAAGAAAAACCATCAGCCCATAGTTATAACCAAACCACACACAAGCTGAATCTAGAGGTATTAACTGGCCACTTCAGTTGAATGGTCCCTTGAAATGCATGTTAACTACTTATGCTAAACAATCTGCTCCACCTGGTAGTAAGGACAGGCCTATACTTGCCCTTTAGAGCAGCAAAAGAAAATCTCTTTTTTGTGCAAAAACCCTGGGAGCATCTTCACTTGCCAATGACTTTTTGTGGTGAAATCCAGAAGTTTCATTGTGAAAAGAGAACTATCCCCACAAGAGGTGCACAGCTTTTACTGGTGATGTTTGTGAAGATGTACCGGAGAAGACACCATCTTCCCAGTTTAGAGCTTCTAGCCTCTGCAGGATATGCCCCAGCGCCTTGGTGACCCCTCTGGCCAGCATCTCTGCTGCTCTGCTGCCAGATAAACAGACATCCACCCCTCCTCCTGTAAAGCCCCAGCAACTTTGAAACTCAAGGGCTCATTGATCATCTGGCCTGGTGACAATTCCTGCTCCCCAGAGCAAATGAGCCCCTGCTTGCAGCAATGTTGAGCTACTAGGCTGATCAGTATTTGGAGTGCGGGGTCGGGGTCAGGCAGGAACTTAGGATGCCCTTTGACCACCCCTTCCCAAAAGACTGATGTCAAAATAGAAAGAGCTGCACTGTGGGATAGCTGCCCTCAGGGCACTGCTCTCTTCAGCAATGGAAGTGGTGCAAATGTCAGCACTCTCTGATGTCAAGGGAAGTAAATGAAGACACAGACCAGCAGTACTTTTCTTTCACCAGCTCCCTATCACTGATGAAACTGACAGTGCAAAAATCCTGCACATGTAGGCAGGCTCAGCATAGTTCTCAGCTCTGAAGAAGAGCTCTGCTTGGCTTGGCAATTTGCTTCCACTCTGACCAACCAAAGTTGAGCCAATAAAAGGTATTACCCTGTCCCTCATCCTCCTCGTCCCACAACTACACACACCATCTCCAGCCGCAGACCTCACTTCTTCCCCCTGCCAGCAATGCACCACACGCATGCAGACTCAATGTTGTGCAACCAATCTGGCCATAGCCAAGAGTTCCTGGAACTTGTGTGAGTCATTTGTGATGGGATGGCTTGATTTTATTGCCTCCCTTTATCTCAGTGGTATGGAGGAAGAGAGGGCCCCTTCTTTTACCACATGAGAAACTTTGGGTTCTCCTCTCTTAAACTTTGCAGCCCTTGTTTTTCAGCAGACTCCAGGACTGAGCTCTGAATAAACATCCTGATTTGATTTTTGGTGCTCACCAGAGCTTGTGTAGATTCACCCAGTGCTATCAGATATACCAGCTCTGCCTCTAATTCTCAGAGCACACACATGCAGAGATGCACTTTCCAGACCACATGTGAGACATCACACACAGAAAGATACACACTGCACACTCATCACACACAGAGGGACATCGCATGGACAGACATCACTCAGAGGGACACACCTCAGATGCAGAGATGCACATGGACACACAAAGGCGGACGCACAGAGACATGTCACATGCAGAGGGACACATCTCTCTCTCTTACTCTTTCTCTCACACACCCTATACACAGCTTCAAGGAAGGGGCATAAATTCAGCACTTTGATGAATTCCCATGTCAGGCCTGCTTCTGAGCCTCCCCAAGCAGCACTTTTTGGGTACCCAGGACAGAACCAAGTTGAGATGCCAGAGGCCAAAGCAGTCCCAGGCCCCCTAAGGTGTGTTATCAGCACCTGGGTCCCTGGACAATCCTGGCTGCTGCAGTGCCTCAGCTGGTTCCTCACCCCTGCTTTGCTGGGACAAATGCTGCTCAATGATATTGGAATTCCAGGGTCAGGTACCCAGAAGCAGCTAATGCCCCCAGGGGCTCTGTGCATCGTGTGTGGCAGCGGAGCTGTGCACAGGGCCGGTGGAGGCTCACCATTGTCGAAGTACAGGACAGTGGAATTGCGGGAGTAGCTGGGGTTAAAGTTGGCCATCAGGGGAGCGATGTACTGGGTGGCCGTGAGCATGCGGTGAGTGACATCCCCTGTGAAGATGAAACCTGGAGCAAGAGGAAGGGAAACCAATGTGTGTGCGCATTCCCTCGCCCCTGCCTCCTGCCACAGGACACGAGATTCCAGCTTCTCTACCCACCCTCACTCTACTGCCCCACGACATCTGCTACCAACTTTGCCCCCCATCCTCTCACCCCAGACATCCCCCACCACCGTCCTGGACTGGAATTGGGCCTGAAGTGCCCTGCAGCTGGGCAGTTTGGATCCCAGTTTCTGGGTCACACCTCATTATATCATTTCAGCACTAATTAGAGAAGATGGACTTGACATCATAATCCCCAGGATGTGAGAACGAACTCCATTTTACAGTGGGGTAAACTGAGGCACAGAGCACTGAAATGACTTGTCCAGGGCCAAGTCATGCATCAGTGGCAAAGTTGGGACTATGATGTGGGAGCGGAGGCAGGTTAGAAACACTCAAATCAGCCCACTAGGCCACACTGCCTTTTCAGCAGATGTTGCCTGTCTGCACCTGAGTTAAACTGAGTAAACGCGGCCTCACAAACTCTCACTCACCTCCTGTTGCTATGGTGATCTGCCTCAGGGGGTGGCCGTAGAAGGGGAAGTCAAAGGAGAGGATGACTCTCTGTGGAAGACAGACCAGGACGACAGCATCAGCGTGAGAGCCACACTGGGAAGAGCCACCTTACCTACGTTCAAGGCTGACCCTTGGCATCTAGGAGGGGCAAGTGGTGTTGCTCCCAGGGGAGGTGGGTTAAAACAGGGGGACACAGGGGCTGGTGGCATTAGAAGGCAGCATACTTGCCATCCAAGAGATGCTGTGCCCTGCCACAGAGATTGGTACCCATCTGGCTTAGATTTTGGACACAGCCCTGCTGGGAGGAGAAATGCCAGAAATAGGTTCATCTGCCCCTTTGGAATGGGCTCTGGGGCAGGCATGCTGGAGTCCAGCTGGAGCATTTCCCTGACGGGGAAAGCTGAATGTTTAGCAGGTATTTGCAAAAGCTTGTCTCCAGTCTGAGTCTCTCCCTGAGAACATAGGAGCTGTGGCGAGATCATCACACCTCCAGCCGAAGTGCTAGTGCTCCAGGTCAGGTAATCCCTGAGAAGAGAAGCTGCAGGGGAAAGATTCCTGACTCACTGGTGTGGGACCCTGGCAGATGCCCAATGCTGGGCTGGCAACAATTAAGCACTGCGCAGGAGGGGCTCACCGAGGCCTGCCTGTGTGTGTTGGACAGGATCCCATGGATTTTCACTTGGCTTCTGTTGGCTTCTGCTATTTCGACCCAGAGCTCCCTGGTGCGGGCCTCCCCTGGCCCATAGAACCGCGACATGTAGTACTTATGGTTGTCTTCCTGCAGCCACATAGCAGAGGGGTGGAGTCAGCAGGGGAGGATGATGGACTGTGGAGACAAGCCCCGAGCCGCAAAGTCTGCACCCATATCTTGAACTAACAGGAGCTCCAGTGGGATGCTGGGGGAACCCAGGCTAAGGCAATCATTGGGTATATAAACAGGGGAATAAATTCATCAAACGCTAGAACTGGAAGGGATCTCAAGAGGTCATTGAGTCCAGTCCCCTGCCCTTACGGCAGGACCAAGCGCTATCTAGATCATCCTGACAGATGTTTATCTAACCTGATCTTAAATATCTCCCCAGCCTGAAATGCAGACTTATGCCAGTGTAAAGTGGGGTCCCAGCCAGACTGACCATTCCTTTAAGAAGCAGCATGATCAAGAAGGGAGGGGGTAGGAATGGCTTCCCTCTCCCTTTGCATGGGGTGGAGTGACTCCCTGCATCTCCTCTGCCAGCATCAGTGGGCTCTGGACTTTCACACCACCCCAGCACCCTGGGACCATTATGTTCCAAACCGGGCTATGGAGGCGGTCAGAGGAATCCAGAGGTGACCCTGCTCCAACAGGGATTATTTTACCAAAGGGATATTTGACTGCATAAGCAGGAGGAGGGAGAAGGGGCTGAACGAGTCCTTATCACCCCCGCTCTGCAGCCCCCATCCTTTCCAATGTGTTCCCAATAAAAATGGGAAAAATAGATGTAAACAGGCAGCATGAGGATGGGAGCTGGCTGCCTCTGCGCTGAGTTCTCAGCCATCCTCATGACCTCATCTCTGAATCATGATTATGTCCCAATCCATCACCTTGCTTTGGTTACAGCAGGAATTAAAGAAGAGAACTTTTGGACACACAAATAAGTCAGGGTGGGAGGGGGAGGAAAAGGATGCAGGGGGAAGGGATGTTAAACGAAAGCATAAAGTGAGGTCCTTTAAGGAGACGAGTAGCAACTCGTACCTTTCTGCCTTACTTTTCACTGGGTGTTACTGGTTTGGAGGGGGGATTAGCAAGATTTCCCCCGCTGTTTCTCTTTTTGTAATCAAAGAGGAGAAATGATCGTTCTCACAGCTAAGCTCAGGGTAGAAGAAGAGGGTTGGTCAGCACTCCTGGAAACTAGTCCTAGCTCTGCTACAAACTCACTGTGTGCCCTTGGGCAAGTCACTTCCCATTCTGTGCCTCAGTTTCTCCCTCGTTTATAATGGGAGATAATCCAGCCCCAAACTATGCTGCACAGCTAATCAACATTTGTAATTTAGGGGCCTTGATGGAAGGTGCTAATTTGAAAAGGGGGGAAAAGTGGAACTTGAACATGACTTCCCAGTTTTTGTTGCCACTACATGGACTAGAGCCACTTGGAACTCTGCAGTGCTAGAACTTGTATCCTGGTGTTCCATAAACCCAGCCTGAGCTAAAGGAGAAGCTCTACTAGCAGAACAGGGCATATGACACACAGCTGGACTGTCCTCACTCCATCCAACAGAGGGATGTAGGGAGAGAAACTGAGCTGGTATTGTGGGCAGAGCTTGGTTTGGCAGGTGGAGCTTCGAAGAATGCCTCTACTTCTCCTAACTGAACCTTTGCCCAGCTATAGCCAAAACACCACCAGGCAAGGTCCCCCTCCACAGCTCCCCCTCTGAGGCAGTTTTCTGTAGGCCAGCTAGGCCCTCTGCTGCAGGCAGTGCCAAAGCTGGTCTTTTTCACTCTCCTGCCAGCTCTTTGAGAAGGCAGCTTGCTGTCCTCTCACCCCCATAGGCTCTGAGCCTAGTCTTGTCAACAGGGTGGCCCATATTGAAGTGGAAAGCAGAATCCCACAGAGGGGAGTTCTGAACTCCCAGACCTCTGGCAATGGCATTCTATCAGCAGCGCAGTAAATGCTGGACTGGGATTAGCCGTAGAATGGAGCAGGGCAGGAGAGAGGGGTCCAACAAAGAGAGAGACCGACCATTCATATAGAGCGGCAGAATAGTACATTATACACCCACACTTTTTGAGGCAGTTGGGTGTGCAAGAAAAGCACACTCAATTACAATTACAACAGTTGCATGTGCAAATAATAATGTTGCACATGCAATTCTGCATGCAGTGCTTAAAATAGCATCCCCATGGCTATTAGCCAGGATGGACAGGGAGGGTATCTCCAGCCGTTGTTTATCAGAGGCTGGAAATAGATGATAGGAGAGGCATCACTCAATGATTCCCTGTTCTGTTCACTCCCTCTGGGGCACCTAGCATTGGCCACTGTTGGAAGACAGGACCCTGGGTTAGATGGCCCTTTGGTCTGAGCTCAGTCTGAGTTCTTCTGTCCTAGTCCTGAGATTCTGCCCCAATGCACACAGAGGACAGGGGGAACCATAGTAATCAAGGCATTGGGCTCTGGGGTGGAGAAGAGCCCTGCCACAGACATGTGGTATAAGCCTAAACTGTTGACAGTGCACCCAGAATCCAAACTGCTTTGGGGTCAGCCAGCAGAAAGCCAAGGGGTGATTTGCAAAATCTCTTGATTTTGAAGGCTGGGGTTGGGCAGCTCCTATGTTTGGACTCAGGTTAGGGCCCTATGGGATTGAATCCCAGCTCTGTCACAGACTCCCAGCATGATCCTGGGCAGATCACTTAGTCTCTCTGGGCCTCAGCTCCCCATCTGTGCCATGGAGCAGACGGCCCAGCCCTGCCCCCATTGGGCTGTGAGGACAAATATGCAGGAGATTAGCAGGCTCTGGCAGCTAAGTAAGTAATAGTGATAGCTTGAGAAAGGCCCCACTACTCTGCCAGGCGCCTGTCCTGCAATTGCTTATCTCAGCACTAGAGAACCACCCACCCCTGAGCCCCTGATTTAGTCAGGCCAGCATTTTAGGGTTTTCTGATTTTCTGATCCAGCCCCCTCTTGGCTCAGCAGGTGCAGTTGTTCGAAAACTCCCACTGCAACCTTTGGATTTTTTCCTCCCGTTGGAAGCCATTTATAGGGCACAGCTGCACCTCTTCCCCATTGCTGGCCCCATCAGCCAAGCCAGTGGAAAACGTGAAGACAAATAAATGCCTAATGCAAACTCCCTGCCCTGCATGCACCCCATTAACTAGCTCATAAATATGGGCTGTAAACCCTACACCTGGCAAGGGCCAGACCTGCTTGTGGGCCGAGTGCGACATGGGGTCTGCTTGGCAGACCCTACCTCCCAGGAGGGAGGCTGCAGGTGGCTGGGAAACATAGGGGGGAGCTGGTAGGGGAAATGGTAAATGCATGCTGATGGAGCTAGAGAGAAAAGTCAACCTTTGTGCAATGCACACCTGGCTCACATTGCATGCAGGGCACAGGACTGTCCTGTGCAGTGTGCATAGGTCTCTAGAAGTGCCATGGTCCTGCAAGGTCTCTCTAGCACAGCCCCACTGAGCCTGACCCTAGGTGCAACCAGAGCTCCCATTAATTTTACATCTCCGGACCAGCCTCCTAGAGTGGGACTGATCCAGCTGCTGGGGGCTGAGCACAGGACGAGGAACAGACCCTTTCTGCTCTGGGAATTGGGACCTTTAACACCCCGACCCAGAGCTGCTGAGGAGAAGGGCCTTCTGTACAGGGATCATCCTCTGAAACACACAGGAGCTTATGGATTTTTATTGCTCTTTAAACACACAGCCAAATACCCACCACCCACCCATCCACATCCCCACACATTATCCCAGGCTGGAAAGCCTGAGTCAGCATGGGCTACACCAGCAGGGAAGGAAGCAACTGCTGCCAGCTGGGGCATTGGCAAAACAAAATAGCCATCCAGGGCTATTTGCTGGAAAAGTCGCCACCAGGGAAGGGGCTGAGATGGGTGCTAATGGGGACAGAGATGGGAAGGGAAAGACAGACAAGAAAGGATGTGGCTGCCTCTCTGAGAAGATCCTGATTGCAAGCTCACGGCTGCTCCAATCTGTGATGTTTGAAAGCAGATTTTCCTCCCTCCGTCACTGGAGTCTGGCCTCAGAGGGGCTCAGCTGTCAATGCAGGTGTCCTTATTTCCTCATCTCCTTCTCTGTCTCCTGGTCCCCTTCTCCCACTGGGACATGAAAGGCCTACATGTCTACTCCACAATGGCTTCAGGCAACCAGCCAATTATACAGCCATCCTCTGCAACAGATAGGGCACTGCTGGAAGGAAGCTCACCACACTGGGGTCCAGCCTCAGTACAGGCAACACAGTCCACTGCAGATAAGGTGCCAGACTAGAAATAAGGAGCCCTCTGTGCTAATCCCAGCTGTGCCTCTGATCTTGGGCAAATCCCTGTACCTGGCTTTCCCCTCTCATCTGTTACACTGCGTGCTGTCTGGGGCAGAAGTAACAGCTCTGCACATTAAGCACAATGATCTTTGTCAGGGTCTCAAATATATCATGTTTGGTTATTATAGAAGTCCTGTTAAAATACGGTTCTTTGTCCACCTCTTTAGAAGAGAGTTTTTGGGGGTCCCCCAGAATGGGACCCACAAAAGACAGGACACTATCATAAGGAAGCTCAGGCTGTTTCAGTCTCTGCTAGAGAAAACTGGGTCCAGAGCTGCAGATTGGTTTGTCACTGATTTCCATATTCCATGCAGCCCCGAGTGGCAGCCGTTATCTTCCAGCCTGTCAATTAAAGCCTTAAAATGAAGTGACCTGACAACTCAGCCCTGGCTGGAGTATAAACAGCATGACTCCATTAACTTGTGCACCACATGTCCCCCACTGATTTTAAAGAATTTGAATTCTATTTCATTACTTGGGGTGCAGCTTCTGCTCTAGTTCCAGCCTCACCAACAATGGGCCATCAATCTGGGCTAAGCACTGGGCTCAGAAATCCCTCACACATACAATCAGAGGGTTGGAAGAGACCTCAGGAGGTCAGCGAGTCCCTGGCTAAAAGCAGAGCCAAGACCAACTACATAATCCCAGCCAAGGCTTTGTTAATCCAGGATTTAAAAATCTCTGGGGATGGAGATTCCACCACCTCCCTAGGTAACCCATACCAGCGCTTCACCAGCCTCCTGGTGCAACAGTATTTCCTAATATCCAGCCTAGACCTCCCACACTGCAACTTGAGGCTATTGCACCTCGTTCAGTCAGCTGCCACCACTGAGAACAGCCTCTCTCCCTCCTCTTTGGAACCCCCTTCATGTAGTTAAAGGCTGCAACCAAATCTGCCCCCTGGTTTATGTAGTCTCTTCTGCAGATTAAATAAACCCAGATCCTTCAGCCTCTCATCGTAAGTCATGTGGCTCCTTAAGCATTTTTGTTGCCCTCTGCTGTACTCTGTCCAATGCGTCCACATCCCTCCTGTAATGGGGAGCCCAGAACTGGAAGCAATGCTCTGGATGCAGCCCCTCCAGTGCCAAATAAAGGGGAATAATCACTTCCCCCTACCTGCTGGCAATGCTCTTGCAAAGGCACCACAATATGCTGTTAGCCTTCTTGGCAATAAGGACACACTGTTGGCTCATATCCAGCTTCTCATCCACTCTAATGCCCAGGTCCTTTTCTGCAGAACTGCTGCTTAGCCAGTCGGTCCCCAGCCTGTAGCAGTGCTTGGGATTCCTCCATCCTAAGTGCAGGACTCTGCACTTGTCCTGAACCTTATCAGATTTCTTTTGGCCCAATCCTCCAATTTGTCTAGGTCACACTGGACTGTCTCCCTACCCTCCAATGTTTCTACCTCTCCCCCGAGATTAGTGTCATCCCCTCCTCCAGGTCATTAATGAAGATGTTGAACAAAACTGGCCTCAGAATTGACTCTGGGGGCACACTGCTTGATACTGACAGGCAACCAGACATCGAGCTGTTGACCGCTACCCGTTGAGCCTAACGATCTAGCAAGCTTCTTATCCACTTTACAGTCCATTTGTCCAACCCATATTTCTCTAACTTGCTGCAAGAATACTGCAGGAGACTGTGTCAAAAGCTTTGCTAAAGTCAAGGCATATCAGGTCCACTGAGCCCCTTATTGTATCATAGAAGGCAGTCAGGTGGTAAGGCAGAACTCATCCTTGGTGAACCCATGTTCACTGTTCCTGATCACACTACCAAGCCACAGAGCCACTCCACTGGGGGTAAACCCCAGTTCCCTAATGCCATCCCCACCTGTTGCTGAGCCACCACACGCTCTGATCAGGCTCATCTCTCCCTACCCCACCCCAACAGCATCAAAGCAGCTGGGAGACCTTGGGGGTCTTGCAGCAGTGCTGGAGGCTCAGTATGGGGCACTCCTGTCTTGGAGTCTGTGACCCAGCATGGTGCTAGCAGGTGCAGTGACTAGAGCGATTCCAATTCCTTTTTGCAAAGGCAGGGCTATTATCCCAGGAATCCTGCTGATCTAAATTACCCTGAGGGGATGAATCCTTGCTTCCTACTCTAAGCTGTACTACAGAGCTGCTGCATGGCTCTCAAGCAGCTGTCATATTCTGCCCCAGAAGTGGCTGCATTTCAGGGCCAGGTGAGTGATTCCTGTATAAAAGTAGCTGCCTGCCACTCCCATTCACCTCAGAGGCCATAGCTTCTCTGGAATCTCTGGATAACCAGCTGCCATGTCTCACTCCAGTGGCAGCTGCATCTCCACAATGAGCGAGCAACCCTTGCATGAACAGCTGCTCTGTCGCACCTCAGAGACAGTCGCATCTCTTGCATTGCATGAGCAATCCCTCTTTAAACAGCTGTCTCATCTCCTCCCCAGCAGGCATCTGCATCTCAGCACCAGATGAAGTGACTCAAGCGTGTCCAACCTCAATTATTCAAATGTCCTGATTACATATTTGGACCCTGGGGATCTTGGGTAACTGATGGATTCTCCTCATTGCTGAAGGACCTGTGCCCCCGTCTCAGACAACAGGGAGCTGTGGATAACTGGAGGACAGATAACTGAGCTCGCCCTAGATGCAAGAACCTTGTAGGATCCCTCAGAATGCAAACTGCTGTAGCTATACCCTTAGCACTCCCTGCTCCAGAAAACCAGGGATCACAAGGTCTTTAGGGCAGTGACCTGTCTGTGCCACACCTGACACTCCAGCCATGAAAACATTACTGCCTGGAGGAGCAGACAGAGCAGGAGCTGGGGTGCAGTTGCGCTGAGTCTTCCCCACACAGGTCAGGCCTGGGTCAGGCTTGCTAGCAGCATTCATGAAAACAGTGCCCAGGCACTAGTTTGCTCAGGACTGCTCCCTGCTGGCAGTGGTATCTGGCAGGGGGGTTCCATTAGAACAGCAGCACCCTGCCTACACCCGAGCCACGCAGGGAAGCTGGGGGCAGCGAGAGAAGCAGAGGTCGTGGTGTTGGGGGCAGGGCAGAGAAGGAGACCCTGATCTCCACTCTCTACCACACCACGGGGTGTGATGGAAAACGGGGTGGAGAAAGACAGGTGGGTTGATCTGAGCGGGAGGGGGCAGACTGAGAAGGAAGCATCTGTGGGGCACAGAGCGAAATGCTGACTACCTAATTCCCATCCACCCCATCAGCTGCAGAGCCTCATTGCAGAGTAATTAGTTTCTTTTTATTAAAGCAGAAACCTCCATGCAAATGGCTGGGGTGGTGGTGGGGTTGTTCAGGAAAATCATCAGAGCAGCAGCTGGAGCAGGGAGAGACCCCCTGCACACTCCCAGTGCCCACAGGGGAAAAAAAGTTAACCCTTTCTGGCTCTGAGACTGGGGGCCAGGGGTGAGGCCTGTACTGGAGAGCAAGGGGCTGTGGCAGGGTGTGGGGGTCAGCAGAGCTAGTGAAAGACCTCTTGCATCTTTCCACCAAACCCCATGAGGGACGCTGCAGAGGAGATGCTCATGCCGTGAGTAAATCTGCAGGCTTTCCTGGGAAACCCAGCCTCTCAGAGAACAGCCCTTAAAGTCCAACAGGCTAAACTGTTCAGACTAAAGCAGGAAACTCATTGCCCTGCCCAACCTGCAGTGCACACCTGCTGTCCCCCTACTTCCTTGCCACAGGGCATGGATGTCCTCTGGGGTCTCACCACCCGCCCACCAGTGTACGCTCCACCTTCCTTTCCAGACCAGGCCAAACCGCAGGGGGAAACCACAGAGCCTTGGCCAGGCTCATGCAGCCAGTTGGGAAGGAGAGTGAGACAGTCACAGAACTCATGGGTGTCACACTCAGGGCCAGCATTAGGAACATGGCACCCGGGGCAAATGTGGACTTGATGCCCACCCACCTCCCCTTTTTCCTTACACTGTAGAGGATCCTATATTAAGTACCAGAGGTCTCAGGTTCAGGTCTGCCTAGGGGCAGTTACACCAGCAGGGCCAGGGAGCAGCTAAGTGCTATCTGCCCTTCTGCCCCTGCCCAGGAAGCAACACTCCCCGCTGACTCACCACAACCTGCGTCTCGTTGTCCGGGAGGGTGTCGATGGCTAAGCTGCCACCTCCCATGTCCTGGCTGATGCGCGTCCCGTCGGTCTCCAGCAAGGTCTCCCGAGTCATCCGTCTCCAGCCCTGCAGCTTTGCCCCTGCGTCCTGCTCCAAGGACTGGCTATGTACACGGCCTGCAGAGCACACATGGGACACGGGTCAGCACAAGGAGCCAGTGAGGGAGGGAGTCTAAGGCCAGGGGGGATCAAATACTTGCTTTCACCACACGGCCACCCCTTTGGAGCCACCCAAGCAACCCGCAGGGGCTGTCGTGTGACCAGGAGAGATGAATTTGGTGTCTGGGACCAGATCTTAGGGGAGGTCACCAAAGAGCCCCTGGTCCTGAGTAACCCTCAGCAGAGACTGCAGGGGCAGTGGGAGGTGAAGGTTAGAGTGCTGGGTATGAGAGCAGAAGAGCTGGAACCCTGAGAGGCAGGTCCCATTGGCAGGGCTTTGGGGGAGGAGGGACGAACGGCAGGGATTCACTCTGCCCTGTGAAGAAAACAGTTTTGGTGTCCAAGGCCCTCACCCCAGGCCTGTTCACCGGCTCCCCTGACTACCTGCCCCTCCCAGGCCACAGAACTTAGGGGAACGCCCAGGAAGCCTCCAGCCCCTCAGGGGACAGAGCTGGCTATTCACAGCAGCATCACCCTACAGGCCAGAGCTGAGAGCAAGAGCTCTGGGGCCAGGCACATTCCAGACGCAGAATGAGAGACAACCCCTGACCCAAAGATCTCCCAGTCTAAAGTGAAGGTGCATGGGGGAGGGAAACTGAGGCACAAAGCCGTGACAGAACAAGCCACAGGTCACTTGCAGACCTGGGAGAGGAACCCGGGAGTCCTGACTCCCACTCCCAAGTCGCTGGGTGACGGTGATGGAACATAACCCAGGATGAGCTAAGTGCCATTTGAAACCCTGCCAGGTACCTGACCTCACCCCAGGGACCTTCCAGCAGCTGGTCCAGACCTCAGAAGCTTCTGTGCCCCTCCTGCAGCCTAGGCCCCTCCTGGCATGGCAGCGTCCTGCAGCCAGCGGGAGTTCAGCCACACAATGAAGCAGAAGCAATGGGGGGCAGCTGGAGAATATGAACCCCACTGATTCCAGCATGTGGCTGAGGATCTGAGTTCCTCTGCGCAGCTTCCCATTAAGCCCCATGCAGGGCACAGGGCTGCAGCAGGGAGGGATGTCTTTCCTTAAGCCCTGAAGCTGCTGGGAAATTACCCTCCCCACTGAGCTGTAGCTGCTGGGGAAAGGCAGACCCTCCTTGTCACCCACCAGGGAGCCATCCAAGTAAGCCTGAGCCTGAGCCCCAAATCCCTCCCCACCTTGAGCCCCCAAGCCCTGAGCATCCTTCTGCACCCCAAAGCCCTTATCCCTGGCCCCACCCCAAAGCCACACAGCTCGGAGCCTGTACTCTCTCGTGCACCCCAATCCCAGCCCAGAGCCCTCTCCAAACCCACTCCAGAGGCTGCACCCCGAGCCAGAGCCCCTCGCACTGCAACCCTCTGTCCCAACCCTGAGTCCCTCAACCCCAGCCCCACCCCGAGCCCCCACCTAGAGGCCTCACACCCCTGCACTCCAGCACCCTAAGCCCCAGCCCTGAGCCCCCTCCCTCCGAACCTCTTGGCCCTACGCCCACCACGAGCTGTTTGTTATGCACACCAGTATGTTGCACATCACCTCCACACAGAGGCAGCTGTCTGTGCTGGAAAGGCTGCCTGGGCCTCTGGCTGAGTAAGGCCTTCCCTGCCCTGGCGTATGGACAGTGTGTACTGAAGCCTGGGACAGTGTGTCGGCCAGCTCAGGGGTGGTACACGAGTGCAGATCGCTCTGGGTCACTGAGTCTGTGAGCAGGCCTCAGGGTACAGCGCTCAGAGCTGAAACATGCAACAGCCAGCAGTTCCCACCGCCCCTACATGCTCAAAATGTACCAGGCCCACACCAGTCCCCTGCATGCTCACACCTAGCATGTGCCACACAACCAGACCCACAACAGCCCCCTGCACGCTCATGTGCTTCTATGCCCAGTGCAGAAACTCACAAGCCTGTTAACAATACAGCCTAGCCAGCCCTCCACAGACTGCACTGCCAAAAACAATGCAAAGACAGCTGACACACACGTCCCACCCCACACACACGGGCCTCTGGTGCACAAGCACACAAAAGACACACAAATAGCAAAACAACCCGACATACACCTGTCTTTAACTATTAGAAAAAAACTGGCATGCAAAATCCAGACACCAAAGAGCACCACACAGGACAAGGTGTATACAGGCATGCCCTCTGCCAGAACCCACCTGCCCAACCTAGCTCCACTGAATTCCACCCAAACCACAGATCTTCGCACCCACAGGACAGTGTATGCTGGGGTGACATGTCTTGTACCAAAGCACCCAGCAGCTGGCTCCCCAAATCAAATATATTGGCAATTTTGCAAGGTCCCTCCCAAGTGACACCCTGCTGGGCAGTCCATGCCAACCCACTGGAGCCTGTCTGAGAGTCTCCGTGCCTGGGAAGGGGGTTCAGACCTAGCCATCTACTCCTGCTCCTTGCCTCCATGGGGCAGGGATGCCATAGGGTGTGAGCTAACAGACTCACTGAATGCTCCCTGACTCCAGGCCTTGTGGCTGGATTGGGACGCTCCCCGCCTGCTTGGACAACGGCCCAAACCACAGCCTGTTATTCTGGGACATGCCCCTCCCAGGGGATGGTGCAGTCTGGCTTCACTGTAAAGCCAGCACTTACCCAGCCACAGACGGATTGAGGTCTTGGAAGGCCAAAGCTGGCTCCATTTGCTGAGGGCCAAAGAGGACAATAAGGCCTCAAGGGGGCTGTCCCAGTGGTGCACAACCCCTCATTCAGTCTAAGCAGCCTTCCCCATGGCTAAATGGGGACCCCTCCACTTGTAAGCCGGACGGGAAGGCTCAAGCTGAGACAGCAACTCCTTCCTGTAGCCACCAAGAGGCACTCAATCCACAGGTCTAGCAACACAGCTTGGGACAGCGAGCTCTCCTCTGCCTGCCACTGTCCCCCACCTGCTGCATCTCCTGTCCTGATGGCTCTGGCTGGATTTAGGATTCACTCCGGCAGGCGCCTTGGTAAATTTTCCCCACCCAGCTCTGTCAGTGCAGATGGCAGCAACTGCCAGGCCCCCAAGTCCCTCTGCCGGTGCCCCTCAACGGGCTTCCTATGCATGCTGCTCTGCCAACGCCCCTCAGTCCCAACCCGCATCTCCCTGGCACTATATGGAAGACTGGACTCTCCTGTGACTGCCACCTGCGCTGACGTACACAAGGTGCATGCAATACCCAACAAGCTCACATAATGTGTGACATAAGCCACATCAGAACAGAGATCGCTGGGCAGGGAAGCCACACATGCAGTACAGTCCCCTTCCCAGGGATGCAGCCCACTCGGTGTAATTTGCTGCGTGGCACTGAAAAGCAGAGAGCACTGAGAGTTAGGGTTAGCCACCGCAGGGTCCAGCTGCAGAAATGTCTGGCACAAGGGCTTCTGTCCTGCCCCTCACACCCTGGAAGCCTCAAGCCCACACAGTGACCTCCTGTGCTCTGCAAAGGGTGTGGCTGCAACTCACAAACAGCTGCAAACATTTTGCAGCCCTCAGTTGCAGAGCTGGACTTCCGCTGGGCTGGAGAGAATTTGGGTCAGTTCTGGATCAGCGCCATCATATGGAACCAGAAGTTCTGATCCAGAGCAGAACTTCCCCAGACACCAATGGAGATTTTGGGGTCAAGGGCTTTTAGCTCAGATCTGTCGACTTGAGGTCACATAGAGAGTGTGTGGCAGAAACTTCCAGTCAACTCCTCTGACCTCTGATGTGAGACAAACCAGAGAACCTCACCCTCTTGCACTGAGGTTTAGCCACAAGCTCATCCTTCTCCACTAGCAGCCCCTGGCACGGATTCTGACTCTGCCACTACCTAATGCCTGGGGTCTCCTTCCAGGAGCCAGAGCTGACCCGCAGAAACCCTAGGATTCTCTGGTTCTCTAACCCCCTCTTCTCTGACTGGCCTGCCTTGTCTTCAAACATATCTATATATATGTATACGAGAGGCAGTCTGTCTGTCTGTCGATGCTATGTTTGTTCAAGAACTCCTCTTAAACAGTAATTGCTACGACCACAAAACTTGGTAGGCAGCTTCCTCTGACCATAACTTAAACCAAGATCAGGGTTTGGTTGTGCCTGGGTAGTGGGAAAGGCCTGAAATCCCAGGATTTCCCAGAACATGGAAAGGGAGGGGTAGAAGGAGGAGGGAGGTGATACTGAGAGCGACCACTGGGTCAGCTGTAGGACTAAGAGAGAGGTGAGAAGGGAGGAGGCTCTGTCTTGCGCACTACAAAAACTGAGTAAATAGCTCCCATGCCTTAAACCCAGAGTCTGCCCCCAGTCCCGTGAAGAAACTACAGGCTGCAGAGGGTGTTACTGGTGGAGGCAGCCCCCAGACAGCCTGTAAGCCATGGGGGAAGGTGCTGGAGGCAGCCCCCAGAACCTCACCCGACCCAGACAGCCTGCGGTGGGGGGAGCTGCTGAGGTGAAGAAAGCTGTAGAGGGGGTAGAGCCACCCAGAGCCTGCCCCCTCAACAGCCTGCAGGCCAAATGGGAGCCAGTGGAGGTGGGAGGCAGCTCCCACTTCAACAGACTGCCAGCTATGGGAGGGGGTCTGCAGGAGGGAGGGGCAGGCATAGAGTGGGGGTGTGACTTGCTGGAAGCCAGCCTGTTGGTGTTGTGCTAGTAGGCAATGTGGTCTGAAATGGCATGGGGAGGACAGGGCTTGAATCCCACCCCTCAGCTGGTGGCACTGTCTATGGAGACCCAGCTGCAAATCCTACTTCCCCTCCTTGCATTGCCTATACCAGGTTCAAATCTCTGACTCCCTTCCTGCATATGGAGGCCTGATGTGTTTGTGTAAAGCAAAGTCTTCCCCTCTTTGGTTTCAATCAGGAGCAGCTCTAACAAGCCTTGATTAACTGTCACATCCAAACAAGCTGCCCATGGAGGCTCCTATTTCCTCCCCAAACCTCTCCTGACTGCGGCATGAACTGCTCCTTCCACGCCTAAACCTGCAAGTGTCAGCTACAGCCTGAGCTGCAGCCTGCACAACTTGATTCCATATTGAGAGAGACAATCAGCCTCATCCCAGCTCCAGGATGAGCCTTAGAGACAGGAGCCAAGCAAGGTTCCCTCTATTTTTTTTCACTCCATGTGTGGAATACATTTTGTTATGTGCACCAAGGTACGTGTGGATGTGCACCTCCCATAGAAACACATGCTGCCGGCTGTGGCACTCTGTTAATCAGCTGGGTGGCATTTGACAATCTCCTGGGCTGCTGCCTAAGTGCTCAGCTTACAAGGAACACTGGAGCCAAGAATATCCTGAAAATATCCCAGTATGTCTAGGAACAGGCCCAAGGCAGCCACCAGAATCCATTGTTCCCCTCCCATTCAGGGATTTCCTATCCCATCCCATCCCTAAAGTTTGCCTCCATGTGGCACCTCTTGTCAGAAGCTTTAGGAAAGGATTGCTTTGCTCATTGCTGAAATGCAGCCAGCTCTGGGGTGGGACATGCTAGCTGCTAAGCAGCAACAGGGCACAGTGGAAAGTGAAGGACAGGGACCCCACCATAGAGGGATGGGAATTTCTGGGCTTACACAGTAGGAATCTGGCCAGGATGCCAGGCACTCACTGCTCCCCCGAAATGCCTCTGGGCCAACGCGGGTGAGGGTAGATGTCTGTGAAGCTGCCTAAGTGGTGGGTCAGGCAACCAAGAGTCCCCTCCCCACATCCGAGCTGACGCCTGAGGGGTGCTGGCAGGTAACCTGGTCTCCCATGCAGCGGGGCCCTGAGCCTTACCCGCTACCAAATGGGGAAGGAGAAGCTGCACCAGATGAATACTAAGTTTCCTTCACACACTGCTGGCTTCCCCATCCCTGTGAGCCGGGAATTCATAGCACCATCGAATGCTGGAACTGGAAGGGACCTCAAGAGGTCATTGAGTCCAGTCACCTGCTGTCACGGCAGGACCAAGCATCATTTAGACCAGGGCTTCCCAAACTTTATATAGTTGGAACCCAATTTTTTTCCAGTACTTTGTGTCCCAAAAATATAACTGCATATTAAAAATGAATGAAAAATTAATAAAGTTTCACTTTTTATTCACAATAATAATACATAATCATATCAATCTTGATATAACATACATAAGTGCCTAGCTTATTGTTATTACCTTCATTACAATTTAACCAGTAGAATTTTAACAGGAAAATATGAAATGTACCAAATTAATGGTATTGTGCACGATAATTTGTATATTTTCTAAGGACCGGTACAGGGCCGCAGACCACACTTTGGGAAACACTGATTTAGACCATCCCTGACAGATGTTTGTCTAACCTCGTCTTAAATATCTCCAAAGATGGTGATTCCAGAACCTCCAGTTATTTCAAGTATGTAACCACCCCGACAGGAAGTTTTTCTGAATGTCCAACCTAAACCTCCCCTGCTGCAATTTAAGCCCATTGCTTCTTGTCCTCAGAGATCAAGGAGAATGATTTTTCTCTCTCTTCCTTCTAACAACCTTTAGGTTCTTGAAAGCTGTTATCATGCCCCATCTCAGTCTTCTCTTTTCCAAACTAGCCAAACCCAGTTCTTTCAGGCTTCCCTGATGGGTCATGTTTTCTAGACCTTTCACCATTTTTGTTGCTTTTCTCTGGACCTTGTCCAATTTCTCCACATCTTTCCGGAAATGTGGTGCCCAGAACTGGGCACAATACTCTGGCTGAGGCCTAATCAGCGCTGAGTAGAGCAGAAGAATGACATCTCGTGTCTTGCTCACAACACTCCTGTTAATGCGTCCCAGAATCATGTTTGCTTTTTTTGCAACAGAATCACATTGTTGACTCATATTTATCTTGTGGTCCACTATGACTCCTAGATCCCTTTCAGCAGTACTCCTTCCTATACAGTCATTTCCCATTTCGTGTGTGGGAAACTGATTTTTCCTTTCTAAGCCTTTGCATTTGTCATTCTTGAACTTCATCCTATTTGCCTCAGGCCATTTCTCCAATTTATCCAGATCATTTTGCATTATCACCCTGTCCTCTGAAGCACTTACAACCCCTCCCAGCTTGGTATCACCCACAAACTTTATAAGTACACCCTCTAGGCCATGATTTCCCATGGTAACTAGACCAGCCACTCCCCTGGAGAGAAAGCCAGCTCCTCAGCTGGCACAAATCACCAGAGCTGCATCTGTTTGCAGCAGCTGAGGAGCTGGGCCTTAGAAGAGACCCTGTAGCTGAGCTACACTAAAGAGAATCAGTGGCTCTTGGCACATTCCTGCATGCCCATCACTGTGGTATTGACACTTCTTCTTTTCCTTCAATCAAGGCTGGGATCTTGCCTCTTCACTCGCCCTGCCTCCCCTCTCGAAGACCCACAATTTTGCCCTGTCTGTGTACAGAGGGCTCTTCCTTCTGCCATCAACCCTGACCTCCCTGCTACTCTCCTTTCCACATATTACTCCTTACATGTGCACTCTGGAAACCATGCTCTAAATTTGCACCATGTCTCACAGGAGCCATGCTCCAGACCCAGAGCCCCCACTCCATTTCCCACAGTTTCTATCACCCCTTGGAGTCTAGGCAGCCTTCTCTGGGATGCAACCTGATCTAGAACCCCTAGATCACAGTGTATGCTCTAGAACCTGCTGCCACCTGTTTCCTCAGGTTGGACTCAAGTCTAGACCACCTGTTCAGCCTGTTGGCTCTCCCTCACTGTGGTAAAACTGTGAAATCAGGGCTCAACTGTCCAAGTTTCAGGCACCCCCCCGCACTTACCACTTCCCTCTCCAATTCCAGTTTTCTCCAAGCTGAAGAATGGAGCCCTCTGTATAAACAGGAAGAGCCAGCACTGCTGAGACCACAGCACAGATTCTGTCCGCACTGTGTCTTTCATAACCAGCCTCTGCTAATAACTTCACGCCAGGAAGTGGTGGGAGGCTGGGCCAAGCCACAGAGCTGTGTGAGCCAAAACATCCCAGGCTGGCTTGATGGTGTGTATTTCTCCAGGCTGTCCAGCACTCCAAGACCCTGCTTAAAGGGACGGATCAGGGTTGTCTCCCTTTGAGCAGAGACAGCAGGGAGTGAGGGTACAGGTGGAGAACCTACAACTTTGTGCCAGGCAGAGGGGGAGATATCAAAGTAATGTAAGGCTGGAAGGGACCTCAAGAGGTCACCAGCCCCTAACACATGTTCAGTGAAGGTGCCTTAAAAATCTCCAGTGATGGGCATTTCCCAAGCTCCCTAGATCACCTGTTCCCATAACTTCACTACCATTCAAGTCAGAAAGTTTTCCTGATATAAGAACACTAGAATAGCCATACTGTGTCAGACCAAACATCCATCTAGCCCAGCATCCTGTCTTCCAACAGTGGCCAAGGCCAGATGCCCCAGAGGGAGGGAACAAAATAGGGAATCTCCTGTCATTCATTTCTAGCCTCTGACAAAAAGAGCCTACAGACACTGTTCCTACCCCTCCTGGCAAACAGCCATGGTTGGACCTTTCCTCCAGGAATTTTCCAAGTTTTTTTCTAGTTTTTTAATGTCCTGATCTTCCCAACGTCATCCAGCAAGAAGTTTCACAGAACGACCATGTGCTGAGTGAAGAAAAGCTTTCTTTTTTTCATTTTTAAAGTATCTAACTTGAATCTTCCTGGTTGCAAACGAAGCAGATTCCTTTCCGTCCTGCCCTTGATGGATATGGAGAATAAATGATCACTGTTGTCTTTATAACATTATTTTTCAAATCAGATCCTCCCTCAGCCTTCTCTTCTCTAAATAATCCCATCCTACTCCAGCTAACAGCAGGGAAAGCTTCCCCCATCAACCCATCCCTGGAGGGACCACCTCCTGTCTTTAACCCACCAATTCCTGAGAGAGAACGACAGCCAGCTGCGGCCAACTGCTCCAAAGGGACCTACCAGCTTGGTAAGAACTGACCTGAGACCTGCTAAACTCATCCCATGCCACTTCCAGCAGGTGCAGTTCTTTTAAGTTGGTGGGCTGGCTTTAAACCTGCAGTCTTGAGGGGAAATATTCTCCCACCCCATTGGCAACACCCTCCCCCCAATATTCTCCCACCTCCCTAAGGACAGCCCAAGCCAATCCAAGGCCCAGGCCCATCCCTGGCTTTCTGAGACCCCTTTTACGCCACAGCTAGGAGGAAAGGAATGGGCAAGCATCTGGTATTCAAAACATAAACTCAAGAGAAGGTCACCAGGCTGAGCTGGCCAGTGGGAAGGGACTGCGAGCACCCCAGCAATGGGGTGGGGGAGGGCAGGGGCTGGCCGCAAATTCTGAAAAAGGATCATGAACATGTTGTTTTACACCCTGTGAGCTGCTTGGTCCCTTTGAACCCAACATACGCACACAACCGCTCCACTGCACTAACAATGACAGTGCTTTAGAGAGTGCTGCCTCTCAACCCACACCACCTGGCAGACCCTCCACAGATTAGCCAGGCAGAGCCGGGGAAATGCAGCCACCTCTGGGGGGGGGAATCCAAGCAACACGCAACAGAACAGCCCTCGAGCTTTGAGCGAAACTTGCGGCTGCAGGCAGCCAGGTCCTTTTCGCACCTGAGACTGTGTCCACTCAGCCAGCAGTGCAGAATGCAGCTGCTTTGCATGGCAAGAGGGAGGAGCGGGATCTGCCTAACAGGAGACTCCAGCCCCTAGACTTACACCATCCCCAAGGCGAACTGCGACCACTCGTGGGTCTCTCTCTCCATCCTCCCATGGACCCTACCACTGGCGGCCAGCGCTCCCCCCCCCCGCACCCCCGGGGAGCTGCCCACTGCCACAAAGCGCTGCGCTGCCTCCACCCGGGAAGGGGCCCGAGGGAGAAATGCACGCACCTGTCCACGCGACCTCCCCGCCACGCACAAGGCGCCTGAACCCTCCTGCAAGCCACGCCATGCGCTGGGGCGCCTGAACCCCCTCCCTCCCGTGCATGCCAGGTCCCACTCGGGTGCGCTCCCCCTCGAGATCACGCTCAGACACACGCCTTCCCACGCGTGTCCCCCACGGCCCCTCCCCTTCCACGCGCCCCTGCCCCCCCCTCACGGCATACCTGCCTCCCCCACGGCCTCGCGCAGCAGGGCGAGCAGCAGGAGGACCCTCCATCGCATCTTGGGGGGCGCGGGCTCCGGGGCGCCTCTGCCCCCCCAGCCCTGGCTCTGCTCCGGCCCCGCACCGCCCAGTCCTGCGGCTCCGCAGCGCAGCGCAGCGCCACTCGCGGACCAAGCCGGGACGCGAACTGGTTCTCACCCGGCTCCGGGACAGGAGCCGCCTGGTGTTGCAGCCCGTGCGGGAGAGACTGAGCCAGGCAGAGGCGGCGCGCCCGCCCCCTGCAGGCGTGCGCCTGCCATAGCTGGGCGGGAGGAACGTGAGAGCAAGAGGGTCAGGCCCAGGCAGCCTTGGTGCCCCAACTGTCTGCTGCTCAGGCCAGCTCTGCCACCTCCCGGCCGGCCCTCGCTTTCCTCTGCAGGACGCCTGGGTTGTCTTCCCAGCTCTGGACAGGGTGTCCTTCACCAGCATAGGATCAACCCTCTGTGAGCCAAGCCAGAAGAGAACAGCAAAAAGTCTTGTGGCACCTTATAGACTAACAGATATTTTGGAGCATAAGCTTTGGTGGGCAAAGACCCGCTTCATCAGATGCACTGGGGGGGGGGTTTCAGAGGGGTATTTAAAGAGTGGGGTCCTGGTAAGAGGGAGGGCCAGAACTAGCAAGGTGGAAATGGCCCAGTATCAACAGTACTTACCAAAAGAGGTAAAAGCAAGTCAGATCAGACGGGGATGTGAGCCAAGATCCAAACCCCTGGTTTACAGCTGAGGAGAAGTTATCCTCACTTGTGGAGTGCCTAGGGGGTGGGGGGTTGGCAGAGCCTTACTGGGTCAGATCCCCTCCGTTCCACCCCTGCGCTCCCCCTGCCTGCCCCCACTTCTCCTGACAATTCCTCAGACCCAACCTACAGCCGCTTCTTCTTTCGGGCCCTGACTGGGGAAAGTGAGGCACAGTGACTTGCTCTGGATCTGGCTGTTTATGGAATGACCTCAGGTATTTGCTGTTTCTGGTTCAATGCGTGTGTTCAGACCGCCCCCCGCCCGACCCTGAAAGCAGAATTGGAGTTTTGCCAACTTGACCTGGGCACTTTAATGTTCCCATCAGCCAGTCCGCCTCCCTACCCAGGCCTTAGGCTCTGCTGACAGCATCAGATTACTTGAGGCTTGTTATGTCCCAGGCAGGGATTCCCCTAGGAACTGAAACTAGAGGCCATTGGAGTTGGCAAATGGCTTAAGTAGCAACACTGAATGTAAATAATTGGCCCTCAGAGGGGAATTTGTGGGGATGTAGGGAAATCCCTGGGGGTTCAGCCAACACAGTCCTTGTTGAAAAACAGGTGGAGAGCAGCTTCCATCTACGCGGCTCTTGTTATGTTCCCTGCAGGAGGCTGGCTCAGCTCCGCAGCTGAGAGGGAGGGGAGGCCAGGCTGGGCCTGGGTTCAGCGCAGGAGGGTATTGCCATGAGGCTCGAGTCAGATCCGACCCCTCCCTCCTTAGGCTTCAGAAGCCCTTGGGACTGGAGTTCTGGTTCTTCTTGTGAGTTTTGGGGGGCACAGCCAAGTCACCCCACCTGCCAAATGCTTCTGGAGGCACCAGGAGAAACTTTTACCCCTTTGGTTCTCTCTGCCTGCCCCAGCCAGTATTTAGTTCTTGAGTACTTAAGTTGTGAGCCCAGAATTGAGCTCCCACCCCAATTCCCTGGCAACATCCCCTCTCCCATCCCTGTCTGGCCCCTGCTTGTCCCTGGGCTCAGACACGGGTGACCACTCTATGTTACCAGCTTGGCCAGTGCCGCAGCTGAGTAAGTTTGGGGTGACCCCCTGGGCCAACCCCTCAGTGCTGAGTAAGTCCTGGGGGGCCTGGGCTGATGCTGCAGTGCTAAGTTCAGAGGGCTGCCAGGCCCAACCCCAAAGTGCTGATTAAGTGCAGGGGGCACCCCAAGGCCAAACTCACAGTACTGCCTCCCTGAGAGATGCTCAGAGTCCATGAGCCCAGGGCCACAGGCTGGGCTGCCCCTGGGCCTGAGCCAGCCCCTGCCCTGCTTTATAATGTCAGGCCACCAAGCCCATCAGTGCCCAACCCCACAAGCCAGCCCACAAAGGTGGGGGGGCACAGAGGTGGGGGTGTCAGAGGACCCAAGAATGGAGAGGGAAGCCCAGCTGGACCCAGCCCCACATGAGGGTCTGGAGGGATCGAAGGCTGGAAGGGTGACATTTATCTGGCCCCAGGTGGTCAGCGCCAGTAGTGGGGAGAAAACTGGCACAGAAGGACACATGGCTCAGGCTGTGGGGCAGGACGGGCGCAGCTGGAGCCCCCAGGTCCATCTCCAGTCAGGCATCGGCCCTGCACAGGCCTGGGGGACAGAGGGCAGCAACCAGGGCTGCCTGAAGGAAGTGTTTGCTGTGTTTCTGCCCCCTTGTCTTGCAAGCCCCCTTCTGCTCTTGGGAACAGCCTGTGTCCCCACCTTAGATCCCGGGCAAGTGAGACCTGCAACCCAGCACTTTCCTGGCAGCCATGTAGTCCTGCTGCCCCCTAGTGGGCACAGGAAAATACAGCAGCATTCTCGATTCTGGTTGTTTCACACTGTTCCACAACCCTCTTCCCTGCTTCCCCTCTCCCACCCCACTCCCCAGGAAATGGAAACCAAAACCTGCCCCTTAACACAGCCTTTCACTGTGAGCTCCTCTGAGTCCTGATTTCCATGGGCCTCTAGGTGCTACTCTACTAAACAAAAGCAGCAATACCACCAGGGTTCCTTTCTCCAGCAGGAAGGTTACTCTGGGCCTGGAGACAGAAGTGGCAAAAGAGCTAAGACCCAGATGCTTGTTTGAAAGGGAAGCTCCTGAATCCAGCTCAAGCGGCCCAAGGAAGTGGTCCGATTCTGGGACTGCTGCTGCCAGGAGTTGGGGCTTGGCAGCCTGGCGGAGACTCCACCTGCTCAGCAAAGCCCCCTTAATCCTACCTCTGCACCTAGAAAATACGTAGACAGAGGAAGGGAGAGACTAGGAATGAGAGGGAGGCTAGAAAGGAGGCCAACAGGGAGTATATATAAGGAAAGCGTCTTGGCAGAGATGGGTGGGGGCTTTGCCTCATCCACAGGTGGGAGCCCCATCCCACTGGGCATTGGTTTGTCACTGTAGGGCTGCTCCGCAGCGCTGGGCTAAAAGACACAGGAGTTCCTGCACAATGTGCCTTTGTAAAGCAGATCCCATGGCCCCACTCAGCCAGGAAGGACAGTGGAGCAGCCTGATTCTACTCCTGCCCCTCTGTACTTCACCCACTGCAACAGGTCTCCAAGAACAGCTCCTTGGTCATCTGAAGGCCCACCAGGCATTGCCCCTGAGTCTCCAAATAAGTAGCTGAGCACTTGGGCGGCCACCCATGAGAGATTCAGGTGCCGCCCAGCAGATCAGCAGAGCACCCTCCGCCGGCAGCATGTGTTTCTATGAGGTGCACACCCACACATGCCTTTGTGCATATAACAAAATTTATTCTGCTCATTGGTAGAAAATATTAGTGGGAACACGGATCCCCCTGCATCTCCTGTTTAGGATCTCTTGAGGTCTGACTTCACTGCACTGGCAGTCAATGTCAAGACCAACCCCACCCCGCTGACTCCAATGAGCAGGCTGAGGCCTGTAGACAGTAATGCTGCTTTGGGGGCACCCTTCCTGGCATAGTGTGGCCCTGCAGGCACTCTAATAACAGCCCAACGTCCTTAGGTAAATTCCCTCCTTCCTGGGACGCCATATGTGAGTAACAGGATTAATGCAGAGCAGGAAGATTTAGGTGAGATGTTAGGAAAAACTCACAGGCTGAGAGGAATCTCCATCTCTGAAAGGTTTTAAGAAGAGGTTGGGCAAACACCTGCCAGGGATTTGTAGGTGTCCTTCATCCCGCAGGAGGCTTGATGAGATCTCAGACTCTTCCAACCCTGCTGTTGCATGTTCAGAGTGATAAGCCCTTCTCTCTTTGGGTTTCCAATGTCACTTTCCACCCAGAAATCTAGGTTTCCAGGTCCCCCTTCATTCACCACTGAGGCCAGGAGCTGTCAGTCCCACCACGCTGCAAGAGACCCAAAAACAAGTGCCTCGTACAGCGTGTGTCCCGCCAAACAAGGATTTTGTGTCAAAAATAGTAGCGAGAAAACGAGGGGGCACCCGGATTTGAACCGGGGACCTCTTGATCTGCAGTCAAATGCTCTACCACTGAGCTATACCCCCTCTACTGGAAAGAAAGAGAGGAAAATAGCTGGTTATACTGAATAAGCACAGTCATCTCTGACTATTCATAGTGTTACAGTCAACTTTTAAAACAAATAGCCACTTACTGGGTGGAAGCTGAACCGTGGGAAGTGTTTGCACAGGGCGTGACTCTGACAGTCCAGGAAAGCTTAGAGCAGCAACAGCCTGGGGGAGAATTAAAGCTTCTCACAAACGCTGATTTGTTGACTGTTAAAAATCACACAAAGACCTGCAACAGTTTCATCCATTTTTGCAGTCCAGCTGCGGCAGCCTGATCATCTGGTCTGACCTGTTGCATGGCACAGGGTGGAGAAAGCCCCATCTCTCTCCCCCCGAGATTTCTGCATTAAACCTGATCACCTCTGGATGAACCAAAGTGAATCTACCTGTAGGCAACCAGGAGAATTCACTGCGCAGCTTCTGGAGGCTGTGTGACCCCGTGGGACTGACAGATATCAGTTAAATGGTGCACAGTAACAGCCACCACAATATGAAATATTCCCAGTCCAGAAAACTCTGCCTGGTTGGTAGCTTTCTGAAAAGGGAGAACAGTACCTGTTTGGAATACGACATGTGCCCCCCGCTCCCCAAGGTAACTCCAAAGGCTGTGTTCAGGGGGTGGAATAACTCTTCTCCTATAAGCTACCTGAGTTTCTCCATCTGTAAAATGGGGTTAATACCACTGGCCACCTGTGTAAAGTGCCTTGAGCCCTATGCAGGGGAAGCATTAGATAATAGATGGCATTTGCAACACAACTGGGGCCTGTTAACTCTTTCTTTCATGGCTTGTTGTCTTATCAAAGAAGTACTGGAATAAATTGCCCCCGGGGTGATTGCAGAGTCTCCATCACTGGAGCTATCTAAGAATAGTTTGGATACATATTTAACAAGGATGATACAGATGGTGCTTGATTCTGCTGTGAGATGAAGGGACTGGACTGGATGATCTCTTGTGGTCCTTTCCAGTTCTAGTACTGATTGTAACTTGGTATTTTCCTCACTGGCAGGTAAATGAATGTGTTAGAGAAATTATAGAGACCACGGAAGCTGCACAGGTTGCATCTCAAATAGGTATTGCTCAGGCTAAAGCAACCCCACAAACTCTACAAATTCTTCTGTTATCAGCTTGGCTGATTCTAAATCTAATCATCCCAAGCAAGAAGGTTCCCATCCCTTCCCTTGGGAGACAAATCCATCAACGAAGTTTCCCTGGAGACTTCATGTTGTCCTGTTTGCTGCCAAAAAAATTCATAAGCACAGAGCTAAGGTTCCCTGGTGCTGCCTCATTCCCCAAAGTTTGTCACAAGGAACCCTCGGAAAGCACAGAAATACAGACCTACAGACAGGGGGCTCCCCTAAATGGGACAGCCGGGTTGGGAAGAGTTGGGGTTTCTTGCCCCCAGTCGCTGCTTACGTTCTTTGAATATTTGTCACCACTCACTGCCTGCCCCTGCAATGATTGCTTGAAAAATTCAGATAAGCACACCTTTAAAAGACCTCAGGCACGTAGGATTGTAGACAAGCCTGGCCTAGACAACAGGCTGCCCCAGGGTAGGAGGTTCTATGGCGCCCCTCAGTCTGTATTGTTGCATAGACAGGGTTTGACAGCCGTCTCTCATGTCCCATTAACTATGTCCTTGACTAGGTGCCACTTACGCACTTCAAGTCTTAAAAACATAATCACACAGTAAAACGAGGGGCACCGCTGGACTTCACATTGTTCTTATGGCTCACTGAGCGACTGGCCGCCCCTTCAGCCCCACCCCCCCAGTGGGCATGCCTAGGAGGCTCGAGAAAAATGTCGTTCTGGGAATGTCCGGAAGGTTCCACAAGGTTCTGCGAAGGTCCAGAACATTCTAAGAGCTTAGTGGAAAACAAGGCTACGTATGGGAAGACCTGAAACGTGCTACTTCAAACCAGGGCAGGCGACTGAACTCTGGGCCATTGGGGGTGGGCTTGGTTCTGGGGGCCCTGGAAAGGGCGGGGACTCAGGTGGAAGGGCGGGACTAGCAGCAGCCAGTCCTCAGGTACTGCCTGAACCACACCTCCCCACACAGCTCTCAGCCTTGCCCAGACAGTGCTCTGTGTGGGGCTCTGGTGGTGATTTTTAGAGGCCCCCCTGGGCTCTGCAGCAGTCTGGGCTCTTTAAAATCATCGGGCCCCCTTGGCCCCCATCATCAGCCCTGCTCAGACATTCAATGTTCCCCTTAGTAGCTGTGAGACAGTGGGGTGTGTGAGGATTTTATTCCCCTGGTTAGGTTGCATAGGTTTCCTACTGTCCTGTGGTAACACTAGGTGGGTGTTTCAGTTTTCCTAGGCACCACAACAGTGCATAGTGGTGAGGGGAGTTTCGGTGGGATGATTTCTCACACGTAGGCAATGGGCCTCCATGGCTGTTTGTAACCTAGGCAGCCAGGTGACACCTCTCTTCCCCGGGAGACAGGGCAACGGAGAGATGAGTGGCCTGGCTGGTTTGAACTGGGACGGGGCGGTTGAGCTGAGGTGTCTCCACTGATTTGATGGGGAGGAAGGAGGGCCAGGGCCCCAGCTCAAGCTCCCCTTTTGAGCCCCTTACCTCAAGATGGATCGTACTGACACCTTCTGGTTCCTGTGCTGACAAGTCTGTTCTGCGCTGTGTCCCTGTCGCCTAATGACCCTCCTGTTCTCCACGCTGAATGAGAGTCACACCTGGCTGCAGGTGAGTGCAGGGCCTGGTGCTCCCCACACTTCGTGACAGTGGCTAACAGCAAAAGCAACAGTCCGAGTCTGATCCCCTCTCTCCCTATTCAGATCTGCACCCCAACACTCACCTGCCCCTAAACCTTTCACTGGTGGCAAACGCTGGGGACAGATGAAGACATGCCTTAACTAGTCATAGTGATACACAAACCCCTGGGTTGGATTCAGCTGTGCTCTGCAGCGTAGGGAGTATGAACCCATCTTGAGAGAATGAAGCTGACCTTCACAGGCGCTCTGCTGCCCAGGAGCTGGGTTCCAGGGGTACCTTGGGGGAGCTAACAGAGAGTGTAGCTGATCTGCAGAGAGCGGGATTTCACAGATATCTTGACCAAATGGGACGGGGACAAAGGCCCAGCTGGAGACTGATAAAGGGAAACTGCCCTGATTGGCAGAATGCCTTAAGATGCTAAATAAATATTCACTATGGGAGATTCTCTACAAACACAGCAAATGAGGGATAGCACTGAGAGAACCCAGGAGTCCTGATTCCCAGCCCCTGCCTTAGGTTCTCGAAACTCTTCTGCCAGGCACCTAGAAAAGAACCCAGCTGCTCTGCATTGAGGCCAGGTATCCACCGTGACAGCTTGTTTTCAAAAGACACCTTAGGACCAGCTGTCCATAGTCAGCAGTTCCTGTGGAGGAAACTGCTTTAGGGAGAGAGCTGAATGGGCCATGGGATGGGCATATATGCAAGCTCAGACCTAACTCTAGAGTTAGATCCCATTTTATTTACAGCCCCTAAACTGGGGAGAACCTCTGACTTTCGCAGAAGTTCAGCTGGAATTGCATTTTTAGTACTAAGCCAGAACATCTTAACTGGGTCAGGACCCCCAGAGTGGGTCACATTGGGGTCATACGCAGTGTTTCCTGTAAGCTGAGCATAGGCAGTTGTCCAGGAGAGCTTCAGGTGCCATCCAGCTGAGTAGCGGAGCGCCCATAGCCAGCAGCCTGTGTTTCTACCAGTGGTGCAGCTTGACACCCAGCCCTGTGGGGTCTATAGTACTATGCCACAATAGTAGGTGCACATCTCCTTAAGCTGGGTAACAAGCAGTGTTCCCTCTAATTTCTTCCTCCATTTTGTTCTGTGGGTAACCCACACACCTAGTCCATGCAGTGGCGCCTAGACCACTTAAACAAAGAGTCTCCTGTACAGCTTTGACTGAGCAGTAGCTGGCTTTTAATTCAAACCAAAAGGGCTCCTGCACTAACCTCCCCAAGTTCCAGGTTTGAGTCTGTCTGTGGGTAGTTACATGTGCACCAAGGAGAAAACACTGGTAACAAGGTGCCCAGCTGACCTAGCACACAATTTGCCAGACCCCTTTCTATGAGGCCATCACAGAAGATGCTGATTCTGTTGCCTTCCCTTCTGTGCTTTTGTCTCCTGGTGCTGACGCTGATCCCACCTCCCCTCTCCACCTGCACGAGTCCCATCACAAAGCACAAGGATGCAATATGCCTCACTGATGTTACTTGCCACCTGGCAGCTGGTTCAGACTGGTTTTCTGTAGGGTCAAGCACTAAGGGGAATTTGGCCCAAGCCCCTTTGGATCCAACAGGCCCCAGAACAGGAAGTGTCTCAGTCAGTAGATTAAATTGCACTTCTCACAAGTGAATGGGCTTAACTTGTAGCAAGGGAGGTTTAGAAAAGCTTCCTAACTGTGAGGGTGGTTAAGCACTGGAATAAATTGCTTGGGTGGGGGAGGTGGCGTAGAATCTCCATAATTGGAGGTATTTAAGAGCAGGTTGAGTAATATCTATTAGGGATGACTTAGCTGGTGCTCTGTCCTGCCGTGTGCTCAGAGGACTGGACTTGATGACCTCTCAAGGTTCCTTCCAGTTTTAGTATGCAGTGATTCTATGATCCAGTGATACTCTAGCTAGATTTCCTTGTGAGAAACTCCCATCAAAATCAGGCTGTTCCCAGCTTTTTGTGACCAGATCGCAGCAAGTATAACAGTGGCATTGTCTATTCCAAGTGCTCAAAAAAACACAAGTCAGGTGTTCAATTTGGACACTTAGTTTAGAAATCACAAGGTTTCAAAAGAGAATACAGCTGAGGTTCTGTTTATTGATCTGATGGTTTCTGAACTCTTGGTGTGAATGTTCCTGCTTTCATCCACCACAGCAAAGGCCAGAAACTTACTTTGAAAGCAGACAGCATAACTACATTACAGTGACACAGCTACACCGCACTGCTGTAATGTAAATTGTTCCCTCCTGGATAGAAGGGGTTGTCAGATGATACAAGTTAATCTGTCTGTCTGAGAGTAATTCGTAACTGACAGAAGAATTCTGCAGCTGTCAACTTGCTGTCCCCTATGCAGGCCATCATGCAACTTTAGGGCTGTATTTTTACTTGCTGTAAAATGTATCAAAGAGGCAGGAACTGCAGGGAGGTGGGGGGTTTGAAATCAGCCTCTGCTAAACCCTCTTGATTGAGGCAGCAGAGGCAGCATTGTCTAGGGAGAAATCTGCTCAGAGTCTGTCTGTTTGCCTACGGGGAGTCAGTCCACTCAGACCCACAGCTGGGCCAATTTGTCCAGGGGAGCAGAAGATAAGGCCTTAGCACCAGGCAAACACAGTCGTTTGCAAACCTATTAGAGGAGGTGCTGAGTGTGTCACCTTGAGGGTGAGTCAGGGGGGTGAGGTGACAGTCTGGGGGCACTTTGATAAACTACTCCAGGGTCAAAACAAAAAGCAGTCAAGTAGCACTTTAAAGACTGGCAAAATGGTTTATTAGGTGAGGGGCAGACCCGCTTTTTCAGACCAGAACAGACTCAATATTTAAGGCACAGAGAACCAAAAACAGTAAGCAAGGAGGACAAATCAGAAAAAGATAATCTGATTTGTCCTCCTTGCTTTCTGTTTTTGGTTCTCTGTGCCTTAAATATTGAGTCTGTTCTGGTCTGAAGAAGCGGGTCTGCCCCACGAAAGCTCACCTAATAAACCATTTTGCTAGTCTTTAAAGTGCTACTTGACTGCTTTTTGTTTTGATAGTGTATAGACTAGCTCAGCTTCCTCTTTGTTACTACTCCAGGGTCATGTCTAGAGAGCTGGAGTGAATAACACCCTGTGTGGGTCAAGAAGAGCTCAATGCACTTTATGGCATCATTAGGTACATTGCTTGCAGGTGGAGAAACTGAGGCACAGGGAGATGGCATGATGCTACCCAGGTGGCCCAGTCATTTGGTGAAAATAGAACCCAGGAGTCCTGCCTGCCTGTTCCCATTGCTAGATCATCTTTCCTGGGTGAGGTGGGGAAAGAACCCAGGCATCTAGAGTCCCACATAGGCAGCCCAATACAGAATAGGGAAGCTAGTGAAGCCATCCTGTGGCCCAGCCCACAAGAACCCCAGGCTGGTAGCAACAGTTCCTGCTTTGCAACCAGGACCTAGATCCAAGCAACACCAAAGCCCAGATCTTGACTCTATAGCTAAGCCCTCCCTGTTAGTCCTCAGAAGATCTACCTTGCAACTGCCACCAAGAGTCCTGCGTGACCTCCAGTAAATCATTTTGGTGCCTTGCTCTACTAATGTCATTAGAAGTTAGGAACCTGAGTACCTCTGAGGATGTATGCCTGCCTTCTTCCATCTGTGAATTGGGGGAAGCCGGCCTTTGTCTGCCTTGTCTATTTACCTTGTACATTCTTTAGGGATGGAGCTGCTTTTTCAGGGCCAGGATATACTTGGGCCTGGCAGAATATGATTTTTTTTCTATAATTTTGAAAGGTGATAGCAGTGTTTAGATTTAAGCATCATTTTTAGTTTTTTCTCTTTCAGTTTTCACAGTTGCAGGAGATTCAGGTGTGGGGGAGGAAAATGAAGTAATGAAAATGAGATTCAAAAAATTAAAGCTTTATAACCATTAAAGCACAAATTGTCAATATCACATACAAATATTCAAAGTAAATGTCGATGAATTGATCTCTAGTCTGTTCTCAAGCAGCACTTTTCTTACTTCGCTTATCTGTCAACTTCAATGAACCCCAAATGGAAATATTTTCCCCTGGGTTTGTGTATGTTCTGTGAAGTCGACGTTTCTCAGTAAAAATTGAATCCTTCCAAGCATGGAGATAACACAGCTAATAATAGCAATGCTGTGACTAGCATGTTTCAGCTGTAGTCCAGACAGGGAACTTCCTGAACAACTGGATCCGAACATATTTTTGTCAAAGCGAAACTGATTCTGTCATCTGCTGTCTCACTCACTGACTCATATTCACTTGTTTGCTTTATGACTGTCTGCACCCTTGTACGATCCCATGTGAAGGAATTTGGCCAGCATACCTGGGTTCACTGGCCTGATTCTTCTACAGCTCACCATGGGCTCGTTAATGGCTGTTATTACTTAATAGTTGTATTGTGATAGCATCTAATAGACCCAGTTGAGATCAGGGCCTCCTAGTGCTGCGTGCTGTGCACACAGAGACGGAGAGACCGGCCCTGCCTCAGACAACTCAGAGTCGAAGGGTGGAGGCAAAACAGACACAGACAAGGAATGTAAAAAGTATGTTCTAGCCTGGTGTGAACTTAACAGCGATGCCTGGGTGAGGTTCCCAGCCTGGGTTGTGCAAAGGGTGAGAACAGGTTATCGGAGGTGCCTGTCTGGCCCTGACTTTGAGTCAATGTGTGTCAGGGCCTCAGACGCTCTCCCCCAGCACAAGACCGCCTCAGCCATTAGCTCTCTAGAGTCCCACCCAGGGATCCTCTCATGTTTTCCATCCGTGTGCAGAATAATAGTGTTATGAGCACCAAGGCATGTGCGGATGCGCACCACCCCCAGAAACACCTGCTGTCAGCTGTAGGTACTGGGGGTGCGCTGCTGCACAGCACCTGACTCTCCCTTGGGTGGCTGTCCAAGCCCTCCGGTTACAGGGAACACAGGTCCCAGCTGTCAAGTGTGGCATGCTGGACTTGCCTCCGGACCTATAATTCGCACCCCCACACCAGACAGCATTATGCGGCTGGACTTTGGCTAGCTGGTGTGGTGCCAGAGCCGGCCTGATCCTAGAATGTCCCTCATGCGTTCAGGGGTCCCGGAGCCAGACTGTGGGGGGGCTCGTTTATTCTGGTGGCTGTTTGGGGAACGCTGGTGATTATGCTAATCCTTTAACCACTGATTGCCTCCTCCTTTCCCATTAGATGGCCAAACAGCTTTAGCAGCAGGGGTTGAGCTAGGCCTGGGTTTATATAAACCCCTGGGGTTTCCCATCCCTCCAAAAGGCAGCTCCCCACCCAACCATCTGCCAGAGCTTCACCATGTGGACATCTCCTGCCACGTTGTGGCTTCTCTTCTGGCTCCTGCAGTCCCCGCCTGCTGCACATGGCTATATCTGGGCCTGGATGTATTCTCTGCCCTATCACGCCCCGGACGAGGCAGCCCTCTCCAAAAGCTCCAACCCGCCGGCCCAGAGCAAGGAGATTGCGGTAAGGGATGTGGGGGCATTTCCCCCGCCGTGAGCCTTCAGCCTGACTTGACTGTAGGAGACAGAGCAATGAAGGGGGTCTGTTTCGCCTTGGACACCCTGCATGTAACTGGCCAGCCTTTGTAGTGTCATACTGAGTGCCTACAGCCAGTGGTTTGAGCAGGGGATGTTTTTAGGGAGGAGGGGAAGAGTCAGGACGCCTGGGTTCTATTCTCTGCTCCCAGGAAGACTAATTGGAGGTGGGCCCATGCTTGAGCTCTACCCCTCACAGTTACTCTGTAACCTAGGACAAGTCAGGGCCTCATTCAAAGCCCCTTAAAGTGAACAGGAATCTTTTCATAGCTTGTCTGGGCTCTGAATCCAGCCCTGCGATCTCCGGGTACTCCTGTTCCCCCAGGGGTGGACTAAGAACAGGTGGGGCCTTTGGCCAACACAGTCCCAAGGGGTCCCCCAGTATATTACACATCATTATTTAAGCTTTGCCATCTATTCATGCTCATTATTACTGATGAGGCATAATACAATTACACTTAAACTGATTTTAATGACATGACACGTTGCTTTTGTTCCATTCAAGCAAATTGTTTAAAAAAATGGAGTTATGGAGCCTGGGGGCCCCTCACACCTGGGAGTACTGGGACGACCACCCCTTTTGCCCTTCTGTTAATCTGCCACTGCGTCCCCCTACTGTAAAACTTGGAACATAAAGGTCAGCATTGCTAGCTCCCAGCTCGCTGGCCTAAGGGTGTTTCCTAGCCAATACAGTAGCTATATCTCTGACAGCCTCCTGCAGTGGTTTTTAGCTGTGCTCCGTGTATTCTTGGGGGGCTGCATCAGAGCCAGGGGAAGCAGAGGTGCAGGGGGGGTGCTGCAGCACCCCCAATGTTTGGGCCTGGAGGCTCCACAGCTGGTCCTACATCTGGGTCCCAGCTGCCAGCTCAGCAGTGTTGATAACCACCATGGGCATGGCACCATCCCCAAGGGAAAAGGGCCGGGTCCTCGGACGATGGTGCTGGGCCCTCTCCCCTACCTCACAGCTGCCAAAGTAGCTGTGGCTGGAACTCCAGGCCCCACTGGGTTTTTTTTTTTTTTGGTTTGCTCCCTCTCCAGCGCCAAATTTGAGGGAAAAAAATTATGTCCAAAAAAAAAAAAAAAGGGTAGGCAGAAATCTGAGATGTGTCTGTCACCCCACTGGATGTTTGGTTACTGAATATGGATGAATCTGTTTTACTTTGTGTTCTGTTTAAGCTTCACTGTTGGATGGATTCTTTTATAAACAAACCCCAAAACCATTGAGATGCATTCAAATAATTTTTTCTACTAAACCTGCATCTAGCACTGCCTGCTGGTGCCATAGCTAGAAAGAGCCTCATCCATGGAAGTGCTTAAAAGAAAGCATACATTTTGGAGCAATGGACTGGCCTGCTGGTTTGGAGCAGCGCTAACCTGTACACTTAGGACAGCTGTGCTCAAGGACTCAGTTATTAATGTGACTATGAGCACTCCGCTTGTGCTGAGCATTCCAGTAAGGAACCTGGTCCAGATAGTGCTATGTGCTTGGCAAATACAGCAAATATGGTCTCTCCCCGCACAGAACTCAGGCACTAAGTAAATTAATTCACCCTGGCTATGTCTACACTATAAGCATCTGTTTACAGAAGTTACTGTCAGAAGAGCTGTTCCAACAAAACTTCTGTCACCGGATCGCTTCTACACATAAAAGCAGATCAATCTTTTGAGCCACTCTGATGACAAAAGGGCCCTGGAGCTTTTTTGTCAACAGTGTCTGTTGACAAAACACATTTTGTGTGTAGATGCTCCATGAGTTTTGTCTACAAAACTCTTTAGCATAGCAAAAAAGCAGTCCACTAGCACTTTAAAGACTAACACAGTAATTTATTAGGTGAAGAGCTTTCTTCAGACAGATCTGAAGAAGTGGGTCTGTCCCATGGAAGCTCATCACCTAATAAATGATTGTGTTAGTCTTTAAAGTGCTACTGGACTGCTTTTTTGTTTTGATAGTATATAGACTAGCACAGCTACCTCTCTGTTACTCTTTAGCATAGATGTAGGCCCTCAGAATCCAGGGGAAGGGAAGAATTATTAACCCCAATTTAGAGAAACTAAGGCAAGGCTACTTTGGCCACGTTCATGCAGCCAGTCTGGGAAGAGCACCCAGGAATCTCTTCCCAGGCTTTATGTTCCTTTCAAAGATGGCTCCTGGAGTATCTGGAACTAGAAAATCCTGGTTCCAAAAACAACTCACGTGCTCAGGGGCCCAGCTTGCAGGGTCCTGAACTGAGTTGCAGGAGCTAGGTGCTTATTGGATTTTTCCAGTGGGGAGAAAAATGGAGTCCCCTCAATCACCTCTCTCCCTGCCCCCGACTCTTTCCCCCACAATCCAAAACCACTGGCTGCTTTGGAAAAAGTGAGCTAACCAGGCCTTTCCCCTTTACAGGAGTTTTGCAAAACTGATGTGATTCTGAGTTGAAAAATTGAATGGGACCTCAGGGGCCTGCCTGATCTTGTTCCACAGCCAGCAGCCGTTGCTAACACACACTGAACCAGCCCTCCCCCAGGTCTCAGTGCCTCTGGTGCTGAGACGCCAGGAATTCAGTTTGGCTCTTCAATTGCTACGGGACAATTATCAGTCGATTACCTCCCTGCACCCTGGCAGTGTTCCCTGTAAGCTGACTGCTTGAGCAGCCACCCAGGAAAGATTCAGGTGCCACCACCTGATCAGCAGAGCTCCCAGCGCCAGCAGCGTGTGCTTCTAATGGTGGTGCACATCCACACATGCATTGGTGCACATAACAAAATTTATTCCACCCATGGCTGATAAAAATAGAGGGATCCTTGTGTCCTACCCCTGCCCCTGGTGGGGAAGCAGCAGGGATATGCAGAGGGTTAGGGCATCCCCCTGTCCCTATGACCGTGTACTGTCTCTCCCCCAGGTGGCCACCACCTGTAGCCTGGACCGACACTGCGCCCAGGGGCTCTTCTGCGACAAGCACTTCCGGCTGTGCCATCCCCTGCGCCAGGCAGGGCAGTACTGTCGCCACGACACTCACTGCGCCAGGGGCCTGAGCTGTATGTTTGGCAGGTGCCACAGGCCCGTGCCAGATGGGCAGGAGGGTAAGACGGGGAGAGAAGCCAACTGGGCAGGGAGGGGCTGTCTGGGACTGAGTCGCCCTTTTCCCATCCCTGTGCGTTAGGCATGGCCAGGTGCAAAGCTGCAGCAGCTCCTTGTTCTGAGGCTGAGCCCTGGCACAAGGCGGAGCAGCTTCCCAGCTGCTGTAATTTACACCTGGCCACTTGGAGGCAGAGAACAGCCATGTGCAGGGTGCTCCAGCCACACCCCCTCCTCCTTACCCTCCCTGTCCTTTTCTTATGGAGCTGGGCAAGGCACAGCCCCGAGGGTCCAAGCTCCTGCCCCCAGAGCAGTGAGGTTTCTGTAGGAGGCTGGTCCAAGCAACACAGATGGTCCTTGCGTGGACACAACTGGGTGCTCTGCTGCAGAGGAGCAAGAAAGACAAGCTGTGGGGGCCTGGGCAGTGTTCCCTGTAAGCTGAGCACTTAGGCGGCTTCCCAGGAGAGATTTGCGTGATTAGCAGAGCCAGCAGCGTGTGTTTCTATTGGTGGTGCATGTCCACACATGCCTTGGTGCACATAATAAAATTTATTCCACCCATAAATGGAAAAAAATAGATCGAACTCTGGCCCTGGGCAGGGTCGTGGAATGGCTGAAGCTCCTCCCTACCTGCCCATCGCTCTCCCCCTTCCCTCTCTTCCCACAGGTGCCCGCTGCCGGCAGGACAAGGACTGTGGCTTGGCCACCTGCTGCGCTCGCCACCATGGTGAGCGGCTCTGCAAGAAAAGGCTGGTTCTGGACGAGAGCTGTTATGTGCCCCAGGGGGGCTTGGCCTTCAGCCTCAACCAGGTGTGCCCCTGCCAGGAGGGGCTGGTGTGCAGGACCGGGGCTGCTGGCCACGAGTGAGTGCATGCTGCTGCTCGCTGGGCGTGCTTGGGGCCTGGGCGTACTGTGGATACCACTGCCTGGGGCAGGCCTCTGGGACAACTGGCAGGGCCGGGGGGGGGATGGGGAAGCCCAGTAGGGGGTGTTAGTTTGTGCCTGGCAGTACCGGGTGCATTGCCACCACTCTTTACTTGAAGGGGACAGTGGGTTGTAATGGGAGGGATCCCGGATCCTAGCTCTGAACCCAGGCTCTGGGAGGAAAGTATTGCCTAGTGGGGTGGGGGGCTGGGTGCCAGGACTCCATCCTGCTTCCTATATGGGAGTGTGATCTGGTGGTTAGACCAAGGGGATTTTGCAGATTTGCTGGGTGCCTGCCTCAGTTTCTCCATCTTTAAAATGGGGACAAGACCCAGGCATGCTGTGCAGTCCCAGTGGGGTGAGGGTGGGGAAGACTATTGTGAGCCCAGTCCCTCTCTGAGTCCTGGACCGTGCCCTTCTTCTCCCCACCAGGAACGTGTTCGAGTCTCGGCCGGATAAAAGCGCCTGGCGCTGCATGACACCCTTGCTGTAGAGAGGCGGCGCCCATCCCTACGGATGAAAGCGCTGTATTTATGCCCTGTAAATAGCATGTACATAGACCTGCTCATAAATAAAGATGTATGGCCTGCCGCATTCATGGGAGCTGGCTGGTTATCCGCGGCTCCGAGTCCACAGGGTATTGTACTATAACACAACCTGCTGCTTCCAAGGACTGGCCAGTCCCTACGAGGTGCCCTTGGTTTCTGCACATTGCACCATGTTGGGCTGTGTGATCGCTGCATGCTCCTATTGTGTGTGTGTACATGCAAGGAGCTGTACGTGCGGGTCACGAACTTGCCAACCTGCAGAATGCAGTTCCTCTGTGTACTGGTCAAGGGAAAGACACGTTCGTGGTGCCAAGGAAGAGGGCTGCACAGCACGAACCTGCCAGCAAAGCAGCACTCGCTACAGCTGCTGTTGCGTGTTCTGCCACTAATCTACCCTGCAGCCTGTTTGCTGAGTGTTCGGCCTAACAGCTTCCATCAGCCATTCAGAAGTCTGGCTTGCAAAAAATACTCTTTCCCTTTGTTGCCTACTGACCACAAGCAGAGGCAATGCTGATGTTATAGAGGGCTGTTAAGCAAGGGACGGGTAACAGGAGGGGCTGAGAGACACACAGTTCCCAGTTGTCTACCTCCGCGCAAGCCAGCATATGCGACGCAGCACAAAGCAGAGGCTAATTCTCAGAGTGTCTGCATCGCATGAAGGTGCAGGTTGGAGCAGGCCCCTGCATGGCTCTTGGTGCCCTAGAGCAGGAGTGAGCGAACTTTTTAGGTCAGGCCTCACTTGTCATCCCTGCAGTTAGCAGCTCGCCCTCAAACCTTTCTATTGTAATGCAACCCAACAGCAAATTCAGTTCTGTTCAAGTGAAAAAAAAGGAACCCACTTGCTGCACATGTAAGAAAATAAGCATCAAACGTAAAAGTGTCATGAACAGGTCTATGAATGTGAATACACAGACATAGATTTCAGCAGTTTAATGGGAGGGATATGCCAGAGACCTAGCAGCCAATTGTGCTGCACCCCTCTTATGAACGTTCACCCCCCCACCCAAGGTCCTGCCCCCCCCCCACTTTGTGTACCCCTGTCCTAGAGCAAAAACAAGGGAATTTTGGCCTTCATCACTTAGTTACAGGACCTCCTAGAAGCACAAGTCTATAATCAAAATGCAAAGGCCCAGCCCCTCAAAGCCATTTGCAAAAGCAATGCCAAGTCCTGTGGTCCTTAAAGCACAGTGCATTTATTTGTGCAGACGCTTTTGTGGGAGGCCTCCTTGTTTCGGCGGCTACCACCCTGACAGGGCTACGCCTTGGAAAGGTATTTAGTGGGGTAGGTGCTTAAATAGCTTTAAGGTGCTGAGTGCAGGTGCCTCATTCAGATCCCAGATGCGCTGAGCCAAATTGCAAAGGAAGCATTCAAAGTTCGTTACTTGTATAGAATGCAAAAGGACACATGCCAATCTAACTACCTTTCAAGGACAACACAGAGCAAGTATTAGGAATAAGGGGGTAGAGCTCAGTGGTAAAGCATTTGACTACAAGTCAAGAGGTCCCTCGTTCAAATCCAGGTGCCCCCTCATAAAGGCTTAATCTTTCCCCCCCTCTAATGCAATGGCATCTCAGCCCACAACTTGGCATCTGAGGTTCCACCATAACACAAGCAATAACATATCCACTGATAAGCTGTTCCAGCAGTTGGTTGCCTTCACAGGCAGAGAGGCATGTCTACAGTCCCCTTGCTGTTTGATTTCTGCCCCTGCCCCCAACTTCAGCTCCAAGCCCTTGGCTGTCTCCCTTTCCTTGCTCAATCAATAATGTTACCGGCATCAGTGGTCAAAATGATACAAAAGTCAAGAGACTGTATTTAAAAAAGAAAAAAAATAATCCCACTATTGTGAATTCTTACAACTGTTTTGTTTTTGCTGATTGGTTTTTATGGTTTTGAGCTATTAGAGTTGCATGATGACGTTAGCACTCCTCTGAGGCTGGGGAGGGGGGTAGGCAAGCAGAAGCAGCCAAGGGGGTTGTGTGTAGTAGCTAAGACTTATTGGCTAGCAAGGGGGGGTCACACAACACACGCATGAGAACGCTCGGAGGGGCGCAGGCTGTGGAAAGTTGAGTGCAGCAAATGAATGTAAAATGGGAGCCCCTGCATTTTTCTTTTAATTTTTGAGAGGGCGCTTAACGAAGCAGCTAGGTCAGCCCCCGCCCGCTTGCATATTGTAGACACAACAGAAGGCCTGAGCTTCCTGCTCTGTGCTGCCGGGTGGGTCTCCTAAAACCATCAGCAGGGAACGCAGCGAATGGTGCTGCACTTTGAATGGTCACCAGTAGGGTCCAGAGTTAATGCAGCATTGAGCTTAATGCGAGCGCTCACTCTTATTGTCTCAGGCCGTGTGTCGACTCAAGAAGCAATTGCTCCATCAATTATGGTCAGGACGTTTCTCTTCACCGCTAGGAACGTACTAGGTAAAAAAAATATCAACGCTGGGATTCTAGACCACAGCGCTGAGGCAAGAGGCAGAATCCAGTGCAAGTTCAGAGGCTGTGGCTGTACAGAGCCCTGCACACAAGAAAGCTGCCACCAGCCCCAAGCACATTGCCGCTCCTCTGGCCCCCTCGTTCGTCTACCTGTCCTCCCCCGCCCCCCGATTAGTGACTGAGGTGTAGTAATCAACTAATTGCACACATCACAGCCATTTCTCCAGCGTAACAGAGCAGGCCATATTCCAGGCCTGGGTGCAAGAAATGAGTCGTCAGCTTCCAGATCACATAACACCACTACTTATGCATAGGGTGACTAAGCACCAGGACTTCAGGAGTCCATCCCCAGGTCTCTCAGCAACTCTGTACAACCTTGGGCATGTCACTTAGCCATGGCCCTCACTTGAGCTCCAGTGCACAGCACCCCAGCCAGCACTACTTACCTTCTCCCCGCCCCAGGACAGGGATCCAACATGGAGCGGGAGACAATCCAGGCAGTATTTTTTTAAACGGAGACCTGAAGGCTCCTGCCTTCCCTTAGTCCCAAGGTCACCTGTGTGAAAGGTGGAGACACTCACCCCTCATAGGTCCAGAGCAGGCAGGAGACTGGGCCAGGCAATGTGCATGGAGTACTTTGAGATCTGTCAGAGGAAGAGGCAGTGGTTTGCAGCATTCTCCCTAATTTTGCCAATGTGTACAGAATAAATTATATGTGCATCAAGGCATGTGCAGATATCCACCACCCACAGACACACAGGCTGCCCACCAGGGGGCACTCTGCTAATTGGCTGGGCAGCACCTGAATCCCTCCTGGGCAGCTGCCCAAGTGCTCAGCTTACAGGGAACACTGGTGGTTTGCCCAGCTGGAGGCATAGCCTCTGGTGGGGTGCCAGCCACCAACACGCTGCTTGCGATCAGCTGCCGCTGCAGAGATCTGCTTCCTGTTTATGGCTCACTCTGTAATGACGCAAGGCCCAGACGCCTACCGGAGCTCTAAGTATAGCTGTGAGCTCATGGGATTTCCGCACCGTCAGACGCACAACTCTGCTCTCACATGGGCGGTAAGTTCACCCCACAAACTGACTCAGCCATCAGCTCAGCTCCTAGGCCAGCGAGCGGCTCCATCTAGCCTGCAGCATTAGTGCTGAGTTTGTAAGCCCAGAGGGTCTGTGCACGGTGTAAAGCCCCAGGAGCCTGGCTAGAGACCAGGCTGGCAAGTATGTGCAAAGTGCCCAGGAAGCATTCACATGCCCCTTGCATGCAAGGAGTGCCACACACCCTAAGCAGCCCCCACCTCCTGGCACCTGTAAAGAGGAGCTGATCTGTGCCCCACTCAGCTGGCCACAACCAGCAAGGGCCCAGCTACCAACCCACTGCTAGATGGCCCCCTTTTGCATTGGGGTCTCTGTGCAGCCTAGTGTTTGGGCCATGGACGTGACTGGGGAAGAACAGTTCTCCAAGAGGACCCTCAAGCTGCCCTCCCTCCTGTGTTTTCCCCTCTAGGGTTCAGATTTCAGGTCAGCAGCAGCCCAGGATTCAACCTCTGCTGGCCCCCGGTACCCTTATAGAAGCACTGCTGCTCCTTAAAGCCATGGCTTGGAGCTGAGTTACTTGGTACTGGGCCCTGTACACACAGAGAGACAGTCTGGCCAAGGAGCTGGGCCTCCCGGTCTAAACAGCCCAAAAGCAGCAGGATGGGGAGTAGCACAGTCCCCATGTTAGAGGCAGGGAAACTGAGGCACGGGTGAAGTGATTTGCTGACATGAAAGGGGAGTCTGGGACAGAGCCAGGAAGTGAAGCCTAATAAGAAAGAGACAATACTGGACTCCCCACCCCGAGCTCTGGCCAGGACACAAGACGGCCCTGGGTAGCCCCCGTGCCCAGTTTGCAGCAAATGCTGAGATATTCCCTTTTGCTGCAATGGGTGTGACAATGTGAGCAGAAAAAGACGCAAAGCTTTTTTTTCCCTGCAAGTGGTGGCTGCTACTTTCTCTGAGGGTTTGGGCTTCGCTGCTACCCACCCCATGCTTTGCACCCACAGCCACGCATAGCCAAAAAAACCCAAAAAACCCTGTAGCCATCTGCCCCTCCCCAGTGGCCGCTGGAGGAGGGCTTAGCACCTCTGTGGGACAAACAGGCCCATTAGTGAGGCAGGAGGTGCTGGAGAATCTGCTAGAAGTGAGGAGCACAGGCCAGCGGGGAGGCTGGGAACCCAGGACTTGGGAGTGTGCAGCGAGCCCTCTGGGTCACCACAGAATCCTAGAATCGAAGGCTGAAAGGGACCTCAGGAGGTCAAGTCCTGCTCCCTGCCCAACGCATGATCAGCCCCACCGGATTTCTCGTATAATGGTCTGGGGCACATAATGGCCTTGTTGAGTTTGAGCTGTAGTACAGGTTGAACCTCTCTCATCTGGCACCCTCAGACCTGACTGGTGCCAAATGAAGGAATTTGCCAGACCACTGGAGGTCAATATTGTCTAGCAGCATTGCCCACACTCCCACTGCTGACTGGGCTCTGAGAAGACATTTGGGGGTAAATTAGAGCTAAATAACAGCACAGAACACACAGCCAGGAGCGGCGGCTGGAAACAAACTTCATGGGACTGTGGGAAACTTGGCCACAGCCATGAGAAGCGGTTGTCCAGCGAACTGAAATCACGCTGGATTACGGATGTTGCCAGATGAGAGTGTGCTGGACTAGAGAGGTTCAACCTGCACTTGAAAGTTGCTGTCATGTCCCCTCTCAACCTTCGCTTTTCCACACTAAACAAGCCCATTTCCTTTAATCTTCTCTTACAGGTCGTATTTTCTAGACCTTTACTAATTTTAGTTGCTGTCTGGATCCTTTCCCATTTCTTCACATCTTTCCTAAACTGTGGGGCCCAGAACTGGACACAGTACTCCAGTTGAGGCCTAATCAGCACAGAGCAGAACGGAAGAATTACTTCTGGCATCTTGCTCAAAGCACTCCTGTTATCAGTAAGGTAGGAGACAACTTTCCCGTGGAGGATGGGCCTAGATTGAAATGACCTCCCAGCTTAGGAAATTAATAGCCTCACCTTCCACTCCACATGCAAGGTGCATTTCTTTGACCTGTCTGTGACACAACTACAGAGCAATGTGTACTGGTCTGTTATTAAAAAATTCGAAAACCAGCATTCAATTGCACTCACTTCTGTCCACAGGGAGCTGGTGAAAGAACCAAAGATGCAACAGACTTTAGTCATGTTGTTACTGGAAGGAGCCCCAAAGCTGTCATGATGAGCACAGTAAATACAGAGAAGAAATAGATGTGAAGGGATCAAGTTGTGGGAAGGCAGAAAAGTTGTTTATTCCCATTTCACAGATGGAAAAACTGAGGTCCAGGCCCTGAAAGATATTAAGGCACCTAACGCCAAATGAAATGCAAGGGAGTTAGGAAACCAAACTCCTTAGAAGATCTGAGCCTAATTGTCTTATCAAAGATCCCATGGGCAGCCTGGGGCAGAGCCACGAATTAAGCCCAAATCTCCTGGATCCCAGTCCAGTACCTTTTCGCACAAGGATGGCAAAGCCTCTAATAAAAGACATGATTCAATTTGTGCAAAAAATTAAATAGTGGAGCCTTTAATCAGGTATAAAATACAAGACACAAGTTTTATAAAAAATACAGAACCAGAGAGTCATCTCAAATATTAAAAAAAACAAAAACAAACAACCCATCTGAGCTCAAGGCAGGAAGCCGTGACACTGTCCCTCCCTTTGAGCCTGGCAGTGGGCCTGTGCAAATGCAAATCCATAGGACAAGTTTAATTCGTTTAAAGCACTTTAAACTGAAGATTCATTAAGGAGCTGATCCAGAGTCCAATGGATTCAACAGGCACCTTTCCAGTGGGTTTTGGGGTCAGTCTGGGTGTCACCCCCATTTAGAGCACTGCACTGGAGAACAGTAGAGCCTCCGATAGTGACCCTCACCGTGCTTTTTGCTCATCCGGCATCCTTCATACACAGGGATTCCCAGTCATTAAAGGCAGGCACTTCCCAATGGGGGAAACTGAGGTACAGATGTGTGAAGTCATTTCCCGGAAGTCTGCAAAAGCAGAACCAGGGGAGTCCAGACCCAGGGTTTGGATTTGGTCCTGATGCCAGGTCTCACCAGCTCCTGGTGGAAGAGATTGGCAGGAATCCTTGTGAAGGGGAAGTTTCCCCCCTGGGCAGGACCAAGGCAGCTCATCTCCGACCTTGCTTATGGCTTCCCTGTCCCCACATGAACCCGGTGCTGGAATCCAGAACTTTGTGATTGCCGCAGGGCCCTCGCAGAAGACAGACACTCAGACGGCAGCGGAGCCGGCCCTTTCCTGATTGTGTTAAAAATATAAAATACAGAACGTCCACGGGATCAGCCCAAGGGAGAGCACCAAACAGGCAGACACATCCAGTGTGCCCTGTCAGCTGCAGCGCAGAGCCACCTGGAGACGGACAGGCAGAGGGCAAATCCTGCGTGACATCAGCATCCCAAAGGCTCCAGATCCTCACTCTGAGCACCAGCCGAGTTTGGAGACGGGCACGGGCAGCACAGACGGGCGCTGGGTGTAAAGGGCACCCTGCCCTCTAGCAAAGCCGTCTCCAGCCCCCCATCTGAAGACTAAGGCATTGTCTATTAACCGGACACGAAGTGTGAGGTTCTTCCTGTTGTAGCTAATTGGTAACTGCTCTGGGCGAGCGTGTGCATAAAATCCACATGCCCAGCTCTGTCTAGCTCCTGTTCCAGCCTTGGCTAAGTGGAGGCCAGGAGCAGAGACCTCTCCCCATCTCTTCCACCCCCGGCAGATGTGATCCAGAAGAGAGACAACCCAGAACTGAATGCCGCTCGACGACATGATTTAGAACGGACGCCCCCCAGCGGATGTGAACCGATGTGTTTCCTTCCGGATGTGCTGTCCAGAAGGGATCAGCAGCTCCCACGAGGATCCGGGCTCAAGAACGCACTGTCTGTACAAAATCCCAGTATCAGACACTTCAGAAGGAAAGTCCAGGCTGAGACTCACGTGTATAAAAATAAATAAGATGCTTGTGAGCTCTGCTATTCCCTCAGTTGGCCATCACTCTAGATTTCATCCATTCCAAGCCGGCCGGCAGGCTGCAAATATGGGGAGAGAATGCACATTAATAAACACACCCTGCACTGACCCCACCCGCTGGCAGACGCTCCCTGGTCTGCAATAGGGAAACTGAGGCAGGGATGTGCTTGGCCTGCGCTGCTCAGCAAATCAGGAGCAGAGCTGGGAAGAGAACTCAAGAAAATCTGTCTCCCAGAACCCCTGTTCTAGGCAATAAAACTCACTCCTTGCCTTGAGGCAGGAAGAGAAACCAGGGATCTTGACTCCCACCCTGCTCTAACCACTGCATCCCACTCCCCTCTCAAAGCCAGAAGCAAACCCCACTCCCAGCTCTAATTGCTACACTGCTCTGCTTTCCCAGAGCTGCAAGCAGAACCCCTAGAACCCAACTCAGCTCCCTTTTGCTCTAACCACTAGTTCGCACTGTCCGTTTCAACACAACACTATTGGGCTAACCCCCGGCTCTCCACACGGCAGTTCCACAAGGACTTCCTAGCCTAGGGCATCATTATCACGCACAAATCCCTCCACAAAGCAAAGAGCAGCAGCTGGTGTCTTTTATGGGCAAAGGGCAGACAGTTTCCAGCCACTGAGAAGTCCCTGGTTATCCCCTGATCACAACCAATTCAGCTTCCAGCTGTCGGAAGGCCTTGAGGAGTACCAAGAAAGGCAGGGCTCCTTGACAGGCTCATACAAGGGGCTAGAGAAAAGGTGGATTAAGTTTCATCAGAGCTGCGAGTCATCAGGTAACCCAGCCTGCATGCCCCAGGCCTTGGCGTCTGCCTGCCAGGTACCAACCAGCTGACCTGGCATTGGGGGAGACCCAAACTGGCGCCCCTGTGCCCCAGAGCTCCTGCACTCGCTCAGAGCCCCTGGCATCATTCCTGGGCAGTTCACATGAGGCTGTGTGAGTGTCATGGTTTCTGCCTGAGCACCCCGGGCAGAGACGATGCTTTTGCCTTTTGTTGGAGGCACGTGGCAACAATGAAGTGATGATCTCCTAGGAGGGACTCCCACTGTACTGATGGGGAAACCCAGTCGGGGTAAAGGGCCTCACATAGTCACTGTAACTCAGGGGAAGAGCTGAGCGCCCATGCAGGAATCCCTCTGTGCTAACCACACCATCACTTTCCCTCCCAGCGATGGACATGGAACCCAGGAGTCCTGACTCCCAGTCCTCTGCTCTAACCACTGCCCTCAGCCTCCCCCAGGTAAAGGGTGACAGTGGCACACAGACACTTAGAGCTGGCTGGAATATTTAGAGGCAAGTCGTTGCAGGACAGGGCTGGGACGGACATCTGATCCGGCCCTACAGGTGGGAACCAGCCTACACCTGTGCCTCCCGGGCCATTCTCATCTACTTACCCCTCTCCTGTGAGAGCGCAGCAGCCCTGTATGTGCCAGGGGTGGTCCTTGATGGAGCTGAGGGTTAGGACCTTGGAGATCTCTGAGGTCGTCATGGAGTTCTTCACGTCCTGCTTGTTGGCAAAGATCAGAACGGCCGCATTCTGCAGGTCCTGCAGTGAGAGAGGCCACCATTAACCTTCTCCTCTTGCGTTCCACTCCCCACAAACATCCCCCCAGCCTTGGGGCTGCTAAGGGGCAAGGAAGCTGCATTAAGTACCAAGGCGGCATGGCTTGGATGGGAGACATTATGTTAGAGGTGCCAGGCTGGCAACAGCAGAGACCCTGAAGGGGTCTGGTTCACCTGTGCTCTGATATGAGCATGAGGAGGGTGGGATGAAGCTGGACACCTGCAGTGTGCCACCTCGTGGGCCGTGCCCTGGGCTGGGAGTCAGGAGATTTGGGTTCTGACCCAAGCTTTACCATGGACCTGCCACGAGCCACTTCCTCTGCTCCCCCTTCCACCTTTTAGCTGTTCTTTGTCGGCACCTGTCACAATGGGACCCTGTTCTCAGCTGGGGGGTCCTGGTGCTACTGTGATAAGCCATGAAGCTCCTCAAACCCTATTCGGAAGCGGGCGGGGAGGAACACCAGTCCGAACTGGACTGAGACTCACCACACTTCTTTCACGTGATTCCAACAGGGGCAAGGTGCTGCTTTATGGCCCATTAGTCCCTATACGGGCAATATGGCCCTGAGCAGCTAACTGCAGAATGAACCGAGGGATTTCTGCGGAGCCCAGGGGTAAAGGCAGGTCCTAACTCCTCCAGAGCACCGTGCTCGGGATGGCTGGGGCCTCAGGCCCAAATCAGCTGGGTGCTCTGCTGCTCGCAGAAGAGGCCCTTTCGACAGGGATGGAGTTTACCGCGGCTCCAGCGACATTACTCAGGGACCGGCCTCCAACTCACCAGAATTAAAGAGGTTTTACTTCGGCCATCAGGCCATAGCTGTGAAGCGCATTGCCAGCGCTAACTCACCTCGTGGGCCAGCATCCTGTAGAGCTCCTCCTTCGTCACTGTCAGCCGCTCGCGGTCGGTGCTGTCAATCACCAGGATGACAAACTGGAGGGATGGAAAGTGCACATGTCAATCAAACACCCTGGTCCAGCACAAACGCCGGATGCCTGCTCAGGAGCAGCTGGTGGAGCAGGAGGCAGCTCCAGCCTGTGGACTCAGCACATTATTGATCATTTCTAGGACCACAGTACTACCCATGGAGCCCGAGCCTGCTGCGCTAGGTGCTGTACTCCTGCTGCAAACATCAGGAACTCAGCTCACGTCTAGTCTCGGGGGTGGGGGGGGGGGGGCAGAGAACTGACATGACCCCACGGAAATGAAACAATCATTTGACAGAAAGGATGGCCTTGGTCTAGGACTCGGGAGACCTTGGGTCAATTCCTGTCTGTGCCACATATGCCCTCAGTGACCTTAGTCAAGTCACCGGAATTTCCCCATATGCAGAGAATTAGTCTTTCTCCCAAGACTGGCCTGTCCACGTTCTACAGCTCAGCGCCTGGGACAGTGGCTGTCTCACGGTATACTGGCCCCGCTAGGCCCTACTGGGATAAAACTAAGACAGCATTTTGTTCTGTGCCTGTACTGCACCCAACACCGGGGGGTCCTGAGAGGCTACCGCGCTGAATAATTCATCATAATGTCACTGCCACTGTCCCAGGGCCTTGGAACTGGTGGGAAGTTAGAGGCAACCTCGGGCACTTCCTGCTTTTTTCCGAGCTGTGACAGAGAACTCAGACGGCAGCAGGAGAGAAAAGCCAGCTCTTGTTGCGTCAGGGACGCTGGCCAGGCAGGAGAACAAGGGACGTGTCTAAACTCAGATCCTGTCTCTCTGTGCTGCTGAAACAGCTGGGGATCCCTCAGGCAAGTATCTCATTTAGCAAGCTGGGACAAGCGGGGGGACTCTGCTTAGAAAAGTGGCTCTTCCCCTGGATCCTGCCCTGCAAAATCCTACATGCTTCCTGTCACACTCTGGCAAACAATCTCAGCTCCCCACTGAAGCCACCTGCTCCATTCTCCTTAAAGGAACGGCATGATACTCAATATTGAAGCTACAAAGGAAGGGTTGGAGGCTGCCACCTTTACTCCGCCAAGGAGCCCCATTTACATCAATGGGAGGGATCGCTCAAGAAAGCATGGCTATGCGTAATCAGGCATTTGAGCTGGTCTTGCCAGAGGTGCCGCAGGGAATTAGGCACTCAAACTCAAGGGCATTCAGGACCATAGTTATCAAATCGATGACTTTCCCGTTGGGAAAGTAACTGTGCCTCTCTGAACTGACAGCCAGACTGGCTCAGGCCAAAGGTCCATCTAGCCCAGTTTTCTGCTGGTGGGCAGTGATCCCTCCTCGTCACCCACTCCCAACAATCAGCATGGGGCAAGCACGACCAGCCCAAGAGGGGGATGAGATGGACTGCTTCTCCCACCAGCCTTCCCTGTAAGATGGGCGCCCACAGCCGCCCACCTGTGATTTTATGATGGTGTGCATCGGCGCACACCCTGGCGCACACCACCACATTTATTCCGTACAGGGATGGAGAAAACCACTGAGGGAACCCTGCCTCCCATCCATCCCCTTACCTCTGTGTTGGAGTAGTAGGTGTTCCAGGTGGAGCGCAGCGTCTCCTGCCCCCCGATGTCCCACATCAGGAAGTGGGTCTTCTGCAGAACGATCTCTTCCACGTTACTGCCGATGGTAGGTGACGTGTGCACCACCTCATTCATCAGGCTGTGGGGGGCATAGGGCAGGTGTCAGGGCTGTCTCGGTGTAACCCAACACTGGATCGTCCCTTGCCTCGGACCGGGGCACACCAGGTGCTCAGCAAGAAGCCCGTGAGAATGGAACCAGCACAGCCTTGTGGTTAAGGCACTGGAGCGGCATCCGAGGCCCCTGGGTTCAGTTCCCAGGCTCGTTGGGTGAGTCACTTAGCTTCTCCCTGCCTCAGTTGCCCACCTGTAATGCTCTCCCCCCATCTGTGTCCTTTCCACAGGACAGCCTCAGCATTACGCACACCTGAGGAGCAGAGGCTGTTTGCAAGGCTGAACTGTTCGTAATTCTGAACAAAACACAATGGTTCTTTCAAATTTCACCGCTGAATGTCGGCTTACTTCAGCTCTGAAACTACGCACAAGAAAAATGCTGCTTCTCGCCACCTTCGTTTAAATGAAACAAGCCCGGAAACCAGTTTCTTTATCTTGTCAAATCTTTTTTTAAACTCACCTCTACCCAACCTCCCTCTCCCCCTCTTTTTTTTTTGTTTCAGTCATTCCCGTTTAAAGCAGCGCTCTAGTGTATTTGGGTTTTTTGGTCTCTGCTGCTGCCAGACTCTGTACTTCTGGTTCCACGAGAGGTGCGGTCACTCAGTCGGGTCGTAACTACTGTGCTTGGATCACTCTCTTGCACTGGGGGTTGTACAGCCCCCAAACGGGCCTCTGATTTCATCTGGTGCCTCTAGAGTTATCAGAAACAACTTCAGACTATGTCTCGTCCCTGTAGGGCACTCCTCCTCCCACCCCACCCCCTTGCTGATTTCATTCTAACAACCCCTGTTGGCTTCTGCAATGTGAAGGTAGGACCATTTGCTGCCTGCTGGGGGGCAGTGGGGAGGAAGTTGGGCAGGGGTACATCTACCCCCTCAGCCACCTGGCGAGCAGTCTGAGCCTGCATGGGAGATGAAAAGACAGAAATACTCACAACTGGTAGAGGATGGTGGTCTTCCCTGCATTGTCCAAGCCAACAATGATCACCTTGTGCTCTGCAGAACAGAAAGAGACAGGCTCAGAGGAGCACAGCCAGCTGGAGGAATCCAGCAAACACTCAGCCAGCCAAGTGTGGACTGTCTCCCCACCCCACTTCCCCCAACACTTGGAAAATCCAAGGGCTTTGCATGAGCAGGCTGGTTCTGACCTGAGACAAGCAGAGAAGAGGTGCTGAGTAGCAGCTTTTACACACCAGAGGTACAAAAATCCCTGAGCTGAGTGGCACAAGATTCTGAGGTTCCCGTCTCTACTGGGCTGAGACCACCCCAAGAAGTCCTAGCTGAGCATTCTGGCTAGCGGGGGATTAACTCTTTCCAAGGAGCTAGGCGATCTAGTGGACAGAACACTGCACTGGGCCCCTGCTCTGCCCAGTAATCTTGAACCAATCACGTCACAGCTCTGTGCCTCAGTTTCCCTCCCACGGGTGGCAGGGCGATGGGGCCCCACAAGTCCAACGTCTGCCCCGGATCCCTGTCTGAGAACCCCCTGATCTAGAAGAGCAACCGAGTCTGCCAAGATCAGTGGTTCTGAATGGAAATAGCTTCAAAAAGGAAAAATACAGGCATGGCACATCAGTGCCAGAGCAAAAATAATTTCAAGGTGTGCGTGTATGGGTGTGCAAGCAGCGAGGGACACCCAGGGAAGGGAAGGAAACGGCTGGAGCAGCCGTCCCCCGCCTCTGGGCTCTGCTGACAACAAAAAGAAGCTGTTTTCGCTCCAGCCCAGACGCCCACACAATGGGCTGTGCAGCTGCATTGTCTGGGATCCCAGGCCAGAGGTATGGCTGGCCAGCGTGTGGCACGCCCGGGGCTGCGCTCAGTTGCCCCCTGCCTGCTAGAAGGGAGCAGCCCATGGGGTAGGAAAGGGGGGAAGCAGCAAAAAGCCAGGGTGGGCCAAGGGGGGTCAAATCCCAACTCCCCCAGCTGGGAGGGCTGGGAGCCTTTACAAAGACTGGTCTGGTCCTGGCAAAGCCCCAAAGCTGAGGCCTGGGGCCCAGCCCCCCGAGCGCGCTCCTTTGCAGATGTGTGGGGCCAGGGGTGATTTCAGATACAACCCCCAGGAGGCAGCTTTCACCCCGGCTTCTCCTCTCTGCCCCAGCACCAAAATCAGGTGCCAGAGGGCACTGGGGGCACACAGGAGAGGGGGTCCCAGGGAGGACAACTCCTGTGGCCTCCCCCCACACCAGAACAGCCTGGCCCCCCCCCGCCTCCTCCCCGCGGCTCCTTTGTCTCTCCAGCATCACTGCAAGAAACTTTCTGCTTCCTTCTATTGTTCAGCTCAGCCCCCGCCCCCCACGTCCCACCCACAGCCCCTGCCGACACCCCCCGCCCCCAGGCCCGTTCCCCCACCAGCCCCCCAACTTACACCCGCCACCGATCCCGCACCCCCCGGGCCGCTTGCCCCAGCAGCCCCTCTCTGTACCCCCACCGGCGTCCCCCCCAGCCCACCCCACCTGCAGGAGGGTCCCGGGCAGGCTCCCCCTACGCCGAGCGAGGCCGGCCCTTACCCTGGCTGCCGAAGATGCTCATCAGCTTGGCGAAAAGCTGCCCCATAGCGCTGCGCACCCGCCGCCGGCGGCTACTGCCTGAGCTGGGGGGCGGGGGTGCGCCGCCTGCCCCTCTTTATAGCCTCCGCCCGTGACGTCAGAGAGCGGGACTGGCCCCGCCCCCTGGGCTTTCCCCGTGGGGAAGCCACGCGTTCCCTGCCCGCAGGGGGTTGCGGAGAGGAAAGGCCGTTCCTTCCCCTCCCCCACCGCAGCATGGGGGTCCCAGGCCCGTGCACCACCAGCCCCTGCTGCAATGGGCGGCCCTCAGCGAAGCCCACTCCTTCCCCTTCCCAGAATGGGGGTCCCAGCTCCATGCATGACCAGCCCTGCAGCAAAGGGGAGCCCCCCACCGGACCCAGTCCCTCCTCTGCCCAGCCCCCGCCGTTCCCTAGCCTCACCCACCGCAGCAGGGGGGGTCCAAGGCACATGCACCACCAGCCCCTGCTGTAAAGTGGAACCTCCACCCAGGCCCCACTCCCTCGCCTTCCCAGCAGTGTTCCTGCTATTTTTCCACCCATGTGTGGAATAAATTTCATGTGCATCCTGGCATGTGCAGACGGGCACCACCAATAGAAACACAGGCTGTGGGTGCTCCACTCCTGTGCTGGGCACCATTTCAATCTCTTCTGGGCAGCCACCAATGTTCCTTCTAATCTTCTCCAGCGGTGTGTGGCTTCCCCCCACCGCCATTGTGTGGAATAAATTTTATGCACATTGAGGTATGTGTGAACATGCACCACCACTCACAAATTTAGCTGTGGGACCTGTGCTAATCAGCTGGGTGGCATCAGACCTCTCCTGAGTAGCTGCCCAGCTTACAGCTGGAGTTTGTGTTCACATTGGAAAAGTTGGATTCCCACCTGACCAGCATTGTTTCCCTGTGTTTGCTCTGTCGGGATCTGCCTCTTGTCCCTTGTCTGTTACCTAGATCTTTGGAGCCGGGACAGGCTTTCAGTTCTATGTACCGCACCCAGCGCATTCAGGCCCTGGTCAATGACTGGGGTTCGTGGGTGTTGCCACAAAACTAAGTAATAAACATACTGCAAAATCTACACTCAGACACAGAAACATGGTTCTAACCACAAGGGCGGGGGCTGTCCCAAGAAAAGGGCCCCCAACTCCAGTGGTGAAAGTATCAACTTTTCTTACATGCACTGTCCTATTGCAACCCAGCTCCCTGCCAGGTATTCATATAGCTCCCTGCTGGCTTTTGCTGCCTCTCAGCCAGCTCTTGCCAGAGCTGCGCACCAGGGCACACCTCTGCCCACGCCTCACATTTCCAAGTCTCAGCTACAGCTGATCCAGATGGTCCAAGCTTCTGATGTCCAGAGGGCTGGCTTGAGATCTGTCCGGATCACTCTCTCCCAGGAAGATGCTGCTCTCTGCCATTTCTGGGAGGGATGGCAAAATTTTGCTCATAATGTTTCAGGATTTTCTCCCCAATATCTGGAACCTCTGAAGCAGCACGAATGTAGAATGAAATCCCTTTGGATGTCTGGCCAGGAGGAGGGATGTTTGATTTTGGAGTGAAGGTTTCATCTAGTTCTTACTTTACTGGAACTGAGACATCAAAAACCAGCTCCTGAAACCAAAACCTTGGCAGCAAACAAAACACCATAGGCCGAGGGATTTACCCAGAGCTGCTCCCTTTGCAAATATTTAATAGCATGAAAATATTTGGAAGCTGAGCCAAGCTTTCCTGTCAAACCTCACACACTCTGCTTACTGGCAAAGCTGTAAAACTTTCACTCTTCCCTACAGAGCAGCAGGCCTGGAAGAGAGGACTTTCAATCTGTAACGCCTAGCACCAGCTTGGGACCAGCATTTCCTCTAATTTTTTACATCCATGAGTGGAATACATTTTGTTGTGTGCACCAAGGCATGTGCAGATGGGCATCACCAATAGACACACACCCTGCCAGCGGTGGGTGCTCTGCTAATCAGCTGCGCAGCACCTGAATCTCTTCTGTGCAGCTGCCTGAGCACTCAGTTTATAAGAAACGCTGCTGGGGACGCAGTCCTCTTCTGGAATGCAGAGCACCAGCCTTGCAAAAACCAGGCACTTCTGCTCTCCGTAGCTTTGTTCTTCACCATTCTTGGGCATGGAGCCCAGGAGGTTGGGGGATTAGACAAAGCTAGTGTGTTTATAAACTGTCCAGTTGGAGATCAGAACCCCATTGGGCTGGGCATTGAACAGACAAAAAGAGAGACCATCCCTAACCCAAACAACTTCCAGATTAAGAAGGCAAAACCAAAGAATTATCCACCCCATTTTTCAAACAGGGATTTGAACCAAAGAGAAATTAAGTGTCCTCTGCAATGTAGAGTTTTTTTTCTATCTGTTTGAGAATGGTGTTTCTCCCACTGCATTCTATAAACAAAGTTTATAACAAGCATTTTTTTTTTTGCAGAACAGAAATATTTCTCAAAAAACAACCAGTCCTAAAGCACCTTAAAGAATAACAAATTTATTTATTAGCTAACAAGCTTTGGTGGGTAAAGTGGAGCTTATCCATGAAAGCTCATTACCTAATCAATAAATTTTATGGTCTTTAAGGTGCTACAGGACTGCTTGTTCTTTGTGATGTTACAAACTAACACAGCTACTCCTCTGAGAAATATTTCTGTTGTTACACTCCCATGCAAACAGGTTCTGCTTTGGATTTAAATATTCCTCTCATGTTTTGAATCCAAAGGTTACTGCAAAAAAAATGGTGAATCTGAATATGACAGTGACTACAATAAAAATTAAATACCGTGGGTTTGAGCACAATAAGTTAAAAAAGCAGCTTTAGGTATGGAGAGTAAATTGGATTTTTAACCAGTTTTGTTTTTAACCCTCCCTGTGTTCATAAGGACACAGATAAGAATTTTGTTTACTAATATGATTAATACTAAAATGATTAAATAAATCAGCAGATAATTATTTTAATCTGTGGATCTGAAAGCATTAGAAAATAGGTGGATAAATGGCATTATTCCCATTTTATAGATGGGAAAACTGTGGCACACAATGGGGCGATGACTTGTTTAAGGTCATACCACGAGTCAAAAAAGAGGAATAGCATTTAAATTTCCTAAATCATAATCTGAAGTCTTCTCTTCCAGACCCCATTAATGTTCTCCCATTATTACTGACTGTGTACCTTTGAACAAATTCGTTTATTACTCAGAAATGACTTTGCTTTGCTTTGGGAGAACTTTACTGCCTGAAATGTTTTCCCACAAAAAGTGCTTAATTGAAAAGGGTCCTTTAAAAAAAGAAACTTTTTGCCAACAACAAGTTGGTCATTATCAAAAGTTTCATTGGATGGCGGTATTTGAATGGCCAGTTCAATCAACACAGTTGCCACGGCAACTTTTGTGAGCATTACTGACCTTTGCTTACCAAAACCATCACTGGTGAACAAAAAGGGTCAGTGCTGATTAAAAAGGCGTCTGGTTGCATGTTCAGCGAAACTCTGTTTTAAAATATCACCAAAATGGATCCATTTCAAAGGCCGTGCCACACAAGTAACTTTGGCACTTCTTAGTCCATGTTTACTAGATTTGGAGAAGAGAGAGCTGGGGATCAGGACTAGATGATGCTAGCTGAATTAGTTCTCACAGCCCGAACTAAGTCCTTCCTACAACACTTTAAAGTTACTTTGTGGGCTGGGTTCCTGTTCTCTCCCCCACTTCAGAAATGTCTCCAACCACCTGTAATATCCCACAAGGTCTTCATGATGAATCACAGCCAGCAGTGAGTATGCTACGAAACATTAACACACCATCAAAACGGCTGACGAGAAAACAAGGGTGCAGTCTACTTTTACGAGAGCTTTGTATTAGTGTCCATCAGAAGACTTGGCGGTTAACTAGATCAGATTGGTAACTCCAGCAACATTGGTAAGAGAGAAACAACTGACTAAAGATTAGTCAGTTTCTAATCGTCGTCTTGTTCTCCCCACACAGGCTGCCTTGCCTGAGAAAAATAAAGTGATGCAACAATCCTAATCAGTTTGTAAAAGGAAATGATCTATTTCTGCTTGTGTGTGAGAGAGGCAGAGAGAGAGAGAAGTTGCCAATCCACTGTGTTCTTGAGATTCCAAGGGAATAATTAAATTCTCTTATCAAAAAGTCCCAGTTTTGCTTTCTTAAAAGGCCATGAAAAACACTTGTCTTTGTATTAAAAAAGTGGACATAGAAATGTATCTCAACCAACAATGTCCTGGAAACCAGGCTTTCCTTTCCACACTTTGCTTTAACCTGAAGGTTAAGAGACAGGTTATGTCCTATCCACATGGAACTCACTGGGAGTTTTGCTATTTACTACAGAATTTTACCCTCTATCTCTTTACTCTGCTGTGAAGGATAAACAGGGAGGTCTGAGCTCTCTCACTTTTCCTTTGTCTGTGGCTGCTAAGCTGCCTGGGAGACTTCAGAACCTGTCTAGATTTTTATCAAAGAAACATGTAAACATTTCCTTAGGGGAAAACTGTGAAATGCACCAGTGAGGAAACCCCCTAGGCTGCTGCACAAATGTAGTTAAGGTCAAATGAAATTGCTCTCCAGACTCACAGCATTTAATAGACAGCGGTTGTTGGAACCGTACTCTTGAATTCCATGGCAGGGAGAGAGTTTTTAAATACTCTAGGGTGTTCTATAGACAATCTTTCATGTTCTTTTACATGCTATAGGGTTTTCCCTATCAGCATTAAAGTGGGGTGAGGTGGGGTGTAGAGGGTAGGCTTACCTATTAATCTAAATATTCAGAACATTACAATCAGTATTGTATTTCTATGTGCCAGATCCACAGAGGTATTCAGGATCAGAACTTCCACTGGTTTAGGCCAAAGTTATTAAATAACTCTAATGTGCCATGTCCAGCTATGGATCCATATCACAAGAAAAGGACCTCAATAAAACTACAACTCCCATAAATCACTTCTCCTATCTGCCCGACACTGAGACATCTGAGAACAGGGCTGTTGACAGCCTAGAAAATGCTGGCTGAGCAGAAATAAGAAGTGCTCCACTTCCCAGGGAGGAAGGGTTTGCGCGGTCGGAACGGTGTTGCAATACAGGAACTTGCTGGAGCGTTCGCCAGCTCATTGTTGTAATGGCTGAGGATTTCATCTGTGCTGTTGTGGGTGGCAGCGCTGTAATGGAAACACCCATTGCCCCTCTATGTCTAAGGCAACAAAGCTAAAGGGACGAGATCCGCAGAGCTGTTTAGGTGCCTCAGTCCTAGGGCCCTACCAAACTCACAGCCCTGCAAAACACAGCCCCAGGTGTGAACTCTGGAGCCCTCCCATGAAACCTAGCCTTTTGGGTGCTTTTTACGATGCTTTACAGATTTAATGGGGCAGACCAGACCAGTCTTTCTCAAACTGTGAGTCTTGACACAAAAGAGAGCTGAAGGGGGATCACCAGGTTGGTTTCTGGAGAGTCACAGTATTGTCACCCTTACTTTTGCATTGCGGGGCAGCTGAAAAGGGGTGGTTGTAATGTTGGACAAGTCCCATCTCTGAAGGTAGCACCTTGCCAGAACCAGCACAAAAGGAAAGGTGATGATACTGTAGCCATATCACCCTTTGTTCTGAACTGCTGCTTTCAGTGCTGGGTGGCCAGAGAGTGATGGCTCTGATTAAGGGCCCAGTTCTGCAAGCAGCGGTGGCAAAGGGTAGAAATACCACCCCATGCCATCCTCACCTCCGTCCTGCTGCTGGCAGTAGCTCTGCCTCCAGAGCTGGGCTCCCGGTCAGCTGTCGCTGCTCTCCAGCTGCCCAGCTCTGAAGGCAATGCACTGCTAGCAGCTGTTTAGAGGTAAGGGTGGCTGTACCGCAACCACCAGAAAATAACCTTTTAACTTCCTCACAACTCCTACAGTTACAACACTGTGAAATTTCGGATTCAAGTATCTGAAATCATGAAATTTAGCATTTATAAACTCCTATGACCATGAAATGGACCACGAATTCAGTAGGGTTTTACTCGTTCCCAATGACTCCTGTGAGAGTTAGGCACCTAAATACCTCTCAGGAGCTAGGCCTGGGTCATTTGTTTGCAAGACAAAGATCCTGAAGTATGTGGCTGCCCTGGGGCCTTCTCTTCAAACTCTCTACCCAATCATCTAACAGATTGCTTGATCATGATCCAGAAATGCCTCCAAAGGGAGAAGTTCCTGATGCTTAGAGACCCTTTAATCTAGCAAGTGAAGGTGTAAGGCCCATTGGCTGGTGGCTGAACAAAGGTACAATGACAGTATCCAAGACAAATTCAAGCTGGAAACACAGTGGAAATGTTTAGCATTGAGAAGACTCAGCTAAGGGGTCACGGTAGAGTGTCACATAGAAGCTTTAAATCACACGTTGATGGCTTGCTCTAGTGATACCATAACTATTCCAATGGATGCAAAATTGAGTTGGACATCTTGAGTCAAAAGTCTCTCATTTTAGAGCTCTGCAGATGGCTTAATAAGCCATGGCAGCCGACAGGGTTCCCTCTAATTTTTTCCCACCCAATTGAAGAATAAATTTTACTATGTGCATGAAGGCATGTGCAGATACGCACCACCAGTAGAAACAGGGACTACCAGCTGTGGATGCGCTGCTAATCATCTGGGTGGTGTCTGAATCTCTCCTGGGCAGCTACCCAAGCGCTCAGCCTAGGAACACAGGTGGCTGATTTAGGGGCCAGGCTGTCCATGGATACTGCAAGGAGCACTCAGGAGTGATAGCAGTCAAAGAGAGCTGGGGAGGGAGACGGTATTTAGTCAGCAAGCTCTTTGGAGGCTGGGATGTTATGACCGTAAACACAGGGCCCAGGAGATGGTGGTGAAATGAGGCTTCTTAGCTGTCACAGAATGACATGACAATAGCTCATGTGTAGCCTCTGCATGTTTAGCATGCAATGGGCTTTTCAACTGCTCAGGATCATTACGTTCATTTTACAGGTGGGAAAACAGAGGCACAGAGCAGCAAAGTGGCTTGCTCTAGTCACTGACCAGGCCAACAGCAGAGCAGAGGACAGGCCCCAGATCTCCTGAGTCTGGTTCAACACAATGTCTGATTTTGAAAGTGCTGCAACATTTAATAAATATTTCAGAAGCCCACGTATGCCGGTGCCTGTAAAACAGCCACCCCACTCCCTGACCAGCTCTGTGATGCATTGTGCCACCTTTCGGAGGAGACGTAAACCTAGGATTGTGACCACCTGCAATACTTTAAAGCTCCCCGGCATTCTTTGCAATGGCGTTGGACTGCCCTCATCCCTAGGCAGCACATAAGAGGCAGTTGCATTTCAGTAGCCCAGGATGTAGAAGCTGTTTGCAACCAGAAGTGCCCAGGACAGCATAATCTGCGGGTAGCCTGGTTTGAAGTCAAGCCTGAATTAAGCCTTCTGTCCCTAGAGAGAACACACATTGTCCAATGTTCCCAGGGCTTAAACATAAACTTAACCATGCATGTCTGCCAACCTCCACCATATGCAGGCACACACTGCAGTGTCCTGGTTGGACAATACCACTTATTTCACCATAAAGGGTCGCAGGCAAGGATGGTGTTTGCCATTAAACAGCAAAGGGCAAAGACATTTTGCATCCATGTCACAGTGCCTTTACATTTCTCAACCTTGGGGCAGTAGGTGGGGCAGAGAAATCAGGGGGCTCCTGGTGGTGCAATATTAGTTCCATTTTCCGGTGGGATAGCACCAAGGTTCAAACAGCCGTTTGAAAATTCACAACAGCTGTGGACAAGTGGCAGCGAAACACACCCAGCCTGAACCTGCCGTGATGGCAGGAGACTGGACTCGATGACCTCCTGAGGGACCTTCTGCTTCTAGGATTCCTTGATTCCAAAACCTGCACACCATGAGGATTTGAGACCCTTGGAGGCTGTGGGTGTCCCACCTCCCACGCCCCTATTTTCACCATTAGGCCCCTCTCCATGTGAACAAGAACCCAGGAGTCCTGCTTCCTTACACCTAAAAAATGGCACAGGTAGGGCCCAAGGAAAGTGGCTAGAACCGCAGTGTCCAACAGGAACTCAAAGCTCATCACAACCCGGGGCTGTCGTCCTTCTGTATTCACCATGTTATATTACACAAAACTTTAAAGTGCCAGGCACTCTCTGTCCCCCGCACTCCTCTGTTGCTCTAAATAAATGCCCTCCCCCTCCCCCAGAGCCACGCACCCCCAGCCCCTCCCGTCTCCCTCTCCATTCTAATTCAATGCCAGCAGCTCCCCGGAGCCACAGCCAGGGCTGCCACACACTTCTCCTAGCCCCGCATGGAGTCTCAGGAGGAGCCACATTTAAAGGCTCCAAGAGCCACGTGCAGCTCGAGAGCCGCTGTTCAGCCACCCCTGTATTCGCCACAACGCAGTGGCCTATTTGCCATCTGATCACTTACCCACCAGCAAATGGCTAGTGTGAGGGGCACATACCACGAATATGGGCTGATTTTAACAGGGCCGGGTCCCAGGTTTTCCATCCATAGTGAAATAAATTTTCTTATGTGCCCTGAGCAGATCTGCACCCCCACCAGAAAGACACGCTGCCGGCTGGGGGGCGCTCTGCTCATCAGCTGGGCGGCACCTGAATCTCTCCTGGGCAGCTGCCCAAGCGCTCAGCTTACAGGGAACCCTGGCCGGGTTTTTGGAGCGTTCATACGAGAATCAAATTATAGGCCAGGAAACAGAGGAGACAATCAGTACACATCTCATCTGTCACTTTAAAAGAAAACCTGCAGAGCTAGAGAACTATTAAGGGTGGAAGGGGAGTCACCTGGCATTAAAAACACACAAGTACTTGGCTCTAGTGTCTTTCCCCCCACGCCCCATCACAGCAGTGTCATTTGAGGTCTCCATGAAATATTTATTACAAAGAATCAAGCGAATGGGAATAACGTTACCCCCTCCCAGAACGAACAATAATAAATAAATAAAGTACACTTTTAAAATAGTTAGTTAAATGACATAAATACAGGACAGTTCATTGCTTTCAAGTAGCTTTGCTCACACTCACGCTGTGTCCATTTCGGACACCTCCTCCCAGCCACCTTCTGCTGGTTCAACGGTGTGTCATAGGCCCCATACTGCCAAAGGAGAGTCTCCTCTATTTCAACTGGTAGAGGCCTGTGCACTGGATCTGAGTCCTAGGCCTGCTACCACCGTGAAGCTGTGAGCCATGACGTGCAGAATTTACGATACAGTGATGTGGCTAGAGTTTGCAGATTTCAAAGCGCTTAGTGGAGGGGTCACTTATTATCCCCCATGTTTACAGAAAGGGGAAACCGAGGCACAGCAGTGTGGCCTGACAAAATGGCAGAGCTGGGCACAGACCTGAGGCACCCCAGGTCCCTGTTCGAACCATTGGGCAGCACAGCGGGAATCACAGACAGCTGCCAATCAATCTCAAGAGGTCATGGAAATGACTCCCATCCCCACCCCTGGGGAATGGGGGGCTGTACTGTCAGGGTTTACAGCCAATGCCAAGGTGGGAGGCCCATGGGTCTGATCTAAGGCAGTGCCTCCCGGGGTCCCTGGTGAAGCTCCCACTGATGCCCCAAGTTGGGGGGTTCCCCCCACCCAAATCTAAGAGCAAGATTTAACATTCCCTTCAGGGCAGTGGGCAAAGGGCCTCCAGCTGTAATGCAGCGACCCACAGCCAGGGCACAGGGCAGGGAGGCTGGCACGGGCCCCTCCAGGCGCACATGGTGATGGGGGGGAGATCCGATGGGCTGAGCGGCAGGAAACTCATATCCAAGAGGTTATACAGAGAGCCGGGCCCTGCCTGTGTCCCGGCTGGACACACACACACACCCCGACACACCATGGCCAGACATGGACAGAACGCACATCAGACAGCAGCAGCGACACAGGACAGGGGCGGGGTGCAGGACAGAGTGGCCGTTTCATGCCGCGCTAGGTCGGTTTTGGCACCAGGTTAAGGGGGGAGAAGAGCCCCAGGGGGTTGGACGTGGTCATCTGGGTAGGAGGCTGCTGTTCTGGCTGGGCCTGAACGCTCCCAGAAACGAATGGCCCTGACAGGCAGGGGCATGAGTGCTGGTTCCCACCCCAGAAGGGGTCGCAAGGGAACAGGACAGGGCTGAGCCAAAGGACCAGACCCACACACACTGACCAAACCCAGGTGGAAAATGCGCCCCCCATCCAATCCCAACCCCCACTTCTCTGGGGGTGAGGGGGGCCATTCCTAGGCTGCACAGCAAAGGAACCGGACTCCCCTGTTCTTTCAGCTCAAGCCCCCCGCAAGGCAAAACACTCCCAGAAATCTCATAAGTGGCCTTGCAAAAGGCACAGCTATGAGACAGTGTTGTGGGGAAATGGACATGAAAGCATGAGGGGGGCATTGCCCCAGGGGTCACTTGACCCTTGGAGATCAGGGTGTCAACCTGCCCTGGATCAGGCTCTGGGCGCCCAAGTTATGGCACACAGCACTCACATGCAGGGAAGCTGGGAGTCAGTCCCTCGCTCAGCAGGCAGGCAGGGAGGCAGGCCGCCCTTCTGGGGCACACGCAGGCAGTAGGTAGCACATGCCCCACGCATGCATTGTCCCCTCCCCTTCTGTCTAGGGGGGCTGCCAGCCGAGGCACTGGAGAAGAGAGGAGCTGGGCTGTGGGGCTGGGCCCGGCGCAACCCCCTGCTAATGGGGCTGGGTTCTGTCATAGGCACTGGGGCGCAGAGGAGATTCCTCGGCACTGGGCAGGGACCCTGGGAGCCAGGGAGGGGTGACCGCAGGGGCGGGCCGGCCCGTTCCCCGGGGTCATCGAGAGCACCATGGAAATACGAGAGGAGGGGAGGTGACGGGACTCAGAACCCGAGCAGGCAGGATAGGTTACACAGAGGGGGTCGAGCATGCTTTCCTCCCCGGCCGAGGTGCCCCCTGTCTGCACATGAGCGGGGTGGGCAAGGGGAGCAACCTGGGTCCCAGCTGGGTCAGCTTTGGGGGCAGGGAAGGCCCCAGCGGACACTGGGCTGTCCCCCGACCTGGGGGCCCCTGAGGGGTTTAAGGTGGGAGTGAATCATCATCATCTTATGGGAGATGAGAAGGGCCCCTTGGGGGCTAGGCTGGGGGGCACCATTGACAGGGGACCCCCCCAACCCGGCTGGCAAGGGAGCTCCCTCTGGGGGTGATGGTACAATCTCAAGCCTGCCCTGCCACGGGGCACAAACCAAACCAGCCTGAAAGGGGAGCACTAGGACACCCCCTGCCAACGCCCACCCAAGGTACTGCCCCTGCCCCTGCAGATAATGCCCCACCCAGCGGCCCCTTGCAGCCAGCTGCCCCCTCCCCTAGCGGATGTAGACATCCCGCCCCCAGCCCTCCAAGTCGTTCTTGTTCCGGCTCATGGCCTCCTCCTCGCTGGGGCAGTAGCGGTCGCGCCCTTTGCTCCGGCCCCGCAGCTGCCGGTTGTGGTTCTGCTGGTCAGGCTCAGGCTCGTCCCAGGAGCCCTGGCGCTGGTGGTGGCGGCCCACACCCCGGGGGTAAAGGCTGGGGGTGCCTCCACGGGGCTCAGCCTCGGGCTCCTCGTAGGGGTCCGTCTCCATGTCCATGCACGAGTCGCCTGGCTCGGTGTAAGCCGAATCGCGGCTGCCCTGGGTCTCCGAGTCGAAGGTGTCCTGACGGGACAGGCCGCGGTTGGCCAGACGGGCGTGCTGCTGGCTTAGCCGCCCTTGGCCGCGGTTGACCGGCTCCCCTGGGTAGTCGTGAAGGCTGGCGCGCTCCCCCTCACGCATCTGCTCCCCATGCACTAGGTAAGGTCCCTGGTTAGGAGAAGCAGCGACACACCATGCAGGGGAGAAGACAAGGCAGAGTTAGTCTGGCCACTGGGGGCGACAATGGCGGTTTAGTACCGGTTAATACACACGTCCACGGTCAGCCTCCAGGCCCAGTCTGGGCAGCCAGGAGATGAAATTCTGGGGTCTCAGCCAGCCCAGAGGGTGGTGGAGGTTATTCCACATGAAAACACACACCCTGTAACACTCAGTCCATGGGACGGGTAGCTCAGCTCCAGTGCCAGGGCAGGACTGGGGGGCACTGGCAGAGCGGCGTATGGGAGCCCTGGGCTGGCACAGCAAGGGAAGGGCTGACTTCCCCGTCTGACCGCAGCAGGGCATGACTGGGAGCAGCTTCCCCCCAGGGTTCCAGGGAGCTGGGGAACCCCCTCCTGCACCTCAAGGGGAGCCAGACACACCCTCAGACAGCAGTCTGAGGGGCCAGGCAGGCCAGACCCCCAGGGCTGGGCACTGACGTGATGGGTCAGGGAGCCATGAACAGCCCTGTGAGCTCGGAGCCCTGGCAGACTGGGGCTGCCTGCAGGGAGGACCTGGGGTGCTTTGGGGGTGAAAGGGACTGGTGGCCCTAGCCAATTGGGCACTTTTGCTAGCAGCCAGGCCGGCCCGTGAGCAAAGATAAGTACAGCCCATAAGGCACCTTCTTGCCATGGGCTGGGAGGAGCTGGGGGAAGGATCTGAGGGGAGGAGATTGGAAAAGGAGCCCCGCCTCCTTGCGGGGTGAGGAAATTGCCAGGCGCTGCCTCACTAACAGCCCCCGTCTGCACCCGTGGGGGAGGCGCTGCAACAAGGCGTTAGCCAAGAGGACGTGGCAGCTGTGCTGGGGTTTGCAGCTCAGGTCTGGCTGCGATGGTGCTGCCCCTGGAGATGGCTAACGAGCCACTTCCCTGGCCAGCCGTCTCCACCCCACAACCCCTCCTGCACTCCAGAGCCCCATGCTCAGGCATCACCCAGCGGGGTCACGGGTAGAACTGGTAGGAGTGCCTGTAGCCCCGGATAGGGGGTCGATATAGCTCCCGGGTCCTTCTCCCCTCTCTAGTTCGAACTAGTTCCCGCGCCCCCTTTCTCCCAGGGGCCGATTTTTTCCACCCACGTGCAGAATAAATCTTTACAAGCACCGAGGCACAGACAAATGTGCACCCCCAACAGAAACAAAACACCGAGTTGCAGGCACCCTGCCAATCAGCTGGGAGACTCTGAAATCTCTCCTGAGCGGGTGCACAAGCGCCTGGCTAAGAGGGAACCCTGCTCCCCGGATGGGGCAGCCTTCGGGCAGCAGCTGGGAGGGGTCACCCAGGGGCGACGGTAGCATGGCACGCCCCGAGCAAGGCCTGTCTCCACACAGTGCAGCAGCTACAATGCTCGGGCAGTGCCGGGGCGGGGGGGACAGATCCTGCCGTTTTCTCCCCATGGGCGTGATGCCCCTAGCTCCTGTGCCTTAGAATGACGCTGGACAGGCAGACGGAGCCCCTCCTGCAGGGCACGGGGGGCGGCAGGGGCGGGGGACAGCAGCAGAAGGTGGGGGTAGGGGATCAGCTGGAGTTTCCAACAAACTTTCTTTCATCCATGTTCATAGAAGGTGCCACCTCCTCCTCTTACAGCTACAGCGCGTGCTCCTCCACCGGGGACTGGCCGCTCGGGCCCTGCTCCAGGCTGCCCTTCCCGCCCCAGAAGCCCAGGTTGCGCTTGAGGGAGGTGAGCACCTGTACCTGGAGGTTGGAGACGGGGGCGGGACTGGCGGCCAGGGCGGCGGTCGCCATGGTGCGGTTCAGGAGGGGATTGGGCGGGTTGCTGCTGGGAGGGTGCGTGGCCTTCCAATAGGCTTCCAGGTACTCGGCCAGGTGCTCACAGGCGTCTTCCAACTGGTTCTCGTCCAGGATGATGTCGAACATTTCCTGCAATGAGAGAGGGGCACAAGGTGACCCAGCAGCGGGTTGGGGGGCCAGGCCTTGCAAAAGCAGGGGGAGGAGCATCAGCCAAGCAGGGGAGGGGAAAGGGGCAGGGGGCGGGACCTCAGCCAAGCTGGGGGAATTGGGGGTTAAAACAGAGACTGGTAGATGGTCCAGCTAGCAGTGAGGGGCAGCTGAGTGGGCCATGGGGGGTACTAGCCAATCAGGGCAGCCTGTGGGGCAGACATTCGCTGGCTGCAGCAGGGAGTGACCTGGCCAGGCTGTGAGCATGGGGCAGGGCAGGAGGTGAGGCCCAACCTGCGGCAAGCGGAGGGGGCAGAGTCATGGGGCAGTTGTCTGGGAAGGGGAACAGGTGGGGGGCAGGCCGTGGGGCAGGCACTCACCGGAGGGCACTGGGCCAGCTTATCCGACGCCACCATCTGCACATTCAGGTGTTTGGCCTGGGACTTCCCCCGGGACTTCACCAGCCTCTGGAGCACCTGCAGCAGAGGGGTGAGTGCAAAGGGGGGTTCCTGGGGCAGCCCCGCTCTCTGCGCCTCTCCAGTCCCAAGGGACAGGCTGGGTGAGGTGGGGCTGACTCAGAGGTGTCATTGCTGCTCATCCCAGGGTCTGAGCCCAGAGCTCAGCTGGCAGAGCACCTCTGTCCTTTTGAGACGCTGGGATCCCCAATCCCTGGCTCTGCAAAAGCCCCTCACTCCTGACCTGCAGCCCCCTGCCACTCCACATCCCTGAGAGGACAAGGCTGAGACCCTACAACTCATTGCCCCTGTGAGCTAACCCTCCCCCTGCTCTGCTCTGCTCTGCTCTGCTCTGCTCAGGGGACAAACCAAAGCCCCTGAGAACATTTGGATCTGGGATAAGCTTGGTGAGGAGCTGGGGGACATACCCAACCCACGCCTACGGCCTCAGCAGAGCACACCCTCACCCTGCACTCCAGGGAAAAGAACAACAGAACAGCTCCTCTCCAGTCCCCACTGGGCTCCCAGCACCTGGGCAGCGAGGAGCCAGACCAGCGCTTCCCCTACTGCAGGGCCCAGGCCCCCACCTTGGGGGAGGTGATCTTAATGTAGACGATGATGGGGGCCAGCGAGGTCTTGGCCAGCTGGGCCGGGTGGTTGATGGTGTCAGCGTCCAGGGCCACCAGCTGCAGCGTACGGGCTAGCTCGAAAATCCGCTCGATCTCGCTCTGCACCTCCGCTGGGGGAGCAGAGAGACGGTGAGAGATGGGAACGGGCAGAGGCTGGACAGAGCAGGGGAGGAAAAAGCCAGGGACAGTAGGTTGTGGCGGACATGGCAGGGCAAAGGGAGGGGACAGCAACAGGGGAAGTGAGGCAATGGGGCAGACCCAGTGTGAAGCAGGGGGAGAGGCAGAGGGCACTGGGAGGGCAGCCGTGGGGGGAGCTGCAGGGTCGCTGCCCCAGAGGCAGGGAGAGCGCCCCTCAGCGCAGGCGACAGGAGGGTTTCTGCGTCTGTGCTGGGGACGTTTACACCCTGCTGCACAAAGGGCAGTGGCACTACTCTGGAGCTGCTGCCGGGCACGTGCCCCAGGTCTAACTCTACCCAGGGCTGGTGCACAGCCAGTACGGACCAGAGCCACCAGCACCGGGCAGGGCAGCAGCTGGGGGCACAGGAGGGTGGGGAAGGTGACTCACATCCCTTCATACCAAGGAGGGCACAAACCGAAACCCAGAACTCTGGGATAAGTGTCCAGAGCTCACCCTCAATCCCGAAGCCCCGTCAGGCCTTGCGTGGGATGGACCCATGGACGGGGACACCCACCCTGCCTACATCAGCCCCACAACCTGAGCAGCACCCAGCAATGGGGGCATCTGCCACCACGTTGCTGTGCCACCCTCTTGTGTCCCCTGCGGGAATGACTGTGTGTGCACACGGCAGTAGGCGCAGGCAGGGGGATATGTGGCCGGCCGTGGATCCCAGGGGGTTACGCAGCCTGGCAGGGAGCGGGCAGGGCTGGTGCCTGAGGGGTTAAATGTTACATACCCAAAACATCTGTACCAGGCGCAGGGGAGGAAAGAAGCAGCCCGGAGGGAAAGGAGAGAGGAGGGGAAAAGAAAGAAAAAGGGGGAAGGAAAAAAGAGGAGTGAATTGAACAGAACATCCCAGGAGTCAGCGTGTCAGGCCCCCCCCACAGCCAGGTCAGCAGCCGCAGCTCATACAAGCCATGTTAGTTGCCCCACTCTACACCAGCACCCAGGGGACACCCAACATGTTCTGCCCCTGCTGCATGGAAGGCCTCTCACCAGCCAGCAAGCACTGGGGTGGTGAGGTGTGGGGGGTGCTGCTTGCTGTGGCCAAGGATCCCAGCATGCCTCAGGGCAAGAGCGCCAAGAGCCATCTAATTTTTTCCACCAATGGGCAGAATAAATTTTGTCATGTGCACGACCTGCAGAAACACACACTGCCCATCAGCTGGGCACCACGACTCTCTCCTGGGCAGCTGTCCATGTGCTCAGCTTACAGGGAACACTGGCCACAACCCAGGGGCTCTTTCCATCTAGCACAGGCAAGCGAGAGCGAAGCCAGCCCTGCTCTGGAGCAGGCGAGGTGGGGAGCAAGGACCAGGCGGGCCCTTCCAGACAGGGTTAGGGGGACCACCCCGGCGCACGGATGGCATGCCAGGGCAAGGGAAGGTGGGATGCACGAAGGAAGGACCCAGCGGGTACAGCCCCAAGCCAGGCAGCTGGTCATGGGGAGTGTGGGCCAAACCCCCAAACCAGCCCAGCATAAGTGGGGCTGGGGTGTGGGAAAAGGTAAAATCCCCTGCAGCCCCCACCGGCCTCACCCAGGCTGGAGCGGGTGCTGGAGCGCTCGATGATGGTGTGCTTGCTGGGGTTGTTGAGCACGGAGCGCTTGGCCAGGGAGATGTCGGCCGTCACCCGCGTGATGGAGATCCTGGCAGGGAGGCAGAGAGAGAGCCTGAAGGGACGGGGGTACCGCTGGCCTTTGCCCTCGCCCTCAGCAGGCAGCCTGCCTCAGAGCACTGGGGACAGACATCAGGGCGTGAACCCCACACCGGGGGGAACAATCCTGTGCGGGCTGCTCCCCATTAGAAGGGGGCACATGGCAAGAGCGCCAGAGACCTGGGTTCTCTTTTAGACTCCTGCCACCAACTCTACCTTGTCTGGTCTCTCAGGAGCCTTAACTTCCCCACCCGCCCAAATGGGGGGCGGGAAGAATTCGCTCACGGCGCGCTCGGAGGCCCTCCGACAGGGAGCTGGGGCCACGCAGAGGTTAGTGTAGCTCAGAGGGAGCGTCCCGCAAAAGGCTGGAGGCAGAGCTGGCAACCGACATGCTGGCCTTGCTCCTGCACCCTAATGAGCCTGTCACTGTGGCATCCGGGCGCTTGCAAGAGGTGACTCCAGGAAACATGGCTTGTTAGTAAAACACCCTGTTTTCCTGGTGCCCCCAAAGGGCCTTGGCTCGGGGGCAGAGATGGGGGTAGGGGTGTGTCTGACCAGGCCCACGGCTTTGGTTTCCTGAGTTCACGGGGAGCACCATGGAGGCTCAAAGGGAGGCTCAGACCCTGCCACCCCCCACAGCCGGCTGCTGGCATGAGAGCCACCAACCGAGCCAGCACCCCTCGGGTGGGCAGTGCCTGTCCAGGGAGCTCCTGTACCTGCCGTCGAAACGATGCTTCAGGAAATCGAAGAGGGCCTTCTGCATCATGTCCGTCACCTGGGGAGAGAGGGAGAGGCTGGAGTCAGACGCGTGGGGCACAGGAAAGAGAGGAGTCAGGAGTCCCTGCATCCGTGTGTGTTGCATGGGAGGTGCAGGGCTTAGAGAGCAAGGATGGGGAGATGTAATTTCAGAGGGTGGATTCCATGGGCTCCTCCCAGCACAGTCCGTTGTATTTTGTCCCTGTCGGTGGAGAGCGCCTCGATACTCTCCGTGTGGAGCGAGACAGGGAGGATGTGTCCCAGAGGAGCTGGAGACAGGCAGGCGTGTGCAGACATGGAGGTGGAGTGGGGCAAGACACAGGGGTGGGGAGCCGAAAGGGAGGGGAAGACAGGCTGGCCGAGTGGATGCACGAACAGGCGGGTTCGCGGTGAAAGAGATCAAGGGGCATCTTCTCCCTGGGAAGCTGCTGAAAATCTCACCTCCCCAGCCTGGGCCCCAGCAGCACGCGCCCCAGCTCCACTACTCGAGCCCCTCCCCATGTCCCTGGCCCAGCCCCTGCCCCATAAGCCTGGCCCCCAAATCCCCAACCCAGCAGCGCAAGATTCGCCGTGGCCACCTCACCTCGTACCCCTTCAGAGACGGCCCCACCAGAATGATCGGCCGCATGGAGGGTACCACGTCATACGGCGGCACGTGCTCTGCCTGCCAGAAAGGGCAAAAGACACGGTGTGACGTGGGCCTGAGGCAGCGGCAGAGGGGAAAGTCCCTGCGACCAGGGGGCCTTGCTTGGGCCCAACCCCCATGGGGCACTAGAACACCCAGGTGCTCTGCAGTCTGGGAGGAAAGCTGGCATCTTCTCGGGCTCAGGCTACCCAGCTCTTGCTGCTGCCCCCTTGGCTTGGAAGCCGGGTGGCCGTGCGGGGAGGTTCCACCTTCCTGTTACCATGGCCCGGTCCAGGTGACAGCCCTGGGTGCTAGGCGAGGGGAGCTGGTGCCATGGGCACACCAGGCTGTTGGCTCTCACTGGAACACCAACCTGGCCCACCGGCACTGGTGGAGGAGAAGCCGAGTGAGGGAGAATCGTCAGGGGGCCCAGGCCCGCCCCGCACGTAACAGGCAGGTCACGTGATGCCCCTTGTACTCACCGATTTCTGCTTCTGCTTGGCTATGTCCAGTGATCACCATTAATGGGGTGGGGCAGGGGGCAGGCGAGAGAAGATAAACAAGGCATGCGTGTTATTGACAGGTCACGCCGGCAGACACGCAGCGGCACCAGGGAGGGGTCTGCACCCGTGGGGGTGGGAAACAGGAACGGGCAGGGGAGGCGAGGGGCTCTGGGGCCTGGCTCAGGCTGTAGAAGGAATCGGGGTAGGCAGCTATGGGTGGGGGGGTATCCCAGGTGCTACACAGCTACCCCCAGCCCTGGCTCTGCTCCCCACTTCACACCAGATCTGCCCTCTCCAACCCACGCGTGCTAGTGCTTGCAAACGGTTCCCTCCACCTTGTCCCAGGCTCTTGTCCCAGCCTTCCCTGCACTGGACCCTCCCCAACTGACCTCCAGCTCTGGAACCCCCCAGGGATCCCTGGTTAGGAACGCCCTAGAAGAGCCTGCAGCAGCCCCTGTCCAGGTACTGTAGTGTACCCCATGGGCTGCTCAGCAAGCAGCAGCCCAGCAAACTCATGGGGCACCCACCCCCAGGGGAGCAGGCCAGGACCTCATGGGAGACACCCGCCCCCCCAGCTCCTACTGGGGTAGAGTGGGATAGTGGTGATGGGGGTGTGCACTGGAAGGTTCCACTTCCATGCTTTATATTGGGGAGCATAACATTGGAACATTCCATTCCAATGCTTGGAGACCCGCTAGGACGTTCCACTCCCAAATTGCATGGGGGGGGGGGGAAGCAGTGGAATATTCCATTCCCATGCTTGGAGACCCGCTAGGATGTTCCACTCCCAAGTTGCAGGGGGGGGAAGCACTGGAACATTCCATTCCTATGCTTGGAGACTCACTAGAACATTCCACTCCCAAGTTGCATGGGGGGAAGCATTGGAATGTTCCATTCCCATGCTTGGAGACCCGCTAGAACGTTCCACTCCCAAGTTGCATGGGGGGAAGCATTGGAACATTTCATTCCTATGCTTGGAGACTCACTAGAACGTTCCACTCCCAAGTTCCATAGGGGGAAGCATTGGAACATTCCATTCCTATGCTTGGAGACCCGCTAGAACATTCCACTCCCAAGTTGCATGGGGGAGGCCAACACTGGAACATTTTATTCCCATGCTTTACATGGAGGAATGGTTTAGTACCTCAGATTTCACAGGGCATGAGGTGCTCCTGGAATGTTCCACTCCATGTTTCATGGGTAAGGAGCAGTGCAGGAACATTCCACTCCCAAGCCTTATATGGGGGGATGGAACCCCACCCCCCCCAGAATGTTCCACTTCTGGGTTTCACGGGGCAAGGCCGTGGACTGGCAAAAATGCTTTCAATTCACGGGCCATGTCTGTGATCACTGGAACATGCCATTCTCGTGCCTCATGTGTACATGTACGCATATGGGGGGCAGATGGGGGACACCCCATTGACTGCCCCCTTCCAGGCACTGCTGGAGGCAGGACTTCCTGATGTGATGTGGAACACCCCAAAAGTGCCCCAGCGGGGGACGTCCAGCCCCAGCTAGAGCTGCCCTGGTGCTTGTGAGGTGGTGCTCTTACCCCACAGCGTGCCCCACGGCGCTGGCCAAGGGCAGTGACCGAACGCCAACAGGACCACATCCAAGCCATGCCCCTCCCCGCAGCGCCCCAGCTCGCCAACCAGGTCAGTGAGCTCCACGCACAGGGTGAATCACAGGTATTAGCAGCAGGCGTGATTGAGGGTGTGGCAAGCGGGTGCAGAGCCCCACTCTGAGCCCCTTTACCTTCTTAAAGAAAGGGATGCGCTTGGCGTTGGAAGGGGAGGTGGTGACACTGCTGACGCTAGCCTTAGAGGACCGGGGATGCTCCAGGCCCTCAGCCTCCTCTGCCTCTAAGTCAAGGGCGTCTGGGTCATAAGCTAAATGAGTCATGTCCAGAGTACCTGGGGGCGCAGAACGAGGGGAGGGGGGTGCGGAACAGAACGAAAGAGGGAGGGGGGGAAGAAGAAGTAAAACGGAAAAAAGAAATAACTGAAAAGAACAAAAGAATGAAAAAATGCCCCAAAGGGGCGAGGAAAAAACGGACTGGCGAACAAAAGAGAAAGCTGAAAGGAAGGGGGAGACACCTGCAGCTTCCCTGCCGACGGGGTGGGGAGGAGGTCAGGGTGGGGGCAGAACCACCAGGCGCCACGCCTGCGAGGGCGACGGGGAGCCAGGAGCAGGCTCCCTCCGCGACCCATGGTGATGGGCATACGTGGGCATGTCCGGAGGATGCCTGTGCCCCGGTGGGCATCCTGGGGACACAGCTGCATATGTGCCCTTCTGCCTCTGCCCACCTGCTCATCACCACATAGGCATGACCCTCCATGTGCCTGCCAGCCTGTATGGTGGGCCCACACGTCCAGCCCAGTGCGAGAGCTCATCCACACGGCCGCAGAGGGGTGGTCCCCACCACTCCAGTGTCTCGGCCTTTGCAGGGGGCACGGAGATCTCAGAAATCCCAGAAGGCAGCTGGGCGCTTCCAGGCCGGCTCCCCTGCCTTCCTACCACCGGAGCACCACCTGCTTTCTGGGGCTTAGGGCCCACAGCTGAAGGGGGCAGAGACCTGGCATTTCAGCCCCTTGTTATCACCGAGGCCACAGCCAGACTCTCAGGGGTGCAGTGAGCTTTGCCAGCTGGGGGCCGTGTGCTGTCAAATGGCGAAGGGCGGGGGCGGTCTTACCGCTGGCAGGTGGGGTGGGTCTGCGGGTCCCAGTCACCACGTCCCCCAGGCTGGAGCTGGAGTTGTCCCCGGATTTGCTGTGCGGGGCAGAAGGGCGACAAGGGGTAAGTGCTTCGACTTCTCTGGGGCCGGAGGGGAAGGGGGCAGGGGGCCAGTCTGAGAAGGTGCAAAGGGACCCACCCCGGGAAATTCCAAGCAAGGGGGCAATGGGCTCCATGCCCAGATCCTGTGAGCTGGAATCACAGCACCAGGAACCGCAGCACAGGGCAATGCCACGTGCCCATCTCCCTCCGTATCGCCTGGTCCCCTCCCGCAGCCCGGATCAGAGCGCTGGGGCCAGAGTCCAGCACTCACTCAAGCACCCACTGATGTTCCAGATCACACCTAGGGCCCATCTATCCGGCTCCTCTCCCAGCTGCGTCAGGTCAGACTGCTGAGTCCATCAATTCCTGCACATTCTTCCTGACCCCTTTCCTGCCAGCACTCAGGTTCTGCCCTGAAGCATGGAGATGGAAAGTCCTTCGCATCCTCAGCAGGGGCAACAGCTGAGCCTGGAGCCGGGTCTCCCTGCCTGGCCCCTTACCACTGAGCAGCCCACTGGAAAGGCATTTGCTCATATGGTGACAGCTGGGCCTGCCTCAGTTACCCACAACCCACTGCCCTCCATCCCTGGACTAGCATGGGGCTTCCCTCTGACACCCCAGGCTCCAGGCTGCATGAAGATGTGGCCAAGAGCAGCATCCCCCCTCCCTCCTCTCAGCCCGGCAGCTCCACCTTGAGCTTAGGCGGTTTTGCCTCATCCTCTGCTCCTGCAGCATCCTCATGTTCTCCAGCTTGACGGGGCTGGGGATGAAGCCCACCTCGCAGCCCTCCTTCACCAGCCGCCCGATCCACCAGTCGTTGTTGTATTTCTGCAGCACCAAGAGAGAACTGAGACACAGCACAGAGCCCATCCCCCCTAGCACTGAGCCTGGGCCGCTCAATGGCCTGGAGGTGACACAGGCCCAAACCCCCACATCCATCCACTGAAAGCTGGGCTCTTGGGGTAGCCACCCCGCAGGGAGTCAGGAGCTGCCCAGCTAATTAGCCGAGCGCCCACAGCCGGCCGCGTGTATTTCTCCTGGTGGTGCACATGCATTCGTGTGCCTAACTCAATGTTTTCTGCACGTGGATGGAAAAAATTAGCGGAAACATTGCCACCGACATGGCACCACGCCCTGCTCCTCCTGCTGCCAGGGTCCCCAAAGCCCCTGCCTGGCCTAGCCCCGCACTACCCCTACCTCTTTGATATGCAGGAAGTCCTTGGGTTCGAAGGAAATGGCCAGGCCCTGTACTGGCACGTCATCATTGGGGGATGGGTTGTAGCCCACGTTCGTCCTCACAGCGAAGGCCACCGGCTTGGTCTGTTCGGGAGACGGATTAGCAGGGGAAAGGGAGGAGAGAGAAGCTGGAGGGCCCAGATCCCCCCCAGACAGAAGGCTGCGTTGCTCTGGCGTTTCAGAGGGCGCTGTTGCCTAGTGGCTGAAGAGACCAGCCAGGAAGGGGTTAAGCAATCTGGGGACCAATTCTGGCCCCCTCGATCCAGACAGGTGGAACATTTCCCTCCCCTTCCCTTAGGGATCAAGGGGTCCCTCCCCCAAGGGACGGAGTAGACCCCTCAAAGGCTGCAGGTCTGGGTGGCTCTGTGTGAGGCCTGCCACCAGGAGTGGGTTAGTACAAGGGTGGGTGGGAGTCCCTGCTCCAGCCTCCACCCCTAGAGTAAACTCCCCACGGGGCAGCCAGGCAGGGCAGGAGCCCACCCCAGCCCAGCTCAGAGGGTGCAAATGCAGGACATCACATAGGGATTGGGTGTGTGTCGCGAACAGCTACTGCTGCTGAGAAAATATCCAGCTCTAACTCCAGGTATCCTCCATCAGTCCTAAACTCACTTCCCGTTTTGAATTCCAACCATTCAGCAGTGTTGTCTGAAAGGGGCCAGGTATCGAAATCAGGGGCAGCTCCTGGTACCGCTGCCACATCCCCAGCTCCTTCTTCACAACTTACAATGTGGGGAGTCCCCTGGGCCCTGTTCTGTTACATGGTACAATTCCCCCAGCTCTCTGGCTGGCTGCACAACCTTCGTTCCGTCCTTCACCCAGCCCCATCCAGCAGCTGCAACACCATCGGGCGCCCCTCAACACTGCATATTACTGCCCAGTCAGGAGCCCTAGGACAGGCCTGGGCCAATCCCTCATCATCTGTTGCCCTCCACCCACTCTGGGACAACACCGTCACCATCCAGTCCAGAGGTGGGTCCTTTACTAGGGGTCCCCGTGACTGAGCAGATGCCTGTACCTGATCTGGGGTAAAAGCAGAAACCTCAGCAATGGTTTGCCGGGTTTGCCTCAGCTGTTGTGCGTTCTTTGGGTCAGGTTCTGCTCTTGTTACCAGCCTGGGGCTAACTGGAGCCACAGGATTGAGAGGATGTGACCGCGTAAGGCTTTTTCAGGGGCACAGACCCTGCGTGCCCACAGGGCATTACGCCCTGAGCCCTAGGAACTGGTGCGGGTGTGTCCCTGAGCGTGGAAGGGACACAGAGATTTGTGGGGGTAACAAGGGGTCCACCAGCAGCAGGAGGGAGGTGGAGCTGAATGGCTGGCTCGGGACTTGGGCTATGGAGCCCAACTTGTGGAGGCTGGGTCAGAGCCGGGCCAGGTCGGCAGTGAAGAGAGAGGTGCCGCCGTGGGAAGGATGGGGCTGAGAGGGGCGAGAACCGGTCTAGGGTCTTAGCTAGGGCCTTGTCCCCAGCCCTGGCCTGGCCCTGCACACACCGAGCTGCCCTGGCACGAGCGGCCAGCCCCCACACCTCCTAACGGGCCTCACGCGCCCGCTGCTTGGAGTGCTGGCCCAAGACTCCTGCGAGTCCACGGCACCTCAGGGGAGCAGGAGAGACGGGGCCTCCTTAGCCAAGGGCAGCGGGACTGTACAGCTGGCCAGCGCTTCCCACGGCCCCTCAGCTGCTTGGGAAGCAGGGCCTGGGGCAGGGCTGGCAGCTCCTGTCTTCCCAAGGAGGCTGGCGGGGGGGTCAAGGGAGAGGCATGTGCTTGGGCAGCTGCAGTGGGGAAGAGCAGAGGTGAGGGGACACCCAAGTTCACAGAGGACCAAGCAGGCCCATTGGGAAGATGCCTGTTCACGGCACAGAGGGGAAACTGAGGCACCAGGAGGCGAGAGGCGCCCAAGGTCAGGCAGCGGATAGAGCCTGGGAGGAGTCCTGACGCCCCACAACAACTGGCGCTAACCACTAGTCCACCCTCCCCTTCCCCAGCGCCAGCAGGCAGCCAGCCCCAAGCCACGTAATGGACGGGCTGGGACACCGCCAGACGGGACAATGCCAGTCCGCAGTCTCCTGGCACCGACACTCTCCCGAGCCCAGCCCGGGTCGATGAGACATTTCATCAAGATTAGCCAAATGAATTAGCTGACGGTGGCCCCTGGGCTGCAGGATTTATGGCTGGCTCTGGGCCTGGGGCCAGCTGCAGCGAGGGCCGTGAGCGTGCTGGGCCGGGAAGCCAGGGTACCGCAGCTCCCCCCTGCAGAGTGGGGCTCTTTGGGGCTGGGCGCAAGTCAGGGCTGAGAGCAATTCGACCTGCTCGATCGCAGGAAGGAAAGGCTGCCCAGGACGCCGGGGGACTGACAGAACAACCCCCCCACGCCCCCTACCTTGGCCTTCTCCAGCTGCGCCAAGGCCTGGCGCTCGGCCTCCTTGCGCAGCGCCTCGCGATCCTCCTCCAGAGACACGTCTGAGTCCGAGGGGCGGCTGGTGTAGGAATCGGCAGAGCCCTGCGGGAGCAGAGAGCGCACCGGCTTCGGAGGGGCTCAGTGGAGGAGGGACGCTGGAGCCACTCCCTGAACCAGCCCTTTCAGAGCGGTGGGAGATGCCTGGGGAGGGGGTGTCTCCTGCCTCCCCCTGCTGCAGTGCTCTGGCACGGATTTCCCTGAAACCACAGGGACAGGAGCTGGCCGGGCAGCCTGGAGTTGGACCCCTGCGCTGGAGGCAGCTGGTTTGGGCATCTGGCTGAAGTAATGATCTCATTGATGATGCACCCATCACCGTGGCCTCTGGGCGCTTCAGAAACAAACCCACCAGGCACAGCCCACCCTGGGCTGCAGCCACAGCTCCCCTAGCACATGGCAAAACCTGGGTGGTGGGAGCTAGAGACAAATTCCTCAGCCACCTTCCACCTACAGGGTCTGTGGGGCAGGAGGGCAGTAGGACCCTGTGGGCTCTGCCAGCTCTGGAGGGGAGCAGGGTCCCAGGGGATGGCTAAAATGCAGGTGCCAGGACTCCTGGGTTCCATCCTCAGCCCTGCCACTGACTGTCTGGGCCTTGGTTCCCTCCGGTGCAGCGAGGGTTAAGCCAAGTGGCAGGGAACGAGGTGCAGCTGTTCTCACGGCTCTGGGATGGAACGCGATAGCAGGGACGGATCAGGGCAGCAGCAGGCAGGGTGGATGGCATCAGACCCCACGAAAGCACCAGCACTGGCAAGAGAAACTGGCTGATGGGGGGAGGCCTAGAAACAGACAATCCCTCTGGGGCGGGGAGCCTGGAAACACCCATCCTGTTGGGAAGCAGTCTGTCAACAAGATGAAAGGGATCAGGAGAAGCAAGGATTAGGGTAGCAAGTGAGATCCAGCAACCACATGGAGCCAGGCTGGGAGCTCTTTCTTGCTCCCTTCTGCTGAACTGCGCCCCCCCCCATGGGGCAGGAGGGGAGGGGCTGAGGAATGTAGAGAGAGCTGGGCTGGCGTGAGGGATCCTTGCAAATTCTGAGGCTCCCAAGAAGCCCCAGTTGCATCCTCCAAAGGGTTAATGCCCTGGCCTGGCTGTCATCCCCATGGCCTACTGGCAAAGCCATGCAAGTGCTCTGCAAACCGCCCCCCCCACACACCATGCCTTGGCTCTGGAGGTCCCAATGCTGGAGGGGAAACTGAGGCACCGAGCTGTGCCATGAACACGGGATGGAGGAAGTGAAGAGCCCCCAAGGGATGGGAGGCACTTGTCCTTTGCAGAGGCCCCTGCATTCTGGTGGCTGCTCCGCAGCAGTCGGGAAGGCTCTGCACTCGGCTGCTCCAGACCGAAACCAAACCTGCTGCTTTCCCCAGAACTCCAGACACAGAATCACCCCATTCTCAGGCCAACCAGAGGGGGCGCTCCAGGGCCCCCCCCTTCAACCATGCCAGCCTCCTCTCAGGGCCGTTCTGGGTCCCCAGCACTCAATCAAACACCAATTCTTCCTCCAAGGAGCCCCCCAGCCCCGAGGAGACAATCTGGCCAGGGCGGACAGCCTGTGTTGAGTGGGGATGGATGGATCTTTACAAGCCCGGGCTGACAGCTGAGAGTGGAGATGATTTGGCCGGATGTGGGTGGGGGACCGACTCCCCATCTCCCCACAAAGACATGCAGCCCCCCCCCATCTCCCCGTCTTTCGGCCCCCCCCTCCGGCGAAGCAGCCCTGGAGCAGGGCTCGCCCAGACAGATGTGCACTCACCTCCTCTGAGTCGTCCAGCCAATACAGATACATCCTGGCCGCGAGCCGGGGGGCAGCCTGGCTGGGAAGGGGCCCCCCCGTGAGAGGGCCGATGGGCTTGGGGAGCTGAGACGGGCAGGTGAGGAGGGGGAGCCGCCACCCAGCTGTGCTGAACCTCAAGGGCTTTGGAGGTGGGAATCGGCCCCCCAGGGTGGCAGGCACTGGGGCTGAGCTCCCAGACGTACCATCTGCCGGCCCTGGGCTGGTGGAGGAAATGTTCCTCGGTTTCCCTGCCTCCGACTTGAACAGAGACACGAGCAGGCAGGAGTTGGGAAGAGCCAGGAGCCGATGACGTGGGGCTGGGACAGGATTGGCTCAGCCACCCAGCGAGCGAGAGTTGTGTATGAGTGGAGCCGGCATGTGGCCCAGCCGGGACGTGTGCGGGGGATCGCTGCTGGCTGTTTAAGAACAAGGACGCTGTTTGGAAGCCCTGCAGAGCAGGGGATTGCAGGGCCCGGTGGGAGGGATTTCTGGGCACCTGAGGGGTCAGCAGGCCCTGCTGTGCTGGGGTGTGCCATGAGCCAAGTCGCCAAGCCCTGGCCGGGCCAACCCGGTGCACATGGAGCCAAGATGACTGGAAATGGGGATCCAGCCAGCTCCCGACCTGCTGCTCCGGCCCCTCAGCCCAGAGCATTCGAGCCCCTGCCTGTTGGCTAACGAACGGCAAGGGGTGGGTCGGGTCCCAGTGGGGGAAACTGAGGCAGAGGCGGCGCCACAGGGTCAGATTTCCAAGCGCTCGTCCCAACAGAAAATCCCACCTCCTTGTGGGCGCCACAAGCTGAAAACTCAGGTCCACAAGTCCGACCCCTCCTTTTCCAGCGCCCAGCCCCCGCAAACCGCCCCACCGCTCCTCACCGACACACCAGTTCCCTGCGCTTTGACTCCAGAGTCCTCTTAGGTTTGTGGTCTGCAGCCCGCCCCCCCCATTCTCCCCTCCGGTGCCTTGGCTCTGGAGGTCCCAATGTCAGTGGGGAAACTGAGGCACCGAGCTGCGCCATGAACATGGGGGCTCTTCACCTCCTCCGTCCCCTAAGGGATGGGAGACACCTGTCTCCCACCCCCACTGCCTAAAAACCAACCCCGCAAAGGGGAACCGCCCCCTCCCAGCTGGGTACCACAGAGGAAAAGCTAAGTCAGCACAATTGCAGGGCTGGGGGCGTGTTTCAGGGAGATACCAACAGCACAAGCTTTGCAAGCTCCCTGTGTGCCGTGCCACCCCACTGCCATGCAGCCACCTGGGCACGGAACAAGGCAGCGGCTTAACAGAGCTCAGCAACAGACAGCCAAGAAGGGAGTCTGAACCCCCTGCTTGGTCAGGACCTGGTTTAACATCAGCACAGATGGCGCCGTGACCAGCAGAGAGCCCTCTCGGGCCGCCCAGGGACGTGGGACAGCCTGCCCTTTCCCAAGCCCCTGTGCCTCTCAGTCCCTAATACCCCCGTTAACCAGTTCGCAGCCTGCCGCCCGCATGCCCCCCAAGCCATGGGGTGTTCTGCTACTGCCCCACCCAGAGCCTCAGCCCCCCAGATGTATTCAGGGGCAGGAAGAAAATTCCCCCCCAGATGTCTCACTCTGTACTGAGATCATGGCTGGACGCAAACGCGGAGGGGAGGGCAGAGGGCGGCATGGGGGGGAGTTATGGGGAATTCCGGGGGGGAGGCTTGGGGGTGAGAAAGCTGCAGGGGTGGGGGCAGTGTGAGCTGAGATGGGGGGCTCTGAACAGAGTGAGGAGGAAGCAGGGGGGGGAGGAGGTTGTGGGGAGCGTGGCAGAAGCAGGGGGCAGGGAAGGAGGGGTTGTGGAGGGCACAAGGACTGGCCTGGGGACCCCCATGGCTGGGACTTGCTGGATGCTGCATAGATGGCACCATCCCCGGGGGTCCCGAAGGGAAGGGGTGAAGGGCAGCCAGCCTGCTGGAGAGCACCAGAGTGGGGGGGTAGGAGGGGGGCCCTGCCCCCGGAAAGAGGTGTCAGAGGGTGGGGGGACGCTCACCACGGCGGGCTGCTGCCCTTTGCTGGGCGACTCCATGCTGCTGGTGCTTGCTGGGCCTGGGCGCAAGTGGGCCGTGGGGGCGGCTGGGCTGGGCTGCTGGGGCTCAGGTTTCACCAACAGTGCAACGTTCGCAACCTGCCAGGGTATATTTAGCCCGGTGCAGGGGGCGGGCGAGGGGGCTGGCCTGAGCCAAGGGTCAGCCACAGGGGTGGGCTCGGCATGGGGGTGGGCCACCTTGGCACAGACTCGCTGCTCACGAGAGGTCTTGGAGGACCGGGGAGAACTGAAAACAGCCAGGCACCCACTCTTCTGCCGATGTCCCTCAGGCTTTGCTATCCCAGGCCCCTCACTCCCAACCCGCTGCCCCCCGTGAGCCCACCCCTCCCACAGACCCCTGCCAGCAGCTCTGGGGCACTGCTCCGTTCCACGGGCACACGGGGAGAGGGGTGCAGGGCACGCCTCTTGCGGGGGGAGCTGCCAAGTGCTAAAGACCCTCCAGACCCCCACTGGCCCCCGTTCAGCACTGAGCAGGGGCCCTGAGGCTCTTCTCTGACCCAGCCCAAAATGGAGACCCAGTGTTTTTGGGACACCTCCTCCAAACCCCGATAAAGTCAGTCTCCAACCCCCCAAAAAGTCAGCATCTCCCTCCCAACCCAGCTCCCTGCCCATCTCCTGCTCCCTGGCTGTTCAGCTGAAGCAGCCCCCAGCCCATAAGGTGAGCTGTATGTCACTCCCCTGCTGTGCCATCTGGGTCTCAAATTCCCAGGATCCTGCCTCAATGCCCCCAGCTGCAACACCTGGGCACCCTGGCCAGTGATCCCTGTCAGCTGAGCTCTTGGGTGGCTGCTCAGGAGAGATTCAGGTGCTGTCCAGCTGATTACCAGAGCACCCACAGCCAGCAGCCTGTGTTTCTACGGGTGGTGCACATCCACACATGTCGCAGTGCACACAACAAAATTTATCCTGCACATGGACAGAAAAGTAACAGAGAGGGAAGCCGTGCTAGTCTATATGCTATCAAAACAAAAAGCAGTCAAGCAGCACTTTAAAGACCAGCAAAATAGTTTATTAGGTGAGCTTTCGTGGGACAGACCCACTTCTTCAGACCATAGCCAGACCAGAACACACTCAATATTTAAGGCACAGAGAACCAAAAACAGTAAGCAAGGAGGACAAATCAGAAAAAGATAATCAAGGTGAGCAAATAAGAGAGTGGAGGGGTGGCGGGGGGAGGTCAAGAATTAGATTAAGCCAAGTATGCAGACGAGCCCCTATAGTGACTCAGAAAGTTCTGATTATCTTTTTCTGATTTGTCCTCCTTGCTTACTGTTTTTGGTTCTCTGCGCCTTAAATATTGAGTCTGTTCTGGTCTGGCTATGGTCTGAAGAAGTGGGTCTGTCCCACGAAAGCTCAGCTAATAAACTATTTTGCTAGTCTTTAAAGTGCTGCTTGACTGCTTTTTGTTTTGATATGGACAGGAAAAAATCAGTGGGAACCTTGGTCCTGGCTCCCTGACAGCGGCCTGAAGAGACCTCAGCCTGGAGAGGGGAGAAGGTGGGTTTGCAGAACACTGCTCTGTACCTCTATTCACAGCCCACACCAGCAAAGGGCAGCGCAGCGTGCGGTGGGGCTGCCCAAGAGACATACACACACTCACCTGGAGGAGAGTGGGGACCCTCCTCCCTCAAATTAACATGTCTGAGAAATCAGACTAGAATGACCCGGCCACCAACTCCCAGAAAACAAAAGTGCTCCCGCCAAACTTTTGTATCGTGATGTGGGATTTTTCCATCCATGCGTGGAATAATTTTTATGCACCAAGGCATACGCGGCTGTGCACCACCAGGAGAAACAAACTCTCGGCTGCGGGTGCTCTGCAAATCAGCTAGACAATATTGGAATGCCTCCTGACCAGCTGCACAAGCACAAGCTTACAGGGAGCGCTGCTGATCCCTAGAGCCCACCCCAGGCCTCTGCTGTGCCTGCACTTACTTCCCACCCTCCCTACAAAGCGTAAGCTGGCAGGGGGGAATCCCACTTCCCCATGCTTTGGGGAACCCATAAGATACCACCCTCCTCCCCTGCTCTGCAGCCAAACCTCAGCTGAGCCAGCTTCCTCCTTGGAGTGAAAGGCTCAGCTACGCCCCCCGAACACCCCATCACCTCCCCATGCTTACTAGCCCCCTACTGCCATGCTCTCTGCCAGGGGTCCAAGCCCCGCAGGGAGCCCCACAGCCACCAGGGGGTTCTCCCTCCTCGCTGGGCTGGGCTTGTAAGAGCTCCACCGGGGTGCCCCCCTCCTGCTGCATGTTACCATCTGTGAGCCCACACTGCCCTCTGCTGGGCCAGGCTGGGAAGGCCTCTCCCAAGGGACCTGCACCCCCAGGACCCCAAGACTCAGGAATCAGGCAGAGCTTTGATCCGCCAGCTCTCCATAAGCACGCAGCCCTGGACTGGCCTCCCTGGCCAGGTGATAACATACCACCTGGGGCTATTTCTCCAAAGCAGGTCCAAGCCCTGAACCAGCAGAGGCCTCTAGCTCCAGCCCATTGTTCTTCCAGACCTGTCCTTCAACATCCATCCCCCGCCACCCTTGCAACCCCCCTGCTCACCCCACCCGTCTAGTTGAGGGCCCTTCCGGAGCCTGTGAAGGAACCCAGGGTGCAGGGGGAAGGATCCAGCTAGCCCAGGGGTGTGTCCAGTGTTCCCTCTAAGCTGAGCACTCGGGCAGCCACCCGGGAGAGATTCAGGTGCCGCCCAGCTGATGAGCAGCGCGCCCGCAGCCGGCAGCCTGTGCTTCTATGGGTGGTGCACCTCCGCACGTGCCTGGTGCACAGAACATTTATTCTGGATGGAAAACATTACAGGGAACAATTCATGTCCCCCAGATCCCCAGCAGCCTCATTGTCACCCCAGGGGAAAGCAGGGCAGCCCTGACTTGGATGCCCAGCGTACTGGCCAGGAAACAACCAGGCCTGGAGTCTGGCCTAGGGCACCTCTCCAGCTGCCTTCTCCCTCTCCCTCTGGAGGGTAGGAATACAAGGAAGCTGGCCCTTTAAATCCTCTCTCTGCATGGGGGCCTGGCTCCAGGAACCTTCTCCACAGTAACTGCGACCTCCAGCATCTTCCCATACCATCGGCATGGGAACCATTCACACTCCCCCCCAAGGGGCAGCTCCTAAGACTCCTCCCTCCAGCTGTTTACACCCTTGCCCTTCACCCACGGGGTGGAGGGGCTGGAGAGAATTAAGCTGCACCCACCCCAGGTCACACTTTCAGGGACCACCCCCCATCCTGTGTAGGAATCAATCCAGGCAATAACATCGCCCAGCCCTGGGGGTTATGACCCCACACCCCTCCTGAGATCATGCCCCATAGGCAGCACCACTGACTGCCCCGCCACAGGCCAAACTGGGGATCGGGGGGTGCCAAGGCCATCACCCCCTTCACTCCCGCAACCGGCGCGTCAGCTGCTGGGGCTCCCAGGGGGCTGCCCAGACGCAGCTGCTGGGTTCTAGGCAGGGGGGCACCCGCTGAGCTGGCCACCCCGTCTTCCCTCTCACGACCTGGCCCCCGAGGGCTGATCCTGCCCCAAACCGTCCATCTCGCGGGGACTCAGCTGTTTCATTATTCAATGTCTATTCTAGCGCCCCCCGCCCCACAGTTGCCATGGAGACCATGCTGTTTCCCAGCTCCAAGGAGCCATTTCTGGGCTGTTCGATGGGGGTGGGGGGGCACAGAGTGATGGCGGAGAGGAGGGGAGGTGACGGGAAAGGAACAGTGCGCGATCTACCCAGCCATCAGCTCCAGCCCCACAGCTGCTACCATGCTGATGGAGAGGCAGCCCTGCCCCACTTGCCCCGGAGGGAGAGCGGCCCTGGTCCAATCCCGGACGCTGCCGGCTGGGGGCTGGAGTTGCGTGGGGAGCTGCTGGCCACGCCAGCCCTGGTCTCCCCAGCAGGGGGCGCTGTACAGCTCGGGGCAGCAGCCCTGTCTGTGTGGGGAGCTCCTGGCCACGCCAGCCTTGGTTTGCTGTGGGGATCGGGGCGGGAGCGCCGGCTCTGTCTGGAATAGACGGGAGCAGCAGCAGGAAGGGAGGGATGGGAAAAGCAGTGGAGGAGCCATAGTATCGCTTTGCTGCACAGCAGAGAGAGAGCACGTTAATCCCTCCTCTACTCTGACCCTGCCAGCTGCAGCCAGCCCGCCAGCCCTGCCCCCAGGCGATCACACCCTGCCACCCCACCCTGCTTTAAAGGTGTGCCTGGCCTGTGCTGGCTGCATCCCTGGCCAGGAAGCAGTTACGGCCAGGCTGTTGCCATGAGCACCTTACAGCTTACATCTGCCCCAGGGTGAAAACAGATCCCAGCCCTCTCACAAGCTTTCCCACTTCCTGGGCAGGCAGCTTTGGGGGCTCCTTCCAGAGACAAACCAGGCACTCACATGCCACTTCTGCCCTTAAAGAGACGCAGTGGATTAAACCAAATGGAAGATTTCGCAGCATGGGGGGAAATGGATTCTCTGCCCTGACGCATTAAATTTCTATGTGCACTGCCAGCCTAGAGAGAGAGGTGCTGGTTTGGTCTCCATGCTGCTAAGGGTCAGACACATCCTTTGCTCTCTCCCACAGGCACTTGACATTGGTTCTTTCTTGTTGCTCTCCTCTCTCCACAGTTGCATTAGACAGAACGGGGCCAGCTGCAGCCCTGGGCAGATGGAAGTGGAACAGCACAGCAAGCTGGGAGCACAAACACTGTGTCTCCAAGCAGGGAACAAACCCTGGATCCTCAGCACTGAGCCCTCAAGACCCTGCTGCACAAGGTACAGAGCAAGCAGGAGGCTGTTACAGCAACTGGGGCTAGCCACAAGGGGGCGACAGACCCACCTGCTGTACCAGAGGGGTAGCCCTGTTAGTCTGTATCTGCAAAAACAAGGAGAAATCCTCTGGAACCTTACAGATTAACGGATGTATTGGAGCATCAGCTTTCATGGGCAAAGACGTATCTAACAAAGCGGGTCTTTGCCCATGAAAGCTCATGCTCCAAAAAATCTGTTAGTCTCTAAGGTGCTGCAAGACTTCTTGTTGACTCTGTTGTATTAGCTCTACTTCCGCTACTACCATCACCCCCACCCCAAGAACCAATGGTGCAAAACAAGTTAAATCCCATGTCTCATGGAGAAGGAGCCCCATGGGCTCCGTCTCCCCTTCCCAAACATGGGAAGCTGAAGCTGTGCAAGCTCCCCACCCCTGTTGTCCTTACCTGTCTGACAAAACTGTTCGAAGTTGTGTCCGAGGAGGTGCTGCCATCAGAGCGTTTGAATCTGCTCTTCCGCTTGCTGTATTTGCCCTAGGGGAGGAGAGGGACAGACGGATTAACGAGCACGCAGGAGCTTACAGACTGGCAGGAGCAGATACTTGCATGGTGTACCACAAACCTGCAGAGCTCCCTGCTGCAAGATGCTGCCAAGGCTCACGGAGGCATTACCCTGACATCTGCTTTCCCTTGCCTTTCATCAGGGAATTTCAAAGTACTTTACAAACACAGATGACTCAAACTTCATTCCTCTCCCTCCCCGGGAAGCCCCATTGTATAGCTGGGGTAAACCAAGGCACAAAAAGACAAATGCTTTACTCCTGGCCACACAGTAAGTCAATGGGACAACAGAGATCAGACCCCAGGAGTTTTGTCTAATTGAGCCTATAAACTCGACCAGACCACACTGACATCCATATGGCTCAGAACAAAATGAGCTGCCAGAACGCAGATGACAATCAGAGGTCCCTGTTAGCTGAGTGCTTGGGCGGCTGCCCAGCACAGATTCAGGCACTGCCCAGCTGATTAACAGAGCGCCCACAGCCGGCAGCCTGTGTTTCCCCTGCTGGTGCACGTCCCCACTACTTGGGTGCACGTAACAACATTTATTTCATCCAGGGATGGAAAACATTAGAAGGAACCCTGATAACAACCCTCATGCTTCAGGGTGTTGGATGATCAGCTCCTAAGGCCAGGAAGGAATCTCTCCCGCCGCCGGGGAACATATCACACCATGAAGAGGCTGCCTTCCCCTGTGGCTGGAGACGGGAGTAGTGGGAGCAGACAGATCCCGAACTAAACACTCCGCTGCCCGGAGAGGGTCTACTCCACTGTGAAAATCCTGACAAGCAAGCTTGGATCACAGACCCCTTAGGTCCATCTCCACACCCACCTGGGCCTGGCCTGGCTGGGGGGAGGCTACTGAGTCCCCCCCCAACAGAGCCAGTGACACTCAGGAGTCCCTGGCACTCCCACAGAGCACAGCACAGGGGGAAGAGCTGGAGGGAGGGGTCATTCCATGGCTCTCATCTGCCAGGGAAGCAGCTGGCTCAGAACGCTGCACGGTCACTTGATGCGGGTGCCAATCAATATGGAGCTCCCGGGCTTGCACAGCCTTGCTGGGTTCCCAACCAATCTGGCACTTCAGCCAGCCCCTAATCACCAGGGCAGCTAATTGCAACGCTTGGCCACGTCACCCCACCCCGAAGGAAACAGGGAGACATGCACCACGAATGGCACTGAGCTGGGTGGGCCTTTATTCCGGCAGAGGCCAGCGCTGCCTCCCCCTCCCTGGCGCTCTGGTTGTGGGTAGCCACCGATCAGGTGGCACATGCTAGGGGAGGGGTCGGCGGCTCAGTCCTCGGGTAGCAGAAGGGGAAACCAAAGTACAGAAGAGGGCAGTGGCTAGACCCCTGGTGGGGGATCATGCCTGGCAGCAGCTGTACTGCACTGTGCTGCCTGGCATGGTGGTGCCCCTGCCCACCTGCCCCCGTGGGCATGGCAGGGCTGGGGCCCAGCTCTGGACGGAGGTACCAGAGGAGAAGGGAACCGAACTCTGTTCTCCAGTGGGAGCCAGAGAGCTCCCCCTCTCCACCGCCAATCCATTTCTCCTGTGCGCAGCTAACTGAGCACAGGAGGTAATAGTGGGGCACCGTCTGTGTGCATCTGGGGGGGGGCGCGGCTGTCATACCCACTGGGCCTAGCCATGGTGAGGGGGAGCAGGGGCCTGGGATTAAAGCAGCCTGGCTGGCTATCGTGCAGAGGGGGAGAGGGAAACTGATTGGATTTGCAGCCAGTCTGTGCTCCTGTCCCTCCCTTCCGGCTCCACAACCAGAGAGGGGACAGCATGGGCCCCAGAGATCACCCTGCTGCTGCCCAGAGCCGGCCCTTCTACACCAGGCCTGGGATGGGATCCACAGGCTAAGCCCTGGAAGAGGTTCCAGTCCCAGCCACACGGCCCCGCCAGGGGAGGCCCCACGCTGCCCAAGAGGTGGATGGGGTGCGGCTGGGATCCCTCCACCACGTGCGACAAGGGCTGTCTATACCCTCCACGCCCCTACCTCTGTGCAACAAGCTGTGCACGCACGTGCATCCACCCCTTCGTGCAAGGGAGCTGTGTACACCCCCCCTCCTCCATGCCACAGCGGTGTGCGCACACGCATGCCCCTACTTCTGCGCAACGCACGGCGTACACACACGTGCTATACACACGCCCGTCTCCACGCAATTAGCGCTTCCAACAGAGCCGGTTTACTACACGCACGCCAAAGCCCTCCCTAGTGGCACAGCCCCGCCCCTCCGCTTCTCCCCGAGGTGCGCAGGCTCCGAGGCGCTCTGCTCACGCCCACACAGGCCCCAGCAGCCGTGCAAATGCATTCACACAGGGAGCACGCTAGCACACCTGCTGCCACTGAGTCATCCCATGACCTAGCGAGCAGCTCCTCCTCCAACACAGCCTGGCAAGTGCCGGCTGGAGGCAAAGCCTTAGAAGGGGCTGTCAGCTGGGAGCTTACGCCCAGCCAGAGCTCCTGCACCCTGGCCTACAGCGCCTTCTCCTGGGGGAGGCTGGGGATGGCACGGCCGAGCTTTCCACTTCATCCCACTGCCAGCGGGCAGCCAGATCCCTCCGCTGCTGTCCTGGTGGGCCCGATCCTGCTGCCCTGCACCCCCATGGGGACAGGGTGATCCCAGCACTGGCACGTCAGTCCTTCACCAGCTGGCTCCTTGCAAAGCCCCCGGCGCACGGGAGGCCTTTCTGCACGGGGTGAGCGGTTGGGGCGTGCTGGGGCAGGTCTCGGAATGAGCCAGGCACATCTCAGAGGGACAGCTGGGACCAGTTGCTGTCCAGCCCATAGGCCCGTGGCCCCCGAGCAGGGCAGGAGATGGTATTTTTAGGATTCTTCCCCACCCCCCTGGTTCCAGTCAGGGACCATCCATCAGTCACAGGCACTCCAACCTCCACGGGTGGCTTGGGTCCCCTGCCCCAGAAGAGGCTGGTGCAGGGCTGAATTTCTAACCAAATAGTTTTTTACATTCCCAAGGGCCACAGCAAGTCCAGTGGTGCTAGGACTCTGCACTGCCCAGCCTAGCAGGGCCAGGGCTCAGCCCTGGCCCATATTAAGTGCTTGGTTAGTGGCTCTGCAGGTGTGGAAGGGTTCACGGAACCATGGCCTATGGTGGAGGACGGGTCTGTTTCCCAGCCCACAGCGGATCAGAGCAGTGGGTCCAACCAGGCATTGGTATCCTTCTCCCTTTCCACCCCTGTCAACCAGTGACTGGTAGCCCCACTAGACTACATCAGAGCAATGGCCCATCCATGCTGGTATCCTGTGTTTCCTCTCGCTTTTTCCATCCATAAGTGGAATAAATTTTATTACGTGCACTCAGGCCTCTGTGGCTGTGCACCACCAATAGAAACACCTGCTGCAGGCGCTCTGCAAACCAGCTGGGTGGTACCTGAATCTCTCCTGGGCGGACACCCGCGCGCTCAGCTTACAGGGAACATTGCTGATCAACCCGGCTTCTGCTCCAGGGTCTGGGAGCAGCGATGCCTAGAACCCCAGGGCCTGTTTCCAGCAGCAGCAATGTGCCCCTTCTCCCCGGGGTGCTGACGGGCGGGGAGTGGTGATACCTCACCAGCTTTAGCAAAATTACCCTGGGTGCTCCAAAGTTTCCAGAAGCAACACCCAGAGCACCAGGGACTGAGCCAGCCCCCCTCACCCTTCCGGGGGATGACCCCGTGTCCCAGCGGGGGACCTCGGGGTGACACAGCACACGAGCCCTGGATGGCGACCAGACCCCAGGTGCCCCTGCTCCTCCCACAAGACCCCCCCTTTCCAGCTCTGGGGGAGCCCCCGCCGGCCCCCTTGACACCAGCCATTGCAGAGTTGGGGGGTCGCCTCTCCGGTGACCTCTGGGCGGCCAGTCCTACAGATGTGGGGCGTGGCGCGGGGGGGGGACCCCGCTTTGCCTGGCTGGGGGAGGACGAGCCCGGGGCGGGGGGGGGAGGCTCTGTGCTCAGGCTGACACCCAGCCAGGGCGGGGCTGCCAGGCTGAGATTCCTCCCCGGGGCAGCCCCTCTGTAGCCCCCCACCCCGGGCACCCACCCGCGCCCCGAGGCTCGGTCCGGCCCGGCGGAGGCCAGCGAGGCCCCGGCCGGCTCGGGTCCGGTCCGGTCCGGTCCCCCCCGCCCCAGCGGCGGCGCATCGGCTGGGCCCCCCGGACCCACCTGCAGGCCGGGGTTGTCGAACACGTCCATCTGGATCTCCTGGGCCGAGCTGCGGGGTGTCCGGGCCATGCCGCCCTCCCGCACCATGGAGCTCGTGTCCCGAGCCAGCCCCGGCAGAGGAGGAGCCCGGGGGCGGCCCGGCCCCTCCCGGCGGCCACACAATGCGCAGGCAGGCGGGGGAGGGGGCTCGCCGGGGAGGGGTGTGGTCCGAGCGCCCCCTCCCTGCCCAGCGCCCGCAGGGGGGTGGGCTGCGGAAGAGGGGGGCGGGGCCAGGCGGCTGGAAGCCAGCAGAGCCCCGCCCCCACCCTGAAGCTGGAGCCGACCCCCCGACCCCCCCCTTATTCAGCACCCCCCCCACACACCGGTCCTGACCCGCCGCCGAGGGGCCTGGCTGCTCAGCAGTACGGGGCGGGGCAGGGGCGATGCCAGGGGAGGTCCCCTCAGTCGTGGGGACTGCTAGGGGGAGAGGGACTGGATGGGGGGATCGTGTATCCCTGCTCCCCACAGAGCCCCCCAAGCCTACAGTGCAGAGTGGGCTCGGGGCTCCAGTGATCCGTCCGCTGCCCCCTGCCCAGGGACCCCCCTGTGCCCCAAGGTCCTGCACAGAGCTGCCCCGGGGGGCTTTCACTGCTGCTCATTTACAGGCCCGCAAGGCCCTTGGGTGGCTGTTCCAGCCCCCCAAAGGGTGGGGACTCCTCCTCCCTGCCCTGGCAGGTGGGGGTGGAGCAGGGGCTCTGGGGATACTCAGCCCCCAGAGCTGTTCTATCCGTGGAGGCCCCTGGATTGGCTTCCCTACCGTGGACTGTGTCCATCCAGGGTCACTGCCTCCTAGACCCAACCTGCTACCTCCTGGATAATCTGGACCCACCCCCAGAGCCCTGCCCTCCGTCCCCTCCTATCCTAGCCCTTGGATCCCTCCACCCCCAGCTCCGTCTGAGCCCCTCCGGCCCAGCTCCCAGCCTGGGAAACACAGAGAGCTGTGGGAAACTCCCTATGACCTAAGAGCGATTTCTGGGCACCGACTTGGGGACCCCCAGCTGGGTCAAATCACCTCCCCTTCTGCTCGGTCACAGGTCAGTGCTGGCATGGGTGGGTGCAGCCAAGGGGAGGCACAACCTCCCAGAGCCCCTGCCGTTAGAGCCTGCTGGCCAGTGACTGCTGGCTTGGGTTGCCAGTAATCTTCTCCAGGTCTGTTCCTTGGTGCCAGGTTCCCTTCCTGGGAGAACCCACCTGCCCTGGACTTCATGGGGGCTCTCAACAGGCCCCTATGGCCCTCAGAGCCCACCACATGCCCTCCCCAGCACCCAGTGCAGAGAGAGGACCACGGCGGCAGCTGCAAGGCGGCGAATGGGGCTGCGTCCATGTCCTTGTGACAACAGGGGAGATACAAGGTGCCTGGTGGGGTCTGTGGCTGATTAGGAATGAATCTGGAGGGTCTGGCCCTGCGTTTCCCCCATCCCCTCCCAGGTCTTGCCCCTAATCGGGCTGCTGCTTTCTTTAATAGGGACGGGCCAGCCCCACGCTGGAGAGAGACAGCAGCCTCTGGACCCCCAAGGGATGTAAGTCTGGGCCAGCCGATCACACACACGGCCCTGTGCTCTGGAAACTAAAGTGTAGCAAATACAGCCTTGTGTCCAGCTCAGTGAAACCTGCCCATGGGAGCCCCAGAGCCTGAATCCTCTCCTTGGCCACGTTGTCCGCATTTCACGGTCAGCCCTCCCGGGAAGGTGCGGTGGCCGAGTCGTGAGCAGGTCAGGTCAGAGCCTCCCTTGGTCTCACAGTGAAAAGTTCCTTGCAGGGCACTAACTTCTAAATGTAGCTGGCCCAGCAAGTCAGTGCCAGCAAAGGTGGTGAGATGGGCTGTTCCCTGAGGTACCACTGACTGTGAAAATCCTGAGCCTTAGCTCAGTGAGTCACTGGTTCAGGGGAACTTTGATTTGACTCCCTAGGAAGGACCTACTCAGGGCTTGTCTTCTCAAGGCAGTGTCATGATGGATGGGTGCCCACGTGTCCAAGCAGAACTGAGCTGAGACCTGCAGAACTCATCTCACCTCAGCAGTTAGACAGTAACAAGCTTCAACCCCAACTGCTCCAGGCTGGATTGGAGCTGACTGTGAAAGGTCCCTGGGTCCTGTCCCATTCAGCTTGCTTTGGACTACAGACATCTAGGGCTTGGTTTGGCTTCTTCTCTCCTTGCTTTCGGAGAGCAGGAGGGTGGATGGATCTCAAGGAACAGCACCTGCGCATCTTCCCCAGGGCCATTACAAACTCAGTGATTTAGGTCCGGTCGCAAGCAGCAAGGAGGCCCTAGATGGTTAAAAATTAACCTCTGGTGCAGCAGGGAGCTGTGGATTCACTCCAGGGAGCTGGCTTGTTCCTAGTCTCCTGACTCAGCCTGTAGGCAGGTGGGAGACAAACTGTCCAGGAACACAGGGCAGCCAATGCAGGAGAGACGCTCCACAATTAGAACCCATCTGTCACTGACGAGCTGAGGTGTGACTGCAGAGCCCAAGCCCTGAATCATATTTCATCTCCACTGTGCAGGCTGGAGAACCGAGGCCTGGTGAGAAATGACTTGACCAAGGTCACACAGCTAATCGGTGGTACAAACTGGGTGTAGCACCCAGCTGTGCTGTCAGGCTTAGCTGCGCTACCCCACGCTGCCTTCACCCAGTTTCAGACGGCAGGGATTCAGCTTGGATGACTGTGAATATCTGGGTCCAATGATCTGAAGGTGTAAAAAGGGGGGTCCTTTGAACCCCTGAGAATAAACACTTGTATACAGCTGATTCAATGTGATTGCGGAGGAATATGTCAGATAAGGTCTGTAATGAAAGCTTGTGATGTTTTGAACGTGCTGGGCATGAGGGATCTGCATGGAGGGGCACACGAGTGCGTGGAAAACATTGTAATTGTGACCCCAGTGCAGCTACAACGCCACCTTACGACGGGTGGGGAAGCAGTAAGGCAGAGGGGACACAAAGCCATCTTCAAGAACCCATCTGTGGACCCTTGGAGTTCAGGGAAAGACATGGAAACATCCGGGAATTCCCCCCAACTCTGAATACCCATGAGTCACCATGCCAGGAAAGGAAAAGCAAAATAAACAAACAAACAAAACCAGACATTTAATAGCCGGCTTGTGCTGATCTGAGCCAGAGGGTTTTTTTCCAGAAACCAAGGGCCAACCTGGCTGTGGAACCCGGCTCCCCTCTTTGCAGGGGTATGCTGGGAAACGGTTCCGAGGCAATAGGTAACAAATTAGAAAAGGGGACCCTCTCTGATGTGAAAGTGCGAAGCCTGAGGTTGCGTGTTTGTTTTCTGCGTGACTCTCCCACGTTTGCTTTTCCTTTTTCACTGTTTTCCCTTTGACTCTGCAGTTCATTTCCTTGCAAATAAACATTTTATGTTTATCCCCAGATGGTCTCTGGTATGCAGATTTCAGGGAATGTCTCAGGGGGTAGCCATGTTAGTCTGTAACTTCCAAAACAACAAGGTGTCCGGTGGCACTTTAGAGACTAACATATTCATTAGGTCACCAGCTTTTGTGGGTAAAACCCAGGTGAAGTGAGTTTTACTCAGGAAAGCTCATGACCTATGTGATGAAGTGGGGTGTCAGGCTTTTATTCCCCTGGTTAGGTTGCATGTGTTTCCTACTGTCCTGGAGTAACCCAAGGTGTGTGCCTCAGTTTCCCTAGGCACAGCATCAGTGCATAGTGGTGAGTGGAGTTTTGGCGTGATGATTTCTCACAGGTAGGCAATGGCCCTCCCTGCTCTTTGTAGCCTAGGCAATCAGGTGACAGCTTTTTTCCCCCAGAAACAGGACAAAGGTGGGAGGAGGGGCCTGGCTGGTTTGAACTGGGGCTGGGTTGATGAGTGGGGCAGTCTCGTCTGGCTGAAGAGGGAAGAAGGAGGCCAGGCCCCAGCTCAGGGATCCCCTTTGGGCCCCTCTCCCCAAGACGGATGGTACTGATGGCGTCTGGTTTCTGCACTGACGTGTATTCCATGCTGTGTCCCTGTCGCCTCATAACCCCTCTGTTCTCCCTGTCGAGTGAGAGTCACCTCTGACTGCGAAAGGGGGGCAGGGCCTGGGAACCCCCCGCTCCATGACAACCAAACAAATTTGTAAGTCTCAGAGTCGCCACAGGACTGCTTGTGAAACGTGTATACCAAATTGATAGGCTCCCTGCACACCTTTGGGGGTGACAAACCCCTGGGGAGAAGTCTGAATGCCCAGCAGGTAGGAAGTTGGGGTACAAGAGATGGGGAAGACAAGTGACCAGAAGGGCCCTGCAAGGAGTCGCTAGGTCACTGGGAGCAAGGGTGAGCCCTTTGGGCTTGTGGGCTGGCTGACGGTGGTCTGAGACACGGCAATCTACTGTTCAGGCCCCAGAGTGATAAAGGGAGCAGTAACTGACCCCTCACTGTCTGGGGGAACCCCAGACTGTGCTGGTGACATCGGCACTGCCCCAAGCTCAGACCCGGCCCAAGGCTGGTTTGATGGTTTTTTGTTCCCCACCCACTGCACCGCCAGTGCCTGGTTCCAGTCCAGAGCAAAGAGGCCAGACCACAAGGCAGGAGGCTGCTCTCGGGAGATCGCTGTCCCAGCCAGAAGCACCAGGCCCTAGAATTCCCACAGGCAGTGATTTCTCCTGAGGTTTCCGATCTGCAAAGGAACCCACCACCCGATCCTCGATGTGACCCCCACCTATCTCCTGACGGGGGATGCCAGGCCTAACTTGAAAGCACCTCTCCAGACCAGCCAGGGGACTTCAGGAGAAGGAAACGGCTTCGCGAAAACCCGTGACTTGCCGCTTCCAGCTATGACCGGAGAGATGGTCTCTTCCAAGGCTTCAGGGCCTCTCCAGGAGCATTAGCCTGGATGTTCTTCTCACTCACGCAGGCCTGTTTGTGTGGTGACCATCCAGCTCCCTGGTCTGAGAAGCAATTCACTGAGCAGCTGCCGTTGTTTCCTGGATGTTGTTTTCCCTGCTCCCCCCACCCTCCCAACCATAATCCCCCCAAGGGACCCTGGCAGTGAACAGAAGCTGAGCTTGAAGAGTGGGAGGGGGAACAGAGCAATCACGGGTGAGGGGAGGGAGGTACAGACTGTAGGCAGCTGCATGGCAGTCTAATGCAATTACAGCTCTCCCTTTATGCAGCCAGAGCCTCTCCCCTGGCCAGACCCCGCTCGCCACCTCCATGTTCTAGTAGTAAACAGTGACGCAGTTGTAAACTGGTGCCCCTTGGCAGACTGCTGATGTGGGGCAGTAGAGGTTGGCCTCAGGCCCATCCTAAACGCCAGCAATGCAAGGCATTACCCTGATGCTGTGCCCTTCTCCCCACAGTACAATTTACAAATAAATGCAGCCACCTCTGGGGTGGAGCAGAGTACATTCTGCGAGCAAGAATCCACTGGAAAACAAAACCCAGCTTGAGATTCTAACAGAGATTTGAAAACGCAGAGATGGGACGCTCTGCAGATTTCATTGCTTCCTAGGAGAGAGAAGAGCATAAACAATGCCTCACCAGGATTCCCTCTACTTTTTTTTTTAACCCCATCCATGTGTGGAATAAATTTTGTTATGTGCACTGAGGCATGTGTGGCTGTGCACCACCAGTAGAAACACATGCCGCCTACTGTGGGCTTTCAGCTAATCCACTGGGCAGCACCTGTCTCACTTACTGGGAACACTGCTCCTCACCAACCCTGCAGCATTCTGTGAATGCTGCAACCCCCACCTCTAGGCTGCACTTGCAGCTTTTGCACTGCAGCAGAAAACAGCCAGATTTCTCCTCTTGGGAATTCCTCCAGTTTAGGGAAATTGCCCTGGAGAACAGAGTATAACATGATTCTTCTAGAGGGGCAGGGAAGCATTATTTCCCTTCCTTGTACAGACCCATGGCTCTGACCAAACGTGCTCTGGGCATTAGTTGCCTTTCTTTTAGAATCAGGCGGTGGCAACGTCTAGAGCAGGGATTCCCAACCTATGGGTCAGGACCCAAATATGGGTCACCATTAGATTTTCTAAGGGTTGCCGGTTGGGGGAGCTCTGAGCCTCTTGTGACTCTTCATGGAGCCATTTGCAGCTCCTGCCGTCGCTGCTGTTCACTCCTCCAGCTCCCAGTCCCTGTCCTGCCATGCTGAAATGGAACTCAATTTAATTGAGTTCACGGCCAGCAGGAGGGATCCAACCGTTAAACCAATTAAACTGAGTCCCATTTCAGCATGCGCTGCAAGTGGGGAGGGGAGCAGGAGGGCTATGGGGAGCCGTGTGGAGGTGTTGGCCCAGTGAAGGTAGGTGGGGGGTGTTTTGGCGCTGCGAGGGGTTTAAGCCAGGGGGTGGGAATCACAAAGTCTTACTTAATAGTCAGAATGGGTCGCCATCTTGAAAAAGGTTGGGGACTGCTGTTCTGTTGGGGGCTGGTGAGCTGGAAGCTATGAGCCAAGTTTCCAACGCATTTCTGTAGCAGGTAGTGCTAAGTTTGGGAGCTTGTTTTCTGAAAACAAACAACTCAGTTTTGAAACAGCCTAAATCTGCGTTTGTCTGTGTTTTTCTCTCTTAATGAATCAAGAATCTGTTCCTGTCAGGTCTCCTTCTCCTACCATATGTTGACCGTTTTACACCAGCCGTATTCCAAATGAACCATGAGATGGAATCTAGTCAGAGTATTTAACAAACAACCTTAGTTTTTGGTCTGATATTTTAGCCAATTGCAATTTTTTCAGACATGATCTTCAAAGGAGGAAATATGCCCAAATGCTGCAAAAAGTGTGGGTTTTTGGTGCTTTTTAACCTCTAATTTATTAAAAATTATCAAAGTTACCTGGTGTAGCTCAGATCCTTAATTCAATTTTTTTATTTTTTTGGAAGATAAAAGGAAAATGTGCATGCTTTCATTAAATGGCTACTTCTCAAAAATAGTGTAATTTTTATGAAGTGAATTTTTATTTTCCATTTCTTAAAAAAGGGGTTTGTTAAAATTCACCCATTTAATTTTTGTAGTGAATTTTGTTATATGAGAACTCCATCGTGTTTTTTTGTTTTTTAAAAAAAGACTAGAGTCAAATTGGTTTCCAATAACATTTTCTTCGTTTTCAAACTGTAAGCATTGATTTAGCTGTATCAAAACAGAGCACCACTCCAATTTTCTCTGTTTTACCCCTTTTCTATAAAATTCATTGAGAAGCAATCCGAGTCCAGGTCATCCCATTTTTCTGGCTAATCTTTGGAGATGTGGGGATGCCAGTAGTGATCCTGGGAGGTCCAGCTTACCTCTTGCTCCTTTGACTCATGAAATCATACACATGCAGCCCAGACATAGTAAGGAGCAGTTCAACTACAGGCTGAGAAAGTGCAGAATGACAGTAGAATGTGTATTTGGCTGTTTAAAAGCCAGGTTCAGGAGCCCCCTGACTTGCTTAGACCTCAGCAAAATAAATAAATAAATAAATAAATAACCCATTACCTTTGTGATGGCTATCTGCTCCATAATTTATGTGAGAATAAGGGGGGAAATTTCATGCCAGGCTGGAGGAGGGCCAAGGTAAATCATCTGGCCAGGAATTAGGAGCTGCCAGACACCGGGGCAATAAGGAGACCACAGAGCGGGGCACTGCTAATCAGGGAGGCTTTGAAAGGTAACTTTATGAATGACTAGACAGCAATATGACAGTCAATGGTGACTGCTGTTAAGGAGATTCCCCCGGCCCTACAAGGCCTTCCCTCACCCACTGAACCTCAACCAGTAAAGATGCTGGTTTTGAGATCTTAATCATTTTCATTTAGACAAAATGTAGCACACAGGAATTTATGATGGGGCTTCAGAGGAGGGTAAGCAAGGGCAAGAGATGTTTTGCTATCACAAGTGGGGGAATATCAACCTTCTGCTCTGAGAAGCATCCCTGGGAGTGGCATGAAAGGCTGCCCTTGGACCCCTCTCCCCCACATTCTGGAGTGCCAAGGCAGGAGGGTACTGAACACAGTGAGGGGGGCATGCGGTTCATCAGGAGCTGCAGTGTGGCTCTGTGCCCCTGTACCAGGCAACTCAGAAGCTGTTTGCTGCACCATCAGTTTCAACATGTCCTCCTGGGGTTCGACTTCACACCCTCCAAGTATTCTCCTCTCCTCCCAATCAGTCCTCCTGTTCTCCAGCATGGTTCTCCTCCATGCACTTAACTGTGCCCTGCCTGTGCAGGCAGCTTGCATGTGCCCTCAATGGCTATGGAGCACAGTTGATCCACAGCCAATTTATGACACCCCTTAGCGTCTCTGCAGACTGTTACCAGTCTTCTTTTCTCATAATTAATATATCCATTTTTAGCACTCCTTCATAGGTTTCTAAACCTTTTATAATTTTTGTTGCTCTCCTCTGGACTCAGTCCACTTTGTCCTTATCTTTCCTAAAATGTGGTGCCCAGAACTGGACTGCATCTGAGGTCTCCCCACTGCAGAGCACAGCAGGACAATGACTGCCCACATTTTACACACCAGAAAGATTCTAACCTTCCCTCCCCTGCGCTCCTCATATTCACTTTATGAGTCAGTGTAAACCCCCAAGTTTCCCATGCTGTCCCCCAGCTCACACCAACATCAACGTTTCTAGTGTCCCTGCCCCAGAGAGGCTCCCACTTTGACCCCAGCAAGTCAGTTCCCACCCCATAGCTGACCCCCAGCCCTGCCCCTAGGACTCCCACACTAACCCCAAGAATTCATCCCCCACCCCGACTGCCCCTCCACCCCTGACCTATCCCAACCACCTGCTCCCAAGACCCATATGCTGACCCCATGAACACAGCTCCTCCCTATGACTGACCCCCCCCCCAACCTGCCTGCCCTCACTCTCCTCCAGCCACCCAGCTCGCCCACACACCACCCCCTTCCACGTGGTGCACTGAGCAGCTGCTGTCCACTGCGCAGGCGCAGCCCGTGCCGGGCTAGTCCGGGCAGCACCCCCACGTGATCATCGCGCAGGCGCCGCTGCGCACAGGACTCAACCATTCCCCGACGCAGGGGGGTGGAGAGAGATGTTTCATACTCCCGGTTCCGTACGAACTTTCTCCCTCGGAACCGGATTCTCTTCCCTTCTTCTACGCTTTTCTCTAGGGAGGGGAAGCGAGCCGGGACGGGACGGGACGGGAGGCGCTGCGAGCGGAGGGAGTGAAATGGTACGTCCCACCCACCCCCTGCGCTGGTAGTGGGAGCGGCCGGCGCTGCTGGTCCTTCTTTTCCGAGCTCGGGCCGCCGCCGCCGCCGCCGCCATGAGGTAAGCGGGGCGCGGGCCCGGGGGGATCGGCGCGGGGCCTAGGGCCCATCCTAGCTGGGGGGGGACCGGCCCCCCACTCCCCGCTTGTCCCGTCAGGCTGGCCACGTTCTGGGCCTAGCCGGGGCTGGGGGTGGGTTTGGAGTGGGGGGAGCCGGGGGGGCTGGTGTGGGGGCTGGAGAGGGGCGGGGGGAATCGGGGGGGGCTGGAGTGGGGCCGGAGGGGCTGGAGTCGGGGGGTGCTGGAGTGGGGGGGGAGCCGGGGGGTGCTGGAGTGGGGCGGGGGGGGGAGCCCGGGGGGGCTGGTGTGGGGGCTGGAGAGGGGCGGGGGGAATCGGGGGGGGGGGGCTGGAGTGGGGGACCCTGTAGAGGAGCTGGGGCACGGAGTGCAATGGGGGAGGGGGGCTGCGATTTACCCTGACGTATCTGGCACCCCCGCGAAGACCCCCCCTTCTGCTCCCAGCCCTTATGGGCTCTCGTTGGGCCGCCTGGGGTGGGGGCGCAGAGAGCTCATCTCCGCCCCCCCGCTGGGCCTGGCGCTGGGGCGCTGGGCTCTAACCTCCAAAGGCACCGGTGGTGGTGGGGGGGGGGTCAAGAAATCCAGTTTCAAGGGGTGGCGCTCAGCTGGGCCCCCAGAATCGGCAGGTGCTTTGGGGACTTAGTTCCCTCTACTCAGTTTAATGGGTCGCCCATCATCTTAGTGACCTTCTCCCACAAGCGAAAACCTCTTTTTCTGTCTCTCTCAATACGAGTTGGTTCCAGTCAGTGTCACCGGCTACAGTTTCTCCACTCGCTAGTTTGCATCGTGCCAGAGTCTCACCAGATTGCCCTTCAGAGATGAAGGCATTTCAGGAGCACCCAGTGAAATTGACGTCCATTAGGTTTTTGTAATCTGGGATGAAAAACCCTTCATAAAGGCAGACCACGTTTTGTGCCTTCCTGAAGTAGTGAAAACAATTTGCAGTCTGCCATTGTTGTAAATGGGGAACTGCCTGTTCTAAGCTGTGTGGTGTTACTTTGTCCAGTATGCTCAGGCTCCAGAAGAGGCTGGCCTCCAGCGTCTTGCGCTGTGGCAAGAAGAAAGTCTGGTTGGATCCTAATGAGACCAACGAGATCGCCAATGCGAATTCTCGTAAGTACCCATTTCTCTTCCACATGGGCACTGGGCACGGCTGTGACTTCCTAGCGCTGTCTCCTAGCATGACTTGTGGGCATACCTAATTCTTAGTCATTGCGGAAGGTGCAGTGATCTCAACTTGTCCTTATTACAGGCTCTGTAGCAGAGAGGTTAATTTAATAGAAACTAAGCAAAATTGTGTTCTGTGCAGGCTTTTCTGTATTAAACTTTATTTAAAGGCTTTACTGACTTACAAGCATGTAGTAATTGCCTTCTCTCGATTACTGGAAGCAGTAAATTCTAAGATTTTGCTGGGTTCATGTTAACATTTTAAATTTGGATGCTCTTTGGAATGGAAGTTAATTCTAGTCAAGCACCATAGGAGTAGCTAATGGTTAACAAGTAAGATGTGTGATTGAAATGTATGTTATACAATTCACTACAAGTACGAATAGTCAGTTTGTCCCTTCTCAGGAAATAGGCTACCTTTAGTGTTCACTGAACTGCAGATCCAGCCATTACAATGGAGGCAGAAGCTAGATCCAAACAACATCTTTAAAAAGGGGAGTATATTCCATTCAGAGCCGTGCTGCAATAATGGGGAGAATAGCCCTACAGGGGAAACATAGTAGACTGTAGCAGGACTGCCTGAGGAAAACTGTTGAGGGGTTTCTGTAAATAAGGTCAAAACCTTCTTAAATTCCTTTGTATTTAGGTTTGCAATCCATTCTCATAACTTCTGCCCATCCTGTCAGTAACCTATTCTGTGCCATTTGATGTCTTGAACGTGGCATGTCTCTTTGATTTCCAGGTCAGCAAATCAGGAAACTAATCAAGGATGGGTTAATAATCCGCAAACCTGTGACTGTGCACTCCCGTGCCCGATGCAGGAAAAACACTTTGGCCCGTCGAAAGGGCAGGCATATGGGTATTGGTAAGTGCTGTCTGGCTTCACTGTAGATAAGCGTTAAACATCTGTCAAACTGGAGACATTTGTTGAGGGTGGACTTGAAGACAGTTGTATGTACCAAGGAGGAGTTTTAGAATGCAGCTGGTCTGTTAATCCAAGTAGTATGGTTCTGGCACAGGCAGAAGTGTTATCAACACCCTGGGAGGGATGCTGACTGACAGCTGTGTCCTCACTCTAACATCTCTGTGCCTGCCTTCAGGTAAGAGGAAGGGTACAGCCAATGCTCGTATGCCCGAGAAGGTGACCTGGATGAGGCGAATGAGAATTCTGAGACGTCTGCTTCGCAGATATAGGGAGTCCAAGAAGATCGACCGCCATATGTAAGTACTAGAGCCCAGTGTATCCTGTCCTCCTCCTTCCTTTGATGGTGGGTGTGTTTGGGTTGGGAACAGGGTCCTCATCTGCCTGGATACATCCCAGCCTCTGCCGCTCAAGGCTTTTGCCGCAGGCTCTGTGGACATGGACCTGAGCCTACAGATGCCAAAGCGGAAATCCAAGAGAGGTTAAGCACATCTCTTATGTAAATGGTAAATCCCTTTCAGTGCCTATAGGCACAGAAAAGCTGCTGCAGAATAATCTTGTGTTCGATGGTGCTTCCTGGGACTAAGCCTCTGCTGAAATTGGAGGGCAACGCAACAGAGTCATGGGGCGGTAGATTAAGATGTTGCACAATGGCAAAATTCATTTAGAATTCTGGAATGCAAAGGTCCCCATGTGCCACACGGCATCCACTGCAGACAAGGCAGAACTGTTTATCTTGAATCACTCAAGATGCTGTGGAAGCTGCACAGTTATTCATGTTTCCCCTTTTGCACCATCAAACACACGAGTGGTGCTTCCTGCGACACAGTGGGCTGCCATGTGTCCCTTCCCTTTTTAGGTATCACAGTCTGTATCTGAAGGTGAAGGGTAACGTGTTCAAAAACAAGCGGATTTTGATGGAGCACATTCACAAACTCAAGGCAGACAAGGCTCGCAAGAAGCTGCTGGCGTAAGTAGTGCTCTGAATCCGTTAAAGTGATCCTGTGAGCTTTTAATACCTGAGTTACAAAAACATTGCTTCTTATTAGGGCATCTGCAAAGTGAAACTGACTAGAAACTAATGAAATTCACAAGCCTCTCTTCACCATTCAACCCTGATCATAGTTGTAGCTCTGCCTGTTAGGACTGTGATTATTTAGTCTAGCGCTATAGTGGTTTAAGGTTTGGTGTGGGCGCTGCAAAATGTCATAAACTATAATTGTATAAGCACTCACATCAATATCACTCCATGCACATTGGAAGGGTTCCGTTATACCAATACGGTTAGAGCAGCAATATGTAAGGTGCTACAGGACTTGTTGTTTTTGCAGATACAGACTAACACAGCTACCTCTCTGATGATTGATGCCTGTGTTACTCTGTTGGTCAGTGGAGTCACTGACCAATACACTGAATTGCACTTGTCTGTAGCCTTGCAGAGCGCTGATCGGGGGGTTACGTGGGCTTGGTAATGTGGTAAACAGCAGCTGTAAAGCAACGGATGGTACACGAGGCATTTGTGAAATAAGCGTTCACACCTCATCCCCCTCCGAGGTTCCTCAGGCTAGAGCACGCGAGTGGGGGTGTGGTATGATGCCCGGATAAAAGCTGGACAGGTTTCTGTGGGGTGCGTGAGGCCGATGCCCTGTGTGTTCACGGAACCTGCCCTCCTTTTCAGTGACCAGGCTGAGGCTCGCAGGTCCAAGACGAAGGAAGCCCGCAAGCGCCGTGAAGAACGCCTGCAAGCCAAGAAAGAGGAGATCATCAAGACCCTCTCCAAGGAGGAGGAAACGAAGAAGTAAAAGCCTGTGGCCGTTCTGTGCACATCGTGCTGTCAATAAATGCTCCACATCCAGACCCATTCTCTGGCCTGCGTCTGACTTCCTTTCCCGGTCTCGGGTTCTGGGGGCGCTGAACTGCTTTTGCTGTCTGGGTAACAGTGCCTCGCGCAGTACAGTAAAACGTCCAGTGCAAACGTTGTCATACAAGTCAGTGCAATGCGAACTTGCAATCATACAGTGCTTTGGCCCTGCAAGTACTGGCAAGCAACGTGCCTGGCTTCTCAAGGCTATGGGGCGTGACTAGTGAGTACAGCAGCTCCCTTTCCTGATTTAGGGACCTGGCAAAGGGACTTCAGCCAGAGAGAACTCATTGAGCTGGGTGGATGAGCTTACAAAGAAGCCTTTCTAGCTGATCCTGGGGGGCAAGATACTGTAGAAACTACCTGTAGGAGCAGTCCCTCTGTGGGGATGTTGCATCCCTTCAGTGTAGTATCGCTGGACCAGGTCGAAAAGTTACAACCCAGTGGCATTTTCATAAGCAAGAATCAGCGGGGGATTCTGTGTGTTGAAATCCTGCTGGAAGGAAAGTGGTGACTCAGTGCCCATGGCATGATCCAAGGAGGAAAATGCTTCATTGAACAGTCTCAGGGGAGTGGCTGTGTTAGTTTGTAGCTTAAAAGATCCGAGTGTTGAGAATCTGTACTCACAATGCCACGCACCTGACGAGGAACAGGGAGGAAATGGGGCTCCCTTCAGGTGTGAGATTTGCCTGTGAGCATTTGGTGTTCAGTAAGATGGGTTAGGTAAAACCACTCAGCTCAGTCTTGACCACACATGCAGTGATGCTCATCTGCCCTCAAGTGTTTACATGGAATTACTAATGCAGGAGTAAAGCCACAAATTTTGAGACCATAGCTATGGCTTTTACAAATCCCAGCCTGCCCAGGTTAGATCTTCAGAATCAAAGCGCTGTGAAAAATACAGAAGTTTGCATCTTCCAGGGCTGTTAAGTTGCCTCCGGAAGTACCGCAGTGTGTGGGAGACAACACACAAGGGTATGCCTTTGAGTAGCTTTAAATGTGCCAAGAACCCCCATTCTAGCTGGGCTGGAGCTCAGCCCTGCTCTAGTCAGATGCCACCACTTCTGTAGCCTCCTATTCATAGTGGTTTTTAAGCTGACTATAGTTCCAGTTCCTGTAGTTTGTGACGTTCTGATGGATCTTGGGAAAGGTGTAGAAGGTGAATTCATGAGTGAATCGCAGACTGGGGGCCTGGTCCAGTGTCTGGTGGTCCTCAGTGAGGTCCCCAGGCTCTCAGAAAAGGGGGCTGTAGCTAATGACCCCCTCCTGGGAAAAGGTTATGAGGGCAAAGTCCCATGAGAGAACTGCCGTCCATCTAGAGCAGAAGGGACCAACTGCCTCCTTGCAATGCTGTCAGGCCAACAGGTAGAACTGAACCTGGTCCTGCGGGAGCTTAGTGCCTGAACCCCAGTGTCTTGAGCTAAAAGCCAGCTGGTGCCCAGCAAATCCTGTAGAGGAGACTAATTTTTTTTCCTCTCTGCAAGTGGTCTTAGGTGCCCCTACAGGGGAGAGTGAACCACACACCCCGTGGAAACACCTCCCAGTGCACCTGCCTTGATTTCCATATTGTATCCCAAACATAAGCCTTCAAAACCAGCAGCAGGCCAAAGATTACACAGAGACTTCAGAACAAAGCAGCAAGATCTCTCAAGCTTAGCGGGCCTGGGGTGAGATCAAACATAATTAACCATCTTGGCCTCATTCTGCCTAGTAAGAGCCTGTATCAGGGTTTTTTTCAATAAAGCTGCGGCTGTTTTGGAGCAATAGCACTTATGAGGGGCAGCTGTGGCTGAATCTATTTTGTAAGCACTGGATGGTCTAGATTTAATAGTAGCTACAACAGCCATTACTGTGCAAACCAAGTATAACCAGGGGCCCTGATCCTGCAAGCTCAGGGGACACCCCCTTTTCTGTGCCACGGAATCACAGACCTTAGTTTTGGATGCTAGCCATCTGTGGCAAGGAACAGGGTGTGGCTCTGAACTTGCTAGAGATGGCATCTGGGGGTGACCCCTGCTCAAGGGAGAGCATGGAAAGAGCTTTAAAAATCTGCTTGTTTTCCTGCAGTAACTACTCAGGGGGTGCATGTGCTGCTCTTTTTGGAAGACTCCACAGAGGAGTACAGCTTTACACAGAGCAACAACTGAAATCTGCTTGTGGGAGAAGGTGATGATTTTTCCAGCCCATGAAGTCTGGGTCTGTTCTTCACGGGAGCCTTGGTGCCTATGGCTGTGAAGCTGTGGGAGTTTGGCATCCCAGCAGGGGGGTTTGGAACAGCTGGTGCTAAAGCGGTGGAAGAAAGTTCTGTGTGGTTAAAGATTCCTCTCCTGGCTTATAGCTTCTGGGCCCTCCTCACCCACCCCTCTGCGTCCTGCACTGGAGACACCCACTGAGCAGGGCAGGTTAATTTCTGAGGCAATACAAGAATATTTCAGGTTGTCCCAGGGAAAGCAGCAAAGCCCCCTTTCTTCAGCTCCCCAGGGGTGGGAATTTGGGGCTTTGTCCACCTAGAAGCACTACTCGTAGGGTGGCTCGTACTGATACTGTTCTCCAAGGACAGCGGTTCATCTGGTGTCGCAGTTGCTGCCAAGGCTCACAGCCCTGTGCAGTAGAAGACCATTTGTTTAATGGTGGAGCTGATCTTCTCATAGACGTGGCAACCATCTGTAGGGAGGGGAGTCAGCTAGAATTTGGGGGCTGCCTTTTAACCAACATCATCAGCTTCCAGAGAGCCCACTGGAGGAACGACGGAGAGAAATCCCCACGCTTGGGCCGAGAGGTCACGGCCTGGAGGGCGGGTGTGCATCCCGGCTGGACTGAGGGCATGAGGCCAACCAGCGTCGTCTTCTGACAGGCAGCCCCCACGATCTCCTGGACAGCAGCCTGGAAGTCCCAGAGGAAGACAGTCACAACTTGGAAGGCTGATTTGTTCACAAGCCTGAAGGAGCTCAGAACAAGAGGAGGTTAAGAGGTAACTCAAGCATGCTTTATAGGCACCTACCAGGGGAGGAGGTGGCAGACAGGCTGTTTAGCTGACCAGCCGACCTGGCATTAATGAATTTGGGCTCAAAGTAAGACACAAAAGGAATTAGCTCTTGGAACAATTTACCTAGAGATGTGGCAGGTTTCCCATCGCTCAGAGCCTTTGCTCCAGCTCAACCACAAGATCTGGACTTGATGCATGGTGAAGTTTGGGGCCTGCTGCTCAGCCACAGCTCGGGCTGGCTGATCAGAATGGAGCCTCCTGGCCTTAAAGTATGGGACTCTGTGAAAGTCAGACTCTTCATGGCTTGTCTCCATAGGATCACAGAATGCTAGAACTAGAAGGGACCTCACAGAAACGACCAAGGACCGTCCAGACGATCCCTGTTAAATATTTATCTAAACTGTTCTTAAACATCTCCAGGGATGAACAACAAGAAGACCTGTGGCACCTTAGAGACTAACAGATATTTTGGAGCATGAGCTTTCATGGGCAAAGACCCAGAGCGGGTCTTTGCCCATGAAAGCTCATGCTCCAAAATATCTGTTAGTCTCTAAGGTGCCACAGGATTTCTTGTTGTTCTCAAAGATACAGACTAACACGGCTCCCTCTGTGATACTGATCTCCAGTGATGGAGAATCTACAACCACCATGGAGAAACTGACTGGCACAGCTACACCAGAGGAACTATCGCACAATAGCTCCTGTGCAGACGCCTATTCTGGACCCAGCAGGCCCTATTCCTGGTTTAGGCTCGTTTACTTTGACAGAGTGGGGGCTCCAAGGTTCTCTTCTTGGTCCCTTGGCTGATTTGCTATGCAAGGCACTCGATTCCCCTCCTCAGTACAATGGGGGTGGGTGGCTGAGCCCTGACCCGGTGAGTCAAACCCAGGAGTATTTGCAAAGGGCTCAGAGACTACAGGGTGGGCGACGTGTTGGAAGCACTAAATGTTATTGCCAGTCTGGCGTCTTCAGCCTGCTCTGAGAATTACTGTAATCCAGGTGGCACCTCTCAGATCTGGTACTCTCTAGTCTGGCAACCTCTGTGGTCCTGGAGGGACACGGACGTTCCGGGTTGAGAGAGTACCAGGTCATGGCTACCTACCTCCAGGGTTGGCAAGCCCACCTGGGGCTGGTGCCCAAGCCCCTGCCTGTCCTGCAGAAGTGCTGGGATGAGCAGGAGCCAGAGCCCTTGGGCCAGAGCTCTCCACCTACCCTGGGGGGCCAGGGGTCAGAGCTGGAATCTCTTGGTTGCCCCACAGCAGCCCTGGGCCAGGGCTGAAGCCTGGGGGCAGTCCTGGGGAGCCTAGGCTGGGGCCAGAGTTCTGGGGAGAGAGGCTGCAGGTTGCAGCTGCAGCAACGTAGAAGCCCTGGACTTTCCCTGGTCCAGAAAATTCTCTTGCTGGGGACCTGTCGGGTCCCAGGCTGCTGGACCAGGGTGGTGCAACCTGTAATAGAGCAACAGCTGGAGAGCCCAGCAGGGGTCCTGTTGTGCTGGGTCCTGCACAGACATGTCTTAACAGTCTCTGCCCTGAAGAGCTCACAACCTAAGTAGACAAGACAAGGGGTGGATGAAAGGCAGGGCCATTATCCCCCTTTGCAAAGGGGGAAACTGAGGCACAGAGCGAGATTAACCATTTTGGGCCACAACAGGAATCGGGGCAGAGCTAAGAACTGAACCCACCTCTCCAGCCTACTGACTACCCTGCTCCCCCTAGCAGGGGGGAGATTGCCTCCTACTGGTCAATAACGAGAAGTACCAACAGCCCAGGCCTGAGACCTCACGGAGATGGGGGTTTCTTCGCAGAGAGAGGATGACGACCCCCTATATTTCTACAGGCTCTGTGGTGATGGCTGTAAAGGTGATGCCTGAGCAGACAAACCTACGGCTTCCCAGTGGGAGCTTCCTTACCGCTTTCGCTGCAGCTGGTGCCCGGGAGTCCCCAGATGAGCAGAGGCGATAATTGGAAAACAGCTTCTTTGCCTGGGAGAACATGGTCCCTTGGGCGTCTGCTCCCCGTTCATTGCAGTGGCTGAGCTTCTGCCCGAGCTCCTCCTCCAGCCCCTTCCAGTCCTGGGCTCTGAGGATCCTGAAGCCGCCTGGGCAATGAGTTCTGTCCTCGTTGCAGAGCGGAGAGGCAGGGTTGGAACAAAGCCACCAGCCGGGCCCTGGCTCTGCCCTTATCTCCTGGGAGGCTGCTGACGAGGGATGATGCGCCAGTCCTCCAGGGGAATCCAAGCTGGGAGAGCCGGTCACACGGGTGATGGTGATGCTTCCTGGAGGGAAGAACCGGGAAGCCTTACCTGGGGAGGGTGGGACCTCTTCCACTCTACCCCACAGGCTGCCCCATCCCTCCTCTTCCTCCTGCAGCACAGGGTCCCCGTCCTCTCTTGGCTGACTGCAATCCTTCTTAGGCAGCATCTTCCAGCCCCAGCCAGGTGACGCTGGGCCCCACTGCAGAATCGCCCCCTTCTGGTCCTGCTCATAGCCACCTTGTGTGTCACCCTTGCAGCTGGAATGGCACCTGTTGATGCTGTAGCCCTGCTGGTCTCTGACCACAGGCTCAAGGGTCCTCCCTAGGCTGGCCTGCAGCTCCTCCTGTGTGGCCAGTAGGACCTCTTGGGTTGAGGTCACAGGCGGTGACTGTGTGGCCAGCTCTGCACCCTTTGCCTTGGGAACTCCCCCCTCGGAGCCCCAGCAGCCGGGCAGCAAGTCGGAGTGGGCATTCTGCTCAGTTTCGATCTGCCCCCCTGAATTCCACACCACGTCCACCGGGGCAGTGGCCTTCAAGGGGTCGTACATCAGCTGCGCGAGGCACTCTGTGCTGTTGGGCTGGGCCCAGGGCTGATATTCCTCTGAAATCTTTGGGACCAGGAGCATGTCCGCAGGCTGGCCTACCCCAGGCAAGGCCCCTAGCACCTGAAGGCTGTCCTGGCTGTCAGTCACTGTCATCCCCATCCGCTCTGCCTCTTCTTCCAACTCCAGGTCATCAATATCTTCCACCACCTGAAGGAGAGGAGCAAAGCAGAGCACAGGGGAGCGTAGCAGACCTGGAGCTTGGGCCGGGAGCATCACGCCGGTCAGGGGACTGAGGTATCTGCGCGACTGGCTGGAGAGACATCCCAGCCACAAGTGAAGCTGTAGCTCCAAAGACAAAGCCGTTGCCTCTGTGAACTGAGCTAGCATCAGAGCTTGTGGGCCCCGGCGGCTGGGGGGATGACACACACACGACTTCAGACCCCAGCCCAGCAAGACAGGCAGGCTGCTGTGATGGCAGGCGAGTGCCAGGGAAAGGCCTCCCCTGGAAAAGGCCGTGGAGAATAAACTCAGCTGAAGGCCCAGCTGTGTCAGAAGGAGCCTGTGGGGAGGGGTGTGGCTGAGACCCAGTGCTTTGGGGCTGACCTTTGCCCTCTGACATCAGAGATGCTGGGAAGATTGGGTGAGCACGGAAGGGGGAACCTGGGTTCTAGCCCCGCCTCCAGCGCTGCCTCTGCCTGGTTGGGTCTTTTCCTCAGTTTCCCCATCTGTAGGATGAGGACGATCCCAGCTCCTCCTCCTCTCAACCTGCTGATGCTGGCACCGGAGCCAACGAGCAGGAAGAGCAGGGCTCTGGTGCCAAGAAACTGGCCAGCCTAGTGGGGCTTGGGAGGTAGCCAGCCTTTGTGCCTCAGTTTCCCTATGCAGGAAATGGCCATTTCTTTCCTGTGTCCCTCCCAGGATCCTCTCCGGCTGCACAGCATGTGCCATGCAGCTCCTCACCAGCTCCCCTTCCATGGCAGCCGTATCCCTGTGCCAAGCTCCAGCCATGGCAAGGTGCTACGCGGTATGTTTGTGATTCCCCAGCCTGATCCGGGAGCGTGACGGTGTCCTGGCCCTGTGGAAGAGACTGAGCGTCCAGGGCACTGTCCCCTGCACTGGGAAAGGGCAAACCTCCACCCACTCCCGCCCCCACAAGGCTCATTCCACCTCGGCACTCCCAGCGGAGAGTCCCTGTTTGACAGCCAATTGCGACGGCAGCTTTACGGATGGGGCCACTGGGCCCCCGTGCCCCTGCCCACGGACGGCCCAGCAGCTGCTGGTGGCCAATATTGTGATCCTGACTGTGCACAGCAGGGTCCTTGGAACGCATGGACTCCCTCCACCCTGGGGGGCGGCTGGAGGGCCTGGCTCCAAGCTGGATCCCCTTACGCCTGAGCCCCCCGCCACTGCTCAGAGGCCCGTTTCCCACCCAGAGAGGAGACGTGCACCTCCCTTCAGCCCAGCTCTGGCCACTAGTGGTGCAATTAATGCCCTCAGTGGTACTAGCCCCTGGGGAAACTGAGGCACAGTGTTACTAGCCCCCATGGCACTCAGCACATGGGGGTCAGGAATGGAGCCCAGGAGCTCCTGGCTCCCTGGCCTGTGCTCAGATCGATGCCAAACACTGGACTCCCCCTGCACCTCTCCCACACTCACTGCCGAGCACCCGCTGCTCCTTCACCCTCAGCCAGCAGAGCAGGAGACACCCCCACCACCCCCGCCGACATCACAAAGGAGCAGGTCCCCCTCCCCCAGGGGCTATCTCCATAGCATTAGACCAGGCCAGGCCCCTGGCCCAGGTTTGCTCTCTGTGATGTTTGTTACAGCAGCAGGGAGCCCTGATGATGGGGAGGTACCTAATTCCCATTGCAATCCATACGGTTTAGGCACCTAAACACCTCTTACAGGCCAGGCTCCTCATGCCCACAGCTGGGCCCCCTTCACAAGGGAAGTCGGTGTTGTTTTAGGGGGAGAGAAACCGAGGCACGGAGCAGGGATGCAACATGCCCTCAGCCACCCAGCTGGCCCGGGGCAGAGCCTGGGAGGGAACCCGGGTGTCCTGAGTCGCCCTAACCCTGAGCCATGTGGGCTGATCACTGGGAGGTGCTGGGGGTCCGTTTCCCTTGCAGGCTGCTCAGAGCCCGCTTCCAGGGGCTGAGGGGGGCTCGGGGCTGGGTCCTCTAAAGACTCAACCAGGCCCTTGTGGGGTGGGAGGAGGGTTCAACAGCAAGCAAAGCACCTAAGTCCCCTGGGCATGAGCCACCCAACCCCCTGGCTCTGGGTCTGAGCGCCAGGCCTGGCAAGGCCCTTCTGCACACCCCACATGTGCCTTAAGCAGTGCAGAAAACCAGCCCCCTCAGTGCTGCTGGTAGGCACCTGGGTGGGAATTGCTGGGCCCCACCCAGGGCCCAATTCACACTCTGCAGGCTGCTTGAGAGGCCTTTGTCCCCCAGACTAGAACCAGCTCCCCCACCCACACTGGAGCCTGCTGCGGGGAAGATGCCTGGGCGTGCCGAGCCCAGCTGGCCACCACTCCCTGCCCAGCCCTGATTGATGGGATGGGAGTCAGCTGCAGCTCCCTGGGAGGCGGAGTATAAAACCAGCAGCTCAGGCACTAGCTGTAGGGCTGTAAGCAGAGAGGTTGCAACTCCGGATGGCTGAAGCAGAGCAGCCGGCAGCCCCTGGGGAAGGCGATACTTGCCTGGGGGGTGCTCTAGCCCCCTTTGCCTGCCCCCACCAGGACTGTGCGGCTGTGTTTGGCAGTGAGGGGCAGCTGCAGAAGCATCTGGCTGTGCATGTGGGGGAGGTAAGGGGGGAGAATCTCCCTCCAGGGCTGCCCTGTTCAACAGCCCTGAAGAGCCTGGGACTCACCTGCTCTCTCCCCCGGGGAGTCCTGGTGCTGCCTGCAGTGTGTGGCTGACCAGCCTGAGCAGGAGGTTGGCTGTCTCCCTTAACTGGAGAACTAACCCTGCTCTGCTAGGGGAGCTGGGTGGGGGGAAGGTGCTGATTAACCCTCCCTAATCTGGACTGAGTGGCTCCTGACCTGCTAATTGGGGGCTAAGCTGCATCCCAGCCCTGCTTGCTCTGGTGTCTTGCATAAGCCACAGGTGTGCTTGAGACCCCTTAAATTCTTCAGCCTCCCCTGCCTGGGCAGTGCCCTGCTGGGTGGGACGTGGCCTTGACTGGGGCAGTTTCACCAAGGGGTGTCTCTGCAGGTGGATCTACTGGGTGACCAGAATGGCTGTGCCAAGAGACCTCTCTGCAGTTCCCAGCAGATGCCTGAACAGCAGCAGGGTGATGCCAGGTAGGGCTGGGTTGAGGGGGGGGCTTGTCCTTGAGTGTTCCCTCCCTGCAGCTGTTCAGCTACCTCCTGATTCTCTTGGGGCCTAGGAAGGGGAATGAGCCCCCCCCAGGCAGGGGAGCTGGAGGTGGCACCTGGGAGCCAGCTCTCAGCTGAGCACCAGTGTGAGCCCATGTGCTCCACATGCACCTAATGACATAATCCTTGCTCTGGCGGAGACTTGTAAACAGAGACTGAGGCAGAGGGAAGGCCCAGGAGTTGCCTGAGATCACATGGCAGCTCAGTGGTGGAGCTGGGAGTCAAATGCAGGTCTAACTTCTCTAGTCCAGTGCTCTCCCAGCTGGCAAACTCTGTAACCTGGCATAGGCGTGGCCAGGTTTCCCACAGTCTGGTAAAGTTTTTCCAGCCACCAGCCCTGGCTCTCCATGTTCTGTGCTGTTGTTTGGCTGTAACTTATGCCCAGCATCTTCTCCAAGCCCAGTCAGCAGCTGGTATGTTGGTAACTCTCTCGTCCAGCACCTGTTGAGTTCCAAGGAGATTGAACCTGTACTGCTTTGAGTCCTAGCGTGCTGCTCTACCCACTAGCTCATGCTGCCTGCCACTGACCAGCCAGGGCTGTGGGGTGGAACTTAGATGCCAAATTCCCCAGGACCCCAACCCCTTAGCCTTTCCTCTGGCTAAGGGTTCTGCAGGTTACTGGCCTGGGCTTGGCTGAGCTGGGTTTATCCCAGCTGGCTTACTGATTCCTATCTGCTGTGTCTCCTTTTTCCAGCCACATGGATGCCGAGGGCAAAGCTGGGCCCCAGCAGCATGCAGTGAAGTCCTTCCAGGTAGCATTGGGGGGGGGCAAGGGGTAAACCAGTGGGGGGGGGGGGTTGGCTGGGGGAGGACAGCTGGTAGGAATGAGGGAGGGTTCTAGTCATGGGTGCACTAGCTGGCTCCTTTTCAGGCCTGAGTCAGGCAGTGTGGGTGCCAGAGCTGCCCCTTCCAGGGCACGATGCCATCAGAGCCCTTCTCTGGGCCCATTTGCTCCTTCTGAGTGCCACCGTGGAGCAGCCCTATCACAAGGTGGGTCCCTGTCTGCTCTGTGCCCCTGCTGTGTGGGGAGGAGTGATGCTCCTCTAACCTCATCCACGGGGGAATACATTTTACGTGCACTGAGGCATGTGTGGATGTGCATGTCCAGCAGAAACCAAGGCTGCCGGCTGTGGGTGCTCTGCTAATCAGCTGGGCAGTCCCTGAATCTCCCCTGGCTGGTGACCAAAGTGCTCAGGTTACAAGAAACACGGGAGAGGGATCTTCCCATGCCCCTCTCCTGCTGCCTGGAGGGACCTGAGCTGTGAATGGTGGCAGAGGAGCCTGCTCTCTCCTGAGTGCACATGGGCGCTAGAGGTCATGGCTCCAGCCGGGCTGTCGGCAGTGAGGGTGGGATCTGGGGCCAGCCCAGGACCCCTGCACCTGGGCTCTGTACGGCCCCTGGTGCCGGTAGGAGACGACGCTCCCCAGCGGTTGTGCGATGGGCCTGGAGCCTCCAGGGCCAAGCAGGGTTATGGTGGTACTGAGCTGGTGGTTCCCTCAGCTTAGCCTGCTGCGGGCTGGAGCCGTGCTCTGGTGTCTGGCTGGCTGGCTCCACCTGGCTGAAAACGATGAACTCCCCTCAGGGCCAGCTGCTCCTGGCGGCACAGGCAGAGGTGGGACTTCCTGCCCCACAGGTGGACAATCTCCAGTCCACTGCCTGGAGCATTCTGATTCCCCCTGGGGTGTCCATGCTGCCAATCCCCTTCCACACCCATGAGGCCCCACAGGTGGGGTGGGAGACCCTGGGGTGTAGAGGGATCTAGGCTGAGCCCTCTGGGAGGTGATGGAGCCAAGTGTGCTGGGGGTGATGGGCAGCTGGGGCTCCGGACTGACTCTCCTCCTCTCCAGTGCCACTACCAAGGCTGTGAGCGAGCCTTCAGGAAGAGGAAGGCGCTCTGGGCCCACTGGGCTGAGCACAGCAACGTGCTGCCATTTGCGTGAGTGTTGCCTGGGCCCTGCGGGGTGGTGGGCCCTGCCGTGCAGGGGATGGGGGGCTCCCCTGGTACTCAAGGGCAGGCTGAGCTGGCCCCTGCCAATGGCTGCAGCTCCAGAGGCTTTGCTGCCTGGTGCTGGGGGCTTTGCCAGGCTGGGTGCTGCCTTCCCCGTGGTGCAGCCGACGTGCTGGCATCTGCCCTTCCTGGCCCGTGGGGCAGCAGTGAGCCTGGGGTTTCCAGCCTGGCATGTCCCCTTCCCTCACTTGGGGGTTCTGCCTCCTGCAGATGCCCAGAGCCCGGCTGCACCATGAAGTTTGCCAGTGCGGCCAGGAGGAAAGCTCACAGGAAGACGCATGTGGGTGAGTGATGTGGCTGGCAGCGGTCCTGGCCGTGGGGTGAACAGGAGACTGGCTGCTGGCTTGACTCATGGGTGGCTCCCTGACTGCCCAAGCTGGGATGGGGACACCCCTTGGAGCTCCTGCTTGGCACTGGTGCAGCCTGTCTGTGCCTGGAGAACTCCTGTGGTGGCCCCTTCCCACCCTGGCCAGCATTTCTGCATCTGCTGATCATCCTCTGTCCCCCTCCAGGCTACCTGTGCCCCAAGCAGGACTGCGAGACCAAGCTGACCACCTGGACAGCACTGCAGGGCCACCTGAGGCAGCACCCTGGTGAGCTGTGGGGAGGGGCTCCCTGATGCTCCTGGGGGCCAGTCTGCCAGCCTTCCCCTAGGCAGCCTCCAGACCCAACCATCACCACCTTGTAAGGGGGCAGGGCAGGGAGCTCACCTGAGCAGCTGCAGAGGGTGTGGGTGCATGGGACGCCCTTCTCCATGCAGGGAGAGGAAATGATACAGAAGCGCCCAGGGAGAGGAAGTTCTGGGGAGCCCCCCCACCCCCATAAGGGCTGGCAACAAATGGATGGTGGGTGTGATCCCTCTGGGACGCCTGGTCATAGCTCCAAACCCAGCATTCTTGGCCTGTAGCCCAGTCACTGGGCATCTGCTGCCTCCCCCAGGCAAGTGGAGACGAGGCCTGCGGCTCCCCTCTCTCTTCTCCTGGCCCTGCAGAGGATTCCGTAGCCTGGGTGGGCATCCAATCCCCCCGCTCTCCAACCTGTGGCCCTGGAGGGCTTGAGAGAGTTCAGCCCTTGCCTCTGCCTGGCCTGGGGCTATCCAGCCAGTAGAACCTGCCCCATCAGCCAGGCTCCAGTAATGCTCCCAGGTAACTTCCACACTGGCCCGGGCCCTCCTGCAGTGCCTCTGCCTCTGGCTGGGATGGCGTGTGCAGCTCCAGGGAGGGGGTGTTGGCTCTGTCTTGGGGTGCAGCCTGTCCTCCCCCATGCAGAGGAGTACAAGTGCCAGCTGTGCCCCAAGACCTTCAAGAAGCCAGGGGGCCTGCGGAAGCACAAGTCTGTCCACAGCCGGCAGAAGCTGGCACGGCAGAAGCCGACGTGGCCGTGCCCCAAAGCTGAGTGCCAGGCCTCCTTCACCACCATCTTCAACCTGGAGAGCCACATCCGGAAGGTGCATCTGCAGCTGCTGAAATACCGCTGCTACTTTGCCGGCTGCGAGAAGGCCTTTGCCATGCGGGTGAGGCAGCGGTGGAGTGTCTAGGTGTGGGGGGCTGAGGGGAACAGGGTCAAGGGGGCACAGAGCTGCCTGTTGGATCTCTGCTCACAGCAGAACGTGTATGGAGTTGGCTGGAAATTGGCGCTCTCCCACCCCCACCCAGGGGGAAGTTCTCAAGTCCTTTGACTTGACAAAAATCCAGCCCCAAAGATGAATCGGGGTAATGCTGCCCGAGCTCCATTCCCTGCAGCTCCCACTGGGACTCAAAAGAGGACTCCCTTGGTGGACTATATTTCCTATAATGCACAGCAGTCTCCCCTCGGGAGGGGAGAAGCAGTTGCATCATGGGAGATGTAGTCCATCGGGGAGCCGAGCTCATAAGTGGGGCTGGGAGCTGTAGTTCCATTTCTTCCTAGGTTGACTGGGCAGACCAAAATTCAAATGTTTCTTGGGGGGGGGGGGGGGGGGGGGCTCTCACTGGGGTGAGCAGGGTCTGCACTGGGCAACTTCTTTCCTTGGCAGGAGAGTCTAATCCGACACCTGACCATCCATGACCCCACCAAGAAGAAACTGAAGGTAAATGGCCCAGGCCCCTGGCAGCTGGTCTGTCAGTCCCTGAAGTAACCAGCACTTGCTGAAGCCAGGGCCTGGTCCCAGAAAGGGATGGGGGACTGTCCCCTGCTGCTTCCCTTGGTGAAGCAAACCCCACCCCTGCACCTGCCTGCAGAAAGTGTGGTGATGCCCAGAGCAGGGAGGTGCCCCTCCTCACCTGCTGAAGACTGGGCAAGGGGGGTGCAGGCTCTCAGGTACAGGGAAGGGTGGGGGTGTAGGGGAGCCATGCTTATATGGGGAACCCCCTCTGGCAGTAGGGGTGGGGGGAGGGGGTTAATGTGCTACAACCCCCTGCCACCATCACTGCATTTCCAGTGGCTGTAGGGGTGCTTGGGTCCACACCCCCTGTCCCCCCCAGGCCCTGTGGATGTGGCCAGCAGTTGCCCAGCACAGTTAGCTGTTACCTGCAAGTTGCTGTCACCCTATTGCCCTACCAGTGGCGTTGGCAGGGACTCCAGCCCTGTTCCAATCCCCTGGCAATGCATGGGGCTGGGGAGCAGGGTGGCAGCAACCCCCTGCGTGGAGGAGGCCAGGAACCTTCTAGGGGCCCAGGCACCCCACTCCCACAGAGCTCCCCACCCTGGCTCAGACATGGTCTTTCCCAGCTAATCCCCTCTTGCTGCATCCTTGCAGGAGTGTCCAGTGGGCAGCTTGGCCTGGACCACTCACAGGCAGCTCTGGGCATAGCTTGCAATAAAGGCTTGTTGGAGGAGCAGCAGCGGGTGCCTTGCGCTGGGGGTGTGCAGTGGGGAGCCCCTGGGCTGCACAATCCCAGCCTGAGCCTTTCTTCCCTCTCCCAGCCCTGGCACAGCCGACCCCGCAGGAAGAGCCAGCGGCAGCCGGGAGCCCAGCCCCAGGTGCTGGTGGAGGAGAACCTGAGCCGGCTCTTCAGCCAGAAGCTCCGCGTGCGGCTCAAGCGCAGCCGGTCTGGCTTCCCTCTGAGCCGGGTGGGACTCCTGCTGCGTGTCAAGGCCAAGCTGGAGAGTGACCTCTCGAGGCTCTTCAACGAACGGCCAGGCCGCCACCCCGTCGAGCCAGAGGTTGACCTCCGCCCCCTCTTCCAGCTGCCCTCAGCCACCTGCCCCTAGAACTGCCCCTGCTGCTGGGTGGGCTCTGAGGTGGGTTAGGATTTACTTTGTTTTAATTGAACCTTGCCCTGGGGGAGGCGCCCTGGGGCAGCAGGGCCCAGCCCAGGGCCTGGCGAAACCTCTATGTTGCTTTTCCCCTCGGCCGAGGGTCTCGCTTGAGTTTAAGCAGCAGCAGGGCCCAGCCAGCCGAGTGGGCAGCTTTGCTGCCAGGAGCAGGGCTGGGCTGTGGAGCTGCCCTCCTGAGGTTGTGACAGGTGGGCCAGGTGCTCCTTGGGGCTGCTGCTGTCAGCAATAAACAGAAGGTGGAAAGCTGAGCTCTGGTGTCCTCTGGTCTCTGCTCCTGTCTCAGAGCCTCCAGGCCCCAAACAACACCTAGAAATACAGGCTGAGGGGGGAGAGCACCTTGTATTCTAGCAGTGGCTGGGGCTAGTGCTAATCTGACAAACAGGACTACGTGTGGGTGGGGGCCCTGCTGGGGTGAGAGCAGGTGTGGCAGAGCTACATACACTGGGCTGGGAACAGGTGTCTAGACAGGGCTCAGCCTGGGCTGTCTACCCTCCCACACAGACAGGGGCCTTGATACTCACTCTCCTCCAGCTGCTTTGCCCCTCAGGCCCCCAGCTCTGCCCCCTGTTAGCCAGGACTAGATTTTCCCCACTCTCAGCAGCTGGGGGGGCCTCTAGCTTCAGATGAGGGGTTGCAGCTGGGTGGGTGGCAGGGAGGCAGCCTGTGACAGGGTGTCGCAGAGGCAGTGGGTGCTGAGCTTGTGTCCAAATACTCCTCCCAGGGACTAGATCCCCCCTCCTTGTGTCTTAATGGGACAGGGCACCATAGAACCAGGCCCAGCTGTGGTGCCTGGATTTGTTGAGGGTAGGGCCCTGGGGAGGAATGGGGCTGGGCTGGGCTGGGCGTAAGTATTAACACTGTGTGCCTGGCTGGCAGCTCCCCCTCCAAGCTGGCTGTGCCCAGGGAGAGGGCTTGTGCCCCCCAAGTGTTGGCTGTGGAACCTGAACCCCAAAGTGCCAGTGGGGTGAAAGGGGGAGAAGACATGGGGATAAAAGGAGGGGGGTGCTGCCTGTGTCAGGATACAGGGTTGGGTGTGGAAGGTGTATGAGATCCTGTGCTAGGAGATAAGGGGGAGGGCTGCACAGTGAGGGGGCAGGGGCATCAGGCTGTTGGTGCCAGGCAGGGACCTGTGCTGTGCAGCTGTCCACTCTTGGGGGCTGGGGGTGGTGGAGCTGCTGTCTGGTTCCCCGAGCTGCAGTGCCAGTGAGGTGCTGAGTTTTTTTGGGGGGTAGCACTTAGCTGCCAAGTGGCAGGGGCTGCATTGGGCTGGCATGAGCCATGGGCTTGGCAACAAGCCTGCCTCAGTCCCCAAACCTGGGGAGTTCACCCTGCCTGAGCTACTCTGCTGGGGGTGGGGGGGGCTCTGCTGGCAGTCACTGGGCCCCATGCAGTAGCATGTGGGGCTGGCAGCAGGGCACTCTCCCCTAGCGCTGAGGGGAAGTGGAGCTGGTAGGAGATGCTCTCCTCGTGGTGGCTGCACTTGCCCCTGGAGGTGCTGTCCTGTAGGGAGCAGGTTAGGGCCCTACTCCCCTCCCTGGCGGTGCTGGCCAGTGCTACCATGGGGAGTGCCCCCTCCATCTGCATGCAGGCTGGACTAGGGAGCTGCTGGGGGTGCGGTCAGGGTCTGCAGAGATGCCCCCTTCCTGCAGGCTCCCCTAAGTTGCTGCATGATGGAGCATGCTGGTCCTGGCCATAGCCCAGCAGGGCCCTGCTCATCCCTGCCTGGCCTGAGCCCTGAGTGTGAGACCTCAGGCTGGGCCCCCAAAGTTCCTAGGTGAGAGCAGGACCTCAGGTGCCCCAGAGCCCCAGCTGGGGGCCAGCTCCATTCCTGGCAGCGAGGGAGGAAATGGCCCCCACAGTGATGGGGCTGGTGTGGGGGGCAGGCGTGCTGCAAACCAGGGGAACAGCCCAGTTGCCATGTGCCCTAATAGCCCCACACCTCTGCTGCCCCAGGGGGAATAAAGGGGGGCCTCTCCCCTGGATCCCACCCCCTGCTGCCCCCAAATCAAGCAGGGGGCTGCACTCCCCTGCCCTAGCTCCAGCAGCAGGCTGTGGTACCTAGACAACACCCTGTGTGCTTAGCCAACAATGGCTCTATGTTGGGCAGCAGCCTCCAGGCAGCTTTCCCCTTGGCCTAGGTCTTCCCCACCCCTGGCAGGACCTGCAATAGTGATGGACAGCCACACTGACCCCTGCCAGGAAAAGTTCTGTAACAGCTTCCTGCAGGGGTGCTGGAGGCCCTGGTGCCCTGTGAGGGGGCCATCATGGGCCAGGTACAGCAGGCTGTGGTGCTACTCCACCTGTATGGGGACCTGCCCCCCACCCCAGGCTCCCCTTCACATGGGGGAACCCAGTGCTGGTACAGGAGTTCCTGTCTCCTACAGAATTATTTTTAGGCCCAGCCTGGCTGTCTTAAAAATATCTGATAAACAACAAATAAAAAATAAGCCTCTGTAAACTTACAGCTCCACCTTCCTTGCTTGGTAAGTTTTCAGTCAGGTCTGGTCTGGCCCAGGGCCCGACTCTGCAGCAGGTGGGAGGTGCTCAGGGTCTGGGGTGGGTGCAGCTCAGGAACCTGGGAGCCACTTCCTCACCTCAGAGAACTGGAAGGACCCTCATGCGGTCCCCCAGTCCAGTGGTGGGGTTGGGCTGAGGTTGGCCAGATCCCTCAGCTTCTGCAAGGAAGGCTCTCTGCACCTCGGCCTGGCAGTGATCCCACTGCCCTGGGAGAGCCTGCTCGTGGAAGGGGCAGGCTAGCTCCCAGGGTAGGCCCTGGGGGGCTCGTGGGCTATCTGCTCCCGGACCTGGGGAGAGCACCCTTTGCTTCCTATGACTGCAGGCCAAGACCAGGCCGCACCATGTTCTGCTGCCCAGCGTTCTAGGTAATCTTGTATTAGTACATCAGTAGGCAGACAATGGTGCATACCCACCTCCTTGAGGCCCTTCTTAGCGCCCCCACCCCCCAAGTTCAGGTGCACCCTTGCGATGGGCTGTCATGTGGCTGGATGTTTATATTGGATCTGGATGCTGTGCTAATGCATCCTCCAGTACCCTGGCCTGCCCCGCCCTGCCCTGCCCCAGGTATTAGGGCAGCACCTAGGGAAACTGAGGCACATGCACAGGGTTACTGTAGGCCACTAGAATGCACATGTAACAAACCAAACAACATCCCTACTTTGTCCCAGCAAGTGGCAGCCTCATTTTAGCTCAGCTCATGTTTCTAGTGCTGCCAGTAGGTGGTTCAAAGCTGCTATTGACCTGAGCTGTCTCTTCCTCTGCAGCAGCAGCTCCTCTGCACCCCCTGCTTTGCCGCTTGCAGGCCTGTGGACCATGCTTGGCTCCAGACCCAGCAGGATCAAGCCTGCACTGTGAGCTTGCCAATCAGGTAGCCCCTCCAGGCCTGGGGGGGGGCCTTACCTCTCTAAGATGGGGGGTGCCCCCTGCCTCACACAGGGGCTGAGCACCTGCAGTCCTTGTCGAGTGCTTTGAGAGCAGCCAGGCAATGGAGCTCTGCTGCAGAGGGGGTAAAGAGGAAAGCCTCGCAGCGGCTCTGGGTTTCCTGCCTGCTTGAAAAAAAAAAATTATACTTGCTGTGCCTCAGTTTCCACAGCTCTAAAATGGAGACAGTAATAGTCTATTGCTCCTCCCCTTGTCTCGTTAGCCTGTCAGCTCTTCCGGGAAGGCCCTGTGTCCGGGCCAGGCCCAGTGCCATGAGGCCTGAGCTCAGCTGGGGCCTCCTGGGCTGTGCTGCACCAGTAATTGCCCTGTGAATCCTGTGAGGGGAAGGTGAGGGGGCTGAGGGACACTGCTCCAGAGATGGGTTCTAGGGCCCAGCTCGCTCCCCTGCTTCAGCCCAAGCCAACACTGCTGCTCTGTTAATGTTCCTCTGGGGTTCATGAAGCTATTGGGGCAGATACCGCTTCCTACCTCTCCCATGTGGCGTGATCTCCATGCCTGTGGACACCAGCCCCTTCCAGCCCCCGCAGTGCATACAGGGGAGGTGGAGGCTGAGAACTGGACACTGGGGGGCAGAATTGAAATACAAGCAGGTGGGGTTAATGGGAAAGGGACTTCTGTGGTGCAACAGCACCCTCTGGTGCATCCTCCCACCAAGAACCTGTTGCCTGGGGCAGCCTGGTGCAGTTGCTCTTCCAAGTGCTTTGATGAGCCCAGAGCCAGAACCAGCTTGAGCAGGTGGAGGTAGCAGGACCCATGGGCTGTGGAATTGAGCTGCTGCTGCTCAGGGGCTGCAGGAATCACACCACAGCAAGAACTCCACAATCCACTGGGGCAAAAGCACCATCGTGACCCAGCCTGCACGCCTCCGCTGTGGGGTGAGCCCCAGACACTCACTCCAGCTTTGTCGCAGCTGCAGTTGCTTGCCTTGGGCCAGTTCCTTCCTGGCTTGTTGCAAGAAGGCCATAAACAACCAAATGCCAGTAGCCCCTGCAGCTGCATGAAGGAACCAGCAGACACCCCCTCCCAGCCCCGCCACCTGCTTACTCTGTTGGGCAGACAGGCTCAAGTGCATGGTCTGCTGGGAGCGTCCACACCAGTGCGCTAACAGCAGTGTTCCCTGAAACCAGCGTGCTTGGGCAGCCACCCACGAGAGATTCAAGGGCCGTCCAGCTGCTGAGCAGAGTGCCCACAGCTAGCGTCTGTTTCTGCTGGTGGTGCACAGCTGCACAGGGCTTGGTGCACACAACAAAGTTTATCCCACCCATGAATGTTAAAAACTAGAAGGCACACTGGTTGCCACCCGCTGAACTGCGGCCAAAGTCCTTTGACACGGGCCCAGCCCGGCTGAGCAACTCACCATCACTTGCAGGCACGTCAGCGCCACCCTGTGTGCTGGTGTGGCACCAGTGTGAGCTGGCGACCCAAGCTAGCAGGTGCAGCACCCAGACATGATGCAGGGGAGCTGAGCCTCTTCCTAGCTCTGCCACTGACTCAGTGGCCCATTGTGCCTCGCTTTCCCCACCTTCACAATGGGGAAAGGGCTGGGGGGGGGGGGGGGAGCAGGACGCCAGGGGTTGGAGGGAGCGGCATAAGCAGGAGCCATGGGCACTGTGGGCCAGGCAGAGCTCAATCAGCTCCAGAAGCGATTCTGTGTAAGCTTGGGGGGGGGGGGGGTGAGATTTGGGGGGGGTCCCAAACTTTTCTGCACCACTTTCCCCCTTTTGATTTGAGAACCCCTCCCCCCCCAATCCTCCACCCCCCAACCAACAATTCACTTTGTAACTAAAATACAATCTAGTGTTACTGTTAATGCTCTTTGTAGCAGCACAAATACTTTTTCTTGGCCCCTTGCGGGTGCCTGAGCCCCGCGTCAGCCCTGGCCCTTTCTTTGGGGGGGGGGGGGGGGGGGGGGGGGGACGACGACACCTGACACCTTCCCCCCCCCGTGTGGGAACCCAAGGCTGAAGCCTAACTCAAAAGCCAGCACGCGCCGCTCCCGCCGCCGGCCACGCCCCCTCCCTTCCGCTGCCTCGCGGAGCCACATGCACCCGCCCCTCCGCGTTCGTCTCCATCCCTCCCGCACGTCAGCGCCCCCTGACCTGGCTCCTCCCTCCCTGTCGCTGCGTCAGAGGCCCCTGCCAGCAGGCCACGCCCCTTGTTACGTCCTCCCCGTACGTCGGCGCCCTTCACAGCAGGCCACGCCCCTTATTCGCGTCCTCCCCGTACGTCAGCGCTACAATACGCCACCCACCCTCTCTACGTCCCGCGCGGTGCGTCAGGCTCCCCCGCCCACCAAGAGGCCCCGCCCCAATTTTAGGCCACACCCCATTCCCGTCCTAGCCCGAATGCTCTCCCCGTGTCGCAGATAGGCCACGCCCCTACCGAACCAAGGCTCCACCCCTTCTATCAGAAGCCCCGCCCCCTCCCGCCACAGGCTGTCCGCAGCTTGGCCTGGCACGTGCACCCCCCCCCCCCCAAAGCCACGCAGGCGCCCCCACGGCCACAGCCTTGAGCCGCAAAGGGTGCGATTGCCCCCCCCAAAAAAAAAACACCCCCCCCCCCCCCCCCCCCCAAGCCAGGGCCTGGCCTCTCGGGCGCGATGCAGCCCCAGGGGCCACTGGGCCTGATACCAAAACAAAAAGCAGTCAAGTAGCACTTTAAAGACTAGCAGAATGGTTTATTAGCTGAGCTTTCGTGGGGCAGACCCGCTTCTTCAGCCCTTAAGTGGGTCTGTCCCCCGAAAGCTCACGTAATAAACCATTTTGCTAGACTTTAAAGTGCTACTTCGCTGTTTTTTTTGTTTCGATATTATATAGACTAGCATGGCTTCCTCTTTGGGCCTGATATATTTGGGGGGGGGGGGGCAAAGCGGCTCTGGCCCCTCTACTGGGGGGGGGGGGCCTCTGGGTTTGGCCAACACGCCAGCGGGGGGGGGGGGGGGGGGGAGATGGACACTGCTGTGCTGAGGGGCTCGGTGGTCTGTCCTGCGGGGACCAGTGCGCCCGCCGCCCTCCCCACACCTGGAGCTGGCTCAGCGGTGACCCCAGAGGATAGCCGGTGGGAGGGCTCAGCGCTGGGGCATGGGGGTGGGATAGGGCCCTCTGGGAACACTGGTCTCTGGGCGGCCCCTGGGGCAGCAGCTGCTGGTGCAATGTTGGCCCCCTGCCCACCCGCATGGGGGCTGCTGGCCTGGATCCTCGCCCCAACTCCCCGATGCCTGACTCAGCAAAGCTTGGCCCAACACCTCTCATTCATGCCCCCTCTTGCCTCTGCTGTTGCACCCCAGTGCCAGCCCCACCCACACTGTGTCACTCCTGGTTCCCTGCCCCATAACCGACCCTCCCCCAGGCCCTGCTCCCACCCACAGAACAGCTGTGCAAGGCTGCATTCCCAGGGCAGCATAGCCTAGTGGTTAGAACAGGCACCTGTCAGCCAGACTGCTATTGGTCACTCTGACAGGGGAGCTGGTTATAGCGCTGGCGGGCTGGGGAGGCTGGCCAGGGCACTGTAATTAAAGCAGGAAAAGCCCTCTTTTCCCAGCGCTAGGCAGGTGTTAGACAAGGGGACTTGTGGGTCTGCTCTGAAGGCTGACCCATATAGGCCAGGAAAGCCAGCCTTTGGGGTCTTTCTCAGCTCCCCCAGCCACCCACATCCTTCCCCTTGCTCTGTGCCTCATTTCCCTCCCTCTCCTGCACACCAAGCAGGTTGGGAAAGCAGGTGTGCCCTGGTGAGGGGAGGGGGCCTCAGCTGTGGTAGGAGGGCAAAGGACCAGTCCCAGGACAACGGCCGACAGAACAGGTTCCCTCGGCAGGGGGCCAGCCCCACCGCACAGAGACAAACCCCCCCGAGGCAGCTGTGGATGCAACAGAGGAACATTTAATGTGGAACACGGCTGGCCAGGCCAGTAGCCGAGCTCTCCTGCATTCACTATGTACAGGTGAGGCGTTGTCTCGGCCACACTGGCACCAGCCATTATTGCTTAGGTGAGTGGATCTGGAAGGGGGGCAGCTTCTCTGGCACTGGGCTGCAGTGAGCATGTGGGCACAGGTGTGTGTGTGGGGGGGCGGGTTTGGCTGGTGCTGGGGAGCACTGATGAGGTCACTCCTGCTGGGGGTGCTGCAGGACAGACAGATCTGGACAGGACAGGACAGGACCGACCCACCCATAGTGGGTGCCTGGGACCCCTTTGTGTGTCTCTGCATGTGCCCTCCCCCTGCACCCCCCAGCATCAGCCAAGCCTGGAGAATTGGCTGGGAACAGGCCAGGCAAGGGCCCATGCTCCCTGTAGGCTGCGCAGCTGATTAGCAGAGTGCCCACAGCCGGCAGTCTGTGGCCGGCACTCACTGAGCAAAATTTATTTCACCCGAGTGGAAAAAATAGAGGGAACCCTGGCACTGGGTGATGATGTTCCCAGCACACCCCAGGAAGGGCTAGGAACCCCCATGCTGAGGAGGGGGCTGGCGATGGCAGGGACCTGGGAAAAGCCCTGTGTTTTCAGGCTGCTGCAGATCTGAGTGAAGATTCCTGAGGTTAGGTAAATGAGTCCACAGCGGAGCAACAGATGCAGATGAAACCTATGGGGTAGCCCAGTGGAAGGGTGAGAAAAAACTCCTTCACCCCATCCCCATCACACAGCGGGTGGCCTAGGCCAGAAGGACACAGGACCACAACCCTGCTCTGACACCTACCAGCCCTGAGTGGTTAAAAGGACAAATGGGTCGTGTTCCCAGGAGGCCCCTCACTGAAATGAGCACATGGACCTGTGCACAGACCGACAGTACAAACAGATCATGACCCCCGCTGAGCCCTGAGGCTGGCCACGAGCCATTGCATCTCCCTACATTATATGCATGTCCTGGGCAGTAGCGTCCTACTAGTGCAAGGAGGGCTCCAGCTCAAGTGAGGCCCTTTCTCCGTAGCACCTCGCCCAGCTGGAATCAGAGTGGGGAGTGCTGCCCACTGCAGAAAAGAGACGGGGCGCGGGGTGAAGGTTCAAAGAACAGGGGAAGAGGAATCTCCTGCCGCTTGCTGCACTGCAGGGCTATTGACACACGCTGCTAGGGAATCTGTCACAAAAACCAAGACACAGGGGGTAGGCTCAGGCAGGCTCAGCCTGGAGAGGAGGGTGGAAATTCATCCTCCCCCTCGGCCTTCCAATTTCTGCCCTCTGCTGGCAAACCCGAGGGCAGAGAGCCAGGCATTGGCCCCAGCCTGGGTGTATTCACCCTCCGACAAAACCCCGCTGAGTCCAGCGTGGAAACAATATTAGCTGAGGTGCTCCTAACACGGGGAAGCGGTGAGGGGCAGGCGAGTGAGTGCTGGGCTGAGACAGGCAATGGAGGCCCCATCCCTGAAGCTGGACAGCTCGAAGGCGCCCTCCTTCCTGTCAGATCTCCATCAAGGCATCTGCCGGCACCAGGCCTCGTTTCTTGCCGCTCGTCACCTTGATGAAGCCCTCGATCTCCTTGCTCTTCCCCACACCCACACAGATCTGCAGGAGAGACAGGTGGGCAGGATGCCAGCAGGACCCTGGCTCAGGATGCATGCCAGGGCCGTGAGGTTATAGCAGTGGTGGGCAGGATACACCCTTTAATCCAGCCCATGGCTGACCCCATGGCTGCAGAGCGGGGAGAGCTTTGGGTGCAAAATCTCTCCACTCCCCTTGGAGAGACTCACGAGCTGCCTCTACCCCCATCAAACCCACCAATGGGAACTGAGAGATTGTGCTGGGGGCAGGGTCAGTGCAACAGCCAGGGGCTGCTGGCACACAGGGAAGCCTCCCAAAACTCTTAGGGTGGCCCCTGTCAAAAGTGATTGCCCACCTCTAGACAACAGCCTTGTGCTGGGGGCTAGGCCAGCAATGCCATGGGGCTAGCTCAGGGCATGGCTGGTAGGTAGCATGCAGCCCCCATCCCCACCATGCCTGAGCCAGAGGGGGCTGGCCAGTCTGCTGCTCTTAGCTCAGCAGGACAGGAGCTGGGCTCCCCCAGCCGAGACAGGCGCTACAGTCGGAGGCAGGGGGGTGGGGGGAATGGAGTAAGGAGGGCCAAGCTAGAGGACCAGGGGCCAAATCCTGCTCCCAGGAGTGCACATGGAGGTAGGTGCCACAACACCATGAATTTGCTCTGGGAAATGCTTTGACTGTGAAAGTTACTGGGACTTCGGTGGGGGGGGTCCCAAAGGCAGTGAGCCAGACCCTTCCCAGCCCCCCTTCCTCAAATCTGCCCCCAGCATTGACCCCCCACAGCTGGGCCAGACCCTCCTTCCCCCCTCTGCCCCCCCAGCGCAGACCCCCCCCCCATACCTGGCTCTCCTTGAGGCTCATCTGGCCCTGCTCCTTGTTGCCATAGATGGGCCGGCAGCACTTCCAGACGCTCTCGCCTGGGCGCACTCTCTGCACGAAGTTGGCCGGGAAGAAGCCCACCCGGTCGCCAATCTTGCCCTGAGGGAGCACGTTGTAGCCGTGGGCTCCATTGCTCGCCAGCCTCCCACAGAGACCCAGTCCCCACGCAGAGACAACCCCTCCCCTGCAGGGCACAGCTCCCCCCGTGGCAGGCATAGCCCCACACCCAGCCAGCCCCTGGCCCACAAGTGCCCCTGCATAGCCCCTCCCAGGGCCATGGTTCCTGTCTGGCCTGGCCCAGCCTTGGGGGTGAGGCCTGGGGAGCCAGTTCCCAGCCAGGTGCTGAACCCAGCCCTGCTGGTCACAAACTCCAGGGCTCCCTGCCCCCAGCCCCGCTGCTGAGCACCACCCGCCAGGGGCACAGGCCCATGTAACCCCGCGGGGGGGGGGGTGCACTGTGCTGAGTGTGGCCCCATGAGAGAGGAGCTTCCCGGGGGGAGGGGGAGATATTCTTAGGCTGCAGCTCCATTGCAGGTGTATCTCCCCACACACACACACACACACACACACACACACACACACACCACTGCCTGTCACACATACAGCCCAATATACACAGCATTGCTCATCTCTCACATACTCACAAACACACTTCACTGCCCATGACACACACCCACAGCACTGCCTGTCACACATGCTCATCTCTCTCTCTCTCTCTCACACACACACACACACACACACACAGACCTGTGAACAGGACACAGGCTGCAGGCCCAGCAGCCCCCCTCCAGGCAGGGCAGCAAACCAGAGTATGTGGTTGAGACCACGGTGCCCAGGAGGGAGGGCACAGCACAGGCCCCCCCAGCTGCCCCCTTGGCAGGCGGCCAGTGACAGCCACCGGCATTGCACCCCCGCTCCCACGTCAGCTGGGCTGGGGGGCCTGTCCCTATGGCAACCGGGAGAGGAAGCCAGATGTGCGTGGCAGGGCCGGTGGCCCAGGAGCTGCGGGGGTGTGCGTGAAGCTGCTCCACACCCGCGGGTCCTGCGGGCAGCATCCAGCCATGGCGCAGCTCGGAGATTTGCCCAAGCAATACGGGGCAGGGACCCCAGCAGGGCCCAGGTTCACCCCTCCTCCCACCTGCCCTGGCCTGGCCCCGTCAGCCCCCTTCCCCCCCGCCCCGGCCAGGCCCAGCCCCATCTATCCCTGTGCCATGCCCACAGCAGGTTTGTGGGGCCATTCATGTCCTCCCCAGCAGGTCTCCCCGGAGCAGGCAGGAGCCCAACCCCCAGCCCGGATGAGAGGGGCAGGGTAGGGGGTGGGGACAGATCCAGGCTGGGGGTGGGGGGCTTTTCTGGCATCTCTGGCCTTCCTCCAAGACCCCAGAAGCCATGAGCCCTCCCTGGGCCCCTGCTTCTCCCCCCCCCCCCCCAACTTCTCTGCCCCCTTGCAGACCCCCAACCTCCCGACTCACTGCCCCCACCCACCCCCTCCCACACCCGCTCACCCACCTTCCACCAGTCTTCATTGGAGTCATCCACCAGCATGATCCTGTCGCCAGGTCTGGGGGGCGGGGAAGGGGCAGAGACACAGGCGGGGGAGTTAACCTGGGGGGTGGTATACGCCAGCCCCAGACTGCCTCCCCTCCCCCGCCTCACCACCCAGCACAGGGGAGCCGCTGGGGAGATGGCTGCCCCCATTCGCCCCTTCTGCCAGGGGGACCCCTGCCAGCACCACCCCTGGGGCTGCTCGGATGCCAGCACTGTCCAGCATGGGCAGCCTGGGAGGGTCCTGCTCTGTGGGGCCTGGAGCCAGACCTGGGAGCATCTGCCTGGCTCACAACCTGCCCCACACTGCGCTCACCCACCTCTGCTCACAGCTCCCTCCTGGGGCTGCCCCACAGGGACCCAGCGCTGCCCCCTCCCTCAGCCACGGCCCACTTGCCCATGGCTGCGCCCCGGGGACGGGCACTTACTGCAAGGGCAGGTCGTTGTGCTCCTGGGGCAGGAACTTGTACAGAGCCACGTAGGAGTACATGGGGGAGACGTCCTTCCGCGAGGAGCCCCCAGCAGCCTGCGGAGACGGACAGCGCAGGCCCCCAGCCAGCGTCACAGCCACCCACGGCAGGGCCGGAGCTGGGCTCATGTTCCCCAGGGCCAAAACCCATGGCCCAGCCTCGCGCCCCATGGCCCACAGCCCATGCCCCAGCCCAGCTCCATGGCTGTGCCCAAGGCCCGTTGCCTACATGCATGTATCCCAGCCCCAGATACATGCCCCGCTCAGGCCACCCTCTGGAGTCCGACAGCGCCTCGAGGAGCTGGGGGAGCCCCACCCAGGGGCAAATGGAACCAGCTCCGAGTCAGGGGAAGGAACCAGCTCCATTCAGCTGGGGGAGATAGAAGGGGGCGTCTGGCAACACAGGAGCCCGCTCGGGGCAGCAGGGGGGACATGGGACCTGGCTCGGGGCAGGGGAGGCCCCCGGGGAGCGCCTGTGGGGGCAGGCGGCCAGGGATAGATATGGGGGCCCACTCACCTGCTGCTCAGGGTTCTTCTCCTCCGCGCCGGTGCCTTCGCCCTCAGCAGGAGCCGTGAACACTGACAGAGGGCGAGAGTCAGCTCCCCTGACGTCCCCTGCGTGCCCCATGCTCGCATGCTCCCTGCTGTCACCGTGGTTCTCCTCCACGCTCGGCGTGCCGCCCTCCACGTCCTCCCCAACCTCGTCCTTCTCGTTCTACGGGAGATTGAGACACCGGGGGGCTGCAGTGCTCCACGGCCTCCTCCCCAGCACCAGCTGCACCATCCCCCCCAGGAATCTCCCCACTCCACTCCCAAGCACCGTCCCTGCCCGCCGCTAGAGGGTGCGGCTGTATGTACATCACCCTTGCCAGCCCCGGAGTCTCTGCCAGGCGTTGGTGGCTGGGGCATGGCGGGATTGTGACCTGGGCCAGAGGTGGGGCCAGGCTGGGCTGTAACAAGGGCTGAGGCGGGTTCTCTCCGGAGACTGCTGGACACGCCACCCCCCCCACGGGTCCCACCCTGGTGTTGCTGCCCGGGGGGTCCCCAGCTGAGGGTTCCCCGACACAGCTTGGCAACTCCCCTCCCCATCTCAGACATGTACCAGGCTCCTGGTGGGTGACTCTGAGGTGCTGCTGAAGCTGGAGCGGTTCAGGTGGGCCAGTGAGGTGCCATAGCGCAGCGTCTCGTAGATGGGATCCACCTTCCCGCTGGGGCCTGCAGAGACGGGGCAGGCGTCAGGGCTCCCAGGCCAGCCTGTCAGCCAGCCATGTGCTGGGGAAACCATGCTCCGGGGGCGGGGCTTGCCACACGAGGGGCGGAGCTTGCCACAACTGGTCCCCCTCAGGCTACAATCCGCCCCCCCCCCCCCAGTGCGCAGAGCAGAGCCGTGCCCCAGGAGCATGCCTGCTGTCTGCCCCCCCCACGGCTCCAGCACCACCCCCAAAGGCCCCACCCCAGTGCCCGGCATGCCCCCCTGCAGGATTCCTATGCTCAGGCCCCCCCCTCCCACGGGGGGGCAGGGGAGTGTCACCTGCTGGGGGCGACTCCTTGGAGCTGCCCTGCTGCTGCTCCTGCAGCAGGAGCGGGGAACTGAAGTTGCGTCGGAAGGAGGTGGCCTGGCGGGCGAGGGAGAGAGAGAGAGAAATGCAACCGTGACTTGCGGGGGGCGTGGGGGGGGCAGATACAGGGGCACCACCAGACCAGCCCTCTGACCCCACCACAGGGATCTGAGCAGGTGACGCAGGCCTGCCCTGTACAGCCAATGGCCTGGCCCAGCTGAGCTGCTGCAGCCCCCACAAGTGCCAGAAGGGGGCGGTAACGGGCCAGGTCGGTAGGAGATGTGGGGGGTTGCACCCACCCAGGCTCCTCCCAGGAAATGGGGCACCCCAGAAGATGAGAAGGAGGTGGCGGTTCCCCGCTTGGGACCAGCCCGGCGGGCACTTACCGTCTTGCCAGGGCACTGCTGGTGCGAGACCTCCTCCGAGCACCACAGGTGCACACTGACCTTGCACGTTTTACACCGCAGGCCTTGCTTGGAATTGCCTGCAATACATCAGCCGTGCACCAGCATGAGCCAGGCCCCAGAACTTTCCCCAGGGGTCTCACTGTGGGAGTGGGGACAGAGAAACCAGGAGTCGGGGCAGAGCCCGCCCTGGGATGAGCCCGGAAGGAAAGGGCAGGAGCTGAGTCCCTTGTTTTCCTGCATGCTGGGGGGCGTGAGGGTGTCAGAAACAGCCCCACCCAGGGGGCTCCTTCTTGGCAAGATCAAGGAGAAGACTAAAACTCAGAGGAGGAACGGCAAGGGGGGCTGCAGGTCAGGAGTGAGGGGCACGGGCAGATCAGGGAGGGGAAGGGGGAGTCCCAGGCTGGGCAGGCAGGGGGCTGCGGGTCGGGAATGAGGGGCATGGGCAGATCAGGGGGGACCCCAGGGCCAGAGCAGCGGCAGCCGGTCCCTAGGTTAGTTCCCCTCCTGTGGGAGGGAGGCCCCAACGTACCCACCTACGATGAGCTGGTGGCAAAGCTCGCACGGGCTGTGCTTCTTGAAGACGTGCTCCTGGAAGCTGTGTGTCCGCATGGGCTTGAGGGGCGCCAGGCCCCGGTGGCAGGCGCTGGGTGAGTGCTCGGCCTGGGGCGGGGTGGCCTCGGGGGGCACCGGCGGGGGGGACGGAGGGGGGAGTGGCGTGGGGGGGCTGAGCAGCACCTCACAGGGGAATTTCAGCTCGCTGCTGGAGCGCAGGAAGAAGTTCTCCATGCTCTTGCTGCGCAGGATGGTCTTGAGCGACAGCGACCGCTTGATCCGCTGCATCTGGGGCAGAGCAGAGAGCCAGGGGGTGTCACAGCGGGGGGTGGGGGGGGTGGAGCACCCTCCCCCCACCTCCTGCAGCTGAGAGAGGGACCCAGCAACCCCGGCCATAGCTCCGACCCCACCCTCAGCCCTGGGCCCCCCACAAGCCTCCACTGGGATCGTTTAATTGGCTACCCCCCCCACCTCACAGAGCAGCCAGTGGGGGGGCTGGGGCAAAATAGCCCCCCCGTGTGATGGGGGTGCCGGGCTTCCCCCACCCAGGGCAGGAGTTGGCAGGTCCTTCCGTCCCTACTTGATCCTCTCTTTCCCTCCCCCAAGCTCTGCCCCCCACTCCCAGGGACAGCCAGAGCTACCCGAGCTAGCAGGGGCTGCAGGGAGGCCGGCCCGTCTAGGCACTGAGGCAGGTACAGAGCCAGGACCCAGCCCTGCAACCTTTAAGGACAAGGTCGGTCACACTGATAGCCCCACACCCACCCTTGGCCACACCCACCGTTAGCCTCGCCCACTTCAATTAGCCCCGCCCCACCCTTAGCCCCGCTCACTTCCATTGGCTCCTGCCTTTTCCATATGCTTTTTCCTCCACCCCACTCTGACAGCCTCATCCCCACACCCCGTCTCCTTCAGGGCATAGATCTCCCCTATCCAGTGACTGCTCTCCCCCGGGCTGCTCCAGTGCCCTTGCTCCCTGGGGCCCTGCCTGAACAGGGAGGCGAGATCCCACCGCAATTACCCACTGGCACGCAGGCTCATGGGACGCAGGGTACTGCAAGCAGCCAGAAAGGGTTTGGAGCCAGGATTCCTGGGTTCCAACCTCACCCGCTTCTGGTAAGTGCTGTGAGCCCCTGGCCACACAGAGCATCACAGATCTGGGCCCTTATCACACACCCTGCTAGGCAAGATAAGCCGAGATCAGCACTAAGGGGAATCCCCATGAGCTGTTGCCAGTACAGGGCTCATGACACACAGTAGACACACAGCACTGATCCTGTCAGGGTGGGTTTTCTGAGGCCACAGAGGCAGCTGCCAGCTCATTACAACAAGCAAGGCCATTCTGATCCTGCTGCCACAGGGTAACAAGGCAGACGCAGCCACAGTGGCTCAAATGAGGGCAGCACAAACCACGCCCTCACGGGGGCCCAACGTTTCAGGCCTGTTTGAGTGAGCCCGTCACACAGGCCCGGCCTAGACCTAGCGTCAGCGTCATCTGTCCGCTGTCTCAGAGCGGTCACTAGTCTGTCATTTATTCTAGGCTGGGCACAGACCTCAGCATGGTCTTCGCAGCCCCCCCTGGGAGCTTGGCACGGCTGTAGAACAGCCGGAGTACGTCTGCCTCGGCCATGCCAGTTCCCACCGCTGGTCCACCTGGGTTGCCCTGCCACGGGCTTAGCCTGCCAAGGGTCAGGGCAGGGGGTGGCTGATTTTTTCCGTCCCTGGGTGGAATAAGTTTTTATGCGCACTGAGTGTGGATGTGCACCAGTTGTAGATGCTCTGAGTCAACTGGGCACCCCAGCCCCTCTGCTGTGGTCTGTTGCTCTCCTGACGGGTCCGTGAGGCTGTCAACGTTAGTCTCAGCTCAACTCCTCTGCCCCGGAAGCAGGGGGAAGGGGGAAACGGGGGGGGGGGGGGCGTGCAGAGCCACTGCTATAGTCCAACCTAGGCCTGAGCTCCTTCCACCACCCCAGTGACTCAGCCCCCGCTGTGCCCCCCTCCCTCACCAGCTCCCTGGGGCACCGCCCCACCTGGCTCACCTGGGGAGGTATTTCAAGGTGCTGGGGGGCGCAGGGTGCTGCTTCCCTAGGGCAATAGGGTTGGGCTCCACCAGAGCAAGTGGGGAGGGCTCGCTTTACTTTGCAGTGACCCCACCCTTTCAGCCCCCTCCCTCTCTGCTAGGTGGAGCCCTGCGCTCCACTGCCCTCTGCCCCATAGCAGCCGGGGGCGGGCAGGCGGCCCATGTGCCAGCAGTCAGATGGCGCTGCCAGGCCAGGAGAGTGGGGGGCAGGCCCGGGCCCACGGGTGGGTGCTGTGCTGGCAGCAGCAGGCAGGATAATGTCATGTCCCTTGGCTGGCATCCCAGAAAGGTGATTAACCAGCAGAGCTCTTAATTAGACCGGAGCGGGGAGGTGCCAGGCTGGGGGGAGGGGGACAACATGGCCTGTAGCCTCCTGCCCCACTCCCACCCTGCGGCCCCCCCATCCCAACCCCACCGAGGTCAGTGCCTCCCCCCGACCCGCCCTGCTGCTGCTGCTGCTCCGGCAGCTCAGACTGGAATGTGGGGGGCTGGGACCTGGATCCCTCCCCACCCCACTTTATCCCCTCGAGATTTGGGGGGGCCTCATGCACCCCTGCTGCTCCCTTGGGGGCCAGCCTGTCAGATGGGACCCCAGCCTGGCTGCTCAGCTGGCATGACCAAGCCGCAGTGGAGCCCTTGGCAGCCGTCAGCAGAGAGCCCCAAACAGCCCCGACCCCCGCAGCCCGCAACCCCCTGTAAGCCCAGAACTGGGAGAGCCGCCCTGGAGAGTTATCTGCCTCCCAGCTGATGAGCAGAGCGCCCCCAGCCGGCAGCCTGCGTTTCTGTGGGTGGTTCACATCCGCACATGCCTCAGTGCACACAATAAAATTGATCCCACCCAGGGATGGAAAAAGTTAGGGGGAGCCCAGCTCCTCCCTCGCCTGCTCCCCTCTTACAGCAGCCCTGGAGCTGTGCCCCAAAGAGCCGGCACAGACCAAATAGCGACTGTCACCAGTCAGCATCCAAAGCACCCCCCCAACAATCCTTTCCCCTCTGGGCAGGAGCGATGGGTAGGGACCAGGGGGACTATGGGGCACCAGCAGAGCCTGTGGGGCAGGGCTGAGAGTGTTGGGGGGCATTAGCCAATCACCCCCACTTGGTGCTCAGGTGACTGGGCAGTTTCTCACTAGCACTGACAGAGCCCGTAATCCCCAGAGTCTTTCCCTAATCACCCGACAGCTGGGCTGGCGGCCTGGGCTGGGGAGGGGCTGGAACAGATGGTGGGGTCCTGCCTCTGGCTGCTTTAACCTCCCCAGGCCCGTTCCAACCTCATCCTCTGCCCTGGGCAGTCCCGGCAACCCCCCGCCACACCCTGGCTGTGGGGGGGGCGTCTCAGCAGCTGCAGGTGGGGACCGGGGGCTGGTCCCTGCTGTTTATTGTAGGGTCACTGGTGGGGGCTGGGGGCGGGGCCCTGCTCTGTTTTTCATAGGGTCGCAAGCTGGGCTGAGGGTGGCTCCCTGCTCTGTTTATCATCGGGTCACAGGCTGGCACAGGCCCCCCACTCCCTCCCTCGCCCGCCAGTGCCCCTTTAATTGGCTGCTCCCACTAGGAGCTGGCAAAGGCTGAATCAAAGCTGCCCTGTGGGGCTCCCAAGGCCGCGGCGGGTGGGGGAGCCATCCCCAGCTCTCGCTTTGATCCCTCCGCTGCTCCCTGGAGCCTGCCTGTGCTGCGGCTGCTACAAAGCCCGAGATGCTTTGACACCCCGCCCCACCCTGAGCTCTATTTTTAACCTGCCCTAGATGCTGCTGCTTGGAGCAGCTGACAAAGCAGGCGCAGCAGATCGGAGCCAGAGGAGCCAAGAGCTCTGCTCTCAACCCCCTTCCCCAAACCGCCTCCCCCGGCAATGTACCTGCTCCCCCGGTGCAGGACGCCTGGCACATGGCCCTGCTGCAGGAGCTCATGTGGAATCAGCCAGCCCGAGGCGCCGGCTCACACCTGCCATTAGAGGCTGGAGCATCACTACAGCGCCATGCAGTCTGCTCTGGGCTGGTGGGTGTGGGGGGGAACACCCCTCCCCCAGGAGACCCCGTCTCACCCAACCCACCCCGCAGCTCTTTCAGCCAGCCCCCGCTGGGCGCCAGCGGGACTAGAACCTACAGCCCCTTGAGCTGGAGGGGGAACCCCCCGGGGCTGGAGGAAGCTGGCTGCAGTTGCTGGGGCAGCCAGCAGAGGGAGACAGGGAGTGGCTCCCAGCCAGCCCACTGGGCACGACAGCACAACACAGAGGGAATCTTGGATGGGAGGAGGCAGTGGAGTAGCTTAACCCTGACAATCCTTAACAGCAGCAGGCAGCTGCGTCCAGGACACCAGCTGCACCCCTGGGGCATTGGCTATGCTGCAGGGAGCAAAGCTCAGCCCGAGGCTGGGATTAGCCCCCTGCTCCTCTCTAAACTTTGGGAAGTTTTAGATCCGAACTTGGGCTCCCAACTCGTCTTCTCCATACGCTCCGCACGCTCCCCTCCCCCCAACCCGGAGCCTCTGTTCCTCCAACAGACCCAGGACAGCCCCCAACATAGGCTGCCTCAGCCCAGGGCAGGGGACAGATGTCTCTGTGCTTCCCCAGTGACAGCTCTCAGAACCAGGGCTCCTGCTTTGGCACGGTGATATGCACCCGCGAATCAGCAGGGAGACGGTTGCATGCACTGAGCCGCAGATGCTGTGCCTAGGGTGGAAGGGAGCACCCAGGGGTGCCTCTCATTCTGTAGGGCACAGGCCAGTCAGCAACAACCTTCTGGCAAAGGCAGAGTACTCAGCACGGACCTGCCTGACCAATCCCTCCATGCCACACTCTCTCCTCCAGCTGCGCCTCTGGGCAGTGCCAGGTGCTGCCCCAAGGCTGCCCTGAGCCTGGCAGCTGAATTTCCCTGGGGAGTTTCAGGCCAGATCAGGGGTACAAGCCATGCAGTGAAACTGACAGAACTGCCAGGCTGATGGCTCTAGGCTGAAGCAAAACAACCTGCCACCAGCTCAGCCCGACAGCACCTGCTCTGTGCTCTGCCCGCAGGAGGTGGCAGAGACCCAAAGGTGCTGCTCCAAGGTGCCCGAGATGCCTGTGGTGCCGCCTCACCCTGTGCCCGAAGGGATCAGGGTCAGGAGTGGAGGACGCTGCCCTATGGTTGGTCTGATCTTCCCAAGCCAGAGGAGAGGTTTTTAAAAGGCACCTAAGTTAGAATAGCAGGAAGTGTGTTAGGTGGATCTAGCCCCCTCTCCCCACAGAGCAGGAAGCTGCAGAAATCTACCCCACCTCAGTCCACCCCACAGGGGTCAGCAGGGCCAAGGCACCTGGGTATTCTGCCACCCCCTGTTCTCATCTGCCCCTTTGGAAGCCTCCTGCAGGGGGAGGCGAGACCATCACACCCCCAGCTGGGGAAATAAAGGGAAAGATGGGGCAGAGATCCCAGGCCTGATCCCCTATTGCAGGAGCTGCTCAGCCCTCTGTAGGAGTCTGGGGACTCCTGTCGGAGAGACCAGCTGGGCCATAAAGCTACAGGAGACCTGGGAGACCCCAGGGTGCAGGGGGCACTTGTCAGTGTCACCTCCTGGGATCTCAGCTCTTTGGCCAGGGCCAGGCAGAGGTGCAGCTGGCGAGATCCTGGGGCCCAGGGTCAGGAATTTCCAGGACCCCCATTCATCACAGCCTGATGGAAATCTCAGCTGCAGCCAACTATTGGGAGGGGTTCCCAGAATTCAAAGTCTTGAAACCCCGCCCCCACCAGGCCTCTACCCCAGACGCAGCCCATAACTGGCCCCTGGATTCTCTTCCTAGTCACCCTCCTTGGGCAAAATACTGCTCCCAGTTACACTGGAGTCCACCGGGGGGGGTTCTAATTTACATGGGGGCCCACTTCCAGCCAGCCAGCCCTCCATGGGTGCCTGACTCTCCTCCACTGCCCCCATCTCCTCAGGGGAAAGGCCAGGGCAGTCAATGGGAGCCTGGCCCTAGTGTGGATTATGGGGGTTGGCTCCCTGGGGTCCCCCTGCTGCACTGATCCAGGCTCCCCCAGACCTGACCATAGCATCATCCCTACCCCCCATGTACCCCACATTCCCTGCCACAGGCACATGGTCTTGCACCCCTCACTTGGCAGGCCACTCAAAAACCCTTTCCCCAGGCCAACTCTCCCATCCATGCCAGCACTGATCCAGCATTTCCTTGGGCTTCCCTGCAGGGCGGGAAGCTCACCCCCCCCATCCCAAGTACTGTTGTAGAACTCGATCTGCTTGGATTCTCCCCCTCCCCGATGCCCCCCGGGGCAGGGTATCAAGCCCAGAGGCAACCAGACTCCGCACAGCCCCATGGGCCCCATTCCCAGCAGTCGGAATGGTTCTAATTCAGAGTGCAGCCCACTGGGGAATTAGCACTAAGCGGAGGCACAAGGGGCTGAGACGGATCCCAGCCCCCTCCAGCACAACGCCAGCCTGCCCAGGCACAGGCACAGGCGGCAGTCACCGAGGGGCGGAGGTAGCGGGAGAGCAAGGAGGGGGTGATAACCCGGGGGACAGAACCACTCCAAGGGGCACGGCCCTGATCTTCCTGCCACACAGGCAGGGGAAAGCGCAGGTTGCGGGGGGCAGAACAGGCCTGGGCACATGGGCCAGGGGCGGGCAGAGCTGCCGTGGGAACGGCCAGGGCTTGCCCCAGGCTGGAGGAATCTCTCCCCTCTCCCCCAGCCCCTCCAAGGCCTAGGCATTAGGCTGGTGAATGGGCTGCCCCCGCCCCCGCCCCCGCCTGACCTGGAGAGCTCCCGCCCTCAGCTAAGGAGCCTCCAGGTCTGTGCTCCAGAACCCACCAGCCCCATCTGCACAATGGGCTCAGCCCCGGGGATCAGAGCCCTGCTCCACCCGAGTCTGAGCCCCCAAACCCCAGTGCCTCAGGAATGTGCCCCCCAGGATCCCAAACCCCACTGCCTTGGAAATGCACTTGCAGCTTCCCATGACCCACCCCCCAGCGGGGTGCCCAGCCCCCACCCCCCAACTGCCCAGGCTGGGTGCTCGCCCCCCCCCCCCCCCGGCGGGGTGCCCAGACCCCACCCCCACCCCGCAGGCTGGGTGCCCAGACCCCATTCCAGACCCCACCCTCCCACCGCCCAGGCTGGGTGCCCGATCTCCCCCTAGTCTCAAACACACACGACCCACTTCACTGCATCCGGATCCCGGCGCGCCCTGGGGAGTGGGGAAGCCACCAGCCTGAGCGACCCCCTGCCAGCCCCCTTTGCCATAGGGGCGCCAGGTCGGACAGAGCAGCGTCCCGCCGCTGGTCCCCACCAATGCCCCACGGCCCCGAGCTCTCCCCACTCCTGCTGGGGGCACCCCGCACCCCCTTTTCTCCTGGCAGCCAGGGGGTCAGCTCCCCCCTGCCCCGCTCCGCCTGGACCCCCAGATCGCCCCTGAGTAGCTCAAGCGAGGCCGGGGCGCCCTTCGCTCTGTACCTGCTCAAGTTAATGTGACCCGAAGGCTGAAGGGGTGAAGCCCCCCGAATTCCTCCTCGGCCCCGGCCCCGGCGGAGGGAGGGAGGGGGCGGGCGCTGGCCGCCAAGATGCTGCCTAACACCCCCTCCAATTAAGGGGGTCGGGGGGGTCGCATCGCCGGGACCCCCGGGGGCCCTGCCCTGCCGCAAGGACCTGCCCCCCGGAGCGGAGCGGAGCGGAGCGGAACAGCCCGGGGAGAGGCACCTGCCGCTTTCACAACCCAGTTGTATTTCGAGCAAAACAACCGCCCCCACCGCGCCGCCCTCCAGCCGTGAGGGGTTTAAGCATCACGCTAGGGGGGGGTCTGCCCGCCCCCCGGGGCTTCACCCGCCTTCGCTGCACACGGGGGGCTGCAGCCCTGCCCCGAGGGGGGCTGCAGCCCTGCCCCGAGGGGGCGCCCGCATCTGGCCAGGGAAAGCCGCCCCCCCCCGGAGCCAGCGGGTCCCCACGAGGCTTGGGGGCGCGAGGGCGGGTCTCGGGGTGCCATGGGGGCGGGGTGGCCCTTGGGCCCCCCCGCGGCTAGGAGGTACCTTGCTTTCCTGGAGGCTGGCGAGAGTGCCCGGGGCCGGCTGCGCTGCGGGGCTCTGGGAGTCGTTCTCCTTCTCCGTGAGCTCCGTCATGTTGCTGCTCCAAGGGGGTCGGGGAGGGAGAAAGACCCCCCCGCCCGGGGTGGAAGAACAAAAGCTTCTGCGGGGGCGGGGGGGGAGGGCAGCCCGGCTGCCCCACGGGGCAATAAAACTTCTTGCGCCCCCCTTTAAATGAACTCCTAACAACCGGCCCCCCAGCGCGGCAAACCCCGCCCAGCCCGGCTTGGCCCTCCCAATCCCCCCCAAAAAAAACCAAATCTCCCCTCCGCGCAGCTCCGCGCAGCGCCCGCGCTCCGAGCCGGGCCCGCACGTTGCGCTCAAGTTTGATTTAGGAGGCTGCCTGGCCCCGCCCCCTCGGCTTCATTAACCGCGCTCGCTCTTTGGCTATGCTAATGAGGCGGCTGCTCGCCGCTCTCCCGTTGGCTCCCTGCAAAGGGGCGGAGCTGCCCCCGATTCCCCCCTCCCTCCCCCACTCCGCAGGCAGCGTGGGAGCGGGGCTCTCTGCGCAGCGGGGGGGGGGGCGGTGTTTGCAGGCAGGTGGTCAGTTTCAGAGCAGCCGTGGGGGGCTGGGAGGGAGGGGGGCCGTGGCACCCCCTGGCTGGAAGGGGTTTCCGTCATGTGCAGGTTTTACAGGACGGTTCAGTGGCTCTCAGCCACCCCCCACCCTACACTTTCTTCCAGCCCCTCCGTGGGGCCCCAGCCCGGCTTCCCTCTATTTTTAACTCCCACCATCAATATGCAGAATAAATTTTATGTGCACCAAAGCGTGTGTGGGTGTGGACCACCCATAGAAACACAGGTTCACGACTGTGGGCGCTCTGCTGAACAGCTGGCGGCCACCCAAATGCTCAGCTTACCAGGAATCCTGGCGCCAGTCTCTTCTGTGATTTTTTGGGGGGGCAGGATTCCCCAGATTTATTCCCCCACCATAGGCCCTCTTGCACAGATGCTTTTCCAGCAGCTGTGTTGCCCTGTTGGAATCTGGCCTCAGCCAGAGGCCCCCACTGGGATCTCTCATCTTTGGTGAATATGGGGTGGGGGCTTAGGTGGAAGCATCTCCCTTTTTTAAGGCAGGATTTCCCTCCCTGCCTGCTGTCAGCAAGATCTAAAATCCCCCAGGTGGGGTGGTCCCCCCGGCCAACATGACCCACCCCCCTCTGCATAAACCTTTGTCCCCCCTTGTGCCCCACTCTCGGGCCCTGTCTGCCGCACACTGCAGCCCCCCCCGGCAGCCGCGGGCTAGGCCTGGCTCCCAGACATCTGCTCGGCCTTGCAAACAATGAGCTCACTGGCAGGTTCTCAGCTGCCACGTGTGACTGCGGCCGTGGGGCTGGATGAGGGGACGGGCAGGGAGTAGGGAGCTGCATGGTGCTGAGCACGTCTTTTCCTGGTGCCCTCGCTCTCCGCCCGCCCCCTCCCAGCCTGGCCAGCTGCTTCGCTGGCTCAAGCTGGTGGCATCAGCCGCATGACTTCACCCTGCCTGTGCTTGCGCCTCCTCTGCTGCCCACTCTCTGTATGCAGATGCCAGCCACGCAGTGTATTAACTCAGCCAGGCAGCCCTCGCTGGCAGGAGCCACCCCTGCAGCTCTTTGGCTGCTGTGCCCGTCAGAACAGCTTCTTCCCTGGCCTGCTGTTCCCCTGTGTCCTGCCGGGTGAGGTCAGTGGAGGGGCAAAGGGCACCGGGGGGGGGGAGGACCTGCCCAAAGGACAGTGACAATAGCTGCCCCTTCTCCCCCAGCAATTTGTGACTCGATGGTAGAGCCGTGACAAGAAGCCCTACCTGCCCCCGGGCTCCTAGCGCCCAGCCCAAGCTGCCATCCACATGGGCAGGATTTGTGAACTCCCAGGCGGAAATGCAGGAGTCGGAGTTGTCAGGACAAGAGGACAGTGAGCCCTCTAATTTTTTTTCTGTCCATGCGCAGAATAAATTTTGTTCTGTGCACCGAAGCATGTGCGCATGTGCACCGCCCGTAGAAACACAGGCTGTCGGCTGTGGGCACTCTGATCATCAGATCCTCACCTGGGTGGCATTTGAATCTTTCCGGGCCAGTCACCTGAGACACTCAGCTCACAGGGAACGCTGCAAGAGGCGGGTCTGGGGCTTTTTGTGAGCAGCTCAGCGCATGGTGGTTGGAAGGCAGGCACCAGCTGAGTCCCCCTCCCCTGCTGCCAGATCCCAGAGAGGGAGACTTTCTCCTGCAGTGTCTGGGGTGGGGAATGTCTGTCACCAGGGCACTGGGGGAAGCTGAGACACCTGCTCAGTCCCAACTGGACACATTCTTTTCTCCGTTGCTTGCCCTCTCTCCTCCAAGCATCCTGTGCAGGGGGCAGGACTGGGGGCACCAGGATATACCCCTGGTGGTAATGCGATAGCGCGGCTGCTTCCTGCAGCGCTGAGAGGGGTTCTTCCATTTCCCTGAGTGGCAGCCACAGGGCTGTGGTAGAATGGCCCCATGCCGATCAGCTGATGCCTGGGTTCCTCTCCCACCCCCGCAACCTTGGCTGTGGTTAGTGGGGCTGCACTGGGTGTATAGCTGGCAGACCCCCAGGGATTTGGTGGGGGGAGATTTTTCACACACGACTGAGCTATGTTGATCGAAACTGGGAGTGTAGATCAGGCCTCAGAAGCTCTCTCGGAGTGGGGTGTCCCCCCCTTTCGCTGATGCCTGCCTTGTCCAAGGCCTGGTGTCTATTCGAAAAGTTGCATTTTATGCTTTATCAGTAGAGACGGGCATGCAGCCGCCTCTGGGCTCTTCCCCGGCCGATTGCCCCCAGCTTTGGCACTGCAGCTATCCCGCCTGATCGGAGCCCTGGCAGCAGACCCAGCACAGCCACATGCTGGCGCAGGCTACTGCTCCTGGGAAACGCAGTCCTGTCTCTGCATCCCACAGCCCACTGCTCCCGCCAGAAGCCACCCAGAGGCCAAAGGGCACAGGACACAGAAACACTGATTGCTGGATGGGGGGGAATTCAGAGCTGGCAGTTGCCACCCAGGGTGAACCCCAAGGGTGACTGAGATGCGGTTACCACCCCCTCCAGAGCAGAGGCGGGCAGATGGAGCCAGGGCTGGTGTGACACAGCACTGGCATGAGGATGTGTCTTACCAGCATCATTGCCCCAGTGCAAAGCAAAGGGCTGATTTACAGTCCTGGCAAGCTATTTAGTCCCATCCTTCAGAGCCCAGGGAATTAAAATGCACCAGAGCCCCTTGTCTCGCTTCAATCACCGTCGAGACAGGAGAGTTTTTTTACGAGACGTTCCTGGCAAGCATTTCTGAGCCTCTCAGCCTCCAGCTGCTCCGGCTGTTCCCTGGGGCATGGGGATCCTCCCTCTGTTTGCTGGGACCTGAGGACCTGTGACCAGCCGGCCCAGGGGCGTCACAGCAAGCGCTGCAGGATTTGGGCATTTTGGGGAGACGCTGGGCGTGGGAAAGCTGACCCTTGGGTCTCAATTCACTCCCTTTTACCTGTGTTGAGCAGGAACCTTCCCGAGGGGATTGTACAGAATGGAGCAGCCCCGTGTGTGCCCGCACGTAGATTTTGGGGCCATGAGTGCGTGAGCTCCTTAGCTCACAATAAGCCAGGGAGAAAGTTCTTCTGGCCCAGGCCAGCTTTGAGCACGAGCCAGATGGTCTGGAGCGAGCGACTCTGCCAGCCAGGCCAGGGCCCATGCCCTGGTCATAGTGCGCTTTGTGTGAGCCCTCAGCTGGCCAAAGCTTCTGCACCAGCCCTGCTCCTGGGCTCCCCATGTAGTGAGAGAAAGTGAGGGGTTAACAGCCCCCGGAGTCCAGCTCCCATTCTGCCCGGCTCTGCTGTCACCGCTGGCTCACCCCACTGCCAGCGTCAGCAGCCGCCGAATGACTGTCAGAGCGCAGGCGTGGCTCACAGCTAGTCATTGTCCTCCTGCTGCCCCCACACCCGGACGTCAGCTCTTCCCGCTTGGCTGCCCACAGCCTGGGCGTCAGAGGACGGCCCCAGGACACCCCCCCCCACTTTGGAAGGCGCTCTGAGGCTCCCAGCGTGGGAACGCTTGGCCTCTGCACAGAGAGATGTGCCCAGGGCAAAGGCAGCAGCTGCTCCCCGGTTTGGAGCTGAGAGTCTTTTTATTTTCCCTGCTCCCTCCAGCAACGGAGGGCACCCAGGGGCTCAAGGAGGGTTCCTGCTATTTTTTCCCCACCCATGGAGCAGAATAAATTTTGTTACGTGACCCAAGGCATGTGTGGATGTGCACCACCCCTGGGTGCTCTGCTAATCAGCTGGGCAGCACCTGGATCCCCCCACCCGAATCTCCAGCTTCCAGGGAACACAAGCTGGGTAAATCGTGCAAAGAAGAAATTTCTCCCCAGATGGATTGTTCTATAATTGCCCACTAGGGGGCAGTTCTCACACCTTTCCCTGAGCCAGCGGGTGCTGGGTGCTGGTGCAGGCTGGCCGGAGGGTTGCCACCCAGCCAGATTTGCCCAGGATTGACTTTTTTCGGGCAGCTGGGGTGGGGAATCTGGAAGTCTTCCCAAGTCCTGAAAGATCCCACGTTGCAGCACACACCCCTGTGGCCCCTCCAGCCCACCTGCTGGCTGTAGCGGTCCAGGATGCAGTGCAGTGGGGACCCCTGGCTCCAGGGTGTCTGGAAGCCGCATGAGCATCCCATGGTTCAAGGCCCTGTTGTCGCCTGCGCGTTTCACTGCTTGCTGAGCCAGGGGTCTTGAGCTGGGAGCTGTGCAGCGCGTAATGACCCTGTGACCCCAGACCCGCGGCCCCCTCCAGCTGACAGGGAAGAGCACCCCAAGGTGGGAGGGCCACAGCAGGTGGGGTGTGGGAAGAGACCCCCCCCAGCTGGCCTGGGGACAGCATTGGGAGCAGAGAGGACAGAAGGGGGTGACCCTAATGATACCCACATAGCAATGGGGCTCCAGGCACATCACAAAGCCAGCCAGCTCCGCAGCAGGGCAGGACACATTCTCCAGCGCTGCAGGCTGGGCCCTCTGCCCCAGCCCCCTCCTTGGCTGCTCGTGTGGTGTGAGGGGGTGCATGGAGTTGGTGAAGGGCAATTCAAGGGGGTGGGGCGCTGCCCCAGCTCAGGCCCAGCTGCTCCCCGTCTCTCCCCACACCCAGGATATTTGATCTGGCTGCCCTGAGGTGTCCTGCGTGCTGCCAGGACAGAGCAAAGGCAGCAAGGCCAGTGCCAGACCAGGGCAGGGGCTCCGGGGCCCTTTCTCCCCCGGCAGGACCCAAAGCGATGAGCCAGGGGCAGGTGTGTGGGAATCAGACCCCAGGGGGCCAGGACAAGGGCAGTGAAATGGGGGGGGGGAGGGAAGATGGGGGGCACCTTCCAGGTCACACACAGCCCTCCCCCAAACTCAGCCAGCCAGACACTAGCACTGGGGGCATTTCCCCCTCCCTTCTGTGGCCAGGAAGAGCCATGATGGGCCAGTCCCCTGACTGGGACACTAGAAGCTGTGCTGACCCCCAGCTCCAGCAGACCCACTCCATCACCCTGCGCCACCCGGCCCTTCACCTCCTCTGGGCCGGGGCCGGGGCCGGGGGGTTATTTCCCCCTGAACAGGAAGTGTGTCACTTGCTCAGTGTTTGCTGCCTCAGCATCTCAGCTGCTGTGACCGGCCCGGAAGCCACCCCCCCCCAACCCCCCAGCCAGGCAGGTGTGTCCCAGCACTGCCTATATTTATCCACCGTTTGTCATGCAGGGATTTATTCTCCACGGCCGGAAAACTGCAATGCGGCCGCACGGAGGCAGTGGGCGAGCAGGGATGGGAGGGGCCACTTTTGGGGGGATCCTGGGGTGGGTCCCCCCACAGCCCTGGGAACAGCGGGAATTGGGCACAAAAAGTCAAGGTTTGGGGGTTCAGTGTGGGGATCCCAGGGCACGTGTCTCCAGCTCCATCCAGCCACCACTCCAGGGAGACGAAGGGAAGGGAGTCAAGTACCCAGCACCGGACCAGAGGCCTAATCTCCTGGGTCCCAGTGCCCTGCCCATTGGGCTGTGCTGCCCATTACCTTACCCCCTTCAGCTCTCCAGGCATCCAAGGAGTGCTCCAGGGGCAACTGGCCCCATGGCCGGCCCCAAGGACTGGACATGGCTCCCCGGAGCTGGGCCTCCCCCTCCCAGTGCTTAATGATTCCCACAGCCTGGAGGGAACCGGCAGAGAGACCAGCCACCCCCAGCCCAGCACGGACAGCGCAAGAGGGACGTGGGCTTGGCAGGAGCCCTGGCTCTGCAGGCGCTGGGCCAGCCGGCGGCATGGCTGGCACCAGAGCAGGGACCGTTTAGCTGCTGAAGCCAGACAGGTGCTGGCCGGATGCCCCTCCCAGCAGGGCGGAGGCGGTGGGGTTGGGAGCACTGCAGCCCCAGGGGTTGCCCAGCCACAAGGGTCGCCCTTGGGTGGGGCAATCCAAGGGCACAGAGGCCCAGCTGCCAGGGCTGAGCCCAGAGCCCAGGACTGACACAGTGGGGCAGGTGGTGGGCACAGGCTGGGAACCAGCAGCCCCCCTGGGTCTGTCTGCGTCTTGCAGCCTTGCCAAGGAAGTGCCTTGGGCACCGAGTGGCTGCCGTGCCCAGGCATGGGCTGTTCTGAATGCCCAGCAGGTGGGGTCCTGCTGCCTGGCTCTGGGCCGCCCCCCGGGCACACCCACCCCTGCCTGGCTCTGCTCTGCAGCTGGCCTGGCTGCCAGGCTGGGGCTCCAACCTGCGCTGGGGGAGACGAGGGCGCAGGCCTCAGCCACATTCGCTCGCATCCTGGGGGTGGGGGCAGGTCTCCCCAGGTGGGTGCACCCCTCCCTCCCCCCCCCAGCGCCCTGCATCATTGCCAGGGCTGGTGTTTACTGGAAACAAGGCTTGTGTACAGCAAACAGTGGGGCTGGGCGGTAGCCACCCAGGGACTGCTCGCTGCTGCCCCCTGGGCTGGGCCTGGGAAGGAGGCTAGGGCTAGGGAGGCTTAGAGGTGGGGCTGTGGGGGAGGGGAGATCCCCCCCCCCACTTGGGAGTAACAGCGGGGGAGGGGGTCTAGCAAAGGGGAGCTTGGGAAGGAGTTGGGGCAGGACAGGGGAGCCAGAGCTGCGCTGGGGCAGAGCCGGCACTGGGGAGAGCCTTGGGCTGGTGGGGGGCGGGTCGCCCAGGGAGGAGGGGCTGGGTGGGGGTGGGGCAGAAGTGGAGCAGAGAGAGGCGTCGGTGACCCCCCAGCCCCTGGCACAGGGGTGCAATGAGGAGAACTGATCACCACCACCCCCCGCCCCGTCCCCCCGCCCACGATGCTGGGGCTCGATCCCTGGCAAGCCTGGGGCTGGGTCTTCACCGTCAGTCCTGACTCTGCAGCTGACCCAGAGCCAGGTCAGTGCAAAGGAGCCTGGGCACCAAGGGGTTAATACCACCTGCCCCTGGAGCAGCCCCCATCCCAGCCGATGGAGCCTTATGGGGTGAGGCGGCTGCTGGGTCCTGGATCCTGGGGTTGGGGGGTGGGATGTCCTCCCCCAAAGGACCCACAGCTGCAAATCCACTACTCGCTGCCCCACAGCAACCTCCCCCTCTGCCCGTGCCCCACACCTGTGGGATGGGCCACAGACCAGCCCTGCTTTTGGGGGAGCCCGGCACATGGTGGGAGCTGTCTGGTCTGAGCCCCACTTCTGGCCCTCAGCTGGGCCCAGGTCTCTCCCCGGCGTCCACCCTGCTCGAGCCCCTCGGAAATCTGGAGGGCGGGTGGGGTTGGACCAGCCCCCCTCTCCCCATCCCCAGGTAGCTCCCATCAGAGGTCCCGCACTGCAGCACCTCAGAGGTGAGCCACAGCCCTGGCCCCCCACCCCAGTCAGGCCATGCCCCGGCCCGGCCTCAGGGCTGCAGCTCCCCTCTGCGGTGCCCTGGGGCACCAGGGAGCTGAGCTCAACGCAGCAGCCTTTGGACACGGCAGTGGGGCTCTCTGCAGCGGATCTGCATGGGACCAGCCAGCCGGGTCCCTCCCCACCCCAGACCAATGGGTTTGCACCCCCGAAGTCCCACCACCCCGGCCCCAAGTAGCACACCCAGGCTGCCCCTCCTGACCCCCTCCCCACACACCCAGCAAGCTCGGTTTGTTTTGACAGCAAACACACGCGTCTCGGGGGGAGGGTGTTCTGGGACAGAGTGTGACAACGCGGGCTGTGTGCAGTGTAAACACAGGGCAGAGGGGAGCTGGAGGCTGCACACCCCCAGGTTTGTGCATAAACACCGGGGGGGGGTGATGGGGATAGGGGGTGGGGGGCACTGAAGCTAGGAGGGAGCAGCTCTGCTGGCCCAGGCCTGATGGGATGGAAAGGACAAAGCCCACGCGTCACCTGTAGCAGGGAGGGAAGTTCATCAGCGCCCTCTTGCCCATTAGCTGGTGCCAACGAACCGCAAGGCCAAAGGGCCTGGCATGGGGGAGGGCACCTGGTGTCCCTGGCTCAGGACTGCCCCCTCTTCTGCAGGGCTGGGCCAGCTCATGGGGCATGTTGCAGCAGGTGGACAAGACGGAGCAGCCCCAGGGCTGCTCTAACCATCAGCCATGGCTGAAACAGCCCCCAGCAGCCCTGGGCTTGGGGTGTGGGGCCTCAGTCCTGGCTGGGGGCTCTGCAGCGATGCAAGGGTGAACTCAGGCCCCAGCTCACCAGCTCAGCCCCACGGCTCCTGCCCTCCCCTTTGACCAAGCCCGGAAGAATTCAGGCCCACACAGGAAGAAGTAGCAGCCACCCACCCCCTGTCACCAGTGCCTGCTTCCTCTGCCCCCTCCCACACCACTGCTCCCCTGCCCAGCTTCACCGGTGCCCCTGTCCCCAGCCAGCGCCACCTCCCAGCCCCCACTACAGTAAACAGGGAAGACAGGCATTTCCCCAGCTCAGCAGAACAAAGGAGCTGGCCCTTGCTGCTGGGCTCTGGCTGTTTTCACAACAAACGCCTGCCCAGTGTTTGCTGTAAACCTGGCTCCCTCCACCCGCCCTCCCTGGGCTGTAACCCTCCCCTCACCCTTGGGGTGTAACCCTTTCCTGGAAGGCCCTCATGGCTCTCAGCAGCAGGGGAGAGACCCACATGAGCCCATGCAGGGCACAGGGCTGCAGGCGGCTGGGGTTGGGTGATCCGTGCCGGCCCCAGGGGCTCAGAGCTGGGAACTGGGGACACCTTGACGCCGCAGCAGTCCGGAGCGCAGGTGGAGTTACAGTGGCAAACCTGCGGGTCTGAGAACCGGCCCCCAGCGATTTCCAGAGCTGCTCTCAGCAGCTCACCCCAGTGCCCTGGAAGCTCATGTTCAGCCCTTGCTCCACCACCACCCCCATCTCTTAGCGTCAGCTTTTCCCGGGTGAGAGCACCCCCCTCGCAGGGGCGGCCTCCAGTCGATGGCTGAGCCAGAGGCTCCTTGCAGGGTCCAGCTCTCCAAGCGCTCGGTGCTGCGCTGGAGCACCAAGGAGGTTTGGGTTTGGTGCCGGTGTTCCTGGTTCTGGAGACAGACAGGCTGTTGCCACCCTGGGCACTGGCCCAGCCTCGCTGTCCGTGGCTGCTGGCCTCCTGGCTGTTTCAGATGCAGGCCAAGCCACGTCACATCCATGTGAGACTCTGCAGTGTTGCCGGGCTGCTGCCCAGGAAAAGCCTTTCCAACGGGCGTGTAACATGGCAGAGCCAACACGTCTCATCACGCGTGTCAGAGGCCTTGTCCCCAGGCATGGCTTCTGGAAGCTGGACAGTCTGGTGCCCAGGGGGACATGCAGTGCCCAGGAGGCAAAAAGCCTGGGGCGGAGGGAGCGTCTGGAGATCTACTACACCAGCGCATCCCTGGGTAACAAATCCCCCAGCAAGAAAGACGTGATCACCCAGCTCCGGCACCTCCAAAGCAGGCACGTGTGTGTGCACGAGTGTGCTTGTGCATGTGTGTGCGTGCACGGGGGTTACCCGTGCAATCAATACCTGCTGCAAGGTGAAGCTTTTCTGGCCCAGTCTCCCAGGCACAGTTGCACGGGGCGACGGTTTCCTACGCTTGTTTGTGCCCCACCCTGCTCGGGCCTGGCTGCCTCCTACCTCAGCTCCCCATTAACCACCAGACAAGGGCAGCTGCAGGGAAAAGGCTGGTGCTCCTGTCTGCCTCCCAGGGTGTGGCCACCTGCAGAGCCCGCGAGGGCCTGGCCAATCCAGCAGCACACCTCCCCTGCACGCACCCACCCGGGAGCATAAAGGCTGGGGCCGGGAACAGACGCTGACTCCCTGAATCACAGTGCCTGGACCTTCCCGGCCAGCCTTGCACCTGCACCATGCTGTTCTGGCACAGCCAGCCGGAGCACTACTGGCCGGGGCCAGGGGAGATGTACCCCTGTTCTGGTGGCAACCTGCTCAGGTAAGCAGCTTCTATGCATCCCCCGAACTGTACCCCCCAAACCACTGCCTCGGGGCCTCAGTTTGCCCTGTCTGTATAATGGGAATATTGACTTTTGGCGGGAGATTCTGGCCTGCTGCTGCAGCAGCTGCGCAACCCGAAGGGGCAGGTGTGCGATGGATGCGTGCGAGAGGCAGAAGGGGCTGGTCTGGCAAGTGCAGAAATGCAAGCAAGTGAGGGGTGGGGCGGGTTGGCCTGTTTCATGCGCAAGATGCCTTTCGGTGGGGTGTTTGGAAGCAACCCAGACCAACCCCCCTGGAGTCCAGGAAAGACGATCGCAGGTTCCAAGCTCTGGAGGGGAGAACAGCAGCTGGTTGGGTTCACAGTATTTATTCTGCACACGGCTGGAAAAAATTAGAGGGTGTTCTGCCCAAGGGGCTCGTCCACCAGCTAGTAGCTAAACAGCGGGTAGCAGCTGAGCGGGGTGGTGCTGCTGGCAGGGGACATCTGGGTTCCCTCTTTTTCCTCCATAGGAAGAATACATTTTATGGGCACTGAGGCCTGTGCGGACGTGCACCGCCACGAGAAACAGGTGGTGCCAGCGGTGGGCGCTCTGCCTATCAGCTGGGCAGCCCCTGAATCTCTCCTGGGCAGCCGCCCAAGCACTCAGCTCACAGGGAGCCCTGCCCTGTGCAAATGCTGGTGCCTTCCTTGTGCTTCCCTGTGCTCGTTACCAGCCCTAGAATGGCCCTTATGGGCTCCAGCACCTCCCCTGAGCCAGGCAGGAGTTTTCCCTCTTGTGTTTCCCCCTTTGTTGTCCGGTTTGCATGCTCCCCAGGGGCCATGAGCTTCCCCCTGTGAGAGCCAATTCCAGGCTCAGGGCTGTTCCCCCATCTCTCAGCTGAACTAGTCCCTCCCTGGCAGCCCCCACCCTAGCACAGGGGTCCAGCTTGGACGGCTGAGAGGAAACTGAGGCCCAGGTGTGCTGTGCCCAGATGGCGGCAGCAAGAGCTGGGATGTGAACGCTGGCTGCTGGGCTGTGCTCAGTTATGGAGATGGGGGAAGGGTGACAAGGAATTATGCTTCTGTAGGGGCGGCTTTGGGGGGTGGGAAGGGCCCCCCCCAGCATGGCTGCAGAGAGGGGGCTCACAGGGAAAGCCCCCCCCACTCCCTGTGCCCTCCTGCAGAGAGTCCCTGGGGCTGCCCTACCTGAAGCAGGAGGAGCAGAATATCTCCACGTCGGCCGAGCTCCACTGCCCAGCCTTCCAGTACGTGCTCTGTGTGCCCACCTCGCCCGCCGTCAAGCAGCACGAGGAGACACTCACCTACCTGAACCAAGGTGAGCCGGGTGGGCTGGGCCCCATCGCCTGCCCCCTGCACACAGAGGGATCCCACCAGCCACGCGGGAGAGGGGGAGCCCAGGGGAACAGAGGGTTCCTCCCAGGGAGCCTCTGCCCACCGCTTCGCAGAACCCTGCACCTGCTGCCTGAGCCCCCAGCCGGGCCCAGCCCTCCCCATTCCCACGGGGTCAGGGTCTCCAGCCCTGGCGCTCACACCCGCTGTCTCTTTCAGGCCAGTCCTACGAGATCCGGCTGCTGTGCCACCCCAAGCTGGGCGACTTCTCCGAGGGCCGGAAGCTGCTGAAGGTGAGGGGCGGCGGGGGGGGGGGGGGGGGGCGGGGGCAGAGACTGTGAAAGTCACGTCCCAGGGCTGCCTGGGCAGCCCGGGCCTCTGACAGCGCCCGGCGTGTGTCTCCCGCAGAGTGTGATCAGGGTGGTGTTTCACGACCGACGGCTGCAGTACATGGAGCACCAGCAGCTGGAGGGCTGGCGGTGGAATCGGCCCGGCGACCGCATCCTGGACGTGGGTGAGTCTGGCTGCCTCAGGGGCGGGGAACTGGGAATGATGGGGGGTTGGAAGGGGACAAGATCCACACCCTGAATATCTGCCACACACACGAACCTCAGTGCCCCTCGCTGCAGCCCTGCCAGGTCACAGCGAGAATCCGGCAATGTGGGCCAGGAAGCCAAGGCTCTCCCGAGAGCCGCTGATGCAGGTCCCGGCTCAGAGAGGAACCAGAACCACCCCCTAGGCCCTGCATGGAGCCAGGCCTCTGTGCTAAGCATGATCCAGTTCCCTCACCCACCCACCACTGCTGCAGCACGTGGCACCTACTGGTCCCAGCACCCCAGAGATACCATCCCAGCCCTGGCAATCAGCAGCGAGTTCTAGGGGAACCTCAGGCTCCCCCAGCGGGGTCTGGGCCAGCGCCAGCAGCCCACGCAGAGGCTGCAGGAAGGAAGGAAGCAGAGGATGCAAACAGGGCTGGGGGCCTGGAGAGCTGTGACTCAGTTCAACCTACACAGGCTCGGCTCTGGCAGGCCCTGGCCACTTGCAATGGTTGGGCCCAACAAGCATGTAGAGCACAGGGCTGGAAGTCCAGACACCAGGGTCCTATTCAGCGTTCCGCCTCTTTTTTTTTTAACTTCCATCCATGGGCAGAATAATTTTGTTGTGTGCACAGCAGCATGTGGGGGTGTGCACCACCCATAGAAACACAGGCTGCCCCCCGTGGGCGCTCTGCTAATCAGCTGGGCGGCGCCTGAATCTCTCCTGGGCGGCTGCCCAAGTGCTCAGTGTACAGGGAACCCTATTCCTAGTCTTACCTTTGGGAGGAAGCGTGGTCTAGTGGTCAGGGCAGGCACTGAGGCTGCTGTGTTCTAGCACCAGCTGTAACCCCCTCTTGCTGCAGGACCTTGGGCAGCCTCACGTTCACTACAGGGAGAACAGCTCCCTGCTGCGTTCCCATTGGCGTCAGCGGCTTTGTGATCGTCTCACAGGAGGGACTGAGCTCTGCCAGGACACAGCCGGCAGGGTGGCCATGTGGCTGGGTAGCGACTGCTGGGCACCAGCGTTCCCTGGAAGCCGAGCGCCTGGGCGGCCGCCCAGGAGAGACACAGGCGCTGCCCAGCTGAGGAGCAGAGCGCCCCCAGCCGGTCGCCTGCGCCTCTGGGGGTGGTGCACATCCGCACAGAATAAAATTTATCCTACCCAGGAGGGAAAAAATTAGCAGGAACCCTGGATCATTCAGCCCCTCCTCTGCTGCGCCCCTCCCCATAGCATCTGGGCACCTGCTGCCCCTTGGACACCTCCCTGGCTCCAGCCCTGCTGACCCCGCTGTGCCCTGCCTGCAGATGTTCCACTGTCTGTCGGGGTGCTGGAGCCACACATCCACCCCACCCTGCTGAACACAGTGGAGTTCCTCTGGGACCCCAGCAAGCGGACGTCCGTCTTTGTGCAGGTTGGGGCATGGGGCCGGGGGGAGGTGGAGTTCGGGTCTGGGGGGGACCAGGCCACTCACTCCCTGCCCCCGCCCTGGCTCCCGGCAGGTTCACTGCATCAGCACCGAGTTCACGCTGCGCAAGAACGGGGGTGAGAAGGGGGTCCCCTTCCGCATCCAGCTCGACACCTACAAGGCCAACGAGAAGGGCGAGCACCTGGAGCACCTTCACTCCGCCAGCTGCCTCGTCAAGGTGTTCAAGGTGCAGGCGCTGCCCTCCCCTGACTTCCCCGCATGGCCCCGGGCCGGGGAGAGGCAGTATTAAAACAGGCAGTCGCAGTATCTGTCCTCCAGTGCAAGGGCCTCGCACGCTCGGGGGTGGGGGGGAAATCCAGGAGTCCTCCTCCGCCGCAGCCACGAGACGGCCCGGCCCAGCGTCCGCAGGAGAGAACCCAGGAGTCCTGTCCCGCTCGCCCGTTCTAACCACTAGGCATTAATCCTTTTGCCCCCATCACCGTGCTCAGGGTGCTCCTCTGGCTCTGCCACCGATGGGAGCAGCCCCCCTCTGCCAGGCTAGAGGTCCCACAAGGCAGGGAGCTCCCCCAGGCCTTTGTCTACAAGCTCCCTCTGCCTCTCAGTCTCAGCAAGCGGCGGTGGGTAAGTGGGAGAGGGCTTCCATGGACCAGCACCTCCGTTCAGTGATTTGTAATTTGCCGTCACTACCGGATGGGAGGCAGTGGGGGCTAGTGGTTGGGGCACTAGAGTAGGATCAATCTCTTTGAAGTTCTAGTCCCCACTTTGACCCTAACCCACCAGGTGACTTTGCTAGTCCTGGGTCTCAGTTTCCCCAGCAATAAAATGGGGCTATTGGACCGGAGCCGGCAGGGGCTGCTGGGACTATGCCATGCAGTTGCTACAGGCCGCAGCACAGCCCCTCCATGGCTGTGATCGGGGCCAGCTGGAATCGAGGGAAAATTCCTTTTTTTTCAGCCCAAAGGAGCAGACAGGAAGCAAAAAACAGACCGAGAGAAAATCGAGAAACAGTCGCCACAGGAGCGAGAGAAATACCAACCGTCCTACGAGAGCACGGCCTTGATGGAGGTGGGGCCGAGGCAGGGCAGCCCCCCACCCCAGGGGGCCAGGCAGAACACCAGCTGGGAGCACCACCCATAGCTTGGGTCCCCCATGTGGGGCAAAGCAGGGCAGTGCCCGGAATGGCAAGGGGGCAGGATCTGTGCTCTGATTTCAATGGGGCAGCAAGATAGCAAGAGGGCCTTGTAGCAGAGCCCAGAGGTTGGGGAAGGAGGGGGTTGTACACTCCACCCCAGAGGTGGCTGCGTTAAGTGGGAGGGGCTGCGTGCACAGCACTGATGGAGAAAAGGAAACTACCCTCCACCTAACCTCCCCCCGCTCCCATTTCCAGTGTGCTCCCTGGCCGGAAGCCTCCAGCCCCCCGGCCACCCCTGGACTCCCCTCCCCGCACGCCTTCAAGCTGCTGAGCCCCGAAAGGTAAGCTGGAGCCACTTCCTGCTCCGATCAACCCCTCCCTCCTGTGCAGGTGCCGGCCGCGGGGTAATCAGGTCCCTTCTCCATGGCAGGAGCTGTTCCTCGCCCACCTGCGCCTCGGACAGCTCAGCGGAGAGCACAGCAGAGGTGAGGGTCTGCCTGGTGCCCCTTCCCCCTGCACCCCCACAGCTGCCTTCTGCAGGCAGGATGGGACCCTAGCATTGCATAGCAGCACCTCTCCGCCTGCTGGGGGGGGTGCTGCCCCAGAGCACAGGGAGGCAGAGAGATTAAGTGACTAGAGCTGCATCTCTGCAGCAAGGCTGGGGAGAGCCCAGCTTGGAACCCAGGAGTCTGGACTGCCCTGGACCAGCTCTAAGCCCCAGTTGGGCTTTCCTACCCCTTGGGAAGAGAGCCCAGCAGCCCCCGGCTTCTCTTCTAACCCCAGGGCCACACAGGAACCCACCCCCAGCGCGGCTAAGGCAGAAGCCGAGGAGGTAACTGAGCTTCAGCCAGCCGGGGAGTCATGGGGTCAGGAACTCACTCTGGGTCCTGCCCTGCCCCTGGCTGATGATGGGGCAGTGGCTGGCAAGAGGTTGCCTGGCCCAGCCACAGGGGCTGATGCGGGGGCCCTGAGGGGTGGGGAGGCAGCGATTAGATCCACAGCTGGGTGGGGACACTGCAGCACTCAGGGCCAGAGCCAGGCCTGGGGTCAGGGCCCAGCTGGGAGCGACGCTGATGGCGTCCAGGTTCCTGGTGGTTACCAGTGGCACAAGCTGCATCTGCCCCCAGTCTAGGGTCCCTGCGTGAGCACTGGGCTGGGGCAGGCTGGGTACTTACACACTTGTGATGGGTTTTCAAGCCCACCTGTCACTCCCAACACCTCCTAAAGTACCCTGCCGGGTAGCCCCTCACTCCCCTCTCCATCCACCTGTCTGTCCCAGGCGCTCAGTCCTTGTGCCTCCATCCTGGAGACGCAGCAGTGGCTGCACAGGAATCGTTTTACCGGGTACTGCCGGATGCTGGCTAACTTCACAGGTGAGGACGGCTCGGGTCTGCCTGGCCTGAGTCACTGAAACAGGCAGGGAAGGGCTGGCGATTCCAACTCGCCCTTGAGCTGGGGTCAGAGCAAAGCTCACAGTTACACAGCTGTGGCCCTGGGCTAAGGGTGCTCCGGAGACAGATGGATAAATGCCGTCCAGCTCAGATGGTGGAGAGGTTAGTGGGCATCCCTGGGGCCTACAAGCATGAGCTGTACTCCAGGCAGCACGGAACTGCAGCCTCCCCTTACAGAGGGACGCGGTCCAGGGGCCGGTACCAGCTCCACAAGCTGAGCTCTGGACTTTATGGATCCCAGCCGAGCCAAGGGCTGGAGCTGCTGGCTCTGAGCCGGTCCACAGCTGTTGATCTGGCACAGAGGCGGCTGTCTGCATTCCCCGTGGGCCGGCCACGGCTCTGCAGGGAGGCAGGAGGGTGTGGAACAGAGGAACCTGGCTTGGCTCAGTGCCACCAGGGCTTGGGACTGGCTGGGGGTGGGGGGAAAAGAGGGCCCTGCCTGCAAATTGCTCCCCCGGGGGACAATCACAGCCTCCCTGCCTGTGCGCATCTCTCCCCAGGAGCGGACCTGCTGAAGCTTTCCCGCAGCGACCTCGTCCAGATCTGTGGCGCAGCTGATGGGATCCGGCTCTTCAATGCACTGAAAGCCAGGTGGGAAGTGGGGAGGCAGGTGCAGGAGGGGAAAGCCTGGGGTCCTTTCCTGCAGCCCTCGGCAGGCACGGAGCCCACTGACTTGCAGGGCAGCAGCCCAGGTGCCCACAGTGCTCAGTGCTGTACAAACAGAAGAGCCGGTCTGGCGCTGGCTGAAGCACTTCACAGCCTAAGGGCGCTGGTTGAAACAAGCGGCGCTGGGCTGCTTCAGTCCCTGCTCCACCCTGGTTAGCACTCCCCCTCCTGTGCTCAGGACACACTCTCCCCATGGGCCATCTGTACTGCAACCCCTGAGTTCATCGCCTGCTGCCCCAACACATGCGGTGTCATCCCAGCTTCCCCCCTGCCCTGGGCAGTGCTACGGCTACGGCCCCGAGGCTGGGCCCTGTTAGCTCTGGTCATGCACTCACCCTGCCGAGCAGCTGGCAAATGCTTCGTGCTCTCCGCGGCAACCCGCCCCCTGCCCTTCAGCACAGGCCAGAGCCACGCAAGCCCCAGTGGTTCATTACAAGCTTCTCTTCAGCCGCAGGGTTAGGGTCAATAGCCTTCCTGGAGGCAGCAGAGGGAGGGCAGGGCACCCGAAGCCCTGTGCTGGGGAACCCAGGAGATCAGGCTTCACGTCCCAGCGCCGTTAGGCTGCCTGCACATCTGTCAGGGAATCACAAGCGCTGTGGCTCAGTTTCCCCATTTGTAAAATGAGCACAGGGGGGTGGGGAGGGTGGATGGGCACTGGACATGCTGTGTGCTGTCTCCTGGGTCCCTCAGGGCTTAGCACAATGCACATTAGGCGAGCACAGCTCCTACGGGGCCCAGTGCTTGGAAACACTCAAGCCCCACACTGACAGAGCAGTCAGCACCCTCTCGTCTTCCCCTGCAGGTGCATCCGCCCTCGGCTCACCCTGTACGTGGCCAGGGAGCCCCAAGCCAGCAGCACAGAGAGACCCGAGGACTCACCCCCAGGTAAAATTAACAGCTCCTCTCTGTCGTCAGTGCACCCAAGGCAGCAGGCAGCCAAGTTCCAGGATCCAGGCCAGGAGTCCCATTCCTCTCTGGGCAGAGGGCTGGGAATAGTGTGTCTTGGGCCTGAGAGACCATGCACCAGCTGCTAGCTCTGCACTGCTGGTGCACCCATCCATGCAGAGCTGCCCCAGGCCGGGCAGATGGCTGAGGAGTGGCAACAAAGTCCATTAAAGCCAATAGGGTTGTGTTGGATGAAGTCCACTGAGACCTTCACTGTCAACTTCCAGGAGCCCCCGTGAGGGGCAACCGGATGAAACCTTCAGCCAGGCAGCCCTCCCCCAGCCCTGGCTCAAGCCACAGCCTTGCAGCCAAGCCAGCAGAGGCGGGAAAAGTACCCCCCAAAGTTATTTGAGTAAAAGTAGAGCCGCTTTCACTGCTGGCTACTGCAGTACAATTTAGATGTGATGCACTCGCGTGTACTTTTACTCAAGGAGTTTTCCAGAGGGAGGCCAGTAACTTGTACTTCAGTTCATGCCCTCTGCTCCAAGCAGCTGCATTTTTACTCAAGTAACCTTTTGGGTACTTTTTCCACCTCTGCTCACCAGGGCTGTTGAACAGGGGCTATTCTGGCTCTGGGCAGAGTTCAGGGATGGGAGGAAGCTACAGCCTCTGAATCCAAACTGCCCGTGGTCCTGGAGTTGTTTCAATGCCCAACAAAGCTCGGGGGAAGTAGAGGGAAATCCCATCCCTGGCTCACTTGTTTTCTGGCGTTTTCTTTGGAAGCCCCGTACCAGGAAATCTATCTGGAAGAGCTCACAGCTGCAGAACTGACCAATAAACTGGCCGAGCTGCTCAGCCTCCCAGCCAACCTGATCCAGCAGGTTTCCAAGCAGGGCCCCACCGGGATTCAGATCCTCATCACTGACCTGGTAAAAGATCACCTGGTATTGCTGAATGGGTAGGATAGCCCAAGGGCTGCAAGGCCAGGAGGTGGCTCTGGCAAGTCATCCACCCCCATGCCCTGGAATTTTGTTCCTTGAGAGCCCTGGGCAAATGCTGCACATAACGAGAGCCCCTTGCACTGACTGTTGTGTGCATCTCTTGCCTCGTGTGGCCTAGTGGGTAAAGCACTGGGGTGCAGGAGAACTGCTCTAACCCCAGCTCTGTCAGTGCACAGCTGAAGGACCTTGGGCATGTCGCTTTCTCCTCTCCCCATCTGTAAAATGGGGATAATTGTGGAGCTAGTGCTTTGAGCGCTCTAGGGGAGCTGGGGATTGTACAATCTCTCCTGCACTTAGAGTGTTGAAACTGCAGGTGCCCACCCCGCCTCTTAGAACCCTGCCAGCACAATGCTGACGAGTGAGCCATCGACTCACTGCAGCCTGACCCCGTTCTAACCTCGTCTCTTTCCTCTCTGGGGCACTGCAGCTGGTCAGGAACCTGGCGGATGAATCCTGTTTCACAGCTGCTGTCACCAAAGGTATACGGCTTCCCTGGGCAAAGGAAAGGGTTGGGAAAATGAAAACCAGCCAAAGGGAAAAATCATAATCAAAATAAAAAAAGGCTTTGACGAGAAACTCCACAGTTGCAATGGGGGCAGGGAGCCGTATGAACATCAATAATAGAAGAATGGATGGTGGGGGAGGGGAGAAAAGAAGTGGGAAGAGGGCAGAAGGGGTTGTCTTTTTAGAATACGTTTTCTGGATCTACCTACTCTGATCCTGAAATATTTTAATTGATAAACACATCTCCTCTGAAATGCAGCTATGTCTGGGGAGGAGAGACGCAGCTACAGAACAGCCAACACAATCAATAGAAAGGGGAAGGGCAATCGGGGGCTGTCACTGATCTGCAACATGCACCTGGTCCTTTGCTAATCGCATCGCAGCGCAGCTGCCTGGGGCAGTCGAGTTGGAGCAGGGGAAGCTCGATTTTTCACAGGGTGAGGGGATCTCACTGCCGCCACGTTCCTTTATCGTGCTGTAACGTCCCGTGCCCTGAGAAGCCCCCGCTGCAGCTGAGTAAGAGAAACGTTAGGACTTCCTTTGCCACGCAGGGAAAGTGACTGCTGCGTCTCTCCCTCACAGCACAGGCTCCAGAAGGCTACCACTTAATTCTAAGATAGGTGCCCAGCTGCCGAGGCCAGTTCAGCACAGAGGAGCAGGAGAGGAGACACCAAATCACTGTCTGGAACCCAGGTCATTTTCCTCCCAGAGCAGCTGGGGAAAGAGGCCAACAGGCGGATTTCCTGGCATGTCAGTCCCCTCCCGGTGCTGGAAAGGACCTAGGCCAAGACAGCTGCAGCATCCCAGGCCTGCCTTTGCACGAGGCCCACGTGCCACCCGTTAGACGGCACTCGTCCTGTTTACACTGATGCTCCGTTATGGCAGTCATGCACGCAGCCAGGGGTCTCCTGCACATAGGGGGACGGCTCTGAGTTCACCCCTAGGCTGTTGGTTCAAATCCAGCTTAAATCAGTAATTTGGGTGGAGGCTGGGGGAGAATCTGAGGACAGAAAATTTCTGGACAAAATTTCCAAAGCACCCAACTCCCCTGGGAACCTTTGCAAATCCCTGCCTGCCCAGCAGCCCCTGCCCTCATCCCTTTGCAGAACTGACACGCAAACAAAAGCAAAGCTCAGGCTTTAAAGACGGGCTCATCTGCCTTTGTATTGACACTGAAAACGAACTGCCGTTTTTAGAGCTCTATTTTTATTTAGGTGTTGTATTGTCTAATCCCTTTGATATTAAAAATACCAGAGCTGAAGCTTCAGTGTATTACTGCCATCTGCTAGAGGGTTTTGGGGGGAGGGAGAGTGTGCATGTGGGGCAGTGAGGACGCTAATGGGATTTCAAATCCCTCGCTGTATCCTGGCCTGAGAGCACCTCTTGGTGCTTAAACCAACCCCTAGCAGCTAGTCTGAGAGGGCGCAGCCCATGCAGGGACCAGCAGCCCAGCTGGCTCAGACACAGGGCTGGGCTGTAGCGCACGTTTCTCAGCATGCAGAGCCAGGGGAGTAGCAAAGCAAAGCAATGCTGCAGCTGAACGGGGCCCAGCCCTGGCTCTGCATTCGGGACCACACCCAGGCAGGGCCTTGCACAAGCAGAGGGCAGGCAGGACTGCCCCATCAGTACAACTGCAGAAGCAGGGATTAAGAGACCCGCCCCACCACCCCAGCTCTGGGGTCCGAGCAGGCCATCCTTAGAGGATTGGATGCACTGTGCCGCTACCCCTGTGTGTGCAGGGGGTTGCTGGGGGCAGGGAGGCAGCAGGATGGGCTTGGGGCCCACCCTGCACCCACCAGCAACCCAGCCCCAGGCCAATACACATACACAGCATGCAGCGAACCCTGCGCCTGATGGAACTTGGGGTAATTTGGAACCCTACTGCGTACTTTGCGTAATGTAGGGACGGTCTTGCGTCCAAAAGCCTGGCTGGGCTAAACTCCTCCCCACAACCACAGGTTCTGTCACTTGCATCGGGACAGAGCACGCCGTGATTCACAAGTTGACTTGAGAGGGGAGCTAGGACTGAAACGTTTAAATGGCCCCTGCTTAACCCTTCACATTAACCTCAAGTCAAGCACCCCCCACTGATCTCAAGAACAAGTCTTGGGGCACCTCATAGACTGACAGATATTTTGGAGCATGAGCTTTCATGGGCAAAGACCTGCTTCATCAGATGCACGAGAGCTACTCACGCATCCAATGAAGCGGGTCTCTGCCCATGAAAGGTCATGCTCCAAAATATCTGTTAGTCTATAAGGTGCCACAAGACTTCTTGTTGCTCTCAAAGCTACAGACTAACACGGTTCCCTCTCTGATACACTGGATCTTGTGTTCTTGTACTAGGCCTGGCTACTGAAAATGTGTTTTTTTCAGCAATCCCCAGACCTGTGTTTCATGCGCCAGAAGCAGCCATTGAAAACCACGAATAAAAGTTTAGCAGGTCACAAAAGAAAAGACTTTGAGTTTCGAGTACCTTTTTCTGCCCCCTACGCACAAGAACATTCTTACAATCCATGTGCGCTGACTTCCAGAGACAGCCCCGGAGTTCCACCCCCTCTACCTTTTTGCACATCTCAGTTCCCACTGCAGGAGTGAGCGGGGAGGTGCCTGGTGTCCACCATCCCCTGTTGTCACCTCCCAGGTGTAGCTTTTCTCTACAAAAACCATCTGTCCCTTAGAAGGCTGATGAAAACCTGCTGAAGGCGAGGCAATGCTGTCTGCACCACTCAGCACCTTGCATGGCGTAGAGAGTCCTCCCAGTATGGAGGTGCTAACAATGACATCTCACATCCACAGAGCTCCTCTCATCCAGCTGGGGAATGAAAACGTAACAGGGAACCCAGCTTGCCTTAACTAGGTGCTCATGTCATGTGTCCCCTGATCTGTCCTTCCCACCATCAGCTGGGAAGAGCAGGATGCTGTGATGAAGCAATGAGGGACCAGAAATATTTCACTTGCTGTGGTTAGGGGTGAAACTGTCGGAAGAATCAGTAAAGGTGGGACACATCTCCCACTTCGGATGACCAGCCACCCCGATTTTGAAGGGTCACTCCCATTACGTGGGGCTTTAACTTACGTATGTGCCAATTAACATCTGCCCCATCCCTCACACTTGCTGTCCGGTCATGTTAAGTGGAACCTAATGCTCACTCCTGGGTAAAGACCTTTTCAACTCTAAATCCCAAGGAAGCACACTTACAATCTCCTCTTAATAGGCTGGATTTCCTCTCTTTTCTGAGCATCAAGCTCTTGTCCTTTTTAGCCACAAACAAATCCAAGCCCGACTAGGCACAGCTAGGGGCAGCGGAGGAAAGCTGGCACTGAATGAAATATTAATGCAGCTATTTTTGTGATTGTGCTGAGTCCTGTCTATCGCTTTCACGCCATTCCTTGTGATGACTACTCACCTGGGGTTTGCATGTTCTCTTCTTTCCAGTCTTTAACTATAGGCATCCCAAAGTCCTGCAAATTAGCATTTTAGGATGCTTGCAGTAGGCACTGTACACTTAAAGGACTGCGCGGCGACACCTCCCAGACCAGGCATGGGATTATGAAAGTGTATGTCAGAGGTTAAACAATGAAAGAGAAGACCCTTGGCTTGGTGGTAGCTGGGCCTACCACGTAAGTGGCAATGAGCTATTGCCCAAAACATCAACACCTGGCTCTTTAGTAGAGTCTTCCCTGCAAGTGTCTCCAAGCACTTTACAACTTAAACCTCAGCATCCCCGAAGACTGGGTCAGTATCATGCCCATTTTACAGAGGGGGAAAACACAGGTACAGAAACTTGCTTCAAGTTACACTGCACATTGGTGGCCAGGAAGAGAAGATAACCCCCTAGATTCCAAGTCCCACAATCTGGAAAAAAGAAAGCGAGCCATTTCCTTAAAAATAATGAGATTCAACAAATGCATTAGCTAAGCACCAATACCACGGACTGAGGACTGGTCAGGATGTGTAATCCTTCCCAAAAAACAATCAAGATCCCCTTTACGGTGCATTCATGAAGCGATATGAAAAGTGTTCCCTGCTGGCCTCACTCTGCTCCTGTAGAAATCAACGTAGAAAACGCCCCCAGCCTAAGTGTGTAAGAAACAGACCAGGATTAAAGAGCCTTTGTCAGATGATCCCCAGCTATTTCCTGTGTGCCCTCCATGTTTGTAAGCACTCCTTTGCACTAGCATCACCACAATGCAACCTCAGCATTATTATGGCATATCACACAGACAAAAAAAAGTACAATTTAGCTACATATATATATGTATTTACTTTTAGTTAATTGGCATTATATCCACACTTAAGTGTCCAGGAGAGGGAAAGCACAGATTACAATACCATTAAAATAATATTTTACAGATCTCTCTCTATCATATATATAATCAAGGGAGGGTATGACAAGGTACTAACTTGTGTGTCCAATAATTTAGCCTCAGGGACATGATGCACCCACCAAAGTTTAAAAAAAAACTGGAAATACTTAAATAACCCTCTCCGACGTGTACAACTTTGAGAGAATAGTACACTCACCAAACCCAAAACTGCAGCTATCTGGACTGGATCGAGATGAGAAGTGGCTGCGGTGGGGTGGGAAGGAGGAGAAAGGATCTGTAAGACATTAGCCCAACCCTGAATGCTAAAAAGCAAAAAGAAATAGTCTCTCATCAGAGCAAAAAAACGCTCTGAGTTAAATTAAATTAAAGCGATGAACCTCGTGCTCTGAAAGACATGAAACCCAGGTCAGGCGTACACTGCCAAGTTATGCCAGTGTGGCTACAGTAGCTACGAGTGTAGGGGAAGAGAACTGCATCCCTCAGCCAACCCAGGCGTGCTGGTCCAGCTCCCAGTGTAAATGCACCCATGCTGACAGAGGCGCGAGTCATTTGGGGAAGCAGTGCTGTTACGCTGTCAGAGCTCCTGCTGTTGGCAGCTGCAGCATCTAGACTCTACGTTAACGGGCTGTGCCAGCATAGGCTCTGCTGTGCAGAGGTGGCCTGAGATCTAGAATTTGCTCAGCAGCAGGAATCCCTGGAGGTTAAAAATTTTAGTGTGGCCTCAGGGCAAAGGAGGATTGAGGGGGTGTCTGTGCAACAGGGATTGTCATGGTGAGAGCAAAGGCGTTGCTAAGACCCCATCAATCCTGGACTTCCAGCCAGTCTAAGCACCATGCCTAAAGGCACTGCTAGCCAAACCAATGACATCTGGTTAGAGCAGATGAGGACTGATGAGCAGCCACCATACACTAGCTTTGCTAGGCGAGGGCGCAGAGGTGGCCTAGGAGAGGAATGCCCTCCGTGAGGATGAGGAACCTCCAAGGGCGTGTGAGGGAGATTGTCTCAGTGGGGGCGGTGAACAGATGGGGGAAGGAGTAACAGAGCAGGAATGATTGCAGCTGCAGAATGGGTCAATGACACGGTAACATGGTAAGAACAAGGAGTTATGCCGGATCAGCGTGACAGGCACTCTGCTGCGGAATGGAGACAAACACGGCCTTGCTCCCTGCAGCTGTAAATGAGGAGGCAGGAGACGTTCTCAGAAGTGGGGCGTAAACAAGATGAGAAACGTTTAAAAAAAAAAAAAATAAAACACCTCAGACGACTTCATGGAAGATGTGGCCATGTGCTGGGGAATCCACCCGAAGCTGGGCTACTCCAATTGCCACTCACTGCGTGGGTTTTGGCAGGTAACCCAGGGAAAAGTCACCCTTGAAGACAGAAACCAAGTGGGAAATGAAGGGCTAAGACGACAAGATGCCAGTTTTTTGAATGTGGATTGAAAATTTTGGCCAGAAGTTTTTGGTAACACGCCTGGGTAGCCTGCAGACGTGGAGTTGGGAAGCCCGGCACTACAGAGAACCACTGTGACTTCCGGTGCCTGGGAGTCTTCTGGTTAAACCCACAGCATGGCTGGCAATTCAGTGAAAAGAGAAAGACCCACATTGGTCAAGTCATGTGACTGCCCCCCACCAAAACAAACCAAAAGCGCACATTAAGCCACTCTTTGTGGACAGAGGATCACAAGCCAATTCAACCCTCAGCTCTACCCTGCCCTGCCCCGCCCCCCAACAGGACACTGTAGTGAAGAACCTTGTCATACTGCTCTCCCCTGCTCCCCCCTCCAAAATACCAAAACAGACCACCATGGGCCAGCCATGACCAACACACTCTGATTAAAATAAAAAAGAAAGGAAGAATACAGCGGCATTTAGAAAACAGGAATTTTGTCTTTTTTTTTCCCCTAAATATTGTGACAGCCTGTTACACGTTTTTGTCCCACCCTGTCAAAGAGCATTTCTAGAATCATGACTGAAAGTACCGCTCTTTTCCCCTCCTCAAAAGCTTTGATTTTTGGTAGTTAGACCTCCTCAAATACCTCTACTGGACCTTAAATTCCATGCGTCCAGAGGTTCTCTGTCTAGTCTGTACTTTGTATGAGACGCATCTTCATTTTCTTTGCCTTCTTATGGGTTGCAAAGGTTGGCCTCAATCCGCTGCTCAAAAGTGCATGGACTGGTGCAGTTTGAGAAGCACTGCCCCTGCCTATGAACAACTCACAGCTGCATACAACAAGTGTTGAGAGGACAGATACAGGCTCTGTAGAGCACTTCCTCTCAACCTACTCCACCACCACTGTGCTTCACATGGATTTCTATGGAATCATCCCAGCAATTCAAACTGAGTGGATAGACTTTCGATGGGTGGGTAAGGAAGGAGCCAGTAAGTTAATACAACAGTCAGTGGCCCCAGACATCCTGAAGACCTGCACTTCCAGCTGCAGAAAACACTAACAGAAAGAAGTCCGGTGTCCTCAATTTAGCTCACAGATTTGGCACAAGCAGAAGTCTTCAAATCAGATTACCAGCACAGGCTGGCTCTTCGGTGAACCTCAGAAAAATTCCAGTACTTCCCACCACTCTCAACACCCCAGCACACATCTCTAAAGTGTGATCCCTTCATTTCAATCTGTGGTACCTCCTGAACTCAATAGGTCAAATAATAGTGCTGAAGTCTATTACAGGCTGAGACACAATACTCCCCCGGCTTGGTACCTATGGACACACATATCTGACTGATGGCTAACGAAGACAATGTGGGAATGCACCTGGGGCCTCTTCTCAAATTCCAAAGTCAGAGCTACACTGAACCGTTGAAGGTCCTGCCCACCAATGGCATTCTTCTGATAAGACAAAGCTTAGAAAGTGGTTATTTATTGGTATTTGTAAATACAAAACATACGAAAGAGACCATTTAAAGACAGTCTTGACATAAATGGACTCTGTCAAGTACTTTGGGATACCACAAATTGTTATCCTGTAAAAGAAAATGCTTTGGATTCTAATTTCTGAAGTTTGCTTTCCAAAACCCTCACCAATCCATTGCCGGGAAATTAAACAGACACTCTGCAGCTGGACTGTCTACCCCACTTTTTTTTCTTCTAACCCATCAGAAATTAACTAAAAATCTGCTGTAGAAGCTGTGCCATTTCAGGTGGCCATAATTACATATCCGCTCAGGATGTCGAAAACCATTGCAACAATGTAAACCTGTAGCAAGATACCTTGTACCATACTAAAATCAAGGGAAAGAAGTGAGTTTTGCAAATAGAATTTGAGCACTGCTGTTGAAGGGAAAGAATTTCAGCTTCTAAAGAGGGCTTACTTAATGTCACATATAAAAAATTTAAATCTATGGGGAAATCAGCTGTCAGTATCCTTTTAAATGGTGCATACTTGGTTTCTTCTACATGCCTGTCCACCAGATTTCACAAGATCTTGCAGAATCACAAACATACACTGATGGACTGGTGAAATGAAATTAATTTTAGATGAAGAAATATAGCTTATAGGGTGCTAAAAATGATCCTGTTTAACTGACTGCACTAATTGAGGTGGGGTTGACAGCCCCAGGAAGGTAAACTCTGTCCTCCACATAAATGTACAGGCAAAAAACAAACCCTCAGAGCTCTGAAATCTATAGAAAACCATCTCTTCTTCCCCACCAAGGTTGAATGCTGCTTCCTTAGTCTCTGACAAAATTATGATGATTAAGCATGCCCAGTCCTCTGTCTCTCAGTCAGTGGGGAACAATTCACGTAACATGTGGTCTCTCTCCTATCCCAGAGTGCTGACAGCACGAAAAGAGCAATTACTTACACCTGATCTCTCCTATGAACCTGTCAGTCTCTGACCAAGTTCAGTCTGATTAAGCCCGCAGTGTCAGCCCATCTGTTAGTATCTTTCTTGCTAGGCAATCTGGACTCCTGGTATCAAAGGATCAATGATTACATGGATGCCAGCTCAGATGCTCTACAGTCCCTTGAAGCAGCAGGGTTCAACTTGCCTGAGTCGCTCACAGCACAGCTGCGACAGACTGACTCTGGCCATGTGCTAGAACACATACGTTTGGGGGGCTGGGAGGAACTGGAAAGCAAGGCATATCCTCATAGCGTAGAAGCAGCTCCCATTTCACTCAAACAGAGGCTTCTTCAGCGCATGACACTTACCTGTGGAACACGCAATCGTTGTCGAAGTTGCTGAGAGTTCACAAACACAATACACAACACTAGAGACTGATTTTCAGGTCTGCTGCCCTTCTGCTTCAAAGGAGTCATTCTGCGACCAGGGCAACAAGCAGAAATGCAATTCTGATTGTTGGGCAGGGGAGGGGGGCGTGGGCAGAGGCAGAGAGCCATGGAATCAATATTAACTGGATTGCAGATGGTAGCTGTGTCCCTTGCATTGTGATTTATGTTCTCTTTGCTAGGGTAAAACTTGAAATGTAAAACAGCTGAGACCCAACTATTGGTAAAAATGGGCAAACTCCCAGCCTGTGCCCGACTCTCTCCAAGATCTTTCCATCAGGCAGGCAGTTTCAGGCACAGCCTTCTAATGGTAAAAAGTGTCTTATTTTTATTGATAAATAACTTATGTTCAATAATCTCAAAAAATACTAAATTAGAAATCTGTAAAAAAAAAAAAAAGAGTGGGTGGGGTAAAAATTGAGCTTGACATTACAGATTTCAAGCTATATCATCACAACAATCTAGGAAGGCTCTGAGCTGACTGCTACAAAACACAGGAGAAACGGATGAGCCTTCAATGTGAGCATGCTCAGTGTGTTAGCATGGAAACAAGAAAATACCGAAGCACAGTAAATCACATCTCAGAATGGTGGCTGCTCTCATTCCCTTACTGAAGAACGGAAAACAAAACCTCTCTTTTTTTGGACAGTGGATGCGAGAATAAAGCATGTTGGTTTCTCTCCCTCCCCCAACTCCGAAGGATTTTGGTGCTGTTCCAGCATTTAAAAAGAAAAACAAACAAACCAGCAGCAGTTGTTTTGGGCTCACACAACCTCCTCCCCTGTAGTTTCTTCTGAGCATGCCCAGTAGGAATGGTTCAGAAATACACCAATCCACCTACAGCAAAACACAACACGGATCCAGCTCCCACGTCACAGAGGTCATCAGTGTGCTGGAACAGAAGGGGCGTGTGCATATGCGTGTGTATGGGTGGCTACAGGGGCTGGTGCCACAGCCCTTCTCGCTGGCCCTTGCAAATGACACTGGGATCGCTTTCGTTGAAGATACAGGTGCCCGCTGTAATTCTAGAAGTGGATTTAAACACTCAGTTTGCAAGGACGACCAACTCCAATGTCATAGGATGATGCAACATCTGCAGAAGCGCGGTCTGCTGCCCCCTACTGACGGAGGTGGAGTCACGGGAGCGAAGTAGGCATGGACTTTTATATTGGGTAAATGGGTCTGAAACGATAAACACAGTATTTAAAGCAAGCACAGCTGGGACAATGCACTACGCAGGCATGCACAGGCCGTCAGCTGACAAGCCTGTGGGATGCTGAGGGGCCTGCTGTTTTTTTCTGAATTTGACCACATAAATAAAAGCATCCTTCCTCTTCCACAAAACATCCAGCCTTTTACAGAGCTAAGAGGAGGACTGGCACTTTATCTTCTTGGATTGTTACTCACCTACCATTTCCTTTTTCTGCCTAGTGAGTGGCCTGGAACCCTCTCCTGCTCCAGCAGAGTTCACCCAACCCATATTTTTTCACCCAGTAAAATCTTCATTCAGTGAGCTACGGCAAGGCAGCTGTCGCCCTTCTTTGGTCTAAGACGCTATAGTTTACTTATGCCAAACTACTGTTGTGAAACTAGACCACGAAATAGCAGTCAGGCTTTGCAAATTTGCACTGTGACCTGGGGACAACCTGCAGATGATCAAATTCTTTGAGTTAGCCAGTAGGTTAAAAAATAAGCTGTAAAAACGAAGGCATCAAGAGAGTTTAGTAATTCCATATATTCCCCAAGTGCCAGAGATCAGACTGAGTTATCTACTAGCACATGGGGAAGTATAAGTCTTAAATGCTCTGCCACATATTTCATCTGATTATTCAACTTAAACTGTCAATCTAACACTGTGTCAAGTTATTTCTTTGCTGAAAAGTTAGACGAAACTCTCAGGTTTCAAGGGGGCAGCACCAGGTTTGTGGACCTGTGAAGTGAGCATCAGGTAGCTGGCTTCTCCTGTTTACTTTTTTAGTTCTATTCAACAGAAACTGTAACCAGATCATACATGGAGGGAAAAGGTGCATTCCTTCCCCACCAGCTAGTGCTTACCGTCATCAGCCTTCTCTTGAATGAAACTGCTATCATTTTCACCCATGATGGTATGACTCTGGTAGCGCTCAGCCTCAGGCATCTTAAGGATGTGATCTACATTATAGTGTGTCTGGATCCTCACAACCACCCTCTCCCCATCCAGCCATTTTAAGACATAAGCAAAAACCTTAGTTTGGGTTGTTTTTTTTTTTTTACCCTGAGTCTCTTGATTCCTGCCCGTGTAATCTGTTGACAGTCATAAAGTTCTATCCTCTCCAGGCTATGGCAGCTCTTCAGGTGTTCCAAGGAGGCATCTGTGATCAAAGGGCAGTTGTCCAGTTCAATCACTTCCAGCCGGTCATGTGCACAGGCGCCATTACCCAAGTGACGAATCCCATCGTCGGTGATCAACTCACAGTGTGACAAACTCTGCAGCCAAACAGAGGTGGTTAGCGGTGCATGGAAACATTACAGCCATCAAACGCACCAGGAAGCTTTCTGGGGAGGTGACGGGATGAACTGAGATAAAATGCTACAAGAACAAAAACACACTTGAGCAAATCTGCCACGTCTCAGTTCTGGACAAGTCTGCTATTGTCTCTTGATACTGGAGAGTGTCGTGAGAGGTGAACTCTGGTCATCGGAGTCCATGTGTCTCTCTCTCTAACTAGCCAAGACTTCTGTAGACCAAAGGGAAGTTCATGCAATGTAAAATTTAATGGAGACAGAAGACACAGTCAAGTTACAGAATTGTAGAAATGCAGGAACGGACCTCAAGATGTGATCAAACCAAGCCTCTAAACTAGGGCAGGAGCAAAATATTTAAAAAAAATTTATCTCCTGTCAAGCCTAAAAATGTTCACTTCTTTTTTTTAGCCTTTCCTCATAGGTCAGTTGTTCTACATTTCTGATTGCTTTATTGTCCTCCTCTGTACTTTGCAATTTGTCCCTATCTTTCTCCAAATCTGGTTCCCAAAACTTGACAAACAACTGAGACCTCACCAAGGCAGAGCAGGGTGGAAAAAAATTCCCCTCCCTCGTCTTACGTACAAACACTCCTGTTAATAAACTCCAAAATGAAATCACAGGAGATGGATGAGCAGCCATGTAATGTCAAAAGGCTACAAGACAGCTATAAAATATACCTGCTCTTAAATACTGCTGTATTATACAGCACCCCAGCACACTGGTAATACTATTGTGAGCTACTGGGACCGTTCGGAAGACAAAACTTTCACAAGACTCCTTTTATTTTTAATTATTCACATATTTAAAATATTTTAAAATTCAGTGAGCTGGGAGACTTCAGCATTCCACCACTGTGAGGGAGGTCAGCCCATCCCCGAACATCAGCCTCTCTCATGCATCAGTTTCCATATACTGTATTCGTTTGCAGAGGTACTAGGAAGAAGAACTAGTGTGCAGATCACCATGGAGGAGAGGATGATCGGTGAGCACTCCAGGAAGAACTTCGCAGCTAAGACAAAGCACTGTGCAGTCGAAGAGAAGCCCAACATTACAGGAGTTTCCTCTCCAAGGCTGTGAGGAAGTACAGCAAAAATGCCTGAACACTTCACGCCTAAACTGCAATGAGTGATGGAAATGCCATTGTAAGGCACCATGCAGGTAGAGTGCAAACTGTTAGAGGGAGAGCTCCCTTCTGCAGTGGCCTTGGCTGTCTTTCCCCTCACACAGAAGGAACAATCTGCTCAGAAGTGAGAAAATTTGCAGAGATTGCCACTCAAAGTGAAGCCGAACTCCCTGGGGACTAACTCCTGGGCAAACCTGGATTCAATAGGTTACAGGCCAGAAGCATTCATGCTCTAAATGAGTAAAGAGAAGTAATTTAAACCTCTCCACCTTGATCCCAGTTCTTTTTATTTAGGACCATCATTTGTGCTCTTTATTTTACTAATATAAACTTGTAGAATGGTAGCCAAGGCTGTTAAATATGAACCTGCAAGTCAAACTTCCAGTATGGGAGTGACAAAGCGTATTTCACACATGGATGAAGATTCAGAGGTGAAGTGGTATTGAACTTTCTTTCAGTAAAGACAGCTTCTCAAGTGTAGCATGAAGAAAGGAAACGAGGGCAGCTGCAGCCATGCTGGTTATGTATTTATCTGGCCCCCATCACTGCAGTCTCTTCACAGTGTCTGCATGAAGCAGGGCAGTGCTGCTATACCCACTACATATGGAGAATGGAGGTACAAAGAAGGTAAGTAACTTGCTCAAGGTCAAACAAGTAGTCTGTGGTGGAGCAGAGACTTGAACTGAGCTTTCCCAAATCTCAGGCTCATCTCTGTTGTCTCTCCCTGGGACAGACCAATAGCCCAGCCCTTGTGTGAATTACAGAGAGATTTACAATAATATATGGAGATACACATCTCATAAAACTAGAAGGGATCTTGGGAGGTCATCGAGTCCTGTCCCCTGCCCTCTTGGCAAGACTAAACACCATCTGCCTCAACTTTTTCATTTGCCCCAGATCCCTAAATGGCCCCTTCAAGGACTGAGCTCACAACCCTTGGTTTAGCAGGCCAATGCTCAAGCCACTGAGCTATCTTGGCTCCACTAAAATGATCTACAGTTGTAACTAAAGCAGTTAAATCATGTGCCAGAATAATTACTTCCCAAATTATATGAAGTTTGAACATGTTAATACTATCATAGATCAAAAGTATTCCCTTAAAAACATACATACATAAAAGTCCGAACAGCACATATATCACTATTTTAATTGGTATTTATTTCTGTCTGTAGGGAAGACTGGTACAACTGGTAAACATAATCCTAGACCAAGACTTACTGCTTTCTGGCCCCAAAGCATGGGATCACTGAAATAGCCTCTAAAATAGACAACTACAACGCCGTGATGAGACAGAGGAATTTCTTTCTGGATCACATAATGTGTGACTGGAACTGTGGAACCAGAAAGGAGCTGGCAGCTCACAGACCAGAAAAGAAGATAAAAAGCTACTGGAAAGGGAAAGGTGCCTGAAGGGTTTTGGCACAGAAGCAAAGCATGAAAGCTAATTATAATGGTGCATTGATACACCTAGGAATGACTAAGCTGGGGGAGATGGAGGGGGACAGTAGCTGAATTCAGAGGTCATCTTTGCACCCTCTTCCCAGCAACTCTAACCACAACAACATATTGAATTCTGTGACTGCATTTTCATCTCCACAGGTCATTGTTGCATTTAGTACGTATAACATGGAGTAGTGTACAGCCCCTTGCCATCCTGAATATGGAACAACCTCATGCCTGGCAAACTGCAAAGGCAATCTTCAATTGGGCAAAATTTGAAGGCCCCTTTTCTAACAGGGAAAACGGTTGCCCGCCCAAACAACACTTACCAACACCTGAAGCCGTGGACAGTGTATGGAAAGCTGAATTAACGTACTGTCTGTTATCTGGAAGAGAGACAAAGTCCTTTAAGACTGAAATCTTTGTGCGGTGATGGGGTCCCAACCAAAGCACGATCACAAGTTAGTATCTTAAATATTCAGCTTTCCTCTCCCTCATCCGAAATGGCCAGCGCGGTCTCTTGAGAGTTTTCAGAGTTAGGCTCTACCCAGACCAAGCGTCAGCCAGAGGTTTCTATTCATTCTTTAGAACATGACCAAAAATGATTTTTAAGACATTGGGTGTGTGTTTGTTTTCTTATGATGGGCTCTAACATGTATTTCTTCTTCCTTCTCATTTAAAACATAAGGGCTGTGTCTACATTACCACTCTCCTTCAAAGGAAGGGTGGCAATTAGGGTGTTGGGAGTTCACTAATGAAGTGCTGTGCTGCATACGCAGCACTTGATTAAGCAAATTCCCCGCCCCCGCCTGCGGCAATGTCGAAGTTTTAAACTTTGAAGTACTGGCTCGCGTCTAGCCACAGCTCACCCGCCGGTACTTCGAAGTCCCCTTACTCCTCAGGAATTTGCTTAATGAAGTGCTGCCTATGCAGCGCAGCATTTCATTAGTAAACTCCCAACACCCTACTTACCATCCCTCCTTTGAAGGAGGGGGTAGTGTAGACAAACCCAAGGAACGTCCGGTCTTCCCACGTTTTGCAGGAGGGAGCAGAATACTTACATACATTTCTCCAAAATATTCATTTATCGCTGAAGTTAAAACAAGCATTAAACGCCTGCTTCAAAAATCCCTCTGCTCAGAACTGCTTAGATGTCAACCTCCAGCTCCTGATGTGTCCTCACTTCACTAGTTTTTCCAGATCATTAGAGTTTAGGAGTGTGTCTACATTGCAATAAAAAGACCTCTAAGCTTAGCCACAGATGACCCGGGCTTGCAGGGTTCAAAATCGGAGGGCAGATATTCAGGCTTGGGCTGGATTCCAGGCTTTGAACACTATCTGCCTCCAGGGGTGTCAGAGCATGGGGGCCAGCCCAACCCTGACTGACCACATTGCAAATTTTAGCCCCATAAGCCCAACCCGATTAACCTGGGCTCTGAGTTTCAGTCCCCCAGATATGTATGTATGTTTTCGCAAGGTAGATAACTCTTCCAGGTAAACATAAAAACCAAGCTGTCCTGTAGCATCTTAAAGACAAAGGACATTTATTAAGTAATGAGCTTTCATGGGTAAGACCCACTTCTTCAGATTTTAAAACTGGAGTGGATAGTAGGAATTGAGGATTTATATAGTGGGAGTGGAGGGAGGGAGAAGGAAGGGGTCACCTGTCATTAAAAGGACCAGAGGAAGAAGTAAATTAAGTGGGATGTATGCCATTCCTACAAATATCAAAGGTGGGGAAATTGCCCTTGTGATGCTTAAGAATTGAGATCTTTCTTAAGCCTAAGGTTAAACGTGTCATTCTGGCAAGTGAATTCCAATTCAGATGTCTCTCTTTGTAATATTGTGGTAAAATCCTTTTGTAGAAAAAATGGCTACTTTTAAATCCATTATTGAATGTTCACAGAGGTCGACATGTTTCCCTGGTGGTTTCTGTGTATTCCAATGCCTGATGTTGGATTTATGTCCGTTCATCTTTTGGTGCAGAGAGCGTCCAGTTCGTCCAATGCCCATGGAACAGGGGTATGTTGGCACACAATGGCATATATCACATTAATGGATGTGCAGGGGTATGAGCCCATGATGGGATGGCTGACATGGTTAGATCCAGCGACGGTGTCTCTAATATAGCTTTGTGGACAGAGCTGCCAATGGGGTTTGTTGCCTGGGTTATTGTTTCTGTGGTATGACGTGTGGCACGTAAAATAAGATACGAATTTCTAATCCAAGAAACATATAACTCTGACTCCCCTTGCATTAAAAAAACGAAAAACCCCTCCCTGCTCCCACCAATAAAACCCCAAACTTTTCAGATCATCTTCAGACAAAGCAGCAAGAGCGGACACAGCTTTAAATCACTTCCTGTCTGGACTACTGTAATTTCCTTTTCTGTGGCTGTCCTTCTAAACCCTTATTCTATAATTGTCATACTGCAGAATGCTGGGTAAAGTCTATTTTCACACTGCCGGAGGTGAAACTTTATTACCTTCATGGTCTTCCTGTCTAACTCCAAACGGCTCTACTCTTACAGTTTTCAGTCTTTTCAAGGGCTTCATACCCATTTAGCACAATATTTCCCTTTAAATCTTACCTTAATTGTATCACTCCTATAACATATGTGCTGAAGGACTGTGTTCAGTCATAAATAAAGGGCATGCTAAAAAAACCCCACTGAATAAGTTTATGGCACCAAGCTATTAGGAAAGCCAGACAGCAGTCCCAAAGTCTGGTGAAGAATTAAAGCCCACTGACTTCTGGGGAGATTTTTGGTTGCAAGTCATCTCATCTTTGTATTTAGTCACTTCTCCCCACCTTCTCAGAGAAGATCACAGTTCAAACACTACAGCTGCAGGAATATTTAATATTTGGAAATTACCTTTACTGATCTGTCAGTTTATGTACCAGAGGCCTTTCTGTTTTTGGAAGAAAAGCTCTCACCCTGGGGCTTGTTCTTGCAACTGCCAGGTTTTTCCACAGATGCTTAAATTTACAGAACTATGCATGGTCTTTAGCAGATAAACACACAGTCTAGATTTGATGGGCTCCTCAGATTATTAACTTTTTCAATATCCTTTCACTACACTTATGTTGAACATTGGAACAGATGTGAACACACACACACACACATATACATGCAATTCATCTATTCCAAACTTATCAGCTCCTTTTCTTGATCAGGAGTCTGGAACAAGCTGTCCTGATTTAAAAATGAACTTGGGACTCTGTGCTCTGATCCCTTCAGTGTTATTACTAAAACCTAGACACATTTGTCACAAACGATGTTTTCGCACTGCTGCAACTTCCTGCAAGAAACCACCAGAGTTATAAAGCTGAGCTCTTACCTGAACACACTCTTCCAGGTCCATTTTTTCAAGCTCATGACAGTTCTGTACAGTGCAGATAGGAAATAAAAGCACAAACAAATTAGACACAAAGCGCAGTCAGTATATGTAAAATTATTGGAGCCTTCCTTTCTCAACACAGATGAAGTGCATTTGGAAAGGAAGTCTTTCTTCCAAAGTTGGTCATGTCTGCAAAGAGTTTCTTGTACCAAGACGACAATACCACTAAAAACAGGCATAATATTGACTATGCATCAAGCCTGCCAATTTAAAGACTTATATAAAATATCTACTAACTTGTTTATCTTTGTGTTTTATCTACAGAAAGGAATAGGGTTATCAATTTAGTGGGACTGGTGTAGAGTACAGTCTAATCTGTCTGATGCACAAAATTGTGCAAGGATTTCCTGCTAAATGTTAACAGTTTCACTAACTTTAGATACACATTACTCATCACAGTAATTGGGAGCTGTATGGAGAAACAACAATGAAAATTTAAGAAATAAAACAGTTCAGAGATCTACTTTGTCTTCTTGTTTCCACACAACTTTCAAACAAAAAGGAGCTGTTTTGCAAAACACAAATGCATGGGAGTGTGTGATTGTCACTCTGGGCTCCCAAGAAACAGATGCACCGCAAAGAAGAAAGCAGAACTTACCTTGGCCAGAGTGGTAAAGCCCACATCTGTTAGCTGTGAACACCTTGCAACTTCTAATATTCTGTACAGAAAGAATTAATAATGTTCTAACAATACTGTAATCATTTCGCTTCACAGAGTCTGTTTTATTTAAAAAAGGAAGACAGGGTAGGGAGAGACTAAATCGAGGCAATACTTCCTGAGAGGACTACCTCTCTGTGACCACTGGCCACAGAGTATTATTCTCAAGCACATTTGGAGTACCCCCCTCCACTCCATTTGACAATCTCATTACAATGTACTAGTGTGTTACGTGCAATAGAATTTCATAAGACGGCTCAGGGCATGTAAGGGTAAGTATTTAATGCCACAACATATGGACTTAAAGTTTTCTAGATAGCACATTGCTCATTCCTATTTCAGACGACTGCCAGAAAATTCTTTGTTTCTGCTATTGCAGTTTCATGGTGCCTCCTCCTTTCCCCTTATATTATAATGTTTTACATCTCAATGCTGTAATACTGCAAGGGAGATCATTATTTCCTTTTCCAAAAGTTTAAGATCATGGCTTTCCGAAATGTGACAGATACTTTGGTTTAGGGCATTTTATGCAGTTGATCTGCAAGCGGAGTTGATCCAGTGGGATCGACTTGGGATCCAACTGGAATCGCAGTATTTTTACCTTCCTCTTTCCAAGTTCAAACTGCATATATATGAAAACTGACACATGCATCCATAATTATCTTTTATTTTATTTTTGAGATTATAGAAATTCCATTTCTATTCTTACTTTAGCCAAACAAAGCAGGTCACACAGCTATAACAGATCCCATAAAATACTCTTTTCCCTAATTGCACTGTAAATCTTTTCGGAGATGCTTGTCCTAAAAAAAATATGTATTAAAACAATTTACAGAGCTGGGACTTGAAGCCCATTCTCTGTCTGAAATAGTGAAAACTAACAAAAAGGCAAACCCCTTTGCTCTTTTGCTTCCCCTGATCCAACGCTACCATCAACACACATTACCAAAAAGGTACTGAGCAAGGGAAGAACAAAATTTAAATCTTGTTTCCAGTGTTTAGCATAAAAAGCAGTGGACTAATTTCAGTTGTTGTAACCAAATACACTGACTGAAAAATGCAACTATCAGTAATTTTGTGCAAGCACCAAAGAGCAGTTCGCAACACTGCTGCACCAAGATACCATATAGAGTTATATTTTATGGAATCAGAAATTAGGACATAACTCACTCACTGTCACCCTCTTCTCACTGAGCAGCTGGAAATAAACTTCAGTGGCTAAACAAGTGGACTTCCATACTGGACTGTCACTAGGAGAATCAAAAAATGTCTAGAGTTCTGTTACCACCCACATCTTCGCTCAATCCCCAGTTGTGTGACTCCAGACCAAAAACTCACCTAAGCCTTGGGCAGTTTTGTCCCAGAGCATTCAAGATGGCATCTGTAATGTTAGAGCAGCCTGAGGCACACAAAGATTGCAGTTTATGGCATCCTCTGCATATTGTTATGAGACCATCATCTGTGATTTGCTACAAGAAAAAAACAAAGCATCAGAACCATTAGTAGTGATGTCTGAGATCCAATCCACTGCCCAATTCTACCTTTTAAGACAAGCAAGGAGGCATTCAATGTGGAGTGATCAAGGCCAAGTTATGCTTATCAGCCAAGAAATTTGTTCAAATATTTTTTGTGATAGCTGAAGCAGCATAAGGCACTCTGAAACAGCTTATAAATAGTCCGCAGCTGATTCCAAAGGCATGCAATTATTTTAGGGGCTGGCACTACAGAATCTGCTAACACCACAAGCACTGTCTCTCAGCTTCCTCTGCAATGCCGACAAAGTCAAACTGGGCTGAAAGATTAATTAGGATGGTCTGACAGAGGTCACACCACCACCTTCCATAATATAAATGCTTTTTATTTTAGCCACCCTTTGGATTTCCAAACAACTTTCAAAAACCTCAGTGCCCAAGGGAAGTGCTAAGATGTGGTTCTGAACCCTCGTCAAATTCAGAACCTGTGTAATTTCACTGAGTTCAAGGGAGCTGTATCCCCTTTGGCCAGGTATATGTTTAGACCTTGGTGACGACAAGATCAAGGTATCCCGTGGAAGGAGAGGAGAAGAGATGGATCAGTATAAAAGCACAGAAAAAAAGCTGGGCCTCATTGGATTTCATGACCTGACAGGGTCCATTTCCCACAGGGAAAGCACCAGTCTGTAGACTGGCAATAGCCACTTTAGACCAATCACTAAAGTGGGAAAAAAAGCACATTACAAAGGATTAAGTTAAAGGTATGTGACAACCTTACTTGGTTTTCTTTTCACGTCTAACAGTTGCATCTTCCATACCCTAGGTACTCAATATCAACACCAAAAAGTTACTGTTCACACTATCCCTGTGCCAATCAATGACACATCTCCCTTCAGTGTGCAAACACTGCTCTGTGCCCTTAAAGCACAATATGGAATGAGAGAGAGATCTACAAGCCTCCAGGCCCCTTCTGACTTTGGTGGAAGGGGGGCAATCCGTTCAAGTGTCACGTCAGAAGAGCTGGATGATGTACATACAACTCTGCTCAGTTCCCTTTTGGGTTCAAAAGTACATTTCTGGCCTTGTTAACGGCTTGTTCCATGCCTTTGCAGAGGGACAGCGTGCCGGCTGAATCACTTTTAAAAGCTACTGTAAAAGTTTGCAGGCTACTTTCTTGCCCAAAAGGAAGAATTTTTCCACCTAGTCCTGCAAATGTGCTTAGAAGCCCAATGGGCGGGACACAGAGATGTAGTCTTGTCAAACCAAAGCTAACTAGGCTATTTTGGGGATTTGTACAACTCTACAAAATGCTACCGCCAGAAAAACACACATATTTTTATACATTTATTTTTAGAACTTGCCGAAGTACAATTTTCCAGTCTGCAAGGATGACGACGTTTCAAGGGTGGAGTAGGTCTTCTACGATCCTGGTTAGAGATGCCTTTTATAGCTACATTGCATGTAAAGTGGAAATCACAGGGAAGATTACTTACTAAGCAGGTCTGCAGGTTTAAAGTCACTAGTTCAGGGCAGTGTGTTCCAATGTATTTGAGAGCTTCATCTTCAAGCTGGAAAGAACAATGTATAGATTGAAACAGCGTTATATTTGACGTAGTCCATGTGTGAAAATATGAATTACTACTCTGAATTTTCACTGTGGTAGGGGGGTGGGAAAGCCACTCAGTTCTCAAAATGTGTAACAGAAATAAACAAGCATTTACAATCTATCTTCCACTGTCTCAGAGACTGAGAATCAACAGATTTGCAAGATTTACTGATTCCAACAAATTATGCTCAGGTCAAAAATACAAGATTAACAGACAGAATGTAAGGTGAAAACACTCAATTTTGACACATTTTGCTTCTAATAATTAATGCTTCATAGGACTCCTGTGTATCACCCTTTCCTCTCCTCTTTATTCACTTGTGAAAGTGCTCCTTAAAAAACTTTGTTTTCCTTCAATGCAGGAGCCACAAAAGCACCCAAGTTGCTTTTGGCTGCTAAGAAAAAGTCATTGCCAGTCTCACATCCAGGAGAGCAGATGGCAAATAACTGATAACAAGGATCTAGTCCCACCAAATATTTCACGAGTCCATAAATAACCAGAAGTTCAAGCTGTTTTTCAGTGAGCTAAATTCTGAAAATAGGCTTGGATTGTTAACCCTCTTATCAGTCATGTATATGTCTCCTAGGCTATTAAAAACCACAGTAACATAAGCTTTGGAAACTACTGGCAATGGTCCCAATATTTGGGTTTGTTTTGCACACAGTGATATATGTACTATTGCTGTGCTCAACACACTCAACATTTATTGCTTTCCATGCTCATGTACAATGGGAAAGTAACCACTGAGCTCCACACGTCAGCAGCACGTAAAATACTGACCCTGTCACAGGGTAGGGGTGAGGTGGAACTAAAACCATACCTCCTGCCCCCTGACACCCCACAGTTTCAAGATTTGAGCAACTATGAACCAAGTACATACAAGAGGATGACTTACAGGTTTATAATAGTTAGACTTTAATTATGCAGGGACAACTCAGCACATGACCTTCCTAAGACAGAAAAGCTCAGCTCCCCATGCTGCTGCTCTTTCATGTTCTTCTGCTTCATCTGCATGTGCATTAGGCACCAAAGATTGCCCCCCCCCCCCGCCTTTTAATTAAGGAGAAAGGGGATTTGTTCTCTGGCAAAATTTCTCACACCTTCACTGCTCTTCGCAAGCTGGATACCAGTTTTCTGCCTAACTATCATCCTCTCACCCCAGAATCGGCAGCTGAAGTAAATCTTATGCTTAGAAGTACTTTGGGATGTCCTACGGATGAAATATTGTATCAGGTTCTACAATGTCATTTGGACTTACCCAAGAGCATGTCTGTCTGCACAACACAGTCATACATTCAAGTCCTACATCAGAACTTGGTTCGTATCTACTGCTATGAAGAAGAGTACTAAAGAAGCTGTCCTTGGTACGATATTAACCTGCAATCCCTCTGGCTTGTTTCTGGCTAGCAAGCCTTAGGATCCATAACCTGCATATGAATCCCTTTCTTGTTTAAGATTTAAATACTCAGGGCAAATTTCAGTTACTGCAGAGCTCACAGCTATAACCCCTGCCTAAATAAAGGCACAGAACCATCCATGAGCATGAGTGTTATGTGAATTTCAGTCTAGTTTGAAGCATGGGTACTGTCATGGCCCAACATGTAAAACAGTAAGATTAAAGAAAATTAACCTGAAACAAAGGGAAATAGAAACTTCAGCATTAATGTTTTATATTTGAAAGTGTCAGGGTTGAAGATCCATCCATGCGGTACCTTCAGAACCTACTACATCTTGTTCTGAATACAGTCCAAAGAGTAACATGGTACTTCTCAGAAACGATGGTACTGTGTGTCTAATTTCTCGTAGGAAAAGCTTTGAAAGGAGACAGTTATAGGTCTATTCAACATTAGCCAGCTGGGAAATGACACACAGGAACTTTTATCATGTGAAGCCAAATGCAACTCCAGCTGGGCTTTCTACTACTGTCTGGCCCATCTAAAAAGGGCCAGAATTAAGTCTAAGGACATGGCCAGGATGTTTTTATCACTCATTAAAACAAACGTTAATGAGTGTGGCTTTGCTCACTACAGCCCATGAAAAGGGGATGGAGAAAGATTAAGATTCCACTACAAGATAGCTTTCGTTGTTCAGCCCTTCATGGTGGACTCTAAGCTAGTGTAGTTTCAGTACAGCATTTAACGTCTCCTTGGTAGATCTTGAATAGTTATTTGTATAAGGCGATGCTGGGAAATACAAGATGCACAATACTTCACACTCCTTGCTGTAAGTGAGCTGAATGCATAAGAAACTTGTATTTAGTTTAGTAAACGTGTTCTCCATAGTCATACCTGCGTACAGCCCTTCAGAAACAGGGCTTTGAGTCCTCCACAACCTCTCACCAGAGCCTGGATGCCATCTTTAGTCACTTGGTCACACCAGGAGATATTCAGCTGTTCCAGCAGTGGGCATCCCTCACTTGGGAGGCAAAAGGAAAAGTGGGTGGAAACAAACCCTGCTTCACGCCCAATCACAGGAAATTACAGTTTTTGGACTCCAACTGAGCACTGGAAATTGTACCCACACTCACATGGAATATTCATTTATTCAACATAAAAATCTCCAGATGAGAGCAGCTCTCAGGTGATAGGCTCAGAAACCAGTAACTCAATAGTGGGCACTCAGAGAAAAGATGGCTGATCTACTGCATCAAAAGGAGATGAGAGGGCTGTCATCCACCCTCTTGTGCACAGACTGGAGCATTCACAGGGGTATTGCAGAAGAGGCCTAGGTACAGTCAAACCAACCAATTTCAATGGGCTACATTTTTGAAACACATCCTCTGATTTATCAGACACAAATTTGTGCTCAAAATAGCTGCTGGCACAAACAAAATGTACACATTTGATTTGCAGTCAGGTAGACATATATGTAAATACTATCGACTCTGATTGCAATTATTTGCAGGCTCAAAACTGACCCTAGAAAATTGGAGGCCAGGTTGAAGCCCTAAAAAGAAAGCCAGACTCAAATGGCTGAAAGCCAGCTATAAAAACAAACAGCTCTGTTTTTATAGTACGATTCCTTTGATACCTCAATGCAACCCCTTCACTACTATTTCCCTTTAAATTAGTCTTTCTATATTTCATTCTCCTTAGCTAGATCAATTTATCTATATTTAAAACTCATTTTACTCCCTGCCATTATTGTCAGTGTCTTCTTTTGCTTTCTTTCCCTGTCCCAATTTCTTGTCACTACTGCCTGTCATTCCCTTCCATTTCTAGATTACTTGGCACATACACTCAGTAGGATTAAGTAGTTACCATGTCACCTAATCAGTTTAAGACAAGTAATCATGTGCCTGTCTATTTTGCAACTGCAGGACACTTTCTACCTATGCAGTGGGAATTATGTAATTCAAAAGTCAAATACTAACAAAAAGGTATTTACAACGCATGTTACTGAAAACTCTGCCTGCCACTTAAATACAAGTCAAACCCTCAGCGCAATCTTATCTCATTGTTGCTAATCATCCAGACAAAATACCTTCCAGTTAGCTCCTGACTCTTTACAGACCAGGCAGTACTAACCAGCAGAACTCAGCATTCATATACAGTGAATGCTTTGCTATCCACCACTCGATTCACTAGAAAAGTGCAATTAAGTGGCATTTCTGATGTCTCCCCATACAAATCTTCAGTCTAGTAATTGGGACTACTACACTGCATAACCTTGTGCACTTGCATATTCTGTGCTCTACTTTTATGCAAAAGACAAATGGCCCTGCTGGAATCAGGGACTTTGTCAACTTCCAGAATGTGTCATAGGGTCATTACACATTCAGCCCAATCGCCTACACCTTCTACAGCTAGTGAAAATTGATGCTGATATTCATGACCCTCTGGCACTTCTGAATCATCAGAGAAAGATTACATTATGTTCAGTATATTTTTAGTATTAAGTGTATTTGCAGTGATCTGGGTGTATGCCTTGAGCTGCCTACCATGATATGGTGTGTCGCAAGATAAACTACTGTACAGAAAACTTTACCTGTATACACCTAAGTGCTTCAAGAAACGAATCACTTATAGTATTTGTCTACTATTTTATACTGTATTTTATTGTATTCTAAGTCTTTGAAAATTGCTATTCCATTGGTGAAGTATCACAGAACACTAGAACTGGAAGGGACGTCAAGAGGTCATCGAGTCCAGTTCCCTGCCCTGTTGGCAGGACCAAACACCATCTAAATCATCTCCAATATGTGTTTATCTAACTTGCTTTTAAGCATCTCCAGTGATGGAGATTCCACAACCTCCCTAGGTAAATTATTCCCATGTTTAACCACTCTGTAAATTCGGAAGTTTTTCCTAATGTCTAATCTAAACCTCCTTCGCTGCAGTTTAAGCCCATTGCTCCTTGTCCCATCCGCAGAGGCCAAGGAGAACAATTTTTCTCCCTCCTCCTTGTAACCCTCTTTGAGGTACTTGAAAACTGTTATCTCCCCTCTAAATCTTCTCTTTTCTAAACTAAACAACCCCAGTTCTTTCAGTCAGAGCTCATGTTCTCTAGACATTTAATCATTCTTGTTGCTCTTCTCTGGACCTTTTCCAATTTCTCCACATCTTGCTTGAAATGTGGTGCCCACAACTGGACACAATACTCCAATTAAGGCCTAATGAGCGCTGAGTTGAGAAGAAAAATGACTTCTCGTGTCTTGCTCACAACACTCCTGTTAATACGTCACAGAATCATGTTTGCTTTTTTGGCAACAGCATCACACTGGTGACTCTCATTTAGCTTGTTGTCCACTATGACCCCAAGCCCCTTTCCGCAGTACTCATTCCTAGACAGTCACTTCCCATTCTGTATGTGATATGGTATAACTCTCAGTTAACCAGAATATTGGATTAATGGCCACCCTAGATTTCCCCAATATGTCAGAGAACAGAGTTTTTACTGCATTAGCTTCGGATTGCAGTTGCAGGAATCTATGCACTCGTTTCAAACTCCACCATGGAAGTTCAGAGAATAGCGGGCATTAAGCAACAAGCTATGGAGAATTCAACAGGTGCACAGGATCTCCATGATGTCAGTTCCTACCTCAGTGCTTTTAGAGATAGGTTGGTTATGGAAGTGCAGGAAGCCAAATCAAGGTGCCTGAGTTTAGAGCAGAACTTACTAAGGCTGGTACATGTCCTGAAAGAGAATTTAAAAAAAAAAAAAAAAAAAAAAAAAAAAAAAAAAGTCAGACAGTACATTTAGCTAAAGACATACACAGATATGATCATATTTTTTCCATCATTCTATGTGCACAAATATATTAATGTAAACCCCCACTGAAAAAAGTAAAAGGATGGAGAATACACCATGAGGCTGTATTGGAGGCAGGTTGGTGGGGGACAGGACAGAGAAAGTACTCTTACTAAGCAGCCCATGTGTGTGTGTAGATGAAAAAGCTTTTCTTTGTATTTTGAATCAGGCAGCTTTCATGGATGGATTTGGTTGCTCAAAACCCAATGCTGAAAGTCATTCTATAGGACCCCTCTAACATCTGCATTCAAAGGGGACAATCTGACTCTTAGATCTGTACCTTCTACCCTATTTTCCCAGCTTGCTGCTCAAGATTGCTCTCAAAGTCCTGAGGAACCACCAAAAATGGATCAAGCACCAAGCCTCACATGATCTAATGTGCAATATTCACACTAGAAACAGGAGCTGATCGCTGGTAGTGTCTAGAGTAGCTGGAGCACATCCAAGGGACCTTGCTGTTTACCTGTGACTTGTCTCCTAGACAGTAATGGCAGGGATTTCACCTACCTAAGGATTAATTTCTGAAGGACTAGCAACAAAATCAGGTTGTGTGTCCCCAGTGCTGACTACAGACAACTATGTACTGGGGACACCTCCTGTTCATTCGTTCTCTCGTTCTCTCGCTCTCTCTCTTTTTTTTTTTAAATCAAAGCTTTAGAAATGATTACTCAACTAGTACAGTGTAGTCCTACACAAATGCCTATGTAGGAAGACCCAAAAAGGCCTGAAAAACACTGTGGGAGACAGCCAGTGATATCCCTTTAAAAAAATCTTAGCAGTGAGGCCAAGCTGGAGGCCAGCAAGAAACTCAGGTTCCATTGCCAACTTGGCTATCTAGCTCCATTAACTGCAGAGGTAGAGTCTCTGATCCTGCAATGTTATGAGCAGCTGGGCCTGGAAAAACACAGATGAGCTATGGTTTTGACTCACAGGACTGTATTAAGCTTATAAAACTATTAGCAATGCAAGCTCCCCCACCACACCCTGCAAAACCAGTTAGCTGCTCCATAACTGATGCTCTTCAAGAGGGGTTGCCCATGCCCACTCTACATTAGGCGTGTGCGCTTATCCCATACACCAGTGATGGACGTTTTTCCCTCGGCAGTATCTGTAGGGGAGCAGCTCTGGCACTCGTTGGAATGGTGCGTGGCTCCCCACCCCTCATTTCCTTCTTGCCAGAAACTCTGACAGTGGGGAAGGAGGGTGGGTCATTAAAGGGACAGAAGCCGCACATGTTGAACAGGAACAGGTCTTTTCTTCTTCAAGTACTTGCTCACGTCCATTCCACAATAGGTGACTCCAAGCAGTATCTGTGGGGGCTAAGGGCAAGCAGGCATTCACATCACAGCTGCATAAATTGTAACAGCTCTCCTGAACCCAGCGACATCTTTGGGCTGATGAGCAATGGCTTAGTGCGACTGAAGATGGAAGACAGACATCCTCAGATCAGGATGTACACCAGGAAGATGCCTGTGCTCTAGTTAAATGGGCTCAGATAATCAACGGTGGCAGTCTGATCTTTGCCAGCTTGTAACAGATACGTAAGCAAGAGTTGATCCAGCTGTATCTCCTCTGCAAGGAAACTAGAAAGTACTTCATCCTATCTGCTGTAGCAAAGAAGAGCTGTATCAATTTGCAGAGAGGCTTGGCATACCCCAAATAAAAGTCCAAGGTCCTCTGGAGGGCCAGGGCATGCAGACATCTCTCTGTTGCTGTCTTGTGTGGCTCAGGACAGAACACAGGCAGGAAGAGGTTCTGGTTCATATAGGACACCACCTTTGGCAAGAAGGCCAGGTGGGATGCAGCTGGACCTTGTCTTTATGGAAAATTGTGTTCAGTGGTTCTGAGGTCAAGGCCTTGATGGCAGAGACTTGTCTCACTGATGTCACTGCCACCAGGAAGGAAACCTTCCAGGACAAGCAGGAAAGACAGCAGGAGCCCCCTAGCTTGAAGGGCTGGCCAGTGAGCCTGGAGAGGACCAAGTTAAGGTCCCACTGTGGGACAGAGGATAAGGGAGTCATACCTCTGCATAAGCCTTCTGAGGCGCTTTGGGAATTTGACTGACTTCATGAGGAAAAATGCAGCGTGATCCTGGCATCAGCTGGTAGAACAAAGACGGCCACACGATGTACTCCAATGGAAGCAGGCGTTAGGATCCTGGTTCCTGAACAGCCTGGAGAGCATCAGGAATCTGTAGCACCTGAAGCTGACAGAGGCCAACCTTTGTTTCCAAGCTTCCAGGTAAGGAATGGAATGGTCTGCACCACTCAACATGGGCTGAGGCCCAACTTCCTGAATGGGAAAATGAGCTGCCCAAAGCAGATCTTAGCTCACCCCAAGACATGGCTTTCGCCTTGCGGGGAGTAGGAGATCATCCCCTACTGGCCTTCTTTGTCTTCTCATCTTGGACCAGGGCTGGTGTCAGCCTGTTGTGCCCCAACGCTGTGATGCTGGGTGCCACCCAAACTGGCCCCAGCGGTGCTCATATACATGCAGCACTTGCCACTTGTGCCCTTCCCTGAGGCACCTGGAACAGCTACTATGCAGATTGCTGAAGAAACTAAGGGTGGGAAGATCCAGCAGCATTCCTTACATCATGCCACATGGGTGCCACTCTAGAGGACACCAGAACTGCTCCCCAGTGAATGCTGCCAAGGAAAAAACTTCTGGCATGAATGCATGTGGCAAGCACACAGACAACGTGTAATGAACACGAGCAAGCACTTGACATAGGAGGAGTATTTCCACCTGCTAATAAATAACTCATTCCTACACATCTTTGCAGGCTACTGTTAGTCTTTGCAGCATGTATTGCCATCTCCAGTGGAAGGCTACATGGAACATGACCAGTGACTAGCCTACATTGTTTGCCCCCTTAAGTATGAATTGCTTTTAAAAGCTATGGCAACTATGATGCTTTGAAGGTAATAAAGAACAAAAATTAGACAATGTGAGGTAAAGCTATTTTTGAAACAATAGATGCTATTTACATCAGAAAAATATGTAAAAAGGATTCCTTCAGCTTTTCGACCACGATGCAAATTAATTTAGTCAACGTCACCACTACTTTCCTAGGAAGAGTAGTTTAGGCCCTCTGTGATGGGGTTCACTGGGCAGAAGGGGTTAAGCTAGTGTTCTTAGCTGTGGAAGCCCCACCCTCCCGCCACTGTTGGGCACGCTCTGACTATTATCGTATAAAAGGGAGTAGAGTGGCACAGCTCAGTCTGGGCGGACTGCTCAGGAGGAAGCTGGACCACATGAGCTGGAGACTGATACCAAACAAGCACCATCACCCCTGCAGACACCTGAGAGAAAGCACAGCTGACACAAGAGGTGCTCACAGACCCCAGAGACCTCCACCAACAGGAAGCAGGTAGGGACAGGACCCAGAAAGGGTACCTGATTTGTATCACCCACCCGAGTCAATTTTGGTGGGATTCCCTGTTGACCAAGTAGTAAGCTACTTTGTCATTGGTAGGGTGATGAGTCACCCTCACGCCTGCCTCCCACAGGGTACAGTCCACTGGGCCACACTACCACGTTTTCGACTCTAGACAGTGGACCACACTGCCCTACGCCTAGGGGCTGATGAGTATTGACTTTGACTCTAGTACCAGGCCAGGCAATTGGATTGCTGGACATGACCTCAGGGACACGACGGTGGGGCTATTGCATTATTGCTCCACCCTCGGAGACTAGGGATGAACAGACCCCGGGACACATTCACACTTTCATTTTGAGAAAGAGCTGTACTTTTAGATGTAGAATCTACAGGTCACTAAGCGGAGAAAGAGCACACATATAACATGGTTCTTCCCTGTCTCAGCCCCTCATATATGGCTACTCTAGGAAACACAGGGATCTTACAATGTAGTAAGTGATGTTATTGTGAGTTACAAGGAGAACTTAACAGGAAGATAGCGCAAGTGGCAGAGAAACTAGATAAAACTTTGATACATGCCTATTTCAAGGCAATCTACACACTATAAAGCATATCTGAACAGCTCTTCACAGGAAAAAAAATCTCAAAACTATGTAGAATTAATGGAAAAGGCACAAAAACTCAACCGTCTGCGCTCAGCAATGTGGAAATATGATTTGAGGTACATCATTAACACAGCTCTCACACATTTTACTGATGACATCTGAGGTCCTTGGATAACGAAGTATTAACCAAACTATACACACTCATAGCATTTATTAAAGGAAGTCAGGGTTTATGTACAGGCAGGTTGATTGTTACCAATTCTTTTTGCAAAAGGAACCTTCTTAAAATACATGCCCTAATTTCTTCCTGGTCAGGACTATTGTGCATAAGTAAACTGTGGGGAACTTCCTCCTCACCCCCCCGACTTTCTGGAGTAATGCCTCTCAGCAATGTCTTCAAAAAGAGAGGGCCCCTTACAGCAAGACAGGTAGGTAGTCTTTTCATACTGGGGTTCCTCAGAGATCCATGAGAATAAAACTGCAAAGCCATGACCCCCCGCCACATAGTCCTCCATCATCCCAGCCCCACAAAAAACCCCAAGCCAAAACACCAACATGAAAAAAGGGAGGGGAACCTCCAGACACTGGAATTTAGAAGACAGACTCCTTTTAAGGGGAATCAGAGCTGCTTGAAGTATATGAGAGGTGGCAGATGAGCACAAGCCCCATAAATTAACAACTGTAGCTGCTCAACGTGCAGAGACATTGCAGTCTCCATAAATTCTGACCTGGAAGAGCAAGGAGAACATTGCTATTCTGTTCCACTTCGGAGCAAGCCTTACTGTTCTAAAGTGGACACTTTAGCAGCCCTTTCTGCATGAGTCATACCTGCCTCAAAAGAATGATTTCTTCAACTACGTTTTCCCCTTTATGTCAGCCATCTGATATGATCATCTGTCTTGAAAATAACAAGTGAGCCACTCGAAGTAAGAGGCTTCCTGATGGCTTCAAATTTTTATCAGACCATGACAAGTCATACCAACTGGAAGTAGACCCCTTACTCATACCATTTAGAAGACAAAACTAAGATAATGGGGTAGGACAAAAGAGAAGAATTTGGAACCACTTGCTTTCACTAATTTGAGACAGAGTTCACGTACATTAATAATTTCCAGGGTTAATATTCCAACATTGCCCCAACAAACACTTGTTACTTACGTATCTGTGATCTTGGTGCAGCCATTTAGGTTCAATACTTCAATATTTCTGCAGTTCTGTGCAAATGTCCTTCATTGGAAAAAACAACATGTTTTTGAAACAGATGCTTTATTCTCAATATTACAGAAATAATTTAAAACCACAGGCACTATTTATCTTGGGCAAATAGTTTATCCTCCCCACCAGCCTTTAACACAGATGCATCTCTCAAGGACAAACAAACAAACAGGCTACTAAACGCTGGGCTTAAAGGGCAATGCAGAGCAATAATGAGGTGTTACCTGTCTCTTCTCTTTGGCACTCTCTCAGCCCAGGAATAGGGAACAAAGCCAAACCCCCCCCCCCCAATATTGCAACACCATCAGGTTGAGTCTACTCCACTATTTTTAAGGAGGACTAAGAAAAAAGGCTTATATTTCAAGCACAAATGATATGCTTATTGTTCATCGTTTACTGAAGCAAATATTTTGGATACATATTTATTACTGGTCTCACTCTAGCATGTTTGAGTGGATCAACATTCCAGCTCCTTGAGGTGCAGAAAGAACCATTCTTTGCTTCATAGTTAGGGGTGGGAAGAAGCCATACCACTACCTTAATGCATTGTCTCCAACTCCTAGACACCCACGCAGGCTTAGCTTTCGCAAGAAACCCCCGCATCTTTTAGAGATATTCTCCACTACTCGACCCTGTAAAAATACAGGAAAAGAATTCCACTGATGTAACTTTTGTTTCCACAATCTCTTTTTTAAAAAGTTAAATTTAAAACTCTAGATAAAAACATTTTGTATATTATTCTAAGGATAAGAGCTCTGAGCAAACAATTACCATCAAGGCACCAATACAAAACTGACTGATTCAACCTCTAAAAATGGACAAGAACAATTACCTAAAACTAAAGGAAGGCAGCTGAGGGTAAGCACTAGAAAAATCCCCAGGAGTCAGAACTACAGGGCAGTACAAAAGACCTTCCAAGAGATGGCTGAAGCATTACTGCTGAAGAAATGCAACATATCACAAAAACACTACCCCAATGAGGGTTTTTAACAGGCATGTGCTGTCATGAAAGGTGTACAGATTTTTGTTTTGAGGGGGCAGAATGGAGATTAATAGCACTGGGGAACGTTCTTCTCTCACAGAGGCAGCATTTCAATTTTCCTCTTGGATACCTGGAGGAATACAGTTTGTCATATTTCACATGAGCTCTCTCCCCAGAAGCCCCAGGGAAACCATGAATTTTCTACAAGGTCATCTCCTCTGGATGATGACCAAGGAGAGGAGTGACAGACTATACAACTCCATCATAAGAGTGGACATACTGGGTCAGACCAAAGGTCCACCTAGCCCAGTATCCTGCTTTTTGACAGTGGCCAATGCCAGGATGCTCCAGAGGAACAAACAGAACAGGCAATCATCAAGTGATCCCTTCCCTGCCACCCATTTCCAGCCTCTGTTTGTCAGAAGCTAGGGACACCATTCCTACCCATCCTGGCTAATAGCCACTGTGATATCAGCACACACTGATTTAAAAGTCCCGTAATATTTATTCTCCTCCTCTTCTTGTTGGAGAATGGAAAAATCACTTTTAAGTGTTAGCCACAAAAAGTTTGTCTTATGAAATTTTAATCCATTGCAAACCAAAAATGCATTTGAATGTTAGAGTAGCTACAGAATATTGGCATCATCTATGAGGGCTGTCAACGTGATGAAGCCCTCACATTTACCTTCCTTAAGGCTCTCTGAAATAAAGCTACTCTTGGAATGCCAACTGCAGCTATGATGTGCTGCCAAAGTGCTACAATGGCTAAGAGAGGAAAGATAAATCCAGTGCTGCAGTTAAGAGGAAAGTTAAAGAATTTTAAACCATATATATGTTTATATAGGCCCCCAGTGGCTTCACTATAGCTGTGAATGTGTTTGGGATTACAGAGAACTCAGATCTGTTTGAAAGAAAGCATGAAGCTTTTAGGAGTTTACCTTCCTGAATCAGAGAGGTAGCCATGTTAGTTAGTGTTAGTCTGTAGCTTCGAGAACAGCAAAAAGTCTTGTGGCACCTTATAGACTAACAGATATTTTGGAGCATGAGCTTTCGTGGGCAAAGATCCACTTCATCAGATGCGTCAGTGACCCTTGATGAAGCGGGTCTTTGCCCACGAAAGCTCATGCTCCAAAATATCTGTTAGTCTATAAGGTACCACAAGACTTCTTGTTGTTACCTTCCTGAAGACATACAGCATTTAAGACATAAGGAGCTGAGAATATCCTTTTAGGAGAGGGAACAGCAGCATTTTGCATCATCTAAGTCAACGCTAATGGACAAATATGTATTTAGTACACCCAGATAAGAATAGGGAGACTTTAAATCCATGTAAAACTGCTCAAGAAGTCTAGTTTAAATTCACAACATTACTCTCCTCTTCTTACATAGTCTAGATAAGGCAGCACAGCTAAAAATTTCTTTCCTCATTTTCTGCTTTTCCTGTGGATCAGGGCAATGTCGATGGTCTCCCTGCACCTGTGCGAAAGTAAAGTCTGATCCCAGCAGAGAACTAGGAATGCTCTCAGTTTTACTTTTGCCCTCAAGGAACAGGCAGGTGCCTTAAGAAGCACTTGCTAGAGAGAGCAGGCCACACTTGTCTCTCTCCTTCAGAACTCTCAGGACACTTGCCAAACACAAATGAGCCTTTAGACGAAAGTTTTTGGGTGTGCAATTTGCCACAACATTAAGAGGGCAGCTCCTTTATGACTATGAAATGCTTAGAGCTGCCTAGCAGAGAAGCACTGAAACACTTCTGTCCACAAACGCTGTGTAACTTACAGCTTCCACCAGAACATCCAACAAACCAAATCTCACACTTTCAGTTTGTGTTGAACTACAATGCTGCTCTCCTCTTCCCAGCCTCAAAAAACACCATTTTTAATAAGGATGTGACAATCTGATACGGGGTTTGGTTTGGTTTAGTTTAGTGGGGTTTTGTTTTTAAATGCAGCCAGGCAGAATACAGGGACGTTAATTTTCAGAACAGTATGACAACATGAGGCACAAAGTTATTTCCTATGTGGGCTCCACAGTTCACTTTTAACAGATTTATCCAAAGTTACAAGGTATTCCCACCCACAGAGGTACAGCTTTTAGAACTAACTCAGAACTGGAAATCTCATCTTCCAGGTTTGTGTTTCCATTTCCAACAAAGGAAAACTGACAGGACAGGCTATGAGGAGGAATTAAAAAAACAAAAACAAGACAAAAAAACCCCAATGTCTTAAGTGCAAGTACACTAGATACATACTTGTTTATGTAGCGAGGGAGAAAAAAAATCTAGACCAATGCTTACAAGAAATATATTTAATCAAAAGAACATATGTACTCCAGTTATTTCAACTCTCAGTAAACAAAAAACTGCTTCTTTAAAATAATAATATACCTGTACACACACAAACATTAGTACTGGTACAGTTACTCTGTCCATTTTCAAAAGCTGAATGAATTGCCAGAAGTATAAAGACTCCCTGATGCTAAGAAGAACTGAAATTAATGATTTCTATCTCCAGGGAAGGTGGAGAGGGCTATGCTGGGAGTATTAATCTATTCCATAGTGTAATTACATTTTAAACAAGAAAAATGGGTTTGTATGTCACTTAATTATACCTCAATATCCCTCTGGAAATCGAACAGGTCAATTCGCTGCCAGTTACTGCCATCCAGGGCCAGGACATTCCATGCCTTTATTGGGGAAAAAATGTCAGTGCATGAGTAATATGAAAAAAAATCCAGTGGGAATCTAGATACTAGTAGTTCCTTCCAGGAACAAAATTATGTCAAGTGAAAAAGCACCACATAACTACTGCAACTGACCAAAAAGCCTTAGGTCAGCAATATCAATTCAGACAAGACCTACCTCACCTACACAGTGTGCTCTTAATTTCCCATTTATCACTGAACACTTTAGACAGACAAAGGGTCACTGATACTATCTGAACATAAATTACATTTCCATTTCTGGACCCCACACACCGGGGGGAGGCTTTATTTGGTTTTTGGAAAGGAGCTTTATAACTGGAAGAGATATATAGCAGTAACATGGACCTCAAGGAATTTTACAAACATTAGGCTTCAATGCATGCGAAGTCTGTATCATGTTCTGTGTTTCACAGAGGGAAAAACAGGCAGAGGCTCACAGGTTGATTTTAGAGTTGTGGACCATCCAGAGATTTCATGATGGCAGTGCAAGCTGTAGATATTCAGGTGACTTGACAAGGTCACAGTGAGTCAGTGGCATAGCCAGGAATAGAGCCCCGACTACCTGACTCCTACTTGATCTGCTCTAAACAGACCACTCCCTACATCTTTTTCTGGCACTTTTGCTTCCTCAGCGACAGCTGTGCTCAATTGCCAGCCTTTGGAGTTCCCTGATTTCCCATCCTTCCATCAATTCTTCCGTCACTTCCCAATGCTGGACTTGCGACAGCTGAGTCCCAAGGAACTGATCCAGGGTCATACGCACGACACGCCATCACTGTCACATCAAGCAGAAGATGAGGTGACGCAAAAAAGGAAACAAACACCAGCTCCACATACTAGCAACAGCAACAAAGGAGAATGGTGAAAAGTCACAAGCAAAGATATAGTTTGCTCATGTGGGCTCCAGCCTGAAAATTACCAGTCACTAGGTCATACACACGGGTTTCAACAGCATATTTATAACTGCGATTTTGGAAGGGATGTGGAGCACTGATATAAGCACAGTCAGTCAGTGCACAATGGACAGTATTTATAATTTCTGCATGCCAACAAACATGTTTTATTTAACAACAAAAGAAGCTGAAAGGGGTTAGTGCAGAAATGACTTAAAATGTGAAAACTAAGAATATTCAGAATTAAGGTAATATGTCTGTTTTTAATGTACATAGCCAGTAAAAAGGGCCAAGAACAGATATATCTATATCATACATGCTGCAACAGCCAATAAGAAAGAGGTAGGTCAAGGACAGAGCCCTTACATTCAAAATCAGATACTGAATTTTTTTCATGTTATGGTTTATCTTTATAGCAGCCGTCTCACTGTAGCAACTGAGACTATTTTTAGAGTACACATTATTCTCAGCCAGTTAAGTTACTTACCTCTAGCCGGAGTATTTCAAGATAAGCTTCTGCATAGTCACATATCCTTGCAGATACTTTTGGAAAGCAGTGTTCTTTGTAGCCACTTAAATCTTTCCCCACGGAGGCTTCCAAGGAACTGAAAGGGGGAAATGGCCCTAACCTACCACCCCACACCATTTATTCCACTAATTCAGGATTCCTAAACTGAGATTTGAAGGCTGTCAGAGTATGAAGAGAGGCTCCTCTTGAGGATTTCTTATAAGCAAACTACCTTCATTTTTTCTTCAAGTGGCCTCTGCATTGTCCCACTTGTGGGAGTTTAGCAAGCAGTACAACCCCCAGGAAGAGGCTGCACAGTTCCAGCTAAACAAGGAAAGCAGACTTGCCAAACAAGCCTCAATTCTGGATGCTAGGGCAAGAGAAGTCTTCATCTCCCAAAACAAGTTGGAACATTTTTGCTGAACACATGTATAACTCCAGTATCAGCCGTGCAGCACAATGCTATGAAGACAGAATGAGGGCATGACACCAACACTCCTTTTGTCCAGGACAAGAAGTGACAATTCCAGGAAGTCCAAGCCCAGTGAAGCCATAATTGTGAAACTGTGCAACAGATGAGCAATCTTTGGACTATAAAAGACTGGCTCCTACTGTCAGTTCCTTTTCTCCAAGGGATTGGGAAACGTAGGTAAACCATGGCCTCATGCAGTTACGTTCTTTGACTATGCAGGTGTATGATACATTCAGAGAGGCAGTTAAGAGAGGCCCAGAAGCAAATCTGACATTCTGGGGGTCTGAAAGAGGTGGAGACGGACATCTTAGACTGTTGTCTATGCACAGATAACCACTCTTCATAAACCTTTGGGTGTGACAGTCAGGCATTCAATGGAACAATTCCTGCCATAGAAAGGCCAATTGGTGAGGCACATTTTTACAGAGAGGTGTTACTCCAGTCAAAACTATGAGTAAAAGGGACAGACATGCAAGGAGCAATGCTGGCCCAGCAAACTGCACACTGGGTTACTGGGAGAGTGGCACAGAGAAAGAGAAGGCACAGGCCACAGGAGTCACGCTCTAGTATGGCTGCCAAGCAGAACATGCATTTTGTGAAGCCCTTATGAGGGTAGATATTCCAAGATGGGGTTAGGATTCCAGGTGAGGAGCCCCAGAATGACCAGGACAAGAATGTGTGCTCTCCTATGTTATGCTAACTACCAAAAAAAAGTTAGGGTGGGTGAGGAGACAAGCACACAGCAGCCACACCAAGGACACAAAGATGAGTTCTGTTTACACAGGAACTGAGGCAGATGGGAGGTGCACTCCCTTATCAAGAGTAGGGCAAGTAGGTGGCTTTGAGCAAGGTGTCTACTGTTTCCCCTAAGGACAAGGTTGTACAATGCCAGGGATGCCATAATCCACAAGCAGGAATATGCAGAACCCCTGAAGTACGATCCATTGTTCAAATTTCACCTCTTTAATAAAATGCACTTTGCAAAATATTTCTCTAGCACCACAACTGCTTTTGTTCACTTTAAAAAGTGATTTAAATGTGTATTATTTACCTATGAGTGAGAAGTAGTAACTGGAGGCCAATGTGTGTGTTTATTAAATAAAGCAATGTTATGATTACAGCCTTAAATACACAAAAACGAGGAAATATAAAGTTATGCTCGCATAACACCTGTAATTCTGCATTCACTCCATTTATAATACACAAGCCATGCACTGAACTTACCACTACAGTATGATGAAACATTGCTTGTTACAGGAACAAGGGGGTGCAGTTTACGGTGGCCAATGGACCCACAATGGAGTTCTGATTTGTTAATCTAACACCTAAAGCAGGATATTGCTCCTGTGTCCAGTTTTTCTGTTTAATTACTTTTATTTTCAGGAAAACAGGAGGTGGAAAAGAAATGCGCCAGTGGACTTAATTCATGGTGCACAGCAAACGTATGTGTCATCCAGTAAGCATAGCTTACGTTTACATGCAGGCTATTCCAGGGGTGGGAAAATATAGCCCGAGGCCAGATCTGGCCTGTCACAATACTGTAAGCCACCAATATCCCATCGCCCAGTGGGACCCTCAGGCAGGCTCCCTGCCTATTGTGTCACCCACACACTGCTCAAAGCAGCCAGCTACTGGGGCCAGTGTGTATCTCTGTGCCATACACCCTGACCCCAAGCTCCCTTCTGCACCTAACCTCCATCTCAGACCCCGCACCTCCTCCATCAATATCATGGAAGAGTGCAGCCACTGACCACATATCAGATTCTGGGAGTGGCAAATCCACATCAAAAATTATTGCCCACCCCGGGCTAGATTAAGCAAAATTTCTGTATGAAAAGGCAGTACTGTATGTCATCTGTGTTTCTGAGCTCCAGTGTGTTAAGCAGTATCCTATGCAAAGGCAAGTGTATGACAAATGGAAATAAGAGACAAGGGGGGTAAATGCCTTTGGAAGCCAATGTAAGCCAGTTAATAGCTACAGTTACTCCTTTGGACAAATGAAGATATCTTAGTATAAAAATCTAGCAGGGTTCAAACAATCCATGACTTTGATCATCCTGTGTGAGAACTAGACAGGGTGTTCCATCGCAAAGAAAAACAATTTATAATATAGTTTTTGTATTACTTAGGGCTACCAAGAATAAAAGCAAGCAATAAGCAAAGACAGCTTATGGTCAAGTGGACCCAATATTATTCAACTTTGCCTACAGAGTCAGCTGATACGGGGATTGGCCAGTAAGATCATTTCAATATACTAGGGACTCCAGAGACCAAATATGTATGTATAAAGCATTTAGAACATGACTAATTTATAGGATTCATTGTGGTAACTTTTCTGTGAACAAGGTATGTGTCTGGTTAGATTATAGCTAGATAAAAACCAGAAATTCTGGACAAAAGCCATGAAACAAGTCTAGCAGCTACTGTTGAACAGGCACTTGGGTTAGTGGATATTGCACATCTCCTTTCCACCAAGGAATCTCGAGTCGAACTATGTTTGCTGAGTTGCATCAAGTTACAAATTACTTTAGCAGTTAAACGCTGAATGAAATACTCAGTTCCTCTTCCATCTCTATTTGCATTGGCTACACTGGAGCAGAACATTATCTGTGCATCAGGCTCTCTTCACAGTTTTAAAGTTAATTCACAAACATGGTACCTCTGTATTAACCCTCACAAACATTGACACAATTCGTTTAAAAACAATTTAGCTGACATGAATGGGAACAGTTGTGTGCCCGCTCACACATTTGCACGCTGGTCCAGGGCAGGGAGACCAACCAGCCCTGGATGTGAAGCCGTTGGCTGCCGTGAGCAGGGAGCCTTGCTGGCCATCGCTGAGCAGCTCAGAGTGGCCTCACCTCCCTGGGTCCAGCAAACTCCCTCCTTCAGGGCCGCTCAGGTCCCAAGAGTGCCAGACCAGAAAGGTCCAATCTGCATTTGAATATTCAAACCCCCGCACTGCTGTGGTAAATATCAGAAAACTCTCAGCATCACTAGGTTAATTGTGGAACAAGGAGAATATATACACATAGCTGAGACACACTGAACAATTTTCTGGCATGTACTTCCCAATGGGACGTACTTTCTGGCGTGTACTTCTCAATCTCAGATAAAGGGAAATCTGGAAATGTCAGAGTCAGAATAAGAGAAATAGTGCTGATAGATTAAGCGACACAGATTCTTACCCTGGAAACCTGAGCACAACGACACAGAGTGACCACATCCAGAAAAGAGAATATTCTGCAAAGAAAACAAAGAAACTTTTTTTTTTAAAAGTTATTTGGTTATTTGGATCCAAAATAAAAAGAACATAGAAAGCTTTGAAAAAAAACTTGAAAATAGGGAACTTCTTTGTAATCAGATGAAAGCTTGACTGCAAATAAAAGTGCAGACCAAGCAGTTAGCACATGAAAGGAGAGTCCCAGATATTGGACTGCTATGAAATATTTAATCTTGTACCTTTTAGTATTTGCTGACAGAGTAAATGGAACGATTTATCAAAACAGACGCTGACTGCTAACCTTGTAGCTCAGCAGTCAAAAATGTTCAATTAGCTACGGAAATAGCAGGATACATGGTTACAGTTCAACACAAGAGAACACTGGTACAAAATCTGTTTACCAGTGAAAAATTCTTTTATCTTTAACACAAGAAAAACTAAAAGCACTGCCATCCTCATGCCCAAGGAGGAGGTGGAAAGAATATCTTGCTTTGAAGCTGAAGGTCAATGCAGTCTGCATAAAGTCAGATGAGTTTGTTAGTATATGCCTGTATAACTCACATGTTGGGAGTGAGCTGGGTAGATTGCTACAAGGAATGTCATCCCCTTACATGAGGGCACTCTTAAGTGTCACAACTAGTTTGGTGCACAGTCGTCCATATACTCTTCTTGTCCTATTTTTCGGAATCCTAGAAGCACAATGTCACTCTTATTTTTCACTGGGCTCAGTTTCTCTAGTCTCCAGCCATTTAAGCAGATACAAACAACAAACCTAATCCACTTGAGCTCTGAAGGAAATTAGACTCTTGATTTATACAACGGTTGCACTCCAACGCAGCCTCGTGTACCCTGAATTTCGTGTAAGTGGGGGGACAGCTTTTCCCCAGAGGAGTGCTCACGGCCACCGCTTCCCAGGGGCTGGGAGTGCTCACTGCTTCCCTGGGGCTGGGAACACCTGTGGCCGCTGCTTCCCTGGGTCTAGGGCACTAGCTCCCCGGGGGGGTGGTGCAGCCAGCAAGAGCCACTCCTTCCCCTCCCGCCCGATATCTCCCTCTCTCATATTTGGGACAGGGAGATATGGTCGCCCTCGGGGGGGAGTCGGGGGGAGATTAAGCCTGGGGTGGGTTAGGGCTGCAAGGGAGGCAGGGGATGGAGGTGAGCCGGAGCTCTGCATGGGTGATAAGCGGGGCTGAGGAGAGCAGGATTTTCGGTTGCACTTAACTTGTATTAATGCAAATGTATTACACATTTTGAGAGTTTACTGTAGTTAACTAACATTGTTTGCAACTTGGAATAAGATATGTGAACAGCAAGATTAGGAAGGAGATCAAAAATAGATTTAACACTTTTGATGGCAAATATGAAACAAAATCTATCAAGGTCAACAGTTTGTTGTGGGGATAACACAAGGATTTAGTTCAGAGAAGAGTTCACATACTCAGGCATATATGAAATTTATGTGGATATTTGAAGTTGAAAAGTTTTAGAAAAAAGAGAACATGCATTTTCTTAGGGCTCAGGGGATAAGCTATTTTGTTCCATTACTCTGACAGTTAATTATTTACAGCAAGTATGGGCAATGATTTGTGATGGCGGGCCCCTCCAAGAATTTGATGAGGTGTCAAGAGCTGCACTCTTCCACCATACCAATGGAGGAGGTGCAGATGGGAACTTGGGGTAAGGGACAGGGTGCAGTGAGAGATCTGGGAGGGAGCTTGGGTGAAGGAAGGGGTTGTGACAGAGCAGGGGACTGGGTGTAGGAGTTTGGGTTGTGACTTAGGGCAAGAAGGGGTTGTGTGATCTGGGGCAGTTGATTGGGCTGCAGGGTCTGAAAGAAGATATGGTTAGAGGATGAGGAGCAGAAGGTTTGGGATACAGCAAAACCTTGAGTTATGCAGGGGTTGCGTTCCAGGAACTGCAGCGTGCCTTGAAGGTTTGTGCCAAGTGGAGGGGAGACGGGAAAGTGGGTTGCTGTCAGTTTCCTGACCACCAGAGTGGCAAGGAGCTTGGTTCCTTTCCCTGCAGCTTGCAGGGCTGGGAAACTGGCCAGCTCATGGCTGGTCAATTTCCTGGGTCCCGCAAGCAAAGGCTGGCTCTGTGGCGGGGAGGGGTGAGCTGGAGCCAGACACAGGGGGTTTGAACGGGAGCCACATGCTCAGGGTGTGTTTGAATCAGAGCCACGTATGCGGGGGGCAAGCCAGGGGGTTGAATTGGGGCTTTGGGGGCCATGGGATTTGGAGTTCTGCTTAACTCATCTGAATGCAAGTTAAGCGCAACTCAATCCTGCATTTTGAGGGTTTACTGTATATGGGGTGAGGGGGACAGGAGAGTAAAGGGGGCAGAGAGCTGAGAGGAGGGCAGGATGGCATGCAAGAGGCAAGTTCTGTCCAGGAGACGCTTATCTGGCCAACTCCTGGCCAGCAGCCAAGCAAGTTCCCTGCCTTCCATGTCCTGACAAGTGGCTCAGAGCAGCACTTGCAAGCCCAAGGGGAGAGAGAGAGGGGGAGGCCGAGTGCTGTTTGTTCTTCAAACAGGCAGGTCCCAATGGCCAGAAGCTGACCAATGGGAGTTGCAAGATTTTGCTGGGGGTAGGGGGCAGTGCACAAAGCCTCTCCCCCAGCTCACAGCTGTTCAGCGAAAAGAGGACCCCACAGCCAGCAGCTCTGAGCTGCTTGTGGGGGCGGGGCAGGCTGGGAGCCTGACTGAGGCACCAGTTGGCTGCATTCAGTGGCTTGGCTAATGTGTTACTGAAACTCTTTTATATTAGCTGTGTAACGCATTGGCAGTCTGGGACAGATGCAGAGAATAAAGAGCATAAAGGCAGTGGTAAAGCTGGGAGGAAAAGGCACTTAAAACAATGACCAAACATGCACTGCTGACCAATTCCACTTTACACCACAGCTGAGGAGGAGTTATCAAGGCTCCTGCTGCCAACACAACAGCTGGACACGTCAGTGTAGGAACATTAATGAGCATACTTTATATTCTAAAGTAGTACAGTTATTTGCACAAGGTGGTCTGTCAACAGCAAAGCCATGGGGGGTTTGCAGTTTTCCAGACGGGGAGACTGGCCCAGAGGGAACGACATGATATGTTACAAATTGCTTTATCAAAAGTATGAAAAATGTTGACCTCATCGGTGGAGGCATGTCTGCTGACAGCCTTGTAAGGAAGTGAGCTATTTATCACATCCACTTTTCATTAAGACAGACAAAAAAGAATTCCCAGACATGTGCCTTCCTTTTTCATTAAGACAGACAAAAAAGAATTCCCAGACATGTGCCTTCCTAGAGGTGTCATTTGTCAATGTGCTGAAGGGCCACCCTCATTAGCCACTTTGTGTAGCTTTGCTGTAGAACATAGGATTGCAAACCCTATTTTCATTAACCTTGTGACCTCTGGAGCACAACACTGCACTAGTTCTTAAGTCACCCGTTCCCAGAGAGTGGGGAGCACAGCATGGGTGTGACAGAACAAAAAGCCAACAGCAGAGCACTGAGTGTTTTCAAAACACAGAATTTAAGGCCTTGTCTCCAAGGAGAATATTTTTCAGTGCATTTCCCCTGCTATAACTACAGCAAATGAGTGCTTCCACACAGCTTTATTTATGCTGGTTTAAGCTACTTCCCTTGTGAATCATCACATCCACTAACTCTGAGCTTTTTATTTTTGTTAAATAACCACACAGCATTCTGGGCACGTATCGCATGGTGCAACGTTCTGCCACTGCATTCTGCATCATCTATGATTTGTCTGCATGCATTATGAAATGCTAACTGGAACTCTGAGGCTTGAGGTCAAACTAAAACTCCCATGACTCCCCTCTTGACATCCCATAATTCATCTGTTTTCTGCAAGCCAGCATCATTTCCACCCGGCATGGAGGAAACACTGCAGAGCACAGTCATCTGGACTGCCATTGATATAAACAGGCTTTTCCACACGTATTGGCAGTTGTGTAGACAGACATCTGCCACCTCATTCAAAGCTAATTATTGTCATGCCTCAGTGATGCTTATGCTTAACAATCTGCCCCACCCTGTATTTAGCTTGGACACACTGGTTACCTTCCCTAGACCTGAGGAAGAGCTCTGTGAAGCTTAAAAGCATGTCCCTTTTACAAACAGAAGCCAGTCCAATTTAAAAAAACAAGCAAATTGCTTCATCCACCTTGTCTCTTCTATGCTGGGACCACTGCAAATATCCTTTTAGCATCCAGTTCCCAGGAGGATGAGAAAAGAAAGAAGTTACTTATTCTACAGTGACTGTGATACTTCAAGACATCAGAGAGCACGAGAAATCTTTTTTCACAGCAGATCTCTTGGGTCAGCATATCATTCCGAGCTGCCCCAGGCACCCATCCCAGAGCATGGAGGACAGGCAACCTTCCCTCAGTTCCTTCGCAGTTTTGTCTCACTGCCACAAGCAAAGGCAACTGAAGGAAGTGTGCATGTCGCTTCCTACTTTATGCGTTTAACAGAAGCAGGAAGTGATATAGGCAATGAACTCCGCTAATCAGAAAAAAAAAAATCCATCTCATGTGCACAGCACCCATGCACACCTGCAGTATGATCCATACCAGCACACTGAAAGAATACACAGTACAACTATTTCTCCCTGAACCTCATTTTCTGATCCTAATGTATGCTTCATTACTACACACCGCGCTGGCTCCAATCCTGGCTTCTCAGAACACCCTGTCTGAAAACTTCTAATAAATCCTCAGCACATAAATATCTTCCCTCCGATTAAATGTTGTTTTATAATGACAGCAGACAATGTATCAGCTTATGTGAAGACTATGAGCATGTTGAAAGCAAGGATATACTCTAATTGTCTCTCTGGATTCTTATTACATGAAGCACAAGTATCTTTACAGGAACAGAAACACAACTAAGTCACCAGGCAAACTCACTTTCCACAAATATAATTATTTCTCCTCCACAGAAATTCCAAGCCATTAACACACATTCCTGCAACAGAAATTCCCCTCCCCAAGACAGAGGATGCTAGCAGAGCAGACAATTTCCCCTGTCCCCTGGAGATACTCCTCTAAGGACAGAATACACTCAAAATTTAACACAAATTTCCTGATCCTGAAAGTCCAACTACATAGTTCAATATACTTAGATTACAGGGTTCCTAATCTTACTTTTCATCTCTCCTGCTACACCTCCCTTAATAAACTCCTTGCACTCTTCTTGCCTAGTTTTCTACTGCCCTAGCTAGACTCCTTGCTTGGGAGCGTGTCTGACAATGACTTAATGGAAGACAATGAATTTAAAATCATGCTTTTAAATATAGCTAATTATATCACTTTAGAAAAAGTGAAAAAAGACTTCAATGTTGTTTGCACTACTTTTTCCCTAGTCTTTTCTCACAGATACCAAAGAATGACTCAGCAGAATGGGACTACAATTAATACCATTTTAGCAGTCGCTATTCTGCTGTGTACTTTGGCTCTTTCAGAACTTGGCTCCTGCCTGTAGAACCTCACAATTAAAAAAAAAAGAAAAAAAAACCTGAAGTGAGCACAGGAGCACACAATATCCCATAGATTGAATGGCCTGAAGTTAGTTTTTCCAAGGTAACTCCAAGGACAGGCTTTTCTCCTCAAAGAAACTGCTGGGTGGGGGGAAGTTGCCCTGCGTGGCTAGGCAATGATGAAACAGGCTCTCTCTCCTCCGACAGACACACAGGATGGGTCATCACTAATAATGGGCTTCTCTGTCCCACATCTGAATTACATAGCGTGCAGAGCAGAGACAAAGCCCCAAACCCCAAGCACAGATAATACAACCCTACTTGCAAATGTAAAAAAAACATTTTTGTTACTATCCCATGACTGCTTAAAAAGAGAATTTACAACAGGAAAACATTCTGTGCTCTCAGAAGTTTGGAAGAGACCTATCTAGTCCTTCCTTGAGACTAAATATAGCAACGTTTGTTGACTAAAAAAAAAGCCAACTCTTGGCGTTGTTCCAGATTACTTTGGAGGATATGCCTCAGAGCATAAAAATGTTGCACAAAGCATCCTTCTACTACAACGTACAGCTTTACGTTGCTATTTACTGGGCTAAGAAAGATAGCTATCACTTGAAATCTAACTCTGATAAACTGGTTTAAAAAAAATCAGCAGGTTATTTAATATTATAGCTTGAGCCTCTCTAGTCTGGCATCCATGGGACCTGACTGGTGCCAAACAAATTTGCCAAACCATGGGAGGTCAATATCATCTAGCATTAAATAAATATACGGAGACACACATCTCATAGAACCAGAAGGACCTTGGGAGGTCATCTAGTCCAGTCCCCTGCCCTCTTGGGAGCACCAGGCACCACCCCTGACATCTATTTGGCCCAGATCCCTAAATAGCTTCCTCAAGGATTGAACTCACAACCCTGGTCTTAGCAGGCCAAGGCTCATGCCACTGTGCAATCCCTGTCCCCCACCCCACCACCTGGCAGCTCCAGCCACAGGGATCCAGGCAGGGCTGGGGGAACCCCAGCAGCTCCGGGGCTAGAAGTCAGCAGCTCCAGTCCCAGGGACCTGTGGGAACACTGTAAGCCCTGGGACTGGGAGCTGGCCGGGGCACAGAGCTCCGCCAGCAGCTCCTGGAACCTGGCCAGGGAGGGACAGATGCCTCTCCTTTTATAATAGGAGAGATTCCTCAACAACAGTATGACACAGGCCTCCAGAAAAAAACTTCTGTGAAAGGGCAGGATACAGCCTACTCTGGACATCCTAGCACAGTCTACAGCAAGGCAACTACCCACTATGTATTCTATGAAGAAGTGTCCAGCACTTTTCTGTACATCCAACTTCTTCAGATCCAGTCTGGATTTTCTAAGAGATTCTTTACTCTCTTCCATCACCACCATCATTTACCCTTGCACCACTGAGAATTTTATCTTTGGCTTTAAGGTGAGCTGCATGGGACTTTTAAAGGTATACAGTTGTAAAAAGACAGTAATCCGATTTATGGCCTTGACCTAAAACCCAGTGAAGCACTATTCAAGTCGTAAGAATTGCCATACTGCAACAGACCAAAGGTTCATCTAGCCCAGTACCCTTTCTTCTGACAGTAGCCAATGCCAGGTGCCCAAGAGGGAATAAACTAAAAACAGGGAATCATCAAGTGATCCATCCTGTGCCACCCTTTCCCAGCTTCTGGCACACAGTCAAGCTTTGTCCTCTTCCTATTAATTTGCTTCCTGTGGCTTGACTAAGTAAGGACAGCCTATAATTTGCTGCACCTCTCATTGGTAAACCAGTCAATTATGTTTCTGCTCTTCACTCATTTAGAGCAGAATTAGAGCTACCAAAGGAGAAGTCAACATGGAGGTGGACGCACAGCTACTGCGTGGTGTTCTGAAGGAAGGAGATTTTGGGCAGCAAAGCGGGCACAGAATGAAAAGGCAATCAAACCAGGAAACAGGAGAGAACTTTAAAGCTGACTGACTTTACTGTAGACCAATTTGGAAAAGGCAAATTCCTTTAGGATAAGACAACCAAGCCAGGGAAATATATATTTGAGGAATAAAAATACTTTGGGAAACTAGTAGATATTACCATTTCTCTAAGAAAAAACTCTTCCACATGGAATTTGGCCTACATTCAGAAGTCAACTAGCAAATTGCCTTAATGTATGAATGTCCCCTTCTCAATGGTCTATTGATGCCATCATGTTAGATAGTACAGAAACTACTGGCATTCAGCTATTCTGGCAAAACAGATGTCTAAATCAACCACAACTAGTGCCAAAATGAAACATGAATTCACCTTTCAGTCAGTAAGCCAGCTCTTGGCCTGTCTCAGAGTGGGAGCTTTTAAATTCATTGCTACACAAACCAAGCAACTGAACAGTGTCCAAGTACAAGTTGGCAGTGCTGCAGGAATGAGCAGGAGATGAACTGAATTCCACCTTTTGATGGTTTGGCTTTTTTAGAAATGTACTTTTTTTAAAAAAGGTGTTAGCCCCTAGAAACTCCACTGACAGCAGAAGAGAGAAGCAGCTGCAGCAGGTACAGCAATATCATGTGGGGGAGGGGAAGAGGAGCAGTGACCTAGTCTGAGTACCTGAACCCTAATGCTCCACGGATTCAGATCTGTGCAGAGACCCTGTGCACTTTTGGTGCAGAGGTTCCATGTCATCCCAAACCACTCCACCCACAGAAACATGGGGACAAAACCTACCAGGAGTAGCCTGAGATTCAGATGGGCAGAAGCTGAGACAAGCAGCTGAAGTGGGGACATACGGACTCGGACATCAGAATGGGGGTTGGTGGGAAACGAGTGTTGTACTTTTAAAACAGCGTTTGTTGTGGATATTCTTCCCCTTTTGCTGATTGGCTGTTCACTCCAATCTCTCCTGCCCCTTGCTTTACAATCTCTTTCCTCCAGCTTTACTTCCCACCCTCCCTAATCCTCATTTCCTAGCCAAGCTTTAAATGTGACCTCTACCTTTGTCTCCTGAAAGAATCCTCTCCCAAAGCTACACGCAGCAAAAATTTAAAAACAAGCACAAAATCATGAAACTAGCATGGCTTCAGAGTGCTAACCTACTTTACGTCAGATCCTTCTCCTCCACCCTGTAAGCTGTCTTTTCTATTTAGATGGTAAACTCTTCCGGAAATTGCTGTCTCTTCTTGTATATTTGCACAGTGGGGTCCTTAGGCACTACTATAATACAAAAATATTTGGGGCAAACTCTAGAATTTGAAGGGAACTCTTTATAGCAAGGTCATACACGTTGATAATTACACGATACAAGAAGCTTAATAAGGATAAACTCTCAGAATGCAAGTGTTAAGTCACTATTTCCAAAAATATTGTGGGCCATGTAGCCATAGCAGAACTGATTAGCTATTGGTTTAAAATCTCCCACTCAGAAGACTGGCATTTAGAAGACTTGCCTCTCTCGAAGTTCAAATGAAGTATAGCATGGAAGAGGGGGAAATCACAAACACTAAGCCCAGAAGAAACCATGGTGATCACCTAGTCTGACCTCCTGTATGTACAACAGTCCCAGAACTTCCTCAAAAATAGTTCATAGAGCACATCTATTAGAAAAAGTTGCCATCTAGATTTAAAAATTAACCTTGGTAAATTATTCCAATGGTTAATTACTCACTATTCAAAATTAAGGCTTATTTTCAGTTTGGAAAATTTCTAAATCCCAGCTCTGTCTAAGCAAATGATTTTTTAATGTGTGTCTCCATTTCCTTATCTGTAGAAAGGGCAACAAATCCATTCCTATGTATTCAAAAAGGGTTTAGATAAAGAGGATCTGAAGATGTAAAATGACCAAAAACCTCCATAGCTAGGCAGGATGAGAGAATGATAACGAAGTCATGCAGATTTCTACATGGTGTGGATGTAAAGGCCTACAGCCTGCCCACTTTGCACTCCCCACAACTGAAAGGGCTCAACTGTAAGTTTTCCACTTCTCAGCTATACACAAGATCTTAATATCATCCCCAGAATGACCAAACTGGGGAACAAGAAGTTATCCAACAGAGTTACTCACACACACACACACCGCCTCCCCACACCTTTGTTTTGTGGACAATCACATTCATTTACAGGAGAGCCCCCTATATGGATGTATCCAAGTCTCTTTCAAAGGCTGTACTGTTAATCTGCACTAATTAATTTTCACAGAATGCAAACAAGTAGACTCCATAAGTAAGGTTTTGGAGAGCTGAATTTAAGCTTTTATAAATTCATGCTCTTTATTCCTTTTTAAAACAAAGTTTAGCATAATCCTGAACACAAACATAATTCATTGGTACATACCAAAGACAAATGATATGAAGGGGTGTACGACTAGTACTCTTCCCATACTAAAATATATATCCAGCCCTGGGACCTTTGCCTGCACTATTGCTTCCACTGACTCACACAAGTGGAAATATCTTTGTGAGCACAAAAAATACCCCAGTAGACATGATCATAGACGGAAAAAAGCTTTTCCTCCTCAGATCTGGGATAAACTTCTAGTCTAACATCCAGTGGCAACCGATTCCTTAGTTGTGAAAGGGTCTACTGGCTCCTATGAGACCTTTCTATATTGACCACGGTGTCAGAAATCTCATCCAAGTTCTGACCTCTGTTCCCTTCTGGCCTTGATCCTTGCAACATCCATTCCTCCCCCGCCGCCCACCAAGAACATTCAAATGCTGCTTTCTAGCCTGTGACATCCCTTCTAACTTCCTTCACAGGAGCTGCCTCTTCCAGTGAAGCAGACAGATCTTGTCTTCTCAAAACCCTTTAAAATCTGTTTCCACGCTACTACACATCCATTTATTTTACTGTGAGGGATAACATCTGCCTTTGCTGTGCCAACGATGCCACAGTTGGTCACCATTCATCCACACTCATTCCCATGCCATACCCGGTAATTGACTAAGAACTGTCCATACAGCTAGTCTGTGATAAGGCATCCCGTATTTGTTATCCCAGCCTCTTCATCTTCCTGCTTATCTCATACACCTAAGCCATGTCTACACTAGCCCAAAACTTCAAAATAGCCATGTAAATGGCCATTTTGAAGTTTACTAATGAAGTGCTGAAATACATATTCAGCGCCTCATTAGAATGCTGGTAGCCGCGGCACTTCGAAATTGATGCCTCTCGCTGCCGTGCAGCTCATCCAGATGGGGGTCCTTTTGAAAAGGACCCTGGTAACTTCGAAATCCCCATATTCCTATCTGCTGTTAGGAATAAGGGGATTTCGACGTTGCCAGGGTCCTTTCGAAATTTACTAATAAAGCGCTGAAATACATATTCAGCACCTCATTAGAATGCTGGCAGCCAGGCACATCGAAATTGATGCAGCTTGCTAGTGTGCGGCTCATCCAGACGGGGGTCCTTTTCGAAACGGCCATTTGCGTGGCCATTTCAAAGTTGTGGGCTAGTGCAGACGTAGCCCTATTGTGGCTTGTCTTTTATTCCTGTAAATTTTTTGGCACAGGGACTGTCATTTGCTAAGGGCATACACTGCCAATTCAAAAAACTTTAAACCTTATATCCTCCTTGCTGTTCTGGGTATCAAACATTTGCTAGAATGACTAGCTTTTGCAGACCAGGATATACTGCGGTATTATGCAGGTTTGAGGTGTCTGTGGAGATGACTGCAGAAAAGTGATTCTCAATACAAGTCACCTATGAAAACTCAAATGACGTGACCAAGATCCAGCGTAGACAAGTCGGTGCTTTGAATGGCGGGCGTGTCTCAATCTGTGGTCAGTAAAAAACAGACATCATCCTTTAAGGGAGGTGAGTGAATTACTCTTGGACACTACGCAGAGATGGGGACGAGATATCTAATTTTTATCAGAGCATCTAAGTGACTTGAGTACACATCCCAATGACTTTCATTGAAATCACCTAGGTGTTTTTGAAAGCTTTACACATCAGCTGTCTCCAACTAATGGGGCACCGTGAAAAGTAATAAGCATCCCACAATAGCTGATTACCTATATTAATTTTATTTTAAACAGGCTAGTCCTATTTTCAGAGGCCAGGGCTCACCTCCAAAGACTTATTAACTTAAATCTTGAATACCACCGAGCAATATTTATACCCATTTCAAGAAGTCTGCTCATGTTAATTCAGATCCTCAGTAATGACTTACAGCTACTATTCTCTACAAGCTATGCTCTAGTCTGAGGAAAAGAAGAGATGTTAAAAAGGAGAAAAAAAATTGTATTTTTTCCCCCATATTTGAAAAACTGCTGCCACTTATATTGCTTTAAGCTTGCACTTCTGTAGTAAACGTGAGGATAAATTTACACAGTGTAAGGAACAGATTGAGATACTAAACACAAGCTAGATTCTACAATGCCATGACAGGAGTCCCATCCCAGGAGATGCTGATCACTCAGGTCCTATTTACAGCAACTGCAACTAAAAGTGCTCAAGTGAGAACCTGGGCATCTTCCAATAGTTTGCCACATTTAAAGTTTTTTGGGGAAGAAAGCTGTGTGGTTCTCTCCCCGCCCCCTCTCCCCCCAAGTGGAACATTTCACTTTAACAAAATGAATATAAGCAGAGGGTCCTATTTTGGACCGTACCGATATTAGCCTCTACCTAGCACTTATTCTAATTAAAGGCCTTTTCACATATACTTTTTCATCTTTGGAAAACAGGTGACTAGCAATTCATTAAACATTGCACAAAGACATAAAAGGCATCAACAAAATATTTAGCATAAACTGTTGCTAATGCAACCCTTTGATCAGCCTGGTGTTTGTTTATCGCTTTATAATTGACGCAATCCAAGCTCATAATTTATGAATGAACCAGCTAAATTAGCTATTGCTTATAAAAAGCTACACAGAAATTCTCCAGTTTTGCAAATGGGAAGGCAGCTTACCGAAGCAGCAGTTCTTTCGGAAGTTTTTTGTTGATCACAGCTTCATCATTATTTGAGAACATCTGCAAACAAAAATAAACAGTTTAAACCATTTAGCTACCCTGTATGTTCATGATAAACCATTACTTCTGGGAGCAAAACTGCTGTTTAACAAGACAATTTCAACTGCACAGACAGGGCCAGTAAACTCTTGAACGTCACTTAAATTCTCTAGTCCTTAGAGTGGGCACTATCAATGTGTGATTGGCATTTTATGCTCAATGTACTTTTGCTCAATTCGGCCAAAAGTGCTTTGTGGGTTGATAGAGGGATTAATCATAAACTGGTCTTGTAGGGTGCTGCAGGCTGAAACTTACAGTATGAAGGAGCAGCTGATCACAACAGAAGGATTGCCAAGTGTCCGGTTTTAGACCAGAACGCACAGTTGAAAAGGGATCCTGCTGGCTCCCCATGAAAAGTATAGTTGACATGGTGCTGGTAGACAACCTAGCTTGCTCTTCTGGGCGTCTGTGCAACTGTGACATGCACCTCAGGCACTTAAGTGAGGGAGGGCCAGGCTGGTTTCACGCACTAACCCCACCCCTAAGCGCTCTCTGTGTGGCAACTGTTGGCCAGGAAACTCAGCCAATGGGAACTGAGGGGGCAGTGGCTGTGGGCAGATGCAGCGGGTGCACAGAGCTGTCTGGCCAGTCCCATGCTTAGGAGCCGAGGAACATGTCTCTGCTTCCAAGGGGACCCCGATTCCTGAAGATAAATCTCTGCATTAAGCATCTTCAATAACTAACATTTTCACATAACTTTGTATTATGTCTTTTTACATAGAAACTTTATATTAAGCCTCGGTATAAATGTTACAGACCCTAAGAATAGTTAAGGCGAAGAAAATTGGTCTTTGTACTAGAACAGATGTCTCCCCTTTGAGTTGTTTGCCCTATTGAATGAATGAGGTGTGGATGAGTAAGGCATGGAAGGTGAGCAGCTGTTTGGGGGTGCAACAGCTGGAGAGGGGACAGAAGCCAAACCCAAAGATACAAAGTCCTGTCAAACAGGCTCACTAAGATCAGACATGCTGATGGCCTTGGGAGTCAGAAGCAAGCACCTTCTTTGGAGGCGAATTCAAAATACCCTCTTTGAAGATGTGTGTGGCAGCATTAAGGCAACACCCAGAAGGCAGAACCACAGATGACTAACTGCATATGCATATGACGACTGACTAGTAAAGATTTGCATGAGAGGGAAGCTACTAAAAATCTAAGGTGTCAAGCAGAAAGACCCCAGGTTTTTTAACTTGTTGACATCAGAATACTGATCCTGATTGGCAGAAGCCTGGCTCCACCTCTCCCCCATCTAATTCACCTCATCAGTGAGATTAGGGGGAGCAGCTAGCTGGTAACAAGACAGTGTATTTTTATGTGTGCGCACATATGTTAGTGTAGTATCTCATATGTATTACTAGGAAATGTGGCAGTTTGCTGTATTGTCCTGAAAAAGATCCTGCATAATTCTTTTAAGTACAACACTCCACCAAAATGTGAGTGACACCCAGAGCCCACATCCCAACCCCCCCGTCCCAACCCCGAGCCCCCTTTTGCACACACATACCCTCTTGGAGCCTGCATCCTTCACCTCAAACACACTGAATCCATTGGCTCCATTCCCCCACAACCAGAGGCCCCTGCTTTGTGCCAGTCTAGTGAAAAGGAGCAAGTGAGGGCCTCAGAGTTGGGATGGATCCAGAGAAAGTGAAGTGAAGATGCATCAAAGTACAGGCATTTACATAGAAAGAGAAAAATGGAATATTACACCAGACACCCTTGTGTTCATAGTTTTGGGAGAAAAACTGGAAAGAAAGGCAACAATGCGGCACTCAGGGAGCCACCACCTACAGGAAACGGTAACTGATGAAGGGTGTGTGGTGGCTTTGTTCCGTTGACAAAAAAAGACAGATCAAGGAGAGCAGATGAGGAGGAGGTATTGACTGCAGCCCAGAAGCCTGGCTAAAAGGGCACCACCAATACTTCCTATACAATTGCAGTGAAAAGATAAAGGAACAGCTTTTGTAAGCGTGGAAGAAAAATCACCAGCAGTGCCTGCTTCCCCACAGGATCACGACCACAAATATGGCTTAAAGGGTCTGCAAGAGGGAAGACAGGACTCAGGAAGAACACTACATTCCTCTCCACTGTCACTCAAGCAAGAGTTTGTATGTACATATGCACGCACTAAAAATCACTCAATGACACAGCAGTCTGCTAATTCACAGGAGGGGCTCTCTGAACAGCTTTTCAAGTTTTAAAACCACCTCACTGGCTAAATGAGAAGCAAATTATCCAAACTAATTACCAACAAATTTTATAAGGAAGGCAGGAGGGCAGAATCTCATGGGGACTCATGAAGGAGCTGCAAGTATTCGACAACTTAGCACTTCTGTATGTTGAAAAATCCACTTAAACCTGTGGGAGAGACCATTAAAAATACCTACAAAGATCGCTGGTGTGTATGGCCTTGTTGCTCTGTCTTCCCATCTCAAGCATATAAGTTTTCCATACCTATTATACAGTAATACTGCACCATATTTCCATAAACAGTGTTATACCAAACCTGACAAGTTTAATTCAGTAACAAGGTTTCTAACCTCTCTCCCCAAATGCAAAAAAGAATGGCTAGGTATCTGTAAGTGACTGATAAGCAGTGAAGTTACATTCAGAGAAAAATTGATTCTTATTATCTGATTAAGAGGGCTTCAATAAACCAACCTGGTTATACAGAATCAAAGCAAATAAAACAAGTTTTAACACACCGCCAGGTAAGTCATTCCTCTGCTGACAGAGGATCAGATTAAGAGTTAAAAAGAGAGACAGTAGAAATCCTAAAAATAGGCTACATCTATTTTCTGAAACATAAAAAGCGAAGTAAGGAAAAACCTCTGAAAATTACAGTAGATCAGAAAGACTCCATACTGTCCTGATGCATATAACATTTTAACACAATAAATCATGTTGCATATATGTGGGCTCTTAGGTAGGTATTCATATCGAGAGAAAGGAAATGAAGAAGGTGATCTGTAAATCAAAGTCCACTGGAATATGGGTTTCTTTTCATATATAAAAGTAATGTACATACCACCATCACAAGCACGTTATCAGAACTGCCCTATAGAAATAAGGGTAAAATTTTCAATAGCACTTAGTGATTTATGAGCCCTAGTTCTATTTGTCCTACCATTCATATCACCTGATGCCATGCAGGAAACAATGCATAAACTGTGAGTTTGTCATGCTGAACTTGGGGCTGACTATGACCAGACTATTGAAATAGCATTGTCAACATTCTGGGAGCTGCGAGTTGCCTATAACAAAACCTGCTTGCTCAGTAAGGAAATGAGATTCTGGATAAGTCCTATTGGCAGACAATCAGAGGTACGGGGTCTGTCTACACAGGCAAGGAAAGCAGGAGTGCAGGTGGTGCTGCACACCACCTCTTGGTTTTCCAACCAGCTTTCCCCATGCCTAGGGGGCAGCTCTGCTGGTCATTCCACCAGCCCATGTCCCAGCCTCCAGGTCCTTCCAGGGTCCTTCTGCTGCCTACTGTCTCTGCGGGCTCTGCAGCCTGTCATTCGCAGGGTCCAAGCCAATGGCCCTGGAGGCTGTGCTGGCATTCTGGGTCCTGTTGCAAGACCAGGGCTCCGCAGCCTCCTCCAGTTGTTAAGTTGCCAACTCTCCCTGGCTGGACACCATTTGTGACAACGGTGTCAAGTCTGTCCGTTCTAAAAGAGCCGGCAACCTTAGGTGTGTCCCCAGCCTGGGGAAGTGAGGGGTGCACAGAGGTGTGGGGAGGTGCAGTTCAGCACCTCAAGCCTAAAAATAGTTCCAGTGCCACTGCCTACTTACAGGAAAACCATATAGAATGCGATTTTTAGAAAATCTCAGTAGTGTATAGGTGTACCTGACCTCTTTCCCCATAACTGTCTGTGCCAGGATTGTACGTTTGAACCAACATCTCAACGCACTGTTGGGGACAGGGAGAGAAAAACCTGCTACCAGCAGAAGAGCAGCTACAAAGATTCATGCTGGACGAGATTATCAAAGACACAGAGTCCTGAAATAGAGATCACACCTAGAAGGGGACAAATGAACTTCTCCTTCATCCCCCCCTCCTCAAGTCCACCTACATGCGGCCACAAAGTTACAACTATTTCTTCTGGATTCTGAACTAACCACAGCGACCCATGCATTACAATAATTACCTTCAATCGCTAGCTGAGGCTAAACTTCACAGCTACTTTGACACCAGTTACTGTAGAATGCAGCTCCCTGTGTTGAGTTTTCCACAGGCAGTATACTACCCTGAACACATACTTGAGTCTGTTCTGGAGTACTGACCTAAATCTACATAGTCCTTCCCATTGTTTGGTTTCCGACTACTACAGAAACTGTCCTTCACCTTGTGCAATGCTGACTAGTTGCAAACCGTTTATGGTAACAGCTTGTAGATTTAAGGCAAAGGGGCCAGAGGCAGATCGTTCTCAGTGAAGGGGCCCTTATTCTCCTCTGAAAGAATTAGAGTTTGGTGACATTCAGGGAATACTGCACACCAAACCTATTTTCACAAACCATGTTGAAAAGCATGGTACTCAAGTGATGGATTGACTAGGATTGTTAACATGGCCAAGTGGCATTCAGATTTTTACACATACTTCAAATTCTATAAATGCACTATAAACACTAAATTCTTCTTGGCCGTATAACCTTATCTTATACAGCATTATTTCTTCCCTGTGCACTAAGCAGGTACACGTAAGGGAGGAGACAGCTTGGCAAGAACTAACTTTTAATTACTTGGCAGTGCATCAACAATAAAACAAACAGAAGAAAAACAAATTCCTCAGAACAAGAGGTCCCTGTCTATGCTCTCCATGTGCAATTGTGATGGAAAGGGAGGAAAACAGTGAAGACAGAAACCATTTGACGTACAGCATAAATCTGCAATCTTCCATATTTATCAGTCTGTTTTTCAAGTCAGGATTGTGCTTACATGCACAGCTACTGAAAAGAGACTAGTTTTCTTCTGGAGTGGAGACCCATGAGCAAGTCTTCATCAAGAATGCTTCTAATGTCTGAAATGTTAGAAGTTAACCAAGACTGCAAATCTTGTGACTTTAATTTCCAGAAGTAATTTTAATGACCTTGGTTTTGCTTTTCTTAGCATTCCTCCAACACCAGATGTTTTTCTGTTGAATGGGTTTTCTTGCCAGAAACTATAAGAAAACAAATGCATTTATTGTGTGTTAATTTTGCTGCCGATATAAAACGTAAACTTATCCCCAAACCTCTGCCCCCACAAAGCATGAAATCCACCCATCAAGTAGAGCCCAGGATGACTGAGCATGGATTGCTCAATAACAAAGGGGCAGAGGAGGAGCATGGAATTCACACATACATCTCTATCATGAAGACAAGCCATGTTACGGTGCACAGTAATGCAGCCCTTCCCCAGCTACTCTTCCAGTTTATCTGTTGAAACAGTTCCCACCTCCTCCAGCTGCCTCTTTATTCTGACTTCCACTATCAAAAAAGCTCCTCTCAGAGGCAGACCTGATGCACACTAAACCCTTTGTAATGTCTCAGAGCTCATACTTCTACACTGGATAGATAAAGCAGCACTTTAGTGGTGTTGGGCTCTGGGGAGGTCTTCCACACTTGGATGGCTATAATTCAAAGACCACAGATTCACTGCAGTCAGCGCTTTAATGCCACAAGCTAAGACACAGAAAAATCTCAAGACAGGAGATGACCCTTCACACACCACCAAGGAAATGGAGTAGAATTAAAAATAGTGAGTAGCATAGACCTACACAGGCTGCCATAACGTGCTACATGGCTAAGGAACATATGTGGTATTTTGGCAAAATGTGTGCATGAAATAAAATAACCAGAAACAGGGAGAGACACACGAACATAAGGCTATCCTATTTTAATTAAGCTATTCTCTTACTAGCCTTTGAGGAAAATGTCTACTTATACTGAGAAATGATTTCTTTGTTGCTATGGCCAACATACCTATGTCACAAAACCTAAAGGAGCTGGTAGTTAATAGGTTAGGATGGCTTGCGTTTCCCATAAATATATTCCAGCTCATGTGCCAAAGCTAGAAAATTGGCAGAACCTGTGGAATTTTCCAGGGCATATGTCAGCTAGAAGTTTTACATTTCACTGCTCTGGAAATATTTCCCAAGCTATTGTGCCTATCCAGTTCAGCAGTATTTCTACATGGAAATACCTCCCTTATTAAAGAAGGAAGGAAAAAGGAGAACACATAGGATTCATTTAATTGCAACTATGTGTTTATTAGGCAGTCTGACTTTGCAACCCTGAAGAAATCATGAAGCTGTTGATTTTAGGATAAAATCCAACTTTAAACAATTAATTGGACTGCAAGCTACATTTATTGACAAATAAAAGAAAAAATTCTAACCCTATGTGACTCATAGCTAGAACTCTTTTGTTTCTGGAGTTCTGACTAGGGTGCACATACCCATACAGTGAGTGCATTTTTTAAAGAACTTTGTTAGACTAATGCTACCAGTGACATCTTTATGGAAGGGATCTTCATAAGTTGCTGAAGGCCACTTAAATTAACACAAAATCTTCTTTGTACTTTTCTCATAGCTAATGAGAACACCCAAACAATTTTGCAGTGTAGTAACAGAGAGGAAGCTGTGCTATTCTATACACTATCAAAACAAAAAGCAGTCAAGCAGCACTTGAAAGACTAGCAAAATAGTTTATTAGGTGAGCTTTCGCTGAAGAAGTGGGTCTGTCCCATGAAAGCTCACCTAATAAACTATTTTGCTAGTCTTTAAAGTGCTACTTGACTGCTTTTTGTTTTAATTTTGCAGTGGTTACTAGACTGATGCCTGTACAGAGATTTCTGTCATCAAGTACTATTTAAGAACACAATCGCTCTTCTCTGCAGAATGTAAAACCACCACTGTGATCCAAGCCAAACAGAAATCTAACTGAACAGACTTTGCCCACAAGCAAAAGTATCTGAAAAACTCGATAGTCTAGGAAAGGGTACAGCCCGAAAGAAGAGGGAAAACCTCACTCTAACATTGATGCCTCTTGGCAGAAAATTAAAACTTTCACTTCTCTAAATTCTCTAGTTGCCACTTTTTCCTTTGTCCTCCTCAGCACTCTATGCTATGACTATCCCCTTTAGTTCTTCAAGATACTAGTTTTAGCAAACTGACAATTTTGTCTGACAGTATTGTAACTTTAGAGAAGTCAAACCTGCATAAGCAAATTCATCTTCAGTTAATTACCTTTGAAGACGCTGAAGTTGCTACTCAGGCATTACTGACCCTTCATTAGAGGGCACAGGGATTACCATTGGGAAATATTTTAGGCCACCAATGGAGGACCAGGCAATGGTGTCTGCATAAGGTGGCAAAATGCACTGTCAACATTGCAACTGAGGTAAGCCTACCTGTGTGTAAGTGAACCAAAATATGTTTTTAGAACTAAGAACATTGTACATATGTCAACAGTTGCGTATAACATACTATATTATATATACATATATATGCATATACGCAAAAAAGGATATTTGAATAGAATAAATGTAAAGTTGTACAAATGAAAAAGTTCTTGGAGTATACGTATTACATAAAGAAGGTACAATACACAGTAGACCCCCAACTTACGTGGGGGTTGTGTTCTCACAACCCCCACATAAGTCAAATTTCCCACCCAACTCAAGGGAGCCAGGAAACTGGCCAGGGCAGGAAACTGACCAGGCGTGGGCCTGGTCAGTTTCCTGGCTTCAAGGAGTGGAGGGTAGCAGGGACCAGGTGGCAGCTGGGCTTGCGGGAGCCAGGAAACAAACCAGTGCACCATCAGCAGGGGGAAGCCAGGAAGAAGCCACACAGCTATGGCTATCTGTTCCCCCAACTTCCCTCAGCTGGGGGAAGGGAGGCTGGCAGACAGCTGCAGTGGCGCTGCTTCTCCTAGCTGAAGGCTGGAGGCGGGTGCTGGAGGAGCAGCTGCGCTCCCCTGCCCCTGAGAATGCCACAATTTTGTCTTGCGCTTAACTCCTGTTAACGCGCATAACAGGAGTTTACTGTAAAATAGAGTACTATATCATCATATTATTACAGCAGTCATTTCAGAGCTTTTATGACAGCCCTTACCCAATCTGAGAAAGAGCCTCAGAAAGTGTGGGAGCAATGAGACTATGGGTTCTGTAACTTCAGTCTGACAGACTAGAGTGTGGGTGAGTATATTTAGTGTGGTGCCAGGTTGTGCCTCCCACCAAGCCTTACTAAAATAAAATATAATATTTTGCCTATAAATGAAATTTCCATTTACTGAAGATACTGAAAAGTTTGTTTTTAAAATCAAAATATACAGCTGGGGAAAACAAACATCTCTATATTCATCTCTCTCAGGGACTCACATGTTGATTTGCCCATTTGGCACCGGTGAGTACAAAACTATCTTTACTGAGAAGGGTGCTTAGAGTTTAGTTAATGCTGAATTTAAGAAAAACAGTAAGCTTCTAGTCCTCACAGTTGCAAAGAAATAGTTTAAGAATATAAGCCAGTGCAGTGTCTTTCTGAATCTGCAAATACCCTGAAATAAATATTAACTGCCTTGAACCCAATTTTACCTAGGCTGCATGCTGCAAAGGTCTTCCAGGAATCATGAAATCTTAAGAATTTTTTGTAAGCATCACCTCTGGCAGAGTGGAGGTGTGTGTGTTGGGAGGAAAGGAGGAAGCTGAATCAGAGAAGGAAAACAAAAACATCCATATTATTCAAGTTCTTTTCTAAATAAGATTTATAACTTATTACGTTTAATAAACGCATCTTAAAAATGTTGAATAGTAACAGAGAGTAAGCCGTGCTAGTCTATACACTATCAAAACAAAAAGCAGTCAAGTAGCACTTTAAAGACTAGCAAAATAGTTTATTAGGTGAGCTTTCGCTGAAGAAGTGGGTCTGTCCCACGAAAGCTCACCTAATAAACCATTTTGCTAGTCTTTGAAGTGCTACTTGACTGCTTTTTATCGTAAAAATGAAATGTCATTTTAAGACACTGTTTACAATAACTGTTTGGGAGCATTAATCTATACAACAAAGTCCCCAAAAAGTTTATTACTTTATCACCTTAAAACAAAGTCATTTTCTGAGTACTTGCTTCACCTTCTAGTCTATGACGTAAGTCCATACTAGAATCTTTCCTTTTAAAAGAAAATCTGCCCTTTCCAAAAGGCATGTAGCTAATGCACAGTAAACCCTGAACAGTACAGCAACCAGATTCTCGTGCCTCCTACAAGTAGACACCGACAGCAGCATCTGCATCTAAGCTGCCAAATTCAGGATGTCACCAGAGGAAGGAACTGAGACACTCCGTAATGTCTCTGCTTTATCAAAAGGTACAATTTATATGCAAACAATTTCAAGGTTAAAATTCACATTCTCTCTCACCAGAAGGTTAGCTAAGATGCATATTTGCATTCTACCATTTTATTCACTTCACATTTCCATATAGCAAACAGTTTACTTTTGTGGGTACATCACCTGAGAAATGTGGCACCTTCTATGCACTGTTTTAAAGAGACACAGTCAGTAACATTACATACAAGAAATGGTATCCCTATTGTGCACCAAAATGCCTTTTGACATACATCAGTTAAAGGCTATATGCTCAGTGGTCAAGAACAATATTTTACCTCAGATAAAAAAAGCATTAAATACTGGTTACAATGGTAGTTCCTCATGAGGGTTAAACACCACGTAATGAGAAAAAACAGAGTTGGTTGTGTGTATTAGCAAGGTCTGGAGTGTTTACTGCGCTGCTGACAAAGTCAGCTGGTTCTCAGCTGAGATTGCATCTGCCTTTAACATCAGTAAAAGGTTGGTTGTTTTTTTCTAAAATTACATCACAGAGGACTTTGAGAAACCACGTCAAACCCAACAACTGAACACAAGGTGCTAGGCTCGCTGTGGACCTTAAACTGTTCTAAAGTATAAAATTCAAAGCACCACCACAACAAAAGGAAAAAAAAAAGGGTGCAGTTTATCTAGAGCTTTCCAAGCTAACAGCTGACAGACAAGTTCCTCCTCTAGCCTATGTTGTCACATTGAGACCTGTGGTTATTCATCTTAATATTCACTCAACTGAGAGACAATACAGTAGATGCCTGCCAAATCCCAGTCCTCTGATAATAGCTCCAGTGTGTGTGTATGTGAGAGAAAGAAACTAAAACAGCCCAACAGAAACAAGACTAAAATGCAATGTGATTCCTACAGCAAATACTCCAGTGTTCAGCCAAGTGTGGGCTGGCATCTCCAGCGAGTCTGAGAGAATGAGGAAGATTTTTGTTTTCAGGATTTAACAATAAGGACAAAATTGTGGGAGAATGGAACAGTATGAGCACCATCCACACAGAGAGCTGGACGTGATAAGATGACTTCAGGTATTTCCATAAATGTGTAGTTGTCCATTTTTGGCTCTAGCTTACCAGTTACCTTTTAGATGTCTAGACATGTGCTATAGTAAGGCAATATGATTTATTAACAAGATAGAAAATAGATTAAATACTGGTACGCATTCTCAGTTCAATTTTAAAATAGTGAAGCTCATTTCAATTCGTTTTCTGATAATGCAGTTAATAGAAAACCAGTATTCTTTTAAGATCATGTGACCAACTAGAAGAAAAATTATTTTCCATGGATTATTTTGACACGTTTGAGATTTTTAAAAAAATCTCAAATTGCTAGTCTAGAATGTGAACTAAAATCTGGAAACATTGAAAGAGTAGTTGATAAGTTTAGTATTTGTGGTTGCCAAGTCACATCCCCAACTGAAATGTTTTAGTCTGTTGTAACATTATAGGTGAACAGACTAAAATACAGATATACAATAGACAGTTTATAAGAACTATGGTCTGGTAGGTCAAAAGTAAATGATATTTCTTCAAGGATATAAAACAAAGGAATGTTAAGGGTTTTGTGCTTTTATTTTATAGCTATTTCTGTATAAACACTCAATGAGCACAGGTTTCAATTCTAAACACTAATCAGAGACCCTATGAATAGCTCCTGGGTTTTACCACAGCTGGTTCACATCCAAAATCTAGCACTAGATAGGACTAATGAATTCCAGAATATTACCTTTAAATTTTAGAGCCCTTATGGAATAAATGAACAAGTCTGGTACATGCTGTGAAAGAGCAAATGAACTATAGGTCACATGGAATACACTCAAGTCTGAAAGGGGAAGAATATTTTAGAATGCCCAGTTTTGTTGGACAGAAAATACACATTGTGACTTCTTGCTACCACTCTCTCAAAGTGCACCAATAACTCACATCTGGCTTTAGGGAATATAATACAGTTTACTATAAAATAAACTCAACATAGTTGATGAAGTGACATACATACACAGCATCCAATTTAGTAATATCTTTATTCCAATATTCTTTCTTCCCAGCACACACTGTAACTGGCACTTATATTTAACAAGCACATAACTGCACAGTCCTGTTTTAGGTGTTGAAAAAGTAATCCTGGTAAGGGAAGTTACATTTATATGTGAGCCTCTTCAGGACTCTCTGAACATTATATTGTTGTGAATGCTAATTCATAAACAATATAAGCAGTTCAGACTGGATGAACTTTCTTGTAAGTATTTCACTAACACAGGGACTTCTTTTTTTCCACCCAGTTTAATGGGTATAACATCTCCAAGGGAAATGATGGTCTACTGAATAAACCAGCTGTTCTGTCGACCTCTGTCATTAGCAGTCTCACTGCTTGGGTATCCTCTCTAAGCATGTGTGTCAGCATAACCAAGTAACAGGAATTTATGGACTGAGGATTACAGACTAGTGCTTTCATTTCACAATCCCCATGTTCACCGGCTCTTTAGATGCAGGGTACGTCTACAATGCAGCCAAGCAGTACAAATCACAGGAGGGGCAGATGAATTTGTGCTAGCTCAGTTTGCACTAGCATGGAAAAAATAGCAGCCTGGACACTGTGCAATGGGCAGCAGCTTGGGCTAGTCACCCAGGCCTGGCCTCAGGTGGTTAGTCCTAGCTGCCAGCCCTGCTGCCACATCCTCACTGCTGCTTTTAGTGCTCTAACATGAGCAGAGCTAGCAAGCATGTCTACTCAGATTGGGAACCATACCTCCCAACTGCTACGAATGCACCCTCCCACAATCATAGAACACTAGAACCGGACAGGACCTCAAGTGGTCATCGAGTCCAGTTCCCTGCCCTCTTGGCAGGACCAAACACCATCTAGATCATCCTCAATACGTGTCCATCTAACCTGCTCTTAAATATCTCCAGCGATGGAGATTCCATAACCTCCCTAGATAACTTATTCCAGTGCTTAACCATCCTGACAGTTAGGAAGTTTTTTCTAATGTCTAATCTAAACCTCCCTTGATGCAGTTTAAGCCCATTGCTCCTTGTCCTATCCGTAGAGGCCAAGGAGAACAATTTTTCTCCCTCCTCCTTGTAACCCCCTTTGAGGTACTTGAAAACCACAATCCTGTCCCCTTTAAGTCTCTTCTTTTCTAAACTAAATAAACTGTGTTCTTTCAGTCTTCCCTCATAGCTCACGTTCTCTAAACCTTTAATCATTCTTGTTGCTCTTCTCTGGTCCTTTTCCAATTTCTCCACATCTTGCTTGAAATGTGGTGCTCACAACTGGACACAATACTCCAACTGAGGCCTAATGAGCACTGAGTAGAGCAGAAGAATGACTTCTCGTGTCTTGCTCACAACACTCCTGTTAATAACACCACAGAATCATTTTTTTGGCAACAGTATCACACTGTAGACTCATATTTAGCTTGTTGTCCACTATGACCCCAAGTCCCTTTCTGCAGTACTTCTCCCTAGACAATCACTTCTCATTCTATGTGCAAGAAGCGGATTGTTTCTTCTTCTTAAACTTCATCCTGTTTACCTCAGACTGTTTCTTCTGTCCAGATCATTCTGAATTTATGAGGCTATCCTTCAAAGCAGTTCTGACCCCTTCCAGCTTGGTATCATTTGCAAAATTAATAAGCTTATTCTCTAAGCCAATACCTAAATCGTTGATGAACGTATTGAACAGAACTGGTCCCAAAACAGATCCCTGCAGAACCCTACTTGTTATGCCCTTCCAGTGTGACTGCAAAACATTAATAACTACTCTGAGAATGATTACCCAGCCAGTTATGCACCCAGCTCATAGTGGCCCCATCTACGTTGTATTTGCTTAGTTTATTGATAAGATGATCATGCGAGACCATGTCAAATGCCTTACTGTAGTCTAGGTATACCACATCTACCGCCTCTCCCTTACCCACAAGGCTTGTTATCCTGTCCAAAAAATAAAAAAAAGGCTATCAAGTTGGTCTAGCCTGATTTGTTCTTTACACAACCATGTTGGCTGTTACCTATCACCTTATTTTCATCCAAATGTTTGCAGATTAATTCCTTAATTATTTGCACCACTATCTTCTCCGGCACAGAAGTTAAACTGATTGGTCTGTAGTTTCCTGCGTTGTTCTTTTTTCCCTTTTTATAGATGGGTGCTATGTTTGCCCTTTTCCAGTCTTCTGGAATCTCTCCTGACTTCCAGGACTTTGCAAAGATGATAGGTAAAGGCTCAGAAACCTCCTCTTTCAGCTCCTTAAATATTCTAGGATGAATTTCATCAGGCCCTGGTGACTTGAGGACATCTAATTTTTCTAAGTAATTTTTAACTTGTTCTTTATGTATTTTATCCTCTAAACCCACCCCCTTCCCACTACCATGCATTATGTTAGGCATTTCTGCATCCGCCTTCTTACTGAAGACCAAAACAAAGAAGTCATTAAGCTCCTCTGCCATTTCCAAGTTTCCTGATATTGTTTCTCTCTCCCCTCACTGAGTGGCAGGCCTACCCTGTCCTTGGTCTTCCTTTTGCTTCTAATATATTTATAGAATGACTTCTTCTTACCCTTTATGTCTCTTGTTAATTTGAGCTCCTTCTGTGCCTTAGCCTTTCTAAACTTGCCCCTGCATACACACACTGCTTGCTTATATATATCTTTTGTAATTTCTTCTACTTTCCACTTTTTATATGACTCCTTTTTGATTTAGAGATCATGCAAGATTGCCTGGCTAAACAAAGGCAGTCTTTTATCCTACTTTCTAGCTTTCCTATGCAGCAGGATAGTTTGCTTTTGGCCCCTTAATAGTGTCCCTTTGAAAAACTAACAACTCTTCTCAGTTGTTTTTTTTCTTAACCTTGCTTCCCATGGAACCTCATCTACTGGCTCTCTGAGTTTACCAAAATTTGCGTTCCCGAAATTCATTGTCTCTATTTTGCTGTTCTCCCTTTCACTATTTTTTTGGAATCATGAACTCTATGATGTCATGGTCACTTTCTCTCAAGTTACCTTCCACTTTCAAACTCTCATTGAGTTCCTCCCTATTTGTTAAAATCAAATGTAAAACTGCTTCCCCCCAGTAGCTTTTTCCACCTTCTGAAATAAAAAATTGTCATCCATGCAGTTCAAAAACTTCTGGATACTCTATGCCTCACTGTGCTAGTTTCCCAACATATGTCCAGATAGTTGAAGTCGCTCATCACCACCAAGTCCTGCATTTTGGATAATTTTGTTAATTGCTTGCAGAAAGTCTCATCCACCTCTTCTACCTGGCTAGGTGGTCCATAGTAGACCCCTATCATGGCATCACCCTCAGAGCAGCCTGGTTTAGAACCAGAAATGAGCTCTAAAATGCCAAATCCAATGTTGTGATGAAGTGGTATGAAACAGACCCTTGCCCTTGAGGTTTCTCATAGTCTAATATGCAATTTATTCAACATGCAAGTGACAGGTTGACAAGCAATCGATTTGACAGTATATTGGGAAAACCTTGAGTCCCCTACAAAGATTGGAGAAAGATGCTTCATCTATGCCTGTAAACCCAGCTTATAGTCTGTGGTCACCAAGCAAATTTCAAAGAGGCTTCTTGGTCAAATTTGTAAGGGCTTGTCTTCCCTTTTATGTTGGTGTAATTTCTGTCACTCATGGGAGAGACTAAGGTATCCCCATACATGACAAATCATTCCATCATAAAGGCTCATGTGGACAAAACTAGGTTGGCTTCTCCTACCAACACTGCTATCACCTCCAGGTGAGGTGGTGTTACAATGCCTACAGGCAAAGGGTCTGCCATCAGCAGTGTGTGGCTTCATCAGATGAACCACAATTGCTGTAATACATCTAGGGTAGACTAGCACTCAGAGTTAACAGTGACCAAAGCATTTCACTCCTCAGCATAACAACAGAAAATCAAGTCACTGAAGAGGGTATAAGCCTCATGAAGAATTAGTTGGCTTACTGGGTATCTAGCTGCAAATGCTATGTGGGGGGAAGGGCACATGTTTAACACCCAAGAGTACAAGATCCGACTACCCCTGTGTTTAGGGACCTGCTAAACCAAACTGTGATATGTGCTTGACTGGGAAGAGAAATGGAATAATTGGATGGCATCTAGACTATTAGAAACTTTTCATTAAATTTAAATATATTGTGCCAACACCAAAGCTGGGGCAGTTCCAGATGCAACTGCGCTATTTACTAGAAAAAGCTAATAAAATACCCAGCTAATATCTTTACACATTTGTTGCTAATTTAAATCTTCCCCTTCACCACAAACTTTGGTTCCTAGCCCATCTTCCACAAGGAAAACATTCTATCAAATACACTGGCAAGCTCAATGCAGCCATTTTAAGACCAAGGTTAAGAGAAAACACTGATGTTGAGTATTTTCACTATCTTTAGTGATCCAGACTTTTTGCAGTTGATTCATTCTGGAGAAAATGCACATCTGAATAATTTCCACAGGTCAACCCTGAAAGAACACAGGCTGCAGTCCAAAGCAACTTAGTGGCAGAAATCAGGGGGGCAGATAATTGTAACTCAACCTTTTTTTTTTTTTTTTTTTTTTTTAATGAGCGTTTACCAGAAGTTGTATCTGATACTAAATGAAAATAGTCAGCTCACTTCTCCATGAAAAAAGATAAACTAGCATATCCAAATGCCACAGAGGTCAAAAACAACTGGTATTACATTTTAAGTGCATGTTGGGGAAACCACCGAGTTCAGGAAATAACTCATATATCCCTTCATCAAAGGCATTTATCCATTATGTGTACTTAACTTTAAGGGAAAACTGAGAACACCCTTCAGAGTTTTTACACACACATTGAAACAGCCAGATAGCATTCACACAAATTTCCTTTTTATTCTCTCTCTTTCTGTTGATCAGACCTCCTGACTTCACAGGGACAAGGGTTTGCACTGTGAAATACCTTCTGGGTCATCAACTACCACAGGGTTTGAGCTGTCATTTGTATCTCTTTTATCATTTGTTTTTAAAAACAATTTCAAGAAGATTGCAGTGGTTTTAATACCTGACTAAAATTTACAATAAAACATATCTAAAAGAAATGTCTGAATTTTCAGGACAAAATTTTACCTCTCAAAGTCATTAGACTTTAGTGGGTCTTTAAATTATAAATACTACACTATACATATGAATCAAACAACGATCCCCTTTGAGAAAGGCAAAACCACAGGCAATCTGTTTCTGTAAAGCCTCGCTCTTTACACTCCGTTGACAGAGAACCAATAGAATATCAAATGCTCACAAATCCCATGACCTAGGATATGTTGATGCTGCTATTATTGATGCATTTGATAGGAAGTAAAAGAAGCCAAGTTATATAGTCCCCAAAATTAACATGATTTGCATGGGTTGCTATGGGGGGACATGGAAAATTAGCTGAGTCTCTTAAGTTTGGCAATTTGAAAGTGTACTTCAAATTTAAAGATCAACAGGTTCAGGTAAAAAAAAATACACAAGTGATCCAGCCACATGCAGATCTGACAGTCTATTATTACAATTAGATGAACCATACCACTTTCATATAGCAAAAAGACACATATCAAGATCACTTACATAATGAGATTAAATTAGTCTGAACAAATTAAGTAGCATGGTAATCCAGCAGAGGAAAGAAACACAAATTACCTGAACTGTTTTAGGCTTCAAGATATGCAAAATCCAAAACAAAATGAGTCTACCATAAAAGCGATGCCTATTTCAGTAATATGCCAAAAAAAAGACTATTTACATGTGTGTCAATCATGAGTACATGCAACCAACAGGGAGAGACCATGGATGAATTTAAAAAGAAGTTCAGTCAATGATCTTGTAACACATGAGACTTGCAGCACATACCTGTACTTCACATTACCTTTACTCAGTCAAAGGCCTTAATTCCAAGCACGTAGTTCCTCTGCCCCCATTCCCCCATGCACCTCTGCAGAGCAGAAAATCTATTCTGAGTGGTAATATTATCAACATCCACTTTTATTTCTAAAGGGAATGCATCTGTGTTGCAATCACAACAGTTCCGGGAACCCAGGTGCACAGTCCTATGCTCTACTGCTCAGCTGCCCATGTGTGTCCCCCAAAGGTCATATGTTAGTTATCTGCACTTTAGTTGTCAACAGTTTCCAAGTACCCTTCTTTGGTGGCAAAAGATGTTTGGAGACATCTAAACCTGGACTCTGAAGCAAGAGGGCTGAGATCAATTAAGGTGTAAACTCAAACCTGAAACAATTTCAGATAATCTCTCCAGCAAGATTCAAAAATATTTTGGGTACGTTCAAACTTTACTAAAAATCCTGTTTATAAGCAAAATACGTAAGATTCTTAGCTCTTGGCAAATTGCCTACGGGCAATCCAGAGCAAATTGTGCAATACTACAAGAAGGTGAGGAATACAGGGGGAGAGTCATGTTACCATCTATTGTCCCATTCTCTCCACCAAAATTCTCAATCTTCCTGTTTAATCCTTCCTACTCCTCCCACAGCTCATCTAAACTGACTTTTACTTCTGAATCTGATTAAGTTCTACTAAAGCGTTTTGGTATTGTATGTAGCATGGTCATTAGACCTCCATGGTGCCAAAGCCACCTGTGAGTTATGCATAAACTCTCAACTGGTTAAACAATCCGTTATGCTTCTAGCAAACCCATCACCTAACTCCAAAATGCAGAAGGGTCAGCCAACAAATGGAGCCCTGGGTCCTCAAAACACTGATGTTTGATTTGTTTTTGGTGGAGTGGGGGGGAAGAGTATATAGATATTTAAAAAAAATAATCTATTTTGCTATTCTACAGATAAACTTAAAAACAGAAATACATGGTAGAGAACAGCAGTGACATGGTGAGGCCACAACTTTCACAGGAAAACATTTTTACCCAGAACCGTTTAAGTTTATGTTTTTGCTGTCTACTCACCATTTTGTACCTGTTTCATAACTTTATGTTATTAGCAGAGATCTGACAAAAGTATATGATTCAGGAACACCACCTAATGACTGCTAACTTCTGCTCTGTGGCTTATATCCCTTTTCAGTAGCATGCCAACAGTAGTTTCTCTTATTTTCCTGTTATGTAATACAACACAGATTGTAAGTGCACCACTGGCAACATGCTAAATTTATATTTTCTAGATAAAGAAGAGACAGGGCATTACCATGAGCTTCAAACATTGATATTCCTTGTTCAATTTGTCCAGAACTTACTTTCTTTCACTATGTTTCAGTAAACTGAATACTCAGGATCTAAAGATCCTGTAATGTCCAAGGCCTGAGATTAACAGTTATTTTTCCACTAGCTACATCTCACCTGAAGGGAGGAGATACTTCAGACAACTACAGAAAGGATTAGTTCTGGATTAAAAGTGGCCAACCAGATCTCAGATTTGGAAACATTGCTAAAAGACCTAAGAATGATCTTAAGCAAGGAACACCGAGGAGTGGTCTTAAAAGAAGTGAAAGAATGTTAGAGTGTAAATTAAACTATTTTGCAAAGAAGAAATTTCTAGATACATAATAAAATAATTTGCAATTGTATTTTGAAACCATTGAAATACTTTTTATTTCCATTTGCATCACTTCATAGCAGCTTTAACTCCAGACAAGGCCTAAGAGGTGCAGGCCATTAAAACAGAAGGAAGGAAGAATATTCTGAATTTGAAATACTGATAGGTAATGGACGCTAAGAAAAGAACTAAATTGATGTACTTCTCATGCTCTAGAATGAACAGTTATTATGGATAATACTTATTTCCACAGATACTCAAGTTGTTTAGAATCTTTCTTGGTGGAAGAATGACTTTACGGCCAGAAAAAACTCCCACTAATTGGAGAGTCTGGAGTCTCCTCAGCTGGAAAGGTTGGCTATGATATTTGAGGATATATTGGAGACTAAATACATTGCCACAGCATTTTTTGCAGGCTATAATTATTTAAGTGCCAATAATGTAGCTCACTGCTGTACAAAACTCAGAAGAGAAGTTCCTGTTTGGGAACAGCTTACACTGTCTGTGCTGAGAATTTTCCAGAGAGAGGCACCAAAGCAGCTCAACTCACTCTAGCAATGGTACAGACCAGCTGCAGGTGTTTTTAGACATTATCATTAGCTCTGCTCCATGATACGCTCCTTGCTTGCAGTAAAGGAATAACTATTTGTAAAAGTGTAGTGCAACCTAAACAAATGTATCTACAAAACACACCATGACACCCAGAAGAATGCTCCACCTCAGAGCACTGCTTTCTCACGTAATGTTTTGTGATGGGCTAACGACAGTATTTTTGCTGACATGGGAGCAAGCTGAGAGATTTAAAAGGAGAGCAGGGTGCCTAAAGCACATAGCCTGGAATGCCATCCCTAGACTATCAGGAGGGAAAGGAACTGGAGGAGTGATGGGAACTGTGACCTTTCTTAAAGTGAGAATTCACGCTGTAGCAGGGTACAAACTGATCTCCACTAGCAGCAGAAAAGACTCACCCCCTTCTCTTCCTAAGTACAATATTACATAGGTGGGGTTTGCCTTTTGCCCATCAGTTATGAGCCATTGCTGGAGGTAGGATACCAAATATAGGCCAGTGTTCTGATGCAGCATGGCACATCCTATATAAAAGCACAATCTAAAGAATTAGGCATCAGTCTGGGCAATGTTTTCTTCCCTCCCTCCCTCCATTTGCTTTGCTATAGTAAGGCTTTTATTTTTTATTTTTTTGTGGTGGCCACACTTCCCATTAAGAATATATTTAGAAAATGCTCTCATTCAGCTAGTCATGCAAAAAAGGGTTCATTCTTTCATTTAAAATAGTTTTATTCGTATTCGAATGAATAGCTGCTTATGTGTTATATGATAAATTGATCTGAAATACACGTTTAGGAACTACAACCAGTGTGTTATTACTGTACTTTATTGCCAAAGTAAAAGACCATTCTCAAATATAGGCTGGATTGTATTTTAAAACTCAACAACAAATTAAAGAAACTTTGTACAACATAACAAAAGTTTTATATTATGTCTGAATAAGTGGGCAAACAAAAACAACAAGAAGCCTGTAGTACCTTAAAGACTAACAGATATTTTGTAGCGTAAGCCTTTGTGAGAAAAGACCTCCTTCATCAGACAAAGACGACAAAGGCAGACAAACTCAACAATTCACTTTTTAGTTAAAGACGATCACTATGATTTGCAGTTGTACAACACATTACCTTTCAGGACAGGACATCAGCATGTGGAGGGGCTTATTAATTCCCACTGAATTCAGAGTTCTACGATCATGTCTACACTAATGAACTTATAGCAACACAGTTACACCGATGCAGCTGAGCTGCTATAAGACCACTCATGTTATTTGATGGAAGAGCTCTCTCAACAAGTGGCAGGAGCTTTTCCACCAACATAGGGCTGTGCATGCTACCACGTAAGCCAGTAACACTTACGTGACAAGGGAGTATTTTTTTGCTGATTTAAGCGTCTGTGTAGACATGGCCTAAGTTAGAGGTACTCAACACAGCTATGTGGCAGGTATTGGTAAGCATTCAAATCTTTGTTCATCTTGCTGAATAGGAATTATCAACTTCCAGCCTGCATACTATTTTGCAAGACTGTCCATTTTACTTAAACCCCGCCCCCCCATAGTCATGGCAACCCCAGGATATTAGAGAGACTAGATAGGTGAGGTAATATCTATAATTGGCCCAACTTCTGGGAATGAGCGAGACAAGCTTTTGAGCTTCCAGATTTCTTCAGGTCTGCTTATTTGATCTATTATGTTAAAAACATTTTCCTGTCAACAAAAAGAACTAATGCTCCTATAGCAATGAAGTTATTTACTACTTCAAAGAATACTTGCGATAGTACTGCTCATCTTTAAGCCCCACTAACAAAACCACATCACTGCATCTATGCCTTCATATTACTAATAACTAAAAGCCAGTGAAAACACTCAAGAAATATAATGCTTCAAGATGTTACTTTCAGTTGTGAAAGTAATTAAAACTTTGGAAAACTTTGGACTCTTTCCCAACATCTTATTTGCTACTAAATGTTTCACATAGTTCTCACGTGCACATGGGAATACATGAATTTAGGTTTTAAATACTCCTTTAACACTTGCATACTATTAGCTTTTACATTCTTTCCTGCCTTCTTCCAGTTTTGTGAACGCACACATTTTCAGAAAAAGCATTATTTTTGTAATGAATCATATTAATCTTGTTTTGGTACCTCCCTTATCATCAGCTAATCTGAAAACTAAAATTTCTAGGAACACCCAACACAGGACAAATAAGCACGAAAGTCCCTGCAACATCAAATAAACATTCACTAAAGAAGGTTGCTACTAGGATGTGCTTACATTCAAGCTACTCTGTAAAGAAACACTATGTACTCAAGAGTTGACCACAATGGTGAAAGCAATAACCATAGTCCTCGGAAACATTCTGAATTTGGCATTTCTGAATGCCCATCACTGGCAATGGTTTGTAGTTACTATCAAGGGAGGTACAAGATAAATATGATTCGTTGCAAAAGCAATGCTTCCTCTGAAAACATGTGAAAACCCATACATCAAGCTCAATTCAGAAGTTAAATCATACACCAGTTAAGGAAATCTGACTTTTATTAAGCTATAACCTAAAATCATTGTAAACAAGGATGCTTAGGTTTCACTATATTCTCTACAGCAAACCAGCATCAGCTGCTGTTAAATTTTATTTTTTTCGTAGTAATATTCAAGTTCTATACCTGTCTCAATCCACTGGTCAGTTTCTGGATGAACATACTGTTCTTCTTCATTGCAGTTATCAGACACTCCCCAAGTTGTCACTAAGATTTCTGTTTGGTGTTGTTTACTGTCCCCCTCAGCAAAGAGAGGGAGCCGTATCCAATGTTGTTTTAGTACCTATAAAGGTTGTTCTGATCCACCCATTTGAACTGTTCTCAAAAGCAAGAGGCGCAACAAGCTGCAGAGTTGAAAAACTGAATAGGTAGACTTTTTCCCCCTTGTGTACAATCGCCATAAAGTGAGAAGTAAACCCTACAGTTGCTCTCATTTCTGTCACCGACATCGCCTCCTCCCTCCTTCAGAAAAGGACAGCTGTTACAACAATGAAGTGCTGGAAACAACCCTGACTAGATGGGGGCGCTTTGTGTTTTCCCAGAGCCGACTGACTACACACAGTATTCTTTGAACTGATCTTATTGTTTACCCTCTGCTCCTTGTGCTCCTTCCGCCCTCTCCATCCCCCACCTCGAGTAATCAAATTCTGCCCACAACTGCTAGTATATCATGTCGACAGCACAAAGCAATGCAAACGCTGCACCTCCTTCCTCTTTCCAAGCTTCCCTCCTCCCCCACAAATTTATCTCAGGCTATCTACAGCTGGTCTAGTTTTGTTTTGTGTTTTTAAGAAGGTGTTTCCACATCTCTCATTCCCTCATCAACTTCCCATGACACACACACACCATACGTCAGCCACACATCAGAGACTCACCGGAGTCCCTTTTAAGAGGAAGTTAGTCTCAAGGGGTAGCCCTGTTAGTCTGTAGCTTCACAAAAAAAAAACAGGCAGTCCTGTAGCACCTTAAAGACTAACAAATGTATTTGTTAATGACCTTTTGGGAGTAAGATCTGAAGATCTTTATTACCTAATAAATAAATTTGGTAGTCTTTAGGGTCAATAGTCTCAGAGATGTAGCCGTGTTAGTCTGTAGGTACACAAAGAACAAGCAGATTTTCTAACAATGTTACTAAGTTATGAGCTCTGGTGGGTAAGAAGTGGCTCTTACCCACGCACGCTCATTACCTCAGCAATAAAATTGTTAAGCCTTTCAGGTGTAAACGGAAGTTAACATCTAATAACCAAACAAACGGGGGGGGGGGGGCAAAACCCCAACCCCTCCCCCCACACTATTACGCACCGAGGGCAGAGAAGCCCCACAGCCATCGCCTCCTTGCAATCGCCGAACCAACCCCACCCCTCCCCCAAACACCCACCCCGGGGACACTCAGGCTGCCCCCCGCGGGCCACAGACCAGGGACCCGCCCCGGCGCAGCCCCCCCGCGCTTTGTGCAACCAGGGTTCCCATTTCTGGCTCGCACCACCAGCCACGGGAGCGGACCCCACCCGGCCCCTCCGCGCCACGCTCGTGCTCCCCGGCGTCGGGCGGGGCAGCGCCCCCCAGCAGCCGCACGGCCAACGGCGCTGGCGGCCATTGCTGCCCCCCCCCCCCCCCCCACACACGGGGTCCGCCGCTCCCGCCGACAGAGAAAACCGGACCCCCGGCCTGGGCCTCACCTCAAAGCGGCTCTTGGTGACCCCGTTCATCTCCCGCCTCATGGCGGGGCCGGCAGCGGAGGGGGGCTTCCCCCCCCGGCTCTCTGCGGACGCCGCGGCGGGGGGGGCGGGGGTGGTGTGCGGGCTCCGCGGCCTCCGCCCGCCGCCGCCGCGTCTCCTCCAGCCTCAACTTCAACCCAAAACAAAAACACTCCGCACCTGCCAGCAACAGCGCCGCTCATTGGCCAGCGCCGGGCCCCCGGGCGGCAGGGGGGGGAGGGGGCGACAGAGAGAGAGAGACAAGAGACAGCCCCGGCGCGAGCCCAGCCAGCTGGAGCACGCGCGGGCCCGCCGCAGGGAGGGAGCCGCAGCGGGGCCGGGCTCAGGGTCGCACCGCTGGGGAAACGCAACCCGCTTGTGTGGCAGGGGCCCTGTATGCCCCTCCCCGCTCTAGCGAGGAACGAACCGCACCCCCCCGCCCCAGAGAAGGCGGCACCGCTCCTCTAAGCCTGGTGAGGCTGTATCCCCCCGCCCCCCGGGACACTGCACACCTCCCCAGCACCCTACAACCTCCAGGGGAGACTGCGTCCTTCCCCACAGCCCTGCAACCGCCAGGGAAGATTTTAATACACCCGCCCCCGCGGTCCTGCGTAAGGCTGGACCCTGCCTTAGCGCCCTGCATACCCCCCCACCGCAAAGGAAACTGCACCCTTTCCCAAGCGTTTGCATCCATTTCTTGGGCCCTCTAATCTTCACCTCTGTGTTACTATTCGCTCTTCAACACAGGGCAGACAAGGGCACCCCTTACACACACACGGCTTCCAGGGGAAATTGCAATTTGTTGGTATTACTGAACCCTTTTCTTTCCTAGCGGAGATCAATCCCCCGATGGGTGACTGACGGCAGAATCCGCATCCCTTTCACCTATCCCTGGGGACCAGCCAAGGCTACACGTACCCTGGGAGAGATGGCATCCGCTCCCTTACATCCCGCCACCCCTCCCCGCCAGAGAGCTGCATGTACCCCTGGGAAACTTCAACTATCAGCCTCCCACCACCACCAAGCCTGACCTGTGGGAGACTGTAACCTTCCCCCCCCACGTCTCCCAACGCTGGCAAAATCTACACTCCTCCTGCTCCCAGGGCCCTGCACCTATAAGCACTGATTGTTTACCCCAGCTGGAGCTGATTGTGCACCCCTTAAACGCTCCCCCCGGTGGTGCTGGGGGAAGACTGCATCACCCTCGAGAGCTGGTAGGCTCCGGGGCGATTGCAGACCTCTCGTTGGACCCCTGATGCGTACAGCTCTCGTGCACCTTATTCAGCCTCCTGCCGGGGGACGGTTTTGCTTTCCAGCGCTTTAGGAACGCAGGGGGAGGAAAGGTACCCCCAGCTTTTCCTCCCTTCCCCATTTCCGGCAAGAGCGTCCTACAGACTGCGTCCAATCAGATCCATGCTTAGTGAGGTTTTGGAGTGACGTAACTATTGCGGGAAAATCGAGCGTGGTGGAGAGCATTTAAATCGAGTGAGTCACTAGAGCGTTCAGCAAGAGGGGGGAGTGGCTCTGGGGAAGGCAGGAGAGATACGTTCAGCGGAATAGTAACGGAGAGGAAGCCGTGCTAGTCTATACACTATCAAAACAAAAAGCAGTCAAGTAGCACTTTAAAGACTAGCAAAATAGTTTATTAGGTGAACTTTCGTGGGACAGGCCCACTTCTTCAGACCATATCCAGACCAGAACAGACTCAATATTTAAGACACAGAGAACCAAAAACAGTAAAAGCAAGGAGGACAAATCAGAAAAAGATAATCAAGGTGAGCAAATCAGAGAGTGGAGGGGTGGGGGGGAAGATCAAGAATTAGATTGAGTTAAGTATGCAGAGGAGCCCCTACAGTGACTCAAAGTTCACATCACGATTTAAACCATGTGTTAATGTTCCGAATTTGAATATAAATGTCAGTTCATCTGCTTCCCTTTCTACAAAGGAGCGATAATTTCTTTTCAGTAACACACATACCTTGAGGACATTGACAGAATGGCCCATTCCATTAAAATGTTGACTAACTGGTTTGTGGATCTGGAGTGTTTTGATGTCTCTTTTGTGCCTGTTGACCCTTTGTCTAAGGTACAAATTGACATTTATATTCAAATTCGGAACATTAACACATGGTTTAAATCGTGATGTGAACTTTCTGAGTCACTATGGCCGTGTCTACACGTGCCCCAAACTTCGAAATGGCCATGCAAATGGCCATTTCGAAGTTTACTAATGAAGCGCTGAAATGCATATTCAGCGCTTCATTAGCATGCAGGCTGCCTCGGCGCTTCGAAATTGATGCGCCTTGCCGCCGCGCGGCGCGTCCAGACGGGGCTCCTTTTCGAAAGGACGCTGCCTACTTCGAAGTCCCCTTATTCCCATGGGCACAGTTGAACAAGCTTATTCCCATGGGAATAAGGGGACTTCGAAGTAGGCGGCGTCCTTTCGAAAAGGAGCCCCTTCTGGACGCGCCGCGCAGCAGCAAGGCGCGTCAATTTCAAAGCGCCGCGGCAGCCTGCATGCTAATGAAGCGCTGAATATGCATTTCAGCGCTTCATTAGTAAACTTCGAAATGGCCATTTGCATGGCCATTTCGAAGTTTGGGGCACGTGTAGACGTAGCCTATAGGGGCTCGTCTGCATACTTAACTCAATCTAATTCTTGATCTTCCCCCCCACCCCTCCACTCTCTGATTTGCTCACCTTGATTATCTTTTTCTGATTTGTCCTCCTTGCTTACTGTTTTTGGTTCTCTGTGTCTTAAATATTGAGTCTGTTCTGGTCTGGATATGGTCTGAAGAAGTGGGTCTGTCCCCCGAAAGCTCACCTAAAACTATTTTGCTAGTCTTTAAAGTGCTACTTGACTGCTTTTTGTTCAGCGGAATGTTGTTCTGTCGCCAGAAGCCCAGACGGGCTGAAGCTTTGGGACCAAAAATCCCCCTGAAAGCATTCTCGGCGTTAAGGACAGCCATTCCCACAGGCCGCCAGGAGAAACTGAACAGGAACAGTACACTAATAGACTACCCCAAAACTCCAGTGTTACACAGCAGTTTGTACTGCAATTTTTATTTTGGTCCTCTGTACTCTTGTCAGTCTGTAGTGGACATGAGATTGATTTGATGAAGGGGCTCTGTCCCCTGAAAGCTCATCACCAAGTAAATCATTTTGTTAGTCTTTAAAGTGCTCCATTTCTGCTGTTTAGTTTAATACACAGTGCACATCTACAGTATTCTCCTTCAGAGGATCTCAAAGGACCTTAGCAACATCACCTAACCTTCCCCCTAGCATTGCAAGGAAGGTTCAGATAGGAGAAACCAAGGCACCAAGAGGAAAAAAGCATTATTCAAGATAATGTGGTTAGGTTGGGCTGTAACTGGATTGAGAACCCAAGTCCCTGATGAAAACTACTTGTCTCCTCACCTCAGACCAGCCAACCAGTCAGTGCTTACAGGAGCTTGTTCAACTGTGCCCATTTCAACCTGCTATGAATCCTGCATAGCAACAATTCACACTTGAAATTGTACAACTAAGGCAAAGAACCACCTAAGCCCCACAGTGGTATTGAGGAGACAGATGAAGTCTATCAAAAATTAACACATTGTAGTTAAGGGCCCTTAAAAGGAACTAGTAGCAATATCAAACTACTGCTCTGTATCTGCTGCATCTTACCCCTAAGCACATGGTACACATCTCAGCTTGACAAGCCACTGAAGCCTGGTGACTGCTGGACAACACGGGAGTTTTGTGTACAGAACAGATTTATCCAGTAGATTAGAGTTCCATGCAGACGTATGTCTCCACAAAACATCTTGCTAGAACTAAGTTAGTTGCCAGCTACCAATGCAAATTAGTTGCAATTCTGAACAAGGATTGTGTTTTATGTACATACAATGCTCAGCACACTGAGGTACTAAAAGAATTAAATGAAAAGACCTTGTAAACTGAACATATTCATCTTAAGAGGGTTAGTCATGAAAAGCCCAAATCTTTAGGGAATACACATTTTCCCCCTCATTTTATTTGTTCCTCTTTACTATTAAATCAGATAAAGTCTGTAATTCTAAGGCAAAGCACTAAAAACTACAGGTAACGTAGCACAGAAATATCATTTTAGGGACAAGCTGGGGGGCAAAGATGGTTGCACTCTTGGGATTTTAGCCTGCTGCAGCCCACAGGATAAATTAAGCTGCCAATGGGCTATGTCACAGGCCATAAATCTATGTTGGACCATACACTGTGGAGATAGCCTTAGCGTGCCCCTTGCACAAAGGCATACACAGGAAGCAGCCTATGCCAGGGTAATTCTCCCCCAGACTCGGTAGCACAAGTTTTGGCTCCTATATGCCCCCACAACAGATGGTGTCCAGGATATGTCCAGTTCTCTCAGAACCCATGTTTCATTGCTAGGATGACAGCAATTCCAATGTCTACAATGATTTTTGGTTAAGAGTGTTAACATACATACCTTGACGTTCAGACCATTCTTAAAAAGAAAAATGATTTTAAATAAAGATGAGACTATATTCTTACCAAAGAAATGTATTTGCATGTAAATAAACATGTTTTTTTCCAGTATTTCCAAAAAAGTTGAAAGTACACTCTACATTGAAAAAGAATGAAAAATTAGCAGGAAGTATTTACACAGTTGCCCACAAAAAAGCAGATTTGAAGACACTTATTTACATAATGACCATTTAGGAAAGAACCATTTTCTTTTAATCTCAACATCCATTTCCTTACCTGAGATTAAAAGGTTTGGCTTTTTAAAAAAATTTATGTTTACACATTTATCTTTCCAATACTGAAAGATGTAAAATATCATAGAGAATAACAAAATATTTAAAAAATAAAACATTTGTAAGAGATCAAACATTTACATGTAAAATGTGTGTGTAATATTGACAATTGTACCTCATCTCTGATCAGTGCAATAGAAGCATCATGCAACTGTTGCCTGACTTTTAATGGCTCTCTTTCTCCCTTTCTTAGTGTCAAACAAGTGTACAAAGGGGAAAGGGTTACAGTGCATTATAAGTGGATTGAAAAGCTATTTACCTGTTATGACCACAGTTCAGGATTCAGTTTCTCTTGCAGCACTCAACGTCGCAGATGCTTAAAGAGAATGCAACTTTGAACCCTGTATTTCTTTATGTGTTAGCAACGATGCTCACCTCCTGCAGGAGAAGCTTAAAACCCTGAACTTGAGTCTTAGGTAAGTAGTGAAGAAAACACATTCAATTGTTTCATTTAAAATATAATTTATAATTTAAATCTTAATTTGCAAAATTGGACACTTTATTAAAAGCCTTTTACTGTATCTTCTATACTGTAAAACACCAGTCCATTTTATTGACTGAGAAAATTGTTCTTTGAAACCCCAATCTTGCTTTGCTTTTGTAATAGTGCTGTTAGGCTTCAGCTAAGCTTTCACACGATCCAAAGCCTTTTTAAGGGTTATTTTAAATAAAGCAACTTCAACGAGAGGGAAGGAAATAAAGCAGATGACAGCCTCTTGTCATCTGAACACATATTATTTCCACGATGCAGGCACTCTAGCAGGGTCTCAAGATAAATTCATTTGTTGACGTATTTCTTACATCCTCGTCACAGACATCAGTGTCATAAGATTCTGATGCCGCATCAGATAGCGTCATTTGCTGCAGTTTAGACTGTGTTGACTATTTTCTATCATCTCAGCACATGAAGCTGGGAGTATTGGTGAGAGGCAAACTACGGAATGCAAACCACTAGGAGCAAGGGATGAAGGTTGGAAAACACAAGAAGAGAGCTATTGTGTGCACTAGAGGAATTCACACTGGCTTGCTATGCAACAATAGCAATTTCAGCATACAGCCCCAAATGAGCTGAAGACAGAAGAAAGGAAAAGCTAGCTGCATAGAAGCTACCCCATCGAAAGGTAGTTTTCAAAGGGCTCTAGGTGAGCCAGAAAAAAGAAGATGTTTACTCTGAATATTATCAGGGGCCTGGACTATATGCAATGGAAATATCTATAGTTTAAAGGAAACCTAAACCTTGAAGTCTTTTGAAACTGCAAACCAAAACAAAGGGTATTCTCAAGCCCACAACTGAAATCCTGGCCCTGTTGAAGTCAATGGCAACATTCAGTGGGGCCAGAATTTCACTCAATGCATTTCACCAAAAGAATAGGGGTTCACAGTCTTCTTTAGATACACTGCGCTCCCTGTCCAAAGGCTCTTCCATGTCTCCTCTATCAAAACAGCACTAATTGCTTGTGTTTATAAAGTTGACTTCTTGCTCCTGTTCAAGGACTGAGAATAGCAGGTCTTGCCTGCAACTTCCTTTAAAGTCTTGGTGAGAGAAGGAAATCAGTCATTTGGAGTAATTATTGCTTCTATTGCAGCCAATCAGGTTTTACAGAACCAAGACATTTCAGCGTGTTTTTCAGACACATACTAACACCAGCATAGGAATGATTCACACCTATTGGTGAGCTAACAGCCTCTCAAGTGGGTTGAGTGGAAGCAGGGTGTGCATGGGGAATGCATGTGTATGTGACCAGCAATATTGCTGCAGAAAACTGGGCTGCGCACACACAAACTAAAAATGGCCCACACACTTTTGCAACAGAACGATTAAAAAAAGGCCAGATCCCACAAAATATTTGCGCACACACCTAACAATAGCTGCACTGACTTCAAATGGGACTTTTCACAGTGAATGAAGTATATTCTTAAGCATTTGAAGGATTCCGCCCTAAACATATCTCTGTAAAGGCTGTGCATTTTCATATATACAGCACTGGTATTCTGGGGAATTTTGTATCCTTTAAACCTAGCAAACAGCTTAGATCAGGGCCAAAATTTGATGTGTTTTTTACCAACTTCACCAAAGCAACAGTGGTTGCACATTTTCCAAGCTTTCCTAAATCCACAGCTACCAAGGCCCCAGAGCCCCTTCAAACCCTACATCACACAATTTAAAGACTGCATGAAAAACAAAAAAGCATAAGGCATTCAAAGAGAGACATAAATAGCTAAAACGCAAGTTCAATCAAACATTAACATAAATATCCTTCATCACTTTGACCTGGAATAAAACGCTGATGTCCATCAAAACACAGTGCCTGATTTTGCAGAGCTGCTGATGTCATTGGAAGACGAAGGTCCTCAGCACCTCTAAGAATCAGACACTAAATGATGAAGGAACTCCACAAAAGAAACCTGCAAAGTATTTCTCTTTTCTCCAGACATCCTTCAAAAAAAGAGAAAACCACAAGCCCTAAACATTAAAATATGCCCTAAAGTTATTAGCGCAAAACTTACTAAAAAACTTATGAAAAGGACAGGGAGGGGGAAAAAATCTGATTCTCCCACAATAACCTATGCTTCTGCAACCAATTTAGGGTCCATTCTTCCAAACGTTTACCCACATGCTTAACTCTACGCCCAGTGGCTTTTAAGGACTATTAACACATGTAAAATTCAGCATGTGTGTAAATGTCTGCAGACTTGGGGCCACAGTCAGAAGACTGGTTTGCAGATGTTCTGTCCTGGTTTTGGATATCTTCAGGAATACTGTTTTCCTTTTCAACCATGTCTCTCAGGGAAAGTGTAGTATTCTGAAATGAATGATTCTTTTGCTTGCTAATCTCTAGAACCCCAGGAAAGTGGGGGTTCTAAAGCTCTTTTAAAATTATATTTAAAAAAAATTAATTGCCAATCAGAGCAACATCCATGAGGTCATCATCTTCTTCCCCAATTAAAAAATCAGGGCTTGGCCGGGATGGTCTGTCAGCTGATAGGATAGCACTGCTTGTCATGGACAGAGACTGGTCAGAAGAAATAGGCGATTTAGACCAACTTTCTGGTTTAATGCTGTGTGACTTCTTTTTGTCCCGGTCCTTGTCACGGTCCCGATCTCTGTCACGGTCTTTGTCTTTCACTTTCTTCTTCTCTTTTTTGTGTTTCTTATGCTTTTCTGAGCTATATTCCGGAAGTGGCCTAATGCCGTCATCAGAGCTGGGACTGTTCTGATAGGATTTCTCTGCTATAGAGGAGCCAGACTCACTCTCACTGTCTATGTTTTGAGGAGTGTATGCTGGCGACTTACTGTGGCTCGGTGAACAACGTTCATGCTTTGGAGTAGACCCACTGATCAGTGGGGATCCATAGCTTTTGGAAGAAGCCATCTGAGGCCTTAAGCTATCCCCACCTCCTTCCCCTGGTTTCTGCAAAGTTACTTTGGCTTTAATGCTAGGGGAGCCCCCATCATGTTTGCTGATGATAATCTTAGCCACTCCAGTACTACCAATGTTTTTGGAATCCGTAGTCTTCTTGGAAGAGTCAATGGATCCTCCTGAAGCTTTAGATTTGTCCTTGTCACTCTTTTCCCGCTTCCCCTGAAACTCGCCTCCAGACATGTTGTGTTTGGAGGATAAAGAATGGCTTGAGGAATTGGAACTTGGCCCCATCTGTCCATCCATTGGGTCTTCACCTCCAGGCCCACTAGTAACAACCCCATGTTTAAGTTTGTCTATGACTGCAATCAAGGATGGCTTTTTGTTTCTGCTTGGAGATTTGCCTTTGGAGCTTCCATGCTGGTTCTGAGATGAAGACATGGAAGAACCACTCGATGAAAAGGAAGATGAAGATGCTGTAGAAGAGTTTGATGAAGGAGGTGGTTTCTGGGACATGGATCCAGAGGATCCCATTCCTGAGGAGGACTTCATATTTGAGCTTGACCCAGTCCCAGACATATGAGAGCTTCCAGAACCTGAACTGATAGGCGATTTTGCTTTAGATGATGGGGGAGTACCTGGAACAGGTTTCATTGGAGAGGCAAGCTTGTCAGAACCCCCTGATGGTCTAGAATGGGAAGGTGAAATGTTTGGTTTACTCATGGAAGGGTTCATAAGTGATGAAGGCTTCCCTTGAGGTTTCATCTTGTTACCTCCAGAACTGCTGCTGAGGCCATGTTTGGTGATAGGGGAGGATCCAGGCTTTCCCACAGACTGAGCCGAGCTTTTTGACTGGCCTGAACCCGAGCCCCCCTGGCTCAGATACAGGTTGCTGCTCATCTTTGAGCCAGAAGATCCTTCTGATTTGCTGCTTTTTACTTTGCTCGAGGCAGAAGAGGACGAAGAGGAGGAAGTGGAATGGCTGTGATGGCTTTTGCTGCTCGAGGAGGAGACAGAGCCACTACTTGTATACTGGCTGTGTGAAGGTTTGCCAACAGTCACTGTCCCTTTGGGGATCTGAATTGTGATTTTTGGAATAGGTGGAGTTGCTACACCAGGAGGAGTCTGAGATCTGCCTGAACTTCCAGGAGATTTTGACCCACCGGTGCTTGCTGGTGGGGTGAAAGGTCTGTTAGATGAACTATGGGAGGGAGATTTCCCTTCTATGTCCGCTTTCTTACGCTTTGGAAGCTTTTCTTTACTTTTACCATCATTGGATGGTGTCCGGCTGCGTTTTCCTGGCTTGCCATCTAGCCCAGCACCTGATAAACTACTCCCAGAGCCATTGCCTTCTTTTACCCGTTTCTGAGACTTCTCCTTTCCCAAATCCCCTGTACTTAGTAAAGGACTCTGGCTTCCACTGTGATGCTCCATAATGTCAGAGGACCCCAAGGTTTTGCTTGCAGCTGCAATAATACTGAAGTCAACCATGTCTGCCTGAGTGCTTCCTTTAAATTTGTTTTCTCCCCCATCACTCCCCAAGACTTGCACTCCCAAACTAGTTAGCGCCTGGGATGCAAAGCCCTTGAAATCCTCAGCACCTTCACTCTGACTGCTCTCATCAAAGTACTCTTCCCCAAACCCACTTTGACTCTGGCTGTTCAGTAAATCAGGATTGAAATCTACTCCATCAGGGAAAAAATGATTTGAAGAGTCACTGTTTGGGCTCACAGTAGCGTCTGCTATAAGGTCAGCTGGATCAGTGTATGGGTTCTCGCTGCTATTTGTCTGAAAGACATCTGGGTCAAAGAGGGCACTTTGTGAATGTCCTGAACTAGAAGAGTCCCTTACAGGAGTACCAATGGCTGGGCAGTCCTCACTAGTGCTGGGGAGCTTGGCAGCCTCCTCTGCTATATCAGAAAGGATGTCAGTTACATCCGCACCAATGCTGTCTGAACTGGAAAGTCGAACCATCCTCTGAATACTGGGCTGAGGGTGAGGTATAGTTTGGGGGTACGTAGTAGGAGGAGTGCTGCACTGACTGGGAGCTGGGGTAATGTGAGGGGTGTCCAGAGTATCAGCAGTCATGTTGACATCAAAAATAGGGTTCTGGGAATCAACATCCATTGAAAACAGCTCTCTCTGAAAGTCATCCTCAGTTTGATGCTTGGGCTTGTCTGCTGGTGTACGAGATTTTTTTTTCTTTTGCTTGTTCCCCCCTGGGCCCATTTCCATTCTAGGGGAGCCAGAAGAAGAATTCTGCCTTTCAAGAGGGCTGCTCCCATACAGAGTGGAGAAGTCCTGAGGAGGATTGTCTTTAAGGAGGTTCATGAGCATCGGGTGGTTCTTGGTATTGCTTGCTGGTGAGGATACTGGTGGAGGCGTGTGATGGGGAGGGGTTGGACTTGAGCCTATGGTAGAGCCCACATTCCCTGTGATCTGCAACAAACTAGTGAGAATAGGGTTCTGAGACACTTTGCTGAAGTCCTCCCCATGGCCCACCGAGTCATGCCTCTCTTTCATGCTCATGCTCATGTTAAACAGGGTAGTGATGGGCCCCCCAGGAAAAGTGTTTGTTGGTGTAGTGGTACCACTCATGGGGTTGTTGCCTGTGGTCATGCCGTACCCTGGGCTGCTGGCGGGGGGCAGATTTTTCTTCACCATGTCTTCTACAGTCTCTGCAATTAGGGACAGGGCTGGCGTGTCTGCCTGAATGGTCTCTGCCTTTCGACGAATGGCTCTCATAGTCACCGGAATGGACATACATCTGCAACACAGAATGAAAGGTATGGTATGTAATTTGTTTATTGATGGAAACTGTTACCTACAGAGTTCTAAGTACATTAAAGGATTCATGGTAGCTCTGTTCGGAATTATACCCATTCAGCAAGATGATAAACTAATGCAAATCACAAGGGGAAGAAGGATGATCATGTATCTTCAGAGATTGGGAGGTGGGCGGAATGGGTTCTATTCCTAGCTCTGCGAGACTCCAGGTTTGATCTTTGGCAAGTCAGCTTAATATACCTGTGTATGAGTTTCCCTGTTTATAAAATGGGAATAATCATACTGACCTTTAAAGCAGGTAATTCATCAACACTGCTAAAGAAGTCTGTAGGGTTTCTGTATGTGCACAGCCCTTAATGCCTTCTAAATGCTTTGAATGGTGCCTGGGGTGCAGTAGTTTTGATAAAAGGCTTGTGTGAAGAGAGCTGGGGAGGGGAACAACTATTAAATGCTGGAATTAATAGAAAGTCACCCTCTAATTCAGAGAGAAGCAGAAGGGGCAACTGCAAGCTCGTCATGAAGAATGAAAACACACATAACTAAGAGGGGCACCCAGGAAACAAATATTTAAGGAGCTCAGCATTTGCTACTTCACAGTTAAGTCTGGAATTGAGATTCCAGTAGAGCCCTCATTTTGCCTCCATCTCTCCTGACCATCACTTGCCAGAAATCCACATGCAAAGGAAGAATGGCTGAAGAACTGGTAGGTTATATCTGAGGCTGACACAAACTCTCAACAAAAGTTGAAGTGCATTAAAAATGGGGTTCCAGAACGATAACACCTAGACTGAGGTGTTCACCAGAATTCATAGTGTTTTAATGATGTTTTGTTCTTTTGTAGCTGAGAAATAGAAAAGAAAAGGGAAGCAGTATGTACCAGTAGATAGATAGGACATTAAAGAGAAAATCAGGTGACCTGGCTTATATTCCTGTCTCTGTCATTTCTACGTTCAATGACCTTGGACGTATGGTTTAAAAACAAAACAACCATGCCTCTCAGTGCCTGCTTTCCCAGCTGTGTGATGGTGGTAATGATACTTAAACAAAAAAGCAAAAAAAGCAGTTCTGTAGCAATTTAATACTAACAATATAATTTATTAGGCGATGAGCTTTCGTGGGACAGACCCACTTCTTCAGATCTGGAAAATTCTGATAGATGAAAACTGAGATGAAGAGGATTTAATAAAAAGATAGAAAAAAATGAAATAAAAACTGACAAATCAGCTGGATAGGACAGAATGGGAAAGGGGTAGAAAGAGGGAAAAAAATAGTTACTGCAAATGTCTATTAAGTTAGCTGGGCTTCCTGGGATCACTGCAAATATCAAAGATCAGGAAACTGTCCTTGTAATGCATAAGGTAATTGATATCTTTGTTGAGCCCAAGATGAAAAGTGTCAAGTCTGATAATGAATTGTAATTCAGACGTCTCCTTTTGGAATATGGTGTTAAAGTGTCTGTTTTAGAATGCAGACTTAAGTTTTGAATCCTAGATTGAAGTGCTCACTGACAGGTTTTTGTGTACTCAGATTCCTAATAACTGATTTGTGACCATTCGTTCTTTGGTGAAATGATTGTCCATTATGCATTGCTGGCACATGATCACATATAGCACATGGGTGGAAATGCAGGAATATGAGCACCTGATTGTATAATGGACCCACTGATAGTGTCTACAGTGTAAATATGTGGACAGAGCTGGGAAAGGGATTTGTTGCAAGGAAAAGTTCCAGGATTAGTATTTCTGTGGTGTGCTGTGTGGTTGCTAGTGTGAACTTTCCTGCAGTCAGGCAGTTGTTTGTCAGAAAGTACAGGTCTGTCACCCAGGGCCTGTGAGAGTGCAGCATCATGTGCCAGTAGAAGTTGTAGATTGTTGATAATGCACTGGAGGGGTTTGAGTTGTGGGCTCTGAGTGATGACAAATGGTTTTCTGTTATTAGCCTCCTTGGGCCTATCCAGAAGTAGCTAGTTTCTGGGTATTCATCTGGCCCTGTCAATCTGTTTTTTGGTTGTTTTTTTTTAAACTCTCATGGTGGGTAACTAAGTTTTATGAAGTCATCTGTAAAACAGACATTTACAGACAAAAATTGCTTCATAAGATCTAGGCATTATTGTTAATGTGTATGATTTTAGTACCATTACTGTACACTAAGATTTCTAGCCTTCTCAAATCTATGTTGAATGCTTGTAACAATGACTTAAGCAAGATTTACTGATGTACCAACTGTTTCTTTAGACACCTTCTATTCAAAATTAGCAGACTATAAGCATTCAGGTTTCAAGCACTCCCTTTGGTTCAACCAACCATAGTACTTTATAAATAACTTTGATATGAAGGATAGTCTGACAGCAGAAGATTCACAATGGGATCTCTGTGCGAGAGAGCTATAAAACCACTGTCCCTGAGATAATTTGCTAAGTGCCCACCAGTACCTGGGGATTTACAAAAGATGCTCTGAATAGCATCCTACCAGCAAAACAGAGAAAGCCCTGTTTACCTCTGAACAACTTTGGCAATGAAGTCATCTGTACAAATGAGAGCATCAGAGAGCCCTTTATATAGTTTACAGTTCACATGTGTGGAGTCCTGCACATCCATGACCACTGAAAGACAGACAGAAGGCATTTGGGAGAAATTAAACATCCAACTGTAGTGGCAAAAATATCCCATCTTCACCTGAAATTCATTGCTAAGCACATGCTTTTCACAACCCTACTTACCACACACCAGGGAATCATTCACAGGATGCTGAAAGGATACACTGAAACAGGAATCGGAGAGGGGACAAACTTCAAATTGTAGGATCCCAGGAGAATCTGAAAGACACAGGGGCTGGTAAACGCAGCATCTTCACAGCATAAGGGATAAAGACAGACATGAGCTCAAACACAGTCATCAAAAAGAAGAAATGGTGATGCAAAGCAGCCTGGACCTCTGACTTCCTATTCCCCAAGTGCTCCCAATTCTAAAATGCTACAGAAAATAATGCAGGATCCTATCCTATCTAGTCAGAGACTGTTATTTATGTCAGTCAGTGTGTCACCCACCTTCTTTTAAAACAGTCCGTTTGACACAACTGCCAATCAATGTGTTGTAGGCCACCTGATGCCTGATCAAGTTGAGGATGAGAGGGACCCGGCCAGGGTGCTGGAAGGTGATTTTACTAATGAGAGTTCCTTGCAGGCTTCTTCCATCTGGAAGAGGAGCATCCTTGTTCAGGAAATAGCAGTGCTGCTGTCCTGGAAGAGCCTAGAAAACAATCTGTGCTTTACTCCAATGGTAATGGATACAAGGAAGTACAGACAGCTGCAAAAAGGCAGCTCTAAAGCGTGTGCCATGCTGTTACTTTTGTGCTTGAAATTGGCAAACATTGGAGAGATGTTTTTTAAGAATCAAACCCTTTTATAAACTGATTTACAAACTCAACCAACAAAATACCTCAACCAACAGAAATATCACTGCCATGAATGATGATGTTTGTACTTTTCTACTGGCCCATCACAAGATCTCAAAGCACTTTTATAAACACTAAACTTCACTGTCCTTTTAGGGGGTGGTTATGTATTGTATCCACCTTATAGGTGAGGAAACAAGGCACAGCAGGTGATTTATACTGCCTTCACCGAGTCCAGGATTTCCACACTAACTGTTTGAGTGACTTACTCAAAGGTCACACAATGTAGTTAGTGGAAGAGCCACATAGGCTATGTCTAGACTTCAGACTTCTGTCAACAGAAGTTGTGTCAAGAGAGCACACATCCAAACTGCAGATCGCTCAGAAGAGATCTGACGGTCGGGAGTGTTCTGTTGACATCCCGGTACACTTCATTCAAGGAGAAAGAGGTTTTTTCCCCCTGATATTTGGCTTTGTGCGGATGGGTCAAATGTTCGAAAAGCCTCTTCCAACAGAACCGTCAGCAAAAGGTATGCAAATTGTGATGTGCAATTTGCGTATCTTTTGCTGACAGTTCCCCACATTCTAAACACAGCCATACAGAACCCAAGAATGCTTACTCCCAGATCTATGCCCTGACCATCACAGTGACACACGATCTTTCATGCTTGGGTTTTATAATTACAAAATCCAAGTCAATTCCCACTCATTGTACATGCAAATACTAAAACATATATAAAATCCACAAAAAGTCCATTCAAATTACATTAAGAATCTAAGGTAGCTATACAAGCCAGATTGTTCCATGTTAACATGAGCATTTACTTGCTGTGTACACATATAGACATGTTTAATGAAACATTAAAAATATCTTTTTCTACACAGTAACCAACCCAGCAAGTACATTCATCTCCCCTCCACACATCAGCTACTGCTTTTCTAGCCCTGGAGTGCACAAAATGGATGGCATGCCCTGCCAGAGAGGGTGCAACATTTTGTAAGGGGAGGGTGCAGCATGATTGTCCCACCCCCCCAGCTTCTGCTGCTTCCCCAACCCTCTACTTCCTCCCCCGCGACCACCACTAAGGGAACAGTTTTGTCCAGTGTTCTGGCTTGGCTAACTTAGGTTGTATCTACACACAAAAGCTGTACCTCATCAAGAGTAACTGCATCCATTCTAGATGCTGTACTGAATAGCTATTAGTGAAAGCATGCCCCAAATTGACAGTTAAACTGGTACAAGAGAAAGCTGTAGTTGTATTTAACAGTTTCTGGTCCAATGTTTCTAACTCTTTTCAACAGTCTTCAACCTTCCTTTCTCATATGCTTTATACCCCAGTTCTGGTGCCATACTCACTGCATAGAATCGCATGTTGTGGTTTAAAGGTACAGGATCAGCCTCCTTGGATAACTCAAACTGTGTGATCAGTTCATATAAAGGGACAAATGTTGGCGGGGTGTCAAACAATGGGATTCCTGAGGAAACATACCAGAGCAGAATGACCACATCATAGAATAATATGGATTCATTCATTCCTCAAAAGAACCTATTAAAGAGAGTTTAACTCAAGATAAAGCTTGAGTTAAACTCATATTCTAGTAAAAGTTTGTGAATGTTTGTCTGGTAGAGTTACAACACACCTGTGCAGTTCTGCAGTTTCTGAATGAAAGCCCGGGATACTGGAATAGGTCGTGGGAATTTCAAGAAGAAGCAAGCTGGCAAATCAACACTGTTGGCACTGGTGACTGATGAGAAGGATGGAGTCCTAAAACATTGACGTTACTTATTATAATTTTTATTACATGAATATTTAGATTAATTTAGTACATTATGCCCCCCACCCCACAATCATGCCTGAGCACCATAAAAACATTAATGAATTTCTCCTCAGAATACATTTGTAAGGTAGAAAAGTATTATGAGGTACGCACAGAGAATTTTTAAAGCACTTACAGATTTTAAATGTAAGGTACACATTTTATCTTCTGCCCAAACGAAAGTTATCTTGTCTGTTACTTCTGAACAATTACCACACTTACTACCCAAAAAATATGCTTCACTCACGTCTCAAGTACAAGGTATTTCTTAGATCAGGACACCTTCAGATCACACTGGATGATATGACATTGTGTTATTGATAGGGCTGGGAAAGGTGACACACTGATAGCATCTAAATGAGGCCCCTGTGCAAAGCCCAATAAGAAGTGGCTTTTCCTTACCCTTTGCTGTCAACAGGATGAGATCCCATAATTAATGGTGCAATTGGGAGTTTGTACATAGCCAAGGTTCCCTCAATTGTTACAGATGCATTCATGCCCAAAGACCGAGGGACTGCAAGAGGAAGCAAGAAAAAGGAGATTGTATCAAAAACTGATGGGGGCGGGGCGGACGGAATTATTTAAAAGCATTGCTCACTTGTCGATATGTTTTTGCCTACGTAGCATCTCTTTCAAAGCTTGAGATCATCTAGTTTGAATGTACAACCTTTTATTTATGCTATTTGAAATTGTACTTCTCATTTCTGGATGGGTCAAGTATCTGTCAGCAATAGCTCTCAAGTGGATTTACAGCCCTGTAGTATATTTCTATATTCAATATTATTAATGACGTTAGAACACTTCAGTCTCAGTGTCTTATTTTTCCAAGTTGCCTTGCTCTTCCTAAGTATGGAGATTCGAGTTATTGTATAAAATGCTAACAAAAAGCAAATGCCTGTGTAGAGATGTGAAAGTTTATTATTCTAGTCCTACAAAAAGCCACACTCACAGCTGCAGCTGAACCAAGGAAAAACATTTTCTTAGTGTTTTTTTTAAATTAATCAATATAAAATAAATTCTAAGATAGGCATCCTGGATGAAATTCACCTCAGTGCAGATGGACACTATATTTTGAGGGGTTAATTAAGACTTAAGTCATGCATCTGCATTATGCAGGCCTACACAGAAGTGGATTACACCTCCACAGGGTCAACTGTTTCCAGAAAATGGGAAAAGTGACCTAGGCTTTGCATGCACTTATCAAAGATGTATCCTCAGTCACTCTGCCCTTGAGTCACTCATACTGGAGAGTGGTGGTTGCAGACAGCCAAATAGTCATGACATGCTGAGCGTCACTGTCCATCCCCAGTGGAAGCTGGACTAGTAGGGGACCTAGTCTCACTTCTCCCACTGGTGTAAGGTCCTGAATGGACCATGGACATACATTAGTTGGTGATCCAAGAGCACTGGAGCTCTGCTTCACCATGCTTCACTTACCCTGGCAATACATCTGACATGACCTCTCTGGTATGCCAGGCATAAGGGGGCTGGCTGGTGTAAAGAGCAGAAGAGCCATCTCTGCTAGCTTTCTGCTGGTGAAGAATTCCCCTATGCAATAGGAATTTTCCATCAGCCAGCTTTAGATATGATGGCCATTTACTGAAGGAGATCCCAGCCATCAATTTTCAAAATTCTACACATTCCTCGAAAACCTGAACTCTACCAGCAGTGAGTCAGGTACTCATGCTACAAAGGAAACATTCTCGTCTCTGACTTGGAACAAGTTTTAGACAGGCTGAAAATCATCAGCGCCTAACATACAATCAGTGGGCAGAAGAAGCCTGTTAGGTAGCGTACCGTTGTTCTCATGCAAAACAATGGGGGCTCCAGTGCCTTCTTCAAATAAATCATACGGTGAAATGTAATACTTGAGATTCATCAGGTGACCTATGGGAAAGAGGCTTGTTAATGAGGGTCTTGATAGAGGAGTTACCCCAATCCTTCATAAAAGTCACAAGAAATCATACCACATTTACTTTGCAAGACTGCACAGCACATGAAGTGCAAAACTGTTAATACATCTTCAAACAGCCACTCTTTTTAACAGAGGCCAAGATGTCTGATGGAGAGAAACGGTGTATTGTAAATCCACTATAATGTGTAATTTTTGTAAAAATAAAACTGCCTTACTGGATCATAAGGTACTTTGAAATATGTAGATGACCACCAACCTTAAATAGCATTTCTTACCCACTACATGTTGAACTCTCTGTTCCAGTAGCATCCAAGGTCCAACAGTACCATGGATGTTGCTGGGCAAAGAGCACAGACACCCGGGAGCAGAGGCTGGCTCAGAGTCCAATTGCAGAAGGGCCAACAGACAGGAGTTCAGGGCCATGATGGGGGACCCTGGCTGGTGGTATGGAAACCAGTGGGTGGGAGTCTGGGGCTGGCATCAATGAGAGAAGCTTGGTAGCTGCAGCGAGCAGCCTGGTGGGGAACCCGGCCAGGAGGCTGGCAGTCCCCTGGGAAAGCCCAGAGGTGCACAGCAGAGAGACTGGAATTGATCTTCTCCGGTTTCACAAATTCCCTCATACAGGACCAGTCAAGTCCTGAGGGTTTCAGACCAGAGAGGTCCAACCTGTATTAGCATCTGCTGATATGACGCCCAGCTACCCTCCCTAAACGTTTTAGTCACCTGAATAAAATCAGACAACTAAGAAGTGTCTGTTCAATCCCCTTATCTCTCTTCTGATTACACTAAAGACACAGATACCTCCACTTCTTGGGGTGAGATACCCAACACTGCCATGCAGAATCTTGTCGAGGGGACTTGCGTTGGTGGCTTGCCTACAACAGAGAGAATTGTAAATTTCTAATGCACTGGAGCACCATTCAAATCCCAAACATCTAAGCATCTGTGGCACCTTTAAAATTTTACAATACAGTTCATACTCAGACAAAAGGAAATATCTTAAGCTTCACACTGCAATTGAAAAATGACTCAAAGTATTGGCAAAAGGAGTGGTATGTTTCTCCACTAGCTTAGTGGGTTTCAGTCCATTAAATCTACAATATTAACAGCTAATCTCAATGGGTCCGAACTATTTTGTTGAACTAACCCCTGTGAAAGATTGGCATGGGGCTGATTAACTCCATCCCAGTATCTCCTCCTGCTATACAGTAGAGTCTCAATATTTATGAGCGTCTGCTTCCCCCAGGGCCAGAAGCGCCAGCAGCCGCTGCTTCCCTCAGGGCCCCGGGCAGGAGCACTGGCAGCCAAGGGCTGCCATATTCGCGAAATTCAACATTTGCAAGAGTTCCCAATACAGAAGTTTCATGAATGTTGAGACCCTACTGTACAATAGAAAAGTCACTGTAACAGTTTTTGTTCAGCCTCCCCTCCTTTTCCATCTTTATTCTCTTTTCCACCCTCAACCTGTTTTTTCACTCTTTGTATTTAAACTGCTCATTCTACAATTAAACCCAGACCTTACAAAAGCCCAAAGAAGGACTAACAGTTTCTATAATGTTTTATATCAACATCCAGCCGCACAGGGTTACTTTAATGTCAGCATCAGCTTTTTAAAAAGTCAGCAAGTATGGGCCCCATCAGGCCACCAATTCTTGACCAGGTATTGAGAAAAAAAAATCAATGTTCTTACCAGTACATCACTGCCATCTTTGAGAGATCCAGCTCCAAAGACTGCAAAGCCAAGTACATTTTAGTTTTAAGTTTGCTGGGGAGGGGGGGGAAAAAAAGAAAGCATGAGAGAAATAAAAAGAATCCAAGAAAAAGTACAGAAACTGAAGTTACTCAGAATTTCAGTTTAAATTCCTTACTAAAAGTACGACCATGATCATGGTATTAAGTCATGACAGACCATCACTCTTCCTCTCACGTTTTCAACATAAACTGATATAAACCATTTAAACAGTGAATGACACAATGTATAAAATCTTAAATTACGTATTATATTGTTTTCTTAATTTATACAGAGCAAATCACATACATATGTTTTCTTAATTTGGTATCTGTGTCCTGCATTATAATAAAAGAAGAAAATAGGTGATTTACACCTACATCTATGTTAAACCAAATATCTACAGAACCACATGGAGAAAACTGAAGAGAAAGAATTTTTATGCTTCACAGTATTTTACCACAAATACATTTTAATCTCTTTTTTTAAGAAATCAACTCTGGCTACTGAGGAGGGAGCAAGTTTTTAAGATCATGCAATCAAATGCGTGTGTGTATGCAACCAGCATAGTATTTGCTAAAGACTCAATATTGCAAGCTATTAAGTATCTTCCAAGAGACGCTCAGTGATCTGCACTCTAACCAAAGTCAACACAAGCTGTCCAATGCTTATCAGTTTTGAAATCTGGCCACATGTATTGATTTAGAAGCCTATATGTAAGACTGCCCCCTCCTTTTTTAAAAAGCTTGCCCACAATGAACGGGGGTTTTCTTTCTTGGTCAGTGAAAATGGATTTTGGATTGACATATTCCTCTGTATTGTTTGAGTCCCTAAAATAACACCATTGTGTTAATTAGAAATCAAAGAAACAGAATGAATATGAAACTGACCAGTTCATTATCTAACCTGATATGAAGTGAAATGTAAGTATACAGCCTAAATAACAAAGTGATATTTTAAACATTCTTTTAGTATAAACATAGAATCTTATCCTGCAATCCTGTGTGCACCTAAATAACCCAGTGTAAGCCCTTAGGGGCACAGGCTGTCTTTGTTCTGTGCTTTTATAATGCTGAACACAGTGGTTCTCAAGCATTTGTACTGTTGGCCCCTTTCACATACCAAGCCTCTGAGTGAGATCACCCCTATAAATAAAAAACAAACGAAAAACCACTTTGTGTATACATTTAACATTATAAATGCTGAATGCAGAGAGTAGTTTGAAGTTAAGGCTGACAGCTTGTGACCCCTGCCATCATGCAACAACACCCCTACTTCTGAGGGGTCCTGACTTCCAGTGTGTGATCCTGGTCCACAATTAGGATTCCCAGGCACAACGGTCATTCAAATAAATAAATACATGGAGAAGAAGAGCACCAATAAGGAGATTTGTTAACACAGTTTATCTTAGTAACCTTTAAAGGCAGTGCTTTTTATATATAGTATATAAAGAGATACCTATCAAGATAAAAAAAAAATTAAGTTTCAGTGTAAGAAAACTGTGAAATGGATTCCCAAGCAATTGACACAGCATATTACAGATTTGTAACTTGGGCTCCAATACCTGTACACATAGACTTAGCTTTAAGCACACAAGGAGGTCCACAGAAGCCTGTGTAGAATTAACATGGGCGAAGTGCTTGCAGAAGTGGGGCCTGGATTGGTTGTATAACCACATGGAGGTGCATGAGGGGAAAATGTGCTATGTGTTGTATATAGATACTTACTTGTCTCCAGGAAGTTTATAAAGGTTTACAAGCCCCTTCAGATGCTTAGAAAATTCATCAAAGTTTTTCTCTCTAAGAGACAAAAATAAGCCATTAAGTAATCTGAATTATTCATTCATAGCAGACCAAGTTTTATTAAGAAGCATTACCATTATAATACAATTCTTACATCACTGAGGAATTAACTTTTGCAACATGAAACCTGCAAAAAATGTTTTTAATGACTTGCTTTAATATTTACAGTTGATTTAATTTTGTTTTTTAAATGTCTCTGCAAACACCCATTGTCAAGAGAACGTTGTGTGGCCTTGTACAGAAGCTTCAAATGTACTGTGTATGACAAAACAGTCAGGAACCCCTGACCAAATGAAGCCAGAAAAACCCTTGTGAAAGTGGAGAGACTTTGTGAAGAAGAAAGAGTTACTAAATGCTTTACAATTCCAGCCATAAAATAGTACTGCTGACCAATATAGGGGAAAGAAATCTCTTTCAGGATGCAATGAACAATTATTTTTGCTCACCTCAGCTGTTGCACCAGTTCTGGGCAGCTCTGAAAGAGAAAGAGCATGTGCTACATTCATTTCAAATTAATCTGTGACTTTTGAACTTTTCTACGACTGAAATATAGTGATAGAATGAGGTTTTTGACCATTATCTTCTGATGAGCAGCAGTTTGTCACTAAGGGTACTTCTACACATACCACAGCGTTGATGCTGTGGAGATCAACCTTCCGGGGTTTGATTTAGCATGTCTAGTAGGGATGTGCTGAATTGAACGTTGAGGGCACCCGTCAACCGCAGTACTGTTTGCAGCTGCAAGGAGTAAGAGAAGTCGACAGCTGTGGGGACAGCAGAGAAAGCTGACCTAAGATACGCCAACTGTGGCTACGCTATTTCTTAGGTTGACTTTCTTCACTAGAGTAAACCTGCCTTTGCTGTCCCACACCAGTATGGCTCTGATGCCCTGTTTGTCAATCACTTGCAGCACAAATTCAATTAATATTATCTTCTGTTAAACAGCTATATCAGTATTCAAACTTGGGGACCTTCAGTGGAACACCTAAATCCATATATAAACATCTATAAGTGGCATGGCTTTCAGAGGTGCAATTAAATCAACAGAAATTGCAGATATTATTGCTTCTAAGAAAATCTGGCAACTTCTTTAAGATGCCTAACTTTAGGACTCCAGTTGGAGCATTTAGATCCAAGTTTTCATCTTTTATTTACAAAACTGTTAGTTTTATAAATGACAAAGAAATATACTGAAGGAAACAAACTACAGATAGCTGTAATTCTGCTTCTCCAATTAATATACTCTGATTCAAAGAAAAATATGGACCATTATCTAAGTGGTTCTTGTTTGCTTGTACAGAATTTAACTAATTACAAAATTCAAGAGTGAGACGAAATCCTCCCCATGCAGGTTTTCCACCTTCCACTTGAACTAAAAGTAGAGATTTTATGTGAACACGAGGTGGACATATTTTACACAATTGATTCTGTGTTTGTGCAGAGAGGAGGCAACCCAACACTCCTTGACATAGGTATTAGCCATCTCCTCCGTCTAGGTTATACATACCACAGGATTTTCTCCATGGTGCGCCACCTTGACATCACACAGCAGCCCTGTAGGATCTAACTGGACTTCCACATAGAACATGTCTGAAGTGATGTAACATTCAGTGCCATTTGCACTAAGGTGAGATCCAAGGCTTACATACAAAACAAAACAAAAATTGCTATGAGATGCACACAAAAACCCAATCAAACCAGTAGCGAAATTATGATGATTGCGTACAGATACATGGGAAATGCCTCTGCCACAAAAGACGACTTACCCATTTTGTCTAGCTATAGACTCCAGGCGATCTGTCATGGCAGGCAGCGATGATACTAAACAGGAAAGACACAAGACTAAATAACTCAACTTCTCCAAAGGAATGTTTTCCTTTGGCACTAAGTGCAGTCTCAATTACCTTTGCTCATACACAAGCAACACTATGCACTTGTACAGTTAGCTACACATCTGGTTGTGCGCACACATGAATTAGTGATGTGCAAAATATAGCAGCAGTAATTTTTAAAGAAAAATATATATTGTCCACCATCACAGTCACAAAGAAATGAACTGATATTCTTCCATGTTCCCACACAAAATCACTTTTGGGTTAAGGCCAGGCGTATGGTGTGGCATACAATACAACTGGCAACCTAAACTAGAACATTCTACTATGGCATAAGTGATAAATGTGTATGTGCATAAATGTAAATATACATACACAAAAAGCACAAAGTGAAACATTTGCTAGTACTGTTTGTTTTTACAATTTTCAATATTTCAATCCTTTTTCATTCTGAACACCATGGAAAGCAGAAGAACATTTTTATTGTTAAATTTCCAAGATCATTATCAACCTTTTAATGCTTTCTGCAGTGTCTCCAAACAGCTCACCAGATGTTGATGGCCCCCAGAATTCATCACAACCCGTTTTTCCTGAGTGAAAAGGAGAAAACAACCGCCATTTGTATGCAACGTTCATCAAGACTGAGTCATCATAACTGTTATTCAGGGCCAAATGTTATTTATTCAGACAATTTAAAGTTAATTAAATCCCATCCCAGAATTACTCTTCCTTTTAGCTCCCTAAAACAAAGAACAGGGCAATATAATATAAACACAATCACTGCACTCCCTTTCCTTTTTCTTTTCTGAAGTAGCTGATTGAAGTGGAAGAATTGACTCTACTAGCTATTTATATATGCAAACTCCTAAACTGAGAATAATGAAGAAATGGGGTGAAAACAGCTATGCATACAAATTTCAAGCACCTCAGAAAAGTATTTGCAGGAATCCTTGAGGTATCTTTCCCTTCTCCTTTGTTACCATTTAAAAAAAAAAAAAAAAAAAAAAAAAAAAACCCAACCAACACTGGGCAGTGGTGCTGGAACGAAAAGCAACATACCTAATATTATGAACACTTCTGTGAAGAGCTGCACCAAGTTGTTATAGATCAACTATACTTCTATCAGTAAAGGAGACTGGATAAGACTAAGCTGCACATCTGCACAAGCAGCTAGCTGTCAAACAGGATTGGTACTTCACCTCTGAGTACAAATTGCAGTCCAGTCTTTAAGGGTAGCAGAATACTGAGGTTATATTCCTGACTATACCAATGTTCCTTTATGTGCCTTTGGGTAAACTACTTCATCTCTTTGTGCCTGTGTTTCTCCTTTGTTTGTCTTGTCTATTTAAATTATAAATTCTTTCAAGCAGGGACTATTACCCCCTGCTTGGTTTAGCAAAAAGGAGACCTGCATCCTGGCTATGCCCTCTAGATGTAACCGGAAAATCCTATCTTCTGTGAGGCGCTATAAGAATTCATATTTTACTAAACACCTTCAGCTAGCTAGCTGAGGAGTGCTAACGTAGTATTACTACTAATCCATATTATATAGTACCACCATTTTCCCAGTAAACAACCTCCACCAATTCTCACCATGACTTGACGGACAAGCTTCACTGTTTCAGTCCAAGGTCTGTTCTGGTTAAACTTTGCATGTAGTCTTTCCAAGAGAGAACTCATCTTATTCAGCTTCTCCATTTCTACAGGACAAATGACACAGGACAGTTCAGTCAGGGGACGTGGCACATTTAATCTCAATCCTGACAACAATATTCAAATTTATACTAATAAAAACTCCTGGAAGTTCCAAATAAGTGTCCTCTGCCCCTCATGGCAACATAAAACAATTCAGAAAAATGTTACTTATTACCCACACATACACTGAATAACCGAAAGACTACCAAACATCATTAAAACCCAGAAGACTAGAAATTGACAAAGACCTCTTGGAGAATTCAGGACTATATGTAAGTAAAATGTCAGAATGGGATTTAGTCCCATCTTGTTTAGTCTTAGTATCACATTATAACTGACGGCTTTGCAAGCACAAGAGAATGCTGTAAAGACCTGCTCAAATCTCGTGGAAAGTATAGCAGATCTGAAAAGTAAGAGAGAGGAAGCCATGCTAGTCTATACACTATCAAAACAAAAAGCAGTCAAGTAGCACTTTAAAGACTAGAAAAATACTCTACCCAATAAACTATTTTGCTAGTCTTTGAAGTGCTACTTGACTGCTTTTTGTTTTGATAGATCTTAAAAGACATGAGGTTCAACTTTTAATCTCCTGGCTCTGATTGCATCATATACACTTTTAGTTTCTCCACATCTCTTTCATTCTGCTAACCCCACTGCATGGCAAAGATCTTTCTCGCAGACCACTACCCTTCCCAACTTCTAACTACATAATCCTCAATCATTTGTATTCTGTGGAGCATCAGGAATGAACCCACAGACTACTGCTGAGAGCCAACCAACAGTCAAGTCACAAATTTTCTTTTCTAAAAACATCTTCACAGCACTGAATGGAAGTCACTAGAACATACTGTAAAGACTCAGCTGGAGCCCATTTACAGTGAAGGATCTGAGGCAGCAACAAACAGCTGGAATGTGATGCAGGTACAGACTCATGCACCTGCCCAACTGCCAATGCCTCAGAGGACTCAACATTCTATAAGTCAGATGTATTCTGACCTGCCTTCTGGGATGGAGCTGTGGGATGGATAAGAGTTGGTACCCTGTGGGCATGGGATCCTTAGGTTGCAGAGGTGTCCTAGAATTGGAACTGCAATTTGCATACTTCAAGGGAGTGAAACAACTGAGGATTTCTCAGTAAATGGGGCACCGTCCCTTGAAATCTAGTCTTTGTTTTTTGTTTTTTTTTTCTAAAAAAGTGTCATTTCTCAGTCTCTTCTCCAGCACCACAACCCAAACTCATATCCCACACTGGTTTGGAGAGGAGGTCCTGAGAGGTGGGCAGGCAACACCGCACCTGGTGCCCAGGATTGTAGTGTCACTCAGGTTTGGCCAAATCACACTTCTATTGGAGTGCAGATCAGGCTCACTTACTATATCCTCTCCCTCCCTGATCAGGGCCTCCCCTCTGCACCAGGCTAGAAGAAATTACCCTTTGCTTGTTTTTTTGCACTAATGAATTCATTATTTCTGCGGGTGCAACTCAATCCATCCTATAACCAAACCTGCTTTCATTAGAGAAGAAACAGGTTCCTCTCTCTAGATTCTTTGAAACATACCAGTAATCATCAGTTTATTTTGGCAACCTTACTGAGCTGTCAGGTCCAAGAAAAACATGTAATTATTCCACTCTGATAATGTCAATTACTGCTAATGTAAACCTGTATCTAGGGCCTTTTCAAAATTCAGGTTGGTGATGGAACAGATCAGAAGCTTCTAAACTGTGTGGAACACCTCCAAAGCTGGGGAAGCATATTAGGGGAATGTGAGGACTTGATTGTGCTGAAGAGTCTAAGCCAAAAAGGACCTATTCCAGCAAAAGAAGCAGACGGGCTGCGTGGGCAATCTGGAGTCTCTCACCCGTTGAGACCAGGTGCCCTATTTATCTTACACCCCCACTGCCACCTCTTCCAACAGCCAGTTACCATAGTCTGCTGGAGAAGCCAGAAGGGACTATGCAAGTAAGAAGTGGCAGTTTGTTCCCCTTATTTTTGACACCCCTGCAGGACAGAGCCCCTTCCTGCCCCCAACCCATCACTGTAGCCCCAAGGAGCCAAACCCCATCTGCTTCTGATGCTGGACAGAGCTAAAGTAGAGGAAAAGACAGAGCTCAGTGCGCTGGGGCCACATTAAAGGACCAAAGTCAGGAGGGGGCCATTATTCATAAAGTGCAGCATTCTGCTGCCCACCTGATTCCAGACTTTCAACAGGGCTCCAGTTGCTTCCCTGCACAGGAAGGCGTGTGACAGGCAGGGCACTAGGTTCCAGCACTCAAGACCACACCAACTCCTGTAGGGAGTGGAAACTGATCCATGTTACACATCCACTCTGCTCCTCCTATGTAGGAGGTATTCCTCTCCCATGGTGGGTACTGGACATTCACCTAGGGGAAACAGGCATCCCACACCACTGAGTATGTGAACAGGACATGAATTTCCAAAGGAAGACTCAGAAAAAAAAAGTTTTTGAAATTCTGGACTAAACTGTTTCATTCATTCACTCACAGGCTGTCTCTACACTAGAGAGTTGTGTAGACAAAACTTGCGGTGTGTCTACACACAAAATGCATTTTATTGACTGACACTGTTGACAAAAAAGCTACGTAGATGCTCTGGGAGACACTTTTGTTGACAATGAGGATCAAAAGATTGATCCGCTTTTATGTGTAGATGTGATCTGTTGACAGTAGTTTTGCTGGAACAAGCTCTTCTGCCAGTAATTTCTGTAGACAAACGCTTCTACTGAAGATGCAGCCATAGTGTAATAGCAACTGAAGGGCATGTTTGATGAAGATGGCTGCAATTTGATCTACTTTACACTAGCCTTATCCCAAAATGATTACAAAACTCCACTACAGAACAGCGTATCATGATCAAAATAAGACATTTTGAGTAAAGTAAAGCACTGCACACTAGGACATACAGGCCACATAAGATCATGCTGGATCAACATGGCTTGGGTACCTGTACGTTCTGTACACCAAGAGTCCGTGCAGTCCAAGAGGCATCATCTCATACGAGACCCGTGGATGTGCAACCGAAGCTAAGGAGCAGGCCACAATACTATCATAACCAAGATGATCCCCCAAGATAGGGTAGTTCAGCTAACTGTGTTTGAGTGCCTAGAATGTGCAGGTGTGCCAACTGAATTGCAGCAGTGCTCTGTTTGGATGCAAAGGGATTGCATGTCTCTCACAGTCAATGATATGTGCAAACAGAACACATCTCACTTCACATCTCTGGTTTATGTGCATATCGCTTTAGTAATATGGTAGGGAAAAAAAACTATGCAGACAGGAACCTGCAGAATTTGGCAATTCTGCCCACAAGCAACAGCTACCCAGAATGTCTCCTGCTATCACATGCAGAACCCTGATGAGCGGCAGGATGCCCACCACTGTAGTCGCCAGCTCTGAAGACCCCACACTGGTCCTGTGAAGATGCAGCCGTTGATGCTAGGAACCCTTAAAGCTCCAGCTAACCATTTGCACCCCACTGGGGCACCAAGCAGGGAAGAACTCCACGGTGCACAGGCTGTGGATGCCCAAGGAACACCCCTGGACCCATATTTCCCCTCCCCGGCAGCAGAGCGGCCTGGTAACAACGGGGGCAAAGCGTGTGTGGGGAGCACATCGGTGGCCGTTAGCTCAGCGCAGGAGCGAGGATCAGCCGCACTCTTGCGGAGCTGAGTGGCTGGGTGGGGGTGGGGGTGGGGGTGGGGGTGGGGCAGCAGCGCTTCCCCTACAGCTCGTGGCACCTCCCCCGCCGAGCTCCGTCCGTCCCCGGGCCAAGCCCCCCGCAGGTCCATGCCCCGAGGGGCAGGGCGGGCCCCCGTCCTCGGACTCACCCTCGGCGCTCCCCTGCGCCGCCTTCATCCCGCGGGCCTGCGAGGGCCGCCGGGGCAGGCCTGGCGCAGAGCCGGTCCCCGCGGCCAGGCCCCTCCCGCTCGGGCCTCAGTCCGCGGCGCCCGCCGCCAGCCCAACGGCCATCGCGGCGCCCCACAGCGCGCGACACTTCCGCCTTCTCGCGGCCGCCTCGCGAGAGCTGGGCCCGCTAAGGGTCGTCCTCTCGCGAGACGCGAAGTTCTCCCGCTCTGTCCCGCCCCTTCCTCTGGCCGCCGGCCTGGGCGCGGCGTTCCGAGGCCGGAAGCGTGTGGCCGCCCATGTGGCCACCAGGAGGGCGGCAGCACGGGGCGCTGTTTCTAAGTGCGTAGCCGCACCTGGCGGAAAGATTCTCCCTCAAGCGGAAATGTGCCAGAAGTACAGACGCAGCCCGGGTCCTGGCCTTGTAAAACAAGGCTAGAAGATTCTGGTTAATACTGAGGGATGGTTAGTAAACTTCCCTCCAGATCTGCTGTTCCAACAGCCAAGAAACTGAACGTAATGCATAAGCACTGCAAACTGTTTTAAAGCAAGTGGGATTCTTGAAGAGGAAAAACGGAACGACTGCTTCCTCCTTGAATGTTTCCCTTATCACCTTTACCAGTAGGAAATAGTAGTAGGCATCCTTCAGTCTGCATAGACTATGGATCATGCCCTTTATAGTTTCAATTGAGGACTTCATTTACAGCATCTACTGTGACTATGAAGGCCCACACGAGAGTGACAGTCCTTGCTGCATCTTTTGCAGATGTGGTGGGTGTCTGGCAAGTCAGCGTGCTTTCTGTGCGCTCTGTCTGATCCTCATCTCGCCCTTGTGAAGGCCCTCGTGTAACCCCTGCCTCCATCTGCTGCGGTCATCTGCTAGTTCTTCCCAGTTGTCCAGCTCAATGTCTACCTCTCAGGTCTCTCTTGCAGATATCTTTGTAGCGCAACTGGAGGCGTCCGGGAGGTCTTTTGCCAGAGGCTAGCTCACCATACAGGATGTCTTTTGGAATCCTTCCATCATTCATCCTGTGGACATGGCCAAGCCAGGAGCTACCCCAAGTCAGTCTGACAAAAAAAAAGAGCCACATCTAAAGCAGGAGACAGTTGAGAAGCATTAATTCATTTGTAAAGTTTAATATGACACATGTGCAGGGGTTTTGAAGGAAGCTTTAAAAGCTATCCAAGAGCTATGGTAACTAATATCAGACTTGCTAAAACTTAACAGTAATCCAACCTGGACCTACTAGCAGGTTATAAAATGGGGCAAAAATAGACTTTAATAATTAGTGGTTGTACTGGTTATGTCAATAACATTTACATTCCTAATTCACAATATTGGTGTAGCTTGATACTACATCATGGATGAAGTAATTTCACTGCACTGTCTTCTGCTGGTGAAAGGGACAAGATGAATACTTTGCCCCAACACACTTCAGGATTCATAGGTTCTATACATGGCTATTGCACCATTCAAAGTATTTCATCCAGAGTGCTAGATGCTCCAGTTAACCAATGAGTAGTAACAGAGTTAGTCTGTATTCTAGCAAACAAGCAGTCATACAGCACTTTAAATACTCAAAATAATTGTAGGTGACAAGCTGTCATGGAACAGACCCATGTCTTCAGCTCACTAGTATTTCCGGTACAGCCCGACAGTTATATAGCAGCAGTCCAAAAAAATTAAAAAAAATAACTGACAAGTCAGATATTTGACTGGAGGGGGGAAGAGAAAGACCAAAAAAAGTCAGGATGCACTCAAAATGAGCCCACTCAAAGAAATTAGATACCATGTCAAAAGTAAGTACTTTTCAAAAAATAATCACTTCCTATCTGACCTCTTAGTCCTTATTTCCAAAGGAAACCACTACACCACCTTCAGAATACAGCCCTGGGTAAGGTTCACTGTGCATTACATGGTTTCTTGAAACATCTGTTCTACCTTATATTTTGCAGCAGTGCTCTTGTGTTTATGTCCCAGATCTGAAAGTGTTCTGTAATTCAAATTATTGTCTCTTCAACAAACAAAAGCTGGTTCAGTAGAAGATACTTTAAATACTAGACACCACCTCACCTGTGATGTGTCTGATCCATACTTCCAACTCTAGGAAACAGTAGGCAAAAGTTTAGACTACACATTAATGGTTACAGTTCTCAAAGTGAGTTTTCCAGCTTACTATAAGTTTTAGCCATTTCTCCTCAAAGAAGTATTTTAAGACCTTTACAATTTACAAAAAGCCGTGTAAAATAGCACTTATCCACTTCCCCCCCCCTTTCCTTGAGTCACATCTGCAGTTGAAGATTTCATGAATTTTGTAACAGACTGCTTTCATCAAGAGACCTCAAAGCACTTTACAAGGATTAAAGAATAAAGAGTCACTAGCCCCTTAAAAGGGCAACAAAATACAAGACTTTTCAGAAGAAAAAAATCCCAAGCACATATTCCACTGGAGCCGGACAGAATCCTTTAAGTGCCTAGTTTTTAAATAGTCAGCTACAGTCTAAATCAGGCCCAAATGCATATCTTACTCCCATAAGATTGAACAAAAATATGCCCTTTATGCAGAATCCAGGTCATACACCTGTTTTATTCCTATAGTACAGCAAAGAGTTTTTCTTAGGAAGGTTTGCTTAAACAGTTGTTTCCCCTGCCTCAACTCTCCATGAACAGCAACACAACACTACCACACTGAAGAAACCTACCCTGCTTTTATACCTTCCTTCTTTATGACACTAACTTCCTGTTAATAAGCCACAGCTGAAGACCCTCTTCACAAATGGCAGCTTAGGCAATCTTCATGAATGGGGGGAGGATCTTCTCCCTTTCTTCCAAGAAAACATTTATCTCCATCCAATGGCCAATCATGGAAGGAACATGTGACCTACCACAGACCGATGTAAGATAATAGCCGTGTCTACACGTGCACGCTACTTCGAAGTAGCGGCACTAACTTCGAAATAGCGCCCGTCACGGCTACATGTGTTGGGCGCTGTTTCGATGTTAACATTGACGTTAGGCGGCGAGACGTCGAAGCCGCTAACCCCATGAGGGGATGGGAATAGCGCCCTACTTCGAAGTTGAACATCGAAGTAGGGCACGTGTAGCCGATCCGCGTTCCGCAACATCGAAATAGCGGGGTCCGCCATGGCGGCCATCAGCTGAGGGGTTGAGAGACGCTCTCTCTCCAGCCCCTGCAGGGCTCTATGGTCACCGTGTTCAGCAGCCCTTAGCCCAGGGCTTCTGGCTGCTGCTGCTGCAGCTGGGGATCCATGCTGCATGCACAGGGTCTGCAACCAGTTGTCGGCTCTGTGGATCTTGTGTTGTTTAGTGCAAGTGTGTCTGGGAGGGGCCCTTTAAGGGAGCAGCTTGCTGTTGAGTCCGCCCTGTGACCCTGTCTGCAGCTGTGCCTGGCACCCTTATTTCGATGTGTGCTACTTTGGCGTGTAGACGTTCCCTCGCGGCGCCTATTTCGATGTGGTGCTGCGCAACATCGATGTTGAACGTCGACGTTGCCAGCCCTGGAGGACGTGTAGACATTATTCATCGAAATAGCCTATTTCGATGTCGCTACATCGAAATAAGCTCCTTCGATGTAGGCTTCACATGTAGACATAGCCAATGAGTGCAAAAAATAATTGACAAAGAAGTAATAGAAAATTGCCCCAATAAAACAATAGATTGCTAATGCACTATAAACGGGAAAAATGCCACTAGGATTATAATGCTTGTCAATTTTTTATGTTTTACAAAACAATCACTCTGAAATTCATAAAGGTGTACAGATGGAACTCATACTATCTGCTCTAGAAAACACTGCATTCTGCCACATGAACTAAAGGAGAATCTCCTTAATTTTTTAGCAGTATAGGGTCTCTGAGGTGCAGTTCTTATCCCATCCAGTAGAGAACTGTTAAACACTTCTGTGTGCCAGTCAGCTCATTACAATTTCTTAATAAATCACAGAGCTCCCTCTGGAACAAGCACAGATTATAGCAGATCAGATTGAAGAATAAATCTGGGTGCAAGAAGATCATCTGTTTATCACCTTTATCAGTTTATCACTGAGGCCCTGATCCCGCAGTAAGCACCAAGTGGTAGGGTCCCCCAAAAGGAAATTAGAAGGTGGCTGGACTGTGGTTTTGAAATCTCAATATATAAAGATTTCTGACTGTGAAGGATATTTTAATCTACCAGACAAAAGCATAATAATACACCATGGTTAGAAGTGTAAGATAAGCAAAATCAAATAGGAAATTGGATGCAGGCTTGTTAATGTACGGGGCATAGAGGTGGGGTGAATTACCTATTGGATTGACTTGCTGAGTGGAGTTCTGGATTCTGCATCCATTGAAATCTTGACATCAAGATCGGCTGTCGTCCTAAAGATATAGTCTACTTCAGGCAGAACTTACTGTGCTTGGTATAGCAAATATTGTCTGGTTGTTCTTCTGTGGCCTCTGCTAAGTAGAAAAGTAGTCAAGATCAGCACACTAGTCCTTTTCAATCTTAAAAACTATGAAGTTAGTAGAGCTTTGTGGGGGCATAAGTTTAGTAATTTTTTATGTTTCAAAGGTGTATTTTTGTCAGAAGGAAGAGAGAGTTTTTACTTGTTTTTTTCTATATGATTTAAAGTTTGAAAAACTGTCATTTATAGACACTTTACAACTCACTATCAACCAAATCTGAAGTATTCCCCCAGCTTTTGTTCATTCCTTACTCAGGTAAAATATCCACTGACGTGAGTCAAAGTGGGTATGCAGTCATATATTTTCAGACCAATTTCTGCAGGTGAAAGAGACAATTGCTCTGCTTGGCCTGAAAGTTTGTCTTTCTCCTGAACAGAAGCCAGCCCAATAAAATACATTATCTCACACACCTGGTCTCTGTGATATCCTGGAACCGACTCAGCTACGAGCGCACCACATTCTAGGAAGCAAGTGACAATCTGAGCAATGGGCTGACATTTTTCAGACATCTCCACTGGTTTTGGGTGCTTCAGTTTCTTGGTGGAGATAGGTAGGCCTAGTTTCCAAAGGGTGCCAAGGATCTGCAGCTCTTGATGTAAGAGCTACAGAAATTTACTGCCTAAGTAAATAATTGTTGTCTCAGGTGGGGTGGGGAATGAGAAGCAGACAACTGGGAGTCAGGGATCCTGTGCTGGGTTTGGCTCTGGTACAGGAATGGGGTGTAGTGGTTAGAGCAGGGGACTGCGAGTCAGGATGCCTGGCTCCTCTCTCCATGCTGCTGGGCCCAGAGGAGCACCAACCACTGCCTGTTGCACCCTCCATGTCAGTGACTTGGGGGCACTGCTAGCTGCTTGGAATATGTTTATGGTGCCCATTGGAAGGCACTTTTGGGGCTCCCTTTGGAGCTAGGAAGGGGAGGGGCTTCCCTGATGCTCCTCAACTCGTGTGCTTGGAGCAGGACCGTAGTGCTTTGTCCACACTTTGCACTCAACAAAGTTTTGTTGGGGGAGGGGAAAAAAGTGGGGGGGGGGCAGAGCTGTCCGCACAGAGTACCTCAATAAAGTTTTGTTGAAAAGGCAGTTGCCCTGGGGTTGCTTGTTTCTCTGGCAGCGTTACCAGGGGGCTCAATAAAGTTTTGTTGAGCGGCCCAGCGCGGAACTCTCGCGAGGTCGGCGCTGGGCCTGCCGGAGTTTCTCGCGGCTTTTGCCTGAGCCGGGGTGGAGTGGAGGGGAGGGAAGGTCTCGAGCGTCACGCGAGAGCGCGGGAGCCTCGCGAGAGTTGGAGGCTGCCCCCCTTGGAAGCGGTGCCGTTTCGCTTTGGGAAGTGAGAGGGGAGGCGGCCCCGGGAGCGGGGCGGACAAAGGGGGCCGCGAGCCGGGCACCCGCCGCGCGGCGGCCGAGGGGGCGGGACCCGGGCACCCTCTGCGTAGCGAGCCACTCAGGGAGCCGGGCCTAGGGACTGGCTCAGAAGCCCAGGGGGCTCCTGACTGGGGGCCCCTCTGCCCAGGCCTGGGGGCCTGCTCCAGTCCCCAGCCACCCCCTTCCAGAGGCCCCACCTCCGTGTGCTTCCCAGGCCCTTGAGCTTCTAGCCCAGGGGCCCTGTGAGGTCCAGTCCCCTCCCCCCCAGCCTGGGGCCTTGATCCAAGAGCTGCACCCCATGAAGGAGGCAGAGACCTAGAACCAACGGGGAAAGGCAAAGGGGGAAGTGGCTGTGAATGGTGGGAGGAGAAAGGAGCGCCACGGGAAGAGGCTTGTAGCCGGAGAGGGTGAGCAGGGTTTAAAGTTTGGGGGTTTTGGAGGATTCCCCCCTCCCCTCTTCGAGGCACAGTGGAGAAGGAATGCCAAATCCAGAGAGACATGGGGGCAAGAAGGATGGAGGAGGAGGGGGGTCCTTGCAGCAACAGACATCCAGCAGTGGGAGTTCGAACAGCAAGGAGAGGCACCGGCTGGTCTCCAGACACAAGCGGCATAGGTCCAAGCACTCCAAAGATTCACTGCTGGTGGCTCAAGAGACGGCGGCACCCTTGGGCGCAGTGATCAAGCCACTGGTGGAGTATGACGACATCAGCTCCGATTCGGATACGTTCTCCGACGATGTGGCCCTCAAGCTGGAAAGAAGGGAGAATGATGAGAGGAAAGGGAGTTCAGACAGGAGCGACAGGTTGCACAGACACCGGCACCATCAGCACAAGCGTACACGGGAGCTGATCAGGAGTAAGCAGGTAGAAAAGGAGAAGAAGCTAGAAAAGAATCAGGACGTATCCAGCAAATTAGGGTCCACCAAAGACCGGGTGTCTGGCACCTCCAAGAGACTCAATGAGGAGAATGAGGAACACTTTAAGTCACAGCCATCAAGAAGCAGTAACAAGGAGTCCAGGTCTGCCAAAGCACACAAGGAGAAATCACGAAAAGAGCGGGAGCTAAAGTCTGGGCACAAAGATCGAAGTAAAAGCCATCGGAAGAGAGAGATTTTGAAAAGCTACAAAGTCACTGACAGTCCAAAACGGAAATCTAGGAGTCCTCACAGGAAATGGGCCGATAGCCCGAAACAAGATGACAGCCCCTCTGGAGCATCCTATACTCAAGAATACGATCTTAGCCCTCCACGATCTCATACATCCAGCAACTATGACTCATACAAGAAGAGCCCAGGTGATTCATCACGCAGGCAGTCGATCAGCCCACCTTACAAGGAACCTGTAGCCTACCAGTCCAACACTCGGTCTCCTAGTCCTTACAGTAGGAGGCAGAGGTCCATCAGCCCATACAACAGGAGGCGCTCTTCCAGTTATGACAGAGGAAGTGGGTCATACAGTGGAAGGTCACCCAGCCCATACAGTCGAAGGCGCTCGAGCAGCCCTTTTGTCATCAAACGGTCAGTGAGCCGAAGTCCAGTAGCCAGGTGTGTGATCTTTATGTTTTGTTTGTGTGGGGGACATGGGGGAGGGGAGCCCCTCTGGGATTGTGAATGATTGACCCTCTAGATCTGTGGTGTTTAACCAGTTCTGAAGCAGTAGCCGCTATAGTGGCTGCTGCTATAGTGAGCTAACCACATTATTCTGAAAATATATTTATTGTTCAAGCCAACTGGTTGCACTCAACAGGCAAAATAGCTGCTAGTGGCTAGTGTGTTGGACACCACAGCTTTAGGTCATCTATTCAGATTTGTCCCAGGTAAGTAATGGTCACTGATCATTGCCAAACATGCCTCGCTGCTCTGTGGAGCTAGTTCCCTTTGGTTAGATGTCCACATCTTAAAAACCACCAGTTTTGTTGGCACTGTTCAGCCGCAGTATTGGCAGCCATAGCAGAGGCCAGGACTGCAGGAGCCATTAAGATTGAGTTACACCTGCTTCTGGAGGTGGCCCTTACATGAAGCATTATGGGGAAATTTGCAGTGGTGAGTGTTCTGTGGAAGGCATTTAAATTTCCAGTGCTGAAAATCCAACGTCTTTCGCTAGCACTACATGTACACAAGAAAACTTTCACATTCTTGAAACTTTGATCAAAACTCTAGGAAAGAGATCACAGTTTTCAGAAGGATTGTTTAATTCTGAGCATATCTCACTCTGAACTATTTTTTCTTTTGCCTTTCATCATAATTAGAGTTGATATATTTAAGTTGTTTCTTTCAAATTTAAACTTGCTTTTCTCAGGCTAAACGTACTGCTCAGTTATGGATCATTTGCTTCCATTTGTTGTAAATGGTTCTTTGGCATTCTAGAAGAGCAATTAGGTAACTTTTTTTATTCTGGAAGGCATGTATTTTTGTTCTCTTAGGCACCAGTAACTTTGACACACACTCACAAATTTTGTTTGTAATTAGTAATAGTGTTGCAGTTTATTTCAGATGTACACTAATGAATAATATTTTGAGTACAAATTGGTAGGTAGCCTAACACACATTATTTTTCAATCTAAAGTTTAGGTCTCAGTGAACCTCCAGTTCGCAGCATGTGTGTTTTGGAACTGTGGCTATAGATTTATCATAATCAGGAATAGAACTTGAATTAAGTAAGTCCTTATGGTAAACTATCAAAACAAATTGTACCGTGTTAGTTGTGTTGCTTCCTTGGATTCCGTTGAGAGCTATGAGCGAGGTAATTAATTCTGTGCGTCTGTACCTGTGTGGTTGGAACTTCCGAGGTGGATAGGCCTGTTGAACTCAGTGCTTGTGGAACTGAGCCCAAAAACCACCTCTGTTGTTCTCCACATTTAGGGAATAGGCTTTCCAGTGAAAGACAAGTCTAGTATGGGCTAAACATAGCTATTTAGAGAGAAGACAAAGGCATTCGCAGTGTAAAATCCTAGTGGTGATAAGTCATCGGTAATTTTTGCCTCAAGTTAGCTCATGGAAGACAACCTCATTCTCTCTCCCTCCTGCCCCAGTTTATTTGACTAACTTCCTAGAAGCAAAAGCTACATGTCCTTTATCTCCCCTAGAATTTCATGTTGAGATGACTATCTCCATGTGAAAACCTGGTCTTTTGGAGCTATGGCAACACTGCTTTCACAGGCTATGCAGCATTTTAAACCCCTGGAAAAGTCAAATGGTTGGCGGAAGCCTTGTGAACCCTTTCTTTCTTTGCTAAAGCCTCTGTTAAGAGTGTGTATTTACTCTTCCTTAACCAGCCAAAGGGTTGCTGTAGGATTGGAGGGTATCAGAGAAAGTAATGGGATGCTAAAATGCTGTTTTCCCTCTGTTTCCTCCACTTCCCCCCCCCATCCCCAACCTACCCCGAAAGAGCTGATTTGGGCTGTAAAATGCTAGTTTTCCTGTGAAGTGAAGATCACTTTTTTTCCAAAGTTAGTTTTATGGAAGCAGCTTTGAATATATTTCCATGAATTTGTATAGCCATGTGGTGAAATTTTTTGAGGATACCTTTATGGTACAGCACTTAGCTAGTTAACCAAACAAAAAATCCAAAGGTTAGTTTGTGCTTGTTTACACTGTTTATTTAAAATTCTCTGAATCTAGGGTTAAATTGATAACCCACCCTAGTCCTTCCCTTTTTTTCCTAAAGCTGGTTTTGTGTAACCCACTGTGTTTAATCAAAGCTCAGATTCGCTGTGCAGCACAAAACAAGAAATGAGGGGTCAACTCGGTGTGCAAAGAAGCCTTTGGAAAATGGCCATCCCAAAGTATAATAGGATGAAACTTTCAGATATTTATTTTCTTTTGGTTAAACAACTGAAAATCAGAACTCCCGGGTGTGTATGTTCCTTGTGGCGTCACTGAACCTGCATTCCATGCAGTGAGGAAAGTTCAGTATAAATTCCTCATGGAGGCAAATGAGTCTTTCCCATGGCACTAATGTTTCTTTCATTGACTGAGTGTGATATACTTCCTAGTGGTTTTTACCCCCCGTCTATTCCCAAAATGCAGTCTGAAAAGAACTAAACAAATCCATCTCCCTGATGCTGAAAGCATCTTGCAGGTCATAGACCAAGTGACACATCCAAAGAAACTGCTTTTAGTTGAAGAGGAAATTGTAAAGTCTTTGGTCATGAGGGAAAGTAACACATTATCACAGTTGAAACAAAAAAGCAGTCAAGTAGCTGTTCTGTTATGGTTATGGTCTGAAGAAGTGGGTCTGTCCCATGAAAGCTCACTGAATAAATTATTTTGTTAGTCTTTAAAGTGCTACTTGACTGCTTCTTTGTTGCGATAGTATATGGACTACAACTGCTTCCTTTCTGTTACAATCACAGTTGTTCCTTACAGTGGTTGCAGTAAGTATACCATTAGAGCAATAGCAAGGAGAAAAAATTTAAGATAAGGGCCACTTGATGAATGTGTGCTTTTCAAGTTATGATGAGTTTAGTTTTGGAGTTTTTATGTGCACCATAGTCACTGGTGTGCTGTGTAGAATCACAATATGAAGTTGTTAAATGTCCCTGAACTGGATTTAGAGGTTTTAGTTTGAGACAGTTTCTTCAGTGGTGAAACAAGAAATCAGGAGTAAACATGCCTGGGTCCTAATGACATCTTTGTCATTACTTTTCACTTCACCACTATGCTTGTGATTTCCCCACTGCATAACAGGGGAACACTGTCACATAATCTCACATGCGAGACATCTGTAACAATTTTAAGATTGCTCTGATAACTTCATATGACAGGCATTCTGCAAGTGCCCAGTTGTGCTCTTTCTAGAACATAACATAAGAACGGCCATACTGGGTCAGACCAAAGGTCCATCTAGCCCAATGTCCTGTCTGCCGACAGTAGCCAATGCCAGGTGCCCCAGAGGAGGTGAACCAAAGACAATGATCAAGCGATTTGTCTCCTGCCATCCATCTCCCGCCTTCGACAAAAGGCTAGGTACCATACCTTACCCCTTGCTAATAGCCAGCTATGGACCTAACCTCCAAATATTTATCGAGCTCTTTTTTAAACTCTGTTAGAGTCCTGGCCTTCTCAGCGTCCTCTGGTAAGGAGTTCCACAGGTTGACTGTGTGCTGGGTGAAGAAAAACTTTCTTTTATTAGTTTTGAACCTGCTACCCATTAATTTCATTTGGTGTCCTCTAGTTCTTATATTATGGGAACAAGTAAATAACTTTTCTGTATTCACTTTCTCCACACCATTCATGATTTTATATACCTCTATCATATCGCCCCTCAGTCTCGTCTTTTCTAGACTGAAAAGTCCCAGTCTCTCTAGCCTCCCCTCATATGGGACCCATTCCAAACCCTTAATCATTTTAGTTGCCCTTTTCTGAACCTTTTCTAATGCCAATATATCTTTTTTGAGGTGAGGAGACCACACGTGCACGCAGTACTCAAGATGTGGGCGTACCATAGTTTTATATAGGGGAAGTAAGATACTCTTCATCTTATTTTCTATCCCTTTTTTAATTATTCCTAACATCCTATTTGCTTTACTGACTGCCGCTGCACACTGCGTGGATGTTTTCAGAGAACTATCCACTATAATTCCAAGATCCCTTTCCTGATCTGTTGTAGCTAAATTTGCCCCCATCATACTGTATGTATAATTGGGGTTATTTTTCCCAATGTGCATTACTTTACACTTACCCACATTAAATTTCATTTGCCATTTTGCTGCCCAGTCACTCAGTTTGCTGAGATCTTTTTGAAGTTCTTCACAGTCTGCTTTGGTTTTAACTATCCTGAACAGTTTGGTGTCATCTGCAAACTTTGCCACCTCACTGCTTACCCCTTTCTCTAGATCATTGACGAATAAGTTGAACAAGATTGGTCCCAGGTTCTATCTTGTCTTGTTCTGCATTCATCAGAGGGTGAAGAGAAACAGTTGCTAACAACTCTTAGCAATGACCAGTTTCAAAATATATATAGTCTAGTCTTCCTCTCTAAGATCTTTATCTTTGGAACATCTCTGATTGTGGCAGGGAAATGAATGGTTTTCTGTTGTGAGCTATTCCTGTTCTCTCCCATTGAGACACTGGGCTGATAGTAACATGTTATGTGCCCCAGTTTCCTGCATTAGAAATAAAAGAATTTTTTGATCAGACCAGTATAAATAGAAAGAACACTTTGAACATTTCTAAAACTAGGAAGTACTTACCGTGTTGACTGGATGGCAGATGGCTTTTGTACCCTTTCTGATTGTGTTGTAGCCTCTCTTATGACTACTGTAACGTACTTTTTAAGTGCTGTGAACTGCGCAATGTGCAGTGCCCTGTAGATTTCAAAGGTAATGTGTGAGGGCAGATGTCACTAGCCTCTTGGCCAGAGATAAAGTTACTCAGTGATTACTCTAGACAGGGGAAACACCTTACAAAAGTTCCTGTATATATTTGCATCTCTTAAAACATATTTCAAGGCAGTGATCTGTTACAAAATCTTATACTACTTGAGGGGGAGGTTTCCAGATCCATCTTATGAATCAGTTGTAGCTGGAATTTGGTGCATGATTCAATTCTGTTTATGTGTCAGAAGTAAGTTGTCTCTGTTTGCAGCTAACCATGTCTTACAAGTTCAGTCAGGAATGTTGTCCTCAGCAAAGTCTGCAAGTGTGACCTCTGAGTGCGGTGAAATCATGCTGCTAGCTATTTCGGCTCCTGACAGTTTTGCAGTGGGATGTGGAAAGTGAACCACTCTCCAAATGGCACATTCTGCCTGTGTATGTGACAGTTAAATTGATTATCCAGAGTCCCTTGAAGAGGATAGGCTAGCTTCAGAAATATTGCCAGCTTCTGTTTAAGTATAACTTCCAGGAATATTGAAGACAGAATCTGAAATAGGTCTTGATTTTTACATATATAAAAATATATGTTGCTCTTTTTGATTTTTAAGACTAAAGGTAAGATCCACATAATCACAGTGATCTTTGGCTACTACAATTACAAATGTCTGTTGAAATAAGACATTTTTATCTTTTAGCTAATTTTTAGAGCCGTTATGTCGTCATATATTTGTTTAAAATTACATTTTTGTTATCCTATGCAAATTATATTAGTCATCTATGCTACATTTCAATTATAGTTGAAAAATCTGTTAGCAGCTACCAAGTTTAAACACAGTTGCTGTTACATGCTTTCTGAGCAGTGTGGAAAAGGGAATTCTCTTAACCATCATCTAAAACCATGCTATATTTTCTACTGTGGTCAGGAAAATCCAGGTTTGAATCTATCATAGAATAAAAAGTCACTTGTGAGCATGATTTCAACTGCCGCATGGGTAGAACATTACTGCAAGATTCTTTTTATATTTTAGTAAAAGTGGCTTCAAAATCTCTTCGCATCTACCATACACACATTACTCCTCTTGAAATGCACAACACTCCGTGACCTGCAATATCCCAGTCTCTCTTGAAGAGGAGAAAATGTTCACTGACCTGTGAATTGAAAATTCATTTTTCTTTTTTTCCCCAGTCTTTCCAATGAATCTTCACCCCAATCATCACTGAATTCACACGTACAGCAGACTTGTGCCCAATCCAAATTGATCCTCTGTTCACCTCACATACTTTTGAAGGAGAGTGTTTTTCTTATTTGTGTCTTACACTACAATGCAGATTTGCAAATTCATTTTTTATGTATGCTTACATAATAAATTGTAGCCAACCTCCTGTGAATTCAGACTTAGACAATCTCTGAATATGTCTAAGGATGAAAGTTCCAAATTTTCTTTCTGACTTCCAATATGCAAGTGCATTTATACGAATAGTAAAACATCTACTTGAAGTGAAGATGTTATGTGGGGAAAAGTGGCATTGACTAGGAGAATACCTTAGTGCAATATCACTTATCCATGCCATGGGGTTGTGCAAACCATTCTCATGAGCAATACTCATGTCTTACCATTGTGTTTTCGCTCCTTTGCTGCCCTGAATGATTCCTAAACTGTCAGCTCATCCTCTCATCTCAAATCCTCAGTCAAGCATGTGTGACTGTTCTCTTCTTTAACTTGGGGGTTTGTCTAACCTTTGCCCTGTCAGTCTGTTATTTTAATTGTTAATAATTTGTAAGCAGCAGGGTATTTGACCTTGGAAGTGCATAAGTGTTGGATTATTTCTAAGTGTCATCAGACTAGTGCTGTGAATTTAAGTCTCCTCAGACTAGTTTTGGCTATGTTCATAAGTATAGTTGACAATTTTATGAATGCTCTTGTCTTTAAAGAGAGTTATTTATCAATTTCAGTGTCTCTATGGGTCTATATAGAATGCATCTCAGTTTTCTGCTTCTTGCTCTTCCTATAGGAAGTCTGCAAAGTCCCGAAGTCGAAGTCCTGTATATTCAAGACATTCATCATCTCACAGTAAAAAGCAGAGGTCCGGTTCACGTAGTCGCCATTCCAGTATCTCACCTGCTAGGCTACCATTGAACTCCAGCCTGGGAGCAGAGCTTAGCCGGAAGAAGAAAGAGCGAGCTGCAGCTGCTGCAGCAGCTGCAAAAGTGGATGGGAAGGAGGCAAAGAACTCACCTGTTTTTCTGTCTATAAAAGAGAATAGCTCATCTGAGGTTAAGGAGGTGGTGGCAGAGTCTAAAAAGGTATCTAAAACCATTAAATCGGAGAAATCAGCCTCCGATACGGAACTGGTTAACTTAATACACATGAATGCAGAGACTAAAACATCTCTGGAGCCAATAAGAAACAAGACAGAAGAGAATTCTGAGAAGAAGCATGCAGCTCCAGTTAAAGACTCAAAAATTATGGGAACAAGAGACTCAAAGTCTGTAGTAGTGAAAGAGGAGATTGCAACTCCCAAAGAGCCAGAACCAGCAGAGAAGGAGAACCCGCCCCCACTTCCCTCCATAAAATCACCTCCTCCTCCTTTACCAACAACTACACCGCCACCGCAGACGCCCCCGTTACCTCCTTTGCCTCCATCACCAGCTATTCCACCTCTGCCACTTCCCCAACTGACTTCTGTTCCGGTCCCTACTTCAGTCCCATCCTCTTTGCCATCTTCTTCCCACTCACGAACAACTGCTTTGTCCACTCAGGCAAACTCTCAGTCCTCTGCCCAGGTCTCCACCAAACCACAAGTGTCTGTGACGGCTGCTATTCCGCACCTGAAGACTTCAACGCTGCCTCCGCTTCCTCTCCCACCTGTTCTCCTTGGGGAAGATGACTTGGATAGGTAAGATCACATGGAAAATTCATTTGTAAAACATTGTACTAACATGCTTTTAGCTTGCTGACCCCTTCCTCACGCTGCACGTATTCCATGGAAGATACCTAGTTTTGTATTCAATTCTAGTGGTGTCTTCTCCTGAAAACGCCCCGCATAACCCAGTGCCCTTTGACGTCGTTATTGGTGATGTTAGACTTGTCAGTTTCTCCAACCTGAATACCTATTTTGAGGGACTTACGGTTCAGTGCTGGTGCTAACACACAATCTCAGCGAGGGAAGCCAGCTGAAAAAAGTCAACATAATAAATCAAGCCAATCTGATTACAGATACATTATGCCTCTAGTCTGAAATCTGCTCTGCATGGAAGTCCCTCTGTTAATTTTAATGGGACTTCACATGGCGTAAGAGGTCTAGGTGCATGCAGCAGCCTGCAAGAATTGGTCCTGACTTCATGTAAGAATGAATTGCCCCAGAAAGCTGTGGTAAAGTAACATGAAAGAGCAAGTCATCTGTGAGAGATAACAGCATAAAATAGTGTTACACTTGTAGCAAGGTGATGGGATATGCAAGGCCTTGTCTACCTTAACAAAATTGTTGTGCTTTAACTTACATTGGGTTTTTAAATGATAGTTTAGCTTATGTTAGTTAACAAAAAGTGCTATATAAAAGCTTAGTCATAGTTCAGTTTATTCATAATAAACTGCAGTAAACCCATCTTAAACTGAAAGTGTGTTGGCACAGGGATTTGCATCAGTCTAAACTGTTTTAAAATCACATCTAGTGTAACTTTGTCCTGTAAACAGGGCCTTAGACAGGAAGGAAAAGAACCTCAGCAGATCTGGGAGCAGGGATGTTAGATGTAAGCAAGCAATGCATAGGTCAGTAGTTTTAATGGTTCCATCTATATGTAATGTGCCTTGTAGTTTGACACACAGCATGTTCTTTATCTGTGCAATATGTTGCTGTTACGTAGTTTTGACTGTGGAAGGAGGTAACCCTTTGCCTGCCTGCCTGCCTAGGAAGAAGGGGCTTCTAAGTCTGGGGGATCCTTTCAAAAGTGCTGCTTTCAAATCACATTCTAGCTGTGTAGACGGGGGCCTTTTGAATCGTGTGTGGCTGTCATTATGCTAATGAGGTGCTACATATTCCTGGAAGTACCTTGTTAGCATCTTGTCAATTCGCTCATTATACCATGCCTCTTCTGAAAGGAAGGGGCTAGTGTAGGTGTAGTCTTAGTCGGAATAATTGTGGCCTTAATTTTGATTGTGTGACACAAGGGTTTAATGCAGTTTAACCAATCCACTTTAATTTCACACTTTAAATTAATTTTAATTAATTCTCCTAAGAGTTCCCTTGACAATGAATCCTAAGCAGAACATCAAGATCTGGTCCTTTCCCAATTAAGATGCAATACAAATAATTTCTAAATCTGACCAGATTATTTAATTAATGTCCTACATGATTTTTAGCAGGTGCTTTTTATGATAATAGACATCGTTTGTATAAACCTGGGCAAATGAAATATGATCAACTGAAATAAGATTAAAAACTTGTGTTACAGTACAATATTTTATTGAAGTTTAGGAGTTTGAGTGATTCCACATTATGTCCTTGATAATTTTTACTTCACTAAATTGCACACCAAAACCCTTGCTTACTCTATGCTTTGCAGTAAAGAGGTACTGGGATATCTTAATATAAGATATAGTTACTCTCGTAAAACAAAACAATTTTCTAATATACTTTGAACTATTATTACCACTTGTTGCATGAGCAAAGTTCATCATATATGTTCTTTGTTCACTTATTGTTTCTCATTTGCTCTTTCAGACGTTAATATTAGCAAGGTAATGCTGTAATTGTGATGCTTATAGTACATTATAAATTATCCTGTGCATCCGACGTTGTCTTTCACAAACAGCATTTGGTTTAATGCTGTTCAGTGCTTGTCTGTTAGCCCTTTAAGTAGCAGTGAGAGTGGAAAGTGTAGTCTTGATGTGGTACCTAGGCCAGTACTTGCATTGGAAAAGTACACACTAAACATACTGCTGTGGTTGTTAAGGTGGGATGGTAAGCCATTGAATCAGCTGTGCTGTTGTTAGGACAGCCTTATAAAGCATCAGAAACTTTACCTAAACTCTCATATCTAAGTGTGACTGCGATGCAGATACTGATAGTGTACATCTTCCAAGTTGAGTGGCTGAGTAGACTCTTTGAAGGTTGACTTACTGACAAAGCTGCTGCTTAATTTTTTCCCTCCCCTACCACTGTGTATTTTGATAGACTTATGGCCTAGTTGGAGAATATATTTGTGCCCAAAGGTTGATGAACAGGTTCTCAGCCAGTCCATTAAAACAAGAGGAAGCAAGCAAACAAAGTCACTTGGTTAGGTTTACTGGGGTTAAATGGCAAATAACACATTGGGTGTGCACAATACATTGTTTTTACAATAATTTGTTTCTTGTGCACCAAACATTTCTTTATTCTTTTTCCAACATGTAGAAAAGACACATCCCCCTCCTTGATTTTCTAAATGTATGGCAAGCATGACTTTTAGAATCCCATTTGTGTTGTCTGCATACAAAATGCAGCTTGGTTGAGTAAATAAAGATTTTTGTTCATTTCTCTTCATGCCTATGTATCACTAAAAAGACTCATGATATATCATTCCAAACAATTCACCTTCATGCTCAGGTGCAGCATGAGATGTTTGACCCTACAGAGAGGGCCTGAGAAGGGAGTGAAAAAACAGTTTAGAATAGAGTAGTTCCATCATTTTAGGCATGTGATGGCTGATGTCCCGCAAAGTCTTATAGCTTGAATTCCATAGGATGTCTGGACAGTAATGACTGTCCCCAAAATAGCAAAGAGGTGTGCTAATTACAGATTTATAAAACAGGTACAACTGCTTCACTCTTACGGGAAATTATGTCCCTTGTTTGTTGTGTTGATGTCATTTTAGTTATTTGAAGCATTGCAGTTCACCTTTCAGATTCCGCTCCATCTATATGCAACGTTATCATGCTTGAAAGGTGATATTTGTTTAGATTACCATGCAAATAGTCTGAGTCTTCTGACTAGAACTAACTTTAAAATAGTTATCTTGCAGCATTAATTCTGACATACAAATAAATTAACTCCAGCTTGCCAGCAGCCTTAAGTAATCAAACAAAGGTGGTAATTTACATGAATCGGCAGATAACAGTGGTGGGGGAAAAACCTACAGAAAAGCTTTTCTGCTCCAGATGCTACCTTGCAACACAACTTCATCCTTTCCATCAAACCTTGTCAAATACTTTTGCACCATGTTGGGAAGAATTATCAAATTCAGCCTTTTTTGGATGAAGGCATGCAGTACATGTTCAACATGTTACGGATCTACAACAAATTCACTGCTAGCAAGAGTGGGTAATACTCCCCAGCAATCACTGGAACAGGAACTGCTTATCCTGGTGGTGAATGGCGCACACAGGCTGAAATAACCAGGTGCTGAATCTGAATAAATAACTTTTAAATATTCCTCAAACAGCTTTTTTATTAAACATACGATGAACCTGAAGACATAATTTGACCAAGTCTATCAGGCTTTGACAGTAACTGATTTTCCGCCTGGCCATTTTAGTTAGGAATCATGGACTTGCATTTAGGGTATGTCCACACTGCATCAGGGAATGTGATTGAGTTGTAGGCTAAAAATAGCAGGGAGCCCATGACTAGCATAGGTTGCAGCTTGTGCTGGCTGCCCAAGTAGAAACCTGCCCACGCCCCTGTGAATGTTCATACTCAAATGGCTAATCTGAGCTACCACCTGGGCTACCCCTGTTTAGACTGCTACTTTTAGCCTGTCATCTTAAGGCCTAGTCCAATTTTGAGGCCTTCTGTTGTTAGCCTTAGTACTTGAGTTCTTTGCTTTCTTCAAAAGTGACCAATGCAGGGACTATCCAGCTCTTCTAAGCCCACAGCAGTGCTGTAAGTGGCTTTTAAACAGTGGCGAGAGCAGGCCCGTAGATCTTTCTCTTGTGTCTTACATTCATGGCTTATAAGGACCTCATTCACACATCAGTGAAAATTTTACTCCAGTACGCTAACTCGCTGGACTTTTCTGATCAGTTTACTAAACCTGTGTGATCTTAGTAGCAATGAAAAAATAATTTTTCCCCCTTACTTTAAAGGTTTCAAGTAAGTTGGGAAATGGCTAGCGAATAAGTTTCTATTTCTGTCAGTTCGGTTCTTTTGGCTTATTTATGCTGATGAGTGGATTTTTAGACCTGCTGATGTTGAGAAGCATGTCACATTTTCCCCTTCACCCCAACTTGGCCCAAGAAAGGCTGTTTGTCTATTTCTCAATAGACAGCCTTTCCCTTTCCTGGGGAGGGTGGAGTCTGGTACATGGTAAGTATTATGAATAATGTAATTTGACTACTGCTATTCAACTTGGATTTTAATTCCCAATTTATTCAGCTCCAGGAATTCTCCCTAACCCCTTTCCTACCTCTTTCCTCAAATGAACTAGGTTCTGCTTATCATTCTCCCACTAGTTAAAGACAACACTGCATTACCATTAGTACCACAGTAAAAGCAGACATGAGTTGATGATCTACCTGCAGTACGCAAAGTTACTGTTGCCCCATTTCTGTCCTTGCTAATGAGTTAAAAGCAATGTAGTGAAGAGATGGTTAATTTTGCTTGCATGTTGTAGAACTGCAATGGCTATTAATGAGGTTCAGGGTCAGAACACGTCTTTCATTGTGTTTTAATGAGTAGGCAAGAGATGGGGAGTAAGGATCAGTAAATGGATAACAGATTATAGCTCAGATTTATTAGTGTGCATATAATTTTTATTCCACTGTCATGAAAGATTTCTAGTTGCAAAAAAACGTGATGCCTTTTGAGGCTGGACTCTCTCTTTTTAAGTTAGTATTTTTCTAGGTTGACTGTGGCTTTGAAACAAGAGAGATGCATAATTGTAAGCCCGAGTGTCTAGAGCCAGACTTCTAAATCCATGCTTGGTCCCCTAACATCAGGCACTCAAACCTAAAACTTTTGGCCTATGAGCCTCTTTATCTGAAGTGTCGTCTTAAGTCTGACCGCATTGTATTAACTTGCTCGTAACTTTCTGGGCTTTAGTCCGAAGGAGATTCTTCCTCCAAAGCTTGTGAAGAAAGAGAGAGAGCAGAGACCACGACACTTGCTCATGGACCTCCCGCTTCCTCCAGAGCTTCCTGGAGGGGATCCATCTCCCCCAGAGTCTCCAGAACCAAAGGCAGTCACACCACCTCAGCAACCATTCAAAAAGAGACCAAAGTAAGTGTTTGCGTGCCTGCATGCCAGTATCACTAAGCTGTGTCATCTTCTGGTGGTGATCTTTTGTATATAGAGCATCTTTCACCCAGGAGGATCCCGAAGCGTTTTGGAACATAGCTATAAATTGGACATGGAAACTGCTTTCCCTGCCACAAAAATGCACCTACTTCTGAGGTTAAATCTGCATTTGTTTCAGCAGTTCTCAGGAACCTAGTAAGTCACCTTTAGGGTGATAAGAAAATTCCAAATGTATCTGATGAATCTGAAGAGAGATGTAAATAGGCACAATGCAATTGCCCAGTTGGAATCGTACCAGGGTGCTGCTGTTAATACCACTGGTCCTACAAAAAGTATCAAAGGATTTTTAATGACTACACACATTCAGGATATTAGTTTTATATTTCCTCTTCTGCTTCATAGCCCAACTTACCTCTCTTCTGGATAATCCATCAGTTTGCCTGGAAATTCTTTGACTTCAGATAGGCTTGAATCGTGATACTGTACTAATTAAAAAAAAAGAAAAATTGTTTGAAAGTAATGAAGCCTACCACTCCTCTGGGTTTCAGGTGCACATTTGGCAGGATTAAGGCTGTCTGTCTGTCAATCTAAATATGGGTGTTTGTCCAGGCAGGAGAGTGGAATCCTTTCTCCAGCTATTTGAATATTAACAAATGAAGGGCTACATTTGGGGAAAAAGAGCATATGAAATGTAGTGTATCTGAATCACCCACCAGATGGAACCTGTAATTCAGACTTTATTTCATCAAGGTTCTTACAGGGTCTGTTGTTCTATAATATATTACATGATCCTTCCTGTGGTGTGAATTACTGGAGTGTTTCACGTTCACCTGAAACCTAGTCCATCTTTAAAATTCTTATCAATTTTAATTTACCAGTTGCCTTGAAAATGGTATTGTGGCTGGACCTCTCATTTTGATGCCAAAGAACGCTGGCTGGCAAACAGCCTTATATAGAATTGCCAGGGTCTCTAGGAAGCAGTCGTTCAGGAAAGGGCCATGTACCTTTACCCACAACACTGGTAACTTATTGGTTATCTGTTTTCCACTCCCTGGGCACATCTGACTTTCTTTAATACAAATAAGAACTATGCATTCATCAAGAGAATAAAATCCTGTATAGTTAGGAGTGTTCTCCTTGTTTTTATCTTTCTCAGGGCATATTTGCTGCTTTGTTCCCTAAATAACGATCAAATGTCTCATGTCCAGGCAAAAGTTTTCCAAATACTTACCAAATCTAATATTATTAAAGAATTATGTTACAATAAAGATTCTATCCAAACTACTATCCATGTTAAGAGCAATCTAACAAGATCTTTAGCAGAATACTCTCTCTCATTCTCTTTTAAGACAGGACAGATCTATTTGAGCAACAGTCTAACTGGAGAATGGTGAGACATACTGAAAACTTTTTAGTAGTGTGTTTTGATATATCATAACACTTGATCCCTGTTTTTAGATCATTGTATGTGGGGAAATGGGGGTAAAATTGAATGGAGTTTGGATTATGCTCTTTGGCCTCATACAACTGTTAAGTCTGTGCTTTTAGCATATTGATCTGATAAAACATAACACTGTTTGATGATGAGTGTAGAAAAAAGCTCCATTTGGCTACCCTACTGTAGTAGGTATAATGCTATGCAGTGTAATTCACTAAAGTTATTGAAGTAAAAAATGACAAAACAGCACTTGAGAGTTAGTTGTGAAAGCAACAATGGAAACTAGTGTGTTACAGGCCTCGTTTCAGGGCAGGGCAGTGTGAAATGATGACCAGAGTGACTGCTATTTTAAGTTAACGATGGCAGTCATTGTTATTTGGATAGTTTAATTTCTTGTCATTTTTTTTCCTGTTTTTAGTATGATGTATAAAGGTTGTGTGGAATGGGCAGATATCAATATGTATCTGGTGACGCCTGCTGTACTGAGTAAAGAAAACTAACCTTCATCTAGCTGTGTTTCTCAATGATCAGCCCCACTCCCTGAAATATCCTTGATATGAAAAAGGCTGAGAAATGCTGATCACATCACATAAAATGTCTAATTTTGCAATGAGTTAGACTAAGGAATGTGATGGAATTCCTTTGCTTATTGGTGATATCTAGATTTAAGCCTTACCATAGTCCAAAGAACAATTACTAGCAGGATAGGTAAGATGACCAAATTGTTTTCTCATAATTTTTAGTATTTAAATTAAAAAATAAAATATTTAGACCCATTTAAAGCCATTATGATGAAGTCCTGTTTTCTAATCTTCCCTTTTTCAGAATCTGTTGTCCTCGTTATGGTGAGAGGCGACAGACAGAAAGCGACTGGGGGAAGCGTTGCGTGGACAAATTTGATATCATTGGGATTATTGGAGAGGGAACGTATGGGCAGGTGTACAAAGCCAAGGACAAGGATACAGGTAAAGTTTAGGTACAGCCTTTGTCTGATCAAGGCAACATTGAAAGAATTTCCATATGCGATTCTTGTCTGTCTTTTTACTTATTTTTGGTGCTATTAGAGTGAGCCTGCTTTAACGTTCGCTCTGGTTTTAGTAGCCACTCAATGAGGGAATATCGCTACGATCAGTAATAGACTTTGAGGACTCTGGTGGAATGAGGCTCCGGGTGCTTAACGGTTCTTTAGAGCCTATGAAAATCTCTTCCATGTGCACCCACAGCATGTAAACCTGCAAATTTGTTTCCTTGCTGATGGCGATTGTGCCACACGAGATCAACATATATAAAGTGACCAAAGCAAAGAGGTTGAACAAAACTGTTATCCTGTTATTAGCTCACCTTTTGCTGACTAGGTATTGTAGGATCTATAGCCCTCACTGTTTTGTGGGTATAGTGTGAGAGCATGTGATAATCCTGCACTTCATAGTTTGCACATAGGTGGTATTCTCTCGTCATTTAGCAAAGCTTAAGTCAATAAGACAGCATCAGGTGGAATAGTGTTGCTTAATTACTAAGTGTTTCACACAGTGTCCTACAGTGCGTATTCCAGTGAATTACAAAGTATAAGAAATAATTAAATATTATAATCTTCAGATCAAATGAACAAACGAGTGCCTGCAGTGGTGGGATGCTTGCTCTTTTAGCTTGCTGTTCACTTGCTAATTTGTGTTGCATCTCCCAGTCAGTGCAAATTAGTGAGGCTCTGTTATCACCTACCTCGTATTTCTAGGACCAATTTCATCTACAGAACACAAAATGCTTTCTGACCATAAACCCTATTCCTGTGCGAAGACAGCAGCATCCTTATTTTTCAGACTGGGAAACCAGGCCTCATGATTTGAACTGACTCTGGAAAAATAGCATAATTAGTGACTGAGATGTAGCACTTTACTCCAACAAAACAAAACAGCAGAAATGTAGCACTTTAAAGACTATCAATGATTTATTAACTGGCAGAGCTGGGAATAGAAACCAGGAGTCCTAGAATCATAGGGCTGGAAGGAACCTCAGGAGGTCTTCCTGATACCCTCCATCTGGTTCTAACCACTATTTTACTGAGGAGCTCTTATGTTGAACAAGTGAAATAGTGTTCCCAAAGGAGAAAAAACTTTGCTCAATCTGAGCTCCATTGTAATGCAACAGTTTTGGAAAATGTCTTAGTGCAAGGATGGACAGCAGTGACTCAGGACTGCATCTGGCTTACCAGATCATCTTCTTTGACCCATCACTGCCCAGGCCAAACATCCAGCAGATTATGGGTCAGGAACAGGGTGGAGCAAGACATCGCAGGGGGTAGGTGAGAACATACATGCATCATATGACATGTGTCAGAACCAGTGAGCCAGATCAGGGAGTTGGGGCCTAGCCCCCAGAACAATAGCGATTGCCATCACGTGGTCTTGCTGTCCAACTCCCAGATGGAAGGCCAACACCGGACACAAACACACGCCTCATTATACCCTCTGGAGATGGGACCCCAACTGAGAGGGTTGTTACCATCTGCTACCTTAAAGTTGTTCCTCCCTGTCTTTCTTTGACTTGCAATGTTCTTCTGTTACCAATGTAACTGGAGCTCAGATTGTTTGTAAACTTTTTTGGTAAAAACATAATTAAAGACTAAATAAGCTGTTTTCTTAATGAAAACTAATCATGAAAAGACTAAACTCAAAAGCCTGGGTAGGGCAGAGACGGTGCAGTGCCAAGATTGTATCATTGGATTAACTTAGAGTAACTGTCTGAAGACACTTTGACACTGACTTGTTTTGGCAGGTGAGCTGGTGGCTTTAAAGAAGGTGCGGTTGGACAATGAGAAGGAAGGCTTCCCCATAACGGCCATCCGTGAGATTAAAATCCTTCGGCAGTTGATTCATCGCAGCGTTGTTAACATGAAGGAAATTGTCACAGACAAGCAAGATGCACTGGACTTCAAAAAGGACAAAGGTATTGTTAGCTCCATAGTGTGTTTAACTAACAAATGTCTGCAGATCCTCATTAACTGTTCTGGTGCAAGCATGGATCTAGCAATCTGATACAAGTCAGGTTTATGACAGAGTTATTTGATAGAGGAACCTCTAGAATTATTGCTTGTTACATGTCTGCATCTGGATTAAAAAGAAATCTACATGTGTCTTATACTGCAGATCACAGAAACAAAATCTGCACAGCCTGCTGCTAATTTTGCCTTCAGTGTCCATAGGTACCAGACATTTTTGTGAGTCAACTGCAAAAGAATGTGCCCTTTCTGATCGCTGGTACTAAATGATTGCTTGGAAGTTCTCAGAAGACTCAGGGCATTTGTACAAGTTCAAGTAACCAGCTTTGCAAGAGTCATAGAGCAGCTGCTATCTCACCCAGTGCTAGGGGCTGAGAAGAATAGTTATACCACTTGGAAACTGGTATCAACTTAATCAACTACTCTGATGCACAAAAGTGCAGATTCCAGCTCCTTCCCCCTTCCATGCATTGACTCTGCAGGGTATCAGATGGAATTAAATGTTGGGGTTGGGAAGTTTGTTCCTGCATCTTATTTCTGTTAGCCCTCCTAAGTAAATACAGCCAAAGTAGAAGGAGCTGGAGTTTCTCTCTCATGCACCAACAACACAATTGTCCATTAAATCTTTATCAGTTACACTTATGCAACCCTGTTCCAGTCGAAGACTGGATTTTCCCAGGGGTGAACTGGGCAATAGAACCTTTATTAATGGTGATGATGCAAGAGGGTCCAGCTGGTTTTGCAGAACTGACTGTTAGAAACATATTTGTTCTTGTAAACTAAGTAGGCTTGATATGAATGGGACTGAGAGGCAATGAATGTGAAATGCCACCATGCCCATTTTAAAGTCATGTCACTTTACAAGGCAGAAGCACACTTGGTACATTCCAAGGGTAAAGTATTTGTTTTTGTCCCTGGTGGTTTGTGAGTGATCAATCAATCTTTAAAACTTTGCTGGAGTAGCTGTGCCATTTTCTGCCACCCCCTCCCCTCCCCTCCCCCGAAATGGGGGCAGTCCCTTTATTATGCTGGATAATGTTAGCTGTCTCAGGGACCAGTTAGTGGTAGAGAAGGTTTTCCATCCTCTCACATTTCTAAATTTGATAGTGCTTTTAAAAATGAGATTGCACTCGGAGAGTCCTTTCTTCCAGCAGATTCAAGTCCTCTATTGCCATAGGCAGTTGATGCTAATGCTTCCACTCTGGCCTTTTGTCGCTTGCTATGAAAAGAAAAGTGCCCATATACCTGCCTCTGGAGATCTCAGTGACCATACCCACCCCACCGCAGAAGTATGCAGTTGAGCACACAAAATCACAAGTCACGTTTTTCCCCTAAATCTTGACCTTTATCAAGCAATTTTGTTACGTAACCAACAATGTTGAAATTCTTGAATCCGCTTTTCATCTCTCATCTTAAACTCTGTTTCTGTGGCAGGCGCCTTTTATCTTGTGTTTGAATACATGGACCATGATCTCATGGGACTGCTAGAATCTGGCCTGGTGCAGTTCTCAGAGGACCATATCAAGTCTTTCATGAAACAGCTGATGGAGGGTCTGGATTATTGCCACAAAAAGAACTTCCTTCATCGCGACATTAAATGTTCCAACATCTTACTAAACAACAGGTAACTTGTCACTGGATAGGGCAGAAGATGATTTCATCACGTTGGCTAATTTATCTGTGAGGTTATAGGCTGCTGATGGGAAAGAATACAAGGATCTTTTCTGCTTCATGTTTCCAACAGAAATGACAGATTAGTCTAAGCACTAGGTCCCCTGGGTGTTGCCTCTGTAAGAGCAGTGGTCTTCAACCAAAAGTGAATGAGCCTAACAACCTTCTGGTTAGCTTCCCATTGGGGCGGCGGGGCAACTTGTCCAGATGAGACCTTTTGCTGGCAAATGTACTGCTCCTCATCTCAGTCTCTAAAGGATGGCAAAGAGTGGCTTGATGCAGTTTCTGACTCTGCAGCATTTCAACAGAAATGTTGCTTATTTAACTCTGATGTTTAGGGGAACTGGTTTGGGTATGGTAAAGCAAACATGTGCCTTTTGAATAGGAAATGGCATGGATTGTTCACGGTGCATTACAAGGTTAAACCTTGCTCCTGAAGACCATCGCCAACAAAACATCATAAAGGACATTGTGGGATGAGGAAGGTATAATAAAGGTGGTGTGTGTTCAGTGGTAGAGCCCAAAGGCATATTTGTGCAGCTATTGCTGCTAGGTCCTAAGCTAAGTGAGCCTGGCTCAGAAAGTAATAGTTTTATTCCATCATCTCCTCTGGATCCTTTGTTGGCACGAATAGATGTGGGAAAGGAGTCGTCCTTGCTCTCTGTCTCTCTGGGTTTTCTGACTCTTCTCTCCCCTACTTCCCATCACATGCAGTCACTATTAGAGTTCTCAGATATCAGCCACCACCCATGCTCTGCTCTGTCAGGGTTTAATCCCTTAACCGTTCAGAGGCTGGGAATGGGGTGACAGCAACATGTTGGCTGTGGGCTTTGATGTCCCTTTCTCTTGACCAGGTAGTGACCAATTTTAGCAAGGTTCAAAAAAGAACTAGAAGAATTCATGGAGGTTATGTCCATGAATGGCTGTAAGTCAGGATAGGTAGGGATGGTGTCCCTGGCCTCTGTTTGTCAGAGGCTGGAAATGGATAACAGGAGAGGAATCACTTTGATTACCTGTTCTATACACACCCTCTGGGGCATCTGGCATTGGTGTATGGTAGAAGACAGGATGCTGGGCTGGGTGGACCTTTGGTCTGACCCAGTATGGTCATTCTTATGTTCTGATTTTAGGAGTGGGATAGAATGTCTTGCTATGTAGTCTTCTGCTAGAGTTGCTGGATGCAGCATAGTTCTTTGTGGGGCAGTTTATGATTTGGAGACAGTTTGCAAGGATTCTTTACGTCTCCATCTATACACCAGTGAGGAAGACTAAGACTGATGGACTCTGTGATTATAACACTGAAAGTCACTGCAGCCACATATACAAGTACCAGGGTAAGAAATAATGGCTTTGTGGAACCATGACCCATTAGAGATCTTGTGATGGTTGTGAAGTTGAATGTTTATATGTCTTTACCCTTCCATAGAGCTTTGAGCAAGGGTCTGTTAAAAATCAGAAGGGCATGTCCAACACGTTGATTTGCTAAACACCAGTTGTTGTTGGTCCTTTCTGTTGCCTTACTGTTTCAGCAAGTGATTCCACATGTAGCTCCTACTGTTATTTGTGCTTTTGTTTTTCAGTGGGCAGATCAAACTTGCAGATTTTGGACTTGCCCGACTATACAGCTCTGAAGAGAGGTAAGTCACTTAAAGTGAGGATTTGCAAATGTGTGAATTGAGCCACTGAGTCTACAGATACTCAGTAGTCTGTCAGCCTGGGAAGTTAGCAGGTGCACAATACTGTGGCAGGTGGTAAATAGCATTTCTTTAGACAAACGCAATTGCAGGAGTTTCACTCCTGGATTAGCATGAGTATGTCCTTCAGATTTTTGTAGCATTATTTTTCACTTTCTGCCTTAATTGTTGTTGCATGGGGTTTCTGTTAAACCTCAGCTGCTTTCCAGCTTAGCATTACCTGCACAGCAGGGCTGAATTAGGTGGGATTTTGTGGGTAGGGGTTCTGGTGAGGATTTCTGCAGCTAGCTGCTTAAAGAAGTGGCATGGTTTTCAGCTGTGTTCCGTGACTTACAGAGGAACTGTGTGTACCTCACACTTCTGAAAAGTGGGCTGCTTTCGTTTGTATGCCCGATTCTAGGCTCTGATGTTTGAAAGCAAAGGCCACTGTGCTTAAAGCATTATGGGATCTACCAGCATGATGAGACCTGTACAAATGTAAGTCTGTCATCTTGCCTTCCAGCCGTCCATACACAAATAAAGTCATTACATTATGGTATCGACCTCCAGAATTGCTGCTAGGTGAGGAACGTTACACGCCAGCCATAGACGTGTGGAGCTGTGGGTAAGTGCCTCATTTGATTCGGTCGTGTTTGTGTGAACTGTAAGAAAGGCAGAAGGAAGGTCCAACTACCAATATAGGGCAAAAGGTTCTGATAGAATAGCAACATGTAGTGTAGAAACATGGCAATATACATCTCATATTTCATGGAGCTGCAAGGGACCTCAACAGGTTACTAAGTCCGGTCCCCTGCACTAACAGCAGGACCTAACACCATCCCTGACAGATGGCTTTTTTTTTTTTTTGGTTTGTTTTTTTTAATAAATCTAACCTGCCCCAGGCCCTCAAAAGGCCCCCCTCAAAGACTGAGCTCTCAATGCTGAGTTTACAAAGCCAATGCTCTAACCACTGAGCTATCCCGCCCCCCAGTATTTTATCTGTTGGTAGCACAATAACAGCCACATGAATATGTTGCACTTAATCTCATCTCTGCATTAGACATTTGAGAAGTTCCAAAAACTTATGAGTGGTTTTTACCCTTCTGTCTTTATCAGAACTATTGTTAAGTATTCTTTAAGGGCAGCAGGGACCTGGGGCTGGAGCTCTGCAGGTCAGTGCTCACTAGGCAGCTGGGAGGGGAGCTGGGATGGCCAGCACTCAGCCCTCCTTCAGGGAAGTAAAGAACGGAGCTTCTTATGTCCTTTCCCTGCTGGCAGAGCAGGGGCCTGTTCTGGCAACCCCCCAACCCCACCCCGCAGCTAGCGTGTGGGGGTGCAGAGAGAGAGAGAGTTTTGTGGGGGGGTCATCCACTCTCCTATCCACAGATATGCAGGGCTCTAGCTACCACCAAAACAACTGAAACATTGGTTTATTAAGGGTTCTTGTGAATCAGTGTAGAATATTTTAACACATACAAGAAGGCCAATGTGCCTCAGTATTGGAGAATGGTAGCATAAAATGTACATAGTTAGTTTTTTATATTGACTGACACTTCATGTTTTGTTCTAAACCACTAGCTTAGACGTCATTACTATTTACATTTTAACAAATAAACTTTTTAGTTAATGCCCCAATAAGGTGCACAAAGAAACTTTGTGGATCAGGTGCTTTTTGTTCATTGTGTGCAGCTTGCTGCCTCAGTGACCAAGGGGCAGGAAACTTTATTTGCACAGAGAAAGTAAAGGAAGGATAGATTTCTCCCAAGACGACAGTACCAGTCAACTTGTGGAAGTCCTTGCCAGAGGGTGTTGTGAAGACCCAGGACTTTATCAGGGTTCAAAAAAGAACGAGATAAATTCATGGAAATTAAGTTTATCTGTACTTACTATCTGGGATGGGTAGGAATTATGTCCCTTGGCTCTTTTTGTCAGAGCTGAAAATGGATGACAGGAGAAGAATCACTCAGTGATTCCCTGTTCTGTTCCCTCCCCCGGGACATCTGGCATTGCCTGTTGTTGGAAGACAGGGTAGGGGGCCAGACAGACCTTTAGTCTGACCCACTCTGGCCATTCTGTTCTTATTCGTAGAAGACCAAAAATTGGAGAATTCAGGGCCTTTCAGTGGAATTATCTAGTCACTAGAGCAATTGGATACTCATGAATTTAGCAGCATAGAAGCATTTAAAGACTCTCAGAGCTTGAGTTTCAAGAATGGAGGCTTGTCACGGAGCATGGGGGTCACCAGGCCCTGCGCCACCTCCACAGTCAGATGTGACTCTCATTCATCAGGGAGAACAGAAAGTTTATTAGTCAACAGGGACACAGCATAGAACAGACCTGTCAGTACAGAAACCAGAAGCTGTCAGTACAACCCAGCTTGGGAAGAGAGGGCCCAGAGAGGGTCCCTGAGCTGGGCCCTAGGTCCTCCTTCCTCCTTCAGCCAGACCAGACTCCCCACTCAGCAGCCCACTTCCAATTCAAACCAGCCAGGCCGCTCCTCCCATCTTTCTTCTGTTTCCTGGGGAAGAAGGGTGCCACCTGGTTGCTCAGGTTACAAAGAGCATGAAGGGCCATTTCCTATGTTGGATAAGTCATCCCGCTAAAACTCCCATCACTGCTATGCCCTGATGCTGTGCTTAGGGAAACCGAGGTACTCATCGCTGGTTGATACAGGACAGGAGGAAACACATGCAACCTAACCACGGGAATAAAATTGTCACATACCCCAATTCCTCACAAGACTCCATGGTTGGGGCCAGATTTTGCTAAGGGCTTTCACTGTGCTGCTTTCAGATGAATTTTTCAGCTGAGCTCATCATGCAAATATCTGGCCTCTGTTTTGTAAATCTGCATACTTACGTTGGCTGTGTAGTGGAAACTGAGTTTTCTGGGCAACCTGGCTCCAATCTGAGGGCACCAATCCCTTTTGAAAACTGTGACCATCTTGTCAAGCTGCTTTTTGGTGTCCAAAATAGAAAGAATTGATGTTAGCCATGGTGACCATGTCAGACTGCTGCTATGTTTGGCACTAACTGGTACTCTTTTCAGAAGGCTCACCATAAAGGCCAGAGATTGACTGGCTGATGGAGACTGAAATCTGTTACTTGACTAGCTGGAGGCATAACACTGAATTTTTTTTTTTTTTTTTGTTTTTTAATTTCCAAGGCAAGTAATGTACTGCTGGCCATTTCTTAAAGGCTGGTACAGCCAACCCTTTATGATTCTGTTTATACTTCTCTTTGCTGGAGAAGAGTTAAGATGTCATAGGCTCAACATCTTAACAGCAAATGTTGCTCTCCAAATGCATGTGGTGCTTGACTCTTTAGTCGCAGGTTAGTTGGTCATTTCCTAGTTTTAAGCTCTGATGCAAATAAACCTTCAGGCAAAGCTGCTAATTGACAGAAACACACCACTAGTCAAGTGATCGTCCTCAGCATCTGCTGTGGTGACCTGTTGGTTTTCCTCTTCCAGTTGTATCCTTGGGGAACTGTTTACAAAGAAGCCTATTTTTCAAGCCAATCTGGAACTGGCTCAGCTTGAATTAATCAGGTAAAGTATTGCGTACACATCAGTGAGAAATAGCACTGTAGAAACTTTTCCTGCATGTAGAATTAAAATTACAGCAGTTCTTGCTCCCTAACCAGTTTGCAAAGTGAAACCAGCAGTGACAGTAACTACTAAAACATGTAGTTGGGTCTCTAGGTGTTTGTGCTTGCAAATCAGGTTGATACCTGACTGTTTGTATCTATACTTAGAGTGAGGTGAGGTGATAGGTATCTGAGTGTAAAAATCACTCCTCCAAAAATAGAATTCAGCATCGAAAGCTGTCAGTGGTTTTAAAACCAAGGTAAGCCTCTCTCCTTCTGATACCACTTTTACCTGAACTTTTGTCTGTTCCTCTTTAGTGTGCGCCCACACCAGCGTTCCCTCTAGTTTTTTCCATCCATGGGCAGAATAAATCTTATGTGCACCAAGGCATGTGTGATGTGCATCACCAGTAGAAACACATACAGTCCCTTGTGGGTGGCTGTGGGTGCTCTGCTAACCAGCTGGGGGGGCGCCTGAATCTCTCCCAGGTGGCCACCCAAGCGCTCAGCTCACAGGGAACGCTGCCCCACACCTGCGCTGTCTGTATGCTAAGCTGAGTCAGAGAGGAAAGATCTCGTGCTGGCTGTGCTGTGTCTGCTGAATGTATTCTTGCTGTCTGGTTCTCTTGTAGCCGACTCTGTGGGAGCCCCTGTCCCGCTGTGTGGCCAGATGTCATCAAGCTGCCCTACTTCAACACTATGAAACCGAAGAAGCAATACCGAAGGCGGCTGCGGGAGGAGTTCTCTTTGTGAGTTTGGAAAGAGAGGAGATGAGTGACCGTGTTTGTGTCTTTGTGATCTGTAAATGCTGCTTGTTGTGTTACTATAATGTCCACTGGACGTCTTCTGCTATCTTTAGCTGGCAGGGCAGGTGATGGTGGGCTGAAGGGAGAGGTCTCCCATTTCCCTATACCGTCCTGGGGGGCTTTTTTCCTGTTCCAGGAATACTGGAGCTGGCTCATCATCACCTTTTGGAATTCCTACCGTGTGATTGTTGCTCAAGAATGAGCTGTTCGCTAACCCCCCTACGGCTCTTTCCAGCAGCACTCAGGTTATGTCCACTGGCTGGGAAGCCTCAAGCGTGGTGTCAGTCTGTCCGACTACCTTCTTGAAAACAGTGTCCAAGCTGCAGTTGCTTCCTCTAGGGCAGTGTGGTGCAGTCTCTGGAAGTAACGAATCATATGATTTGCCTTGTGGATTCAGAGGGGAATGTAAAGTCTTGAATGGCTAAAGTGACACTGAAAATGTTCAGAGGGATAACTGTGTTAGTCTGCTTCTACTGAGACTGCTGTGAATCCCCTCTCTGGCTTTTCGCCGCAAATGCTTTGGAGTGTGTCCCTTTGCCGTTGCATGACTCGGAGTTGAATCTGGATGGAGAGTCGTCCAGCCTTTTTCTGAGCATGTAGCACCCTTTCTCCCACCCTTTCCTTTTAGAACAGCCTCTGAATTACAGCCTTGTCCCTCTCATCTTTACCCAGCATTCCTTCAGCTGCTCTTGACCTGCTGGACCACATGCTGACGCTGGACCCCAGCAAACGTTGCACGGCAGAACAGGCCTTGCAGAGCGATTTCCTTAAGGATGTTGACCTCGGCAAGATGGCTCCTCCAGAGTAGGTATCAGTTGGCCTTACCTGCTGCAGGTTGCTGAAAGCAGGGTCTGAGCTAGGCTTCCTAGGCACTTTGCTCTGCTCTGCCGCAGCCGTGTGGCCATGAGCAAGTCACTTAATCTTTGTGTCTGTTTTGCCTCTCCCTTCTGTAAAATGAGAATACCACATCTCTCTCTCACTGGCTGATGCTCAGTTTATTGATGCTTGTAAAGCTCTCTGAGGTCCTCTGATGGAAGGTAACATAGAAGGGTGAAATATTGTTGAAAACCTCCATCCCTTTGCCTGGGAGGATAGGCGGGGCCTTTGAGTTTGTTAATACTGCTTATTAATTGGCTAGAAAGATTGCTACGGGGTGGAGAAGAATCATACAGCTCCACCTCACAAAGCACACTGATTGTGAAACCCTGTTCTACATCCTTTCTGTGCACCTGCAGAGACAACCAGCTTTGAAATATCTGTGACCTCTTCAGAGCTGCCAAGGGCGGCAATTGTCATGAGACAATCACGTTGTCTCCCAGATAACAACAAGTCCTGGGGCACTGGAGAGACTTAACAAACTTATTAGGTCATGAGCTTTTGTGGGTAAAGCCCACTTCATCGGATGGATTTGTAGTGAAAAACAAAATCCAGGGTTTATGTAGCAGGGAGGTGAGGGGGAGAGAGGAACGTCGTTGTCTGTCATTTAGTAGGACCGGTTAATGAAGCAGATTAGTGGGATGTGTCTCATTCCTGTGAATATCAAAGGTGGGGAAATAGCCCTTGTAATGCCAGTTGAGATCTCTCTCCAGGCCAAGGTGAAAGGTGTTAAATTTGTAAAGGAATTCCAGTTCAGATGTCTCCCTCTGTAATCTTGTGGTAAAATTAGTTAGTGAATGTTAGTGAATGGCAAGGCCCTGGTGGATTCGAATTTAGAGAACTCCTGGGGCAGCTGACTGCTCCCAAGCAAGCTCAGAACTGTAAACACACTTGGATTGCTGGAGCGGTTTTGGTGAGGCACTGAGTATCTAACAGAGAAATCCAAAAATATCCAACGCGGTGAAACTAGCGTCTGCATTTTCCCTGGGTCTGTGTATGAGATTCAAAGGGGTATCATGTTTTCTTCTCTTAAAGGCAAAGGGGACCATTAGATCATCTAATCTGAGACTTCTGTCTGTCTCAGGCCATTGAATTTCACCAGGTCACCCTTTTATTGAGCCCCAAGTAGGGGCGACATGTTATTAAAGCTAACGAATACCTCGCTTAAGATCTCTGTACAGCTGAAGCAACGTGAGCACAGTAATATCGTCTTTATCACTGTAGCATGCATATTCCTTGTTTAGTAGCAGTGCTGCCATCAGACCCATGTCTCAATGATCCCTCTGTGTTTCTGAAAACTTCACTTCCCGTGCGAGTGTGAACTCAGAACTTCCCAGAGGGCAATTTGTCGCCTTTCATGTTTTATCCCCCTCTCACCAAGTCTCGTCCTCTTCCAGCCTCCCTCACTGGCAGGATTGCCATGAGCTGTGGAGCAAGAAACGCCGACGGCAGCGGCAGAGTGGGATCACAGTGGAGGAGCCACCGTCCTCCAAAGTTTCTCGGAAAGAAACTACCTCTGTAACGAGCACGGATGCTGTCAAGAACAGTAGCAGCCCGGCACACCCGCAGCCTGCCCAGCTCAAGATAGAACCAGGCACTGGAGATGCAATAGGTCAGTGTGATGCTGTCACAACAGATATCTGTGGGAATTTAGTTGCAAACGTTTCCTGCTGGTCTCTGAAGCTCCTGGTTGAATTTGTAAGTCAGCTGGAGGGTACATTGCCTGGAGGGGAAATAAATTCTTAGTGGATTTCATTCTACGCTTCCTGCTCCTTTGCATGTGTGAGGGCAAGCGCGGAAAAAAATCTTCCGACTCATTTAAGACCAGCAAAGTATCTGTGAGTGTTTTGAAAGAAGTGGTTGTGCACTGGCAGGCGGATAGGCTGGATGGCCTAAGGTTTTTAGAATGTAACTGTTTTTGACCTAATTGTCTGTTACAGTATAATGGTTAACCTTCCGACCTAGGAGTAGGTGAGACTACCTTGTAGCTGAAGTCCAGATTCTCTGGTGGGATCAGAAGGCTTTTGCCCGTTAATTGTTGTAGTAAGGATTATGCCTGATGGTAGACTTTTTCAGGATCAGGATCTTACCCTGTTCCTTAAGCTGTAGGTATTCATGCTGGTTCCTAAATATTAAGTAAACGTGAGGGTGCCCTATTGAATCCTGCAAATAGACACAGCTGGTGATTTCTAAAGAGATCTGTTGTCTGTATTATAGAATCAGCAAGGAACCCCAGTCAAGGGTGAGAACCCGTTGTGCTCGGTCAGGGTGGAGAACCTTTACTCTTGTCAGGGCTGTTGACCCACAGAAAAATCATTTCAGTTAAGAAGCGGGTGTCACACGAGTCAAAAAATAAAAATTAAAAAGAAACCTCACTCCTCTCACCTGAAGTCAGGATTTGATTAACCCTTCTGGGGGTGGCCTGGCTATTAGATTTTGTGGGGCTGCCTAGGCTATGGGGCGGGGCCAAAAATTAGTAGTTCAGAGTGCAGGAGGGTTGCAGATTGAGGCAGGCGAATGGGTGTGGGAGAATGTGCAGGAGCTGGGGATGAAGGGTTTGGGGTTCAGGAGGGTGTAGGGGTTCAAGGTCGAGGATAGGATGCTGGAGTAGGCATAGGGTTGTGGGTGTGGGATGTAGAAGGATGTTAAAGTGCAGAGGGGGGCTCAGGCCTGGGGCAGGCAGTTAGGTGCGGAGGCTTATCTGGTGCAGCTCCCCACTGGTGGGAGTGGAGGGGAACCAGGTGGCTCAGCGTAGCACACACTGCCCTGCCCACTTGCCTGCAGACACTTCCCCCCTACCCCCCAATACCCAGTGGCCAGGATTCCAGGCGCGAGGATGACAACATATTGTGGAGCCGCCTCTTCCCCTCCACCTCCTGGGCCTGGCAAGGCTGAGTAACACACAGGCACTTTACAGGGTGCAGCCCCGGACCCCATGAAGATCTGAACTTGGGCAGTTTGGAGATCTTTTTATGGGCCCCCCCCCTTAGCCCAGGGCCCTGGTCTGCAGCCCCTAAATCCCTTTCTTAATAAAGCCCAGCCTGTAGTGGAAGTGAGCCTAGGGCGCTGACACTCATGCTTCAGCCTAGCGCTGAAACTTGGAGCCTCTGTCCTGCGGCATGGAGACTTACTGTGGGCTGGATCAAATTATGCAAGGTGCCAGACCTGGCCTGCGAGCCACAGGTTCCCTACCCCTGTGCTAGGTGCTGGAAAGACAAGTACCAAAGGAGGCAGTCCTTGCCTCAGGGGGATTGAGACAGGATGCAACAGGTGGATAAAAGGAGGGTAGGCATGGGATTGGGTGAATGAGGGACAGTAAAACATGCAGAGGGGAGAGGAGAATCAGAAGTCCCAGCTTGCTGTTTGCCTAACGAGTATTGGAAGCTTATCTTCATCTTCTGATGACATTACAAAACAAAAGGTAAAAAATGTCCACACTAATTCCTCATCAGTCGTTCGTTAGCGTAGTGACAGCATGGTGATTCAGCAACAAATGACACTTCTCTGAGTCAGCAATGGTGTTGTGCTCCAGCGTGGTGTGACAGGAGGCTGTGCCCCTGGTGGGGTCCCACGTCAGATGAGACTTTGGTACATGCTTGTCAGGACCCACTCCCACATGCTCTCTGACTCAATTCCAGTGTGAGAAATTACATTTTTTTTCAACGCCATTTTGATTGCATGTGTACTCCTCTGCACTTCCTGCCAAAACTTGTCCTGGGTGCCGTTAAACAATTGCTGTGTTCCACCCCAGAAGGTCCTGCTTTTCAGTGCTGGAGGAAGCACTTTGGGTCTGCACAGCACTGTGGGGAATTCTTCTGGTGGGAAGGTGCCTGGGGAATGTACCCATGGCAGAATGAAGATAAGCCCAAATAGCCAAACTTCGAGTGCCCATACCAAGCCCATCAGGAGGTACTTGAGCAAACTTTGGCTTAGGATTCCTTTCCTAGTACTCCCTCCTGGTTTTTTAAAGATTGTGGGTGTTTTCTCTGCTCCCGTTTTCCAAAGTAACAGTTATGGATTGCTGTGCCATGCCTCTTGCAAGAAGCCGCTCTCTGTGACACTTTTTATGTTCTTTGCAGGCCTTGGAGAAATCACACAGCAGTTGAATCAAAGCGAGCTGGCTGTTTTACTGAACTTGCTACAGAGCCAGACTGATCTCAGTGTGCCACAGATGGCTCAGCTGTTGAATGTACACTCTAACCCAGAGATGCAGCAGCAGCTGGAAGCCCTCAGCCAGTCCATCAGCGCTCTGACAGAAGCCACCACTCAGCAGCAGGCCTCTCAGAAAGTGGCTGGGGAGGAAGCAGTAGATGAAGAGCCACCCACGGAGGCGCAGCCGTCAGAGGAGCAGGCCACCCCAGAAATGACGAGCACTCAGGGAGACATGCAAAACGTGTTGGCTGTTCTGCTGAGCCAACTGTTAAAGACCCAGGAGCCTGCTGTAAACCTGGAGGAAAGCAACGGGGAAAAGAGCAGTGAACAACGTGGGCCAAGGAAAACCCCTACCACACAGCAGGAGGAAAGCACAGGTAAATAATCGTGACTGTTGCTCTTCGACCGTGGGTGCAGCTCACCCTTTTGAGGAATCGTAAGCCTTCCATAAAAGTGCCTCTTGTTTAGAACTGTGACGGTGGGGAGCCAGGCGCATTGTACGGATGGTTATTTACAAAGGGTTGGAAAGAAGCTTGGGGCATGGGTTACACAAGCTTTGGTAGGGTGTCAGACTTCAGCACTAGGGGAGGCTCCTGACTACTCACTCAGGTAGAGTCTGAGTGCAGCAGAATCTCATAAATAGGCTTGAGCAGTTAGGGCACATGATTGAAACATCCTGAGTAGCCAAGCAGCCCACAGAGATCTCAGAAATCTGTTTGCCCACCTTATTTCTTCAGTGCGCTTACAACCGTTAAACAGTGTGGTGAATGGACAGTAAAGTTGGAAAAGATTCCTCTTGTAAAAGACACATCTGATGAGTCCTTCCTTGGTGTGATACAGTGCCAAGGGAGTGATTAACATTGGTCAGTGGTACAATGCTAAGAAATACATATTGCATTTACACGCATGCAGGCAGGATTAGCATGGGACCTCTCACCTGCATGGGGATTAACTCCTCCTAGTGTCTTAGTGGTCTTTCTCTCGCATGCAAAAATATGTATAGTGAAGACTGGGGTGTATGGGGGATGGTTTTGGCAGGGAATGCAGCAGCAGTTCTGAAAGGCAAAGGCATGTACACCCACACCTGGTTCTAGGCCATGCTAGTGGCCTTTCTCATTTTCATGGGTCCTAAGATTCAACAGACTTGAACAAAGTGAGCTGAGTGGCCCTTCCTAAGAGGGGGGAGAGAGGTTTGTTTAAGAGATCTGGCATGTGCCAGGGGAGTCTTGGATTTCCTTTCCAAAAGGAAATTTAGCCAACAGAGCCACACGGGATGATAGGAGCGGCAGATTATAGAAGTTCCAGCTGCGTGTGAATTACAGCTTACTACTTCAGAGAGCCTTATTTGTAGCTCCTCTCTGCAATACAGCTGAAGACACACTTCAGTAATAGAAATCACTCCATCCAAATGCATACACCCGCCAGGATTTAGACATGGTCATACGTTTGCAGAGTTCTCAAACATAATTAGGTTATTGTAGAACAGGTTCAAGTACAGTGCATCATCTCGCATAATTGTTATGAACTGGTTGAAAATTGGGCAGTGACCCAAAAGAGTCTTATTTGTCCTCTGGATTCTAACACAACCTGGTGCAATTGATAGTGAGGAAAGTTAACTTTAAAATATTACACAAAAGTGTGTGCTTTATTTTCTGCTCATATCTAATCCTCTTTAAGTTAAAGATGATTTTCTTAGTTACCATCCTTGCAAATGCCACCAAGGTTCTGACTCTCAAGTGAAGTTTTTGCTGCCTCTCTTGTATCAACAGTAATAAGAAGAATCATCATTCAGCTGATTGAGTTGTTGACAATAAGTTCACATTGAATCACACTCGTAGCACTGTGTTGGCTCTGCAGCGCTAATGAATCGAACTGATTTTATGAGAAAGCCAGCACACTGGCACAGACACTCCCCAGGAAGCAGATTTGTCCAACAGGAAATTGCCTGCTCTCTCTTTTTTAATTTTTAAATGTGTCGTCACTTTTCTGACTGTGGCTTCACTTTAACTGCACTTCTGTGATGTACAGAAGCAGAATGTTTTATTCTTACCACTGCCTCAGTAGCAGCAGTAAATTCTCACCAGTGACAGTTGTGACCACTTCAGTGTGCAAAAATGGTATTTTGTTCTCCTAAGGGGAAGTGGTTCTGAAGCAAACATCTTTATTAATTCAAATATGGGGGGGAAAAATCACACAAATACACTGGATGTCTTTCTGTAACTGGCAATCTGTAACTCATGTGAAAACCTCTTTATACTTTTAAACCACATATAAACCTAGACTGTCCTTGTGGAAATTTGTTTAAGCTGCTATAAAACAAACCAAATAAAGAATCTAATTCCCGACACAAGCTTCCATAAGTGGTGGTAAAGGGAAATTCCATTTTACTGTAGGGCTCAGCTCTTGGTCAAAACTTGTTCTGGATTTTTTTAAACAGTGGATCCTTGCCTCTTCAATAAAATTACATACAGTTAGCCAGTAAGTGTATTAAAAGCACTTTGAGGCCTTGTGTCCTTTTGCAGCAGCAGGAGGTACTGCTTTCAAGACACAAGTTGTCATGTGCCTTCATATTTGTCTTTCTCACCCTCTCTCCGTTAGTCTTTTGATCTAAAAGTAGGAATTGTGTTCACAGGTTAGGGCAGCAGTTCTTGATGAGCCAATAATGTGGGGTAGTGAGAGGATGGGAATATGTTTATGAATGTGTACACTTATCTCTTCAAGGATTACCAGCTTTTTAAAACTCCGCCTCTTTCTCTGTCCATCCCAGAGAGCAGGTTGCCTCCAGTGGTGGGCTGTTTTCTGTAAATGTATTGATATCTGTTAACATGTGATTTAAGATGTTAAAAAGAAGTAACCCTTCCACAGCATGTCCTCCTCGCATTCTCCCACCAGAGAAGAGACCCCCTGAGCCCCCTGGACCACCACCACCACCACCACCTCCTCTGTCTGAAGGAGATCTCTCCAGTGCAGGACAGGAGTTGAACCCAGCCGTGACAGCTGCTCTGCTGCAGCTTTTTTCTCAGCAAGAGGTGGAGCCGCTAAGCCATTCGTCTCACGATCATCAAGCCTTGAGATCTGCGGATTACGTCAGATCGCAGCCATCCAGGACTTATGGCACTGAGGATTCGGAGGGGGGATTTGGTGCCGACGAGCAGAATGCTGGCCAAACTTTAACAGAACCCTCAGCCCAGGCTCTGGGGAAAAGCAGGACCTTTTTGGGCTCTGTGAGCCACCATGGGGAGGCAAGCAATTACCAGGGCACAGGATCTGTCCAGTTTCCAGGGGACCAGGACCTCCGTTTTACCAGAGTCCCCTTAGCGTTGCATTCGGTTATCGGGCAACCCTTTGTAAAAGCTGAGGGGAGCAACAACACACTGGTACACCCAGAGGCCAAAATTCCAAACTACAACGAGCTGGGGCCAGGGTCTGCTGGTTCCAGTGGGACAGGAACGGGTCACAACTGGGGTGTTTATGGGAAGGCCTATCGTGGGCCGAGCAGAGTGCCTCCCAGAGGGGGAAGGGGTCGAGGGGTTCCTTATTAAGAGACTTGAGTTTTGTGGTGGTCTCCTTCCCTCTCTTGACTCTTGACCTCTAGCAAAATGAATTTTTTTGTTTTGTTTTGTTTTTTTGCCAGAGCGAGGTATTGTCTGCGTTTCGGCTGCTGCAAAGCTCTGTGTTGTATTCCTTGCTCGCTAGGCTGCTAGCTGGTGCCCTCCAAAATACTGTAAGAGTCCTGACTGGGCATTTTGCTAGCCAAATTTCTCACTTGGTTAGTGACAAAAAGGGTGAGATTTCTGCCTTAGGCTGCAGATGGTGGGGATCGTTTAAAAAAAGGAGAAAAAATGGAAATAAACGTTTTACTAGCCTGGCACTAAGGCTTCTCAGAAAGAGAACTATCTTGGTGTTCAGGTAGGTGTGGAGAGGGTCAGTTTCCCAAGGCAATTTGTTTTGTTTCAGTTTGTTTTTCTTAAAGTATTCATGTAATGGTGCCTGCATCACCTAACCTGGATTTGGAGAACCAGGATATGGCACCGGTTTGTATTACAAATTTTTATTTAGCGTCCCTTCTTTCCACTATGCTGCTGGATTCCCCTTCTCCCCTTCTTCCTTTTCAGGTCAGATCTTCTCACAAACTTTTACGCTTCAGAGATCAAGAGCTCAGTCTCTTGCTCTCTCCCAGATCCTAGATTGTTTGTTTGTTTTGACGATAGCCTTAGTGCATTGGCTTTTGAAAGGGCTCGTTGGGGTTTTTTTATTTTATTTTTTTTTTTTAATTATTCCTCCATATGTTTGCAGTGGGAATGGTCTTTTAAACACTCAAGGGCCGAAGAGAATTTCCAACTCTAAAACATCAGCAAGAAAAAAAAAAAGACCTTTGTAATGCTTAAATTCTAAAACATTTTAATAATTTCAAGCAGAAATTTTCTGGTGGGGAAGCTTTGCCAGCTGGGAGTGTCTTTTGTAAAGGTCAGTCATGCTCTCAGGGCTGGTGATGTGTGTGTCTGCTGCTTCAAATCAGGCTGGCAGCAGTTCTGTACTTCGAGGGTTAATGTATCATTTCTATATACATATATATTTTTGGTGTGGTCAAGAAAGTATTTACAATGGATTTTCTTCTCCTGCAGAGCATTGCAATGTTGTCCATTTTAGGAAGGCTTCAAAACAAAATTGAATAAAACAAGAATACATATTTTGGGTTTTTTTTCTTCCAAGTGGGCTTTTCTAAAGGAAAACATCTGTTCCTTTAGCTTTTAAAATCTCAGTGTTGATATGTGAAATGGGATCAGATCAGTATGGCAGCAAAATCTTCTGGTCAGTGCAAAAAGAATTTAATTTGCTTTCCTGTCTGTCTCTCTCTCTCTTTTTTTAAATAAAAACCACACCCTTTCTCCTCCACCCCACTCACCTGCCCCATCAGGCGCTGCATCACTGTCTGCAGCGAGAAAAATCTGCCTCTAAGCACAAACAGGTGATTGTAGGGAAAATCTTTCAAGAGGCAGGGGGAAGGAGAGAGACTATGTAATCCTGTAATGTACACAAGTTCGTGACTAAAAAGGAAAATTTTTACATAGTCCATTCAGCAAAAACTAGTAATACAGTTGCAAAATTCCAAGTGTAAATTTGTGGATATTTTTGAATTGCCAGACCATGCCTAATGTGCAAAAATAGTACAGGAAAAATGTTGAGCACACTAAATAAAACACAGTAAACTCTCGAGATGTTTACCTATCTAGTTTGCTTTTCAACATGCAGCTGGTGCATCCTGGCCCATTTCTTTTTTTTTTTTTTGTTACCTTGGCTTTTCCTCCCATGCCTGTTGAATCTGAAATAATTGTGTTTTAGTCCTGAGTCTGTGCAGGAAGGAGTTGCATGTTTCTCTTTATTTTATTTTTTATTTCCTTTTCCATTTTTGTTACAAAATGTTATCTATGGGTTTGTCTGCTTCACCAGAAAATAGTGTTATTTAGGGGGGAGGGAGAAATCTACTTGAATTCCTCTGACGTGGCCTCATAAACATGCTATTCACTTTCTAACAGAGTTGAGTTCCAGAAGTTCTAGTCGAAAGCCTCAATCTTGTGAGCTGGTTCATGTGACCAGACCTGCGTTGACTCCATTTGAGCTCCACGGTCGGTCTGAGTGGAGCAGTTCTCAAGATCCAAGGGCACAATCTGTCTTGGCTTTTGTAATGAAACTTGGCTCCAAATCCTCTGAAATGAAGTAATGCTGTAAACCCCAATCAGCAGGCAACTTGTCCCGCCAGCTTCACCTTAAGTATGAATAAAGAGAACGACAATTCACGTGGTTTTTCTAGACATGTATTTGTTACAGACCATCAAATGCTATTATATTAATTTCGTCGCTTTGATTGCATCAATCAATAATAAAAACTCATGTGGAATGCCCTGAGAACATGCTGAGGATCCCAAAGGCAGTGGTGATGTGAAAGCGGAGTTTCATTCCACTTTCAAACCCGAATCAGAAACACAACAAAATCAGAATTTGTTTTTAACTTTTACTTCCCCCTCCCCACACACCCACGTATGCACCTGACGCTCAACCTTATCCAGCACCCATCTATTTCAGCGACCATTGGCTCATGCCTTTGAATACTAGAGGTTCTGGTATCTGCTGCTCATCTGTTAGCCTTTTAAACACCCTGAGCAAAGCTGGGCAGCATTAAAGCTCCATGGTTAGCATGACAGCAGCGGAAAGTCACCGAACTGCAGCTAAAATGTGTTGACTGAATTGCGCCATGAAGACATTAATTTCATTACACACATGGAACAGATGAGAGAGAGTGGCTCCTTTGTGATGAAGGGAGCTTCTTGGTAAGGGGCACAAGCCACTGCTTTGTATTGATGATCATGGGGAAGGAAGGTGAAGGTAGCTGTTTGCTCCCTTTTGTTAGCCATAGCTGAATTTATTTTGAAGGGCTCTGTATGTAGAAGACTAAAGGATTTACAAAGGAAAAAAAAAATTGTATGTGACTATAAGCTGATGGGACAGGTTACAGGCAACTCGCTAGATGATTATCCACCCATCCTGTTTTGTGTTTTTTGGTTTTTTTGCTTTTCTTAAAGTTAGATCAGCTTTGGGTTTAACACTGAGGTCTGAAAGCTGTAGCCACTGTGTTCCCCGGCAGAGAAGTCTCTGATACCAACACCTTATTGTACCTCCCCCGAGACTGAGCGCGCCTTTTTTTGGTTGTACCTTTGTCTCTGTACAGATATTTTGTAATATATTAATTTTTTTCTTTTCAGTTTATAAAAATGGAAAGTGGAGATTGGAAAATTAAATATTTCCTGTTACTGTATTATCTTTCGCTCCATTGCCTTGAGTTATTACCTTCCTCCCCGTAGTCTTTAATGCACATTTGGTAACTTTTGCCTTTCAGGGAGTTTTTTCTCTTTTTCCCCCGTTCCCAACTGTAGCTTGATACCGAATGGCCGGATATACCGGTAAGTGGGTATAATCTGAATGCTGATTGCTGTGGGTGAAGGAGATTTGCTATAATGTACCAACACACAGTTACAGCCTCTTAGAGTCATTGTTGAAAGACCGTTGTTCCAGGTAGCGGAGAGAATCCTTTTCAACTGAATCAGACCCAGATTCCTACAGGTCTGTCGTTCTCGCTCCTTCCTTGAATCCCTTCGCCTGTTGCTCAGAACTGTGGCTTTGAAGTGGTTGTTACCTGTGCTCTTCTAATACTCTGGTTAGGGCTGTGGCAGGCAGGCTTTGGACACGGGCGTTTTACATCTTGGGGCCACCCTTACCTCTTGTGTTGGTATAGAGGGAGGGCGAAATAAGGGGACAAAGGAGACAAATAACTGAATAGCAGAAGGGGAAGCAATGGCAGAATAGGGGCCAAGCCAGGTCCGAGATGGAGGAGGAAAGACCCATGGGTGTGTTGAAAGATTATAATAATGGCAGTGGGTGTGTATTGTGCACAGTTTAGTGAATGTTGCCAAACCAGCGCAGGCTTCCTGGGCCAAGGGCTTTATGAAGAAAGGGAACAATCCCATCTGAAAGAGCTGCAGGAGAGCAGATAGGTGTAAAGTCTTAGTTATTGGTATGTGTTCCAGATCAAATCTGCCTCCTGAAGCATGGGAGGGGAAGGGGCTTGTTGCGTATCAATGGGAAAAATCTTTGCCACGGTTAAGTGGCATGGAGGAGACACCAGAGGGAGCTGCCAGACGCCAGGCTGGGTCTGACACGGCAGGTGTGACTTGGACATAAAAAGGAGCTGAAGCCACTGCCAATATTTCAGGAGCTGTGGAGATGGCCTCAGCAAGCTGAGGGAGGGTAAAACTAGGCCCTAGGCCTGTGGTGTCCAATACATTGCCATTGGGCACGTGGCGAACAGGACACCGTGGTGTGGCAGTTCCAGCTCGAGCCTCATGCAGCTCTTGGGAGCCTTTAAATGTGGCTCTTTCTAGAGCTGTACATGAGTGGTGCATGAATGCGTCCCACCCCGGTGGGAGAAGCGAACGGCGGCCACAGTGGCTCTGGCCCCAGCAGTTCTGTTGAGTTGCTGGCATTAATTTAGAATGGGAGGCTGGGGGTGCCTGGTTCTGGAGGAGGGGGAGGGCATTTATTTGCAGGGGGAGGGGCATTTGTAGTGAATACAGAATGCTACACTTGTAGGAGTCCATCTCAATTCCTGTTGAACACCACTGGCCTAGGCTGATACTTCGGTGTGGGGAATCATGGTCTGGAGACAGATCAGAAAGCAGCAGCAGCAGCAAGGATTGGTAAGGGCCTAGAAAGAGCCTAAGGAAGGAGAGGTAAGGGTGAGTGGAAGAACAGGGAGCAGAGGGTGGAAGGAGGTGTGGGGTCAGAAGCTAGAGCATGGCAAAGAATCGGCAGCACATGACGGGGTTGGGAATTACTGCCAACAGAGGGGAGAGGACGTGGGAAAAGGATGGCGGGAGAAGAGATCCAATGATTCTGGCTTCCATCCATCCCTTGCTGGGCAGCCGTCTGACCTCCCTGGGAGGGCCGGACTCTCAGGCTGTGCCAACACAACATGTGTCCTTCACTCAGAGCAATAGACCAGGGCGACCAAGACTAGTCAGCCTTCAGTGTGGGTTAGCCATAAGGCTGCTGTATAGACTTTTACTTGCGCTGCTAACCTGAAGGACAGGCCAAGTTGTGTGCTCACTGCTGTTATAACCTGAGGGAAGAACACACAAGTCAGGCTTTTCACAGAGCTGCATCCCCATCTCAGCAGTTCACTAATGGCTGGTTTTCCTGAGGGAGCAGCCCAGCCTCAAGCGCTAAGAGTGAGCATGGCCCTTGCCTTGTGGGGAGACACGTCCTCTTGTGTAACTAGTTTGGCAGGTGCACATCCTTACTGCTGTCCCCCCACCTCTTATGTTTGGACTTGCCCTTTCCACATGGCACACTTCCAAAGGCAGCTTCTGTTGGGCCTGCAACACCAGGACTGTGACCCAAAGCATGCTGGGTATTGACTCATGCAAATTGAGCCAGAGCAATCCTGTCTCCCTCCCTGCTCCAAGCCAGGGCTAAAATCAGAGGTTTCCCTTAGTCCTCTATGACTGTTGTGCTCCACCCCACAGGAAACCCAGGCATAGCTGTGCAAGCGTGGCTTTCAAAGCCAGCTGGGCATCCGATGCCATACTCTGCCCAGCTTCCAGCTTTAATGGGGAAAGCCACCGTGGATCCTTGCCAGAATATTAATCCCAGGCTATTTGCTCCAGTGTGGATTAAACTCATCCTTCCTGAGCAACCTTGGTCCTTGATGTGCATCTAGCCTGGTAGTCCCTCAACTGGGCCAAGCGATGCCTTTATTAGGAGAAAATGTAAGGATGGGGCAACGGAGAATGTCTGTAGGGCCAAATCCTGCCCTGGCAGAGGTGGAGCAGAATCCAAGAGGGGACGCTGGGATGCCATGTGCTCAGATCTGCCTGTTCAAATCCCTGTCTGTCTGGGTGCTTAAGTAGCTGTTGTCCCTCTGATGTCTGCCCCCCTTCCTGTGCTGGAGGGCTGCTCACCTACCTTGTTAGACTGGTACCTTTCAGGTATTCTTTCTCCTGCTTGCAGGGCAGTGATGGGTCCTCAGGCCATTTCCATTGGGCAGGGGCAGACCATCTAACCCTGGCTTCCTGGAAAGGGCTGTCAGAGTCCTTCCTTTTAGATCCGGCCTCTTCTCTCCTGAGGTGGCATCCTCCCGCCTCTGGCACTTTCAAAAGCAATCGGTCCACAGAGGATGGGTGTTGGGGTCAGAGGCCGTGCTGTGGTTTTGTATTCTGCTGCGTGCTTGGAAGCGGGGACAAAAAACGTAGAGATTTGCCCTTCTGGTGACTTCTCGGCAGGGCCGCTGGCGTGCTGCGTTGAGTTCTCCATCCTGAGCAATCCCCAGGGCATGGGGAGGCCTGGTCCCCGGTGTGCTGCCAAATCACAGCCCTTGGGGGACTTTACACATAAAAAGGGGGCCTTTTGCTTCATGGGGAGGCTTGGGAGGTGCAATGAAGTATCAGAGGGGCAGCGGTGTGAGTCTAGATCCCCAGAAGCAAGAAGTCCTGTGGCACCTTATAGACTAACAGATTTATTGGCGCATAAGCTTTTGTCCACAAAGACCCGCTTCGTCGGTTGCATCTGATGAAGCGGGTCTTTGCCCACAAAAGCTCATGCTCCAATAAATCTGTTAGATGATAAGGTGCAATGAGATCAGGCCTTGCCAAGTGGCCTGGTCTTTTGCCACAGCTCTGTTTGTAAGCCCCTCCCTTGGGGTTAGGTTGTGCCATTGGCTTTGAGCATGAGCCCTGCCCACTCATTCTGTAAAACAGCACCAGGAAAGGAAGGATTAGTTCTGCTTGAGCTCTGGAGTTCAGTCACTGCCCCTTCAGAGCAGAGTGGGTGGAGTAGGTCCCCCTCGGAAACCCAATTAATGGGGAGAGTTGAGAGTGGGAAGGTTAGAAACCAAAGAATCTTATTTAACATCCCAAGAGCCATCTCGGAATCCGCACAGCTCCGTGTGTTGCCATTGGAGTCTGTGGGAAAATTTGTAGGTCAGGGGTTCACAAGCCAGGGGCTGACACACCTCAAGGAGCTACAAGGTTATTACATGAGGGGATTGCAAACTGTCAAACTCCACCCCAAACCCAGTCTCCAGAGTTTGTAGTGTCATTAAATACATAAAGTGTTTGTAACGGGGGGGGGGGGTCACACTCAGAGGGTGGTCACCTGTCCCAAAGTTTGAGGATCACAGTGTAGGTGTAGTTAGGAGAATTTACTGCCATGGTGTCCTCACAGGTCTCTGGCTCTGGTGATGATGGTACCCAGAAGGCTGCCTGTGTTCATGCTCAATGTTGTGGACCTAATGTCCGCAGCAGACCCCGAGAGGACTCCCAAAGACCACAGACCAGATAAGGCTGGAAGGTGTCAGGCCAGGTTTATTGTTAAGCAACATACAGTAAGAGTTGTCAATAGACTCAGCTGAACCACTGCGCAGATGTACCTGCCACAAGGGAAGGACTCAATCAGTAGGACATTTCCACTGCCTCAGGTCAGACAAAGGTGGTCACCCCACCCCTCCGCCCCAAGACACCACTTGATACACAGGTACACACACCATTGCTGGCGTGTCAGGTCGCCACCCTCTGATTGTAGTCCAGTTACCAACCGTCACCCTGTACCTCGTTGTTTGATTAGATCCTCTCTAGCCATCACGCTGTCATTTTAGACCCTTTCCAGAACCTGGGTCTGTATCTGTGCGAAGTGGGTCCAAAGGTCTTTGTTAATGAGGTGGTGGTACCTTGTGATTTCAGCTCATGACCAGTGCCAATTCGTGTTTTGCCCACTCAGCCCTGTTTGTGCCAAGTTCTGATATTGGGAGGCCTGTCTCTTTCTCACAGCTTAGCTTTGCTTTATGTGAGCCATATTTTGTCTATTCTCAGCTAGGCCTCAGGCCTTACACCAGGCCTGTACTGCCTGGGTATAGGCCTTCATCTTACTACAGTTGGCATAGTTGGGTCCAGCAGGGTGAGTTAAGGACACCAGCACAAACTTAGCTTGGATTTCCTCCTGCTTGGCCAAGATGTCAGGCGCGGAAGTGGGAGGAGGAGCCTGGGTATCTCCTGTGTTTCCCGAGAGGTAGACAAGTTGATCTCAGTTGGTTTCTACCCATTGTGATGCTTCACCTACCTCCCCTTAGAGAAAATGGGAGTTGGCAGAGCCCAGTAAGAGGTTTTCCAGTCGTGTGTTGAATGTGCAAACTGGAGTTAGCATGTTCAGTAGTAGCAGATGGCCGAACAGGGAACAATGGTCTCAAGCTGCAGTGTGTGAGTTGTGGGTTGGATATTAGGAAAAACCACTTCACCGGGAGGGTGGTGAAGCACTGGAATATGTTACCTAAAGAGGTGGTGGAATCTCCATCCCTAGAGGTTTTTAAGTCCCTGCTTGACATAGCCCTGGCTGGGATGGGTTAGTCAGGGTCGATCCAGCTTTGGGCAGGGGCCTGGACTTGATGACCTCCTGAGGTCTCTTCTAGCCCTAGGATTCGATGTGTTGTTACAGCAGCTGCCATGACCATGAATGGGCCCAGGGGAAGGGAAAAGGTGATGAAGTAGATCAAACTGGAGTTAGCACATTTTTATCTTCAGTTCCGAGCAATGATCCACAGCTGTGACTATATCCAAGGGTTTTGCCCAGCACCCTCTTGCACAGTTATCTTTGGCTGATTGCCCTTGCGGCTTGGGTGCAGAAAGCAGCAGGCCAAGAGTTAACTCTAGCTACTTCCCATGCCCCTGCACTGCACAGATGTCAATGGAAGGAGCCATAAAGCAAAAGTCATCATTAAGGGTAATGGGGGTTTAACAGCTTTCACTAGGGAGCCTTAAAAATCTAGCTTGCTGGGATGCAGTCTAAAGGTTAGCCAGCAGATCGGTCAGCCTGTCTTCCCACCAGCCCCTTGGCGACTGGTGTGTCTCATTGCCTGATTGAGGGCTGCTTTGCTTCCCTATTTCTGCAAAACTCTGGGTAGCTGTAAAACCCGGTTGAGTTATAAGCCTGTGTGAGGGATGCTCTCTGTGCAAGGTGGTTACTGTTGGCTAACCTGCTTGGGATCCCACAGCATGCCCTCAATTAGCACAAATTGCTTGTTACCCGACCAGGGGACATAACAGAAAGTGCCTGCCTTGCCATCCATCATCCCCCAATGTGAGTGCCTCTGATTTGATTAACGTCCCTCCCTGCTGGATGAGTCTACCAGGGAGGTGCTGAACACTGAGAGGGGTGGTGTTTTGATGCAGTGTTCTAAAGGTTAGGCTCAGGAAGAGGCCCCTGGGCACCTGAGCTGCAGCCCTGCTTTGCTGCTGTTGGAAGTCAAAAACGTTTTTGTAAGCATCTGAAGCCCTAATCCTACTTGTGGACCTCTGTCAAGATGCTATTCTGCCAGGACTTTAACAGGGTTCATAAAAGAAGTAGATCAATTCATGGAGAATAGGTTAATCACTGGCTGTTAGCGAAGGTGGGCAGGGATGGTGTCCCTTGCCTCTGATTGCCTGAGTCTGGACATGGAAGACAAAGGAGGGATCACCTGATGATTCCCTCCCTGTTCTATTCACTCCCTCTGGGACATCTGGCATTGGCCACTGTTGGAAGACTGGATACTGGGCAAGATGGACCTTTCATCTGACCCAGTGTGGGCCATTTCTTATGTTCTTGCACATCAGAAGTAAATTTCCCAGCACACAAGGCCTGATGCTGCACTCCTTACTCAAGCGGAATTCCCACTGAGTTGCAGGGGAAAATTTGTGTGAGAAAATACGGCTGAGAATTGGGTTCTTCATAGCTAGTGATGGTTCTGATTGGTGAAGTAGAGAGGGCCGAGGCTGATATTTTTTCTTTTTTCCAGTTGTTAGCTGGGGACTCTGATGTCCATAGCTACAAAAGAAGGTGGCAGAGTAGAATGGGGCAGGGCACCGTGAGTTTTGAAATGCCTGTTAACACCCTGAAATTGCAGATTCCAATCCAGACAAGGTCCACTCTAGCTATAAAGAGTTCAGTGCAGTTTGTTTTGTCTGGGTCCTTCATAGATGTCAGGGCGAGCCCTTATCTGTTCTGCATGGTGGGACATCAAAGATCATGGCACTTCTTCGGAGTGTGAGATTAGACACATCCTATCTCAGTTTCTCAGGGATTTTTAAGGGAAGGGAGAGGGTGATGGTGCCGTCAAAAGAACAGCTTTAAGGTAAGTGAAATTTAAGCCCTCAGCTACTGTATCCTGTTTAGTTGTGTGGTTTTCCCTCCCTCCCCATGTTTTGCATTTGCCAACAGAGAGAGGTTTCTTCATTGTGTGTTTTGTGCTAGTGTAAGCTGCTGGGCTGATAGCTCCTGACCTGGTCACAGAACAGGAAGCCATGGTGAAAGCTATCCCCTTGTTGTAGCTACTACTGACATGGCTGTACTCCAAGGTTAAAGGAGTTGTTTCCTGGGCTCCTTTGATCTCAGGCTACTAGGCCAAAGGACAGGACCAGAGCGGCTGTTTTGTCTTGGTTGAGGTGTGTGGACTTTCCTGAAATCATGAACTCAGTGGAGCAGGAATGGCCCCTTCTTGGGAAGTGCCTGGTTTGTTGTGGATATAGCTGCAAACGCATGGGGACTGGGGAAGTCAGTTTCGCACAGGGATGGGACCTAGACAGCAGCAAATTGGGACTTGCTCCTCATGTACCTGGGCTAGTTCTGTGCTAGCGCCCCAGGGGAAGGCTCTGGAACTTTTACCAGTGCCCCCAGGAGAAAGTACTGTGTGTCTGGGGTCTAAGCTTTGTTCACCTCAAGCGTACACCCCACACTTCAGAACTCAGCATAGATCTAAACAATTGAAGGTGACCTGGGAATGATTGTATACTAGTGAACTGCTGTGTGATGTGTGAGGAGGACTGCAGGGTTTGTTTTGTTAACTCCAGTCTGCAGTCAACTTCCTGCCTAATACAGGTTGAACCTCTCTAATCTAGCACTCTTGTCTGGCAACATCCACCGTCCGGTGTGATTTTAGTTAGCCAGGCAGCCACTTTTCATGGGTGTGCCCAAGTTTCCTGTTTATAAAGTTTGTTTGCAGCCACCAATCCTGACGCTCAGTGTTCTGTGCTGCTGTTTAGCCGTCATTTACCCCTAAACATCTTCTAAGAGCCTGGAAGGCAGTGCAAGTGTTGGTGATGTGCTAGACAACACTGATCTCCCACGGTCTGGCAAATACTCTTGTTCAGCACCGGTCAGGTCCTGCGGGTGCCGGATGAGAGAGGTTCAACCTGTACTTCTGCAGCTGTTGAAATAGAACCCAGATCCCATTAGTCCAAACCTTACGCCTTACCCACTTCCTGACCCCTCCTACTATCCCTTTTGCTGGAGGACTTTTGGGGTGTCTCACATCTTGTGAGTTGTCTTAGCCCTTTGTGGCTGAAGGGAGGAGCCCTTCTTAAAGAGATTTCCTCCCGCGTCTTTGAACTAAGCAAGGGCTCTCCAAAATTGAGCTGCTAACAAACTAAACATCGGCTGGCTGAGCTGAATGGCTCGGCCAGGCCTGGCCTAACTGAATACATTTGAATTGCTTTTAAAAAGACTTTATTTGGCTGCTTATATTTATCATCCCTTGTCCTCCCACACAAGAGTGGTCCCACTTCTCACGGGTTGTGTCATGTTGGGAAAAATCAGGTCTGTCGCTCTCCACTGCAAATAGCCGTGATAGACCTTGTTACCTAACCAGGGGTCAGATGGATTTCATAGCCTCTCATTTAAGCAGGCCCCAACTTCTCTGTCTGCTGGGTCTTCCTTCTGTTGATTGCACTGAAGAGAACTGGAATCTGTCTTTTTTTTAATTCCCTAGCACAGACCATACTTTGCTAATACACACCCCCCCCGCCAATACAGCTGCCTTCCTCAGCCCTAGCCTAGTGTGGAATCATAAATGAAGGTCACAGGATGAAACAGGGCTCCGAAAACCATGGTTTGTCCCTTGCCAAATACTCCTGTTCTCATTCAAACAAGTCCCACCAGAACTTCAAGGGATGCAATTGACTAGCAAGATGTAGTCGATTTAAAAGGGGTTGATGGACGCTGCAGGGGCTGTCTTTGCTCCAAGTCTTCCAGCCAGTTGTGGTTTTACAACCACATTTACCTTGCTGGTTTAAATGGTCTTTTTTTTAACTTCCTTCTGTGAAGGATCCATGCCAACATCTTGGGAAAGTGACCAGACGTGGGAGCCTGGGAAAGTGGCTGGATTCCAAGCCTTGCCGAGCGTGCCAATTAACCAAACTGGACAAATGTAATTTTTCTCATCCCTGTGTGACAGGAATCTTGGAAGGGGAACGTTAGAAATAACAGCAGCTTCCTTTAAAAACTTCAGGCAGGTATGGCTGGCTGGCCCTTGATCTTGAGAATGTGGTTCATAACTGGGGCTACTTGTGCAGTTTTTATATGGGACCAAAGAACTACTGGGCCAAAATTTGACCTGATGGCTCTAAAAGAACATAGAAGGTAAAATCTGGGGCCTTTGTAGCAAAAAGCAATAAACCTTCTTGGAATGTAAGACCCATCATTGAAGACTTTTGGATGTAAATATCTGCCTAGTTTCTAGTCAGGGTGGATACTGCTTCTTCTTGGTGAGATGAACGCTAATGCACAAGTTGAGCATTACCTTGAGCATGTTTTTTATCTTATGGTTGCACCTGGAGGTCCCAGGTGTACTAGGTGCTGCACAGAGAGTAGTGAGAGGACTTCGGGACTAACTGATTAGTCCTACTTATTTTATTGCCCCCCACCCCCCCAAATTTAACAGCCACATGTTTCCAAAGGACGGATCCAGCTGCAACCCTCCTGTAAATGTCCTAGTTTGATTTAGTCTCGCCCTGTTCCCTAAGCAATAAAGCATCTCCAACCTCTTATTAATTGGATTGAGTTTAAGGAGGGGGAAGCTGGTTAAATCATCCGTGCTTTGGGCTGTCTTCCTGAAGGATCCCAGTAGCAGATTCCTATGAACAATGGCGACTGTCTTCATGTTCAGTCCTTCCCCTTTAAAAATTCTCTGCTCTGGCCTTTGGCTGCTGTGAGCCAGGCCTGCGGGAGCCTTCAGTAGTCTGTTACCACTGAGAGGATGTTGTGATTTGCTGCAAGCCAAAAGGTTCCTCTATCTGTCTCCGACACTGATTTAGGCTTCGCCATCCCTGGGGTTCATTCCCATCAGCCGAGTCGCGCTGCTAGTATGGAGCACGTGCAGCAAGGCTTTGTTTATCTCCCCAACGTGTTGTCAAAGTGGCTTTTTAACCTGTCTGCTTAGGTCGAGTCTGGCGGACTGACCCGTTAATGCCAGAGTGCAGACTCCCATGCTTACCTGCATCCCACTCTCCTTCCCCACTGCTCACCTTTCACACATGGTCCATAAACTGCTGTGTACCTTTCCTCTCCCAGCTGAGACCCCATATCCTACCTGCTCCTTCCCAAAGCTGTTACCCTTTGGCCACAGACACACCAAAGCTAAGTTACATGTTTCTCAGGGACGCCTTAAAACTTTCCATGCCAGCTCAGCTCCATGGCCCCTCCAATCCACTGTCTTGTGCCCTACCTCAAGGTGCAAAAATTCTTGCAGGAGACAATTATGAACTAATCTGCCTGATGGAGAGATTTCTTTCTAACCTCAGTCAGTTAGAGAATGGCTCTGCCCTAATGTATGAACAATCCAAAGCCAGTTACATTTAAATCTTAGTTCTGGCTACTCTTGCTCTCCATAAAGAAGTCTGATCCTTTCTGGAGGTTTGCTAAACTCTTAGCTGCAATAACATCATGGGGCAGTGAGTTCCACAGGCCAGCTATCCGCTTGCTGCTCCCTAGATGAGACCAACTGAGCATATCGAATCCTCTCTCTTGGTCTGATCGGAATGGTATGACCACAACTGGAATCTGGTTATTGTACATGTCGGCCAATGTTCCCCATAAGCTGAGCACTTGGGCGCCTGCCCGGATGATTACCAGAGCACCCACAGCTGGCAGCCTGTGTTTCTATTGCTGATGCACCTCTGCACATGCCTTAGTGCATATAACAAAATTATTTCACCCATGGATGGAAAAAATAAGAGGGAACCCTGATGTTTGCAGACTCCTATTTTTATCTCTGCATTTGTTTAAGGTCGTATGTTTGGTTAAAACAGTACCAGGCAATGGTGCTAGGATAAGATCCCAAGCAGAGGGTAATGGCATTAAATGCTTTAGCCTGCCCCAAGAAAAGCCTCTTGCCTATGTTTTGGTAACAGAGCTGCCCTGTTTTTGGCTATATCATTACTGTCTGATTGCACTCTGTGCTCTTGGTGCTATGTGTTCCTAGAAGGAGCTAATGGTCTCTTCAACTCTGTCAGATCTGATGTGTAAGCTGAAGGTCCAAAACTCAAGTAGTTCCGCCACAGGTGGTTGATGGCAGCCAATGAAGGGAGCGGGTGGGTGGGTGGGTATGTGCGCGTGAGGTCCTAATGTTTTCATGAATCCCATGCAGAAACTCCATCTCATGCGTTTTTAAGACTTTACTGTGGATCACCTTCAGTGCTGTGCAGGCAAACTTTAGATTCCTGGCCATGACATCAAGAGTGGCGTGTGATGCTCCTTCATCCTGCTTTCCAGCATCATGCAGGCCATGGATTCGTAACTGAGGTTCTGGGCCATGCCATGGGGACTTCTGGCCAAGGCTGCCTCCCTTTGTTTATGAGACAAGAAGGGGTTACTCACCCTCTGCAGTAGCTGCAGTTCTTTGAGGTGAGCGTCCCGGTGGGTGCTCCACCTTAGATGCCTGGGTGCACAGGGCTGCCCAAAAGCCAAAGATGAAGCACCCACAGGGACAGCCTCGAAGAAGAATTTAAGGTTCAATACACGTACAGTCTGTTGGCCAATAAAGGCCACTTCTGGCTCTACCACTTGATGCTCAAATCAAGAGAAGAAAATGGGGATGGCAAGGCCACACTCTCAAAAAATCATCATCCAGCACAGTCCGTCGAGCTCTCACATGGAACCCGCAAGGAAAACGCAGAAGAGGAAGACCTCAGGCAATGTGGAGAAGATCTACCGAAACTGAAGGACAACAGCTGGGGAACTCCTGGGGTCAGCTGCAAGTTTTGTCCTGAGACAGAGTGAAGTGGAGGGGACTTGCAGAGGATCTGTGCTCCATGTGAAGTACCAGGGCTCAAGTCAAGTAAATCTACACCTGCGGTGTCTCACCAGTTCTGAAGCTGTAGCCACAAAAAAGTTGATTATGGTTAGTTGGCTTGAACAACAACTATATTGGTAGTGTGCTAGTGAGTCAGCCACATTATTCTGAAAATTATATTTATGGTTCAAGCCAAGTAGGCACACTCAACTGGCCAAATAGCCGCTAGTGGCTAATGTGTTGGACACCATGGATCTACAGTGTGACTCTACCTCAGGTCCAATAGAGATAAAAGCTCTTCTATGGATAGTACCTCACCCCTCTCTTGAACGTAGCCTGTGAACCTTGGCCAGAGGATGAACTCTGCTCCAAAAACCATCATGTGGTTGTGGCATGGTTCTTTCACCCTGTCGGGATGGGGGTGGGGGACATGTGCAAACTCCAGGCCGTAAGCCTGGTGGGCCTCTGGATTAGAATATGCATTTCTAACATGATTATATCTGCACTGGCAAGTGAAAATAACTGCTGGCCAAGCTCCTCAAAGATATTGGGGGCTTGACTGGAGACCTCTTCAAAGGGCATTGATTTTCTGGAGCAGGACGGTGAGGACCTCCTGAAAATCAGACCCCTTTAAAGAGGGTCTAAAGTGGTGCCCCTGAAATCATTACCCCCTTTTAGTGTATGGAGGTGTGTAGAACCTACATGAACACAGCTTGTTCTCATCCACCTTGTGTGCATGCAATAAGGCCATGGAAGGGTATGGAATGGTTTCCCTACAAAGACACTGGGGCAGGGATGGGTGTTTGTAGAATCTGGAATGAAGTGGACAAAGTGAGCAGGGAAGTTGTATTTACCTTTTCACATAACACAAGAGTCAGGGGGCACCTGGTGAGATTAGGAGGCAGCAGGGTTGCAACCAGCGAAAGGAAATATTTCTTCACTCAATGCGCAGTGAACCTGCGGAGCTCATTGCCAGGGGATGTGTTGAAGGCTGAAAGATTAAGTGAGTTTAAAAAAGAATTTGCTAAGTTCAGAAAAAACAGGCCCATCATTGGCCATGATGGGTCACAGACACAGCCGCATGCTCTGGGTGTCCCTCCGTCTGCGTGTTGGAAGGATGAATTACTTAATAAGAGGCCTGTTTTGTTCATTCCCTCTGAATCACCTGGCCCTGACCACTGGTGGAAGACAGGACCCTGGACTAGATGGACCTTTCGTCTGAGCCGGCACGGCTGTTCTTATGTGATAGAATCAGGCCCCTGGCTTGCCAATAGGCATGGAGTTGATTTAGCAATGGAGAAGCTGGCTAATGGAGTGTTGTGTCAGTTTCCTGGTTGCAAGGATTCTAACTGTCGACTCCAGTTGTCTGAAGAAGTGGGGCTTACCCACAAAAGCTCATGACCTTATACATTTGTTAGTCTTTAAAGTGCTGCAGGACCCCTTGTTCTTTGTGAAGCTAGGCTAGTCATGAGGGTTTGATGGAGTAAGTGGCGCATCCTTTGCCCCTTTTTGGGCAGCTCCTTGGCTGCAGATGAGCCGGCTGTGTTAATTGTGATGCACAGGCCCTGATTCTGCAAACCGCTTGTGCTCAGGTCAGTCCCTTGTTAAGTTAAGCAAGCATGAACCTGTGGGTTGGACCTTAGTGATGGTGTAGCTTGGGGGGAGTTGAATGTTTCCTGAAGGAGATTGCAGAAATGTCTTAATATTTTTTTTCTAAAAAGTCACCTATTCAGCACTTTTGTGCATGTAGCACTCTAGTCCAGTGGCTTGAGGGCTGGGCTGAGGCTCAGGAGAGCTGGGTTCTAGTCCTGTCTCAGCTAGCAGCCAGCTTGCTGATGTTGGGTGTGCCTCTTCTCCTTGGTGTGCCTTAGTTTCTCTAGCTGAGAAATGGGGGTAAAGATACTTTGTACAATGCTTTGGGACTTACTCATGAAAAATGCCAGAGAAGCAAGGGGTGGTTGTTCTTATTGATACAAAGAAAAATCCTGTCACCTGTAAAAGCGGAGCAATGCTTGTAGGGGGACCAGCACCTGTGTTTCCTGACTGGGTTGTGTACAGCACGCAGCCCTGCAGGGACTTGCTTCCAAAAGTGGTCGTTAAGTGCTGCTGCAATACGCATTTAATAATAATGCTGAAATAGCGTCCGCAAGTCAGTGTGGGCTATTCTCATTGGGCTTGTAGGTTTCCAGCAAGATTATTCCAAGAGACCTGTTTCTCTTTCGCTAACTGTCGTAACTGTGAGTACTGCTGATACTGAAAGGGGGAAGGCGTAAGGTTTAGGGGCTAGAGCAGGCTAATGGGCACCAAGGTGCTATTCCGGCTCAGCGAGTGACTCACTAAGTAAGTTTGTTAGAGTTCCGGTGCCTCGGTTTCCCCACTGGTGAAATGGCTAGTGAGACTGACCTGCCCTTTGTAATGTTCTTTGAGCTCCTCTGTAAAAGCTGCCAGAGAAGGGTTACTAACACTTATTACTCTGCTGCTGCCATAACGTGCAGGAACACTGTTCTTGTGGCAAAACATTGATAAGGCAGCTGGGCAGGTTAGCTTTCCACTAGGGTTTCTCTTGTCTTGGATTACTGTGTAAGACACAGTTGCCGGTGCTTGGGACTTTCTCTGCACCCTGCCAGGGAGCGCTAGCTTGGGCAGGGCCTCTCAGAGCAGAAGAGGAGGAGTTGTTCCATCAGGCACTGGAAAACTCTTCCCTTTGGGACTGAGCTTCCGTAAGTGTGACTAAACGTGCTCACCAGTGAACGTGCTGGAGAGAGGTGACCTGTGCTAAATTACCATTCATCTGTTTCCTTGTGGTAGCACTGAGGAGCCTCGCTGCTGTACCAGGACTCTGTGGTATTAGGAATGGATTCAGTACCCTCTTGTTTTAAACAGAGGCTTGAATAAGCTCCCTTCCAGGGAGGTCAGGCTCAGTGGCCCCTTCCTCCAACCCACCCTCACACGGAGTCGTCTTCTTTGTTTTAGGTCGGGTGCTGGCCCATCTTTTAGCAGCTGATGCCTGACTGCAGTCGACAGAGCTGAGGCCCTGCTTGTCGTGGAGGGTGATGGCCCCTGTGCCGTTGCATTGTTACGCCTTCTTCCTTTGTAAGTAGCCAGTGGCCGAGGATCTGCTGTCACCTCAGTGGCAAGGGCGGTTTGCATTCTGTGCTTTTGTGATGGGGTCTTGTGGATCTGCTGGTGGGAGCTGGAGTTGTGCTCAGCAGAGGGGAGGCTCATGATGGGAGGAGCGGATCAGAGCGTCATCTTCAGAGAGAGAGGAAGTGAGAGGCCACTAAGCCAGCTTATGCTGAACAAAGTCTAGCACACCCAGGTGCCAACTCTGTGGGTGTTCCAGCCCTGCAGCACCCATGGGGGAAAAATGGTGGGTGCTGGGTACCCACAGGCAGGCCCCTCCAATCAGTACCCCCCCACTAGTGCCTCCCCCCTGCTGTAATCAGCTGTTCTGTGGCATGCAGGAGGCGCTGGAGAGAGGCAGGGAGAGTCAAGGTGGGGCAAGCTGCGGGAAGATGGGGAGGTGCTCGTCTCAGGAGAAGGAGCAGAGTGGGGATGGGAGGAGACGGGGCTGGGTGGGACCTTGGGGGAAGGATGTGATGAGAGCAGGGCTGGAATGCAGCACCCCCTTGGCATGTTAGAAAGTCAGCGTGTCGGGTAACGTGCTTCTCCAGTGTCCTCCCTCAGCCAGCTTCTTCCCAGTGGATAAAAGCCTCCTACTGCTTTGTGCTTTGCATGGCAGCAGCTAGGAACGCTGGTCATAGAGCCCACTCGGCCGTCGGATGTTGTAGGGCTGCTTGCCGTGTGATTAGAACACCAGCACGGTTCTGGGGCACTTGACAGATACATCCCGAGTTCAGGGCACAGGACGCGATTTGTGTGCGATAGGAGGTGTCGTGTGCAGTATACCCGAGCTGGGATAGAAGCTCTGTAGCCAGGCCCTCTCCGGAGGTGGGGCAAAGCTGATGTTCTCTGCGGCTCTGGAAGTGGAATGTTGAGGCTGCTTCTGCATTCATGGTTGCTTCTTTCCCACTCTCCCCTTCCCTGGCTCGCCACCTTGGTTCCTGCTTTCCTTGGTGCGTTTTATTTCTGACGCCATGTCATCTCCCTCCTGCTCGTGGCAGGCTGCTGGGCAGACTCTTGGACTAGAGGCCAACTGGCTACGGAGTCTAGCTCCAGAGCGGGATGCTGCAGCTCAGAGCTCACCTCTGGTGAGCTCACCTCAGTGTGGGCAGTCTGTAGCCATGGGTGGATGTTTGCAGCTACCCTGTCATCTGCTGTCCCCGGCAGGTGTTGCTTCCTTCGGAAGAGTGGGCTGTGATATTGGCTGCAAACCAAAGGTCAACAAAACATCCGGGGTCCATGTTAAATGGCCTCAGCCATGAAGTTGCACTTGTCCTTTGTGGATTCAGCCTCACCTAATTCAGGGATCCATTTGCAGACACTTGGGGTATGTCTATACTCATGCTAAGCCCAGACTCTGACTCTGGTTTGAGCCCTCGCTCCCATTCCGTCCACACACAAGTCAGCCAGACGTGGGTGGGTGAGCACTCAGGACTTGGATCCTGGGAGGGGGGCAGGTTCACAGCCTCATTCCCGGTATGTGGGGGCCGAGCCCCGTCATTTTGCAGTGTGGACGCAGCTCGAGCTGCAGACCTGAGTCAGGAGGCCTGGATAGTATGGCGCGGATGTGTTAGACTGGCTGTGAGGCCTGGGGCCTGCGTTATAAACTGGCTTTATAATGTAGGGTGGATGTTTAGCACTGAGCATCCACAACCCCCGGCCCCATAGATCTGGTTGTACAGTGTAGCACAGACGGACCCTGGGAAGGGAGGAGTCAAGAGGGCTCAGAACCAACCCAGGATTGCCTGTGATGCGTGGAAGCATGAAACAGCCACCAGGTGTCGCTCTGAGCCAGTGACTTTCCAGCCCTCAGGTTGGGATTTTTCCTTTTAAACTTAACGAAAGTTACTTTGTCGCTTTACATTTTCGCAGCCCTATTTCTCCATCCAGGTGCTATTTCTATGGTCATGATAGATTTCCTTTGCAATGGCCTGTTCCCTTCCAGATCTGCTACCACCTTTTCGTCAGTCTTTTGGAGAAAGAGCTGTCCACTCAAACAGATAATTGCTGCTGCATGAGATGCAAAAATCCATGGGAAGCTCCAGTAAGGATCATACTTAACTCTGGGCTAGAGCATTTCTTCTTTGCCCATCTTGCAAGTTGGGAAACTGAGGGACAGTGACAGTTGGAAGCAGAGCTGTAAGTGAAACAGAGTCCATCAGCTAGAATTGTGTGTGTCTGTGTGTGTGTGTGTGTGTGTGTGTGTGTGTGTGTGTGTGTGTGTGAATCAAATGGATCAGGGGCTGGGGGAAGAGAATTGGTCTTACATGATGCCATTGCCAGCGCTAGTGATTTGATGTTTTTCTCAAAGGCCCAGCCTTGGAAGTCTCTGGTGGGAATTTCAGCTTTCAAATTCAAACCAAATTTCTGGTCTTCGTGGTTCTGAGAAATCTCAAAAAAATGTGAATTTGTGGTTCAGACACTGGAAGACCTAGAAAGAATCCCAAAGACTGGAAGTGGGTTTAAAATAAAAACAAAAACCAAAAAACAGCTCTGCACGTTTGTCTGGCCAGTGCTCGTCAGGGGCCTGACTCCTGCTTTTTGAATGTTTGGGGTCAGCTTTAATGACGCAGGGCTTGTGAGTTCAAGGATCTTTGCCCAGATGCTAGTCTGAGAGGTTTGCAACCTCTCTCTCTCGGTGGGTCACCTGTTCACCCCTTCCATCCCTTCTCCCTTCCAGCAGCATGCATGGTATCTTCTGCTTGGACCGGTACTTAGAGAGCAGAACAGCCTGCTCTTCCAAATGATGTTTAGAGGTCTGAGGCGTGTCTGTCCTGCCATTTATCTGTGGAGGCTCCAGTTTGTGTTCTGGCCACACGAGGGCACTGCAAACTAATAAACCTCCCTCTTCTGAGCACGTGCTGGTAGGGTGGGAATCTTGCTGTGTGTCCCAAACAGAGACCCTGCTCCCAGCCCTGCTGGCCTCCTCCCCCACATGCAGTGCCTTCAGCTGGGCAGAGCGGCCTGTTGTCAAAGCAACCTGGGTTTCGGTTCCCCGCTGATCCTGGTGTTTCACGCTCAGCCTCTGGGCTGGCACGCGATTTAATTTTGGCCTAGGGAATGTGGCTGGTGAATGGGGAGGGGAGGTGGGTGCCTGAAGAGCCCCTCATGCAGGATCTCACATGTGGTGGATCCGCAGATAAGCCCTCCCAGTCTGGAGAAGCTGGGCTGCCAATCGTGTTGGTGACAGCAATGTGGCCTTAGTGTAGGAACAAGCCAGTGGGATGTAGAGCTGGACTCATGCGTAAGGCCCTGGTTCAGGACTCTGGAGATCTGAGTTTAATTTCATGCTCTGCCACAGATTCCCTGTGTAACCATGAGCATGTCATTTAGCCCCCCGGGCTTCCACACTTCATCTGCCCAGTGTGGCTAAAAGCCTATGCCCTTCCTCCCAGGGCCTCTTGTTAGACGGCAGGGCTCTCGGATGCTACAGTGCTGGTCCACAGGAGTCCCAAAGACAGGCAGCGACTGGCCGTAGTTTGGTGGTCTTCTGGGCTCTCCACTGGGACTGGGCCCCAACCTGCTCTCTGTGAACACGGGACCGTTCTGTGTGGAGCACCTGTGTCAGCCATGCCCAGAGCCCGGCTCCTCTCTGCAGGAGTAACTGGCTTTGTGCCCGGGCAGATGAGCACAGGATTAGAACTCGCAGCCTTCGGCAGGACCCTACTCTTCGGTGGGAGCTGCAGCAGGTGCATGTTCAGAGAAGCCGCTAGAGGGAGATGTGGTGCACACACAGGACAACGTGTTGCTTGAGCCTCTTTCCAGGGCTGAACTCCTGTCTCATCAGAGAGGCCTGGAGTCCTTGCTTCTCCAGGCACCTGCTTGCCCTCAGGCTCTCTCTGCAGTGCTGGCTTGATCCCAGCCTTCCCCGCTTCTGTTACCCGTCCAGCCGGGGCGCAGGGGGGTGACCCATCACGCTGGAAACTAGCACCATGGAGACAGCAACGGTAGGAAAATGTCCTGGAGTGATTCCAAGCCACGAGTGGAAACAGATCCAGTTGTTCCTGCCAAGTGCTTTGGGCACCGTGAATTGTACCTGCCACCCCCACCACACACACTCCCAGACCTTGTCTGTGCCAGCCCCACAGGACTCCCACTGGACAGATGCAAAACTTGACCCAGAGTGAACTGTTGAGACCCTCGTATCCTGTTGCTCCCAGCCAGTCTTTGATCCTCCTTCACTGTCCAACAGCTCACTGGGAAAACAGAGCCGCCCTTTCCATGTCTGATTTTGGGAGCAAGTGAAGCTGGGTGGACCCAACCCCAGTCTGCCTCAGGAAAGGGCCAGAGTAGTGGGGAAAGGGCTGGAGCTCACAGAACCCAAATTCCCCTCCGCCGTGTGGGGCGAAGGTCAGCAAACCATGCTTCTGCCTGGCAGGTTGCTCAAGGGCTCCTGGAGAGGCATCACGGTTTGGGCTCTCGAAGAAGAGGCTGGCTTAGGAGAAAAACGTTCGTTCCGTTTTCTGCCTTCTTTTCTGCCGAGGTTCGGTCCGGGCTGCTCAACCCAGGCATTAAACCACAAACCCAGTTCAGGTCCCCATGACCAGCGCTGGGAGCCTGCTGCCCCCGGCTTCATGTATGAAGGGCCCTGTATGGCTCTCCGGAGTTCCTGCGTTAGGCATCTAAGACAGTGAGAGAGCTAAATTTCCAGATGCCACCCAGAGGTGAGTGGATGCTCGAGGAGTCTGCGAGGAGCCTCAGCAGGCCCTAGCTGAGCTTGGCAGTTGGGTGCCTGCCTGGCAGGGGCAATCCAGTGTTAATTGCAAGGAACAATCTAAAGAGATCAGTCATGGCGCTGGAGCGATCAGGAAAAACCTTCTCTCAGTGCTACTTTGCTGGCCTGTCACTGGAGTGTCTGGACATCACAAAATCTCTTACAGTGCTGTCCTCACAGCATTTCTCAAGCAGTGCTGTTATCTCGACTGCACAGGTGGGGAAACTGAGGCATGGAGTGATTAAGTGACTTGCCTGAGAGCATAGAGTATGTTTGTGGCAGAGCAGGGAATGAAACCTGGGTTCTTACCTCCCAGGTTATCTCCTAATTTTTTTCCATCTGCGGGTGGAATAAATTTCGTGTGCAGATGTGCCCCCCAACAGAAACACAGGCTGCCAGCGGTGGCCGCTCTGCTAATCAGCTGCGCGGCACCTGAATCTCTTCCGGGTGGCTGCCCAAGCGTTGAGCTTACAGGAAATGCTGCTCCTCATCCCTGGGCCATCCCTTCTGCCTTGGAGACCACTTCGCATAAAGTGGCAAATGTCCCAACCCTGAGCCAGCCTGGGCAGGACTCGGCGTAGAGAGATGCAAGCTGAGAGGAGAACTGGGCTGCCACCCTTTGAGAGGCTTTGTCAATTTCAGTCGAACCTTCTCCTTTTGGCAAGGCCCTGCCTGCAGGCGCTGCAGAAAATCCACCTGCAACCCTGACCGATGGATCGTTTTCTCCTGTCACCTCTTTGCGCATCATTTTAAGCTTCCGGCACTCAGTCAGCACAGGCATTTGATCTGGAACGTGCTAGAGGGGGAGAACATTCCTGCCTGCCAGCAGCTCCCAAGGAGAAGAGAAAGGCCGAGCAAGCGCCAAAGGCTGGCAGCAGGAACAGAGGTTCCGGCCAGAGGTACAGGGCAGCTCTTTAAGGGAGGGGCCGCACTGAATTGTCCGTCACATGTAGTCTTGTGCTCGGGACAGGGTGTCTTTCTAGAACCTCTTTGGCTCAGCTGTAGGGTCTGGGCTGGAGGGAGAGACCACTGGAGGAGGGTCTTTGGGCCGTGGTGTGTGGGACATCTGACCTGATGACTAGGGTGGGCTCTTCCCACCCCAAGTATCAGAGGGGTAGCTGTGCTAGTCTGTATCCCCAAAAACAATGAGAGGTCCTGTGGCACCTTATAGACTCACAGATTTTTTGGAGCATAGGATTTTGTGGGCAAAGATCCCCTTCATCAGGTGCATGTGACGAAGTGGGTCTTTGCTCATGAAAGCTCATGCTCCCTAAAATCTGTGAGTCTATAGGTGCCCCAGGACTTCTCGTTGTCCTTCCAGCCTGAAACTCCAGGAATCTGCCAAGGGAGCTTCTTTTCTTAAAGTTGCAGAGCCCAGCTTCCTGTCCCCCTGCCTGGAGCTCTAGGGCCCAGCCCTTAGGGGTCCGGAGGCAGTCTGGCCCTGTCCTTGGGCTGTGTGCCACCACTGGGGTGGAGCATGGGTCAGCCCAGATGCCAATCCCAGGAACCTGGAACGAGACGCCCTCAGCTGTGGCCTGGATCTCTGAGCTCAGGTGTGGGGCATTCTCCTCTATTACCATGGTGACCCCAGGTAGGATGGCTTCCCTGGCTGGAGCCGGTAGCCTCCTGGCCCCAGCACCCTGGCTCTGCACCCATCCTGCCCCTCCGCACTGCAGCCACTTGATTAAAACACTGTTGTGAGTGGGTGTGCAGCGTGGCTGGCGGGCCCGCTGGCCCCCCGAGCAGAGTCACTGGCCATTGAAATCCCCAGTTAGAGTTAAAGTGAAACCAGCGAAGCTCTGTGAGTCCCTAAGCCCCGCATGCCCCTGGCCCCTTCGCACCGCCTCCAGCCTGGGGACCTGAGCCCCTTTCAGATCCATCCTTTGCCCTGCCTGCCAAGGCCTGTCTTGTCTGTGCTGGGGCTGCTCCTGCCCATGAGTGAAATGGAGCAGGGGCCTTCTTCCCTCTCTACCATCTACTGGCCCTGTCCTGTCTGTGCCTCAGACTCCTGACTGCCAGGGAGGGATCCTCTGGACAGGTTCCTTTGCCTCTGCCACTCCCTGCTCGGTGGCTGTCACAGGGCTCTTGCTGCCACCCCACCACAGCGTCCTGGCTGCCAGCAGCAGTCTGCATCTCCATCCCTTCCTTGGCTTCCTGGTGTGTCTGCAGCAGGCGTGGCTGGGCTCTTGGTTATCAGGGTGACCAGCAGCCAGGGAGCCAGGAAGTACCTGCTCACTGAGCCAGTTGGCCCCTTTTGCCAGCTGCCGTCCTTTGTAACAGAGGAGGGGCCCAGTGACTGCAGCTGGGGCCAGGTCCCTGGGTGCTAGGTGCTGTATAGACACAGGAAGAGCTCGTCCCTGCCACGTATGACCTGCTGGCCTGGATAGTAAGGCAGACCAAGAGAAAGGGAAGCTGAGGCCCGGAAGCGGCCAATGGCTGGCTCAAGGTCCGACAGCAAATCAGAGCCCGAGGTGGGACTAGAACACGGGTCTCGGGCCAGTCCTGTCGCCACCTCTCTGGGTATGTGTCTGTGCCCCCTCCAGCTTCTTCAGAGGCCTCTGCCATCAGCCCGTGCTCCCTCCCCCCTGCCTGGCCTGCTGGCTTCTCCCATCTCCCCCGCCCGGAGAGGGGAATGCCCACCGGGCACCCTGGCTCAACTGGCCCATTAGGATTGATTTCTCCCAGCGGTAGGAGCGGGCAGGGGGAGGGGGGGAAGTTGGCACTGAGTCCACCCTGCCTCCGTGGGCACCATCAGTAATGAGCCTCTTGCCAGATTCAGCCACTCATCTCACAGCTGTGACATCATTACCACACTCCACTCCCCAGGCCTGTTACCCGCTGGCTGTCCGTCTGGGGCAGGGGGCACACTGGGTACTGGGGCAGGGCTGTGCTCCCTATCACCGGCCTTTGCGCTGGCTCTGCCCACCCCGGCCTCAGCCCTGGGCCCCCCCTCCCCCCAGTGCCAGCCGGGAGCAGCTGGGCACAGCTGATGAGCCACCAGCCTGGGCGATCCGTGCGGACGTGCACACGCCCCGCCCAAGCAGCCTGGCACGGGTGGTGCTGGCGAAGGTTCAGAGAACCCTCCCCTGTTCCTCTCGCTCAAATCAAAGCGCAGCTGAGCCAAGACGGAAGGGGGACCGGGGGGCGGAAAGGGGCCTGGAATGGTACGTCTTCACCTGCCATTTAATTGGATGTATTTTTAATTAATGGTGCCTCCGGGACCAACATGAGACAACATGATCTCTGAATAGGGACAAGGGAGGGATTGGGAAAGGTACGAGGATTGGACTACAGGGTGCGCTTGCCGCAAAAACGCCGCCATCAATCACAGGCTACTTGCGGCTCTGGACTCTTGGCTGGGGCTCAGAACGGAGAGAGAGGGGCTGGGGGGGAAGGAAACAGAAGAGAATATCCTGGCTGCTGCCCGTAGCCCACTTGGGGGAGGGGGCCAGGTCACCCCAAGGGGGTGCAGAACCCTTCAGCGCAGGTCCGAGCCCCGTGTGCTGCAGTCTCAGTGGCCTGGCCCTGGGGAGGAGAGTTCCCATGCACTGTTGTCTGCTTGAGTCCCTCACTCTCCACGAGCTTTATCAGCCATATTATTTGCCCTGTTTTCCAGGTGGGGAAACTGAGGCACGGCCCCCTAGCTGGGATTAGACTCCAGAGCCCTTCAGTCCCAGTCGGGTGCATGCTCCACCAGCTCAGGGATTGTCTTTCTGGCCTTCCCCCGCGGCAGCTGGGCCTGGCACTCCATTCCACAGGCTGGGAAGGCTGGGGGCATGTGGATTTAGCTGAAGATGAAATTTGGGTTCCCTCTAATTTTTTCCCTCTCTGGGCAGAATAAATTTTATGTGCACCAAAGCATGTGCAGCTGTGCACCACCCCTAGAAACAGGCTGCTGGCTGTGGGCACCCTGCTAATCAGCTGGGCAGCACCCGACTCACTCCTGGGCTGCCACCCAAGCTCTCAGCTTACAGGGAGCCTCTCAGCTTACAGAGAACCCTAATGCTGGGTGAAATCACTTCAGACCAGCCTGGTCACCCCACAGAGACTGTCAGAATAACCAGGTCAGTAAGAGGTGATTTCCATACCACTCTAGTTATACTCTTTCAACACCTGCAGTGGGTGCAGCCATCCCCGTCCCTGGGGGCACCTTTCCACACTGTGCCTCTGGAACTGCATCAGCCCAGCAGCATGGGACTGCAGCCAGTTCTCTGGGGTGGTTTCATCGCAGCATGGCTGGGGTCAGTCTTTCGCTTCAGGCCGGGTCAACGGGCTGCTGAGGTCCCTTCCGGCCCTAGGATTCCAAGACACGGGGCAAAATCCTACGTGAGGACAAGGCAAGGTGGAGTTTGGATGGAATTGGTGTGGGGGATGAACCCTCACTTCCCATCCAACCTCAGGGCTCACCCTAGCCCGCTAACCCAGCTTAAAAGGCATCCTGCCCTGTCTACACTGCGGTTTTCACATGGCTTTGGGAGCAGACCTTGCTTCCTGGTCTAGCCCAGGGTTTCATCGGTGTGAGCCAATGGCTCGAGCCCGCCCTCCATCAGGGCGTATGCTTGCATGAAAACCTGGGAGGACGTTAGAGCAGGGGTAAGTTTGGCGGTGGGGCAGCCCCGGGAGCAAAGCCCCAGCTCTGCGGCTTCTGCTGTCACACGCCTGTTCTCACTGCTAAGACCCTCTTCCCGAATCCCTCCAGTCCCACCTTCAGGCTAGGTGCCTGCTCTCTGTGTTGTGCAGTGCCAGGCCCCTGCTCCCAGCCCAAGAAGCCAGTGTGCTAGGCCCTGTACAAATCCAGACCAAGGAGCTGAGGGGAGATGAGCTGGTTCAGGGGATGGGCAGAGGCCTGAGGTGCAGTGTGGACTGTCCCCCAAGAGAGCGGGAGGTGGGTATGTTCTGTAAGTGAACAAACGCCTGGGGGAATCTCTGCCACGGCCTCACCCCAGCGGGAAACGCCTCCCCCGCCACAAGGCTCCCATCCACTTCCTCTTGGCCAAGGAGCAGCCCTCAGCCCGAGAGCAGATGGACCTTGGAGCTTTGCCCCACATCCTGGCCCATGTGAGGCCTGGCCCTTCGTGTCTCTCTTCCTCCCACTCAGCCCATCCTCTCTCCCAGGCGGAGAGGGGGTGGGGCCTGGCCTTTGCTGAGGCGGGGTCAGCAGTGGAGCCCCACCCCCAGCATGGGGAGGACAGCTGGGAGTGAGGACACTTCCCGTCTTCTGAGCTGCCTCCGTCTTGGATTGAGCTACGGACATCACATGGCGTCGCTGTGGGGCTGCACTCGCTCCAGAGGACATCTCTGTTGTGGAGCCAATGAGCCGGGGTTGCCCACCCAGCTCTCCAGTGGGTGCCAAGGACCTCCAAAGACCTCTTAGTTGGCACTGTTAGGGCGTGGGCGTGGGGCCCTGCCCATCCGTCCCTCTGTCCAGAGAGGGAGCCGTCACGGCTTATGGCGAAAGAGAAGCTGCTGACTCTCAGGGAGGCTGATCCACCCCTGAATGCCCAAGTGTTGGCCTGGCATTGCGTGGTCAGAGCATCAGCCGGGAGATCTCCAGGGACCGAGAGGGGCAGACGCGTCAGTGACTCTTGAGGCCACTGGGGAAGACAGACTATGCCTCCTCCCTCAGCCTGCATGGCCGGGTCCGCCTGACCCTCCCACCCCACTGCCAAGGCCCCTTGAGTCATCCACACACCTCGCCTGCCAGGACCCCCAGAACAGTTTCTGTCATGGTTCCAAAGGCTGCACCCCACCCCACAGGAGGCGACAAAGCAGAAGTTTGCTTGCAGGCCAAAGAGAGACCCAGCTGCTGTCCCTGCCTGCGTGAGCGGCCATCTCCCATCCCTTCTGGGGCTGTGCTGGCAGAAGAACAGCACCAGCCCAACCGCTCTCCACAGTCCCACCACTCAGCCGTCCTTGGAAGGAAACCGCCGGCTGGCTGCCACCCCACGTGTTAGACTCATAGAGCACCAGAACGGGAAGGGACCTCGAGAGACCATTGAGTCCAGGACCCAGCACCATCTAGCCCACCCTTGACAGGCGTTCATCTAACTTGCTCTTAAATATCTCCAGTGATGGAGGTTCCACAACCTCCCCAGGCAATTCATTTCTTCCACTGTTTCACCACCCTGACAGGTAGGAAGTTTTTCCTAATGGCCAACCTCAACCTCCCTTGCTGCAGTTTAAGCCCCTTGCTCCTGGTCCTGTCCTCAGAGGCCAAGGAGAACCATTTTTCCCCCTCCTCCTTTTTAACCCTCTTTGAGGTACTTGACAATCGCGGTCATGTCCCCTCTCAGTCTTCTCTGTTCTGAACTAAACCAGCCCAGTTCTCTCTGTCTCCCTCACAGTTCGTGTTCTCTAGACCATTCATCATTCTTGTTGCTCTTCTCCAGACCTCCAATTTCGCCTCATCCCTCTTGCAATGGGGTGCCCAGAGCTGGACCCAGTACTCCAGCTGAGGCCTAATCCGCTCAGAATAGAGCAGAACAGTGACTTCTTGTGGCTTGTGTTGCTGCGGGGCAGACTCCTCTCATCAAAGGCTGGGCCCTTCTCCTCGCTACCCTGCACCTGGGGCTGTCAGGGGGCTAGTCCTGGCTGGGAGGCAGCCCTGCTGGGGAGTGAGGCCAAGCCGATCAACCTCAGCACCAAAGCAGGCTGCAGCAGAGAGATGACCCCTCCTCGCCCAGCAGCTGTGACAGCAGCTCTCTCTGCCACCCGGAAGGGACCAGGGCAGCTGTGACTTTCTGTGGCTAGTCCCTGGGCAGGGAGCTGTGGGCCAGCCTGAGGACAGTGCAATGCACAAGTGAGATCCTGGCCTTGGGTTACAGGGCAGGAGGTCAGAAGGGCTGGGCTGCCTCACAGACGGGGGCTTGGAGCATCCAGCCAGCAGTTGGCGTGACTGAAAGCCATCCGCTCACGGCCACATATAGCAGGGCCTGGTGCTGCCCCCATGCACCCTAAGTATCCCCAAAGGCCCGGTCTAGATGCTGGGAAAAGTGTCTTCAAGGTCATTTTTAGCAGTGGGTTGTGACCTTCCCCCTTCCGCTCTCCACAGGCTGTCCCTGGAGGAGTTTCAGGCCCCGCTGGTGGTGCAGTGTGTAGGGTTGAGCTGGGCCTTGAGAGGCAGACCGGAGACTGCCGTGGTGGTGTTAGACCCGGCCCTGCCCCCTGCCCTCCCCAGCATTCAGCAGGAGCCGGGGGGCGATGGATTGTCTGTGCAGGAAGGCCCAGCCTCGCGGGGGACGGGAAAACACAACCACCTGGAACTTCCCATGAGCGAGCGCTCCGCCGGCGCTAAGAGCCAGGGGGGCAAGGGGGCCCGTCTACACTAAGCCTGGCAATGGGGCCGCAGCTGGGGAGCCTTTGATCTGGGCTGGAGCCACACGCATCCGTGACGCAGCTCGGCCAGGGCTAGTTCTGGCTGGGCCGGACTCCAGGGCTGACAGGTCTTTTCCCATCTCCCGCCGCCCGCGGTGCCCTTTAGGGCGAGAAGATCCTCCATCGAGCAGGTTCCTACTGTGGCTGGGATCCGCCTGAGGTCTCCCTTCACCTCTGCTCCACTAAGCGTCTCCCCTCAAGCCAGGGCTGCTACCCCCTTGGGGAGCAACCCCCCCCCCGAAATATTCCCTCCCTGCTCACACCCAGCCCCCAGCTCCCCTCCTTTGTTTATTTCTATCCCTGCCAGGCTCCCCTGCACACTGGTGCCTGGGAGGTGGCGGGGGCTGGAAACCTCTGGAAAGGGGAGCACAGCTGGTGCACACGCTTCCTGCTCGGCTGAACCAGCTCCCACCCCCACCTGCCTTCTGGCGAGTCCCAGCCGAGGGTGGGGTGGGGGCGTCCTGCTGTCTCCCGGGCCGTGCACGAGGGCAGCTGCCCTGCAGAATGCAAGGGGTGGGCACAGCGGGCGTCTCACTCCCGTCAGGTGCAGGCTGCCTAATGTAGGGCAGCCATTAATATTTAGTGTCATTTGGGGGCTGGTTTTTTTTTTCTCCTCTCCGCGTTGGCCATGCGGCAGCCTTCTGCGCTGGAATGCCAAGTGCAGCCGCCGGAGGGGGGTTAGCGTCTGCCTCCCGGGCGCCCATGGAGGTCGCGTGCCAGGCCTGGCTGCCAGGCCAGCTAGGTCTGGTGCTCCCTCACAATGGTCGGTGGGCTGGTGCACGCTGCCAGGCCCCGAGAGCGAGGCCAGGCGCCCCAGTGCACAGGATCACCCGATGGGGGTGTGGAGAGGGCCCCTCTGGCTCGGTGTGAGGGCCAGGCCCTGCATCAGCGAGCTCCTGAAGGCAGCAGGGAAAGGCAACGGGTACAAAATGACCTCCCCAAGGGCGCCAGCGCATCCAGCTGGGCTGACTCTCCGCCCAGGCCTTACCGATCACTTCCCCAGCAGCTGGCCATGCAGCAAGGACAGCCTGGAGTGCAAGCTAAGCCGAGCTCTAATGCACAGGGGCTAGGGCAGAGGGGCTAGTCCCTGGAAGTTCATTCTGGAGTCCTTCTGAAGCAACCGATTCTGGCGCCATCAGAGACGGGCCTGTTGGGCTGAAGAGCTCACGTCTCTGAATCGCAATGGGAAGGGTGAAGCGAAGCCATCCATCTGCCTGCCCTCCCGCTGTCCCTCCCCCAGCCATCCAGCCCTTCTTACCTCCCCCCCGTTGCTTGGCACCTCTCCCCAGAGGGGTAACGTTCTAGCTTTGGGCTCCTGTTCTCTGGGTCCCTCTTGGTTCCTGGGATGAACAGCACCGCTTTGGCCGCGGTGCCTTTTCGCTCCATGCTGTGTGTTGACCCAACTGGGTTCAGCAGGGGGGTCAAAACCTTTGCCAGGCCCTGAATGAAAATCTGCCTACAAGAGCACATGGCCCTGCTAACAGGGGGACTCTCTCCTTTTCCACTCCCTCGCCGCTTGCATGTTTGACACGGCTCAGCCCCGGCATTCCTGGGATGGATGTTCCTCAAAATTCCCAGCATGCAGTGGCAGGATGGGACTCTGACAGTCCAGCTCTTGTGCCAGACAGCACTTTTCTGTGTACACGGGGCCTGTGCATTACCCCACGCGCTTGTTGACACAGTTTCCTGCCTCCCTGAAGGGCTGGGGTGTGTATGTGTCTGTGCCTCACACTTGGATACAGTCTCTGTTTTACCCCCCTTGTGCCTTGGCAGCGTTTCTCTTGTGAGAACGGCGGAGGCTGGGAAAAGAACAGGATGGCGGAAATAAAGGGGCAGGAGAAATGGAAACCCACCCCCATGGACCTGATTGCAAATCAATTCCTTCCTGATCTAGCTAGACCTATAGAACTGCAATCCACAGCTGAGATCCTGGGGGGGCAGCTGGATTTGTAGCTACCTTTCCAGGCTGGGCACACTGGGATCAAAAGCCACCACCGCCGTGTCTCGCTGCACACCTCCCTCTCCAGCAGGCAGTGCCAACAAAGCAGCTGGCACGCCTGAGCCAGCTTCTGAGGCAGGCCTAGACTGCAAAGGCAGGATCAAGCTCACACGCTCCCTCCCCCCCCAACGCCATTTGCTGTAACACAAGGCGCATGTGGAGGCCTCTTGTCTGCATTGCAGGTTCCTGGGAGCGGAGGAAATGGACTCCAGAGCCAAGGGGGCCAGTTCTGGGTGTGTTGTTTGCCTCATGGGTGCAGAGCAGTTTTTTAAATGACGGGGGGGGTGGCACTGAGATAAAGGTGCCTCAGAGTGGTGGAAGTGTCACTGCCCACTGGATAGGGGAAGTGTCACCTCTGACATTCCAGCGGGGCTTGGAGTCTCCCCCCTTGTGTCCTGGCTCTTCACAGGATGTTTTTCTCATTGGATCCGTACACCACAAGCTACCAGAATTAAACACTCCCGGGCCCGCTCATTAGGTACAGCAGCTGCACTGCTGTTTTGGGGGCTCCTCTCCCCACACTCTTGCTCCTCTGGATGCAGCTGCCTGGGTTGAGACGACTGAGTGAGCCAGCTTGCTTTCCCCTTTCACCATGCGTGCCACAGCTCAAGATGGTCAGTCTGGCAAAGCAAATCCCTGGTACTGAGCCAGAGAGCAGAGAAAATAGTGCTGGAAGCGACATGGCCTCTAATAACGTACCTAACCTGAAGCCCAGGCTGCCACCACCTACGTCAGTCGTTGTCTTTGCTTGGCCTCGAAAGGTGGCTTTAAAACTGGGTGTCTGGGCAACAAAAGGGCAGGTGAGATTCACGGCTGATAAATGCAAAGTGCTGCACATTGGAAAACAACACCCCTGCTGGGCCGATGAAACCAGGGGGTCTAAAATAGGTGTTGCCGCTCACGAAAGATGCTGGCACCTGTGCGGAGAGTGCTCTGAAAACATCCATGCCATGCAGCGGCAGTCAGAAAGGCAAGCAGAGCGTTGGGACCCAGTAGGGAAGGGATAGATAACACAACCGAACGTATTCCAAAGCCTCTCTATAACCCCCCGGTGCACTCCCCTCTCCAACGCTGCTTGCAGAAGAGGTCTGCCCTTCTCCAGAAAGCTGTGTTAGCATTGAAAAGGATACAGAAAACCTGACCAGTGGGAAGGAACAGCTTCTGCACGGGGAGAGATTAATAAGCCTGAGACTTTTCAGCCTGGAGAGGAGACGAAGCAAACGAGGAAGAGTTGCGTATGCCATACAACACGAGAACTAGGGGGTCACCCAGTGAAGACAAGGGGCAGCAGGTTTAAAACAAACCAAAGGGAGGGTAGCTTCCCACAGCGCCCAGGCAACCTGTGGAACTCCCTGCCAGAGGATGTTGTGAAGGGCAAGACTATAACAGGGTTCAATAAAGAGCAAGACAAGTTCACTGAGGATAGGTTTAGCCAGGCTGGGCAGGGAGGGTGTCTCTAGCCTCTGCCAAGTGCTGGGAATGGGCAAGTGGCAGGGGAGCTGACAGGCTGAAAGGCCCCTGGGCCAGGTGGGGAGGGGGCAGCTCCATGTTCCTGGGAGAGGTGGGGCCTCAGGCAGGAGAGGTGGGGCCTCCGGCAGAAGAGGTGGGGCTGGGAGCAGCTAGACCATGATCGCAGAACCAGGCTGTGTCTCCCCTTCCCACCCTCAGCACCATGCAGAACACGCCACCTCGCATGCTCCAGGGTGCTCCGGCAGCGCTTTAAAGGGCCCAGGACTTCAGCCACCACGGCTGCCCCAGTAGCAGCTGCAGCATCCAACAGTGTTGGGTCCTGGGACTGCTGCCCCCTTTCCCCCGCTCTGCACCTCCACGTGAGCAGGCCTGGCGGCGGACACTGGATGATTGGCTGCTCTGCTCTTTCCCCCGAAGAAGCTGCCGTTGGCCACTGTAGGAAGGCAGGATCCTGGGCTTCGGGGCCCAGCGATCTGACCCTGTAGGGCCGTTCACGTGCAGCTTTTGCTCTGTGCCCATGAGGCTGGTGTCAGCCGCACACAGAGGCCTCCAGAGAGCGGCCGGCTGGTTGCCACCAACCTTAAGTCAAACAGCGAAATGGGCACCTGTAACAGGGTCCACCCTCTTGTGCGTGCCCCACCCACCCCGTTGCAAAAGGGGGCCATGTAACAGTCCCCGCCTGGTCATCTGGTCACTTCCCCTGGATGGCGCCTTGTCTGGTCATTGTGGAGGTTCTGAGGCGAGGATCTGACTAGCCCTGTCCACGGTGCTGTCGGTTCTTGTCTGAGGCTTGTGGCCAGTCTTGGGCTGCTGGACCTGGGCCTTAAGTTCAGCCGGCACTTGGAGTTGTCCAAAGTGTTGCTGGTCTCCCAGGCAGCGTATAGACCGGCCTGAGTCGAGCTCCCATGAGGAGCTGCAAGGCCCTAGCCCCACAGCTTTTGTTATACCGGCCTGATTGGCGCAACAGAGGCAGCTGCTCTATCCTGCCAGGGGGACCTCGTTTCTGCTCCTCTCACTGGGATGGCCTGTGGCAAGACCTCTGCCTTCCTACAAAGGGCATCGGGCGGAGTCCACCCCATCACGTTCCCATGGCCTTTTCCGTGTCTGCGAGGAAGCCGTCGTGCGGCTGCTTTGCAGTCACAGAACCGTGGGTGCCAACTCTTGCATTACCACAATGGTCCTTCAGTCGGAGCCCCAAGACTCCATAGAGAGGAACAGAAACCGGGAGCTTTCTTGATCCTATCTGCATTGCCCCCTCCGCTCATACCCTCATAAAAACCACTCTGGGGATCTCAGGTGGGTGGTCTAGGGGCCCCAAAAGCCCCTCCAAAGGGCTTGGCTTTCTGAGTACCGCGCCTCCCCCAAAACCAGCCCTATTGGAAAGTAGTTCCAGCTGCCCCTCAAAGTGCTAGTCCTGCTGGCAAAAGATAGGGCCTTGGTTTCTTTGAGCTCCTGTCCCATTACCAGCGCAACGGGGCCTGGAAAGGGACCCTGGGGAACATCAGATGTTGGAGGACTTGAAAAAATGGTGAGTGGGTAACGGCGCCTGTGCTGGTCAGCACCTATAGGTACATAAATCTCACTATGTACCCGTAGGCACCTATACATCTAAGCAGGGAAATACAGGGACCTATACATTTAAGGATAGGCCTATACATCCACGCATGGGCCTAGCTGGAGCCTGTTACGGTTTTGATCTGGAGAGTTGACCCAAACGGTGCCTAGCAGACTGGGTACCTGTCTGGGAACTCCCAGCCCTTGGTTCATCTCCTAGCTCAGCTGCAGGGGTCTCAGGTAAGTCTCTGTAGATCTGGTGCCTTGATTTCCTAGGTGTGAAATGGGGAGCCGGGCTGCTCCCCGAACTGTTTGAAGATAAAATCCTTTAATGACTGAGCTGCTCTAATGCTGGGGTGCCAAGGGCCTGATGAAAGAACACACAACCTCCTCCAGGTTCTGTAATGTGCTGGATCGGGGCCTCCAGCCTCTCTTGGCAGTATTTTGGTATGAATTGTTCTTCATTCTCCTGCTTCCCTCCAGAGCTGGGACACGGCCCAGGCTCATCACCAGTCCCCTCTCCAATAGCAAAACTCAGCTGTCTGTCCCCAGGCCTGTGGCACAGGCCGTCTCAGCCCCTGGTGCGACCCTCTCTCTGCCGTGAACCAGCGCGTGTGTGCGTGCGTGTGCATGTGGTTTATTAGCGTTATTTCAGCATTGTGATGCAGAGAGAGTCGGGGTAACAGCTGCTCCTTGCTCGCCGTGTTTATTGTTACCTAGAGACAGCCCACTGGCGCTTTCCCAGCCCCCCCCGACCCAAGCTCCGCTCTCCCCACTCTTGATGTGAAATTTATAGCTTACCCATTCTGTCCCTTTAACCCTCTCCCAGCAGGGCCTCTGGCAGGCAAGCCAGGTGCCCCGGTGTAAAGAGAAACTGAGGCAATCAGAAAGAATGCAGCTCCGAGGCTGTCTGGTTAGCAGTGGATGGGGGTCCTTTCTGTGCATGTAGCTGGTCCGGCATCACAAGAGAACGCAGGCACTGCTAGCAAAGCAAGGCCCAGAGAGAAGATTGCAACCAGGCTTTGAGCTTGGGTCCCTTTAAACTGCACGTGTGCGGATTCCTAGGCCATTCAGAACATGGCGTCTGAGCTCCAGCCTAGCCTGGGCTGGAAAATCTCCCCCAGTTCCTGCCCACTCATTTGTGCTTGATAAATGTGTCAAGATCTCCCGCCAGGCCTGCCCATTGTCATTCAATAGGTCGGATGGATGCCCATGTCCTCTGGGTTCTCCCTGTGCTTACGCCGCATGGGGCGTTCAGGGTCTTTAGTACAAAATAACCCTCTCTTTGGAGTCAAGATTGCAGGATGAAGCCTCCCATGTGCATGGCTAGCTAAAGTACGGCTACCTAACAAGAGAGGCAGTCTCATGGTTAGAGGCGTGTTCAAGGAGCCAAGACTCACATTTCCACACCTACTAGGGAAGTTCTGTTTAACAGCTCCCCATGCCCCCCTGGCACTATCCACTAGGTGACACTCCCCTCCCAGAACTGGGAACAGATCACAGGTGTCTCAGCTCTCCATTTCCTGCTTTGAGATTGCTGGGAGTGCCTCCCGCTTCTCCCACTGACTCGCTGTGGCTCAAACAAGTGCCTTCTTGGTGACTCGGTTTCCCCATCTGTACAATGGGGGGGATGACATTGACCGACCTTGAATAACTATTGTGTGTACCTTGCGATTCTCCGGTGAAAGAGGCCAAAGTGTTGAGAGTATTATGACCATCTATTATTAATGGGGAATGTGCTGGAAAATGTCACAACCATTCAGATTTTGGCAAAACTTACAAGATGTCCCTGAATATTTATTTCCAGATGGTTCAATTTCATGGACTTTTTTTTTTTTTTTTTTTTTTTTTTAAATCTGAAAAATGCTTGTACAGCCTCACTTGTGCCCATCAGGCAGCTGTTTTCCATTGCTGGCTACTTGCAAAAAGCTGATTGGCTGCCAGTGGTCGCGCTTCCTATCACATGCCCCAATCAGAAAAGGGGACCGAAGGTATCTGTAGCAGGCTCAGATCAGTGGGCTACAAAGTCTGGGGCACGGCTGCAGGAGACAATGTGGTTTCTCTTCATCTGATTGGCTGGAAAGAGCAGTTCGCCAATGCGTGATGCTTGGGATGAGAAGCTGCCGGCTTCTGATTGGCTCAGAGAGTTCACCGCTCAAGCGCCTATACGGTTTCCTTATACTGACTGGCTAACGTGGCAGATGTCATGGTAACAGGTGACCTTATAAAAGCTTACATAGTCAAGGGTGTGCATCCGAGACAGAGGCAGTGGCTACTTGGAGACCCCAGTGATTGATGACATCATAAAATCTAGGTCAGTTGTGCACATGTTTATGTCGGGCTGCGCTCTGTGAGTTTGAGGGTTGGGGGGCGCCCTGTGTCCGTGCGCATAATAAATAACGTAATTTTAAGTGTTGTTTTGTTTGCTTTCCAGGTCAACAACTCTCCTTCCCTTGGGAGACTCCATGGACAACAGGAGAACTGGTAGGGTGATGGCACTGTAAATACCCAGGGAGCAAAGCCTGTGAGAGAAGGGAAGTGATGTTCGGTCGGACTTTCTTGGGGAAATTCTGGGAAGGAAAAGTTCTTGGGAAGGATTCCGTTTCCCTGCGCTCCTTTGACGAAGGGTTGGAAAAAGTGCCAGGTCCTCATTCCAGTGCACTCCAAGCAGCTCTCCTGTGAAACCAGAGAAGACCAGAGGTGACCTCCATGAGATCTTTAGGGAGGTATATCTGTCTGTCTGTCTCACAGCGCTGGAAGGGACCTTGAGAGGGTATCAAGTCCAGTCCCCCGTCCTCACAGCAGGACTTAGCACCATCCCTGATGGTTTTTTTTAAATTTATTTGCCCCAGATCCCTAAATGGCCCCCTCAAGAATAGAGCTCACAACCCTGGCTTTGCAGGGCCAATGCTTTAACCGCTCCCACAGCACGCAGAGTAGCAAGGAACAAGCAGAGTAAAAACAGCTGGGCTTTCTTTCTCCACCTCTCCAACCCACATAGGAAAAGGTCACAAGCCAATTCATTTCCCCTTTGCAAGCACCCTTGGAAGCACATCAGTCTGCAAAGAGACTTCTGAAATAGATCAACCTGGACCTCTTCCCAGCCTGGGGCATCTTCTCTAGACTTAAGGATGTCCCAGCAGCAGCTGTGTGCAGACCAGTGCTCAGAGAACTGGCAGCTGCCCCATCGTTGGACCAGGAGGGTATTTTTACCTGGGTTCTCCAGCTAGGTGAAGAGCATTCAAAGGTGGGATGGGACCTGCTTTGGATTCTAAATGGCAATGTCAGTCGAGTGCCCCGATCCCGGGAGGCTTGGGGGCACCAGCTGGGTGGCACTGCCACCTGGGGCCCTTGGCAGGGTCTCTGAGTGCAGAGAAGGCTGAATGCTCAACCCCTGGTGGGGGGTGGAGCAGGGAATGTCATCCTGCCATGCCCACTTGTAGCCAAGTTGTCACATTGAGCTTTCCTCGTCCTGGGCCAGCTCACGCTATGGAAGGGGAGCTGCTTCTCCATGGCCCCTGTGACTCCTCTGCTGGAACGAAGAGGTGCCAGCTGGGATCCTGGTTTCTTGTGAAGGCTGCTCCCATCCATGTGAAATTGGGCTGAGCCCCAACAAACTCATTCACACAGGCTATGCTGTTGCTTTGCGGTTGATTCGACTGGCCAACTAGGACAGATTCCAGCCAGTCGTTGGGGCTTCATGGGAGTCTGGGAAAGGTATAGAGAGAGAGTTTGCTGAAATAAAATAAACTCAGGAGAGACTGGTGTGTGGTTAAAGGCAGTGGGTAGGGACTCAGGAGAATCTGGTTCTTATCCGTTCCACCACCAGTTCCTTCTGCAACCCCGAGCAATTTCCTTAATCTCTCCATCCCGACCCTCTCATCTTTAGAGGGGGGATGATGGTCCTTCCCATGTCTGTGCAGATCGTTACCTGTTTAGGCAGTGGCTGTCTGTGTGGTGTCTGGCACAACATGGCCATGACCTCAGCCGGCTCCTTTCTGTGCTTACGTCTACACAGCACAGTTATTTGGAAATCACTATCCTAGTGTCTGCGCGACGCAACAACTATTTCGAAAGAAATTCAAAACGGCAGCCGAGGTATTTCGAAATTGGTAACCCTCATTGTATGAGGCACAGCGCCTAATTCGAAATAGGTGCTGTTAAGACCGGCAGTAACGCCTACTTCGAAATAACCATAGTCCAACCAATGGCTCTATTTTGAAACAGGGTTGGGAAGACGGTATTGTATGTAGCTCCTTTGGAGCATCTCTTCTGGAATAGCTTATTTCGAAACAGGGCTGCTTTGCAGACAAACCGTCTGATACCAGCATACTGGTAATGACAGGCTGGCTGCAGTTTACGCCCAGCTGCGAAACCCAGCCCAGAGCAGACAGGCATGCTGAGCTGGAAATCCTCTTCCAGGGCAGGCGAAGTTGCACTTGGTAAATGTTGGCTGAAGAGCAGGTCGAAATGTCCTACCGCATCCATCGACACGCCATGGGGAGCCTCCCATGCGCATGGGACATTTCAGGTGGGCCGGGATCTGGCTGGCCCTGCCAGTGGCAACGGAGCAGGCGAAGCAGAAACCTTCCTCCCCTGGCCCCACCTCTTCTTCTCAACTCTGGGGCGAATCCCAGCCCCTGGGAACTGGAGACAAGCACGAGAAGTTCCACTCACTCATAGAGACTTGACAAGGTCAACCCAGGTGACAGCAAACTCCCCTTCCTGGGTGTTGCCCAACCACGATGGGAGATGGTGAGCGACTTCTTCCTGTCCTGGGTGTTTCCCCAGGCTTAAGTCCAATGAGCAGCCTTAAGGCCCTACTACTTCCCTCTTCCAAATACAACCTGGGGTTCCCCATACAGCTCTGCTGATGCCCCTCAGCCTTCGCGCCCCATTATTCCGCACGTCTCTTGAGGCTGCTCGCTCAGCTGGTGGGTCTTCCACCACGTGGCCGCTGACCAGCTAGCTGACTCCTGACTCCCTAGCTGATGCTGCTTGGATGCTCCATGCAATGGTTCGTGTGCAGTGCTGCCTTCTACTGGCGTGTGGTCTACAGACATGTACAACAGCCCCTGGCCCATCTGACTGGGCAGAATCTTTTGGGGGGCTGGAATCCCGATGGCCCTGCCCGTGTGTGGCTGGGGCCGGTGTGCGTAGGTCATGGCTCGCTCAGAAGCACTGGGAGGCCAATGGGTACTGTTAAGAGCTCCATGAGAACCTGTTTGTGTTACCCAGCTCCTCCCTCAGACATCGCTAGCACAAGCCACCCCTCCCAACTCACCTGCAAGGGCAGGATCCTCACCCCCATTTTACCACCAGGGAAACTGAGGCACAGAGCAATGCTGTGACCTGTCTAGGGAGTCCCACAGTCTGAACAAAGTTTCTCCTCTCCAGGGTTCCCTCTAATGTTTTCCATCCATGGCCGGAACAAATTTTATCATGCGCCCCAAGGCATGTGTGATGTGCACCACCGACAGAAACACGGTGCCGGCTGTGGGCACTCTGCTACACAGCTGGGCGGCACTGGACTCGCTCCTGGGCCACCACCCAAGTGCTCAGCTCACAGGGAACGCTGCTCCTCTGCCAGGCTCTCACCTGCCAGAGGCAACTCTGTCACTTGGTTGCATGAAAAGCATCAGGAGATGAGCAAAAACCAAAGCTCCTTCTGATGGGATGGGTGCAACTGCAGCGTTTTACACACACACACGCGTGTGCGCTCCTGCCTGTAGTGTGTGTGAGCCGGTTTCGTGTCACTTGACATGCATCTCTAGTGAATCTACCCTCACGCTGCAGCCTCTGCTGCCCCTGTTGCTGCAGGTCACTTGCCCCTTTAGCTGTGGCCCCTCAATGGGTTTGCCACTCGCTCCAGGTGTGGGGACTTCTGCAAAGCAGCTCATGGTTGCATCAACACTGGACACACCCTACAAGGCAGGGCACGGCACGACACGGAGAGCTGAGTTTGTGTTTTGGCCAAAGAGGTTTCAGAATCTCCCGTTAGAGGAAGCATCCATGTCTGGAGATTAACAAGGTCCTGAGACAGAACTAGCTACCTGGCGCAGAGGCTGAGGACCTGGCTCGCAACAGGGTTGGACCTGACTTGTGTGCCACCCTGTGCCAGCAGAAATCAAAGACGGTTGGGATTTCCTGCTGCGAAGCAGGAACTGTGGACATCAGTACGACTGACTGGGATCCAGTAACCAGCGTTCTAAGTTTGGGCGAATGGTTTGGGTGTGCGTTTGGGGGTTTTGTGAGTGCGCTCTTCAATGCCCATGTCATTCTGCACCTCCTGGTTGCCTCTGGGGGCTTGTGATTTTTTTTTCTAGGGTCCCCCAAGCGACACTGAACCGCAAGATTTAGGGAGGCGGGGACCAGGCCTTGAGTTTCCTCCCCAGCTCCTGCTGCTAGAAGTTGTGGAGACGGTGAGCTGATTCCATTGCAGAGAAGGAAGACGAGCCGCCCCGCCCTGCCCCCCGGGGGTTGTGGGCACCACGTGACTGGGGACATTGCTTGTCCGTGAGTTCGGTGTTGAGTTTGTCTGAATGTACATGAGTTAGATCTTGGAGCAATGCTCATTGTCTGCAGCGGTGCAGTTCTTAGACAATGAGCATATGGCTGGTAGAACTTGCCCTGTCCCTGAGTCACCCTGAGAAACTCTATTCTGGAGGCAGTTCGTGCCCATCTGTTGTACCCACTGCAAACCACACATGGTGCCATCATGTTACCACCAGCCAGAGGTGGGAGCATAGCTGTAGCCAGAATAAAGAAATCAGTGGCTTTCGTTCTATGCATCGCTGCCCTTTGGCCTCCCTCTCCCAGCCTTCGCTTTGTTCCTTCAGTCGCAAGCCCCTTACAATATCACCTTCCTGTTCTTACCCACCAACCCCTACACCCTTGCTGGTGCAGAGGGTTGTCCTGGACAACTGCATTGGCGTTTGTCTTGCCTACTTTGGGGCGCACTCCCAGACTACCTGAAGTGGCTGGGAGTTGGCTTTGGTCCTTATCCTGCAAGCTCTTAGGGGTTGGGACTATGTCATGATCTGCCCACAGATGGGAAGAGATGGAACTTCAGCATTGCCGTTGTTTAGAAAGCAAAGGAAGAGGAGACGGGCAGGCTGTCAGAAGAGAGGGATCGAGACTCTCACCTCTTGGTTATGGTTTTCAGTGCCACCCACATCAACAGCAACCCAAAGTGGCTGTGGCCCCATGCCTGTTTGGTGGCCTGGGGGTATTTCACAACAATCAGTGAGAAGAAAGGTGGACTTGTAGGTTTCCAGAGGCCGAATTCCTGTCTCTAGAACTAACTCCATCTCTTAGAGCCTCAGCGTTATCCTTTGTCAAGTGGGTACAATCATCTTTCCTTTATCTCTATAGATTGGATACTCTCTGGGGCAGACACAGCCCCCTGCTCGGTGTCTGGTCAGCAGGCAGCGCAAAGAGACCGGATCTGTGCTGGGGACCTCAAGGTGCTATTGTTCTATACATCATAGCCAGGCACAACCCCAACAGGTGACTTTCAACTGAAGGGTTTTAACAGGCCTTGGAGACCAAATTCCCACAGCAATCGTTGCTGTGCATTTGAGCAGAGGCCTGGGATTGTGAATGAGCAGGAAGCCAGCACAGCAACCACCAGGGTCACCCCAGGTTTCCATGGTGCATTGTCAACTCTCACAGGTACGAAATTCCCTTCTAAACTAGCAAAACTACCTCGCCAGGCCTCTGTTGGCTGTGGGGGAGGAGGAGAAAAGGGATGGCTAGGCATCTCCTCCGCTCTATTCAAAAGAGGTCTTTTAAAAAGGCTGCTTATCTCTGTTTCCATCGGGGGCTACTTGCTTTAATTCCTCACCGAGCAGAGGAATTAAAGGAACGACAGAAATATTATGTAAAGCGGAGATGACTTGATTTAATCATCGCGGCTGGAGTTTGAGTTGTAGTCTTAAAATCCCACCAGCATTTAGGAGACAAAGGCAGCTCACGCATGTTCTCTGCTGCTACTCAGCCATCCAGGAGTCTTTCCCCATGATTCCATCTGCCCTTATGGAGGGGTGTGAAGTGGAATCGAGGCACTAGTCCTTTAAAGGCATTGCTTCTTTCTTTCTTTCTTTCTTTTTTTCTTTCTTTCTTCAAGTTTTTTATGTGATTACAAGCAAGGCATGGTAATTAGTGCTAAACTCATTTGCACAACTACAGTTAATTGGCTACAACAATTAATTAATGTGTTGGAAATTTGGCACTGGAAAAAAAAGTTTGTCATCAAAAAGGAGAGAATGAGAGAGAGAGAAAGAGAGAGAGAGGTTGCTGTTTCTTTCTGAGTAGAATTTGCCCCAATCCACCCTGTGCAAAAAATCCTGGGTTTGTTCCTAAAAGACAGAGTTCTCCAAACTTTTTCTCAGGTAATAAATCTTACATTTCCCAACTTTTGTTCTTTCTTTTTGTCTTTTCATCTGCCCGCCCCTCCTTTTTATCCATTCTTTTCTTTTTCTTTACAACTTAAGCAAACTCATTTCCCTGATAAAATATAGCATGACTAATGACTGAAGCATGTAAAAATCATTGGGAAAATGTCCTTGGAAGACGAATGCATTTTCAGCAGAATAATTAACTTAATTAACAAATTCACATGCATATTCATCAGGCTATTAATGTCTTCTCAGCTCAGCTTGACGAACATTGCGGTAATAACCATCTCATTTGCATACTGCATTCTACTGCTATCCAAAAAAAAAAAAAGCAACATATATACACACACACACACACACACACATACACACACACACACACACACTCGGCAACATATATCTCCATGTCTTGCGTTGGCACATGCTTACGGTCTTAGTGGTGAATTTCAAAAGAGCTTATAAATTCATGGGGCTTCTAACATACAGAAGCCATCATCTGTGCCTTGTGCGTGTGTGTGGATGTGTGTCCTCTCAGTGTGTCTCTCTCTCTTCTCTTTTTTTCCCCCCTATCTCTCCCGAGGGGAAACTTGGCACCGGTTCCAACTTTTTCTTCACTTTCCTCTGCTCCCGACTGCTGCCAGCCTGCATCAACACAAAATTGCCATTTTCCTCAGCTCTCTGCGGAGCAATCTTTAAAAGCAGTAAGGTGTGACGCCAACGACAGCCAGCCTTGGCAGAACAGCCTGCGGAAAAAGCGCAGAATGGAGGAAGATGAAGAGAAATAGAGTGGAGGGCACCGTTTCTATCGGCGTGTGGAGCGCTGAGGAGGGGAGAGAGAGAGAGAGAGACAGAGGGAGGGGAGAAAAAAAACCCCACAGCAGCTGTCGTCCTAATTCCACTAACTCTCTGCTTGTGGTCATATTAGAAAAACAGATTAGGCACCTCTGTGGCAGTCATTTATTTCTGACATACGTTAATATTCTATATCTTCATTCGTCCGTCTTGAAGTGGACAGGCCTTGGGGTTTAGCCTTTGCATGCTAGGGAATGGGGGACCCCTGGATCCAGGGGTGACTCGCCCCCTCCTCTTGCCCCCAGCCCCACGCGTGTGTCTGCCTTGTGTCTCATTCTGCAGCCTCCTGCATGCAGCTGGCTGGAAGGTCTCGGCCTTGGGGTGCATGAGAGGTCAGACCAGATGATCACAGTAGTTTCATCGGCATTTGAGATCTCTGCCTTTCTTCCACCCCCAGTTTCACCTCCCGGTGTGGCCTGTTGGTTGGGAAAGGCAAGGGGTTAAATGGGGAAGGGGAGGCAGCTGGCCGAGGGGGATGGGGGGGCTTGTTCTGAAGAACTTTGAACCTCCTCTCCCTTAGGCCAGTTAATTGGCTAGGTTTGGACAGCGTCTGGCACGGAGCATGGGGGCAAAACTCATTGGCAGCCAAATTAGAACCTGCTGTCTCGAGTTATTCCTCTCGACTGGCTGCGCTGAGAGGGCGGCCTTGGCTAGATACCCAGGTGACGGGCACTGCCTGGCTGGGGAGCTCAGTGTTGTATACTGGGGGGGAGGGGTCTGAGTCGTTTGTGCCCAGGCTCTGAAAGGGGCCCACTGTTGGCAGCGCAGGTCCCTGCAAAGCCCTTAGCCCTGGTGTGAGTCCCTGACTCGAAGGGCTGGGCTGGAACCCAGGCATCCAGGCACTCCCCGCCAGTACTATCAGCGGCCTCAGCTTGTCCTGCCCTGGCCCTTTGCCCTGCATTCACTGCTGCCCTCGGCCAGCTTGGCAGCGGTGATGTGACAGCTGGGGAGTGGGGAAGGGGAGTTTCCCGCCCCACTCCCCCATTAATCTCTTCCTGCTGCCCTGAACTGGGATGGCCTGATCCTGCCAGGCCAGGGACAGCCCCCCCAGACCCAGGGAGGGCGGCTGAGCCTGGGTGGAAGCCACAGGGGCTGGCTGGTGGCACTCAGGGGGTGGGAGGAGCAGCTTCCCACTGAGGTTCGACGAGCCCCATGTTTGCCCCTTTGGAATTCCAGGTGACATGGCAGCTACCGAGTGAGAACCTCTATTCCCCCACCCCCACTGGGCATCTCCCCATGGCCTCTTCTGCTCAGGCTGGTTTGTACAGGCCTCGTGATTCCTCCCCCCCAGCAGGCCAGAGCATCTGAGGCTGGTTCCTCCTCCTGGCTCTGAACCAAGAGTCACTCCAGATCGGGCCAGATGTTCACCAATCTCCTTTACAGCCTATCTCCTCTCCTTCCCCTCCAGTGAATGCCCCCTCCCCCCGCAGCATCGCTGCTCGGGCTGGAAGCGGGGGGAAGGGCAAGGAGGGAGGTCCAAAGTGGCAGATACCGAAGCCGGGTCGCCCTGCGCCATGCCAGGCCGCTAGCCGCACAGCCGGCTGCTTCAGCTCCGCCTGAGCACTGGGGGAGGGGCTCTTAGGGAGCTGGGCCAGATCCTCAGCTGGTGTAAATCAGTCTGGTCTATGGGGGGCAGCAGCCAGGCCTCCCATGGCGGAGGTTGTAGACATAGACTCCCACACACTGGCAAATCTCTCGTTTCCAGAGTGGCCACGTGTTCCGCTCCTGTGTCACTGTCTCAGGGTGGGGGGGGTGTGTGGGAGGAAATAGGCAAGGCCGATGTATGCACTGCTGCCCCCCCTTGGTCGAGAGCGGCACAAATTGGCTGTCAAAGTCCCCACACTGCGTGCTGTGGTTAGGGATTCTCCGGGAGCTTGGGCAGTTGGATGTGGCAATTCCGAGTCCTATCCCCGTTATCGTGTGCCCTTGCTGACGAAGCCCTGTGGTTAGAACTGCTGCTAGCGGGTCCCCAAAATGCTACATGCACACACCATTAAGGGAAGCAGTTGTCGAAATAACTGATGGCTCCTTTCAAAATTGGTAAACCTCATTGCACGAGGAAGAGCGCCTCTTTCGAAACAAGCCATAGCACGTCCAATGGGTCCATTGCATGAAAGGCTGCATGGCTGCATCTATGCTACATTCCTCTTTCGATAGAGGAATGTAAATGAAGGAAATTGAAAAATGCAAATGAAGCACTGATTGACGAATCTCAGGCCTCATTTGCATAATCTCTTCAGAGTGCATTTTTGGAAGAGATTTAAAAAAAAAAGCAGTGCAAACAGGGTTCTTTTATCACCCCCCCCCCCTTTTCAAAGGAACCCTTCTTCCTATTTTGTTTCAGAAAGAGGGGCTCGTTCGAAAATGGGATTTTTTTTTGAAAGGACCCTACCTACACGGCTTCTTCTCAGAAAAAAAGTTTGTCTGAAAATGCAATTATGCAAATGAGGCCCAAGATTTGTAAATCAGTGCTTCATTGGCGTTTTCGATTTCCCTCATTTGCATTCCTCTTTCAAAAGAGGAATGTAGTGGAGACGCAGCCATGCATGTGTGTAGAAGCTGTATTTCGAAATAGCTACGTGCTATTTCGAAAGGCATTTTTGTATGTAGCGGCCCTATTTCAAAGCCAGCTCTTCCGGAAGAGCTGATTTTGAAATAAGGCTGCTGTGTAGACATAGCCTAACTGAGCTGACAAGTGTTTTTCCTTTAAAAAAGTCCTGCTTTTCTTCTGCTCTCATGTAATTGCTCACCTCCTTCTCCATCAGTGTTGGGAATCATCTAGCAGTAATGGGTCCTACAGGTGAATTTGTCACCCCCTTGGTAATGGTTCACATGGGTAGTGAGCCTGGTTCACGCCTTTCCTTTTAAAAACGTATTTTCTCAGAATTTCCTGTGGGGAAAATGTTTATTTTCTGTATTTGTTCCCCTCCCTTTCCTGCCTCCATTTTCTCCCCAGCTTTGTCACTGAAGGAGCTGGGATGCAATGATGAAATGGGGAGCAGTGAAAACTGAAAGGTGTTTGTTTTTAACCTCTCAGTGGTGGCCGTTATTTTGTAGACCCGCCCCCCCAACTAGTCTCAGTCATTCCAGCCCCTCTTCAGGCAAAAATCTCTCCAAACCTCTGGCCATTTTTGTCACCGTGTCACAGAGTGTGGGAGTCGCCAGGTCCTGCACCCCCATCTGCAGTCAGAGGTGACTGTTATTCGGCATGTAGAACAGAAGGCTTATTCGGTGACAGGGACACAGCATAGAACAGACTTAGCACAGTACGTACCATCCATCTTGGGGAGAGGGGCCCAGAGGGAGTCCCTGAGCCGGGCCCTGGTCCTCCTTCCTCCCTCTCCAGACAAACAAGACTGTCCCTTTCAACAGCCCAGTTCCAATTCAAACCAGCCGGGCCCCTCCTTCCGCCTTTGTCCTGTTTCCCTGGGAAGAAAGGTGTCACCTGGTTGCCTAGGTTACGAAGAGTGTGGAGGGCCCTTGTGTACATGTGAGAAATCATCACAGTGAAACTTCCGTCACCGCTATGCACTGATGCTGTGCCTAGGGAAACTGAGGCACGCTCCTCGTGTTACTACAGGACAGTGGGAACCACATGCAACCTATCCAGGGGCATAAAATCCTCCCACACCCCACTTTGTCACAGAAGACAGGTTAGCCAGCGAGGAGGACAGGGAGTTAGGAGTCCAGGGCTTGCAAGCCAGGTTGGCAGCAGGACTGTGGAACCAGTCGCTTAACCTTGCTGTGCCTCAGTTTCCCCATGTGTAAAATGGTTCTTCAGAGGCAAACTGCCCTGTCATGATGTGGTGGCGAGGGGCTGAGTGGAAGGGGATAGCAAAGAACAAATTCTTGTCATTACCTTGAATCTGGTTGGGGCAGAGGGGAAGAAATGTCAGCCCAGCCCCACCTCTGGTTCTAACCCGCTGCCCCTTTCACCTGGGCGTCCGCTCAGTGAAGCCAATGCCTGTCTTGATCTCGGACACCTGGTCCAAAAGTGCCTGAGGACATCCTGTCGCCTCTCTGCGGAGCCCTGTTGCTTAGCAATGCCCACTCAGGTTTCCTGACTCGCTCCTGGCCCTGGGGTCTCTGGGCCGGGGTGGCCAACGGCTGGTATGTGGGGCTGTTCTGTTTGGTTTTGAAGAGGTGGAGATGAAGCTGGAAAGCAAAGAAGGACACCCCAGCCTGACAGGCCGCCTGAGCACACCCAGTGGGGCAGGTTGGCAGCCATGACTGCTCCAGGAAAGGGGGCTGGTAAGCCAGGCCTGGTCCTGCCTGTGCCGTTGGACAGAAAAGGGAACTTGGGACTTTCCTCAGTGTCCGTCTCTGGCTTGAGTGGGTGGTCCAGTCCCCACGTGATGTGCTCCGTCTTTGTGCAGGAGATGCACTGAGCTGGAGGAGCAGAGGAAGGAAGGTGCAGTGGTTAGAGAACTAGCCTGGGGCTGGCAGAGTTGTGGGTTGAGTGACTTACTTTGCTGGACTTTTGTAGTGATGGGGAGGCATGTCACTTTGTTTCCCTGGGCCTCAGGGCTCCCCGCTGTGCCACGGGGGTAAAAGCTCTGCCCTGCCCCACAGAAGGGCTGGGCGGGTGAATACTGGAGTCAAGGGCATCTCACAGCCAGGAGTGGGGCTGCAAGAGCAGGGCAGTGAAGCCTGGCAGGGCAGCAGGCCAGCTGCAAAGGGAGGCTTTGGCAGAGAGCGGGGAGGACTGGGCCACCAGTGGAGGAGGGATGGGAGGCAGAGCCCAGGGCCAGACTAACAATGGGTGGCAGTGTGGTGGCTGAGCCTGAGAGGTATCAGCAAGACCTAAATTCAGCGGGCACTGGCTGGAGTCAGGGTTGCAGTTCTGAGCCCTGGCGCCACCTCTGGGGCAGCAGCCTCAAGGCCAGGGTGCCTGCAAATACGCGAGTTTGAGGCCTGGGTAGCAGGGAAGCTGTGTGTGGCAGGCGGACACAAGACTGGCACAGTGGGTGGGCTCTGCTCCCGGCCTGCTGTCCTAGCCCCTCTCTGTCTTGGCCATTAAAACCCAAATTGGAGGGTAGGAGGGCGTTGGCTGCTATCTGGCTTTATTCCAGATGGGTAAACTGAGGCCCAGCTGTTAAATGATATGCCCAAGGTTATTGGGAATGGAGAACCCAGGAGGATGACTTGAGTCTGGGGCTGGTCTCGGGTCAGGGGCCTTGGGAGTTTAGCTCAAGCCACCTGAGAGGCTCCTGATGGGGGAATTTTCTGCAGAAAGGATCTGGCCAGGGGTGGGAGCTGCACTGTGGGGGAGCCCCTGGCACCAGCTTTATGTCGGAAGCTGCTCACATGAATCCAAAGGTGAGTCTCCTCTCTGCTCGAAGGACGGGGCTGCTCCTGTGCCCTGGGCTCTTTCCACAGAGGCAGTCGGACAAGGCCCCTTCGGATCCAGCCCAGAGCACGAAGCCAGTGACAGTCTGAAACTAAACTCCTTGTCTGTGCAATTCCGGTGTTTTCTCACCCCCTGCACTGGTGCTTCCCCATCTCCTGATCGATCCCAGCCAAGTGGGAGGCCTCTGCAGCCTCCCAGAGGGAAATTTCAGCACTGCAGTTGGAGGCAGCTGGGGCCTTGAATGGCAGAGCTGGTGCCTCTGACTGACCCACACCTGGCAAGTCATCCTCCTGGGTTCTCCATTCCTGATAACCTTGGGCATGCCACTTAACAGCAGGGCCTCAGTTTACCCATCTGGAATAAAGCCAGATAGCAGCACAGGGAGGCGCAGTGAATAAATACATTGCTAAAGCTCTGGGCTGCTGCCAGGTGCTTTAGGAAGGCCAAGCAGGTGGTGTTAATCTGGGGGAGGGGAAGATTTGGAATCTTTTTGAGTTTGCAAATAGCTTAGGATGCTTGTCAAGACTGGCAGGGCTCACACAAGCACATATGATTCCCTTCCAGGCCCAAACCCCACCTCCCTGTTATGGATACATAGGGCTGGAAGATGCACCAGCCTCCCCTTCGTGCAGGGATGGTTTGTCCCAGCTGGCCTGGGCAGAACTAAAATCCATCCGGTCCCATTGTCCCAGCCCTGTAACAAACAGAGGCCTGAATGGATCCATCTTCTACAAGCCTGGGGAGAAGAGAGGAGGGCGTTTGGCAATGCTGCTGTCACCCGCTCCGGGGTGCTGACTGCAGAAGGGCGGGGCTGGGCTGAGCAGAGGCCTGACAGCCCTGCTGGGAGAAGGCGGCGTGCACGCACGTTGGTCGTGCAGCAAGGTGTGCATACCCGTGCAATTGGTGCTCGGTAACCCAGCCACGTCTCTGCGTGCCTGCGAGAGGGAGGCACCTTCCCAAGCCCTCGCCTGTGAGTAACGAGGCAGCTTTGCTCCCCATCCTTCGGTCTGTCAGCACCATCCCACACGTCGTATTTTATGCGCGAAGATGCTCTTCAGAGAATTGATCATGCTCTGACCCCACCTGTTCCCCAGCTCAGTGGAAGCCCATTAATGAAGTTGGGCTGAACAGGATCCCAGCCAAATCCTCATGTCCTCATCAAAGGAGACATCTGTCCCCTCCAAGAAGGAAGATATCACCCAAGGGGGAAAAGGGAGGGGTGCGGGGGGCTGGGCTAAGGGGGGGCACACAAGCCAGAGACCTTCCCTTTGATAATAAAATTGCTCAAACTGCCCCTTGCAAATACATCATGCTCGGCTCTCAGTCCCCAGCAGCACCCCTGCATTCCAACGCGTGCTGCCAAAGGGGTCCTGAACCCCCCAGAGCTGAACCCCCCAATGCGCCACCCCCCCGCCACGCTCTCAGATCCTCCCCAAGTACAAAGCTACCTTGCGATTATGTGCCAAAGCGACTGACTTTCTTTTATTCATGTGTTGTTTTATTGCTGGCAAAAGCTGTCGGAGGAGGGCTTCTGCCAAACGCGTCCCCAGCATCTTGGCCTAACATACAAACGGCATGCTAATGTGGAAATTTAAAGAGGCGCTTTGGTTTAAATCGGAATTTTAAATGAGAGCGAATGCACAGAAGGGACCCAGTCAAAAGCTAACAGTATGGCAACTCCCCTTCCTCCCCAACCCCCAGCCCCAGCACTGCAAACACGCCCTCCCCTCTTCAGCGATTCAATGGGCAGGGATGGATGTGGAAGGAATATACTCCTGGCTTTCTTGGGGTGTTTGTATGCCTGTAAGTGCTCCGTGCCGGGGACCTGATGCCAGAGAATGCCCTCCTACCTCATGCACACTGGGAGGCTCTTGAAGCTGTGGAATGCCCTTGAGGTCAGAGTTAAGGGGAAACTGAAGGCTGGCCCTAGATGGTGCTGTTCTTTGGCCAGCCTTCCCCGATTGGAGAGCTGGGGCACCAAAGTAAAAAGTGATGGAATAACTAGTCAATGTATGAAGTTTCTTCCTGACCCAGGAGGTTAGAGGGTGGTGTGTGCCTGGAGCATGAGGGTTCAGGTGATGATTTTATAGCTACAGGAGAAGCAGGAGGGAAAAGACATTTTACCTTTTTCAATCAGATTTTGCAGGTGATTGCAAGTGCTTCCAGTGGAGCAAGGCTCAGAGAAGTACTATGTCGCTGTGTCATGGATGCTTCTTTAGTGGTAGGCTTAGGGTGTTTAGGTGTTGCTCAATCTCGGGTTCAAATCTGGCTGTCCTGTGAATAGCTGCCATATTCTGGGGGGAGAGGCTTAGTCTGGGTGTGGGGCTGGAAGCACTCATTCTCAGGATTTAGGTGCTAGGAGGCCATTGTTTACTAGAGGGAGGAGGCTCAGGCCTGCACAGCCGGGAGGGCAGTCTGTGTGCACGAGCCAGGAATGGGTTTGCACGGGAATTGAAGACCCACAACGCGGCTGCAGCTGGCCCGGGTCAGCTGCCTCGGGCTTGGTTTATGGGGCTGCAAATTGTGGTGTAGACATGGGCTCCCAGAACCTGGTGGCAGCCGGAACCTGAACGTCCACACAGCAAGTTTACAGCCCTGCCACAAGCCAGTTGCAGCTGTTTTGTTGCTGCGATGACATACCAGGGGAGTGCAGTCCTGATTCTGCTGGAGCCATTGGCCACCAACCAACTGACCTCCATGGGATCACATCCTGCCCAGAATTGGAGAGCCGGCCGGTCCTGCAAACACTTTTGCAAATGACCCGCCTGCTTTGCAGTCACGGTTCCGCAGTCACTGCCCCTCTGCAGCCCTCGATATTAGAGCAGCCAATGTGCTGTTTTAATCTTCACAGGGCAAGAGGCTTTGTTGCCATTGCAGGTAGAGGGCAGCATTCCCCGTCAGCTGAACGCTTGAGCGGCCGCCCAGCAGAGATTATGGGGCTGCCCGGTGTGATGGAGTGCGGGGAGTGCATGTGTGAGACTTGGGCTGGATGTGTGTGAGACAAGCAGAGCAGCTCCCAGCAGCTAAGGATGACCCTGGGGCTATAACCTAGGCTGGCAGGTAATACCTCTGCCCTGAACAAAGAGGAGGGAGGAGCCGAGCTGGGTTTGAATCGGAGGGGCAGTTGGAAGCTGGGGGGAGAGGGAGATGGAAGGCAGCCAGCCTGGCGAGGGGGGAAGCTACACCCCAGAGGGGCACCCCTCAGGCTCCTCTCCCCAGGATGGGTTGGAATGACTGTCTCTGACTGCTGCACCGACTCTTCTGTGAGAAACTGGGCCTCTGTCGCCTAATAAACTTCCTGTTCTACCTGCTGAGTGAGAGTCAGTCCTGCCTGCGGCCGGGGTGCAGCGCATGGGGACCCCTGAACCCCGTCACACCCAGCTCATTAGCAGAGCGCCCACAGCGTGTGTGTCTATTGGTGGTCCACATCTGCACAGGCCTCGGTGCACAGAACACAATTTATTCTGCCCAGGGATGGAAGAACTTCGAGGCAGCCCTGCTAGGGGGTGACTTCGAAGGGCAGGTGTTGTGTGTGGAGCACAGGCCTGGAGATCTTAGCGCTAAGCCCACCTGTGTTCTCTAGTTACACTGTGAGCAATGCAGGGTAACGGACGTGCCTGCGTTAATGCAGCACCTTGTGTGACAGGCTGCCTGTATAAATGGAAGTCAGTGATCATGTACCCCAGGCGCAGACTTTCCCCTGCACGGGTGAAAGCTGTTGCCTTGTACGCCGGGTCGGGGGAGAGAGGACCTTAATGAAACATCTGAAGAAAACCTTTTCCCAGAACCATATTGGTTTAAGTGAACGCTTTGTTGGGACACTCTCAGGGACCAGGGACTGTCTGGTCAGAACCAGAGCTAGCATGCAGACCACAGCAGCCTTGCTGAGAACCCTTCTGCTAGGATGCTTTCCCGGGTTGTTGGAGTCATGTGTGACTGGGCCTGAGGGCTTGACCTTGTGGCTGCTGTATCCCAGGGATAACCATGGGGCCCCTCTCTTTCCCTTTGGCATCATGTGACAAATATTGAAAGGTCTCGGTCTCGTTCCACGTTGGGAGGGGTGGGGAAATGGCTGAAACCTTGCCATTTTTCAGGACTTGTAATGTTTCCCTCGTTCAAAGCCTGCACGCCCCAGAGTAGACAGCTCGCCACCCCTTGGGGATATACACCCCTCGCATGGACGTTACTAATCCTCTGAGTTCCACAGGGGGAGGAAATAGTCCTCCCTGCACATGCATGGAAACTGAGGCAGGGGAGGTGAGTACCTTGCTCACTGCGTCAGAGAGAGGGTGTAAGGGGCAGGATCTGCACAGCTCCTGGCTCTCAGCTCTGCATTCTGGCCTCTGGAGCAAGTCGCACCAAGCAAACGGAAGCATCTCTCCAAGTGATGAGGAATGAGGAATCTAAGAGCCCTGGAGAGCGAATGTTGGCTCAGACCTCCTCCTACCAGCCCAGCCCAGCCCAGGGAGGTGACTCCCAGCTGGGACTAGCTCAGAATTGATCCTACCAGCCCAGCCAAGGAGTATGCCTCTTGCTTTTAAAGGAAGCTGGTGGCTGTAGGCCAGTAGGTTGGGGGAAGCTCAGGCTGCCATGTCTGGCCATCAACAGGCAGACCCATGGGAAGGAGGCTTTCCAAGGAGAAGGTCACTTCATCTGAAATGTGCTGGAAGCAGACTGGACTCTGAGGCTTGCTCCATCTGGCTGAACTTTCTGCTGCTGCAGTTTGGGCTGGGGAACGTGGAGGCCTGATGGACAAGCTCTGATCTCTTGAGCCACAGCCAGTGCCAGTGCAGGGACAGTCATGCCAGTCTGAAGGAGCAGGCACGGGGTCTGAGCCCAGGCAAGGGGCCACAGAGCCAGCACACAAGAAAGGAGCCACCACTCATTTCCAAGCCAGTCCCACCAGCTTGTGCTGAGTGGGGAGCTGAAGCTACAGCTGACAGCCTTGAGGGAACCTGATGGAGACAATGGTGGCAGACTGGAAGCAGAGGTGATGGTCGTTGGTGGCACAAGGGTGGTGGTTCTGGATTCAGAATGAGGGTGGAGGATCCACGGCTGGTCTGATGGTGGAGCTGTCCCTGCCGGTGGAGGGGCTGGGAGACGTTAAAGGTGTTGGTGCGATGGTGAGAGTGCAGATGTTGAACTGATGGGGGGAGCTGTCGGTGCAGTGGTGGAAGTTGGGGGAACGGGATGGTGCAGGTGTCGGGGTGACACGTCAGTGTGTTGGGTGACGGAAAGGGTGTTGGTGCGATGGTAATACTGGGGATACTGAGGTGACGGTGCTAGTGCTGGTGGAGGCATTGGGTTGATGGTGATGGTGGCTGTGTTGGGGGGAGGGTGTTGATGTGCTGGTGATGGGTGGAGGTGTCAATGTGCTGCTGGAGGCACTGGGGTATGGCAGAGGTGCTGGCACAGTGCTGTGCTGGGCGAGGTGCCGTTGGTTGTTCTCAGGCAGGGCGGCGGCGGTGGTGCAGATGCTGGGTGGAGCTGCTGAGCCATGACAGGCGGACACTCACCCTCATCCTAGCCGGTCTGCATGCCACGTAAACAGCCAGCAGTGCAATGGCTGTGGGAGCTGTCCCCACTGGCCGAGCTGGGCTGTAGCTTCGGGGTTGAATTCTGGGGGAGGGATAGAAGCATTGCCAACAGCAGATCCCCCGAGTCCCCTGGCACCCCCAGCATGGCACCCCTTCCACCCAGGAACGGGAAGGTCTCTGACGCTGCATGGGCCCAGATTCTTGCTTGACAGCTGAACTCTGGCCCTGTCTGCCATCCTGTGGCTGTCTGAGAAGATGGGAGGAAACAAGGGAGGAGAGCGATTGTGCCTGGGTCCCCCAGTACTGTTGCCAAGCAAACATGGTCATTGCCAAGGTGCACTTGCTTTAGGACAAACCTGGCCCTTCAGGTCCCTCCTGCCCCGGCATGGCCCAGCTCACGCAAGCCCCGAATCTCTGAACCGTCTGGAGGACTTGGCTCCGTTTCCCTCTCCTCGGTGCCCCTGTGGTGAGTGGCATGCATAGCGGGCTGCAGCTTCATTACGGTGATTGATTCCTTTGGCTGCTAGCACACGGTAGGGGCCCGGCTACAGAGAAAAACAGGGAGTGGGCTGCATCTGGGAAAGCGGCACAGCCCTTGCGATGGGCTTCACTGATGCTCAGCCCGTGAGCTTCCGCTAATCTTGGATGGTCCGTGGTGAGGCCAGGATGGCTCTGAGGCTTTGCCAGATATGGGCGTGACGTGACACCTCTTTGCACAGGCCTGTGACAGCTGCTGATGGCCCAGGGACTGACCATCCAGTGGGCCCGTTCTGGACAGCATCTGCAATGAGAAGGAAGTGGAGAGCTTTATGTTTTTCTCCAGATGGGTTTTCATCAATGCATGTGACACCTGACTACTTTGGTGAGAGGTGTGAAAGAGAGATTAAATTAGAGGTGGTGTATGCAGATTGATGGATGGAAGGATGAATATGGGGATGGATAGTTAGAGAGACAGATGTATATGAGGATAGATGGATGGAGTATTGGATTGCTAGATGTACATGGAATAAGTAAAGGACATATGAAGCAGTGAGTGTGCAGACGGACAGGTGGATGAATGGATGGAGGGGTGTGTATGGTGATGGATGGACAGACAGATTGGCAAAGGAGCATGTAGGGGATGGATGGATGGATGGACGGACAGACAGAGGAGTGCTTAGGGGTTGGATAGAAGGATGGACAGAGAAGTGTGTAAGGGGCTAAATGGATGGACAGAGGGGCAGAGGAGCGTGTGTGGGGTTGGCTGTCTGGCTGGAAGGACAGAGGTGTGTGTATGGGGATGGATGGACAGATGGAGAGACGGTGGAAGGATGGACAGACAGGAATACAAATGGCGATGGATGGACAGACAGATGAATCTATATGTGGGTGGATGGATGGCTCTATGGACAAATGAGTCCATTTGTGAGTGGGTGAGTCGGGGGACAGATGGATTGGTGGATAGAAGAGTCCCTTTGTGAGTGCATGGATGGATGGATGGACGGAGGAGTTCATATTTGGGTGAGTGGGTGAGGGATGGGCAGACAGAGGAGTGCGCATGGGGACTGATGGGTGAATGGAGAGAGGGGAGTGCATCTGAGGATGAATGGACAGAGAAGTGCCTGTGGGGATGGACAGAGGCGTGTGTCATCTTTGAAAAGCCATAGAAGACAGGAGAGTCTCCAGAAAACTGATAAAGGGCAAATATAGGGCCCATCTAGAAAAAGGAAAGTGAGGTCACCTGCAGGAGTGACAGAGCAGTCAGCTTAACTTCTGTACCAGGAAAGGTCATGGAGCAAGTATTGAAGAAATCCATTTGCAAACATCTGGAAGCTAACGAGGTGATGGGTAACAGTCAGCATGGATGTGTCAAGAACAGTTGTGTCCAGCCAGCCTGATTGCTTTCTTTGACAGGATCACTTCTCAGCGGTCACTCAATAATGAGCAGGACGTCTTCATGTCACCCTCCTATCTGTGAGTCCGTAGATGGCTGATCAGTCCAATTCTGGAGCCGCGGATCTTATGACAGAAGGGGCGGGTGTTGGTAGCTGTTGGCGGGAGGTGGGCCAGTTTTTGATGCTCTTTTCTTCTTCCCCACCTCTCCTCGTCTGCACTGCAGTGGGACCTCTTGAATCTCACCACCCCTCCTGGATTACTGCTCTCCACTGGAGACGGTCCTAGGCAAAGTTCTCCCAAATGTCAACACCGATGCTGCACTGCCCGGCCTGGGCATCTCCTCCAGAGGGGATGGCCAGGCTGGGCTGGCTTCTCCCACCCTGGGCTTAGCTCCTGGGGCAGGAGAGGGAGCACCTTCTCCACCCTGAGCTCAGGAGGCAGCTGGGATGGGGCTGTTTTTCCCAGCCACAGCCTGAGTTCAAGGGGCAGAGTGAGCCACCAGGCTTAGCTGGTGGAACATCACCTTCCCCTGCCTCAGCCTGAACTCTGGGATGAGGGGGCAGGGCTGGGGCCTCACAGCTTTTCTCCGGCCCCACTCTGAGGTCTGGGTCAGGGCCAGAGCCTCACCACTTATCCCCAGCCTGAGTTTAGAGGGGACAGGATTCCTGGGCCCAGCATCGCAGTGGGGAATGATCCTGGAGTGGTTGGGGGAGGGGGCAGCAGGGCTCCCCCTGTCTGGCGCTGTGACCAAGGCCCAGGCGGGTTGTGGCAGGAGGTCTCTTACCTGTCCAGTGAGTGGCAGGGTAGAGAGGTCCATCTGCAGGTTGACGCTGCTTCCATGCTGTGTTGCTCCCAGTGGTCACTCTGGAGTATGGCTGTTCCCTGCGCTCGTCCCCAGTGGTGAGTCTGAAGTGTGTCGTCCCCCTTCTCTGTGCCCCCCTCTTCCCGTGTTCTGAAAAAGCATGGGATTCGGGCACTTCCCATTTTCCTGCCACTACCCAGCGCTAGCCTTGGTGTAAGTTAGGGGAAGAGGAAGCTGCCTTGGTGGGCCTAGGCCTTACGGTTGTGGAGGAAGAGCCTCACAGAAGTACAGACAGATGGACGCACTCTAAGACGTATGTACATGTAGAGACAGAGAGAGAGAAGAGTGGGCTGCAAGTCTGGGGCTGGGTTTCACTCGCTGGTGTAAATGTGAAACGGTTCTGCTGGCTTGCTCCTGATTCATGCCCACTGGGCCTGGTTCTGGTCCCACCTGTTCTGCCGTCAGCGGGGAGCTGAGCCCAGGGCAGTCCATGGAGCGGCACCTGCGTAGAATGAGTTGGAACCAGTCTAGGGCAGGCGTCCCAGCCTCGGGTGCCAGTAGACCTGCCTCGCTACTCATAGGGCAATCAGCTTAGCCCCACTTATGGGTCCTGAAGTTAGTGCCTGAACTGCTGGACTATCTCTTCTCCAAAGTGGCATAATACAAGGGCAGTGGCAGAGAGGTAGCCTAATACCCAGGTGTAACACTCCTCTGTCCACGTGAAAAGGCCTCTTGCAGAGGTGCCAACGTGAACTCAAAGGCATCAACTGAGCCTGACAAGAATTAAACCAACACGGCCACTCCCCAGTGGCAGCTGCAGAGCACAGTCAAGTCAGGTGTCATCCAGACCAGTTCAGCTGGTGCCTTTCACCGAGCCAGACAGGAGTCCTGGCTCTCCCTTCCAGCCTGCCTGGGAGCAGCAGCCCATGCGCCCTGGCTGGGGAAGGAGGGTTGATTTCCTCTTGACGCAGACGTTTAAGAACATAAGAACGGCCATAGTGGGTCAGACCAAAGGTTCATCCAGCCCAGTATCCTGTCTGCTGACAGTGGCCAATGCCAGGAGCCCCAGAGGGAGTGAACTAAACAGGTAACGATCTCTCTCCTGCCATCCATCTCCAGCCACTGACAAGCAGCGGCTGAGGACACCATTCCGTACCCATCCTGGCTATTAGCCATTGATGGACCTAACCTCCATGAATTTATCCAGTTCTTTTTTAAATCCTATTATAGTCCTAGCCTTCCCAGCCTCCTTCAGCAAGGAGTTCCACAAGTTAACTGCACGCTGTGTGAAAAAGAACTTCCTTCTATTTGTTTTCAACCTGCTGCCCTGTAATTTCATTTGCTGTCCTCTACTTCTTATATTATGGGAACAAGTAAATCATTTTTCCTTGTTCGCTTTCTCCACACCACTCATAATTTACATCTCCCCTTAGTCCCTTCTTTTCCAAGCTGAAAAGTCTAAATCTCTTTAACCTCTCTCCATATGGGGCCCGTTCCAAAACCCTAATAATTTTAGTTGCCCTTTTCTGACCCTTTTCTAATGCCAATCTATATTTTATGAGGTGCGGTGACCACATCTGTACGCAGTACTCAAGATGGGGGCCTACCATGGTTTTATATAAGGGCAATAGGGTATTCTCTGTCTTATTCTCCATCCCTTTTTAAATGATTCCTAACATCCCATTTGCTTTTTTGCCTGCTGCTGCACAGGGCGTGGATATTTTCAGAGAACTGGATACAATGACTCCAAGATCTCGTCCCTGATTAGTTGTAGCTAAACTAGCCTCATACAATGCATTGTATGTATAGTTGGGGTTATTTTTTTCCTATGTGCATTACTCTATATTTATCCGCATTGCATTTCATTTGCCATTTTGTTGCCCGATCGCTGCGTTTCGTGAGACCTTTGAAAAAGCTTCAACATGAAGTCACAGCCTGGCATGGCAGCTGTCGCAGGCGGCTGGTGCTCCAGGCCCTGCATGGCTCAGGGAGCTGGGGCTCTGCAGTGTAAGGGCTAGTGCCTTGCCAAGCGGAGTAATTACAGCTTCTCTCCGAGTCTATAAAGACATGTTCAAACAGCCAGGGGTCTGCAGGCTTTCAGGGGCAGGCCACAGCTATGTGAAGAGCTGTACGGCTGGGCAGTGGCTTTTGAATAGTTGGTGACGTCTGACTAGTGAGCTGTGGAGACAGGGCCTTGGACTCCTGAATTCTACAGCTGGCTCTAGGAGGGAGGCAGGCAGTGTTTCCTATAAGCTGAGCACTTGGGCAGCCACCCAGGAGAGATTCAGGTGCTGCCCAGCTGATTAGCTGAGCACCCCCAGCTTCCAGCTTGGGCTTCTATGGGTGGTGCACTTCCACACATGCCTTGGTGCATAGAACAAAATTTATTCTACCTGTGGACAGAAAAACTGCTGGAGATGGGGTCTGGCAGTTCGATGGGGGGTGGCAAGGAGTCAGGATGACTGGATTCTCGTGCTGGCTCTGGGAGTGGAGCAATGTTCCCTGGAAGAGGAGGGCTGGGATGGACGCCCAGGAGAGATTCAAGGGCTGCCTAGCTGATTAGCAGAGTGCCCACAGCTGGCAGCCTGTGTTTTTATGGGTGGTGCACATCGCATGTGCCTCGGTGCACATAATAAAATTTTTTCTGCCCATGAATGGAAAAAATTGAGAGAATGTTGGAGTGGAGTCCAACAGCTGGGGTGGATACAGACAAATGAGAAGCAGGAGGCCTGGGAGGGAGCAGGGGTGCAGTGTGAGAAAGTCACACCTGTGCCCAGCCTGTTCACCTCTGCTGAAGGGGTGTGAGTGCATCTCTTTAGTGGGGCTGGGCGACAGCTTGTATAGCCCCACAGTGGATCCCCTTCAGCCCCAGCTGGAGTGGCCAGAATAGCATCAATTCTTCCTCCAAGGCCTAACGTACCATTGGCTGAGTCCATCTATGTCCTGGCTGAGAAAGAAGCGGGCTGGTTTGGCTGCGTAACTCTCCTTCCAGGCACCACGAGCCCATCCCTGGAGCGTGAGCCGGGAGGCAGAGCGGAGATGAACCCAACGACCCTAAGGACAGGGAACCCAGCCGGACTCCACCAGAGATGCAGGCTCCAAGCAAGCTGAGCCTCAGGGGCCAGAGGCCAGGCAGGCAGCTGCAGAGCGTGGGCAGTTTCCACACCACAGGGGATTCGTACGTTCGGTTTGGGGTGCTGAAGGAGAAGGGAGGGCTAGTGGCGGGAGCACCAGCTTGGCCCCCACAAGCAGCCTGGAGTCTGAATCAGTGCCCTGTGAGAGGCATCTGGTGTGATCTGTGTCAGGCCCTGGGCCTGGTCTGTATAACGGCCTAATATCCCTGCCCTGCCTCCTGGGACGCTGCGAGCTCTCTGGAGGCACCTGTGGAGTGCAGGCAGGTACCCTACAGGGCCTATAACTAAATGGGTCTGATTCTGATTGAAGGCAGAGGCCCAGATGTACCTCCAGCAGGTCGGATCATGGGCGGCTGGACAGAGTTCTGTGGCCTACGCAGCTAGTTGTGAAAAATCTCGGCTTCTTGCCCATTTCTAGCCCTCAGGGTTGTAAAGGAAACTTCCAAGGGCAACCCCCTGTAGCATTGCCTTCCTCAGCCTGCCGGCAGCCTGGGACAATGACTCAGGCAGGTGTGATCCCCTTGAGCCTCTCTATCACACCGGCCATGCTGCCTGAACCCTGCCTTTAACTGCAGCATTTTGTGATGGGGGCAGGCAAACCTTGTCTTGGCCAGGCAGGAGTTAACGAGAGGCAGAGGCTCCAATTACCTGGCCCCGTCACACCTGGGCCTGGAGCTGGGGGAAGAGACGAGCTCAGCCGTGTTGCTGTGGAGCTGGCTCTGGAAGGGAGGCCTAGCAAGCCAAACCTGATCCTCCTTGGGGCAGGTGGGCTGGGGTGGGCTCTTTGAGGGCTCTGGAGAAGAGGCAAGCTGGGAGGAGGCTGAGAAAGGCCAAGTGGTGTGTCATGGCAGCAGGTGGCCTGGCCTAGAGCAGAGGGTCTGAACAACCCATCAGGGCTGCCTCGTCCCTGGTCCCCAGGTGGAAGGAAGCCAGTGCAGAGGGACCCCAGAGGAGGACCCACAAAGCCAGAAACTGGGCTGAAGCTCTGGCCCAACAGCGCCAGGCTATGGGCGTGTTTGACTCAGTTTCCCCCAGACGGGGACAGGACTGACAGTGACCTGGTCGGAGGAGTGGCCCCCAGCAGCAAGGCTGGAGGAGCTGTCGGTGGTGGGCACTGAAGGAGGCGGCTGTGTTGTGCCCAGGCCCAAGGGTGTGCGTCATGGTGAGTAAACATTCCTCCTGTCCATTGCTGCTTGTTTTAGGACCGGCCGGCTGGGGTGCGGGGGAGGCGCCTGGGCCAGGGGCTGGGGGCTGGGACTGGCTGCCAGGGGTGAGATGCCGGCGGAGGGATGCTGGGACTCCGATAAGATGGGCAAGGAAAAGAGACGAAGGGCAGCAGCCGAACCCTCGCGGAATGGCGCTGCGGTGTGAGCAGGCCAGACTCCAGCCCTGTCTCTGCCCAAACTCGGCAGGCAGGCGCCCCGCAGCAGGGGGAGCCCTGAATTCCAGCCCTGAGCCCGGAGGGGGACCCGGCGTTACCCACCAAAGCCGTTAGCCCCGCAGCACCAGAGCTGCTGACCCGGGCCAACCTGCTCAGCTCCAGGCTGGGATCAGGCAGCGCAGGCCAGGAGCCAGGTGTGGGACAGGGTCTGAGTGGCTCCAGCATCCCAGACAACTAATCCCTCTTTGTGCGCACCCCAAAGCTGGGGTGGGTGCGTCAGGAGCTGTCTGGGGGCACGCAGGTGAGAGCCCAGGCCTAGATCAGGGAAGGTTTTTACAAACCATGCCGCTAGCGAGGAGCTGGACTGCGGGGCTGCACTCGAGCACCTCCTGAGGTCCCTTGCAGCCCCAGGGAGTGAAGGCGCCGGCTGGCCTGGCCCCAGCTCCCCGTCAGCTGTCGTCCTTATCCCCAGCCAGGTACTCGGCCCCCAAGTTTTCTTTCTTCTGCAAAGCCACCTAGTGGCGTGTGTGCCCCACTGCGGGTGAGCACTTCCCAGGGCTGGCTGGCCAGTAGAGGCTGGCTTTGGAGGCTGAAGGTGGCCGTGGTGGGTGCTGGGGGTGGGGGGGTGCTCAGGCTGGGGCAGGAGGTGGGAACTGGGTCTGGGTCTTTGGTTATTTGCTGGGTGCTGGGAGTGTCACGGGAGCTGCAAAGTCACAGCACAGAAATGTCCTTGCTGGCACCTCCTTGGGCAGCGACCGGCAAATCCTCTGCTCATCCTCGAGTCCGTGTGTGTGTGTGTGCGTGGCGGGGGGTTGTATCAGCTTTTCCCAGTTCCCAGTGTGGGTTCAGGGTCTCGGCTCCCTGGGGGAGGGAACCTGAGCCGCTGGATTCTTCAGCAGCAAGTTCTGTGACTTCAGAGAGGCACCCTCTGCCCCATGGGGCTGTGGCTCGGCCACTGCCCCTCCTGCCTGACTGCTGGGATGAGGGGAAGGGGAACAGGGGCTGGAACTAGGGCAGGCTGAGGGGAGGCTGCTGCAGGGTTTACGGTTGGGTTCCAGGGCTCCCAGCGCCCCAGAATGTGGTGTACACTCCCCTTCTGCCACCACCCCAGGCTCATACCCAGCTCTGCCAAGGCCCCGCGGTCAGGGCCCGAGCTCCTCTGAAAATTGGCGGGATCAGAAGGCTCCAGTAACCAGGGGCCACTCGCTGAACCGCGGCTCAGTCTCTGCAAACGGCTCCAACGTGTGCTCTAGATATTTTGTTTGGATCCGACATATGGTTTCCTCTGCCCTCGCCAGTCAGTTCCTTTTCGAGCTGCTCTTGCATTAACTTTTGCCTCTGGGCTTCCAGGAGGTCGGCTCGGAAGGCAACAGACGGACCTGGATTTTTTTTTATTTTTTTGGTGACAGTTTTGCAAGGAGGTGGGGGCCGGGGAGTGCAGGATCTCTGGTGCGGGTTCTGCCAGCCTCCTGCAGCCTTGAGGGGTGAGGTGGGGGCTCCTGAATGAAGCACCAATGACTTCGATGCCAGGCCGCGTTCCCCAGCCGCTGTGCTGTTGTCCAGGCAGGCCGGTTCTCCCCTTCCATCAATGCAGGGTCTGACAGGGCTCCTGCCTCTTGTCACCTCTCTGGTCCCATCTGCCAGTCAAAGCGCAGGGAAGAAATGATGCCACTTGACTGGGTTGTCCTTGCTGCAGAGAGGCCACCTTTCAGGCAGCGTAAATCACCACAGGTCACTTTGCTTTGGGTGAGACAACTTGATTTACATCCATGGAGGATTTGGCTCTCCCGCTCCATTTCTCATAGCTCTGCGGTGCAGCCCTGAGCCTGCTCTTCCCAATTTCCCTTCCAACCCTCCTTGAACAGAAATGCACCTGCCAAAGGGCCCCGCATACCTCCTCGCGGAGAGGCGTTACCAGGGGAGGCGAGTGCTGCAACGCCGACACAAAAGGCATTTTTCCAAATTTCCGGTGAAACCTCTTGGCCGAATTAGTATCACTAGAACGGAAAGGGACCTCGAGGGGTCATCGAGTCCAGCCCCTGCCCTCACAGCAGGACCCAGGACCGTCGAAACCAGCCCTGACAGATGTCTGTCTAACCTCCTCTTAAGTATCTCCAGTGGTGGAGATTCCACAACCTCCCCAGGCAATTTATTCTGGTGTTTAACCACCCTATTAGGGTGTTTTTCCTAATGTCTAGTCTAAACCTCCCTTGCTGCAGTTTAAGCCCACTTTGTAAATCCGCCCCATCCGGCAGCAGGGAAAACCGATCTATGGGGGCCCTTCTTTCTAGTGTGTTCTCAAAGTCGGGATTCATAGCGTGTTTGTTTGAAATTTCAAATATGAGAGAAAAATCACAAAAATTCAGACAAATCTTTGAACTAGCAAGGCACCAACCTCGCCCCCCCGCACCCCATACCAGTGCTGCTTTTCTGTTGCATCTCAGTCCCTTTCCTTAGGCTCTGGTATTCCACCCCCCAGCTACCCAGAGTCCTTTGATCTGGCTGGCAGTGGGGATTTAAGCAGACCAGGACAGAGTCTGTGGTGTGTGTTTGGGGGGGGGAGGAGAATCAGGGAGGCAGTGTGATTTATTCTGGGGTTACCCATGGAGTCTGCTGCACATCTGGGGACTGGATCTATGGTCGGCAAGCCCCTATCCTACTCCCCCTCCTCCCACCCTGATGTGCCAGCTTCTGCTATCTGCCTGCTCAAGCTTGAAAAATTTTGCCCTTATTTTTTCAAACCGGCAAACTCTTACAGAGCGAGAAAAGTGGCTGCCCCGGGGCAGGTTTTCCAAAAGGCCGGCAGCTTCCGGCACCTTTGGAGCCAGTGCAAAGGGAGAGGAAGGTGACCAGACAGCAAGTGTGCCAAATGGGAGTTTTTTTCCAGAGTGTCACGAAGGGGAGTTGCATATACAAGACAAAGCCCCTAACATAGGATGTCTGGTCACCTCATGGGAACGTGGCACTCTCCCATTCGGATCCCCCTTTGCACAGGTGTAAGTGACACCACTGGAAGGAGCAGAGCGACAAGCGACAGGGCCTAGTTCCAGGGTAGCACAGATTGCGGGGACAGTGCAGGGCAGCAGAGAGTCAAACCCTATTAGCTTTTTGTAGCGGGGGTGGGGAGGGAGCAAGGTCAGGTGAAGGTCACGCAAGGCATTGGCCAATCAGGCAAGGGGAGGCGGTGTGCATGGGGGGAGGTATAATTCCAATGAAATGAAACAAGCCAGCTTTAAACCGGAGAAAGGCAAATGGTTTGACACACGCCCCCCCCCACATACAAACGCTGGGAGCTGGTGCCAAATACCAGCAGTAAAGTAGTTAAATGGACGCCAAGAGCGAGTGAGCTGGAGCGCGAGCGAGGTGGGCCCCGATCCAAAGAGTTAATGTTCCACAGGATGATCGATTAGTTGTCAGATGTGATTTCGAACCGATACAAGATGAATAGCATAATTTTCCTTCCCTCATTTTCGACAGAATTAAGAAGCCATTAGCGAACACAAATTTTTGGCAACTTTAATAAAAAGCTCCACTCTGCGTCGGTAGCAAACGCTCCCCAAGGTATTCCCCAGTGCTGCAAATAACCTTTTTATTTCCCGCCGCTGTGCGTCCCCCCCGCCCCGGCTTATTTTTTTACAATCTTTGCAGCCGTTTTTTTGCAAATGAATTGCCCCGTAGCTGGCACACACGTGCAAATGGGCAGGCACGAACGCACGCGCGCGCGCGCACACACACACACGCACGCTGTCTGCAGAACAATAAAACCCAGGCCTAGAGGCGAGGTTCTCTAGCTGGGACAAGAGAGGCTGGGAGTGGTTCGGTTTGTTGCTGAAAGTGGCGCGGATGCTCGTGCACGAAGCTGAAGAGTGGGGTTTCACGGCTGCTCCGTTTAGACCTCACATGCTTCCTTTGCCCCTCCTGGGCCCACCTGACCGTTCACCCAGCCTGCAGCATCCATGGGCTAAACCGCAGCAGCCTGTGCGACCAACCGGGGAGTCACCAGCGATGTTTTTGTAAGGGCTATCGCTGCCTAAGGCTGGTGCGCAGGGAGGCGAGCCGAGGGGACAGGTTTGCTGCACTCAATTGTTCTCCCAGGAGACCTCGGTTCCTAGGAGGGATTTGACATCACAAGCGGGATGAGGTTGGCGGTCTCAGCTATGGTACTGCTGCAATTGGCACCTGCTCCGCAGGCCGAGGGCCAGGACTGGAATGTGAAGGGGCTGCAGGATGGGACTGAGCACAGCAGTGTGTGTGTTTGGAGGTGTGTGTCCAGGGCTGAGCTAACTGGGGAAAGGGGAGGTCTGGGCAGGCAGAAGTGAGGAAAACCAGCAGACCTGGGGGTGTAGGACTGGAATCATGGGTGTGGGGCTGAGGGGCACTGCCAGAGCTGGGTGTTTTCCAAGGCAACCCATCAATCCCCGCTGACGAAGGGCAAGGGAACCAGCGTTCCCTGGAAGGGAGAAGTTGGGCGGCCGCCCAGGAGAGATTCAGGTACTGCCCAGCTGATTAGCAGTGCGCCTGCAGCCGGCAGCCTGTGTTTCTACCGGTGGTGCCCATCCTGCACATGCCTCGGTGCACAGAACAAAATTTATTCTGCCCCAGATGGGAAAAGAGAGAGCACTGAAGGGAACCGGGCATTTCCTGGGGCCGTCCTGGGGGAGAGAGAATCTCCATGGAGACCTAGTGCTGGGCAAACCTCCCACATGCTGCTTGGGAGCCGGCTGCAAGGGGGCACATGGGGCTCCAGGCTGTGATTCCAGCCATAGCGTGCACTAGCCCCCAGCCTGTGATGCGGAATGATCACCCCAGCCTTAACCCTCTCTATGTGGGTGCAAGTCCCTATTGCTTCAATGGGAACTGTGGCCATTGGCTTCCAGGTTCATTGTGTCCTGTGCAGCCTCAGGAAGCCTGTGTTCAATTCTTGGTTCTGACACTGATTGGCAGAGTGACCTTGGGCATGTTTCTTTACGCAGTGCCTCAGTTTCCCCCCAAGTCTCTCGTGGCAGTTTAGATCGGAAGCTTTTCAGGGCAGCGTCTCTCTCTTCTGGTGAGGCCGCACAGTGAAGCGTGTGCCCCCTCCTCCCAGCTGTGCTCATCGGACGACAATCCACATGCGGGAAAGAGTGAGATTGGGTAGGATGATTTCACCATCTGTATGTGAACTGGCAGGGGGGGAATCCATCAGTGCTGATCAGAATGGACGGTGAGTGAAGCCAGAGAAATGCTGCGGACAACTTCTGAACAAGGCTTTGGCCAAACAGACAGGGGCCAGGCTAGTGACCGCAGGGCTGAGCTGTTGATTAAAGGATCCCCACTGGGTGTGACTGGATTTGATAGATGGGGAAACTGAGGCACCGAGGAAGGTGCTGGGCTGGTCTGTGTTGGCACAGCTCCGCTGGTCCAAGGGCAAGGCCCTTCTTCCTGGGGTTTCCCTTTGCCCTCTGGGCACCTTCTCAGCACCACCCACTGAGCCATTCCCTGGCAAGAGGCCTTCAGAATGACTGGAGCGAGAGATGCCCTCTCTGCATATGTAACTATGCAGATAGGAGCGCCTGGCATTGCAGCTGCTTCCCTGACCACCTCCTCCCCTTGGAGGGAGAGGAAATCTGAGTGACTTTTGTGGACTCCAAGGTCACGCCCATAACAACAAGCCCCCCGCCCACTGTTGGGTCGCTCGGCTCTCCCAGCAGGACCCGGTTGGGCTGGGAAGGGCCCGTAGCCAGATGAGGCCCGGCAGAAGGATGCTCGGCACAGGGAGGGGGCGAACTATTCCAGGAGCCCTGAGTGCTGAAGTAAGGCCCAGGCCTTGGGCTGCCTCCGTGCACTGCCCTGGAGCTGGCATCTTCTCCAGTCCAGCTGGTGCACCTTGCCTTGAGACAGGCTGAGCCCAGCGCTGCTCCAGCCAGGACGCTGATGCTGTAGTCTTTTGAATGGAGCAGATGGGCTCCCCCTCTCCGCGAGTGGCTGCGCTCGCTGCATGGGCCTGGGAGTCTGGGCTGGGGGCCCAACTGGAGTTCCCACAAATTATATGCCATCCATGTGAGGTATAAATTTTGTCACGTGCACTGAGGCATGTGCTGATGTGCACCACCGATAGAAACACAGGCTGCCAGCCATGGGTGCTCTGCTAATCAGCTGGGCAGCACTTGAATCTCTCCTGAGCAGCTGCCCCAGCGCTCCACTTACAGGGAACCTGGTCCCAGTATTCAGCCCTTTGGCTCTTCCCATCTGGGTGGATTTTTTTTTTCTTTCCCATGCACCTTGTCCTGGCACTTCCCTCCAGGCTGTGGTGAGGCCAATTGTGTACTGGTCCTTGCAGCCCAGTCGCCACCAGGATATTAGAGAGACCAGGCGGGCGAGGGAATGTCTGGTGCTGGAGCAACTTGTCTGCAGCACCTGCTGTTCTCTGGAGCAAGCTGATGTGTGCAGCCGTTTGCCCTCTCTTAGGCCCAGGTTAGGTCAGCGTCTGGCTTTCCCTGGCTGCTGCTGGCAGGATGCGGCTTGCTGGGACAATGCCCCTGTTGAGGAATGCTGCGCTCTGGCCATGCCGGCTTTCTCCCAGCTCTGCCCCACCCCCCGCCCCGACTGGGAAATGAGCAGCTGCAGAGACAGCCGCACCAGACTGGGTGGGCATTGTCAGCTGGCTGGGTTCGCCGTCTTTCTCACCCCTTGGCCCCACTGGCGTGCAGCGAGTGACCCCAGCTCGCTCGAGGAGAGTCCAAGGGCACCAAGATAAGTCCTGTGACTCTCTAGCCCAGTGAGCTTGGCACATCCCATGCACCCTGCAAGTCCCGCTACCCCTTCTTTAGCAACCCCTGTCGCTGGACTTCAGGCCCCGGATGGGGCGAATTAGGATTATTATCACAGCTGTTCCAAATGTAATTAGTTTTGCCTGGAGTTTGTTTGCTTTGCCGGGATTACGCAGCGGCCCAGCCTGCGCGACCGGCTCTAACTTCAGAGAAGCTTAATTGCTCTAATAAAGAGGATGGTGGGTTAATGCGATGATTCCAAAGGTGCAGGGTTTGGTTTTTTTTTTCAATTACATTTAGCAGAAAGATTTATAGTCAAGTGAAATTCAATGAGGTGCAGGCCACAGGCAGGTGGGGGAAGTTAGAGAATGTCAGGGCGTGTTAGCTTAGATGGGGGTGCCTGGCTCGGGACCCCCAGAGGAGTCCCCTTGATCTTTCTGAGTTGAGGAACTGAGGAGAGAAACCCCCTTGGTGATTATTACAGTCCCCGCTAGCTCAGGGGCCCATGGAGCTGGGTGAGACCCAGGTACAGAATGAGAGACAAGCTGGCACCCACTTGTTGCATTTTCAGACTGTTGTCCTCCTCCGTATCATTGGAGCGGTGACCATCTCTGTTCTGCCTGTACAGCGCCTGGCACGGTGGAGTCTCAGTCCGGGTCCCTTGGTGCTGCGGCAGCGCAGAAAGTAATCTGATTGGCCGGGGGGCGGAGATGAGTGGAGGAATTTCCCCTGGGCAGCTGCCCAAGCACTCAGCTTGCAGGGAACATTGCCCTGACCCCATTGCCTTTGTGCATCCCCTGCTCTCGCTCACACTGGTGTTCACGCTGCGTGACCGCAGGGCTCAGGATCCGGCTTTGAGGGGCCGGTACGTTTCTGTCCCCGGCCCGATGGCAGGGAAGGTTGTGTAGCTACATCAAGGGTTTGGGCTGAAGTGGGAGAGTCTTTTTCCCTGCTTCGGGTGCACTCCACTCCCTGGGCCCCACGGATCACCCTGCCAGCCCTCCTCTCTGGCAGATCCCCCGAAGAATGATCCTTTCCAGCTTGGGCACGGCTCACTCCCGCATCAGGTGTCTGCACTTTTCCTGTGGCCTGGAGCCAGGGGTTACCCCACAGGGAGCTCAGCAGGTGCCCCTAGACCCTCCTCTTTGAACCCCCCCTTGCTTCCCTTTCTTCCCCCCCCTCACACGGCGAGGGCCCTGGGCACCCAGCTCTGCTCATCTGCAAGATGGGGAGGGGGGTGTAAATTTGTCAGCTGGTCCCAGTTCCTTTGGCCTTGTCTGGGCAGTAATGTTCCCTGCCGGCTGAGCGCTGGGGTGGCCCCTCCAGAGAGATTTGAGTACCCCCCAGCTTGTTAGCCAGAAGCATGTTTCTACAGGTGGTGCACATCTGCACAGGGCCTGGCATACAGAACAAAATTTATTCTGCACAGGGATGGAAAAAAATAGAGGGAACCCGGCTGGACGGGAGTCAAATGCTTGTTGTGCTGATGAACTCGGTGGCGGGGGGGCACATTTCCCCTGCCTGATTCCTTTCTTCCCTGTCTCATTGCCTGGGGCAAAGGAGCAGAGGATGGGGGAAGGGTTGACAATGGAGGGGGGTTAGAAAAATCTCTGCCGGCCCAAGAGAATGCGGAGCAGGAAGCTGGTCTGGATCCTGCTGTTCTCTGTCTCTCCGGTGTTCACAAAGCGCCTCCTGTGTTCTCTGGGCTGGCAACACTGCTGCCATATTAGCAGGGTTGGAAGGGAAGGAACAGCTGTTAACACTGCCGTGCTACTCCCAGCGATGCAGAGGGGCACCGGCTGCTCAGCGCGTGGAGGCGGCTTCGCCCCCTCCTGGCCTCGTGGGCTGCGGAGCCAAGCAGACGGGGGCTGCGTCTGGCAGGGGTGTGGGGGAATCACCAGTCTGGGGAGGGAGAAGCCTAGAGTCGCACGGTGCAGAGAGCTGGGCAGAGCAAAGGCGAGCGACCGATCCTCTCCTGGCTTTGCATCCCCACAACCCACCCCATGGGGACCCTCCTTTGCTTGCAGTCTCCAGCGTGTCTTAATCTACCTTCCGGCTGTGATGAGACCTTCGAGCCCAACCCCTGAGCTCCGTGGAAAGGGACAGCTCAAACCCCCTTCCTCTGTCCCCACCAGGGGATGAGTGTCTGCAGCTGAGGTCTAAAAAGGCAGTTAGCACTTTGGGGGGCTTTGCTGGGGGGTGCCCAGACTTGAGGCACCTTAAAAGGAGCCAGTTTTAAGGAAGCGGGGAGCCCCCCACCTCAAACCAGGCCCCTGTAAGTTTTTGCAAGTTGGGCAGCCCACAGCTCAAGTGCCTTTTGAAAACTGAGGCCGAGGGTCAGTAACCTTCGCCACGCGGAGGGTGGAAATTTGGCCTTTTGACCTCTCCGTATGGTCCGAGTGCCAGCGACACTTTTTAAAGCCACTTATAGTCCTACTTACAGCAGCTGCATTCATACATGAATTCAGAGGCCAAGCGTTACCGGGGAGGTGCCGGTCAGTTGCATGAGCTGGTCTTTTGTTAAGCCACAGGTGGCCTGGCTTTGAGCAAGGTCCTGGGTGTGTGGGGGAGGAGGGGCAGGGCAGAGCTCCTGCCTTGTGTGCTGATGCAAATCAACTCCTGTCACCCTTGGCAGCTGCGCCGGGTTGGCTGATCCCTGATCTAGGCCCCAGCCCCTGACTTGTTCTGAGTCACAAGTTGGGATGCACAGGTGGGGTCCTGCCCGGGAGAGGAGAAGCAGCAGCTGGCTCCAAAAGTGCCTGTTCACCACCATGGAGCCAAGGGACTGAGTTCCTATGGATTTATAGATAGGGAAACTGAGGCAGAGATTATTTCACGAGTAGGAAGAGATGCAGAGTCATAACAGAGATCTGGGCTGAGCATTACAAGCTCAGACACGTGTGCGTCCAGTCCCCTAGGCCTGGCATCCCAGAATGAGTGTCACCCCAGGCTATGGCCGCCTCTGCCCTAGAAAATGAGTCATTGCTACCACATCACATAGTGGTGTGACAACACTCCCCCCCAGCAACATAATTAAGCCGACAGCCCCCCGGGGAGGTGGATTACCTGTGCGGACGGGGTGGGGGGGTGCCCATTGTAGCTCAGGCTGAGGCTGGCTATCTCCCGGTACTGGTGATCCAGCTGGGAGGATCGCAGCTGCCCTTTCCGGGCTTGCACCTCAGCAGATGCTGTGTGCGGAGGCCAGGCTGCCCTCTGCAAATCTGGCTGCAGGATAGAACACCCGTGTCCAGCAGGGTCCCTGCAAAATCGAGTTCCTGGCAAAAAGGGCGAGTGCCCAGAAAATGCCACCTCAGCAGCACGTGGCGGTTTGTTAGTAACGCTGGGCTGAGTGAGTGCCACCCTTCTGTCCTGCTCCCTGCACTGCAACAGGAATTCCAGACTGTTTTTTCCAGCTGTTGACACTGGCATCATACGCCCAGAGCTGCAGGGCCCATGGTCCAGTGGGCGCACTACCTTACTGGGCCACGGTGAAGCTGCAGCACCAGTCTAGCAGTGGGGCAGGTGCCAGTGACATGCGCCGGGGTGTGGGTGTGTCTGGAGCAGTAATAATAGTTGATCGATCCATTGGGAATTGCTGCTGCGTTCCCCGGAGGGAGGCAGGAGAGAAGCTGCCTCTTTGTTGTAGCGAGCGGTGCTGCTGGGGTTGCAAGGAGTGCGGGTCAGAAACACAGCCAAGGGCCTGAGTTCCTACGGACTGGCCTCTGCAGACTTTGGGGACTGGAGCCAGAGTGTTGGCTGGGATAAGCTGTTGGTGTCACTGGTTTGCACCAGCTGAGGATCTGGCCATGGGTCCCCACTGGGGTCAGGTGGAAGTAGCCCGGCTCCCAGGGAAGGTGTCGACAAGGTCAGGGCTCACTGCTTGGGTGTGACTGCAGGACCAGTGCATTGCATAAGAAGCTCTTCCTGGGGCTGTCACCTCTGGCTGCGTCTCTTCCTGGGGCCCCAGTGCTGTCTGGGCCCTCCTGGGGTTACTGCCGTCGACAGAGAAATGAGAAAGGGGGTGGGGGGGTGTTGAAAACTGCATTACAACTGTGGAGCTGTCCTTTTAAATCCTCAGGGATTTCCTGGCCCTGGCAGCTGGCTAGGGGGCACTGCAGGGAAGCAATTGGTCAATTAGCCAGCCTAGAATAAGCTGTGCCTCTGTTTTCTGGGAGCAGCCTGCTTTCTCTCTCTCTGAACTCGCATTCATGTGCATGCTTGCTCTGAGTTGTGAAGAATCAAGCATCGCTAATGCTGGTGTCTTCCAGCAGGCATTCCTCTATTTGTATCTCTTGGTGCGTGTCCCAGAGCTCTCACTTTGGAGTTAAAAAGGCAGCCTTGTGGAATCAAAACCAAACCTTTCCTGGGTGAGGACAACGCTGTTCTCAGCCCCTCTCTGCCCAGTCCCAGTCAGGGATCCTCAGCAGAAATTAAATCCCCCTTGTCTTTTCTGATAGTTTCCCTGAGGTCCCCAGAAGCCACCTGCCCTCTCTGCAGGGAAGGTGTTCCCTGCCTTAAGGGAGGCATTTCTTCACTGCCTGGTTCTCCACCCCTTTAGAAACCAGGCCCTGATCCAGCAGATGTGCCTGTGAGCAGTCCCATTGATGCTCCCTGTGTCTGAGTCACCTCTCCCAGGTATGGAATACCCGGGCCTGGCACAGAGAAGGCCCTGCTCCTGCTGAGGCTCGCAAGGCCAGGAGAGGCCCGAGTCACTGGGGACCAGCGGGGAGTCACGTCCTGCTTGGTCTGTGGCACGTCAATTTCCCCTCCTCGCTTTCCAAACACCACCACCAGCCTCTGCTGGGCCTGGATCCAGCCGCCACATCCCAGTGCCAGGCTCAGAGCCTTGGCACGCACTGGCCATGATCTTGCTGATCAACGCCAATGCGGGGGGTGGGGGGGGTAGCGCAGGGGCAGGCAGGGTGAGTCCGTCTGAGAAGCAGCCGGTTCCAGTCCCTCTGAGCCTTCTGTGTTCCTCTCCTCTAGCCAGACTCCCCCGCCTGCAAACCCATCCACCTGTGTCAAGCCCACCTGTCTGTTCCTTAAAGGTGCTAGACGTGTGTGTGTGTTAGGTCCTGCCAGAGAGAGGGAAGTGGGGGAGGGGGGAGTTAAGACCCCCTAATTTCCCCCCCCCCACAGAGGATACCTGATTCTATTAGCTTATTCCCGCCAGCCCCACCCCAAAGACGCAAGCCCAGTACAAATACTAATAATTAATAATAATAATAATAATAATAATAATAATAATAATAATAATAAAGGCCCCTCCTCCTGCCGCAGTCAGCACCAGGCATGAAGGCTGCATCAAGCAGCGCTCCTGCCTCATCACTGTCAGTGTTCAATCAAAGCAGATGGGTTACAGCTGTGAGCACCAGCATGAAGAACAGGCTGCTTAAAGTCACTGGGGAGGGAGAGTAAGTGAGAGAGCGAGAGAGGGAAGGGGGAGGGGAGACGTGACTTTGATCCAGCGCAGGCCTGGCCGTCCCCAACCTGCCAAGTGCAATGGGCATGGGAAGGGCGGGAGCCAGGCCAAGCTAGGGCTGGGGCCGGGGGGCTGTAAATCAGCTTTTAAGTAGCAACACAAGGGGCACTTCCTGTATGAAATTTGCAACGGCTACTGGACACGCGCACACACCCAGAGACACCCGGACGTCAAACCCAGGGTGGACAATCAGGGTTCCCTCTAATTTTTTTCCACCCGTGGGCAGAATAAATTGTATGTGCACCGAGGCATGTGTGGATGTGCACCACCAATGGAAACAGGCTGCCAGCTGAGGGCACTGCTAAACAACAGGGTGGCACCTGACTCTCTCCCCATGCTCGGTTTACAGGGAGCCCTGCTAGTGATGGCCCCAGGTTTCATGGCACTTGACCCTTCTCCTGAATTCTGGGCTGGTGCTAAACCCCAGAGGGGGGTCAGCGGAGGATAGAGGAGAGGCCCCCATAAGCCAGTGTGGATGTGGTCAACAACTGCCCCCCCGGGGCACTGTAAAGGGGGCTTAGAGTGGGTGCAAACAGGATCCTTCCCAGCTGCTCAATGAGGAGGAACCAGCACCATCCTGGCTCCCGGAGGCCTAGGGGCCACGAGTCATGTTCCCAGCACCGCAGCTGTTCCCTGCAGCCCCCAGCTCAGGGTGAGGGCGGCAGAGAGGCAGAGCAGAGCTTAGGATTTCCCCACAGGCCTACAGGTCTGTTTGCTCTCACCGGACACAGGTTTGAGCCCAAGACCTCCCTGTGTCCACATCAGTCAGTCTGTGTTGGGCCAGCCAGGAGGCTGGGCCCTGGGGTTCTGCTAGAGGTTGGCTCCTTGCATCCTGTGGGTCATTTGCAGTGCAGACCCAGGCCTAGCTGAGCTGGTCTGGCCCTTTGTGAGCCCAGGTTCACAAGGTAACATGGGCTGCAGCCTGGGCTCGTACACCCTGCATCCAGCAGCCGCGGCGACCGAGCTGGGTTTACCATGCAGTGCAGACACAGCCTGTGGGGTGCAGGAATCCAGGCCTTGTGAGAAGCAGTTAGGGGTACCCCAGCTGCTCCTCCTTCCCCTGGCCTAGGCCTGGCCCTGGGTTGGATGGGCAGCCGCATGGCACCAGAAGGTGTCTGTGAAAAGTTTAGGCTGAAGCCTCGTAGGTGCAGGGAGCTCAGCTGCTCTCTCAATTAGGGCCATGCTCCCAGGGCAGATACCCGGCTGCCCTGCCCCGGGGGGTGGGTCCATTTTGCTCCTGTAGCTTTAAGAAAGAAAAGCCCAGCCAGGCAGGGGCGGCAGGGCCCCACTTGCCAGCCTCTGTGCGGGTGCCTGGGGAGGGAAGATCAGGTGGGGTGCACCTGCTCCTGTGAAAGCGGCAGCCTGGGCTAGTTCCTCCTTTGTCACCCAGCGTGCAGAGACCGGGGTGGCAGTGTGCTGAGGGAGGGGCTCGCCACCCAGCCTTGGGCTGCAAACAGTGGGTGGGCGGCCTGGCTCTGGGCCTTCTCAGGGCACTGGGGTGGGGGAGGGATTCTGCCCCATTGATACCTATGGCAGCATTTGGTCCCTGCCAGGATGTCCCCCAGGGAACTGCAGTGTGTGGAAGCCCTGCAGGAGGGGGGCCAGCCATTGCATGAGCAGACCCTGAAATTCCGGGGTGGGGGAGGGAAAGCAGGGTTCCCTGCAAGCTGAGCCCACAGGAAAAAGTCAGGTGCCCCCCGGCTGATGAGCACAGCACCCCCACGCGGCAGCGCGTGTTCCTAGGGTGGTGCACATCCTTACAGGCCTCAGTGCACAGAATAAAAATTTATTCCGCCCGTGGCTGGAAACAGTAGCGCCACCCCCCAGGCCCGGCTGTGGCTCGCGGGCCCTGGGAAGGAGCAGCTGCTCGAGGCGGGGGGCTGGCGGAGTGCAGCCGGGCCCAAGGGGGTTCGTATTCGCACGGGAAAGCCGGCGGAGCCGCCCCCGGCATCTTCCGGGTCGCAGGGCGCGGGCGGGGGCGCTTCTACCCCCAGCGGGGCAAGAGGAAAAGCCGGAGCGTCCCGGGGCGGGTGTGACCCCCCCCCACCACACGCGCGCGGAGCCGTGCAAAGGGCTGAGCCCCGCCCGGCCCGTCCTTCGCCCCGCGAGGGCCCCTGGCCCGGGACAGCCGCCCGGCCGGGCACACCGGGAACGGGCTCGGCCGGCGCCCTGGGTTCCCGGCGGCCCCGCACGGCCAAGCGGCGCGCTCGGTTTGCCTTAGACCCCCTTCCCCCGGCCGGGCCCTGCCTTGAGCCTTGGTCCCAGTTAACCCGGGTGAGGGCAGGGCCCCGAAGAAGTGGGGCGGCTGCTCCGGAGGGGGGGATCTAACGGGCCCGCTGGGCTCCACAGTCAGCGCAGGCGGGAGACGGTCCCCCCTCCCCCGCCAGCAGCCCCGAGCCAGCGCCTGCGGGCCGGGGGGGGCGCTCCCCAGGCTTTGCACGAGCCGTCGTGCCTTGCACCAGGGCGGGCTCCCGCTTCACTAGTGCACAGACGTCTCGGAATGTCCGATGCGAGCAAGACAACCCCCCCCCAGGCCCAGCTGGCGCGGCTGCCCCGGGACAGAACCGGGCCGGCTGCTTTTTGGGCTGGGAAACCGCCAGGCCGGCGCGCTCGGGTCCCCGTGTGGCTCTGGGGAGAAGCTGGCGGGGTGCAGCCCTGGGCCCACGGGCGGGGGGGCGCCCGGGGCGTTTAGCCAGAGCCCCGCGGGGCTGCAGCCGGCAGCTGGGCGGGGGTGTCAGTCCCTGCAGCGAGGGCAGGGCGGGACCTGGGCGGCTCGGAGAGACCCGCAGAGACCGGCGCAGCCAGAGGCAGGGCGCGGGGAGCGGCGATAGTCGCCCCGGGCCCTGGCTGGAGACCAGCGCCCAGACACGCAGCGCCACGCGGCCGCCCGTCCACACACGTGTCCTTCCGCGGGAGCCTGGTTCTGCCGCCCCCAGCGGCGACCTGCCCGGCACCTCCGCGCACCCGTCTGGCCCGCGCTGCCTCTGTCCTCCCCGTGTCTACCCGGCCGGCCAGGATCTGCCTGTCCATTCCCCCCCCCGTGTCTGTCTGTCCATCCCCCCCGTGTCTGTCTGTCCAACCCTCCCATCCCCCCGTGTGTCTGTCTGTCCGTCCATCCCCCCCCCTGTGTCTGTCTGTCCAACGCTCCCATTCCCCTCCCGTCTGTCTGTCTGTCCATCCCCCCGTGTGTGTCTGTCTGTCTGTCCAACCCCCCATCCCCCCGTGTCTGTCTGTCTGTCCAACCCCACATACCCCGAGTGTGTCTCTCACTTTACCCGTCCGGGTGCGCACAGTGTATCTGGGTAGAACGAAGTTACCCACAAAGAGAAATAAAACTCTCACCCTACCCGGCCGGCCCCTGCCCCCTGTGTCTCTAGCTGCGCCCGCCCGCCCGCACTTCTGTCTGTCTGTCTGTCGGTGCTTTTCGCTGTGCCGGTGCGGCCCGTACCCGGGACACCCCGCGCAGACGGACTCCTCCCCGGCCCGCTCGCCTGCGGGTCAGTCATTGGCTTAGCGGCGGGACGCCGGGCAGTTAAAAAGTAGCTCGTCCGCTCTTCGGTGCGCCCCAGTTGTGCCCCTAAGGGGAGCCCCCACCCAGCTCCCGGAGCAGCCAGCCTGGGCGGCTTCCCCTTCCGCTTCACGGGGGGTGTGGGCGTGTGTGCGAGATGTTGCTGTCCCTGTGTGTGTGTGTGTGTGTGTGTGTGATGTTGCTGTCCGTGTGCGGGTGGGAGGTGTTGCTGTCCCTCTGTGTGTGTGTGTGTGTGCGGGTGTGTGTGCGGGTGCGGGGTGTTACTGTCCCTGTGTGTGTGTGTGTGTGTGTGCGGGTGCGGGTGCGGGTGCGAAGTGTTGCTGTCCCTGTGTGTGTGTGTGCGGGTGCGGGTGCGGGTGCGGGTGCGGGTGCGGGTGCGGGTGCGAGGTGTTGCTGTCCCTGTGTGTGTGTGTGTGTGCGGGTGCGGGTGCGAGGTGTTGCTGTCCCTGTGTGTGTGTGTGTGTGTGTGTGTGCGGGTGCGGGTGCGGGGTGTTGCTGTCCCTGTGTGTGTGCGGCTGTGGCTTTGCTGTCCGGAGCGGAGCTCAGCGGAGGCCGAGTTCCGGGGCGCAGCAGGTTGCCGGGAGTCCAGCGGGGCCCCCCCGGCTCGCAGCGCCGGAGCTGCCAAACTGCGCAGCATTCCGAAGTACCCGGCATTTGTTCCCCGGCTGCTGCCAGCGCTCCTTGGCAGGGCTGGGGACTCACACTCATTCCAGGCGCAGATGTCCCTGGTTTAACTCCTTTGCTGTGAATCCTGTCAGAGCGGCGCGGGGGGGACCGCGGGCGCAGAGCGTCTGAGGGGCAGGAGAAATACATGTCGCCTCCCACCCCGCGAGGTCTGACCCCCAGCCGGGACCCCGCGGCTTTCCTCAGTTCCCCGGCTCAGACCCGCGCGGCAAATCCCGGGGACAAGCCTCGGAGTTCCCTGCATCTCCGGGACCCCAGGGCGCCCGGCCCGGTCTCGCTGGGAGATTTAGAAGGGGTAATGGCCCGTGCTGCGCCCTGAGGCTGCGGGAGCGCCTGATTTTTAGCGGGATGTGAGAAAAAAAGTCCCTTTAAACATTCCGGTGGGGGGGGGGGGAGGATATACGGGGTTACATAGACAGACACACACACACCGGGTATGTGGGGTTAGACAGACAGACAGATACACGGGATATATGGGGTTAGACAGACAGACACACACACACACACGGTATATGTAGATAGGTAGGTAGGTAGGTAGATAGATAGGGGGATATATGGGGTTAGACAGACACACACGGGGTATGTGGGGTTAGACAGACAGACAGACATACAATACACTAGGTATATGGGGTTAGACAGACGCACACACAGTATATGTAGATAGAGGGGTATGTGGGGTTAGACAGACACACACACACGGAGTTTGTGGGGTTAGACAGACAGATAGATACACGGGATATATGGGGTTAGATAGACAGATAGATACACGGGATATATGGGGTTAGATAGACAGACACACACACACACACGGTATATGTAGATAGATAGATAGAGGGGATATATAGGGTTAGATACACACACACACACACACACACACACGGGGTATGTGGGGTTAGATAGACAGACAGACAGACAGACGCACACACGGTATAGATAGATAGAAAGGTAGATAGATAGATAGAGGGGATATATAGGGTTAGATACACACACACACACACACACACACACATACACCCGGGGTATGTAGGGTTAGACCGACAGACAGACAGACAAGCCACGGGGTATATGGGGTTAGATACACACACACGGGATGTGCAGAGAGACAGGTAGAGGGGCTGTATGGGGAAGAAAAAGAAAGAGAGAGAAAAAGCAAAAGCAAAGAGAGAAATGCTGGTAAATACCCCAGCTCTGCCCAGCCTATTCCAGACTCGCTGCAACAGTAAAATAAAAAGAGAAAAAAGCCCATCACTCCCTGTGCGATCTATTCCTGGGCTTATTTTTATTTATTTATTTCCGTAGCTAGAGCCACCAGGTCTTGTAGCATCATTTTTTTATGGTAGCTGCAATTTTGGCAGAAATCTGTCTTTAATTTAGCTGTCCATATAAAAATCCACACTGTATAATAATGAACAGATGCCATGAAATTTAAACTGAAGCAATGACTCCTCCCCACCCCCCTCGGCTGGCACTGCCCAGCGGGCACACGGCGGGAGCAGGCTGGCACACACGGCTGTTTACATTCGTTCTGTTTTGTCCTGGGAAGGGGGGAAAGGGGACAAGCCCCGGGGCGGTTGGATGGGCTCTGCCGGCCGCCGCCTTGGCCAGTGAGTCGGGGCGACGGGGGGGAATAAAACTTTTGGTTTTGGAATGAAAGAAGCCGGGGGCGCTCGGCGGCCGGGCGGGCTCCTGGCGAGCTGCGCGCCGCGGGGTGAGCTCCTGGGCTGGAAGCGCCAGGCGGGGGGCCTCGGCGTCCAGGGGAGTTAGGAGCCGGCTGCGGAGGGCGGGGACGGGAAGGGAAGTGATTCCTGCGAAGCATTTGGGCGGATTCCGGGCGGCATGTGGGGGCGGCTGACCCCTTCCTGGGCTGAAACCCTTAGTGCCGTGGCGGGGGGGCCTCAGCCGTCTGCCCGACCCCACATTCCGTGTGTGTGTGTGTCTGTCTGTCTGTCTGTCTAACCTCATACACCGCGTGTCTCTGTGTGTGTCTGTCTGTCCAACCCCATATACCGTGTGTGTCTGTCTGTCTCTCTAACCCCATATACCGCGTCTGTCTGTCTGTCTATGTCTCTAACCCCTTGTGCCCCGTGTGTGTCTGTCTGTCTATATACACACACCCCATCTATGTATGTGTCTGTCTGTCCGTCCCAGTGTCCTCTGTAACGCCCTTCCCCCTTGCGTGTACAGCTCGATGGTTTTAGCCTAATCTCCCCGGTCCGCCGAAGTGATTTCCAGCCTGGCACGACCGGGAAAGCCGCCCGCTTTCCAGCCAGCCGGGGGCGCGGGGAGCGGGGCCCCTCGGCCTTTCTCGCCGCGAGCGAGTGGGGTTTCTGTTTTCCGACCTGGCCCCACTGCCCAGGCGTTGGCGTGGGGCGCCGGGCCGGGCCGGGCCGGGCTCGGGAGGAGCGGGCCCGGGGCTCCGCGCGCTGATGCCAGGCGGGGTGGCGAAGCGGGACGTGGGGGTGGATTTGGCAGGAGAAAGAAGCCGAGGTTGGGGCGAGAAGCCGCAGAACATTTGCAAGCGGCTCCCACCCGCCCCCGCCTGGAGCGCCCGGTCCCTTCCGGGGGCCCTTTCCCCGGTCCGGCAGGAGGCCGCCGCTCCTCGCCGAGGCCGTCCCCTCTCCAAGGGCTCTGGCAGGAGCAGATGTCTCGGCCCCCTCCCCGCGGTGGCCCTGGGCTGGCAGTTGGCACCGCGTAGCGCCTGGCACTAGGCTCCCGACGCGAACCCCGACGGCGCCAGCTCAGGCGGCTGCGGGCAAGCCGGGGTCTGCGCAGGGCCGCGCTCCCCAGCGTTCTGCGCCCCTTCGCGCAGGGGCATTTTTAACCTTTGAAAATAGAGCCTGGGGCTGGGCGCGCCGGCCGGCAGAACGGGCTCTGCTGGGGAGGATTTTCCCTCCGGACCGCGCGGGCTCCCCTCTGCACCCAGCCCGGCTCCGCTTCTCCCGGCCGCGGCCGGCGTGGGGGAGAGGGTTTTTCACCAGCTGAAAATGGAGACCCGCGGGGGAGGTGCGCGCCAGCCGCTCGCCGGGCTTGGGGGTGCGGGCTGTCCCCGGCACGCCAGGGAAGGGGTGGCTGGAGTTCGGACCGGCCTGCCCCCTGCGGGGGGGAGAGGGGGGAGATTTTAGGGCGCCGAGGTCACTGCAGAGCGCTTCCCTCTGTGTCTGAGAACAACTGGGCCCCGCGGCTCGGCTCTCCCGACTCTGGGGGCTGGGGCCGGGCGTGCGCGGGGTCATTTCCAGGCTCCCGGCGGAGATCGGACCTGGCCGGAGGGGTTCCGAGCGCCCAACCCGCCGCCCTTTATTTTGTAACCGGGCGGGGGGTGGAGGGGAAATTGTCACCCGCCGATTTCACCCCTCCCTGTCCCTGCCGCGAGACCCCGCTTTTAGGGAGCGCCGGCTCCCGGCAGCAGCTCTCCGGCTTGTGAACCGAACCGCGGGAGAAGGGATCCGAACTGGCGGGGCCCGCCGGGTCCGAAGTCAGAGGGGCTGGGGGGGCGGAGGCGTCTGTGGGCCGGGCACATCGGCGGGGTCGAGCGGGGAGAGGCCAATGGCCTGTTAGCGGGTTACGCTACCCGGGGAGGGGGTTGGAAAAGCCTTGGAAACTCCGCCACTCAAAGCGTCTCGCGGTCATTGTTGGTCTCCCGAAGGACGGAGCTGTGGGGGGAGGGAAGAACCCCCAGTTCCCCGGGACCCGCACCCCATGGGGTGTCCAGCCCGTCCTACCAACAGACATTGGGGCGAGCTTCCAAGGAGACATTTCCCGACCCGTGTTCCCGGCTTCCCGCTGTGGAGCAGTTCCGACCCTCCCCGCTCCCCCCGCCGCCCGTCCAGGCCAGAGCTTCTCTCTCCCGCAGGGCGAGCTGCGGCCGTCAGCCTGAGCGCTCGGCACGGCCGCTGCGGACACGCGTGTCCGCGTACAGCGGGGGGGCGTCGACGAAAGGCCCCTGGAGCCGGAGCTGCAGTGCCGGTCCTAGCCCGACGCGGCCCGAGCGCGAAGCCCGGGAGGAGCGGGCCGGGCCTGGCAGCCACTGAACGGGTTTGGCTTTGGAAACGGCTCCGAACTTTGCGGATGAGGTGTTCCCGGGGGGCTTCCTGCTGCGGGAGCGGGGCTCACACCCGGCGGGGGGTCTGCCCAGCTCGGGGGCGTTTCCTCGGCTCCAGCTCAGAGATCAGAACCCAGGGTGAAGGCGATCGGGGTGGACGTGTGACAGAGACACGCCAGGGAAATGCCCCGGGGCTCCTGGAAGTCCCTCCGCCCTGGGACGTGCCCGTGGGGTCTAGTGCCAGAGTGAGATCTCTGCTCCTGTGGGCAGCTGGGCCGACTAGGTAAGCCCCAGCCCCAGTGGCCGAGGCGCTGGGGGGTGTATTAGAAGGGGGTCCGCTCCTAGAGGATTCCCGAGCCTCCATTCAGTGATGGTGTGGCGTTATAGGAAGGAGAAAAGCGCTAAACCCGCCTTCAAATAAAGGCGTGGGTCTGTCTGTCTGTCTGTCTGTCTGTCTGTCTGTCTTCCACCCATCCACTGCGCTTCCTTCCTTCCTTGCTTTAGCCCAGTTTTTCATGGCAGGCAGGTCCAAGCTCACCTTCCCACCTGGGTCCTTCCTTTGTTGGGGGGGAGCACACAGCACAGACGGATCGGAATCGGGGCCAAACTCCATGGCCCGGCGCGCGGGAGCCTGGAAGGACGCGCCCTGGCCCGGGCCTCCTCCCCAGACACGCCTCCGGGTTTCTGTGCCAAGGAGCGGGCTGGGGACGACATGCCCAGGGTGCTTGGCCAGGGTCTGGCCTTCCCCCAACGTCCCTTGCCAGGGAAGCTTCGGTGCCCTGCGCGGTTTGTTCAGCACCACGAGCGCTGGACAGCTCCCGGCCTCCACCTGGGCGCACGCTTCCCGGGCTGGCTGACCTTTTCCCAGCAAACCGCGGCTGCGGGGCGTGCGGGCGCTCGGTCTTTCTGTGCCAGCCCCTTAGGGTGACTTCGGGTGTCACCATAACTAGCTCAGACCTCCGATCAGAGCCAGCACGTGTGTATTTATTTTGCGGTGATCGTCCTGTCCCCATCTCTCCACGCCCTTCCTGGCGCGTCAGTGAGGCTGGTGTGTTGGTTTTAGTTTAATAACAATCGTTATTATTGTATAAAAAATCTGCACGCAGGAACATTAAACTCTCACCCCCATGCCCTGCATGCCCCAAAAGCTCTCATTCTCCGTGTGGCTGGCCATGCGTGCTTTGCGCCAGGCTGGAGATTTTGATGTTGTTTTGAATATCTGGCGCAACTGGCGTGCGGAATAAAGGGATTAAAACATACGGGTAAAAAGATGACAAGGAGAAGCCAGCTGTGTACAAGACAAGGAAACTGCATTAAGCTTCAAAGAAACTAACGTGACTCTTCCAAAAGTCCCTATATATTTTTAACGCATGCAGCCAATCGACAGCTGCCTGGAAGAGACAAGCGAAGCCTCTGGGAGCGGAGTCGGTCTGCCCCTTCACTCCAAGGAAGAAAAGTAGCTGAGTGGGCTCGGGCGGAAAGAATGGGGTCTGCCGTGTTTATGTGTAGCAGGAGGACTTCAAGTAAACTAGTAAACATGACAGAGTCAACATTTAATATTTATTAATTGTCGTCTTAGGACGCTTGTTAATTACACTTTTGAATCAAATCACAACTGACTGTTGCTCTTAACGTCCAAGGAGGCGGCGGGTGCCTCGCACCGAACTCAGCTCGAGTGGAAATTTCCACCCTGAGTGCTCCTTAACTGATCCAATCGAAAGCGGGGCCAGAGCCGGAAAACTATTTCTGGGTTAGACAGCAGCGTGCGGTTTCTCCCCTTTCCTTCTTAAATCTCTCCAGCTTGGCAAGCCCCCACTCCCCACACGCGTTAGTTTCTGGGAAGTTTCTCAGAATCTCTGTCTTGTTCGTTTACACCCTGGCTGTCTTCATTTCATTTTTGCACAAAAATAACGCCGGAGAGATTTAAGGGGAAATAACGATGATGCCATTTCTAGCCCCTTGGAATCGGCCACTGTCTAAAGCGTAGAATAACTTCGGGACGTGCGTAAAACCGAGGCACTCCGCGGAAACGATTCTAGCGAAACAATATTGATTTTTTTAAAAAAATGCATCGCTGGAAGAAACCGGTTTTTTCTTGTGCATATCATTTGCCATAAATATTTATTAATCTTAATTAAACGGAACAGAAACACAGAAAAGCACTTCTGGTGTCCGAGAGACATTTTTACCTTTGCTACAATTTTTTTTGTAAAACTTTTTTTAAAAACATTTCTCAGAAATTCCGCTCCCTCTCTGTGATTTAAAAATGCTGGCACGTTTAAAGGTGATGGAGGCAGCTTTCAAAATAGGTTGTCCATCCCTCCAGGTTTAAATGACGCTTTAAAATGACAATAAATAAGAAGGAAACAAGTTAGATCAAGGCAGCAAAAAATAATACCAGGATAAATCAGTTTGGGTCTTGAGATCATATTTTTATACGGATGTATTCGTCACACAAATCCTTTTCTCCCTCCCCCCAATGCATTACAGAAAGAAATAACTCAGAGTACTCATTATAGGAAAAATAGCCAACTAAAATATAGAGCGTAATAAGTGCTTTCTGCACACCACCTTTATAATTTGCATATTTGCATTTTTTGCTCCTACCCATGCATAACAAAACAGTTTTGCCATTTCATAGAAATCTTTTTTTTCCTCTTTTTTAAAAGTTTTTAAAACAGGTAAAAAACATCATGACACACAATTTGGAAAATATGTTACTCGTGGTACAAGGGCGTTCAAAAAGCGGAAGTCACTGATTGTTAACAACGAAGGGAACCAAACATCCGTTCCCTCCAAATCAAAAAGTGCACCTTTTAACCTCAACAAGTTGCTTGGTCCAGAGTCTAATATTCCATATGGATTCTTTTGTGTTTTACTTACTAGTTCAGTACCTACTTGCATAGATCTCTATAGATATATTTATATTTTAATCTTCTGTTTGCCTCTTTATTGCTTCTAAAAGTTCTCACCGCATCGACACGCTGATTTGAAGTTGCAAACATTTTTCCCCTTAATTACACTTCCGTGGGATCTTTTCTTTACTCGTCGGAATGAACAGAAAATCCCCCCTGGCGGAGATAACCCCTTCTAAAAGCAGCCTGAATTTACAGAAAGAAATGAACGGCTGACCAAACGGCGGGGCCTTGAGCACATTTTGCTTGGACGTGTTGCCAAAAATATACTTTACGTTGGGAATACGGGGGAGGAAAAATTGCCTTATTTCTCCACTTTTCTCCCCATTTTTTAACAATCAGCATTTTCCTTTTTTTTTAAATGAATTGGATTTAGATTTTTCCACTTTTCCCTTCCTTAAAACTTTTCTTTGCATGGGTCCAAACTAGACTTTGTTTCACGCGACTGCAACCCTGAAGCTTAGCATTCTCAAACCCTATTTTGAACATCCCCTAGCTATATATTGCACCAAAAGAAATGCTCTTTCCAGTGTATTCTCTGCTCTGCTCTCCCGGTCGAGCAGAGCCCGGTTCCCACACCAGCCTTCAGCTGAGCCCAGTCTAGCCTTGTGTGTGTGTGTGTGTGTGTGTGTGTGTGTGTGTGTAACAGGGAGACACCGAACAATGGTACGCTCACAGTTTTGGGGCGAGGAGACATTTGGAAGTGGGGAGGTGTGGGGGGGTCGCTCTGTGCAGGGCTGGGGGGGTGACAAGGGGGGTTAATTATGGAAAAAGGCGTTGAGTTCCTCGTACATGGGGCCTCTGTCGTGGTGGAGGTGCACGTCGTAAGGCAAGATGTTCTCCGAGGGGACCCCCCCGCGCATGGCGGAGGAGCCGAACACGTGGCCGGCGGGGCGGGAGCCGGGCAGGGCCGAGTAATGCATAGAATAGTGGTAGTTTTTCTCGTGGTCGGGGGACGAGTCCTGCTTGAGGGAAAAGTTGCCATTAATGCACAGCGGCGGGCTCAGGGGCCCGTCGTACTCCGAGCTGTTGTAGTCGGGCGAGGCGTTCCCATAGAGGCTCTCGTAGGTGGCGCAGTACGCGTGTGTCCGCAAGGCGTGGGAGCTGGCCATGGTGCTGGAGGGGCACTGCGCGCCCGAGAGCCGGGCGCACGGGTAGGCGTAGGGGTGCAGCGCGAAGGAGGAGCCCTGGCCGTGGTACCGCCCGCCCTCCTGGCCCTGCTCCGTCAGGAAGTTCCGCGAGTTGAGCTGCAGGCAACCGGCCACCAGGTTGGTGGTGGGCTGCGAGAGGCCCTTGCACAGCGTCTGTACGTAGCTCACCAGGTCGGGCCGCTTGCCCGAGCGCAGGATCTCGGAGAGCGCCCAGATGTAATTCTTGGCCAGGCGCAGCGTCTCGATCTTGGAGAGCTTCTGCGTCTTGGAGTAGCAGGGCACCACCTTGCGCAGGTTGTCCAGCGCCGCGTTCAGGTCGTGCATGCGGTTGCGCTCCCGCGCGTTGGCCTTCTGGCGCCGCAGCTTGGAGCGCTCCAGCCGCGCTTTGGTCATCTTGCGCTTCTTCGGGCCGCGCTTCTTGGGCCGGTCGCCTTCGGCCTCCTCCGCCCCGTCCTCCTCCTCCTCCTCTTCCTCCTCGTCGCCGCCTAGCTCGCCCTCCTCCTTGGGCTCGCCGTCCCGCCGCTCCTCCGGCCGCGGGCAGGGCTCGCCCGGCCGCTCCTCCTTGTCGCTGCGTTCATCCTCCTCGCACTCCTCCGCCCAGCTGGGGAATTTCTGCACGTCGGGCAGCAGGCTGGGCTCGCTGAAGAGCCGCGTCAACATGATGGCTGCGGGGGGGAGGGCACGGGGGGGGAGAAAGGAAAGACGTTAGCCACCACCGGCTCCTTGGTTGCCCACCCCCACGCCGGCTCCTCGGCCGTCCCCACCCGGGGCTGCCGCTAAGGGCATCAATGGGGAGGGGGCGCTCGGCTCTGCCACCCGGCAAAGGTTGTAGTGACGCTGCTGGCATTGTTACCCCCACGGGGGGGCAGCGAAAGGAAGCGGGGGGCGGGGGGAGAAATACCCCTGTGATGCCCCTACGAACCCTCCCCGCCCGGCGCCCGGCAAAGGCCCAGCGAGGGTTAGTTCCAGCGCCGGGTGCTGGAGACTCGGCCGCGGGCAGGGCAGGCCCGGAGCTCTCCAGCCCTGGTCCGAATGGTTGAGAAGGGCGGCCGGGAGCTGCCGGGCTCGGGGGCCGGTGGGTTGGCTAGCGCGGGAGTCCCCCCTCCTCCCGCGCCCGGCTTTTAGGCACAAACATCGGCTCGACTTGGGGTGTATCCCCCGGCGGGATCTGGAGGCGGGGGTTGCAATTTTAGGGAACATCCCCCCCGGGTCTCTCTCGTCGCCTCCCATCCGGGTCAGATTCGTCTCCATTCACTGTCTCCCCAGGCGCCCTTGGGGTCTCCAACTTTTCCTGCCGTGGGGGTCAGATCGCATCCGCCCTCCCCGCTCTCACCCCTGGGGACACAGACCTCCCGATCGCCGTAGGAGGAAGCGTCGCCTCCCCCGACCGGCCCCACCGCAGCCCCCCCACCCCGGCCCGGCTGCTCAACTTTGCATCCGGCCGCTGCCCCCGCCACACGCCGCCTTTCCCAGCCCAGCTGCGGGTTCGGCTGAGCCCCTGCGCGGCTGGCACTAAAACCAAATCAAGACCCCGAAGGGCGTTTTCACCCCCAGCTCGCCAAAACCCAACGGGGCCCGAGCCAACGAATCGCCCTCGGCTCCCAGCCACCGCGGCGTCTTGCTACAACTAGCGATTCGGCGAGGTTTCGCCGGGCAGCCCCAGCCCTGCCATTTCCGTCGGCTCTGCAAGATTATCCCGCGGCCAGAGCGTTCCTCCAGCCAGGGCGCATCGCTTGTCAGTTTCCCTTGTCAATTTCCTTAGCCTGCTCTTTGTGTGTGTGTGTGTGTGCGCCTGTCGTTGAACGTGTGTGTGTGTGTGCGCGCGCGTGCCCACATTTTTTTTCACCCACAAAAATGAAAGCCGGAGCCTGCAGGTTTGGAAGACCTCCATTAAAAAAAAAATCTTACCTTCATCTTTGTTCCTCCCCAGGCTGGGTGCCGAGATCCCCAGCCTGGGACCACATGGGGAGGGGGGGAGTTTATTGTTTTTATTTCCGGAGGGGGCCAATGCGAGTCAATCGGGGAGAATTAAATTACACCTCCCGCCACCCAAACGTAAATAAATAGATCGGGTCTTAAAAGGAATAAAACCCATCGGAGACGACAAAAAAAAACCCCAAAAAACCCAAAACCCCCCAAACGAACAGCCCGGGAAGTTGCTTTTACACCCACCCAAGTTTCCAGCCCCCGGCCCGGCCCCTCTTACATAACTTACCTGCCAGGCGAACGGGAGGGACCCTTATTTCATTGTCCCCGGCATCTTCTGGGAGCCGCTCAGGGCTCCTCCAGGCGCTCCGGCTTCCTCCCGAGCGCTACCCGAACGGACGGGCGTGTGGCATGTCTACCGAGCGAAGGGGGTACCGGCTCCGATGCCCATGCCATATGGTTGGGACGTCATCGGCAGGAGCTATCACATGAGAGCCAATGATTGACAGGCGCCTGCATTCAGGGGGATTTTGCTCTCTGGGGAAGCAGGAATCGCCATCTGTCACTCTGCGCTCCGGCAAAAAAAAAAAAAAAAAAAAAGAAGAAAAAAAAGAACCCAGCCAAGGGGGGAAAGAGACCCCGAGCTCCGGCTCTGGCCGGGCCGAACAATGGGGCGCGGCGCTGGAATGTGGGGGCAGATCGGGGGGGGGGCGGGGTTGCAAACAGGTTCAGCGGCGTCCTCCGCAGAGCCGCCCCCAGCCAGCCAGGGGAGGGAGCCTGGGCGGAGGGGCAGGGGGGAGGCTCCCAAATGTTCCCCCCCCGCCGGAGGGCCGAGCCAGGGGGCAGCGGAGGAGGCCCCTGTCTGCGGAAGTGGGAGCGCCCTGTGGGGAGGGGCGGAGAGTGAACCCCCCCCGCCGGACGTAGGCACTCAGCAGGTTAGAGGCTAGGTGCATGGGTGGAGGTGGGCCGGGGTCGTGTGCCAGGACTGGCCCTGTCTCCCTGCGCCACACACACCCGCACACCCCATTCCGCTGTCTCTGCTCACACATGTACACACCTTCCTCTGTCTCTCACACACACACCCCCTTGTCTCTCCCACAAACACACACCTTCCTGTCACACACACCTTCCTGTCACACACACACCTTCTCCCCCCACAAACACACACACCTTCCTCTGTCACACACACCCCTTGTCTCTCCCACAAACACGCACCTTCCTGTCACACACACACCTTCTCCCCCCACAAACACACACACCCTCCTCTGTCACACACACACACACCCCTTGTCTCCCCCACAAACATACACCTTCCTGTCACACACACACCTTCTCCCCCCACAAACACACTTTCCTCTGTCACACACACACTCACCTTCTCCCCCACACACCTTCCTGTGTCACACACACATTCCTCTCTTCTCACACACATATACACACCTTCATCTGTTTCACACACACCTGCACCGACACCCCCTTCCTGTTTCAAACACACACACACCTTCTCTCCCCCCCAAACACACACACTTTCCTGTTTGTCTCTTCTCACACACACACCCCTTCCTGTTTCTCACCCCCCTTCTCTCTCACACACCCACTTTCTCTATTTCACACACACACACACCCACACCCAGGCACCCACAGCCCTTCCCCACCACACACCCAGGCACACCGCTACAGGGCCGGTCTGTGCTGTGTGCCCACCTGTAAACACAGCCCCTTCCGCTTTCCTCCCGCGGGGTTCAGATGAGATCACTTCCCCGGTTGCACCCGGCTTTGACCTGCGCCAGGAACAAGCCCCCCCCCCGCCCCCCACTTTCGGAGGTGTCACCAGGGAGCCACACGCGCCAGCCGGCCGCTGACCTATCAGTGGTGTTTGCAAACTCGCCGTGAGTAGACCTGAGCCGGGCGGGCTCCCTTGCAGCACAACGGGGGCAACACCTCTGGCTGCTCTCCGCCCACAAACAGCCTGTGATCCGGGGCAACCGGGCTCCCCTCCCTCTCCTGCCCCGGTCGCAAGGCTCTGGGGCCTCCAGAGAGACTGAACTCTGCAGAGGGTGGAGCGAACCGCTCGGGGAGCGTTGGCCAGGCCCTACAGAGTCCAACGTTTCCTTCTCAAGCGGCTCCCAGGACATTTTGTTCCCTGCACTGAGTCACAGGGGGATGTGCACCGCCAGCAGACACAGGCTGCAGGCTACCGGCCCTGTGCTAACCACCGGGAGGCGCCCGACTCTCCTGGCAGCCCCAGGGCTGGGCTTGCAGGGGACCTGGGGATGTCTCTCCTCCCCCGCCTTGGGAGCTGCTGTGCAGCAAAGGTGACTAGGAGGCGGCAGCTGGGCCCCTGTCTTGCTCGGGGCGCGGGTCCCACCGGGGGTGAACCACAAAAGCAGGCCCAGGCCCAGGCCCAGGGGCTGAAACGACGCGTGCGCGCCTGTGTCACTAAGCGCGCACCGCTAGCTCGGGCGGCCGCCCACGTGGCGCGCACATGTTCCCTCCCAGGCGCGCCAGCCAGGCCCGGTCCGTGACCTTGGGAGGGGCTGGGCGCTGGAGCCCGGGTCATGTCCGCCGGGGGGCGTGGTGGGGGCACCGGGGAGGTCAGGAATCCCAGTGCCTTGGGCAGGGCCAAGGGGACCGAGCCCCAGCTCGTTCTTCAGAGCTGCCCCTGCTGGAGAGGCCAAGCTACGGCAGATCCCTCCTGCGCTCTCCCTGCACCAGGCCGCACTGCCCCGACCGCGCCCATATCTCCCCTCCCCACCCCCGCCACCGCTGGGTGCGTCCCCGGCTGCCTCCAGCCTCGGTCCACGTCTGCCCCCTCCCCCGCTTTCCTCCTCCCTTTTGCCTGCCAGGCGGCGCCGGTGCCGCGAGTCACTGGGACAAGGCCGGTGCCTTCTGCTCGGCTGACCCCGCGTCGTGGCGCACGAAGAGCCCACGCGTGTCTCCCGAGCGCGTGAGCCCCGGCCGCGCACCCGGGGACCGGAGCCGGCGCAGCGGGGAGGCCGAGCGCCTCGCCCCGCTGGCGGCTGCCGGGGGCGCAGGGGACTGGACTGGGCGACCCCTCCCCGGTCCCTCCAGTTCTGAGACTCTGGGAGGCAGGACTGCAGCGCGGAGTGGGTCCGGGCCCCCTGGGCCCCTCTCCGCGCGCCGGGGTTGAAACCAGGCGGGGTCAGACGCGCTCAGGAGCAGGGCTCCCCATCCAGGGTCAGAACAAACGCTGTCACCTGCACCGCGGCCTGTGCGTGGGTGCACCACCCAGGGGAGCGCGCGCCGCCGGCTGGGGGCGGCTCTGGGCGCTGTTCATCTGGGCGGCACCTAACTCGCTCCTGGGCGGCTGCACAAGCGATCACCTGCGGGGGAACCCTGACCAGGAGCCCAGGTGAGGCCTGGTGGGGCAGCCTGAGTCCCTGGCTGAATCCCAGGCTGGAGGGGAGAGGCAGTTGGTCTGGCTCATGCAGCTTGCATCTCTTCCGTGCCAACCGGGTAAACTGAGGCACGGGGGGGTCAGGCAGGGTGTCAGAAGTAGAGCCAAGAGTGGAACTCAGGTGACCTCACCTTATTAGCGCTACTCTACGGGGGAGGTCCGGGTTCTCGCCCCGCTACTTGACTGATTGTGTAACTTTGGGGGAGTCACCCCCGTGCCTCAGTTTCCCTTCCCATCCTTTGTAGTGCTAGGATGTTGAGCTCCTCAGTTCTTTGGGCCCGGGCCAGTCAGTGAGTATGAATCTGGCCTGTGCCTGGCTCAATGAGGCTCCAGTTTTGCATGGGGTCCACAGACATAATTGTACCGTAAGTAATAATAAATGATAAATATTGGGTGCAGCTAAACCGTAGCTACCAGCGAAGCAACAGACACCGGACAAGCCCACTGCAGAGGGCCCTAGTGCTGCTGGTTTTTACCAGCCAGAGGCTATGGTGATGGGCAGCTGCACAAAACCCTGCGAGGGTGACTGAGGGGGAAGAAAAGCAAAGCCTGTTTTGCAGTTAGGCCCTGGTGCCCAGGTTTGGCACCTTCAAGAGGCAAAGGTAAAAGGCTGAGGAAATTACCTTCCCTGGGGCAGACTGGCAGGGACAGGAAGTGACTTTAAAAGCCCCAAGAAGCAGCTTAGGCTCTAAGGAGATGGCATCAAAAAATCCCAGCCAGCCCCGACTGGGGGAAGCCGCCCGACACAGAACCCCGAGTCCAGCAAAGTCTCCAGGCTGGAGAACTAGGGGGTCACCCTAGGAACTGAATGGGCAGCAGGTTTAAAACAAACCAGGGGGAGTTTTTTCTTCCCGCAGTGCGTGGTCGGCCTGTGGACCTCCTTGCCGGACGGTGTTGTGAGGAGCAGGGTTCAAAAAAGACCTAGCTCTGTTCCTGGAGGACGGGCCCGTCGATAGCGGTTAGCCAGGAGCAGTAGGAATGGGTCCCTGGCCTCAGTTTGTCAGAGGCTGGCAATGGGCAAGACAGGGAGGGATCACTCAATGGCTCCCTGTTCTGTTTGCTCCATCTGGGGTGCCTGGCACTGCTGGAAGATGGGGTATTGGACTAGACGGACCTTTGCTGTGACTCAGTGTGGCCGTTTGTATAAGCAAGACACTCTGAGGGGAGATGGTCTCTGAGCAGGGGGCTTTGTGGTTTCATTTTGCCTTTGTTATTTGTAACCCCCACCTTCCCCGCTTTGGTGGGTCTCTACCCAGCTCCCAGTAATGTCCTCTGCCTCTGGCTGGCCTCCACCACACTGCCTCGGTCCTCTTGGCACCTGGCGTCCCAGCCAGGTGAGAGCTGGTGACCCTGGGGCACAGGGCAAGGGATTCACTTTGCTGCTTCCCACCCATGGCGGTGCAAACCGGGGACCTCGGGAGCTCAGTGCAGGAGCCTTTGCAGTGGGAGTTCAAGGCCATCTGGCTCTTGGCTCAAGCTGCAGAGGAGATTCGCTCTGGCTCTGTAAGTGGTGTGGTGCTGCTCCGTGGGCCAGCGAGCCACCCCAGGAGTGCGGGTTACACCTGCACTTGGCATGGGGTAGAAGACAGCTGACCCCGGGCACTCAGGCCTGGAAGCTCAGGGCAGCGAAAGCCTGTGGCCTGCTCCTGCCCCTGCGCGCAGCCAGCTCCACCGCTCTGTCTCACTTCTCTCTGCCTGAGCCCTTCCCTGCGAGCTGCAGTTAGGGGGCGGGGGGCGGGGAGCCCAGGCAGTGCCAGATGGAGCTGACGCCACACGGCAATATTTCTGGGAGGTGAAGGCTGGAGCTAGATCGATGTGATAATGCGTGTAATGGAGCCACCGTCAGGGAAAATGGCAGAGGAGGGGTGGGGGAGAGAGAGGAACCCCCCCACCCCACGACACCCATCCGGCCCCCTCCCCCGGGCCCCAGATTCCTCTGGTGAATAAACGAGGCCTGGGCCCGGGATCCCTGCAGGGGCAATTCTTAATGCTGCCCCCCCCCGCCTCCCCTCGCCACAGATGTTCCTAATGGACTTCCAGCCTATTAATATACCAACGGCTGCGCTCCATCATCCGGCGGGGCCGTGCCAAGAGATGGGAGATGCAGGAGCGGGTGCTGAGCTGAAGGGGAACTGGCTATGGGCCAAGCCAAGTGCAGGAGGGGCTTGTTCTCATGAGGCAGCGTGGCCCAGGTCATGGAAGCACAGGGCTCCAGCCAGACCTGGGCTGTAGTCCTGGCTCAGCCCCTTGCGGTGCCTCAGTTTCCCCATCTGTATGCCGTGGATAATGCTGAAGATGCTGCGGTTTGGAGATCTGCAAAGGTGAAGGATGCTAGAACAGCGCCTGGCATTTTTCACTGATAGAGCTCACTAAGGAAGGGGAGGATCAGTATGTGGATAGGGAAACTGAAGCACAGCAAGGGGCTGGGACTTGCCCAAGGCTGGCCAGCCAGACATCTGGAGGTAGAGCCAGTCTTGCTGAAGTTCAGGCCAGTGCTCTATTCGCAGGACCCAACAGCTGTTGGCCCTGAGTAGCTAGTCCATGCTCCATCTGCCTGGTGGGTGTCTGCACAGCATCTAGCATGCCTGGGTTTTGGCCTTGATGAGAGTACTGTGCTAATACAGCGTGTTCCTCCCAGGCCAACTTTGGATTTCCAGGGCAGATCCAGGGTGGCAGACTGTGGGGTCAGGCCCTGGAAGGGGAGACAGACATGCAGGGAGGTGCAGTGACCTATCTGGCTGTTCTGCAAAGTGGGGTGAGTTTGTGTTTTGGGGCAAAATATCTGGGGGGCGGGGGGCTGGGCATATTCTGTGCCGGCTCCGAGCTGAGCCGAGCCGAGCCGGGTTGGGTTGTTTTGTTTTGCTGAAAAATTGAAAATTTGGAGTTAGAAAAAGGGGGGGGTGACGAAGCAGGTGTGTGGGGGGGTAACTCCCCTGGGTCGGTTGTCAGGCACAGCGTCAGCGCATAGCAGTCATGGGATGTGCCAGGGTGGTGACTTCGCACACGTAGACAGTGGATGTCTCTGACCTTCACCACCTGGGAAACCGGACAAAGGCGGGAGGAGGGGCCTGGCTGGTTGGAATTGGAACTGGGCTGTGGAGTGGGGCTGTCCGGTCTGGCTGGAGAGAGGGGAATGAGAGTCACAGTGGACCGCAGATGGGGTGCAGGGCCTGGGGACCCCCACGCACTGTGATGGGGGGAAATTCCATGTCCAAAAGTCCCAGGTTTTTGCATGGGAAACCGTTAGCTAAAGTGGCGGTTGGTTTGTTTGTGACTGAAATTTTCCTTTGGGAGGAAAAACACTTTCCACCCCGCCAGCTGTATGACTCAATAGTTATTACGGTGTGTGAGAGTCACGCCCTGAGGTCCCCAGCTCAGAGCTGGGTCCATTGTGCTTGGTGCTGTACAAACCCCCTGTGAGAGAGACCCACTGCCCTGAAAACTCTAGAATCTAAATCAAGAAAACTGATGCAGGAAGGCGCCTTGCACCTATTTCACAGATCTGGGAAACTGAGGCAGGCACCTCAAACCCAGAGGTTCCCTTTGGGCTCCCCCAGAAGTTCTTGTTGGACTGGGAGCTGATTCTGAGTTAATATTGAAAGGCCCATTGGAATGGGGGGTGCTTTTGGAAAGGGCTTGAATAAGAGGGCAGCGGAGAAGAGTTAGCCAGGGAAGTGGCAGCATGGCCGTGAGTGAGGTGCCAGAAGAGGCTTGGCAGGGGGTGGGTAATGGGGGTGCTTGGACAAGGGGCGCAGAGCTGGGCTCTGGACAGTGGGCCTGGAGAAGGAGGTCAGGTTCCAGCTGGGGCTGAGTCTGTGGCTAGGAACGCGCCCGGCAGCTAACAACGCCCCCTCTCCAGGCCCAGCCCCGCTTTGCTGTTGCAAGAGGCAGCGTTGCCTTGTGTATAGATCACTGGACAGGGACTTGTGAGAGCAGGATTCTGTTCCTGGCTCTGCCACAGGCCTGCTGGGTGGACTCAAGCAGGTGGCCCCACCCCATGTGCGCCTCAGCTTCCCCATCTCTCAGATGAGGATGATGATCGGCGTCTCCTGGCGCCAAGGCCTGGAAGGATTACTGCGTCATTCTCTGCATGCACAGATCTCAGAATAAAGCCCCTCGCAATCATCATCCCCCTGTTCTAGTCAGGGAAACTGAGGCACAACACAGGCAAGGCGCGTGTACAGGGCCTAGCGAGATGGGAGCCCCCTCCAGGTGAGGCCTTCCAGGTGCAGAGATGGCAACGAGCCCAGTTGCTCTGCTGAGGCAGGTTGAAACGCTGGCGACTGGCACGCGCGGCTCCGCCCCTTCCCCTCCTGTGGCGCTAATTCCCCACGTCTGTATCAATTTTGTTGCTGTCTCGCCTCGCTCCGATCTCTATCTCCCGCGCTGCTCCCTGCAGCCAGCGCTGCTTGGACGCGCCTGGCTCTGCTTCCCAGCTGTGCCTCGGCTGGGGCCGTGTGTCTGGGCTTCCCGCGCTGGTCTGTTTGTTTGCTTGCTTCCTGGAGGAGATACCCCTTGGTTTCAGGCACTGCTGGATCCAGTAAAGCCTGGAGATCCGCTCCAGGAGATGATCCTTACTCAGCAGCCAATGGGGCGCTCACCTGGGTCAAAGGAGGGGGAGCCGGATGGGAGGAGGACCAGCGCTTAGCTGATTCCCTCCCCACCTGCACCCCAGGCTCAGTCTCTGGCCACCTGCTTCCACATTCTTAGCCAGTGAGAGGGCTCCTCTGGGGAGACTGACAGGGCTGGCAGCCAGTCTGCCTCCCTGCCTAGAGGCAGGTGACGCCTTCTGTGCTGCTCCATGGCTCAGGTGGGGATGGCAGCTGTGGCTGGCCAGGAAAGGGGGACTGAAGGCTTAGCAGTCCCGTGTCTGTCCAGGAGGGAGCCCCGGTGCTGAAAGAGCCTGGGAAGGGTCTGCAAGGGAAGAAAACAGGAGCTCATGGAAGGGAGGGAGCCACACAGGATGGTCAGAGCTGGGCAGGGTGCAAGGTCTTAACAGGCCCCGAGCTGGTGCTAGCCCTAGGTTGTGATCCACAGCCCCCTGCCACTCCAGCCCTGGACTTCCCACTCCTACAGCCATGAGAGAGCCCTTTAACCCTGCCCTAAGGTACCTTCTCCTGTGTGCCCTTCTCACCCACTGCTCTGGGAGGCTGGACAGAAATCCTGCTGGCCTACTGGAGGCAGTGACATAAATCTAGGGACTCTGTTTAATCGGGAGATGGTCTCTCCCCATCTGTGGGAGGGGCCATGCTGGAAGGCAGTTCAAAGAGCTGTTGCATTCTCTCTCAGGGAGACTTTATATTTGTTCTTTCTTGTTTGCTTTCCATGACTACACAGCAAAATCCCGGGCAGCCTGAAGGCACTGGACCTGCTCACTGTATGTGGGAGGGCTAGTGGAGAAGGTCTGCGCTTCTGTATTACCATAGCATCCCCCATTAGGGCCTTGCTGTGTGAGGTGCTGTACAAAATGCATGGTGAGAGACAGTCCCTGCCCCTAGAGCTCAGTCTTAGCTCCTGCCGTGAGCTCCCAGAAGGAGCCACTTCCAGGGTGGGGGATGGTATTGCGCCACCCAGTGGTCCCTGCCGGGATCTGACAGGAAGTAATGGCAAGCAGCTGCTTCATCGCGGTACTCAATGAGAGTTGACCAGCCTGGATCCTTCAGTCGCCCCCTTGCTTCCCCCCACCTGTCTCTTCCACTCGCATGTCATTCCCTCAAGCTCCCTCGTGGTCAGGGAGCGTGCACAAAATTCACTTCCCCTGCTCAGCTCATGGCATGAAAAGGCTTTTTTGTTTTTTTTTGAGGAGTGGGGGACTGAGGCACAGAGGCGGCAGTGGGAAGTAGGTGTCAGTGTCAGAGTGAGGGATGGAACCTCAGGAGTCTCAATGGTTCTGTTAATGTTGTCATCGCTGGACCATGCTGTGTGTCCTCTTTTCTTTCCCTACACAATAGGGTACATGTGTGGCCAGCCCCTGGACACTGGCAGCCACACAGGAAGCAGAGAAAAACAGGATCCAAGGCCTCCGTAGGTTTCCTGTTGTGTCTGCTCTCATCTCAGCTGCATCCTCCTCCTCCCCCTTCAAATCCTGTTTTGTGCCCACTTTCCAGATCAGTTTAACTGAGGCAGGGCGGCCAACTCCTTCCCCCAAGATAGCATTTAAATCTCCCGGACTGCTGGCCCATTCCTCCAACCTCCAGAACCAGGGAAACCTAATAATTTAATGTGATAGAAAATCCAACCAATTGGTTATCTAGCCCAGTAAGTGGTAGTCCACAGTGGTCAGCAACAACATGGTACAAGAACCCCAGCAAGAAATTGGGGATGACCTATCTGGGACATTCCCTCCTGACCCTTGTCAGCTCGAGGTTGATCTCTGCCCTGAAGCATGCTGATCTGCTTCCAAAGATTTTGTCTCTTTTTTCTCTTCCTGTTATAGCTCCTCCTAGTCTTGCTGTCCAGGTAAATGACTGATTTTTCCTCCCACCTTAACCCCATTCAGTTCTTGGACTCAACATGTGGCAGTAAGTTCCACAGACTCATTGCACGTCACATAAAAAAGCATCTAATCTGTTTTCAGTGCTGTGCCATTCCCTGTCCCCTGGCTGTTGCACTATGAGACCAGGCCCGCACATCCCCTCCTCTGGGCCTTTCATTATCATGCCCCTGCAGAACACAAGCTCTCTGTTTCTCATCTATTTAACACCTACAGCTGATCTCAAAGCCCAGTGAGGCAGATGAGGCCTGCTTCGTTTGGCAGACTTCTTCTAGTGAGACCTTTGCAGCACCTCCCTAGGGCTGGACTCAATTTAGGGGGGCAAGAAGCATTTTTAGAAATTATTGACGTCTGCTCATTACTCCTAATGAGTGTCACTTCTAATTTTTTCTATCCGGGGCAGAATAAATGTTGTTCTATGCACCAAAGGGTGTGTGGGTGTGCACCACCAATAGACACACAGGCTATGTGCTGTGTGTGCTCTACTAATCAGCTCGGCAGTGCCTGACCTTCTCCTGGGCGGCTGCCCAAGCACTCAGCTTACCAGGAATACTGCTGCTAGTTGCTTCTCTCCTGGTGAAAAGAAGGCAACCCTAGCAACAATGCCCAAAGCTTGCACTTGCCTTTGCTGGCCTGAGATCGTTAATAGCATATGCCTCAACTGCAAACAGTCAGGAGCAATGTGTGGCATGAGGTTTGTACTGCACCGTACGCAACAGGACCCTGCTCTGCAATCAAGGCGGTAGTTAATAATTAGTGTTTATTCTAGATTATAACTCCAGTGCTGTCTTGCGATGCTGAAGGGAGAGATTGAACTGAGATGTGGCAGAGATCTTTTGAAAGTATTGATGTGTATGTTGGGGACTCTCTGAGCATCCTCAAGTCGTGGAGACAAGTTGTTACCCCTATTGCATGGGGGGCGGGGGTTGAGGCTCAGAGCATTGCTGTGACTTGGCCAAGGTCACGCAGACAATCTGCGATGGAGCCAGGTGTTGGAAACGTCTCTCCCAGCCTCAGGCCTGCTGTGACCAGAAGCAACCTCTTCCGTGTGAGATAAGCTGTGAGGTGTGCGTCTCTCCAGCCGCGAGGCCAATTCTTCCCAGCGCACACTGTTCCGACAGCGGTTACGTTTGTAACTGGACAATCCCCAAGTGATTATCTGCACAGTTAACACTGGTGGTGTCTTTAAACATTGTTTACAAGTCCCTGGGTGAGTCACGTAACTAACAAGTCTGGGGAAGAGCGGTCCCTGGGTCTGGCAGTCTTGGGCGGAGGCTGGCGCTGTAGGTTTGGGAAGGGTGTATGGAGGGACAGGGAGGAGGCATTCACTGCTAGGGGAGCAGGGGACAGTGAGAGGACATGAATGAAAGAGCAAAGAAGGTGAATGGATGGGGAAAAAATCTTGGTCCCCTTAAAGTGAAATACCACTTTCTGTTTTAATAGGAACAATACCCTCACATTTTTCTGCTGCTTCTAGTAACCCATTCCTGGTGGTGTTCTTTGCCCTAGGCCCCAGGCCCCAGTGTAGCAGCCGTCCTGGGCTTTGCAAGTTGGCTGTCCCATGGAGGCTAAATCAGGATGTGACTTGTCCACACATTCACCAGTCCTGCACAGAGATGGTCCCCCAACATGCAGGCAATTCCTGCTCCCAGGGATCTCAGCTCAACTCGGTAACTCTGCCCCCAGAACTGGCTTGAACACAGGCACAGTGCACGCTCTCCTGCTGCTCGTGGGCACTGAAAGCAGGCCCTGGACAGAACCTTACTCAGCCCAGAGCTAACAGCTGCATGTCTCCCCAACTCTCTAACCTTGCTTGCACGCGAAGGAGAAGAACAGTGTGCAACAGCACCACCTGGTGATACCAGCTGTAATAATGTCCAGGGCTGCCCAGTAGAATCTGGGGAGAAGAAAACTCAGGGGAGAGGGAGAGGAAAAGAAGGGAAATAGTAGCAGAGAAGGATCCTGGAGCAACTTATTTCCAGCCCATTAGTGAGTGTCCAGGTGGGGAGCAGGGCGAGCTGGGAGCTAAGGAGAACCATACATTGCGGCTGTCTGTGTCCAGCTGCTTTTATAAAATATCCCCCTGTCTGTTCGTCACAGCCCTGCCCAGTCTCTGGTTCTCAGCCTGGCAAGCCTGTGACCTCACAAGCTGGGTGGTGACCTCACAGGCACGGGATTGGGATGTCACAAGTGCTGAGCTGTGATGTCACAGCCGGTAGGTGGTACCAGCCCAAGCTGGAGCTGGCAAGGTGCAGTCAGTCTAGCGGAGAGGAGGAGGCAGGTGGCAGGCCTGGGAGGGACGATGCAGCATGTGAGTGAGGTCATGGCCGGTGCTGATCGGGGCCCATTGGGAAGGTGAGGCAGAAGGGAGCCAGGGGAATAAATTCAATTGAACCCCCAGAGCAAAGGGGGAGCCAGTGCCCCTCCCTGATGCTCCCAGCCCCTTCTGGTGGCTACCAGCGAGCAGGGCACTGGAAGGGTTCTCGGGTAGCCATAACCCCCACTTTTCACGCCCTCCCCCCAGCTGATCTCAAGGGCGTTTCACCAGCCCCTCCCCCTCCCCGGCCGCAAAGCCAGCATGCTCCTCCCGGAGCCAGCGAGCAGCCGGGCGGGATGGAACGGCTCCAGGTTGAAACCCAAGTGCGCCGTTGGCTCCCGCACACACAGTATGTCATGGATTAACGAGAGCTCTTCTGGCACCAGCCGCCGCCGGTCTGCGGGGAGCCAGCACAAGTGTGAGGCCCGCTCCCCCTGCCCCCCCCGCCTCCCTCCGCAGATGGTGCCAGCTCAGTCCCAGGCCGGAGACCGGCGTGTGAGTGATTGCGGCCCCAGCGCTGCCGGGGTGGCAGAACCAAGGGCCGGGAGCCCTGGACTGCTTCACACACCGCCGGCTGGTGCCTCAGCCCTGGGCTGGCCAGTGGGATGGGCAAGTGCCCCCACCCCCACACCTGTGCTGCTTCATTGCTGGAACCGCAGATCCCCCCGCCCTCCATTGCTGCCGGGTCTCTCCGAACCCACGCGGCGGCGCAGGGCCTGTTACAGAACTGGCCGGCTGCCACGGCATTTGGAGCAGAGAGAAAGCCCTCCCGCGAGCGCCGAAGCCGGTGGAAATGTACTGAGTCACTGTGCACCCGAACAGCCAACTTTTTGGCGCGGGGGGGGGAGTCCCACACCTCCCCTCCTTGCACCCTTCAGGGGAGCCTGACTTGGAGGCTGGGGAGAAGTCCCTGGCTGGGATGTGACAGGCTCGGTAAAGATGGTAGTTTGTGGGTTCAGATCAGGCCTGGCTGCTCCCCAATTCTACGGGCAGCAAGATGAGGGGGCCTGACTGCTATTTCATCTATTTATACCCCCACCTCGTGCATGCTGTGCAGAAGGGTCCCAGCCATTCCTTGCCTTCCCCACTCCCCGGCATAACAAAAGCAGGGGGCAGATGTTGCTTTATCTCCTAGACCTATATGGTCTCATGCATTAAATTTCCAGGCCCAGTTGTCACCCATTCTCCTGGCAGCCTGGGTTTGCCCCCGCTGAGTGCCAGACTGCAAGGCACAGTGGAGGTACAGGCAGCTTTAAGCACAAGGCAAACAAGTGATTGTCGGGTTTTTTTTTTTGAGGGGGGACTCTGTTTGTGGGGATCAGCAGCTCTCCAGCTGCACACCGAGCTTGCCCCCCAATACGTCCCACAAGCTAGAGTTTGGGGGGTCAGCATGGCTGTGACCCCAGCCTCCTTGGGGCCGTCACCCCATAGGAGTGTGCAGTCCCAGCTGCTGGAAGGCTGGTGCCCATCACTGAGGGACCCAGGCCAAAGCCCCACCCATGGAGAGGGGCGGGCGTGGTGAGAACAGTCACCGCAGCGACAGTGCTGGTGAGAACAGTTGCCATGGCAAGGGTGTGTGGCTGGGCCCAGTTACCATGGCGATGGTGCATGGTGAGGGGAGTTGCCATGGAGATGGCCCATGGTTAGAACAGTCGCCACAGCTGAGGTTGCCTGGCAAGAGCCTGGCCATGTGGCTCAGGCTGTGGCAGAGATAAAGAGACATTTGCAAAAGCCAGAGGGGTGCCTGGCTTTGGGGATCTGCCCAATGGGCTGTGATGGGGGCGGGCATCTGGAGCTGGGGCCAGAGGTGCTCAGGAAGGGGAGGGGATGGAAACCAATGAGAAAACGCCTGCCACCCTCTCAAGGTCCCTTCCGGTCCTATCCTGCCCCGTGGCTCCCGGCCAAGACAGGCTGACCGAAAACAGGCAGTGCAAGGATGGGCCAGCCTGGCTCAAAACAACCCCCTCCACCCCTGCAGCTCTCATCAGGACAGGCCACAGAGCTGGGGCAGGCGTGCCGGGGTTCCGCACCCCCCACTCTCCAGCCCTGCCGTGCCCCCCAAAAGGCTGCTGCACCTTTAAGGTGGCACTGCTCTTAATGCAAGGCCTTGGTTAGGAAACAGCTTGCACCATCCCATTACACATAGCTTAGCTACAAAAGGGAAACATAATGCATAACAATAAGGTTTGATTCGAGCAAACTTGGAGCGGTGCCATCGGAAGAAATAGATGAATAAAAGAGATGTTTCAGGGGGAGGGGGAGCGCCGAGGGAAAGGAGCGGGGCTCGGGTACACAGGCGGCTTTGATCTCGTGCACGCCGCACGAGTGTGAAGCAAGTTGTGTTGGCACCCCAAGCCGGGTGCAACCCCCCTTCCCCCCCCTCGGCGATTGTGCCTCTCGCACACCCACCCGCCTGGCTTCCTAGCCGGGATTGTAATGCCGCGAAAGTTCATTGGCACACAGCTTTCCAGTCCAGTTCACACTAACATCTGACAAGCCCAAGTTCTCATTTTCAGAGTAATCACTCCACTGCACTAATTGCACATGCAAATATGCAAATTCGTATTAATTAATTACTATACTAATTAGTTCTGTGGTATTTGCGAGTAATAAATCATTCGATGGGAGCGAGGAAGCTGGAGACCTGGCCCATTTACACTTCGCATAAAATTTTAATAGGCGCTCCGGCTGATCCGGGACAGCCGGGTGCTTTGGTGGCATCTTAAAGGGACAGCGCCGAGGTTCGGGGGCTTTTTGTTTGTTTATTTGCTTGGCGCTGGATTTAAAGGCAGGGAGAGGTGAACAGTCCCAGGGGGCTGGGCTGGAAGGATCCTGCTTGCCTCTCAGTTAACTCCAGGCCTGTTTCCTGCACCTGCCTCCCTGGACAACTGAATCTGGGCCCAGCTTTGTCGAGACTAGAGGGGGACCTATTGCGGCAGGTCTTAAATGGAGCCAGGTGGTGGGGGGGAAGCGCAGGGATGAGGGTTAAGGCAGCCACAGCATCTGTGTGGGGGGGAAAGAGCCAAGGAGATGGGTAGACATAGAGAGAGAAAGCAGGTGGGAAGAAAGGAAGGAAACACAGTTGGAGAATGGCGGGGAGGTGACTTTTTCTCTTAAAAGGAGGGGCCCTAAGGACCTTCATGGCGGGTCTCAAGGCTGGTGGGAGCTGGCAGCTCTCCCTTGGCTGGCAGGAGCTCTGCCCCAGTTCTCTGGCCCTTCCCCTGCGCAATCCCATCCCACAACAGCTTGGCTGGCAGAGGTGCAGCAGGGAGAGGCCAGAGTGGCCCTGTCATTCCTGCCCTTTGCTGCCATGTGTTGGCAAAAGGATGGGCCTCGCTGGCACGGGCAGGCACACAGGAACCAAGGGGGCGAGGTGCCAGGGAGGCTGGTACACACGGTGCCTAACTCCCCCGTGTGCCTCCTGCCGGCAGCTGGTTTTCAAGCCAACCCCTAGAAAGTTCACCCCAAGGTCTTCATGGAGCCTTTCAGGCTGCCCAAGGGGGGAGGAGTCAGAATTGTCACTCCCCACAGATGGGGAAACTGAGGCACAGAGCAAGGCAGGGACTCACTGGAGTTCACACAAGAAGTCTGGGAAGGATGCGGGAGCCCTGTTTCCCACGTCACAGCTGCTTGCTCTGACCACTCCCAGCCCCAAGAGTAAACTCCGGGAGTCCCGTGACCAGTGTTCCCACTAATTTTTGTCCATCCATGTGTGTAATAAATTTTGCTGTGTGAACCCAGGCATTACGGATGTGCACCACCAACAGAAACACAGGCTGCCAATGGTGGGCGCTCTGCTAATCAGCTGGGAGACACCTGAATCTCTCCTGGGCAGTTGCCCCAGTGCTCAGCTCACGGGGAACACTGCCCCTGCACTCAGGTCCTGGCTCCAGCAGATACTTCCCCAGAGAGGTAGAGGCGTCAGAAAAGCGTAGCCGGGTGGACAGAGTCCGGGAGCAATCCAGGGGCTACTTAGTTTCTGCTCCTTGTGATGTGAGCTTGGCTGAATCTCAGGGCTTCTGGTTCCCCTCTCTATTTAGAGCACAATCTATTTAGACCCAGTCTCCTGCCCTCACAGCAGGACCTAGCACCATCTCTAGGCTGGCCTGCCTTCCATTGTGTATTTCGCTAACAACCAGCAGGATGCAGCTCCAAGTTGGAGGAGGTGAGAGCAGGGAAGCCCTGACCTCCAATAGGTGCTTGGGATACAGTGAACTGTCCTCATGGGCAAACCCCTTTGTCCCAGACAGCTGATTTCAGTTATCCAATCACCTCTCAGAGGCTGCTGGGAGTGGGAGGAGCCTGGGAGCTATATAAATAGGCCCAGCTCAGCCTGCTAAGGGCTGATAATAGCTGCAGGAAAGATGGGCTGAGTGTGGTAAGTGCTTGGCTTAACTGGGCTGGTTTCCCTTTGGGCTTGCCTGAGAGCAGTGGAGTGCTTGGACAGTGGCCCAGCAGTGATGCTGGTTAGCAGAGTGCCTGCAGCATGTGTTTCTCCCTGTGGTGCACATTTGTGCATGCCTTGGTGCATGTAACAAAATTTATTCCGCCTGTAGATGGCAAAATAGAGGGACCCCTGCATGATGGAGGAACAAATCTATGGTGATGGGGATCTGACAAAGTTAGGAGAATATGATGACAGAGAGCCAGACATGCATGAGGTACCTCTGTGTTGTTTCTGGCTCCCTGCACCTCCCCCCCTTCCAACTTGCTTTCTGTTTTTTCCAGCACACTCAGCTCTCTCTGCCCCATCAGGCAGCAGCTGCTCTTACCTACGCAGGCCACAAGCTCTACTCTGTCCTGCAGCTCAGCAGACTCTGCTCCCCAGGGCTATGGGCAGGGTTGCCTGGAAGCCATGTGTGTGTGTGGAGCGATTCAGATGCTGCCCAGCTGGTGAGCAGAGTGCTCGCAGATAGGTTTTTTTCTCCTGGTGGTGCACATCTGCACAAGCTTTGGTGCACATAAAATTTATTCCATGCCTAGATGGAAATAATTCACACATGGCTAGAGAAGCTTAGCAGGAGTGTTGCATAGGGGCACGTTCCCCTCTCTCCCCCATGGGTGGTTCCTCACGCATCAGCCTTTGCTATCCCAGGGGATGGTTGCAGGGGCTTAGAATGAGCCTTAGCCTCTGGCCTGTCTGAGGCTGACCCCAGGAGCGTGTCCAGTGATCACTTTGTTCCCCCATGTGTCTCCTACAGGGGAAAATATTCACATCCCAGCTGGAGGAGCTGCAGCGCATGGAGCGTGTGAGTACGTCAGGAGCACTGCTGGGTCAGCCCCTTTTGTGTCTTCCCAGTCCCCTAGCAAGGCAGAGACCTCTGTCTCCTGTCGGTGCCCAGCGTTGGGGCTGGCCTCTTCATCAGACCCCACCATCCCGTCTGATTTAGCGTCTCGGCATTGGGGTCACACTCCACGTTCCCTGGAAGCCGAGCTCTCAGGCGTCTCCCAGCAGAGGTTGAGGTGCTGCTCAGCTGATTAGCAGAGCACCCTCAGTCGGCAGCGTGTTTCTGTGGTGGTTCTCATCTGCTCATGCACGTAACAAAACTTATTCTGCCTATGGATGGGGAAAAAAATTAGAGGGAACCCTGGTCACACTCAGCCAGGACTGCAACATGCTTTGGACCTGAGACTTTTGGTCTCCTCTTTGTCTCTAAGCTTGCTCCATCCCAGAGAGGGCTCTGGTTCTGTTTGGCCTGGAGTCGAGTCTGGCTTCTTTCCTAGGTCCTGAGGCATCCCTGGCAATTGCTCATATTCCAGCAGTAGCTGGAGACTCTCGTGGTTGTGTGTGCCAGCTGCTGTGCAAAAACCAGGCAAGAGCTGGTCCCCTGCCCCAAAGAGCCTACAAGCCAAAGAGACCAAGGAAGTGTTATGTAGATAGTTTGCTAGATAATGTGCCAAGACGGTGCTCAAGAATTGACAACTCCCCCACTCTCAGGGCAACCAGTTCAGGCTCTCTGCAAAACCTGGCAGATGTCTACCGAGCTTCTCTTCGCAACCACCAGTTCTAGCAACCGGGCGTAGGCAGGCCCCATAAGACGTGGTCCTGTAGCACAGCTCCGATGGCTTCCTCAGTGCTGCTCTGCCCACGGCGATTCCATTGCATGCTCTGATTTCCATTAGGACCTTGCAGCTCAACCTCAGGCTTGGGCTAGTTGGGCTGGGTGCAGCTTCTCTGGCGGGGCTGACAAGCCAAGGAGGGCAACATGTAACTGGACCCAGCTGGGATGGGGAAGCAGCCCACATGTGGAAGGCAGAGAGAAAATAATTGTATTAAAGGCTCTTGTGCCCAGTGAACAGGGCTTCCTCAAGCGTTTATCATCTGTGGGCGGAGTGACTGTTATGTGTGGCTGTGCACCACCAATAGAAACACAGGCTGCCCACTGTGGTTGCTCTGCTAATCAGCTGGGCAGCACCCAAATCTCTCCTGGGTGACTGTCCAAGTGCTCATCTTACAGGGAACATGGCTAGTGGGACCCTTCAGAGGAGCTCTGGACCTCTCCTCGGCAAAGCCCTTAATCCCGAGCTTAATCCCATTTGCTCCCCTGGGACTATGGTAAAAGACTTTGAGCTGCTCTGATAAGCTGGAAATGGTGCCTTACAGCTATCATAGGGCACATCACACCTGGGGCCTGGATCCAGCCCGTCAGGCATTTCTCTGCAACGCACCCAGCTGATGAGCAGAGGTGCATGCTTACAGCCAGCAGCTTGCACTGTCTGCAGCTGAGCTGCTCCTAGGCTTCTCCTGCTAGCTGTGCAGGGCAGGAGGGGGGAAGCAGAGGGTAGTGCTGAAGTCAGGGTATTGCCCTGTGCTTGTACCCGTTGCCACAGAGTGGGGATCAGGGAGAGGGAGACACACAGCGGAGCTGCTCCTGTCTGAAGCAGGGATGGTCAGGGACTCAGGAGTGTGGAGCACCGGGAAGGGGAGACAGAGCTGGACAGATTTCCCTTAAAGAGACAGAGGGCAGCTTCTCTCTGAAACGTACCCAGCGCACACTGCATCACTGTCAAACATACCCAACCTGTGCTACACAGTCACTCTCCCCTATGCACTGCAGCACACACTCAGTCTGTGTTTCCCACACAAAGCGTTCCTCTTTCCCACTCACTCTCTGTCTCTTCTCTAGCTCTCAGCCCCACCCCTTATGGGGGGGCCCAGAGCCAGCCCAGGAGCAGGACCAAAATTCATGGCATGGCCCCTCTGCAAAAAATTACCGCCCACCTCTGCCTCTGAGTGCGTCGGCACTGCAACGGGGATTGCTGCTCCCGTCGCCAAAACCCAGTCTGCTTTGATCTCGCGAGCTCGCTGCGGAGGGCTGTACAGCAGACCCAGCAGAGAACGCTAGGTAAACTCTGGCCCACAGTTCTGGAGTGGCTGAAATTAGCCAGCCTCCCATTGTTCCAGATCTGGGGTCTTTGGACTAGGGACAATCAACTCCTTTCAATTCTCCCAGGACTGTCACCTCCTTGTGACAGGAGGCACAGAGATACTCCACTCGTGGGCATCCGGCTCTGAACCTGCCAGCAGCCTGGCCTTCCTCGAGCCAGCGTTCTTCCCCACCCCACAGGGCAGCCCTTAGCAGCAGGCACGGCAGTTTCCCTTCCAGCCACCTTCAGGGAGTTTGCAAGCCTTTAATTGTCGTAAGCGCGGATTAATTAAGCAGCGATAAACACAAACCCATGCATTATTGATGAATAAGGGTGAGTTCAGGTTGGTGCAAGCGTTGTAATTAAATATAAACCTCAATCTGCCCATTGTTAACTTACAAATTACATTACTATTAGGACATGTGGTGCTGCACCCAGCTGCCGGGAAGGGGGTTCGCAAGGCAAGGAATTTAACCCTTCTCAACAGATTGAATTGGGCCCTGGGACTTTCGAAAACCCCTGGGCACAAAAGTGGTGTTGAGATTATGGCTGAGGCAGCTGGGGCCTTTGCTATGAGCCACCCGCACTCACCAAGAATCTCCACCTCGTCCCCAAGTGTTTGGTTCACTCTTTGGGCTCCTTGTCAGGGTGGGTCTGAGCTGTGTCTTGCGCAGGGGAGCTTCGGTTCTAGAGTTAGATTGAATGCTCCCAGTGCTGCTGGGCTGTGTAAAGTCCACCCTCCAAGGGGGTGGTTGGGCTTTTTCATTTTAATTTGCAGCCACCTGCCCTGCTGCAAGCACCCACTAATAACAGCAGCTCCATGCAAACTGGTTCTGAAACCTTCACAAGTCATGGCCCTTCTCCCAGTCATGAGGCTGGTTTAAAAATCCTGAGATTTCTTTCAAAGAAAGTGCCCTTTTCTTGGCATTTTTCAAAGCCTCTGGGGAGGGGGTGGCAGTTGGGCCTTGGTTTCAAGCTCTTTTTCTGCAATCACAGGTGCAGCTTTCACATATTTATTATTTTTTTTTAATGAGAGCTGAAATTTTCTCACGATCACGTGACTCTGGGAGCTCAGGGCTTTCAGGTCAGACACGATGTTTTGGCGATGTTGCCCACACCCCCCCACGCTCTGGGAAAGTTTGGACACTGTGCAAGTCTCCGATGTTGTATCTGAACCAAATCCACCCCTTCCCTCTGGATGCCGAGCTCTCTGCAGCTCAGGCTTTACAAGAAACAATATAACCCTGATCTTGTGGGGTTTTCTGTTTTGTTTTGTTTTTGTTTTGCCCAGGTGGGGCTCACAATCTTCATCTGTGGCCCATTGACTTTGATGCTTTTTGGATAAGGCCACATACAGCTACCTTCTTCTAGGTCTGGTAATAACAGAGGTGTCACGGGGCAAACTGGATGATGCCAAGGATTCTGGAGTTAACATCTTCACTAGTGAATCTCCCGGAGGAAGGCTTGGTTCTGATCCAGGAGGTTGGCTGGAAATTGGAACCGGCTCCTCGGTACAGCTGCAGATAAACTCCCCAAGCATTTGAGCTGAGTAAGGCAGCCAGCAGGCAATCTGCTCAGCTGAACGGCTTTCCCCGTGCAATGAGTTGGCAGGTCTCAGCCTGCTATTCACTGGGGAGGTGTCCACAGCCTGAAGCCACCCACCACCTCCTGGCCCAATGAACTAGCTGTAGGGTCCAGAGTCCCAGCCCAGGGTTGTAACCACAAGACAGGAGGAGGCTGGTGGTGGTAGGTGTCCCCCCCACCCCCTGGGTGAGCCCAGGCTGGCAGGACTGAGTCTCGCTGGGCTGGTTAACACCACAGTCCCTGTGCTTGTTTCTCAGCACCCAAGGAGAGGAGATCTGCCCACTGTTACCAAGGCACATTGCTGCTAAACACTTCCCCTCCCATCCAGATGGGAAGGGGTTGCAGCAATCAATTACTTCCAGAGAGCTTGGAAGGAATTCAAGGAGCCGCTCGCACACGCGGTTTGTCTCACACACATGCGTGTGCACATGCATACAGCAGCTCACATGTACTCACAACCTCATACCCCATTGCACACATGCTCAAAGCCGGACTCTGGACAGACAGACATACCTCCTAGAGCTGGAAGGGACCATCAGAGGTCATTGCGTTCAGCCCCCTACCCTCACAGCAGGACCCAGCACCATCTGACAGATATTTTTTTCAATTTATTTGCCCCAGATCCCTAAATGGCCCCCTCAGGGATTGAACTTACAATCCTGGGTTTGGCAGCTAGCACACATGCACTCTTGATCACACACACGCAAACTCCCGAGATCACGCACACATTTGCACCCAACCCCCAGCTGTGCCCAGGCATCTGGTCATACATACAAGTGCCTGAATGTTCAGCCTGCCCGGCTAGCACCTACACGAGTGCCCAGGCTCGGCTTGTGCCCTCTCATCGAAGAGGAATGAGATGCTCTCTTGCACAGGGGTGTGTGTGAAACTGACGGGATCTGGTTGCGTGCACCATCTCTCCTGCTCCAAGGAGCAAGGGCTGGTTTTGCTCAATGGGCCCAGCTTCTGTGCTGAGCTTCAGAGGGGCTGGGGGCTGCTCGAAGGAGGGGGCAAGAGAGTAGGGGGGGAAGTTTGCGGGGCCTGGGATCTTAGAGTGCTTCAAGGGCTGTAACTTAACAATGGTTCTTCATAACAGCCACCTTGTATTTCGGGGGCACCATTTTGGGGTGTGGGGCTGGCTAGACAGTAGCCCCCCTGGAAGTTTGAAACTCTGAATTTCATACTTGAGGTCTGCTTAAGACTGGTGTCAGGTGCTAGGGGATATGGTTTAACTGCAGAAGAGCTTGTGCAGGGAGTTTGTTTTTAAACAGAGGGAGGCCGGGTGATTAGGATAACAAAGAACCTGCCATCAAGTAATTGAAGGGTTATTATATGATCGTGGCAACATCTCAGGGCACTCCACTTAAAGAACAGGAAACAAAGGGTAGAAGTAAAGAGGTTAAACTGGCAGGTGGCAAAATGTGCAGATGCCATAAAATTACCCAAAATAGTTTTCAGAGGGGTAGCCATGTTAGTCTGCGTCTACAAAAACAACAAGTCCTGTAGCACCTTATAGACTAACAGATAAGTTGAGTCCCAAGCTGAGGGCAAAGCATTACAAAGGGATCTCCCAAAATGGGGTGACTGGGCAACACCAGGGCGGATGGAATTCAGTGCTGCTAAAAGGAAAATAATGCACATGGGGGAAAATACAAACCCAACTATGCAGAGAGCCATGATGGGATCTAAATTAGCTGCTTCCTCTCAAGAAAGAGATCTTGAAATCTTTGTCCTGTGTTCAGTGGCACACTAAAAAGCTCACCACATACTGGAAATCAATAGGAAAGGAATAGAAAAGACAGAAAATATCATATTGCTTCTATATAAAGTCATGGTACGCCCACCTCTTGAATGCTGCCTGCAGATCTGGTTTCCCCATATAAAAAGACACCCTGGATTTGGAAGAAGCACCGAGGAGGGCAATAGAAATGATTAAGGGTAAAGAGCAGCTTTCATCTGAGTCAAGCTTATAAAGACTGGGACTTTTCAGTGTGGAAAAGACTAACGGGTAGGGGATATGTTAGACGTTTAGCAAATCACGAATGGTGTGGAAGAATTGAGTAAGAAAATGGTGTTTACTCCTTCACTGATGTTACAGAAGACGCTCACCCACTGACACTTATAAGCAACAGATTTAAAACATACAAAACATTATTTTGTTGTGGCCAACGTGTAGAACTGCTCACCAGCTGTAAAGGCCAAGTCTATAACAGGGTTGAAAAAAGAGCTAGAAAAATGCACAGAGCATAGATCCATCAATGGCCATTAGCCAGACTGGCCAGGGCTGGGGTCCCCATCTGCTGTTGGCTAGAAGCTGGGAACGGGCGACAGGGGATGGATGACTTAGTGACCTTTGGTCTGACCCCGTCTGGGCATTCTGACATTCTTCTAGAGCAGTGTGCCCTGGCACGCTGGTGTGCCACAAAGCAGCGCTTAGTGTGCCATGAAACTGTGAGGAAAAACTATTTAAAATGAATTGACTGAAGCAGGGGTTGCCCACGTGCAGCTCTTTGTGCCCTTAAATGCAACTCAGAGCTGTGCGTGAGGAGCAGGATGGGCTGAGAGCAGGGAGCTGAGGGTTCCTGGTTCTGGAGGAGGGGACGGGGATTGGGTTAACTATCTTGGGCATGCTGTGATCTTACAAGGAGTGCTGAAGTGTGCCTCGAGGTGATAATGGTGGCTGAGCACTGTTCTACAGAACCCAGGTGCATTTGCCCCCTGCTGTAACTCACTAGACCCTGTTGGAGCCAGGCGTCCAGACTGTGCGTCTACTCCTTGCAAAGTCAGTAACAAAGTAAGGATGTATCTTCAGCTTTGAAGCCTAACCAGTGTCCCTCGAGTGACTTGCCACAAGATGTCAGACTATGTTAGTATTAGAGCAGAATAAATCTATTATGTATTTAATTTTCTAATTGCTATTAAAATGCCACAATTCAGGCTGCAGTTCAAAAACCAGGCCAGGTGTGTGCTTTTCCAGAGCTGTGACACTCTGACTTCAGTGGTTCACTAGCGATCAGCAATACCCAGCAGAGCCCTGGGCATGTGAATTCACTGTCTCATTTGCAATAGGATTAGATAGTCCGATTTCAACAGTACGCGGGGAAATATTTAGTTTTTATATAAATTATTCTCACAGCAAAATGACCAGATATTATTAGCTGATCAACTACAACTGGTTAATTAAATAGCAAAGGGGTCCTGATTGGTTAAGAACGTAGATGGATTAATAATTAAATCACATGGGGTTTTAATATAATGGGCTGCAAAGAACTGCAGGGGGTGCGTTACTCATAATTTCCATGTGTGTTTCTCTTATTAACCCATCTGAGTTCTTAACCAATGAGGATTAATAAGACTGGGACTTTTTAGCTTGGAAAAAAGACAATTAAGCGGGGAGGTCTCTAAACTCGTGACTGGTGTAGAGAAAATAAATCAGGATTTGTTATTTATTCCTTCTCACAACACAAGAACTAGGGAGTCACCAAATGAAATTGATAGGCAGCAGGTTTGAAACAAACAATAGGAAATATTTTTTCACACAACACACAGTTAACCTGTGGAACTCCTTGCCGGAGAGTGTTATGAAGACCAAGACCAAAGCAGAATTTTTTAAAAAGAGCTAGATAAATTCACGGGGGATAGGTCCACCAATGGCTATCAGCCAGGTTGGGCATGGACGGTGTCCCTAGCCTCTGTTTGCAAGAGGCTGGAAATAGACAACAGGGAATCGATCACTTGGTGATCACCTGTTCTGTTCGTTCCCTCTGGGGCACCTGGCATGGGGCACCTGGCATTGGCCACTGTTGGAAGACGGGACGCTGGGCTTGAAGGACCTATGGTCTGACCCAGTCTGGCTGTGCTTATGCTCTTATCTTTTTACTGTAATGAGAGGGAAACTGAGGCATTGGGCCAGCGGAGTGCCAAGCAAGTGACAGATCTGGGAAGAGCTGCGTACGTAAGACTGGTTAGTCGACTGTACACAGACTCATGTATACCCAGACTCCTTCGCAGATACACACTGGCTATCTGCATCTATAAAACGATCCATGGAGATCTGCAGGTGTGCAGGGCTCTGGGAATGCACACCCAGGCTCACAGACCGAAGTGCTGTGATATGTCGACGTGAATTACACGCACCTTCCTTAACAGACAGCACAAACCAGGCAGCAGCTCGCATGCGCAAACGCACCCGTATGTGCCGTGGTTCACCCAGTCTCTCTGCTCCCCGCTGTTCCCTCTGTTTTTTCTATCCGTAGGTGGACTAAATTTTTATGTGCACCGAGGTACGTGCGGAGGTGCACCACTAGCAGAAACACAGGCTGCCAGCAGCGGGCGCTCAGCTTATCAGCTGGACAGCGTCTGACTCTCTCCTGGGTGGCCACCCAAGCGCTCAGCTGGCAGTGCTGAGTACACTTCTGTTCTCTTCAGATTCTGCTAACCCTGAAAAAATCCCCTTCGTTCCCTTATTGGGCTTGATCCGCTGCCGGTGGAAATGGGCCCAGCTTCAGTGGACTCAGTGGCCAATGTGTGGCCCAGTGAATTTAGATTTTGGAGCTTCTTTTGGTTTGGGAGGTGAGTTTGATTTGATGTTTCTCCATGGGTGCTGATAATTATGATTCCATGGTGGGAATCGCTCCTAACAAAGGCCTAATGCCTTAACTGGGCCCTATCCCTCTGGGAGCCCAATTAAACAGGCTGGGTTTCTCCACCCTCCCACCGCACGTTCCTTCACACATGCAGAATAACCCTCACCCCCCACGACTAATTTCATTCTGAAAAGTAAGTGCTTTGCTGTGCCCATATGTTCCGTCCCTTTAAAGAGATTTGCATTTGAAAGTCTCCTTAGCTGAGATGCCTCTGTGTGGAGGCAACTTAAAAGTGCAATTTCTTCATGAAAGGACAATATTGTTTTCCATCAAACTCATTATCTGAACTTTTCTCGTCCCCTCCCCCTCTTCTACTTTTCTGCCTTTGCCTTTCCACTTTTCCACAGCAGCCCATCCTTCGAATGAGACTGGCCATCCATCCACAGCCCAGGACTCCCTCCAGCGTCCAGGTCTGTGGGTTTATTATTTTTTTTCATGGCTTTATGAGTTTTGGAGCTGCAGGAGCCAAAGTGCGGCACAGAGATGCTGAATTTGCTGTGTGTATTGGTGATAGACAGCAGGGACTGGATCCGTAGCCAGAAGAAGTTAGTAGCAGGGTTCCCTGTAAGCTGAGCACTTGGGTGGCCACCCAGGAGAGATTCAGAGGCTGCCCAGCTGATTAGCAGAGCACTCACAGTGGGCAGCCTGTGTTTCTATTGGTGATGCACATAACAAAATTTATCCCTGGGAATGTAAGTTGTGCCTCTGCTTTACGGAGCAGCCTGCTTTGTCTCCCTCTGCGTTTGGGCTCCTGTGTTTTGATCGGCCTGCATGCTAAGGAAGCAAATTGTGTTAGGGCGCAGCCTTCCAGCAAGACTCTTCTACAATATTTTATCTAACGTCTCCGGGTGTGGTGCCGCGAATATAACAGAAACCAGCTGCTTAACTGCCACCTGCCCAGGGCCTTTGGAGCTGAGCTCCTGAGCTAAACCTTGCAGGGCAGCTTTGAACCAACAGCTGTCTCCCATCTCCCAGCGACGTGGTGTTTTAACAAGTCGGTCAACCCCACAGCCACAAAATAAAATCTCGCAGGAAAATAACCAAGGGGAGGAATTTTAGCCTGTTTGCCTGTTGTCCCCACGCATCCCCTCTTAGAGGTCTACAAACCTCCCTTCCTTTAAGAAGCGCAATGGGATTTTTTGGGAGGAGCGAAGGGGGCAAAATTCACAGTAATACAGAGGGAAGAGTGAATGTGTGAGAGAGAGACAGAAAAACCATCTAGATTAATCTGTTCTTCTCCGCCATCCCAGAGCGCCCCTCTCCTGAGCTGAGGGGTAGTGGATTTGGCAGCTGTTAGCTATTTATTAACCAGTCATGGTTAAATTGGTTTATAAATTAACAGATGTTTTAACTTTATTCTTTCTTCGGGGAATGCAGGCAGCAAACTGAGCTGTGATTGTGGCTCAGGTCTGGGGCAATGGAGAAAGGGAAGGAGAGGCCCTTTCCCCCAACCTTTGCTGGTCACCAGCCCTTTCTCCCCTGATGAAATGGAAGGAGTCCTCCGAGACCATGCTCTGGCTGTTGTGGGTACCTAACCGGCCCCCTGAACTATAGGATCTGAGCCCACTCATGACTCCATTCATCATGAGATCTTAGAGTGCTTTGCAAAGGTGAGCAAGGAGCCTTCTCTCCCATTGTGCAAATGGGGAAACTGAGTCAGGGAGCCCTCCCTGGGTTGCACAGCAGAGCTAGGAAGCCCAAGTTTATTGAGGTCCAGGCTGGTACGCGCAAGGCTATCCCCTGGGGGAATGTTCCCATCTGGAAGTGGAGTAACTACTCTCAATCTCCCCATGTAGACAAAACCAAAGTGATTTTTCCCAAGGTCATCTGTTCTTTCGTTTTTGATTTTGCATTTTTCTGAGAGAGTGATGTGTGCCGTGTACGTTAGATCTGGAATCTTTCCCCAGCTTCATTGCTCTCTCTTGTGCATTCAGGGATTTGAAGCCACCTCATCAAGTTTAGCATCCCAGCCACTGCACCAGCCCTTCCTCAACTGGGCCTGGATCCCCACTGGCTGGCACCACAATGCGTCATGAACACCAGTGGGATCCGAGTGGCCGTGTTTGACAGCTGCATTGCACAGGAGCAGACCCTGTGCTTCAGTATAAACCGGGTCTGAATTTAAACCGATCTAGTTACACCAGCATTGCCCCAGTGGGGACACTAATTCAGTAGAGGAGGGTTGTGGGTTTTTTTTGTTTAATTTGGCATGTGTTTCTGACGCAAAGAGCTGCATTTACACTGGAATAACAGTGTGGCATTCAATGCTTCATTAAGCATGGCCAGTTGTAGTTGTACACAGGACTACAGGCAGGGTATTCAGTGCCTCTAGAGCTGGGTAGCTCAGCCCTGAAAGTTGCTGTCCCACGATGTGTCTACATCGCAATACTTCTGCAGCCGAGTGACGCTATTAATATAACTGAAAATGTTTTCCTGTGTAGGGAGAATGGGTCGCCTCCCCCCAGTCCAATTTGGTCTAGGTGACAACTCTGGGAAGAGTTTTTCTGATGGGGTCAGACCTCCATGAAAAGGTCTCTCCTTGCACAGGAGGGCTCTGGGATTTCTCCCTGCCTGGAAATGGTAGAATCTTTGAATACTAGAACTGAAGGGACCTTGAGAGGTCATCAAGTCCAGTCCCCTGCACGACCAGGCACCATCTAGATCATCTGATTGTTGTTTATCTAACCAGCTCTTAAATTCCTCCAGTGATGGTGATTCCACAACCTGCCTGAGCAATTTTCTCCAGTTCTTAACCACCTGGCTTCCTAATGTCTAACCTAAACCTCCCTTGCTGCAATCTCAGCCTATTGCCTCTTATCCCATCCTCAGAGGGCAAGGAGAACAATTTCTCTCCATCCTCCTTGTAATATCCTTTTAGGTACTTGAAACCCATTGTCATGTCCCCTTTCAGTCTTCCCTTTCCCAAACTAAACAAACCCAAATGACAGATGGTAGAAGGCTGCTGGGTTCCAGCTAAACTCATCCCCTCTGGACAGTTGTTCCCTATGGATGCAGCTTCATAAATGTGAAGGCCAGAGAACCTCAAAAGCAACGAGAAATCCTGTGGCACCTTATAAACTAATTGATATTTGGGAGCATAAGCTTTCATGGGCAAAAATCTGCTTTGCCGGATGCAATGTAGTGGAGATTCTAGAGGTCTAATTATACAGGCTCTTGAAAAGGAGGAAGGCCAGAGCTGACATGCAGCTAATGTGTAGGTGTGAACACCAAGAGAGGAGAAACTGTTTCATAGTTGGCCAGCCGTGGTCTTTGCCCATGAAAGCTTATGCTCCAAAATGCCAGTTAGTCTATAAGGTGCCACAGGGCTTGTTGTTGTTTTTTTTCAATGGTAGATGTTCTTTTCTCTCTTAGCCCCCTCCCCACCTTTTCCATGGCAAAAGGAAAGAAGGAGGGAAATAAGGAATCCCCAGCCAGGAAACTGACACCAAAACTCTTTCAGAAAGTTGAACGTGTGTTTAAAAAAAATAAAAACCAAATTGTCTTTACAGCAAATATCATCTCAAGTGTTTCAAAGCAACATTTCGCCTTCTTCCCACACTTCAACCAGCTCTGTTGTGGTGGTTGATCAGTTTTATTGCTGTAGCACTTTGGACTCCCAGCCCTGGCCCAAGAGTCCATGGTGTTAGGGGCTGTTCAGACAATCAAAAGAGTGAGCCCCTGGGAAACTATTTCTCAGTCTCTTTGAGATTAGCAGCACTGGAGTCTCGATGCAATCTCTTCAGAGTCCAAATGCAGGTCTGACCCTCGTCATGAATAAATGCCTGTGAAGGGTTAAACCCAGAGATAGCAGCTTCTCTGTTGGCAAGCCGCCAGGTGAGCCAAAGGGAAGAGAGAAGGAGGTTTTTTTAAAGGAAGCAGTTGCCTGCTGAGAGAGTCTTTCTTTTGTGTGGCCAGAAGCAAGAAACAAAAATGGGTTAAATCTGAATTGGGGTGGAGGATTTCCGTAAATATCCAGGCCTGGAAATAAATCTGGGCATACAGATATGTAAGTAGAAAGGAAATGTTTAGTCAGACTCGAACAGGTTATTTTTTTTAAAATTTGGGTTTGGTGTGGGACTTCTCAGGCTGGCTAATGTACCCTCCTGCCCCCGTACGCTGTAACTTTTAAACTGATTCCTAGGGAAGTATTTGTGATTTTAATCTACCTTTTATTCAGTTGTGCTGTAAGACCTAGCAAGCAACTATATCACGTACATCTTTTTGTTTTGTTAATGAGTCACGCTCTGTATTTTCTTCCAGTGTCCTAGAGAAGGCTCTGTGTACATCCGTGCCTAAAACTGAAGGGCCAGCTAGATGAGATTGCAGTTTAATTTCTTTCTCTTTGTTTTCAAGCTCTCTCCTTAGGGAGGTTCCAGAGCTTGGGGTTACCCCGCAGGGAGACATCCCAAGTGTGTTCCTGGATTCTAAAGGGTATTTTTTCTCACTTGGGTGGCAGCACCTACTGCCCAAGGTCAGGGAATCTGAGACCTTGGGAAGTTTTTAAGCAGAAGCCTATGGAGGCAAAGTCTTTTTAAGGTCTCTAGCAGCACACACCCCCCCCACCGCACCTTCTGCACTCAGAGCATCAGAGTGGGGAGCAGCCTTGACAGCTCGCTCTGGCTGTGTGGTGTGGGTCTGTGTCACCAGCCTGACAGATCTAACTGGGCTGCACCTGGAGCACGTGACACCTTGTCTTCATGCTGGCTTGGCTTGAGCGAGGGCTCTGTGTCGGGTGCTGGGAGGTGTGTGTGGCATATGGAAATATGGCCCTGTTCAGCGAAGCCAGGCTTTTCTCACTCCTTTTCCCCCATCCCAGAAGGTTGCTTGTAACGAATCCAGATTCTCTGAGCACCTGCTGCCCGTCTTCCCCGAAGCCTGATACTGCACGTCCCACAATGCTTTGCATCGCAGTCATTTCCATGGCAACTCTTTGTGAAGTCAGGGTTGGGCTATGACATCAGGGCAAGACGGCCCCGGGAAAGAGTTCAGAGGAAGAAAAGCCAGCAACTCGAGTCCTTGGGTGTTAATGAACAACAATGGGTAGGTTCACTTGAACATACAGCATTCTTCTTTGCTTCTTGTCCCACTGTGAGCTGTGTAGCATGGCTGTTCAGCAGCTGTTGTGCTCCACCCCAGAGATGGCTGCATTTCGATAGGAGAGGAAGTGAAAGCAGCATGAAAGCTACACAGACTGTTTTTTTTTTTTCCCCCACCAAACCTTCAGGCCACTCCATGACCCAGAAATGTCATTTTCAGCCAAATTTCACCTTTAACCTCATGCAGGTGAAATTCTAAACAGAGTGTTTGGATGCAAAATGATTTTTCCTTGCTGAATGTTGAAATTTTTCCTGAAAAATTATCTAAATTCCGAGGGGGAATGTGTGAAATGATTGAGGAGGAGGAAACTGGAAGGTTTTCCACAACATTGTGCCGTTTGGAAAAATTCAAAACACCCCCAGACACAAACTCCGGATAAATACTGTTGGGGTTTTTTGTTCCATTGAGAACTTCCATGAAACCCTGAATCTGGCAAGTGCTCTGGAGAGAATTTACAAGTGAGGTGCTGCACACCTGGACCTCATGATTTTATTTTGCTCTCAACAATGCCCAGCTCCCTATGAATCCCAGGTCTATATTCCAAGCAGCTTCCAAATGCCTGCACCGTTGGGATAAAAGTTCAGTTCAGTTCAAAATAGGGGCTCCCTGCGGCTGGAGGTTCAAATCCCAGCTGGGTTCACTCAGCCCTTCATCCTGCTACGGGGGCCGGGGTGGGTGCTGAGCAATAGGCAGAAGTGTCCACCTGTAGCATCTTCAGGCTGGAGATCTCAAAGCAACATCCAGGGCTTAGTCTTCAACAGTGGTTGCTCCTTCCCTGCTCCCTTTGTGAAGGAGCACAGGGCAGGGTTATCCCCATTTCACAGACCTGTAAACTGAGAGGCAAAGGACAAGGGTTCAGGCAAAGTTGGTGGCAGAGCTGGGGAAAGAACCAAAGAGTCCTGGCTGATGTTCTCTCCTCCCCCTGGACCACAAGACCCACCTCCATTCCCCACCCAGAATCAGGAAAAGAACTCAGGGGTCCTGCGTTGTAAACTGCCCCCGCCTCCACTGCTCTCACCACTAGGCCACCTGATCTTCCCAGGTCAATTCCCTGCCAGCTCGGTGCCCACGAACCCAACCTGCTGCTCTCCTGCCCCCCAGCCAAAGCACCTGAAGGTTGGCTTGCCCCCCGGGCAGCCTGGTGCCAGCTCTTTGTGTTTAGTGGTGGGTTGTTTGCCAGGAATCACCCAGGGTGAGGGCTGAAACTGACATGGGTTTGCCACAGGTATGCGAAGCGAATCAGCCATCAGAGCCTGCATCCCCAGACAGCAGGCAGAGGGCTCCCTCAGCCTGTGCATTCACCGGCAAAGCCTTCCTCAGCAGCCGCTGTGTGCCCGGTGGAGAGAGGGAGAGGCCCCCCATCTGCCAGGACAGGAAAGAGAGAGGCGCCCTTGTGTGCCAGGGAGGGGAAAGGGAGGCCCCCCCGTGCCAGGCAAGGAAGAGGTTGACCCCCCCATTGGTATGCCCTGTTTGCTGCTCAGATGCTGGCAGAGGGAGGGCAGCAAGGAGTGGCATCTCTCCCTGGGAGCTGGCCTTCCAGGCTCATTGGGCACAGGCTGGCACCCTCCCCTGGCTCATCAGCTGTGTGCTGCCCACGCCTGTCTCCAGCAGCGCAGCACAGAAAGAGCAGAGACCCAGGCCCTGGTCGAGGACAGGCTCAGAAAGGACCTCAGTTGCCCAGGGAAGCTTGGCAGAGCCGGCCAGGGACAATTTGCCAAATTCGCTCTGATCCAGCCTGTCTCTGATCCGCATCCCCAGCGCCAAGGTCATTGATCTAACGCCCAGTTCTTAACTCGTCAGGCACCAGCCGTGCCAGCCTCTGCCTGCCAACCGCCTGGCCTGCCTGCGAGTGACGGCTGAGGCCTGACACCTGCTGGCCAGCAGGGGCTCCGCAGCATTCGGACCTTCGCTCCATCAGCCACAACGCTGAGCCATCCAGCCCGGGCCCGCCTAGGGGTTTGCCACAGTAACGGGATATGATTCATTTTTCTACTGCAGCAGAATCCCGAGGCCTTAACCACACTCAAGGCCCTGCTGGGCTGGGCAGAGAGTCCCGGCCCTGGTGATCATACAGGGCTGATGCACCCTGCAGTAAAAGGGTGGGAGGGGAAACTGAGGCACAGGGCAGTGCTAGCAGGTCAGCAGCAATGCTGGGAACAAGACCCGCATTCGTAAACATCCGCTCGTACATCGTGCTAGCCTGGCCCTGGCTAATGGACAAGACTCAGGGTTTGTGTCCAGCATTCCCTGTAAGCTGAGCATTTGGGCGGCTGCCCAGGAGAGATACAGGTGGTGCCCAGTTGATTAGCACAGCGCCCGCAGCCGGCAGCCTGTGTTTCTACTGGTGGTGCCCAGCCGCACATGCCTCAGGGCACGTAAAATTTATTCTGCCCATGGATGGAAAATAAATTAGAGCAAGCCCTGGTTGTGTCCCCCTGGTCAAGGGCTTTGCCCAAGTTATTTCTGCCCCTCCCTTTGCCTCAGTTTCCCCATCTGTGTGAAGGGGGAAGAGGATGACAACAGGGGCCTGGCTGCTGGGGAAAAGGGGCGGGTCATAACTCTGCCTTTGGGAGCAATGGAAAAAGCAGCTTCAAATCCAGGGGCAGCTGGTCATGAGCTCCGTTCTAGGAGCGCTTCCCTGCCCTGGGATTCACAGGGGCTCGGACAGGCTGATGCTCCTTTCTGGCCCCAAACTCTGTGAGGCCTTAGACGTCCTGGCCAAGTGTAACAGTGCCCCTGGCAGGGGTGGTGCCTGGGGCCTCCGGCTGGAGCCCCATGGGCGGTGTCTTTAGCTGGGAAGGAAGGTCTCTCGAAAGTGTGGCCAGTAGAGGGGGCGAGAGAGCCATATGAGGCCCATGTGGGTGGCGAGCCCAGGCAGGAAAGAGTTAAACCCACCCCCACCTCACTCCCCCCCACGCACCCCACCCACGCACCACTTCTTCAATGCGCTCCCCACCCACCCCTGTTCCAATGCAGCTCTGCCTCCTCCCACCACAGTGCTGGGAATAGTCCCCTTTCCAGGGCTGCCGGGCCCGGCACGCTTGCACAGAGCCACTCCTGCAAAGGAACTTGAGGTTTGCTAAGAGGGCAGCTGCGGGGCAGCGTGGGCTCATTTGCCCAGCAGACCCTGGTGTGTGGTATGTGAGAGTCCTTTTCACTGGCAGCAGGGTGCACCCTGAGAGCTTTGCACCCTGCGAGCAGCCTGCTGTTGCAAAGAGGGTAGGGAGAGAAATCCCCTTCCTGACCCCTGCAAACAGCAGGCTGGCAGGCCCTGATGCATGAGGCTTCTCTTGTAAATTCCCTCCCCAGCAGACAGCAGAGGCCAGCTGATGCCAGGCAGCTGTGATCCAAGCAGCCACAAGTGGAGTGGGGGGTTGGATGAGAGGTCTTGGTCTCTAGGAAGCTGTGGCAGAGGGAAAACTCCAGGTTGCCTGTCATGTCAGAGCTGGGAAAGAACCCAGGCGTCCTGCCCCCTTTCTCCCCAGCTCACCCACTTCCAGCAGTGCTTCCCAAATGGCCTTCCACAGAACTGGGGGTCCCGCGAAGCGAGGGGCAGGGTTCCACAAGAAAATTCCCCTGCGGCTCCCTGCCCTGCCGCCGCCGAAACAGTTGAACTAGATGAATCGGTTTCACAGCCGGCAGGAGGGAGCCAACCATCAAACCAACCGAAATGAGTTCCATTATGTCAGCGGCAGCAGGGCAGGGAGCCACCGAGAGCTTGGCTCATGCCCGCCAGCAGACACGTATCCACGCCAGCCTTCCTTCTGCTGGATGCGTGTGGGCCCCCAGTGTGGTTCCCCAGCCAGTGCCACAGATGGGTTGGTCCCGGGGGGCCATTTGGGGCTGAGGTGGGATAATCCTGGGGTTGGGCGGCAGGTTTGCAGGATGGGGGTGCAGATTTGGGGGCTGAGGCAGGTAAAGCCTGGAGGTGGGGGGTGGATTTGGGGGCTACGGGTGGGAGACGCTGGGCATTGGGTTCCACGAAATTCTTTCGAGTTTACAAGGGTTCTGCGGCCAAATAAAATTGTGAACCCTGGCGGCAGCCCCTGCTGGCTCGTTCTAATGCCACTTGTGCAGCTGAGGGCCGGCATCCAGCAATGGGGCTACCTGAGGTGCAGCGGGTTGGGTGTGAGATTTTTCCTCTCCAGCTTCTTGTTTGCTGAGGCCTCTGGTGCCAACTTCCTCATCCAGGAGGCTCTCATTCCAGCCAAGCCTGCCAGCTGCCCGTCTTAAAGGGACAGAGCCGCCCAGGGACAGAGCTCTCTGGAAGTGGACAAACCGGAACCACGCAAGAGACACTGAGCTTGGAGGTAGCGGCTGATGTCCCTTCAACACGGGGAACACCCTAGAGTGCTTCCAGGTGCCACTAGATTACAGAGCCCTCTACGAGCAGAAATTTCTTCCCCTTGCAGCTACTTGTTCAGCACGGTCAAGCCACTGCTTAGTCCTCACTCGGCTAAAGCCAGATTGAGCTTGTTCCCTGTCGCCCTTTCCAGCGGCTTTTCCAATGCGACTTGTCGGTGGGACTCATCACCCAGGAGAGATTCAGAAACCACCCAGCTGGTCAGCAGAGCCTCCACAGCAGCACATCACACATCCGCACATGCCTGGATGCACAGAACAAAATGTATTCCACCCAGGAACGGAAAAAAATATTGGTGGGAACATTGCTTGGGGCTGAGCCCCAGAAATTGAAATGCTTCTCACCTTCAGGTCTCTACTGCCTGGTGGGCAGTGGGCAAGGTATGGGTTGGAAGCTGGGTAGGGTTGGTTGGCCCGCCCATGCTCTGCAGGAGATTGGGTTATGATCAGCCTGGACCCTTATGACCTTCATGCTTACGAATCCCTGAGCCTGGCTCGTGCCCTACTGGCTGCATGAACTGGAGCTAAATCTCACTTCGTAAGTTCCAGCTGTGCTGTGCAGAACTCATCAGTGGTCTTGCCAAGTACTGGTGTGTGATACGCACCTGACCCTCAAGGGTCTGATTCTTCCAATGCGATTTGTCTGTGGAGCTGGTCGCAGAAATCTGGGCCAGGGTTGTGAGTCACATTTCAGAATTGTTTCCTTCTCGCTGAGTTCTAACCAGGCCCGTTTGCTGGGCTGGGGGGTTCCTTTTCTCCCTGCCCCCTTCTCTGATATGTTGTTGGTTGAATTTTTGCATCAATGTCAGTTTTGAAACTTGTTCTTTACCTAAAAGCTGGGGGTTTTCAGCAGGAAAATGCCTTTGGGGGCAAATTGCAAGGCTGGATGAAAACCAGAGGGTGAGGAAAGATGTTGAGCCAGCTGCTGGTTTTTCTCAGGACAGGTTGCTTTGGAGGGGGAAGGGAGGCTGTTTTTAGACCCCCCCCCCTAAGAAGTTCAGGTTTTTTCAGCTGATTCTCCCCAGGGTGGTGTCAGCCCAGGGGGTTCCCCCCACCCCCGAGAAACTCAGAGGCTTTAAGGTTAGAAGGGACCTAGTCTGACCTCCTACACCTTGCAGGCCCTCTGCTCCTGCTCTTGCCCCAGCCCCCTGCCTGAGTTCCCAAAGGCCACAGATCACCATGCAAAGCCTGTTTGGTAGAGACACTCCAACAGTTACAATAGTTTGCCTCTGTAAGACAGTGGTGTGGCCTGTTCTGGGGTATCACTATTTCAGCAGGGGTCTCAGGGCCATGGCAGAAGCTTCCTAGGTGGGGGTGGGGGCACACTGGTATGTGAGCTGTGCTCCTGCCCCCTGCATCACCCCTCCTCCATGGCACAGCCCCATGTGCCACCCTTTACCCAAGGCCACACCCACTTCACCCTGTGCCTTACAGCCCTGGGGTGTCACTCCCCCTTATGGCTGGGGAAAGAGGGGTGGGAGGATGCATACCACCCTGGCCCTGGCCCCCGCCCCCCCGGGTCCTTCAGCCTCTTGCTGCTTTCTCAAGCACTCAGCCATCCAAAGGGGCAGCCTCTCACAGGGTGCCTGGCCCTTTAAGGGGAGCTGGGCCTGAGCCCCAGCTGTGAGATACCTGTGTAACCACCCACAGCTGGGTTTGAGCCTGGGACCTCCGGAGCTTAGTGCTGGAGCAGCTGCAGTTCAAGCTAGAAGCCAACTGTCCCCCTGCTAAGGCTGGAGAAGAGGCTCCCCCTTTCTCCCCGTAAGCAGCCCACGTTCCACCCCCTGGACAGTGGACCACAGCCCCAGGGGTGTGGCTTACACCTGCTCTGCCCCCCAGGTGGGGCAAATTTAGATCACGTGATCCAATGAGGCTGGGGTACGTGGGACTTGGGGAGACAGAAGAGCAGCTGCAAAGGTGCCTGGGAGAAGGCAGGAGAGGAAGGTGTGTGCCCTGGTCCCCTGGGCCGTCTGGCATATGCCCCTGGCAGACTGGGCCCCAGCAGGGATGCCTGGGAGGGGACAGGAGGGTTGGCTATGAAGGGTTCATGTTTAGGTCGTTTCTTTCCTGCTTGCCTGGAGACTGGGGAAGGGGCTTGCCTGGCAGCAGGGAGGGGTGCAGCCCATGCCCCAAAGGGGATGGCTTGGGGCCCAGAAGCTGCTGGGAGCCATAAGGAGCTGGCTGGTAAATCATCCCCCAGCAAAGGAATTGTGTTTTAAGTGCTCTGGGCAGTGCCTGGGACGGAGCTGAAGGGTAGGAGGGCTCCAGGGCCCAGGAGGGGTGACAGCTCCACTCCACTGTGGCTGCTGGAGCCAGGGCAGGACCTGGTGGGCTGTGCCGCCAGGCCAGTGGGAAGAATTTGAGGGCCCACTGCATCACTCTGCCCCCATGTCAGCTCAGTTGCAGACAGTGGGGAGCCCTGGTTCAGCTATCCAAATGTCACCCCCCATCCCCTTCCTTCCAGCTCACCAGTCCTGGATGGAACAGTGGTCCCATCCCTGCAGGTGGTGGTGGTCGCTAGGCAGGAATGCATGGGCAGGGCAGGAGAGGGGGGAAGAAATTTTGTCCTCCATGTACCCATGGCTCTGGGCAGAGGGTGCGTACAGCTCCTGGGACTCCTGTGTGCTCCTTGTCCCCGCAAGCAGCCTTCCCCCTGAGGCAGCAGGGTCTGTGTGCCCGGAAAAGGGCCTGGCTTGGAGGATGCATTAGACCCTCTGGGGAAGGACTGGATGAGGGCATTGCTGTTGTTCCACTGTGTGCCTCGTTAATGATTTTCCCATCCTTGGGCAGAATAAATTTTATGTGCACCAAAACAAGTGTGGATGTGCACCACCCATAGAAGCACCCACTGCCAGCTGTGGGTGCTCTGCAGATAAGCTGGGTGGCTGCCCAAGTGCTCAGCTTACAGGGAACCCTGATCCAGGCCCCCAGACCTTCCATTCCCTGTCAAGCTCAGGCCAGGGAATAAACCTACAGAACCAAGAACACAAGTCTCCTGGGGGCCCAGTCCCCTATCCCTGGGCACTGCTGAGCAGGTTCAGGTGTGTCATTCACATGACAGTAGTCCTAGGTCATCAGCAGCGTTACCGCTAACTTTTTCCATCCATATGTGGAATAAATTTTATGCGCACAGAGGCATGTGTGGAGGTGCACCACCATAGGCACACAGGCTGCTGGCTGGGGGCGCTCTGCTAGCCAGTTGGGCGGCATTTGACTCTCCCCTGGGTGGTTGCCCAAATGCTCAGCTTACAGGGAACGCCGCTCACCAGAGCACCTGCAACTCAGCCCCGGATCCAAGTGCTGAGTGGACAAGAATATTCCAACCCAGGGGCCTCCTCTGGGTGTCCCAGGCTGATCTGGAGGAGAGAGGGGGTTTATGAGGTGGGGCCCCGGAGTGGCCCAGAGAAGCCTGGGGCATGGGAATGGGAACATTGAAGGATGCCCCGGGAGTCCGAGTTCCTCTTTAGCCACAGTCCTTTCACCTTCTCCCCAAGTCCCACCCCCAAAGATCTTGCCTTCCAAGCCCCTCCCCCAAACCCCTTCTTTTCAGAGCGACCCCCAGCTTCTGAACCCCGCTCCTTTTCTCCCCCTCCTACCCCAGAGCTGAAGGCATCTCTCAGCTGCTACCAGCCCTGTTATGTGCCATCAAAGCAAATCAAAGTAATAAAATGTAATTTAATTCCTAGAGGAGGGTGAGCCGGTAAGTGACAATTAGCTGAAATGTTCTGCTATTTTTACTCGCTCTTTGCAGGAGAAATGGCTGCGGAGACGAGGAGCAGTCGTTTGCACGAGCTCCCAAGCGCACTTTGCTCCCCCTGGGCAGGAGAGGAGTCACTGTGGACAAGCCCCCCCTGCTTGGGAGGGCAGAGGAAGTGGTGGGGATGGGCAGGATTGGCCCCTTGTGTGTGTGGGGGGGGGTGCAGTTGTGTGTTAGTGGTAGGGAGGTGTGTGCGTGTGTTCCTTGGTGTGACTGGGCCTGGGTGTGCTTCTGTGTGTGTGCACAAGTGTTGCGATGGAGGTGTGTGTGTGTTTTGGTGGGGGGGGGTACGGGGATGTGGGAGGGGCTGTATGGTGTGGGATATCGTGATGCATGTCTGGGTGGAGTCGTGTGTGAGGGGATGTCCATGGATGCGTGGCCGGGTGTGTGGGGGGGACGGGTGTGCTAGCTAGGGGACAAGGGCGTGGGGGGGGTAGTCTCTGAGGGGGAGCTGTCTTAGTCTGTAGCATCACAACAAACAAGCCGTCCTGCAGCACCTCAGAGAACAGCAGACTGGTTTAGTAGGCACTGAAGTGTTGTGGGTAAGACCCACTTCCTCCCATTTCCTGGCTGGAGTGGACAAGTGGAGTCCAGGGTTCATATAGCTGGGAGTGTTTGTGATTAGGGGTCTTGAAGGGTGTGTTTGTGATGGTGATGGGGGTGGGTCCCTGGGTTTGTTGGAGGGTGTTGGGGATAGGGATGTGAGAGGTCCTTGGGTTTGTTGGAGGGGGATGGGGGCGTGAGGGGGGTGTCCATGGGTGTGTTGGGTGTGTTAGGGCGTAGGAGTGTGAGGGATGTGTTTGTGGTGGAGGATGGTGGTGGTGTGAGGGGGGCGTTAGGGGACGGAGAAGTGTCCTGGGGTGCCCGTACATGCTGGGAGGTTGTTTGTAGGATGTGAGGGGTGAGTTTGTGAGGGGGCGGGTGTGTTAGGGGATGGGGGAGTGTGAAGGGGTGTTGCATGGGTGTGTCGGTGTGTGTGTGTTGAGGAAGTGGGGGTGTGAGGAGGTGTCCATGGGTGCGTTGGTGTGTGCCTTTGTGGTGGACATGTTAGGAGAGGGAAGGGAGGAACAGACGGGGGTGCCCAGGGGTGTGTTGGAAGGTGGAGGTGTTGGTGGGTGGAAGGGAGGTATGTGTGGTGTGATGGGGGCGTGTGAGGGGATGAGGGGTGCTTGTTTGTTGGGGAGGGAAGCGAGGAGTGTGTGTGCTGGGGTGTGTTTGTGATGAGTGGTGTGAGATGGAAGTGTCAATGGGCGTGAGGGTGTGTTTGTGACGGGTGTGTTAGCGGATGAAGTGGGCGAGGAGGTGCCCAGGACTGCAAGGGGTGTGTTAGTGGAAGGAGGTGCAAGGGGTGTGTTAGCAGTTGCAGGGGTAAGGTGCGTCCTTGATTTTTGTTTCGCTGGTTGCCCATTCCCAGCTTCTGACAAAGCGAGGCTGGAGACACCCTCCCGGCCATTCTCTGTAACAGCCATTGATGGACCTTCCTCCCTGAAGGTATCTAGTTCTTTTTTGATCCCTGTTAAAGTCCCGGTCTTCTCAACATCCCCCCGGCGAGGAGTTCCACAGGTGAACTGCAAGTTGTGTGATGAAACGCTGCCTTTTGCTTGGTTTAAACCTGCTGCCTATTTAACTTGACTTGATGCCCCCTAATTCTGGTGCAGTGGGAAGGAATAAATAGCATTTCCTTATCTACAAAACCAGCAAGAAGTCCTGTGGCACCCGGAGTGGGTCTTTGCCCACGAAAGCTTATGCTGCAAAATATGTTAGTCTATAATGCACCACAGGATTTCTTGTTGTTCTCAAAGATACAGACTAACTCGGCTCCCTCTCTGATACCATTTTCTTATCTACTTTCTCTGTATCAATCGTGATTTTATAGACCTCTATCGCATCCCCTCTTATTAGCCTCTCCTCCTAGGGACACTGTTCCCATCCCTCTAATTATTTGTGTTGCTCTTTTCTGTACCTTTTCCAATTCCAAGCTCTTTTATTTTTTTAGACGGGGCGACCAGGTCTGCAGGCGGTGTCCAAGATGTGGGCATAGCAGGGATTTATATCGAGGTAAGCTGATATTTTCTGTTTTCAAACCTGTCCCTAACGAGCTCCAACATTCTGTTTGCTTTTTGGCTGGCCACTGCAGGGAGTGGATGTTTTCAGAGAACAGGCCCCATTGACTCCAAGATCTTCCAGGACTAGTAGCAGCTAATTTAGGCCCTGTCCTTTTTCTAGGGATTGTTGGGATTAAGTTTTCCTGACTCCCTGCTATCCCAGCCCTGTCCCCGGACATGCACAGCTCTCCTGATAACCCTCACGCCCAGCCTGCAGCCCCTTGCTAGTCAGCGCTGCTCCCTGGCATGCAGACGTCTGCTAATACCCCTCTCTCCCAACCCCAACCTTTGGCAGCTCCAGCCCTGGCCATGTACCCTGAGTCACGGTGTGGAGCTCAGTCACACGCCATGTGCCACGTTTGACTCCCGGGCGTGCTGCCCTCTGGGGAGGAGACCGGTGGGGGGCGTGCACCAATAGCAGGGGGAGGAATCTGAAAACCCCCTGGCTCTCTCTCGCAGGTGGCCAGGATTCGCTCTCAACGCCTGCCATGGAGGAAAAACCTCCCGGGGTTTGAAACGACACGAAAAAAAGAGTTCCGATCTTATTTAATAACCATCTAAAGGGACCCGTTGCCATAACAACCTTCCGGGGCCCTGGCCCTCGACTGTGCCAGCCCCCCACGAGATCCCATCCCGCTGCCTGCTTGGTGCCAGGTGAGAGCAGCCCACAGGGGCACGTGCCCTAGCTGCACTCGGGGGCTGTCACCCGGATAACCCTGCCCTCTGCCCTCCCTGCTCAGAGCGAGCCTCGCGGGGGCTCTTGTGCACTCAGACTGGCTGACTAGTGACAGGGAGGTGGCCATGCTCGTCTGCACCCTAACAAACCAGCCGTCGTGGAGCACTCGAACGACTAACAAACTGATTTGTGGGGTGATGAGCTTTCGTGGGGCAGACCCACGACTTGAGACAGCCTCACTAGCTCGCCAAGGCATGCCGGGCATGAAAGAGCCAGTGCGGCCGCTCCCTGCGTGGTCCCGGCAGAGCTGAGGAGTCCCCGGAGGCCTCCGGGGGACCCTCTTGCCGATGGGACGTTGCACCCCGTGGGCATGGGGCTGCCAGCTCCGGGCTCTGGCAGGGTGGGGAAGGGGATGTGGCAAGGGCTGGCTCCCCAGGCCAGTTCAGGGGCTCCAGTCGCTTTACCTCTCCTCTTGGGAAAGAGGATGCAGGGGGTGGGGACTGGCACTACAGACCCCAGCATCCCTCCCCTTGCTCTCCAGGGCATCCCCTCAGGCTCCATGCGCCGGGCAGCCTCGGGGACCCCCATCCTCTCTGCAGGGGGTTGTCCACGTTTTACTGCTTCCTGTCGACAGTGCCCCAGGAGCAGACTCCGGCTGCCTCTGGAGGGGCCGGTGCCGTCCTGCTGCTCTCCCTGCCGTAGCGGGGTGGCTACCCCTGCCCCAGATGGGGTGGTGGAACACAAGTATAGACAGCAGCTGGCTGCTTGGAGCCAGAGAGAACCGCAGCCTCTGGCTGGGTCTGGCAGCCTCCTGGAGGTGTCTCCTCTTACAGGTGGCCCGGCTGAGCTGCATGGCCGCACCAGGGTTCCCTGTAAGCTGAGCGCTTGGGCAACTGCCCAGCCGGGGTTCAGGTGCTGCCCAGCTGATAGGCAGAGCGCCCACAGCCAGCAGCCTGTGAGTCTACTGGTGGTGCACATCTAGACAGGCCCCGGTGCACAGAATAAAATGTATTCTGCAATTGGATGGAAAAAAATTTAGAGGGACCCCTGGATCCCCCTCAGCCAGCCTCTTGTACACTTACGTTTGCAGCCCCCAGCTGAACCAGACCCCTGTAGGCAGGTGTTTCCCGCCGTCCAGAACCCTGCAGTCACTGTGCAGGCCTTGAGGGCCCCGAGTGACTCACCGCTCTCTGTGTCACGAGCCTGGAAGCTGCTGCTCCCACCTGCGTCAGGCACAGAGCCCCAGCTGGTGAGAAGCTGTGCAGAGTGGAGTGCACCAGGGAGCATGAGGTGGGGGCGGGCTACGGGGGAGGCCAGGAGCCTTCTGCAAAGCGGCGGGGGAAGGGGAAAGGTTCTCTGCTATTTCTTTTTGCAGTGCAAAGTGGGTATAGGGCTGCCCGTTCAGGAGATTTGGGTGCTGGGGGGGTGGAGGAGGGCAGCAGAGCCCAGGCAGCAGGGTGGTTAGTTTTCCCCTGACAGTGCCCCAGCAGAGTACTCACACCACTCAGTTCTCAGCAGCTTGAGCATGGGAGTGCAGCTGCCCCACAGCCAAGAAATGGCCTGAAACTCACCCATTCTTGCTACACGCAGGCCCCTGAATAGCCAGGATAGGTATTAACTCCAGATCCTGACCGCTCCAGGCCAGATTTGACATGGCAGCCTAGGGACGCCGTTCACCATTGCCTGACGAAAGCCACCCCAGCTGGCAACCTTTGGCACCTGCTTTACCCTGGGCCAAGGAGGCTGAATAGGGTCCTGAGCAATGTTCCCACTCTTTTTCTCATCCACGGGTGGAATAAATTTTGTCACATGCACCAAGGCCTGGATGGAGGTGCATCACCAGTAGAAACAGAGGCTGCTGGCTGTGGGTGCTCTGCTAATCAGCTGGGCGGCACCTGAATCTTTCCTGGGCAGCCGCCCAAGCGCTCAGCTTCCAGGGAACATGGGTCTTGAGTTCATTTCCCAGACCCCACTCATCCTCAGGGCAGCCCCTGCCAGTTGGCAGTGGGGAGAACTGACAACGGCAACAGGGGAATTTACAACTTTCCACACAAGGGTCCCCAGTTTTACTTTGCCAGCGTCTTTTGCTTTTTAATACCCTTGTGCTCAATTGCACTGGTCCAGGCACCTCAAGCAAGAGATGCCGCTTACATAGACGCATTAAACAGGGGGGCTTACGCTGAGCCCTGTCCCTCCTACCCCACACAGCCCGGAGCTCGCTCAAAGCCAGGCCGCCTGCGGGTTAACAAAAGACCAGCTAATGCCACAAACCACCACCTCCGCCGCAGAGCTCGGCCTCTTCATTTACTTAGGAACGAAGCTGTTGTAAGTAGGACAATTAGTGACTTTAAAAAGTCTCACCGGCACTGGGACTGTAATAAAGGTCAAAGGGTCAAATTTCAGCCCTCTGTCTGGGAAAGGTTGCTGACCCCTGCTCCAGGGGCTCTCCGAGCGTGTGCAGGGAGCATTTCGTACCTTAACTACAGGGGCAGTGGTGCCACACGTTTAACCAAGTCCGTCTTTCTCCCAGCTGTTCATTAGCCGGGAGCAACAGATTTACGTCAAACCAACTGAAGAAAGACCCCGCTGCCCAATGACTGGGGAGAGAGAATTTTCCAACTGGTCTATCTTCTCCATAAAGAAGCAAAAACCAGCACGCACCCCATTTTGCTTTTCATTTGCAGGGCCTTTTCCTGAGCCCAGGACAGAGTTTCAGGCATTTGGGGATGATTTCCACAGCACCTGTGTTGACCTAACGTGGCCCCCCTTGCAGTCAGGGGGAGCCTTAGTATTTCAGGGCCACCAGCAGAGTGCTGTAAACTGAGTGCTTAAGCGGCTGTCCAGGAGACTCAGGTGTCACCCAGCTGATTAGCAGAGCACCCACAGCAAGCAGCTGGGGGGTGGTGCACATCCACACATGCCTTGGTGCACATAAAAAAATTATTCTGCTGATGGGTAGAAAAGTCAGAGGGAGCCCTGCCACTAGGCTGGCTCTGGCACTTGGATTTTAAGGTGACCCACCTGCTTTGAGTGGCTGAGTTTCAGTGAAGTGTTTACCCAGGAAAGGCCTTTCCCAGATCCTCTACAGAAAACAAACCAGAAGGTTGGGGGCCGAGGTGGGCAGTTCCAACAGGGCCACAAACTCTAGCGGAGAGAAAAATCTCCTGTGTTGTGCTCACCTCTGTGAACCCCCTGCATCCCTTGTCCAGGTTCATGCCACCGGCTAATTAGCTAACGTGTGACAAAAAGACACACCATGTCCTAGCAAAGGCCAGGCCGAAGCTGAAAAGGTATGGAGCAGGTAGGGCTCCGAGGTGAAGTAAGGGCATGAGATGAGAGGGGCTTGGGCAGTGGCACACATGCTAGCCAGAAAACTCTGCTCTGCCTTAAGCTTCCTGGGTGACCTCGGACAAGTCACTTAGAGTGGCCCTGCCTCAGTTTCCCACCTGCTGTATCTCAGAGATGCGTTGGGAGGATGAGTGCAATAAAAGCTGACAAGTGCTTGGAGATCACCTGCTGAAACGCACCGTGACAGAGCCAGGTATTATTAAAAGAGTCGTCACACGATGCACAGCGGGTGAATCTCATTCTCAAGAGCTGGCCGAAAAGCAGATCTTATTTCCCACATGAAGAAAGAATTGGGATTCTCTGCGCAGAACTTTTCAGCTTTTGCTTGAAAAATCAAAACACGATTTTTTTTTGTCCTGTTCCAACAACCCAAAGTGGACTATTTTGGACGAATGAGCAATGGCAAAAGAGGCTCCTTTTTCTTTTCTTTACAATAAAAACTTGAAAAACATGCAAATGAAAACAAGAATTTTCTTATTTTTTTTTCTGGGCACTTTTTACCAAAAGAGACTTTTTTTGTTGGAAAAAACCAAAGCTGGTGCTAAATTCCCCCAGACTGCACCGTTTTGTTGGGTGTGTCCTCAGGCTAACTGGTTCTCTTGTTTTCTATTACAGGAGAGCTGCAGTGGTAGGCCAGGATCTCGTTGCTGTACAAACACTGAACAAGAAAGAGTCTCCCAAGGGCTTGCAATTGCAGTACAAGGCAAGAGACAACTCATGAAGGCCGGTGGGGGCTCAGCCGGTCAGTAGCAGTCTGACCAGTGTCTGGGTCTGGGGAAGGGTGCAGGAGGAGGATGTAGTTTTGTGGATTTCTGCAGGCAGCGCCTTCCAGGCATGGGAGGTGATGTCCCAGATTGCGACCAGCTCTGGGGTTTGCTTTCTCCTCTCAAGGGCCCTCCATCTGCAGGCTAAATGAGCAGGAGCGTAGGAAGCTGGCAAGATGCGGATGAGCACAGAGACGGGGGTTGAGCTGCTAGCTTGGCAGAGCCAACACATTCCAGAATGACCTGCCCTTGCCCCCTTTGACACGGCTGATCCTAGCAGTCAGGTCTGCAGCCCAGGCACCTCGTGTGTGGAACTGATTGGCTGCACACTCTCCCTGCTTCCCTTCTGCTGCTGGCGGCTCCTGAAATCAGCTGGTCGGCATGCAAGGTCCTTCCAGTGTTCCCTGTAAGCTGAGCACTTGGGTGTGCGCTCAGAAGAGATTCAGGCGCTGCTCAGCGGATTAGCAGAGCAACCACAGCTGGCAGCCTCTGTTTCTATGGGTGGTGCACATCCACACATGCTTCAATGCACATAACAAAATTTATTCCTCCTCAAAGGTAGGAAAAATTAGGGGGAACCCTGCTCCCTTCTCGTCTGCATCTCTCGGGGCCACAGATGCCCCCTCCTCAGTTATACCTTGCAGCAGCAAGAAGAGCCTATTCCTTGCATCTGATGCACAATGCTTGGCTCCTTGGGAAGAGGTGCAGCTGGTGACAGCAATCAACAATCTCAATGGAATTGCACCGGTTTACCAGCTGGGGTTTTAGGACCAGCTTTCTGGAAAGCACAAACACCAATGAACATGGAGGGTGAATGAAAACTGAGCCAATGTCTCTAACTGCAGATTGGAAGTGGTTTGGGGCAAAGATCATCTTTTTGTTCTCTGTTTGTGCAGCCCCAGGCACAAAGGGTTCCTCCTGGCCCTTGACTGGAGCTGAGAGGGGCTAATGCATTCCATTATTATGTGTGTCTGTCTAGACAGTTGTGGAAGTTTAAGGCCAGAAGGCACCTCTGGGACCACCTAATCTGACCCTCTGCAGACAGCTGGCAGAGAAACCCACTCAGTCATTCCTGCGCCCAAGGGAATTGTGCTCCCTTGCCAGGTAGGTTCCTCAGGAGAACGAGAGCAAATCTTTTTGAAAAGACATTGAGCTTCGATGGTAATGACTTTGCATGAGAGAATCTTAAATAACTCCAAGTCCCCCGGGTGGGTTTGATGTGCAGCTGTGGAAAGTTTTAATCAAAGTTTTAATGGGGAAGTTGAAGCTGCGTCAGTGCCTTGTGATACTAGTGAATGTTAGCTCTCAGCATTCGTGGGCTGGTGGAAACATTTTTTCACATCAGAAAATGGGGCTTTGCCCCAAATCTAATTTTTTCTGTGGGGCAAGATCCATGTCGGGAGAATTTTAATGGGAAGATTGGTTAGGTTGGGATTGGGTCTGCCAGAACCACTGCAGTGCCTCATGGGAGTCATAGTTCTGGGTCCCTCGTGCCTCTGTTCTCCCCCTAGGTCCTGCTTCCTAGCTTGACTGCATCTCCCAGGATGCACTGTGGTCTCGCTCCTGAGTGGCCACCATGCATCATGGAAACCCTAAACCGAAACACGTCAACATTTGAATTAATTTTTTTAGAACATTTCATTCCATAATAAGTTCCTGTCTTTTGCCCTTTTATTCTGATTTGGAGTACAAAGGAATGGGACAATGTCCGATGGGCCCACAGGAAAACTGTTAGTATTTAGTGGGTCTTCAAGCTCATTTATGGATTTTTTTCCCTCCTGATACCCCTGTGAGGCAGGTGTTAGCCCTGTTTTATGAATGGAGACCTGAGGCATGGGAGGGGTATAAGTGACTTTGCTAAGGTCACACAAAGAATCAGTGGCAGAGCCAGATTGCCTCGCCCTCTCTCTGATGATTTAAGCACTACATCAGCTAGCCTTGCCCTTAGAAATGCACCAGCTTCCAATTTAACAGGCTTTCGCTGGGGGAATAGTTTGAATGTGATGTGTGTTACTCCGTAACACAAAACTGACACTAACACGCTTGCAGGCAGTGTTCCCTGTAATCTGAGCACTTGGGTGGCCCGCTGGAAGAGATTCAGGTGCTGCGTAGCTGATTGACAGAGCACCCACAGACGGCAGCCTGTGTTTCTATGGGTGGTGCACATCACATGTGCCTCGGTGCACATAATAAAATTTATTCCCTCCCTGGACGGAGAAAACTCGAGGGCACACTGCTGGCAGGCAGAACAAAAATGCACATTTTCACACGTATGCATTCAACCAGTGTTTGCACATGCACAACTGCACAGACCATAACTCACCACGCCGACGCTGTCAGCCATGCACACACACACACAAAGCACAAACGATCCCGCCAGGTGGAACACCCATGTGTGCACACCCATGAACACTGGCACAAACACAAAACCAATGCACACTTTGCCTTCCGCGCACAACCACACACACACCACCCCCTCCCCCTCCCGAGCCAAAGCAGTCTTGGGTACACAAACAGGGTAGCCACCCGCAGCAAATTACAATAATAGTTCCTAAGTCTTCCAAAGCAGTTCCTCCTTTCAGTCTCAATTCTTTGCAAAGCGTGGGTCTGACCTAGGGCTGGGGGAAAGCAGTTCAGGCGTTTGCAAGCTGGACATGTTTCCCTTCTCCAATCAGGAGGCAAAGTTGAGCTCTTTGAAGAAGTCACCAACCAAAAAGAGGGAAAAAAAAAAAAGATTTGATTTTTTTTTTTTTTTTTAAATCCTTGTTTCAGGGCAATTGAAAAGCACCAGCCAGAGCCTTTTGGTGTATATAGTTTAGATTTCGACCTTTCATCCTGAAACTTCTTTTCAGTCCCCTGAGCTCAGAGCTGGGAATGCAAAGCCGGCTTGTGCTGGAAAAACAGGCTTCTTCGATGGCATGTTCTCAGCATTCTGAAACACTGGAAGTTTGGAAGGTTTTTTTTTTTTCTTTATGCTCAAGCTGGAAAACTCAGAAAGCTGCGGGGGCTGGGGGTGGGGGACTCTCCTTAACATTATTTCCAAGCTGGGAAAGCCGTTGTGCCCAACCTGGTTCACCGTTGCCATTTTTGAAAGGGGTGGAGAAGGCAGTTTATTGGAAAAGTCCCAACTGGCTCTAATTGCTGGCCAGCTGGGGAAACTGAGGCACCAGTGACCGTGGCAGAACCAGGAATAAATCCTGTGTCTTCTGACTCCCAGCCTAGTGCGTTAGCTTCTGGACAACTTCCAGCAGGGTGGCCAGAGGGTTAAGATGAGGTGGGTGACTTTGTTTGAACACCGCCCCCCGCCCCCCCGCCGCTGGCTCCCCGCAAGAGTTCGTTAAGCTCGCCCCCTGCCCCCTGCCCGGGGAGATTAATAATTCAGGCAGTGACTCCACAGAGCCAGTAGCAGCTCAGCTCTCTCCTCCCTTTCTGCGCCCTCCTCCTCTCTGCCTCTCCCCTCCCTGCCTCCACCATTCGCTGTGCAGCAGGGATGGAGCAAGGCACAGGAGCCGTCTAACTCTGCTGGCGGACGGGTGCAGCTCACTCGCTAGGGAGCAGAGGAAGAGACGCAGCTGGGCTAAGCCAGGGCCGCCTGGGCTGGAAGAGGAGGGAGCACTGGGCAGGGATCCCCCTGCACTCAGCTCAGGGAGCCGGAGAGAGAGCCAGAGGCTTTGAGAGGTGGGAGATCGCGGCCGGAGATGGACCCCAAGGACCGCAAGAAGATTCAGTTCTCTGTCCCAGCGCCCCCCAGCCAGCTGGACCCCAGGGCAGTGGAAATGGTAACGGGGAGCGCGGTGGGGGGTGGCGCGGCAGAGAAACGCTGGGCTCTAGGGCGGACGCCTGCTTGCTAGGGTCACACCCGCCCCTCCCTCCAACAGGCGCACACGCCACTGGCAGGTACAGCCGCACACACCCCAGAGTCACACCCAGCTCACACCCCGGTCACTCGGGGACACTCACCATCCAGACACCTTGAGCCCTCCTGCCCGTCCACCCACCGAAAACTGCAGCCAGCTAACTCCTGCCCTCTTGTGCACCTCCGCCTTTACGCACACCTGGTGCACACCGGGGTGTGCACGCTGCAGCTCTCGCACACCCCCTTGCCCAGGACGCTGGCACACCGAACAGCCTAGGTACACACCCCGCCTCTGCACAGCCAGACCTAGGGTGCAGGGACAGACACACACATCCATCGTGCTGGCACGCCAGAGACAGCGGGCCTGATCCTCTGCTGGTGGGAAGTGGCGCAACCGTGTTGACATCAAGGGGACGATTTCCAGCGGCTGGAGGACCAGCGCCTGAATAGACTGGCCCCCAAATCTGATCTCCGGTTAGCCGAGCTCAATGCATCCTGCCCCGTCCTTCCCATCCCCTCTGATTCAACACCCTCCCCCTAAGAAGGCACTGCACCAGGACAGGGCTAGCTCGCCTGAGTCCCTATGTGTCAGGTGGCTGGAATATCAAAAATAGCACCGGCCTTGTCCCTGAGCAGCCAGGAAGGCAAACCCTGAGCTCTTTGCGGAACCATGACCCTGGAGAGACCAGCCACTGGGAGTCTGTGAGGGGCCACGCAGGGTTAAGTCCAGGGGCTCGGCAGAGGCCACACAGGGTTAAATCCGGCTGCAAATGCAGGTCCAGCTGCCCAGGTGAGCTGAGCTGTGTGGTGCCTCCAGCCAGGCCACCCTGAGGAAAGTTTCCTAACTCTGGATGCGACTTGGACCCAGGTCCCATGAGTCCCCACTGAAGCTCAGAGGCTCCTTCTCCCTGGGGGGCTGCTGGTTGAGCTGGGTGGCTGTAGAGCTCCGAGGCAGACTGTCCGGTGGGTCAGGAGAGGACACAATTGCAGCATGTCAGGCAGAGGAGCTAGAGCAATGGGGGAGTGGCAGAGGGCTGAGAGCCCTTGAGCCAAATTGTAACCCCTCAAAAGAATGGGATCCCCCTCAAGCCAAGAGGTGCCGCAGCCCCCCACTCCCAGCCCCCAAGGTCCAGCACCTGTGACGCCAGGTCCCATTTCACATGTGAACCAGTTCTGTGTGCACCGTTCATCCTCGTGAACTGGGAGTCTCACCCATGTCCACCCTGGGCCCGTGTGTTACCCGAGAGGACAGTGGCCCTCAGCGACCCATCGGCCACAAACCCTGGTTTCCACTCTAGGCCCAGGCACAGTCTGACGCCTATAACTGGCAGGTGTGGGGGGTAGGTCCTCACCTGGTCCAGGCTTTGTTTTGGGGTGGCAAAGCCCTTCCCCTGCAAACTCTGCCCAGAGTTCGAGGGGCCGTTCCATTCCCAGCCCCCCTGTGACCGGAGTTACTCAGGCCCATCTCTAGAGACCCCACCTGTGTGGCTGGAAGGGCCCGAATGGCCCCAGGTAAGACGCACTCAGCTTCGGTCGTACGTCCTCCAGGGCGCAGCCCCACCCGTGCCCGACTCTCCCCCTGCCGCTCAGCCTGTCTGCTGCCGGTGGCACCCGCGGCCGACCCTTTCATCGGGAGCGCCCCAGAGGCAAGGGGGGAACTTGGGATCTCATGGCCCTGAGCCCTTCACCCCCCTGGGCTGGGCCAGTCAGACCCTGCCGCTGAAGTGCCTGGCTGAGCCCCTCCTACCAGCATCTCCCAGGGTGTCCCAGGAGCTGCCCTGCTGAGTAAAGCAGAGAGGCTGAGTCCTGGCAGCTCCCCGGGTCTGAGCCCCTTCCAGCTCCATCACATTCTGCTACACAATATCAACACACACTGCATGCGCACACAGGCCCACTTGCACCCTTGATACACAACCCCTCCACTGCTGCTCTCAGACGATCACTTACACACTGATACACAATACCAATGCATCACACGGCCAGTCTCTCTCTCACTCTCTCTCTATAACACACACACACACACACACACACACACACTGGACAACTTACACCCTTGATACACAACTTCTCACACTGCCACTCACACATGATGACTTACACACTAATAGACAACACCAACACATCACACGACCAGTCTCTCTCTCTCTCTCTCTGTCTCTCTCTCTCACACACACTGTGATCATGCAATGTCCAGGGTGAAGTGGCAGGGCTGGCAACCTGCTCCGACCTCCTGGGGAATCCCCAGTGGCGAGAGCTGTTGTGTGGTTTATGATCTTCAGGGGTAGATACCTGTGAGTCCCGGGCTGCCCAACAGAGGGTGCTGGTTCTACAGACGGTGTCAGGATTTGGGCAAAGCTGGGTAGTGGAGCAGAGGTTGGGGTTGGAAAGCCGGCGAGGGCGTGGGATGGTGATGGGCTGTCTACGAGGCACAGGACGTTATTATTATGTGTCTTACCACAGCGCTTAGGAGCCCTAGTCCTGCACAAGGACCCGCTGCGCAAGGCGCTGTACAAACACAGAGCGTCTCCTTCCCAGAGCTGCTGGTCATCGGTGCCTGACACGAGAGGCAGGGGGCCAGGCAAGGGCAGGCCAGGACCAATGAGACAACATTGGTCAGCAGGATCGGCTGTGATACCCAACCCCCCCATGACCTAATCTGGGGCATCAGCCTGGGGGCTGTCGGAGCTCCCGACTGAGCCTCCCAGTGTCACACCTCGGGCGACCCCTGAGGCCTGGTCCTGGGGACCCCAACACCGGCTCTGATGGGAGGCGGGCCGGGAATCCCATTCCTGGCAGGGCCAGAGCGAAGGCAGGTGGCGGGGGTGCGGTGTCCTTGCCTCTCCTCACCCCCCAGCAGGGCAACCAAGTGATGCTCAAACCTCTCCCCTCCCGCTCCCCCCCCCCGTTTAGATCCGGCGCCGGAGGCCCACCCCTGCCATGCTCTTCCAGATGTCCGAGCACTCCTCCCCAGGTGAGGTTCACTCGGGGCGTGGGGGGCACAGCCGAGAGCCTGGGGGAGACGAGGCAGAGGGAGGGTTCCAGGAAGGAGGAGCTCAGCCTGCAGTGGGGCCCTCAGTGGCCTTTCCGGGTAGGGGGGACCCGGACCCATTGCCAGGCCACAGCTGGCTGGGGGCCTGGGTGGTCGCTCATGCCCACTGCCAACTGGCCGAGGAAGCAGGGTGGAGACGTCTTCCTGGTGAGCGGAGGGATTGGGGTTGGACACCCCATGCCTATACCCACCTCCTGGTCCCAGGTGGCTCTTGGGTACCCAGGAGGGTGGGGCTGGCTCTGGGATGGTTGGGCCTGGAGCCGGGGCCTGGGGGCTTTTTGGTACCTCCCTGCCTGGCAAGCCAGCAGCAGCCGTGCCTTGAGGCTGGCAGGAGGGGAGGGGCAATTCCCACCTGGCCGGGGGAGCTCCCTGCCAGGATAGAGCAGGGCAAAGGAGGCAGCTCTGGCCTGGCCTTTGCCTTCCAAGAATGGCAGCTCTGACCCCCAGCATCCGGGGAGCTGTGCTCCCGCTGTCCCCGCTTGCCCCCTAACTCTCTCTTTCTTCCTTCCTCGTCCCTCCCGCCCTCTTCCCCCTGCAGAAGAGGACTACTCCCCGTACCAGGTCAGTGGTGGGGCAGGAGGGAGCGGAGAGGGAGGGCCGGGTAAAGAAAGATACGAGGAAACAGCCAGAGACACAGGCTCTGAGCCCCCTCCGTGGCATCAGGTGGGAGGGTGGAGAGGGAGGCAACCGAAACTGGTCACCTGAGTGGCGGGACTAGCCCAGAACATGCACAAACGCAGCCTCAGGCGATGACCTGGCTCCAGAATTCTTGTCTCAGTTCAAGCTCTGGTGGGACCCTCCCGCCACCCTGGCATTGCCCCCTTCCACCCAAGCAGCCGGTGGGGGGTTGGAGCGTGGAGCCCGGAGCGGCACTGGGGAACTTAGCAGAGCTGGGGACGGGAATAGCCGGAGACCACAGGGCAGCACAGGGTGGCGTCGACAGACGAAACCTGGCCACGTCGCAGCTACTGCTTTCGGTCCCAGCCTTTCCGGGGCGCCGCATGGCACTGCCCTTATTCAGAACTGCTTAAGGCAGAAAACATCAGGTGCCCTCTGCTCCCGGCCTCCGGCTTTTCCCCTGGTGCCGGCATGACAGCGATAGATCACGCGGTGCAACGTTACCTTGGAAATTCCCAAACAACCGCAGCTGCCGCAAAGCCCTGCTCAGTCCTCGCACTCCATGAGCTCCCGGCAGGAGATTAGCTCTGCCCACGTGTTTCATGAGCTCGCCTTGATCTCGAATGAAATTAAGATTCCTTACTGCACGGCAAAGGGCTCGGCAGTGCACCGAGCCAGGAACCCGAAGCTTAGGAAGTGGTGAAGGGTTTGGCTGCTCTTCAAGCCCACCCCAGGATGCAGAGAACTCACAGTTCGTTACTGTAGCAGATTTGCAGCTCAGCCCGTAATTGCTGCATACTTTCGCCACTTGGCAAGGGACTAGCTGAACCAGCCAGTTGAAATCCTGCCCCGGTTCCGCCCTGAGAGACTGAAACATGTCACCCTGTGACCAGGGGATCGATAACTTACGGCAAATGAATGCGCTGGGTCTCGGCCCAGTCCCACAATACTGAGTGGTGCTAACTGGCCTGTCTAGGGCGGGGTATCAGACCCAGTCCACTCGCCCAAATCAGAATCCAAACTCAGCCGGCCTCTGGCCAATCCCCCACCTCTCCCTGGAGTCTGGGGAATTGACAACGCAACCCAGTTCAGTTCAACCACTTTCTTCCCGGATCTGGCAACTCCTAGGGTTCCTCCCTCAAGAATTCTCAGCCCACCTTCTAGATCCTCTCTCCCCAGAAAGGCCCCTCACCCCTTCTCTGCCACCTGGCTGCAGGAAGGAGCTACCTGCCCCCGGGAGGCAGCAGAATGCATTGCCGGCCCAAGCCCTGGTAAGGGCGTTGCAGGGAGAGGGATGCATCAGCAGAGCGGCGGGAGAATCCCAGCTCAAGCTGCGCTCCCGCTCCTCGGTCTACGCATAAAAGCACTCAAGTCCCCAGAGCAGTTTAGGAGCCAAACACCCAATAAGGTGCGGGGCAGTTGGGTGCCTAGATCCCTTTCTTTGCAGGGTTGTAGCTGTGTCGGTCCCAGGATCGGGCTGAGCCGAGGTGGGGGATGGGGGCCATATCTTTTATTGGACCAATTTCTGTTGGTGAGGGAGGGGCTTTGGAGCCCCCATCCTCAGGCCTGGGCTGAAGGTGCGTCACAGTCAGATACAAGGGGAGCCGGTGGTTACGTGGGATGAGTTAGCGCTTGTCACAAGAATCCAGCCTGCGTGGAACTGAGCAGTTGACACCTCTGTGATCCTTGAGGCGCTGGACCGAGGTGTGGGAGCCAGGGGGAGCCAGGGCTTCTCACCGGCCTCCCCTGGGCCCAGGGCTTTGTTTTTAAAGTGAGGGCCAAGGGGGGAGCCTTGTTCGAAAGTTTGTGGGCTCTGCACTCCCTGCACTGCACCCCTGCTCCCTGGACCCCACCCGGGGCTCCAAGTCTCCCCGGGGTGTCGGGTTCTCCCAGGATGAGGAATGGAAGACACCTGAGCTTGGCCCTCGATTTCTAGACGCGTGTGAACATGGGGCTCTCTAGGTTGTGTTGCTCTGGTGCTGTTGACCTGTCTCCTCCCTTGCAGAGAACCCTGGGGGAGGGCCACCTCCTTAAAACCAAGAGGACCAACCCCTGCGCCTACACGCCTCCCTCTCTTAAAGGTACAGTTGCTTTTGTTTCATCTCTCACAAAAAAGGAAGCTTGGGAGCAGCAGTGAAATTCACGCTTGTGCCGAGGGAAGGTGTAAAATCTATGGATAACGTATGCCAGCTGCACGCACCAGCCTGGTTTGAGGGACATGTTATTGGTCTTCCATCAGCGTGGGGGCAGTGGGTCTTACGTGCAGAAGAGGACCCGGGGATTACAGTGGATGAGAGGCTGGATAGTAGCCAAGGAGGCTAATGGCATATTGGGGTGCATTAGGAGGAGCACATCCAGCAAATCTAGAGAGGTTTGTAGTCCCCTTTATTCAGCACTGGTGAGGCCACCTCTGGAGCATTGCATCCGCTTCTGGGCCCTCCAGTATAGAAAGGATGTGGCTGTGAGATCCTGGCTGTGAGTCCCTTGTTGCCCCCACTGATCCCGGCTCCCAAGGGCTTTGTGTTGAAAAAGACGGAGCTTTGCACCCAGGATTTCTTCCCTTTTGGTGATTCTGACAATTATACGGAACAAATTACGTGGAATAAGGACCGGAATAAATTGCCAGGGAGATTGTGGAACCTCCATCATCGGGGGATTTTTAAGTGCAGGAGGCTGTATCTTAGTACTCTGTGTGTCTGCCCTGGGGGTTAAAGAGCTGTGGGTTTGCTCTCTGGGTTTGCCTATGGCCCACCTGTCCCTGTCAGCAAAGAAGGATCTATCGTAACTTTTTTGAGTAAGGGGCTACCATATATTTTGTGCTTTGCTGATGTCCCACTTATGCCTTGTCTTGAGGTCTTTGCATGGGGCTTAGATGGTGCATGCGGTTTTGGAAAGACCCCCTCCAACAGGGTAAAAGTCACTCTGAGTCCTTTCCTGTTGTTGTATCCCCGGAGCGTAGAGAGGCCAACCAGCCTGAGTCTCCGTGTGCTAGGCTCTGTACAAATACAGCGCAAATAACTTCTTCTGGCTGATTTCAACTGGATGCCTCTGGTTTTCCTACTAAAGGTCCCTCTCTGAGCCCTCAATGGAAGAGAGTAATGTACCAAACCCAAATCTCTCATTTGCGCCCTTTGATTGTAACAAGCATCAACCAGCAAAATCAGAGGGCGGGTCTGATTCTCCTCTCCCCCTGCCCCTCCCGGTGTAAATCAGAAGCAACGGGCCAAGAGCTGGTGGAGTTACATCCGTGTCAGAGTGAGAGGAATCAGGCCCAGCATGTTTACTGACATGATCTATTTAAAGCCCTAATTTGACGCCGTTAGTGCGTTTGACAATCTGTCTGCATTGCAGCCGCTGCCAAGTACTTCAGAGTTTATTGCAACGCAGGAATCTCTTTGTGGGGTGAGTGGCCTCGGGCATGGGGTGATTGGAGAGGCAGAGAGAGGTTCATTGTTCAACAAAGCTCACCCCTTCTCCCTGCTGTCCTGGTTATCTCTGGGTGGTTGGCAGACCTCCGAGAGTTCAGGCTCACCCTCCACAGCAGCGGGGGGCCAATGCAGCCACTCCCACACTGCAGGTGGGGAAACTGAGGCCCAGAGCAAGGCCACGCGGATGGAACACACACACGCACACAATCTCTCACTCGCTCTTGCACGCGCACATCCTGCATCCAGTGCGCACATCCGCACGCATGCACGCACCGTACATGGCAATTTCCCGTCAGCCGCTCACTCCCACTTAATCTGCATACGCCGATTGTTCTCACCTGCCTCCGTGACATCGCGGGTGCTGTGAAATCTGCCAGCATTCCGGCCCTGCTCTCCCACCCCCGTGTTCCCAGCCCCCAGCTTCCTTCTCCCACTGCCTTCAAAGGCGCTTCGCCTCCTGCACAACCGCAAGAGAGGGAAGGGCCCTGAAACTGCTGGGGGGGCTGGGTTACTCACTTGCTCAGCTGGGTATATAGGTAGCCCTGGGGGGCCTTTGGAGGGGGTGTCATTCAGGGGAAGTGAGGAGGAAATCATGCCCTGGGTTGATCACTCTGAAAATGGGCATCCCAGGGACCACTGCCCAGCTGACTCCAGAACGCCCACGGCTGGCAGCCTGTGTTTCTACAGCCAGTGCACGTCTGCACAGGCCTCGGTGCACAGAACAAACCTTATTCTGCCCCATGGATAAAAAGGAAATTGAGGGAGTGCTGGTTTGCTCTGTAGCTCTCAGTGCCCAGGTTCCAGACAGAGCCCAGATATCTCCGCAGCCATCTTCCAACCTCGCAGGCCCAGTGCCGCAGGCCCAAATTAGTGGCCCTGGGCACTGAGGCTTGGTGCTGCTCTGGGTGTTCCAATGCCCTGAGGATGTAGGACCTCTGAGCTTTGCTGCAGTCCCCAGGCAAGCAGAGGAAGGTGGTAGGAAAGTGGGGCTGCAGTGAAGCCGGCTGCGTTCTTCTTGGGCAGCTGCGTGGCTCCGATCTGCTGGTGGTCCAATAGCTGGTAGTCCTGTCCATCTGGAGCACATACACATGCAGGTGGGAAGGGCTGAGCAGGTCCATTACCCTGACGATTGTTAGTGTGGTCTGGCCTGAGCCGGTGCAGCCAGGGGTGTGCCACGGCTGGGCTGTCAGGCCCATGGATGCAGGGTGTTTTAGCGGCGTGCTGCTTTTGCGCTGTGTGAGTAGGTTACACGTGGGTGGGTACGCACCCAGGGCTCTCCACTCCCAGGAGGAGCACGCCTACGCCGGGGTGAGCAAACTTCTTTACCTCAGGCCCCACTTTTTGTCCCTGCAAATAGCAGCCCCCCCGCCCCCGAACCCATCTAATGGCATCGGAACCCACGGAAGTTCCAATGGCGTTCGTAGGAAAGAACAACCCTCTGGGCGCGGGTGAGCAAATAACTCTGGGGAGTGTAAAAGCTTTTTAAATCGGTCTTCGAAGGTGAATACTCAGCCGTGACAATGGTCACATCGTTCAACCTTGTCAACCAGCTGGATGAGTCTGAGACCCAGCTCGCTTTATGCAGCTGCAGGGGAAGCCGGTGTGCCAGGGGAGCGGTCAGCCCTGCAGTGACAGACCAGAGCTCATGGGCCTGCCCTGCCCAGGCACAATAGCCCAGCAGGGTTCGCATGTCGCTTACAAGCAGCCCTGCAGGGGACAGACCTGCCTGGCCACGTGAGGCGGGGAAATGAGGTTCTCAGGCGGTGTTACTTTAACAAGAGAACGTTGCTCATGTCATGTCCTTAAGAGAGCCCAGCCTTTGTAATGCTCGGCCAGCCGCTGAATCCGGGATGAACGCCTCTGAAATTGGTGCTTTTACATGAGCCTAAAACTGAAGTGAGTGAAAGACGAAATCGGCTCTCCAGGGGGTACTGAGAGAACGAAGGGGTTGGTAGTGGACAGGCCTGCCAGGCCGGACTCCTGGGTCCCATTGCAGCAACAGCCACCGCCTAGGTTTGATCTCAGGTAAGTAAGTGTAGCTTGGTCTACACTAGTCCTTACTGTTGAATGCAGGAACGCAACTCGAGCTATGGCAATTGCGTAGCTTGAAGTAACGTCTCTGCAGCTGACTGTGAGGTCTGGCCTCACTGAGGGTGGTCGACGGGAGCATTTCTCTCGCGAACCTCCCTTACTCCTCATGAGAGCAGGAGTACAAGGGTCGACTGCGGACCCCAGAGAGATCGATTTTGCACGTCTTTAGCAGACATAATGAAATTGAACTTCTGGAAGATCGACCGAGCTCCCGGTAAGTGGAGACGTACCCTCTGTGCCTCGGTTTCCCCCATCTGTGCAGCAGGGATAACGCGGCGCTGCTCCGAGGGGGGCTGTGCATGTGAGCTGGGCTTGTGAGATCCTAAGATCTGCAGAAGTGGGTCTATCCCACAAAAGCTCATCACCTAATAAATTATTTTGCTAGTCTTTAAAGTGCTACAGGACTGCTTTTTTGTTAAGCATTAAATGTGAGCAAACTTTTGATGTCAGGGCCCACCTTTGGTCTCCGCAATTCACAGCCCTTCCCACACCTGTCTAATGTCATTCGAACCGCAGTGGTTTGAGCACTGGCCTGCTAAACCCAGGGTTGTGAGTTCAGTCCTTGAGGGGGCCATTTAGGGATCTGGGGCAAATAGATTTAAAAAAAAAAAAAAGGGGGTGATGTTGCTTGGTTCTGCCAAGAGGGCAGGCGACTGGACTCAATGACCTCCTGAGGTCCCTTCCAGCTCTGTGAGACGCGTACCGCCGTGTATTATTATAAATCGACGGAGCTTTGGTATGGTCATATGAAAAACCCATCCTGGCAGCAGAGTAGGAAAGAAATAAAATAATGCATAAGAAACTAAGTCGGTAGAATGTGAAACCATTTTGAATCGGTCTATTGGTGTGAACACACAGACTTAAAAAACAGTCACAGTTTTCAACATTTTTAATGCGGCGGTGAGCCTGAGACCCAGCAGCCGATTGTGCTGTGTCCCCCCTCTCCCCTGGAGGTGGCCCATCCCCCACTTTGTGCACCCCTGCTCGAAAGGACCGCACAGTATAAGACGTGCAGCCAGATCATGAGCGGCTTCCTCGGCCGCTCAGTGCCAGAGGCCACAGAGGCTGGGTTGGCTGGACTCAGCTCGCACCTCCCTCCTGTGTGCTGGCCTGAGCCCCCTGTGCCTTGCAGCCATGCAGCGCATTGTGCAGTCCCACCTGGAGGCCGGCAGTGGCCTGGAGGACGAGGAAGCCGCCGAGCCCGGGGACAGCTCCGAAGAGGAGCCGGAGGATGACAAGCTGTGTGATGCAGAGGACACCGAGGCCGACACCGAGATCGCCGGCCCGTGTGAACTGGAGAGCAGCGCTGCCCCCGGTAAGAGAAATTTGGTGTAAATATCCACTGGGGGAGGGAGGCAGAAGCAGCTGCTGCCCAGTGCAAGTGGTGTAGGGCTGCAGGGAGCGGGTGCACCAGGGTCCCTGCATGTCCTGCAGAAGCCGGAATTCCCTTTGGGGCAGCTTGGTGTCCTGCACCTCCCAGGTGAGGAGAGGTGTGATGCCCCCTGTGGCGGCAGTTGGTACTGCATTTTGCAATATTACAGGGGGGGCCCATTGCCTGGGAAGCCAGGGAGGGATAGCTCCTCCCTAAGAAGGGGAGCCCGAGGCTGTGTGATCGCGTGCTACGAGGACAGGCCTGGCAGGTGGGCATCTCATCCTGGATCAGTGACCAGTGACTGGCAGATGCTTCACTGCTGGGCTGGCCTCAGGAACGATGCTTTATGGAGCATCTTGGGGGGGGGGGGTCCCTCTGTTGTGCCTCAGTTTCCCAAGGTAGGAGATGGTGCTCATCCCTTCAGAGTGGACCAAAAGTGAAATATGAGCCAATAGTGTGACACTGTTGCAAAAAAAAAAAAAAGCTAAACCTCATTCTGGGCGGTATTAACAGGATGTTGTGAGCAAGTCATCTAGTCATTCTTCCACTCGGCTCTGCACTGCGCTGATTAGGCCTCCCCTGGAGTACTGTGTCCAGTTCTGGGCACCACATTTCAGGAAAGAATGTGGCTCAATTGCAGAGGGGACAGAGAACAGAAACAAAAAGGATGAAAGGTCTGGAAAACATGACCTGGGAGGGAAGCCTGAAAGAACTGGGTTTGTTTAGTCTGGAAAAGAGAAGACTGAGGGGGGAATGACAGCAGCTTTCATGTACCTGAGCAGTTGTTAGAGACAGGAAGGAGGAAAATTGCACTCCTTGACCTCTGAGGATAGGCCGAGGCGCAGTGGGTGCAGCAAGGGAGGTTTAGGTTGGATGTTAGAAAACATTCCTAACTGTCAGGGTGGTTAAGCACTGGAACAAATTGTTTGGGGAGGTTGTAGAATCTCCCTCAGTGGAGATCTTTAAGAGCAGGTTGGATAAGCCTCTGTCAGGGATGATCCAGATGGTGCCTGGTTCTGCCATAAGGGCAGGGGACTGGACCTGATGACCTCTTAAGGTCCCTTCTAGTTCCAGTGTTCTGATTCCATCCTGGGCTGACCCCAGCACAGCTCACAGATCTCTCTAGAAGGGCTGTCCCGTTTGATATCGCGGTGATGGATTGCTCCTTTCCTCGCCGAGTTGAGTCCATCCCTGCAGGAGTCTCCTGCAGCCTGAAGAGCCATCTCTGAACCGGGGAGACAGACAAGTCACCAGGGCGACTGCCTGCAGAGGTGTCTGGGGTGACATGTCCCACTCGTGGCTGCCAGTTGGGTTTGCTGGCTAGAAGCAGGGCAGGGCATTTCCAGGGGCTCGCTGCTCTGTGGTTCCCAAGCATGGTGCTATGCACAGGGCTCAGCTGTTTTGGTTCTCTCAAGGCTCCGGGGACGGGTGTTGGGCAGACTCCAGCTGCAGTGGCTAGCAGGGTAGGGACTCTGAGCTGTGCCCCCGGAGCAGGCAGTGACACCAGCACCAGCTGACTTGGTGACGCTTGGAATGTGGGGGACACGCCAAGTTCCTGGAGTGGAACTCGGAGGGCAAAGGGAAGATGGGGTATTCTTGGCTGTTCTTGGGAAGCGGGGTGAGGGGAGCGGGGGTTGCTAACCTCACTGAGCCCTTGAAAGCAGCGATCTGGGGCCTGCTCCTTTGTCCAAGGCGCTTTTCCCTGGATGGGTGGATGGAGGTCAGGCAGTTTGCAAGCAGGTGGGAGGCTGCCAGAAGAGCAAAAAATCTATATAAAGTCCTCCCTAATGCTTCCCCTCCCCGGATCCCACTTGCTGGAGATCTGCTGCGCATACTAAGATATCCCTTCATTTAGCGCCTTTGCTGCTAGGGAGAAACCTGTAAATATCCACCCCCCAGCCCTTCCCAGTGCACACGCTCCCTCCCTGGTACAAGGAGCCGTCAGTCACCTAGGAAACCATCGCTGTTGCCTGGCACGAAGGAGCAGTGAGCCGGGTGCCTTGGCATTCAAGCAGAGATGCACACCCACCTGCGTTCCCTGCACCGTGGGGGGATGGAGAGCTTTCCCCCCAAACACCTGATTAAATTCACGGTGGGGAGGGACGAAATCCTAGTGCTTCCTCTTCCAGAATGGACATGGGTCATGGCCGGGGCACTAGGGCCTCTCTGCTTCCTTCTGCTCTCAGCAGCAAGAGCTGGGAAAGGCTGATCGGGGTCAGTGTTAAGGTCTTTGTTTCTTTTGCAGGCCTGGACTCCACCCTCACCTCCACCCGCTCCGTTCCTATGCACATCCCCGCCTGCCAGCATTGGCGCTATTTTTCCCCACCCATTGGCAGAATAAATTTTATTATGCGCACTGAGGAGCGCACCGATGTGCACCATCCATAGAAACGCATGCAGCTGGCTGGGGGCGCTCTGCTAATCAATAAGAAGGCCCCTGACTCTCTCCTGGGCACTCAGCTTACAGGGAACTCTGCCACTTGCTGTCCCAGCCTCGGGTTCCTCCCCTCTGCAGCTCAGCCAGTGCCCTTCCATCCTGCCCTGCAGCCCCCCTACCCTTCCAGCCCTGGGCTCCCCCCACCACACAGAGCACAGCCAACACAACGGGAGTGGGAAATCAGTTTAGGAATGTGGCACGCGTCTCTCTCTGGAGCAGCTACATGTCCATTTCAGAGTTGGGGCTCAGGAGCAGTCAAAAGCCCAAGGCAGGATCGGGTCCCCCTTTGCACAAACTGTGGGAAGACGGTACCTGTCCCCACACCCAGCAAACGTCCAGTCTAAGAAACAAGTCATGTAGGGGGGCAGGGAGAAGGTCAGGCTCAGGCACAACCTTGTAGACATTGATACCTTCGCAATGAGCAATAGCCAGGGCACCAGCTGTCCCGCTCTGCTTCTCCAGCCGTTGCCCATTGGCTGATTTCTGGCGGGCAGCGTGGTAGCTGAGAAGTGGGGTAGCAGCTGCAGAGGGTACACCCTGTGTTCTCCGATTTAGATGTATTACAGAGGTATGTTAGCAGCCATCAAAGGGTTCGCTGTGCAGGGAATTATACGTACCTACCCTAAGAAGCAGCCTCTGCCTGCCCCACAACTACATACTGTCTAAACAGAGGTAAGGGATGGGAGGGGAAACTGAGGCACGGAGTTGCCTAAGACCTCTGCTAGAGGTCAGACTAGACCACAGGTGTCCTGAGTTAAGCCCCCCAAGCTTAAGTACTCAACCGCCACGAGGGAATGAGGAATCTGGCCCCACGGAGCTGTAATCTGATCTCTGTGACTGAGAGGGGTAGTGGATCTCTAGGCTCTGCTCCATGCTCGGCCACTCGGTGGCAGCTGCAGACAAAGGGGCTGAGCAGAGCCAGTTGTGACAGGGGAGATTCCACCCGCCCCCAAGCGGGGACGCCTGTCTTCTTCACAACTGGGCTGAGACTTGCCAAACTCACCACACCAATGGCCATCCGAGGTTAGCCAGGGCGATGGGGCGTTAAGCCACAGCGAGGTGGTGAGGGGCATTTAAATTCAGCTTCACGGTGGCAGAGTTGGGCTGTGGTTGCAGCAACGGTGCTGTGGGGGCTGGGTTCCCGCCGGCGCTCCAGCCGCCCTGACCTCCGCTGGTCGCTCCCCAGCTGGCTCATCCTGCGACTGTATTCATTTCAGGAGGCCAGGCGATGAAGGAGCTGCCTCTGGCACCTGAGGTAGCAGCCGCCCGCCCGAAGCCAGCTCTGCCGAAGCAGCACTCCGGTAAGGGGATGGCTCCCCCTTGTGAAAGGACAGGGAAGAGGGAGGGTAAGAGAGAGAAAACTGGTACCAGCCCAATCTGGGAAACAGCTGATGCTGCTTTTCACAGGCTCTCACCCACTTCCCAAGTGTGCGTTCCCCATCGCGCCGCCTACTCCAGAGGCGCCGGGAAGCTGGTGATTAAAGCCGAGAGAAATTTCACTGGGACAGGAGACACATGTCATCACGGCGACGTCTCTCACCTCGGGGTGACAGGCCTGGGGGTTCGCGCCTGCCCTGGGGCCCGGGCCTCTTGCGTGCACGACAGCCAGGCTTTCTGGAGAGAGCAGCAAGGCTGGTGTGCGTGGGGAAGGGCAGGATGGCACGAGGAAGTGCGGGATGTTGAGGGAGTCTGGGAGCTGGAGAGACCTGTGGGGTCTGTCTGCCCTAGTGAAGGAACCTCCTTTGCACTGACTGCCTGAGTCCCGGCTCTCTCCTGCTCCATTGGGTTTGGTGGGTGCTGCTCTGTTTGAAAGGGAGCTTGCCAAGGAAAAACCCAGGGGTTAGCATCTGCCGTCAGTTCCTCTGGGGTAAAACACTAATGGATTTCCAGGGGTGGGGGAAATCATTCACAGCAGATGCTGGCCCCTGGGTAGCATAACAAAATCGGATTCTGATCCACCCGGGCAAATGTGGAGTAACGTCACCAAAGTCAATGGAATTACTCCAGATTTACGCTGAGATCAGCAGCTGGTCCCATGCTTTCTACTCTGGGCTGTCACAAAGGCCTCAGAGGCTTAGAGCTGAAAGCATAAATAACAAACTGCGACATATACAGCAAAACCAAAATGAAGTCACCTAACCAGGTAGCCTCGCAGTGAAGAAGTATCGTTGTGTCTGCTTTAAATACCAGCCAATATTGACCAGCCATGTATTCTTCCAAATGTTCATGGCACACCCACGAGTTGTGCATGGAACAGAGTTTAAGAAACACCGCAGTAGAGCATGTGGCTTTAGCCCCTAAGGTTGCATGTTCATGCCCTCCTCCTGACTACCTGGCTCTGTCAGCCTTACAGGTCTAACCCAGCCACATCCTGGCCAGCTAGCCTGGGCTCAAAGTATCTCCAAACCCAAGTCTGAGAGGGATTTTTTGGTGGCGAGACAGAGGGGGAGTGAAAGTATAAATAACAAATTCTATTATTTAACAAACAATAATAATAACAATAATAATAATTTGTTATTTAACAAATAACAAAAGTTGTTGGATAAGAACCTGAGTTAACTGCAGTGAAGACAGATCACGTGGGTGAGAGGATTTTGAGTGGATGGCAGAGAGCTTAGCTTGAATTAACTGCAGGAATGACATACTGTGGCTTTGAAAACCTCCTTCAGCTGGAGTTTGCTTTTGGGGGTCCCCAACTGGAGCCAGTTCCCTTCCAGGTGGCATTTCCTCTTCCCCTCAGGCCCCCAAGCTGGGCCTGGGATAGGCTGGTCTAACCCATTGTTTTGAAGGTTGGACCCTCTTGGGTTTCTGACTTTCATGCACTAGCTAGGCCCCCTTGGATGTGGGTTCTTCACACTTCAAGGAAGTGCATTAACTCCATAGTCGGGGAAAGTGATGTTTTCCTTGACAAAAAAACAACAAAAGTTTGAGCTCTCCCCATTCAAGCTGCGTGCCACACCTCTAGCTGCGGGGAAAGGTGGACTCTGAGGATGCAACCTACCTGGGGTTGTCTCATGCTGGGTGAAACCCAGGGCAGTTCCACAACCCCTTTCTCCAGGTGGAGGGCAGGCAGAGGCCACTGGTATCCAGCTGCTCTCCATCACTGGAGATATTTAAGAGCAGGTTAGCTAGACACCGATCAGGGATGGTCCAGACAGTGCTGCCATGAGGGCAGTGGACTGGACTCAGTGACCTCTTGAGGTCCCTTCCAGTTCTGGTGTGCTACGATTCTATGGTTGCTAAGAGAGACATGATTTACCTAGCATGGGGTTTCTCCCAGCCTAGGAGACCTGATTCTCCAGCTGCTAAAACTCTGGGACTAATGCAGTGCAGCTCCATTGTCAGTAAAGGTGTCACTTCAGATTGATACCAATGTAAATCAGAGACTCACTTAGGAGATACCGGTGCTGAACCTCTGGCCCACCCACTCTGAGTCAGGGCTCTCCTTGGGTGTTTGAAGGCCCCAAATGTCCTTGATTTGTGCCTGGATACAATAAGCATGTCCCACCGTTGGTCTGGGCTATGAGAGGGGAGCCCTGCCATGCCCCTGCAGGGCTGCTGCTCAGAGCACATTGAGCCGTGGGATGAGTTTGGCCCCCTGGGTGTTTTGTTTCTTCCTTTTTGATGGTTTGTTCTATGGTGAATCTTTTTTCTCATTCGCTGCTGCTGAGAAGCCCCAGGAAATGAGACCAGAGCATTTGAACCCCGGATCTATCCAGCTGTCACCAAGTCACACAAAAGGAAAGGTAATACCGCGGCAGGGCAGATCACTGTGGGTCTGTGAGAACAACAAGAAGTCCTGTGGCACCTTATAGACTAACAGATACGTGGTGATTTGTAGCCCTGGCTGGGAGACCTGCAATGCCTCCAGGCTTAAGGGTCAGGCCACCTCTCCATTACATTTTCACAGGAGGCACCTACCTGACCTGGCACTACCCTGGAGCCCAGACTTGATCAGCCCTGGTTTTGTATTTCTCTTGTTTGGAGTGTGAAATATCAAAGCTAAAATTAGCACCTTTTTTCCAAGCCCCCAACTCTAAAGCCAGGTGTCCCCTACAAAGTCTGGTTCAGGGGCGGCAAACTGCGGCTCCAGAGCTGAATGCGGCTCTTTAAGGACTTCTTTGTGGATCCCAACGCTATCACTGCAAAGTTAAAAACAAAAAAACACTCCTGATTATTAAGAGAGAGGAAGCCGTGCTAGTCTATACACTATCAAAACAAAAAGCAGTCAAGTAGCACTTTAAAGACTAGCAAAATAGTTTATTAGGTGAGCTTTCGTGGGACAGACCCACTTCTTCAGACCACAGCCAGACCAGAACAGACTCAATATTAAGACACAGAAAACCAAAAACAGTGAGCAAGGAGGACAAATCAGAAAAAGATAATCCAGGTGAGCAAATCAGAGAGTGGAGGGGTGGGGGGGAAGATCAAGAATTAGATTGAGTTAAGTATGCAGACGAGCCCCTATAGTGACCAAGGAAAAAAAAAAGTGACCTTGGTCACTATAGGGGCTCCTCTGCATACTTAACTCAATCTAATTCTTGATCTTCCCCCCACCCCTCCACTCTCTGATTTGCTCACCTTGATTATCTTTTTCTGATTTGTCCTCCTTGCTCACTGTTTTTGGTTCTCTGTGTCTTAATATTGAGTGTGTTCTGGTCTGGCTGTGGTCTGAAGAAGTGGGTCTGTCCCACGAAAGCTCAGCACCTAAGAAATTATTTCGTTAGTCTTTAAAGTGCTACGGGACTGCTTTTTTGTTTTTGTAGTATATAGACTAGTCCAGCTATCTCTCTGTTACTACAAATCATTGCGTGTGTGCTGCTCTTAAAATAAGAACTCTTGGACATTATTTATTAAGGGCCATCTCGTATTCACGTGAGTTGCGGCTCTTGAATTATTTGTCTCTGAATTGGAAAAAATGGCTGTTCTTGCTGTTTTGGTTGCTGAGCCCCGGTCTGGTTGGCATGGCTGATGTTGTTCAGGGAGGCAGGCCTTCTATGCCAACAGAGAAACGCCATCTGCTGGCACTGGCTGTGGCTACACCAGGGGGCCGTGCCAGGATGGCATTTGTAGCGTAGACGAGGCCCAGGGCCAAGCTGGGTCAGAATTTCGGGAGGCATCGGTCACCCACAGCTTCCACTGAGTGGTCCACCTCACTCCTTCCTCTGCCAGCTGGGCCCCAGGTGTCTCGGAAATTCAGCTGCCGATTAATCAGGCTCCCTTAGGTCTTTCGTTAGCCTCCCAGCTGTGCCTTCCCTGCCTGAGTACAGAGACTGGTGGGCTGACTGGGAGGAGCCTTGGAACCCTGAGGACAAGGGGAAGGATCTTTCCAGAGGACTCTGAGGATAATGCTGAGGTCATGGCTCTGGATCTGCCCTGGGCTCCACTAATAACCAGGATTTCACTGATTCATGGTGACCTTTTAAAGCACTTGTCTGACTGCTGCATGAAGCCTTGAATCCTCAGTGATGGGTAGGTCCCTTACCAAATTCACAGCTGTGAAAAATATGCTACGGACCATGAAATCTGGTCTTTCATGTGCTTTTACCCTGTACTGTATAGATCTCACAGGGTGGGGTTAGGGAGACGAACAGTGTTTCTCAAATTGAGGGTCCTGACCCAAAAGGGAGTTGCTGAGAGGGTCATTAGGTCCTGGCATTGCCACCCTTACTTCTGCGCTGACTTCAGAGCTCGGCAGTTGGAGAGCAGCAGTTGTTGGAGGGGAGACCTCTCTGAAGGCAGCAGCTCACCGGCAGAAGCAAGGGTGGCAATACCATCCCTTACAACTCTTACTTCTGTGCTCCTGCTGCTAGCTGCAGCTCTGCCTTCAGGGCTGGGCTCCCAGCCAGCAGCCTCTGCTCTCCAGCTGCCCAGCTCTGAAGGTAGCGCTACTGCCAGCAGCAGTGCAGAAGTAATGATATCAGTACTGCAGCCACCCCTGCAATAACCTTGTAACCCCACTTTTTACAACTCCTTTTTGGATCAGGACCCCAACAATTACACCACTGTGAAACTGCAAATTTAAATCGCTGAAATAATGAAATTTATCATTTGAAAATTCCTATGACCATGAAATTGACCAAAATGGACCATGAATTTGTTTGGGCCCCACGGACGGGGTCTGAAGACTCCTATCATGTGACTGACATGCTGGGGTTTACTCCTGCTAGGTGGTCAGAAGGTGTCCTTCGCTGGCGGGATAGCGGAGCTCGGGGATGAGCTGAACTCACTTGCTGAATGGGAGAAATCTGAAGCGACTGAAGGAGATGGGACCAAGGCTGAGGAAGCAGATCCAGGGCAGGACAGTCCTTCCCTGAGTGGTAACATCATGAGCTTGAGGAACGAGAACGGGGTTGGTGGGTGGGGGTGGAATGATGCGTAAGAGAAGTGACCACAGAATTAATCAGTGCTGGAGGGAGAGTCCAGCCAGATAACGCAACACTTCGGGGATACCCAGTCCTTGGGCAGCTGTCAGAGAGCTTCCCAAAAACTCACTCAAGAACCCTCACGTAACCCACAGCCGTGGGGTGAGCCAAAGAAAATACAAGAGTTATATCCCCAGCACCAAAATGCAGCCACCTCTGTAGAAACTCTCTGGTCAGGCAACATCCGTGGTCTGGCATGATTTTAGTTAGCTGGATGTCCATTTATCAAGGGTGTGGCCAAGTTTCCCACTGTCCCACAAAGTTTGCTCACTGTCACCAGTCCTGGTGCTTAGTGCTCTGGGCTGTTATTTAGCTCTAATTTACCCCTAAATGTCTTGTAAGAGCCCAGTAAGCAGTGGAAGCGTAGGTAATGCTACTCAACAATACTGACCTGCTGTGGTTCAGCAGATTCTCAAATTCAGCACCACTCAGGTCCCGAGAGGTCCAATGTGGACTGATTTAACAGTGCCTGGCAACCAACAGCTGGGATCACAAAGTGAAAGGGAACCTACAGCCTGTTGAAACTGCGTGAAGAAACTTGACTCAACAGAAGGCCTTTTCCTGAGCTGGAGTTTGGCCAGGACGCTGGTTAAACCCAGCTTCTGACAAAAAGAGCCAGGTGGTCCTCTCAAAAGCTACAAGCTGAGATTCACTGGGTGGGAGCCCTGGCCTGGATTTTCCCCTGTAACCAAGTAAACAGTTTAGGACTTGGACTGCAAGTGGTAACTGGTTCGCAAATGCGCATTGGAAAGCAAGGTCCTCCCTTAGACAAGGAGATTGCAGGCAATGGGAACACTTTGGAGATCTGCATTCGTTCTTATTGTCATCTCAGTGGCCTGCGTGTGTCAGGAACTAGGGCACAGGCAGTCTGGCCTCATGGGAAGGACTGAGCAAAGTGGGTGAGGGATTACTCAACGTCCGTGGGCAGAAGATGAGGCAGGATCAGTGCCTGGTGTTTAGCCACCAGTCACAGAGGAGGGAGCGAGCAGGAGCAATGGCAGGTGCGCAGTCAGAATACACTGGAGGCAGATCGCAGGAGACGGAGAAGAGCAGGAATTTGCTGCAGCAGCAATAGAGACCAGGCACGGTTGCTCAGACACCCACTTTGGCTCGCAGCCAGGCAGTGACCCAGCAGGCGACCATATACCTTGGCCGTTCCTGTGGGCCCCGACTGTCCAGGAGTCAGGTGGTGCGGCTTTGTTGCTCTCTCTTGGTTGTGACAAGGGAGCTTCAGAGACCCAGGGCTCCCCATGCCCAGGCGCTAGACAAACAAGGACCTGCACCTCAGAGCTATAAACTGAGGCCTCCATTCAGCCCAGGACCAGCACAGCAGGCGACAGGCAAACCAATCACAGATATGGTCCCTGCCCCGGGGCTCATGACCTATAGCCACTGCATCTTTTCTTGTTTTCCTTTTCCCCCCTTCCCAGAACACAGCAAGGAGCGGAGACACGTCGGCTTTGCAGAAAGACCCCCGCGCTCTGTGAATGTGGAGAACTGCTCTGCCACCTCCCCGCTGGAAGGCACCAGCTAGCTTGGGTGGCGGAAGGAAGATGGAACGCGCTCGTCTTCCCGCTCCACGTTCTGGATTCTCTGTCCTTAACGGCCTCGTTTACTTTACCCCTCCCCACTTTCCCTTCTCATCTTTCTGATTTTCCGCCCCCCCCCGTCATTGGCCAATGGTCGGCTTTTTTCTGTTAAGTGAATTTAGTGCTGGCAGACGGTGGCAGCTTGACAGATGCTTGAAAGTCACTGCATGTTCATCTAGATGACAAAAAGGGGCAAGTCCTCTTGCTATGGGGCATCAAATCCATCCCAGGCTGGGAAGCGACTGCAAGATTTTCCCTTTCCTCCGTTTATGTAGGGCTGCGTCCTGTCCATCAAAACGTGCCAAACCATGGGGTTTCCATCCCTCTCTTGGGAGACAATCACATGTCCCGGTGCCATACAGACGGCAAACTTCCCTTACGTCTGCAACTGGGGAGTTTGGTATTTTTGGTCCTTTTCCTCTTTGCTCGGGCCTGCTAAAAGTCAGGCGATGAGCAAACAGGGATGGCGTTTATGGGAGGTGGAGACCTGCCCACCAGGAACAGACCTGAGATGCACAAGTCTTGGAGGTCTTCTAGGATAAGCTGCCCGAGGATGTGGGAGGGTTTGTGGGTGTCTGTGCATGCAAAGCCGGGCAAGGATTCGTTCCTTCCTGAGGGGTGACGATCAGGTCTCTCGCTCCACTGGGTTATACATTTTGTTTAGACAAATGAGCCCTGGTCTCCTTTAAAGGGCCACAGAGCGAGTGGGAAACTGCTCCATGGGGCAGAGGGAAGCCCGTGGCTACTAGGGCAGTGCTGACCAGAGAGAACGTGAAGATCATTTCCCCCGCTAGAGCAGCTCCACGACTTTCAGCAGAGCAGAGGCTGGGTGTAGGGGACACAGGGCAGGTAGGACTACCTTAACACTAAGCTATGAAACAGCAAGGAACAATTGAATAAAAGTGAGGCCAAACTGCCAGCCCAGGAGACTGAATTTCATATCCCTAGGGCGGATAGAGTCAGTGCTAGCTCCCTGCCACCACCGAGCCTCAAGCAGGATCTGCAGCAAGGGGCCTGGCCCAGACTCTCAGAGCTTTTGTAGGGGCCTCGGTTCCCTTGAGCCCCTCTCTAGCGAGGGAGAAGGGAGTTCAGCCTCCAGATCTACGCAATCCTTGGCTTCACTGCCAACACTCAGCTGGTGCCAGTGAGGGCAGTTTTTGTCAGTGGCCACCTATCTCCTGGGACTGGCGCCAAGAACCACGACTTCCTCCACAAGAGCTTATAACAGCTAGTGGCTTGAGCTGGATTTGAACTAGCCCTCTCGAGGGAACATTAACATGGAACAAGCAAGAAGTTCTGACTTGCTATGTCCCAGATGTTGTTTTCCATGGTTATATCCTCCCTACGGGGGGGGAGGGGGGGGGCTGCGAGCAAGAGGCAGCTTCTTAGCCTAGAATAGGTCTCTCTCTCTCTTTCTCCTTTTATCTCTGTACCCTTTGATCCTGTATTGAGCAATGCCCCTTCCATGCACTAGACCAGCTGCTCATTGCTCTAATAAAGCTTTGTAAATAAATATTTGCAGCTTGTTTTATTGGGGAGGGAGTGGAAGAGGGGAAAGGAGGGGTTGCTCACATACAGTGTGCCTGGTTGTTCCTCTGTGGGTCACCAAGGCCCCAGAAACTACTCCAAGAGCTCCCAGGAGCAGGTTTGCCAGGGTATAGTCCTTTCATGCTCCTATCGGGTGCTAGGACCTTGGAGAACTGCAGAGATGGTGACAAAAGGAGTATGAGCTGGTGGCATTGCAGTGCCAGCCCAATGGTTAAAGAGTAGGTTCCAATGCCGGCTGTGATGTACAAAGGTTGGAAAGGCCGGGGAAATAGAGTTGGGTCCAGGCTCCCCTTTCAGGGCGAGAGGTGTGTTCAGGATCCGGACAGTGTTTGGCCTCTCTGCCGAGGCATTGGACGAGGAGGTGGAGCAGTGGTGGATTTTTCAGTGTGGAGCCACATCTGCTACAGTCAACTTCCCACACAAGCGGGGCCAAAGCAGAAGTGACCAATGTCTGATGGTCTCCATAACTCACTGCCAGGAATTCTGCAATGCTGCTGGTAACAGTTGGCCATAAAGCTCTATGCTCAATAGATGCCACTGAAATGAACCACAGCTAGGTGCCTAAATAGTTTTGGGGTTCTGGTGTCTTGCCTCTGGAATATGCCCCACTGCAATTTACATTGGCCAAACTGGACAGTCTCTCCGTAAAAGAATAAATGGACATAAATCAAACATCAGGAATGGTGATGTACAGAAGCCTGTGGGGGAACACTTCAATCTCCCTGGACACTCAGTGGCAGATTTAAGTGTGACAGTTCCGAAACAAAAAAATTTCAGAAATCAAATGGAGAGAGAAAAACCTCTGAGCTGCAATTTATTTGCAAATTTGACTCCATTAACCATGGATTAAACAGAGACTGGGAGTGTCTCGCAGCTTACAAAGGCAATTTCTCTCCTCTGGGTGCTAAGAGCTCCCCATTAGACTCTGAAAAAGGCTCACATCCCCCTGTCTGATCTGACGTGTTTTTTCCTCTTTTCATAAGTGCTGTTGATACTGGGCCGTTTCCACCTTGCTGAATAGACCTTGTCAGCTCTGGCCCTCCCTCTTACTGGGACCCCACTCTTTAAATACCCCTCTGAAACCATCCCCCCACTCATGCATCTGATGAAGTGGGTCTTTGCCCACAAAAGCTTATGCTCCAAAATATCTGTTAGTCTATAAGGTGCCACAAGACTTCTTGCTGTTCTCAAAGCTACAGACTAACACGGCTCCCTCTCTGATACTTGCCTCTGGAAGTTACCACTCCAGCTAATCCTACCTTACTGTGCCTTATTGTGCTCCAGGTACATACGCAAGGATTTTGCTGCCCGGCGCAGCCTTGTCCTAGGCATACCTTTGTGTTTGTACAAGAACTGGTTTTTGCTTGGGCTAGCATGAGAACTGCTCACAGCAAGGGCATTGTTGCTCAGGCGCAGTGTCTTGAGAAAAAGCCAGCAGTGCCCTCATTCCACCAAGTGACTTTCCACAAAGAAATAAATAAAGCTGCCAAGAGGCAGGATCCTGGACCCCATCCCACCATGGAGACAAGGGCCGGCTTTGTGCTATTAACAAATTCAATCCGCAGTCTCCAGTCAATGCAGGCATGTTTCTTTTCCTGATCCCTTCCCACAGGAAGGTGGCAGACATGTTAAGGCTTGTCATGGGCTGATCCACTCGGAAATTCAGTGGGCACTCGAGGGCTCTGGGATGGGAATTCTGGCTACCTACCATATTGTATTTGGGGCAGAAAGGGGAAGCGATTTCTCCACACTGAAGGTGAATACAGAATTCCTGACTTCCAGTCTTGTTTTTCTAGCCAGAGAACCAAACAGACTCCACTGACCTCCATGGGTTGCCCCCCGCCCCCATCCCCACCAACGGGCTCTCCAACCCAGGCTTGACAATGACTGAAATGACAATGACAGTCCATCTCTCTCTGGGTGCCCATGCTCACCCTTCAGCCTCACAGTCCAAGTCTCTGCTCGGTTACACTTGGCTGGCAAGTGATCCATCCACTCCCAGTTTCTGACAAACAGAGGCCAGGGCACCATTTCTACCCACCCTGGCTAACAGCCATCGATGGACCGAACCTCCACTAATTTACAGAAAACTCTGTGATATCCGGCATCCATAGGACCGGGAGGTTGCCCGATAATCAAATATTCTGGATAATCGAGAGTGCTCTTGCTGGGTGGGAGAGCAGAGGATCCCGACGGCTGCACTCAGACACAAGCCGGAGGGACGCTCCAAAAGCCTGAGGCTGTTGGGGCGGGGAGGGGGTTTGCTCTCACGCTCTGCACAAACCCCAGCCTATGAAGGGGTGTGCCCCCCCCGCACAAACAGAGGCTCCCCGTCCCCATGAAGGGTTGTCCCCCCCGACAAACAGGGGCGCGACCCTCCCCATGAAGGGTTGTGCTCCTCCCCCCACAAACAGGGGCTCCCTGTCCCCATGAAGGGTTGTCCCCCGCCACAAGCAGGGCCTTCCACTCCCCATAAAGGGTTGTGCCCCTCCCCCCACAAACAGGGGCGCCCCCTCCCCGTGAAAGGTGGCGCCCCTCCCCCCACAAACAGGGGCTCCCCCTCCCCATGAAGGGGCGCGCCCCTCCCCCCACAAACAGGGGCGCGCCCCTCCCCCCACAAACAGGGGCGCGCCCCTCCCCATGAAGGGGTGTCCTTGGGCTCCCCCTTCCCCAGCCGTACAATGCCCAGCAGCGCGGCTCCCCCCTCCCCGAGATGGTTTCGCCCGACGTCTCTCCCCCGCCCCGTGGCGGGTGGTCTCCCCCGCCGGCAAGCGGAGAAAAAGGGAACCCGCCAGCTCTTCCGGGTTCAGGGGTCATGCGGACGATTTGTGAGAGCGGCCTATGGATAGCGCGGGAGCCGGAAGTGATCCGCCCCCAGCCGGGAGTTGCTTCCGGGGTGATGCGGTCAGCGGCACCGGGAGAGCGGCGGGGCTGTGAGCAGGTACCGGTGGAGCCGGCCCGGCCCTGTCAAACGCCGGGCTGTGGTGTCGGGCTTCCCTCCCCGCCACCCCGTGTCCGTCTGTCCTCAACACCCCCCCCCGTGTCCGTCTGTCCGTTCCGCTGCTTCATCCCTCCCCCCCCCGCTCATCCATGTGCCTGTTCCCTCCTCTCCCCCACCTGTTCGTCTGTCTGTCTCCCCTCCCCCCAGGGCAAGTCCGTCTGTCTCCCCAGTCCCATGCTTCTGTCTGTCCCTCTGCCCCACTTCCTTTTTTCCATCTGCCTGTGGCAGGGGCCCTCCTAGCCTGCCCGCTCCCCTCTGTGTCTGCCCCCATGGCCCTTTGTCTTCCCCCTCGCCTGGTGTCTGTCCGTCCGTCCGTCCGTCCTCCCCTCCACTTGGTGTCTCTGCCCTCATACTCCCTTGTCTGTGCTTTTATTCCCTTCTCACGTGCACGCTACTTCGGAGTAGCGCCCGTCACAGCTACACGCGTCGGGCGCTATTTCGACGTTAACATCGACGTTAGGCGGCGAGACGTCGAAGCCGCTAACCCCATGAGGGGATCGGAATAGCGCCCGACTTCGAAGTTGAACGTCGAAGTAGGGACCGTGTAGACGATCCGCGTCCCGCAACATCGAAATAGCGGGGTCCGCCATGGCGGCCATCAGCTGGGGGGTTGAGAGACGCTCTCTCTCCAGGCCCTGCGGGGCTCTATGGTCACCGTGTGCAGCAGCCCATAGCCCAGGGCTTCTGGCTGCTGCTGCTGCAGCTGGGGATCCATGCTGCAGGCACAGGGTCTGCAACCAGTTGTCGGCTCTGTGGATCTTGTGTTGTTTAGTGCAACTGTGTCTGGGAGGGGCCCTTTAAGGGAGCGGCTTGCTGTTGAGTCGGCCCTGTGACCCTGTCTGCAGCTGTGCCTGGCACCCGTATTTCGATGTGTGCTACTTTGGCGTGTAGACGTTCCCTCGCAGCGCCTATTTCGATGTGGTGCTGCGCAACGTCGATGTTGAACGTCGATGTTGCCAGCCCTGGAGGACGTGTAGACGTTATTCATCGAAATAGACTGTTTCGATGTCTCCACATCGAAATAGGCTCCTTCGAAGTAGGCTTCACGTGTAGGTGTAACTTTAGTGTCTGTCCAGTGCTTCTTCCCATCCCTCCGCCCCCCCTTGTCAGGCTGTCTCTGTGTCAGTGCTCAGGCTCTCCCCAAAGGGATCCAGGGTTGCAGACTGTGGTCTGTGCCCACCATGGCGGTGGTGTGAGGGGGCACTGGTTAGTAGGTCCAGTCTGGCTCGAACTGAGCCTCCGAGCTGTATGGGGATCCCTGAGCATCAGCTTCTTCTGTTCAGCACTGTTGTCCATTGGCTCCAGCTGGCTCCTTTTCATGGTCTTGGTGATGCTTTGGTGGTCATTTGTTTGTTGTCCTTATTGTGCCCTCTGCCTGTTTGCCACCTGAAAAGGCAGCTAGTTTGGAGCGGAGAAATAGCAGTCCACTGATTCCCACAACACATCTCTGTGGGTGACACAGGTAACAGTGTTCAAGGCTTTGGGGCTGGACTCCTGGCTCAACTACTGAGTGACTGGGCAAGTCCTAGCCCTCTGTGTACTTCAGTTTTTGTGTGTGTGTTTAGGTAATTAGTTCCCCTTTGGAAATTGCTTCAAGGTCTGTGGGAGGGACAGGTGGTTTGTATCGCCTCTCCCACTCCTCAACAAGGCAGCTCCATATAACAGAGACTCCTCTCATTAGTTGTTACTAATGCACCACCTTAAGAACATAAGAACCTTCATATTCTCTCTTCACTTTTAGTCCCGAGAAGGCTCTGAGAAGCTCTGGTCCCTTGGTACCAGCTACCACTGTGGGCTCAGAGTCTAGATTTTTATCCCCAACTTCTATGAGTAGCAGATTTTATTTCAAACTTCATTGTGATACTGATTCACAATTATAGATTTAAAAATCTGAACAGATAACTTATGAAAATCTTTACTCTTTCCAGTCAGTCTTGTATCACTTCCACAAGTTTTTTTCAGTTCTGTGAAGATTGGCTTCAGCCATTCAGGCAAATGTGTTCGGATTCTATTGCAATTTTTAAACTCTCATGAAACTTAAAATCTGAGCCAGATTTTACCCTTTTACGTGTTTTGTCCCTAGCAGGATTTTTTTTTTTTAAAAACCCGTGATACTCTCACTTTTGGTATTGCAGTGTAGCATGAGATTGTGTTCGGGACTGATGCCCCGTTGTGCTTGGGGCTGTATAATTTAAATTATTGATCAGTTAAGGCAGGAGCTGTTCCTTATTCTGTTTATCTAGCATAACAGAGCTCCAGTCTCTCTATTTAGGTTCTTAAATGTTCCTCATCTCATGATATAGCTTTGCAACATCACTGTGAGGCAGGAAAATATTATTCCTAAGTGGAAGTTGGTTCCCCGCCCCCCCCCAAGATTATGCAGGAAGTCTGGAGCTAAACAGGGATTTAAACCCACATGTCCTGAGCCTACCTCTACCCTCTCATCCCTTAGGTCGCGGTCAGCAACGTTTGAGATGGAGTGCTGAAATTTGATCTTTTGACCTCTACAGTCCAAGTGCTGGTGAGACTTTTTAAAGTCACTAATAGTCCCACTTACAACACCTTCATTCATAAATAAAGATGCAGAGCTTTACTTTTGGGTGGTGGTTGGTAGCATAAACTGATCTTTTGTTAAGCCACAGGCAGCAAGCATGGCTTTGAGCAAGCTCCTGGCTGCATGGGGGAGGAGGAGTGGCACTTAGTTCCCTCTTCACCTGCCAATGAAGATTGGCTCAGGTGCCACTCTTGGCACTGGTTCCAGGGGGTTGCTGACCTCTGTCTCAGATCCTACTTTTAAATTAATTTTTGGCTTCTAGATGCTACAGGATTAAAAAGAAGCAATAATAATATAGTTAAGAACATAAAAGGTGAGGCTGTGTTCCGGACCGGGCATCAGACCCAGGCTACAGCAGTGAGGATGGTGAATTCTGATATGTAGAAATACTGTCCCTGCCCCAAAGTGCTTATGGTCTGGCTAGACAAAAGGCATGGGGAGAGGTTGCAACCTGCTAAAGACAGGTAGAACCAATGGGTTAAATCACACTTGATCATATTCCACATTAGTTATTGATTACCACATAAAACAGAGTGCAAGCAAGGGTCACCAGCTGTCTAAAGAAAAGCTGTGCCATAGCTGAATGTTCTCGCTGTAAATCTTGATTGACAATGGAATTTGATGTTTGGGAGGAGGGAGGAACTGATGATTGCCAATGATTTTTCTGATTTTTAAATCAAATCTCTCCAAAGCTGCTTTATGCGCTAATTTGCCAAGGGCACTGTTACATTTAAGTGGCTTAAAACTAGCTGATGTGTTTTTTTGGCGGTGGTGACAATAAACAGGAGAGGAGAAAGCTCTGTGGACGGTAAACGTTTATTAGGAGCATACAGAGGCAGAGAGATGTGGCGCTAAAAGCAGTAGCAGTGTTTACTAATACTACTTTACGTTCCATCCAAAGACCTCAGGGTGCTATTATAAATATTAACTAGTTAAGCCTCTCAACATTGCTTGAAAGTGGTATCATATCCTGTCTACAGATGGGAAAACTAATGCATACTGAGATGAAGCGATTTGCTTGAGGTCACACCAAGTGGTAGAGCTGGGACCAGCTTAGAGGTCCTGATTTGTAGACCGTTTAACCCCGCTTACCAGAAGGGAAAAGCCAGGAATATCCCAAGAGCTTGCTGTGACTGCCAGTGCTGATAAAGCTATGTAATAATCACTCATCTATAACATGAAAGGCCTGTGCTCTTGTAGTGGTGGCTGGTTCAGTGGAATATTCTATTTTTAGAGGCTTGTGTTGAAAAACATGATGACCCTGAACTATGCAGGCAAATGAGTGATCCAAACAGCTGCAGGCTGCCTTGGCAGGGCAGTTTGTCAGAGTAAAGTCTTTGTTTTTGTTTTTACTTGGTACTGTTTTTTTTTTTTTTTTTAAGGTCTAAATACTACTATTGTTTCAGTTTTCTGAGGGTATGTAGGCATTTCACAGGGGTCTGACTATGTTTATACCAGAAGAATGACTCATTCTGGGAAATGTATTTCCTATTAGTCAATGCAGTTTTGTCCTTGATGAGGTCAGACATTCGTGTTTTAAAAAAAGCTTTGCTGGTAGTGATCAATCCTAACCTGTCCTGTCTCCATTAGCTACTCAGTCATGCTTAAAATCTTGTTAGTTAACGTGTTTTCCTGTGCAATGTGTAGTCGTCATCTCAGAGCCTTTATGGCTCTCCGCTTAGTTTTGCATCATAGCTGTCCTCAATTTTTGAGCTAAGAACCAGGCTGGAGGGTAGGACTTTTAGGGAATCGCCTGCTTTCCCTCAGGCCCAAACTATGTTGACACATCTTGCCTGCCCCAGGATCTCTGTACAGCAGATGTGTTGGGTGTGTCTGCTTTCACCATTGCTGCTAATGATTTTTGACTTGGTGCTGTTGTGAATATTGTCCGAACCTGAGTGCTGGAAGACATCACGGTATTAGAATGCAGCTGTTTGTCACGCAGCGTCACACTGAACTGAAGCTCACCTGGTGCGGTAAGCTTTTGGGTGATCTGCCGGAAAGCAAACAGTGAAAGGTGTGCTTTGGCCCTGACAACCGCATGAGCAAAGCGACCTGACTTTGTGGTGACTGTCGCAACTACGCCCAACCTGCAGGAACGGTGGTCAAGGTCTGGCAGAACTTTATATGAATCAACCAACGTAACGTTCTTCAGGGCTACACTGCCACTTTACAGCGTTGCAGCTTTGTGGCTCAAGGGGGTGAAAAAATACCCCCTCGCCCGAGCGCAGCAAGTTACAGCACTGTAAAACACCAGCGTAAGCTGGCTGCGGAGTTGGAGGCTCGGCTTTACACTGGCGTTTTACAGCACTGTGATTTGCTGTGGCTGGGGGGAGGATGTTCAGTTGGCTGCTCCCTTTGTGGAGGTGTTTTATTTAGAGTGCTGGGAGAACTCTCTCCCAGCATTCCTGCTGTGGCCATGCTACGGCGTTCAAGGACTGCGGTGGCTGTGCTTTGAACTTTTAAGTGTAGACAAAACCTAAATCTTACAAAGCATTTGTGTCGCATGTGATCATGCTGTTGTAAAGGACGCAAGGGAGAGGAGCTTCTGAAATCTCCATTTAAAAAAAACAATGCAATCTTGTGTAAGCTGCGTCTACACGTGCACGCTACTTCGAAGTAGCGGCAGTAACTTCGAAATAGCGCCCGTCACGTCTACACGTGTTGGGCGCTATTTCGAAGTTGAAATCGACGTTAGGCGGCGAGACGTCGAAGTCGCTAACCCCATGAGCGGATGGGAATAGTGCCCTACTTCGACGTTCAACATCGAAGTAGGGACGTGTAGACGATCCGCGTCCCGCAACATCGAAATAGCGGGGTCCTCCATGGCGGCAATCAGCTGGGGGGTTGAGAGAGACTCTCTCTCCAGCCCTTGCGGGGCTCTGTGGTCACCGTGGGCAGCAGCCCTTAGCCCAGGGCTTCTGGCTGCTGCTGCTGCAGCTGGGGGTCCGTGCTGCATATACAGGGTCTGCAACTAGTTGTTGGCTCTGTGTATCTTGCACTGTTTGATGAAAGTGTGTCTGGGAGGGGCCCTTTAAGGGAGCGACTTGCTGTTGAGTCCGCCCCGTGACCCTGTCTGCAGCTGTGCCTGGCTCCCTTATTTCGATGTGTGCTACTTTGGCGTGTAGACGTTCCCTCGCTGTGCCTATTTCGATGTTGGGCTGAGCAACGTCGAAGTTGAACATCGACGTTGCCAGCCCTGGAGGACGTGTAGACGTTATTCATCGAAATAGCCTATTTCGATGTCGCAACATCGAAATAAGCTATTTCGAAGTTGGGTGCACGTGTAGACGTAGCCGTATTGTCACAAAAAGCAAGCAGGCCTGTGGCACCTCAAAGGCTAACAATTTTGTTAGGTAATGAGCTTTCATGGCTAAGACCCACTTCATCAGATTTGTCCAGATGGAAGTGGGTCTTAGCCATGAAAGCTCATTACCAATAAATACAACTTAGTCTTTACAGCGCTACAGGGCTGCTTATTTTTTGTGAGGCTGCAGACTAACACAGCCACCCCTGGGAGAGTGTGTGGTATTAATGTTGCACTGCTGCTGGGTGCATGAAACGTCATAGACAAGTACACCCATGCCTCCCTCTTCTGAGCAGTGTGCAAACTGAAGGCAAGCCCTTGAGTGAATAAGTGGTCTCTTGGTAAAATGAATGGCAGATTACATTTAAATGATTAAAAGGAAATGCTACTTGGCATGGAGTGAAGTCAGTCTGTGGCAGTCACGGTTCCAGGAAGCTGGTGGCACAAAGTGTTTTACCCAAGGCTTCACGATAACATCGGAAGTGCTACAGTGGCTTGGTGGGGTCATGAAAGTTCTCCAGCCCTGAGTCACTTAATGCCAGGAGTATTTTGTGGCTAGCCGGTGAATTTTATTTCCTTTAAAAGCCTTGGATATTAGTCACTGCCAGAGGCCAGAAACTTAATGGAGTCATGGCCTAAGCCTACTTCCAGACAAACATGATCTGGTTCATGTTTAATTCTAACCTTCACATGAGGCCCTGATAGTCTCCTCATTAAGGTCGGGCTCCAAACTCGAGGTGGCAGCTGCTGGGTGTCGTTAATAAAAACAGTGACTAATTACATCAGACCTTCAGGTTTCATCACACAGTTGTGAGACCTCGAGTTGCCAGTCTGCACCTTGGTGTTTCACAGCTGATCTGCAGTGGCATGGAAATCAGCCTTCCTGAATACTTAGGCAGGGTGTGTGGTTTGTGTTTTTTGGTTTTTGGTTGTTTTTTTTTTTTTTTCCTGCTGACTTGCAGGCACAGGGATGGGAAGGAAGTGGTCGGTGTCAGACAGTAAACTCCAGGGAGTTGGGGAGGATAGACCCGGACTCAGAATTGCTGTGATCAGAGAGCTCGATGGAGCTGGTGTGAATCAGAGGTTCACATGATTAAGTTGCCACTGAAGTCTTCTGAAAATTGTTTTGATAGTGTGAAGGGCTAATGAGGTGGCTGCACGGGGGGTGACTGCAAATTGGAAGCAGACAGGCTATTGTAGCGTTCAGTAAAGAAGGAACCTAGATGTGGCTGTCTAGTGCAATCCTGATTTTTTTTTTTTTTTTTTTTTCCCTGCAGGTTTCAAGTGCTGTAGGAAAAATGGGGTGAGCCGTGAGCTTTGTGAGGGGGCTGTTTTGATCCCGGAGTCGCAGGGCATGGTGGTGAAGTGCCATCTGTCTTTATAGTGTCTTTCTGCAATTAGTACAGCCCTTTGAAAGCAGCCACTCTACGCCATGCTCTGGGACCGGCGGGTTTCGGGCAGTAAATAGGGGTGGCGCTACCAAGACAGCAGGAGGTCGCCCAAAGAGTTGGCAGGGATGGTGAGTCACACGGCATGCTCTGTACAAGTTTTCCGCCCCCAAGGAAGGCGAGGGAGTGCGCTACCTTTGGGATCAGTGGGGTCAGAACGTGCGGTTTTGGAGGCAGGCTCTCGTGCACGCTGAGATTAAATTCCCTGAGGGCAGTTCTTTCTGGGGGGGATCACCCCATCATTCTGCTAGATCAGTGAGACTGAGCCCTTTGCAACACAGAATATTAACACCCTGTATGATTTAATTATTAACCAAGCTGGATGCTTTGACTATGGCATTAACCAATTGTAGTTGACACAATAATATGTGGGCTGTCATTTTGCTGTGAGAAAAATATATAATATATCCAATAATTAGAAGTGTAAATTGTAAACAATGAATTCACACTGCTGTCACTCTTTGGGGCAACGTTGACAGCTCATTTGACTCCTGACTCCCTGAGGCTTTAATACCCATGTGCCTGTATCAGAACACCAGGTTCAAACACCTGCATTTGGATCCAGTTCCCTGGATGGTTAGAACGGCTGCTGCTGCCTGGTCTGGTTGGTGGAGTCATAGCTGGAGGAAGTCGGGATGTGGAGGATGGAAGGAAGCTTGCCTGCCCTTCCCATGCGGCTGCTGAGTCACCACTCGTGTGACTGGGTAACCACGAGTGAATTGTTTTCAAAAGGCCTCTGACCTAGTGTGTGAATGCTGCAGCTGAGAAGCCCTAGCCTGGTCTGCCTACTGCCCTTGCTGGTGAACGAAGCTCCAGAGATACAGTGGCTTAAAGTTCGCTGTTCTGCTTGTTTGGGAAGAGGTGACTCGCCTCTCCAGCCTGCGCTGTTATGTGGCCTTTGTGCATGTTTGTCCCTCCCAGGCAAGGCTTGCGTGAGCTGAACCAGGATCAATGGGTCTTGAGGCTGAGTTCTGCCCTGGCTTAATAACAGGGCGCAGTCATGGGTTTTGATTAACCTCTTGTAACATCAGGTGCTTGATTGTTGGTAAGTCACATGAGTGTCAGGCCCCAAGGTCTGCAGGGAGTGTCTAGTTCAGTGGTGGAAAGCCCCACTGGGTAGGGGAAGGAGAATCAGCTGTGGAAACAGCCTCCTGCTAAGGAGTATGTCATGGCTGACACTGAGGGCAATTTGTCTCATCTGTGGGATTGTGACTGCTGAGGAAAAGGGGTGTTACTGGAGGGGAAAAAGGGCCTGTCTGCACCCTCTTAACTTGGCAGAGGGAAATGAAGCCCCTCAAATGAACCCACCTTTGATTAGTATTATGCCTGTTATGTGAGGGGTGTCACCTTGTTTGGGAGGGAACTAGGTAATGACCCCCCCCCCACACAGCCTTGCTGCTGTCAGCAAAGGGTGGGGGGAAGAGCCTGAGCTCCATGGTGGGGTCAGAAGCTGCGCCAGCCGGTGTGTGTCTCACCCTTTTAAATGCAGAGCGGCAGAGGTGCGGGAGGTGGGGCGGGGACAGAAGCTGAGTCAGCCTGTGTGTCGGCTCAGCCTTGTAAATGCTGAGTGGCAAAGTGGGGGAAACTGCCTGCTCCTGATGCGAGCAGGGAAGGGGCTAAGCCACTTCTTGTTTACTGGGGGAGTAAGCCCTGCAAGTACTGGTAACACCAACCACTAAGCAGATGCTTTTTGGTTGGTTGTGTAACTAGATATTCAATTACATCCCTACTATGTGGCCTTGTTACATGTTTGTCCCTCCCAAGCAGGGCTTTCTTGAGACGCACCAGGCCCCCAGAGTCTGAGGCTTTGAGTTCTTCTCTGGGTTAATAGAATACTGGCTTTTTAGCAGTGTTGTATTGGAAGCATGATGCGGGATTGCTGATTCCCCTGCACTGCCCTTCCTCCTCTTGCTTTCCAAGCGAAATTCGGAGGTCAGGGAGCCAGCTGGGGGGAGGAATGAGACCTAGGCTGGAAGGCACCTGCCTGGGGCACCACTGGATCTGGGAAGGGTTCTACTCCAGAGGGACTCTGTCCCTGCAGTAGGCAGTTTCTTGTGAGCCCATGCTGTGGAAAAACATCCTCTGAGCAAGCAGGATTGGAGGTGGCCCATGAAAGATGGGCTTAGGCTCCTCAGGGGAGCAGAGGTGATGGGGAGAAGGCACCAAAATAACATTTTTTGTGGAGTGCAAAGTTACTTACGCTCAGCTCTGACCCCAGCTCACCCTTCCAACAGGCCATGCTCTTTGCAAAGGCTCCCAGGGGAGGACTTCTTCCCTGTTGCACTTCTGCAAACATCTCCCGCACTTCTTCAGCTACTTCACAAGCTCACTCCAGCCCACCAGTCTCAGAGACCCTCCTCTTTAAGTAACAGTCCAGTTGTTAACAGTGTTTGTAGTGGTTTTTGGGAGGCTGAACCCCCCACCCAAAGCTTGTGTGGAAAGGAAAAGTTCTGTACTAACAGACTGGTGCAGGGAACCAGATGACTACCGTGCTACTTTGCTAATTGCCTCCCTCCATCCTTGTCTTTTGTCTCACTTCCCAATGTTAGCTCTTTGGGACTGGCCCTAGCATTTTGGGGGTGTTACCAGCCACAAGTATCTAATATGATCCAGCAGGTAGTCTTCAGAAACATGGCACGGATGCTAACTTGTCCTGAAAGACCTTAAAGACGAGCTGCAAAAGTTTGCTCTCAAAACCTCGGGTCTTAATAAGATTCCAGCAGCAAGGGAAAGTGCATTCAGTAGATAATCTGTACCTGCCTTCTGGGGTGTTGAACATTAATTAACGTTTGTAAAGTGGTGTGTAAGTGCTAATGATTATGATCAAAAATGTAATTGCTGTGTGTTAACAAAATTGCCTTTCTGCGATCCTGCGAGGGAGAGATCTGAGCTGTAGACTCTGTGTCGCTCTAGCAAAGAAATGGAGAAATCTGCAATGTGGATTTATTTCCTTTATTGGGAGGGATAGTGATGGTTACATTTAAAAACATGACAGTCCTCTGGGGAATCCAGCACTTTTTTTTTTTTAAAGTTCTAGTAAATCCTCTGTGGTTTGCATCTTTGAAAGGATCCATGTCTAATAGTCTCTTGAGACAGTTTGTCTTCAGACACAGCATTTGGTGTAAACTCTGCATCTATCAAAGGAGGTGACTTGTGAATTAGCTCATAGAGCCATTTTATGAGCTGAGAACACACATCGGTAATCGGCAGCCTCGGGAGTGAGAGGCAAAGAGAAACGCTTTCTAGACTATCTTCTTATTGCAAGACATGTCATTAATGTGCAAACACACTTGAGTCAGCAAAAAACAAGGCTGTTCAAATGGATGTTGACATGTGAAGCATGAAGTGTCTATATGTGCAGCGTGTAGGGTATGGCATAACCGCACTTGAATACGAACCCCCTGCAGGATTTTGACACAGGTCTCTCTCTCTCGGGTTATCGCATCTGTGTGTTTTAGCACTTTCGGCCTCTGAGGACAGAGCTTCCTGAAAGGCACTGGGTGTGTTGTTTGTGCTTGGCGCTTTCTTACCTTTTATCCGTTGCTTGAAAAGTCTGACAGGTTTGCTTCCTATTCACATTCTTGGGCCAGCTCACCGCTGACAAAAAGGAGGGGCTGGCAAGAGCCCAGAATAGTGTGGACAGGCACAATGTGACCCACTTTGCCAGCGTGCCTAAACCCTGATCTGCCGCAGCATTTGCTCTTCCAGGCTTGGGCCTCTCAGATGTGCAAACAGCCCTGGCTAATCTGAGGTTCTGGCTGCGCCACACAGCTTTTGGCAGTTAAGCTGCTGTTTGTCTGCATTTTGCTGACCGTGTGCTTCTACCCACATGAGCTGCATGTTCCTTTTGCTAACAAAGCCTGTTTCCACTAGCACTTGCTGCTGCAAAACATGGGGCATGGGGGGGGAGGGAAGAGTTTTAGCACCAGTGAACAACAAAAGTTTTGTTGTTCAGTTGACTTGTAGACGGAGGCTGCCTGAATCCTGAGGTGTCTTTGTGTTGAAAATGTTGATCTGCTGCTGGCTAGGGTGAGATGTGTCCCATTTCACTTGGAAGGTAAGGACTGTATGTGAGTTCTTGGTATGTCTAGACGTTGTTGCTTAGCACATAAAAGCACCATATAAACACCATTTAATTCTTGCAACACAGCTGCATGAGGTAGGCTTTACCTATACAGAGGTCATAATAGCTATCCCAGCTTCCCTGAGTGACTCACGCACAGCCACACAGTCACTGGCAGAGCTGGATTTTTATTATCTCTTGTATGTAGTAGCATTGAGCAGCCCCCGTCACAGACCGGAACCCGGTTGCGCCAGGTGCTGTACAAACAGCAAAAAGACATTCTCTGTCTCCAAGAGCGTGAGCTGAGAAACATCAAGTGGATGCCAACAGAAGTGGGAACACAAGGATATGAACTGGAAGAACAGGCAGTGGCCTGAGCTGATGAATGACCCTCTTTTGTAATCGTCCCAGCAAAGGGGAGTTTCTGGAGGGATTTAGTGGAGGACAGTGAAGTAAATGCCTGCAGCTATCAGAGGGAGCTGCATTAGTCTGTTTCAGCAAAAACAATGAGGAGTCCAGTAGCACCTTACAGACTAACAGATGAATTGCAGCTCACTTCCTGAGAAGCATCAAGTGAAAGAAAAATAGAGTAGGGATACAGAGGTAGGAGGGTTACTTAGGAGCCAGTTTAATCAAGGTTGGAAATGAAGGTGAGAATACCTAAAGAACAAGATTACTTATTGTAATGAGAGAGCCATTCCTAGTCCCTATTCAGACCCATTCTGATGGCATCCAGTTTGCGTGTGAATTCCAGCACAGCCCTTTCACATAGCAACCTGGTTCTGAAGTTTATTTTTGCATGAGGGCGGCAACTTTCAAGTCTGTAATTGTGGGTCCAGGAAGGTTAAAATGTTCTCCCCTCGTTTTTGTATGTTGCCATTCTTGATGTCTGATTCGTCTGTCTAGTCTCTTACATAGAGACTGTCCGGTTAGTCCAATATACATGGCAAGGGGGCGTTGCTGGCACCTGATGGCACGTATCACATTAATAGACGTGCAGGTGAAGGATCCCTGGATTGGTGTGGCTGATGTGGTTTGGTCCTGTGATTGTGTCACTAGAATAACTGTGTGGACAGAACTGGTAGTAGGGTTTATTACAGGGACTGTTTCTTGGGTTAGTGCTTCTGGTGTGGGGTGTGTGGTTCCAGTTCGTGGGGCTGTCTGTAAGTGAGAATGGTACTAAGTGTGACGGACTCAGAAGGTCGCGCGTGTGGCATGAATGCAGCAGGGGAAAGCCTGATGGTGTTTGTTTGAAAATCTAACAAGTTGGCAATAGGTGGAGGTGGGAATCAATATCTTGATCAGTAAATGGGAGATGATGGGGATAGATCATTAAAGGTCTTGAGAATTAAGACAAGTACCTTGTATTGGATGCATGAGCTCTCCTGTGTCTCAAATTCCTGCTGTAATCACTAGAAACACTTGCTCATCAGAGAGGAAAAGTGGCTTAGTGGATTATTTCAGTGCAGGGTCCATGCCTGAAACAGGAACTTTGAGGAGTAGGAAAAATAACCCCCTTTCTCCAAGACTTCAGTAATGTTAACACCGTTTTTTGAATGGGGCATGTATCAAAAGGGCATTTTAGTTTCCCACTGCCTTTTCTGAGCATGGTCTCCTTGCCAGTGGGATTTCTCCTGACAGCGAGTGCTATTTCTCTTCTCCCTGCTATTTTTTTCTCAATTCCTGTCTTGTTTGGTATTCGAGCATCACCTCTTGAGCACTCCACAAAGCTCGCTCTGTCTCCCCCCAGATTGAACCGACATCCTGTTACAAAAAGAGAGACTTCGGGGAATATATAAATATGTAATAGAGCATTAGGATACTCAGTAATTAATCTTTCACACACAAGAAAGCTTGTGCAAAACAAACAAAAACAAAAGCCCTCTGGCACAATTCTGTTCCTTCTCCAAACCCCATCACTGGTTAATGGAACAATCCCATGTTGGTAGCACCAAGAAAAGAAAGGCATCCCATCAGCCCTTGCAATGAATTTATGTACTCACTTGCTTCTCCGAATTCTACAATATCTTAAGCTTTATTGTCCCTGTGCAGTAGAACTCCTATGTTCAGAATTGTTTGGCAACGAGAAGCCCTCTTTGCCTCAGATCTGTTTCTAGCAGGATTTAATACACATTTGCAAGATTCTGCTTGCTCTTTCCACCTCAGAGGGCAAGTGAACTCTCTAGTTTCTCCTCATGGTTTTTTATCAGGGCTTGTCTACACTGGGTTTATAGGATGCAGCGGAAGAAGGAGGCCTCTTTTCTGGGGGGGGAAAACCCCCTTGCGTCCACGCTTCAGAGCTCGTTATTCTGGAATAACAGGGCGTTTAACCCAAAATAGTAACTCCACCAAGACAAACGGCTTTCGCCCACCCCCTCAGTTTCAAAATGGACTCGGTGCATACTAAGCAGAGGTAATCCCAATTTAATTGGCCTCCCGGGAGGCCTCCCATCCCGCTCTTATTTCAAAGTAGGGGTCTCTGATGTGAACACTTGATTTGGAAAGGCTCTTGCAGTGTGAAGGCTCTTTCCAGAAATAACGTATTTCGATGTTAGAACGTCAAAATTAAGTGATTTCTGAAAAACCCTGCAGTGTGGTGGTCTCCTAGCAGGTCAAGTCTAAAAACAGGCACATCCACAGGGCAAAGAGGTATGTTTTGGCTTTGTCTTAAAAGGCAGTGGCAGGAATTACTAAACTTAGTTGAGATGGCGTGTGATTGTGGGCAAGTTACTTTTCATCCCATATTCCTCCCAGTAAACAGGGGCTTGAGGGGTCATTCTGTCTGTGTTGGCAGCATGGAATTGCTAGATGATTGTAAAGTACTGAAAAGTTGCAGAGGACTGGAAGTGCAAAGTGCCTAGGGGAAGGAGACACCATGTATGCAAGGCAATCCATTATTTAGCACTCACAGATGTCTTAACTTTTTTAATTTGGAGGTTCTTCTTGCCCTTCGCTCCTAGCATGGAAAGGCTTGTTCCTGCTGCTTATACAATGTGACATCTTTCTTCTAAAGTGCTGCTGGTGTCAGAAACGAAACTGCAAAAGTGACTTGTGAGCCTCCGTGTTCGTTCCCTCCTTGGCCCGCCTTCTCCTGCAATGATTTGCACAGCTGAGGCATGTGATGGAGCACCAGCAGTGTTCAAACATGGAGGCTTAGTGACTATATTCACAGGAAAAACATATTTGAACCATGTTTATAAGTACCGACAGTGTTCCTGTAAGCTGAGTCCTCGGGTGTCTCTCCAGGAGAGAGTCAAGTGCCATCCGGCTGATTAGCAGAGCACCCCCAGCCACACACCATGAACAATGTGATGTTTCTGTTGGTGGTGCACATTTGCACATGCCTTAGTGCATGTAACAAAATTTATTCTGCCCATGGATGGAAAAAGTTAGCAGGAACCTTGGGTACCAGTCACAATTACTGGGCAAATTGTAGCTTGGGGATAACTTGATTTCTTCAGGTGCTGCTGTTTTCAAGCCTTGAGCTATCTCCTGGTTTAGGGAAACCTCCTGATTTCCCCCAGTCTCAGACCAGGCTCAAGATTGCAGGTCCCTGGTACTAATTGTGATGGCCTCAGAAGGTCGCACATAGGGCTGGGTTACACTAGAAACTTGAGACTCCCTAAATTGAATGGCAACAGCCACTGTGTTTACTGCGGTGGAACGTGTTCATGCTACGTGTGTTGTGGCAGTTGTGGGCATCCCCCCCCAGGAGCTCTCCTGTGGCTTGGGAGGTGGTGTTAGGGGCTGACAGTATGGGCTGCGGGGTTCTGGGGTCCTTGCTCCCTGCTGTCAGGAACCCATGTCCCCAGTCTCTAGGACCCTGGCTCCCACTGCTGGGAGCTCGGCCTCTACTCCGAACTCCGGGGGCAAGGCAGAAGCCTCCAGGCAGTAGATGTGCTCCTAGTGGTGAGTGGGAAGTCAGGTGGGCCTAGCCCAGCTGGGAACAGAGCCGTGAAATTAACAAGAATGACAGCCAATGTCCAATATAAGTAACCCACTGTGCCCTAACTACATTGCCATAGGCTCAGACCTGGCAGCTTTATTTCCCATGAGGGCAATGCAGTGGAGGCGAAGGCCACCGTGGGCCTAGGGATGAGGTGTGGGGGGCTCCGCGCCCCCAGAAGGGGAGTAGCCTTGGCAGAAGGGGCAAGGCCAGTCAGCTCATCGTGCCTCCTAGAGCACGGAGCTGGCCTCCTCCCCCAGCCCTCAGAAGCCATGTGGTGCAGTGGAACGATGCCCCCCTGGCATTTCAAAGGGGCCCAGAGCTCCCAGCTACTGCCGCTGAAATGCCAGGCCCCTATGCACGTGCCCTCCTTGTGCTTCCAACCCCACCCCATCCCACCCCATGCCAGCCAGGAGGCCTGGAGCCAGGACCGTGGTTAGTGCAGTGACCAGAAAGCCCGTTTACTGCAAGAAGTCATTTAGAACAAAAGCATTTGAGAGAAAACGTCTTAAACAATAAAACACCCTGACAGGCTTTGTTATTCCCAGGGCGTGGGAGGGCCCAGTGTCTTCAGATTCGCTCTGCATATGCTCTCTGACAGCCTGTCTCCATACATAGCTGTTGACAAGTGGCTCTGTAACTCCTTTCTCTTCTCCAGGCTCCTGACTTGCAGCTTCCTGGGAGACAGGCTCTTCAAAGCTCACAGCCTGCCCCCTTGCCTTGTGCCTGGGCATTGGCTGGGGGGTTCTTATCTAGATCTTTTGCACAGTTGTTTTCTTTTCCCGCTGCTCCCTATCACATTAGATCAATGCAGTCATACTGAAAATGTTAACAAGCCCCTGTAGCACTGCAGTAACTGTCTCACTGGCCAGTCGCGCCCAGCCTTTACAAATTATTGCATCTTGGTGGTTTGTAGGTAGCGGTATCGCAAAACCTTCCAGAGTTAAACATATGGTCTCTTTCTGCTGACACACACGAGAGGAAAACTATTACAGTGCAAAAAGTGGCAGGGGTACGTGTTGTAGGACAGCTAGGGTCTTACTGTCTTTCTGATCAGACTCTGTTCACAGGTTTATTCTAAATGCCCAGCCCTCCAGCCGTTCTTTGGGTGTGAAAACTCAGCTGTTCTCTCCACTGTGCATAGGCGGTAATGACACTGCCGTCGGAACTTGTCCATCAGGGTTGTCGGTACACTCGGCTGAATAAAACCCACCTCATTTGTGGGTCTAACAGGAGTTTTGAGAAGGGTCTGTATAGTCTGCAGATCTGACTCAGGTGCACAGGGAACACTCAAACACACGCCATGCTTCTGTAAATAGAATGGGCAGCCAATGGAGCAATGTAACGTGAATATCCAAGAGCAGCATGAAACATTTAGCCTTGGGAAGCCCCTACATCCACTAGACTGAGTTCTTCCACTGCAGCTGGATGCCTTAGGATTGGTCCCAGAGTCTTGTAGTTATGGATCCATTTCCTGTGTCTGTGCCTCTGCAAAAACATCTCCAGTGCGTCTTTCCCAGATGCCGTGGCACACCGATTGCATTGGAGGCAAAGGCTAAGATTGAAGAAGCAAACAAGCAAGTTTTCTGTGCTGATGACCACGCTCTGAGCAAGGAGTGCAGAGAACGGTAGACACACATCCACATCTGCACATCCTTTGTGAAACGTGGTGCCCAGAACTGGACACAATACTCCAGCTGAGGCCTAATCCGCACAGAATAAAGCGGAAGAGTGACGTCTCGTGTCTCGCTCACAGCACTCCTGTTAATACCTCCCAGAATAAGGGTGCCCCTGCTCCCCAAAAAATCACATGGGCAAATTTACTGTGGTTTGAAATGGGGCTTTGTGACTGTAGTGATTCTCTTTGAATCATTTTCAGGCCCCCTAAGTAAGAGTCTGGGGAATCCTGGGGAGCAGGGGGGAGGCAGGAAAGGTTCCTGCCCATGTTGACAGGCTGGGAGGATGAGCCTGAACCAGGTCAGGAAAAATAACCCAAACGCTTTTGGCTGATGACATAAGAGCTCCCATAAACCAAAGAGCAAAGGTTGGCCTCTCTGCTAGCTATGACTTACAGCTGGGGGAATTCTGTTGGATGGGAGTGATTTTCCGCCCCCGCCCCCCAAAGTGCAGGGAGTAGCCAGTTGCTGTTCGTGCTGTAGATCATCTCAGCAGGATGACTACATTGGAGTTGTCAGTCTCGTAGCTTGGTGTCCTTTGGGGCTGCGAGGCGTTGAGGGGGAACAGCCTTGGCTCGTAAAGCACCATGCGTCCTTTTGTGTGTCTAAAGGTCCCCTTTATCTTCCCTACAGGTGATACGGTGACACACTCCTGGATGCTGCCTCAGTCACTGATGCACCTCATTGTTTCAGCTGAGGATGAGCAAGCCCAGAGACTGGCAGCAGGACCTGGAGCGGAGCCTCCCAGCCATTGCCTCCATGAGCACCTCCCTCTCTCAGAGCCAGGTCTTCTCCCCACACTATTACTTCACCCCAGAGAGGAGGAGAGCCATCTCGGACGTCCGAAGGACTTTCTGCCTCTTTGTCACCTTTGACCTGCTGTTTGTGTCTCTGCTGTGGATCATTGAGCTGAACGTGAGTCCTGGATCCTTTCGAGCAGGGAAGCAGTGAGAGTGTCGCTCCTGTTGGTTTTTGGAGTACTGTCCATCCATGCTAATGCCCTATTCTGAGAGCTGAGGACCAGCCCCTCAGCTGATTTCCAGGGTGCTGCACCCTTCATACTAGCTGAGGATCTGGTCTGTAAAGCTGTTACAAATAGGTCCCTGGGCTTGGCACAGAACACACAGTGGCCTTGCTCTTGATATTAACAAGTGGTCAGAAAAGCAGCAGCTGAGCCACACACGTGCTCCCATCCCAGCTGGAAGGCAGCCTGTTCTGAGATCCTGTGGCTAGCTGCCTTGCTCAGCCTGAGCCCCTGCTCTGTTCTGACCAACCTCCTCTATTGCATTCTTCCTAGGACTGCTGGTCTCTGCCTGTCTTGTGGTGTTCTCTGCCCTGTGCCAAGCGATAGCAAGGGCAAGCTTTGCAGAGAGAGACTTCCCACTTACACACGTGCAGTTGGAAACTGCAGGAGCCACTGTGTTAATGAACGAGTTCTAGTAAGAAAAAGGAGGGTTGTGACCAATGTTTCCTCTCTTTCCTTCTGGGTGTGGAATAAATTCTGTTGTGTGCACGAAGGCATGTACAGATGTGCACTCTACTAATCCACGGGGTGGTATTTGAATCAATCCTGGATAGCCACACACTAGTGCTCAGCTTACAGGAACACTGCTTGGGACCTGTTAAATCACCAGTTCTCTGCCCCCCCTCACCCAGTCAGATCAGCATTATTATCCCTTATACTGCAGCTTTTCGTACCCTGTCTGGGCTGGTTTTAAACCTCTCAGGCAGCTGATCTTTGAAGCTGCACATGCTGCTGGTCTGTTGTGTGAAGATAAGAGCAGAAAGGAAGTGAACAAAGGTGCATCTGCAATTAGATGTGGAGCCTTTATTGGTCTGGCCTTATTTATTGTGACTGGATCCTGGGAGGACTTATCAGCTGGTATCTTCATGTCCTGTTTACCTGGTTCAGAGGTGGCACTTAGCAGGTTATCTCAGTCAGCTGCTCAGTTCAGGCTGCTCCCAGGAAGTGAGGTGAGTTGTACTGAAGGGACCACAGGAGCAGGGAAATGAACAGCCAGTGTTTCAAAAGTTACGGTTGCAGTAGAAACTTCTTGTGAGGCCCATCTTCTGTGAATTCCCTTGATCCTGTGGTATTGCTCTTGTCCAGGGCTGGCTGAACGTGAGCAGGTGGGGGGAATCTCTTGGCTTTACTTCCAGCATGGCTCATGGAAATAAACCTGATGTGCAAGCTATCCAATTTTTTCAAGTGCCAGCTTGGCTCCCAGTGATGTTGGCTTGTGACTTTGCCCTTACCTGGGACTGAATGGTAACCTCTGGGCCTTGAGCCCAAAAGCTGAAGGTTTGAAAATGTTGAGGTTCAGTTGCGCTGTTGTGAAAATTGCTAGGTTTCTGCAGTTACTCACAAACTGGTGGCGCTCTCTCCTTGGTGCAGTATTGGCTGCTTGTTCAGGTCTGATTTAAGTGAACCATTTGCCTGCAAACTTGAATTGTCTAAGCCCATCTGTTCCTGAGTTAAAGGAATACTGCAAAACCAGCCTCTTGTTTAGACATTTTACTTTGCCCAAGAAATTTAGGCCAGATCCCCCCACCCGCCTTCCCTGCTGGGGTGAGCTCTCATGTCAAGTGGGATCTTGGAATGAATTGGAAAGCTGCAGCTCTGTGAAGCAGGCTCGATTGCCAGCACTGGAGACTTGAAAGTCTCTTGCTGCAGAACAGACAGCGATGGTGCGGAACCGCTGCTCTGTTCCTCTGGGCCCCAGCCCTGGTCTCTCGAGAGCGCTTTCTGATAGCTGCCTTGTCAGCCCTTGGCCTCTCCAGCAAAAGGGCGCACATCACAGCGGTGGCTTTTACGCGGCGAGTGGCTGTCGGTTTCGGAGGAAGACCCGCTGACTGGTTTCTCGTAGGCTGCGAAACAGCTGTCAGATTGCAAGAACATCCAGTCCAGCTGGATTGTGTTGCGCCCCATACTCTGAAGGTAGAAGGCTGGTTCCAATTACCTGACCCATCCAGTCTCTCATAAGCCACAGTTCCAAGCCTCTAAAATAGGATTTGTGGTTTTTTTGTTTTGTTTTTTTTAAATAGAACAAAAGACCCAGTGGGAGGCCCTTAAGTGTGCTTTGAAGCAGAGTCATCTTGACACAAAAGCTGCTAGGCTCATAATAGAATTCCTGTACAGAACGACTGGAAAAGGGTTCCTTTTTGCCCCTCTGTCCCAAGCCGCAGCACGCTTACCTGGGAGCTGACTCATAAGTGCTAACTTCTTCCTTCTTGAGCGTGTTTTCCTGGTAGCGTGGGAATGACTCGTCATAGGAACAAGCTTGAAGGAGAGTTGACGAGCTCTTGTGTGGAACAACTTGAAAAAGAAAAAAAAAAATTACTTACGTAGGCGGCGTTCTGTGAAAGCAGCATCAATCACACCCCCTTCCGGGTTCTTTTGTAGTCAGTGGGCCTTTCCGGAAGACCAGTTCTTTTCTTGGTCCCATTCACGACGTGCTTCTGATAATGGGCTCAGAAGAGGAAGCGCTTGTTTGAAATCCTATCAGTCGAGCTGGCTACTTGTTCTGTGGGCGCGAGATTGCAAATTGTTCTTGGTTAGCTTTAGGACTAAGGGGGGCGCCGGTGGCAAGAGGGGAGAGAAACAAAAGCATTTTGCTTTAAGGAAGCTGGTTTTCAGTGTCCAAGGGTGTTATTTTTTTAAAGTGGGGGTTGTGGGGGGGATCAGTACCCTGTAGGACCCAAGCACACTCTTAAAGCATCTCCATCAGTGATGGCCAACCAGTTCTGAAGTGATAAGAAACTAGCCACATTTTTCTGAAAATATATTTATTGTTCAAGCCAACTAGCCAGATTCAGCTGGCCAAATAGCCACATGTGGCTAGCATCTTGGCCGCCACAGATCTGCATGCTGCTCCTGCTGTCTGTTATTTAGGCTTGGTCTACGCTAGGCAGGTAAGTCAATTGCAGATGCGCGAGTGTAGCTACAGCAGATGCGGAGCTAGAATCGACACATCTGTAATCGCCTTACCTGGCCATCCTCACTGAGGAAGGTTGACGGGAAAGTTTCTCCTGTTGACTTGCTATCGCGAGGAGCATGGGACAGAGCAGCGGGGTCGATTTCACACAGCTCGACTAGGAGCGCCACTCGAACCCTGGAAGATCGACCCTGAGCAGGTTGATCTTCCCGGTAGTGTTGACATGGCCTTAAGCACAGAACAGTCGGTGAAGTAGAAGTGGAGTGGACTGTTGCATACATGCACACCTCCACATTTGCTGATGAGTCTACTTATGGATTCAGCACGCAAGCCTGAGCCGGAACTTGCACTGACTAATGTTGAAACAGAAATATCTGATTTTTTTTTTTTAATCTTCATTTGTTGAGCTACACGCTCACCAGCTGTCTGTTTCCAATCTCTGTAACCTACAGACCAACGATGGCATTCAGAAGAACTTGGAGATTGAAATCATTGCATACCAGTTTAAAACATCCTTCTTTGATATATTTGTAAGTATGCTGAACAGCCGAACGGAAAGAGATCTGTCGCGCTAAGATGGAGGGAGCGGGGCTGATGGACTGGAATTCAGGAGTCGTGGCTTCCCAGCTGAATTCTGCCACTGATCTGCCACGTAACCCCTGCCCTACCTCTTGTCTATTTAGCTTGTCTTTGCTCAGAAGATCTTATTGTGTCTTGCTGTGTCTGTGCAGCACCCTGTATGACAAGCTGAAGCCTTTGGGTGTGAGCGTAATGGAAATAGTAACAAGCCTCTCCTTATCTGTGCCTTTTTGCTTTTAAAGGTCTTGGCTTTTTTCCGATTCTCTGTGTTACTTCTGGGGTATGCGCTCTTCAAACTGCGCCACTGGTGGGTCATAGCGGTAAGTAGTCCCACTTCCTCTCTTAATGCACTGAACTTTTTTCTTTTTAAACTGAAGCTGGCGAGTAGATTTGTGTAACTGTCTTCCCTTTTCCAGGTCACTACCCTGGTGTCCAGTGCCTTCCTCATCGTGAAGGTGATTCTCTCAGAGGTCAGTTGCTCTCAGGGCTCTAACGGGATCTCCTGCTGTGACTTCCCAGGCCATGTAAACTCTGCTTTTCCTTTCCTCCCCCAGCTGCTAGCCAAGGGGGCTTTCGGGTACCTCCTGCCCATCGTCTCTTTCGTGATCGCCTGGCTAGAAACTTGGTTCCTGGATTTTAAAGTCTTGACTCAAGAGGCAGAAGAGGAACGATGTGAGTTTCTTGCTGTCTCTGTGGCTGGAGTAAACACAGCTGCCGGGGCTTTGGCACCAGCTTGTCACTGCTGGGCGTGGGGAAGGCGGAAGCAGAATTAGATGTTTCCTCTAGGCAGGATGTAGAGAGAAGCTGCGTCATCTGACTGCATTGTGGTGGAGAGAGGATTTCACAGGGAGACAATACAGCAGCGATTCTCAAACTTTTCAGCATCATGCCCCCCTTTTCAGCATCCTTTTGATTTTTGAGAAACCCTCACGCCCCCCCACCATCATCCAACCCCCCTTAACCAAAAAAAAAAAATTCAATTTGTAATTTTAAAATAAACACAAACTTGATATAAAAATTTTATTTAAAATTTAAAAAGAAGCACAAATCACTTTTTCTTGGCCCCCTTATAGTTGCCTGGTGCAGCCCCAGCTGGCCAGCTCCCAGAGCCCTGTGCCAGCCTCCAGAGCTGCTCGCACCAGCCGCCCACCCGCCTGAGACCTGCACTGCCCGAGCCTCACACCGCCAGGACCAGCCACCCGCCACCCACTGGGGCCACCTGACCACCAGCTGCCTGAGTCCTGTGCTGCTGGGACTAGCCGCCTGCCCAAGCCCCACGCTTCCAGGGCCAGCCACCCATCTGCCATCCAGAGCCGCCCAAGCCCCACGCTTCTGTGACCATCCACCAGCCTGAACCGCCAAGCCCCACGCTGCTGGGGCCAGCTGTCTGAGCCCCAAGAGTCCCACAGGCTGGCTACCCACCCGAGCCCCTCCCCAGCCCTCTCCCAAAGCCAGGCACCACCAGCCCTCCATCCAGCCCCATCCTCCTCCCCTGCATCCCACACTCACTCTCATTTGCAGAAGGCAGGTAGTGCCCTGTGGGCTTCGCTGGCTGCCTGCTTTTTATAGCAGCTGTGCCGGGTCATCCACGTAAAACAGCAGGGGCTGAGAGGCCCCTTCAGGTGGGGAGAGTGATTTGGGTGGGCGGGGGGGGCTGGGTCACCTGATCCCCCCCCCTCCCCCCCCCAGTTTGGGAAACCGTGCAATACAGCAGCTCAATGCTAATGGGCCCTTCTTGCCTTAAGCACAAGGATGTTTCCCAAGGTGGCGAGCACCCCACGGTCTCATGGACGTGACTGGGAGAGGTGGGTGCTGACCCTCCCTGAGAATCAGTCCCTTGTGCTCAGCCCAGGCTGGGGTGCTTGTGTTGGCAGTGTTTGGGGTTGCAAAAGGAACACCTCCTCCTCTCCCACGTCTCCTAGCCAGAGGGAGGAGGTTGGGGTCTACCCCAGGGAGAACTTGAGGCACGAGACGTGCTCCCAAACATATTGCTAGGTGGGGAAAAACCCGAGGATGGCTGAGTCTTGAGAGGAGGCTTTCGGGTGAAAAACGATCCAGTGTTTAATGTCCCTTTCGGATGAGCAGCGTGTTCTGCATTGCTTCGAGGGAAAGCTCTTATTTAATTAGGTGCTTAATCACCTTTGGATTTGACAAGCAAAAGTGCTCCTTGATCTCCATGCAGATAAAGTGCTGTGTCTCAGATGAAAAGTCAGGGAACGAGGCCTGACAGCTCCTTTCAGGCTGGGCCGAGTCCCCCACCGACGGCCTGCGTCCCAGGACAGAGCTGTGTTCCAAGCCCTGTTCGTTAATGGGGCTCCTTTAACCTGGCGGGGAAGGGACTCGATGCTGGGCGCAAACTGGCTCCTGTACGTATTAACGATTTGTGTGTCTTGGTTCCCTAGGGTACTTGGCTGCGCAGGCTGTCGCCTCCCGGGGCCCTCTGCTGTATTCTGGCGCCCTCTCTGACGGGCAGTTCTATTCCCCTCCCGAGTCTTTGGCAGGTGACGAATGGTTTTGCCTCTCCTTGGCATGCAGTGACCTTTATGTAGGGCTGAGTTCCTTTCTCAGCTGGCAGGATCCCCTGGGGTTCCTCTTCCCTGTTGTTGCCTCTTCAGAGTTCTCGCTGAGTTCTGTCTAATTAGACCGACCTTTGAGCAGTGCCGCCAAGCCCTGGTACTCTGCTGCGAACTCCCATTTGCTTCCAGTGCTGGGGGAAGGGGATGTGCAGAGGTTTTTGGGCCTGGCTGTGCGCGAGGCGGGGGTGTGGAGAAATACCCACCTGCTTTGGTAGCCCAGGAAAGTCGGACGTCAAGTGCAAACACCTGTATGTAAACCAAAGCTTCAGGCTCAGGACGGTGGGTTTGTGAAGCACCATCTGAGGTCGCTCTGGGAGGGACAGAGGTCCCATCCTGGGCACCCAGAGAACTGCACAGTTCATACTAAGGATGTCAATATTTAACCAGTTAACTGGTAGGGGCTGGGCTGGTTAGAGAGGAGGGAGGCTGGGAGCCAGGACTCTTGGGTTCCATTTACCTCACCCCACCAGATGGGAGTCAAGCGTAGTGGTTAGAGCAGAGCGCTGGGAGCTGTCTTGGGTTTTATCACCCCACCCACTTGAGGGAAGTGGGTGAGCATCTAGTGTAGTGGTTAGAGCATCAGGTTGGGAGCCAGGAGTCCTAAGTTCTATTGGAAGTTTAGGGGCTAGAGTGGAGGGCAGTTGGTAGCCAGGACTCTTGGGCTCTATTTCCCCCACTGCCTCCTGGACTCAGCAGGAGGTGGGAGTCTAGTGTGGTGGTTAGAGCAGGTGGTTGGAACCGAGGACTCTTGGGTTCCATTCCCCCAACATGGGAGCATCGTGGGAGTCTAGCTTAGTGGTTAGCATGTCACATTAGCAGCCAGGAGTTCCAGGTTCTATCCTACCTCCTGGGAGGAGGATGGGAGTCTATCCCAGTGGTTAGAGCGGGTGGGGCACGAGATGGGGTGTGATATTGGGTGTGCCACGAAATGATCACAAGTGCTGACATGTGCCGCGAGGTGATCAAGGTTGCTGAGCGCTTCCCTAGCTTGCTGCAGAATGGGAGCAGCATTGGGGGCTGGAGGATGGGAACATTTCCACTGTCACCACTGTTGCTCTTCCTGTAAGAGAACACAGCCTATCCTGCACGGGGCAGTGGGGAAGGGATGTGGGCCCTGCCCTTCCGAATGTCTGACCAACAGGATCTCTTGCTTCCTCCCTCTCTGTCCCTTTCTTTAGGGTCGGACGCTGACTCTGAGGGCGAAGGCGCGGGGCGGGAGTTAACCTCACAGGTAAACGCAGAAGCCGCAATCTTCTCATTTTGCACATCCACTTCAGCCACTGTCGGTTCTTAGCGTCTGTGTGTCAGGCTTCCATGGCTGTCCGGGGCAGTAATGGGTGAATTACTCCAGCACAGCCTGGTGCTGAGTAAATCAAGAGGGGAAGGGTTACCTTCTCCTCCCCCTTCAGTTGGCTTTTAAAGGGGTCAGTGGTCCTGGCCGGGGATCTCTCCAATTTTTTCCGTCCATGGGCAGGATAAATTTTCTGTGCACCACAGTAGGAGCACACTGCTGGCTGTGGGCACTCTGCTTGCCAGCTGGACGGTGCCAGACTCTTTCACAGGTCGTCATCCAAACTCTTGGCTTACAGGGGGTGCTGGCCCTGGCAGAAGTCCCTCTCCTTTGCTCTTACGCTTACTGCAGGGGGTGTTGACTCCACTCTCTCACCCAGTTCCAGCTTAGGTAACAGCCTTCTACCTCCCCACGGTCGTTTCACTCAGAAGCCAGATTCTTGGCATTCTTTCCAACACAGCCATGTAGCTGAGCAGCTGCTGCTTCACCCCAGAGGTGGCTGCATCTCAGTGAGGGGACAGAAGTGATCTCCTCGTGGCTTGTACCATTTCATCTGGTGAAACTGGTGTGGAGAGGTGTTGGGAAGAAAGGGTTAACAACTGTTGAGACACACCGTGAATGGGTCCCTGACACAGCCAGGGCTGGAGTCCTTGCAACGCGCTTCCTCTGCTCCCTGAGCGAAGGGAGAATATTTACAGCAGGGGTCGTAGTGGAATATCTCTTCCTGCTGCCCAGCCACTCGATGGCAAAACCACCCATCCACCCCGCAGGATTGCTCGTGAGGGGAGATTTGTGCTTTCTCCTAGGAGAAGGAATACATCCAGCAAGGCAAAGAAGCAATGGCGGTCGTGGACCAAATCCTCGCCCAGGAGGAAAACTGGAAATTGGAAAAAAACAATGCAAGTATTTTCCCTCTCGCCTGCCAAGTGCGTGGAGGGCTCAGCACAGCCCCGGAACGCCAGGGCCTCCTCAGTCTGGCTACGCCGTGAAGAATGAGCAAGTGTTACTATGACGTGATTGAATTTGGAGTTTTGTTCCTGCTCAGTTCGATGTAAATTGCCTCTTATTTCATTGGAGGTTCGATTACCTTCCTGTTGGACAGAAGAAGGAACCCATCAGTCAGGGCCCCCCCCACAAGCGGGTGGAGGAGTGTGGTTAGCCTGGAATTGCAGGTAGGGTGTGGAGCTGCAGTTGACCGAGTGGGGAAGGCTCAAAGGCATTCATTGGTGAAATAAGGTAGCTAGTGCCCACCAAGCCACCGGATCCAGCCCACAGGCTGCCAGGCGGGACCCTTAGGAACGCTGCGTCTTCCTGCTCCAGATTCCACGCTGCCCCCACCCCACAACGCAAATCTCCCAGCGCCCGTTGGCTAGTTCCTGGCTAACATAGACACTCAGATTGTGCTGTGGGGCAGGAGCAGCGTGCAAAGCTACCCCTTCCCCTCAGCATCTGGGGCAGAGAGCCCCTGCCCATATCACACATCCCTCTTGAATCCAAACTCCCGCTCGGAAGCTGGGGCCCAGCGGGAGCCGGGAAGATGCTGTAACTGTTTGGCACGTGACACGTGGCTTGATCCTCTCTTGCACAGGAGTACGGCGATGTTGTTTACACCATTGAAGTTCCTTTCCATGGCAAGACCTTTATTTTAAAGGTAAGGGTCTGTGCCTGCTTGCTTGGTCTGCCGCAGCTTTGTTTTGGGCAGTAGTTTTGCTGAGTGCCCCAGCGCAGCTGGTTACTTGTGCTCTTCCCTGGCTCCAGCAGTGCAATGCACGAGGCCTCGTAAAGCCCATTCTGCTTGTTTGTGGGCCTCCGGTAATAGAGCCCTGCTGCACTCTTACATTGAGCTCTGTTCTACAGCCCAGATAACACCTGAGCTTGCCATCTAAAACTAACCCGTCCGGCGCCCACAAAAACGCTAGGGTCCAGGAGACTAAAAAAATCGTGTTTCAACTCCTGTTTCCAGGACGATAATAAGATAGCAACTGCCTGCCAGGCAAGACTGGGGTTGATCCCGCTTCACATGCGGTCTGGCGCTAAGAAGCATGGTTAGGCAGTGACTTGTGGTAGTGGCTTAGCTATAAACAACGTTGTAGTGAAGGCCCACAGCTGTGACTTTTTTTTTTGTTTCCCTATGTACGTTGCTGCACATGAAAAGACCCTTAATGAAGGGAGATCTGGGTGACCCCAAGTTGCTGCACATCTGGGTGCAGCCAGTCTTGGTACCATGTCTCCTGAGCACCTGTTTCTTTCAATTGATTGTCCCTAGTGATCTTTATCTTGTGCTGTTGAATACACGCCCAAGGGAAGGCAGCTGGGTCAAGCCACTAACTGACCGTTCCTTTCTTCAGGCCTTCATGCAGTGTTCTGCCGAAACCATCTACCAGGAGGTGATTCTGCAACCAGAGAGGATGATCCTGTGGAACAAAACGGTGGCAGCTTGCCAGGTAAATGCACTGTGAAGGAGGTACTTTTTAATAGCCTTTCGGGAGCTGGAACAGAAGCACACAAGCCTGCAGTGCCTGGCCTGGCAAGAACGGGCAGGTCTGAATGTTTGAAAGTACAGGTTGAACTTCTCTCATCCAGCACCCTCAGGACCCAACCAGTGCCGACCGAGAGAATTTGTTGGAGGTTAATATTGTCTAGCACATCACCAACACTTCCACTGCTTAGTGAGCTCTTAGAAGACGCTTGAGATGCATTGCAGCTCCCAGTCCTGGCTCTCAGTGTTCTGTGCTGTTATTAAGCTGTAAACAAACTTCATGGGACCACAGGAAACTTGGCCACACCCCTGAGAAGTGGTCGTCCAGCTCACTAAAATCCCGCTGGATTACGGATGCTGATGGATGAGAGAGTTCCATATTGGAGAGCTTCATCCTGTAGCTAGATGCATCAAAAGCCCCGGGGAGACAGCCTGGAGGAACTTGGCACCCCCTCCCACCACCCTAGGCACTTGCTGTGCCTAGGACGTGAAGGAAGTGCCTTCTCGTTGCATGAGGGCAGAGGAGGCATTTTTTAACCCCAGGAGGCAAAATGCTGCTGAAAGTTCTTCACTTCTTCTGGGGCCATTGGCAGTTTTAATGGAAGCTCCTTATTCAGAGTTGTTTTTTTGTGCAGCTCTGCAGGCAGGGTCAGAGGAAACCTCCCTTACTCTGTCCTCCTTTCCCTCAGATCTTACAGCGAGTGGAAGATAACACCATTATCTCGTATGACGTGGCAGCGGGGGCTGCCGGGGGCGTGGTGTCACCCAGGTGAGTTTATTCCGTGCCGGTGCCTAGTCGAACAAGCCTCTAAAACAAATCAAGGAGATTAGTATGTGGGAGTTCCAGGCCAACCATCATCTTATACATGAAATAGACAATGGAGCCAAGAGGGAGCTTCTAACGTGCCCTGTGCATGGGTAACATACAGCCATGTTTCCCACCCTGGGCTGCAGAGACCCATGGGGGTAAACGGAGGTCTTCCAGGGGGTACATGAACTCATCTAGGTATTCAGTGGTTTATAAGTAGCCTGTTGTAAAACTAGATAAAGTCAGTACAGTCTAAAAGGTCATTCAGACAGTCGCTTGTTTCTATTCCAGTTAATTGATTTGATATTAAGATGGTAGAGAGTCAGCAAGTTTTCAAGTTCTCCTGTGATAGTTTTGGAAGGAGGTCGTTTAAGTGAGGTGTAACTTGGTGGGATGCAAAACCAATCTGACTCCTGCAAAGGGTACAGCAACCTGGACAGGTTGAGCAACACTTGTTTCAAGACCTCGGCTTACCTTAAGACCATGTTTCTCAAGCGGTGGTGTGTGAACCCTCAGGGATATGCAAGAGAAGTCTGGGGTGCTTAGATTTTTTTGAAAAAGGGGCATTTTTTTTAAATTTGAGAAACACCGACGCAGAGGGTTCTCTTCAATCTTTTCCATAGGTGGCCAGAATAAATTTAGTTCTCTGCACCAAGGCATATGGGGATGTGCACCACCCATAGAAACATATGTGGCTACCTGTGGTTTCTGTGAGCATTCTGCTAATCAGCTGGGCCCCACCTGAATCTTTCCTGATCGGCTGCCCAAGTGTTCAGCTTACAGGAAATGCTGATAGTAATATGTCTTGCAGTGACTTGCCCAAGGCCCTATGCCATATTGATAGCCAGCCCAGGGCCAGACTCCGGAGTCTGACTCCCACCATCTAAATTTCTGGTCTGTCCCTCTAGTAACCATAAATGTACCTAATGTCTCCAGGACCCTTTCCTGCAGGGCTTAGATTGAATATTGGTCCTTGGGGTCTGTGCGGTCCTGTTGCTCCCCTGCAGCACCCAGAGCCATTGCTTTCCCCCTTTTTTTAACCTAGGGACTTCGTAAATGTGCGTCGCATCGAAAGAAGACGAGACCGGTACGTTTCCTCAGGGATTTCAACCACTCACAGTTTGAAGCCCCCGCTCTCCAGATACGTCCGGTGAGCATTTGGATTTTCCTACCTTGCACATTCTTGTAGAATATTAGCTGGTCAGAGCAAACAGAAGCTTGAGTTTCAAAGAGGATGGGGTGGGGTGAGGTTTCTTGATACTGTTGAAGGGCACCAAGGGCTGACTGCCAGAGGCTCCGCCCCTTCTGCCAGAGGCTCCGCCCCTTCTGCCAGAGGCTCCGCCCCAGCCCACCCACTCCCCCCGCCCCTCCCCAGGCCTGTGACTGCCATTCACCCTGCTGGCCTCTGTGGCTGCCAGCATTTTTGTGATCTCTCTGGGGTACTGAGTTCTACTTCCTGTGTTTCTCCTCTTTGTTTAAAGAACAATTGGTGTGCAGTCAGCATGTGGGCCGAGGGAGCGGAGGCAGCGTGCAGGGGAGGGGATGACAGATCAAAAGCTTGGACTGTGAACTGTCACGTGCGGACAATTAGCACTTCAAAGGGAGAATGAGCCGCTGCGCTCACCATGTATTTGGTTTGCTAGGCGGGTGCCTGTAGCTTTAATAAAGGCCCAGGGCACAGTTCAGGGAACATGAGGTGTAAACCGAGCGTGCTGGTCTCCAGCTTTTCTCTCCTTCCAAACTCCAGCGGCCGCCTGCCTTGTGATGCAGTAATCTGGGTCTGAATCGGCTCCAACAAGGCCTCTTTGTTACAGTCAAGCAGTGCCCCAGGTGGCTAGCGACCGGCTCAGCTGCTTTCTTACTGACTTTGTTTTTCTCAGTAATCTCATTCAAGTAATTGACATTTAACTCTCAGGCTCAGTAAGGGCCTCAAGTCTGTTTCGGAGCTGGAGCTTTTCAGAGCTAGAGAAGCTTTAAGGCTGTCGCCAGCAGAAATCCCTTGTGTCCGAAGCAGGGTGGTGGGGATGTGTAGCTCCTTTTAACTGTCCCTGGATGGAGGGGGCCCTTCTGCGCAAATCCGGCTCAAGACAGGCTCTGCCCCTGCCGAGCAGCCCACAGGCAGACAAGAGGGGGCTGCCCAAGCCATGCAGGGAGCAGCGGTCAGAAAGGCGAGACCTTCTCACCAGCTCCTGCGTTTGCCTTTTGCTCTCTGGCGACGGCAGTGCTGGGGAGACGGGCCTCCCTGCTGGCAGCTGTGGAGGGGGAAGGACCTCTCTATCCCGGAGCTGTGAGGCTGTATCTGCCAATGTCACCGTGCACAAACCCAGCCATAGAGCCCCAGTGTGGAGAGGGGCATTCGGCCCATTCATGGCTCTCTCTCTGCTGCTGGAAGAATTCTTGGAGGGGGGCTGCTGAACCAGGCCCCCCCCCTTAGCATCCTCAGCCCCCTTCACTGCTCCCTAGAGTGGGGGCTGGCGGCTGGGACCCCGGGCCAGTGGCCAAACCCCTGACCAAAGGGCTGCCAGCCAAGGAGGGCCCCCAGATCACCCCCACATGCAGGCACGACACCAAGCAGGCAGCAGAGCCACCGGGCCATTAACTGGGAGTCCCAGATGCAGAGGGAGTGGCCAGGACCTCGGGGCCAGCAGCTGGGCCCCCAGGGCTGGCAGCGGGCCTGGCACCAGGCACAAAACCTGGGGGTGCTTCAGTGCATTCTGCACCCTTGCATCCCGTGCCTGTGGGTGGCAGGAGGTGTTGTGATGTGCAAGCACCCACTAGCCCCCCTCCAAATCCCTGGGCCTCGCGTAACTCCTCGCATGGGAAGTAAGCTGGGAGGGGCCAGTGAGCTGGAATCCGCAGAAGAGGCAGCATTTTCTCTGGCTGCAGAGCTGGTGCTGAGCACCTTCCCCGTTAGCTTTGCCCAGCGCCAACACGCTCCCTCTTGGGGCACCCCAGTGCACGACTGGATGGTTAAAAGGTAGGGGTGTCTTGGTGCAGCTTGGCCCTGCGTGTGTGTGTGTGTGTGTGTGTGTGTGTGCGCGCGTGAGATGTTGAGTGTGCAAAGCCTCATGCCTGGGCAATGCTTGTGCTCTTCCTTTTCCCAGGGGTGAGAACGGGCCGGGAGGCTTCATCGTACTGAAATGTGCCACCAATCCAAAAGTGTGCACCTTCCTCTGGATACTCAACACAGACCTCAAGGTAAAGCGGGTTCCCCTTCGGCACGGCCTGGGGTCCTCGTGCACGAGGCAGGGACAGGGTGAGCAAGTCCCCACCCAGGAGTACTCAAACCTCTTGCACCAAGTTGCAACCAAGGCCGCCTCCTCGTGCGCCTGTTCCCGAGGGCGGCCGGATCATGTGCCCCCAAGGCCTGATTCTTCCTGGGGCAGTGCTGAGCCCTGTGTAAACATCCAGCCTCTTTCAGATGTGCTCAACTGGGCTCCCCAGCCCTAAAGAATCGTGGCCGTAGATCTCGGCTCAGTGCAGAGAACAGAACTGGTGGTATTTTTGTGCTGCTCGGGCAGCAGAAGTGAAGTGCCCTCGTGCTGCCCTGCCGCTTACCAGCCAGCGTGTCCGTTGCCCGCTGCGAACTGCAACAAAACCAGCCTCCCCTCGCAGGTGTAAGCGTCCGGCTGGAGTTAGCAGCTCAGCCCTGCTGTCTGCTCCAACAAGGGCAGCGGACTGAGGAGCTGTCAGCCGGGGTCAAGTGGGGGGGATAGGGGGAACAGCCTGCTGAGCACTGGCCTTGGTGCCATGGTAATCCGAGGCTGGGATACGCAAAAAGCTCATTCATCTGGGGCTCGGCCTGTCCCATCCCTCCCCCTCCAGGAGACGCAGGCTGGCTACTCTGGGCTCCTGAGGTGATTGCAGCGCACTTGAAAGATCGACCAAATGGGGGGAGCGGAGCAGAGAGCAGCCAGACTCAGCTGTGCCTCCCACCCGGGCTGTCCTGCCTAGGGCTTTCCAGCCAGGTCTCCTTTGTGGGAACTGGCTCCCAAGTTTGTTCGGCCTCTGCAGAAGTCGGCTGCTTGCGGAGGGTCGTGTGCAGGTGCCCTGGGCTCTCAGCTGCTGCCTGTGAGGAGGAAACGTCTCCAGCAGCCGGGCTGTTCATAAGGGTCTCTTGGGCAGCTTACGCCTTCCCCTGAGGCATCTGGGCTGCCGCTGCCAGAGACAGCTGCCGAGCAAGGTGGCCCATGGGCTCCTCCTGCCTGACATTTCCTCTCTGAAACTTAACGGTTACGTCCTTTGGTAGAAGCTGAGCGCTCCAGGGAACTTGTTCTGCTCCTGTGTCGGAAAACAAACACCCTGAAATGCCTCTGGCTCCATATCCTCCATGGACTGCTGGGGCCAGCTTTTATTTTAGTGCTTTCAACCAGCGCCTAGTGCGACAGGCTCCTGGGCTGCTGCAGCTCTCCTGCCTTGTCTTCTGCCCCCTTGGGTGAGGACTGGCCTGCTGCAGTGGGGCACAGCACCAGGGGGGTTTTATAGGTGTCAAAACGAAACACCTCTAAGTTGGCCCTGAAAGCAGCTACAGGCTGAACCTCTCCAGTCCGGTACCCACAGGCCCCGAGTGGAGCCGAGAGAAGTTTTGCCAGACCAGAGGTCAATATTGTCTAGCAGTATTACCAACCCTCCCACTGCCTGCTGGGCTCTTAGATGACATTTAGGGGTAAATTATAGCTAAATAACAGCCCAGACCACAGAGCACCAGGGCTGGTAGCTGGAAACAAACTTTATGGGACAACAGGAAACTTGGCCCTACCCATGAGAAGTGGGCGTTGAGCTCACGACAATCGTGCCAGAGTATAGATGTTGCCAGGGGGAGAGCGTGGGACTGGAGAGCGTCATCCTGGAGATACGACAACAGGGTCATCACCGCTCCTTGTTGGGATCCCCTCCAGTCAGCTGTGCTGCTGTGGTCGTTTTTGACAAAGCAGCAGCTCTGGTTAATACTGGGTGAAACTGAGCGCAAGGCCAGAGCCCGGCGCTAGGAACCCGGTGCTGGCTCACGCAGGACTTAGCCGTGCTGTTGAGATACAACCCACAGCGGGGCCTCAGCTTTCTCTGGGCTAGGAACTGTTCACCTTCTCTCGTTTTCCACAGGGGCGGCTTCCGCGCTACCTTATCCATCAGAGCCTGGCAGCTACCATGTTCGAGTTCGCGTTCCACCTCCGGCAGCGCGTCAGCGAGGTCTCAAGCCGCCCCTAGCAGCCCTGCCTGCTGCTCCGTGGGACATTCCTTTTGCCCCTTGTTGGCCACTGCTGGCTCGGGGAGCTGATTCCCAGCTGTCAGAGACCCTGCCATGAGAGCCACCAGCGCAGGAGCATGGCCCTCTTCCGCCCCCGCCACAACCCAGCAAGGAAGGGGAGCTCCTTCCTCTGGGTGCATCCTTGTTGCACCACCAATCAAGGACCAAACTGACTGAGCAGCTGTGGGACCACTGGAGCCTGTTCGCATTGAACCCTGTGCCAAAGCCCTCACTGGATCCCTTTGACTTCCCGCTGTAGCCCATGGACGTGGCTGTTCCGGGCTGCATAACGCCCCCCCCATTGCTCTGCCCTGCTCTTTCTAAAACGGTTGAATAATTGCATGTGACTTCCATGTGGCCCGAGCTGCTGGCCTCACCTGAACGCTGCAGAGAAATGGGCCAGGCCGCCTGCTTCATTCCCACCAGGGCAGAGGGTTGGAAATACAGGGCCTCCCGCTGGCGCATTCATCTGGCAGCCTTTGCTTCTGCTCCCAGCACAGCAGGCAGGTCGCAGCCTGGGGGCATTGGCTGCCTCTTGTCATTCCCTGGCTGCCGGGGCATGGGATAGGGCGTGGTGCTGCTAAGGGAAGCAGCAGCCGGGGGCGGGCTAGGGTAGGGGGGGTGGGGGTTCCCTGCCTTCTCACCTGAGCCAAACAGGCAGACTGCTGAGTTAAGTGCCTGGCCGGGCACCCCCCCACTCCAATCCCCACTGGCACCTAGACTGTGCCCTAGAATGGCTGCTGACTCGTGCCCCATGGCAGCACCCCTCTGGTGTGAGCCACAAAAGGCCAGGAGCTAGGCTAGCTCTCCAGCCCCAGCAATGGACATAGCTGGGCCTCCAAGGGTCCCTCCAAGCAACCCCTCAGTAAAACTCTAGTCACACAATAGCCTGCCTGGCTCTTAGCTGGCAGCAGCCCTGGCGATAGTCACCCTCCTCCCCCCAGCTCTGGCCCTGGGGCACAGCACGGCCTTGCCAAGCACATCCCCTTGCCCTGGCACCTGTGGCTCAGGAACAGCCTGTGGCTGGCAGGTTGCAGGCTGGGGCCAGCCCCTTGCAGCTGGGTAGGGCAGGCAGAGGGAGAGTTGGTGCCTGGGCCTCTGTGGTCATGAGCCCGTTTTCTTAATGAAGTGAAATATTCCCCTGCTTGGGGCGAGCGCTGGCGAGTGGGACGGGGGCACCGGGGCGGGGGAAGTTAGGGCCTTGAGTGGGAGGGGTAAGAAATACTAACCACCGCTTGTTCGCTAGTTTCAGCAGGGCCTGTGAAACTGACCTTCATAGATCTGACTGCACCATGGGCTGGTCCCTACCCCCAACCCCCTGTGGCACAGGCGGGGATGGGAGGGTGGCACCTAGTGCCTTCGTGGGGCCTTTCCCCTTGTGCACACCCATGCTGAGTTCTTGGGGGCCAGGGGGGCTCCCCGCCAGCCTGGGTGGTGGAAAGCCTGGCGCGCTGATAACCTGCTGCCTCCACTTTGTACTGTCGTCAAATAAAAACCAACAACCGAGAGGAGCGTCTGGCCTGTGTCACCCAAACTTATGTAGTGCCCCACGCCCTGCTGTGAGCTGTGCCTTGGCAGAGCCTCTGACCTTGTAACCCTCTGCAGCCCTGGTCCCCTTTGTGTGTGCCTCCCAGGCGGTGGGGGGTACAGTGAGGTGGGTGTTTGTTAGCCAGCCAGAAGGCAGCCATGGTGTGCTGGGATAATGGCAGAACTAAGGGGCAAGTTGGCTCCCAGTTCCTTGGGTGTATGGTAACATTAAACACGGGCTGGAGAGGTGAGGGGCTTTTCCTTGGCCTAGCCCAGCGGTGAGCAAACTTCAGGCTGGGCCCCACTTCTCATCCTTGCAATTAGCCAGGCTTTCCCCTACCCGCAACTAGTCGTCCAGACTGACACATTTCAGTGATGTCCCTGTGGGCGAAACATCCCTTTCAGCGGGTGTAAGAAAATAATCTCGCCGAAGGTGAAACCGTTATGAATTGCTCTATGCCTGGGACTGCGCAGACACAAAAAGTCACCGATCTCAACCGTTTTCATGTGCTGCATCCCCCCCGCATAGGACATTCGCGCCCCTCCAAGGGGGCCTAGAGGCAGAGGCTGGGAATCTGCAGCAAATCAAGCTCTCTCCCTGCGCCTGGTTCCCCACCTCTCGCTCTTTCAGTGTGCTGGTGATCTGGCCAGGCTGGTGCTGCAGCTCGGGGGCCAGGGCGAGCATTTCTGTGGCTGGGTAGGAGACTGAGGGGCCGGGAAGTTCGCTCCCAGGCACCTGGGCCGGCTTTGCAGCTTGTGTTTTTGGAGGTGATGCAGACAGTGGATCTGATTCTCCCCCCCGCCCCTTTTCCAGAGGAGTCGCTGACAGCTTCAGCCCCTCTGTACCTTACGGCTGCCTTGGGACCGTCCGCTCCTGCTCTTTGCAAGGACACAAAGCAGCCCTGAGCCTGTCAAACGGACCCGCCAGCAACTCGGCAGCGGACCTGCCTGGGGAGCTGCTGCCTTGGCGCGTCTGTCCCTGCAGCGAGAGCAGCTTTCGGCTGCTTCCCAGCCTGCAAAGAGCCCCCCCGGTACCAGGTGGGGATCCCTGGGGTACAGGGAGCAGCGGCGCATCAGCCTTTCCCTAAGCTCAGCCCCCTCATCAGCGTAAAGCGCGGAGCCTGCACTGGCCCTGCTGGCTGGGAACACCGAGCCGGCCTGGCCTCCCCGGGGCCTTCCAAGCAGGGTGCTGGCTCGTTTCAAGTCCCACCTGCTACAGAGCCTCCCCTCAAACAGGGGTAGCTCCGGGGCCGCAGGGAACGTCACCCCCCCCTGTGCTGGGGAGGGAAAAGAGCCGTGCGAGGGCGTTGCCCCCCTTCCCTGGCAGGGCCCTGGCTTCCACCGGACGCCACCTCCTGTTTGTCTCCAGCGGACCCCCCCGTTTTGGGGGCGGAGGGGGCACAGGCTGCTTGGGGGGGCATTAATGTGACTCGCCGGCGTGGTGCGCGATCCCTCGCTCCTGGGTCCGGCTGCACACGCGCAAGCCAGACGCTCACTCTGGGGCGCGGGCGGCCCCTCACTTTTTCCACCCATGGGCAGAATGAATTTTATTATGCGCACCACCCATAGAAACAGGCAGCCGGCTGGGGGCGCTGCGCACCCCAACCTCGCCTGAGCACTCGGCTTCCGGGGCCCACAGCTGGTAGGAACGCGATGGCCCCCCAGCGTGGAGAGCGCTTCGTGTCTCCCACCTCTGCACCCTCCGCCGCGCCTGCAGCCTCCCACCCCACCCGGGAAGGGCGATTTCTCCAGGGGCAGCGCAGTTTCACCGCCCCAGCCCATTCCTGGGCTAACTCAGCCCCTTTCCCACCGGCTCTGAGCAGCCCCTCCAAAGAAGCAGCATCCCTGACTTCATCCACAGCTCCCCCCCGGATGCCAACGCCCCGCAGCCAGCCCGGGCCTGAAGCTACAGCCCTGGCGGAGCACGGGTTCGCGCCGCGCGAGGGGGGAAACAAGCCGGCTTTCATCGCTCCGGGACCCCGAGCGGTGCAGGGACAAGCCTCCCTTTTCGAGGGCGGCCAGCCCCTCGCCCCAGGCTGCAGCCGGCTGGGGTAGGGGGGTCTCACATGATCCGGGCGTGTGACTCCTGCTGCTCTTAAACCTCCTGCGCTCACACGGCTGCAGAGCCGGCCCTTTGCCCAAGCCCCGGGCGCGCTGCCCCCCATGGCGCTGGAGCCCCCGGGAAAATGGCTGTTTGGCACCAGCTCTGCTGCTGCGCCTGCGAACGGGAAGAGCCGGAGAGCAGCCCGCTCCTCAGGTATTTATTACCATCATCAGGCTAAGGAGCCCGGGGCCTCGGTGGCCTCTGGGCGCTGGAGAGGTGGCTGCGACGGGAGGCGTTTTCTGCCTTGCTGTAAAGAGGGGGAAACTGAGGCACCCAATAAGGCGACGTCTTGCCCGGCGGGACGCGCGGGGTGCGGCTGGGCTCGGAGCGGTGCTTTAAACCACCCCCTCGCTTCGGTTTGCGCCCCCCGCCCTGAGCTCCAGCGCCGGCGGCTGCTCAAAGCCCCAGGTGGCCCTTTGCGAAGCATCAGCCCGTGCCCCCGGCTGCTTCTCTTCCCCGTCCCGGCCTCCGCCCCTCTCCTGCACCCGTCCTCGGCTGCTTGGCCCGGGGTCCCAGCTGCCGCCTGCCAAGGGGGGCCGTGCACCGCCCGTAGACACCCGCTGCCGGCCGGGGCGCTCTGCCAGTCCGCTGGGCAGCACCTGAATCTCTCCTGGGCGCCCGCCCAAGCGCTCAGCTCGCAGGGAGCTCTGGCCCCCATCCCCAGGCCGTGACTTGTGCGCGGGGACGGGGCAAAGCCTGGGAGAGTGGCCGGTGCGGCTGGCCAGGGGCTGGCTGCTCCCGTGGGGCTGGCCAGGGCCCGGGCCCTCCTCTCTCGCCCGGCCCCGCTCTGCTCTCGTTGCAGGGACATGCTCTGGTATTTCGACCAGCTGGGGAAGCGCAAACGGGCCCAGGCCACCAACCTGTGGAACGAGCCGGCGGACGACACCCACATGGAGCGGGACGACGACCGCGAGCTCTACAACCTGCTGCAGAGACGGGCCCAGCTGCGCCGGGGCTCAGAGGTCCGTGCCCCGCCCCCCGCCCCGCCGGCTCCAGCGCAGCCGGCTGCAGGCTGCTGTCTTCTCCCCGGGGGCTGGCTACCCAGGGCGCAGGGCACCAAAGGGAGGCCTGGATGCTGTGCCTGGCTCCGCCACCGGCCTGGGCTGTGAGCTGTGGCCCATCCGTGGCCCTGACCGCCTCAGTTTCCCCTCCCACCCTCCCTGCTTAGCCTGGGAGCTCTCACGCTGTGTTTGGGCGGTGCCCAGTACAGAGGGGCCCTGCTGCTGTGTAGCGCCTGGAGGTGTTACAGGGACCGGCCGAGTGGGTGACACCCCAGGCAGGGCTTAGCGGGGATCTCCCCCTTGCTGCCTGTCCTGCTTTGATCCTGGGCTTCCCGGGGGGAAACTGAGGCACGGGGAGGCTGGCGCTTGGCCAAGGGCCACTGGCCAGAGCCAGGAACAGCCCCCAGGCGCCAGGGCTCTGGTCCCACCTGCTCCCCAAAGGCCCTGGCCAGCTCCGGCACCAGGGCTCCGGGCCTGTCCGCAGTGCTGGGGTACAGCAGCCCCCTGGGCAGAGCAGAGGAGAGCTGATGCCTTCCGGCTCCCGGGGCCTGACCCCGGCCCCTCTCCCGCAGGGCTACCGCCGCCTGAGCTTTGACATCAGCGCCCACCGCCAGATCCGCCGGGAGGTGAAGGACCGATGGAGGCAGATCCTGGAGGTGCTGGGTACGGCGGGAGGCGGGAGGCGGCGCAGCTGAGGGGCTGATTTCCTGCCCCACGGAGCCCCCGCTTGAATGCTGGCATCCCTGAGCCCCACCAGCCCCGGGCAAGGAGAAGCTTCTGCCTTGGGGCAGGAGGAGTAGCTCCTCTGGCTGGTGGCGGGAGTAGGTTCTTATCCCCTTAAAGTGGCACATCCCCACCGGGGTGCCGAGCGTGGAACTGGGCTCAGCGGCCTCTCCCTTCCTGTCCTCCCGCAGGGTTCAGCGCCGAGGCCGATCGCTTGCTGGACGTCACCTCCGTGGCCTCTTACAGCTCCCTGCGCCAGCCCCTGCAGGCCCGCCAGCTGCTCACGGCCCTGGCCGAGCAGACCAGCCTCTTCGACCGTCACTGCAGCCTCCCGGAGAGATACCTCTTCGTCCTGGTGCGTGGGGCAGGGTAGGGGGCTGCCCGGGCTCTGTGTCCAGGGGGAGGCCTGGGGAGCCCTTTCTCCGCCCCTGCTGCAATGCCCGGGGCGGGGGGAGGCAGCGGCTGTGGCTGTAGGGAGGGCAGATGTGCTGTGGCTGCTCCCCGCACAGGGGATGTGGGTCCCTCCCCTGGTCCTGGCCCCCTCCCCACCCAGCCCGGCTGCCTCCCCCTCCCCAGGACCGGCTGCTCATCCTGGACTCAGGGGATGACTTCCTCTCCGCTGCCCGGCGGTACTACCCCCTGGAGGCCGAGGAGGAGGGGCCCCCCGGCGAGGAGGAGCCCCCCAGCCAGGAGGCAGTGCTGGTGACGCTCAGCCCTGGGCCCCAAGGCCTGACAGAGGAGGAGGAAGAGGAGGAGGCTGCAGCAATGGACGAAGAGTCGCTGTTGGACAAGCTGCTGGAGTGAGACCTGCCCTGCGGGGAGCCGGACGGAGCCTCGCGCTGAACTGACCCCTGAGCATCCTGCCACTGGAGGGGGCTGGGGGGGTCACACCCCCTGCACTGCGCTGGAGCTCATTGGCTGCTCACCCCTTCTCCTTCCTGGGGGCTGCCCGCCCATCTCCCCACACTTCCCAAGCTGGGCTCAGAGCCGCCCTGCCCATCCTGCATTGCTAACATGGGGGAGGTGCTGGCCCAGGGCGAGCAAGGAGCCAGCGGCCCCCCTAGCACAGAACAGCCAGGCCCAGGGCTCGCTCCTTTCTGCAGTCCCCACTCCCATGCAGCCACCTCTGGGGTGGAACACAGCAGCGGCTTACCCAGTGTGCCACTCGCCCCCTTAGCAAGGAGCCCTAGAACCCTTCCCTCAGGGACGGCACCTCCAAATGCCCCCAGCATCAGGCAATGGCCCTCGGCTGTGGGGGGCCGTAACGGGGAGCAGCTTTGGGCCCCGTGTTCTCAGGCGTGTCAGGAAGCGGCCCTGCAGCTTGGGCTGTTGCTGTCTGCCCTTGGCTCAGGTGTGAACATTGCCTGCCACTGGCAGTGCGTCAACGTGCAGGGCAGAGTGTGCAAGTGCAAGGCAGTGAGTGTGAACGTGCAAGGCCTGTTCCCCTCCTTCCTGCAGGCGCTGTGCAGCATGGCTGGTGACGGAGCTTTCTTGGGGGGCCCGGCGCTGTCATTCTAGCCTAATGAACGTCAGTCAAACAGGTGCCGTTGGGCGGGGCCCTGGGGGGGTCCCCCCTCCCCCACTATATAAACACACTCTCTCCTGCCCTGTTCTGTGGGGGTCCCAGCAGGGGGGTCCTGCCTGCATTTCTCAGCCTGACTGAGAGAAAAGCTGGGGCGGTTCTCATCTCCACCTGGTCCCCACGCTTCCCAGTGCAGCCTCTGGTCATCCCCAGCCCAGCAGCGTGTGTCTCCTGGTGGTGAACATCCACACAGGCCTCTGTGCACAGAACAAAATTTATTCCACCCCCCCCCCCACGGGTGGCCAAACTTAGCGGGAGCCCTGTTCTGTGCCCTGAGCCGCAGCCCTCCACCTGCTTGTGCCGTTCAGCCACCAGTTGTATTGTGTTTGTGTGTGACATGCAAAGCCTGTGTTTTGTGTTGGGGGGGCAGGGGGTGGGTGTGTGAGATGGAGTGGGGGATACCTGTGTGTGTGTGTGGCTCACAGAGGGTGGGGGGCTCCTGCTGAGGGTAACCCTGACGACCAGGTAACACCTTTGTACTGGAGACAAAGGAGGAGGTGGAGCCTGAGGGGTTTGAATTGGAACTGGGAGTTGGAAAGCAGTTAGTCTGGGCTGAGGGAGAGAGAGAGACAAAGGAGGGGGCAAGGCCCCAGCTCTGGGGGGGCCCCTCGGGGCCTCCTCTCCTCAACATGGATTGGACTGGTTGTCTCTGCCTGCTGTACTGACTCCTCTGTACGCTGCTGTGTCCTGTCGGCTAATAAACCCTCTGTTTTCCTGCTGAGTGAGAGACTCTCCTGCCTGCGGACAGGGTGCAGAGCTTGGGGGACCCCAGAACCCCATCACACTGGTGTCAGAAGTGGGATGTTCTGCACCCCGAGGATGGAGCATCCAGTAGTAAGTGACGGGTGCCACGGAAGAAGAAGAGGGGCCTGTGAGACCCAGGTGTGCTGACGGGCAGTGAGGTGCAATTTCCCAAGGGGGAGGGGCCTGCGGCCGAACCCAAGCAACTGTGGTCGTGGTTCTCGAGAGGGGGTGTCACACCCGAGCAGGGGTTACTCCTGGGAATCTGTTGGAGTCGGTCCCAGAAGGTGGAAGGGCCGAGGGCCCAACCCCCAGAAACAAGTGACCCACAAGGAGGCTGACGCTGAATGAGTTCTTCCCAAGACAGTGTGCTCATGGTCCTTGAGAGCGGGTGTCACACTGAAGAAGGGGTTCCTCTGAGAGTCTGTTGGAGTTGGTCCCAGAGGGCAGAGGGGCCTACGGCCTAACCCCAGGGAGCTTGTGACCCACAAGGAGCCTGGCACACTGAAGGGATTCTTCCAGGAATCATGGGGTGCAGAGGGCATCAGCCTGAGAGCCTGCAACCACGCTGAGCAACTCCGCTGTGAAGTGGCAGCACCTGGAAACCGAATCGAGATTAAAGAAGCTGGACAAGGCAGCGTGGATGTGCAGTGGCAGAGCTGAGGGTTAAGGAAAATCCTGCAGAGGTGAGCCCGGATCGGGGCAGGGAACCCTGGACTGCATGGAGTTCTGAACCGAGTGGCCTGCCACAGCTCAAGGAGAGAAGGAGCGATTCCAACCCATCATCTACTAGTGGCCAAGACAGACCTGCAAAGAGTTTTCCAGGCCTGGGCCAAGGAAGGTCCCTGTGTGTCTGTGCAGGAAAGCAGCTGATCCACTGGGAATGGCAAGTTGTCTGTGAGAGAAGCTGCTCCACCTTCTGTGTGTGTGTGGAGACCAGCCGGGGGGCTGGGAAAAAGGAGAGAGTGTCTCCCATTGTCTGTCTGTGTTGAACAGCAGCAGCAGCCTGGGGAGAGAGCAGAGCCTGCGTTTGGAAAAGGTGCCAATGAGGAAACTAGCCCATTGTCTGAGGAAGACTTCCCCAGCCTGGGGTGGCTGGAGAAGGAACCACCAGGAAAGAGCATTCCAGGTGTGCCTAAACCCAGCCATGGGGGCTGGAGCAGAGGGAATGGCTCTGGGATGGGCAGTGGTATCCCTGCTAAGGACACTGGTCCTTGGTGCAAGAAAAGTGCTTCTGCTTCTGGGGAAGTGAATCCTTTGCCTGAGCCTGTGGGGGCTCAAGATGGAGCCAAGATCCCAGAGCTGGATCTGAGGGCAGCTGAAGCCCAGATGGGAAGTGGGCCTGCCTCTGTGTCTCTCAGGGGGGATAATGCTTTAACTTGGTCTAATCCAGTTAGTATCATCAGGGAATCCCAGAGACCAGACGATTCTGGTACTTGTTCTTTGCCTGATGCTGAGGTGTTACTGGGAGGGGGTGAGAGGACTCTGTCCTACCAGAGTCATCCTCTCGCCAGGACACAAGAACAGACGGGCAATGGAGTTACGTTGCCTGATGAAGATAAAGGAGCTGGTAGCAGAAGGGAGGAAAGGGACCCTAACCTTCTGTCCGGTGGTACTGGCTGTCTGCCTGGAGGGGGATTACGTGGGAATCTGCCTGATGGGCCAGAAGTGATCCTGGGTGTAGGTGAGACCCAGGAGCTGGTTGTGGCTCAAGGGAGCAATGCCCCTGGGGAGCCAGACGGGGTGAGTTGTTGTTTGGGGGAGCTCTTGAGGAAGAGAATTTCCCTGAAACTTTTCCTGACCCATCTGTGGGGACTGCAGAAAATGGGAGTGAGGTGAAGGAGAGTGAACAGGAAAGGTGCATGTCTGTAAGAGCCAGAGCAGCCCTTTGCCTGGGGAGAAGTTTGTTTCAGCTCCTGATGACCAGGACCTGCATGAGTGTGAAACCACTGGCTGTGCTCTGCAAGGGTCCAAAGCAGGCAGTGTAAAAGTTTCTCAGGAATTGGAAGTTGATGCAAGTAAAGTGAAAACTATCAGGGAATGTGAGCAGCCCTGTGAGAACCAAGTAAAACAGCTGCACAGTCAGTCTCTGTAGGATGCAGGAGAGCTCCAGCAATTCCCCATCTCCAGATGGTGGAAACACTTATATGCTCATACTGGATTCAACTTCCGATTCCATGGGGAGGCAGTAGTTGGAGGTGGAAGGACAAAGGAGCTTTGGGCCTGGTGGGCCAGTAAGGGATAAACAGGGATTCCTTCATGTGGATTCTGCGTCTGGGACTCACAAAACAACTCTCAGAAAGCAGTTTGGTTTGCAAATTTCCAGGCTGGCTGGGAGGGGGCCGTCTCCCTGAGATCATCAATGGCCCAGCTCTTGTCAGAAGGGAGGGCACAGCCAGAGAGCTCAGATTTCCACCCCAGGGGGCAAGGGAGAAGATTAGAACTTGATGGTGCTAAGAAAGGCCTCAGCCATTTATCCCCAAAATACCAGATTCTCAAGGAGGTTGCACAAAGGTTGTGGTCTACCAAAGAGCAACGTAAATGTACAGTTGCAATGGGTTTGTTCTGTGACTCAACGCTGACTGCTGTAACCAAGGGGTGCTGCTACCCAAAGCTGTAGAATTGTACCATGCACTGAATGTTTGGAAAGAGCCATTTGACATGATGACATTGATGTAGAAGCATGAGTTGTATGTCGAAGGAGTCTGTAACTCTGAAATGTCACCATTGTTCCCTGTAACTAGTCTTGCAACCTCTCACATGAGGAGGAACATTCCAAACCTATTGTGTGGCATGGAAGGGGAGACTGAGGCACACAACCATTTTGGTGGTCTGGCTAAATGCCAAGGGTGGAAGCATTTGTACCTTCTTTTACTGGACTGTAACTGAATTCCAAACATGTGCTGGAGCAGCTGTATGGGCTGGTGGTCAGACAGGGCAGGGCCCAGACCAGAAAAGAACTATTTGATCTGTTGGTGCTGTAGCATCTGTATGGGCTCTGCCTGCCCGACTTGAGAACGTGGGTGATGGACCGGAGGCCGTAGCAGGGAGACCAACCAACCTGAGGGAGCTAAAGGGACTTGTCCAGCTGCATCACATGAAAAGGGCCAATACCAAGCTCCTGAGCTGGAGCCTCCGCCAGCAGGATTATGACATGGAGGTGGTGCACATCGAGGGGAGCACTGAGGGTGCAGCCGATGCCCAATCACGAGGGGAGGGCCCCGAACTTCCCCAGGTCACTGGCTGAGTGACCCCGCTCAGTTCGGTCTGGAAGGGGGGAGAGATGTGATGGAGTGGGGGATACCTGTGGGTATGTGAGTGGCTCACAGAGGGTGTGGGGCTCCTGCTGAGGGTAACCCTGACGACCAGGTAACACCTTTGTACTGGAGACAAAGGAGAAGGTGGAGCCTGAGGGGTTTGAATTGGAACTGGGAGTGGAAAGCAGTTAGTCTGGGCTGAGGGAGAGAGAGACAAAGGAGGGGGCCAGGCCCCAGCTCTGGGGGCCCCTCGGGGCCTCCTCTCCCCAGCATGGATTGGACTGGCTGTCTCTGCCTGCTGTACTGACTCCTCTGTACGATGCTGTGTCCTGTCAGCTAATAAACCCGCTGTTTTCCTGCTGAGTGAGAGACTCTCCTGCCTGCAGACGGGGTGTGGAGCTTGGGGGACCCCAGAACCCCATCACAGTGTGGGTGGGGCATAGGGGGCGTGTGTGTGTGTGTGTGTGTGTGTGTGTGTGTGCGCAAATGCAGTGCCTAGCCCAGGGCAAGGGCTTGATCCCTGTCCGGTGGCCCTTACCCTAATTATAACTAATGACTCATTAGTGCCTGCGTGCTTGAAATAGAGACCGGGCCATTCCCCAGCTTGCAGGGACAGGGGGCAGCTGCAGCTGGCGTTGCTGGTCTAGGGTGGGATCATGTGTCAGTCCGGGGGGGAGGTTAGGAGGTGTCAAGCTGCCCCCCCCCCCCCGAGTTTGGCAGCTGGTGCCTGTCAAGCAGTTAACGTGTCTCTGATTGTGTTGTTTACCCGACCCCTGGGTGTCATCTTCCCGCCTTTGCCAGCGCCCAGCAGGGAGACGGGTGCTCCCGGGTGCTCTGCAAGGCGCACCAGCTGGGGTGGGGGGCCCCGAGTGGAGTGGGGGGGGGCGCCTAGCACTTAATTGTCATTAAGCTGTTGTCTAGTTTGGGGAGCTGGCGGCCAGCTGGGCCAAAGGGCAGGCGAGCGCTGCTCCTGGCCGGGGAAAGCCCAGCCGATCCCCATGCACACTCCTGGGGTTAGAGGCTCCCCCCCCCAGCTCCACCCCAGCTGGGTTCCAGTCTTCGGGCTGCAAGGGGACGGGGCCAGCTCTGGCAGCTGCTGGGCCAGCTGTGGCAGCAAGGGGCGGTGAGTGGGCAGAGGCCAGGGGCAGGACGAGCCATCCCCCCCACCCCACACACACAAAGGGATGTCCCTGCAGGTGAAAGGTGTAAAGCCCACCCCGCAACCGTGCTCCTGCCCCCGCAGCCCAGAGCTGGTGGGGGGGGTGTCTCCCCAGCCGAGTTGCTCCAGAAGAGCAGCCGCTCCTCCGAAATAACTGCGCCAGCGGCTGTGTCCTGCACCCACTAGCAGGACACAGGTCCCAAACAGCGGCCGGCTTGCTTAGAATTTGGCAAACCTCCTTCCGCGAGGAGCAGCGCGTAGGGCCTGGCCAGCCAGGGAGTGGGGCTACTTCCCAATAAGCTAGGCCGGAGAAGCTTAAGCCGCAATAAAGCTGCCGTGTAGCCGATGGATTCCGGATGAGCCGAAATCGGCTCTGTAGTGTGTGTGGCGACGCCTGTTGGGAATAAGTTTTGCTTATTTTGGAGCTTCCCTGGCGTGTGGCGGCGTTATTCCGGAACAGCTAATTTTGGAACGCTAACTCCGGAATAAGCTATTCTGGAATAACTCTGTAGTGTAGACGTGACTCTGCAACCAGGTCCTGGCACTAGGCACTGCAGTGCAAAAGGGCTGGGAAGGTGCCTTGGTGTGGGGGCGTTGTGGGGGGGGGGGGCCCAGGGATTACAGGGGCCCAGGGATTACAGCTCCAGCTGCTGGAGTCCTGGGAGGGGGCGTGTGGCTTAAAAAAACCAAACCAAACCCTACTGCTGGCCTTGGCGAACGCAAAGAAACGTTTGAAATTGCTGCCCTGGGGCTGGGAGGAGGCCACCGCCACCTGCCTGAGTCCGCAGAGAGCCTCAAACCACAGCTGCATGCGGGGCGCCCTGGGCACCCCACGGAGGGGGCAGTGCCATGGCCTGCGGGTGGGACGATGGGATGCAGGGGGCTGTGTAGGGCTTCGGCGCTGGCGCCGGGGCTGCCAGTCCACGGCTGTGGCCGCAGGGCTCCGGGGGCAGGCGGGCTGGGCCCGGGCCAGGGCTGCTGCTCTGGGGTAGCCGTTAGCCGTGCCACTGGCAGCCCTGTGGCTAGCTGAACCCCTTGCGCATGAGCCATCAGCTCCAGGCGCCGCCGTCCCGCTTGGATCCCGGTTCATGGCACTGCGGAGCTGGCTCAGCCTCCTCGGAGTCAGGGGCCCCCGGGTGCTGGGCAGGGCACAGAATAGCCCCGGGGTCCTGCCCCTGCCCCCCCCCCACCCTCTGCAAGGCCGGGCTGAGCCTGGCCACGGAGATGTGCTATGGGGGGGCGGGGGGGGTGCTCCACTGTCACGACAGAGCTTACGGCCCAGCTGGCCCCAGGCGCTGCCTGTGCATTCGCCAGCGAAATGGAGCCGGCTGCGTCTGCTGGCGCTGACAGGCTGCTTAGGGGCAGCGCGGGGCGGGGGCGGGGAGGGTGCATAGCTGAGCTGCCTCTCGTGCCAGAGGCTGGGGAGGAGGCGGGACGGAGTAGGGCCCAGCAGGAGTGGGGCGCTGCCACCCGGGGAGTGGAAAAAATCTGAGTCCCCGCCCAGGTGTGTGGCGACGGAGCACCCCGGGGTCACAGCAGCTTCTGCAAGTAAAAAAGCAACAGCTGCCCTTCCACGAGCTCCCCCTGCTTCCCCCACACAGCAGCATGGAAAGCTCTGCCCCGCCCCCCCCCCCGCCCCCCGGCAGCTGGCCTGCTTGCACCTGAGGGCCACAGATCAGCTGTGGTCAGCCAGTGGAAAGGTGGGGGGGAGGGGAACATGGGGTGCAATCACCCCCACCCCGCCCCCGGCACATAGACACTAAAGGCATCGGCCTGTGCCGGGCGGGGGTGAGGAATGCCAGAGCGCAGGGCAGAGCGCGCAGCGGGTAAGCTGTCCCAGAGGCCAAGCTGGCTCGGGGGTGTGAGGCAGGCGCAGCTGTCGTCAACTGAGAATCCCAGCGGGGCTGATGGGCCTCTGGGACTGGGAAAGAGGCCAGCTGCGTTCCTCAGTAGGGCCATCAGCTGCTATGGGGCGCCGTGGGGGAGGAGCCAGTATGCCAAGTTGGGGGTGGCCTCCGCGGCTCATGAACCTACTGAAAAGTGCATCCGACGGCCTTTTAGTGTCCTGCAGTTAAACAAGGAAGCCCGATTCCTGCGCTCAGCCTGGGACATAATCCCCCAGGCAGACCAGAGCGTGCCCTGGCTGCGAGGTGCAACGCGAAACACTGACGAACGCTGTTCCCCCGCACCCCCCCCCGGGGAGAAGGCAAATCACTGCAGTATGGCAGGTCAATTAGCTTTCGCTTTCTGCCCTGGGTCACGCCCCTCCATCGGTGTAATACCACTGGCCTCACGCAGGAAGAGCAATTCTCACACCTTGCCGCTGCCGCCCCAGCTAACAGGCCCATGCTAGGCCTGTCAGAAATACCTGGGAGCATCCCTTCTCCTCCCACGGCAGCGCGTTCCCATGCTCTGTTTCACACACCCGTGCACCGGCGCTGCTTTTAACGGCCAGGCCTGTGGTGCCAGAAATATAAAAGTGGTCAAAAGAGTCATACGGTGAGTGTGCACAAGTGAGGGTCATGAGACCTGGGAGTGGTCAAGGGATTTGGGCGCAGCAAACCTGGATGCAGGAATAAAGGTTTTTGTAGGAATGATGAAGGTTTGTAGGAACTGGGATTTTGCTGTAATATCATCAGTGAAAAGCAGTATTCCCTCAGCCCCCTCCCTGTTGGCTAGCGGCCAAGGGCATGCTGGGAAATGTAGTCCCTTCCCTGCTCCGGGGCCAGCACTCTAAGCAGGCAGCTGGCCAAGGAACTACAGCTCCCAGGGTGCCTTGAGTTCCCCATCATGCCCTGCAGGCTGCCCCTGCACAGCGCAGCAGGGAGGAAGGGAGGGAAAAGCACGTGTGGGGCGGTGCATTCACACACGCCCCTCCCCCGCCGCATATGGGTTTTCTTTCCATCACTGCATAGCTAGGACTGGCAATCTGGGCCAGCGCCTACTTTGGGGTGTGGTTGGGCAGTGCTAGCTCAGCTTCCCTACAACGCCATGACCCCTTCCTTGCTACGGTGCACCCAGACGCGGGGGTCCACCTGCCGATCAGGGCGTGCGCCTGGGGGGCGGGACCAGAGACAGGCAAGGCAGAGCTCCCGGTGTATGGCTCGCTAGACAGCGGCTGCCCAGCTCCAGCCTGGAGTTCAGGCGCATGGGTCATGCTCCAGGCTGGTGTGGTACCAGCGCACCACAGCTCAGATTTGGGGTGGGGGGGGGATGGGCTGGCTGCTAAGCCGCTGGGCTGTGGCCATCCCCCACCTTGTGAGCACCACCCTCGCCCTCTCCACCTTCCCGTGGATCAGAGATTGATACACGGAGTAATCAAATCCTTATCAAAACAAAAAAGCAGTCCAGTAGCGCTTTAAAGACTAACAAAATAATTTATTAGGTGATGAGCTTTGGTGGGGCAGACCCACTTCTTCAGACCACAGCCAGACCAGAACAGACGCAATATTTAAGGCACAGAGAACCAAAAACAGTAAGCAAGGTTGACACATCAGAAAAAAAAGATCTAGGTGAGTAGAGGGGCGGGCGAGGGGGAGTCAAGAATTAGATTAAGCCATGTGTGCCAAACAGTCCCTATAATGTCCCAGAAAATTTGCACCCCAGTTCAAACCACGTGTGAATGTGTCGAATTTGAATATGAAAGAGGGTTCAGCAGCTTCTCTGTCCAAAGCAGACTGAAAATCCTCCTGCAATAAGAGGCAAACTCTCAAGTCATTAACCGGATGCCCACTCCATTAAAACGTAGGCTCACTGGTTTGTGGATCAGGAATGGTTTGATGTCTGTTCGGTGCCCATTAACTCTTGACAATCCGTATTGGTTGGCTGTTGGCTCTCGCAAGCAAGCGGCAGCGCTTTCCTAGACAGAGGACTGAACAGTTGCAGGGCGCTGAAGCGCTGCTGGAGAACCTGGGGATGGCTGGGCCACACGCCCAGAAAACCATCACCCAGCCCACCAAGTGGTCCCTTGGAACCCGCAAGGAAACGGTGGCAGACGAAGCCGTCGGCCAAGGCGGAGCAGAGCCACTGGGACAGAAAGACAACCACTGGGGAGCTCCTGGGGTCAGGTGGCCGTCCCGGCCCCAGGCAGAGTGCCCTGGCGATGACCTGTGCTCCACCTGCAGTACAAGGCCGCAAGGCACAGAGCTGGGCTGTTTTCTGGCCTCGTGCCCAGGTAACGGTTCTTCATTGTTTGGGGCGGGGAAAACTTCCTCCTTCCTTTGCCTCCTGGAACTCAGGTTTTCATTTCACTTGCAAGTTGTTTCCGTGTTTCCTCCCGCCAGCTGTGGGCCTTATTCAGCTCAGTTGCGTGCAGCCCTCGTGGGAGACGCTGAACTGGGGCAGAGGGACCTTCTGGCAACCGAGAGTGTCTTGAATGCCTCCGACGCACCCTGATGGCCACTCAAACACACACACACACACACACACACACACACCCTGATGGCCCCACACACACACAGACGCACACACATGCACCCTGATGGCCACTCACACACACACACATACACCCTGACATACACACTGACGCACACACGTGCACCCTGATGGCCACACACACACACACACACACACACACACACACAGAGCAGCTCGGAGCATGACTGTGCAGCACGCGCACACGCTCAGTGCCAGCAACACCTCCCAGAATAGCACCGGGGAGGCGATTTAAAGGCGGGCCGGGCCGGGCCAGCCGCCAGGGCTCGGCAGACTCCCGTGCACACAGCTGGGCTCAGCCACCCCCGAGCAGGGCGACCCCGGGCAGCGCGATGTTGGGGCGGCGCGGCGCAGGGGGGCCCTTGGCGGCCGAGCTGGGCGCCCTGGTGCAGGAGGAGGACGTGGAGCGGCAGGAGTCCTTCACGGCCGAGTGGAGGGACCTGACGCTCTCCACCAGGCCCCAGGAGGGGTGAGTGTGGGGCAGGCGCTGGGTCCCCCCGGCCCCGGCCGAGCAGAGCCCTGGGAGCGCCCGTGGTGGGGCAGCTGGAGGGCACAGGGGGACCCTGCTCCGACCCATCCCACGTGCCCAGCTGGCCTGCGGCAGAACAGCCCCAGCCCTGGCACAGCAGCGCCCCTTCCCCGGGCCAGCCCCAGCCCCAGCCCCAGCCCCAGCCCCAGGCAGCTGCCCCTTCCCCCTGCCCAGGCGCGCTGCGGCCCCAGCCCTGGGGCAGCGCTCCCCAGCCCGGGCTGCAGGGTCTGGCAGGGCTCGGGGTGGGGGCTGAGGTGGAGCGAGGCCCCCGCAGGGCCCTCCCTGCCCCCGGCTGCCAGGGCAGCCCCCCGCCCATCCCCGCCCGTCCCCTCCAGCGGGCGTCTCCGCAGCGCAGGGCCCCAGACTCTCTCGCCGCCCCCGGGGTGCCAGTGCAGCCGCAGGGCCGGGGCCGGGGCCGAGGGGGGCTCCGGCGCTGCTCCCCGGCTCCCTAACCTTCCCCTCTGCCCCCAGCTGCTCCCTGCGGGAGGCGGACGCGCGGCGCAAGGAGACCTTCCAGCAGTGGCAGGAGACGTACTGGCTGCTCCAGCGCTCGCCCTGGCTCGTCCTGGCCGTGGGCCGGCTGGGCGAGCCCCTGGCCCGCTACCACCTGCCCTACCGGCGGGCGCCGCCCCTGCCCCTGCCCCTCTTCGTGCCGGCTGACCTGAGCGCCACGGCCGAGCGGGGCCCCACCCCGCCGCAGCTGCGCCGCCTGATGGACTTGGAGACGGCGCTGGCCGGGGGCCCCCTGCCCAACGGGCTGTGCCCCACCAAGAAGGCGGTGGCAGAGATCACCAAGGAGCTGCCGCCCGTGGTCCCGCCCAGCCGGCCGGACTTCGGCAAGGGCGGCTTCCCCCGCGCCCTGTCCCAGGAGGCGCAGAGGGGCTGAGGGGGCCCCTCTCCGCCCCCCCCCCATGCCCAGTGAAGACAAGCCCTAGAGCTGGGGTGGCCCAGGTGTGACCCCCCTTGTCCTGACTGTGTCTGCAGCAGCCGCCATGGCCCTCGGGTGCCAGGGCGCAGCGAGGTGTTGCCCAGCTGAGTCGCAGAGCGGCCTGTGTTTGTCTACGAGTGGTGCATCCGGACGTGCTTCTGTGCACATAGAATTTATTCTGCACATGGATGATAAAATGAGAGGGACCCCCTGGTCCAGGACACAAAGTTAGAGGCAACCGTTGGATCTGATGTCGGCCGGTGGGTGGCGGGGAGGGCGGGCCCGGCCCCAGGCTCTGTTTTGTCCATACATCCATTGGTCGAGCCTGGGTCCAGAGCCTGGCCTGCCAGTGCCGTGTGGACGCCCGGGTCCAGGATCCCCGGGGAGCAGCGTAGATGGGTTGTGATCCAGGGTGACTGACCTGCTGCCCCAAGCTGGGAGGGGGGTCCCCTATGGCCAGTGCTTTGCAAGGAGGGGGGATGTCTCACGCTTCTGCTCCTGGGGAGGAGGGAGCTGCCACCAGCCCCCCCGCCAGCCCTCCCTGTGCGGGCGCTGCAGGCCTGGCATGAGGCCAGCCCCAGGGCAAAGGGGGCAGGAGGGGCCGGGCCAGGCCATGCCCAGGACAGAGGAGCTGCGAATGGCCAATGGCAGAAGTGATGGATGGAAAGGGCCACCGGGGAGGAAGCCAACAGGGAATCCAGCCCCTCCTTTGGGCGCAGGACCCCCCGTCTCGCCATCCAGCGTGGGCAGGAGGGGTGCGATGGAGGGGGGGACACAGGGCACTCGGCTGCTGGCTGCCCCCGTGCGGCTCCGGGGACAAGGGTTGGCCCAGCTGCCGCAGGGGAGAGGCGGGTTTCTGGCCATGTGTTGGTTTTCACCTTGTTCTGCAATAAAACTTCGGTCCCGCTCCACCTGCCTTGGGTCCCTTCCTGTGAAACGCACAAACGCTGGAGGGGCGCTGAGCCGGCCCTGGGCACATCCAGTGGCTCCCTCCACGGGGGCCAGGCCCGGCCAGCTGTACCGGGGCAGGGCCTAGGGCTGGACTGCCCCAGTCACACCCCAGCGCGTGAGGCTGGGCCCAGGTGGGGGCAGAGGGGCTGGGCCCCGCCCCCGCCTTGGAAAGGGGCGAGGTGGGCAAAGGAGGGGGGGGTGGGGCATGGGGCACTGCAGGACCCAGCGCAGGAGGACACGGGTTGAACAGACCCTGGCGACAGGCCCCGGCTTGAGGTGCAGGGGGTTGGGAGGGTGACACTGTATTTACTGGGGGAGCACAGCGGGGTTCAGGCCCGTGAATTGTGGGCCTGGGAGCCGGGACGCCTGGGTTTTACTCCCGGCGGTGATGTCTGACCTGCCCAGCTCGGTGCCTCGGTTTCCCCCTCTGCCTTTCCATGGGCCCAGCTCAGTCCCTGCCTGCCCAGAGGTCGAGGGATTGGGCTGCTGGCTCCTGGGAGCTGCTGAAGACAGGGGCAGTTTGCGGGGGCAGGGGGACGGGCTGACAAGCAGCAAGGGGTGGGGGGCGGGGGTAGGGGGCTCTGCGCCTCTCACCACTCACACAGCAGCTGCCCCAGAGCAGCCCACGCTGGGCTCCCCGGAGGGGCTGGGCACAGCTGTTCCTTGGGGCTGAGCCTGGCACTGGGCACGACTCCTGCCAGGCCTGGTTATGTGGCCCAGCTGGGGGGGGGGGACAGGCCCTGCCTGCCTGGGGTCCCACGAGCGGCGGGGGCGTCACTGCCAGAGCAGCCTCCGCTGCTCATCTAGAGTAGGGCAGGGGCCGCATTCGGCGCCAGGGACAGAGTGGTGCTGAGCCAGGTCCGGGGGGGCGGGGGCAGCCAAGACAATGGCGCTGAGCAGGAGCCTGGCAGGCGCCCACACCGGGGTGACACGGCCAAGCGCTGCGCTGGCACTTTTAAAGGCTGCCCCCCAACCCCTCCCTGCATGTGCGCGCGTGCGCGCACACACGCACATGCACACACGCACACAGCCGCACACACACACAGCCGTGCACACACACAGCCGCACACACGCACACAGCCGCACACACACACCGCCACACACGCACACGCACACGCACACACAGACGTGCACACACAGCCGCACACACGCACACGCACACAGCCGCACACGCGCACACAGCCGCACACGCAGACGCGCACACACAGCCGCACACGCACACACATACATGCACACACACGCGCACGCACACGCACACGCAGACGTGCACACACACAGCCGCACACACACACACACACACACACACACACGGCTTCGCCCCGTGCGAGCTGGATTCACCACTGCGTGGCCAGGCCCCGTGCCCCACGGGCAGGGCAGAGCAGAGCGCCCACGCGACAGCTGCCCCGGCCGGGACTGTGCAGACTTCCCACAAGCAGCTCTGCGGTGCCCCTCTGACCCCACCCATGACCCCAGCTAGCCCAGCCGTGCCCCACAGCCCCTCACCCAGCCAACGCCCCCGCCTCATGTGAGCTGCCAGAGGGTACCCCCGCCACTGCCCTTTCAGCTGCCCCCTGCTCCTGGCCTGGGCCCAGCACTTTAACGAGGCCATAAACAGCCCCATCCTTGGCACTGCTGAGCTCTGGCAGGGGTGGGTGGGGGGCAGGGCCCCCACAGGCTTGTTACCCGCCGCGGGGACCCCCCAGCCTGGCGTTTGCAGGGGGCTGGGCCGGGGGCTGGTTGGAGCCGTCGGGGGGGGGTCTGGCTGCTCCCCATGTACCCAAACAACCACAGCTGCTGGCAGGGCCTGCCCAGAGCAGGGCCCACCCACCCACCCGCCAACCCCGGATTAGCTGTTCTGTCCCGGCCGACCCCCGACCCCACCAGTGACGACCTTCCTCCAGCCCCATCCACTCGCCTGCCCCGCGGCCCTGGGGCGAGGCCGGGCCGTGCTGCCCGGCGATGGACGGGAAAGCGGGGCGCCCCGCTGCAGCCAGGTAGGCTGGGTCAGCAGCTGCTCGGGGCTGGCACCCTTCCAAGCTCCCTGCCTGCACTCGGTACAACACCCCGGCTGCAGCTCCTCCCCAGCCATGACTGCATCGTGGGGGTCTCCCCAGCGCCACCAGCCCCTCCACCCCCCCGCGTCCTTCTTCCAAGGCACCAAGGCCTGGGCGAGGTGATTCCCACCTTCCAAAAGCAGCAAATCAGTCCTAGCTGGGGCCTCCGGCTACCCCCACCCCCAGGCTCCCTTGGGTGCCAGCTTCGAGGGCAAAGCCATCTGCCGGGCTGCTTTGCTGCCCCAGCTCTCATGGCCCCCACCGCCCCGGTGGGCCACCTCTGTGTGTGTGTTGCCATTGTCTCTGGGTATAGGCCCAGGCCCACCCTTGGGTGCAGCCTGCCAAGCAGATCCCCCCCCCCGCACATTGGCAGCTCTTATTACGCATCCGGCAAACGCCCGCGCCCTGGGGAGCTGCAGGTCCGGAGCCATCGCCAGGTGTTTGCTGGGTGCCTCGCCAAGGGGCTGCACTGGGTGTGGACGGGGGGGGTGAGAGCAAGTGTTCAGTCATTGGGGAAACGCCCCCTCCAGGGCAGCCCCGTGGCACAAGCCCTGACACCGGAAAGCATTTGCGTCCTGCTTTGTTCTCCAAAGGGCGTTCGGTCCGGGCTCCCTGGGGGCCAGGCAGGGGTGCGGGGCCAGACTCTCCCCCCCAGCTCAGGCATTGGCTGTGAGCGACCTCCTGGCGCTGGGTGAGGGGCAGGGAGGGGGAATGACCACGCCCGGTGGGAAATCCCAGGGGGTCCTCCTCAGCGGGGACGCTGAGCTGGGGGGGGGCGCTCGCCCCTGCCAGCCCCCCCCCAGCGGTGGAGGGCCGGTGCAGAGGCTCCGGGCAGTATGGCCCCCCCCACTCGCAAAATACCCCCCCCCCCGCCGCCCCGGCTGCCTGGACAGCCCAGCAGCGAATCGCTCCGTCCCCAGCTGGGCCCCTTCACGTGCCCCCCCCCCAGGCAGCGGGGAGTCACAGCCTTGTGCCACGTTCCTTCCTTTTATTACCCAGCCCGGGCCGCCGAGCGCCCCGGTAACAGCAGCTGGCCGAGCCGTGGGGAGGGTGACGGTGAATTCTTCGTCCCAGGGACTCAGGGCTCAAACCACCGTCTGGGGTCACCCCTTGCCGGAGAGCTGCAGGGAGCCGTGTGCCGCCGCCTCTCCACCCCGCTGCGCCTGAGCTCTAACTGCTCGGCTTGCGTCCCGCCTACAGCCCTGCACCGCACCTGCACGTACCCCTCTGGCCTCCCGGCGCTGCGGACTCGCGCCACTCGCTTGACCTGCAGTCACGTTCATTAACCACTAGCCCACGGCCCTCTCCTGGCGCTGGGACTGGAACCCAGGCATCCGACAGCTCTAACCACTAGCCCACGCTGCCCTCCCAGGGCAGGGAAGAGAACCCAGGTGTCCTGGCTACCAACTGCTCTAACCACTAGCCCATGCTTCCCTCCCAGCCTTGGGGGGGAACCCAGCTGTCCTGGCGCCCAACGGCTCTAGCCACTAGCCCACGCTGTCCTCCCCGCGCTGGCACAAGAACCCAGGTGTCCTGGATCCCAGCATCCCTAACCACTAGTCCCTGCTCCCCTCCCAGGGCAGGGAAGAGAACCCAGGTGCCCTGGCTACCAGCTGCTCTAACCACTAGCCCACGCTGCCCTCCCAGGGCAGGGAAGAGAACCCAGGTGTCCTGGCTACCAACTGCTCTAACCACTAGCCCATGCTTCCCTCCCAGCCTTGGGGGGGGACCAGCGTCCTGGCGCCCAACGGCTCTAACCACTAGCCCACCCTGCCCTCCAGGAGCTGGGACAAAAACCCAGCTGTCCTGGCTCCCAGCATCCCTAACCACTAGCTCACGCTGCCCTCCCAGGGCAGGGAAGAGAACCCAGGTGCCCCGGCTCCCAGCATCCCTAACCACTAGCCCACGCTGCCCTCCCAGGGCAGGGAAGAGAACCCCGGTGCCCTGGCTACCAACTGCTCTAACCACTAGCCCACGCTGCCCTCCTCGGGCAGGGAAGAGAACCCAGGTGCCCCGGCTACCAGCATCCCTAACCACTAGCCTGCACTCCTCGCCCGTGGTGCACTGTTGGCTCAGCAGCTGCAGCCAGCCGATGGCCATCTCAACCGCGAAGGCCGTATGAGCTAATGGCAGCACCAGCCGCGTGCTCGGCGCTGTACAGCTCCATGGTCGCTTGCAGTCGAACCGGACACGCTGCGTGCAACCCCGGCGCCCTGGGATGGGACCCTGCGTTGCCGGGCTCACGGCGGGGATTTCTCGTGCAGGGGGAGCCGTGAGCAGGGAAGCCAGAGTCCGCTGGGCAGGGCTGGGCCCCCGCCCCTCAGCCCCTCTGCGCCTCCTGGGACAGGGCGCGGGGGAAGCCGCCCTTGCCGAAGTCCGGCCGGCTGGGCGGGACCACGGGCGGCAGCTCCTTGGTGATCTCTGCCACCGCCTTCTTGGTGGGGCACAGCCCGTTGGGCAGGGGGCCCCCGGCCAGCGCCGTCTCCAAGTCCATCAGGCGGCGCAGCTGCGGCGGGGTGGGGCCCCGCTCGGCCGTGGCGCTCAGGTCAGCCGGCACGAAGAGGGGCAGGGGCAGGGGCGGCGCCCGCCGGTAGGGCAGGTGGTAGCGGGCCAGGGGCTCGCCCAGCCGGCCCACGGCCAGGACGAGCCAGGGCGAGCGCTGGAGCAGCCAGTACGTCTCCTGCCACTGCTGGAAGGTCTCCTTGCGCCGCGCATCCGCCTCCCGCAGGGAGCAGCTGGGGGCAGAGGGGAAGGTTAGGGAGCCGGGGAGCAGCGCCGGAGCCCCCCTCGGCCCCGGCCCCGGCCCTGCGGCTGCACTGGCACCCCGGGGGCGGCGAGAGAGTCTGGGGCCCTGCGCTGCGGAGACGCCCGCTAGAGGGGACGGGAGGGGATGGGCGGGGGGCTGCCCTGGCAGCCGGGGGCGGGGAGGGCCCTGCGGGGGCCTCGCTCCACCTCAGCCCCCACCCCGAGCCCTGCCAGACCCTGCAGCCCAGCCTGGGGCTGGGGCTGGGGCTGGCCCGGGGAAGGGGCGCTGCTGTGCCAGGGCTGGGGCTCTTCTGCCGCAGGCCAGCCGGGCACGTGGGATGGGTCGGAGCAGGGTCCCCCTGTGCCCTCCAGCTGCCCCACCACGGGCGCTCCCAGGGCTCTGCTCGGCCGGGGCCGGGGGGACCCAGCGCCTGCCCCACACTCACCCCTCCTGGGGCCTGGTGGAGAGCGTCAGGTCCCTCCACTCGGCCGTGAAGGACTCCTGCCGCTCCACGTCCTCCTCCTGCACCAGGGCGCCCAGCTCGGCCGCCAAGGGCCCCCCTGCGCCGCGCCGCCCCAACATCGCGCTGTCCGGGGTCGCCCTGCTCGGGGGTGGCTGAGCCCAGCTGTGTGCGCGGGAGTCTGCTGAGCCCTGGCGGCTGGCCCGGCCCGGCCCGCCTTTAAATCGCCTCCCCGGTGCTATTTCCGAGCCGCGCGGCGTCAGGGCTATCTCTGCCCCTCGCCGTCACGCCGCAGCGCTCCGACACCGGACACCGCCCGAGCGTGTTTGTTACTGGAAACCGGCTCGTGTGCCAGGCCGCCAGCCCGTCCCTCGGGAGCCGGCGGGCAGCTGCAGGGGCTGGCAGGCGGTGGGGTCAGGGGGTGCATTCCTGGGCCACTGTCCCCTCCTGCCCCCGGTGGCCCTGCACTTCACCCCTGTGAATTAACCCTGGAACCCCCAGTGCCCCGGAGGACGAAGGGAAATAATCTTCCCTGGCGGGAGGAGGACGGGGAAGAGGCGCCGGGAATTGTGTTACCTGCGTGTCAGCCACTCTAACCACTAGTCCCCACTCCCTTCCCAGAGCCGGGACTAGAAGCCAGGTGGCCGGGCTCCCAGCCCACCCTGCGCCCCACTGCAACCACTAGGCATCACTCCCCTCTCAGCGCATCAAAGGCCCGGGGTTCGTGGGGCGAGGGGGAGGTTCTTGGAACTGTCTCCCCGTTGCTTCGGAGCTGGAGGAGAGGGGTGAAACACCAGCAGGGCCGGCTGGCCGGGCACAGGTGAGCGTTGGCCTCCGTGTGGCTCATGGCCAGGGAGGCAGAACCCAGGTGTCCCCCGAGACCATGCGGAAGCTGGGACTGGAGCTGGGGGGAATGCTGGGGTTGGGTTTCTCATTGACGGGTCAGGATTGGCACTGGCCCAGACCAGGGCGCAGAGGGTGGCTGTGCCAAGTATGGGGCGTGAGCTCATCCCACAGCCTGACTCTGGAGGCCGCTGGGTTGGTGACCCCCCGAGCTGGCGAGCTCCCAGCCCGTGCTCGGCGGGGCCACCCGGGGGCAGTGACTCCTGAGTGACCCCCCGAGCTCCCCCGGCCCAGAGACGCAATGTGAAACCCGCGCCCGGCCGGGAGAAAATGTGCTGAGCTGCCCGGCCTGGCTGTCCCGCCAGGGACGTGGGCACGGGCTAATTATAGGTGCCTGCGGGCCACAAGTTCCAGGGAGGGACGGCCTTGTGCGGCAGACTCACCCTTTCCAGGTGGAGCTGAGTGCGGCAGGTGGGTGGTCACGGCTCGTGGCTTGTCTATAGGTTTCCTGCTGTTTCTTTCTGTCCACGGGTGGAATAAATTTTGTTACATGCGCCAAGTGGGGTGAGGATGTGCACGTTCCATAGGAACACAGGCTGCCGGCCGTGGGCGCTCCGCTAATCAGCCGGGCGTCACCTGCATCTCTGCTGGCTGACTGCCCAGATGCTCGGCTCACAGGGCCCGCGGCTTATATGTCCGCTCTGGGAGGAGAGTGAGGGCCAGGGGGTAGAACACAAAGGGCATCTGGGAGCCAGGCTGCCCGGGTGTAAGCCCAGCTCCGGGGGGGCTGTAGCTGAACGCCGGCCCCATGGAGCCAGGACGCCTGGGTTCTAATCTGCTTGCTGGGTGGCAGGCGCAGTGACACTTGTGTTGTTAATCCCCTCTGGCTGCGGGACGCTGGTCCAGCCCTCTCCCCGATGCGACATGGCCTTTCCCATGGTTAGGGACCAGCAGGGCACCCAGCCCCTCTGCTAGGCTGGCAGCGAGAGCCTTCACAGCCAATCAGCTGAGCGCTTGGCTGGCTGCCCCGGGGAGATTCAGGAGCTGATTGGCAGAGCAGTGTGTGTTTCTAGGGGTGGTGCGCACCTGCACAGAACCAAATTTATTCCACCCACGGATGGAAAAAAATTAGAGGAACCCCCTGGCCAGGAGCCCAAGGGTTGAACCGGCTGGTGCCTGGCCGCGGGGCTGGGGCACAGTGTGTGGAGCAGCCCCAGCAGAGGACACGAGCCGTGGAGCCGATGCCTTGTCCTGTCCCCCAGCTCTGGGACTGCAGGGCGGGGGGGCTGGAGAAGCAGCTGCCAGCAGTGCCTCAGCCATGCAGCCGGCACCCAGTGTGACCTCCCCTCCGCCCCCCAAAGCCCTGCCAGCGCTCACTGATCACCCCACTCCCCCCCGCCGCAGAGCCCCGCTCGGCCTGGGATCGGGTCCATCTTCCAGCCGCTCGCCGACATGATTGACGAGCTGAAGCAGCTATTCCGAAACCTGTTCCAGGCCCGGCGTTATCAGCATCACCAGAGATATTTCACAGCTGCCAAGGACAAGGCCCTGAGGCCTCCACCTCCTCCCTGCCCCTTGCGCGCTAATTCCATTACCTCCCTGGTTTGCTTGTGCCAGTGAGCCCTTTCCTGTCGCCATGGGGCTGGGTGGGGGAGCGGCTCAGAGCCATCTGCCATGGGCTGGGAGGGGGGGTGGCTGCCTCCTGCCTGGGTGTCTGAAATGAGCGAAGAGGCTGGAAGTGGCTAGGGGAAGAAGCCCCCGGCCTCTTCCCCCGGCTGCTGTGGCTCTGAGTCACACGCCTGGCAGCCCCGGGCTCAGCCCCCAGCTTGGGGGGCGCCAGGGACCCGGGGTGCAGCGCTAGGGGTGGGTTGAGCCAGGGGAACCTGCTGCAAAGTGGAAAAGGTGCTGGGGGGAGGCAGAACTGAGCTCGCTCACCTGCGTCGCCCCCTCACCGAGCAGGTCACAAACCCGCTGCCCAGTCACAAGCTGCCTCCCAGCGGGGCCGATGTGGCAGCTGCTGAGCTGTGCGCTGCGGGGAGGGGGACCCAGGGCTGGGCTAGCAGCAGGTGCGGGTGGGCACTGAACTCAGGGGCCGGGCCCTGTGGCAGGCTCAGACTGGGCCGCCGCCAGGCAGAGCGGCGTGGGGAGCAGGAGGGGGTGCAGCTCAGAAGCCAAGTTCCCGCTCATCTTTGCCAGCCGTGTGCGGAATAAATTTTTACGCGCCCAAGGCCTGTGCGGATGTGCACCACCCGTAGGCACCCACCCGCCCGACTGCTCAGCTCCCCGGGAACGCCCGTGCTGAGTGAGGGGCCCTGGCACCGCTCTGGGGGCAGGTCCCCGGGCTAGAATCGCAGGGGCCTGCGGGCCGGGGGCGAGGGGCCGCCGCAGCGCCAGGGCCCGGAGCGCCCACTCCAGTTCCGCTCCAGCCTGGCGTCCGCTTGCGAGCACGCAGCCGCCGCCTGAGCGGGGAACCGCCGGCCGGAGCGCCCGCCCCCGCGCCCGCGGCGCTGACACTAACCAGGATGGACGAGCGCAATAAAGTCGCCGCTCGATACACTTGGCAAATGAGCATCCGGCGCGAGATAAACTAATCTCCCCGCCCGCCCCATTAAGGTCCCGCGAGCGCCGGCCAAGCGCTCGGCCGCGGCTCCCTCCTGCCTGCGGGCCCGGGGGGGGACACTAGAAAAATGGCCTCAATTCCCACCCGCCCTGCGGCGGGCACCAGCTCCCACCCGCCCTGGTCAGATGGGCCGATTAGCACATCGCGACCCCCTGCGCAGGGCCTATAAAGGCGGCTCCCAGCCCCGGCCGGCCGATCCCCCAGCCATGAGCAGCACCGCGGCCGTCCGCGAGAGCTACCAGAAGTTCAACCCCCGCGCCTACCTGCAGAACAACTACATGCCACCGCGGGCCGACTTCAGCTCCGAGGATTGCGTGGTGCCCTGGAAGCTGCGCTGCCTGGCCGAGGCCTTTGCCGCAGGTGGTGGGGGGGTGGCGGAGCTGGGAACCCCTTTTCGCACACGGCACCCGGGGAGGAAGGAGAGTGGCTCGGCCTCCCTGGGTCTGATGGGGAAACTGAGGCACAGATGATGACATCGCTCTGCCCAGGCCACGCAGAGCGCTGGGGGCTGAGCCGGGAACAGAGCCCAGGCATCCCGGGGCCTGTCCCTCTTGCGCTCCTCTCTCCACCCGGGAGCTGGGAAGCCCAGCAGGGTGCCCTGTGATTTCTTCCCCCCTCCGTGGGCGGAATAAATTTTGTTGCGTGCACTCAGGCAAGCGCGGATGTGCACCCCAGGCTGCCGGCCGTGGGCGCTCTGCCCAGCAGCGTTTGACTCTCTCCCGGCACTGTCCCTTCCCCGCAGGTGAAATCCACGGCCGCACCCTCATCGATGTCGGCTCCGGCCCCACCATCTACCAGCTCCTGAGCGCCTGCGACCACTTCGAGGAGATAATCGCCACCGACTTCCTGGAGGTGAACCGCGAGGTGCTGCGCCGCTGGGTGCGGGGCGAGCCCAGCAGCTTCGACTGGAGCCCCTACATCAGACACGTCTGCAGGATTGAGGGCAAAGGGTAGGCGGGCCCCAGGGCTGGCGGTGGGGAGCTGGGGAACCAGCCCTGGGCTCTTGGGGACCCTGCTGGGCAGTGAGTGGGGCGGAGCAGGGCCGGGCACGGCTGATGCGCTGTGGGCTGGAAGGTGAGGCAGGAGCTGCCCAAGCCAGTGCGAGGTGGACGCTGTTTGGCAGGTGGAAATGGACCAGTGGGGGGGGACAACCAGCTGGAGGGTGGGGGGTGCTGAGCCACGGTTAAGGAGCCCCGGGTGGCGCTGGAGTTTGGGCTGATCCTCCCCCCCCCACCGGGGAGCTTCAGAGCCATCCTGGCCTGCCCCACGTTCCGGCCTCGACTGGCACCCTGCAGCCAGGGAGGCCCTCAGGCTACGGGGCTGGAAGCAGGAGCCCCTCACGCGAGGAGCTCTGGCTTTCGGGATGCGCTGGCTGGCCCAGAGTGGAGCCAGCTGGAGGAAAAGTCCCAGCGAATCCCCCGCCCTGGTCTCCTGGCCTGGGAAGCAGCCAGGGCGCTGCTCAGGGCAGATTGCCAATAGCCCCAGGCCAGCGTGGCTGACGGCCCTGCTGGGGAGCAGCGAGGGTAGGCCGGGAAGAGCTCAGTGCAGAGAAGCTAAAACCTCCACCTCCCCAGTGACCCCAGAAATCAGAGCTGGGACCCCCCGGCCCTCTGGTAGGGGAGCTGCCAACCCCCCGACGGAGGTGCGGATCGGGGCTGCTTCCACGCTGCCCGTCTTGGGGGCGATCTGGGGCTGGAAACAGCCAGAGCTCACCGGGATCGCTCAAGCCTCACCCGCAGGGGCCCAGCTGGCCCAGCGGCTAGAAGGAGCAGGAGCCAGGCCTGGCGCTCAGTAAATGGTAACAGCCAAGGTGGAGGCATCAAGTGGGATTTGCACAGACCCACGAGCTGGTTCTGCCCCTGGGTGCTGCATCTGTCCCCACTGTAGCTCGCCCTGGGCTCCATCTAGCCTGGGTTACATGGCCCCTTAGGGAAGTGGAGTGCTCAGCCACCCCACCCCAGGGCTCTCCTCAACAGGGCAGGACCATGGGCAGGGTTCCCTGGAAGCTGAGCGCTTGGGCAACTGCCAAGAGAGATTCAGAGGCTGCCCGGCTGATTAGCAGAGCACCCCCAGCCAGCAGCCGTTTTCCACTGGTGGTTCACATCCGCCCGGGCCTTGGTGCGCGTAAAATTTATTCTGCCCCAGATGGAAAAATTAGAGGGAGGCCTGAGCCCGGGTGGGGCCGGGGTCCAACTCCCCAACACCCGGCTGTGGTTCGGGTTTCAGCAGCCGGGGGGGAAGCTCCGTGTCCGGCTCTGGCGTTAACCCCACGGCCCCTTGAGCTGGTGTCCCATTGATTCCCAACCCGTCCCCACGCGGTGCGTTTCCACAAGCCGGCTCCTCCTTGGGCGCCTCTCGCCCCCCCGGGCACACCTTGAGCCCTGGCTCCCGGTGGGGGGGGGGAGCTGGATGCTGCCCCCCGCCTGCCCCTCATTCTCCCCTGGCTCGCACAGGGAGCAGTGGAAGGAGAAGGAGAAGAAGCTGAGAGAGAAACTGCGGCAGATCCTCCCCATTGACGTCCACCAGGCCGAGCCGCTGGGCTCCCCACTAGGCCGGCTGGCGGACGCCCTGGTCTCCACCTTCTGCCTGGAGGCGGTCAGCCCCGACCGGCCGAGCTTCGAGAGGGCCCTGCGCAACATCACCGCCTTGCTCAAGCCTGGAGGCCACTTCCTCTTCATCGGCGCCCTGGAGGAGTCTTTCTACCTGGCCGGCGAGGCCAAGCTCTCGGTGGTGCCGGTGAGCGAGGCCGACGTCCGGGAGGCCTTGGGCAAGGCCGGCTACCAGATCCACGACTTCCGCTCCTATGTCATGCCGCCCAGCCTGCAGATCGGCGTGGACGACACCCGTGGGGTCTTCTTCGTCCACGCGCAGAAGCAGCCCGTGGCTTGAGGCTGCCCTCTTGCTATTCCCTACGATGCCCATGACCGCCTGCAGCAGCTTGGTAGCTAGACACACACTGACCTTCCCCTCCTAGGCAGCTCACCTGGTGCTCCACATGAGCCTCAGCCACCCCCCTCCTTCCCAGCTCCAGAGCTCGGCTCATTTGCAGGTGGTGGCTCTTGAGCAGCAAAGGGGTTAAAGAGATCTGCAGGCAGGTGAAGTAGCTGGTTCTGTAAGGGGTGGGTCTCTCCATGCATAAATCCTCTGCTTCTCTTAGTGGGAGAATTTCTAGAGCTCCCCCCTTGCTACCACCTTCTGGAGGTTCAAAGTGTTTACGGAACCCCATTCAGTGCATCCGCACCCCACCTGCCTTGGCAGCCTTCTAAGCAGGGAAACTGAGTCACCGAAATTAAGCGGGGGCTACTTAGAGAACGAGAGCCGGGTTAGAACTCAGCCGCTTCCCAGTTCCCGATTCTGCACTCAGTGCGTCAGCTTCTCTCTTCGCCTTGTTTCACGAGACACGCAGCCAGCTCTGGGGCAGAACTCAGCAGCCACTAACGGGCAGAGAAGAACATTCCACAAGAGTTTAGAACAGACAAGGAAAAGCCACCCCCCAACTCCATCCCAACCTGGCAGGGGAGTGGGAGGGAAGCGGAATGTAAATTACACAATCTGGAATTTCATTCTGCCTCAGGAATGGAAAACTAGCAGAGGTAGAATTTCAGCAGGATTCCAACGGCAGAATTAGCAAACTTCTGTTTTGGGATCAGTTCCATTTTCATGGCATGTTTAAAAACCATTTCAAAGAACCTAACAGTGAAGAGATGCTTTCATGTTTTCCCTGGCACTTTATCTCCGTATTTGTCTGGGGGCTCTGTATGTTCCCCACCACGCTGTTATCTGAGAGCTAAACATTGTGACTTTGCTTTACTGCATGAGAACCTATTGAAAATAAACGCTATAAAATAAAGGCAAACGGGGCTGTCTAGATTTACGCTGAGTTGGGGAAGCGTAAATGGTAAACAAACAGCCTACAAAGCAGATGCGAGGCTATATTTAAAGTAATCCCAAAGTGGTTAACGGTTCAGTTGACTTAAGTAAATACTTGAGCATTAAATTAGAACCAACCCCTTAAAGAAATGGTTTTTTGGGGAAGAAACGGTCTTTCCCCAAGGTGGAGGGGAGTGGACAAAGACCAGCATTCCCTATAAGCTGAGAGCTTGGGTGGCCACCTAGGAGACAGTCAGATGTCGCCCAGCTGAGTAGCAGAGCACCCACAGCTGGCAGCGCGTGTTTCTATTGGTGGTGCACATAATAAAATTTATTCCACACTTGGACAGGAAAAAAATAGAAGATCATTGACAGAGACCACCCACTCCCCCCATTTAGCTTCCCTCCAGCTAACTCTCTCCCGCCAAAATCCCAAGGGTGGGATTTTCCGTCGGGTAAGAGCACAATCCCAACAACATTTCTGAACACCACCCTTACGCTCTCGGGGCTACATCTCTGCCCAGCGCACATCTCTGCCCTGCTCAGGTGTGAGGTACTGCTGTGTCTTTCAGAGGCCCACGTGCAGTCAGGGAAAACCTACAGGGGTTGACTCCTCTGCACGCTTGGAAGCGGCCTCCACTCAAAGCAGATATCCTGGCTTTGGGAAAGGTTCAGCAGAGGGCAACAGAAATGATGAGGGCTTGGGACAAGTGTGATAACACTCTGGGACTTTTCAGCTTAGAACAAGAGGAGACTAAAGCCGGGGAGGACAGAGGTCTATAAAATCATGCCGGGTGCGGAGAAAGTAAATTGGGAAAAGTTATTTACTTGTTCCCATAACCCAAGAACTGGGGGTCACCAGGCGTAGTTAGTGGGCAGCAGGTTTAAAAGAAACCCACAGAAGTTCTTCCACGCACAGCACCCGGTCGGCCTGTGGAACTCGGTCCTAGATGGTGTGAGCGGGGGTCGAAGAAGAGCTACATTCATGGAGGTTAGGGCCATCAGTACTTCTCAGCCAGCCTGGGCTGGGTGGGTGGCTCTCGCCTCTGTCAGAGGCTGGAAATGAGAGACAGGGGAGGGATTACTTGGGGACTGCTGTTCTGGCCCTCCGGGGCACGTGGCATTGGCCCCTGCTGTAAGACAGGACACCAGGCTAGATGGACCCTGGTCTGACCCAGCCTGCCTATTCTTTTATGCTCAGTCACCCAGGCTGCATGGGACTGTTTCACCCCTGCTCGTCCCCCCTTTTCCGCCTGCCGTGGAGCACAGAGCACACAATAACCTCAATTCTTTAAACAGCAGGCCCCACCGCAGCCGGCTGGCTCCATTCTACGGAGCTAGCTGGGAGCCGGGAAAGGAAGCCCAGGCTTCAAAGGAGCATTGAGACTTTAAACCCAATCCCATCCCCAGCTGCTGCACAATGACCTCAGCGGGATTTAGACACCCGTGAGACCAGGGAGTGGGATCTTACGACCCTGGGTATTTATAGCCCACCAGTCACCATGGTATGTAAGCACCGGGGCCAGGGAAGCGTGAGCACCAGCAAGGTTCAGGGGGTCTCTCCCTGCTGGTGGAGGCAAATCTAGTTGGTTCCTCGCTCTGCCCACTGCTGCATTTGCCGCTCCTGCATGTAAACTCTCCCACGGCTGCACTGCCTGGTGCTCGGTTATACGTCACCAACCTTGGTCCAGGGAGGCACAGCTCAGAGGCCCGCTGCCACTGAGTTTCTGATTAGACCAAGCAGTTTTCTACAGAGCATCACCGCCGCCCTGTCCAATCGTTGGGGGACGGGCAATGCCCCACCAAGGCTGATTCGATGGGCCACGCGTTAGCCAAAGAACGTAAGTCAAATCTATGCCAGCCTCGGTGCATGTAAAATTTATTCCACAGGTGGGTGAAAAAATTAGCCGGACCCCTGCCCCTACCTGCACTCCGGCTTCCATTTCGCCCTCGCTCCAAGAGAATCCCCCCTCCAGACAGTAACTCCTGAACCAGGCCCCTGGCTAGAAATGGCTGGTTCCTGGGCTGGAATTAAACACGTCCTCACCCTCCCCTCCTCACTCCCTCGAGGGCCACATGATAGCTCCTCATGCAAGGGCCACACGATAGCGAGGATTCGAGGCACACAGGAGATTAAAGTTTTTTTTTTTATTAATAGTTCTGGCAACTCCATGTGGTTTTTCTTTAAGGTGGAAACGGGGCCGGGAAGCCCAAACCAGAACAGGTGCGGGACATGGAGATAATCAGAAGAATGACAGTTTTATTCTCTGAGGCACCAGGACAAGACGCCGGGCAGTGTGCGTTTGCACTGCCGGCTTGCCTGAAGTCCCCAAGGACCCGATCAGACTCCGCAGAGCCCCTTTAAGAAGCGAAACCGCAGCGGGTGCAGGTTAGTCACGTTCACACCCTCCAGTGACACGCGTGTGGGCTGTACAGGGCTAGAAAACCTTCCCCCGTTCCCTCATTACCATGATTGCACATCCCGTGATAGATGCAGCTTGTCCCCAGCCATCACCTGTATGACCAGAAAAGGAAATCTCCTCGGAAGAGGAGGAGGCAAAAGGAACCCACAGATCTGTTCTCGCCCCTTCCCCCCCCGCGGCACAGCAGCCGCCCCCCCACCAGCACATTTGGGTCACCTTGAGGAAATTCTGTGACTGAGCTCAGGCGAAGGGGCTGGCACAGTCAACGCCACACTGCTGCGAGCCTTTGGGGGCAGGCAGGAGAGTGAACAGACAGCGAGCGGGTACACAATGTGCTGCCTTGGCCGGGAGCTGGGCAGAATGGGATGTTTGGTTTCCAGATCTAAAATTACCCCCGGGCTGTGTCAATGAGAAGCTGGCAACAGCCAGGATCTGCTTCACTCACTCACTCACTCACTCACTCACTCACTCACACACACACACACACACACACACCCTTCAGCTGCTTTCACTGTACAACCAACACACACACACACCCCAACACCTCAGCTGCTTTCCCTGTACAATCACCTGTTGTCCTCCCTGGCGCACACAGCCACTGGTTTCGTCATCCACAATTTCCCAGGGAAGCCCACATTACAGCCCTGTCACCCTCCTACCAAGGGCCCCTGACCCGCTAGAGTGCAGTATTTCAGCAGGCAGCGAGAGGCGGGAGGGGCTCCTGGGTCAAGCCCTCCCAGTGCGACAGGACATTTGAAACAGGCCTGAACGTTACCTACTGAGGTGCGCACACAGGGAGCAAGAACGCTCCTTTCAAACCAGAGGCTGGGCATTTTTCTCCTCCAGAGACGCTACCTGGGAGATCTGGGAGCACAGGTGCAGCCCAGGCTGGAATAAAGGCAAGGCCCTGAGACGGCTGCTGGTTGGAAAGGTAAGGCCAGAGCCCTGGGCCTGCCGAGCAGGTGCCAAGGCCTGGAGCAAGAGGGGAGAAGGGCTTCTGGCTCACCATGAACTGGAGGAAGTCCTGCTAGGCCAGCCGCTGGGGATGGAGCAGAAGCTGGTGTCAGGAGGGGGAATGTCAGCCACAGCCTCAGCCCCATCCATCTGTGGAAGCCCAGAGGTGTCTAAGCGATAGGAAGAAGACGACACCTGGGCCTCTCAGGCCTCCTTATTGTACCAGTGGAAGCCCCTGGTGACCTCAGAGGCAGCTGAGACAACGGTCAGCGCCTGCCCTATGCATTGTCATCAAACTTCCAGACCCAGGGCTCCAAAGCCAACCTGCCTAGTGCCTCCATTGCTGAGCCAACTCTGAGCCAGGCCCTGGCTGCTCAGCCCCCCTGCGTGGGCATGGCGCTTCCTGCGCAGTGCATCCCCTCCCGTCCCCTCCCCACTCTCACCCTGGAGGTTTCCCTGCCCCAGCAGCTGGCCAGCCGGGGCATTCTCCATGAGCCAAACAATGCTGTGCTGCTGAGTCAGACAACTCCTCCTTCTGCTCCTGACACAGCTCTGCAGAGCTGTGCGCTCCGGTCCCCAGTGGCCTGCTTGGTCCAGGCTCTCTGGGAGGAAGCGTGCATACCAGGTTCAAGCTCTCGAGTTGGAGGACAGCCAGGGCACTGGGGCGGTTACTCAGCAATGCGGTCGGTAGGCTGAACAAGGAGGGCAGAAGAGAAACACATGCGCACACGCAGAACACGGGGAGAAACGCACAGGGGGGTAAAACATTTCCTCATCACCAGGACAAGGCTGGCACAGGCGTGCTGAGTTCCAGAGTTTAGTTTGTGAACTATAAGACAAAGACGGGGGGCAGACAGAGAGACATCTGCCCAGCTCCCAGGCAAACCTAATGGTACACGGTCAGTTACATCTGGAACACACACCCAGACATGCTCAGCCTCCGCTCCCAGCTCTCTGCGGTTACCAGCACGCTGCCAGTCTCCAACTTCCACTGAACTCAAGCCGAGGTCACCATAAAACGGGAGTCCTCTAGGGAGCCACTGGCCAGGTCTTCCCAGCTTGGCTCACGTTTTCGACTGCCTGGTCCCTGCAAACGTCTGTGCTCTGCAGCCCCATCACCAAGCACCGATGGTCTGATCTCTCCCTGGCTGGCAAAGGGCTTTGGATCAGGGCCTTAGACAGCCCCAGCTAAGCCAGTGGAACTGCTCACGTAAGCAAATCCCACCAGTGCTGAAGGGACTTGCTGGACGCCCAAGGGCTGGGCAAGCAGCCCCGCCCAGCACTGGCAGCTCCTCGGGGCTGCACCAACAAAACCAACGCCCATTTCCCAACGAGTGTGATGGTCCCCCCGCAAGCTGGACAGTGGAACTAACTCTAGTTTTGCTAACAAGCTCCATGGACCTCCCCCTCCAATCAAACACTGCAGCCCCAGACAGGCTAGGAGTAACGCCAGGCCTTGAACAGAACGAGGAACGGCTCAGCCGCCTCTCCCTGGGTCACCCGCCGGCTGGGCCCATTCAGACACAGGGCACGATTCTCTAGGAAACAAAGCACGCAGACACGCTCTCCAAGCCAATGTCCCAAGCCCTCGCCGAGGGCACGCCAATGTCAGACAGCTCTGGCTTTTGCCTGCAGGAAGCCCAGCCGGCCAGCTGTAAACCTCGGCCAGCCAGAGGTGGGGAGCTTGGAAAGGTGAATGGATTGGCAACGCTCGCCACCTAGCGGTGACACAGCAACACAGCCCCAGACAGGGCACGTCCCGATGAGCAAGGGTCCGCTTCACTAACTTCCCTTGGCAATCAGGAAGGCACTTGTTGAGCCCTTCAGCTTTCTGCAGCATGCCGGGTCTCTGCCTTTCCGAGCCGGGCCCGGAGCGCACAGAATTTCACTGTAGACATTAAGGCCTTCATCCCGTAACACAGAGCAGGCCACTGGCCCAGGCAACAGCAAAGGGGGTGCCAGCAATGCTGCTGTTCTGATTTCCATCTGCTCCTCGCAAATGCTGCACAGAGAGCCAGGAGACCTCCCCTCTCGGCACACTCAGTGCCCCAGGGAGAACCTTCACAGCACGTACCAGCCAGAACGGATGGTGGCTGCAACACGAGGCTGACAAACACCACGCCCGGGCCAAGGGATTTTGGGGGAGGGCCTTTGGCATCCCCCCGTCGCAGGAAAGGGGCATTTTTCCCAAAGGGCACACAGGGGTCACCTGCTACCTGCAAAAATTCAGAGCAGGTTTGTCCAGAAGCAGAAAAATTAAGCACTGAACTGGCATTGCACTCTGTGCTGTCACTTCCACAGACAGCACCGAACACCCCATCTCAACCGCGCCTCTGTCCACGCAGCAAAGCTCTCACGTACACCCCAAGCGCTCCAGAGCCTGGGCAAGCCACCTCCTCGCAACTGCGGAAGGGGGTGTCACTGCTTAGAGCCGCAGCCTCTGTTCTCAGAGGATGAGTGAATCCGATACAACGAGCAGCCTATGCTGCTGGGCAGCCACACCGGACGTCCATAGTGTTTACCAAGTCCCTAGACGGTTCACCGACACTTCCCACATAGGCTGAAATCCATCAGCGAGCCAGGAATCAAACAGATTTCATAAGAGTGGAAACGGAAACACACCACGTTGCCCGGTGGCATAGAAGAGCGTTAATTACAGCGAGTGCGGGGGAGCGCGTGGGTGAGATGGATGGTTGATGTTCTAATGGAACGAGTCATGGGATGAGAATTAAAACTTCTGAAGGCAAAAAAAAGAGGAAACCAGCTAAGTTCTGGCAGAGGGTGACGGTTCACCCAGGAGGCGAAGAAGGCAGAAAGAGCAGAGCATGGCACGGACACAGATTCTGGTCAGAGAAGTGCACAGCTTTGACTGGAGATCCCAAGTGCTGCTGGGAAAGACGCTCAGATCTCGCACGATGAGCCCTCCCCGATGGAAACTGACTCCTCCCCGCATGGCAGGCTTCCCCCGACTCACTTTAGTCTATTTTCATGAAGTCTGAGTTCGTCTTCAAGAGGTACAGGCTGTCGTCACGGAGGAAGCTGCAGGGAGAACAAGACCAGCGTGAGCGAGTCAGAGGCGGTGTGGCGCTGCGGGCTTCTGGCCAGGAGCCGCCCAATTTGAGCCCGCATTGTTCCAGTGAGAATGCTGCAGCTGGACGGGCTAATTTCCAAAAGGAAAGGGTCTTTTGGGGGTGGGGGGGGAGGATATGGAGTCAGTCCCATGGCAGGAGAACAGTGGGGTTGGATATTAGGAAAAACAATTTCCCCAGGAGGGTGGTGAAGCACTGGAATGTGTTACCTAAAGAGGTGGTGGAATCTCCAGCCCTGGAGGTTTGTAAGTCCCAGCTTGACAAAGCCCTGGCTGGGATAACGGAGTTGGGGTTGATCCTGCTGTGGGCAGCAGGCTGGACTCAGTGACTTCCAGGCCCAGGATTCTAGGACTAACCAGCCTGACCTCCAGTACAGCCTGGGCCACCAGCCCCACTCGGAACCCACCCTTTTCTGTTAGCTACCGGGAGCCCCAGTCCTCAGCAGCGGGAAGTCAGCTCTACACCAGCCATGGCTCTGAGCTGAGCCACCCCCTCCCCACACGTTTGTGATCCCCCTTAGATTTTGGCACTGACCTTGGCACTCAGATCAGAAAGTGCCAGGAGATGGTGCTGATGTTTGGGCCAGGGAGGGTGGGGGAGCTTTGGGAAGGAGACGCACCTCCTCTTTGGGTGGGCTTGGGGGGCAGGGTGGGTGGGTGATGTCCAAAGGCAGATCCTGAGGAGGGAGAGAGCAGGGGAGTGGGGTGGGGGCCAGAGGTAGGATCCCATGAGACTCCTGAACCACTGGGCACAACCGCTGCCCCCGGAACAGGCCTCCCCAGCACGAAACAGGGCGCATCCTCGGGCAGCCACGAACTTCTGCGAGCCCGTCTGGAGCAGCAGCTGGGCCTGGCTCCGTGAGCCGTGCTCGAAAGGGCACCACTCGCATAATTAGTTCCAAGTGCTCACACCCTGTTAGCTCGTTACCCGTAATGAGCTCACATGACATTTGCTCCTTCTGAAAGCACTGACGGCTCCAAGTCCCGGCTCCACGTTTGTGCCTGTGCTGCTGGCACGTACGGCTGCCCTGCTGGGTTACCGGTTTAGGCTACATGGGCTAGAGCGGCACTAAAGGGGCAGAAGTACGCTCCCGCTGAGGGGCCTGTGCATTGTCTAGGCCAGGGGTCCAATGCAGAGTGGCAAAATTTGACCCTATGTTCAGGCCGAGAGCCAGGGATCCCTTTTAAGTCACTCATAGTCCTACTTATAACAGCTTCGTTCATAAACAAAGGTGCAGCACTTTACCGACCAGATGGGGGTTGAGGTTTTTAAGTCCTGGCTGGACAAGGTCCTGGCTGGGATGACTTAGTAGGGGTTGATCCTGCTTGAAGCAGGGGGCTGGACTAGACGACCTCCTGAGGTCCCTTCCAGCCCTGTGATTCTGTGTTGTCTCCCACGTCCTTATCCCCAGGGTGGAGGTAGGGAAACCGAGGCACTGAGACATGAAACGATCTGTCTAAGCTCAAACAGGGAGGCTGCTGTCTCCAGCAGCCTCACCCCACGATCTCCCTTCCTCTCCGCTCTCGGTGTCGGCAGCTGGTAGGAGCCACCGGTCCGAACTCACCACGGTGGCCTCTGCCACTACTCGCTGAGATGCCCAAGGCTAGAGGCAGCTCCCGCTGGGAAAGGAGAGCGCCTTCTAGCATATCCAGAGCAGCCTCTCCAGGCGCGGCTCTGCCTAACCCAGCCCCATCGGGCTGGTGAGAGTGGAGGGAGGCGCCTGGACAGCTGTTACACGGCTCCCGCATCAGGCTGACCTGTAGAAGAGGACGTTGACGGGAACGGTGCTGAAGTGCCAGGTGGCGTGGGCGTCGAGGACCCAGAAGAGCGGCGGGAAGTCCAGGAGCTCGAGCAGCGCCAGGGCCTGGAGGAGCAGCACCACCACCACACACTTCCATACGTACGGGAGACGCGGCTGGTTCCTGATGCACCAGCCCAGCCACCAGCAGAGGTTGATCAGGCCTGGAAGGCAAAAGGTACAGGGTGGAGGAGCTCTGGGTCACAGGGGCAGGTCTGGGGCTGGGCGGCTTTCTACTGCTCCCCTCCTTTACCCCACAGCCGCGTGCTTCCTCCCCCTTCCTGGAGCGTCTCTGTGCACTTAGTTCCTCTCACAGATCTCATGATCCAGAACCAGGCCCCTCCAGAGCTGGTCCCACCTCCACCCCTTCCCCAAAGGCCGAGCTCACCCTTGGGGAGGGGGACATGTGCCGCCAGCCCAAGGGCACCGAACCTCCCTGTAGTGACCAGGCCCCATAAATGCCTCAGGCTTCACTTGCATGCTGATGGGAGCATCGTTTCAACGTGCCGCTGCTGCGTCATCAGCTCCCCTCTCCCCTGCTACCCTCAAGGCAGCTGCGGAGGCAGCTCTCAGAGCCAGGGTGCATCCCCGGCACTTCCACAGGGACTGGAGGGAGGAGACTGTTCTCCCCTCCAGGCACAACGGGCAACCTTCCCGTTGTACCTTCCTGTTGCCCTGTTCCTTCCCGAGCCTCACAGTCACCTGCCCCTGCACCACTTCAGCCTCCTGGACATACCAGGCTGCCTGCCAATCAGAGACTGGGTCGCTTTGCTTCTCCAAGTTTGTCCCAATGCCCCACCGTCCAGAGCAGATGCACTGCGATGCGTTACAGGCCCCAGTCAGGACAAGGCTGATCCTGCAGTGCCACAGAGCTGACACAGGGACAGGCGGCCTCCCAGCTGCCAGCGCAGCAAGGAAACAGAGCACAGCTAGAAGGGGTTAGCGGCACACAAGCTCCCTCTCAGCCACCTACAGCCCCGTCAGCCTTCTAGCTGCCCTCCTGGCTGGGAGCCTTTACAACACGCCAGAGCCACGTTTTCAAATGGCCCTGAAGAGCCACGAGGGCTGCGAAGTCACCCTTTCGAAAGCAGCTAAACAGATCCTCGCAACACTCAGCTCCAGGCGTGTGGGCTCTACGCAAGGCGAGACACGCAATTCACGTGAGAGCAGGGGACAGCGGGAAACGGAGCTACCGGGGGAGAACGGCCGGGCCGACACCACAAGACAAGTTGATGGCACAGGCAGGACTAGAACCCAGGAGACGGGCGTTTTGACGCTGCTCTGGTTTTGGAAGCAGCCAGACGGCTGAGGAGGTGGGGCTGTGCTCTTCGGAAATGGGTGTTTTCTACTAACACTAAGGGAATTGGGACTAGCACCATGTTCATGACTGTGCTGGTGAATCTCACCAGCCACGGCAGCTGCAGTCCTTAGCCTCAGCAGATCAACAGCCACCCTGCTCCTTGTGCTACAGAGATAATCAACTGCCAAGTCCCAGGGAACGCAGCAGCCCCTCTTCCCCAGCAGTGGGGCAGCCAGGAGACAGCACCTCCAGAAAGCAAACCCAGACTCTCCAAGTGCCCCACAGTCCCAGATCCAGGCTGCAGGTTGACACTCAGCATGCGGCGGCTCCCCAGGTCAGGCGACATGGGACTCGCATTCAGCTCCACTGCTCACGTTCGTTCCGAGTCCCGTCCACGGAGCAATACAAGCCACTACCCAAACCCGCCCCCACCCCTCCTCCCAGGCCTCACCGATCACCACATTTGCGGCCAGGTTGTAGCCATAGTCAAAGTGCACGAGCGTGAGGTATGAGACGTGGCAGGCCAGGCACAGGATCAGAACAGCCCCAAAGGCATTAGCGAAGGCTGGATGTTTCAGACCCAGGGTCCTACAATGGAAACCGAGAAGCTCTCAAATTCCAGCAGCTCCTGTGGGATGTGCCACTGGCTCTGGCCCAGCACCTACAGCTTGGGTCACCTCTCACCTTTACCACCCCAGGAGATCTGGAGAGTCACCCACCCACGCACCTGTCCCCACCTGTCAGAGTCCACGACTTTAAGGCCAGAAGGGATGCCAGCCCATCCATTCTGACTTGCCCATTTCGCTGCCAATCTTACTTGGGAGAAAACTCCTTCCCAGCCCCACACATGGCCACTGGTTAGATGCTGAGCAAGTGACCAAGAACCAGCCAGCTTAGCCCCGAGAGAGAGAGCGCACTCAGGACCACAGCCTGGCCAGTGCTTGGCTCCAGGCATGGCCATGCTTGATGCTTCAGAGACAGGAAAGGGATAAAACAAAACACTCCCCCAACCCAGGGCCTTGGTGGCACCTCCATTTCTCTGCCGTGGCTCACAGCTGGGCAGCTGGTGGAATTTAGTGGCCTGTACCATGCAGGAGGTCAGACTAAAGGTTCCTTCTGGCTTTATATTCTCAGACATACAGAAGCAGTTTAGTATCCGATGCCCCGACCGGCAGAAGATGGCTCTGCCCTTGGAGGGCAGCACTGAGCAAACTCACAAGTCTTTCTGCTTCTTAACTACCATGGTTCTCGCAGCTCACTTTCCTGACCCAGATACACCAGTGCCTCTCCGTACCCGACGGTACGCCAGGGCTTACTTCATACACTGGAGGGTGGTGCAATGCTCTGGGCTGTGTTGATGGCAATAAGCCGTCACAAGCCCTGGGACGTGAGCTGCCTGCTTCAGTGCTACAAACCTCACTGGCACTTACAGCCGGCTACTTCTCTTCTGGGCGTGGCTGACCCGAGAAAGGTCACACATCCTGCAGGAGACAGGAGATGAACTCTCAGGCCCCTTCGGGCCCTACAGTTCTATGATGGGTCTCTCTCTTTGACTTCCCAAATGCTCAGAAGCAGCAACGCTGATGTCTCTTATCAGACATTCAGACACACTCCCCTCTGTGTGAGGAGACCAGGCACTCCCCAGCTCCGGGGCTAAACAAAGCAGCATTCAGGTGCTCATGGCACACAGAGGGGAGGAGGAAAGTAAACACCAGGCTACAACTTATTGAGCTGCAGGGCTGCCAGCCAACTCTGTGGCTGTGAGGGCAGAGACACGCCCATCACCTCAGGGAGGCAGGGAACGTAGAACGCTCACCTGACGCAGCACAGGTAGATGGAGTGCAGGATGACGGTGGAAGCGCAGAAGTAATCCATTTTCTGGGGGATAAGAGGCCTGGTTAGGTTATTGGTAGATGCAACAATGAGAGCTGAGTGGGGACAGGACAGACATTGATGGGAGTCACGGAGAGGTTGTAAAAGTTCCACAAACGGAACTGACCTCTGCTGCTATTCAAGAGTCATTAAACATACATTGTGCACAAAGCGACAACAATATCAGGTTAGTTTTCAGAGGATTTAACTCCATCCTTACTCAGGATCCACTAGCAGTTTGCCTGATGACGTACTCTGAGGATCTGGCACACCGTGAAGATAAATGGGCCATACATGGAGACATTATCTACCAGTAAGAGTAGATTTACACTTCTATCTAGTCTAGTCTACCCTGAAAGACAGGAAGTCAATGGTCCCAATCCACCAAAGCACTTATTTACTAGTTCAAGCATTCAAGTAATACAGGTTGAACTTCTCTAATCCAGCATCCTCGGGACCAGCCCGGTGCTGGATGAGAGAATTTTCTGAACCATGGGAGGTCGACATTGTCTCGCAGCATTACCAACACTCCCACTGCTTACTGGGCAATTAGATCACGTTTAGGGGTAAATTACTGCTAGATAACAACAACACAGAACACAGAGAGCCAGGACTGGTGGCTGGAAACAAAATTTATGGGACCACGGGAAACTTGTCAAAACCCATGAGAAGTGGGTGTCTAGCTAGCTGAAATCACGTTGGTTTATGGATGTTGCCAGACGAGAGCATGCTGGACTAGAGAGCTTCAACCTGTACCATTAACTTAACTTCAGATACCTAAGCGCCTTCCCGGATGGGGCCTAGATGGACAGGAGACAACGGGACCCAAGAAAATATGCAGCCAGTAAGTAACTCCAGAGTGAATGCAATGCCTTGCCAGGTGCCCATTTCTGGTATTTATATGACAGTAGCATCTGGCAGCCCCACTCCCGGCCCAGGATCCCACTGAGCTAGGTGCTGGGCATACCCTGAACAAAGAGACAGTCCCCTCCCCAGGAGCTGACAGTCCAAGCGTAAGAGAGAACTGGTGAAGTGAGCAGCGTTAGGGTCGCATTTTCGTAGGTTTCTCTCACATCACAGCACTGACACCTCTCACTGGCTGCTCGGGTTTGTTAGACCCATATTTCGGTCATACCAGCTCCCCGCATCCCAGTCTTTAGTCTCCCAACTTCACACTAGCATCTTAGAATGTTACGCTGGCAAAGGCAGGTCTCCCTCAGCCACAGCTCAGCAGACACCAAACCAGCCCAGTGTTCCCCACCCCCATTTACAGACAGGGTTTGCCTTGCAGAGTGCAAGAGGCAAAACTAATCACAGATCCTCAACTGCCAGGACATGCAAAGCTCCCCCAGCAGAGTAACACTCACCTCAGTTACATCCGTGTCCCTTGTGTGGAAGACCGTAGACCAGAACCAAGCATTTAATGAAACCTAAGAAAGAGGCAGACAGACGTTCTGTAGGAGACAGGCCCCTGCCCGAGAGAGCTACAGTAGATGAGAGGCACAGGGGACTGCGTCATCTGAGACCGCACACGAAAGGATAACTTGGGAGCAGACTTTTGACAAACCCTTTAATTTGGAAAAAGCCCAGGCTCCATTTAACCAGAGATGCTGTTTAACAGATGGGGCTGTGCTTGCGTATACCCATAACACCACGAACGCCAACAGAACTGCAGACAAATAACTCAGGTACTAACCTGGCCTACAGCACCAGCCTTTGCCAAAGAACACTTTCATCGACACATAAGGCCAGAAGGGACTGTGACGATGATCTAATCTGACCTCTCATGTTGCAGGCCACAAAACTTCAGCCAGTCATTCCTGCATCAAGCCCGTGCCTTATGGTATGATTAGGGCATCTTCTCCTGCCCTCTGGGTGAAATCTACAAGAGCACCAAGCTCCTTAAACTAGTTAGGAGTGTATACATATTTTTACTTTCCTTTAGGCTCATTTCTACCTGATTCTGAGATGTTCATTACTTTTGTTTCTCTCCACCACAGCATACATATTTAAAAATAAACCAGAACTGAGGCGTAACTCCTTGGTGACATTTACTGCAATTCTGTTTAAACAGCTGAAACGGCAATAATAATACCTGCTTCTCAGAGATTTTGTGAGCTTAATGAAATGCCTGCAGAAAGCTTTGTGATCCTTAGGTGAAAACACATTGTACCCCCAGCACGGTGCCTGCTACCTTATGTAAGAGTTTTACGCCTCCTGGTGCGCAATTAACACCCATTTTTTCCAGTCGCTCTTCTGCAACATTTTAATCCCTGCAAGCAAAGGAGCTCTGGAAAAAAGGGGTTATAACATTATTAAATCAACAGCCTTGGGCTACATACCAGAGATTTTCATCAGACCCCTCCCCCTTACACACACACACACACACACACACGCGTGCGCGCGCGCCCTTTGACTCTTTTAGACGTCCGAGCACATGAGCCACTGTGAAGCTTCAACAAGGGGAGCACGACCAACTTTTCTTATTTTATGAAGCATAAACCTGCAGCAGCTCAGCCTTGTCAGATGGGGATGTGGGTGGGGGGCGGGAGACAGATGCTGACACTATCTAAATAAAGTGACCTAGAACAGAGGAACAGTTCAGAGGTGTCTCCAATTACTAGATTAGAAAGACGCTCCTAAGAGACACAGGTTGGAGCTTTAAATCACTAGGGTGAAATTAATCATCCTGTAGAACTAAAGAAACCAGAAACTGACCAAATCACCAAGAAAGAAAATCTAAGCACAGGTCAGAGCCCCGGGGTAGGAGCTCGGGCTCTGAAATCCAGGGAGGGCTGCAGGTTTCAGAACCCAAGCACCAGTCTGAGGAAGAACTTCTGCGTGCTACTTTTAGCACTGTAGCATGAGCCCTCCTCCGCAGAGCCTAGCTTTGGGGCTTGCTGCTCTGGGTTGCTTTTTGCAGCGTAGGTATCAGCTGGAGTTCTGTGCAGCGTGAGGAGTGGATGAAGGGGAAGAGCACAAACTTTGCAGACTGTTCCACATGGGATGAAGAAGACAAGCAGAATTCTTAAAAATCAGCAGGAACCCAAGTGGTAATTGAGAGCAGGCCAAATTCCTCCCCTCACAACTCCGAGAAGTCAGTGGAATAAGTCAGTGAGGAATAGGACCCAGTGTACGCCAAGAGAAGCAAGACTCTGGTTTCCCTTTGCAGAGCAGCCATACTTCATCCCTGTTAGCTGAGGCAGAGGACTACAGCTACTAGCTAATTGCCAATTGTCCATCTGTATTGTGGTTCCACTAAACATCCCATCACACTCGCTCTCTGGAGAGCCGCGACCGTAGATTTGGAGAGGCACGGAGCAAGGCCTGGGAGCAGCTCACAGAGCACCGAACCTTCTTTCGGAGCAGCTGTTTGCACAAGTGCTCAGGAGATAAACAAACGGCCATTGCTCGATATCGACAGCGCCTCGCCGGCCCCACAGCAGCAATTGCAGGTGCTTTGATAAGCAGAGCCAAAGGGTGCCAGAGCTTGGTGGCACTCCCATAAATGCCTCTGCTGAGACGTAGTTTAACTTCCTACACCACGTACTCCTGGCTCAGCTGCCATCTCCCCGGCACAGGACTGTGGCTGCATCTCCCATGGCAAGACAGGGGAGGGTCTGCACTTCGAAAGGGGTCTGCACTTGGAAAGCTAGGCAGTGCTACAACACATTAACCTCCCCGTATTACACACGGTTTAGTCCTTGTCTCTCAGGAGCACTGCTGTGTTTAACAGCATGTCAGCACACGTTGGTCATTTTCTGGGACACGGGGATCAACCTCAGCTGGCCCACACAGTGTTAAAACACTTCAAACTCCCAAGAGCGGACCAGAGCCATTGTCCAGCTGGTCCAGTAACCCATCTCTGGTTGGCACCAGCAGCCCACACTGCAGAGGAAGGTGCAAAAACTCTGCAGACAACAGATTCTACCACCCCACATCAAGTCTCATTCTGGCTTATGCACACAACAGTCCTGGCACAGATCCTTAGAAAGTGCCCAAGCATCCAAAGAGGCACAAGGCTGTCTAAATCCACATCTTAGGTGCCAAAGGCATTCCACTCCTCTGCTGCCTAGTTATCGCCGCTTCTAGCCGTCGGCATTTGCAAAGCCCTGGCACTGCCCAACAGCAGCTGGATGCCCTAGTTCAAGCCAAAGCCCTGAAGCGGGAGCATTGGTGGAGATGCTTCAACCTCGCCAGCAGAGCCTGATCCCACAGGTGTGCTCTGAGCATGCTCAGGTCTTCTTACCTGCCAATCAGCCATGGGGAGGGCCAGAGACAGACCTCCAATTGGGTGGGGAGGCAGCAGCGCCCCCACCCAAGACACCTGGGGCACAGGAAAATGTTGGGCAAGAGTGTGAGAAGTGTCAAGCATGAATAAGAAATAGAGGGTTTTGGGTGCTACTGCCCAGGTGATTTAGGAACCTCAGGCAGGTCAGCCCTCACTCGTGTGAGGCTCCTGTGCAGAGGAAGGCTCGTTTTTCAGAATGAGTGCACCGGAAGGCAGAATCCTGACTTAGAGGGCCAGGGGAACTTCAATGCATCTGGGAAGCTCCAGCTGTAAGGGACGTGGCAGAGCCCCGGCTACTGAGGACAAATAACCCAGTGAGCAAAAGTCCTTCCACCTGGTATTCACAAACTCACAAGAGAAAATCAATGGGGACACTGTGAAAGGGCCAAACAAGGCGGTTAAAGGTAGGAGATGAAACATTTAAGGGCCTAGATGACAGGTGGGTTATGGAAGAATAAGAACAAAGGGTGAACAAAACCCTCTGGGGAGCTGTGAGTGCATTTCAAGGAGGAAGGAAAACCAAGGTAAAGGCTAAGTTAATAAACCGGGAAACAAACACAGTTTAATCAGATGAAAACTGATCCTATCAAACCACACAGTGCTGAAAGCTGGAGCAGTGAAGCACAGTCATCTTGCCAAAGACAAAGGGAGGCACGTCCTGCTTTCAGGAGCAAGCACGAGCCAGAGTTAGGTGATTCATTTGGAGGATGCTAATCCTGATTCAGCTGGCGAAACCCAGAAGTATGTGGCGCGGCGGATTAAAACAAGCAATTTTCCAAGGGAACCCAGAATGCTAAGCAGGACTTCTACTGTCCCTGTGGGAGAAGCATGGATGCTATTCTAGTCTGCCACAGAATGGGCTGATAACCCAGCACCACAGGCACGTCCAGGAGGCTGCAATCCAAAGAACGCAACAACACAGAGTGAGTCAAGTTAATCTGCTGCGTGAAAATGGCAATTCACAGCCTCCAGCCGTGACAGCCAAGGGTCTGTTCTCTTTCACGCACACACAGCACTATTCATTGTTAAGTCAAGGGCAGTATTCTACAACGTGCAGCTGGGAACAATACACAAGGGGAATTCATAATCCCCTGTGGGCAAGGTCACGTTTCCTTGTGTGTCTGGGAAACCTGAGCAGAGTACTCCCCCATCTATCTCGCCTTGTGGCAGGGACATAGGGCAGTTGCCCGGAAAGCCCTTGGACACTGCTTTCACTGTCCTAGAAGCAGGCGAGCCACCAACCAGGAATTATTTCTGCTGAGCCACCAACTCGCCCTTTTAAAAGCTTCAACTTTGGGGTGAAACATTAGATTTGCTGCCATCTCAGAGGACCTCCTCATGGAGTCTCGTAACAGTACAGGTTATTAACAAATGGCACTAACCACCTCTGAATCGAGCCGGGATGCTCTTCTGGAAGAGATGCTGCAGCCAAGTACAAGTAATTGGGTTCAATACGGGGTGACTGGGTGAGATTCTATGGCCTATGTTAGAGATCAAATGGTACCTTGAGGTGCCTTTGCCTGCTTTGATCTCATGCAATGAAGAGATGGACATAACCCCTTGTGCAGTCCATGAAGAGTCCCCATCCAAGCAGGATTCCCACTCACATCCTTTAGCCCCCGTGGTGCGGAAATTATATTTTTCAATGCCCATGAATGAGATTGAGTGCAGATGTGGTCTCCTCACCTCAAAAAAGATATATTGGCATTAGAAGAGGTTCAGAAAAGGGCAACTAAAATGATTAAGGGTTTAGAACGGGTCCCATATGAGGAGAGGCTAGAGAGACGGACTTTTCAGTCTCGAAAAGAAGACACTGAAGGGTGATATGATAGAGGTATATAAACTCATGAACGGTGTGGAGAAAGTGAATACAGAAAAGTTATTTACTTGTTCCCATAATATAAGAACTAGAGGACACCAAATGAAATTAACGGGTAGCAGGTTCAAAACTAATAAAAGAAAATTTTTCTTCACGCAGCGCACAGTCAACCTGTGGAACTCCTTACCAGAGGACGCTGAGAAGGCCAGGACTCTAACAGAGTTTAAAAAAGGGCTCAATAAATATTTGGAGGTTAGGTCCATAGCTGGCTATTAGCAAGGGGGAAGGTATGGTACCTAGCCTTTTGTCAAAGGCGGGAGATGGATGGCAGGAGACAAATCGCTTGATCATTGTCTTCGATTCACCTCCTCTGGGGCACCTGGCATTGGCTACTGTCGGCAGACAGGACACTGGGCTAGATGGACCTTTGGTCTGACCCAGTATGGCCATTCTTATTTAAAACTCCCTGTTCCCCTCTAGTCCTTGGGGATACATTAACAACAGGCCTGTGGAGGATTCCGCCTTAGAAGGCTCTTCACTACAAGGATGCCCTGATGGCAGCTTTTTACAGCTGAGGCCCCAGTCGGGTTCTCCAGTCAGCACACTGAGAGCCCTGGGGATAAATCAGGATTCATTTTGAATTCTCTATGTACCCAGTGTCACTGGAGCTCAGCTCTAGAGGTCGGGTCACAGGAGAGACGCTCCTTGGAGAGGTGTTCCAGACACTCTCCTCTTGGCGCAACTGTTCTCCCAGGTATTTACAAGCAGAGGGTCAAAATCTGGTCCAGTCCCCAGAGCCACAGAAGCTGCTTATGCAAACAGGACACATGTTGGACGTTTGCCTACCTGTACTGGGCACTAGAGAGAACTGCAGACCAGCCCGAGCAGTCCACAGCCATCTGCCTCCAAGACCGAATTCCAGCAAGCAGAAGGCTCCACTCCCGAGAACGGCCCCAAACCTGCAACTGGCTGACCCACCCCTTGCCAGAAGTGCTGCTGAAGACAGCGGGGCTCCACACAGATGCAGGGGTGAACCCAGGCAATGTCACATTTCAGGATCAAGGCCAATGCATTTTTTGCTATCATTTAGCAGGGATGCGCATCCTAAAAAACTTAAACCACTGAGAGTGACAGCCCCGTTACATGAGTCTCACGTTCAGGGAGAAACTCCTCCGGGGGCCACTGTAGTCTTCCCCGCTCTAATATCTTCTCGCTTTCAACGGATCTGAAGTGCTTCTTTCAATGGATCTGAAGTGCTTCTTTCCTCCCTATCCCTTCTGCTGTCAGATGGCTCCTGCACACTACCCCAGAGATGGCAGCAGTTTAGCCACCCCTTCTGCAAATCACTTTGTCATTGAGAGGGTGCTTTTCATCCAAGTTGTTATTAGCAGTCATTGTTCAAAGCAAAACAAACCAGGAAGTTCTACAAAGCAGCTGGGGAAGAGGAAGGAAAGGAATGAGACACACCCCACCAGCTGTGAAGCTACCTACCCAGGCAAACGCGATACAGGTGTGGTACATGGGAGATGAAGGTGGGACGGACGCTTTGTATCTAGTCAACATCACGAAGTTGGCAAGTCCGTTAAGGAAAGAGGCAAAGGCAGAAGCAGGTTCCTGGAAAAACAGGAAGCGGGAGAAGGGCCACTAAAAATAAATGGGGAAGGGGAGAAAAGGGACACCGTTAACAAAACAAATTCATGTTTCCAGTTCCCTCCTGGCAGCCACTGGTGGCAGGAGTTAAACCTTCCACCCTCCTGAACAGCCAAACAGGAGCGCCAGGTGAAAAACAAATGTCAAAACGCGCCCTTCTAGGCACAAATCTGAGCTGTGTTTACTCCTCACCTCCTTTCGTGGTCATTTCCGTCTTCTTCTTTCCAGCCAACTCTTCTCTTGCAGCTTATAAAGCTTTTTGAGGGGTACTCTACAAACACTATTTGTTGCTATGTATTTACTTAGGTCTACATGATAATAATGCCTATACATGCCCAACAAGATCAGCCCCGACACATACTAGCTGCTGTATGCGCATGTGGGAAGGCCGCCCCTGCCCTGAAAAGGTTACTATCTAAACAGACAAGATAAAGAAGGAAAAAAGGAGAGAGGTTATCCCTGTTTTGCAGGCAGCTAAGAGGCAGAGAGAGACCAACTTGCTCAAGGTCATACAAGGAATTCTTTGGCTCTGCCACAGACTCAAGCTGTTCAGGAACTTGGAACGGGACAAGCCCACCCCGTCTCTCTCTACATTCCTCAGAATGCCAAATGGAAACAGCATCAGAGCTGAAATCAGAACTAAGTCAAACCCAGACATGCGTGCTAATGCCACCAGGTTACCTGGGGCATTTGGCACAGAAGCAGGGGTGAGACTAGAGGGGGGTTAAATAATCTTGTTTAAAATTTTTTGAGCCTCTAAGCAGTTGCCTGGCTCCCCTGAGTTTAACAGAAATGTGCCATTCAGAGAGATCATAGGATCCACAGGGTGGCGCCTGGTATCAGGGATGTGCCAGAAAATAGTATTGCGGGCCTCTCCGGTGAGCCCAGAAGCGCTGGCAGATTTTAACCGAGGACAGAAAGAATGGTTTTGTTCAGAAGCTTTATAAAACACGTCCGCACAGGATGTTCTGTGGGAGACCTCCGCACACATGAAAACAATAAATAATTCAGAATGCTCTGCCTCTCTCTTGCACTTCTGAGGCCAGGCTCTCAGAGAGCTTGGGAAAACATTAATGATTTAGCCTCATAAAACCCCTGTAGGTTCATATTATCCCCACTCTTACTTTTACTTTTTATGCGGGAAACTAGGCTCAGAGAGGTTAAGGCTGAAGCTCTCTGATGAGAGAGAGGCTCATGCTAAGGCATACTGGGCCAGATTTTCAGAGGATGCAGAGAGTCCAATGCCTTCAACTGAAGTCAAGGAGGGCTGGGAGCACCCTGGTGAAAAAAATACGCCCTGTGCCTCTCAGTGGGCCCTTAAAAAACGATACACACAAGGCCCTAAACAAGATGGCCCTTTTGAAACCTGGCCAAAAATTGTATCCCCAAAGTCTGCGATGAGCTGTGGTAGAAGGTTAAGTCCAGGTCTACTGGCTCCCAGCCCATCCTTGCTTTCCACGTGCTAGGTACCACCTGCATGTTTTGCAGCTCACGTGTAAGAAAGATCCTGTTTCTCATGCAGAGATCAAGGAGCGAGAAACTCTGACTAGAGAACTTCACAGGAGATGACTAGTTTCTAAGCAATAAGTTACCCTTCCACTGCACTGGCAGGCTGGTAGCGGTACCAAGCAAGCCACCATCTTCTATGAAGCAAAGGACATCATGGCACAGGTAGGATGCAAAAATAACATGAAGTTCCATGGCACCTTATAGACTAACAGATTTTTTGGAGCATGAGCTGTCATGGGCAAAGACCCACTTCGTCAGATGCAACTGCTGAAGCGGGTCTTTGCCCATGACAGCTTATGCTCCAAAATATCTGTTAATCTATAAGGTGCCACAGGAATTCTTGTTGTTTTTGCAGATACAGACTAACACGGCTCCCTCTCTGATACAGGTAGCACGGTGATCTGGAACCAAGCACCATCAGCAAGGCGCAAGCAGCTCCCTGAAATGACAGGACTCGCTTGCCACAGGGTTGGCCCAAAAATCAACAGCTGGTAGTTTGCCAAACCAGGCAAAGATAGTGGCAATCTGATGGCCGCAGCACCCAACACAAGAGTTAAGATTAGGAGCCAAATGGCTCTGTGCCAAATTACCACTCACCTTGCCATGAAACTGAGGCACTCTGTAACCTTCCTGGACATAGAGCCCCACCGTAAGCCACATGCACTCATATTTACAGTCATCTCTGCAGGTCCAGCCTGAAAGATACACAAGGAGGGGGAGAAGGAGCCATATATTAGGAGGTGACAACAATGCAAAGTCCAGTTTATTTTACCAGATCAGGTTGCTCCGATTCTCAACCGGCTGGGTGGGTGGGACAGAAATGTAGCTCAACACCCAGGTGTTTATTGCAGGAGCAGGTGTGACTATCCCTGCTCAGTGTCTCCTGCTCTGCATATGCATTAAGCTAAGGTACAAGGAAATCAAGGACTGACCTCAGTGCTGAGGGCAATGACACTAGGTGGCATTTTCTGATTGCTATTCTCATGTGCTTGCAGTAAGATACAGGCACAAGTAAACAAGGAACCTGAGTATATGATTTTCAACAGGCAAAAGCTGAGAGTTCTGGATTCTGAGGCCCTTCTTCTGGTTCACCCGGGACATGTCTACACAGCAAAGAAAAACCCCATGGCTGGCCTGCACATGTAGAGAGGCTTGCAGGACTCAGGCTGTGGGGCCATTTAATTGCCACGTGGACTTCTGGGGTTTGGCAGGAGCTTAAGCTCTGGGATCCTTGTAGGGTCTAGAAGTCCAGGCTCAGCCTCAGCCAGAAATCTGCATAGACCCAGAGTCTGAGCCCCACAAGCCTGTGTCAGCTGGCACGGGCCAGCCAGGGGGTTTTCTTTCTGTGTAAACATACCCTGCAGAGACTACACTTGTCCTGAATGTGTAGTTGCTTCCTCTTCAGACTAAGGTATGCAGGCGACAAACATTACAAGACACTATACCTGCACACCTCAGTCTGAAGAGGAAGCAACCACCCCTCTAGGAAAAGCTTGGTCTCTGCAGCCCATTTAGTCCTCCCTACTCCTACCAACAAGCAGGACAAACAGGGAGGTGGTGTGTGTGATGGGGACACCTGTCTATTAGAACTGTGCTGAGAACGTCCCAACCACTAGTAAAGAGACAACAGATCAGAGGGTCACAACGTTTACTACTGGAATGGATTTAGATGGCCCCGTCAGTCCCATAAAACCTCACCCCACTCCCCCAGGCAACAGGACTTGTGTTAAAGGCTGGTGCTGATTTACTTCAGTCACTCGTGCTCTCTCATGGTATCTCTCCGGCTGCGTCTGCATTGCCACTTTCAGAGCTAAATCTTTGGCCATTTGTGATTGTGAAAACACACGCACACACCCCCCAGGTAACAAAAGTTTTAGTGCATTGCTTTATTGCCACGTGAGCGCCCCTCCAGCAGCGCTGTAATGTGGGCAGTGCAGACGCATCCTCCGTTATCTATCACTCTCGTGAACAGGACACCTTTAAGGCAGCCAAGCAGCTGACCACAGGCACAGGATTCAAAACAGAGCAAGGAGACCCACAGGGAAAAGCTAGTTCCTCCCAATTGCCTCGGGATCAGTTTATGACATGTTTACTTCTCTCATGCTGGCCTGGATTCTTACGGTCTCTGTAAGTTGCACAGCCATGCAATAGCCTAGTTAGCAGCACACAGGCACTCAGGGAAACCACCCAGAGACTTGCAGTGGCCAGGAAGGGGGACCTACCCCAGCCCCAAGCTTGGCCAGCCCCCCTACCTACCGCAGCCAGAGGAGGGGTGGCCTAAACCCAGCCCCAACATGCCCTGCTGCAGTGCTCCACCTCTGCTCAGCCCAACCCTGCTGCGGCCAGGGCACACCTCCTGTGGCCCAAACTGGCCCACTGTGGCACCCCTCCCCCAGCCCAAACCCAGGCTCAGCCTGAACCTGCCAGACTGGGGGAGGGGAGTTTATCCTGCTGCCCCGGCCCTGGAGCTGCCGAAGCAGGGAGAAGCACCTCATCCCCCAGCCCAGGTGCTGCTGCAGGGAGAGAAAACTAGAGGGAATCCTCTCGCCCTACTGTAGCGTTCTCCTGTGCTCCACACTCCTCACCCCTGTCCCCCCCAACCCCAAAGTCTTCACACACCCACACCCGAATCTGCTGCCCCCACCCTAACCCTCCACACCTTTCCAGAGCCCTCACACTCTTGTGATCCAACTTGCCACGCCAACTCCTTTGGCCCCACCTCTATCACATGAATTTTGTTTGGTGCGCCAACATGAAGACGATGTCACACACACACACACACACACCATCTCCATACTGGTGCACGGAACAAATTCATTCCACATGAGAGCAAAAAATTAGAGGGAAGGCCTTACATTTTAATGAGTTAGACTCTAAAATTTACGGCCTTAATAAAAACACTGGATTTATTTCACATTACAACAACCTACAACCTACTACCCCTCCTTTGTCCTGCTACAGCAAAGGTGTTGAATGCCCATTTCACCTTGAATGGTCTCTGACGACATGTTTACTCCTTATGCTAAGCAATCTGCTCCACTCGATACTTTGTACCACTCCCTGATTACCTCTCCCAGATCCGAAAAGGGCTCAATGTAAGCTTGCCTCTCTCGCCAGCAGAAGTTAGTCCAATAAAAGATATTACCTCACCCGCCTTGGCTGGCTCACTCACTGCAGCTGTCCGCCTGAACTTCTCCTCATGCCACCTCAATCAGGCATCCCAGAACCTGTTCCCTTTCAAGGACCAGGAGACTCAAGGGAAACAGGCTCCAGGCAGGGAAAGAAGAAACCTGGGAGAACAGGTTCCTGGGTGGAGGGAAGGGGTGTGTGCCGAGGATGCTGATGGCAGGTTGTGGCTTGGGGGAAAAGAGGTCTCACAGCCGATGGGGGGGGCGTGTGGGGCAGGGGCAGTGGGAATGCTAGAGCACGCCTGTGCTGCTGCCTGGGGGACCAGCGCACGTGTGATTACAAGAAGACGACAAGGATCCCGGCAGGCAGCGGGGAGGCTGCAGAGGATGCTGGGGGCAGCAGTGTTGTGGCTTGGGGGGAGAAGGGGATCTAGGGATACCACAGCACAAGGGACCAGCGATGGATTGCAGGGTGAGGACGAGGAGCAGAGGGAGGGGGACCAGGCACCGTGGGGGGCGGGGGGGGTCACTGCTGGTGCCAGGAGAGAGGCTGGTGCCAGGCCGATACTGGGGAAGGGGCTTGAGGAGTATGGGGCGGGGCTAGATCGTGTGGGCGTGGCAGCCGTCAGCGGGCGGGGCTGACGCTTGTGGGCGGGCCTACGAAGGAATGGGCGTGGCCAGGGCAGCGTGTGGGCGGGGCGACCAGGCCGTGGGCGCGGCCACGAGCCAACGGGCGGTACCTGTCAGGCTCATGTAGAGCGGCTGCCGGGAGCGGAAGTGCCTCAGACCGGTCCCCGAGCAGTTGCGCCGCTCGCACTGGGCCAGGCAGTCCCGGTACACGGGCTCCCGGTCCCCCTGCGAGCCCCGCACCGGGCCGGGCGCCGCCACTGCCCCGAGGAGCAGCAGCAGCAGCAGCGCGGCCCCCTTCGCCGTCATCCCGCCGGACCCTGGGAACGCCGCTTCCGGCCGCACCGGAAGGGACCGCTTCCCCCGGAAACGGGGGCTGCGCACCGACGTTCCTCCCTGCGGGCGAGGAGGCTCATGGGAAATAGTGACTAACCCGGGCGGAGAGGATCACGGGAAAGTCTCTGTTTCCCCAAGGCGGGGAAGAGTGTGGGAAAGCTTCTAGTCCCCTCAGGGCAGAGAGGATCATGGGTAATAGTGTCTCGCGGCCCCCCCCCCGGCAGAGAGGATCATGGGTAATAGTGTCTAGCTCTCCCCCCCCCGGCAGAGAGGGCCATGGGAACTAGTGTCTAGCCCCCGCCCCCTGGCAGAGAGGATCATGGGAAATAGTGGTAGCCCCCCCCCCAGGCAGAGAGGATCATGGGAAATAGTGTCTACCCACCTCCCCCAGGCAGAGAGGGTCATAGGAAATAGTGTCTAAACCTCCCCCCCTTAAGGCAGAGAGGATTATGGGAAATAGTATCTAGCCTCCCTCCTCCCCAGCAGACAGGATCGTGGGAGAGTGTCTGTTCCCCCCCCCAGGGCAAGGAGGGCCATGGGAAAGATCACCTTTCCTGCGGGCATCACAGGTAGAGGTTTGGGGAAGTATCCCACACACAGCCCAAGAAGAGATCATGAGAGATGGTGTCTGGCTGTCCAGGATGAGAGGCCTGTGAGAACAAATATCCAGTCCCAGGTTTGCACTGAGGTAGCTGAGCTCTGAAGGGGAGCACAGTCTAGTGGTTAGAGCAGGGGAGTCTGGAATCCTGGGGTTGAATATTGGTTCTTGGAATCCTGCTCTCCAAACTCCCCTGCTAGACCTCGGACTCATCAGAACTCGACTATCTCGGCACACATAAGAGCAAGGCCCCCTGGATTTCAGTGGAATGCTTTTGGATTGCCATTTCCAAGCCCTTCCCTGTGGCATCTTCCCACAGCTCTAACAGCATGACCATCAGCAGCTGCAATCTGGAGACATTCTTTTGTTTGTAGTAAAATCGGGACCTGTATCCTCTTTCAGCCAACTGCTCAGATGATGTTTATACCCAGTGTAGAGAAGAATTATGGACAACCAAAGTGTTTTACAGACATGCACTTGTGTAATATAAAGAGGGCTCAAAAGGACAAATGGGAACAACATTCCTCATGCATGTGGACAGAATCCTATTCCTGTTACAGTCCCTCTGGCCCAAACCATCCCCCTTTTGGGCCCTTCTTCCACCCTGGGAGGGGAAGTGTGGTTGGAATCGAGGACTGCCATCAGTGACCACTCAGCTGAGCAGCCTAGCCAGCCACAGCAGGTTGGAGGGAGGCCCCAGCAGGAGAATTCCCCTTTCCACCCCTGCCCCGGGAACTGTAGACTCCCTGGATCTGCCCTACAGTGTGGAGCTTGTGTGGAGGCCAACAGGGAGGGACCCCTCAGCTTCACTGGAAAGCTTGGAGTTTTTTAACTGATAACTCCATTTTTTTGGGATTTTCAGAGAGGTGTGATTTTAGCTCTTTTTTCTGGACTGTCTATGAATTTACTGATGGTTAGCAACCCTGATCCTCTTGGCTACAGCTGCTAAATGGCAATATGATCACAAACACACAAGCAGGTCTGTATTCAACACAGGTGCGGAATCCTATTCTGGTCATGCCCATTTCCCCATCAGACACAAACAAACCCATGTATCCAAGAGTTTAAAGGCCTAATGGTAGAGTAGGGTTGGGAAAGGGACAAATGTAGGGGAAAAAGGTAGGATGAGAGAACAAATTGTCCGACACCAAGGCCTTGTCTACACAGAGACTTTGCACTGGTTTAACTTAAATGGGCTCTTAAACGGAATTACTGAGGCTTGCTCTACGCTAGGAAGTTAAGTCAGTTGCAGACACACAATTCCAGCTATGGCAATTGGGTAGCTCAGATCAACTTATCTGTAATCGACCTACCTGGTCATCCTCACAAAGGAAGGTTGATGGGAGAATTTCTCCCGTTGACCTCCCTTATACCTGCCATAGCCAGGAGTATAGGGATCAACTGCCAACCCCTGATAAGTTGATTTCATGCATCTCCTCTGGGAATGCAAAATGTAGATGTGGGATGAGTCAAATGCAGACCCTCTGTGGACACATCTTGGTCTAAAGGGTACTTTATTTTAATTTATTTTAAACTGATTCTTAATCAGCATCAGACAAACCTAAAGCTGATTTAAGCCAGGCTGTCCACATCCCCTTTTGCACCGGTTTAGCTAAATCAGTTTAAAATCACACCTTTCATTAAAACAGCAGCAACTTTCTCATACAACCCAGAGCTCCATTAACTGCATGCAAATCTGTGTGTAAACAAGTCCTGCGAAAGTTAATGTATTCATGCCAAATTGATGGGGATTTGATTTGGAAATATCCAGTCCAAAAAGAGTTCCTGTTCTTCCACTCTGTCTCACAAAGTCCCTTCAAAACAAAGCAGCTCTCCACTGCCATGGAAAGACCTAATTCCAGGGAAGTGGTTGGCCAGCTTAGTTCTGTCTCGCAGAGTAGAAGAAATCGCGTTAGTTATTAATTGTGAATCAGAGTTCAGCTTTCAGCCTCCTTCATCCTGTCCACATTCCAAGATGCAAATGTGTTTTGACCATCCATGTAATGTGATAGGTCCTCTGGGAGTCCGGACCTCCTTCTTCTTTCTCCCTTGTTGGCACCCTTTCAATCCTTGGACCTATATCTGTCCCAGCCCACGCTTTCACACACATCCCAGAGATTGTAAAGTGGTGCCTGCCTGGCCATTATCAGGTGCAGATTAAAGGCTACCTGTGCAATAAATTTGTTTTTCTGCCTTCTTTTTCCCTCCCATTTTCAAACAGCTGCAGGAAAGGGAGGAAAAAACCCATAACAACAGATGGATTTTCTTCTTTTGGCTGACTGGAAGGCTCAGCAAAGGCTTGAATGGAGTTCATTCTCTAAAAGCCCCTCCTGCTTCCACAGGGTCTAATCGCTCAGGCCAACCCCGCCCCGCAAACCACCCTCTGCTGACCACACTCTCCTCCTCTCTGAGACAGAACTGTGGCAGCCCATTATAGCCCTGATGATGACTTCCAGCCACCCGAGGAAATGAAAGGAGGGCTGCCAAATATAGTAAGCTCTATTCATCTTCTGAGGCTGGGGACTGAAATCAAGCACCAGCTTGCCAGATGCAGGATCCTGCCGAAAGTACAAACACTAGATTCAGATCACACTTGCTATCTATCTCTCTATCTATCCATCCATCCTCTGGGACACAAGCCATCTTCCCCACACCAGGCACGTCCACTTAGGATATTAACAAGCAGACTCCCCACTCTGCACTGCCTATTTAGGATATTGCCTAGAAATACTCTCTTGTACTCAAGATATTGTCCTCTGTTTATAATCCAGAATATTACAAACAGTGGTTACGTCTGAATGGGATCTCTCCTTCTCCAGGGCCTTTAATCCAAGGGCCTTTCAGTGCATTAAGTCTTGCAGCTTCTCTGATTTAAGCTGTATTCAACTATGTTGGAGCAGGGGAAGCTGAGGCAGGGAGTGAGACATGACTTGCCCAAGGCCACACAACTGAGCTAGTGGAAAATCCAGGAAGTGAACCTAGGTATCCTCTTGCCAAGTCCCTGATCACCGAACCGACTTCACCTTCTTACACCAGTGGCTAGTTAGTCTCTTCTTCCTGAGGTAGGTTCAGAGCTAGCTTCAAGTGAACACTGAATGGAAATTATCACCATCCAACGGCTGTTTGGTGGCTTCTGTGAAATGAGTGTGGAGACCGCAGCTGAGATTATCTGAGAACGGGGGTGTTTTCTGTGCAAAATATTGCTGAAAACTTTTTTTTTCCATTTAACTTTTTCCATGGAAAATTTCTTCTTTTTGGTAAAAAATAAATGAATTTTTCAATTTGAAAATGCTACAATGTTGCCTGGGGTCCTCACCAACGAGCCCTGCAATTTTTTTCCATCTGTGTGCAGAAAAAAATTTGTTATGTGCATTGAGGCATGTGCAGCTGTGAACTACCCATAGAAACTGTGGGCAGTCTGCTAAGCAGCTGGGTGGCACCTGAATCTCTCCTGGGTGGGCACCCAAGTGCTCATCTTATAGGAAGCACAGATCCTCATACTCCCCTCTGAAGGCAGGGCTTCATGGCTGGCCTACATCTCCCAGGATGCATCATGATTTCTTCGGCTGATGCACTGCAGTGTCTTTTAAGACATCAGCTTTGACACCTCTCTGTAGTGGATTAGAACAAAACTCCACTGTGGTTCCCTGACGACGTGGCACTTTGAGGGGATCTTCTTGCCTTCTGCATGAGGCTTGCATGAGAGAAGATCTGAGGATTTCTTTTCATAGATTTTCAGTCTCTTCTGACTGTCAAGTCTGAGCTCCTCAGGCTTCCCATGTGTCCCAGTCAGTCAGAATGGTTGGAGTAATCCGATTCCTCTCCCAACAAGCAGCAATGGGCCCACGCTGCCGTACGAGGAGAGAATAATAAACCTGGGGTTTTTCAGCTTGGAAAACAGATTACTGTACGGCGGGGGATATGATGGAGGTTTATAAAATCAAGACTGGTGTGGAAAAAGTGAAGAAGAGGTATTCATTCCTTCCCAGAACACGAGAACTAGATGTTACCAAGTGGAATTAATAGGTAGTAGGTTTAAAGGAAATAAAAGGAAGATCTGAAGAAGTGGGTCTGACCTAATAAATTGGTTTGTCTTTTAGGTGCTGCAGGAGTGCTTGTTTGTGAAACCAAAGGAAGTATTTCTTCACACAACTCACATTCAATCCATGGAACTCCACGCCAGAGGACATTGTAAAGGCCAGGACTGTAACAGGGGTCAAAAAAGAACAAGACAAATTCATGGAGGTTATTCATGACTATTAACCAGGCTGGGCAGGGAGGGTCTGTCTAGCCTAGGTTTGTCAGAAGCTGGGAATGGACAATAGAAGATGGATCACTTCATGGTTCCCAGTTCTGTTCATTCTCACTGGGGCCCCTGGCATTGGGAAGACTGAACGCTGGGCAAGGTGGAACTTTGGTCTGAGCCAGTGTGGCTATTCTTATGTTCAAGCTACTAAATTCTGAGCCAGTCTAAACTTTCCTAATGTTGTGGTGTTCAGATACAGAGGTTTGGTTCAAGCTCTGGTCTACCAGTCAGGGGTGGAACTGACAACATCTCCAGGAATGATGCTCTCCTGAGTTCCACCCTCAAACCAAATTCTGCCCATAGGTAAGTTCGTGGAAGGCTGTTATCCAAGAGAGTCTGGGACACAACCCCATGCTGCAGGTACACCCAAACCTCTGCCTGCTAGAAGCTGGGACTGGACAACAAGGATATGTCGCTCAAAATTGCTCTGTTGTGTTCATTCGCACTGAAGCATCTGAGACTGGCCAATCAGAGACAGAATATTGGGCTGGATGGACCATTGCTCTGCCCCGGTCTGGCCATTCTTATGTTCTGACGCTCATTAACCAAACTCCACTCCCTTTACAGCCTTCCCATCTCTCTGCTTTCTCACCTCCCTTGATTAGCAGCAAAAGGGTTAATAGTGTTCCTAGGAAGTAATTCTTCATGATTGTTAGTTTTCGGAGTGAACCTACACCCCTGAGGTCAGTTCACATTTGGAGCTATTGTTTCAGGCTGGCCACATATTCACTGCATCGCAGCACTCAGAATGAATTCCGCACCCTTGTTATAAAGCAGAGCGGGAGGCCGAAATTGTCAGAACGGTCCTCCACCCACAATCAGGGCAGTTTCAGCCTCCTTTTAGAAAGATGGGCTCAGGGATTCAAGCTCCGCTCTCCTATTGAACACCCACTTGAAAATCCTGCTGCTTGAGAGTTGCACCCTGGTGGAGGTCTGTCCCTGAATCCCAACACCCATGACTAGCAGCTAACATCCATCTCCTTGTTCCTTTAATCTGGAGGGGGGATTCCTGCTCTGGAGCCGTGCTTAGGGCACTGTGCAAGCCTCACTTCTGGACATTCAATAATGAATTTTAAAACAGCCATTCCTCCCTTAAAAAAAAAGGCGTAAGATTATAAAGGGAGACGTCGGAATTGGAATTCATTTACAAATTTGGCAACTTTAACCTTGGTCTGAAGAACGCTGTCAACTAGCTGGTACATTACAAGGGCACTTTCCCACCTTTGATCGTCACTGGAATGAGACACATCCTTCTCAATGTGCTTTATTAACTGGCCTCCCTAGTGACAGGGAACTTCCCCTCCCCCACAATATAAACCTTGGGTTCTGTTTTTCCTCTCTATTTTTCATCTAAAAAAATGGTTTTCACCCACGAAAGCTCATGACCTAATACATTTGTTAGTCTCTAAGGTGCCACCAGACCTGCGTTCCCTGTAAGCTGAGAGAGAATCAGATGCCGCCCAGCCCACCAGCAGCGCGCCCACGGCCACCCACAGTGGGTGTCTATGAGTGGCGCACATCCGCGCACGCCTCAGTGCGCCTAACAAAATTTATTCCACCCGGATGGAAATATTCACGGGAACCCAGCACAGCACTGCTTGTTGTTTGTCGAGCCAGAAACTAACCGGGCTGCCCCTCTGCCACTGACCCCTCTGCCACTGACCCAGCTGCCCCTCCGCCACTGACCCCTCTGTCACTGACCCGGCTGCCCCTCTGCCACTGACCCGGCTGCCCCTCCGCCACTGACCCCTCTGCCACTGCCCCTCTGTCACTGACCCGGCTGCCCCTCTGCCACTGACCCGGCTGCCCCTCCGCCACTGACCCCTCTGCCACTGACCCAGCTGCCCCTCCGCCACTGACCCCTCTGTCACTGACCCGGCTGCCCCTCCGCCACTGACCCCTCTGCCACTGACCCGGCTGCCCCTCTGCCACTGCCCCTCTGTCACTGACCCGGCTGCCCCTCTGCCACTGACCCCTCTGCCACTGACCCAGCTGCCCCTCCGCCACTGACCCCTCTGCCACTGACCCGGCTGCCACTGACCCAGCTGCCCCTCTGCCACTGACCCGGCTGCCCCTCTGCCACTGTTTTCCTAGGAAACAACAAGAAGTCCCGGGTCTTTGCCCACCAAAGCTCATGCTCCAAAACATCTGTTCGCCTATAAGGTGCCCCGGGACTTCTTGCTGCTTTTGAAGCTACAGTCGGACCCCTCTGATCCCCTTCTCCTAGGGGAGATTTTTCCCCCCAGCGGGCCCCTGTCCCACCCCTCAGCCCTTTTATTTCCCCCTCCCTTCCTTTGCCCGCCATCCCGCCTCCCTCCCCTCCGTCCCGGAGCAGCCCAGGCCGAGGCCACACAAAGCAGCCAAAGAGCAAGGGGACCCGGCAGCCCCAGGACAGGGCGACGCGCTTTCCCGAGCACAGCCTGGCCACTCCCAGGGGAGTTGGACTCCCGACCGGCGGCGCGCGGCACGTCCCCGCCGCCTGGAGAAGGAAGCTCTGGCGCTGAGCTTGCAAAGCAGGGGAAAAGTCTCCCCAACTTTCTGCAAAGGGCCCCCACCCCCCCAACTCCTCTGCTCTGCCAGGCGCCATGGGCTGCAGCCTGCAGTGAGGAAGATGACCCTGCTCAGCCTAGGGCTGCTGCTGGCCTCTCTCCTGCCCGGCTGCGGGAGCACAGAAGGTGGGTCCGCTTTGGAAAGGCGGGGGTGGGGGGAAGGCAAGGGAGTGGGGGGAACTAGCTCGTGAGAGGGGGTTCAGCTGGGGGGGGGACAGCGCGTGGGAGGGGGGGGAGAAACCCCCAACACGCCCGCACGCGCCCCGGAAACGAAAGCGGGGGCGCCCCACCCCCCCCAGCAAACCAACTTTCCCGAAAAGTTTGTGCAACTTGCCCAAGGAAAGCCCCGCCCTAGCCGGAGCCTCGGAGGGTCGTTCCCGCGAGCGGCGGGCACGCAGGGGTTAATCCTCCCGCCCTAGCCGGAGGAAGGGTTGAGGGGGAGCGGAGCGTTTGGTAATTCCCTTCCCCAGCGTGACGGGGACGAGGTCCCGGGAGCCCTGGTGGCGAGCGCGCGGTGTGGGGCGCGCACCGAAGGGCGGCTGGGCTTTCCCGGGGGCTGCAGGGGGCAGAGCCGGGGGGTAGGGGGGAGAGGTTTGCTGGGGTGTAGAACGGTTTCTTTCCATTCCCCCCTGGCTGTTGCGGAGGGTTTAAAAATAGCTGCTGACCCTCCAGCTGCATGCAGAGGTCTAGACCGGTGAGCAGTGGCCGGGAACAGAGTTACTCCCCGGGTTGTTCTGCACAGTGGCAGATAGCCGGGTCAGGCTCTAAGGGGCCGGATGAACTAGAGAGGCTGGTTGGTTTTTTTGTTTTTTGTTTTTTGTTTTCTTTTCCATCCTAGTTTGCTTTGTGTGTGAGTGAAATCCCATCTGAGGCCGAATCTGGAGTCAAGGAATAGTTTCCCAAGGGCAATTATTTTATATCTCACCCACAAATGAAAGAGCCTGGACAGGCGTTTACATTACAAATCTCAGAAGGTGGAATTCAAAATAACTTTTATGACGGGGCTGGTCAAAGGTCACTGCTTGTTTTGCATATTTCAACATTGATGAGGAGGATGTAAGCAAGGCCCCAAAACGATGGTAGCCTCGTTGATGTACGCAGAAGGGAAGCGGCTTATTGAAAATGTTTCCCCCCACATCCCTCTTGTCTGCTGTTTACTACAGTGTCAAGTTGTTCATTGCAAGGGCCATAGGCTTATGGGTGCAGTTATACTTTGTAATTCACTGACTGGCCAGCTCCCATGGGTGAGAGATCAGACAGGAAATTCTAGGTGCTCATTCCCAAGGGAGTTATCCAGTATGTTGAAATTAAGTACATACTCCATAGCACCTTACGCACACATCCAAATCTTTATTAACTAGTGGTGTTTGTTTCTGATGTTTTAGCCGAGTGTGAGCAGAATTTGCAAATCAGGCAGTTCTGCTTCATACCTGTAGCTGGGCCCTAGGGTCCCTGTAATATGCTATATTTAATTATAAGAGCTCATGGGCAATGTTGTCCTCAGAAAACAATATTTTTAGAGGACTTCTCATCCTGACGCACTTCAGGGACTTTACAGGATGTTAGGAATCATTAAAAAAGGGATAGAGAATAGCTTATTGCCCTTATACAAAACCATGGTAGGCCCCCATCTTGAATACTGCACATAGATGTGGTCACCGCATCTCGAAAAAGATAGATTAGCATTAGAAAAGGTTCAGAAAAAGGAAACTAAAATGATCAGGGGTTTGGAACGGGTTCCATATGAAGAGTGATTAAAGAGCCCCAGACTTTTCAGCTTAGAAAAGAGGAGACTAAGGGGGATATAATAGAGGTATATAAAATTATGAGTGCTGTGAAGAACGTGAACAAGGAAAAATGATTTACTAGTTCCCATACTATAAGAACTAGAGGACACCAAATGAAATTAATGGGCAGCAGGTTGAAAACAAATAGAAGGAAGTTCTTTTTCACACAGTGTGTAGTTAACCTGTGGAACTCCCCACCGGAGGAGGCTGGGAAGGCTAGGACTATAACAGGATTTAAAAAAGAGCTGGCTAAATTCATGGAGGTTAGGTCCATCAATGGCTATTAGCCAGGATGGGTAAGGAATGGTGCCGCTAGCTGCTGTTTGTCAGAATCTGGAGAGGAATGGCAGGAGAAAGATCATTACCTGTTTGGATCACTCCATCTGGGGCACCTAGAATTGGCCATTGTTGGCAGACAGGATGCTGGGCCGGAAGGACCTTTGGTCTGACCCACTATGGCTGTTCTTATGTTCTTACATATGCAGGAGTAATGTCACTCACAAAGCAAGATGCAGCTGGTTCTGGGGTGGAATACATTAGCTGCCAACCAGCACTATCCAGTCATTTGAGGGAGAAAGTGAAGGGGGGAAACTCCTTCAGCTGAAACTGCAGGAGCGACGGCAGATGTAGGGTGACCGAGAGTAATTACTCATATTGGCTTTAGATAGGACAGCTGAGTTAACCCTTGCTACTCCTCAGGGAAGAAAAATACCATAGGATCTTTAATTACTTTAGTTGCTACCTCAGCCAAAAACCAGCATCAGTGCTCCCCCTGCCACAGTGGGACATTGGTTCAGAACGAACGTTACCTACTGACTTGGGTGCGCTGCTTGGGTTGTGTACCTGTGTGTCCGACGTGCATTCCATCCAGACCCAACCCCGCTACGGTGGTGTGAGCCCTAGCCAAAAGGAGGCACTGAATTCTGGATCACCTTTTCCACTTCAAGTGCTAGTAAGATGCTTTGTGTTTGTCGGGATTGGAATAGCTGGAAAAAAAAAATGGGTCAATTAATGTTCTCCCTGATTTCCCAGGAGAGAGAACCTCGGCAGGGTCTGACTTCTACTGCTCCAAAATAAATTTGGTAACACCTCTGATGCTAACGAGTCACCGGGGATTTTCCACTTCTGTGTCCTCTGCTTGGTGTGGGGAGCTTCACAGGTGGGCATGCCCCAGATCTGCAAACACACAAGCCATGCATAACTGAGCACACATGTTCCTTCCCATTAACTCCAATGGGATGACTCATGTAGGTCAAGTTACACACAGGCTGGTGTGTTTGCAGGACAGGCACCTGTAGCCACTTGGTCCATAGGGTTACAGAGTCACCGAGGGTTAGGGTAGGATTACTTTGGACACTGAGTGAACTCGAGTCTGATAACATTTAGGGCACAAGGTCAGGCCCCTCTGTTTACACAGCGGGTGACTGTGAAGTTCCTGTGCAGCTTAACCTTGGGGTGAGTCTGCCTGTCTTACTTGTGGATGCTTTGCGCATGATCCTGGAAAAAGTGCACCTAACAATCTAACTGAATTAACCATCTCCTGTGTACTGATCAGGATATGGAATCATCCACGTTAGCAGTGGGAAAAGGCCTGCAAAATGGCCATGCTCCCAGCAGGTTCAAGATTGTTCCTTGATTCTAATCTTGGTGCTTTGCAGTCCTCCAGTTTTAGGTATCTGTAGAGGTAGAACATCCATGTTCTGCTGCCTGATGGAGCTCCCTATTAGGAATCTGCCCCTAGAGTTGTCTCTTCGATTCCCTCTCTCCAGAGCAGGTGTGGATTTTTTTTTTCTTTCTTTCTTTTTTTGGTGAATGGTGGCTGTTGTTTTAATGCAGACAATAAATAATAAATCCTGCAGGCCTCAGCAGAGATCAAGGCCCCATTGCGCTTGGTGAAGTATACCCCTCTAGCAAGACACAATCCCCTATGGAAGAGCCGATGCCAAGAATCACAGCGTTCAATGCTTTGTAGTCTTCTCTCCTAAGTGCACCCTTCCAGTGACAGCCCTGTTTTACTCAAGGCAGACTGCTGAATGTCTCTCAAGTTGCCAATGTCTTCTGGTCTGTCTGGTCAGGATAGCTGGCCATCCTAACTAAACCTCTGCTACTGGGTCCTTAAGTGTTCCTGCTATTATTTTGCTATGCGTGGGCAGAATAAATTTTGTTATGTGCACCGAGGCGTGTGTGGATGTGCACCAACAGCAGAAACGCAGGCTGCCGGCTGTGGGTGCTCTGCTAATCAGCTGGGCAGCACCTGAATCTCTCCTGGGCGGCCCGCCAAGTGCTCAGCTTACAGTTTTAAGTATCTGTGGAGGTGGAATATCCACACTCTTCCTTAAGGCCCAATTCTGGAGCCTAACAGAGTAGTACCCCTGTTTAGAATCATAGAATCCTAAGGCTGGAAGGGACCTCAGGAGATGTCTAGTCCAGCCCCCTGCTTCAAGCAGGATCAACCCCAACTAAGTCATCCCAGCCAGGACCTTGTCAAGCCGGGACTGTTTCTCCCTGTGGCTCCTTCAGCAGGTCTGGTTTTGGCTTGGTGCCCTGTAGGAGGTTTCTCTCACAGGAGCTGTGTAGGCGCATAATGTGCAGAGCCACACAGTTCAGCCTTTTCCAAACAAAGTATTATTTATTACTCAAGAAGAACACAGAGGTGAGAGAAATGTATTAAAGTCATAAAGCTGTGGATTTTACCGACACTTTGTTCTTTCCTGGCAATGTTTGGGCAAGCTGCACTCAGGCCAGACACCCCTGCACCTGGCCTGGAAGAGACAGAGAGAGCCCACAGCATCCTCTCAGTCAGGGTTTCTGCTATTTTTCTCCATCCAAGGGTGGAATAATTTTTGTTATGGGCACTAAGGCATGTGCAGACGTGCACCACTAATACAAACACGTGTGCTGGGTGGGCGGGGCTGTGAGGGCTCTGCTCATCAGCTGGGTGGCACCTGAATCTCTCGTGGGCGGCCGCCCAAATGCTCACTTTACCAGGTGTACTGGTGCAGAGGGTTTGTGTTGGTGACTTGGGGCAGGAGTTTGGGGTGCAGGGTCTGGGAGGGGGCATGGGTGCAGGAGAGGATTCTGGCCTGGGGGAGGAGTGTAGGAGGGGTCCAGGGTCTGGGAGGGAGTTGGGCTGAGGTGGCAGAAGCAGGATCTGACAAGGAGGCGCTTACCTAGGCAGCTTCTGACCAGCAGCACCCTCAGGCTGGCTTCCCACATGGCGCTCTGCAATGGGGAGACGGGCTTCCCATGCTGTCTCCAGAAATTGGCCAATGTGAGCTGAGAAACTGTGCTGCATGGCCCGTGTCCAATAGGAGCTGAGAGAGTCTGCTGCGGGCGGGGGCAGCTTGTGAAACTGGCCAATAGGAGATGAGAGATTTTCCTGGGGGTGGAGGCAGCACCCAAAGTTCTCCCCCCTCTGCAGCCAGTCTGCCCAGGGCTGGGTTTTAAGTGTTGGCAAGTCAGATCCAGCCGGTGGGCCGTAGCTTGGCCATCCCTGCCCTTGGGGTTTCAGGCAGGATAGTATCTCTTACAATCTGATGGCTTTTTCAGTGACAAATATGTGATGAGTTTGTAGTTCCTCAGTCCGGTCTGCGGCAGCCAAGTGTTGGCGCTGATTGGACCCCTCATTAGCAGGGACTGAAAGCTAGACTCCCCACCCTCCTGGTCAGGTTTGAGAGCCGTTAGCTAGATTTGAGGTTGCAAGTTTCTGTGGGGAGCTCTTCCCACGGCTCCCCTGCTCTGCGGTTCAACAGAGGCCTTCTGTCTCCCAGGCTTCTGTGCACAGACAAGAGGGCCTTCTCCTCCCCACCAAGGGTCCCCCACTGACTGCATGAGTGAGCCTTTAATGATTGATGATTGACTAACCCTACCGGGTGCCTGGGCTGTCTCGCATTCCTGTGCGACTTTAACAACCTGCACCAACCCTCCTCCTCCTGCGCCCGGCCCCCTTCAGCTTCCCAGCTGGGGTTGCAGAGCACAGCTTGGGAGAAAGAAGAACATCTCATCTCCACTCCTCCAGCCCTGCCCTGAGGCCAGGACAGGGAAGCAGGAGGTAGCTAAGAAGGAAGGTCGGGGAAGGGACAATGATGGATGGAGGGATCTCTGCTTGGACCCCCGCTCAAGGAGGTTGCATCTCAGGCAACAGTCCCTCTAATTTATTTTCCATCCACATGTGGAATAAATTTTGTTGTGTGTCCTGAAACATGTGGATGTGCACTACCAGGAGAAACACAAACCAGGCAGGGAGGTGGTGCTCTCCTAATCAGCTGTGTGGCACTGCAGCTGTACAGGGAACACCGATCTCAGGCTGTGTAGATGGGATGCACACTCCCTGCTCAGTTCATCGGAGTGCTGGTTGTACTTCTCTGTCCCCTTGTATGTGGGTGAGATGGGACCCTAATCAAGGCATAGATTCCAGCTCCCAAAACAGCAGGACACATCCCCTGCCCCCGCAGAGAGCAGGCAGGACAGAGCTGTGCATCTGCCTTTCCTTGTTGAAATGCTGGCTGGCCAGCTGTGTTCCCTGTAAGCTGAGCACTTGGGCAGCCACTCAGGAGAGATTCAGATGCTGCCCAGCTGATTAGCAGAGTGCCCACAGCCAGCAATGTGTGTTTCTGCTAGTGGTGCACATCAGAACAGGCTTCCATGCACATAACAAAATTTATTCTGCACATGGATGGAAAAAAACCTAGAGGAAACCTAGTAGCCAAGCCAGGAGGTCAATACTTCTTGTCCTGACCCTAGCATGAGCACAGCCCAGAAAACGACAGGGCATGATTTTCCACACCTTTCCATCCCACACGGCCTCCCTGTAACCTGTCTTGTGCCTGGTCCGCAGGGGGAGTTCGATTTCTACCACCTACTGAGGCTACTAATAAAGGGATCAATGGGTGCTGAGTGAGTACATCTCTCCTGAGCACAGTCAGCCACTGGGCTGAGACCCACCTCAGTTTATTCAGTCCAGAGGCTGAGATTATCCTCAGGGAGTCAGGTACCCAGTGCCCACTGAACTTCCTCTAGGAGATGCCTCCCTCCCTTAGGTTCCTATGAATGCTCTGCCCCTGGTTAGCAAATAGCTGTAGAGGAAGGATAATAACTACCCAGGAGACTCAGGTTCAATTCCCTGCTTTGCCACTACACCTTGGATAACCTTGGACAAGTCACTTAGCTGCTTCACGCCCTGATGGTCCCCATTTCCCGTCCCAGCATTGACTAGGGTGCCCAAAGAGCAAGCGTGAAAATTTGGTACAGGGGCATGGGTGCCAATGTAAGACAATGCCCCAAATATCAGGACTGTCCCTGCAAAATCGGGACATCTGCTCACCCCCAGTTATTGACACGCTTCCAAAAAGCAGAGTAAACAGACAAGCCTTGTAGCATGAAGGTCAACAGACCATGGGCTGGAAGGGAGAAGGGGATCTGGGAGAGGAGGGTGAGAATAGGAAGCCAAAGTTCGTGGATCCAAACTCAGTGCTGAGAAACCTCCACCCCCAAATGTACACATGCTCCTAGGGCCAGGTGTTCATGAAAGGCCAGCAGCTCCCATTGAATCCTAGTGAAAACCTGGCCCTGGCTGGAGGCGCTGGGCCCTCCTGACTTTTGCCCTGCAGAGAGCCCATCCTAGCTACTGCTGCTCCTTGTTTGCTGGAATTCTAGGCCAATCTCTTGATGAACAGGTGGATTTAGACCTTGAGCTTTGGCTGCAGGTGATAGCTTGTTTTTGCTTTCTGTGGGAGACGGGATTCTCCCCTCCCCCAGCCATCTCCAAATTATTCCCCTGCCAGCGTGAAGTTTTATGCTGTCAGCACTGGACACGCTCTGGGATCTGTTCTGGTCAGTTCCCCTGGGCTCTTTTGGGCGGCTCCAGTAGGGTTCCGTCTAATCTGAACACTTGGGCGGCCACCCAGGAGGGATTCAGGTGCCGCCCAGCTGATTAGCAGAGCACCTACAGCAAGCAGCCTGTGTTTCTCTGGCTTGGTGCACATAAAATTAATTCTGCACAAGGAAGGAAAAGTTAGCGGGCACATAGGTGGACTCCTCTGATTCTCCAGTAAACTGCTCCAGCACCTTCATAGGACACATGCTGCAGGAAGGAGAGACATTTCCAAATCCAGAAGGGTTTCCCACATCATGCTGTCCTCAGTGCAATACGTTGGAGGGTCAGTAAAGTGGGGAGCCCCTGGGATGCTGCAGATCAGGAAGATCATGTGTGTGGATCAGATCAGCCCTTAGCATTAATTATTCTCTTCCCGTCTTTAGTCTTTCGGGGGGGGGGGGCGGAATTCCTCTCTGCACTAGCCTAGCCTGATCTCTGTGGCCCAGCTGGTTCCGAAGGTGACCTTTAAAGTCCTGCCGCAGCAGGGATCTCCCACACTGGGGTCCATCTTGAGCCTCCCTGAGTCCCAGCAGCAGCTGTTAAAAGTTAACTCAGTTTTTCCAGAATCCTGCTGGCTGCACCTTGGGAAATGCAGCCGGTGGGCGGGGGGGGCAGGGGCTGCTCTGGAACGGGTAAGGAATGGGCCAGGAATGGGCCACATTGCGCAGTCTCTGGCTACAGCCCAGCATGGCAAGCCTCCTGGCCCTGGATTTCAGCTTTGTGCAATGGGGCTTTTTTCCATCCATGGGCAGAATAAATTTTACTGTGTGTCCCAAGAGATGTGAATCACCCATAGAAACACAGGCTGCTGGCTGCAGGCACCCTGCTAATCAGCTGGACGGCACCTGAATCTCTCCTGGGCAGCCACCCAAGCACTCAACCTACAGGGAACACTGGTTGGGGGGCTTCAGCTTTCTACCCTGGGTCCCAGCAAGTCTAATGCTGGCCTGACCTGGCAGCCCCCCTGAAAAACTGCTTGCGGCTTCCTGCGAGGTCATGGTTCAGTTGCTGCTCCCGCTGCCGTTGGGACGTTAGCAGCTGTACCCTGTCGGGCTGGAGGACACGGCCATGAAGCTTCGGAGGGAGGAATGGGTGCCTGAGGGTTGGCAGGAAGAAAGGGCAGACGACAGAGAAGGAGACGAGACCAGGCTCGGCACAAGCATGACAGTGACAGTCGAGGAGCTGGACAGCCCGCCAAGCCCAATGGGATCAAGAGGACGGCTCCACACACAACCCCCACCCCCCACGTGGCCCCTCAGTGCCAGGCCAGGACTGCTGGCCTTGTGCCAGGCCAGTCAAGTCTGGTGACGCAGAGCAGGAGGGCACTGGACACGGCCTGGGGCGCCGTTTGATATCCCAGCCCCCCGCCCCGACCGAAGACAAGGACGGCTGGGAACACCCGCGCTGGAACAGTTTTTGTAGAGCGGATGCTAAGAGTCATTGAAGCCAGCTGGGAACCCTGTGTATAACGGAAACTCGCTTCAAGCCAGGGGAAGTGCCAGCACCTCCTGCCCCTCTCGTTCCAGCACCTCTCGTCTCCGCCGCTGAACACTTTCAAATGAAGAGTTCGGCTGCTTTCGCTGTGCCGCTGGACTTGGAATGGAGCTCAGTTTCTGGCTCTGAAACAGGCTGCGGTATGAGCATAGGCAGCTTCCTAGACCCAGGGCTGGAAGAGACCTCAGGAGGTCATCGAGTCCAGTATTTCTTAAACTTTTTGAGACCCCGGAACAGCAATCAATAATATTTTGTGTGGGGACACCTAAGAAAATGTTCTTACAAAAAAAAAAAAAAAAGCAAAACCAAAACAAAGTCATTTAATCAGGTCTCCTGGCAGTGAAGAAGGATCATTGTATCTGGTTTTAATCACGGAAAATATAGACCCTCTCTGCATGATATCACAAAAGTGGCAGAGGCTCACGGCACACCTGCGGAGCTGTTCCGACAAGACCAGTGTTCGGCGGTTAAGAAGCTGCAAAGTGTTACTGAGACAGGTGGTGGAATCTCCATCCCGAGAGGTTGTTAAGTCCCAGCTTGATATAATCATGGCTGGGTTGATTCAGTTGGGGTTGATCCTGCTTTAGCCGGGGGCTGGAGTGATTTAATTGGGGGTGATCTTGCTTGAAGCAGGGGGCTGGACTCAATGACCTCCTGACGTGCCTTCCAGCCCTAGGAGTCTATGATTCTAAACTCTCCTCTAGTCCAAACTCCTGCTCAAAGTAGGACCAGCCCCAACTAAATCGTCCCAACTAGGGCTTTGTCAAGCCAGGCCTTAAAAACCTCTGGGGATGGAGATTCTACCACCTCGCTAAGCAGCCCCGTTCTAGCCAGAACCTGCCCCTGAAGTAACAGCGTGTCTGTGACCGAGGGACAGGAGGCAAAACTGCATCTCTCGGGGCACGGATCAGTTATTTCCAACCTGAATTTACAGTGCCAAACCTGCAGGCTGCCCAGCCCAGGACAAATCCCTTCTGCCTGCTGCTCCGTCGTGTAGCCGACGCTGCCCGAGCTTTTCAGGAGTCTGCCAAATGGAACCCTGGCTGGCAAGCAGCCAGCCTGCTTCTGCTGTAGGGTCGCAGGCCAAGTGCCCGCGCTCCTCTGGGAGGTGCATGACGAGGCAGTTTGCTTTTACTGTCAGGGACTTAGAGTGTGGGGGGCGCAGAGTGAACCTCAAAGGCTCAAAAATGCTGTCCCGTCCCTTCCTCCTCGGCCCGTCTCAGTAGCTGGCAGAGAAATGTCTGCCCTCCCACCTACTTTTTCCCATAGTGCTGGATCCTGGAGAAGAGCAGAGTTAAAAGAAATCCACAAAGCTACCAAAAGAGAGGCAAAAGTGAGGGTGGGGTGAATGAGCCAGGACTCCTGGGTTCTGCTCCCAGCTCTGGGAGAAGGAATTGTTTCCTCCAGGTTACAGCAGGTGTGCTGGGGCTCCCAGCTCCTGGGTTCTAGTCCCAGCTTGCCCCCACCCCCAACCTGTCATGTGACTTTGGGTGAGTCAGGTCATCCTTCTGTGCCTCAGTTTCCCTACCTGCCCAATGTTATGACTTAATTATTCAGCCCTTGACGACCACCTGCTGCACCTATGTGAGCTGAAACTTAACCTGATAATAAGCCTGGTGTTGGGGAGCGTGGAGGAAGCTTGTTCATGTGTCCAGGGCTTTGAGGGGCTGAGGTGAAAAGCAAACAGGCGTGAATGTCACCGGTTGGCGGAAAGAGTCAGGGAAAGGCACAGGAGGCCAAATGAGCTGATTTGCCGGGAAAGGACCAGGCTTGAGTGAACTAGTGGCTGTCCCCCAGTTTTCTGTGCTGAACTCACAGTTCCCGGTAAACTGAGAACCGGGGCGGCACTGGGGCAGCCACTCAAGAGAGATTCGGGTGCCGGCAGCCATCTAGCAGAGCACCCACAGCCAGCAGCTTGTGCGTCTATGGGTGGTGCACATACACACATGCCTCGGTGAACAAAACAAAATTTATTCCACCAGGAATGGAAAAAGTCACAGGGCACCCTGGTCATAGCGCTTGCTTGGCCAGGGACCCCTCACCCAGCCGACACCCAGACCCCTCATCCCTCGGCCCTTGCAGCCCTGGCTGCCTGGAGCCCCCATGCCCCCACGTCCTGTGTGTGGACAGAAGAGAGGCATGGGACGAAACCTGGAGAACCCCCCTGCTTTTCCCTTGCTCCTGGACCCCTCGGTTCCCTGCCTTTTCCAGCCGAGGTTCTCGCCTGGGGAACCACGCCTGCATCGAAGTCACCACTCGCCTGTGCAGCCCGGACTATTGGAGGTGGGCGGGGGAACGGGAGAGGGAGTACAGGACTGTTTGCAGACCCAGGGGTGCAAGAACAGATGCCAGGGGGTGGGGGGGGTAGGCTGGCTGGTTGCCAACCTGCCCCCAGGCCACCCAGGGGACAGATCCTGGGTGAAGACCCTCTGGATAATAGCAAGGCAGCCTGGCAGGGGTGTGGATTCTTGGTTGCCAGCCCGCTCGCTGCGGAGGCACCTTGGCACCCCTCTCCCCGTGGCTTGCCTAAGAGGCGCTGTTCATTTTCCTCTGCCCTCGCGCCAGATACGTGCCCCAGCATCAGGCCTCCCATTCAGCCGGGCCACACAGGCCTGAGGCCTACCGTGGTCCGTTGCTAGGAGACCGACTGCCGACCTCTGGAGAATGCCTGGCCGCCAGGAGTCGACTTTATTATAGGCCTGGCGGGCCATTGTCCCCCGCAGAGGCCCCGCTGTGGACTGAATGCTGGGAAGGAGATGTCCTTAGCTGCCTCTTTGGGAGGACGGCGGGGGGGGAGAGAAGCCGAGGAGGGGGTAGCGCAGAGGCGCCCTTTGCGGGGGGCCAGCAGCATCCCCCAAGGGCATCAGGCCATTCGCTCAGCTGCATCCCCAAGGGGACACATCCCCCCTCCCAAGGAGTTCTGCCTCTGTGCCCTCGTTTGGGTATCCCCCACCTGAGCCCTCCATAGATCCTGTTTGTCCAGTGAGTTGGACCCCCGGTTGGTGTAGCTCTCTGGTTGGGGCGTGGTACGGGCCCCCCTCCCCTGTGCTTGACTCGCAGAGGATCTGCCTGGCTCAACTGAGCTCAGGAGTGTTGATATTCAGATAGAATTATTCATCTGGAGTACGAGCTCGCCAGTCCGACTTAAAAGTCCAGGGGCCGCCCTGCACCCTGCGCAGCCGCTCTCCTGGATTACTAAAATGCTCTGTTAGTAGGCTTTATAGGCAAGCAGGCGACAGGAGCTTCCCTTCCCTGGTCCCGTCGCTGGGGTGTTGGCCGTCCTGGATTTGAGCTGGAAGCATGCGGGGGCGGGCGTCAGGCCCAGACAGGGCCCAGTAATGCACGCCCCCATGGATGACACCAGCACCTCCGTGGGAATTGGGTCTCTCTGCCCCAGCCCTTCAGCAATGCTGCTCCCACCCATGTGAGTAGGAAGATCTCCATGCAGCTTCCTTCCTTGACGTCACCATGCTCTGCCTCGCCCCTCCTACAATCCGATCCTTTCTCCAGCTCCTTGGGTGGATTTAGTGTCCAGCCCCGTCCCCCCGCAACCTTGGAAGGGACTTGTCTGTTTGCAGCTCTTGCTCCAGGGATGGCTGCCATCTTGGCCTGCACGCTGGGACTAACCAGGGAATCTCTGCCAGCAGAGCCTGTGGTGACAGCTGCAGCAGGGCTGGGGGAAGGCTGCGTCGGGGCAGGCGAGGCGGAGGTGTGTCAGGGAGGGGAAGCGTGGCTCAGCCGCGTTGCGTCAGTTGTTTGTCTTTTTAAACACGCCTGACCTGAAAAAGCAGTTCCGTCAAAACGGCAGCAGCCGGGGGGGTGAGCCGTTGCCACCATCTATCGGGGAGGTACAGTCCTAGAGAGAAGGAGGCGCAGACCGTGGGGGGAGATGGATAACACAGAGCCTTGATGGAGTGGGATGGGGCAGAGCCTTGGGCATACTGCTCTGCAAGGAGTCTGCAGTGGCAACAGAGAATTCCTGGGGCCGGTTTCTGGGCCTGTGCGAGGCAGAACTGAGGAGATGGTCAGAACTGGCCTTTCTGGTTTTAAACTCTGTGAATCGAAGGGGCATCACCTCCTCCGGCATCCTGTGGCCTGAAGAGCCCCCTCTCTGCAGAAAGGGATCCAGGAGTCGTTGTGGACCACAAGCTAAATGAGAGTCGACAGGGTGATGCTGTTGCCAAAAAAGCAAACCTGATTCTGGGACGCATGAACAGGAGTGTTGTGAGCGAGACACAAGGAGTCATTCTTCCGCTCTACTCAGCGCTGGTTGGGCCTCATTTGGAGCATTGTGCCCAGTTCTGGGCACCACGTTTCAAGAAGGATGTGGAGAAATTGGTGGTTGTCCAGAAAAGAGCAACAGGAGTGATAAAAGGTCTAGAGAACATGAGCTCTGAGAGAAGACTGAAAGAACGGGGCTTGTTTAGTTTAGAAAAGAGAAGACAGAGTGGACCCTTATGGCGGTTTTCAAATAAAAGAGGGTTACAAGGAGGAGGGAGAAAAATTGTTCCCCTTGACCTCTGAGGGTAGGACAAGAAGCTGTTCCCAGAGCATCCCAGCTGGGAAAGCCACAGGTGGACGCTCAGGGAGGGACAAAGACATGTCTGTGTTCCTTTCCCTAAATCATCCACTGAAGAAGGTAAAAATATCGGCCTCCATGTCCAGCATGTCTTCAGCCTGGGCCCAAAGCTGGGGCCGTGTCCCCGTGTGGCAAGGGGAACGTTTTGTCTCAGGAGAAATGCTGATGTGGGGTAATTCATTATTGGAGCCCTGTGTGAATGTTAGACAGGCTGTTGGAGTCGCCATCTCCCCGATCCCACACACACCGTCAAGCCCAAGACCACGATTGACTCTGCTACTGATGCAACTCAGTGCAGCAGACACAGAGACAGAGGGGCTGGGCGAGCGCGTTAACAGCCAAAGGGCTGTTTGCTGACCCCAGGTCCACGAGCTTGGTGGGTCTCAGCTGAGTGGCTGCTGGGCAAACATCCACCTCACACAAAACCCACCAGGCAGTTGGACATTAATCAGTCTCTGGCCTCCATTACTTATCCCCGGCTATTATCCCCATGATACAAATGGGGAAACTGAGGCACTGAGTGGCTAAGTGACTTGCCCAGGGGCACACAGGGAATTGAGGGCTGGCTGGAACCCTAACCACAACACCGAGCTTCTCCTCTTTTCATACAGTCTTCCAATTCACTCTGCACTCGCCCTTCTCTAGTGGCCAGTGTAACCTCTGCTGGGCATGGAGCAACAGGGTAGGAGTGTTTTAAAAGCTGATGTCATGCTCTCTGTAGTGGCTGACCCAGAACGCACAAACGTGGGGGGTCTGAGCCTTTCCATTTGGGCCCATCTCTGCTGCTGGCATTCCTCAGCGCAGCAGCGGCTACGACTTTGGTTGCTTTGGGGTGGGCCCTGAACAACTGGGTCTGTTTTATCCCCCACCCCTTGCGCTCTGGCGGAATATCCTGCATCCCTCGAACTCCCCCAGCTTCCTCACTGTGGGCTGGCATGGGGAGCCGAGAGCCAGCAGTGACCTCAGCGTGAGCCGGGAGAGAGAGAGAGAGAGAGAGAAAGTGCTTCTGTGATTTGGGGCCTGTGGGTGTCCCCTTCCGGATGTGGTTAGAAATGGAGCCCCCCACGTGCCCCTCCGGTCTGGTGTCTTCCTCCGGATCTGCCAGGCGTTTTAAAATCAGCGTGTGCTGCCTGGGCTTGGGTTACAAAACCCCTGTCTCTGATGTCATGAGCTGCAGCTGGACATGACTGGGATTTAACTCCTTCAGTGCCTGGGGGGTGTGTGTGTTGGAGCGGGGTGGGGTGGGGGGTTAAAATGGACTAATGCAGAAATAATGCCCCTGTGATACGACTTCATGCACTCCCGTATCCCAGGCTCAATGCTTCTCCAGCGCTGTGTGCCACAGCTCCCCAGCCACCAATGTACCTCCATCCACAGCTTCACCTCCAGGGCTGCACCATGCATGTCTGGGTGGGGACGTGCCCCTCCCTGGCTTGCGACCGCACTGCTTGCTGCCCTCCAAAAGTGCAGCTGTTGCAATGCAGCACTGGCTTTTTAGACTGCTGGCTCCATCGCAGCAACAGGGTTAAAGTCGCATCAGCGTTCCCGCAGGTCTCTGATGTGTTGGAGTGACAGGGGTGATGGGACCCACCCTCCTCTCTCCTTTGGAACCCCACCCCAGCTTTGGAAGCCCGGCTGCATCTGAGAAGGGAGGATGCCGGGCAGGGTGGGTGGTGGGGCTGAGGGAGGGAGCTTCTCCAGAAGTTCTGATCAATGTGCCAAAGTTCGGATGCTTTTCCAAACTCCGCGTCTGCAATATCCAGGCTGGGTGGAGACTGGGTAGGACCCGATGTCCCTTAGAAACCAAAACAAGTGCAGAATCTTCCGATCAGGCAATGCTCTCCTGCCGCCCTGTTGTTCAAAGGTAACACTTGGAGACAGGCGGGGGGCGGACACAGCCTTCTCCCAAAGCAGTTCAACGTCAGGAGAAACTGGGGACTCCCTTTGAGTCTGAGTCACACCTCAGTGCCTGCAGCAGTTTCAGTCCCTGGGTGAGCCACGCCCATGGTTATCCAACTCCAGCCAGACATGAGCCTGGCTTTAATTATTGTGTACCAGGAGATTTGCAGCATCACTTTCCCGCCAAGGAGGCTTATCTGATCACGCCAGCAGTGGCGACCCCAGCTTTCCTCCAGGCTGGCCCATCACAGCATTGCTTTCCCTGGGCGTCTGTCTGCTGGGTGGCAGGGGAGACCATGCCACGCGAGGTGCTCTTCCTTGCCGAATGCCAGTCAGAGAAACAAGGGCTTAGACAGCAATCCCGCTAATTTTTTTCCATCCGCGAGTGGAATAAATTTTATTATTTGCACCAAGGCTTGCGTGGAGGTGCACCACCCATAGAAGCAAAGGCTGCCAGCTGTGGGCACTCTGCCAATCAGCTGGGCAGCACCTGAATTTCTGCTGGGTGGCTGCCCAAGTGCTCAGCTTACAGGGAATCCTGCTCTTATAAAACACACCTTAGGGCAGGTGATGTAAATGGTGTTTCATTTGCTGGGTGAACAATGGGGATCCAACCAGGGCAATGTGTTTTTTTGGGGGGTGGGAGGAGATGGGAGCAAATCGTAACAGCGGCAGTGCCAGCCTGCGGGTTCTCATCTCACTGGTGTGTGGTGAGGTGTGTAGATGCAGAAGGCTGGAGGGGCATTTGTTCTGGCCAGGCCAACGGATCTTATGTCTGCTGAGGTGTAAGCCATTCCCACGTGGCGTGGTGCTGTGTCCTGCCAGGCAGGAAGTCAGAGGCTCAGATCCGGAGGTCCCACATCTGATTCCTGCAGCTGACCAGCTGCCTGGAGGGTTGTGTTACACAGATCCGCAGAAGTGTGAATAATCGGCCAGGAACTGTGACCCAGAGACTGTGTTCAGCTCCCTGGGTGGGACTCAAGTTTTAGTTTTTGAGACAGGAACCAGTTATTTAGTTAGTCCGTGAAACTGGGTCTGACAAAGTGGGGGGGTCTGGTCACAGAGGGGTCTGTTAGTTCTGTCCTGGGCCGTGTGAGCTCTCGGGTGCAGGGCCTGTCTCGTGCTCTGTGTCCGTGCAGCACCCTGCGTGACCGGGCCCTGCTCTCCACCGAGGTGTTACCCAATACATGTAGTTTGCACAAACTGTGGAGTTCAGACACCCCGGTTTGCCTGGGGTCACAGTGCACCAATCACAGAGCCCCGATTAGAGCCAGGGAGTCGCATCCAAAGGCTCCTGCCATTGGCTGCACTCGGCTGTCAACGAATTCGAGTCCCCTCGCCGTGCAGGCGTAACACACACACACACCTGGGTGTGGTGCACTGTGCCATGGAGAGGCACCTAGCCCACTGACAGACAGACTGAGTCTCATCCTCAGCCTTAGCTGAGAGCCCGCTGGCTTTTAGCGCACGCTGTACAGGCTCCAGTACTGTGGTCCCCGGCTCGAGCCCGCCTGTGAGTTCCGGCCGTCTGGGTTCCTCACCTGGGCTTTTCCTGAGTCCGCCTCAGCCCAAAGCCGTAGCGCTGCCGGAGTAACAACCTCCAGCCCCTTCGCGCACCCTCTCCGGGGCAGCAACCCCCACGAGGAGCAGAGAGTTGGGACCATTTTTCTGTCTCACTGCTCCCTTTGGGGGCTGTTCTAGGAGGAGGGGACAGGAGTTGGGTGACCACATTGCCCTGTGGCAAATATGGGACACCGGCCTCCAGGAATGGGGGTGCTGCAGTTCCATGTCGGGGCTCCTCGGCGATGGGGGTGGCTGCCCCACAGTCAGGCACCAGGGCTGGGGGCTCTGCAGCCTCCTGCTGAGGGGGAGCAGAGGATGAGGGCTCCACAACCTCCCTGCAGGGGGGCATGAGGGAATGAAGAGGCTGCCGCATGGCAGAGCTCACTGACAGTGGGGGCTGCCTCCGTGGGGCACCGGGGCATGGGGCAGCCACCCAGCAGAGGAGCTCCCTGGCAGTGGGGGACTGCCACCTGGAGACACCAGGTGCCAGGGAACAGGAGCCCCACAAAATACGGGACAATTTGCCCTTGTTCTTAAAAATTTGCCTGTGAAACAGCTGAAATAAGGGGCAGTCTGGGAAAACCACCCTGGACAGGAGCTTACTGCAGACTGGGAGGAGGTGGGAGTCGGCCCCGCGCACCTGTGCTTTATCTCACCTGCTCTTCTGGAGGCCAAGCCAGGGGAGATGGAGTTGCGGAGTGAGTTGGTGTTATTGTTTGTCTCTCTCTCCCTCCCTAACAGCCCAGCCCCACCCCAGCCCCAGGACAGAGGAAGCAAAGCCCTGCGTTTAGGAGCCAGCATCAGGTTACATAAAGCCGCCACCAGGGCCCTTGGCGACCTGGCTGGAGTCCACCTGCGGGCAGTGGGAATCGGGGTGGGTTTGCTTTGGGCAGCTGGGATTTTAGAAAGCACGGTGCAGGGGTACTGAGACGCCAACACCCAGGCAGGTGTGACCATCCCTGAGCTGCGTTTGAGGATGGCGCAGCCCGGCAAGACCAAAAGACTGACCGCTGCCTACCAGGCTAGGGCAGTAAAAAGGGGGATGTAGCAGGGGCGTCGCGGGCAGCAGTTCTAGCTCTGGGAAGGGCTAGCACAGGGGAGCAAACCTTTCACGCTGGGCCGTTTTTCGCCCCTGGCCTGCACCCAACCTGGCTGTTGTCATCCAGACCGGCGGAAGTTCCGGTTATGTTCATACAAAGCAAAACCCAAAACCTGTGGACATGGGTAGGAAAATGAATCTGTAGAATGTGGGGCCTGTGTTAGTGGGTCTATCAAGGTGCGAATCTTTGTTAATGGGCCTACCCAGCTGTAAAAGCACTCATGGACTTCAACACGTCGAATGAGGTGGGTGAGCCAGAGACCCAGCTGCCAATTGTGCTGCTCCCCAGCTTACGAAACGTCACGTCCCCCGTGTGGGTCTGGCCCCCAGAAGTGGGAACCAGGGTCGCTGCGCTCCAGGCCGAACGTCTCCCTCTGTGACGTGGGGCGGACAGGACTCTCGGGCCCGAGCCAGGCAGTGTTTGCGACTGGGGGGAGGTCTTTGCGAGAAGGCCCAGTGTATACGTACAGGCGTCCTGACCAAACCCTCCTCGCTGGCGCTCCGCATTGACGGCTTCTGTCTAATGCACTGACAGGAGCCTATTGTTTGCTGAGCCCGGGGCTGGGGGCGAGAGGTCCTGCCACACAGAAGCCATCCATCCTTTTGGCCTCCCACTTCAGGCTTCCCTGCTGGTTCTCGAGGGGGCAGAGACCGGGGGCCGGGACCAAACCAATTGCTCCTTTATTGTTCCGCCGCGTGAGGGGGAGAAGTCATTCAGGAAGCGGTTGAAAGCCGCCGCGAGATAAATGGATGGGACTTTAGCCCAGGGCGTTTCCTGTGGAAAGTGACGCTTCCTCACCGCGTCCGGTGGCTGGACTGGGTGGGGAGCCAGTCAGCGGTGCCAGCCTTGCTACACCTCCAAGCCTCCCCGCAGAGCGGTGGGGGTTAGAACATGGCTCGGATACAGCCGCCAGGCCCCCGGAGCCAACCGTGGAGGCGTCTCTCCCTCTCTGGAGGCAGCTCCTGCACAGCTGTCCCATGCTCCTCACAACCCCTGGGACTCCCCACCTGCTCTGCACCTGCTTCACTCGCCGACAGATACGAATAAACCTGGTGCTTTCCCCATGGCCCTGATTCCCGCCCAGTCTTTCCTTTCTGCCTGGCACAAGGCCGCGAGGAGAGCCATGCACAACCAGCCGTTCCTCAGAGCTCTGCTTTGAGCCTGCCCCGGCAGACGCTCGCGAAAGGCAGTTTTGGGGAGGGATCTTGTACATTCCTTTCACATAATCTCTCCCATAATCCGCCGGCCACCATGTGATCTGCAAACACCCGGCAGTGGCTGGGCATAGGGGCAACGTTTGGCTTGAGGAGCCAACAGAGAGCTCTTGGGATCTGCCAGAGGATGGCTGTAGAAGGAATACGCCAGGTGCTTTTACCTGAGCTCAGGGCCCCGTGTTTTCCTTGTCGTAACAGACATGCAGTTAACCCACGTGGGCCTCTGCTGTGTATTGTCCTGGAGAGGGCTGAGCTGGGTGGGGCGGAGGGGGCAGCTGTTGCACCCCCTGGTGCTAACAGAGTGCCCCATAGAACTTACAGTGAACTAGGCCTACTGGGAAGGAGCTTTGCTCCCATTTGACAGGTGAGGGGTGGAGAGCCAGAGACACAACAGAGCTGTGAGCCCTCTGGGAATCCTGCCCTTCTGTAGGTGTCTAACCGAGAACTCAGCTCTGCTGCAGTTGGGTCCCACAGCACAGGAACCAAGGGGTCGGGGGGTGGGGGGCTGCAGCACCCCCGAGTTTTATATGGGGTCACAGCTGTGCACCCAGGGCTCCAGGGCTGGCCCCAGCCTTGGCCCCCTAACCGTGATCTACATCCTCTCTGGTCGGAGCCGCAGCCCTGCTCCCAGCTTCAACGCTGGGGGGAGGCGCAGGGACAGAGGCAAGGGGCCACGGTACCACCTCGCTACAAACGGTTGTGGCACCGTCATCTGGGTCCTGTAGCTGTGCGGTGCCCTTGGAAATCAGGCCCCAGCAACTTGTCCGGTATCCCCCGTGGGTCTGGAGCTGTGGCCCGCTTCCAACCTCCAAGCCCTTGGTGTGACACCTGAGTAGCCTGTGGTGAGCAGAGCCTCTCCTCCAGTGTTTTCCCAGGTCCCTCCGATCTTGTTCCTCCCCTGAACGCCAACCCAAAGGGCTGCCAGGCTGGGCCCACCGTGGTTGTTTCCCAGGGCCCACAGGAGCTGAGGCAGGAACTGGCAGCTCCATATCCCCTCTTACCCGTGGACAGAGGGGCCCAGTGCTGCGCCCCGGGGGTACCTGCAGAGCCAGGGGTGGGCTGGGGCTGGGCCTGTTTGCCTGAACCCCCACAGCTGGGCTGGAGCCTTTGGATGAACGGTGCTGAGGGGCTCTCTGAATGGCACCCGGCCCCTCCAACCCTGTCCCGAGTGCCGATCGCCATCCCTGCCCAGCTTCACTGGCTCTTCCTTTCCACCCCCCTGCAGTGTGCACAGGCACCGACATGAAGCTGCTGCGTCCCTCCAGCCCAGAGAACCACTACGCCACCCTCAGCCGCCTCTACCAGGACTGCCAGGTGGTGCAGGGCAACCTGGAGATCACCTACCTGGGGCCAGACGCCGACATGTCCTTCCTCAAGGTGAGCAACTCGGCCAGGGCTGTTTTCCAGGGCCCGCCACAGAGACTTGTTCCCTCCCGGCCCTTCGCGGACCCCGAAGCCTGAGGGCTTGCTCCCTGTGCGGCCTGCTGACCCCATCACTGCTGGGGTGCCTCCTGGTAAAGACACCAGCAGATCAGTGTCAGCTGAGCCTTAAAAGACAGCCAGGCTTGGGTGTAACTCTAAGGCAGCGGTGGGCAGCCTGTGGCCCAGCTGGGCTCCCCCTGCGGCCCAGGCGCAGGGCTGCCCGACTCGGCAGGTGTCCGTCCCTGTCGGCTTTTCCCTGCCAGCGTTACTGAAGGGACAGGCCCGTAAAACCAGGCCCGGGAAGGGAGGTGCGTGCTGACGGCGCACAGCCCTGGGCGTGAGAGCCACGCGCTCGCCAGTCGATGCGCCGCCCTGTTCCATCGGCACTGCCGGCGAATCTGGGGAGCAAAATGACCTTCTCCTGGTGGCTCGTCTGGGTTACGACAATCTTGTGGCCCACTGAGCTGGAGGAGGGGCACTCACGCGCCGGGGGTGCTGCTCTAAGGGGATGTCAGGGTATCCCTGCCCCGTCCGCCAGCCCAACGCGTAGCGTCCTCTGTGCCTGGAGCTAAGGGCGCGATTCCTCTCGCTGCTGGCTGTGGGAGACTCTTATCTGGACCAGCCACTCGGTGAGGGGCACAGACCTGCTCTCACTTGCCTACAAGGAGCCATAAGGCAGCTTCTGGACAAGCCTCCCTCAGCCCTCAGGTGCTGTTCCAGTTTAACGTGGGGAAGCCTCCTCCTGGGGACCCGGGTTCCAACCCTGCTGCCAGGTCCCCAGGGGCGAGGTTACCGCTTGCTGCCTGTTTGCTGAGTGGAGCATGCGCTCCTGTCTGGCGGGGGGGGGGCGAATGTCGAGTTGCCCAGGCCCTGGAGAGTGGGGTGCACCTGCCGAGGTGCTGGGCCTGCTCTCAGCTCTCCCCTCTGTGGAGATTCTCAGTGGGCTGCCCCTGGCAGGGCCTGGGGATTGAGCAAGAGCAACGGGGTATGCTGGGGAATTGCAACCCTCCTGACTGGAGGGACCTTTCCAGGCCACCCCGGAAGCAGGGGCTGGGGAGGGGAGAGCTCCCTCATCCCAGGGCTCCAGGCTGGGTGCCCCTCAGGTCTCTGCCCCTAGGAGTCTGGCTGCAGCTGGAGCCCTTCTGGCTCTGCTGAGTTGGCTGGTGGTTGTGAGGAGAAAGGTGGGTGTTTCCCTTCCCCTCAGGCACCCCCAGCTCTGGGGCTGTAGGTTCGACTCCCACTGAGGGCCCAGCCCAGGGGCTATTGCCTGAGGGGTGCCCTGCCCTCCCCTTGCCCCTGCTCTCTGCCCCTCTAGGACATCAAGGAGGTCCAGGGCTACGTGCTGATTGCGCACAGCCAAGTGAGCCGTTTGCAGCTGGACAGCCTGCGCATCATCCGGGGCACCCAGCTCTACGAGGAGAAATATGCGCTGGCCGTTCTCTCCAACTCCGACCCCGCCGGGGCTCGGGGGCTGCAGGAGCTGGGCATGCGGCAGCTGACAGGTGAGGGGCTGGCCCCTGAGCTCATCCCACTCCGAGCGGCGGGGGGATTGTCACACAGCTGCTGTGCCAGAACAGAGCAGTGGTCCATCCAGGACAAGAGCTCCAACCAGTTGGACCAGTGATCCCCTGGGCTACCCTCTAGGTATCCCTGCCTCCCGGCTGTGCCAGAACAGACCCATGCTCGCTGGGCTGTGGTATCCCCCACTGCCCTGGATCAAACGAGTGCCTCCCTGCCACACCAGCTGCAAGCAGGAGGTTTCCTCTCTTCCTTTCTCTGAGCGCAGCCAGCACCAGACACTGCGCCACTAGGGGCGCCGCATATTCCAGCCCTGTTCCTTCGGCTTTGGTCGGGGGCGTTCCCTCCTGGCCCCGCTTCGAGCTGACTGCTGCCCTGGAGCATGAGGGTTGACAGGTTCTGACCCACACCAGGGGGCTGCTGCAGATGCAGCTGTCAAGGTCAGATGCTGCCGCACTTTGCTGGTGTCAGTTAAAATAAGCCTGGGGCCCCTCCGAGTGCAATTCTCTAGCCCCTGGAAGAACACCGCCGGGCTGGGCCACATGGGAGCACCGGCGAGTGCCAGGCTGGGTCATCTCCAGGCCCAGGTCACCAGTCTCCCCCAGAGGGCAGGCCGGGCAGGCTGGAGGACTGGGGATGTGCGTGGGGCTCTGCTCATTGCACCGTTTCCCTCCTACGCCTTCCTCTCCGCTGCAGAGATCCTGAAGGGAGGGGTGTACATCCAGGACAACCCCCAGCTGTGCTTCCAGGAGACCATCCTGTGGGCTGACATCTTCCACAAGCAGAACGACCTGGCCCAGCACCAGCGGATCAACAGCAGCCGGCAGAGGACGTGTATGTGCCCGTCCCTCGCGCAGCCTGGCCCCCGGGGTGGGGCAGGTCGTTCGCCTGTTCGCAGAGGTGGCAAGGTGCCCAGTGGGCCAGATCTACCGGTGGATCTGGCTCGGCCCCTCGCGTGCCAGCCTGGGGGCGAGTTTGCTGGGATCTGGCTTTGGAGCGAGGCCGTGGGATTGTCCTGTGTTTGGTACTTAGACCTAAGCACAAGCCCCCTGCAAGGGGTCTGGTGCAAGGTTCCTGCGCCCCCCCAGCTTGGCCCACCCCAACAGGCTGGTTTACAGGTCCCCCAGGTTTTACGCTCGGCTGCTGCCACCGGTGCCTCCCCCGATGTGCCTCACCGTCCTTCTCTGCTAACCAGGCTCTGCTGCGGATGCTCGGCGGGGGCAGGGCTGCTGATGCAGGGGTTGGGGGCTGTTGCCCCAGGGCCTGGGGATTTAAAGGGATCTGGGACGCCAGCTGCTACAGCTACAGCCCAGAGCGCTTTAAATTCCCGCTGGAGTGTGGCTGCAGTATACCACATGGCTCGTAGGCCCCGCCCTTTCACACTTGGCCCCGCCCCTTTCACACTTGGCCCTGCCCCTGCCTGGAGCTGGGTGCCCCCCAGACCATGCCCCAGGGCCCAGTGTGGCTGTTGGAGCCCCTGGCTCTGAGCGTCCAGAGGGGCTGGGGGTGTTGCTGCCTCAAGCTGTGGGGGAGGCGGATGAAGGAACCACTGCAGCATCCTCTAACAGCCTCTGTCTCACCTCCATCCCCTCCAGGTGCTGACTGCAAAAGCTTCTGTGCCCAAGGGCACTGCTGGGGGGCAGGGCCGCAGTACTGCCAGACCTGTGAGTGCTGGGCACGGGGAGATGGGGGGGGCGGGGAAGAGGCTGGACCGCCCGCCCGCCCATCCTGGCCTGGTCTCTGCCTGTTTGACCAGTGCAGGGACCCAGGGGACACTCACCCGCTGAGGGCATGGGCCCCAGAAAGGCAGCCTGGGGCGTGGACCCGGGGGTGAAGGTCCCAGGCTGCAAGCAGGGACGGGGCAGCCCCGGCAGGTGTTGTGGGGGGTGGAGATGCCCACAGGAGAATAGGGGCTGGGGTTGGGAGAGGCCACAGACAGCGGCATGGAGGGGAAATGAACCCACCGAAGGGGGCAGGTTTGGGATGTGCCAAGCCCCGTTCCTGAGTGCTGCTGAGACTGGGAAGTCCCGCGGGGTGGGGCGGGGTGGGGGGACAGTTTCTTGTGGATTCCCAGCACCAGCGGTTCCCCGCTGAGCTCCCCGGATGGCCAGAGCCCAGTGCAAAGCCACCACCAACCGGCCTGGTCCTAACAGTGCGCCTCCCCCACCCCAGTGACCCACAGCATCTGCCATGGGTGCCCCCGGTGCAAGGGCACGAAGCCCACGGACTGCTGCCACGAGCAGTGTGCGGCCGGCTGCACGGGGCCCAAGCACTCGGACTGCCTGGTGAGTGCCAGCATGGGGCGGAGCGTGGCCAGGAGCTGCCAGCGGAGGCAGGGTTGGCGAGGCGGTGGGCATGGGAGGGTTCGGGGGCCGGGGGGGTGGATGAGGGACATCTGAGCTGCTCTGACTCTTGCTCCCTGGCTCCCAGGCCTGCCTGCACTTCAACCGCAGTGGGATCTGCGAGCTGCACTGCCCGCCCCTCGTCATCTACAACTCGGACACCTACGAGTCGGTACCCAACCGTGACGGGCACTACACCTTTGGAGCCAGCTGTGTCAGCCAGTGCCCTTGTGAGTGCCCCGATGTCCCCACGGCCTGCCCGCTGCATACGCTGGGCTTCCCCAGGCACCCTGCCGGTGGGCTGACCTGTGGGGTAATCCCTTGCGGGGCTCTGTTTGCAAAGTGCTGGCACCAGAGGAGGGTTTGAGGGGCTTCTGTGGATGTTTGGCGCATCCCAAAGCCGGGTCCGGTGCTTCTGGGGAGTGGGGGGGCACAAACTCCTGGAGTGCTGCATCCCATAGCTTCCCCCCCAGCACACAGTGCAATTCCAGCTGTCTGCACAGCAGGGTGTCTTCTAACTTTTTCCATCCAGGTGCAGAATAAATTTTATGCACAGCAATGCATGTGCGGATGTGCACCACCCATACAAATGCACACTGCCCTGCTAATCACGCCTCTCTTCTGGGCAGTGACCCACGCGCTTCAGCTGACGGGGAGCATGGCTGGGCAGCCCCATTGCTAACGGCGTCCTTAGTGCCAAACAGCAGCTGCCGAGCAGTTAATGGGGAGGGAGCTGAACCAAGGCGGCTTTGCCCGTAGCTGCAGGAGGTGGCAGTGGGACCAGGGTCTGGGATGTAGGCAGGACAGTTGGAGCCACCGCCAAGCTTTGTGGGCTGTGGCTGGGGGGAGAGGCGCCTCCCCTGGACCAGCTCTGCCCTGACAGGCTGGGAGCATCCTCCCTCCGCGGGGGCAGCTTGCACCTCAAGCCCCTAATCCCCAGTCCCCTGCCAGCTCCGTCAGCCCCCAGCCAGAGCCCTCATCCACCCACGCCAGCCTTCTGCCCCAGCCCCGAGCCCCCTCGCACTCTCCCCGCCCCACACCGTCCAGGTGCGGAATGAATGTTGTGATGTGCCCTGGTATGGGTGTCATGTACCACCCATCAGCTCCACTCTGGTGCACATACAACAGTCGTTCTGCACCTGGGTATAAAAAAACTAGTGGGAGCGCTGCCCACCTCCCCACCCCATGAGCCTGACTGAGCCCTCGGGGCAAGGGGACTGGCCCAAGGTCCCACTGGCAGTCAGTGGCAGAATAGGGAATGGACGGCGGGCTGGCTGACTCACAGGCCAGTGCCCTAATCACAGGGCCATCCTTTCTCTCCACATCCCCCCTTCCCACAGACAACTACCTGGCCACAGAGGTGGGCTCTTGCACGCTGGTGTGTCCACAGAACAGCCAGGAGGTGAGCACGGACAGCGTGCAGAAGTGCGAGAAGTGCAGCAAGCCCTGCCCAGAAGGTAACATCCCCCGTCCCCTCTGCCTTGCCCTTTGGATCCCCTTTCCCAAGGGAGAGGGAAGCGCAGCCCAGCGGCGTGGGGGCGTGGGAGCCTCTGGGTCTGAGTAGCGGGAGCTGGGGGGCTGGAAGGGTATCTTTGTCCGGCAGCTCGAGGGAGTGTGGGCAGTCAGCGCAGGGTTATTTCCCACTGGTGTTCCCTGTCAGCCCCTCTCAGCTGCCTGCTCTGCTCTCCTAGTCTGCTACGGGCTGGGCGTGGATATTCTGAAGGGCGTCCGGGCCGTCAACTCTTCCAACATCCAGTACTTCGCCCGCTGCACTAAGATCTTCGGCAGCTTGGCCTTCCTGCCGGAGACCTTCCAGGGGTGAGTCGCAGCACCAGGTACCTTGATCTGCGCTGCCCGGGCTAGCTCCGCGCAGCTCCTGCTGGCTTGCCCCAGGGTGAGCTCCTGGCCCAGCAGGTGTGGGGGGCCAGCTCTGGCTGTAGATGGCATGGGGATGTGTGAGGGCACCAGGAGCCGACGAACGTCTGCTCCGATACCTGGCCACAAGCCCTTAGCGCATGAGCCAAAGGGGAGTCGCCATTGGCAGTGTGGGGCCTATGCCACACAGGGGGATAGTTCTGAGTCTGTCCAGGAGGGGGCAGCAGGGCACACACCAGCCAGTCCATTACAATGCCGTCTGGATCAGGTCCCTTTTGGAAACAGATGCTTCCCTTGGGCCATAGTCTTGCAGGCCTGAGGCCAAGGTGTGCACAAGTGGGTCGTGGCTCACGAGGCAGGACGAGGGCTGGGCCTCGCAGAGCCCATAGCGGAAAGGGCCTGTCCGGCCAGGCGGTGCCTGCGATTGGTCCTCCACAGGGCAGCCACCGCCTCCTGTGTGCATGGGACTAAGGGCTGATGCCGATCCCCTTCCCCACCCCTTCCTTCCCGAGCAGGGACCCCGCCACCAACACTGCCCCCTTGGACCCGGACCAGCTCGAGATCTTCCGGAGCCTGGAGGAGCTGACAGGTGGGTGAGGGGCTCCGTAGTGCCCAGGTTCGCTCCCGGCCGGTGCCCAGCCTCCAAACGAACCCCGTTTCCTTTTCGCTGGCCGGGGCAAAGCCAGCGACAGTTGGAGCTTTGGTGACATGTCACCGGCTCCTGCACGGGAAATGTTCAGGGTGGGGGAAGGGAGCCCACTGGAGGTGGCAGTCGCCCCGGACTTGGGGAGACCAACCCACCACCAGCTGGTGGGAGCTGCGGCTTACAGGAATAAGGACGTGCCTCTGTGCTCCATTTCACAGGCTTTTTGTACATCGAGGCCTGGCCGGAGACCTTCCCAGACCTGAGCATCTTCCAGAACCTGCGGATCATCCGAGGGCGGGTGCTTCACAAGTGAGCGCGGGCAGGCAGGGACTGCGGGCAGTGACGGGGACGTGCCCACTTCTCTTGGTGACTGGAGGTGGGGATGGCACCGGCCAGCTGCCCTCGGATCCTCCCCCAGGGGCTGAGGCATCCCCAGGGCAGTTGTGTCGGGGCCAGTCTCCCCGGGGCTGGGATCTGCTGGGTGTGGAAGGAGCTCGGGGAACCCCAGCTCACCAAGCCGCAGCACATGGGAGGATCTCCCCCCGCCCCAAGAACACGGGGCTGGCAGGTCTCCTCTGACTCCTGCGTCGCCCTGCTCTGCCCAGCTCACCCTCTGCCTGTCACTGTGTCCCTCCCTGCAGCGGTGCCTACTCCCTGACACTGCAGAACCTGTCCATTGTCTCCCTGGGCCTGCGCTCGCTGCAGGAGATCAGCAGCGGGATGGTGCTGGTCCACCAGAACCCCAATCTCTGCTTCCTCCAGAGGGTGCCCTGGGGTGCCATCTTCAGGAACCAGCGCCAGACGCTCTTCCAGACCGACAACAAGCCTGTGGAGCAGTGTGGTAAGAGGCGCAGGGCTCGGCCACGGGTACAGGTGGGTCTCTGCTGCCATCCGAGGCTGGGGTTGGAGTGACCCTGCTGTGTTAGATGGGTCCTAAGGAGTAGCCCGTTAATGAGTGGCACACCAGAGCTCCTGCTAATTTTTTCCATCTGCACACAGAATAAATTTTGTTGTGTGCACCAAGGCCTGCGTGGATGTGCACCACCCATAGAAACGCAGGCTACCAGCTGTGGGCGCTCTGATAATTGGCTGGGTGGCATTTGACTCTCCCCTGGGTGGCCGCCCAGGCATGCAGCTTACAGGGAACACTAACCCCGGTGCCCATATCACCCCCCCATGCCAGGTAGCAGCCAGTGCCAGCTATGGCTTGTCAATTACTGCCTCTCCCGGCTGCTCTCTCCTGGCTGGTGCACAACCCCACTGTGCCTCAGTGGTACCTTTTCTCCTCGGCTGCCGCTCTGATACCTAATATCCCCCGGCATCTGCGGCTGGTGCAGCCCGGCTGCCCCAGGACCAGGCTGGGTTCCGAGCGCTAACTGTGGCTTCCTCCCGCCAGAGCGTGAGGGGCTGGTGTGCTTCCATCTCTGTGCCAAGGGGCAGTGCTGGGGGCCAGGACCGACGCAGTGTGTGGCCTGCGAGGGGTTCCTGCGGGGGCAGGAGTGCGTGGAGTCCTGCAACGTTCTGGATGGGTAAGTGGGGGCCTGCTGGCGCTGAGCGGCTGGGCTCTGTGCTCAGCAAGCCTCCAGCGGGGTGTGGGAGTGGGACACAGGAGGCGCCCAGCCCCGGACCATCCGCCTGCTTCTCTTTCAGCGCTAAGAGTGTGGGTTGGGGCGTTGGCAAGGGACCTTGGGGATGGAATAAGCTGGGAGTTTTCTTCCCCCGTCCCCCTAAGGGACAATCCTGCCAATCAGGGGGCAGTGAGGCGGCAGATGGCATCTGGTGGGAGCAGGGGGCAGGCAAGTAGGATAGGCCTGTACCAAGCCTGGGAGCCACCCACAGTCTGCGCCTGAGAGCGCACTCCCCTCACACACACACCTCGCCCGGATTGGGCCGGGTCCCGTCCGGCAGCCAGGCCCTTTACCCAGGCAGGGAATAACCCTCTGCCGTTGCCCTGGGGCCGCTGGACAGCTGTGGTGTGGTTGCGAGGTCAGCCCACGGACAGAGCCCACGTTCCGAGCTTGGGTTTAGGGATCGGAGGCAGGGAACGGCTCCGATCAGCTCAGGCACCTTCTCCCGGCAGGGCCATCCGGGAACACACCAACGGCACCCGATGCCTCCCCTGCCACGCCGAGTGCTTGCCTCAAAACGGGACGGAGACCTGCCATGGATCGGTGAGCCTGGCTGGGATCGGGGCGGGGAAGTGGGCCCATCACTCGCTTGCCCCTTTGCCAGGGGAAGGAGATCTGCATTCTCCTTCCACGGCTCCCGTCGCTCGAGGCGTTTGGGCTGCCCCTGGACGCCTGGGTTCTCCCCCTCACCATAACGCACCCTGGGCTCATTCTGCCCCTTTCCTGGCAGGAGGCAGACCAGTGCGTGGCCTGCGCCCATTACAGAGACGGCCAGCTCTGCGTGGAGCGGTGCCCCAGCAGGGTGAAGGCCGATTCCTCCTTCGTGCCCATCTGGAAGTATCCGGATGAACATGGCGTCTGCCAGCTGTGTCCCACCAACTGCAGCCACTCGTGAGTACGGGCACCAGCGGGCGCGGAGCCCTGCTCCTGGCTGGTGGCGCTCAGTGCCTCCCACGGCCCAGACTGGCCTAGGGGGAGCAGCAAGGCAGGGCGAAGTGGTCGGCGGCGGGCATAGCGCTGCTGTGGGGACAAGTGGCCTGGGGTCACAGGCAGCGATGCCACGGCGCTGCAAGGGGCTTGTGTCACTCCCGCCTTCCGGCTGGTCACACAGCAACGTCTCTGGCGCCTCCCCAGGTGCACGATCCGGAATGAAGACGGCTGCCCGGTGGATCAGAAACCAAGGTACCGAACCCCCATCTGCCCAGCCCCCTTCGTGCCAACCACGCCACAGCAGGGTCCCCCGCTCCCTGGTGGCATGTGCTCCGCATCCCCCATAGACACCTGTACCCCCTTGCGCCTGCCAAGCTCCACCGCGCGGCCAGGAGCACAGAGGGGAATCCCGTCTGCAGGTGGCTGGCCGGGGCCGCGCCTGTCCAATGGGGCCAGATGCTCTGTCCTCTTGGCAGCCTTCCCAGGCCCGAGGGCTGTTCCTAGCCCCTCACCACCCGGGAAACAAGGTGCCATGAGCTACTGCTTCCATTGCGGGGGCTGCATTTAAACCCCCCCAGGACATTCTGTGCCTGGGGGAAACACCCTGGAACCCCCATAGTCCTCTGATGGTGGCCTGGCATGGGAAGCATGTTGGGAGCGGGCCGGGGCTCAGGGTACGAGCTGCTGAAAGTCCTGCCTAGGCCAGACGTCTCAGCCTTGTGCCATAGGGTTTTCACTGCACTGTGCTGGGGGTTGGGAGGCGCCTGGTCACTAGCTCTGCAGAGACGACGACAAGGGAGGCGATGGACAGGCGGGGGGGAGTAGTGGGGGGGACAGACATTCCCAGCCATTCTCCACTAGAACACACAACGCGGCGGTGCACCTGCAAGGGGCCGCACCAAGGGAAGGGCTCGGCCGTGCCCCGTGGACACGCCTGGATTTATGTTCTCCGGACACTGGAGAGAGGGTCTAAAAACCCAAACGTTTTGGCTCACCCCGAACCCCACTTCCAGTCTCACTCAGGAACCGCGTTGTGCCCCTCGTCTTCGCCCGTGCGTTTGCCTGGAGCGTCCGGGGGCTTTCCCAAAGGCGGGCGGGCGCTTTGCATTGCGTTGGTGAGGTGGGGAAGAGGGCGCGTTCCCGAGGCAGAGCTGGGGGGGCGCCTGGGATTTGGGAATGGCTGGGGGCGCGCTCGTGCATTCTGGCTGGGAGAGCAGCACCTGGCGGGGTTTGCTGCTGGTCGTTGGTGCCGTATTGAGACAGCCCAGTCTGGCCAGAGCTCAGGCAGCGCAGTGGTCCCAGGCTGTGGACTCCGTCACTTCCCCGTTGCCCGGTCGAGAGCCAGTCCCGCACGTTGCACCCCCTGCCCCGGACGGAACCACCCTGTCTTGAACCCGGCGGCCGCCTCCTTCTCCCAGCCAGGTGACGTCCATCATAGCGGGCGTGGTTGGCGCCCTCCTGGCCCTGGTCCTGGTCCTGATCATTGTGGTGTGCCTCAAGCGGCGGAGGCAGCAGGAGCAGAAACACGCCATGCGGCGCCTCTTGCGGGAGACCGAGGTATTGGGGGGGGGGGCCCAGAATGCTCCAGTGGCCCCAGGGGCTCTGCCCGTTACTGCAGCCAGGTCTCCCGGGGCACGCGAGTGGCCAACGGCTCCGAGCTGAGCCCAGGGAGGCCCTGGGCAGACGTGACTGGCAGGGAAGCAGCGTGGGAGGGGAGTGAGCACCCGGCCTGGGCGTGCAGGGTTACCGCAGGGGAATGCTGCACCATCCTCGGTGTGCTGGGACCGGCGGCCAGGCGGGGGCCACGCAGGGGTGTGCAGCCCCTGTACCTCACGGCTGCTCCTCCTCCGGGGGAGGCCCAGACCGTCCTCCCCAGCTCTGCGGGGCAGAGGAGGTGGCAAGTGCCACACAGAGGGCTCAGTCCTGGGTTCTGAGGCTCCGTGTCCCCTGCGGGGGCTGAGGGGGAGCCCGCAGGCCTGGGGCTCCTCGGCTCCGGCAGTCACTGACACAGGATCCTCCATCCCGCCCGCCTCCCCGCCCGCAGCTGGTGGAACCGCTGACGCCCAGCGGAGCCCTCCCCAACCAAGCCCAGATGCGGATCCTGAAAGAAACGGAGCTCAAGAAGGTGAAAGTGCTGGGCTCCGGGGCCTTCGGCACCGTGTATAAGGTGAGGTGGGGAGCAGAGGGCGGCGCGAGGGCATAACCGGCGCCAGGCTGCTGCTCAGCGGGAGCTGGGAGAGGGGAGCCTGTAGCCTGGGGGGTTGCAGTGAGGCTGGAGGGGAGGCAGCACCGAGAAAGGCTCCCAAGGACACAGTCCCCTCCAGCCCCACTGCTCCCTCCTGCCGGCGCAGCGCCCAGGTGTGGCCCAGCCTGGCGCTCACACTGATCCCTCCCCCGCCCCCGGCAGGGCATCTGGATCCCCGACGGCGAGAGCGTGAAGATCCCTGTGGCCATTAAAGTCTTGAGAGAGAACACGTCACCCAAGGCCAACAAGGAGATCCTGGACGTGAGTGGGACGGGCGCCGTGGCTGACACCTGCCGGGGAGCACCAGGCAGAACAGAGCTGCCCCTGCCCCTGCCTGCCAGGCTCAGCTGCACCGTGGCTGCTGGCTGTGACTTTGCTCGGAGCCACCGGGTCCCTCCCAGTCTCCCTGACACGTTCGGTTTGCGCCCCTCAGTGGCTGTGGGTCGCAGGGCAAACTCTCCCCCCAAGTCAGTGCCTACGCCTAGTGCCCGGCCCCCGTGCACTGCTCCCATCCCCAGACTGAGCCCCCCAGCATGTCGACTGGCCGTCACGCCACCAGTTGTTGCAGAATTATAATTCGCAGCAGGGGGAGCAGTGAACCCACCTGGTCCGCCTTGTCTTTTCCTTGCAGAGCAGCTGTTAAGATCTCCCAACTGCAAGGCCCTCAGGCTTGGCTGAAGCCTGGAAATCTAAGCCCAGCTGGCAGGAGCAGCTGGGCAGGGCCGTGTGTCTCTGCCCTGTGGACCCACATGGCTCAGGGGGCGGGAAGCTGGCTCTGGACTCCTAGGAGGAGACGCCTTGGGCTGACCGACTTGAGCCCTGCTGGAGTTGGTGTTCCTCCAAACCGCTTTCTCTCTTCCCCAGGAGGCCTATGTGATGGCAGGTGTGGGCAGCCCCTACGTCTCCCGCCTGCTGGGCATCTGCCTCACCTCCACGGTGCAGCTGGTCACCCAGCTCATGCCCTACGGCTGCCTGCTGGACTATGTGCGGGAGAACAAGGACCATATCGGCTCCCAGGACCTGCTCAACTGGTGTGTGCAGATTGCAAAGGTAGGAGCCGCCCCAGGGGCAGCGAGGGGGGTCCAGGGCAGGTCTCCTTTCAGAGCAGCCGGGGGACCATCTGCATCAGACACCTTCCTGCCACAAGGTTCCCGCTAATATTTTTCTGCCCACATGCGGAATAAATTTTGTTGTTTGCCCTGAAGCGTGTGTGCAGGTGCACCACCAAAAACACCACACGCTGCCGGCTGTGGGCGCTCTGCTGATCGGGTGGGTGGCACCTGAATCTCTCCTGAGCAGCCGCCCAAATGCTCAGCTTACAGGGAATGCTGCTGCCCTGGATCACAGGTTCATGTTCAGGCAGAGACTACTCAGCTGTTCCCAGGCTGTTCCCTCTACCCTGTGAAGGTGCTAAAGACCCCTTGGCCAGGCTGGTAAGCATGGAGCCAGCGAGCAGACTGCCCCAGCACCGAGGCCAAACATCCCTCCTTGACACTGCCGTCTGTGCTCATCAGTCACATGGCTCCCTCCCCAGAGGTGGCTGCATTGTCCTGGTACGAGCGCAGCGCGTGAAGCTCGTTTGGCTGTTTCAGGTTGATAGATGCAATGCAAATATGGGGAGTGATCCGTACCGAAGCACGGCTGCTGTTTCCAACCTCTGACCGCTCCGCCGGCCCTAGCTGTATGCATGGGGGCAGTACACAAGGAAGGACGGCCAGCCATAAATCAAGACGGCGCTATTGATTAGTGATTTTAGCAGGGTGTGAGCATCAGGACCCTGAGGTTCTATTCCCAGCTACAACGCTGACTCTCCTGTGCCTCAGTATGCCCATCTATAAAATGGGGCTAATGTCTGTCACTGATACACAGAGAACTACTACTGGGAGGCCCTCAAACCAGCTGGGCCCCTGAGAACCCCAGCATGGGGCTTCGAGGCTTAACGGCTGTCCCTGCTGGTTCTCTCCTCCCTGCTGCAGGGCATGAGCTACCTGGAGGACGTGCGGCTGGTGCACCGGGACCTGGCTGCTCGCAACGTCCTGGTGAAAAGCCCCAACCACGTGAAAATCACGGACTTCGGCCTGGCCCGGCTGCTAGACATCGACGAAACGGAGTACCACGCGGATGGGGGCAAGGTGAGCCACATGAGGGGCTTTGCGTGGGTCTTGTTGGGGCACTAACCCGGTACGCAGCCCGGCTGCCTTCAGCAGCTGCACCCGCACCTAGCAGCACTCTGCGGCCCCCCTCCCGGCTTTGGGTCCTGTTAAACGTTTTGCTGCTGAGTGGCAGCGAGGCCTGGGGTAGATAACGGAGCTCTCGGCTGAGGATGGCCCCAAACCTCGAACTCTCAGCACAAAATCTAAATCCGCAATATTTTGGCCCAACCCTGAAATGTTTCAGTCCCTAAATGCAGTCGGGGGCCTCACAGCAGCTGCGATCCAGGTCCCTCCTGCAGTCCTTCCCCGTTGGAGGCCAGGCTCCTCCCATGATGCACTGTGTGCCCTCACCTGGAGAGAAGACCGTGGAGCATCATGGGTGATGTAGTCCGACTAAGGGACCCAGCCAGCGTCTGCAGACAGCGCTCAGCGCCGGTGCCGTCTTCCCTGCTCCTAAGCACAGGCGACAAGGCAAGGGTGAAACGCACGTAATCGGTCTGTGTTTTTCGGACCCCAGGTTCCCATCAAGTGGATGGCTCTGGAGTCCATCCTGCGCAGGAGATTCACGCATCAGAGTGACGTCTGGAGCTACGGTGGGTTGCGTTGTGTCCGGGACCCCTCGCTGCCGGGAGCGTGGGATGAAAGCCCCGTCGCTCCTAGCCCTGACGTGCCTCTTTTCCCAGGAGTGACCGTCTGGGAGCTGATGACCTTTGGTGCCAAGCCATACGATGGAATCCCGGCCCGAGAGATCCCCGACCTCCTGGAGAAGGGAGAGCGCCTGCCCCAGCCTCCCATCTGCACCATTGACGTCTACATGATCATGGTGAAATGTACGCAGGGCCCTAGCCTGTCACGCGCACCGGCTCGCCGCTCCCGGGTTGTTTGGCCTTGGAGCATCAGCAGGAGGCGCAGAAGGAAAGGCTCCAGGGCCCAGAGGATGGGGTTTCTCTTGGAACTACATGAATGAGGCACGAGGGTGAACTGTTGGGTAAAGACCCCAGGGGCCTAAATTCTGGGGTGGGCAAGAGCCAGCTGTATTCCACCAGTGCTAGAGGGCGGGCGCCTCTGCAGGGCCAGCCAGCATTCGGCCTGCAGCGCTGTTGTGTCCGTTGGGCAGTTCAGGGCAGCTGCCCTGAGCCCCGTACTTTCGGGGGGCCAGGAGCCAGGACCGTCCTCGCAGTCAGCAGTGGTGGTGCTGCTCCTTGCTCCTGTCTCCATGAGCACAGCCTCCCCCAGGCTGCTTGTGCCAGGGCTCATGGGCGCCTCGCTCTGTGCCCCCAGGTTGGATGATTGACTCGGAGTGTCGCCCCAGGTTCCGGGAGCTGGTCACAGAGTTCTCCCGCATGGCCAGGGACCCACAGCGCTTTGTGGTCATCCAGGTAGGCGGAGGCGGCTACATGGAGCAAGGGGCGTCTCTGCCGAGAGGCCTGGGCAGCAGCCATCTCCCTTCCCATCACCTGGTCCCCAAAACGGTTGAGTCTTTGGCCCGCAGCAAAGGGCACTGCTAGGAGCCTCAGCCCCAAATGCAACCAGCACATGAGCTGGCCTCACCCACCCCCTTCAGCTCCTCAGCAAGCCTAGGGTTCAGGTTCTCTCTACCCGCTGGGAGGCTAAAGGGTGGTGTAGGGCAGGGAGCTCCCAGCCAGGACTCCTGGGTTCTCCCCCGACTCTAATTCACTGTGCGGCCTCTGGTGGGTCTCTCTCCAGCTCACATTCCCTTCTGCAAGGGAGAGATTAAGTGGACTTACACCTGGGGTGCGGGGAGGACAAAGGACCCTGGATGTCTATCTCCTCTTGGGGAACCCCGTGATGGAACCTGCCTGGGAAGCACCAAAAATAACTCCCAACTTTTAATCGAGCGGCGTGCACTGAGGTCCAGGCTCTGTGTACCTGGAGCATTGCCAAGAGGCAGAGCCTGCAGTGAGGCCTAGCAGCTCATGGGCTAACTTCCCAGCCGTAGCTTCCTGCCCACCCGTTTGCCTTGGGGGCCTGAGCGCAAGCTGCAGAGGCTTTGGTGCTTTGTAGAACATGAGGATGAGGGTGAAATGCCCTGAAATCCCTCCTCTGCCCTCCCCAGAATGACGACATGATGAGCCTGGCCAGCCCCATAGACAGCACCTTCTACCGGGCCCTGCTGGAAGAAGAGGACATGCAGGATTTGGTGGATGCTGAGGAGTACCTGGTCCCTCACCAGGGTTTCTTCAATGCAGAGCCCTCCGCCAACCACCGCAGCCGGATCTCCTCCACCAGGGTAAGCGCCCACACAGGCTGCGACGCCTCGCTGTGGTTCGGAGCTTTTGGCTTCCGTGGGTGCCTGACTCCCGCCTGCGGCGGTGGAGCTGGCTCAGGAGCAGGGTCCTCGTGGGCAGGAGAGTGGAGGGCCCCAGCCAACGTACCTCCTGCTGGAATGCACCAGGCTGAGCCCTGCTTTGTTCTCCTCCCACCCCCTAGAGCGTGACAGAGACCCAGGCAGAGGCAGAAGAGGCAGAGGAGTCAGCCCATTATCCTTACCTGGGCCAGGCGCCCTTGGAGCAGTCGGAGGGCACCACTTCTGACATGTTTGACGGGGACTACATGGTCACCAAAGCCCTCCAGAGCCCACCCGTGCGGGAGGCCAGCATCCTGCAGCGGTACAGCGAGGACCCCACCTGCCCCTCAGGTGACGGGAACAAAGAGCTGGAATCAGAGAACTATATCATGCCAGCATCCTGCAACACCGCTCCAGGTATGGAAGCTGGACGCGGCCCTCCACTGGGGAAAGTGCCCTTTTCTAGAGCCACAGCTTGGGGCTAAGATGGGCAGGGCCGGGGGCATGTTCTTGGGGCAAATGCACAGAACTAGGATTCAGGTGAAAGGGACCGAGGTCCCTCCCTGCCTAGGTTCCCTCTCTGAAACGGGGATACCTGTCTCTCAGAAGCTATGGCGGTTCAATTCACCATGGCCCAGAAAGCACTTTCTAGCTCTGCTATTTGCATGGCTCCCATCACTGTGGCATCCAAGCTTCTCATGCTCTGATGGAATCACCCTCAACCCCCTGGAAGAACCGTGGCACACAGAAGCTAAATGATTTTCCCAAGGTCACAGGGAAGCTGTGGCAGAGCAGGAAACTGACCATGTCTCCTATTACTCAGGCCAGTCCTTTCACTGCTGGCTTAGCTTTCGCTTGGCAGCCTCAGCAAAGGGGACAGCATTAGATAGAAACACTGTAGCCTCAAGCAATTTCTGATCAAGGCTCCAGAAAGGAGTATGAGCAAGTACAGTACAGGGTGGCAGTCAGTTTAAAACCTGTGCCCACTGGATGGAGCCATTCAGTACCAGATAAAGTGCTTGTGTGTCTTAAAAGTCAGTCAAGCCACCCACACAGTCCTGACCTGTGACCCTTGCAAAGATGCCACCGTGGTAGAGAAGCCATGGTAGACCATTTCTCTGTCTTTCCAGGCTGGGCCATGTGTGTGTTGGGCAAGGTGAGAGAGAATTAATGCAAGTTGTTCTGCTGGTTCCTCTGGGGAGGGTGGGGGAAGAGAAGTAAAACAAAGTCAAATGAAAACCAGAACAGAGGGATTATGAGCTTGGCTATCAGCAAGCCAGACAGACAAATAGACAAACTATTAGATCAGGGTCGATCTTCCAGAGTTCAATTTCACGCATCTGGTAGAGACACATGGAACTGACCTGTCTGGGGTGGGCAGTCAACCTCTGTACTCACTATCACCATGAACAAGTGAACACGGCCAGGTAAGTTGATTGCTGAGATGTCCATTCTAGCACGCAATTACCGTAGCTAGAATTGCATATCTGCAATCGACTGTTGTAGACCAAGCCTGAGACAGGGATCCTACCCCCTATGGAAATGTCCAGGGTGGGAACCTCCAGGAGGAGCAACAGCATGAAATGAAGCGAGGGCAAATCCAGACTGACTAGCAAGGGAAGATTGCGCTACCAGGACTACTGGGTTTTCCAGACAATTTGAGCCATCCAGCACCCTGTCCTTTCTGTGGGTAATGGCTAGTAGAGGAAGCTGCACAAGAAAGCAGAATAAAGCTACCTGGTTAGGAGGTGAGGCCCCCAAAGGGAACGATTTAAAAACGAGGCTTTGCCAAGGACCAAGCGCAAAATGGCGGGAGGAGTCATGCACCACTCCAGGGCTCCAAAAGCAGCAAGGGGGGGCGTTGGGAAGGCAGACCCAGTTTCCATGACTCATGAGTAACAAGCAGTCTTGTAGTACCTTAAAGACTAACAAATGTATTAGGTAATGAGCTGTTGTGGGTAAGACCCACTTCTTCAGATTATTGGAGTAGAGCGTGTCCGGTTTGCCCAGTGTACATGGCAGAGGGGCGTTGCTGGCACACATGCAGGAGTGCGAACCCTGATGGTGTGGCTGATACAGTTAGGTCTGGCGATGGTGTCACTAGTACAGGCATGCTGGCAATGGGGGCCTGGTTGCAGGGATAGGCTTCTGGACTAGTGTTTCCATGGTATCATTCATTAGATGCTTTGGCTCCCTTCTGCAGAGTACGTGAACCAGACAGAAGATTGTCTCTCACCTGGCAACTACCAAAGATCCCAGGTGTCAACACTTGAGAAAGCAAAGGGACACCTGGGAAAGAACGGGCTGATCAAAGAACCCAAGAACCCCTTCCAAGGCAGCTTTGCCAATGCAGTGGAGAACCCGGAGTACCTGACACCACGCAACCTTTCCTTGGCAACTGCGTTTACACAAGCCTTTGATAATCCGTACTACTGGAACCAGGACCCTTCCAAAGTCAACCCCACCGAACCAGGCTCCGCAATCAATGGCTTCCCCACGACACCAACTGCCGAGAATCCAGAGTACCTCAGCCTCCCCACAGCCATCACGCAGCCCAAGGACACGTCGGATTAATGGCCACGGCCTGGTCAGCAGAGGAAGCTATTTCAGCCAAGGCAGCTTGGATACACATCGATGTGTGAATGGTAACAATTCATGTATGCAGAGCGAGCGAGTCCTGGAATGAAGGGATCCAGGGGAGAACAGCACCAAGGCCTACAACTGCTGGACCATCAAAACTCGAGGTGGCTGAAGACGGGAGATAGCCTGGGAGGACTGAACAGGGCTGGTCCCCATCTCACTCCAGTGAGCACGCAGGGACTGCGCTCTGCTTGCCACAAGCCTGACCTTCATTATCTATGCAATCGGATTCATTCTGACGAACACCTGGGTGTCCATGGACAATATGGGACCTACAAGGCGTCTTCCATCTCCACCTTCTCTGTGCAGGAACAGTCAGACCCCTCTCCACTTCCACACACCAGCCACTAGACCGCTTTGCTTATGAAAGCCAGAGCCGGGACAATGGTGGGATGGATATTCGACAGCTTTAATCAGAGTGATCCTGACTGACTGGAAAAATGTGAAACAATGCCTACAGGCACAGCAAAGCACCGGCATCTCCTCTGGCCGTACCACTAGCAAGAAGGACGAGGGACAGGCCTTCATTCACCTAGGGTACTTTTAAGGGTGGCTGTGCTGTCACAGCCTGATTAATGGGGCTACCAGCAATGGTTTTCTTTTAAGACACCTGTGGAAAAGCTTTAACAGGAGACGGTTTAAAAGTGGTGATGGATTGGATCAGACAGCTCAGAGCTTCTCCAGAAGGCCATGCTGACAGAATTAGGGCAAAGCATACAACAGACACTGTAGTTCAGAGCTTTCTATGTAATAAATAATCAAGAGCCGCAAAAGAAGAGGTATGCCCAGACCGAACCACCATCACCCCAGGTACTGGCCAACAGGGCAATTCAGGTGTCCAGTTTAGCACCCATTCTGGAGAACAGGATGGGAACAGGAGGCAAGGAGTGGAGATCAGGGCATTGGTCCTTTCCTGTTGTGCCCAGCAGCTAAAGAAACCTGCTTAACAGACCTTCACTCCAGCTGTCTGTGGAGTCAGGAACCAGTCCGCTGTCTGAGCTCTGTGAAACCAGAGGGCAGTGGAAACTGGTTTGCTATAGTAGACCTCTCACCAGGAGATCATCCATTAAGCTGGTGACACTTACTTTGACTTCCTGTTTTAAAACAACAAACTAAAAGGCGTAGCCAGCTCCCACTGCAATGATGCTGTCTGCACAAACACAATGGGATCCTCCTCACTGTACCTGGAATATTTATTTCTTTTTAAACCAACAGTCGCTCACAAAAGCAATGATCCATTTCCAAGACTGGCTGAGGTCCCCCGGTGTCGTGTCGGACGCAGAGTTCTGTTAAAGGCTCACTCTCTCCCCCTGTTTAGGTTTACACTGGCTTGTCGTGGGATGGCCCAGATAAGAGTCAAACCCCCACAGACCTACCGGTGCAGGAAAGAGATTTGCTCTTACAAAAGTTCTCCAGGGGATGGTTTGACTTATGCTAAGACATCCCCAGATCCTGTTTAAAAATGTTAGTTTTATGCACTGTATGAGGTGACTGCTGGATTATTTTTAATCAACTGTATCAAAACTATTTGTATATTTGAGAATTGTACACTGTTTTTCTACTTGGTTTGTCTGAAGTGTTTTGGCCCCAGAGTGCAAATCCCCTCTCCAGGCTGAGATGGAGGTGTTTGCTGTTCACTTTCTCTTATCAGCAAACATCAGAAGTAGGAATATTGAGCATTCAGCATCCACAGAAGACGGTAACACACAGCACTGCAGTAGCACCCTCCGACACAGGAGAGCAAATGGATGTAACCGGTGTTCCCTCTAATTTTTTCCGTGTGTGGAAAAAATTGTTATGTGCACCAAGGCACGGTCAGATACGCACCCCCAGTAGAAACACACGTGGGTGCTCTGCTACTCAGCTGGGTGGCATCTGACTGTCTCCTGTGTGGCCACCCAAGCACTCAGCTTACCGGGAACACTGGATGTAACCATGTTATCTCCCCTGCAGGGCTGCGTTTAGCTCAAATCATTTGTTATGCAGGCTGATAAACGGAGGCAGATACATGGCGAAGTCTGGCTGCCAAGTCCTACTTTAACATCTGCTTGATGTTAAACAACTATTGTGATGAGCACTTCAATCCAATTAAGCCACCTGATTGGGGATAAAGGGAAGCTGATGCTTCAGTCCCTGCCAGTGTCGTTCAGAGAGGACTAATGCTGCCTCCTGAAAGGACAGATTCACCTGCATTACCTGAAAAGACATCCACCTTTCTGAAAAAAACATGCATCTGACTAAGTGGGTGTTTGCCCAGGAAAACTTTACACTCCAAAAAATCTATGAGTCTCTAAGGTGCCACAAGACTTCTCGTTGTTTTGGCAGATACAGACTAACACGGCTGCCCCTCTGACACATGCCCCCTTTCTGACTCACTGTTGGAAAGAAGGAAGGCAACTAACGGTATTTCTCAATCTGGAATCTTACAGTAAGTGGTTTGATTAGAACCAGCCAACCCCTTAGTTTAACCTCAACTGTAAATGCCTCAGGGCTGATTGTAGGTGCTCAGATACAGTGATGAGGAGCACAGTGTAAGAAACAAGATAAAACAAAATGTCTATTTGCTCTAAAATGCTCCGGGCATTTCTAACCAGCTCTTCTGAGCCTGCTGGCCAGTCAAACTAGTTTCTACTGCTTCTCCGAGGGCTGGATTACATACACACAGGCAGAACTCCATCAGTGTAGGTAGCATCTACCCTGAAGCCCTCAAGCATCGGTGAGGCCTAATAGCTCTGGTGGCATGAGGCAAATCTCCCTAGAGCATCTGCTGTCCAAAAGCAGCACATTTTTACGCAGAGACCACAAATGATGTACAACCCTAATGGAAAGAGAGGCATAGGGAGTTATTACCTGCATGCAGCTAAACCAGCTCAACCCCCGGAGGTAGGAGACTTAACCTCATCTAGTTGCAGGTAAAGGACTCCCTCTGCCTTTTGCGAACGATGTGACATGCTAGTGGAGACAATCTCGATGCACGAGCATGCTTGTTTTCTCGGCAGCAGAAACAGCTTTATTTTATGAAAAGAGAACCTGAGGTAAAAGGCCAAGGGACTGCCTTTGAGTCCAGATCCACTGGTGAAAATGCACAGGTGCTAATTATTCACCTGCATATGGAAACCACGAATAGCCCTTTTTTCTGCACAGGGGCATACCTTTCTACTCAAATGTTTTGCAACCCTCAAGTGGCATGTTTTGGGGAATTCAGGGTTTCACAGACTGAAATCCATGAACGATATTTATCCTGAGCAAGTATGTAACCACAGATAGCGCTTCAAACCTTCCATGGCCCAGTACATGGCTCGTCTCACTTAGAGAATCCCTGGTCATTTACATCCCCAGACAAACTACAAAGGAAGAAAGTTTTATTGTGATTTTATTTACTACTGGCCTTTATTTTAAATACATGGTCTGTAAAAATAGTCACCCCTCCATAACTCAAACATAAGTTAGACACTGGTAGTGGGAATTTCATTGGCACCGCCAGGTTCTTATCAGTAACACCAGCATTCTGTGAACTCACTTCGCACTTTAGCTCATTCACCCCGTTGGCATTCAGTGTCAAAGGGCAAAGTCATGACAATAGAAAGTGAAAAGTGAGTGTTAAATGGGAGGAATGGAGGGGAGAGTTTTCTGCAGGCAGCAGATGGGCAATTAGAAGTCAAGTATCAGTCACTAATTATGGTTCCCACCAGAGGAGAGAAAATAAGTAAGGGATTTGATTATCCAAAAACTGATGTCTAATTGATCCTGCTTTAGCACTGGTTTAAACAGTGACAAGGGAGATTTTAATGATTAACGATAACATTCAGCATTTAAGAACAATTGCTTTTTTCCCTAAAACCTGCTTCTCATCCAAATCACCAGGTCTTTATAACAGCAGCGGTCCATTCTCTGCCAGACCACTATCTCCTATTCTTTGGCAAGAAATCTCTCTCATTTCCAGAGCATGGTGCTAAGCAAAATGGACAGCACTTTCTCACCTCACTTAGCTCTCCTGCTGGGGACAGGAATGACCATCCCATCTGCTAACCTCTGCCCCAACCCATCAGGGTTTTTAGGGAGGGTGGCAGTGAGCCAGGAAGCAGCCCAGGTAAATGCTATACAACTAAGAGAAACGGGGACATTTGTGGAGTGGAAGAGAGGTAGAAAATGATGGAGGGGGGATGCCTTCCTCCTCCTTGGGCGGCCGTCCGGGGTGAGACGATGTGCACAAAGTAGTACCAAAGTTCAATCCATCCTCCCCAAAAGCAACATATAATAAACTCTAAGCTGACCTGTCCCAAGTCCCCCGATGCAATGCCATTCCCCACAAGCCTGTCTGTACAGCAATGTTAGTCATTCTGGTTACCTTGGTTTCTCTCCTACACATGATACTGCCTGGCCATCTAGTGAGATAATTAAGCCAGAAGGCAGAGAGGAGCAAAGCAGCCAGGTAAGGAGATTTAAGACAGTATGGTCAGAGTTGAAGACAATCAGAACGAAATGCATGTACTGGCAAGGAGGGGGCTGCCAAGACTACAGGATGACACATGGAGGGCGGCTGTTGGTGATTTTTTCTAGTGGTTCCCCATTTCTGGCTCTTCTTATTGCTTCAATGAGCTACAGAACAAGAGAGAGTGGAGAGGCATTAATCCCTGTATCAAAGATTTTCCCACAGGCCTCTAATGGAGAAGAATAATTGAGTCCTCTCCCCAGACACACGGGCCAAGTTTTTCAAAAATCTCTGCTGATCTTGGGGGCTCAGCCTGAGCCATTCAGAAGGTGCTATGCATCGTCCCTCTGAAAAATCAAGGTACTTTAAAAGGAGTCTGATGCCAGGCATCCAAAATTAGTATTTGTTCTTGAAAACGCTGGCCAAAGCTTCTAAGCCAAATAATATGAGGCAGGCAGCAGTTTGTGGTTTAAACTGCACTACAGCAGGTTTCAGGATGGTGCCTGAGTTCTGCTATAGGCGGCATGAGTCTGATGTTAATCGCATGCCTTGCAGTTTGCACTATGCCTTGATATACTGTCAGAAAAGTAGCAAAGCCCTAGGATGATGAAATGGCTTTGAAAAACACATAGATCCCCAAAACAGAAAGCTTCTTGGTCAGCAGGGAGTTGTGAACACAAGTGTCCCTACAGGCACATTTCACACAGTCCCATTCAAGAGTCAGGCTGATATCTTGATAACTTACATCTTTTTCATACGGAAAGCCACCATTCTCGAGTTTGGAGAAGACAAGCTGCCCATTGATTTCAATTTCAAAGGCACCTTAAAAACAGTAAACACAACCAAGCTGTAACAATCCACACAGACCCTTCCAAATTCCATTTTTAATTCACTGACTAGTCCTACAGGATCCTATATTCAATGCTGAAGATCAGGACAGTGAGTCAACAACAAAAAACACCTTACGGAAGCAAGGTTAAAAGCCTGCTGCAGGCCTCTCTTAAAATATGTGCCTTTAGTCCAAAGATCTCCAAGAGCTACATAAAATGTCCTACACTTCACAACCTCACCACAAGGTTGGGAACCATCCTCACTATACAGAAGAGGAATACAAGCCACATGACTTGAGACTGGTCACACAAAAGATGAGACATTCAGGTATGTAACCCAGGAGTCCTGCTGCATTAGATTACACAGGTTCAAATTTACAGTTAAGGATCAGTCTCTGTACGTGAGAATTTCTCAACAGCTGTGCACAATTGAACCTACATAAATAACGTTATCTGTCCTCTCCCCTACTAAGATTACAGCTTCTGTCACTTGGTCTGAGGCAGTTACCTTATCGGACACTATGTGCTAAGCAGGGACAGATCGGGTCACATGCATGTGTACTGCAGAATCCAGCACAATAAGAAAACAAGACAGGACTGGAGCATAGCACACACAAAGGGGATTCTTTATATGCACGAGCTCTGTCCTGCCATGGGCCCTAGAAGTTGCAGATTCCAGCAGGTTGCTAGTAAAGAGAATTCCATAGCCATGAACCTCTCAACCAAAGCAAGGCCCAGCCCAAGCTCCAGACGGGATGCTCTTGCTGAGCAGAAGGTCCCTTGCCCACAGCACTCCCGGGTTGGGCCCACCACAGATGAGGGCTGCTCTGGCCTCCACCTATTACCATAACCAGTAAGCCTCCTCTGCTGAGGGTGAAACCAGTTAACATCTGATGAAGCGGGTCTTTGCCCACGAAAGCTCATGCTCCAAAATATCTGTTAGTCTATACGTTGCCACAAGACTTCTTGTTGTTCTCAAAGCTACAGACTAACATGGCTCCTCCCTCTCTGAGACTTGTCACCAGTTAACTTGTTAACCTATTAACATCCCTACTACATACTCCACGGGAAAACCATGTGTATGAAACCAAGCTGCCTGCTTTCTTCTCCCATGCACTTTTAACCCTGTCACCGTTGAATTACTTGTCAATGCACAAAATATGCCATCTAGATGGCCCTTAGAGGACAAGGTTTCGAGTCTTCCAGGTTGGCATGGTAGCATCTAAATAGTTCTGAAAGTTTGGTGGGAAATCCTACCTTTCCCCCCGAGCCTAGATTCAATTTCTATATCTGGGTACTCTTCTTTCACTGCACTTGCCAATTCCAGGTATGTGGACTCAAACCCACAGGGCTCACTAAAGCGAAAGGAACAAAAACAGAGGGTTGGAAAAGGTGCGCACAGAGTAAAGCTTTGAAAATGTTCCTGAAAAGCAAACATGGGCAAGAACAAAATCTCAGTGCCATTGCAGTGCAGGGCGGGGACCTAGCGGGAACTGAAACACACAGCAACGCACAAGGAGGATGGACTGGATATAGGACATCCCTCCGCAGCCCATCACCCCCTCGCATTCCCACCGAATCCCTCACCCGCCTAGGCACCCATGAGCCAATAGCCGCCTCTCTGTGCCCCACCACTGACTCCCACCTGCCACATTTGGCTCGCCACGAAACGCTCCCAACACAGCCCTCAGTGACAAGACGCCTCTGCAGCGCACACAGCCCCGCATCTCCCACCCCTCGGTGAGCCACACAGCCCCCCCGCCCCCTCCCACCCCCTGGGGAGCCCCCCAGACACCCCCCCCGCCGCCTCCCACCCCCTGGGGAGCCCCCCCAGACACCCCCCAGCCGCCTCCCACCCCCGGGGAGCCCCCCAGCCCCCCCCCGCCCCCTGGGGAGCCCCCCAGACACACCCCCGCCGCCTCCCACCCCCTGGGGAGCCCCCCAGCCCCCCCCCCCGGGAAGCCCCCCAGACACCCCCCAGCCGCCTCCCACCCCCCGGGGGCCACACAGCCCCCTGCCGCCCCGCGGGGGGAGCCGGCCCACAGCCCTCACCAATACTCCACCACGATGCGGACCGCGGCGGGGGGCGCCGCCGGCTCGGACCCTTCACTCATCGCGGCCCCCGGCCAGCGGCTTCCGCCCGGCCGCCCGCGCTTCCGGGTTCCCGGGTCACGTGCAGGGGGCGCTTCCGGGCAGCTGAGGCCGTCAGCGGTCCCCTCCCGACCGCCGGCCCCGCGCGCCAGCGGCCCCTGGGGGCGGAGCGGGGAACTGCAGCCGGCGCGGGGTGGGGAGGGGCTGTCACCTGTCTTCGGAGCGCGCCCCCCCCCACCGGAGCCTGATCCCCGCCCCCACAGGATCCCTCCCACCCAGGGGCCCACACAAGACCCTGGGGTGCCCCGTCCCCACGGGCTCCCGCCTGCCCTGGGGCGCCCATCCCCCACAGGGTCCCCACCCACCCTGGGGCCCCCGTCCCCATGGGGTCCACCCCCCCATCCTTCCTTCCAGGTGTGCCTGTGCCTCCGGGGTGCCCCACCCCATGGATCCAGCGGGTCCCCGTGCCAGCCAGGGGTGCCCTGTCCCAAAAGGGTCTCCTTCCCACCCAGCCAGGGGATTACCCACACGCACGTGCCGGGGCCCCCAGGCACACCTCTCTCTTCCTTTTTCCGGCAAGACCCTGCGCGCGCGCACACACACACAAAACTCTGGAAACATCCATTGTTACACACACACACACACACAACTCTGGAAACATCCATTGTTACACACACGCACACACATACACACTCTGGAAACATCCATTGTTACACACACACACACACAACTCTGGAAACATCCATTGTTACACACACGCACACACACACTCTGGAAACATCCATTGTTACACACACACACACACACACACACACACAACTCTGGAAACATCCACTGTTTTGAATCTGTTTTATTCGACTCCACCAATGCTTCACTTCAAATGGGTTAGTCAAAAAACCAAACAAACGCCGAAGGAGGGTCCTGAGGGTTCGCACCAACTGGCCCCGTCTTTCTCAGAACCACTTTTGTCCTCCATTTTTTTATTTATGACAAACTTTTACCCCCTCATGGCCACTCCAGCAGGGACCTGCGCTGGCGTGAGCTCTTCTGCTTCATGACAGCCCCTGCAAACTTCTGTAAGGTGGTCAACCCCCGTAAAAGGTTTTGCTGTCTCTAACAATGGCGTTAGACGAGCCCCTAGAGTTGCCAACTGTGGAAAGCAAACTCAATAACACCCCAATGTGTTGTGTGCGTTTGTTTTTAAACTCATGATTTTTAAGCCAGTTTCCTCATTTTTGGGAGCCTGACTCAAGATCCTGGAGCCCCTTGGGTTGGCGATACCGCCAGAGGATGATTTATCACATCAGGATAGAGATCAGGGCAGGGGACCATGGGACAGCAGCACAGGTGTCACAGAAGCTACCCGGGGAAATCCAGTGAGCCTCCTCACACCCCAGACCCTGAGCTCCACACAAATAAAACACTTCCAGCTGTTGCAGAGTAGCACTTAAGTTTATTTCTCCTCTGTCCCTTCACTGATTGATACCTTTACTTCATTGTTTACTTCTAAGCCAATCCAGACCCCGCCCCCGCCCCCATTTGCCTAGGGAACCAGGGTGGCAGCCGTCTCCCTGCTTTAATTGCACAGCCGGAGAGGCTCACAGTCCTGCTCAGTCAGTACCAGGCCGGGGCAGAAGAAAGGGTGTAACGGCTCCTGGAAGTCACCCCTGAGAGTGCAGATCTCTGCCATGCTCTTGGCATCGTAGAACCCAACCCTGCCACTCTCGTAGTCCAGGCAAACACCCACCTTCGTGGGGCTGGAATCCAGGGTCAGCAGGGCTGGAGGGGAGGACAAGGCATAGAAACAATTGCCTTGTATCTTCCGAAGGGCCCAGTATCCATTTTCAGGGTTGAGATCTTCCGTTGCCTTGCGGTTGACGCCATGCCTGGCTACACCAATCACCCAGTTGCTTTTGTGCCCCACACTCACTTCCCAGTAGTGCCTGCCTGAGTGGAAATCCTGGGAGCAGAGGACATAAAGACATGGCTCAAAGCGCTCTGGGTTCTCTGGGACAGCCTGGGCGCCAGGTCCCAGTTTTGCCGATTTCAGGTCTCTGGAGATCTGCAGGTGCGAATGGGCCGTCTTAGGGTCTAAGGTGAGGCATTCCAGAGCAGACTGCGTCACGTACCCCAGCATCCGTTTGCAAACCATGTATGTCAGAGAAGGGCTAGAGAGGACCGCCGGCCAGTGGTGCCTCAGCTGTTTGTGCTGCTGGTTCAGCTCATCCTTGAGCTGATCCACCTGGCTCTTGGCCACATCCATTAGGTGTCCGTCAGGGTCCTCCACCTCACTCAGGTAATCCATTAACTCCAGAAGACAGGCTGCCCTCTTGGTGATGTCCTTCACTCCGTCCCCCAGGTGACTGACGACCTGCCTCTCAACTTGGTCAATCATAGCCAGCACAGACTGTTCCTCAGCATACAAGAAGCTGTACATCTTCTGGAAATCCTCCATCACCTCCTCCCGGAGGGACTGGAGGCCATGCTGAGTAGCCTGGATCCTTTTTTTGTAGCAGCCATGGAGCTTTTCCACCCCTTCCTGAACGTCCAGGAAGTTACAGACCACGTCTTCCACTTTGCAACTGCTCTGAACCATTGAGTGCCTCTCAGGAGCCTCCATGGTAGGGCCACTGTTCACTCTCCCTTCCCTCTGCTGTTTCAGCTGTCTCGGTGGGAGTTTAACAACCCAGGAAGGTGCATTCAATGGCCCGCTTTCCCCCCCCAGCTGGATCTGCCAGCGCTCCACCAGGGCGATGCTTCCTCAAGGCACAGGAAGCAATGTACTTCCAAAGTCCAGCCCCACTGGCCCCGGGACAAGTCCTGGTTCCCACCCTGCAAAGTGCGTAAGTTTCGGTTTCTCTGAAAGCAGTGGGAGGATGCCAAATGCCAGTTGTTTGTGAAATCCACGGGTGTTTGCCAAGGGCAGGAGAGCTCCTCTTCTACAGCACAAAGCACATTGTGAGATAAATAAATATTGAGCCTCTCTGCGCACATCTGGCGCACATCTGAAGTCTCCCACCTCTGCCCGTCCTCTTTCCCTTCTCTCACCACAACGGCCGGTGGGTGCCTGAGCTCACGAGGCAGCCTGGAGGCCAGAATGATTTTGCACTGAACACGGGTGCAGCTGGGTGCGGGATGAAGCTGCCACAAGCGGCAACTGTGTATGATGCCAAATGCAGGAAGGAGGGAAGAATAAACTTCTAAAACCAGATACACTTTATAAACCAGCAGCCAGGGCAGATTCCTCAAGCCACAGGCTGGCTCAGCTAGCCTATTGTTTGCTTCTGTGACTCAGAGCCGTGCTAGCCAGAGAAAGCCAGAGACACAGCCCAGAAGCAAGTCTATGCTGGGAGGAGAGCTGCAGCCATAGGTTCTGAGACACAGCACAGAGAACACGGCCATGCTGGGAGCAGGGCTGCAGTCATGGAGCCAGAGGGGCTGGAGAAGCCTCGGGGAAGCTGGAGGCCAAGCAGCACAGTGGAGCTGGGGATACAGAATGCTGGAGCTGGGTGCGCTGAGCAGCCGGGGAGAGCAGAAGGTACCCTGGGCAGAGGCCCAATGCAGGGCGACTCCACCAGCCAAGGGGCCTGGTAGGCCGGACTGGGTACGGGGGGTGGGGCGGACACTGGAGAGAAGGATCCCGCCACCAGAAGCAAGTGTCTGACCTGCATTATACCCGCATCACAACCAGGCCCTGTGACAGAGGCTGGGACCTTTGAGGAACAGACTGATGTGCTCTGACCATTCCAGAGGCACTGTGGGGGTCTCCCTGCCAATGCCGTTAACATTCTCCATTTTTTTCTTTACTCTTTCGTTTTTAAGTTGGTTGCGGTTTAACGAATTTTATTTGCTTTGAACTCCATGCAATGCTCAACAGGTCAGGGCAGGGTTCCGTGCAGAGGGAGCACCCCGTAGAGGGGACACCCAGGCTCTGCCCTAGGGGACCCACAACAAGATTAGGGGTCAAGCCTCCAGGAATCCTGGGTCCAGCCATGTCGGGGTGATGGGAACTCTGCCACACAGGAGAGTGGCCGGGGAGCCCTCAAGATCAGGGAACCCTCTGGGTGAAGGCAGTGGGAGCAGGGACTCAGATCCTTCCCCTGGCCCGTTTCCCTGGGGCAGCGTAGAAGCCAGGAAAGTTCCCCTCAACAGCAGCACCCACCCCCCCCCCGCACTTACATCTGAAGTGGATGGAGCTGTGATCAGTTGCAACGGATCCCTGCTCTGTGCAGATGGTCAGTTCCACGGGGATGGGGACGGTGCCCTTGTCCGTCGGTGCATTGACGTGAAAGTCAGAAGAGACCCTCTGGTCATCTCCTCTGACCCCTGTAATAGAGACTCTCCCCCAGTCACCCCCTCACTTAGCTCAACATCTTCCGGTAAGGCATCCGGCCTGGAACTGGTTTGCAAATCTGTGTGGGCGCCCGGAGCTACAGCTCCGGTTCTGAGACGATAAAGCCAGAGGGGAGAAAACAGCCAGTCCGTGGCCCCCGTGTTTGCAGCCCATAGCACTGGGAGGAGCAGAGCTGGCAGGGAGGGGGCACTGGGACTATTTATACAGTGCTGCCACTGAAAGACACTGAACAAAACCCTGGCCCCTATACAGGGCAGAAGCTGAACAGCTGGTTGTTGCTCTCACACCAAGCTGGGCATGCTGCTGTACTGCCAGGACCTCTGGCCCCTGTGTCTCTGCCCCAGGACATTTCTGCCCTCCCTGTACGAAAACGATGAAAGGTCTGAAAAACGTGGCCGACCTGGGTTCGTTTAGTCTGGAAAAGAGAAGACAGAGAGGGGACCTGATCAACGTTCCCGCTAATCTTTTCCATCTCTTTGCAGAATACTTTTTAGCTGCCCCAAGGTGTGGGCACCCCCAGTAGAAACAAAACCTCGCCAGCGGCGCTCGGCTAACCAGCTGGGCAGCATCTGCCTCTTTGCTGAGCATCCTCGCACAAGCGTATGGTTGACAGAGAACACTGGACATGAGAACAGCTTTCAAGTACCTAAAAGGGTGTTATGAAGAGGAGGGAGAAAAATTGTTTTCCTTGGCCCCTGAGGGTAGGACAAGAGCAATGGGCTTAAACTGCAGCAAGGCGGGTTTAGGCTGGACATTGGGAAAGGCTTCCGAGCTGGCAGGGTGGCTAAGCCCTGGAATAAGTTGCCTAGGGAGGCTGTGGAACTGCCATCGTCGGAGATGTTTCAGAGCGGGTTAGACAAATGCCTGTCGGGAAGGGGGTCACCCAAGGAACGCAGTGGCCCTTATTGTAAATGAGAGCAGGGTGAGGCACCAGGAGCACCTGGACCCCATCCTGAAAAGTTCTGCCGCCCTCATTGCGGCGGGAGGGGATGGACAACGGCAATGCCATTAACCCTTTCTTTGCCACAGCGTTCCCTCGGAGAGCGGGCTCGGTAGAAGGCAGGGAAGCAGCACTGGTGTCCCATGGGTTGGGCAGCAGGTGGTCAGGAGCCTCTGGTGACCACATCTCCCTACCCAAAATATGGGACAGGGAGCTATGGGGGTGGGGTGGTTTCTCCAGCTCCCCTGCGCACGGGGAGCTGGGAACCAGGAACAGGGCAGCCGACACACGGGTGGGCTCCCGACTCCTGCCAGAGGCGCTGGGCTGCAGCAACGCAGGTCTGGCTCCTGCGAGCGGCGGGGAGCCAGGTGCAGCCATGTGGGTCCGGCTCCTGGCTCTCCTGAGCGGCGGGATGCTGGGAACCAGGCAGCGGCCGCTCGCCCCACAAACACGGGGCAATGAGGCCAGTTTGGAAAATAAATCAGGACCCCCTTCCTGGCCCCTGGAATACAGGGCTGGCCCGCCAGAACTGGAGTGGATGGTCACCATACAGGTGCCGGTAGAGTGCTGGAAAAACCAGGCTGGTGCTGACTGACGGCTAGCCCCCAAGCAAGCATCGAGGTGCACGACAGTGTCTCAAAGGGGCGGATGGGGAGCAGGGTGCAGTAAATCGGGGCCTCCCCTCCCCCACTGCTCACCGATGCGCCAGAGTTTCCTGCCAGCAAGGAATACTTGAGTGCTTACGTCCGGCCTCCCCTCACCCTCCGGCAGCCAGAAATAGCCCAGGACGTGGCTTGGCACCAAGTGGAGTCTGCGGGGCTCAGGATCCCAGGGTAAGTGCTGCTCCCCATGTCAGCCCACGGGAATTCCAGCATGCAGTGGGACAATGGCCTTCCTCTTTATTCTGGCTGGGAAGGGAGGGAGCTCAGGGCCACGCAGGTGAGGAAGCCATTGAGCCAGAGCAGGGCAGGAGGTCTGGCTCAGTTCTGCTCCTTGCAACGCTGGTCTTGTCGCTATTTGAAACATCCGGCCCTGTCATCACCCAAACGTGAAGTGCACAGGGCCCTCGCTGCGGCTGTGTGCTTGCAGGGCTCGGCCACCAGCTGAGTCATCTCGCAGCCGGGGCTGGAGCTGGGCGGAGGGCTGTGACGCTTGGAGCCAGCCCTTGCTAGTGGGGTGAGTGGACAGTTACAGGGGGGCAGAGGGAAGGAGGCTATGGAAGGGCACTGGGTTTAGCCACAGGGTGGGGGAAGCCTGCTAGGCGTTGGGTGGAAGCTGCGGCAGAGCATCGGCTCCAGAAGAGATGAATCGGGGATGCCGGAGGGCAGGAGGCTGCACTGGAAGAAGGCCCTGGGGGTGATTTGCTGCCTTTGCAAGTGAACCCTCCCAGGGAAGGCACAGGCATCCCTGGAGCAGAAAGGGGCACTCAGCATGACCTCCCACGCCAAGGTAATGGCTCCCTCTCTGCCGCGCAGGGTCCCAACTCTGCAGAAAGGTGGGAGCCTTGGGAGCCTGCCAGCCTGGGGAATGAGCCCTGCCCGTGTGGAAATCTGCATGTGCACATGGCTGCAGGTGTATGGGTTTACAAGGGGATACACCCACGCACTAGTGCATGTGTGCAGGAATTCATGCAAATCTGTACTCCTTGTGTTCCCCCCACCCCTAGCATACCTCTGTGCACAGGTTCACGAGGGGATACATGCATGCACTAATGTGGGGGTGTGCAGGAATTCGTGCAAATAGGTGCTTCCCTGTGCTGCCCTTCCCCCCAGCTCCCAGCACGGCTTGGGGACATGGGATGGGCTGAAAGTCAGGAGTTCTTGGGTTCTAATCCCACCTGGGACAAGCAAATCGCCTCTCTTCTCTGGGCTGCGCTCCCTTCCCTTGTGCAACCCCAGGGCATGGATTCAGATCTGGGGAGGGTGCCCCGTGCATGCCTTGGTAGTGGGGGAGGGGCAGAGCCAGGACAGCAGCGTTACTGCGCATGCTCAGTACATGCCTAGGCCAAATCGGGGTGTCCACAACCCCCCCCCGCACATCATCTCTTTCCAGGGGAACTAAGGCACTGGAAAAATCCGGCGGGTTGGCAGATAACTTTGCAGTTGGCTGGCAGGATCACTGTTTCTAATTCCTACCGAAAAGAAAGGGCAGGGGCAGAGGCTGGGGGGTCGTGGGTGGAGGCAGCGGTGCCGAGGTGGGGAGAGAGGCCTGGGTTGTCAGGGAGCCACAGGGTCCACTGATTCTAACGCCTTGTGGCAAAAGGGACACTGGTTAGGCTTGCAATGTTGTTCCTCACTCTGCAGAGAGAGACACGCACCGTCAGGGCCCCTGGGCCCTATCTCAGCTGTGGGAGGGGACTGGGGTCTAGGGGGTTATAGGAAGGGGCAGATACATCTGGGTTCTTTAGAAGATCGTCAGAATGCCCAGACTGGGTCAGACCAATGGCCCATCTAGACCAGTCTCCTGTCTTCCAGCAGTGGCCAATGCCGGGGCCCCAGAGGGAGCGAACAGAGCAAGGAACCATAAGCGACCCATCCCTGTCATCCATTCCCAGCTTCTGTCAAAGAGCGGATAGGGACCCCAGCCCTGCCCATTTCGGCTAGTAGCCCTTAAGGGACCTTAATGTACATTGCATCTGATGAAGCGGGTCTCTGCTCATGCTCCAAAATACCTGTTGGTCTATGAGGTGCCCCAGGACTTCTTGTTGTTCTTAATGGACCTGTCACCCCTGAATGTATCTCTCTTGTGATCCCTTTCGTAGTTTGGGCCTTTCCATCAGCCCTTGGTAAAGAGTTCTACAGGTTGACAGTAAAGAAAAAAAATCTTTTGTTTTAAATCTGCTGCCTATAACTGTCATTTGGAAAGCGCCTCGTGTTACGTCAGTGAAGGAGTAAGTGCTGTTTTCTTACTCAAATTTTCCACACCATTCATGATTTTATAGACCGCCCACCCGTTAGTCTTCACATTTCCATACTGAAAAGTCCCAGTCTTTATAAGCTCGACTCAAATGAAAGCCGTTCTTTATCCTTAATCCTTTCTGTTGCCCTCCTCTGTGCTTTTTCCAAATCCAGTGTGTTTTTTTTAGATGGGGCGACCAGCCCTGCAGGCAGCATTGAAGATGTGGGTGTACCATGACTTTATATAAAGGCAATATATTTTATGTCTTATTATCCGTTCCTTTTCTAATGATTCCCAATATGTGGTCAGCTTTTTAGATTGCCACTAGAGCAGATGTTTTCCGGGAACTATCCACAGTGATTCTAAGATCTCTTTCTTGGTGGAGAAGCTAATTTAGACCCCATCTCTTTGTATGTGCAGTTGGATTTATATGTTCCATGTACATTACTTTGCATTTATCAGCACTGAATTCCATCTGCCCAGGTGTTGCCCAGTCACCCAGTTTTGTGAGATCCCTTTGTAACGCTTTGCCCTCAGGTTGGGACTTCACTATCTTGAGTAATTTTATATCACTACAAATTTTGCCACCTGACTGTTTACCTCTTTATTTCTACTCTTTGTATCCTGTCTTTTAAGTTGAGTATCTGGCCATGTTTCCATGATCATCTAATTATCCTTCATAATGGTAATCTACAGAAACCTGTGGGAGAGCACTTCAATCTCCCTGGACACTCAGTAACAGATTTAAAAGTAGCCGTCCTACAACAAAGACATTTCAAAAGTCAAATGGAGAGAGAAATCTCTGAGCTGCAATTTATTTGCAAATTTGACTCCATCAACCAAGGATTAAACAGAGGCTGGGAGTGGCTGGCCCCTTACAAAAAGCAGCTTCTCTTCCCTGGGTGTTAACAGCTCCACCTTAGACACTGACAATGGGCCACATCCCCGCTGCCTGATCTGACTTGTTTTCTCCTCTTTGGATACCTACTATTGATAATGGGCCATTTTCACCTTGCTGAATAGACCTTGTCAGCTCTGGCCCTCCCTTTTACTGGGACCCCACTCTTTAAATAACCCTTGGAAACCACCCCTGCCACTCATGCATCTGATGGAGCGGGTCTTTGGCCACGAAGGCTTATGCTCCAAAATATCTGTTAGGCTGTAAGGTGCCACAGGACTTCTTGTTCTTAATACTCCTTCAGTTACTTTAGTGGCAGGCTCTTTGTAATCTTAATCACCCGGGCTCCCTCTGTTTATAAACACACTCCCTGCCCCACAGGCCAAGCCAGAGGCAGCATAGGCTCTGTTGCAGTTAAAACGCACACCCTAGCCCCAGACTCTGCTCTGAAGCAGACCTCCAAGTATGAAACTGAGAGGGTCCAACCTTGAGGGAGGCTGGGGCTGCGATTGCTGACAGCTGCCCCACGCGGCAGGCACAGCCCCGCTGCAGAAACAAGCACTATTACCTCTGGTGAAAGCAGCCAGGGGGTTGCCACACTGCAGCTTTCCAGAGGGGTTAGTTAGCTGCTTGTCTCCAAGCCCGGGCTGCCCGCTTGGCTTTTTCTTGAGCTGCTTGCCGGAACTAACAGCACCATTGCCTCATCTGTGCTGCTGTTTGAACCGGCCTTATTCCCCCTCCCCTCTTTTTCCAGCATAGCCAAAGGTGGTGTGAGGTAAAGCCAGGACAGAGCCTCAGCTCCTGCGCGTGAGCAGACGGCGCAAGCCCAGCCGAGCACGGCTGCTTTCTGAGGCAGCGGATCTGGGTTTAGAAGCCCCCGTGGGTGTGGCTTGCAGGTGGCTCTTAGCGGAAGAGGGGTAGGGAATGGAGGTGAGGGGAAAGAGCAGCCTGGGGATCCAGAGGGGCCGATGCACAGTACCCCCTGCTCGCCCTGCCTGCTCCCATCTCTGGCGGGATCTGCACTGCTGCGTCCTGTTGGGCGTTCTCTCCCAGGGCCAGGCTTGTGAAGGCGCCTGGATGTGCTTCTGTCCTGGCCGTTCCTGGAGAGCAGTTTTCTGTTCCTGGAAACCAAAGCTCGGTCTGTGTGCTGCATGGAATGGGAGGGGCCAGGGATGCCAAGGCAGCCGCAGCCAAGCCCGCACTGTAATTGTACAGCTATGAACAGCTTTTTCAGTCCTCCGGATGCCAGGACTGATGCTGTCTGTCGGGCAGACTGGGGGGCAGGCACCAGCTTCTCATGGGAGGCAGATCTCACTGCTGCTTTGCCAGTGGGCCTATTCACCTGAAAAATCAGTCCTTGGCTGGGAGAGGAGGAGCTGCTTAGGAGAGTAACACATCACCAGGGTTCCCTCTGACTTTTTCCCGCCATGGGCAGAATAAATTTTGTGATATGCACCAAGATGTGCACCACCCATAGAAACACAGGCTAGGGGTTGTGGGTGCTCTGCTGATCAGCTGGCCAGCACCCGAATCACTCCTGGGCAGCTGCCCAGGCACTCAGCTGGTGGGGAATGCTGGGTCTGGGTGGAGTATTGCAGGCAGGAAAAAGGGGATTCCCGGAGAACCCCTCCCTGATCTAGTTGAGGTTACCCCCATCTCCTTCTAGGGACTGTGGGTAACATCCTCATTCGCCATCATTGCTCCAATCCAGCCTCAGTCCTGACTGCGTTCCCTTCTACCCCACCAGCTGTCCTTGAGCGGAAGTTTGGTACAGGGAGAGTATCGTAGATTCCCCCTCGTTCAGCCTGTTTGAATCTCACCTGGGGCCTATTTCTGCTCCTCCCTCATGTCACACATCCGGGCAGAGTTCCTGTGGGCGGCATCCACTGGCTCCCTAGTTGGCTTTGAGGAGCAGTGGGCACTGTCCGGGGTTCTCTGCGCAGTGTCCCCTTGTGGGTCCCTCATTTTGCACCTTGTCTTTACCCCCGTTCCTGGTTTTTCCATTAGTTGTCCCATGTGCTCAGTTGAGCTCTGCACCTAGTGACCCCTCCGAGGGCTGCGCACTTCCCCCAGCCCTCAAACAGCGCTCTGATGCGGATGGCACTGCTTTGCAAGTCGGACAAATCAGACAGTCAGGGAAATAATTAGAAGGGGGCAAATTGAAAGAAATCCTTTTTCAGCTGAAATGCAATTGGCCGGCAGGACTCCTGCCCGCAGGATCTCACTGAGCTGAGCAGGATTTATATGCAGAGAATAAGAATACCCGGCATTAGAGCACAAAGGAGTGAAAATAACCAGGAGCAAACTTTGAATGGGAGATAAACCTGCAGGGCTGCAAGAGAACCTCAGACGAACCAGGGTTCTTTCATACATGGCCACAAGGGGCTTCCCATGCCTGGGGCTGGGCCTTGTGGGAGTCTGGATATTGAGTTAAGTGAAATTAACTGGACCCTGGGCTGATCCAGTCTGACACACCTGTGCTACAGATGCACTCCAGGTGACAGCCCTCCTCCAAGCGGTAGCCTGGCTCAGAAATCCCTCCTCCCAAGTACTAAGTTAGCAGCCATGAAACTAAAGGCTCCCTGGAGACTGGGGGATCCTAATTATCCAGAGAACCTCCCCCAGGCCCTGCCACGGGGCTCATTTTAACCTTGATCTCACTGAGGCCGGTGGTAAAGCGACAAAGGCTGAGACCAGCATCCCCCGTCAGCTATGCAAGTGGGCGGCCACCCAGGAGAGAGTCCAACGCCACCCGGCTGATTAGCCGAGCGCCCCCAGCTCGGTTTTAGTGCTGGGGTGGTGCACAGCTGCACATTCCTTGGCACACAGAAACAAATGTATTCATCTCGTGGATGGAAAACACCCGCTTGGGGATGGAAAAGATTAGAGGAAACATCTTTCAGCTCCCTCCTCTCCTCCCAAAGGAACGTACAAAACCCTCTTTTCCCTTAGCAGCAGGCTGGTGGGTCTCTTCTCGACAGGTTCTTATCGGCACCTGTGCCCAAGCGTTAGGTGAGACACGTCTGCTGAGCCGAGTGGGGAGACAGCAGCTCTGGGCTCCTTGGGGAGAAAGGAACCATGTGTTAATCTACAGCACCCTCTGCTGGACTTTCCTGACAGTGTCGGATATTGTTCAGGGGCCTTCACGCCCCCAGGGAAGCAGAGATGAACGGACGCCTGTAGTGGGGCAGGAGGTTCAGACAGGGATCCTTTCCCGGGTGCATCATCCTGTCACTCTGAGTTCCCAGCTCTCCAAGTCTCTGTGAGTTGGGATCAGTAAAAGCCAAGGCTGGTAGCAGGGTTCCCTCTATTTTTTTCTTTTTTCCATCTGGGGCAGAATCAATTTTGTTATGTGCACTGAGGTATGTGCAGATGTGAACCACCAGTAGAAACACACACTGTCAGCCAGCCAGGCACTCTGCCTAACCAGCTGGATGACACCTGAATCTCTCCCGGCAGCTGCTCAAGCGCTCAGCTTACAGGGAACACTGTCTGGGACTCGGAGACAGCTAATGACCACAGTCCCCTGCCAGGCAGGCAAGCAGGCAAATCCCCTCAGCCCCAATTTACAAAATGAGAAACTGAGGCACAAAGAGTGGGGGAGAGGGATTCTCCCGAGATCCACATCAGAATGCCAGGAATGGAATCCTTGTCCCCCACCCAATGGCTTCAGGGTTAACACACAAGGAGGAGGCACAACTGTGAAAGCAACCTGAGCCCCCCCGCCCCCCAGCTAAGGAGACCGCCTTAAAGACCCCAACAGCCTTCCCGGTGCTTTTATGGGCTAAGCTAAAACACATCCAGCTCCTCCAAATCCGCACAGGCACAAACGCGCCTGGTGCTTCCCCTAAATCAGAGGGGTTTGTTCCTGCATTCTGCGCCCAGATGTTCTCTCCCCCCATGGCAACCTCTCACCCCCCTGCCCCAGCAGCAGCTGCCCCCTCAGTGATTCTGTACATAACCTGGGAAGCAGACCGGGATCTCTCACAATTAGGTTCCAATCTGGTCACCAGCAGCGGACAAACGTGAGATTTTGCAGAATTACCTAGAATCTAATTAGCTTCCCAGGACAAACCGCTCATGGCATTAAATTAATTTGTTGCTTAAATGGAATTTAATAGAGGCTGACTTTACTGCTCCTTTTTGCTTTAGCTGGGGGCCTGTGTTCCCTTTCATTTTCCCATCCATGGGCAGAATAATTTTTGTTCTGTGCACCAAAGCCTGTGTGGATGTGCACCACCAATAGAGACACAAGCTGCCGGCTGTGGGCGCTCTGCTAATCAGCTGGGCAACACCTGAAGCTCTGCTGGGTGGCCGTCCAAGTGCTCAGCTTACAGGGGGCCTGGGCTCAGGATGCAAAGGGAAGCGATGGCTCTCAGGCTGGATGAGTTCACAAGGACTCTTTGCTGGAAGATCTGTCCTCACTAGCGGTCTGGACTGACACTGTGCTCCAGAAAGGTGCAGGCCCCAGCTTACAGAAGCAAACGCAGCGGGCACCTCAAGAGCCTGTGGGTGCTGGCAGAGGGGCGGGGGTCCGGGCAGAAGCAGCCCAGAGAAGCCTCTACTTCAGTCCGTCATTCCCCTTCAGCACAAAGCCAGCAGCAGCAGCGAGCTATAGCTGGGAAATTACAGCAAAGCGAGAGCCCAGATAAGGCTCCCAGCAGGGGCCGGTGGTTTGGAACAGAAATGGTCATAACTGCTTGGAGAGGACAGGAGGACGCGGAAGGGGGACTGCTGGGAAGTGGGCGCCATGGGCGAGGTAGGGTGGGCTCTTTGCCTTCCACGGACGGGGGATTCTCGTGCATCGGGGGCTGGCCTCGGGGGCCAGCTCTGATTTCTGCCAGGGTCACTGGAGGCGATTGGCACCAGGGAGAGAAAAGGGAGGTGCATCAAATGCCGTAGCCCACCCCACGGCTGGGGGCAGATCCAGAACGGTTCCCCAGCAGGGCCTGGTGGGATGCAGAGATGGTCTAAGAGCGGCGCCCAGGCACCACGGTGATGGGCACAGATGAAGACTCTAGACCTGCGGGAGTGGGGGGGTTCGCTCCATTCCCACGCCCGTCCCCTGCCTCCAGCACTAACCCCCACCCCGCCAGTGGGCTTTGCTGTGAAGCCGAGGGCTGTGTGGGCCACAGAAGCTGTGGCTCATGCGGGGCGAGGAAGGTTTGAGCCCCGCTGTCTGCCCCTGGTGGCACTGGGGCTGAGGGACTCTTCCTGTCCTCTCCCACAGGAGGCTGTGGCATTGGGGAAGTCGGGGCGCAGGATTCAGGCCTGGATCCGAGGGAGATCCCTCCGCCTCGCCGCTCGGAGCCAGGGGAGAGGTAGGCAACTCCCACCCCCACGCGGCCAAAGAGCGCGTGGGGGTTCCACGGCAAACACAAAGCGCAGCTGAAGGGGGCACAGGGATTGTGAGCCCAGCGGGCGTGTCGCCCTGCCCATGGCTTGGCCTCCCGCCAGCGACAGACCCCCGGGAGCTGAGAGCTGCTCCTCCAAAACGGGGTCCCACAGCCCTGCCAAGCGGCAGCTCGTCACCACCCTCCCTGCCCCTGCCCACAGGGCAGCGGAGCAGGGGATAGAACCCAGGTGTCCTGCCCTGAGCTTGCAGCACCAGCCCCCGCCCCCCGCCCCCAGGCTCCATGTGCTCCCCGGCGTGTGCTGCAAGCTCTCCCCTGCCATCCCCGCTGGCCTGCCCAGCACCTGGCCTTGGGCACTGCAATGCCACAGCCTGGCAAGGAGACTCTTCTCCACCCGTGGGGGCCTGTTGCTAAGAGACAGCGCAGGAGCCTTCCAAACATTGCTGCAACGGAGCCGTGCCTGAAGGCCCGTCGGTCGCGTGGGGGTGGGCACCAGAAGGTGCAAAACCACCTAAGGGCCCCCTGAGAATCCAGAGCTGGCAGGACAGAGACACAGAGAGGAATATCCAGTGCTCCCCCTCGCCAGCGACTGGTTTCCGACGTTCCCATCCCAGTGGCATCCCAGTCGCCACCGTCTGCTTGTTCCAACGCCACCAGCCACTGTCACTCCTCCCTCATGTCCTACGGTGTCAGCCTCTGGGTCCCACGCAGGGATCTGTCGGCCTGCCTGTGGGACAGAGCAGCTGCCCACAAGCGCCGTTCAGCGCCGAGGGGCAGCCTGGGCCAAGTCGCACAGGCAAACTGCTCGGGGACAAGGGCAGAATAAATTTTGTCCTGTGCACCAAGGCATGCCCCGATGTGCACCACCCAGAGAAACACAGGCTGTGGGCGCTCTGCTATTCAGCGGGGCAGCACCTGCATCTCTCCTGGGCGGCTGCTCACAGGGAACGCTGGGCCCCGGCAGAGCTGGGTGTAGAGGGGAAGCTGGTGGTGGGAGTGGAAGGACATTGGCAGAGCCCAGGGCTGGAATAGCAATGCAGGGGTACATGGGGCAGGAGTGAGGGGCAGCAGCTGCTCACACAGTGACCTCATTAAACCCCCAGCGACTGGGGTGAAGGGTGAGTTCAGTCACCCCCCTGGTACTCCTCAGAAGAGTCGCTCAGCGGCTGCTGGAACCCCCACTTCCCAACACCCAGTTACGGATCTAACCCACATCCCATCCTGGGCACAGGCATCTGCCCAGAGAGGTGCCTCCCGGCGGCCAGTCTGCGTAATTCCAGTACCTGTGGTAAAGCAGGAGGGGATTTTTCACAGCCAGGAATCAAGCCGGATGCTAAGCCCAGCAGGCATCCTGGTGCCGCCTGCAGCAAGGCAATGACTCGCAGCCGAACCCAGAGCTTTGCGATCTGCAGCCCCAGCCTCCTGCCACGGGTGCTAACGGAGCACCCCAACGTAGCTAGCAGGGACAGCCAGGGGCGGTGGGATGCCCTGGGTCCCAATCCCGGCCAGGATGCCTCGTTCCCACCGCCACGAGGAGGGACAAGGCTCTCATGCCTCAGTTTCCCCACCTGTGAAAGGAGGATCAATGTCCAGACTCTGCTCCCAGGGACGGGCAAAGGGTTAACATGGGCAAAACTCTTTGGGCTCATCCGAAGGGACGAGGCGCAGGCCAAGAGCGGCTTGGGAGAGGCTACAGGATGAATCAGGGGTGGGGAATTTACAGAGCCCTCTCCCTTCCCAGCGGGAGCCCTGGCACCCCCAAGAGAAGCTGCAGCAGATGCTGGATTGCTGCTGATTTATTGAACAGAGCGTTTGCTTGAATTCTGGGAGCATCACAGTAGCATTGAGAGACTGCTGCACGTTGCACCTCCCAGGGGCAATCCCTTCCCACACAGAGCTAACTAAGGGGCCATGCACGATCCCCCTGGAGAGGGGGAGAATGAGGCAGCAAGCAGGGCATAGCTAGGAACCGAACCCAGGTCGCCCGAGTTCTGGCCGAGGGCTGTCAGTACCTCTAAGGGCCAAGCCCCAGCATCTGTCTTGAGGCAACGGCTGGCCAGGCTGGTTGACTAATCTCTCCCCAGAGGGTCTGGCCCTCCATCTTCCCAGAGGGGCAGAGCAGCCTCACCCCCAGCTGACACTGAGGCTGGAGCTGGAGGGGGTGAACCACACTCTGGCTGGCTGGTTTCAGCTGGTTGCTGTGGCCTGTGTCTCAGGGGAGGGGGGGCAGATGTCAGGGTGGGGCTGGTGCCCTGGGCTGGGTTGCTGAGCTGGGAGAGTCCCACGCTGGCTGGCTGTAGGGCTGTTTCTCGGAAGAGGGGATGGTGGTTTGTGGTCGAAGGCCAGGAACTGAGGGTTCCTGACTCCCTGCTCTATTCCTAGCTGTGGAAAGAGAGCGGCTCCTCGTGCATCGGAGCAGAGGCCAGAACGCCCTGGGCTTCTAGGGTTTCTGACTCAGAAACAGCTTCTCTGGGCCAGGAAAGCAGGATCACCTGGGTTCTATGGCCAGTTCTCTGTGCTAGGTCCCTTATTATTAGTAATTTGATCTGAGGCAGCAGCTGGGAGCCAGGACACCCCGGTGCTAGGTGCTGTGCAAACCTATCAGTGCCTCAGTTTCCCTATCCATCAAACGACGATGAAAACGACCCTCCCCTTGCTCCCAGCAGAGTAATCCTTGGCCAGCTCTTAGGGACCCTGCCACAGGACTAGCCAAATATGGCCTTCTAAATCACAGGCTCCACTCTCCTGCCAAAGGGGAAAAGTAGCAACCGCTGCTGTTCTCAGAGGACGCTAGTCTGGCCTCAGCTTTGCTTACCAGGCTACGCTTCTCTTTCACAGGTGCATAGCCAGGCAGCTGCTTGCTGGAGGCAGCGGGCACTAGGAGGTCGCCCAGAGCAGATTAGCGTGCTGTCCAGTGTCCTGGAAGGGGGCTTTGTTGGAAGGGATGTCCCTGACTCAGGAAGGGGCACCCCTTCTCCCCAGGTGAGCAGCAAGGAACCCTGCCATGCACCCCCTATGAAAAGGCAGCACTGAACTGCCCCAGGGCCATATGGGCAACTCCCCCCGTGCCCACAACAACGCAGAAGTTAGTGCTTGGGTTTCCCTGGCTCAGGCCTGGCTAGCAGTGTTTCTCAGCCAGGGGTACAGGTACCCATGGGGTACACCAAGGTCTTCCAGGGGCACCTCAACCCATCTAGGTATTTGCCTCATTTTACAACAGGCCCCTAAAAACACTAGTCAAGTCAGGACAATCTAAACAGTCATTCAGACAATGACTTGTTTCTACAGCTTCACACGCTGCCACATAAATCCCCTATTTCTCTCCCCCACCAGGGATTTGATAAGACAGCAGAAAGTCAGCAAGTTGTCAGTAGGGGTCTTCTGTGATGTGTTTGTAAGTAGCATGGCAGAATTAGCCTCACCCCCACGCTCTGGACCCCTCACCCTGCTCAGCACACCACAGGTGGCCAAGGCCCCACATACTCTAGCTGTAGCTTACCCCAAGGCTGAAGGGGCTAGAGGCTAGGCCTAGGGCCAGGAAGGTCCCAAATTCTCCTTGCAGAGACTCTTCCTTTCCCCTGCTGTCACACACTCCGTCACTGGTCTCTCCACACCAACCTCCTTTCCACCCCCACACTCCCAGGCCAGGGAAGGAGGAGGGAGACCACATTTTAAACAGTCCTTGGGCAGCCTCAAGTGAGCTCAGCTGACTCAAACTGATTTGCAGCAGCCCCTCCTTGGCTGCTTCCCCAGCTCAGCTGTTCCTTGCTGCCCTGAGGTATCCCTCTGTTCCTTTGCCAGGTGTTGCCTCTCCCTCACCGAGCGAGCGTTCAGGCCTAGCCCTGTCACAGTACTTTTTAAATGAGGCGTAACTAGGTGGGATGCAAAACCAATCTGGCTGGCGGAAAGGGTGTGGTCAGCTGGACAGGTTGACCAGCACTTGTTTCAAGACCGCAGGTTACCTCCCTGGGTTTCTCAGCTGGTGGGACGTGGACCCTTAGGGGCAGGCGAGAGAAGTCTGGGGATGCTTATAATATTTTTAAAGGGGTACGTTATATTAATGGTTGAGAACATTGTTCTGTAGGACCCGGGTAACAGGTCTGAAGGAGCCATAAGCCCAGCCTGGATGGAGCAGTGGTTGGAACCAGTCTAGCAGGGGAGGACAGGACTCCATGTTAGGTTCCAGTCAGAAAAGCCAGGGGCTAAACTTCTTATGGGGAAGCTGGTTCTGTATCCCCTGGGCATGCTGATTTCTGGGGTGATTTGTCAAAGGGTCTGGCCATCCTGGGGAGCTCCAGGCCCTCCTGTCATCAGTTGGGTACACACCAGTTCCTTGTGCTCCGCAGAACGTGCCTCATGGGAGCCCACAGCAGACCTAAGCCCTGTCCAGACGCTGAGTGTGAGGCAGTCCCTGTTCCAAACTGCTGGGGATCTTGAGACCAGGCAAGCACAGAGACAGCAGGGGAAACTGAGGAACTGTCTTCTGCATTGCTACGGGTCGTCCAGGCATTGCACAGGATGAACAGACAAAGCCCCACTCCCTGTCCTCATTAACGGGAGTGTGGGGAGCAAGACTCGAGAAGTTTTCTTCTGCTCTACTCAGTGCTGGTTAGGCCTCAGTGGGACTCTGGTGTCCGGTTCTGGGTCCCACATTCCAGAAAAGATGTGGAGAAATTGGGGAGGGTCCAGAGAAGAGCAGCTAAAATGATTCAAGGTCTAGAAAATACAGCCTATGAGAGAAGATTAAAAGAACTGGGTTTGTGTGGTTTGGAAAAGAGGGGACGTGGGAGCAGCTTTCAAGTACCTAAAAGGGCGTTACAAGGAGGAGGGAGAAAAATTATTCTCCTTGGCCTTTGAAGATAGGACAAGGAGCAATGGGCTTAAACTGCAGCAAGGGAGGTTTAGGTTGGACATTAGGAAAAAATTTCTGTCAGGGTGGTTAATTGCTGGAATAAATTGCCATAGGTGTAAAATCTCCATCACTGGAGATATCTAAGAGCAGGTTAGATAAATATCTACTGGGGTGATCGAGATGGTGCTGGGTCCTGCCACAAGGGCAGGGGACTGGACTTGACGACCTCTTGAGGTCCCTTCCCATTCTAGAGTTCCGTGTTTCTGTGTTGCCGTCCTGACTCCAGTGCAGGGGAAACTGAGGCACAGAGCAGAGGGGCAGAACTAGGATAAGCACTCGGCCAAATCTGCACACCCTGACAGGCTCAGCTCATAGAGCTGGGGCCAGGTGTTGGGGGACAGACACGCCAGGGATGATGGGTCTGCCTTCCCCAGCCCAGTGGAAGATGCTGGCTGTTTTAACAGCATCCCTCCCCCTCCCCCAGCCAAACCCTTTTCTTCAGCTGAGGAGGGAGTAGCGGGGAGGGCGGGGGTCTGTTTTAGCCCTGACGCCTCCCCACTTTTTCTGCCGCCGCGGCCGGGGTTGAGAGAGGACAGCGGGAGGGACGCTGATTGTGTTTTGAATTTTGAACATTAATCCTGGCACATTGCGCAAGATGCTGGTGGAAAATGCTCTCCCAGCACTTTGTCGGGGTTTATGACACCACTGCTGCTGGCAGGACACACACATACACACCCACACCCACCGCCCCCCCACCGCCCCCCCCACCTGCGGAACATGCGTAACCCCTCTGCTCAGAGCAGCAGCGGCTTAGAGAGGGCACCAACAGGCCCTCCGCGTGCAAGGCAAGGCAAGGCTACGTACATCCACCATGTACAATCTGTGCTCGCTCGTGCACACCTGGCTGCCTCCGTGCACAGCCCTCACGCACGAGGGCATAACAGGGTTCAAAAAAGAGTGAGACACACTCACGGAGGTCAGGTCCGTCAAAGGCCATTAGCCAGGCTGGGCAGGGAGGGTATCCTTAGCCCCGGTTTGTCGGCAGCTGGAACTGTGCGACCACTCGATGATCCTCTGAGGTGTTTGTTCCTGCGGGGGCACCTGGCATCGGCCATGGTCGGAAGACAGGACGCTGGGCTGGATGGGCCTTTGCTGGCACGTTCTTACGTGCAAACCTGCAATACACACCCAGTGCTGGATTCGGAAATGGGCTCTGCATGCTCGCTGCTGCGGCGGTGGGAAGTCACGGCCAGCGGTTAGAGCAGCCCTCAGCACTGACCAGTGCGCAGGACTGGGATAGCTTGAGTCAGCAAGGCTGGATCTGCGGCAGGAGCCGGGCCGCAGCCGTGAGTGAGTTATTGCAGCCAGCAGTGCGCTGTGTCTGCCGCTGGCTGAGGAAGAGTTCGCCGACTCTCCCAACCAACCCAGCAGCGGAGCCGGGCAGGCGGCCTGTTCCAGACCAGCTGCAGTGGTTCGGTTACCTGAGATGGGCCAGCAGGCCCTGCTTTCTCACCCTGCACACAGACTTGTGCTATCTGTGCACACTGCTGCACTACGTGCAATCACCAAGTGCAAAGCCGGGCCTTGCGTCTCTGTGGTGCACAAGTGCCTATGATGCCTACATCCCAAGTGCAAGAACCCGGCCTGGTCATAAACCACTGCAATGTGGACACATGCCACACGGTGCAGCTCACGTTCAGCTTGCCTGCAGCTCACACCACCGTGCACTGCACGGGCGCTGAGTGCATGGTTGTGAACCACACGCACCTTAGACGACCTGCCCTGCACCGACAGTCCCGTGCAGTGCACAGCACGTTCTGAGGCTGGGCAGGGTGTGTCTGTAACCCACACACCTAATGGATGTGGCTCAGTGTCCTATGGAATGGCCCCTGGACCACTTAAAGAGACCACAAGAGTCCCTACACCAAGCTCCAGAGGTCCCAGGTTCAAGTCTGGCTGTGGGGGTTACACATCGTCTCCCATGGTGCCAGTCTGGACCCTGAATGCTCTGCCCCTCACCCGGGGACAAATTCAGGCCCATGAGGGGTGGCTCAGCAGGGTGGCATGTGCCACGGCTGGCAGATAGGTTCGACTGGACGAAACCCAGCGCAGCGCATCAGGTCCTGGGGGGAGGCACTCAGCCCCTTTGCTGGCGTTTGCCACTGCAGCAGCCAGGCAGAGGAGAAAGCTGTGCCCACGTAGCAGGCGCGAAGGCTGTATATGGACAGGGCAAACCCTGGGATTTGCCCCAGTGATGACGAGTTGGAGGCAGCTCTGTTCTGTGGCAATGCAAACTCGTCTTCCAGCTGTGCCAGACTAACATCTGGGCTGGCACCTCCCAGCCCTCTCTGCGTACCCAAGCAGGGTAATACACACCCTAGAGTGTGCTCGGTCCAAGCAGCTGGGCCAGGGCATGACCTTGCTATTCCAGTCCTGCCCGTCTGCCCAGCAAGTCCTGAATGGTGCCGATCAGACTTATGTTGCTCTTGGCTGGGGACCAGGCAGTGACAGGCCCTCGGCACGTTATGAAATCCATAATGAGAGTGCTCAGTAACATGAGCTAACAGCCCTGCCTGGCACCCACCCACAGTTCAAAGGGGCACAGAGAGTCCTGGCCAGGGGAAGGGACTCAGATCAGGCCTGGCCTCCTTCAACATCCTTCCTCATCACCCGCATGTGCCCCTGGGTCCTGCAGACTCCAGGTGCACTGACCACCCTGCAATCCCGGTGGCTACAGCTACTCCTCAGAAGCACCTACCACTCCAGGCCTGGGTGGGGGCCTCTCACTTAAGGTCCTAGTGGGTGGCACACGCCCCGGGGTTGGGGGCACTGTGCTGGGGAGGGGGCTGTGGAAATACATTCCCAAGAATTGGGGGAGTCAGGGACGCAGACCCCGGCCCTAAGGGAGCTGCAGAGCTGAAGGGAGGTGGTGTTTCACCAACCAGGGCTTCTCTGAGGGTCAGGTCATAAAACCAGGAAAAGGCCTAGGATGGGGGTGGGGGTGGGGGTGGGACAAAGCCCCCCGACACACAACCCCACTTACAGGCTCTGCCGCTCAACGGAGAGGCTCAGGGGAGTCCCCTCGGATGCACCCAGCAGGGCAGGGCGGAGGGGAGGTGCTAGGAGTGTGGGCTGCCCCAGGCCACGGGCAGCCTGCCCCAGTACAATGGGCCCATTGATTTGGGGCCGGGTGGGGCGGTGCAGGAGTCTCATCCGGGCCCAGGAGAGGCCTGTCGGCAGCTGGCAGGTGCCAGGGAACCTTCCTGCCAGCAAGGGCGATGGGGCTGGGAGCTGGGCGGAGTCAGAGCCACGCAGAAGCTTCACAGGCCCTGCCGTCGTTTGCAAACCTGCCGCGTCCCTCGGAGCACGCGTTTGGCGAGGGGGGCGCGGCTCAGCCAGGACAGAGCCTGCCCAGGGCAGTGGGGGATCCAGGACAAGGGCCCGTTTCCTGGCCAGGGGGAGACTTCCAGCAACGGGCCAGGGAGGGGCGGCTGCGCTGCCTCCCCTCCAGCCACCCCCATCCCCATGGCTTGGGGCAGGCCCCCAGAGTGCCTGCAAAGGCGGTACCCCACACACCGGCAGCTGTCCCCACCCAGCCCTGGCCCGAGGCAGGCAGACAGGCAGGCGGGCACCCCCAGAGGGGTCTGTTCCCACAGGGACACACGCCGCCCACCAGGAAAGCCCCGACAAATCGTGGCTGTGACCCTGGCAGAGGGCAGGGACCGAGCCCAGGAAGTAGGCCCAGGGTCAAACTGAACGCACCCCACTCGCCCAGCTGCTCACCCAGCGCTCTAACCACTAGGCAAGCTCCCCTCTCCAGGGCCGTGGTGATCGCAGGCTCATTGCAGGCCCCCTGGGCGGAGCGACCCCACAACCCCGTGTGCATGTCTCTGTGCGTGTGTGTGTGTGTGTGTGTGTGCATGTTTATCAACAAAGCTGCTGAGTTACAAAGTTACCAGCAGAGCAGGCCGCCTCCCCTCTGTGGGGCCCTGCTGCACCTGCCATGGGGCCTTTTGCTGATCTTACCAGGGCAGCCAAGCTGTTTGGCCTCTCCCAGGCGTGATGTCAGGCAGAGGCGTGTGCTGCCAGCCGTCAGCCCGGCAGGTAGATAAAGGCGTAGAGCCAAACCGGAATCCCCAGTTTTTCCGACAAGCCAGCAGGGACGGAGCGTCTCCCCACCGCCGGGGCCAGGTAGGCGGCCAGTTCGCTCCCCACACACGCTCGTCTGGGGCCGGGGGCGCAGCATGTACCCAGGGGCGGCGAGGGCAGGTGTGGGGCCTGAAGCTGCTGGAGCTGGCCGGGCCTGGGGGGAACCCGAGCGCTCTCTTCCGCCATCGCTCAGCACTTTGTTCCTCCCTCCGTTCCGACTTTTCTTCCCTTCGTTTCCCCCCGCACCCCCTTGTTTTCCCACCTCCTCCCCGCACCAGCCCCCTCCTTCGCCTGCTGGCCCAGCCCAGCCCCCTGGAAGCCCAGAGAGACAAGTGGGAGCCAGGCGAAAGGATGCTCTGGGGCAGGAGGGGTGAGGTTCCCCAAAGCACCTTCCTCCTGGGTGGTCTGCAGAGGGCTGGACAGATGGGAACGGGATTCCCGTTGGTTGTCGGAAAGGGCGTAGCCACAGCGAGATGCTCCCAGGGAGCCCAGCCTGTCCCCGGCTACCCCAGCTGCAGGCCAGCTCCCAATGCAGCCGTGGCTTCAAGTGACACCTGAGGGAGCAAATTCTTCCCTGCAGGGCCGGAGGGCAGGTCCTGAGTCTTGGGAGCAAACCTGGACCTGGAGCCCAGCACCTGGCTGTGTGTTGGGTTTAGTCTCCTTATCACCCCCTCTCCAGCTCCCAGGGTTACACATGGATCTGGCACCCCACAATGGTGGATTGCCCCGGGGTGCTGCAAAGTCAGGTGATGGTCAGGCTGTGTCAGGGACACCCAGGCAAGCAGGCACCATTGGTACTGAGCAAGCCGATGCCAGCGAGCGCCGACCCGATGCCACGGTGATGGGCAGAGAGTAAGGACCTAGTTGGAACCAACTAGGGAGTACAATAGACCCAGGTAGGGGAAGGCCTCTAGCGCCCCAGGGCTGTCCCAGGGGGATGGGTTAGGGAGGAGCTCAGGGGTGATGGAAGGGCCTTTCTGATGGCCAGGATTTGAGCCGGCAAGGAGGAACGGCCAGGAAGCAGGGGGGCGAGAGAGGAGCTCTGCTGTATTCCTGTCCCAGCAGCACCTTGGCAGCTCATTAAGCTGGTCTCTTTGCCATGTCTGGAGCCGGGACGATGGACTTGAAGCACACTACAGCCCATGCGGGGGTAGCCAATGGGGTCAGCCGCCCAGCCCACCCCAGCCCCAGAGAGGTGCCCGAGCCCCCTTGGGGCAGAGGTTTTGTGCTGGCCAGGCTCTCTGTGGTTTCTTCCCTTGAGCTGTTTGCTTTTCTGCTGAGTCCACCTCCAAGGAGGTCCATAAAGGGCCTGCAGCTCAGCCTGGCTTTTGTCCCGTTCATCCTCCGAGTGCAGCCAGGACCCTGCACACACGGCTAAGCCCTCTGGAGTCTCTGAACGAGAGCCTGGTGAACTGTGTGGCAAAGAGCTATACCACAGCTGAGGGGGGAGGCTCCCTGGTCCCTCCCAGCCAGCACCCTTTCATCCCATGGTCCCAATCACGCTGACCCCCATGGGGCTGTCTGCAGTGTTCCTGGTAAGCCAGGTGCTCGTGTGACCACTCCAGAGTGATTCCAAGGCCACCCCGCTGATAGGCAGAGCACCTCCAGCTAGGTTTTGTGTTTCTGTGGGTGGTGCACATCCCCGCATGCCTCAGCGCACATAAAAACTTATTCTGCACACCGACGGGAAAAAGCTGCGCGTGGATGGAAAAGATTAGAAGGAATGTTGGCCACATGGCCCAGCACAGCATGTGACATGCAGGCGTGCAGCCCTCCTATGGGGTGGGTTAATGTCTAAGTGGGAGAGCAGGGAAGGTGGGGGTACATGTTACTCATTAAAACCCTTGGTTTGGGTTTGCTGGGGGGCAGGGCAGCATCGCTGAGCGGGCTCTCAGTGGGCGGCAATGAATCAGACTACTGGGCACCTGCCTTCCCTTCCCACAGCCTCTCAGCTCCCCTGGGCACGGCTGCCCTGAGCCAACCAGCAGGCTGCAGAGCTGGGAGGCATTTGCGGCAGGGATGAACGAAGCAGATTGTCCATGAGCCAAGCAGTGCTGCATTCTGGCTGGGTGTTGTTCTGGCTTTGTCAACTGACACTCAGGCCTATTCAGGCGTCTGGGCAGCAGCTAAGGACGGGTTTAAACTTTAAACAGCTTTCATGGGCTGGGTTGGATTTTAAAAGGGTTGCAACCCAAGAACCTGGGAGGTCCTGAAAGGGCCAAACTCCTTAGACTCACGAAGCAGTGGCTGTTATCCATGTTTTGAGAAATGCCAGCAGTGTACCAAGGGCCCCAAATGAGAGCCTGAGTGAGCGTCAACAGGCCTAGAGCCGTCCGACTCCGGCTGATTTACACAAGCCGAAAGAAAATTCTTCAGGGTTCTAGACTCAAGAGATCAAGGGCTGTCTAAATGGAAGAGCCCAGCAAGTTCTAAAGGGTTCTAGATCTGAAAACGCACATAATTGAGCCCAAGAAAGTCAGCGTTTGGATTGGAAGTGTAGGAAGTCAAGAACCTGCCATGTAAGGCACCATGCTCTAGAAGCCAGGATGTTGCCCGTTGTTGGCGGGATCCTTCCCACCTGGCCAGTTCTGTACTGTCAGCTATGGCAGGCTCTGGCCCTGGGAGCAGAGCTGTTCACTGCTTTCTGTCCAGGCTCCTCGCGTGGTAGGAGATCGCATAGGTCCATGAAGTTCTAGGGCAGTGTCTTGCAGGAGGCGGACGAGGTGATGAGCTATGTTTCCAGCATGGGCATGGACGCCCATCCAAGTTGCATGGAGCAGCGGCCAATGTAGCTCTGGGCAGTTAAGGAAGCGCCTTGCTGCTTTGTTTTGGCTTCATTCGGTTCTCACAGATGGATGCGTTGCCCACTTTGACCCCTCTGGTCAGATTTTCCATCTGCAGAGCTCTCATCTGGCACAGTCTTTCCTCCTTGTCATCAAAGATCAGCTGGTTCCAAACCAGGGTACACTCCAGGGTTCCCTCTAATTTTTAACATCCGTGGGCAGAAGAAATTTTGTTCTGTGCGTCAAAGCATGTGCGGATTTGCACCACCCATAGAAACCCAGGCTGATGGCTGGGGGCATTCTGCTTATCAGCTGGGCGGCACCTGAATTCCTCCTGGGCAGCCGTCCAAGTGCTCAGCTCACAGGGACCACTGGTGCACTCTGTAATCTGCGCTTGCTCACTGGAGTAAGGTCTGAGGAGATCTTGCAATGCTCAGAACTATCTTCTCAAGCTGTTTGGACCGGGAGTCTGTATCTGTTTTTCTGGCTCTCTTCTCTTGTTTGCTGACAGCTCGGGATTCATTGAAGACACGAATCGGAGGGGGTCAGGATAATACGTGCAAATTGTAACAAGCTAGCTGTGTTTCAGGAGACACTTTGAATAGAGGTCCCAGCCACGGGCGACCCCACCATTTTGCTAATGCTTCGCCTTATAGGCCCTTTGTCCTCACCAAATTCCAAATCCAGCTACCTCAATTCACCTTCATATTTCTTCACTTCAAATCTTGTTCTGCGTCCCTGCTGCGTTTCACCCTAGAGGTGGCTGCATTCAGTGGAAAGTGAGCGCATTCCTGCACTCGGCACACCAGGCTCAGCGCTGGCAGTAACTCCACTTTAGATTTCCACCGACGCAGCCGCGCTCTCACTCTAGTTGTTGGAAAGCAGCTTTGCACTGTCAGGCCTTGAAATCGCCCCCTCCTCCAGCCGCACAGGGGAATGTTGAAACCCTAACATCTTGAGAAGCATGAGGGCACTAGCCATGTCAGTCTGTATTTGCAAAAACAACGCAAAGTCCTGTGGCACCTTATAGACTAAGATTTTTCAGAGCATGAGCTTTCGTGGAAAAAGACCCGCTTTGTCAGATGTATCAGATGTGGGTCTCTGCCCACGAAAGCTCATGGTGCGAAAAAGCTGTTAGTCTATAAGGTGCCACACGACTCCTTGCTGATCTTGAGAAATTGCTCTTGACACCATGACCATGGGTCCTTGACCAGAGATGGACAATGGACTCTGAGCTTCCTACCTTACCCGGCGGGCAGCAACCGAAGAAAGGTGTGTGTGAGGAGGGACGAATCTGCCCTCCTCCCTGGGGATGGTACAGAAGAAATGAATGATTAAACCGTAAGATCAATGAGCCTCTCGCCTTGGCCTGTTAAACTTCACGTGGGGCTGCTTTCTCCAGCCTCGCTGGAGTTGGCCGTGAACCGATTTCACGGGGAGGAGGAGGACTAGAGGGGTGTGGGCGATCAGTCTGCCTGGGTGTGCGTCCGTGTGCTCGTGTGTATGAGCGTCTCTTTTTATTGACACATCTCGGGGTGTGTGGGCCGGTGGGTATGTTTTGCATCCTAGCCTGTGGCTTTGCACTTAGCCAGGAAGTCGTTTTACCCGGGGCCCCCAGGCAGGGAGCACAACCATTTGCAAATTTTGGAGTCGGTGGTAAATGGCCCAATTGCCAGCAACACTTCCTGTCTGCCCTGGCGAGAGAGGTGGGGAGATCAGAGAGCCAGAGGCAGGTGCAGGATTCATTCGGCGCTCCCTGGCTTTCTGACGTGTCGTTGAGATGCTGTTGAGTGCCAGTCTCTCTCTTTGCAGTGTGCTTGTAGCCAGGTTGATTTGATCCCAGGATGTCAGCGAGACAAGAGAGGTTACCTCAGCCATCTTATCTCTCTATGGGCTTTATATAGCGTTTCTGCGGGTGGTGTTTCTCCCTGTTCTGTGCCTGCCTCCTTTCAGCACGTTCAGAGACAGGGTGCGGTTACTTTCATCTGTGATGTTGCTCCCTGGGAGTGTGACACCCCAGGCCTGCCCCAGTGTCTGTGGGAGGTTTATGCAAAGTAATGGTGGGAGGTGGGGAGGCATCGGGTGGGGGTCACAGCAGGCAGACCCGAAGAATTTCCAGGCTCCTGCGCTGAAGGGTGAGATTACACATTAAAAGGGAATTAACTGAGTGAGTCTACACTAAAAACTTGGGTGCGCTCCTAGCAAGCCCCTGACCGACATAGCTGTGTTGACTTATCCCCCAGTGGAGACACAGCTATGTGTCCAGAAGACTGTTTCGCTGAAGGAGGGGGAGCTCAGGGGTTTGGGCGTTGGTCTGCTAAACCCAGGGCTGTGAGTTCACCCTTGAGGGGGCCATTTAGGGATCTGGGGCCGATGGGGGAGGGATAATTCTTGGTCCTGCCAAGAGGGCAGGGACCTGGGTTTGATGACCTTCCATGGTCCCTTCCAGCTCTGAGATGTGTGTGTGTATAATGTAGTGAAGAGGTGCTGGAAAGGACCTGTAGCAACAGGGAATGTTCCTCCAGGGACAGAAGGCCTCTTCTTCCAGTGCAGGTGGCATCTACACCATGGGGTTATGCCAGTCTAGCAACACCCCTGAAGGTGACCACATTGCCCTACGGCAAATATGGGACTCTGGTGTGAAAAGCCTTCTGCTTCTCTGTGTCAGTGCCGTGCAATGGTGCAGTGGATTTTCTGATGCTTAGAAGGGGCCGGATCCGGCATTATACCTAGGATAAAAGCAGGATCAAGACACGAAAGGTGACAAAGAACATTGGCCAATGGCAGCAAAGTGTCTCCAAAAGTCCCTGTGTCGGTACTTTATGTCATCACACCAAATGGGTAGAGGAATGACAAGCCAAAGGTACTAGGAGAGGGCCAGGCTGTAAATTGCTGGATGACGGGCTCTTGAGAATTTCTGGAGCCCTTGGTGCTTATCGTGGCTGGTAACTTGCTCCTGGGCCATACCTACAAGGTGGGTGAATCCTTGGCCTCTCCATTTGGGCCATGTTTAGATCAGAAAGATGGGTGACTTTTTTTTTCAGAAAACCTGCTCACTTGGGAGGAGCCTGGGGCCTCCTTGCAACCAGCCACCTGGTTCTTAAAAGCATTAAACCTTTTCTCTGCTCCTGCTGAAAAACATGGGGCAGACACGCTGCTGAGACAGCTGTTCTTCTACCTGTCTGCCAGTGTTGGCTGTGAAGGCATGGGCGCATTGGTGCGATCAGTACTGCATTCCTCCACCTCCCCTCCGTGCAGCAGAGCAGGCCGGTTATCCCTGTTTGCACACAGGAAACGGATGCAAAGAGACGTGCTGCTGGGCTGCCTCTCTGCGTCTTTAGGTACCTAAATATCTTGGGAATCTGCTCCTAAGCAGCTTGCCCATGGTCACACAGCAAGTCTGTGGCAGAGACGGGACACTGAACACGGTTCTCCAACTCTTTAACCCTTACTGAGGTCAGGCAATGAGAAACCCAGGTTTAAAATGCAGCATGAGCGCTCAGCCGCAGGCATGGCCCGTTACAATGTCATGTAAAAGTACTGTCCTTCCTCAGCACCGGGGTCACAGTTTTAGCCCTCAGCCGCACTCTAGTCTCGTCTGACACGACGCCAGCCGTGTCCAATAGGAATTCAAAGAGCGCCACATCGGTGGTTGTCATATTTCCACACTTGCCACATTGTATTATTAAACAATTTCCTAAATAAATGCCCTCCCCCTACCCCAGAGCCAGGCGCTCCCCGTCCCCCAGTTCTAATTCAATGCTGGCAACTCACCAGGGCTGCTGCTGCATGGTTCTCCCACCATACCGCGGGGTGCGGCGCTCTCCGCATGCAGCTCTCGGGAGGAGCCACATTTAAAGGCCCCAAGAGCCACGTGCAGCTCGAGAGCCGTGGGTTGTCCACCCCCCATATTCACCACAACAGTGTCCTCTTCGGCACACCTGGTGAGTGGCAAACGCATTGGACATCGCTGCACAACACTGTCACAGCTGGTAGCTGCCAGATTAGCCGTTGAGTCAACATTCAAACTTTAGATGCAAACATTTCCTGTGGACTTGTGCAAATCCCTTCGAATTGTGTGTGAACAGCCAGTAAAACCGAAACAATTCCCACGACTGGCTCACGCTCAGAGGAAGATCATAGCAAACACAGTCAGGTGTATTTTTATTGTAATCATCTTGCAAGGGCCTGTGATTGTGGCCTCTAGGTGCTGACGGACACATGGGGCGGGGTTTTCAAAAGCCTCTGAAGTGACTTAGGAGCATGAGTCCTGTTGTGGGCCAGGAAGGCTTGTGCTCCTAAAGCACGTACTCCCTTTTGAAAGTCAGCTCTGTAGAGCGTAATGCAGTTAAGGCACAGAGAGGAAGCACTGGTATTCCGAGCAGGGCCTAGTTAGAATGCTGCCGGCTGAGGGCGCTCTGCTAATCAGCTGGTGGCACCTGAATCCCTCCTGGGCGGCCGCCCAAGGGCTCAGCTTACAGGGAACACTGCAAGGGACTCAACCAGGCCCACCCAGCAGCAGAGGCCTGTCTAAAGCCCAAGAGTCCTGATCTCCTGGCAACCCACCTGTCTCCTGCTCTGGTCTATATATATGCTGGGTCCTGATCTGTAGCTGCGTCTATAGGGCAAATGTTTTTGCAGAGTGGCAATTCTGCTGCGTTTGCAGCCTCTGGCTCATCACAGACTTTAACCCCAGGGCTCGGTCTGCCTCTCAGCCCCTCGTGGGCTCTGCTCTAATCCAGCTCAGACTTTTCCCTCGTGCCGCAGTACGGTATGTGCTTGTGGGGAGGTTTATGAAGCAGCTGCGCGACTGGGCTGAGTTCCACACAGCAACGTGCCTCCCTGCAGCACCCTAATCTGCTGTGTGACTTGCCTGGCTCCAGGAATCCTGCTCGTGCCCAGAGCCCCCATCTCCTCCCAATGCCGCAGTTCAGGCAGCTTGTAGACTATCGATTCCAGGTTCCTGCCACAGTTTCAGCCTGGGGGTGTTTCATGTTTTGCTGCACATGGCCAAGGTGCACGGCCCTGTACAAATAGGTGGCTCCTTCTCCAGGGACTTGAGGATCTAGAACAGGGACAGACCCAGACGGGCCACATTCAGAACCAGCATAAGCAGGCAAAGACCCGATCCCTCATTCCCTAGCTAGCTGGCTGCAGAAGCCAAAAGGTGGGGAGAGGTTTAGCCAGAGACTCTCTGCTGGTCTCTATCCTGGCCAAGCCCCATGGAGTCCTTGAAGCGGGGGACCTGCAGCCTGTGCGGAGGAGAGCTAATATCCCTGTTTACAAATGCCAGCCCTTCCTCATCCAACTGAAGCTGCTGTTTGCAACCTTCTTACTTCCCAGAAATGCACTCGACCATAGAAAGGTTTCTTAAAACCAAAACAAGGACTCGAGCCAATTGGATTACATCCCTCCGCAGGTTTATTGCTGTGGCAGCTACAGGGTTTGCTCCAGCCCGAGTTAGAGCCTGGCCTGGTTCTCTCCTTCCTGAGTCTGAGCCCATGGGTGTTCATTTTCACCGGCACCCAGGCACCGTAAGGTGCTGTCTAAATACAGGTGTCACCCCGTAGGATACAATCCCAAGGGGGATCAGAAAGTGACAGCTGACTGCAGGATCAGGAAGGACCCGGTCCTCCTGCGACAGGATTGCGGAGCTCAGGGGGTAGGTTACACAGGGAGGCATGTGGCTTACAGATGGCGACATCTGAATTGGAATTCCTTTGCAAAAATGACACCTTTAACCTTGGCCTGAATAGAGATCTCCGCTATCATCGGCATTAGCTCACGACCAAATAAACGCACTAGTCCCTCAGGTGACACAGGCTTATTGGTTTCATATGGATGGAAGGAAAACAGCACCTGCCTCTGATTCATCCGGCTTTATTCACTGTCTGAGGCCAGCTCCTGGGCCGGGTGGGCTCCTTAGTCTTGTGCCCTGTGGACCAGCCTGGCCGTGCATAGCAGGGTTCTCTTCCCCTGCCACAGGCCCAGGAGCACGCAGCGCCCTTGCTAGGATCTGAAACGGCTGGTCAGCTGGGTGCCCCAGATACCAAGGGGGTGAGCTGGTGCAGGGAGGGGCCAGGAGTTCCTCATGCTGAGGACATCCAGGCACAGAACTGGTTTAGTCAGAAGCAGGGTGGTGGACGGATTGCAGGGAAGAGGGGAGAGATGATCAGGTGCACTAGGCTGTGAACCTACCTGACCTGCCTGCGCTCCTCGTGTGCCCTGGTGAGATCTCCCCCTCTGATACTTTGCTGGGAAAGGATCCCGATGTGGGCACGTTGAGTGTGATTGGGAATCATGTCCTGTTTTTCCCCAAATGCAGCCACCTCTGGGGTAGGGCAGAGAAGCTTGTAAGTTGCGATTCTTTCATAACAAACAAATTCAATGGTCCCAGCTCATAACCCCACTGTTTAATGTAGTCATGAGGTGAAGGAGAGTTTTACATCTACATGCTAAACTTCTCGAATCCAGCACCCTTGGGACCCGGCTGGTGCTGGCCGAAAGGATTTGCTGGACACAGGAGGTCAATCTTGTCTAGCATGTTACCAGCATGTCCACTGCTGACTGAGCTCTTAGAAGACATTTGGGCTAAATTAGAGATAAATTGCAGCACAGAACAGTGAAACCCAGGACCCGGGACTGGAAGCAAACGTTATGGGACCACGGGAAACTTGGCCACACCCTGGATAAGTGGTCATCCAGCAAACTAAACTCACGCTGGATTACGGATGTTGCCAGACACGAGCGGTTCAACCTGGATTTGATCCTGGGTTGGAATGTAGGTCAGCAGAACGCAGTTCCCCAAGGCTGGCACGCTGCCAGGATCCCAAGGTGAACGCCTTGATCCCAGTGCAAGGTTCAACAGGATTTCGTCCCCACCAGGGCCTGCGGTTTGCATTACAGCCATGTGACAGCGGCAGTGGGGAAAACTGATTTAGGATTGGAGGCCCCTGGACTTTTAGTGACTTAGGGCTCCCATTGGCCGGGAACGGCGAACCACGGCCAATGGGAAGCTGCAAGTGGCTGCACCTGTGGACTCTCGGGTCAGGCAGCTCAGCTCAGCGGGGGGTAACCCTGGTGAACTGCGTCCGGCCTGCAGGCTGCTCCTCGCCCACTTGGGGCTATGTCCTATCCGCTGCGTGCCGGCTCCCCCCTCTCTGGGCAGGCTCCGCTCTGGCCCCACGTTGATATGATTAATAACTAGGTGCCTGTCTGACCTGTCGGCACCAAACCTCTTCCAGACCTGACCCTCAGTGCTCCCTGGGCAGGGTCCGTTCCAGCTGGGCGCAGGGGTCCTGGCTGCGATTTACCGGTCAGCTTGCCCGAGAAAACCTCTTCTCTGCAGCATGGGGCGGGCACCTTCTACCTGTGAGCTGAAGGCAGGCTAGGAATTGGAGTGGGATCGTGGGGACTGAGGCTACTTGGAGGCTGTTAGCACTGGGGGGGGCCAGATGAACAGGGGAACTCCCACCACGAGCTGCATGGCCTCGAACCGGCGGGGACTCCCGGTCCCCACAGAGGGAGCACGGCACCCCATAGCCTGTAAGTTCCTAGGGACCAGCCGGTGGGGGGGCTGTGCTGTCCCTCATGCACTGTCCTCTGCTGCCATGGCTGCTTTGAAACCAGACAGCCCGGCGGGGAAGGAGGGATTGGTCCCCTCCTCCATCCCCAGCGCTCCTGTTCTGGCCAAGGCGAGCCAAAGGCCAGAGGGCTGCCATGGGAGGAAACGCCCATGTGGCGGGGTGGGCTGTGGCCCTGTGCCCGGTGTCTCCATGGTGCCTGGCAGTGCCCGTTGCGCAAACCGCCTGGCAATGGCTGCTTTGTTTTGCAGCGCGTCGGGGGCGGGTGGATGTTTTTGAGCGGGATTGAAGAGGCAGGAAGCTGGGAGGGTGAATCACAGCGCAGGGCCCTCCTTAAAGGAGCCCTGCCCCTTTCCCTCCGGGGCCAGGCTGGCGTGAGTCAGAGCCAGGTGGGGGCGGGAAGGAAACAGCAAGAAGTTGCCAAGCTGGGAACCCAGATGCCCCCTTTCCCTCTGCCCAGAGTCCCAGGCCAGCTCCTGGGTGGGTAGCTTTCCTGGGCCTGGAGAGGGCAGTGGGGGGTTGGGGGCTCTGACCGGCCGGGAGGAAGCCTAGCATTGCCGGGGGTGTGCCAGCATGGCATGGGAAGTGCCCCCCAGAGGCCCCCCCCACTCACCCACCCACTGCGACGTGCTTCCAGAGCTGCAGACGGCTCCGACTTTAATACTTCAGTGATTTTAATGGTGTTCTCCCAGGCCCATAAAACCTGCTTGTGCAGCGGGAGAGGGGCGGCGGGGAGGGCTGGGGGGGCGCTGTTTATCCCCTCAGAACTGCATCAGCTACCGCCCGAAGGAGTGGCTTGTTGTGCCTGATGCGAGGAGAGTTCGTAGACCACATCCCCCTGCCCCACAGGGCTAGAGGGGCTGGATGGAGGACCAGGAGCCGGCTCACGGGGTCTCGGGCTGCTGGGGTCCCCTACGCATCCTCAGCCAGCTGGCACGGCCTGGTGAACGACCCTCCTGCCATCACACGGCCACCCTGCCAGCCACAGGCCTTAGCCTGCCATGGAGAGAGCCCCAGCAAGGCAAGGAGAGATTGGTCTCATGGCCGACAAACCGGCTGACTGGGGCAGGGCAGACACCTGGCTGGAGCCCCGACTCGTAGCAGGGCTGGGTCGCTGCATGACAGCGTCCGGCTGCCCTGACCAGAGTGGGGGTCCGATGTGATGACAAGCCCACTGGGTCCCTCCACGTGCAGAGCTGCAGGGGAATTCCAGTCTGGCAGGCAGAGCGCTTGCTTGGAGGTTGTGCTCTGTTCTCAGCTCTGCCACGGACTCCCTGGACGGACGGACGCTCACTGCCTGGGTACCCCACCTGTTCACTGGGGATAAAGCCCTGCCCTGCAGCCCGGGGCGATGCGATGGAAGGACAGGCAGTGCCCAGGTACTAAGGCCACCAGTATGTCGAAAACCCACTGAACGCCCCCAGCACCACGCTCTGGCTTCACCCTTCCAGCATGAGGCCCTGCCAATGATTTCAAGCGGCTGCTGTGAGTGGAGGAGTCCCCCCTCGCTGGGGATGCAGCCTGCAAACCAGGGTCACCAGGCATGAGGGGAGGCAGAGGAAACAGCTGGACTGGCAGGAGCATGTATATCACAGGAGCCTTGATTGGGTCACATCCTGCTCTCAGCGTCCTGGGCCTGAATGCTGGGAAGTCAGGGGCATAACAGGGATCAGAATCTGAGCCCGGGAGCCCACAGAACTAGCCTCATTCACCAACCCACCCCGGGTCTGTTTCATACTCCAGCCGGCCCGTCTTGCTGGTCACCAGGCGTAGTGGAGAATCCGGCTGCCCCAGCTTGTGTGACTCACCCCCGATTCTCCAGCGCAACCCCACAACACGGTGGCAACACAGACACATCCAGGAAGCTGCTTTTCTAGCCTATCTTTGGAACCTCAGGAAACCAGTCGTGGGGCCAGGTGGAGGGGCCTGGCAGCAGCCCAGATGGTCACCTGGACACGGCTGTCCAGGCTGGGCAGCCAGATTGACCACTAACAGGGAGATGGAGCTGCTAACAGGGGGGCAAGGGGGCTCTGCCTTTTTAGGTTTGCCCAGGCAGAGGCACCTCGGCCGGAGCTGGCAGGTTGGGCCGTGCCCGCCCCAGTACCAGCTGCTCCCCAGTAGGGCAACGAGTGCCCTGACCTCCATGGCCAACGCAAACCCTTGGACAAGGTGGAAAGGGACCCGGTGCAGAGGACTTACTGCTGCTGCCCCCTACATGACGCAGGATCTCACCTGCCACTCACCAGGCGCTCTGGAAACCAGCCTGCAGAGGAGGCCGGGGGTGAGAAGGGTGGGGCTGTGGTGAGTCACCTGCCCAGGTGCTGACTCGTTGTGGGCCAAAGGACAAGAATGGGCCAAGGGAGCTGCCAAGGGCCTGTGTCTGATTCTGGTTCTGCGGTTCTTCCGTCTGACGCCCTGCACCTGGGGTGTAGCCAGCTGGGCTCTGGCTTTTGCCATCGGTGGAGCTGCTCTGCCAGCCATGCAGGCAACTGGGAAGCTGAACACGATGCAGCCAGCAGCATAAGGGACTGACACCCATCACTGGCTGCCAGACAGGGAGAGTGGCCCGTGTAAAAAGCCGAGAAAGCAGCTGGCTAGATGGGAGGGTAACCGCCCAGGCTCAGAGTTGCTCAGAGTTTCGGTCAGTTGTTGGAGGTGCCAGGGAGCAGGATATACCTCTGCAAGCATTTCTTTAGGCTGAACCCAATCTGGTGGGTTGAGGTGGCCCCTGAGAGCCCTTTGGGGCACGAGGCCTCGTGCAATGACGTGCGTGAGATTGAAGCGTGCGAAGGAGAGCGCATGGAGTCCAGGTGCAATTAGCTGACTGACTCGAGCAGTTGGGGTAACTGTGCCCAGGAGACCTGCCTGACCGCTGAAACTTCCTGGCCGGGGCACCGTGTGAAGCCTGCTGGGGCAGCACCAACGGCCGTGCAAGGTCCTTGCACAAGCCAGCTTTCCCGTGTGGCTCACCAGGTCCTCTTACTACTGGCGCACTTGGGTCACCTTGACCTCCATGGCCCACATCTGCTAGGAACAGACGCAGGCCTCTCTCCAAGCAGGCGTCATCCGGCACCGGCAGGCGTGAGTTTGCGGCGAGCGATCGCAAGTTGCCACTCGAGTCCTTGGACCCAGCTCCAGGCCAGGAGATGTTGGATGTGGCCCGAGGCCGTCACCGTGGCAGGGGAGGGTTTGTGCCCCTTCATGCAGCAGCGTAAGCCAACAGGCTCCCGGCCCTCGTTCAGGGCACACAGCAGGGGCCAGGGGGCTTTGCTCCGTGTTCAGGGCAGGCTCTGTTCTCCACCGCGCCAGCACTGAGCTGAGGGACCCCACTCCGGAGAGTCGCTGGCGTAACGTACGCTGCAGCTTTCAGAGCCGACGAAGCATCGGCGCGGCTCTGGGGGGGCTGCAGGCACCGGGGGGATGGGGTGAGCACTGCTCTGTGCCTTCTCCCTGTTCCGCTCCCCGGCCCCAGATCTCCCTGTTTGACTGGTGCTGGGTGTTTCCTCCAGCTCCTCCCCCCCGGTGCAGCCCATGGGTGCAGCTCTCCCTGGTGTTGCTAGGTGCCCATCCTGGACCCGGGGGGTGGCTTAGGCCTCTTTCTCCAGTCTGGCCTGTTCCCACCGCAGGGCAGAGCTCTCTGGGACACGGGGCGGCAGCTCAACGCTGCTCCCCTTCGCAGATCTAGCTGCAGCGCAGGGTGTGGGGGAAGGGACCTCCAGCCCTGTTCTGTGCAGAGCCAGGGTGCCCCTCTGTCACGGAGCGTGGGGGTCGCCAGGCCCTGTACCCCCACCCTCAGGCAGAGGTGACTCTCACTCGGCAGGGGGAACAGGAGGGTTATGGGGCGACAGGGACCCAGCACAGAACAGACTGGTCAGCACAACCACAGACGCCGTCAGCACCATCCATCTCGGGGAGCGGGGCCTGGGGGGGTGTCCCTGAGCCAGGCCCTGGCCCCCCGCCTCCCTCTCCAGCCAGACCAGACTGTCCCACTCCACAGCCCAGCTCCAGTTCCAACCAGCCAGGCCCCTCCTCCCGCCTCTGTCCCATTTTCCTGGGGAAGAACATTGTCCCCCTGGCTGCCCAGGTTACAGGCCATGGCGGCCCATTGCCTACGTGTGAGAAGTTGTCACACGGAAACTCCCCTCACTGCTGTGCACTCATGCGGTGCCCGGGGAAACTGAGGCACCCACCTTGGGTCGCTACAGGACGGTAGGAAACACCTGCAGCCCAACCAGGGGCATAAAAGCCTCACACACCCCACTTCCTCACACCCTCCTCAGCTGCAGGATGCAGGCTGGTGCGTGGCATGGCAGGCGGGGAGTCACGGTGGTCTGAAGGGAGCCACAGAGGCCGGCGTAACCCTCCCAGTCTCTTCCCTTCTCCCCCCAGATAATGCCATGGACCTGGCCGCGCTGCAGAATGACCTGCCCACCACCTTGGAAAACCTGTACCAGGGCTGCCTGGAGCAGGACCGAGCCAGGAGCTTGTCCAGTGGCAACACCTTCCCCGCCGGCGAGCAGGACAAGGCCGGGCTGCTGGCCGGCGGAGACATGAAGCGCTCGCAGCCGCTGGTCATCCAAGTCAACAGGTGGGGAGCAGTGCATTGTGGGAAACTCCATCCTGGGGCTCAGGATTTCCCCAGCAGTGTATCTGGCCTGCCCCTGGGTACGGGGAAAGCAAGAGGCTCCATCCCCTCATGGAGCTGCAACACCCTCCCCCCTTTTGCCCCCCACAGTCTTGGGAAGTGGAGCATTTTAAAGCAAGGAAGGTGAGGAGCATGGAGTTTGAGGGGGGCGCTTGGAGCTGGGAGTCAGGACGCCTGGGTTCTAATCCCAGCACCCAGCACTGCGCTGACTTGCTGTCTGACTTTGGGTGATTCCCTCCCCTTCTTCTGAGCTCAGGCTCCCCATCTGCAGAAGGGTGTCCCGGGATGAGGGGAGATCAGCCAGTGGAGGGACCCACCAGGCAGAGTCAGAGCTGCAGCCCACAAGGCGGGAGTGCTCGTAACAAAGCAACCAAATACGCCCCCAAGGATCTCCCAGGGCCCCTGGATGGGGCCTGCCACTGCCCCTGCCTGCCCCACACCCCTTTACTTCCCAAGACAGGTGGCTCTTCTGGGGATAACCCCTGTTTCCTGGAGCTGGTGGTGCTGCAGCCCCAGAGACGGGGAGCAGGCAGTTTGGGAAGGCTGTGTCCTCCCAGCAGAGCACTAGGGAGAGCCAAGGGTTTAAGTTTAATCACTAATTCACCTGCCTGCCCCTGGACAGCAGGGCCTGGCCCTGCTCGGAGCCCCTCCTCTAAGAGCTGGGAAGCCACCAGAACTGGTGTTGCCTGACTCAGTGGGAGCATCCTCCATCCCTGAGAAGGGGCTGCAGGGGTCTGGGCGCGTGTTGCCTTCCCGGCTCTGTGCTGTTGTGCGTCTCCGACCGGCATGTGGGTCACAGGTATCTTCTCCCCTGGTTTCAGTGTGGGTCCCGGGTCTGGGGCCTCCCAGGGCCTTGCTTTATCCTCTCCCTGGCCAGACCCCATGCTGCGCAGGGCAGGGCGCCCCTGCACTGCCAGCCCCCTGCCCTCACCCCAAACCTCTCCTCTCCGGCAGGAAGCTGAAGGAGGAGGAGCCGCGAGCCTCATCACTGCCATCCATCCCCAACCCCTTCCCCGAGCTCTGCAGCCCCTCCAAGTCGCCCATCCTCAGCAGCCCCTCGGCAGGGCAGGGCCCACAGTGCGAAAGCGGATCCCATGTAAGTGCACCGGCATGGCCCCCGGGAGGGCACGGCAGCTCCGGGAGGGTTTGCTGCGTTGGCCACAGTGGTGGTCGGATGGGGGGAATCAGTGGACCAGTGCGCCAGGGCACCTGGGTTCTCTCCCTGGGTGCAGGAACAGGCAGAGCAAAGGGTCTGGGCAATGGGGCTGGGTGTCCGGACTCCTGGGTCCTATTCCTGATTCTGCCTCTGACCTGCGGTTTGCCCTGAGGGAGCCGTTCCCCCAAGTACTAATGCTGCCCTGTCAAACCCGCCCCCCGCTGGGTCTGTCCTGTCTGGGATGCTGCAAGGCAGCTGGGCATGACGGGGCTTGACGAGGCAGGTGGTTGGTTCCCATAGGGACGGTCGGTCGGCATAGACCCCGCTGTGTTTGGATGACCCAGGAGCCTGCAAGTTTGTAATTATAGGTAGGACGGTTTCCAGGCTCCCTTGGAAACTTTCCAGCACTTCCCACCTGATGCCTCCTGGGCAATCACATTAACCTCTTGTGTGCGGAATGAGGCACCCTGAAATCACCAAGCACCTCAGGCAGAACAGCAGAGCCTAACCAGCACCCCTGCCCCGGATGGAGACCGGGATCAGGGCCCCCTTTTGTGCAGAGATGTAGCTGGGCTGGCGCTGGGGCAAGCAGCAGTTTTCCCTCTAATTTTTTTCCATCTGGGGCAGAATACATTTTATTCCATGCACCAAGACACGGGGGATGTGCACCCCCCAATAGAACCACATGCTGCCCATGGTGGGTGGCCGTGGACGCTCTACTAATCAGTGATTTAAGAGCTATGTCACAGCAGCGGTTAGCAATCAGGGCTCCACTGTCCTGGGCAGCCTGTCCTTGCCCCAGCCAGCTCACAATCGGACCAGACAAATGCGGTGGGTTGGAGAAGGCTCAGGAGAGCTGGGAAATGTAGCTGCCACTCTGCAGGAACAGAGAAGTAGCAGGGAGGGAAGCGGCTGCTCTTTCGAGGCTCAGCTCCCTTGCCCTGACAAATCTGCTTGGCTTTGCTCTCAGAACCCCTGAGCCTGTGTTTCTGAAACTCTGGATCAGTTGTGGGCACTGAAGGTTTCACTGAAACTTCTGCAGGAAGTCAGGTGTGAACTCCTGGCATTCTGTCCCAGTCTCAATTCAGAAAGCTCCCTTCCTCCTTGCAGCCCACCCCCTACGGTCCAGCACCTTTCTTCACTCCCTGTCCTAAAGTATTAGGCAGCTTGGCTGAGGCCTGATTAAAGTCCTGACGTGTTCTGCCCCAGAGGTGGCTGCATTTCACCAGGTTGGGACAGAGGACTCTATTTCTTCTGTGTGAGCAAAGTTATTTGAGATCCTTCTGGACAAGAACTAGTGTCGCCACGTCGGTCTCCATCCATGTGTCCAGCTTTGGCTGTTCCTTCGGGCTGAGCGGATGACCGGATGGAGCACAGGGGCTCTGGGGGGTTTTGATGGTGGCAGCTCTCCTGGGTGCGAGGGGGGAGAACGGGATTACGTGTCAGTCCCTGGAAGAGTCTCTGGATGCCTCTTGGAGGTGTGTGTGCCCCCGTGTGCTCGGCTCTCGCAGCCAATTTACTGATTTGCCAGCAAGGAGTAAGATTACAGTGAAGGGCATTGGAGAATAATAACAGTTATGGTTCTCTTGCTGTCGTCTGGGGCAGGAGGAGGCGCTTGGATCTGATCACAGCCGGGAGGAGCAGTGGGGCCAGCCATGAGGAGCAGAAGGCTATGGGGCAGGGAATCACATAGCCATGGACTGGGTAGGGGGCCGCACGTCCCTCTCCCATGCAGTGCCAACAGGTCTTAAATCCCAACCCGGCTGCCACAAGACCTGAATCTTCCCGGTGAAGAAGATGGCACCAGCAGCATCCTGGCGCCATGGGGTTGGTGTTTGGGGCTCGGGGGCGGCCCTTCACCCCCAGGGCTGGGTTAGCTGAGCGGGCAGCGGGCCAGAACTGGTGTGCCTCCTCTGTGCACTGGGAGGTGCTGCTGAGAAGCCAGAGCTGGGCAGAACTGACAGGCTGTGCAGGCCGCATGCCATAGATTCCTCAGGCCTAACACGCTCGTGACAGTCTCTTCCCAACATCCACAGCTCAGAGGCTTCAGGACAACCCCAGACAGGCAGCGCCCGCCCCCACCCCCAGCTGAGCCCTGCCCAGGGTTCCCTGTAAGCTGAGCATTTGGGTGGTCACCCGCAAGAGATTTGGGTGCTGCTCAACGGGTTAGCGGAGCGGCCACAAGCGGCAGTGTGTGTTTGTATGGGTGGTGCACAGCCGCACAGGCCATAGCGCACATAGCAAAATTTATTCTGCCCATGGATTGGAAAAAAAGGAGAGGGGACACAGAGGCCTTGTAAACCGATCCCTTTTGGCAGCAGCTCGCATGTGCCCAGATCAGCTGGTTCCCAGGAAGCCCTCAGCACGGTTACTCTCTGCCAAGGACAGGTTGTCCCTGGGCTGGGAGCTCAGGCACAGATGGTTCCCAAGGCCTCCCTGGCAGAGGGGCCGAGCAGTCGAGACCCTTGTTCTTTGGGGTCAGCAGCTACAGTGCCCAAGAAGCCAGGAGCTTTTGGCTTTGGTTTGGCCCGGCTGCTGGATGGGGAACTCTGGAAGTTCAGCCCTAGGGGGATTGGGCATGGCACATCCATGGGACTTCTACCCTTTGCTTTTCTCCAGGCTAGAGAGCTCCAGATGTGCTGGTGGCTAATGCCCATTGCAGGCCGCACAGGGGCTGCCTGGGGACGCAGGGGAAGGGGTTCATGGGGCACACAGCCAAGGCATATCCTGGAGACAGCATGCAACCCCTGAGGATCAGCATCTAGGCTGGCTCCCACCCCGGAAGGGAGTTAAAAGGAACCATGCAGCGGGTGCTACAGGGGGTCAGCCCAGGAGCTGCTTTACTGCAGCCCTAAGGACTGTTTGCCCTCTCCGCACACAGACGCTCCGGGTGTGGCCAGCGCCTGAAAAGTTCAGGCAGCTGGAAGAGAGAGAGCAGCCAACTGTAGAAAGAGCTACACCTCCACCTCCGCAGGTAGAACCTGCCGGGGAGAGAGGAGAAAGCCACTGGAGGAAACGGAGCCCTCCTGGCAAAGGTCACGGATTTCCTGGCACGTGGAGGGGCCCCTCATCCGGTCATTTGCACCAGTGCACAGCTGAGTGCACGAGGCTCCCGTGCGAGCTTTGCACTGGTTTCACTGAGGACATAAAACCTGGGGTGCTGGGTCCAGCGGAGCAGCCGATGGGTCAGTCAGGCTCATCCCGCAGTCTACGGGGTGCACCTGAGTCCCTCAGCCCCAGCTCCAATTCAGTGCAAGCACATGCTGAGGCAGTTGCTGCAGAGGGAGCAGAGGGGCCTTACCAAAAGCGGGGGGACACAGACAGTACCCCCCCGAGCGGGGCGGGGATGAATTTGGACGACAACAGCTGCCGCTGAAATCTCGGCGCACAGAACGGGGCAGGGAGGGAAGCCAGTCCTGCAGAGGTAGGGCGGGATTCAAGGGAAGCGAGAGGCATTTTTGCAGCTACCGGCCTTCACACCTCCTCAGCACCATTGTAAAGGGGGGGAAAGATGAGAAAACTGGAGCGGCAGCGTGGGCCAAGGGGCAGGCCACCAGCCTGGGATTGCAGCAGCCTGCCTTCTGTTCCCTTAGCTGCTGCATGACCCCTGCCTCAGTTCCCCCCACCCTTTCGGCATGCCGAGAGCAGCGGTGCCCCAGCCACGGACCAAGGTGCAAGGGGGGCAAGCAAACACAGAACAGAAAGTCAGTCCCTGCTCTGGACAGCCTGCAATGCCTGTCTGTCCCCCTGGTGTCTGCCAGCATCCGGCACCGCTGTGCCGGATCTCAGCCGGGCAGGAGCTGTGGCTCACTGTTTAGCTATGCAGCGCCCGGCACAACGGGGCCCTCACCACTGCTGCGACCTCGAGGCAGTACACACCGCCATGTGCCCTGCTCTGCCAGGCCGGCGCAGTCGGAGAGCTGCACCTGGACACCAGGAGCATGTAGACGTCCTTTTGTTTGTTAGGTAATGGGCTTTGTGGGTAAGACCCACTTCAATGGGTCTTGCCCCTGAAAGCTCATTGCCCGATAAATAAAATTGTTGGTCTTTAAGGTGCTACAGGCCTGCTTGTGTTCTGTGAAGCTACAGACCACCCAGGCTCCCCCTGAGACTGTTAGACACACGCCTCCATTCACTGCTCCAATTCAGCAGGCGCTTAGCCCCCTCTGGCGGGTTAACTGGGGACTAGCAGAGTGGATTTGGGTCTCAGCCTAACCCAAGATGCTGTTGGGCTTTGATTTCATTGCAAATCCCTCGTGGGCAGGGTCCTACCAGGCTGCAGCTTCCCGCCTGCATCCAGCTCCTGGAGGCGGACGATCTAACAGGGACAGGAATGGGAATCTGGGTACCTGGGTTCAGCTCCTGGCTGGCTCTCTCCTAGAGCCGCTGGCAGGGCCTTGGCCACGTCCCTGTGCCTCCATCTCCTTGCTGGGGCAATGCTCCTGCTCCTGGCGGAGAGGCCATTGGGGTTCAGTGTTAGGGGACTTTTAGACAGCGCTGTGAAAGGGTTGTTAGGACTAGAGATTCAGTGAGCCTGTTGCATACACAAAAACTCCCCCGTCCAGCCCCGAGCTGAGCTGCTACAACCCTGGATTGGCTTCCAAGTGTTGTAATGAGCAAGGGCAGGAACAAAACCCAGGAGTCCTGTCCCCGGCTAGTACGTGCTCTAGCCCCTAGGTAACACTCCCTCTTACAGTTGTGCCTAGAAGCCCTGCTATTGTCACTAGATGATAGTCCCTCCTAGATCTGGGGTTAGGACACAGGCTGCCTGGTGCATGCTTCAGCCCAGGGGTCAGGAACCTTTTTTCACTTGGGGGGTCACTGAGCCACAAAACTGAGTTAGGGGCCATGCACAAGTGAGATGCAAACACCCCAGACAAACAACTTTCGCTGGCCTGGGCCCCAGCAACCTTGGGGCCGCCCACAAGGCTTGGAGGCTGTTCCGCTGCAGAGGGGCAATTTGGGGGCAACCGCTCTGGCCAGCCGGGGAGCACGCAGGGAGATGGGGCTTGTTTGCTATCCCCCTGTTACCCTGCACATGTCACTGCTTCGCCTTGGGAGCGGGGCTGTCTGGCTCTGCAGCCCCCACCCTGTCCTCCCTGGCGCTGCAGGGGTTCCAGCCACTAGGCCAGGGGTCTGCAACCTGGAGAGGCTCCTATGTGGCTCCCAATGCTCTAATTGCAAAGAACAAACAAACCCTCCTGATTATTGTCGATAAACAGCGAACATCCAAAAGCCCCCAAATGCACAACTCCTACCTTAAACCGCAACCGATGTGCGATTGCCAAACGTTGGCTAACCCCCACCGTCCTCCAGAGAGAAAGGTCGGGAGTGAAAGTCGGGAAGCGAGGGGGACAAAGCAGGAGAAAATAGAACAGGTAAAAAGTTTGCGAACGTCCTGCAGTAAACACATATCACGCGGCAAGTTGTTGTGTGCGCTGGTTGCAAACATTGCGCGCGCACAGGGTTTGACGTTACTTGTTACAGGCCGTCTCGCAGTCACCTGCGTCGCGGCTCTCGAATGACTGAGCTTTTTACCGAATTGGACAAAATTGCCCTTCCTGCTATTTCGGTTGCCGACTCCTGCCCTGGTGCACTCAGAACCGACGCCTCGGGGGGAAGGGAGCCCAGGGGGCGTCCATGTTTGGAGTCGGGGGTAGGCTTGTGGGGGATGAACCCAGCCTGGCCTCTCCCCCACAGGTGGTAAAGGTCTTCAGCGAAGATGGCACGTGCCGATCTATGGAGGTCACGGCCGGCGCGACAGCCCGCCACATCTGCGAGATGCTAGTGCAGAAGACCCACGCCCTCCACGATGACAGCTGGTCCCTGGTGGAGCTTCATCAGCATCTGGCCCTGGGTGAGGAGACATGCACCCTGGGGTGCCTTGCATGGCCACCAGTGCACACCCGCAACCAGCGGCGTGGGGGCGGAGGGAATGCACGCGTAGTTCTGTGCATGGGCCCCCTCATGCCCAAATGCAAACGCAGCCTCGGGGGAGGCTTATGTTGCCAGCTCTGCACTGACTGCAGGCTGGGGTGAGGTCAAGTGAGGGACTATTAGCCCCCCAAGGCACAAGCTCCTGCCACTTGTGCTAAGAGAGCAACTTGCTCAGCTGGCGCCTTGGCAAGCTGCTGTGGTTTCTGAGACCGGCCGCTAGAAGGCACAACGGGCTGGGCCAGGCTTGCAGGGGAGGTTGGCACGGTTCTTCCCTGACCCTGCGGCTTTCTCCTCCACAGAGCGGTGCCTGGAGGACCATGAGTCGGTGGTGGAGGTCCAGGCTACCTGGCCCATTGGAGGAGACAGCAGATTTGTCTTCCGGAAGAACTTTGCCAAGTACGAGCTGTTTAAAAGCTCACCAGTAAGTGCCTCCTGACCTTGCTACAGCAGGGCCCAGTCCAGCACGACCCAGGGGAGTGGGGACAGCAAGGAAACAACAGCCTTTCAGGAGTCACACTCCAGTCAGTGAGGTGAGACACTTGCCTCCCTGCATCTCCCGGCACCATCCCAGAAACAGAAGAGCCCTGTCTGGACAGGAGCCAACCCTGGACAGACGCGGACCTGGTGGTGCTCAGAGAAAGAATCGCTGATCTGGCTGCCTTCCCCTCTCCTGAACCGCTGGGGCCCGGGCGCCGCCCGGCTGGGGATGAGCTTTGGATGTGCTAAAGCAGCTGGATGGGTCGTCCGGCCCCTTGCGGCCGGGAGATTGGCGCCAGCGGGATTCCTGAACATCAGCACCGCTCTGAGTTGTCTGGGCCACAGCCCAGTGCACCAGGGGCTTGTCCTTTCTTGAACTCACTGCTCCTGAGCCCAGGGGAGCCTGTCTGCCCCCGGCCAGAAGCTGGGTGCTGTCATGGTGCGGAGCCCTTCTGCTGCACTTGTCTGCCCCAGAGTCCCTGCTAACCGTCTTCTCCCTCCCTGATCTCAGCAGTCCCTGTTCCCTGAGGCGATGGTCTCCAGCTGCTTGGATGCCAACAAAGGCATGTCCCATTCGGAGCTCATCCAGGTGGGCACCTCTCCCCTCCCCTCCCTTCCCCTCCCGTCAGTCATCACCAGCCCCCAGTTTGGACTCTAGGCCGCTTGGTTTGAAGCAGGGAAGTGGCCCTGGGATTGTCCGTGGGCATCTCGGATAACAGTTTCCCCTAATGCCTGGGCTGAATGCCCGACAGCCTCACGCTTTAGGGGCGGTTCGGTTTCATTCTCTTCCCATTATCCCCCGACCTCTCCTCTCCTGCAGAACTTCCTCAATTCCGGCAGCTGCCCGGAGATCCAGGGCTTCCTGCACCTGAAGGAGGGCGGGCGCAAGGTCTGGAAGCGGTTTCACTTCTCCCTCCGGCGCTCAGGGCTGTACTACTCCACAAAGGGCACATCCAAGGTGAGGCTGAGCCCAGCCTGGGCAGATTTGACCCTTCCCATCCTACAGGTGATCTCTCCAGCGGCACCGCTAGGGGGTGCTGCAGGAGGGGGTGAGGCTGAAGCAAACCTACGGTGGAGGATCGCGTATGGAAGTCCAACAAGAAGTCCCGGGGCACCTTATAGACTAACAGATAAATGGAATAAATAGAATAAATGGACATAAATCAGACATCAGGAATGGTGATGTACAGAAGCCTGTGGGGGAACATTTCAATCTCCCTGGACGCTCAGTGGCAGATTTAAGGGGGGCAGTCCTGAAACAAAGAAATTTCAAAAAGCAAGTGGAGAGAGAAATCTCTGAGCTGCAATTTATTTGCAAATTTGACTCCATCAACCAAGGATTAAGCAGAGACTGGGTGTGGCTCACAGTTTACAAAAGCAGCTTCTCTGCCTTGGGTGCTAAGATCTCCCCATTAGACTCTGACAAAGGCTCACATCCCCCTGTCTGATCTGACTTGTTTTTTCCTCCTTTAATAAGTGCTGTTGATACTGGGCCATTTCCACCTTGCTGAATAGAGCTTGTCAGCTCTGGCCCTCTCTCTTACTGGGACCCCACTCTTTAAATACCCCTCTGAAACCACCCCCTGACTCATGCATCTGACCAAGCGGGTCTTTGCCCACAAAAGCTCATGCTCCAAAATATCTGTTAGTCTATAAGGTGCCACCAGACTTCTTGTTGTTCACTTAGACTAAAATAATTTGTCCCTTCGCCGGTAGCAATAGCAGACCATTCCGAGCTGAAGCACTGAGCGCCCTGTTGATGCTACGTAGCCATCAGCCACATGCTCGTTGTGTAGGGCTCTGCCCCCCTTGAGCCGCGGCCCGGCCACACACACACAAAAACTGAGGCTCCGCTGCAGCCTTTGCCAAGGAAGCCGGGTGGGGGGGGTTTACGTCAGGCAGCGGAGGCCCCTCTAAATTCAGTTGAAAGGCTCTTGGTGCAGCTCCCGCGCTGGTAACCTGCCCAGCAGACTGACCTTCCATAAAGCACCTCATCCAGCATGAGCACGTGCGGAGGCCGCTAAAGCAGATGTGATTTTACAGACCCTTCCTTGACCCTTCGCGCCATTTAAATCTGCCCTCCTTTCCCTTGGGGCCGTTATTCTCGGGGTTTCTGGGGAGTACTCCAGTAACACGCCACAGCCCTGGTCAGCACGGGGGCCCCTCGGGGCTGTCCAGAGAGCCCGGTTGGTTCTGCGACCTCTGCTCCGTCGGTTTCTCTTCCTGGTGTTTGTGAGTGAGGGCCCCAGGGCGGGAGTCCCTCATGCTGAGCTCTCTGGCCCACCACTGCCTCCCCTAGCACACGACATGGTCTTCCTCTCGTCTCCTCTCCTCTCCCAGGACCCCCGGCACCTACAGTATTTCGCTGACCTCAATGAGTCCAACATCTACTTCATCACCCACGGCAAGAAGCACTATGGCACGCCCACCGAGTTCAGCTTCTGCATCAAGGTCAGGCAGCCCCAGGCGTTCCCGGGGGCATGGCAGACCCTGGCTGGCACCCAGCAGACCTCACCTGTGAGGGATGCAACCCCTGCCCAAACAGGGCCAAATCCGTCCCTGCTGCCAGCCCAGCAGAACTTACACCCGGGTGCGAAGTCCTTTCGGATGCCCCCTGAGGGAGAAGGGACTGTAGAAACCCCAGCAGCCACCCCTGAAGGAGGGCAGGGAGCGCAAAGGAGGGCTGGGAGTCAGGACTCCTGGGTGTGGTGGCCAGAGGTGAGACTGGTGCATAGACCACAGGGGCCTGGGATACAGGACTCCTGAGCCACATCCCCAGTAATCAGAGATTGAGGTCTCATTCTGGGGACGTAGGACACCTGGGCTCTATCCCAGCTCTGCCAGGGAGCAAGTTCTCACGGGGAGAGCAGGGAGCTGGGGATCAGAACTCCTGGGTTCTCTTCCCAGCTCTCCCAGAGACTTCTCGGGGCGAGCCCCTGCCTCGTTCTCCGCCCCCCTGTAAACCAGGGGCAGCCGGAGGCAGGGGCTCAGTGAGCGCTGGAGGTGCTCCATGCGGTGGCGCTGGAGAGGGGCCCCCCATGGTTACCGGCCTTGCTCTGCTCCGCAGCCCTACAAGGCGCGCAGCGGCATGAAGGGCCTCAAGCTGTTCTGCAGCGAGGACGAGCCGAGCCGTGCCTGCTGGATGGCTGCCTTCCGCCTCTTTAAGGTAAGAGCCCCGGCCCCCGGCGGCCCCATGGCTGGCATGCGCCAGCGGATGGACGGTGACCCCTGCTGGCTGAAGCGGGGACTGCACTGGGGGAGGTGGAGCCACGTGGGTTGAGGAGGGGTGGCTAATGGGCCTGTAGGGGCAGGAGCGACATGTGGGGGACATGTGGGAGAGAGGGGCCGGGGGGCCAGCACCTGTGGGAAGTCTGGGGGACTAGCGGGGGTCAGGCCCCCTCCCCGGCGCTCACCCACAGGGAGGGGAAGTGGGGGCGGGGAGGGGGCAGAGCAGGAGGAAGGAAGAGGCAGGGAGGGGGTGGGGTCCGAAGAGATGCTGTGGGACAGGGTCTGGGGTGGTGGGGGTTGTTCCAGCCCTCCCCTGGGGTACAGTGTCACGGGGAGGAGTCACACGGGGGGGCGGCCACATGGGCAGAGCCCCTCCATCTCCCTCCTCAGCCGTCACCCCGGGTCGGGGTGCCGCTTGTCCAGCAGCACCTGCTGCGTGCCCGGCGGGAGGCAGAGCTCTGCGGCGGCTGCTGCTCACAAGGGCTGTTTCCTCCCCAGTACGGCGTGCAGCTCTACCGGAACTACCAGCAGTCCCAGTGCAGACCCAGCCAGCAGCCGCGGATCAGCACCACGCCCCTGGCAAGTGCCTCGCCTGGGAAGCTTCCTCTGCGGCGTCTCCACGGGACGCCTGCCCCGCTTGCCCCCGGCTGGCTCAGCGGGTTGCGTTGCCTCCCTGTTGCCGTGGACTGAGGTGGCCCCGTTCCCACCTTCCTCCTACATCCCTCCTCCCGGGCTCGCTGGTGGTGACGGGAGAGCAGGATCTGGTCAGGCAGCAACTATTTACTGCCCTCGTTGCTCCAGGCTGACAGCCCCGTGGCTCAGCACCTACGGATCTCTTCAAAGCGGGTAGCTGTGCTGGGCTGTAGCTTTACAAAAGAAACCAAGCAGTCTTCCAGCTCCTTAAAGACTAATCATTTTATGCATTGGGTAATAATTACCGAATACGCCATCATAATTCCCCAACGAATAAAATTGTTCGTCTTCACGGCGATATAGCTCAGAGCGGCTGTTCACTCCAGAGGAGATGCTGTTTCTTCCTCGCACCACTCGGGGTGTGATGAATACTGTCCAGAGGGAGCTGCCAAGCCAGCGAGAGCTGGTTGAAAAATGGGGATTGCCCCAGGGAAAGAGATGGTGGTGCATCATGGGAGGCCTGGGCCAAGGGCATCCTGGGGGATGTAGTCCAGCCGACCGCCTGGCCCATAGAGGATGATGGCAGCACAGACCAACAGAACTACAGCTCCCCTGAGGCACCATAGCACCCTTTCCCAAGCAAACCTTTTCGAGGCTTGGGGGAGTTGGGTTTTTAGAAACTCTCTTTTTCCGTGAATAATCGGTTTGGTTAAACCCCCAAACTCCCATAGCAAAACCAGCTTCAATGGGAAATTTTCAACCGACCCTCCCCGGGGCTCCCTCATCCTCCCCGGGGCTCGGGTGTGGTTCCAGGCGAGCCGCCCAGCAAGGCAGGGTGTCGTGCGAGTGCGCAAACAGAACGAAAGGCGAGAAGGCCTCAGACGGCGCCCTCTGCCCTAGGAAGAACAAGGTGTCCGGTGTCTGGATCTGACCAATGCAGCCCTTTTGGAGGTTATTGTGGCTGGGCCCCTGGTGGCTGAGTGGCCTAGTGGCTAGTTCTCTGAGTAACGGGCAGGAAAGAGGGGCGCACTGGCCCCCTGTGCTAACTCCGAACCGCTCCACATTGGGACTCCCTAAGAATCCAGATTCCTCTTAGGTGGGGTGTCTCGGTAGGTCCCCCACTTTTCCCTGAGGGGCCAGGGCTGGGGCTTACTTGCTCCCATGGCTGCTGAGCAAAGAGGCTCTGGTTCATGTCCTCAGCGTGCCGAACTGGGCCCCTGCCGCCTTACTAGTCAGCCCCAAATTGACCCAGGCTCCTTCCTTTTCGCCTCCCTCCAGGCCTGGCCGTGCTTGCTGGTAAAGTGGGACAGGGCTAGCGGGGCCAAGGAACTTTCTTTAACCCCCTGACACCCGGCCCTCCTTTCCCCTCTCCCTCACCATCGCAGACCCGGTTTTGTCTCCACTGCTTGCTGGACCACATCTCTGTGAGGGCCCCAGTTGGCCCCTTACATTCACCCCCAAACTAGACATGGCTCTGAGGTCACTGGGGGAAGGACCAGGCCACGCCCTGGGTTAACCAAGGGCAAAACGGTATCATCTTAAACAGCAAGTCGCCCCCGGAGAGCGGCACTGTCAGTTCAGACAGCGGCATCAGCCTGTTGGGAGCATGTCGGATGTTGAGCTTTTTGGAAAACCTGACCCCCAGCCTGGCAGGAAGCAGTCACCGGAGAGGCTCAGTCCACAGGGCCATTCCCTGCGGGTTCTATGCGGATGATGGGGCAGTTCATGGAGACAGAAGCTGGTTGGCACCTAGTGATGCAGCTGGCCAGGAAATGGTTCCTTTAAAATACCCAGGAGTCCGTGGGCCATGGCAGGATTTGATCATAACGGAGCTTTGATTTCTAAGCCTGTTTCGTGCTGGGGAGACGTACTCAGTGAACAGCCCTGTTTACGCCCAGAACTTCTCCAGCTCAACACTTAGAGGCCCCCAGCCCCATTGCTGGTTGGCCTCAGTGCTGACCTCATGGGACCCCTCTCCAAGCCGCGTGCAGAGCAATGAACTGTAGAACCGCAGTGATGTCTCTGTCCCATCGCTCCCACCATCCAGTGCAGGATCCCACCCTTCCCTGCCACTGTGGCTGCGGTTCTCAGCTGTGGTTTCCTCCCGCAGAGAAGCATGTCTGACAACACCTTAGTGGCCATGGATTTCTCGGGGTGCACGGGCCGCGTGATCGAGAACCCCAATGAGGCACTTACGGTGGCCCTGGAAGAAGCTCATTCCTGGAGGGTGAGTGGGTGCGGCTGCCTGGAGCTGGATAGCAGAGGCCGGTCGGGAAAGCAGGGTGTGCCTGGAGGCAGCTGCCCAAATAGCTTCCAGATTACGGCTTATCTGAATGGGGAGCTGTACCAGTTTAGCTTAAACAATTAAACTGGATGGCGGATGCCGTGTGGTAGTAGCTGTGTTGACCCAGGAATATGAGCTAGACGAGGTGGGTGAGGTGATGGCTTAAGCTGGACCAATGTCTATTGGGGAGCAAGACCAGCTTCTGAGTTCCACGGAGCTCTTCCTCCAGTCTGGGAAAGGTGAGATCAGGGCTCTGGTGAACCTGACATCGTGGTCTCACTCAGCTGCAGCCTGTGCTGTCGGCCCCCTCTGGTTTGGTCCCATCCTTGCTGCCAGGTCGTTCCCATCATTCACTGGGGCGCTGGTTTCTGCTTTGATTCTCCATGAAAGTAGCATTGCATGAAGTCCTGATAACGCCACCCCGTGGTAATGCCCTGCTCCTTCCTTTGCATGCTGCAGAAGAAGACAAGTCACCGTTACAGCTTGCCAACTCCCTGCCAGGGCTCCCCGCTCAGTACAGGTGAGTGGTGACCCCTTGAGCCTGTTCCCGTTGGCTGAGGGGAATGCAGGGAGAGGCTCTTCCCCAAGGGATTCTGGGCTTTATCGAAGAGGAGCCGGACTCAGACGCTGAAGGAACACAATCGGTCCAATCCTGCTGAGCCGTGTGCCAGCCCCAAGGGGGTGTGACAACTAGCAGAGCAGAGGGGTTGTGTCCGACACACACCCTGCACCAGTGCAAACAGGGACACAAAGTGGAGGGCAACTCACGATGAGGCTTGTTCCAAAAGTGAAAGTTGAGATAAAAAAAAGATTTTAGAAAACCTGAAGTGTTACCCTGGATCTTCTTCTAGCTTTGGTTATAAGGGAATTTGGGGATCGAACTGAAACCTTCCCCAGCGTCTCATATACAGGGCCTACTACTGCTGCCAGCCAGCAATGCCTGGCTCTGCCACTGACTCCCTGAGAGACACTGGGCAAGTCACTTGATTTATCTGTACCTCAGTTTCTCCTCTCACACCTTGTCTATTTAGCCCGGGAGCCCTGTTGGGTGGCAACTGTCTTCCGTTCTGTGTCTGTGCAGCACCCAGCCCAATGGGATCCAGATCTCAGCTAGGGCCAGTGCTACTCTGTTGTTTGTGCGGTGGTAGCAATGAGAAGGTGCAGTCACAGACCAGAGCCCTGTGGTGCCAGGCACAGCACAGAGACAGAACAGAGACTGTCCCTGCCCCAAAGAGATTTCCCTTTATCTCTTTCTTGCTCCCTCCAAGGCCCCTTGGGTTTTACAGACCCCAATATACTAGCTGCTGCTGTGAAAGGGTTCATAAAAGAGACAAATACAAGAAATTTTTTGGTATGTTCTGTTATGGCTCTGGTCTGAAGAAGTGGGTCTGTCCCACGAAAGCTCACCACCAAATAAATTATTGTGTGAGTCTTTAAAGTGCTACTGGACTGCTTTTTTGTTTTGATAGTATATAGACGAGCACAGCTCCCTCTCTGTTACTAAAAATTTTTTTCTTTCTGTTTTCTTTTCTCAGCCATCCATCGAACGCAGCCGTGGTTTCATGGGCGGATCTCAAGGGAAGACACACAGCGCTTGATAATCCAGCAGGGATTAGTGGATGGGTACGGAAAGGCTTCGAACACTGATGACATGGCTTCTGTTAACTTGGAGTCAGCATCAACTCTAGGGACTCCCTGTGCAGGATGTCAGTGAGGCCACATGCTTAGCCAGCTTCCAGACACATGTGGACAGCAATTTAATCCTCACTCACACAATATTTTCCTTAAAACCATTCTCCTTAAAGCCCCTGCGCCTGGCGACATGTGGCGACAGGAGAATCTGACGTTTGTTTTTTAATGTGAGTTTTTAGCCCTAGTGGTTGCAGAAAAAATGTGACCCTGGTCCAGGTTCAAAACAAGAAAGGCAAATTGCTCCCCAATTTAAAAAAATACATATATTTTTAAGAGGAATATTGTACTTTTTGCAGCCTGGCTCATGTTTTTGGATAATTGGGCTTGGCAGTCCTGCTTTTGTGGGTAAGATGAGCCCTAGCAGTGATGCTAGAGAGGACAAAATGAGAAAGGCTATGATCATCATGCTTCAGGGCATCCATTAGTTCTGGGGTCAGGAGGGAATGTCCCTCCTTGGTCCAGGACCGTGCAGTTAGGTAGAGTTTTACGTCTTACAGTTGTTTAGAACAGGCCACTGTCTTGGAGGAGATTATTGTTTACATTCCCCCCACGGTCACAGCATGGGTTGGGCTGCTGTCAACTGTTTGCCACGTGCAACTGTGTTGTATTCAGCCGAGCTGACTCGAAAGCTCAGCAGCTGCTCTGGCCTCCCCTTGCTGGGCAGCAGAAGTGGGGTGGGCTGTGGCAGGGCATTGGTAATGGCCCCCTCTCTTGATTTTTCAGGGTGTTCTTGTTGCGGGAAAGCCAGCGGAACCCCAAGGGCTACGTTCTGTCCTTGTGCCACCTACAGAAGGTCAAGCACTTTCTCATTCTGCCGGTGAGTGCCCCTGCTCAGCCTCAGCTGCTGCAGACGAGGCCTGCCCAGCAGCAGGGGAGCGCATGCTTCAACACTCGCTCTAGATGCAAACCCAAGAGGAGGAAGGTCACATATAGGAATGGTGTAAAAGTAGCTCCCTGGTACTCCAGACCTGGCTCCTTCCAGCAGGAGAAGCAGGGCATGGGGCAGGAGCAGCCCTGTGGGGAGCTCCCAGCCGCCCCCTTTGTGAGTCCCGGAAGAGAGGCGTATAACCCAACACTAACTGTGGGAACACGCCTATTCCCTCCTGTGTTGCCTCCTTCCAGGAGACGTCACTGCAGCAATGCTTAACACTTCCCGAGGGGCTGCACTGTCCAGCCAGAGGTCAGGATTGCTGAGCACGCACTCTCCCTGTTCCTCCGCAGAGCGAGGAAGAGGGGCAGCTTTACTTCACCATGGACGATGGCCAGACGCGCTTTGCCGACCTCATCCAGCTGGTGGAGTTTCACCAAATCAACCGGGGCATCCTGCCCTGCAAGCTGAGATACTGCTGCACCGGCATAGCTCTGTGACGGGGGCAGCAGGCTCTGCGAAGGACCCCGACGAGCACAGCCAATGCACAGCGAGAGTGGGACCAGGGTCAGCTCGATCTTCCGCCCCGCACCCCACTTTGGCCAGGGTAGCGGCGGCCATGGGGGCGGCCTTGGCTCGTGCGCACCCTCTGCTGGGTGTCAGTCACTACTCAGCCCCATCACATGAGCACCGGAGGGAGGGTTGAAACACTGGCACAGCCCTCCCAGCGCCCCAGGAGAATGAAGGATTGAAAATCACCGTTCCACAGGGGTCCTCAGCCCTCTGCTTCCCCTAGCGCAGTCTCGCCTCACTGCTGTCCCTCCCCAGCCACCTCCGCTCCCGGCTCTCTCTGCCCCTCGCCCCGTATCCTCCCACTCCTGTCTGTGCCCCTCCACTCCCATCATTCCCTGCGCCGTATCCCTCTGGTCCATAACCCTCCAGGCTTGTATTCCTCACCCCATCTGCGTCCCGGCACCCCCGGCTCTACCCCGATATGCTCTGTATGTTTTGACCCTAGAGTTTCCCCTCCCTCCGCAATTACTACTCAGTGTTAATGGTCATGTTCAGTGGGCCCTTGGGAGTCCAAGGCGGGAGCTGCTTGTTCCTCCTCCCCTTTCAGGCCCTGAAGGATGGGCCCGTTCGGTGTGTCCCAGCACTTCCCCTCCACGACGCCCCGGAGGCTGTGTTCTTTGCCCTCCTCCCTGGGCCCCGGCAGCCTCTTGGCTGGGTTGGTGCTTCTCATCCTTTGGGCCGATCTAGCCACTCATGCACTTTCTCCCCTGGCTTGCAAACTCTCCGGAGAGTGACTGCTCGGAGCGGAGCCATGGGGATGGTTCTTTCGCCTTTCTCTTCTGGTTTCCACGTCCTTCTGTCAGACCAGTACCAGAGCACCTCCGTCTAACCTAGACTGCAGGGGAGTGGAGCCCAGACCCTTCTGTGCATGGGCGGAGGCCCACCTTGCTGCAGCCTCCTTCGCCCTGCCCTGGAGAACTCCCTTGGTGCCCTAGCCCCAGGGGCAATGTTCAGAGCCAGTGGGTGAAGCCGGCAGGGTCACAGAGCTGTTTCTGGGCAGGCTGGGGTTAGCAATGAGCTATCAGGTCACGTGGAAAAGCCCCAGGCATCAGTATTGATAGTAGGTAACACTCAGCTCCTGTTGACAGGGCTGGCCTTACTCCCAGTCCTCCAGGAGGAAGTCGCTCCTTGGGAAGGAGGGAGAAGGTAGCGTCAGCCAGGTTCAGGGCTGGCCAGGAGCCAGGGTGATTCATAGAGAGATTCCTCTACCATTTCCCCAGGGCCACGGGAATCTGCTGGGTTCATTCGGGCTGAGTCAGAGAGTGGGGAGACCTGGAGGGGGGGTGGGGAACTCCAGGGTTGTGCTTCCAGCCGGGCCTTGCTCAGATGCTGGGGAACTGGCTTGGACATGGCAGCGTGGAGAAAAGGGGATGTTGGCGGCAAGTGTCAGTGGCGAGAGCAGACAAGTGGAAGAGCCCCGGTAAGGACAGGACCGGGCCAGCGTTTCCTCTCGTTTTTCCCATCCATGTGCAGAATAAACTTTTATGTGGGCCACAGCACGCGCAGAGGTGCACCGCCCCTAGAAACACACGCTGCCGGCCACACATCAAGCCTGCTGGCCGTGCTCTGCCGATCAGCTGGGCAGCCCCCGATCTCTCCTGAGCGGTCGCCCAAGCGCTCGGCTGACAGGGAACACTGGACTGCGTCGTTTCCTGTCGATTCAAAAGGGGTTTCTGCTCCCCAGCATGTAGGGCTGCTGGGACACGGCGCTGGGGCTTTGCACTGGTCTGGGAAGTCTGGAGGAAGAGGAGGTTCCTAGCACTGGCTAGATGCTGACTGTCCTTCGCCACCCACCTCCGTGCGCTCTGCCCTGCTGAAAGCACTGACCTCCGCACACCAGAGACTCCCACAGCCAGGGCTACCTAGGGTGGTACCAGCCCCCAAAGCACCAAAGAACCCTATGGGGGGAACAGATGTGACCCACTTGCTGGGCAGTTGTGTGCCCCATAGGGGCCACATACACAGGCTGCTGGCCACATGGCTAATAGCAGTGAGTATTTCAGCTAAGGCAGTAGCTACACAGGCCTTAAGATCTCCAGGTTCACCTCTTGCTGCTCAGCCAGGGCTGTGGGGTCGCCTTTGTTAGAAGGATCCTGGCCTTTGCTAAGAGGAGGGACCTGTCTCTATTGTACAGAATGGAGAGGCCAGTTGAACTGTGATGTGTTTTATACAAGTGGTAATAAAAGTTATTTTTTCATAGCCTTGCTTCTATTTTGTACAAAACAAAACAAAAAAAAGGAGAAAATAACCCAAATTAGCACCAAGCTCTGTAAGAAGACCAATTTATCTCTATTTATGTCTACTCCAGAATCTTCTCACTACAAATAAAGCTCATCGATTTCATGCCTGAGTGCGTTGCTTTGCTTCCCTTGTGGGGATGTGTTTGGGGATGGATGGGGCAGGGGGTTTGGGATCTGCCCAGATGGGCACTGAACTTCTCACCTCCATGCAGCATCAAACGCTGATAGCAGCCTATGGGAAACTGCGTGCGCTTGAGACCCAGATTCAATGCCCAGCTCTGCCCAAGGCTCCCTGTGGCCCTGGACAAAGCTCCTTGTGTCTCTGGGCCGCTCTCTCCCCATCTGTCCCCTGGGGATGATGCTTTCCCTACCTTCCATGGCAAGGCTACGGTTCAGGTGCATTCAGCCCTCAGCGTTCCCATTCACTAAACGTCTCCCCAGCTGAAAAGCAAATGGTCCCCTGGGGCCAGCACTGCCCCCAGCAAACTGCAGCCCTGCGAAATCCAGGGCTCCAAGCCAGGAATCTGCCCCCTGCAGCGTTTCATAGCAAAGCCAAGCCAAGGGGGCTGACCGGGGCCTGACCAGGGCTCTTTGCACCTGGGCTCAGCCAAGAATCTTCCAGGAGGTTCAGCCAGCAGAGCAGAAATCCACCAACGTGCCCTGCTTCCCGCGTCGCACAGTGCTGCTATTGTGTGAACTAACCGCCCTGCCTGACCCAGCCAGGGCTCAGCTGGACATAAGCCCCAGTGCCAGGCGTGCTGGGTTGAAGCTCTGCCTGCTGTCTTAGTTCCCAGGGCCCTCTCTGTGCATCACGTGGGGTGGTGGCCAGACAAGATTAGCCAGGAATCATCCTGCAAATCCATCCTGGGATTAACGAAGGCCAGAAGATTAAGGTCTTGGGTGCTGACCAGCTAGGAGCCAGGCCATCCTTTATTAGGGAGGGAAGGAAGGTGGGAGCAGGATGTGAGGACAGAACTTGGAGCTGCCAAGACCCTTGGGGAACAGCCTGAGAGCAACGCGCCGAGATCTCCTTTGCAGGAGGATTTCGAGGCAGCCGTGCCACACCTCATCTCGGCTCCTCCAGACCAGACCTGCCTGGTGCCCGCCTCTCCTGGGAACACATGGCTCCCAAGACGGTGCTGATCACAGGCTGCTCTTCTGGCATCGGCTTGGCCTTGGCAGTGAAAATGGCCCGGGACAAACAGAAGCGCTTCAAAGGTAAGCCCCTCCCACGTGTGCCTAGGGTGTCAGGGACACGGGCGTGAGTGCGCTGGTCACGTCCGGACAGAGCTGGGATCATGGGAGACCCACGACTCCCCTACAGCTGTGCCTTCCCGCCTCCATTGCCTGGATGGCAGATTCCGTCTCCCCGTCGGCAAACCCTGAGCACAGCAGCAAGACGGGGAGAGACAAGCTAACCAGCTCCTTCGCCTGTCCTGGGGCCCTTCCGCGCCAGCACACAGCCAGGCTGTGGGTGCATTGGGTGCCCGGCCCGTTGGACACAGCGTGTTCGGCTGTAGGGGGAAACATCCCCCGTGCCTGCGTGCAGATATCTGGTGCAACCTGCCTCCCCCGTGCCGAAGAGAGCGGTGCAGGGAGAAGCCTATTTGCAGGAGTGATTTAAATCTGAGCAGGGATAGAAGGCAGGGGGCGACAGGTCTTTCTCCTGCCCCTCTGCCCTGGCTAGGGACGTGAGTGGCACAGCCAAAGGCGGGGGAGAGCTTCCTGACCTGCTCCCCTCCCAGGACGGTTTGGGCATCTTAAATGTGACCTGGTGGCCAGGACCTCCACGAGGGGCCCTGGGGAAACCAGTGATCCAAGGGCTGGGAAAGTCTGACCCCGTGGCCTGGATCCGAGTTAGCATGAGTGCCATCTTCCCTGAGGAGCTGGGAGGGGAGGGGCCCCCCGGCCAGGTGGTACAGCCTCAGGAGCCAGGACACCTACGCCGAGCAGCACGGCCCGGATGGCCTTGCATGTGCATTGAGGCAAAGGAGCCACACCTCCCCTGGGCTACCAGTCCACACCCCATGGAGAATGCCCCCCCCTCCCCCGTCTCTGGGGTGCTTTTGCCTCTCGGGGCTGCTCCCGTGACAGCCCCTTGCAGCGGTGGGAACAGCAGGAGCAGCACGTCTCGAATCGCTGCCTCTGCTCTTCTCGACACACCCCTGCCGACAGCCCCGCCGCTCTGGGTTACAGTCATTGCCACCATGCGGAGCCTGGCCAAGAGAGGGCGTCTGGAAGCAGCAGCTGGGGCCACCCTCAACCAGACCCTGGAGATCAGGCAGCTGGACGTGTGCGACGAGCGATCCATCAGCAGCTGCGTCAACAGCCTCCCCAACCGGCAGGTGGACATCCTGGGTGAGGTCCCCTCTGCCCACGCCCCTGCGGCTCTCCCCCCTTTCCCACGCCCGGTTTTTTCCCCCATCATCTGTGCTCCTCTGTTCTTCCCAGACCAGTCGGTGCTCCCCAGCGCTCCTTCAAGTAAGTCCTGGCCTCCCCGGCCCTGGGCTCCCCATTGCTCCCTCCATTTTCTAACTTCCATGGGCGGAATACATTTTATTGTGTGTCCCAAAGTCCTTCGGGATGTGCATCACCACTAAACACACACCGCTGGCTGTGGGCGCGCTACTAATTAACTGGGCTGCACTAGAAGTTCTACTGGGTGGCCACCCAAGTGCTTGGCTTTCAAGGAAGACGGCTCCCCACCCAGGGAACTACGAACCAGTCTGCCTAACCTTGAGAGCTAGAAAGATACCGGAACTGATTATTAAACAATCAGTTTTGGACCACCTAAAGCGGCGGCTTGCAACCCCTGCTCGACGGGCCATTAGGGTGCACAGACTGTGCCTAAAGTTCAGCTGTTCCAGATTACCGTACCCTTCGCAGGAGTCGGATTTGATTTGCATCCCACCAAGTTACACCTCACTTAAAAATGACTTCCTTGCAAAAACAGGCAAAAATACCACAGAAGGTGAAAACTTGCTGACTTGCTACCAGCTTATTATCAAATCAATGAATTGGAACAGAAATATTGGATTTACCAGCCAGCATAAGGCGGATGAAGCCATAGAAACAAGCCATTGTCTGAACGAACCTTTAGATTGTCCTGACTTTATTAGTGTCTTTTTATGTAGCCTGCTGTAAAACTTGGCAAATCTCTAGATGCATTGATGTACCCCCTGGAAGACCTCGGGGTACCCCATGGGCACCTGTACAACTGGTTGAGAAACACTGCGTTAGATAGTAGGAAAACAAATTCTAAGGGAAACTGAGAACAATTTGGAGAAACGCCTGTCAGGGCAGGTCTAGGTTCTCAGCCCAGGGGCCCAGGTTACCTGCCTGGCCTCCAGGCGGGGTCCGGATTTAACAACTGCCCTTCTCTGCATATCTTTGGTCCCCACCTGGACCCCTCTCCTTCCCTTGCCCCCGTCATACACCTGTTTGCATGCCCCACAGCAGCAGCAGCTCATGCAGGCCTGTGACCTTTCACAGCCCAAGGGGGAAGATGCTGGCAGCTCGCTAAGCCCTCAAACTGGGTCAGAGGCTGCCTGCACTTTGGCTGCCACTGAGTCATGCCTTTACGCACAGGAATGCTTGACCCGTATGCAGCTCACACAGATCGCACTGAGGCGGATCTGTGAAAGTTATGTAGGTCAGCCAACCATGTGCCCCGGGCCCCCTCTCCTGGGGTAGCAGAACAAGGTGGGGCTGGCACTCCTGCAGCTGGAGATGGGCTCTCCTGCTTCCCTAGAACCCTGTGGAACGCCACCGCCCCGCTGCAGCCTGAGCTGCCTCAGACAGAGCCTCTTGGATTTCTCTCACGCTGCCAAGCCAGGGCAGGTGCTCACGCCTTCAGGAGGGCAGGGGAGCAGGAGGACAGCAAGAGCCAGGTCTGATACGGCAGCACACCCTCCTGGCTCCTGAAAGGCAGTGCTGTTGGCTGAGGAGCCCCATCTACGTTAGGGCTCACCGGGATTTTCCAGCCCGAGCAGAAGGCCTGGACGCGTGGCACGCTCCAGATTGCTCAGGGGAAGGCAGGACTGAGCCATGGCCTGCCCAGAGACTCAGAGAGATCTCCAGGAGCAAGGTGCAATGGGAATGTTGCCAGGAAAGGGGCCCAGGTTACCTCCCTGGCCTTGAGGGAGGGCCAGCTAGGTCAAATTTCAGCAAATGGTACTTCAGTGCCAGGCTCTGAAGTTTGGCCATGACAGCCCTCCATCGTCTGGTGGGGTGCCAGGGGGGTGGAGGCCTGGCCTCCCTCCCTTGTTGCATCCCTGCCCCAAGGGGACTGTAACCAGAGACACACCGACAGTGCCCAGCTTTACAAGTCACGAGTCTTAGCCTCTAATTTTTTTCCACCCATGTGTGGAATAAATTTTGTTATGTGCACTGAGAGGTGTGCAGATCTGCACCACCAGTAGAAACACCTGCTGCCGGCTGTGGGCGTGCTGCTAATTAGTCAGGCGGCATTTGAATCTCTCCTGGGTGGTTGCCCAAGTGCTCAGCCTGCAAGGAACAGTGGTCTTAGTGAGTGTTTTCTTAAAGTCCCAGCTCCTGGATTCACAGGATGAGAAGAGATCTTTGGCTTTCAAAATAAGGTCCCATCCAGGGGTCCCTGTAAGCTGAGCACTTGGGCAACCTAGGAGTGCTTCAGGTGCCACCTCGCTGGTTAGCAGAGCGCTCACAGCCGGCATGCCTTGGTGCACACTTATTCTGCACATAGATGGAAAAAATTAGAAGGAACCCTGGTCCCAGCCCTCATGGCTGCTGAGCACAGCATGAAAACACAGACTTGAAAGGAAGAGCCAAGAACTGATTTTCATTTTTTAAAATCCTCGTTATTTCAGGGACCTGGTTTGTGGTACTGCGGCAAAGCCGCACCAACAGGTGTGAAAGCAGGTGCCGGGCAAAGGAATCCAAAACTAAAGCAAAATCACTCACTCAAACCGAGAGCAGAACAGCCACGTGGCGGTTTTCACCAGTGCAAGCCTGTGCGAAGACGTGGCCTGAGACGTCACGTGAGCCTCTGACGGTCAAGCCCGTGCAAACGCTGCTGCCTCAGCGCAAGGGGATCCCTTGCTGACACTAGCGGTTCATGACTCACTGCCATAGCGCCTCCTGCTGGTCTGTCCAAGAATTAGCCCTTCCAATCCCGCCGTTGACCAGTGTCTTGCCCTCAGTTCCTTGTCTGCTGATTTGCCCTGCTCCAGCCTCTTTAGAAACCCCTTCAGGAAGCTGACGGCTGCTATCAAATCACCCCTCCGTCTTCTCTTCTGCAAACTAAATAAACCCAAATCCCTCAGCCCCTCCTCTTTGGTCACATGCTCCAGCCCCCTCCGCTGAACCCGCTCCAACGCATCCACATCCTTTCTGGGCGGGGGGGCCCAGAACTGGGCGCAATACTCCAGATGTGGCCTACTGGACTGGCTGCTTCCTCCTATCCTGGCTGCCTCCCTGCGGCGCGAGTACCCCTCAGGCCTTGAAAGTGTGGGAGATTGGCTCCCCGCCCCAGCCTTCAACCCAGGCTGCTTTCACCCCCTGCGGACCAGCGTTGGGAACTGCTCCGCCCCACTGACGCGACATTATTTGTCCATATCTTGCAGTTAACAACGCCGGGGTGGGGCTGATCGGCCCCATTGAATGCCAGACCCTCGAGGAAATGAAGAGCGTGATGGAGACCAACTTCTTTGGCGTGGTGAGGATGATCAAGGAGGTGCTGCTGGATATGAAGAGGAGGAGGAGTGGGCACATTGTGGTGATCAGCAGTGTCATGGGCCTGCAAGGTAGGGGAACTTCCCTCGACATCTAGGCAAAGCTGGGTCGGGGCCGGTGCCGCTCTGCCACACCCCTCGACTGGAAGTCTCCAGCAGGTGCAGCATTTGTACCCCCCAGCACATGGCCCCAAATACGGAAGTCAAACTACAACTACGACTTCAACTCTAAGGGTGCGTCTACACTTGCACTCCTCTTTCGAAAGAGGCATGCAAATGAGGGGAATCGAAAATGTAAATGAGGCATAAATTTGCACATTTGCCACCTCATTTGCATATTCTAATTTCAAAATAGCTTCTTTCGAAAGAGGAAAGCCAGTGTAGACGCTGCTGTTTCGAAAGTGAACCCCATCTTCGAAAGAATCCTTCTTCCCATTAAATTTCGGGGTGGGGAAATGGGTCTTCCTGGCTGGACCGAGCTGGGATCCAAGCCCTTTCTGAGTGACCAGCTCTTCTCACATAAGGAGGGGCAGGAGGAGATGTTCTGGGGAGAGAAAGTCAGTCTGTAGGTTGGGTTCATCTCCGGCTTGTCCTCCCCGCTCCCAAAGAGGGAAGGGGCATAGGACCTGGTGCCAAACGCTCAGCAGGCTCTGTGATGGGCAGGTGGGGCTGGCAGGGTCCCATGCAGGGATGTCACAGATGGCATTCGCTGCCACCGTCAGAGCTCCTGCCCAGCCCAGGACGACGGCTGCTGTCAGCCAGAGATGCCAGCACACCTGTGGGAGCTGGCTTCAGCTCAGCGACATCAAAGACAGGAGAGGCGCAGCCTCCCCTCAGCCCCAGGGTGTGGGAGGGTTTGACTAACATTCTCCGCTCCGCGGGGGCAGGCCGAGGGGGGAAGGTTTGTCATGGACGGCAGCCCCCACACAGTCAGTCACCCAGTGCTGGGGCCAGCTACCTGACATGGCCCAGAGCAGGGGTCACAAGAAGGCAGGCCCTGCAAACCCCGGGCCCCAGGTGTTCTGCTACCAAAACTCAGCCCCCGGCACATCTCGGGCCAGAGCTGCAGCTGGCGTGGGGGGCAGCTGGCCCCGTGAGCTATGGCTTGTAGAGAAAGTAGATTTGGCTTTTATCAGCAAAAAGATCAGAATAAACAGCTGTAAAATGGCTCCCCCGCCCCAGCTTATCAGTGGGATGCAGCCCCGTCCCTGGTGTTTTGGGTCCCCGCCCGCGGCTGGGGGCTTTGTCACTCTCTGGAAAGCTTAAACACCTTCCCCCCAGCTTCCAGATCAAGGATCTCAGAGACACCACCAGCCCCCCACTGCTCTGCTGCAGCTTCCTTCCCAGCCCCCTGCCCCGCTTTGGCTCTTCAGAGAGACCAGCTGCCTCGCTCTGGCTGCCGAGTGCCGGGGGACCCTAGGCCCGTCACAGCCTCGCTCCGTGACTCAGTTTCCCCTCCCACCTTTTGGCCGCCATTAGACTGGAAGACATTTGGAGCAGATGTAAGACCTCTCTCTTACTAGGCATCCGTGTCGCAGGGAGCACAAGGCCCCAGTCTCTGCCACACACCCCCGGAACACAAATCAATAACAATGAAAACGTAGGCAGGCCCCTGGGAGATTTTTAAGGCCGTAGGTGCTGCTGGCCTATATCTCACTCAGTGTCCATCCAGCCCACTAGTTCATCCTCACCAGTGACCAGTGACAGCTGCTTCAGACAGAGTGATGGTCAGGTCTGGAACAAGACCATCGCACAGCGATGCGGCGCAGCTGTTTATATGGGGGATGCTACTCCGTACCGCTGATGTGACAGCGGCTAGCAGCCACTGACTCCAGTATCCCCTCGTACAGACCCGCTGAGAGCTTCCCTACGCCTATTGCCCCAGCTCATCCGGTTCTGCTTCAAGTTGCGGTTTGCCAGCTGTTGCTCTTCTGAGCTAGCTGTTCGCTGGGTTGGCTATTTGGGTTGCGGGGGTGGGTTATTTTCCCCCCAGCTGCGGTGAGGCACTTTGAGGATTTACAGTGAAGCCTGGTGGGTAATAAATAACCAGCCCTTGCAAAGTGCGAGTGTCAGGAGGCCCTTCCTTATAATCTAACGACAGAGGAGAATTATGCAGCGTCCCCCTCTGACCTTGCTCCTCCTGGGACTTTACACCTGGAGTAAAGTCCAGTGAGGTGCCTCCTGGCTACACAAAGAGCTGCCCACACACAGAGCCAGTTGAGATATTTCTTGGGGTGGGGAGCGGAAGAGGGAGAGAGAATTCTGGTCTCCCAGTTGGGGGCCTCCTCTAACCCCTCCTCCCTTCCCCTTCTGGCTCTGTGACCCACAGAACTTTGAGCAAACGCAAAAGGCTTGCGAGGGGGAGAGTGTGTTTTCGGCCCCTCCCAGCCACCACACTCCCCCGCTACCTCCTGCCTCTCTTGGTAAGGCTGCTACGAGATCACTAAGGTGCCGGAGCCACCGCTGCTCGGAGATGGAAGGATTCGGATCAGTTTGCTGTGTGCCCTAAGCCCCATACTGCCAGGAGACAACGGAGAGTTCCCTTTAGTGCAGATGAGTGGGGAACTCAGGTTTGCGGAGCAGCCCAGTGTCTGTTCCGCCCCACTGCTGCGACGGTCTGACCAGTGTCGTGACCAAAGTGGAGACTCAGCTCTTACAGTGGGGGGCCTTGCCTAGGATCAGGGATTGATCGATCGGCTGGGGAGTTGCGACATGATTTCATCTGAGGCTTTCTCAGCATCGGGTCAGGCTTACCCCATTGTCACAGGCTGGAAAGCTGGGGCGCCAAGGCTGTCATTCATAGGGCAGCTTGCAAGTCAGGAGCAGAACTCCAGGGTCCCTCCCAGGCGCTGACCACCCCCCACATGAGCCCCAGCACTTGTTTTCTTAGTCTGGCATTGCAAGGCCATGAAAACATCAGCGCATGTTACAGCTGGCTAATCAGGGCATTGCAGGCTGATAATTCACAGTGTCCAAGCTGCTCCTGAGGACTGAGCGCGCTGTATCTGTGCAGCATTGCAGCGAGTTCTGCAGGTGCTGGAACTTGGAGGCAGGGTGCGTGTGTGGTGGGAAGGGGTGGGGGGGTGCAGCATCTCCTGGCTCAGAGCAGTTTCCCTTCTATCCAGGGTTTGGCTCAAGAGCTCTCAGCACCCCCCCAGTACAAACATGGCTCCAGCTCCCCAGGGGAGTTCTACCACCTGGGTCTAACTTACAAATCTCCCCAGCCTGTTCTGTGCTGGGCATTCACTCTGATCCCTGCCGGTCTGCAAGCCACAGCCAGCATCCTGCTTCGCCAGGCTCCCTAGGGATCATCCCAGGCTGGTTCCAATCAATAGCTACCCCCCGATTACCCGGTGCACACCAGATCCCGCTAACCCACAGCAAGCTACTCACCACGTCAGAGCCAATTGTGCAGGAGATCCGTGTAGACAGGCTGACGAAGCTGTAACGTTGGAACTGGCACACAACCAGTGAGGTTCTGCTCCTCTCTCCCTGTTGTCCTCCATCTCCAGCCTCTTTCTTCCAGGCATCATGTTCAATGACATCTACACAGCCTCCAAGTTTGCCGTGGAAGGGTTCTGCGAAAGCCTCGTCGTCCAGGCACTGAAGTTCAACATCTTGTGAGTTACGGGAATCGGCTTTAGGGTGTTTCGGACGCAGCCAGGGTTCCAAAGGAACTGCGCTGGTTCATTCTCTGTTCTCAGGGCACTAGCACAAAATATCATGCGGGGAAGTTTCCCTCTGATCTTTTCCGTCCCTGTGCAGAACAAATTTTATGGGCACCGGGGCATGGGAGAATGTGCACCACCACCAGAAAAACCTACCCTAGCTATGGATGTCCTGCTAATTAGCTGGACGGCATTTGAATTTCCCTTGAGCGGCCACACAAGCGTACAGTTCACAGGGAGCCCAGCACCTGTGGGTGGGGAGCCATCCCTGTGGTGCAGGTGGTGCGGAAACTATCGGAACAAACAGCTGGGGTAGCCTCAGTGATCAATAATACCTCAAAACAGGAAACAGACACCAGAGTAGCCCTGAGACAACAGCTCTGGGGCTAACCAGAGAGGACATATCTATCCTCTTTGGGGAATACGCCTTTAGCATTCATTGGGCAAGCAACTGTGTTCCCCTGAACAGAGCTAAGTTCCTCTCTGGTGGGACATTCTTGACAAGCGCTCCCAACCTGGAGCCAGCCTGCAGCTGCCACCTTCCTTTGCTCCATCCCCAGGGTAAGAAACAAGGACGTTTTCATGCCAGCAGAAAGCTAGGTGAGGCAGCTGCCGTCCAGCCCGTTCCAAGCCCCTGGAATGCACCTTGGCCTAGTCATTATTTTTATCTTAAATCTACAAGTCCTTGAGATATTCTGAGGCCCCCCTACTGGCTCAGAGCGTGAAATAACCCCTGGGCATTCGCAGGGCAGGGGGACCTTGCTGTGCAAACTTCCATGTATGTTTTTCTCACTGGAGTACACTGAGGCCTTTGTTCTGCGACTGCCGAGATTCTCTCTCTGCGCAGGTCAGGTTGGCTTGGGTGAGTTTTCCCACCAAGGCGACTGCTCCTTGGCCCTTAAAACAGTGCCTTGTCCCCAGGGAGATGTCAGCTGGGAGCTAGCTGATTTCTAGAGTTCGTCAGAGGCCACGGCAGGGCTTGTTCGACTGGGATTCTTAGGACAAGCACGTTCCAGCCCCCACGCCTGAGGGCAGATCTACACTACAGGGGAATGGTAACAGAGAGGTAGCCGTGTTCGTTTGTACTCCAACAAAACAAAACAGCAGAAATGTAGCACTTTAAAGACTAACAAAATGATTTATTTGGTGATGAGCTTTCGCAGGACAGACCCACTTCTTCAGCTCAATCTCATTTCCACTACAGACTGACATTCATAAGTACAGAGAAACAAAAAAATTTGCAATAAAAACTGACAAATCAAGTCCAATTTTATTGCAATTTTTCTTGGTCTTCTGTAGTTATAAACATCAGTCTGTCGTGGAAATGAGATTGAGCTGATGAAGTGGGTCTGTCCCACGAAAGCTCGTCACCAAATAAATCATGTTGTTAGTCTTTAAAGGGCTCCATTTCTGCTGTTTTGTTTTGTTTTACTACAGGGGAAGGTTGCATCAAGGAACACAATTCCAACTATGTTAACTCCAGCGCCCCTCCGCTGCGGGAGGTTGATAGGACCCTGTGCGCCCTTCGACTTCTTGTACTCCCAATGGGGGCAGAGTACCGTGGTCAAAGGGGGTCCCCGTGAGTTTGATTTAGCTCGTCCCTGTCAGGCATGCTCAGTTGAACTCTGGAAGACCGACAGGAGCAGGGTCGCTCTTCCCTGTTGTGAAGACATACCCTCCCTCCTAGCACAATCTGCCTCTGGCCTCTCTTGCAGGCTTGGAGTCAAGAAGGGAAGGCAGGCCAGGGGCAGGCACGAGGAAGAGGCAAGGCAGGGTGGCCTGGGAGTGAAAGGCTGCCCCCTCTCGTGCCTCTTGCAGAGGCTGGAGTAGATCATGGCATGGGAAGGAAGTTGTGCTCAGCTGGTGGGAGCTCTCCTGCCGCAGCTCCTGCCGTGTGCCCCAAGGGAGCAGAGAATCAGTGAGACAGGTACAAGCAAAGTCACATGCCCCAGCCAGCAAGAGCAGGGCTGCTCGAGGTTCCAAAGGACGGGAGCGTGGCTGGCTTTGCCAGAACTAGCTCTGCAGTGATGCTGCCCATGGGACTGTCTCGTGGCATGAAGAAGCAACGTCAGCACACAAAGGTGTTGCTTCCCCCCCGATGGACACGGCATAGTCATGGTACCATGCCCAGGCGATGCCCCAGGGCACAGTGAACTAGGAGACAGTAATGCACGTTGGTCTGGCATCTGGGGGTGAGGTGCCCCCGCTTAACGCTGGCAGGGCTGATCCCTGCGTGAACGGTGGGAGGCCAGAGGAGCAGAGGGGACTCTTCTGACCTTAAAATCTCCAGACCCATTGCACACTGTCCTGCTTGCCTGCGTTTCCAGCATCAGCTTGATAGAGCCCGGCCCAGTAGTGACAGAGTTTGAGACCAAGGTCTACGAGGATGCGGAGAAGGCAGATTACTCCACGACAGACCCGGAGACGGCAGACATGTTCACTAACCTCTACCTGAAGAACTCCAAGGCCATTTTCTCCAGCCTGGGGCAGACGCCCAATGACATAGCAGAGGTAAACGGATGCGCAGGTGCGTCCCCAAACACACACTGGAACGCCCTCTATCCTTGCTCACCCCTGCCATCTGCATCACCCAGGCTCCTGGCCACATGCTCACACCGTGGCCGTGCCTGCCGGTGGGCGTACCCACCCATGAGTGCACCTCCCAAGGTCTGGAATGCCCCAAAGAAGGGACAGATGTGCAGGATTTTGGGAAAATTTCACGCCGGGCCCTTCGAGGTCTACCAAATGTGCAGAGAGTGCCCGCTGTCGCCCACCCTGAAGGGCAGGGTCGGAGGCGCCCAGCTCTCGCTCGCCACGCAGAGTCTTTTGCCAGCGAGGCCGTGAGATGGATTTCCCTTTTCGGTGGTAGAGCAGGTCGTGGTGGCCCTTCGGAAGGGAGGGTCTCCATAAGGAGCACGTAGAGGGCTGGCGAGGGAGCTCAGAAGGAGGGGTGATAGATAGTACGCAGGCCCAACGACACTGGGGGCAAAGGGGCAATTGCTCCAGGGCCCGGCGATACAAAAGGGCTTGGAGCTCCCGGCTGCTGCTATGGCAGAGGGTGCTGGAACCTCAGGCCTTTTAACTGGCTGCTGGAGCGCAATGCACGGAGCGCTGCCGGGGGCAGATGTGGTGCTTTCCTGGCAGTGCCAAGGGCTGCCTAGCACCAGCCTCGCCCCTTCTGCCCCAGGCCCTGCCCCTTCCAGCGGCAGGGAGTAGGTCCCACCCCCTTGCCCAGGGCCCGACGTGGCTGACGGCTGTGGCCCCGCTGCTGGTATAGTCATTGCCAGCCATGCTGTTCCAGCAAGGCAAGGAAATCCACCGCCCCCAGTGACAGGTGAGAGCTAAGGAGGCTTGAACTTGGGATAAGGCGGGGGTCCCTGTCACCTGGGTGGGAGCCCCTCTGCTCACCTGGGTGGGATTCTGGGGCGAGCACTGCTCAGCTGGCAGGCAGGGAACGTGCCGCAACTGATTTCATAGTGGGGGTGCAGCTGGCGGAAGCCTGGGGAGCCGCGTGTTTGGTGTTTGTCATTGCTAACTCCGGCCAGGGCTGCGGTAGCACCCCCAGCCCCCACAGGCACAGCCCCGACCAGTGCTGGCCAGCAAATTGGCTGGACTGGATTCCTCCTGCTCCCCTGGCATGAGCTCTTGCCACACACATGGATGCCGCTGCCCGACGGCTGACAGGCACCAGCTGCTCCACTTATTTCCTGGTCCTAAATCCCAGGAGGAAAAGCTGCAAACCTAATCGCTCTGCCCCCACTAGGCGGAGCGTCCTCCAGAGCCACCTCCCCCAGCGTCCCCTTGGAGTGCAGGCGACCAGGGCGCCTTTCCTTTCCTTTAACACAAAGAACGTCATGTCCCCTTCGCTCCTTTGTCCTCCCCAGGTTAATATCTTCCAGCACCGTGTGCAAATTAATTAATCCCTCCCTGCTCAAAACTCTCAGCAATAATCTCTCCTAAACCCCACTTTATCCTGCCCCAAAGCCTATTAGCATCTCTAAACCATCAGATTGGCTCCCACTCCACTGATCCCCAGTGGGACCCCCCCAGGCTGGGTTTGTTTGGAAGGCACAAGGGGGGCAGTCTCTGAGTCGCTGGTCCTTGCACAAAGTCCAGTGGGTCCTTCACAGCGTCACCATGGGAGCAAGGGAGATTTGGGTGAGATAAGAGGAAAATCTTTCTAACTCTGAGGGTAGTTCAGCTCTGGAACAAGTCCCCCAGCGAGGTGGTGGAACCTGTCTGTGGAGGTTTTTACAGAAAGTCAGAAAAGCCCATCACCCACGGCCTAAACTGACTCAGCCCTGCCTCAGCACCAAGGGCTGGACTTCTTGAGTTCTCCGTGGTTCTGCCAGCAGCAGCAGGGTTCCAGGGCAGGGGGCTGGGGCTGGGGCTGGGAAGGGATTTAGCTTGTGGGAGATGAAATGCACGGCTGGAGCTGTGTATTGAGGGGCGGGGGGGCAGGGTTTTGCCCCCACCCATGGGCTCTGGCTGGGATGTCTCCCTTCACCCACTCTCTTGCTTACTGGTGGATGCGTGTCAAGTGCTGAGAAGGTTCCCGGGGCTGCCTCCTCTGGCCTGTGATTCAGAAATCCTTAGCCAACCCTTCCTCCCCCGCCCCGAGGGAAGATGATGCATAGGAAATGGTTCCCCCGTCAGATAAGACTGCAGCTCCATCCGCTCAGATATAAGCCTCCGCTGCATGTCTCGTGGTTAAAGGGTACGAGTGGGTGCAAAGACTCCTGGGTTCTCTTCCCAGCTCTGTCACTGAGCCTCTGGTGACCTGAGGTGAGTCACTTCCCTTCCCTGGGCCTCAGCTTTCCCTCAGCACCATGGGGATTGCAAACAGACTGGACAAGGAGGCAGCACCATGGAGCCAGGACAGTCAGTCCAAGGGACAGTTCTGGCCTCCTTTTTGAGATCCCACCGCCTGCAGCACAACCAGAGTCCTGCTACTGGCTCTTTTAAAAGCCCAGGCCGCTGCAGGGGCTCACCTACCTCCCAGGGCGGGTGAGGCAGAGCTCTGGGACCCAACTAGAAAGCCTGATGCTGGTAAAGTATTGCGCAGCAAAGGGCGGCCTTTTCCCGTCATGTTTCTCTTGCAGCACACACTGAGGGTGATCAGCGCCACCAAGCCGCCCTTCCGACACCAGACCAACGCCGTCTACACGCCTATGATGGCCCTGAAGCACGCCGACCCCACTGGGGCCCTGATGACTGACGCCTTCTACAAGATGGTCTTTAAGTACGACGCACTCATGCGTGTCAGCCTGAAGGCCATCAGGATGATCCGGTGGCAGGCCCAGAAGATGAGGCAGGGGGTGAAGATGCTTCGTTTCAGATAGATCCTGGGAACTGGGGTGGGGTGGGAAGTGGGCCCAGGGAGCAGTGGGTTGGAGGCTGGAGATGCTCCATGAACCAGGAGTTCAGTGGACAGGTGCCTCTGGGAATTGGACTGAAACCCTTTGGCCTAGTGGAACAAACACTAACCCCCCCATGGCTCCATTTTGCAGGGTGCCCTTTTCCCCCACGTTGCCCAAAGTAGCAGGGAGAGGGAGAAATGCAGAGCCACCCGTTGTTGCGGGTTAAGAGGTCGTAGCTGAGAGTTGGAGGCTGCTGGGAGAAATCTCTTGATGCAACCATGGCGAGTTTGCACGGGAGGGACAGGTGCTAAGCCAGCTGCGGCGGGAAGGGAGCAAAGAAAGGACGTGGTCTTGAGTCTCCTCTCAGAGTTGATTTACAGCAAAGCCTGCTGAGCTATAGGACCCACGCCTGACGGCACACGTGCGATCAGAGTCAGTCAGCAAGGCAGGGCCGGGAGATGGTCTTTGTTGCCTGCTGCCAGCCTGGGCTGGAACTGAGCCTGTGATCTAGAGGCACCAGATTTCCCTTCTCCAACTAACGGCCCTTAGAACAAATTCACACATTACACACTGTGCAATTTTAAATAGCACCAAGGAGAAAGAGGGGCTGCCACTTCACAGAGTGGAGGGAAGTGCCTTTACTCTCGCTGTTGAATGTGAACCAAGAGCCGCCCTGCAGGGTAGTATCCTCCTTGGCCAGCTCTATGTCCCACTTCACAGCTGTCCCCTGGCCAGCCCATGAGTACCAACCGATGTGCCAACCTGAGAGCATGGTGCTCAGCCGGGACGCTTGGCTTTCCGGGCCAGGTGCACAAGCAGAAGATGCACGATTGTTAAAAGAATCACAAGGTCGGGTGAATGGTGCCCAACATCTATGGAGCTACAGGACCACAGAAATCCTTGCCCTGTCTCCTGTCTCCGGCGGGATCTCTAGAGATGCCTTGCAGACAAACGTAATGAGCCTTGATGTCACCTCTTTAGAGGCCTTCCAGAAGGACTCCTCCAGTGTACCTCAATTAGTGGTTTATGCTCGTTAGTGGAGCAAACTTCATGCTTCTTTTACAGAACCCACTATGGTTAATGAGAGTATATCTCTTTACATCAATGGTTTATTTTAATGCCAAGTCTGGATTGGGCATAGCCTCTCTTGAAACACAGCCGATCTGCCCACAGATCGTTATTATTTGGTGTGCCTGGCTGCTTTCCTTTCCTGCCCTAAAGAAAGTTTCCTTCCTGTGAAATGACCATGTAACCTTATGTGATGGAGTCCAGGGGTCCCCCTGCACTGCACCCCGTCCGCTGGCAGGAGAGACACTCACTCAGCAGGTATAACAGAAGGTTTATTAGGCAACAGAAGCCCAGTTTCTCACAGAAGCGACAGTACAGCAGCCAGAGACAGTCCTTCCAACCCGTCCTGGGGGGAAGACCCCGAGGGGTGCCCCTCTGGGGTGTGGGTTTCCCCCTCCTCAGGCTGGCTGCCTTTCAGCTCTCCCTTTTCCTAGCCTCTAACTGCCGCCCCCGAATTCAAACCCAGCTCAGCTCCTCCCTGCTCTTTGTTCAGGCAGAGGTGTTACCTGCCAGTTGTAGCCCCAGGGTCATCCTTAGCCACTGGGAGCTGCTGCTTGCCTCAGACATCCAGCCTGACTCACACATGCACTCCCCCAACTCCATCACACCTTAACAATCCAAGTACTGTCCAGCTCCAAGTTCATGACATTCAGTGCCAGGCCCAAGTGTGAAACAGTGCGAACAGGGAGACACCGTGCAAGGGATGCTGTTTCTGAGTGTGAGGAAAGTTCATGTTGTTTGGCAGGATGCTACCCACGGTGGAAGAGAAAAGCCCACAAAGGGGAGGATGAACTGTGGAATAAAATGCCTTCCATTCTTGCATCTCACGTATGAAAAGTTTAGAGTGGAAGATGTAATGATCATGGATATATCTGGATGACAGGTCTCTGTTTCCACACCACATCGTCTTAGCAATAGATAGATAGGTAGATAAAACATGAGAGAAAAGAGACGAAGAGACGGTGTGCTCGGAACTGACTCTGTGGGGGACATATCTCTATGGAGAGGTGGATTCCCGGGGTATCAGGCTGTTCTTGTGACTACAGTATCAGACTAGATCTCAGGAAGGGAGCAGGGGGAGCATTTCCCTGTTCTGATACAGACTCCCTGTATGGACTAGGGCAACTCACTTAATCCATCTATGTCTCAGATTCCGCCTCTGTAAAATGGGTGCAAATATTTTCATTTATTTGCCATGTCTATTTAGATTACAAGCGCTTGGGCTGAAAAACCATTGCATGCAATATTAACAGTGCTTTTAGGAATTATCGGCATGTAACATATTAATTATATCACTTCCAAAGATTTAGAGATTCAGATATTTAATTAGTCTAGTTCCAATGTATCCAAGGATCTGAAACTCCAGGTGTAAATATCCTCCAACATTTTCCTTGATGTATTTCAGCATTTCTGGCCAAAGGTAAACGAAGACGTACCAAAGGGCTGGATATTTTTCCCCCCCAGATGAAATAATTACCTGCACTTTGCCGACCTACAAGGAAGTCTCCAGGGTTGTTGTTCAGGTGGATTTTGTGGCCAGAGGTTCATCCAGCCCTGCTAAAATCCAAGAGTTCTAATCCAATTAAACTCCATTTATAGAAGCAGCATTCCACACCCAGGTGATATCTCAGCCTCGGAGCAGATGCACTGTACAACTCAGCCCCTGGTCCATATAATGTTAAGCCACCTGGTACATTTTTAGGACATTGCCAGTGGCAATGCGGTGGCAGTGATTGGTGTGTACACCTGCAATGACATCCAGTGGTCAGCATTAGTCATTGCAGCAGCGTATTCTGGTGCCCTGCATGGATGGGACAGAGAGGCCCAGTTGTGAGGGGCAGCAGAGCCTGGGGATGGCTAAGGGGGACATGAGAGAGGCTTGAAATGGCTGGATGGGAGAGGGAATTGCTGGGTGCCTGGGGGGCCACTGGGGAGACAGACCTGGAATGAGCAAGTGGCAGGTGAAGACCACCCCTGGAGCAGCTGGTGCACCAAGACTGAGGAGCAAGAATAGGCACAAGAGAGGGCTGCCATGTCGGGATTGAGATTAATGTGAAGGGCAGGAGTTGTGCTCACACACACACATGCTCACACACACAGAGATGTCAGATAAAAACATAAATGCTCTTGCTGGAGGGTTGTCATCTAACACTACCCGAAGTCTTAAAATTCAGCACAATAACTCATAAGAACCAATAAACAGAAAGCGAGAAAACAGGCTGCTCCCTAAGACAGCAAAGCATAACACACTGCCCTTTGCTTTAACCAGTCTCTTCCCAGACTGATTCCAGCCACACCCTCCATCGCTGATTCCCTGCCCTTGTCAGCAATAACAAACAAGACCAGGTCCACCCTGCACCCCCCACCTTTTCTGTCCCTGTGCTCTTAAAGTGATAACTTACAATTCAAAAACGTCCCTCAATACATCACTGGAGTAAGTGGGGATCCAAAAGCCCAGGAGCAACTGGGCTAGACAGAGGAGGTAGCTAGTCGGATGAGACCTGGTAGCTCTGGAGTGAGGCTGTGTGTCTACGAGGGCAAGAAGCGGAAAGCAATGGGAGGGAGGAATGATGAAGCCAAAAGAAGATAAGTGGCCTTGCGTCTTTGTTCTTTGGATACTAATAATCATTACACAAAGGAGCCACAAGGGTATGAGGAGTCCAAGGTGAGTTATAGTCACACACCGTCGCACAGTGAGTGTCACACAGGGTTTAAAGGGATGCTACCCAATTCCTAGACACAATGAGGGGGCCCTGAGCAATGTTCCTGCTCATTTTTTGACTTCCATGTGCAGAATAAATTTTATGTGCACCAGGGCCTGTGTGAATGTGCACCACCAACAGAAACAAAACTTACCAGTGCATGCTCTGCTCATCAGCTGGGTGGCACGTGCATCTCTCCTGAGCAGTCGCACGAGTGCACAGCTTACAGGGAACACTGGTCACAAGTGAGCGATGCAGCTTGTGGGCGGGGAAGGACTCAGAGGTTAAATGTGGCAAGGCAGAGCAGGGCCTGCCAGTTACTCAGAGTAAGGTGTCCCTGCGTTCCACACGCCCCACCCCGCGTGTGTGTAAGGAATAGGAATGCTGGATGGCCGACAGTGAAAAATTTCCCTGCGCTGCAGAGGTTTTTGGAGGACCAGGGCAAAATATGAAACAAGAAGCGCGGGAAGGTTGACAGGCAGCCAACACCCTTGCAGCAACTCCAGTTCCACAGGTCTGGCCCCAGCACCGGGTGTTACAACCTGGCCCATGAGGTGCCAGTGGCACTCAGATCTGAGACCCATCTGCACAGAGTCCCAGGGCAAGTTGTCCCTTTTGCTCACCCTCCTCTAGGCCACCCTGGCCCTTGGACTGTCCCAGACCTGCTCCGTCTCCCAAGCCCTACGCTCAGCGTAAGATCCTTAGCCAGAATGGTTTTTACAGAAGAGGAACCTCAGACTCCAGTAACTTGAAGCACAGTTTCCAACACCGACCACGCCTGCTCCAGAAAGAGTCTGGTCTGGTTGCATCTCACCACAGGGTCCATTTCTGCTGGGAAGTTTGGTTAAAAAAATCAACCTTTTCTAAACTGACAGTGCTTGGAAAACTTGGCCGTCGTTTGCTTTCACAACATTTTTTTTCCAGTGCACTTTGGGTTCTGGTTTGCCAGCCAGTAGGAAAAAAAAATCTTAACTGTCAGGATGGTTAATCACTGGAACAAATTGCCTGAGGAGGCTGCAGAATCTCCATCTTTGGAGATACTTAACAGCAGGTTGGATAAACATCTGTCCGGGATGATCTGTGTTAGGGGTTCCCAGCCTTTTTGACTAGCGTAAAACCCCATCACTCCCCCAAACTGTTCGTGGACCCCAGTCGCTCCCCCACCCCCAAACCATTTGCGGACCCCCATCAAAGCCAATCGGTACACCTCAATAAATGAAAAAGGAAACCACAGCCTAGATTGTCAGACAGGAATGAATAACATTATTGGAAAGTATTTAATTTAAAAATAACCATTGATTGTAACTTTGCAATATATTTAAAACTCATTTTCAATGATCATTTTTATTTATCTTTTTTTTTTTCATGCCCCCCCCATTACCTTCACAGATCTCCAGGGGTCCACTGACCCCAGGTTGGGAACCACTGGTCTAGAGGGTGCTTGGCCTGACCATGATGGCAAGGAACTGGAGTTGATGATCTCTTGAGGTCCCTTCCAGTTCTAGTATGTTATGATAATAGGAGGCAACCCCTGCTCTCACGAGCATAGATTCTACTTGGGCAAGGGGGCTGGAAGGAAAACAGAGGCGAAGTGTCTCATAAGATCTTAAGTCCTAGACGGATAACCTAATCCCTAACAGGACCCAGTGCTGCCCCATAAAATTAGCCTGCTGCACAGAGGGCTGCAAAGATTGTCATAACTAGTTGTAACAGGCACTCAAGGCCTTGGGGGCCACGTGCTGGAAGAGGGAGTGCTTGGGGAAGGGGTGTCTCTGCCTGGCCTTGGCGAAGGGCCATCTGAGCTCATCTGGCAGAATCAAGTGCTGGGCTGTGACCAGCAAGAGGGTTTCACTTCCTGCTCCCAGCCAGAAATATCTCGAACGACAGCCCTTATTAAAATCTGGAGTGATATTTTTAACCAGCACCGGGTGAAAAAGTACAGAGGCTTCCTTTGCAAGTGCACCCACTGTGACTGTGAGCTGGGAAGGGCTGAGCAGCTGTTCAGATGGTAGAGAAGGGTCTGCCCCCCCTCCACTCCCCACCCACCTTGCCACTGCAGCTGCTGCCTGAACTTGTCCGTCCCAGGGGCCAGCTCTGAAATGAGCCCTGTGCAGGTGAATCCCATTAGCACCTCATTCAGCTCCCATTCCCTCCTGCCTTCCCCACCACAAGTCCCTCTGCGACAGCCCACCCCGCAGATCCCGCCGCCTTCCCACGAGCGCCTGCAAGGGCCTGGCTTGCTGTGGCACAGAGGCTGCTCCCACCGAGGCCAGCAAAAGTCATCCCGTTGCCAAAGGCGAAGCTCCCATTAACCTCAGCGTGGGCAGGGTTTCGTCTTCACAGACTTGACCTGCCTGCTTGCTCTGCGCACGAGAGACCCAGGCGCTGCCCATGCTGCAGGTGAACAAGTTCTGTCTGCGCCGGGAGGTGGTGGGAGGGATCTTGCTCCCCTCGACCTGGGTAGAAGCTCGGGGGTAACCCAGCGCTTCTGAGGGATGCTCGGCACCAGGCACAGTTTGGCCCTTGGAGCCTGGCTTTTGAAAGCGCTGAGCTCTCAATGGCTTCCATTGGCTCCAGTGGTTATGCGGGTGCTCAGCACCCTCTCTCTGACAGCGAGGCCACTGCCAGGGATGGGGCCAAGAAAAGGCAGAAGTGACGGAGGAACCCTGGGGGACGGAGCTGCGCCCTGGCCACCACCTTCATCAGGGATGGAGCCAGGAATCGTCACAACCAAGCACGAGGCGCTAGCGCACATGCTGAAACAGACCCACATCCTCTGTGGGCGAGACACTGGGTGGGAACAACCAGTGAGTTACAGCCGCTCTTGTCTCCCTCGGACCTGCCCCGGCACGGGGCGGAGGTGGCCTTGGGGTCAGACCTCCCGAGACATCAGACCAGAGGCTGGGGACTGGGCGGCTGGTTACGTTATGGAGGGCGGATGTTCTCTACGCAGCCACGTAGGGCGGGGAGCGCTGACAGAGCTGCCCTGCTGCAGCTGGCTTGGGCGGCGTGAGGAAAATGGAAAGCGAAGATGGAGAGCAAACCAGCCCTGATATTGGGCTCATTGCTCGCTCCATGGAGCTATAGTGACCCCAGGGACTTTGCAGAGGAGGATTGCTGAGCTAGGGGTCTGCCGAGGCCACGTTCCCTCCAACCCACCCCAGCCTGCAGCAGAAGGCCTGAGGCTAGGGCAGGGTCTGTCTACGTGAGGGATCTTCTCCAGGGAGAGCCTGCAGGGCCTCTGCAACAGCTCAGTGGGCACAGACAAGCCCTTGCACACCGCCCGGTCTGACTCGCCGCGCTCCCGATCTGGGTTTTGCTCCTCAGTGGGGCGTGCAGCCCTTCCCCAACACGAGAGGCTGCCTCTAGCACCAGCAGCTGCTGTGCTAGCATTGTTCACTGGCTCCCTGTCCCACAGCCGCCCTTTTACAGCACTAGCCACCGTGTGGGCGCCCAGCGTGACTGAACTTTGAAGATGACATAAGAGAGAGAAACCACAGAAAGGTCCTGGATGATTAAACACCAGGCACCGTTTCTCAGAAGCAATTCTCGGCGTCCGCCATTCAGCTCCTGCGGCAAGCCAGCCGTCCACAAGGCTGGCTCTGAAATGAATGTGGAGGGAGCGGGAGACAGGGTGAGAAAGCCCAAAAGTGCCCTTTCTCCTTTTCTAGATGGCAGAGGCCATCTGCCAGCCGGACAGACTCGGTCCCGGCCTGGGAATTCATCTCACAACTGCAGCCCAGGCGGAGGTGTCTGTGCATGTTGGTGCATGCGGGATGGGGGTCAGGGGACTTAGGAAAGGGAGGGGTAAGCAACACCACAACAGGAGGGGTAATATGTTTCTGAGCCTCCTGCAGGTCCTCGCCGGGATCCAAGAATCCTGCTCACCAGCTCTGTCACTCACTCTCTCCATGACCCCAGAGGAGTCCCTTTCCTGCTCTGTGCCTCAGTTTCCCCCCTGGGAATCAGGTCCAATAAGAGCTGCCTTCTATGGAAGAGGAAGGTGATGAGCCTCTGCAGAGGTTTGGGGAGAAAATGCAACACATCATGAGATGCGGGGACAGGAGGAGGTGAGGGCATACCACTGACGAGACAGGCTGCATTCCAGGGAAAGGACTATCTACAGCAACACATAGAGGTGAGACAAGCACCCCACAGACTGTCACATATGTATCTTCACAAGTCCTCTGCAAGACAGGGCTGGGCTCTTATCCCCCAAGGGCCAGGTAGGCAATGGAGGCACAGCGAGGCTTAGTGATTTGGCCAAGGTTACACAGGAAGTCTGTGTCAAAGCAGGCAGTAGAGAAGGCATGTCTGCCAAGAGTTAAACCAGCATCCTAACCAAGGGACAATCCTAGCTCAGTGCTGTGCGATGCATCTCCCTTTCCTCCTGTAACATGCAACTAAACTAGGTAGTGTGGCCTAGTGGAAAGAGCACTGGGCTGGGGCTCAGACAATCTGGGTGCTCTACTGCTGGTCTGTTGTGTGAGCTTGGGAAATCCAGGCTCTCTCAGAGGTCCAGAGAGGCCCCTGCCACTTCTAGCTGTTGAGATCCCTAGCCATAGTGAAAATAAGAAATGACAACACATGAAAACAAAACAAGGCACTGAAAAACAGTGAGACATAATTTGATTCTTTTTTTATTTAATAGTTGCATTTCTAGCCTTTTTCAGTGCAACTGCACAAATTATTCAGAGATGAGCGTTAAAAACAAACCGTGAAATGCATCAATTGCCAAAACATTAACAAGCATCTAAATTTGAGGCTCCCTTTGAGACGGAGACCAAGGCCAAATGGCCCTTCTGCTCCCCTCTTCTGATTGGCCCTGGGCAAATCTCTCCCCCCGGCAAGACTCAGTTTCCCCACCTGTAGATTATAATCCTGACCTCCTTTGTGAGGCACTTTGATATCTACAAATGAAAACTACTACGTAAGAGATAGCCATTGTTACTGTCACAGGTTCTTACTGTACAATTAGCGTTTGGGACGGGGCAAGCTCCCTCAGCACTAACCCACTGCTCTCGGAGCCCCAGGATACTTACTTCTGTGGAACTGAGACCAGCCAGAAGAGAGGAGACAGCTTTGCATGTCTTCTCTCTGTTTTTTTTGTCTTTTTTAATTTTTTAAAGTCAATGTTACTCAGAAAAAAGTAGTCAGGGGACAACTGCTTCCATCACCATGACAACCGCAGCAGCACCTGCGGGACCCAGGGCTCAGAACAGTGACATCAAAGAGACAAAAAGCTGCAGAGATACAGCCTCTCCCCAGCCTGTGGTTTATGAGAATTTGACTAACTCTCTCTGCTCGGAGGGGCTAGGGCGAAGAGGTGTATGGGGGGGAGGTGATTTAACCCAGGGAAGAGAGAGTGGGAAAAGATTGCAGTTACATGGTTACTAATCCTGAGCACTCAAAATCATAGATCAGGCACTGCAAAAGTCATTAGATTGGCTTAAAAATCATAAGCTGTATTATTACCCTCTCCCATGGGTTGGGTTGTCTTAGCCATCTGGTCTTTGAGCACAAGGGTCAGGTTTTTGAACTTCCCCCTCTCACCACAAGGGCTAGAAATTGACCTTTAAAAATTGAAAAGCCGAGAATTGCTTGTAATCCTGATGCAAAGCATGAAATGCCAGGATATGACTGCGACATTACCATGTTTCCCTTGAGACAGCCATGAGACCCCTGGGTCCAAGGAGATGCTGGACGAAAATAAGAGGGGGCTAATAACAGAGCCACTTTGTGGAGGAGTTTGGGGCAGGCACAGGGAGAGGGGCTCTGATGCATCACAAATAGGGTGCCACGCTCAGGCTGTCCTTCACCAGCGGTCCCAATCCAAGAGGAGAGTCCCAAGTAATCGGCGTGCAGGTCAACACGAACTGCAGCACTCCCCAGCTGTGGTTGCCAGTTATCTTTCTGTGCCTGTGATCCCACTAGAAGCAGCCAGTGGGCAGTGAGGGAGCGGGCAGTGATCTTTGGCGAATGTTCACTAACTCTGGCTCTCCTGCACCAAGAAGGAAAGCTGCAAGCTGGCAGCATCCTCTCCGTGGCCCTCCCAGACGGGGAACTCATTGTTTCACAGCAGGCCTGGGCGGTTGCTCATGAAAGGGGAGAGGCCACCTCTGGAAGTGAAAGCAATGAAAGGGGGAGCGTGGGCTCTCTCCCCACCTCGTGAATCATCACCAGCAAGAGAGGCTGAGCTTGGAGAGTGAGGAATGGAGCTGGAGAACTAGCAGGTCAGGTTTCAGTAAGGGCTCAGTGTCGTGGGAAACCAAGCAGCTGCTGAAGGGTGCAACTACCCCCTGCAAAGATCTCTTCCAGCCACACTGCCTGCTTACTGCACCCCGACTGCCAGCAAAGGACACCACTGTCCAAATTCAGCCTTTGGGCGACACCGTTGCAATCACAGCCCATCCAGATGATGTCCTGAGTGGCTGCCTGGGCCCCGGACTTTTGTCTGTTTTTCAACGACAAATGCCTTGAATCTGCCGAATGATAAGCGCTGGGTACAGAACTGAGTCAATGAGCTCGCTAGAGTAGTGAATTAATCACCCCGTGGTGCCCGCAGAAGGCTGTGAAGGCCTTTCGGTCGCTAGAATGTGTGCCTCTGACCCTGAGACATGCATGCAAGCAGCAGGGTTGCTGAGCAAGAAGGTGCCACTTTTAACTAGTCACTGTGCTCAGTTCTCCTGGGGGTATATCTTACCTGCCCCTTTCTATATGAGGAGACTCATGGAGGAAATGACAGATGCATCAGAGTCCAGGGCAAAACACCCATTGGCTTCCGGGGAGCTGGGAGTTCACTCTGGGTCCCGGTCATAGTGGGGGTCATGGAGAAAGTGACACCGTAGGAAACCGCAGCACAGGCTGAATGGGTACATTATGACAGGGGAGAGGTGTAGGGTATTTTTGCCTCCCCTGAAGTGTTTGGTGGATACCTGACTCTGCGGGGCAGGACAAAACTCGTGTTTTCATTTGTGCGCTTTTTACTGAGGAAGAGTTCCCTACACAGCCCTGGGAAACTCGTGCCCTTATGACTGATGGCAGCTGGCAAGGAGGGGAGAGGATTTTTTAGAGATGTGATTTTATAATCTTCAGCAACAAACCATTGGAACGTTTCTCAAGTCAATTTTGAACTGGGGTCCTGTCGACTAGCGCAGTAATGTCAAAACCCGACAGTAAAGACCCAGGGTTGGCAAATGCTGTTGAAGTGGCTTCGTTACCACTCGAATGGCTCGTTCACAGGTTCAGTGTTCCGCTAACAGCTCTGGCCACAGAACAGGAAGAGGAAGAGGTGGGTGGGTGGACATTAAGGTCGAGTGGTGCTCCACGTTTTCAGGTGGCCCACACAGCCGCATATCTTGCGCCTGGGTCAGGACAGCCCTGCTAATAGTCTAATGCAAGGTTTCCACACTCCAGGTTTTGTGACCAGGGTCAGTGGGTCACAGAACCACCCCAGGGTGGACCAGCTGCCCCTGTGCCGTGAGTTGGAGGGACAGTTGGGCTAAACTTGAGGTATTTGTGCTGATTTAGGGGCCAGGCTGCAAAGCTGCTCACACAAATTTGACCTGCTCTTCCCCTCACCCCCGTCTCGGGGGCCAAGCCTAGCTAGCTGTGCTGTGTAAGTATTGCCCCAACTCAACACACCCCAACCACGACCTGGACAGCACCCCATCTTCCATGCCCCTCGTCCTGCACCCCAGCACCTCTGAATGGGGATCCTGAGGTACCTCTCCCTCAGAGACCCCTCTGAAAAACCCCCCTTCCTCATCACCAGCTCTTCCCCTACTGGTCCAGACTCCTTCACTCAGCGTCCCCATCTTATCCCCCAGGACCCCAAATCTTCCCACCCTTTTACCATCTGTCCCCCACAGGCATTTGGGGGTTCTGTGTCCTAATAACTTCCCACAGCCCTCTATGGCCCCCTGCGCCCTGCTGCCCTGGCTCCAGGCTCCTTCCCCACCCGTTCCAGAAGCCCTAACTTCTTCCTCACCCTACCATGAGGTGCCCTGGTCTCCCCACGTCACCTCCAAATCTCTCCTTACCCACTTGCCCCCACCATTAAGGGTCTGTCCCACTTCACTGCCCCTCCCTCAGTTGTTGCAGGAGGCTGTTGCGGAGCCGTTCCCGTCCGAATGAAGCATTTGGAATCTTGGTTCCCCCATGGAATCTGCAGGGGGGCATCTCTCGGTCACGACAGACCATCACGGTTTACAAATGGGTCCTGTGCCCCAGAGGGCTGAGAACCAGCGGTCTGACAGACGTGTTCCTCTACTGTGATCCTGTCTGCACAAGACGTTGGCACGGAACCATTTTCCTGCCTTTGGACCTCCCCTTGGCCAGCCAGAGGGGTGCCTACTGAATGCCAGAAGGCAGCCGCCAGCCCCCAGCTCCCTAAGCAGCTAGTACACTGGCGGACCTTCTTTGTTCGCTATGAAAAGCCAACAAGGTTTTATGACACATGACTCATGGGTTTATCTTGTAATCTAAAGTGATTCATTAACAAACAATTAATTCCAACAGTCCCTGAAGGGTAGCCTGGTTAGCCTAAAGCTTCACCAATAGCAAGCAGTCTCTGGGGGGCCACAGGACTCACACATGTATTAGGTCATGAGCTTTTGGGGGGAAGATCGAGTGGGAAAGACCCACCCGATTGCCGGACCTAATAAATGTGTTAGTCGCTAAGGTGCTGCTGGACTGCTAATTACTTCAAAATCATTCCCAGCTGCCGTGAAAATCAAAGGTCACATCGGTGTTGGGGCCATGTGGAGGGTGGGAAAGGTTTGTTGCACTGGGTCAGAGAAACTGTCGATCACAGTTAGCTGTTTCACCTCTGGCAGCTGCCGCAGGGCAAGGTGGAATCTCATGCACCAAACCAGTAGGCAAGGCCCAGCTGGAGAACAGGAAGTGCCCCAGTAACACTGTCGTGGTACCACCTGCACCTCATGCGCGGGCCTGGCCTTATGACTTGGGGTGCCCTAGGCGGTCCAAGCACCTGCACCCTCCCTCCCTTCTGGGGAGCCAGCCAGCAGCTCTGCCTGGGGAGGGGCTGTGCTCAGGGAAGCTGGTGGGGGGAACAGGGGGAAGGGAAAGCAGTGCAGCCCATCAGTGCTGTGGGTTGGTAGGTGAAGCAGAGGGCCAGGGGATTGAGGCCACCAGAGCTGGGGGGGGCATCAGAGCAGGGTGTGGGGGGCTGAAGCACTCAGCTGCATGGCTGGGAGGCAGAGTGGGGGTGAAGCTGGGGACGGAGGGGCCAGGGGCTTGGGTGGACGCATCCAGGAGATGGAGCGGAGGCCAAGGGCTTGGGGCTGCTTGAGGCAGCACCAGCCTTTGGCTGTGCTGGGCATACACAGGTTCAGCTTTGGGCACAACTTAATTTGCGGCAAAGTGGTGCCCCACGCAGCTGCTTACTCTGCTGTGCCTACAGATGGCCTGGCTCGTGCACCCGGTCGAACACAAGGCGTGCTTCTGAATATTCCCACGTTTGGGGAGTAAGCTGCAAAGGGACCTGAGTCTCAGACCCCAGCCCACAGGCCCTGGCAGCTTGCTAGAATCAGTGAAAAGCAGGGCTGGCCTGGACCACAGCACCCGCTGCACGCCAGCCTGCAGACGGAGGAAGCAAACTGCGCTTCCTTCCTTGCACATGACCCCGCAGCAGCCAGGGAGGATGCCCCTGTTTGAGGCACAATAACACCAACTCAGTACCATCCCAGAGCAAGGTTGTGGCATAAGATATATTATCTAACCCAAGACTGCCAAATGGGATTGTACACAAATGCACATGTGTGCGCAAGTGCACGCAGGGGGTGTATATAGGAATATTTATAGCTATGGCTAGGTCTGCGGATGATGCAGATCAGGACAGGTCCACTCATTTCAACGGCACTGTGCCAGTTTACACCAGCTAAGAATCTGTCCCAAAGTATTGTAGGTCTTGGACACAAAATAATACATTAACACAGGGTTTTGCCTATTGCTAGGTTCCAAGGCTGGAAGGGAATATTGCAACAGTTAGTTAGGACCTCCTGCAAAGCACAGGCTAGAGAACTTCCGCAGAACAATTCCTAGAGTGTATATCTGGGGGGAAAAAAATCACAGTCTTGATTTTAAAGCTGCCAATGATGCAGGATTCGCCATTAGCCTTGGTAATGTGCTCCAGTGGTTATATTTCCCTCACTGTTACATTTTTTTGCGTTATTTCTGATCTGAATTTGTCTGATCTCAATGTGCAGCCTATTGGATCATGTTATGTCTTTGCGTGCTGGACCAGGAATGAGCAGAGTGGCCGGAGAGCTGTGAAATTTCGTAAGGGGAGTGTGGCATGATCGGTGGCTGGATCTCAGGCTCGTCCATCTCTTTAAAAAACAAAAAAAGAGTCCAGTAGCACTTTAAAGACTATCAAAATTTATTAGGTGATGAGCTTTCGCGGGACAGACCCACTTCGGCAGACCCTACCCACACCAGAACAGACTCAGTGGTATGGCTACGATCTGAAGAAGTGGGCCTGTCCCACGAAAGCTCATCACCTAATAAATTTTGATAGTCTTTAAAGTGCTACTGGACTGCTTTTTTGTTCTCATAGTATATAAACTAGCCTGGCTTTCTCCCTGTTACTACCCATCTATTTAAAAACACTGAAGTTTGTTACTGTTTTTATGGCTGTGTATGCCCATTTATATACCGATTAATAAAGTTTTTACATTCTATGAGCTTATTTTCTTACACATGCCAAAAGGTTTATTTGTTTTCTTTTCATATGAACATAACCGAACTTTTGCTCCTGGGGTAGGTACTTATAAACTGTGCTCAAGTCACCATCAACCTTCCCTTTGTTAAGCTGAATAAACTGAGCTCCTTTAGTCTATCATTATAAGGAAGGTTCTTCAAGTGGTGTCCTGGTGGGTGCTCTTCATTAGGGGTCAGTGTGTCCCACTGCTGAAGCTCAGAGATTTTTACAGCAGTAGTCGTGATGTTCACGCCTAACATATGGGATGCGTGGCCCAATCATCCTCCGTTCCTTCTCTGCCATTCTCGGCTACTGACAGTGCTCCATAGCAATGGCCGCGTCTACACGTGCACGCTACTTCGAAGTAGCGGCGCCAACTTCGAAATAGCACCCATCACGTCTACACATGTTGGGTGCTATTTCGAAGTTGAAATCGACGTTAGGCGGCGAGACGTCGAAGTCGCTAACCCCATGAGGGGATGGGAATAGCGCCCTACTTTAACGTTCAACGTCGAAGTAGGGAACGTGTAGACGATCCGCGTCCCGCAGCATCGAAAGAGCGGGGTCCGCCATGGCGGCCATCAGCTGAGGGGTTGAGAGACGCTCTCTCTCCAGCCCCTGCGGGGCTCTATGGTCACCGTGTGCAGCAGCCCATAGCCCAGGGCTTCTGGCTGCTGCTGCGGCAGCTGGGGATCCATGCTGCAGGCACAGGGTCTGCAACTAGTTGTCAGCTCTGTGTATCTTGTGCTGTTTAGTGCAAGTGTGTCTGGGAGGGGCCCTTTAAGGGAGCAGCTTGCTGTTGAGTCTGCCCTGTGATGCTGTCTGCAGCTGTGCCTGGCACCCTTATTTCGATGTGTGCTACTTTGGCGAGTAGATGTTCCCTCACAGCGCCTATTTCGATGTGGTGCTGCCCAACGTCAACGTTCAACGTCGACGTTGCCAGCCCTGGAGGACGTGTAGACACTATTCATCGAAATAAGCTATTTCGATGTAATATGCACGTATAGACGTAGCCAATGTCTCTCATCGTGTCTTTAAAAGACAAGAGTTAGAGTTATTAGACTAGCGACTGAAAACCCCTTAGACCAGGGTGGGCAATAATTTTTTATGAGGGGGCCACTCCCAGAGTTCGGTAAGTGGTCGAGGGCTGCACTCTTTCATGATATTAATGGAGGAGGTGCGGGGTCTGGGATGGAGGTTGAGCGCAGAAAGGAGCTGGGGGGTAGGAGACTGGGTACTGGAGAGAGTGTGGGGTCTGGGAGGGAGTTTGGGTGAAGGAGGGGGTTGTGACCGGGGCAGGAGTGCAAGATGGGGTGCAGAGATTTGAGTTGTGAGTGGGAGTAGGGCATCAGAGTGCACGGTCTGGGTGGGGTTATGCAACCAGACCAGACTCTTTCTGGGTGCACGAAGGGGCACAAGAGGGGGGAAGATGATTGGGGGGAGGGTGGGACTGGCTTGTCAGTGGCAGGCTCTGGCTGAGACACACTTGAACTAGCAGTCCAGCCACGTTCCTCAGCCAGGGTCCCTTCTATGCTCCAGGAGCCATGTGTGCCTGAGTCTGAACACTGTGAGCTCAGAGGGAGGAGGGTTATTTCACATGCGGCCTGTCCTGCAAACAGGCAGCTCTCATTGGCCAGAAATTAGCCAAGAGCAGCTGTAACATTTTTCAGGGGGTGGGGCCAGTGCATGAAATCTGTCCCTTCCTTCCCCTGGACTGACTGCATTCAGAGAGCTGCTTTGAGTGCAGAGCAGGGATGGGACAGGCAGGAAATCTGACAGTGGCTTGTGGGGGCATGACCTGGTGGCTTGGCTGGCCAGATTTGGCCCATGGGCCATATTTTGCCCTCCCCTGCCTTACATAGCAGTTAATCCAAACCTTGTTTTCTCAGACCTCTCCCTCAAGGCTTTTGTTCTCAGTTATTTCCTCCCATAGCTAATAGATGAGTAAAGAGTAATAATTGTTCCCCCCTAGTCTGGACAGTTAACCAACTCAAAAAATATTTTTCCCAAAAACAATGCCAGGACATCTGGGATTCAAGAAATGGGACACTTGTTGCAAACCAATGCCTGTCTTGGACAGCCATTGTCTTGTGTCTGTTGCCTACGGGGAGCCCATTCTTCAGACTCCAGAGTTCCATGGTTTTTTGAAAATAAACATTAATGGCCCAGCAATCTCCTCAGCCAGCTCTTTTAGAAGTCTTGAATGCAAATTATCTGGACTTACTGATTTAAAAAATATCGAACTTTGGAACACTTATTTGCTTTCACAAGGCAAAGTAGTGGTCGCTAGTATACAGGTTTTAGCTTAGTAACTCTTGAAAGGAAAGTGGATTCTTCTAAAAACAATCGTCTGCAGGGACTTTCCTTTCATTGGTGAGCCTGCGTGTTGCAATTATTAGTTACTGTTCTGCACTCTCGCTCCCTGGAGAATTTGTCTCGCTGCACAGGTGCAATGGTTTGCTGATATGCAAATAGCAATACAAATATAACCTTCCTTTGATGGAATGGCTTTATAAGTTAGCCTCATGACAGCACATGGGCCAGGAAAAGGAGAAAGAGAGCGATTCCCTCGAGGGCCTCGGTCTGATAACTTGTGAAGGTAAACTTCCTTCCCACAGGCTGCAGTTTGCTTGGTATGGACCCACTCTCGCCAGTAGGGCAATGTGCAGTCTTTACACTTGACTGAATTGTTTTACATAGGCCCTGAGGTTAATGGGAGCATTCTCATAATTGCTACTCAATGTAAGGGTGGCACAGGCCTGTGGTATTAGTGAGAGTATGGCTCTTTTTAACTAAGAAAGGGCCAGCTTTTCCAAAGCACTCAGCAAGTTGGGTGCAGAGCTCTTTTGAAAACGTGGTCCATATTTGGGTGCCAGCATGGGATTTGGGCTTTCTCCAAAAATTGGGCCAATTGTGGATGCTGAAAGCCTGGTCCAAATACATGTAGTGTTTTTTGTTTTTAAATAGTCTCCTAAATAGTGAATGCTAACTTTTTTTCACAGCTATAGTGTCTTTTCTCCAAGGATCTCAACATGCTTAAAAAACTCCACGGTCCCATCCTGTTTGCACTGAAGTCTGGGGGAGTTTCATAAATTAACTTCAGAGGAAACAAGAATAGCCTCTCATTAATCCTAGCAAATTTATCTTTCTCACTGTGCACCCCGGCAGGGTGATTATTATTATCTACCTCTAGCAGAGTGATGGGGAAGCAAGTTGTCCAAGGCTACCTACAATTTTAGCTTGGGAGGGAGCTAATTTGCAGTACAGAAACAGATTCGATCACCTCCTTTGCACAACTGTAGATAGTAGCCCTGATTCACAGTCCACTGAAATAACTGGCAAGACTCCCATTGACTTCAAGGGGCTTCTGACTAGGACCTAGGTAAGCAGAAGAGGCAGCATAAATGTAACTGAAGGAATAATGTTTTGGTGCTCAAGGGGCTTGGAACATACTGCTGCTCACTTCATTCAGAGGAGCTGATTGTAATTCACAAAGGGAGGCTTCAGGGCCTGTCATCTATGGCCCAAAGGACTGCAATAGGCTGGGAGACTGTAGGCTTTGTGGCAACAGCCTCTCTGAGCCAGGCCACTGCTCACTCAGTCTCTCATCCCTTTCCCCCAGGGGCTGGGGTTTTGCAAAATGTCTCTGGCATAAGGAGCCCAGCCACCCCTCCTGGGACTCCCTCCCCTGCTGTTTCCGAGCTGGAGTTGGTCTGACTCCCTCTCAGGCTTCTGCAGTGTGGCTCTCTGTCTCTCCTACACCTCTCCTCCCACCCAGTGACACTCTCTCTCCCACCTTCCAACTGTGGAGGGTTTTAAAGGCCTGCATCAAGCCAGCACTGGAGACAGCTGACCTCAATCGGCCTGAGACAGCTCCCTCCCAGCTGCTTGTCATTGCCCTGCTGCTCTCTGCTTGTGTTCTGCAGGTCTTTTCCCCACTCTGCTGGGCCCATGGGCCTGAACCAGCCACAGCTTGAAGCCTTAGCTTTCAGTTCAAATCCCAGCCCAGGCCATTAATGAATGATCCAGTTACCAGGTGATGTCCATTCAGTAGCCAACATGGAATGAGTCTGGTGAGCTCTGTACGGTGCCCACTGAGTAACTATCTGTTTTATTAACTGGCCTTCTCACTGGTAGTCTCTGCAGGGACCAAAGACTGAATATCTGTCACCCCTAGTCCTGTTGCCTTCTGCACAGTGGGATAGAGAGTGAGACAGTCTTGCAAAAAGCATCACAACAGTCAAATGATGCAATTTAAGGCGGTGTATGCTTCTTTAGGATTTTCATGTGTTATGAAGTACGTTTCAACACTGCAAGGGAAGTTCTATCACAATAACAGTATATCAAAAAGATAAGGATCTCTCTGTCATAACATTAACTGAACATCTGCATAAACCTGCTTAAAGTGTTTCTGATTCCAAACACATGAATTTTTTCCATTGCCAGAATTATTTTTGTTAAAAGAAAAGCCACAATATACTTTAAAATTAAAATTATCTGCTTCCTAACTATTTTAAACCTGTTAGCACTGCTACATTTGAAACAATGGAAATTGTTTAAACGGTTCTTTTAGGCTTAGTGTGAAAGTTTCACAGCCAGGGGAGAAAATCACTTATAGTTATTTAAGTTTTACTGGGTGATAGGAAGGAAGTAGGTGACTATACAGAAGAAAAAGGATGCCTTGACTTTTTCTTTTCTTTTTTTTGAAAGCTGGTCCAGTTCATTGTGGTGAAAAGTGTCAGGAGGGAATGAAATAAGTGTGAACAAGTCTGAAGTTGTTAAAATGGGTGCTAAAGAGGGGACCTGCTGGCTGTCAAAGTATTAGTCTGAAATTCTATTTCTCCCACAACTTGTTCTTGAAACTTCCCTCTAACTGATATGCTCTGAGGAGCCAGGAGCAGCTCGAGTCTTTCAGAAACTCCTGGAAACTTGAGCCTTGCACAGAATGCCCCAGTGGCATAGAAGATGAAAAACAAGTGCTCTTAAAGCCCTTTAAAAAAAAAAAACTGGGAACAATGGGCTGAAATGTCACCTCCAACCAACTGGTTTGTGAGTGCAGAAAGCACAAAAGGGACCAGAACGGACACAGTCCACAGTATCAGCAATACAGGGGAAGGGGGCAGGAACCAGGCAAGTCCAAGCGCAGACTAAATAACGGATCTACCACTACAAGAAATCTACGGGCGTAAACACCACACACCGAAGCATCAACTGTTACTAGGGCCCTTGTGTGTAACAGTGGCAACAAATTAACCACCCAACCAAGCCACACTACTGAACTAAGGAAGAAAGTAGTCCTTTCCATTTTAGGTACTTCTATATTGCTCCCTCATCTAATGCTTCTCAAGGCCTGTGCAGAGCTTGTAAACTTGGGCTTTGCATAAGGAGTGAGAAGGTGAAAAGTCTTTGACCCTATAACAACATAAAGTTGGTTCAGCTCACCTGGCAGGCAGTAGGTATAGATCAGTGTTTCCCAAACTTTTTAAATAAAGTTCCCTATTTCAAAAAAAAAAAAAAAGGTACTCCCAGTACCCACAATTTTCAGACACACAATTTTTTTTCTAACATTGCAGCACATTTGTTTCAACAACTCAATTGTAACTGGTTGGTGGGAAGAAACTGCCTGTAGAACTTGTCGTCGTACTTATGATTGTGCAAAGAGGATAAATTAAAAAAACCAAAACAGATGAACATAAAATAAGTTCAATTATTTTATTCATATCTATGTATATATTTTTATGCAAACATTAATGAACTGTGATCAATGAAAGCACAAGAAAAATTATAATTAATTTACTGTGACATTTGAGCTCGTTTGGATGAAGTCAAATATTCAAACCTAGGTTTCAGACTGCTGAGGGCCACAATTAAATCAGTGTTTCTGATATGGTTTCCTGTGTACTGCCTTCTTCCAAATCTACAGTTTTATTCGTTTTCACATTTTAAACCCTTTCAGTTGTAATTATAAATACTACACTAAAATTATACTGCTAGCAATTTTATCACTCACTTCGGCTAACAAGCATAATATTCCAGATCCAGGCACTTCCAGCTTCCCACTTTCACCCAATTCCCCTTCCCCACTCCAGAGCCAGGCACCCCTTCCCGCTGCCGCCTCTGCCTCCACCATTGCCACTGCCAGGCACTTCTCCCTCCAAGTGCTACGGAGAGACACGTGCAGAGCAGCACACAGCGCTCTCGTGGCTCCAAGCATTTTATTGCACAAAGAACTGCATTTGGCTCCAGCACATATACCCCTAAGGGTATGAGTACCACTCATTGAGAAACACTGGTATAGACAGATGGAATTTCTATTCTTCAGATCCGCCACAAGCATTTACCATGGACGTTATTTTTCACTAGCAAATCAAAATAAAGGGGTCTTGCTTCCTGTGAACTATTACCATGGCCAGTTTGGCTTCAGTACCATAGAGTCAAAAATTAATGGAAATTTTTAATACATTGAGTGGCAAATTAAGGACCATCAGAAACTTGCATACAAAAGTCCCGGAGAACTTGGTAGGAATTACTTGTTAGACAGTCAGATTTTTGTGCTGATTTGCCTAAAACACGGGGAACATGCAATAGAAATCTAAAAAGTCAAATGAGGACTCCTTTTTTTGTATATGTATAATTCATATATGAACTACAGTGGAGTACTGGCATAGATTTGCTGCAGTTAGAAGAGGAGTCTATATTATAGTTCAATCTATAAATTTATATTACTATATTAAGTTGTTAAGTTTTATTGAGTTATATTAAGAAACTATTTAACATTTGGTCGTTATAGGGGCTCGTTTGCATAGTTGGCTTAATCTAATTCTTGACTTCTCCCACCCCAACTTCTCTGCCCATCTACTCTGATTTGCTCACCTTGATCATTTTTTTTCTGATTTGTCCACCTTGATTACTATTTTTGGTTCTCTGTGCCTCAAATATTGACTCTGTTCTGGTATGGCTATGGTCTGAAGAAGTGGGTCTGTCCCACGAAAGCTCACCTAATAAATTATTTTGTTAGTCTTTAAAGTGCTACTTGACTGCTTTTTTAATTTAACATTCAGTTAACCTAAATACAGCCATTAAGTTCATTCTTACAGGGTGCAACATTACCTACATACTGACCATAGGTTTCATCACAAATTCTTGGTTTATAAATATTAAATATGATAAGATTAAAGCTTATTAAGTCAAAATTTTTCAACTTTTGGAATCTAGAGGCTGCCTATCTGAATTACTTTGTCTTAATTAAATACAAAAATTAGTCCATCATCATAGAGCATTATTATTGCTTGTATTTTGTAGCATCTAAAATCACCGATCGGGGTCAAGGCCCCATTACGTTGGGCCCTTTGAAAACAGCATTATATATATCTGTTATGCCTGATGGGATTTCTTTAGCAATTATACATATTAGATATTCTATTTGTAGGTCCATCCTTCAAAAATTCAATCAAATGTTGAACAAAAAGTAAGATTTGGTCCTTAATGATACGACAAAATCCTTTATATGTGTAATTTATCAGTTAGTACAACAAAGAAGAGACTGAGATAGAAAAAAATGTTGATTCGGCTACATTTCACAAAAATACCTATGCAAAATTTATTTTCGTACTGAAATCAACTGAACCAGCAGTGTTAAAATAGGCCAGAAGAACACTTTAGGCTAGTAACAGTTTGCAAATGTTTTTCATTTTGCAGTTCAGGTTATTTTGCAAAGTCAACAATGAGGTTTTCAACGCTGTTGTTTGAACTCTTTGCAGCAGGGATTGGCAAAATGTATCTTGCAGGTTAAATGTGACTCTCAGCATCCAGCGATGTGGTCCACTTTCTTTCTGATAAACAGACATAGCCAAAACAGACTACTTTGTTCACCGTGCAATCTTACCTTTTGATCCGACAGAAAATTGCTGAGATCAACAGGGAGCAGTGCAAGATGGACTCTCTAACGCGCGTGAGCTATACTTCCACATTAAAGATGAGTAAGCGTCAATCTTCTCACACATCAATTTTATGTCAGGTAGGGAACAAATCCTTTTAAACTAGAGGCGAGGCAGATCCTGACTTAAATGGAAAGCAGGGACGTTCAACACTTTGCAGGAACGGGCCTCATTTAATCCTCCAACTTTAGTCCCAATATGCAATCAGTGCAGTCCTGGGCCCAAGTTTGAGTGGTCCCAAAAACACACTCAAGAAATCAATGGAGATTTATACAGTAGACAAAATTTACTAATTAAAATACAATTTAAAAATAAATGGTTGAGTTAAAACTCAACAACATATGATCGTTCACCAGGAAATTAATGATGAGGTCACTTGTCATTGGGCCTAGAAAATGGCAATGAACAATTTCTTTTGGTGCAATGTATCTTAAAACTTTTTGCTTGAAGAATGGTGAAAAAAGTCTGCCTACTAGGGGCACATAGAATGAGACCACTCTTTCCTCTTTCAAAAAAACTTGTCACTATCGCTCAAACTACACTTTTCACAGGCTCACGGGCTGATTGCTCACTTTATCTTGGAAATAATGGTTAGGTGGTAGAAGCCCTGCCTAGCTGAACAATAGAGCTATGTCTAGATTGCAGGATTTGTTTGCAGAAGTTTTTGTCAGAAGATATTTCCAACAAAACTTCTGTTGACAGATCAGGGCCAGACTCCCTGGCAGCTCTATTAGCAAAACAGTTAGCCAGAAACACAGCAGACAGGGCTGCCTGGTGTCCCAGAAGCCTGTCTGTCAACAGAGGGCACCCCCCAGAACATCCAACCAGCTTTCTGTCAACAGATCTCTGTGGACAGAGGCATTATTCCTAATGGTGAGTGGGGTACAGCTGTCAACAAAAATGCTGTGTTCTGTTAACTTATTGTCAACAGAACATCTTGGGAATCTGGATGTTCTGCAGCTTTTGTCAGCAAAATGGGAGTAAATTCTGAGCAGAGTAATCTACAAGGATTCATTCTTTGGTGTCAGGAGAAAGAAGCTAGTGGTATTTCATGAAATATACCTGTAGTAATCCGAGGTGTTTCCTATGCTGATAACTAGGTAACACTTCACTATTTATAATTTTTCCTACTCATCTTATTTTGTTTAATCCTAATAAGAAAATTTCTTCTACAGTGTACATATATTGATAATTTTTTCCATGAGAATACAGCTGTCTTTGGAATGAAAAGCAGAAACTGTTGGTCAGCTCAGTTATTTAAGACTGGAAATAAAGAGGAATACGGCATGTTTCTGCCCCACACTTTTTAGGCAACATTCTGTTGCAAGAGACCCACTCCAGAGTATTTCCAAATACACCAAGCATGAACTTAATGGCCTCTATCTGATTTTACAGCTCTCCTGTAAATCAGGAGTAACTCAACTGAAGGGTTTTGTAGTGTTACTGTGGAAGGGGCGCATTTTGAGGGACAGAATGGGTATCCAGGCAGGTCTAAAAATGTCCTTGGCAATAAGTTTTCTGAGACAATGGGATCCATAAAAGTATTTTACAACCATGTATCCGCAAACAGACAAAATATCCTCTCCATTTGCCAACAAAAGATATATCAATACTTAGCACTTTTCAACATCACAGCATTTTACAAACATTACTTTTATTAATCTTCACACATACCCCTATCAGGCAGAGAAAATATTATCATCTCCGTTTTACACACGGAAAGTAAGTCATGGAGAGGTGAGGTGATTTGTCCAAGATCACAGACAGAGCCAGCATCAGAGGCAGAATTAGAATTCCATATTTCCTGATACTCAGTTCACTATTCAGAACACTAGCTCCCACTTTTGCTCCATGCAAAAAGGTGAAACACATTACACAGCACTTGACACAACACTGAAAAAGTATAAAATAAATGCTCATGCTAAATAACCACTGGATGAAAAAATCCAGCAAGAACGCATCTAACATCATTATATAAAAGGTTTAAAAAATAAACATACACTCAGCAAAATTATTATCAGATTCATATCTTCAGCGCAGTGACTAATAATACAGCTGCAGAACAATGATTAGATTAAAAGAACTATTTTAAAAACTGGTTTCAAAGTAATCGTAAACAGTCATTTTGCAAAACAGCACTTTTCACTCTAAGGGATATCCCCATGTAAAACCAGACAGTGTGATTGACTTGTCCGCTCCCACACATTCTTATATGAAGATTCTCACGGTTGCTACTGCTAATATTTGCCAGGACACTATGACTCTACTTAGCAACGCTAACTCCAGAATATATTGAGTCAAATTCTTCGCTCATCTATGCAACTGCATGGATAGCAGTGTGGTTACGTGAGTGTAAATGAGGGTAGCATCTGATCCAGCAATTTTGAGCCTAGCTTTCCTCCCACATGGATGTAACTCCAGGAGAAGAGACATGGCTCCTTTATTTACACATTACAAATTGCTTTCTAAATTAAAAAAGTTTAGTTATTTTTTCTGTAAGTTATCTCTGCATTCTCTCTCTGAGGCTTCAGTGACCTCATACAATCCAATCCTACAGCACTTTGATAAGCAAAAAATTCATTTACTTTACTGGGTATTTTTGCCTGCCGACTGAAGTTTCAAATACTGATCCCTGCACTAGGTGCAGTCAGTGTGAGTTTTCCTATTGATGTCAATGGAAGGGGGTCTTAGGTTCACTGCAGTTTTGTTCTATTACAAAGACACATACTTGATTCACCAACAAAAAGCAGGATTTCCTCCAGAATTTAGAGGCATGCCAACAAATAGTCAATGGATATCCCCAAACCACACACAGTTAAAAAACCCCAAACCTCAAATAGCTCACATGGCTTATTTTGGGAAGAAGTGAGGGGGAAGTGACTTTAAAGAAAGTGAACAGAGGTGATAAGCAAAACAGAAGTGTGATGAGACAAACACACTCATTAAGACTTTGGGGAAAACATTGAAAAGCTACTTGATACAATATCCTCAGGGATACGGTTTCTGTGTTTCAGTAACTTGGTCATTCTAGCAATACCTCAAGAAGCAAAATACTAAGAGAAAGTGTCTCTTGTGTATTACTGGTTGGAACATGGAGGTTGTGAAAGGCCAGAGAAAAGGGTGAGAAGGATGGAAAATATTTTCAGCTTTTTAATGAGCATTATTACATCAATATTTAACTTTGTATTTCTCATAATACAGCTAGATTCCCATTTTGCTATTATTGGAAGCAAATATTCTAACAAAAATACATGTTCTAATATTTTAAAACATATCTTAAGTTGCTATTAATTTTCACAACAATAAAGTTAATACAAAACCCGTGTCTGCTTATCTTTGGTATTTATATATAGTGCCAGTCGTCACAGTATCGAGGCACAAATGCTACAGAATACTGCATTTTGAGTAACAAATAAGAAGTCCCATCATTAGTTTGCTACAACAATGGACACTAGCACTTTTAGAATTGGCACAGAAAAATATTTAAGCTTTTTAAAATCAAACTGAAAAAACAAATCTTTAACAGATCCTTTGGTGTTTTGGGAAATCAATCCTTTTATTTCAGGGACACTCTGTGCTCTCCTCGTGCTATATGTGAAGAGAACTCATATCTGTCCTGGCTTCTGTACCCACACATGTTGCATTCAAAAGGATCACGGAATCCGTGGCATCCCATATGAATGGTGAACATCACATAATCCAAAAACAGGACACGACAATGGTCACATCTGTAGACCCCGATGACATCGCCTTCTTTATTGATAACCCTAAAGGCATCGCGTGGGCATATGGTTGGTGGCTTGATTATGTCATATGGCCTTGGGAGCTCCTTCAAGGATTGGAGGCCATTGCGGACCTGGGAGGGGATCATTTGATTTTGATGGTAGGTATGATTCTGGCGCTCCTCATGGTTGCTGTCAGTGTCTGTTGAGTCTTGGCCACTGTTGTTTGGGGAAAGGCCTCTGTCAGAAGACAAACTTTTGTCTCTAAGGTGGGCATGGCTCTTCTCTGTATCTTGTGGGTTGCCATTTGGCATTTCAGAGCGGGTGAGTGGTATGGGATACAAGCTGCTGATGACAGGGACCATCTCAGAAGTGGGAGCCGGTGGGGTTTGCACAAGGGGACGTAGTGCTTCTGCTCCAAGATAGGTGATTGCATTATTTATGGCTTGGTCCATCATACGTCCTTGCATCATATCACTTTCCTTTTCATACAAGAAACTGGAATTGTAATTAATGTCAAAGCTATGTCGCTTCTCACCTACAAAAGAGGATGGAAACTGAATTACTGAGTGGATTGCAGAAGGATTGAAACTGTAGGAGCCTTTTCTAAATAGCAGTCCCTAAACACAACCAAATTTGAATTTAGCACTATTGATGCAGGAATGCTGTTTGTGTAAATGAATTGACTTTTTGAAGCACAAGCCCACAGGAGATGGAACACTAGAGGTTACTTAGTTGCTGGCCCATGCATCACTGATCTTGCAGGTTCTGGGATTTAAGGGAGAACTAAATTAAGAAAGGCCGTCAAGGATTCTTTTCTTTCATCTTTACAAAAAAATCAAGTAAAATTGATTTATGAAAAACAAAACTAGCAAAAATATTAGTGAAAAAAACAAAATTCACAATAGGTATTTGGAACATTCCCTTGAGCATTTGGATCAGCTTCTGAGAAATTGTACTCCTCTGTGACAGGATGGGTATATTGGCTGCTCTCTGATGACAGGATATTGGGCAAGGGGGACCTTTGGTTTGACCCAGTATGGCTGTTCTTATATCATTCATTGCTTCGTAGATATCTAACATAATCCCCTGTTACTCATCTCTTCCTAAATTAAGTAGTTGGAAGGCCTCTTCAGTAAGGTTAAATGAGCAAAATTCTGGGACAGTCCTTTCCTTGGGAACCCTCACATAAGCATTTTTGCAGCTTTTGGTTCTTATTGTGTCTGATGTTAGTTGACTATAAAACACAGTGGAGAATTACGCCCATTGTATTTTAATACATTAAAATTAACACGAATTTATGCATATCCCCAAACTAGACTGTGGCACAATACAGGCTCAACCTCTCTAATCCGGAGCTCTCTTGTCTGGCAACATCCATAATCCTGCATGGTTTTAGTTAGTCAGACAACCACTTATCTTGGGTTTAGCTAAATTTCCCACAATCCCATCAAGTTGTGTTTACAGATATCAGTCCTAGCTCTCGGTGTTCTGTGCTGTTATTTAGATGTAATTTACATCTAAATGTCTTATAAAAGCCCAGTAAGCAGTGACTGTTTGGTAATGTGCTAGACAATATTGACTTCCCATGGTCTGACAAATTTTCTTGTTCAGACAAGACAAGAGAGGTTCCACCTATACAGCTCCCCTTGGACTGGAACTGTTTCCTTTCAACTCTATGAAAGTTCTCAGATAATGCAGTGTTGGGAGCCATATAAGTAGACATAATGTACTCTTTTGCAACCTTATATTTTAGTCAGCTAACACCCAGCTAGATTGGGACTTCATTTAATGCAGACACACGGTGGAGCAAAGCCCATCCCTGTCCTGGCTGTGTTTAATGTTGCACACATTGTACTTGGCCAGGCATCAAGGGAATGAGATAGAGCAAAGGGGCTACACAACTTAAACTCTTCTCATACATCTTCTAATAAGGTAGGGGACAAGGAAGACAAGTTTGGGTGCAGACAGAGGCCTGATCCTTTGTGTGCCAGCTGCCAGAAAGGAAGAAAGCTGCACTCCAAAACGACTAAAGTAGCTCTTTTGCGGATGTCTAGAAATAAAAGTAACTGAATTCTGTGGTCAAATGAAACTTACACTTTTTCATAGTTAAAAAATGGAAAAGCCTGAATGTTCACAAGCAAATGACTTGCAAACATCAGATCCACTGATCTCTGAGTTACGGTAACTTGAATAGTACAGATGTTTATCAGTCACCTGTAGACACTATGACTCAATGTATATGAAACTCACCGGGTTTCACTGCAAAGACAGCAAAACCAGCAGCTCACGTTTCTTTTATAAAACACTTTTATAAAAAGGTTAGTGAACCACAAGAATGTAACTGCTTCCAACCCTCAGCAAAACTTGCGATCCAACTTCTATTCAGAAGGAACAACAATGGTATGACATATTTGAATGACTCATAATGCCAGTTCTAGACAAACGAAAGGCCTATCTAAAACTGAAATAAAAAATAACAAGAAAATATAAAGATTTTTACTATGAAACCTCTGTTAAAAAGCTCAGCATAACTGAGATAATATTTACTCCCACTGGAATTCTGCAGGTGTTGCATTTGGAGCCATAATACTGTTGCAACATTCATTAAGACATGAAAAAAATGTCCTGCCCTCTTGTGGTCCTTAACAATCTGACACTGCTTTTCCCATAGAGATGTGAGTGCCCATCGCCTGTTCAAATTCCCACCTAGTTCATTCCCATCTGCTTTCCTAAAATTCCATCTAATAGTTTAATTAGACAGAATATCCTATTTCACCCCCCTGAAATAAATACAGATGTCACACGGTGTATACCTGAAAAGAGTTTCCATATTCTAAACCAGAAACAGTGGTGGGCGAATGATTACTACTTGATGATCAGGTTATTAAGTCTGCAAAGTGCTTACATATTAAATAATATAGTAAATGGAATTCTTATTAGATCTCATTAACAAAAGCAATAAATGTCATGAAAATTAATGAGTATATTCTTCGCTGCATTTAGATCATACCAACTGATAACAAAACAAAGGCAATGGTTTGAGTTCCACTGGTCTTGTTATGTTCTAAGTCAGCAGCCCTTTGCTTAAAAAGAGACAAAAGGCAGCTCAAACATTGCCCCCATGGCAACAGCAACTGAGCAAAAGAAGAGCATGTTAAGAAAAGGCAAGAAAGCATGTGGGCAAAGGAACATAGCAAAGAAAATTAATTAGGGCACAAAGTAATGATATAATTTTACTTATTGCAGTACTGTGGGACAATGCAAGAGATTACTGAGTTAAGTTGCTATTGCTCCCAAATGAAGTACCACCATGTGACTGTGAAACATCAAAGAACCAAGCCTGTAGTCTTGCATTCATTTACAAAGCAAGCTGCTACCCATTTTAAGAACCATCTTTCCCTAGTTTAATTTTTTCTCCTCATTGCAATACAAAACTTTCCCTTTCAGAATTCACACGATTGTATAATGCATAAAACATAGTAGCCACTGTCGGTGGCTACTCAGTGATGCTTACTCTACAGAAGTATGCAGATTTTTGTGACATGATGAGGTGTGGACACTGGAAAAAGGGAGTGAACCTGCTTCCTGTTACTCTGCTAACCAAGGCAGGCCATTTTTCATTAGTCACTTCACACAGAGAGCTGGTGTCATTTGCTGAAGTTTCAAAACTGCACTAACACATTTACTACAGGTTGAACCTCTCTAATCCAGAACTCTCTCCCCTTCGGCAACATCTGTAAGCCAGCATGATTTTTGTTTGCTGAATGACCATTTATGACGAGTGTGGCCAAATTTCCTGGAGTCCCATAAAGTTTGTTTACAGCCACCCGTCCTGTAATTTTCCCTTAAATGTCTTCCAAGAGCCCAGTAAGAAGTGGAAGTGTTGGTAATGCTGCTAGACAATATTGGCCTCCTGTAGGCCAGGAAATTCTCGCATTCAGCACCGGTCAGGTCCCAAGGGTGCTGGATTAGAGAGGTTCAACCTGTACTGTGGAGAAAGATATTTTTAATAACAGTCTCAAAAGAAGTAGCACAAAATTAGACAGATGGGCAGCAATTGTATAAACTGACACAGCTTAATTGACTTCAATAAAGCTACTCCGGATTACACCAGCTGAGGATCTACCCCAATGTATACTCTATTCAAGAAATGAGGAAATATTAGCATAGGCCACCAATGAGAGCTAGCTTAAATGAAAGTTATGCTTGCCAAGCTATATTCATATTATTGGTTATCACAACATACAATTAGAAAAAAATGGCTAACTGAAATGGTAAGTACAAAGTGCTAAATATACTCATCCCTCATTAAACGAGTACTCTACTTACACGTACTTGCTAAAACGAGGAACAGATATACACACCTTTGTTCATGAGACGAATGAACTTCCCCCGACTAATATGAGGCTCACCCCCCTCCCCACAGTCCCAACCCGTCACAGCCTGAACTCCCCACCAGCTCCGCAGACCCAACCCGCAGCAACCTGAGCCCCCCGCTGGCTCTGTGGCCCCAACCCACTGCAAGCTTAACACCCCACCTGCCTCGTGGACCCAACCCACTTCAGCCTGAAACCCCACTGGCCCCACAGACCCAACCTGCAGCAGCCTGAGCCCCACCTCCTGCCCTGCAGACCCAATCTGCAGCAGCCTTGAAATCCCGCATTCCCCATGGACACAACCCACTGCAGTCTTAACCCCCCCGACTCGCCCCACAGACCCAACCCGCCACCAGGTTTTAACTCTCCCTCCTGCTCAGGGCCCCAAACTGTCCGCAGCCTTTAACGCTCCCTACCCTCACCCTAAACCCAAGGTTCTCTTATCTTTCAAAAGCAGCACCACATGCTGCCACTCCTTCGCTGAGTTATGAGCACTGGAACGAATCAGAGACTTTTACATGTATTTTATGGGAATTTAGTGTCCCTCTTACAAATTTTCACCTATGAGCAGAAAGTTGGGAACCAACTGTGCTCATATAGCGAGTGATGAGTGTACTACAAATTTGGTACACAAAAGTACACATTCCTAAGAATATTAGAATGGCCATACTGCATCAGACCAAAGGCCCACCTAGCCTAGTATCCTGTCTTCTGACAGCGACCAATGCCAGATGTTCCAGGGCAATGAACAGAACAGGTAATCAAGCGATGCCTCCCCTCTCATCTGTTCCCAGCTTCTGCCAAATGGAGGCTAGCGACACCATTCCTGCTCATCCTGACTAATAGCTATTGATGGGCCTAAGCTCCATGAATTTATCAAGCTCTTTTTTGAACCCGGGTAAAGTCCTGATCTTCATAACATCCTCTGGGATGGAGTTCCACAGGTTGACTGTGTGTTGCATGAAAAAATACTTCCTTCTGGCAGGAAGATAGAGAGTGCAAGATGGAAGACTTTTGCCTGAGTAGCTGTTCTCCCAAAACCTGTGGAAAGGCTAAAAGCAGAATCTCTGCAACTGCATCCATGCAGAGAATATCTCATATAGGTTTTAGGAGTCTGGATTATGGTCTGTTCATGCGTGTATGCATGTATTTCTTGGGAATTGCTCCCGCATCCATCCACACAAAATATTTACACAATGGGACCACTGTGATACATAATCTTTTAGAGCCATTTACGTGATGGTCCAGAATTTGATAAAAAGTGTGAGATTCTGCAGCGTCACCATATTTAAGGGGAGTCAACTGACCCTTTGACAGTTTTTCTTGTCAGTAGACATCTTTCACAGAAATGAGCCTAGGCTGGTCTGTTGGTTTGTATCTCCTCACCCTCCTTCCTGAGGAAATGAAAAACCAGCACCCTTCAGCACCCAAGAAATCACAAAACTGTCCTGGCAGATTTTCCCTCCTGCACAAATAGTTCAAGAAGTCACAAAGTCAAGTCAAGGTCGAACAGACTGCTGCTGCTGCTGCAAACGTGCTGCTCAAGGATAAAAGAGAGCAAATGACTCATGCTTTTTCACATATTGCCCAAATGCCTGTAGCAGAGTTTCTAGAGAAACAACATGTTTCAGAACTCAGTTATGCTACATCATTAAAAGAATGTCTCCTGTGCCCCCAACCTTATCTTCCAAAATGCTGCTTCTACCATTGTGTCACTTGCACTCTTAATAAACTATATCAATTAAGCTTTATCATAGAATATAAAGGGGAGGATGTTGTGAGTAGGTTGTCCCAATCTCGCAAAGCATGTCAGCTCCTCTTTACCTTTAACCATGTGCTTAAGTTCCACTGAAAGTTCAATACTGCCTGAAGTGATTTATTGAATCTAGGATTAAGTTCTTTGTTGCTTTGTACAAGTGTGTTTAAATCCTTGCAAAATCACTTCCCCAATATTCAAAACAAAAATCTGAAGTTGCCCTCAATACCAAAGAGAAGAGTCTGAGAAGCATTTTAGGAATCATAGCATGACCTGCAAGACCAAGGCCCCAAAGCCAAAATTGTCAAACATGGGTACCTAAAGTTAAGCTCCTAAATCCATCTTTGGTGCCTAAATGAAAGTGGATTGTTTTTCTGAGTAAGTGATAGTTTATGAGTTCCCACTGATTTAGGAAGCTACATCTTTGGCTACCAGATTTGAAAATTTGGCCCAGAATGTCAAGCATAATCCTTTGTACCCCCCTATGCAGGGTGAAGATAAGACTATATGAAAATGGATTGCTCAAGTTCTAGATTTTCACCACTATCCTTTCTTTCTCTCTTTTTTCCTGTGAGTGTAAATGTAAATTACCACAGAGGCCTATATTTGCAATAGAGAATGTATATATTAAGAAAAGCAAGCACCCTGTATCACATATTTGCTTCTGGAAAATTTACAATTAAGACATCATTAGTAATAATGTTGCATAATTGCACACTAAGCAAACTCCTGAGCTCAAATACACTTTTATATAGTCCAAAATTAGGTTCACTTTTCATTTTGTTACAAGCAAAATAAATAACTATGATCAACAAACAGAAAACAGCATCAAACACTGCTGAGAAACAGGCCTGCCATCAAACTCAGATACACCGGATTATTTAAAAACTATATCTGCGATTGGTTAGCTATTTTAATTTTGAAAACCACATCGTGTACTTTTTTATTTAAACTTGAAAGAAATCTAGCTACCAATCGGGTTAGTTTTATTACTGGTTCTATATATCCATTTCAGCAATCTACTTGGTAAAAAGAAATATGTTTTAAAATTATTTACATTTCTTCAGAAAACTTTAGGGGTATTTTAGTAAACCAGTGGTATAAACTAGATTCATATATTCTTGTGATAATCTTCTAATAATCTCATTTTGAAAGCTCAAGAGTCAATAAAACTGAAATGAAACCAAAATGTTTTTATAAACTTTCATTGAACAAAACAATAAATTATGTCAGACCTTGCTATTGAAGATTTCTGTTTGCCAAACGTTGATTTTATAAAATTAAATCCAAACTAAATTCCATGGAAATGTTGGGGGGGGGGTCATAATTTTCCATCAGAGCAAGAAAGGAGATGACTCACTCAGATTCAAATTTTTAAAAAATTACTTTAAAACTTCAGTATTTTTCTGTCTTTGGGGCTATATTCTGCAGTGCCATAGACTCCTGCAAGGAGGTACTGAGCACTTTCAACTTCCATTCACTTCAATGGGGAATGAAGGTACTCAGCCCCCAACAGGATCATGCCCTCTGATTCTTTCACAGTAAAAGCTGGATAGAACTGTTTTCACACACACACACAGTTTCAAATCTATGCCCCCCATGTAAATTTATTAACTATCCATGTAAACACTAAAAGAAATGTGTACATAAAATATAATATGAATTCATATCTATTTGCCATTTATCTAACAACATTTTCTGTTGTTTATCAAATATCTATAACTAGTAAGTACAAGCAAAGCAGGAAAGCAGAAGTTACCTTTTTTAATACATGATGGACTAGAAAAAGCCTTTTGTAACAAGTACTGTTGGTTACCAGCTCTCACACAGTTAACTGCTGCACATGAAAAGACTTTTTATTCTTACCAATAAATTTCTGAGGCATTGAACTTTTTCGCTTTGCCACGTTGCTCGCTAACCTGTCCAGCACGAGTGCTCTTTCAGTCCCCATCTCTGCTTTGATGTGCCTTGCCTCCACGCTTGCTAGTTTGGAAAATGTGAAAAGAAAATACACATAGGTTAAGACAAAAAAAAAAAACGGGAAGAGATGAATGATTTAATCTCTGGAGTTTGCCACAATAACTGGAAGGAAACAGCTTGGAGATTTGATGTAAACTTGTTTTGTTGTTTTTCTGCTGTTCTTGTTCCTTGCGTCTTGGGCACCAGTTGTGGTCAGTGGAACCAAGCACAGAAATGCACACAAGTCTTGCAGTATTAAGCTCGTGCAGGAGAGTCTAACCCATACAAAACCAATATCTTCATTAGCAAGAGGAAGTGTAAAATAAACAGGCTGGACGTGGTTGGTTACAAAATACAGATGGAGATAGAAGCCCTGCTCAGCTTTCCTTTTGATTCTGAGTAACAGTATGTGACACCTGCAGACCAACATAATTCTTTAAGACCGCTTCAAAGAAAGATTGTTTCTTTGTTATATTATCAAAAAAGCACAGGTACTTTAATAATAATGCTCAGAAATTGGGGTCATTAGAAAGCTAGCAACAAACAAACATGAAATCTTCCTATACCTTTTACATTTTTTAAAATACTGCTTCCCTTTCCCAATTTTTTCCAGATTCAAAAGATGTCTGTTATCTAGCCTTACATATTATGTTTGTTACAACTGAAATTCACCGTGCATCCTCTATCTGGACATCACTTGTAGTATTACCATTATCTCCTCAGAGCTCTTAACAGCTATTTAAACTGCCTCATATTTCTAAGATGTAGGAATAATCAGTGTGCATCTGTTCTACGTACCATTTATGTAGTGCTGTGGCTGTTGGCTATTCTAAGCAATTTGCCATTTCCCAGAGTAAAAATCCTAGCTGTACTAGCCAGTGCCCGCTGTCACACATTCAGCTGGAGAAGCTCCTCATCTCACCACATTTCTCCAGGTTTATGAACTGGACCATCTATGGCTACTATTTGCCACATCAACCCACTACTGACAGTCTCATTCTGCTTTGAATTGCTCTTGCTGCCAAATTTTTGTTTTTTCCTCAGGGACAGGTAGTGATATGTACTAGAGCACCACTAAGAGGTCCTAACCAAGATTAAGGTCATACCATGGTAAACTTAAACAAACGTAACAGAGACTGACTGTGCCCCAAAGGTTATGTCTAAATTAAAGGGTTTTGTCAACAAAACAGCCATTTTTTCAGCAAAATCTGTGGCATGTCCAGATTAGCAAGCGCGTTCTGTTGACGGTAAGCCGACAGAATGGAGCGCTTTTGTTGATGGCCGTGCCCCGCTCACCATGAGGAAGAATACCACTGTCAACAGAAATCTGTCAACAAAACGCCACTCTGGATGTTCCGGGGGGACTTCTGTAGACAGAAAAGGCCTCAGAGGCTCTGCGCAACCCTGTCTGCTGTGGTTTCGGGTGCCCATTTTGCTGATAGTCATCTTGCTGATAGAGCTGCCAGGCAGTCTGGCCACTCTCTGTCGACAAAGTGGCTCGTTCTTTCGATCTGCCCTGTGGTCTGGACACAATCTGTTGACAGAAGTTTTGTGGCAAGATATCTTACGACACAAACTTATGCTGGCAAATCCCTGTAATCTACATGTAGCCAAAGAACTTATACTCTAAATGGACAAGACATACAAAGAGTGGAAGGGAAGTGATTTGTTAAGGGTCAACTAGCAAATTGGGTTGTGGGATGTCCTCACTATAAATTTAAATATTACAATATTTCTCATGGATATCATAAGATTTGGTGCCTTGCCTAGGTAGAAGTCTTATAAATAGAAGCTACATAAACTCTTCAGTGCTACAGGTCAATTAAGTGCAGTTATAACATATTACATCTAAATAAATCTATGTGCTAAAATACAGTAATAGAAATAATGTAAAATCTGTGATTACAAAAGTGCAATATCATCCTTCTTTAAGATATTGTGCTGTAATTTTCGGACATTTCAAAATTAGCTTTACATGTTTACTGTTACTGGTATTGGAGGTATTTCAATTAGTACTAAACATGACTCACCAAACCTCAGCCTGATTAATTAGTTTGTCAGTGTTTGTACTGCATTTTGAAAATGAAAGGTGCTTCACAGGTGTTAAGTATCAAACTGCTCCTGCCAATGAAATCTGGTTATGTATACAATTCAGAATGGAAGGGGCAACAGGCTATGTACCACTATTGTATTACTCCGGTTTTATACATGTGTATCTCCACTGATTTGTATGATGAATCAGGCTTATGGGTGAACATATTGACAGTGATCTAAATATGACATCTTGCATATATATTATTATTATTTTCCATCCAAAAGGTTCACAACAAGCTAACTAATTTAAGAAATGTATACACACTTTAAATAGAGATTATCCTACCATCTACTAAATTGCAGCTGCCTCTGGGGAGAAAGAGTATGCAAAAACACATAGCAGTTGAAGTGAAGAAGTGAAGAATATCAGAATTAGTTGAAACTGCAAGAGAAAGTTGACTCAGCAAAATGTAATTACCCAAGTTGGATTTTTGCCAGTATCTTTGGGTTAACTCTTGCAAAGAGTGCAATATGATCTTTAATGTCAGCTTACATCAGATTCAAAAGCTGTCACAGTCAATAACACAATACACTCTAACATTATAATGGGGCATTTGGTTGGATACTACTTCAGTGGGAAGAGAACCCCTACTAAATCCCCAACACCCTTCTGTACGGTACCCTGCATTATTTGGGAAGTCTCCTCTCCAAATTCAGAATCATCCTAACCCCATTACACCTGTGATCATGACATGATGGCTATACAAAGGAGTGCACTATCAATTATGAAAATTCAGCAACCAATTTCTCTCCTGAATGAAAGAAAAGAAAAGAAAAGAAAAGAAAAGAAAATATAAGTAGTATGTCTTCAACTACAGTCACCTTTTATATCTAGAAGTTTTTCACTGCAATGAAACATATAAAAGCAAAAGAGACCACAATATATACGCAATAACAGTACCGTTTATTTATTTACTTCCTCCTATTGACAACTCTTACTTTGTTGTTTTCTTTCATTTTCTTTTATTCCTCCTGTGCTTCTGAGTCTTCCCCAGTATCCCCCCATTGGTTTTTCTCATTGTTTTTAATATACTTTCTCAGATCTACCTAATGTATCTATTGGCGGAACTCTAGGAGCAGGAAATGGTGAATACAAGATGTTCTACTCAGCCCAACACCTATATTGGGAGTTTTCCTTAGCATCTTGATGTTCTATTGGTTTTATCAATGCCATTTATTTACCACTGATAGAACTTTACTACATTATAGTCTAAAATGGTAGACATGTAGCTTCCTGCTGCTTGACACTCATATTCTGTGCAGAGAACAGATTGGTGAAGAGACACTAAATATTGACCTACATAGTATGTTCTGGGTCATCTGCAAATGTCAAGTTTTCTAAACTGTTGTCTCATGATTTTAAGCTTCTCTTCTGGATACTAGCAGCCATTTGTTTTTAAAAAACTGCAAAATATGAATTACAAAAGATATTTGCAACCTCTTCAAAATGCAGTTCTAGAAAAAACAGTAGGCGTGTTCTGTAGGAATATGTACAGGCATAGTTGTCCCACATCATCTCTGTGTAGTTCTTTGTCTAAAGGCTGGTCAGAGATAACCCAATGCACCTGTTCATTCTTGCCAATTAAACAAACAAACAAACAAACACTATTTAGCAGTTATGCAGCACTTTTCCTCATCCAAGGATCACCAAACACTTCTCAAAAGGTGTAATAGTTTTATGTCCATTTTAAAGTTGAAGAAACTGAGGCTCAAAGAGTTAAAATGTGTTCTAAAATTAGTGCAATTGCAAGAGGTCAGTTTTTTCCTCTGGGAATAGGGCCTACATTTCCTGATTCCAACTGTGGTACTTTATTCACTGGATATTCCAAGCAGAAACTGTGGGTGTGTCTACACTAGTAAGGTCTTTTGGAAAATCTGGCGCTTTTTTGAAAAAAAAAAAAAAAGCCCACAGGGTGGCTACACACAAAGGCTGGGTTTACATGTGCCCCTTCCTTTCGAAAGGGGCACGTTAATGAGCATGTTCAAAAGATGCTAATGAGGCACTGCAATGAATCTGCAGTGCCTCATTATTATAATGGTGGCCACAGCGATTCAAAAGTGCGGCTTTTCGAATCGCGCGCCACCCATGGAGACGGGACCTTCCGAAAGGACCCTTCTGGTTTTCGAAAGTGCTTCTTCCTATCTGGTGATCAGAAGAAGGGCTTTCGAAAACTGGGGGGGTCCTTTCGGAAGGCCCCGTCTCCACAGGCGGCACACGATTCAAAAAGCTGCACTTTTGAGTCGCTGTGGCCACCATTATGCTAATGAGGTGCTGCATATTCATTGCAGCGCCTTATTAGCATCTTTTGAACAGGCTCATTAACATGACCCTTTCAAAATGAAGGGGCATGTGTAGACACAGGGAAAATGTGCTCTTTTGATCCAAAATCGCTCCCAGATCAGGAAAAGTTCCTACCTTCAAAAGTTTCTTTCAGGAAAAAAAAAAAAAAAGCATGTAGATGCTCCACTCAAAAGACCAGTCATCGTGGCGCTGGATTTTTCAATCTCTGGCCCATTCTTTCAAAAGAGCGGGAGCTGTGTGGATGCTCTCCATCAAAAGAGGGGATCGGTCTTTTGATCCACTTTTTTGTGCGTGGATGCACCTTTTGAAACAAATTTTTTTTTTTGGACGAGATCTTCTGGAAGAGCTGCTTTTGAAAAATCCTGTAGTGTAGACGTAGCCTGTGTGATTTCAACATGTGGTTAATACTATAACATATTTACACTATGCATTTTTTTTGTTTTTTGTTTTGTCACTTATTGGCCTAGGATGGTTCAGAAGGATCCAGATTTAAATCAGCAACCACATGAAAACTGATTGACAGAGGCCCAAGGAAATTACAGATGACTTGCCCAAAGTTACACAGAGAGTAACTGAACAGGGCAAATGAAAACTTAGATTCTTAATGAAGTTATATTACTTTAGATTACGATCTTGATACATCATTCAAATCAAGTAATGATGGCCATGATTCATCTTTGGCTAGAACAACACAATAATAACTCAAAGGGTGCTACAGGAAGTGTTGGAGATTCATTAAGTAGTATTCTTTCCTCTGAACCTTTATTAGAAACACCTATTAGGGCCACGTCTACACTACATTGATCTTTTGAAAGCTGATCTTCCAGAAGATCTCTTCCTAAAGATCTTCTTTCAAAAAGCATGCCCACACTCAAAAGAGCAATCTGCTCTTCCGAAAGAGAGCAGCCACAGTCCCCACTTCTTTGAAAGAATGGGCCAGTAATCGAAAACTCTGGCACCATGAAGACCATTCTTTTGAACTAAGGACCCCAGAGCACCTACACACGCTTTTTTCTGAAAGAATCTTTTGGAAAAAAGTGCCTTTCCTCATTTGGGAGAGGAAGAGGGCCTCTGGAAGAATCAGTGCATTCTTTCAAAAGGAATTCAAAAGAGCGCATTTTGTGTGTGGCCGCTCAGCTTGTCCGAAAGGAAGAGGGCCTGATTTTCTGAAAGGACTTGCTAGTGTAAAGAGCTGTCTTTCAGGTGAAATGTAAAGCCAAGCTTTTGATCATGGCATTCTATCCAAGAGCAAGACTGTTAATTCTATGGTTCTGACCACTTTCAAACTTGGGTACTTCCTTTTGTTTTACTAAACTTTCCCTGACGTCGCAATTGGTTACAGCATTCTTCACTCAGTGTCTTCTTAGTGTCTTCGACTTCTGTGTAGCGCTTACAAATGCTGTTCTCCACCTCGTCAGTCTGCATTTTTGGCGTAAGGAAGTGTATTTCTGTGTTAATTCCGCGTTTAAAAATATTTTGACATGAAAAAGCATAATATATCTGTGAGCTATTTTTCTTTATTGACCATCAGCCTTTTTCCATAACCAAAACAGTAGTGTCTCTAGTAAGCTCTACTGTCTATTATCATGCTGTAGAAACAGAGGGAGCTTTCCTCCTTCTCGTCATGAACGTTAATATTTTATCATTTGGCCTTTAATGAATTGTTTCCACAATGTGGTTTCTGTCACACTGTGAATATACTTCTTAGTGCATGTGGGCACTATAAGCAAACCCTGAAGTGCTAAATGAAGCTTGAATTAGAGGCATTGCTTCCTGTCACATCTACTGTGTGGTCACTAAATAATGGAGAGTGGAACATAGCAGTGGCTTATTGTGCTAAGAAAACGGTGTGATGAGAGATTGTTATCGAGGACTGAGCTAAATTCTAACATGACTTATGTAAAATCCTTTTTCAGCTATATTGTTATAATTGCCACATTCTGAACAAGTAGAATACAAAAATGCAATGAGAAATTATTTAAAATTTTAGAAGAATGTATGAACTGGAGATTACTGGAAATACTGTTTAACTACAATTCTGTTTTTTTTATTTATTTGCATTTTCCTCCTGTTCAGTTGTTTCAGTTATAGTTCTACAAACAGAATGTCTATATCTATGGCTACACTACAGTGATCTTTTGAAAGACGTTCTTCCAAAATATCTCTCCCAAAAAAACGTCTTTCGAAAGGGCACATCCCCACACGAAGAAGCAGATGTAAAGATTGATCCCCTCTTTTGACAGAGAGCATTCACACAGCCCCTGCTCTTTCAAAAGAATGAGACAGGGATCAAAAAATCCAGTGCCATGAGGATTGCTCTTGTGAAAAAAGGGCTTGTGGAGTGTCTCCACATGCTTTTTTCGAAAGAAGAAGCAGCAGCTCTTCGTGATCTGGGGGCAGAAGAGGCCTTCTGGAAGAAGAGCTGTGTTCCTTCGATTTCAGATCAAAAGAATGCATTTTATATGTAGACGCTCCACGGGTTCTTTCAAAAAAGGGACGGGTTTTTTGAAAGATCTTGCTAGTTTAGATGTGGCCTATGACACTCAGATTTTAAGGGATGCATTAGGTTTTCATAATACATCTTGCACTCTGCTACTGCTAATTGTACCGCTTTTGTGTTTTTTCCAGAGATCTCAAAGAGCTTTACAAACCATCATTAATAAAACCTCAGAACCTTCTGGTAAAATAGATGCAGTAAATCTTGTATATATTTTAGAGAAAGATAATCTGAGGAATTAAGGGGGCAAAACACTTACTGGTCTCCCAGTTTACTGATATTCCTTTTTAGCTTTTGGAATACAACTTTAGATATATGGACTTAGTCCAGGAATCATAAAAAGAATATTTTCCAAGCTTAGACTGTGTGGGCCTCAGGGAAACTATGTTTCCAAGTTTGTTTTTAGTTTACTTTTTAATAAAAGAAGGTTAACATTTGCAGTTAGCAAAATGCTACAACTACTGGAGAAGGATGTGAAAAATATGGGATCTGCCTGGAAATTTTATTCTCCAAAAAGTAGCAGTAATAAGTTTGGAAATCTCTTAGGTATTTTTGAAGATTATCCTGAACATCTGAAAATGTCAAAGTGACACTATGGCCTTGTCTATACTAACCCTTCTGCAACCCTCATCGAGCTACACTACACAACCTTAGCTGAAGTGAACATACTTACCATGGTGTCTTTTATGTGGTACGGTTGGCTGTTCTCCCATTGACTCCAGCTACTGTTCTCATCATGGTGGAGTACTGGAGTCGATGGGCAAGCATTTAGAGACCTATTTATCACATCTAAGCGGATGTGATAATTCAACTGCTGGTGGATCAACCCACTGTGTAGTAGCAACAAGGCCTGTAATGTGTCTCCTAGAAGCAGCATATGGAAATCAGATAACTGTTTCCATGGCTGGTCTATACAATCACATGTTCCTATTAGCATTACTGTTATCTTCATCATCATCCATTTATTTTTAAACCCTTTGCTGCATATTGTCTTAAATTAGGATTTTTTTTACTGTGTGTTTTTTTTTATCTATTATCAGGAGACCCTGATATTATTTGGCCTTCTGGACATCACTGTAACAAATAATAATAGTCACAACAGCAGAAGCAGCAGCAGGATTATGTGTAATAGGAGCAAAAGCATGACATTTCAAGATTTTGCTCTTGCTGTCTCAACCTGTGGGAAAAGAAATACCACCCTGAGGTGGAAACTTCTACAACAGTGACAAATGTAAGGTGAATCTTTTTGCGTATCACCTACTGTGATCAATATACATTCTCAAAACAAAAAGCAGTCAAGTAGCTCTTTAAAGACTAGCAAAATAGTTTATTAGGTGAGCTTTCGTGGGACAGACCCACTTCTTCAGACCAAGGTCTGTCCCACGAAAGCTCACCTAATAAACTATTTTGCTAGTCTTTAAAGTGCTACTTGACTGCTTTTTGTTTTGATAGTGTATAGACTAGCACGGCTTACTCTCTGTTACTATTCAATACACATTCTGTGTATGGAACAATGGTAGAATATGTCATCTGGTACAGTGCCTGATAGCGAAAAATTGAATAGAAATACCTCAGCAAGATTGGAGCTCCTGTTTTTCGTAACTTACAATGCCACTAAAAACACTGAAACTTTTTTAAGGTGAGAGGCCTTAAAGGCAGAGTCTACTGATATATAATGTTGTAGTGAGATTTTACATTTCCCCCAATTTACAGCATACCACATTACTTTAGCCTTGCATTTCACAGGTTATGGATAAGGGAAAAGTTGCCATTCTGAAGTTAGAACAAATGATGGGAACTCTAGTAAAGCAAAAATCTACAGCAGATATAAAGTTTCTGCAGCTCAAATTCCCATGTGGTGGGCATGCAAACAACTGCAGTAATGAAATACCAGCAGCAACTTATCTAATGAAATAAATCACATAATAATACTAGTGTAGGTCTGATTTAATTTAATGTGGGTGTTACCTACAGAAATGCTGTGTATGACGTATTCTGGATAAGTTATTAAAAGTAACAGTGAAATAAAAAAGTGATTAAAATAAAAGTGTTTTTTAACTAGCTGCCTGGGGATGCATTAAACTAGACCTTTTAATAAGATCTGCAGCCCCTCAGGTTACTGCAAATGATAGTATTGAAAATTGTTTTCAGGCTGCAAGTTAACAGTTTGCCAGATGTTCTTTTCAAGGCACTGCAACATACAAAGACAGGCACGTAATCTGATAAACTTACCAGCCTCACACATGCCACTGCTCTGCAAATAGGTACGGCATCGCTCTTTGTGCTCCTCTAATGAGCTTCTCTGCTTATAACTCCTCCCACAAAACTCACATTTGTAGGGCTTCTCCACTAGAAAGAAAAGATGGTAGGATAAAATAACCATGGGAGACTGATGAAATGCTGACTTCCTGGCATATGAATACATAATTACTGACAATCAATTTAACAGTTTTGGGAATGCCTTAAAGGTTAACTGAGGCTGAAATTCATCCCAGTATGGAGGCTCCTTTTAATTTCTTATGCCTCGTACTGCCCTACTACAATGAAAGACTATCTGTCAGAGAACTTTGCGTTGCATGCAAGCTGCAAAGAAGGATTGACATTTATGTCAAGTAAGCTGGAAAAGAATGAGCCAACAGGGGCAGACCAAAAAGAGGGGTCACAGAACCTAGATTTACACAGTTTCACCTTTCCTGGTAGAACATAAAATAAATATACAGGAGATACATATCTGTTGATAACCATACTAATGCCACTAATGTAAATTAGTATTATTTAATTAGCATGTGCTTTAAAAAACATCCATTGAGATGTTATCTTCTCTCTCAGTAGAATGAAGAGTGTCACTTTGTTCACCTTCAGCATGTCAGAGCTCTTCAGTTATTCTTAACGTATTTCACATCCTAAAATTACATGAAGCAGTGTTCTTAGGATTAGCATTTCATATGCTAGCCTCCACATTTGCAGATTCAGGAACAAAACCTAGGAACTCCTAGGAGTCCCTAGTACTCTACTCTGTGCCATAGCTTCTCTTAGCATAACCTGCTAACACAGAAACGCTACACTTGTGTGAAATGGGACTTGTATCGTTGTTGTTTGCAGAGGGGAGGCCTGTTTGCATACAATCTTGTACTAATTTACTTAAAGAAATTTAGTTAAAGCAGTGGAAACCTTTGTGTGGATGGTCTTATTTCAGACTGGCTTATTTCAAGGTAGGTTAAACATGTTCCTAATCAAGTGGACATAAACCTGATTTAAACTGAAATAAAACTGTTCACACAGCCTTTACACTGCCTAAATTTAATTAGCTTAAACTACTCCTAACGTTAAACCATGTGTAGACAAGTTCTAAGGTACATGGGGCAAGCCCCTTCTTCAATGAGTAGAACACATATATTGGGGAGTTACACTCACTACCAGTACAAACACACACAAACCCCAAACCAACATCATTAGGGGCTTTGTTTATTTATTATTATTTGTTTATTTATTTGTTAAAGATTTTAACACGTTTTAATTAGTCAGGCTCCTCAGAATAATTTGAATCACAAATGGCTTCCAATTGTACAGTTAGTAGCTCACATATTGTTTGGCAGCTGTGCCAAAGAGGGTTGCTGCATTGTCGATTAAGATGTGTTTGAAGTATGATGTTTTTATGTGAGTTTTGGTGGGGACATGTACTTTTGTTAAACTGGGTCAAAGTCAAATCAGAATCTTGTTTATCCACGTAAAATAATCATATTTTAACTTTGGTTCTTTATAAGGTTAACTTTTTTCTGCATCGGCTGTCATTCAAAATGCTCTTTATGTAAGCCTCTATGTAAAACATTAATAATATATAAAAATAAAAAGGAGTAGGATCTAATTGTTAAATAGCAGAACTAGGAACTAGAACACAGGAGTTCTCCTCCTACTTTTCTGAGCGACTTGCAGTGTTGGAACAAGTCACCCCCAGGTTTGTGCCTCCATTTCCCAGTCTGTAAAATGGATATAATACCTTAACGGAATGTTGAGAAAATCAACATTTGTTAAACTCTTTAAGATATTCAGATGAAAGGCACTGAAGAGGGCAAAGTATAATTTGGCAATTGAATGATATTGACCCTGGGCATTTTCCCACAGCCATTCTGGTGACAGAGGACAGGATAACTCTAGTAGGCAAGAATAAGAGAAAGCTCAACTGGAGCATACATTACTGGAACTACAAAAACTGAGAATCTGATGATGTGGACACATCTCTGAACAGAGAGACCATACTGTGATGTTAAGGTGTGCAAACAAGTGGAATAGCTGGGTCTCTCTGATAGTAAGACTTCCTACAGCCTTTTCCTCACTAGCACATGTGCAGCAAAGAGCAGAGCTGAGTCCCTAGGTGGAATGTACCATAAATAGAATTAGAGGCCACTGCTAATTGTTAGATCTCCAGAATCTGATTGGTGTATTAAACCTTATCAATTCACCCTCTTCTGTTTCCCACAACTGATGGCCTGTGACACACATTTACAAAACCTAATTGCCTCTGTAGTCACTTACCAGAATGTGTCCTTAAGTGACCTGTTAGTGCATCTCTCCTTTGGCAGGCATAGCTGCAAAGATGACATTTAAATGGTTTTTCCCCTGTATGTAGTTTAATGTGGCGGAGGAGGTTACCCTTCTGAGTAAAGGAAGCTCCGCACTGATTACACTGGAATGGCCGTTCACCTTAAAATGACATACAAAAAAAGGACATTTAACGTTTATGTGGACATCACCTCCAGACCCTCATTCTTTCCTTTTTTTTGTAGGAGGAAAGGATGAGATACTGGATCAAATTCCGCACTGGGACACACATCCCACTCCTGTTAACCTCAGTGGAATTTATACGTGAAGCTGGGAGCAGAAATTGGCACAATGTGTCCATTTATGGGAAATAATCCAAATGTACAGTTCTTCCATGGACTGGAAATAAACTTGCTTGAGAAAGCTGAAGGATAGCTCAGTGGTTTGAACATTGGCCTTATAAACCCAGAGTTGAGAGCTCAGTCCTTAAAGAGGCCATTTAAGGGTCTGCAGCAAATAGGTTTTTTTACAAAAAAAAAAAAATCTGTCAGGAATGGTGCTTGGTCCTGCTAAGAGGGCAGGAGACTGGACTTCATGACCTCTTAAGGTCCCTTCCAGCTCTATGAGATATGTAAATTTAATATTCAGGAAAAAATTAATTCTTCCCAATCTATACCTAATATGATAGTTAACTTTGTGTTAGCATATGGTACAAAGAGAATCATGACACACAAGCAAGATGCAGCAACCAGCAAAACAGCTTAACTCCAGGTTTTTGACTAAGACATATTTACATGACAATGTGCTAGTGCCTTTCATCCAAAATTCTCAAAACACTTGATTTGTCAAACATTCAACCTGATGAAATATGTAAATATTATATTACTCATTAGTCAGATGGGTAAAGAGAGGCACAGAAAGATTAAGTGACTTGCCCAAGGTCATATTTGAAGCTTCAGGAACAGAATAAAGAGCTGTGATTCCTTCTACCCTATTTTAATCACTAGACCACTCAAATCATGTACTATCACAATGCAGCTCTTTGAAGTACAATATAAGAATTATTTACCAGTGTGGCTACGTTTGTGAACCATCAAGACATTGAGGCTAATGCAGGCTAATCCACAGACATCGCAGTTCATCTTTCCACTCGTTGGCCTGATGTTGTCATATGAACCAGAATGTCTCTCCAATTTAATGCTCTCATATTCATTATATTCTCTTGGATAGCTGTAAGGTATTTCAGATTCTTCTGTATTTTCCATAGGTTCTGAATTCAAAGCACTGTCTTCTCTTTCACTGTATTCACCCTTCATTTTCACCAAGTCTTCTGCATGTGAAAAATAAAGGACAAAAGAAATTACGGTAGAAGCTATAGCATGTCTCTAAAACAAATCTGCTTCAGCTAATTTCACAAAAATGTTTAAAATAACTCTACATGTTTCATGTAAATCCATAAAAATCAGGAAACACAGTTAAGACAGTCCTTGTGGATTTTACATTTATAGTGATAAACTTAAAGAAATAACCATTACAAAAATGATATAGTATATTGATGGGATATTTTGCTTCTATGCTACATACACAATACACTATATATCAAATTGTTATTACATTGTATATACAATAGCTATTCTATATTTTAGCATGCATATGTCTGTCTGTGGTGCTACATTGTTCAAGAATTCCTCTTAAATCGTAAGAGCCGTGACCAATGCAATTTGGTAGAAACCTTCCTCTTTCTCTTACTTAAACCATGGTCAGGGTTTGGTTGTGCCTGGAAAGTGGGAAATACCTAAAATCTCAGGATGTCCAAGAACACAGAAAGGGAGAGGCAGTGACAGGAGGGACGGCATGCTTCAGACTCTCCACTGGGGGCAGTGAGCACAGGGAACAGCCATGCTGCAAAATGACCACTGGGGGCAGCTGCAACAGGGAAACAGTGGCTTTGCAGAGAAGGGGCTCTTGAGCTTGCCACCCTCTGGACAGGTAGGTGCCCTGTGCCCCACAGGGGGTAGTCCTGCTGCTCCCCCACAAGGATCTCAGAAGCTGTTAGAAGCATCCATTGATTTTCATAGCCACGTGGGAGGCTCTTTACACAGGTGAGTAAAAGTAGGCATAGACACTGCAAAGAGCTCTCAGGGCTCATGATATTTGCCCACACTCACTTAGCACATATCTGACAAAGAAGTCAGGCAGCTCTGAATATCAGCATCCTGCCCTATTGCTAGGCTGTACTTGGCCTCCTTCTGCTATATGTCTCTGGACAGACTCCTGGTGCTCTGAGGGCCCATTTTTTCTGGGTAGCTGCAAAGATACCCTCTTAGGTTTTGGTTAGAAAATGACCTTAGCGGAAAAGTAAGACTGTTACAAGTATTTAATTACTTGAAAATATTAATCTCCCAGCCAGCAGATGATGCTCCTGAGTGTGTGTGTGTGTGTGTATATATTATATGACATGACAGGCCATTCTCTGAGAGATAAAATGTGCAATTTCCTGTTTGAAACTATAAGGAGGAGTTCCAAAAATGAAGATTAGGCAGTTAAATATGGCCTTTCTTCTAAGCCAGGTGTTTGTCCCTTCTCTATTGTATAGAACATGGATTATCAAAGGTACTTTATCTCTGGATCTGATACAGAAATCACACCTGATACAGGGAAAAAATTTGTGGTCAACGAAAATTAAGTGAAAAAATAAAATCAAGCAAAAAACCCTTGCATGAAGTCAAATTTCTCAGCAAAAGTATGGAAGAAAAATACTCCTAGGATCTGAATACTCGCAAAGAGCTCAGGCATTGGTATGGACATCAAATATACTTTGTCTAAGAACATAACCCCTTTTCACTAAATTTCTGAATAGCCTATAGCTATTTTCCGTGTCACTTCTGGCTAAAGGTGTGGGGTGTGAGGAAGAAGCGGGTAGGTGTGGGGGGGGTCCGGGTGATGGGGAAAATTCCACATCTCCCTCAGGTTTTCCCTTAGATGATTCTGCCAGCGGGAAGTGTTTTACTTTCCCCTTTCCTCTCTATGAGAAGGAATGAGTTGGGGGGCAGGGGGGTTGGCACACAAAATGCTCACAGATCACCCATGCAGCCAGACAGGTGCTGGTCCATCAGAGGCAGAGGCTCATCTACACAGGCCCCTTATTTCTTCTTATCGGCTTCAGGACTAGTTCTGCCTCCTTATCTACTTGTTGGACAGTGAATTTTATTTGGAGTCACTTCAGCAGGGCTTTCCCTACTTGAAAATATTGCTGTCTATTCCCACCCCGCCGGCTCCAAGTGCAGAGCAGACAGAGTTCAAACAAAAGTTAGTATTTAGCTTCTATTTGTATAACTCTGCACAGTACTTACTGGTGGTTGTTGGTGGGAATATTAAACAAAATGTTTTTCCAAACAGATTTATGTATTAACCAAAAAGGGCAATCTTGACAAAATTATACATCAAGTCCTGCAAAATTGTGTTAAAAGAAGGTGCACACTGTAGCTGCACCCTGCTGCTACCATCAGAAATAGTTTAAATTTCCATTTACTGATTATTAATGTCTTATCTGTCATTTGTATTAAACACAGCTGCTTAGTGGAGCAGGGCTGGTCTTTACCTTGGAGGTAGAAGATTTCTCTACAATTTCATCTTTTTTCTTCTTTCCACCAAAAGTACACAGTTCAGATCTTTTTACTCTTTACAGGAACATGCCTATGTTTTGTGAATTTACATGTGTTTTGTCCCAGATTTCTACATAGGACAGGTGATGCAGACTGGTATAGTTTGGACTATAGCTCACAGTTCTCCTGTGAAAAATAACTGTGTTTTGTTTTTTTCCTTATTGCACATGGTCTGTTTGCAATGTTTTTGTTTTATGATGGTAAATGAGAAGGATGCACCTGAGTTCTGATCAAGGCCCCCCCCCTCAATCATCGCTACCACTCCAGCTGTCAGTGATAGCCCACCGAAGCTTGAGTGCTTTTCAGTTTGCATGTAGGCGTTAAAAGAACCTCAACGGTAAACTGCAGCTACTGACAACTCGAAGATAGCATAAAGCAGAACCTATTACTTAAGACTTATTTTATTTTCAGTGAATGTCAGAATACCAACGTGACCTTAAGCTGTTGGCCATAATTAATGTGACACTAGGTCCCCCTGTGTGCTTGTGGTAGGAGAAGAGAACAAGCAGCAACATTTATGTCATTTTCCCAAGGAAAAAATGACCTAGTAACAGTAGATGGGCAGGATAGCTCAGTGGTCTGAGCATTGACCTACTAAACCAAGGGCTATAAGATCAATCCTCGAGGAGGCCATTCAGGGATTGGGGCAAATAAATGCCAGGGATAGTGCTTGGCCCTGCCAAGAGGGCAGGGGACTGGACTAGATGGCTTCCTGAAATCCCTTCCAGCTCTAGGAGATGTTTACCTCTAACTATTCTAAAAAATAAATGATCAAGTGGTAGTAGAGCTGTGCAAGACACAAATTCAGTTTCTAGCCATGGTCTTTTCTGCTTTGAATCTGCCAGCCAAAGGGATCCCTATGAAATAGCAACATCAGTGGCTCAGTGGGATACTTCACGTTGCTTAAAGAGAAATTTTGACAGGTCCTGAAGAACATCCAGTCATAGGACACTAGAACTGGAAGGAGCCTCAAGAGGTCATCGACTCCAGTCCCCTGCACTCACGGCAGGACCAAGCACCATCTAGACCATCCCTGATGGGTGTTTGTCAAACCTGCTCTTGAACATCTCCAATGATGGAGAATCCACAACCTCCCTCAGCAATTTATTCCAGTGTTTAACCATCCTGGCAGCTAGAATTTTTTCCCTAACTTCCAACCTAAACCTCCCTTGTTGTATTTTAAGCCCATTACCTCTTGTCCTATCCTCTGAGGTTAAGGAGAATAATTTATCTCCCTCCTCCTTGTAACAATCTGTTGGGTACTTAAAAGTTACGTCTTCTCTCAGTCTTCTCTTTTTTAAACAAGCCCAGTTCTTTCAGTCTTCCCTCATAGCTCATGTTCTCTAGACCTTTACTTATTCTTGTTGATCTTCTCTGGACCGTCTCCAACTTCTCCACATATTTCCTGAAATTTGGTGCACAAAACTGAACACAGTACGAGGACAACCATATCTCTCTGTCCCAAATATGGGACAGGGAGATATGGGCAGAAGGGTGACTCCTCCCGGCTCCGTCAAGCCCTGGGGAACTGGGAAGGAGGTGGCAGCCACCGATGCTCCCCAGGACCCTGGGGAAGTGGCAGCCACTGGCCCTCTCCCAGAGTTCTGGGGAAGCCTCAGCTGCCCTCCCTCCCCTGGAGCCCCGGGGAAGTGGTAGCTGCCCACCCTCCCCCAGAGCCCTGGGGAAGCCGCAGCCGCCAGCACTCCCTAGGGACGTGGCAGCAACCCATGCTCCCCCAACCCCTCTTCCCCGAGTTTCAGGGAAGTGATTTCCACCAGCAGCTGCGCCTGTGCAGTTGCTGTCAGAAAAGGTGGGGGGAAGGACCCAAATATGGGACAGTTAGTCCCTTTTCAAAAATAAGTCAGGACGTCTTTTTGGCATCCCAAATATGGGACCGTCCCATCTAATACAGAACAGATGGTCACCCTACACAGTACTCCAGCTGAGGCCGAATCACTAGATCCTAGAGCAGAATTACTTCTCATGTATTGCTAACAGTACTCCTCTTAATATTTCCCAGACTGATATTTGCCTTTTTTTTTTTTGCAACAACTTCACACTGCTGACTCATTGCTTGTGCTCAGCTATGATCTCTAGATCCCTGTCTGCAGTACATTTTCCTAAGCAGTAACTTCCCTGTATAGTCTTACTCTTCCAAAAGGAGAATGCGCAGAATGGAGGGAGAATTAAAGTGAGGAAAGGATATTCTTGAAGGGCTCATTGAAGTACATATAGGAAGCATATGGCTAAAAAACCAAGATTTATTGCCCCTTATGTATAAGAATTATGGTCCTGGACACGTTCAGGAAAGTGAAGAGATCATAGAAAAAATTAATTAATCTGCCATGGGTAACTACCTCCTGGGGGCCCCTTTTGAAGACAATATACACAGCAGAAAGGATCTGGGAGATTTTACACAACAAAATACTGGTTTGATGCGTTAAGGTTGATGCACATGGTTTCATTTCCTGGGGAGATGATTATGAGATGAAAGACATACTCCAGAGTAATATTTTTGTTTCACCTGAAACACTGTAAAAACAATGGGTTCTGGAAACAATCCAAAATACAAAGCTGTGATGGTAACGTGAGACTGAGTCACCACAGCAGAACTCCATGTGTGTGCTCTGCAAATGCAAGAATAATAATAAAAAAACCCTCAGTAACAGTAAGTAATTAAGAAAAACCAGTGTGTTGTCTTGACTATACCAAGAGGAATTCTCAGAGGAACAGCCTTCAATTGCCATGCTTACTTCAATGTCTTGACATCAAACACAGGGGAAAAGAATGTTAGTTTTGTGCTGTATTGAGCAAAGTTTGTTACTGATATTACAGAAGATAGAAAGATTAAGAATCAGAAGCCATTAAAGGCAGCAGCACATCATGGTGATGTTCTTCAAGTATTATACAAGAAGTGGGGTCATGTTAATGAAATCCTCAACACATGCAAAAGTCAAATGGATAACAAAGAAACTTAATCATCTTAATGTGTCAGTTTAATGATGCTGCTGATTTGCTGTGCCAATTTTGAGATAATGAGCTCCTAATGCTACAGATGTTCAGCCAGATTTAAAAGAAAACAAAAAGCTTTGCTTGTATGCCATTTCCTAACTATCCAATTAAACAAATTGTGAAAGCATCTAGATAGTTTACCAGATTTTGACAGCCATACATACGATTTAGAAGCTTGGAGCACTAAAGAACAAAAAGGATCTCTCTCTCTGAATGTATATAAATATATGGAATAAAATGTTTTGTGACTAACTGTATCCAACTAATATTAAATGATGAATTGTTACATATAATATGTAAATGTCTCCACAAACTGTTCTTAGAATTGTGAGTACAAGAGAATTGTGAGGCACTACAGCTGCTATTTGCCATCCCACAAAAAGTGAGATTTTTCTATCCCTCACTTGCAGAATAGCACAATTATATACCACAAAACTGAAGAAGTTTTAAGAGTACATATTAATGAGCATTCACAATCTTGAATACTTGAATACTCCGATACTTGACACAATCTTGAATGTCTATTAAAAACTCAAGAACCTCTATACAATGAACATAATACTGTGTGTACACACTAATATTATAACATGGCAACCGTTTCTCAATAATGTGAAGTAAAAAGGTAAACAAAGAAAAGCCTACAAAAACTTGAGAAGATGCACATAGTTCATCCAGTTATGAAATGTTTGATAAATTACTTCTTTTATTTCCATGGTTTCTTAAGAGACAAAAAGTGTTAAATTACATGTTCATTAAAATTTCAGTAAAGATTATAAAAATATTTTTCATAATATTTAGTACTGGAGAAAGGTGTCAGGCAAGCAGTCTACAATTTAGGCCTGGCCTACACTAGAAGCACTTTGCCCATATTATAGATTCACAATATATTTGAGAGAGTTTGTCTGTTTGTCCATTTGTCTCCGTGTTTGTCTATTTTCTTCAATAACTCCTCCTAAACATTAAAAGCTAAGACCACCAAATTTGGTATACTTCTTCCTGTTACCATAACTTAAAGCAAGGGAAGGGTCTGGTTGTGCCAAGACAATGGGATGTGCCTAGCAGGCGACTGATTCTCATAAAACCATATGGAAAAGAGACAGAATCATTAGATAGGTGAAAGAGCTGGCTGGGGACATCCCACCCCACATTCGGAACTGTCCCAGCCCTGAGCCTCCCACTTCACAGGTGCCCTTCATGGAGGGCGGTGACGGGGGCTAAAACTCTCTCTCTTCCCCCAACTCATATGGGAACATTGCTGGCTGTTACTCTTCACCAGGGAGCAAGGAGAAGGTGCAGTTTGCATCACTCCTCACTCTGGCTGCGAAGTGCAGGGGGCAGATAAACCTGGAGCTGACCCAGCCAAGGAACATGCACCCTTCCCTGGGCTGTGCCCACTGGCGTTACAGCAGCCATGGAGAGGTGCTTCTCACCTGGCCCCAAGCTTATTCCCAGTCCCATGCCAAAGCAATGATTTAAATGAAGCCTGCAAATTTTAATTTTTATTTTCAAGAAAAACCAAAACCAAAATTAATTAAGGACCCAAGCAAAGGCAGGTAAATCTTCTGGTATACCATATGGTAAAGCATTCCTTGTGTGGATGTAGGTTTTACCTGTAAAATTACGCTTTTGCCGGTATTACTGCATCTAAGGGATTTTGTTGATACAGCTAAATTGGCCACACAGCTATGCCTGGCGTTACCCACAGGACTGGGACAACACAGACAGATGCAGAGGAACTTTGTTTCACTCCTTCAGTATAGCTTCAGGTGCTAACTGTGAGGATGAGAATGGAATTCAAGTCCTTCTGACCTAGTCAGATTTTGAGACTTCTCTGCTGAAAATGGCGATAAAGCCAATTAATAATGATTGTGGTGACATTTTTGTGAGATTATTTGTCCATTAGGAACTGAAATAACATAGTCCACGGAATAGCCCTCAGATCTCTATTAATCTGGACTGGATTTACTGGCAAGATGATGTAAAATGTTCCACTTCCTAACATTTTACTAACCCTTCTCCATTGCAGCACTAACATGGTCTGGAACAACCTTTCTATATTTCTCCACCTTCCTGATTGCCCATTTTATTTAAAAACTGAAATTCCACAGCAGTGGACTTCAGCCATGTCCTCTTCTACCTCAGGGTAAATTAGGCATGGCTGGAATTTACTATACTCTGGCAATCCTGGTAGATCCGATAGCTCCATTACAAGGCAACGTGTTTACCAGGAGGCTGGGGCTGTGCTACACCGCACCAGGGAACTGAATGAAACAGCGCAAAGCCACCTTTTTCTTCATTCTCTATAGGTGTTCCAAGACTTGAGCCAGTGAGCTCGAGATTCAGTCTTACCAAAATAATTATTTTATCTATATAGGTCAGATCTTAACTTGGTGTGAATCAGCCAAGTTTTACTGATATCAGCAAGTACCTGGCCTTGTTGTCCCTTACTACAGTCATATTAATTTTGTCTGTTGCAACTACTGTCTTTAACCTTAGAACTACAATTCACTGTATACATTTTACAGTGATAAAGAAATAAACACCCATTTAACTTACACACTGTATACAGCACATTTCAAGTGTGATATATAAATGAACCAATGTCGTGTGCACCTGGTGGAAATTTCACTTCTAAAAATAGGAGAGAAACTTTCATAATTCCTCTCTGTGGAATGCCTGTTCTATGCTAATTAGTATCTTTATTTTTATTCAGACTTCAAACAAAAATATGAGTAAATCAGACTGAAATGCAGCACTTCAAACAGCGGAAAAATCAGAAATAGTCTTCCAAGCATTTGGATGTTTAACTTTCATCTATAACAATTTCCCTTTTAATAACTGTTCTCCTACCATCAAAATAGAACATGATATATCTTATATACTTAATTAGAACAGAATAAAAGTTCGTAAGATTTATACTGTAAACTCAAGGGATCAGGAAATCCAGAGTGAATTTTTATGCTCAGCTGCTCAGAGCCTTTTGATCAAAGACAAACATATTGGTTTTCTTCCTTTGTGGAGATCCACAATTTTATGAAGGACCCTATGCCCAAATGTTTTAAAGAGTACTCTGTTAGCTTTTATATATTATCAATTGTCCACCCCTACAATAATGGTCTTACACTTTATAGTGCTTTCCTTCAGAGAGCTCCCAAATCACTTTGCAAAATGTTACTACCAACTCTCTATATAGGAATTACATTGTTCAAAGCTATGTGTTAGTTACTGTTATTGCCTAAGAGATGGTAACTGTAATTAATTACTTCCCAATAGCTCAAGGAGGGAAGTAGAAAATCATGTATCTATTTAAAGCTTTAGTGGGAATTTTGGGAAGTGGAAAACAATGACCATGGATGGAATCAGGTATTTTTTGGGGACACATTAGCTTACTATTGATTCACAGAGAAGAACATGTGCTTCAGAATGACTTCCAGCGCTTGCATTTTATCATAAACTTTCCCATTCAAACCCTGGCCTCTACTAATATTGCTTACTTTACAAGATCCTCTGACATTGATTTTCTGAACTTTAGTGTCTTTAAACATCCCCCTTTCTTTAAAAAAATTAAATTATCTTTTGTTACTATTTAGATAACATCACTCATAGAAGACATCTTCTAAAACTAAATTCCTAAAGTCCAGAAAGCCAGACACAATCACAACCGTTATATCACACTGCAGTAAGACAGTTAAATCAGAAAACATCTGGACATAACAGTCAGACTGAAAGGGGTTACATGTTAAATTGTGATAATTTCATTCGTTAGTGTTTATAGGTTATACCAAGAGACACATTACTAATGTGATCAGTCAGGCTTGACTTTCTTTGGTCATCAGTTTTTAAACATGCATTTCAAAATCTGAAATGGTAAAATACAATCTGGCTAACCACTCTCAAAGAGATTTTCAAATTTCCTTTATTTCAATAGCAGCTGATAACTCTGGCACTTATAGTTCAACTTGGATTCCAAAATGTTTTCAAAAGTGTGCATAATATACAGGACTGAGGAATCAATCTTGTGTGAAATTTAGCAGCCAGTATATCATAGTGCGGAAGGAAGGGGAAATTTTGGTTCAAAAAAGTAAGGCAAATTCCTACTCTTATGATAAGTACCAGTGGAGATTTAAGACACAAAGAAAAGATAGGACTTTGGTTTCTTTGGTTTTTAAAGGAACTGCCAAAAGAGCCAAACAGATTAAATTACATGAAACTCAATTTATCTATCTTGAAAGATTGAAAGTTGAATCAATCAAGTATTTGAATTTATATTTCTAGATAATCTAAGTTTTGAAGATAGACTTTTAGATCACAAGTGCTTCCTCTCAAGTTACTTTGTTGCAATAATATAATCCATGAATTATTTTTGTACTTTAATCTAGCTTTGACCCCTTTGGGTCAATTCTGCATTCCAGCATCTTTCCAGTGGCTCAAACATTATTAAACTTATTCCTTTTTTGCCACATACATAGGAAAGTCTGAAGATAAAGTATAAGTTGTCTTAATTGATAACCTCTACCAGTCCATGTGGTGTAAACAGATTCTTGTCTAATGTGACGTGTGAGCTGACATCCAGTGCCATTCTCTCATCTTCATCTTTCATGCGTTCCATCCCGCATGGACAAAAATAGGTCTCCCAGTCTAGATTTTATTTCAGTACAAAAAGAATAAATAATTGTCTGTTTTAATTGTACAGTCATATTGTATGGATCTATGGGTACATACAGCATGGACTGAGAAATATGACTGCAGAATATATTTACCTTGAGAATTTAAAAATGTTACTGGAAAAAAAACCGGACTCTATTAGCTAAATCCTTTTTCCTCCTTGCCCTTGCCTTCCCTGACCAGATAGGATACAGATAGTCACATACCTCAGAAGAAATTTAACCTCTTTTTCAAGGAAAAGATAATGGATTAAACAAGCTAAGGAAATGGCTGCACATTTCTGGCTAAGGCAATCAACACTACTGAATTTTCACACCTCTGATTCCTAATTACTTTAGGCCCTATTATAAATGCACTGAAATTACAGAATCTGCAACTGTATGTCATTCATAAACAAGTAGTAATGAAACTGACCAATTTTTGTTGATGTCATTAAACATGTTTGGCAGTATTTTTGTTGACAGTACAGTACTGCAGAGTTAAAACAAAGTAGAGTGAATATTTTGTTGGCAACATTAGGGAGATGTGACTTTCAGTTTATACATAGCTATCAAAGCACATAGACTTGACACAGTTAAGCAGTACAGACTCCTTGCCTGGTTTTAACACTTACAGAAATCCCCTGTTAAGTGATCTTCTGCAGCAAAGTACTGCTGATGTTGTGAGATAACCCCTGAGTCCCATGAGCAGCAGGGCTTGATCTAGGCTTGGGAGATGTAATATTCTGATAAAAAACGGCACTTCCTTTTCAAGCAGATAAGTGCGTGTGCTAAACAGCACCACTGGAACCTCAGTGAGCGCCTAAGCGAGAGTTTGTCAGCCTCTCCTGTCTCACTCCAGCCTTTTAACCGCCCCCTTTCACACACCTAAATGCAGCAATTAGCATCCATAAACCACAAATGTGGCTTCTATTTCTTTTTATTTCACAACCATGAAAGCTAGCTAACATTCATAACTCTGAAAAAGGAGTCGGCCTCAACCAATGAGGGAATTGAGACTTGAATTACAATACTCGTCCTTGACCTGTCTCTCCCAAAAAAACAAAAATTTTTAATATAATTTTTAAATTAAGGACTCTTCTGTTAAGTATATGTGCCACTCAAAGTAAGCATAGCAGGGGATACAAAGACAAAAGGGCAGTTTAAAGCCTTCCTGCCCCTATGCAATATCTGCCTTATTGCTTGTCTCTTTTCTGATTAGTTACAGAAAGCCCACAGGGACAAGTTTTTTTCGTAGTTGCCCACAGGCATACACCATGTGTACTACAGCATACAACTTCAATTCCCTTGAGGCAGCAAGTTGGTTTTTTTTTTGTGCATGCACCAAGCATTTTCTTAAACTATTACTATAGTCCTCTGTCTAATTGCTTGCACTATACACTATTCAGTGATCATAGTAGGATGAAATCCACTTATTTGGGCTATCTATGTGAAAGGGTGACCATCACTTATCACAAATGACCTTTCCATGCTGCATGCAAGCAGAGGAAGCACCATATCTTCCAATGTGCTAAGTGGCCAAGGGACTGTATGAATTTGAAATTGGTAGTTACAACTGCAGAGTTTCTTACAATTGATTTGCAAAGTTCCTGGGTGATTCTTCTTGTTTTCCATTCAGAACAGTGAAGCATAATATGGAAATGCCATAAGAGCATTAGTTTTGGTGAGATATTTTGACATTTTATCATAATTAATTTCCATTATTAATTTACTGTAATGTCACCTTGAGGTTTCTCAATCTCACCATCTGGTAAATTAGCCCAAACTTCTATCAAACTAGTCCAGAATTGGACAATACACAGATTTCAGCTAATCCCACCCTGCACAAAGCCTGAAGCCATGTCTCTGTTATTCTATACAGAGGCCACCTCTACTGATAATGCAAGATTAATAAGTGAACAAGTTCTAAGAAACTAATGATGATTGTTACCAGGTATGGATGATTTAATCATATAACAGGAAAAGTGCTGTCTTACAGCAGTAATGAAGGGAAATTATTATTGTTGGAGATTTTTTAAACAGAAAAACACTGAACTATCAAAAACTCTGAACTATCAAATCAAACCATCCACATAGATAGCTGCCTGTCATTTAGCAAATGGAGAAAATGCTTGGAGTGTGGACAATGACCACAGGCAGGTGGAAATGAGTTCTTCTCAAAACTTGGCATAAACATTCATGGATGTACAACACCAGAATAGGAAAGGAGACTTTTCAGTAGGCCTGTGGAGAGCTAAGCTTGGTAGTGAAGTACCAGACCACAAGGACGAGAGCACTACTTCAATGTGCAACAGTTTTTGGACCCTCCTGTATAAAATGTCTTCCTCCTTCATTTGGGGACAAGTTTGATGGTGACAAGTCAGTGGACAGTATGTTGTAGAGACTTGCAGGGCAATACTGAATGTGTTACAGGATGCATGATCAGAATACAAAGGCCACATCAGGGGCCAGGAAAATATGACCAGTCCTGGTTGTCCAGATGCTATCAAAACCTAGTTTGACCTATAAAAACTTTTAGGATTGGGGATCATGAAAAGATGGAAAGAGACCCTCTTAGCAGAGTCAGCACTCTTTACTTCTACTTCCATAGTCCCATGATGGCACCATCTTATCTACTACTGACCTCCACCCCAAGCCTGGAGCAGGTGCGAAGAGCCTGAGACTCCTTCCCCAGTCCTGCTGTAAGTCAAGCTCCAGGATATTGTGTCATAGGGTTCTATGATTTGCATGGAGTATGGCTCTCAGCTGGGTAGCTCCACCATAGCAGCCTTACCACAAGAGTAGATTGTGTCAGAATCACTGCTCCAAGACATTTCCACCCCACAAAAGGAGTTGGGGCAAGCATAGCATTTGATTCATAGTAACCAAATCCATCTAAAACTCTTTACATTTAAATATTTATTTTTAATCTTTAAAGCTGCAGGGATGATGACAGCTTTGGTGGATTATCAAGGGATATTCATGAGTGTGTACACAAGGTGACCCAGCAAAGAGCATAATGCCAGAATTTTCAAAAACAGCAGACCTGTCAAAAATAGACATCAGGAATCTGTATTCCCACTAATAACGCTCACAACAAACCCAAAAAGATGTACATCCAGTAATATATCCAGCAGGTACAGTATGGTGATGGAACGTGCATCCAGGTAACTGGAAGTAAAATGAAGATGCTTGTTGACCTGCAATGATTGTTTAGTGAAAGTCACATAAGCGATTGCACTTGAGACTGTTAGCATGGCTTATACTCACCATGCTGGACAGATCAGAACTTCTCTGTGAAGAACTGTATGGCCATTTCTACACATGCTAATAAATGGCCCAAAATATGCTAATGAGACATGGATGCAAATTCCCTGAGCCTCATTAGCACGAGGTCAGGTGATCTGAAGTCCGGAAGATGTTCTTCCGGACTCCAAAACACCCTTTAAAAGCTCGGACCCCAGGGGGTCTTCTGGAAGGAAGTCCTAATCTAACCTAATTCTTGACCTTCCCCCCCACCCATCTACTCTCTGATTCGCTCACCTTGATTATCTTTTTCTGATTTGTCCTCCTTGCTTACTGTTTTTGGTTCTCTGTGTCTTAATATTGAGTCTGTTCTGGTCTGGCTATGGTCTGAAGAAGTGGGTCTGTCCCACGAAAGCTCACCTAATAAACTATTTTGCTAGTCTTTAAAGTGCTACTTGACTGCTTTTTGTTTTGATAGTGTATAGACTAGCATGGCTTCCTCTCTGTTACTGGTTTGACACAGTATGGCCATTTTTATGTTCTTAAGTAGTAAATGTAATTTTATATTGTAGTGCTGCTGTGCGTCTTTTTACCTATTGAAAACATTCTTTTCCCATTTCCCGAAGTCTCTTTATTTGTGTGTTGAGGATATTCACAGAGGAGTGGATTACTGTGGTGTTGTAGTGGGTTTATACCAGCAGTGGGCAACCTGTGATCCCTTAGGATTCTATGTGTGCCCCATGAGACGTTTTGTTTACTATTGCCCATGCACATGGTTGCCAGATTCTGTTCATGTAGTTTCTTTCCCTTACCAGTGCTACTAAAAAGTTACATGTAAAGCAGGGGCATGTGAAGAAGTGAGGTGGGTGCTGACTGCACACTACATTGACTGTGAAAGCCAGATGCTCCCTTTGCATCAAATCAAAGTGCTGCTACGGTTCAAATGGCACACCTCACAAATTCTAGGTATGCAGGCAGAGTTAGCAAAACTACCCCAATCCTGGGATACTGTCTTGGTTATGGCAATCTTCCAACCCACTGAAATGAAAGAAGCCCACTAATGCAACCCACTCACCACCACATATATGTTGCCCATCACTGGTTTATATTCTGGGTTTTTTTTGTGAAGGATGGATGTGATAATGGTGAGATAATTTATTGAAGAGTGACAATGTTATGTTGATATTAAAAACAGTATCTTTGGTGTGTAAAATTCATGGAACCTTTGTTTTCAAGAATAAAAGTTATTGCACAAAAGAGGCTTGCAACAGGTCAGCTGCAATATAAAACAACATATGTACAAGAGCAGGGTCAATATAAATATTCTGTTATCTGAACATAAAGTATACTATTTGGATATACCTTTCCTTTCCTCACTATTGCAGATTGGTGACGCTCCTGAGAAAAGGTCATGAAAGAGCTGAAGGTAGAGGACAGTCAAGCAACTACCAACGTCCTTATTGATACCAGAATATTGGGCAGATGCTACATTGCAGATTCAGGCCAGATTTTCAAAGACAGATATGTGACTAAAGATGCAGAAATGTGCCCAGTGGCATTTTTCAAAGCACCTAAGAAGCTTAGTCATGTAAATCATACAGATGTCAAAGGAAGTTAGGCAACTGACTTGCTTACACACTTTTGAAAAATTCCATTAGGTATCTATATGCATCTTTAGTTAACTAAATAACTGAATATTTAGTCCTCAGTCTCTAAGGCATGTATACACTACGGGAACAGTACTCACACAGCTATGTCCACATAGGTTATACTGGTACAGCCCCAGAATGTAAATGCAACATAAACTGGCAACAGGGTTTTTCTAACAGTGTAGGAACACCACCTCCCCAAACAATGTTAGCTACATCAGTGGAAAAAAAACTCTTCTATTGACATAACCTCCACTGTAGATGCAGCTATCTCTGGATAGCGACAATGGTCAGGGGCATGAGGGTTTTTTTCACACCCCAACTGATGTAGATGTACAATGTAACTTTAAAGTGTGACCAGACCCTAAGTAACTCATTCTTTGTCAGAACTGGACATTTTTGCAGAATTTGGTACAGGTTGCACCTTCCTGGTCCAGCATGTGTGGGACCTTACAGGTTGCAAATGACAGAATTTGCTGGACCAGGGAAGGTCTAGGGCTTTTGCCCCAGGCATCCCTAGGCTCCTGCTCCCCACAGACTCCAGGCTTCCTGGGCTGCTCTGGGCTCCAGCCCCAGCCCCATGCTCCAGCGGGGGCTCCAACCCCAGCACTGGCCTGGCACTACAGTGGGAGCCTCCAGCAGGGCTCTGGCCCCGCTCCCGTGCTGTGGTGGAGGCTCCCCCGTGCTGCAGAGGAAACCTCCAACAGGCACCTGCCAAACTGCAGTGGGACCGACAGCAGCCCTGTCTCTGGCCCCAGCCAGGCTGCTAGCCACTGTTCTGGCCCCAGCTCCTGCTGCACAGAGGTGGATCATGGTCTGGCAGCTGGATGAGAGAGCGCTGGATTTAAGAGGTTCATCCTGTATGAAAGCTTTCAAATCCTGCTGCCTGTGCTGTACCTAGTTTGTGGATAAATAGAAGAATTCTGGCTCCAGTACAGTCATTCTGGCCTCATTCATAAATTTACTTTGTGGTGTTTTTTATTTTGTTAAAAGTTTTATTTTTAATTATTCTACACTTCTAAATATGAAAGTTAATTTCTCAACCAAAGTAAAATAGTTACTTCCAAATTATGGAAAAGCCAGGTAACATCTAACTTTTATTCACTTAGGTGACCAATTCAGAGATAATTTTTAAAATGGCACGATTTCATGACATCTTGATTCAGAAAACTGTCATCTGAAGCCAGAGGCATATTTGTCTTGATTTTAGTGTAGTTTCATGGACATGCAGTATTTGAAAGGCAATACGAAACTGGTAAAACACAACATGCCTTTTCCTCAGTAGATATTACCACATCCTCTGCCAAGCAGTATTTTTTCACTGTCTGTGGTTGAGAACTGGCACAGATGAACATACTCTACTAAGAGTAGCTGGAATATTTATTAATGCTGTGATTTCACTTTATGAACATCTCAATGCAGAGACCTATTTCAATGCCCCCTTCTCTCAAATTTTGCAATTGTAAAGACCACGCCATGACAGACTGCCAGGAATCTGAGGACCTCACCTTTTATCTTTTTAGGTGCTTTGATACAACAGAGAAAAGGCCATACCAGTTTCTAGGCAGAAAGCACTAAATAGACACATAAATCTACATATGGTGCACATGGCTGTAATATTTGTGCTTACACTTGTATCTTTCTTGAAAGATACAAAAAAATTGTTTGGTGCTTGCTTCATTGTCAGTAAAAACCTTGAGGTACTCAGCTTTTTCTTAACTGAGAAAAGATAACTGTGTTACAGCAGTTTAAGATTCTATAAAGCGCCCAGGTCCCAAATGTTTAGAATAATCTACCCTTTCTTTTAAAAATGGAGCAGAAAGTGTCAAAATATTCTCCGCAAACAAAAGTGGCTCAGTGATATTGATACACAATGATCTGCTAGCATATGTATTTTTCATATGCAAATTACCTTTTCCAAAACATTTCAGTGTATTATTTTCAACATCAAAACTTTGAATGAATGATCATGCATGAAGAACATTATCCAAATATCAGATAATCCTATTTATCCTACCTGTCATTACCTGAAAGTCCATCACGGCTCCCAGCAAAATCACACCCACATTACATAACACTCCTTTCTCCTACAGTTTTGGTATCTGATATATTATTACTTAATATATGTGTGTTATCTTGTTTTGTCTATGTAAATAATACATTATGTCCACATCTACATGAGAAGCCTCTGTTTACAGAGGTCAATGTTGGAAGAAATTTCCCAGCAAAACTTCTGTCAGCAGATCGCATCTACACATAAATGCAGATTGAAAGAGCAATCTACTCTGTCGACAGAGAGCAGCCAGACTACCTGGCCGTTTCTCGACAGAATGGCTAACCAGTAGCTCTGCAGACAGGGCTGCCCGGTGAACTGGAAGCCTTGTCTGTCAACAAAAGGGCCCCGGAGCATCTACACGTCTGTTTTGTCAACAGAGCACTGTCAAGAGAGGTATTATACCAAAATGGGGAGAGGTCTAATGCTGCCGGCCAATGTGCCAGGTTTTGCCAACAAACTGTCGACAAAGCACATTTTGCATGTAGATGCTTCGCAGGTGTTTCCTGACAAAAGCCCAGTTTTGCCTGGAAAAGCTACTTGTGTAGACATGAACTTTAAGTTCTCTGGGGACAAGGACTATTTTTAACTTGAGCTTTTGTTCAGCATTGATAACATTATTAGAGTTTGCTAAATAATAAAGATAATCTATGAACCTATTCATAAAACCAAGACTGAGAAAGAACCTGATAGTATATGTTTCATGGGTCCTATATAAATGACCTATGTACAATCTGCACATGGACTTGATCGATGGAAAATAGAAGTACTTCCTCCAATCTTCATATCACCTGGGGAATCTGTTAAAATGTTTCAGAACTGAAACTCATATCTTTATGTTTGTACTTTACAAAGCAAACAGGACTACGAACCTGATTAAAAACCTCTTGGCATGACTATTACACGATCAATCAAATAAATATAGAAAGGATTAAGAAGAACTTTATTTGTTTTCCTCATGTAATGCCTGTTTACCTCTGCATTCTTCATGAGGTTGACTGTACTCTTTCATATCTTCCCTACTATCCATGTTTTCCACTTCCTGGAATTTGTTCACATTGCAGTCTTTCAAAACTTCCTCTCCTTCTGAAGAAAGGGAAAATGTTAAATGATAATAAATAACCTTTCAATAGCTCCTTCCATGTGATTATCTCAAGGCACTTCGTAAACTTTAAATAATCTTCACAATATTCATGTCTGTACAATGTTATGGACTGGCCGCATTGCAACACAGTTTAATGATCTGATTATGGTCATAAACTGCGTCACTGACAACTGGGAACAGATCCTCAAAACAACATACCCCTAGCTAAAACAGCAACTATCATCAATGCCGTAGAACATGCATCTAAAAGGAGAGTTAATGTATTGTTCAGACAAATATTCTGTAACTGTTCTGAGTCAAGTTAAACAGGTGTAGCTTGAAGTTTAAGTAAATATATTTCATATACTGTAAGACCTTGCTGATGTGTTCTAATGACTGGAAGACCGGTTGCAAATTACTTAATTTTATGAATTAGAAGATAAATAAAGAAAAACTTTAAAGCATAGATAATGACTACAAGATGTAGTTTGTTCATTTTGTACTCAGTCCTGCAAGGTGCTGAGCACACTGGCTCCATCTATCAGAGTGTTTAAACACATATTGAACTTCAACCATGTGATAGTCTCATTGCCATCAACAGGATTTGTGCTCCTAAATCACTTAGTTGCTTTTTAAAAATCACAACTTTAAAACATGAAAATTGCTAGCTACTTCACGGATGATCATTTTGTCAGAAATAACAATTAATGTATTTATTCCAGAAATCCAAATTGCCTCCCAGGAAGAAAAAAAGACAATAATCACTTTACCAGATAGCAAAACCATCAGCTTCATTTCAACAACTTTTTCTTTTGTCCTAGAGCAATGCTACTTTGATATACATTCTTTTGATTCTTCTTCTACCACATTATTTTCTAAAAAAATATTGAGCTTTTATGTATTTACTTCGACTCCAGAATCCAGTTTTCTTTCCTGTAATGCCCATCTTCGACTAGCACAACGCTAACCTGAACAGACCGTGCAATTCTATTTTTTCAGTTAAAATTAAGATTTTTAAAAGGAGAGTAAAAGAAAGCTTCAAAATACAGTACCTGCAGCCACTGCCTGTTCCTGAGAATTACTTAGGTCCATACCTGTCTGTGTATCTGAAAAAGGCACAGACAAAGTAAATACTAACAGTAATTTAAATTGCTAAATGTTTCTTTAATACCCCTGCTTTAACAAGGGCATAAGCATATAATTTATTATGAATAAACCTGAACAGTACTATTGACGCATTAATACTCTAAAGAAAGGGCTATCAAATAAATTTTCATTGAGTGGAATCTCTTCAATATAATTAATTTATACTCATTGGCTCCATCTACACGAGAAAGCACCTGTCAACAGCATTGTGTCGACAAAACCTCTTTCAACAGAGTGTATCTACACACAAAAGCAGATCGACGGAGCAATGGGCTCTGTCAACAGAGGGCAGCCAGACTGCCATGCCTTCTGTCTATAGAACGGCAGACCGGAAGCTTTGCAAACAGGGCAGCCCAGTGAACCACTAGCCCTCTCTATCAACAGAGGTGTCTACACTCCACTTCTGTCGAAAGAAGCGTTCTTCCTCAAACTTTCAAGGGGTAACACCAGCAAAATAAATGCAGAGTTCTGCCAACAGAACATTTTACGTGTAGATGCTCCCTCAGTTACGTCAACAGAAGGCCTCTTCTTTTTCCACAGCCATTCTTTTTCCGCAGCTTGACTAGTGTTAGGTATCCAACACAAAGGAATCCGTCCTTTCATGCTTCTCAGTAGTGTAGAATCAAATAATTTACATTTTCTACTTCATACCTCATCCTGAATACAGTGTGAAGGTAGTAGTTATGTAGTGGAGGAGGGGTTCTGTAGAGCAGGGTTATAGATACTCCTAAATTCCCTTATTAAGAATAACAAGGGGGAATAAAAAAGCTCCTATTAATTTTGCTATATCAAATGTATTTAAATTGGGGTACAAAATTAGTTTTGTTTCTGAATTCTCAGAGAGATTCTGGGGGAGAGACAAACAAAAAAAGCTGGAGATTAAAGATAGGCTCCTAAATATTTCCTTCATATTTCCATCTCTGTGTACTTACACAAGTTTTTAGTTTTATTTCCCTTACAAAGATATACTGACCATCCATCATAACCAACCAAATATTCAGTTTGTCTCCTGTCAAAATTTAACAGAACTCGATTAAATATTCAGGGCAGATTTGGTTGGTATCAAAGATGACAAAGATCTTTGGATTCCATGTACTATCCACACAGCTGTCAAATAAGTTCACAAAGCTCCCATCCTTTGGAGGAGGTCTCATATATTTGGAATCTCCAGTGACGTAGTCTTCAGTTAAAACATGAGCAAGAAACGTAACTTTATATGTTCTGAACAAATGGTCTGAATTTAGGAAAATATATATGTGGTACGATTTTCTAAAGTACTAAACACTGAAAACAATGGGAGCTGCAAGTTCTCAGTTCCTTTGAAAATGACTTGATTGGGTGTCTATATGTAGCCTAAGCAGTCACCGATTTTTTAAAATCCTGACCTATGTAAATCAACATACTGCACTTTCTAGATGCCCGTGCTGTCATGACAACTTACAAATGCAGTTGATATCAATATTCACCTTCTCAACGGTGACATAGCTCTGGTTCCTTTTTTCCTCTTTCCTTCAATATTTTTGTTTCTTTTTACCTATCACAAAATCTTAAATTGTATGTGTATCTAATCAGACAAGAGACCCAGAGAGCACATAAATCTTATTCCTGACAATTACATAACAGAAATACACATACTGTGGCAGTGAGGTGTTAACCACTACTGACATTTACCCCATAATTATCTATCTTTGCCACCACTGTTTATGGAACATTATTGTGGTCTCCGCAACATCAAAATACAAAGCCTTGTTAATAAAGATACCTGGCACTGTATGAGGTTATCCTAAAAGTTCTGTGAAAACGTGACCTTGCTGACATGCTCAGAATACTAAAATTATATTTAAAAAGGTCTTGTACCACCCACTTCATTTTTGGATCAGTTTTGAGCTCCTAAATGCATGCGTTTAGCTTCCATTTTTCAAATGTTGTATCAATTGTATGTGCAGTATGTCACTTGCACTATGATTAACTAGTAATTAGCATTAAACAGCAAAAAAAAAAGTTGATCCTGTTTTAAGAGCGGCATTGTCAAAAGTATTTTCAGCACTGGCCTAACCTCTCCCATGAACTTCAGTGAGAGCAGTTAGGCCACCATTGAATACTTAGGAAAATTTCATCGTAAAATTAAATCAGAATACCTATCTTCTCTCAAAATGTTACATGTGGAATTTCCATAGTGTATATTAACCAAGAATCCCAATATCCTTTACGGACATCAGTGAGCCTTCTGAGCTCCTTGTAAGTTACGTAAGTATTATTATACACATTTTACAGATAAGGGAAATTTTAGAGATAGTAAAAGTTAAGTGATTTGCTTGAGGTCAAACAGAAACTCAGTGTCAGACTCAAAACCACCACCAAAGAGTACTGGTTTTCAAGCTGGATCCCAATATTTATTCACGTCCCTTCATCCCTTCTAAGACACCATGACGTCTTCATGTAAGCAGAGATGTTCATGAAGATAAATATGTCATAATGGAATTTCTAAGCATAAAGGCCACGTCTACATGACCGGCTTTTCCTGGCAAAACTGGATTTTGTCAGGAAAACCCAGGGAGGATCAGCACACAAAATGTGCTTTGTCGACAGTCTGTCGACAAAACCCAGCACATCCGCCGGCAGTGTTATACCTCTCCCCATTCAGGTATAATGGTTCTATCAACAGTGTTCTGGCAACAAGACAGCCATGTAGACGCTCTGGGTGCCCTTTTCTTGACAGGCAAGGGCATCCGATTCCCTGGGCAGCCCTGTTTGCAGAGCTTCTGGTCAGCCATTCTTCAGAGAGAGGGACAGACACTCCAGCTACTCTCTGTTGACAGAGCATATTGTCCTTTCCAACTGCTTTTGTGTGTAGACTCAATCTGTCAACAGAACTCCAACCAGGAAATCTCTTCCGACAGTGACATCTGTCAACAGAGGCCTCCTGTGTAGACATGACCAAAGAGATGATCTCGCCCTCTCAATATTTTTTTCCATGTAGCTGCTATGGGATATCTAACTCTAAAATCTAATAACAGAATACCTTTTGCAGATTGATATGAAGTTAGATAATTTATAATACATTAGGGTGTCAATCACAGTTAGCTCATGTGATTAACTCAAACAAAAAACTTGATTAAACATATTAATTGCAGCTAATCACAGTTTTAATTGCACTGTTAAGCAATAGAATACTAAGGAAATTTTTTAAAGACTTTGGACGTTTTTCTACATTTTCAAATGTTATTTATTTCAATTACAACACAGAACACAAAGGCCGCATCTACACTAGCAAGTTCTTTTGGAAAATGAGGCCCTTTTTTGAAAGAACACACAAAAGCGTCCACATACAAAATGCACTCTTTCTATCTGAAATGGAAAGAATACAGCCCTTCTTCCAGAAGCGCTGCAGGTCTTTTTTCAAAAAAAGCAGTCGTCGTGATGCCGGATTTTTTGATACCTGGCCCTTTCTTTCAAAAGAGCAGGGGTTGTGTGGAAGTTCTCCGTTGAAAGAACAGATCAGTTTTTCAATCTGCTTTTTTGTGTGTGGATGTGCTCTTTTAGAAGATCATCTTTTGAAAGATCACTGTAGTGTAGATGCAGCCAACATGTACAGTGTTCTCTTTATATTATTTTTATTTTATGACAAATACCTGTACTGTAAAAATTATAAAAGAAATAGTATTCTTCATCTCATACAAATATTGTAGTGCAATTTCTTTATGATGAAAGTGCAACTTCACGTTTCAATTTTTTTGGTTACCTAACTGCATCCAAAAACAAAACAATGTAAAACTTTAGAGCTTACAAGTCCACACAGTCCTCTTTCTTGTTAAGACAATTGTGAAAACAAACCAGTTTGTTTATATTTACACTACAAAATGCTTCCTGCTTATTATTTATAATGTCACCTGAAAGTGAGAACATGGATCTAAATGGCACTTTTATAGCCAGTGTTGCAAGGTATCTCATGCCAAATATGCAAAACATGCTTCATGCTTCACTCACCATTTCAGAGGACATGCTTCTGTGAGGATGACTCTCATTTTTAAAAACAAGTGCTAATTTAATTTGTATTCCTTGGGGCAGAATATTATGTCTTAAGGTCTCTTTTACTGACACTTCACCACATATTTCATGTTATACCAGCCTTGGATTATGACCTAGCACATGATGCTTGTTTTAAGAACACTTTCACTGCAGGTCTGACAAAACGCAAAGATACCAATGGGAGATTTCTAAAGATAGTGACAGCACTCAACCCCAGGTTTAGGACTCTCAAGTGCCTTCCAAAATCTGAGAGGGATTGTGTGAAACATACTTTCAGAAGTCTTTAAAGAACAACACTCCAATGTGGAAACTACAAAAGCCACACCACCTAAAATAAAACCAACCATCTGCTGATGGCATTGGATTCCTCTGATGAAAATGAACATAAGTCAACCCACACCTCTTTGGATCATTATTGAGCAGAACCCATCATCAACATGGATGCATATCCTCTGGAAAAGTGATGAAATCATAAAAGGGACATATGCACCTTTAGGGCATTTGACTTGAAAATAGGTTGTGACACTGGCTACAAGGGTGCCATGTGAATGCCTGTTCTCACTTTCAGGTGACATTGTAAATAAGTGGGCAGCATTATCTCCTGCAAATTTAAACAACCTTATTTGAGCAACCGGATGAACAAGAAGTAGGAGTGAGTGGACTTGTAGGCACTAAAATTGTATATGGTTTTATTTGTGAATGCAGGTTTATTTTACACATTTCTGTGTTTATAAATTCATCTTTCATGACAAAGAGATGGCACTATAGTACTTTCAATGGGGAAATTGAAAAAGTACTGTTTCCTTTGTTTTTTTTTTACAGTGAAAATATTTGTAGTAAATAAATATGAACCAAGCACTGTATACTTTGTATTCTGCATTGTAACGGAAATCAATATGTTTGAAAATGTAGAAAATATCCAAAATATTTAAGTAAACAGTATTCTATTATTGTTTAACAGTGTGATTAATTTTTAATCACTTGACAGCCTCATTATATATTTGGACTGTGGGAATAACTTAGCATTTTGGCCTCCTCCTTGTCACTTCTGACTCATTTATGATTTTGTGATTTCTGACTAGTGTTGCATGTTGCAGAATAAAGTCTTTCAAAGTTAACATGTCAATGTGCAATTCAAGAAAGAACTTAAGCATATGCTTGAGTCTCTAAATGCTTTCCTGAACTGGGGGCCTGAATGAGAAGAAAAGCAAGTTGGACGGGCTGGCTATTCATGCTAATTTCTATAAAATAATATCCTTTTTAATGCTTTACAATAGACGCCCTGAAGGTTTCTCTTAAGATACTTCATTTTGTATGAGGTTTTTTTTTTTCCCACTGAGACACAAGGTCAGTAAAGTAATATCTTTTATTAAACCACCTTGTGTTGGAGAGAGTGGCAGTTTCTGAGCTACACAGAGCTCCTTTTCAGGTCTGGCAAAGGAATTCTGAGTATCCTAGCAAAATGAAAGGTAGAACAGATTGTTCACCATATCCCAGTTAGTACATGTTTCCCCACTGGTTGTCTTGCCCAGAAGTTTCACCAGTAATAACAACGAGATCGCCTTTGATCAAAGACTTTCAGAGAAGACATCTTCTGAAGAAAAACCACCACAGAAAGCTAATACTTGTCTTCAGTACCATTTCACACAAATATCAAATAAGCACTTGATACAATGATCATCAACTAAATAGAAGGACTAACTATTAATGTTAATTTGCTTATCTGTTGAGCATAGTTCACTTGCAGTATTTTTAGGGTACTTGTTTTACATGTGTTGTTTTGCTTTTTCCATGCTCCATTTGTCTTTAATCCTTCATAGTTGAATAGATAAATAAAATGTTGATTTTAGGTACATGACGTATGCTCTTAGCTCCTGATAGGTCCAGTCCCAAGAAGATAAGAATATACACCTGTAAGAAGGCAGGGACTATCATTCATGACAAGTTTGTACAATATCCAACATAATGGGACCCATCCTGTTTAAGGCACTTAGATGCTACCAGAACATGAATATTAAACAATACATTTGATTTTTGTCAATATTTCAATACTAAAGAAAAAATTATCCCTGATCTCAACGTAGATCACAGAAACACAGAAAGCTATTTAGATATGAGTTGTTCATTCTGGGGCTTTTAAACTTTCACCGTTTATCAAAAATGATCAGGGGGTTGGTTTGTTTGTTTCCTTTTCCACGTTGCTATTACAGTGTCGGGAGCCACAAAGAAGTCCTTAAAGAGCTGCATGCAACTCCAGAGCCATGAGTTTCAGACCCCTGCCCTATAATATCTAAATATGAAGGTCAAGACAGTATATGACAGGCTTCTACTGTGCTACTTATGGGAAACTCCCAGCTGATAATTAAGCAGAAGTCCAGTTGGAACCACTGATATCAGCTTTAATTATTTGCTTGTTTATACATTCTAGTTGTGCAAACACCTAGTGTGTGTACCAAACATCCTTACTTTGTTACATTATCATATTTTTATTCTACTCTGACACAATCAAGAGCCCTTAAAATTAATGAAAAAGGGTCTTTATATGGGGGTGGGGTTGGAGGGCACCTGGCTGGTGCAGAGATGATGTAAGGACTTTGCAGGTGCCAAACTTCCAGAACTAAACATAGTGGGTAGATCAAGAACATGTTGGGGGCATGGCTGCACTGTACTGTGGCAGCTTTTTGCTCTTGAAGGCCCATGTATGGCCTTGGGATGCAAAATACAAATTAAAGTTACCTTGGAACAACCTTAAATTAGGGCTGATTTATGTCTGCACACAATACAAGTCCCTAGTATGGACACAGTTATACCACATAAACATATACCTTAAGTTATATGATATAAGAACCAGTATCTGGCATTCAGTAACTTATATCAGTGCAAAATCCTTTATCTTGTATTCAGTAATCTATAACCCTTTAATTCACCAAGTTGTACCAATAGAAGCATCTTTAAAAACTCCATACTAGGGAGCTGCACCATTTCAATTATACTACTAGTTATGGTGATACCAACACTATGTATAGACCAGCCTTTAAGCTCTCAGTGCAAGGGACTGTCCCTTTATGTGGATTTGTATAGCGCAAATAGGACCCCAGTCATAACTAGGGCCTTTTGGAAATATGCCACAATAAATAAATACACAATGTATCATTTTCCCCCATTCACTAATACCGCACTCTTTGCATAACTTTCAGGCCTCATCTGCACCTGGTTTTCATCAGACATTACTCTTCTCTAAAGGATTTTTCTTCCAGCCCTTATGTTGTTTCATATTTATCTTCAGACCTCCTTTCTTGGTAAAACATTTTGACACAAATCCTTTCTTGTACCATGCAGACGTGCTCGGAGAAGAAAACATAGGAAGCCCCTGTCCTCCATGAGAACAGTAAGACAATGTCTCTACTTAGTGTTCAGAGAAGCACAAGGAGACCTAAGCTCGTTCTCATAAACTTCATGGGGGGGGGGGGCAGGAACTGCTGGCTAGGGTACATGGGAAAGGTGCAGCTGACTAAAAGCATAGGTTGCAGTATCCATTTACAAAACAGAATTTCATCAGGTGGTGAAAACTCACCCAATGCCAGCATTACAGTGGTCAAATAATACTAAAAAAACAAAAAACAAACAAAAAAAAAGTCACTCAAGGAATGTTACCATATTTCAAAATACATTATTTTTACAATGTTTTTACTCTGTTATTTGACCAGTATGCTAAGATGGTTAAATAACTTGTGAAAATATTTAATTAATCATGTATTAAATTATTTGTGATTTTTTTTTACAACTAAATATATAGTGAAAAATAATTTTCTATTGGTCACACAGCTTTAGCCAGCAGAATGGCAAGTGTGCACCCGGCACTGTTATGTCCTCTTTTGTCTGCCTCTACCACTTAAAGGCAGGATTTTGCCTTTTTTTTTTTTTTTTAATATATTACATTTTCCAGTGCAAATATAACTCAATATATCAAGAATGAAATCTTGGCCCCACTAAATTCAATTGAATTTTTCCAGTTGATTTCAGTGGAGTCAGATTTCACTGAAAAATGCATATTTCACCACTTACCATTTGCATTCTCTTGTATTTTCAATTTCTAAAGACAATTCACCCTGCTATTAGTGTATGTAGTAGAACAATTAAAAGCATTTACTTTGTCTTGATATAATCTTAATAAACCCAAAGAAATTGAAATAAAAATATAAGTTTAGGCCTCTGTCTACAATCAGATCTAGTCTAATTTTTGAAACCAACAAGAGTCCTAATGCAAGATCAGAGTCTTTGATTATAGTCTGTAATTTCTTTTGCCACAGTCATATAAATTTCCAATATTTTCCAGATCCAAAACCACACTATGCTTTTAAAAAAGTGAACAAGACAGAGCCTATTTGTGTCTTATTTGGCATTTCAAATCTCAACCTCCTGAAAACGCTCTTGGCCCTATTTCATCTTTTATTAAACAATGTTTTTTTTTTCACCTTTTAGATTATAATCAGTGCTCCCTAATAGTAGCTTTCTCATAGGGAGACCAACCAATATGGCATTAGAGCTCTTCCCCTTTCCAAGCACTCAGATTTTCTAGAAATTTTAATTCTCTTTTCAAACAATTGAGACATTTCAAATTTAGAAATAATTTATGACATAACCAAAGACTAATCTGATTCTTTTATACCTTTTCTACTCTCGCTCTCTGCTAAAACCAGTATGCATTTTTAAAACGATCTTCAAAATTCAAAATGGGACCATATTCACACTTCTACAGATCTCTCAAAATAAAAAACTATGGTACTTTTATCTAGTTCTTTAACTATGTGCTAATTTTACATCCTTCCCCATGGACTGTGCCTAGACACGGTGGGAAGGCTTGAGTACTCCCATGACCCCAAGAACTATTCTGGAAGAAATATAACTGGTATAAATTAAATTTTAAACTATGTTGGCATCTATTTTAGGTAACTGAGCTTGTGTGGCATGTCTGATATCTTTACTTAATTTATTCATGCTAATACATTAAATGCAAGCATGCTAATCACACAGTTGAATTTTGCAATCTTTAATAAAATAAACTTCCACTAAACTCTAGCGCTTTATAAAGTAAGGATTACATAATTTAGCTCATAAACAACAGGCCCAGTCTGGAAACCCTTACTCTTGCAAGTAACATTCATTCATGTGAGTAAATTTCATTGACTTCAATGGCATTATCTGTTCTTTTCAGGACAAGGGAAGACATCCTGGCCCCAATGAACCAATGGTGAAGTTCTACTGACTTCACTGAAGTCAGAATTTCACCCTCAACATGAAAAACCTAAGATTTATAAAAGAAAAGGCTACAGTTACTGTGCTCAGAGAGAATACAGTGTAACTTTATTCTGCACATCTTTCACATAAATTGCATCTGAAAACATCAGAAGCTTTAGTACACCTCAGATGCATCAGGTAAATTTCAGTGTATAGGATGCCACGTAAGATCCACCGGCAGTACTGAAACTTGAACCATCAATAGTAAGCTAAATTTAACTTGCGATAATTATGTAAGCAAAGTGAATTTTTGGAGGAAAATATACATTTCACAGAGGGCCTGCGAATTTCTTATTTTGAAACTGTTCTCATTTGCTGCATAAAAACATATAGTAATCACAACGATCATCTAAGAAAAATGAAACTGAGTATGCAACTTGCAATTAGACCCATTATTTCAAAGTACTCACGGCTATCAAGCTGTGGCTATCTGGATTGAAGCAGACTGGGTTTAAATTATGAGGCTCATGCAAACACACAGCTCAAAATCTTTTTATTACAAGATTGGCTAGCCACTGTTAAAACAGGATTTTAATTTAACCCAAAATAAAGGGGTCTCCCCCTTCGTCAGTGACATTAATTAGGGTTGATTGTTCTTTCATGCTTTTTTAATGTACTTCGAACACTGTATTAATCTCTCTCAAACTACAAGTGAATGGGGCTATTGCAAAGGTTGTTTCCTATACAAAGAAACAAAGTATTTTGCCTCCTTTTAACTACTAACTATGCTATATCCTAAATATAACCTGCAACTTCTTTTAACTGGTGTGAAACTTGAGTGCGCTTTTTATAAGCGCAAGGAAACCCACAGACCCTTAATTCATTAAAACACAGAAAATGAGCTGTCGTTAAATCGAGGTCTAAATCTAGCTTTTAACATATGTGATACACAGGTTCTGAAATTAAAGCTAGATTCAAAAAAAAAAAAAAAAAAGACTACTCGTTTCCTGTTTTATTACAACGTACGATTGGATTCCACCTCGATGGATTGCAATCTGGTTACAGAGAGGATAGCAAGGAAAGAAATCTTAAATTAATCAGGAGGACTAGGACAATTTATAAAATACTGCTTCAAATACGATCAGACCAACAACAAGAAATTACAGAGATTCCCTAAGCCGGTGCGCTGTACCCTTGTAAAAACTGGAGTCTCTTCTCACCTTCCATGCTGCTCTTCCACGTGTACTCCCTACTGCACGTGCTGCTGCTGCAGGGCTCTAGGATTAACAACTGCAGCAGGCGGGAGATTCCCAGCGACCGGGCTTCCGCTCTGGATAGGTGCCTGTGACATCAGGCATTTAAAGGGACAGGAACTCATCGTCGATGTGATTAGAGCGGCGCCGGGCGGTGGCTTGACAATCTCGTGCAAAACTGCTGCGAGAACACAGAGACCCCTTTTAATGAGGGAGGCTGTGTACAAAATAATGTCACCCTCAGGCAGGAGAAATTGGCGCATTTCAGGATTAGCCATTGTTTTTTGTCAACGGATGAATTCAAAAAATATATTCATTTCGTGTGACTGAAATGTATTTAATTTCAGCACAAAAATGCCTCCCCCCACAGCCAAAGTGTGCCCGCAAGAAACTATATTTAGTGGGAGGAAAGGGTGGGTTCTGAGAGTTGCACTTTTAAAAACACACCTTTTGATAGGCAGAGGCAGTTGGACTAGTGCTAGGATAAGCATTTAAAATGTCATCAGGCTTTTTAAAAGGCTTCTTCATAGTCCTGTAACCTGAGATTTATAAATATCGTAAGCTCTTCTCCAGCAGTCTTTATCCCAAATCACCTACAATGCACAGGCACCGTAACGCAGCTATCTGGGCATGCCTCAGCAATCTGCGCGCAGGATGCTTCACAATAGGGCAAAGACACAGGGAATTTTTGGCAGGGATATAAGCGCTAATTCCTGTTCTCACAGAAAGCACCAGTGGGTCAAAGAATGCCATGGCAAACCCTATTCTTGGGAAAAAGGTCACAACAAACCTCAAGGATCTTTGCTTGCAGAGATGGCTTTACAACTTGCCAAGTAAAGAAAGCAATGGATTGACAGGGACCCCAGAAAGATGCAGACATCTGGAGAGAGAGGAATAGTGTACAAGACAGAATAACAACACAGCATTCCAGGGGCTACAGCAGAGGCAGGGTTGGGAATAGAAATTGACTCCCAAATCATATTCCCTGGATTGCATTGTTCCCTGGAAATTCCAGTTAGACTCCCAAAAGCACGAGGTCCAGCCTGGAGGTGTCACTAGTGAAACAGGGAATTAGATATTGTGTGGCAGCCCCTCTCCACTGGCCAGCTGCCAGAAGGAGAAACTGGGCTGAGCTTATGCTGAGGATGCACCCCTGAAATGTGGTTTCTTAAGCTATTATGTCTTGATACTTATATATTTTTCTTAGTTCAAAGGACATGGTCCAAGGAAGTTTCTTCACAAGCACAACACTACGGTTCAAAACACTCGTCCTTTCAGAGGAATGGCTAAATTTCTCAAAGAGTTCTACATGTCCTATGTCTGTCCTTATCTTTAATGCAGTTTCCAGCATGTATCATCCATCTTGATTCAGTTGAACTACTGTTGTCTGTGAAGTATATGCCTCTATATTAAACATATGCAACAGGTACAGTGTGTTCTATTAAAGCAATTTGCCATTGAAGCCTGGATTTGGGAAAATAGTTTACCACTCCTTCCATAAAGTATAATATAATGGACCAATAATGCATAAAAATATTTTTCCACTTAAAAATGGTACTTATAATTTCTACAGCGGTTTTCATTTTTTAAGTCCTTTACAAACATGAGCAACAATCAGTGTTCGTTGTAAGCTGAACACTTGGGTGGCCACCCAGGAGAGATGCAAATGCCTCCCAGCTGATTAGCAGAGCACCAACATTGAGCAGCGTGTGTTTCTATGGGTCGTGCACATCTGCACATGCCTCAGTGCACATGCAAAATTTATTACACATATGTATGGAAAAACTGAGAGAGAATATAGCCCAAAATACCCCTTTGAAGCAATTTGGGGGCTAGTAAGTTTATGCCATCTATTAGTTACTCAGAAGACTGTTATTGCTAAGTAGAATTTGACAGCAGTCACTCACTCAGAACTACCTTGGCCTTGGGAGGTTTGTGACTCATTTTTTGCACTCTGACAAAGGTAGTTTAGGACTTTATTTGAATTAGTGTTGACATATCATGCCACCATGTGCCAGAATATTTTCCTTTCTTTATATTTAATTGCCTTTATATGTAACTTGGACCACTACTGCTTATAGATATGTAAACGTGGCGATATGTTTTTCAAAGACTTGCATCAACACTGGGTTCTCTCTTTTTCACCCTCCCAGACTTGCATAGGTATTAATATAATACTGCAGAGAAAACACTAGGCTTTGTTTTAGTCTTAGCTTTTTTAACACAAAAATAACTTGGCTATTTAAAAAATGTTAAATTACAAAGATGCCTAGCAAACACCAGTAATTAACTCCATTCAGAAACCTTTACTGATAATGGCAAATCATCTTTTTTCCTACAACTCAACAAAAATAGCATTAAATTAAGTCTAATAAACACTCGGTAACCAAATCAGCTGAAGTTTCAAGTGTGCACAAATTCACAGGTTAACTAAAGAAAAATGTGTAATTTTTTATAGGAGTTTAAAATTATTGACTAAGAAACGACCTTTATGAGATTTTAAATGGCCTAGATATTAAAACCTATGCATCAGCAACCTGTATCATCACAAGAACAATCAGCTCATGGCATGATTAGACATCATCTTATATTGGTATGTGCAACTTCAAACTCTGATAAGACAGGGTAGTGTGAAAGTAAGGCAAAAAAAGAGTGAGTACTTTAGATTGAGAATTTTATGATTATTATCAATATGGAATACTTTTTTAAAAAAGTTGTTTTTTGTTTCCTCATTCAGCCTTTGTATATTTAGGACTTGCAGCTTGTTATTATCTATTTTTTTTGCATTTGAGAAATTAAATAAAAGCATTGGCATAAGAACTGGAATGAGACAATGTATGTTATTATTTGACATTTTATGGGACTGAGCTAAATAGGAGGATCAGAAAAGCGGCCACAACTCTGTCCAGACTCAGCAAGAGAGTGTGGAATAACAACAAGCTGTACACTCACACCAAAATGCAAGTCTACAGAGCCTGCATCCTCAGCACCCTCCTTTATGGCAGCGAGACTCGGACCCTGTATGCCCGCCAGGAAAAGAGGCTGAACGTCTTCCACTTGCGCTGCCTCAGGTGCATCCATGGAATATCATGGAAGGACAGAGTGACCAACACCGTCGTCCTCGAGCAAGCTGGAATCCCAACCATGCACACCCTCCTCAGGCAGCGTCGGCTCCGCTGGCTTGGCCACGTACACAGGATGAATGATGGAAGGATTCCAAAAGACATCCTGTATGGTGAGCTAGCCTCTGGCAAAAGACCTCCTGGACGCCCCCAGTTGTGCTACAAAGATGTCTGCAAGAGAGACCTCAGAGAGGTAGACATCGAGCTGGACAACTGGGAAGAACTAGCAGACGACCCCAGCAGATGGAGGCAGGGGTTACACAAGGGCCTTCAGAAGGGCGAGATGAGGATCAGACAGCTAGCAAAGGAGAAGCGAGCGTACAGAAAGCACACTAAGGACTTGCCAGACACCCAGCACATCTGCAAGAGATGCAGCAAGGACTGTCACTCTCGTGTGGGTCTTCATAGTCACAGTAGACGCTGTAAATGAAGTCCTCAATTGAAACTATAAAGGGCGTGATCCATAGTCTATGCAGACTGAAGGATGCCTACTACTACTGCTATGGGGCTGATTATATCTCTAAAGTTATGGTGGCCTAGCTATGCAACCACAAGTAGTTCCACTGAGAGTGTGCAAATGATTGCAAAAGCTAGAGACTTAATTAAGGTATTGGTGAATGAAATGGTGATCCCAACAGATCTTTCAAAAAACATAAATTGAACATGACCCTGATATATGACAACAATACAGCATAGGAATGTGATTCTAAGGGTTATTTTTGAAACATCCTGAAGACTGCATTCTTACTTAATGTCCATCAGTTTCTATAATCCAAAAAGGCAGAAGAGCTAGACAGTCCATGAAAATCCAGGAGCACCTCACGATCCCCAATCTGTTTGATGTAAAAGGTCCTCCAATACTAGAGTACTGGATTATAATACAAAACCCTGAAAAAGATAGAAAATATCAATAATAATGATAAAATTAATGTTTGTAAGGATTATTAAAACTCTGAAAGTTGACAACAGATGGAAGTACAAAATACTTAATCAAATACTATTGCTGCTCCATTTGACCCAATCAGTTAGTTAATATTTTGGGGTCTGGAACTAACCATTTTTTAAGTTTATTTCACCTGTATTAAATTAAAAAGTAGACTCATTGCAGCCTGGAAAAAATATTGCAACAGAAAAGTTAAAGCTGTAGGAACTAGAAGTTACAGGGTGACTTCACCAAAAGCAGGGAAGGTTTGGATAATCTAAGGAGTCTGAGAATGAACCACCATTAAAAATGTTATCTCCTGAACTTTTTTTTCATAGACACATTGTGCTGTCTGACTAAACTTGTAAACTCTTTGGAGCTAGGACTTTGTGTTTTGTAAAGCTCTGTGTACATTTACATTATTATTATTGTTAATCCCATTAAAAGCCAGGTAGAAAGTTAGCATGGCTTTTGCATTCGTTAAAACACGCAAAATTAGACCTTTTACCCTTTTGTTAGGTGCATTAATGTAGCTTTCTCTCATATTCAGAAGACCTTTCTATGTAACACTATTTTTACATCACCTAACATGCTGGGGCCAAGCAGGCACTAGCACAAAATAACAAGTAGTGTTTAAGTAAATAAATCAAACTATATCACTTATTTTTGCTGACAAAAACATCTTTTTAAGAAGTTGAAGAAACTGCTGTTCACACTTCACAGATCTTTTAAAAAGATGAGCTAGCTGCTTCTAACTCAGAAATATCATACTGACTTTCAAAGGAATGAGTCATTTGGCTAGTGATCAGAAATCTTAATCTACAAAAATCCAAAATTGCTGACAAAGCTTTATAATGGAGAGAGTCTTATTTTACAATAAAAAACAAGTGGGATAATGAAAGTTTGTGTGGGACAGTCAAATTAAATTTGGGCATAAACATCCTCTGGAGCAGACTGAGATATGACTAGTATCTAACGGACACAGATTAGAACTGAATCACTTTGCTGATATCACATAAGCGTGAAAAGTTAACTTTGAGTAAAACTGAAAACCTTTACAGGAGCGCTAGACCTATTTGAGATGGTCCTAATTTTAAATTAAAAATCAGCTACTCACAGAAACTAAAACTGAACCCCCTCTGACATATTCCTTACACCTGAGCCAGCTATTTGAGACCTAACTGTTAAGTCATCTTGAACTTGAGTCAACTGAAATAACACCAATGTTTAGACAGGAAACTTTAAACGACATGAAAACTAGAGGATAAATAGCTTTAAAACACTAATATTTTAGTCCATAATTGTGTTTTCTACTTCAACATTTTCCTTTCATATTTCCACTTTTCTTTCTTTCTTTCTTTCTTTCTTTCTTTCTTTCTTTCCCTACTCTGTCCTTGCATTGGCTGGTTCTCCCTTTCTTGTGTTACCTTCATCAAATATTTTTGGACACTAACACAGTTTGGTATTAGAGCATCAACTGGACTTTGTTAGCTAAACTTTTGGGCATGTTTTCTGAACAGACTTAACTTGCATGGCTGTTTCTAACAATGTCAAACATGAATACTGCATCCAAGAATTTTTTGTGAAAATGGTTATTTTAACACCATTTTTAGAAACACAGTGTTACCAGCCTCAAAAAAGTTGAGCCAGGCATTCAAATTCATTAGATTGTCTTAAAAATTATGGTATTTTTAAAAACAGTAAATTTGAAAAAGGTTTACTGAGTTAGTCTGTATCTGTAGAAATGAGAAATCTTGTAACACTTAGAGACTAATGGATTTATTATGGCACAGTATATATGCAAGGCAAGTATATATGTAACCCTGACTGATCACCCTAATTTACAATGGATATTAACTTCTTTATTTTGCAGTTATTTTCTTTCATATATCTACTTTTGCATTTCCACTCCTGGTCATCTGATGAAGTGGATTTTAACCACAAAAACTTACACTGTAATAACTCTGTTAATCTCTAAAGTGCTATGGGACTCCTCTCTTTTAAAAATTAATCCGAAGTTCTTGTTTGCATTTTAGATTTTTACAGAAGGTCACATTTTCAATCTTTTTGCCCCAATCAGTGCTAAAACTGGCTTAAAGGTTAACAGCCTGTGCACTTCCTGGAACTGGTGCTTTAAGAAAATACCCTAAACGTTGCAAGGCTGGCAAGTAAATTGTGAAAGCTGGCACCAAGAAATGGGGACACCAATGTCAGTGTTGCTATTGTTTCTACACGTGGTTTTTGTGCTGTTCTAGAGGTGCAAAGTGGGGTCATGCGCCTTGCCTGGTAGGGTCCCTGAATGTGCCTCTAGCCTGGTGTGGGAACCAGGATACGAATGCTAGGGTGTTTGGAGAGTACTTCTGGGCACAGTTATAAGGAAGTGTCTCGGGGTGTGGGGCACAGCAGGGGAGGGGGTTAGGCGATCCAGGGATGTTCTGGATGGGTCAATCCCCAGGAAAGAGAGTCCTCCTTGGGTGATAACTTTTTGCATGCTGAAAGGTGGTCTGCTGTGCTGGGATGCAGCATGTGTGGAGAAGGAAATGCCCTGTTTTACAAAAGAGGGGGGATGTTGCCCTAGTCAACCAGAGCTCCTGCCAGGACATCTCCCTTCCCCTAGTATTTCCACATGGGCAGCTGATGGAGGCAGACAGGGAGCCTCACCCCACTCCAGGAGAGAGGGGCACCTTAGGGGAGAACTGGGAAAGTGAGGGCAGGCAGAAAAAAGGCAGGGAGGGCATTTGGCCTTGCACTGCTGATGCCACAAGTGGAAAATAGGCAGAAAGGGCATTGAGGCTCATGCTGCAGACCCAACAGGTGGTAAAAAGGTGGGGACATAAGAATGGCCATTACTAAGTGGTTCCATCTAGCCCAGCATCCCATCTGCTGACAGTGGCCAGTGCCAGGTGCCCCAGAAGGGTTGGACCGAAGACAATGATCAAGTGACCTGTCTCCTGCCATCCATCTCCAGCCCCTGACAGAGGCCAGGGACACCATTCCTACCCTTGACTAATAGCCTTTTATGGACCTAACCTCCATGAATTTATCTAGCTCTTCTTTGAACTCTCTTATAGTCCTATCCTTCACAGCCTCCTCTGGTGAGGAGTTCCGCACTTTGACGGTGCGCTGTGCGAAAGAGAACTTCCTTCTATTAGTTTTGAAGCTGCTCCCCATTAATCTCATTTGGTGTCCTCCAGTTCTTACACTATGGGGAGGAGTCAACAGCTTTTCTTTATTCACCCTCTCCACACCGCTCATGCTTTTACAGACCTCTATCATAACCCCCCTCCAAGCTCCTCTCTTCCAAATGTCAAAGTCCCGGTGTCTTTATATGGGACCCCGTTCCAACACCGTAGCCATTTTAGTTGCCTTTTTCTGACCCATTTCTAATGCCAAAATATCTTTTTTGAGGTCAGAAGACCACATCTGTAGGCAGTATTCAAGATGTGGGCCAAGGCCATGGAGAAGATGGGGAAGGGCTTTGTGCTGTCAAGGGGACAGGTAGAAAAAAGGCGGGAAGGGCGTTTGGCCTCGCGAGGCCGACGCGGCAGGCGGAAAAAAGGCGGGAAGGGCGTTTGGCCTCGCGGGGCCGACCGGGCAGGCGGAAAAAAGGCGGGAAGGGCGTTTGGCCTCGCGGGGCCGACCGGGCAGGCGGAAAAAAGGCGGGAAGGGTGTTTGGCCTCGCGGGGCCGACCGGGCAGGCGGAAAAAAGGCGGGAAGGGCGTTGAGTCTCATGCTGCTGACGCGACAGGCGGGGGAAAAAAAAAAGGCGGGAAGGACCTTTGGCCGCGCGGGGGGGACCAGACGGGCGGACAAGAAGCGGGGCGTCGCGTCTCGTGCGGCGGCGGTTGGAAGGCGGCGGGAGAGGGAGGGGCCTAAGGGCGGTGCCTCTCCCCTCCCCCGCCCCCCAGGTCAGGGAGCCATGGTGGCGCGGCAGGGGAGGCGGCTGACGACGCCGGGGAGCGGCTGGGCGCTGTGCTCGCGCCCCTGCAGCGGTTCCGGCCTGGCTCGGGCGGTTGTGTTGAACGCCTTGTTGGCTTTGACCCAAGGTAATCGGGGTCCTCACGCGAGTGGGGGATTCCCGGGTCACGGCTCTTGCCCCGAGGCTGCTCCCGGTGGCCCAACCCTTAAAGGGCCCTTGTGGTCGCCTAGAGCCCCCTGCCCCTCAGGCGTAGGGCCCTGCCAGCCGGAAACCGTCAAGGCTTTACCTTCCTGCCGAGCCACCTCTGGGCCACAGTGGAGGGGGATGGTGGGGCAGGGAGCTTTTCCTGAGAGAAGTGCACACCTGGGCTACATGTATCTCATACAACTGGAAGGGACCTCAGGAGGTCATTGAGTCCAGGACCAGGCACCATCCTTTTTTTTAATTTGCCCCAGATCCTTAAATGGTCCCTTCAGGGACTGGACTCACAACCGTGGGTTTAGGAGGCCAAGGTGCAAACTGCTAAACTCTGTCTTCACTAGCCCCCACCCAATTTGAAGGGAGGATGCTAATTAGATGCTTTAGGATATGCTGATGAGGTGCTACAATGAGTATACGGTGTCTTACTAACATAATGGCCGGGGCACTTTGAAAGTGCCGTTTCTTATTGCGTGCGGCTCGTCTACACTGGGTCCTTTTTGAAAGCACACTGCAAAATCCCTTTATTCTTCTAACCAAATAGCATAAGGGAATTTTGAAGTGTGTGGGGTCCGTTCGAAAAGGATTTTGTGTAGACGAGCTGTGCACAATCGAAAGCGGCACTTTTGCGGCTCTGTGGCTGCAATTATGCTAATGAGATGCTGCATATTCATTTCAGTGCTCCATTAGCATATCCCAAAATGTCTCATTAGCATCCCCTTTTCAACAGGAGGGGGCTAGTGTAGATAGAGCTCTACTGGGCCCAGTGCTCTTAGAAAGGGACCGACTCCCTTTAAACTGTTCAGTGACTATAGACGGGCCAGTGAAATGGTCCCCTCACAAGATGGCGTCTATGCCCCCCCTGCCATTGTGTCAGAGAACTTGGGGACTCCTGCATCCTCTACAGGTGCCTCTCTAGTGCATCTAGCCCTGAGATGCCTGGCTGAACCTGGTGCTTACATCACAGTTGTTGTGAATGCTTTTGTCCCAACCCCTGGCGGTGGGCAGCAAATGATACATAAATGGGGTTCCTCTCAGAGACTGTTGATGGGCATCTCCAGTCTGTTCTCTGCCACTGTTCACAGGTGTTGGGATTTATTAAAGACTGTGCTAGGTCTAAACAGTCAAAGCAATTGCTTAGGGCCCTGAGCCGCTCCTGGGAGGACAGGGACTGTTATTAGTGCGTCTGGTATATGGAGATATGCATCTCATAGAGCTGGAGGGGACCTTGGGAGGTCATTGAGTCCTGTCCCCTGCCCTCTTGGCAGGACCAAGCACCATCTCCTTTTTTTTTTATTTTTGGGAGGCATTCTCCAAAACATTGCTGCTTAGGGCCCTTAGTGGACTTTCATGGGCAATGCTGTTGAGTAGCGACAGAGAGAGAGAGCCATGTTAGTTTGTATTCTATCAAAACAAGCAAGCAGTCAAGTAGCACTTTAAAGACAAACAATAATTTATTAGGTGATGAGCTTGTGTGGGACAGACCCACTTCTTCAGACTGAAGTGGGTGTCCCATGGAAGTTCATCACCTAATAAATTATTTTGTTAGTCTTTAAATTGCTATTTGGCTGCTTTTTTGTTTTGCTATTGGGTGGTTAAGTGGAACCAAGCACTTCCTCACCTTTTGTGCAGAATGTGCTATTTCCATTGAACTTTCTGACCGAAGATGTGGATGACGCATTAGAAATTTAACCCAGTCTTCAAACTGCAGAAAACAGTTCAAACCATCAAATCACACTTCTGGCTCCAAACTCCACTTTTGTGTTTATGATATATAGGGGAAGTTAATGCTAGTTTCCCCACTGAAGCAAGTGTTTCCCATTCTGTAAATTTCATGCAGTTTTGAAATATATTTTATTTTGAAGAATGCAAGTTTTTAAACTGCTTCATTCTTCCTTTTTTATTTTTGAAGTTAAATATTCAGCCAGTTTGAAGGCTCTAGAGTCAACACAGGTTTACTACTCAAACAACAAATTGGAGTGCTTAAGAAAAGGATAGAAGGAAGGAGAACTGCAAGAATAAAAGGGGAAACAAGCAACTCATATTTGTTTTAAAAATAATGTGTTACTGTGTTTTCAGTAGAAGCTGCAATTGATGAAGAACAATATTCTGTTAAATTAATTAAAAAGAATTACATTTATGGCAACACCAAACATCAAGGTGATTATTTTCATAGTTAAGATCTTAGTAAGCATTTTAATGCAGTATTAATTCACAGATCATAAAAACAGCAGTAAGGCATGTAAATAAGTGCATATATATATGTGATTGTGGTCGTGTTATTATACCAACAATATCAAATCTTAGATAGAAAATTATGTAATTTTTAAAGCATATGAGAAGGAAATTGACATAATAAAATCTGTACCTAATTTTTTTTACTTCAAATTATTCCCAACAACTGGAACAATTCAATTAACATAATCTGAAAGATGTCGAGAAATCATAATTGCTGTGAAATAAAGGGCATTGTAAACAGAAAGATGTTTGAATTAAGTGATTGCACGGCACAGTAGGGTGTGCACTCATGAAATATAAAATGAAAAAAGTGTCTTCAGTTGTGGAACATTGATATCTTGTAGAATGAACTATCTTGGAGCATCTGTTTCCACTGAGGACTGTAAGTCAAGTATGCAGAACTGTGTTTTGACCGAGACTATAATGTTTTTAACTGAGTCACAGTAAAGAAAGATAAAAGAGAACAGCTATGCATTTTTAATCAGAGATGGGAACCACGTTAGACATAGTTCTGGTGCAGATCCTTTAATCAAGGTCCTAGACATGGAGGTGGGTTTGAGAACAAACTTCGTTTGACATAAACAGTGTTTAAAACCCCTTTGTGACACATTTCAGAGGTCCCAAACTGCTCTTTAAATATCTGTTTGCTACCACATGGTGGCTAACTCAGAGTGACAGACTATTTAAGGATGGGAAATGGTTATGCCTGTTGGAAGACAAGTACAGGTAGTGGCACAGTAACATTAATGCAAACCTGCTACACACCCAACAGCAATGGAAAAGATAGTAATTCCATACCTATTGTAACCGATCCCACAAATACTATGACTTGGTTATAGATCAGGGTTATGTATTACCCATCCCCGTATGCAACCAGTCTGTACTTTTTAATTTCTTTCCTTTTTATTAATTTACCAGATTGGACAACCCAGTTAAGTGAATTAATATAATAGATTTATTCTGCAAAAAAGTTTTAATGCCACATGTTTAAAGTTACAATGGAAACTGGTTTAGAAAAACTGTGAGGAATTTTAATTTGGGTGGGAGACGATCCAGTGGCAATGGAAACACAGTCATTTATTTAGCGAGAAATTAAGCAGATCATGCCCTTCTTCTGGGGTATAAAATGTGAGTGTGGGCAGTTTCAGCATTGCTGGTTAATTAATTATCTTGTCTTGCAGTGAACATTTATGTTAAAGTGTATACAAATAGTCCATTTCTAGTATGCATGGATTTGGCACTTTCTCAAAGAGAAGTAATAGATCCAAGCTACTTATGGATTGGACCAGATGGAAAGAATTTAAAAGGCAAGTTACTTTGTTATTACAGGTTATTTACTGTCTTACTGGTCCCATGCCCATTCCACCACCCACTAACCCACAGAGTCTGATTTTGATTAATGTCACATAACTAGAAGCAATCCGTAGGTGATGGGGAAACATGAAAAATTCTACTAAGATAGCTTTGTCTTCTGTTTCTCCCATGATATACAGACAATAATTAATTCCATCACTAATGGTTGAGTAGATTTCAGAATTCTGTGTGTGAGGTCACCCTTTCTAAATTTTTATTGATACCTGTCATCAGTGGGATGGTGTGATTTGTGGTTCATGATTTCTAATGTTTTTTATTTTCATGGGTGCTTTCATTAACCTTCATTCTTTAAGCCATTTTTCCTTAAATAATATATCGGCATGGACAGGCTCAAATATAAAGTTGCAGAGGAAAGGTTTGAAACATATAGAACTGGAAGGGACTCGAGAGACCATTGAGTCCAGTCCCCCTGTACTCACAGCAGGACCTGTTAACATCCCTGACAGTATTTTTTTTTAAATCTAACCTGCCCCAGATTCTTGAAAGACTCCCACAAAAGGATTGAGCTCACAACCCTGAGTGTACAGGGCCAGTGCTCCAACAGCTGGACTATCTCGCTAGTTCTCCTTTCCCTTGCCTCCAGCCCTTGATAAAAGATTTTGTAGCTGGCCCTTTTGGCTAGTCCATCAACTTACTGATGTGGAGAAGGGAATGTTTAGCTGGCTGGGGCACTTGCTTCCTTGCTGTGGTCACTCATGGCTACGTCTACGCTACGGAGATCTTTCAAAAGAAGCCGTTCTGGAAGATTTCTTCGAAAAGAACTTCTTTCGAAAGAGTGTGTCCACACACACACAGGTGGATCAAAAGAGTGATCTACTCTTTTGAAAGAGAGCATCCACACAGCCCCCGTCTTTCGAAAGAATGGAACAGGGATCAAAAACTCAGGCCCCATGAGGACTGCGCTTTCAAAAGAAAGGGCTTGCAGAATGTGTATGTGTCTTTGCTCTCAAAAGAAGCTTTCGAAAGGGGGTTGTTTTCCTGAAACGGGAAAGGAAGAGTGATTTCAAAAGCAGCACCACATTCTCTCGATTTACTTTCAAAAGAATTATTTGTGTGTAGATGCTCCATGGGATCTTTCGAAAGAGCCACTTTCTTTTGAAAAATCTTGCAAAAAACTTGCTAGTGTAGACACAGCCCATGAGAATAGCTGTCCCCCCATGCTTGCTACTCACCTGTGGTCATTTGTGAGTATAATTGTCCGTGCTCTCACACCTATCCCTTTTTGTTTTATGTCAGATAACCACATTCAATGCACGTCCCATTGTTCTGGCACGACCATCCTCTAATCTTGTTTAAATTGTAATAAGAGGAAGCGGCATACTAAATTTGGTGGTCCTAACTCTTACTATTTAGGAGGAGTTCTTGAACAAACAGACTCACAGATGGACAGATAGTCAGACAAACGCACAAGCTCAGTAAAATATATAGTAGATATATAGGAAAATGTACATTTTTATTTTAATATACAGCAATGCTAAAAGAACTCCCCTCTTCATGCTTTCTGCACATTTAACATAACTTAAAATACATCTGAAGTGCAGTATAATTTAAGAAAGTGTGCTGCAAAATCCTGTTTTCTGTCAAATAACTCTGGACACCTATAAATTTTCAAATGCCTTAGGGGAAAAAAAGAGCTTTGTAACAAGGCCTGAAGAGTATTAGATTCAAGCTATTTCAGACTAATCTATCTCTCTCTCTCTATATATATATTATCTGTCTGTGCATCTGTGAGTTCATTTGTTCAACATCTCCTAAACCATAAGAGTTAGAAACACCAAATTTGGTATACCACTTCATCTTATCTTAAGTTAAAACAAGGTCAGAGTTTGATTGTGCTAGAAAAATTGGAAATGCCTGAAATCAGGTGGTTTTCCAGGACATGGAAAGGGAGGGGCCACAGAGAGGAGGGATGCTTTCCTATAGAGTCACCACTGGGGATAATGAGTATAGGGAACTGCTATACTGCAGAGTCACCACTGGGGGCAACTGGAGCAGGATAACAGTAGCCAGCTGGGGCCAGGGCTCTCGACCATGCCAGCCACTAGACCAGGTATGTGGCCCCCTGCCCTAAACCATGCTCACCTTGCCCCTCAGCCACAGTGCTGGACAGGGTGAGCCCTGCCAGTCACTGCTCCCGTGGGACCTCTTCCCCCACCCCAGGGCCATACAGCCCAGTCTTACTCTCCTCCCACCCCAAGAACTGTGGACCAGCCCAACCCCTCCTAGGAGCAAAGGCCAGTCCGGAACCACATCCTGCCCCCTTCTACCAGGGGGATCCAGGAACTGCCATCTACCCAAGCAGATGCTAGGAGGGCTGGGAACTGTGGCCCACACCCATGGAACAGACCTCAGGGTAACTGTGAACCTTAATTCCCCTCAACCCCCATCAAGTAGAGGCTGGGGAGTCAGGAACTGCAATCCCCCCATTTAGGAGATACTGGGAGGGGGACTGGGTACTGCAGTACCCATCCCCCTCTGCTCCTCGAGGAGACACTGGGAGGTCCTGGAAATGCACCCCCAATTGAGGAAACAATGGGTGGCCAGGAGCCACTGTCTTCCACCTCCTTCCCCAGAGGAGGCACAGGGGCTGGGAACCAGGGTCTGCCTCAGAAACACTGGGACCAAGAACTGCTGTCCTGTCCCCTCCTTCCTGGAGAAGATGTCAGTGCTGGGCAGCACAGCCCTAACCAGTCCCAAGACCAGCACCACCTTCATCAGTACAGGTGGCCTTGGTGAGCTCTGCGAGACTTCCCAGCTACCTGCACAGGCCCCCCAGGCTGACTCCTGCACTCACCTAAGCCCCATCACATACCCAACCCACTATCCTGCACACCCAACCCTCTCCTGTGTGCGCCCAACACCTCCCCTCACTCTTCCATCACCTGCATTGAGCTCCCACAGCTCCCACAAACAATCCTCTGGTCTGAATTGCTAACCACCACCCTCACTCCAGGACATTTTACCGCCTTCCCTGAACCTCCACAACTTTCCAAACTTCTGCCCTCACTCCTGCATTCCCACCTTCTGGGCAGAGCTCCCCCCCTCACATACGACCCCCTGCCTTATACAATCATCTGAATATAACATGTACATTTTTTCTTTTAATTTCCAAAAAGAACCCACTATCTCATCAGTTAGTACACTACATAAATTATGCATCAGTATTTGTTTTAATGTTAATAAAGTTTCCTGTTTCCATTTTAGGACAAAGTTACGTCAATCTTACTAAAACAGGAAAGCTGATGGTGAGAGCTTTTCAGGAGTCTATGTCTGGATCTTATACTTGCACTCTTTCTTATAAAACCATCAAAACTGATATACAAGAAGAGAGAGAGGAATATAAGACATACAAATTTATGGTATATGGTAAGACTGTACAAATTTGCTGATTAACTAGTGCCTGTGACTTTTCTGAATATTGGTTTATTGAACACAGCAATGTACTACAGAATAAAAATACATTTTCAGGCACCTTGGTGATAAATATCTTTAGTTTTCTAAATACCAGTTTTTGAAAAGTCAGTTCAATACGACTTTTATTTCAATCAAATCAATACAACTACCAAGAGTATGTTGTTACTATCCTTGATAATGAAATAATCTTTATCCTTGGAGAAAATAGATGAGTTAATTGCCTTACTGTCATCCACCAATCAGAAGCAGGAGCTCTGGCTTGGCTGTGAACTTGTTCCAAAGAAGTGTCAAAGATGGGACTCTTCGCTGTTATAGAAGGAGTTTTCTGATCTTAGTTGTTGACATACAATACAAGTGATGGAAGGATGACAGATTGTGCACTTCAGCAAGCCCATCAGTCTCCCAAAAACTGTTACAGGCTACGTCTACAGTAGCCCCTTTTTGAAAGGGGCATAGTAATGAGCAAGGTCAGAAGATGCTAATGAGGTGCTGTCATGAATATGGAACACCTCATTAGCATAATAGTAGCCATGGCAATTCAAAAGTGCCGCTTTTGAATCGTGCACTGCCCATGTAGATGGGCGCCTTTTGAAAGGGCCCCCCCCCCCCAGTCTTTGAAAGTCCCTTATTCCTAAAACCAAATAGGAATAAGGGGCTTTCGAAGATTGGGGGGTACTTTCGAAAGGCCCTCGTCTACATGGGTGACATGGGATTCAAAAGCGGCACTTTCTAATTGCTGTAGCTGCCATTATGCTAACGAGGCACTGCATATTCATGGTGCACCTCATTAGCATATTCTGACCTTGCTCATTACCATGCCTCTTTCAAAAAGTAGCCATAAAAAAGTAAATAAAAGGAGAAAGAAACAGGTGTAATTTCTTTTTCCAGTTAGACTTAAAAACTCTCTGTCCTAAAATCCAGGTACATGAAGTACTTTCTTTAACAACTTCTCATCACATTTCATCTGTGTCTGCTAGTAACAGAGAGAGGTAGCTGTGTTCGTCTTTTTTCTATCAAAACAAAAAAGCAGTCCAGTAGCACTTTAAAGACTAAGAAATCTGTGTCTACTTGTTAAGCAAGTGCACAGGCTCAAAATGGCAGTGTTACTTCTGTAGCTATTTTGACATATAACTTTTTCCAATATTTGGTATTTAGGTGCATAGTCATACAAAAAAGTAGTGTGGATACATATGAAAATTTTTGTGGATAACAAACTAAATTAATAGTACAACACCGTTTACGTCAGGGAAGCTAGAACAGGGATGAATTTGGCCCATCATGCTTAATAAATAAACAAATTTGTTTGCCTCAAAATAAAAGTCTATTTAATATCTAAGCTATGAAGAATAGGACTTCATAGGGAATATAGTGTGTGTAGGACGGACATTATATTGCATGTACTTATGTGCATATTCATTTTCTTAAGCATATAGGGAACCTGACTACACTTACCAGATATCTGTTCGGTTTACTACAAAAGAGTGTGGATTAGCAGCTAATGGTCAATTTTTTGAAGAATTGAAGAAAATCTTGAATGATTTAATCTCTGATTTGACATGTCATGTCGTAGAACCGTCATACAAATGTCATGTTATCAAAATACCAAAACATGGCCTCCTGGATGAGCTATTTGTTACTTTTCAAGGTAATAGAGTTACACATTTGTTTAAGAAGTAGTGTAACACTGATACTTTGTTAACAAAAGAGTTAAATTTAAGGGTAACATAAATAACATTTACAGTTATATCAGACTGATTCCTAATGTGTTGCTTCTCTGCTTTCCTTCAGAGTTTCTGTATCTTTTCTTGTTAGCCCACAGATGGAGCTATAATGCAGTTTATGAAATAATTGAGTTTATAGTACTGTACTTTTTACAACCTTACTGTCAAAGGTTATTCTGTAGAGAGATGTTTTATACAAAGGGCCAGCGGAACAGAAGAATGGCCATACTGTGTGGTCCATCTAACCCAATATCCTGCCTTCCAACAGTGGCCAGTGCCAGGTGCTTCAGAGGGAATGAACAGAACAGGTAATCATGAAGTGATCCATTCCTTGTCCCACATTCACAGAAGATAATTTACTGAAGTCCAGACAAAGTTCATTTATAACTCTTCATTAATGTTGTCATTCTACCAAATGAATGATATTTATTCTTGTTGTTTTTTACTTTTTCTTATTCAGGGTTGGCAACCTTATATTCTTCTTACAAAACTTCTGATTATATACCTGGTTGTCATGCAAATTGGTCTTTCTAATGTCCACTCATATCTGGTTTATATATGAAGTCTTGGGCCTTCCCTTTGGTCATCTTCCATCCTTGACCATTGTGAGGACCAGCCTATCAACATGATTCCATCAATTTGTCTTCATTTGGGGCAACCCTCATTATGCCCCTCACAACTTCATTTAATTTCCTGTTATGGAGTGTGCAACTATTTTACCATCTCCACATCTGCATTTTCATAGGAGCAAGCATAGTGATTTCTTTTCTTGTGTCTGGTCGAGTTTCTGTTCCGCACATTTGGATGGGTCGAATAAATACATTGCCTTTTAATTTTATTGGCATCTTTTATCACAGATTATTGGCATCAGCAACACAAAGCAGCTTTGGTATAGTTCTGGTCTTCACTCAGAAATGTCCCATTGTCAGCAACCATTGATCCTATGCATTTAGAATTTGTCATTTGTTTCAGCTTTCTGCCTATGTTATCCTTTCAGGTATGTCCTCCTTCCTCAGTTATACCCTCAGTCTTGCTAACATTCACTCTAAGTCCTGCCTGCTCAGAACTATGTTGCCACTGTTCAGAGTTTGATTGCCGGGTCTTACGATTTTTCATACATATCTCTGACTTGTCAGAGAATAGCGTGCTCCAAGACATCTTCCTTCTTATATTCTTATTTATTACATCCAAGGCAACTGCCAACAAAGAAGGACTTGACACTAACATCTCCTTCCCCAGGACAGTTGAACATTTACTGGAAATTTGCACTGGTTTAATCACTCCTAGAACTTCATGTGCTGTTTCTAACAATGTTAACTTTCATTTGTACCAGATATCCTCAACAAAGCCCTTTCTGTAGTCAGGATATCTATATATTATTTCTTGTTCAAAGATTTTTTTTAATTCACGTCTTTAAATTTCCAGCACTTAGGCCCTTCTGGTACTCAGGTGTTCAGATGTTTTCATAGTCTCTACATTTTGAAGTCCATAGGGACAGCCAGTCCATAATGCTCCCAGATGTTGTCAGACTGGAGAATTGATGAGGTACAGTGACACTTCAAACATATTTTCTCTTGACTATGTATCTGCCCTACATGAGCTGATCTGATACAATCTGCAGTTGTTTTGGGACAATTTTTCATCAGTGGAGTGAATGAATTCCCCCACCCTTTCCTTCAGTGTTCACAACAGATAGGACTCCAGCCATCTTTCCACAGTTTGAAGTTATTTGTCTATACGGGGGTTTCAGTCTGTCCCATCTCTAATTTCCAGATCTTTTTTCTTAGGCTATGGTTACACTAAATTTTTTTGCCAGGAAAACCCTGGTTTTGTTTACAAAACTCATGGAGCGTGCACACTCAAAATGGGATTTGTCAACAATATCTGGAAAACGTACCATATTCAACAGCAGTGTTCTGTTTCAAAGCTTTGAGGCAGAATGCTGCTGCCAACAGATTTGGTCTACAGAAAAGCTGTGTGGACTCTCTGGGGTCCATCTCTTGACAGACAGGGCATCCACATCAATGAGCAGCCTTGTCTGCTGTGCTTCTGGTTGCCTGTTTTCTCAAGAGAGCAGCCAGGCAGTCCAGCTGCTCTGTCGACAGAGCAGAGCACTCCACTGTTTGGTTTTTGTATGTGGCTGTACTCTGTTGACAGATGTTTTGTCAGGAAATCTCTTCTGACAGTGACTTCTGTGGACACAGTGCTGTAGTGTAACTGTGGCCTAATTGTTTATTTCATTATTTTGTTAGTGAATGACACTAAAGCACTGGACAGGAATTGTAAGGACTACTGCTTTTTTCTCTTATTGATAAATCATACAACAAAGGTGGGTTTTTTTCCTCCAGAACCTTGAATTTCTCCAGTTCTCTCTGACCCCTGAGAATTAATCATTAGGCATTCAGAATGTTTATTAGCTAATACTTTTAACGTCCTAGGATGCCAAGCTAGCAAGACTAACTGATTTGTACATATTCATGTTTCCTAAGTAATTTCTTACATGTTTTTAATCAGTTGGTGGTAATCAGAGTTGCGTGTGCTTCCTGATTATCCATTTCTCAGTATTATTAAATACTCAGTTAAGTGGTTTAGATCACAGGAAAATGGTTTTGAAATGAAAATAATATCTTGACCATAGAAACAAATGTAATGTCTCTTCCTCACAAATTAAAGGCAAAATAGAGAGTGCCTCTGTTCTTGAGTTGCATGTGCAACAGCATAACATTAACGTAATATAAAGATAAATAATAGCAACGGTATGATAACTGACATCTCAGTGCTTTGTAAAACAGATTTCCAGATGAAAGCTACTCATTTCAAGATGCTTCATTGTTATGTTTTCGTCAGGGTATTTCTGATGATACATTATAAAACAGTTTTGCTCTTTCATCCCCTTTCTCCTTTTCTTTATAGTAAATCCTTTTGCCCCAGGATGGGAAGCAGTTTGCCAACAGATTTCTTATGACTGTGAAGATGTAACCAACAGAAGAGTTCAGGAAGTAGGATTTTTTTCAATGCAGACATACTTAAATAAATGTGTGAACATTAGAACTCAGAGGGCAGGTGTGGCTTTGGGAGGGGGGTTGTAAAATATAAACCATAAAGTTAATTAAAGGTGAAATTTTCTTTTCCCTATACCAACCCTAGATAATTGGGCTTTGTGCAATGGCGTCTTGAAGAGCAAGCACAGCAAGAAGAAGTAATCTCTTCCATCAATCCAATGTGGAACTAGAGATCCCTTCACATATCCATGCCAGTGGTCCCCTATGTATTTAATCTGGATCATTGTGAAATGTCCTTTTCTTTATTGTACAGGGCATGCAGATTTCCTGCACATATCCAAACATGTCCAACGCTTAAGTACTTTTCTTTGAATTCAGAGTTGTCTGTCCATCATTGTATTCAGTGGATCAGTAGGGTTTAAGTGTTGTAGAATAGTGTTTCTTAAACTTTTTGAGACTACAGAACACCAAACAATAATATTTTTATGCAGAACACCTATCAAAATTTTCTTCAAAACATTGTTGTCAGACCAAAAAACAAACAAGCAAAAAAAAAAAAAACCAAACAGCAATATATACAGCAAAAAAAAAAAAAATGAAGTAATTTAGTCATATATCATAGCAATGAAGAAGTAACATTGTATCTGGTTTTAATAACAGAAGGTAGTAGTACTTTCACTCACTTCTGGCTTTTTAAAAAGAAATGTAACATATTGGCTATGCCTACACTTGCACACTACGTCGACATAGCCTATTTCGAAGTAAGAACATCGAAATAGGCTACTTCAACACATATCATCTACACATCCTCCAGGGCTGGTGCTGTTGATGTTCAGTATCGAAGTAGCGGCGAGGAACGTCTAAAGGAGCCGCCCCGAAAGGAAATGTGGAGCATCCACACACACAAGCGCTCACCGTCGAAATAAGAGGCCAGGAAAGCCCACTGACAGGGTCACAGGCTGGACGAGCCCTTCCGGGGCAACAGCAAGCTGCTCCTTTAAAAGGCTCCTCCCAGACACACCTGGCCTGCACAGCACGAGGTCTGCAGAGTGCTAGTCACACTCTTGCAGACCAACACACAGTAGCTATGGACTCCCAGCAGCTGGAAGCCCTCCAGGTAGTCACCCAGGGAACAAGCACCCTGCTAGGTGCTGCACGGGAGGCTGCCCAGCAGCTCCTGGCAGAGGACCTTCCCAGGGGGCAGACTGGGACGCCCCTGATCACTGGGCTCCCCTCTTCCTCCCCCGCTGGGTGGTCTGCCACCTCTGGAGCTACCCCACCAGCTCTGAGTGGTGGGAGCAGTTGGTCATGGGGGAGTGGGACGATGACCAATGGCTGAGGAACTTCCGCATGCACCGGCAGTCCTTCCTGGAGCTCTGTCAGTGGCTCAACCCCACACTGAGGCACCAGGACACACGGATGCGGTGCACCCTCCCCGTTGAGAAGAGGGTCGCAATAGCCATCTGGAAGCTGGCCACTCCAGACAGCTACCACTCCGAGGGACACCAGTTTGGAATGTGAAAGGCCACGGTCGGGGCTGTCGTCATGGAGGTAAAGAGTCCTGGGCATGCATCCACTGGGGAGGGGGGTGGGAGCCGGGGAGAGGGGCCCGGGTATGGGGCTGAGGAGGGAGGGGCTGGGCGGGGGGGTGCCCAGGAGGGGGGCCTGGGAGGAGGGGCATGGGGGCACCCTGCACACCCTCATGGGCGCTTGTGTTCCCTCCCCACAGGTGGTCCGTGTGCTCAAAGCCATGCTGCTCCAGAAGGTCGTCCGACTCAGGGACGTGGACACAGCTGTCGCTGGATTTGCTGCCGTGGGGTTCCCATACTGCTTTGGGGCCCTGGACGAGACCCACATCCCCATCCACACCCTGGACCACAGCAGGGGGAGATACACCAACTGCAGGGGCTACTACCCCATGGTCCTGCAGGCCATGGTGGACAGCCAGGGCCGCTTCCAGGATGTCTATGTGGGCTGACCTGGCTGCACACACAACGCCCACGTCTTCCAGAACTTGGGCCTGTGCCACTGGCTGGAGGCAGGGACCTACATCCCCCAGAGGGAGATCCCTTTGGGGGACGCCACCGTGCCCCTCTGCCTCGTGGCGGACACAACCTACCCCCTCCAGCCCTGGCTCATGTGCCCGTACACTGGCCACCTCAACACCAGCCAGGAGCGGTTCAACGCCCACCTGAACCACGCCTGCCAGGTGGTGGAGAGGACCTTCAGCCGCTTGAAGGGCCGCTGGCGGTGCTTCCTTGCCCGCCTGGACATCGGCCTCCAGAACATCCCCCAGGTTGTGGGCGTGTGCTGCACACTCCACAACATTGTCAGGAGCAAGGGGGAGGCCTTTGTCCAGGGGTGGGCAGTCGACGCTTGGACGGGCTTCCCCCAGATGGCTGCCGCACCCAGTCGCCAGGCCCACCGCGAGGTGTATGGGTCCACGAGGCCTTGCGGGCCCATTTTGATCTGGGAGATCCCTGAGCACCTCCCTGGCCTTCCCTGGAGCCTCACCCCACTGCCCGCACATCGCCCCCACCACCCATACACCATCCCCCCAACAAGCATACGTCTCAGGTTCTTTGGAAAATAAAATTGAATTATTGAAAACTGGTAACTGTGTTATGTGCACAACCAAAACTGCAACCAATGTACAAAGGAGGACAACTATATACAAATGGGGGCCCAACAGATGGCTTGGCCATCGGCCCATCCGTCTGGGGTGGGTGTAGAGGGGCATGACCCCTGGTGGGTATGGGTCACAAAACCCTTCCCTCCCTTGTCCACGGTCCCTGGCGTTGGGGCTGGGAGGACCAGCAGGTACAGCTGGGATGCCTCCACCGGCTGGTCTTCAGCCCCAGTGGGCTTCTGTTCTGGGGGGCTGGCAGGCGGCACAGCAGGTGGGGCGGCAGCGGTGGCATGGGGGGGGCACTGGTGGGTGGGAGCTGGGCGACAGCTTCTTGGATCAACCCAGCTATGTCCCGGACTATGCCCATGAATTCCTTCCACGCCACCCAGCACTGGGTGGACTCCTCCTGGTGGAACCGGAGTCTTTCCTTGGCCACCTCCGTCTGCTGCTAGAGAGCTGCCAGGAGCTGGGTATCCACGGGGGCCATCCCCTGGGTCTGTCAGTGGCGTCACTGTCCTGCTGGCCTTGGGGGTGTCACCGGGCGCTGGCGGTGGCTGACCTCTGGCGGGCTCTCGGGAACCATGGAGGGTGCCTGGCTGCCTGGGGCCTCAGATGGTGCAGCTGCAGAGAGGGAGGGGAAGGCTGTTAGTATTGTGCCGTGGCCCGTTCTCCCTGCCCCCCTTTTGGTGCTGGGTCTCTGTCCCTGTCAGAGGGTGTGATCTCCCTGTTGGGTGTCCCCATTGCATAGTCACCCCCACTCCTGGGGTTAGGACACAGTGCTGTCCATGGGTGTGGTTGCTGACAGGCGCTGATGGCCATGCCGCCATCCTGGGACCATGCTGTGGCTGGCCAGTTGCGGGTCAGGGTCTGCTGGGGGTGCGTGAGGCTCTCAGTCATGTCTGGTGCCCCCGCCCCATGGCCCAGGGGTGTGTTCCCTGTGGGGCATGTACCTGACCATCCATTGCTGTGGTTGGGGGAACCCTGGTGGGAGGATGCCCAGCTGGTGCTCCAGGAGGGGAGGTCTGGGAGGAGCCCCTCCCCCCCATCCCACTGCTGGACCTGTCCTCCACCGTCCCAAGGGGGTGCTCCTTGGGCAGGCCCTGGGGTGCAGCGCTGGCCTCCAGGCCGGAGTCCAGCTCCGAGGCCTGCTGGGCTTGTTGGCCATGGTGTCAAGGGTGGCTGCGGGGAGAGGAGTTGTCCCGGGGACTCAGGATGGCCCTGAGCTCCCTGTAATATGGGCAAGCAGCAGGGGCGGCCCCAGACCAGCTGGCTGAGTCCCAGGCCCGGGTGTAACCCTGCCACAACTCCTTCACCTTGCTCCGGACATGATCTGGAGTGTGGGCAGGGTAACCCCGGGCAGCCAAGCCCTCGGCCAGTCAAGTGAATGCTTCCGCATTCTGCCACTTGCTCCCCATCATGTGGAGCACCTCCTCCTCACCCCAGAGCCCCAGCAGGTCTCGGAGCTCGGCCTCCAACCAGGAGGGGCGCCGCCTCTTTTTGGCCCCCCGTTTGGCTGCCAGGGGTGCCTGGGTCCCCTCGGGGGGGGGTGTCCTGGGGGGCACTCTGGGGACTGGCTGGATGCCATGGCGCTGGGTAGTCGGGTTGGGGTCTGTAGAGGGCATGCAGGGCTAGCACGTGCGTGTGCTGCTGCCTGCACGCTCTCAGCTTCCTGCCACAGGAAATCCGGGTCTGTGGTGCTTTAAGGGCCGCTGCACATGGGGACCATAGAGCCCTGCAGGGGCTGGACAAAGTGTCTCAACCCCTTATCTGATTGCCCCCATGGAGGACCCTGCTATTTCGAAGTAGTGGGATGCAGATTGTCTACACATGCCCTACTTCGACATTGAACATCAAAGTAGGGCGCTATTCCCATCTTTGGATGGGAACAGCGATTTCGACGTCTCACCACCTAATGTCGATTTCAATGTCGAAATAGCGCACGGTGCGTGTAGATGCGACGCGTGCTATTTCAATGTTGTGCTGGCTACTTTGAAGCAGCCTGTTAGTGTAGATGCACCCATTCTGTTTACTCATATCAGTGAAAATAATAAATTCAGTAAATCATCACACACCACACATGCACAATGGCTGACATCAAGCAGCCTCCCCCACAGTATAGCGCATGCTCCACACATAGTTGGTTGCTACGCTATCATATAGATAGAAGAAGACTAGAGAAGGGGGAGGTTGGACAACGTTAGTCAACCTTGCTGTGCTGACAGACTATTACCACTCTCGTAAGATGTAGAAATAAAATTAAGTTTCAGTATTTCCATTACTGTTATTGTAAAATGGTTATTTATTGTAAAACTTTGAATTATTTTTCCAAATGCTCGGAGAACACCTCTGAGTTGTTCACGGAACACCAGTGTTCCTTTGACCATACTTTAAAAAACACTATTGTAGAAGGCTTTCATGGTCCCTTCATGCTACAGTAAATTTCACTGCTGGTATCTACAGATTTTGACTGATTGCAGGCTTCCCTATGCAAAGAACAGGAATGCTTATGTGTAGTGTCCAGATTTTAAATAATTCAGCTCAAGACAGAAAACTATTTAAATGTCATATTTATCCAAAATTCGCTGAGGCCAATATTAATGTTTCTTATATATTTACTTTCTACATGAAATTACGAAAATTAGCAGTATGTTAACATGCATTGTATATTTTATTTCAGTCTTTCTAGAATAGAGACCTTTGGGTTTTGATTTGTTAACTGTGATACAGTTTAAACAAACTATCAAGTGTAGGTTCTGTTTTATACATAGTTAATTTAGCTTTATGGTGGTTGTTCATAACATACATTATACAGTAAACCCTCAAAATGCATGATTTCGAGTTGCACTTAACTCGCATTAACACAAGTTAAGCGCAGCTCAAAATCCCGCTCCCCTCCCACCGCCCTGGCTCAGCCCTGTGCGGCCCCACTTCAACCCCCAACCCCACTGCCGTGGTTCAACCCCCCTGTGAGTGGCTCTGGTTCGACTCCCCCACTCCAGCTCAACACCCCTCCTGGCCCCAGTTCAAGTCCCCTGCATGTGGCTCTGGTTCAACTTTCCCACCCCACTTCAAACACCCCACATGCAGCTCTGGTTTGACTCCCCTGCACCAGTTCAAACCCCAGCCTGCGCATGGCTCTGGTTCAACTCCATGACACCCCTCCCCCTACCACAGCCTAACCCACCCCAGGCTTAACCCACTTGCCCCCCTCCCACAGCCTCAACCTACCGCCAGGCTTAACCCTCCCCAACTGCCCCCCCGACCCCAGGATTTACCTTCAAAGGAGCTCTGGGTTTTCCTGCTGCTTCTCTGGCTGCCAAATGTGCATTCTGTTGGGAAAAACTGCCCCCTCCCGATTTATGGAATTCGAGTTATGCTAGGGTGCGTGGGAAACACAGCCCTCACGTAAATCAGGGTTTTACTGTGTTGCGTATTGGCCCTGATCTTTGGCCCACTAAAGGCACTGGAAAGATTCTGGATCAGGATGCAGTGCAGTGGGTGCAGGATCAGGCGAGTATTTCATATTATACACATATTCAGACAGAATTAGGATAAAATATATTTATTGATACATGTAATCTACAAAAAAACCAAATCTACAGTCATGTTTATCATGTAATTGTTCCTAAATTTTAGGCAAGAGATCTCATTGAAGAATTTTTCCATAAACAAACATATGTTCTGAAGCACGAGTTTTGGAATGTACCTGCAATACACTACATAGACCACAGTTTTGAAGTTACTCGGATTGACAGCTGTCGACCAGGTTTTGGAAAAAATGATGACACCCACAATGACTGCGCTAGTTGCTGTGGTAATTATAGAATAACAAAGTACCCATGTTTTTAGCAAACAATATAAAACTATTGTATAATAACCCTGGCTTACTATTTTTCTGCCAGATATATGTATGTTTTTAATATTGATGGCAAAAGTAATTGTACTACTCTCTATGTTTTGGAAAGGCATTGAGATTCTAAGTGATAAAGCTAGCAGGAATGGAAACAGTGAAGAAAAAGGTGCTGGTAGTATTTGATTATAATATAAAATCTACCTCTGGTGTCACTTGCCCATAAGTAAAAAGAAGCTACCACTGGTAATATGTATAATGTAGTAATAATAACAATTAATAATGTGCATGATGGTAATATGTATAGTGTATGGTAATATGTATAATATCTGCAAACATGGCTGATTTTCTTTACTTCTTCTTTAATCAGTTATAATATTCAGGACATGGGCTCAATAAGAAATTGTCACTTTCATAGTATGGCTGTTTTAAAATACATGTACAACTGTTCAAGGCGTTCTCCTGCAAACAGTGTCTATTTCTGAATTTAGTGTTATAGGAGGCAGGGCATTCTCAGTAGCTCTTTAGTTCTTGTGCTCAGGCTCTGTCTGCACAGCGCTTTTTCCGACAGCAACCTAGACTAGTGAATGGGCTGCATGAATGGCCTTCCTTCATCTCAGTGAGCCACAAAATTGTAACCAAGACAGTCTCCTGGGACAGGATAGGTTTGCCAACTATGCTTGCATATCTAGAATTTGCAGTGTGCCAGTTGAACCATAGCAGTGCTTTGATTGGATGCAGCGGGAGCACACGGCTCTCACAGTCAGTGCTGTTTGCAATCAGCCGTCAGTTCCCTTTACTTTTCACCAATTCACCTTGCTCTACATATGTGTCACTTTACTAATACCTACAGGAAAAAAACTACGTGAACAGAAACTAGCAGAATCTGACAACCCTGTGCTTGGGCAACAGTAAACATATCTCATGAGTAACACAGAGAGCCTGATGGCCTGCTAGTGGGCCGCAGGTTGCTCACCACTGTGCTGTGGCCAAGTCACTCTAAGGTTTGCGGTTTAGCTGCTCTTTGTCAGCAGAAGAGCATCTCCCACCACTGGGGCTTTATATTGGTAAAACTTTTGTCAGTCAGGGATGTGGATTTTTTCAAACTTCTTACCAACAAAAGTTTTACTGATAAACGTCCAATGTAGACATAGCCTCTCTTTGGGGTGGCTTTCAGCACATAGTGCAAAGGCTGTCTACTTAAATATGGACTAGAGATTGGAAAGGACCTTGAAGGGTCAACTATCCCTCTGCCTGTGATGAAGCAGGGCCAGGTATACATAGACCATCTGAACAGGTGTTTGTTTAACTTGTAGTTAAAAACTTCCAATGTCAGGGATACCACAGATTCCCTTAGAAGCCTATTCCAGCACATACATACTCTTTATAATTAGAAAGTTTTTCTTCGTAACCTAAATACCGATTGTAGCAAATTAATCTGATTGCTTCTTGTTTCACCTTATGAGGACATAGAGAACAGTTGGTTACTGCCCTCTTTACAACAGCTCTGAACAAATTTGAAAACAGTTATGAGGTCCCCTCTCATGCTGCTGTTTTCCAGAATATGTATGCCCATCTTCTTTAACCTTGCCTCGGAGGTCAGTTTTTCTAAACTTTCTTTTTTTCTCTCTCTCCTCAGGACACTCCAGTTTGTCCATATCTTTTTAAAAAATGTGGTGCCCAGAACTGGACACTACTGCAGCTGAGGCCTTACTGTTGCCGAGTAGAGAGGCACAGTTATTTCCTGTGTCTTACATATGACACTTCTATTAAAATACCCCAGAATATAAGCCTGTTTTGCAACTACATCACGTTGTTGGCTCACATTTCACTTGTGATCCACTAAAATCCCCAGACAGTTTACTGTCAACAACAACAACAACAACAACAAATGAAAACAGTCAAGTAGCACTTCAAAGACTAACAAAATAATTTATTAGATGAGCTTTCATGGGACAGACCCACTTCTTCAGACCTGAAGAAGAAGTGGGTCTGTCCCATGGAAGCTCTCCTAATAAATTATTTAGTCAGTCTTTAAAGTGCTACTTAACTGCTTTTTTGTTTTGATAGTAGGTAGACTAGCATGGCTTTCTCTCTGTTACTGTCAACAAAAAAGCTGTACAGATGTTCTGGAGCCTCTTTTGTCAACAGTCAGTTACTTCTGGTTTGCTGAGCAGGACTGTTAGCCAAGCTTCTGGTCAGCCATTCTGTCAAGAGAGGGCAAGGCAGTCTGGCTGCTCTGGGTTGACAGAGCGGATTGCTCTTTCAATCCGCTTTTGTGCGTGGATGTGATCTGTTGACAGAAGTTTTGCCACACGATCTCTTCCAACAGCATCTTCCATCGGCAGATAATTCTTGTGTAGACATAACCGAAGAGTTCTCTTAAAAGATACTCTCAGGACTCTCAGAATGGAGTATAAATATGAAATGAAAAGTAACTGATATAAAATATATTAAAATTAAGAATATAGTTTTCTTCCATTTGATCACTTATTTCTATATACAGCATACAAAAATATAACTTGGAAATAATATAGTGATCTGCTGATTGTCTCTTATGCAAATTTGAAAATTTCATAATGTGTATAACCCAACCTACGGTGGATAGCATGTGACTGAAATACTGTGTATTTGTTTGATTACAGTGGTTTGTGACCCTGGAACTTACAGTCCTAACAATGAAGTGAGTTGTCGGATTTGTACAAGCATTCGAATCAAATACTATGGAGCAAAATCTTGCTAATAAACTTAAAATAGAAAATGGAAAACTGAAGAAAAGTTGTGAAAGCATTATTCTTTTGTGAGTCCCTTTTTTAAACTTCTAATACTGGGCTCTTACATTTGTTGTCAAACAATAGCAAATGTTTTTAAGATTTATATAACTTTACATTTTCTTTATTCAGGAGTCAACTGTGGATAGAAACTCTAAAAATGACTAGTGTAAAATGTTCATGTAGGGGAGAGTAATTCTATGGAAAACAAAAAATACAAAGAAAATTATGAGTATTGATTTGTGGTTTTTACAGAAAAGTGTCTGGTTTTTGGTATTGACACTGAAAATAGCATAGCACTGTATTTTAAATAAGTGAAGGATCAATAAGCAACTCATGGAGAAATGATATATAGTATAGTGGAATGATTGTAGAAGCATTATAATGTGTTACAGTGCTTTAAGTAAAAAGTCTATCCATGTACATTAATATTTGCTAGAAATTACTCTTATGGGTTAGAAGTACATATTTAAACTCTATAATGTAAAAAATAAAACTAATTATTTTACTTCCTTTTGCTTTTTATCCCTTTTTCAGAAAGAAAAAACCATGGTTCTTACAACTTTTCTTAGTGCGTGGGAATTCTTTTTCAAGTTAGGGAAATATAAATCACTGATATTAATATACTTACTGATTTTGCTACAAAATATAGTGTATAAGTATTGATTATCCATGCTTGCAAAATGAGCATATTGTTGGAGCTCATTTATAAACTCTTTTAAATTCAGAATCTACAATGATAACTCTGGCAGATTGTATGCAGCTAAAAATATTAATTTACTATACTTAAAATTTCACAATGCTATGCAGAAAAGTCTTTTATTATTTAAAAAAGAAGCTTAATGTAGAGTATTGCAATGAAGGCTGGAAAACAGTTTTTCTTTTTGCTTGGCATTTAATAAAAACTTAGAAACCAGATCATGTATCTGAGGCAAGGTATGTTGGCAGATTCCACAGTCCTGGAATCAGGAAACATAAGGGGATTGCTTATATGACTTTTATGTTCTCTGCTGCTTCCCTCATACTTTCAGAAACTATAAGTAAACACAAAAAGTGTTGAGCATTTTGATCTCCATCTGCTTTCTTCAGTATCTATTTTTTCTCTGCATATTGCATATGACATGCTGTGGGTCCCACGTGCCGTGCTGTATGAACAGAAATTTATTCTTTTCATAGCAATCTTGAACTCTTGATTTTACTGGATCAGTAAACAAGACCAGGAATAAATTTTGGAAATACTAAGTAGAAGTATTTATTCTCAGAAAGAATCTAACCTTTCAAAAGTAAAGCAAATTTGGTAATAATGTTATCTTTACAGAATGAAAATATTTACAATAGAATTTATTGCCTGTAAAATAGAAGCTGTGGTTACAACTGCACTATTGTATACAAGTACTTTTCAAGTAACATTAGTTTTTAGTAAGTTCATAGTATACACTACATATATAACTTGCAAGTTTGTGAAAAAGTTGGCCCGGTGTATTTCTTCAGTCCAAATAGGATTAGCTATGTTTGTTTTAAATGGTTTGGTTAGTAAACCTAATACCTTACTAGAAGCAATTCTTGTTTTAAAACACACTAGAAGAGTTTTCCTCCTACTTAACAAAAAAAGGGTCAAGAGGTCAGGAAGGTAGTTTTACATCTCATTCAAAATGAGCCTGATTAACCACTGCCTTGCACCTTTATGTAGTCATCAGCACAAAATGGATGTGAAACACTACCATTCTGACTCAGTACTGTTTTACACCTACGATGTGAATGTATAAAGATGCGAGGCAATGGAAAACCAGGCCCAACCTCTCTTCTGCTGCACAATTCATCCTCTTATTCTGCTTGGGTAGAGGCTCAAGATTAATGCTGGAGAAAGAGTGGCACCTACTGAACAACCACCACTTCTTACAACATATAAATGTTCCTTGGTGAGACCCCATCTGAGAACTGATTGGGATTAACCCAGTTTAGTTTATACAATTTGACAGGATTGCTGCGGGAAGTGATATGGGTAGAAATTATACTTCAACCTTTCACATTCATTACTTTTTAAAACACTCATTAATAAAATCTGCTTTAACATGAGTATTTAAATTGGCTGCAGTCATACTGGACAACTTGTACACTGATCAGATTTATACAGATTAAGGGGGCATTCTGAGTCTTAACAGTAGATTTCTTGGCCTAATTTACAGCAGAATATCTCAGAGAACTGCAACATATACATTAGATGGGAAAATACAATAGATATTTGTGAGGCAGTAAGATGCAGCAGACTTTTTATTTTTATTGCTATTTTGTTGGGATGGTAATTAGTTCTTTATTAGTCCCTTGAGTTTTTCAAATTCATCTTAAAAATAAAACACCACCACAGGTCCAGTGTATCCCTGGTCTAATTCCATTGACTCAGTAGAATTATACTATGGATGACTTTATCCCATGAGCTTTTTCTATATAGTCTGTATAAAATAATGTGACAGAAGTACTTCACTCTGCTCCTCTGATCTTTTTTGTATGTTCACTCTGGTCTTCTAGTCGTTACTTCTGTTTTCCTGCCTGTGTTCAATTACTCTTTTATTTATACCATACCAAATTTTTAAAATTCTTTTTCCTTCTTCCAGGTCACTGAATTGCAACTGTTCAAATTCTGACAAATTGCTGTAATTTACTATAGGCTCTGCTCACCTTTGCTATGATTACATTAGCGGGTTTTGCTGACAAAACCCTGGTTTTGTCTACAAAACTGGTGGAACATCCACACACAAAACATGTCAACAGGTTGTCAACAAAACTCAGCACCTTTGCCGGCAGCATTCTGCCTCTGAGGCAGAACACTGCTGTTGACAGATTCTGTTGACAAAAATGCTGTGTGGATGCTCTGGGGGGGCTTTTTGACAGACCAGGCATCCAGAATAATAGACAGCCCTGTCTGTTGTGCATCTGGTTGTCTCTGTTGTTGAGAGAGCAGCCGGGTAGTCTGGAAATCTCTTCCGACAGTGACTTCTGTTAACAGATCACCCTACTATAACCATAGCCTGGGAGTAATTATTATGTCTCTATCCAGGCTCCTAATAACCTAAAGTTAATACTCAGATCCTCTGTGGTTGGTGGAAAAATGAACTATTTTAGGATGAAGCTCTGGCATTAGGAATCTCTGCATTTTAGCAGTAATCCCTTCTGATACACCAATGGCTGTCATGGTAGAGAAGAGACAGGACTCTGTGGTAATGCATATAAAGGGGATTCATTATTGAGTCTGCTGGACCAGTAGACCTTTTATTTCTCACTAGCTCCCCAGTTTCCAGATTTAGACTTTGAACAAGCAAAATATTGACTTCAGTGGGATCAAGTTAAGCATGTGCTTAAGTGCCTTGTGTAACTGGAACAATGCAAAATAAAACCTGTGCTACTTCCTATCACCACATAGGCTGCTGCTACGCTACCATTGTCCCATCAGAGGGGGCATGGTAACGAGGCAATTTGAAGCAGGCTAATTAGGCACTGGTGTGCATATTCAGTGCCTCATTAGCATAATGGAAGCCATGTGAACAAATGTCGAATTTCAGATCGACAGTGAAGATGGAGGCAGCTTCAAAATAAGCACCCCCCCCTTCAACATTCTGTTACTGCCACAGAACTAGATCTGCATAAGGGAATGTCAAAGCGGAGTGTTTATTTCGAAGCTGCCCCCATCTTCTCTGTCGATCTGAAATTTGACATTTGTTCACAAGGCTGCCATTATGCTAATGACGTGCTGAATATGCATGCCAGCACCTCATTAGCCTACTTCGAATTGCCTCATTACCATACCCCCTCCGATGGGTCAGTGATAGTGTAGCAGCAGCCCCCGTCTCCCTAAATGCTAGCATGGATTCGACAGCCATGGATGAGGTTGCTGAATTACAGCATTTCTGTGCCATTCAGGACTCAGATTACTCCTGCACCTACTAGAAGTATTCGTGCAGTGTTTGAGAGCTGTGCAGGATCTCACAATTGATAAGAAAATGGGGTAAAAAATTGCAGCAAAAGCAACATTAAATTGTGCCTATTTGGAATACTGGAGAAACCCAGAAAGCTAGACTGATCCATGAAGTTTGGTTGAGACTTGAAACCATTCTATTTGGAAAGCCTTAAAAACCCCTTTCTGGACTGCTTACAAATTTTGTTAATGTACAGTAAGTTTTAAACAAAAGTTTTACAGTAAGTTGTACAGTAAGTTATAAACAACATTTGTTTTTTACTTAATGTCAATCCATTTACATGAGATATTGAAAAAAGTTCACAGCAAACAGTTAATTAGGAGGGAAGGTGTTTTTCATTCTGATTTCTTGTTCAGGAAAAGGCATACTGTGTGGGAAACAGAAAATGTAACAATGGTATGTATTTAAATGAGTTTTGGGGTTTATGTTCATTAGAGTTCATTTCTGCTGCTTATAGACCAGCATTCTATGAACAGCATTATTCCCACCATAACAAACAACATTGTAAGATTAATGAGTCCTTTACATACTGTGAAGATTTAAGATTTATTATCGATGGCAGTGTCACTGTAAAATGGATTTTACTTGGTTAAATAAATAAATGTTGTTGATGACTGCAGATCAGCTTTAACTACAGTATAATTGTTGCCACCTGTTCTAATTATTTGAAATATTTTTATAATTATGAAGATTAAACAACTGGACAGCCTTCATTCCCTCTTCTGACTCTTAATAATTTAAAAGTTCAAAATTTAGCAAAAAGTGATTACTTTTGGTAATTTTATTATAGGACTATGTTTAAAACAATAAATCACCTCTAGCTCCTTTTCTAAAGTGTGCAAAATTGAGCATCAACCTAGCCAAAAAAGTAGCCTCTGTTGCAGAAGAAAACCACAGTTTGTGGAAAGAAAACATCCAAAGCCAAAAAGGCCCCAAACCAAATAATAAAAAGTAGGGAAATGTCTGATCAAATAAATGCACCCATGAAGGCTATCAAGCCATGTTCCAATAAATCATGGAACTGAGTGAATTCCACATACCCCATTCCCAAGCACTACTGTTAACTACCTATCCTTGCAATATCTCCACTGGGAGAAGCTGAGCCAGAAATGCTTTTTTATTGGCAGGGATGAAATGTACATCTCTTTCCAGGAACAGTTAAGGTTTCCCCCTTTTTTCAGAAACAGGTCCAGCCAAAGAGTGTGGGGCCCAAGGTGGCACAGCAGTGCCCTGCAGGTAGGTGTGCAGGGCTCGAGGCAATCACATTGCTCACCTTGCCCAAAGCCTAGGCCTGTTCAGAAAGGCCACACCCTACTCCATAGGCCTTGATTTCTGGCTTTACATTTGCTTGAGGGGTGAAAAAATCCTGAATTTTTAGATTTTAGTGACTTTTTTCATCATAGGTTTCTTTGTAGATGTTTCTGTAACTTTTGGTTTTCTGCACTCAGGGTTGTTAACCGTAAGCCAACCCCTTTTACCTCTGGGAGAGGTGATCCAAATTTGTCTGGTCTCTACCTTTTGACCTGTCCAGTTTGGGTGACCCTTCCAGGAGCTGTAGCTCCCTCTGACATAGCTCTCCAGGTTCTTGAGAGACACAAGCAACCTCAACACAACAAGGAATGGACCATGAGTGCAATGACTGGACTGAGCATTAACAAGGGAAGGACCAAGATAATGAGGATCAAATAGTCTAACACCACTACCGTAACACTGAGAGGGGATGATGGGGAAGATGTGGAGCAGTTTACTTAATTTGGGAATATTATGGACGTTAGGTGGAGGAACAGATAAGGATATCAGTGCCAGGATAGGGAAAGCAACAGTTGAGTTCAAGACTCTCCGTCTCATATGGAGTTCACAAATATCTGTGAAGACAAAACGGTGGATCTTCAACACACGTGAGGAGTGTGCTCTTGTATGGATGCAAGATCTGGTGTACTAAAAAGTCTTCAAATCACAGAGTAAATAGATGCCTGAAGTACATCCTTCCCATCAGAGAGGGCAAGACTTGGTCACACATGAGGAGCTTTGGAACAGAGCAGGATAAGAACCAATTGACATTGAAATCAAGAGAAGAAAGTGGAGATGGCTAGGCCACACTCAGAAAATCATCATCCTGCATAGTCCATCAAGCTCTCACATGGAACCTGCAAAGAAGACGCAAAAGAGGAAGACCTTGGACAATGTGGAAAAGGTCTACTGGGACTGAAGGACAACTGGGGTACTGGAGCCAGCTAGAAGTTTTGTCCCAAGACAGAGTGAAGTGGAGGAGACTTGTAGATGATCTGTGCTCCACACCGAGTACAAGTAGTAATAGTAGATGTTTTTCATACATCTTGTGGAATTCTTGCATCCTTAAAAATGTTAATGTCAGGGATATACTAAAATAGTTTATTTTTACTTTTTAAATTAATCTTTTCAGGTTGTGGTACTGGTAGAAATACCCTGTTTCACTGCACAGCTAAAAAGCTGAACCCTTTAGAGGGAATTTGGAAGAAGCCAGAACAAAAGTAGTCCCTGAAGGCGCAATTCTGGGGCCAGTGGAAACTAATTAAACAGTGTGACAGAGTGAGTGCTATCTAGGCAGGGAGCTTTTGCTTATTCCAGAGATGTACACAGATAACGTGAGATCCACTGGTTTATAGGAATAGAACCCCCAACAATTTTTGCAGGGGAGAGTCACCATCTGAATTCCACCAGTTTGTAAAAACAACTGGAAGCCCAGTGCCACCTTACAGACTAACAGGTTTTTTGGAGCATAAGCTTTCATGAGCAAAGACCCACTTTGTCAGATGCAACTAGCTTGTAAAGTTTCCTTTTCTTGTGAAGAATCCTTAGTAAGGCTTTCAGGATTTGGCACAATATGCAGTAGTCCTCAAACTACATTGATTTTGATCTGTAGGGAAAACATGAGCTATGAGTTCCAGGATTACAAGGACAGTGATTATCTCACAGCCAGCCATGTCATGATTTTTTATTTCTTTCCAATAATACATTCTCCCTCAGCCACAGAATAAAATTGCTTTCCATTGGGTGTGCCAAACTTATTAGCCACACATCTGAGATAAAAAGAATTCTTTAGAAGTTAATAACCAAGAATTAACTGTGCGATGAAAGGATATATTCAGAGGTCATGCTGCTAATTCTCTTGTTACTGATTCCAACAAATAAATGTACAATATAATTGCAAATAGAACTACAGAGAAATATCATATTAAAACTGATTAACATTTCTTTGTTCAAAGAAAAGTGTTTACTATATCATCTGTGATTGGTTATTTCTACTGTGGAATTAATTTCACCCACGTATTTGACAATTTCATGTATTTAGCTACACACAGTACCAGTCATGTCTGATCTCACATGCCACCTTTACCAAAATTACAAAGGATGGAGTAACTATTAAATTAGAGACATTTACAAGTGATAAAACACAGTCTGACTCAACTGCCTTGAATGCTCCATTCTGAAAATTAGTGATATCAAATATATATTTCTGAACAAAAATAAACAAACTCTGGGGTAAATTTGTGCTGGAACAATCCTGGCTGTTCCACTTTGTCAAGGAGTTAGCACAGTTTGCTGCATTCCTCATTCTGGCTGGGAAGTGCAAGGGGCAGATATACCCAGACCAGCCCCAGCCAGGAGACACGCACTCCTTCCCTGGGTGTGCCCACTTGTGCTTCATACCTGGTCCCTAGCTGCTGTGACGAGAGGAGGCTGGGGTATTCCTCTCTCTCTGGGGCAGCGTGCATATTGACCCGCTTCTCCCCAGCCCCACACCAAAACAATGATTAAATGAAGCACATGTATTTTTATATTATTTTCAAAACAAAAAATTGAGTTAAGGGACTGAGCCATGCCAGGTAAATCTTCTGGTATAATATATACAATGGGTGATCTACAAAGGAAATATTTGCATAGCTAGATAACTGCTTTCTGAGGAAGGGAAAATAAAGGGCACTGAGCTGTCTGGTCTTTCATACCACACTTATTAGAATGTTATACAAATTCCTTAAGCATTCTAAAAGTAAATATAATAAGGGATATTGCTGTTCCATTTATCCAAAATATTAATTGTTGAGGGACTTGAGCACCATAGAACACATACACTTCACACTGCCAGGAGCATCAGCACCTAAACCCTGTGATGGTGCAGCAGTTACAGTAGCAACTGCAATGTGTACCCTCACCTTCCTAGTATACACACCTATTCTCTGTGCATTCTCTGTCCAACTGCAGGGTCCCAGATCCTAAGTCCTGACAATAAGCTAGTCTGGAAAGGGTATCAAGGCGCCTTGTCATTGCATCCACATTTTTTTTAATGCTTTTCCCATCTTAGAGCTCAGATTGTCATCTTCCAAAGTACATTGGAGTGAAAATAATTCACACTAACTTAAGCTGGTTTAAGCTGTGCACCAATTACACTGATCCACTGGGCTCATTTCTGCTGGGTTGGGTGCCATGCTGGTTCTTTTCCTATGGCCACACTCAAATTTACATTGACTTCACCACCTCTTCCCTGCACACAGTGGCAGTCATGTACCTATGCTCAGCTAGTTTGCCATGTGACCTAATTTGCTGTGCATTTGTGCAGGATCATTCTGAACAAGATTTTGGGAAGCACTGCACCCTTATTTGGTAGCCCATGGGGTATTTGGTCCCTTTCCCCACCGTTACACACTGCACTAGAAGACAATCCTTGCAATTTACCACAGTAAAGTCATGTTGAAATAAGGGAACTTATTCCTGGTTACAGACATCTAGGGTATTTTATATCCAATTTCTAGATCTTTGTCCGATAGACCTACAGTAGTCAGGGATATGTTGTGTCATACATATTTAAGCAAAAATCCCCACACAAATCAATGTTGAGTCCGCTTAAACATGGATAGCAGTTATGAACACTAGAAAGGTGTTTCTTTTCCTAATGAGTACCCCAAAGAGATTCTTAGGCTATAACCAGTGAGTTTTGCTGTCAAAACTAGTGGAATGTCCACACACAAAATATCAGAGGGGTAGCTGTGTTAGTCTGGATCTGTTAACAGCAACAAAGGGTCCTGTGGCACCTTATAGACTAACAGAAAAGTTTTGAGCATGAGCTTTCATGAGCAAAGACTCACTTCATCAGATGTGCATCTGATGAAGTGAGTCTTTGCTCACGAAAGCTCATGCTCAAAACTTTTCTGTTAGTCTGTAAGGTGCCACAGGACCCTTCGTTGCTGTCACACACAAAATGTGTTTTGTCGACAGTATGGCAACAAAAGTTGGCACTTCTGCTGACAACCTTCTGTCTCTCCCGGATGAGGAAGAACACCTTTTCTCAATAGGTCCTGTCAACAAAAAACCAGGGTGAGCGCTCTGGGGGCCTTCTCTCAACAGATTGAGCATCCAGGACAATGGGCAGCCATTTCTGCTGTGCTTCCAGGTACCTGTTTTGTCAAAAGAGTGGTCGGACAATCCAGCTGCTCTGCCAAGAGCAAAGCACTCTCCTGATTGGCTTTAGTGTATGGCCACACGCTGTCAACAGCAGTTTTATTGGGAAATCTCTTCTGACAGTGACTTCTGTCAACAGGTCGCTGTAGTGTAACCATAGCTTTAGACTTGAGCCATTCCTGGGCACATATTTCAAGTGACTGTAATGAACATCATGCTTTTTTAGGGTGATGGTTGTTGGTAGCTGTTTGTTGATCCATGTTTTTAATTTTTATATCCTCCCATTTAAAGTGGTATCACTAACTTAACATCCAGAAAGCATATAAGGCTGCATACAGTGCAGTCAGGTGTGATTGGGCTGCCTTATTCCACAGGCAGGCCAGAGAGGGTCTGTCTGACTGCAGAGTCAGTCCACAGCTACACAACATTTCTGCAGTTAAATTCATTTCTTCTGTCAGAGAACTGGGCAGGATGAAGACACTTTCTTTGTCACTGGAAAGAATCCACTCCAAGATGCCATCCATCTGCAAAAATAAAAAAAAAAAAGTGAGAGGTGGGGGTAAGGAAAAACAGTAAAAATTACTAGAAAAAGCAAATGAAACGTTTGTGCATAAATTGGTACATCAGCTTACTGGCCTAATGCTTCCTTTCTGCAGAAGCAGTTATAGTGACCTTGACAAAGCAGTGGACCACAGTTTTCAAAACTAATTTGTGATTCAGTGCCCAGTTTTAAATCTCTTAAAGGACTTGATTTTCTGAGGGACCATTTAAGATGTTTCAGGCTAAACAACTAAAATCGTTAGTTGCTTCTGAAAATCTATCATATTTGTCTGGCACTTGCATATAGCTTTTCATGAAAAGTATGTGAGAATTCCTTTATTTAAAGGCATGTGATGACAGGTGTTATTTCATGCATAACCTGATATAAATTTTTCCTAGTGAGTCCAATCTTTTTCTCTTCCTCGGACATGAGGAAATACTGCACACCCTACATTCATTTCAGTAGGAGGGTTAGCTGAGCGAGGACTGTAGGATTTATCTCATTTATGAATATTAGGACAATACAAAACTCTGTGACTTCAGTGGTGCGCCACGAGGTGTAAGTCAGGTCAGAATAGACTTTAATATTAACTCACATTCCCCTGGTCCTTTGTATCAGCTGCCTCTCATTTAGCCTCTGAAGTTCTTATGCAGACCATTTTACTATGATTCCCCATACAATGTACAATATTACTTCTCAGCACCATTTCTTGCAACACTTGATGGATCAGACAAAGTTGCTACAGAATGAAAAACTGCAATTTTAGGGAGCACCAGAGAATATTCTAGCTTGTTTAATACCAGTCTAGCACTGGGATACGGTAGCCAATTTAAAAGTTATTGTAGGTCTTTATTAGGTTTCTAAGATAGCTCTATCCCTCTGTAATACCATCTTAGCCAGTTACTACTATATCAATTTATTATATTGGAGGGCTTACTCTCTTCAATCATTATTATGGGTGTCGGTGGAGTTCAGTGGTCAAGTTTAAAATATTTTGGAGGCCTTCTACAGCCAATTAACTTCACCCCTTCAAAATTAGAAAGTTTCAAGGATACTAGTTCTCAACCTTTCCCATACAGCAACCTCATGTTTCGTGAGAGAAGTTTTAGGATTCCCAACTAGACATAAAGAACAGGAAGGTGGTTGCAACACTGGAACCTGCTAATGACCTCCCTGAGGGTTGTGATGGTTCAGGCATTGTCTTGTAGACTACACAGGCCTTTGGTTCAAATCCAGCTCAGCCTGACAATGACCAAAAGTCAGTATAATCCGATCTAATTACTGTTTGGGCATCTAGGAAGATGATTTCAAAGGAGTCTGAGGAAGCAAGGTGCCCAAATCCCATATATTTCCAACGTGTTTAGGCAACTTCAAAAATCCCACCCCTGTACAGTACTGACCCATTGAAATAGTCCAGTTCACACCACAAATAACACCATCACATGGCACCAACCGGTCCCCTTGCGGCCAATGTCAGCAGAAAAGCCAAAGATAGGATGGGCTAGTTTTCCAAAGGTGGTACTTCCAAGTCAGGTTTAAAGCACAGTTCATAGATTCATTGGTTGCAAGACCAGAAGGGACAACTGCAATCATCTAGTTTGGCTTCCTGTGTAACACAGAGAACTTCCCCCAAAATAATTCCCAGAGCGAAACTTTTAGACAGACACCCAATCTTGATTTTAAAATGGTGAGTGAGAAAGAATCTACCATGAACCTTTGTAAGTTGATCTAATGGTAACTATTCACACTATTAAAAATTTACACCTTGTTTCCAGTCTGAATTAGGGCTAGCTTCAACTTTCAGCCACTGACTCATGATATATCTTTCTCTGTTAGATCAAACAAACACTATTAAATATTTGTTCCCCATGTAGCTACTTATAGATTAGAAACAAGTCACCCTTTAACCTTCTCTGTATTAAGTTATAGTAATTGAGCTCCATGAGTCTGTCATTATAAGGCATGTTTTCTAATCCTTTAATCATTCAAATGGCTTTTCTCTGAACCTGCTCCAATTTATCAACCTTCTTGAACTGTGAATGTCAGAACTGGACACAGTATTCCAGGAGCTCACACCAGTCCCAAATACAGAGATAAAATAACCACTACTCCTGCTCAAGATTGCACTGTCCATGCATCCCAGGATTGCTTTAACCCTTTTGGCCACAGGAGCTCATGTGCAACTGATTACTCATCACGATCCCCAAACCGTTTCAACCTCGCTGCTTTCCGGGCTAGAGTCCCCTATCCAGTAAGTTTGACCTCCATTCTTGGTTCCTAGATGCATACAGTTATATTTAGCCGTAAATGCACATGATTTGTTCAAGCTCAGCTTACCAAACTCTGTATCAATGACGAGAATAATGTCGAGACCGAAGTCTGTGGAAGTCCACTATCTACCTGTCATTCTACCTACCTCAGGGGTGACTAAACATCTTATATTGGGCCCCACTTTTCGTCCCTGAAATTAGCAGGGCCCCCTGCAACCCAGTAATTCAAACTGATGGAAATTTTGTTTATGGCGATATAAAAAAAAAAACTTCTGACGTGTATAAGAAAATTTGTATGTAGAATGTAAAACTTGATGAATTGGTATATAAATGCGAATACACATACACAAAATACAGTCACATTTCAACATTTTTAATAAGGTGGATGAGTCTGAGACCCAGCAGCTGATCATGCTGTGCCCCCTTTATGAAATTTCATGCCCTCTTGAGGGGGCCTGCCCCATACTTTGCTCGCCCCGATCTGCCTGAATGTTTGATATTTCTAAGGTGTTAGCTGTTCTACAAATGAATTAAAACTTTCCGCCTCCAGGGCTGTTTATCAGATGCCTTTTTGCAGCACTAAATTAGACAGAAAGAACAATAAATATACACCAGCTAGCAGACCTACTGTGAAAGATGTTATGACAGACAGCATTGATAAACATTTTCTAACCAAGCAAGGGACAGCCAACACTTTTATACTCTGCTATGTGCTTTGCTTCAGCAGACTAGGTATTTGCTCTTGTTCTGTTAAATAATAAGCTCACTACTGATGTTGAGAAGCACAAATCCAGAATGCTCTCAGTCCATCACTTTGTACTGCAGATATGTCTGCAACAGAGTAGTGATGTATATAATAAACCTAGCGGAACATACATGGAGACAGATTCCAAAGTGGGTATAGATTAAGTCTTCCTTATGCCTGAAATACTGTGATAGAGGCTACAACTAGCAACAGTCTGTAACCTGTACTGGAAATGCTGAGGGTGGAGATATTTGAGATTGAGTCACTGTTATTGGAGACTTAATACAGCCCTGAATTAGTCAGATGGATACATAGCTGAGGACTACCTTCTGGCCACCATATACTGTTAAAAGATCTCAGGAACAGGAAATGGCTGAATTCATAGTGATTCCCTAACCATTTTGAGTCATGTTTTGATATAAACCTAGTGAGAGAGAGAGAGTGTTTGCAGAGGAAAAAGTTGAAGTAACTGGGTGTCAGATTGGCTAACACGCATGGTGAAGACTGCTGGATCTCATTGAGGATAAGGGTCGAAAGGAAATCAGCTGAAGTATTTTAGTGGGGGCAGAGGCAACGGCTTGGTGAATTCTGACCCATCACAGTCTCAGTCCACATTTTAGTCTATCTCATCCTGCCAGGGTAAACTGAAGATGAAGGGCCCAACTTTCAAGGGTTCAGTTTTCATCTTCAGAGGAGGCTGAGTTCATGGGAAGTCAGTGTCACAACTGAATCTGCAGGGTTCCCATGTCTTTCAAAAATCTGGCTGCACAAAATGAACAATGGGACCTTTGTCTCACTAAAATTCTCACATTGTATAGGTGTTTGACGGGCAACTGAAAAATAAACCTACTCCTAGATATTGTTCCACACACAGTGTAATGGTGAGGATGTGGGAAGAGTGGTATAAATGGTTTGGCATAGTTGCTCTGCAGTTGATATTGACAATACAGATGCAACTTGAGCTCATGTAGCACCTTGATGAATATCACCTGTACCATGCCTGCCAAATGTCCTGAGCTGTATTAATCAGCATTACCGCAGTGTTAACTAGTAAATCTTCAAATATATGAGTGTGGGCGGGTCTTACCAGTTCCAGCTGCTTGGCCACCATATTCTCCTCTAGGCAGGTCTTAAGCAGGGGCAGTGTTTCATAGTCCAGATCTGTGAAAATGAAATCAGAACCCAAGGGAGAGTCAGGAAAAGAAAAAATGCTTTGTGGGGGCAAGCTTTAGAGTGGAACTGGAATCCCTGCTGTACATTCTGGGTGCACTGCAATAATTCATTAATGTTATTTACACTTTTAAGAATGCAAAGTATCCTCTGAGTAGTTCTATGCAAGCAAAGAATGCCAAAGCCATGGAGACTGAGAGTCCTGTGTTGCTAGGAAAGGTCAAAGGCAAATAGCAGCAGTGTAGAAGCTTTTGTGCACATCTCTCCACTGATGTGCCTCAGTCCTGATCTGAAGTGCGAGAGAAAAATGGTGGGAGGAGAATACACTACGTTCAAGGTGCAGGAAGCCACTCTGAAGATGCAAAAGGGACTTGCTAAGGTGCACTCCACCCCTTAGAGTCTCCACAATTGTCATCTTCAGATTTGCTGTCCCCCTTAATCAAAATAAAAAGTTCTCACATCCCCTGTGCATTTATTACCCTCATCCCAGGCTGGATTTGCTCAGGGTCTCAGTAGAAAAGACAATCTTGATTTGCAGAGAATAGAAGGTCAAAAGAAATACTACATCCCGGTGGGAAAAAATCAGCCCAGGGAGCTCAGATGAGCAGATAGGTAATATGTTTATTTAGCTCCAACACCTAAAACTACAGACCTCTATGTGGAAAGCCTAGTTCTTCATGGGTAAGCACAATCATTTCTGCTTTCCCCAAGCTGTAAGCTTTTCAAGCAACTTCAGGGACGTCTCTGTGTTGCTGGAAGTCTCCTTACCTTCTAAAGAAGAACACAGGAAGTGCACCAGTCGCCATAGTGCACGGGCTTCCTCTTTCTCACCGGCATAAACTCCTAAATCATTAAGCAAATTTTCCACCTGAGGCCGGAGAATTTCATCCAACAAGTCCATCATTGAGGGCTTTGGCAGCCCCCCTGCCAAAAAAAGCTCCAGCTGGTGATGAAATGAATAAAAGAGGAGGAGAAAAAAAAGGGAAAGTTCGTCAAAGGTTTTTCAGGCGTAAGGGGGTGGTGATGGGGGGAATAAGCTGGCAGAGGCACATCTACATGGCTTGTTTACTGAGGGCAGCACCCTCTGCTGGCAGTGAGATCTGGTGTGGCTATGCTAATTAGCCCTGTGATTATGCTAATGAGCAGCTATTTGCAATTGGAAGACTGCTCGTCAGCATGAAGCAACTAGCAGTACAGCTCCATTTAGACATGCCCAAAATGTGTTTTGCCAACAGTTTGTCAACAAAACTCAGCACTTCCAGCAGCACCCTCAGCCATGAGGCATAACGCTGCTGTCGACAGATTCTGTCCACAAAGAAGCTGTGTGGACGCTCTGAGGGCCTTCTCTGGACAAACAGAGCATCCAGAACAATGGGAAGCCCTGTCTGCTGTGCTTCTGGGTGCCTGTTTTGCCAAAAGAGCAGCTGGGCCATGTGGCTGCTCTGTCAACAGAGCCAAGCACTCTTCCCATTGGCTTTTTTTGGGTGCCACACTCTGTCAAGAGAAGTTTTGTCAGGAAATCTCTTCCGACAGTGACTTCTGTCAATGGAGCACTGTAGAGTAATCATAGCCATACTGTATTTGCTGCATTTATTTGTACTTACTTTTGCTCTACTGTACTTATGGAGAACATAACTCAAATTTACTTATGCTTAAAATGGCAGTTATTTGAGAGTTCTGGATAATAGAATGCCAGCTATGAAAGATTTTACTGTAAAATTAAATGTAAAGAGCACAGACCACCGTCTTAACAGTTGATATAACATCACCATCCTGCAGAAAGCTCTTAAAGGTTCCCAGCAGTTTGATCTTGAAATCTTGACTCAGGTACATCAGCTGCTTGCATTCTTTTTCGATAGCACCCTTCACATTCTGAAATCCTGCTGATGGTAAAAAGGAACATGTATCACCACTCAGCCAACCTACTCACCTAAGGAGTCAATATTCTACTCCTCCAAGCCTGACTCTGGTGTGATGCACACATGCAAACATCAAAGTGGTCTAATGCTAAAGCAAGAGAGAGGAGTAAAGTGATGGCATTTTCATTGTGATGATACTGAGTTATTTGGAAACAAACTAAAATCAAAATGGTAAAATAAAAATAATGGCACTGATACTAAATAGTCAAATGCTGAGCTGGGCTGAGCTCTTCTGATTCTGGAGACAGGGCTTCTGCATTCCATTCCCATCTCTGTTACAGATTCATTTTGTGAACTTGGGCTAGTCACATCAGTTCCTCCATCTGCAAAATGGGGTTGCTAATATCCTTCTCGTAAGAGCATTGTGTTGACTAACTGGAGTATGTTAACCACTTTGTGAGGTGCTAGATACATGAGAAGTATTACTGTTACTTCTGAAGGACAGCTTTTCCAGCCCTCGGAGATTAGAAAAACAGAAGCAAAGTATGGAGAAAGGAACGAAGAATACGCTGCTTGCCTGTTAGTGAAGATGCTGGCTCACTCTGAAAGCCTGAAATGAGAAAAACACCAGTATTATCAGTGTACTAAAATTCAGCTGAAATGGGCTTAACAATAGTATGTCTTCTGGGGTCCTTGCTCAAGATTATCAGAGAACTTCATAAGCAACCATTAACTGAGCTTCACAGCCCCATAAGAGCTAGAAAGAGTCACGTGGGAGTGTGGTTATGCCTGAGTTTGCTATAAGCAGAGCAACCAACCAACTCAATGGCAGAAGTAGGGACAGAGCCCTGGAGTTCCTAATTCCCCTTCCTTTTCACTATCCACTAGACCTGCCTGCTAATAATCATCCAGATACGTCCCAGGTAGCTTCATCCTTCCTCTGTATCTTATGGGGTCTTCACTTAGAGCACATCTACTAACTGATTATTATCTCCAGCCATCGGTGCTGTCTTACAAGAGCTCAGCTGTCACTCTTTTAACCACAGTGACTGATTCGAGAATAAGACCCACACGGGGTCAGTCCAAAGGTCCATCTAGCTCAGGATCCTGTCTTCCAAGAGTGACCAATGCCAGATACCCCAGAGGGAGTGAATAGAACAGGGAATCATCAAATGATCTCTCCCCTGTTGCCCATTTCCAGCCTCTGGTGAACCGGGGCTAGAGACACCAGTCCTACCTATCCTGGCTAGTAAGTGGTGATGGACCTTTCTTCCATGAGTGTATCTAGTTCTTTTTTGAACCCTGTCAAAAGTCTTGGCTTCACAACATCCTCTGGCAAGGAGTTCCACAGGTTGACCGTGTGCTGCCTGAAGAAATACTTCCGTTTTTTTTTTTAGTTTTAAACCTACTCCCTATTAAATGCTTTTCTATAACCCTTTATGACTCCATTCCAAATACTTCCGCTTTCTTCCTATCCCAGGGGATTTGATGGAGTGCGGGAGTGGGTGTCTGAGAGTCAGGCTGGCTGTGTCTATGACAGGCAGAGCAGCTCCCAGCTGCTAAGGATGGCCCCCTGCAGCTGTAACCTAAGCTGGCAGGTAACACCTCTGTCCTGAACAATAAGCTGGGAGGAGTTGAGCTGGGTTATGAATCAGAGGTGGCAGTTGGAGGCTGGGGAGAGAGTGGGAAAGCTGCTAACCTGTGCTGAGGGGAAGCTAGACCCCAGATGGGGCACCCCTCACGCTCCTCTCCCCAAGATGACTTGGAATGACTGTCTCTGCCTGCCATGCTGACACCTCTGTACTCTGTACACAGCACTTTAATGGAGTGGGCCACTCTGTTAATGACCTGAAAGTCTGCATTTTACTGAAGAGGAATTTTCACAACAGCTTGGAAAGAGAGGCTGCTGAACTCTGTTTTATATTCAAATTCAACACACTAATACATGGTTTGAACTGGGATGGGAATTTTCTAGCTCATTATAGGGACTCTTTTGCATACTTGGCTTTATTCAATTCTTGACTCCCCACTGACCCTCTGCTCTCTGACTTGCTCACCTTGATAATATTTTTCTGATTTGTCAACCTTGATTACTATTTTTGGTTCTCTGTGCCTTAAATATTGAGTCTGTTCTGGTATGGCTATGGTCTGAAGAAGTGGGTCTGCCCCACGAAAGCTCATCACCTAATAAATTATTTTGTTAGTCTTTAAAGTGCTACTGGACTGCTTTTTGTTTTGATAGTATATAGACTAGCACAGCTTTCTCTCTGTTACTCTGTACTGAGCTGGGCCTCTGTCGAGTATTAAACTTCCTGTTCTACCTGCTGAGTGAGCGTCACTCCTGACTGGAAGGGGGTGCAATGCCTGGGGATCCCTGAACCCCATCACAGGGACATTTTTAGGAGTGAGTCATAGCTGATAAAGCCTCCTAAATTAATTTCTGACTCAGCAAAATGCCTATCCTTACTCATATGGACTTCAGTTATTATGAGGCATGCCTGAGATGTGCTGTGGAGAATCACCTAGTTGAGAGATGCTGAGAAGGAGAGGAGTGAAATATGAATGATATAAGGTAAAAGAGCTCAGAAAGATAGAAGTTAGATGTAGCTAGAGTAGGACAATAAAATAAATTGCTTACCATCATAAACAAATGAAGATTTCATGTTTCTTGAACAATTACAGACACCTGGAGAAGGAAATAGAAATAATTATTAATGCTATCTCGACCTTCTCATGTTAGGATCTCAAAGTTCTTTCCAGAACAACATGATGTCCTGTGCCACCTTATAGACTAAAAGACATTTTGGAGCATAAGCTTTTGTGGACCTTTGCACATCTGATGAAGCAGGTCTTTGCCCACAAAAGCTTATGCTCCAAAATATCTGTTGGTCTATAAAGTGCCACAGGAGTTCTTCTTGTTCTCAAAGATACAGACTAACACGGCTACCTCTCTGAAAGTTCTTTCCAGTTACTCACTAATTAGACCCTTAACATATGTGTAAACCTTGTAAATTTTATAGTCCTCATGTCAACAGATCAGGAAACTGAAGAATAGTGACTTGCACAAGCCCACAGCAAATCAGTGGCATACAAGCCAGGAGTCCTGATCATGATAGCATCTAATGTCAGCAGACATTTGACCCCTACCAGTGTTCCCTCTGAGCTGTGCATTTCTGCAGACACTCAGCAGAGATTCAAATGCCACCCAGCTGATTAGCAGAGCATCCACAGCTATGTTTTTTGGTTTCTACTGGTGGTGCACATTTGCAAATGCTTCAGTGCACATAAAAATTTCTTCCACATGTGGATGGAAAAAAAAATCTGCACGTGGATGGAAAAGATTAGATGAAACATTTCTACCAAATGAAAGTGATATAAACTTGTGTAATCCCAACCCATGTTATGTAATTGGAGCTAGGAAACAGAGACCAATCCCTTTCCTGAACTTCTGAGAATCATACTTTTAGTACAGGTGAGACATTCAGCCCTCAGCTCTAACTGGAAGGTTAACCAATGTTCCCTGTAAGCTATGTGCTCAAAGGAGATTGAAATGTCACCCAGCTGATTAGCAGAGCACCCACAAGTAGGTTTTATGTTTCTATGGGTTGAATCTTTCTAATTCCTGCACTCTCTGATCTGGCAACATCCATGGCCTGGCATTAAGTTACTTAGTCGGATATCCATTTATCATGAGTGTGGCCAAGTTTTCTGTGGTCCCATAAAGTTTCTTTACAGCCACCAGTCTTGCCTGTCATTGTAATTTGCCCCAGACTGTCTTCTACAGGCCCGGTAAGTAGCGGCAATGTTGGTAATGCTGCTAGACAATATTGACCTCCCATGGTCTGGCAAATTCTTTGGTTCAGCACCAGTCAGGTCCTGAGGATGCCACACAAGAGAAGTTCAACCTATATTGGCAGAGCACTTTTGCACATGCTGCTGTGCACATAAAAAAATTATACTGCACATGGGCGAAAAGGATTAGAGAGAGCAATGGATACAACTGCCATGTTTCATCTAATATTGTGAGGAGAGAGAAAATGCATTCTTCTTGGTTGACAGAAAGCAAGAGGAATATGACTGCATTAATAGAGGACCCATTACCTCACACCACATGGGACTTAATGGTTTCAATACTCAGCTTAGATTACTCACACAAAATTTTCTCTTTCTGGATATTCAGGGGCTGTACTACATATGCCAGCACTGTGCCCTGGGGAATCAGCATTGTCTTCTTTTTAACGCTCTTGCCCCGACCCTGTGGAGTCAAACATAGACACGCATCTCTGGTAAAATTCCTAAAGAAGGTCAATAAATTCTCAAGTGCGTACTTGACAAGCATTGATTCTTGGCAGACTCTATGAGGGGAAGAGGGGCAGTTCTCCAGCTCTTTCATCAGAAGCATTGTTAGAGGCTGGGGACTGACTGGCTAAGCAACAGCACACCGGAAAGGGATGTAGGGGTTAGCTCTAAAGAGTATGGGGATAGGTTGTTCTCAGTGGTGTCAGATAGGAGAACAAGGAGCAATGGTCTGAAGTTACAGAAGGAGAGGAGTAGGTTGGATATTAGGAAAAACTACTTCCCCAGGAGGGTGGTAAAGCACTGGAATGCGTTGCCTAAAGCGGTGGTGGATTCTCCTTCCCCAGAAGTTTTTAAGTCTCAGCTTGACAAGGTCCTGGCTAGGATGACTTATTTGATTGATCCAGGGATTGATCCTGCTTGAAGCAGGGGGCTGGACTCGATGACCTCCTGAGGTCCCTTCCAGCCCTAGGAGTCTATGGTTCTATGAAATAGGCTATTGCTTATCTATGGATTTTTATCGATCTTCATCACTTAGTTCTCTGAACTTCCACAGAAATCCAACATCGACATATAAAACCAGATGTGAGGGAATCAATAAAAACAATAAATAAATAAATAGCATTGGCTCAATAGTGTCTTTCTGCATCAGACTGAGATATTAGGCTGTGATTATCCATACCCCGGGCTACTAATTTGGATTCAGAAAGGATTGTGTTCCATTTGTGAGGCAGTGGCATTAAAATGTCATTTGCGGGTACAGTTTTCAGCATCAGGACTGGAAGTGTCACTGTCAGACTGGTCACCGTCTAGTGGATGAGGCCTCTTTTCTATGAGCAATGATATTTTTATTGACTTTAAACTCTTATGGTGCGTCTACACTAGCCGGCTACTTCGAAGTAGCCGGCACAACGTCAAAATAGCACGTGTCACGCCTACACGCACTGTGTGCTATTTCGACGTTGAAATCGACGTTAGGTGGCTAGACATCGAAATCGCTATTCCCATCCCAAGATGGGAATAGTGCCCTACTTCGACGTTCAATGTCGAAGTAAGGCGTGTGTAGATGATCCGCATCCCGCTACTTCGAAATAGCGGGGTCCTCCATGGCCATCAGCTGAGGAGTTAAGAGACGCTCTGTCCAGCCCCTTTGGGGCTCTATGGTCACCGCGCGCAGCAGCCCTTATCCCAGGGCTTCTGGCTGCTGCTGCAGCTGGGGTACCATGCTGCATTCACAGGGTCTGCAACTGGTTGTCAGCTCTGTGGATCTCATGCTGTGCAGGCCGAGTGTGTCTGGGAGGGGCCCTTTAAAGGAGTGGCTTGGGGCTTTGCCGGCCCCTTATCTCGACGGGGAGCACTTGTGTGTGTGGACTCTCTGCATTTCCTTCTGGGGCGGCTCCTTTCGACGTTCTCCATCGCTACTTCGACGTTGAACGTCGATGGCACCAGCCCTGGAGGACGTGTAGACGATACGCATCGAAGTAGCCTATTTTGATGTTCTTATGTCAAAACAGGCTACTTCGACGTAGTGTGCTAGTGTAGCCTTAAGTGCTGCTTCACTCTGTTGCTTTCTTACATGTACCACTTTCAACTATTTGCTTCATTTTTATAAAGGGGCTCTTTTGAAAAACACTTGCACTCTCTAAATTAACTTGCTAAAGGCTATTGTCTATACAAAATTTTAATTGTATATACTTCACAATGAATATTATATCATAACAGATTGGGGGTGTTATTTACTACAGCCCTTTTAGCCTTATTTCAAGGTCTTGAAATTTCATCTGCTAACATGTTCCAGGTATTAAATTCCTCTGCTAACTGGTGCGTTATTATGAGTATGAACACTGGGCAACTACCAGATTAGATATAACGTTTATTAAACAACTAGAATTAAAAGTTTATTATCACCAAAAAAAGCTTTCAAAGGTGAATCTAAGACTAGACAAAGAGGTAGCTTAGAGCTGAGCCTGATGTGGTTATGTATAGGAAGACATATGAGAAAACAAATACAAATACAAAAATCTCCTATTCAGAGATAAACATCCCATTGAAAAGTTAAACTCACCCTCAGACCGAGCAAAATCACTTTACAGTAACTGAATCAATTACGACTTTCAAAACTTCTAAACGATGCAAAGGCTGCAAACAGCATTTCATAACATACAATTGCTAAACACAGAAGCTATATCAGTCTCCAGTCACACAGATGAAAAATGGGCAAAGGCTGGAGGTTGCCCACAATGATTTAAATCAACTTTTTGGAGGTGTCTATAGCTTCTTTCTTGTCTCTGTTATAATCACAAGGTATATAATAAATGGAAATTACATGGTTAAAAAATGTCAAAATTTGTGGCCCCTTTGTCTCCTGAGGCCTGGGCCAAATGGTCTTCCTGGTCCCCACTCTCACAGGGCCTCCTGCAGAGCTCTGGATCTGTGACCTTCAGAGACCTTCTGTGCCACTTTTAAGTGGCCAGAGGAGACAGGAGGGGCTTCTCCCCAAAGGGAGCTGGGCAGCAAGATACCAGGATGGGAAATTAAACCAGAATCTCATACATGATGGCCATACAGAGCACTGCCACCAACGTTGATGAGCTCATTGTGATGCTGACACTCCCTTGTGAAGTTTTGCTATTGTCATGTTGCTTCTGTGCAATACACGCTAGAGTGTTCAGGGTGTGGGTAAGACTGATCACTTCCTCCACGCAGCTATTGCATGACTAATGGAAGAGGCTTTTTCTGGAAATGAACAGCTCTGGTGGGCATATAGAATTAGAAGGAAAACAGATACATTTATTTCTATGTTGATTTCATTGGTTTATTTTGCTCATTCAGCACTCCAAGGCTGTGTCTACACTATCCCCAAACTTCGAAATGGCCACGCAAATTGCCATTTCGAAGTTTACTAATGAAGCGCTGAAATGCATATTCAGCACTTCATTAGCATGCAGGCGGCTGCGGCACTTATTCCCATCAGCTCATGGGAATAAGGGGACTTCGAAGTAGGCGGGGTCCTTTCGAAAAGGAGCCCTCTCGGGACGAGCTGCGCGGCGGCGAGGCACATCAATTTTGAAGTGCTGCGGCCGCCCGCATGTTAATGAAGCGCTGAATATGCATTTCAGCGATTCATTAGTAAACGTCGAAATGGCCATTTGCATGGCCATTTCGAAGTTTGGGGCACGTGTAGACGTAGCCCTAGTGTCTTACTAGGTGATCCCTGTACCACGCTTTTTGCAAGCTGGTAGGAACACCAGTGTCAATACAGTGGCTCCAACCACCACCAAATCGGATATTTGTAGTCTGATTTAAATGACACTGTACAAATCCACAAACCTTTATTCCACCTATTTCCCATGCTCTGATCACAGCTTTGCCTCCTGCCTGGGTCATCTTCTCAACAAGCAATGGTTCCTTTAAATCAAAGGCCTCGGTCACAACATACAGCTTCCTAGGGGAGTCTGAGAACTCCTTTATGAACTTGTGCGATATGTCGATTTTCCTGCAGAGGATACAGAGAATATCGAGAACAACAAGAAGTCTTGTGGCACCTTATAGACTAACAGATGTTTTGGAGCATAAGCTTTCGTGGGCAAAGACCCGCTTCATCAGATGCATGAGTCAGGGGGTGGTTTCAGAGGGGTATTTAAAGAGTGGGGTCCCAGTAAAAGGGAGGGTCAGAGCTGACAAGGTCTATTCAGCAAGGTGGAAATGGCCCAGTATCAACAGCACTTATCAAAGGAGGACAAAACAAGTCAGATCAGATAGGGGGATGTGAGCCTTTGTCAGCATCTAATGGGGAGATATTAACACCCAGAGCAGAGAAACTGTCTTTGTAAACTGTGAGCCACTCCCAGTCTCTGTTTAATCCATGGTTAATGGGGTCAAATTTGCAAATAAATTGTAGCTCAGAGATTTCTCTCTCCATTTGATTTTTGAAATTTTTTTGTTTCAGGACTGCCCCCCTTAAATCTGCCACTGAGTGTCCAGGGAGATTGAAATGTTCTCCCACAGGCTTCTGTACATTACTGTTCCTGATGTCTGATTTATGTCCATTTATTCTTTCACAGAGAGACTGTCCAGTTTGGCCAATGTAAATTGCAGTGGGGCATTGCTGGCACATGATGGCGTATATTATATTAGTAGATGTGCAGGTAAAAGAGCCCCTGATGGTATAGTTGATGTCAGGTCCTGTGATGATGTCACTGGTGTAGATATGTGAGCAGAGTTGGCAGCGAGGGCTGTTGCAGGGGCTGGTTCCAGGCCTACAATCACTGGTTTGTGATTTGTAGTGGCTGGTGAGGATTTGTTTAAGGTTGGCAGGCTAGCTGCAGGAAAGGACCGGCCTGCCTCCCAAGGTCTGTGAGAGTGAAAGATCATTGTTCAGGATGTGTTGGAGACCACTGATGATGCACTAGAGAGGCCTTAGGTGGGGGCTGTATGTGATAGTCAGTGGTGTTCTCTCATTTTCCTTGCAAGGCCTGTCTTGTAGCTGGTGGCTTCTGGGTACCCGTCTGGCTCTATCAATCTGTTTCCTCACTTCCTTAGGTTGGTATTGTAGTTTGAGGAAAGCCTGGTAAAGGTCTTGTAGATGTTTGTTTCTGTCTGATGGATCAGAGCAAATACAGTTGTACCTTAGTGCCTGGCTGTAAACAATAGATCTTGTAGCATGCCCTGGATGGAAATTGGAGGTGTGTAGATAAGCATAGCGGTCTGCAGGTTTTCGGTATAGGGTGGTATTTATGTGACCTTCGCTTATCTGCACAGTAGTGTCCAGAAAGTGAATTTCTTGTGTGGACAGGTCCAGGCTAAGGTTGATGGTGGGGTGGAAACTGTTGAAATCACAGTGGAACTCTTCAAGAGCCTCTTTCCCAGGGGTCCAGATGATGAAGATGTCATCAATGTAGTGGAGATAGAGGAGGGGTGTTAGAGGACGAGAACTGAGAAAGCGTTGTTCCAGGTCAGCCATAAAAATGCTGGCATACTGTGGGGCCATGCGGGTGCCCGTAGCAGTGCCACCGATTTGAAGGTATAATTTGTCCCCAAATCTGAAATATTTGTGGGTGAGGACAAAGTCACAAAGCTCCGCCACCATTTGTACCTCAGTCTCATAAGGGATAATGTTCCTGACAGCTTGGAGGCCATCTTCATGTGGGAGATTGGTGTAAAGGGCCTCTACATCCATGGTGGACAGGACGGTGTTTTCAGGAAGGTCACCAATGAATTGTAGTTTCCTGAGGAAGTCGGTGGTATCTCAAAGAAAGCTGGGGGTGCTGGTAGCATAGAGTCTAAGTAGAGAGTCCACATATCCAGACAATCCTGTGGTGAGAATATCATCTCTTACTACAAGGGGCCTCCCCCATTCTTTTTCTCCAGGGCACCTGCAAGATATTAACTGCATTTGGTTGTGGGGTGGAGGAGCAAGTTTCCTAGTTTACCAGGTTTAACATTTGCATACTCGTTAAGTTATTTGAATAGGCCATTTTGTTTGTCATAATCCAGTCTCTCTGTCTCTCTTTTGCACCTGTTCCCAGAAACATCTGTGGCCACAGGTGATTGATTGCAGGCTTTTATAAATTTTCACTCACTTTTTACTGTTGAGCTCAGAATTAGAGTCAGTTGGCAAGCCCAGTGACTGAAACAGTGCACGGTTGTGGGAAACAGGTCTCCAGACTGCAAAGACAAGCCACTCCCAGAAGAGGTAAAAGTAAAAATCTTTACTCACCACTCTTCTTTTTTAACTATGCAGGTTTTTCTCACTGATGTCAAAGAGATTGAAAACGAACTTTTCCCTGAGCCACCAAAATCGACCTCAGTAGGCTGTAAATTAAGGCCAAGTTTTCCTCCTGCTTCATGCTCCACAATCTTGGAATACAGAAGCAGATCCTCATATTTCACCTCTTGGGAAACAAACTTAATCAGGTTTCATTTATTGTGGAACCTCTTACAGGTACTTGTTCATTTAAGGTTTATCTCATACCCTCACCCCTGATTTCCCACAAAGCTTCAACACCCAGCAAAAACTCTGCTGCCTTAGGCGGCTGGGAATTAGTATCCACAAAGAAGTTGGAGTCTACCCCAAGAACACTGGTAATGAGCACCTGTGATGGGGCTCGGGGACCCCCAAGCTCTGCACCCCGTCTGCAGGCAGGAGTGACTCTCACTCAGCAGGAGAGCAGTGGGTTTATTAGCCAACAGGGCACAGCATCGTACAGAGGAGTCAGTGCAGCTGGCAGAGACAGCCAGTCCAATCCATGCTGGGGAGAGGAGGCCCCGAGGGGCCCTCAGAGCCAGGGCCTTGCCCCCTCCTTGGTCTCGCTCTCTCTCAGCCCAGACTCACTGCTTGCCAACTCCTAGTTCCAATTCAAACCCCTCAGGCTCCACCTCCTCCTTTGTCTCCAGTACAAAGGTGTTACCTGGTCGTCTGGGTTACCCTCAGCCAGGAGACCCACACCTTCTCTGAACCACTCACACACACATGTATCCCCCACTCCATCACAGCACCAACATCCAGGAAGGGATTTATGAGTGATCTGTGAGGTCTAGTGATCAGTCATTATAAATGGAAAAGTAGGACCTACTGAGTTCTATAATCCAGACTCTGCTGTGAGTCTGAATTCAAGTCATACCTGCATCCAAAGTTGTTCCCTCTTTGAGTACATCTGAAAGAGTGTAGGGGGTGGCAAGATATTTTCTGGGTTTCAAAGGCAGTCTGGACTGCTCCTTCATCACCAAACAGAAGAGTCTGTAACTATCAACACTAGCCAAGCTGGATACAGGAATGAGCCTCCCATCAGAGTCCAGCTCTTGTGTGAGATTCTTGGTCAATCTAGCAAACATTTCCAGCCACTTGTAGCCAAATCTGGTTAAAGGTGAGACAGAAGGATGTTACTGATGGGTTAACAATGGACCATCTGTTGAAGGCTAATGATTAGAAAACAAGAAAGTTAACATAATTATCCTGCACATCTCTCGTCATCGGTAGATTGTAAAGCACTTTACAAAGGAGGCTATGATTAGTTATTGTTTGTATTATGCCAGAACCCTAAAAGCATCAGCTGTGATCAAGACTCCATCAAGCTAGGCCCTGTACGTACATTCTGCAATGCTGTGTTGACACCACAAAGTTTTGGCAACAAAAGGAAAGTCGACGTGCAGAAGTCACCAAAAAGAAAGTCACCAAATCGTGTTTGCACTGCCAGCACTTGTTGACATACCATGGTCCCATTTGTAGCTCTCCCGTAGACAGAAAGAGCAAAGCAATGTGGGTAGGCATCCCACAGTGCCTGGCATCATCTTCAGTTACCGGGCACTGTGGGGGACACGGAAAGGAGCACAAGGTGTCTTGGATAGTGACAGAGAGATCGCCGTGTTAGTCTGTGTTCTATCAAAACAGAAAAGCAGTCATGTAGCATCATCTTTCTCTCTAAATGCAATAAAATGGACATTGTACCTAAGCGACTGACAGTGAAACACCCATTTCAATTAATGTCCTACACTGACTACAGCGAGCATCTATGCCACACACTCGCCAATCACCTAATAAATTGTTTTGTTAGTCTGTAAAGTGCTACATGACTGCTTTTTTGTTTTGACATGGTACCTTGGGAATGTGGAAAAAGTCCCATCAGCCACATTTTTGCTTCACAGCCCTCCACGGGCCTCTGGCTTACTTTTGTGTGAAAGTGCCAAGACTTGCTGTGCCCTCCAGCATCTGCGGTGAGAAATCATGGGTGCCAGACTTCCCTCCTCTGTTGCGCTCAGTGTGCTGAGGACATCACGCCTTGCAGCAGAGCTACTGTTGAACTTACTGTCAGAGGACGAAAGCTCAGAGGCAGCCAACGTGGTGAGTGACATGGACAGCAGCAACTTGGCATTGAATTTGGCAGTCGCGGAACAGCTGAGCAATGCAGACCATGGCTTTTGGGCTAGGGAAACCAGCGCTGAGTGATGAGGGCACACTGTCATAGAATCACAGAACAATAGAGCTGGAAGAGACCTACACAAGCCATCGAGTCCAGCCCCCTGCCCTAGGCAGGACCAAACCCACCAGATCAGCCCCAACAGGACTCTGTCGAGGCCAGACTTAGACACCTCCAGGGATGGACTCCACCACTGCCCGCGGTAGACCATTCCAATGCTTCCCCACCCTCCTCCTGAAAAAGTTTTTCCTAATGTTCAACCTGGACCTTCCCAACCGCAACTTGAGAGCATTGTTCCGTGTTCTGCCATCCATGACCACTGTGAACAGCCTCTCTCCAGCCTCTTGGCAGCCTCCCTTCAGTAAGTTGAAGGCTGTTATCAAGTACCCCCTCAGTCTTCTCTTCTGCAGACTAAACAGTCCCAATTCCCTCAACCTTTCTTCATAGGTCATATGCTCCAGCCCCCTAATTATTTTGGTCGTCCTCTGCTGGACCCTTTCCATCGTGTCCACATCGTTCCTATAATTGGGGGCCCAGAACTGGACACAGTACTCCAGATGCAGCCTCGCCAAAGCCAAATAAAGAGGAACCATCAATTCTCCGGATAAACTGGCTACGCTCCTCTTGATGCAACCTGATATGCCATTAGGCTTCTTGGCTACAACGGCACACTGTTGACTCATGTCCAGCTTCTCATCCACTACAACCCCCAGGTCCTTTTCTGCAAAACTACTACCGAGCCAGTCGGACCCCAGCTTGTAACAATGCAGATGTGGGATGAAGAACAGCAGCTACAGAACTTTATGATGTGAAAAGCAATGTTCCTGGAGCTGTGTGCTGAACTGTCCTATGAATGGACACCAGAATGACTGCTGCTCTCTCGGTAGAGAAGCATGTAGCGATTTCTTTGTGGAAGGTGGTGACCCCCCCGTTGGTGCCATTCAGTTGCAAGTCAGTTTGAGGGAGGGGAGGGAAGGGGCACGTTTCTGTTTACCTGGCTGCAGAGCAGTGGAGTTCAAAGCACTGGTCAGAGTGGCTAATCAGGTGTTGTGGGAAACATCCTGGAGTTCAATAAACGAAATAAAAATCTCCTTTGTTGCACACATCATAACTGTCAACAGTAAAGGGGAAAGACAAAAGTCCCTTCTGCAGATGGAAGTTTTTTGTCACCAAAACGGGGTGTTTTTTGTGACTTCTGTCCCGTTGCAATGTGAACGCTCTTGGGGTTTTGTTGCCAAAAAGGGGCTTAGGGTGACAAAAACTTGCCAATGTAGACATGCCCTAAGAAACTGTCCCTGTCCAAGGAGCTTACATTCCAAATAGATGATATAAAGAAGAGGCTCAATATTTAAGGCACAGAGAACCAAAAATCGTAAGCAAGGTTGACAAATCAGAAAAAATTATTTTCAAGGTGAGCAAATCAGACAGCAGAGATAGATTTCCTCACCTTGATAATATTTTTTTCTGATTTGTCCACCTTGATTACGATTTTTGGTTCTCTGTGCCTTAAATATTGAGTCTGTTCTGGTATGGCTGTGGTCTGAAGAAGTGGGTCTGTCCCACGAAAGCTCATCACCTAATAAATTATTTTGTTAGTCTTTAAAGTGCTACTGGACTGCTTTTTTGTTTTGATAGTATATAGACAAGCACAGCTTTCTCTCCGTTACTGGAGGTTTCTGTATTTTCTTGGGTATAGTGGTAGTCTCACAGCCTCCGATTTTTGTTGCAACTCGCTTGAAATCCACCTGGATCTCAGCTATTCTTGTCCAAACTCAGATTTAGTCAACTTTGTCAGTATCGTCTGACCTAATCATTTAGGCATCACCAGCGGGGCCAACGGCCGCCGCAGGCCCCAGAGCAAGGGGTGTGTGTGTGTGTGTGTGTGTGTGTGTGTGTGAAGGACCCACTCTGCGCCCTCAAAAAGGGCGGGGCCCACTCATTGCACCTCCCCCAGCCAGCCCTCCCATGCACAAGGAGCGGTGCTCCAGCACTCTGGCAGCAGTTCAAAGGGGCCCAGAGTGCCAGCCAGTTCTGCTATGGCTGTAGTGGCAGCAGCAGCCAGCAGCTCCAGGCTCCTTTGAATTGCTGGGCCCCGGTGCATTCGCCTCCCTTTACTTCCTCCATCAGCAGGCCTGGGAATCATAAATCAGGGCCCCAAAATGACGAGATTGTCTTTAAAACGTTGATACTTCAAATTATAATGAATTTTGGGTTCTCTTTCTCTGTTTTTTAGACTCTACGGCGCCCTTGGGTTATGTCTTCACACTTAAATGAGGAACTCAAGAAACGTATCTTGGTTTTAAATGCAAATACTGAGAATTTCATTTAGTTACTTAACTCCAGAAACTGCAGCCTTTTAAAGAAACGCCAGATAGAATGAGAGTTATTAACACCACTGTCTGAAGAGTACACACATCATTATTCTTTGCCTGTAGAAATTTCGATTCAGGCTTGATTTGCTAAGTCAAGTTATGTTGTAGTTTTGGCTGAGTCCATAGCTGATTTTCACTGTGTCCACCTCCTGCAAATTCTGGGGTGTCTGGCAGCGCCTGCTCAGGAGATGCCCAGGACTGGAATAGGTAGGAATAAGCAGGTAATGCACACTGCTAACGGAACAGGGCCCAGAGCTGGAAAAGCAAGCGACTATAGCTCAGTCTTGAGGTGCATTGGTGGAGCGACTGTAGGAGGTCCAGGATAGGAGGAAGAAGGCAGAGGCGGGTCAGGAATGAGGAGCGCCAGCGCAGATCTATGGAGAGAGCCCAGAATTGGAACAGCAGAGTGGAGGGTGAGAGAGAATCAAGCCTGAGATGCAGAGAAGAATAAGAGTCCCAGGACGGAAAGAACAGAGGTTGAAAGTGGGAATGAAAAGGAGATTTCTGTCAACAATTTTTTTAAACAAACAGACTTACCAGGACTCTTGCACGTCACTTATCCTCTGTTTGGAGAAAGTTCCCAGTCCTTTTAATGGTGAGGAAAGGAGATGTATGATGGCACCAGACTGTAAAATACATTCCCACTAGCAAACTTCTGTCACTGAATTCTGACTTCCCTGAATTTCTCTGCTGTACCTACCCACAAGAGGAAGTGAGTTTGCTGACACTGGATTGCTTCACTTGCTTTTTTAAGCCATTATTGTAGCCTTTTACTTTATGGAAAGTATCGGAGGGGTAGCCGTGTTAGTCTGGATCTGTAACAGCAACGAAGGGTCCTGTGGCACCTTATAGACTAACAGAAAAGTTTTGAGCATGAGCTTTCGTGAGCAAAGACTCTGAAGTAGTGAGTCTGTGCTCACGAAAGCTCATGCTCAAAACTTTTCTGTTAGTCTATAAGGTGCCACAGGACCCTTCGTTGCTGTTACAGATCCAGATTAACGCGGCTACCCCTCCGATACTTAAGAACACATAGGCTCTGTCTGCCTGGCAGAGGTATTGCGGGATACCTCAGTATCCTAAAATAGCTACTCCCTGTCTTTGGCCTGTGCCTGTTATTTTGAAATATTTTTCTGAAATAACAGGTGCACTATTTCAACAGCCCTGTAGTTCTCATTGCAGGAGCAGTAAGGGATGTTTTGAAATAGCACTTTATTTTGATATTTGATGGTGTTTAGACAGCACCAAATGCCAAAATAACCTATTTCAAAATACACGGGAAAGAAGCTTATTTTGAGTTTAGGTTGTCATGTAGACATAGCCATAAAAACCAGCAATCTGAACATTCAAAGTAAAAGGTATATCTGTTTTACGAGTTTCATTAAAGTTATGATTGACTAAGGGTATCGAAATTCTGTACAAACATATGCACAAATTACAAGTACAGTATAGTTATAGTCATAGGCATAGTGTCATTTACGAACTTGTTAGGGTCTGATGGAAATTTCATGGATTCATCACCAGTAGAGGGATGGTTACTGTTGGAGTTTCCCATTAGGGAGCTCAATTTTCCCACTCTGGGCACCAGCTTTTATAATGTGATTGGTATTATGTCTCACTAGCATTTACGCACATTGTGCACCTGCCTGGGCATGTCTTAGAAAGATTGCTCAAAGCAAAAGTTATTCTTGCTGTTATTTATTTAGCAATACCACACATTGGTACATCTTTTCCTGTCATCTTAAGACACTGAGTTCTTCTTTTGGTCACTTACTTATGTCAGCCTTTCTTAGCTCTGAGGTATAAAATAGCTAAGCTGAAATCTGGAAGGCCTCTGTCTACAGACCCTGCATTTCAACCTTACAGACTTAGGCTAAGTCTACACTGTGCCCCTAACTCGAAATAAGATACACAATTCACACTACGCAAATTGCATATCTTATTTTAATTTCAAAATAGGGTATTTTGGGATTTGGCTCTGTCTGTACACCTGTTTCAGGGCATCACTTACTCCTCCTGCAACAAAAATACTGGGTGCATTTCCTAGACATGGAGTTACTATTTTGGGATACCTCTGCATCCTGAAATAGCTCTGAAGTATAAACATAGCCTTAGAGATTGAATACAGGATTCTCCCTTCTAACTACTGATCAGCTGCATACTTCTACAATTTAACGCTCTTTACCATGCAATGATTATATATAACATAATATTTTAAATATCATATTACACAATAAATGAGTAAACTAAAATTATTGGCTATGTGACTCAGAAACTTAGCTATTTCCATTGGAGCAACACAGTTGGGTTAAGATTTTTTTTCCTTTGTGGGGGTAGTTTGGGTGGGAGTCTCCAAAGAAGAGGAGAGGGCAGAGTACTTAAATAGACCTGGGGAATAACAAACAGGAGACTGGAAAGGAGACGTGAATGGGACTGCTCTTAAGTCAGTATCTTTCTATTAACACCATTAAACTAGGGCAGTAAATCCCATTGAGGGGACTGGATTCTTTTAGTTGGAAGAGATGAGTTAGTACAGTTAGTACACGAATGAGTTAGTACACTTCTTTTCCATAGACAAGCAATGGCGCTGTGAATAAAACAGAGTCCCTTTTATTGTGGACAGACAGTTGTGACAGACCACAGGCAGTGCCCTACAAGAGCGGGGTCCTTACGGGGAACTGAGAAGTGAACAGGTGCAATACATGAGCTTGGTGGATGGCAAATATAAAGGGAACAGGGTCAATGTCTTTTTCCTCCCCATCTAGACTCACAGAGTCTGGCCTAGCAGCCAGCTGGGGCTCATTAAGAATCAGCCTGCAGCTAAAAAGCTAGTCATACACCTGCTGCCAGATGGGGCCTTCCAGCTCACTTTCCCCCAGGCAGTGGGCAGGGGAAGGAGAAGAGGAGTGGACCAGGATATGACACTGGAGACCTGAGGTCTGGAACTAAAAGGAGGCTCAGCCAGGTAAAAGAGGGAAGGTGCTGAAGGGAAGCAGTGGGAGAAGAGGCCAAGAGAAAGGCTGCTGTGTTTGGGGCAGAGAAGAAGCCCCATCAGCTGCCACCAATCTAGGTTCCCTGGGCTGGAGCCCAGAGTATTGGGTGAGCTCCCCCCACCCTTGCCCTGGAGAGCTGCCCCAGAAGAAGGATGGGGCAGCAGGACAATTTGAAGGGGGGGCTTGCCCCTCTCGTAACTTGCCTATGATGACTGTGTCTTGGTAAGTGGGGACCCTCGCCTCTGGAAAGACCCCAGGCAGTGGAAAGGCCACTGAGTCGCTGGAGCATAACAAAATCCACCAAAAAGGGCAGAACCCCGAGGGGTCTGACAAGGGACTTTTCACACAGTGTAAAAATCAAACAAGTCTACTAGCTTTCTAACAGGTAACAATGAGCTAGCATTCTAAGTATTGGAAAAATGGATTGGGTGCAGCTCACGGGATTCCCTACTAGTTGACAGTGTTACCATCAGTAGGGAAAAGTTTTAGCACACCTTGCTGTAAATGAGAGAGACCAGGGTATTTCCTAAAGGCTCCATTCCCTCTCCTCCCCTCCCCTCCCACTTGGCTGAGGCTTAAACCGGTTGTTTGCTGGCAAACTCCAACAAGGTATTCACCTGCACAGCGTCTGCAGTGTCCAATCACAAGCCTGTTATTCCAAGGGTAATTCCCCAGCAAACAGGTTGTTGATCCAAGATTCTGTGCCAGCCATTCCTAAGAGCACCAGAAGAAAAAGAGAGGGAGAAGGGGACTCGTAGGCCTTTCCAATTTCAGACCCCCACCTCTATAAGAACACAAAGTGGGGGAGGCCAGTGATGGCAGATGGGTGCCTTCTGTGGAAAACATCTTGTATAAAAAGCCATTTCACATCCCTTACTTCTGCACGCACACAAGAGCCTGTCCTTTACTTGACCTATTTGGGAATGGCAGGGAGGATGAGCTCTATGGAATGGGTTAATGAACTGTTCGGAGTCAAGGCTCCAGCTCCCTAGTACCTGTTTCTCTTTGCTGATCACGGTTTCTCTTTGAGAAGTGATTAAAATTGCCTCTGACACTGGGCTTTGTTTGTGGAAGGGTATAAAATACTAGCGTTAGCTGCATCAAGCAGCCTTGGTGGACTTGGTTTTACTAGTGTCCAGTTTGGCTTATCTGTTGCCTTATTGAATTCAATAAAGCTGAATGTTAGCCGCCTAAACACAGAGAAGTCTTGTGCTTTAGCACTTCCAACAAACATCCCTCCTTCCACAGCTGATCTCTAAAATGCCAGAGGAGAGCGCCCGAGAGGCTAACTTGTGTGGACAACCATCTATCTGGGAGCATACACGCCGCAGGAGTGCAACCGTCAAAACAAGTCATGTCATGATTGTGTCTGGAGCAAGCCATGTGATAAGTGAAGCTAGTTTCCTGTGAGTGGAGCAACGGTTCCACGTCATGTCATGAGTTTTACCCTTTGTGGGACCCGGAAAGGTCACCTACCAACTTCAGCAGAGTTGCCCGTGGATCAGCCATGAGCAACAATACTTTCTTCTTGATTTAATCCTTGTACTCCTGGTGGAGCATAGGTCATGTTCCTTTCTACTGTTTTGGGACAAAACTTCCAGCTAACCCCAGGAATACCCCAGTTGTTGTCCTTCAGGCTCAGTAGATCTTCTCCACATCGTCCGAGGTCTTCCTCTTTTGCATTTCCCTTGCGGGTTCCATTGGAGAGCTTGATGGACTATGTTGGTTGATGGTTTTCTGAAAGTGTGGCCTTGCCATCCCCACTTTCTTCTCTTGATTGGAAAAGCTAAAATGCTCACCCATTGCTGGCTCTCAGAGCTCTTTCCAGCCCTGCACTGGATGCATCTAATCACTGCAGGGGGCCGGAGGAGGAAATTTTCCGCCCATGAACAGACACTTCAAAACTATGAAATCCCAGGGAGGGAGGGAGCACAGCCATACAATGTGTATTCTTTAGCCTGGCTGCCGGCCTCAGGCATCCTGCAGTACCAAATCTGAGAAACCGCTTATAATTTGGTGCACAGATCAATATGATTTAGTGGGGAAAGCTGGAAACTGTGCACCAGAACCCCTGAGTTTTTACTCGCTGCACAATTGGTCAGATTCTTGGACAAGACTCCGCTTTAGTTTATGAATGCTGTAAAGCATGCGTCATGAGAATTAATGTTTGCAAAAAGACCTTGAGGACTTCAGATGAGAGTTCCCCAGAGACTCAGTGGCCCTTCCACTGCCTGGGGTCTTTCCAGAGGCCAGGGTCCCCACTTACCAAGCCACATTCGTCATAGGCAAGTTGAAAGGGGGGCAAGACCCCCTTCAAATGGTCCTGGTGCCCCATCCTTCTGCTGGGGCAGCTTTCCAGGGCAAGGGTTTATTAGCTACTTATCTGTTCTTCTAAGGGGCCTGAACTATGCCCCTGCTTTGTTTTACTGCTGCTCTGTTGCAAAAATTAAACAACAAAAAATCAGTCAAGTAGCACTTTAAAGACTAGCAAAATAGTTTATTAGGTGAAAGGTCACCTAATAAACTATTTTGCTAGTCTTTAAAGTGCTACTTGACTGCTTTTTGTTTTAACAAAAAATCAATGCTTGTCAAACAGCAGCAAGATAAAATATGCATTGCTCAGCCAAAAAGCTACCAATGGGGTATGTTGTAACTATGGGAGGATACATGAAAGATGAAGGCAATGAGGAAATAGAGGAATTGTTCAGAGTGGCTTGGTGGTGCGATGTCACAACCAAGAACTAGGACAAAAGATAAGCAGAGACTGTTGCTTCTGGAAAGTCCCCAGACTTTTAGGCTCTCAGGAAGAGACGTCTTCCAGGTTGTGGGCTGCATTCCTGTGGGAACGGTTGGAGGGAATGATCATAATACGAGCATAGACAGGTAGGCAGAGACATAATCAGTTCTGCCATCTGCCCAGCACAGAGACAGCGTCCCAACCTCACTGGGTCCCATGCCAGCAAGCAGGGACGAGCGAGGAAGGACACGGGGGTCAGAGAGTCCCCAGTTATGTGACTGCCTCCTCATGTGAGTCCTCCCCATACTACCCCTAGCCCAGGGGAGGGCCAGGCCAAACCTCCTTCTGCCCCGACCCTGCTTCCTCCTGCCACAGCTCTGCCCTCGCACCTCCCACACCTCTCTGCTTTCCCCCCAGTAATGCAGCCTGGGGCTAGCAGGGGTCAGGCCCCCTCACGCTCACCAGCAGTGGTGGGGGCCAGGTAAGCGGAGTGACATTTCCAGAGCCCACTCCGCTGCCCCCGCTGCCAACTGCATCGCTCCTATGCCCGCTGGTGATGGGGGCAGGGGCAGTCCCATGCGTTAGCCGATGGCCGGGTAATGAGTAGTCTGTGAGCCTTATTACATCGGAGTCTTTAACTGCTAGGACCGGCAGTCCCTTCACAGCAGGCAGCCAGGGTGGCTGACGGATGCCCCAAAGGTTGGTGCAGAGACCTTATTCCACCCGAGTCTTTAACCACTGGGACAAACTGTCCCTTCTCAGCGGGCAGCCAGGGAGGCTGACGGGTGCCCCAGGAGTCTGTCCCATGGAGGCGACACGACTCAGCTCTCAGCTTTTACTGCACCTTACCACTGACCAGGCTGATATAGCCAAACGGCTGAGGTTCTTTGTTTTGTGTTCGGCCGAGTTACAGTAACTGGAAGGAGTCAGGCTGAAAGCTTAAATGGTTACTATTTATTAAAAGACAGAAATCAAATCTTAATGGTTACAAGGTTATTGCTCTATCTTCTTAACCACTAGTAGGATGATACATATGACATGTCAATTAGATTACAAGTGAAAAGTTACCCATTTGAGGACCAGACGCCTCAGCCTAAAGAGCTCTTACTATTAAATGTGCACAAAAGTACATTGCAGGTATAATTCTCACCCCTGCGTCCTTCGACTCCGGCATAGCCAGCATCTTTCACTCAATCCCTCAGGAAGAAGAGCATGAGGAGGGCGTCCCCTGGGTCCTCGGGAGGCAATGACCTTACCCAACTGGCAGATACAGGAAATTGGAGCTCAGTTAGAGTGGTCTGCCGGACGCTTCTTTATACCCCTTGGGTCACGTATGCTTTTCCTTATCTAAAGGTACCAATTGTACTGGTTCATCTTTGTGACGCCAGTTCTTACCAGGGAGTTGCAACTTAATTTATACTTGTAAGATAGAGATAACTAAATCTTTTTGTATGGGCAGCAGATTCCTCTTCTGGGCTGATGTGTAGGCATATCAATTATCAATACCAGCCAAGGGCAGTTTAACGCCCTGTGGTCATCAGCTGGCCTGTTAGCCTTCTTATCTGTGTTGTTCTGTTCAGGGTCGTGATGAGAGGGCACATCTGGGCTCTGAAGCATCAAAAGACTGGTTGAGATAAGTGCATCTGTGCTCCCAGGCCTCTAGGACCGCGCTGCTTCTTTGTTCTTTGTGCTCTGAGGTACCTAAGAGGGGCAAAAATGGAGTAGAGCCGGGGCAGTCTGTCCAGCTACGCCATGCCTCTCGCGAGGGGCAGAACTGTGAGCCAGGGAAAGAGCTGCATTCCTCCACTTCCCTGCCACTGCTGCTGGTGAGTGTGGGGAGCCCCCAAGCCCCCATTGTGGGCACCAGGCCCCCACCACTAACCTCCAGGATCTCCCAGAAGCTGTGGCCCCAACGGTTGCTGTCCCCTTTCTCCTCCTGCCCATGGTGTTTGGGGGGGGGGGTCACATGCCCCCTTAGACCCCTGTCGGACCACAGGGAACTTGGTCACACCCATGATAAGGGGTCATCTGGTTAACTGAAACCATGCCGAATTATGGAGGTTGCCGGACGAGAGAGTTCTGAACTAGAGGTTCCACCTGTACCGCCATCCTGCTGTTCACGCACATCACTTACCCGGGTGTCATTGTCCACTCAGACTTTTCTCTAGGTCCTCCCATCCAGCTGAGTGTAAATACTGCTGAGTCTCTAAGCTATGGCCTTTCCTGTCCAGCCAGGCATCTATGGGTCTCGGCTAGGCTCTCGTGTCTCGATTTACTGCAACATCCGTCCTGCTGGCCTTGGCAAATGTCATCTTGCCTCACCTGTCTCCATTCAGATTGCTGCTGTGAAGATCTTTCTCCTGTACTCTGAGCACATTTCTGTTCTCTTTGCATTCCTCCCTTGGCTCCCCGCTTGTCTAGAGTGTCAGCTGCAAGCTACAGGTTGAAATCTCTCATCCAGCACTCTCTAGCCTAGTGGAGTTATCAAAAGCATGTCAGTGCCGAACTCCTATTGATGAAAATGTAAACTGAGGCACCCATGAGGCACCTACATACCTTTAAAAATGTGGCCCCTGCAAGCTGAGCACTTGGGCAGCTGACCAGGAGAGATTTAAGTGCCACTCAGGTGATTAGCAGAGCGCCCTCAGCCGGAGGCGTGTGTATCTCTTGATGGTGCACATCTCTACATGCCTTGGTGCACCCAACAAAATTTATTCCACCCCGATGGAAAACAATTAGCGGGATCCCTGCCATCAGCCTCTCTGCCACTCATATGCAGCCACTCATGCCATGCACTGCGTTGCGCACATAAGTCTGAAACTAAAATGAATCCTCTGTGTACGCAAGTTGCAAAGGGGGGAACAAATGTCATCTTGGCCCCATGTTATGAACAGGCGCCCCTGCTAGAACTTTGCACGGTGCACAGGTGTCGGTGGTGATAGCTGGCACACACTCTTTCTGAGAGGAGAGCACAGATGACTGTAACCTTAAAAATGAGGCTCCCGGTTTCCCACTCCTGTAGTAGTTTTGCTGGGATCAACACCCCTGTGGTGGTAGTTGCTAGGGCTCTAGTGAAAATGAAGAAATAAATAAGCATCCCACTTTGTGATGCAAACACACAGGAGATTCCCCCAAGCTATGGCCTCTGCTCCCCTCCAGGATATAGAATTCATAACTCCTGTTAACTACAGTTAGAACACAAATGACAAGCAGTTATCCTTTGGCACCTTAGAGACTAACAAATGCATTAGGTCATGAGCTTTTGTGGGTAAAACCCACTTTGCTGTGGATCTGGCTAGCTCACTGCTGAATTACAGCAACGGCTGCTCCCTTGCCCTGTGTTTCTGCAAGCCCTGCCTATCTAATTTCAAACCTTTTAAGTGACCTGGATTATACTGATCCTGCACATGGTTTTCTGTCTGCAGAAACCTGACCGCTGTGTCTTCATTAATTCAAAACTACATTAGGGTTATCCTAACCCCAGTAAGTTGCCTTGTGGTGTCTCATTTCTAAAAGCTCCATCTCGTAACAGAAAGTAAAATGCCAGCAATGATTCAGAAGAGCAGGTTAGGTAGGGTCCTCTGGCCAGAGAACCAGGTTCGACCAGCAGGAAGGATTAAAGTATTTGCATGCCATGAGGACCCAGTGTTCTTTGCAAGCTGAGCCCTTGGGCGGCCACCCAGGAGAGATACAAGCGCTGCCCAGCTGATTAGCAAAGCGCCAACAGCCACCCACTGTGTTTTTATTGGTGGTGCACACCCACACAGGCATTGGTGTGCACAAAACTTAATCCACCCATAGATGGAAAAAGTTAGAAGACTGGTGCCAATGGAGAACCAATGTGCATATTTCATGCAGACACATCCAGAAAGCCATCAGACATGCTTCTACATGGACACGCACAGTGACCCCTCTAATTTTTTCCTCCCGTGGGCAGAATAAATTTTGTTAGGTGCATCAACATATGTGTGGCTGTGCACCACCAACAGAAACGCAGGCTGCCAGCTGTGGGCACCCCGCTAATCAGCTGGGCAGCACCTGAATCTCTCCTGGGCGGCTGCCCAAGCTCTTATCTTACAGGGAACATGGGACACAAATGTGAAGGCAATACCAACATACACATGCAAGAAACCAATCCGGATACTGTACACTTATTTCTGGAGAGAGACAGGCACCCCCCGCCCAAATACATGCACACACGCTCAGAGACTCGCTGGCAGAACATGACTACCGCAGCAGTCAGTCTCTCACCTGGGCCCCAGACCCTTGCTCTGCTCACAGTCCCGCAGGTAATCTGGTTACGACAGTCTGGACACACATGCCCTAGCTGCAGTTTGAACCTCTGTCCCTTGGCTGGAGTGGGGACGGGGGTAGGGGCCCCCGGTCTGCCTGGGTTGGGTAAGCCACCCTTCCCAGCCTTGGGCTGACCCCAGTGGTCACCTGGAGGGGAGGGAAGGGAGCCCAGACGCTCCCTGTGGGAACCCTTCACCTCCCCTGCACTCACTAGCAGTGCTGGCGTTCTTCTCAGCTTCCTAACTTGGAGGTGCACAAAGTGGGGGCAGGCCCCCCCTTCAGGGGACATGACATTTCAGAAGGGGGTCTCAGCACAATTAGCTGCTGGGTTTCAGGCTCATCCCTCTCATTAAAAACATACTTGTACATGTGCCTAAAGGCACTTTTTTTTTTCTTTTTAATGTGAACATAACCAAAATTTCCATCCGTTTGGCTGCCAGTGGACAGGCTGGGGTGGGGGCTGCTAATTGTAGGGCCAAAAAAGGGGGCCCAATGTAAAAAGCTTGCTCATCCCTGTTCTAATTCACTCTCACCTTATCTCTCATCCTCCCCTCCCCACGCTCCAACTTCCTCCATCCCTCTCCTCCACCTCCCCCTGCAGGGAAGACTTTTAAACTGCCCATGGCAGGCTCCAGCAAGCTGAGCCCCTTCTGGGCTACTCCCACAGGTCACCTGCTCCTCACTGCCCTGAAGTAGCCCTCTGCTAACTAGCCAGGCTGTCTCTGCTTATTTAGTGTTACCTGTCTCAGAATCACAGAATCCTAGGGCTGGAAGGGACCTCAGGAGGTCATCTAGTCCAGCCCCCTGCTTCAAGCGGGATCAACCCCCACTAAGCCATCCCAGCCAGGACCTTGTCAAGCCAGGACTTAAAAACCTCGAGGGATGGAGAATCCACCACCTCTCTAGACAACGCATTCCAAGGCATTTCTCTCCCCTTCTAAGCCAGCCCTCTGGCCTGACCCCGTCATGCTGCACACTCCTCTTTGGACACATGAACTTGCTTCATTCTGCTTTCTTAGGCTCACTTCCTCTTTTATTTCCTTCCTCCTGCCCTTGCGTAGCTGATCGACGCTTTTAAAATACCTATCTATCTACTGTCATTAAACACCACTACTGTTGCCCTGGCTCTTAAGGATGAGTAGCAAAATGTCACTTGGCAGCTAATCAAAAGAATATTGACTAGAATGTGGGGTTGCCCTAAGTGTACCACTTTAGCACTTCCTTAGATGCTTTCAGGGATGGTTTGTGGATGCTGGTTTTAAACAAACAAATGGAAGGCGGGTTTGTGAAACAGGGATGGTCGGAATTTGGTCCTGAGAATGCTGTTTTCTGTAGTAAATCTCCACTGCAACATACGAACGAACAAACCACAGCGGCGAGTTGCCACACCTGGGACAACCCATTCAGGTTTGCTCTATGAAGCTGAAAATAGCAGCGCAGACAATGCCACGCTCAGACTGGAGCCAGGCTTGGAGACCCAGCCCACTCAGCAGATTTCAGAGCCTGGACTCCAGCCCCATGCGTGTCTATGCTGCTAAATTTAGCCTTGTAGCATGCGCCGTGGGAACCCCAGTCAGTTAACCTGTTGTGACAGAGTGCTGAGCCTCTCAGTGAAGGCTGATTGAACAATTAGGTAATCAGAAGGAGAGCATGGGGAGGTAAGGAAGGAATTAGCCTGCAGATGGCTAACCTGATAAAAGCAGGGAGGAAGGGGAGGGGAAGGCAAGGCTGGGTTGGAATAAAAAGAAATTGGAGATTTTGTTTTCTCCAGGCCCTTAGTAAAGAGTGGGCGAAAGATGTATGAGTTTAAAACTGTGTTGCAGTGTAGTGATGATAGTGACTGAGTTTAGAAAGAAACAGAGGAAGGATTTGAGCAGAGAATGAGGACAGAGCAGTGCCTTGTCAAACCCATTGTTGTGTATTTATACCCATAGTCCAGTATTCTGCATTATACAGTTCTTCAGGCCCCAAATACCCCACAATACAGCAGATCCAGGGAAGTCCTTAGGATTTATGGTTCTCAATGCAATTCTGTTAAACTGGTGCCCTTGTGGATAATGGAAGCTCAGGGTGTTGCAATTTTTTAGAGCTGTGATTTTATAATCTTCAGCAACACATTAATGAAAGATTTTAAATTAAGGCCCTGTAAACTAGTAACTTCAGAAAGAGACAGTGTAGACCTGGGTTGGGCAGATGCCTGTTAAATAACTGCATTAGCTCTTGAAATGTTTTCTCACAAGTTCAATATTCTGCTTCTAGGTCTGGCAGGCTTTTTTGCTTTTAAGTTAACTATCTCCTGTCTGGGGCAACAAAACAGAGCTAGGAAGAGGCAGGTGGGTGGACATGAAGATGCATTATCAGAGAGGGAGCTGTGTTAGTCTGTATCTTGGAGAACAAGAAGTAGTCCTGGGCACCTTAGACACAGTGGTGCGCCAAATTTTGGGGTGCCTGACGCAACTTCATATTCTGTGTATGAGTAAGGACAGCCCTGACCATATCAATTGTGCATGCAGGGTTGGATGCAAATTTCACTGAAGCAAATAAAGGGGCCTTAACAAGTGGAGGGAAGCTCCTTCCTCAAATCCCACAGCGGGGGGTCTTACACCTGGTAGCAGACCCAGTGGAGTGATCTCAGGCCATGTGTAAATACTACTAAACTGCTGAAAGGTTCTTCCCAACCTTTTCAATATCCTTTGAGGATAGATTTTAAGTTGGAAGGTCTGGCTTGTCTAAGCAACAACTCAATGGTAGGAAGCATGTAAAATGTCTACAGCTACAGGAAGATGTAAACACTACAGAGGGAGGGATACTCTTTACAATGATCCACCTGGGTCTTTGTCAGCCCTCCCAAGGAAGGCAAGTGCAAGGAAACATAATTTCAAGTGAGGCTAAAGTTGTGCTGCCCTTGACTTTGTGGCAATTTGCCCATGTGTCCAGATGGTGTCACAAATTTTGGGTGCCCCTAATTACCATAGCACTGTAGAGAAGCTAGGATACTGCAGCAGGGCAGTGGTTTCCAGCCTGGGGGCCACGGTCTGTGAGGTCTTGCAGGGGGTCCAGTGAAAAAAATAAAAGATAAATAAAAATGTCCATAGAAAATAAGCCGTGAATACATTGCAAAGTTGCAATCAATTATTATTTTAAAATTAAATATCGCCCAATAATTTTATTAATTGCTGACCAAAAGTCTATGTTGTGGCATCTTTGTGGGACAAGAACTGGCTTTGATGGGGGTCGATAAATAGTTTGGGGGAGTGACTGGGGGTCCACACCAGTGAAAAGATTGGGAACCACTGCAGCTTATAAAAACACATGGCAATAGCAATGTTTGTCATTCAGCTTCCCGGAAATCTTGCGGGTGTGTTCATTGCTGTGGTCTCTAGGTAGCCTTTTAGGAGACCCCTCCTTCTGTCAACACTGCCCAGGAAGCAGCAGGTGTAGCACTGCAAAAAAGAAGCTAATTAGCTGTGAACTGCAAGGTCACAAAGCCAGGGGCTAGTACACACCTCTGGGTAGCTGAAGTGGTTTCCACTTATTTCAATCACCAGGTCATGGAGAAATTAGTGACTCTTTTATTAGGGCCAACATAGACAGTAAATGACTCCAACAGATGCTTAGCTCTTCAAGGGGGGCAAAGAAATCCAGATTTTGTCTTCCCAGGTGTTCTAAGCAGACGTGATTCCGTAAGGACATAAAAAATGCAGCCCAGCTTCCTCTCCTGTTTACGTCAAATGGACGAACTGGCTGAGAAAATTCAGCTTCGGAGTCTGACACAAGCGCACAGCCTGCTGACTGGGACTATTCACCAGCCACATGCAAATCCTGCCCTGGATTTTAGTGCCTCTGAGGAAGTGGATGGAGTTAGATTCTGGCCAAACAGATAGTGGACCTAGCAAGAGATGTCCCAAGGAATGTAGGAGTTGCCATTCCTCATACTTCCCATCTCCTTCCACCCCAAAGCTGAATTTCACCCAGTTATACTGTATACATTTTTTCTTTTAAAACAGAAATAGCAACAAAAGCAAATTTAATAAAACTCGCCACGTCTTTCCTGGAAGTCACAGCTGTACGTGGCACCATCACTGGGTCTTACGCCCAAGGCTGGGAGAGGAATGACCACCTCTCTCCAAAGTTGTGACACTAATGCTAAAACAAAAGGCCCTCTTACCTTTTGCTTTTGTCTTGAGAGGGCTGAAGTGCTGATGTCTAGCCCAGATGTCAAGGAGTCATAGAGTTGAAGGCCAGACAGTGCCAATAGATCACCTGTAGTCTGATAAATAGTGTAACACGGGCTACAGAATTTCATACAGTTATACTGTATTGAGCCCCTTAACTTATGCTTGGCTAAAACCTTTCTCAGAAAGCTATCTGGTCTTAATCTGAAGACTTCATGAGATGAAAATCCATCACTTCCCTTGAGAGTTTTTTCCAACGATTTGTCTTCACTGCTAAAAATTTCTATCTTATTTCTAATTTTAGTGTGTTAGACTTAAGCTTCCAGCCAGTGTTCCCTCTAGTATTTTTCCATCCATGGGTGGAATAAATTTTATTCTGTGCAATGAGGCATGTGCGAATGTGCACCACCAAGAGAAACACACATTGCCAGCTGCGGGCAGCTATAGGCGCTCTGCCAATCAGCTGGGCTGCACCTGAATCTTGTCTGGGGGAGCCGCCCAAGTGCTGCTTCCAGCCATAGGTTTTCGTTATTTCTTTCTTTGGTTAATGAGAGGCGTAGTAAGGGTCAAGTGGCTTAGGCGCCTACTGAGAGTTCTGACTTTTTAGGGCTATCTCCAGCTCGCGACTTTTCTCCCCATCAAGGACAGCATCCGGGGGTGGGAAAGTCTTCTCCTTTAGGGATGATCCCAGTGCTATGTTTACACTGCACCGGAGACAGCAAAATGTCTTGCACTAATGAGAGTTCCCTGGAAGCCGGGTGGCTGCATGGTCTCTCTGGAGGGAATCAAATGCTGCCCAGCTGATTGGCAGAACACCCACAGCTAAGCCTTCTGTTTCTGCAGGTGGTGCGCATTTGCACATGCCTGGGTGCACACAAAATTTATTCTGCACATGGCTGGAAAAGATTAGAGGGAACATGGTCTCTGACTCTGGCCCAGACTTGCAGGTGGACTGATTGCCATGAGTCCCATTTTTCATACTGTTCAAAAGAAGGACGCAAACTCCAAAGTAAAAGTCAAGTTTATTCTCATAGAAAGTCAGAACATGAACAGTCTATTGAAACAACAACATGTCATTTGGTCAGTTGTTATCAGGACATCACCCCACACAGTGAGTATGCCCTGATCACCATGTTTTAAACCCGGCAGCCCAGAATTCTACTGGGCTTTCATTATAGAGTATAAGTTGTCGGGGTACATGGTGTTGGTGGTAGGGCGGGAAATAACGCAGTTCATTAATTCACAGTTGGTTTTTAATGTGGACATCAACCCAGGTCATTGAATTTGCTGCTTTCAGCCTTCCGTTTTCCAGCAATTTGTTAAGGAGAAACTTGTTACAGGCTCTTGTCGGTGCACGAAAGTGGCATCCGACAGAGTCACAGGGCGTTTGTGCGTGAGGCAGGAACCGTGCAGGCATTTGGAAAGTAGGCACTTCTGAAGATATCTGAGCAGCTTTCAGGGCATTTGTGTGCAGGACATCAGATTTTTCTTGTGAGCACCAAGTGAACTTCTGCTGCTTCCCACCTCTCCATCTCTTTTGGGTCATTTGGAGATTTCACCAACTTCCCCTCCCCCAATACTCTACCGTTAGTTTTGATTATTCTGGATAATTGGGTCTCATGCTTGTCACCAGTGGGTGAGTCACAAAAATAATTCGGCAGAGGCCTGAACCTAGACTCCCACCTCTAAACAGGCCCCACCTCTCATGAGGGTTGACTTCACCCTCAGGATCGGAAGCCAGGTTTTTATAATAGGATGTCTGGCTGCTGTCAGAACTCTGCAAGCAAGGAGGGGGACTCGGCGCCTCGTTGAAAATCCCCTCAAATCAAAGCAAAGACGGAGTTCGAAGAGCTTTATTTCGGGACCTTGAGAGATTAAGGCAATTTACCTTTAGACCGTTTAGGCTGGACGCAAGAAAGCGAAACTTTTCCTCACGGGACAGAGGTAGTTCTTTAACATCCTAGTCCTGGCCAGCTTTTCTTTCTTTAAACAGCAGCTGAGTCTTGGCTCATACGTGGCAGCTGACCCCCATCAAAGGCCAGACCTAAACCTCTGATCCAATTACACCCACCCAGACCTCAGAAATATCGAGTCAAGTTCCAAAACTTCATGGTTCAGGCCCCTCTCTAATTATTAGATATTCGAATATTATTCCTGAACCTGGGGCTGGGGGCAATATATGCCCTCATACCTGGAACCTATAAAAGAGATGGGTTGGTATTTTTTGGGTTTTTTTTAATCTTGAATGTGAGAAATGAGGCCATTTGCCAACAGAGGAGAGAGAGACGAGAAAAAAATAAATGTCGTTACTGCTTCGCTCTAACCTAGCACACCCTTTTTTTTTCTCTCAACCTGTCACAGTGATAGGTCGACAAACTTGTGAGTCCTAAAGTAAACATGGGATAACCAAAGTCCTTTCTTCTGGAGGCAATTAGATCCAAGATGGCAAGGAATATCCTCTTTTCAAGGCAGTGCCTTGTGTGGCCATGACCGGTACCCACCGAGGAAGGAGGAGACCTAATGCATTCTGTATATGGAGCCCGCTGAATGCGTTGGCCTGAAGCAGGCTGACTTGTAAATGTTTATGCTGCAGAAAGCCCTACCCCCAAAATACATTATAAATCAATGCCCATGGCTGGGGCAGGGGAGTAAGACTTCTTGTTCAGCTCTTGAATGGTATTCACGTCTTGGGTTTGGAATCTTTACTCCAGCCGGGAAGATTCTCTCATCCCGGGAGGTGTGTCCCTTCCAATGCACGATGACATGGTTTTACCAGTCCACCGAGTTCTCCACCCCAGTGGGCTGTACCTGCCCTGTGCATATCCTATATCGTACCTAGGACTGGGGGACCCTCTAGGTCTGTGGATAACCTCATGGGGACAGGCACTCTTCGCAGATCCCCAGCTCTTTCTGGGGTGGCTGGAAAAGCTTTGAAGTGGACTCACCTGTTGGCATGTTGACGTTGCTAATCTTGGCGAGCAGAAGCAAAGTCAACATTTCAGAACCTCAAAAAGCTCCTTGCAGAGTTGTTTCTAAAAGCAGGGGAGATTTTAGGGACAGGGAGATGGATTTTATTTTATCCTAACAGACTCCCCCACCTCTAATGAAGTCTCCTTCTGCCTCATTCGCTCGTAGGGCCCAATTTTATGAAGTGCAGAGTGCCTTCTGCTCCCACGGACCTTACTGGCCCTTAGGAGGAAGAAGGAGCAGGTATTCTGTGTACCAGTTTAACTCCGGATCCTATGGGGCTTAGCTCATATAAGCCTCCAGCAGCTCGGATTTGCTTTGATCTCTTTAATTTGACATGAGACCCAGGATTCCAAATATTCCTCAAAAGCCAGGAGGATTTAGAGTACCACATTGTTCCCTCTGCAATGTTTTAGGGAATCCCCAAGTTGCTGGAAGCATCCTTTCCTGAGAGAGAAGGAAGTGGACAGCGAGCATCTGAAGCATTTTTAACACCTTAATGGAGTCCTGTAAAATAAAGAAAAATCTTCCTAAATTAAGTTTAACATCTGAAAGAGACTCGTCTGAGTCGTTACAGTGTGCTGGAGGAGAACACACTGGGTTTCTTTTCATTGTCCTCTGTTATTCAATGCAGTAAACAGATGCCCAAATCCCTTGTGGCTCTGCTGAGCCCTCGCTAATGGCTTTAGATCCCAGCCCCGTTGGTGCTTGTTCTACAGACTCATGGATCGTGGAATCCAAGCTTCTCTTGCTCCTAAGTTGCTCTGAACATGCTGGGCTGTGGCTCCTGAAACCATCTGCTTAGATTCCAAAGAACCAATCTACGTGTTGTTGGTATTGTTAAGTAACAGCCTCTTCAGCCAACGACGTCTATGGAGCGGATTGAATACCCATGAAACACAGCAAAGATCTTTCTATGAACTCCCCAGGGACCGATGAGCCCTGGGGTCGGGGTGGGAGGGAGAGATTTTTCGGTCACACCACGGTGCTGATGGTGGAGGACTCCTCTGACTTCCTCTGCTTGCTGGGCAAGGACTTCAGATACTCCAGGTGACGCCGGGCGTCCTCTTGGTTCTGCCGGACATAATAGACCAAGTAGGAGATCACCATGGCGAACCAGCCGAACATAGTGACCAGCATGGCTACGTCCGTGGTCTTTTTATAGATGCTGCAGAAGTCTGTGTCTGTGACCACTTGCAGGAAGGGTTTGCCAACGTGCTCCTCCTTAGCAGAAGACTCACAGAGGATGGTCCCAGAGGACCCAGCAACCAGATCCACCGTCCTGATCAACTCCTGGAGTTTGCAGTCACACAGCCAAGGGTTGCTGGAGAGATTGACCTTGGCCTTCAGACTGCTAAAGACATCCTTGTTGACTGACACCAGCTTGTTTGAGGACAAATCCAGGGAATGCAAGTGCTCTGCCAAGCCCCGGAAAGCCCCGCTCTCTATCCTGCCGATGGTGTTGTGAGACAGATCTAGCTCCAGCAGGACCGGCAAGTTCCGAAAGGCGTCCAGGGGGAGGAAGGCAATGCGGTTGAAATCCAGGTAGAGCTTGTTAGTGTCGTTGGGTATGTCTTTCGGGACCTCCGTGAGCTGCGCGTTGCTGCACCGGAAGGTTTTGTAACCGTCCTCTTCTGCGTGGTAGCAGCCCCTGGGAAAGGTAGTGGCCGAATGGAAGCAAAAGGTGATCAGGACGAAACTCTGGAGGAGCAGCCACATGGTAATCGAGTAGCGGAGGAACCAGTCTATTAGGGGCATGGTGGGGTGTCGGCATAATCCCGGGGCCACTTGCTTATCAGCTGTCTCTCTCTCTCAAGCGCGCTGCTGCATTCATCGTGTCTGGGTAAGAGAGAGCAAAGGGGAAAATATAAAAAATGCTAGACAGGGAGAACAGTGGGGCTTTGTGCACGGAGGGGCTGCACTGACATCAGGAGGCCTGGGGTCTGGGTCAGTGTCCCCTGTAAGCTGAGCACTTGGGTGGCCACCCAGGGGAGAGTCAGGGGCCACCCAGCTGATCTGCAGAGCGCCACCAGCCGGCAGCGTGTGTCTGTAGTGGTGGTACACCTCTGTACATGCCTTGGAGCACAGAACAAAATTTATTCTGCAAAAAATAGAGGGAATTGGTTTGGTCCCACATTTAGGGGCAGACCAGAAACTCCTGTTGGGAGAACCAGCACTGGTCAGGAAGACACAGCTAAGACCACAAAGGGCCCAGTTCGTATCCTTGTTTGGGATCCAAGTCCTTTATTCTCTCGGGTGTCCAGCAGGGCACCAGGAAAATGGGAGGGAACCCAGCCCCAACCCCCTGGAAGGGGCAGAGCCAAAGGCAGTCAGCCCTGAGCACTGCCGGGACCATGGCGCTGGGCCTCCCCCAGGCACAGAGCAGCAGCATCACAGCACTTCAAAGGGCCTGGTGCGTCAGCCACGGCACCAGGGGCAGCTGCTGGAGCTCCAGATCCCTGTGCAAATGTCCCCTTTCCTCCGTCACTCCCCACCGGCAGGCCCGCTGGTGTCTCAGAACAGCACTCACAACTGGAGTGCCCTACACATCCCTTCCGGTTACAAACCCGATGGATAAAGGATTCCAACATGCGCATCTGTCCTTGACACATACAAAGTGTCCAGGCCCAGACCTCCAGCCACTGAAAAAGTACCGTGGGCCTGTGCTGTGGGAAGACGGCATGCAAGCCTCGATCTGCGCTCAGCACTTCCAAAGCACTTTGTCTGAGTACCAGCCCTGCCCGACCTGCCCCCGGCCCCACATCTTCTGTCAGGAGATCTCAGAGTGCATCACAAAAGGCAGCCAGGTATCACCAGCACTCTCTCTCCAAAGCACAGAGAAGGGAAGTGGCTTGCCCAAGATCATATTTATTAGGCATTACCATGGTGTTGAGCAGCAGGGTACCCTGTAAGCCGAACGCTGGGGCCACCACCCGTCAGAGATTCAGTTGCCGCCCAGCTTATCAGCAGAGCGCGTACAGCTAGTGGCATATGTTTCTATGGTGGTGCACATGCCCATCTATCTCGGTGCACATAACAAAATTTATTTCACCCATGGATGGAAAAAATTAGAAGGAACCCTGCTGAGCAGCCTCAGTCATGGGCTGAGGACCCATTGTCCGAGGATTGAAGCAGCCCTTCAAAAAGATAGCCCTTGTCCCCCAAAGGCAGTTTAGTGGCAAAGCTGACTGTAGAAGCCAAGGCCTTCTTGCGCTCCTAGTCTTATGAATCGTTCCTGGGAGCAGAGACTGGCAGGTTCGGAGGGTGAGGTTTTAAAGGCCAGTGCAGCTGAACTGGGCTCTTTCCAAGCCGTACGAAGAGCACCAGCTTTGCCCAAAGAAAAAGGCTATTGCATTTCTCATTTCCACAATACTGATACCGGCTCAACTCCGTTGCCCAAAACGTGCCCCAAAGGTGCTCCCTCAATAGACCCCTGAACGAGAGAATTTGCTGGACTACAGGAGGACAACATTTTCTAGCACATCACCAACTCTTCCATGGCTCCCTGGGCTCTTAGAAGACATTTAGGGGTAAATTACAGCTAAATAACAGCACAGAACACTGAGAGACAGGACTGGTGACAATAAACAAAACAAACTTTATGGGACCACAGAAAATTTGGCCCCACCCAGGATCACTGATTGTCCAGCAAACTAAAATACAGATGTTGCTGGGTGAGCAATTTCTGGGTTAGAGAGGTTTAACCTGTACCAGGAACACTGACTGTTCTGAGGATGGGTTTGCAAACTCTCCAGACAGAAACTGAGATGGGGACCCCAAATGGAACAATTCACCAAAGATTGTGGTGGATTTTCCCTGACTGGCAACTTTTAAATCAAGGCTGGAAGTGTTGCTGAAAGAGTTGCTCTCATTCAAACAGGAATTATTTGGGGGGTCGTTTTCCAAGCTGTGTTATAATACTGACAGGCAGGCCAGAGGTGCCCAGTGGTTCAGTCTAGCCTTGGAAGCTCAGAATCCCTGCAGCAAAGGGAGTTTACCCCGCCCATTCCTTCCTTGCCTTCCCTCCTGAGGCTGCCAGTCGGGGTCACTTGCAGCGGTGGATTTTGTAACAGGGACCCTCTGCCCAATGGGAACTGACTGCTGAACATCAAATTTCTTTTGCACAACTCACTGAGCAGGCATCAGGGGTCTACATCAACCACAGCCAAGCTGGGCTGAATTTGAACCAGTGAAATTTTCTATGGCTCAGTGCCAGTTTATGGAGCCAGCCAGTGGCCTCTGCAAAGATGTGGCAACAGTGAATACTTGGGTAGAGTTTGTATCTCTTGGGGGAACAATAATGCAATTAACCCTCTGTGGCGGGGCAGGCGCAGAGCTTGCCGCTTCATGTGACTTCAGAGAGATTCTGGTCAGTGTTCCCGGTAAACTGAGTATTTGGACAGTCACCCAGGAGAGATTCAAATGCCACTCAGCTGCTTTTCACAATGCCCATGGCCACCAGCATGTGTTTCTACTAGTGATACACATCTGCACATGCCCTGGTGCATGTAACAAAATTTATTCCACACATAGATGGGGGGGAAAAATTAGAGAGAACCTTGATCCTGGTTAATTGGCCAGAATGCTTCCAAGAGTTCTTTTTGTAACATGGCTTTTCCTCAGCTGCTCCCCAGTACAGCCCGTGGCTTAGAAATGCACAGTGGTTCCTCAGCACACTGGGTAATTTCTCAGCCTTAACACTGCCCCTATCTGCACAAACTCCTTGTCGAATGCATCTCTGTCTGTAGCATTTTGTTCTAGCTTGGAAGCCTAGTCTGCATTTGACTACAGTTCTTGCAAACAGGGTTTCCTCTTTTCATGGTACTACTGTAGTTTTAAACCTCTGTGAAAGGCAACTAGCTATGGGAGCAGGGCACAGATCTGCAGGGTTTGCATCTGGAAGCTGGCAGCCCATATCAGCTATTCAGAGCATGCCTGAATTCCTGTCCCATTTGAACCAATGCTTTGGGGTGCCACCCATTGTTTAAATTCAGTGACTATAGAGACACCCTTCCCTGTGTGTACTGTCAGTCATGGAATGAATCAGACAAGAGTTTCTGTGTCTTCTTTGGATTCTTATGATGCTGGGGTTGCTGTCAGGCTCCAAAATACAAGGGCTTTTTCTGTGCAGTGTGGAGGCTGGGCCTGACAGTCCGATCACAAACTCGTCGATTTCGCAGCATGACTCTTATCTGCTGCATCCACCCTGGGAACAGGTTGCAAGCACGGCTCAAGCAAGTTTCCTTCTTCTGTTTTGGTTTCTCCCTTGCTGACGTTCTTCCCTCCTGGAAGAAAGAGCTGGATGGAGAATGTGATTACGGCCCTTCATGGGGGCCACCCAAACTTGGTGACACAGCAGGATGCATTGGCAAAAAGCCAGCCTTCCCAGTGTGTGAACCGACAGGGCTGTAGCCAATGGCAACTGGGTAGCCAACTTTTGCTGGGACTAGGACCCAAAGCAAATGGACCCCCCTGAAATATTTGCTGACACTTGGAGCGTCTTGGAGTGATGAGTGGCAGTTGCTGATCTGAACTGTTGGCATTTAAAACCTCAGTGAGGTCAGTGGCAAATTCCCACGGCCGGTTGAAACAACCCTGGAGATGAGTCTTTGTACCCTCAGGCCAATCTGGAAGAGATCATTAAATAGAAACAGACAAGTCCTGGAGTCTCGAGTATTTCTGTCCTCTGCTCCCCTAGTCTTTATTAGGAGGATGTTTGCTCCGTACAGGTTGAACTTCTCTTGTCTGGCAATCTCAGGTCCAGCAATATCCATTGTCTGGCATGATTGTAGTTAGCCAGCCAGTTCCTCCTGATTGCAGAGATGGAGACTAATAGTCAACTGGCAATGTTTAGTTATCTTCCGTCCACGCCCCATTCAAGTTCTGAGCTTCCATCTCTAAATGGGAGTACGCCCAGCCCTCAATTTACGAGCTTTCAATTTACAAATTTTTGCTACAACGAAGCCTGTAAAGTTAGACCTACTTTTCAATTTACAAACACTATTTTTGCCACAACAAAGGACTAAACTTTGTCCAAGCATCCATGATGCCGCCAGTGTTCAGCCGGCAGCTCCACTTTCAATTTACGAATTTTCGCCTTATGAACAGTTTTCATCGAATGAATTATGTTGGTAAATCGAGGGATGGGTGTAAAATGGCAGCTCCCTTGGAGAAAGACACCAGTGCCGTTTGCAGTAATGGAGGCCACAAGGCGGAGGCGGGGCTTTTAAATAACAGTGTTGAAAACTCAACTCTTGGCACGTACTAGTTTCTTGCTTAGCCAATGTGCTATTTAATTATCTCTGATGAGATAACTGCAGCTCCCCGTTGGCTGGGGCTGGCCAAACAGCCTTGCAAGCACATCTGAGAGCCTTCTTTTTGCCCTCATTTCTATGGTCTCTCAGCACTGCGCATGTATATAGTCTCATCACATCCCTGTGAGAGAGAATGGAGGCCGGGAGAAGGTAAGTGACATGCCCAATGTCACACAGAAAGTCAGTGGCAGAGCAAGGACTTTCATGCATGTTTTTGGCACTCATTCCTAGGTTTGCATGGAACAGGAGCACTCAGCATCTTTTGAGTGGTTAGAGTGGCAGGCTCAGAAGGGGACATATCCAGCCTCCTCTGTTAGATAGTGGGATAGTTTAGCTGAGGCATGTGAAGTGAATGTGGAAAACAGAGGAGAACTGGTAACCTCAGGCTCTGCCCTTCTTAGGCTGGTGATGAACCCTCATACCTGGAGCCAGTGAGAGCAAAGAAACTAAACAAACAAACAAAAATCTTTCAGGAGGTTGCAAAGCGCATTCCTGGGCACCCAGGAGGAAGCCCTGCAGCAGCGAGGTGCACCTACGGATTATTCCTGAAATCCCCAACCTGTCCAGTGTATTCAAAAGGAACCCAAGCCCCACCCGTCCCTCCCCGCCACCAGCCCCTGTGTGAGCAGTGAAAACAGGCAGAATGGGGTGGTGTGGAACTCCTGCTCCGTACCTGTTGCATTAACCCTTCTCTGAGACAGAAATTATTTATAACTGCAATACCTGCTGCCTTTGTATTGCACTCCTGGAAGAAAATCGTCTTTCTACAGCCACCAGGTGATATTCAGTGGAAATCACCTTGCCGCTCAGCACATCTTCCGCAGGACAGTGGAATACTGCACCCGTATGCCTTTTATCAGCCAGTTTGCTCTTGAATTCCCCTCCCTCTTTGTGCAAACAGATCTTTGCCAAAAGACAATCCTGCTAACAGAGACAAGCTGTTCCACTACTACCCTCTGATCAGCAGCATTTAGATGGGCATGGAACAGAAAGTCTGGGCTCCACCAGGGACCTACCATGGGAAGGACCGAAAACACAATGGCAGAGTATGGAGCATGGCTGGGGGAGGTGGACTCTGCAGCTGATGGGGGCTAGCGCCCTGACAGGGCACAGTTTACTCTGGAGACAAAAAGGCTGCAAGGTGTCTTGGACAGGGATTGGGTTTCTGCATTGACCGTGTCTGACGTAAGTCTGGGGGTTGGAATAAATAACAACAGCTCTTTCATCAGGGGATTTTCAGCCTTTACGCTAAATTTCTAGGAGGAAATTTCCTGGCTCTGCCCCTGCCTCTTAAACCCTCTGGTACCTCGGGAAAGAATATCGTTTGTTCCATAACCAGAAGAGGGCATCAGAGCTGCTCCAACTCTACTCCAACAAGAGCCTTGGGGGTGGCGGGAGCTCTGACAATGTACTGGCGGCATCCCCCACCCCTCAAGGAAAGTTAGGGCAGAAAAGGAAGCAGCCTCCCTCCTGGCAGTGTGGAAAAGGGCAATCCGCCCGTGGGGTCACCCAGGAGGTGTTTCAGATTGTGCTGAACAAGGCTGAACTCTCCTGGCTTGGGCAGGCTGAACAGATTCCATCTGATTCCAAAACACTGCAATTTGAGTTGGGAGGGCAGCTTCTCTGAACTTACCCTGCCCTGCAGCCCTTGCCAGCTGTCCGCATCAGGCAGCAACCCTGTGGGCTTTGATTTTTACCTTTGGCTTCTTGATCTTAAACATCCCCCTTTCTCATTTGCAAACCCTGCTCTGGGAAGGTCAAACCAGCCCAGCAGGTCTCCCCCGAAATCTTTCACATTTACACCTGAAATCAAAGGGCTGGGTCCTGCCATTCCTGATCCTGGAGCCGGATTCTGAACAGTGTAAATGGGACATGAGCAAAGTCACTCCAGATTCGCACTTGTGCAGCTCAGAGCAGAATCCAGCCAACACGCTATGCCTGAGCTGATGAAGCAGGTCTTTGCCCATGAACGCTCATGCTCCAATAAATCCGTTAGGCTATTAGGTGCCACAGGACTTCTCGTTGTTTTTTGCAGATATAGACTAACACAGCTGCCCCTCTGAGACAAGCTAATGTTGGCTCTTGCTTGCTTGCTTGGTTTGAACGTGGCTGAGACAACCCCCACCCTTCCCACCCTCCCTGTACCTTAGCGAATGAACCAGGGAAAGTGAAATCAGACTCACCCTTAGTCAGTGGCATCTTTCTGCCGTGGTTGTAGCTGCTCCAAGCCCTGGAACCTGGCAAGGCAAAAAAGACAGAAAAAAGAGACAAAAAATGACCAGGGGTTTTTCAAAAGCTGGCATCGCAGTGGCTGCCGGTTTTACCGTACTTGGTTTAGGTGTCTCTGAAGTGGGAGCTGGCTGGAGGCTTTGAGGAGGGCTGCAAGGTGCTGCTACATGTGCAAAGAAAAAGGAGCAATAAAAATATCACCCTTCCGGCTCAGCCCTGCTGTAGTAAAAAGAATTGCAGGCAAAAAAAAAAAAAAAAAAAAACTACAGGGAAGGAAGCAGGTGCCTGGCAGCTGGGAGCGTGCGTGGCTCTGTGTGTGCGAGAGAGAGAAAGAGCGATGGATTTTTCCTCGCCCGAGAAGGATCTCCGTCCTTAGGGGGTTGAAAACTCCGCCTGGAGAGAGGCAGAGAGAGACCAAGTCCCCTGCAACCAGGGGGGAAAGCCTCAGTTTGAAGAGAAGCAAAGAACTCAGACAGCAGCTGCAGGATCTGTTCTGGCAGAATCAAGTCTCCCAGGAGACCTTGCCCCTGTACCCTGGCAAAGATGGATTCGATGGAGATTTTAGCTGGACCCTTTCCTGGAAGAAGGACTTGTGGAGGATGGGAAAGAGGGTGGGAGGCAGAGGTAGCAGTGGGATGGAGGGTGAAACATTGCTTCTCTTTTTAAAAAAACCACCACCACCCAAGCCTGTAACAAGAGCAATCCAGAGTAACCCTGAGGGTCAGAGGAGGAGTGGGAAGGGGCAGAGAACAGGTGTCCTCTGTTTCCTTATTCCCCTGGAGATCTGCTTTCACATGGGGAAGTCAGAAAAGACCCAGAACACAGCTGGATTTCATGGGCTTCCTAGCAGGGCTGAGATAACTGCTCTGAGAACTGAAAAAAAAATAGTAACAGAGAGAGAAAAGTTCCCCAACAAATGAAGTACGTTTAGGGACACGTACCAGGTCGTGGTGTGGCTGCTCTGAGAGGTGAAGCTTATTCCAGCGGTGTTCAATAGGAATTCAAAGATCGCCGCGTTGGGGGTGCCCTCTTTCCACATTCAGCACGTTATGTTATACAAAACTGCATCAAGCCGTGTAGGCGCAGCGGTAGGTGTTTCACGCTAGGTCACGCAACCAGCAAAATTTCAAATGAGCCGTGTATTAGTATTATTAGAAATTAGCGGGACACTTTGCCACCTTGATCTTTTACTAATTATCATTTCTCATGTCACCCAGGGCCCAGCTCTTCCTTCCTCCACTGTAAGTAAATGCCCTCGCCCTCCTCCAGAGCCAGGCTCCCCTCAGAGCCAGGCTCCCCCGTTCTAATTCAATGCCGGCAACAGGCCAGGGCTGATGCAGCTGCTACCACATGCTTCTCCCGCCAAGCGGTGGGGCACGTGCGTGGAGCGGGTGGACGACGCTCCCCGCATGCAGCTCTCTGGAGTTTAAACGCTTCCCACGTTTAAAGGGTCCAAGAGCCTCCCGCTGGCCACCCCCGTATTCGCCACAACTCAGCGTCCTGTCCGCCACATAAGGGCAGCGGCAAATGTATTGGGCACGGAGGGTTTACTCCGTCACCCAAGCTACCATGGTCAAAGCACCACATCTACATCTGGAGCACACACGGGGGTGCGGGCGTCACACCTCGGCTGCCGCAGGTGACAGAAAGCTGTAGAGTAGTACAGGCATTGCTTTAGACCTGCCCCATCTTCCTCGTCGGGAGCAGGGGGCTGTCTTTTTGGTCAGTGTGTGCCCAGCACCCCAGCACAAGGGGCTTCAGTGGCCGCTCTGGAGAGATTCAGGTGCTGCCCGTCTCATTAGCAGAGCGCCCGCAGCTGGCAGCCTGGGTGTCTAGTGCTGGTGCACCTCTGCACATGCCTCGGTGCACGTAATAAAATTTATTCCAAATAGAGGGAGCCCTGCTGGGCTTCTGGGCACTCCCACAGTGCAAATAATACAGGTATTCTATTTCCTCAAGGCCAGGTAGCCAGAACTTTAATTGCAGGGAATTCCATTTAATATTCCTTCCTTGTGTTAGGGGCCCTATGAGAACTCACCCTGTCCTGTCTTATGAAACTTTTCTCTCCCTGTGTACCCTCATCTCATCATGATTAATTATTGATTGGTTGGGTTATGGCTGCACATAGAGGACCCTTAAGGACAGTGGGGTGAGCTGTTGCTCGCTGGATGCTGCAGAGACACGGTGAGAGACAGTCCCTGCCCTAAATAATACTGATCATGTCTTGCTCTTATGCAACAAATAGATCTCCAAGCGCTTTGCAAAGGAGGTCAGTATCATGCTCCCCCTTTTAGAGATGGGGAAAGTGAGGGCATGGGGCCAGGAATTGATTTGTTCAGGGTCACCCTGCAGGTCAGTGGGCATCTCCAGAGTCCCAGGTAACCTGAGTGAGTCCCAGCCTAGTGCCTGGTCCACAGAAGTCTGACAAAAGGTGGGAAAAAAGAAATGTTCTCGTCATTCTACAGACTGAAGCTCAGAGTGAGGGGCCTCATTCTCAAGGGGCAGAGTACTTGCTTCTCTCAGAGACTTCAAGGGCATTGGTGAAGGCTGAGAACATCTGAAAATCTGCCCATAATTGTCTTGGTCAATGTCCCACAAGAAACCTAGGACAGAGTCCAGAAATGAAGGCAGGTTTCATGAGTGCCCACGCTGGGCTTTAACCACAAGACTGTTCTTCCTCTGCCAAGCGTTGCCGTCAGTGTGTTGCTGGAAGGTGCTAATAGCTGCCATCAGCAGAGTCCTGGATCCAAAAATAATCAGAGCGCTTATTTCTGGATCAAAAGAAGGAGCAATCAAGCCCCTTCATGCAGCAAAGAGAGCTGCAGATGGTAGAGATGACTGCCCAAGGACTAGGCCACATGAAGTCTGAGCTAAACCATGTGAACTACAGGGTTTCCAAAGTTGCAAAGGCAGCTGCTAGCATCTTGGATGCAGTTGGCGCATGCAGGAGGCAGAAAGTCAAGGCCAGGGAGTTCTGAGCAGGCCTTTGAGCAGAAACAGAAAGACAGACCTTCTTGGGCGCAGTTGGTTGCTGGAGGGGCAGACCTGGGGATTTCTGAGCTGGGAAGGGACCTGCTGTTGTTTGTTTGGATTGTGTTCAGGTAAACAGGACTCTGTGTACATCTTGTATAAGTAAATTACACCATGAATAGACTCAACTCACACTACCGATTTCTCATCCTAATGGAAACAACCCTGGAAATCCTCATTCAGCTCAGAGGGACAACATTACCAATGTGTGTTGAATAGTAACAGAGAGAAAGCCGGGCTAGTCTATATACTATCAAAACAAAAAAGCAGTCCAGTAGCACTTGAAAGACTAACAAGATAATTTATTAGGTGATGAGCTTTCGTGGGACAGACCCACTTCTTCAGACCACAGCCAGACCAGAACAGAGTCAATATTTAAGGCACAGAGAACCAAAAACAGTGAGCAAGGAGGACAAATCAGAAAAAGATAATCAAGGTGAGCAAATCAGAGAGCAGAGGGGCAGGGGGTAGGGGGGAGTCAAGAATTAGATTAAGCCAAGTATGCAAACGAGCCCCTATAGTGTATATATATATAGAGAGAGAGAGAGGCTGCTGAACTCTCTTTTATATTCAAATTCAACACATTAACACGTGGTTTGAACCGGGATGGGAATTTTCTGGGTCGCTATAGGGGCTCGTTTGCATAGTTGGCTTAATCTAATTCTTGACTTTCCCCCCCACCCCTCTACTCTCTGATTTGTCCACCTTGATTACAATTTTTCGTTCTCTGTGCCTTAAATATCGACTCTGTTCTGGTCTGGCTCTGGTCTGAAGAGGTGGGTCTGTCCCACGAAAGCTCATCACCTAATAAATTATTTTATTAGTCTTTAAAGTGCTACTTGACTGCTTTTTTGTTTTGATTACCAGTGCAGTATGTTTAAAATTGTAAGCTCTTACTTTACCTTTCAGGATTTTTTTCTCGGGCTTGCTTGCAGGTTAGGGAGGCTATGTTGGGAAGTATGTCGAAGCCACAGAAATGTGGTTTTTAAGAAGGATGTTGTGCATTCCATGGACAACCAAAAGGACAAATGAGGCTGTCTTAAATGAAGCCAACAGCAAAAGAACACTGTTAAATAGGATAAGAACAAGGCAGGCAAAATGTATAGGCCATATAATTAGAAAGTCTGCACTTGAAAATTTAGTGACAACAGGACAGTATAATGGAAAGCGAGGACAAGGTAGACAACGTGAGAAAATATTGGATAGTGTCACTTCATGGTTGCATTGCCACAGTACTGTGGAGATGCTCCAGAGTACTCGTAATAGACGGGGTGGAGGGCCATGATCACCTACGCTAATCAGCATGGCACGAATGAATGAATGAATGACTGTAGAGACTAGGACTGGTCAGTCATTGGATAGCCAGTTTACAGAACAGTGGGGTGAGCTGTTGCTCGCTGCTTTCATGAGCAGCCTGCTTTGTCTCTTTCTGTTTGGGGTTCCTTTGTGTTATTCTGAATTTTAAACAATGAAGTGGTGTTGCATTGCATGCTTTCAGTGAGAGTATGGTATGTTTCTATCTAACTTCTGTCTGGGTGCAAGCTATGAATATAACTATAATCTTCACAAATTCTGCAAGGACTTACCTGGCAATAGACCCCATGACGTCTACTGCTAAATGAATACTACACGTTCAGCTAGCATACACTATCCCTTCTTTCAGCCTGGTCCCTGGTTGGTGCATCATCTTCTCCATTCTTGGCTTCATGGACTCACCATCCCTTTTTGAGTCTTATCAGTTGAGCAGGATGCTCTGGGAGTAGGATTGCACTGCAAGAGGCCATCTCACCGTGGAAATCCATTCCACCAGCAGCCAGAACATTGTCCTGCCTTCAGAGAGAAAGGCAGGACGTGTCCTTCTCTTCCAAAAACTTCTGGCAATAGCCATGTGGGGAGAAAATGTCCCATGTCTAATCCCCTGGAGCTGAGCCATAAAAACACAGGATAACAATAAGAACCACAAATTCCATGCCGATCCACAGGCTCAGGTAATGTCGTAAGCACTGTTCCCTCTATTTCTTTCCCTTCACAGGTGGAATAATTTTTTCTCTGTGCACCGAGGCATGTGCAGATGTGCACCGCCGGTAGAAACTCACACCGCCAGCTGTGGCGGCTCTACTATTCGGCTGGGCAGCACCTGAATCTCTCCTGAGCAGCCACCCAACCAGTGAGCTTACAGGGAATGCCGGTCACAAGGGACAATGGAAAAGGCAGTCATTTAGACTGAATTTTGCTTCAAATATTTGTGTAAGTCCCCCGAGATGCCAGTGAGGAGTGTCTGTTGGATAGAGAGGCGCATGGGAGTGAGGGAAGGCAGGTCAATGGACAGCTCTATGCAGAAGAAATCGTTCCACCTGGGGAGGGGACCCAGCGCCTTTGTGATCTCATGGGCAGAGCTGCTCCACTGCCAGGTGAAGCAAAGCCCCATCGCTGCCGTAGATCCTTCACCTCTGCCCAAATAACAGCCCCATGATGGAGCCAGCTGCTGCTCCAGGCATGCCCAGCGTCTCCTTCGGACCATCCCGTGTCCGTGTGCATTTTGCTTGTAGCCCTTCTGGACAGCACGTCTCAGGCGTGCAAGGTCAGCCCTGGGGTAAGCTCTTGAACTGGCCAGGGCAGCTGCTGTGTCTGTGCGTTATCTGCCACGCAGAAGGTTCCTCATTTGTTTGGCTCTCAAGTCTCTGATGCGCTGACGGCCTCTGACACAAAACGCTGAGCTGGGTCTTGCTTGGCCACATGGCCCCGGTGTAAGAAGCCCTGGCAGTGGAGGGAGACCATTAGTCTCCGGTATGGATCTCTAGCACTGAACCTGCCCGAGAGGCCTGTGGGACTCACCCAAAAAACGTCTGCACATCTCAGAGTGGAAGCCTGTGGGAGAGGTTATATCCTGTTGCCACCCCACACAGGCCCAAGGTCACTGTTTATCTTAGAATCATGGAGTCCCAGGGCTGGAAGGGACCTCAGGAGGTCACCGGGTCCAGCCCCCTGCCCAAAGCAGGACCAACCCCAACTAAATCAGCCCAGCCAGGACTTTGTCAAGCTGGGACTTAAAAACCTCCAGGGATAGAGATTCCGCCACCTCTCTAGTGCATCCTTTCCCATTGCTGGGAGCAAGGGAAGGGCATTTGATGAGCGTGTGAGCTTGGCTTGCTTCGAGGATGACCTTAAATGATTGATTTGCTTTTCATTGCAAGTAGCAAACTATATTTTAAATATGCATTTCCAGTGTCCCCAACACACCTAATATAATTACTGCCGCCAGGAACATTCAGTGTTAGAGTCGTTGAATACCCGGAGCTCAAGAGAATGTTTATTTTAAACACACTCGTTCCTTACTGCAGTGCACTGAGCACCTCTGGACATTACAGCCCCAACTGCCTTCTACTGAACGGAATCAGAACCTCTCCCCTGTGTGTCACAGGCCCTGCAGGACTAGCAGAGATTTTCCTTTAGCTTTAGCAGCAAGAAGAGCAGAGTTCTAGCCTGGCTATGGCTGCAAAGCTCTGAGAAGTCACTGGAGGCGGCTCAGTTGGGAACCATGCAGTTGCTAGCAGGTGCTGACTTATATTGCTGGCTGCCCTGTTGGCCCTGAAAAAGGCTGTGGGCCCGCTGAATCCTAGGCCTGCAAGGGACCTCACGAGGTCATCTAGTCCAGCCTCCTTCTTCAAGTGGGATCAACCCCAGCTAAGTCATCCCAGCCAGGACCTCGTCAAGCCGGGACTTAAAAACCTCTAGGGACGGAGATTCCACCACTGCTGTAGGCAACGCATTCCAGTGCTTCACCACCCTCCTGGGGAAGTAGTTTTTCCTGATATCCAACCCACACCTCTCCCTCTTCAGCTTCAGACCATTGCTCCTTGTTCTGCCATCTGCCACCACTGAGAATAACTTCTCACCAGTGCTCCCCATTGCACAGAGGAGGAGGCAGACCCTGGGGTCCTGGGCACTGACAGGCACCAGGTGGACAGAGGGGAAGTCTCTGCCACTGCCACCCCACCCTGCCATGTGACTCCTGCCTGTGGTCCCTCTCTCTCCCCGGGGGGCGCTGCTCCTTAGCACAGACAGGACAAGGTGGGGTAAGAGTCCAGCGGCCTGCGAGTTCCCCTCCCCACCCCGCAAGCAGCCAAGGAAGTGCAGCCTGCTCAGTGAGGATGCTGACAGCCTCTTCCTGCCGGTTTTATTTAGCACCGGAAGCCAAATCTACTCTGCCTCATTAGCCTCCTGGCACCCGGTGGGAGGCCCCAGCCCCATTACGGGCACTGTGGCGACACCAGGTTCCTGTGGCTCTGGATGCTCCCCTACATAGCAACAGCCATCAGGTGGGCTCTGTTTATTCTCCTGCAGGCTCCTCGGAGGCGTCTCTGACTCAGACTCAGGTGGCACGTCACCTCCTGATGCAAACTGGCTCCCAGTCCACCCGGGCGCTTTTTCCTACATGCTCACCGGTGTCATCACCTGCTCCCCCAGGGCTGCTCTAGTTGTCATGCCGGCCCTGTCTGCATTCACCGCAGCAGGCAGGGCATTTTACCCTGTTGCTGGGCGGGCCTGGGGATCCTGGGTCAGGACTCCCGGGTTCTATGCCCGGCTCAGCCGGTGACTCGCACGGCTGCAGGGAAGTCGTTCTGTCTCTGTGTGCTTTGGCTTTCCCCTCTGTGAAAGGGGAAGGAGTGGGGAGACCCTACCCCCCTGGCAGAGGGGCTGCGGAAGTGAATGAATGGGAGTTGAATGCGTGGGTGCCCCTCACTGCAGCGAGGTAACGTCTGGGGGAGTGATACAGACACTGTGAAACTCCCCGGAGCGTATTACAAACTCTGCCACCTCCACCCTAGAAAAACCACAGATGAACGTGAGTTACCCCTTGTCTGTCCTGGGATTTTAGCACACACCTCCCCCACCTCCCGGGGCTGCTGATTTGCGCCCACTTGGGTAAGGTGCACCAGATTCAGTCGTGTCTAGACGGGGAGTCTCGCCCAGTGCAGGTTAAAACCCCAGTGCAGACAAAGGCTTAGCTAGGTTCAAACCCAGAGAGGACCCTGGAGGCTGCTTTGTACAGATGCTTTACTGCACGGACTTTGCAGGAACAACTTAGACTCCACGGCCTGGTCTTTGCAGAATAGGGTCAAAATTCAAAACGATCTGGACAAATTGGAGAAATGGTCTGAAGTAAACAGGATGAAATTTCATAAAGACAAGTGCAAAGTGCTCCACTTAGGAAGGAACAATCAGGTATATACGGAATGGGAAGTGACTGTCTAGGAAGGAGTATGGCAGAAAGGGATCTGGGGATTATAGTGGACCACAAGTTAAATGAGAGTCAACAGGGTGATGCTGTTGCAAAAAAAGCAACCATGATTCTGGGATGCATTAACAGGTATGTTGTGAACAAGACACGAGAAGTCATTCTTCTGCTCTGCTCTGCGCTGGTTAGGCCTCCGTTGGAGTACTGTGTCCAGTTCTGGGCGCCGCATATCAAGAAAGATGTGGAAAAACTGAAAAGGGTCTGGAAAAGAGCAACAAGAATGATCAAAGGTCTAGAGAACATGACCTATGAAAAAAGGCTGAAAGAATTGGGCTTGTTTAGTTTGGAAAAAGAAGATTAAGGGGGCACATGATAGTGGTTTTCAAGTATCTAAAAGGGTGTCATAAGGAGGAGGGAGAAAACTTCTTCTTGGCCTCTGAGGATAGAACAAGAAGCAACAGGCTTAAACTGCAGCAAGGGAGGTTTAGGTTGGACATTAGGAAAAAGTTCCTAACTGTCAGGGTGGTCAAACACTGAAATAAATTGCCAAGGGAGGTTGTGGCATCTCCATTTGTGGAGATATTTAAGAACAGGTCAGATAAATGTCTATCATGGATGGTCTAGACAGTCCTTGTTCCTGCCATGAGGGCCGGGGGCTGGACTCGATGGCCTCTCAAGGTCCCTTCCAGTCCTAGCATTCTATGATTCTATGATTCTGCCAAGCAGGGACTTCTCAGTGCTCCATGGGCACTCATCAGCACCTGCCTTCGGGCCTGAACGTCCTTGAACCGAGCTAGTACTTCTGGCTCACTGGGGATGGATTGTGACACCTGGCAGACCGCTTGGAGCTGTATGAGATGCACGATCCCCCCCCCCCACAAGCTGAGCTCTGCTTGCCTCTAAAATGGTGAGGGCCTCTGCTTTAAACTCTCCTGCCCTTCCCGCCCGCCTGCCTTTTGCCCCAGGCTGGGAAAGGAAGTTATTTAAGACCCAAAGAGAGAGCCCTAGAGAGGGAGACAGGAGCTCAGCAGCTCCTGGTATCAGCCAAAATCAGGGGTCTCTCTAGCCCTGGGAGTGCTGCGTCAAAATGCCTGCACCCTGCTTCCAGCCATGCACAGAGATAATCAGCTTCCATCCCAAGTTACCCACCTGCCTCCCTTGGGACCCAGTTCGCCATGGGTGTAATCCACGGGTGGCAATGCACTTGCCACCCACAAAGGTCTTTGCCTGGCTGCAGGCCAGACTGCTGGCTCCTGGTCGCACCGAAGTGAAGTGAAGCCAGTTCTGCTGGGGCCACTCCCTGCTAATCTCCTCTTGGCTGGGTTTTGAGCTGGCCTGGTGCACAGGGCAGTGAGGTCAGTTCCCACCAGCCCAGCTGGTGAGATACAAGCTCCTTATCTGGACCTGTTGGGTCCCGAGGGAACACAGGAGCACAAGGCTCCCAGTTGGGGCTGCTGAGGAGGGCTCCATTGGGCTCAGTTGCTGGCAGCACCTCTTGGCAGCGGGTGTGGAGGCGTGTCTGTGATGGAGGGAAGGGGATACAGCACCTTGCAGGGTCTTCTCTAATTTTTTCCATCTGTGAGCAGAATAAATTTTGTTCTGTGCACCGAGGCCTGTGGGGATGTGCACCACCCCTAGCAACACAGGCTGTCAGAGGTGGGCGCCCAGGCTCCAGCTTACAGGAAACACTGGCAGCCTGGCCTGAAAGCAGGACCCAGGATGCGTGGTACTCTGCTCAGCGGTGTCAGCAGGGTGCCATGGCCTCGGCAGCCTTGTACAAGTGAGGAAAGAGCTGGGATGGGAGGGTTTTCTCTGCACTCCAGCACGGGGACCTGCAGGGTTTCCACAACAAGGGGAGCAGGTTGCAAGGTCTGCCATGCCTGGGGAGATCTGCTGCCATGTAGCTTTGCCGAGTGCCTGAAGCTGACCTGTTACTCCCACCAATGCCTGGGGACCCCCTCTCAAGCCTCCTCCCCGCTGCAGGCTCCAGTCCTCAGAACGTGGGCTGGGGGCTTCGCAGGAGCCTCAGGGAGTGGGGTGCAAATCACTTACTTTAGCTGAAGAAGCCCCACCTCCATTCCCCTCCCAATTGCAAAGGACACCAGCAGGCGAGGGCAGCCAAGGACCAGCGTCAAAAGCCCCACGGGGTGCAGCCCATTCTACTGGGAACAGCCCGCCTGACGCAGAGCCTGTGCCTGGGGCTCCCTCTTTGAAAGCATGGGAATGCCTGGTGTGCGGCACAAAGTGTCCATCCTTAGGAGGCAGGCTGGCCCTCCCCAGACATACCCTTCCTGGAAAGAGGGAAGGTCCACTTCCCAGGTCGCAGCCCGTCCCCACGCACAACACCCTGGCAAGCTGCCATGAGAGAAAGAGGCCCCTTGGAAGATCTCACCCCCGGGGAGGGGCGTGCAGGTGGGCTGGGGAGTGATGAGGAAGACTCTGAGCCCCTCCTTTAGCCCCCCAGATTTCCACACACGCGTCAGATCTGTGCCTGAGAGCCCCAGAGAAACCTGACGTTCAAAACAAGCACCACTCTGTTCCTTTGTGCATGGAATCTTCCCAGGCAGCCTGGCCGTTCACGGCTCAGTAATTACTGCAGCATAACCAACTTTCATGTTATTGTGGCCTTAGTACATCAAAGGGGGAGGCCGTGGGTTTGGTTTATTTTTAGAGGTCTAGACAGACGGATGCCGCCGAAATGGTGACGTGGGGGACCTGCCAGGGCTGAGAGAGCAAGGGGGGGGACCCTGGTGGGAACAGGCTGGAACACCTCTCTGATAGGCAGAAGGTATTTCCTCTGTGGTACCCAATGCACTTGACTCTTTGCTCTGGGCCCCTTGCAGGCCCCATCCCTTTCTCTCAAACTGGTGGAGCTGATCAAGGTGACATCTGTGACCCTGCCATTTCCAGCAGCTGGGAGTACAAGTATCATTTACTTGCAGGAAACCCAAGCCCTGCCGGGCCACCTGAGCTGGGTTGCTACAGCGACGTGCAGGCAGAGTCTGTGGAGGGTCGGGTAGCTTTGGCTCCAAAGAGGAAAAGCGAACAGGGATGAACCTGGCTGCTTAATTACAGAGACGGGAAGGAGCCAGGCAGTGGAGAGAAACACGAGGTGTGGGGAGAAAGACAAACTCCACCCCAACACTAGCCTCCTCGGGCCGGATTTCTCATCCAAGTGGGGTTTCCAAGTTGCCCCCCTGCATCAAGGGGGACTGCCAGCTCCTTACGTGCCTGGTCCTAGGAAGCTTTCCCACAAACCTGGGCTTTGTCTCCAGCCAGACGCAGAGTGAGTCAGGGTTTGGAGGCTGGGAATAGGCAACAGGGACGGAACACTTGAAAATTCCCTAGTTCGGGGGCTAGCCACCAAAACAGCGAGAAGAGCCATTGTTTCGAATCTGGTAAAAAAACTTCACAATTCAAGAGTGGCCATGCGTGTGAACGTGAGACGGGCCTTAAGAAATAGCGCCAAACCAGATTTTTGTCACCCCTGTTCTCAGACCAGCGCCCCCCAGTGATTTGCAATGCGAGATGTGTTTCCTGCAGGGTGTTCACACACTTTATTTCCTCACACCTCCCGCGCGTGCATTCATACCGCTGTCTTCCTGACGTTCACGCCGGAACCCCCCCTTCATCATGCTGCTTTTACGTCACGTTTCATTTCCATGTTCAGTCTGATAATGCGTGTTGCCCTACACAGCAGCAATGCCTCGCGCTTCTTTTTCCTTTTCAGAATCAAGACTTTATTAGCCACAAGACCAAAGCAGAGTTACAGGATTATATCCCAGGATGCACGGCGCGTAGTGAAGGGGGAGTTACCCGATGTTTGGCGCGCAGGTCGTTTGCTGTTTCGATAGGCGTCGTTCAGTGTCGGGCTTTTAGATGTTCGCTGTTTATCGAAAATAAGCAGATTTCTTTTTCCTTTGTAACCACAGCGTCGGGAGCCACAGAAAAGTCCTCTAAGAGCTGCATGTGTCTCAGGAGCTGCAGGTTGCAGACCTCTGCTCTCGCCTGTTCGTTTCCTCTGGGGCACCTGGCACTGGCTGCTGTTAAGAGATAGGACACTGGGCTAGATGGACCTTTGGTCTGACCCCGTGTGGCTGTTCTTATGAGGACAATGAAGCAGGCCACCATTGAGCTCCTGGGGTTTAAAAGGTGTCCGGAGCGCTGGCTGCCACCACCGGTACTGGGGCGGTGCTGCTCCACAGGGTGCCGAGGGAGCGCCACAGCCCTGCAGCCTGATGGCGCTAAGGGCTGACTGCCTTAGGCCCCGCCCCCTTCTGTCCTTGGCAGCCCCGCCTGTTCCAGGGGCACAGCGCAGGGCTCTGCTTCCACCTTGCCCTGGGGCCCACAGGAGCTGTCGACCCCGCTGCAATGAAGAGAAATTACCAGCCCTACCTGGCTGAGGAGAAATCGCAGGATACTCCGTGACGTGAGAGTCGGCCCAAGGCTTTCGATGGGAATTATCGCAAGTGCTCGAGTGCATGGCTGAACCGGGACCTGAGTGGTTCTTTTCCAGCCTTGGCTCGGCGAGGCCCTGCAGCCAGCCTACAGGGAAGGGCTGGAGAAAGTTTCATATCTGTAGATGGAGAGAGAAGAGGACTGGGTCCCCAGCACCCAAAAGCAGCCCTGAAACAGTCCACAGCAGGGTTCCCTGGAAGCTGAGAACCTGGGCGGACACCCAGGAGAGATCTGGGTGCCGCCTAGCAGATTAGCCAAGCACCCACAAACTGGCAGCGTGTGTTTCTGCTGGTGGTGCACAGGCATTGGTGCAAGTAACAAAATTTATTCCAGCCATGGGTGGAAAAAATTATAGGGAACATCGGTCCACAGCCCAAATCACCTGGTGCCCAGTTGTACAGTGCCCTGCCCCTCGTCCCAAGTACATTAGAGCAAAGGGCAGCAAAAAAGGTTATAGCGTCTGCTTGCACCAACATAGATGAATTTGCAGAGTGGAGGGCGCTGACGAACTGGGCACCTCCAGCCAGATATTCTGAAGCGTTTAGCTTCTGGGCAGGTGTTCACGTCCCTCTCCAAATTGCTGAGCTTCTCGTAAGATCTGGCCACTTATTGTGGCATGTGAGTTTGTCTGGCGAGCCCAGTGTTGGGAGCCACCTGAAACACAGGCAAAATCTTTATCAGTGAAGAGATTTGTGCAAAACATTTCTGTCCCTTCTTTTCATTGTTTGGCATGGAAAAGTGAACTGCGTGATGGAAGTTTTCCAGCCAGCTCAGATGAAATGCCTCGGAGGGATTTGGGGTGCCAGGGTTGTCATTAACTGGGTGTCTCATCAGCTAAGGACCCAGCGCCTTCAGAAAAGGACACACGTGTCATCATAGCAATTTCAAATGGCCAGAGCTGTGGTTAAATCTCGTCTCCTGCGGCAAAGCCCCCTGAGCAGCGTTGCTCACTGGAGCAGGCCTGCTAATGGGGGGTGGGGGGCATGAAGGGGGCAATGGCCCTGGGGCCTGACATTTCACAGGGGCCTGGAGCTCTGGCGGCTGCTACAGAGTTCTGGGTGCCTCTGAAGCGCCACGACAGTGCTGCTCCACCATTCTGCGTGGCTCTGAGGGAGGGAATTGGCCCCAGCGGCGTGGTCCAGGTGGCGCTAAGGGCTGGCTACACTAGGCCCCGCCCCTTCTGGCCTTAGCCCCGCCCCTTCAAGGGATGCACAGCCAGGACCCCTTCCCACCTTGCCCCAGGGCCTCCCTCTGTTGGCCGAACCAGAGGGAGGACCACTCATTTCGTCTGCCACCAGCATCGCCTCCTCCTGCAGCTGGGTCTTCCTTAGCCCTCCCTCCCCCCATCTAAGCAGGTACCATCTCTGCTCAGCTCCCCAGGTGCCAAGAGGCAACTTGCCTGACCTCTGAGAAGCAGAGGGCAGGAAGTAAAGAAATGGCCAGGACAAAGGGGAGGAAGGCAGGGAGGGGGCTTTGAGAATAGGTAGATTTGCTCCCTCGCAGTGGCCAGAGGGACATCACCTGGCGGGAGAGCCCTTGGGCTTGCCACCTGCCCCGCAGCCATGGGTCTGAGACAGGATCAAGTGACAGCTGCAAACCACCTGCTCCTGCCCTCGGAAACCAGCACAAACCCGCTGCTCAGCTGGGACCGGGGAGTGAGCCGCGCAGGGAGCTGTGCGTTTCCGAGAGACAACCCCAGGGCGGGGAGGGGAGGGCCTGGGCTTTTGCTGAGCTGTTTTGTTCTGGAGGACGAAGGCTCATCCCAGAAGAAAAGAGGCCTCAGTTGTGCTGGTGCAGGACTGTTTGATGCATGGGCTCGCGAGCCGGCCCCTCCCGCTGACTGACAGAAAACCAGCCAGGAAATTGGCGCTGGGAACATAGACCAACTCCCACTCAAAGAGTCAACCACTTCCACAGCTGGGCATCCAAGCACTGCTTGTTGGAAGATGGGGAAAACCTCCACTCCTTCCTGCCCTACGGATTTACCAGGGTCTTCTCCACCCCTCCCTCTCTTCCTCCTCTTTCTCTATCACCCGCAGCAACGTCTCCTGAAATCAAAGCCTCTTCCCACAGTCGCCCAGCCCGGTGACAAACAGAGAGGAAGTAAAAATCAACACGCGCCCTCTTGGGTTTGTGGCATTTATCTTCGGTTTATCGCATTTCATTTGCCTGCTCCTGAACGCGCAAGGAACTCTGCCAGCGGAACCAAACACCAGAAAGCAGTAGCTCAGTGCTGGAGCCAAGGTGGTGTTCCGAGGCTGGGAGTGGGTCGTTGCTCATTCGCTAGTCATGTTTTCTGAGGAGTAATTGTCACAAGTCAGAGAATCATCGAGCACTAGAACTGGAAGGGGTCTCGAGAGGTCATTGAGGCCAGTCCCCTGCACTCATGGCAGCACTGAGCACCATCCAGACCATCCCTGATAGGTGTCTGTCCAACCTGCTCTTAAATATCTCCAGTGACGGAGCTTCCACAACCTCCCGAGGTAATTTAGTCCAGTGTTTAACCCCCCTGAAAGTGAGGACGTTTTTCCTAATGTCTAGCTTAAACCTCCCTGGCTGCAGTTTAAGCCCATTGCTCCTTGTCCTGTCTTCAGAAGGCAAGGAGAATCATTTTTCTCCCTCCTCCTTGTAACCGTCTTTTATTTGAAAACCGCCATAAGGTCCACTCTGTCTTCTCTTTCCTAAACTAAACAAGCCCCGTTCTTTCAGTCTTCCCTCAGAGCTCATGTTCTCCAGACCTTTCATCATTCTTGGTGCTCTTCTTCTGGACAAGTCATTCTCCTGCTCTACTCTGCACTGGTTAGGCCTCAGTTGGAGTGTTGTGTCCAGTTTTGGGCACCCCATTTCAAGAAAGATGTGGAGAAACTGGAGAAGGTCCAGAGTGAGGCGACTCCCCCGAGGGGCCCTATGGCAGAGACAGGCATGTTGGGGGCTCAGAGAGGTATGGCCCCAGGAGGCAGAAGGGCTACGTGGAGAGGGAGGGGGCTCCTCAAGAAGGTGCTGGCACACTGAAAGGGAGTGTCCTGGAGATTACGGGCCAAGGGTGGGCACAACCTGTGAGTCCATGACAAACTCCATTGAAACCCACTCCTGGGAGTGCAGTCCTGCAAAGGGAAGTAGCGGGGTGCACAGGGGCCATTTATTCACTCCAGGTCGTCTCCCAACATGTCCCATGATCCAGGTAGCACCAGGCCACTTGTGCAAGTGTGAGCAGAGAGAGCTGAACTCTTCTGAGACCATTAGTAGTCGGATCGGCACCAGATTGGCAATTTGCTTTCCAACTGGACCAAAAAATGCACAGCCATAAGGCCTAATATTTGGATCGTAAGCAGCCTGGAGCAGGGCCTGTCTTTGTGTTCTGTGTTTGTACAGCTCCGAGCACCAGGAGGTCTTACGTGGCATAGTAATACAAATAGTAAATGACTGGCAGTCAAGTGACTGTAGCATCATCAACGATCCCTTCCAGGAAGGCCCAGTCCAAGCCAGGCCGTAGGGATCCATTGTGTGCCGACACACATGGAACAGGAAGTGGTTTGGCCCAGGATATCCCTGGATATGGCGTGAGGGAGGGTGAATTCCACCAGATCACATGGCATCTCAAGTTGGGTTGGAACACCTTCTCAATAGGAAACTGTCACGGTGACACTTTTTCTTTCCCGCAGCCCCACATGGGGCCTGGGAGCACGTTGCACACACTGACTTAGTGACTGTTTTCTGAGACAGGGCGGCGTGGTTATACCTGTTTTACAAGTGGGGGAAACTGAGGCCCCAAGCAGGCATGTGACTTGCTCAAAGTCGCAAAGGGGACGACCATACTGCACTCCATGCCTGGATTCTGACCCAGGCTCAAGCCCCCTTCCATCCACACACGGATTAGTTGGACTTGGATCAGTGTAATAGGACAGGGTTTCTGGGCACAGCTAGAGAAATCAATCCAGGGTACCTTTACTTAAAGTCTGGGCCACTTACAGCTCCTGGCTGGGATTTCCTCCTTATTAAGGCAAATCCACCCAGCCACCACAGCCCCTCTGCCAGCCCCACTGCCCAGCCAGAAGCCACACGAGCAAACCCACAGACTTCTCAGCTGCTGCACCCGCCCAAACCAACAACCCCCAACTTAAGGTGAGAGGCTCTTAAGCCTGTTTCGCCCAACACCCCACAGATTCTTCTGGACCCCAGAGGGCCCAGCCCCAGCCCCCAGTCAATATATACTTGGATCTTACCCAAACAACCATGCAAGAGCCGGGTCCTTAGATTTAATATCTACGGGTTCATTAATAAAAAAGAAAGAACGGGGTTAGAGAGAAGAATTGTTGAAGCCACACTGGACACGCATCAGTCAGAACTACTGAAGCAGCCAGCGATGTCATTTGCTGATTCTCGAAAGTCACTAAAAGTTCATTTCAGGTCACATAGATTTAATGTTTGGAGCATTGTAGATCTGGCCCACTGGGACCCACGTGCTGGGACGTGGACCTTGGGAGACCACAAGACAAAAGAGCCAAGATGGAGCCTGCTAAATCCACATCATCGCTCTGAGGGATGGGCCCCCAGGCCAGACAGGCTTAACGCCTGAGAACTGAAGAACAAAGAAAATACCTGCCAGGGCCCCTCTTACAGCTTTTCATATGCGGAGGGAAAATTCCATTCTTCGCCACAGGTCTTGGCTTACCACCTGACCCAGTGGGTCTCTGTGCTGAGTTTCCATTTGTTGCAGTCCCAGTAGGAAAACCCACCGTCACAAAAGGGGTGTTCAACAAGAAGTCCTGGGGCATCTTATAGACTAACATATTTTGGAGCATGAGCTCTCGTGGGCAAAGAGTCGCTTCGGCAGATGCAATGGTGTCGGCCGTCTGGGGTTGTCACTCAGTCTATTGTCCTGGCTGGGGTGGAGCCCCACCTCCCTTCGTGAACCTCAGCACTGAAACATTTCTCATGCAGCTGCAGAGCGAAACATCTGTAACTTTACCTACATACACGATACAGGCACACAAGTAGTCTGCATAGATTCAGGGCATCATCAGCTTTCATTTGACACCTCACAGGGCCCCCCCAGCACAATATTCAGGACCAATAGCCACACTGGGTCTATAAAATAGTTTCCAGACCCAATATACAAGTCCAGCCACATGACAGTCAGCAAGAACTCAGAACCCATCCTGGAAGAAATATACCCCAGAAGGTGGGTCTGGATCAGTGTTCTCCATCAGCTAGTGCTTGGGCAGCCTAGCTGGAGAGATTTTGCTGCTGCCCAGCTGCAGGACACCCTGGCTAGGTTTTTTGTTTCTCCTGGTGGTGCACAGCATACATGTCTCAGTGCACATAAATTTTTTTCCACCCATGGCTGGAAAAAAGTTCTGCTGCCGGGGGAGAGACGAAAGGGGACATTAGCCTAGATTCCGCAGCCCAATGGAGCAGGCCAGAACAGGCCACTGCTCTAACAGGCTGGAATTCAGGGCCGCAGAGGAAAAAGGCTTTTGTGCTTCTGGTCCGGTGACTATGTGCCAAGACAGGAAGGAGTCTGGGGTCAGAAAATATCCAGCTCCTGGGAGTGGAGGAGGAAAGGGTCCCTGCTGTGGAGTTTCCGCTAGGGAGTAAAGTGCTTTGGGGAGGTACCTGGGATCAAGCAGTGAAGTACGTGTGTCTGCATGGGTGTACCTGGGTTACAGAGCTCTGATGCAGCCAGGTGGGCCTGCATGGACATACAGGACCCAGGGCAGTGATGCAGCCCCGTGTGTCTTCGTGGCTGTATCTAGGATCCAGAGCAGAGAGATCTGGGATGTAGCACACACAGGCTCCGTCTGGCAGTGCCCAGGGCCCAGGATCATACAAATCGACTCTCTTTGTTGAGATAGATGAAAAATGGTGAGATGAAGACCCAGGTGTTTCCTCGGCAGAATCTCATTAGGATTTCCTCCGTTCCTGCCTTCCCACTGAGAACCCTGCTATTGTTAACAGGCTTGGCTCCCTTCCAGGGAAGCGGGGAGTCGGGGGATGGATGGTTTTTGATCTCCCCAGGCTATTCCCTGGTCTCCAGGCAACAGCGAAAGTGTGTGGTTTGGAGATGCCTGGAGTTTCCCTGCTGAGAGCTCACCCTGGGCTGCTGCTGTGTGGAAAATGGGGAGCGTTTGCTGGCAGACTCAGGGGAGCTCTTGCATTTGAGAATCTCCCACTCCCGTCCCCAGCAAACCCTCTGGCCCGCAGCATTTATGGCAGCAGCTACCGACCCCGTCGAGAGGCTCACTACACAGCCGCACCATGAGACAGTCGCTGCCGCGAGGAGCTCGTGGGGCCCTGGTGTCCAGCACAGTAGCCACAAGCCACGTGTGGCTATTTGGCCAGTTGAGTGTGACCGGTTGGCTTGAACAATGAACGTATTTTCAGCGTCATTGTGGCTAGTTCACTATAGCTGGCTGGACCCCGCAGGAGAGACAGTGGGAGGAGAAACTGAGGCACGGAGCCCAGAAGGGACTCGCCCAAGGTCACCGAGCAGAATAAAGGCCAGGAGTCCTGACTTCCTACGCACGGCGCTGTCCTTCGCACCTGCAAGGGGCTTCTTTGCATCATCCTTCCGCCCGCCCGTGCCTCTGCCAGAGATGGGGGGGGTGGCAGGTCCTTTCCATGCAGCAGCCTCCACCCTGACCCGCTCTCCAGCCCCCTCTGCCCTTGACGGTGGAGCGAGGCAGCCATCCATCACCTCCCTGCTCTCCCTGGCTGGGTTTGCCTCATGCCGGAGTGATGTTTATTCCAAGCAGGTCTGTGCCCAGCTGGAAGCAGCTGTGTCGGAGGCGTAGCGTGTGCATGAGCCGCGTGAGCTGCTCTTGTGGGCAGCCGCTTGCCGCCTGTCCCTGGCTATTGTCACGGCTTAGCTCACAGAGTGATCCCCAGGCCGAGCTCACCCAAGGTTAGGCAGGGCCTGGATTTCCTGACTCGTCCTGGGATCAGCGCTCCCAGTTCCAAGCTGAGCACTGGGGCGGCCCAGGAGAGAGTCAAATGCTGCCCAGCTGATAAGCAGAGCGCCCCCCCACCAGCAGCCTGTGTTTCTATGGGTGGTGCACCTCCACACATGCCTCGGTGCACATAAAATTTATTCTGTGTACGGATGGAAAAAAAAATCAGAGGGAACCCTGCCTGGGATGCTCTGCCCCACCCAGATTCTGGCAAGAGGCGCTGGCCCCCAGTGAGACAGGACAGCTGCACCATTCCAGCCCTCGCGGTGCTTTTGCCCTTTGGAATAAGCCGCTGCCATGAAAGAACCAGAGGTCGTTTAAAAGCGCGGCACTGGCAGGACTGTTGAGGTCTCGCTCAGTCCCCACTCTGTACTGGTGCCCTTGCCTCAAGTCTGTGTCCTCAAGCCCCTCAGTCCCAACACAGGATCGCAGCTGTAGCCATCCTGGCCACCCGTGGGCGCGTTCGGTGCATGGCCTTTATTTGTCTTTCCTGTCTAAAGACACACAGGGAAAGTCATCCCCAGCAGCTGGGTAAGGCCAGTGGCAGAATGCTCCCCACGCTGTGTCCTCGCAGAGCCAGCCTGGGGAACCTTCGCAGGAGATGGGTGGTGGAATTAACCCCCATGATTGGCTTGTCCTTAGGGGGCTCCAAAAGGACCAGGTTTCTTTCCTTTAGCTCCACTACGGCAGTGAGCTGTTTACCCCGCAACTGGCCCAGCTCTTGGCGCAAGCGAGGACCAAAACTAACACGTGCAGCCACAAAACTTGTTGAGATTTCGTTTGTGGCCAGGTGTCCCAGGAGGGAAATCATCCCATCGCTAGAGCTCTGCAGAGCCACGGGTATCCCCTTCAGAGCCACGGGTATCCGTGGATAGTGGAACAGATACTTAAACTGGGCCAGGGGGTCACGAGGACAGGCCCCTGTGCTGCCAGCAGGGAAAGGATCCAAGAAGACATCCTAAATCTCCCTGCAGGAGGGGCCAAGTGCTGGCCCTGCCCGGCCTCTCTCCCCCTACCAGGTGAATACCGCCCTGCAGGCCCCAGCCCCAGCCCCTGCCCTCCCTTATCTCCCAGCCCTGCTGCCTGCCTCTTCCCTGCACGACCCTCCCTCTACCCCCATTTGTTGTGCGGATGCAACTAAAATCCAAATGTGGATTGTGGATCGGATGAAGCGTTGAGCACCCGCACGGGACTCTGTCCATCCCCCACACACCCACTGCAAAGTTTAATGCAGCTCCCTGTAGTGCTGGCGGTAGCCAGTCAGGGGCAGGACCGTACCCGACAAGCGCTTGGTTGATCTGGGCTGGCCACGTATCCATGAGAAGGAGCCATCAATCGCACCTTGTCCTGGAGGAAGAAAAACATCTGCCACGTGAGCAGCTTCAGGCTTGGGGTGGGCTGGATCAGTCACCGTCAGGGGCTTCGGCTTCTTTTCCCTCCTAGGCTGGGAAGTGCTAGCTAGATGCAGGGAAGATGCTTTAGAATGCCTTGGTTTCTGGACCTAGATCAGTGCAAAGGGAAGTAGGGGCCCCATTGGTGACCCATTGGTGCCATCGTGGTAAAGGGGCTCCCTCCAGCATCAAACCACAGTCGGACAAGAGGCTGCTCTTCCCTAGAACAGAGATTCTCTGTGCAGGTAATAGGCACAGCTCTGTATCCTCAGCCGTGGTTTACAGAAGGGGAAACTGAGGCCCAGAGACTCCCCCGAGGTCAGAGGCAGAGCTAGGCAGAGAACCCTGACTCCCTGCCCAGTGCCTTGTCCTGAGAATCACGCTGCTCCGTGAGTTGCCTCGCTCTTGCTGGGTCTGCCCAAGGGCGGGTCCAGAGGCACCCAGCACTCCTGGGAGACAGAGAAATGGTGCTCGATAACTTTGTTAGCTCCCTGGGCCCCGTATCCTCTGCTAAATACAAGGACCGAGGGGCTCATTCATTCTTGTTATTCCCCTGCAAGGTGAACAAGCCAAGACCTGGTGGCCAAAGGGCCTGGCTGTGGCGAGGCATCTGTCTGCACCCACATGCAGACTGGTTCAGTTGCCAGTGGTACGTGCATGCTACTGGCCTCCAACGCCGTTCCAGACGATCCGGGGAGGGGCTGGGCACGGCTCCCAGGAACAGCTCCGGTCCAGCTGACTAACAGGACTCACTCAGCTTGCAGCCCTGGGGGAAAGGACAGCGCCATATCTGATGGGCTCATAGGGTGTCAAAGAGAATTAGGACCCTCGCTAGATGCATTATAAACATGGTGGGTGCATTACACATGTGCTAGGTAGCTAAAGACAGAGCAGCACAGGGAGCGAGGGACAGAGACACAAGATGCCTAGGTACAGACAGATCAGGATACAGCTGGAATGCAGCCACTTCTGGGCCACATGACTGCTGTGTAGAACAGGAAGTGAAGAATTCCCATAGCCAACTGAAACCACTGGAGGAGGCGGGGAACATCAGTGTCCCAGCTGGAACCAGGGGATGCTGCCCAAGGCCAGGGCACATTGTCTGGACCATTATCTAAGACGACATTGACAAGCAGGGTCCCCTCTAATTTTCCTCCATCCATGGGCAGAATAAATTTTGTTCCGTCAACCAAGGTGTGTGTTTTTGTTCTGTGCACCACCCATGGACCCACATGCAGCCGGCTGGCGGTGCCCTGCTAATCAGCCAGGCAGCACCTGACTCCCTCCTGGGTGGCCGCCCACATGCTCAGCTTACAGGGAAGCCAGCTGGAGAAGCCCGACCTCCAGCAGCACAACCCCCCCGCTGGACTCTGGAAGAACGTCTAGAGCCGAATTCCTGCCGTGTCTTCCCGCAGACAGCTGGACTTCCTCCCAGGGCTCCCCTCCGGGTGCTGGCCAGGCCTGGCACGCGATGGCGGGTATGGCTGCCAGCCATGTGTTCCATAAGCTTCCCCTTTGTCCTCCTCGGCCCTACTGTGATGGATCAGGAAGTTAATCTCCAGCCTGCAAGGAGCGAGCTGCCTGGAGAACTGGCCCCTGGCCCTGCTCCCACCCGGCAGCAGGAGCCAAGATTAAAGCTGCTGAGAACAGCAGCTGCACCAGCATGTCCCAGGATGGGGTGGCCCGGCTCTGGGTGCAGGCCAGGCAGAGGTAGTGCAGCTCTTTAATGCAACAGCGTGCAGGGGGCCGAGCGCGGTGAGGGGCTGAGTGCGGAGGCCGTGGGGAACGGGCGGCTTCCTCTGCCGTGGGCAGGCTGGGTGGGGAGCAGTGTTCCCTGTCTGCTGAGAGCTTAGGTGACCACCCAGGAGAGACTCAAGTGCAGACCAGCTGACGGGCAGAGCGCCCACTGGCGGCTGCATGGGTTTCTCCTGGTGGTGCACCCCATCACATGACTCACTGCACAGAACAAAATTTATTCCTCACTTGGAAGTTAAACGTTCGAGGGAAATCCCCCTGCTTGGGGCAGGCAGCAGCGATACAGGTGGCTGTGAGATCGGGGCAGGAGGGTTGCTTTCTGCCCAGCCAAGGCCCTCTGGATCCCTCCTTAAATGGAGCCAGCCTGCCAGGAGAGGGCAACCATTGCTGTGCACCTCCGTGGCCCTGCTAGCGCCCAGGGTTTTCGCTCCTCTAGTCACGCTCCACAACGGTGATTTATTTCCCTCCGTGGCCATCTGGCACCCTCATTACGGGCTCCACCAGGCCCCCGGCAGCTGGCAGAAGATAAATCAGCCCCCGGTGCAAACCTGCAGTGCGGTACAATCCCAGCACAGAGCTTTCCTCGCGGCCGGGGGCCTCCCTCTGCTCGGAGGCAGGGCTGCAGTGGGTTCAAAGGAGCTGGCAGGGAGGCTGCTGGCTGAAGCGCAGCCACTATAGAGATCAACCTATTGACCCAGGCTGCAAACCGCAGCCGCCGCCGTGGGACCCTCTGGGGATCGGGGTGGGGGGTGGACTTCCAGCAAGAGTGGCTGCCTGGGAAGGCGAGCAAGCCAGAAAGGGAATGCTTGGAGGAGGGGATTGGGCAGGGCTCTTGGCTGGTGTAAAGCAGGAGAATTCCACCGATGCTGCTGGGGAGCCCATCGTTTACACCAGGGGAGGATCTGGCCCACATAACCGGGCAGTGGCAGGAGCCCTCCCCAGGCTGGTGCATTGTTAGGAGTCACAGCAGCCTGGACATGCCTGAGGAGCGACATTCTTTAGCAGAGCAGGGGCACCTGCCTGGGCTGACCTGGGGCCAGTGGGCCCTGGAAGCTGACCACTTGGGTGCCTACCCAGGAGAGTTTCATGTGCCGCCCGGCTGATTGGCAGAGCGCCCACAGCTGGCAGCCTGTGTTTCTGTGGGTGGTGCACATTTGCACAGCCTAGGTGCACAGAACAAAATTTATTCCACACATGGATGGGGGGGCGGGGAATAGAGGGAACCCTGCCTGGGACATCTGGGTCTCACCCATCATGTCCTAAAAGCAGCTGTCCCCAGCCTGGGCCACTGAGCTAGTTCCTCTTGGCCGGGTAAGACTGGGAAGGCACTGAGGCCGTTTAGGGGCAGGCCAGCTGGCCGGGACTTGTAGCATTGCACAAGGAGTCATCCACAGCTGGTTGGAGTCAGCAGAACGGCTCCTGGGGGCAGGCGGGGGAGGGGGGCTCCGGATCATCAGTGGCCTGGGGCAGGGACGGTTTGTTCTGTCTGTACAGCTCCCAGCACAAAGGGGTCCTGATCCAGGCCTGGGCTGCCGGGCACGACCACGACACAAACAATAAAGGGCAACCTGTGTTTTTTCTGGATTAGGCATCAGCTCCCGCTCTAGAGCCTTATCTCCTGCAGGCGTCCAGCTGTTCTGGCCTCTGGTCTCCACCAGCCTCCTGTAGCAGATGCTTCCCCTAGTGAGCATTCATGAAATACCCCAGCCAGGAGTAAAGTTGCTTCCTGACCCAGTGCAGTTAGGGGTTGGGCTGAGGCCCTGAAGCCAGAGTTCACTTCCCTTATACTTTTCTTGAATCTCACAGTGGATGTTCTTATTCCCCGTAGAACCGGTGCATCCCTCGTGGAACCTAACAGGGCTCCCGGCCTCAGTGAGGTCTTGGGCCCGAGAGGTTTCCAGTGCGCTATTATGTGTTTTCTCATGGAAGAAAAGGGAGATGAGAACAGAGCAAAAACGGAAGGAAGGAAACCGATCGGACAGCTGCGCCCCCTCCCACAGGCCCAGCACAGAAAGGCTCGAGGTCTGTGTAATAAAAGTGGTCGGCTTTGCCCAGGGTCTCCTCCTTAGTGGGCGTGAAATGACCCAACTGCACTGAAGTCCGCAGGGCAGTGCCAATTTAACTGGCCCTACATTCAGATCAGAGTCTGTGCTCTTTGCATCCACTATGTAGGTGCTGTTAGGGTACCGTTCCATGACAGAAGAACCCCATCCTCACCCCCATCCCCACCAACCAGGGTTCTCTCTACTTTTTCCATCCATTTGTGGAATACATTTTGTTATGTGCACAAAGGCATATGGGCATGTGCACCACCCATAGAAACACAGGCTGCCAGCTGTGGGCCCTCTGCTAATCAGCTGGGCAGCCCCTGAATCTCTCCTGGGCGGCCGCCCCAGGGCTTAGCAAACAGAGAATCTGCTCCCCACCCCTTGGCACGGAGGACAAAGAGTAGGTGAGGGCTATTTTGGTGAGGCAAACCAGGATGCTTCTCCCCCATCCCTCAGGAGGTTAATAAAACCCTCTCCTTGCTGTCTCTGAAAGCACCTGCTGCCTCAAGGCCTGTGGGTCCCTGAGGTGTGGTTGTAGTTGTGGGATACATCTGGAGGAGGGTGCTGTTTCCTTTCACAGCAAGCATGTGTACACACACACACGCTCTTGGTGCTTTCACACACAGGCAGCTGACAGAGGCTGCCTGATAAACGACTGAAGGGCATTAATATGTATGGGATTTAAAAATAGCTGCCGCATTGAGCTTCCCCCTCATGCGCGGAGCCAGCGGGATGCAGGGAAGCTGCTAAATTAGATGTCACAGTGCAGAGGGAATCTGCTCGCTCAGGCAGGAGAAGGGCTAAAAATAGCTCCTGCGTATGTGCGTGTGTCTCCTGTATAGCAAGGCAGGCTCCACTGGGAGCTCCCTCCCGCCCCCGTGCAAGAACAATCAGGCATCCCTGCGTCTTTGAGCAAGCCACTGCCTTCCCCTGCTCCCCCAGCTCTGCTGCAAACACACCCTCCTCTCCTGCGCCATCCCCTTTGTTGTAGCTCCATGTCTCTTTCCATTCATGCCGTGGTTCTCGCTTTTAGAGCAGAGGAACTCCCGGTGAATAAATCACGCCGCATGAAAAGGAGCAGGGCTGGCTGGCGCACAAAGCCGGAGCCTTTCTGCAAATCTGCGATTAAAGAAAGGCAAAAGCAAAAATAAGTTGCGATATTTCAGGCTCTGGGAATTTCTGTGAGAAGACTTTTATCAGCTGGAAGCAGAAACCAGGTGCCTAGGGCCTCTTCTTGAACCACTAAAGCTGTATTCCCGGCCCAAGCAAGAAACAGAATCCCAGGAGGTCTTGTTATTCTTTCTGGTTAAACCTCTTTAATCCAGAACTCTCTCGTCCAGCAACATCTGTAACCCGGCGTGATTTCAGTTGACTGGACAACCACTTATCATGGGTGTGGCCACATTTCTCATGGTCCCATAAAGTTTGTTGACAGCCATCAGGCCTGTGCTCTCAGTATTCAGATCTAATTTACCCCTGAATGTCTTTGTAGGCCTGAGCTACGCCAGGGAACAAAGTTCATTCCAGATATGCCATTCTAGCTGCGCTATTAGCATATCTAGAATCGATGTATCAGGCTCGACTTCCTGCCCTGGTGTAGAGCGGCGCTCATCGGCCTCTTGCTGGCATCCCTTGCTCCACGAAATAGCGTGGAGTACCAGGGTCGACAGCTGAGCCCAGAGAGATTAATCTTGCTGCATCTTCACAGCAAAATCAATGGCGGTGCAGCGATCTTCCCGTCAGTATAGACGCACCCTAAGAGACAAGCAAGCAGCGGCAGTGTTGGCAATACTGACCTCCCGTGGTCCCGCAAATGTTCTTGTCCCGCAATGCTCAGGTCCAGAGGGTGCCGGTGTAACCCCAGAGGCAGTGAGACCCTGCACGAGGGTGTGTGGAGTCTCTGCTCTACAGCCTTGGCTGAGAACCAGCTGGCATTTAGCTCATGTGGTGGAGGACTGACAGCCTGGGTCTGTCGATGTTACACCAGATAAGGGAGGTTCAGCCTGTACTAACGGCACTCTCTGCCCCAAATCAGCCCTGACACCCAGCCTCCTGGTCTAACCACTAGCCCTCACACCTCTCCTCATAGGTAGGAATAGAACTTAGAAAGCCTAATGCCCAGTCCCCAGCAGTATCCATAAGACCCCATTGTCCTCCTGGAGCTAGAGCCCAAACCCAGGAATCCTACTCCTCAGGCCTTGCTGTAACCCACCAGACCCGTCTTCTCTCAAAACCAGCAAGTGAACCCAGGCATCCCGGTTCCCTGTCCTAACCAGAATCTTCCCTGGGGATGGAAGCTGAGCTCGTGCGGTTTCCAGCTTTCTCCCCTGAACGGTTGAGCAGCTCAGGCACTGCTAGGGATGTACCATGCCCGAAACAGGAGTTTGCAAAGGTTGGAGGAAGGGTTCAGACAATCTCATACCCTAGAAAGACACATGAACAGGTAGCACGAGTCTGCTCTCTCTCATGTTGGTGTAACTCAGAAATAACTCCGGTAAGACTCTGGATTCTCTGGGGTAACACCATGGTGAGAGGAGACAAGCTGAGACTAGGTTAGCCCATGGTTCCATTTGTTCCCAAGCCGAGCCTTGCAAGTCTGGCCAGCTTTGCAAACCTGCACAAAGGAGAAAGATTCCTTCCTGCCCACTGCAGTGACCAGCTGATGTACTGAAGCCTGAAACTGGACCAAGCTTTAATAGACAGGCGTAGGGCTGTACCGAACTCACAGCCATAACAACACAACACGGACCACCTGTGCCTTTGGCTGCGCTATACAGCTTTCCCAGGGTGTGAGGGGCATGCATTTCTCAAACTGGGGTCACAAGAGGTGCATGGGGTCACCTGGTTGTTTTAGGGGGGGGTCATGCTATTGCCACCATTGAATCTGCACTGCCTTCAGAGTAGCTGAGAGCATAAGATTTATTATTTTAAAAATCTTCTAACCCTGAAAATGACCGAGATGTGCTGTGAATTTGGTGGGGTCCTATTACCATATAAGAAAATTGTTATTGGAAGTAAAATCCCACTCCCCTTTCTTTTTTTAATCAAGCTGCAGTGTGTGTCTGACCTCCTGGTCTGCATGCTCCTATTTTACCAGCTACCGCTGGCCTCCAAAAAACGGTGCTTGAGTAAACAGTGACACAATTGTCCCCCCCCCGCAGCTCTGCAAGGCAGCGATCTTGCCCCTGTGTGCACATGGCAATGGCAGGAATTAAAGAAAATCCCACAAAGGAAACTGAGCCCAAAATCTCAGCCCGGAAAGAAAAGGAACCAGCTCCTTAGCTCGGTAAATCAGTGCGCTTCCCCCAGCTTCCCCTGCAGAGGGTCTAACCAAAGCACATTGAAAGAAAGGAGGGGAGAGTCCAGGGCTCAGGCTGCTGTCCTGGGACTCCCAAGGCCTGCCGGGAGTTCCCTGCTCGGTGTGACCTTGCATCAGGCTGCCTGGGCGTCAGCTCCCCTCTGCACGGAAGGGTATCACCCAACCCTGCCTCCAGGGGCATGTGAGGAAAAATCCCTTGGGGGGAGAGTGAGGGTTGTGTAAGACACGTAAACGAAGAGAGGCTGAGGTGTGCCAGAAAGCTAATGCTGCCCATTGCAAAGAGACCCCTGCCGGAGGAATGGTGACAGGACTGTGCCTACGCTACAGAGCCCCATTTCCCAGACATATTTGACCACGGAACACTTGTGGGCTTGGGATATATTAATGGAACACAGATGCGCTGGTCGGCTGGGGCAGGGGGTTGTTATTTTTACAGAAGACTCCTCTCAGGTGCAGCATCACGTGATTTCTTTGAACTCGACTCGTGCCGAAACAATCCCGAATCAACTCTGATTGTTTCAGCCCGAATGCTTTATAAATACGAATATGCCGCCAATCTAAGTATTATGCAAATCCCTTCATATTCTTCTGGACACATCATTTCATATTTAATATATGAGAAGGAAAAATATCACCTCGCGCCTCTTTTACAGGACACCCGCGCCCATTGTGCTCTGCAGAACGGTTTGGAAAATGCTGCGTTGTCAGGTTGGCGACTTTGGCTGGATAAATTCCTGGAGGTTTCATCGCACGGCATTCTCTTTCATTAAAGATTCACTGGAAGCATTGCTGGTACCGCTGCCCCTGCCATGACGGTGCTGTGGTCGGTCGATAATATTGCACCGAAAGCCAGGCGGAGGACTTGGGAAGTTTCTCCACTCAGTGGTGAGTCCCACCTGGAGGTAGCTGCAGCACAGATACTGCAAATAAGATGGGGTGGGGGGAAGGATGTGGCTTCCACACCCCCTGGCTTGACATGATGGCGCTATGTCCAGTTTGTTTCAATGGCTCTCAGCACCCGCATGGCAAACATTGTTCCAGCCCCCCTGCACTGCAGCATGTCCCAGCTCCTTCCATGCATCCCGCCTGTGACTCGTGCCAGCTCCGCTTCCCTCAAAAATACTTACACGAGAGCCAGGCACATCCACTGGTCAGGGCATAAAGAAGCCACGGCTGGGAGGAAACAGCTGCCTCCAGGAAGTCGCCTCTCTTGGATTAAAACAGCCAGAAGTCCTGTGGCACCTTATAGACTAACAGATATGTTGCCCACGAAAGCTTATGCACCAAATATCTGTCAGTCTATAAGGTGCCAGAGGACTTCTTGTTTCTGGAGATACAGACTAACACGGCTGCCGCTCTGATGTTTGGATAAAACAGCCAAACTCAAGGGCTGCATGCCCCAGCAATTCCGAGCCCCCTCCTCAGAGCTCAGCCTGGCCGTGCGTGTGGGCTGTATTGCCATCTATTGGTGATCCCTGAGAAAGTAGCAGCAGTAAGGACGGTGGTCCTTGGTGCAAGGAGGGGTGCTTCTGCTTCTAGGGAAGTGAATCCTTTGTCTGAGCCTGTGGGGGCTGGAGATGGGGCCAAGATCCCAGAGCTGGATCTGAGGGCAGCTGAAGCCCAGCTGGGAAGTGGGCCTACCTCTGTGTCTCTCAGGGAGGATGATGCTTTAACTCAGTCTGATCCTGTTAGTATCATCTGGGAATCCCAGAGACCAGACGAGTCTGGTACTTTGAGGCAAGCCAGGCTTGGGGCAGGTGCATTACTGACTTCAAGGGAACTAGGCCAATTTTGCCCCAGGTCCCTTCAAGGAGCATTGATCAGGGGGTTGGACTATTTATTTCACAACTGAGCAAAAAATAAAACCCCAAATACCCCGATGAACCATCATGTTAAACAAAGGGCCTGGCCTGGGTGGAGGGGGAGGGAAACTGCTTTGCAAATGCATCTCATGCTCCCCCCAGGAAGGGGCAGCCCCCCACCCACCCAGCCAGGAGGTGCTGAGCCTGTGGAAGGGGGCTCCGAACCCCCCACGGCAGAAGCTGGCTCTGATGGGCATTGCATCCGGGTCACTGCAGCTTGGGCCTGCTCCTGCCGCAGCTAACTCGGGGGTCAGCAAATTTGCACCTCCCCAAACCCACGTTTAACCCCTTCATCCCCAACTGCCCCCACCCCACCCCCGGCCATCTCCAGGATTTACTAGAGTGACCGTGTTTCCCTACAGCAAATACAGGACACCAGCCTCCGGGGATGGCGGAGGGGCTGCTGCTCCATGGTGAGACACCATGGATGGGGGCTCTGCAGCCTCCAATAAGGAGGCACCAGGGATGAAGGAGAGTGGCGGATGGGGGCTCTATAATCCCCTGGTTGGGGGCTGTTTCTCAGCCTCTCGGCGGAGGGGCCAGGGAATGAAGCAGGAGCTGCCTCCCTGAGGCGTGGGAAGCCAGGGAACAAGGCACCTGACCGGTGGAGGGGCTCCCTGGCAGCAGAAGCTGCCTCCCCTAAGTGTAAAGCATCAGCGAACAGGACAGCCGCCCTGTTGTGGAGTTCACTGGCAGAGGGTGCAGCCACCGTGGGGTGCTGGGAAATGGGGCAGCTGCCCCACAGAGGAGCTCTTCTGCAGCAGAAGCTGCTGCCACAAGGTGCAGAGCTCTGGAGAACAGGGCAGCTACCCAAAGCAGGAGCTCGCTAGCAGGAGAGGCTGCCACCCCCAGGCACAGGGTGCCAGGGAACAAGAGCCCTGCAAAATAAGGGGCAATTTACCTATTTTCTTAAAACCGTCGCAATGCCTGTGAGACAGCTTCAATAAGGGACTGTCCTGGGAAAACGGGATGGATGGTCACTTTGGGATTTACCTGCCTCAGCTGATGAGCTCTGCACACTGCTGCTGCTTCCCCCGACTGCCTCCTTCTCCATGCAGCTGCGCAGCTCCGGCAGGGGGGAGGCTTGGCTGCCCCTCCCCACAGCTCTTCTGCAGGCTGACTTCCCTGACATGGAGCCCAGCCAGCTTCCCCTCTTCCCCATTGCAGCCGGCTGCTCAGCCACCAGAGCCATATGTGGAGTCAGTGGCGGCAACACTGGGAGCCACGAGTGGCTCTTTGAAGAGCCGCTTGTGGCTCTGGAGCTGCAGGTTGCTGAGCCCTGCTGCAGATGCTACTGTAATACAATTAATAATAAAGAGGGAGGTTGCATAGCTCTAGGGTAGCCCAATGAGAGCAGTTGCTTGAGGGGGCAACATAACATATCTGTAGTGCACAGCTAGATGCTGTCATGGAGCGTTCCATTATCGTGTGCCATAAAATGCTGCTACCTCTCGGTAGTGTTCCCTATAGGCGGAGCATTTGGACAGTTGTCTGAGCGAGCTATTAGCAGAGCGCCCACAGCCAACAGCGGGTGTTTCTACTGATGGTGCACATCTCCACATGCCTCGGTGCACATAACAAAATTTATTCTGCTCATGGATGAAAAAGAATTAGAGGGAAAACCGCTCCTGGGTCACCAGTCTGAATCCAGCCCACATCAGCAGCAGCCAACGCAGCATTTCTACTGCATGGCACTTCCATGAAATAGCTTCAAGAGCTTTCTGGTGCTCAGTACAGATCTCAGTAGAGAGTTATTCACAGCACGCAAAAAACCGGCTCAGGCAGCGCTAAGTGGTGGTAAACTGGATGCTATAACAGATTAATCACACCGGCGGGTTAATTAGGCAATTGTTAAAAATAAATCTAAGTCAAAATGGTCATGATGAGTAATTAATGTGGTAAAACACAAGTGCACATTCACACAGGCTCATTTGCGCACACTCAAGTCTTGCACACACACACACACACGCACACACACACACACGCATTCTCAAACTCACTGGCCCCATAAATATGTGCTTGGATGGCCAGCCCAAGCCAGGCTGCTAACTCAAGCAGAATCAGGCTGGGAATTCCCTCTCCCGCTGCAGTGCTGTAGCTGCTGTGCCCTTACATGCACACACATTTGCTCTCCTAGCTATTAAACTGACTCTGTCTTGCACAACCACAAATTGCATTGTCTCGTGTACTTGCACGCTTACATAGTCACACACACTCTTCACACTCACACCCTAAATTAACCCTTGCTCCCTGCCAGCAGCCAGGGTTTTTTGGCTCAGGTAGCTGCAATTACTCTAGCTGGAGACAAAAGATGAGGAACTCCCCATCTCTGCGACCAACGGACTCCTTACGTGTGTTCCTGGGAGCTCACACTCAGCAGTTGAAGGGCTGTAACACAGCAGAGAGCAGCTGGGTTGTCAGTGCTGAGGTGCATTGATTTCTGGCAACAGCACAGGGAAACCTCAATTAATTCTATTCAGATCACCGCCAGAAAGCTCGCCATGTTTCTACTCTTGCTGCTCGAATTCCGATCAAAGAAAACGAGGTTTCTCTGGCTAATGATTGCACAGCGGGGCTGAAAAAAAAAAAACAGATGAAAATTTAGCTTGAAATGAAATTCATCAGGTTGGGCTTGTAGGGGGATTAACAGTACAACAAGCCAGGATTGTGGGGAACCCAAGACCTGAGCCCCAGCCTATCTCATAGGCTGACCAGTCAGCTTGAAGGTGAGTTAGCAGAGCCTTCCCCAGTCAGAACAGCAGGGGAATCAGGGCTGAGGTGGACTTACAGAGGCATATGCAAGACCCTAGCACAGCACCCTGGGGCATCTCTCCAGGAACACCTGTTACCAACACATCATCTCTCTCTCAAGTTGCTGTTGTAACCACCCACCCATAGACTTGAACTTGCAACCTCTGAAGTTTAATGCAGGAGCATCTCCAGCAGGGACTGGCAACCTTTCCAAGGCAGAGTGCTGAAGGCTCACCTTTGGAATTCTACTTCCTGTCCCTGTGCCGCTGATCCCTAATAGCCCCACTCACAACAGCTTCAGTAATAAATAAATGAAGAGGAAGAATTTTACCTTTCAGCTAGTGGTTGGTAGGATTAGCTGGTCTTTTGTTAATTCACAGGCAGCCTGGTCTGGCAGGGATGGTGATAAGTCCTGCTGTGAGGGCAGGGGATGGGACTCAATGACCTCTGAAGGTCCCTTCCGGTTCTGTGAGATAAGTGTAGCTACACAGTTTAAAAAACAATGGCTTTGAGCAAGCTCCGTGCTGCATGGGGGAGGAGGCACAGGACTGAACTCCTGTCTTGCACGCCAGTGAAAATCGGCCTCATGTCACTTGTGGCACCTGTGCCAGGGGTTGCTGACCCCTGTGCTACAGTTTAAACTACAAGCCAGCTGGCTCTCAGCTAAGGGTGCAGAGGAGATTCGTTTTTTTCTCAGTGCAAGTGATCTAGGTGCCACTACATGGGACAAGTATCGGAGGGGTAGCCATGTTAGTCTGGATCTGTAACAGCAACGAAGGGTCCTGTGGCACCTTATAGACTAACAGAAAAGTTTTGAGCATGAGCTTTCGTGAGCACAGACTCACTTCATCAGATGCTGGACATGGGACAGTGAACCACACCTAGGTGTCTGGGATACGTACCTTCACTACAGTCCTCTGACCGCAACCTGTGTTTATACTAAGGCAAAGGAAAGGAATATTCACAGCAGCCCCAATTCCCTGTTCTGCTGAGTTAGTTCTCAAAGCAAAGCAGGTAGGAGGGTCTGAATGCTTTCCCCAGCTCCTGGAGAGTGGTTAAAATAGCAATCCACGCACAGGCGCATTAACTCCTCAAGCCCATCACAGCCTGCCTGAGCTCTAATTAGGGGGACCCGCAGATAAGAGAATTACACCCCCTCCCCCAGAACTGTAGCGTATGAGTTTTGGGGGTGGGGGCTGCTGAGCACTCAGCACTTTTGAAAATCAAGTCACTTTCTTAGGGTGCCTAAATGTGGATTTAGGGTGTAGTTTTCCAAGGCACATCTGGCAGTTAAGCTCCCAGTTCCCACGCCTTTGACCATCTCTCTGCAGGGTCTGAGGGAGCTACCCCGTGGTAATGAGAAAGAAAGGCTAAGCTGCAGTGAGTCTGGCTCACATGCAGGGTTTCCTCTCTTTTTTTTCCCATCCGTGTGCAGAATAAATTTGGTTAGGTGCACCAAGGCATATGGGGATGTGCGGAGTGGCCCACATCCAGCACTGTGTGTGTCTGTTGGTGGTGCACATTTCCACATGCCTTGGTGCACATAACAAAATTTATTCTGCCCACAGATGTTAAAAATAAGAGGGAACACTGTAGCGCTGTATCCTGCCTTCTGACAGCGGCCAGTACAAATACCCCAGAGGTAGTGAACAGACCAGGGAATCATCTTGTGATCCCTCTCCTGCTGCCCAGTCCCAGCCTCCTACAAAGACGAGGCACACCATTCCTGCCCACCCTGCCTAGTAAGTATTGATGGACCTAACCTCCATGAATTTATCTAGCTCTTTTCCAAACCCTGCTACAGTCCTGCTCTTCACAGCACCCTCCACAGGCTGACTGCGCTGCATGAGGAAATGCTTCCTGTTTGTTTTAAATCTGCTATCCGTTAGTATCATTTGTTGGCCCCTAGTCCTTATGTTATGGGAACAAGTAACTAATTTTTTCTTTTTCACTTTCTCCATGCCGATCATGATTGTGCAGACCTCTATCATATCCCACCCACTTTAGTCTCCTCTTTTCTGAGCTGAAAAGTGCCAGTCTTTTACTGACAGGTATCAGCGGGGTAGCCAAGCTAGTCTGTAGCTTTGAGAACAACAAGAAGTCCTGTGGCACCTTATAGACTAACAGACATTTTGGAGCATGAGCTTTTGTGGGCAAAGACCCGCTTCGTCAGATGCATGAGTGGCAGGGAGGGTTAAATCCTCCTCTGAAAGCCCCCCCCCCACTCACGCATCTGACAAAGTGGGTCTTTGCCCATGAAAGCTCATGCTCCAAAATATCTGTTAGTCTATTAGGTGCCACAGGACTTCTAGTCTTTTCAATCTCTCTTCATAGGGCACCTGTTCCAAGCTCCTAATCATTTTTGCTGCCCTTTTCTATGGTGCATATACAGGGTAATAATGTCTTCAGTTTTCCTTACCTCCCACTCAGATCCTGGTCAGTTAAGGTGGGTACTACAGTAAATTAGCCCAAACCAGTGAGCCCAGATGTCTGACAGAGAAGCAGCGCATCATGAGAGCTGGTTTCCAAATAGCAGCATGGCACCCTCTGCTGCTGCTGGGTGGGAAAAGCTCGCAAGCTGCACAAAACATTCAAATAGGCCATGCCTAACGAGGGGCTGTCGCAGCAGGAGGCTTAGCATTGACTATTCGGCAAACTAATGTGGGCCCCAGAGCACAAGCCAAAGAATTCAGTGTGGAGACAATATCCTGACTTTGGGCCACAGATGTTATAATGTGGACAACTGTAAATTACAGAATTATTTGACACTGGTGGCACAGCGTAGCTAATAGTTACTCCACAGACACAGTAACAGAGAGGGAGACGTGCTAGTCTATACACTATCAAAACAAAAAGCAGTCAAGTAGCACTTTAAAGACTAACACAATAGTTTATTAGGTGAGCTTTCGTGGGACAGACCCACTTCTTCAGACCACAGCCAGACCAGAACAGACTCCGTATTTAAGGCACAGAGAACCAAACACAGTAATCAAAGTTGACAAATCAGAAAAAAATGATCAAGGTGAGCAAATCAGAGAGCAGAGGGGCGGGTGGGGGGACTCAAGAATTAGATTAAACCACGTGTGCCAAAGAGTCCCTATAATGTCCCAGAAGATTTGCATCCCAGTTCAAACCATGCGTGAATGTGTTGAATTTGAATATGAAAGAGAGTTCAGCAGCTTCTCTTTCTAAAGCCGACAAAATTCTTCTTCAATAAAACGCAAACTCTTAAGTCATTAACAGAATGGCCCACTCCATTGAAATGTAGACTCACTGGTTTGTGGATCAGGCATGTTTTGATGTCTGTTTTGTGCCCATTAACTCTTTGTCTGAGAGAGTTTGAAGTCTGTCCAATACACAAAGCATCTGGGCATTGTTGGCATATGAAGACATATATGATGTTAGCTGAGGAGCATGAGAATGTGCCTGTGATTTTTTAATAACCTGGTTAGGTCCAGTGATGGTATCACCAGAATAGATATGTAGACGAAGCTGGCAGCAGGCTTTGTTGCAAGGAAGAGTCCCAGGACTAGTATTCCTGCGCTATAGACTGTGGCTGTGGGTTAGATCCTGTAAAGAACTTCAGTACTTTCTTAACTTTATGCATGTGAGTAATTCAAAGGAAGGCAACAGGGTGCAGGGGTTTAAAAATGAGGCACTTGCTGGCTCAAAGCCTCAGTTTGTAGATGGCTATGAACATATTATGCCTACACTGTAGTGTTATACTTGTACTCCAGAGTATGCTACATATATGCAATTATTATTGCTATTAACAGCTCGTATTAATCATTTTGTGTTATTATAGCACAGCTAATCCCACAAGATTCATCAAAGTGCTGCACAGATGTATGTACAGTAAACTCTTTCATATCCAGCAGCCCCAAGCTCAGGCTGCCGCGCGGGGCCAGGGGGCTGGCTCCTCATGTTCCAGCCACCCGTCCCACCACACTCGCCACTGGTGCTCAGCAGCCCCCAACCTAGGCGCCAGGATACTGCCTGGTAGTAGTGCTGGTTATTTGAGAGTACCAGTTGATTGAATACCAGTTAAAAGAGAGTTTGCTGTACATGGCACTGCTAAAATGCAGCCACCTCTGGGGTGGAGGCCGACAGCCAACTAGCACACAATACAACTGTGGGAAGGGAAGGGGAATTTTGGCCAAATGCCACAAGGCCAATCCCCTACTCTTCAAAGAAGGGCAATGGGTTCTTTAATATCAATACAGAGAGTACTGGGCTCCAGTTTTCAAGGTTTCATCAGAGACACTCAGCTAGAAATCTGTCTGGGACACACAAGTTAAGCAGTGGGTGGAGTAAGGGTGTTGTTTCAATCAGCCTTAAAAATCCAGGCTCTGCTCTCTGCAGACATGAAAGACCCCAGGAGGCACGTTTTATAAGATCAAGAGCTTGTCCCTGTGTCATGGACCAAATATCCCTCCTCCCCACTGCATATTTCTGCTAGAATCTGGACACTAGAAACTCAGACATTTGGGGAAAGCTGGTACTGTGGTGGTTGTAGAATCTCTGTCATTGGAGATATTTGAAAACGTATTCGATAGATATCTAACAGAGATTATATAGGTGGTGGCTGGTCCTGTCGTGAGGGCAAGGGGCTGGACTTGATGACCTCTTGAGGTCCGTTCCAGTTCTAGTGTTCTCTCACTCTATGTGGGCTAAGATTCAGACAATTTGAGTTCAGTTCTACTACAGATCCTTTGAGTGACCTGGGCAAAATCATCTTGACTCTCAGCTTCTCCCTTTGTGTGAAGCTGGTCACTGTCCTTCCTTTGTCAGTATTGTCTAGTAAGACTGTAAGTTCTTTGCCTCCTGCTTTGTTCGTGTAGAGCACCGAACAGGGCCCTCATCTCACCTGGGGCCTGTAGTTATTACCATAATAATACATATAAATAAATAAATAAATAAAATTTGGGGGAGAAAGTAAGGATTGAAGGGAATGGGAGCAGGAGAGCCTTTTGCGGGAAAGTGAAGAAAAGCTGAGAATTGTTTAATGAGTGTCTTCCTTTGCTAATGTGGGCTGCACATTGTGCCAAGCAGCCCAAAGGGGGGATGGCTCTTCATACAAACAACACAGATTTATTTGGGCTCAGAGGGGTAGCCGTGTTAGTCTGTAGGCTTCACAAAAAACAAGCAGTCCCAACAAATCTATATATATTCGTCTTTAAGGTGCTCATCATCATCCTCAACAACAACCATGGGCTCGGCGCCCTTTGGTAGCTGATGCCTCTCTATTTCCTTCCATCTTTCCCTGTCCAGTGTGGGCCAACTTAGTTTCTGTAGAGCAGCTCCGCACCAATGTACTATATCATCTACTCATTTTCTGCGGGGTCTGCCTCTCCTGTTTGAACCATCCATTACGCCAAATACCCGGGTCTTGATTTTTCATTCATTGTTCATTCCGCACTGTAATTTTCTTTCCATAGCCAACTTATCAACTCAATCCCGATCGCTCGATTGATGTCATGGACGTTGTTTATCCGGGCAACATCCGAGCCAGCCTCTTTTATCATTTAGTTGTACTGGCATCAAATTTCTTTTGTATTGTTTCACGGTCAGTGCATCGTCACTCATCTGACCAACTCTCCTCCTTCATCCAAGCTTGGGACTGGCGTGGAACCGCTAGAGGCTTCATGGCAGAGTTTTAAGGTGCTGCTCGGCCTGCTTATATTTGTCCTGCACTTTCCGGGCAATATCCCACTTTGTCAGATCGGACGAGCAATCAGCCCAGGGAAGCCGATGACCAAATAAATGCGTTAGCTTTAAGGGCCCACGGGACTCCTGGTTGCTTTAATACAAACTCAGAGGGTGGGAACCAGGGCACAGAAATACCCCAAGATGAACGACGCGAAAGCCTCGTGGTGACGACCCGGCCGCGGGCTGAGAGCCTGGGAACGGGAACCTGGGGCCATGGGACATGTGGGAGTCCCGCGCTCTCCGGGGGTGGGACTACATTTCCCAGCGCGCCCCGCGGCCGTGGGGGCTGCTGGGGCGAGCGGGCGGGGCTCACAGCTGCTGTGTTGTCCTCCGCGGCGGCGGGGAGCGCAGCCGGGCTGCGGGGAGAGGCCCCCACGCCAAGCCCGGTGAGCGCCGGGCCGGGGGGCGGGGCCAAGGAGCGGGGCCTGGGGCCTGGGGGAGACAACTGGGAGTAGGGGGGGCTGGGAGCAAGGGGGGCCTGGGGGAGACAACTGGGAGTAGGGGGGTGCTGGAGGGGGGCTGGGAGCAGGGGGGGCTGGGGGCGGGCGGGGAGGAGTTCTGGGAGGAAGGGGGTGCTGGGGCCTGGGGGAGACAACTGGGAGCAGGGGGGTGCTGGGGGCGGGGGGGCTGGGAGCAAGGGGGGCTAGGGGAGGAGTGCTGGGAGCAGGGGGGGGCTGGGAGCAGGGGGGTGCTGGGGGAGGAGTGCTGCGAGCAAGGGGGTGCTGGGGTCTGGGGGAGACAACTGGGAGCAGGGGGGTGCTGGAGGCTGGGGGAAGGGGGCTGGGACCTGGGAGGGGGACAGCTGGGAGCAAGGGGGTGCTGGGGCCTGGGGAAGGGCAACTGGGAGGGGAAAGAACCTCTGTTAGGGGGCCTGGAGCAAGAGGACAAAGGGGTGCAGGGACTTGTCGGGGGGGACCCTGGAGAAGACCAGCATAGACCTGGAGGGAAGCAGAGACCTGAGAAAGGGCAGAGGTGTAGAGAGGGGAAGGCTTGGGAAGATTCACACCTCTCCTAGAGCTGGAAGGGACCTCAGGAGGTCGTGGAGTCCAGTCCCCTGCCCTCTTGGTAGGACCAAGCACCAGAGCCTCAGTGGTGGGCCGAGCAGTGGACTGAGGGAGGGTGGGGTGCCCGATTTTTGGTGATGGAGGTGGAGTGGAGAAATCTGCTGCCTAGGGGCATGAGAAGTTGGAAAGCCAGTTGGGAAGGCAGTGCCTACTTCCATGGCAGCGGCGGGAAGGGCTGGGAGCCTGCTCAGGCATGTTGGCAACCTTTGGCTACTTTTTGTGTGTGTGTGTCTGGAGTTAGGCCTTGGTACCATTTCATAGCGGTTCAGGGCATGTTGCTGCCGTCAGGCTGGTTTTTTAGGGTTGCCAGGACTTACAGCTTCCAGGCTGCCTTTAACCAAATGAGGCAGGGAGCGCAAGGAGGGGCCCAGGGGAACAACTGATCTTTGGGTGAGCCGGGAAAGTAACAAGCGAGTGCTCAGTACGGCTGTGATTTCCGAAAGGGAGATGGACTCCTGGAGATTTAAGAGCATTCTGTGTGTGGTCAGCGGCAGATCTCAGGATATCAGTGTGGGGGATAGGGATGGAGGGAGGGGCCCTGCCAGCCTGTGCTGGATTTGAATGCTGACCTCCGGGGAAAGGCTCAGTGTCCTGTCCCCCTTTGTCCTCCTCTCAGTGGCTCTCTCAAAGCCTCCCAGCTGAGCAGTCAGACAAAATCAAAAGGTGCCACCCGAGCAGGCCCTCTGCTCCTGCAGCCCTTTCCTACAATACAGTGTGGTGGAACCCATAGGCATGAACTGGGCCCGTAAGTTGCCACAAAGTGGCTAATGATGGGAAAAGGGCAGAGAAACAAATTCTGCTGTGCAAGCAGAGGGGTGAGGAGGGGGGAGAGCTGGAACTGGGGAGGGGGGTGGAGCAGAGGCCTTCCACAGTTCATAGACAAAACAGCCCTCAATAGTCTCCGCCAAGCAGCAGCGGGAAATCCCCAGCACAGCCGTGCTTTGTGGGTGGGACTCTCAGCCAGTCTCTAGGCTGAATGCGTCTGGGGCACTGGTTCCCTGTGACATGCTCAGTTCTGGCTTGGGTAGGTACTTGCCCTTTCCCCTCCTCTTGCGTCTCAAGAAACACTGGAGAGGCCTCAGGACAGCTGCCACCTTCGCTTTGCTTAGATTGCCCACTCTTTCGGACAGGGACTGGGTTTTATTCTGTGCGTGTACAGCTCCGAACACCACCGGGGGCTGATGCAGGCCTGGGGCTCCTAGGCGCTACTGCGATACAGACAAATAATGCTGTTCAGCAGCCATATATCTGCTTCCAAGGGGAAACCCAAGCAACTGGTAGTTTCACCATATGCTGTGGAAGTCCCTCTTGCTCCAAAGAGATGAGATCATTCTGTGCTGAAAAGTGCCAGGCCCCAAAAGTGATTCTGGGCTCCAGGAACATCCCTTAGGTGGCTCAGGCAGTAGACTCAATCTTTAAATACCCCAACTGGAAGGGAACTTTTTATCTGGCCCTCCCCTATGCACAGAGCGGCACCGCTCGAAGTGACTGACGGCTCCCTGTGTGCTGTGAAGGAGCAGTGGGGGGCTTTGTGTGCTTCCCCACCCTACCCCAGCACAGTTTCTCAGTGCCCACTGGCTGGTTTCTTGCTAATGGGAACTGTGAGATTTTGCTGGGGGTGGGGGCAGAATGCAGACTCCTGCCCAGCTCAGAGCCACGTGGAGTGGTCTAAGGCTGCTGGCAAGCCTGGGAGCTCGCTTGAGAGTGCTGCTGGCCGGGGCTGTGTCAGTAAGCACCACCTGGCTGGAGGCTGCTTCTGGCATACACCCACTTCCTCCTAGACTCTGCAGCCCATCCTGTACGCCCCTCCCCAGGTCAGAATCTACCCCTGCACCCTTCCTTACTCCTCCACTCTGCACCCCAAGCTCTCGTCCCAGGCAACAACCCCCTCCTGCAGCCAAACTCCCTCTCAGGCTCCCCACTGTTTCCTGTACCGCAATTTCCCACCGCAAACTCCCTTCTGTGCCCAAACTCCATCCCAGACCCTGCACTCCCCATAGAAAAGCGTGGCCCTTGACCACTTGCCAAATCGTGGAGTGTCTCCCCTCAAAAATGATTGCCTACCCCTGATCTAAATCATCTCTGACAGATGTTTCTCTAACCAACAATTAAATGTCTCCACAGATGGAGAGGGATTCCACAACCCTCAAAGGGAATTTATTCCAGTGCTTAATTACCTCCACAGGAAGTTTTTCCTAATGTCCAACCTAAATCTCCCTTGCAGCAATTTAAGCCCATTGCTTCTTGTCCTATCCTCAGAGTTTGAGGATAGTTTTCTCCTTCCTTCTTAGATACTTGAAAGCTGCTATCGTGTCCCCTGTCTGTCTTCTCTTTTCCTAACTGAACAAACCCGAATCTTTCAGTCTTCCCTCAGAGGTCGTTTTCTAGACCTGTATAATTTTTATTGCTCTTCTCTAGACCCTCTCCAATTTCTCCATCCACATCTTCCCTGAAATGCGGTGCCCAGAACAGGACACAGTACTCCAGCTGAGGCCTCATCAGAGCAGAAAAATTACTTCTGGTGTCTTGCTCAGTTAATACATCCCAGAATTACGTTTGCTTTTTTTTTTTTTTTTTTTGCATGTGTTACACAGTTGACTCATGTTTAGCTTATGGTCCACAATGACCCCTAGGTCCCTTTCCGCAGTACTCCCTCCTAGGCAGTCGGTTCCATTATGTACACGTGAAACTGAGTGGGCCTTCCCAAGTGGAGTACTTTACAGTTGTCCTTACTGAATTTCATCCTATGTACCTCAGGCCATTTCTCCAATTTGCCCAGATGACTTCGAATTATAAGCCTGTCCTCCAAGCACTTGCCACCCTTCCCAATAAAACAGGATGATCTGAGCAATCCCCGGCAGCAGGGAATTCCCTTGAGAAGCTTCTGTGCTGTTTGCTTTGATAACGGCAAACTATGTTCAAGAGGCAGCACCCCGGATGGCTGCCCTCCTCCCTGCATCGCCCCTCTGCCAGAACTAGGGATCCGGACATTGCCCAGTGCTCAGGACTGTTCAGATGATCCCGGAAAAGGGACTTGGAAGTTGCAAATTATGGATCCACATTCGATCCTGCTTGTGTATCTTAGTTCAGGCCCTTTGCTCTAGTTAGCAAGCTCCCAGCAGAAGCAGAACTCGGGTGAGAGGTTAAATGCGGGCTGAACATGGGACTGGGAATGGCCTGAAAGCTTAGTCCAGCTCCGCCTTTGATTGCAGTGTGAGTAGGAGCAAGTTCCTGGACTTCATCTGTAAAAGGAGGCTGCCATGCTTTGGGGTGCCCCGTTCCCTTGGCTCCTCTTCCTGGGAGTCACTGTGGGTTTCCCTAGGAGCGCAGGAGTTGGAATGCAGGTCGGGGTGAGCAAATTTCTTAGATCAAGCCCCACTTTTCACCCCAGCAATTAGCAGCCCCTCCCCTGCAACCCATCTAATGTAATCCAAACTGACAGAAACGTTGGTTATGTTTATATGGCGGGGGGGGCGGGGGGGAAAGCCTTTCGGCACGTGTGAGAACATAACTCCATAGCGTGTAAAAACATTAATTGGTACGCAAATGTGACTACACGTACAAAAACAGGAACAGAATTCAACATTTTTAATGATAGATGAACTGGAGACCCCATGGCTGATCATGCCGCACCCCCCCCGATGAAATTTCACCCACCCCAAGGGGGCCTGCACCCCTGATCTCTTGTGTTCTCTCCCAGCCTGTCTGGGAAGCTGCTCACAGCGCACACCCTTGCTGATTTCCTCATGGCATTCCCCTCGTCTACGCTCAAAGGAGGCGTAGAGAGACGGTGGATGATGCAGCCCAAATGATCTCCTGGGGTTTGTAGTAGTGTCCTGTTGCCTAAATTAGACTTACCCTGCCACTAATGAGTTAGTATTAAGTGCTTTGAAAACAAATGGGATACTGGTGTAAAAGGACTTATTAAATGCTCCCAGAGCTAGTGAGTCGAGCTGGCAAGGGGTGGAGATGCTGGGACTTCTCTTGGCATACGCCCTTCCCCATATAACACGGCAGCGAGCAGGCACTGTGCGCTGTCTGCTTTCCTCTAGGATAGTCCTCATCTTCCAACCGCTTGGCGGCTCGCAGCGTGTTTGGAAGGGACACCCTCCAAGTGGGGCACTGCGAAGAGCAGGTTTTTGGAGACCACCTGTGACCATCCCCATCAAGGAGGGAGGGGTAGTTTATGTCCCCCCCCCCAGTGGCCAGTCCACACATATTGAAGGCCTTGGGTGTGCCTTTGTGCCCTCAAAGTGACTCATGGCTTCATCTGTCTATTAACAGCCTGATCTCCCAGACGCTGGCTTGCGTAACGTGTTGTTTCTCTGTGTTGGCTCCAAGGGCCTTTTGGAGTCCTTGAGCTGAGCACATGCAACTCCTGTTGGCCTCGGCCAGAGTCACAGGGTTTAATCTGGCTCATTTGAAGTGTCATTGAACTATAACAAGCAGCTGCATATTGGTGCAATGTCCAAGTGCTTATATACAGGTGCTAGAGATCTCGATACAGTGCGAGGATGGGTGAACTGGAGTGCCTGGCCTTAAAGGAGGATACGAACCTAATAGGCATCCTGGAACCCTGGTGGAATGAGGGTAATGAAGGGACACACTAGTGCCAGGGTGTAAAATATATAGGAGTGACAGCGCAGGCTGCGGGCGGGGGAGTGGTATTGTAAGGTAAGGGAAACATAGGCGGTTTCTGCATGAAACAAACTATACCATGGAATCTCCAGGGGCAAAAATTTTGTGCTGGAATGAAAAGAGTATTGCCATTGGAGCAGACTCTTAACCACCGGACCGTGATGGTGATCATGTTGTGCTGTGGGGAGTTAGGCAACAAAAGCAGAGAGCGGAATAAAGGTGGGTGAGGAAAGGGATAGGCCATCAGACAGAAAATATGATGTCAGTCTCTCGATCCATGATGTGAGCAGTTCTGAGTGAGCCCGTCTCAGAAAACACGTGGTGGACCTAGAGGAGGTTCAGAGCGGAGCAACACAGTTATTGAAGAATATGGAGCAGCTTCCATCCAAAGAGAGAGACAAAAGTTTAGGGCTTAGAAGAGAGACAACTAAGGTGGTAGCGGTCTATGAAATCATGAATGGTGTGGAAAAGGTGAATGGAGTCGTGTTATCTACTCTTCACCACAACACGAAAGTTGGGGGCCACCTGCTGAAATTAAGAGGCAGCAGGATTAATACGAGCAAGGAAGTGTTTCCTCACGCTGCCGTTGCCAGGGGGTGTTGTGAAGACCAGAAGCGTAACTGGGCTCAAAAGAGGTGTCGATAAGTTGCTGGAGGATAGGTCCGCCAGTTGCTGTAGCCAGGATGGTCGGGGGTGCAGCCCCATTGTCAGGGCGACTCTACACTGCCTGCCAGGAGCCAAGAGAAGACGACAAAATTGGGTCTCTCCAGCTGCCCTGCCAGGTACGCTTCCTGATGTTCGGCTACCAAACAGGGTCAGCGACGGGGTTCTGGGATAGATGGACCATGGTCTGCCCTAGTACGGCCGCTCTTGGGCTCTTCCTGGGAATCGTTTCTCTGCTCTTTGCCAGTACAAAGCAGCTCTGTCTTTCTGGCAGAACGCTCGGTCTGGGCCAGAGCGGCATCTGACTCTGTGTGGGGAGGAGCAGAGCTTGTGACCCCAGTGAATTTTGGGATGCGGCGACCGTGGGCAGTTGTGCCGGCTGTGTATAGCGCCCCAGATCTTTCTGCCACCTGTGATCTGTGCCCCATGCGGGGTCTGCGGGGGTGACATGCTTGCAGGGGACACACACCCAGCTCACCTCCCTAGAGCAGCGGTGTAGTCAACAAATTGCATTAAGAGATGGAAGAGATGTAACTGCTTGTGAGCAGCGGTGTTGTGCTTCCCTGGGGTGCCCCCCCCTTTCACAATTTACACAGAGGATGCCCCCTGATTAGTCCAAGGGCACGAGAGGTCAAAGGAGGCTGGGCTGTTGGGGGGGATCCAGGTGCTGAATGGGCCTGGTCATAGCTCAGGAGCCATAGAGACCCACTCTGTCTCTGCAGTTCACGTAGAGAGCAACAGACCATGCGCTGACCAAGCAGCTATCCAAAGTCCACCCAAGAAGGGGTGAGCCAAACACGGAAGTGGCGGTGGAGCTGTGGCGAGTCCCTTAGCAAGGCCTCAGGTGACAGAGCAGTGGATAGATGCGCCGTTGAAAGTGTGGAGGCGTCTCTGGTGGACACACAGCGACGAGCAGAGCCCTGCAAATCCTCAGGTAGCTTCACAGGGCTCTCTGCCCCCGCCAGGCGGAGCAGGGGTGCTAGGGCAGGCCTCTGCACTGCCAGCTCGGAAGGACGCAAGAAGCTGTGTCCCAAATCTCCCTGCAGGAGGGGACGAGCGCTGGCTCTGCCCAGCCCCATCTGGTGAGCACTGACTTGTGGACCTCCAACCCCTGCTTCCTGCTGTCCCTTACCCCCTGGGTCCCTAGTTTTTTGCTGCCTGCATCTTCCCTGCGCATCCTCGCCTGATCTGTTGTGCGGATACAAGTAACGTCTCTGGAACCTGCAATCTGGTTTGGGTTGTGATCTCGCGCCGGCTGAATGACATCACAATCCGCCTTCCGATGGGGCCGGCTGGGGAGGAGTGAGCGAAAGGCCTCGTCTCCTGCTTGCTTGGCCAGGGTGATTTTTATCCCTGTACACTGGTGCAAGCGTTCTGCTCTCGCTGTGTTTCAGCATTAAAGGGCAGTTCGGTAAGCGTGCGCTGCCTTGAATCCCAGGACCGGGGTTTGCTGTTGTGACGTGATTATTCTACTGGCAAATGAGGATAGCAGCCCCAGCCTCTCTGAGATTTCAGTGTGTGGCCCCTCTCCAGTCCTGGACAATGTTCTCCTTGAGTGAGCGTGTCTTTCTGGCCTTGTCAGAATTGCTTTGAAAATGCCTCTTTCCAGGCAGCACTGAGGGCCCTCTGGCTGGGTGGGGGCCTTCTCTTGTTAGACACTTGTTTGCTGAAGTGACCCCTGTCCCGCCCCACCGCATCGGTGCTCTTCTGCCATCACCGGCTCTCTCGTTGAGAGCGCCGCAAAGCCTTTAATTGGGAGACTTCCTTTTTTATACTGCTGGTGACATACGAGCCCAGTTCTGTGACCTGGGGCTGTTGGGAGAGGCCCCCATAGCCACACAGAGCCCTGTGGCAGTCGGTGGGGCTAATCTGAGGTGTAAGGTTACACATGCCTCAGACTGCAGAATGGGGGACTGAAGTTCTCTCAGGACGAGTTATGGCCTGGCTCCTGCAAACACTTAACCCCACGGGGGACCTTATGCTCCAGATTTTGTGGGACTGTGACCTTAGTGTATCGTGGGGGAGAAAATGGGGCCCGTGTTATGCTGTGAAACTGCCCATTCGGCTCTTCACTGGTGGAGTCCAAGGGCTGAAATCATCCGGGTGTCCTGGTCCCGTCAGACGATACTGCCAGAGTTACACACAGCCCAGGGCAGAGATGCTGCGCTTTTCCCTGGCACCTTCCATTTGCATCTCCGACTTCTGTGGATTTAGCTCCCAAGAAAGAGTGTCATTGGCCTGGTCGTAAAAGGGAGACAAGGCAGAGGGCAGTGAAGTGACGTGTCTGGGGTTTTGTGGCAAGCAGCTGGCAGAATTTGGGACAGTACCTGGTGTCTTAACCAATGTTCCCTCTTGACTTTTTCCATCCACAGGTAGAATAAGTTTTGTTACATGCACCGAGGCAGGTGCGGATGCGCAACACGAATAGAAACAAAGGCTGCTGGCTGTGGGTGCTCTGCTAATCAGCTGGGTGGCCGGCCAAGCGCTCAGCTTACAGGGACCGCTGGTCCTGACTTCCTGAAAGACAGGGCACTGTCCTGTGCTGGGCTTGGCTGACTCAGCAGGGGCAGGGAAGGACAGAGCCATTGCATGGAGGGTTCTGGTTAGCTTCTAGCCGAGTGGAGTGGCAGAGGCTGCTGCCTCCCTGGGCTGAGTGGCCTCTTGCTCTCCTTGTTTCAGATCAGGTCTGCTTGTCCAGCGCCTCAGCCAGCATGAACGTGGGGACGGCTCACAGCGAGGTGAATCCCAACACCCGCGTCATGAACAGCCGGGGCATCTGGCTCTCCTACGTGCTGGGGATTGGCCTCCTGCATGTGGTGCTCCTCAGCATTCCCTTCTTCAGCGTCCCCGTGGTCTGGACTCTCACCAACATCATCCACAACATGGTAAGGGGGCGCCACGGCTAACTGGCCCCACGGGGAACCCCCATCTGGGCTGGCTGGTCGCATGGGTGGTTAGCCTACTAGGGAGCCAGCTGAGGGACCCTACGGTGAAATCAACCCCCAAGTCTTGAGCTCCTACAAGACGCAGTCTGGCCGACTGAACAGCCACGTCCCAGGCCTCTTTCGCCTCAAGGTCGTGGGTTCAAATCCAGCCCTGCGGGCAACAGCCAAACCTTTGGTGCTCACTGTCCACCGCATGAGCTCATTTTTGGTCTCAGTCTAACGGGTGCTTCACCAAAGCCACCTGAACAGGCCCTGCCAGAGAGGGCACAGGCTGGGGGGTGTCTGGCCCCAGATGCATGGGTGGGGGCAGCTGCCCTCTTGGCTGACACAGAGGTTAAACCAGCCACCCGCAAAAGGACCAAGGGCCAGGAGCTGCGAGAGCTTCACATCCTCTGTGGCTCAGGCCCAGAGGGAACGTACTGCCATCGGGCTGTGCTCACTCGGCTGCTGCCCAGGAGTCCTCTGGTGTTACCGATGACAAAGGGAAAGGCAGGAAGGGCCAGGTGGGCTCCTGCACCCCGAGGTGGTGGTTAACGAGTTGCTGAGCTAAAGAGAGGGTCCCAGGTGAGAGGACCAGGGTGCAACGCCAAGTGAGGGGCTGGGAGGCTTGACCAGTTCTCTGATCCTCATGAGACTGCAACTGGGGCCAGTGTGGAGAATGACCCAGGTGTCCCTGGGGCGAGGGAATCAAAGAAATGAGACCGTCCGTCTTCCGTGTTTTCCCTGCCAAATGCGTGGCCCATTTTGGTCAGTTTCCTGGCAGACCCTGGGGTCTGCACCTTGGTAAACTTCATGGTTTTAGACAGTTAAATGTGGAAGTTCAGTGGTGGAACCGTCTGGCTGCAAATCTATTGCAGGGGGCTCATGGGATTGCCACCCTCACTTCTGCGCTGCCTTCAGAGCAGGGCAGAGCTATCTGCAGCCAGCTGAGATACCCAGGAGCAGCCCTGCGGGGCAAGAGCCAGGCCTGTCCTGTCCACGTGAGCAGCACCAGGGAAATCAGACGCAATGCCACAGCTGCAGGAGCTCCTGGGACCACTGCCCAGTCTCGGCACATCCTGCAGCAAGGGGAGGCAGCTGGAGACAGGGCTGCCCCGCTCCCCAACCCTGCTGGAGCTCGGAGCCCCCTCTGCACTCTTAAGCACAAGGGAACATCTGCTTTCGCAGGGAAGGGCTTAGTTGGGGCCCAGGGTCTGATTTAGGGCCGTATGCGTGGCAATGAATGCGGGGTGCGAGCTGGGGGGTGTGCAGGAGAGAAGGCACGCTGCCCTCTGCTGGGACATGGCACAACCAGGGCCAGTCAGCAGAACCTTTTCCTCTGGGGCTGAGAAAAACGCCCCCTGCTTTCCACAGATTATATATTCTCCCCTCTCCGGAATCTCTTCTCGTTTCCTCTCCCTGAGATGAGACCCTGGCTCCATATAGCAGCTCACTCCCTGATTCCAGGACAGGTTAGCACAGTCACAGCAGCTGGTTTGTTTGTGCCCTTTCGTTAAAGTGACTCTCATCAGAAACTGGGAACCGATTCCCTTGCAGGGCCTCTGATGATCTCTCCCATAAAAACCATCTCTAGCAATCGGCAGCTGGAGCTGAGATCAGCACCACTCTGCCCTCTAACTTCTCCCATCTATGTGCAGAATAAATGTTATATGTACCAAGGCACGTCCGTGCACCACCAGTAGAAAAATGCTGCCAGCTGTGGGTGCTCTGCTAATCAGCTGGCACCACCTGAATCTCTCCTGGGCGGCTGCCCAAGAGCTCACCTTACAGGGAAGGTTGATCAGCCCTGCTGTGGTTCTGCTCTGGCCCCCAGCATACCTCCTTGCCCTGGCTTCTATCCACAAAGGGCCAGCAGCACTCAACAACAATACCAACAGATTTGTCATTGGCTTGTCCAAGGGTTTGGTGCTTGTGTAGAACTGGATTGTCAGTGGAATCCGTGCAGGAGGTTAAAATCAGGTTACAATAATACTCAGCTTTTCTGTAGCACTTGGTATCGGTAGACCTCAGTGCCCTTTGCCCACAGAAAGGGATGTTGTCATCATTATCACCATTTTACAGGTAGGGAAAACAAGGCACAGAGACCAACTTGCCCAGGGTCAGAGCTGGTTGGCTACTGCGCCCTTCTGTCTCCAAATAGTCAATATTGCTAACCTTTGGCCTTCTGTGGTGCTGTCCAGATTAGAGTCACCAGGTCTTGTGTTAGTGCAGGTCAGTGTTTTCACTGTTTCACCACGGAGGGAGTTGTGGCATCTAGGGATGACATGTCAGTCAAGGATACAAGGGGGACCACAACCCAGGAGGTGCCCCCATCACCCAGTCTGGGGCTGTTCCATTCCAAAGGCTTCTTCGTAGCCGACGGGCAGGAAGCACCTGCTATTGTCTGGCCGCGTTCGCATGTACAGCAGAAGGGAGATGGTGACATTTGATTGTGCTCTGATGCTGGGGGTCTGACATATGTGATTGTCACCATCCTGGCCAGCACACCAGGGCACTGCAGAGCTGGGCCTTCCTCACCAGGCTGTAACCATCTCGGAGCCTGACGGCCAATGCCAAAAAAGAAATCTCCTCTCTGAGGACACCAGCTCCTCCTGGTGGCAGAGCCCTGGCTGCCGGAGTGGAGGGCCAGATTTCAAGCGTTCCTGGGCAGCCGGGGTGCCCCTCCTCTCCTAGTGGGCGAGAGCTCCCTGGGCTGGGGCTGCGGCAGAGCGTGGCGTGGGTAAGGAGCCCCCTCTGCTCTTCCTACCTCCCTGAGTGCGGCCCAGCCCCAGGTCCAGGGCCTTGGGCGGGACGTCTTCAGCTGGCTCACCCCGGCAGCCAGTCGTTGCCGTGTGCTCCAACTGTTGTCCTGGAAAACAGTTCCTGGTGCCTCCCACCCTGCCACCGCCCCACCATTGTCACCCTATTCGTCTGCCCCCTCCTCTGCCCCCCATCCTCCTTCCCCCTCACTGCCTCCCCTTGCCCCGAGATTCCTCCCTGTTCCCCTGCACCCACTCCACTGCCCCTCCTCCCTCTTCTGCCCTCCTGTTCTTCCCCCCTCACCACTCCCTTCCCTGGCCCCATAGGTCCCCTGCCTCCCGACTGTGCTGGGGCCACCCTCACTGTGTATCCCGCTCCAGCTGCCCCCTGCACTGTCCTTCTGTTCCCCTGCCCCTCTCAACACCCCCAGTGTCCCCATTCTCCTGTCCTGCTCCATTCTCCTATTCCCCACTCGCTGGTTGGGGCAGGAGGAACAGCCGCAGGCCTGCCAGGTCCCCCGTCCCCAAGATCCCAGGTGTCGGTGTCTGGTGGTGTGACCTGACCTGAGGGATTGCTGCTGGTTTTGCCGCTCTGCACCCTATGAGGTGGATTTTGGGGTTCCGCTGCTGGCCAGGCTGAGCCAAGGCTGAGAGCCTGTTACGCTGTTGCCATTGGGCAGCTTTGTGCATGAACATGTTGTTAGCCGTAAACATTATGATTGGCTCAGAGCTGTTTTTCATTGCTGGTTATCTCCTCGTCTTTACCATTTTTGTTTTTTTCAGTCATGTGTTTTGTGCAGGGTTCGAAATGGACCAGTTCTCCTTTTTTCTGGCCAGCGTCTTGGTGACATTTTAAACACCTTTACTGCGATCGTGTGAGATTGTCATTTCACAGTTTAGTTGCCAAAAAATGCTTGCTAACAATCCTAAATCCAATTTCTGTATCTATATAGATGTTTTCTATTTTTGGCTAAAGTGTTGAATTCAATCAGTGCTTCAGCCAAAAATAGAAGATTAAGTGGATGGTTGGTTGTGACAAGTTCGATGTTGGGAGGGAGTGGGCCAGTTTTCATCAGAGAAACGAAAAAGCTTGACAGGTTTTCCTATAACCCTGTTACAGCTCAATCCATCAACATTATAGTGCGCTTAATTTGTTTAAACTGGTTTTAATAAAGCGCAAGGAGAAAGATTTTTCAATACTGTTAACTGTTTGTTTTGCTCAGAGCAAATCAGGCGGAGGGGCACCGGTTTATGAATACTGTGTAAAGCACCCAAAATCCTCAGGGTGAGCCTGGAATAATTGTACTGTCTGCTCATGTCTGCTACAGAGCATGTACATCTTCCTGCACACGGTGAAAGGGACGCCCTTCGAGACGCCGGACCAGGGGAAGGCCCGGCTGCTCACGCACTGGGAGCAGATGGACTACGGGGTACAGTTCACAGCATCGCGCAAGTTCCTGACCATCACACCCATCGTGCTGTGAGTAGCGCAGGCCACTGGTCACCACGCAGGACCTAAAAGCAGATCCGCATGCGTTGCAATTACAGATTTGTTTACGATAACCGGGGCCCACTTGTGTCTGTGTTGCTGTCCACCACTCACGGCAGGGATGTCTCAGAGAGCTGCTTTCAGCTTGTGTTGAGGTGCTGGGCAGCTGGGTCAGTGCTCGTACAATACTCTGCTAGATAGAGACTGGGGCAGACCTGCTGAGGTTTGACGGTCTCTTTGGCTCACGAATCACCAGGGCTGGCAGCGATTAATATTTGTCTTATGGTAGCAGCGAGGCACCTCCATCGCCGACCCAGCACTGCTTTGGGCCAGGCGCTGTACAGACACAGAACAAAAAGACTATTCTTGCCCTGTGCGATTGACGTACAAGACGAGAGACAACCAGGGAATACTCAAGGGATGGCTTGGGGCAAGCTCTGTCAGTACGGACCAGCACAGCAGCCTGACTGTGGCCCAGCTCCACTTGCTACCCCACTGCTGAATCCAGCCCTCAGAGCAGTGGCAAAAAGGCAAGGCAGGGGATCTGGCTTCACAGAGGACAGCAAGGTGGCTTTGAGGGTTTTTATGGGGAAATTCCTCCCCAGAACAAGGGGAGAAGCATGAAGGTGCTCCTCTGAAAATCAAACAGCTGGGCAGTGACGGCGAGCGCCCTGGCTTTACAGGAGGTGGACAGCCACGTTTCAGGAGCTAACGAGAGAGATGAGTAGGCTGGGAGAGGCCCTGAAGGGCTCTGAAAGTGAAGACGAGTGATTTGTGTTTAATGGGATGGAGAAATTCTTTCGACTGGCCAAACTACGGATGTTGAAACAGTGCGCCGGTTACACAGGACCACTTAACCGCTTAACTGTTTTGACTCAGCTCCTTCCATCTGGCCCTACGGTCCTGCTGCCCAGCCTGCTGGCCCCTCCCTGGCTGGGGCTGCTCTGGGCGGGTGCCCCCAGAGTTTACTGCCACGGGTCAGTTAACTGGGAAGCATACCAGAGAGCTTCGTGCTTACGGGTTAACCGTAATATCCCTACTCCCAAGTCTGTTGAGTTCCAGTGCAGCAAAACTCTTGGTGCCTAGCTCCCTCACCACCTATCTTTCAGTTCTGCCTATTTGTGTGGGGCAGGGCTACGCTTCCCACATCGGCGATCAATCGCCCCGGGGTTGATTCAGCAGGTCTAGCGAAGACCTGCTAAATCAGCTGGCATCGCTCTCTCAGTGACTGCTTCTCCACCAGGACAAGCGTGAGGGGAACTGACGGGATTTTCTCCCGTCTCTCTCCCTCTCTGTCTCACACACCCCCCCCACTGGAGAAACACCATGGCAACCCACACACACTCCCCGCACAAGAAACACCATGGAAACTTAACCTAAAACACATTGACTCCAGCCATGCAGCTGAGGTTGACGTTGCCCTGTAGTGCAGACCTGCCTGGGAATGTTGTTTTCCCGCTATCTCCGCAGGAAGTCTGTCGGGTGGGGTCCCTCACCATCTCCTGAAGATATTTCTGAAGGACCAGTCCCATCCATGTCCTTTGCTAAACACACACAAGCTGCTGCAAAGGTGCTCAGCTGCTTAAAGACTTTTGGGACCAGAACGTGTGGCCAGGGGGAGAGAGATTGAGCCCCAGGCTGGGGGAAGCTCAATCTCTGTTTGGAATTGGTCTCACTGGCTGCTTGAGACCTGCTCCTTGTGTTTTACTTTGGCTTGCTCAGCTCTGCTGTGTTGTGCTAATTGGAAACTCCGCCTGCCTGCCCCGAGCGGGCAGCTGCATTCGTTCAGAGGTGGAGTCCGCTAGTGGGTGGAACTTGTGTACCCTGGGAGCGGGATGGACTGGAGCCGGAAGAGATGGGTGAATCACTTGCAATCTGGCCCTCTCCTGAGATCACCCTTGGCCCGTGGGAGGGATGGCAGCTGGGGGCAGCTGTGATCTAACTGCGGCTTCTCTTCCCCCCTAGGTATTTCCTCACCAGCTTCTACACGAAATACGACCGGATACACTTCATAATCAACACCATCTCCCTGATGAGCGTCCTGATCCCCAAGCTGCCCCAGCTCCACGGAGTCCGGATCTTCGGGATCAACAAATACTGAGTCCACTGGTTGGAGTGAGCTGCCGTGGGAGGGGAAATCCTGTCGTCTTAGTCTTCCCTTTCCCCGCACCTGGGATGTAATTTCATGACGGCTGTTTAAATGCAGTATCCAATAGACTTGTATACCGCATGCAGGGTCCTCGTGCCCAATAAATCTAAGCAAGCTCTGGAGTAGCAGAATCCTCAGTAGAGCTGAGCATGGAGCCAGGAGGCTGGGGTGGACTTCTTGTACTCCAGTGTCCTGAGTAGATAGGCTGAGATGTCGAGGTACATGTATGTCAGTCTTTAGGGAGACTCCCATCCGGAGGCCTGGAGGGGGAGAGAGCTTTCAGAGCTAAGAGGAGTCATTAGCGATGGCAAATGCACTTTACGAGATGTTGACCCTTGTCGAGGCGAGATGTGCTCACGAAGGGCTCATGGGGAAATTAAAGGGGGCGTGGCCACATTTCCCAGGTGCGACACACATCATTGGCCGCTTTAATTTTGCAAGGGGGATTTCTTTTTTTTTTTTTTTTTTTTTCCCCCCCCTTAAAGCACTCTCCTCCCGCTGGGGAGGGAATCGGTTTTTCTATTGAGAAAACAGAAAGGTGCGACCTGGCATTTCTAGCAGAGCTTTCCCACTTTCTAAGGCACTGTTTGAATCCTTCGGGGGAGGGAATTGGATTCCAAGTCCGAGATCTTCCCAGTCATTTAAACGATGAGCAATGGCCGTTTTATTTGGAAAGCGGAAGGGGTTCTGTTTTAAAGCAGGTGTGAAGGGCAGGTGTTCTCCCCTTCACATGGCCCCTGCAGTGTTAGCCCTACACAGCGGTAGGATTAAGGGCAGAAGGCGTGATGGTGCTGCTTGTTAGCTGCGTATTCGGAAAGGTTGAACCTGCCCATCAGGGCAATCGGAGCTGCCTGACGTGGTGATTCGCAGGAAGGGGGAGCTGAAAACTGACAGGTTTGTTCCTAGCAAAGGAGGGATTGTGGCTAAGTACAGAAATGGAAGTGCTGGTACAGCCTGGGGTGTAGCCATAATTGGGGTTAAATGTGTCTTGTTCTTCTACCCGTGTCCAGGACTTCAATCTCTGTATCGACCTCATTGGCATTTGCCAAATACCAGTGGTGGGCACATCTCGACGTGCAACAGCCCCTCCTCAAACTAGGCCTAGAGATCTGGCAGCAGCATCCTATGGGCCACGTGTGAGATTAAAGGAGCTGTAGACCAGGAATATTGCAACACTGCCGTGTTGCTGAGCATAGGCAGGAGCAGAAACCAAATGTGGCTGGCTCGGAAGAAGGCAATGGATCTGACAGGTCATTGAAGTCTTTAATTTCCTGTCAGTGGCATAGAAAAATCCATGGTGCCCAGTCTGTCATGTGCCCAGGCCAGGGCTGCAGAAGGCTCCCTGCCTGTGTCTGGACAGCCAAGGTGTTTGGCACAGCAGAGAGATGAGGGACTCTTGCTTTGCTGTCGTCTTGTTATCCAGATTTGCTGTAATTTGTTTAAATCCAAAGCCTTGCCACTCTGCTCCGAACCTGTGTCTAGATCCAGAGATGGGTGCCCTGTGTGTGGAATTTGTGCCCGAACAGAGTGAGGGACAATGGGATGCTGCGGGGGCAGTTAACCCACCAGGGGAGCTGCTTAACCAATTTAGTTTCTGTCTCTTGTGGCAATTTTGTTTATACATCAGGCTGCTGAGTGCAGCGATCCTGGTTTTGCACCCTGCATTGGCTGTGGGTGGAAACCCTGCCCGGGAAGTGGGCGTGTGTTTTCACGAAGGGCTCTTGAGCTGTGCGGAGGAGCTGGTTACTTGCGGGGTCCAGAGCTGGTGTGGAGGGCGATGTGGGATTTTTAATTTTAGATTCTGATCGGCAGGAGAAATGCAGTAATCTGTGTGTGGAGAAAGAGTGTTGTATCAAGTTCTGATAATCAGTGCTCTTGGTAACTGGGGCTTGTTGATGTAAATGGTGGACCGGAATCCAGGGGGGCGTAATTTCCAGCGTAACAGGGAGGTTTGGATAACCCAGAATGTAGCCCTTTTGCCACATTGACTCTCCCGCTCCTACCCCTCAGATTGCCAGCTACTGCGAAGGGTTAGCAGCAGAACTGACCCCTACAGCCTGGGGTCCCTGTCCACGGTTTGTCACGGCAGGATTTTCCAGAGGATCAATATGCTGGTTGAAACACGCCTCTGTTTATATTTTTCATGCTACCCTGGCAGACTGATGGTGATTTTTGCTTGTGAGTGCTCCAATCAGCTACAGTTTTCTAACAGTAGAAATGTTTTCAATAAGATATGGTTATTCCTGCGTGAGGCAGATGTAGCCTAAGAGCCAAGCAGGGGGGGTCTGGCGGACACAAATGATAAAGGTGAGACTGGATAGAGTGGTCCAAGCACAGGACTAGGTACAGGAATTTAAGTTCAAATCTCAGCCCTGGTATCTTACTCCTCACTGATCTTTGAGTGACCTGATTAGCCTCCCTGCCTCAGTTTCCCCAGGCATACCCTGCAGAAGGGAGGAGAAACAATTGACCTACCTCAAAGGGCTGTTGTGAGGCATATTGTCTCCAACGCGCTTTGAAGATGGAAATGCTACTTTAAGTATTAGTGAAAAGGAAGATGGTGAGAAGAATTAGATGATGGAGGAGGAGATGAGAACCTGCTTTGGGTTCTTGAAAAAAGGAGCCTGTCAAATGCAGCAGCTTGCTTTATTTGCTACAAAGCTCATTACACTTTTTTTGCCTTTCTCCCTGATGTAGCTGAAAGTGGATTGCTGCTTTGATTGATGTACTATCTACCCCAGGAGTAGCCTGTAACTTCTGAAAAACATAGTTTTAGTCCAGTGCTACTTTCTGATGAGAAGGTCCGAGTGGATTCAGAAACAAACACTGCAGATACAGCCTTGAGCACCGAAAGAGACCGAACATGCAACATGTGGTTAATCTAGCTTTGGGGGCAAATAGAAGCCTTAACTAGCCGAGACAAGATAATTACTTCAGAGGTGGGGCTCTCAGCCCAGAGAAGTGGGGCTGAAATTTATTCTTATGTTTTACCAACCAAAAAAAATCCCACAACCCAGCCCCACCATATATAAAAAGGGCTTTTTTTTCATTTATTTACTTATACCATTATTGCCAGATATTTTTAGATCTTGCATTTTCTCTCTCTTGTTGGTACATGTCAAACCAGCAAAGCTGGAGTGACTTTGTAGTGGAAATGTTGAAGCCAGGCACTAGCGACAAAGCTTGATGGACTTTCATCAGCTGGGGTCTGGACTTGTGCTGTCTGTGATGTTTGGTGATACTGCTGGTATTCAATCCGTTCTGTTGAGTTAACGATGAGCTGTAAAGCTACTGGAAATAAAATCATGAACCCTTCCATAGGACAGTTGAAAATCCAGAGCCCACATTTCCCTGAATGGGTTTTCAAGGACGTGATATTCATAGAGAAGAATTAATGACTTCTCGTTAATGAGCATTTCAGTGAAGCACTTAAGCATGTGCTTAAGACAGTGATGTCACATGAAATCAAGCCCTTGGACTTAACCGTTTAAAGGGGTTTAACTTTTAATAAGAGCGATGTTTAATTATGTCTCAGAGATCTGCTGTCCCATGCTGGGATAACTTCCATTGAAATGTCATTCAAAGAGGTGGAGGGGGGGTGTCTGTGTGCCTAGAGGGGACAGCCCCCCTTCACCAGACACTTGTAGGTGATCCTGGGAGACACAGCAATGAAACGCTAGTTTAAAAATTCCAGAAGAAACCACACTAGAGTGCCTGAAAGCTTTGCTTAGAAACCGTTCTGTGACCCAGGGATGGGTGTGAAATGGACCAGAGGTGGCTGCTCTGAAGCAGACCACGGAGCACAGTCCTCTCTTGGCATGGTGGAATTGGAGCAAATAAAGAAGGCACCAAGGAAGCTTCTAGAGGATTTAAAAAAAACACCCGTTGGGAGCACAGGGACTGGTGGGCACCCTGAGGAGGGGAAGTTTGCAGGAACTCAGACTCTTGAGCATGTAAATGTGCCTGCAGCCAGCACGGTGGAGATCCCAGGGTGAAATTCAACCTTGAAGGGCCTAAATGAGTGAGACGCTTGACTCCCTTTGACTTTCAATGGGAGTCAGGCACCTATCTCACTTCAGTCCTTGGGAAAATCTTCCCATAAGCCTTGTGCTGGTTCCATCCAGTGGTCAGTGTGAATTTCAACACCGCCAGTGCTTTTCACTGTAGTTTTGCCCGCGGTGGATGCAAAGAAAGTCCAAAGGAGCAGAGGGTTTAAAATCTTTAACAACAGGCCACAGGGACTGGCCTGACACAAGCCATTGGTGTTACCTGCTCTTCTTGCGGGTGGGGCTGCCAGCCCTTTTTCACCAGCCAGTGGGAGGGCTGTGTGCTCGTCCACATAACACTGGAGGGCAACTTCCCGTCTGGAGATGATACAGAACAGATCACTCCTGGCTTGGCCTTGCTGAGTTACGGCTCCAGGTGTACAGCTGGATTTTTAGCCTGGCACCACCCAGCCCTTTGACCTGATCCTGCTGCAAGATCAGAGCGTTCTTCTCTCCCCTACCCCGAGAGCTAAGGTGGTTTAGTCCACAAGGATTCATTGAAAACAATAGCAGGAGATGCAAAATAATAATTTAAATATTAAAATAATGGTACTGATCCTGAAAGAGGGGACAACTGCTGGGTCACTTGGTAGTAGCACACATTAGTCAGAATCTCATCCTGCATATCATGATTTTCTTTACTAACAGGGAGATATAATGCTTTGATTTACCTTTGTGCGTAGAGGAAATATATATTTTTAAGTGTGTGTGTGTGTGTGTGTGCGCGCGCGCATCATTCACTCTTTGGGTCAATTTCAGTGAGCTAAATCAGTTTTGTACACAACATTCTTGCATTGTACATAGAATTTTAGTTGTGTGTTCCAGTTCCCTCTTTTTCTGGGTATGCAAAAAAGTTTCATCGAGAGAAACTTTCTAAGACAAAGTGTGAATATTATTTTTATTACTCCTTTGTACAGTATTCAAGAGAAACTAATAAAGGTCAGTATTCATGTAACAACCTGCGTCGGCTCTTCACATTTTGGGTGTGTGAAGTCAGTTCGTTTTAGTCATAAACTACACTGCCGAGAGTGGGGAAAAAAGAAACTAAATGGCAGGTGAGTATCTGACAGCAAACCTAAGTGGTGCCTAGTCTGGCTTTCCCTATACCCTAGCACAGGGGTGAGCAAAGTCAGGGGTGGGCAGTATGATTGGCTGTTGTGTCAGGCTCACCCATCTCATTAAAAATGTTGAAATCAGTGACTGTTTTTATGTCTGTGTTCACATTGATAAACCGATTCGTTAAGTTTTTGCATTCTACAAACTTCTTTTCTTACATGCGCCAAAAGGAGTTTTGGGTTTTTTAAAATCATGTGAACATAACCGACCTTTCCGTCAGTTTGGATTTCATTAAACAGGTGGGGGGGCTGCTAATCGCAGGGACGAAAAGTGGGGCCCGACATAAAGAATTTGCTCACCCCTGCCCTAGCAGGAAAGGCATAACAAGGTCCAGGAGCGGTAGAGATGAAGGATGCAAATTGGAAATATGTGTATTTTAACTGTGAGGAGCAGGTCCACAAGGGACCAAATGGATTCTCCTTCGCATCAAGTTTCAGTGGAGAGTGGTTGTCTTCAAGTGGTTGTTGGACAGGACTTAAGACTCTCTGGCCTGTGCTACTCAGGAGGTCCAATCAGATAGTCATAAAAATCTGGGCTGCTGGAAATAGTCACCACCCCAGGCCCACATAAAAGGGGCAGAACTGCATAAAGTCTTGGTTGGGACAACAGTCCGGTCTTCAGCCTGTGAACGGGGTGGCTGGTTTGTTTGCAGCCGATTCACTCTGAGAAGAGGCTCACAGGCATTCGGCTCAACTGCCTACCTGTAAAAGCAACCACCAGCTCACCATAAAGCTGAACCCAATTCTTCCCCTCGTGTTCAACCTGCTCTCCCAGGAAAGGCCTGGGTGCAGAAACTGAGGCAGCAGGGCCTCTGTTGCCCAATCCTGGCCGTGGCAGGGCACGGAGGAGCGCGCACTCCAGAGACACGTTGGATATAGTCCTGCCAGCTTGCTCCCATTGAACAGGGGAGGTGGGACAAACTCGAGTCCCAGCTGCAGAGGTATTTTGTGGCTGCAGAAGGGTCCTGAGAACAATCCCCCAAAGACCCAAACACAGCCCTGCACATGCTTCTCTCCTGAGGAGAGGGCACGAGAACAAGCACAGGACAGAGGTTCGCCGCCATGCTTCATTCACACCGGGCGGGGACTTGCTGAGGGCGGCAGGAGTCCCTGCGTAGAGAAGATGCACCTGTGCAAAGGTGCTGGGCAGGCCACAAGTCAGCACCTTGGAACAAATCAGAAACGGATGCGCCCTGCAGATCTGACACCTGCAAAGCTGGGAAGGGGCGAAGGGGTTACACCGCATCAGGCCACTGGGTTAGTGAGTGAAAGCAAATCTCGGAGGATGCACCCTAGCAGTTCCTCCCTGAGTGTGCAGCCTGGAGCCTCTGGCTCACGCTGGGTGCAGGAGAGAGATTATCTGAGCCAGGAGAATGGGGTTAGCAGCCTCAGAGGATCAAAATCCTCTGGCAGCATGTGGAGGAGGGAAGCCCTACTCCATGCCCAGCCAGGCTGAGTTGCTGTGTGCAGGAGGGAAGGAGGGCAGGCTCCCTGACTTCGCTATTTTCTCAGGGGTGGAGTGGACACAATAACTCTCAGCCTGGGCCCCTGTTAATGGAGAGACTTCCTGGCTTATCTGCTTTGTGTCTGGAGGCTCCTGCCCAGGCTAACCTGTGTGCTCCTCTCACATGTTGTGTGATGTGGAGCTGGCACATGAAGTTGCCTCACTCGCTGACTGAGTCTGGCTGTTGCTTTGGGGTAACACAGCTGCGTCTATGGTGGGGACCCCACTGCACATCCCTGTCCTGAGCAGCTGGACGCATCAGGGTACAGGCGGTGAAGGAGGACGTGGCAAGCTGTGTTGTGCTGGAGGCAGGAACAGCTGCAGAGCCACACATGGGACCAGCTGTGAGTGCTGGCCCTTACAGCTGGAGGCCGGCCCGAGGGGGGCGCGGCAGTGACAGGGCTGGGAGCAAAGCCACTAACTGGGAACTGGACAAACACAAAATGACACATGCTGCCCACACTTTCGAGGACTAAGAGCCCAGCCTGCCGGCAAGAACGTTCAGAAGCAGCTCGTCAGTACACGCGCTGGTGCTCAGGCATGTGGCTAGGATGTCTTCTTCAGCAGCAACTGTTAGGAAGCAGTTCGTAATGTCCAACCTAAACCGCCCCCTCCTTGCTGCAGTTTAAGCTCGTTGCTGCTTGTCCTGTCCTCAGAGGCCAAGGAGAACAATTTTGCTCCCTCCTCATAAATTCCTCAGGAAGGACTTGCGTAATGGGGGATTTCTGTCAACATGGGCCCCAAGTTGGAGAGTTTTTTTCCCCCCATTTACAGGGTCAAATGGTGGCTGCAAAGGGGATGAGCCGGTCTAAAGTCTTGTATGATGTCCCTCCTAAGGTATAAACTGTGCACGTAACTTTGTACACAAAACTGGAGTGGTTTAAAAGAACCCCACAACTCCACTGCCTCCCGCTTGCCTCTCCCTCTGGGGTCAACCCTCAACATGGCTTGCTCCAGGAGCCTGGACTTGCCACCCTGAAGTGCCGTGGCAGAACTCTAGAGGAGGCTATCCAGCAGATAAGCAGTGCCAAACAGGAGCTTGCTCCAGGCACGGGGAGTTTAACAAACGGTTGAGATGGAAAACGAAAATGAGTTTCTTAGAAGCAGAACTGAAAGCACAAAAGAGACACTTGGCCAAGTCTCTTGTTCTGGCAAGGATTTCCGGTTGCATCACAGGAATACAGCAGGCTCTGGTGTTTTACTGATGAAACAGGAAACTAAGAGATACCATGCTCAGATGAGAAGGGACAAAGCTGATCACAGGACCGTCAGACATTTCCACCACATGTGCTGCTAAGTTCAGACGCTAGATAAGAAGAAACACACCAAGGCCTGATACGCTGCTGGTGTAGCACGTTACGTGAGCTGGTTACTTCTGAGCCCCCTCCTATCTGCCAATCTTTGGAGACGCTGTGGTAAGTGATTAAGCAAGATACTGTAACAATGATGCAACCTGAGCCATAGGGCACTTTCTTTTTCCACTAGAGCTCAAACCACTTCCACCCCCCCCAAAAAAAAAAAAAAAAAAAACCAAAAACTCGCACCCTGTTTCCTAGTCTGACTTCTGATCAGTGCCTTTCTGCTCTTTAAAGCAATCCATGCTACGGGAGTGTTTGGTTTTGAAAAGAACAGCCACTTACAGGCTAGGAGTAAAGTGAGCTGTGCAAGGAGAGAGCAGTGTTTCTTTTTGCAGGAGGGGTGGACAGTATTAACCTGAAGTATAAATGCAGGGGTTCTCTGGGTGCTGAGTAGTGTAGGGATGAGGCAGTCTTGAGGGAGAGGGCACTTTCTTTTACCACTGGAGCTCAAAAAACAAAACAGAAAAAGGACCACCCACCCTCGCCCTGTTTCCTGCTCTGTCTGTGAGGGGGAAAGCTGGACACTGAGAAACAGCATGTGGATCCACGCTCGCGGTTTAGTGTTAAAAATCACTCGCCTGTTATGTCCTGTGCCATTGCTGCGCCATTACAAAACATGCCACACCCTAATACTTCAGATGGTCAAAGTGCAGAGGAAAACGAGGGCTGTGGTGAGTTCGTGAGACAGACCTGAAGCAGATGGGGGACCTTGTTCCTTTTCATGCCTGCCAGACGTTTGAGAACCAACTGACGCTGGACTCAAGAGAAGGAAGTGGCGATGGCTAGGCAGAGTCCACCATGCTCTCCCAGGGAACCCGCAAGGAAAGCACAAGAGAGGACGACATGGAGAAGATCTACTGAGACTAAAGAACAACTGGGGTACTGGAGCCAGCTAGGTCCGTCCTGAGGTAGAGTGAAGTGGAGGAGACGTGCAGATGCCCTGTGCTCCGCGCAGTACAAGGGTTAAGTAGTTGTAGATGTTTAACTCCTGGCTGTGAGGATAGGGCTGTGAGAAGACATCCCGCACAGCTCTCGGCTTCTATGCCCCCTCTTACCGACCTGTGCTAAAGGCATCCGGCCCCGCGTGTCCATGCTGGGGGCGGAATTAGCTAGGGTGCCTCCAAACCAGTGGGACGTGCTGTGTGATTTCCGTCCCTCACTCTTCCTGCAACGAGGCGTCCAGGGATGCCGAAATGACGGGCGTGTTTCAGAGCCACGGAGCAGCTCTTTGGGGACAGCTCTGCAGTATAGACATAGCCTCAGCGCTGAGGAGCTGAGGAGCTGCGCAGCTCTAGCAGCGGCAGGCTCACAGCAGGGGAGCCCTGGCTTCTCGGGGTTGGGGGGGGAGGGAGGCAGGATGTGACATGACTAGCAGCTCCCCCGCTTCTAGCCCCCCCGAGGAGTGAGGGCAAGGGGGCTTCCTGAGCAAGAAGAGAAGGTGGACTCACACCTGCCCAGCTGCCTGCAGCCTGGGGGGAATTCTTGGGTGTCTGGCACAGGGCCAGCCTTAGGGAAAACTGCACCCTGGACAAATTTGTGTTGTGTTGCCCCCACCCCTCAACCCCTGGTCCCCCATTGGCTCCCACACTCCCCTCCCCACAACCTCCCTCCCTGCACTATGCACCCTTTGGCCCAATGCTTGCCCTCCCTCCTGTGCCCCAACCCCTGCACTGTGCCCTATGCCCTGTGCCCCTTCACTCCTATCCCTTGCACCTCCTGCACCCTTAATTCCTGCACATACACCCCTGCAACCACTTGGGGAAACTGACCCTCCAGCATACACAAAGCAGCTGGCATTGCTGCTCACTCCTTCCCCTTCCAGCCCAGGGGTGCCCACAGAAAGCAGAACACAGCTGCTGCTGCCTCAGAGCCGCCCAGGTGGGGAAGTGCCCTGAGCGTAGCGGGTTGTATATGGGGGGGAGGGGGAGAGAGGCTGTTTCCAGTCCAGGTTTACTTTAGTCAAAAAAAAAAAAATTATCAGCGTACAAGGCAGATGGGGGGAGGGTTTGGAATCATTACAACCTTATACAGATCTGTCCCTCCCGCCCACCACAGGTGGGGTAACGATAAAATTCCTTTAGAATCATAGAACGCTTGGACTGGAAGGGACCTTGAGAGGTCATCAACTCCAGCCCCTGGCCCTCATGGCCGGACCAAAGACTGGCTAGAGCATCCCTGATAGACATTTATCTGACCCGTTCTTAAATAGCTCCAGAGACGGAGATTCCACAACCTCCCCAGGCAATTTATTCCACTGTTTGACCACCCTGACAGTTAGGAACTTTTTCCTAATGTCCAACCTAAATCTCCCTTGCTGCAGTTTCAGCCCATTGCTTCTTGTTCTATCCTCAGAGGCCCAGAAGAACAAGTTTTCTCCTTCCTCCTTATGACACCCTTTTAGATACCTGAAAATTACTATCATGTCCCCCCTCAATCTTCTTTTTTTCAAACTAAACAAGCCCAAACTAATTCCATTCTCGGGCCCTAAACAACCTACATGAAGATCAGAAATGGCAGAGCTCGACAGGGTCTGACTAAACTGACCTCCTTTGGGAGAGCCCGGTCCCTTTCACAGCTCGTCAGCTGGCTCTCCGGACCCCATCTGGGGCAAATCACTTGTCTCTCTGCGTGGGTGTAATAACAATGGCCCATCCCACAGGCCACTTTGGGAAGCAATGAAGAGTTGCAGTCAATGTAATGGGGTCAACGCAAGGTCCGTGTAGGCACTGTGTTACTTACACCAATTGTTACTGGCCTCCAGGAGCAGTCCCCCCAGTGCTCGGCCCTGACAGCACAATCCAAGCGCCCTTGTTGAGGACACACACTGCTGATGCCACGGGTGCTCTCATACAAGCTGTGGCTGTAGGTGAGCATTAGCCGGTCAACATCATTTCACCGCCCAGGTGTGGCCTCATGTTATTTTGTTTGTTTTAAAGTCCTGAGCAGGTAAACGTGTCTGTTTGTTTCACTTGCCTTTGCCTCCTAAATTGGAAGTACATTTCGCTTCCGTTCCAGGTCCGTCAGGCTGCAGCCAAGATGTTTCACAAGGTCACCAAAAACCTAGCAAAGCAGCTGGTTCCAGATGGAGATCTGATCCCAGTTCGCAACCTTGGCGACCAAGATCACTTCAGACCTCTCTGGCTAGTTCGAAGGAAACCAAAAAAGGCATTCTGCATGCCTCACCGCTACTACAAAACAGGATTTAGGCTCTGTGACATTTTGCTACCTGAAGAGGACAGCAGAAATCTAGGTACGGGTTGAACCTCTCTAATCTGGAACTCTCTCATCTGGCAACATCTGTAAGCCAGCATGATTTTAGTTAGCCAGACGACCACTTATCCTGGATGTAGACAAGTTTCCTGATCCCATAAAATTTGCTTACAGCCACCAGTCCTGCACTCAGGCTATGCCTACACTACAGCAATCTGTCAACAGATGTTACTGGCGGAAAGTATTTTCTGACAAAATTTCTGTTGACAGATTGCAGGCAGACAGCAAATTGAATCGAAAAAGCGATCTGCTCTGTCGGCAGAGAGCAGACGGACTGTCTGGCCACTCACTTGACAGAACAGCTCACTGGAAACACAGCAGACAGGACTGCCCCATAACCCAAAAGCCTTGTCTGTTGACAGAGGGCCCCCGAGAGCATCCACATGGCTTTTTTGGTCAACAGATTCTGCTGAGAAAGGCATTCTGCCACACGGGGCAGAGGCAGAAGGCTGTCGACAAAAGTGCTACATTTTGTCAATTTATTGTCAACAAGATGCATTGTCAGAGGGGATGCTCTGCGAATTTTGTTGACAAAACCGGCATTTGGTCAACAAAACCCTCTACCGTAGATGTAGCTTCAGTGTTCTGGGCTGTTATTTAGTCCTCATTTACCCCTAAGTGTCTTCTAAAAACCCACTAAGCAGTGGGAGTGTTGGAAATGCTGCTAGGAAATATTGACCTCCTGTGGTCCGGGCAACGGTCCTGTCCCAAGGGTGCCAGATGAGAGAGGTTCAACATGTAATGCATTATCTTCCCACACTATTTACGAGTCCATTGTGGCAACACTGCCTCGAGCATCCAGGGCTCGAGAGACGGATTTCTTTCAGTGACTGGCTAGGGAATTATGCTGCTTATGTCTGAATGCTGTCAGGCCACATCATTCCTGTGTGAACAGGAGCTATGGGCTATAATTACCGTTCTTATTCATGGTACAAAGCTAATGCGTTAACTCTTATAAGGCTTCTCTTCTTCCTTCCTTCCTTCTACCCGCCAGCAGATGTTCAGGACTCAGGCTCAGTCACTGTTGTGGACTGCATTGATGGTGCATTAGAAGGGAGTATTAAGTTTCCTGATGATATAGGGAGAATAGAAGCAAGAGGATCTGTCAGAACCAATAAAGAGAAATCCATCAAGGTGAAAACAGCACGTGTCAGCTCAGCAGGCCTGGAGTTGCTACAAAGAGAAAGGTAAGGCTGGTGGAGAAGGGAGAAGTGCTTTAACTTACACAGAATCTGACGGGCCCACGTTAGCTTCTGAGCCTAAGGGTAAGTCTACACTAGGAAATTAGGTCGAATTTGTTAAGGTCAATTTTCTAGCACACGATTCTATAAAGTCAAGGGTGCAAGTCCACCCTGGCACACAAAGTTGACGGAGCGTGCCTCCATTAGTGCCGCCAGCTTTGACTTTGCCAGCAATGCACTGTGGGTACCTATCCCACAATTCCTGGTGCCCTGCTGCAGGGATTCTGCTGAGATCAGAGGAATTCCGCGGTGGGCAGATAAACCAGCTTTACTCTTGCTTTCTGCTCCAGAGTGGCAAATCCAAGAATATAGGAAGCCAGTGCCAAGACTGTACAATAACATACAGCAAGAATTAAAGAGGCTGGAGGGAGGCTGTCCTCCGTAGTGAGAGAAGGCAGAAGAAGGCCCAGTGGTCTCAAGTTACAGAGCAGGAGCAGTAGGTTGGATATTAGGGAAAACTATTTCTCTAAACGGGTGGTGAAGCACTGGAATGTGTTACCTACAGAGGTGGTGGAATTTTCATCCCTGCAGGTTTTTAATTCCTGGCTTGACAAAACCCTGGCTGGATGATTTAGACAGGGTTGATTCTGCTTTAGGCAGGGGGCTGGACTTGGTGACCTGCTGAGGTCCCCTCCAGCCCTAGGAGTCTATGATTCTACAAGTAGTGATGCAGCATCTGCTTCTGCTTTTAGGAAAATCAACATGGACCATTCCTTCATTAAGCAGTTAAGGAAGAACAGAGAGAACTTGTATGTGATCAACGAGGCTGTACAAGCTTTGGAGGAAACCACATTTTGCCAGTCCAACATCGCGGAAGGTGGAATTCTGAATGAGATTTGTGTCCATTTTTCATTAAAGGTGAGACTTGTATCTAGGTTCAGGATCTGGGGGGAGCCAGCCCTCCTCCTTTCAGCACATCTCTCTGCTGTGAGAGCTTGCTAATTCATCTTTCATGAATCAGGGCACCAGAAACAGCAAGAGAACCATAGTTATCCCTAAGGACTGCGTCCTGGCATTCAGAATCCTTCCACTTATTATTGAAAGTGAAACATGGGGTAAGCATCCTCCAGAAAACTCCAACTCATCCTCTATAAGGAAAAAGTGCTATATGCTAGACAGGAATTTCCCACAGTGTAACTTGCATGTTACAGATATTTAGAAATGGCGTACTGATATTTTCATTATTGCTGGTGAACATCTGGAAAAAAAGGGAGGCACCGAATAACTCTTCAAAGGTTATAAATTGTTATTTCTCTTTTTGTATCTTTCCAGGCCTTATCTATGGTCCATATGAGAAAGCATTAGTGGCAGACGGTAAACAGAACACTTTACTATCATTTGTGTTAATTCTCTCTTTCTAATGTGTGATTTTTTTTAAATCAGTTTAGTTAAAATGGTGTAACTTTGTGGATGCACACTCATGCCAATTTAATCCTGACTTAGAGCTGTGTACCTTGCCTCACTATGTTTATAGGGGCAAATTAAATGGATATAGCCCTTTTTAAACTACTGCAAGGCTGGGCACCAGTTTAATCTATTTTTAAGATTTTTTAAGTGATTATTTTAGTTCAATGACCAATTAAATGTATTAACAAGAGTAATGGATTTCCTCAAACCCTTTATACTGACACAGTCCTGTTAGTGGAATAAAGAGCCATGCACATTGGTGTTGACAGCAATTCTTAATCACAAAGGTTCAACTTCTGTGTTACTTGTATTCACCTCTTTTCTTTTGTATTTCAGATGCAAGAGAGGAATATGATTATTCCCCAGGTAGGCAGCTCTTTATAACATCCTCACCTGACAGCAAGATTCAATGTAGACAAAGCATTTCAGGGTATTCTAACCTTATAAGGCATTGCATAGGGAATTCATCTAGAGATAAATAGATTTTTCCTGGCCTTTTCAAACTGCAGAGCACTTCATAACAAAGAAATCCACTCTCAGAAACACCAGCTCTTTCACCATTCCACTACTTGATTCTCAGAACATTTCATGGCCCCCCCAGACTATGCAAATATTCACAGGCCAGTCTAAAAATATTACTCCAGACGTCAGTGTCTTTACCATACAGGTTATAAAGATTTGTTTCTGGACTGTAAACTGAGTTTCAGGGTCTAACTGCTCCCCGATTTTGCACCATTAAGTCATAAATCCCTGTGCAAAATGGCTGTAAAATGCTAACATTCATTTTGCAGAGGTGTAAGTGATGCTCATACTGTGCTCAGGTGACAAAGTTCAAAGGAGTGGAGAATCATGCTCACCAATTATAACCTTATCATCTCTCACACAGAAATCTCATATGCTGGATATGAAATTTTTGACCCAATGCCACAGCATGAAAATCAAAATTGACACATATTAAGTGTCATCTGTAATCCAGTGACAACTTGTTGGCTTTCATGGGATGTGGGCATTTCTCACTGATCAGAAAGTAATGTCAGACTACCCGTAAGCAAAGATTTGATATAATTATGTAACCAATTTCATCGCTTACTGCATTTGTTAGCATAAAATAGCTTGAACCTAACAATCACACAAAATTCCTTGACAAAGCAACAGTTTATGCTACTGTGCATTTCGTACAGACTATCCTTAAACTGTGTCTTCGAAATAATTTAGTGGCCTACTATTTTTTTAGAGAAGGAATTAGCACGAAAAAAACTTGTATTCTGTTCTGGGCTCTGTTACTAACTCATCAAGTGACTTTGGACAAGTTACTTCTTTTATATGGAAAAAAATATTCACTTGAATAAAAAAACGCATCAAGATTCCTGGCTAGGAGGCATTAACTGAGAACAAAGTATTGCTAATTAGCTAATGTGCAAGTCTCTGAATATTTGCAGAACCTTCTTCAAATCTAAATGTTGAATCCTATGTGACCCTTCCAGCCTGGGACGACCAGGGAATCCTGCATTCTAACTCTCTTCTGCTGTTTTCAGACAGAGGAATAGAAGGCCTGCAGAGGGAAGTGGAACATGAATGTGCAGAGCTCGCACAGTTGTCCACAGAGCTGCGTGCCATGTTCTTAAAATCAATCATAGCCATGATAATAAACAGCGACCTCCTGCAAGAACTCATGCTTAAGGTAAAGCTCATTTTTGCAGTCATTATGGGGTTGAAGATGCATACCCTCACCCGCCTCAATGTCCCTTTCTTTCCTATGATCATCTCTCAGTCCAGCACCTGCTGGTCTTACTCCTATCACCACATAGATAGATAACCTAAACACACAACCCCAGCTTTGCTCTGGTACGAAGATGGACAGTATGCCTCTTCCATCTAACATCTAGGAGTATCATTTTGTAAAGGAGCACAGAAATTCCTACAGGGACAATGGACCATTCATCCAGTATCTTGTATCTTACAGCAGCAAAAGTGACTATTCCTCTACCCTAATCCTGATTTGTGCCCATATTAGGTAGCAGAGAGTAGGAAAAACATGGCCACCTAATACCCCTTTGCTCCCTGCACCGTTAGATGCATACGTCAGTACCTTGCATGGCCATGCTGGATTCATTTCTCTCGGTAGCCTCCAGTCCTCAGTCCTGAATTTTTTTTCCCCCTCCAACCCTCAGCTAGAAGAGGCTTTTGAAGATGCTGATCAATGTGAGCTGAAGAGTGAGGATCCAGACTTGGAACCCTTGCTAAGCATTTTACAGGATTCCGCAGGAAGCATAAACCCTGACCTCACTGGCCCAGTTCTCTACACTCTCCATGCACTCGACGGTAAGAATAGAAGAACTGCATCTGCCTGCAAAGAACAAACGAGAGATGAATGTAAACTCACACGTGTCAGGCAGTCCTTAGACTCTGGGCTAGAGCAAGGTGCAGAGTCATTTGCCGGACATAGCATTGTGATGGAGTTTGCATCCCACCATGGCCTCCGAGCAGAATCATCATATTGAGGCAACCTCTTGGAAACATACCAGAATATCTCACACACACAGGACCGGAAACCTCAGCCAGCACCTCAGACAGGGTGGTTAAGGGAACGAGAGTGGGGGAATCGGAACTCTTGGGTTCTTTTCAGTTTAGCCACAGCTTGTTCTGTGACTTTGAGCAAGGCACTTCCTCCAGTTTCCGTGCCTCCATTGCTCCATCTGTATAATGGGAATAATATATTTCAGCCACTCACCCGCCCACAGGCATACTAAATCTTAAATTACTGAAATAGTAACACTGACAGACCCAAGTTATCAGCAGAAGGGACTGAACCAGCAACCTTAGAAACTAAAGCCCTGGGCTCTATCACATGAGCTAAAGGCCAGCTGGTGCTCAGCCAAGGTTGTAAAGCAGAGACTTCACTCTCCCTTGTATGTAGTCCCTGCCTCTGGGTTACAAAATCATCAGAAGGGAGCGCTGATAACTGAAGGTTATCCACCTGGGCTTGCTGTCCCCTGCGCTCACCAGGTACTTCCCAGAAAGAAACCTTTTTCTCACACAATTTCTTTTTCTTTTTCAGAGCTAACTGAGGAGCAGTTACTGTGTCTCGCACAGTCTGTGGAGAAGAAAATTGTAGGCCAACAGCTTGAGCTGGTGAGAGAGAATGCCAGTGTAACCAAGCGCCACACATCCCTTTTTGTGCTTTTAAATCAAAGCTCTGACTACTCCAGGGCATAAGCAGCAATGTCACAGCTTGATGTGACACAAGCAGAAAGGTTACCACAGGCTTCAAAGGAGGCTGGGATCGTAACTGCCCACTTCCAGGGGCATCTACAAAACACTGCAGCCCATATTTTCTGACACTGAGGCCCACATGGCACCTACTACACAGGAATAAATTACAGCTACGTAACAGCACAGAACACCGAGAGCCAGGACTGCAAACAACTTTGGTGGGACCAGGAAAATTGGCCACACCCACAATAAGTGGTCATCTGGCTAACTAAAATCATATTGGATTACGGATGTTGCCGGATAAGAGTGTTCTGGATTAGAGAGGTTCAACCTGAACTCAATGTTAGTGAATAACACTCCACTTAAAACTGGAAAGCAATGTGTTTATTACGATTTTAGCAGAAAATTATCCTAGAGTTCTAATAGCAATACATCCCGGAGGAGGGAGAAAACTTGTTCTTTTTGGCCTCTGAGGATAGAACAAGAGGCAATGGACTTAAACTGCAGCAAGGGAGGTTTAGGTTGGACATTAGGAAAAAGTTCCTAACTGTCAGGGTGGTCAAACGCTGGAATAAATTACCAAGGGAGGTTGTGGAATCTCCATCGCTGGAGATATTTAAGAACAGGTTACATAGATGTCTGTCAGGGATGGTTTAGACAGTACTTGGTCCTGCCATTGGGGCAGGGGGCTGGACTCGATGGCCTCTCGAGGTCCCTTCCAGTCCTAGTATTCTACAATTCTATGATAGGATGACCATATCTCCCTGTCCCACATACAGGACAGGGAGATACGAAGGGGAAAGCAGCAGCAGCTGGGCCAGCCCCAGGGAAGTGGTAGCCATGGGGAGTCCCAGCCCCAGAACCCTGGGGAAGTGGAAGCCCTGGGCACTCCCTGCATGGAGCCCCAGGGACGCAGCAGCTGCGGGTGCTCCCCACCCAGAGCCCTGGGGAAACGGCAGCTGCAGGCGCTCACAGCCCCACCCCCAACCCCCAGGGGCCTAAGTAGGGGACAATTAGTCCCTTTGAAAAAATAAGTCAGGACGCCTTTTTGGCATCCCAAATACGGGACCATCCCACCCAATACGGGACGACTGGTCACCCTAACAATATATATTTACACACAGGATCTTTCACCTTAAAAGACCTCAGAGCACTTTACAAACTGGAAGATAGAAATCATTTAATCATCCACTGCAGTGGTGCTGGTTGAATTCCACAGGTGTTACCTGGCAGAGGCTTATTCCTGTACCAACCAGAGACTTCAGATTTTAATTTTGCTGCTTTGTTGTTCCCCAGGTCAAGAGCATCTTGAAGCAAGATTTCCACCCGAAAAAAGCTTTCAGCCTGGATGCCAAGCTGGTCTCCTTCCCACAAGAGAAGGAACTGAACATAACCAAGGCAATGATAGAGGAGGCTGGAGTGACTCTGCAGAGAAATGAACTTTATTTCACTAGGACTGGGGACGGAGCTGCTTTTGCAGCCTGCAGTGCATTGTACATAGCTTTGTACGCTTTACATCTTCTGTCTAGCTCAGAGTAGACATGACACCTTTCCTTACGTTAGAAAGGATGTCAACAGAAAGATTTAAAACTATTTCCTGTGGCTCATAAGAAGTGAATTCCCAATTTTATATACACCCACACTCTGTAGCAACTTACTTTGATCTGGATGAGACTCACTTCTCAAAACTGCTTGTTGAGCGGGGCAGTGGGTGGGTAGGAAAGGATGGCTGCTAGCTGCCAGGCAGTCAAAAGAAAGAAACCAGTCCCAAGAATTAAAGCAGGTTCTCTCATGAGATAGTGCAAAATACCAACCACACTGCTCGCTGGCCCAGGATGTCAGCCTCTTGTCTGCCCTATTTTGTATGATCCAAATTTCATCCTTCGACAGCGGTACATGACTTCCCTTCAAAACACTATGCAACAGCTAAGCCAGGATAGTGGCGTGAACTGCAGCCTCATTGCTCTGTTTTCCCCACCGCTGCTGGAGAGTGTGGGGAAGGCTAACTCCCACTCCCACTAGTGCCCTGGGCCACCCACAGACTCTGGCCCCACAAGTTGCTGGCCAGCCCCTTGTCCCTCCTGCCCATGGCATTTGACAGGGTACATGCTCTGACCTGTGTGGAACCCCTGGGGGAGGTATCTATATAACAATTTCTTGGTGCTTTAAGCTTAGCTTGCCTACTCTGTTTTATTCTGTTTAGTAACCTACATTGTTGTGTCCGCTGTCTCTTATGACCCCTTAAATCCTACCTTTTATACTTAACACAATCCCTCTGGTTTATTATTTATTTACCTGTTACCTTGCAGGCAGCAAGCAGTCGTGTACGTCTGCTTTTACCCTGAGGAACAGGGTCTGGAGTGGACAGCTCACTAGGGGAAGGGAGGCTGGGGCAAGGGGGCCACCAGGGAGAAGAGGACCCTGGAGGGAAGGAGTTTCTTGGGACAGGGTGGCTGGGGGTCTGAGGGGAGGGGAACCTTAGGGAAGAGGTCTTGGGGTGGGGGTGCTGGAGTGACAGGGGTCTGAGAGGAGGGGATACTGGGAAAAGCGGGGGCATAGGCAGGGGTCGCTGATAAGCAGGTCTCTGGGAGAGGACACTGGGGGAGGGGGCTTTGGGGGGTGCTGGTGAGAAGGGGGACCTTGAAGGTACTTGGGGACCTGGGGGGCACTGGAAGGGGGCGCTGGAGAAGAGGGGGCACTGGAAGGTACTTGGGGGGCACTGGAAGGGGGCGCTGGAGAGGAGGGGGCACTGGAAGGTACATGGGGGGCGCTGGAAGGGGGCACTGGAAGGTACTTGGGGGCACTGGAAGGGGCGCCGAGGGGGCTCAGGCCCCCCCCCCAGGGGGCGACACTCTGGGGACACCAGGCCCAGGGACCCCTCCGGAAGCAGCCAGCGCCCGGGACGCGCATGCGCCGAGCGGAGCCGGAAGTAGCCGAGCTGTGACGTCCCCGCGGCGGGAGGCGGGCCCTGATCGCGCTCGGGGCTCGGCTCTCCAGCCTGCTGCTGACTCCTCCCCCTTCCTGCCGCGCGCTGGGCTCGGCTGGCCGGGTCTGGCCCGGCCTCTCCCAGCAGCCCTCGCGCTCAGCGCGCCGCCTCCTCCCGCGATTGTTGCCCCGTCACCGCGAGCGGCGCGAGCCCCGGGCCCGGTCCCTCCCCCCACCCCCATCACCAGCGGCCGCGCCATGAAGCAGGAGGGCGCGTCCCGCCGCCGCCCCGCCGCCGACAAGGCCAAGGCCCCGCCCGAGGAGCCGCCGCCCGGGCCCCCGGACGTGGAGATGCAGGAGGAGGCGGCGGACGCGGCCGGCGGCGCGGGGGAGAAGCCGCCGCAGCGCGAGCTCGACGCCGTCACGCTGGAGGGTGAGGGGCTGCGGCGGGGGGAGGGGGGCCGAGGGACAATGGGGGCGCCCCGAGTTGGGGGGAGGGGGGCTGAGGGACAATGGGGGAGCCCCGAGTTGGGGGGAGGGGAGCTGAGGGACAATGGGGGAGCCCCGATTGGGGGCCGAGGGACAATGGGGGCGCCCCGATTGGGGGCTGAGGGACAATGGGGGCGCCCCGAGTTGGGGGGAGGGGAGCTGAGGGACAATGGGGGCGCCCCGAGTGGGGGGGAGGGGAGGGGGGCTGAGGGACAATGGGGGAGCCCCGACTGGGGGGAGGGGGGCTGAAGGACAATGGGGGCGCCCCGAGTGGGGGCTTAGGGACAGTGGGGGCGCCCCGAGCGGGGGGAGCCTACGGGAGCACGGGTGGGGGGTGCCCGGGGAGCAGAGGGACAAACTGTCTCTAGTCTCTCTCCTGTGTGGTCCTCTCCATCCTCCTGTTTCCTCTGCTGAGAGCCTGGAGCATCCTTTGCGGGGGAGGGATGCGGGGCGATTAACTGGTGCACAAACAGCATCGATATGGCCAAGGTCCCGCTGCCGCGCCTGGCGCCCGCTGTCAGGCTGGGAGCAGCGAGGAGGCGGCATTGGCGCTAGCGCAGAGATACGGGGTTGGTTCTTTAGTGGTGCCGAGCGGCTTCTGCTCCCAGGCATTCAAGGTCTGGGGTGTTCAGCTCATCTGCAGGTCAGAGCCCCCGGGACTTGCTTAAGCTGATATTGTCTGTGGTTGATCTGGGAGAAATGAATTCTCGGCCGCATCCGTCTGCGTTTGTCTTCTCCAGCCCAGGTGGCTCCGAAAGCGACGCCTGCGTTCAGCTCGTTGGTCGTGTAGTTTGTAAAGCGTAATGGGATGCTTCAGTGTGAAAGCAGCTACGTAATCAGGTCGTTATAATAATTGCTCGGTAATTAGGATGGAAGCTGTACCCAACTGAATCAGCCCAAGGACCGTCTTGTGGGTGTTCAGTTTCTGTTTGCACGGTACCCAGCTCAGTGGGGTCTTTGTCCTTCACTGGGGCTCCTAGGTGCTATTGTAATATAGATAGTACCCTAGTATTCATTCTCTTAGCGGGGCTGGCACAAGGAACAGCAAGGAAGATACAAGAAACCTTCAGTAGATAGATATAGAATCACTTATCTCCAGGGGAAGGGTCTTCCTAGCCCCCATCGCTTAGAGGATGGTTCCTTGATGTTAAAATAGGCCAGTAAGAGCAGGGTGTCCATCTTCAGACAGGCAGGAGGAGTACTGCCAGTATGATCAACAGCTATTAGGGTTTGTGCTGTGAGCACCTCCTCTGTGCAGGCACTTGCCAGAGGCAGAATGCTAGTGGCATTTCAATGTGTTCCTGCAGACATCAAAGAGCACGTGAAACAGCTTGAGAAGGCCGTGTCTGGAAAAGAGCCTCGCTACGTCCTGCGTGCCCTACGGGCTCTGCCCTCCACCTCCCGCCGACTCAATCCCAATGTGCTCCACAAAGCCATCAGTGGCTTCTTCACTTCCAACAGCACTGTGCGAGACTTTCTGCTGGGCTTTCTCGAGGAGGTGAGTCAGCGAGGGGTGCAGAGGAGGCTGCTGCAGTTGTGGCAGTGACTGTGCTCTGACAGGTGCTGGGTGTTTTAGTTAAAGAGCATGTTGTTGAAATGGAGCCAGGAGGCAATGACAACCAACAGAGCGTTTAGACCTTACAACTTGCCCATTCACAAGTGCCGGGAAGTGATTTGGGGGTGGTGATTCCATCCAGTTCCCAGCTGGCTTGTCTCTGCCTGAGAAAAAGCACAAAGCTCCTTTGCTGGCCCATGTTGACGCCCTCAGCAGAGAGACCAAACACTGAGGCTCCTTTTTTTATAGTGGTAAACCCTTAGGTCAAGCTGGAGGCACACTGTGGGGCAGGCAGGGAGGCTGGTAAGGGCATTGGTGATGGGTATGGTACATCCATGTTGGATTTCCTTTATGAATTACAAGAGGACTGTGGACCCAGTGCTTCTCGATCTCTTTCTACAGCCGATGGACACAGAAGCAGAGCTGCAGTTCCGTCCCCGGACAGGAAAGGCGGCTTCAGCCCCCCTCCTGCCAGAGGTGGAAACCTATCTCCAGCTGCTCCTGGTCATCTACCTGATGAACAGTAAACGATACCCAGAGGTAAAACCCCAACACGGCCCTGCATGCTGCATTGAGGAGAGCCAAACCCATGTACTGGGTTTGTGTGGCCCATGAGATTGTAGGGTCAGACTGAAATAAACTGGCAAACCTGGGTTCTCTCCCCTTTGCCTGCCTCTTCCCGTCTGCTGAGCTAGGGATGCTAAAGCACTTTGAAAAGCACATGTAGAGTGCTAATAGAAGGGGAGAGAGCTTCAGAGCAGAGAAACTTCATATCCCCATCTAGCCTGCAGCACAGGCGGAGGCTTAGTAATTAGCCAGCAATGGAGTTACTGCGGTCTCCATTTAGTTGCCTCATGTTTTACTGCTCTTCTAGGAGAGCCTCCCTGGATTTTTTTTTTTAATGGCACCTCAAAGGGATTTGCTGAAACGCAGCCCTTGAAAACTACCACTCCTTGAGAGGCACGGGGATTTAGATTAATGGGAGTCTGCACAGCCAAATTGCTTCTGGCGGCTTTCCCTCCTGCCTTGCCTCACGAGTGAGCTCGCTCTCGCTCTCGCTCTCTGGAGACTTGGCTGTTTTGACTTTTCTCCTCCCTTCTCCAGGCCCAGAAAGTGTCTGATGACCTTATGCAGAAGATCAGCCCTCAGAACCGCCGAGCCCTCGACCTGGTGGTGGCCAAGTGTTATTACTACCACTCCCGTATTTACGAGTTCCTGAATAAACTTGACGTGGTCAGGAGGTAGGAGTGGCTGCTGCTGTGCCCAATAGGTCAGGTGCAGTCTTGTGTGCTGCAGTCTCCTAGGGGCCTGCCCGTACGGCAGTGGGAGGGCCCACAGCCCTTAGCTAGGAGCAAATCCTTGCTGAGGACATCTGTGTTCCCCCAGTTTGCTGCTTTCACTCTCCCCTCCTGACACCCCCTTTCCTCTCCACCCTCTTGAAGTTTCCTGCATGCCCGTTTGAGGACGGCAACCCTCCGCCACGATGCAGATGGCCAAGCCACCCTCCTGAACTTGCTGCTGAGGAACTATCTTCACTATAATCTCTACGACCAGGCAGAAAAGCTCGTCTCCAAATCAGTTTTTCCTGAGCAGGCAAATAACAATGAATGGGCCAGGTACCTCTACTACACAGGTGAGAGACAGTGGTGCCACCACAAGCTGCTTTAGTGTCAGGTTGTTTAGTGGCTAGAGCAGGAGACTGGAATTAGGAGTCCTGGGTTCTGTCCCTGGGGTCAGGAAAGGAGTGTGATCAAGTAATTAAAGCCAGGGTTGGGATTCTGAGGTTTTCTGGTACTGTCGCTGACCCTTTAAAATCAAGTGAATGACTTAATTTCTGCCTCCATTTGCCCATCCCGGTACAGTGGGCCACTGCTCAGCCCAGGGTGTATGTTACAATTCTTTGGCAATGGAATTTGCTACCGGATCCACTTTTTGCCACAGAATTGCATTCCAGCACCTACACTCCCTGCCTAGTAAATGGGAAGGAAACATTGACCCATATGGACCAAGCATAAAATGTTAGTCTTGTCTGCAGTCGGTCTGAAATGGTAGCTCTGAGAGGGGTGAACTGCCCCCTTTATCTCTGAGGGGGTAGAGAGAACAGCATACAAAGGGGATGGCAAAAATGCCAGCACTGCTCTTTGCTATCATGTACTTGGCATATGCTCAGTTCCGCAGTCCCCTCTGCCAGCTGCCAGACCCTCCAGCCTTGCCCTGGACTCTTGCAGTGCCACTCAGCATCACCCCAAAAATCAGAATGTGAAAGTGATGGGGCAAGTAGAACTGAACTGAATGGAAACCACAGAACACAGGCCACCCTGCCGAGCTTGTTAATAGTCCCATTCATTAAAGCTGAAGTCTCTTTTCTAAAACTTAAATAAAGCTGCCCCAATTTCCAGACCAGGTGCCAGAGAATCCCGGGGCTGTGCCACAGGCCGTGTTCCTCTTGCCAGGGAGTACACCAGGCCTTTGCGATCATCACCGTGCTCATGAGCAGAGGTGGGGGTGAGACTTTGAGCTCAGGTGGAAGGGCTATGGATGTGCACAGAGGTGTTAGCATTGGGGTGAGGTGAAAACTGCTCACATCCCACTGTCCTTGCTGAGGACCCCTTCCCCCTACAGAGTACAGAAGTGTGTGATCTCCAGAGGACCACAGCTCCGGGGGTTGTTGGCAGCTGAGCACAGACCGGCTTGTTGGTGACGTGACCCCAAGTGCTGTCAGTCTCTCTTGCTATGCCGATTTAGAGTGGCCGAGCAGCTGGTGTGGCATGGAGCAGCTGGCTTGAGTAGCGCTTTGAAGGTCCCAGTGCCTGGGCTGGGCTTTGTCAGCTAAGCCAAGGTGCCTCCCTCTCAAAGAACAGGCAGTCCGGTTGCACCTGGGAGACGTAACAAATGTATTTGATCGTGGGCTTCTGTGGATAAAACCCTTTTCCTCAGCTCTCTTTCCCTTCAGGTCGCATCAAAGCCATTCAGCTGGAGTACTCTGAAGCACGCAGGACCATGACGAACGCGCTGCGGAAAGCACCACAGCACACAGCTGTCGGCTTCAAACAGACGGTGAGTGGGTGCGGCGGGCCCCTGGGGTGGATGTGTGGCAGACACTCGTGCAGGCACCAGGCATAGTCAGGCCATGCAGAGGAGGTTCTGGGGTCTCCGGTCAGTTTGTTGGCCAGTCTTTTCTAAAGAGCTGCTTCTTTGGGGTGTCTTAAGTTCTCGCAGATTCAGTCCCTCGTGTCTGGTTTAGGTCCACAAGCTTCTCATCGTTGTGGAGTTGCTGCTGGGTGAGATCCCGGACCGGCTCCAGTTCAGACAGCCTTCCCTCAAGAGATCGCTCATGCCCTACTTCCTCCTGACACAGGGTAAGGAGGCTCTCTCAATGCTCTGGCTGAGGACCCCTTCCCCCTACAGAGTACAGAAGTGTGTGATCTCCAGAGGACCACAGCTCCGGGGGTTGTTGGCAGCTGAGCACAGACCGGCTTGTTGGTGACGTGACCCCAAGTGCTGTCAGTCTCTCTTGCTATGCTGATTTAGAGTGGCCGAGCAGCTGGGGCAGTTCTCTGGTCTCTGTTCTACAGGGGATCATCTAGTGTTCCTCTCTGGCCTTGGAACTGTCAAATCGTTTGTCTCCTGAAGCCAACACATCATTGGAAATTGGGGTAATAGGCTGCTCTTTGAAGGAGCAAAATGTTTGTAAGAGCAGAGGGCTCTGTTTCCTGTGTTGTTACCAGCATGGGTGGATCTCACCTCAAAATTCCACTTACTTTAACCTTCACAGCTGCACGGTCTGTTGTTCGCTGACCCAGGAACCCCTCAGCCCTATCATCTGGCCAAGCAACAGCATCTTAAATTTTCCTGAGAAATTAAGATAGCGACAGCGGCAGGTAAATTACGCACCTGATTTGTGCTGTCTCCTACTGCGAGAACAAAGAGAAATCGCACAGACTGGAAGATGGAGTGACAAGGAAATGCTGGTCATAACCTCTGGCACTTGTGGCCACAAGGTGTCACTGAGTCCAAAAGCAAAGGTTGAGTTTTGAAAAAGATGAGTCAATTGTATGGAGAAGAGAATGTGGTTAGTTTAATTACATAGGATGCAACTGTTCTTACGTAACTGCATCTTCACTAGTGAGCGGGTCGTTTCCATGGTTAGTTTTTTTTTAGGCTGGCAAAATAGTTGTGAAAAAGGTGAAAGTGCACTTAAGAAGTGTGCTAGTGTTGCTGTGGCCTACTTCTGATGCCAGTGCCATGCAGGCAGCTGTTTCCAAATGGAAGGTAATTTTCAGTAACTTTTGTGCTCTGTTAACTGGTCTGATGTCCAAGCGATATTGCTCTTCCTTCCAGCACCAGTGGTCCTGGGTTCTAATTTCAAGGGAGCCTGGGCTGGGGCAGTGAAATTTACTTTGTACAGCAGGATTAACCATTGGAACAATTTACCAAGGGTTACGGTGGCTTCCGCATCACCAGCAACTGTTAAATCAAGTTGGGATTTTTTTAAAGACGTGCTCAGGTTTAAAAGGAATTATTTTGGGGCAGTTCTCTGGCCCCTGTTCTACAGGGGATCATCTAGTGTTCCTCTCTGGCCTTGGAACCGTCAAATCGTTTGTCTCCTGAAGCCAACACATCATTGGAAATTGGGGTGATAGGCTGCTCTTTGAAGGAGGAGAATGTTTGTGACAGTAAAGAGCTCTGTTTCCTGTGTTGTTTCCAGCATGGGCAGATCTCACCTCAAAATTCCACTTACTGTAACCTTTGCTTGTTGGGAAGGCCCTGGAGTGGTCGGTGCACAGGACTCTGGGTTCTGCTGTCAGCTCTTGGAGAGGACAAGAGCCCAGATCTGCGAGTCAGCGCTCCTGCTTTGTTTCCACTCTTTGCGACCTCGGCTGATTTTTTCCCCTCTGTTTTGTCTCAATGATCTATGTGTTCCTGCAGCTGTTCGGACGGGTAACTTAGCCAAGTTCAACCAGGTCCTGGATCAGTTTGGGGACAAATTTCAAGCAGATGGGACCTATACCCTGATCATCCGGCTGAGACACAACGTGATTAAAACAGGTAAGAAGCTGCTTTTGCCATGTTGTTGGGCCTGGGTGTCCTGTCCCAACGCAGCGCAGTGCAGTGGTGTCATGGCTGCCCCTGTGGCCAGCTCCGAACCTTTGGTGCAGCAAAGAGGAGCAGTGTGGATTTGTCTCCTTTTTCTGCTTGGCTTAAAGGCCTCTTCCTCCTCTCCCACCCGTCTCACCTCCAGGCGTTCGCATGATCAGCTTGTCCTATTCTCGCATCGCCCTGGCTGACATTGCTCAGAAGCTGCAGCTGGACAGCCCAGAGGACGCCGAGTTCATTGTTGCCAAGGTGAGTCGCTGGGAAGAAGCATCAGGGATCAGCGTAGGAAATCTAGCCCTTGACCTGCCCCCCTCCCTGCAGTGCTCAGGGACCACCAGTCTGACCCTCTCTGATTCTTCAGGGCTTGGTTGATCCTGCATCTTTCGGTCCCCCACAAGCCAGCTCCCTGCTCCTGCAGAAGGGTGTGTTAACTGCCTCTTTCTACTGGGGTCATGGCCGTCAGCCCCCTCCAAGTTCCTGCACCAAACCCGTTGGTGGCCGGATGCTCTGACCCAAAGCATAGCTTTATCCCTACCAACTCGCCCAGCCGTCACTTCCTGGAGCAAGCGTTAGCAAGGGGTGTTGCATCAAGAAAAAACAGGGGGCTTCCGCTGAGTAAGAAACGGGCTCAGGGCCTGAGGGAACAGACGGAGCAATTTGCTGCCCTGTGGGAGCTAGCCCTGGCTTCCTGAGTGCTGGCAGCTTGCACACACAAACCCCCACCCTGGAGGCTGGCCCCTGGCCGTGACATGCCTTTGGGCTGCAGGCCATCCGGGACGGCGTGATTGAAGCCAGCATTAACCACGAGAAGGGCTACGTCCAGTCCAAAGAGATGATTGACATCTACTCCACGCGGGAGCCCCAGCTGGCTTTCCACCAGAGGATCTCCTTCTGCCTCGACATCCACAACATGTCTGTCAAGGTAGCTTTGCTGCGGCACAGGCGCTGCCCATAGTCCGGGTGCTGGGTCAGGTGTCCCGAACTGTGGCAGCGCAGCAGAGTTGACTCAAGAGCCTCAGGCCTTCAGAAGCGCCTGCTGCACTGCCAGGCCCCTCTGGGGTGATGGGTTGGCGGTTCCTCCTCTCCCATGCACTGGCCAATCCCCAGTCCAAACCATGGTCCCTCTGCTGCCCAGGTGCTCACCATGTTCTCTGTTACCTGAACACACCCCGTTCTGTACTCTGCTAATGCAGCACGCTGCAGTCGGGGTTAGGAGACAGGACTCCTGGTTCTTTTGGTCATGCTACTGAATTGCCTCTGTAAAATGGGCTAGCGGCGAGCTCTGCCCCTCCCTACCCCCGCGCAGCTGCTGGGAGGTCGTCTTCTCGCCAAAGTCCTGTGAAAACCTCTGCTGGGAGGCCCTGAGCTCTGGCGAATCTCTCGGCACTCCAGCTGCAGCTGCTGGGCCCAAGAGCTGATTCGCCGTGTGGGCTCCCACGGCCTCGGAACGTTCCCTTGTGCGCGCGCCCTGAGTACTGCTGTCCTGGGAGGGGTGCTGAGAGGGTGCTGTCCTGGCAGTGGGATAACAGGCCCCAGCAGCCATCTGTGGGTTGTACTGGAACTTGCCCCATTGCTTTGGAACAAGGAGCAAGACCCCAGCTGCAGTGTGCGCTTGGGGATTTTTGCTGCCACCAGGAGGTCCCTAGCTCAGCTGTAACGTGGCCGTGGTTTGATGGTCCCTTACTGATCCCCTCTGGTTTGTTTTTTCCAGGCCATGAGGTTCCCACCTAAGTCTTACAACAAGGACTTGGAGTCTGCAGAGGTGAGATCACACCTGGGTTCTGGGCTTCCTGCCTGACTGAGGGGAGGAGAGTTGAACACCCCATTATTAACCCTCCCTGCGCATGACACTTGCCTCTCAACCAGTGCTGTGTATCGTTGTCTAGCCTTTGCAGAGAGCCCCACCCCTGCTTGGGGGGGACCCTTTGTGTGGCGAGCTGGGAGTTCTGTGTAGGGCCCAATCGATCCTGGTTTGGGCGAGGCCTTCCCATTGCTCATTTCACACCGACCCCAAATGGCCCATTGCCGGCCACTCTCCTGGGAGCCTCTCGAAGCAGCTCCCCTCCTGGCACCCTGAGTCATCCCAGCCCCACTGCTGCAGTCAACCTGGGAGGAAAATGCTCCGCCTTTGCCTTTCAGGAGCGCCGGGAGCGGGAGCAGCAGGACCTGGAATTCGCAAAGGAAATGGCAGAAGATGATGATGATGGTTTCCCATGATCCTCTGGGGACTGCAGTCTATTTTTATTTCCCCACAGGGAATATCCTGTGTGACAGAAACCATGTTCTGGTGGCCACAACCCAGAGTCTGCCTTTCTTTTAGAAACTATCTGCATGTACGTACTAGGGGGAAGAGGGAAAACACACCCAGGTTCAATATCACCCTCTGCCTCTCGCAAAGGGATTGCTCCCCTAGAACCAGCGCCCGAGAGAGAAGCATATTGAGGGAAATCCACCCTCCCAATTCCCAATAAAACCAACTTCTTTTAAGGTTGCTTGTGATGGATGTCATTGCTGCACCCAGCATGGGAAGCGCACCCAGGGGTTAGTGAATTCAACCTGCTAAGCTCTGTCACCAAACCTTTTAACCACTTCTGGGTGCTTCTGGGTGTGTGGCCTGCTGCTGGGAGGGTGGTGGTTACTGCTGCGCAGAACGTGTCTGGGCCGCAGCGCTTTCAATAATAACGGGCTAAGACTTTGTTAAGCTTCAATTATGACTTTTAAAATAAAAGTTGGAAAAAAAAAAAAAAGGCTTCTTCAGAGAGTTGGAGGCCGCAGTGGCCCGCAATGATTATCTAATCTGACTTGCACGGCATATGGCTAAGAACCTCAACCACTAATTAGACATCAGACATAAAGAGATCCCATGCGGCGGCCAGCAGCACTGAATCTTCTGCATTTACCCCACTGTAGCGACTGCTCCTTTCTTTGGGTGTGTGAAACAGCTTTGTGCTGCAGGACAAGCACCGTGGTTACTAAGCCTTGGGCAGACACAGCTGTGCAGATAGATAATAGCAGAGAGGCAGAATTGGTGAAGCTGCCTGAAAAACTACCCTGGCTCAGGGTTAATCTCAGAGCTTCTAACTCGATGAACCTGGAAACTCTCTCGGAAATTGCTCCTGCCCCACTGACCTCCGTGTTGCATGTGACCACAAGAGCAGCAAGTGGTTTTCTGAGCTCCTGTTTTCCACACACTGGGCCAAGATCTGGTCCTCTTGGATTTCTGGCCCCTGTGCCTTGTCTCGGCTAGATGAGTGTTTCAGGCTCAGCAGCAGACAGCCCTCAAAGCTAGCAACTGCGATGCCCAGGGTTGTTTATTCCACAGAGGTTCTTGAACCGTGAGCTGTGGTGAGAGCTTTCCAGCTGTGCGTGCTGCTTAGCATCGGCCACAGCTGTTCTGCGATGGCAGAAGCAGCAAGCGCTAGAGATTGGCTGGGTTTGGTGAGTTTTTCCAGGGCTTGCCAGGGAAAACAAATACACCCGGCACTCAGAGCAGACAGTGAGGTGGTTTGTGGTGGTCCTGGGCTTGAGGCAGAGACTTCCACGCACAAGCCAGCCCCATGAAAGTTCTGCTGGCAGCACAGCTGGGTCTTAGCCGTGCTGTGCAGTTCCAGGGGCCAGAGGCATGAAGCTGTTGATGAGGGCTCTTTAGGCCCTGGCTATCTGGCATAACCTGGGAACTTGTGCACAGGAGCAAAGGCTCAACTCGCCTCCTGACCTGAAAGAGCGACTGGCTTAACATCCAAGTGCCAAACTCGCTTCCTTGTAGTGTGCGTTGTCTTAGCATTAATCCTAGTCAGACACAGTGGGCAGCGCCCACCCGCTTCCCCAGCCTGTGAATCTGGGGGCAGGAACAGTCGATGCAGCGTGTGTCGGGGTCCGTTACTTCACTACCGCTAACAGGAACCTTCTGCGCTCGCACTTGGTAATCGTGCCTGTTGCCAGCAGGTGGTGCTGCAAACCGAGACCCAGAGCTCTGCACTGTCCTTGGGGAAACAAGTGCCTTGGAGAGGAGGCTGGAGTTCCTTAACGCTTTGCCTAAACAAAACACACCGAGCTGCCCAGGCCTAGCTTGAAGCCGCAGCATGTTTTGCACCAATCTAAACCAGGCCCGGAGAGGATCCTGCTGCAAACTTCCCCCCCCTGTGTACCACGCCTGGGACCACACTGTGGGACTTCACCCTCTGGTGCAGGGAGCCACAGGAATGGGGTCCCAGCAGCACAGACTGAGCACCAGCAGGGATGAGCGAGTCAGGCCCAGCACCTGCATGGGGGGAGCTTTCCTGGCAGAACAAGCCCCTGTTTTGTTCAACGTCAGTGGGGGCAGAGCCTTGGGATTGGCAGAAGCAGGGGTTCAGTTTGCGCCAAGCATGGGCCCCCTGACTCCAGGAGCCTGGTTCACCCCGGGGAGCTGGGAGAGGCAGAGACAGGCCTGCTAGGATGGGAAAATGAGCTGACCCCACTGGTCAGCAAAGCCCAGGTCAGAGAGTTAAACCCCGTTCCCCACCAGGCTTTCCGGTAAGACGGCTGCCCACAGCCTGTCAGCTGCTGCCCAGCCGATTAGCAAAGCGCCCACGGCTGGCAGGGTGAGTGTCTGAGTGGTGCACATCACCACACAGGCCTTGGGGCACAGAACAGAATTTATTCCACCCACAGATGGGAGAACAGGGGGCCCTGCTCCCCACAGAGGAAGCCAGCGATGGCTTGGGCCGGCTGGAGGGCTTTGGTTGTGGCGCCAGGGATGATTTCTGTTTCGTTTCAGAGCCACTGGCAGTCTGGCTGTGAGCCCCTTTCAGACACAAGGCTGGGGACCCCCCCCCCCAAGTGCCACTATTCCAGTCCTGTGTCTCACACGCTGCCCCGCCAGCTCTCCTCCAATGCCCTGGTTCCCCACCCCCCCATGCATGTGGTGCCCCATTAGTGAGCACCACACTGCCCAGCGCTGGGCTGGGGCGAGGCACATACCCTGCCCTCACTGCACCACGAGGCCCCACCTCCCGCAAGGGTACCCAGTGAGCCTCCACTGAGCTGGGCTTGGGGCCCAGGTGGGCAGACCATGGCGCTGCATCATCCCCCTTAGCCCTGAGCAGCAGCCCTCTGGGCATGGGCCTGGGTGGGACCGTTGTTCGCTGGGGGAAGGCAATACATGTGCTGCTAGAGGCAGAGGGCACGACCCACCTCCCCAGCAGAAAAGGGCCAGACCCACGGCCCCAGCCCTTGCAGCCCGGGATGGCAGGGGGGGACGGCACTGGCTGGAGCCGGGCACAGGGCAGGTGCATCTCCCAAAGGCCCCGGGCATCTCTGCCAGTGCTCCTGCTCCTGGCCTGCAGCCCTGCCAGCCCAGGCCTGGGTGCCCCACACAGCCCTGCCTGTGCCCCTCACTCCCACTGTAGCCCCTGACTGTCCCCCAGCTCTGCCAGTGATCCTCATCCCAGCCCCTGCCAGCCAAGCCCTGGGCTCCCCTTCACCCCATCACAGCTCTGCCAGGCCCCCCCCTCGCCCCCCCCTCAGTCCTGCAGCTCTGGCTCAGGCAACACTGAGACTATCTCAGCCAAAACCTGCCCCCTCCCACCCCGTCCCCCCACCCATTCATCCTGGGTGTGAGCCAGGGCAGCTGGTACATTGGCCACTGAATGTGCTCGCTCGCTCGCTCTCTCTCTCTCTCTCTCGCTCTCTCACACACACACACACACACACACACACACACACACAGAATGGAATGGGGCATTCTGTCAATGACCTCAAGGTACGTGTGTTACTGAAGAGACGTTATCGCACCGTTTTAGAGAGAGAAGTGGATGAACTGGCTTTTATATTCAAATTCGGCACATTAACACATGGTTTAAATCGTGGTGGGAACGTTCTGAGTCACTATAGGGGCTCGTCTGCATACTTGGCTCAATCTAATTCTTGATCTTCCCCCCCCCCACCCCTCCACTCTCTGATTTGCTCACCTTGATTATCTTTCTCTGATTTGGCCTCCTTGCTCACTGTTTTTGGTTCTCTGTGCCTTAAATATTGTCTCTGTTCTGGTCTGGCTATGGTCTGAAGAAGTGGGTCTGTCCCACGAAAGCTCATCACCTAATAAACTATTTTGCTAGTCTTTAAAGTGCTACTTGACTGCTTTTTGTTTTGCTAGTGTATAGACTAGCCCGGCTTCCTCTCTGCTATTACACACCCCCTTCCTTTACTGCTCTCAGACCAGCCCCCGAGTGGGGCCAATGCCGCAGCTGCTGGGGCTTGCGCTGCCCCATGCCAGGCCCAGAGGCGCCAGGGAGGCCAGCAGCATGCCCTCTCCACAGCCCTGGAGCGCCCTGCGGCTGGCTCGCTACCCCCTTCTAGGCTGGGGAGCTGAAGCCCAGCGCCCCACAGCCGGGCAGTGAGAAGCCAGCACGCCCCCCCCACCCCCCGCCCAGCACTGAGCCCTGGCTTTGCCTGAGGGCTCCGAACTAGCCTCAGCCATCTGCCAACGGCACCGCACGGGCAACTGCTCCTTATTGCGCCACACGTGGCCGAGCGGGGAAGCCATGGCCAGGGGGTGAGGGGGGAGGTCACCCACCCCCACCTCTCTCAGGCACCCATGCGGCTCCCAGGCCCCTGCCCTGGTGAGCTACCAGAGCCGCACCCGCCCGGAGGGGGCACACGCACGGTGTCTCTGCGGCAAGGGAGAGCCGCCGGGGACCCTCTGGCCGGGTGCAGGGACACCCATGAGCCACCCACTGTCCATCCCATGGACAGGGACCCGCTGCACCCTGGCCTGGCCAGCTGGGCTCTGCTGAGTTGGTGGCTGCTGGTTTCCACGTGGCTGAACGCCCCCCACCCCCACCCCAACCTCCCAGGAGTCCGACCAGTGAGGTCCAGGGCCTAGCGCCTACAGCCCCGCCTCAGCCATGGCCCGGCCAGAGCTGCCCCAGGGCCTAGCTGGAGCGCCAGGTGGGTGGATTTGCTCTGCCCAGTCAGGCTGTTGATGAACCGGTGGGACGGCTCCCATCCCCTCCCCTTAGCTGGCTGACTTTACTGGCCAACTTTACAGCAGGCTGATGCAGCCAGGAGTGGACCACCCTCCCAGGCTGCAGGTACAAGCGTCTCCCCCCTCGAGAAGCCTGGGGACCCTGGTGGTGGGCACCAGTCGATTCCTGCGGGCCAGAAACTGACAAGCACCCGAAGGGACGTGGGACATGTAACAAATCTCACATGCCCAGTGGAGTCACCTCACCCCCCACCCACTAGAAGGCAACCAGCTCTGGGGTGGAGCACGGTGGCTGACCAGCACAGTGATGCCAGCAATTTCTGAGGGAACAGGGAGCTACTGTAACCTGGAGGGGAGGGTCAGTACTGGGTAGTGCACCTGGTTTCTCATGGCCACTGTCAGACAGCCACGGGCACCGAGGCCCAGCACAAACTGGGTAGCTGGCATCCCAGGCCCCTAACCACTACGCTGGCCAGCCTCCCTTCCCAGGGACTGGGGTAGAGCTCAGGGTGAGCCCACCTGGAGCTATTTACAGTGACGAAGCAGGAGACCACCCCCCCTCCCCCCCCGCCCACTAACCCGCCCAAGCACCATGGACACATCTGTGGTTTCTTCACAGCCAGCTTCACTAGCCAACGCTCGTGCTCAGCCCTGCGCTTCCCGTTTGGGAAATTGAAGAGCATCCAGGATTTCCAAACCCGGGTGGGTCACATCCTGCCCTCGTTCCCCCAGGGCACATCAGGCACAAGGCGCCAGCAGGGGAACCCGGAAGAGCTTGGCCTGCGGATGGTGACATCATTTCACCCCCAGAAGGTGTGCAAACGCGCACTCCCTTGGGATTCCCGCTCAGCACCTGGAGCGCAGCTAAGTGGGGGGTGGGGCATGGGGTGGGGAGCGCTCAGGCCTCACAGCAGACACAGACAAGGCCAGGCCAGATCTCGGGGGACTCACTCCACACAGTGAGTTCTCTGGCCAAAGTGGGTCCTTGGAGAGAATGCTGCAGAGGACAGAACCGTCCCATCCCACCCCAGTGACATACCCAGGGCCCCGCAGGTGGCAGGGCTCAAGAGGGGCTGCTCTGTGGGTACACCCTGTGTTCCCTGTAAGCTGGGCACTTGGGGAGCCGCCTAGCTGATTAGCGGAGCACTCACAGCCAGCACTGTGCGTTTCTATGGGTGGTGCACATCCACATGGGCCTCGGTGCACATGATAAAATTTATTCTGCATTTGGATAGAAAGAATTCTTGGGCAGACGGGGTCCAACCTGTCTGTGCACAGCAGGGCTCACAGTGGCGTGGGTGTGTCAGCAATAGGGGGCCGGCTGGGCACCCACTTGCAAACGCAGCGAGCCCCATGCACGCTGGGCACGGCAGTGAAAGGGCAGAGAGCAGCTCTTGCTCCATGGCTCTGCTCTCACTGAGCCTCACCTGGCCTCAGCCTCAGGCGCCCCCACACACCCAGGAGAGCCTCCTGCCTGGGTGAGGCCAGGGCAGCTACAATGGAGCTGGACAGCTGCAGCTCCGCGAGGGAAGGTCGGGTGTCCTGTGGGTGTTGACCAAGCCCAGTGGAAACTCCACCATTCTTGGTAACCATGACAAAACTCCCTCTGGAGTGCTCGCGCGCCCATCCCTGCAGCCTCGGGGCTTACCTACCCCCCCCCCCCCCCCCAGCCCTCGCAATAGGAAGCTGCTGTAACTTCCCCTCCAGGGGCCTATTTTGCTGACTCACCTTCTTTTTAATGGCCCTGATTCTTGAAAACCTAAGGAGGCAGCTGGCCACGCCCAGTGGTTCAGCTCTGAGCCAGCACTTTCTAACTGCAGCACTTCCAAGGTGGGGACACCACTCCTCCAGGCCGATCCCCTGCCCCAGGCCTTCGGGAACAACACCCACTGGGAAATTTCACTCCCGTGCTCCTTTCTCACAGCCCAGCAGGGATTTCACCATGCCTGCCCATCAGAGGCTGGCTCTGCCCTCCCCGAAGCAAAAGGCCTTGGGGCCCGGGCTCTGCCAAGACGATAGCCCTCCACTCTGTCACCAGCCGGTTTTGGCTGCTTGCATGGCCGGCACCGTTGGCCAGGAATGTGTGTGGAGCAACAGGACGTCTGCCCTGCAGGCTGCGGAGGGAAACGGGGCAGATCTCTCGCTCTCACACCCACACCCACCCCGTGTGCAGCATCTCGCAGCAACCAGGATTCAGAACATATTTCTCCGGCCCACAGAACGGCAAAGAAGGGGAACTGTGCGTCTCCCGACAAGTGAGAGCCCCCAGGAATCCTGACTCCCAGCCCCTTGGACTCTAACCTCCGGCCTCTCAAAGGACCTAGTGGGCAGCGTAGGGCATTATCAGTCATGTCCTGTGACCGAGCGACCTCAACCCTAGTAGCCGACCTGCCTGTGCCTCAGTTTCCCCACGCTCAAGTAAGCCACTGGCCAAGGCATCCGTGCCTCCGCACAAGAGGGGCCATGTGTGTGCCCTTTCAGCAGGGGGCTGGTGATTGTTCAAACACAAACCCAAACGTGCCACCAGCTCAGGTGGCCTGGCTCCTCCCTAGGCCTGTGCTGCTGGACCCAGGGGGGGATGCAGGGGGAGGGGACCCCCACAAGCGCCCTTCCTACTGCTGCTACCGCCTTATGTTCTCCCCGAGGCAGTGACTGGTTCTGTCCGCTCGCCATCTGCGGAGCCAGTGGGGTCACTGGAGTAGGGCAGCTCTAATGGTCAGACCTAGAATTACCAGTTCTTCCCCTGAGCCACTGTGTCCTGCTCACTGTTCTGACACGTGCCCCAACTCCAGCGAGCGCACCACACGCAGAGGGAGATGGTGGGACCAAAATTACCCAGCAAAGTCCTGAACCCCCCTGAAAGTGTCACCGTTGTCCTCAGCGTGGAGGACCAGCACCCCGTCGCCGTGGCCGGGCTGATTAGCGCCTCTCAGAGCCGCCAGCTGGAGAAGCTTACACTTCGCTCACATGTCCTGCTTTCTCCGTGCTGGTTAGCGGGTGTAAATCGGCTCCGGCTGTTGCCTTGGGTTGCCCGACCCCCTTGCTGCGATCTGCAGCCCATGCAGAGCCCAGGTGGGGGCTGTGAAGACAGCGTCTGTGGCTCTGTGAACATGCCAAGCGCATGGGTGCAGAGGCTTAGGTGCCAGCCAGCTGATGAGCCCAGCACCCACAGTCGGCAGTCTGTGGGTGGTGCACATCACACATGCCTCAGTGCACATAAGAAAATTTATTCCACTCACGGACAGTAAAAAGTAGTGGGAACATCCATCCCCCTCTTTGCTGCTCTGGGGGTCATGCTGGACAAATGCGTGAAATCGCCATGCCAGGAGGCCATGCAGATTGGATTTTTCATCTCTTTGGGACCTGCGCAGAACCCCATTTCCTCATTCCCAGGCAGGTGGAATGTGGAGCTTGTGGTTAACAGGAGCCAGGCGAAAACATTCCAGGCCAGCCCATGCAGCCGCTCTGCCCAGGGGCTGGGCTCCAACCTGCGCCCTGCGCTCCCGTGCCAGCTCAGCTTATATCACCTGGCTCCAGCTCCCACAGGCCGAGCCACCATCCCTACCCCCAGCAGCTGGTTCAGACTGTGCCAGGCAGCCTGGTCGGAGCCGAGCACGGCGTTCTCCCCACCAGGCGGCCAAAAAGCAAACACCGAAGAGCTAGGAAGCAGCACCCACATCAGAGCCCTCGAGGCGGAGATGACCCCCCTCTCCCGGAGACCGGTGCATGGATGTTCCCGAGCAGCGCTGGGAGCAGGGCAATGAGCCCTGGGAAATCCTGGGCCCATGAGCTCAATGACAAAACCCCCTCGGCTTGATTTTCACCCACAGCTCGGCCCTGCTCCGATCAGCTCCCCCTCTACCGAGGCAAGGCAGCCCAAGAGCAGGCGGGAACTGGAGACAGCTGCGTCTTTGCCGCCTGACCCCAGGCACATCCCTTACACCATCATCTTCAAGGACAATTCCTGGATTGGATCGGGCGCCTACCATCACGAGCCACTTTTGAAAGCCAGCTTAAAGCTTTGCTGTGCCTCGGTTTCCCTGTGTGCGACTAATGACCCTTCCCTCTCTCCTGAGGGGGTGCTGGGAGGTTCCCAGTCCTTCACGACCGTCCGGGGCTCCGATACCTGGACTCAATGACCTCCTGAGGCCTCTTCCAGCCTTGGGATGTTATGATTCCACCATGGTGAGGGGCCCCACCAGCCCTAATGCAGCAGATCTAGCAGCAAGTTCGCACATTAATGGTGCTGCTTGACCACAAGCAAACAAAGCCACTCGGAAAGAGAACGGCAAGGGTGATTCCCCTTTCTTCATCACGAGCTGATTACTTGGGCCAACTAACAAACGCCAGCACTCAAGTTGCCAGAGAACAAAAGCAGCCACATAGTTTAAGGCTAACCAAGTTTGACCAGGACTGAAAAGTCCCGTCGGTTCGCCATTCAACAGCTGAGGAGAAATAACCAACAGCTGAAATTTTAGGGAGGGGCTGAATTTGGGGGCATTCTGGGGTTTAAAACCCCAGGAGATTTCGGAGTTTCTATTGCTCTTTCCCCAGTGGGCTGGCGAACAGGTCTAAGAGTCGGTCCTAAGTAGAGCCCGCTGAAGGCATTGCAACCTAAGAAAGCCCTTTACCAAACCAAAATGATCAAAATAAAAATTCTAGGAATGTAGAGCTGTTGACAAACGATTTGTCACCGTGTTTCACCATTTCATCACAGTGAATTTTCCCTCACAAGACTATAAATGCCCTGTATCGATCAGTGGCTCAACATTCGAAAGGGACTAGTGCAGCTTTTGCATCTGCCTTATTTGCATTCCTGGTAACCGTCAGAAACTCAAAAGGGGAGGAGATACCGAGAAGACCCAGAACTTTAGAATGAGATCACTTCAAAGTAAGTATGAGCCTTCGCTTGACAGCAACAGAAACGGTAGCCACTGATTGCCTAGTAGCAAGGTGCTTGGATTTATTCTAGGTGAGAGGGGCTGGTAAGTGTGATTTGGGGTGACAATAGCACCTTCTGTGCTTACTTTTGGGGAGGTTTGGTGGGTTTTTGTAACTGAGTTTAAAACATTTTTCCCCCTTCTTGTTGCTATGTCTGTCTGTTTATAATGGGGAAAAGAACAGCGGTGAGAACACATACCATTCCAAAAGCATGTGTTTTCTACAGGCTGGGTTAGGTTTGACACAGGTGGGGTTTATTTAGCACTTTTTGTGGGTTTGCCTTGCCACCAAACCGCAGTGAGCTCTGCGCATCTCAAAGCAGAGGGCCTTTACATCAAAGCCTCGTTCCAGCTTGAACGATAAAAGCCTAAACGCAGGTCGGGTTTGGGTGATCTCGCTCCTGGGGCAGAGCTTGGGAACGTGGCCCACTTTGGGGTGATGCTTACAGGAGAGTTTCAGCGGGAGGTTTGGAGAACGGTCTCTCGCCCTGTGCATGTTCAGGGCCCCACAGACAGGGCTCCCAACCTCACCTGAGGCCTCTGGGTGCTAGTCCTACTTGCACCTGTGAACCCAGGGAGAGTGTGGCTCCCCCACTACCTTCTGCAGCACCAGCCACCACTGAGTTCCTCCATCTGACTCTGCTCCCCTCGCTCCTTCCTTTACCCCCCAGCTGCAGTGCCACTGCTAGTCAGCGCTGTGCTGTGCTTGGGGTGCACCATGCTGCAGGCAGCCCCTCTGCCAGAGTTCTCTGGGGATCAGGATTTCCAGCAATTCCTGCAGAAGGACCTGGAGTACATCCGCAAAATCAAAGGGGACGTTGCCAAGTTGCAGGAGCTCATGGTGAGTAGCTCGACACAGCGGCTGACTAGGGGGTGAGGGGTGCAACACCCCCCCGGGGCTCATCTTTGGAGCTGCACGAAAGGGAAGGCTGCAGCTTTCCCTGGCTACTTAGGGTGATGCTGGGGGTTGGGGGGGCTGCAGCCTGGAGGGGACTCGGGGAGTGGGGAGCAGTGCAGTGAGTTTAAACTGTAACAAGGGCTGGTGCCTGCAGCCCAGGCTGAGTGATCCTGGGTGGGGCCCTGACATTCTGACCCCCAGAGGCTTCATCTCTGCTGGGATCTCAGCCCCAGGCTCCCAGCCAGCCGGAGAGCCAGTCAGGCTTCTCCAGCAGCTTCTGGGGTGTAGGACGCAGCAGGGGGAGGAGACAGTGGGAGACCACTTGGTGGGGTCGGCCCTTTGCCCTAGAGCAGCGTGAGGTTGTGGCAACCTCCCCCCGGGGACAGGTGCCTCACCAGCACCCTGCTCCAGAGCTTGCTTAAGGGCCCTTGGCTGTGCCTTGGAGCAAGCGGGACTGTGCATATTCACCTCTCCCAAAGCAAGAACCACAGACATGGACCCCTCCCCTCCCCGAGGAGTTGCTGGCTGCTCCTGCTGGACAAGCGTCTTCTCAGGAACCAGGCCTAACAATGCACCCACTAGGCAGAGGGTCCGTCCACTCAGTTGGTGCAACCAGCAGCTGTCCTGCCTGGTGGCAGCTCCTCCAGCCTGAACCTCACCCTGCTGCAGCTCTCTGCTCAGGCCAGCCGCCTTGATTAGTTCAGTGCACCAAGGCACTTGCAGAATCGGGCCCTTCGGAGTTGGCCCCAAAAGGGTTTTCACACGGCTCCTGTTAAATTTGGAAGTGGACACTGGCCAGGGGATGCGACTGGGGTGGGTGTGTTTCCTGGAGATTACAACTGGTGCCTTCCAGTATTTTAACCCTGTGGGGCAGAGTCTTATTCACGCAGCCAGTGGATTTGTTTGCTTTCATCCAGTTTCCAAGGTCTTGCATGACCACGCCGGCCAACGCGCAGAGCCAAGGCCCTGTCCTTTCCTGCTATTCTCCAGGCCGGGCCAAAGGAAAGGGCAATGCCAAACTGGAAATAGTACAGCATTGCTTGGGAACAGGCAGGGGAGAATAATAGAACCGTAGGCAGGTCAGGCTGGAAGGGTCTCCGGGCAGGACCCTGAGCGTCCATGACTGGTCTTGGGCCAATGTGCTCTTAAAAACCTCCCATCACGTGGCTTCCACAGCCTCCTTAGCAGCTCCTTCCGGAGCACAACTTCAGGGTGGGAAGTGGAAAGTTTTTCCTATCACGTGACCCAGAGCTCCCTTGCTGGAGACGAAGCCCATTGTTTCTAGCCCTACCGGCAGTGGGTGTGGAGAACAAGAGTCCCTTCCCCTTGATAACAGCCTTACGCAGAGGAGAATGGGATAATCACTTCCCGTGTGTTACATCCACCCAGTGGTCCCTGTAAGTTGAGCACTTGGGCGGCCGCCCAGGAGAGCTTCAGGTGCCACCCAGCGGACTGGCAGAGCGCCCCCAGCTGGCAGTCTGTGTGTTTCTATGGGTGGTGCACATCCTCACATGCCTTGGTGCATGTAAAATTTATTCCACACAGATGGAAAAAATTAGAGCGAACCCTGCGTAAAACCTTCCTGTCCAGGCATCCAGAATGCTATGAGCCTTTTCGACCACATGGCTGATTCGCATTCAGTCCATGCTGCTCTCCAGCCAGTTCCTGGTTTTTCCTGCCCATGGTGTAGTACTTTGCAACTGACTCGCTAACCTTACTCCAGTAGCATGTGTTAGCGGTTAGGGACACCCCTAGGTCTGGAATTCCCACCTCCTGGTCACACCCTTTCTTTTTCTCCCACCCCAGTGCACAACCTTTCAGCTGTGCAGTGAGGAAGAGCTCCTGCTCATCAAGCAGAAACTGGGCATTTCCCAGGCTCCGCTGGATCAGTGTCACAGCAAGAGCTTCCAAGTGGTGAGTCCAACCGCCAGGGATGGCAGCCAGCTGGGGTGGGAGCAAGTCTTGGGCTGCCCCATAGGGGCCTGAGCCGGGCCCAGAAGCCAAGTGCCCAGTGACAGGAGCAGGGTCATGCTGACTTAAGCAGTAGCAGCACCCTGCTGTGCGTCCCAGCCCAGGAGAAAAAGCAAGACACTTATGCAATGAGCTGGTGGTTCTCAGCTTTGGCACCCTCCGGCCATGGCACCACTTCAACCCTCTTCCTCGGCTGACTTCACAGAGCCTGAATGCCTCCCCACTAAACCGTCTGACTCTCTGCTAGGCTGGGGGCCTGGATTTTCAACCAAGCCCTAAAAACACTCCAGCCAAAACCAGCTGGGCGGGGTCCGCGAGCTGGAACAAGGGGGAGGCTAGTGCTGGGCTGGTGAAAGCTGCTGCGACTGGCAGCTCTCCCAGCCCTCCGGGAAACCCAGCGCCAGCCCCGAGGCGGGGGAGGGAGAGATGCACCTACCTGAGCTCGGTGGATCCACCAGCCTGGGCTGGGGGCGGGGGCACTTCCAGCCCCAGCAAGGTGTTGAGCTCACCCCAGGGAAATCCCCAAACAGCTGCAGTTAACCCCTTCCCTGCTGGATGCACAGGGAACTGGACACCAGTCTGATCAGGGCAGCACCAACAGGGCGAGGGGGTCCAGCTCCCTCCTCCTCTCTAAACTCCTTCCTTCCCCTGCCCGTAGGATGCCTGCTTCAGCCAGATCCGGGACGGACTCCAGACCTACCACAACCACCTGAGCCTACTCCTCCAGCTGCTGCCGACGCACTCCAGCCTGGTGGACAACCTCCGGCTGGACGTCTCCAACCTGTCCACCAACATCCAGCAGCAGGTAGGCAGCCCCTCTGGCGAGGACCCGGCCAGCTGGGGCAGGGCTGCTGGAATATGGCCAGAGTCCTGCGGGGCTTCCCCCAGGTGGTGGCTCGGGCGGGAGGGGACAGCCAGGGCAGGGCCTGGAGAGCCCCACAGCCGATCCCACTGCTGGGCTCTCAACAGATGAGACTGGGAGAGCGGTGCTCCCTTAGCCTCACTACTGGGCCTCCCAGGGTGCAGGGAACTCCCCCCCATTGCTAGCCCAGACCCACAGCTCGATTGCAGCTTCGGGCTGCTTTTACCTGCACTAAGGGTCTGGCTTCCCCGGGGTGACAGGCACTGCTCCCCCCCAACACCCACACATTGTCTCTCTCTCCTTTAGATGGAAGACCTGGGGCTGCACACGGTGACGTACCCCACGGCCGAGGGCCAGGGCACCCTCCCCAGCCTCTCCTCCGACTTCGACAAACAAGCCGGCGGATTCATCATCCTCGCCAACTTCCAGCGCTTCCTGGAGATGGCTCTCCGGGCCCTCCGCCACCTCACACTGGAGTGAAGGGCTGTGGGGACACGCTGCCCCCCGCTGCAGCCTCCTGCCCTTCAGCGGTGCCTGAGGAGTCCCATGTCAGCGGGGGCTCGGGCTGTCCGATCTAAGGGGCAGCGGCATGTGGGGGGGTGCCTGTGTGGGGGGGAAGGACAGTGCCTCAATTTCCCTCGTTCCCAACCCGTCCTCCCACCACCTCCAACCATCACTCTGTAAAGCAACATCCCAAGTCCTGAACTATTGGCCTGGATGGGGTATCAGCAGCAGCTGTCCCTCCTCTGCAGGTCGCTGGCAAACTCTGCCCCAAACCCCTGTTGATTCTTCCAAGGATTTGAGGCTGGGCATGGTTCTCTTTCAGGGTGACCAGACAGCAAGGATGAAAACCCAGGGGGTGGGTAACAGGCACCTACATAAGATGTAAGTCCCAGCCACTGGGGCTGTCCCTGCAAAATCGGGACAGCTGGTCACCCTATGCTATTTAAAGGTTATTTATTTCTCGTTTGTGAGCTCCACCACTGGCTGGTGCATCCTCGCACACGCCCCGGTGCACACGCAGCCCGACGTATTTAATATTTATCTTTATTTAATATTTATAGGTATTTGGAACCTGTTTGTATAACAGGCCTGTGGTATATTTTTAAGGTCAAAATCCATTTCCCTTCCACTGAACCATGGTCACCTGCATGGCTTGTTTTGTAGCACCAGCAACTCCAGGAGCAAAGCAGGCAGCTGAGCCTGGGCTGCTGCTTGCACACATTTATAGATGCGCACAAGGTCATTCCTGTTTAATATTTAAGTAAACGAGCACCACCAGCACCAGGCGTTTCCTGTTTAGTCGCCAGACCAAGCACAAGACTGAGAGCCAAAAGCTCTTGAGTGTAGTACCAGCTCTGGCCCAACTCACTGTGGGATCTTGGGCAACAATCCTGTGCCTCAGTTTCCCCAACTGTCAAATGGGGGATGCTAACGTTTACCTACCTCACAAAGCTGGTGTGAGGCTCTTTTTTTCTCATCTAGCTGAGAGCGGAGGCTGGGGGAGCCAGCTGGCAAAGCCCCCGCAGCAGAGGGGTTTGCTGGGAGCGGCCAGCCATTGAGCGGAGAGGACCCTGCAATCTGCAAAGCCCGGGGCGAGCTCTGGCTCAGCCCCCGCACGTGCACAAGCCACGTCTCTCATTGACCGACCACAAGCCTGGGCTGGGGAGGAGAGGGGTAAATGGATCAGTGCTCCTGGGTTCTGCTCCAGGCTCTCCTACTGACCAGCTGTATGTCCCTTCCCTGCGTCCTGCTTCAGTGTCTCCTCTGCACAACGGAGGAGGGGCAAGCCCCTTCATTCCCAGATGAAGTCACTTAATGGCTTGTGGGCAGTGCGGGGATAGAACTGGCTAACGGAGCTTCTGTGATAACACCAGGGCACTTGTGCAAAACTAATTTTTTTAGGGAACAGCCTTGGCTAGGACAGTCTCACTGAAAGGCAGGGAGGTTTCCAGCTCCTCCTCCCAGAGAACAGGAGAGGTTGATACAAATGAGCCAGCTTTTCTCTTACTTTTCTTATTTTTTTATGTTTATATTTAACCCCTGCACAACCCCCTCTGCCTCCTCATTCACCCATTAGATTTACACTGTTCTCAGACTGATTGTATTTATTATAATGTAACTTATTTACAAGTCTATTATCGCTCCTTTAATTTCAAATGATTTTTTGCCGAGAACGGGTCCCACCTGAGTCCCACCAGTGACCAGAACAGCCCAAGTGCCATCCACCCCAAAGCTGTTGGTGGTGCAGACTGAGCTGGAGGGATCCCTGTTGGTTGTATGTTTCAAAGTTGTGGCTGCCGGACAGCTCTTTTGCATTTCAATATAAACCACATTGTGCTAGATTAGTAGAGACTGTGGAATTCTGTCTCCCCAGGCTACCTAGAGTAAGAATATCCGGTTTTGAATGGCTGGAGTATGATTAAAAACGCATCTCTTTTTGGAGCATTTCTGGAGTTTTGCATGTGAGTTGGGTGAACTGCGCCGTCGACTGGGATGTTTTGTAACTGTTTTGAACTGCTTTGTATTTCAATGTGTTCTATTTATTGCTGGGCTTGGGCTCAGACAATAGGGAGTTGTATTTTTATTTAAAAAAAAAAAAGAATAAAAAACTATTTTGGTGCCTTGGAAAGCGTGTGTTTGTCTACAAGTCTCAGGAGCCAGGGGACTCAATCACTTGCGTTTGAGAAGATATAAGCTAGCTCGGGGTGTCCAATATGTTTGCCACTAGTCACGTGGCAAATGGGACGCTGTTGTTGCGAATATGGGTCACAATCATAGAACAATAGAGCTGGAAGAGACCTAAAAAAGCCATCAAGTCCAGCCCCCTGCTCTAAGCAGGACCAAACGCATCAGATCAGCCCAGCCAGGGCTTTGTCAAGACGAGACTTAAACACCTCCAGGGATGGAGACTCCACTACTCCCCTGGGTCGACCATTCCAGTGCTTCCCCACCCTCCCCGTGAAAAAGTATTTCCTAATATTCAACCTGGACTTTTCCAACCGCAACTTGAGACCATTGTTCTGTGTTCTGCCACCCGTGACCACTGTGAACAGCCTCTCTCCAGCCTCTTGGCAGCCTCCCTTCAGTAAGTTGAAGGCTGTTATCAAGTCCCCCCTCAGTCTTCTCTTCTGCAGACTAAACAGTCCCAATTCCCTCAACCTTTCTTCATAGGTCATATGCTCCAGCCCCCTAATTATTTTGGTTGCCCTCCGCTGGACCCTCTCCAGTGTGTCCACATCCTTCCTATAACTGGGGGCCCAGAACTGGACACAGTACTCCAGATACGGCCTCACCAAAGCCGAATAAAGAGGAACAATCACTTCTCTGGATCTACTGGCTACGCTCCTCTTGATGCAACCTGATATGCCATTAGCCTTCTTGGCTACAATGGCACACTGTTGACTCACGTCCAGCTTTTTGTTCACCACAACCCCCAGGTCCTTTTCTGCAGAACTACTGCCAAGCCAGTCGGACCCCAGCCTGTAGTGGTTCTCGAGCCGCATGCAGCTTTTGGAGCCTTTAAATGCAGTTCCTCCTGAGAGCCGCACGCAGGGAGCACCGTCCGCCTGCTCTGCACACATGCCCCACTGCTTGGCAGGAGAACTGTATGGCAGAACCAGCAGCAGCCCCAGCAGCTCTGGTGAGTCACCATGATTGAATTAGAAAGGGGGCTGGCACTAGGGGATCCTGGCTCTGGGGCGAGGGAAGCGCTTTTATTTAGTGTGGGGGGTTTATGGGGGGGCAGATGACAACCACAAGCGTGATGATATTTGAATTCTTATTGGACACCACCAAACTAGCTCCTTCCCTAGGATGAGAGCACGGAGAGACCTGCTTGGTTAGTTAATAGCAGGATTACACTATTTAACCTGCTCAAAGCTTTACACCAGCTCATCCCACCCACATGCTTGCAGCTGGACAAGGCCCGGCCCCGGAGAGGTCATCTAATATCAACTGCAAACCACACCGGAGCTTAACCAATGCAAGAGACCAATGGTGCCCAACCTGTTCCTAGTGCCACCCCACCCATCAGCTTCTCAAATCGTCTGTGGACCCCCATCAAAGCCCATTCTAGCCAGTATGTGCACTTTGTTCCATGGAAAAGGAAACCACAACCTAGATTTTCAGACAGCAATTAATATTAGTGGGAGACACATAATTTAAGCATCATAATAGATTGCAGCTCCGCCCGTCGTTCAAAACAAATTTTCTATGATTTTTTTTTTTCAGGGACCCCCTGCAACACCAGGGTCCACAGCCCCCAGGTTGGGAACCACAGCCCCAGACGTATTATCTACAGCCCCACAATACGGAGAACGCTTGGAGTCTGAATTCTGTATTTTGGCTGCATATGAAAACAGCCCTTCCTGGCCATTTCTGCTCCCCCTGGGCCACTGCTGGGAGCAGCTGACTCAGCAATTACTCTGCTTCGGCTGCTTCTGGCCTCAGCACAGTGCTAAACTGATGGGGCGGCAACCAACGCTCCCCCTAACTTTTCCCATCAGTGTGTAGAATAGTTTGTTACATGCGCCAAGGCCCACAAGGATGTGCACCCCCCAGTAGAAACACACACTGCCAGCTGTGGGGCTTCTGCTAATCAGCCCAAGAGCACAGCTGTGACTGCCAGGAATTACGTTATTTCAAAGGCCCAAAAGGTTAGGAAAGGGCAGAGCAGAACCAGAAAACGATAAAGAGGGAGGAGGTATTAGGGCCGGGTGGCTGCCTGCACTTATAGAGCACAGTCCTGCTCGGCAGCAGCTTTGGAATGTCACCCTGACATACATCTAACAGAGGCAAGAGGGTAGTTTCCTTGGGAAGCCAGAGAGTTTTCCAATATTGCTAAACTCTGGCCTGACTGTTTCAGCTCATTAGCTCGAGAGAAAGGGAGGAGGGGGGCTCCCCAGTATTATTCACCAACTCCCAGTAGTTTGGAGCTCAGAGCCCTCAGGGCTGTATTCTTTTACAGCCCCCCGGTACAGACCCTCCTATATTGCCTGGATCCCTTCCCCCAGCACGCAGATAAGGGAATCGCGCCTCTGAGATCACATATACCCTGGAATCTGAAGCAGCCCTCCTCGCCCAGGGCTTCTCCACCTTTTCACTCCTGCAAACTCCCCATCGCCCCCCCCAACCATTCACAGATTCCCAAACACCCCCCCCAAAATCATTCACAAAAGCTGATCCTAGCCCCTAGGTTCACCCCATTCCAGGAAAACGGAAACCACAACCTAGATTTCCAGACAGCCATTCATAGCGTTATCGGAAGCGATTTAATTTTAAAATAACAACAGATCGTAACGTTGCCGTGTTTTTAAAACTTATCTTTTCTTCCCCCCACGGATGCCTGCCATGCCCTCAGACCCCAGGTGCCGCAGAGCCAGGCTGGGAGCCTGTTTAGAGCACCGCTAACAAAGGTTAATGCCGAAAGGAGCTAGCAGGTTACCTGCTTCTAACCCGCGAAAAAATCAGTCCTGGGACACCTTAAAGACTAACCCCTGGGTTAGTGTTGCTCATTACCTAATAAACCAATAGGTTAGTCTTTAAGGTGCCACAGAACTGCTTGTTTTTGGTGAAGCTACAGACTAACATCGCTGAGCCCTCACCCTGCAACAGCCAAAAGGCGCCAAAGCAGCTACGTTTCTGCCCCGACCATGTGCACTGCAGCCCACCCCAGGCGGAGGGATGGACTAGTGAAGCTCATGCCTGAGGTGGACGACCTATTTCCTGTCCCACCCCAGCAAGCAGGCTCCACGCCTACCAAGCGGATGAGGCCTCAACACCCAAGAGGGGGCAGCAAGAGCCCAGGGGTTAGGACTTCAGCTGGGATGCGGAAGATCCCGATTCACCTCTGCCCTGAGGGGCAAAGCCATTTGACCTGGTCTCTGCCAACGCTCCAGTGACTGCCCCAGCAATTATCAGGGAGGGAGCCGGGTTAGTCTGTAGCTTCGAGAACCACAAGAAGTCTTGTGGCACCTTATAGACTAACAGATATTTTGCAGCATGAGCTTTCATGGGCAAAGACCCACTTCATCAGATGCATCTGACGAAGTCCCCTTCACAGCCTCCTGCCAGAAGTGTTCTGCTTTGGGTAACAATGAACTAAAAGCTGCTGGAGCAGCAGGATTGGATGTTGGGTCCCCTTATCCCAGCTCCAAGCACCTGACTCAGGGTTGCATCCACCCTCTCCAGGCCAGGGCTTCCACCACCACTTCCCCAAAATGGAATTGCTTCCCCCAGGATGGAGGAGCTGACATCGCCACATGGCCCCAGCTGCTCAGGCTGCCTCTGGCCTGGTGCTTTCCTGAGCAAGCCTGGGGGAGGCCCTCATCCACTGGGCTACACCAAGGGAACGCCGACTCTCCCCCAAGGAGCGAGCACAAGGACAGAGCGGGGAACAACGGGCCAAGTGTCTGTCCTGGGGAAAAGGGTCTGGGGCCGACCGTGGGTTGGCCATGCGAGGCAGTTGTGAAAAAGGCTCATATCAGGCTGAGGTGCATCCTCAGGAGTGGAGGCTCCGGTGAGGCTCAGCCAGAGTCCTGGCTTGTTTTGGGAATCACCTTTTGCAGGAAAAAGGGAAGCGCCCAGGGGAGAACACCACAAGTGAGAAAAGGGTTAGAAAATCCAACCCCGCAGGAAATGGGCCCATTTAGTGGTGAGGAAAGATAAGGGAAGGGGGGACCTGAGAACAGCCTGCAGGGGAGGCCAGAACTGTTCCAAAGACAATGGGGATTGCTTGTTCTCCACATCCACTGAAGGCAGGAGGAGGATGACAGGGCTTAATCAGTAGCCAGGGAGATGTAGTTTAGATAACGAGGAAAACTTTCAAGGGTGGCTAAGCTCTGGCACTGCTCAAGGAGGCAGACGAACTCCTCTCATTGGGCAAACCCATCAGGGAGGCTCTATGTTCCCTTGCTCCCACATCCGCCCTGGAGTTGGATTTGATGACCTCGCGAGGTCCCTCACCGCCAACTTCTAGAACTTCTGAGGAACCCCGATTCAGACCCAGGAAACATTTCCACGGAAGAAATTCAGCCCCTGGCCGTCAGTTTCCTGTGCCACAACAGCTTTTCCAAACCATTGCTACTTCGCTCTCTGCAAGCCACTCAAGGGGCCCTTTAGCACAGTGACCTTGGGCAGAGGTTTCTAGCACCACTGCACAGACCTCTAGCAACTCGACACAAGGAGTAACTCCATCAGCGGGCAGCAGTGGTAGAGTGGTGTCCTCTGCTAACTAGTCATGGGAGGAGGAGTATATACACATTACTTCACAATTACTCACAGATCCAACCTCAGTTCTCCTTAAACCCCTCAGGGGGTGGGAGGAGGGAGCTTGGTTTGGTTACAAATAATGAAATTTACCAAGTAAGCCACCCGCATGCTATATCAGGGCCTCCCTTCTGCTGTCACTTTTGGTTTTGGTCACATCACAAGTTGGGCATGACCTGTGGGCGTCTCCAACCCAACAGAAATTCCTCTTTCACTACTGCAGGGGATTTGTTTCAGGAGAGGGCCAGAGGAGTGTGGCGGTAACGGTGGCTAGTTAATCTCTGCAACAAAGGAGATCAAGACCCATTTTACAGATGGGGAAACTGAGGCCTAGGGTTGCTAGGTCTGTCACTGATTCATTGCACAGATTTTGCTAAGTCACTCCAGCTCTCTAGGACTCACCCAGCTCTCTAGGACTCGCTTTCTTGTGTTAAAAGGCACACACAAGCTACATCACCCATAACAACTAGTAGCCACCTGGTGAGTCCCAAGGACTGTTATCTGTCACCTCTCCAGGACAAGCTCCATCACTTTGCAAGACCCATGGTGGCACCTGGCCCTCAGGCCCATGTGACAGAGCTTCCCTCATCTCAGATAATCCCAATCAAGCAATGCCCCATGGTAATTTTCCTCTGGTGGGAAATACCCCACCCCCAGTGGACTGTGGTTTTGGCCACAGAAAATCATTCCTGGCCCACCCAGGCCAATCCACCTGGCCTCAGGTAAGTCCACTCCCCAGCACAGCAAAAAGCAGGCGATTCCAATGGGATTAGCACTGCCCCAGGAAGAAGGGGGCCTCCCCTGGAGAGACACCGCCAGCCCTCCACTCCCATGGAATTGCGTCACCTTATGCCAACACAAGCTGAGTTGACATCTCTTCCTCATTCCTGCTGCTGGGGTATTTTGCAGTGACTGTTCTCACCCCCAATTCCCTAGATTACAACAGCTACTTCCCCGGAGACCAGAAACGCTTCCCCACACCCTGTGACATGGCCACATCCACTGTAGGGGAGGCAGTCAGCTGGAGGCCATGAGGCCAGGCTCCATCAGTCACTGCCGCGTAAGCAAAGGGTTCCCCTTTTTATTTTTAAATATCCCGCCTCGATTTTCAAACTCCTGTCAAGTCGAGGGGGTGGCAGAAAGTCAGCTGAGAGAACTGAAACACCCTCGAATCCACTCATGGCTACCACCGCAAGAGAAACAGCTTGGCCCAAAGGTCTTCTTCAACGCGCCAGGGGTTGGAGCGCCCACCCCCTTGCCGGGGACGCCGATCCAACCTCACTGCCTGGGCAATAACCGCTGATTGGCCCGAGATCTTTTGGGCTTCATGCCACACTCAGCTGCATTCTCTGTAAGCTGGGCCACGGCCCCAGAGATAGGCAGGTGCCACCCAGCTGGTAAGCAGAGCGCCCACAGCCGCCAGCCTGCGTTTCTGTGGGTGGTGCACATCCACACAACTTGGTGCAGACATCAAAATTTATTCTGCCCACGGACAGAAAAAATTAGAGGGAACCCTGCCCCCCCCATCCCCTCCCTCCCTCCCTCCCTCTCTCTGAGTGTGTGTGTGTGTGTGTGTGTGTGTGTGTGTGAGAGTGTGAGTGAGTGAGAGAGAGATAACGAGGTCATTCATTCATCATCCCTACCCAGCCCCCTCCGGCATCCTTCCCACTTATCAACATTTACAGGAAACCTGTTCTCCAAACCCTGCTCCCTTCCCGTAAGGCCGGGCCGGCGCTTGAGGAAAAGGTGGTCTGGAGTTGTCGGGGGCTGCCCCGCCGGGTGATGTGGCGGTACTGGAAGCCCTTCTGAAGCAGGGCAAAATATGTACCAAGCTGGTGAAGGCTGGACAAGAGCAGAATGAGTGTGGGCAGGGGAAGTTGGAGCGGTCGCTTCCAGTTGGCTTTGCTGCAATGCTGGGTCGTAAGCTGTCGTCCTGCAGGGGAGTGGCCTCTGCCACATGCCAAAGCAAATGCGGTAGAGCAGGGGTGCACAAAAATGGGAGTAGGCCCCCCCGGTGGGACATGACATTTTGTAAAGGGGGAGGGGGTGCAGCACAACCGGCTGCTGGGTCTCAGGCTCATGCATCCCATGAAAACCACTGAACTAGGTTAATGGTTTTACGACTGCGTGTTCACGTTTATCGACCGATTCCTAACATTTTTGCATTTTACATTCTTATTTCCTTTCACATCCCTGAGGTTGGTTGGTCGGTTTTTTCCCCACGTGAACATAACCAAATCATCTGGCAGTTTGCAGGATGTCAGACAGGTTGTGGGAGCCCTGCTGACTGCAGGGACGAAAACGTTGCTTCCCCCTACTTTAGCGAGAGCCATGACAGGCCATAATGTGAAACTCTGGGCTGGACCTGGGAAGAGTTGGCTACGGCCCAGCCCTAAAAGCAGAGGGACAGTTCTCATTCCTCTCCCAACTCTCAGTCCACGGATGCTACGCTGAACCATTCCCATCGCCTTTAAAAGCAGCTGAAGAGAATCTCCTGCAGCAGGGAGTTGCACACCTCAATTACACTTTATGCCAGAGCAGCAGGAAGAACAAGTCAGCAGCAGTGGGGTGCTCTCCCCAGGCTCCAGTCTGTCTCCACCGGGCCCAATGGCGCCAGCCACGTGAGAGCAGCCATGGGTGATTTATATGGCCCTTCTGAAAAGCCCGGGTGGGTGTGACTGGCTCCAAGTTACATAAAGTTACATCATCCCCAACCATGTTGCGGTAGCTCTTTGTCCAGGGCCTTCGGCAAGCAGATACAACAGCCCGGCCTTCTTGTTGCACACAGTGGAGCAGGCTCAGCAGGGAAGTCTGAATCCCTACTCCCCCTTTATCTGTCTTTGGCAGCCCCGGGCTCTCCCACATGGATCCACGGCTCGTTGCCCCGACTTTGCACAGTGATTGCTGGCAGGAGGGTGAGTCCAGCACCAGCCGAAGGGGAAGGAAACGCTCATCAAGCTAGCAGGACACACTGCTCCCTTCCCGAATCCCACAGGCCCACAGGAGGCCAGAGCGTGTCTCAAAGAAGCTCCCAGGCTGAGCCTGTGGCTGGCCGCACTAGAGGATGACTCCCAGGCCATGGCAAGGTGCCCACAGGTGTTAAAGGCAGCTGGACGCAGCAGCAGTTGCACCACGTCCCTAAGCGCAAACTACCACTCCCAGGGATCGGTGTGCTCTTGGGGCACGCTGCCCGCCGGCCGCTCACTGTCGCAGGTGCGGGGCAGAGCCGAGACCCAGGCCAAGGCAAACAGTGCCCGTCAGAAGCCCTGGGTCTCCGTTGCCTGCAATCTCTCGGCGGAGGCGGCCAACGCCAAGATCGGAACTGCATCACCAGTTTGCTATGTTCCAAGTGAAGCTGCCTCAGCAGCCGCTCACTGCGTGAATCAGCCCCGGACAGGATTCCCAGGGGGTGTTCCACAAGGAATCCCAAAGAACCTTTCCCGTCAGGAATGTCTGTGTGTTCTCGTCAAGGAATTGCTTAGCAGTGAATCTGCTTTCTAGGCATGTCGCATGGACAGGGCCAAAGTAATGCAGACTGGAAGGGAAAGGTCCATACGGTAGGTCCGGCCTTCCCTGCTATGCTACAATCCTCCAGCGGCTGGGGCCAGACTAGAGCGACAGATCCAGGCAAACACAAATTTGGATGCTCCACTCGTAGGCCTGAGGTCTTTGGCCTGGTTCGCTCCAGCTGCAATCACGAGCGGAGATCCTTAGGAAGAGAGCTCACGAGAGGGAGGTCGTGCCCTGAGGCAGCTCCTTGGTGCTCTTCGCCTGGTGACAATGCTGGTAAGGGCCACAACTGCCCCCTCTGGAGAGAGCGTCTTGCTGCAAATCAGCCACCTGTCTGACCAGCAAAATTCTGCAGAGTTCAAGCAGAACTCCACCTGCCTCCCCACTCAATTGAGCAGCAGCTCACCAGCTCCAGAGCAGCGTACTTGTGAAAGGGACCAGGAGCCTCATGCAGTAAGAGAGGAGTTCTGGGTAAAGGGCCAGTTACACAGCAGAGATTTAGGGAGCCCTGCAAATCGTCAGAGAGCTGCTTTATATCCACTGGCACCCACAGAGGTGGATGCCAACATCCCTGGCTCATTTTTGCAGATGCAAATATCAAGTCTGTAAGCTGCCCGGGGCTGTAGGGATTTGTACAAACCAGCTAGAGGGGAATCAAACAGAGCCTCCCCCCGCAGAACGGTGAGTTCCTTCATGTGCTTGGCAACAACAGAGAAATGGCCCAGAAAGTGACCTGCTCTGAGGCTTTATTGTAGGTTTATTCCTGAGTGCAGGAGAAGGACCTCCTCAGGAAAAGGAACTCGGTACAAATTAATGGCAGCCTACACCAGACACCTTCCAGAGTGCTAGAAATACACCAGACAGCAGGAGAGCCAGCAGAGGGGAATTTCAACCCTGAAGGTGAATCCTATGCTGAAATACCCCCTCCAGTGTCACATCGCTCAGGGACATGAGCTCAGCTTGGGGCACATGGCAGAAGCTCATCTGGGTCCCCTCTGCCCCATCTTCAGGGCAGGCTGAGGGGCTTTGGCCAAGCTGACTGGGGAACCCTGGCACAGCAACACGCCGGCTCCAAGCCACAGTAATTCTTGCTGTCTTCCACAAACACTAAATCCCACCGCTTCCATCAGGAGAGCGGCGCCTTTTCCCAAGCCCGCTCCTGGCCCGGGCACTGCCCTTGCCGTGTACTTCAGCCAAAACAAGGAGACAGGATAAATTTAGAAAGACATCCCAGTTCAGAATTGTACGTCCCTGGGAAGCCATTCATTCCCCACCGACAGCCCCCCGCAGAGCCACAAAGGCAAGGGGCGTTAAGCGAAACATCAGAGGGAGGCAGGAACAGGTTGCTGCGTGGTGGTGTCTGTAGCGTAAGGGCAGCTGCAGTGTCTGACTTGGAAGAGGCTCCATCCAGCAGATGACCACATGCCAGATAAGGCTACATAAGAAACCCCCCAATGCCCCCCACCCCCTTTTATCTAGCAAAAATAGTTATTCCCAGCCTCCCCGGGATTTAAAAACACCACCTCTGACCCTCTCCCCCACCGCCCCCCAAGCTGGTAACTTGCAGCCGACAGCACCTCTCCTACAGACACCAGGAGGCGTGGCTGCTTCTCCACTGGGAGGAGAAGGTCCAGGACAGGTGTTTCACCGTCACCAGGCTACAGATCCAGCTGCACGTGCCGGAAGTGGGAGTGTTGAGCAGCTGGGGGTGGTCCCTGTAACAATAGTTCAGCTCCTATTCCCACGTGCAGGACGTCAGGAGTCCTGGATTCGATCACAGCTCCACAGACCCAAGTGGAGAAAGAGACCAGCCCCTGGGTCCCAGGGAAACCAGAAGTCTTGGCACAAAGGCTGACAGGCCCGTCGGGAGCAGCCGGGCTCCAGGAGAATAAAAAAAACTCCCAAACTATTAGGAAGAGAGATCTCAGCACCAGCCGACCAGCGCTGGCCATCAGCTGACCCTGGGGAGAGAGCAGCACCTTGCACACACCGAGGGCTGGGGGAAGTTGTCTCTCCAGCCGTGCAGGCTGATCTTGGGAAGGAGGCACCCCTAGACACATGGGCCATTGGTGACTCAGCATCTGCTCCACTGCAGCAGCATCTCCCCGGCACGGGGAACAGGTGGGGTCCATGAGGCCTGAGGCGCTCCATTGCCAGCTCTGGCTGGCTTCCGTCCCGCCAGTCCCTCCCCCAGCACCGTGGGGAGGGAAGTACGTCACAAAGCAGCGATGGCCTTGGCAGCCACCCGGCGACCCAGGGGTAAGCTGAGATCCGTGATGGCCAGGACAATTTTGGGACTGGACATGGTGGAGACTTTCACCAGCTCTGACACCTGCCCGGAGAGAGTGGGGAGGAGAAAAACCGGTGACTGAAGGCACCAACGGAACTGCCGGTGCTCAGAACAGCACAGGTGTAAAGCTAGCGGCACGCAGCTCACCCGAGCCAGCTGGTGGGACACAAGCCAGACTAGAGAAGGGAGGTGACCCTGCCGCCTGACGGCCGAGATCCAGGAATCTGAGCCCAACGATAACCCCGCTGCAACACCTGCAGCTACAGGCAACATACGGGGCTGCTCCTGCGTGCTAGCCAATCAGGTTCTCTTAAGAGCAGTAATGCTCTGCCCATCTCTGGAGACTCCTCTCTGAGGATCTCCAAGTACTGTGCACCTCCCAACCCCCTCCAAGGCAGGGATTAACCCCATTGGTTAGAAGGGGAAACTGAGGCACGGGAGAGGTGTCCATGGGCATGCAAGGAAGCCGTAAGACCGTCAAGAACACAACCCAGCCCTCGAAACCAACTTGGCCCAGGCGTGGAACTGAGCGTATAGAATGCAGGCTTCTCTGGCGGGGCTGAGGCCTGGGACACGGCCACGGGCCCTGCCCCTTGAAGGCAGCTTCTCTGAGACAGTCAAACGCCAATGAGCGCGAGATACCCAAGTCGCTCACAGTGCTGCTACAGACCCTCCAGCTCCCTGAGCGGCCGCTGAGCGCTAGGGCTGATCAGGGTTCATGCTATGCCAAGCTCGAGTCCCAAGAGAGCAAGCGCTGGGGCAAGTGACCTGACCCGAGATCCACAGCAGCCCCAGCAGCACACGGGTCTCAACTCACCATGGTGAAGGGCATGAACTGCAGGATGCTGCCCCGGCTACCCTGCTCCAAGCAGTCCACGCACTCCTCCATGAACCACTGCACGAACTGGGTGTGCGTGCCGGCTGTCTTGGCTCCCAGGATGGAAGACATCAGCAGGAAGAGGTTGGCTGGGGAGGAGAGGAGACGGATGAGCCTTTGTAGACTGTGGAGCGGATCTAAATTCGCAAAGGGCTGGTGGTGGCAGGTGGGCACCGGAACCTGTTTGAGTCAGGCAGCCAAAGCGATGGCGGCCCATGGTCACTGGAAGGTGGCAGCAGGAAACACGCCGAGCCCTGGCCTTGGCAAGACCAGCCAGCACTGGCCGCTGCCGGTGGAAAGGGACCCGTGGGGAACCAGGAGCAGTGACTCAAAGCACAGCCAGTTCAGAGCAGCATCTCCCTGCAGAACTGCAGCTGAGTGGGCACAGCACAGCCTGTCAGAGGGGAGCCCACCTGCCTGGGTGCAAGCAGCACAGCTGACTAGGCCGGCCAATCCACACCTGACCAGATCCAGGCCTAGGTTCCCGTAGAGCCTCCTCACCCGGTCTGGGGAAGAGCTCCCACTGAAGACTCACCCAGGACTCTGTTGAGAGGGTCCCTCATGCTGACGGTGTGAAGCTGGGAGGCAGACAGTGAGCTGCTCATCGAACGATCGGCTGCAAAGGAGAACATGCCCCGGTCAGGATGGCAGCTGCTACCCACCCCCATGCTCAGCCACAACTGCCACTCCAGCAGAGGCCGCGTTACAGTCCCTCCAGCAGAGGCAGGGACTGTTGCCCCTTCCTGACCTGAACCCAGCAGGTATCACGAAGAAAACCCAGCCAGACAGGCACACGCCTCCGCAGAGACACAACAGAAAGCTCCTGCTGCACAGCTGAGCTTTGCTCTGCCCTTTTGGGGTCTGCCGTCAATGGGGGCCAAATAAAACGCCATCCCTCAAACGCCCCCTTTTTTCCTCAAATGCAGCGATACGCGAGACCTCTGCAGTTCAGGGTCCAACACAGTGATCGGCATTTCTCAAAGCGCCACAGCAGCATGAACTCGCTGTCTCGTTTACTACAATCCCACCTATTTGATTCCAGCAGCATGGCAGGAGAAATACAGCGCGTGCGCACACATCTGCTCACTTATTGGCTGAAGGAATAACGCAGTGCTAGCTGAGAACTGAAGTGGTTCATTACATAGCAAAAGCACCCTGGCTGTACGGTGTCCTTATTAACCAGGGTTTTCATATCACATGCTGCAAAGAGCTGCAGGAGTCGTTAAAGAGCTACTAGCAGCTCCCCAGCCTCAGTCCGACTACCGCTGCGCTAACACAATCACAGCCAGAAAGGCCCCTTCAAGTTTTCCTGGGCTCTGGGCATGTTAGGATCCAGGGCTTTGGTTCAGTGGGAAAGAGGAGGAACTATGTTTAGAGCAAGAGCCGAAGCGACCTCCAAGTGCAGTATTAAGATGATCTCTGAACACCCCACATGTGGAGCCACGTTAGTCCATTCCAGTGCTGAGGCAGGAGAAAACTTGTTTCTGCTGACACACACACACACACTCACTCTCTCTCTCTCTCTTCATTGTGCTGTTCACCTGGATTCCTATCGTGATCCCTGGAACTGATTCTCATCAATATTACCCTAGGCCAATCCAATGGACCACAGGGCTTTTGCTTTTAGGCATTCTGGGACTGGCCTCAAAATGGCACTACCAATTTCTGGATGTGTCACTGCGTTTCACTGCGACACAAGACTCAATGCTTCCGGTGCTTTCTGAAAGCCAGCAGGGTTGGCAAAGCTTAACAGTGTTTATTACAAAGATGCATCCATCTTCATTTCCCCAGCAATCTGTGTCTGCTTTGGTTTGAATAATGGCTCCAAACCAACATGCAGTGAAGTTAAGATTCACACAAAGCGTTGAACACAAACATTTTTCTAGTGCCTTTCATACCAAAATATTTGACCACATTAAACTGATGCACATATTGTTCCTACGGTTCACATCACCAGCGCTGACATGCAGCCAGTTCTGGGGTGGAACACAGGAGCTGTGTAAGAGCTTCACAATGACACTGCGTGATGGGAGATGTGTTACTGAGCACTTAGATGTCGTTACTAGGGACAGGCGGTTGACGGATTTGTTCAGCTGGAAGGGATCTTAAGAGGTCATCCTCAAGTCCAGCTGTCCCACTGAGGTAGGACCAAGTGAATCCAGGCCATCTCGGACCGTCCAGCTAGCAGAGAATGCCACTGAAAAGCACATTCCCATGCACATTGCCTGAGCGTGCTGGGTAAGCTTAGGAAGTAGGATTTCCAAATCGCTGCTCTGTCACAGCCAATAAAAAAAAAAATTCCCTAAATGTCATTAAAAGGGAAAAGAATCATTCAAAGGAAGTACAGGAAAGACAGTGAAATAAGGGGAAAAACCACACAGAAGGCCTCACGAGTCTGAACAGCAACAAACCCACCAGAGACCAGAGGTTTAAAAGGACACGTGCCGAAAGCAAACTAGTCAACAGATGGCAGGGCTCTGAAGTTGCAAGGCCATCTCTGATTCACGTCAGATGAAGCTTGAGCAAGCACATTTCTGGCCTGTAACATCCTGCTGTACATTACACTCCCTCTGGATAAGTCAAGAATCCTGAATGCATTTCCTGTTGGAGCTGTCGCAACCATTATTCATCTGTCCACCAGCAATCAAACACTGCCTTCAATGAGACTTACAAAGGAGTCTTCAAATTAGCATCTGTAATAAGTGCCGTTCCACACACTAACATTTTTAACCGACGGGTCCGTAATGGCAACTCCAGCTCTAGTTCGGCTGGAGCGCGGGGCGGCCACCTCCGATGCTGCCCCTTGCGCTAAGGGCAAAAGCAACGAAGGTTTAACACAACACTTCCTTCTTCCCGAGTGTGAGAGAGATGCAGGTGTTAAAAACCAAGGCCACCTTCCTGACGCACCCGTCCCCACTGGGGGCCTTCAGGCATCATAAAGAAGGAAACTGAGGCACCAGCTCCGTTCCCTTCTGCGGTTCGCCTGTTGCCTTCAAGTCACGCTGAAGCTTTATTAGTGAAGTCTCTAAATCGTCCTCAACTCCTCCTCCATCCAAGCCCCTAACTGGGGTGACAGCACAGCCGCACGCTGCGGGTTACGGCTTTCTGCAGTTCACCACCGATGGCGTTGTGCGCCATCTGCTGATCACTGCTAAGCAACTGCTGTCGTACCAATTAGAGGTGGCTGCATTGCTGGGCAGGACAGTCGAACTGTGCAGAGCGCCTGAGTCTGCGAGGTGCCGAGCACGTCAGCTGCACAGAGTCAGGAGAAAGACAAGCGCTTTGCACTGATACCGCAATCGACCCCTCCAGCTCTCAAGCAACTAACTATTAATCGCCCCAGAGCAAACAGAGGCAGTGGAGCGATTGGCTGAGGCCAGGTATCATCCATGGCTGACTCGGGAACAGGCCCAGGGTCTCCTGTTCCCAGACCCCCACCCCTAGGCCGCACTGCCGCCCCTTCACTTACTAGGGCTGGAGAGAACATTGGCATCCTCCTCGTTGGAGCTCAGCAGGCGCATGAGCTTGGAGGGCTGGGTGTCATCCAATGGGAACAGGCTGATGTAATCCTGGGGAGGGGGCAAGCAGAGGTTGCAAACACACCCGCCCCATTGCACGGCTGAGACAGTGTTCACTGTGACACCCCCAGCACCAGGCAGGTCTCCCAGCAGCATCCCTCCCAGAGCTGGTCGTACCATGACGGCATGAAGTAAAGCACCAGGAACGTGGCCAGGCGGGGGATTTTAACCAGCAGCTCGCACGGCAGCCATCAGAGGTGCGGCCTGGCCCTGTGTGGAGCAATCGCCACACGCACAAGTGCATTCGTGCGAAAGAGAATAAACTTCAGCAGCTGATCCAAAGTATCCGCAAGATGGCAGCCTGCGCCTGACTGGAAAGCCAGCTCCCTTGAGAGCCACCCCTCCTCCAGGCCACCCTGCGGGGCTGCCCAGGCGTTCACTGGCCGGACAATATGGAAAGCCAGCTCCCTTGAGAGCAGCCCCTCCTCCAGGCCAGACGTTCACTGGCGATACGATACGGAGCCCCACCTCCCACCCTGTTCTTTACATCCGCAAACACACACGCACCTCAATGTCCTCTCGGTGCCTCTTCCTCTGCCGGGCTGATGCCTGGCCCTTGTTGTGGGAGGAGTAGGAGCTCAGAGCGCACCACACAGACAGCCTAGCAGGAGAACCATGGGAAAGGAAAGGAGTCTGCATGGGGGGGGGCCGTCTCCCTGGACTCAGTACCCCCCCCGCCCGATGTGAACCTCAGCAGCCCACAGTGTGCGCCGGGGGGGGTCTGCCCCCTCGGCAGTGGGTGCTCCCCACCAGCACACTGGCTAATCACTCAGCTCCCTGCCCCCGCCCTAGCTGTACCCACTGCCCCAGATTTGCACAGTCAGCGCTTTGAGGGGAGGAGGCAGGGCCGAGGGCAGGGGAATGGGCAGCAGGACACCTGCGTTCTATTCCCAGATACGCCACGAGTCACCACCAGCAGGAGCCTCTAAAAGCTCCTAACCGTGCCCCCCCTCGCCCCAGGCCACGGTATGTGTCAAAGGGCCCCAGGCGGTTCCCTTACTTGGCAAGGGCCTTGCCAGGTGGGTCCATCAGGGTGTGCCACTTGGAGGAATCGGTGAGCAGGCTGGGCAGGATGTGACCCAGCAGAGATAACGTCAGCTGCTGCATGTCCAGGCAGAAGATGGCGTAGAGCAGCTCCACCGCCCTCAGCGTGTGCTCCTTGCGGGTCTCCTTCAGCAGCTCCTAGGAGGAGATGCGGGGGACAGTAGGGGATGGGGCGCGCCAGGGAGCAGGGACTGGACTGGCAGCCCCGGCTGTACGCGCATTTACATGTTACACGTGCGCACCCGGAAAGGACCGCAACAGGGCGGCGCCACCGCCTAACAGTTAGAGCAATCGTCTGGCAGTCAGGACGGGGGGTCTTCTTCCCGGCGCAGCCATCGGCTTGTCATTCCCGCCCACCCCATCCGTGCCTTGGTTTCCACCCCGTAAACCGGGACGCGGCTGCCCCTCCCCCAGCGCTTACCTTGACCAGGTTGTTGCAGAACCAGTAGACGCCCCCCATGTGCAGCAGCGTGTCAAAGATGTGAATGGAGCGACTGTCCACCCAGCCCTTCTCCAGCACCCGGGTGAACACGCTGGTCAGCACCTCTTTGATGGGCTTCTTGGGAGGCAGCAGGTTCCAGTAGGGGATGGGGTCCGTCCCCGTGGAGGGGAAGCGGATCTGCGTGGCCGTCTGCTGCAGGACGTCCGCACACATGTGCTCCAGGATGGAGCTCATGATCACCACCCTGGGAAGCAGAGGTGCCGAGGGGGTGGGATGAGAGGAGCCCTGCAGCCACGGCCTGCTCCCTGCAGCATCCTGCTGGAGATTTTAGGCTGCGAAGTTCCACAGCCTGGCTCGACTCCTCCCCTCCCGCTCCAGAGCCCTGCCCCAGAACATCCCTGGGGTGACTACAACACTGCCCCGGGGCAAGTAACCCTCAGAAGCACAGGTGCTTCTACGCGGCAGCTGGGGAGGACCAGCCCCACGTGACCAGCTGGGGAGAAAAGGATTCCTCACCGTCGCAAGACCAGCCAGGGAGATTCAGACTGAGCCCAGGCAAAGCTGGATGGCACCAGCACAGCCCTAGCTGCTCAACCCAGCCAGTGCGTTGTCGTTCCCTTCAGCGCTCAGCTCTGGCTAGTAGGAGATGCCTCTCAGGACAGAGCTCCCTCCCCGCTGCGGAGAGGAGGCCCCCGGCCTGCCCCCCAGCTCACCGCTCATTGTAGAACTGCAGCGTGTTCTCGCTTTGCAGGGACGTGGCCAGCTGGCGAATCATCTGCAGCGACTTGTCTCGCTCGTCCAAGCCCAGCATGCGGACGTGGGCCACCAGCCAAGCCACAGCGCACACGGCCATGCTGCACACCTTCCCCTTGATGTTATCCGTGATTTTCTGAGGGCGAGACGGGGGGGCAGGCGGGTGAGACTCTGCACAGGACACAAATGCAGCCCTGCCCCTCCGCAAAGACACGGCTCCGTTCCACGTCACTGGGGGAACGCTGAAACGACAGGGCCAAACCTACCCTGGGTGCAGCTTCATCCATTTCAGGGCTCAGCGCCTTGTCCGACGCCAGCCGAAGCACTGGCCAGAGGGGGTCACTATTAAGATCCCCCCAGAGAAACTGAAGCAAGGAAACGGGCAGCGTTTTGCCCAACATCAAAGGTCAGCAGCAGGCCAGAGGGCAGGGCAGGATCGTTTCTCCCCCACTCTAATGAAGGGCTGGATGTTCGCGAGTGTCTAGCGCCCTCGAGTTCTGGAGGGGCGAGAGCTGATGGGCAAGAGCCCACTTTGCAGCACAGCACCTGGGGAGGAGCGCACCCAGCCAGGTGCTGGAGCAAAACCTGGGCCCAGCAAAGCATCATGAGGCAGATTTGGACACGCGCACACCCAGCGTGCCTGGCACCAGACACTGACACACGGCTCATGCGTAAGGTGAGCAGTGAGAATGCAAGTGTGAATTCGGTGCTCTACTGCACTGCTGGGGAAAGGGGCTGGGACGGCCCTTCTAGAGACAGGCATCCTTGGTTTACAAGCCCCGTAGCCCAGGATTCTCTCTCACACCCCCTTTGCCACCACGTCGAGCCCCTGCCTTGGGGCAGCACTCGGAGGACACAAATTCAGCCGCCGGGACCTGCTCAGGCAGAGGCTGCCAAGGGGCGATTCCCTCCTGCGACCTTTGCAAACCTGCCTTCTGGAATCACCTGGTGGCCCAGGGACGTCTGGGCCTCGGCTCCACCCCAGCCGGGGAGCGAAGGCCTAACGCGCACGGGGAGGAGCCAGCGGTGCGGCTACCTGAATCGACTCGAAAGTCAGCACTCCGTTCTCCCACGCATTGAGGATCTCCAGGATGGCTGCCGAGATGCTCAGACATGCCTCGTGCCACTTCATCTGCCTGCAGGGAGCGGGAGGGAGGAACAGGGAGACTGGGTCAAGGGCAGCGGAGAGGTTGAACCGCTCACTCCACGTGACCCGCCCAGCCCAAAGGGGCAAGCCCAGGAGTGGGGGCAGCCTGGGCCCTTGCTGCCCTGCTGGAATCTAACTCAGCCCAGGCTGGATGTCACAGGCGTGCGAGCAGGGCCAGACCCCGCCACGCAGGGGAGACCTACACCAGCTTCATTTCCGAGGAGCTGTTCAGCAGAGCCACCAGCGACTCCACCTTGGTAGAGTCGGGCCGGAAGCAGGGGTGATCTGGGTTGAGGATTTTGCCCTCCTCCGGCATGCAGGTCTGCATCCAGGTCTCGAAGAACGGCACCTCGCCCGCCGGGCTGGACTCCGAGAGGATCACCTGCAAAGAGGCCCCTTCAGAAAACCTGTCCCAGAGACCAGAGCAGCCTGGCCAACCTACAGCTGAGACAACAGCAACCCCTAATGGCCAACCTGGCTAGCGTCTGGCACCTGTTCAAACCCCTGTTGCTCTGGACAGTTCCAACACAGAGCCTTACTCTCTCTCCTCAATGTGTCACTCTCCCCTGGGATTCGCCTTCCCTCTTTATTGCTCAGTTCCACCCCAGAAGTGGCTGCATTTCAGTGATGGAGCAGAAGCAGACCCTCAGCCAGCCTCCACTGAGCACTCTCCAACTCTTTGGGAGGACAGAGCCCCCACACCCATCTCGGGAGCATCCCTCAGCTCCCTACACAGCACTCACTCGAGGACCCTGGTGACACTTCACATGAGGATTCCCCCCATGCACTTGTGCACAGGAAATCCTGACAGTGAGGGAGCCAAGGGTTATCCTGGGCTAGCAGCAGGCTGGTGCCCCCGGCTCCGATTTGCTGGTGTGTGGAATTTCCACTGGGTCCCCCCCAGAGTACAGCATCTCTCACTCCCCTCCTCTGGGGCAGCACCCTGCAGGCTCTCACAGCTGGCGTTAGGAAGCAGGCTGGGGAGCAGCCAATGAGAAACCAGGCTGGAAATGCCAGACCACCACGTAGCTGAGACACGTCAGCCAAACCACCTCACAGCACGTGATCAAACCAAAAGACCCCCGTCGAGGGGGAAGTCAGGCCCCACCAAAGACCTGTCCCACTCGCCAGCCGGCTCCTGCACCCAGGCGTCAGCCCCCGGGAAGCAGACGTGGGCACGTACGACGGAGCGAGTGCTCTGCCAAAGGGCTGTGGCGGGGGGAGGCGGCTCTGTGCGGTGGCATTGTTTGCAGTGTGGTGCTGTCACTGAGGGCCTCGGGGGGGCCCCCACAGCAACCGGCCCACAGAGCTGGAGACGGTGGGAGATGGCTGTGAATTCCAGACTGGTGTTTTTCCCTGGCATACTAGAGAGCTGGGCAGGGTTGTGGCACACAGCCAGTTCCCAGGCTATGGTGATTCAAGAATACCCAGAGATTTCCTTACACATCTTCCGCCCAGGGCCACCTGTGCCAGCCCCACAAGACCCGAGAGCCATTTGAGAATGGTTTTAAGCAGCACCAACATGCAGCCACCGCTGGGGTGAGACACCACGGCCGGGTAGCAGACCCCGGCAACGCAGGGTGGGAAGTAATTAACAAAGCAGCTGGCTGAAGTTGCAGGGTGGGTTTAAGAGTGACCCTTTGTTCTCTTCTACCCCCGGATCTCACAGTACCTTACAAATATTGGTGAATTAATCCTCACCACGCTCCTGCGAGGCGGGCATCAGAGACTGGGAAACTGAGGCAGGGAGGAAGGACGTGGCTTGTTCAAGGACCCCGGAATGAGTCAGTAGCACAGGCAGGAACAGAACCCAGGAGTCCTGACTCCCCTGGCCTAGGCTTTAACCCCAAGGTCATCCCCCATAAGGTAGAACAAAGGAAGGTCAAACGGGAACTTTCCCCTGGACAAGGGGGAACTCCCCAAGCACAGGAGAGCTCCCTGTAACCATTCCCGCAGCTTTCACTGTTAGGTCTGTCTGTATGGAGTAATACAGCCCAGGACCACATTGCGTCCTTCCCCTGCAGGCTCTTGGGGGGTCCAGGGGAGAACAACAGACCACCCCCATCCCCGCCAATCAAACGGGAATACATCAGGGACAAGCGCGAGAGTCGGAGTTTCTCAGCCAGCATTCGCGCCTACTGGTGTACGGACACAGTAACCACGGCTGCGCAGCGCCCCCGGGTGGGCATCTTTATGTATTGCTCTCTGGCGAAACAGAAGAGAGGAGCAGGATAAGCAGAGGTGGGAAGAGACTAACGACCGACTGTCAGGGAGCTGAGCGTGTCTCGCCAGAGGTTAACCTGACCTGACACCAGCAAGCCAAGAGGGAGGGGGAGGGGACGGTTTTGCTATCTCCAGCTCCTGGGCTGTTGCGTCACGCCCCACACCCACGCCGGGTGGGTCTGAGGCAGGTGGCAGGGGAGAGGGAACAGGGCAGCTGCCAAGGAAAAAGCGAGCTAAGCCGAAACTGGGGGTGGCACAGGTTCACAGACAGGATACAGCCCCCGGCGCAGCCAGGCCTCCCTGCGGCAGACGAACCACTCTGCTGGGCCCAATAAAGGTGGGTGGCCTCACTCTGGGTGCGTCCAGCCAGCAACACCTTGACCTGACTTTCACAGGGGCTGAGAGCCAGCGGCTCACTTCAGCAGGGGCCGGGGCTGCTCCAGTCAGGGCCAGGTGCTTACAGAGGTGTGGCTGCAAGTTAATTTCACCCAGCCGCTGAGCAGAGCGGGCGTTCTCGCGGCTACCGGGGCTCGCTCTTCTCCAAGCGGAAAGGAGCCTGGGGGCAGGGAGTGCCCAGCTGATCCCTACACACACAACTGCTCTGGAAGGCCCCCAGCAGGGCATCGCGTGCGGCAATAGAAGCCCTAACCTCAGGATCCAAACGCAGACGCTTTGCCGCTGCCCAGAGGGAAAGCGCCAGCCGCAGCCTTCCCGTGCACCAGCCACGAGCAGGATACTGAGAGCCACAGCGCGGTAGCCCCGGCTGTGGCTGCCCGGCGTGGGCTAAGCCACATGGTTTCACTCAGGATGTCCTTGCTCAAAGGCAAGCAATGGGGCGAAGCCGCCTGCAGAGCCACGCAGAGGGGGGTGCCTACCTCAGAGCCGTAGGTCTGAGCCACATGGCACAGCATGAGGAAGGAGATGTCAAACAGCAAGGCCCTGACTGAAGCTGCTTTGGCTGTGGAGGAGAAACCAAGCTGTTACCTGGGTGCTGAGCCAAAACTGCGAGGGAGACAGCTAGGGACAGGACCTCCCTCACCTGTTTTATCACCCCAGGAGATTTCAAAGCCCAGCTCTCTCCCACAAGGCCTGGAGTCCAATTCAGGCCCCACTGGGATGCCGTGGAGGGTCCCCACATGCAGGCTGCCTCCCCTGGGCACCCAGTGCGCCCATAGGCGGGGACAGCAGGGCTAGGCAATGAATATGCCCAAGAATCTGCTTCACCGGAAACAGCCCTGGAGCCTGGAGCTAAACCTTCTCTCCAGCCAGTGGAAGGTCAGAGCGTTTCACAGGTTTAATCACACGCAAATATATTCAGAATCCTTATCTTGGGTCCTGTGCTCAGACATCATCCCTTCCACAGAGGGGGAGGCCAAGGGACCCTGGCAGCCTGTCAATGTGCCCCTCAGGGAAGGAAGGGGGGGGATTTCTACCCCGTCCCAGCCATGAACCCCACAAGCAGGGGCTGCAAGTAAGTGTGGGATTCTGCAAGCGGCTGGAGGAAATCGGTTTCCCTATTTGCAAGCTGCCCATTCTGGGACAGCGCTATTGTCTGATACCCTACGGCATTAACCCTTCAGACCAGGGCACTCTGTGAACCGCTGGGCCCCTAGTAATGAAGGGCTCTGCCCTTCGAGCTACCATGTCACAACCATACACACTTACAGCCTTCTCCACTGATGTGCTTGGTAAATTCATTCAGCCTGGAGGGGGAGAGAAAAAATTATATTTTTTACACACACACACACACCCCCCCCATAGAATTGGAAGGGCGCACGCACCTCTCATAGAATCGGAAGGGACCTTGGGAGGTCATCTACTGCAGCCCCCTGCCCTCCTGGCAGGACCAAGCACCACCCCTGACATCTATTTGGCCCAGATCCCTTCCTGGCCTCCTCAAGGACTGAGCTCACAACCCTGGGTTTACAAGGCCAATGCTCACGCCCCTGAATTATCCCTCCCCCTGCATGGCGCCAGCTGGGTCAGCCTCTGCAGCTAGTGAAACTGAATCCTCTTTATCCCCAGCCCACTCCAGAAGCAGGCCCTGCTCACGGGCTGGCTGCCTCCAGTGCTTAGCATGTGTACTTGGCTGGTGATATAGGTGCAACCTCCCAATTCTACCTAGTCACTTCTAACGCCCAGCCCGACACAGCAGCTCTCCCGCCCACCAGGGAGGGATTTCAGGCAGTGGCGCATTTCCAGGAGAAGCAGCTAACGAACCCATATGTCACGGTCCGAGCTCGGAATATCTGCAGGCCAACCCAGGGACAGCCGCAGAGCGCTGACTGACATCCTCAAAACACGACAGGGGGCTTCGCCGTACAACTCCCACTGCCGGCAGAGGATGGCCAAAGCCGGCTGCGTGGTGGTACCTGCCGCGCGAGAGTGCACCAAAACCAGCCTGACCCAGCCTCTGAGCATCTCCTGGGCGTTTGCAGCCGCCTGCCTCCCTCCTTTGGCTCAGAGGCAGAAGTTCTGAGGTACAAACACACCACGGCCCGACTCCCAGCAACAATCCCCCCCAGACAGTCGCTCACTTGATGAACTTCCGAGCAAACGACTTCAGCTTCCCCGTTGCGGCCGCAGCTGCCAACAGCAGGTCCAGGCTCTTCCCAGACAGCATGTGGCCCAAGACGCCCAGCAGGCCCTCAGGGGATTTGGAGTGATCTGCATCCATGGTCTAGTGAACAAACAGCGCTGTTTTAAGTGGCTTTAGCACGCTGGGCGCACCTGGAGCTCTCTGATTGGCTCTCGGTGATGCCATATTCAAATCAGCCATCACCAGGAGCCACGTGGTTCCGATCCACAAGAGGAAACGAGAAATCCCTTCTCCCCAGAGGAATAAGCCCTTCCAGACACTTTTAATCCCTGGATCTGGGGCCAAGCACCCAACCCAGCCTTATGTGCCAGGTCACAGTATCCTTGCTGTGCTCTTAGCTGTCGAGGTGGCATTGGACAACAGGAGCTGGCCCAACTGGCCCAAGGACGGCTGTAATGACCCACGACCTGCCGCAACTCAAGCTGGAGCAGCGGAACAAAACGTACTTGCTGATTCAGAAACTGGGCTCCTGCTGACTCTTGGGGAGCACAGTGCCCGTAACAACGCAGGGGAAGTCTGTGTCCACCTGCGTGCTCACTGTGTGTTATCCAGAGAGACAGGAGCTGGGTGCAGGACGTACCCAGCCCTCTGCCTGCAAAGCCCTGAGTCACGCTGCTCATGCTGTTACAGCCACAGTGATTTAGTATGCTGCAGAGGGTCACCGCTTCCAGAGGCAGTTAAAGGGACGGCTTGGCAGGGGACCAACCCCTCCAACACTCAGCAGCCGCTAGGGAGGAACAGGAGAGCAGTTCCCGATAGCACAGCACAGGCCTGCTAGCTGCCAGCCTCCCACAGTGAACCCGCACCTGAGGCTGTCTAGAAGTGCCACCTTTCCCCAGCACTGGGAGAGAACCTGGAGCATTACAGGCACTCACAAGCAACCAAGGATCCCAGGAGTCCGCACTGGTCTGGGACTGGGGCGAGAGGCACCAGGGAACTCACCTTGAGGATGTTGGTGACAGTGGGTTCGGCCCTCAGGATCAGGCCCGGGTTGGGCTGGATGTTGGCATTCTCTGCTGATTTCAAGCGCGGCGCGTGCTCCCTGTCAGCCGTCCTGGGAGGAGGAAGTGGACATGGACACACAGAGAGATGAGGGAATCACAAAGGAGCCTGCCCTCCCTCTGCTTTCCAAGCAATGCCCTTTCAGGCTGCAGTCCCCCACTGCCTTCGCCAAGAGGGGCTGGGTTACTACAGCCCCTGGGAATCCACCACCCACGCCCCTCCTCACACGGGCAGCCACTGGCCAGCCATGTCACAGAAGATCTGAGCTGAGGATGCTGTTCCCTGGACTGACAAGGACCCCTTCACCCTGCTCCCTAATACATGCTCAGCAGAGACCAGCCGAGGCCTCTCTGTCCAGGCTGGGACACCCAGGGTCTTTCAATCCCTCTCTCCAGCTCTTCCTATTGGGTTGCAATGGCAGGTTAGATCCAACATCCTGTTCTCTTCCTCCCGGTGGAACAAAGACACTCCGAGAGCCCCCTCAGCTAGTGAGTCCCCAGGGCAACGGGCAGAGCCGACTGCTGGAATTTCACAAGGGACCTCACAAAGCAGCTGTGCTGGAGACCTACCGTTTGGCCACCAGGTTGGTCATGTTGGCCTCCGACAGCAGCCCCTGTTTGCTACACTCCTGCAAGAGCAGACTGGTGCAGTCACAGCTGGAAGGGACAGAGATGGAGCTAAGAGCACATGGAACCCCAGGGACCCGCACGCACAAAAGTGGGGGAGTGGGAGGCAGTGCTGCAGAGGGGCGCAGCTTTCGCACGTCTGACCAGAGCAAAGCAGACAGCCCTGTGTATCGGGGACTCTGGCTGCTGGCGTTTTAGCCCTGCACTCGGGCAGATGTAGGCGCTCACTAGCTCCAGCAGTAGATGGACTCAGAACTCCTGGGCTCTCTCTCTGGCAGTGCAGGGTCACTGTACCAGCCTGGGCATGTTGTCAGTTCGGTTGAATGGGGCTGACAATATTCCCCCGCCTCCCAGAAGGGCCGGCCCCCTTGCTAGTTTGCAGAGAGCACAATTAACACGCACTCAGCTGCTAAACCCTTGGTGGTGAGGGGGGAAATGAAGCACATGAAACTTTGGAAGAGAAAAGCCGTCCTCGCCAAACCGTACATCAGCCTCAAGGACAGACAGCAGGAAAGAGGCTGTTGTCCACTGCCACCTTGGCAGCTGAGAGCACAGCAAGGATACTGTGACCTGGCACATAAGGCTGGATTGGGTGCTTGGCCACAGATCCAGGGATTAAAAGTAAAATCAGATCCAAGTTTTCTAACAGGTCTCAAGCCCGGGACAGAGGCCAGGCTACCTGTTCGGGGCTGTGAGGCACATCCCATCCAGCACGAGGGACACACAGTGCAGCTTGATGGAGTCCAATCACTCCCGCCGCAGGAGGAGGTGGGGAGACCCTACACGCAGCAGAAAACAGCTGTATGCTTCCCTGGGCTCAGGCCCTTTTCTCTGTGTGCTCCAAGGTCAGGCCCGGAGCCGGCAAGGACACAGACTCACTTGCATCGCTGATCAGCTTTGTCCAGCAGAGGGGTGAGCTTCAGCAGGAACTCAAAGGCACAATTCACGTCCTCGGTGAAATCCTGCAGGCACACAAGAGGCAGGCGTGCGATCAGACCTCACTTCACACGGTACAAGAGGTTCCATCAGCCAAAGCAGCAAGACCGTGTAGCCACGGGGGCTCGATTCTACCCCGGCAGCTGCGTAACTGGACGTAGCTTCCCACGGGAGGGCCCACGCCAGTCACCATGAGGGCAGCAATGGGGCTGATGACATGACTGGTGCTTCGGGGACCCGGGGAAAGCTGGGCAGCCACAGCCTGACATTCAGAGGTGCCAGATCGCACTGAAGTCACAGCACTGAGGAAACCCAACCCACAGCACACCAGGAGTGGCCGACACTCCCCATGCAAGTCAGGCCCCCACAGCTCGGGCATCACAAGCTGCCACCAGCTGCTCAGCAAGGAGCGGGATGAGAGCCTTAGAAAGGGGGTGGGGGTTGGTATCCTATTGTGGAGTTCTCACCTCACAACACACCTCCCCTCCGCGCCCCCAGGAGCAGTGAAAGAGCGCTGGAGTCAGTAACAGATAAGGGCAGCCAGGCAGGGACAACTTGCCCCCACTGGCTGTACATCTTCCACATGTAGCTGAGTCCAGCTGTTCTGGGGGTACCTCAGCCTCCCATCACAGCCCTGAGGCCACCAGTTTGTCAAGTCCCCTGTAAGCTCCTTGGAGCAAGCACTGCCCTGGGTCATGGGGCCCTGATCTGGCTGAGACGCACACATGTGCTGTGGTCACAGACCGGAGCAGGCCCGTATGTGTGCACTGAGTAATACAGCCAGGCCCCAAACTGGCTGGTGGGGGCTCCCCAAATTCCCAGAACGGGAGGCACACGCCTCTCCAAGCAGTGGGGCGAAGTTTCAGAAAGTGTCTGGAATCGAGCGAGGTGGGTGGGCAGCCCCCAGAGAATGGGGGTAGGGCTGCCAACCCTCCAAGATAGGCCTGGGGGTCTGCTGGAATCAGCACCGACTGCCCGGTGGCTATTGGGAGCAATCTGGGGGATTTTAACTGAATCTTTTAAGCAACCAACATGAAGTCGGGCTGGGAAAACAAATCTCCAGGAACAGCTTCTGTCAAAGTTGGCAACCCTAGGGAGGGAGAGGGGCAGAGAACCACAGGGACCCCTTGTATGTCTGACAAGTGACAAAGCCTGCGAGACCCCTCCACCCCCAGGCTATTGGATCATCAACTGTTCGGGGAAGTGACGGCCGGCTCCTCTGGCATCGTACAGCGCCTAGCACATTCGGGTGCCGGATCCGTCTGGTCCCTTGGCACCTCCGCCACAAACACAATCGAGTGTGCGTATTGTGTGCTACTGCGCTGGAACGGACCAATGCCAAACGCCTCCCAACTCACCTTCTCTCCCTGGGGGTACTTCTTTAGTTTCACCAGAACCTGAGGGATCTGCAAGAAACAGGTTGTAACGACGGAGACCTGGCTGAGACTCGGGCTCGTGCAGCCCGTACGCAGCCACACCCCAGAGTCAAGGCAGAAGATACAGGCCCCAGAGGAAACACCTGGACGAGCTGCCCCACAGAACCAGCCGTCACAGCCCTGGGGCCAGTTGTTCCCAAGGCCGGTGGGAGGAAACCCCCTCTAGTGGACATTGATGGAATCACCCGCACCAACAGACTGCGGCAGCTTCCTAACCCCCTTCCCATCACTCGGAGCTGCCGGCCCCTCTGAAGGAGCATTTGTTCCCTTCCCCTGGGTCCCTGAGGCCCTTCACACCCCTCAGCCCCAGGGGAGGCTCCAAGGGACTGGCAGAGGGAGGGAATACAAAGCTGCAATGTGTTGAGCTGGGTCTGAGGAACCAGCCACCGTCCGTTCTACAGAGCAGGGCTGCGGGCTGGGACCAGGAACCCTGTTTGCTTTGGGGAGGGGGAAGAGAGAAGCTGAACACGTAACCTTGCAGTCTGCCAAGGACAAAGTAGGAATGTGAAAAAGCAACAGCGCCGGGTGCTTAAGATAACACTTACTTCGCCCTGGCTGATCTAAACCAGACAGCCACACGGCAGTTATGAAGCACTCAGGAAGCGCAGCTTTTCTGGAAGGGGGAGGCCATCATCCCTGTCAGGGAAACTGAGGCAGGCCTGGCCAAATGACCCTGACAGCGCTGAGAACAGAACCAGGGCTCCTGGCTCTCAACCCCGTGCTCTCACCACCCCACTGCCCTCCTTCCCCACAAGGCTGTGAGTACACAGGGACCAAAAGCTCAGAGGAGACAGCGGAGAGAGGAAGGAGGCACAAGAGCTATTGAGATTTGCCCCTTGGCCTCACCTCCACATTGCTGAGCCAGCTCTTGGCTGACAAAGAGGCTCAGGGGACCTCTGCACACAGCTGGATAAAGTGAAGCCAATGTCACGCCCCATCAGGACGCAGGAGCTGCATTAAGCCAAGACCAGCCAACAAGCAAGGGAGACAAAAGCTGTTTTGCAAAATTAAAATAAGCCCCGGGCAAATGGAGGCTTGGGAGCTTGCAAGGCTCAGCCTGCGATTTAGCTCTGTACAGCTCGGCATGAAAAGAGACAGGCCAGACACAGCGGGAGAGCACCGATAACTGCTCCACCACACGCTGGCACTCGGTGGGGTCTTGGGGGAGCCAGGCAGCGACAGACTCTGAGCTCGTGGCAGGGTCAGGTGGCCAGCTGAGGGGCTACCTTAAGGAAGGTGAAGGCCGTCCATTTCAGCTCCTCTGTGCCCTCGGGGGACTCGATCAGGCCCACGAAGCAAGCTTTCCAGATCTCCAGCACAAAGAGCGGCGAAGGGATGCGCTACAGGTGGAATGGAACAGCGCTTAGACGCAGCGTACAGCAGACACTCCGCTCCCCTGCCCCACATGCACGTCCCGCTGCAGGGATCGAACCCGGGGCCTCTTGATTTAAAAGCAGGTGCCTCTGTCACATCAGCCCGTTCCCCAGAGGGGAAAGCAGACTCCTGCCCGGCCAGCCACAGCGGGGCAGAGACTCGCCCGGCACTGGGAAGGCGTCATATCTCCCTGCATTTCCAAGCCTTGGCCTCGCCCCTCTCTGGGAAAGCCCGACTCCAAACTTGCAGGCAGATTCAATGCCACCGCTGGGACGAGAGCTCAGGAGGGCCAGACCCCATTCCCGCTAGGTCACGTTGCCTCACTGAATCAGGAATCACGCAGGACAGGGAAGAAAGAGCCGCTGCTCTTTCACCGTACCTGCATCCGCTTCACCATCATCAGCTGCTCCACAAGAGGCTGGGTCTCGCCCGTGAGGTTCATGGTGCCCTCCAGCAGCACCACGGCATGCACAGTGGGGAAGCCGGTTTTGTTCAGCTGCTCGGCGTGGACGGAGAGCATGGTGGCTATGCTGTTAAAGGAGGGCGGGAGGCTGGCATCATGGTGGGAGAGACCTCACCCCCCCGCCAGAGCTGAACGCAAATGGTCTCCAACCCTCCCCTGTGCTGCTGTGTCAGGACAGGCACCAGCCCCGAGACTGCTGTCCGGTTTGGCCGATGAACCTTTGGGCCCTGGCCAGGTCACTGGCGATTAACTCCCTGCGCTCTGGCCAGGCCCAGGGCTTGTCCACATGGGGATGGGAGCCTTGACTACAGTTGGTTGCAAGGCTAAAGGCCCCTGACTGGGCTCTGGAATAGCTCTGGACTCAGGAGGTCCTGGAATAGCTCCCTGCAGGGAAGCCCTGAGCTCAGCTCACACAGGGGTTATTCCAGAAGAGCTATTCCGATCATGTTCCTATGCAGACAAGTACAAGGGGAGGGGCTGCTGGAGGTGCCAGGAGGGGACTTCCAGCCCTGGGGAAGGGCAGTAGCTCCCTTGGACATGACTGGGTCCCACCTAGCCCTGCATCCTTCCTTCCCCGGCCTGCCCCAACCCCTCCATCGGGTCAGAGGCAGCGAGGGGGCAGCAGGCTGCACACAGAGGCCAAGGGGCACAGGAGGTGCCTGGAAGGAGCATGAGGCTCTCCCACCTCTTGGGTTTTTTCTGGCCGTTAGCAGTGAGCCCTCCCGGGATGTGCCAGTGTAGCCCGCCCACTGCTCCCAGCCCCAGCCTTGCTCTCCCAGCCCGCAGGCAGAACAGGAAGAGGGACCCAGCCCAATTCCCAAGAGCAGGCACACAGAATATGGAACAGCTGGGCTACCTCTTGATCAGGGAGATGCACTCGTCAGCCTGGCTGCGCAGCTGGGGGTTGCTGAGGCTGCTCAGATGCTCGCCCAGTTTGACCAGGGACTGCTCTATGGCGCTCCACGAAGCTGGAAGGAGAGGAGGTGGGGATGGGGAGCGTATGGCAGCCCGGGAAGGTCATCACAGCACAACTCGGAGGTCCTCACGCAGGCTGGGATTTGCCAAGGAGCCCGAGGGAGTAGGCAGCCAAACGCTGTCCAGTTTCCCTGGGAAGGAGGCGCCCAGCTCCACAGGCACCTGTGGAAACCCCAGCTGAGATCTACCCCGCCTCAGTCGCTCTGGGAGCCAGCTTGTCTTCGCACAGCAACCCCAGGTGGGGTGGGGAACGTTCTACACCAACCGTGTGAGCCTGCAGCTACCTTCAGGGCACGTCTACTCCCCTTCCAGGGCGCAGCAGGGGCAGGAAGGTGGGCAGAGCGGGCAGGCAGCACAGCTGGCACACCAGACAGCAGGTGAGCGAGGGAGCAGAGGAATGGGTGTATGAACTGCAAGCTCAGGGAAGGTGGCAGGAGAGGGAACCAGTAACAACAGGTCTGAGTGAGGAAGGGAGAGGAGGAAACACAGATGACCCCCGGGCGACGGAGAGGATGGTGGCGACAGCAAACAGGGAGAAAACCCAGGAGCACAGGTTGGGCCAGGGCAGAGACACCAGCGAGACAAGCCGGGGCAAGGGGGTGGGAGAGAGGCAGCCTAGGCAGGGAGCAGCCAGCCACGTACCCGTCTCCTCCAGCTTGCCGATGTGAATCAGGGCCCGGTTTTTGGTGCTGCGCACGATCTTCTGCAGCCGCTCCAGGCACATCTTCAGCTGGTTCTCGGCAGCCGCCTGGTCCAGCAGCTCTTTGAACTTCTCCGTATAGAAGGCTGCACAGCGCAGCATCCAGTTGAGGGCGCTCATCAGGGCTCGGCAGAGGCCAATGCACTCCTCCGCTTTGCCATGGCAGCTGCGAGAGGGCGGAAGAGAAGATGAGGTCTGACCGTTGGGACCTTCTGCCTGTTCCCACCAGTCAGGTTCCCCCCACCCCGGCCGCATCCAAACTCCCAACAGTCCTACACCATTAGGTCGGCTTAACTGCCGCACGCCAAGCTGTGAAACAGGCCCTGTGCAATGCATTAATGCTGACCTGCCGCCGAGTGTAGGGCCCGCTAGGGCGATGGACAGGTGGACTGGGAAGGAGGCCTCTGCCCCCGCAGGATGTACCTGCACTAGATCGCCATAGCGGGGCTGCAGCGACGGCATTTCTGGTATGTACACACCCTCCAGGAGCCACGCAGCCAGCCAGGGAACCCGGGAACTGAACGCATCTCAAGTCTAGGTCTTACACTTTTCCTCCTAGTCAGGGTGGCTCAATTTCATCCACCTGGTGACTGTTTTTTCCCCCCACCAACTTGGCCAGAGGGCTTTGTCCCACTTATAACATCCAGCACAGCTGAAAAATCTCACCCTCATGGGCTCTTCCTGACCTCTCTGGGCTTTCTAATGAAGGGGGTGGGGGGGGATACTTTTCGAAGTCCCCAGCTGAACTCTCTCGCAAAAAGGGATCCGCACTGGTCAACACACTCAGAGGCAGGAATGCTCCTTCTGGAGCACAAATCATCTGGTGCCAGAGGTTTTGATCGAATTAAACAGCAGATCGGGTGAACCAGGGATTGGCTGAAGTGGCCAGCTTTGCATTTGGCCATTGGAAGACACTTGTCAACAGTCGGTGACGAATGAATATGGCAATTCTGCTATGGGAAATGTAAGAGCAGCTATTTCCACCTTCCAACTCGGCTGTTCACACCCTTGCACTCACCAAGCTCAGCAATAACATTTACGCTTTGAACAGGCTCCGGTGGGTTTTCAGGGAAATGACAAGCTCTCTAGGGTTTGGAAAAACGGTTTAAAGCCCTGTAGCATTGATAGACTGTCAGCCCCTCGCCTGCTCTCCGGACGCCCCTCTGGCTCTCACGAGCACAAATCCTCCAGGGTGCAGGACTGGCCAGCTCTGTTCCAAACCAGAAGTAAGAAGGGAGCAGGAAGGTGCCCTGGCGGGGCTGGGTGAGCACAGGCAGGACTGCAGAGCAGGAGGTGCTACAGGTGAGGACTGAGATGCATTAGCTGGGATATAATCCCTCAAGTTGCGTTGCCTAAGCCTGACTCTGACTCCTGAGAGGGAGGAACAGGTTTCCCTGTAAGCTGAGCGCTTGGACAGATTCAGGGGCTGCCCAGCTGATTAGCAGAGCGCCCACAGGGGACAGGGTGTGTTTCTATTGGTGGTGCACAGCTGCACGTGCACAGAACAAAACTCATTCTCCCCGTGGATGGAAAAAATTAGAGGGAACCTAGTCAGGAAGAACTCTGTCCCTGCAGACAGGCTGCCCCTTAACTGCCAGAGGCAGGTTTTGTGCCTCACTATAGCGCAGGCATGGGCCATGCTGAGCAACAGGATACTGGCCCAGGTGGGCCACTGGCCTGAGCCACTCGGGCAGTTCCTACATTCCCTGCGTGCAGTGCAGCTGTGTGGGGGATCCGGGACTGGACCAGGAGACCAGTGGATCGAGGTGCACATATGGAGCGGAAGAAGGAGACCTGCCCTGCTCCGACATCACTGGCACCAAACACTCGTTCCGCACGACCCCACTGCAGGGAACCGTTTCCTCCTGGCACCCCGGACAGCAGCCCGATGCGAGGTCACACTGGGAGGAGCAACGTGGCATGGGCAGATGTCCCCATCCCATCTGGGGGAGCGACCGGAGCTCGGGAACCGCTGTCCTACGTACCCACTACTCCTACCTCGTCAGTGTTATCAACCTTTGCCTTTTGGGAGCATCAGAGCGACTCCTCCAAGAGTGCCATCACCCAGCCCTTCGGAGAAGAGCACAAGGCACCGAAGCGCAGCACTGTACCTGAGCCGATCGCAGAACATATCCATGATCTCTAGCAGCGACTGGACGCAGAGATCTCGGGAGAAGTCATCGAACTACAGAACAGAAATGCAAAGGGCCCCATTGAATACAGACTTCAGTTTTTAAAAAAGAAACATTCTGAGATAGTCAGCTCCCCCTCTAGGATAGGCCAGGGCTCCCCAGCCAAGAGCTTCCATTGGCAGCTGGCTCAACAGCTCCTCAGAAACGAAGGCTGCCTTAGCAGGGATGTTGTAGGCAAGACGCAAGAAGTACAGTCGTTGAACCTCTCTGGTCCAAGCCTGAGACCATGAATGTTGCTGACCAGAGGGCCCTGCTGGCTGCAGCCAGGAGTGGAGCCTGGAAGCCAGGGCAGGGAGCCAAGAGGGGAACCCAGCCAGAAGGCTGGCAGCCCCGTCCCCCCAAGAGAATCTGGTCCTGCAAACTCCCTTGTTCAAGACCGGTCAGGTCCTGAGAATGCTGGACCAGGGAGGTCCAACAGTTATTTTGCCACTCTACCCAGCACCGGTAAGACCCAGCATTTTTGTTCAAGAAAGATGTGGACAAATTGGAGAAAATCCAGAGGAGAGCAACAAAAATGATTAAAGGTCTAGAAAACATGAACTATGGTGAAAGATTGAAAAAAATATGGTTTGTTTAGTCTGGAGAAGAAAGACAGACAGGGGCACGGTAACAGTTTTCAAGTACATAAAAGGTTTTACAAAGAGAAGGGGGATAAGTTGTCCTTCTTATTCGCTAAGGACAGGACAAGATGTACCAGGCTCACATTGCAGCAAGGGAGGTTTAGGTTGGCCATTAGGAAAAGCTTCCTAACTGTCAGGGTGCTTAAGCTTTGGAACAAATTACTTAGGGAAATTGTGGAATCTCCATCATAGGAGAGTTTTCCATTAGACAAACATTCACCAGAGATAGATAATGTTCCTCCCTGCCTCAGAGGGCCCAGAATGGATGACCCATTGAGATCTTTTTAGTCCTACATTTCTACAGTTAATTCTAGGTCCGTGTATCTCAACTAGTGGGTCATGGCCAATGTCCCCGCTAATCTTTTCCATCCATGCGTGGAATAATTTTGTTATGTGCATCAAGGCATGTGCACCACCAGTACAAACACATGCTATCTGCTGCGAGTGCTCTGCTAATTAGCTTGGGTGGGCCACCCAAGCCCACAACTTCAGAGAACTCTGGCCATGACCTCCTGGGAAGAGATTGTGAAAAGCAGTCAAGAGGCTACCAGGGGTCGGAAGCTGTATTACAGCCTAAAGCAAAGAAAACTTCACTCCCCCATTGTCTGCACTGCTCAAATGATCTCTGTTAACACAAATCATAGAATGCTAGGACTGGAAGGGACCTTGAAAGGTCATCAAGTCCAGCCCGGAGCCCTCATGGCAGGATCAAGTACTGTCTAGACCACCCCTGAGACACATTTATCTAACCTGTAAGTTCTACGTACTAAGCAATAAGTACTAAAGGCTTAGTGTTATCATCCTCGGTCCACTAGCCCCCTTTATTTCTGTAGTAAGCATAAGGAGTTATGAAATGTTTCTGACAGAGAACAATAGTTCACCACCGTACAAGGTTGAGGAACACCGGTCAGGTAACTTACTCTAGTAATCACTAGTCATACGAGCCACTCTGTACCCACAGCACACTTGCCTGGGAGGGGCCTTTCCCTGGCACTAAATGACAACACCTCCTCGGGCAGATTTTCAGATTAACTCATTGCCCAGTTAGAAGTGCCACACTGGGTCAGACAAAAGGTCCATCTAGCCCAGTAGCTTCGTCTTTCAACCATAGCCAGCGCCAGGCATCCTAGAGGGAATGAGCACAACTGACAATCACTGAGGTTTGTCTACACTTCTGCGAAGATCGACCCAGTCTGGTAGAGACATGTGAAATCGATCGGTCTGGGGTCAGCAGTCAACGCCTGTACTCCTCACTATTGCAAGGGAGGCCATCGGGAGGAATGCGCCTGTGGACCTCCCTCTGTGAAGACAGTCACGTAAGTTGATTTCTGCTATGTCAATTTCTGCTACGCAACTGCCCTAGCTAGAACTGCATATCTGAAATTGACTTTCAGGTCTTGTGTAGAGCTGGCCTGAGCACTCCATCTCCTGTTACCCGCTCCCACCTGCTGGCTGTCGGAGGCTAGGGACACCTAGGTCATCATGGAGCTGCATCTTTGACCACCCTGGCTAATAGCCACCGACAGGCCTATCCTCCACGAAGAGTGCCGAGTAATTGTGAAACTGACCCTTCATGCGGCACCTTAGAGATTAACACATTTAGTAGGTCATGGGTTTTCACAGGTGAAACCCACTTCCTCAGATGGAAATGGAAGGGAATGGCAGAACCCAGGGTTTATACAGGAGGGAGCGGGAGCTGGGAGGGAGGAAGTTACCTGTCACTAGTAGGACCAGTTAATGAGGCAAATTAAACTGGATGTGTCTCATACCGGTGAATATCAAAAGTGGGGAAGTTGCAGTTTTTCCCACGTAAGCTCATGACCTAATAAATTTGTTGGTCTCTAAGGCGCTACTGGACTGCTTCTTATTTGTGAAGCTACAGCCTGACACGGCTCCCCTCAGACTTTTCACCCTTGATGTGTAAGCTTAGCTGCTGGGACATTTAAAACCTGTTACACAGGCTAAGATGTTAACACTGCTTCAGTCAAAGAGGAAAAAAGCAACAGTTACTGGCTATGACACTGTGTTAAGTGGTAGCGTTACATCCATGTGGCTGGTTTTAAATGCAAACCCCTGAATTCCCCACCCCGCAGGCTGCTGGCATTGCTGACTGCTGCTAATGGATGTGCCAGCACTGGGGGCATGTGCTGGATTAGGCTCTTAAATCTGTCTCAGAGGGAACTGTGCACAGTTTCCCAAACGGAAGGCAGACCAGTCTCTTTCCATTGACGGAGGGCAGCCTGTTCCACAGAGCAGGGACATGGAGGCGTAATCATTTCGGGTTGTGGCATCTCATCGTTGCTGACTCAGCAAAGGATGTCATTTTCTGCTTGACCTGTCTCTGACAGGAGTTAGTGGGACAGAAATAGATACACAGGTTGTAGGTAAAAATGCAAGACAGCATCTGGCAGGATCTACCTTACTGATGGCCGTCAGGACAGTGGAGTAAGACACCATCTAGGAACGAACAAAAAAAAAACAAAAACGAACAGTAAGGAAGTTACTAGGTAACATTTTAAAATGCCGTTTCAGTTGCCAAGGAACAATGAGGTCATTTTACGGCTGTGCTGCTTGTCTCGTAAAGAGAGGCTTGGGCATTGACCCAGCGCAAATTGAAACAGACATTTTTAGGTGAGCGCGGATGTGCTTTACACAAAGTTCACATTAAACTATAATTTTAAATAGCAAGCAAAGGAAAGCCAGAGCATCTCGCAGCTGAGGACTTGTCTAGAGGGCAAGGGATCCATACACCCTCCTGTATGCACAGGTCACCACCATGCGTACTGATCCAGGGGACACGCTGCCAGGCAGAGTCAAAATACTGCGCTGGGAGATAGAAAATCCTGAATTCCACCTCTGGCTCTCCCACGGACTCCCTCTGGGGCTCTTGACAAGACAATCTCTGAACCTGGGCTTCTCAGGAAGAACGAATGCCCTAACTCGGGGTTGGGAAGGTGAATTCGTCAGTGTCTGTAATGCAAAAGGAGAAGTGCTGTGGAGGGTTGTTACCTGGGAACTGATGGCATATTTCAGGTAGGACAAGATCAGTGGGTTGGGTGATGGGCCGATCATGGCCTGTTCAAGAAGAGCTTCTGCAAGTCAAACAACAAAGGCCGGAGAGGTCAGATCAGTTCTAACACATTCTCTCAGGTTTTTGGTACATCCCACAAGCAAGAATGGGGATGAGTCCAAAGATTTAGTACAAAGCCTTCTTTACATTAAACACACCTTACAACCATCCATTCCGGGAAGCAGAGGACAACAGATACTTTAGGGAGCATGACGCATCTGCTGCTAATTCAGCACATGCAGAGATTCCTGGGACAAAATGAACCCCGCTGCCTGGAAGCTGCAGTTACCAATGTGCATTAATTACCCTTCCTCCAACTTACTGGGCGCTGTGAACTGGGAAAGAGCCTCCCCTCACCCACACCTCTTGCGTTCTGCCATAGCTGGGTGGCTGCTGCTGCTGGTTCCAACTGTCTCCAGCCCTGGCAAACAGCCTGACACCACCCAAGCACTCTGGGCAGCTGCTTCTCCGGTAAGCTGCCAGCACCTAGGTTTGGCAGCTCACGGGTGCAGTGCCTGTCCTATCTGTTCAGTCAAGCTTTTAATTGACCATTTGAACTTCTGCAACAGAGAACAGAGGCAGGCTCACAAAGACAGACCCACATTTTGCAGCATTTCTTCTAATTAGTTTGAGGCATGCAGACACCAGAGCTGGAAGCTGCCGTCTGGGAAGCTCTGAGTGAGTGCATCCCTCGCTCGCTTGGAGGGCAGCTGCTCAAAAACAACACACCAGTCTGAATCCCCAGACAACAATAAATCACAGGCACTGAATCCGAATTGTTGGCTGCAAGACACAGCCCAGAGCTTGCTCAGCAGTTATGGACACTGGCAAGCTAAATGCATCTTTCTGTCCACCAGAGAGAGACTTCTAATGGTAACTTTTCCCCCTCCTGTTAGCCTGTAACCAGGGAGCCCAACACAGCCCAGGCAAGACATGGTGATCCATCGTGTATGTACTATTATGGCTCTGTCAGGCACTGGTGTTGTTCTGGCATTTCGCTTCCAGATTTTTCTCTTCAGTCTTTGGACTGGAAAGCAGCTGCTGAGCATTAAAAGGGATTGCTCTAGGGCTAACGCAAGGAAATCACCTCATCTGAAATTATGAGCAGGGAGGATCATCAGAGCTGTTCCAGATTCCTCCTTTGACTCAGAAACCCTGTCCGTACGCATACTATTGTAGCAACAGAGACCAAAGGCCCATTCTGCAGACACATCGTAAGAGACACACCAACCTTACGTAGCCAAGACAGGCAGTGGGTAAAGGGAAGAGATGCAGAGCGAGGGAAACAGCGGCTGCATGGCAGTGACAGAACTGGAGCTAGAACGGAAGTCTCCAGACTCTGTTTAGTGCCTTTCCACTGCCCCTACCCTGCAGCGATGGGATCCCATCCCTCTGCTGCCACTTTATTCAGGTTCATCATGGGAAATCACTGGCTCACCCACCCGCCGCCCACCCCATTTCTGCAGCCATCGCAAGATGACAGAGAGATTCTGATACAGTACAAAAGCGTCAGCTCCTGGTGCCTAAAGTTAAGCTCCCACATGCAGATTTAAGCAACCAAATGGGAGTACACGGAACATCAAGAAATCTGAACACCTGCAGTTCCTGCAGCTGCCATGGAGCCAAAGTCGGGGTGCAGGGAAAGGGAGGGGCAAATCAGGCCATATTGATTTCGGTCATTAAATCTGGGCATAGCCCCCAGGTCCAAACTCTGCTAAATTCAGTAAAAAACCTAGAACTGATTAGAACCTGTGCCTCAAAGAGCTCGCCAGCTCATCACTAAAATAGAGACAAAGGGGCCGAGGCAGGAATCAAACAGGCAAAGAGGAGCATAGTGCTAAGAGGAGAAATACAAGGCTGCTGGGGGTGGCTGAGCTCAGAATGAAGTTACTCTTGCACCAGGTGCTTTCTTCAAATTACAATTTCCAGAGTGAGGGTGGGGCATGGAGATGCTACTTATATTATCATAATTATATATGAAGGATTTTTAGTCTGGGCCTGATCTGCGGTACAAGAAGGTTGGTGGCGGTAACTCAGCACCACAGATCTTCCATGTGGTAACAGATATTCTTTTCCATGATAAGCACCAGATCATGCAGGGCTCATTTAACGATAAATTTCTGCAGATTTCATAAAACATCAGCTTCCTTCCTAATCCCTGTGGCTGTAAAGAACAAGTTCCAAATATAAACAATAAAACATTGTCTTCCTGAGCCTGCAGACTGCCTCAATGACTCTGCTGCTGCTCTGAGCTTTTTCAAGCAGGACCATAGCAAAAATGATCAAACTAATTGGTTTCACAACTGCAAAAACAACTGTGGACATTTTACTGTTCTGCTGCCCAAGAGGATTATCAGCAAAATCAGAAAATGGAGCTACTTACATAGGCCAGTGGCAGGGAAATGAACCCTGTGTTGCAGCTAAGAAGATGGAGATGGGTAGAATAGCAGAGACCTCATTTCCCAGCAGGCTTGTAATCGGAGGGGAAGCAAAGGAAGAAAGAAGCAGAGGGGAAATTCTTTTCCATTCTAGCAGGCAAGGTGAGGCTTCAAATACCCTCAAGCCAGATGGTGAGATTTTTACAGGGTAGATTTATTTACATGAAGGAGATTTAAATCATTGATTTACATCAAGTTACCAAAAAAGCTGAGACTGACTACTTAGAGTGCATTTATGTTTGGAGTAAACCCCATTGACCTCACTGGCACTTCTGATGGTTTCTTTTTTTTTTTTTATTAAGAAAATAACTATAGAAGGGGTGTTCCCTCAGAAAAGCTGAGTCAGGCTAAAGTAAAATAGGAATGGAATCATGGTGTCACCATTATAGTCTATGGCCATTATGATAAAAAATAAAGCACACGTATTACATAATACAAAATAAGATAGTGACAATCAGTGGTAACTGGCAACTCTAGATTTCTCTTGCTGCTGCTTCCTGTATTGTATACTTGTTCCACCTCTCTAATTCAGCACCCACAGGACCTGACTGGTGCCACATGAGAGAATTTGCCAGACTACAGGCAGACAATATTGTCTAGCACATTACCAACACTTCCACTGCTTACGGGACTCTTAGAAGACATTGAGGGATAAATTACAGCTAAATAATAGCACAGAACACCGAGAGCCAGGACTGGTAGCTGTAAACAAGCTTTATGGGAGTGCGGGAAACTTGCCCACACCCATGGTAAGTGGTTGTCTGACTAACTAAAATCACTCCACATTATGGATGTTGCCAGAGAGGAGAGTTCCAGATTAGAGAGGTTCAACCTGCACTTGGGTGACAGATTCTAAACCTAGTTAACTAATTAAGCAAGCCGTAAAGATTAGCTAAGCTAAACTCTTTTTTTTCTAGCAATAGCCATCACAGGAAACAGCTTGGGGATTTACTTGTCAAATCACATTTACACTAAAAGACACAGAGGAAATCTTAAAGAACGATACACTGAAGGGGATTTTTTTAAGTTATTAACCAGTTGATTCACTCAGCCAAATCCACATCTTCATCCACATCATTTTCTCCCACTAAGCAGGTTTCCTTACGATGTTTCATTCTTGGATCTAGGCCCTGCATCTCCTTCTCGCCCTTGACCATGTTTTCCTTAATATTCCCAGATAGCCAGGAGAGTTTTCCTGCGACAAAAGTGTGGGGAACTATAGGAAAGCTGAGCGTGCTGAATGACGTCTTGCCTGTTTCTTCCCAGTTCACTCTACTGCTCCTTTCTGTGCTGCCTCTGTCCTTAGCAAAACGTCTGAACGAACTCCTCTGCCACGCTTGGCCAGGATCCACCACCATGGAAGCACAGAACACAAACAAACCTGTCCAGCTTGCATCTTTCTTTGCAAACCAGCTCAGAATAGAATCCAAGTCTTGTAAGTCCCAACATAGGGCTCTATCTATTAAGCCATCCTGCATCTTTCAGTGTCAGCAACAGCTCAGCAAACTACTGCAGCCAACAATCATGTTGTACACCTCACTCTTGCTAAGATTAACGCACGTGACTTTAAGCCAGGGATGGGGAACCCGGGGCTTGTGGGCCGGGCTTGTCTGGATCCAGAACCCGAGGCTCAGGGCTCCCCTCCATAGCACCCGGCCCGCAGCAGGGTGGAGGGTTTCGAACCCCGAGCCTGGAAGGCCACATCAGGCAAGCTGGGGCCAGCTCCAGACTCTGATGGGGAACAGGAAGCAGCACAGGGCTCTGCTGCTGCTCATTGCTGTTCCCCTAGTCAGGAGAAAGGGAGCAGGAACAGCAGCAGCAGCCTCAGCAGAACTGCCCACAGGCTTCATACTGCTGCACTGATTGGCTAAAATTCCAGACCCCGCACACCTCGATGCTCCTGCATCCCCCGCTTCCCATCTGGACCCCCACTCCTATCCACTTCCTCCTCCCCAGACCCCTCACCACCACCCTGACCCCAAACCCTCCCACCTCGACCCACAGCCCCAGCCAGATCCCCCACCCTCATCCCACTCCTGCACCTCACTCCGACCCAAATCACCTGTCCCGAGCCCGCTAGTGCACCCTCCCTCCCACCCAGGCCCCACAGCCCCAGCCCATCCCCCACAGTCGGGGAACAGATCAGTGAGGGGGTTTGATTTTTTTGCTTCTCACTTGTATGGTCCCCAACTGATTTGTCTTACAGGTCAGTGGCCCCCACCTAAAAAAGGTTCCCCACCCCTGCTTTAAGTACATGAGTAGCTGCAATGAAGGGTTCCGGATATATGTATGTCACAGGAAGCCAGGAGCTTATATTTCCAGAGTTTTCTACTGGGGAGTTTTTTAGCCCTGGGAACTACAGCAAGTTTACGTGCTAGCACAGAAACGACACCGAACGTATCGCAAGTGCTGCAGTTGGCTTTTCCAGATCACGTACTTGTCTCCTTTTGTACCATGCACATAACACACAGGCAGACATGTGCACCCAAGCAGTCAAACCAAACCAAACCAAACCCTGACCTGCCAAATTAAGTATGTCCCACGTGGCTCCTTTGGGGAAGAATTTCTTCATGTTTATGGCCCACTGGTAATCACTCCACCGCTCTTTCCAGGCCTGGAGAATGGCCTGTTTTAGATTCACAACCTTCATCTTTCTGTTCTGAGAGGGAGAAAGAAGAGGCAAGCAGCTTGTTCACCAAAGCATTTCACACCCACTCCCCTCACCCCTACACCTCCCCATGGCACTATAAATTAAACACATTTTGTTTCTGTATTAAAAGATTCACTTAAAAGGAAGCACTGTGACCTGGTTCACTCTATCATCTTTGAGAAAGACTGTAACCCACTGGTCAGAGCACATGGGTCTTGGGAGTAAGGGCCCTTGGGTTGTAGTCACATCAGAAGGGAGGGAGCATAGGGTGCTGGCGGCAGGACTCCTGGGTTCCCTTCCCACTCTCAGATGTGGGAAACAAGTGTTGCCTAACAAGTAGAGGAGGAGGGTCGCTCTGAGAGGAAGCAGGCCCAAGGGGAGCAGAGGTGTGAGTGTGAGAGAGTCCCATCACCTATCCCCACCCCCTTGAACTTGCTGGGGCGGAGGGCAGGCTCCCCCTAGCCCTCTCCAACCAAATACACTCGGGGGTGCTCCTCCAACTCTCCTGTAAATATGCACCAAGTGGTTCCCCCGCCTTCCTCCCCACACACACCTGGGGGGCTCCCTCAACCCCGCCAACAAATACCCCAAGGAGCCCCCCAGCCCCCCCAACCTGGACACCCGGGGACCCTCACCCCCAACACGGATACCCCAGGGAGCCCCCCAGCCCGGACACCAGGGGGCCCCTCAACCGCACCACAGATACCCCAGGGAGCCCCCCAGCCCCCCCCAACCCGGACACCCCTCAACCCCACCACAGATACCCCAGGGAGCCCCCCCAACCCGGACACCCCTCAACCCCACCACAGATACCCCAGGGAGCCCCCCAGCCCGGACACCCCTCAACCCCACCACAGATACCCCAGGGAGCCCCCCAGCCCGGACACCAGGCCCCGCTCCCCCGCCGCCGCCTCCTCACCTTTCAGCCCTCACAACCAGCAGCCAAACAGCGCTTCCCTCCTCCACCTTCCCGGCCGCCGCCCTCTTGGCACCCCCCAACAAGCCTTCCACGGATTGGCTGGAAGCGCGCGGCGCCCCGCGGAGGCTGCTGGGAGTTGTAGGACGCCGCCGCGTGGCTCCGCGCCGCCGGCGGGGGACCCTGCGGGGCTGTCCGGGGCTCGCCCCAGCTGCAGCCTCCGTCCGCCCTCTGGCCTGGGGGGCGGGGGAGGGGATATTTTCCAGGCCGTAGAGAACTGGGGCTTTAACCCTGCGGCGGGCGCGGGTCTCTCTCCCAGCCCCTTGTGGTGGGGTTCAGGGGTCCCCGAGCTCTGCCCCCCGTCCGCAGGCAGGGGGGACCCTCACTCAGCAGGGAGAATGGGAAGTTCATGAGTCGACAGAGGCCCAGCTCAGCGCAGAGGTGTCAGTACAGCCGGCAGCGACAGTCACTCCAACCCGTCCTGGGGAGAGGAGCCCGAGGGGTGCCCCTCTGGGGTGTGGCTTCCCCCCAGCCAGGCTGGCTGCCTTCCAGCTCCCTCTCCCCCCAGCTTCTAACTGCCAACACCAGGCTGGCATTTCCCAAACACACAGGAAGTCCAGCACCTGCTTGCAGCCTGAGGCATTAACAGTTTCACCAATCTCTCCTCCAGGTGATGGTTCTCCAACCACAGCCCTCAAAGGTGTGCACAGGGCCCGTGGGGCCCCGGGGTTGGTGGGGCTCTTCTCATTTCCAGCGGCTTCCCCATGTTTAAAGACGCCAGACTTGTTTAATAATTCACTCCCTCCTATTTTCCACAAGACAGCAATCACTCTAGCAACCACAAGAATCAGAGCTGTAGATCCCGAGGCCACGAGGGACCCTTGTGGTCATCTCGCCTGACCACCTGTGGAACAGAGGCTGGGAAATGTCCCCGCAGGTCATCCCTAGAGCAGGCTCTCTTCAGAAAACAAAAGGCATCCAACTTCAATTTTAAAATGGCCTGTGATGGAAAATCCCCCATGGATGTGACAGGGAGGGGGAGCCAGGCCATGGAGATGAGGAGAGGAGGTTTTCTTGTACTCCCCTGCCTTTCTCCATCTGTTCTCTTAGACTGTAAGCTCTTTGGGGGAGAGATTATCTCCTTTTGCTGGGTCTGTACGGAGCTCAGTAGCATGGGTGCCACTCCGGCAATGCAGATCATTAATAAGAAGATGAGGAGAGCCACAGGGGGGAACATCTGGGGTGCCCTTCCTGAGAGAAATTGGAATAGGTCAGTGTCATCAGCCCTGTGCACTGATCTGGGCTCCATCCGCCTACATATGCAAAGGCCCAGACCGACTCACATGCTGGCACAGTTTGTCTGCAGCCTGGGTAGCGTTCCCTGTAGGTGAGCCCTTGGGCGGCCACCCAGGAGAGGTTCAGGCACCGCCCAGCGGATTAGCAGACTGCCCACAGCCACCAGCCTGTGTTTCTATAGGTGGTGCACATCCACCCAGGCCTCTGTGCACATAATAACATTTCTTCTGCCCATGCCTTGGTAAAAGGAGAGGGAACCCTGAGCAGGGCCTCTCCGAGCAGATCAAGGCAACCTGTCGCGTCCTGTCTCCCAGGACTTTGGCCATGGCGGTGAAGCTGCAATCCCAGTGTCGGAGGTGGAATTGCAGCCACTGGCTTGGGTACCCGCTCCTGGGTGCATCTCAGCCCAGGCTGGCTGCAGGGCTGATGGGCACTGGTCTGTTCCCACCCCCTTTGCTGTGTAGTGCTCAGTGGGCAGAGAGATGGGGGAGGGTGGCTCTGGCTCAGCCTGGGGACAATCCAGTGACTAGGAGAGCAAACTGGGCTGCCGAAGAGCAGGGAGGTCTCTTGCTCTGAGCTGCTGTGTGACACGCCGCCGCTCTGGGCCCAGTCCCCCACCCCTAGTCTAAGCCCATCTCTCCGCAGGCCTCGAAGGGTGGCCGTAACAGGGGCCAGTTCTCCTGGGCCTGGAGATTCAGATGGCATCGTCTTGGCCTCCTGTCTCTTGGGGGAGGGGATCGCCACGCCTGTGTCACACGGGTGGCGCTGGCATGACCCGCCAACCTCTGACTGAGACTCCCACGGCGGGTGTGCAGCAGCCACTGGGGATTTCTCCATGCGTGGCGCTCCGATCCTCCAGCACCAAAGGCCAGACCCCCGGGGCTAATGCTAGAGGAGGCTCCCTATTGGTTATTTATGATACAGGGCCTATGTCACACAGTTGTGTCATTCTGATTCAGTGCAGCCATGTGCCCTGTGCTCCCAACAGAGCCGTGCCGTAGGGTGAAAGCAGGCAGTGCCTTGAAAGGGAGCCTGGCAGAGAGCTGCAGCCCTGGCAGCATTAACCCAGTGAGCTGCCAGCTCCGGGCAAGGCTCTGAACTGACACAGCTGCAGCCAGGCCTTGGGCAGAGCCGAGAAGCTCTGAATCAGGCCTGGGCTGTGGTGAAAAGGCCCAGGGCGTGAATTTGTAGTCTGGTTTTCAGAGGTGCCGGACCCTGGATGCTTCTGCCAGCTCCAGAGGGAGCTGCAGGCGCTCAGGCTATGTCACCATCTCTGCAACTATCGCTGAAGCCAACTGAGTCTGACCTAGTTCCCAGCTTCTCCATAGCCCCAGGGGACACTGCTCCTAGATTTGCTTCTTGGCTCTGCTACTGACTCCCCGCAAGGCCATGGGCAAGTCCCTTCTTGCCTCCCAGCTGCAGTGTCCCCATCAGCAAAGTCCTGGCTAGGCAGCAGGCCGAGTGTTCCCTCCGTAGCATGCTGGCAGCGTACTGCGCTGAGGTGGGCGTGGCTGAATCACCACTGCCCCCAGTGGATGGAATCACAAACTTCTCATCTGTGTGCCATAGGCCCTTTACAGCTAACAGCGATTCCCCTTGAGCTGCCACTCGGAGGGGTCAGTGCCAGAAGCTCTGTGATCCAGCCCAGGCAGTCCCAAGTCCCAGAGCCATCTAGGGAGTGCCTTGCTTCCACGAACACTGCAAGGCACCTCTCTGCCTCGGTCCTGGCTGTGCGGTGTGTTGGTCTTTGTCCTTCCCCAGCTGCAGGCAGCAGATGACAGAGGCTTAGAATAAGGACCAGCTCACGTGTGGCTTCAGAAGCCCCACTCGAGTCTCTAAAAATTCTCTCTCTTCTCCTCCTGGGTTTTCATCTGCCACCCTGGGACCTGCCCCCTCTCCTTTCCCCCTAGCCCCACGGCTGCCCAGGGCCCTGCTCTGCCGGGCAATGCTCAGGTGCAGCGAGCGCCCCAACCCAAGTGCTCGCGGGCTGACCAGAAGGGTGTTATGGCCTCCGTGTCCCACAGGCGAATGGGGGCGCACAGGACTCAGCGAGAACCCTGGCTTCCTGCTCAGAGCGCTGCCTGCCCAGTCCCCAGTAACACAGAGCAGGAGGGGCCCAGCTGCAGGGAGCGTGTGAGGATGGCTCCGTCCCCAGCCATGACTGGGCAGCATCTCACCGCTCCCTGGGACGCGCTGACAAGGCTGGGGCTCTAGGGACACCGTCCCTGCCACCACCTGAGCTGCCCTGACCACCCACCTAGGACTGCCAGAACCAGGGCAGCCTGGGGGAGCCCATGCTGGCCCCCTGCCGACACTGCAGGCTCCCACCACCAGCCAGGCGCATCTGCACGACCACGAGCAGGGGGTGCTGTGCAGCTGGGCATCCCCAGGCCACGCCGGGCCGTTCCCAGATGCACCCCCCACCCACGCTGGGCCCTTGTTTATTGTTCAGCCCAGCTCCCAGCTGGGGCGGCAGTGGGACCCGGCAGGGGTGAGGGCAGCAGCTGTCGGCGGAGCTGGCGTCTGTCCAGCCAGGCTGTGCGGGGGCCATTCAACAGGCTGGGGAAAGGCCTCGTCTTCCAACGCTGGTGCCACCGCACCGACAGCCCTGGAAGGAGCCGCTTGCCCTGGCGATGTCAAAACCCACAGCCCCCCACACGCACCCCGCCAGGCCTCCTGCACTGGCTCCATCTCCCTGGCGCCCCTCACTCCCGACCCGCAGCCCTGCGTGACGTGGATCTGCACATGCAGGGTCTCCCCACATGCCCAGCCAAGCTCTGCAAAGCCCTTGTCCGCTGCCCCTGGCTCACAGCAGCCCTTCCCCGGGGTGTGGCCTGTCTGCGGCAGGGCGGAGCCCCAAGCCAGTGACCCCAGGGCTGCCCCCCACATGCTGTGGCTGAGTCGTAGGAGAGAGATACCACAGCAAGGGTGGGGGAGGGCTGAAGCAATGGGGTGAGAAGTTCAGCGTAAAAGGGGGTGCTGGAGGGGACCCTCCCCCCTCTGCACGCAGTGGCCCCTCACAGTGCTGTGAGAGCTGTGTTACTCAGGAGCCTGCGCTGATGGAAGTCCTGGCCTGACAAGCCCTGGCTGGGCTGGTTTCGTTGGGGTCAGTCCTGCCTTGGGCTGGGGGCTGGACCTGATGACCTCCTGAGGTCCCTTCCAGCCCCAGGGTTCTCTGATTCAAAGCACTTTGCAGCTCAGGTGCCGTACTGTAGTGCTACAGATGGGGAAACTGAGGTCGGGGACAGCCTTAGTCCCTGGCCCCGCCCAGCGCTGCCGTCAGAGGAAAGGTGCCGGCTCTGGTCTCACCCCGGGAGAGGTCTGGGCTGCAGTGGGAGCTCTGGCCATGGGCTGTCCCACCTGGGGCCCTGGGGGCTCCAACCGCAGCCCAGGAGCTGGCGGGGTCGCAGCCAGGAGCAGCTGGCCAGCGTCAAGTGAGTTCCACAGAGTCAACAGCAAGCAGCTGGGGCTGGCCATGCAGACCGGGGCTAAAATATTTGGGTCGTTACAACATCGATGTCAGAAACAAAGATCGCGGTGCTGGAAACCGCCAGCCCCTGGGTCCAGTGCTGGAAAGGAGCTGGGGCCCTTTGTCCTTCGGGCGGTGGGACGGGCAAAGCTCTGGCAGCTCTGCCCAAGGACACCCGCTAGCACTGGAGCGTGTACGGGCTGCCGAGGGGGCAGCGGGGCTGGTGGCATGCTGGCCCTGGCGTGAGTCTGTGCAGCCGATCCTAGCTGAGTCCCGCTCCACCCAGCCAGCGCTGGGCCCTCCTGGCCACTGGGATACCTGCGCCCAGGCTGAGGGAGGGCCCTGCCTCCCACAGCTTCCCCGTTACAGGGCGCGCAGTGCAGCCCTCGTTCTAGAGCAGGGTTCTTAGTTATTCTAGAGCAGGGCACGTCCCCGGGTGCATGCTCGGGTAGGGAGAAGGTCTGGGTGGGTGGACCTAGTGCGCCAACGTTCTGGAACAGCGCGTTCTAGAGCAGAGGGTCCCTGGGTGTTCTAGAGCAGGGCATGATCTGGAAAGGGGAAGGTCTGGGCCAGTGTGGTCTGTGCCATGACATTCTGGAGCAGGGGAGGGGTATTCTGGAGCATGGCGTTAAGAGGGACGGTACCCCTGAACCCTTCCTCCCCCCGGGCAGCGAGGCACTCAGGGTGTGGCCGGTCTCCTGTGGCAGCAGCGGGGACAGGCTGTGGGGCAAGAAGCTGGATGAACTGGGGGGCGGGGAGGCACAGACTGCTGTGTCCTGGCGATGTTGGAGCCAGGTACATAGATGGAGCTCACTCTGCATCCCGCTGGCTCCCGGGGGCTGGCGCCTGTGCTGGGTGGGGAGCAGCCCCAGGGGATCACCTAAGAGCTCCAGCCTGAGACGCTGTAGCCGAGACAGGGCAGCCCCTAGCCCCACGTGCCCCAGCCCCTGGGACAGGGTGGGCTGCGGCCTGGGGCTGGGTCCAGGCCAGCTTTGCTCCTGGCCTAGAGGGGACGAACCGTGCACAGGCTCAGGGGCCGGTCAATTTGCTTCACTGCCCGGTCTGCCCCGGCCTGGCCAGCATCCCACCTCCTGCCCTCCCCCGGGGCCTCCTTGGGGGCTGCCTGACCCCTGCCCCCTCCCCCAGGGCACTTGCTCTGGGCTCAGCACTGCCCAGCTGGGGGCCCGCCCTGCCAAGGATGGACGCAGGGAGCTGGGAAGGGCGCAGCCCCGTGCCCAGAGCCCCCCGCCCGCCTCCACCCCCAGCCAAGGCCCGGCCCAGCCCAGGGAGTGGGCCAGGGGCTGCGCACCCGCTCCAGCCATCCCGCTAATGGGAAGTAACAAAGGCCACTTAATTCCCAGCCTTGTTTATTCATCCGGGCCCCGCGGAGCTCAAATCCCCCTGCCGGGGAGCGGGATTAGCGGGCTCCGGGCGCTGCCGGCCCGGCTGGGGGACGTGCCTCGGGGAAAGGGCAGCCGGCGCTGGAGGGGCCCGGCCGGGGCGCTGGGTATTCATAAAGGCAGATTTCCTGGGGGCCCAGGCGGCGCAGCTGCGAGCTGCGGGGGCTGCCAGGGGGCCGCGGGTTCGAATCCGGCCTGGGGGGGCGGGGAGCAGCGGCGGCTCCAGCGGGGGGGGGGCGGCTCCCGGACGGGGCCCTGGCCGGGTCCAAGGCGCGGGCGTAGCCGGTGGCACGGCTGGGCTGTCCCGTAGGCTGAGCGCCATCCCCCCCCCCCCCACCCGCTCAGGCCGGGAGGGGGTCTGCTCCCTGGCCAGGCGACGCCCAGGCGGCCACCCCTGAACCCGCTCCGGGTGGGGGTGGGGGGAACCGGCTGCCCCGAGGGCGGGGGTGCGGCTCAAGAGTGAAGTGGGGGGGCAGGCCCAGAGCGGGGCGGCCCAGGGCGCTTAGCTGCGCTGGCCGTTCCCTGTTTAGGAAGGAGGCCCTTTCCCGCCCCCCCCACCACAACGGGGGTGGGGGGCTGCGGCGGCTTTTCAGCCAGCGTCCCCCTCCTGGGAGCAGCCTTGGCGGGGAGCCCTGGCCCAGCTGCTTGCAGCCCCCTGGCAGCCGCTGCTGGGCTCCCACGGCCCGGGGAGGAGGGGGCTGCAGCCGTTCCCACCCCCCTGCAGACCTGGGCGAGCCCTGGCCCGGGGGAGCCTAGCCGGCCGCTCCCGGCGTTGCACCCCCTGCCCCGGTGCTGTAGGGCGAGGTGGGGCTGCCCGGCGCTCTGGAGCTAAGGGGCGGGCTCGCCCCGGCCACGGGTTCGAATCCAGGCCCCCTCCCCCGCACAGGGCAGTGAGGAAGGGGCGCGAAGCCACCTGTGCCCACGGGCAGAGCTCCCGCACCGACCCCGACCCCACCCCCTCCCCCAGCCGGCGATGGAACCCAGGAGTCCTGGCCCAAGCCCTTCCCCCTCTCCCCAGGTTGTCTTCCTGAACCCCTGAACCCCCCCCCCCCCATTGAGCGGCCCATCTCTCGCCCCTGGTTTCGGGGGCAGCTGCGCCCCGGACGGGTGTCTGGGGCGGGGGAGAGTGGGGTGGCTGCCTCCCTGCTTCCTGCATTGGTGTCCCCGCTAACGAGGGGGGGCAAAGGCAGCTTTCTGGGGCGCGATCGCTAACACCCGGGTTTACCGAGGGGTAAACTGAGGCAGGGAGCAAGTCCGGGCCATCGGGCCCAGCAGGGAAAAGAACCCGGGAGTCCTGGCTCCCCCCACCCCCATTCCAGCCTCCTCCCCATGCACAAGCCGCTGCCTGGTTCCCAGCACGGCTCCCCCAGCGCCTGACCCCCCCGCCCCCCACGCATTGTGCAACATCCTGGCTGGATCGGGGACGGAGCAGCCGCCAGCACCACGGGAACGGCCTGTCCCGCACTGGGGTTTAGCTGCGCATGGCTGCGGGTGCCTCGGCGGTGCCCCCGAGCGTGCTGAGCCTGGGGGCGGGCAGGGCCCGCGGGGCGCCGCAGCCCCCGGGGGGAAGAGAGGAGCCACTGTCCCCTGCAGAGCCCCCCGGGCACCCCACCTTCTCCAGCATTAGCTAAGCAAGAGCAGGGAAACTGAGGCACGGGGGGGGGCGACCTCCGGAGGCTGCAGAGCAGGGGGCAGAGAGAGCGGCCTGCGCTGCTGAGCGGGGGCTGGGCTGTACCCCAGAGCTGGGCGCATCCTCGGCAGGGGGAGGAGCCCCCCGGCTCGGAGCGGTTTGGCACGGACGGGGCTGGCGAGATGAGCAGCGGGCGGGTTGCAAGGGGCTGCAGCGACCACTTCGCCTCCGGCTGTGCCCGCGGGGGCCCCTTGCCGCACGGGAGGGGCCGGCGGGACCCGGCTGGGGCGCGTCCCTCTCCCAGCTGCACTGGGCTGGAACAAACTCAGGGGAACGCAGCCTGCGGCGCGGCGTCCGCGGGCCCGGCTGGGTGTGTCCCGGCCCCCCCCGCCCAGCCCGGGGAACAGCCGGGGGACCGCTCCGCAGCGGCTGGTGCGTCAGAGCTGCGCGCTGGGACCTGAGCGGGAACAGCAGCTCGGGCCTTGCACCGTCCCTGACCGCCAGCCCCGGGCTCTCGAGCCTGCCCCAAGCCCCTCCAGCTCTCCCTCCATCCCAACCCCGCAGGCCCCATCCCAGCCTCGGGGCTCCCGTGCCAGGGCCCTGTGCCAGCCTGCGTAGGTGCCCAATGCCAGACTCAAAGCTGGTCACCTCCCCCGGGGCCTGGCTGATCCCAGCTGCAACCCTAGTGGGCCCCACGTCACCCCAGCTGCTGTCTCACTGCGGGGGAGGGAGGCTGGGTCTCTGGCAGCAGCCTGGGGAGCAAATCTGCAGGGAAGCCACATGGCCACCCCCAAGCTTCAGGGCCAGAGCCCAGAGGTCAGGCTGTGGTCAGGAAGGGATGATCCTTGTCCCATCCCTACCCTTGTGGGAGGGTGGAGAGCAGGGGGGTCTGGGAACCAGGACTCCTGGGTTCCAGTCCCAGCTCTGTGCCTCATTCCCCCATGGGAATGTGGGTGAGCCCCTTCCCTGTGCATGACTCAGTTTCCCCCTCTCTTACCTGAGGCCGGTGATCCTGCCCCTCCCAGAGTGGGCTCAGCTGGCCTGCACAGACTACGCCCTTTGTGATCCATGGAGGGGAAGCCTGGGGGCTGCTCTGGGGTGTCACTCACTGGAACACCCCCCCCACACGCACCCTGGGGGCAGGGCAGTACATGCTAGGGGAGCCCTGGGGACATGGACTCCCCCATGCCTTGCCGAACAGGCCCCAGCGGATGAGCTCAGCCCTGGCGGGGTCCTTATCGCAGCCAGACACCACCGCAGACGCTGCTTATTTGCAGAGGATAAAGTGTACGGTACAGTGAGGGCCAGGGTGGGGGGAGCTGCACGGTCCCATCCCCACCCCCACCCTGGCTTGCTGCCTCCACACGGGGAGAGGGATGGATGGCTGTCAGGGGAAGAGGCAACCCAGGGTCCGGCTCCCAGCCTGGCAGGGGAACCGCTAACAGCCCTACAGCTAGCCCAGGGGAACCCTTCGGGCTCTGTGATGGGGGCAGGGGTCGCGGCCCACAGCAGACAGGGATGAGTGGCAGATGCCAGTTCTGTGGGTGACACGGTGCCTGCTCCCCCATCTACTCTCAGACAGCGGCTCTGTGCCCTTACCCAGCTGTGGGGTATTAGGGGAGGAAAGGTAGCGGGACACCCATTGGGCTGAGCCAGTGCCCCAGGCAGGGCTCGTTACCTCCCGCTGGGTTCCCTGGTAATATGACAAGGTCCCCAGAGTTCACGCCCACATGTCAGTCCACCAGGTGATGAGGTGGCACTGGCCCTTTAAGAACGGGTATTCTGGGACTTGTAGTGCCCAGGTGGGTGGGAGGAGCTGCAGCAATGCCTGCTGGGAGAGGAGACAAGGTATAAAAGCCAAGGGCTGGTGCAGCTCCAGTTCTGGGGGAGGTGGTACAGCTGGTGCTGGCAGAGCTCCTGAGGGTGCAGCTGTGCTGGGGTGGCGGGGCGGGGGTGGTCTGGTCTGGTCTGGTCTGGTAAGCTAAGTGGGGACCCTGTTCTGTATGCTAATGAACCTGCCCTGGTGGGGGACAGTGCTGGGGCAAGGTGACCACTCTCCAGGGCAATGGGGGGGGTAGAGGTGGTGATGGGGGGGTGTTTTTGGGACATGTCCCTGTCATGGAGCATGGGGGGGGTTCCCCTGGCCTTGCCCCCCACCCACAGGCAGACGTGACTCTCAGTTGGCAGGGGGAACAGGAGGGTTACGGGGTGACAGGGACCCGGCGCAGAACAGACTTGTCAGCACAGGAAGCAGAAGCCATCAGCACTGTCCATCTTGGGGAGAAGGGCCTGGGGGGGGGTCCCCCTTCCTCCCTCTCCAGCCAGACCAGACAGCCCCACACAACTGCCCAGCTCCAGTTCAAACCAGCCAGGCCCCTCCTCCCGCTTCTGTCCCATTTCCTGGGGAAGAAAGTTGTCCCCTGGTTGCCCAGGTTACAGGCCATTCAGCCCCATTGCCTACGTGTGAGAAGTCATCACACGGAAACTCCTGTCACTGCTGCTGTGCCTGGGGAAACTGAGGCACCAGCTGGTGTTCCTGTGGGACAGTAGAAAACACCTGCAGCCCAACCAGGGGGATAAAATCCCCACACACCCCACAGCCTCCAACCTTGGCTGGCTGTGGAGCGGGGGCTGGCTGGGATGTGCAGGAAGTAGGGTGGGGAAGAGACAGCTGGGAGAGGAGAAGCTGCCCAGATGGTGGAGGGCAGGGCCACAGCCAGGGCTGGTGACTGGTAACCAGGGGCGCCAGCACTGGGGGTGCAGAGCCTAGCATGCCAGTGGGCGACCCCATCTGTAGCACAGCCCCGCGCTGTGCCCCCCGCATCCTCCGAGGTTTCTGAGTGCAGGTGCCTGGATCTCCCCAGGGCTCTGGGAACACAGAGCTCTCCGCAGTCAGAGCTCCAGGATCCCCACGACACGCGGCTGCAAATCCGGGTTGTCTTCTCTCCGGCTGGACATGCTCCTGCACAATTTGGCCAGGCCAGGCCCTCGAGCAGGGGGCTGGGGCTGTAGAACAGATGGCAGCCCCCTCCCTGCCTGTGTCTGGGTGGGCCAGCACCATCCCTAGGGTGGGTTACAGGGAACGCAGCAGGCGTTGGACCCCTGCACTCGTTGTGGCTGCAGGAGATATGGAACTGGAGCGACCCAGCAGCCTGCGCTGATTGCAGGAGTGGAGCAGAATGGAGGGCCAGGGCTGAGGCTCTCTGCTTCCCACTACCACAGGCTCGGTGAGCTGGGGGGGACCCCTGCTGCCAGCCCCTGCCATCTGCCCTAGGGTCCACAGCTAACATGGATATGGGGGATCATCCTGTCCATAGGCCTTGGCTCCCTCTCCCCATGTTCCTTCTAATCTTTCCCACCCATGTGCGAGAGTTTTCTGTCCATGTGTAAAATAAATTTGCAGGTGCACCGAGGCTTAGCTGAATGTACACCACCGGCAGAAACAAAACCTGGCTGTGGGAGCTCTGCAAATCAGCTGGGCGGCACCTGAGCCTCTCCTGAGCCCAAGGGCCCAGGGTATGAGGAACACTGACCCCTGCCCCACTGGGAATGATCATTTTCACAACTAGGCCAAACCTTAACTGGAAGAAAAAAATTCCTGCTCAGTGACCCCTCTGCTTGCCCTGGCTGCTGCCTGTGCAGGGAAAGGAGCTCAGTGCTGTGTGTCTCAGGGTACCCTCTTTTAATGCCCTTCTCGCCTGCCGTGCTGGTCCCTTATTTGCTGGCTCAGACACCTGTGCTGCTTAGCCAAAGGATTGCTGCACACAACTCCAAAATGCAGCCACTTCTGGGGTGGGCTAAGGCAGCTGTTTAACCCCACGCAGCAACAGTGAGTTGCCGTTCAGTCTGGAAGGGGGCTGTGCTCAGCTGACACTGCAGCAGGGACTTTGGGGTGACAGAACAGAATGAGTCGAGTTGCTCTGTGGCTGGGACGCCGGGGTTCCCTGTAAGCTGAGTGCTGAGGTAGCCACATGGGAGCGATTCAGGGGCCGCCCACCTGATCAGCAGAGCTCCCCCAGCCAGCAGCCCGTGTCTCTGTTGGTGGTGCACCTCTGCACATGTCACAGTGCACGCAAAATTTATCCTGCCCAGGGATGGAAAAAGTTAGAGGGATCCCTGGTTCACACCCCAGCTCCTGCCAGGTTTGCCGTTTCCTGTGACGGGAGCATGAAGCACCTCTGAAACCCGGGCCCAGGAGACAGAGCAGAGCCGTGTCCTCGGACTGGCTGAGCACGACTAGACTCACTGGGGGCGTAGCTGTGTGGACCTTCCATCAGCGAGTCCCCATCCCCCATCCCTGGGCTGGTGCAGGCTGTGCGGTCCTGCCCGGCTCTGCCTGTGGGTACAGAGAACGTTTTCACTGCCAAGATCAGGGCTGAGTTCTGGTCCTGGCCTCCCCTGCTGGCACGCTTTCCTCCCCAGCTGATTTACGAGCCTGTCTGGGTGTGAGTGCATGGGCGCCTGTGTGTGTGTGTGAACCTGGCTGCACCTCTGTGTGTGCATGCAGAGGCCTGTGTGTGCATGGTGTGCGTGTCTGCGTGCAGCGGGGCACTTATCGCTGCCCAGGTGAACACATACATTTGCACGCCACCTACTTCTCTACCTTGCCAGGAATTTGTGTCCCCCTCCTGAGCCAGGTGTGAGCACGGCCGTGTTTTGCATGCACCAGCCCCTCTGCAGGGGTGTTTGCACACAGTGTGTGTTTGTATCTTGGTGCGTGTGTGGAATCACTCTTGGGTGGTTCCAGCTGGCCCTGAATTTCTAAGCTCTTCCTGGACCTCTGCCCGCCTGCTCCCAGCTACCTTGTTATCTTCCTGTCTGCTGTGGGCAGGAGAGACCCTGTTTTTGGAGCAGCCTCCCCAGGGATTTCCACCTTCCAATCCTGTGGCCACCTGGGGAGATGCTAGCCAGTGCAGAGGACTTAGAGCAGCAGTGCAACGAGGCTGGTGAGCTAAGCACGCCACTGATCCTGCCCAATGTTTGCAGCTACTTCCCTGGTGCTGTCCCTGGATATCCACCTGGGGCCTCAACTTGCCCTTGGATTGCAAACTCGGTGATGCAAAGACTGTCTCCCATTTTCACACCAGCTTGTGAGGCATCTCATCATCTGAACAATCCCTCAGGATTTCCCTGGGGGAACCGCTCAGGCTCCACAATCTTTTGATGGGGTCCAAAAGCAGGGAGAAATGACCAGGGTTCCCTCTAAGCTGAATGCTTGGGTGGCCACCCAGGAGAGATTCAGGTGCTGCCCAACTGATTAGCAGCAAGCCTACAGCCAGCAGCGTGTGTGTTTATGGGTGGTGCACATCCACACATCCCTGGATGCACATAAAATTTATTCTGCCCAAGGATGAAAAAAAATATATAGACAGAATCCTGGAAATGCCCCAGGGAATTTATTCCGATCTGCAGGAGGGTGGGTGTGAGTTGGCATTATTTTTAAACCATCCTCCAGCTCTCCAGAGCAGCAAGCAAACCTGCCGTGGGACGTACTGGAAGCCTGCAAACTGGTGATTACTTGTGTTCAGGTGGGCAGAGCTTTTCTAGCAAGGGGAGAGGGAAAGGAGATGTGTTCATGGTGCATGCAGCAGCATTGGCCAGCCACTGCTGCTTGGCTCCTTTGCCTCCCATCCCCATATTCCTCCCTACGTGGAGGGCTCTGCTTTAGATGCTGTCATTTATTATCATGAATGAAATTAACCTGCATGTTTCCTGTCTTCAAAGGGATTCATAAAACTCAGCTAATCCTGACTACACCCTGGAAGTTGCATGAAACGTAGGTCCAGCCGGTGTCTAGACTCAGCAGTGGATAAATCTCCCAGGCGCGGTGCTTGGAGCCCTGAAAATCTCTGTTCAGCCCTAAGCCGCCTGGGGACCTGTATGGTTATTATCTGACTAGCAGCAACAGCTGAAAGCACCTGCCATACGCCAGGCCCCATGGTGCTGGGTGCTGTTCAAACATGGACCACTGGGATGGTCCCTCCCTTCCTCAATGCACAGGATGCTAGGCCACAGACAGACAGGAGCATGCAGTAAAGGGGCTATGACACACAGTAGAGCAGCTCTTTGGGCAGCCAGCAGGGAGGCGCAGTGTGCATCAGCAGTGGAAAAAGTACCCAACAAGTTACTTGAGTAAAAGTGAAGCTGCTTTGGGGAGAATGTACTTAAGTACACGTCACCAGTGTCCCTCTGGAAAACTACTTGAGTAAAAGTAAACACACTTGTGCACAAGCACACACCCACGTCACTTCCTTATTGCACTCAAGTACATGGACGTGAAAGCAACTGCACTTTCACTCAGGTAAAACTTGCACCACTGGTGTGCATGCACCACACCCCGGCATGTGGTGGTATTCATGTTTGATAAGTGGGGAAACTGAGGCACCGGGCAGGGATCCTGGCAGCTGCTGGGACTAGAATCCAGGAGTCCTGATTCACAGGCTACTTTACTAGAGCACGTTGTTTAAAATGATAAAATAATCAGGATGCCTGTGCCCTGGAGGGCCTGGGGGGAGGGGCAGTGAGATGGGGTCAGGGCAGAGGGGCTGGAAGAGGGTCAGGGTGGGGTGCAGCATTCCCTGTTCTCTGTAGCAGCTCTGGAGAGAGTCCAGTGCCGCCCAGCTGGTTAGCAGAGCACCCCCCACCAGCCAGGTCTGTTTCTCCTGGTGGTACACATAAAAATTTATTCTGCACTTAGATGGACAAGGCGAGAGGGAACAGTGGTGGGGTGGGAAGGAAGGAGGTGCAGGGAAATGGGGTGCTGGAGCTGGGGAGGTAGGGCCAGGGCCTGGGGAGGGCTCGGGGTGCAGGAGCTGCAGGCCCTGTAAATGGGGGTGCAGTGGAACAGGGGCGTGCAGGGGAATGAGGCCACAGTGTAGGGGCTGGGACGTAAGGCCCAGGCCCAGGAAGCAGATATCAAGGAGGCAGACACCAGGCCTAGGGAGCAAGGAATGGGGAGTGCCAGGAAGGGAATGGGTATATAGGGGCAGTGCAGAGACAGAGGTGGTTCGGGGCCCAGCCTGGACAGCGGGGCATGGGGGCGCCCACGGGAATGCAGTGAGGTGGGGGCTGCAGTGCCATGGAAAGCCAGACTGGGTGCAGGGCCCAGTTGCAGGGAGTGGGAGGGCAGTGCTGGGACAAGGGCATGCCCAGGAGAATGGGGTCAGAGGGGGCGCAGAAGCTGCTGGTGCAGGGTGCTGGGACCAGTGTGTGGGGTGCATGGAATGCGGGGTCTGGAGAGCTGGGTCTGGGCAACAGGAGCTGGGGGCATAGGGTGGTGCAGAGCCAGAGGGGAGCAGGGAAAGCAGGGGGTGGGGTGGCACAGGGGCTGTGCAGAGCCACGCTGGCTGGGCTGGGGGCACAGAGCCAGAGGGGGACAGGGAGCAGTGTGCGGGGTGCAGGGAATGAGGGGGACGCCCAGGGGAATGGGGTGGGAGGTGCAGGCAGTGGGGGGGGTGCAGGAAGCAGGCAGCGGGGACAGGAGCGGGGGGCGCAGCGCTGGGGGAAGTGGGGGCGCAGGGAAGAGGGGGAGTAGGGGCCGGGGCTCAGGGAACGAGGGGAGCAGGGGCCGGGGCGCAGGGAGCCGGGCGGCCGGCAGGGAGCGGCCTTTCGCCGGCGAAGGGGGCTGGGGCCGCGGCAGGACTGGAGCCGGCGGGGCGGGGCGGAGTCTGGCCGCGCCGCGCTGCGCTCGCAGCCCGCTCCCGGGGACACGCAGCCAGAGCCGCGCTGCCAGCCCCGGATTTACAGCGCCAGCGGCCCGGGCCCGGCAGACGCATCCCGCCGGGACGGGGGCAGAGAGCCGGGGCAGGAGAGGCGCAGCCCCGCCCAGGTAAGGGACGCGCGGGGGGGGGCGCTGCGGGGCAGGATCCGGGGCCCGGGCATGGGGAGGGGGGGTCAGTGCATTGCACGAGGGTCGGTGCATTGCACGGGGGGTCGGTGCACGGGGGATCGAACTGGGGAGGCCCAGGCGCAGCCCCCCCGCCCCGCCTTACCAGCTGTCCACTTGGGTTCCTCTCCCAGCTGGGGGCCCCCTCCCCCCGCACGAGCCAGCCCCCCCCCCCATGAACCTTCCGGCTTCCTGGTTCCCCCTTGCCCGCTGCCCCGGGCCCTGTCAGTGCCATGCACGGACTGGGGGGGAGGGGGAGGGGTAAACGATTCCCCTCCCCCCCCCCGCACCCACTTGGCTTTGGGATTTTGCACCGTGTTGTGTTTCGTACTTACCCCCCCCCGCCCCCCCCGGGCCCAGGTCCCTGGGCCGCGCCAGCTCCTTCCTGACCCCCAGCTGTAATCCCCCTGCCCCTGCTGGCATTAACCTATATTTCCCTCTCCAGCACAGGCGGAGCTGTGGCCTAGCTGGAGGGGCGCAGGCAGGCAGGGAGACAGACAGACACACGCCCGCCCTGCCAGACAGCGCCAGCCCCTTCCAACCTCGGTTTGTTTACGGCGTGCGGCGCTCGCCCCGTCCGTGCCAGCCCCGGCGGTGGCACTCGGGGCCCTGGGCCCCCCCCCGCCCCCCGCGCCCGCAAAGCGCCTTTAATCTCCCCTGGAATGAGGGCGACGCGTCCGTGGCTTGCCCGCCTCCCGGGGGCGGGGGTCGTTGGCAGCCCAGGAGCTTTCGGGGGGCGTTAACCTGGCGGGGGGACCCCCCCCCCTTTGCTGACGTTTCTGCCTTTAAATCTCCCCAGCTTTGCACCGCCTGGCAGTGGCAGTTTTGCTTTTGCAGGGGGTGGGGTGCGAGGGAGCCAGGGCCGGGGTGCGAGCTGCTGGTTGGGGGGTGGTGGTGTTGGGGGGCTGCTGGCGCCCGGGTGGGGGGTGAGTCGGGAAGGGGGAGCGGAACGGGGAGGGAAAATATGGGTAAATATTTTCTTACAAACCAGGGCCATTTGGCATGTGCTGGCTGATCACAAGTCAGGGGGGCCTTAGGGGGGCTGCGTGGGTTTCTGAGCGCCGGCGCTCACACCGCTTGAACGCCCCACACTCCGCTCCGGTGGCGGGGACGGGCAGGAGCAAGTCGTGGCCCCCCCCCAGCCCCCCGCTTGTGGCCGGGGCTCTGACCGGGAGCGGGGTGTACAGCTGGGCTGGGAGGACCCGTGCAGCGGGGTTCCCCTCCCCAGCCAAGGGAGGCTCCCGACCGGCGGTGTGGGCGCAGCAGCGACAGCCGCCGTGCCTGCGTCAGGCAGGGTGACAGCCCCGGGGAGTGCGGTGTGGGGCCCAATCCGGCGTGGGGCTGTGGGGACACGTGGGCGGCCAGGCTGCCGGCGCCTCTGCAGCGTGCCCCCAGCGGGCCCAGGGTCCCAGTCTACTGGGCTGGTCTTCAGGGGTCTGTGCTCCCCCAGCACCCCGCCCCTTCTCCAAACTGGGCAGGCGGCCGGGGGCGGGGGGACACTCAACCTGGGGCAGGGGTGTTGTCGTGCTGGGGCCTGGGCAGGGGGCTTCCGACCGACCGTGGAATGTGCGTGGGCCCCTCTGGGCGGCGGAGGGTGAGTGGGCTGGGCACAGCACCCTTTTCCCCCGAAGGCTGGGGACAGGCAGGAGAAGGCGGTGGGGACTCCCGCAGGGGCTGGAAGGAGGAGGTCAGGCCAGGGGCACAGAGCCATGGGGCTGGGGCGGGGGGCTGGCAGGCACCTGTATGGCCCAGGATGGGGTCTCATTTCTGGAGCTGCTCAGCAAAACCCCCTGGATGCAGCTGTCTGTTCTGTTGTGCCCCCTCCTGCCCCTTCTTTGCCTTTCGCTTGTCATTGTGTCTCCCTGGCCGCATAGTCCCGGTGTGGCTGTGCTGGATCTTCTGGGAGAGCTGACTGACCCGATTGCCACCTCTGGAGACGGGGACCCTTGGTGGACAGAGGGGAGTCAGGCTGGGTCTGTGCTTATCAGCAGGATGCGAAGGGTGCTGGCTATGGGATGACTCCTCCTGGTAGTTTATGATGGGGTAGCATCAAAAGGCGCCAGAAGTGAACAGGGCTCTGTCGTGCCGGGGGCCGTGCAGGCGCCCGAGGGCCCTCATGCCGGGGGCCGTGCAGGCGCATGGGGGCCATCGTGCCAGGCCGTCGTGTCAGGAGCCGTGCAGGTGCAAGGGGGCCAAGCCTGGGGGCCGTCGTGCCAGGGGCTGTGCAGACACTGGCTGAGGCCGGCTTCGTCGCACCAACTCGCAAGGCAGGAGGGAGCAGGGGCTTCCCCCATGCTACGGGTAGGGAGCAAGACCGTGAGCTAGCAAGCTGCCACCCCAGGGGGTTGGGCCCTGTGCGTGTGCGACTGGGATGCATGAGCACGTTGGTAGCAACAAGGAAGGGTGGGCAGGCAGCTGGGGAGGGGCACTGGCTTCCTGGCACCGGGTGGGGGGGCCACCGGCTCTGCCTGGCTCGCAGGCGCACTGTGTCAACCTTCCAGACCCCGCTGCTGCTCTGAGGTCCTGCCCAGGGTTCCCTGTCAGCCGCCCAGGAGAGATTCAGGTGCCAGCCAGCAGCTTAGCAGAGCGCCCCCAGCTGCAGCCTCTGTGGCTACTGGTGGTGCACTCCCACGCAGGCCTCAGAGCACAGAACAAACTTTATTCCGCTTGTGGATGGAAAAAATTGGCAGGAACGCTGGTCCTGCCCCTGGTCTGCTCCCTGGGCCGCATGGGTGGGGGAATCCTCAGCTTGTCAGCATGACCTTTGGCTGTGCAGCCCTGGGAGCTGCCCTCTGCGTGGCCTGTGCTTGCCACCTCCCCTGGCCCGCTGCCCGTAGATCGCCGCTCAGGGGCAAGGCAGATGGTAGGGTCTGGCTGGGAACAGGGGAGAGTTGCTCCAGAAAACAGTTTCCAGGAAACCTGCTGAGATCGTAGTGGGGGTCAGTCCCTGCCTGGGCGTGAGGTGGGGCTGGTGGGTGTCCTGGCTCAGCGCAGGGCCCCCAGTGTGTCACTGGGAAAGGGGCGGGAAAGGGGCTACAAGGATTTCATTTCCTTCCCTGCCCTAGAGCTCGGGGCAGGCACACACCCGCGCCAGCACCTGGTGGAACCGGTTTGCAAGACCACCCCCCCCTCCCCGTCCCAGCTCCTGGAGGTTTTTTAAATTTTTCTCCTGGGCCCCGGGGTGTTTCTCTGGGTGGGGAACTCACCCGGGACTGGAGAGTTCTTTAATGGAGTTGTTCCCCCCCAACGCCCTTGGCAAACATCCCTGCAGCAGACAAATGACACATGTGTGCTGTGTACACGGATTCGTGCCTGCACATCCACACGCGTGCCCGTGCACACGCATGTCACCTTGTGGCCTCTGCACCCGTGCGTGCAAATCCATCCGCCCCCGCCGCGTGGGCCAGGGTAAAAGCGTGGCCCCGTGTGCACGGGTGATCCAGGCGTGCGCACAGACCGAGCAGCGTGTGCAGGCACAAGTCAGAGTGTGGTAGGCGTGCACAGGTGCTTGTGCGTGTTCCCTCGTGCGCACCAGCCTGGCTGAGCAGCTGTGTGCGTGGCAGAACAGAGCTAAGACAGGCAGGACAGGGTTTGATTGTCCAGCAGTGGGTGACCTTCCTGCCTTGCCCCACCCTGACTCATCCCTCTGCTGAGGCCCCGCCCACTCCTCTGACGAGGCCCCGCCCCTCTATGGAGCCCCTCCCCCACTCCTCCCTCCTTTCCCAGCGGGGTTCAGTGAGGGCTCTGGCGAGGGGTGCAGGGCCTGGGATGGGGCCAGGGAGGAGGGGCAGCCAGGGGCCCCAGGCTGGGACTGAAGGATTGGGAGGCGGATCAGGGCAGTGGCAGGAGCCGGGGGGCTCGGGCAGCACTTACTAAAAGCAGCAGCATGTCCCCGCTCTGGCTGCTGCACAGCCAGGCAGCTTTTCACACTGCAGGAGCCGTCTCCGCAGCTCCCATTGGCTGCAGCTCCTGGCCAGTGGGAATCATGGGAGAGGCTCTTGGGGTGGGAGCTTACTGGCCACTGGGTCACCCTAATGCCCCAGGGATGCGCTGGGCTCTGCTCCCTGCGGTCCCCAGGCGGCTGGTGCGGGGACTTCACCGGCCCAGCCAGATCCTGGCTGCAGGGAGGCCTGGAATTGAGAAGTGGGGCCAGGCCAGCTCTCCCAGCGCTGTGTGCCCCTGCCCGCCTGGGCCCTGCACTGGGCTCCCACGGCACAGCTGTTTGCCCGGGCAGAGCACAGGCGTCTGGGCCCCAGAGAGCGTTGGGGAGGGGATGAGGGGGGCAGGACCCCTGGGCTCCGTTCCCCTCTCTGGCCCAGCAGAGGCCCGGACCAGCCGATTTGGGGTCTCCTTGGAGACCTATCACTGCCCAGCGAGCCCCTCTCGGGGGCGTGGGGGGAGCAGCTGGAAGGAAGGTGCTGGCCCTGGGCAGAGCCTTGTGACAGAGGAGGAGCAGGGCTGGGAACCTGTTGGCTCAGCCGTCCTCCCCCTCTGGTGCGGAGCAGTGTGAGGCTGGTGCGTCTGCAGACACCTCAGGCTCCTTGGCTCCGCCTGCGCCCTGCCACTTCCTGCCAGGGCCCCGCAGCCTGTGGCTGAGCAAGGTCGCCCCAGCCGCAGCCCAGCCCAGCCCAGCCGGAGCCTGGGCCCTCCCGGGGGGGGGGGGGGGCAAGGTTCAGGTTGCCCGGCTGCAGTGCATGGACTCCCTGGGGAGGGGAGGTTGTGAGCGCTGGCGCACGCCAGACCCGGCTGCCCCGGGCACGGAGCACTGCTGTAGGGAATGGATGCTGTGGCTTTCTCGCCCGCTGAGCGCCTGCCACGGTGCAGCGCAGTCTTCCCCTTGGGGCATCCTCCGGGGCTGTCCTGGTGCCGCTTGGTGGGGCTGAGCTGTTGGGGACTTGCCTTTGACCACGGGCAGCTCCGTGCGTGCTGGGGTGCAGGGCAGGGCCCTGGGCCCTGTTTTATAGGTGGGGAAACTGAGGCAGGCCGCGGTCTGACGCCATGGTGATGGGTGCTGCTGGTAGACACGCAGTAGCAGTTTGTGAGAGGTCCCTGTCCCCGTCCACCTGCTCTAGCAATCGCTCCCCTGCTGCCGGCTCTTGGTGCATCACAGGCCTTCGGGTCGCTTGCGTGGGAATCGGCTGCAGGCCAGAGACGCCAGCTGGGCACTGTCTGAGTGGATCCCTGCCCCTGGCTTTGGGGAGCCCGGTGGGGGGGCGCGGCTGTTCAGTCACCGCAGCTGGTTCAAGCCTTGATGCGGCAGCCAGCCCAGTAGACTGATTGTGCTGGGGAAGCGAAGAGCTGAGCCCCAGCGCGCTCATCACACGTCAGTGGCGGGGGCTGGTAGCTCATGCAGCAGGCGGTCATGGCGGGAGTGGGGCTTCCAGAGCAGAGAGGGCCCCAACTGGCTCTGCGAGGCTGCCAGTCCAGTGGGGAGCCCAAGCTGGGGCCCTGGGCTGAGTGGGCAGTGACTCCAGCGTGCCGTGCGCCCCTGGTGGCTCGGGGAGGGTTGGGTGCCAGGCGGGTGCCGGCTGTGCAGAGATGGCCGTGGGCCAGCGGGAGCCGGGGATTCCCTGGGCGAACCACAATCGGAAGCAGGTGGCAGGAACTTCCAGTCTGGGGCCGCAGGGCTGCCTTCCTGCCCACCCGCCTGCCCAAGATGGCCCCCTCCTCCTGGACACCGCGCCCCCTGGGCTGCCCGCAGCCCCTGGGGTGGGACGCCCCTGCCAGCGGCCGCCCCTCCTGGGGGCCAAGTCCCAGGTCCCCAGGAGAGGGGGCAACAAGCAAGGAGAGCCTCTGACCCTGCCAGGGGGTGGTTGGCAGGGTGGGTCAACCCCTCCAGTGCCTGCCCCCTCCTCCCCAGCTGTGGGGGGGGGGCAGGCAAGGAGAGCCAGGTGGGGCGGGCGAGGGCCAGGCTGGCTGCTGTGCAAGGCAGGAGGATTTGCGGGAGAATTCCTTGGGGAATCCGAGGTGTGGATTGGTTCCCCCAGGGTGCGGACTCGTGTGTCCCCAGCCAATCAGCTGAGGCCGGGTCCTGGAACTGGTGAGATCTGGGCTGCGCCCCTTGGGGGTCCCAGCTCGAGAACACTCCAGGGCTGGGCATGGCTCTGTTGGGGAGCTGGGGGCCAGCTGCCTGAGGAAGGGCCTGGCCGAGCTGGGCTCCCAGGGGCGTTGGTGCCGGCGAGCCCTTGGGGGACTTTGCCAGCAGCGGTGCTGGTCTCTGGGGCTCAGTTCCCTCCGGCCGGGGAGGCAGGATTCCACCTTGTGCTGGCAGCCTGGGGTGCTGAGTCCCTCGCCCGCTGCACCTGCCTCCCCACCCCTGGGTTGGCCATCCGGCTGGAGATGGGGCCAAGGTGGTTTCTCAGGGATGGTGCAAGAAGGGGATCTGCAGCTCTCTGGCTGCAGTTGTGAAACAGGAGGGGGGTTGCAGGTTGTACGGGGCAGACCAGAAAAGCCTCAGCCCTGTTGCCACCCATGCGGACACTGAGTGTCCGGTGGAGTTTCTCGTAAAGCCAGCATTTGCCCCGGCCCCGCTTGGGCCGAGCTTCCCCTCCCATCAGTAACGGCCTCCCGTGCTTCCTCTCTGAGGTCAGCGACACTTCGCAACACCCCTGTAAGGTGGGGAAACTGAGGCAACCAAATGAGGCTGGTGACACAAGAAGGGCAGAGCTGGGACTGGCACCGAGGCATCCTGGCTTCCCATTTCCCTCCTCTGACCGCTGGGGCCCACGCCTCTCTCCCAGCTGGGAATAGGACCCAGGAGTCCTGGACTCTTAGCCGGAGGCACCAGCCCAGCGAGCTCTGGGTGCTGTTTGCTGCCCCTCGCCCCAGAGGTGGCTGCAGCCTGGGGACACGCTGGCTGTGCCCAGCTTGGGGGCTCCTTTTGAAACCGAGAGGCGACTAACGAAGCATAACATATTAATTCTGCTAACGACCACTGATCGGCTGTAACCACTGTCCCCTCCCCCTGCCAGCTCTGCTCATCAGCCAGTCCCCTTGGACTGGAGGTGCCCAACAATGAGCTGTTTATAACTGTCTTGAAGTCAAAGTCCCAGGGAAAAAAGTTTTCGAGAGAAGTCAATTTTCCTGTTTTTCTGGGTGTGGGCGAGCGGCTGGCCAGGCCGAACCTTGCGTGCGGGGAGGAAATGGCAGCTCAGCGGGTGCACGTGGTGCTTTTAACGTCGCGTCCTTTCTCTCACCCGCCGCGCACCCCGGCCCAAATCTGCTGCGGCCGGTTGGAGCACCACCGGTACCGTCCGTTGGGTTTCTCGGGGCGTGAACACCGCCGCCCCCGAGCCTGACTCGTGAGAGGCGATCCCCACCCCGAGGAGGGCCCCCGCCAGCCTGGGAGCAGCCCTGGCCCGTCTGGCGGGTGAACCTGGGCTGGCAGCTCCACTGCCCAGGACGGTCGTGCGAGGCCGGTGCTAGCGGCGGTACTCTGGCTGGGCGGGGGCAGGGCTGCCGGCGGGGGCTGGCGCACGCTGATTTCACAAGAGCTTGTTCTGTTGCCAGGTAGAGCCCGGCCTGTTGTGGGGTGTGGAGGCGTTAGAAGGCCCAGGGGTGTCACCTCCTTTGGGGCAGAGGCTGAGCCGGGTGCTGAAGCTCCTCCCCTGGGATCAGAGCCCTTGTCCCCCGGCCCGGCGGGGGAGAGGCGGGTGGGGGGGTCTCTTCTCCCGCATTGGGGGGAGGCTGCGTCCCACGTCTGTTATGTCATCCGCATGGCATCCTCCTTCGCGAGCAGCCGCTCCGAGCAGCCCAGCTGTTGCCACCAAATGTTTGGGATTCCAGCTGAATTTAGTCATGTTGGCTGTCCCCAGCCACCCATTGGCCTGTGCGTGGCCGGGGACATGCACGCCAGCCGGGAGTGGGGGTGTGCACACGCGTGTGCGCCCTGGTGCACCCGCCCAGCCGGGAGTGGGGGTGTGCACATGCGTGTGCACCCTGGTGCACCCGCCCAGCCGGGAATGGGGGTGTGCACATGCATGTGGGCCCTCCCATCTGGGAATGGGGTGAGCACATGCGTGTGCACCCTGGTGTGCGCGCACAGCCAGAGACCTTGCATGAATATGCACGCACACACTGTTGTGCAAGCCAGTGAGGAGGTGCACACCCAGGTGGGGAGAGAGTGCACACAATCACGGGGGAGCACAGTTAAGTTCAGGCTGTGTAAGTGACACTTGGACATGGATGTGGTCACCGACACCACCTCGTGTAGCTGCACACGCTCACATTCGTGCAGAGGACCGTGCATTCTCACACCAGGTCATCCCCAGCCCCGTGCGTGACCCTGTCCGTGTCTTTTAATTTGTTTGCACATGTATGAATGCTTCTGCCCTTGCACACGCTTGTGCACATACTGGGAGACGCGTTGCTCTTGCCCCCAGCCTGGCAGGATTTCCTCTTGGCGGTGCAAAGGCTGGGGGACGTTTTGGGGGCCGGGGTTGAGCTGCTCTCTCCTTGCCCCAGCCCCAGCATTTCCTCGGACTCCTTTTCCTGCGTTGCCTTTGAGTTCAGCAGCTCCCCTAAGCTGGCGCCTGGGCATGCGGCAGGCAGGGGGAGGTCTCCTTGCCCCCCCACAGGCACTCCGGAGGCTGGGCGTGGGGCTCCCAGCACTGCCCTGGGGAGGCGCATGGATCAAATCTCGAATCCAGCACTTCCCCGCGCCCCGTTTCCTGGCTCCGCCCGCCCCCGCCCGGTAGTGCCCCACGGCCCCAGGCCCGTTAGATCTAAACGCTCCAGGCTTCCGTCCCCAGAGGAGCTGGCTGAGCAGCCCGTGCCGGGAGCTGTCAGCGCACCTGGCACCACGCCACATCTGTGCCGGACAGCTCCCCTGTTGGCCTCTTCCCTCCCCAGGTACGTGTGCAGGCAGCTCCGCTGGTGCTCCCCACTCCTGACCCCCCAGCCCCCTGTCTGCTGAGCCCTCAGCATCTGCAGGGCCTATTGCAGGCAGAAACATCCGCCCCCTTGTGTACCCTGGTAACCAGCTCCCTCCGCCCCCCAGCTCTGGCCTGGCCTGGCCTGTGGGGGCCCCTCCCTGGCTCTGGCTTTGGGGCGCTCTCTTGGTGACCCCGCCAGGCCGTCCCCGACCCCGGCTTCCTCCTGCAGCCACAGGCCGAGCTGGGGTCCCGCCTGGCCCTGGACTTTGCCCGCCAGTTGTTTTGCAGCCCAATAAACCTGCCTGGTTTTGCCCAGCTCAGCAGTAAGCTCCCTGGAGGGCGGGGAGCCGGGTGGTGCAAGGGGACCCCTGGATGTCGGCGTGGCAGGGCTCTGACGTGCAATGAGTGCGTCGGGTGTCAGCCCTTTCCTCGCAGGGCAGGCACAGCCCAACACAGCTCCTGTTGGGGGTTGGTTGCCGGTTTACTCCCCTATTATTGGCAGGAATCCGGGGGGACGGGGGATATGGCCCGGTAGCCGCTACAGCCTGTCCCTGGGCTGCCAGCTAAGTGTGACCTGCCCTGGCTCCCTGCATGCTGGCCAGGCCCCAGCGCTGCCCACTGCCCTGGCATGACAGGGGTGCCCGTCGGTGGCGGCTGCAGCGTGCCCTCCTGCTGGGCAGGCGCTTGGGCTAATTAAAGGTTGTCTGAGCTGTGCCCGGGAAAGACAAATGAGCCAGGAACCTCTTGCCCTGGGGGATGGGGGAAGGGTAGAGAGAGCTGCTGCCGGGATCTGACGGGGTAATAGGCGCCTGCTCCCCATGGAGGCAGGGACCCCAATACCTCTGCAGCAAGAGACCCCTCCCCCCAGCCATGGCTGTGTCCCTCCCTCCTGGCCTGCAGACCCCCAATAGCCCCACCCTAGGCGGCCCCCCAGCCTGTACCAGTGCCCCTCGCTCCCCACCTGGTGCTTGGCTGCTGGGCCGTTTGCTGGGGCATTAATGCTGAGTCTCAGCTGGTTGATTTCATGTGGCCCTGGGTAACCGGTGGGGGCAAGGGGGGTGTTTCCTTCCCCCGGGTGAGGCAGGCTGGGCTGGGTGCAGCCTGGCTGGGCTGGGGTGGCTGGCGGAGGGGCCCGTCGTCCTTCCTGCGGGGGCCTTACCCGTGGGGAGGTCAGCGTCCGCGGCCCCCTCGGCCGGCATGGGGCCCTCTCCGCTCCCCGCCAGCTCCTCTGGGTTTAGCCCCAGGCTCCCTGCACCGCCAGCTGCCCTGTGCTGCCCGTGGGCCTGCGGGCATGGGGCTGGTAGAGGCTGCCGGGCAGACCGTGGGGTCCCAGCCGGGGGGCAGGCGCCTGCCTCTCAGCTGCTGAGACAGTTCCCTCGCCCCGGGCGCTAGCGGGCAGTCCGGTGCCCTGAGCCTGGGAGCTAGGGCAGAAGGGTCTGGGTGGGGAGGTGTGTTGGGGGCTGGCTTCGCTGGGGGGCAGTACTGAGCCAGCAGGACTCCTGGGGTGAGGGGACCCAAGCCAGCAGGGGGGATGGCCCTGCAGTGGGAGGGTGCATGGGGCTCAGTAGCTGGCTCTGCCCTCTGCCAGGCACGGCTGCCCGCTCGCCCCCAGGTGGGGTGGGGAGCTGCCAGGCCCCAAGCTGCAGCTGGGCTGGTTTTTCTGGCTGGCTGCAGCAGCTCCTCGGCCGCTGGGGAAGGCGGGGAAGGCGGCACCCAGGCAGGGCACGCGCTGTGGGGGTCGACCCTAGCAGGCTGGGTGCGGCGGGGGAGGGGCGTCACCGGCTCGGATGGAGTGGGGGGCAGAGGCAGAGAGCAGCCCCCTCCCCCGCGTGTCCCTATGCCCCTCCCCCACCCGCCGGGCCCCTGGCACTGTTGCAGTGGGATCGTCCCAGGCCGTTAATTAACCGTTGTCATTAGCGCAGGCTTAGCCAGGCTCAGCGCCGGCTTTCGCCCTAAGCCGCCGTGTGTGTTATCGGTCGCGGGCAAGGTGGGACGAGGCGTGCGGTGGGGCGCTTGGCTGGGTGGCGTTTGGCTCTGCTGAACGCCAGAGCCAGGGCCCTTCCCAGGAGAGGAACCGAGGCAGGGAGCAGCCGGGGAGCAAGCAGCTTGCCCAGGGTCACGTGGAGAGCTGGCTAAGGATGAGAGCTGCTTACTAGAGCCCGGTTGGGCTGGAGAAGAGAGGTGGCGTGTAGCAGCTGTCTGGGCAGGGGGTACAGGCATGGGGGGAGCTGGGTTTCTGGCGATGTCCCCCCTCGATTTTTCCCATCCATGGGCAGAATAAATTTTGTTTGGTGCACCGGGCATGTGTGGATGTGCACCACCGGTAGAGGGACACGCTGCTGGCTGGGGGTGCTCTGCGAATCAGCTCGCCCAGGCAGGCGCTCAGCTTACAGGGTGCGCTGGTGCCTGGCTGGGAGTAGGGACGGGGAGCTGGGGGTCTGGCTGGTGGAGCGGGGGCTGGGGGGCTGGTCGGGAGTCAGGGGGAGTTGGGCCTTTGGCCAGTGCGGGGTTGCGGGTGGCACATGGCCAGGTTCTGCTTATCGGGTGTCTACGTGGCCCGTGGCTGTGGGTTCTTACCGGGTGCTAGGGGCCGGGCCCCGGGGCTGAGCAACCACTCCCTACTCTGCGGCTGGTGGTGCAAATCTCAGCCCATTCCCAGCCCTGACTTGGGCCTAGCCCAGACCTCCACCCATGGCAGCATGTCAGGGCCGTGGCTAGGACCTGCCTTGAAGGTGTGAGGCCCGCACACACGTAGCTTTCTAGTACTGGCAGAACCGGCCTGCCCTGTGCCTCGGTTTCCCTGGGTGCCTTTTGGGGGCGAGGCCTGTAAGTCTTACAGCGCCAGCTGGGGAAGCCCTGATCCCCGGACGAGTTTGGATGTGGGGGTTTCTCTGCAGACCCCTGCGTTGTTCCTACCGACCCCCAGGGTGTTCCCGGTGCTGGGCTCAGCCCAGGCCTGAGCCATGGGAATTACAGCACCACCGAAGTGCAGCCACCTCTGGGGCGCAGCAGCCGCCTGCCAGGTGAGGGGGTTTGCGTAGTGCTACCGGGGCTGACCTCCCCCAGGAGAGAATGAACGATCCGAGCACCGGCCTGGGAGCCAGGACTCCTGGGTCCCGTCTATGGCTCTTTCGGTGGCGGGGGATTAGCTGGCGATGGAAGTGTTGGAGCTCCAGGCTGGACGGAGCTGGTGGCTGCCAGACCTGTTCCATCCCCTCCTGCGGGGCTGCGCTGGGTGCTGGCGCCTCTGAGCCGGGCACGCCAGCCTGGGGGCCCTGGTGCAGCTGGAGGGGGGTCTCCTCTGCCAGCGGGCGGCGGGAGGAGCGTGGTGTGGGGGCTGGAGCCGGCCGGTGAAGGCTGCGGATCCTGTGTCCTTGGCTTCCTGCCAGTGCCTATACTTGGAAGTGTTAGTGCGGCTGAGCCCCTATGAAACAAACATGCTGCGGCCCCTTGCCCGCCCGCCCGGCGTATTTACACTGCAGTGGGTGCTGCCTGGGCAGGGCGCAGCTGAGAGCTGGCCTGGAGCAGGGAGCGGCCTCAGCTGGCGGCCCCAAGCGGGCGCACCTTGCCTGCAGCCCGGGGGGCACCACCAGGGCCCGTGGGCGCCAAGTACCGCACGCCTCACCCAGCCCTGTGGTATCCGGCACAGGGGGGCAGTGCTTGGCCGGGGGTCACGGGGGGCAGGAGCCGGGTCAGGGATGGAACCCAGGAGTCCTGGCACCCAGCCCCCCACTCTCGCCCCCCCACCGGGTGTGGCCTGGGGAGCTGCGATGTGCCCAGGGGTGTAAACATGAGGCTGCTGGTCAGGCACCGGTGGGTTTGCGGACGCTTGTCCCTGTGCATGGGCTTGTGCGCTCCTGGCTCGCACGCCGGCCCCCCCCAGAGCCCAGAACCTCCCACGCTGACCCTGCCTGGCTCGGCTGCCCGCACGCCCATCTTCCCTGCCAGGTTCGCGGTGGTGCTGGGGCCCTGGGCAGAGCGCCTTCACCAGGAGCCAGGCGCTGGGGGCACCCAGCCCCGTGTGCTGGAGGCGGCCTGGGGGAAGGCTGTGCAGGGGCCACGGGGGGTCCCAGCAGGGCAGGAGGAATGGGGGGATGGGTGGGGGTCTCGTGGGGGGGGGAGGGTAGGTGGGGAGATCCTGGCGGGGTACTGGCGTGATCTGGGGGGGCAGGGCAGGCTGTGTGTTCTGGGAATCGGCGCGGGCTGGCTGGGGAAGGGTTAAAAGACCCCCCCCACCCATCACCGCTCCTGCTAAGTGTCTGTTTGTCTGGGGCGGTTGGGCCAGTGTCTGACTCAGCCCGATTGAGCAATGCCGGGGCTGCAGAGGTGGGGGGGGGTAGCCCTTGGGGGCTCCTTGGGGGGGACTCAGGCTCCCCCTGCCAGTGGGAAGGCACCAGCCCAGCAGAGCAGGGAAAAGCGTGGCCCTCGTGGGACCCAGGTGTCCTGGCTCCTGCTGCCCCGTGTGCCGGCTGGGAGCTGTGGGTGCTCTCCCCCAGCCACTCAGGGCTCGCGGCGTGTCCTGCGCCCCAGCACCCGGGGAGCAGCTTGGCCCCGGGCGCAGCAGGTGGCTCGGTGGCGCAGGGCTGGGGGGGCTCGGATTGGCTCAATGCGTTGGGTCCCTGGTGCCGACGGGGAGGCTGTGTGGCAGCCCCGGGTGTTGGAGGGGGGCCCAGCCAGCCGTGCATGGCCCGGTGCCATGGGGCCCGGTAGGGGGCACAGGAGCGGGGTGGGGTTCCCACCCCTGGAGGGTGCTGGGGAACCCTTTCTGCTCCCCTCCAGCCCTGGCTGGAGCCCCAGAGAACACCTGGACCCCGGAGAATCCCCTCGGTCCAGGCGTCTCTCTGCCGCGCCAGGGGAATTCCCGCAGGAGCCACAGCGCCCAGTGACCCCTCCGGGAAGGGTGAGGGAGGGGGCAGTGGGCGCGAGGGGGGCTGGGCACCGTGCAAGCTGGGGTGATGAGATCCCCCCACCCCACGCCCTCCGCCCCTCCTCAGCCCCAGGCTCCCTGCCACCTGCAGCCACTTCAGAGCGCTTGGCTGCCCCGGCACCGCTGGGCGGCCCCAGAGGGCAGGTCCCGGCCGCCAGCACCAAGGGGTAGCACGGGAGCCGGTGGGGCGGGTGGGGCCGGCGGAGGCAGCTGGGAATCTCCTGAGCTGGACTTTGGCCCAGACCCCAGGGTTCGCACCCACCTCTCGGGGAAGGGCCCCGGGAGCCCTCTGCGTGGTGATCCCGGCCAGGAGCCGACCCGCAGGGGACAGCAGCCTGCGCCTCCCCCAGCCGAGCCCCCCACCCGCCTCCCTGCGGCCCAGCACCCCCCAGCCGAGCCTCCTGCCCTCCACTGCAGCAGTGCACCCCCCGCCTGAGTGCCTGCACCCCTCCCTGATGCCCAGCGCCCCCCCGGCCGAGCCCCCCGCCCTCCTCCCTGCAGCACAGTGCCCCCGGCCAACCCCCCAGCCCATTCCCTTTGGCCCACCCCTCTGCCTGCCTCCCTGCAGCCCAGCACCCCCACCGCCCCCGGCGCAGTGCCACGCTGGGGCTATCTCTGAGACGCTCTGCCTCGGGTGGCTGCTGTCGGAGGAGGGGCAGCGGGCATGCTGAAGCTGAGAACCGGGCTGTGCCCCCTGCTCCCCAGACGGGCTCTGCCCGGTGCCCAGCTGGGCGCTGCTCACCGTATTGCAAATCCACACACGGATGCTCTCCCTCTGCCAAGACAAACTTGACCTACTTTCCTGGCCGGCCGTGCTCCGAGGCAGCCGCGCTCGGCAGAGACCGCTGGCGAGCCGGGCACCCCCAATGGGTTTGTGCAGCAGGGGGCCAATGGGAGCCCCCGGGGAGGCCAGCCGCTCTGTGCCCGTTCCCTGGGCACTGCAGTGGGGTGGTGACCCCTGGCCGTACCCAGGCCTCGTGAACCAGGTGGTGCAGGGGAGGAGGGTCTGGGGGCTGCAAGGGAGGAGGTCTTTGTGCCCACCGGCAGCCAGCAGAGGAAGGGCCGGCCCTGGGGCAGTGAGCGGTGGGCTAAGGGGCTGGTTTGAGTTGGACCTTGCAGAGGCCGGGTCCTTGGGGGAGGAGGAGGGTGTTGGTGTTTGGAGGGCAGGGGGTGGAACCCAGGTGTCCTGTGCCCAGCGTGGACCTGGCCATGCTCACTCTAGGCCCCTGCCTCTCATCTCACCCGCAGCTGCTGCTAAGACCAAGACGCTTGGGTTCTAGTCCCCGCTCGGCCCCGCGTGCTGTGTCTCCGTCCCGTGCCTCAGTTTCCCCTCCGTGCCATACGGACATCGAGCATGCCCGGGGTGGAGCTGTCAGACTGGCCCCTGGATCTCAGCCCAGGGCCCAGCTCGTAGGAGCGGTGCCCCTGGGGCTGAGCCATCACCTCACCCTGCTGTCACCCCTTCTTCGCAGGAGGGATCTCTCGGGCGAGGAGGAAGAGGGACGTGAGGGAGCCTTGCTCTGCCCCCGCACCCTGGTGTCACCTACAACTGTGAGTCGCCCTCTCTGTTCCCTTCCCCAAGTGCCATGTGCTCCCACATCTGCCCCAGAGGGGGCGCCGGAGGGGCTGGGTGTCACGGCTCCTTCTCGCGACAGGTCCACATGGAGGATAACAACCCACTGCTGCTGCCTGCGAAGTCGCCCCTTCCTCCCCAGCCCTTTGGGGACAGGGCTCCGGGCCAGGCGTGCAGCTGCTTCCCAGAAGCCCCCACGTGATGGCAGCTCTGGCGCTGGGGGCTGAGTTGAAAGGGCAACAGGGCGGCTCATGGGAGGAGCCCACAGGTGTGATGTGTTTGGTGGGGTCTCAGCCTAGTTCCCCTCAGAGAAATCCTGTCTGTGCCTGGCCTGGTGTGGTTTGTGGAGCCAAACAGGCTATGGATTATGACACAGGCTGTGGGGCGGGACGTGGGTGGGGAAGGTGCCCTTTCCCAGCTCTGGGACATGCACCCCCCAGGGCAGGATGCCAACACGCCTCCAGGAGCCAGACACCTCGTGGGCGGGGGCGGCGCCCAAGACCCTGCTGGGGCAGTGGGTGCTGCAGGGGAAGGTGCCATGGGAACGTGGCCGGCCCGGCTCTCCCGGGGGCGTGGAATGTTCCCCGGCGTGTCCCTGTGGGGCTGCCCCCCAGCCCAAGCCCCCACACCCAGGGCAGAGCCACCTCTTCTCCCCTGCAGCAGTAGGCTGCCCCCCGCCAGTGTCGGGCTCTGGGCCAGAACCGGGGCTGCCCGTAGGCTGTGGCAGCAGAGCAAGCAGGGATCTTGCCCCCTCAGGGTCCTGCCTTGGGTGGAGTGAGGCGCAGAGCCAGGCTTGCCCCTCCCGGCCTGACCCCAGACGGGACCTGCCCCCTGTGCCGGGTCCGTCCTGGGTCTGTCTGGAGCCACACCCACAACGTCTGAGCTGAGACCTGTCAAACTCGTCTCGCTCAGGCCCCAGCCAGCCTCGAGCCGGTGGGTGGGGATGTTCGTGCGTGAGGTCGCTGTCTCTCCCTGCCGGGTTCCCGCAGGGCTGCGTGGAGGGGCCCTTCCCAGCCATCGCTGCCGAGGGATTGGGGCCCCTTGCCCCCCGCCCAGGGAGGCGCAGAGGTAGGGGGTTGGGGCGTGGCTGCAGGGAGGCGGCTCAAGGCCAAGCCAGCGGGAGGACTGGGGGATGGGGACCCCAGCTGCAGGGCGGGGGAGTGTTAGGTGGCAGGGGGTGATGGGGCGGGAGCTGAGTGGGGGGGCCGCTCGCATACTTTGGGGGGGGCTCCCCACCTCTCCCTGCTCTGCCCCACCCAGTTCCCTTTGCTCCTTGGGCTCTTCCTCGCTAGTTGCTGCTCTGCTGAGCTGGGGCCCCCATTCGTGTCCCGGTCGTGCCGGACCCCACGTGGCGCGGCTCTGCCCTGCGACCTTGCGGCTGTGGGGCCGGGCTCCATGGGGCACAGGGACACTGGGCTGGAAACCCTCCAGCCCAGCCACAGGTGCGGGGATTAGTTGCCTGGGAGATGCAGCAACAAAGCCGGGCTGTCTGTCAGCTGCTCCGCCAGCCGCCGCGCCTGGGGGTCCAATGGGGGCGCCGGGATCTCCTGCAGGTGGCCGGTCCCCTCTGTGCCCTCCCCTGCCCCTCTCGGCCTCGGCAGAGACCCAGGGCGGTCAGGGCTTCGCGAGCGGTTACCTTGTGCCCAGCCCCTCGTGTGCCTGGTGCGAGGGGTTCGCCTGCCCACGTGGCCCTGTAGGGAGCCGACTCCACTGCAGGGCTGGTGGCTTGGATTCTGAGTCGCCGCCCAGGCAGTTTCCGAGAGAGGCCGTGTTGTGCTCCGCCCCAGAGGTGGCTGCATTTCAGCCCTGGGTGCACAATCGCTCTGCAGGCTGGCTGCGCGAGTGGCTGTGCCCCACCCCAGAGACAGCTGCATTTGAGCAGCGAGGGGGCAGTGCCGGGTGACGGGGCTGTGCTTTGGCATGGAGGCTGTCCTGTAGCTGGGCGAAGGGGCTCTGCCCTGTGGCCCACCCGCTCTCAGCCTGAGCCAGGAGGGTAGCTGGGTCAGGGCCCAAGCTGTGCGGCTTGCAGGGACCCAGTGGGACCGGGTTTGTTTCTCCTGACACCCGGGAGCAAGGAGGACCGTGCAGGCCAGAGTCTGGGGGTGCAGGGGTTGGTCTGGACCCTGGGGCCCTGCTGCACCCATCGCAGTGCTGATACCTTGCAAGGGTGCAGCATCCTCTCCCCCAAGCATGGCACCTCTTGCCCCACTCCAAACCTGTGGTGTTGGGGGAGGGAGGAGTCTGAGCCGGACTCCTGGGTCCCAGCAAAAGCCGACTCCCCATGTAACCTGGCTGGGCCAAGCAGCTGGTTCTGGCCTGGGTTTGCCGCAGGGCTCTCCAGCCGCACCAAGGAGCTGGACTGTGCCCTGCGAATGCCTCTGTGCCTGGGCGCAGGGAAGCCAGGCTCCAAGCATGGCAGGCTGGGCTCCCAGCTCTGCCCGGGGCTTGGAGAGTGTTTGTTCCTGGGCGGCGCCAGCTGCAGTCCCTGCTGTGGGAGTCTGGCTCGCCTGGGCGTGGCACTGGTGGAGCTGAAGCAGGAGGCCTCTTAGACGGGCCCCTGGGCGTGGGGTGGTCTGCTGGGTAGAGCTTGCGGCTGGGATGCGTTAAAGCAGGCGGGACTGGAGTTCAGGCCTCCTGGGTTCTAGCTCTGGCTCTCCCGCTGCGCAGACTCGCCGTGTGACGGCACAGCCGGGGGCTGCCTCAGTTTTCCCGTTTGCACAATGGGCTGTGAGGCAGCTTGGGAGTGCTGTGTCCTGGGTTTGCTGGGAGAAGCCGGGTTGGTTCGTCTCTTCGTGGTGCCCAGCCAGGTCCCAGCCTCCCCTGCCCACCGTGGGCTGCGGGCAGCCGCTGGCCCATGGCAGGGCAGAAGCAGGGAGAGTCCTTGACACCCCCACCCCCCAGCTCCTCCATCCTCTGGCAGCAGCCCCAGACTCCAGCCACTGGGCAACGCTGCCTCTGCTCTGTTGTCTGGGCAGCCGGGTCCGGGTGTTCCGTGGAGCTAATTCCTCTCGTGGCTGGGGGTGGAGGGTGAAGGGCTCAGTGCCCCCCCCCGCACTGCGGGGCTCTGGCCGGGCATGGTTCTGTGCTGCCAGCCCATGCCCAGTGCTGGGCTCTTGGGGAGCGTGGGCCGGGGGGGCACTGGGGCGGACCCTGGGCAGCTCTCTGAGCTGCAGAGCAGGGCTGTGGACCCACAGCTGGGGGGGACAGAAGGGGGCTGGCTGAAGGCAGACGTGCCCAAGCACACGCCTGCTTGCACGCTGGCGTGTGCGCAGACACTGACACGTGCTCACTGAGCCGTGCGCTTCCCCCACCCCTCAAACTTTCCACGCCTGGGTTCATTGCCCCTCGCCCACTGTCAGGCCAGGGTCCAGTGCCCCCAAAGGGCAGGTGGGGAAACTGAGGCACGGCAAGGTGCGGGGGCTGGCCCGAAGTTGTGCACCAGACCAGTGACAGACCTGGGGAGAGAACGCGGGATTCCTGGTCTCCTTCCCTCCCCCGCAGCCCTAAGGACTAACCCACCTCTGACCGGCCAGGGCTGGGAATAGTTTGCTGGCATCCCAGCTCCCACTCCCCAGGTGTAACCACTAGACACCACTCCCCTCCCAGAGGTGTCCTGGCTCCCAGGCCGGTGGTTTAACATGTCCCCTCCGTGTTCTTGCCAGGAGTGTTGAGTGCAGGAATTAGCTGGCTCTGGGGCCCAGTGGGGCCCCGCTCTCTGCCCCCCACTGTTGCTTCTCTCTGGCTGGTGAAGCCGCACCCACCCTCCCCCTGGGAGCCCATCACCCTGGCACCTGGCTGGCTCCAGGGAGTCCCCTGGCCTGGGCCCGCCCTAGGCATCCATCCTACCTGGTGGTGGGGGTGCTGGTCCGCAGGTGGGCCTGGCCCCTCCCTCCACCCATGCTCGTGTCCAGGGATAGCCCCCAGCCTGTGGGAGTGGGGATTCATTTGCATATCACCCATAAGCCCTTGCAGCACTGGAAGGGGAGGGGGCCTGCGTTGCATGGCTGGGGCTTGGGACATGGGGGAGCAGTGTCTTATAGCAGCCCTGAGAGGCAGTTGGGGCTAGTGGCTGGAGCAGCAGCCTAACAGGGTTCCTGGTTCTGGGAGGCAAGTGGGGCTCGGGGCTTAGAAGGTGGGAATGAGCTAAAAGCCATGACGCCTGGCCCCTCTGCCTGTCCTTGCCCCTCTGTGCCTCAGTTTCCCCCGTAGACTGGGGCTTTGGGTGCTGCGGGCGCAGCTGCTCTCACTCCCCTTCCTGTCTGCGCTCGTCTGGCTTGGCTGCAGCCCGGGAGCGCACGGCAGGCCCTGCTGCTGGGGGTTCCCCTCACGGGGAAATGGGGCACAGCCCCCCTCTCGTGGTCAGGTCCGGCCTCTCTACTGTGGCTGGCAGCGGGTGGGCTGTGGGGCGCTGGGCCGGGTACGGGGAAGCTGGATCACTCGGGAGCGGGGCTGGGGCTGGCCAGCCCAGATTGGAGCCTGCAGTCTCCCATCCCAGCCCCGGAGCTGTCCTCCCTTCTGCCTGGCGGGGTCTGTCATGGGGTCAGGGTCCCCAAGCCCTGTGCCCTGTCTCAGCCAGAAGCGACTCCCACTCGGCCACACAGTGGCCCCCCTTTTCCAGCTCACTCACACCCAGGTGTCCCCCCCCCCAGGGATCTGCAAACACAGCTCGAGGGGGACAGATGCCCCCGGAGGCGGGGGCCAGCCGGAGGCGTTCTGGGGGCCCTGTGGTGCCTAGCGCCTTTCGGCATGGGGCAGATAGGGCTGTGGCATGTGGGCTGGCTGGTGAAGGTGCCGCAGCTTATGATTCGTGCACACACGCCTGACTCTCGGGGCACACGCATGGCTCTCCCAGATGTGCGTGCACCCCTCCCCCTGCCCCAGACTCTCTGCAAGGGGCGCGTGTGCGCCCGTGCAGGACACACAGCTCCGCTGGCTCTCAGGGCACGGGTGTGTGCGCCCACCCCCGCACGAGGCTGCCCCCTTGCACGTGCTGCTCTGCTGAGAGCTGCGCTCTGCCAGGCACAGGGGCTGCCCCCTCATGCAGCCTGGCACGCCCAGGCACACCAACCTAACTGCTCTCGGCACACTAGTGCAAACCCTCGCCCACGCCCATGCCCACGTGCAAACTCCCGTGCTCAGCAGATGCGCCACCCCACAGCTGCCGGCCGACGCACCCCGCGCACCTGTTCCCCGACCCCTGCAGTTCTGTGCCCGGCCCCGTGCCCCCCACTCCCCATCTCCAGCCCCTGCTCCCAGGCCCCCTCCAGCTGCAGCGGGGCCGTGTGCCCAGGCTGGCCGCCTTTCCCACCGGGAAGCTGGAGCACCCGTCTCTTGTCCTCAGCTGACCTCAGCGCGCCATTGTTCCCGCCCGTGCGCCGGGCTGAGACCCCGTCGGGGTCAGCCAAGGACACGGGTCGCCTCCTCCCACCTGCCGGCACTTCCTGCCTCGGGGTGGCGGGGACCCCACTTCTCCGCTGCTCTTTCCGGTGTCTGCTGAGCTTGGCCCTGTGCCAGGTTGTTTGCAGACAGCCCTACGTTTGGATTGGGGGAGCAGGTGGCGGGGTGTGGAGTGGGGGGTGCCCAGGAGGGGGCCCCCCCCTCCGCTAGCATGCAGGAGGATGCCCGGCTGCTTGTTAACCTTTGGGTGAACGTCTGCCCTCAGCCGGGGACGGGGGGCTCCCAGCTCCGCGGGGCATGGGGGTACCTGGGCATTGGGTGGCTCTGAGCCTGGGCAGCCCAGGCGCTGAAACACCTTCCCCATGTCTGACCCTCTCACCCGTACCCCACCTCCCCTCCTCTGCCATCAGGCACCAGCCAGGGGGCAGAAGTGTTTGGGGGGGGCCAAGGGGGTCCCAGTCACCCCCCCCCCAGCTCCCATACTTCCCAGAGCAGATCTGAGCCCTTCCCAGCCCCTCTGCAGGGCACAGCCCTCCCCTGGCCCTCGCTGAGGGCAGCATAGCTCAATGGTTAGAGCATTGGCCTGCTAAACCCAGGGTTGGGAGTTCAGCCCGTGAAGGGCCATTTAGGGATCCGGGGCAAAACAGATTGAAAGGAAAAGTCTATGCATGAGTCCCAGAGCCTGTGCTCCCCCCAGAGGGGCCTCTGCAGGGCAGAGCTGGGCCCCACATTGGGGGGCATGGGGGGAACCCCGGAGGGGATCCGAGTCCCTCTCCGTCCGCGGGGGGGGGCTCCCCTGAGCTGGGGCTCCCCTTCCAAGGCCGTGTTTGTTTTTCGTAGGGTCTCTGCCGTGGGCCGGCCGTGGTGGGCTCGGCGCCCCGCCCCCTTCGGCTGCCCCTCCCCCCGGGGATGCGCTGAGCTGGGCGCCATGGGGCGCGCCTCGTAGGATCCCCCCCCGCCCCGCGTCTGCCGTGGCGGCCACAGCGCAGCACACCTGGGGGCGGAGCCCACCTCGGTCTCTCCTGAGCGCGCCGGATGGAATTGCGGTGAATGGAACAGAAGCCCAGCACCCTGGACTGCCTGTCGGAGCCAGAGGAAACCCGGTAGGAACGGGGCCGAGCCCCCCAGTGCACCCCACCCAGTCGCCCGCTCAGCCGCTGGCACCTCCCCGGCCTGGGGCCACCTCCCCTCGCGGTTGGGCTTTAAGGGGATAACAGCCTACTTCTGTTGCTGGCTGATGGAGCTCACCCTTCAGCTCCGGCGGCGGGGGCTGTGTGCTGCTGATGGGACGGGCCCAGGTTCAAATGCCCCCGTGACTCGTCTGCAGCCCGACCCTCGTCCCTGCGGATCTGCACCACTCCAGCAGGGCCCAGGCGATCAGCTGTCGCGGGAGGGGCTGCCTGGGCCTGGCTGGCCGTGGCCAGTCCCTTGCGGGGGACATCTCTGAGTTCGGGGCGGTGCGCGCTCCTTCCCCCGTGGTGCGCTCTGGGTGGTCGGCAGCCCCTCCCCTCCCTTCCCAGCGGGGCGGGGGCAGGGGTGGGGCGAGAGAGGAGGCGTGCTCAAGCGTGCACGCTCGTGAGCACGGGCATGGTACAAAGAGCCAGGCAGCTGTTTCCTGCCTTTTCCACCTGGGGGTGTGGGGGCAAGAGGATGGGTCTGTTCTCTGGCACTGGGACCAGCAGGTGTTTCCTGCCCAGCAGTTGGATGCCGGCAGCCCCAGCTGCTGCCTTGCAGTCTCCTGGCACCAGTGCCCTGCCTGTCACCCCTGGCCTGGCATGTGGTTGGCCATGCCCAGGGCTGAGTCAAATGGCTGAGTCCCTTCTGCCTCCATCAATGCCCCCTCCCACCTCCGCCGTCACTCCCTGTCCTAACTGGCTGTGCCCCCTGGCTGCGCTCCACCCTAGAGCCTGCTGCATTGCGGGGGAGGGGACCTACTTGTAAAAATCGCGGTGGAAATTAGACAGCCGGGGCTGTGACTCCTGCGGGGCCAGTGGGGCGCATGGCTGAGTGAACCCAGGGGGGCCAGGTTCGGAGACACACTCCCTGCAGGGGCCAGGGAGGCGGGCAGGGAACCCAGCCACCGTGTGCACATCTGGGGCTGTGACGTGTTTGTTGCTCGCCGATCCCCCCCGCCCTCCGGCTCCCGAGAGATGTCATCCGTTCACCTGCGCACCGGGACGCGCGTGGCTGGAAGTCGGTGCCTGCACACGCTGCCCTGTGCTCGCAGGTCTCTCACATGGCGGCTGCGGTGGCCGGGTCCCTGCCGTGGGGAGGCTGTCCTCTCCCAGGGGGCCTACCCCGGCCAGCGCGCCCCACAGGCCGGGGCCCTCGCACGGGGGAAACTGAGGCCCAGAGGCAGGCGGAGGCCTTTGGCCAAGAGCTGAGCGGGGGCACAGTGGCCGGAGAGGTGCCCCTGTGACTGGCACACCTGGCCACCGGGTGGCAGTGTCACTCCACAGAAAGCCAGCGCCAGGGCCTTTACCTGCCTGAGCAGTGACTGTGGGGCCGAGTCTGAGTGCTGGGCTGCCTCCTGCTGGCTGAGCCCTGGGGGAGGTGCCGGGGGGAGGTCCTGGGGCTTTCACGCCGGGGTCTTCCATCCACCTATACCCCCAGGTCCCCTGGGGCTGGAGGGCTCGGAGCTGGGGGGACCCAAGCCTCCATTTGCTGCAGGGGCTGTGCCGGCTGGAGCCCATGGGGGGATGGTGCTGGGGGGCTCAGAGGGGGCTGGGAAGTGTGAGGAGTCGTGAGCAGCGCTGAGCGTGTGTCAGTCCGACAGGCCAGCGAGCCTGGGCTGCACCGAGCTTGTTGGGTCTCTGCTCTGCCATCCTGTGTGCCAAGTGCTTCTCCGACCCACTCCCTCATGCCCTGTGAAGGCAGCCCCTGGGCGCCGGCGCCGTGCCAGGTGGGGGGGAGGAAGCCAGTGACCTCGAAGGCCCCTGTCCCCTGATGACCCAGCCGCCCTGGGGGGGCCCCATGCTCTGACGGTGCCCAGCTGGTAAACAAGCACAGGCTGGGCCAAGCCAGATTCCCCAGGGAGCGCATGCCCCCACCCCCGCAGCAGGGGAACCCCCTTTTGTGCCGCCGAAGGATGGGGCGCTGGGCCGGAGCAGGGTCTCTTCTGCCCGGTGCCCCCTTCCACCACCCTGTGCTCCCTGCAGGCTCAGGCCCCAGGCTGGGAGCCCCGCTCTCCCCTGCCCCTTGCCCCGGGGCGGTGTCCGGCTGGAAGGGCTCTGTCCTGCCCTCGCAGCCGCACTTGCCACCCACCCCGGATTCAGGCGAGGTTGGCCCCTGGCAGGCCAGCAGCCAGCGCGGATGCCTGTGCCCCCCAGAGCCATCTGGTAGTGTGTGCTGCCCGCCCCGGGGGAGGGGGGCTGCCCGATCTCCCCCGCCACTGCCAGCCTGTGGTGACGGATGCTGGGCGCGTGAACATCCAGGCCCAGTAGAGTCTGGCCAGGCCGGTCACCAGTGGTTTCTGTAGGGTCTGTGGGAAAGGCTGTCCTCCCCCCCACCCCATCTGTTGGAAGGTCAGCGGGCAGGGCTGCGCCCCTCCCCCGGTTTGTTATTGTAGGGTCTGCGGGGCGGGTGGGCAGAACAAGGCCGCATGGTGCATCCTTTCGGACCCAGAAATGCAGCCCCAGGCTCCCCCTGCTGGGCTGGGCCGGGCCGAGCCGAACCCTCCATCCCGCCTGGTCGCCCCGCCTCAGTGCCCCTGGTTTGCTGCCCCCCCCCAGCCTCAGCCCAGGCTGACCTTGTCCAGACATTTGCACCAATGGATTTGCTCCATGCAAATGATTTGCAGAGCTCTGGCTGCCGATTGGCTGAGCCGCCTCCGACGTCATTCGCCAGCCCGGGCCAAAAGGACATTTTGTCTTTGAATGTAACTGAGGTGAAAAACCAGCTGGAGGCCCTGGGGGCACCAACCCCCCTGCCCTGCCCCCCACCTGCCATGTCCCCCTGCCCTGCCCCCCACAGGCCTTGTGTCCCTTGCCCTGCCCCCAGACCCGCTTGCCTGCCCTGCCCCCTGCCTGTCCTGCCCCCAACAGGCTTCGTGTCCCCCACCCTGCCCCCCAGACCCACTAGCCTTCCCTGCCCTGCCCCCCACCTGCCCTGCCCTGCCGTGCCCCCCAAAGGCCTTGTGTCCCCTGCCCTGCCCCCCAGACCCACTAGCCTGCCCTGCCCTGCCCCCTACATGCCTTGTGTCCCCCCGCGCTGCCCCCAGACCCACTAGTCTGCCCTGCCCCCTACCTGCCCCATGCCCCCCCACCAGGCCCTGATGCAGGGGACCCTGGCTTTGTGCAGCTGCGTGGCCCCAGGGAGCTGTTGGAGCCCCGGTGGGCAGGTCCAAGAGGCCCATTGAATCTCTCCCTGCCCCACGTGCTGAGGCTCTGGGTGTGGGTGGGGCTGTTTGGCTCCTGGCCTGTCCCCACTTCCCACTGTCCTTGCCAGGGAGGCACCTGGGGCGTTGTTGCAGCAAGACCCACCCCCCACCCCCTGTGCTCGGCTGTCCCAGGCCATGCGAGGCCCCACCGCAACTTGCGTGTCCTTCCCCCCGTTGGGAGCTGGCCAGGGTCAGGCGTTGGTGCTGGGGACGACCCCCTCCCCCAGATCTCTGTACCATGGGGAGTGCGAGGCTGCCCAGGAGGGGCAGGGGGGCGGGCTCTGCGTTACAGAGGGTGTGGGGTCACTGTCAGAGTGGGGGACGGGGGTGGGGTTACAGGGCTGGGGATGGAGTTGCAGTTGGGGGGGTCTGGGGGGTTGCAAGGCTGGGGGACGGGCTGGGGTGACAGGGAGACGGACGGGATCAGAGGGAGGTTGGGGGCTGGCGCTGGGTTTGTGGGGCCAGAGGCCCGTGTAGGTCAGTCAGGGCTGGGGAGGCCAAGGCCCAGAGAAGGGAGGCCAAGGCACGGGGGGGGGGGGGGGGGGCGGTGTTCAGCGCCTGCCCCCGGCCCTCCCAAGCCCCCTTATCTCTCCTGCTGTCCCTGATAACAGGCTGTCCCCGCCCCCGGCCGGCTGGCCCCACGGCACCCGTGGCCTGAGCTGGGTTTGGTCTGCGGGTGTCTGGGCCTCAGTTTGCCCGACTGTGCAATGGGGATGTGGGGGCTCCCACGGGGGGCCGGCGCTGCGGCCAGTAACTGGGGCTCGTTCTCGCTCCGCTGCAGGTGGCTGGATGGGAAACGCAAAAGAAAGAGCAGCCAATGTTCGGTGAAGAGCAGCATGTCAGGTACGTCCGCACACAGGCCGCGGCTGCCCGGGGGCCCCCTGTCTGGGGCACCGCAGCACCAGGGGGTCAGTGCCGCTTCCCAGGCCCCGAGACGCAGGGACCAGCCCCGGTCGCTGCCCCCCGGGAATCCGTCCGGGGTACCAGGAGGGTGTTGGGTCAGGCCAGGGACCTGGCCCCGCTCCAAGTCCCAGGGCAGCTCAGGGTATCGGCTCCAGCAGGGCCCTGCGGGCAGGAGATAACCCCCCGGGCCGAGCAAACGCCACGGCCTCTGTGACGGGCGGCAGGTGTACTGGGTGAGGTGCTGCGGCTGCTCTGCTTCTGCTCTTCGCCTGGGCCACCCGCTGCCAGCTCCGCCTGAGGCTCAGCCCCTCCCCGGCTCGGTTCCCTGGAGTCCTGCCCCTCCCGGGTGCAGCCCGGCCCTCAGCCCCGTGCTGCAGGGCTGCAGTCTCACCTGGAGTGTGGCTGGGTGAGCGTGGTCCCTCCTGCCGGCATGGAGTCTGGTCACAGCTCCCCGGCGCCCCAGGGCCGCGCCAGGCCGGGGGATCCCTCTGCCGTGGTGCCTGCCCCCGCCAGGCCGAGGCCGAGGCCCAGGCCGGCTCCACGTGGGCGAAGAGCTGAGTATGTGACCGTGCTTCGAGCAGCTCTGCGCACGTATGCAGCTTGCACGTGTGCATGCGGGTGGGTCAGTGCGTTTGTGCATGCTCATGCGAGTGTAAGGGCCTGTGTGCGCACGCTTGCAAACCAGAGGGTCCCTCTCTGTCCCGGGTGCCGGCTCCACGGGGCTGTGACTTCCGGGCTCCTTCCTCCCCAGGGTACATCCCTAGCTACCTGGACAAAGATGAACAATGCGTCGTGTGCGGTGACAAGGCGACCGGCTACCACTACCGCTGCATCACCTGCGAGGGCTGCAAGGTGAGAGGCGGCAGAGCCGCCCCCACGGCCAGCAGGCACCTGCGACGGGCCAGGGAGGGCACAGCCAGGCTGCGAGAGCTCAGCTGCTTTAGCTGCTCTGCATGTTGGGAGGGGGCACCGTTGGCCTCAGTTTTACACCCTGGAGCTGGGGGGTGCTGTGTGGTGGGGGGCACACTGGGGGGGGGCTCTCCCTCGTGGGGCAGGGGAGCCCTGGTGACATGGGAGGAGCCAACCTGAGATCCTCCATCGCTTCCCGTCACGTCATTGTTGCTGTGTGGCGCGAAAGGGGCTGCTGTGTCCCAGAGGTGGCTGCATCTGGTGCCGGAAGAACCACCCCCACGGTACCAGCCTGGAGCCTGTTTGGGACCCTGTGGGGCTGCCAGAGGCTCATTTGCCTGGGGGCCTTTCCTAGTGTGTTGTGGGGAGGTGGCTCAGGGCTTTCCCATCCCAGGGGGTCTCACTGGGGCCTGGCCCGCTGCCCGCAGGGCTTTTTCCGACGGACCATCCAGAAGAACCTGCACCCGACCTACTCCTGCAAATACGATGGCAGCTGCGTCATCGACAAAATCACCCGCAACCAGTGCCAGCTGTGCCGCTTCAAGAAGTGCATCGCCGTGGGCATGGCCATGGACTGTAAGGAGGCGGGGTCAGATGGGAGGGTGTGGCCGGGGTGGGGCGTGGCCATTGACTGTGAGGGGGTGGGGTCAGATGGGAGGGCGTGGCCGGGTGGGGCGTGGCCGTGGACTGTAAGGAGGCGGGGTCAGATGGGAGGGTGTGGCCGGGGTGGGGCGTGGCCATTGACTGTGAGGGGGCGGGGTCAGATGGGAGGGCGTGGCCGGGTGGGGCGTGGCTGTGGACTGTAAGGAGGCGGGGTCAGATCGGAGGGCGTGGCCATGGACTGTAAGGAGGCGGGGTCAGATCGGAGGGCGTGGCCATGGACTGTAAGGAGGCGGGGTCAGATCGGAGGGCGTGGCCATGGACTGTAAGGAGGCGGGGTCAGATCGGAGGGCGTGGCCATGGACTGTAACGGGGTGCGAGGTCAGCTGGCGGGGCGGGGCTGAGCTGGGCTGGGGCCGCCTATGGCCTGGATTGCTCACTCAGTCCCTGCCACAGACATGGGGGACCGTTTCCCGAAGGGCGGTGCCTGCTGGGGCAAGGGACCCCGACCTACCTCCATCACTCGCCCCCCTCTTTGAGCCCCAAGCCAGGCCGGGGGTTGGCTGCAGCAGGTGGGAGGCAGCCACCAGGGCAACAAGGGGTTAAGGCTGGAGGGGTGGGTAGCAAGTGTGAGACGGTGACGTGGGTCGCGATCCCCCCCGGTGTGGGTCGCGATCCCCCCGTGAAGGCAGGTGGGGCGGAGATAGGTGCCGTTGCTGTGGCTGGCGCCAGCCCCCACCCTGGCCCGGGGCGTGGCGCTGGGGTTCCCCTGTCCCATGGGCCGCACCTCCTGGCCAATGGCAGGCGCCACGGCTGCCTGCGCTGGGATTGGCTGCGCCCGACCCAGCCCCTGGCGCTCATGCCCCGCCCCCTCTGGGCCGCCCCCCCAGTGGTGCTGGACGACTCCAAGCGGGTAGCCAAGCGGAAGCTGATCGAGGAGAACCGGGAGCGGCGGCGCAAAGAGGAAATGATCAAGACCCTGCAGCACCGCCCGGAGCCCAGCGCCGAGGAGTGGGAGCTCATCCACGTGGTGACGGAGGCTCATCGCAGCACCAACGCCCAGGGCAGCCACTGGAAACAGAAGCGGAAATTCCTGGTGAGCGCCCTGCCCTGGTCCCGTGCGCCCCCCCCGGCTGCGCTGCCCACGCACGCCCCGCTCGTGCACGTGGCCGCCTGGAGCACAAGCCGCGGTCACCGTGCGCACGTTTGCACGGCTGGCCCTGGGCACCTTGTGCAGGCGCTGCCCGCGTGCTCCCTCCTGGGCGGGCCCATCACAGTCACGCACCGACAGGTTCACGTGCTCACGCGCCACGGCCCATCGTGCAGTGCCCTCTCGCGCACGACTCTCCCCCGTAGTGAGCGCGATTGTTCCGCTGCCAGGAGCCAGGACTCGCACCCACCCCCGCGCGGTGCGACCACGGGCAGGGGCCGTGCGACCCACACGTGGGACCTGTCCCTCCCCCGCGGCGATGGGCCCCTTAGAAACCGGGCGGCCTGAGGCTGTCGTCTCCCAGCGGGGGACAGATCACGGAGCGCTAACCTGAGCAGGTCCTCTGCTTGGCTCTGCAAGGCACCCTGGGACCCACCCACCTCCCAACACGGGGGTCGGGGTGAGGGGTGGGTCTCCCGATGCAGCTGTTGGGAAGGGGGCTGAGACTCAGCAAACTTGTTTCATGTGTGGGTCACCCACATGCTGCCAGATGGGGGCCCCCTCCTGACTCTGCTGAGCTAGGCTGCGTCTAGGGGGTTAGAGATGTGAGTGCTGGGAGGCAGGACTCCTTTGTTCTTGCCCTGACGCTGCTGCTGGCAGTGCCCAGGGTTCTCGGTGGAAGGTGGTTGCGGGCAGCAGTGGCTAACTCCTGAACACGCAGCGCTGGGGAATGACAGGTCCCTCGGGAGTGAGCAGGAGAAAACTCAGCCCCCCTGCAAAGGTCTCGGCCATGCTGTGGCCCTGCTTCGTTGGCTGGCCCCTGTAGCCGCCAGGGGGCTGCATGGAGTGCGTCTCTCCCACACCAGCCAGGGCGTGACTGCCGAGGGGCCTCCCTCTCCCAGCCAGAGCCCCAGGACAGCCAAGGCATAAGGGACTGCTGGGTTCTCCGCCCAGCTGCTGCTGGCCCTGAGCTGGGCAAAAGACCCCCTCCCTTACTCCATCTCCGTTCCCCGCTCAGCCCAGCCACGAGGCAGGAGGCTGCTCCTGGGCGAGATTCACTGGGCCTGGGGTCAGGGAGGAGGCTGGAGAAAGGGTCCCCTGACAGGCTGTCCCGGCCTTGCCCGCAGCCCGAGGACATCGGCCAGTCGCCCATGGCCTCCATGCCCGACGGGGACAAGGTCGACCTGGAGGCGTTCAGCGAGTTTACAAAAATCATCACCCCGGCCATCACCCGCGTGGTGGACTTTGCCAAAAAACTGCCCATGTTTTCAGAGGTAGGCGGGAGCTGGGCTGGGGGGTGCAGACGCCCATGGGGGATGGGGAAGGGGCTGCAGGGGGAGGAGGGAAAGGGGCAGGATCCAGAGGGAAGGGGAGGCCCCAGCAGGGGGGCAGGCGGCTCCCCTGGCCGCCGAGGCCCCCCACCCCCTTGTGCCTCTGACCCGGTGCCCCCGGCAGCTGCCTTGCGAGGATCAGATCATCCTGCTGAAGGGATGCTGCATGGAGATCATGTCGCTGCGGGCGGCGGTGCGCTACGACCCCGAGAGCGAGACGCTGACGCTGAGCGGGGAGATGGCCGTCAAGCGGGAGCAGCTGAAGAACGGGGGCCTGGGCGTGGTGTCTGACGCCATCTTCGACCTGGGCAAGTCGCTCTCCGCCTTCAACCTGGACGACACGGAGGTGGCCCTGCTCCAGGCTGTGCTGCTCATGTCCTCGGGTAAGGGCCCACGGGGGGCGGCTGCCCCCTCACTCCCACAGGCCTCTGCTCAGGGGAGGGATATTCCCATCATGCACCGGGCCACATGACCACTGCTGCTCATGGGGCTGGGGGGCTTCCCTTCCTGTCCCCGCGGGCTTATCCAAGGTCTCTGCAGTCAGCCTCCCTGGCTGGAGCCCCCAGCATCTGCAGGGAGCTCACTGAGAGTGCTGGGGGGAGGCGTGGGGCACAAGATGGAGCTGGGCATGTGGCAGCCTGGAGCCCATAGCCAGAGCTGCCGCTCAGGTACCCAAGAGCTGGTGATGGAGGGGTGACGGTGGGGCCAAGCGTGGCAGGGGGGTGGCGGGTAGTTGTGGAGGTGAGTGGGTCAAGGGGCATTTACGGGGGGTAACAAGGGGAATGAATAGCCAGGGGCGGGGTGAGCAGAGGGGAGGTGATGTGGTGGGTGGATTGACTGGGGGCGGGGCGGGTAGCCAGCAAGGAGCAGGAGGGGTGGGCAGAGGTATGATGTGGGGGGTGGGGGTGGCTGGAGGGGGGGCAGGCGGCCAGCGCTGGGCAGGAGGGGTGGGCGGAGGCGTGACGTGTGGGGGGCTGGTTGGAGGGGGAGCAGGTGGCCAGCACTGGGCAGGAGGGGTGAGCAGAGGCGTGATGTGGGGGTGGGCGGGTCACCAGAAGGAGGCAGGCGGCCAGTGCTGGGCAGGAGGGGTGGGCGGAGGCGTGATGTGTGTGTGTGTGGGGGGTGGCCAGCGCTGGGCAGGGGGGGTGGGCGGAGGCACGATGTGGGGGGTGGCTGGAGGGGGCGGGAGGGTGGCCAGCGCTGGGCGGGGGGGGTGGGCGGAGGCACGATGTGGGGGGGTGGCTGGAGGGGGCAGGAGGGTGGCCAGCGCTGGGCAGGAGGGGTGGGCGGAGGTGTGATGTGGGGAGGGGCGGGCAGCCGGAGTGTTGGGGAGCAGCAGCCGCGTAGCTGCCGCCCTGCCCAACGCCTCTGTCCCATCCCATCCCGTCCCGCCCACAGACCGCACGGGGCTGCTGCGGGTGGAGAAGATCGAGAAGTGCCAGGAGACCTACCTGCTGGCGTTCGAACACTACATCAACTACCGCAAACACAACATTCCCCACTTCTGGCCCAAGCTGCTGATGAAGGTGACCGACCTGCGCATGATCGGCGCCTGCCACGCCAGCCGCTTCCTGCACATGAAGGTGGAGTGCCCCACCGAGCTGTTCCCACCCCTCTTCCTCGAGGTCTTTGAGGATCAGGAAGTCTAGGGCAGGGGGAGAGCGGAGGGGAGGAGGGGGCGGGGCCAGGACTCGGCGAGAGCCCCGCCCCCAGCCCCTCCCGGACACGTTTTACTTGGTTCTTTTTTCGTTTTGGTTTGTTTTTCTAAATACCGCGCGTGGGGTGGGGGGGGGGGGTCACCTGGCAGCGCCCATCCCCCACAGGGGGCGGGGCTGTGGGGGCGGGGCTGCTATGGTGGGAGGGGCAGAACTTTTCAAAAACCACACCAGACATGGGCTGGGCTGGGGGTGGATCTGGCGTAGCAGGGCAAGAAGCAGAACGTGGATTTGTGAACCCCTCCATTCGGGGGGTACCGGAGGGGTGGACACGTAGCCCTGATTTCAACTCGACTGCGGGAAAAATCCCTGCCCCCATACAGAATTCTCCGTCCCGTCACCCCCCTGGCACTGGTCTCAGCTGGCACCTCGTGGCTCCCCCCAAATAAACCTCTCTCGCTCCCCGGACTTTTACGAATTTTGTTGGTTTGCACAAGACAGTCCCAGACGTCAGAGCGTTTGTTTCCTTTGTTATTTTCTTAGATGATTTTGTTTGGGGTTTTTTCTTAAGCATTTATTCCCTCCCTGAGAGGCTAAAATATAAACTAACTGCACTTTGAGAAGAGAGAAGCTATTAAATTATTAGCAGGGACACCCCGGGCGCCGGGTGACGCAGGGCAGGGAGGCACAGCCACAGGGCGAACGACAAATGCACTTTTTTAGTAAAAGAGGAAACGCCAGCGGGAAGTCACTGGTTCGAGTCCTGGGTTGCCTCGAGGTCCCTTTGAACGACGGGGTGGGAAGCCAGGGTGCCAGCTGAACCCCCTGCCACGATGGCTGGGTAGGACCGCCGGAGGAGGCCAGCTCCCCGCTGCGCTGGAGAATCAGGGCTCTGAGGTTGGGCCGTCAGGTCCCTCGCCCCCTCCCCGCTTCCCCCTCCCCCCAGACCCCGCCACTTCGGCCCATCTACCTCTTTGGCTGGCTGGGGAGGGCAAGTGTGTCCTGACCCCCGCCACCTCCCCCACCCCTCCTCTGTGCAAGCCCCTTCCGGGGCTGCGCTGGGGCGGGGGGACGAGGAGCTGGTTGAGGACGTTTGCTCTGAACCGTCTCTCGTGGGACGGCTGGATTTCCCCCAGAGCCGTGTTCTGCGCAGCGTCCGCTCCCTGCGGAAGGTTTCGCTGCTTCACTGACGGGACAGACACCCCCGCACCCACAGAGCTGCATCCTGGGAGTTGCAGTTCGGGGGCCTCCAGCTCCTCTCCCGTCTCTGTGGGCTGGGCTCTTTGGTCGGACTCCATCTCCCATTATGCACCCCTGCCCCAAGCGCCGTGGCTGGGGGCTCGTGGGGGATGGAGTCCAGCCCCAGGAGGACAATGGAAGCTCGAGCCACTGGGGTGACGCCACCAGCCGGCCGCGGGGCCGGGTCACACAGGGTGTGGGGTAGTGTCGGTTTCGTGGGAAGCCCCGTTTTCTCCCCAGCTCCGCCTGGGCATCTCCCCCAGGCCGCCTCAGGATACCCCCAGGCCAGGGGCCGTCTGTCCTTGTCACAGCCGCTAACAGGAGAACCCCTCGCTCAGCTACAGCCTGGGGACGGGGGGGGCCATGCACTGAGCCCCCCACCCTCCTCTGCTTTCAGTGGCCCCCCGCCCTTGGCACACGCTTCCCGCAGGCCGGCCCCTTCCGCTCCCTGCACTAACGCCAGCCACTCGCGCGTGCTACCCTGTGCCGTTCCAGCCAGCGCTGCCAGCCGTCCTGGCACCTCAAAGCCTTGATTCTCCGGGGGGTCGGGAGCCCTGAAAATGGCACTTATTGGGCACCGGAGTCTGAGGGAAATCGTTTGGCCTTCCCAGGTATGGGGCGGGAGACAGGCCAAGCCAGGAGTCCCCAGCCGCCCCATGCATGCCCCCTGCTCCCAGCCCTGGGGTGCCTGGGGCTCCCTGGCCCCTCGCCCTCACGTCCCCAGCCTGGGGCCCGCCTTGGGAGCGAAGGAGGCCACAGGAGACATGTCCCACCCTGTGTCTGGACCCAGCTCGGTCCTGGGGTGCCTCACGCCTCTCCAGTCCCACCTTGGCTGCCTCGGCTTCCGCAGCCCGGGCGAGCTCCCAGCTCTGCCTTCAGGGACTAGACCCGGGGCAATGGGATGATAACGCCCCCGTGCCCCGCAACATGACAGCAGCCGGGGGTGTCCCAGCAGGGACCCCTCATCCCAGCCGAACGGAGCCTCAGCCAACAGCCAGCGGGAGCAGCCGCATCCAGCAAGGAGCTGTCTGTCCGGCTGCACTCGGCCCGCCGGGCCCCCCCCTGGGTGCGGTTCTCTTGCTTTCTCCTTTGCTTTCCTGCAGCCGCCGTGGGAATAGTCTTAAAGCACCTCAAACTGCCAGGGGCGACCTGAGGCCCGGCAAGCGTCCGGCTTCCTGGTCTCCTGGTGCTGGGATGCTGCACCACCCCACCCCTGCCTGGCGGGGGCACTTACTGGTAGTCAGCAACGCTCCCCCCCGGCCCCCCCGACACACACACACACACACACACTTTCCCAGCTCTCTGTCCGTCTGTCTGTCAGCGCCCCCCCTCAGCCGGTGAGTTGCGCCTTGTCTCTGTATCTATCCCTGTCGATATCCGGGGCGGGGGGAGGGGAGTTCCTTTCGAAGCTTTTTCTTACCCAGTTTCGGGTGTGAATTTTGTCTTTTTTTTTTTTCCCCCCCCTCTTACCTCAGGCGAGAGGCCGTGGGGGGAGGGGCGGGGGCTGCTCCGCGGCGCGGGGGAGGGGGCCGATTCTGAATGTACCGTTTTTAAGGTTCAGGGCCGGGCGAGGCAGCCGCCGCAGGGTTAGACGCCGCTCCGATTTAAGCTAATATATATATAATTATATATATAAATTTTTTAATTAAAAAAAAAATTCTTTTTACGGGTTATTTTAAGAGAGAACGCACACGCGCCCCCGTTGGGTGGGGTGGGGGCCAGCGCCGGGCCCATGTGAGCCTTCAAGGGTTGGGCAGGGGGCCTGGCGTGACGATGGAGCCGGCCGCAGTGGGGGGAGTGGCCGGGGCTGGCAGGAGTCAGTTCTTTGGGGGAGCCCCTTGTGGCGTTAGCCTCCCGGGCGGCCGCATCCCCGTGGCGCTGTGCCTTTGTGGGGATGGAGGCACCCGCAAAGGACCCAGGTCGTCAGGCAATCTCTGACCCCAGTGTCACAGGCTCTGTGACGCGCCAGGCTTGGGGCGCGGTCTAGGAGTGCATTTCCCCAGCAGACCCTCTGGCTCTGGGGCGGCCGGCCTGGTGCGAGCGGCTCCATCTCGGCCCCTGACTCCGCAGGGCTGACTCTGCCGCTTTTCTCAAAGCCCCAGCTCCCGGAGTCAGGGGAAGTGCAGCTTCGTTGACACGCAGAAAAAGCTGGGAACCGAGGGCAGCTGGGAGGGCAGGGCGCAGGAACCCAGATTTGATCAGTGATTAAAACAGCCCGTTGGAAGGCCTGGGGCTGTGATTGGCTTTAGAAGCTGGGAGTCTCTTCCAGCCTGGCTGTCTTGCATGCGGCTGGAGTGATGCTGGGCACTGGCCTTTGCCGGGGGAAAGGGGATAAACAGGGATCAAACTGGGCTGATGTTGATTTGTGTAAACCTCGAGGCAAATGCTGAGGCTGGTGCAGAGTCTGAAGCAGAGGGGAGTTGGGTCTGGTTCTGCCCTCTCCCCTTCCAGGCTCCCCCCACCCCTTTAAACCCGGGATTGGGCCCTGCTTTGGCGCGAGCATGGCAGGGCAGCTCAGCCAGATGGGTCCTGCCCCTCCACAGTCTGATCCCATTCACACCCTGCACCCCTCCCCCCCTCTGGGCCCGGCCTGTGAGTTCGGCGACCCATGGAGCTGGCCAGGGAGGCCCAGGCCTTCTGTCTCCTTGCACTAGCTGTGCACAATGTCTTAAGCTCCTAGGAAAATGTGAAGTCCCTGCCTCAAGGAGCCACGCTGCCCGGCGCACCTCAGCGCCCCGGAGCAGCTTGTCTAGGCAACAGGAGGGAGGGGGTGGGTCAGGAATCTTCAGCCCCACATCCCTCCCTCCCCTCCACCTGGGTTGTTTTGGGCTGGGGGTGGGGAGGGGAAGGGAAGGGAAAGCCAGTCCAGCTGTGAGTAATGCCAGCTGGCGGGGGGGGGGGGCGGGGGCTGCCCCCCCCCAACACTAATGACCAGAGCTGGAGGGGCCCAGCTGCCCAGGGACGGCTGTAGCGAGAGCCTCGCGCCCCCTCTGGCCTTGCACAGGCCGGGGCTGTGCTTGAGGCACGGGGGTCGGGGGGTGTCATCACCATGGCGTGGGGGGGGGGCAGCAGGTTCCAGCAGGTCCCTGCTCAAGCTGAGGGAGGGGCCGGGCTGCTGCAGAGCCCAGGTGCGTGTGCTTGCACTCGAGTGCACCCCATGCACCCCACCCCCCGTGCACTCCCTGGCACCTGTGAGTCCACATGTGCACACTAGTCTGCAGAGGCCTGGGCAGGAGCCATGTGCCGGGGGCGGGGGTCTGATGGTACCGGCAGCTGGCCGGTCACCTGGTGTGCTGCTCGCCCAGACCCATTGCCTCTCTTTTCATCCTGGCCCCCTCCCCCTGGCTGCTCGGCCAACCCCGCTGAGCTGAGCATTGCAGAAGCGGGGGGCTGGTGCAGCCTGAGCAGAGGTGACAAGGGCGGGCACCAAGCGCTCTGGCTCCCAGCCTCTGCCACCTGCCTGCTGCCCAGCCGCCGGGCGTTAGTGCCTCAGACCCAGCCAAGGGGGCGCCAGCTGCCCATGGCTAGAGGAGCTGGCTTGCCTGGAGCGGGTGTGTGGACACCCCCCATCCACACTGAGGCTCACCAGGCCTCCCCCACCCCCAGGTCTTTGCATGGCAGGTGGGGCCAGGCATGCCATGGCTTTGCCAGGGGCCACCTCCAGAGACAGCGCCAAGGCCACAGAACTGTGCCCTCTGCCCTGGTGGGGAGGAACTGAGCACCTCCCCCTCCAGCAGGGCTGGGAAAGGCTCCCTAGGGCTGCAGTGGCCATCTGCTAGGGCCCCCTTTCCTGGTCAGGGGCAGCCCTACGAGCTGCCCCCTTCCAGCCAGCCTAGGGCCTTGCATTGGCTGGGGTGGGTGGTTTGGCCAGGGGACAGGCGCTTCCAACAATCCATTCCCAAGGCCCCCGTCAAGCAAGGTGGAACCGCCAGGCCTGGGTGTGGGGGGGGGGATGAGGGAGCTTGGGGGGGGGGTCTCACCTTGTGCAATTGCCCCATTGGGCACGGTCATTTCCCTCGGGGGGGTGGGTACTGCCCCCTGCCTGCTTGAGCACCTACCCCCCCGCCCCCCACAGCCTGGCCGCCCCCCCTCCCCCTCATTACACCCCAGCAGGGCCGTGCTCCCCATGGGCTGGGGCCCTGCTTGGCTGCTCATGTTGTAGCTCTTGGCCCCTCCCCCCACCCCCGGAACCTGTCTCTGCTCCCCAGGACTCCAGCCGAGCCGTGCCATGACACCCCTGCCCCCCCAACTCTGCTTGGGGGGGGCAGTGAACCCCAGAGCCGCCCCCCCCCGGCATGCCAGAGACCACCTGTGCCCCCTGCTGTGTTCCACACCCTTTTCAGTATTTGGTCACACATATGTACCTCCTGGCACCCGGAGCTGGTGTCGCCCCCCCGCCCCCCATAGCCTTGCCGGGGGGGAGGGGTGCGCACGGGGGGCGGGGGGGGGCAGCCTCACGGCTCAGCCCAGCTCCTGCCTCTGAGCTCACTTGTTCCAGGGGTCTGTCCCTGCTGTGTCATCAGGGGATGGGCCCATCTCCCCTGCCCCCCCACCACTATGCATTGCAGCTGGGGGTGGGGCGGGGGCAGGGCGGCAGAGTCAGAATGTACGTCAGTCAGAGTTTGGGTCTCGGTGTGCTGGGGGGGGCGGGGTAGGCTGGGGTGACGAGCCCCCTTCCCCCTCCCCTGGGCCGGGGATGGGGAGGGGGCTGGCGCTGGGGCTGGGGCTGGGGCCGGGGCCGGGCGGCAGAGCTGCTGCTGTACATGACAATCACCGTGTCTGTGACGTGCGATTTTAAACCCTTTGTGTTTTTGGTCAGGATTTTAAAGAAAGATATTTTTATGGTAATTGTCGCTGGTCTATTTTACTATATATTTATGTAATAAATATATGATGAAAAACAACCACCCCCACCCCCACAGCCCCGCTGGCATCTGGCCTCTGCTTTCTGTCGAGGGGGGTGGGGGAGGCAGGCGGCCTGGGGTGGGGGGGTCTGAGCTGGTGCTTAGGGTGCTGGGGGAGGAGCACAGGCCCTGGTGGTTGCCCCAGGGAGCTGGCCTGGGATGCAGGGCAGCACCTGCTCCATTAGCACAACGCTTTGGCGCTAGCCCCCGCCAGGCCGGGATCCCAGGAATACTGGCGGCTCTGGCCCGGGAAGCGGGAAAGGGGCAGAGACGTCCAAGGGCAGATCCAGCCGCCTCCCCAGCAGACCGGCACTTGGCCTGAAGCCACAGCCGGCCTCAGCACATGGCAGGAGGTGGCTGCAGGGCTGCCCAAGCAGAATCATTTACCTCCCAGGTACCCACTGCTGTTCTCTTTGCCCCATGCTCTAGAGCACGGGAGTGGGGTTAGGGCACCCCACAGCAGCCAGCCATGTGCCCTGGGCCAGGCTGGAGGTGCAGAATCCCCTGGCAGGCGAGAGCGAGCAACCAGTCTTCAGGCTGCGCCCCGGCTCAGCAAGTGACTCGCCCCAGGGCTCGCAGGGGCACCGACCCCCCAGACTTCACAGCACCAGGGCTGCAGCAGTCCTGGCCCTGGGGCCTCCCCTAACATGGGCTCAGCCCCTGCTGGGAACAGAACTCAGGCTCCCAGCTGCCCGCCATGCTCCAGGGAACCTCACTCCCTGGGAAGCAGGCGGGCTGCTCTCGGCCCAGGATGGGAGCAGGGGGCTGGGCTCGCTCAGGAAGGGATGGACCAGGCCGAGGAGTTGGTTTAATCTATTATTTCCTGCATGGCTCCAGTCCTGCGCGGGGCAGCAACGCACAAGAATACGACTCCAATATACACAGATCTCTATTTACAGGGGGCGGCCGCCCCGGGGGCTCTGTCTGGGCTGAATAGGCAGCAGCAGTATGTCCAGCGGGTTTCCGGGCAGAGGCTCCTGGGGCAGGAGGGCCGGGGCGGGGCCCTACTGGGTGTCGATGCGGAAGGAGAGCAGCTTCTCCGAGTGCAGGTTGTTGAGGGTGCGCAGGTCAGGCAGCTTGAGCAGCAGCTTGGTGAAACGCGAGGTCTCCGTGGGGCGGTTCTTGAGGATCAGTGCTCGTAGGGCCCGGATCAGGGTCTCCTGCAGCTGCTCTACTGACGCCGCGTTCTCCATGCCGGAGCGATCTGGCCCGTAGGGGAGAAATACGCCATGAGCTGGGGAGAGGGCAGTGGCGGCCCACGAACCAGCCTCCCGCAGCTGCACCGGGTCCGGGCCTCCCCCATCTCCAGCCTGGTCCCTCAGGCTCATGGCACTGGGCAGCTCTCTGCTCCCAGCTCTGCCTCCCCCGTGGGTGAGTCAGGGCCAGACCCACCTGCCGAGACCAGCACCACGGCGGTGAAGAGCCCCAGCTCCTCCTCGGTGAGCTCCAGGGAGCTGAGCTTCTCGCTGAAGTCGAACATGGAGCTGAGCAGGTCCCCCATGCCCATCCCCCACAGCTCCTCCAGGCTGTAGGTCGTGCGGCTCATGAACATCACCGTCTGCTCCTTCACGTTGAAGAGGGAGGCGAAACGCACCATCAGCACCTGGCGCGGCGAGATGAGCACAGTGAGGGCCAGGCCCACAGGCGCCTGCTGCCAAGGCCCAGCCAGGGACTCATGGGCAGCCCTGGGCAGAGGAACAAGCACCCCTTGTAGAGGGCCTGTTCCAGGAGACGTGGGGCTGCCACGCCCGCCCCCCCAGCGACCCCCAACCGCAGGGTGATCTCCCGTGGGGGTCTGGCAGCTCTAAGGGCCCCTGCCCTTTGCAGGAGAAGCCAAAGCCCCGGGCGTACCTCGAAGGTGCCGGCTTTGAGCAGGGCCACTTGGTCGTGCTGCGACAGGTCCTTGAAGCCTGGGATGTGCTTGGCGAACTCCACCACCTCCCGGACGGCAGGCGTGAAGCTCAGCGAGAAATCCTCCCAGATCTCCTGGACGGTTCGGCCGCTCCTGCTGTGCGGGTGTGCGTTCATGGGGCACGCCTGCGGGGGGCGGGAAGAGAGCCTCAGACATGGAGTGGGACAAGGTGGGCCGGCCCTATTCCCTGCACTGCGGGCGCCGCGCCAGAGCCCGGCCGCCGCACCAGAGACGCCGCACCAGAGCCCGGCCGCCGTGCCAGAGCCGCCGCGCCAGAGCCCGGCCACCCCTGCTTTCCTGAAAGGCTCTGGCACTCACCAGCAGGATGTCCTTCGTGCCCTTTTGCCACAGGCAGCCCTGGCCAGCCGGGGTCTCGGCCTCCTGGGCCAAGGAGGGGTAGCCAGCAGGGCACAGGCGCTGGCTGTTCAGGTTGTTCTGGTGACAGGCGCTGGGGGAGCCAGGGGGCCAGGTGGGGAAGCGGGAGGCGTCAGGCTGGGGCAGGTTGTTGTTGTCGTGGCGATAGAAGGCATTGCCATGGTAGCCGTTGGCACGGCGGCTGTTCTCCCAGTTGAGGGCGTTGTCGCAGGGCTGGGGCAGCGCCGTGCCCAGCTTGTCGTGGGCATAGACGAAGATCTCCTTGTGTGCCTTGGTCACCTGCGAGATGACGTCGTCCACGGCCTCCGTGGGGCTGGGGGAGCGGGGGGGCGTCAGCTGCTGGGGGAACTGGGAGTAGCAGGGGGGCGGCGGCTGCGGCGGGGAGGCAGGGAGCTGCTGCTGGGGCTGCTGGCGCGGCAGCGGGTTGGCTGGCTGGGGGTGCCCCAGGAGAGCGCCCTCCGCCAGGCACGGCCTGCTCAGCTGGTTGTTGGTCATGGCGCTCTGCATCTCTGCCAGCATCCGCTGCTTCTCCCGCTTGGGGATCCGCCCGAAGCGCACGGCTGCAGAAACGGGGGGGTTGGAATGAGCCTCCGGCGTAGGGCAGAGCACAGCCAGACACCCTCCCACCCCGGCACTGCCCCCACCCTCCACAGCTGTGCTGCGCAACCCCAAAACTCCCCCCCAGATGCGGGCGGGGGCAAGGCAGGCTGACTGCCCACCCCTCACAGCCGCTCTGACCCCCCCCAGCCGGGCGGTAGGGAGCCAGCTGCTCCCATCCCAGCTGAGAAACCAACCCGCACAGTGCCCCCGGGACACATCACACAGAAGCGTGCACGGCGCAGGTCCTCTGGAGCCAGGATTTCACAGAGGGACAGCATGTGGCACAACGGGACCCCGATCCCGGGCCCCAGCCTCTCAGAGCCGCAAATCCAGAGGTGTGGAGCAGCGTTCTCTTTAATTTTTTTCCATCCGTGGACAGAATAATTTTTTGTTTCGTGCACTGAGGCATGCCTGGATGTGCACCACCCATAGTCACACAGGCTGCTGGCTGGGGGCGCTCTGCCAATCAACTGAGCAGCACCTGAATCCTTCCCAGGCAGCCGCCCCAGCGCTCAGCTTACAGGGATCGCCGGTGAGGAGGAGGTACTATTTGCACAACGGATAGAAGCCAGCCGCTGCTATTCTGGGGTGCAGGGGGAGGACACCACCGTGCTGGAGAGACCCCCCCCACCATGCCCCACCGGGTGAGAACTCACCGTCCCGGGACATGCCGACGGACAGGCATTTCTTGAAGCGGCACTGCTGGCATCGGTTCCGGTTGATGCGGATGATGGAGCAGTTCTCGTTTTTCAGGCACTTTTTGTACTGGATGTTTTGCTGGATGCTGCGTCGGAAGAAGCCCTGCGACGGGGAGAGAGATGTGGGGGGGAGACGAGGTGAGGCAGAGCTGGGCAGGTGGCAAACGGGGCTGGATGCAAGGCCCCAACCCTGGGGTGGAGCTCGGCCTTGCCCCAAACGGCGCCGTAGGCTGGCCACACGCTCAGGCTGGCTTGCCGCCGGGGTTTGCATCAGAAATTGCAGCCAGCAGGAAACAAAGGGGACGGGACTGAGCATTTGGGACTGAGCTCCCGGGGCGAAGGGCTCTGCTCACTCCCAGCTGTTGGCGAGCTACGCAGGAGCTGCTGCCAGAATCCTTCTCCTCCCACAGGGCAAGAAACCCCCCCACATCTGGGGCGATAGCAGGTGCCGGATGCTGGACCCCCAACGCAGCTGCCCGGGACGGTGGGGAGCCAAAGCCCAAGCGGAGGGAAGGTGATGGACATTTACGGCTTAATAACCAGCGATAAATCCCGGGAAAGGCCTGTGACCAGCTGCTTTCACAAGGGCTGGTGACTGGGGGTCTGACTGGAACAGGCAGACAGCCAGGCTGGGTGCCCTGGGCGCTCCTCTGGGCCAGGCACAAGGGACTCCCGCCCTGACTAACAGCCAAGCCAGTTGGGACGTCCTAGGCTCTGAAAATCATCAGCTGCTGGGGGAGCACGTGGGCCGCATCTCGAGATACGCCAGTGCCAGCCCTGCCCGAGTCCTTGGCCGGCTGGAGGGGCAGACGGGGTGAGGGATTAACAACGCGCTAGGACGCCGGTGTCTGCTCCCTGCCCTTAGCGAGCTGCTCTGGCGGTAACAGCAGCACCCCAGCGGTGCTCCTGGCTCTGTGGGAACCCCCTGTTGCCACGGTCCCCCGGCCTGGCCCTGGCCCACCCTCTTACCTTGCAGCCCTCACAGGCATGGACACCGTAGTGGAAGCCTGAGGCAACGTCTCCACACACTTTGCAAAGCAGAACCATGCCGTTCAGCTCTGGGAGGGGAGAGACAGCCGGGTGAAAGGCTGCAGCCCCCAGCCCTGCCCTGCCCTCTGTCCCTGGCCCGGTGGGCGGCTGCGCCCGTTGCTGCTCAGACAGGGTGCTCTTGGGGGCACAGCATCCGCAGCAGGAACGTGGCTGCCACGCTGGAAGGGGCCCAGCGAGCACCTGTCACCCGGGGGCGAAGACAGACTGACGGAGGGGAACCAGCCATGGAAAGGGGGCACCAGCCGCGTTCCCTGTCAGCTGAGGGGTTGGGCATTGCCCAGGAGAGGCTATGGAGCCGCCCAGCTGACTGGCAGAGTGCCCACCGCCAGCAGCCTGTGTTCTATGGGTGGTGCACATACACACAGGCCTCGGTGCACAGAACAAAATTTATTCTGCCCGTGGATGGAAAAGACTGGAGGGCCCCCTGGGCACCACACTTACCCCAGTGCCCCACCACACCCTGCCAGGCCCCCGACCTCCGGCTCCAGCACTCACTGGTGATGTTGCTGGTGGTCTTGCTGGGAGAAACTCGCCTCCCATCATCCATGGTGACCTGCAGGCCCCCAGGGGAGGTCCCGGAACAGCTGTACGAGGAAGAGGAGGAGGAGGAGGAGGAGGAGGAAGGGGAGCCGTCCTCCCGCGAGCTCTGCAGCCCCCCACCGTAGGGCCGCGAGTCCTGGGTCAGGGAGCCGGTAGGCGAGGGTGGGAAGTAGGAGGCGAAGGCCTGGGGGCCGCCGTCGGAGCTGTCGCTGCACAGGGAGACGGGGCTCGTGCAGCTGGGAGATGAGGCGCTGGAGCCGACGTAGGTGATCACACCACCTGGGGAGACAGCGAGAGGCTGAGACCAGGGCCCTGCAGCGAGGGCAGGGGCTCCCCACGTGGCTGCGGAATCCCAGGCGAGACGGTGAGGGGGGCAGGAATGGAGCAGGGGCCTGGCCCCCTGCCAGTTCCGCTGTGACCCGGCACTACTCCCACCCACCAGCTGCTCAGCAGCCCACGTGTGCCACGAGTCTGGCAGGTCTCTGGGCCAGGTGACCACAACCCACCCCCCACGACAGGACCCCTTGAGTGTCCCAGTCTTTTCGCCCGAGAACTCAGACACGCTGGAATGGGGGAGGAGAGGGATTTTTCTCTGCCCGTCTGGAGCACCTCTGCTCTGGGCCTGCCTTGAGCCAGGACGACACCTCTCCGCTCCCCAGCCCCCTCCAAGGGGGCCTCCCGCCTCAGTTCACAGGCAGGAGGGGCTCACACACACATGCATACACACAGTCGGGCTTGGAGGTGCTAAAGGGTTTGCCCCCCAAATGAGCCAGAGGCAGAGAGAGGAGACACTGGCCTGCTGGCCTCACCTCCTGCCTCCCTGAGCCAGCTCAGGGCCAGGCCTGCCACCCAGGAGCTGAGGGGGCAGGCGGCATGCCTCAGCGCCCCAGCAGACGGGCAGGGCTGCTGCTGGGGGTACCCATTCCCCTGCAGGGCTCTGGCACCTCTGCTGAGCCAGAGCAGGGACAACGCCCCCCGCCCCAGCCACACTGCTGGGTCCTCCCAGGGGGAGGCACTTTCTCAGTCCCGCTGGCGCTGTTCCCCACCCCTGCCACGCCGCAGCCTGCCAGGTCCAGGAGCTGCATCCCCCCTCCCCACGCTCCCCCTCTGCACTGCGGAGGCGGCAGCTACTGCTGAGCCGCACAGGTGGGGAAGAGCAGCATTGCAGGCATGCCAAGGACAGGCAGGGCGACGGCAGCGCGGCTGGGGAGGGCAGACGGGGGAGACCGGATGTGCAGCCTCCCCCTCCCCACGGCACAGGCAGAGGCACTGGGTGTTCCTCAGCCCCTGGCTGCGACCTGCCTGGAAACACATGGCTGGAGGACTGGGGGGCTGAGCAGGAGCCGTGCGTGTCTGTGCACAGGCAGGAGGGGCATGTGGGGCGTGCATGCATGGGGCGCCTGTGTCCGTCTGTCCCCGCGTGCCCCCCACCTTCCCTGCATTTGTAGATCTGTCCACCCCTCGTCGACTCTCCCGTGGAGGCCCAGCCACGATCGGCCATTCCACATGCTGCTCGTGGCTGGCTCCTGCCTCCTTTCCCTTTCTCCCCGCGTGGCGCTCAGAGACTAGCGAGTCTGAAACGCTCCAGCTGCCGCTGAGCACAGCAGGGCCCCAGCCACCCACTGGAAGGTTTGAGCTGTTGGAGAACGCAGGGGCCCAGGGAGCGGACCTTGGGCACCTGGAGCTCATCCCAGGGCTGAGGAGGCAGGGGTGGGGGTCGCAGCCAGCAGCACTGAGAGGGAGGGGAAAGCTACAGGAGCAAACCTAAGCCACTCAAGCAGGCAGGGCCGTGTATTCCCCCAGCCAGACAGCTGCTCCCGAGCCCAGGAACACAGCCAGATCGGGATTGGTCCTCTTCCCAGTCGCAGGGGAAGGCGCACGAGCCGCCCACGCACATGGCGTCTGCACGAGAAGGCTACCCCCAGCGGTCAGTCACTAGCCGTTAAAAGGCCAGGACCGCAACCTAAATCCATCGTGTTTTAGAGTTGCTGGGTCAGATCTGCCCCTCTGCTGGTGTCAATGGGTACGAACGCCAAGTTACACCAATCTGCCTGCCCCAGCCCAGGAGCTGGCCCAGCACAGGGGAGAAAAGCAAACTCTGGCCAGGTGCTGAGAAGCTAAGGCAGCCAGCCCTGCTCCCAACAGCACGAGGGGGGGATGAAACTGTGCAGCACCCGAGCACCCCACTGCACCTTGCTGCTTCGCCGGGTTAGGGGCACAGCTCTGACACCCACCTCGGGATGCAGGAAACAAAGGAGAAATTGGATCAAAGGAGAGACCAAAGGATTGTTCCAATGAAAACAGAGCTCCAAAGAGCCACCCCCAGAGAACCCGGGAGAACTGGAGTCCCCGGCAATGCAGGCGTGGAAGGAGAAGGTGACGAAATTATGACCCAGTCAGGCTTTTTAAAGGCAGGCTTTGAATTCAGTCGGGGAGCGGGGCGGGGCAGGGAATCCCGGCAGAGCTAGAGGTGCCCTGTGAGCAACGCCTGCTCCTACCAGCCGCCAAACCCTCCCCAGCTCCAGTCATTCCCAAGCTGCAGCGTCAGCTTCAGCGCATTCCTCTCCTCCGCTTTAAATAGAAGCGATTGGGAAACCACTCTGGAAGTAGGTCACACAAGGCAGACCGCTTCCCTGGCCGCACCCAGCAGCCAGCTCTCTCCCCACCCCACCCCCCGCTGCTGCCTCCAGCCCGGGGAAGGGCTCTGGGGGCAAAGCTGGGACTAGTCCAAAGGGGCACGTGGGCGGCACACAGGGGCGTGCGTGTGACTGACGAGCACTGAAATCTCCTAGCCCGCCCAGGCAACAGGACTGCCGAGGACATTTGGCTTCCTACACACGAGTCAGGAGCACCACGACATGTGGCCAGAACTCTTCTCACACACCGTCTCCCCCAGGGCCATGTGCTCCCCCACAGGCTGCACCCAGCCCACAGGCCGCCCACAGGAGCCAGCCTGGTGTCCCTGGGCACAGAGAACCCCCTGACTCAGGTGCTCATCCTCCAGGGTGACGATCACCGTGGCAACCGTTCTGCATGGCAACTATTATTCAAGCCTTTGTTGTGGGGCCAAACGCTATCAGGGACCCCTCTGTCCTAGAGCTGGGCTCCACGTGCTGCCCCCAGAGAGCGAGTAGGGGGCAGGACTCAGGAGCCCAGCTTCAGACACCTGAGACAACTCCAAGTCCCTTAGCCTCTGGGCCAGATCTCACCCCAATTCCAGGGAAACCTGCCCGGACCTGTCCCGGGTTTATATCCATCCATCCATCCCAACATGCGAGGAGGGCCCCAAAAGCCACAGCAATCAAAGCCCAATAACCTCCCGAGGCACTAGAGGGATGTAGGAGGCAGACAAGTCACCGGCTCCTGGGAGCCAGCACCCCATCTGCAGGGACAGGCGCAGCCTTGCGGAAGCACCTGGGGCTGCAGAGCAGGTCACAGGCCTGGGTGATCCGAGGGTGACCTCGTCCTGAGGACAGGCTGGGTCAGACTAAGGGTTCACCTAGCCCCGGGGCCTGTCCTCTTCACGGCGGCCAATAGCTGGTGCTCCAAAGGCAACGAATGGAACAGGCGAACGCCAAGTGACCCCTGTCATCCAGCCTCAACTTCGGCACCCAGAGCACGGGCCCCTGCCCCCACCACCCTGGCTGCCAATCCCCAAACTCCTCCAGCTCTTTTCTCAACCCAGGCCTAACTCTCGTCTTCACAACACCCCAAGGACTGGGCTGCAGAGGTCTCCCCGGCGGGCGGGGGGGGTGCAAGCTCAGCGTGGGACAGGTGGAGCAGGGTGGGGGGTCATACGGGGGGGCTCAGGCCGGGGTATAGGGGCTGGTCTGGGAGAATCCCGCGGGGTGAGGCACTGTAGAGCAGGGGCTGGTGGAGATCCGGAGGGTGGAGAAGGACTGGGGGTCCCACTCGTGGGGCTGGGGTGGGGGTCGCAGCCCTGGGGGGTGGGGGCGGGGCGCAGTCCCGCTCGAGAGGGGCGCAGCCCTCCCCGCCCGGAGCTCGGACTCCAGCTCCCCACGGCCCAGCGGTCTCACGTCCCCGCTCCACGTGTCGCGGCCACACGAGGCCACTCCGCCCCCGGCCCTGCCCATCACGCTTTGCCCCGCCCCCGCCGCGCCACTGGCTGCCGCTCGTTGCCCGGCGATGGCATCACGGCCGCGCGCGGCTGCTTTTTACATTTAAAAAACGGGGGGGGGGGACGCGGCGCCAAACTTCCGGGTGTGACGTCAGGGGAGTCCACGAGGCGGGGCCTGCAGGGGAGGCGACCAATGGGAGGGGGCGGGGCGGAGAAGGGACGAAAACAAAGTCCGCACGTGGCAGAGCCAGGGAGAGGGACACGTGAGTCGGGGGAACCCCGGGGGGAGGCGCCGAGGGGGGCTGCAGCCCTGGGAGGGATGACACAGTGGGAGGGGGGACTGCAGCCTAGCGGGGGGGTGACACGGGGGGGGCTACAGCCTTGTGGGGGGTGACACGGGGGGGGGGGGACTGCAGCCCTGCGAGGAGTGACACAGGGGAAGGGGGGAGGGTCTGCAGCCCTGCGAGGGGTAACACGGGGGGAGTGGGGCTCCAGCCCAAAGGGGGGGTGACACAGGGGGAGGCGGGGGGGGGCTCCAGCCCAGCGGGGGGTGACACGGGGGGAAACGGAGGAACTGCAGCCCAGCTGGGGGGGTGACACGGGGGAGGGGGGCTGCAGCCCTGCGAGGGGTGACACAGGGGGAGGGGGGCTCCAGCCCAAAGGGGAGTGACACAGGGGAGGCAGGGGGGGGCTCCAGCCCAGCGGGGGGTGACACGGGGGGAAACGGAGGAACTGCAGCCCAGCGGGGGTGACACGGCGGGGGGCGAGATGTCAACCGAGGGAGAACTGAGAAGTAGCTCCCCTGCTCCAGTGGGATCAAGGATGGGGGGAGGGCTGATGCCTCCTCCCGGGCCGCCACCGCGGCTCTCCCCCAACCGCATAGTAACTGGGAAGCCAGACCTGCTCCCTGCTCGGGTTAACCCTTGTGGCGGCTCTGCTGCCCATGCCGGGGTCCCAGATAATCCAGGGGAGCGCGCCGCCCCTCATTCAATTAAACAGCGCCAGTAGCTTGAGCGCCGGGACCCGAACCCCCCTCAGCCTGCAGGGGCGCGGGGCTCCCCATCTCTCTCGGGCTAGAGCGGACAGACTCAGCCCTCCCCACGACAGCTACACGAGGGAGCCTGGGACCCCCCCCAACCCGCCCACACTTCGGGGGACCCCCCAGCGCCCCTCAACGCGGCGCAGAGAAGCGGGGGGCAGACAGGAGGGGAGAGGTGGACGGTCACCCCGGGGGTGACACCCGGACGGGGAAGGAGCCGGGCTGGAAAGCGCATCACCTGTGTTGTTGTTGGAGTCCAGCGCTGCCATGTTGCAGCGGGGCGCTGGCATCCCACGCGGGGGGCTTGGCCGAGCCGGGACAGGACGGGCAGGGGGCGCGGACGGGACGGAGCCCAGCGCGCCGCGGCCGCTCCCTGCGCTGCAATGTTTGACTGTGCCAGGGCTCCTGCGTCTGTTGCAGCTGCGCACTGCCCGGCACGCGGCTCCGGAGCCTCCACCATGTGATTCCCGGGGAGCGCCTCGTGCCCCAGTGACACACTTTCGCTGAGCGGCGGGCGCCTGCCCAGCCCGCTGCCTGGCGGGACTTGTAGTCCCCCCCGTCCTGCCCCGCCCCGAGCAGGGACCCTGCTTGCGGCCGCCGGGGAACGTGGGGCCTTGCTGGAGCTGCGCCTCCACAGCGCCGCGGGGCAAGCGGCCGGGGTGCAAAACCAGCATCAAAAATGCTTTGGTGGGGGAGATATCCCAGAGCTGCAATAGCAGCCCCCCTCGGCCCTGGCTCCCCCCCCCGGGCACCCAGCCCCCCTCGGCCCTGGCTCCCCCCCCCGGGCACCCAGCCCCCCTCGGCCCTGGCTCCCCCCCCGGGCACCCAGCCCCCCTCGGCCCTGGCTCCCCCCCCGGGCACCCAGCCCCCCTCGGCCCTGGCTCACCCCCTAGGCACCCAGCCCCCCCATGGCCCTGGCTCCCCCCCCGGGCACCCAGCCCCCCTCGGCCCTGGCCCCCCCCCGGGCACCCAGCCCCCCTCGGCCCTGGCTCCCCCCCCGGGCACCCAGCCCCCCTCGGCCCTGGCTCCCCCCCCGGGCACCCAGCCCCCCTCGGCCCTGGCTCACCCCCTAGGCACCCAGCCCCCCCATGGCCCTGGCTCCCCCCCCGGGCACCCAGCCCCCCTCGGCCCTGGCCCCCCCCCGGGCACCCAGCCCCCCTCGGCCCTGGCCCCCCCCCGGGCACCCAGCCCCCCTCGGCCCTGGCTCCCCCCCCCGGGCACCCAGCCCCCCTCGGCCCTGGCTCCCCCCCCAGGCACCCAGCCCCCCCTCGGCCCTGGCTACCCGCCCCAGGCACCCAGCCCCCCCTCGGCCCTGACTCCCCCCCCCCGGCACCCAGCCTCCCCTCGGCCCTGGCTCCCCCCCACCCGGGCACCCAGCCCCCCTCGGCCCTGGCTCCCCACCCGGGCACCCAGCCCCCCCCTCGGCCCTGGCTCCCCCCCCCGGGCACCCAGCCCCCCCTCGGCCCTGGCTATCCCCCCAGGCACCCAGCCCCCCTCGGCCCTGGTTCACCCCCCAGGCACCCAGCCCCCCCTCAGCCCTGGCTCCCCCACCCCTGGCACCCAGCCCCCCCTCGGCCCTGGCTCCCCCTCCCGGGCACCCAGCCCCCCTTGGCCCTGGCTCCCCCCCAGACACCCAGCCCCCCCCGGCCCTGTCTGCCCCCCCGGGCACCCTGCCCCCCTCCCTGTCCACCCCCTGGATACCCAGCTCCCCGCCCTCTCCACTCCCCTGTACACACAGCCCTTGGGGCCAGCAAAACCCCTCCAATATTTGCACAATTAAAAGCAGCAGGAGAGGTAACCTCGGTGTGAAACTGACCTGTCTCAGCCTGTGAGTTGTAAAAGCAAAGGAGACAGATTCCTCAGGAGGTTTCCAAAGGAGGGATGCCTCTCCCAGCCCAGCTTTGCGCCTCCCCCCCGCTGCTGTGCCCACGGCGCTGCCTGCTCCATTAGGGCTCAGTGCCAGGCAAGGCCAGGCCAAGGCTGCAGAAGTGCAGAGAGCAGGCAGCGTTAACAAGGATCCCCCAGGGCTCTTGGGCACATTTCAACAGAACAGTTGCTGGGGAGTAGGAGCCAGTACCTGAAGGAAGAGAGTGTCTAGAGGATGGAACGAACCCACTGGGGATAATGATCATCACGGACGGTCTTTAAGGCGCCAGTCAACAGCTGCGCTCTGATGTGCTCCGTTTGGGGCTTTCTGAATCCCAGGGCTCTGCTGTCCCTCAGCACCACCGGCCACCCCCTCCACCACAGTCAGCCCTCAACCCTTTCCCTAGCCACCTTCTCCCACTCTCAGAGCAGGCTCCAGGGCCCTGGGACTCCTAAAGGTTCTGCGGCAGTGTCCAGCGGTGAATGGCGATCAGCCAGACCCTTCCGCCCCACGGGCGGGGTGTTCTGCTGTGGAGACAAAGCACTTGACACGAGAGTGGCAATCTAGTGGCACGTCTAATGGTGGAAATTGACAATCCTGCTCTTTTTCTGCCTGTGGAATAAATTTTGTTCTGTCCACAAGGCATGTGTGTAAGTGCACCACTGATAGAAACACAGGCTGTTGGCTGTGGGCGCTCTGCTAATCACCTGGGCAGCACCTGAGTCTCTCCTCGGTAGCCGCCCAAGTGTGCAGCTTACAGGGAACAGGGGTGAAGACCTAGGCAGACCCAGATACTCCTGACACCCCACTGGCTGCCTGCATCCCACCCAGGACCCTAGAGAGATGGGTCCTTTGAGGCTTCCCACAGCTCTTCTGTTCTTGGGCTGTGATCTTTCTGGCCCGAACCAGTCGTGCTGATCACGGAGCCACTCCCAGCTCCAGCATTGTCCCCGAACAGTCTTAAGTTCTCCTGACAGGTGGTTGCTTTTTCCTGTCTGCCTGTTTTCCCAGGTAGCCCTGTTGCCACAATCCGGTGCAGACAGTAAACACCCCTGAGAACTAGGTCACCATGCAGCCTTCAGCGTGCGTTGCAGAGCAGCTCCAAATCCACCGTGCCAGAGCAGGATCTTTTTCACGGACATCCAACCTGTCGCCATCATGTGCACCAGCAACATGTGTCAACAGCCAACACCAAGACAAATTACCCCATGCAAAGCGACTCCACCAGCAAAGAGCCTTCTGTAAAGCTAGTCATTACTGGAAGGGCAGGGACTTCAAGGAACTCTCCCTCCTCACCTGTGCTCACCTGCTGGGAAAGCTGCCAAGGGTGTTGACAAGAGACACATTTCCCAGGCGGGCGCAGGAGACGTGCTTCGTGGGCGTTGCAGCCTGTCTGTCCTTGTGCCAACCTTGGGACTCCTCCCAGGAGTTAATTGGTTCTCTCCCTTCCAGCTGTAGCTTGTGTCATACTGAGGAAAGACTCACAGCATTTTCTGGGCTGAAAGCTGGAGACCTCCTGCAAGCAGTCCCCAAACACATAGATCTTGTTCTGAAATCTGCCCTGGGCCTTACTCAGCCAGAGATCCCAAAGCCATTGAATGGCAGTGACGTGGGTGGCAGATGCCGCGATTTTGCATTAGGAAGCTGAAAAGGAAATGCCTGAAGAGGGCGAATGTTTTGTCGGGGGGGTTGAGGGAAGCTGCTTCTTTGATGAAACCCTGGACGCTGCTGAAAGAACCAAAACTTCCAAGGAGAAGAATTTGCTTTCTGTTGTTTTTGGAGGGCTGGGCGGGGTAAAGAACATTTGTTAATGGTTTTACCAACTTCTTACAAGGCTGCTGGACCCATGTGAGCACCGGGAGGTCAGTCCCCTGGTGCCGGCCCGGCTGTGTGCGACGTGGAGCTGTTTAGGTGGTATGCTGGGGTCTGAGGAACTCCCAAAGTACCATCTCAGTGTCGCCGACGACTTGTCACTGGCGGCTTTGTCGCAGCCTGCAAGGCCGCTTTGCTGCACCGCTGGGAAGAGCTGAACGGGTGTGATGTTGTGTGTGTGTGTGTGTGTGTGTGTGTGTGTGAGAACAAGCGTGATGTAATGTGTGTGCATGTGTGTGACAGAGAGAGAGGGAGAGGGAGAGGGAGAGGCTGAGCAGCTCACACAAGCGCCTGGATGACCCCCTGCTGGCTGGAACCTAACCTGGCAGGTGACACCTCTGTCCCTCAACACAGAGCCAGGCAGAGCCCAGCTGGATCTGAATGAGAGGCGTCAGTTACTGTGGGTCAGGCTGGAGGCCAGAGAGGAACAAAGGCAGGCTGGGCTGGGCCGGGAGGAGCCAGGGGCTCCAGGCTGGACGTGGCCTAGGGGGGATCTCTTCCCTGCAATGCGGATCAGACAGAACCCTTCTGTTGCTGTGCTGGCAACTCTGTACCACGCTGCATCTGCCACCTGATAAACCTTCTCTTCCACCTGCTGAGTGTGGGTCACTTCTGGCTGCGGACGGGGGGCAGAGCCCGGGGACCCCTGCACCCCATCACACAGGGCTCGCATGGCATTTCTCCACCCGTCCCTGCTACAGGCTTGCCTGTGTCTGGCACTGATGCAGCGCAGATGGGAACCCTAGACCCTGACCCACTTCTGGTGGCGTTTGTGCAGAGGTGAGGCCCAGGTGCAGGGCCACACGGGCGCTTGAGCAATGCGAGGCTGCTTTGGCGCAGGGGGAAGGGCTTAAATTTCCAGCGCCAGTTGTATCTCCCCACTTGCCCCTGGGTTGGCTTCTTTAACCTGTGAGACTCAGAGCGCAGGAAAAGAGCCTGGCCAGCTTGCATGGGACAGAGCCAGGGCCACAGCGGGTCCTGCCAGCTGCAGGTGAAGAGGTCGTGTACTCATCCCACTGAGCCAGCACTCAATCCTGCGTCAACCACTCCTTCCTCCCTGCATCCCCAGGGACCAGTCGGCTCACCTCTCCGGGCCTTGGCTAGTCCTGGCTCAGCAAACCCCAGCGCCCATCTGCCTCCAGCAAGGAGCCTGAGACACGACGAGGGCTTCAGTGCATCGGCCGCCTTCCCACCAGGGCACAGCACCCCTCCAGCTCCCAACCAGGAGTGGGACTGCTGAGCACGGTACCGGCCTTGCAGCCCTCATGCCTCCATTTTATCCTTGAGCTCAGTGGCTGACGTGGGAACATCTGCACCCCCGGAACAACCGGAGGGCTTCACCAAAACTGCAGCCCCAGGTGCTTCCCCTCAGGAAATGTCTCATTGTCGGGGCCGCTGGGCGGCTGCAGCTCCTGCTGGCTCGACTGAGCTGAGTCTGTGCTCAGCCCCTGGGCTCTGCACAGCTTGGGGCAGTGGGGCTCATGAAGGGGTTGCATCCCTGCCAAGAGAGTTCCAGCAGGAATGGGTCTGGCCTGACAGAGTGTGGCCAAAGGGGGAGAAATCTTTGATTTCCAACTGGGGCATTCTCAGGCCTTCCTCGGGAACAGCTGGTGCTGGCCCCTGCTGGGGACAGGTTACTGCCTCGGGCACAGGGATCCAGTCCACTCTGGCAGCCCCAGCCTTCTGGCTGAAGTAGAGAGAGCATAACCAGGACCCAGCCCCAGGATTTTAAAGCCGATGGCAATGGAGGCGTTAGCCTGTGCCAAGCCTGTCGGCTGCCCTCCTTCCATGCTGAGTTGATGTAGGACTGTCACAGAAACACTGGCGGGTCCTCCAGCAGCTTTCCCCCACCCCCCGGGTTCTGCAGGAAACGGGAGGGGCGACTTGGCAGCCTCTCACAGGCAGAGATCTGCTTATCAGACGTGGCATTTGAATCTGTATTCCAACACGTTCCGTTTTATTACCCAGCAACGAGAACCCCAGTGGACGGGTGCTTGTCATTTCGGTGACCACTTTCAGCCACGGATCAACAGTCACTTTGCAGTGGGAAGGGCAGGGGCTGGCTTTTTGCTCCATGTTTGTGCAGCGCCTGGCACGCTGGATCTCAGTTCACACTTGTTGCTCGGCAGTGCTGCCCCAATACAAGTAAATGCCAAAAAATTCTAACCCCTCCGCTTCTCTGCAGGGTTCCTGCTCATTTTTCCATCCATGGGTGGAATAAATTTTGTTGCCTGCACCAAGACTTGTGTGGATGTGCACCACCAATAGAAACACAGGCTGCCAGCCGTGGGTGCTCTGCTAATCAGCTGGGCCGCATCTCAGTTCTCCTGGGTGGCTGCCCAAGTGCTCAGTTTATGGGGAACGCTGCTCCTCTGCCCGGGCTGAGTCTCAGGATCTCCAGCCGGGTCCCTTATGGTGACTGAGGCTGAATCGTAGCCCCACCCCTTGTTGGCCCATGGTCAATGGGACGGTTTCCACAGACTGCTAACAGCGCTGGCTCCAGCCCTTGGGCGATTCTAACCTGGATCCTGAGCCAGTCCTTGGGGCTGGCGGCGGTGCTGGGAACATGGTGTCCTGTGTCTGGGTACGACGCTGTCATGTGTGCAGACATCAGCTCTGTCCCTGGGGCCTGATGAGTGCAGCCTGTCCCCAGTGAGCTGTGAGGAGCTCCAGGCAGCTTCCTGCCCACTGTACCCACAGTGCCCCAGTGAATCACCCCAGGACAGAGGAGACGACCCTGGGCATCCCAGCCGCGGTGGCTTGGCACACCGCACGCCCCCAGCGAGCACCAGTGTGCGTCAGGATTTATTTTTACTCTAAGGTCAGCCACTGCCAGGGCTGTTATCTCACTGAGCCTTTTCCAGGACAGAGCTTTTTATATGGGGCTGCACTGCAGTGCAAGCCGCCACGCTTTGCTACGTCCCTTTGCAGGGGTCTCACTCTGACCAATGCCCAGCTCGGGATCGGCCCCATGGAACTCAGACCGCCTGGAGGAAAGGCCCCAGGAGTGCCCAAATCTGCACTGAAGGGCCTCCAGTGAGGTTGAGTGAGCAGTCCCTTTGGATCTGAGGGTGTTACTCCTGCGAGAAATGCTGAGGCAGCGAGTAAGGCCCTGCAGAGCGCTGCAAAGGGGGGCAGCTCTGCCACTTGCCTTGCGGGGGACTTCCAGCAAGTCCACACCTCACTCTGCCTCAGTTTCCCTGGCTGCTCAGAGGGGGTGGCGACGGGGCCCTCTTGTACAGCACGGTGAGAGGGAGGTATAACAAGCACTACAGCAGAAGCCAGGGTCGGGCCTCGGAACAGGGCTTTGCTAGAGAAAATGCACAAGCTGTGTGCACAGTGAGAGGTCTCAGATTCCCTTTAAAAATGAGGAACAGCTAATTACTGTTCACCCCCCATCTCCCGCCTTCTATAGAGCCTGCAGCTCCCATTGCCGGGCCCCAGGGGAATGACCCATCCTGAGAATAACACTTAACCCTCTTCACCAGCAGGTCAGGTGTGACTCATAGAATATTAGGACTGGAAGGGACCTGGACAGGTCATCGAGTCCAGCCACCTGCCCTCATGGCAGGACCAAGTGACTGCTAGCCACAGGGAAACTGAGGCACAGAGTGGGGACAGGCCTGAGACCATCCAGAGAGGCACAGCTGTGAGGGGCAGAGAATCCAGGATTCCCAGCTCCGGGATCCAGCTGCCGGTCAGCCCCGTCGGGAGCGTGTGAAGGAAATAACTGCAGGTCAGGTCTCTGGCGTGGAGGCGCTGGACAGCTGCACTTTGTTCCCTAAGGATGGATTCTGCTTCCTGGGCCCCCTGCACCGAAACAGCCGTGTAAGGGCCAAGCTGGAGGAAATGGGACCAGCTCTCCTGGCCCAGCTGAGCTGCCCTGAGCGGCGCCGCCCGAGGATCCAGCCCCAGGCGCTGATGCCAGTCCTGTTACACCAGCGAGCGTGAGGCCGGAACAAGGAGGGGACGCAGGGAGGCCCGCAGACATCCCATCAAGTCCTCCTTAAGCGGTGCCATGTTTCGCCTTCTGGCCGCCAGTCCTCCTTAAGAGCTGCTGCGGAGCGCGCCTGTGACCGGGCTGGGCCGGAGGCGGACGCTGGGGAGCCAGTTCCCACCCTGACTCAGCTGTTCTCCAGGGCACGGGCGGGGAGCTGGGCGCTCGGAGGCTGTGCCACTGCCCGGGAGCTCCCGGCGCCCCGAGCCGCGTCCCCGGCAAAGCGGGGTGCACCTAACGCGAGCGGCTGCCATTGCAAACAGCGCCGCAGAGCAGGGGGCTGGGAATCCGGGCGGGGCGTGGAATGAAGAGCGGGGGGCCTGGCCCCCACCACCACCACCACCACCACCTTGAGTCCCTCCCGGGCCCCCGCAGGGAGCAGAGGCTGGGGGGGGGGGCGGCTGGTTGTAACACCCCGACTCTGCAGCAGCGGGTGAATTCCCTGCCCCGTGCCCCGCACCGAGAGGCGCTCTGCCCTGTGCGGAATAAACGTTGTTCTGTACACCGAGGCAGGGCGGGGGTGCACCACGGCAGACACACGCCGCGTCTGACTCCCCCTGGGCGGCGCCCTGGCCCTGCGGGGAGCTGCCCTGGCACCGACAGGCGCCGGGAGCGGGTGACCTGCAGCAGGCAAAGGGCCCCGACCCCTGTGCAGAGGCGGGGGGTATTTCCGGGGGACGCACGGGCCTGGGCGGTCGCCGGCGCATTGCAATCTGCGCCCCCCCCCACCCCCGGGAATGAGCCCGCCCAGCGCCCTCCGGGCTTTGCCCGACAATAAACCTTTGGTGTGCGCGGGGCAGTGACCCCGCAGGGCTACGCTGCGGCGGCTCCGGCTGCCGGGGGGCAGGCAGGGGGCGAGGCTTTCCCAAGGACGCGGGGACGCGCCCCGCGTTGGTGCAGTGTCATGCCTGCGGAGCGCTTGCAGATGGCTCCCTCTGGCTCTGCATTGCAGGAGCTCCCGGGCGGAGGGAGCTGCCCCTCCTAACCCACTGCCTGCCTAGCGAGAGAGCCGCCTTCCCGCCTGCGGGAGCAGAGCAGCGTCACCAGCACGTCTGGCACGTGCAGGGCCTCGATCCCGGGGTTCCGGGAGGCCCTAGCCCCAGTTCCGAGTCAAGCCTTGCAGGATCGGGCAGTGGTCTGTGCCCCATCCAGGCTGCTCCGGGCATGTCTCCATCCCCGTTTCGAAAGCAGGAAACAGCCTCTGCGCTTGGGTCTCCAGCTAGATTGCAGAAGGGCCTGGGTGGCGGTTTGGGGAAGGAAACTAGGCGGCCGGGCTCCCATTTGGCAGCGGAACCGGGGTCGCTGCTTTGCTTTCGCAGGGGCCCTGCCCCACGGCGCTCTGGGGCGGTGGGCCCTGTTGGGGGGGGAGTGGGAGGGGGGTGCGAGCCGTGCGGTGCAAGCCCTGGTGTCAACGGCCTTCCACTGGTGTAAAAAGCACCGGCCCCTTCTGTGTTTGCACAAGGGGCTAGGTCTGGGGGCCAGGCCTGACGCACGTGCAAAGGGCTGGGGAGAGCTTAGGAGTCAACAAAAAAGTGAAATCCCTTTAGACGTGTTGCAGGATTGGCGCCTTTGCAGGGTAATTGTCCCGCAGGGGGAGCCGCCACCAGGCATTGCAGGGGAGCCTGAGGGGGGTTCGGGAAGATAATGCGGCTCTCGGGGTTTAGCTCCTCGTTGGGGCTTTTCTCCATCGGTTCGTGGTCCCCAGCCGGGCCCAGCCCTGGCCGCAGGACACGGTGTGAGCTCCTCGCTTGCCAGTGCTGCCCCGGGTCCGGAAAGCCCCGGCAGAGCCGCAGCCTGGGGGGCGAGTACGAGGCGCCCCCCGGTCCGATTTCCGGGGACCCTCTGGGGAGTGAGGGGGCGGGCCCGGGGGCTACACCGATCCCCGCCGGAGCGCCGATCCGGCCCTTCTGCCTGAGGACACGGGGGCGCCCCCTTCCCCGCCGGCCGCAGAGCCGCTGCCCTGGCAGAGCCTCCCCGCCTCAGATTCGCTCGGCCCTGGTGCCAGTTGATAGCGGCGGGGAGGGACTCTGCCTGTTTACCTGCCTTATCTGCATGCAGGCCCCCTCCGGGGGAGCCTTACCCGCAGGGACTGGCGAGCTAACCGGGAGGGACAGAGGCCCTCACGGGCTCTGGCTCCCGCCTGCCGGGGGATGGGACCTGTTACCAGAAGGGATCAGGCTGCAGCACTTCATTTGTCAGCCGCAGCCCCGACTCTAGGGTGATGGGCACAGGCCCCAGCCGCCCCCAGCGCTTTGGGACCCCTCCCGCGGGCCTTCCAGAGCAACGGGAAGTCCTGTGGCACCTTATTGCCGACCAGAGATTTTGGAGCAGGAGCTTTCGGGGGGGGGGGGTGGGTGGTAAAGACCCGTTTCTGGAGCTCCGCCCCCTGCCTGCCTGAAGCCCCCGGCGGCTGGGGCGCAGGCACAGGGCTCTGCCTGCCCTGGGCCCCGCACCCCGGCGCGCACAGCACGTGGTTGAGGGTCTGGTCCATCCGTCCCTCCCCCCCGCACCCCAGCCGCCGCGCGGGCAGGGGCTGCGCTCCCGAGCCGAGCGCGGGTGTTTTCCCAGCCGCCCACGTGAGCCCGGGCCCTGCCCCCCGCTCCCGGGCGGTTTCAGCCCCCCGCCAGCTCCGGGAGCGGCTGGCTGCGCCTCCGTCACGTGGGCCGGGCATGTGCGGGCCGCTCCATTTTTAGCCACAACAACTTCCCCGCTCCACGGCCCTGCTGCAGAGCCATGTGCCGAGCGGGGAGCGGCGCCCAGGCACGTGGACCTGCAGGAGCGCAGCGCTGCTCCCGCTGGCTCCGGAGCCTGCGGAGCGGGGCGGGCGGGGGCCTTTAAATAGGCCCGTTCCCGGGCGGCGCGCGGTAGCAGCAGCGGCGGCGGGACTCTGGTGCAGGAGGATTGCAAGGCCGGCCGGGACGCTGGCCCGGGGCAGCTTCGCGGCTGTGCCCGCTGGGCTCCTGGGGCGCTGGGCTGCGCAGGGCCCCGGTTAGAGCCCGCAGCACGTGTCCCTCGCTAGGCGCTGAGCCGCTGCACAGCCCGGGCCAGGCCCAAGGAAGCCAACTGCCGGGCAGCCGGCGCCAGCCCTGGGGACCCAGCCTGGAGCACTCGGCTAACGGCCAGGCCTGGGATCCAGACGCCAGCACTCCCACCCCGGGCACATGGACCGAGCGACAGACCAACCGGCCACTGGGGAGCCGCTGTGGCCACGGGGCCAGTGAGGCTGGAGGACTGCCGCAGGGCAGGTCTTGTCTCCTGTCTGGTTTTCCACCTGGATTTCTGTCGCCCCAGATGGGCTGCAGATACGTTCCCAGCCCACTTGGTGCAGCAGGCAAGTGCTGGGGGCAGAAGGGACCTCACGCTGCCCAATATCAACCCCAGCCCCACCTGGGGGGGTGTTCCTCTCCTTCCAGGTCCGGTTCTGCTGCTCTTGTCCTGGCCTGGGAAGAAGCGGACATCCTGTGGATACAGGGGCTGGGGACCCCCCATCCCATCCTGCCAGGGCAGGTCTGATGCGGGCAGCTCCCATAGCCTGCTCCCTGCCACCCCCTGCTGGCCCCCATCAAGCCGAGGGTAGCTGAGTCCATGAGACCCAGAGGTCAGTGCATGGCGCCTCCTGGCCCAGGGCCAGTTCTGCTGGGGCGGGGCAGGGCGCACACGAACTTACTTCTCCCCAGCTATGACACTGCTTGAACCAGTGACCTGAAGGTGATCTTGAGTTCAGTCCCATGAACGTCTGGCATGCACCAGGGCACAAAGCAAAGTGGGACGGGCCAGTTTTGGCCTCTTCCCCCCCAGACCTGGGCAGGACGTAGAACCCAGGAGTCCTAGCTAAGCACTGCGTATCTGTGGCAGCTGCCCCATGGCAGGAGCAGAGAAGGACTGGTGTCCAAGGCTGCTGTCGGACTACGGAGGGATGGGCTGGTTCCCTCCCAGCATTGCCTGTCTGCCCCACGGCTCCTCCCGGCGTGGCTAGCCCTCCGCCCTGCTTCCCTCTGCCTGAGGGAGGCTGTGCTGCATACCAGGATCAGAGCTGTGTGGAGGGCACAGGCCGAGAGGCAGCAGCCTGCTGGCACTGGCTGGCGCTGACTCGCCTGGGGTTACAGTAACATTTACCCACCGAGCCCCGGGTTGGCCGTGGGTTTCCCAGGCAGATCCCTGCGGGTGAGAGGGTTTATCCATCCATGCCCCCAGCTACCAGGCTTGGCCCCGGAGATCCGAGCTGGGCGCTTGTGCAGGGCAGACGCAGCCAGGGGCTGGCACCCGCCTGGCTAAAGGGATCCATGCAAGGTGCTTGCCTTGTTGCTCACCCAGCAGGTGCTGGTTCCTGCAGCTCCTGCCCTGGCCCTGCCCATGGCACTCAGTGAGAGCACCCCCAGGCGGTGTAACGGCGCCAACGCCCCTCGAGCACCCGCGGGAGGGCCGGTGCAGCCAGCTCCTGGCACGGGGACCTGCCCGCCCCCGGCCTGGCTGCTGCTGAGCTTTGGAGCCACCGAGTGGCCAAATGTTGCAAGTGCAGCTGGAGCAGGAGCCAGAGTTGGAGGCCCAGGCACAGCGGGAAGCTGGTGGCTGCAGCTGCATCTGGGGTGCTGGGCTGGGACTGTCTCACCCGCGGCAGGGACACCAGCCCCCTCTGCCTGCGCCAGCCTGGATCTCCCGAGCCCTGGCGCCTCTGACGTGGGAACCGTATTCCCTGCCCGCCGCTGGCTCCCTGGGTCCTGTTCAGGGTATGTGGAGCAGCCCCGGCCCTGCAGGCATCCTGCTGGCCCATCCAACAGTGATGGCGGGGGGACTCCCCTCATGCGAGTTCATCCTCCCCTCTCCAGTGGTGGCTAGGACAATGGGAGAGTCCATCTGGCCGCTGGCTGCATCCACCCCGGGGTCAGGTCGCCCTGTCTGCAGCACACGGGGCAGGGAACGTGTCCAAGCCCCAGGCAACGGAGCTGGGTCGCGCCGATTCATGTGTGGTCCAGGCCAGAGTGTTCTTGGGCCAGTCACTCTGCTGCTCTGTGCCTCAGTTTCCCCCTGCAGGATCAGGGACCCCACTAAGAGGTTGGGAACGTTCCCAAAGTGCACACAGCCCCACGGGCAGGACGTGCTGAGTACCTGTGGGCTGGAAAGGCGGGGGTAGTTCCCGGCTCTCCCTCCATCTCTAGGCCAGTTGCTGGCTCTCCGGTAGCCCAGCCCCCACAATGGCACAACTGCTCCTCTCCCCCCATCTGCTTGAGCGGCGACTGTCTCAGGCTGCAGCACCCGGCACGGTGGGGCTCGCTGAACACTGCAGGCCTAACACGGGCTGCAGAGAATTAGGCTCTTTGGCTGCCCTGCACTGAACATCGCCCGAGATGGGCCGGTTGTTCCCAAGCCCTGCAGTTTTGTGCCCCTGGGTACACCTGCCAAGTGCTTCCGGTGGCTCATTCTGTGGAAAGCCTCTGGCCAGTGGGAGCGTGGCATTCGCTGATGGGACCGATCACTGCTTCACAGCTCTGTATGGGCCCATCTCTGCCAGCCACTCTCCAGCCTGTCTCTTTGGCCTGCACTGGAGCGCTCAGAATGAAATCTGGCCCCTAATCAAGGACTCCAAGAGAGGGGACACCCCCCCGGCCCCAGTTCCCAGCTGGTTAATTCCCTTCACTACTAAAAACAGGCCCCTTATTTCTGATCTCGCTGTAGCCTCCAACTGCTGGAAGCCAACTGGCCTCTGCTCCATGAGGCCTCGCTCTGCAAACTCCCTCCCCCATGTGTCTTCTTGTGGAGCCTGAGTGGACACCCCCGAACCCTCTCTTGCAGAACAGTGAAGGCCTGAGCTGCCTGCAGCCCCCCAAGCCAGGCAGGCCCCCTCTGGCCACCCCTCGTTGGCGTATGTCTTTGCTGAGGTCTTTGCAGTTTGCCCATTGGCCCGTGGACTAACTGGCCGCTGTACCCACTAGTGGTGTCTGCCTGTGCCTGGGAAGCTGCTGATGGCTGGGTCTGCAAAGGGCTTTGGAGTAGAAAGGCGAGTCACTGTCACGATGAAAGACCTGCTGGGCACCTGGTTCAGCTCCACCAGAGAGCAGGCAGGGGAGGGGAGGGGATGCGGTTCAGTGCCCTGCATGAATTGAGTTTGCTTGGTCTCAGCCGGACTCCCAGTGGTGTTGGGCTCTCTAGCCCTATTCATCCGGCACTGAGGCCAAAGGTGGAGCGTGAGCTCTCCCCCAGCCCCGGGGGGTACAGGGTCTCCCCAGGTCCAGGTGGGGGGATGGGGAACAGGGCCTGAGCTATTTAAACTGAACCTTCCAGCTGCAGGGACTCAAGTGACTGGGTAGTTCAAGGGAGCAGCCACCCTGCTCCTCGAGGCAGGCGCTGTTTGGGGCTGTCCAGCACCCAGTGCAGAGGACCTGAGTGGAGGCGGGAGTTGGCGGGCTCTACAGCGATCTAACGACTGAACGACAGCCCTACTGACTCTCGCCTGTTTTCCGTTGTGGGGGCGGCTGCCGAGTGGCTGCCCCCCCATGTTCACTAATCACCAGGGGCATTTTCAGGTCAAATTCCCCTCCACCCATGCAGCAGGGAAAGGGCAGAGGGTGGGGTGGGGTGACCAGTGTTCCCTATAAACTGAGATGATTCAGGTGCTGCCCAGCTGACTAGCAGAGGGCCCACAGCCAGCAGTGTGCGTGTGTCTCTGTCTGTCTGTCTGGGTGGTGGACATCTACACATGCCTTGATGCATATAATAAAATGTATTCCGCCCATGGGTGGAAGAACTGAGGGAACCCTGGGCGAGCCCCTGGTTCTGCTGTCAGTGGGCAGGGTGGGATGGGGCCCTAGCCGAGCTGTGTGTGTGGAAGTTCTGCACCGGGAGAGGCATCAGTGAAGATGCTGTCACAGATTATTGGATGGAGGGCCTGGCTGCAGGCCCACGCCAGGGCAGGGGGGCAGTGGGAGATAGTGGCCTTTGCAGATCTCAGTCCCCTGGGTGGGCATTGTCTTTGTTGCATACTCCGCCCAGCTCGTTAAGAAGCCCCGTTTGTCTGAGACGCTTGGGCCAGAGACAACCCCGCTGGGCTCTTCCAGCGCCTGTTGGTTTGAACATGGGTTTGTTTTGTTCTTTCCCCTCCCTGAGTTCCTTGCGTCACCCCCAGAAGAGGTGGCTGGATTGTGCGGCCGCCCCCAGGGCCCCACAGGAAGCCCTCCCAGGGGCCTGCCGAACAAAACAAAGTCACGAGGCGCTGGAGCGGCCTCTGGGAGGGACTGGCAGGGTCGGGGCAGATTGGCACGGGGCTGCACTGGTGGAAACCCGCGGGAGAGTTACTGTGTGGTTGTGCGTGACCATAACGGGGCAGGATCCGGCCCCTTTCACTGCAAAGCAATGGCAGCTGCTTTGTGGTAGTCCCAGGAGCTGAGTGCAGTTGGAAGGGGCCCTGGAGATTATGGTCTCTCCACGTCCACAGTGCAGAGACAGGCCCAGGTGCAGCCTGGTCTGGCTCTCCTCGGTCCGGAGTTGGCACTGTTAGCAGCAAAGCTGCTTTCTGCTTCTCGCCCCCACTTGCGTTAGAGCAGCATTTAACTGACTTGGGAAGATATGGGGAAACTGAGGCACAGACCGGGGCAGCGACTTCACGGTGAGTCAGTGGCAGAGCTGGGTGCAGCCCCCAGAACCCTGGCTCCCAGCCTGGTGCTGGGGCTGAATCTCTCGCCAGCTGGAAGCATTGACTCCCCCGAGGCCTGGGCTTTTTGATGTATTTGCAGTAAATGTGGTATTTCTGGAGCCCTGCTCAGAGCTGTTTGTTAACCGTGAAAGAGGCACGTCCCCCCTTCCCTGGGTTCAGGCCAACACAAGACCACAGCCCCATGTTAGTCCACGAGAACGAGCCCCAGTCTGCAGGCCTAGTGCTTGGAAATCAATGCAGAGGGCCAGATTCTGCTTAGTGCTGAGTTCTTGGAACTCCCACCAGCTTCAGCGGCCGGTGGGGGCTGTCTGCCCCCTCCCACCAGCAGTCCGGCTTTGGCCCAGGCACTCTGCAAGCCTTGTGGACCTGTCCTGGCTCTTATTTGAGAGGTGTTTGTTTTGTTTTGTTTCTTTTTGCAGCGGGAGGGAAACCACTGCAGGAAATGAGGCAAAACCACCACATGCACCCGCTTCCCGCAGGGCCCAGGGGTGGAGCTGTTTCCCAGGCAGCCTGGAGCTTCCAGGGGTGGCACAGAGAGTGGGCAGCAGACACCTTGGAAGGGCCACGCTCCCAGGTGGGCAAACCCTCTGAAGGGTGCAGGGTGGGCACCTGGAGCTGATCCAGCCAATCTGTGGCCACTCCTCCAGCTCAGCCAGCTCCTCCAGCGCATCTGCGAGGCTGGTGACTTGGACAAGGGGGCGGGCAAGGGGGAAAGCTGAGGAGAAGGCAGCAAAACAGGAGCAGGAGGCTGGGGCCAGGCCAGGGCAGGAGCTCATGGACTGCCGGGTGCCCAGTGTGTCAGGACCAGCAGGAAGATGAAGCTGGGTGGGAAGTGAGGGATACCCAAACAAGGGCAGAGAGAGGAAAACGGGGGACGAATCCACCCAGACACGCCAATGGGGGGCCAACCTAAGCTGCTTGGCCCCACAGCCCCACCTACTCAGCCACACACAGGAACTCCAGGGGACTGTGCAGGGTGGGAACTGGGAGGGCTGACCCACCCCCACCCTTCAGCTAGCCATGGTCAAGGCAGCGGGGCCTGACCCCCACCCCAGCCCTGATCCTGCTGCAGCCAGCCCAGCCCCGATCCTGGGGTGGCCTGGCCTGACCTAGCCACAGTGGGGAGACTCGCTGTTCCCCCCAGCCCAGGCGCTGCTGTGAGGAGGTGGAGCTGGGGGAGTCCTCTCTTCTGGCGGTAGCCTCGGTGCACCTTCCTTACCCCAAACCTGACTCCACCCTGTAGCTTGTGCCCCCAGCCAGCATCCTGGCACCCCAACCCCGGTCCACGCTTGAGCCCCTTCCACACTATGATCCCCTTTGCTGCTCCCCCCAGGACAAAATTCATTTCCCAGGGACACTGGGCTACCACCTGGTGACAGGATAAAATTAAACCAGGACCTTTTCTCCCCATAAAGAGCACTGAGCTGGGCCACCCTGCTGGTGCCAACACCCCTTGAAAGCAGAGGCCACTCCAGCGGTGTGGGCTTGGACCCTGGGGCAGGCATCATGTCTGGTGAGGGTGACCAGAGGCAGTGACTGCTGGCGCTCTGGGACCCATGGTTACCAAAGCAATACGGGCAAACTCAGGGAAGCTGAGGGCTCGGCCTTGCCACCTTTTGAGCCAATTAGGAGTCCCTCTGGCAGGGTCCTGAAGGAGGCCTGGGAGACCATAGCTATCAGAACAGAGCTCACTGCAGGATCGGCGCTTTCAACGTGCCCTGCTTTTCAGTCCTACCCATTTGCGCCAGGCATGAAATAATCCACCAGTTGGGGGTTGCCCTCGTGTCACCTGATGGCACCCGGGTTCTAGGGGTGTTACGATTTCACAGGGAGCTGCTCCCCAAGCCCAGAACATATTCTGGGGCCCATTGCCAATGTGTGCTCACGGAGGGGAGCGGCAGCCTGGCCCCAGAAGAGCAGCCCTGCGCAGATGGTTGTTACCCTTCTGCATTCGGGTGGGTTTGCATTGCCCCACTGGGATACACCTTCCAGACGCAGTGCCCTTTGCTTCAGCTGTCCAGCATTTGCCAAGGTTTTTCTATGGTGCATTTTCTGATCCTGTCACAGTGGGTGATGTAGGGCAGTGGTAAAGCACCTTATAAACTCCCATGATTATTATCAACCAACAGAAATATTCTGGAGACTCCCCTATGATTTACATTTCCGTAGCGAACACTAACAGCCCGTTAGTTATTCCTACATGGGACAAATGTGAAATCTGACTAACAAGACCCAATCAACAATCTTCCCTTCTGGTAGAGTGCAGCAAAAAGGAGGGAGGGTCTGGCCTCTGGGCTTGCCAAGAATAGGCCACAATACTGATTTGCTCCTCTGGGACCCGGAATAAGAGCTGAATCCAAACCCGACCTTGCAGAAGTGTGTTATGTCACTTCACCGCCATCCTCTCTGTTGCTGCCTTGCAGCGTCTGCGGCCTTTGCCCACCTCATTGTGATAGACTTGGAATACGCAGGGGCACAGTCGCCTTCTGAAAGGGGGCATTCCCAAAAGCATGTGTTTATCTGTTGCTTCAATTTATACTTTACCCAAGCAAAGGAGTAGCACTGGGTGCAGCCTGGGTCACAGTTCAGTGTCAGCTCTGTGCTTCAAAGGCAAAGGTGTTAGCTCTGCTGAGCCAGACAGCTTTTAAGGGCACCCCCTAAATCCAAGATCTGTTTGCACAGCATGGACCTTATAGAGCCAGTGTGGAGCTTTTGGAGAAGAGGGTTTTCCTGGTAAATCTTGGCCAAACTTTCTCCCCAGCTCCTCCAGGGTTGTGGCATGTGCCAGCTGGCTCCTGCCCAGAGGCAGCTGCATTTCAATGGCTCTCTACAGCTAGGGGCTGCAAAGGGATCCCTAGTCTGAAGGCACCAGAGCAATAGAAATGGTGATTGTTTATAAAGCCCCTGGTGCTCAAAGGGCTCTGGGCTGAGGGCACAACTTTTCCACCAAGCAGGAGCCCCCAGAGAAGGGGAACGCCGGCCAGGCTCCTTCTCCGCAGGTGCACGGGGAGAGGGGGGGGTCGGTTCCGCTAGGCCCAGCCCCGATCGCTGACGACACGGAAATGCAGCGTGATCTGGCCCCTCCAAAGAGGGGCTGCACCCAGCACAGCCAGGAAACCAGACCTAACCCCCCCGCACCCTTCCTGGGTCAACCCCCCCCAAGGACAGGGCCTTAGCACACCCCAAGCAGGGCACTGCCCCGCCCTGTCCTTTCCTCCTCCGCCCGCCCCTTGGCTCCATTGGCCCCCCGCCTTGCCCCCCCCGCACAGCCTCTGCCCCCCATCTCCCACCCCTTCCCCACTGCCACGTGCCCCACACCCCGCCGCCCCCATGCGCCCCGCTCCCTCCCCTGGCACCGCCCCCCGCCTCAGGCCCCGGCGGGCGGCGCATGCGCAGTGCGCGGAGCCGGGGGGGGGGGCGGGAGGCCGGTTTAAAGGCACCGAGCGGCGGCACCGGCCGAGCCGCGAGGCCTCCCCGCCCCCACCCCGCCGAGAGCCCCGAGGAAAATGGAGCCGCTGGGCGGCCGCTGAGACCGGGCCGCGAGGGGGCGTCCGGGGGGGGGGCCCCAGACAGCGGGGAGCGTCCGGGGGAGTCCAGGCAGCCGCGGGGAGCGCCAGCGTCACGGGCGGCGGGAGCTAGGTCGGCCCTAGGCAGGGGTCCCGGGGGGGCCCCCTCCCCTGCCCTAGCGGGGCCCGCCGCAGGGAGCAGGCGCTGCCCGGCCCCAGCATCCGCCCGCTCGGTGCGCCCCGCCCGGCGATGCGCCCGCCGCAGGCAGCCCGCTAGCCCGGCCGCCCCGCCGCATGGCCCGCGCCGCCCGCCGGGCCCCGCGCCCCAGCTCCCCGCCTGCCCATGGCGCCGGGCGGTAGCGGCCGGGGCCTCGTCCCGCAGCTGGCCCGGGCGGGGAGAGGCGCGGAGGCCGCACCATGACCATGAGATCCACCGTCTTCAAGGCGGCCGCGGCCACGGCGCTGAACGCGGACAGGCTGGAGTACGAGAGGCCGGGGCTGGCGCTGGAGCCGGGCCCGGAGGAGGAGCCGGGCGGGGAGGCCGCCCCGCTCCCCCGCCAGCCGCCCCGCAAGCCGAAGGAGCCGCCCCCGCTGGGGGGACACAAGGGCCGCGGCGGGGGCAGCGGCGGCGGGGGCAGCGTGCCGGCGGCGGCCGGGGCTCCCGGGCAGCAGGAGGAGAGCTGGGGCGGCCTGGTGCCCCTGCCCTGCCCCCCGGCCAGCAGCAAGCAGGCCGGCGTGGGGGATGCCAGCAGCAGGCCCAAGTACCAGGCGGTGCTGCCCGGACATACCGCCTCCCAGGTGGCGGCGAAGGACACGGGCTGCCCGGCCGCGGCCAGCGCCGAGCCGGGCCAGCCGCCCCCCGCCGCGGCCTCGGAGAGCAAGTGGAAGAGCGGCGTGCGGAGGAGCCCCATGGGGGCCGGCGGGGGCTCCTCGAACCAGGCGGCCTGCCTCAAGCAGATCCTCCTGCTCCAACTGGACCTCATCGAGCAGCAGCAGCAGCAGCTGCAGGCCAAGGAGAAGGAGATCGAGGAGCTCAAGGCCGAGAGGGACACGGTACGCGCGGGGTGGGGGGCGGCAGCGAAGGGGTTAATGAGCTGGGGGGGGGGGGTGACGCGGCGCCCGAGAGGTTAACGGAGAAGGAGCCCGTCACGAAAGGGTTAAAAGGCGGTGGGGAAGGGGCAGGGGACAAGGAGTTAATGGGTGGAGAGGCGGCACCCCCGGGGTTAATGGAGAAGAGGAGCATTGTCACGAAGGGGTTAACGGGGAAGGAGCCCGGTCACGAAGGGGTTAATGGAGCGGGAGGGGCGGGAGACGAGGAGTTGATGGGATACGGGGGGGGGGGCGCGACCCCCGAGGGGTTTACGGGCTCCGAGGAAGGGTGGTAGGAACGGTCCGTGGGGGAGGGGTATGGCACCCTAAGGGTTAACGTGCCCCCGAGACCGAGAGGATGGGCGGGGGGGCGCGTGGCGGGTGAAGGGTTAAGGGGTTGCGCCCGGTTGCCATAGGAGTGAGACTAGGGCGCGGGAAGGGTTAAGTTAAAGGATCCCGTCCCGAATTGTGACGGGGGAGGCTGGAGCGGCGCGGCGCGCCAAGGGTTAAATTAAAGGGGCCCGGCCTGGGGCTCCGGCCTGCGCCGTGTGCTGAGGCGAAGGGGGCCGCTGGGAGTCCTCTGGGCGGCGGGCCCTTTAACTGCTGCGGTACATTGCCTACAAATGGCTAACACCCTCCTCCAGCGCCAGTGTCCCCCCCCCCCCCCCCAGTGTGTCACACGCACCCGGGCACCGCAAAACACGGAGCTGGCCGGGAGCCGGGCTGGGCTGCGCCGCGCTCGGCGTGGGGGGGCCCATTGTGCAGCAGCAGTGCCCCCGCCCGGAGATATTGGGAGGCCTGGGGACCGAGCTGGACCCCCATCAGACCCCCACGAACCCCGCTGGGGTCTAAATCACCCGGCCTCGCCACTGCCCCGGGGGGTTCCGATTTCTCGGGGTAGCGCCAGAAATGGGGTCCGCTCCCTTGAATCGTCACAAAGGGCGTCGGGCTCCCCGTCACCCGCGTGCCTGCAGAGCCACGGGAAGAGGGCTCGGGGCTTGGGTTTGTGCAAAACCTTGCCCTGCTTGCACGGCTGCTGGGGGGGGCGTGCCCCCGTGGCAGGGGCACGGCAGCGGCCAGCAGTGCCCTGGCACAGGCGGGCTGCAAGGTGTGGGGGGGCTCCGAGTTGCACGGCACTGTCAGAACATGGTGTTGATCCGAGTCAAGTCAGCCAACATGGAGGTAGCAGCTGCTGTTCTGCAGTCAAAGGGGGTGATGGGAGTTTTGACACGTGGGAGTCTCCTGCGAGGGCTTGAAAAAAAAAAAAAGTATGGAGGAAATACACACAAGCCATGTGTGATAGGTCTGCGAGTCCAACAGATACCGGTCCCTCCCGCTGTCTGCAGATGCCAATCAGTTCCGGAGTCTCTGTCCCCTCGGGGCAGTGCCTGGCAGAAGCTGGGAGCGAATTGAGGACTTGACTGAATTGGTTTCCTCTCTTGTAATGAAGCTGAGGAGAGCTTGAGGAGGGAGAAGCTTTACATTCATTTTTGGTGGTGCATTGTGTCCATTAGATTCAAAGGTGAAAGCTGGCGTTTTCTCACACCCACACAAAGGTGGTGTGTACACCCACGCATCCTGATTTGGGACTGCAGGCCCCACTGAAAATCCGTGGGGCTCGTGTGGCTTTCTCACGTAACACCTGCTTTTCACAGGCACCTAGGTGATGAGGCGGATGTATGGAATGAGTTATATGTACAATCACAGGTCTGTTTTGAATTATAAATCCCTACTACATTCTAATCAGGGGCTTTGGTAAGCCCCTTTTTCCTTTTTATTTTAAAATCACGTTCCTTGCACCCAATTGCAAATTCCCTGGCTTAGCTGAATTCAGAGGGTGACATGCAGAACCTGAGACCTCTTAAAACAGCATCATTTGTCCGTTGGAGCAGCTGGTACTTTTTTTGGGTCCTCAGATGGCATCAATGGGGGAAGGGGATGAAGCAAAAAGTCAGTTTACAAGTGAATATTTTATGGAGTCTTTAATGCAAAAATGTGGCTGCTTTGGAGGAGTGATGTTCAGACTTCTTGTGGGTAAACAGAAAAGGCAAAAATGTCAAAAGTTCCCGAGTCTCATTGAAAATCCAGTAGACTAGAGCGGGGTGGGTGAACCTCTGGCCCATGGATCTGGCTGTCTGCTTGTAAATCGCCATGCCATTGGCCTCAGTGTCCCTGTGCGATGCTAGAATGCAGGCATTGGTGCCCTGAGCCTGTTCCCACCGCAGGTGAGTTGTGATGTCTCTCGTGTGTACCCTGACCAATGTTCCCTGTAAGCTGAGCGCTTGGGCAGAAGCCCGGGAGAGATTCAGGTTTAGGTCACCCAGGAAAGAGTCAGATGCCATCTAGCTGACTGGCAAAGCATCCACCAGCCAGCCAGAGCGGGCAGTGTGTGCGGTGGTGGTGCACATCCCACATGCTTTGGTGCACATAGCAAAAATTATTCTGTCCATGGATGGAAAAAATTAGAGAATGCTGCCCCCAACTGATTTTTCTGTCGGTCAGTGACCCCTGACAGAAAAAATGTTCCGTGCCCCTGCTCTAGAGTTATGTAGGTACTTCTGAAAATGTTATTCCTAAACGCTTTCTCATTCATAAGTGTTTGTTCCTACAACCCTGTTTCTTTCGCCAGTTTCCCCCTGTAGGCTGCCCCTGGATTTCTCCCCAGCCATCTTCACAGATTGTAGAGGTGAAGGTCATACTAGTCATCTTCTGTGAAACCTCGGTTGGAAAAAACCATGGGGGCACAGCCTGAAATAAATGAAATGAATTCTCCTTGTAACTTGTTCCTCCCTGGGATGCTGTTTTATCAGTAAAATTTGAATAAAGATTGAAATTACAGCTCGGAGGTGGTGGTCAGCAAATCAGAAATACCAGAACAGGTGTGTTGTGAGGGGAAATCAGTGAGGGTGTTTTTATTGCTTTAAAACCAACTCAAACTGGTGTAAAACTTTTCTGATGAAACCATGCTGGCTAAAGCCTAAGCGTCAGCCTTCGTTCCTCTTTCAGCTCCTCGCTCGGATTGAGCGCATGGAAAGGAGGATGCAGCTGGTGAAGAAGGATAACGAGCGAGAGAAGCACAGGATTTTTCAAGGTTTTGAAACGGAAGAGAAGGCTGAATCAGAAGCATCTGAGAAACTACAGATTGAGTGCCAGCAGGATCTCTTGGACGCTTCCCAGCCCCTGCCTCCGAAACACTTCTCGTGTGGAAGAAATGGAAAGGGACATAAAAGGTACGGAACCCTTTCATGCCCTCATTCTTCATAAGGGCCTGTCTCAGCGGCACCTGGGTAATGCATCTTCTGTCAGTCACCTCGTAGTTTTAAAAGATAATCAGAGCTGTCCTCTTTAATGCTGTTTCTCCTGTCATCTTTTCATTTAACTTTTTGACTGGCAGATACCAAGAAGCCTTCCAGATAAGACACTGGGCTGTTGTGTCCCTGTTTGGTGCCTCAGTTTTCCCATCTGCAAATCAGGAATAATGAGCCCAACCTCCTTTGTAAAGTTCTCTGAGGTCTGCTGCTGCAAAGCACTGGAGAAGAGCTAGGTGGTGGTAACATCCATGTTCAATTACCAAGCAGTCCTGTAGCATCTTAAAGACCAATAAATATGTTAGATAATGAAATTTTGTGGATAAAACCTACTTCCTCAGATTTTCACATCTAACCAATTTATTAGTCTTATAAGGTGCTACAGAACTGCTTGGGGTTTTTTTGTGTAGCTACAGTGTAACATGGCTACCCTTCCGAGGCCGTGTTCGGTTACCAAGCATCAAGCGCCATTGTGTTTAGATGCACACCGAAGAACATGCCTTGATTTTTTTCTAAGTTGGGGATAACTGGGCACAGCCCATTTGTGGGTTTGCTCTAGTGAGCTGTTTGAGCAAAGTTAGCTTGTAATAAGAGACGTTCTTCTCTCCAGCAGATACAGCAGAGAGTGCATTTTGTCTCTTTCCCAAGTGGGTTTGCCCATTTTTTGTCCAAGAGATTCGTGACTGTGTGCGGCAAGGTTTTTTGGGTCGCTTGTTGCTCCCAAGTGCCCATTTGTGCCCCCCAAATGCCCTTCCCTTTTAAAGAGGGCAGTGGGACCTCAAATCTGATTTCTCTCTAAAACTTACCTACTGCTTAGTAGCACTACTGTTCTCCTTCTTCCAGTTGTTAACTTAACGCTGTCAAATGCACAGTGTTCTTAAAGGTCTGGTTCACTTGTCTCACATGCTAATATGCGCACATTCTAGTTTAGTGTGTGGTTTTTTTTGTTTTTCAATTTTAAACCGTTCATCACCACAGTATCTAAGCGCCTGCAGTAAGGAGGGGAACTGAGGCACGGGGTGAAGTGACTTGCCCAAGTTGTACAGCACTTCAGTGGCAGAGCCTGGACTAGAATCTGAGTTTCTTGGCTCTCGGTCCAGGATCTCAGCGGCTGCACCATATTGTCTTGTCGCTCATGTGTTGCTGTGGTGGTGTTCACAAGCGAGCTTTTCCCAGGCCCTGTGAGAGGGTGTTTTCTAGAACTGCAAAGCTGAAACTAATGGGGGGGTGTGGGGAGACAGGGGTGTGTTTGTTGTTCTTGAGGGGTCCGCAAGAAGCCCTTAACTTCTCAAGTGACTAAAGAATGGGGGGTGGGGAGGGGATTCCTAAGACCTTTTTATTTAAAGGTGCTGTTGCACAAAATAAATCAATAACTGTCTCTCAGGTTGGGCGTATCCCTTTAACCCAAGTTTGACAATCCTGATAGGTCACCGTTGTAGATCTTCCCCAGTTACCCATATCTCTGGAATCTGGGTTGCATTATTGCAACACACTCTGTAAGGGGCTGTGGTTGGGAGGTTACACTCCCGCAGCCATACCAGAGTGAAAGCAGACGCCGCTGGGAACACAATACATCAGTCTTCCGTAAATAAAACGCCTCAGCCTTTGCTCGGCTTTCTTATGGACTTTGCTGCCTGATCTGTACAAAGGGACATAAGCCGGGCTCCCTCTTTCTTTTGTTCTGTGTGCAGAATAAATTTTACATGCACTGAGGCATGTGCAGTTGTGCACCACCCATAGAGACACGCACTGTGGGAGCTCTGCTAACCATCTGAGTAGCAACTGACTCTCTCTCCTGGGCAGCTGCCGAAGCGCACAGCTTACAGGGAACTCTGGATATAAGTTTAGACAACACCGATGTAAATCTATGATTATGGAGCAACTAACATAAGCTTTATGGCGCATAACTTAAAAATACAGAGCCTGGGAAAATGAATAGGCTACTGCTGTTAGGTTAGCTGAATACTCTACTAAACACTCTCCCCTCTTTAACAGGAAGTTGGCATTTGGAAGCGCAGAGCGGAAAACTCCTGTTAAAAAGCTGGTGCCTGAATTTTCAAAAGTCAAGAGTAAAACCCTGAAGCACTCGCCACAGAAAGAGGAGCCGAGTACCTCTTTCCCTGAAACTGTTTGCAAACGTGAACTGAGGAGTCAAGAGACTCCAGAAAAAGCCAGATCGCTGGTGGACACTCCCTTAAAACCATCCACCCCTTTGAAAACCCCCAGTGCCCATCCCAGGGACAGAAGTTTCTCCAGTGAGACGGAAGATCTGCCATACCTCTCCACCACGGAAATGTACTTGTGTCGGTGGCATCAACCTCCCCCATCACCGCTGCCGTTACGGGAGCCCTCTCCAAAGAAGGAGGAGACTGTAGCAAGTAAGGAGTTAAATCAGACGTGCGCGTAGCTGTGTAGTGGACACTTTGACCTGTACTTGCCACCCAAAATGTTGCCCTCCTCCTGGACAAATGCTCAGCAAATGTGCAAATAGGTGGCCTTGTCATTCCTGATGGCTGGAGGTGCCGGCTAGCACCAGACCAGCAGCTGTGAAAAGAGCTGTAAAGCCACCTAAGAGTTTTACGTAGCACTTACATGATCCTGTGAAGGCAAAGGGTGTCTTGGGATGTAGATTGCCCCCGGTTTTGTTTTCATTTAAAAAAAAAAAAAGTAAAGAAAAGAGACCTGGGCTGTCACAAACACGTGAAGGGGGCTTCGCTCTGGCCTCGTCTGCGCTGGGATTTCTTTCTGAGAAGCTTCCCCTGTTGCTGCCATGTTTTCAGCTCCAGCGGCGACAGCAGCAGCAGGGACGCTGATGGGCACAAGGCCCTGACAGCTGCTGGCATGTTACTCGCCGTGTTTTCTAGGCCGGCTCCGAGCTGTGCAGACCAGTGCAATGGCAAGAAATGCCAGCAGCTGGAGGAGCCCTGTTTGCGCTGCGGTTCACGCCCGTGGAGCTGAATCTGTGCTAGGAGGCAGGGCAGTGCGAACGACGCCTCAGATGGCCAAGGTGACCTTCCCTCGTCCTTGCCCTCACACACGCCGGGCCGGGCCGTCCCCGTTGATGCATCCAGTTGCTGCTTCACGACGGCTGAGCAGCCAGAAGGAACATGCCGTGTAATCCTCGGTACAGAAACCAGTTAGGAATAGCAAAGCAAAATCCCCTGGCTCGGCGCAATCCCAGCCTGCTTTGCTCTTAGCAGGTAACATGCAGCCTGTTCTCCTCAGGGCTGTTGTCCGGAGGAGGTCGGGGAGTGGTGGAGGCTGCTGCCCAGAGAGGTGTGTGGGCAGACAGTGCTTGTAAGTGGGCAGCTGCCCTTGTTCCCAGGAGTAGGGGGAAGGGGAGTTTTGTAATGCATTTTACCTCGACCCGCCGCTCCCCCCACCCCATGCCTTGCCATCACTTCAGACATCCAATCCTGTCTCCTCGGAAGCGGCCCAGGCACTTGGCTCTTGCCTGTGGGTGAGGAAGGTGGCCGGTTCTGATCCAGACACTCACAAGCTGGAGCAGAGAGGAATCAGGGCAGTCTGCGAAACGTGGGGTCTTCTCCCTGCCCCACCCTGAGCCAAGACACCAGCTGGTGTGTGGTGACTGGAGGGCCCTATTGCAACACACTGAAGTCGGGAGGCACAAGTGGACAGCCTGTGCTTTGAACTCACCTTACTTAGGCTGAGGCAGGCCTGGGGGTAGAGGTGCGCTGACCCACACGGTGGAGGTGCTTTGAACAAAGCCAGCTCAGGGGGCTGCCTTTTAAGCCCCTTTGTTGATAGGGGAACTTCCATGCCTGTTTGTGTGAAACTGGGAAGCAGCTTGCTGGGCGTTGCTGGGAAGTCGCCTCTCAGTTGTATTGCGGTGCTGCTGAATTTCACCAGCGTGACGTCTCAGCAGAATCCTGTAGCTTGTGAAAATCTGGCCAACGTACCAGCGAGGGGGATTAGTCAGTGGCTACACTTCTCCCATGTTCTCCTGCCTCTAAATGCTGAGTGTCTTACAGCCAAAGACCAGGTTGGCTTTGTGGAAATGCTTCATGGTCCCAGGGTTGAGATGCATTTGAAAAGTATCTTGTCAAAGCAGCCAAGATTGTGAGTGTCCTGGCAGGGCCCAGTTCCTGACTCTGCATCAGGGGTTGCATGGGTCATGGCATAAATATGCTTCAGGCCGATGAGCTAAAAATCCACTTGCCCCATTTTCTTTTTCACCTGCCACTTTGAGTCCAGGTGTCACGGTTTCCTAGCAACAGCCAAATGCTTGGATGGTTTAAAAAAAAACAAAAAACCACCCTGATATGCAAAGACAAGGGAATATCCATGAACAATAGCCTTGATAGAGTAAACAGCCATGCTCAGGGCAGCCTCTGAGTTTGCACGGCCCTGGCTTCACGCTTGGATGTAGAAAACACAAACCCTAATAACTGTACATGCTAACTTGAAGCCAGCTGAGCATGTAGTCTGCATTCCTGCCTCCTCCTCTCTGCTCACGGCTCCTCTGTGATCCTTTTCAACGGTGAACACTTTAAAACAAGGGCTGCTCTGTTGTTGTTGTTGTTTCTTTTTTTTTTTCCCCCTTGCCATTCCATGGGGCTTCATTTAGTGCAGAGAAGAGGAACAGTCTTGGTATTAAATTGTGTTTGCAACTCTCCCATCTAAGCATGTGTGTTGTACCAATCTGGTACCATCTTAAAGGTGAACTCTGTTCCCAGGCTCTAATCACTGGGGTCTGACATGGATGTTCAGAGTAGGCTGCATAAATCAAACTTGCAAACAATGAGCACAGACTAAGATTTCTTCTAATTAAACCTTTCCTTGCGGGAATGCAGCAGAGTCACTATTTTTAGTAGACTGAGAGCGAGTTGCTCTTTTAGTAGCGTAGCGTCTGTGTAGAACAAAGAGCTGTTTCCTAGTGGCTACAGCAAGGGTCTGTGAGTCAGGGCTCCGGGTTCTGTTACTGGCTCTGGGAGAATAACGTGAGACCTATGTGAAATTGTAATGTCCTGTGATACGTGTCAGGTCGTAGGTCCCCTTTGGCCTATGAAAACACTGATCAGTGTTAACTCTGTTTCTTTCCACAGTTCCTTCTTGGAGGGATCATGCAGTAGAGCCCCTGAGAGACTCAAATCCTTCAGATCTCTTGGAGGTACATGGTCAAACTAGTGGTTTGGGGAAAGGAGACAAAAGAGAAGAAACCACCGGCCCTGGGTGTAGGCAGATATAACAAAAATGCCCATTTTACTACTAATGCAGGGGGTCTGTTCTACAGCTTGAATTTCCTGCCTGTGTTTGAGGGTCTGCTCAGTCGGGAAATACTTGTTTTCCTGGCTGGGCCAGAAGTCGCCTACTTCTGCAGGAGCAGTCCTGCTTCCTTACCTGATACTAAATAATGGCAGAACAGGGGGATCTCTTAACTATTGTGCAACTGTTTGGAGTAAATAATGGCTGTAGTTTTACGACTGGGCGTGTCCGTGGCGAGGCAGCACACCAGCTCCACAGGAGAACCGTGATTTGGGTTTGTACCTTCCTGTGGGTCTTTGTGTGCAATTCCTGTCACTCCCCAGCTCTCCCCGAGGGGAAAGCGGATTACGGCGGTGAAGGAACAAACGCAGGCCCAAATGTAGAGGCAGAGGCTAACACCCGCTCTTCTCTTCCCAGAATCTAGACGACAGCGTATTTGCCAAAAGGCACGCGAAGTTGGAGCTGGATGAGAAGAGAAGGAAAAGGTAATGGCAACCTTTCTTCCACCTTGAATATCACAGCAGTGGTGGTTGCGGTCTCTGGCACTCCAGGGCCTCTCTAAACATGAGTTGTGGGAGCATGTCAGAGTCCAAGTGAAGAGGAAGGAGGCCGTGTACTAGAAGTTTGTGGAGCAGGAGCTTTTGGTTCTAGTTCTTAGTGTGTTTCTCTTACTTTACACTCAGTCCCACCTCTGTTTAGTCTGCGTAGAATGCAGGGAAGAGCCCGAGAATGACTTTGGGGTCTGGCAAACGTGCTTAAAATTGAGAGAGGTGTGGAATTTGGTCTGTTTGCTTATCAGAGAGAGAGCTGAGATGAGGCTTGAATGTAGTCTGAACAGGAAAACTTCCAGGAGAAGGTGTGGGGGGGCAGGGGAAAGGGGGTGGGTGCATGTGGAGCCAAGACATAGTCACAGGGCCAATGACTGCAAGTTAATGAAACCCTTTTGAGTGCCTTGGATGGATGGCAATATAGAAATACTGAGTATTGCTTTACTGAATATCGGGTTTTTTTTTTTAATGTTTGGGGCTTATTTTCCAGGTGGGATATTCAGAGGATCAGGGAACAAAGAATTCTACAGCGATTACAGCTCAGAATGTATAAAAAGAAAGGGATTCAGGAATCTGAGCCGGAAGTTACCTCATTTTTCCCTGAGCCAGATGACGGTGAGCTCCTTATCAGATGGCTTGGGGGCAGGGGAGCGCGAGCATGAAATTTGCCTGGCTAGGTTATAGCTGCAGACGGGCTGGAAAGTAAACTGCAGCGCTCAGTAACAGTCTTCCCTTGTGTTCTTCTCTTGCCAGTTGAAAGCTTGCTGATTACCCCCCATTTGCCAGTTGTAGCATTTGGCCGACCGTTACCAAAACTAACCCCACAGTAAGTATCTCTTGTTCGTAAATTTCAGACAGGGCCCCTCTCCAGGGCATCCAGAAAGGAAGGTGAACCCTGTGTGTGGAAGAGGCATTCAGTAGAGTACCCAGGAGCCTTACCTCTTCGTCACTGAACGGTGTGTAATGAGCTTAGGTGGGGAGAGAGCTCTGGGGCTAAACCCCTGCAGGCAGCACGCTGCTGGTCCTGTGCTGCATGGGGCCAGGTCAGCACAGAGCTCCCCGCTCCTTGTAACAGCTTGTCACCCCAGCGGCAGATGCCACGTGTCAGTTCCCATCCTGCGCAGAAAGAGGATAAAAACGTGCCCTGGAGGGGCGGGGGGGAAATCATGTAGGAACAACCATTCTGCTTCCCAGGCTTCTCCCACCCACCTCTGATCCCTTGTAATCAGTAGTGCAGAATCAAGGCTGAATAGGAACAGGGCTTGCGTGTCAGGCCTGCAGGACGTCTCTATGGACTAACAATAGCAGGGCAGCTGCTTTGGTCTCTGGGGCTAGTGTGTTCAGCATTCCACATGCTGAAGGCCAGCCCATAAACATGGGGATGGCAGTGTGGCCTGGAGGGTAGCGCACTGGCCAGGTATCAGGAAGCCCAGGTTCTAGTCCAGGCTCTTTCAGTGGCTGGCTGGGTGAGGCTGGAGAAACTCCCTGCCCTTCCCTAGGCCCTTGGTAAAGTGCTTTGAGATAGACTGATGGAAAGATTGTAATAAAGAGCCTCTGATTTTGATTAATTAGCTAATACCTTTTGCGGGCTGGGAGCAGTAATTCAGCTACAGCCTCTCACTCAAAACTAACCACCTTGCATCTGGAACCGGGTATTTTCGCTGTGGATGAAGGCCCTTTTATCTGCTCAACAGGAACTTCGAGCTGCCGTGGCTGGACGAACGAAGCCGCTGCCGGCTGGAGGTGCAGAAGAAGCAGACGCCCCACCGGACGTGCAGAAAGTAGCTGGGTAGGCAGCATTGCCAAGGGTGTGGCGTGGCAGCGGCAGCGAGCAGCTGTTCATTATTCAGTCCCCTGACTTCCCACCCGCTTGGACGTTCCGACCGACGTGTTTCTCCAGGCCTCAGTCTCTTCCCATCGTTCGTTTTTCTTTTTTCCCCCCACCTGGCTGAATAACTGTGGCTTGTTTGTTTTCTCTCGCTCCTGCTTACAAGCTGCTGTGGCCACTACAGCTCATAAGAGGCCTTGGGATGGCTGGGAAGCATAAAACCAGGCCTGCCATGAGACCCATCCCACCTGCGTGTCTGCTGGTGTGTTGGCTCAACAGGTGGTGCCATTCCCCTTTTGGAAGTGGCTGTCCATTGCCTTAGAAAGACCGGCAGCTGAAAGCTGTGAGCAAGGGATGCAGACCAGCTGGCCAGACCTGGCCTGGCAAGAACTTGCAGAGGGGGCCAGAAGGCAGAGTTAGGTTAAGCTCGTCAAACTGTCCCTTTGAAACTTGGTGGGGTACAGAACCCACAGAAGAGTATAGCATCAGCTGCGGTTTCTCTTGCCTGCCAGGTCAGGCTGTCAACACAGCGCCTGTGTTGTGTAGAGAGGTAACTTTTTAAGAAAGTAAATGAACAAACAAGTGAGGCTAACTTTGACTATCCACTTCCCTTGAGAGAGGTTGGCAGACGGTTCTGAACGTGATGTGCCTTGCTGAGTGTGGCTGGATTGAGCAGTGTGTCCTGTTGCTGCCCTGGGACGCACCTGGGTAGTTACCTATGTCAGAAATTGGTTAGCTGCACTTGCTCTGTAGCAAGACTCTCCTTGGGCCATTACCAGTGTGAAAACGCTTCTGTGGATGACCCTGTTTGCTGGCAGCTCTGCTGTGTCCCAGACCGACTGGCTTTACGGGGGTGACGGGTCTGAAACCTTTTTGTTTGTAAAAACAGAATTTGAGACGCACAATTGTGGTTCATTTTTTATTTAAGTGTTTTTGGACAGCACTGGCTGGCAGCTCATGTATCTTGTAAGACGCTTGGATCAGCTAGAGAAAATTAGAGTGGTACCTATGCGTTAGCTCTAGTAATTTGCTTTCTTTAGGAAATGAGCCTTCTTTGCTGTTGTACACTAATGGTGATGCCAAACATGGTGGTACAAGTGTGAGTAGTACTGATGTCCTGAGGTTTGGGGTTTTGTTTTTTTTAATTGAGATGACACATTCTCAGTCCCCTTTCACAGCAGTCTGGAGTCAAAGCAGGTGGTGAGGGAATGTTTGGTTGCTAAAGAGAAAATGCCTGTTACTCTGTGCCCAATGCTCGCCTGTCTGATTGCTCCATCGTTCTAGTTCTACCTCTGACCCAGGGGCAGCTTGGGGGAGGAGTTAACTTCATTTCTGAAGATGTTAGTGGTCCAGGGAAGAAATGATTCACTCTGATAGTTCCTTTTTGAGTTCTCAGTGTTGGCTAAGGCCAGCAGTCTTCTCACTCTGCTCTGGTTCAAATGGCTATAAATAGTAATGCACAAATACAAAGTGTGGTGGGCTTTTTTTCCCCTTTTCCCCAAGAGCTGGGGTGTATTCTTATGCAGTGAGAGTGGCTGATTCTTGCGACACAGCAGTGGGTTATGCTGAGGTCGTTACAGGACCAGCATTTGGAAGAGGGTCTGAAACCCACATGAAAGGGGAAAATCACTTGAGGTATAGGCCCTGGTACCACGCAGCCTGTATAATTAAGGCTGTGCACTGCTTTTTTTTTTTTTTGTTTTTTTTTGTTTTGTTTAAATAAGGCTGTTCTTGGGTGTCCTGCTTTCGCATGATAGCGTGTGTTCTTAATGGATTTCTGTGCAATTAGGAGCCAAAATGTTAAATGGGCAAATATTAGCTTGAGCCTTTTTTTTCCCCTTGATGTTGTCTCTTTCTAGTCTGCATTGAGTGGGTTTTGCATTCTGGTTCTGCTCCGCATTAGTGGCTTTTCAGGGGTCAGAACACTTGAGTCTGTGACAGCCAGCTCTGAGAGGTTATCTGCTGGTAGCTGCTTGACCTCAGACTCAAGTCTCACTGGCCCTGGTTTCCAGTGCAAAGCCGGTTTTTAAACTCCATCCAGGCAGGCAGCCATGTTTTATAAATGATGCTCTTTAATACACATCAGTCCAGGAGTCATTAGCTACAGATCTGGAGGGGGGGGGGTCGGGGGGGTTGGAGGGAAGTACAAATTTACATTTTCAATGAGTGTTAGTGTGGAAAAAGTCTTATTTCTCCCAATCTGGGTTGCAACACTGTGAAATTCAATCTGCAACAGAAGGCCCTGCAGTTCCCTACTAGAACTGTTCTTTGGTTTAAAACCTTGCTTTCTTTAACCAAGTTTAAGCTAGTGTAAAATCTTAAAAGCTTGTCTGTATTCTTCAGCCTTGTTTTATGGCCATTTGACACATAGTTGTCTGTAATGCATACTTTTGATACCATTTCTAATGTGTAAAATTGGTTGTCTTGTAAATATCTTATAAAAACAGTTCAGTTGTAAATAAAAACTATTGTGGCTGTTAATTTTTTGAATTCCTGCTTCAGTTTGTTAGAATTAACAGTGTTAATGGGAGTATTAAACAATTCTGCTTGTATGTTTAAAAATTTAAAAAAATCAAACTTTTTTTTACAATAAAATACAGAAAGACCTCCACATACACGTTGTCATGTTTGTGTCACAGCACTTGCACACGTTCTGTTTAGGCACTTTCTCACACTCAACAAAAATGTAGCCTGCCTGTCTCTTGCATGGAAACGGTATTACCAAATTGAGAAATGTCACCTGGCACCATCATTGGCTTAGCCCTCTGTGGATTGGAAGAACAAGCTACCCTGGATGACTTGTCCTTTATCCCTCTTTGGGAGCTGGCAGAAACTACATTTTTAAGGATCTTTTATTTGAAAGGCTGAAGTCCTCTATAGCCACAGTCCCCTGTTCCAAGGTCTTAAAAAATCACTTTGGAAATACTTCCAGAGACTTTTGTATTCTGACTCCAATTTGCTCTGAAAGGCTTCAGAGAGAAACTGTGTCATCTCTTTAAACACTGGGTCAGGGTGGGATGAGTTTTGAAGGCCTGCTGCCAAATGCTCCTTTAATAAATTCTGAAGGGGAACAGTCCTTCCAGAGCCACACCCAGGTGCGTGCTCCTGATTTATTTGTTGCTGTTCTCTTTACAAATCTTTAAGCAAGGGGGCAGATGAAAATGCAAAGGTGGTTGCTGCTGTTCACAGATAACAGCTGAGCAGGGGTGGACCTCAGGAGCCGAAATATCAAATGCAGGAAGTGATAAAGGAACCCCTGGTGGCATTTGGGGAGGAACAATGGACTTTCTGCAGGGTGAACAAGTGGGCCCAGCAGATAATGGCAGAGAGGAGTTGTGGTCAATGCCCTTCAGTTGTCTTACTCCAGGGAAGGCAAGTGCCAACTTTATCAGGGGCGGTGCGCTGGGAGGACTGCAGCCAAAGTTACTCGCCCGTCCCTTCCAGGCTTGCATTGCAGTGACATCATCGGCCTGTGAGCGCGTGTCATGACATCACTGCACTGCGACCGCATGACGTCACAGGCGCCAGGCGTGGCGTGACCGCCCCAATTCGGCGACGGCCGGGGGGGGGCGGGGGCGGGACAGGTACCCTGCCTCTCCTGCAAAGCGTTCTGGGAGACGGTTGCCCGGAAATGGGAGTTTGAACCTCCTTCTCTGGGCGGGAGCGGAAACGGGTGACCCCCGCGGTGCACCCTGGGAGTTGTAGTCCCCGCGTCGTCCCGTCGGGCCCTGCGCGCGGCCGCCCCCGCAGAGCCCCAAGATGGCGGACAGGCGGCGGCAGCGGGCCTCGCAGGACAGCGAGGACGAGTCCGACTCGGCCGCCTCGGACAGCGCCGACTCCGCGGCCGGCGGGGCCCGCTCCGGCTCGCCCCCGAGGCCGGCTCGGGGCGCCACCGGGGTCCTGCCCGCCGCGGGCCGGGGCCGCGGGGCCGAGAGCGCGGCCGGGGCCGCCAAGAGCCCGCCGGAGTCCGAGTGTGTGAGTGGGGCGGGGGAGGGGCCGCGCCCGCGCCCGCGCCCGCGCCCGCCCCGCGCCCTCATGGGGCATGTGGCTGGGTGGGTGAGTGTGGGGGGAGGGGCCCTGCCCGTATGGGGGGGGGGTGAGTGTGGGGGGAGGGGCCCTGCCCTTTCCTGGGGGGGCTTTGGCCCTGGGGAGCCTGGTGTCAGGTGCCAAGCGAGGGAGGAGCTGAGGGGGGCCGCACCCCCCGTGCCTTGGGCTCGTTTCCCTATTGCCAGGGTCTCTGGTGGGGAGCGAGGAGGTCACCTGTCTCTTGGCCCCTCACACCCGAGGCTGGGAGCTAAATGCCGCTGGGGGCATTTCTCCCCTAACTCAAGCCCCGTGGGGCTGCGCCCCCAACGTGACACTCCCAGTACCGAAGTGAAAGTGGCCTCTCTGTGGTCCTGGCCAAGCCCAGCGAGAGGCATGGGTGTGTGGAAATGCTGCTGGTTCTGATGAGCTGAGAGCTGGATGGTGCTGGGGACAGCTGGGTGTGACTGAACTTGTTGACCATTTTCTTGTCGGCTGTTTTTATTACCTGCTGTTTTCAGCAGAAAGCATCGTTCAGCACTAGACCGGTGGATAAACAACAAGCTTGTGGGCCCAGCATCCTAAAAATGTGCTGAATTAATCTTATCCAGAACAGTAGGGCTGAAGTATTTAAAGAGGAAGTGATTAAAAGTCTCTGGTCACCATCTCCTAGCCTGGCTCTTAGCAAACAGGTCTTTGCATCATAGTAAGGCTTAATTTTGTTAGTCCATATTCAAAGATCTTATCAACACACGCCCTGCTGTCCTTCCCAACTGGCAGGGTAACAATTGAGAGGCAGAAGAGTAGGTCAAGAGAACCTCTTTGCCATGTTTTCATACATAAAGTATGGCTGGACTATTGGATGGATTTGTAAAATTGGAGCTCAGTAAAATCCTTTTTCATTCCAGGATCACATCTCTCCTTGTCTGTCTTTCCACTGTAGCTTCAGAGGTTATGTAGAGTTTGGTGCTCAGCTAATCTGGTGTTGGTGATCTAGAACTGGACTTCTAAATTAATAACTGTCTGGTTGGTCCGCAGCTTTTTCTTGTGAATATTTTTAGCTAGGTAGTAAAGATTAATTTGATCATCGAGGTCAGCTGATAAATGTTATTGCTTAACTCCACGTAAGACGTTAGAGAAATACAGAGAACCAGGACTGCTGAAAAGGTTCAGGCAGGTCAATTGGTGTTGAGCGAAGTGGTATTAAAATTAAATCTTGTTTTCGTGGCCTGTCAGCTGCATGAATGCTGCCGTGTTTATAAGTTTCAGTGAAAGTTTGCATCTCGGGTGAAGACACTCTTTCTGCCTTGGCTATGCCTTCCATGGACTTAACAGTTCCCTCTCTGGTTTCTTGTTTCTGACTTCGACAGAATTTCCTGTTTGTGTTTGTCTTTTCCTTGTCAGGAAGGCAGTAGTAGAACCCTGAGTGTTGTATTTGTATGGGGTTTCCTTTTTTCACCAGAGTTGTATGCAGTCTTTTAGGATAATGCTCTGCTGGCTTGTCCAATCTTACTGCTCTTCCTATGCAGTTTATAGCCACATGTTACAATGTCGTGTTCCATCAGAGCTATTACACCACGTTCCTGTTCTTCTTCCAGGCATAATTGTCATTCACCCATTTTTGCTTTCAGGCTTTTAATTAATGTATAGATTGGCTCTTAATCAAAAATTTAAAAACCGGTTTTATTACATTCCTTAGTCTGATACTCTGCTACTTTTCTAGAATTTACCTTTACAATCTGATCTTCTCCTCCAGTTCCATCTTAATTTCCATCTTTACTGGATACAGAGTAACATTTGTATTTCTGATATCTATAGTAGAGGTGTCTGAGCTCTTCAGCAGTAGAGGCTGGGGAAAGCCACTAATAGAAATAATCCACAAGAGCAACCATACTAGGTCTGCCGAGCACAGTATCCTGTACTCCAACAGTGGCCAGTGCCAGGTGCTTCAGAGAGAAGGAACAATAGAGGTCATCATCAAGTGATTCATCCCCTGCTGCTCATTTCCAGCTTCTAGCAATCCCCCAGTAACTTTCTGAGCCAGCAGTCACGTTCCAATTTCATTAAGGGAGCTCATCATTTCTGTGAGGGATGCCATGCACTGAGAACTTGAATCTCCCTCAGTGTGGCTGACCCTGTGCATGGAACTGGGTGCATTCTCAGGAAGACTTGTGCAAGTTCTAGGATCCATGTGCGCGCTCTTTGTGAGCGCTCTACATTTAGCTTCCAGGGTGGCTCTCCTATGTTCCCCTCTGTCTTCGGTATTGGTATATGCCAGGGCCACAGGTGTTTCCCCAGCACTTGTCAGAGGTTTATCTATCTGTCCTGTCGGGTCCCATCCGATAGGCAAGTCAGTGAAATATTCCTGATCATGACACGTCTGGTAACATGTCTGTGTGTGTCTCTGTGCAGGAAAGTGAAGATGGCATCGAAGGAGATGGTGAGTAAGAAGGATTTTTGGACGGTCCTGTTGGGTGGGAGAAGTGAGGTGTGAAAGGCTAGAATTCGATATCCACTCCGAATGCATACCCTGAGGCCATTTTGAAAGGCCAACTGTCTGGTTCCCTTGCTACAGTCTGTTCTGTTTGTTTCCTCTCAAGCACCTAATGCTGGGCTAGTTGGAACACTGGTCCCACACTGGCTGTGCTGTTCAGCTGGGAGATGGAGGGTCAGGTGCTAAAAATGCTCAGAACACCTGAGGTTTGCCTGCTGTCCGTGTCTGTACACGGAGTGCTGGTGTGCGATGTTCTAAGTGTTACAGTTCAGAGCTAATTTGTGTTTGGCAAAAGTGCCGCTTATTGCAGCAGTTATACCACACTTCTGCTTTCTCTTCCTCAGCTGTTCTCTCGGATTACGAAAGTGCAGAAGACTCCGAGGTAAGTAAACTCTTCATATTAACAGCTGGCTTCTGTTTCTTGCATCACCTTAACCCAGAAACCAACTTGTATGCCTTGGTGGGGCCTACTGAGCCTGGCTGTAGGATTTTTCTCAAGAAACGGGATGCCTGACAAGGCTCTCCAGCCTGTCTGTGTGGGTGCTTGAGGCTGGCTGTGTCACATGCTGTCAGAGTTAGAAATGGGAAACCCAACTGGATGATACAAGTCTGTTCTTGTGGCCATTTTTAAATCCAGAGGGGGTGTTTTCTAAAAGCTCTCCTCTAGGAGTATTTAGTGGGCAGGTCTTGGATCTGTGCCATCCTGGAGGTCAGGTCACAACCGTCCCTTCTGTCTTTGGAGTCCGTAAATCTACCTTTTGTCCGGCCTGCCTTAAACTGCCTGGATCTCGGGTCCAAGAGCTGCCCCCATCCTGTAACTGCCAGCAAGCCGAACCAGGAGATGTAAAGCGAAGGCCTGGTTCCTCTGTGAAAGCGAAGACCGAGTAATGCAGGCGCTGCGCTGCAGCCTGGCCATGTGTCTCTCACACAGAGACACCATAGGTGGTCAGTAATAACTTCCGAGTGTGTTGTAGGGACAGCCATTCTGTTCAGTAAGGCAGCCTGGACAGCGAACTGTGGCCTAGTGCTCCCTGGACACTTAGTGTCTGACGGGAGGGCTAGGAGCCCAAGGGTGTTTTGGGACGTTTGCTAGTGGCCAGGACTAGCTGCAGTATGCCCTTGGCAGTTGCGTCCACATGCTTCTCTCCTGCAGTGCAGCAAGCCTCAGTGGAACCTTTCTGGGGACAAACATGCTCTCACAAGGAGCAGCGGCGGGAGATGAGAGGGGCAGGGAAAGGCTTAAAGTAGCTAGCGGGGTGTTTTGTCACTCTGTGTCGTTTGCTGCAGCAGGCCCGCAGCCAGGCCGGAATGGGAAGGGCAGTTTTTCCCCTCTCTTCATGGCACGCCCTTTCCGACCCACCGGAGCAATAGAGGCCTATGTGCAAACTGCAGCTGAGGCTGGAAAATATAGAAAGTGGGTCCCTACAGTAATCACAGCTCCAGAGCAATCTTACAGCTCCCATATACCCCACCACTTTAATGTGCGGGCCCTGCTGTGAGAGAGAACAGCTCTGCTCTTCCACTGGACCTGAAGATAGTGCAAAATCTGTGTTTCCCAAACAGAAATAAAAAGGAGCAGCAGCTGACACGTGAACAAGTGGCATTGAGAAAGCAGCTAGAGCACTTATCTCGTTAGCCATGCAAATACTATTTTTAGTGTCGATTCCAGCAGAGCGAGGCTTGCCGTCTCCCGGAGGGTGAGATGAGGTCAGGCGATTGTTAGCAGAGTGCTCGGAGTCAGCCAGCTACACGGTTCTAGGGCGTTCAGAAACGCGTCCCTGGCTGGATCCAGGCCTTGAGTGAGGGAAAGAGGAGCTGGTTTGTCTCATCAGCAGTGCCTGATAGCTTCTCTCATGTTGATGTGCCAGTGGCTACGTGGCATAGCGATCAGAGGCTTTGGTTGTGCTGTGATTTGCTCTGCATTCTCCTGAATGCTGGCTGTCAGTGGCCTCAGGTAGCTCTGTTGTATTTGCAGAAACGAGAAGTTCTGTGGCACCTTACAGACTAACAGATTTTTTGGAGCATGAGCTTTCGTGGGCAAAGACCCACTTCATCAGCCGCACCTCTGTGTTATTTGTGGACAGTCTTATCTTCCCTTTCTCTGTGTTAAACAGTTTGTCTTTAGTACTGGAAAGAAATACAGCCTAAGGGGCTGGCTGGAGCGGTGGAGATTTAGGCCCATGCGCTATAACTCGGGGGGGATGGGCTGCTGACGCGATGAGTTGTCTTGTCTCAGCTGTCGGATGTTTGTTTCAGGCGGAGGAGGGGGAGTACAGTGAGGAGGAAAGCCCCAAGGTGGACCTGAAGCAGGAGAGCACCCACACTAGCGAAGCCACAGGAAAAGCAGAGAAGGGGGAGGAGAAACCTGACTCCAAAGGTGCTGTGACTGGCGAGAGACAAAGCGGGGATGGGCAGGTAGATATCTGATGCGTGCCATGCAGTGCCTGGGCCTGAGGGTGGCAGGATGGAGAGGGGCTGCTGCAGTGTAACGAGGTCTCTGGTTTTGACAGGAGAGCACTGAACCAACGGAGAATAAAGTTGGGAAGAAGGTCCCCAAGCACTTGGATGATGATGAGGATCGGAAGAATCCTGCTTACATCCCTCGCAAAGGGCTCTTCTTTGAGCATGATCTCCGAGGACAGGCCCAGGAGGAGGAAGTCAGGTAGGGAATACTCATCCCTGGCTAGGGGGCAGGGGTTGAGTGGGAGCCAGCACGGCCCTGGGCTTCCCTCTTCAATACCTGGCAGACTAGGTTTTGTACGGCTCAGGAGACATGGACGTGACCCGGTGCAGTGGCAGTGTTCTGCCAGGGCTGGCTTAAGCTCCACAGGCAGCAGGGATTGATAATGCTGTAGAAGTCTGAGCTAAGTCTGCTGCTGAACTAAAAACCATGCAAAGTCCTGTGGCACCTGGTGGACTAAGAGATTTATCCGAGCATGAGCTTCCGGGGGGAAAGACCCACTTGGTCGGATGCATGTATATACCCCGAACTGTGACCCGGCAGCTGATATAAAGGAGCACTGGTGGTAGGTTCCCGAGGAAACCCATCTGCCTCCTTGGGCTGGCAGGACGGAGGTCTGACGTGGTCCAGTGTCTCCCATGCGCAGCCCCTCTCGGGAAGCAGCAGCCTTTGTTTGTGTTCTGTGCTGGCTGGGATGTCCGTGGCCATTCCACCAGCCTTGGAAGTGCACAGACCTGCTGAGTCTCTCTCCCCCGGTCCCAGGCCCAAGGGGCGCCAGCGGAAGCTCTGGAAAGATGAGGGCCGCTGGGAGCACGACAAGTTCCGGGAAGACGAGCAAGCCCCCAAAAGCAGGCAGGAGCTGATTGCGCTCTACGGTTATGACATCAGGTCGGCTCACAATCCCGATGACATCAAGCCAAGGAGGATGCGCAAGCCACGGTGAGCAGTCTGGGCCTTAGGGGGCCCAGTCAGGAGGGCCCTCCCAGGGCCATCCTTCAGCACGTGCACCTGAACGTGTGGGGCACCCAGCCAACAGAGCTGGGTGTGCCAGCAGCCTCTGGAGGACCCTGACCGTCTCTTGGTTTCCCTTCCAGTTGCTCTCTCGGCAGCGGCAGGCTTGTGTTCTGCTTGCCCCTTCCCTGCCCATGTCGTCCTGTGGGGCAGCTGAGCTGAGGGCTCCATCCTGACATGCAGGGGTGGAGAGGAGCCCTCAGCCTCTGTGGCTTCTGTGTCGCTGCAGGGAAGCTCTGAGCCCAGTGGGAGCTGCATGTTGGGGAGCTTAGGGGAGGGAGCACTTGGTGAAGTGGGGCATATGGGGAGGGCACTGGGGCAGCCTTGCATAGCTCACGTAGGGCCCCTTACATTGTAAGGACGGCGCGGCATCTACTGTGCTGGGGAGAAAGACCAGCCTAAAGTGGGAAGGGCTTGAAGGTGGGGGTGGGCAGAGGACTGTGCGTTCAGCCATCTGGCTGTGGGGTGCTGCTTTCCTGGACAGGGCTGCCGTGGCATTGTGGGGATTCTCAGTGCTAAGGAGCAGAAGTGGCAGTTTCTGGAAGCCAGCCCAGGGTGGGTGGACAGAGCAGCTGTCTCGGGTGTTGGCTTTGGGAATGGATTTTAGGGAGTGATGCAGCCCAGTGTTGGAAAATTGCTCCCAGTGGTGCAGCTCAGGGGCGTGTTTGACCCTTTGTGTTTCCCCTCTAAGGTTTGGGAGTCCTCCCCAGCGAGAGGCCAGCTGGGCCACTGAGAGGCAAAACAAGCCACCGAGACACCAGGACTCTGATGCTGCTCCGCTGCCAGCGCGTACCTTCACCAGCCGGAACGCTGCAGGCACAGGGCGGATGCCCCCAGCCCGGAGCTTTCCACGATTGGGTGGCTACAAAGAGAACCGTCCAAGCTACCGATCTGTGGACGCAAATAGCCAGCACCTCTCTCGAACAGCGGAGCAGGTGAAATCCGAAAGCAGTTACCGGGCAAGGCGTGTTGAACAAGCCCCGGAGAGAGACCCCTCTCCTGAAGCGGAGGTCACGCCTGTCCACAGCAGCCCTGTCAAGAAGGAAGAGGTTATCCTGGAAAGCCAGACCCCGAGTACAGACTCTGTACAGCCACCGCCAGACAGACCCATCGAGAAGAAATCCTACTCCCGGGCAAGGCGGACCAGGAATAAAGCTGGCGACGCAGGGAAGCTGGCAGACGAAGTGCCACCTCCGGAGGGGCTGACGCCTGTACCACCAGCGCCAGTGCAGGTAGTGACTCCCCCTCCTCCCGCAAAGGCCGGTAGTTGGGAGACGCCAGTGGAGCCCAGCATGGACAGGCTTGAGCAAGACATGACTCAGTTGAATCTAACCGAGCAGAACTGGACCCAAGGACAGCCTCCATTCATACAGCCTCGGGAGCTCCGGGGTAAGTGCCACCAGCCGCTGGGCTTTTAGTGGTTTTCCCCACTGAATGCAGCACCACTGCTGTGGCTACAAAGATCTGACATTAAACGGTGCTTGAAGACTAGCTCAGTTATCTGAGCATCAGGGCCAGAGTAACTAGGTTACTGGATTTGCAGGCTCTGATCTTGATCTCAGGGTTGGGGGGAGGTGCAAGAGGGCGGTGTTCACCCTAGAACAGATACTTCAAGTTCCATGCAGTTTCCTTGTGCCTGGAGTAGAACTCTTTCAAACTAGATCCCCTCTGCTTTCTGTGGCTAAGGCTGTGACAAGCATTACCCTGCGTTCCAGCTATCGCGTAGGTTGCTTGCTGTCCTCAGCCTCAAAAGCTGCATGTCATCGGTGCCTGTCTGCAGACAACAGTGGGTTTGTGGCTCATGCTGAGTTGCTTAGTTTAATAGCGGGAGGCTTGTGAAGAACACCATGCAAATTGGACAGCCTGAACGGCACGGTGGAGGGGAAATTAATGCGTGTAAACACAGGTGTGAGCTACTTGGAGGAGCTGACGGGCTCTCAGTATGCAGCATCTTTTGAGAAGAGCTGGGGAGAGACTTGTGGGTTCTTTAGAATACCTACCTGCTCAGTACAAAGCAGCTGTTTACCAATGGGATGGATGAGCGAGTTAAGCAAACCACCTGGGGACTGTTGAACAATAACAATGCTTTCCTTGGGAGTTCGAGGTTCCAGTATTAGCTGCTGCCCTGTAGATATGAGTGGAGATTGAAATGATCCCCAAAAGGTGTTTAGAGAGAACTGGTCAGACTTGCAGAAGATTTCCTTCCCAGCTCTCCAAAAAGGGGGTTATGGACCCTGGACAGTAATAACCGGAAATGGGGCCGGGGGAGTGCGTAAGGGGCTGATACGTCCCTGTTGCCATGTTGTATGTTGTGAAAACAAAGTGATACTCGTGAAACTGACGGACAGTGCAACTGGGGCAAACAAAAGGAATCTTCATCTTTGTGTGGTGGGGATGTGAACAGTTTTTACTAGTAGGGGCTGGACCAACCCCCTGCTCACCGTGGGTAGAGAGCTGCTCCAGACCACTGGAACAGCCTGGGTCCACGGGAGCACTGTGGTCAGAGCAGGCCTCTTCTGTGGGGGGTGCCACTTGGGCTGGATCAGCCCCCCCCCCCCCCATTTAGTTAAACTTAACATGTAGCCGGTTAATTAATTGTAGAGGATTTTACGTTCCTGTTTTGTGTGCCGCCTTCTGTCATGTGTTCAGTACAGCCTGGTGTCAGGTTTGGCTGCAGCCAGGCTAAATGAACAAATGGGAATGACACACCCTAGTTCTCGTGCTGGGCAGTTTCTCCTGCTGTGGAATCTGGCAGGATTGATGTAAGCGCATTGACTTGCCTGCCCAGGCACTCCACGGGGGAGTGGAGACGTCCTTGGAGGAAGCAGTAAGTGATCCGAGGCGAAGGCAGAACAGGCCTGAGGAGTTTATTGGCTGATCTCCCTGAGCGAGAGAGGGCTGAAGGCAGAACGAGCAGCAGTGGGGGCTGCCGATGGATGCCAAAGCAGGGCTAACTGCAAGGAGCACCAGAGTGGCTCATCTGTTGCTGGCTACAGGCTGAAGAGCTGAACCTGGGGAGCAGTGAGAGGGCTGAGGGGCTCGAAGGCTGCTCCCCTTGCAAGGCTGGTCTCCAGCAGAGGGGCAGTGGGGTGCCTGCTGGGAGAGCTGGGGTGACTGCCCTGACAGAGTGCCGGGCTGGTGGGAGATGCTAGAATGTGCTGGGCGCGGCCAAGAGGATATGTGATTTTACGGACTGCTGGCAGTGCAGTGAGACATGAACGGTTGGGACTGCGGGTTTGGCCAATGCACACTTTGGTTTTCGTAACAAACCGACTCCAAGGAAGGGTGTCGGTGAAGCAAGAGACAGGGGAAACTGAGGCAGGAGCCCTTGTGGCCTGCCCTGCCACATGAGGGCGCTCCAGGCGAGTTGCCCAACGATACTGATGTGGAGATTGTACGTGTAGTCTGAGTTCAAGACCAGAAGGGACCCCCTGGTCTTCTAGTCCGACCTCCTGTCTACAGGCTGCCTACATGCTCCCCACGGGCGGTGAGAGGAGGCCGAGGTGTCACAGCCCTCAGGCGACTAGACTATTATGTGCTGTAGGCAGAGAATTGGCGGGGAGGTCCTGCAGAGGCGCGGAAACAATTACGTGAGAGACACCCAGATAATCCTGGCAAGTGACCTGCACGTTGCAGAGGAAGGTGAAAACCCCCGGGTGCTGCCAGTCCGAAGTGGGGGAAATCTCTTCCCAACCTCCCGTTTTGTGATCTGTTAGATCGGGGTCAGCAACCCCGGCACGGGTGTGAAGATTGGCACGCAAGCTGGTTTTCAGCTCAGCCCGCCTTTCCTCCCCCACGCAGCTGGGAGCTTGCTCTTGTGGCTTAAGAAAAGACCAGCTAATGCTATCAGCTACCACCTAGCTGGTAACGCTCGGCCTCTTCATTTCTGTACTAATGAAGCCGTGGCCAGTAGGGCTGTTAGTGACTTTGAAAAGTCTCACCAGCACTCGGACATACACAGAAGTCAAAAGGTCAAATTTCAGCCGTCCACATTAAAAAGGTTGCTGACCCCCATGTTAGTTCTTGTGCATGTGAGCGAGAGCCAGCCTGCCAAGCACCTGAGAGAGCACGCTCAGAGCCTTGCCCACCCTCCCCACCCATCAGCAAACTCCAAATGCATTCCCTTGCTGAGCCCTGCATGCAGCTGGCTGAAGCCCTGACGCATGAGCATAAGATGTAAACCGGAAGCAAGCCCCTGGCTGCTGGGCCCTGCCTCCCACCATCACAAGCCCCCCCTCGTAAATTTCTCCAGTGCGCTCATAAGAAAAGTTTGTTCCTCCCACCGCCCCAAATCCCATTGTCGCATGTGACATGCTGCAGCTTGCATTTTAAAAACTGATGTTTAGAAACCCGTGAGGAGGGCCATCTTGCTCTAGTGAGTTTCAGCAGGAGCTAAAGGGCGTCACATAGACACTTTTTTATGATCTAAACACAATCCTGACCTCGGAGTCTCCCAAGAGGATAAGCGCTTCGATCGGAGAATAGGAGTTGAAGCCAAGATGTGTTCAGGCAGAGGTGGAAGACTTGATCTGTGTTTATCCAGGGTATTCCATTTCCAGGTTCTCCTCTAGGTATATAAGTTGTACATCTGCAGAGCCAGTCACAATGGTCAGAGTCCCTTTGTACTTAGCACTGAGATGTATAAACCTTGACTTCTCCAATGCATGCTGTAGTTTTGAGGACTTATTTTGTCTTCAAAGCTCCTGGCGATATACACATCCTCACTGAAATTTGCTAGGCTTATTTGTTATTCACACTGCAGTAACTCCTTTAAATCACTGAGCTCGTCTGTGCTGCATTTCGTATAGGTGAGCAGGTGACTTCCGGGGATGCCTCTGACGTGTAAGATTGTTTATTAAAGACAAGCCTAAGACTTAGTAACCTGTGTCTCTTTTTTCCTAGGTATTCCTAATATGCACATGGGAGCTGGACCACAACCTCAGTTTAACAGGATGGAGGAAATGGTAAAGCTGAGAAGCTTGCATGAGTGTAACTTTTCTTTTTAAAAATTTTAAGTCAAAGCATTGATTTGGTTCTGTGCTCTAATGCTCAGAATCTGGCTGTGGCATGCCAGCCTTTCTCCTTTCCTTCCATAACAAGTCTTGGCTGTTCTGGTTTTCTAAGCTGAGTATTGGTTTCTGGGAGAGTTGGGTGGCTGATGCTAGTTAGGGCCTGGACGAATTCCTCGTTGTCACTCTCTAGCTCACAGATGCGTTTGCACTATTTCAGGGGGTCCAGGGGGGCCGTGCCAAGCGATACTCATCTCAGCGTCAGCGGCCGCCAGTTCCAGAGCCTGCTCCCCCTATGCACATCAGCATTATGGAAGGACACTATTACGATCCATGTGAGTGCTGCAGCTCCGCTTCCTCTTCTGTCAGTGTTTTAGCACGCTCAGATATGAGCTTTGAGTGGGGGCAGGGGTGGGGTTCCCAGCCATGTCAGAAGCTGCTTTGTAAACCGAGGTAATTACTGGAAGCATCTCGTGAGTTCTTGAAGAGATCCTCCCTTTGGAACGGACCATGGTCAACTAGTGATAGATCCAGCGTTGCGAGGGTTAACATTTCCTGAAATCATTCTGAAATGTCTGTGACAACTGAGGAGTTCAATCTCTGTTCCAGTCTGCAAAGCACCTGCCAGCGTTACCTTGAGCATTGCGTTGGCATCTGCAGCTTTACAAACTCAGATGGGGATATTGTAGATCGGTGGTGTCCAACCAGTTCTGAACAGTGAATTAGCCAAATTACTCTGATGATCTTGTGCAAGCCAACTGACCACACTCGACCGGCCAGAGAGCCGCGTGTGGCTAGTGGCTAAGCGTGTTGGACACCACGGTTCTAGATCACGAGACAGACATTGGAACTTTGGTAGAAATCAGTTTCACTGGCATTTTACGAGGGAGAGTTTGGGGAGCAAATGAGATGTTGAAAATCAGCCTAAATGCTAAAGAGGAGGAAGTTACGCAAGTGTTGTGGGCTTCGTTACAGGGAGGAGCTTGCTGAGAGCTCCCGCTCTGTGGGGATCCTATCAAGCGTGTGATCCCATTGCCGGCAGCCATATGCAGTTGGCAATGTTTCTAATACAACAGTGCTCAACAGCTGTGACTCTCATTACAGCAGAATAAGCTAAATAACTTGTTTCCTTGCAAATGGTTTTCTCTTGCAGTGCAATTCCAGGGACCAATCTACACACACAGCGAGACTGCTGCCCCATTGCCCCCCCAGGGTATGATTGTACAGCCAGAAATCCACCTCCCACACCCAGGTGAGCCCATGCCTTCACGAGCCAACTTGCTAACCTAACCTTCGAGGAAGGTCCCATCTGAGCACAGGCCTGGGAATCAAGTACTCCCAAGTCGCAGTCCAGCTGGGGAAGAATCCCCTGGCCTTGGCCAAGGCATTTAACTTCTGTTTCCCCATCTGTAAAATGGGGCCTGTTCACCTGCCAGCTTGTGGTTGAGCCGGTACACGTCTGCATTGCATTTCGAAAGTGGAAAATGCTAGATGTGAAATGCTTATCTGTTTACATCTAAAATCAAAGGCCCAGCGGTTTCCCACTCATTTGCAGCTCCCTCTGACCACTACGCTGAAGAGTGGGGAAGACATAAATCCTTTTCTTAGGCATAAGTAAATCTTGCTCACCCCCATGGCGATGCCCTGAACGAGACGGCGTCTTTGTCAAATGTCATCCCTGTCCAGGTGACTGTCTTGCCGCAACTCCTTTGCTTATGGCCAGCACAGGTCCAAGACGTCATGCGATGTCTTGGAAACACCTGGGCAACACGCTGCTGGCTTTGTGCAGAGTAGTTGGCGGAGTCACATTCCTGTTTTAGTGGAAAGTGCGAAGCAGCCAGTCCCCCTCCTCGTGCACTTGGCAGGTTTTCTGACCCAGCAGCAATTATATACGAAGGAGCCCAGAGATCAGGGAGGCAGCAGGTCACTTCGGCTTGTCCCAAAGGCTAATACAGGGTTCTGCCTCCCTAGTAACTCTCCAGCGTACTTGTTGGTCCATTTTAACTTGAGACGTGTTGCGAGACTCTCCCCTTTCTCGGGAAACTGGAGGTTGCTGTCAGTGTTCTCCCACTGTTGTGTGAACTGCAGGAGTTTGTCTGTTGTGGTCATGTGCCAAAAAGTCTTTTGCCAAGTGCTCTTGTTCTGTGCACGTTCTGCAGATTGGGTCAGAGCCAGACTAACCCAGCGACTCTAACTCACTTTGGCAATCACACTATGCCGGCCTTTGCTGAGGCTGCCTTGGTCTTAGAGGTGACATTACCCACGGATTTGTTTCATTTCCTAGGTTTACATCCCCACCAGACACCAGCACCTTTGGCTAACCCTGGCTTATACCCTCCACCAGTCTCCATGCCGCCTGGGCAACCACCCCCGCAGCAGCTGCTCACGCCCACCTATTTCTCTCCTCCTGGAGTCATGAATTTTGGGAATCCCAGCTACCCCTATCCCCCTGGAGCTCTTCCGCCTCCACCTCCTCCCCATCTGTATTCCAACACACAGGTGAGTCGGCCACAGCCTGCTTCGTGTCTTGAGCAGGAGTTCTGTAGGCAGGGAGCTGTGGGATCCTGTCTGGCCTTTGATACAGCGTGAAGGGTAGCGTATGAACCCCCTTGCCACCTGGAAGTGCTCCCTAGAGGAGGCAATGCACTAGCGTATGGCAACAGACACTAAAACTAAAGTACATAAACGTGGAAAACATCTTACCTCCTGCTCAGTTTGGGGACCCAACGGAGCCTGATCTGGCTTCCCTACCTCGCCCTCACTGGAGCCAGAGTCTGAATTGTAGGCCTGAACTCCCAGAGGGCCTGTGGTGGTTGTATTGTTGGGGGAAGAGAACCAGGAAAGCACCTTAACCAGGTGGGTCTGTTCATGTTCCAAAGGAAGGCAGGATCCAAGCGTTACTGGATTCTCTTTTAGAGCCTGTTTCCTTCTCTTGTTCAACCCACAGCCTGGTGCTTGTGACGCCAGTGGTCCGGAGCCCCCAGGCCAGGAAAAGCCACCATGGAAGCCAGAGGGGTGGCTCTCTTGTAACTGACAGATCTGTTTGTCCACTGGCTGGGGACCTGTCACCATATGGCGTTTGTCTAGGTCCTGACCTTCTGGTGCCCTGTGAGCTGTTCCAGGGCCTCCTGCTAATGACAGTTGTGGCAAGACAGAACCTCCCCGCCTTGAGGCTGTCTTGCAAATGGCACAAGGGTGACACTCAGTGGCAAAACAAATGAGGTGCAGCTTCTTAACCCAGCCCAGCCGGTTGTGAGCTTGCCCTTCTCTTCTGGTCTAGCCAAAGGGAAAAAGTTTGCTCACCTGTAAGCCTGGGACTCCTGGGCTCCTGAATATGGTCTGGGTACGATGCAGAGTCGTCCGCCCCCTGGAGCACAGACCAATCACCCTTTCAAAGTGGAAACATTTTATGGCGTCTTGAAAACGGAAGGGGGCCTAATGCCCCCACGTGAGCTTAACATCTGGGACTCAAACCAGCCGAGGTACGGACTGACCCAGTCAGACAGCTACCCATGGCGGAGTGGCGCCGAGTGCAGCCCACTGGCTAACATATTTGCAGACAACGTTTGCCAACTGCATTGCACAGTGCGGCATGAACCCTAAGCACCTGTGCTGCGAGGGAAGCTCTGCTCCCCTCCAGCTTCGGAGGGCTTGGGTTTTAAAGCTGTCACACTCCAAAGAAAGCCAGGCTGACTCCTGCCAACGCTCGGGCAGCTGCCGCCCACTGGGTGTCCGATATGAGGAAGAACTGACCCGCTCCATTCCTTGGGGTTGCAGGCCCAGTCCCAGGTGTACGGTGGAGTCACCTATTACAACACTGTGCAGCAGCAGGTGCAGCCGAAACCTTCTCCGCCCCGAAGAACATCCCACCCGGTGACGATCAAGCCACCACCTCCGGAGGTACGGACCCTTTGGCCGTGCACTGCTGTGGGAGGCCACGCAGGAGCTGGTTTCCCAGTGGGCGTGTGGGTGGGCGATCATCCTCTCCCTGTCCCTCTCCTCCCCCAAGAAATGTGTTGTTTTCAAGAACGTCTTCGGCTGTCTAACCTTTTGATGTGTCCCAAACTCCAGCTTCTCGTTGCAGGTTGTAAGCAGGGCTCCAGTTAATTTGAGTTTCTAAATACTTTAAATCTAAACCCACGTACAAAGTAAGTCCCAAGTTGACTCTTGGTTTCCTTTTTGTTTCAAAAAAAGATACTTAAAATCCAGTTCTGCCCTAGGAGGTTGTGATTTCGCGAGGCACGTTTATCGTGACGCCTCGAGTGTCTAGTGCCACAAGGTCCATAGCACAGAAGTCCTCTCAGAAGGGATGAGAATCAGTTCTCTGTTCAGTGCCATTTCCTCTCGCCAATGCTGGCACTTGTGGGTGTGCTGGTGTCCCTGTTAGTATCTCCCAATGTGCCCGAAGAGCTCAGGGAGTCTCCGTCACAGCGTGCACAGACCCACAGGCGGCGGCTGTGAAGGGTCACTTCCCCATGTTGGGAGGAGATGCCGCATGCGCTAGAGCAGAGCACTAGGAGTCAAGACCTGGGATGGATTCCTGCCTTTGCCACTAACTCACTGGATGATACAGGGTGTTAGTTTCTCCCATCCATGAAATGGGGGCAATGTGCACCGTTTGGGCAGTGCTTTGAGGTCCTTTACAGAAGGCCCAGATGCCTGGCTGTAGCCTGTAGCCAGGGGAAATCTTGGGCCCCAATGCCTCAGGGGCCTGTTGACCTTCACCGCTGTGCAGTTTGACTTGGAGCAAGATCTGGCCAGCCAGAGCAGACAGTGGAGGCTGACTCTGGTGGCGCAGCCAGGACAAGGGGCGGTGGGAGGACGGTGGCTGCTTCTAGTGCCCTGCCGTGGGGGACCTTTGGCCCACGGGCTGTGCTAGAAGTGACCCTGGGCAGAGCGCTTGTGCATGGCATGAACAATAAACCCCGCCCCTTGCATCTTCCCCTGCAGGACAGCGCCAGTGAAAAGTCCAAGGAAAGGAGCAATACGTAGGGACGCCGGCCGCAGACGTTCCAGCACCAGAATCGGCACTGCCAGCCAGCAGGAGCTCTGGGAACCCCCTTCTGTGGTGGGCCGCTGCCCACAGCGCCCTGCCACGGCAGTACTGTGCGCTTGGCTGGGTACCCTTCCCTCATGGGCGTGTAGTGCCCATCACTGCTGCCCCCTTCGCTGGGTCATGGAGGGGGGGCAAAGTACTGAGCGCAAGGGTTGCTCCCCAGCTGCAAGCTCTTGTGACATCCCCTCGTCCATGCCCTCCCCCACCACTGTCTCTTTCCCCGCCGTCGCACCGTGAGTGAAACTGGCTTGGTTCTGTGCTGATTTTGTTGTTAAAAAGGAGCAGGCCCCTTCAGGTAAGCCCGGAATTGGCGTCTCTCTTAGGCAGATAGCCAGGAACGGACCCACCTCCCCAGGAATTCTCTGGCGTAACTTTGTTCCTTCACCTCCAACATTGTGGAAGCCTCGATGCTTGGGAAAGGGCAGCCGTCAAGCGGTCTGACACCACCCCTCGGCCGTTCAGTTGCCACTTAATTTAGAAGCTCCTCCTCTTCCTTTTTGGAGCAAGACCTGCCGGTCACTGTGTCCTGGGCAGTTTCTGGTGTCCAAATGTGTGCCAGCTCTCACCCTGAAACAGATGGGAAGAGGCCCGGCCCAGCAGCGTTTGTGCTGCTTGAGTTCCCTCTCCATTCCAGGGACGCAGAGGGGAGCATGCAGCTCCTCAGACGTGCTGGTGGCTCTCTGAAGAGCTGTCCTTTTCCTTGCAGGCTGGTTTCCCTGCAGCCTTGTTCTTGGGCAAACCAGCTCGGCAAGATAAGCCTGTGTACAGTTTGTACCCAGCTCTTGGGTGGTGGCTGTGTGTAAGTGCAAGGTGATGAAATCAGCCTTAATACACCCACTTCCAAGGCTGGCGCTTGCTCGGTCTGACCCCCAAGGAGGAGCCCTTGCTGTGCACATATCTGTACTTACATGGGTGCTGCCGCCTTTGAAGTAGCCTCGATCGCTGTGCAAGGAGTTGGAAGCCAGCTGTGCCGTGCCTGTTGGAGCAGCCCAGCTTGCCCACGCTGCGGTGTCTCTGCATCACAGCTCCTGCGGGGATCGCTGCAGGCAAAGCTGAGCCGCTTTCGGCTCTCCTTGGGCAAGGCTTCGGCTTCACAGCCGTTTGCAGATTGCAGGAGGGAAGCTTGGCGTGAAGGTTGCTACTTCAGCCTGGGCGTGTTGGAGCAGTGTGCGTCCAAGTCATTCGTCAAGTTAATACAAAGCAAGCAGTGTCCTAGCCTGTGAATCCCCAGCCACAGAGGGAGAGGGGAGAGACCCCACCTCCCTGTTTCGGGTTGAGCTCGTGGCTTTCTCCCTGGAGTGCTCTTCTGTGGGTGCTTGTAATTTAATGACCTTTTGTACGGAGTTGAAATTAACTCAAATGGCATTTAAAGAAAAGTCCTTTTTTTGTTGGAAATGTAATTGCTTCTCTGCCTTAAGGCTGAAATGTGTCGTTTAACATGTCGGTCGTGGGACTGAAATTCTTGACCTAACAACACTGTGATGGCTTTCTCGTTTTGTTTCTGTTCCTGTTCCTTTGGAGTGCGCATTTGTAGCTGCAGTGTAATGACTTGGTGCAGACGAGAATACATTTGAGGAAGTAACTAACGCTGGGGGTCTCTTTCGTGCTGCAAGGTGGTGGTCTCGGCAGTCACGTGGCCAGCAAAGCCAGTACTGAGCTGTCGTTTGTCCCCTCTGCCTTTCGGCCCATTGGAGCCACCCTGAGTTCTGCCTGTGTCCCAGCTGTGCACCGTCTAGGGCAGGGTGCTCTGCACCTGTGGGGCCAGGTGAGAATGTGCACTCTGGGCTGCTGCTCAGCTGGGCTCTGAGGGTCCCTTTGGGCTTGGTGTGGGTGAGGGGCTGGAGGTGACGGACCTCAGAGGCCGATGGTATGGGTGGATTTTAACCCGGTCTGTGGAATGTATTTATGGGTCTGGCATGGGGTCCCCAAGGCTGATCTGTGGGGAACAAGTGGCTCACGTGGGGCAGGCTCTCCTTGCACACAGAGGCACCTGCCGTAGTTGCTGGTGGAACACTCCTGGATAGTGGAGGGGGGCAGGTGGCTGTAACACGCCCTGCGAGCGACCTTCACCTCAGACTGTTGAGGGCCTCTGCTCAACACGCCGTGGGAGCCTGTCTCTGCGTTGCAGTCGCTGGCCAGGAGAGGGCAGTGTGCACAAGCAGAGAATTTAGCAGCCCCTACAAGAAAAACACAAAGGTCAAGGCAGGAGTCTGGTCCAGCACCCTGGTGCCCAACCCCGATCAGTTTTGTTGCCCCCTCTGCAGCTTTTCCAAGGCTGCTTCGTCTCTGAGTGGGGCAGCCGGGCCTGCAGGCAGCCGTCACAATGTGGGGGTGCCCGGGGCTTCAAGCATGGCCTTACGACGTTCGCTCGTGAAGCTTTTCACTGCCACTGCACACCGAGTGAATGTTTCCAGGGAACTCTCCATGGTGACAGTAGCTGGGACTACTCTTCTCAACCTCCACGTTTTAAGAGGAATTGAAAGCAGCCCTCCCTGAGAGACGGCCATGTTCGTCTGTATCCTGACAAAACAAACCAGCAGCCCTGCAGCCTAACCATATAGTACATGAAGTGATGAGCTGTCAGGGGACAGAGCCACTTCCTCAGGTCTGGAAATACGTCCTCGGAGTAAGGCTGAGGGAGGGTGGGGAGGTGAAGCACAACATGGGCACAAGAGCAGATGGATCTACACTGCCGCCTGGGCGTCAGGTTAGGCTTCAAATTAGGTGAAGGTTTCTAGCCTGGGAGCAGCAGGGGCTGGCTCACGATGAGGTTGCCTGCCGTGGTGTGGGGCCCATCTCTGGCTGCTCTTAGCAAATCTTTCCAGAAGCCTGAGAGGCTCCGACTCGCCTGGGCCGATTACTTCCCCGGGTGTTGGCTGGTGGCTCTCACTGATCAGTGTTTGTTGGTGTCAGGAAGGGGTTTTCTCCCCCGCTATTGGATTGGAGGGGAGGAGGGGATCTCCTTTCCCGGCAGTGCAGGACCCAGGCCACTTGTCGGTATGAACTAGAGTCAAAGGTGGATCCTTTGTAACTGGATGTCCTTCAGTCAAGATTCGAGCCATCAGGAACTCAGCCAGAGTCCATCAGAGGCTGTGTCGGTGCGACCTGTGACATGTTGACCAGCCTAGATGGCCTTAAAGTCTGTTGGTCTAATACTTGGCTCCTGCTAGCACAGACTTTCCTCTGCCCCTTTTCTCACCCACTCGCCCAGCTCAGGGAGTCTCTGCTGCCGGCGCTGGGCTCAGTCCATGAGTCATTTTGTGTCACTTGCAGATTTTGCCCCTTCGCTCTCCGGATCATTTCTGAAGGCGTTGAATGGCACAGGTCCCAGTACCCTCCTTGGAGGACCCCCAGCACTGCCTCTCCAACCTCCCCGGGCAGCTTGCAGCCCCCAGCGCCCTCCTGCTGTGCTCTATGCGTCTGTCTTCGAGCCTGGAATTACCAGCCAAGCTCTAACGGGGCCGCTGGAGCCAGCTGAGGTTTTTACGTTACTTGGCTGGAGGTTCTCTCTGGCTCACAGTGCCAATCCCCCACCACAGTGACCTACTCTGTCCTTCCTCCTGTTCCCATGTCCTGTGGGCTGTTCCCACTCCGCCTGCTACAGCACCTCGTTTACTGCCCCTCCTCGGCTTTCAACCCTTCTTCCCATACTTGGTCGTTCGCGTTCCTGGGGGACGTTGAACTGGGCCCTACAACTGGCTGTTCTGCCCTCGCCCGTCTGTTTAGCAGCTTCTTTTTGAGTCTCTGGTCTGATTCGTGGCGGACTCCAGCAAGGGCAGCACGCCGCTCTGAGCCGGCAGAGCCTCTGCAGGGCTGGCAGGAGCTCCCAGTTCTTGCTTGCAGCTCATTTCATAGCAGGGGCTTTTCCTGGGCTGGTGAAGTCCGTGGTCCTGCCGCAGGGGAGAAGCGCGGCGCTAGGTCCAACCGCCCCGAGCAGCTGCTGGGGCCAGTGTGGACTCTGCCGTGGATGGCAGCCATGCCGCTTCCCAGCTGGGGGGAAGGCTGCAGCTGGCAGCCAGTTGTGGCGGCAGGTGGAGGTCCTTGCTGGGGGCTGTTCCCCCATTGAGCTGTGCCTGGGTACTGCCAGGGGCGCGGTGCAGCCAGCCTGCCATGCTGGGGACAGGGCCTGGAGCTGTGCAGCAGCAGAGTGCCAGGTACAAGGGCTTGGCACGTGCCAAAGAGCCTGGGGAGCAGAGCACAGCATCGCCTCTCCCAGGAGCGGCCGGTCCAGCTCAGTCCTTCCAGGGAGGCTGTTTCTGTGGCTGGGGTGGCCTTTCTGCAGGATGTTAACGGGCTGCTCCTGGGTAACCCTGAGCCTGGCCGGGCAGAGGCCTTGCTGGAAGGAACAGAGCTGAGCCCCCCCACCAAGCTCTGCCCTATCTCCCGTGCTCGGGCCCTGAGCCTATCAGAATGAACGTGGGCATCCACAGCCCACCCCCCACACTCTAACCACTAGTCCCCCTTCCCCGCCCCATTCTGCAGCAGGAGCTATGCCCTGTGATGTCCTGCCCCCACCTTTCAGCCTGGCCTCACTACACTGCCCTGTGCTACGTCCCTCCTCACTGCAGGCCAGCGCCTGGGCAGGGGAGCTGACCGAAGCAGGGGCAACAGACCTCCTGGACACAGCCAGGGCTTGTGGGAGGCTGGGGTGGAGAACAGGCCGATAGCCCCAGTTCTGATCATGCTGAAACGTTTCTAGCACCTTTGGGCCAAAGCTTTCCGGGCCCTTTCCCCACAGAGGGGCAAGAGGGGAAACTGAGGCACAGAGGTGCAAAGGACATTTGGCCCAGGTCAGTGGCGGAGGTGTTACTAGATGGGCTGGGGCTCCTAGTCTGACTCCCATGGGTGCTGGCTTTGGCCCCTGAAGAGCTCTGGGCCAGGGCTGTGGTGAAAGTGGAGGTAAAATCCCCCTTAGTCCCTGCTCCACCGCCTGGAGACAAGTGAAAATTCTCCCTGTGCCAGAACGTTGCCTGTGATTTCTGCCTCCCACGCAAGGGCTGTTGTGAGCTCCCTGCCTGGAGCTGCTCTTCCGCGCTGGAGAGGACTGAGGGGTCTGCGTGTGTGGGTGGGGGGGCAGAGCCTGTTCTTGGCTCGGGGGGGGGACCCACAACCACCCATGAGCCCACCTGCAACAGGCCTGAGCCGGCCGCACGTTTGCCCTGCAGCCCTGGTGTGGAGGGAGGGTGGCAGAGCCCGTTTCCCCCTCCCCTGCTCAGTCCTGGCTGCCGGGGGGACGCGGGGCTGGATCACGCAGATTTGTTCCCCGGCAGGCGGTGAGCTGAGCACGGCGGGGCCTAGGCAGGTGTCTCCGTCCAGCTGGACTTTAGCTCCCCGGTGCTCGGGCTGGCCCAGGCCCCTGGCGCTCCCTGTGTCCAGCTGGTCGGGCAGCTTGTCCCAGTGCCCCTGCACCGGCGGCTCTGCTCTGCACTGCTGGGCCCTGCGCGGGCATGGGGGGGGCTCTGGGTTAAACAGCCGAGTCCCTGGGGCCCCCTCCCAGCCTGTGCCACCGCCCGGCTCACCCTGGAACAAGGCCACTATTGTACGAGGTGGCGGGGGACAGTTGCAGCCCCCCCCCCCCCCAGGCAGGTTAGACTGGAGCAGACTTGGGGGGGTGTAGCGGCCGGGGGGGGGGGTTGGCTCAGGCTGCCAGGCCTCAGCAGGGCTCTGTGGCAGCTGGGGTGAGGCTGGGCTCATGCCTTCCACCCCCCAGCAGGAGCAGGGCCCAGGCTGAGCCTGTATGGAGGCCCCAGCCCCTGGGGGTCGTGCCAGGCCCAGAGAACGGGGCCGCTGCCCAGCCTGGAGGGGCGGCCCCCACCCCCGCGTGGGGAGGGAAGGGGGCTGGGGGGTGGCAGGGTGCGCAGGGGGGTGAGATGGGGGGGCTGGAAGCGGAGCCGTGAGCCGTGTCCCTCCTGCACCCCCAGCCCTGCCGCCTTGCGGGGGAGGGGCACAAGGCCTGGCCCTCCTTTTCCCCAGCAGAGGTTACCAAGCAACTGGCTTAACATGGCGACGCAGCGCCAGGAAGTGGGGACCCCCCCCCAGCCGGTGTGCGGAGCCAGGCCCTGGGGCTCGGGTGAGGGATGTTCCCTGCCGCCGGCCAGGCACAGCTGCAGGGCTGGGTTCAGAGGGGGCAGGCCAGGGGGGAGCTTGAGCCCCATTGTCCCCTGACTGCTGGGTGAGCTCCGGGGTGCAGGGATTGACACGGCTGGGCACAGCACTGAGTCCAGCTTCAGCCTGGGACCAGCTCTGCTCCCCCGGGGCGGGGGGAATTTCGCTGCAGCAGGAGGCCGGGGAGCCCTGCAGTCCTAGGGAGCCCCAGCCTGTAACCTCCCAGCAGAGCTGTGGCTGCTTGGGGTCCTCCAGGGCTCAGCCAGTGGGAGCGCCCAGCCCAGGCTGGGATTCAGCTGCTGTCCCCGGTTCCATGTGAACCCCAGAGCCAGAGCTCCCCTGCTCCTGGGGTGGGCCCTGCGCATACAGAGAGGCCTCCCAGCTGGAGCCAGACCGAGGGCAGCTGCAAGAGCCCCGAACTCAAGGGGAATTAATGGGGCCACACAGCTGCCTGCCCAGGATCCTGGCACATGCGGCCACATCCAGGGGCCTGTGTCTGTACTCAGCAGCTTTAGTCCCCATTTACAAAGGGGGAAACTGAGGCACCAAGAAGGGAAGGTCAGAAACAGAACCCAGGAGTCCTGCAGCTCAGTCCCCTCCTGCTCCAAGCACCAGGCCCATCCCCCTTTGCGAGCTGCAGGAGAACCCAGGAGTCCTGGCTGCTGGTGTGCTGCCTAACCCACTCTTGTATCCTCCTTCCTCTTGCCTGCAGGCGCTGCACCCCACTGCACCCCCAGCGCACGCCTGCCACCAGTACTGGCAACTCCCATCTGTAGGGCTGCAGCTGCTGGCTGGGCAAGGGCCACATCCCTGGGCCTTCCCTGGCCCTGTTCTCCCCACTCAGCGTGGCAGGGACCCAGGAAAGGAGGAGACATGAGCCAGGGACCAGCAGGAATCCACCAGCTGCTGCAGCTCTGGTGCAGGGCTCTGCTCAGGGACACCCTCTTGCCCCAGGCAGGTCGGCTCTGTGCCCAGCTGGGGTCTGGGCACCTCTGGGTGCCTGCTCAAGCTGGAGTCCCTGGGCACTGCCAGAGCAGCACCCCTTTCCTGGCAGGCAGGTGTGGGGTGAGCAGCCTGAGCAGGGTGCACACAGCAGCAGGTGCCTGGTCCTGGGGGGGCGGAGCAGTGACACCAGCCACCCCCCACAGCCTGGGGCCTGGCTAGAACCCAGCACTCTGCAGCAGGCCTGGGGTCAGCCCAGCTGGGCCCTCCCAGGTGCTGGCTGTGCCAGGTCATTGCAGGCAGGGCTGCCAGCAGCCCTCTGGGTGCAGTGGGGATACAGATGGGGGGGGTCCCAGCTGGGGGCCTGGCTCTGTGGGGCTCCCAACTGGAATGGAGGCACATCCAGCCCACTGTCACAGAATCATAGGGCTGGAAGGGACCTCAGGAGGTCATCGAGTCCAGCCCCTGCTTCAAGCAGGATCTACCCCCACTAAGTCATCCCAGCCAGGATCTTGTCCAGCTGGGACTTAAAAACCTCAAGGGATGGAGAATCCACCACCTCTCCAGGCAACACATTCCAATGCTTCACCACCCGTCTGGGGAAGTAGTTTTTCCTAATATCCAACCTACACCTCCCCCTCTTCAGCTTCAGACCATCACTGCTTGTTCTGCCATCTGACACTACCGAGAACAGTTTCTCACCCTCCTCTTTAGAGCTCCCCCTCAGGAAGTTGAAGGCTGCTATTAAATCACCTCTAAGTCTTCTCTTCTGTAAGCCCAAATCCCTCAGCCTCTCCTCATAGGTCTTGTGCTCCAGCCCCTTAATCATTTTTGTTGCCCTTCGCTGAACCTGCTCCAGCAAATCCACAGCCTTTTTATACTGGGGGGCCCAAAACTGGACACAATATTCCAGATGTGGCCTCATCAGTGCCGAATAAAGAGGAATAACTACTTCCCTAGAGCTGCTCGAAATGCTCCTCCTAATGCACCCCAGTATGCCGTTAGCTTTCTTGGCTACAAGGGCCCACTGTTTACTCATATCCAGCCTTTCATCCACCATAACCCCTAGGTCCCTTTCCATCGTACTGCTGCTGAGCCAGTCAGTCCACAGCTTGTAACAATGTTTGGGATTCTTCTGCCCCAGGTGCAGGACTCTACACTTCTCCTTATTGAACCACATCAGATTTCTTTTGGCCCAGTCCTCCAATTTATCCAGGTTCCTCTGGATTCTCTCTCTGCCCTCCAACGTATCTACCTCTCCCCCTAGTTTTGTGTCATCCGCAAACTTGCTGAGGGTGCAGCCCAGTCCCTCATCCAGGTCATTAATAAAGATGTTGAATAACACCGGTCCCAGAACCGAGCCTTGCGGCACTCCGCTTGAAACAGACCAACATCCAGATATTGAGCCATTGACCACTACCTGTTGGGCCTGACCATCAAGCCAGCTTTCTATCCATCTTATAGTTCAAGGATCCAATCCATATTTCCTTAACTTATGGACAAGAATGTTGTGGGAGACCGTATCAAAAGCCTTGCTGAAGTCAAGGTATATCACGTCCACTGACTTCCTCGCGTCCACAGAGCTTGTTACGTCGTCATAGAAGCTGATCAGATTGGTGAGGCAGGACTTGCCCCTGGTGAATCCATGTTGGCTACTTTTGATCACTTTCCCCTCTTCCAAGTGCTTCAAAATGGATTCCTTGAGGATTCCCTCCATTATTTTCCCAGGGATTGAGGTAAGGCTGACGGGTCTATAGTTCCCTGGTTTGTCCTGCTTTCCTTTTTTAAAGATGGGCACTACGTTTGCCTTCTTCCAGTCATCCGGTATCTCCCCCGATCTCCAAGAGTCTTCAAGGATAATGGCCAAAGGTTCAGCAACGACCTCTGCCAATTCTCTCAGTAGCCTGGGGTGCATTAAATCCAGACCCTTCGACTTGTGCACATCTAGTTTTTGTAGATAGGTCAGAACTTGTTCCTTCCCCACAGATGGCTGCCCTCCCCCTTCCCGTACTGCATCATCTAGGACCGTCCTTGGGAAGTTGACTTTGTGAAGACTGAGGCAAAAAAAGCTTTGAGTACTTCAGCTTTTCCTGCATCATCTGTCACTAGGTTACCTCCCTCATCCAGTAATGGCCCCAACCTTCTCTGATAACCCGTTTATTGTTCACATGCCTGTGGAAATCCTTCTTGTTACTCTTCACAACCCTTGCCAGCTGCAGTTCCAACTGTGCTGTCCTGGTGCTGAGCTCGGCCACAGACCAGAGGCTGAGGCCTTCAGCTCACTATGCAGCGCTGCTCAAAGGCTGGCCCAAGTGAGGGGGCCTGAAAACCCCCTGTGATGGGGTTCAGGGGTCCCCCTGCACTGCACCCCGTCCGCTGGCAGGAGAGACTCTCACTCAGCAGGTACAACAGCAGGTTTATCAGGCAACAGATGTCCAGTTTCTCACAGAAGCGACAGCACAGCAGCCAGAGACAGTCCTTCCAACCTGTCCTGGGGAGAAGACCCCGAGGGGTGCCCCTCTGGGGTGTAGCTTCCCCCTCCTCCAGCTGGCTGCCTTCCAGCTCTCCCTTTTCCTCGCCTCTAACTGCCACCCCCGATTCAAACCCCTCTCAGCTCCTCCCTGCTCTTTGTTCAGGCAGAGGTGTTACCTGCCAGTTGTAGCCCCAGGGTCATCCTTAGCCACTGGGAGCTGCTGCTTGCCTCAGACATCCAGCCTGACTCACACATGCACTCCCCCCACTCCATCACATCGCTCCCCCCTTCCAGACCGCACTGAGCGGGGTCACTTAGCCAGTGACCTGGGGAAGTTCGGGGCCCTCCCTGCGTGACAGGGCATCGGCTATGGTGTTGTTGTTCCCCTTGACATGGACCACCTCCATGTCGTAGTCCTGCAGGAGCAGACTCCACCGCAGGAGCTTGGCGTTGGCCCCTTTCATGTGATGCAGCCAGGTCAGGGGTGAGTGATCGGTGTACACGGTGAAACGCTGTCCAAACAGGTACGGCTGCAGCTTCCCCAGCGCCCACACCATGGCCAGACATTCCTTCTCTATGGCCGCGAAGTTCTGCTCCCGGGGCAGCAGCTTCTTACTCAGGTACACGATGCGGTGTTTCTCCCCTTTGTCATTCACCTGCATTAGCACAGCGCCCAGCCCCATGTCTGAGGCATCGCTGAACACCAGGAAGGGCTTGTTGAAGTCTGGATTTGCCAGCACTGGGGCCCTGACCAGAGCCTCCTTCAGCGCGCAGAGGGCCTCTTGGCACTGCTCGGTCCAGACCACCTTGTCAGGCTTTCCCTTTTTACACAGCTCTGTGAGGGGGGCTGCGATGGAGCTAAAGTGGGGCACAAACCTCCGGTAGTACCCCGCCATCCCAATGAAGGCCTGGACCTGTTTCTTAGTCTGGGGTGTTGGCCAATCTCTGACAGCCTCCACTTTAGCTGGCTCTGGCTTTAAGCAGCCGCTGCCCACCTTGTGGCCCAGGTAGGTCACCTCAGCCATTCCCACCTTGCACTTCCCTGCCTTGATAGTCAGACCGGCCTTCTGGAGTCGGTCCAGCACCTGCTTGAGTTGGGACACATGGTCCTCCCACGTCTGGCTGAAGATGCAAATGTCGTCCATGTAAGCCAGGGCAAAGCTCTCCATCCCTTTCAGTAGCTGGTCCACCAGACGCTGGAAGGTAGCAGGTGCCCCCTTGAGGCCAAAGGGCAGGACCAGGAACTCGTAGAGCCCCACAGGAGTGATGAAAGCTGACTTCAGCCGGGCATCTTGGTCTAATGGCACTTGCCAGTACCCCTTGGTGAGGTCTATGGTGGTGAGGTAACGGGCTCCCCCCAGCTTGTCTAAAGGGTCATCAGGCCTGGGCATGGGGTAGGCGTCCGATACAGTGATGGCGTTAAGCTTGCGATAGTCCACACAAAACCGAACAGACCCATCTTTTTTAGGGACTAACACCACGGGAGAGGCCCAGGGGCTGGACGAGGGTTGGATCACCCCCAGAGCCAGCATGTCTTCAACCTCCCGCTCTATGTCCTGAGCCGTCCTCCCTGTGGCTCTGAATGGCACACACTTGATAGGGGCGTGGGTGCCTGTCTCTATTCGGTGGACAGCCAGGTCAGTGCGTCCGGGTCTGTCCGAAAACAGCTGTTGATGCAAATGCAGCACCTCCTTGATCTCCATCTGCTGGGCAGGGGTCAGCTGGTCTGAGAGGGGAATAGACTCCAGCAAGGAGCCGGCTCCAGTCCTTGTGAGTAAATCCACCAAGGGATCATCCCCCTGCCCCTCCCAGTGTCTGCACACGGCCAGCACCAAGTTCTGTCTGTCCCAGTAAGGTTTCATCATGTTCACATGATAGACCCGGTGGCTGTGGGCCCGGTTCGACAGTTCCACCACATAATTCACGTCATTTAGCTGTTTGACAACCTTGAAGGGCCCATCCCAGGCCGCTTGCAGCTTGTTCCGCCGCACAGGTACAAGGACCATCACTTGATCCCCGGTGGCATAGGCTCGGGCCCTGGCGTTACGGTCATACCAGACCTTTTGCTTCCTTTGGGCCATGGAGAGGTTCTCCCTGGCCAGGCCCATGAGCTCGGTGAGTTTTTCCCGGAAGGTCAGTACATACTGTACCACTGACTCCCCTTCAGGAGAGGCCGTCCCCTCCCACTCTTCTCTGAGCAAGTCCAGGGGTCCCCGTACCCTCCTTCCGTACAGCAGCTCAAACGGGGAGAACCCCGTGGATTCCTGGGGCACCTCCCTGTATGCAAACAGCAGGTGGGGTAAGTACTTGTCCCAGTCATGGGGGTATTGATTCATGAAGGTTCTCAGCATCTGCTTCAGAGTCCCATTGAACCTCTCCACCAGCCCATTGGTCTGCGGGTGGTAGGCTGTGGCCCAGGTGTGCCGGACCCCACACTTGTCCCACAAGCTTTGCAGTAGGGCCGACATGAAGTTGGACCCCTGATCTGTGAGGACCTCCTTGGGGAACCCCACTCTGCTGAAAATGGACAGCAGTGCATCTGCCACGGTGTCAGCGTCGATAGAGGTCAAGGCCACTGCTTCTGGGTATCGCGTGGCAAAATCTACCACTACCAAAATATATTTCTTCCCCGAACGCGTTGCCTTGCTGAAGGGGCCCACTATGTCTATAGCCACTTTCTGGAAAGGCTCCTCTATGATGGGCAGTGGCCTCAAGGCAGCTTTCCCCTTGTCCCGGCTCTTCCCCACCCTCTGGCAGGGATCGCAGGACAGGCAATACAGACGGACAGCTGCAAAGATCCCTGGCCAGAAAAAGTTCCGTAACAACCTTCTCCTGGTGCGGTGGATCCCCTGGTGTCCTGCGAGCGGGACATCATGGGCTAGGTACAGCAGCCTGCGCCGGTACTTTTGGGGAACCACCAGTTGCCTCTGGACCTTCCATGGCTCCGCTTTGCGTCTGGGAGCCCATTCCCGGTACAGGAATCCCTTTTCCCACAGGAATCTCTCCCTGCAGCCCTCCCCCAGCTGTGGAGCTGGGCTGAGACTGGCCAGTTCCCTCAGCTTCTGCAAGGAGGGGTCTCTCTGCTGCTCTGCCTGGAATTCTTCCGCTTGGGCAGGAGCGGATGCTACTTCCCCATCCCTGCCTGGCTCCAGCACCCCTGGCCTGTGAGATCTGGTTTTTGGGGGCCCCCTTTCTCTCAGGGTTGGCCCCTGTGGCTCCTGTGACTTTGGCTGGGCCTGTACCCCTGAATCTGGGGAGCGCACCCCTCGTTTTCTTTGGCTACGGGTCAGGACCAGGGCACGAGGGCGTTCACCTTGCCAGTTCTCCAGGTCAGCCCCCATCAGTACATCCGCCGGCAAATGGCTGTGCACGCCCACTTCCTTGGGGCCTTCCTTCTTCCCCCATTTCAGGTGCACCCTTGCCATGGGCACCTTGAAAGGGGTCCCATCAATTCCTGTTATCGTCAGGTGGGAATCGGGTATCATGCAACCCGGTGCCACCACCCCGGGTCAGGCCAGCGTCACGTCAGCGCCTGTGTCCCAGAACCCTGTGACCTTTTTCCCGTCTACCTCGAGGTGTTTGAGACACTTGCTCCACAGAGGTAGTGCCGCCCCCACTCTGTAAACTGGCCTCTGAGCATTTGGTCCCCCTGTGGAGCTGGTCTGTGGGGCGGACTCGGCCCAATCCGAGTGCCCATTGTCAGCACCACCCGCCTTGGCCGCCAGCCCCTCTGGCTTCTGGGACCCCACCCAGTTGACTCCATGACCCCCCGGCCTGCTCAACCTGTCTGGGAGCCTGGGGCACTGGGCTGCTCTATGCCCCTTTCGCCCACAGCGATAACAGCCTGGGTCTTGTTGTGTCCCTCGGGCCGGCTGCTCTGTCCGGGCTCTGTTTGGCTCTCTGGGGGGTGGGTGGCTGGCCCCTCTTTCCTGGGCTTGCCCAAGAGGTGGTCCCCTCTGTCATACAGTTAGGGACCGGTCTCTCTGAGATTCTCGGTTTCTCCAGGACTCCCTCTCCCTCCGGGACTCCCTCTCTCTCCGAGACTCCCTCTCTTTGTGGGGCTCACTTTCAAACCTGGCTTGGCTGTTTGTGAAGTCATCTGCCAGTTTCCCTGCATCATGTGAGTCCCCTGGCTTCCGGTCCACGAGCCACACCCTCAGGTCAGGTGCGCACATCTCGTAGAATCGCTTCACGACCGCCAGCTCGATCAGGTCCTCTATGGACTGGACTCCCATTCCGAACGCCCACTTCTGGTAGTATTGCTTCAGGCGGGCGGTTGTATCTACATGGGTTTCCTCTGGCCTCTTCTGCGCCTCCTGGAACTTCTTCTTGTACATCTCCGGAGTCAGCCCGAACTTATGCAGCAGGGCCTGTTTGAACCGTTCATAGTCCCCAGGCTGCAGCCCCACCAGCTGGCTGAGCACCGCTGCGGCCTTCTGGCCCAGCAAGGGGGTGAGGTGCCGGAGCCACTCATCTGGGGGAACCTCATGCAACTCACAGGCTCGCTCAAAGGCGGTAAGGAACTCGTCCATGTCCCCTGGGTCCTGACACTGGGCCAGCACACGCGTCTCCAAGTGACTGGCCACCCCGAGCCATCTGGCCCTCTCCCCGCTTACCACAGCTGGGGCCTCTTGGCGTCTCGCCTCCGCCATGGTTCGCTCATGCTCCCGCTCTCGCTCTCTCTCCTCACGCTCTCGCTCTCTCTCCTTCCGTTCTCGTTCTTTCTCCTCCCGCTGTCTCTCTTGTAGCTGGCGCTCGTGCTCACGCTCTCTTTCCCGTTCCTGGTGCTCCAGTTCCTTTAATTTCACCTCGAGTTCCAGCCATCGCAGCTCTGCGGCGGGGGACTCTGCCCGCAATGGACCACCGCTAGCTGAGCGCGACCTGGCGGCCACCGCGTCTGTCTGACGGTGTCGAGCCCCTGCTCCCGTTGGAGAATCCGAAACGCTTCCCGAGGCTGACCGGCCACTTTCTGCCGGGACAGGCTCTGCCCCCCGGGATCGGTCATTCTCTTCCAGCTGTGCAATCAGCTGGGCCTTGGTCGCCTTCCCCATGGTCAGGCCCCTCTCTCTGCACAGCCCCGCTAGCTCTGCCTTCAGGAGTCGGGTATAATCCATCTCCCCGCTATCTCCCGGGGTATCCACTCACCAGCAGCAGCTGCAGGAATGGCTCTGTTCCCCCTCTGGCTCTTGTGAGACTCCTTCCTTCTCTGGTGCTCAGTCAGCCACTGCTGGGAGCTCATCCGTGGGTGCAGTGCATCCCACTTCTGACACCAGTGTGATGGGGTTCAGGGGTCCCCCTGCACTGCACCCCGTCCACTGGCAGGAGAGACTCTCACTCAGCAGGCACAACAGCAGGTTTATTAGGCAACAGATGTCCAGTTTCTCACAGAAGCAACAGCACAGCAGCCAGAGACAGTCCTTCCAACCTGTCCTGGGGAGAAGACCCCGAGGGGTGCCCCTCTGGGGTGTAGCTTTCCCCCTCCTCTCGCTGGCTGCCTTCCAGCTCTCCCTTTTCCTAGCCTCTAACTGCCACCCCTGATTCAAACCCCTCTCAGCTCCTCCCTGCTCTTTGTTCAGGCAGAGGTGTTACCTGCCAGTTGTAGCCCCAGGGTCATCCTTAGCCACTGGGAGCTGCTGCTTGCCTCAGACATCCAGCCTGACTCACACATGCACCCCCCCCACTCCATCACACCCCCAACTCCTGGGGCAGCTCCTGCTGGGGGTGGGGGATGTCTTACACCCATGAGTCCAGCCTGAAGCCCTGGGCAGTGAGCTGGGGACAGCTCCTGTGGCTGCCCTGCCACCTGGGGGGCAGGACTGGGTGGGGGGATGCCTGGAAGAGGCATCAGGAAAGAGGAGAGCTGGGGCAGGGGAGAGCTAGGGCTGGGTAGTAGAGGCTCTGGGTTGGGAGTGAGGGGCACTGCAGGGCCGGGGGATGGTGGGGGCTTCAGGCCGGGAGCGAGGGGCACCGCCGGGCGGGGGGATGGTGGGTCTGTGGGTAGGGAGCGAGGGGCACCGCCGGGCGGGGGGATGCTGGGGGCTGGGGGCCGGGAGCGAGGGGCACCGCCGGGCGGGGGGATGCTGGGGCTGTGGGCCGGGAGCGAGGGGCACCGCCGGGCGGGGGGATGCTGGGGGTGGGGGCCGGGAGCGAGGGGCACCGCAGGGCCGGGGGATGCTGGGGGCTGGGGGCCGGGAGCGAGGGGCACCGCCGGGAGGGGGGATGCTGGGGGCTGGGGGCCGGGAGCGAGGGGCACCGCCGGGCGGGGGGATGCTGGGGGCTGGGAGCGAGGGGCACCGCCGGGCTGGGGGATGCTGGGGCTGCGGGCCGGGAGCGAGGGGCACCGCCGGGCGGGGGGATGCTGGGGGCTGCGGGCCGGGAGCGAGGGGCACCGCCGGGCGGGGGGATGCTGGGGGCTGCGGGCCGGGAGCGAGGGGCACCGCCGGGCTGGGGGATGCTGGGGCTGCGGGCCGGGAGCGAGGGGCACCGCCGGGCGGGGGGATGCTGGGGGCTGCGGGCCGGGAGCGAGGGGCACCGCCGGGCGGGGGGATGCTGGGGGCTGCGGGCCGGGAGCGAGGGGCACCGCCGGGAGGGGGGATGCTGGGGGCTGGGGGTAGGGAGCGAGGGGCACCGCCGGGCGGGGGGATGCTGGGGGCTGGGGGCCGGGAGCGAGGGGCACCGCCGGGAGGGGGGATGCTGGGGGCTGGGGGTAGGGAGCGAGGGGCACCGCCGGGCGGGGGGATGCTGGGGGCTGGGGGCCGGGAGCGAGGGGCACCGCCGGGAGGGGGGATGCTGGGGGCTGGGGGCCGGGAGCGAGGGGCACCGCCGGGAGGGGGGATGGTGGGTCTGTGGGTAGGGAGCGAGGGGCACCGCCGGGAGGGGGGATGCTGGGGGCTGCGGGCCGGGAGCGAGGGGCACCGCCGGGCGGGGGGATGCTGGGGGCTGTGGGTAGGGAGCGAGGGGCACCGCCGGGAGGGGGGATGCTGGGGGCTGCGGGCCGGGAGCGAGGGGCACCGCCGGGCGGGGGGATGGTGGGTCTCGCTCTGTCGAGTTCCCAGCCTCGCTGGCAGCCCCTCCCTTCCCCGAACGCTGCAGCCTTCCCACGGCGTTTCCATGACGACGGCTGTGCGGGGGTGGGGGGGCTCCGCCCCCTTTTCATGCCCCTTCCAATTTCAATCCCTGCTGAGCCCCGGGGCCCGGGATCCTCCCTGCCCGTCTGCCGGGGGGGGCGCTGCTCGGGGGCTGGGCCAGCAGGGCCGTGACACCCCCCCGCCCATCACCAGCACTGGGGGTCGCCAGCCCCCCCGCGGCTCTGGCCTCAGCCCTGGGCACTGTGGGGCGTGGCCGGGGGGGCAGAGGAAGGAGCCCAGAAAAGGCCCCGTGCGCTCCATGCGCAATTACGCCCGCGCTTGGCTTCCTGCTCCCGGCGCGGCGCGGCCCGGCCCAGCCCTGCTGCCTGCCCCGGCTCGCCCGGCCCGACATTCCTGTTCCCTGGGCACGGCTGGCGCAGCGAGGAGGCGGCAGGGTGCTGCCCGCACCTGTGGGAGCCGCTGACACTGAGCTGCGGTGCCGTGCGGCCGCTGGGGGTTGGGGAGCGCGCTGGCCCGGAGGTCGGTGCCGGGGCTGGGCCGCGCCAGCCTGCGCTAGAGGCAGGTTTGAATCCACTGCCCAGGGCCTGGGCATCTCCTGGGCCGATGCAGGCGGACAGACCCAGCGGCTGCCTGGGCGCCAGGGGCGTCGCAGGGGCTGCACCCGGCTGCCCTGCAGGCCCGGCTGGGACGCTTGGAAACGGGCGTCTGTGTCTGTCCAGCTCCTTCCATGTTGAGCGCCCTGGGGGTGGATCCGGCCCCCGCCCCCGCCGTGCGGGGACCCCAGGGGCAGGTGCCGCCTGCTAGGACGTTTGTAGGCCCGCAGCCGTGAGGCGCAGCTCAGGAGCGGGGAAAGCAAAGCGTGGGACTCACTGGCAAGCGGATCAGGTCACGCCCGGGCCGAAGCGGTGCCCCGGGCCCCACCCGGCAAACCGCCCCCTTGTCACCACCCTGGTGCCGCCCGCGCCGGGCTCCCCTCTCCAGGAAGCGGCTCCGCTCCAGGGAGAGGCCCAAGAAATTGTACGCCGGGATTCTGCCCCAGTCGAGCAGCGGGGGCCTCCGCAGGAGCCGCGTGGGGCCTGCGCGCCAGCTTCCCAGGCGGCTGGGGAGCAGGGCCCATCCAGGGGGCTGTGTGCGCCCTCCCAGGCTCGAGGGTGCCAACGCGCTTGGCTGGCCGAGGGCCTAATGCCCAGCACCGCCGAGGGGATGGCTGCAGCCGGCGCGGAGGGAAGTTCTGGGGGTGTCAGTGGGCCGCCTGCGCCGCAGCTGCTGATCGGGATCGAGCCGCTGGACAGGCGCTGGCCCCAGCGAGCTCCGTGCCCCGTAACTGTGGCGTCTCCCGGGTTCTCTCCCACGCGGGCCGCTCACGCTGCAGCTCCGTGCCTCAGTTTCCCCACCGCCGAGGCCGGACTGAGTGAAAATGCCACACAACGCGGCCGCCACGTCCCGGTGGCGGGCCCGGCCCCAGCGCCCCCAGTCTGGCGATTTAAAGGGCGTCGGGGGTTGGCCTCCTGGCCCTTCCTCCCCCCTGGCTGAGCCCAGCCTCCCCCCGCCCTCCCCAGAGCCAGGCCAGCCGCCCAGAGGGGTTGTTTGCCCAGCTTGGAAGCTCCGCCCCGGTGAACTAGTGATCCCGTCTGGCCTCCAGAGGCGTCAGGCTCCTGCTCCCTGCCGCTGGCTCCGGGCCAGACGGCCCCCGAGCCAAGGGCCTGCAGCGCTCCCCAGCTCTGCCCCCCTCGGCCAGGCCGTGTCCGCCCCACGCTGCGGATCCCCCCACCTCAGCGCTGCTGCGACTCTCCTGCCAGGGCCGTCCCCCCCAAGCACGCCCGGACCCCCCGGGGACACCCCGCCCCCCAGACCTCCTGGGGGGGTCACCCCGCCCCCGCACGCGGGCCGGACTCTACCCCCGCCCCCACCGCGACCAAGGTGTTTCCCTCGGCCCGGGCGACACGCGGGGGCGGGGCGATGGGCGGGGCGAAGCGGTCTGGGGGCGGAGCCTGTGGCTTGGTACCTTCCCGGGGCGGAGGCGGGCGCCGGGCTGCCGTGAATCCGCATCCCCGCCGCAAGCCCACGGAGCGAGCCCGGGGCCGCCCGGCCCTCCCGCCGCCGGGCCCCATGGCCCCCTGAGCGCCCCCGGGGGACCCCAGCGCCGCCCCCCGGACCCCCCCGGGCCCCCCGGCATGAAGCCGCTGGAGAAGTTCCTGAAGAAACAGGGTTCGCACCTGGCGGGCCGGGCCGGGCCGGGCCCGGGGGCTCTGCAGCGGCGCCAGAGCGTGTCCCGGCTGCTGCTGCCCGGCTTCCTGCGGGAGCCCGGCGAGGGGGAGCCCGGCGCGGGCCCGGAGCCGGGCGGGGACGGGCGCTGCCTGGAGCTCCGCTCCCCCTCGTCCTTCTCCTCCGAGGAGCTGAGCCCGGCCTCCGGGGAGCCGCCGCTGAGCCCCGCGCCCGCCGCCCCCGGCTGCTGCGGCTGCGGCTGCGGCTGCGGCTGGTCCCCCGGCCCGCCGGCCAGCCCCGAGCGCCTGCTGGCGGCGCTGCTGGAGCGCCTCGGGGGCGGCCTGGCCTCGCACGGCCCCGGCTGCGGCACAGGTAGGGGGCGGGGGGCGGCGGGCTGGGTTCGGTCGCCGGGAGGCGGGGCGAGGGGGCGGGGCGGGGCGGGGCAGGGACCCCCGCCGGGCTCTCCCGGGAGCGGGCAGGGCTGGGGGGGGCACGGCCGCGGGGGGAGGGAGCTGCAGGCGCTGCAGGGTGAGGGGCCGGGACCCCCTGCAGGGAGGGGCGCTTGTGGGGGGGGCGAGGTGGTTCCGGGGGGGGCTCCCCTCCCCCCCAGCCAGCTGGGCTGTGACTGGCCCCCGGGCCCCAAGAGCCCCTCGGCTGCAGGGGGCTGCGCGCGGCTGGCGGTGCCGGGGTCTCGGTGGTGTCGGCTCCCGCCCCGCAGCCCCCTGCTTGCCTGGCCTGGCCCCCTCTCCCCAGCCCAGCTGGTGCCCCTCCGCCCTGCCCCCGCTGGCTCGTGCCCCTGTCCCCCCGTGCTGCGACCCGGGATGGGCCCTGGCCCGCCAGGCGCACCGGTGGGGGGGCCGGATGTGTAGCCAGCCCCGTGGTGGCATCCTGCGGTCCTTGCCCAGCCCGGTGTCTGCGTGGGCCCATCTGGGGGCCGGGGAGACTCAAGGAGCCGGAACATGACCTGCAAAGGGGGCTCTCGGACCCAGACCCCGCCTGGGCACCGGCCTGGATGCTCCTGTGCACTGGGAGGTGGGGGCACCGTGGGAGGGCCTGACCAGGCCGGTCTCTGCTTTGGCAGCTGGGGGTGCACCAAGCCCGGCTGCTTCTCGCCCAGCTCCGGGGCTTGGCTTGGGGGTCCTGGTGCCGGGGGAGGGGGAGGAGAACCCGGTGGCTATTCTAGGAATCCCAGGTGGCAGATTGGTTGCCTGTCTTTGCTCCAGCTGCCTCCCATGGCCCACTGCCCAGCGCCCGGGCAGTGCCAGTGGGCGTGCAGAGCTGGCACTGGGAGGCGGGGGGGAGACCTCAGTGTTCTTCTGTCACCTCCGCGAAGTGGGCGCAAAAGGCAGGTGTGCGGAGCAGAACTCCTTTGGCCATGAACAGCCGTCAGGTTCCACCTCAGAGGTGGCGGCGTTTCGGTGTCGGAGGGAGTGGTCACAATAGGCCTGACTTATGATTAGGGCTCTTGGAGATCATTTCGGGGGGGGTCTCCCATATTGTCTATACAGATGGGGAAACTGAGGCACGAATCAGCTTGGAGCTGGTTCCCAGTCCCCTGAAGTCACTGCTGGACACTTGCCTCTGTCTGTCACTTCCCCATGCAGTGGCGGCGGGGGGGATCTGATTGTCCTGGCAAAGTGGACGCTGGGGCAGGGGGTGAAATATCAGGTGCCAGCTGGAGCTGGGGGGGGGGAGAATTCTGTGCTCGGGCCCCTGCAGTCGTCACCACAGGCCTGTCCCGGGGGCAGGGCCTCAGCTCCATCGTGCGAAGGACTTGCAGAATTGCCCCATGGGCCGGGGGGAGGGGGCTGCTGTACCCACCTGCCGATTCCCATCCCAGGATCCCTGGGCACTAAGGAATAACACTGGCCACGCCCCGGGGCGGGGGGAAGCGACTCCTCCGGGGTCTTGGAGTACAAACCAGCAGGCCTAAGAGCAGAATCCAGGACTCCTGGTTCCCGGCCTCCCCTGCTGTAACCACTAGGCATCACCCCCGCCCCGAACTGGAAATAGAGCACAGGAGCCCTGGTTCCAGCCCCTCCCCCCGCTGTAGCCAGTAGGCTTCACTCCCTCCCTTAACCAGGCCTAGCCCAGGTGTCCTGAGCCTGGGTGCGTATCTAGCCCTTTCTGCTGGGGGTGCTGCGTCCCACCGGGTGCGGCTGAGCACGGCGGTCCCGGCAGGTCAGGCTGGCAGCAGGCCCGTGGGCCAAGGGGAGGCGTCCCACTGACCGCTGGGGCTTTGGCCCCGGCCCCCCTGCGCTGCTGGGCGCTGAGACCGAGCGGTCCCTGGTGCGGGGCGGAGCTGTCTGCCTGCGGGCTGTGGTCTTGGGGGCCTATGGACTGGCGGGGGGGCGGGGCCGGTGCGGTGCTCCCCCAGGGCCCAGTGAGGACAGAGAGGGGAGGGGGATGGCGCTGGGAGAACCCAGGCCAGCTCCCTTCACCCCAGTACGCGGCGGTGCTCAGGAGCCGGGGGGACCAGCAGGCCCCCCCATCCTCCCCAGTTGCTCCCCGCAGGCGTCCGGAGTGTGGCCTTGCTCTGCACAGGCTCTCGCCCCTCTGCCTGCAGGGGTGAGCAGCCTGGGGGTCCTTAGCCCCTCCCTGGGGCCTGGGAGCCGGCTCGGCCCCTGCCCCTCTGCCGGACTTGGGCCCTTCGCTGCGGCTGAGGGAGGCGGCGGGGAAGGGATCTGCCCGGCAGGTCAGTGGCCCGGCCGGGAAGAGAGCCCGGGAATGCTGAACCCCAGCCCCGCCCACCGGGTCACAACCGCCGCCCCAGCGCGTCTCTCATCCTGTCCCTGCAGCAGCCGGGGCGAGGCGCTCCCGGGCTCGGCGCAGGGCTGGGCCCGGCGGGATGCTCCGTGCTGCGCCTCCCCTGGTCCCCGCTGCATTGAGGGTCCGTCTGTCCCGTCCCGGCTGACGCCCCGGGGGTTCTGGGGGTCCTGGCTGAGGCCCACATCAGGACAAAGCCGCTCGGCTAGGGCAGCCAAACCGGCCGCAGAGCTCCCAGCGAGCCCGGCCCTTGGCCTGCCGCACTGACCGCCCCAGGGCATCGCAGCCCGGCCCGAGGGTCTGCACTGCCGCAGAAGGGGCGAAACGAGCCGCCCGGCGTTTTCCGAAGGTGGCGCAAGGGGCGGGGGGGGTGGAACTGGGGCGATCGCCGTTCAGTGCGTTGGCGGCTCCCCCCGACTCCCGCGCTAGGGTAACCCTGGGGCTGGCCCAAGGCTGATCCAGCGTCCAGAGACACCCCCGCAGCCCTTCCGCACTGGGTCCCCTGCACCCTGGCTGGGCAGCAGCGGGCCTGGGCCATGTGTGAGATCTCCCGGTGTGGCGGCGGGCGAGCAGGGCCTGGCTGGGACAAGGCGTGAGCCCCTCCCTGGGGCCACTGGCCAGCAGGCGGGTGGGCTGGTGCCCAGAGGGGAAATGCCCCCTGGTTGCCATTCACATGGGGGCTGCCCCACAACCCAGCCAGGCCCTGCTGCTGGGCAGCTCTTACCCAGCCTGGGCTCCTGGCTCCACCTGGAGGACTTGTCATGGGGCTCAGGGGTCCCCAAGCTCTGCGCTCCGTCCGCAGGCGGGCGTGACTCACTCGGCAGAACAGCGGGTTTATTAGCCGCCGGGGGGCCAGCGGCAGAGACAGCCAGGCCAGTCCATGGGGGGGAGAGGAGATGCCGAGGGGACCCTGGAGCTGGGGCCTGGCCCCCTCCTTGGTCTCTCTCTTGCCCAGCCTTCCCCACACGTATCCCCCACTACATCACAGGAGCGTAGCTGGGTCAATTGGGGGGGGGGCTGGCCCAGACCTGGGTCCCCCTCCCCTGTTCAGCTCCTGGGTGATTTCACTTCTGTCCCTGGGGCTCTGCACAGCCCCATGGCCCCGGCCAAGAGCTGGCACTGGGGCTGGGCGGGGCCAGGAACAGCCCTCACGTGGGCCAGGTGCCCCCAGCCCAGACTCCGGCCCACGCCAGGTGCTAACCTGCCCCCCACCGCCCTGTCCCCACCCCCGGAAAGGCCTGGCACGCGGCAGGGCAAGGCGCACGGGAGCTGCGTGCTGGGTTCGGGTAAACAAACAGCCGGCAGGGCGGGTCCCTGTCCCCAGCGTCCGTCCGCCCCTGTTCTAACACGCACGAAACTGCACCGCTGTGAGCCGGGGAGGGGCGGAGGGGGAGGACTGGGTGTCAGGACTCCTGGGTTCTGTTCCCGGGGCAGGCGAGGGGGATTAGAGCAGCAGGCTACGGGACAAGGTCCCTGGGTGCTGAGGCTGGCGGGGGGGGGGCTGCAGCCTAGTGGTTAGAGCTAAGCGGGGCCGTGGAGATCCCCAGACTCTCTTTGGGTCCCGCCCCTTCCTGGTGGCAGAGAGGGCATCGCTGGGACCCCGCCAAAGCTCAGCCCCCCACCTTCTGTGGGGCGTGGAGCTGGTACTGGGCTCCCACCGCTGCACCGGGAACAGCCCTGCCAGAGGCCGCTCCCAGGCCCTGGCCCGGAGGGACACTAGCCAGGGTGTGATCGGCAGTGGCCTGTGCCCTGTCTCCGTGCCCAGCTCTGCTGTCAGTGTCACTGTCCCATGCCTCAGTTTCCCCTCCCCTCCCCTCCCTTGCCTGCTTAGATGGTGACCTGCTTGGGACAGGGACCGTCTCTGTACAGCACCTGGCGCGCCAGGCCCTGCTCTCGGCTGGCGCCTCCACGTGACACCTGGTACTACAAGTGAGCAGCCTTCCCCCAGCAGCCACAGTCAGACACGGACCTTTCCATGCTGCCCGTCCCCCGGGCTGTTACACACCGCGGTGCTCCACCCCAGAGGTGGCTGCGTCTCCTTCCCTAGAGATGGGCCCCCGCAGCTGGGGCTCTGGTGTTGTTTGCCTCCTGTGCTGGCCGGGCGTGGCCTGCAGGCGCCGGTTCGGATTTGGGGCTCTTGGCTCCGGCTCCAGGCTCCGTGCGGGCGGAACCGTCTCGCTCGAGCGACAGAGCGGCAAACACAGTGACTCGGTTTCCTCCTCCGCCACCCACCTCCTCCTGGGAAGCAGCTGCCCTGCTCCGGCGCGGGGGACGGGCGCTCCGGCTCCTGCTGGCGTTTGGGGGTGGGGAGGCCGGGGGGAATTTCCTTTGGAAAAGCATTTGGTGACTCGCGCTGGACACCGACGGCTCTTCCCCCTGCCCCGTTTCCCGCCTGGCATGCGGGTGTCACTGGGCGCCCTCCGGGAAGGTGCCCGCTGGTGCCAGTGGGAGGGCTTCAGGGCTCATCCCCTCGCAGCAGGTGCCGTGTTCCGCCCCAGAGGTGGCTGCATGTTGGCGGGGGGCGGTGTGAAACGGGCAGAGTGGAGGGTGGGGTAAACTGGGAGGTGTACCAGGGGCTGGGCTGGATCAAAGCGCAGTGGGGCAGGGGCTGGGGCTCCGTGCATGTTCCCCAGCAGAGACCTCGCTGGCCTGGCGTGGAGAAGGAGGGCAGAGTGGGGGCAGGGGAGAAGGCGGCAGCTGGAGCCCGCGGTGGCCGGGGGCAGAGTCCAGACGCTGGGTGTGAGTCACAGCATCCCTGGCTCGGGGACAGGCAGGAATCAATACCAGGGTGCTCGGGAGGTCAGAGACCTGCCCACTGCCCACTCCCTCCGGGCAGGCCGCTGCTAGGTGGGCAGGGCTGCCCAGCTGCCAGCCCCAGGGCGTGGGTGCAGGACACGCGGTTCCATGCACGGCGCTGGCACTGAGCGAGACCACCGAAGCCCGTGCCTCAGTTTCCCCGGTGGGGCAACACTGCCAGCCCAGCTGTGTCAGGGACAGAGCGAGATTCACCTGCAGCCACGAGCCGGGCCGGGGACAGCACTGACCCTGTTGCCTGTGTGTGCAAGGCGCCGAGAGCAGGAGAGTAGCACCGGTGCGAGGATGCGCGTGCAAAGGTGACACATGCACGAGGCAAGTGTGATAGATGCGTGCAAGCGCGCGTGCAAGGGACCGCGCGTGCCCGGCTGGCAGGTGTGTGAGGGCAGAGAGGGAGCAAGTGCGCGTCTGCGCGAGTGTGCGAGGGTGGCGCGCGCGTGTTTGGGTGGGGGGGTGGCAGGCGTGTGCGCCGAGCCTCCCCACGGCCCCCGGGGAAGGGCTGGGGCACATTCCCTCTGACTCACGCCGCGCGGGCTCTGTCTGCGCATCCCCCAGCCGCGCTGGGCAGGCGGCGGGTGGCGCTGGCCTTCCCCGGGGCAACCCCCCCGTGTCCTCCTCTCTCCTAGACGTGCTGCTGGACGACCTGATCCTGACACACTCGCTCTTCCTGCCGACCGAGCACCTGCTGCAGCAGCTGCACCAGCAATATCCTCGGGGGCGGCCCCAGGGGCTGGGCTGCGGGGCGGGGGGGGGGGCTGGGCAGCTTTACGCCCGGCGGGGGCTCCGCTCGCCTCTTCCCTTCCTGCAGGGCCTGCTCGGGATGGGTGGGGGGATGCACCCACTCGGGGAAGGCCTTTGCCTGGCCCCTGGCTCCAGCCGCAGATACGGGGCGGGGGGGTGAATTGCTGCTTTCCGGCGCTGCAGGCAGAAGCCGGGTTGTTATGGGGGGGTCTCCCATGAGCCTCTGTGCTCCGCAGGCTGGTTGCTCCAGAGAGCACAGGGCGGGGGGCAGTGGGTGCCGGGTGGTTAGGGGAGGGTTGTAGACCAGCACTGGCCTGGCCCCATACGGCCGACCCAGGGCAGGCCGGGGGCGGGACGCCTGTGACTTCCCTTGCACCATGGCCGGGATGCAGGGTCGGTCTGTCTAGCTGGGAACCTCTGGAGGGGGCCGTGATGCCAGGGCTTCGCCCGCCTCCATCCCGGGAGCCTGGCCCTCTGCCTCCCTGTGGGGCTGCCCCATTGGCCTCGTCTGAGGAGCCAGGGTCTGAGGCGCTCAGCTCCCTTTCTGCGGGTGGCAGCTGCACCGCTGGGAGGTGAACCCGGGTGGCCGGTGCCCAGCGCCTGCCCTCCCCAGCGCCCTGCTCTCTTTTCCCTTAACCCCCTGCCCACCTTCCTGCTGGCCTCGGGGGACCCTTCGCCCGGCTGGGAGGAGGGCGCGGCGCTCCCCAGGAAGCGGGCCGTGCTGAGCGTCCTCTTGCGCTTCCTGGAGACCTACCAGGGCATCCTGCAGGAGGAGGAAAGCGCTGGCAAAGTCATCAAGGTGCGTGGGGGCAGCTGCTCCCCCCCCAGCCCTCCCGGGGGCAGCCTGGCCTGGCGGGTCAGTTTCACTCTTGGGCCTGTGTCGGTGGCTGGCCTGATGGCTCCTGGTAGGTTTTATCCTCCCATCCCCCGTGCGTGGGGCCCGGTACTCTCGGTCCCTTTCCCGTGGCCGTCTGCAAACCCCACCCTCCGCACGCTTGGACACGGGCCCTGCAACCGCTCTCCCTGCTGGGCTCCCCTGAATCCAGCGCCGAGGAGGGCCGGGCATGGGCAGTGGGTTGTCCCCGTCTCAGGGCGGTGCCAGGCCAGCCCTGAGCTGGGGAGCCTGAGAACCCCCTCTCGGTGCCCCCCAGGATCTCTACCTGCTGCTGATGAAAGACGCCTCCCTCTACCCCGAGCTGGAAGACGAGATCCTGAAACTGCACCAGCTGGTGGAGACGGTGGAGCTGAAGTGAGTGACGCGGGGTCCCTGTGGGGCCGCCCCGAGCCCCGGCCCTGCCCTTACAGCCTCACAGCTGCGTGGACTCAGCACTCCCTTGTGCTGGGCCCCGCCCGCTCCCACCCACCCATCCTGCATGGCCCCCTGTGTGGGTGCTGCAAAGCCAGCCCTGCCAGCCATGGCTGGGACCAGGCCCGCCGCTGGGGACACGAGGTGACTCCCAAAGATCACTATGGTGGGAGCTGGGGCCCCATAAAACCCCCAGTGGCGTAATCCCCCCCCGGCTGCCCCTTTCCCTGCAGGGTGCCCGAGGAGAGCCCCCCGCCCAGCAAGCAGGTCAAGCCGCTGTTCCGGCACTTCCGGCGCATAGACTCCTGCCTGCAGACCAGGGTGGCCTTCCGGGGCTCGGACGAGAGTGAGTACGGCGGGGGCAGGTCTGGGGGCCCAGCCCGGCACGCACGGCCCAGTTCCAGGCCTGTCCTGCACTCGCAGCGGTGCTGGGGGCGGGCTGCCTGGGTCCCGTCCCGCGGAGGGAGGAGGTAGCTGCTTGGCCCCGGTGGAGGGTGGTTGGGACCAGGCAGGGGGGCGTGGGAACCGCCTGCCTTTGTTATCCTGATTGCGTCAATTTCCGTAGCCCCCCCCCGGATGAGCCGCCAGCGTGGCTGGTGGGGTGGGAGGTGGGGGCCCAGCCCTGGCTGGGTAGTGCTGGGGCACCTTGGGCAAGTCCCCTCACCCCTCCGTGCCTCAGTTTCCCCACCTGTACAGCAGGGGATCGGCCACACGGCCGGGCCCCTGGCTGAGCAGAAAGCGCTTGGGGAGCCCAGCAGGGAGGTGCGAAGCGCTGGCGAGAACAAACCGTCTGACCTCCCCTCCCCCCAATCCAGTGGCAGCCCCCCGGGGACCCTGCCCATCCCTCGCCCCCTCCCCGCAGCCGGTCAGCGGGGTCCTGGGGACCTGTGCTCACGAGAGGGGCCCCTTGCCGCCCGCTCTCGCTGGGCTGGGAGAACAGGGCTGTGGCGGAGACTCCCCCTCTACAGCCCCGCACCCTCCGTGGCCCCCTCCTGACCCGCTTCCCCATCGCCTTGCAGTCTTCTGCCGCGTGTATATGCCCGACCACTCCTACGTCACCATCCGCAGCCGCCTCTCGGCCTCGGTGCAGGACATCCTGGCGGCGGTGACGGAGAAGCTGCAGTACTCGGAGGAGCCGAGCGCCCGCGAGGAGGCCCTGCTCCTGGTGGTGGTGGCATCCTCGGGAGGTGACTGGCTGGGGGCTGCAGCGCAGGGGACGGGTCAGAGGGGGGATCAGACCACGGCACAGTCCGGCTCCCTGGGGGGCGTTACTCGGGGAGGAGCCGGCCTGGCGTTGCTGCCCTGCAAACCCAGCCTGGGTCACCCCCATCGGGACCTGCCCGCTGCACCCAGCCAGAGCCGCCAGCCGGGCTTGCAGCGGTCCTGCTCCCGCACCAGCAGCGCGCACTCCGCGCAGCCCCGGGCACAGGGCAGGGTGGGCGCTGGGGCCGCAGAGGTGCTTAACTGGCCCGGGGGCGCGAGCCAGCCTTGCTCCTGAGCACTGATTGGCCCCCGGGCAGAGCGAGGGGACTGGCTGGGGGGCCGCGTGGGGCGGGGGGGGGCTTTGCGGGACTCAGCTGACCCCGCCCCACCTCCCCCCCAGAGAAGGCCGTGCTGCAGCCCTGCGAGGAGTGTGTGTTCACCACGCTGGGGATCAACAGCCACCTCTTCGCCTGCTCCAAGGAGACCGTCGAGTCGCTGGTGAGAGACCCCCTGGCCCGGCCCGGCCGCCCGGCGGTGGCCCCGCGGTACCCGCTGGTGCCCAGCAGCCTGCTCGTGTTCCTCCCTGTTTCTCTCCGTCCCTCCCCAGCCCCTGCCTGTGCTTCGCCGTCATTGCTTTGGGAAACTAGCCCCTCCCCGCGGGCTCGCTGTGCAAGCGCTGAAATGCAGCCGCTTCTGGGGCAGGGCCGGGCAGCCACTCGGCAGTGCGAGGTGGGGATTTCGGAGTCCTGCCTCCAGCTCCGAACCTGCAGGCGAAGTGCCCTGGCTGGGATACGACCAGGGCCCTGGCTCAATGCTCCGACGCTTGCAAAGCGCGGTATGAAACCGGAGGGCTCCCGGGACCTAACCGCTAGGCGAGACAGCCTTTGGCACCCAGCGCCTCCCTTAACCCCGTCCTTATGGAGCACTGGCACCTCGGCGGCACGTGGGGCAGCAGTGCAGTTGCCCTCTGTCCCAGAGATACGCGGCTCTGGGGCTGATCCTGCTCGGAGCCGAACGTGGGACCGATGGAACTGGGGTCTGGTGGCTGCAGCAGGGGGATTCTCCAGGGCTCGGCGGAGACGGTCCCTTCCCTGCATGCCCTGGCTTTTCCCACGGAGCGGGTATTGCTAGAGCGCCCAAGGCCCAGGGCACCTCGCCCGCTCCCATAGCGTGTCACGCCCCTGCTCCCGGCAGGTCCCACTCCCCGAGGAGGTCCAGGTCTCGCCAGGCGACACCGAGATCCACCGAGTGGAAGCCGAGGAAATTGCCAATCACATGACGGCCTTTCACTGGGAACTCTTCCGCTGCGTCCACGAGGTGAGCCGGGCCCCCAGGCCGGTGGCGGTGGCAGGACGCGGACAGGGCCGAGGGGTCCAGGGCGGAGCAGTCAACCCTGCAAGACAATTGACCAAACAATCCCCTCCCGCCCCCCGGCTCCTCCCGCTTTTTTGCTGACGCGTTTGGGGCCCGTTCGCCGCTGCAGACGGGGCAGTGGGCTGGGCAGAGAGGTGGGCGCAAAGGGGGCGCTGGCCCCGCACGCCGAGGGCAGCAGGTAGCAAACGCTGCGCCCTTCTGCCAGCTCGTTGGCCCATCGGTGGCACGAGTTGGATGGGTCTCAGTCACGCTCCCCGAAGACGCGCGTGCCCCGCCCTTCGCTGTCGGTCCAGGAGACAGCTGGTGGGGCAGCGCGTGGGGCCCAGGGGCTTTGCCAAGCGTTCCTCTGTGGGCGGCGCAGGGTGGGAGTGGACCCGGGGAGCTCCCGCTTCGGGCCATGGCGCGGGTGGAGTGGCGCCGACTGAGCCCGTCTCCCGTGGTTTGCAGCTGGAGTTCGTGGACTACGTCTTCCACGGGGAGCGGGGCCGGCGGGAGACGGCCAACCTGGAGCTGCTGCTGCAGCGCTGCAGCGAGGTGCAGAGCTGGGTGGCCACCGAGCTCCTGCTGTGCGAGTCGCTGGGGAAGCGCGCGCACCTGCTCAAGAAGTTCATCAAGATCGCTGCCGTGTGAGCGCCGCGGGGCGTCCTGCGCGGAGTCGGGGCAGGGGCCGTGGGGGCCTCGGCCTCAGCTCTGCGCTGCCGGGCGCCGTGCTGGCCTGGCTGCGGGGACGCCCGCAGGGCCTGGCACCTGGGGCCCCTCCCCGAGTTCGGGTTGGGTGCGGCCGTCAGCTGCAGGTGGCACCGGTGGGGTCACGGCCCAGGGGGCGGGTGGGGGGCAGCCCCATGCCCGGCTGCAGGGCGTGAGCCACTTACCTGCCTTGCAGGGCCTGGGGGGAGGGTTTCTCTCCCGTTAGCACCGGGCCCCTGAGCCTCCTGCCTTGTGCCCCCAGCTGCAAGCAGAACCAGGACATGCTGTCCTTCTACGCCGTGGTGATGGGGCTGGACAACGCGGCCGTCAGCCGGTTACGGCTCACCTGGGAGGTAAGGGGGGGTCTCTGCCCATCAGCCCGGCATCTGGGACCCCCGGCAATCAGGGCAGGGCTCCCCTGGCTTCACCCCCGGACTGGGCTGTGCTCGGGAGGGAGACGGCTAAGGAGACCTCTGGGGTGAGGGGCTGGGCTGGGCTGCAGGGAGCGGGGTGGGGGCTCTCCCCCGCAGTCAGGGCTCACCCCAGTGTGGGGCCAGGCAGCCGTTTCTCCTCTGCGAGGCTGGGGCTGTTCTGGGGGTGCTGAAGACCCCACTACTGCCCCTCCCATCGGACTCGGCTTTCAAGCTTGGTACGTTGCCTGGGTCTGCGGTGCCTTGTCCCCGCCCCGCCCCCCGTCCGGAGAGGCTCTGCAGCCCTGCTCCAGGGTTGTGCAAACTGCTGCCCTGGGCCGCCCCAGAGGTGGTCGCATCTCAGAGCTGGGGAAATCTGCTCCTTCCCCAACTGCAAAGCGTGTGCGGGGGGCGGGTCCCAGTTGCTGTTTTATCTTCCTCTTCCTCCCTCCAAACAAACCAACCCAGGCCCCAGCGTCCCAGCCCCTCCCTCTGCTAACACGGGCGGCACCTGCCTGACAGCTCCTTGCACAAGGCAGCCCTGCCCAGGCAGGGGATTAGCTGCACATTCCTGAGTCTCCCTGCCCGGGATGGTGCCCACCCTCTGCCCCTGTGGGGGAGCCAAGTCCCCCAGGATGCCTGTGTGCTGGCACAAGCTGGTGGCACCTCCCCCCCCGCCCGTGCACCTGGGCTTGGCACGTGCGGTGAGCTGCCTGGCACGGGGGCTGCTGAGGGCACTGGTGCCAGGAGGCGGGAGCCCGGCCTGGCCACTCGTGGCTCCTTTTGTTTTTCAGAAGCTCCCTAGCAAGTTTAAGAGCCTCTTCCGGAAGTTTGAGACTCTCACGGTGAGACGCCCCTCGTGGCTGGGCTGCGGGGGGCATCCCTGGCTCACCGCTCGGGATGGGCACCCCCGGCTGGTGGGGGAACCGGGCACCCCCAGGGTTTGCAGGCAGCTCTGCTCCTGGGCCTGCAGTGGGAATTTCCACTGCACACTAACTGGCAGCCCAAGGCCGCGGCCGAGAGCAGGGCAAACACAGGAGCTGGGGCCCGAGGTCGATGGCCCGGCCTGGTGCTGGGGGCCGGGGGAGGTGGCAGTACCTGAGTGCCTCCTGCTGGGAGCACCGTCATCCCGGAGGAGCGCAGGCCGCATGCCCCGTCTATAGGGCAGCAGCTCGGCCCTCCTGCCCCTGTCCCTGGCTCAGCGTGGGGGGTGGGGCGAGGGCCTACGGGTGGGGGTGGGGCCTGGGCTGGGCCGAATACCTGGGGGAGGAACCGCGGGGGGCAAATCCTGGGGGGGTTCGGCTGGGCGGGACCCAGTACCGGGAGGGTCTGGTGCTGGTCAGGTGGCACCGCTGACCCCTCCAGAGGGGCCCTGCCCTCAGCTGGGATTTGCAGGTGTGCTGGGCCCACTAGGCCGTGCTGCCTCGTGCGTGTGGAGCCGGGCGGATGGGCGGTGCCAGCTCCGTGTGGGCGGAGACCTCTGCAGTGCGCTGCGGGGGGTACCTGTGCTGGGATCTCTGCCCCCAGCCTGGCTGTCAGCGCAGGGCCTGGGATGCCAGCGGCGCTGGGGGCGTGTGATGGAGTGGGGGATACCTGTGTGTGTGTGAGTGGCTCACAGAGGGTGTGGGGCTCCTGCTGAGGGTAACCTTGATGACCAGCTAACACCTTTGTACTGCAGACAAAGGAGGAGGTGGAGCCTGAGGGGTTTGAATTGGAACTGGGAGTTGGAAGCAGTTAGTCTGGGCTGGGAGAGAGAGAGGGACAAAGGAGGGGGCAAGGCCCCGGCTCTGGGGGCCCCTCGGGGCCTCCTCTCCCCAACATGGATTGGACTGGCTGTCTCTGCCAGCTGCACTGACTCCTCTGTACGATGCTGTGTCCTGTCGGCTAATAAACCTGCTGTTTTCCTGCTGAGTGAGAGACTCTCCTGCCTGCGGACAGGGTGCAGAGCTTGGGGGACCCCAGAACCCCATCACAGGGCGTGAGGCTCAGCCGAGGGCTTTGCCTGGCTGAAGGTCCCAGGCCTGGTTCTCCTCCCCCGGCCCCTGGTGCAGCCCCACCGCAACCCCCCCTGACCTGTGCTCCCCCCCCCAGGACCCTGGCCGGAACCACAAAGCCTACCGGGAGGCCCTCTGCAGGATGAAGGCCCCCCTCATCCCCTTTGTGCCCCTCATCCTGAAAGGTGAGCCCTGGTGCGCAGGGCGCAATGGGGACAGCCTCCCCCCGGTGCCAGGGGGCCCCCACGGGCTCACAGCCAGGTGGGGAACCTGTCCCGCAGCCAAGCACTCAAGTCTGCCCCATGCGGCGCAGAAGAAGCGCTGCCCAGTGGTTACAGCAGGCCAGGCGCCAGGGCTCCTGCTTCCGGGCCTCCGTTTCCCCAGCTGAGCTGCAGGGAGCAGCGCTCACGGCTCAGAAAGCAGCACTTTCCCCTCAACCTCATCGCCGACCCCAGTATGGCGTTGGGAGGCGCCGGGCTGCCAGAGCTGTGGTCGCTCCCCCACGGCCTGGCCCTGTTGTGGCCAACGGAGGGAGCCCCGCTTGTCCCCACTCCCACCCCTGCCGCCCACCGGGCACCGGCAGCTGCTGCGCTGCACCCCAGAAGTGGCTGCATTTCAGTGCCGGGAGACTACAGGTGCCTGGGACTCTGAGGGGGCTGCATCCTGCCCTCGGGCGGAGTGTGTGCACCTAGCGCCCACCCAGGCTCCTCAGCCAGCAGTCCTGGCACCCCCTCTGCCCCCAGCTCTGTGGATTGGGATGGAGGTGGGGCTGGACCCAGGGGAGGGGGGCAGCAGGAGGCCATCTTGCCTCTTCTCACCTCCTTCCCCCTTAACCCCCCCAGACCTGACCTTTGTGCACGAGGGCAGCAAGACGCTCCTGGACGGGCTGGTGAACCTGGAGAAGCTGGTGAGTTGTCCCAGCCCCGCTGGGGATGGAGACCCCTGCGTGCGTGCCCTGCCTCCCTGTGACATGTGTGAGCCGATGGGCAGCCGTGGAGTGAGGGACCGTCCCTGCCCCAAGCAGCTGGGAGGGGAAACTGAGGCAGAGAGCAGGGGCGGGGCTGCGAGCGATGGTGGACTGCCCACTCCAAGCCCAGCCTGGCTCTGAGAACAGCTGCTGTGCAGGCTTGGGGGGGGGGCGCTCCTGGCCTTTGTCTGGGAGGGACCCCAGGCAGCAGAGCCCCCCCCCGAATGTCAACCAGCGTTGTCCTGGCAACGACCTTCATGCAGTATCCAGCCTGGCGCAGGCGCGGGGTGGGGGGTGGGGGGGTGTCGCAGCCAGCGGGGGCGGGGGGCTGCGTGCAGCCGCGCGGAGCCAGCGTTGCCATGGCGACGCGCTCCTTCCCGCAGCCCCCTCCGGGGACGTGCCAGGCGCTTGGCTCGTGGGGTCCATGTGCTGCAGCTGGGCACAGAGGGTGGCCAAGGCCGGCCTGGGGCGCCGGCTGCCCGGGGAGGTGCAGGCCCAGCGTGACCCGGGCTGGTGGAAACGGAGCAGCTTGCGGCTGGCCGGCGAGCTCCCCAGGGCACACGGCCGGGTTTGCCTTGAGAAACCCCCCGGGCTCTGGGCCGGCTGGCACGTGGCGGGAGCATGGTGGTGCCAGCGCCGGGCAGGGCACAGCCTCATGGAGCCCAAGTGCCAGGCATGTGCCCTGGGCCAGTGCTGCCTGCCCCTTGGCCTGTCCTTGCCCTGTGCCCACTGGGCATCCCCCGCGAGCTGCACCAGTCAGGTACCGCGGCCCCCCCCCCCCGCTGCGAGTTGTGCCAGGCGGGTACCATGACCCCCTTGCTGCAAGCTGTGCCAGGCGGGTGCCGGATATCCCTGGCCCTCCCAAGCTTGTCCCTCCCGGGCTGTGCCTGGTGGCTGCTGGGCATTGCCAGCTGCCCCTGTGCATGGAGGAGGCTTTGCCAGACGCCCCCCCGGCCCCAGTGTTATCTGCCTCTCTGGGACCCTGGGCAGCGTCGCCCCAGGCACCGGGGGCTGAACGTCCACCGCACGCCCTGGTCCTCCAAGCCCTGTCCATGCTGCTTGGTTGGAGTCTGCTCCGGGGGCGGGGGGGGGAGCTCCAGCCAGCTGTTCCCAGCAACCCAGGGCCAGGCCCTGGCAAAGCCGTGGGGCGCTACGTTAGGGGGGCAGCATCTCAGAGCTCCTCCTGGCCGGATCTGGTGGCCTGGTGCAGGGCCCTGGGTGAGCTGCAGATCCCAGCTCCGGGAGCTCCCCGCTGGCAGGGCTGGGAAATAGGGGACCCCGGGGAGCTGGGGGGCAGAGCCAGCCTTACCTCTGGCGCTGGGGGCGGGGGGGGGGGATCCCCACCTGGTGTGAGACACACACAGCAGGAACAGCTGGCATGTGCGTGTGGCGCCCTCTGCTGGCCGGTGGGTGCGGGGCTCAGAGCAGCTGTTCTTTGCCTGCCATGGGGTTGGTGCTGGGGGGCTGGGTAGACCCACATCCTGGCCCCGCTGGGGCCGGGGCTGCCCCCAGGCTGCTGACCGCTTGGCCGCCTTCCTTTGCAGCACTCGATAGCTGAGAAAGTGAGGACGATCCGGAAGTACCGCAGCCGGCCCCTGTGTGAGTATGAGCCTCGCCTGTGGCTGCCCCCCGCTGTACTCCACTCACGGGGGGGCCCCAGGGCTGGCGCCCTGTGGGGGTGGGTTGGTGATGCGGCACAGAGCCTTTGGCCCTGCCTGGCTGCTGTGCTGCCCAGCCGGTGCAGGAGCGGGCGAAAGCAGGGCAGGGACCTCGTGCCCCTGCTGTATTCCCATGCGACAGCCGACCTGGGGGAGTTTCCAGCTGCACGCTCAGCCAGCCTGTGCCAGGGCTGCCGGGCGGAAGCCACAGCTCAGCCGCCCGCCTCCCGTGCTCCCGCTTCAGCAGCTGCCCGGCTCATCCCCTGCTGCTGGCGCCTGGCACCATGCCCTGACTTCTGCTCCCTGCAGGCCTGGATCTGGAGGCATCGCCCAGCCAGCTGCAGACCAAGGCCTACGTGCGCCAGTTCCAGGTGATCGACAATCAGAACCTGCTCTTCGAGCTCTCCTACAAGCTGGAGGCGAGCAGCCAGTGACAGCCGCCGGCTCCTGCCCTGGGGGCGCCACACTGCAGCACTTTGACCGGCCCCAGCTCGCCGGACGCCCCCTGCGCAGGGCCCGGGGCCTCGGCACTTTGCGGTTTACAGAGTCGGCTGGACTTGAATCACGCGGCCCTTTCCCCCGGTGGGCAGGCGTGCAGGGACCCGCAGCGTGATGGGGTCTGGCTGTTCACTCCCGCCAGGCACCCACAGCACCGCCTGGGGGTGGGAGACACTTTCCCCCCACACCGGTGCCGGCACCGGGTGGGGTGTGGGGCAGCACGTGGTCTGGGGCTCAGCAACCTCAGAGTCCCCCCTCCCATCTCCCCATGCATGTTCCCTTCCCCAGGCTCGTAGGGGGACAGCGACTCCAACCCTTGCAGGGGGCCACTCTGACCACGTCAGAAGCCAGAGCCCCCCCAGGGGAGTAGCCGTGGGGTGCTGGGGAGAAGCCCTGGCTGCAGCATCTCTGCTCCCCGTTGCCAGCTTTGCACTTCCCTGCAGCATCAAGTCAGTGGCCTCTCAGGGTGTCACGGTCTCTTGGAGTCTGGCTGCAGGAACTGACGCAGGCAGAGGTTGAACCTGTGACCTATGGAGCCAGAGCCTGAAATCCCCTCCTGGAGCTCCTCCAGGGGCTGGGTGGGGGCAGGGGGGGCAGAGCCTCTGGCACAAGTAGGTCCTCTCAGTGCACTGGGGGAAGGATCTCTTCTTCCAGGGGTGCCCCCAACATCCCTGCCCCTTGCTTACCTATGCCAAGGGCAGGGGCCCAGGCCAATGCTAGGAGCATGTATGGACCCCATTGCCTTTCAGCCCTTCCTGTCTGGCACCCGGCTCAGCCCCTGCCCTGCAGCATGGCCCTGCCACCCCGGCCACCTCCACCACTGCTGCAGGCACTTCGCTGGGGCAGAGCCAGCTCCCCCGCCCCACCAGTGGGAGCTGCTCTCCCCATCCAGCTGCCTCCGGGCCCAGGAGCCCCCATGGCTGCAGAGGGAGTAGCAACCCTTAGGGGCAGGGTCCACTGTGGGCTGAGGCAGCCACTGGGGTTAAGAGGCAGGTGGGGGGACCCCAGAACCGTGTCTCCTGCAACTTTATTTTTGCACCTCTCCTGTCGGCCGTGCCGTGAACTCCCCCCAGGTTCTCTCCCCTTGGGGTCTTTCCTGTGAGCGCAGCCGGTCTCGCCGGCCGCCCTGGCCCAGCCGGAGAACGTGTATATTTTGTACCAAAATGCTGGGAATTGTACATTTATTTTTTAAAAGAAAAGGGCAGAGCCTCGTGTGCCACAGCGCTTTGTCCGGAGCCGTCTCTGCGGGCGCTGTGGGGCGGAGAGCTGTTTCACCGAGCGCCAGACGGTCCACGGGGTTGGAGACCTGCCGAGGAAAGGCAGCTCTGGCTGTGGAGGGGCATGGCTGGCAGCGCCCAGCCCTGGACCAGAGCATCGGCAGGCGGCAGACACAGTGCCAAGCTGCTGGGCTCTAGTGGCCCCTCATGCTCGTCGCACGCTGGGGGAGATCCCAGGGGGCCCTGCACGGCTTAGGGTTTGGAGAGTCTCTCAGGAGCCACCTTTTAAAGTCCTTTAACCGGCAGGAGAAGCCCCACATGTTGGAAGGCCCCGGCCTGCTCCCCACCCCACTGGGGCTGGGGCCTCCCTCTCCTGGCTGCGCCACACCTGGCCTGGCTGCAGCTAGTTCTGAATACTCCTGCCAAATGGTCACATCAGCACCAACTACCAGGGCAGGTGCCTCCTTGTGCGGAGCAAAGGGCTTAAGGAAGGGACTGGCCCAGCTGCGAGGGGCCATACAGACCCCAGCTTCTGGCGTGCATTGCTGGAGATGGGAGGTCTGGGGCTGGCCAGGTGGCAGCCCAAGCTCCCTTATGCCATTTCCCTGGCTGGTAGTGGCCCTTTGCCACTAGTGACTCCTCCAGGCTCCAGCCTGCCCAGGAGCCTGTCCCCCGAAGGGGAGCTATTGGGGTGGGGCTGGGGACTGGAAGGGGGCATTCTGATGCAGTATGGTGATGTCATGCTGGGGAGTGATGTCACTGGAACAACCAGAAGCCTCCTGGGGTGTGACATCATGCTGTCCCAGCGTGATGTCATGTCAGCACCCCAGTCTGAGGGCAGATAGGTGCCCAGCTGCTTCAGAGCCTGGTGCAGCCAAGACTGGCCTGAGCTCGAATGGCCAATTTCACACTGAACCCCCGCTTGTCCAGCCCCTGCCTGGAGCCCTGGCCCAGCTGCTGCCTCCAATGCTGGCTGTCCCTCTTCTTTGCTCCATTACTCATTTTCATCAGGCAGAGCAGGGGGTAGAAGTGCCGGGGGCGGGCAGGCTCCAGCGTGGGAATGAAGGGCTGGGGGGGCAGGCTGTGAAGTGGGGCTGGCGTGAGGGGCTGGGGAACAGGCTCCAGGGTGGGGCCGGGGGTTGGGGTGCAGGACGGCCTTAGGGCTAGGGCAGGGCCTTGGGGTGGTAGGGGAAGCATATCCTGCTTGGCGACAGACTGGGGGCTCCACTTGTGGCCCCATCTACAGGTGCCATTGGCCACAGCTACCACAGGCCGTGGTTCCTGGCCAATAGGAGCTGTGGAGCCGGCGCTGGGGGTGGGGCAGAGCGTAGAGCCCCCTAGTGCCTAGGAGCTGGAGGGACAGGCCGGATGTAGCTCCGACCGGACTGTTTGAGGCCCAGTCGGCAGCACCTCGCGGGCTCCTATTGGCTCGTGAGTCTTGTGGCCCTAGGTGACCTTCCGAGCATGGTGGCCTAGGGCAGACACTCCCTGCGACCTTCCCAACATGGGCACACACGGCGGCTTCCTATGACCTTCCCAACATGGTTCTGGCGACCGTTTCCTTTTGACCTTCCTAGCATGGCTGATTCACGACCTTCTTCCTCCGGGTGCTCCACCTCGGGCACGCCTCATGGCCCGTCCAACATGGCCGTCGAACTGTCGCTCCTCGTTTCCTGAGCGTCCTTCCCCACCCAGGTGCTGTCTGCGACAGGCCTTGAATGACCTTCCCAACATGGCGCCCCAAGCTGCCCCGAGCCTTGGGTGTCGCGTCGCGCTATGATCGCGAGAGGGGGAGGAGCGTAGCCACGCACATGCGCAGAGGGCTGGTCGGCCGCCATTTTGTTTGGCCGCCGCGGCTGGGGGCCGGGGCGGTTCGCTCAGTTCCGGGTTGGTGGAGGCAGGAGGCCCCGGTGCGGAGCGAGCGGCGGCGGCGGCGGCGGCGGGTGAGGAGGGGCCCTGGGGGGGTGTGTCAGTGCACCGCCGCGCGGCTGGACTTGCCGGGGGCCTGGGGGATGTGGGGCCTAAAGGGGTGCGGGGGGAGGAGCCTGGGGGGGAGGGGCCCATGGGGGAGGGGCCCATGGGGGGCCGGGAAGGATGGGGGGAGGGGTCCGGGGCGGCGCAGTGGGGCTCGGGACGGATGGGGGGTGGGGTCCAGGGGGAGCTGGGAAGGATGGGGGGGAACTGGTGGGGGAAGGGGGGTATGGGGAGCTGGGAACGATTGGGGGGGTTCGGGGGGGGCCAGGGGGGCTCGGGAAGGATGGGGGGAACCGGTGGGGGAAGGGGGGTATGAAGAGCTGGGAAGGATTGGGGGGGCTGGGGGGCTTGGGAAGGATGGGGGGTGGGGTCCAGGGGGAGCTGGGAAGGATGGGATGGAACTGGTGGGGGAAGGGGGGCTAGGTGGAGCTGGGAAGGGTGGGGGGAGGGGCCCGGGGCGGGCTCGGGAAGGATGGGGGGGGCTACGGGGGCTTGGGCAGGGGTCATCTGCTGTCAGGTGCTGGTTCCATTCCCTGCCCCCGATCTCAGTTTCAGCTCTTCTGGGGGTGCGTTGCCCCTGCGGGGGGGGGGGGCCACTTGACAGCTGCCCGCAGCCCCCGCCTTGTTCCCTGCCCTGTGTCGTGCCAACCCGAACGCTTCTCCGCTGTAGCTGTTGGTGCCCCGGGCTCTGACCCATCATCTGCTTGGACCGGGCAATGGATTCACCTGCCCCGCAGCCCCTGAACATGGAGACGGGCTGGACCCCCAAGGCCCTGCACAAGGAAGTCGGGGTTTCCCTTTCTGGGCTGTGGACAGTCCCTGCTAGCCCTCTGTGTCCTTGGCCTGTGAAGGTGCTTCTCTCTCACAGCCCAGCTGGCATCCCTGCCCCCATGGCAGGGTGGTTCCAGCAGCCGCTGTTCTGTTCGTGTCGCACTAGCTAGGAAGGAGGCTGTTGTCATATCTGCAGCGTCAAAGCACTCGCTGCTGCCGGATCCCCTTCTTCTCCCAGTCGTCATCCCCTCCAGAGTGCGTGCGCCGACAATGGCTCAGGGCCCATGCCGGTGTGAGCCCACCCTCCATGAACGACCAGCAGGGGATACGGACAGTTGCCCCCTGGGTTGAGGGGCAGAGTACCACCCACTCCTCATAAGCTCTTGCAGGCAACTCACCCCAGGTGTTTATCCCTGCCCAGCCTGCAGTCTTTACCGAAGCTAGGTTTGTGTGCCTATGAGGGAGAGTAGACAGCCAACCAGCAACGTGCTTGAGAATTTGCTTATCTGCCATGGGTTTGTCTGTGAAGCTGCTCCCATATCATCCCTAGCCTGGAAGCTGGGTGGTTCTGGCCACCCAGTTGCAGCCAGGCCTTTTCATTTTCCTCCTGAGTGTCAGTTCTTGGCAGCAGTTGGAGGCTGGGTAACAACTGGGCGGACCAAAAATCTGATCCGATCTGGTGAAGTGTACATTGCTGTGGTTCTGACGGATCATGTGATAGCCTGGCTTCTGCAAGGAAATGCTCCATGTTAACCTTTAATGAATGCGCCCACCCTGCTTCCTGCTCTGTGAGCTCCGGGGCTCAGTGGGCCCATTGTAAATTGATGGGGGTTCCCCATGCAAAGGTCCTGTTTTCACTAAACAGAAGGCAGCTGATTACTTGGTGTTTTTTCTTTCATGGCTTGAAAGAAACTGTTGTCAGGCCCACGCATGGAGGGCAAGCATTGTCCTTTCAGAGCTAATATGGCTTATTCCTTCCTTCGTTAGCCTCCTGCTTTCCCTGAGCAGAGTCCCTGGCTGTTAGTTATTTGCCACCAGATAATCTGGGCTTCAGAACTGGGGGTGGGACTGTGGCTAGGGGCTGGGCATGGGAAGAGGATCACTGCATGGTCTGAGCATGTGCCAGCCTTGAATTTTCCCCTGTCACTGCCTTTTGTTAGGATGATTGTGTGTCAGCTGATTGGTGGGCGTGCGCTCTCTCTCTGACCCACAAGCCAGGTGTAAGAGGCAGGAAGAGGGATGGCCCCAGACTGGATTAGGGAGGGATGCTAAAGGATGGGATATGGAGCCACCAGCAAACAGTACATTAAAGGCAGTGTGGTCTAGTGGATAAAGCACCGAGCTGGGATTCAGGAGGCGTGCTCTACTACCGATATTTCCCTGGTGTCCTGTGTGCCATCACTGCCCCCTTTGTGCGTCTCTCCTCCTGCAGTGAACGCTGTAGCGCTTTGTGAAGCACTTGTGATTAGTACTGACAAGTGGGATAAGAGTTGCATGCGATTCTGGGGGCTCTAGGACCTGCACTGTGCATGTTCCAGTCCCTGGCTGGAGCTCGCTTCCCAGCTGATGCACCTGGAGGGACTGTCTTACAGGACTCCAGTTTGGTGTCAGTCAGCTCTCAATAGCCAGCTCCCTTCTGGAGCTGTGAGGAGGGGACTTGCGTTGGGAGAGACGGTGGCTCCCCTTGCAGCTGTTCAGGAGCCTGGGCCAGGTTATTTTCATGCCACCCAGTGGGATGGAAACAGCTGTGAGCCGCTTGTAGTGATGAGCGGATAAAGGACTGCCCAGCCCCTGGCACCTGGAGAGCACTTCACGGGCATCGCCAACAGGTCCTTGCAGCCAGCTGGTGTCTGCGTGGAAATAATTCTGTGCTGAGCTGCAGCTGTTGTACAAGGAGGAGGCGAAGAGGCAGCTTTCAGGCCCGGGCCGAAACGCTCGCATGCAGCTAGTGTGAGCGAATTTGTCTGGCCTCATGCGTCGGGGCTGAGCTGACTGTGCTCTGGGGCCGACCCCTGAAGCAAACATCGCCTGTAGTAGCATTGCAGGGCCAGGGCTGGTGTTGCGAACCCCGTGCCTCTGCTCACCATGCAGAGCTTACCAGAGACACTATCAGTGGGGCTGTTGCTGCAAACGGTTCAGTGACATCACAGGAGTCAGCCCAGTTCCTGCTGTCTGAGGAGTAGAGGGGCGCACTGGGGTGCTCTGCCATATTGCCTGCTGCTTAAGGGGCCGGCCCCTCTGTGCACCAGTGAGCTGTGCAGAGGGCCAGAAACAGCTGAACCAGAGCAGTGTGTCGGGTTCAGCAACTTCCCTTCCACTCTGCTCGTGGGCCGTCCCACGCAGCTCGGCAGAAAGCAGGCTCTGCGCACGTCGCCCCTCTCCAGAGATGATTTCTTTGCAGCTGGGCCAGTGCTCCACAAAGCCTGCCCAGCTGGTTTCGTTCCTGGCTTCCCCCATCGCTGGAGCTGTTGGACTTTTGTTCCTAACTTGGAGCTAAGTCAAGGCCCTGCTTTACGCTGCAGGCCGTCGGGTAACAACAGTGTGTGAATTTCTGAGGCTCCCAGCTGCATGCTGTCTCCGCTGCTCTGGCAGCTGGGTGCCCGAGCCCTCAATGAGAGGAGCTGCTCCAGAGTTCAGCTCGGTTACCGGATTTTCTGCTCCGGCTGGGTTGGGTCTTCGTGGGTTCCCTTTGAAGTGAGGTGTGACCGTCTCCTCCGTGCCAGTGGAGAGGTGAGGCCCCATGCTCGCTTCTGGCTCTCCGCTTCCATGGAATTCTGTCGGGGTTTTCAGTTTGTGTGACTCAGGTACCGGCTCTTTCAGAAGGCAAGACAGAGCCCCTCTTCAAATGGAGCAGCAGCCTTTTCACCGCCAACCAGACACCGATTGCCCCGTGGGAGACGGGCTCTAGTTAGAGAGCCCTCAGATGCAAAGCTGCTTTTCTTCCCTGCCTTCCCAACAGCAGTTCCTGAATCCCTTCCCTCCGCGCTGCTCCCAGGGCACAGTAACAGCACTTAGAGCAGTGCTGGGCAACCGAGGCTAGTGAGTGGGCCGCATGAATGGCTGCCCTCCGTCTCCGTGAGCTGCAGGATCGTGGTAACCAAGACGATCTCCCCCAGCATAGAGGAGTTTTGCTTCCTGCATTGGCGTCCCTAGCATTGGCAGGGTGTGCCAATTGAACCGTAGTAGCGCTTTGGAAGCTCTGTCAGTTGTGTGCAGTTGGCGTGCCCCTCACTCTGTGTGTGTGTGTGTGTGTGTGAGAGAGAGAGAGAGAGAGAGAGAGAGAGAGACTTTAGTAATACTGGAAGGGAGAAAAACGATGTGGATGTAAACTGGCAGAATCTGGCTCCTGTGCGCGCAGGCCATGGTAAACATAATGTCTTGTGGGCCACACCACACCCTGACAAGCCACACCTTGCTTACTTAGTGTGTAGCTGTGCTGCGCAGCTTTCGTGCAGCAAGGCTCCAGCACCACAGCCCTGTCGTTGAAGGCCAGCGTGTGGCAACGCTGTTTGTTGGCACTGAATTCTTCCAAGCCCTGCAAGGGGGTTTTGCTCCTGCCGACAAAGTGCGTTCGTGCTTTCACTTGTCGGTCCAAAACCTTAAGCGTGGGGGGGGTGGGGCAGCTTTAAGCACCCAGGAACGACAAAAGTCTTGTTGATCATGGTCAAGTGTAGACGTACCCCCAGAACGGAGCTTTTCGCAAACGTGAGTCAGTTGCATTGCCATGTTTTCGAGGTGGGGACGCTGAGACACTCAGCACCTGAGCCCGGCCCAGCCTCTCAGACAGTGGGGGAACTGGGCTGGGGATTTGGAGACTGGATATGCTCAGCAGGAGTCAGCAGCTGCTGTTGCCCCCTTGTGCAGCGTTCTCGTCTGGCCTCCTGCTAATCCTTCTCCAGTCTCTCCAGAGCCGGTCCTCGGTCAGCAGAGCAGCAGGTGCCCCTTGGAAGCAGTTACCGCTCTGGGAGACTGGTACATGTCTCAGTGCACAAGGCAGAGCAGTACTCAGCTCAGGGTCCCGGGTGCCAAATCTTTCCTGCTGCAAAGCATGGCCAGAAAGGAATAGGCCCAAGTCGGCTGAATGTCATGGAAGCCCTTGGGAGCGGCGGCGTTTGGTGCAGTGAGACCTCTTTCAATTTATACAGGCATAAGTCAGGCGACTCTGGGGCTGGTTGGCCCTGGCGTAGGTGGGCGTTGCCCATAGTCACGGTGTGTCAGGCCTGGCCTGGTCAGGTGTGCAATGCCCTCGCTGAATGTAACCGGCTTGGAGAGCGCTCCAAGGGCATGTGGTTACACCCCTTGCTTGTCTGTGCTTCCACCCCGAGATCCCGGCCAGCTCTCTGCCGAGGCGAGGTGTGCGGTGCAGGGAGCAAGGGCCTTGGACAGCCTGCCTCAGTGAGAGCTTGAGATTCCAGACGGGCTCTCGCCACGGTGGTTTGGCTTTGGAACAGCTGAAATGACACCTGGGTCTGTGTGGGTAATCCATTGACTTCCAGGGGCCTGGGCACCTCTGAAAGTCAGGCCCGCTAGGGACCTACACTGACCCTGGAGCCTCTGCCCTCTTCCTGCCAAGCTGGAATAGCTTAGCCCTGGTCTTTGTCTTCCAGCCTGAGAAAATGCAATCGGCCCAAGCAGCTTGGCGCTGCTGAAATCGTGTCAGGCAGTCAGTGTGGTGCTAGCGGCTGGCGCCCGCCCCCAGAGCTGGCACGAGTCGTCTCCAGTGCATGGATCCCTCCTCCTTGTGCCCACACTGTGGGGAGTGGCTGGGGCTGGTAGCGTGGTGGCAGGGCAGTGGGGGCAGGTGGGAGTCAAGGTGGAGCATTTCCAGCAGCCCATAAAGATGTGACTTATACACACTAAATCTCCCGGTGTCACCCTGCAAGTTCTTCCCTGTGCCCTCTTGCAGTGGCCCCATGAGAGGGTCTCCCTCTGGCAGCTTGGGACCTGCCAGGGCACCACCCGCTGGGAGTGCTGTCACTGGGGTGGGTGCTCTGGATGGCTGGTGTGCTGGCTGCTTGCCGCCCGCTTGCCATGCCGCCGTGGTACTCGTGGGTCAGGCTGGTACCGTACCACTAACTCGCCTTCTTCCGTTCTCCCTGTGTCCGTCACACAGTTACGAGAGGAGCTCTAGTCGAGGTAAATGTGCCTCATAGCCATCAGAAAGTGGCCCCGAGCAGCGCTCGTGCAGGGCAGGTGGGGTACAAATTAATGGTGTTTGAATTTAAAAAAAAAATCAAGATTTCATTTAAATTGGACTTTGGGTTAAATTGTCCTTTTCAATGATCTCTTTAAAATCTGCATCTCCTTATGGGCCGTGCGAGGCCTGGATGTATTAGAATCTCTTAACACTTTCCTAAATATACACATGCACGCTCTTGTCTGTCATTCCCTTCGCTAGCCTAGCAGTTTGGCACAAGTGGTGACCGCACAATTGACTAGCGAGTATTCATCTTTTTGGAGCGTTTTACAGGTTCTCAGTTAAGCTAGCGAGTTGCTTAAGTAAGCCTGGACAGTTACAGCAGCCCCTCCTCGGCAGCGTGGCGACGGACCGGATCTCGTGTTGAAAGGCTGCCTGGTTGTAAGCCCACAGGTGTTAAGGGCCAGATCAACCAATAGGAATGTGATTTTTGTGTTTAGAAAATCGCCAGACCCCCCGTGGGAAAGTCGTGTTACACCATCCGGGCCTGGGAGGCTTTACGTTGGGTGATGCAAGTCAGCTCATGGGGCTGGGTGCTGATCGCCAGGGCTGGCGTGTCACTTGCACCCCTGTGTTGACACAGGAGCTTAGCCAGCCTGCAGAGCACACGCCCCTGCAACTGTTGCCTGAGTGAGCATTGCTAGAGCGTCTTAAACAAGTGCTCCCTCACCCTGCACAAAGGCCTGTGGCGCTCACGCGTTCTGAAGGGAGTGACTGGGGCTCCGGGGGCCTATCGGCTGCGTCTGGCAGACAGGCACTTTCACCGTCCCTCTTCCCTGGAGTGCAGCGGGGGTGACGGGCTAGGTTAAAGAAATCTCTTTGGGGTCTCACCCTGTGTGCTTGCCAAGCCCCTGAGCTTTCTGGGATGCCTCACCAACCCGTCCTACTGGGCTGGAAGCTCTGGCCGCCCCCAGCCAAGGCACAGAGTTCATGCTCCTGTGCAGGGAGGCATAACGTGGGTATTGAACCAGCTCAGCTCTATCTCAGCCCCCAGGAAACCAACCCCCAGACGGAACCCAAACTCCAAACAAATCCATCTTACTCTGTGTAAAAGCTCATCAGGTTTAGCCCTCTGCATGGGTGAAAGTGAGAGATGCACAGTGGTTGCTGTCTCTGCCACAGGTTAGTTATTTACACTGGGCTTGATAATATGCAGCTGATTTTTGTTAAGTACAAGTAGACTTACCTGGCATTGCCTGACTCCCGGGGGCTGCATGTCTCCTGCTGGCCTCTCTCCAGGGTTAGGGCAGGAAAGGGGCTGCAGTCCCCGGGGCCATCCTAGGGCAGTGGGGCAGCTGGCAGCTGCTCCCCTGGGCAGGCTGGGGCCGTGCTGCTGGCGAGCGAGTGATCACTTGGGTGCTTGCTGCCTCCTTGTGGTCATTCATGAGTATAACTGTCCCTGCTCTCACCCTCCTCCATTTCGGTTTGATGTGAAACAAACCCATTCCACCCACATGCAGTTATCAGCACCTTGCTTTATCGTATGATAAGAGGAAGCTGTATACCAAACTTGGTGATCCTAGTACCTGCTGGTTTGGAGGAATTCTTGAACAAACAGACTCAGATGGACAGCCACATTTCTATAAGATGCCTGCATTAAAAAGGAGTGAGAGTGCTTGGAAGTGAAAAGAGAGATCAAAGGAAATTGCTAAAGCAGTAAACACAAGAGGCAGCTAATTCTATTCCACTAAGGAACTTGTTACAGGCAAATTCTTACTGTACACAATTGTTCTTATGTCAGGCCAGAGCTGGTCTTTTCTGACCTGGGCCTGGTGCTTCACTACAGTTCCTTGTTCCCACTTTTACTCACATGTGTCATCTGAAGGTGTGTGTGTGTGTCAGAGAGGGGGTGGGGTTGGGGGGGGGTTTCAGAAGCCAGCGGAAGACAGAGACCTGATTGTGTTCCACTCCTTAAACAGACTTTCCCTTAGGGCAGGAACCCTTTGTTCAATCTTCCCATCCCCATGGAAATGTACCCAATTGAAGATGGAGTCCAGTCACATGTTTCTAGGACCAACCACAGTTTGGGCTTACAGAAAAAAATAAAACCATTTGTAGATTGTTTGTTTGAGTACAGAGCCATCAAGTTCCTAAAGTATCACTAATGGCCCTCGTTAGCACATTCAGAATGAAAGCCGCATTCGCGCTTCATTTTTCTAACTTCACATAAGGGAATGACACAGGCACAAAAATCAGATGTATAGATTGAGCAGATGGAAACATTTTTAAAGTGACGTGGCCTGTTTTGCATGAAACATCTTTTTTATGCATATTCATAAGCCAGTTTTCATAAAGCGGTTGGGGGAGGGGTTGACAGCTGTCATGCCATGGGCAGTAGAATTGCACGTTTATGCCAAGGAGCTACCTCATTGATCTTCCAGCATAAAACTGGGCCCACGCATAATGCTTTCGTGCTTCAGAACTATGTACAAACATTGAGCATTTGTCTGAATGGTCCAGTAAAACTTGTGAGCGCTGAATCGATGGGCATCACTCTTGCAATTTTGTTCCTAATTGCTAGTAAACTGCGCAGCTGGCTTAGAAGCAGCAGCGTTTTTAGCCATTAAGATTGTAAAAACATACAGCCAACTGTTCCTGACTACATCTCTTCTCCCTGTGAGATCATTGTGGCTTTGCTTCAGCTCGGGATAACCAGCCTCTCCTGGGGGAATGCCATTGAACAGTTCCCCATTGTTATAGCGATAGTGAACGCAGAACAACTTGTGCTACATTCCTGCTCCTTGCCCCGCGTAGCCTGGATTATAAATTGGTCCATCTCTGCATGCTTAAGAAAACCCTGCGGCTGTTGGCTGTGTCCTGGGCCCAGGAGCCTGCTTTCGCTAGATTGCATGGAAGGATGAGCGCTAACTCACTGCACTGAAGGAGGATGTGAGGGACCTTGGTGGCCAGTGAGCTCCCGAAGGCAGTGCTCAGAGATCGCAGCTGGGGAAAGAGTCCCCACAGGGAGGCAGACAAACCAGCGTGTCCAGTCCCTCGAGGCCTACGGGATACCAGCAAAGACTCACAAATGGAACACGGTGGAGGCCGGGGAGCTCCCTGGAGCAAGAAGGGCTGTGGAGATACCATAGAGGCGTGTTCCAGAGACAGCCAGTCTGTTAGCGAACAAGGAGGAGACCGAGCATGCGTGGGAATGAGGAAGAGCCGTCCCTGCAAGCCTCAGCCCGGGTGTCTCCATGCTGACCTCATAGTCCCACAGCCATCCCCTGGGGTTACCCGGCCCTGGTGTGTGTTACAGCATGGACCTGGCCCAAGGGACAACTGGGAGAAAACGCTGGCCCGGACCACCCATGATGGGGCCAAGGAAATGGCCACCCGGGAGGCAGAGCTCCCTGCAACACCCCATCCTGGCAAGAGGGGGCGCCCTAGAGGCAAAGACGTGCACTTCCAGCCCCTTGCCGGTGGAGTCTGCAGGGCTGGGGTTGTTTTTGTGGCTGTGGATGCAGATTTTGCCTCTAGGACCCTGCCAATTCGCAGAGCTCTCCGCGTGCCCACCTCCCGCCTGTGTTTTGCAGAAGTGGCTTGGATACGACACAGGGCTCTCCTTAGCACTGTTGGAAAATGCCGTCATCCTAGCCAGTAACATCTCCTGTTTTCGCATTGCTCTGTGCTGATTCTAACTGCACTCAACATCCTCCTTGCCTGGCCAAGTCGCTTCCTGCACCGAACTGCTGCTCTGAAACCATTCTCCAGTTGTGCTGCACTACTCTACTGGAGGGACTAAACAGCAGCTGCCTTTCAATTGTCTGAATTTAATTTATGCAAAACTACCAGCAGCTAGTGGAGCTCTTAGCAGAGGGGGAAGCCAGATCATTGACATTTGCTAAAGAAATGTCATTTTTAGTTGAACTACAAGCTACGAACCTCAGTCAGTCTAGAGGCCCTGGGGTTCTTTCACCTCTAGTAGCATATTGTTTGGTTGGCAGCCATCAAATGGGTCCCTTTCCCCTCCCCGATGATTTTGTGGGGTCATATTCTAACCCGCAGGATGCCTGTGCGTCTAACTCCATTTCCCGTTGGCTCTGTAGAGGGGTTTTAACATAAAATGTAGTTAAGAAAAGTCCTCTTGTTTGTTTCCTTCACGTTCAGCGCCAGCCCTTCCTGTGCCTGTGGGACAGGGGAGGGAATTCCCTCGCCTGTACAGGAGGGGTGTTTCCTGTCTGCCAGATTGCTGTTTCCTTTGCTTCAGTTTGATGTGCTGATGGGATTCCTTGATCCTGCTGACATGTTTCCTTTGTCAGATGGAGAAGGCTAGGATTTTAGGAAAGCTGTTGATGCACAGCTCAGCTCTGCAGTCCTTGGGTGGACCGTCGCTCCCATTCGGGCAAAGCACAGCCTTGTTCCATTGAGGACTCCGGAGCTTGGCCCGGAGGCATCAGAAATTTCTAACAAACCTTGAACAAATAATGCACTGGCGCTGTGTCTGTTAATAATTCATGGGGAGTGTCTGAGTCCTGCCGGGCTGGAGTTGGTCTATCTGACTGCGCTCGGAGGTGGGCCCACGTGTCTGCAAAGCCCTGAACTGAGGTAGCAGCTTGGTCTCTTGAAACATTTATGATCCATTTGTAAAAGCCTGACTGACCCTACCTTCTGAGAGAGACTGTGCGGAGTAAATCAGTTGTGTAGCAACCCTGGTACTGTTCAGAACCAGCACTGGGGGCGTGTGACTGGAGAGTTCGGTCTGGAGTGTTGAGTTCTGGATCTGGAATGCTTTAGGGAGATGCAGAAGAGAAAGTTTGGAAATGGTCTAATCTTGTGACTGGTCCAAAAGTTACTGTAGCTACATCCGGCAATCAGTCCGACTTCAGAAGGGTTGGAAATTCCCGCTCGGCTCTGCAGTTCAAAGCCAGTGCCCTCCCTGCAGATGAAGTGTTTGCTTCATCTGATTTGCAAATGCAAACTAGCCTCGGAAGCATTGTAAGTATAACACGTTTCAGGACCCAGCTCCCTTTGAAAAGTGAGGAACCGGGCTTCTGACACATGAAAGGCACTGCTGCGTCTTCAGTGGAAAGTCTTGAGGTGGATCGTAAAGGCTCGATACTGAATTCTGCAGAAAACAAGTTATTTCTTTCATAGCACACCTCGATTTCACAAATGTCTAGCACGTGCTGAGCCCTGCCCTCATGGGTGTGACCTGTGAGTTCTTCAGGGCTAAGTGTGGCTGGTCACTAAAATCTCAGGGGCGTTAAAGCTTTGACTTCCTGTTTTCTTTAATTCTGGGACAGAACCTTTATTTTAATTCCTGTCTCAGTATCCTGGGACTTCTGCTCTGGCATGTGCAGCATAAAATGTTGGAGATTAAAGTGCATCTGTAAGAATTGCATCTGAATCTTTCCCCAGCCAGCCTCACAGTTGCTCAGGTTAATCCTCCTGCAGGGTTTTTCCTCTGTTTCAGTTGAAGAATCCACTGATGAGAGTTGAGTAAGAATCCCAGAGGCACAGTGGGGTCTGAGTTAGGATGTGAAGCAGGAGTGCCCTGATTCTGTCCTGGACTTGGGCGAAGACTTGCTTCTGTGGGTATGTAGAATGGGGTATCAGCGCTTGCTTGAGATTGTCAGCATGCTGCCCCCAGCGCACGTGCAGTGTTCCAGATCTCTGGGGAGGGCGGTGGTGCGTGTTGAGGACTGGCTAGCAACAGCTTTCTCTGCCTGGTCTGTAGTGGGGATTCCATGAGGCGGGTCATGTTTGTGGCAAGCTGCTGAACTCGGATCGCTGCTCAGCGGAGATCCATTCCATGCCTGATAACTCCTCTATAATCGTCGGAACGTTCCTAGGCAGGCCACTCAGGGAGATTATGGGGTGCAGGCTTTCCTGGCTTTGATAGCCTTAAAGAGGAGGCTGGATGCTAGGCGTAATTTTCAGATACCTCAGACTGACTCAGAAATCCCTTGACCTGGCACGCATTTCTCAGTTGTTACTATTGGCTAATAACCCCAAGGTGTGTAGCCTTCTCATCCGAGCTATGAAATCACGGTACTGGTCTTGTGACGTCACCTGTAAACAAAAGCATGAGCTCGTTGCAGGAAGGGGTGGGAGCATGAATGACCCTAAGAGCGAGGAACTATTCAGACACACCTGCGGCAGAGACGGCAGCACAGGCGAACCCCAGCCAAGTATGTTATTTCCCTTACCCGGAAGTTTGTTCTCTTTCAGATCTCTTCTTGCACTTGAGCTCCTGTCTGGTTGGATTTGGTGTCTTACTCCCATTCGCTTGCCCCTTAGATTGTTGGGAGGACGAAGTGGGTCAGGTAGGACCTTATTGGACCAACTGCTGGGATTGAAGGAGACAGGCTTTGGGGGGCTTCTTCAGGTCTTGGATTAGTGCCTGGAAAGCACTGAGAGAGGAACAGCTCTGGATGAAATCTAGATGTGTAAGAGCAGGACCTCGCCCAGAGCAGAATTCCCCAGCCTTGTCAAAATGGAGAGCTGTTGTCTGAAAGGGCCTCAGAGTAGCTGGGTTGTGGCATCGCTTGGTATGCTGAGCTCGAACAAGGAACCTCAGTATTTAAAGAGATGCGTCTGTCTGATTGTCTATAGGAGTGTTTCAAGTACAGGCTCAGCTTCTCTAGCCCAGCACCCTGGGATCTGACTGGTGCCAAATGAGAGAATTTGCGGACCATGGGAGGTCACTATTGTCTAGCAGCATCACCAACACTTCAGCTGCTTACTGGGCTCTTAGGAGACATTTTGAGGGTAATTTTACAGCACACTACACTGAGAGCCAGGACTGGGGGCTGGAAACAAACTTCATGGGACCGTGGGGAAACTTGGCCACACCCCTGAGAAGTGGTTGTCTGGCGAACTAAAATCATGCCAGATTACGGATGTTGCTGGATGAGAGCGTGCCAGACTAGAGAGGACCCACCAGTACCACTTAGGATCACTGCAAAAGATTTAGTGAGACAGATATTTTTCTTCTCATCTTTGTTTATGGATTTCAGAGCAGCCTGTGTAAGGTCAGTTTCACTCTTACTCGCTGTGTGGATCTTTGTAAAACCACAAATATTGGTGTGTGGGCTCTAGGGCAGGGAAAGTCCTTTGAGTTGTTATGAACTCTGGTTTTTGAAATTGAGTGTCTGCTGGAGTCCCTTGAAGGCAGGATGTGTAAACAGACAGCCTAGAAATTCCTTGATTTGCTCTCGTGGATTTTGGAGGCAGTGGTGCTGTGTGAAAGGAAATAAACACTGCTTAAAAAACTGGCTTTGATACCACCACAAGAGGCGATTTATTTAGACAATGTGGTTTGCCTATGGAGTAAATTGTACCGGAGTTTATCTTGTAAAAACAAAGAAGCCTTGTAACAAGCCCTCATCGCAGCATCTATCCCTCACCTCTCAAAAGCTGGCCAGTGTTTGTTTTCTGTGTTTTGAAGTACGCGGACTAGCACCATCTTGCTCTGTCATGTCACTGCCTGCTGAATCCCTTGGTTTGCTTGTGCTGGTTGCCGGGCAGGGGAGCGGAATTTTACATGCCTTCAAATATAAATACAAAGGATTAGATTGCCAGGTATCAATGCAAGATGGGCTTTTTTTCTATTGGAGAGGCTGCACCCATGAGAACTCTCTTGTTTTTCTGCACTGATTCTGCATTGATTTTTGGCTGGAGCACCGTAACGCTTGCTTGAACAAGTGAGTCCTGCGCTCCTCGCATTCCAGACCCATGAGCAGCTGCTGCTTTTTGAGCATTTTAATTTTGTGTTGTCGGACTAATGGCTCTGACAGGTATCGGTGTAGTGCAGTCACCTGGTGACTCACTAGCTTGTGCCTTTATGAACTTCCGCTTTGTAGCTGCTGCATTGTTGACAGCTGAGGGTGTTGAATACCAGGGTTATACAAAAGCCTAGCAGGTGCTGGTGGTGGTTGTGAGAGGTAAGGCAGAACTCGGGTGCTCGGCTGACCCCTTGCATTGGTGCCTATGTGGGATCTAAGTCTTTTTGAAAACCTGCTTGCTAATGCTCCTCTCAGGGATGTCTCAGGAAGAATAGTCCCACCTGGGGTGCTGACTCCGCGGTCTCCTGCATCTCATGGTTCCAGATGATGACTTCCATGGGAAAAGGTGTCAGTATGGTTGCGGCGTGCGACTCCCAGCGGAGAATTGCACAGTGCTAGTTTTTGATCGCTGCCAGAAGCCTGCTGAATGCGTCAGCAGCCTCCTGCTGGGGAAGAAGTGTAGACTGACTAGAGGGGAAGATCGAGGTGGCTGGTTTGCCTGCTCTCCAGTCAGAGGATGAGTTCAAAAGGAATTGAATTCTGGGTGCCTTGCAGCTCTCTTCAGTAACAGGCAGAGCCTCCCGTGCTAGGGACTGAAAAGCAGACCCTGGTACAGGACCTGGGGGATGCCACAGGTTCCTGCTGATGGCAGCCCCCCTGGCTTGCTCTTTCAGAGGTGATTGAACTCTTGCCTCTCAAGGACTCTTGCCCTCAATCTCGCACTTTCAGCTGGCCGGGGGAGGCGCTGGAAGCTTGCGGGTGTTCCTCTTCTGTTGCCAACCCCGGGGAGGCGTACCTGCTGTGCGTGGCAGCTGGCAGAGGCCTGTATGGTGCTGTACCCTTCAGCTCCCCTGTGAGCTCACCAGCTCAGGGCTCTGCATGGGGCATCCCAGAGAGAGCGTGGCCCACTTGTGCCGCTTGCCCTTGCTTGTCCCACCCCTCCCGCTGTGGCGGGGCTGAAAGGGCTGCAGGCCCCTAACTAGTTCTGTCTGACTTACAGGTATATGAGGGACCAAACGCCCCCCAGCCACTCAGCAGACTGAGCCAGCCAGGAGAGGGGAAAAGATGCCGATCCCTCCTCCCCCTCCGCCGCCTCCCGGCCCCCCTCCTCCACCAGCCTTTAATCAGGTAAGGCCCTGCTGGCGCGCCCCACAGCCCTCCTCTGCCCTGTCGCCTCCATGGGTGCCTCCCGCCCAGCTGCAGGCTCTCGCTGCACACGCCAGGCTGCCCGGGCACATTGCTGGAGCTGTTGGAGGCAGCTGGTGTATAACTGGATAAGCCTCCAGTTCCGGGCGGCGTGGCTGGGTTGCGCCCTGGTGGGATCGGCAGATGCTTGTGTGGGGTGGCCGATGCCGCCAGCCCTAGATGGGTTTATCAGCCAAGTGAAGCCGTGGGGCAATTCTGATCTGTCGGTGCCCCCCCCCCCCCGCCCCCGGGGCTCAGCGGGTGCCTGTTAGTTCAGGGCAGGGCCCTGGTGAGCAGTGAAGCCACAGAGCATTGTGGGGCAGTGGGGGAAGCGGAGCTGGTGGGAGGCAGGGGAGGAGACGAGGGAATGGGGAGGTGAAGTCACTGTTGGTCCAGGGGTTGTCATCACCTGTGGAGGTGAGATCCTGTGACCCATGAGCCCTTCCCTCCTACGTGGTCCCCCGGGCAGAGCAGAGACCCTGCCGGGGGCTCGTGTCTGCATGAAGGGGAGGGGACCGGAGTGTTGCTTTTTGGGGGCTTAGGAGGGGAGGCCGCCCGCTGGGCTTTGCTCAGCGTCCGGCTCAGTGTCCCGGGTTGCAGTCGGACTCACAGCAGGGCTGGGCCCTGACTCGTCTTCTCTCCCATCGTTCCTCTTGTCTGCAGGCAAACACTGAGCCGCCCAAGCTGAGCCGGGAGGAGCAGCGAGGCAGAGGGGCCCTGCTCCAAGATATCTGCAAGGGGACCAGGCTGAGAAAGGTGACGCAGATCAGTGACCGGAGCGCGCCGATCCTGGAGAGTGAGTACACTGCCGGGGGGGCACTAAACCTGCCCGCGGTGCCCCAGCGCCCCCAGCACCCCTGGGGCTGCACTGCCAGCCCCTCCCCGAGGGGCTCCTCTGAATCACTGCTGCTGGCGAGGGCGTTCGTTGGGTCACTGCTGCAGCCCCGGAGCTGCTCCGTACTGGCCGAGTTGGTTTTTCCCCACATATTCGCTCAGGGCCGGGGCAGCAAGGTACGGCTGTGGGCTGGATCCAGTCCGCCAAGCCTGGGAACCCAGCCTGCAGCCTGTCTTGCTGGGCCCCTCCGGCAAGGGACAGCCCGGCGAGCTCAAAGCAGCCAGCTGATCCCTCCGTGTGCCTCTCCTTGCACCGTGTTCCTGGGGGCAGGGACAGCCCACACAGCCTCTCCCTGGCGTGCAGCCGGCTGCTTTGCGCTGGTGGGGATTGGCAGGCAGGGAGCCTGCCTGAGGGCCCCCTGGGCTGCCTAGGTAAAAGCCTCCTGGCCAGAGCCTGCCTCTGACACCCCAGCTCCCTGCCCCAACCTCCCCCCACGGCCACAGCTCCATCCCAGACCCTGCATCTGCTCCTACACCCCTCCTCAGGGCAGAATCCCCTCCTGTGTCCCAACCCCCTGCCCAAGGTCACAGCCCCCTCCTTCACCCGGATCCACCCCAGACCCCCGCCCACCCTCTCCTGCACCACAACCCCCTCCTTCACCCGGATCCGCCCCAGAGCCCCCCCGCCACCCTCTCCTGCACCACAACCCCCTCCTTCACCCGGATCCGCCCCAGAGCCCCCCCGCCACCCTCTCCTGCACCACAACTTCCTCCTTCACCAGGATCCAACCCAGACCCCCCCACCCTCTCCTGCACCCCTGCCCTAGGTCACAGCCCCCTCCTACACCGGGATCCAACCCAGACCCCACGGCCTCTCCTGTACCCCCTCCATAGAAAAATGCAGCTCTTGACCACTTTTTGAATGTTTGGAGTGGCCCCGTCAGAGCTGATTGCCCACCTGGCTTAGAGGCTTTTGATGCTGTGTGCGCCTCAGCCTTCTGGGCCCCTTGTACTGCAGCCAGGCCCTCATGCCTGGTGCTGCGTGGGGAGGTGTCAGGCACTACTCAGGCCATGGGGCACAGCTGCTCAGTATGCTACCGGCCTGGCTCCATGTGTGCTGCTTGCTGGGTAACCCCTGGGCACAGCCGGCCTGGAGCTGGGATGCTTCAAATCAAAGCTGCGGGTCGGGGGGTCCCTCGGGCAGGGCTGCCACCAGCTGAGTTGAACCCCCCTCGTTTCAGAGCCCAAGGGAGGCAGTGGAGGAGGCTACAGCTCCAGCCCAGCTGCCCTCCAGCCCAAGGGAGGCCTCTTCCAAGGGGGTGTCCCCAAGCTCAGATCCGTGGGAGCAAAGGACAACTCAGGTACCTGCTCCCTAACACTGGTCACGCGTCTCCCGCCAGCTCGGGAAATATAGCCGGGGGCGGAGGGGTGTTGCAGCGCCGGGGTTGGGAGGCTCTGGCACCCCTGCCAGAAATTTCAGTGCAAGGGAATAATACGAGGGCTGGTGTCCCCCTGCCCTGCCCTCACATAGGGCTGGAGCGGAGCTGATCTCAGAGGGCGCAGGGGTGTCTCTGCCTGGAGCAAGGGGACACCAGGCCCGTGCAGGCGGCGGCTGGTCTGAGCACAGGCCTAAGAGCCAGGCACCTGGGCTGCTAATCCCAGCTTTGACAGCCGTCCTGCTTGGGACTTTGGGCCTCCTGTGCCTCAGTTTCCCTATCTGCCCAAAGGAGGGTGGCGCCTTTCCTTGGGCAGGGTGAGGCTCATCCGCGTGTCCCTCAGGCGCCGGGTACAGCCGGCCATCGGAGCCCGATGTGTAACGGGAGAACATTGTTCACCTTCCTTCTGTGCGTACCTGCGGCTGTGGGAACTCGCGAGGGTCAGTAAGTGCCGCTCTCGCTGTCTGTGGGGAGCCGTGTGCGAGCTCTCTGCGCGGGACACGTGCTCTGGCTTGGTCTCCCTCCCCACCAGGCTGGGCCTGAGGATCTCCCTAAGCTGCCGCCCTCGGCTGGCCTGAGAGCAGCTCGGAGCGTTTCCCTGCCCCGCGAGTAACCCAGCTTTCTGTCTGCTGCAGACAGCTCCTCCAGCAAGCAGTCGCTGCAGGTTCCCAGCTCCAGATCTGCGGCCCCAAGGCCCCCGGTGCCCGTCAACAACAGCCGACCTCACGATGACTCCGACAGCAGCCGGGCTTCCCCTCCCGAGCTTCCCCGGATGCAGAGGCCCTCCTTGCCCGACCTTTCCCGGCCCAACAGCGCCAGCAGCTCGGGCATGAAGCACAGCTCGTCTGCCCCTCCCCCCCCACCTCCAGGCCGCCGAGCCAACGCCCCCCCCGCCCCACCTCTGGTGCACGGCAGCAAGGGGCCTTCCTACAACCGGGACAAGCCCTTACCCCCAACTCCAGGACAGCGGCTCTCCGCCAGCCGGGATGGGCCCCTGGCACCGCCCCCCATCAAGCCGCCCCCTTCCCCAGTGAATGTCCGAACGGGGCCAAGTGCTCAGAACCAGTCTCTGGCTCCCCCGCCGCCCCCCTATCGGCAGCCCCCCGGCGTTCACAACGGCCCTGCCAGCCCTACCAATGAGCTGGCCCCAGAGCTGCCCCAGAGACACAACTCTTTGCATAGGAAGACGCCGGGCCCTGTGAGGGGCCTGGCCCCTCCTCCTCCCTCTTCGGCCTCCCCGTCGCTCCAGAGCAGCCGACCCCCTCCGCCGGCCCGGGAGCCTCCGAGCAGGGGAGCAGGTAAGAGCCCCGCTCGGCAGCCCTGGAGCCAGCTTGGCCATGGGGGAAGGTGGAACCCAGTGCCTGCCCGTGGGGCTGGTCCTGAGGGGCTTTGGCCCACTCCTGGGACACGTGTCTCTCTTCAGGGCCTTGTCAGCAGGAACTGCCTGGCAGGTCAGAGCATCGCCTCAGAACACGACTGCCAGCAGCTGCTCCTCAGGCTCTCAGTGCACTCTGCGCATGCCCTCCACTTCCCCTTCCTGCGCGGTCTGCGGCCGTGCGAGCATTGGCCTCCGAGTGGCCCCAGAGCCTGGATGGCACAGCCCTCGTGGTCCCGGCTGCAGTCAACACTGGGCTCCCAGCTCCCCCTGCTAGAGTCCCTCAGCTGAGTCCTGGCCACGGAGCTGGCGCATTAATCTGGGAAATTAACCCAGTCAGGAACATGAGCTGCAAATGTCAGGTTGGGGTGTAGAGGCTTCTGGGGGTACTTGGGTGGGAGCCTGGCACCTCGGGCCAAATAGAGGTCCCCTGGCGGGCGCTTCTGCAAACACTGGCTGGTAGGAAAGTCGCGAGCCTGAGGGTGAGCCGTGCAACTGGGATTTCGGGAGGGGAACGCAGTCGTGAGCGTGGCCGGCCTGTCAGCCGGAGGCAGCTTAGGCCTGGCATGCTGTGCCCCGGCTGTGCCGCTCAACAGCGGAAGAACCTGCTGCTGGAGGGGTTGTAGACAGGCTGGCGCACTGGAGCCTTGCGGGGGCACAGCCAGCCTGCCAGGGCTTGGCGGAGGGGCTAGATCGGGGGCCAGGACCCCTGGCACGGGAGCCGGTTTTCTTCGGCGCTGGAGGCGGGAGCTCAGCCCCACCCCTTCCCCCCCCATGCAGCTGGGAGCTGGCTCAAGGCCAGGCCGCCTGTGGGCCAGCAAAAGACCAGCTCGTGCCACCAGCCCCCTCTGACCCGTAATGCTCGGCCTCTTCAGCTACTTAGGAATGAGGCTGTGCTCAGTTCGTGACTTTAAAAGGTCTTGCTGGCGCCCGCCCCATACAGAGGTCAGAGGTCACATTTCAGCCCCTGCCTCAGGTGCTCCACCCCCCAGCCGGCGTTGGGCGGAAGTGGGGCCTGGGCGTCGGGCAGGGTCACTCGGTGGCTGTGCAGTCCTGGCCGTGGGCTGCGCTGAGGCTGTGGCTCTGACCCAGTCTGGCCCTTCCCAGGGCCGCCTGTGAGCTGATGGGGGTGGGGGGGGGTTTCTGTTGCAGCACCCCCTCCCCCACCCCCGCTGATCCGCAATGGGGCTCGAGATGCTCCCCCGCCCCCACCCCCGTACAGAATGCATGGGTCATCGGAGCCGCCAAGCCGCGGGAAACCGCCGCCCCCCCCTACGCGGACACCATCCGGGCCGCCCCCTCCGCCGCCGCCAGTGAGAAATGGGCACAGAGATTCCATTGCCGCTGTGAGGTCGTTCTTGGGTGAGTGGCTGATGTCGGACCCCGCCTGGAGCCTGCTCTAAGCCGGCATTGGCTGCTGGGCCAGAGCAGCCAGGATCCCAGGGACCCTCAACACGCTGCTGTTCTTATAGGCCCTATGTAAACGCGGGACACTGCAGCAGTTCAGGAATCTTGGGTGAGCCTGGGGCACTGGTGGCGGGTTGAGTGGGCCTGGTCTGTCCCCAGTCCAGTGCTAGCCAAGGAGCCAGCGGTCCTGCCTCTGCTGCCCCCGGGCCTGGGCAGCTGCTCTCCCACCAGGCGCTTTCTTCCCCAGGGCAGTACTGCTGGGCTGACCCTGTGCCCAAGGGTGGAACCCCCGTTCCTGTGCACTTCCCGGGGTGCAGAAGGGGCTGCAGCTTTATCTCGTGGCTCTAGTGTAGGACATCGGTCGTGGGATAAGTCTGGCTCCTGCAGTAACCAGGGAGGGTGAATTCTGGGCTGTGTGCAGACGTGAGGGGTGGCAGGAAGCCCAGTGTGCCCCAGGGGTGCAAAGCCTGCGGCAGGGGGGAGGGGGGGGCATTCCTGCAGAGCACTGAACTGAAAACCTGCTGCCCTGGGCCAGGCCAGGGCTGGGGTCAGCCTGTTCCTCTCTTTGTGTGGGCGCTGCCCCAGGAGCTGAACCCGCCGGCAGCGCTGCGACCTCCTCCGCACAGTCAGCTCCCCCTTTTCCCTCTCCACAGATGACTTTGAGTCCAAATATTCCTTTCATCCAGTGGAAGACTTCCCGGCTCCAGAGGAGTACAAACACTTCCAGCGAGTCTACCCCAGCAAAACCAACCGAGGTAGGTGACGGGGGGGGCTCCTCGGCTCCTGCACGGCTCTGCCCCACCCCACCCCATTCACACCTGGGCTGTACACCCAGTGGCACTGCGATTGCCCCCCAGACCCGCTGCCTTCAGTGCCGAGCTTCCAGGGCTCCGGGAGCCCCCAGGGCAGTGCTGGAGCAGGAGGGATGGCGAGCTCAGGCACCAGTTTTCCAGCGGGAGCAGCCCTAAGGGCCTTGTTGGCTGAGCCTTGGGCTTGTCTGTTGTCCTGCCCCAGGCGGAGGGGGGGAAGAGCCACTCCCTCGAGAGCCTGGGACTCTGGAGCTGGCCCTGGCTGAAGGGGCTGGAGCAGAAGCAGTAGCCGGACCCTAAATCGGGAGGCTCTCCGGAGCCCCCCAGAACACAGCCTCGTTCGGCGGCAGCCACCCACCAGGGGAGCCAGGGCGGCCGTTGGGTGGAGCGGTCGGTGCCGCGATGGCTGGGCCTCGTTTTGTGTGCGTCGGGACTTCCCTGGCGCGTGGGGGAAGTGGCCTGTGAACGCACAGCCCTGGCAGGTGTTGGCCAGCCTGGCCTCCAGGGCACAGCACTCAGAGCAGTCCGTGAGAAGACCTTGCAGTGGCTGATGGGGCCAGGAAGCTCTCCTGGGCGTCTGGCTATAGTCACGTGAAACTAACCAGGTTTCCTTGCCTTGCAGTGACCCGGGGGGCCCCGCCGCTGCCTCCCATCCCCAGGTGAAGGCCAGCCGCATGGTCTGGTGGCTCTTGGCGAGGAGATGGACCTTCTCTCCTTCCCTTGCTGGACTGTCCAAGCCTCCCTGCCCCTCGGTACCTGCATGAGACGCTCCCAGTGTTTTGTTTCGTTTTTCCAGCCGTGCAAGGAACAAACCAATCGGATGAATCCACTCGCACCTCCATCTATGCATTTCATACCTGTACGTAACCCCTCGGCTGTGGGCACCTGGGCGCGTCCCCTTCTCCGCTGCAGAGCTGCAGGCTGGGCCCGAAGGCGGCTTCCTGCTCCACTCTGAAGATCTGCGCAGAAAAACTCTCCTGGTCCATGAAGTTCATATGCTGTAAGGTGAACTCCAGGCAGACACCCCCAGCGTGCGATGGCTTTGGGACCAGCGTGGTTGGCCAGTACCCCACCCCGGGGCTCCAAACCAGGGCAGGGCGAGGGGGCAGATCTGGAGAAGGGAATGCAGGATTGGGGGCGGGTTTCTAAACTGAAATGTCTTGAACACTATTGGCTGTGAACACAAAACACTGACAGGTCAGTAAAGCAACAAGGCACAGGACGAATAATGTGCTAATTTCCCTGGACACGGCAGCTGCCGTCCCCCGTGGATACAGCAAAGGGACCAGACCGTCCCAATGGGCCCTGGGGCCAAGCCACTCCAAGCCCAGTGTGCTGTAAGAGCCAGCCCAGCAGGGAGTGACCCGTGGCTGGAACGAGGAGGTGGCAGCAGTGCATGGGTGGGAGCTGAACGTTTTCTTTGCAGTTTGTGGGCTGCGTTGTGCCCGAGAAGGCTGAGCTGGGTGCATGCCCTTCCTCGGTGCATCATTGTAACAAATAGGGCGCTGCTAATGTCCCAGGCCCCCCTCCAAGTGGGGAATTGGACTAGACTAATCATTCCTGTTTTTTTAACCCGGTAGCAGCAGCTGCAAGCGTCCTGGGTTTGCCCCCTGTGTAGGAGATGGATGGTTGGAAGCAGCCCCTGGTGCGCAAGCTTGCCATGTTGAGACCGATCAGCTTAATCACACTGATGGGTCCCTGCAAAACACTGCTCCCCCTCCTGGTGGGTGGCACAGCCCGTCGTGCCCTGCTGGGCGTGCTGATTTTTAATGCTAAATCGCCAAATTGATAATTGGAACAGGAAGACCACAATGGTTATGTTAAAAAGCAAAACCTTCGGAAACCCTGCTAAATAGGTTCGACTCCACCGGGGGGTCCGTGTGTTCTGTGGGTCGCATGGTTAGCGGGGGGGTGTGCACGCTGTTTTTCATGGTGAGGTAGCCTCATTTGGCCAGACTAGCTGATGACTGTTCATAAGGGTTTCTAATAATAATAATGCAGTACCTAGCTGTTGTTTTGCCTTATACACTACTTCTGTCCACCTGTTGGTACCAGACTGATTATTCTGTGTCTTTACTCTCTAACCGGGAGGGATTACATTAATCATAGTTACTGGTCTATTTTGTATGTTGTAAAAAGCCTGTAATATAGGATTAAGGTGGGCTTGTTGCAAGTATACTAAAATCCTCACCTTTAAACTGCTCTTTTTCTATGATGATGGAAATGTATCCTTTTTACGTTAGAGCTAGGCAGCACTCATGTTGAGGACCACTGCCTAGTTAAAGGAAATTTGCGGGGGGGTTGTTTTTGTTTTTTCTGGAGGAAAAGTATCTGCCCAGCTTAGCTGGCTGGAAGAGAAGTTAATGCACTGTGCATTTTTGTTTAAATAAACTAAGAAAAGAAACAAGTCTCTCCCTGTAACGTTCGCTTCCTGTGGGCTTGCTCTGGAAGCAGAGGGGGTTCTTTGAAAAGATAAAAATAAACCCAATAATCTTGAAATTGCATTGAAACAAAACCAATAAAGATGCACATCTGTTCAGCTTGTGACTTCTGGGCCGAAGCCCTTTGCTGTTGGGTGTTTGTCCTGTTGGGGTGTCTTGTCGTGTGTCCGCTGGTCCCTATGAGCGTTGCCTTCATCGCAGGGCTGGGCTGGGCTGGCCTGTTTCTTCTCCCTGGTGGAACCAGTTTTGTGGCAATTTGTGGAGTATCTCACAGTTCTGGGCCAAAGGACAGTAGATCCCTGGGAGTCCTTCAGGGAGGCATAGAATTGTTTGGGTGGGCGAGAGAGGCTAAAGTAAGAACAGGAAGATGCCGCGGAAGGAAGAACCAGAGAGAAGCTTTTGCTGATTGCACTGTGGGGTTTGTTTGAAACGGAGCCCTTGAGCCCTGGGCTTTTTGTATCAGACTCTGCGACAAAGAGGAAGCGATGCCATCCTGCAAGAAGAGAGCAATCAGTTTTGAAGCTCCAGCCTGCAAGGCTGTGCTGCATTCTCTTTGGGATCAGCTGGAAACTAAGTTCAGAATGGTCCTGGAGCAGCTCCGAAGGGCAGCAGGAGGGGGGACTGAGGCTGCCTACAGCGATGGATGTAAACAAAGGGGAAAGGTTTCTCTGTTCACGCTCCCAGTGCCTGATCTGTGTCCAAAGCACTGCGGACTTCTTGCTGTGCACGTCATGGACTGAAGCAGTTCAGCATGGACCTGCCTCCACCGCTGTTTGGTGTGTCCCCACCCCGTGCCTATCCCACTTGGCTGCAGCACCACTGAGCGGAAGGGTTTGAGTTTCTTGCAGCCTTGCCTCAGGATAGGAGAGTTCAAATATTGACTGGCCCCTTGGATAAATGCACCATTCCAGGGGTGGAGTTTGCCTAGTAGCTGGATTTTATAACTGTGTGTGTGACTTCTCCCTGGGTACTGTGTCTAATCCTGTGTGCTGCTTCGTGTGTCTCCTACATGCAGCGTTTTAAAACCTGGCAGTGTTTTGGGTTCTACGACGTGGTGCTGCTTGAAGGCCGGAGGAGCTGATGGGCAGGTTGCTGCATCCCCTTCCCCAGGTCCCAGTAGAAACAAAAGTTGGATGGAGGAATCACTTGTGAGCAGGTCATTTCACCTGCCTGGGTTTTCACAGTCCACATCTAAAAAGCTGATGTGGGACAGGAACTGGTTATGCATTGTTTGTAAGGTACCTCGCACCCTGGGGCTCTGTTCTCAGTTGGAACCTCCCTGCTGTAGTTCCTAAGATGGAATGTGTGTGCGCTTATCAGTTCTTGTGGGTTTGTTGGCCTGTGTGGGGAGGAGGGAAGTGGAGGTGAGGGCAGGATAAAACAGTGTTAATATTAACTCTTATCACCAGGCAGCTTCTCCCACTTTGCATTCAGCAGGTATCTTTTAATAATACACCCAGGACTGTTGCCACACTGCCACTCAGCTTGGCCGACTTGCATTGCTTCGAAGGATGGGTTTTAGCTGAACCACTGGTATGAGAGCCCAGGCACCAGTGTTATAAACTTCCCTGCCCAAGAACCTCAGCTCTGAGTCTTTGGGCCTTGGCTTTGTTCTGTTGTTACCCCTCCTGAACTCATGATCTTGGTCAGATCTATTTCTCCTGAGCTGTCTGGATTTGCACCATCATTGGTGTTTCCTGAAGCAAGCCTTCTGCCTCTGCTGGAACCTGCTCTTATTAATTGATTATCGCTATAGTTAATCACAGCACAACTCTCCCCCTTCCCCTGTTTTTTTTACCAGCAGTGACTGCAAATGTTTCCTTAATCTTTTGGGGGTAGGTCCATGGGCCCCTTTGTTTAATGGGGGGAGGTGTGTGTATTTGCAGTCTGGCCAGCTGTGGTCCTTGAAGAGCATGAAAGTTTCAGGGGTGGGGGCAGGGTCAGTTCTTCCTAAGCTGGGGACCTTTCCAGGGCTCCCTCTAATTTTTCCCAGGTGGGGTTGGAATAAATTTTATGTGCACTATGGCATGTGTGCGTGGCACCTGACTCTCCTGGACGGCTACCCAAGCCATCTTACACAGAAGAGTAACCTGTTCTATGAAGAGCTCCCAGTGCCTGCAGGGTTGGGGGGACTCATGTCGCTCCCCAGCCTCGTGTCCCTCTGTGACCCCTTTCCCCTTAGGGTGGGAGAGTGCAAGGAGGACCCGTCTGTACCTGTACACCGCCCCGGGCTAGGACACCCCCTCTTCCTGGCCTGGAGATGGGGTACCCAGGCCGCCTTCTCCCGAGCAGCTGGGACCTCCGGCAACCGGACCAGACTGTCAGTCCTAGCACGTTTCCACAGGGACTCCATCTCCCGGCAGGCCCCGCGGCCAGCGACCGAGAGACGCAGGCCCGGCCGTGCCCCGAGGGCGGCTGGGAGTCGTAGTTCCTCAGAGGGAGGGGCTCAGTTTCCGGGGGGGCGGGCAGAGGACGAGCGCCCTGGACGCTGATTGGCTGTTGGGAGGCTCGGCTTGGCGCGGAGTTGTTCGATTGGTGGAGGCGGCGGGCGGTGGAGCCAATGGAGGCGCGGGGGTGGGGCTGGTCTGGGCGGGTGGCGCGAAGTGAGTGAGAGGAGGCTGCAGCTGAGGAGAACGCGGCGGGTGAGGATTGGGGGGGCTGGGTTGGGGGATGCTGGTGGATTGGGGGGGCTGGGTTGGGAGGATGCTGGGGAAGGGGAGGGGGCTGGGTTGGGGGGTGCTGGTGGTTTGGGGGCGCTGGGTTGGGGGTGCTGGTGGATTGGGGCGCTGGGTTGGGGGATGCTGGGGAAGGGGAGGGCGCTGGGTTGGGGGATGCTGGTGGTTTGGGGGCGCTGGGTTGGGGGGTGCTGGTGGATTGGGGCGCTGGGTTGGGAGGATGCTGGGGAAGGGGAGGGCGCTGGGTTGGGGGATGCTGGTGGTTTGGGGGCGCTGGGTTGGGGGGTGCTGGTGGATTGGGGCGCTGGATTGGGGGATGCTGGGGAAGGGGAGGGCGCTGGGTTGGGGGATGCTGGTGGATTGGGGTGCTGGATTGGGGGATGCTGGTGGTTTGGGGGGGCTGGGTTGGGGGGATGCTGGGGGAGGGCTGAGCGCTGGGTTGCGGGTGCCTGGCAGGGGACGGGCCGAAGGGGCTGTTCACGGGAACATGGCTCTGGGCCCCATGTCCTGGCTCATGGGGCCCTGGGAGCTGTTACAGCTGCAGGCAGCTCGGGGAGTTTTCTCCTGAGTTGCCCCTTCTGGGCCCAGCGTTGGGGGGGGGGGCGGGGCCAGAGATGGCGTCGCTCTGAGGCTGGGGGCTTCTGGTCCTGATTCGTGTGTGCCCCCTGCTCAGAGGTCTGTGTGGAGTCATGCCCAGCACCAGATCCCAGACCCAGGCCACTATTGACTTCCCCCGGAGGAAGCAGTCCAGGACGCCTGTCAGATCCCGTGGGGGCTGCAGAGATGCTCCGTTGAACGACCCTGCAGTAACCCTCCCACCGCTCTCACCCCAGGAGAAGGTCCTGCCACTGAGCCCCCGCAAGCGCCTGGGTGAGTTACTGCCGCTCATTACCCTGCCCCCTACCTCCAGTGAGGCCAGAACCCCAATGGCGTTCAAGGGTTTTGGCTCCAGCTCCAGACATGGCGCTGACAGTTTGCGGGGGGGTTCCCAAGCCTTCCTTTTCCTACCCACCTGAAAAAAGGAGGCTCTGTGACTGCTAAATACCTGAGAACTAGACCTTGTTTCATGGGTAGTAAATAACTACCTGACCAGTCATGGGCGGCAAACATCTAGCCCATGGCCCAAGTCCGTTTTCCTCAGGGTAGATATGTTGCACGTTCTCATATCCAGAATCCAAGGGCTTGTTACTGCTAGAAAGTTTTACCCTTTTAACTATGCCAACGTAGGCCGCTACCTCACTGAGACTATGCCAGTATAGTTAAAGGGGTGGAAGCCTCCTAATGTGGATGCAGCTATACTGGTACAAGGCACCTCTTCACTGGTACAACTGCATCTGCACTGAGGATGCAGGAACTTAGACCTTTATAAGTGTGTCAGTAAAATAGCACTCTCCTACCTGATGTAACTTCTACTGATGCAGTTTTCTTTTCCTGCCCCCTCTTCCTCCAGTCCCTAAGAATCTGTCAATTGTAAACTGAATGTAAACATGCAGTTCTGACTCAGGTCTCGACAGCCTGGACCAGAGATTCTGAGAGGTGTCCACTCCACTCATCACTGAAATATTCACCCTAGACCCCCGAGATTATTTTAGTGGGTAGACTGGGAATGGAGCCCATGGGTGAGGAGGTGGGACCTAGGAGTTGCTGCAGGGCAAAGAGAATGGAGAGGGAAGGAAACAGGACCGGGGCAGGGGAGGTGAGAAGGGCGGAGGGAGGGAGGAATCGGGCTGCTTTTAAAGGGGAGCAAATCACAGATTCCTAGGGCTGGAAGGGACCTCAGGAGGTCATCTAGTCCAGCCCCCTGCTTCAAGCAGGATCAACCCCCACTAAGTCATCCCAGTCAGGACCTTGTCAAGCCGAGACTTAACAACCTCAAGGGATGGAGAATCCACCACCTTTCTAGGCAAATCTTTCCCGTTAATTGAGGAATGTGACAAAGCACTGAACAAACAAGCCAGCGTTTAGAGACCACACACAGGCTGTTATGCTTTTGATCTGTGCCAGCCTCCCACTAACATCCTTGGGAGTCCTGCTGAAGTTGTAGGTGTGATACATAGTCCTAAATAGAAGCTACTGCCCAAAATTGCAGTGAGAGTTAACAGCTGCGTTAGTGCCAGCAGGGGAAGTTCCCCCTTCCTGACGCCAATGCAGAGTTGTTTTATTGTCTGCCTTAGCCTCGTATGGAGGAGTCCAACCAAGAGATGATACTGCTTCCCTGGGAGGTTGGCCCTCAGCTGCATAGGGGTCTGTCTTGGAGCTTTTGCTAATACGGGACCTAAATTTTCCACTCAGCCCATTAGTTGTAGTTACCATCCCTGGGTGCCATTCTAAATTCTTCCTGGGGGCTGGCATCCTAGCCTGGCTTCCGAAGCCTACCCTGACCCTGCAGTGGAAGTGTGTCCCTTGGCGAGGCATCCAGCGGTGAGACCTTCCTCCAGCCATTCACCTCTCCCCCGGCTGCTGCTGCCCGTTGAACTGGGCACTTCTCTCTCCTGCAGATGATGACAACCTGTGCAACATCCCCCAGTTGCTGCCCTGCTCCCCACCGAAGCAGAGCAAGAAGGAGAACGAGCTCCCCACCCACTCGCATGGGGGCCGATGCTTGTTCTCCAGTGAGCAGCCGACGGGCAAGTCTCCCAGCAAGAGGAATGACGTGGTGCCGTCCCCGCTCCATAAGCGGCAGGAGACCCCAAGAAGCTCTCGTTCTCATCTCAACAAGAAGCCTGTGTGCATGCAGCTGTTCAAGCAGGAAGGTAAGCGCTGATGCAACATGTGTGGATGAACAGGCCCCAAGGCAGATCCAGCCTTCCTCTGATATGTCTCCCTGTCTGGCACAGGCTCTTGTTACCAGCAGGTAAAGCGTGTTCTGCACACGGCTATCCCCGATCGGCTTCTTGCCAGGGAGAAGGAGATGGACACCATCCGGTGCTTCCTGAAAGAGCATGTCTGTGGGGAGAAACCTGGCAGTCTTTACATCTCTGGTGCACCTGGCACTGGGAAAACTGCCTGTCTGAGCAGAATCCTGCAAGACTTCCAGGTATGGCTGTGCTTGGCAGTTCAGACACATGGCTGAAATGCTCTGTTATGGCCGTCAGCCTCTCTGCTCGATCTGCCCTACGCCCAGACAGATAAAATCAAATTCCCCAAAATCTTTCTTGGGTGAACTTAAGTGGGATGGATTTTCCTGGCAAGTTGGAGGTGGCTTGGAGTATACAGGGAAAGGAGCAAACAGTGGAGCGACCTTGCTTCTCAGGCCCCATGCCGCTGACTGTGAACTTGCTCTTCAGGTTCATCACACACGCTTTGGCCTTAATGCTTTGTGTTTGGTTTCATCTGCCATCCCCACTCGCCATTAGCACCTCTGATCCCTGCAGGGCCGTTTGGCCGTGCTACAGTGGTGTTCAGGCAGTATAGTGCAGTGCCTGGGCAGGGGCTGGAAACGTGCTTAGGGCGGAGTGGGGTTGGAGCGCGTTTCTTCCAGAGGAGGGGAAGGTGCCGTGAGAATCCGAGTAGGAGAAAGGTACTCAGAGTGAGTTCACACCAGATCCTTAGCTGCACTGCTGTAGCACAGCAAAGGCCTTGTCTCGCTACGTCTGAGAGGTGGCAGCTAAGTCAAGGGACAGATTCTTCCCTTGACCTCGCAATGCCTACGCTGGAGTCTTACATGCGTGTCTTGTGGGAGAAGTTGTCATGCCACAGTGATATGGCTGGCTTGCTGAAAGGCCATGGCAACTGCAGTGCTTAAAGCAACGCGAGCACAGATGCCATGAGCTGACTGGCGAGAGCTCTCCAGCCCTCATGAGCCCTGGTGAAAGAGGCTCTCCCCTCGACATAGTGCCATCTGCACCGGCGCTTATGTTAGCGTGACCTGCCTCTCCAAGCACCACGACCCGTTCACGCCAGCCGACGTTCTAGCGGGTGCGTAGCCTGAGGTTTAGGGCCACACCAGACCTGAAGCCATGGGACATAAGGCAGAGAGCAGTGGAGACCAATCCAGCTCTGGAGGAGTGAGGGGCATGGATTTGCTGCACTAATGCAGAGGTCCGAGTGGGGGACCGGCGCCCTGGCGAAGGAAGATGGCCACTTGCTGCTCTCTGCCCTGGACAGCCTGCACTGTCCTGTGCTCTGGTGCACTGATCTGCTTGGCTGGGCTGAGCCTTTCCCTGGTGCAGTGGGGCAGGTAGGCTCTGAGCTGTGGCTCTAACTCTCCCTCTTCTTCCTGGGGCAGAAGGAGCAACCAGGCAGTAAAACCCTCGTCCTGAACTGCATGTCCCTGAGCAGCTCCCACGCCGTGTTCCCCGCCATCGCTGAGCAGATGGGCCAGCAGGGGGCGTCCAAGACAGCGAGCAGGGACTTGCTCAGGAAGCTGGAGAAGCAGCTGAGCGCAGAGGGGACGCCCATGACGTGAGTACCTGCGCTGGGTGCTCGGAACCTCCCCCAAGTGTTGAGATGCTCGGGGCTCCAGGGGTGGTGGGGGGGCCTCGGGTAATGGCTTTTCCCAGCTGAGCCCCCGAGTAAATGGTTAATTGCCACAAGAGGGGGCTGGTTAGTGCATTTCTGCACCCGGGTGCTGAGGGGCTGGTGTCCCAGAGGGGCAGAGCACCCCCAGCTGTGGTGGACGTCGCGGAGAGCTGGGTGTTTGGCAGCTTGGGAAAAGCGAGCCTTTAATCCGTTACTAGGCACAGGCTGCCAGGGAGGGGCTGCACCCTGCCTCTGCCATGCCCTGGCACAGAGAGGGCCGTGCTACAATGGGCTGATGAGTCTCCCTGCCCACCCCCCGGCGGTAAAGCCTCCGTGCTGAGCTGGGCTTTTTTCCTGCCTTTGCATAGCGTGCTCGTGCTGGATGAGATGGATCAGCTGGACAGCAAAGGACAGGACGTGCTCTACGCAATCTTCGAGTGGCCCTGGCTTGCTGGCTCCAGGCTTGTCCTCATTGGTAAGTGTCAGTGGTGCTGACCGCGCGTTGGCCCAGTTGTCCTGTTGACGTGCCCTGGGGCTGCTGAAGCTCTGTGGGAGTTCCCGGAGGGGGTGGCACAGGCCCACCTTCCTGCCGGATGTGCCCTGGCATTTTCCTCGTGGAGGAACTCGGAGAAGATTATGCAGCTGGCTTCTGGCCAGAGACGTCAGCCTGGCCACTGCAGCACACCTGCCACTTGATGGGTGCAGTGCAAATGCCCTTGCCCAGTCCCGGCCACATGACATGCACTGCCCCCTCTCCCTGGGACAGAGCCTTGCACTCGGACTTTGGAAGCTCTCTCCTCTCCCTGTCAGCCCAGGCTGCCATTCTCAATGTGCTTTGCAGGAGTGGCCAATGCCTTGGATCTCACAGACCGGATCCTGTCCAGGCTGCAGGTCCGGCCCAAGTGCAAACCCCAGCTGCTACACTTCCCACCTTACACAAAGGAGCAGATTGCCTCCATCTTGCAAGAGCGACTGAGGCAGGTGAGAACCCGGGGGCCAAATCCACCGGGGCACAGCCCCTTCTCTGAGGAGAAGCTGAGACTCCTGTCATGGGCCTCCGTGAAAGAGCCCATGCAGAGATCTGCAACCACCCAGGCATCTCTGGTGCTGTCTTGAAGGAACATCCTCATTGCAGCTGACTGATTGCGCTGCTGTGTCTCTGGTCCTTCTGCTCCCCACAGAGCTGGGAGCAAAAGCAACAGCTGGTGACTTTCCTTTAGCAGGTCAGTTAATGGCATAGACTTCTGTCCTCTTGTGGTGACCCCACTTGACCTTGCTGCCTTGGAGGGAGCTTGGAGTCCAGGCTGTTGGGAATCCCACTCCCAGTGGCATCCCTGGGTTGTCCCAGGCAGACTCTAGGGGGTGGAGGTGAGATCTGAGCTGTAGTGCAGCGAGGTATGTGCTGTGCCTTCCCAGGACAGGAGGGAGAACTTCCAGAGGCAGTGGGGTATGAGGGGCAACCCACATGCCTCCAGATGAGTTATTTGCAGTCTGAACTACATTGGGCCGCCTGAGGCTTTTGCAGTGGAAATCTCTCCATAACTGCCCGGTGCTCTGTTTTCTGGGCAGGTGCCTGACGATCAGGTCCTGGACAGTGCTGCCATCCAGTTCTGTGCCCGGAAAGTCTCTGCGGTTTCAGGAGATGCTCGCAAGGCGCTGGACGTATGCAGGTACGTGCTGCTGCTGTGCCCTAGCGCCTCCGAAGATGGGTTCCTCACCCAGTGTCGTTGGAACAAGCATGACTTAAGGCTCCATTATGCCGCTGCTTCCCTAGCATTGAAAGGAGGGCTCGAATCCCTGCAGGAGCACTGCCTCCTGACCATGCTAATGTCGGAGACGTTCGCAGTCCATTACCTATGGAGGGTGAGGCGACCTGCTGCTGCCAGCTCTCCCTGCTGTGACTAGAGATTGGTTAATTACATTTATATTGCAGAAGGCCCCATTAGCAGCTCTCAAGCAGGTTTCTTTATGAAGCTGAACCAGTTTTTCTTTCAGAATTCCGCCCCCTCCTCATTCTTCCTTTCTGGGGCTGTCTTCCTCCAGTTTCATTCCCGGTCGAACTTTCCTAACCCTCTGGGTACCCTGTCTTTGCTGAGGTGCATCTCCTCCAGACTGGGGTGCCTGCAAAGCCCCTGCCAAAGGGTGTGCTCCAGACTAGCTGATGGTGGGGGTTTCCAAGTTTGCACAGGTGCCATCCGGAGCTGGGTGTGTGGCAGGAGCAGGGCTGGCTCGACAGGCAGGCCAGAGGGAAGAAGTGTATTCAGGGGGACGCTGACCAGGAGTTGGGCGAGGAGGGATGAGGAATAACCTATCCTAGAACCATCTTGTGAGCACTGGGAAAGCAGGGATGCTGCCCTGGCCAGGTCTGGACGTTCTCCTGCTCCACTAGCCACCCAAATGCCACCTCCTCTTGCCAGGAATGCCGTCCTTTCCTTGCTTCTTGCTGTGGCCCACTTCTTAAGATGAAATGATTTTCCGGTCACCGCCTCGCTGTCCGTCAGGGACCCTGCAGCAGCGAGAGAGCTTGGTCTCATTAGGGCCATGTTCGGAGATGAAAACGAGCTCCTGTTAACGGGCTGTTTGCATCCCATGACTTCTGTATCCATACTGCTTTAGCTCCCCTCCCTGGGTGCAGGGCACATGACTTACTGGCTGCAATACCGCCTGCTGGGGAGCGAGGTCCAGCCTCCTGGGGGAAGAGGGCGTTGTTGGCTAAAAAGCGCTGACAGCTGAAGGAAGGGCTGCAACAGTCCCATAGCGCTGTGACCAGTGTTCTCTGCAAGCTGAGTGCTGGGGTGGCTGCCCAGGAGAGATTCGGGTGCTGCTCAGCTGAGTAGCAGGGCATCCATAGCCAGCAGCTACTGGTGATGCCCATCCGCACCTGCCTTAGTGCACACGAAATTTATTCTGCCGATGGATGGAAAGAATTAGAGGGAACATTGGCTGTGAGTCAGGCTGCAGCTAGCAATGAGCATTCCTGTGTGGAGATGAATGGCTGCCTTGTAGTTCAGGGTCCACTGTTTAGTGGGGCTCTCGGGGATCAGAGGTGGGGTGTGCCTGGGGGGTAAGCACTTGACCTGAGTGCATGCAAACCCTTCATGTGCCATGCTGCTCTGTTTCAGTGCAGAGCGGCAAGGGCACTGGTGGCTGTTCTGTGGTGTTGTAGGCCTTGGCAAGCCCCAAGGGCTCGGTCTAAAGTAACTTGCATAAATCTGTGTCCTAGACGAGCCATTGAGATTGTGGAGTTGGATGTGAGAAGCCAGACTATCCTCAGACCGCTGCCTGGCTGTAAGTAGCTGCCACCAGCCCTGAGTCAGGAAGCTCTGCACTCTTGGCTTGTATTTTTCTGTCAGTCTCCTCAACCTTAATTGTAGCCTTCCTTGCCAGTGGTGTGTTTTGCACATTACTGGAATGGCGCGCCCCAAGAGATTGCACAAATGCCTGGCACGCAAGGAGTTTTCCTTCCAGCTCTCTGGAAGCAAAAGCCCTGGATGTGAAGGTCACACCTGCTCTCCTCTCTGGGGCTGGCTTCAACTGGGATGCAGGCACTTAACTGGAGGTGTGAAATAGCAGCTCGCAAGGGGGAGCTGGGGCAGATGCGTGGGAGTTCAGCTCAGGATAGTGGAATCTTTCCAAGTGCAAACTGCAAAGGGAGGGGGTGGGTGTTGGCACTGCCCTGTCCCTCAGCCCACGTTCCAAAGACTTCAGTCCTTCATTCTTGGCTGCCACTTGCAAGATGTGCTGCTCTTAGGGGCAGGCTAAAATATCCTACACTCTTGGGTCCTCGGCAACCTACAGAGCACGGCGCTCTATCCGCCTGGTGCTTCAGACTGTCATAAGATGAAGCTTGATTTAAAAATCCGCTTTTTTTTCTGCAGCACTTTATGCCACTGGCATTTTGCCCTGCGCTGTCCTGACAGCGAAACTAGATGGATCAGTTTCACTTCCTGGTTCCCACGCACTGGCCCAGGGCTGCAGGATTTGGGTTCCCAATGAGAGGGAGGGTAACATCCTGCTGGGGTCTGTGGCTTCTGGTAACTCGGACTTCTTGCAAGGTTGCCTTTAGCTGGTAGGCAATACACTGTGCGTTCTGATTACCATCCTTAATGCCATATTGTTTCCTTATTGCTCAAACCCCAGTTCTTTGTCTGGCCTACAGGTAAATCACCTGCTACACCTGCCTTGGTTTCCCCAGTTCCTCACAGAGTTGGGCTCCCACATATATCCCGGGTGATCTCAGAGGTGTACGGCGACAGGTTGGCCCTGGGAGGCGGTGGAGCCAATGACCATTTCCCCCTGCAGCAGAAGATCCTGGTCTGCTCCCTGCTGCTCCTGGCCAGGCAGCTGAAAGCCAAGGAGGTGACGCTGGGGAAGGTGAGTCAGGCAGTTGGGGTTTGTGGCTAGACAATCCCGCGGCCGAAGCTGAGCTCCCTGCCTTGTGCGCTGCCCTAATTCAGCTTCAGTCGGTTGGGATTACAAATCCCTGGGGAAGCATGCCCGGAGGCCCACCGGGGATGTGAAGTGGGCCAGTCTTGCTTGCTCCCTGTCAACGCCCAGCAAGTGCTCAGAGCAGCATTGCCTCTGGATGGGGAATTGGGTCTAGCCACAGGTCTGGAGATGGGTCCTCCTGGGGAGGCGGAGAGGGTAGTCCGCATCTGCATTCAGTGGCATGTAGGTAGTGACCACTCCCTCCCTTCCCGCCCAGCTCCACGAAGCCTACAGCAGAGTCTGCCGGCAGCAGCAGATGGCCGCTGTAACTCACTCCGAGTGCCTCTCCCTCGCCACCCTCTTGGAAGCCAGGGGCATCCTGGCACTGAAGAAAGCCAAGGAAGCCAGGCTCACCAAGGTACCTCACAAACTGTGCTGCTGGTGGGGGGCGGGGTGGCTGTGACACGCACGCGTGGAGGGGGAGGGCAGGAGAGCGCTGGCAAAGTCAGGGTTAGCTGAGGAGCCAGCAGTGTCGAGGAGGACTAGAGGTGGGTATGGACAGCCAGGGAGGGCTGCCCTGCCTTTACCCGGGGCTCCAGAGCTAGAAGGGCTCCCAGACCCGTGGTCAGGACATTTTAACTCCTGGAGGCTCTGGCACTGGCCACCCTCCACCCGCAGCCTGGCTCTGCAAGTGCCTGTGTTCGCTCTGGTAGCATGCTGTGTGGGCCAGAGCTGGAGGGGATGTGGGTGGTGGTGTCTGGCCGCAGGGGCAGGTCCTATGTCTGACCTGGCGCATCCGTGGACCCTGTACCATCAGGTGAGGACTTGTCACTTGAGCTGCACTCTTTGGCTATGGCAGCGGTTGGGCTGGTCTGTGAAGTAAGGAGCCTCCTCTCTCCCCAGGTTTCACTGAACATAGAGGAGAAGGATGTGGAACATGCCCTTAAGGACAGTGCCTTGGTTGGAAACATCTTGGCGGGGGGGCGACTCTAGCCTCCTCTGCCTTGATGCCTCTGTTCCAAGGGATGTGGCTTTCCCTGTGGCTCAGAGAAATGACGGCCCAGGCTCCATTGTCTGCGGTACCAACCTTCGCTGAAGGTCACACTGAGCCATGGCAGCAGAGCGTTTAAAAGGATGAGTCTGATCTGCCCCCGTCTCCTTCTAAACTGCCTTGTTTTTAACTCTCGGATTTTAAACATCCCGCCAGCAGAGGTGGAGAATGGCCTGTGCCTGCCACAAATCTGGCCTGGGGGTGAATCTCACATGGCTTGCAAATGGCCACAGGCCCTGTCCTGGTCCCCTTGCTGGGCTCCATCTCCCTCTTGGATCCAGGATGCAAGCTGGCCGTCCCGGCAGCCTTTCCTCCCAACCTGCACGTACGCTGTCATGTTACCTTTAGGAACAGCTGGAGATCAAAGGGCTGGTGCTCAGGCAGTGCGGAGAAATGAAACCCTTCGCCGCATGAGCGGCTGCAGGAGGAAATGAGATGGCAGGCGCTGCGCTGCGCTGCACTCCCAGCCAGGCTCCTTTGAAGTCGGGTTATTTCCACGTAGCAGATGTTGTTCTGAGCAAGGCTTAGTGTCTCTGGGGCTCCATCAGGGCTAAGCATGAAGCCCTGGGGGCTGTGTGTATCCGACCAGCTGAGTGGCGGACACATTTATTCCGACTTGTTTGTGGCATTGTGATGAGTCATGTTAGGCCTCTTTGAAAAGACCAGGGTTTCTTCTCCCCTTCTCCTGTGTGCTAGAACTGAACAGAACATCTGTCTGATCCCGACTCCCTGCCTGGACCCTGCGCTGCACGTGGGAGGTTCTAATCCCATTCTGCTTCGGTTTTTAATGTGGTTCTACTCTTCCTCCCCCACCCCACCATTATCCCTAAAAAGTAACCCTCTCCTGACACACAGCAGCCTGGGGAGCCAGCTTTCTCCGGCAGGGGGCGCTCTGGCAGCACCACAAACCACGCTTCTCTTGCTTCGACCGACTTCGTGAAGTTTGAGGAAGCTGGATTGCATGTCTGAGGCCAACCAGCCTGGGGATTCTGGGCAACCCCTTCTTCAATCTATTTTTAAATTAAAACGTCGCCTTTCCAGCCTGAAAACGACTTACTGTCTGCACATAGTGTCATCTCTTTGTAACAAGCCTCTTGTGAGAATGGAGACCAGGCTCGTGTGCCAGTGCAGTGAACAGTGGGCATCTGTTGTGCCCCTCCCTAACGTCTCTGTCCCCTGCATCTCCCAGGCTAGAGCTGTCCTTGAGCTAGAGCTGGGCTCATTGCTGCCGCAGAAGCTGTGTTCTGAAAGGCAGTTATAACTCCCCTGTGAGGCAGGCCCAGCTGTATTTACCGAGGGGGCACCTATGATGTAATGGGAGATAAGAAAAAGTCCCTCTCACGGTTGTGTGCTGCTCTCTTCCCAGCTCGATGGGCGCTTCCAAACCATCCTCCAGTGCTGAGAAGCCACAACTTTTCTCTGCAGCTTTCAAGTACCTGAAAATTTGTTACAAAGAGGAGAGAGAAAAATTGTTGTTCTTGGCCTCTGAGGCAGGACAAGGAGCAATGGGTTAAATTGCAGTGAGAGAGGCTTAGGCTGGACATTTAGAACAACTTCTGAAGCGTCAGGATGGTCTAAGTCCTGGAATAAATTGCTTGGGAGGTTGTGGAATCTCCCTCCTTGGGGCTTTTAAGAGCAGATTAGACAAACACCTGTCGGAGTGGCTGAGATGGTTCTTGGTCCTTAGATGGTGCTGGATGTGATGAGTTCTGGGGGATCTAAAAATGTAATACAGGCTTTGACATAAAACGGCAGCTTGCTTGGCAGGTGCTATTACCTCCTTCTCATGGTACCTTCCACAGTAGCGGCGTAATGGGTATGTGAGACTGATGCTAACTTGGCTGGAAGCCTTCTACTTGTGGTGTGGGGAGGGCACTTTGATTCTCCCTACACATGGCGAGGAGGGGGGAGCTGCCACCAGGCAGCCCAGGTTTGTACTGTGAGAATCCATTTAGGCCATAGGCGACAGAGGGTTTGTGGGGCTGCTTACCTACTCTGGGCCTTGGCCATTGCCATACCTGGCAGCAATGAATGTGAATGAGGAGGTGACCTGCGTGCCTGGCCAGATGTACAGTGAAAGCCGGAGCCCTGCCCACCTGGCTGGGCTGTATTCCCTGCTGGGAATGTGGGGGGAAGGGCATGCAGATAGCTACTTCCTCTCCTGGGCCCTGCTCCTGTCTAGCTGCCCCACCCGCCTGCGGAGAATGCCAGTGGCCAAAGAGTTAAAGGGCTGCTGCTGAAGATGAGCGGCAGCCTAATAAGAAGCAGGCTGGGAGCAGGATTGAGAACAGATGGCACCTTGATTTAAATTGCATTTCACTGGCTGCTGAGACCTTGAGAGAGACAGTTGTTTCTGCAGCTACCGTCCTCGCTGGGTCCAGTGCCAGACGGGCCCAACTATTAGCAAATTTGCAAAGATGCTGGCAGCAGGAGGGGGGCCAGCCACTCCAGCAGAGACGGCCTTGGGACCTGCCGTCTCCTTGCCCTTGGCGGCGCTAGTGCCGGCTTGCGTGCTGGCAAGATGAAATCGGCTTTATTTTTAACCACCCTGCTGCAGCTTCCCCCTGAGGATCTGAGACTCCCTCTGCATCCTCTCCTGTCATGGCTGGTTGCTACCCAGGCTCGAGGAGACTCCTTTGTGCTCTCGCCCCAAGGGAAGGGCAACCCTGCTACTGATGGCGCAGGCTAGGCTGCAAAGGGAGGGTCAGGTGCGAGTTGACCAGGGAACCTCCAATCTGTGTGGCCATCACGCAGGGGATGGGGCCTGGATGAGACCCTCCGGGTAGAAATTAAAGCCCCGGATGCCCCATCCCTTTCTAACTGCAGCCAGAAATCCCCTTGAGCAAGGACTTGGCTGCTGTTAAACAGACAGGGCTTAAGCCAAGCCTGCAGCTGGCAGCTGCTTGCCAGCTGCCCCTGTGGGTGAGACAGCCCACCTCTGCTAGAGACAAGGCAGCTGCCTTGCCACAGGCTCTGCCCAGCGAAGGGCAGGGGCCTGGCACTCGGGGCTGGCCACAGAAGGGACACAGAGCCAAGGCCTGGCTGCAAGTCACCTGGTTGGGCTTGAAGCTACGGTGAGGGAAAAGAGATGTGTTGGGGACCGGGGGGAAGAGCCTGTGTGTGTGGGGAGCGGTAGGGGGCTAGCCCCCCTGCCGCTTGCCTTGGCTTTGGCCTGGCAGGGTGCAGAGGAGGGGGCCGGAACTGGATTTAGGGCACAGATCCATTTCAAACTTCTCAGTCATGGCTCCAGACAGGTCCCTCTTGCTCGGCTGGGCACCTGGACAAAGCAGTCTCGTCTGCTTGCACCGATTGCCCTCATGGACTAGCTGCCCTCTGCCAGTCGGAATCTGACCCTCCAGCTGTGTGGCATAGGCCCCGTACTGCTGCTTGCTAATGGAGGGGGCAGCGCTGAGGCTCTGGGTGGGCAGTGGGGAGGGGAGCTGCAGCTGGTCTGGCCCCTTGGCTGGGCCCAGTCCCAACACGCATACACAAGCCATGGCCTAGAGCGCAGAGCCAGTGGCCCCATTCTCCTAGACAACGGATGGCTGTGGGGGCAGACACCGGGCCCTGGGCCTAGCTTCGTGCCTGCTGACTGTGCCCTGGCAATAGACCTCCCTCCTTGGAGGCTGAATCATGCCAGCCGGTTTTTATCTCAGCCATCTCCACAAAGCCAGCAACAGCCTCATCACCTATTTCTAATGAGGGGCCTGGCCCCCTTCTGCCTCCAGCCCTGCTTGTTAGGCTCCGCACCGCTCAGCCATGATGCTGGGGTGGAGGTGGGGGGCTCCAGCATAACACCAGGCTGTGGGGCCTGTGGGTGTAGAGAGCTGCCTCTTGGCCAGGCTGCATCCTCGCCACTGCTGGGTGGGCTGGAACTTAGCTCCTCACCTTGCTTACCTGCTGCCCTCGGGCCATGGTTGGAAGCTGGCCCACGGCTCTTGTAAACAGGTTCAACGTGCCCTGCTGCATGTGGAGAAGCGGGGAGTGAGGGCTAGACCCTGGGGCACAGTCCAGCTCGGTCACTGCACTCTGCCACGGTGGATGCCGCACACCTTCCCTGCAGTCATACGTGTGTTGATCGAGCACTGGCTCTGCTCCACCCCCCGAGCTGGCTGCAGTTCAACAACTGCCACTAATCCCTGCCAGTAGGGAGGCCTAGTGGGCAGGTGCCACCCAGGGGCATAGGCACCCAGATCTGGCCTCAAGCAGCTGGCAGTACCAGTGCCCTGGTCCACAGCGCCCCTTGGGCAAGGGAGGGGAATGGGGGGGGGTCCCAATGCTGCTCTTGTACCCACGGGCGCCTTGGTTTGCAGCAGGATTGTGGCCCTAGGCGGCGTGGGCAGCCTGCTGCTCATGGCCCTTCCGCTTTTACTGTCACCGGGGCCGGAGCAGGTGGGTTTGATTCCAGGTACTTCAGTGCCAGGGCTGGTGCCAGTCAAGCAAGGGAGGGAGCAGGTGATGGGCAAGTGGGAGATGCCACCCCATCGGCCCAAGTGCCTTGCAGCAGAGGCTCCCGCCGGGAACCTACAGGGGTGGGCTCTCAGCAGCTATGCCAATAGAAACCAGCCGCGCCCTGGCAGCGTGAGCCCAGCCTGGGGCTGCCAACATGGGGAGCTGCCTGGGCCCTCGGGGACACCCGGTGCCAGGCGGGCTGGGAACGGGGGAGCTGTCTGGGCCTTCGGGGGACACCCCGTCCCGGGGTGGGGGCTGGGAACAGGGGCAGCGAGGCAGTTGCTTTGCCTGTGTGATACTCGACGGCCCTGGAAGGGCCCCGATCCGGGGCGGGGCCAGGGCTGCGCGTGAGCCCGGCCCGCCACTGGGGCCGGGGGGGCTGCCGCTGCTCACCTCACTGCGCGTGCCCGCGGGCGGGGGAGCGGGCGGGCGCTAGGACCGGGCGCAGCGGGCTCTGGTGCAGCCGCAGCCGGTGCAGACACCCCGAGCAGGGGAGCCCGGGCCGGGCTGTGCTGGGCTTCCCCTGAGCCAGCCGCCAGGTAAGAGCGACTCCCCCCACCCACACCGCCCCGGGGCAGCCCCAGCCTGGCGGGGGGGCGCGGGGCTGAGCCCGCAAAGCGGGGCGGGGGGGCGCCCCCCTCCAGAGCCTTCGGACGGGCTTTGCCCCCCTGCCCCCACCGTGCGAACTCCGCAGCCCCCGGCGGGCGGGGGGGAGGACTGGGGGGGGGGAACCCTGGCAGCGCTCGCACGGACAGCGCGGCTGTGAACTTTCCCAGGTCCCGGGGCTGCCGGGCCTGGCTGGGAGCAGCTCCCCGGGGTGGCGCGGCACCGCACGGGGGGGCAGGGGAAGGCCGGCAGCGGGGTCTGCCCCCCCGCGGAGGCTGGGTTCGAAGTTTGGCCCGGCCCCGGCAGTGGCGCGATGCCCATGTGCCCCAGGCGCCCAAGGTCCGTGGTTCGAAACGTGGCCGGAACGGTGCTGCTCTCCCGGCCCGCTGAGCCGCCTGTGCTCCGCCCCAGAGGTGGCTGCATTTGGGGCTGGTTCCGGAGCTGTTTGCTGCGCCATCTGGAGGGCTGGAAATGGGAAGTGGGTAGTTCTGCGGGGGGTCCTGGTTTCCCATTCATTCCAAAAGCCACACGGGGGTTTGGGGCAAGAAAAGAGGGAACTGGCCTGGAGCGGAGCACAGGGGTCTGGGTCTGCACCTGGGAGCTGGCCTGCCCTGCTGCTGCCTGGCCACGCGCACACCGGCCTGGCAGGGGGCAGCTGGGGCGTGGGGCAAGGAAGTTGCCCTTTCCCATGGCAGACCTGGGCTCTGAGCACGGGACAAGTTGGACGAGCCGGCCTGGCTCAGTTTCTGGTTCCCTGGGCACAGACCCAGGCGGAGGGCCGCAGGCTGTGGCCAGCGTAGGGAGACACCAGACTGGTGAAAGGCCAACTAGCCGCTTTCGGCTGGCACGACTGGGAGAGGAGAATGAGTAGGTGTGGAGAGCTGCCCCCCCGCCCCAGGTCTCCCCAGGCAGTGCCCCATGTTTCTCCCTCAGCACGTGGTGGGGCCTAGGCCAGGGAGACCTCTGCCACTGTGCATGTCGCAAGCTCTTGAGAGGGGGCTGGTGCATCTGTCCCCTGCTGGGTGCCACAAGGGGAAGGGAAGGCAGGACATTGTTCCTGTGCTATGAGTGGAGAAACTGAGGCAGGGAGCAGCACGGACTTGCCTCAGATCATGCAGCCGGTCCGCAGCTGAGCCGAGAACGGAACCCAGGCGTCCCAGCCCCCGTTGGCAGCACCGGGGATGTGCCTGAGAGGTCTGTGCTGTGGGCTACTTGCCAGGAGCTGCCAGCTGCCGTGTGTGCACCCGGGGCCAGTGCTCGGAGGACCTGTCGCGGTGCCAGGACTGGCTCCCTGCTGTCATCTCTGCCCTGTGATGCCCAGCTGGGCACAGGTTTGTCACACCCCAGTGACCAGGCCTTGAACCCCAGGCCTGGGGGAGGGGGCAGCACAAGGTGCTGCTGGGGAGCCCCAGGGGTCCCTGTTTAGTGGGGGGCTGCCGTGCCCGCCAGCTCCCTGTCTGTAAGTGGTGGGTCTCCCCCTGCATTGCCTGTAATTATCTGGCGGCTCTGCGGGCTGCCGAGCGAATGTAGGTCATGCAGATGGGTGAGTCCTGGATTTCCGGCCTTTCAAGCGTGCTGGGGACGGAGGCGGCTTCTTTGGTGGCTGGCACAGCCGTCCTGTGCCAGGGGCCTCAGGGCTGGCACCCGCCACTGCTTCTCATCCAGCTGGGGGTCCAAGCCCATCTCTCTCCCTGCTGCTGCAGGGCTGGCTGGCCTGGAAGCCAGTGCCTGCTGGGGGGCGGGGGAGTGTCCCATCCATGGACCTGTGGGAGAAGTGGTTTCATGTCCCAGTCTGGAGTGACAGTACCAGGGGGTGTCCAGAGCACAACAGCTCATCCCCCCACCAGCTTGGTGAAGTTTTGATCAGTTTTGGGGTTGGAGGAGGATTTTCTGCCAAGGCTTTCAGCTGACTGGACAGGGGAATGAGGACTCCTGCCAGTTTGGGGTGGGGTGGCAGTGGGGTCTAATGGTTAAAGGGGGCTGAGCCCAGCGTGGGGCTGCCAACATGGGTTGGCAGGAGCCAGGACTTCTGGGTGTGATCCCTGGTTCTGCCAGTGACTCCCTGGGTGAGCTGGGGGAGGGGTTCTTTCTGTGCCTCAGTTTCCCAGGCTGTGCAGTGAGGGACAGTAGGGAGGAGACAGGCTTTGAGCTCCTTGCAGAGAGTGCCAGCTGTCTGCAGGGACAGGGATGCTTCTGCCAGGCTAAACTGGAGCTGGGATGTGGCAGGATGGGGGCTTAGGCAGCCCCAGCCTGGCCTGGAAGCACAAACTTGCCAACAGCTTGGTGAGGGGTGTATCCTGAAAGTGCTCCCTGAGCCCCCCAGCTCTGCTGGTCATGAGCCCCTCAGTCTGACTGCCAGCCCTCTGCCAGCCCTTTTCGTCCCCAGCCTCCTGTGAGAGCTGCACCCTCTGATCAGCAGTGCTGCCAGTGCTGAAGTAAGGCTGGGGCACAGGGACGTGCTTGAGTTTGGGGACTGGGTGTGGGCCTGGTTTGGGAGCTGCAAGTCAGACTCCTGGGTTCTTTCACAGGACTCACTACATGATGTTGGACAAGGTGCTGTTCTGGGCCTCAGTTTCCCCTATGTGAAAGGGCAGTAATGACCTTGCTGACGTGGGGTGGGGGGTTTTGCTGTGGTTCACCCCCCAGCACAGAGAGGTGAGGTTACCTTCCTGCCTGCCCACCCCCAAGCTGGGACCAGCCCCTCCCCCCTGCAGAGCTGCCTCTGTCCTCCGGAAGTGGGGGTGCCCCCCAGCCCCAGAATGAATCCTGGTTCCAGCATGTCCTCCTGCCCCCTGTTCTCATTTCTTCTCTGGCTGCACGGCCCATTGGGTGCCCAAGGGACCTAATTGGATCTGACAGCTGAGAAATACCACATTGGCTTTCAGGCCAAGAGTCGGGGTATGGGGAAAGGGGGTGCCCGGCGATCTTATGGGGCAGATGGGGCACATCTGGCCGCACGGCTCGCTGCCCACCATGAGGCCCCCCCACCCCCCTGCCCCCAGATACACTGAGTCGGTGCTGAGCACAGCCAGGCCTCTGCCAGGGCCCTGTCCAGCAGCAGGGAGTTCCGCAGGCTGCAGGCAGAGCGGGCAGCACTAGGGCCCAGAGGAGACCAGGCCCGTGGGGGGGATTGGGTGCTGGGGGCCGGCGGGGGCAGCAGGTCGGGAGTGAAGGAAGAAAGGTGTAATTTCTCCGGCCGGGCGCTAGGTGTCGCCGCTGCTCAGCGCTGGAGGCCCCTGTGTGTGTGTGGGGGGAGCTGGGGGGGCTCCAGGGCGCTGCGCCAGTCACCGCCCCCATGGCCCGCGGGCACTTCAGCCAGCAGCCCACGAAGCTGGGACGGGCCCCGCCAGCGCCCCCTGCAGGCCCGGCTGGGGGTGGGGAGGCCCGTCGTGGCCGTCGACCTTTCACCCAGTTGGCTGGGAGCTGGGGGGAAACGAGCGGGGGGGGGGGGGGGTTGCTCCGCGCGCCTGCTCCCAACTCCGGCCTCCTGCGCCTGGCACCCGGCCAGGGCATTAGCCAGCAGCCGGCAGGGCCTTGGCACGGGCCCAGGGTGGGGGAGGGGAGCCCCCCCCCCTTTCTCGGAGCTGCTCTGTGACCCGCCTTGGCATGAACCAGCCTGTGCCCCGGCGGGGTGGGGGGGGTGAGAGGAGCGGGGAGCCCGGCTAGAGTTTAGGGTCCCTGCATGCGGGGCAGAGACTCCCCGAGTGCCCCAGCAGGGCAAGGGCTGAGCAGTCCGTGCCCCTCACTCCTGACCCACAGCCCCTGCTCGCCCAGCCTGGGCTCCCCGCAGGCTGGCTGGGAATTGCTCCAGGGCTCTGTGGCTGGCCGGGCGGGGGTAGGGGAGGTGTTCGGGTAGACCCTGCTCCCCACTGTGTTGTCAGGTGCAGGGGGTGGCTCCCTGGTCTGGCTGCTCCCCGTGGGGCCCAGTGCTGGCCGCTGTTGGAGGCAGGGCACTGGGTACGTGGGCCTTTGGGCTGCCCCAGCAGGGCCGGTATCCCAAGATGGCTCCTGGCTGGGGCTGCTCTTGTCACCCCTGGTTTCCTGGTGGGGAAACTGAGGCAGACAGCAAGGGTGGGGCCTTCGGGTCACAAGGCGTGTTGGTGGCAGAGCTGGGGGCACTGAACCCAGGCGTCCTGGCTCCTCAGCCTTCATTTGTCCCAGCCCCACTGCCTGGGGGGACCCGGCTGTGCCAGCCCCCCCCCCATTCCTGCCCCCGTGCTGGCTGGGAGCAGGAGTTAAGCAGATAATGCGCCAGGGCTATTTATAGCCTTGCATTCCCTGGCATGTGTGGACGTGCAGTGCGCTGGGGGGGAGTTCAGCCGAGGCCGCTGCTCTCTGCAGCAGGCTGGGGTGGGCTGGGGGAGGGGGCAGGACAGGTTCTGACCCTCCCCCTCTCTGGGTGTGGCGCCTTGGGGACAGCTGGGAAGGTTTCCTGCCCCCTTGGGGGGCCCAGAGAGCCCCAGCCCCTCCGCACCTGGTGCTGTGTGCAGACAGAGCAGCTGTGCTGGCCAAGCCAGGCCCAAGTTGTCCCTGGGGTGCTGGAAGCTGGGGCGCCCTGAACCCCCCCTGGGTGCTGGGAGCTGGGGCACCCTGAACCCTCCTGGGTCCTTGCTGTGACTCAGCCTGGCTCTAGCAGCGACACATGGCCCATGACGCCAGCAGGAAGGAAAAGGTCGTCGGGTTTCTGCCAACCGCAGTGACGCGGGTGTGACAGCGGGGGGGGGCTGCCCCTGCTCCCCCGCAGCTGCCAGGAAAGGGAAACCCTCTGGGCTCAATCGGGGAGCTGCTCAGACTGGGGGATACCCCCTGCACTGCTCCCTCTTTGCCTGGCCCCGACGGAGGATTTGGTTCCTGTAGATGCTGGCACTGGGGGGTGTGGGGAGAACGGGACAGGAGGATATCGCCCTGGCAGCTGCCCGGACTCCTCGGTTTGCGCTGCAGGTGTTTGGGGCGCTGTGTCCCCGCCTCGCTCAGCAGTGGCCCCTCAGGTGCTGTGGGGAATGCAGCCGCAGGCACTAAAACATTGGGGAACCCGCCATGAGCGCTGCTCCCCGGTTAATTTCTTAATGGGGAGTTGGGCAGCCCCCCCCCCAGCTGTGCCGTGGGGACCTGCTGCCCTGGCTTGCAGGGCATTGGGGGGGCGGTTGGGTCCAGTCCCTGGGGGGCAGTCGGGGGCCCCCAGAGCCCCACCCCCATCCTTGCCGACAGGGGCTCCCTGCAGCTCTGGCAAAGGTCACGGGGTGGGGGGAGGACACACAAGCTCTTTGCAGCCTTGGGCCCTGCAGTCAGACGTGGGGCCCCCTTGAATGGCCCGGGCTGCACCCGCCACCCAGCAACTGTGGGGTTAACGGCTGCTGGAGCCCAGCCTAGGAGGGGGCAAAGAGACAACAGGGCCAGGGGCTGGGGGGGGCAGGACACCTGGGTTCTGTCCCAGCTGGGCGAGGGAAGTGGGTTCTACTGGTTAGTGGGGGGTGGGGGCAGGACTCCCGGACGCTATGCTAAGGGGCCTGGCGATGGGCCCCGATCCATACCCCCTCCTTCCAGCTCAAATGGGGCTGCCCCCACCCTGCCATGCAGCCCCCGGGGGCTCTGTGCTGGCTGCATGGCGGGGGAGAGAAGGGGAAGGAGCCGTCCTGCCCAGCACCAGCTGCAGCTGCCGTGGAGCTCGGGACCCTGCCTGTGCCCAGCTCTGATGCCTGGGGGCTTGGAAATGGGAGACCCTCTGTGTCCCTCCCCGTCTGGCCTGGCAGGGCCGCCGTGCTGGCAGCCGCAGGGGAGCCGGGGGGTCGAGTCAGAGTGAGACACCCACCCCCCGTTGGCCGGCTGGGCGCAGGCAGGTCCAGGAGCGCCATCTGTGGGCACTGCCAACGGAGCCTGGTATCTGCTGGGGGTGGGTCGGTGTCCCAGGTCTGTCCCTTGCTCTCTTGGCCCTGCCGGCCTTTTTCCAAAAGCGGGGGGCACCAGGTGCATGTGGAGTGGCCGCAGGGTAGTGGCTGGCACTGGGGGGCTGGGCAGTGGGAGGGGACATGGGAGGCTGGGGGGCAGGAGAGTCATGGGGGGCAGGAGAAGGGAGGGGTTATGGGGGTAGGTGGGGGTGGGGGACAGGAGGAGTTATGGAAGGCTGGCAGTGGGGGGTGGGGGCAGGCAGTGGGAGAGGTTATGGGGGGTGGGCAGTGGGGGGTGGGTGGGGGCAGGAGGGGTTATGGGGGCTAGCAGTGGGGTGTGGGGTAGGCAGGGGTGGGAGCAGCTTTGGGGGGCGGGAGGGGCTATGGGGGACTGGCAATGGGGCGGGGGGCAGGCAGGGGCTGGAGGGACAATGGGGGGCTGGCAGTGGGGCGGGGGGCTGGAGCGGCTTTGGGGGGCTGGCAGTGGGGTGGGGGGCTGGAGGGACTATGGGGGGCTGGCAGTGGGGCGGGGGGCAGGCAGGGGCTGGAGGGGCTATGGGGGGCTGGCAGTGGGACAGGAGGGGCTATGGGGGGGCTGGCAGTGGGGCGGGGGCAGGCGGCAGGTTTGTCATCTCAACAGCCCTTCAGCTCCCACTTTCTGCCGCAGTGGATGAAAAATCGATGGCGCAGATTGATTCGCTCGCGGCAGCGCCGGAGCCGTTAATCACCGGCCCGGGGGGGGCTGCCCCCACTGACGGGTCCCACGGGGGCTGAACGTAGCAGGCAACCCAGTTCCTCTGGCCCTGCCTCTGTGGGCTGCTTCTCCGCGCTGGGGAGAGGGGAGCCCCCGGTAACAGCCCCAGCCACTGGGGCCGGCTGCAGCAGGGACGCCCCAGGCCAGGCCCCCCAGGAGCCCCACTGGGGGGACCCCAGAGCTGCCAGTTCAGAGCAGAGCCTGGCGGGGGCGGGGGGGCAGAACTGGGTGTTCCCAGTCAGGGGCCGGAGGCTGCAGGAGAGGCCAGGCCATGTCTGGCACTGGCGGTGGTGTCAGAGCAGGGGGTGGTAGCTGGTCACACGCGTGTGCACGGACGTACTGGTGTGCATGTCGCTAACGGGGTCAGGCGTGGCTTTGTGCGCACAGCCTGATGCTTGCACACGTGTGTGCATGGGGGGGCTGGGCTCTGCAGCACACCCCCTCCCTGCTGGTTCTCCAGGCAGCCGTGCTGGGGGCTCCGTCCCCTATTTGTCCGTCGTCCCCCCCCAGCTGGGAGCCTGTCCTCCTTTGCACTCTCCTTACATAAGCCCACACGTGGCCAGGCACGGCTGCCTCCCTGTGCGGGGCCATCACCGCCTGCACCCAGATTCCATCTGACAGGGCGCGTTTTCCACTTGGCTGCAGCCACCAGCTGGGGGACCCTGTGTGACAGGCGCCCGGCTCGGCTCGAGCGTGGGGCATGAGGCAGTAGTGGCGGGGGGGGGTTTGAGGGGCACCAGCAGGGCTGGCGGTGGGATCCCAGCACTGGGACAGTGGGCGCTGTGGGTCGGGAGTGAGGCCCCATCAGTCTGCCCCCCAGGATTTCCTTCCAAGCTGCCCTCAGGGATGTGTTGGGATCGGTCCTGGCCCTGGTGGCCCAGACGGAGGCTGGATCTGTCCTGCACGGCCGGCCCTGGGTGCCCTCGGCTTTGTCTGAAAGGACACGGTCTGCCTGGCCCGATGCCCCCTGAGTGCCAGGTGCCCTCAGGACCGTCTGCTTCGGGGGGCAGGGCCGCTGGCCCCCTGTGTGTGCAGCGCCCGGCGCGATGAGGGAGGGAGGGTCAGGGGAGGGGTCTGGGCCGTGCCTGGTGTGATGGGGGGGACCACGGGTTCATGGGGAAGCTGGGAAACACCAGGAACACGGCCCTGGCCTGGTACTGGGTTAATGGTGGGGGCGGGCATTGCCCCCAGTGCGGTCTCCCGTCTGGCTCCGTTCCTGCCCCTGGCGCTGGCCGTGCGGCTGCCCTGGTCCCGCAGGTGGGGGCCATCTGGGCTGGGGCAGGTGGCCCATGTCCAGCTGGGCAGGAGCTGGGTTCGAAGACCCTTTCTGCCTCGACACATAGCGATTCCCACCCCCCAGTGCCCAGCCCTGGCAGGTGGGAGGGGCAGGGCCAGGTGATCCCCACTGGGAATGACACCCGGGGGGGGCGGCACCCAGCTGCCTTGGGAATTCCTGGCAACTGACAGCTTCTGCCTGGCAGCACTTGGGCCTGAGTGCCCCGCCCCAGCTGAGCTCTGCAGGTGCCCCTCACTCCCGACCTGTGCCCTGGTGCCTGCCCCGAAGCCCCCAGGGAGCTTGCGGTACTGAGGGTGGTGGAGGCAGCCATGTGCCTGGTCCCCTGTGTGGGAGGGGAGGCGGGTGCCCAGGCCGGCATGTTTGCGCCTTGTCCCTCTGCAGCTTCCTGCAGCTCCCTTCCAGCTGGTGGAGCTGGGCCCCAGCCTGGGCGACCTGCTGGGCCAGGCCAGATGTGCCCCTTGCTGCCGGGCTTCAGAGGGGCCAAGGCTGAACCAGGATCGCTGCTGGGGGGTGTGGGGCTTGCGCGCACCCAGAGTTGTGCAGGAGCTGCTCCATGGCTGCACCAGCTGTGCCCAGGGTCTGTGTGGCCTGGATCCCAGAGGGGCAGGGAGCTGGGGCTGCCCAGGGGGCCGAAGGAGGGGGCTGTCTGGGACATTCCTGCCATCTGAGCATGTGCAGCAGGGGACGGCTCCCAGTCCAGGGGGCAGATGCTTGCCCTAGACAACAGGGGTCCCGCTGCCGGGGAGGTCTTCGCCATGCCCTTGGAGTGTGGGGCCCTGGCGGCGGTTGTGGGGGGCCAGGGGACCCTTGTGCCTTGGCTCCCATGGTGCGCTGCCTGGCCCGGATCCAAGCACCACCCCGCAACTCCCATAGGGAAAGGGAGGCTTGGAGAACCAGCTGCCCAGAGGCAAGCAGCGAAGCCAGGTGCCTGGGTGCCTGACCCCCTCCACCTGTGTCCAGGGGAGTGCTGCAGAGAGGGGGCTGCATACAGTAGGGCCTGGCACTGTGCCCTGTCACCTGAAGTTGCACCTGCGGACCCAGCAAGTGCCCTGCTCCACTGGCGTGCACCCATACGTGTGCGTGCAGGCATCCAGTGAGCTGGCACGCTCATGCACTTGCACACATGGGTGCGTGCAGGCATACAGTGAGCTTGCACACACGTGCATGTGGGCATACAGTGAGCTGGCACGCTCATGCACTTGCACACACATGTGCACACTGTTTTGTTCCAGGGTCTGCTGTTGCCTGTTTCAGCTCAGGTGAAGGAAGTTGTCTCCCTCTGAGGTGCCACCCTGTCAGCCCAGGGAGCGCTGGGCCAGGCCGCAGGGTCGGGCAGTTGGAGGAAATACCAGACAGGCCCCCCTGTGCAGAGGTTGCTCTGTGCCTCAGTTTCCCCACTCTGTGTAAAGGGGGTTGTGATCCCAGCCTGTGGGAGGGGAGGTTAGTGGGACACAGCTGGACTCTGGTCCTGGTGCCCCTGGAATCAGGGGCAGAGGTGCCAGTAGGGGCTGGAGAGCGAGTTCCCAGTACCCCTGGTTAGGCCAGTCCAGTGTGTCTGGGGGTGCTGGGGTGGGAGGTGGGAGGCAGACCAGCCTGGCCCCTGGGGCTCAGCAGCCTCGGGGCCCAGTGACCTGCAGCTGTCAGTCCCATGAGTGCGGAGCGAGGGCTGTGGGCTCAGGCCCTGGCACTGTGTGAGCCCCCCGGCCTCTCTGGGGGGGCCAGGGCAGCAGGAAGGAGGCTGTGCTGACAGCGGGGTCCCAGCCTGGCTGAGAGCAGCGTAATGCGCAGAGCTGCCACAGACCCTCTGTCTCTGCGCTGGGGGAACTGCGAGGTGCCCATGTCCCCTGCCACTGGCAAGTCCTGAGGGCGCAGAGCTGCTGCAGCTGGGATAAGGGGCTTTTCCTGTCTGCGTGTGGCCGGGTTGCGGGGCAGCAAGTGGGAGCCAGTGAAATGCAGCTACCTCTGGGGTGGAGCGTGGCCCCCGCTTCACAGCCCTGTGGACCCGGCTTAGGGCTGCGTGCGGGAGGCAGCAGAACCGGCCGGGGGAGTTCAGGAGAGGACTGATCTGAGCCAGGCCAACGCCCTGACTCCAGGAAGGACTCCAGCCAGCTGCTGCACTGTCGCACAGCTGGGCCCTTGGCTGCCCCCTTCCCCTCCCCCAGCGGGGAGCCAGCCAGGGCGGGAGCTGCAGGGGCTGCTGAGCCCCAGGCAGGCCCAAAGTCAGGCAGGCAGCTCCTTTGGCCTCTGCCCCGGCGTGGGGCGGCGCTGGGGGTAGCTGTGAGCTGGGCCCCGGCAGTAGCTTAGCATGTTCCAGTTGATGTCTCCCCCCAACTCTCTCCCCCAGCCTGGGGAGCTCCTAGCAGAGAGTCAGCCCATAAATCAGGGCCTCCCCCTCCTCCTGCGTTTCCGATCCCTTGCCAGCCATTAATATCTCAGAACCACAGCAAGCCTTGCGCTCCGCCCCCGGGGCACCGCCAGCCCCAGGCAGTGCGGGGTGGGAGGGAGGGGGCTCCCCGACAGAGCAGCTGTCTCGGGGGCCTGTTTGTAGCCCAGGCCCGCCCCTCCCCTGGCCCCTTGCAGTGGGGCTGGGCCCAGCTGCCCCGGGGAGGGAACCCACTGCAGTCTTGTCTGCTTTTCCCTGGCCGAGTGAGACCGGATTCAGGCCGTTGGGCTGGAACTGTGCGGGTCTGGGGCCAGTGACAGGAATGTGCTGCAGGCCGAGAGCCCCTGCTCTTCTGGCGTCTCGCTCAGCTCTGTGCTGGCCACGGGCCTCTGCTTGATTGCTGTGTGCAGCTTCGTTGGGGCCAGGGTCAGGACCAGATGTGGCGCTGGGCGTGTGGGCACCCAGCTCGGGAATCCCAGTGCAGGGAGTTGTACAAAACTGCCCTCTGGCTGCAAAGTGCCTGCCTCTGGCTGCCCTCTATCCGTCTGCCTGCTCATCTGCCTGCCTGTCCGTCCATCCGTCCGCCGTCTGCCTCTCTGTCTGTCTGCTCATCTGCCTGCCTGTCCGTCCATCCGTCCGCCGTCTGCCTCTCTGTCTGTCTGCTCATCTGCCTGACTGTCCGTCCATCCGTCCGCCTGTCTGCCTCTGTCCATTGGTCCGTATGTTCACCTGCTTGCTTGTCTGCCTAACGTCCGTCTGCCCATCTATCTGCCCAACTGTCCCTCTGTCTGCCTCCCTCCCTCCCTCTCCATCCATCTGCCTGTGTGTCTGTCTATCTGCCTCCTTCTGTCAGTCCGCCTCTCTGCCTCTTTTTCGGTCTGCCTGTCTCTGCCCACCCATTGTGATTTCCACTGGAATTTCCTGCTGTCTTTCTTGCCCAGGCTTGGCCCAGGCCAGCACCATCCAGCTCCCCTGGTTGGCACTGCTGGAGAGAGGAAACTGAGGCAGGGGGCGGGGCGGGACTTGCCCCTGGGCCCCCAGAGAATCAGGGGCGGAGCTGAGAATAAACCACGGGAGTCCTGGCTGCCTGCCCCGCCCCGCCCCGCCCAGCCCCTGGCTATACTCGCCCCCTCCACGGCCGGGCCTCTGTCCCTTTAAGAGCCCCCCCTCCATTTCTCCCTCGCCGCCCACTTCAAAGGGCGGCTCCGGCGCTATCGCCCCGCCCCCTGCGCGCCATTGGCTGGCTGGCTCAGGGGGCGAGGCCCGCCCGCCGCCCTTCCCCGCCCCGTGTAAAGTTTCCCCGAGCACATGACCGGCCATGGCCGCCGCCGCCGAGCGCTGAGCGCGCGCCCGCCCCGCACCCCGCCCGGGCCAGGTACCGCGGGGGGGGGGCGGAACACGGGGTGCGGGACTGGGGGGGTGGAGCTGCGCGGGCGGAGGGGTGCGGGGCGGCGGGGGGGGGGACGCGGCTCCCCCCATCTGGCTGCGGGGTCCGGCCCTGCGGGGCGCAGCCTGAGTTCGGCGCCCCTGAGCTGGGACGGCCGCGGGGAGGCGGCCCCGCTGGTCCGGACCCGCTGGGGGGCGCCTCGGTTGCCCGCTGGGGAGCCCCTCGGCTAGTGTCAGCCCTCCGGGAGGCTCGGGCCTTTTCTGGGGAATCCCCGGGGCTCCCGGCCGGCTGCGGGCCCCGTGCCCTCCGCCCGCTCCGGCCCCGCCGCGGCCACCCCGGCCCCGCCGGGAAGTTTCCGACAGACTCTCGGGGCCCTTGGCCCGGGGCGGCTACGGGATGCGGGGCCCGGCCCCCCCCCTTCTCCTGCTGCGCCCATAGGGGTCCTGGCGCCCACAGGGGTCGGGGCGGGGGGCAGGGAAGACCCCGGCCTGTGCCCCGTGCGCGAATGGAACGCCTGTGGGTCCGGGTCAGAGGCTCCCTGCGGGTGTTGCGGGGCGGGGTTGTGCCGATCTCTGCTGGGGCCGGGGGTGGGCGCTCCCCACTGGCAGGCGGCCCCGGCTCGCTGGGCCAGGTGCTCGGAGCTGTGCTGCCGTGTGTGGCAGGGGGACGGGGTGGTGCAGAGATCTCTGCCGGGACCAGGGGTGGTAGCTCCCCACTGGTAGGAGGCCCTGGCTGGCCTGTTTCCATGAGCCAGGTGTGCGGCTCTGCAGCGTCAGGAGGGATGCGCTCGGCGCTGTACGTTAGAGTCAGGGTAAGTGACAGCCCTGGCAGTGAGGTGGACTTGCCACTAAGTCCCTGACAGGTCTCTGCTCTCCAGCGTCGGCACTGGGGGCTGGTAGGGGGTGCAGTGCCTGAGCCCTGGATGTAGCCTGGCGGAGAGGGTGGGGGTGGCACAGCCCTGGGGTTCCTGACCTGCCATGGAGGAGACAATCCCCTGAGGAGGAGGAAATCCTCTCTGACAACAACTTGCTGGTGCAACTTCACACCCGCTTCCCTCCCCAGCATGGGGGTGTCAAACGGGAGGGGGGTGTCGCTCCTTCCGCTGCTGCAGCAAATCAGTGCTGGGGGAGCCCTTGTTACCTGGGCCAGCCCAGTGTTCTCCCTAGCTGTGCCCTGCATCCTCTCCCCTGCCCTGCAGAGCTGCTGGCTCCTGCACCAGCAGCGCTGGGGCTGGGTAGGGGTGAATGGTGCAGCACAGGTGGCTTGCAGCAAAGCTCAGGCTCAGAGGCCTGACCCACCTGGCAGGTGGTACTGCCCCGGCTGCAGAAAGGGTGCATATGAGCCCTCCACCCCACGCGTGACTACTCTGCACTTTCTTGGGCGAAGGGCTCACCGGGTTTTCCAGTTTGATCCTCATTCAGCTGGTAGGGAAACTGAGGCGGGGAGGAAGCTATCCTGTAGCGCTGAGAATAGAACCCAGGAGTCCTGGCTACGAGCTCCTGGGCCTTTTCACAGATTGCTTCCCTGCAGGGGGTGCTGCTCTCCTGCCTCCACCCCCTGACCCGCGGGGTGCATGGAGGGCAGACAAAGAGCTGGCAGTGGGAGGGAGCGGAGCATTCTGGTGCTCGGCGTGTATGTTCCATGAGGCTGGGATGCCCAGGGGCCGGTGAGTGGCAGATCTTGGTGCCCGGGAGTGCGGCATGGCTCCATAGCTCAGCCGTAACACTGTCACCGCCCAGGCGGTAAATCGTCATCGTTAGCCTGGTGTAGATGCTTCTGTAGTGCCTGGGGTGGGGGGGTGCCCTGGCTAGAGGGCAGGAGGCTGGACACGTTGGGATTGTCTGACTGCTTCTTGCCCGAGCGATAGGCCATGAGGTTGTTAACATCAGCATCAGTGTCATCATTAGGTTTCAGGGTCAACCGCCAACAGGGGGTGGGCCTCAGCACCCACGGCTCCAGCCCCGCAGACGTTTGTCATGCTCTGCTCAGTGGCCCCAGGGCCCTGTGCTTGAATCTGGCTTTTCCTGGGGCCCTGCCCTGCCAGGAATGGGCTGTCACTCCTGGCAGCTGTCCTTTCTGCCCCTGGTGTTTGCCCTCCTTGGCTGGCTGGCCGGAGCAGTACCTGGGGGCAAGTCCGTGAGTGGCTGGCACTGCGTTCCGCCCCAGAAGTGGCTGCATGCCGGGTGTGCAGAGAAACGCTCTGGCGGGTGGGATGCGGCGGAGGAGGTGTCTGGTCTGTTTGTTTTATGCCGGGCAGAACCCCCAGCTTTCCCTGGGCTCTGTGCCAGCCCCGCCTAGACTCAGTTGCTTGGGGCAGCACTGGCAGGGCGGGCATGGTACCCCTCAGTGCCCGTCGCCCCACGGTAGCCAAATGTGAGGGGTCGGAGTCTGGGCTGCCAGCGTCCTGGCCATGCTCTGAGCAGGGCTCTTGCAGGATGGGAAGATGGAGACCTGGCTGGGGCCCTCCTTCCTGTCCAGCCCCTCCCCCGACACACCCACCCGTGTGGTGTTCATTGGGGAATCCCCCCCCAGCGTTGCTCTTCAGGCAGGAATGAAACCTAGTGGTCCTCCCGGCTTGTGCCCTGTGGCCGCAGCAGGAAGCCTCTGGGCGTGTCGGGGGGAGCTTTCCCCACGCGCTGGGAAAGGCCTGTGGGCCCCCTGCCGGCAGGGCCAGGCTGGGCCCTCCCCCCGCCCCGAGCTGCTCACCATGGGCCAGAAGCCAGGGCTATGGGGCGTACTGGCAGACTGCCCCTTGGCTGTGTGTGCCTGGCAGCGAGCCTCATCCCGCCCTGGCTGCCTGGCCCCGGAGAGCTGCTGCCCTGGGAGAACCAGGCACCACCAATGGGCTGGCTCTTGGGGCTGTGGGCTGGGTCCCCTGGGCTGTGCAAGGGGCTGGCTGTGTGCCTGCTTACTGTGAGTCTGGCTGGGGCACTGGGTGCCATGGGTGTCTCTGTCTGGTGTACAGTGCTGGGCTTTGGCCGTCTGTCCATGCAGCATGTCTGTTGGTGGGATGCTAGGGGCCGTCTGTCTGTCCGGGCAGTGCGTGTCTGTCTGCAGGTGCTAGGGGCCGTCTGTGTAGCATGCGTGCGTCCCCCAGGCTCTGGCGCTGTTCTGTGGCTAACCCGTGCGTCTCTCTCCCTATCCCACCATTCTCAGTGTTGGATGCTCCTGGCCCTGGGCTGGGCTGGGATGTGGGTGCGGGGTGGGGTGGGGGGCTGTCTTTGGGAGTGCTGGCCCCAGCATTGCCCAAGGGCACTGCCCTGCGCTTGGTTCAAACCCGGCTCCGTTAATCCTGAGCGGCTCTGAGCGGCTTTCAGAGATAAGGCCGTTAAGCCGCCCCTCCCACCCCCCGGCACAGACTGGCCTGGGGCCTGCGCCCTCTGCCAAATGCCCAGCCTGCTTGGCGTGAGGTCCTGCCCATCCTGCAGGAATGGCTCCTCCCCTGTCAGGGCTGTGGGGCTGAGGGAGCCCCAGTGCCTTGGGGGCAGAGGTGCGAATGGGCATCGGCGCTGGGCTCCTCCTTGCCTGGGGTGCTCTGTCCCCTCACGGGACTGGGGCTCCATATCTGTGGGGGCACTGCCCTGCAGCCTGCCGGCCTGGGGCTGCTGCGGGACAGATGTGGTGCTGGGATCCGTTGCCTTCCTTGGAGGGCCCCGGCTGTGAGGCTCCGGGCGCACGGATGTCCCTGGGCTAACTGGAGCTTGCAGCCGTTCCATCTGCTGAGCCGCACCCGGGTGTCCCCCGGAGGCTCCGTCTGCTTCCCTGGCACTGGGCTTGGCTCAGGGCCAGCGCCAGAGCCGGGGCTCAGGTCAGGACCGGCCAGGGCCTGGCTGGAGCAGCGTGGCTCTGCCTGTCCCTGAGCTGCAGCACTGGCGTCTCCAGACCCTGGCTGGCTCCGTTCCACGCTATTTATAACCAGGAGGCAGCTCAGTTGCTATGTTGCTGTTCTCTTCCCGGCCTCCCCAGCCTGATTGCCAGCTCTGGGCGAGGGCAGGGGAAGCCCAGACTCTGGCCTTCTCTCCTGGTGCTGGGGGAGTGGAGACTAGTGGGCAGAGCAGCGTCCTGGGGGCCAGGGTGCTGGGGTTCTCTGCTGGTGCTGGGGGTTAGACCGTGCTGACCTCTCTGGTCACTCCCTGCCGGGACCTGTGCACCCCATGGGCGAGGGGCTGCTAGCTGTCGTCCTGCGCGTGGTGCCCCCAGCTCCCTGGAGCCGGCTGGAGTGGCCCTGGCGGGAGGCGTGGCTGGTGGCTGCTCCTGCCCAGCGCTGTGCGCACGTTGAGATGATAAATGTGCTGATTAACAAAAATGGGTTAATCTCTCCGGCAGGCGGCGGGTGGGGCATGTGGTGGGGAGGGAGAGAAACGTGGTGTAACCCCTCGCTTGGCTCTGGGCTGGGCCAGGGGAGTGCTGGGCTCTGCCGTAGGCCGGCTCTGTCACCCTGAGCAAGTCACGCAACTGCACCGTGCCTCAGTTTCCCCAGGCTGGCGAGCTCCCTGGCCTGAGGCTCTTGTGCCCTGTGCAGTGGCTGGTACCACAGGCCCCGGCAGATGCCAGCGGCCCCAGGAGCCGATTGGTGGCTGCGGCTGGGTTTCTCTCCCATTTCTCGTGGCGCTGCAACCAGGCCAGGTCTCCAGACAGCTGGCTCGCATTAGCCGCTGCTGCCGAGGATCCACCCCTCCTGCCCCACAGCCCGGGATTCCCCCTCCGGGCACCCCGCAACTCCTGCTTGCTCCAGGGCTGCTGCCTCGGACGGGAACTGGCTGGGTCCCGGCTGTGGTCAGTCCAGACCAGTGGCTGTGGCTGCTGGTCGGGTGGGGCCGCACCTGTTGCTGGAGAAGAATGGGGCGCAGGGCGGGGGGCAGGGGGGCTGTTCCTGCTGGTAACCGGAGCTGGGGACAGGTGGAATTTCATTTTGCAGCTTAACTCTCAGCTGGCGGGGGCTGGGCTGGGTGGGGGTGGGAGGGGGCTGGGATCCCTGGGGTCTCGCCTTGCAGCCCTGGGCTGGCTGGAGCATGAGGAGATGGGGGCAGCCCCAGGCACTGCTGGCACAGTGAGCCCCTCTGCCAGCGGGCAGTGCCCTGGCCTGCCTTGGGGTTTCCATCTGCTGCCGTTGGGCTCCAGTGGCTGGATCCTGCCCTGGCAGCGCTGGGGGAGCGTGGCTGCTGCTGTCGCTTCCTGAGGCTGTCCTGGGGGCTGCCCTGGGCCCCAGACTGGCTGCCCCGCCTGGCCCAGGGGCTGGGCTCATCCCGGCCGCATGATTCATCCCCCATTGGATGTGAGAGATGCAGGTGACTCAGCGCCTAGAGGTTGCTGGGGAGCTGCCCCCCCCACCCCCCCGTAGCACACACCGTCTGGCACCTCAGCCTGGCCTGAGGCTCCCCGTGTGGCAGCCCCAGGGCTTCAGCTGGTGCCCCCTGCCCTGCCAGCCCTGGGTGCCCCTTTTCTGCCCTCCCCAAGCTGGGCCAGCCCCGGGCTAGGGTCTGGCCAGGCCCCTCCCTGTGCGTGAGAGGCTGGCACAGCTGCCCAGCCGCGTGCTGGAGGAAGCCGCTGGCTGCAACCACACTTCAGATTCTTGGGGCGCTTCCTGCCTGGGGTTGGGGGGGCGGCACCATGAGAACAGGGCTGTAAGCACCTGGTGAGGGGCGGGTCAGCCCTTCGCCGCACGTGCCCAGCTGGTGCCAGCAGCCACTCCTGGCCTGGGGGCTGCGGAGGGCCGGGCGGTGCCAGCTGCAGCTCAGCCTGACCCGAGAGCTGGAGGGGAAGCTGCGGCCGCAGGCCTGACGGGAAGTGCGCGGTCGGGGCTTTGCCTGTGGCACCAGAGCCTGCAGGATTGGCAGTTGCCCTCCCCGGCAGGGGCCTGGCTCGCAAACCCCCACCTCCAGCTCCAGGTCAGCCTGTGGGGTGCGGGCGCTGCTTCCCGTCACGTGGGTCTGCCTTCCTGCCGTGCGGCGTGTGCCCGCAGGCGTGTCGTGCATCCGGGCCTGGCCCTCCTGCCAGTGCCGAAGAGGAGCTTTTCTGGGCACTAGGCGAGGCCCTGACCCCAGCCAGCCTGGGTGCGCAGGTGCCGGGGGCAGGGACTCGGACTGGCAGTCCAGCCTGGGGTCCCAGCCGCCATCCGGCAGCCCTGATTCTCCCCTCGGTGTTCTGCTGTGGGGCCCTGCCCTCTGCCGCCTGGAACGTGGGGCTGGCACGTTGCCCACGGTCACAGCTGGTGGTTGGAGTGGCCTCTGCCCCTCTGCAGGACCAGGCGGGGGCCGAGGGGCGCCCGGTGCTCGCTGTGCCCGTGCGGGCCTGGGGTCGCTGGGCACTGCCCTGGCTGGGTTCCTGGGAGGGCGCTGGCACGGTGAGGCTTCCCCGACCCAGCTGGTGCTCGGCAATCCTGCCGGTGCCGGGAGCCCTGGGCGGAGCGGAGCTGGGGGGGTGCCCATGTCCCATCCCCCTTGTGTCTCACTCAGCTCTGCGTCAGGGAGCTCGGGGGACCGGAGACCCACGGTGTGGAGCCAGGCCTGGGTGCCAGGCATGGGCTTCAGGTGGGTCTGGCAGCCAGACCCTGCCCTGGCAGTGCCTGTTGGCCGATGCTCCGGCTTGGGGAGAGCTGGGGATGGGGGCACGCGATCCTGGCACAGAAAGTGTCTCCTTTCCCGCCAGGCAGCTCTGCAGGCTCAGGGACCAAGGGGGCTGCAGGGGGCTTGGGGAGGGTCGTCCGTAACCCACCCTCCACCTTGGCTCGGGCTCTGCTGCCCCTGCCCCCCAGTGGGGGCCGGCCCTTTTGGTGAGGAACCTCCTCTGTGCTGTCCTGCCTCCCCCGGCGCCCAGCCAGGCAGCTGGCGGCTGGACTGTCCCTGCCGGGGCCACTGCTGGGCTGGGGCGTGCCCTCCTGCCGTGCCCTGTGCCCGCCTCCCTGGCGCCCAGGCACTGTGTGTGAGGGGCCTGGGCCGGCGGGTTCTCAGGCCCAGGACTTGGCGGTGGCTCCTGGCACCGGGCTCTGGATTCCAGGAAGTGGCGGGTCCTGGCCAGGCCCTGCTGTGGGACTCGGGGAGAAGTCTCTGGCCCAGCCGGCCAGCTTCAGCGTGAGCCCCCTCCCCCAGCTCTCCAGGGAGTGTGGTCCAGTGGTTGCAGCAGGGAGCCAGGGCTGGCTGGGAGGGGCGGCCTGGGAGCCAGGACTCCTGGGTTCTGTCACTGACCTGCTGGTGTGTGGGTGGGGGAGGGGATGGCCAGCTGCAGCCTGCGTGGTGGTCCAGGAAGCCCAGCTGCGGGCAGGGAGTCACAGCCAGGACAGTGGGGCTCAGGTTTGCGGGCTGCTGGGGGGTGTCTGGCAGAGGAGCCCTGGCTCTGCTGCCCACCTTGTGCCCACACGTGGTCACCAAGTGCCCTGGCTGGCATGTGGCTGGCACGGTGATGGGACAGCTGGTCCCAGCCAGCCCGGGTCTGCCACATGCTGGGGCTGGGACACAGCTCTGTGTGTGGCATCCCGCCCCATCCCCGTGCACCAGGCTGGCAGCTCTGTGCCCTCTCTCCCTTGGCACTGGGACCAAAGGGCCTTGGTGGCTGGGGGAAGAGACAGGGCAGCCAGCAGCAGACCCAGGGGCAGGACCCAGGTGTCCTGGGGTTCCACCCCCTCCCCCTTGCCTCTCCTCAGGGCTGGCTGGAGCAGCCTGGCTGGTCCGGTCCCTCTGCTAACCCCTAATTCCCACCCGCTCACCTGGGATCCGCCCCAGGACCCCAGTTGCAGCGGGCAGGCCTTGTTCCCATCCTGGGACGCTGATGGTCCTTGTTATGGTGGTTTGCAGCAGGGGAACCGAAGCCCAGAGACAGGGATGGGGATTGTCTGGGACCTGGGGCTGGAACCCAGGTGTCCTGCGGCAGCGCCTGAGCTCTCTCCCAGGCATTGGGTGCCCCACCGTTAACCTCCTACTTCTCTCGACTTCCCTTGCAGCTCTGGACACCGCCCGCCACTGCCAGACCCGCCAGCTGTTGCCGAGGCCCGGTGGAGGAGGGGTGCCCTGGTGCCCAGGCCCTGGTGGGGTCCAGCCGAGCCCCATGGCGCCCCGTGTGCTGTGAGTGGCTCTGGGGGGCCCCATGTGACTCCCCCAGGACTGTGCGGCTGCAGCGTTGGAGGGACCCCGTGCCATGGCCAGCAACAGCAGTTCCTGCTCCACCCCAGGGAGTGGGCACCTCAACGGGTACCCAGTGCCCCACTACACCTTCTTCTTCCCCCACATGATTGGGGGCCTCTCGCCACCGGGCGCCCTGGGGGGCCTGCAGCACCAGCTGCCCGTGAGTGGATACAGCACCCCCTCACCCGCCAGTGAGTACTGCGCCCGTCTTGTGCCTTCTGCCCTGCCCCCCATGGTCCCTGGTGAGTGCCAGGAGCTGGGGTAGAGCCCCTGTCCCCCTGCGAACCTCCTGGGCGGCAGATGTGCTCCAGCTGGGAGCAGGGGGCTGGGTTCCGGTCCCAGCTGTGGGAGGGGACTGGAGTCTAGTGGTGAGAGCAGGGAGCCGGCACTCCTGGACGTGGTCTAGCTCAGCTGGCCTGAGGCTTTGTTGTCTGGGGGCTGTTCTTGCCCCTACTCTGTGCCTCGGTTTCCCCCGGGGCTGAGGGGGGTGCTGGCCTGTGAGTGCTGCGATTGAGGGAGGAGGGGGGGCTCTGGGTGGCTCTGCCCCCTTGTTGTGGCCCCTTTCGGGGAGGGGAAATGGCTGCGCTCAGCACCAGGAAGTGCTGCCTGGCCGGGCTCCAGGCACGGGGCTCCGGCTGGGAGCTGGGAAGGAGCCTGTTTATATCCCAGGCTCCTCCCCTTCCCAGCAGAGGCTCCCACCCGCACTGTCCCTCCTCCTGGCTGAGGGGGCCTGAATCAGAGCGCGCCCCCCCCACGGGCTAGGGCCTGGTGCCTCCCCCTTCCCTCTCCCGGTGCTGGAAGGGTTAAAGTCGACTGTGGTGGGGTCCCCCCCGCCCCGGCTGTGATGTCAAGTCTCTGCCAGCCAATTGGGGCTCAGAGCAGCAAAGCCAGGTCTGGGGCCCAGCTGTTGATTGGCTGGGCTGGGCTTGTGGCTGGGGGTAGCCCCCACCTGGGGTGGAGCTGGGGCCAGAGCGCAGGGCCCAGCTGTACCCACCTGCGCCCCGGCTGTCCTTGCCAGCCCCCTAGACCCACAGAGACCTGCAGGCGCTGGCCCTGGGCACCCCTAGGGCTGGGGCGCGTGGGCCGCTCTCAGGGCGCAGGGGGAGCTCTGGAGTGCACGGCCCAGCAGCGGAAGGGCCTGGCACGCTGGCGCTGCAGCTGGTGCTGGGGGGCAGCACGGCAGCTGCTCTTTGGAACGGGCCAGGACATTCGGGGCTCCTGGCGTCAGCTGTGTCAGCCACTGGGGCAAGAGAGTGCCAGGGCTGGGCTCCTGCTCGAGGCACCCGCCTGCTCCCCAGTGGCGCCGGGAGGTGCTGGCAACACTGGGGACAGGCCCTGCCCCATGTACCTGCTGGGCTGTGCCTGCCCCCTGGAGTTACCAGCGTGGTGCCACGGGCTGGGGGAACATCTGGCTGTGCCAGGCCTGGCGAGTGGCGGGGGGGCAGGACACATGGGGAGCTCTGTGGGGCAAGTACTGGGGCAGGACTCTGCTGGGCATGGCCCAGCAAGCGCTAGGTGGAGGCTCCGGAGGGTTAGAAATCGCCCAGGGGCAGGAACTGCTGGATAAACAAACTTCTGGTCTGTCCTGCCCGGCTGTGCAGGGCAGCGGCTTCTGGCTAAGCCCCAGGCCCTGCTCAGGTGCGGGAGGGTCGCCGCCCTGGCCAGCCCCCAGTGGCTCTCACTCATGGCGTGTCGGTGGTGCTGAGAGTTGTCGGCCACCCGAGGAGCGCAGGGGGAGTTCTGGAGCTGTCGGCTGCCCTGAGCGGGAGGGGGAGGCTGGGTGTTGGCCGGGCGTGTCTGCAGCATGCAGCCGGTCCCTGGTTTGCAAGTGGGGAAACTGAGGCACAGCCTGTGGACGAGGACTTGCACAGCATTCCTGCAGGCGTCCAGGTTCCCAGCCCCCGTCTGCAGGGCGCTAGGTACCGCCCCGGGGCGAAGGGCAGCCGCGACGGGGCGGGAGGCAGGGCCGGGGAGCTGCGTCTGTGTTTGCCGAGTGTGGGCCCCGCTTGGGCTGGGTCCCGTCGGTATGTGAGACACCCCAGGGCAGGGGGCTCTGCAGCACCGGGCAGGAATGGGGGCATCTCCTCAGGGCTCTCCTGCCTCCCCACCCTGCACAAGGGAATGGACCCGCCTGGCACTATGGCCAGGGGCTGGTCCCTCCTGGGCCTTGCCCAGCCCCTGCTGGCTCATCGAGCCCGGCTGGAGTCAGCGTGTTGCTGCTGGGCAGAGCCCCTGCTTCTCCCGGCGTGCTGGCAGGGCTCCCTCCTGGCACAGCAGTGAATGTCTGGTGCCAGCCGGAGAGCTCCAGGGGGGTCGCTCACATCCACGCCCAGCCCCACCCTGATGTGAGAGCTGGGCCCTGCCCTGGATGGCTCCTGGGCCAACCCCAGCTGGGAGGGGGCCCGGGGGTGGAGGCCTCACCAGGGCAGCCGGTGGGGCAGGACGTGGCTCCGGGCTGCTGGGATCTGGCTGGGGTCCTTGACACGGGACTCGCTGCCTCGGCTGGGACCTGGGTGCAGCAGGGCGGGGGCCCCGGGTGAGGGGCTGTGCCAAGGCTCTGCCAGCCCCAGCTGGGCCATGTGAGCTGCCGTGTTAACCGGAGCTGCTGCCGCAGAGTCACTAATTGCTGGCTCTGGTGAGCGGAAACGTGCGGGAATTCGGCACGCCCAGCTGGGACTTGGGGGGCGCCAGGGTGCGAGGAGGGGGGTGTTGGGGGCACTGGGGGTTGCTGGGGTGCGAGGGGCGCCGGGGGCGTGGAGTGGGGTGCTGGGATGTGAGGGGTGCCGGGGGCATGGAGGGGTGCTGGGGGCGTGGAGGGGGGTGCTGGGATGCGAGGGGCGCCGGGGGTGTGTGGAGGGGGGGTGCTGATGGCAGACAGGTCCCATTGCCCTTCCACTGCCCCGGAATGGGAGACCCCTTGCCTCAGTTTCCCCATCCATTGCACGAGCGGCCAAAGGAGGCTGGCTTGTCTGGGCGCCCCAGGCCGTCCTTCTGCAGGGGACCAGATTCTGGGGAAGTGGGAGCCGGGGGTACAAGGAGGGCCCCCCCATCATCTCTTGGGGTGGGTACAGTGACGTTCCCCGTGTGGTGCTGGGACAGGGAGCGCACCCCCTTGCTGCACATTGCCCAAGGGTGGGGTGGGGTGGGGTGGGGTGGCCGCCCCTGCTGCCCCCGGGTGGTCTCCCCACACACCAGTTCAGCCGTGCCCCTTCCCTCTGTTACACCCTGGCCCTTTCCCTGGGGGAGCCCCCATTCTCCCAGCCCCCAGGTGATTGCAAAGCAGTACAACCTAGTGGTGCTGGGCTGGGGGGCATAGCCAGGGCGAGGGGAAGGAGGCGCCCGGGGCCTGGCTGGGTTATTAATGGGCCCTTTGTTCAGCCTCTCCTGGCGGCTCCTGGCCCAGCCGCTGAGCCGGGAAAATGACAAATGGAGTCGGCCCCTCGGCGGCGGCTGAGATGTGCTGACGGCAGCTTTGGCAGCTGGCCCCCGATAATTGCCGCTGTCCGGTGGGGGGGTGGTCTGTGCCCCAGTGCGAGAGCAGCTGCCCCTGCCCGCCCTGGAGGCCTTGCCTGGCTCACCCCTGTTTGGTGGGGGCAGGGACGGGGCAGAGGGAGGCTGAACTCCTGGATCCTGTTGCCAGCTTTGCTGCCCTGCTCCTCTGTGCCTCAGTTTCCCTGCTGTGAGGGTGGTGTCGCGCCAGTGCCCTGCTCCCTGTTGGGCTGTGGGCAAGATGCAAGCACAGGTGCAGGCCGGAGGGGGAGGTGCGGATGACCCCCTGCCCCAAGGCATCCGTCGGGCAGGAGCGCTGTGGCTGTGAACGCAGACGGGCCGGGGCTGGCGGGGTGGCCGGTCTGTGTTGGGTGGGTGAGTCAGAGAGTCTGGTACCAGCAGGGCGTAGCCTGGATCGGAGCCCCCAGGTGCGGCCCTGGGGGGTCAGCTGGCGCAGGGACACGGTGCTGGGCGGCTGCTGTTAGCCGTATCTGGTGGGGGGAGCTGCTGGCACTGGAACCGCCCTGGGAGGTCGCGGGGCCAAGTGACAAGGCAGGAAATCAGATTCCAGCTGTATCACTTCCTGCTGGGCACAGCCGAGTGGTGGGGGGGGTGCGCTGGGGAGGGAGTGTGAACAAGAGCAGCTGGTAACTCCTCCCGGGCCAGCTGGTGCCCCAGGGATCCGACCTGACCCCTGCTATGGAGTGGGTGGAAGGCACAGGGACTTGCCCAAGGTCACGGGGGTAGTCAGTGGCAGAGCCAGGAGTGGCCCCCTCCCCCATCTGCTCCGGACGTTGGGGGAGTGCAGATGGGCCGGGCCCTGCCCCGCCGTCCTGTCATCTGTGGCCAGCGCCGTGGAGTCCAGCACCCGGCCTGCACGAGTCCATCGTGTCAGTCATTGTAGGGCTCTGAGGACAGGGCCAGCGGGGCCCAGGTGCTACTCAGGGCCTGGCTCAGGACCATCCAGGGAGCTGCAGTGAGTGCGGTGGGGGCTGTGGAGTGCTCGGCTGCAAGGGTCGGGTCGGGGGTCTCCCGGGGGTGGGGGGTGGCGTGTGCAGCTGCTGGAGAGGTGCTGTGCAGGGGAGGGGTGCGGCCACCACCATGCTGTGGGGGCTCAGGTGGCCCTACGTGGGGGTGTTGTGTTGTGCTGCGGGGGAGGGAGTAGTGGGAGTGGGTGGGGGCTCACATGGGGGGGGTGTCCCCCCACCCCACCGCACCGCCAAGGCCCAGGCCCTGCCCCTTGCCCTCTGGGAAAGTTCTTCCAGGGCCGTTCCCGGACCGGGGGGTTGCCAGATTCCTGTGATGGGGCTGCCCTGGCCTTGCACCCAGCTGGGGGCGCCTCGGCCCTGATGGTGCCCAGCCAAGAGCCCCTTCATGGGGGCTGGGCCAGGGCTCTGCTGGCGGGGGGGGATCTCCCTCCCAGGCGTAGCTGTGGGTTTCTGGGGGAGGGAAGAGGTGGGGTCGGTGTGTTCCTGGCAGCCGGGCCAGGCACTGGGCGAGGCTGGAGCTTTGCTGTGGGTGCTGGGGGGATGAGGGGGCGAGATCTCCGCCCTGGCTGCTGGGCGGTTGGGACACTCCCAGCTCCCTGGGCAGTGGGTGCCAACAGCAGGGAAACTGAGGCACCAGGCAGGGAAGTGCTGTGTCTCCGGCTCCAGGCCAGACAGTGGAGCTGGGGCACAAGGTCCCCAGGCCTGTGCCCTCGCAGGGGGGTGACAGCTGGGGGGGGCCCTCCTCTCCCCACTGTAGGGTGACAGCCAGATGAAAATATTCCCTCTCCTTTGGCCTGGCGGATGGGGGGCTGAGGCTCCTGCCCTGTCAGAGCTGGAGACCTGCATGTGTTCAATGGTCCCAGCCAGCCCCACCTGTCCGCTTGCTGGCTTTGCACCTGCCTGTGCCCATGAGGGCCCCCACACTTGGCCCAGGTTGGAGCAGCTGGTTGGTCATTTTCCCCCCGCTGCGGTGTGACCCACGGGGGCCAGCTGGTGGCAGGGTCCCAGGGACGGTGCAGCTCTGGGCCAACCTCGGTGTGTCTAACAAAGCCATGGGGGGAAGGGGGCTGGCTGGAGAGACTCCAGCTCCCAGGGTGCACTTGGTCAGGATGCAGCGGTGGGGCTGGAGTGGTGCATGCTGGTACCTGTAGTCCACTCCCAGATACTTCTCCTCCCCCCATTAGGTGGTACTTGGCACAATCTCTCAATGTTCCCTTCTGTTTAATGGGCAGGTGCTGGTCATTTGGTTCTGCTCCTCCCAGCAGAGATGGGGCAGCTGCCTGCCACTGGGCCCCTTGGCTTGTACCAGGGCCACCAGCTGTCTGGGCATTGCATCTGGGGGCTGGGGCGGGGCCAGGGGGAAGTGGAGGTGCTGGGATGTGGGGCAGGGCCTGGGCTGGGAAGCCAGGACCAGTGTCCCATTCCTGCCTCCACCCCGACCAGTTGGGTGGCCGTGAGCCAACCACTTCCCTGATCTGTGCCTCAGTTTCCCTTCCCCCGGGCGCATGGCTGCAATGACGGGGAGCCCCCTGCTGCCTGTCGTGATTTTAGGAGGAGGCACAGGGGTGGCGCCAGCGACCCTTACGCTTTTGAGGTGCTCTTGGGAGTCCCGGGGTGTGCTGAGGGGTTTGTTCACTTTAGGCCATCGCCTGCGGGGAAATGCCCCCTGCCCCTGGGCAGGCTGGGGGTGCACAGTGGGATGGCAGGGAGAAGGACAAGCCAGAGGACCGGCTCCCTGGGCTGACCAGCAGGTCTCGGGGCTGTGGGCCCCTTAACCATCGGGGCCTTTCCCCAAGGCAGCAGCCCGGGCCCGCGTCACCAGCCTGCGAGGCTGGCGCTGCTGCGGGGTTGTGGGCGGAGCTGGACGCTGAGCCCGGTGCCCCCGTGGGCGCTCGTGGTGGGGAGAGCCAAGCCTCCCCTCTGGGTGACCCTTCCCCCGCTGGGCGCCCCCTTGGCCGGGCAGGGCGATTGATGAGTGCCCGGCGGCGCTGGGGAAGCCCGTTCCTCACTGCGGCTGCTTCTCCGCCATCAGGCGGTTTGGGAAAGGGGCTGCCCAGCAGGAGCGGGAGGAAAGCCCGGCCAAGCAGGAGGGAGCTGGACAGCGCAGGACAAGGCTCCTGCCAGCCCCAGGGGTTGCTGAGCTGGTGCCCTGGGGCTCAGGGCTGGGAGGTGGGGACGTGCTGGATCTCACGCTCTGGACCCCCCTGCTTTTCCTGGGGCTGGGTTGCTTGTGCCCCTGTCCCTCGGGTAGCCCCTGGGGGCGGTGGCCATGAACAGTGTACATGGGAGCCGCCTCTCCAGAGGCTGCAGGCGCGGGGTAGGGCCCTCATTCAGCCCAGCGGGTGCTACTGTCGCGGGGGGTGTGTGCGTGTCTTGTTTCTGGGCTCGTCCCAGCTAGTGGGGGTGAGGAGCCATTGGAACAGCGAGCCAGGACCTCAGCTGGGGCCAGTGGCTCAGCACGTGGGAGATGCCACGTCGGTCGGCACCGGGCGCACCCCCTGGAAAGAGCCGCTTGTTTGCAGCGCGGTGGGGCTGGGGGGGTGGTGGGGCGCACCGGTTAGGGGCCGTGACCCCTCTGGGCTCAGCTTCCTGACTGCCAGGCGCTGCCGTGCGGGGGCGGCCCGAGGGGCACGATCCTATCGTGCCTGCTCCTGTCCCTGCACCTTGGAGGGTGGTGGAGTCTGCAGAGCCCTCAGCCTGGTGGGTGCTGATCCCTGCCGTTAGGTGGCCAGTCGCCTGCAGTGGGAGGAGGCCAGCAAAGGGACTGCTTTTTGGACAGCAGGGGCCGAGTCTGGGGCCGGGGGGGGCATGGCGGGCCGGGGGCCGTGTTCTGCCCCCTGTGCCCTGGGGAGGCCCTCCCTGGAGCCGGTGGCCTCGGCCTGGTGGTTACAACAGCGAAAGCAGGATGGATCCCGGGCGGACCAAACGTGCTGCGGGGGTTGGGTGGCTGTTCCTGCCCCAGGCAGGCTCCAGGGCTCCCTGGCTGTCTGCACCACCGCTGGCGATGCGGCAGGGCGGTGACCAGGGCTCAGCTGGACAGGAGTCTAGGTCTTTTCCCAGCGGGGGCGGGGGGAGGAGTTATTCCAGTTCTCAGCTCACCCCCCCCCCCCTCTGCTCCCCACCAGGCTCTGCATGACTCACAGGCTGGTGTGAACCAGAGAAATGTTTTCGCACCATGTTTCACACGTCCGGGGCCAGGATACAGGAGGCTGCCAGTGGTTTTATTTTGGGAAGAGGCATGCGCGGGAGTATTTGGTTTTTGCACGTGCGTGAGTGTGGTTTCCCAGGCGTGTGCATGTTGGTGAGTGTTTGGTATGCATCTGTGCATACATGCGTGTGCAAGTGTCTTGTGCGCCAGTGTGAGTGTGAGCGCACGCGACTGTGCTCAGCAGGAAGCCCTGTAAGGAACACGCCTGTCCCTGTGACGGCGCCTGCGGGCTCTGCTCTGCTGTGCCTGGTGCGCTCTTGGCAGAGGCAGGGCACAGCCTGGAGCTGCTGGCAGATGCACCGTGCTGAGGGCTTGCATGGCCTGGGTGAGCAGGCAGGCGTGCGAGGAGCCGAGTGTCGGTGTGGGGTGAGCAGGCAGGGAGCCGAGTGCCGGGTGCCAGACTCTGCTCCTCCTCCTGGCGTGGGCGGCTGGCCGTGTCTCAGCCTTGGCAGACTGGCTGGGCCGGGCAGGGCGGCCCCGGCTGACCCCACTTGGCAGGCTGCCACCGCTCCCGGCACCCAAGGTTTTCCCAGGCGAGGGGCGGTCGTGGGAGCCTCCGCTGCTGGGTGCCAGCACCTGGCGAAGGGCCAAGCACCTGCCCTGGAAACCAGCCCCGGCTGGCCCCTGTCGCTCCCCTGAAAATCCCCAGCCACCGCCTACCCGGCCTGTGGCCGCCTGTCCCCGCCACTCCTGGAGCGCAGCAGGGCTGGAAGTGAGCGGGGGGCACGAGGGAGCCCCCACGGCCAGGCCTGTGGCTTTGCTCTGTGTGCAGCTCACCTGCCGGGGAGGGCCAGGGAGAACGCCCTGCTCCTTGGCTGGGCCCTGCCCCGCACGCCCACTGTCCTGTCCTGTCCCGTGCGGCTTTGGGGGTGAAATCTATTGAGTGGTCTGAATCGTGTGTCCTGTTGCCAGGGTTGGGGAAAGGAATCCCGAACCCAGGGCCTAACGGGCAGTGGGGGAGGGGGGGGTGTGTTCCTGCAAGTGTGTAAGGTGGTGGGAGCACATAAATGGGTCTGAGGGCGTGCGTGTGTGTGGGTATGGGGTGAGTGTGGAAGGGGGTTTTCTGTGTGTGCGGAAGCATGCGAGTAAGTCTTGGGGGAGTGTAGGGGAGACATAGGAATGCATGTAATGGGGTGACTGCTTGCGTGTAAGGGGTGTGCGCATGTGTGCATGGCTGCGTGTGTAAGGGGTGTGTCTGCATGGCTGTGTGTGTAAGGGGTGTGTTTGTGTGTGCATGCAGCTTTGTGGGGGGGTGTGTGCACAGTTGTGTGTGTAAGGGGTATGCCCATGGGTGCCGAGTTCCTGCACTCCAGGCCAGCCCACGACAGCCTAGCTGACATTTGTCATGTTGGCGGCAGGAAGCTGGAAGCTTTTGTTCCCAACCTGCTGGCTAAGCAAAGCCTTTGACTTTCCATTATTGTTTAACCAGGCACCCGCCCTCATGCCCCCCCATGGTGATTGCACCTCCCCTTTGCACCAGCACCCACTGCTGGGTGCCCTGTTTACACCCCCCCCGGCACACACGGGCCTCCAGGTTGGTTGGGGCAGATTTCCAGACTAGGCTGCTCAGCCCAGCGGGGAGAGAGCACCCTGGGAGGCCTGGCCCAGCCGACAGGGTCCCATGTTTCTTTGCCCAGCCAGCCTTGGTGCGAGAACTACCCTCCCCCCCCCAGCTCTTCAGGCTGCAGGGTGAGGTGGAAATTTGTGGGGGTCGGAGGACCCCAAGGTGACAGTGGTGGGGCTGGCACCGAAGTCAGGGCCTGCCCCCAACGTTTAGGTGTAAATCAGCCCCCGGCTGTCCTCTGGGGGCTGCGTTGTTCTGTGTGGGGGAGGAGAAAGAAGCTGGGAATTCTACCCCCCCGGCCCACACGCTCACTGCAAAGGGTCTTGTCAGGTTGTGTGGCTCAGCTGAATTCCCACCAGCTCCTGCTCCGTGAGGGGAGATGGGGGCCGGGGGGGGCCATTGCACCCCACGGCAACAGGATCGCGGCTTGTAGCACGGGGGGGGGGCGTTATCACAGTGCTTTCACGCATCTTGCATGTCCAGCCTGAGCGTGACAAAGCGTGTGAGGCTCCAAAGGCATGTGCGAGAGAGACGCTGGCACCAGTGCAACCCTCCGGGTCTGGCCTGGCAGCGTGCACCGGGTGCCTGGCTAGAGCCGGGACTCCTGGGATCTCATCTCTGCCACAGGCTTCCTGCCTGGCTGCTGCATGGGGAGAGGCGCCCCAGCAGTGCAGTTAAGTGGGGGAGGCCGGGACACCAGGTCAGTGCAACGGCGCTGTTTGGGAGCGGACGTGCCCGGGCAGTGGTGCCCTGATACCCACCTCTGCGCTGGCTCCTCTGGTGCCACCAGCCTGCGCACAAGGTGGGGGGCTGTGGGTGCAGGGCGGCGCTCTGCCGTCCGGCGCTGCCAGGCAGTGGACACCTGCAGGGCCCCCCCGGCAAGTGTGCAGCAGGGAGCCGGCCAGCGGCAGAAATGGGGCAAATACCATTGGTGGGGAGGGGGGCGAGGGCTGATTTCTTTCTGGAGCTCTCTGGGCACATAGGTAATTAGCTCCCTGCCCTGTGTTTCTGCCGCTGCCAGCTCTGGCCCCGTCTGCCGCCCGCTCGAACAGGACCCGGTGTCGCCCGGTCAATTCTCTTCCCCCTGCCTGGGAGCTCCTGGGGACAGAGCCGGTGCAGGTACTGGGGCGGTGCAGCCCTGAGCCAGGGCCACCCAGCCGGGAAGGCTGAGCTTAACCGTGGCCCTGCACCATGCGCCCAGCACTGCGGCGGCCAGGGCTGGGGGCTCCAATCCTGCTGCATGATTGGACTCGGTACCTGCAGTCATGAAGTGGGTGTGTGTCACGTTAAGGGGAGATCAAGCCGCTGTCATGCGGGGGGGGGAAGGGTGGACAGGGTGCGGTTCGGCCGCTAGCCCAGGGTTGGGGCTGCGCTTCATTGCCTCAGTTTCCCTTCTGGCAAGTGGCACTAAGAGCCCTTTTAAAATTTTATTTTGTTTTATTTTTATTTTAAAACTAAGCGCCCTGCCCTGCCGCACTGGCGGCTGCGGAGAAACGTGGGCAGGATGGGAGTTGTGGGGGCTGTACTGATCAGTGCAGGGTAGCCGCTAGGCTGGGTTAGGTTGTGTGCGGAGGTGTCGCCCTGCTTGGGGTGGGAGTGAGATCAGATCTTGCTACGCTTCCAGCTGGGGGGGCTTAGGGAGTCGGGGGCAGGTAAAAGCTCTTGTGGAGTGGATGTGTGCAGGATTGGGGCCTGTGCAGGTCTGTGTGTGTGCGTGTATGTGTAATGGGTGTGCAGGGCTGGGCCTGTGTGTAACACTGTGTGCAGGGCTGTGTGTGTATCTGTCGGTGGTGTGAAGGTCTGTGTGTGTAACACTGGGTGCAGGTCTTTGCAGCTGTCAGGCTGATGTGAGTGGGCAGGACTGGGTGGCTGTGTAATGTGTGGATGTGTGCAGGAGTGGTGGGTGTGTCAGGCTGGTGTGAGGGGGCAGGGCTGGGTGGCCGTGTAATGTGGGGGAGGCTAGTGGGAGTGCAGGTGGGGGTGTAAAGCAGGGGTGAGTGTGCAGGGGGTGCAAGGCCAGGCCACGGTAGGCAGTAATGTGGGGTGAGCATACTGGTGTATGTGTAAGGCTGGGGCAAGCGTGGAGCTGGGGGCTGCGAGGCTGGGCTGGGGTGGGCGGTAATGTGGGGTGAGTGTGCTGGTGGGTGTGTCGGGGGGGCAAGCATGGAGCTGGGGGGTGCGAGGCTGGGCCGGGGTGGGCGATAACGTGGGGTGTGTGTGCTGGTGGGTGTATAAGGCAAGGGTGAGCGTGGATCTGGGGGTGCAAGGCTGGGCTGGGGCAGGTGGTGAGGTGGTGCGAGCGGGCTGGTGGGTGTGTGAGGCTGGGCTGGTGTGTGTGCCAGTGTGTGTGTGAGTCTGGGCTGGGCGGTACCGTGGTGCGAGCGGGCTGGTGGGTGTGTGAGGCCGGGCTGGTGCGTGTGCCAGTGTGTGTGTGAGGCTGGGCTGGGCGGTACCGTGGGGTGAGTGTGCTGGTGGGTGTGTGAGGCTGGGCTGGTGTGTGTGCCGGTGGGTGTGTGAGGCTGGGCTGGGCGGTACCGTGGGGTGAGTGTGCTGGTGTGTGTGCCGGTGGGTGTGTGAGGCTGGGCTGGGCGGTACCGTGGGGTGAGTGTGCTGGTGGGTGTGTAAGGCGGGGCCGAGCGTGGAGCTGGAGGTGTGCGGCTGGGGCGGGCGGTAACGTGGGCTGAGGCTGAGGCGCGCGGGGAGGCGGGCGGGGCTCGGCCCCTCTCCCGCCGGGGTCAGCCGCAGGGCAGCCGCATGTCATTAGGCAAATGAGGCGGGCGCGGGCGCGCCGGAAAAGGCCCTTCCGGGCCGGGCCCCGCGCCGGCAGCCGAGGGGTTAAGGCCGCTGGGAGGCGCCGCGTGGCAGGAGGATTTTCAGCCGCGGCCGCGCAGAGCGCAGCGCAGCTCCGGGGCGCAGCGAGCCGAGCTGAGCCGAGCCGAGAGCGGCCGCCGCCTGCTCCCCCCGGGCGCCGCGCCGGGCCGGGCCGGGCCGGGCCAGCCGAGGGATGGGCTCTTAGCGGGGGAGGATCCCGCCGGGCCGGGCCGGGCCGGGGCCGGGCCTGGGGGTCCCAACGCCCCTGGCCGGGGATTTGGGGCCGGGCCACCGATGGCCGCCGCCCGCTGACCCCCCGCGCCCCGCCGCGATGTACGAGAGCGTGGACGTGGCCGGGCTGAGCCCCAGCCCCTTCCTGCTGATGGATCTGTACAGCCCGGGCCGGGCCTGCCTGCTCCCGGACAAAGGGTCCGGCCCCCCCGCGCCCTACGGGGCCCCTCTCCGCAGCCAGCCCTGGAGCAGCTCCAGCCACTGTAGGTACCGTGCGGGGCGCGCCTGGGGCTCTGCTCCGGCCCCGAGCCGAGCTCCTGTCGGGCCCCCCCCCCACAGGCATCCCCCCGGCCGGCCCTAGGATCCCCCGCACTCTGCCTCCCCTCTGCCTGCGCTCCGGCCCCCTGCTTCGGCTAGCCCCGCCCCCATGTTGCCTGGTCCTAGGGCCTCCCCTGCTCTGCCGCGGGGTGACCGAGCACTCATGCGGAGCCTGGCACGGGTCAGGGCCGCCCTTAGCATCAGCCCCTGGCCGGGAGCAGCCTCCAGTGGTGCCCAGGCTTCTTGCCTGGCCACCACCCAGCAAATGCCCCAGGAGTGCCACCTGGCCTAGTTAATTTCACCCCCTTACCCGCCCCCCGCCTCCGTGGCCTAGCGGGGGTTGCTGGGGTGGGCAGGGTGCCTGGCTGTACAAGGGTTTCTGGGAAAAGCTGGGGCTGGCCGAGGTGTGGGGGGTGTATTTACTGCCCCAGATTAACTCTCTGACCAAATCCAATTATCTGATAGTCCCAGGTTCTCCTGGGGCAGGGTGGGGGCACTGGTTCCTGGAAAGCCCCGGACACCTGGCCACAGCCCCAGCCAGACACCCAGGGCCGAGCTCCTTCCCCCCGCCCCCATCCCCACCTTGCAGCCTTGCAGCTCAGGGTCCCCGCTACAGCACATCTCCTGGGCTGGGGGGCCGGGCATGGGGCACTGGCTGCACCGCGCAGGTCCTGGGAAGGGGAACAGTGGCGTGCGGCAGCCCAGGAGTGCATTGCCACTGGCCCGGCCCCTGCGCGCCTGGCGTGGAGGGGGCAGAGCAAAAGGCCATGGGGGTTTCCCAGTGCCAGGCAGCCCAGAAGGTGTCGGGAGCAGGGCAGTGCTGGCTAGAAGTGGGCTGGCCGCCCCCCTCCCCCTGACGGTACCTAGCGCTTGTTGGGCTGGGCACACCCTCCTGTGTGGAGGGAGGCCCTTTGGGGTGACGTGCATGTGGTGCGCCCCGAATGGGTTCTGGGGTGTGCGCCTGTGGCTGGTTCAGGCCCTTCAAAGCCAGCAGCTTGGGCTGCTCTGAGCAGGGATCAGGTCCTTGGGGCAGGCGCGGGGCCCCTGGCTGGGCAGGGCTCCAGCAGCTCTGTGAGCATCCGCTCCCCCTCTCCCGCAGTGACCCTGGGCTGGGTGCAGGGCCAAGGAGCCGTATGCCGTGCCCTGCCCCCGCCCCACCCCCCCCGGGTCGTGGGTCACCCGGCAGCGCTGGGAAAACAACATCCGGCGTGGCGCTGGGGGTGGTCCTGGCCTGGCCGCTGCCCAGATCGTCTTCCTGGGTTGGGTGGCAGCCTGAGCTGGGGGGTCGCTGTGGGGCAGGGAGGGGGCTGGGACCCTATCTGAGCCCCTGTGGGGCACTGGAGCTGAACTAGGCTTGTTACGTGAAGACGCCTGGCCAGCGTAGGGCTGGAAGGGCAGCTCCTGCCCGCCTGGCGCCTGCCTGGCACCAGCCTGCCCTCCTCCCGTCTCTGCCCAGCCGAACTCCTGGGCTCCCCGCTCCTGGCCCTGGCCCTGGCCCTGCCCCACCCCGGCCAAATCTGCTGAGAACAAAGTCCCTTTTTGCCATTGTCTCAGGGGCCCTCTGCCCCTTTGCTCTTATCAGGCTCAGCAGGACCCTTCTCCCCTCCCCCGGCCTTTGTCAGCCCAGCGGAGGGGGAGCCTCTCCGGGTGTATATGTTGGCAGAGGGCTGTGCGTGGGGGCAGGGGGAGCTGCCCTTTGCCCCCAGGTGCTGCAAGAGGCCTGGCGCTCTGCCCCCTCCCCCACCCAGGTGCCAGCTGGGGCAGGGAAGAGGATGCAGGCTGGGCAGGGTGAGTTGACATGGTTCATGCGGGCATCCCTGGGGGTGGGGCCCCCCAGCGCTCTGTGGGGCCCCCCCGAATCAGTGTTCCACCTCCATGGGCCCATGCCCTGCTCCAGGCCAGGTGTGGGGCTCCTCAGTGTGCAGAGGGTGGTTAGCCCTCAGCCCAGGCTGGCTGGCGGGGGCAGGACATGCCGGTGCCAGGTTGGAGGGGGTGAGTGTTCGGAAGGGGGAGCCAGACCCTTCTGTATCCGTCAGCCCCTGGTCTCGGGCAGCGGGCGAGGAAGGAACCGGGGCCTCTGTCTGGTTGGCAGGGTCCCGTCCTGGTGCCCAGCTCCCAGGCTGCAGGCGCTGAGCCTGCTCCTGGGATGCTGAGCCCTGCTTGCCTGGCTCCTGGGTTCTCCCATAGGTGCAGCCACATCAGGGCCTTCTCTTCCTCTATGGGCTGCTTCCCCCATGCCCTGCACTGTCGCCGGGGGACTGTGCCAGCCCGTCTGGAGCTCAGCCCCAGAGGCCCCCAGCCTTCGGCAGCAGAGGGGTCGGTGCTCTCAGCTTCTTGGGGTTGGGGCTGGGCCAGGCTGGGACATACAAGCTGCCCACAGGGCCTCTGCCAGGGGGCTTTGGGGACAGGCGAGACACCCCCGCCCCTGAGAGCCCTGATGCCATCCCTGCAGCTGGCGGAGGCTGTTCCTTGGGTAGCACCAGGTCATGGAAACCCCAGGCTTGGCCAGGGGCTGGTTCCCACGAGTTATTAGTGGGGCTAAAGGCGCGTGCAGGGAGGGGGGTGATTGCGGGCAGAGCCGTTGGCGGGGGCATGCCGTGACCCGTTGTCCCCCTCCCCGCTGGCTCCTTGGGGGACTTGCTGCTCTGGTTCAGGGCGGGGGCGTCTGTCCCCACGGGCAGGCCAGGTGCCCAGCGCTGCTTCTGAGGCTTTGCTGATGGAGCTGTTGTGGCTGCGGGCGGGGCTCACGCACTCCCATCCTGTCTTCTCTGGGGGGTTGGAGAATGGGCTGCCCCAGGGCTCCACGTTGCACCCTGCCCCACCTCCAGCTGGTGCAGGGGACAGCAGCTCCCAGCGCCCCCAGCAGACTAGGTGTCTCTCCCCTGATTGGGGGTGTTGCCCTGCCCTCCATCCTGTCCGCTCTGGAGCCAGGGGTGTCTGGGCTAAGCGTCCGTCTGACCAGCTGGGCTGGGCGATGTGACCCGGTGGGATGGATCCAACGTGGGGCATGCGGTGGGGGTGCCCGGGCGAGGGTGCTGCCCGCTCTGCTGGGCCCTCTGCGCTGGTCCCAAACCGGTGTAGTTTCGGGAGGTGGGGCACCTCCTGGTGGGGTGCCAGAGCTGGGGGGGGCTGCATGTCGGGGGTCCCTCTCCTGGCAAGGGGTTCTGGCGGGGTGCCAGGCCTGCGGGGCTGGGTGTTGGGGGTGTCTCTTAGTGGGGGGCTGCGTCGGGGGCAACTGGCACCTCTCTGCTGCAGCGCAGGTGACGCCAGCTGCAGCTGGCGTGCGCCAGGGGCGCCACTCTGTGGGCAGGGCTGGGCGGGCGCAGGGCCGTCTCCTCACGTTAGCCATGCTCCGTCGCCCCTGCCGCAGCCAGCCCCTGGGCTGCGGCACTCGGGCAGCGCCAGGACGGCAGGCGACGGCCATGGGGTCGGGGGCCCCCGGTGAGTTCAGCCTCCTCCCTCCCACTGGGCGCTCACGAGGGCGCAGCGCCTCCAGCCCTACCCTGGCGGGGCCCCTACACCACTGGGCAGGGCATGGCACGCACACAGCTCTGGGGGGAGCAGCATGGCCCGGGGGGGGAACCTCTCTCCAGCTGGGGCCAGGCCGAAACCACCACCCCGCCACCCCTCAGGCAGCTGCTTTGTCCTGACCAGGCTCGCAGGGGCGGCCAGGCCCGACAGGGAGTGAGCGATTCGGCTGCCAGGCGTGGGGCCTGTACCCTTGGGGCTGGGCGACCCGTGGGGCATTGGCCCAGAGCTGCCCTCCTTCGTGCTCAGCAGTTCAGGGCAGTCCAGCCCCTGCCCCCACGCAGGGGCCAGTCTGCCACAGCCAAGCCCGGGTGTGGGGGGCAGCTGCTGTCCTCCATTAAAGCCCTGGGCTTGGAGCCTGCCCTGAATCACAGGGGCCCCCCAGGACAGGTGGCTGAGACTGCACCCTCCTCGGCATGGTGGGAGTGGGGTAAGGGCACTAAGGGGTAAGGGGGGGCTCTCGCTGGGGATCCCCTAATGTGAGAGTTAGCAGGACTTTGGCGCCAAGTGTTTTGTCTCTTGCTTTGCGGGGGAAGGGGCCTGGACTCCTGGGTTCTCACCAGCTGTGGTAGGGGAGTGGGGTCTAGTGGTTAGAGCTGGGAGCCAGGACTCCTGGGTTCTCTCACCAGCCCTGGGAGGGAAGATGGGGCAAGCAGCCACAGTGGGGGAAGGGGGCAGTCCTGGGACTCCTGGGTTCTCTCCCTATGTAAGGCGGCCCCCGCTCTGGAGCACAGTTCCCACGCGGGGATTCTCCTGTGGGTGGCCGTGGGGCCGGGGGCTGGGCCGAGGGGTGTCTGGGGTGCGTCCTGCTGGCCGTCCTGTGCCGGAAGCCTGGAAGCGGGAGCCCGTGTGGAGCCCAGCGCCAGGCGGGGGAGGAAGGGAGGGGCAGCCTTTAAATCCTGTTTGCCCAGAGAGTATCTCAGCCGCATCTGGCTCCCATCTGGCTCCTGCTGCTTCCCCCTACCCTGTGGGGGGGCAGCCTAGTGGTTAGAGCAGATGCTGGCCTCAGGGTCCTGGGTGCTGATCACCTGCTGCTCTCCTCCTGGTATCTTCAACTGTCGCCTCCACTGGGGCCCCTCCTGCCCCCCGAGATTCCCACTGGCGCTGCTTCCCTGCCAGGCTTCCCCCGCCCCTGCGCAGCTGTCCCTTGCAGAGCTCCTGGGCTGGGGCTCCTGGGGGCTGGGCAGGGACCTGCGGGAAGGAAGGGCTGCACCCGCTCTGCTGTGCCAGGTCACACGGGGAGGGCGCTCTGCCCGCTCCACTCTGGCAGCCGCTGGTGCCAGCCGGGGTCCCTGCTCCGTGCCCAGATGGCCAAGTGCACAGCTGCAGGGAGCATGGGGCACAGGAGTGGCCTGGCCCTAGGCTGTGAGCGGTGCCCCCCCGGCCCAGGCTGTGAGGAAGTGGCCCCAGTAATGTGGTCGGGCAGGGCAGTGGGTTCAAGCCCAGGCTCTGGGGCAGCTGATTGTCTTTTATTCAGCCTGGCTGTGGGCGGGGAGTGGAGACCAGCCCGGGTGCCACATTCACCCGCCGGCCCAGCGCCCCGTGCAGGGGTCCAGATCCCCTCTGCTGCGGCTGGCTGCGCACAGGGCTGGGGCAGGGGGCAGGGTCGGGTGGTGGCTGGCGGGAGAGGCTGGTACCTGCGCACTGGGGCCATCAGACCTGCTCAGGCCAGGCCCTGCTGGGTGCACCTGGCTGCCTGGCGAGGGGCTGGGCACGGTCACCCAGTGCCAGCCCTGGCTGGGGGTGAGAGCCCCCGGGGAGTGGGCAGCTGCCCGGCTGCCCTCTGCTCCTCCACAGGTGCCAGGCCCAATGGCTGCAGCCTCCCTGCTGCCCCCCCCCCAGCTGCAGCCTGGGCTGCAGGAACCCCCCATGCCCGGCTTGCTAGGAAGGGCCAGGGAGCTGGTGGGGCCGTGCTGCCCGCCCTATTGTCAGGAATGTGGGGCTTGGCCAAAGCGACCCCAACAATGGCCCCTTTGTGCTGCCGCTGGGCACCCTGCTCACGTGCCCCTCACAGACCCCCCCCCCCCCACCCACGCCCTCCCCCCCCAGCCCCGGCTGCAGCTGCTCCCCCAGCTGGGCCCCAGCTGTCGTTAATATCCGACTGGTGCCCCAGCGTGTGTGCTCCTGCGGGTGGCACGCTGTCCCCCCTCCCCGGGGCATTATGAGGTGTGGGAGGGGAGCTGTCATCCTCCAAAGCAGCATGTGTGACTCCTGGAGCCCGGGGCCCGGGGGTGGCACGGCCCAGTCAGGCCCTGGCTGTGACCGGGCCAATTTAGCTTTCCACACGCCCTGGGCCAATGCTCTGTGACCCTCCCCCACACCCCCCCGAGTGTCACCCTTCTTGGGCCTTGGGCGAGAGGGGAAACTGAGGCCCAAAGACAGTGCAGGAAACTCAGTGGTGCCCAGCGGCCCTGGGGGCGGCAGGTCGCTGGCTATTCAGATGCTCTGGGTAAGAGAGAGGGCCCTGGCGCTGCACAGTGCGCAGGAAAAGGCGGATGAGCTCTTCAGAGTTGCGCAGAGCTGGGCATGGAGTTCTCTAGTTACCAACCCCCCAGCCTTGTCCCAGGTTCGCTTGTGTGCGCTGCCCCTCCCCTGGCCTTTCTCCCGCTCACCCGCCGTTCACCTGCCCGTTGTGGGGCAGAAGGGCGGCTGCAAAAGAGTTCACTTCTTGTTGAGATCTCCAGTCCTGCTCCTCCCACTGGCCATCACTCCCTCCCAGCTGGACAAGAAGCCATAAATCATCACCCCAAACCCCTCTCTCCATTAGCCCCCAGCTCCTGCCCCGGGCCGGAACCCCCTTGGCCCCCCAGCTTAGCCCCCGGGGAAGCAGTGGCCCTAGATAACGTCCTGCCCTGTGACCGAGTGGGGGGCAGCTGCCTGCCGCCAGCCTTGCCCCCATCCTGGGCGCTACCTGGGCCTGTCCCTGGCTGGGCTGCTGGCAGTGAGTCCAGCTGGCCTGGGGGTGAGGCCCATCTCTCTCCTGCTGCATGGGCTGTGCTCACCTACGGAGCACTTCTCTCTGGGGCCCAGGAGCCTGTCTGCCCTGGAGCTGCCAGGGCTGCGAGTGGAGGGCCGCCCTGGAAGTCACTGAGCAGCCCCCAAACTGGGGATAGTGGGGGGCTGCATCCCTCTCCTTGGTGCACAAGGCCGGGTGAGGGCACGGATGGACAGACAGACAGGCAGCATCAACCGATCTAGGGCCTGGCTGTGTGCCACTGCCCTGGCACCCCCTGGGCCTTGCGCAACCCCAGGAGTCCTGCATGCTGGCCACCTCTCAGCCCTGGCTGGGTCGGTGACTCGCGGGGTCTGGCCCTGCCTCCGGGGGGATCCTTCCACTGCCAGAGGGCTGCTGGGGCTGGCACAGCCCTGACACTGCTCGTAGACAGTCATCAGGGATGACTGTGCTTGCAGCTGTTGGCGTGACCCAACCCCTTGGGGCCTGAGCGCAGGGGGGTTCCGGGCTCCCGGCTACAGGGCATCCCGTCCCATCCGCCTGTCTGTGCTGGCGCCCAGAGCTGTTAGCACCAGCAGGAGCTTTGAGGGCACAGATCCCCCTTTGTTACCAGGGCTTCCCCTTGGTCTGCAGCCAAAAGGCACTTTCCCAGACAGCTGCCGAGGGGGTTGGCTCCAGGGGACTCCTGCCTACTCCCCCCTTTCTCCTGAGCCCTGGGAAGTGCCCCATCCCAGGCCTCAGCTGGCCCCAGGAATGCTCTGCCTGGGGGAGCTCAGGGTCTCCCATGGGCTGTGCCCCTCTGAGGGAGAATAAACCTCCAAGCCCTGCCCAGCTCTCAGCAAGGAGAGAACCCAGGTGTCCTGGCTCCCAGCCCCCTGCTTGAACCACTAGCCTGCACTGGTCTCTGTGGGGGGCTGGGGGCGAGGAGCTCTCCCTCCACCTGTGCCCACCCCACTTCCATCCCTTGCTGTCTGATGCACCCCTGCAGTGGGAACAGCCCCCTTGTTTCCTGCAGGCCGTGGCAGGGGAGTCAGGGAAGCTGGTGTGTTAACCCTGCGGGGCCAGGCCATTTGTGCTGGGGTCCCTCTCTGCAACACCCTGAGTAGCTGGTGCTGCTGCCTTAACCCCTTCCTGGCCTGGTGCCCAGGGGGAGCAGGCAGGGGAAAGGGAGTTGCTGGTGCCCCACAGGCCTGGCCCCGGGCTCCCCGCCAGCGCTAGCAGGGAGAGGGCATTGGCATGCGCCGGTGAGGAATGTGTGCACACCATGGCCCTCCGGTGGCTGGACTCAGAGTTGCCCTGCTGTGTGTCATAGACACTGTACTGCTGCTTGCTGGCGAGGGTGTGATGGCGGGTAGGGCCCAGCCAGCCCTGAGTGAGGCTGTGTTACCCCACCCTGCCCCGGCTACGTCCCTGCGCCAGGCTGGCCTGTGGCAGCAGCAGGCAGGGTTAGTTCTGGGGCTCTCAGAGGGGTGGAGGCCTGTGGCCATGCAGAGAGGGGTCCAGCACAGGCCGGTGGGGCCCTGCATCACAAGGGCCATGGTGCTGCCAACCCCCATCCAGGCCCAGCCTGCCGGGCACAGACACACCTGGGTGGTGCCTGCCGCAGGGATGGAAGTGGAGGTGATGCACAGTTGGGGGCTGGCCCCCAGCACAGGGCCGGATTTGAACCCCAGTGCCTGGGGGCCCCACCCGGAGCCTCCACCAGCCCCAGCTGCGCCTGCACCAGCCACAAGCTCCCAGGGCGCTGTCTTGCCCCACAGGATGAGGCGGGGGGAAGGTGAAGCTGATGGGAGCGGCTGCTTCCCCCAGGGCCTGCAGGGTTTGGGGCTATGGGGTACCTGACCACGCTCAGCTGGGCAGTGCAGGGGCAAGCCCTAATCTGTGGGACAGGAATGGGTGGGGCCTAGGGTGTGACCAGAGGGGCAGGGCTTGTAGCAGCAGGGGTGGGGCCTGGGGTCTGTGCTGGCCCTGAGGCACTGGAGGGGTTTGCACTTCCTAAGCAGACTGCTGCCCTGCAGCTGGCTTCTGACCCGACCCCCCGGCTAACCACTGTGCTCCCGTGCCTCAGTTTCCCCCACCAGCCCCTGCGTTTGCACAGGCCGCGTGTGCACGTTGCCAAGCATGTGGCAGGGGTGGGGCCGGAGCAGGGCAGTGTGCGTGGCCAGGCACAGTGTGCGTCAGGCGTACAAGGGGCTCCTAGCACTGCTGCCACCCCCTGCCAGGCGCCTGCTGCTTGTGGCTCACTCACATGGGGGTGGGGGGGGGGCGGGACCAGTCTGTCTGTTTTAAAGCTTCTGGTTCAGGATCCCCCCCTAGAAGAGCCCCCTGCCCCCTTGCAGCAAAACCCACTCCCCTCAGGCAGGCCCAGCCCAGCCCCAGCCAGGCAGAGGCTCGGTTCCCAGGGAGATGGAGGGGTAGCTCTGGGTACCCAGCTGGGCCAAGCCCTGGTGATGCTGCCTGTGGGATGAGCTGCGTCTGACTTGGCTCCTTTCTCTGGCCTGGAAACTCCCCCTGCACCCCCACCTCCCTGCCCCCCGCCCCCATCTCCAGAGCTCCCCAGGGGAAGGGGCCAGCGGCCTCCCCATCTGCCCCTGTGCTGCTGGTCCCCACGGCCGCAAATGCAGCAGGCAGGGGACACAGGCGGGGTGAGGGGCCTGGCCAGGCACCACCGGACCCGCCTGCTCCTGCCACCCCTGGGCTTGCTGGCGCTGTGGGGCCAGAGGCTGCGCTGGGCGTTTCCAAGCGCGGGGCAGAGCGAGGCAGCCATGTGTCCTTGTTGCCGGTCCCTCTCGCATGGAGCGCGTGGGCAGAGACGTAGGCTCGTCCACCAGGGAACTAACGCTGGAGAACCATGGGGCAGCGCCGTAGCGTCTCCTGGTCCACGCTGGGCTTGCCGTGGGGCACCCACAGGGATCTGTGCTCAGCCATGTGGCCTCCCCCAGAGGGGCTGCCGGTGAGTGCCTGGGGTGCAGACCCCCAGCTGGGAGCACTGGCCTTGCTGTGCAAAGGTGGAGGGGCGCTGGGGTGCTCCTTGCAATTCTGGGGGTTCCCCCTTGTGCCCCCGACAGCCCAGCTGGGCCAGCGCAGAGGAGCAGCTCACCAGGCTCGCATGCCCTGCTGAGCTGCTAGGGAGTGGGGACATTTGGAGGGACTTTGCCCTGCCCCCCAATCTCCCACTGCTGATGGGGCACTGCCATGGGGCAGAACCCTCTGGGTGTCCGTGGGGGGGGGGCGTCGGGCCCCTCCGGATGTGGTAGCCGGACCCCTGAGCTCACCCCCTCTTCTCCAGCCATCGAGACACAGAGCACCAGCTCAGAAGAGATAGTGCCCAGCCCCCCGTCGCCGCCCCCGCTACCCCGGATCTACAAGCCCTGCTTCGTGTGCCAGGACAAGTCCTCGGGTTACCACTACGGGGTGAGCGCCTGCGAGGGCTGCAAGGTGAGTGCGGCCGGTGGGGGGGCTGGGGGTCCGCGCCCAAAGGGTGACCCTGGGTCTGGTTCAGACAAGGGGAGGGAGGCGGCCAGGCTCTGCTCACCCCCCCCGCTGCAGGTCCGTTGGGCTCACGGCAGCTGGGATCGTGCCCCCACCCCCCAGGTGTGCGTGAGGCTTCTGCACACCCCAGGGGAACCTGCAGCCTCCAACCAGCTCCTCGAAGCTTGTGTTACGGGCCGTTTTACAGGCCACAAGCCCAGCCCCAGGGTGCTGCAGGCTGGCCAGCGCTGGGGGCTGGCGGCTTTGGGTTTCTCTGGTTCTCCTGCCCTGTCACAGCCTGTGGCTGGCCTGGGCTTGGCACCCTGCCCCCGGCACCCTGCCCCCAGGCAGCCCTTGGCACACTCCAGCCTGCTCACTAGGTCCCCAGCCTGTGGGCGCAGTGCCCGCTCCTTGCTCACTTCCCGGCTGCCCAGGAGAGACTCACAGGCTGTTCAGCTGATTAGCAGAGCGCCCACAGACGGCAGCCTGTGTTTCTATGGGTGGTCCACCTGTGCACACACCTCGATAAAATTTATTCTGCACATGGATGGGAAAAACTGAGGGGAGGCCCTGGCCAGGAGGCTGGAGAGCTACCTGTGCCCCTTGGATGAGGGGAAACTGAGGCATGGGAAGCCCCGACGTCACTTCCCTGGGGTTGCCAGTGTGTCTGCACTAGGCAGAGAACCCCGGAGCCCTGGCTCCCTGTTCCCTGTACTAACGAGGAGATGCCTGCAGCCAGTCTGGCCGGGGGGCTGCCATGCCCAGATGCTGTTCCGGCACAAGGGCCCTGCCCAGGCAGTGTGGCTCCGGGGCCCGTGGGAGAACCAGGGAGTGCGCCCCCTACTCCGGCCTTGCTACCTGGCCCGTAGCCCGGCCCGGCGGGGGATCAGTGCTGAATAGTGCAGCTGCCACCGCCGCATCCCGGCACCAAGGTTCAGCTGGCGGTTCCACCTCCATGCCCGGGCCCAGGTGAAGGCGTGTTGATGTCGCGTACATGTGGGCAGCCCCTGGGGCTCCTGCCCTCGGGTGCAGCTGGCTGAACGCCCCCTGTGCCCCCGGCAATGCCCCGCGGGCTGGGAGCGCTGTGCGGTCCAGGGTGATGGGAGCTAATCCCTGGCGCGGATGTGCGGGGCTCTGTGCGCAGCTGCTTCGTATCCGTCAGCACCTCTGATTTACATTCCAGCCGCGGCTGGGCCGGGGCCAGCCCGGGGGCGGGGGGAGGAGTGTCTGGCTGCTGCGCCGCATGTCTCCTGGCTCCAGCGCCCACAGCCCAGCTCCCCTCCGCTGCTGGGCCCTTCCCACTGCCCTGGCTCCTGGAGAGGAAGGGGCCTTACAGCCTCCATGGAAGGCTGGGGGGGTTGCTTCCTAGTTGCACAACAGGCGCTCTGTGCCTCAGTTTGCCTGCTGAACAGCCGATGGCAGCGTACCCAGGGTCTGGGCCGCGCCCGGCAGGACGTACCGGTCTCGGTCGGGATGTCTCTGCCACACCCAGCGAGACGTACCAGTCTTGGTCGCGGTGTCTCTGCCGCGCCCGGCGGGACGTCCTGGTCTCGGTCAGGTGTCTCTGCCATGCCCGGCGGGATGTACCGGTCTCGGTCGGGGTGTCTCTGCCGTGCCCGGCAGGACGTACCGGTCTTGGTTGGCGTGTTTGGGCTGCGCCCAGCGGGATGTACCGGTCTCAGTCGGGGTGTCTGGGCTGCGCCCAGCAGGATGTACTGGTCTCGGTTGGGGTGTCTCTGCCACGCCCGGCGGGACGTACCGGTCTCGGTCGGGGTGTCTGGGCACAGCAGGATGTACCGGTCTCGGTCGGGGTGTCTCTGCCATGCCCGGCGGGATGTACCGGTCTCGGTCGGGGTGTCTGGGCTGCTCACCCACTTTCTCTGTCCCTGCCAGTCCCAGCTCCAGGCTCCTGCAGCTTGTTTCCCTTTGCCCCAGGAGCTCGAATGCTGCTGCTCGGCCAGCAGGGAGGGAAATGCCTGTGTCCTCATCACTAAATCAGCCCCGGTGGGATGGTTCCCCCAGAGTCTGTACTGCTTCCTTCCACAGAGCCCTGGCTGGCCCCGCCCCCCCAGGCACTATCGTAGCACTAGTGCCCGGCAGCCCTGCCCCCACAGGCCCTATTGTAGCACTAGTGCCCAGCAGCCCCGCCCCCCCAGGCACTATCGTAGCACTAGTGCCTGGCAGCCAGGCAGTATCCCGCAGCTCAGCCCCACCCCCCGGTGTGCGCCAGGCCCCGCTGGACTGCCCCCTTGCTCATGGGGGCTGCGCTTGGCTCTTCCAGGGCTTTTTCCGCCGGAGCATCCAGAAGAACATGGTGTACACCTGCCACCGCGACAAGAACTGCATCATCAACAAGGTGACGCGCAACCGATGCCAGTACTGCCGCCTGCAGAAGTGCTTCGAAGTGGGCATGTCCAAGGAGTGTAAGTGCCTGGCCCTGTCGCCCCCCAGGCCCGGCTCCCTGTGCTCCAGGCCTTGTCTGCCCTGCCCTGGGCCCCTTATCTCAGGGAGGAGGGAGGGTGTTGGCTGGGCGGCACGACCGGGGGGGGGGGGGGGCAGGCAGGGGGATAGCCTGTGGGGCAGGCAGGGGGCATGGCCGGGGTGGAGGCGGAAGGGATAGCCTGGGGGGCAGGCAGGGGGCACGGCCGGAAGGGCAGGCGGGCGTCCAGGCAGGGGGCACGGCTGGGGGGCAGGTGGGGAGCCAGGCCAGGGGGGAGGTGGGGGGATGGCCGGAGGGACATTGCACTGGGACTGGGCGCCAACCTCCGGGCGCGCTGCGAAGCCGCAGTGGGGAGATGAGGTGGGTCTGACGTGGACCCGTGGTGGGGGGTAGAAGGGGGTGGGGGAGGGGCTTCTGGCCAGGGTTGATGGAGTTGCTGAGTGAAGCTGGGGGGGGCGGTCCCCTCCCCCCTCTCCAGGGCGGGGGAATCCCGGTCAGGCAGAGCAGCTGCCCCCCCCACGCTCCCCCCCTGTGGGATCCAGGCCATTGCCTTGGCAACCCATGATTGATGATGTCAGAGATAAATGACACTGCCAGGGGCCTCCCGGCGTCTGCAGGCCAGTTGTCATGGCGCCCGCCTGTAAACCCGCCCACTCGGGCCGCCTGCCGGGGGTGGGTCGTGCTGCAGAGAGCAGTGGGGTGCAGCTGCACCGGGACCCCTGTGCCGCCGTGGGCCCCGTGAGGGCGCAGGAGGCGGGGCTGGCTGTGCCCACCGGGGGCAGGGCATCACGCTGGTCGGGGGACACAGGGGCACCGGAGCTGCCCCGGGGGGGGCTGGTGGGGGTGGGGCAGGACTGCCCCCCCCAGTGCATGATGGGAGTTGCTCTAGTGTGCAGCTCTGGCCAGGGGGAGGTCACCAGGGGCGGGGAGGGGGGCGACCTGAGCGCACTGGGGGAGGGGGCCAGCCTTGGAGATGGGCTGGGGCTCCACCCACTGGCTGATAGCCGAGGCCTCGGTGTGGCTGGCTCTGGGCCACGCCGGGCGGCGATGAACAAACGCCCCCTCACAGCGGCACTTTCCCGTCCCCGGTTAGTGGCGTTTCGCTCCCCTCCACATTACTGGATTTTCAGAGCAGCCGGGAGCGACCCCCCCGGCCTGAGCGATGGGCTGTCACTGTCCTTGGCTGCTCACGGCCCCAGCCCATCTGGGGCTGCAGCCCCCTGCTCTCCTCAGCCCCCCTTGTGGCTGTTCTCCCACCCCCAGCTCCCCCCCTTCGGGGCTGGGAGAGAAACCCCCATCCCCCACCCACTTGGCCCCACCCACAGCTCCCCTTGTGAGGTCCCTGCACCCTCAACATCACACATGTCCCTGGCTGTGCTCTCCCATCCCCCAGGGATCAGTTCCGCTCTCGGGAACGCCCCCTCCTGCCCCACGGGGAATCCCCACTTGCTGTGTGGGGCTGGGCCCTGGGTCTGCTGTGGTGCGGTGCGACGGGGCCCTGATCCTGTCCAGCCCTGGGCGTGCCTCCTAGCACAATGAGGCCCCGATCCTGGCCAGAGCTGTGTGTGCCCCTACAGTACAACGGGGGCCTAATCCTGGCTGGCTCTGTGCACGCCACCCGGTGCAGTGGGGCCCCGATCGTGGCCAGGTCTGCAGAATTACGGCGGCATCTGGTCTGGGTCCTCGCCAGAGATGCCCCTGCTCTTCCACCCCCTGGTTTGACCCCAGGTACAGCCCCATCTCTGGGCCCAGCAGGGAACTCTGTCCTCAAGGTGTGGCTGCAGGTTTCCCCCTGTCCTGGGAGATCTGGAGACAGGTGCTGAGCTGGGGCCTGGGGCTGGGCTGAGGGTGAGCCGATAACCCACCAGGGCCGCACTCCAAAGCCCAGTGAGCAGCCAGCCCACGCTCGGGCCTGCTGTTCCCGATGCCCTGGGGACGCTCTGCCTGGGATCGCTGAGCTGTCCGAGCCGGGGTCTGCCCGCTCACCCGCCTGTTGCTCCCCCACAGCCGTGCGGAACGACCGGAACAAGAAGAAGAAGGAGGCACCGAAGCAGGAGTGTTCGGAGAGCTACATCCTCACGCCCGAGGTGGAGAACCTCATTGAGAAAGTGCGCAAGGCCCACCAGGAGACCTTCCCTGCCCTGTGCCAGCTGGGCAAATACACTACGGTGAGCACCCAGCCCCGGAGCCAGTGGGGAGCGAGGGGCAGCGAGAGGGAGGGGCTGGAGCTCTGTGGGTGTCGCCTGTGTCCGGGAACCTCGGCTCCTCCAGCTGGCCTAGCTGTGAGCACCCCCCGACGGTCCCTCTCAGCTTTTTCATCCATGTGCAGAATAATTGTAACACACTGAGGCCTGTGCAGATGTGCACCACCCACCAACATAAAAACCCAGCTGTGGGCGCTGCTAATTCGCCAGGCGGCCTTTCCAGCTCCCCAAGTGGTTGTCCGAGTGCTCGGCTTACAGGGAGCACTGCCCCGTACCCCCACCTGTGGGCACCTCTCGCTCTGTGCTTTAGGCAGGGGCTGAGAGCCAGGACTCCTGGGTCTGCTCTCGGCTGGGGGAAGGGAGTGGGGTGTAGTGGTCAGAGCAGGGGCTGGGAGCCAGGACTGCTGGTGTTTGCTTTGGGCTGTGGGGAGTGGGGTGCAGTGGTCAGAGCAGGGGCTGGGAGCCAGGACTGCTGGGGTCTGCGCTCCCCATCACGTGCCTCAGTTCCCAGTGGTACAGAGCCCCCGGCAGCTTTAGGCAGGGGCTGCGAGGGCTGAATGCCGATGGCATCGGGGGTGGGGTGGGGGGATCAGTGGCACGACCTGGTGCCCCACCCCCTTGGCCCTGCTCATGCTGGTTGGCGCCTGCTGCAGAACAACAGCTCAGAGCAGCGGGTCTCCCTGGACATCGACTTGTGGGACAAGTTCAGTGAACTCTCCACCAAGTGCATCATCAAGACGGTGGAGTTCGCCAAGCAGCTCCCCGGCTTCACCATGCTCACCATCGCTGACCAGATCACCCTGCTCAAAGCCGCCTGCCTCGACATCCTGGTGAGTGCCCCCTGCCCTCCGCCGTTCCAGGCAGCGTCCCCTGCAGGCTGGCTCCTGGGCTGAGGGTGCAAAGAGGGCAGGCCAGAGAGCATGGCCAGGGCTGCCAGAGTGCAGAGGGAGCAGGGCTGGTGGCAGCCCTCAGCCCGGCTCTCCCGGCAGATCCTGCGGATCTGCACACGCTACACGCCGGAGCAGGACACCATGACCTTCTCGGACGGGCTGACGCTGAACCGCACCCAGATGCACAACGCCGGCTTCGGGCCCCTCACCGACCTGGTCTTCGCCTTCGCCAACCAGCTGCTCCCGCTGGAGATGGACGATGCTGAGACCGGGCTGCTCAGCGCCATCTGCCTCATCTGCGGGGGTGAGCGCGGGGAGGGGGCGGCAGGTGCTGGGGCGGTGGAGGTGTTGAAGGTGGCTGGGACAGGGCTCCCCGACTCCCAGCAGCTTGGCAGTGTCCTGCTGTGACCCCTTGAGGCTGGGAACCCCAGGTGGGGAGCTGGGCCCTGGAGTCGGGGGGGGGCAGCGGGTGGGAGGGCTCGGCCTGGCACTGACCCACGCCTGCCCCCAGACCGCCAGGACCTGGAGCAGGCCGACAGGGTGGACAAGCTGCAGGAGCCGCTCCTGGAGGCGCTGAAGGTCTACGTGCGGAAAAGGAGGCCCAACAAACCCCACATGTTCCCCAAGATGCTGATGAAAATCACGGACCTGCGCAGCATCAGCGCCAAGGGTGAGCACCAGGCCCGGCCATGGGGAGGTCACAGGGTAGGGGGGTTCCCCCGGCCCTGCCCCCCACCCGCAGGCAGACGTGACTCGCTGCACGGGGGGAACAGGAGGGTTATGGGGCGACAGGGACACAGCGTGGAACAGACTTGTCAGCACAACCACAGACGCCATCAGCACCGTCCATCTCGGGAAGAAGGGCCTTGGGGGGGGGTCCCCAAGCCAGGCCCTGGCCCCCCTTCCTCCCTCTCCAGCCAGACCAGGCTGCCCCACTCCACAGCCCAGCCCCATTTCAAACCAGCCAGGCCCTACCTCCCGCCTCTGCGCCATTTCCTGGGGAAGAACGTTGTCCCCTGCTTGCCCCGGTTACAGGCCACAGTGGTCCATTGCCTACGTGTGAGACGTCGTCACACGGAAGCTCCCCTCACTGCTGTGCACTGATTCTTTGCCTGGGGAAACTGAGGCACCACCTGGTGTTACTGCAGGACAGTAGGAAACACCTGCAGCCCAACCAGGAGGATAAAATCCCCACACACCCCACTTCCTCACAGGGGACGGGCTGGTGATGGGTCATCTCTCCCCCGCCAGGCAGTGGAAACCTCTGATTTGGGCTGCAGTTTGGCCAGGGGACCAGGCTTCTCCCTGCAGCATGAGAGTGAGGGAGTTGCAGGCTTAGGGCACCCCCCAGCTGGGCGTCGGGGACCCTGGGCTCACCACAAGCCTAGACTCTGGCCGGGTCCCTGGGGGGAGACCGGAAGGGGGTTGGTTCTGTCTCCTCCCGGTGGCTGCTTCCCCTGCGCCCCACTGAGCCTCCCTTTCCTGCAGGTGCTGAGCGGGTGATCACACTGAAGATGGAGATCCCCGGCTCCATGCCGCCCCTCATCCAGGAGATGCTGGAGAACTCGGAGGGCCTGGACACACTGGGCGGGCAGCCGGGCGCCTCTCGCATGAGCAGCCTGGCGCTGCCCCCTGGCAGCTGCAGCCCCAGCCTGTCGCCCAGCTCCAACAGAAGCAGCCCGGCCACCCACTCGCCGTGACACCGCCACCGCTGCCCTTTGCTGCCAGGCCCCAGGGCCGCATGGTGAGCCAGCCAGGAGCGGGAGGGGGTGACGCTGCCACGAGCCGCCCCACTGAACCCGGGCCCCAGCCCGTTTCTGTCCGTACCAGCACACACTGCAGCCGTGGCTTCCCTGTTGATTTGTGACGGACTCCTCTGTGGTCAGAACTGGGTCCCTCGGGCACCGAGCCCGCACCAGGATCAGCCGGGGCCGGTTTACAGCCCCCCCCGCAGCCACTGCTGTTCATACCCAGGGGGAGCAAAGCAGCGGCCGGCTCCCCCCCACTCACCCCCCAGTGCTGGGGGCCTGCACTGCTGTGAAGATGGAGTGTCTGTCGGTTGAGTTGCATTTCAAGTGTTTCCGGGGGGTGGGGTGGGGTGGGGCGGGGGTTGGGGGAGAGGGTCGGTTGGGAAACGTTCGTTGGTTCTTTGAATTGTTTGCGAGCAAAATGGATCAGCCGATAGTGGCCGCCACGCCCCCCCCCTCCACCCCCCCACGCCTGTCATCACCAGCAAAACAAATACCCACCCCATTCGCTTGTCAGGTAAAACCAGCCCCACCCGCCAGGAAGCGGAGGCCGCGGCAGGGCCAAGCCAGAGGATATATCTATAAATAGCTATAAATATCTATAAATACCTTTGGAAACCTTTGTAAAAGGGGGGAGGGGTTTTTAGAGAGGCGCTGCGGTTGGCGGGGGGGGCACGGTTCTGGGGGGAGGAGGAGGGGTGGGGCAGGAGGGGGTTCCACACAATTTATTATTATTAAATTTTTTGGTTGTTGTTGAGACGTTTGGCTTTGGCCTCTCTGGGGAGGAGCTGGACAGGAGGGAAGACACGACCCCCGGCCTCCCGCCGCCCACTTCCCCTGCGAGATCTGGTGGGGGGAGGTGCGTGGACGCAGCGAGGGGGCGGGGGGGTCGATTTGCCTGTTTCTTCCTCTTCTGCCCACCACTAGAATGTGCTGGGGGTGCGGGAAGGGTGGGCGCGTGCATGGTGGGTGGGGTCGCTCTGTGCCTGGGGGAGGCTGCACCCCGCCCACGTGCCAGGAGAGGTGCTGGGGGGCAGAGCTGACATTGTCCCCCTCTAGTGCCCTCAGAGGGGCTCCAGCGTGGGGGGGAGGTGCCCTGCCTCCCCCCCCCCCTGCACCCGAGGACCACGGGTAGGCCCCAGCTGAAGATGTGGGCAGGAGCCGGCTGCCCAGCCTCTGCCTGTGTCCTGGCCCCCTTGGGGGCAGGCAGGAGCCCCCACCCCCTCACACATCTTCCCCGGGCCTGGGAGGTGGCACTGGCGGGCTGGAGAGTGGGGCTGCGCTCTGAGGTGCACGCTGGGGGCCTGCCCCATGGGGGCAGTGGTTCTGCAGGGCTCCAACCCCACTCCCCCCTGGGTCTCACCGTGCAGAGAGGCAGGGCCGCTGCGTGCATACCCCACCTCTCCCAGGCCAGGCAGGCCCTGGGGTGGGGACAGGGGGCAGGACCCCCCCCCACCCTGGGTCTCGGGGCCGGGAGGCCCAGCTGGGTTGAGAGCAGTGGGCGCCCTGCTGGTGGGGGGCTGCCCCAGCAGTACCACTGCCCTTGCTGCTGATCTGGGCTCTGGGCACCAGGGGGCAGCAAAGCTGCTTGGTTACAGCCTCCCCCGCCTCTCCGGTAGTTATGCGTCTTTGCCCTGCTACCTACAGCTGGGGAAACTGAGGCACAACAATGAGCCCTGGGCAGAGCCAAGGCCTGGCTGGGGCACGGGGCTGGCCATGAGAGGGTTAAGCTGGGAGGGGGCTTGATGCAGGAGCAAGCGGGGGTGGGGTTTGGTGTGTTTTTCCATTAACTTCTGGGTGCACCCCCCCCCCAAACCACCCACAACAGGAAACAGCCCAGGGGAATGTGGCTCCCAGCCAGGCCCTGCCCCAGCCCCCTGCAGGGCAGCACGACAGCCCCGGGCCCTGCCCAGGTGCCAGACGTGCCCTGCGGCTGATCTCAGCCCCCAGCCGTTCCTGGGCACCCAGCAGGCTCCGTGCCCGTGTCCTTCACTCCCCCCCCCCCCCCCCGCCAACAGCCCCAGCTCGGCCCCTCCAACAGCCCCTGTGATCCCAGCCTGCACCCACCACCTCTACTTGTGCCCCACACCCCTGACCCCCAGGCCCTCCTGGCCCAGCCCTGGTAACTGCATCACGGTAGGGCCCTCGCTCGCCACTAACCCCCTCGCCTCGGTGGTGTCATGAAAACGTTGGTTTATTCACAATAATGTATGGGGGGGGGGGCCGTTTCGCCCACCCCCTCCCCGCAGAACCAGTCCTGTCCCCCAGCGGAGCAGCAGGGGCTGGGGCTGGTCACGGCCCCCTTAGCCGGTCACCTCCACAAACCGGAACGAGCCCTGAGCTCTCGCACGTGCCAGCCAAGGCGCTAACTCCTAGGCCACGCTGTCATGCCCTGTAGCCTGGCCAGCCGCCTTCCTGCCAGGCCCAGCCCCAGCTCAGTCCCCTGGGCCACAGGCTGGGCATTGCGCCTTAGGCAGGAGGGCAGCTTCCCGCGGGGCCGTACTGGGCCGATACGGACCAGGCGCCCCAAGGCACTTGCCGACACTGCAGCAGTCCCAGGGCTGAGAACGGCCCACTCGGGTCACAGGTGGGGTGCAGCACCCCCCCACCCCACCCCACCCCCGCCTAGACCAGCAAATCGGACTTGGCCGTGGTGCGCGAGGTCTTGCTGCTCCCCGAGGGGGCGTGGGGCTGGAAGGGGGCCGAGGGCGCGTAGTGGCCGGGGCCGCCACAGCCCGGCCCCTGGGCTCCCCGGTCGCCCGGGGGCAGGAAGTGCCGGCGCTGCTCGTGCGCCTGGTTGGACCAGTTCTCCTGCTGCTCGTCGGACGGGGCGCCCGCCGCCCGCCCCTGGCGGCGCTCCTTGGCCAGCAGGTGGGCCAGCTCCAGCAGGCTGAGCAGGGCGGAGACCACGCCCACGGCGAAGTAGAAGTGGATGAAGACGGTCTTCTCCGTGGGCCGGGACACGAAGCAGTCCACCACGTGCGGGCAGGGCGGGCGCTCGCAGCGGAAGTAGGGCTCCAGCCGGAAGCCGTACAGCAGCCACTGGCCCACGAGGAAGCCGCTCTCGGCCAGGATGCGCAGGGCCACGTTGGCCATGTAGAAGTGGCGGATGCGCCGGCCGGGCGGGCTGCCCGGCGGGGCCGGGCGCTGCTTGGCGCCCTGGTGCGCGGCGTAGATGACGAAGAGCAGGGCCGGCGCGGAGAGCACCACGATGTGGAAGACCCAGAAGCGGTAGTGGGAGATGGGGAAGGCCCGGTCGTAGCAGACCTGCTTGCAGCCCGGCTGCAGCGTGTTACAGGCGAACTCCTCCTGCTCGTCGTCGAACACGTCGCTGCCCACCGTGGCCAGGATGAGGATACGGAAGATGAGCATCACCACCAGCCAGAACCGGCCCACCATGGGCGAGTGCTCCTGCACCGCGTCCAGCAGGGAGCTCAGGAAGCTCCATTCGCCCATGGCTGGGGGGCCGGGGCCCCGGGCGACGGGGCCACGCTGCGGGAACAGCGCCGTTAGCGCCGCAGCTGGGCTCCGGGGGCGCCCGGCTGCGCCCGCTGGAGCTCTGGGCGCGGGGCGAGGAGGAGCCGGGTCCCAGGGGCAGGAGGGGCCACCCCTCCGCCCCACGGGTGGGTCAGGCCTCGGCCGCCCCCCCCCCTACCCGCTCCTGGAGGCAGCCGCTGGCCGGGCGCCGCAGGGACCATGGGTCCAGAGCCTGGTGCTGCCCGGCCACACCAAGCTGGGGGCCGGGGGCTGGGGCCAAGCCGGCCTGGGCTCCCCCAGGTCTAAAGCCACAGGGGCTGGGTGGTGAGATTCCCCCCAGCCTGGGGTGTCCTGTTCTTGCCATCTCCCCAGGGGCCGGGTACCACTCAGGGGCCTGAGCCCCACTGCTCCCCAGGGGCTGGTTGGGGCCTGGGCAGGGCCACCCATGGGGGACCTGCGGGCCAGGCCGGGCCGTTTGGCGGGGGGGTCTCATGGCCCAGCTCAGCGAAACTGTCACCAATCTCCCGCCAACCCAGGCGGTCCCTGCAGCCGTGGGGGGCCCAGGAGAGGGCTGCCCCCAGAGTGGGGCTGTGGGGCAGGCTGGCCCCATGGCTACATCCCGAGGGAGATGGCTGGGGGAATAAGGCAGCTTCACACGTGTCACGAGTGGTGCCAGCCTGAGCCAGCAGTGGGGCTCCCACCCTCGGGGTGTAGCCCCCTCCCCGGGGTGTAGCCCCCCCCCCCGCCCGGGCTGGCTGCGGGGGCGGCCCATGGGGATCCCGGCGGCCGGTACCTGCAGGCGGGGGCTGGTGCCGCGGCCGCGTCCCGGACCCCGCTCGGCTCAGGCTGCCCCCGGCTCTGGCATTGTCCGGCTCGGGACTTTCCCTGCAGCTCCGCCTGGAGCCTCTTAAAGGGACCGCGCAGCCCGGCTGGGCAGCCCCCCACCCCCACTCCATCATCCCACCGCAGCCTGGCCCGGGCGCCTCGCTGGGCAGCTGGAGGGGTGTCGGGGGAACCCCCAGGTCCCTCCCCTTGGCGGGGGCGGGTATGAGCCCCCCCCGCACCCCCTCCATGTGGGGGCTGTGCCTAGGTGTGGTGCCAGGCCAGCGTGGGCACTAGGGGTAGTCACTGTCAGGGCTGAGCTGGAACCCAAGGGCTGGGGGGGGGGGCCGGGGGCAGCGTGTACCAGAGGCCGAGCCGCCCCCATAGCCCAGCACCATTCCCCTGGATCGGCCCCCAGCCCCAGCAGGGCCTAAACGCCCCCACCCTGGATTGCTCCCCTGCCCCCTTCCCAGCCTACCCCACAGCCTCCTCACCAACTGGGTGCTGCTGCCCGGAGCCTGGCTGGTCCTACGGACCCCCTCACAAGCTCTGGAGGCCCCACTCAGCTCCAGGAGACACGGCAGGATGGAGGGGGGCCCCAGGCGGCGTCTTGCTGGCGCTGGGAAGAGCCTGTCCTCCTGGGACAGCTGTACATGGCTGCGCCCCACACCCCAGGACATTGACCCGCCCCGGGCTCGCGCCCAGCTCTGCTGCACAGCTGCTTTCGCTTTCCTCCAGTCCATGCCTGCAGCGGCAGCAGGCTGGGCGTCCCGGCTCCAGACAGCCTGGGGCATCAGCCCCCGGCCCTGCCACTGCAGTGCCCCACAGGCTGCTCTGCCCCCCACCCCCGCCCTTCTGGGGCTCTGCCCTGGGGAGCCACTGGGCCTGTTCAGCCATCTCGTGCTGACACAGGGAGTGCCCTGGCCCCAAAGGTGGCCATGGAGCCCCAGTGACCCCTGGGGGAGGGGGCAGGGGAGTCCAATGCACATGGCTTCCCCAGATTAACACCCCCCCCCCCCACCCTCCGGCCAACCCCTGGCCAGCTAGGCACCTGGGCAAGGCAAAGCCAGGGACACCCAATTGCCTTCTTGGTTCTGCTATGTACAGGGCTTGGAAAATCCCTGCCCTGGGCACTGGCCTGGGTGCTGGTCCAACTCACGCACCATGCGACTGGGGCTGGGGGTTAGCCCTTGAGTGCAGCCTAGAACGTTCCTTCAGGGCTAGAATGGCCCAGGCCATGTCCCCATCCCTGGCCAGCCCCATGTGCCTCAGCCAGCGCCACACCATGGGTCAGAGCACGCAGGGTCTGGAGCCTGGGCCAGGTTCCTCCCTAAAGCCAGCCCAGTGCCAAGGACCCATGTCGGGCTGGGCCAAGCACACAAGGAACTGACCTGCTTTATCCCTCAGCTGAGTGCTCCCTGGTGCCAGGGACGCAGCCCTGGGGGCTTCCAGCCCCTGGGCCCTGTGTCATATCCCCACCAGCTGCCAGGGTCTGTGCCCATTGCCTGTGAGCCCTGGGAATGCTGCAGCTTTTCATGGGCATCCCAGTACACCCAGCTTCCCCCCTCACCCAGCTAGGTCTGGGATCCAGCCCCTGCTGGTGTGGTATGGGGAGGGTGGGGGGGTCCGGGGGGGGGTTGTCCCAGCTGGGGTGCAGCCTGGGGGCTAACAGGTCCCAGCAGGACCAGACTGGCCCAGGACTTCTGGGTTCTGTGGCAGGCTCTACCCTTCACTGGCTGTGTGTGCCTGGGCAGGGTGTCTCCCCAGCTCTGTGCCTGTCTTGCTCACCATTCCCCCCCGCAAGCCCGCCCCCTCGGCCTGTGTAAACTGGGGCTCCTGGGGGGGAGGGGGGGAGTGACCACTCACTAACTGCAGCACCTGGCTAGGGCCCCATGAGTGAGACCCTTCCATGCCCAAGGGCAGAGCTGCCCCAGGCCCGCCCCCGCCCAGCCCTCCCTAGTTCAGCAGCCCAGAAGATGCTGCTGGCACGGCTGGGCTTCGGGAACCAGCGGCCAGGGCTCACCGCTGTCATGAGCTGAGCCTGCATCAGGGGGTCCCTGAAACACAGAGCTGGTCGCAGTCAGGGCCTGGGCAGGCCCCGCCAGACGAAGGAGTCATGGCCTGGTGCTGCCTTGCCCAGGAGGGGCTTGGGGCTGGTGTGTTAGTGGGATTGGCCTCTCTGTGGGGCATGAACTGGGCCAGCGGTGGGTCTGTGCAAAGCCAGCTGGCAAAGCAGGACCAAGGGGCTGGGGCCGGGGGCCCGGGGTGATGACTGAGGCCGGGGCATGTGGCCCCCAGGTGCTCGCTCCACTTGGGGTGGCTGCTGGGCAGAGGCCCATGGTGAGTCCAGCAGGGCCTGTGTCCCCTGTGTGCCCACCCCCCCCGCCCGGCCCAGCAGCGGCTCCTTAGTGTGAGCTGAGCTGAGTGCCAAGAAATGGGTCTCCACACGCCCCCCCCCCCGCCCCCCCCCCTCCGGCCTCGCCGGCCTTTGTTCCACACAGGAACTCTCCCAATGGCTGGCCAGGCTGCAGCAGGCCTGGGGCTTTTGGCTTTCTTGCCAGGCTGTGCCTTGCTCCACCACTGTCTCTTGGCAACAGGCGGTCAGTACACCCATCACTGACCTGCTGTGTTCACACCTATAGCCACCTCGGCCCAGTCGCCGTAGTATGGAGGGAGGGCACCCCCCCGGGCCAGGAGTCCAGGTCCTTGCCCCAACTCTGCCACTATGAGACCTTGGGCGAGCCAGGTAGCTCGGTGCCTCAGTTTCCCCACTTGGAAACCGTGCACAATCGAGGCCCTCCCTGCCTGGCTGGAGAGCCCTGAGTGCCCCCCACAAGCTGGCTTTCCCCAGTGCCTCGCGCCTCTCTGGGCACGCTGCCCTTCCGACGCCGGTCCCTACCTGACATCACTTTACCCCAGCAACAGCTGTGGAGTCATTAGCAAGTGGTTGGGCTGCGCCAAAGGCCAAGCTAATGCGCCCCCCACCCCAATTCCCTGGCACATGCAGCCTTCAGGTGCTGGAGTGCAGCCAGAGCCACTCCAGGAGACCTGGAGCAAGACTCCTGCCCCACTGTGTGCAGCCCAACCCCGCAGCTCCTCAGTGCACCAGCCTCGTGCTGGGCCGTGCGGGAGACACTCTCCAGAGCCCAGCAGTGGAAAATCTGACAGCGCTTTCCGCACTTGACTGGCGGCCAATAACTACTTCACTGCCACTGATAGGCCCCCCCACAGGCCTGGCTGGCTCCCGGCCCTTGCCCCCAGTGCCGGCTCGGCTCCTGGGAAGCGTTAAAAGCCGTGGGATAGAGGGTGGCCAGGTGCCCAGCCACACGCATGCAGGAAGTGCCTGTGACCCACACACTGCAGGATGTGAGGGAGCCAGGCTGGGGCAGCTGGACGCAATGGGATACAAGCGGGGGCGGGGGGGGGGGGCGCGGGCGGCGCTAGCCAATCAGCACGCCTGCTGGTGCGTATCAGTAACAGCCTCCCAAGACGGAATCTGAACTTGGTGCAACACAAACCCATGAGCGCCATTCACCTGGCACGTGAGGCCCTACCCGCAGCGGCTGATGGCCCCTTGAGGGTGGCAGGAAAGAGCCTGGCTTGGGCACCTCTTGCAAAGGAAATCCACTACCCTTTGTGCCCGGAGGGGTTCGGTGAGGCCACGCTGCATGCCTCAGTGCCCGCTCCATCCACAGCCAGGGGCCCAGTGCATGGCGCCCACTGCATGCCGGGCCAAGCAGCAGGCAGGCAACCCAGGTGCCAGCCCCCCCCCCCCCCCCCCCCCCCCCCCGCCCAACCACCCTGCCTCCCTCCTCTCCAGCAAACACCAGGGTGGGTCACCCCCACTCACCCCGAGGCTGACGCAAGGCACTGGGCATTTCAGCAGCAGCTTGACCAAGGCAGGACCTGGGGCTGGTGCCTCATGGCCTGGCAATGCCAAGCAGTGGGTCTGGCTACGCCCTGCCGTTCGGTCTCATCTGCCAAGCAGAGCTCTTCTCCACTCACATCAGCTGTAGCGTCCCGGAGACCAAGTTCTGCCCCAAATGCCCACCCAGGGGGCAAAGAGCCCAAGGAAGTGCTAGTTCCTCCCGCCCCGGGCGGGGGGGGGGGGGTCGTCACCAACGCCAAGGACTAGGCAGTGGGTTTCAAGCACAGAAGAGGGCCTAGTTTGGCACAAAGGTCACTGTGGACCAGAGGATGCCGGGAAGGCCAAGATGGTACCAGGATTGGCAAGAGACCCGACTAAGTTCAAGGCGGCTCGGTCCATCAATGACTATTATCTAGGCTGGGTGGGAAGGTGTCCCTGGCCGGGAATGGGCGAGGGGCTGGCAGGCAGGACACTGGGTGAGACATATATTTGGTCTAACCCAATGTGGGTGGTCTTATGGGTAGTGGTTGAATGCATGAGCAGGACCCGGTGAGGAGGAGCCCGAGCCCCAGGGCACTGGCCCGTACTAATGGGATAAGTATGCGGGAGCTGGCCTCTGCCTCCAGCAGGCCCAACCCAGACACCACAGCCCTGGCTGGGAGGAGCGAGACACCTGGAGACGGGAAGACAGAGGCTGAAGGTCACTTGGCTGAGGGGTGGCATCTCTTGACAGGGGAGGGGCACTGCCACACCTGGATGTGCTGAGCCAGCCCCACCCAGGCTCGAGACCTTTGAGCCCTCCAGTGCGAGGCTCAGCACAGGCTGTGTCCTGCAGAGCCGGCTCCCCCAGGTTCCCGGGCTGGCTGCAGGTGCAGGGACGAGGCACTGTATTTCTATGGAGCAGGGACTGGCTTGTGCCCTCCTGAGCAGCTTGTGATAGTAACTCTCATCTCTTCTGGCACACGTCCAGCCCTTTGGCTTGTTCAGCTGCCCCACCCTGGGCTGCTTCTGACTGCTGCCACACCCCAGAGGGCCTCTGACCACTGCCCTCCACCCTAGGTTGCCTCCAACTGCCTCCTCCCAGCCCAACAACCCCGAACTGCCGCCCCCCCTCCCGCCCTGAGCTGCCTATCTCCGTCTGATCTCCGTCATCGTGACGGTTGGCCTGAACCCAGCCCACCCCTTTATCTCTGTGGCTCCCGGCAGCAGCCCCAGCGCACTCCCCCGCCCCCCCCCCGCAGACAAACCTGCAGCACCATTTCAGATGGTGGGGGCAATCTGAGCACACCATGGTGGAAGTGGGGAATAAGGGCACAGAGGGTGGCAGCGGGGACAGGACACAGCACCCCCGGCCAGGGGCTGCTAAGGCCCTTGAAAACTCTAGCTTGTTGGCAGCTCACTTAGCAATGGGCAGCCAGGCGTGCCACAGCTAGCTAGCGCCGCGAGAAAAATCAAGTAACTGGAAGCCCCACGCAGCTCTAATCTGAATGTGCTCCGAAGCCTGTGGCGTCACCACTCAAGAGTGACCGGTTGGAGTTAGAATTGTGCTGTGCGTCCTTCCTTTGTTACTGGCTCTGCAGGCAGAGACTGTGAGCTCTGGAAGGGGAGTGAGGGCTAAAGGTTGGGTGGGAGGGGGGCGGTGCAGATACATGCAGGCTCTGTATAAGAGCATCAGAGCAGCCCCACTGGGGCAGCACAATGGACCGGTGTCACCCAGAACTGGAGTATCTAAGGGTAGTGCTTGCATGACTTCTTGCCAGCCAGTGTGGTGAATAGAAAGGGCTCTTTGTGACTGGTTTGGTGCCTTAGAGTAGTGTATGTAAGCATCCTTCAGTCTGCATAGACTATGGATCGCGCCTTTTATGGTTTCAATTGAGGACTTCATTTACAGTGTCTACTGTGACTATGAAGACCCACACGAGAGTGACAGTCCTTGCTGCATCTCTTGCAGATGTGCTGGGTGTCTGGCAAGTCCTTAGTGTGCTTTCTGTGCGCTCGCTTCTCCTCTGCTAGCTGTCCGGGTGCCTTGGAGTGGAGACTCTGCAACGTCTTGGGCTGTAAGTAGCCCTGTCTCTCAGCCATTCACCACCCAGCTGCACTCTGGAAACCTTCATTCAATCATCTGAGCAGGGGATCTGAAAGAGGAGACAAAGCTGGAAGAGCTGAGCTCTGACCCAAGCCCAGGCTGATGACAGGCCTTTGCTTCCACTTCGGCTCTAACTCAGGAACCAGAGGCGCAGTTCATGCAGCTCTTTTAAGACGTGGTGGCATGCAGGAAAGTGGCTGTGGCCGGACACAACGCTGCAGACGAACATGCTCAGGGGATGCCAGCTACTGTGGCACCCCACAGCTAGTGAGATTGTCTGTTCTGTGCTGGGCTTGCACTGCCGGAGATCCTGGCTGGGATTAGACTGGCCAGCCTGCAGCGTTTTCTCCGCTTTGTTTAATCTACACTCCAGTGGCTCCAACTTGGCAGACCCACCAGTCTAGAGCAGGCTGGGTCTGGTGAACCCCCGTGCAGAGGGGCTGGCTCTCGCCACTCAGACGCTGAGAAAACCACCCCTTTCTTCTTGGGAATTCACAGCCGTGCTGGGGTACATACCCACTTCTGCAGCCTCTGTGGCCTGGTCTATACTTACTGGAAGGTCAAAGCTCTGCAGTCCATCTTCTGGAGTTCCATTTTCCATGTCTGCACCTCTCTGGGCTTTACCATTGAGCCTCGTACTCCACGCTGTCATGCTGAGGCAGGGACGTCGCCGGGACACCAAAGAGGGTTGGGCTTCACTACGGAAGTAAGTCGATTCCGATACATCAGTTCTGGATAGATAAAGGCCGCAGCTAGAACTGCGTATCTGAATTTGACTTATTTCCCTAGTAGGGACTTACCCTCAGTGGTCACAACGCTGCTCCCAAACAGCTACTGTTTTCCAAGAGTGGTGAAAGAGGCAGCCACAGCCCCAACGGTCAGGCCCAGTGCAGCTCACAACGCACATTCTAAGTGGCAGCAGCCCTGGTCCTGACTCTGCCAAGCACCAGCTGCACTGGCCCTTCTCGTGCAACACTTAGACCTACATTTCAGCTGTGGACGAAGCGTCCAGCCCTCCCCGAGGATTTAGTCAGCCTGCCTGGAGCTAGCCCTGAGGGAAAAGGGAGCAATGGAGGAGGAGCTGGACGACCTGTCGCTCAACGGGAGAGGAGCTTTTCTGAGGAAAACCATTTCAAGGGCTCAGTCAATACAGTTAATGCGGCAGCTGGGCACAGACCCAGCGTTATAAAGGGAGCTACTCATCCCGGCTTTAAATGGTCTTCCCCTGCATGCTGCAAGGGATTACACCCCAGGATTTCTCCCATTAGCTTCCCTTTGACTGACCCCCCAAGGACTTGTTGAAACATGGACTCAACTCCCTTGACAGCCCCACTGGTGTCTGTCTGTGACCCCAGCCATGGTGATGCTGTGATGGAGTGGGGGATACGCGTGTGGCTCCTGCTTGAGGGTAACTGAGGCAACCAGGTGACACCTCTGGACTGCAAAGGAGGAGGTGGAGCCTAAGAGGTGTGAATTGGAACTGGGAGTTGGAAGCAGTGAGTCTGGGCTGGGAGAGAGACAAAGGAGGGGGCAAGGCCCCAGCGCCAGGGGCCCCGAGGGGCCTTCTCTCCCCACCATGTATTGGACTGGCTGTCTCTGCCTGCTGCACTGACTCCTCCGTACCAGTGTCCTGTCAGCTAATAAACCCGCTGTTCTGCTGAGAGTCACTCCTGCCTGCAGATGGGGTGCAGAGCTTGGGGGACCCCTGAACCCCATCACAGATGCCCAGCTGGGTAAGTCATTTCAGGAAAGCAGCAGCAAAGACATAAGTTGCATGTTGCTTTTCAAAGAGCACAATGTGCCAGGTATTGGCACAGAGGCCAACAAGCCTGGTTAGATCTGTTGCCTAGAGGTAGTGCCTGGGCTTGGAGGTCCCGTGGCTAGGAGTGATTCAGTGTAGCCAGACAGTTGGGATGTGAGGTGGATTTTGGGACCCCAACCGCTGTGAAAAGCAGAGGAGCACAACCAGGACAGAGACGAGGCCATCCTGAAACCCCAGCAGCAGCGTAACTGAGCAAAGCTGCTGTAAAAACCCTTTATTACGAAAATACAAAAGGACAGACGTTACAAACAAAAAATATTTACAGACACGCCTGCTGGCCCACTCAGCACCACAGCCTGGCTCGAGGAAAAGCACATCGAATGTCAACCCTTCAAAGCAGCGGCAGGTGGGTCAACCCACCGGCGGACGCTTTTCCAGGGAAAATGGACAAGACGCTGCTCCAAGCTCCTTCTGTGTCGGAACCTGGATTACATAAAGCCTCATGCTAGACATTTGGGGCAACTGGCTGGATGCTGGTATCCTGGACAGTATGGTAGGTGGGCACTGGATCCCCTGAGAAACACCTGGGCACCGGGAGAAAGGCTGACAGTGACTGCATTTGGGTTACTCAGCCCAGCGCTGGGTAAGTTATTGGGAAGCCCCTTGTCCCCAGGAATAAACCACTTCCAAAGTCTGATCCAGAGGCTCAGGGACCTAATCACCAGCTTGCCATGGGTGTGTTGCAGTGAGTACCCTGCTCCCTAGATGTTCCTTATCAGCGGTAAGGATTTTCTTTGACCACCATTAAAGGGGTCCCCACATAAACCAGGTCATTTCCTCTCTCTGCTCTGGGAACAAGCGTCCAGCTAGCAACTGAATGTTGCAGTTTGCTCCTGGGGACAGAGAGTTTGTACCTGAGATGCGGCAGCAGGGCTGAAGGAAACGGAGGTGGTAACACAAGTCACTGCTCCAGGCAGGTGTGCAGAGAGGGCATGGCCTGAGCTGCGCACACCCACTTCTCAGTGCCAGATGCTCCACAATGGACTTAAATTAAACTGCTAAAAACTCGGAAGGCGGCAAACTGCTGGCCACCAAAAGAGCCAAGTGGGGCATGGGCTGAAATGTCCCAACAGGAAGTGGGGAGAGGGGTAAAACTAAAAAAAAAAGCTCCCTCTGAGCCAGAGGTCTCGCCTCACTTTGCAGCTGGTGTTTCTGAAGCTCTTGAGCTTGTTCAGCCCAAGGACTTGCAAGAATGTGTCTGCAGCTGAAGGCAACCACAAGAGGAGGGAGCGTGCATGAAGGGTCTGTAGCTGGTGGGTTTAAAATTGCTTCTACACTACAATGACCAGGGAGGGTCAGGGAAATTAGCTCCTCCAGTTATCCGGCTATCGGGTTTCTCACCCACGAACTGTGTATGCTATTGCTGCTCCATTCTTGCTGGAAGGGATCATGTTCCAGCAAACGTGAAAGGTTTAGCCCTCAGGGAAAACCAAGCACAGGACTCATGCAGTGTACCAGTTTGGGGCAGGTACTAATTATTGAATAAAATGATTTCCTGGAGCTGAGAGCTGTAAGTCTCTGGGGAGAAGCGACTGTGCCTGCTGGGAGCTCTGCTCCGAGAACAAGAGTGTAGCTCGCTAAGGTCGGCATTTTAAAATCTTCAGAATAAAACTCAAAACATATCACCCTCATCCGACTCTTCCAAGTACTGGATAGGCTTCCGGGCACGCCCAGGCCTCGTGCTGGGAGCAGCTGCCACGGGGCTGTCTGAGCTGGTGCCTATGTCAATGTGAAAACTATCGTCTTCCACTTTGGATTTCTGAGGAAGAAAACAAATGGATATGTTGTGTCTGTCACCTCTCTAGTCACCAGGCCGGTAAAAGCCCAGGAGTATCTGGAGTAAGTCCAGTATAAACGGCAGGTGCCCAGGCTCATGCCCAGCCCCAAACCAGCATTTTGGGATTGGTGCAGCTTAGCAGAATCCCAAAGGCACCTACTTTCCTTTGGTCACATGCCCCAGGCCAGGCATGACATGGGGTTTCTACGGCCTTTGTTCTACTAGGAGGACTGAAGCCACGTTCCTCCCCCCTCGGATGAGCACTTGCATTCTCGAACACAGGCCTGGCAGGCACGGGCACGTCTCTGTGCAGCAGAATACAAACCTTAACTGCAAATGACTTGGGAGGCCTTGACCCGAAGTCAGAATCCGAATCTGAGTCTGAGCTTGGCTTCCTTTTGGTGGTGGTCTTCTTCCCCCTGGCAGGGGCCGGCTTCTTGGGGGCTGCTTTGTCAACACTGGAGTCTGACGTTCCTGCCTTAGCTGTTGCTGCCTTGCAGGATTTGGGAGCTGCCTTTTTCTTGGCTAGAACACCCATGATGGAAGGCTGCGTATCTGAAACAGCAACAGCTGCACTTCAACCTTTGGGTTAGTTATTTGCTTCCTGCAAGTGTCATTTCCAGCAGAAACGTGATGTCCATACAACTAAGTTTCTCTGCCTGGGTCCCTCAGGCACAGATATGCAGGGAGCTCAATGAAGCCTTCCTTTAGCCTGCTCCCAAATTCAGACACTCACCCAATAAGCACATGACCTGGCCTCTAGGCTCACATGCGTCGTGAAGCAGAGTTGGAAAGAGCACACAGTCATTTCTCTAAAAATGGAATTTTTCCTTACATATGACAGTGACCGAAGAGATCCTTTGTCACAAATTCCAGATCTTTATCATTCAAATCTCAAGTCAATACGCTGGCCTCTAAGGCTATGTCTACACAGCAGAACTATTCTGGCATACTGAGGTATCCTGGAAACAGCTACTCCGCATCTTTGAAATGCACCCGTTATTTTGTAATATTTTTTTGAAACAACAGGCATGCTGTTTTGGCATCCCTGGACTCCTTGTTGCAGGAAGAGTAAAGAATGCCTCAGAAAAGCGCATATGCCAAATGCTGAAGCAGCCTATTTCGAACGATACTTGAAATAAGCTGTGCAAATTGTGTAGTGCAAACTGCAAAGTTTATTTCAAGTTTAGGCTGTTGTGTAGATGTAGCCCGAAGTGCCAAACCACTGCGCTCGCCATTGTTTCCAAATATGTTAACAAACAGTAACAAATTTAAATGATTTTCTCTGAGATACTCTGAACGCCACCTACCTTTAGTGACACTGGTGGTTTTCTTGTCAGCAGCATTTTTTCGGGGTGCAGCTTTTCCAGGCTTATTAAGAGGGGCAGAGACCGATGGAGCTGCAGAAGTTTGACTCTGATTTTCATCATCGGCATCCTGGACTTGAACTTAAGTAAATAAAATGGACAGAGTTCAGTGGGCCATGCTTTTACCAGTTCAGTCTGCCAGTAACTATAAGATTGGAATGAGCTAATTTCCCATCAACTCAAATTGGAAGAGCAAGATTCATTTTCAGTTTTGGCTTAATCATGAAGTCAATTTGACCTGTAAAGCCAGACCGGAACAAAAGCGATTCCTCTCCTGACTTCCTACCAACATCTCCCAGTAAGGAGATTTTCAATTTGTTACAACCTTCCTGCTTTGTCAGTGTCAAAACACAGTAAGATGCCCACATACATTAAACCCCTCTAGGGTACTAAAGCAAACCAGGGAGATCTCATTCAGTGCATATACTTACTAGAGATGGCGCTTTGCACCTGTTGTGGTTTGGATTCGTCTTTTGCTGCCTTTTCACTAGTTTTCCTAGAATACAAACCCCACAACATATTTTGGAACAGATGTAGGAAAAAAATAATCCACAAAAGCAAACGTAGTTAGCTATCCCGTATAAACCCTGTGCATAACCCAGCAAACCCTGCTCTGGCCTCTGTATATAGAAAGTGCCTCACTTGGCCTTGGGAGCAGGCTCCTCTGGTGAGTTTCCTTCTGAGAGGATTTCCTCTTCGCTGATCTCTGGTGTCTGAGGATGCAGATCTGCGTCAGTGAGATCAGAATCCGAATCCAGTGTATAGTTGGTTTTTGCTAACAAAATAAAAGACGCGATTCATTGGTTAACTGCACAATTTGTAAGATGCCTTTAATGGGTTTTGACCTCTCTCAATTCTCTGTCGCATTTTACCTACGACAGAAGGGCAAAAACGGGCCATAAGACTCTTCCTAGATGTTGACGATTATGCCTGTGAGGGAATCCAATGTGATGGATGCAGATCTGGGCTTGCTAACCAACAGGAGTCGATTTTATGCCGCAGTTACGCTAAACAGCCCCACTTCAAAATTACTTCTGGTTGAGACATCTGACTATAATCAGCACTGGGGCCTCTAATCAGCGTAGCCAAGCCTTAAGGAGTCGGGTTCTGCTTTGCCTTCAGGAAGTGCCCACTTGGGTCTGTGTGGCATTGCTCACCTGCCGCCCGGCGATTCAGTCTCTCCCTCGGAGGAGCCACGTCACTCGCAAACTCTGAATCGGAGTCAGAGTCAGACCATGGGTTTCGCTTCTTCTCTTTCTTGATTGGCTTGAATGGCAAAGTGGACTGTTTCTTAGTACCTGAAAGAGTTGGATGTGCAAAGTGGCTTCAGCTAATCTCTCCGTGCACTGAGTTCAAATTCAAGTTGGCAATAAAGCACTTAACTGAGGAGGTTCTGGCTTTAACACAAGAGGGACAGTCACTCAGGCCTCTAACTAGGGATGGTTGCGCACATCCCTCACTTCATTCTTTTGAGCCTATGGATGCCTAGATTCACCGCATTCCCAGACATGCTCCTACAACCAGCTGCAGGTGGAACAGCCCTTGCCTTCTGTGGAAGGGGCTGACTCGTTCCAAACATTTACCTTGCTCAGTTTTAAATTTCCTCGCTAATCTTTGTTTGAGATTTACAGGTTTCTTATCTTCCGACGAGCTTCCTTCTTGCTCTGCCTCAAGTTCTGTTTTTTCAGTCTAAAGATACAAAAAGACGTGAGAGCTTTGCCTGGTTCTTGCATATTTAAAAGACAGATAAAGATGAGCATTTTTACTGGAGTAAAGTAGCAGTTTAAAAGACAGCATTACGGTACATGAAGCAATAAACTGCTGGTCTGGTTAACAGCAGCCAAAGCAAATCAGGTGTGATCACTCTCATGAGCAGATGAATATGCTCAACAGCAAGAGCCAAACAATACATACAACAAAAACAATATCCTGCCTGTCTGTCAGAGCTTTGCTGCCTGGTTATGTCCCAGCGGTAGCCCCCAGCAGGGTGTGGAGGGATGCAGAGCTGAGCAGGGCGTGTTTAAAAACAGAGTGCAGGTTAACTGGAACATCCGTTTGCGGGAAAAGGCTGTGCGGGAGGAGCCACGTGATTAGCTAGTGTGCAAACAAGGGACAAGGGGATAATATTTTTGTAGGTGGTGATTGCCTGAATTGCAAAACTACAAGTAATCAGAGGAAAATGTCAAATTTAGTTTAAATTAACAACGTACAGCGAAAGCAGAACTCTGCCTTGGACGGTGAGATGTTCAGCAATCCTCCACTGAGTGACCAGAAGTCACTGTTTGACCAAAGGCCTCTATGAAGAGGTGAACTTGCCTGCAGTTCAGGGGGTGCATCAGTGCAAACATGGCTTCCAGGCACATGTTCTGTTCTCTGCTGGCCCCAGGAGCATCGTGGAAGTGTACCCTGAATCTCTGCCCAGAAGCATAGCACACTGCTGCTGTGCACAGCCACAGTCATGCACCTCAAATTGCCATTTCATAGGACAGATGGGTGAAGAATGGTCCCCGCTAAGGCCAGGTCTACACTAGAGAACTATGTTGATTTCAGAGACGCAGGTCTAGCTACAGCAATTATGCCGCTAGAATCGACATATCTGAAATCGACTCACCTGGCTTCAGTGAGGGAAATTGTGTTTCGCCCGTCAACCTCCCTTACTTTTCTTGTGATAGCAAAGAGTACGGGGTCGACTGCCAACCTCAGAGAGATCGATTTCCCGCGTCTCTACTAGATACACAAAATCGAACTCTGGAAGTGCAGACGTGCCCTAAGAGCCCTTGCAAGTGTCTTATTTTACCTTAATTTTCTTCTTCGTCTTCTTTTCTGCATCTGCCTTCATCTCCACCGTTATGCGAGGGATGACTCTTCTGCCATGTGGCGAGGGCATAACTTCAGCCAGCTGCAGCTTCTTCACCTTTAGCTTCCCACCTTTCCCTTTGAGAGCTCTGCCGGCTGCTCCACCCAGCTCATCCTGTTTTTCTCTGACTTCCACAGCCTGCAGAGGGGATTGTAAAAAAAAACCAAAGCAAAACCCTAAGCTTCAGAAAAACATGCCTATTCTACCAAGACAAACAACACTTTGCAGGTACTTTATGATGCATTTCCTATCACCTGATGACAGGAGGCTTCCATAGAACACAACTATTTGCAAAGGTTACTATTTAGGCTGGAGTTCCAGATCCAGTTACCACTCTCAGACTAGAAGGAACTGGTAAAAAGTACAGCAGAGTAATCAGAACTGAAATGGGTCAAGGCCAGCTGAGTACAAAGTTGCACACGTATTGTCCACAATTTGGACATAATCTGGCTATTCAGGACCATCTTCCTGTCTGCAAGATTCCTTTTCCAGCAGCTCCAGGGGCTTCCCTGACTACTTCATTGTTCTGGCTTTACCTCGCCTTTTCCCAAATCCCTCTCCACATCCTTCCAGCAGCCAATGTTCCTGACTCAACTCTCTGCTGATTCCAGCTCTTTGACACCCTGTCTTACAGAGTAAAGTGCATAAAGACTGGGGCTTACACCTCCACTGAAGGAGAATCTACCTCATATGGTATATTCAAATGACATTTGTAGGTTTCTGTGATAGTAACAAAGCAGATGGCCTTGTTTCTTATAGCTGTCTGTATCGAACATGTACCTACATCAAGTTCTTCAATAAAGGCGGCCAGGTCTTCCTTCCAAAGATCTGAAGGACTCTTGCGTTTGAGGTTTTCCAACTCCTTTTCCTAAAATGAGCCAATCAGGAAATGTTAGTCGCTCACTTCAGTTTAAGCATCACTTCCCTTTCCAGCTCTGGAAGAACAGAATCGGGCAGCCTACTTTGTCATCGCGCTGTTTGCAGAGCTCATCTTTCTTCTCTTTGGTCAGGTACCAGAGGGGCATGTTTAACAGGTAGTTGAAGTCTGGGCCGGAGGCTGGAGCAGATTCGTTATCCTGGTCATTGTCGCTCTCTTCCTCATCTGCACCCTAGACAAAGATTTAAACGCAGTAAACCCTCGATCCAACGGACGAATGGGGGGAAGGGGTGTCTGCTAATGATGAAAGTCCCTTACATCCGAATGCTTATACTGTATGACGATGCACTGACTTTAGCAGCCCCTCACTCACTCCTGTCCTCTGCCCACCCTCCTGCCCCATTCTTCCCCTCACACCTTCATCCCCCTCTCCCAGTTACTGGGAGAAGAGCTATACACCAGCTGTCTCCTTCCACCTCCCGTGGATCTCAGTGTGCTCAGCGCTCTGACTCCTCCAACTCCGAGCTGCCTGTGTGAAGGCGCATGTGGGCTGCCAGCGGCAGCAGCCTCTGATGGCGTGGCTGCTGCTCAGTGCCACTGCAGGCAGTGGTGGCCAGGTGCCAACACGCTCCATGCACTGGGGGAGGAGAGTTCCTGTGCCCTGCTGCAGCCCCCTACCCCTGCACTGCTCCTCTGGCCCCAGCTGCCATGGCAGCTCCTCGAGCAGCGACAGCTCTGGTGAGCTGCCGACATTTTTTTGGGAGGGCTGCGGGGTGGGAGGGGGCATCTGGCAGACAGCATCTGTTATTTCCAAACGCCGTTAAATCAGGGTCCTTTCTATCGAGGGTTTATTGTAGTCCACCTTTGCAAGAGAGTTTATCCAGAAGGAAGAGCACTGTGCTGAGACAACTTTCTCAGCTGTACCTGGATGGACTATGGAATTGGGTGGGATGAGACTCAGGAGTGATCACCAATGAAATACAAATTTTGTAATTGGTTTAGCTGTCCCAGAAGGGCCCCATACACCAGAGGTGGGGGGATAATTGTCACGGGGATGAGGCACCCTGCCAGGAATTTCGGTAAGTGGTCAGAGGCTGCACGTTTCCAAAGTGGTGTGCAGAGACCTGAGTGCTAATGGCAGCCAGCCTCTTCTGGGATCTGCATGGCTGGGGCTGTAGCAGGCCTGGGTGAGGGCTCTGCTGTGCTGTGGGACTTTTAGTGGCCCAGAAGGGCAGGGTGGGCTTCAGGGAAATGTTTGCAGGCTGGATCCAGACCGTGGGTGTATTTTGCACACCTCTTACATACACTAACCCACTAGCTATCTGCTGGAAAGGAATAAAAATGCTGGTCTTGTTAGTTCTGTTATTTAAAACCTGGGATGGGCATCAGACGGGGGTCAGTGCCAAACCTGAACTGACTGATCTGCAGACCGGACATTGACAGAAGAGTTACCTTCTGCTGAGATTCCTTCCAGACCTTCACAGGATCAGATTCATATCCTCTCTGGACGAGGACCTGAATTAGCTCCTTCTTGGGTTTGTTTTCTGTAAACAGAGACATTTCAGTTAACAAAACCCTGACTTTTGGGTTTTACAAGCTTAGAGAATAGGACTTGTGTTTGCCATTTACTGACCCATGAAATCATAAAGCTGGGAAAGCTCCTGGGCCAGCACTGCTGGCAGGGATATGGCGTCGGACCAGGCTTACGAAATTGTCTTTCCATCCCTACTGCAAATATCCGCACAAAGGAGCCAGAGCAATTTGTGAAAGGAGCCCGCAGTTGAACTAAAATGCTGAGCCTTGGCTGAGCACAAAGAGACGTCAGGCCACTAAATTGCCTACAATGCCAGTTAAGAGCTCCAGCCTGAGCACTTCACATATTCGTATTCGGGGCATTTCGAGGGAGGAGGAAATCACTGAACAAGGCTGGGGCTAGATACAAACCCTCAAGCACTGCTCTTTGGGCACATATTTCTAGGTAGGTCTGCAATGGATTCGGTTGTGGGCACACACTAGATTAAGAGTAATTCCTTTTGGACTGAAGTGCCAAAATCGGCCCAGGTTTGAGCTTCAGGAGGCCCAGAGCAGCTGTTTTGTCCTACGAGCTCCCGACTCTTGCAAACGCTGCAGCACCTTTCCAAGATGCCCAAGGTCAGAGCACTCAGAACTCACCATTGAGCTTCAACATGGAAATACAGTAAAAAACGTGGGCTCAGGAATCAGCTGCTCTGGCTAGAAATAGAAAAGCAAATACTGACACTTCAACATGTTCTGACTTTTAGCCCAACTAGGTCAGAAGCAGATAGGCTGTTTTTGCTAAACAATTACTGGAAAATCTTCCAACCTCTGAACTGCGGCTGTAAACAATCCAAACACTATGTAACATCCTATTTTAAGGAATGCATACTGGAAGCCTCTGTTTGGTCAGACTAAGCAGGCTGCAGCAGTTTCCTGTGGCATTTCATCAGAAAGGGAGGATAGCTCTGACAGAAGTTATTAAAGGCAAACTGAATAGATAAGAGACCTCAGGAAAGCACTGAACATTTGATTAGAACCCAAAGCCACCAGAGACTACATACCGATCACTATTATGCCCTCAATTTTCTCCAGGATGAAGCGAGCCTGGTTGCTGAGTTTCGCAGACTCCGCGCCCAGCATTCCTGTAAGCCACTCTTTTCTCAAACCATAGTATTGGAGTCGGAGGTCAAAGAATTCTCTTAGAATATCCAGAGGAGTCTCGTACTTCTTGAGAAAGCCCACAGGGTCAAAGAGAACCTGGGGCAGAGGACAAAGTCTTAGAGTTATGACTGCAAGAAGATGACATTCACAACTCCCAAACTACCCACCAGGCCAAGAGGTACATTTGTCTTCCATTTAACAGAGCCCTTCAAAACGTTGCAGTTGCTTTACAAACTACCCCAGCTTGCACGCGTGCCTGTCAGGGATGCCTCTTTGTGGGGGACAGACTAAAGGCTTTGAGGACCCTCCCAACCCTACACTTATGTGATTCTGCGTAAGCCAGCATACCAGGAGAGGATATCAAAGCACCTAAAAACAGGCTACAGGCCCACAGGGCCGTTTGAGAATTAAAACCGTGCCTATGGGATCCATCTGTTGCATCATGCTTACACTGTCACCCCCCACACCCCATAATACTAGTGTCACTACTGGCATTGTTACAACATGGATTACACAATATGGTAGGATCACTTCTCATACGACAACCAAATCCGCACCACCCTCCTGCTGCCCCAGGGCACACCCTGACTTTCCGAAGGTACTTATTCAAGAGAGACTGAAATTAGAGTTTTCTGTTAACTCCTTTCAGCCTGAGGCTCCCTGTGCAGCTGGCACATACCATGGAGTTGCATGTGAGGTTTGTTTGGAGTTTGAAGACCTTATGCAGTCCGGCTGCCTCTGCCTCAGCCAGTTTTTGTTCACTCATCTTCACTATAAACTTGACCGTGGTGTCTGTGTGATATTCTCGATAGTCGGTTATCAGTGGGGGAGTCTTCTCAGTGCCATTCAACATGGGTTCCAGCACTTGCTCTTTGTAGGTCTGAGGAAAGAAGCAAATCAAGTCGAGAGCCTGGAGGCAGCAAAGCTCTGAATACTAACTGTCCCTTTTTCACTTTAAGGGACAAAAGATACTTTCCTGGGGGCACTTCAGTGTTTCCTACCTGTGTCCATGTTCTGACTGGAAGCTCTGAGATCTCAATGGTTGTCGAATCCAGGATGGACACTTCCCCATTTATCAGGTATTGATTAGGTCCAAGTTCATCTATTGTACCCTTGAAGTTCTTGTAACTAGGAAGCTAAATAGAAAAGAACATGGGATTCAGCGTATGCTGTGACAAATGTGGCAGGAGATGGTAGAGAATCTCAAGAATGAAGCTGTAATTGGTTTCCTACGGATCTACTTACCATTGGCAATGGCTCTTCTCCGTCCATCAGCTGGCGAATATTATTCACAACTTCTCGGATATCGAAGTTGGGAATCCTAGAGGACCAGCCAGTGCCAATGCCTTCTGCTCCATTTATGAGCACCAGAGGAATAATAGGGATGTACCACTCAGGCTCGACACGCTGGTTGTCATCATACAGGAATCTCAGAATACTGTCATCCACAGCGGGGAAGAGCAACCGTGCCAACGGGCTGGAAAGGACAAGAAGATTTGGGTCTAAGTTCTTGTACTCAGGAAATAAAAATGACCAAAGTAGGCCTCCCAGAACCTCAGACCAAATGTAGAGCTGAAGTTCTGGAAAGATTTCACATTCAACAGGCTATGTTCCGTCAATACGATCATACATAAACTCAAGAAACACGCTTAAAATAACAGAACAGAAGGTGTTAGAGTCAGAGAGACAACTGCACCTCCACAAGGACACTAAGCTTCTTAAGAGCTCCTCAGTCTTCATTCCCCTCTCCTGCTCTCACGCTTGTTTCATCTCACTCCTTTCTACTCTCTGACAGCAACAGCAAAATGTAACTGATTTAAATCCAAGTGTGATTCCAAGTCTGGCTAGGATGCTAACACATAACAAAAGGAATAGTAGAGGTTGAACCTCTCTCGTCCAGCACCCTTGAGACCTGACCAGAGCCAAATGAGAGAATTTGCCAGACAACAGGAGGTCAATATTGTCTAGCAGTATCACCAACACATCCACTGCTTACCGGGTTCTTAGAAGACATTTAGAAGTAAATTACAGCTAAATAACAGCACAGAACACGGAGAGCGATGACTGGTGGCTGTAAACAAACTTTATGGGATCACAGGAAACTTGGCCACACCCATAATAAGTGGTCATCTAGCTAACTGAAATCATGCCAGATTATGCAGTTTGCTGGATGAGAGAGTTCCAAATTAGAGGGGTTCAATGTGCGGTAGCAAAAGTGGGAAGTATTAACAAGCAGCAAGAACAGGCCTGGATTGCTCTCTTTCTAGGTGCTTGCTGTCCAATCTTCAAAAGCAGCCAACAATGCAGTCACATCAAATGCTGACAGCCTGTTACTACTGACCTGAGCATTGTGAAGATGTATCGAGGGCTGGCAGAGTCTTTCCCACCATGCAGCCTGGTACCGAACTGCCCAATGGGCTGTAGCAGATTGAGGTTATTGCTTCCCACAAAGTTCTGAGCCAAATTAATAATGGTCATCATCAGCGATGCCTGGAATGAAAAGAAATTGAAACGGTTGAGTGCAATATTCACTTTGAAATGGAGATGCCCGAATTGAGCCAGGAAAAGCACAGGGAAAGGTAGGACTAGCAAGGAAGATGAAGTAGGCAGAGTCAACAATAAGAATGGAAACTGACGAGACAACATCTGATTTCTATTATCAAAATTTTAATCTCAGAGCCATGAAAACGGACACCCCCTTTATTCTGCCCCAAGTTGAGGAGGCCGAGGAAACTTCCTGGATTGCCCTGAAACATCTGTCAAACCCCCTCACTCATTCTAGGAATGCACATTTAATCCCCATGCCGCCCAACAGAAAAGCAGGGTGGATATCCTCATTGTGAGGCACCGAGTCTGAAATTCTCAACGCCACCAAGGGCCATTCACTTTAATGAGAATCAAACATGTTTGAAAAGTCTCAGCCTAAATGTATCACTTTCTCAACATACGTAATTGTCACTAGCCCAATTTATGGGGGCATCACCAGACAGAATATCCAAACAGGGTAGGCTGATACAACTACTACTAAGGGTTAAATTCAGAGTCTAATGCACAAAACTTAAGCAAAAAGTGTCTTGTACCCAATTCTGTTTAGGAGTTTTAGCTCCACTCTGTCTCCCTGTGCTAGGAGTTTCTTGAATATGGAGTCAAAAGTTTTCTCCTCAATATTGTGCCGAGTATGTTCTTACCTCACCATGATGGTAAGAGGACATCTCAGCTACAGAACCAGCCAACTGAGCAACCTTCACTTCCCGCTTGTCATTTCTTTTAAAGCATGTGAAGAGAACTTTCCTTTGACCTGGCTTCAAACCTTTATTGGGAAAATTATATTTGCTCATTATTTTGTGCTTACAGGACTTTTCAGCTGAGACCCCCTGTGATGGGGTTCTGGGGTCCCCCAAGCTCTGCACCCTGTCCACAGGCAGGAGAGTCTCTCACTCAGTAGGAAAACAGCGGGTTTATTAGCCAACAGGACACAGCATCGTACAGAGGAGTCAGTACAGCCGGCAGAGACAGCCAGTCCAATCCATGTTGAGGAGAGGAGGCCCCAAGGGGCCCCCAGAGCTGGGGCCTTGCCCCCTCCTTTGTCTCTCTCTCCCTCAGCCCAGACTCACTGCTTCCAACTCCCAGTTCCAATTCAAACCCCTCAGGCTCCACCTCCTCCTTTGTCTGCAGTACAAAGGTGTTACCTGGTCATCAAGGTTACCCTCAGCAGGAGCCCCACACCCTCTGTGAGCCACTCACATACACACAGGTATCCCCCACTCCATCACACCCCCAAAGTTACTTATGCACTCACCTCTCTCCCCAAAAGGTGGGTGTTAGTCGTTATTTTATAGTCAGAAAGACAGACTAACACTTGCCCAGGATATAAAAAAAACGTCAGCTGTAGAACTGAGAACAGAACCCAGAACTCTTAACTTGGTCCTGAACTCAAGCCGATAGTATTTGAGTGTTTGCATGACTAAGGGAAGCCATTAAAAAAAAAAGTCCAAGTTCTTGGCAGAATGTACTAAAACTACTACCCTCTCAGGGTAACTTACCATCAACCAGAGACGGAATGGAGCGCTCATTATCGGAGTTTGAGAACAGGACCAGCTCTTTGTGAATGAAGTCATTGTATGTCAGATAACTAGTGGATTTCCCATAAACAAATTCCTAAGGACAAAAGATTTAATATTGCCGTAAAGAGCACAGACCCACTTCCTTTGGCAGAGCAAGATGGTCTTGCTACAACAAAAGTTGAATCCAACCCTTCTGCTCTCATTTTCAAATCACTCCAGCCATCACTATAAAAATGAAATTCTGCTTCCCACAACCCAGTTGAATTTACCTCTTCTCCATTTATAAAACTATTCCCAGGTAAGTGTTAACTATCAAATCAACATAAGCACTGGTCAGTTGGCACTGAGCCTACAGAAACCAGCTGAGAGATACGGTAGAATCTGTAAAATCCTGCAAATATCATAGTAACCATCACACCTCCTATCAACCGGCTATCTGAATCTATGTCTGTTATATACAGCTCTACCATGCCAAAATGAAACTGCAGCCCTGAGGAAAGGGAAAGACAGGAAACAGTGATCCTTAATGTAGCTCAAACCACTCACCTCTGGCAGACCGTGTAGCTTCCGTTGTCTTCTGCCTTCCATGAAATTAGTTAGCCATTCCTTCCGTTCCTCGATCTTCTTCTTGCTAAAGGCCTGTTAAGCCACACAATGGAGAGAGACAAATTTAAGACCATCTGTACTTGGCCTCTCTGCAGGGTTTCATTCCCTCTACCTTCAATCAATGGAAGAGGTATGTGAAAGGGTCTGAACCAGAGGAAAATAGCCCCAAATGTGTTAGACTGGCTTACCAGCAGAGTAAATGCACCAACTGACTATTAGTCAGAGCTAAAAGCTTAAGGCATAAATAAAACAGAAAATATTAGACGGGCTCTGTATAAATCCCATAGTATGTCCATGTGCCTCTCTGGTTGCTCCAACTCAATAAAGATACATTGGAATAGAAAAAGGTACAGAAAAGGGCCACAAAAGTCATTATGGATATGGGCCAGCTTCCATCCAAGAAGACATTAATAAGAGTGGAACTTTTCAGGTTGGAAAAAAGACTAATAAGGCGGGGCATATGCTAGAGATCTATAAAATCATGACTGGTGTGGAGAAAGTAAATTAGGGAGTGTTATTTATGCACTCTTATCACAAGAACTTGGGGGTTACCAAATAAAATTACCAGGCAGCAGGCTTAAAACAATAAAGGAAGTTTGTCTTCACAGAACGCACAGTCAACCTGTGGTATTCTTTGCCAGAGGATGTTGGGCAGGCCAAGATTATAACAGGGTTCAACAAAGAATTAGGTAAGTTCATGGAGTATAGATTGATCCATGACTATCAGTCAACATGGGCAGGGATGCAAAGCCATGCAAGAGTCCCTAGTCTCTGCCAAAAGCTGGGAATGGCAAGAGGGGACAGATCATGTGACAATTACTTGTTCTGTTCATTCCCTCTGAAGAGCCTGGCATTGGCCGCTGGCAGAAGACAAGATACAGGGCTAGATGGAACACAGGTTTATAACAACAGCCATACTGGGTCAACTTCCAGCCAACTCAGAAGCCAGGGCAGTAGGGTTTGATTATAAACAGGTGATTTTAAACAGGATAACTGAAAAATCAAATCCTCCACCCTGTTTATTTTCATTGAAGGTCAACAGCTTACACTGAGTGTTTTGGGACAGCTTGCTTCATGGTATTGGGTAGTATGCCAGAATAATACTTGAGTGTCAAAACCCAATTAAAATGAGGGATGTTCACAGTTCTGGTGAGCTATTGTTTCAGTCAAGCTGCAAAACCTCATAGTCTAAAATGCCAATGGGGCGCTAATGATTAGCTAGTCATAAGCTACATTTAAAAATCATTACTAAAACAGCACTCTAGGCCCCAAGAGCTGCAGACAGATGAGATTCAGACCTGAACTGTAGCTGTACTTTGTCTCATGCCCAAAGGCCTCAGTCCACATTGACAGAAAACAACGCAGCACACTAAGTAACAGAATACTACGAGTGGGAACAGGACAGTAATTCATGGAGGTAATCCTAGTTACCAGGGTGATCGCAGCATCATCTTCTGGGCCGGAATACTTGAAGCCAATTCGATGTCTTGCCATATCTGCAAAGTACTCCTTAGCCTCTTTCGATGTGCTGGTACCCAAACCTGTAGAGCCAGTTCCAGTGAGTCAAAATAACATTGTGCAACATGAGATTAAAGAAATATTTAGCACGGCTTTCAATTCCGTGGGATAGTCTGTCAACTTCTGATGACATTCTGCAAAGATGCCTTCATGAAAAGGTAACTTTGAAATGCAAAGGACTGGCTCTCTGCACTGCAGACAGCTGGAAAATACCCAGTGAGCTATGAAGATAGGACCGACACTTGGAGAACAGATACCTACAGTACCACGACTGCATTTTGGGAGATGTTTTTGTGAACACTCTGTTTAACATAGGGTTTTAGGTGCTTGTCTTTGCGCTGGTGCTATACTGGAGCACTTGTATTTCACACAAGTAAATACATATACGCATCCGTTTATGAGAGAATTTCTACTTGGACTTCAAAACCATGACACAGGTTTTATAACAAACCTTTGTAGTACTTGGTTTTCCAAGATTTGTGATTTGGAGTATTGTTTTTCCACTCTTCAAACTCAGGAATGCTGTAGAATGAAAACTCCTGCTTGTTTTTTGAAACCTAGAGCAAATAAAAATTATGATTGTAAAACCATGTGTAGCTCCAGACTAACATACTTTCTGCTAATTGTTTAGATTACTGCGTCTGAAGCCTTTTACCTTTATAATGGGAGTAATAAATTCCTCCAGAAAACGGTGCCTTAGAAGAGATGGCCAATTGTGGTGGATGAAGTTAATCAACAAGCCTTTGATATGGGAACCATCTTGATCCTGAAACACATTTTCAGAAGGCAGATTTTAACCAGAGGCACGCTGGAAAAGCAACTGCTCCTCAACTTAGTAATCAAAGAATCACAGAACACTAGAACTGGAAGGGACCTCAACAGGTTATCAAGGTCCTGTCCCCTGCCCTGTCAGCAGCACTAACAATCTAGACCATCCCTGAAAGGATCTAATATCGGATCTAATCTTTGGGAGATGCTGAGCACCCTCAATTCCCATTGAAACTCAGTACTTCCCAGGATCGAGCTCATGGAAACCAAGCTGTGTGACTATTTGGAAATGGATTTCCAGATTTCTGGCATAGAACTTTTCCAAGAAACAGGGAAGATGCCAAAGGACCATTCTTAGCCACAGAGTACATCCAGGAACTAGTCCTCCCAGACTTCCTAATTTGCCTGGAATAGAATTTAGCACTACACACCAGCAAAGGAGGGCAGACATATTTCCCACTGATTTATTTTTTCATGTTATGAAAAGAAAGTATGGTGGATCAAGTAGAAAGTGGAAACTGTTGGGAGGGGGATAAGAACATTTGGATAAGAAGAGTCAGGAAAACAGTACTAACAAAGCAATGCAGATACCACGCTGCTTTATATTAGCCACAGCCTCATTTGTAATTTTGTACATTTTCAGATGTTAGAAGAATTGACCTTTAAGTGATCCTAACCTGATCTGTCATAATCATAATTTTTCCATAGCGAAGAGTCTTCAGCGATTCTTGATCATCATAGTTCTTCTTGTACTGCAAACCCACAATCTTGATGATATTGTTGATTTCAGCATTTTCCATTATCTGAAAAAAAATTCCACCAAACAAGGATTTATTTTCCAAACACACAGGGCAGTTCATGAAATGCAGAAAAACAAAGGAAAGAGTCTGTGGGTCAGGCAGACGCTACTGGTTTGTTTTCTCATTGAGTCGATTTCCTCTGCTTTTGAAATGTAGTATTGTTCAAACTGATGTCTAGTGCTTAAATTACTCTAAGCCGTTTCAAACAGATTTCACACCCCATATCACAGCTACTCTCCTCCAGGCAAAGCACTAGATAGGATTCACTTTCTAAATCTGTCAATGCCGCTCCTTAATCAGCAAGACAGGCTGATGGTGAGAATAGCCACTGATATTTATTTAAGATACCATTACTATATAGTTACATTACACTAGGCTGCCAACTTGAGTGTAATGGTCTTAGCTCAGAGCATATTTAGTACACTTAAAGCATTATCATGTCTTTAGGAAGCAGTTGTTTCCACAGGCATTCCCACCAACCTGTTTATGAGAGGCTTCTCGTACGTTGAGAATTTTTCCACGAAGGGGGAATACACCATATCTGTCTCTCCCAACCACTCCCAGACCAGAGACAGCCAGTGTTTTGGCTGAGTCTCCTTCTGTCAGGATAAGTGTACAATCTGCAGAATGCTTACTACCTAGAAAAGCAAGGCGAGCAATTTCTCATCAATGACTTGATTTAAAAAGTCAACTCAGAATGTATATGCTATTATGAAACATGCCATCTGTGGACTGAATCATGCACTTCAATTTAGTTGGGGAGCAGCTGGCACTTGTAGCTGAAGTCACTGATTTCAAGAAAAGAAAACGTAATATATAATTAGATTTCACACAATATTTCTGTTCCCAATTTAAATAATTTCCTGAGGATGACAATGGTCCCAAGTTACAGTGGGGAAGGTCTAGGTTGGATATTAGGATGAACTATTTCACCAGAAGCGTGGTGAAGCACTGGAATGTGTTACCTAGAGAGGTGGGGGAATCTCCACCCCAGAGGTTTTTAAGTCCTGGCTTGACAAAGCCCTGGATGGGATGATTTAATTAGGCTTGGTCCTGCTTTGGGCAGGGGGCTGGACTCGATGACCTGCTGAGGTCTCTTCCAGTCCTAGGGTTCTATGAAGTGACTGGATAGGAAGTGGTTCTTCTCTTTTGCATGGGATAAAGACTTTGCTACTGTGATTAAATAAAATGACTGTGCTTAGAAACAGTCAGACGTTTACCAGCATCATTGGCATCATCCAGTTTAGGAATTCCCTTAATCCTGGTGTGTTTCACAGCTGAGCACTTCTTATTCAGCTGGCTCTGGGCTTTAAACTTTACCCAGTTTAGAATACTTTCCACAATACCACAGCCGACTGCCTGCAATACAGAAGAGCCAATTTTGGAAGTTGTCTGAACCATGACATGTATTAAATTATATTCTTTTCACTGTTTAAACTGAAATTAGTTCATATGTAGTATATTCACTATATTAAATTTAAGAGGCAATTTCACAGATGCCTCTAGCTGGGATGTAATTACTGCCCCTTAATACTTACACCTTTGATGAATTTCTCACTCAGTTTGCAAGCTGAGCCAAAGTTCTTTGCCTGCAGAGTCATATTTTCTTTACTCTGAGAGTCAAAGGTTGGGTTCTCAATCAAGGAGTTCACAAAAACCCACATGTGGTTCTTCACCTGTAATTAAATGTAACAATCACGACAAATACTTCTTATTCTGCTAGTGTCACTCAGCTGCTGTCTGATACCTGTCTGCCAGAATTACACACTGAAGTGCAGAATCACTCAACTACCAATTGGTAAAGATTTAAAATTATATATATATATATATATTACTAGATTTCTAGGATTGAACAGAATGTAAGGATATTTTCACAGCGGTACCAATTAGAGGAGGTGAGCCAGTCAGCCACCATTCAGGATCGATATTATATTTGTTAGGATTGTCAAGAAAAGCACTGGCCGTTTTGCTAAACAGATATTCTCCCAGCATGTTATTTTTGTAGTGCCGTTCCAATTCTAAGTGGGCACATTAAAACTGAAATATGCAGTATACACAATGCCCTAAATACAGTCTTGTGTTCTGACTCCAGAAGGCATCTGGCAAAGTTGAATAAACTGGAAATTCAGACTTCTATATTGAACACACTTTACCTGCAGTATTTCCTAACTTAATACAAAGAAGCTGGGATTATCAGCGACCAAATGAACATAACAAGCAGTATCCTATAGATTGGGATATTTCAGCTCACAATAGCATTGCAGTTTTTTTTTCTACCAGCCACATCCTGATCGTGTACCTGAAAAGGTTTCACTCCAACTCCACCCTTGTTCTTCTTCTTCACAACGTCAATGAGTTTAGTGACAATCTGGTCTGCTATATAGTCCACATGCCTGCCACCCTAGAGAGAAAGGATCAAACCTGGCTCAAGCGTCCAAGAAAGGGTGAAAGTGTTTAGACCCCAGCCATATGCATTGCAGCTACAAACAGCCATGGCATATTAGGCAAATTAATGATTTTTTACTGTTTATGTGCATGGAAAATGCCAAGGAAGGGAACACAATTAATAACAACCTTCCCCCTAGTTCATCTAAATGTGGTACAAGAAACTTACCTTTGTGGTGGCAATGCTGTTGACAAAGCTAACTTGCTGGAAGCCTTTTTCACTTAAAGTTAAGCACACCTCCCAGCGACTATTTGCCTCCTCGTGGATAACTTTAAGAGCATTACCAGTTTCATCTACCTTGTCCTTCAAGTAGAGGTCCACATAACTACGGAATCCTTTCACCTGCAGAGATAAACGCAGGAAGCTTGACAACAATTCATAGGAATGTTTATTAGTCCAAATCCTCCCGCTTAGGGTACACAGAAGAGTTACCCATGAATGCCACTGCCACAGAGCTTTTGCTTTACCTAGACAAAAATCTCGGCACCTAAGTGGAAGGGCAAAATATCAGGGTTAATGGATTTGAAACAGTTACTCACAGGCAGCCTCTTTCCATTCAGGAATACTTTGACATCCTTTGTGCACCCAGCGATATCATATGCCCTTCGAGACATCAGCGCCACAATGTCCTTGTCCAGACTTGTCATTTTAAACTTTGACAGATCAGGTTGGAAAGTGATGCAGGTATAATCTTCTCCATCGAAGTATTTCAATTTCATCTCACCTGCCTTCCCCATATTGTCTGTCCAGGTCTGGGGAACAGAACTCGGATAAGATGCACATTTCTAATATATGACTAGCTAGTTCAGGGGTGGCCAGCCAGTGAGGAACTAAGAGCCACGCGGCTAGAGTGCAAAGAGCCATGTAGTACGTATTTATTTTAACCTAATATATAGATAGATTAAAATAAATATATAATATATATATAAATATATAATATAAATATATAATACATGGCTCAATTCTACCCCCCACCTGCTCTAACTCAATGCCTTCCTTCTCCACAGAGCCAAGCACCTCCAGCTCCCGCCTCCCCTTCCCCGACTCTAACTCGATGCCGGTGACTCACCAGAACTGCTGCTGCCATGCAGTTCTCCCACCAAATGGTGGAGCACGTGCATGGAGTGGCTCTGAGGAGGAGCCAAATTTAATGACTCAAAGAGCCACAGGTTGGTCACCCCAAACTAGCTGGATTTTTTTAAATCTCAACAGATTTTATTCAGCTTAACAATTAGGGGAAAACTCTCTTATGTGCTGAAAAAGGTTGGGTTTTTTTCAGGTGATTTGGGATTTTCAGACAATACTTAATTAAACGTATAGGTCAATACAGAGGCTGACTGTAGGCAAAATTTACCTCAGATGTGACACTTGGGTCTAAGTAATGTAAATTGCATTCATATACAAGGCAGCTAATTGAAGAGATGTGTTCAAAATCCCACCCTCTGAAATTACTCCTTACTGAAATAAGCAACTTGTACCATGGAGATCATCCATACCTGCTTAAATAGTTTCTTGTACTCACGACATGCCGTTTCCACGGTAAATTTGGTACTGAATATGTTGCATAATTTGGCCCCATAACCATTTCGGCCACCTGGAATTACAAAGCAATCATCTCTTGTTACTTTTGTTATTAAACCCTTAAAAAGCCTAACGTATTGTAATAGAAATTTGGTCACTTCACTGTGACCAACATGTGGGGTGAAACATGAGGCCGTACTGTACACCTGGATTTGGCTCCTCCCTGCATCCCAGGACATTATCTGCTGGAACACAGGGCATTGGGATACCCTTCCTTAGAAGCAGCCCTGGAGCTCCATTTTTAATACTGATTATCCACATCAAACCTCTGATACATTTGGAGCTCCCCTGCTTCCACATTAGCAAGGATAGGGATCACTCTACGCCAGTGATTTTCAAGCTTTTTTTTAAGTTATGGATCCCTGAAAATATTCTAATGGAATGATGGACTCTTGGAAAATTTAGACAGACATCCACACATCACCAATGGAAGTTTCCCACTCTTCTTCCTTGAGTTTTTTTTGGAGCCTCCTTTCTACCGTCTCTACCACTGAACCGAAAGAAATCCACAAATTATCACCAGGGTCACTGCTTTCTGGGCAGCAACAGTGAGAGCGACCATGATCCTATGTTTTAAAGTCTTTGCACGATAACAGCAGTGCTCGCTGGAATAGTGCCTACCATAACTGAACACTCCTAAAAGGACTCCCTGAAGAAACGGAGCTTGTGGCGCCACGAAACTTGAAAAGGACTGGTCAGTTTCATTGCTGCTCAGAAAAAGCAGTGGATAAGAAAATCTGGATAGCCTTTGCTTCTCTGCTGCCAATTCTTGTTCACTCTCACTTGGAAAGTTCAGTATATGCACTCAGGCAGATCAGGCGGTACAAAAATATTTTCCTAAATATGGATTTTTTGACAGCGTCCTACCTGTGACTTTCTTTTCATCATCATCATAGTTGCTGGATGTTAATAGCTGCCCAAAGATAAGAGCAGGTACATAGACCTTCTCTACTTTATGCTCTACAACGGGAATACCTTTCCCATTGTTCCATACGCTAATAGTATTGTTCTCCCTGGAAAGAAAAAAAAAATCCTGTAAGTGAAACTGACTGAAGTGCGTTACCTGTGGAGTGAAAAATACCACACAGTCTTTCAAATCCCTTTGGTAGATGTGTTTATAATGAACTCTAAAACAAGAGCTCTGTATTTGCCATTGTTATGTACCACTCCATGTTCTAAGCTTTTTGAAATAAACTTATTTTTTCAATGACAGGAAAATGTCAGTCTTCTAGTGGGAAATATTTTTTGGATTCAAAGTACCTAACCTCTCTGCTGCTGAGAGAAAAAAAGCCACCATTTTGGCAAAAGCAAAGTTTCTGTTCAGCAATTGCAGAATCCATCAACAGAGGGAGCACAAACCGACTAAATCCCCATAGGGTTAGATGTGTAGAAACTGTTGATATTAAACATGCCAAGTACTGTGCTCCTTGAGAGAAAATTGTTTGCGGGGGAGGGAATAAATTGAAAAGGACAAAATAGACAGAGAATAAAGACTAAAAGCTAAAAGCAGAGTTTTTGTGGGAGAGCCAGATTAGGGAAAACATAAGCTTTCACAGTTGGTTGCTATCAGAGTGGGAGAGTCACATTTGGTCTAAGCTGGGTGGGTTACTTACAACAGTGTTTCTCAATCATTTTATGCTGGGGACTGGCTTGCTGCCTTCCCAAACTGTGGGAGCAAATCAACTGTGCAGAGTTCGATGTAGTGCATCCAGGAGGGACACAGTTAATTGAACTCACAGAGTGCCCCATTGGTGCTGGCACTCCTGCTTCTTGCAAGGAATAAGGGATGCCCATGAGAGTGTTTGTGCCTGTCGATCTCCCACAGTGGATACAGCGCAGAACCAAACTGAGGTACGTCAACTCCAGCTACATAGTCAACATAGTTGGAGTTGTGTATCGTAATTCAACCTTCCCCTTTAGTACAGGCCTGGTCCGTGTTAGAGAGATCTCAGGGACTGGAGCCAGTTAAACCGGCCACTGAGAAACAGTGGATTACAACATATAGCTCTCTTTCCTTATGCCACTGTAATAAAAGAACATCAGAAAAACAACATCTTTGACTCCAAGAGCGCTGAGCTTCTTTCTCCATACTGGCTACCTGAGAAATGGGAAACTGTTGAACAAAAATTAAATAAGACTTACGGATCAATTGTAATCTTAATGCAGGACATGTTTTTATCCCTCTGCTTGTTGTCTGCAGCATTGACTAAAATGGAAAAAGGGTTGTATATTTACCAAATTATATTCTCAAATAAGACACTTAAAATACATAAATATAGGAAGAGAGGCTCTGGAGACTCAGTTTGGACTTCATAGATTCTTCCATGCTAAAGAGGTAGTTTTCAGCTGAGTTTCAACTAACAGAGTGGCATTATTTCAAAGGCTATCATTCAAGTCCTCAGAATTTAGAAAGACTATTTTAAATTCCTGTCATACATTACTCATTTTTATCCAACACAGTGAAAAGGATGTGATTAACAATTACATTATTTATCAAACTATTCAATGGCTATTATTTGAGCAACCACAGAGCTTGTTGAATTATGCAAAAGTTATAAAAATGTTATGGACTATTATTTAACACATGCAACATCCACAATTTATTTTTAGTGGAATAAATTGGTTTAGTGACTAAACTGTTATCTGTCAACTTACCTAGAATTTCATCAAAGATTTTATACAACCCAGGCACAAAAGTCACATCTCTGCAGCTGAGGCCCTCATCTTCATCATAAACCCACATTTGCTGAAAACAAAATTAAGAAACAGGTTTTTTAGTGTAGGAGGGATAGCTGTGTTAGTCTGTATCTGCTCAAACAAGAAGTCCTGTGACACACCAAAGACTAACAGATATTTTAGAGCATAAACTTTCATGGGCAAAGACTCACTTCATCATTTTTTTAGGTATACTATGATTTCCCAATCTGCTGTTTATACACCAAAACCATATTGTTCTCTAACTGTGTTTAAAACATTAATGGTTTTCGATTTACGTCCAGGAATGCAGTGTCGCTGAATAGGCTCTCTTTAATACCGTAATATCTAACGTACAGCAACACGACTGTGCAAGCAAGCTACATGGATGGATCAGTTGACATCAGGACTAAAGCACAAGGGAAAACATCCCATTCAAAGTTAAGCAAGGTTTAATTAAGCACTATTTGCACACGCCTGGACACACTCATTAAACGATGCCAGAGCTTTATTGCTCACAGACTAAATGCTTAGACGACAGGTGTGGGACGGGCAGAGAAGGCAGAGGATGTGCCATAGATGTGGGCAAGGGAAGTGTCTGGCGGTCCCAGTTACAAACTGCTACACCATGTGTTAGGCACTATATAAAACTAGAAGGAGATGGCTCCTTCCAGTCACTCAGTGAATCCCAGAGATGGTGTTCACAAACCACCGGAGAGATGAGCAGTTCCATGCAGGATGCGGAAGCCAGCCCAGCCTCAGCAGTTACGCTGATCCTGGCCCTCTCCTGCATACCTGAGTGACAAACTCCACAGAGCCGATGTAGGTGTCAGGCCGGAGCAGAATATGCTCCAGCTGGGTTTTCTTCTGGTAGATCCTCTCCACCGACAGCCGCTTCTTCGCCGCCTCCTTCCCTTTGCCGACAGGGACATTGTCATGCACTGGCTGGACAGGGAGACAGACAAGGGCTATGTTAGTTACCCTACAGGCTGCAGCACCGCCACCAGCAGTGACCGTGCCACAGGACCACCCAGGCCCGCGGGGCTAGACCTGGCCAAGGCTGGAGGTGCACCAGGGCTCCCCTGAGCAGGGTTCCAGGTAAGCCCAGCGCTTGGGCGGCTGCCCAGGAGAGCCAGGGGCTGCCCAGCTCATCAGCAGATATAACGGAATGTCTATAAGACAAAGACAAAGCAAACGCCCCAGCCAAGCAGTCCTGCGGCGCCTTCCAGACTAAGCCTGCGATTTACTAGGCGAAGCGCTTTCCCGGGTAAGCGCCAGAGGCTGGACCTGCCCCCAGCCAGGGTGTCTGTGGCGGGTGCCCATCTGCACAGGCCTCGATCCACACAAGGAAACGTATTGCGCCCATGGATGGGGCAGGAGAAAGAGAGGACCCGGCCCCCGACCCACCCTGAGCGGCGACAGGGACTGCTCCAGCTCCATGCCGGGGGCTCTGGCGGGCAGCGATCCCGGCCCGACGGCAGGGGAGTGTCCGGTCCGGTCCGGGTAGGGTAAACCCGCGGTAGCCTGGGGTCCCGGTCCGGTCCGATCCGGACGCGGGGAGCGGGTCAGGGGTAACGCTCCAGATGGGCCCCAAGTCAGGAGGTGTCCAGCTCGGTGCGGTTCGGTCCCGGCTTAGGGGGAGGGCTGTCCGGTCCGGTCCGGTCCGGTCCGATCCCGGCTTGGGGGAGGGGGGTCCGGTCCGGTCTGGGGTGTCCGGTCCGATCCCGGAGGGGCAAAAGAGATCCCGGTTCGGTATCGGGGAAGGTCCCGGCTCGGTCGGCCCCGCGCGCTCGCCCTGACAGAGGCTCCGTTTCCGTTAACGTCTGAGCCCTCGAGGAGCCCTTCAAACCTCCGTCCCTCCCGCCCAGGACCCTGGGCCAATCACGGCGCGCTGAGCTCGGCACCTTCCCACCAATCGCAGCTCGCTCTGCGGGCGAACGGGGCGCGGAGGAGGAGCGGAGCTCATCCGCCAATCGCAGGACGCCGGCCCGCTCAAACCAGCCACTCACACGCCGAGGGAGAAGGACAGCGAGCGAGCGAGCCACAGCGGGAGGCGGAGGGGGCGGGAGGTTTTCAAATTGGACCAATCCGCCGAGATAGCCACGTGACCGGCAGGCGGTTGAACCAATAATAAAAATGTAGGAGGAGGGCAATGCCTCCGGCCACAGAGGCATGGGGTCAAAGGTTGAACCTGACGACCTTTGACCCCCACTGAGCTGGGGGCTCAACTCCACGTGTCATGGAGGTCTCCAGAGACCCGTTACTGGCAGCTGGGCCTGTTGGGCTGGTCCAGGTCTAGGTGCCCTGGTGGGGGTCCTGCCAGGTGGAGCAGGGCCAGAATTAGCCCCCCAAGAGGGACCAGCCTGGGGCCAGTGTGACTTACCCCAGACCCCAGTCAACTGCTGCCCCTAGTCCCTATGTGCATGGGGAACCCAGGGGTGCCTCGCAGGGGAGCCTTGTAGCCTCAGACCCAGCCAGCAACCCACCCGCTGTCCTGGGAAAGGGTGGAAAGCCCAGCTTGTGGTGAAATTTCAACCTGGACAAAGCGCCCCAGGACACGATTTTACAAGGCTGGGCACTGCCTCTTTATGTGTTTTTCCAGCTCTGACATCCAGCACAAGCCCTTTTGCTGCATCTTCCGGATAATGTGACCAGCAGTGAAATGGTTAAGGGCTGTAACCTCTAGGCCAGGTCTACATGAACTAAGATGCGCAAGTCCAGCTACGTGAATAGCATAGCTGGAGTCAATGTACTTTAGTTTGAATTTCTGCAGTGTCCCCACTGTTGGGGGCAAGAGGTGTGGATGCAAGTGCAGTCAGTGGTCGATTTAGTGTGTCCTCACTGTACCAGCTAAATCAATCTCCCAGCATATCGATCTGCACAGTGTCTGTCTCCCTGGAAGTGGACACCAGGCCCCAGTCATCATCAGTAGGCTTCTGTTCTGTTGAGCTGTTGTGTTTCACGCACATGAGTTGCAGACCCAGGAATACACCAGAACCCACCTAGCTGTGGAAGATTTTCTTTTCATGTTTAAGGGCTGAAAGCTTTGTTTATGTATTGTGTGTGACACAAAGACAGCTTAAATTCTGCAATCATGTCTCCCTTTGCCTCTTTAACAGTAGTAGGTGTCCTTTTAAAAACCCTCTGATCTGCTTGTTTTTTTTACGTTACTAGTTTCCTTTGTTTAGACAGCGAAATCAATGCTTCTGTCAGGGTCATGTTTGTTTCTGGGCACTTTTACCTGATACAGCACTGTGATATTTGGGTTGTTACGAGGCAGGGGAATGTTTAAAGAAAGAAAAAAGATACAAGGGTGAAATCAGAACTCCTGTGTCAGCCCAGACAGGCCTTTCACAGAGCAAAGGGAGTATACCCCAAGTACAGACTGAAGGGTTGGGACCCACATTTCTGTCAAAAGGCCCTTAATGTATTAGCATGGGAATTCATTTCTGCACCAGCACTAGGGCCGTATGGAAGGGTGATTGCATATTCCCAGTTCAGAAGGTATTGGAGGCTCTGTTGGAAAAGCCCCTCACACAGGCTAGGACAGTTTAGCTCCTCTGTGCTCATGGCAGCCAGGAATTAGTGGTCTGCAGGGCTGGTCCAACAACCTTTTCTCCTACACCGACGCTTTCCCTCCTCCACCACAACCCCAGCGTGCCCCCTGCACTGGGAATGGGTGGGAATGGAAGCGGGGAGGGGCAGTCTTCTCTTATTGGAAATACCAGGGAGGCACAGAGCTGGTGAATCTGGCTCTGTGCCATGTGACAAGGGCTGTGTTCCAGTGGTGAGCACAGAGGAACCTCACAGACACCAGCCCTCTGGCTCCTTTATGCCCAGCACAAAGGCACTGTACAACAGGGGCACATCTGACCTTGTGTTTCCATGGCAGCTTTTACCCTGAGGATCAGCAAGTGCTAATCAGCCCTTACGTGTTCAGGGAAGCCCCTTGCCTTGGCCAATAACACTGTGTCTCCAACCACCCCCAGCATTGCAAATCAGCCCTTGCCTGGGACCCTCTCCAGAGAGCTGCTGGCGTTCTGCTCCTGCTATCTCCCCGTCCAGGCATCCTACTGAATCCAGCCACTGTCCTGGAGGATGCTGGCAGTCCAGGGAGATGACTTTCCTCCTGTGCTGCCAATGGTTAACTGCCCTTTGGGATGTCAATAATGAGGCAGTCTTTCTGTGCAGTCCAGAGTCCCACGAGGTCATAACCACAACAACAGTGATGTCATGAGGCTGGATTACGCCATCTCCCCAGGGTTACGGGCAGTACCGTGCACCCCCGAAGGGAAACCCTGGCGGTTGTTCAGGATCCAGTTACTGGTTCAAGTCTTGCTGTGCCCTAGTGGTGCTTCACTCTGAGTGTGCAATCGGAGGCACTGGGGGCCTGACCTGCAGAGGTGCTGAGCACCCACCACATCAGTAGGGATGGGGAGGGTGCAGGGCCCTCAGCTGTTTGCAGAGGAGGGCCTGGGTGCCTGGAGGTGGACCTCCAAAGAGAACCACACCCCCAAACTGGAAACGAGGCTGCTGAGCGGGAGCGGGGGAGCTTAGCAATTTGATTGCCCTTGTTGAGTGGGGCTGGGGGAGGTGGGATGGCTAGCAGCTACCTGGCCTGTGCTCCCGGCCCCGCTTTAAAAATAAAGGCTGGGCTCAGCAGCAGCCACCCAGGGTCAAACCAGCCGGAGCTGCCCAGCACTCCCAAACGGCTCGGCAGCACCAAACCAACGGGTGTGCATGGAGCATAAGAACATAAGAACGGCCATACTGGGTCAGACCAAAGGTCCATCCAGCCCAGCATCCCATCTGCCGACGGTGGCCAATGCCAGGTGCCCCAGAGAAGGAGAACAGAAGACAATGATCAAGTGATTTATCTCCTGCCATCCATCTCCTGCCCTTGTACTGAAGGCTAGGGCACCATACTTTACCCCTGGCTAATAGCCATTTATGGACCTAACCTGCAAAAATTTATCAAGCTCTTTTTTAAACCCTAATAGAGTCCTGGCCTTCACAGCCTCCTCGGGCAAGGAGTTCCACAGGTTGACTGTGCGCTGTGTGAAGAAAAATTTCCTTTTATTAGTTTTGAACCTACTACCCATTAATTTCATTTGGTGTCCCCTAGTTCTTGTATTATGGGAAAAGGTAAATAATTTTTCTATATTCACTTTCTCCACACCATTCATGATTTTATATACCTCTATCATATCGCCCCTCAATCACCTCTTTTCCAAACTGAAAAGTCCCAGTCTCTCTAGCCTCTCCCCATATGGGACCCGTTCCAAGCCCCTAATCATCTTAGTCGCCCTTTTCTGAACCTTTTCTAATGCCAATATATCTTTTTTGAAGTGAGGAGACCACATCTGCACGCAGTACTCAAGATGTGGGCGTACCATAGTTTTATATAGGGGAAGTATGATATCTTTTGTCTTATTATCGATCCCTTTTTTAATAATTCCTAACATCCTATTTGCCTTACTAACTGCCGCTGCACACTGTGTGGATGTCTTCAGAGAACTATCCACTATAACTCCAAGATCCCTTTCCTGATCTGTCGTAGCTAAATTTGACCCCATCATGTAGTACGTGTAATTTGGGTTATTTTTTCCAACATGCATTACCTTACACTTACCCACATTAAATTTCATTTGCCATTTTGCTGCCCAATCACTCAGTTTGCTGAGATCTTTTTGTAGTTCTTCACAATCTGTTTTGGTTTTGACTGTCCTGAACAACTTGGTGTCATCTGCAAACTTTGCCACCTCACTGCTTACCTCATTTTCTAGATCATTGATGAACAAGTTGAACAGGATCGGTCCCAGGACTGACCCCTGGGGAACACCACTAGTTACCCTCCTCCATTGTGAAAATTTACCATTTATTCCCACCCTTTGTTTTCTGTCTTTTAACCAATTCCCGATCCATGAAAGGATCTTTCCTCCTATCCCATGACCACCTAATTTACATAAAAGCCTTTGGTGTGGGACCGTGTCAAAGGCTTTCTGGAAATCTAGGTATATTAGAGCAGAAGAGAGCAGAAGAGAGCAGATAGACAGCGTCATTGCAGAGGCGTGTCTGATTGGTTATGGGTCGTTATATAAAAATCAGTGGGACGAATATGTTATGCTGAAGGAGTCTGACGCCCCCGCCAGCCGGGGTTCCCTTTAACCTTCCCAAGGCTGTGACTTTCACCGTTGTTTCTGCCGCTGCTGACAGCCTGTCTGTCTTCCTGGCTTCACACCTTCCTGGCGTGGCTGCTGGGTTGGGAGCAGTGGGGTGCCTGCACTGGCTGCTGCTCCGCCTGGAGGGTGGCTTAGGGCAATGCTATAGCAAGGGCAGGACTATTGCTTCCTGCAGCCGTGGAGGTTTGCGGCACCTCTGCAGGGCCTGGGTTCCGTCCAGAGAGCCTAAAGGGCATCATCCTTCTGGGGAAAGGGGCTGCGCTCACCTGGCCACCCCCAAAGAGGCACATCATGGCAGCAGCTGTGTACGCTCCCCCCACTGGCCCCTGCTGTTCACCAGCCCCGAGAAAGGCAGGCAGACTCCCCTGTACGTGATACTAGCTGTGCTGAATTTTCTGTTTCCGCTGCATTCCTGGGAAGCCTGACAACACTTGGAATAGGACTAGTTGGATGGATCTTGAACAGAGAGTTCCTGGATGCCCATAGCCCAGTGATGCTTTGCCTGAGGGGCCTTATGCCTCGGTACAAAGGGAACTGCAAGAGTTGAGATTCAAGGCACGAGAGTTCAATCCTATGGGTCCAGTTATCTCCAGGGTGGTAACAAGACCAGAGCCCGACCCAAATCATGCACGACAACCATGGCAAGCCAGAGAAACCATTAACGGGGTTTCTGAGGTTACCCCAGATCAGAGACAGGCAACTGCTTAGTCACTGGGACCCCTAGAAACGGACCCACGTCTGGATTGGATGGTCATGGCGTTGTCCCAGAGTGGGTGGAGGCCAGCAGCTTATGGGTAGCATCCAAGTCTGCCCTAGCCTTACACAGTCATATTCTTATTCTCCATCTGTTGAGAATTACCAAGCAAGCAGAATACATGCTAAGAATTTGGTGGAGAATGCAGGCAGCCTCAGGAACTGATCTAGTCAGACACAGCAAGAGCAGAACACTAGTGGAACAAATGGGCAAACTGCCACAGCACCTAAGCCTTGGGCCACAGAGAGTCCTTCCAAGGGCAGGAGAGACCATTCTTTGTGCTCCTGAATCCCTTCACCAACCAAGGGTACTTCTGTCGAGTCCTGGGGTCCCCCAGCTCTGCAAAGATCCTAAAAGGTCATAATGTGAAAGCCTGGCTGGCACCAGAGTACAATCGGCTGGCCTGTGGCAAGGGAAGAGTGACTTGGTGAGGGGCCAATCTCCAGCAGAACAGAAGGTGTGGCTGGGAAAACCAAGTGGTGCCCGGGGCCCAGCCCTGTGAGGCAATCACAGGAAAGCACAAGGCGTGGAAGGCTCCCCACCCACACTCCTGTTCACTCAGCCACCTTCCTGGCTGATTGTTGGAGCTACCTGAGCACTTTCCTCCCTGGCCAGCTTTGCAGGGCTCAGCACACAGGAGCAGGCTCTGGCCTTCCAGGAGGTGCCTGGCGGCCATTTGCCCCCAGGCCAAGCGGTTCTGGAAACGTGGGCGCAGGTGAGACAGTCGGAGGGTCCATGAACTGCGCGACTGGGACCAGCTCTTCCCATGCAGGTGGACAGGCTTGGCAAGGGCCTGAGCTAATACAGCAACGAGGCTGTTCTGGCGCAGGAGGTTTCATCTCCACCTGACTCTGGGCTCAGGCGCCCAAGTTCCAGGCTGAGCCGGTCAACCACAGTGCTAGTTTAACCTGCCACCTCCAGTGAGCTCGTCTGCCTGGGCTGGCTCCCAGCTGCAAGCGCAGACACCCAGCAAAGGAGTGTCGAAAACCCAGCCCCAGGGATGAAAATCTGCCCCCCGCCAAGCCCTCTGGGGCAGCAACCAGGCTATGTTGGCTCTGTACGCTGTCAGGGAGAGCTAGATCCCAGTGCTCTGTGGTATAGCCCAGCTCAAAGTCCACACTTTTAACACGTTTATTTCCAGCTAAAGCCCTGGGCTGTGTTCCAAGGTCAGGCTGAGCTGGCGAGTCCCGAATGACGCCCGGGTCTATTCTCTGCAGTTAGCTGAGCCCAGCCCATTAGCAGGGCCCATTGCTGTGACACTAGTCAGCAGAAAGGGCCAGTGCAGGCAGAGGAGTTATAGGTACAACCCCCCGCAAACCGCCATCCCGCTGCCCCACGTCCCCCAGCTCCCCACCGATTGCTTCAGAGGAGCGGCTGGCGAAAGCTGGAGCTGGGGACAGAGCCTCCGGATTAGGTGGTGCCCATCAGGGCCCGGGCAGAGGCGGGGGAGCACTGGGGGATGGGGGGGGTGCATAGTTAACACTCGGGTAGGTTCCCCCACGTGGTGATAGAGGAACATTTAGCCCCTTCCAGGGAGTCCTGCCTGAGCTGCGCTGTGCAGAGGACAAAGGTCCCATAACTTGGCTCCTGTCTGCACCCCAGGGCCCACTGCTGCCCGGCCTGGGACCTCGATGGGGCACTGTTCTGTGGGAGGGACCCTCTCTCCCGGGGAGACCCCATGGCCAGTACTAACCGGATCCAGCGTCAGGGAGGGGGCCCCGCAGTGGTGTGGCTCTGTGCCTGGTAACCTCTCCATTGGTCTCCAGGGGCCTCCCTCCAGACCCCTCTGCCTCTGGGTACCAGGCTGGCTCCACGGCGCAGGATAATGATGGACTAGCCCCAGATCAGCAGCTGCCCCAGGGCGGGGAGGCGACATCTGCGCGCTTGCATTCATTCGGGTTGTGTCCAGCGATGGGGGCTCCCCAGCCCCAGCCCCCCGGCGCCCCCAGCGGCTCGCGTCACCACATGTGCAGGTAAGGGAAGCTGATCTCCACGCACAGGACGACCAGGGAGTTGGAGCAATTGAGGCGCTGTGCAGCCAGGAGCTTGCCCTCGGTCAAGGGAGAGGCCAAGCCCTCTGCAAGCATGGTCCGCCACCCGTGGCAGTTCTCTGTCAGGGCTGGGTGCCCACGCTGGCTGGCGCCGTGCCAGATCGCCTTGTGAGCCCTGAGGAGATAGGGCCAGGCGAGGGTCAGGCAGGGGGCGTTTTCCAGGCATGGGGCAGAATAAATTTTATGTGCACTTGGAGGTGCGGATGTGCACCACCACAAGACCCACAGGCGGCCGGCTGTGGGCGCGCTGCTAAGTAGCTGGGTGACCCCTGAATCTCTGCTGGGCGGCTGCCCAAACACTCAGCTGACAGTGCTCACCGACCCTCCAGGGGAGGTCAAGGGGCGCTTGGTGCACCTGCTCCCCAGGTGCTTGGCTCAGGCAGGACCCCCTGTTCAAAACTGGAAGTGCCAGTTACCAGGGGGCTGGTTTGGACCATTTCACTCCGCAGCCCTTTGCTACTGGGCTCTCTCCTGGGCGGCGCCTGTGCCAGGCGACGAGGGGCCCTAACCCCGTCCCAGTTCTCCCCACAGTAACTGCCTCAGGCAGGCAGGCAGCGTTCCCCGGTGGGCGGCTGCGCTCTCCCGCGCTCACCAGGTGGGATCCGTCAGCACGTCGCGGCCGTCGAAGGTGTAGACGGGGAAGCCCAGCACGTTGAAGTGTGCAGCGCCGTCACCTTCAAACAGGGAGGCCCAGCTCTTCGCCAGCCACTGGCCCTGCCGGTGGAACCAGGCTGAGTGAGTGCCAGGGCGCCCCAAGATCTCTTGCTGTACTGGGGCCAGGCAGGACCGGGCTGGGGATTTCCGGAGCCCTACACAGGACTATAAAACCGGTGCTCCCGTGCCCGATAGCCGCTGTGGGGAGGGTGGATGATTGTTTGGAGATGTGATACAGGTGGCCCCTCCCTGCGCCGGCACCCTCGGGACCTCAGTGGTCCTGAATGAGATTTTGCCAGCTCAGGGAAGGTTAATTCCCCTGTCCATTGGCTGGCTGCAACTCCCTGGCCCTGCAGATGTGGCTTGCAGCCCCCTGGCTCTGTGTGGCTGCTGGGGGATGTCAGTTCCCAGCCCTGCAAACAGCTGGTAGGGGATACTGCCTCTGTCCCCAGCACTGCTGCCCCCGTTGGGCTGCCAGGAGGCTGGCTGGGCTTGCCCTCCTGCCCCAGCCCTTTCGCCCTCCTGCCCCAGCTCTCTCCCAGGTTCCAAGTCCTGATAATCGCTCCAGCCAGCTTTGTCACTTTGAAGTTAACCAGACCCTGGCCGAAGAACAGAACAGGGCTGGGAAAGGCAGGCAGGCGGGTGGACATTGAGACCCAGCAGTTCCCTGCATTTTCAGGTGCCCTGCCCAGCTGCATAGTCTGCATATGAATAAGGATGGTCCCGGGGCCAGGCAGCACTGACCCAGGCTCTCGGACCAGCCAGGTTTGGCCTGTTTCCCGTTCAGGCCAGGTGCAGTCACTGGGAGTCCCATGCTCTGGTCTGTATTGCAAACAAGGCAGAAGGCAGCGGCTGCTCTGTGTGGCCAGGGTCCACCCGGGTTGAGGGGCCAGCCCCGTGAGATGGAGTTGGCTGCTGAGGAGCGATCCCCTCCATCACTGGTGGCCCCAGACCTGGACTGTGCCTGGGAGAACAGGCTGGAGGGCCTGCGGGGTGTAGCTTCTGGGAGTTGCCGAGAAATGTTTTGAACCATTTTCCTGGCAGCTCCTGGGTGCCGGGACTGGACACGGGTGCAGGACCCAGTCAGCAGCAGAGCCGGGTGGGATGCAGCCGGCGAGGGCCAACCCTACCCACTACAGCCCTGGGACTGGGACTCACCTTCAGGTTGACGATGGGTAGGGCCCGGTCCGTCCGTTTCACGATGGAGAGCAGGTCCTGGGTGGGCGCTGCCAGGAAGGCCCGGAAGGTGCCGTACAGCTGGGCCTCCCGCGCCTGCCGGTGGCACTGCAGGTCTGCGCCGCTCAGCCCGTTCATGGTGCCCGGCAGCGGGAAGTTGAGCGCAACCAGGCGGAGCTGGGAAAGCAGAGGGGTTAAGGGCAAGGCGGGAGGAGCGCAAGGGGGACTGTTTCTTAGCAGCAGGATGGGCAGCCAGACAGCCCAGGGATGCCCCGTTAGCACCCGAAGGGCGCCAGGGGAAGGCCAGCCCATGGCTTACCGAAGGCACCCTCGGGGCGACCCTAGTTGGCAGGATCCTGGCGGCCGCTTGACTCGCTTCCTTTTGCACCTAGGAAACACACAGTGCCTTAGCCTCCGGGGCCGCTACCCAAGCGGAGCAGCCTGGGGTGTGCCCTGCACGGCACGGGCCTGCCGGAGGCAAGGGCTCGGCCCCATGGATCTTCCACGGAGGCTGAGTTATGGGCACTGCTCATCCCACAGGCTCCCCACTGAACTCAGCCTGCCCTGGCTACATGACCTCCATGGGGACCGTGGACACAGTCCTTTGCGGCCTGGAAAGGGGGGGGATTCCAGGGGTCCATCCCCCATAAGTCCCACTGCTGCTCCTGCCCCGAACGGCCTGTCCCGCACTGCCTCTGTACCACACTGCCGCGGCTGCGCTTCTGGATCCAGGGAACAAGAGCCCTGAGCCCCAGGGCCGGGTAGGGCAGGCAGACCTCCCTGTCCCTGCCTGCTTCCAGCCCCACCTCCTCCCTTCTCGGGGCCACCTGCCCTGCCCTTCCTCAGCCTGGCAAGTCCCGTCCCTCACTGGCCGCGCTGGGGACGTGGGGCTGGTGTAAGAGGAACTCAGGACGCAGCCGGATGTGGACTTGCATCCCTGGAGTGAGTGGAGCAGTTGCTTACACCAGGGGAGAATCAAGTCCTTTCAGCACAGGGCCAACGACTCTGGTGCAAAGCCCAGTGTCGAGTCATTGCACTAGTGTCAGCCTTTTGCACGGCCATGATGGCAGCATGCTCCCTAGGTTCACATCTGCGTGGCAGTGCTGGGGGCTAGCAATGGTGGGCGGATGCACTAGGGCCCTGGTATCCACCATGCTGGCCACTAGCCACATGGCTCTCTTTGGCTAATTGGCTCAACCACCAGATTTTCAGACTAATGTGGCTAGTTTGCCAGTTGGACCCCATGGCACTAGACAGTCCTCACCTGGTGATGCTCTGTGGACACGGAGGGGTCGTCGCCGGCCAATACAGAATCCGAATCTTCCAGCTAAACAAAACGACAACACGCAGGCACATTAGGTCTTGTGGCTTTATTTGCACGATGGATTGATCTCCGAGAGGTGGCCCCGTTCGTCTCTATTTTCCCAAAACTATAAAGCCCTCCTGTTGCACCTTACAGACTAACAATGTAAGTTATTCGGTGATGAGCTTTTGTGGGACAGACCCAATTCTGCAGATGTGGAGAATCTGGATGAATGAGAACTGACAGAGACAAAGAGAATTTAACAGAAAGGAAGAAAAAACTAATTTTCTTCCGCCTCTCTCCCTCCCCTGTGCTATCTAGCTGCTTTGTCAGCTTTTATTACATTTTTTCCCTCTCTTTCTCTTTAATTCTCTTTGTCTCTCTTGCCAGTTCTCATTCACCTGGATTCTCCAGCTCTGTAGAAGTAGGTCTGTCCCACAAAAGCTCATCACTGAAGAACTTAGTGTTAGTCTGTAAGGTGCTACAGGACTGCTTTTTTGTCCCAGAAGGGAACTCTGCCCCTGTTTTCCACTGGGCTGTTATGGGAAGTTAACATCTATCTACACAGCACAGAAACGTCTGTCTGTCTGTGAGTCCGTTTGTTCAAGAACTAGGACCGCCAAATTCAGTAGGCAGCTTCCTCTTATTGTAACTTAAAGCAGGGTCAAGGTTTGGTTGTGCCAGGAGAATGGGATCTGCCTGGGATGGGATTGTTTTCCCTAGCACAGAAAGGCTGCGGGGGGCTGCTAGGAGGGACAGTTGTACAGCCGAGTAACCAAAGGTGGGGTGGCCACACCAGCAAAACAGTGGCCAGCTGGGGGAGGGGCTTTGCCACTCCTCACTCCTCATCCCTCACTCCAGCCCCCTCCCACTGCCAGCCCCCTGCCCTGCTCCAATCCTCATCCCCACCCCTCACTCCAGCCCCCCCCACTGCCAGCCTCCTGCCCTGCTCCACTCCTCACCCTCAAACCTTGACTCCTGCACCCCCCACTGCCAGCCCCCTGCCCTGCTCCACTCCTCACCCCCAAACCTTGACTCCTGCACCCCCACGCCCCTCAGCCTCCTGCCCTTAGCTCCCCACATCCCCAAGCCCATGCCTGGAATCCCACACCCCCGACATCCCCACCCTCTGGCCCGAAGGACCTCAGTAATGCTGGGGAACTCTTCTAGCCTCTGAGTAAGAGATTTCCTCTGAGGCCCGGTGCCTGGTGGGAGAGAAATCCGCAGGCATTTTCCCCTCACTACTGGAGACATTCTAAGAAAGCTGCTATTTTTCTCTTCCCCCCTTGGCCTCACCCCTTCCCCCCGGCCACATCTTGTCCGCAGACGTTGTTACAGCAAACACAAGTGATGGCTCACTGAGCTGCCTGTGGGGCATTTCACCCCCAGCCTTGGGGACTGGACACCGGGACTCCTGGGTTCTATTCTGCGCTATTTAGTGGTGGCGTGAGTTTGGGCGAGGCACGGCCTCGCTCCGTGCCTCAGTTTCTCATGAAAGCACCCGTGGAAGCCCAAGGAAAAGTGCAGCGGGACCATCCAGCGTTAGCTGCCACGAGCGACCCAGAAACCGTTCCCCCGCACCATGGCCCTCTGCAGCGTAGCATTTCTAGACTGCCCGGTCCCTTACCAACAGCTTGCTCCAGCCTCGGGGGGTCCGGATGAAGGCGCTGCTCTCGTCGCTGACATAGACAAGGCTCCCTTCGGGGACAGCCGAGTGGGATTTGAACATCAGCTCCTTGGAGGGGAAGACCCAGGTGTGACGCTGTGGGGAGGAGATGCAGCGGTGAGTCTGAGCGGCAGAAACACCCGCTCGAGGCCTGGCTGTCACGGTCCACCCTGGGCCATTCCCACTTGGGCATCACCCCATGCTGGTGCCTGCTGGGAGCATCCTAGACCCGTCTGTGGCAGCAGGTTGCGATGCCAGGGACAGGTCCTACACACGGAGTTGGTGCTGTCTCCAACGCGGATAACAAACCACGAGATGCACCAGTTCAGCTGGCCCTAGCGGCACACTGTCAGGAGTCCCCCCAAAGCCCCAGCTCCAGGGTGCCCCCTAATTTTTTCCATCCATGTGCAGAATAAATTTTATGTGCCCTGAGGCATGTGCGGATGTGCACCACCTATAGAAACACAGGTGGCCGGCTGGGGGCGCTCTGCTAATCAGCTGGGTGGCACCTGAATCTCTCCTGGGCGGCCGCCCAAGCGCTCAGCTTACAGGGAACAATAGCAGTGGGTACAGGGGAGGCCCCCTGGTGCCCAGGATGTGGCTGTGCCAATGTGCTTGCCAGCTGGTGTGGGAGGGCAGTTTGCTGCCGCTGACTTCCCTGGGAAATGGCAGAGGAGGCCTTAGGGACAGGTCTTCTCCTTTGCCCTGTCCAGGGTCTCCCTGCCCCTCGCCCCCGGCTGCCTGGGGGCACGGCCAGCTGCTGGCCGGAAGGAAGCCAAGGGTGGTTCCAAAGCCCAGGTGTGGATGCCAAGCCCATACACACCCTGCAGTCTGCTGGGGGGGCAGGCGCGTCCTTCTGTGGGCACTCAGCATCTAGAGAGCAGCACACCGACACGTCAGTTCCCGCAGCGTGAGCACAGCAGAGTGCAGACCCCGGCTGGCTTTCCCCTGCCCGCGCCGCAGCTCCTCCGGCTGGGGCTGGGCTGATGCGCACTGAGAGGCAGCCCTTCCGGCGGAGGGCCCAGTTCTAGTCCATGCCTGGGGCCCGCTGGGCGAAGGAGTAAAGCACCCTCCTCTCCCTGGCCGGGAAGCCAAGTTGGAGCCCTGCTGCCAGAGCAGCAGCGTCACCGCAGGGCCAGTGAGGGCGACCTGCTCAGACCTCAGGGCTTCCTGGCTAGTCCCCGGGGTTTCTTTCAATCCAAACCAAACCCCTGGCCCTCTTGCAGCAGGAGCTGCTGGGCACACAGTGCAAGGGAGCTGCTGGGCCCTGGGCCGACCGGCACTCAGCCAGAGGGGAGATGACAGGGAACACTCATTTGCAGTCCCAGCTGGCAGGTGCGTCCCAGGCAGGCTGGAGGAAATGCCTCCCTGGGCCCAGGGCCTGGCGGGGGACCCCAGCTGTCTTGCCGAGCTGGGGGGCAGAGTGCACATGAACCAGCGGGAAGACCTGCCAGGAGGGTCAGCCCAGAGGCAGCTCTGGGAACGTGCAGCAGGAACTCCTGCCAGCTCGGCATACGCCGCCTCGGGTTACCTCTTTCTCCAACCATGGGCGGAATACATTTTATTATGTGCACCAAGGCACATGTGGATGTGCACCACCAATAGACCCACGCACTGCCGGCTGTGGGCGCTCTGCTAATCAGCTGGGCGGCACTTGGATCATTCCTGGGTGGCCGCCCAAGGGCTCAGCTTCCAGGGAAACCTGCCCATGTCCCCCGGCAATCAGACACCGGGGGAATGGGTGTGGGGCCACCTGGAAAGGAGAGGCCTGAAATCTGGACCGTGTGATACGTCGAAGGCAACATCCCTACCTGTGATCCCAGTCGGGTTGTGGGCCACCTGGAAAACCCAAGGAAATGTGGCTCTGTCAGCGTGAGGCCATCGCACACCAGATGAGTGCGTCTCCGGTGGCACAGGCAGCGGGAGAGGGGCTGGGTCCTCTCGCCGCAGCTACCTGAGCTCACCCACCCCCAGCTGGGGGAATTGTTTGGGCCGCCTGGGGGGGTGCTTCTGACCCGAGGAGGGAGGCTTGGCTGAATGAGCCCCAGGCTAATGGGGCCCGAATGTCAGATCCAAACTGCCTGAGCCATGAATCATAACAGAGCACAGGCTGGGGGATGGAAAGGTCTGATCGGCCACAGCTGCAGGCAGCAGGGCGGCTGGTAGGGCCCAGGAGGCCCCTGTCTTACCGGAAGTTTGCAGAATGGCCGGGGGCGGACGGGATAGACCCTCTGAAAGGAAAGACAGGCTGGTTTGCACCGAGTCCGGGAATGCAACACTGGGGCAATGGCAGGCCCAGACAGCGGCCGGGATCCTTACGTTGACGTAGATGACGCCTGGTGCTCCGGGTGGGCCGGGGGGACCAGGGGGGCCTGGATTTCCAGGGGGACCGGGGGGACCCTGAAATAAAGACCAGTGCAGAATTGGCAGGGAGTTTGGTAGGGGGCTAGGGCTGTGTCCTGGGCAGGGGTGCAGCCGGATCAGGGCCTGCTTGTAATGTCCCCCTGCCCCCCACCCGTCGCTGGGCTTTCACTCACGCTCCCCCCTGCCTTGGCACATCCCTCCACCCCCAGCTCTCTCCTCCCTCACCCCCTTCTGCTCCCCAGCCAGTGGGATTCCTCGGCTCCCTGCCCCGCTTCCTGCCTGGTCTGGGATCCTCAAGCAACCGCCACCCCAGGGCTTCCTGCACACAGCAGGGTGTCCCCCACACTGACAGGGTCTGTGCACCGAGCCCTGGAATGCAGGAAGGGGCTGGGCACGCCTCAGTTTGTGGGCCCCCCGGCAGAGACGAGGCTGTGGAGAGGAGACCCAGCCGCCACTCACGTGGGGGACGATGGCGCCGTAAATCTCCGTCTCTCCTTTGCCGTTCTGCATGGAGAGAGAGAAGGGGGCAGTCTCCTAGGGATGGGGCCGGGAGGGGCCTGGGTGTACCCTGCAGCTCAGCTGCCTGTCTGCCTCGGCCTTGTTCCCTCACCACACGTGGCTTGGGTTGCAGGGGCAATGGCCGGGACAGGGGGATGGGTCATAGAATTCCAGAGCCCTCGGGCTGGAAGGGACCTCAGGAGGTCATCGGGTCCAGCCCCCTGCCCCAAGCAGGACCAACCCCAACAAAACCAGCCCAGCCAGGGCTTGTCAAGCTGGGACTTAAAAACCTCCAGGGGTGGAGATTCCACCACCTCTCTCGGTAACACATTCCAGTGCTTCACCTCCCGCCTGGGGAAAGGGCTTTTCCTAATATCCAGCCTAGACCTTCCGCACTGTAACTTGAGACCACTGCTCCTTGTTCTGCCATCTGTCACTACTGAGAACGGCCTCTCTCCAGCCTCTTTAGAGCCTCCCTTCAGGAAGTTGAAGGCTGCTGTCAAATCACCCCCACTCTTCTATTCTGCAAACTAAATAAGCCCAAATCCCTCAGCCCCTCCTCGTAGGTCATGTGCTCCAGCCCCTAAATCATTTTGGTTGCCCTCCGCTGAACCCTCTCCAACGCGTCCACCTCCTTTCTACACTGGGGGGCCCAGAATTGGACGCAACACTCCAGATGCGGCCTCACCAGTGCTGAATAAAACAGAATAATAACTTCTCTAGGTTTGCTGGAAATGCTCCTCCTGATACACCCCAATATGCCGTTAGCCTTCTTGGCTACAAGGGCACAGTGGTGGCTGATATTCTGCCTCTCAGGCACTGTGATCCCCAGGTCCAGGTCAGATCCAGCAGCCTGATATCCAGCTTGGGAGTGGCAGAGGTGGGGTCCCGAGGTGGCGCCTCCCCAGCCCACATGCCTTTTGCTGTGTGGCCCTCACAGGCACCCGCAGAACTAACCTCTTTGAACGTCAGCGGCACCCACGATCCAGGTGGGCCCCTGGGGCCAGGGAAGGAAGAGTGCTCCGGCAGGACCCCAGCCTCCCCGGGACAGCTGCAGCACCCCTGGCGAACCAGCAAGGAGAGAGAGCATGGCCGTGAGCTCTGCTGTGCATGGAGCTGGGCCCAGGCTGGGTGGGGCTGAGCCTTGGTACTCAGTGCAAGGGCTATTGGGCTTCACTCACAAGTGAAATGAGTTGGCCAGTCTCAGCCTGGCCCACTCCAACCCCCCAGTGGATTTGGCCTGGCCGTGTCAGTCTGTGCTCAGGCAGGGCCGGTGGGGAGTTGCCAAAGGGCAGAGTGGTAGTGAAGGCTGAGAGTCAGGCTGGAGGCAGCCTGGGCCATCCTTCCCAACTACGCCAGCCCTGGCACTGCCTGGGCCAAGTAGTGGCACAACCGAGTCCCTGTTGCATTTCCATGGTGACTCACCTGTTCACCAGGATCTCCCTTTTCACCCTGTTAAGACAAGGAGACAGTCCTATCAGAGCCCTGGCTCTCAAGGGGGGCCCATGGGCCCCCCTCGCCCAGCCCCTGCCCCCCGCAGGAAGTGGGAGCTGCCCTCACATCACATGGGGAAACTGAGGCACAGAGCGCAGCAGTGGCTTGCTGAGGGTCACACGTCACATTCAGTGGTTGGGCCAGGAGCCCGGACCCCAGCGGGCAGACCCGCTCGCTGGCACAGCCAGAGGGGCCAGGGGGTTGTACAGCTGGACCAGTAACAGAACCGGGTGGGGGCAGTCCATGATCTCTGCTCACCTAGTGGCCAGACTCATGCCAACACGCGTGTTATGCGGGGAAATCTCTCACCCAGGGGACCTGGGCGGGGGGCGGCTCCTGCGGCTGGGGAGAGAGTGCCGGAGGGGGAGGGGAGGTGGCGCAGCCCAGTGCTGCAGTTCCTAAGACAGAGTTTTGGACTTTCCTCTGCTTCCTTGAACCCAGGTGAGGCGGCTCAGCGCAACCAGAGTGTGTGTGGGGGCGGGGTGGGTGGGGCAGACAGCAGGGGGGATACAGCGGCTGCAGGGAGGGGTATTAGGGGCCCAATATGGAGCTCAGTACCCCAGGGGGGCACTAGGGGGTGGAGCTCAGCAGGGGGCACGGTGCTGCAGGGACAAAGGGGGGCAGCTGGGGGCACTCTCCACTGGTGGTCTGTGCTGGCTGCAGTGCCCCAGGGCTGCACTAGGAGGCGCTGTGCTGCAAGGACCAGGGCGGCGGGGGGGGGGGTTTACAGGGGGGCGCTCTCCCCTGGTGGTCAGTGCTGGCTGCAGTGCCCCAGGGCTGCACTAGGAGGCGCTGTGCTGCAAGGACCAGGGCGGCGGGGGGGGGGGGGGGGTTTACAGGGGGGCGCTCTCCCCTGGTGGTCAGTGCTGGCTGCAGTGCCCCAGGGCTGCACTAGGAGGCGCTGTGCTGCAAGGACCAGGGCGGCGGGGGGGGGGGGGGGGTTACAGGGGGGCGCTCTCCCCTGGTGGTCAGTGCTGGCTGCAGTGCCCCAGGGCTGCACTAGGAGGCGCTGTGCTGCAAGGACCAGAGGAGGGGGCTCAGCATGGGGCGCTGAGCTCCCGGGACAAAGGCTGAGGGACAGGGCTCAGCAAGGGGGGCTCCCCCCTTTCCTGCTAGTTCTTCTCTGTACTCACCTTGGGCCCTGGCGGACCAGCCCATCTGGGGTGCCCCGGGGGGTGTGGGTCACACTGCAGCGAGAAGAACACAGCTGTGAGGGACCATGTGGGGGGGAGGGTGGACCCCCCCCCCTTTAGATCAGCCCAAAGCGCCTGTGAAATTCCCACCCCAGGTGCTCCGCTCATGGCCACAGCTGCCAGCATGCAGGACCCCCCCAACCCCTGCCAGGGCCAAAGATCTCCCGGGGGTGTCTGGCAGCTCCGGACACTGACAGGCCGGCAAGACGCGACTGAGCTGTGCCCACTCACCCTGTTGTCCCCGGGTGGTCCTGGTGGCCCCATGGGCCCAGGTGGGCCTGGGGAGCCCTTCTCTCCCATCAGCCCAGGGCTGCCTGGATGTCCTGGGTGGCCAAGATCCCCCGTCTCGCCCTGCAGGGACACAGCACAGCGGGTAAAAGAGGTGAGAACACAGGATCCTGCCCACCTGGGTGACCCAGCACCCTGCAAATGCGGCTGGGGGAGGCAGGGGCACTGTACCAACCCCCCAGCTGGGGAAACTGAGGCAGAGAAATGCCTATTTGAGGTCACGCAGACCCCCGAGTCCCGACCACACTCCCCGCTCCAGGGACAATGTGCTGTCACACTCGCGTGAGCAGCGCCACCCCCACAGCCCACACCCATGTGGCACCTGCTGCCTTGGGCCAGTCCCCCTCACCCCCATGCTGGCCTGGCACTGGCCCCATAGCAAGCCCCACTCCTCGGGTCCATCAGCTAGTTACCTTTGGGCCGGGGTATCCCGGCTCGCCGGCAGGCCCTGGGTTCCCTGGTGGGGACACAGGCCCTGGAGGCCCTGGGGGTCCTGGAGGCCCAGTGGGGCCATCGGGCCCTTGGAAGCCCTGAGGCCCTGGGGCCCCAGGAGGCCCTGGCAGGCCGGGAGGTCCCTGTTGCCCTTCACGTCCTGGTGGTCCAGGGGGGCCTTGAATGCCTTCATGCCCTGGGTAGCCTTGGGGTCCCGGAGGCCCCGGGTAGCCGGGCAGGCCCTGGGGGCCAGGCGGCCCTGCCACGCCGGGCACGGGCAGCTGCTTCGTCAGCTGGCAGGAGAAAGAAGAGACAAAGCTGAGACGTTTCTGGGGTGCCAGCCTCCCCAATCCCCCCTGCACCCACGGTGCCCTCATTGCAGCCCCCTTTCAATCCCACCCCACTACCCCTGGCGGCAGGCTGAGCCACTCCCTACTCACCTCGTTCTCAGCTCCGTCTGGCCCTTCGGTGCCAGCTGCCAGCCCAGGCATGCCCGGTGGCCCAGGGAGACCAGATGGGCCCTGGAGGCCCGGCTGCCCTGGGCTCCCCGGCTGGCCTCGCTCCCCGGAGAATCCTGGCAGGCCTCTTTCCCCAGGGGGCCCCCGCTCTCCTTTGTCTCCCTGTCAGGGAGAAGATACGCCACAGCTCGTGAGCCCACACCAGCCCCAGGGGCCTCACCCCATGCCAGTGTCTCCAGGTCTTTGCCATGGGCAGGCTGAGCCCCGGTGGGACTGGTTGGTGTGCTGTGGCCCTCACCTGCTGCCCCCACCGCTGTGCCATGGGCAAGGGGGGCGCAGCTGGCTCTGGAAAATGGGGAACCCAGCAGATCTAGTCAGGCTAGCACCAAGGGGTCATGGCCCTGCTGGTCCCCAGGAGCCAGGCAGAAGTGGTTCCATGCCCCTCTCGCTGCCAGGAGCTGCTCCCCTGCTCCTGCAAGCCTGGCCTGGGTGGGCACCTGGCAGGGGGCTCATGCAGAGCGGGCGTTGTGCCCCCTGCAGCCCTGGCACTTGCTGTGCTCCAGCTAGTGGTGGAAAGGTTGGGGGGTGAGCAAAGGTCCCCTCGAAAAGCAACGACCTAACCGGGGTGGGGGAGGAGTGTGCATCCCCAGAGAGCCTCTGAAAGCCCCACCCCCTGCCAAGCCAAGCTCTCCAGGGCCTGGGGACCCCAAATCCATCCCTGTGCCACAGAACACAGCCCGCAGCCCCCTTGCCTCCTACCTTCAGGCCCGGGGGGCCAGGGCCGGCGGGGCAGATGCACTGCGAGAGGTTACCAGTTGCCTGGGAGACACAAACAGGGATGAGCGTGGGAAGGGTTCTGTTCTGCTGTCACAGCCGTAGCAGTTCTCTGCCCAGGGGGCTTGTCACCCTTGTGCCAGCAGAATCCACCCTGGCAGCGGCTGGCATGGGCAGCTTCGGGGCAGGGGAAGGACCCTTAAGGAGAGGGGAGATAAGGGTGCTCCTTGCACCTCCAGCTGGGCAGGAGCAGACCCTCCCTGTTACTCACCTGGGGCAGGGTGGCAGCTGCCCTGGAGGTGGGAGCTGGGGGCGTGGGCCCCTTTGCAGTTGTCTGCAAGAAAGCAGAGAGAGACAGCGCGTTGGCACCACCGACGGCTGCCCGTGGGTCTCAATGCCAGGTGGTGCAGCAGGCAGGCAGCCGCCCTGTGGAGGGGGCACAGAATCCCAGCCCCAACGGCACCCGTCCACCCAGAGCAGCTGGCCCAGCCGCTGCCTCTGCCTGGGGGAGGATCCCTGGTTCTGGAGGCCCCTGGTGCTCTCTCAGGCTGGCCTCAGTGCCATGGCTGCCCAGAAGGGCCCCCAGGACCACAGCTGGAGCAGGCCAGGCCAGGCCAGATGGATGCAGCGTGGGGGCAATGGAAGGAGAGCAATTGTGTGTCCAGCCAGCACCAGGGTTCTCTCAAACGATTTCCATCCGGGGCGGAATAACTGTTGTTATATGCACCCCGGCAGGCGCAGATGCGCACCACCAGGGAACCCTGCTCAGCATCATCAGCTCCTGTGCACCCTTCCCACCACACCCCGGTTACCTTCATCTGCAGGAACTCTTCTTCTTCCTCTGCGCTACCCTCCAAGAGCCCCGGGGAGGGCGGGGTGTGGACAGGTGGCTCCCCTGAAGGCGTCTAGGAGAGACGGGGCCGGGGCATTGAAATCCGTCCTGGCTCTCCTCGCCCCGGCAGGGCCCAGGCCTGCACCCGCTGGCTCCCCAGGGCAGCAGCCTGTGCCCTTACCATTGCCACCAGCTGCCGGTTACGTGGGAGGGGGCTCGGCTGCCTGATCACCCATGTTGCTTTGCCCTCCCGCCCCTTCCTGCAGGGTGTGAAGCCCCCTCTGCCCTCAGTGGGGCTGGCTGGCCTAAAGGGGGACCCCCAGAAAGGGCCAAGGTTTTCTGCCCTCTGCACGTCCCACCTGGGCAACAGGCCTCAGGTCTGGAGAGGGAGGGTGGAGAGTTGCAGGTGGGGCTTCCTGGGGGGCAGAGCCCAGCCCAGTCCCTGCCTGCCCAGTCCCAAGGGCGGCAGCCTGTGGGGAGTGGGGCTCCCAGAGGATCCTGAGCAAAGGGCAGAGGTGCTGAGCTGGGTGGGGAGGGAGCTATTGTGTCTGGCCCATGGGGCCCTGAGATAAGGGGGAAGGACAGAACAGAGGGAACTGATTAGCTGAAGACAAGCCTCAGTGTGGGGAGGGCAGGCAGGCAGGGGGTCTGGGAGGTCTGGGGACTGGAGCAAGGGGGGGCTGGGGCATGCAGGGGGCTGAAGAGGTGGGGTGTGGGGGACTGGATACCGAAACAAGGGGGAGCTGGGGGCGTGCAGGGGGGCTGGGCATTGGGGGGGCTGGAGATTTGGGGTGTGGTGGGTCTGGGTACTGGAGCAAGGGGGGGCTGGGGGTATGTGGGGGACTGGGCATTGGGGGGCTGGAGAGTTGGGGATCTGGGGGGCTCGGGACTGGAGCAAGGGGGCGGGGCATGCGGGGGGCTGGGCATTAGGAGCTGGAGAGTTGGGGTGCGGGGGACTGGATGCTGGAACAAGGGGGAGCTGGCGGCGTGCGGGGGGGCTGGGCATTGGGGGGCTGGAGATTTGGGGTGTGGTGGGTCTGGGTACTGGAGCAAGGGGGGGCTGGGCATTGGGGGGCTGGAGAGTTGGGGGGCTGGGGCTGGAGAAATGGGGAGCTGGGTGCATGCGGGGGGCTGGGCACTAGGGGGCTGGAGAGTTGGGGTGTGGGGGGGCTGGGGGGCTCGGGACTGGAGCAAGGGGGGCGGGGGCATGGGGGGGGCTGGGCACTAGGGGGCTGGGGAGCTGGGTACTCGCGTGCAGCTGGCACAGGCAACCCTGGGATCTCGGGCTGCAAGGTCCCCAGCCCAGCCCAGCCCATGGGAGGGACAGGACAAGACAGGACAGGACAGAGCCTTTAGGGACCTGCCGAACTCGCTGCTCCTGCCCCACGGGAGCTGGGGCCTGGCCTGCTGGATCCTCCTGCCTGAGCTCTGTCCCCCGCACCCTGCAGCCAGGGGGAAGAGCAGAGCCAGGGGACCGCAGGGGCCACGGCCCCAGATCACCAGCCCTTCCAGAGAGTTTGTAGGTTGAGAGCCCCGGCTCCACCCACCCAAGCCTGCCACTGCTGCAGCCCCCCGGCACCCGCCCCCCCCCGGCCTCTGCCCTGCACTTGTCGGCTGCCCCCTCAGCCATGCGACAGCTGCACACACAGTCACGCTGGCACCCCCAGCCCCCCCCGCCCGTGCCCATCCCCAGCACACCTGTCCTCGGGCTGCCGGGGGGGCCAGTGTCCCACTCACTGCAGGGTCCTGGAGGGCCACAGTCTGGCTCTGGGGGGTGGGCTGAAGGGGGGGTTTGCTCAGCAGGATTTTCCGCACGGGCTCTGGGTCACCAGCATCTCCGTCTGAAAGAGCCGAGGGAAGGGGGACTGGGAGCCGTGCCGTGCCGGGTCCCCCCCAGGGCAGCATCAGCTGTGGCTCAGCCCCTCCTGGACATGGAGTGTGGGGGCCACATCCTCAGCCCCTCTGCTCAGAACTGGGCCCCCGTGTGCCAGGCAGACCGAGGGCACTTGCCCAGGGTGGCACAGCCCAGTCCCGGGGGGCCAGGAGCCCAGGGGATGGGCACAGGCTACGCTGTGGGATACAGAGGGCCCCGCAGCCACCCAGCCAGCTCCCCCCCTGCCCCCCATGAAACACCAGCCCCGGCTCCTTGTGCTGCCCTGCCCAGCCGCCCACTCACCTTTGCCTGCAGAGCTGGTGGGGCGGCGGGACCGCGTGCGTTGCCCGAGTGCACATGGAAGAGCACACGCTGCTTCTTCCCCCTCCCCCCCGGTGTGCTGAGCAAGGGCTGTGGGGAGCTCAGTCCCCTGGGAACTGGGCCCCAGCGCTTCCCTCTGGGCCCCCAGGATCACTGCCCTCACGTGCCCCTGAAGGAGCGCGCCTGACAGTGTGAACACGGGGAAACTGAGGCACGGCGCAGGGAGGGGACTGGGCCACATCGGCCAACGAGTCAGTGATTGGGACCCAGGAGTCCTGGCTCCCGCCCTCCCTTGCTGTAACTGTCCCCCACTCTCCCCCCGCAGGCCAGCTGGACGCCTGGCCTGCCTTACCCACCCCCCCGGCTGCTCTGTGGCCCCCGCCCCGTGCTGCAAGGTGCAGGCTCAGCACAGGCACCTACCTGCCCCCTCCTGCGGGGGGGCCCGCGAAGGGGAGGTCGTCCTAGCGGTGGTTGTGCTGGGGGCTGTCGTCAGCCGGGAGCCCAGTGAGAACCACTGGGCCGTGCTGGGGGGCGCCCAGCCCCCCACCAGCAGCAGGATGCACAGGCAGGGCAGGAGGCCACGGCTCCCCAGGGCCCCCATGGCGCTGGGTGGCTGCCTGGAGCCGGGGCCCCTGCTCGGCTCGCTCCGGCTGCCCGCTGCGCAGGAACGGGCCTCCTGTCAGACACCACCGCACGCAGGGCAACCTTTGGCACCCGGCCCTGCTGCTATCACACCATACCCCTGCCGGCTCCGCCACGCCCCCGGCCTGGCACGGACTCCTCTCTGGGACCCGAGCACCCGCCTCAGCACCGGGCAGGATTGGGCCTGGCTGACAGCTCCGGCTGCCCCCCCGCCAGCCGCTGGCAGGAGCAGGGGGGGCTGGGCTGGCCCGGCCCGAACTCCAGGGCCAGGTCACCACAAGGCTTGTTGCAACCAGGCGGGCTCGGGACACAGGCGCGGAGCCAGCCCACGAGCCCCCCAGGAGCCCGGGCAGTAACTCGCAGGGCGGGGCTAAAAGGGCTGAGGAAGACGACAGACGGACTTGGGCTTGCGGGGAGCCAGGGTTGGGGTCGTGGGGGTGAGGCACCGGTGGAGCTGCAGGAGGCAGAGTCAAGGTTGGGGTCGTGGGGGAGGGGCACTGCTGGAGCTGCAGGGGGCGGAGTCAGGGTTGGGAGGGTGGGGGAGGGGCATTGGCAGCGCAGTGGGGTAGGGGAAGTCAGGGCTGGGATGAGGGGGCAGGAAGTCAGGGAAAGGGCATGGCAGAGCTCTGGGGGGTGCCCACTGCCCAGATACAGCCCTGCGGTGCCCCCGGAAAGTTGGTGGGCAGGAGGTGACCAGGGCCAGTAGCAAACAGTGGGTCGGGGGCCAGGAGACACCTGGGCACACCCTGGTCTGTCCCTGCAGCAAAGGGGACATCTTGGAGGGGCAGAGCGCTGGCTCACCCCATGTTCCCTCAGGGGGTGCCTAGCCCCAGCCAAGACCCCAAAGCTCTCCCCTCCAAGCCCCGTCCTGCTCAGTCCTGGGGCCCAGGAGCTGCCAGAGCCAGGATAGCAAGGCTCTGACCCTCAGCCCACAGCCTGGCACCCATCCCCTGCAAGGCAGAGGGAGCTCCCTGGGTGTGCAGGAGGCAGCTGGGGGCTCAGGGTCCCTGCGGGGGGAGAAGCGCTTTCAGGGCTGGGCACAGAGGGACTAGGCTGGTGCAGTCATCTCGGTCCAGGTGCAAAGCGTGCAGGGGGAGAGACCCCAGTGCAAGCCCCCCGCTCCTCAGAGCCACGTGGAGAGGGGAGTTAAGGGTGGGGTTGGGCCCTTCCTGTGAGTGGGGGGACGTGGACCCCTGGGATATGGGCAGGAAGCAAAGCCCCTGGGGATCTGCCGCAGGCTGGGTGAGGGGGTAGCAGGACCTGTGGACGACACTCAGCAGCAGCGAGGGGACCGGGCCCCGTCTGCACACTCGGTTCCCTGGGCGGCCCTGCAGACACAACAGCCCCCGGGCCGTGCTGCTGTGGGCCGATAAGCAGCCCCGGGGCCAGGTGTCAGTTTGGGTTTGCGCAGCTGGTCAAGGCTGGCGCCTCCCATCCTGCACCCACTTCAGGGCCACCGCTGGGCCTCCAGCCACGTCAGGACGCAGCCAGGTGGGGGGCAGCTGAGCAACAGGACCCTGACTGGGTGTTGGAAGAGGAGACTTGGGGGGCCAGGGCTCATCCCCCCTTTGCCTGGGCTGAAGCAAACGGTGGGGGGGTTGTTCCTGGCACTGCCTTCGCAGCCCAGTACTTCTGCTTCCTCCTCTGGTTCCACAGCAGGGCAAAGCCAGGGCAGCTTTCCCATGAAACCAGGCTTGGAGCTGGCCTCACTGCACCCGGCTTGCAAATGCAACCAGCTCTGGGCTGGGTCAGTTAGGTCTCAGCTCCAGGTCGCCGTGCTAACATGCAGCCCGCGGAGGGTGTGGCAGGCTCAGCCCGGCCCTGGGGTGCTTCACAGCTGTGAGGGAGGAAAACACTCAGTCTGGTAACAGGCTTTGAGTCTGCAGCTGCCAACAGAAACCCCAGAGGGCAGTGGCCACCTTTGTATCCCCCCATCTCCCAGTCATCTGCAGGTCCCAATTGAATTGCTGGGGAAGATCAGAACAGGCCTGCTTGAGGGTGTGGGGGCGGCTCAGGACGCCAGCCTACTGTTCTGTGCACCCGGCTCCGTGTTACTGTCCTGTGACCGCCCCCCAGCCTCCTGTGCTCCGGGCCAGATACGCCACCTGGCTCCAGGTCCCCTGGCCCCATGCTACAGCCAGCCCCGCTCAGCTGCATGACCCTGCTCTGTGCTATGGGCTAGGCCTGCCACACAACTCCATACCCCCAGCTCAGCGCTATGGGGCTGAGCCTGCAACACAGCCTAGTGTCCGCCTCCCTCTCCGCCCTGGAGCGGGATGTGCCCAGCTCAGGAGCAGCAGCAGGCAGGCGGGCGCATATGTTGAAAGCTGCTGGCACCTAGTGGCTTGTTACAAAACTCCAGCACAAACTGGCAGGTTTGGCAGTGGAGACCCAGATCCCTGCTCACTCAGCTGTTCTGGGCTCCTGAAGGTCCTTTATTCCACCTCCACTGAGGCTCGGAGCCTCACTGCCCCATTCAGCCAGCCCCAATGCTCACCAGGTATGGGCAGCGACCCAGCGCCCTTTGCCAACAGGCTCCAAGCCCCAGCCGGTTAATACAGAGCAGGGTGAGTGAAGGGAGGGGTGAGCCCCCTTGGAGGGGTGACATTTCACAAGGCGGGTGCGGCAGGCTCGGTTGTGGGGTCTCAGGCTCATCCATCTCATTAAAATGTGGAGAGCTGGGCCCGATTCCTGCCTGAGTGTTCCCATTTACACACTGACTCACAACAGGGTTCCACTCGGGGGCCTCATTTTCTTACCTGTGCCCCCACGTGAACACAAGCATTTCTGTCCGTCTGGATGACGTTAGACAGTTGGGGGCCCTGCTAACTGCAGGAATGAGAGGTGGGGCCCAATGTAAAACTCACCCCGCTATAGCCCATCCCCTCCAGCTGGGGAAACTGAGGCACAGCATGAGGAACAGTGACCCATGCTGGGGACCAGTGGCATTCCCAACACAGGCCAGTCTGATAGGGACCTAGAATTCCCTCCCCCTTCCTCCATCCTCCCACCGCAACCACTGAACACCTGGGCACTGAGTCCCCAGCTGGCCTTGGAAAGGAACCAAAAGTTGACCAGGGGGCTTATGAGAAAGGACCCCCCCCATCCCATCCCCCACCTTAAATACCTCCTGGTGACACCGAGCCACAGCCCCTGGGGCTTCACTTCAGCCCAGGGAAAATCGGCTACACGGAGCCCAAGGAACTGAACCCAGCAGCGGGGTTGGCCCCCCTTCTCCCCACCCACGGCTCCCAGGGCAACGTATGACCCTCTGCTGGCTGCAGCAAGCCCAGCATGCTCCAGGCCTGGGAGCGTGGCAGAGCCGGGGAAGGGCTCCAGCTGTACTGTGCCAGCTCAGCCCAGCTCCTCCCCAGCAGAAGCTGCAGGCAGGATGGAGGGGCCCAGCTCAGCTGCCCAGTGTGGAATTCCCCAGCACGGCCTCACTCCCGCAACAGGGGACAGAAGGCAGCAGGCGACCTTTGCTGGCCAACACATTTAATGGTCGTTACCCTGCCACAGGCAGCCCGGAAGGAGACAAAACTCAGCAGAGCCTTCGGGGCTCGGTCCAGGGCTCCGAAATGGGCCGTCCAGGGCAAGTCGCTCATGGTCCGATGGATGACACCAAGGCAGCTGCGGGGACTGAGTGGGGGGATGGGCCTGCTGCAGCCCTAGCCCCGAGTCCGTGTCCCACCTGGAGACTGTCGCTCCCCCTCACCGGGCTGCTGGTCACCGTCCACCAGACATGGGGCTGCTGGTCACAGACGCGCTGGCCAGTGTCTGCCAAGCTGGACTCCCCCAGTGAGTGGTGCTCTGTGGCCTGCTGATTAGTAGCAGCATCACACTAGGGAGCCCAACCTGGCACGCTAGGTGCTGTACAGGCCTTGCCCCACAGAGGTGCCAGTGCGAGTACAAGCCCAGGGCTCCAGTCAGGTGGCAGGACCAGGGACTCGGCAGACAGCGCTGGTCAGGGTCACTGGTCCCAGCTGTGGTGTTGGCAGGTGCAGAGCCGCCGTCCTGGGCTGTACAGGGAGCGTCTCTCTGGCACATTGGCAGCAGCCCAGCCACGCTGCTTCGGAAAGGTGCCCAGCAAGAGACACAGACAGGCCTGGGGCCTGTCCTCCACTCGGCGGCCTCAGCTCCCCGGCCTTGCGATAGCGCTTCACCAGCTTCTCCAGCGCCTCGGGCAGCCCCTGCCCGCTCACCGCACAGCAGCCCTGCGCGTGCCACTCGCACCCCCGCAGCTTGCGCAAGCCCAGCTCCTCCACCAGCTCCGCACACGACCGGGCCCCGGGTAGGTCCTGCTTGTCAGCCAGCAGCACCCCCTGCAGCAGGTCACCCAGCTCGCTGCCGGGCTCCCCCACCCGCCCGGGGTCGGCGCTGTCCACCACGAACACCAGCCCGTCCGTGTTGCTGTGATAATGGCGCCACAGGGCCCTGATGCGGTCCTGGCTCCCCACGTCCCACAGGGTGAAGGTCACGTTCCGGCGGGCGCCAGCGTCTCCACGTTGAAGCCCAGGGTGGGGATGGTGCTGACCGTCTCCTCCAGCTTCAGCCGGTACGTGAGGGTGGTTTTCCCGGCGTTGTCCAGCCCCAGCAGCAGGACTCGAGCCCGTAGAACCCGGCCAGCGCCACCTGCGGTCTGCTCAGGAGCAACCCCATGGTCCACGCTGCAGCTTCTTGGCCCGAGAGCGTTTATATGCACCGGCCTTGTCTCCCATTGGCCATCGGCGCTGGCGGGGCGTAGCTGGGGAAGCCCCGGCTGCCTCGCTGGCCGCTGCGCTGCTGGAAGCTTTGGCGAGGCGCGTTCTGACACGGCCGGTGCGAAAGCAGCGCCGCAGCCAATCAGAGCGCGGCCCAGGAGGCGCCCGGGGAATCCCCTGGATGAGTCAGGCGGGAGTTGCTGTCAGACTGGGCCTCAGCAGGTGCTCCCGCCCACCGGTGCTGTGTGTCAGTGTGAGTGTGTGTGTGTTGGGTGGGTGCCTCAGAGTGTATGTGAGTCTGTGTGCATGTATGTGTGTTGGGTGTGTGCTGCTGTGTGAGTCTGTGTGCATGTGTGTGTGTGTGTGTGACAATAATGGGCTGTCACTGGTGATGGACTTGGGAGGTGACTGGTCTGTTCCTGGTGAATATTGGAGGTACGCCATCCTTGCACCATGGAGCTGTTGTGTGAGACCTGATGCAGGAAGAGCACCGGGCCCTCTTGCCATCGCACCAGGCCCCAGGCCGGGGAGGGTGCAGCCTCGTTGGGCCTTGTGGTGTCCAGGCTAAGTGACCATAGCTGAGGTGAGATGCCGGCACTGGCTCTGTTTAACCGTCACCCACAAACTGCCAGCATCACAGGCCGAGTGAGGCATGGGATATTTCCCAAAGTCAAACTTGAGTCGGGTCTCAAGCAGCATTTTTTGACTGTGCCTATCTGTAATCTCCTTTCCTCTGGTTTCCCGTGGGCCTGGGCGTGGGGGTGATGCTTACCAGCGTTTACGGATAATGTGCTCGACTCTGCATTTTATGGTGCTCATTTGGAGGGGACCTGATCACTCATTCAGTGTGTCTCACTCTCACGTGTCAGGTTGGGCTTTGCAGCACCTGAGGGCAGGAGCTGTGCAGGGCAGAGTTGAGGGGTTCGGTACTTACAAGGGGCTATGAGAGTCCCCAGTTCCTGGAGATGAGTCAGTTGGCACCATAGGAAAGGGTCACCTGCGTAGGCCAAAGGGCCATTGGGGTTGGCATTGTGGAGCATCCTGGGGATGCAGTGGTGGGGGCAGCTGGAGAGAACCTCTGAGCTCAGCCCCTATGAGAACTGAGCACGCTGAGGTCAGACTTGGGGAGAGTCAATCCCAGCTGAGATAAGCAGGAAGCTCATGTCTGGCCAGGCTCCAGAGCCCTTGGGGCAGAGCTGTCCCACCACTGCAATGACTGGCCTTCCGGCGCAGGGCAGGGGAGTTTTCAGCCAGCTCAGTGCTGGGTAGACGGTCCAGCTGTTCCACTGACTGAATCCTTCTGGTGTCTTCCAAGCAGTGAGGGGACCAACAAACCCCCTCCACCCACCCCCCATGCCCAGAGAGAGCTCTGGGGTGAGAGGGGCCACATTCCCTCTGGCACACACTGACCACAGGCTTCAGCTGAAACAGCTCCCAAGGGCGTGAGCAGTGCCAGTTGGGGTGGTGCTGTTCACAACATGAGCCTGAGGCCCAACAAACTCATTTCACTCAGAGGCCTGCAATGCGCACTTGCTGTTAACCGTTTGCTGTGTTCTCTGGTGGGGATTGTGAGCACTGTTGCTGGCACCCAGAAGAGCCACAAAAGCTGCCCATGGCAGAGCCAGGAAATGTGGCACACTAGCTAGGGGGTGTGCGTGTGCTTAGATGCCACAAGGTGTGATCCCATAATGCAACACTTCTCAGTGAGATGTCTGCTGCCCCAGGTAGGTAGTGAGTCATTTCTGGGGGTACCCCAGTGTCCATGGGGGCAGAAGAGCAGAGCATGATCAAAGGTTTACAGCACATGACCTATGAAGAAAGGCTGAAAGAACTGGGCTTGTTTAGTTTGGAAGAAAGAAGGTTGATAGCGGTTTTCAGGTAACTAAAAGGGTGTCATAAGGAGGAGGAGAAAACTTGTTCTTCTTGGCCTCTGAGCATAGGACAAGGAGCAACGGGCTTAAACTGCAGCAAGGGAGGTTTAGGTCGGACATTAGAAAAACTTCCTAACTGTCAGGGTGGTCAAACAGTGGAATAAATTGTCTAGGGAGGTTGTGGAATCTCCGTCTCTGGAGCTATTTAAGAACAGGTCAGATAAATGTCTATCAGGGATGCTCTAGACAGTCCTTGGTCCGGCCATGAGGGCAGGGGGCTGGAGTTGATGACGTCTCAAGATCCCTTCCAGGCCTAGCATTCTATGATGCTATGAAGATGCAGAGCTCTACTGTTGAGGTGGTGGCTGGTCGCATTAGCTGGTCTTTTGTGACTCCACAAGCTCCTGGTTGCATGGGGGAGGAGGGGCGGGGCTGAGCTCCCACCTCGGGTGCTGATGGAAATCGGTGTGCGTGTCACTCGTGGCACCCGTGCCGGGGGTTGCTGACTCCTGCTCTAGCAGGTGAGAGGTGAGGGGTCTATGGCAGGAGTGGGGGGCTGAGGAGCTGTTACCTGCAGCGTTCAGGCACTCAGAGCAGGGGACCCTGTCTGACAACTAGCTGATTAAGAAGCTCCATTACCGTATGTCCAGGAAGGGCCCTGCCACAGGGTGTCAGACCCTGTTCATGTTACAGCTATGGTGGCCTCTTGTTTCTGTGTCGCTACCGGACCTCGACCCGCAGCTCCTGAGGGATGACTGTGAAGACATTATCTGCAAAACCAAAACAAAAGCAAGAGGTTCCAGTTGCCGTGTAGCCCCCAGAGAGCTGGGAGCTCCCCCAACATTGGGCACACGCCCCTGTGCCCCCTGCACCTGCAGCCCCACTGGCCTGACTGCAGCTGGTTCCCCCCACACAAACTCAAACTTTTTCAGGAGGAGGGTGGGGAAGCGTTGGAACGGTCGACCCAGGGAAGTAGTGGAGTCTCTATCCCTGGAGGTGTTTAAGTCTCGCCTCGACAAAGCCCTGGCTGGGCTGATCTGATGGGTTTGGTCCTGCCTAGGGCAGGGGGCTGGACTGGACGGCTTTTGTAGGTCTCTTCCAGCTCTATTGTTCTATGATTCTATGGGACTGAAGCCGGAGGTTCCAGCCCCCTTCCCCACTCCCCGCTTGGCTTCAGCCATGCCCCTCCCCCCAGCTGCAGCACAGATACCAGAGGGCCCACCCCAAGAAGCTGATGGGGCCTGGAACATTTGTAGCATGGGGGGCGATGGAAGGAACACCCGGGGGAGGACTCCACCAGCCCCCCGAAGGCCCCAGCCGAAGGCCGACAGCGGCTGTGGGGCAAGAGGCGCAGTGTGACAGCAACTCCCGCCTGACTCGAACAGGGGATTCCCCCGGGGGGGGCTCCTGGGCCGCGCTCTGATTGGCTGCGGCGCTGCCTTCGCACCAGCCGTGTCAGAACGCGCCTCGCCAAAGCTTCCAGCGGGGAAGCGGCCAGCAAGGCAGTCGGGGCTTCCCCGGCCACGCCCCCGCCGGCGCCGCCGGCCAATGGGAGACAAGGCCGGTGCATATAAACGCTCTCCGGGCCAAGAATCCGTAGCGTGGACCATGGGGTTGCTCCTGAGCAGACTACAGGCGGCGCTGGCCGGGTTCTACGGGCTGCAGGCTCGAGTCCTGCTGCTGGGGCTGGACAACGCCGGGAAAACCACCCTCACGTACCGGCTGAAGCTGGAGGAGACGGTCAGCACCATCCCCACCCTGGGCTTCAACGTGGAGACGCTGGCGCCCGTCCAGAACGTGACCTTCACCCTGTGGGACGTGGGGGGCCAGGACCGCATCAGGGCCCTGTGGCACCATTATCACAGCAACACGGACGGGCTGGTGTTCGTGGTGGACAGCGCCGACCCCGGGCGGGTGGGGGAGGCCGGCAGCGAGCTGGGTGACCTGCTGCAGGCGGAGGAGCTGCAGGGGGTGCCGCTGGTGCTGCTGGCTAACAAGCAGGACCTGCCCGGGGCCCGGTCGTGTGCGGAGCTGGTGGAGGAGCTGGGCTTGCGCAAGCTGCGGGGGCGCGAGTGGCACGCGCAGGGCTGCTGTGCGGTGAGCGGGCAGGGGCTGCCCGAGGCGCTGGAGAAGCTGGCGGAGCTGGTGAAGCGCTATCGCAAGGCCCGGGAGCTGTGAGGCCGCCGAGTGGAGGACAGGCCCCAGGCCTGTCTGTGTCTCTTGCTGGGCACCTTTCCGAAGCAGCGTGGCTGGGCTGCTGCCAACGTGCCAGAGAGACGCTCCCTGTACAGCCCAGGCCGGCGGCTCTGCACCTGCCAACACCACAGCTGGGACCAGTGACCCTGACCAGCGCTGTCTGCCGAGTCCCTGGTCCTGCCACCTGACTGGAGCCCTGGGCTTGTACTCGCACTCGCACCGCTGTGGGGCAAGGCCTGTACAGCACCTAGCGCGCCAGGTTGGGCTCCCTGGTGTGATGCTGCTACTAATCAGCAGGCCACAGAGCACCACTCACTGGGGGAGTCCAGCTTGGCAGACACTGGCCAGCGCGTCTGTGACCAGCAGCCCCGTGTCTGGTGGACAGTGACCAGCAGCCCAGTGAGGGGGAGCGACAGTCTCCAGGTGGGACACGGACTCGGGGCTAGGGCTGCAGCAGGCCCATCCCCCACAGCTGCCTTGGTGTCATCCATCGGACCATGAGCGACTCGCCCTGGACGGCCCATTTCGGAGCCCTGGACCGAGCCCCGAGGGCTCTGCTGAGTTTTGTCTCCTTCCGGGCTGCCTGTGGCAGGGTAACGACCATTAAATGTGTTGGCCAGCAAAGGTCGCCTGCTGCCTTCTGTCCCCTGTTGCGGGAGTGAGGCCGTGCTGGGGGATTCCACGCTGGGCAGCTGAGCTGGGCCCCTCCATCCTGCCTGCAGCTTCTGCTGGGGAGGAGCTGGGCTGAGCTGGCACAGTACAGCTGGAGCCCTTCCCCGGCTCTGCCACGCTCCCAGGCCTGGAGCATGCTGGGCTTGCTGCAGCCAGCAGAGGGTCATACGTTGCCCTGGGAGCCGTGGGTGGGGAGACGGGAGGCCAACCCCGCTGCTGGGTTCAGTTCCTTGGGCTCCGTGTAGCCGATTTCCCTGGGTTGAATTGACGCCCCAGGGGTTGTAGCTCAGGGTGTCACCAGGAGCTGTTTAAGGTGGGGGATGGGATGGGGGGGGTCTTTTCTCATAAGCCCCCAGTCAACTTTTGGTTCCTTTCCAAGGCCAGCTGGGGACTGTGCCCAGGTGTTCAGTGGCTGCGGTGGCAGGATGGAGGAAGGCCCCTAGAATTCCCTCCCCCTATCAGACTGGCCTGTCCTGGCAATGCCACTGGTCCCCAGCATGGGTCATTGTTCCTCATGCTGTGCCTCAGTTTCCCCAGCTGGAGGGGATGGGCTATAGCGGGGTGAGTTTTACATTGGGCCTCACTTCTCATTCCTGCAGTTAGCAGGGCCCCCAACTGTCTAACGTCATCCAGACGGACAGAAATGCTTGTGTTCACGTGGGGGCACAGGTAAGAAAATGAGGCCCCCGAGTGGAACACTGTTGTGAGTCAGTGTGTAAATGGGAACACTCAGGCAGGAATCAGGCCCAGCTCTCCACATTTTAATGAGATGGATGAGCCTGAGACCCTACAACCGAGCCTGCTGCACCCACCTTGTGAAATGTCACCCCTCCAAGGGGGCTCACCCCTCCCTTCACTCACCCTGCTCTGTATTAACCGGCTGGGGCTTGGAGCCTGTTGGCAAAGGGCGCTGGGTCACTGCCCATACCTGGTGAGCATTGGGGCTGGCTGAATGGGGCAGTGAGGCTCCGAGGTGGAGGAGAGCTGGAATAAAGGACCCTCAGGAGCCCAGAACAGCTGAGTGAGGGGGGACCTGGGTCTCCACTGCCAAACCTGCCAGTTTGTGGTGGAGTTTTGTAACTAGCCACTAGGTGCCAGCAGCTTTCAACGTATGCGCCCGCCTGCCTGCTGCTGCTCCCGAGCTGGGCACATCCTGCCCCAGGGCGGAGATGGAGGGGCACACTGGGCTGTCTGGCAGGCCTGGGCCATAGCGCAGAGCTGGGCATATGGTGCTGGGGGGGTAGGCCCCATAGCTCTGAACTAGGGGTGGATCTGGGCTATTGTGCAGAGCCGGGGTTACAAGGCCAGCTGGGTCCCAGCCCCTAGCGTGGGGACTGGGGGTAGGGGCTGGAGTCTGGGGACATCTGGACAACTGTGTGGGGCTGGGGGTGTATCTGGCCTGCAGTGTGGGGCTGGGAGGTGTGCAGGTAGGGGGCTGGTCTGGTCCACAGTGCACAGCTGGGGAGCATGGGGCCGAGCCAGGAGCACAGACCTGGTGCTGCAACTCCCAGCTGGGATAGGAAGAGCCTCGTTCCTGGGGTCCCTCCTTGGCTGACCTCGGCTCTGGCCCCTGCCTGAGTGCACAGTCCTGCCTTTCTCCAGGCCAGTCTGGGAGCAGTGGCTGTGGGCTGCCCGAGGCCCATCCTCTAGTGCTGAGCAAGTGCCACCCAAAGCCGCAGCTCCCAGCCAGTGCTCCCCCCGGCACAGGATGGGGTGTCTGGGCTGGGGCCTCCCCCCATGGGCAGGAGGGCTGGTTGCTGCTAGCAGAGGCTGCCCACCTTTCCCAGCCTGGTCACTGCGGGGTTGGGCGGGTGGGATTCTCCTTCCCTTCCTGTCCCAGATAGCTGTGGGCTGTCCCCACGCTCTCGGCCCGGCTGTGGCTCAGAGCCCTGTAGCCCTTGACGAGTCAGGGGAGGGCCACAGAGCCAGGCCCCTGGAGTATCCTGGACCCGCTGCTGGGGGCATTCCAATAAGCCAGGGGTCCTCTGCCTGGCAGGTCCCCTGTGGTCTGCTGCACACGATCAGCTCCCTGGGCTGCTCAGCAGGCCGCGCTTGGATCCTTCGTGTCCTGCAGGGCTGGGTGGGCGGTGGGGCCCAGCTGCTGGCCACGCACTGGCCTCTGGGAGCCCAGGGATAAGGCATGTTGGCTGCCAGGCCCCTCACTTTACAACTCTGTTGCTCACTCTATGTGCAAGGGGGAGGCCTGGGGGATGGAAGAGAGGCCCAATGCAAAGGTGAGTGGCCCGGCCACCCTGAAGGCTCAGCTGTAGAAACTGGGGTGTCAGCTGCTGAGATCAGGGTACCCCCAGCGCTGCAAGCTACCTGGACTCCAGGGCAGTTGAGGTGAGAGGATCTCAGCCTATGGGGAATGGAGGGGTCCCGAGTGATCTGCACCTCTCCCCGCACTGCAGAGCAGCTCCCAGCCCTCGTGCAGGCCTGTCGTGTTGCGCTAAATGTCTGCAGAGCTTTGAGTGGGAGGTGCTGGACAGGATGGGGCGGGGGGCAGCTGCCCCATCAGCAAATCTGACCTGTGGCCTGGAGTCTCAGGGTGGCAGCAGGTGCTGAGCAGCGCCCCGCCCCGGCTGCCCTGTGCTGGGTGAGTGAGGCCCTTGTAATGGGGCCATGCAGCCTGCAGCCCAGAGAAGCTCTGCTTTTGCGTCTCAGGAAGACTCACTGCTTCCCAGTACACAGGGCTAGTCCCAAGGAGGGCTGGTCTGTTCCTGCGGACATCCCTGCCAGAGGGAGTGGGGAGGGGAACCCTCAGCCAGTTGTCAACCCGCTTGCTCACAGAGGGGCCTCTCACCCTGCATAAGCCAAGATGGAAGTCAGTCCTGGCCCATGCTCTGCTCTGGGCTGAGACTCAATTCAGAGCAGAGGGGAACTTGATTTATCTGGACCCTGCCCATCTACTGAGCAGGAGCAGAGGTCTGGGCCCTGCCACCTGGGGTTTGGTGGAGGAGACATCACCGTCGCGGAGGCCAAGCATCACTGGGTTTGTTTACAGCAGTCCCTGAACAGAGGTGGTCACAAACAGCCCACAGGCAACTCCCATCCCCCAGGAGTCTCAGCCCTACCCCAGCATCTGATTCCCCAGAAGTGACTGTGCCCTCTGTATTGCCTGTTATTAGAGAGGGGAAGGCAAAGAGCAAACTTTCCTGCTGCTCACCACAGGTCCCCCTCCAAGGAACCTACAAAAACCAAATGATGCATTTCTTCAATAGCTAAAAACTTGCTCACATGCCAAGAAAGGTACTGGTAGACTCTGTAACAGCGCCACCTGGTGACCCCACCTGGGCTTGTAGCCCCATCTGGGAGTGAGCCACGGTCTAGCGAAGCTGGACAGGGCATGCATGCCCGGGGGCCCAGCAGGCAATGACTCGCCCCTACAGTCTGGATATCAGGGCCCCACTCCGGTCACGGGGGAAGCCACGTTGGTGTAGTTCAGTCCCTTTGCAAAATACCTCCTGATTCTGGACTCTGCCCTGAAGTTCCCTGGGACTTGAGGAGTGGGGGCAGGAGGGAGCTGTCAGTCAGGGCTGAGGGGCACTGGCAGAGCAGTGGGGGTGGGAGAGCAGAGAGCTCAGAGCTCGGCTACCGGGGGCCACTGTGGGGAATCGGGGCTCCCGCTATTTTTTCCATCCAGGGGCAGAATAAATTTTATCATGCGCACCAGGGCAGGTGCGGACGTGCACCACCCATAGCCCCACACGCTGCCCACTGCGGGCGCTCGGCTCATCAGCCGGGCGGCACCTGAATCCTTCCTGGGCGGCCTCCCCAAGTGCTCGGCTTCCAGGGAGCGCGGGCTGGGCCCGAGGGGCCGGGCGGGAGCCAGCGAGGGGCTGCGAGTCGGGACTGAGCAGGGGGGTGGGCATCGCAATGGCAGGAACCGGGCTGGGAATCAGACCTGCAGCTTCCCGCCCCCCACCCAGCCCCTCCGGGGAGCTCGCTGAAGGCTCTGGGGATGCTCCCAGCCCTGCGCGCTGGCCGCCCTGGGGCACGGTGGGCCGGCCCGGCCCGGCCCGGTGACAGCTCCAGCGGGCGGAGAGAGGGGGGGGTGTGGCCAGGAGCCCGTATAAAGTCCGGAGCCTCGGCGCTCCCCCCAGGCAGCGCGGCGTCTGGACGGCTGTGCGGCCCGGGCTGAGAGCCGGCGGCGCAGCCCTCTCCTGCGTGGGCGTCCGGGGGCCTCCCCGGCAGCCCCGCGGCCCTCCCCGGGGCGTCCTTCGCCGTAGCGCCCGGCCCGCCCGCCCGCCGGCCATGCCCGCCGGCCGCCTCTCTGCCGTGCTCCTGCTGGCCACCGTGGGGCTGAGCGTGAGCGAGGAAGCCATCCACTGCCCGCCCTGCGCGGAGGAGAAGCTGACCCGCTGCAAGGCCCCCGTGGGCTGCGAGGAGCTGGTGCGGGAGCCGGGCTGCGGGTGCTGCGCCACCTGCGCCCTCAGCAAAGGGGCGCCCTGCGGCGTGTACACGGCCCGCTGCGGCTCGGGGCTGCGCTGCTACCCGCCCCGCGGGGTGGAGAGACCCCTGCACACGCTGATGCACGGGCAGGGGATCTGCATGGAGCTGGCCGAGATCGAGGCCCTCCAGGAGAGCTTCCAGGCGGGAGGTAAGGGGGCTGGGGGGGCTGGAGGGCGGGGGGCATGCAGGGAAGGGAGCCCCCCAACCACCTCCCTTGGGGCATGACCCTGCCCTGGGGGGTGAGGGGCAGGGGCTGGTTGGTGCGTGACTGGACTCTGCCAAGGGTACGGCTGCACTGGAGCTGGGCTGCAGGAGGGGGCCATTGCCTGGTCCTTTCCCTGCTCCTTCCCCGGCACGGAGGTGCCCCCAATGGCAGGGCCGGGGCAGCCTGGCAGGGCCCGCTTGGGAAGATGCCTCTGAACAGCCTCAGCTGCCGGCTCGTTTGGGAGGGAAGGAGTCTGGTCGGAGGCAGGCACTGCCCCAGGACTAGGCGGGGGCAGTTCTGTGGGGCAGGGAGGGGGCACTTGCAGGATCCTGGCTGGGGGGGTTGCTCTCGGGCGTGCATCTGCTGGGGACTGGCAGGGCAGAGCTGGGAGAGCCCTTGTAATTACGGGCGCTAGGATCCCACTGCCTAATGTCTCATGTGCCCACCCTGTGCCAGGTGCCTGCGTTTCCCCCCATGCCAGCTGTGGGTGGCTGCCTGCCTGGCGAGGAACCCCACTGATTGCCCCCCCCCCACCCCGAGGAGGGGCCCTCTCCATGGTGCCCGGAGGCTGGCGGAGCGAGTCACCCGCCCAGCACAGGCCTGGGGCTCCAGGCACCAGACAGCCCCAGCCTGCCTCAGCTTCCTGACTCAGCGACACAGGCCAGACCCACATCTCCTGGCCCTGCCTCCATCAGACCCCGCCTCCTCCCCAGCAGCGCTCGGCCCCCTAAGCCCTGGGTCCATGGGGCACCCAGTGTGCCCGCCAGGCCCTGCCACTGCCCCCTTCCCGGGCTGCTCCCACGGCACTGGCCAGGGCTTATGGAGCAGAGCCCGGCTCTCTCCCGTGGTACCTGGCCCTCTCCCAGCCGCCCACCAGAGGCCTTGGGAAGCAGGGTCTGGCCCTGGCCCTGGAGCTGAGTCAGGGAGGGGCGACACCTGCTCCCTGCCAGGAGCCTGGTAGCAGTGGCTGACCCACAGCAGCCCAGGGGCCGGGCCAAGCCACAGCATGGCACCAGGCAACTGGAGCAGCAGTGGGGCAGGCTCCACCTGTAGGTCCCTGCACTGCTCCCTGTGGCTCGGGGCCATGCCGGGGGCAGGAGAGCCATGGCCCTACACCCCCACTGCCTCTGGATCTGGCTCTGGCTCTGGCCCCAGCAGCCGCTCCCCAGCAGAGCCGCATGCCCTGACCTTGGCCCACCTCTGGCAGCGCCAGCCTCTGGGGTGGGCCGCTTGCTGTGGCAGATCCCTCTGCGGAGCTGGCTGAGGGGGGACGTGGGCTGCGCGGGGCCGGGGACCAGCCCTTCCCACGGGCCGGGGGATTGCCTTGCTGCAGCTGGGTGAGGCTGCCCGTCTCCTCCCACCGCCTGGCTCCGTCCCTGCCTTCGGCCCCAGCGGGTCTCCCACACCCCATTCCTGGAGCGGGTGCACTCAGGCTGTGAGCTGCCTCCCAGCAAGCGCAGCCTCGCCCTGGCCCCTGTTCCAGCATCGCCCACACCCGAACCCAGTGTGTTCCCAGCTCCGGGGTGCGGGGTCCCAGCCTGAGTCGGCCCTAGGTGGCCTTGTGCAGGGAACCGCTGCTCCCACCTGGCCAGATGCTGGTGGGGCCTGTCCCTGGTACCTGCTCTGGGCCTGGCACCATCGTGGCCCTGAGAACTCACCTGCTGATGAGCCCCCTGCTGCTCAGAGCAGCCCGTGCCAGTCCCTGGAGGTGGTGCAGGAGGGGCCTTGCAGGGCAGGGCAAGAGGAGGGGCAGAGCCCAAGACCCCCCAGGGCAGCAGGGTTTGCCCAGCACGGCAGCTGGCCCCTGGGAGCTCTGTGGGCAGTGGGGTCAGGAGTAGACGAAGGAGCTGGAAAGGAGGGGGCATGCCCTCATCCTGATTCTGGCGCTGCCTGTGATGCTCACAGCCCTTCCCGCCGCCAGCGCCTGGTGGCTCTTCCAGCCATGTATACCTCTGCCCCCTTCCCCCCGCATCGGCTTGTCTGTCTGCTCTGGCAGGTTGGGCTGGGGCCAGTGGGGCTGGGCTGGGGGGGGGGCAGTTGCGCCTTTGGGGCAGTAGACTGGAGGACTGGCTGGGCAGATCTCTCGGCCTGCCGCTGGCCAGTCAGCTGCAGGCAGCTAGGAAGGCTGCTGGGCCTCCAGCGTGGGCAGCTGTTGTCCCATGTCTGGAATCCGGGCTGCGGCCAGGCTGCTTTCGGCTGTGCCCGCCTTATGCGGTCTTCAGGAGCCAGGCTCGTGTGTCCCTGTCTCCTGCAGCCTTGGAGCTCTGGCTAGCGGGCGAGGCCCCGATGGCAGGACCCTGGGATGTGCAGCCAGGTGTTTCACTCAGAGCTTTGCAGCGGGCAAGGCGAGCACTGAGCATGGCGCTGCTTTGGGGAGCATGTGGCAGCCAGGGCTTGGGGTGGCCTCATCAGCATGATACGGGTGGCCTGCTCCTGGGTGGTGGTGTCACGGGGAGAGGCAGGGAGCTGCTCTTCTTCGGGTCAGATTGGCTTTGCTGTCAGCTCCCTGCCTCTCCCAATCAGGGCGTCAGGCTGCACCGGCCAGCTGGGCGTATGACTGGCCTGGCAGGTTTTTCTACTGCCTTGCTGGTCAGAAGCCACTTGCTAGTTTCTCACTGGGCCCATGTGGGGTTGGGCACCCAGCAATCCTCACGCCTGGCGGTGCCCATCTCACCTGGGAGCCTGCACTGTGCATGCCGGGCCAGGCGCCAGCCAATGGGGCACTGGGGCTCTTACCCTGGTCTCGAATTCCTTCATGGCCTGTGTAACAAGAGATGAGCCCATTCCTGGCCCTGCCCCCGGACTGGCTCCGCCTTGTCTGTAACCTGGCCCCGCCTTCCCCGGAATCTAGACCTGCCCTCAGACTGCCTGGTTTGTGTGGCTCAGAGGTGGCAGCCCAGCAAGGGGCTGGGGTCAGTGCAGTGGCTTTTATGTTCTGTTACTGACTTAGATAAACAGGGGGAAGCTCCTGGACTTCCCCATGCCCCCAGTTCCTGACCTGTAAAATGGGCACAGCACTCTGGCTAGTCTGGGCTTGTGTCGCCAGTGCCCTCTACTGGAGGGGGAAAAAATGTGCCTTGCCTCCATGTCACTGGCCCAGTCTGGACAGGAAGCCTGGCTGTTATTCATTACACACATTCTGCCAAGGAGCTGTCGTCGCAGATCACAACTCCATTGTGCTAGGTGCTGTACAAACGCTCGCCAAAGAGCTGAAACGTGGAGGGAAAGACCAGAGGAAACAGCTGGTGGAGGCAGAGGCAGTAGTGAGCCAGTGTTGTGTGACTAGGGGAGGCAGGGCTGGGGAAGTGGTCAAAGTGGGGCGGCCAGAAGGATGGTTACGTGGCAGAGGGAGGGGATCAGGGTTTGGTTTAAGTCCCCATGTGGATGTGCTCTGAGCTGGGCACACAGAGGGGCTATGGAGATCCCTGCTGACCTGCTGCTTGTGTGGCCAGGCAGCCATGGGGGGACAGAAGTTAATGTGTAGCTAGTACAGCAAACACCGACCGACCCCAGTACCTGGAACCGGGCATCCCAGGAACAGGGTTTCCCCGGAAATCGAGGGGTGGGGGCTGGCGGGGGGGAGAGGGTGTCGGGGCAGCTCTTGAAATTGTGGCCCAGGCCTGGCACTCTTTGCCCTTGTGATGGGCACAGAAGGAAATGCAGCTGCTACGCCCCCAGCCCGGGAATCTTTCAGTCTAGCTAATGGGCCCTGGGGCCTGTGGACCTGGATCAACCCCCCATTGCCCAGGGTCTGGCCTGCTAGCTGATTGTTAACCCTTCCACCCCCAGGGGCTGCCAGCTGAGCAGCCGCTTGGGAACCCTTAACTCTTGGCAAAGGGTTAACGGTGCCCTGGCTTCCCTTCTCCTGCACTTTGCCCCAGGCCAGCAGAGTCATCTCCGCACCCCTGGCTGTGCCAGGGGGAGCTCCCTGGTGCCCCGTACTGCTCCAAGACTCAGCAGACAGCAGGGTGCTGTGGACGCGTGCTCAGCGAAGAGCCCATGTGTGGGGCTGGAGCTGGCAAGCTTGTCCTCCTGGTCTCCTGGCTCTGTTTGCAGAGCAGGTTGGTGGCTGATAACAAGATGGCTTCAGGCAGAACAAACATGGACTTGAAGCCAGGCAGGTGTGTGTCTACCCAGCAGAGCCCAGAGAAGGCAGGAGGGCCTGGGAGAATATACGCCTCCCTCGAACTGGGGCAGAGAGGAAGGGAAGCCAAGAGGAATCAGCTGGCCACAGTGTTCTGTACGCCTGGGAACCTCCCCAGCTCTCTGCCTCATCCTATGACCAGGCCATGGCCAACTCCCCTGGAGAGGTGGAGAACTGGATTCAGAGTGGCACAACAGGTGCTGGCATTTCAACTTGCTCACGAAAATGTTCCTGGCTCTTGTGGTTGAAAGAAGAGCTTGAAAATACAGCCAGGGGCTGCCTGAGTTTGCAGAGAGCCTGGCACAAGAGTGCCAAGCGCTGGGATCCCATTCACCTGGACCCAGGGAAGGTGGCCACCTGGGAATAGGATCATAGCCTGGGGCGGGCCCATAGGATGTGACTCTTGGGTCCTGGATTGCCTTAATTGGGTGATGGACAGGGCCCTGCTCTGTGCTGCAGGCACGTGGGAGACAAAAGTCCAGTTAATGTTGGAGCTGAAAAGATGCAGCCCCTGTGGGGGACTTCCACTCGCTAAACCCAGTTCAGGGCTAGTCCTGGGCCATCCTCAGGAAGTGCAGGTAACTAACCTTGTTTCTGCTGGCTGGCTCCAGAAACTGTGATTTAAGCAGAAATAAAAGCCGTGTACTTTTATTGGCTGCGCAGTCTGTGAGCCGTCAGCTTCAGTGGTCTGAATCTTTTCTCCACAGCCCTGCGAGGCAGGAACTTCCTGGGGTTCTTTAAGGCTCCCCAGGAGTCTCATGTGATCACGGGACTCCAGGAGCTGGGGATTTAGAACCCTCAGATATTGCGAGATGTGCCATAAACGAGACAGTTTGCAACGCTGCTGCATTAAGGCGCTGAAGGCTGGTTGGTCAGAACCCTGGAACGGCCTGATTGCTCCAGCTCCAAGGTCTGTCCAGTCCCTAGTTCTTGTTCCTCTGCCAGTGGGCAGTGACCGATGTGACACCCTCCCCTGGCGCAGCAGAGGTGAGATCTGCCCCTCCTGCCTTATTTCATCCTGAGGGCCAGCGGAGGTTTGCTGACCCCTGGCAGTCGGCGGTGAAACCTTTCTTCCCGGACTGGTTGTCGTTAGCTAGGAGAGCTTTGGTTGCTCTTGTGAGCCAGATGTTTGGCCCCTTTCGGCATCGTGCTGAATTACTGGCCCTCCTGTGGCCGTGAGTTCCACTGGGTAATAGTGTCGGTGTCTGTCGTCTCACGCTCTGCATCCGTTGCTGTTGCTCTTAGCTGGTGTAGTTGAAGGAAAGGAGGCCACCTCCTACCCTGCTGCCAGCACTCGGTCACGGATCACAGAACCCTGGGGCTGGAAGGGACCTCAGGAGGTCAGTGGGTCCTGCCCCAAGCAGGACCAACCCCAACAAAACCAGCCCAGCCAGGGCTTGTCAAGCTGGGACTTAAAGACCTCCAGGGATGGAGATTCCCCACCTCTCTAGGTAACACATTCCAGCACTTCACCACCCACCTGGGGAAATGGTTCTTCCTGATATCCAACCTAGACCTCCCCCAGCGCAGCTTGGGATCACTTCTCCTCCTCAAACCATCTGCCACCACTGAGAAGAGCCTCCCTCCATCCTCTTGAGAGCCCCCTTTCAGGAAGCTGAAGGCGGCTATCAAACCCCCCCCTCTCTCTCTACTTCTCTAGCCTCCACAAGCCCAAAAATCCCTCAGCCTCTCCTCGCAGGTCATGTGCTCCAGCCCCCGAGTCATTTTTGTCAACCTCTGCTGGACTCTCTCCAACGCAGCCACACCCTTGCTGGAACAGGAAGCCCAGATTTGGATGCCGTATTCCAGATGTGGCTTCACCCGTGCCAAACAAAAGGAGAATAATGACTTTCCAAGATCTGCAGGCAACGCTCCTCCTCATGCACCCCAATGTGCTCTTAGGGCCCAACGGTTGGCTCATATCCAGCTTCTCCCCCACTGCAAACCTCAGGCCCTTCTCTGCTGAACTGCTGCTACTCCCCTGCCTGTAGCAGTGCTTGGGGGTTAGTAAGGTTTCAAAACTGGTGAAATAAGTATGCTGGGGCAAATGCAACCCTGGGGGCGTTACAGCCATGTTGTGGGCACGGAGGAGGGTGGAAGCTCTTCCCTGGTCTTTGCACAGCCACGTGGACATCAGCGGACACGTGAGCGCCGTGTTAGCCACCTGACTTGCATGGGGGGCCGGGGGGGCCTTGTTCTCCGCCGCATCTTGAGGTTTTTCCAGCTGCTCAGATTGCAAACCAGCTTGTCTCAGAGTTGGCGAGGCGGGTCCCCTCCCCCCGGCATGCAGAGGGAGCTGGGAGTTTGCTGGCAACAGGCCATGGGCGGCTGGTTTTAAGTTTGTTTATAGAACAGGCTAAAAATAGTAGCTGGGCAGAGGGGGACTAGCAGCACTAGCAGGTGGGGGAACCTGACCAGGGCAGGGGGAAGTAGCTGGGGGGTGGGCTAAGCATTCCTGCCTGGGTCCCCCAATCAGCTGCCTTGCACTGCTCCTGCTTTCTCCTCCAGATCCTTTGTCCCTGGGGGAGGCAGACCAAGGAGTTCTGAACCCTCCAGGGTCCCAGGTTCCATGGCTGACCCTTCTGTAACGCCTCAGTCGCTTCGGGCAGTCCTCTGGGAGCCTTTCCCTTTGACCCCCAAAGGCTGACTTGGCCTGGCTTTCCACTAGCATTCCTGCTCTGTTTTTTCCATCCATGGGTGCATATAACAAAATTTATTCCACCTAAGTGTGTGCAGGCTGCTGGCTGGTGGCGCTCGGCTAATCAACTTGTGGCCCCTGAATCTCACTTGGGCAGCTGCCCAAGCGCTCAGCTCACAGGGAACGCTGCGTCCGGCCCAGGGCTCTGCCTCTGCTCGGGTCACATCAAGCATGGAGCAGTGTTCCCTGTAAGCTGAGCATTTGGGTGGCTGCCCAGGAGAGATTCAGGGGCCGTGAGCTGATTAGCAGAGCGCCCGCAGGCAGCATGTTTCTAGGGGTGGTGCACATCCACTAAGGGCTGGGCGCACAGAAAAACAATTATTCAGCACAGGGATGGGGGGAAAAGAGGGAACATTGACCTGGACCCCCGGAAGGCTGGAAACACCTGCCTATTTGCAGAGTAAATGGGCTTCAACAAGGGGCTGGCACGGGGGGGAAGCACCTGACCCCACTTCTGTGGGGGGGCGGCTGGGTGGAGCGGTGGTGTGGGGCACCAGGTCAGAACCTGCTCTGTGCCAGTAACTTCCCAGGTTGGTTGGAGCCACGGCAGTGTAACGGGCGAAGGTGCAGAGGGCACCAGCTCCCCGGCACTGCCTGCCACTGCCCCATATCTCCTGCCCCCACCATTTCTGGGCACTGGGAGCCAGGCGTGGGGGGCAGAGCCCCAGAACAGCACCTTGGGGCAGTACGAGTGAGCTGGCTGCGCCTGCCTGGAATTCTGCTCCGGCCCTTGCACGTGGCCGGTGCGTGGGAGCATCTGAAACACGCCCCGGCCACGTCCACTGTCCCTACGTCAGCCCAGGGGGGAGCTGCTTGGCAGGAGGCTGGGCGGGGGTGGGGCACGACTCCCACCTGTCCCGTCTGGATGGGGCCAGTGGGGTGAAACAGACACCCCTGAGAGCTCTCTCTGGTTCTCCCAGGCCAGCGCCTCCCTCCCCTGGGGCTGCCTGACTGAGCCTGCTTGGCCTGCAGCTTCCCCTTGGGCGCGGCCCCCCGAAAGAGGGGGCCTGAAAACTGGGGGTGCCCTGAGGGGCTGCGAGCGCACAGGCGGGTGGCCCCATGCTCATTCACGCCCCGCTGTGCTGCGGCCGCAGCCCGGGGGGAGCGGTTCCCTCCCTGCTGAGGCTCCGGGAACAAACAGCCCAGGGCACAGCCTTGGTCCCCTCTTCCCCCTGTTCTCTGCAGGCAGCTCTGGCCCTGGCCCTCCTTTCACCTCCTGCGTGACTTGCTCCTTGCCCCCAGCCTGTGCCAGCCCTGCTGGTCTGCCCCAGCAGGGCAGGGGGCCAGCGATCCCAAGGCCCAGCCCTGCCTTCCCTGCAGCCTGAAGGGATCTATCTTCTCCGCCGGCCATGCCGGTGCCAGGCCCACCCGCCAGCGGTCGCTGCAGGTGCCAGGATGGGAGAGGAGAGATGCACTGGGCCTGGGCCTCTCCCCCAGCCGCGGAGTGAAGGAGCAGGCTGTGATGGGGTTCAGGGGTCCCCCTGCACTGCACCCCGTCCGCTGGCAGGAGAGACTCGCACTCAGCAGGTACAACAGAAGGTTTATTAGGCAACAGATGCCCAGTTTCTCCCAGAAGCGACAGCACAGCAGCCAGAGACAGTCCTTCCAACCCGTCCTGGGGAGAAGACCCCGAGGGGTGCCCCTCTGGGGTGTAGCTTTCCCCCTCCTCTCGCTGGCTGCCTTCCAGCTCCTCTTTCCCCCGCTTCCTAACTGCCGCCCCCGATTCAAAACTCAGCTCAGCTCCTCCCTCCTCTTTGTTCAGGCAGAGGTGTTACCTGCCAGTTGTAGCCCCAGGGTCATCCTTAGCCACTGGGAACTGCTGCTTGCCTCAGACATCCAGCCTGACTCACACATGCACTCCCCCCACTCCATCACACAGGCAGAGCCCCGGGGCCTGGCTGTGCACATGGGGGCTTTGGGATGCCGGCTGACCTGGGGCCGTACGGGCTGGGATTAGAGCAGGGGGTGGGGCTGGGACTGGCATCGACTTAACAAGAGTGCCAAGCGGCGGGTGGGCACCCACCTGCACTGTGTGTGGGCGCAGATTGTCCCCTGTTCCCCGACCTGGTGGTTCAGTGGGACCCTGTTCTGTTGGGTGCTCGGGGCGGCTGTCCTGCTGGGCAGCGTGTGGTGCAGGGACCACTGGGGCTCAAAGCAGCTTGGTGAGGCTCGGCATTGAGGCTAGCAGGCATACGACCTCCACGTCCTGGTGCCCGGTGCATCTGGCATTTCCCAGTTCCCCTGGAGTGCGGGCGGCTACTGGGCCCGTGCCGGGGAGGAGGGAGGTGAGTGCGGCAGCAGGATGGGGGTTAACTGGGGCATTTCACCCCCCCGGCACTGACCCGTCTGCCTCAGCCGTGCCGCCCCAGCCCGCAGGCTCTGCCCTGGAGAGCTCCCAGCACATTCACACAGGGGCGAGTGAGTAATCTGGATTCCTGTGGGTGGGTGGGGTGATGGAGTCGGGGCGGGGGGCGGTGTGTGTGCATGTGTGAGACTCAGGCTGGATGTGTGTGAGACAGGCAGAGCAGCTCCCAGCGGCTAAGGATGACCCCTGGGGCTGTAACTTAGGCTGGAAGGTAACACCTCTGCCCTGAACACAGAGCGAGGAGGAGCTGAGCTGGGTTTGAATCGGAGGCGGCAGTTGTAAGCTGGGGGGAGTGGGAGCTGGAAGGCAGCCAGCCTGGCTAGGGGGGAGGCTACATCCCAGAGGGGCCCCCCTTGGGCTCCTCTCCCCAGGACGGGTTGGAAGGACTTTCTCTGATTGCTGCACTGACTCTTCTGTGAGAAACTGGGCCGCTGTCACCTACTAAACTTCCTGTTCTACCTGCTGAGTGAGAGTCCCTCCTGCCTGCGGACAGGGGGCAGAGCTTGGGGACCCCTGAACCCCATCACAGGGTGAGGCCTGGGGGATCCCCTGGGCTGCAAGACTCTGCCCAGGCAGCTCAGGGCCCCCACGTTGACAAGGCACCGAAAGTCCAACGCGCTCTGGCAAAGGCCAGGAGCCCAGAGACCAACGCAGGGGATGCGCTTGGCCGGGGAGCTGCGGCCGGGGGGAAAGGGGGCAGCACAGCTGGACCCACCCCAGGGCAGCCGCGGGGAGCCGGAGGGTCGGTAACACTCCTGCGGGCTGGGGGATCTGCTCCATGCTGTGGGGCTGGAGGTGGGAAAGCCCGGGGCGGGCGTAGGCGGCAGTGGGACGAATGGGGGACGCACCATCTGAGGCCCCCAGCTGCCTTGGCAGGGGGAGCACAGGGCCAGGGGAGCCTACGTTTCCTGGGCCCTCGGCGGCCGGGGCTGGGTTGAGCGATCGCTGCCTCCTGGGTCCCTGGCGAACAGACCCACCCTCCCCACTGAGCCTCTGCTGGAGCCTGCTCTGCAGCCACCTGGCATGCTGCGCTGGAGGAGCCCCCAGGCTCTCTGTGCCAGGCAGGGCCCACAATCCCCAGGCCTCTCGCCCTGCCCGTGCTGGGGAGCTTGGGGCAGGGCTCTGCTGTGCCAGGAGTGAATAAGGCTGAATTATTGTGCTGGGGTTCTGGGGTCCCCAAGCTGTGCCCCCCGTCCGCAGGCAGGGGGGACCCTCACTCAGCAGGGAGAATGGGAAGTTCATTAGTCGACAGAGGCCCAGCTCAGCGCAGAGGTGTCAGTACAGCCGGCAGCGACAGTCACTCCAACCCGTCCTGGGGAGAGGAGCCCGAGGGGTGCCCCTCTGGGGTGTGGCTTCCCCCCAGCCAGGCTGGCTGCCTTCCAGCTCCCTCTCCCCCAGCTTCTAACTGCCCCCTCCTATTCAAACCCAGCTGAGCTCCTCCCTGCTCTGTGTTCAGAGCACAGTTGTCACCTGCCAGCCTAGGTTACAGCCCCAGGGGGTCTCCACCTGTCACACACACGCATATCAAGCCCGACTCTCTCATACGCACCCCCCGATTCCATTCCCATCATCTCCTGCCTGAGCTGCGTTCGGGCTGGCCTGGGGCTCCATCGTGGAACCAGTCATCTTAAGTGATGCTCAGGGCCTTGTTCCTGTCTCCCACTGCCCTGCCCTCTTGGCTGGGCTGTCTGGGCAGAAGGCCAAGGGACCCATTCTTTCTCAGAGACACGGCCTGAGAGAAGGGAGCTCTCCCTTCTGGGCTGTCATAGTACCTCTAAACCCCACTCCCCGTCTGAAGGCGCAAGCTCCTCCCTGGACTGGGAGAGATTTGGGTGCCACTCAGTCAGTAAGCTGAGCATCCCCGGCCGGCAGCCTGTGCTTCTATGGGTGGTGCACATCTGTGCAGGCCTTAGCGTACATAACAAAATTTATTCTGCCCATGGATGGAAAAACAATCAAGGGAACCCTGATGGCACCTGACTCTCTCCTGGGTGTCTGCCTGAGCACTCAGCTGGCAGGGAACAGCGCTGGCCACCAGAATATATCAAGGTGGGATTCAAGGCTAGAAGAGGGACAGGCCACTGGCTCTGGGCCCGTCTGTCCCGGGCTGCGGGATGCCCAGGGGACAGCCAGAAGCACCAGCCCCTGCCCCACGGCCAGTGAAAGAGCTGGCCCTCCACACTGCCCCGAACCCACCAGCTGTGCCTGGCAGAGGGAGGTGTACCTGCAGCAGCTCTGCAGGGAGCAGGGCCCACAAGCTCAGCCTATCGGGGCCCCACCATCAGCTCTGCCCCCTCCCTGTCGGCAAGGCCCAGGCAAAAGGCTTCGGCCCTGGTGGGGCAGCGCTGGGGGGCGCGTGGGGCTGACGGCTGAGGGACATGCCTGGGGCTTGTGGGATAGATCCAGAGGAACTCCTCTGAAACTGAGATTACCTCTGGCTTTATCCCCTGGGCCTGAGAGCCAAACCTGGCCCTGGGCTTTCTCTTCAGTGCTGGGCCTGCTGCTGCCTTGGGGCTGCGCAGCCGGGCCCCCAATGTCCCCGTGGGATGCAGTTGGGGCGAGGTCCCGCTTCAGGTGGCAGTGTTGGTTGCCGTGAGCACTGGCTGCCTTCCTCCTGGCCCGGCGGACATCCCTTTCCTGTTTGCTCTCCCCAGCTCCAGCCGGCAGACTTGTTATTGTGACCTCTCTGAGAGACCTTCCCTCTCCGCATCGCCTCCTCCTCCCCGACGTGGCCAGCCTCGCCGCTCGGCCAGCCCCACACTGCCTCCAGAGCCATTGTTCTGCCTCTCCTTCCTGGCCCAGCCCAGCTGCCCCCGGGGGGTCAAAGGCCAAGGCCTTTATCTCATTTCCCAGGGGACCGCCAGCGAGATTTGCACGAGGCAGTGTCATTGGCAAAAGGAAGGTGGCTTCTGTGGAGGGCTGAGTCCTGGGCCCATCTCAGGCAGATGCTTTCCAAGCCCGATCCCAGATGGGAAGAGAGCTGGTGCAGTCCTTAGGAGAGAAGCAAGTGCTCCCCTCTGAGATGAAAGCAGCCCAGGGCCTCAGGAAAGGCAGCCTCAGCAGCGGCTGGGGTGGTGCCCGTCCTGGCCTGCAACACTCCATCCAAAGAGCGTTGTGTAACCACCCACCAGTGGGCTCAAACCTGGGACCTCTCGAGCTTAGTGCAAGAGCCGCTACAGCCAGGGTCAGCCGCCTTTTCAAGCAGTGCTGAAATTTGACCTTTTGACCTCTAGGTGCGGTCCGAGTGCCGGTTTGAGTGCCGGTCCGAGTGCCGGTCCGAGTGCCAGTCTGAATTCTGGGAATACTCTATAAAGTCACTAACAGTCCTATTTACAACAGCTTCATTAGTAAATGACCGAAGAGGCCGAGTTTTACCATGCAGGTGGTGGTTGGCCGCTTTAGCTGGTCTCTTGCGAATCCATCGGCGTCCTGACTTTGAGCAAGCTGCCGGCTGCATGGGGGAGACAGGATGGGGCTGAGCTCCTGCCTCTCGTGCTGGTGAAAATCGGCTCTTGTGCCGCTCTTGGCACCCATGCAGGGGTTGCAGACTCAGGCTTTACAGTTGGAGCTAGAAGCCAGCTGGCTCTCAGCTGAGGCTGGAGAGGAGATTCAGTCTTTCTCCATGTAAGGGGTTACGTGGGCCAGCTAACTGTGCCCGCTAGGCGTGTGGATTACAACTGCCCACAGGAATAGGGCAGAGACCCCCAGCCCTGGACCAGCTCTGGGCCGAGGTGCAGCGCTGGCCCACTCCAATCAGGCGGGGAAAACCCCACCAGCCGCTTGGAAACTTGGAAACTGACGAGACTGAAACTGACGAGCAGGGCCCTAAGGTGTCCCATGTGGAGGGTGCTGCTGTGCTCGCCGGGTGGCGGTTGGACCCTGGATGAGACTGGTCAATGTGTGCGTGGACAAGAGGGCAAGAGCTTCCTGGGCACTGCTGGGGCGCAAGGACAAATGCCTGGAGCAGCGTGTCCAGGGAGCTGGTAAAATTCACCCCAGGAGCCAAGAACTCCTGCCCCAGCCAGGGGACCTGGCCTGTAGCCGGTGATTACCCCCTGGAGAACCAGCCTGGGGGTTCCCAGCAACTGTGCGTGTCGCAGCCTCAGCCAGGTTACGGACCCAGCTCATCCAGACTGGGTCCTGAGCCCTGCGCCTCATCTGCCCTCGCAAACAGGGCCTTTGCGCCTGGTTAACTTCGCTCACTTGACTCAGGCCCCTTTAGATTCCACCTTCGAGGCAGTGGAGGCGGAGGGTGCAGGGGGGGCTTGAATTCTCTGGGTACGACATCAGCTTCGCTCAAGTGCTCCTGCACCGGGGATGGCAGCGCCCCAGCAGGTGCCACGAGCGCAGATTCACCTCCATCGCCACTGACGGTGCTCCACCGTGCCCATCCGTCCATCTGCTACTCACCCACCCCTGTCTGGAGGGGGCTTCTCTCCCAGACACACACGGGGATCTCAACCGGGACCAGGGCCGCAGGGCTGGCTCCCAGCTCCCAGTGGGTGGCATGGCTGCGCCGTGGGGCTCTCAGGGGTCTGTGCTGTGTGTGCCATACCCCGTCGGCTCCAGCCAGCGCCGCCCTGGCACAGGCTGTGCAGCTGTTGCCACCTTTGGGTTACCGTTTCACGTTTCAAGGACTTGCGCCGTTTCCTAGAACTGGGCAGATTAAGCGGAAAATGAACAACAAACAGAAAAGAGAGAGGTGTCTGGGGCGCTGCATGGCGACCTTTGACCCAGTGCCTGGCAGCGGTTCCGTGGGCACGGCCCCGGGCCAGCACGCCTCTGGCACCTGGCCATACCCACAGGCACTGAGGTCTCTTCCTGGCCTGCTGCCGGTTCCTTCCCCTCTTTGTGCCCATGTTGTCCCTTTGCCTCGTCAGTGCTGTAGGCAAGAGCTGTTCTACTGGGTCCGCGTGCAGCTCCTAACGCAGCACAGCCTCTGCTCGTTGCTGGGGCCTTGAGGAGCTGCGGTAATAAACAGGCCCCATGCGGTTCTTGGATAGTCTCTCAGATTGCTGGAGGCACACGGATGCAGTGTGTGCCTCCAGCCCAGCCTTGGGTGGCAGAGACGGCTGTGGGCAAGGGATGGGGGAGATGGACGGGCACCAGTGTTCCTTGTAAGCTAAGCGCTTGGCTGCCTACCCAGGAGAGACTCTGGCACCGCCCAGCTGATGGGCAGAGCGCCCGCAGCCGGCAGCATGTGCGTCTATTGGTGGTTCACATACTTCACTTCGGTGCACATAACAAAGTTTATTCTGCCCTGGATAGGAAAAACTAGTGGGAACCCTGCTGGGAATCCCAGGTCTTGCTTTCCTGGGAGCTTACACTGCTGTTTGATGCCACCCTCCAGTCCCTGCGATGTGCTCCCGTCTGTGGCTATTTGCAGGGAGGGGGGGCCTTTCCTGTGACCTGTAATTCATATTGTTTCTGTGGCGGAAGTCCAGGGCAGCAGGTTATTGTGTTTAAATCCCATCTCTGCCCTGACTCCCTTTGTGGCCTAGGGGTCTTGGGACTCATGCTACTGCCCCCCAAAGTGCCTCAGTTTTCCCATCTGTAACAGGGGTTAATGGGAGGGGGTGATTTAGTTTGGGCTGATCCTGCTTTGGGCAAGAGGCTGGACTTGATGACCTCCTAAGATCCCTTCCAGCCCCAGGGTTCTATGATTCTCTGATACTGACTCATAGCTGGGAGGCGGGGGAACAGCAGCCATGGGGCTCCCAGCAGTGGGATAGCCCAGGCTCTGACCTGGCTGCGAATCACAGATCTGGAGCAAGTGGTGCCCTGCATTAGTCCCTGGAAAACAAAGACTTTTTCCTTGCATTTTAGCATCCCCGCCCCCCTCCCTCTGCCCCGCAGCCACAGAACTGTTCCTCCCTACTGGCAGCTCACCCCGAGGCCCGTGGAGAGCCAGGAGTTCAGCCAGACTCCAGCTGGCAGGGTATATTTTTCCAAGCCCTCTGCAGAGACATGATTGCAGCTGAGGACGAAGGCTAACACTCTGCAAAGCTTCCTCTCCACTCACCCCAGCTCAGCTGGCCCTGGTCATGCTAAGGGGTGGCCGGTGTGTGCGCAGGGTTCACCGGTCGCTCTGCAGACAGAAGTGAACCTCTCTTGTGGCGCTTGGCCTCGGAGCATCCCACACAGTGGACAAGTCACTGCCAAAGGTCCCAACTGCCGCAGGCAGCAGTTCTCAGACCTGGCCAGGCACCTGCAGCGTTTCCCGGCGCAGGGAGGGGACCTGCACATACAGCCTCAGTCCAGGGATCCCTGTGAGCTGAGTGCCTGGGCACCTGCTCAGGAGAGATTCAGGTGCCACCCCACTCATTAGTCGAGCCTCCACAGCCAGCAGCAGGAGTTTCTATGGGTGGTGCACATCCGCACTGGCCTCAGTGCATGTAAAATTTATTCTGCACATGGTTGGAAAAAACTAGAGGGAGGTCCGGTCTGGTGGGGAGCAGTGCACCCCTTCCCCAAAGGCCCTTCCCATCTCAGAGTTCTGAGCCACCCTCCCTGTCTCTGGTGGTATATCCTGGTGGGTTTCTGCATCCCATGGCATCCCTGCGGTTTGGTGTAAGAGTTTCCAGGAGGATGCACAGGTGGGATCCTTGTGGGAGCGCAACCCCTGCTCCCCCCATGCCTATGGGGCACAGACCCTGGCTCAGAGCCTGGCTAGCTGCCTGTGGAAGGTGACCCTCCCAGCTGCTCACAGGCCAGGTTCCAAGGCAGCTCCAGCCTCCTGCGTTAGTTCTGTCGACGCGTCCCCTCGGCCCCATCCTGCTGCCTGGCTTCGGTGCTGAGACGTGCAAGCCCGGGGCCGAGCTCCTGAGGCTGCCTTCACTGCAAAAGAGGCGTGCTCTTCCGCCGAGCTAGCTGTCCCTGGGGGAGATGAGGCGCTGGCATCCTTAGTCCAACGCAAGGCCACCTCCGTGTGAAAACCACCCCCTCCTGCCTGGCAGCAGCGAAGACGAACCCTGAAAGCTGGATCCTTTCTCGCTCCTCCCCTGGGAGTGAATGCAAACTGGGAACAATCCCCAGCCCTGGCTCCTCTGACGAGGCCTTCTCCAGAGAGCAAGGGCAGAGCTGGCCCTGGCACTGAAAAGGCCCCCCAACGGCGTTGCTGGGGGACACTCAGGTCTGGACGGCTCCCACAGAGGCGACCGAGAGAGGCTGTCGCAGCCCTGGGGGGCCTTTGCAAGGTGCCACGCCAATGATTTTTTCACTTCTGCCCAGAGTTTCCAGGTGTGGGTCATCCAGCCATCAAACGCTCAGCCTGGTGCAGGCAGAGCTCAGCTTGGGACCAAGTCACCGATAAACCTTTGCTAGCACTGGCAATGTGACGAAGTGGGGTGTGAGGGTTTTATCCCCCCCCCCGGCTGGGTTGCAGGTGTTTCCTACTGTCCTGCGGTAACCCGAGGTGGGTGCCTCAGTTTCCCCAGGCACAGCATCCGTGCACAGTGGTGAGGGGCGTTTCGGCGGGATGGTTTCTCCCAGGTACACAATGGTCCTCCAGGCTCTTTGTAACCTAGGCAACCAGGTGACACCTTTCTTAGTGGGAAACAGGACAAAGGCAGGAGCTGGTTGGAATTGGAGCTGGGCTGTGGAGTGGGGCAGTCTGGTCTGGCTGGAGAGGGAGGAAGGGGGACCAGGGCCCGGCTCGGGGAGCCCCTTTGGGCCCCTTTCCACGAGCTGGACGGTGCTGACGGCTTCTGGTTCCTGTGCTGAAAAGTCTGTGTCCCTGTCGCCTGATCACCCTCCTGCACTCCCTGCCGAGTGAGAGTCCCGTCTGCCTGCGGGAGGGGGCGCAGGGCCTGGGGACCCCCACGCTCCATGGCAGGCAGATGAGCAGAATGTCACCTCTCCTGGCGGTGTGACCCCTGTCGTGGGGGGGGGGGCACAGCCGCTCTGCTCTGCCTCCCTGGAATGAGGTGTGAGGTTAGCGGTTAGGATTACAGCCCAACCGGATTGGATTTCACACCGCCAGTTCCGCCGGGGCACTTCCTAGGAGTGCCCTGAGTTGAGTTTGTAAATCTGGCTGCTCTGATAGGTCCCTGATAATATGTAGCTTCAGCCAGGGGTCCCCATAAGCCGAGTACTTGCCCCTGCCCCGGGGAGAGTCAGGTGCTGCCCAGCCACTCAGCAGAGCGCCCACAGCTGGCAGCGTGTGTTTCTATGGGTGGTGCACCTCAGCACGGGCCTTGGTGCACAGAATAAAATTTATTCCACCCGCGGATGAGGGAAAAATAGCGGGGACCCTGGATTCCACCCCCCAGTTTTAATAAGTGTTTTCCAAATCCAGGGGTTCCATTTCCTTCCATCGCAACAGCTGCCTTTCGGCATCGGCCTCTCCCGCGGCATTATTGATGACTTCGGGCTGTAGCGGCCCTTAGGAACGGGCAGTGCCACATCCTGCTTCGAGCGGCGGGGATTTCCTCTGCTCTGGGCCGGGCTGCTGTGCGAAACAGGGCTCGCACTGGGAACAGACTTGTCGGGGCCCTGCTCAGCTCTGTGCTCTGGATGAAAGCAGGCTCGGGCTATTTCAAACCCCTCTTAGCGCAGGGTTCTGCAGAGGGGCCAGTCTTGTGAGCATGTGTTTTGGGGGCGTAGGTCTGTGAATGTGTGAGTGGGTGTGCGCATGGGGGGTGTTTTGTGTGTGCGCGTGTGCGCATATGAGGCTCTGTGTGTGTACGTTTGTGAGAGGGTGTGGGGGTGATGTGTGTAACTGTGTGTGTGTGTGTGAGGTTCTCTGTTTGTACATTTGTGAGAGGGTGTGGGGGTGGTGTGTGTGGCTCTGTGTGTGTGTGCATATGAGGCTTTTTGTGTGTACATTTGTGAGAGGGTGTGGGGGTGATGTGTGTAACTGTGTGTGTGTGTGAGCACTCCAGGGTGCACCATGTTCCCTGTAAGCTGAGTGGTGCACATCAAGCGTGCCTTGGTGCACGGAACAAACTTTATTGCACACGAGTGGGAGAGAATGCGAGGGCTGCACGCCCTTTCTTATGCCACACGCCCCTCGTTAGAATGGACGCGGTTGCCGATGTGCTGCTCCCCGTCGGGGACAGCGGCTGATCGTGTGACACAGCCAACGTACACTAGAAACCTCGCGTGCCCCCGGCTGGCTCAGCCGGCGGCCGTGCGGCAGGCGTGGGTGGCAAAGGCGGAAGCGCAAAGGCCTGGCACGCGCAGCGGGAGAATGCCGGAACCGAACCCGCCGCGTTCGTAAGGGCCCTGACCTCGGAGGCGCCCGCAGCTTGCGTGAAGCATTGGGCTAACCCACTCGGGGCCCTGGGGAGCAAGTCCCCCAAAGCCAGGAAAGCGGGGCCAAAGCGCGGGCGCTCAGCACTAGCCTCTGCTGGAGGGGAAACGCCCTCGTGTGATGGAGTGGGGGATACCTGTGTGTGTGTGAGTGGCTCACAGAGGGTGTGGGGCTCCTGCTGAGGGTAACCTTGACGACCAGGTAACACCTTTGTACTGCAGACAAAGGAGGAGGTGGAGCCTGAGGGGTTTGAATTGGAACTGGGAGTTGGAAGCAGTTAGTCTGGGCTGAGGGAGAGAGAGACCAAGGAGGGGGCCAGGCCCCGGCTCTGGGGGCCCCTCGGGGCCTCCTCTCCCCAACATGGATTGGACTGGCTGTCTCTGCCTGCTGCACTGACTCCTCTGTACGATGCTGTGTCCTGTCGGCTAATAAACCTGCTGTTTTCCTGCTGAGTGAGAGACTCTCCTGCCTGCGGACAGGGTGCAGAGCTTGGGGGACCCCAGAACCCCATCACACTGGTGTCAGGAGTGGGATGTTCTGCACCCCGAAGATGGAGCATCCAGCAGTAAGTGACCGGGGCCCTGGAAGAAGTGGGGCCTGCGAGACCCAGGTGTGCTGAAGGGCAGTGAGGTGCAGTTCCCCAAGGCGGAGGGGCCTGCGGCCGAACCCAAGCAACTGCGGTTGTGGTCCTCGAGAGGGGGTGTCACACCCGACGAGGGGTTACTCCTGGGAATCTGTTGGAGTCGGTCCCAGAAGGTGGCGGGGCCGAGAGCCCAGCCCCCAGGAACAAGTGACCCCTGAGGAGACTGACGCTGAATGAGTCCTTCCCAAGACAGGGTGCTCATGGTCCCTGAGAGCGGGTGTCACACTGAAGAAGGGGTTCCGCTGGGAGTCTGTTGGAGTCGGTCCCAGAGGACAGAGGGGCCTACGGCCTAACCCCGGGCAGCTTGTGACCCGCAAGGAGCCTGGCACACTGAAGGGATTCTTCCAGGAATCGTGGGGTGCAGAGGGCATCAGCCTGAGAGCCTGCAACCACGCTAAGCAACTCCGCTGTGAAGTGGCAGCACCTGGAAACCGAATTGAGATTAAAGAAGCTGGTCAAGGCAGCGTGGATGTGCAGTGGCAGAGGTGAGGGTTAAGAAAAATCCTGCAAAGGTGAGCCCGGATCGGGGCAGGGAACCCTGGACTGCCTGGAGCTCTGAACCGAGTGGCCTGCCACAGCTCAAGGAGGGAAGGAGCGATTCCAACCCATCATCTACTAGTGGCTAAGACAGACCTGCGAAGAGTTTTCGAGGCCTGGGCCAAGGAAGGTGCCTGTGTGTCTGTGCAGAAAAGCAGCTTGTCCACTGGGAATGGCAAGTTGTCTGTGAGAGAAGCTGCTCCACCTTCTGTGTGTGTCTGGAGACCAGCCGGGGGGCTGGGACAAAGGAGAGAGTGTCTCCCATTGTCTGTCTGTGTTGAACAGCAGCAGCAGCCTGGGGAGAGAGCAGAGCCTGCGTTTGGAAAAGGTGCCAATGAGGAAACTAGCCCATTGTCTGAGGAGGATTCCTCAGCCTAGGGTGGCTGGAGAAGGATCCACCAGAAAAGAGCATTCCAGTCTTGCAACCTCTGACATGAGAAGGAACATTCCAAACCTATTGTGTGGCATGGAAGGGGAAACTGAGGCACACAGCCATTGTGGTGGTCTGGCTAAATGCCAAGGATGGAAGCATTTGTACCTTCCGTTACTGGACTGTAACTGAATTCCAGACATTGGCTGGAGCAGCTGTATGGACTGGTGGTCAGATGGGGCAGGACCCAGACCACAAAAGACCTGTTTGATCTGTTGGTGCTGCAGCGAGACCAACCAACCCAAGGGAACTAAAGGAACTTGCCCGGCTGCATCACATGAAAAGGGCCAAGACCAAGCTCCTGACTTGGAGCCTCCCCCAGCAGGACTATGATGTGGAGGTGGTGCACATCGAGGGGAGAACACAGGGTACAGCCAATGCCCTGTCACAAGGGGAGAGCCCCGAACTTCCCCAGGTCACCAGTTGAGTGACCCCGCTCAGTTCGGTCTGGAAGGGGGGAGAGATGTGATGAAGTGGGGGATACCTGTGTGTGTGTGAGTGGCTCACAGAGGGTGTGGGGCTCCTGCTGAGGGTAACCTTGATGACCAGGTAACACCTTTGTACTGCAGACAAAGGAGGAGGTGGAGCCTGAGGGGTTTGAATTGGAACTGGGAGTTGGAAGCAGTTAGTCTGGGCTGAGGGAGAGAGAGACCAAGGAGGGGGCCAGGCCCCGGCTCTGGGGGCCCCTCGGGGCCTCCTCTCCCCAACATGGATTGGACTGGCTGTCTCTGCCTGCTGCACTGACTCCTCTGTACGATGCTGTGTCCTGTCGGCTAATAAACCTGCTGTTTTCCTGCTGAGTGAGAGACTCTCCTGCCTGCGGACAGGGTGCAGAGCTTGGGGGACCCCAGAACCCCATCACACCTCGTGCCTCGGATTCCCCCCTGCTTTGACTTTCTGGGGCTGTTAATGATCATCGAGGGCTGCCTCCCCCGGGCGGAGGGTGGGGCTCTCAGGCGTTTGGCTGAATGCTCACGTGTATGAGCATGTACAGGTGTGTGTCTGCACGTGTGTCCCGCTGCGTGGCGATGTGCATGCACAATGTAAGCAAAGAAAGAGCCAGAGGTCACTGAGGAAACCGCAGCTGGTGTTCTGTGAGGGTCTGAGCTCCGGGTGCGGTTTCTACAGTTTCTATAGCCAGAGTCAGCACCCCCCCGGCATGGATGCCAAGAGCAGCACCTGAGCTGAATTGTCATCGGCACCCGAGGTGGCAGCTCAGCCCCGTCCCTCCTGCCCCCGTGCAGCTGGGGCTTGAGCAAAGCTATGCTGCAGCAGACCCGCTAATGTTGCCAACCACCCCCTATATGGTAATACTCTGCCTCTTAGTTTATTATCAATGAAGGTGTTGTAAGTAGGACTATTAGTGACTTTAAAAAGTCTCATTGGCACTGGGCCTGGCACTGGGACCAGCACTCGGTTCAGCACTGAGACCGGCATCCGGGCTGGCACTCGGCCTGGCACTGGGACCGGCACTCAGACCGGCACCCGACCTAGCACTCGGCCTGGCACTCAGCCTGTAAGTAGAAGTCAAAAGGTCACATTTTGGCACCCCGCCCCGGAAAGGTTGCTGACCCGGGCTCTCCAGTCCCGCACAACAGGGCAAGAGAATCTCACTTCCCAGCGCACTGGGGAGGCCCATATCCGCGCGGCGCTGGTCCAGGCCTGCAGCCCGCCCCACACTGGATCCCAGCAGCCCAGTACCACGTGCGTCAGAGGCTGGCACTGAAACCCGCAGGCGGCCCTTCCCTGAGCCTCATTGCGGGATTTAGGCGCAGCGCTCTCTGGTCCGCGGGGGACGTGTCCAGCCCCAGCTGCCTCTGGCTGAGCTTCACCCTCCTGTGGCCAGGAGCTCCGCCGGCCGCGTGCCCGTTCCCTGGCGCATTTCCGTGCAGCCGTTTGCAAAGGCCGCCCTCGCCGGTTCCCGTCTTCTTGGGGAGAACAGACGCTCCAGACCGCCCCCTTCGCCAGGCCCGTCCCCTCTCGTGCCCTGCGCAGGTCGATGCCGGCTGGAAGCCTCCGGTAAAGCTGCTGTGTCCTGCCTCGACCATGCACCATCGTCCAGGTGGTGGCTCCCGAGGAAAGCCACCAGACCCCTCCCCGCAGGGAAGGGCAAAAGCCGGCCCAAGGACCCAGTGCAGCCCCCCCACCCCCCAAGCCACCAGATCCAGCCCCGGCCCCAGCGGAGCCTCGGTCCATTCTCCACCTGCCCCGCCCCTGCACGCCCCTCAGAGTGCCTGGCTGCAGGGCCTGAGCATCTCTGAGCCCCGGCGGGGTGGGGGTGGGGGGCAGGAGAGGCTTTGTGTGATGCCCCACCCCCAGCACAATCTCGCAGCCCCTATTGGCCAGAGCCGGCCAATGGGAGCTGCCAGTTTGCAGGGGAGGAATTGCTTAAGGTCCTGGTGGAATCCCAGGGTGGGGGGAGGTGCGGAAGACCCTGTGAACTTGGACGGGAACCAGGGGAGGTTTGAGCTGGATGACGCTGGTGGAAGTTTCGCTGAATTCTTGAGCCGCCCCCCGCCCCCCCGCAAAGTGTCAGTGAAAGTTCAGGGCCAGTGTGTGGGCTTGGGTTGCTGGCGGCTGGGGCCGGCCTTTGCCCTGCCGCGTGACATCACCGAGGAGACGGGGCCCTCGAACTTTTTCCATCCATGTGCAGAATAAATTTTGTCACGCGCGTGAGGTCTGTGCGGAGGTGCACCACCCATAGCCACAGACGCCGCCGGCTGCGGGCGCTCTGCTCATCAGCTGGGCGGTGCCTGAATCTCTCCTGGGCGGCCGCCCAAGCCCTCAGCTTCCAGGGACGCTGCGGGGGAGAGGAAGCCGCCTGTGCTCCCCCGGCAGTGGGCCCTCGGGGGGCCACGGGCAGCACACCACTGAGCCGCGGCAGCGAGCGCTCGGCCGAGGAACCCGTCCTCGCTTGTCCGCGGGACCCTCTTGCGCTGCTGGAGCTCAGGCAATGAAACCCGAGCCCATCGGACACGGTGAGTTTCCAGGGCGAAAGGCTCGGCCAGGGAACGGAGCTGCTGCGCAGGGCCAGGCAGGGACCGGCGCCAGCTTCCCCAGCCGGGGGACAGAGCGCTGGGAAGAAAAAGGGGGGCAAAGCCGGGGAGGGGGTGATGCTGATCAGCCTGAGCCACGGAGCTCATTATGGTCAAGGATGCCCGTTAGGCCTGGGGTCAGGCTCTTTGGTGTGACTGGGCCAGATGCAGCGTTCCAGGCCCCTGCCCTGGCACGGGCCAGGGAAAGGCAGCAGTGGGTAGCAAGAAGGGCCGTTTGCCACCTCCTGTCTACCCAGTGCCGAGATCGAGCCCCCTGGGGAGCTTTGGCCTGTGTGGCCTTTCCCGGAGGGGGTCTGTCCCCTTGAGGGGCTCGAACCCACGAACGCCGGTTCAGACAGCAACTCCCCCCACCGCCCCCAAGTTCGGTGTTAGCAGCCGCCCCCCTCCGGTGCCGGCCCAGCCTTCCCGCCTCCCTCCCCCTGGCAGGGCTCTTCCAGCGCAGCCCGCGTGGAACGTGCCGGCCGGACCAGCGGGCGCAGGTGGAGCGGCGGGCAGGGGCCATCACCGTCAGGGGTGCTGGGGTTACACCCTCGCCGCAGCGGGATCGGCCTCCGGTAGCACCCCGGTTCTGGGTGACAGGTCCGGCCGCCGAGCTGCCCCGGTTGAGGGCTGGGCCACGCGACAGGGTCCCCCCCCCGGCTCCCCGTCCCGCTTGCTGGGTGCGCGCAGAGCGCAGAGGAAGCTGCAGCTGTCCCCTTGGCAGCCGGCCCGCTGCCTGGCCGGGCCTCGCGGGTATAAATAGAAGTGGGGGGCCAGGGCGGGAGGCCGTTTGTTGTGGTTACCACCCTGGGTAGCGACGGGTCTCTTGGGGGAGAGACGGTCCCACAGCTCCGGGGCCCAGCCGGGGAGCCTGGCGGTGCACAGGGGGGCCGTCGCTGGCACGGATGGCCTGGCTTGGGACGGGCCTTTGGAGTGGGGAGCCGCGCGCAGGTGGCAGCGTGACGTGGGGAGCGGGGACACGCGCGCAGGTGGCAGCGTGACGTGGGCTATCACACAGGTGACCCCACATACCCAGCCTGGCTCCTGGGGGCTGGGATCTCCTCTGTCCCCGGAGGGCAGGAGGGAGGGCTGGGGGACACGCATGAGTGTGTGTGTTACTGGGATGGCCCCTGCGTGGGGACCAGGTAGCTGGGGGACCAGGAAGCCGTGAGCGCAGCGCAGCCCACGCCGTGGGGGACCCCACAATAACCAACCAAGGTACCCAGCCCAGCACCCCAGACCCGCACGGCTTCCCTGCAGAGCCTGACACGCCCGAGCCCTCGCCTGCACCCCGGGCACAGACCGCTTCCCCGCTCTGGCCGCCCCTCCGCTGGGAAGGGGCAGGCTCCAGCGAGCTGACTCCAGGCTGGGCTGCGGCTGCTCCCTGGACCCGTTGGGACAGGCCGTGCGTTCCGGGGAGCGAGGCCAACGCTGACATAACGGATGGAAACTCTGATCCCTTTGGAGACTGGCCGGACAGCGGAAGCGGCCTGCGGGGAGGCAGGGAGCGGAGCCGGGAACGGGGCCAGCGGGGAGTGGGGCGGCCAGAGGGAGCGGGGCTGTGGGGCGGCGCCGGAGAGGCAGGCTGGGCAGCCGCCGGGCACAGGGTGGGCAGCCTGGGGAGATCGGGTGGTGACGAGGGGCGCTCGGAAGATTCTCACGGGAACAGAGACGCGCTCAGCCCCCCGCCGGCCCGCAGCAAGAGCCAGGCGCTGGGGGAAGCCCTGGGGGAACCCCTGGAGCCGGGGGCTGGCAGGGGGCACAGGAGGATCGCCTGGGCGTTCCGGAGAGGGGAACCGGCCCCGGCACTCGCTGCTTTGTTAGATCCCAGCTCTGCCCAGGCGCCCGGGGACTCGAGCGCTCCGTCGCCCGCTCCAGTTACAACGGGACGCGGCCCCGAGCCGCCAGCTGGGGTCCATGAACACTGTGAGCTGTGGGGGTGATGGGGGGCAGCCACGCGCCAGCCCCAGCTCTGCCCCGGGTCTCCAGAGACCTCAGCTCTTGTCCCCGCGGCGCTGCTGTTCCACTGGCCGGCCCCGGGTGCATCTTTAATCCTGCTGTGCCTCAGTTTCCCCATCCGTCACACGGGGGCGGGGGGGCTCTTCTTCTCCCGCCTCGTGTCTGTTTCGGCTGGAAGCAGCCCGCGGGGCCTTTGGGTCCGAGCTGAACAGGAGTCAGTGAGAGAAGTCAGAAGGGAGTCAGTGAAAGGCCCCAGCTGCAGTTCGGAGCAGCCGAGGCTGCCGGGCTTTTTCAGAGGGGGGGAGCCATACAGGCCAGGCACGAGGGTGGGGTGGAATGGGGCGAGTCCTCCCCCACCCCCAGCAGCTGGGAAGGTTGGGCTGCAGAGCGCTCCCAGCAGGCCATGGCTGGGCCTGTCTGACCCCCTCCAGGCCTCGGGCTCTGTGGGGGCAGCCAAGCGGCGCCCTCCCATGCGGGGGGGGGGTCGCCTGGCGGGTGGGACCAAGACGCCCCCGGGGAGGGGCTGCAGCAAAGGGGTTGGTTCAGCTGCGAGCCCAGCCGCGGCTCCTTTTCCCACGGGCCGCCAGCAGCTGACGACAGGGGCCCGGTGCTGGGCGCGGCCCGGGGTTGCAGGCTGGCAGCCCAGGGGCAGCTCAGCACCGTGGGGCCCCACGCTGCTTCCGGGCCGGTGCACTCGGGTTGGAGCCGGGGCTGGCCTCGCGGGTGCGTGGGGGAAGAGCGGGGCTGCGGGGAAGGCAGCCGAACGCACGCGGCCGGGTGCGGGGCCAGCCGCGGAGCAAACTCCCTGCGGGGTCCCACCGGGGCTTGGATCACCCCACGCCGGCCGCCTCCCTGCGGCGGGGGGGGATCTCCAGGGTGTGGCGCTGCACCAGCCTGGCGGCTCCCCTCTGACCTTCCCCCCTCCGGCTCTGCAGAGAAGGAGGAAACCGAGCACCCCAACAACAGCTTCAGCCCCTGCAGCATTCAGGACCGCAAGTGCCTCCTCCGGCAGCAGGCGAAGACCCGGGACCGGGTGAACAGCGGCGTGAAAATGAGAAGCAACAGCAACGCCCCCCATCGGGAGGACACGCGGCAGATAGTGAGCGGCCCCGTTCTGGGGGGGACACCAGGCTGGTGCCTCGCTGCGCCCAGCAGGGGGTGCTGTTAAGCAAGGGACGGGCCCTTAGGGGGGAGTGTTTGGGCCCCAGCCGCGGGGTGGGTCGTGCCAGCTGCTGGCACGGGGCAGGTTTGGTTTGCCGGGGGGAAAGGCCCGGGGGCGAGGGCTGGGCCCGCTTCCCAGCTCTGCTGCGGGGGAAAGCAGAGCAGCAGCCCCCTGGGGGTTGCAAGGGCTAAAGGGGGGGCCCGGGGGGAGCTGGGGCAGTCGGCAGCTGGCCCCTGCCCCGGGGAACCCTCGGGAGGCAGCCCCAGGTGCCAGGTATTGCTGGCGGCTGCCGCTTGGCAGGAATCTGTCAGCTGCGGGGAGAGGGCGGCTGGAGCCCCTCCGTGCAGAATGGGGGGGGGCGGGGTCCTTCCTCCGACCCACCCGGCTGGGCTCCGATCCCCTCTGTCCGCGCAGGTCCAGGGGTCGTGTCAGAGCGAGCTGCACCGAGCGCTGGAGAGGCTGGCCGCGTCCCAGAGCCGCACCCACGAGGACTTGTACGTCATCCCCATCCCCAACTGCGACCGCAACGGGAACTTCCACCCCAAGCAGGTAGGGCCGGAGCGGAGGCGGGCCGGGGGTCGGGGACGGGCTGGGGCGCAGGCGGGGGGCAGCGAAGGCTGGGGCGGACCCGCAGGCGGGGGAATTTGGACCCCGGGGCTGGAGCGCAGCTGGGTGATGGAAGACCCCAGCGGGGGGCGGGGGAGTCAGGGCTGCCAGCTCCCGGATCTCGGCCCCCGGGAAGCCAGGCCCAGCCGTCTGACGTCCGGCCCCCAAACGCAGCAGAGACGCTCGCTGAACGGGGAGCCGGGGCCGCGGCGTGTCCCGGCCTGGCTGTGAGCAGAGGGGCCCGGTGCCTGCTCCCCTCCCTCGCCGGGGGGGCCGGGCTGTGCGCCCGCCAGGGGAGAGCGACCCTGTACCTGGGGGGGGGAGTTAGAGGACAGGGCGCGGACAGGTGCGGTACCACGAATACCCGCCCGTCCGTGGCAGCTGGGAATCCACTGCGGGGAGGTTGTGCGGGGCCAGCGGGGGTAACTGGCGGGGCCGGCAGCCGGATGTGCCCCTCTGCCAGTGGGGGGCCCCTGGGCGGTGGGTGCCGGCCAGCTGGGGAAGGCCCCGCCCCATCCACCTGAGGCCCCGCCCCCGCAGACCCGAGCCCCGCCCCCACCCCGGGTGATTGCTCCCAGCTTCTGACCCCGTAAGCCCCTCTCCCCGGGGTGCCCTGGTCTCACCCTTCCCAGCCAGCCGCCGCCCCGGCCCCCCCCGGGCAGCTGTGCTGCAACCCCGCCTCTCAGGGAGCGCCTGGGACCGCAGGCGAGTTGGGCGCTGCAGGGCCGTCCCTTACCCACCACCCGCGGCCGGGCCCCTCTGCCCGGGCTGCGAGGACTCACCCAGGCCTCCTGACCCCCGCGCAGTGTCACCCGGCCTTGGACGGGCAGCGCGGCAAGTGCTGGTGCGTGGACCGTAAGACCGGCGTGAAGCTGGCGGGGAGCCTGGAGCTGAAGGGTGACGCGGATTGCCTGCAGCCCGCGGACGGCGTGCGGGAGTGACCCGGCCGGCGCTGCACGGGGCCAGTGACGTTCCCCTGGGGACCTGCCGGGGCCGAGCCAACCCGCTGGCGCTGTCTCCCGCGGGAAGGAAGGGGACGCGCCCACAAACCCACCCGGCCGTGGCCGGGGCCGGGGCGTTCCGAGGCGGGCTAAGGCCCCAGGGAACTGCAGGCGGCCCCCGCTCTGCCCTGCACCCCCCTCCCCGCGCCCCTGGACCCCCCCTAGTTGTACCCTGGGCTCCGGGCACGGCAGCCCCGGCCGCGGGGCTGGGGTTCGGCGAGCAGGCCAGCATGCCCGCTCGCGAGGAGTGATTCAAGGCAGGGAGCTCTCGGCGGGTCCTTACCCCCAGGCCGCTCCCTCCCCGGCCTCTGGGCAGCCCCCTGCTGTGATCCCCCCACGCCCCCGGCGCTGTTAAATTCCCCCCCTGCCTCGGCACAGACACTTCTCCAGGGGGTCTGCGGTGCACGCGCCCTCGCCCCTCTCGCTCGCCCTGGCCGCGGGGGCGCCGGGACGCTGCGGCTGGGGCTGGCTCCGGGACAGGTGCGGGAAGACCCTGCAGCGGCTGGAGTTCGTGCGGGGGTGACGCGGCGGGGAGAGCCGGGGAGGCCCCTTGCAGCGTGGCCGGCTGAGGCTCAGGGCAGCAGGCGTCTGTGGCAGTGAGGCCTGCGTGGATGGGAGCCTGGGGGCGGGAGGAAGACAGACGGAGAAGGCTGCAGGGGGCCAGGAAGCCACGCACAGAAGAGCTTTTCCTGGCTTGCTCCAGAGCAGTGCGCCGCGGGAGAGCCGAGCTCCCGGAGTCATGTGAATCGGGGAGACCCGGGGGCTTCCTCTGGAGAGCGGGATGGGGCTGGTCACCCTGGCTGCAGGGAAAAGCTGGACCGCCCCACCCGGGGCACCCCAGGGCCAAACCACGAGAGCCGAACCGAGCGCTTTTTAAAGCCGGCCTCGCGGTGTTCTGAGGCCGGGCGCTGCTTCCCCAGCCCCGCTGCTGGCAGCCGGGTCCCGGCTCAGCCTCACGCCGGTGCCCTGAGAAGGCTGGGCCGAGAGTTTCCCAGGGCTTTTTCTCCTTGCCCGCTGCTGAGAAGCGCTCCGGGGTTTGAAAAGGGGGGAGACGGGGGCGCAGAGGGCACCGCCGCCTGCGCTCCGCGTGGGGGTGTCTCAGCCGGGCGGGGAGTTCGCGGCAGCTTTTCTGGCCCTCCTGGCTCGCAGCTTCCTGCCCTTAGCTGGAAGTTTCGTCGTTCCCCGGGCTATGGGGAGGTGCAGGGGTGGGCAGGGCGGGGGCAAATCGGCGCTGGCAGCCCTCGGGTGAGGCCAGGAAGGGCCCCCAGCGCCACCCTCGCCCAGGGCTCGCTGGAGCAAACCCCTGGCCCTGGCGAGCTCGGCTCAGCGGCGCACCATGGACTCTGGGCTGCGGCTGCTCCCGGGGTGGGGGCAGTCACCATGGTCCGCCCTTGGTAGCACAGCCCAAACCCAGCACGGAGGTGAGGCCGGGGTCGGGCGGCCCTGGCCTGCTCCCGGGAATTCAGGGCGATGCAGATGGCTGGCAACTCGGAGGCCTCCAGCACTCGGGGGTCGGTGTCACAGGACCAGCCGATCGCACCGGGGCTGAATCTCTCCCTTTTCCGCTGCGGGCGTCTGGGGAGATTCCTCTGGGTTTCGCCTGCCGCCCTCGGATGTGCCCCTTTCCTGGGGACTCCCCACCCGACCTACCGGCCGCTGTTGGTACAGGGACATCTGGGGGCGTCAGGCTGAGCACGCCTCCCCCTTGGGCTGAGCTGATACATTCAGCATCAGGCCAGGTGCCTTCCACCCAGACACACCCGGTACAGGTCCACCCAGCAGGTAAATCCTACCTGCTGCATTTCGCACCACGGCCGCTCTGTTCCACCCTGGCCAGTTACCTTCCCAGCAGGTGCAGCACAGCGCGAAGGGCTTAATCCAGCCATTGACACAGCCAGGCCGGCTCCATCACACCTAACCTCGTGTGCACCCTCTGGACACCCCCAGGCCACGGCTCAGAGCCAGCTCACAACACAACTCCTCCTTGGTTTCCCAGGGCCGGCGCCTTAGAAAAGCGACAACTCCTCCCCCGGCGTGAGCCACACCTGAAAGCTGCTCTCTGGCAAAGAGGGCTGGGAGGGCATTACGATTTCTGTTCCTTACACAGCACCCTGGCACAAGGGCCTGGACCACTTTAATTGCCTCTCTCCTTAATCCCGCGCTGTATCCACACGGGTTCGTTATGCGGGGAGGGGGCCAAGCTAATCTCCTGGGCGGGTTCCGATTTGTTTTAACGGTCCTTTGCTCGTCGGACGCAGCCGGCAGCGCCTGGCTCTGCGTGGACAGGCATCTGCTTCTCGACCCGGCGCTCTTGCAGCTCGCTGCTGGCACCCAGGCGACCAGGAATTGCTCTATTTAATTGTCACTGTTATTTAACGCCGCTCACGCGCAAGGCCACGGCGAAACGAACTGTAGCCGATGAATGCTGCGGGTGCTGGGGGGTGCGCAGAGCCCCCCAGCTGTGCGTTTCCCTGCTCTGGTTTGTACGTGGTATGAAAGCTTGTGCGCTTACTCAACCGGCTGAATTAAAAGAAAAACCACACCTGCCTGGGCCTCTGTGTCAAATAGGAACAGGGCGAGAGCCGGGCGAGGCTGTACGCTAGGAAAGCAAAAAAGCCGCCCAGTTGTGCTTTACAGACGAGCGAAATACTTTATTAGGTGATGAGCTGTGATGGAGAGGGGGGTGCGTGTGTGAGACTCAGGCTGGATGTGGGAGACAAGCAGAGCAGCTCCCAGCGGCTAAGGATGACCCTGGCGCTGTAACCTAGGCTGGCAGGTAACACCTCCGCCCTGAACACAGTGCGGGGAGGAGCCGAGCTGGGTTTGAATGGGAGGGGGCTGTTAGAAGCTGGGGGAGAGGGAGCTGGAAGGAGCCAGCCGGGCGAGGGGGGAGTTACACCCCAGAGGGGCACCCCCGGGCTCCTCTCCTCAGGGCGGGTTGGAAGGACTGTCTGTGACTGCTGCACTGACTCTTCTGTGAGAAACTGGGCCGCTGTCGCCTAATAAACTTCTTGTTCTACCTGCTGCGTGAGAGTCACTCCTGCCTGCGGCCTGGGTGCAGTGGGGGGGGGACCCCCGAACCCCATCACATGAGCTTGCGTGGGACAGACCCACTTCTGCAGACCCCAGCCACACCAGAGCAGACGCAATGGTACGGCTAAGCTCTGCGGAAGTGGGTCTGTCCCACGCAAGCTCATCACCGAATACATTACTTGGTTGGTCTTCAAAGCGCTACTGGACGGCTGATTTGTCTTCTCTGGCTGGTTGTGTCGAAATGTCGGCAAGTGGATCCCCCTTGCTGGGGGAAGCCAGGTCAGAGCATCCCTCCTCCAGAGGCCCTGAGCTGGCTCTCGGGAACGGGGGGGAATTTTAGCCTCCCCACGCGTCCGGCGGGGAGTGAGGGACCAGGACCTGGCTGCAGCTGGGGATGGAAACAGGGCCCGAGAGGGGAACTGAACCCAGGCGTCCCGCAGCCCGGCTGGGCCCACCCGCAAAGGGGGATCCAGCCTCTTGTCATCCCAGATGTCTAACCCACCGCTGGGGCAGGAGAGGCCTGAGAGGCGGTGCAGAGGCAGGTGTCCGTGTGGGAGCTACCCCGGCCGCCCCAGGGACACAGGCGAGTGCTGTGGTCTCAAAGAGCAACTCCTGCTTCGTGCATGGAAGGGGACGTGCAAAACAGGGGCCAGGGCACCCCAACGGGGAGGAAATCTTCGTCTCCAATCACTGAGCGACGGGCACACCAGACATAGGCGGAGGCATCACAGACACGCGGCGCGCGGCGTTTCCTCTCTCTCTTTCCCATCCAAGGGCAGAATAAATTTTGTTATGTGCACTGAGGCAGGTGCGGATGTGCACCACCCATGGACACCCAGGCTGCTGGCCGTAGATGCTCTGTGAATCAGCCAGGCAGCACCTGAATCTCCCCTGGGCGTCCGCCCGAGCGGGCAGCTCACAGGGCGTTGGTAGTGTTACCTTTTTTGCTGGGACACAGACAAAAGGGAATTGCTGTCCCTCGGCCAAACCGCAAGCCGCTGAGGTGAGAAATGATCGGCCTCCCGCTCGCCGGGAGGGGGAAAGGAGGAGGGTTCTGACGCAGTGGGAGAACACAAGGGGAGACCTCACCGAGTGGTTGCAGGTGCCCCAGCCCCAGCCCTGTTCAGAGGCCCAGGTTAACGCTGCTTCATGCAGAGCTCCAGCCGGGCAGGCCGCAGGCTCACCGCAGGGGACCCCTGGCTTCTCTCCCGGTGCAGCAGGAGGGAGGCGGGTGCCACTCAGCTGCCAGCTCCCCCAGGAGTGAGGACAAGGGGGGCTTCCTGAGTTAGAGGCCCGGGCAGACCTTGCACCTGACCAGCTGCCTGCACCTGGGGGGGCTCCTTGGGTGAGTGCCTGGCCCAGGGCCGGCCGAGGGGAAAACAGCCCCCTAGGCAAGTTTGCCTTTTGGTGCCCCCTTTGCCCCTGGTCCCCCATAGGTGCCACCCTCCCCTCCCCCAACCCCTGCACTTGCCTCTTCGCTCCTCCCCCTTGCAGCCCCTCCTCGGGGAAACCGAGTCACCCGCCTGCACAAAGCAGCTGGCATTGCTGCTCCTTCCCCTTCCAGCCCCGGGGTGCGCAAGGAAAGCAGCGCACAGCTGCTTCCGCTGCTGCGGCCTCGGCGCCGCCCGGCTGGGGAAGCGCCCGGAGCGCAGGGCGCGGCGCAGGGCGGGGAGAGGGAGCGAGGCGACTCACAAGGCACCGCGGGGGCCTCGGAATCCTTCCGGGCGCTGCCGGACTCCCCGCGCGCCCGCCGCCCTTGCTCGGCTCTTGGCGGAACGGGGCTGAGTCCCCGAAGCCGGGCACGTTGAGAGCCGCGGGCAGGCTGAGGCCGGGGGCTGCTCTGGAAGGCTTGCGGGCCGGGCGGGACACGCAGCTCGGCCTGGTGGGGTGTTTCCCCCGCAGGCGCAGAGCTGGAAAGCGCAACTCTGCGGTGCTCGGGTCTGCACCAAGGGCGGGCGCTGCAGGCTCCCGCCTGTGTGATGGAGTGGGGGATACCCGGGTGTGTGAGGGGCTCCCGTGGCGGGGGGGGGGCTCCTGCTGAGGGTAACCTTGACGACCAGGTAACACCTTTGTACTGCAGACAAAGGAGGAGGTGGGGCCTGAGGGGTTTGAATTGGAGCTGGGCGTTGGAAGCAGTGAGTCTGGGCTGGGGGAGAGAGAGACAAAGGAGGGGGCCAGGCCCCGGCTCGGGGGGCCCCTGGGGTCTCCTCTCCCCAGCATGGATCGGACCGGCTGTCTCTGCCGGCTGCACTGACCCCTCTGTACGACGCTGTGTCCTGTCGGCTAATAAACCCGCTGTTCTCCTGCCGAGTGAGAGTCACTCCTGCCTGCGGAGCGGGTGCAGAGCTTGGGGGACCCCGAACCCCATCCCAGCCTGTTGGAGACAATCGCAGCTTTAGTCTCAAAGACGATTGATTTTCCAGCTGGGAAATGGGCCCCTGGGGGCGGACAGACAGCGCCTGGCACCCCCTACTCCTCTGGAAAGCTCGCGGGGATTTTGGCCCCCGTGAGTTTGGGCCACCTGGGGCTGGCGATGTGCTTGCTGGCCTCTGCCCCTTTGTGACGGGCCTTGAGATCTCAAAGCGCGTCGCCACCCGGCTGTGGGAGCTGTGACTGCAGGGTGCTTGGGCCCACTGAGCTAACTCGAAGCAAGCCAGCTTGGGTTGCAATGGAGGTAGAGCCAAGAGGCTCAAGAGGTGCCCAGGCTTCCAGGCAGGGATGTGGGATTTTGACGAGTGCCCTGAACTGCGGGGTGAATGCCGCCCTTCCTTTTCGATGCAGGCTGCAAAACTGGACTCTGAGGGGCGAGCCCTGGTAAGCCTGGAACTTTCCAACCAACAAGCAGGGCCTGTGGCAGCTGGGAGACTAATGCTTCCTAGGCCTGGAGCTTTTGTGGGTAAAACTCACTTCGTCCCACTTGGATTGGACCCTCAGCAAGTTTGGGGATGACACTAAGCTGGGGGGAGAGGCAGATACACTGGAGGGTAGGAAGACAAATTGGAAGACTGGGCTGCAAGAAATCTGATGAGGTTCCATCAGAGTCCTGCACTTTGGCCAGAAGAATCCCAAGCATTGTTACCGGCTGGGGTCCAACTGGCTCGGTAGTAGTTTTCCAGAAAAGGACCTGGGAGTTGTAGTGGACGAGAAGCTGGACATGAGTCAGTGTCCCGTTGTAGCCAAGAAGGCTAATGGCATATCAGGTTGCATCAAGAGGAGCGTAGCCAGTAGATCCAGAGAAGTGATTGTTCCTCTTTACAGGGCTTTGGTGAGGCCGTATCTGGAGTACTGTGTCCAGTTCTGGGCCCCCAGTTATAGGAAGGATGTGGACACACTGGAGAGGGTCCAGCGGAGGGCGACCAAAATAATTAGGGAGCTGGAGCATATGACCTATGAAGAAAGGTTGAGGGAATTGGGACTGTTTAGTCTGCAGAAGAGAAGACTGAGGGGGGACTTGATAACAGCCTTCAACTTACTGAAGGGAGGCTGCCAAGAGGCTGGAGAGAGGCTGTTCACAGTGGTCACGGGTGGCAGAACACGGAACAATGGTCTCAAGTTGCGGTTGGGAAGGTCCAGGTTGAACATTAGGAAAAACTTTTTCAGGAGGAGGGTGGGGAAGCATTGGAACGGTCGACCCAGGGAAGTGATGGAGTCTCCATCCCTGGAGGTGTTTGAATCGCGCCTCGATAAAGCCCTGGCGGGGCTGATCTGGTGGGTTTGGTCCTGCCTAGGGCAGGGGGCTGGACTCCATGGCTTTTTTAGGTCTCTTCCAGCTCTATTGTTCTATGATCCCATGGATTTGGAGTGGAACAGCAGAAATCACGGTTTATATAGTGGGGGGGGGGAGGGGAGTGTTACCTGTCACTAGCAGGACAGCTAATGAAGCAAATTAATACAGCTTTTACCTCTCTAATCCGGCACCCTCAGGTCCTCACCGCTGCTGGACGAGAGAATTTGCCTGACCATGGAGGTGAGTTTTGTCCAGCAGCAATACCAACCCTGCCACTGCTTGCTGGGCTCTCAGAAGACATTTGGGGTAAAGTACAGCTAAACAACAGCCCAGAACAAAAAAAAAAAAGTCACGTAGAACACGGAGACCCAGGACTGGGGCCTGCAAACAAACTTTATGGGCCTGCCGGAAATTTGGCCGCACCCGTGATCAGTGGCTGAAATCCTGCCAGGTTCCGGGAGCGAGTTCTGGATGAGGGAGGTAAAACCTGTCGGATGTGCTGCGTTCCCGTGAATGCCAAAGGCGGCGAAATTGGCCCTGTGCTGCGAGAGCCAGTTAAGACCCCCGCTTAGGCCGAGGTTAGCGGTGCCCGTTTGGAAAGCGATTCCAGTTCAGGCGCAATCTCACCGCCGCTTCTCGGAAGAACTGGCTGCCTGGAAATGCGCTCCGGGATGTCCCGGGCGGTTCGAAGCATCGCTGATGCGCTTATGCAAAGAGAGAGGGGGAAATAACCAGGCGTGTGCAGATCGGGAAGAATTTACCGTCTGAGGTCTATTGACCGTGGAGAGGGTCCCACCCTGACGGGCTCGCCGGGAGACCGGCAGCTAATCGAGTCCTTCGCAGCTCGCCAAAGGCTGGCGGGTTATTAACACCCTGTTCTGCTGTCAGGCTGAGAGCAGATGCCTTGGGCAGAGGTCCCAACCCCCCGGCCACACGCCTGGGTCGCGCGGGTCCAAAATCGCCCCGTTCTCGGAGCGAGGAAGCCGAAAGTGCCGGGCGGGGGAGCCAGGAAGGGAGATTTGTCGCACCCGAGACGAGCCCGACCCCCTGGAAAGCCGGCAATGGGCTGCAGCTGGATGGGTGGCCGGGCTGGAGGTGCCCCGCGGGGGGAGGCTCGGTGGGGGTTTACGGTTCGCTCTCGTTCTCCCGAGGCTGCGGCCGCAGAAGGTTCCGCAGAGTTCAGCGAGGCAGCCGGATCGGTTGCCTCCTCCCCGGGAGCCCTCAAAACTCCCAGCGGCTCCCTCGTGCGCCCTGCCCGGCGAGAGCAGCGTTCGCCCGCCGCCGGCTCCTGCCCCCTTCTCCAGCGCGGTCCCTTTGGAGCCAGGGCTGGGCGCTTGGCAGCCCCAGCCCCAAGCGGCGCGTTGCCTGCGGGAGCTCCGGGGGGACAAGGGCGGCCAGTCCCTCCTCCGGCTCCGGGCCCGGGGTTCTTCCCTCCTTTGATGTCTTTGAGCTCAGCGCTCGCTCCCGCTTTTCTCCCTTTGAAACGACATTTCCTGACGGCCGCCGCCCCTGGCTCCGGCGCTGGGCCGGGGAGGTGGGAGGCACACCCCCAAGCCACCCGCAGGGCACCGGCCAGCTGCCGGGAACGTCCCAGAGCGGCTCACACTGGGCCAGGCCGGCGAGAGGCTCTTTGCAAAGCCGCCGACGGCTGCGCAGCCTCGTGCCCGCTAATCGCCTCCAGCCGTGTGCGGAATAAATTTTCTTGGGTGCACCCGGGCATGTGCGGAGGTGCACCACCACCAGCAGCAGCAGCAACAGAGGCTGCGGGCGCTCGACCCTCTCCTGGACGGCCGCCCAAGCACCCAGCTTCCAGGGAAAGCTGGCGCTCAGCCCTTCCTGCGAGGCAGCCCCGCTCCTGGCCCCTTGAAGGCCTCTCCAGTCCCCCCCCGCCACCCCTACCCAGGCTTCTGCTATGCTGAGCCACGTTTGAAATTCCGGCGTGAGTATGTTCTCCCCACCCAGCATCAAAGCTCAGTCCCGCGGGCAGGAAGAGAGCAGCTGTTAACTCCGCCGTGCAGGTCGGGGAGCGATGGAGGGTGGGGTTTTGCGGGTTGAACTTTGGCTGGCACGCAGCCAGGGGAGCCGACAGCCTCCTGGGGGGGGGAGCTCCGTCTGCCTCTTGCTTTCATGTATTTTGGCAGCGACAAAGGCGGCTCCGCACCCCCCCCACTCCCTGCAGCCCCTTGGCAGACTCCCCTCTGAGCAATGAGCTCATTTCCTGGCCGAGCGCCTGGAGGGGTCCCGTCCAGCCTAAGCAGACACGTGTGAAAAACGGGGCCGGGTGGGGGCTGGAGTAATCGGCACCTGTAGAAAACAAAGCCCCAAATATCTGGACCGTCCGCGTAAAATGGGAACCTCTGGTGCCCCCAGGCCGGCCTGTTCCCCCCTGCAGCACAGACTGGGCAAGGCCCCACTCGGCGCTCTTAAACTGGTGCCCTGAGGGCGGGGGGGGGGATATTTTAGAGCTGTTTGCCCCTCCCCCGGGCTGGCCTGGGGATGGAGCAGGCCCAGACGGTGTCTCGGTTGCTCAAGCAGGACTTCCAGGGTGCACAGGCCTGAGGCCAGCGCGTGGCACTGGGGAGGGTGGCTGGGCCCCGAGATTGTGCTGCAGGTCTCCCCCCAGCACCAGCCCCTCCAGCCCTTAACCCAGCTCTCTGCACCCCCAGGGCCGGGTTCTAACCACTGGACCGCGCTGTCGCGCGTAGTAACCTGCATTTCCCTGGCATTGGACACTCCACGCCAAGTGCCTGCTCAACTCCCGACCCCAGAACCCCCCCACCCCGCCCCGTACAATGACCTACGGCTGACAAACAGGAGGGGACGGGGCCCCACGCCCACGCTGACCGGGGGATGCCCCGGTTGACCGTTGATCGTTACAAGCCCCTCCTCGGGCTGCATTGGAGACCCAGGGGGCTGGCAGCGGAGCTGGAGAGGTCAGGACCAGTATTGCTCCCATTTGATGACTCTCCCGGCTGCAGAGCGGGAGGCCTGCGGGGCAGCCCCGCACATGTGCAGGCAATCAGGGGCTGTAATATCCAGCAGCTGGAGCGGAGCCGCAGGGCTCTTGGTTTTCCATACAAGATTTGACGCCCGCTGCTCTGGAAAGCTCAGGGCCAGGGCGTCATTAACGCACAGACCTTGTTGGGGGGGAGGCGCAAACCCGCAGCCCCAGGATGCCCCGTCCCCACCCACGCGCGACACAGGCTCCAGGGTCTCTCTGGGGCGCTGCGGAAACAGGCCGGACGCCGCAATCTGAACCGCGGCTCCCACCCGCTCCCGGCTTTGCGGCCTGAGCTCTTGCTCTGAACCACCCCCAGGCCGGGGCCCGGCCCCAGAGGTTTGGGAGCCGCTGCCGGGGGGCGCTCTGCAAACCCAGAGGCACACAGGGAAGGAGGGTGGATCCGCCCAGGCTGCGGGTTTCTCCCTGTGCTTTGACCAGGGTTGATTAACGAAGCCTCACAGGCTCCTCGGGCAGAGGAGTCAGCACCCCCGAGGCCTGGCGCAATGGTGGGGAAACTGAGGCACGGCCTGGGCGAGGAATTCTCCGAGGACAGGGGCAGAGAGCGGAGAAGTCGGTTCTGATCACTGGGTCCAGCCCCATCCTCCTCTTCAGGGGCTAACGACGACGAGGCGTTATTTGCCCCACCCCAGGGCAAGAGCAGCTCCTCTTCGCGCCTGTGTCGGGCGCAGGGGGGGGTCTCTCCTCGTCCCTGCCAGGGGCCGGCCTGGCTCCGCTCACAGGGGTATTACCCGCTCCATCTGCAACTACCCGGCGGGCAAAGCTCTGACCCGTCCCTCAGCTACGAAGCCAAACCCGGCGCGTATCCCGCCCCGGAGCTCTCCCAGCCGGGAGGTTCCCGTATTCGCTTCCTCTCCGCCCCTCACCCTGCGCAGCACCAGGGATTTCTCCGGCCTCTGCATGGCCTGGTCCTACCCCCTTCCCCGCTCCCAGAGAGATCTGGGGGACTTGTGTGATGGAGTGGGGGATACCTGTGTGTGTGTGGCTCACAGAGGGTGTGGGGCTCCTGCCGAGGGTAACCCTGACAACCAGGTAACACCTTTGTACTGCAGACAAAGGAGGAGGTGGAGCCTGAGGGGTTTGAATTGGAACTGGGAGTTGGAAGCAGTTAGTCTGGGCTGAGGGAGAGAGAGACAAAGGAGGGGGCAAGGCCCCGGCTCTGGGGGCCCCTCGGGGCCTCCTCTCCCCAACATGGATTGGACTGGCTGTCTCTGCCTGCTGTACTGACTCCTCTGTACGATGCTGTGTCCTGTCGGCTAATAAACCTGCTGTTCTCCTGCTGAGTGAGAGACTCTCCTGCCTGCGGACAGGGTGCAGAGCTTGAGGGACCCCAGAACCCCATCACACTGGTGTCAGAAGTGGGATGTTCTGCACCCTGAGGATGGAGCATCCAGCAGTAAGTGACCGGGGCCCCGGAAGAAGTGGGGCCTGCGAGACCCAGGTGTGCTGAAGGGCAGTGAGGTGCAGTTCCCCAAGGCGGAGGGGCCTGCGGCCGAACCCAAGCAACTGCAGTCGTGGTCCTCGAGAGGGGGTGTCACACCCGAGGAGGGGTTACTCCTGGGAATCTGTTGGAGTCGGTCCCAGAAGGTGGAGGGGCCGAGAGCCCAACCCCCAGGAACAAGTGACCCCTGAGGAGGCTGACGCTGAATGAGTTCTTCCCAAGACAGTGTGCTCGTGGTCCCTGAGAGCGGGTGTCACACTGAAGAAGGGGTTCCGCTGGGAGTCTGTTGGAGTCGGTCCCAGAGGGCAGAGGGGCCTACGGCCTAACCCCGGGCAGCTTGTGACCCGCAAGGAGCCTGGCACACTGAAGGGATTCTTCCAGGAATCGTGGGGTGCAGAGGGCATCAGCCTGAGAGCCTGCAACCACGCTGAGCAACTCTGCTGTGAAGTGGCAGCACCTGGAAACCGAATCGAGATTAAAGAAGCTGGACAAGGCAGCGTGGATGTGCAGTGGCAGAGCTGAGGCCTGGGGAGAAGTTTGTTTCAGCTCCTGATGGCCAGGACCTGCCTGAGTATGAAACCACTGGCTGTGCTCTGGAAGGGTCCAAAGCAGGCAGTGTAAAAGTTTCTCAGGAATTGGAAGTTGGTGCAAGTAAAGTGAAAACTATCAGGGAATGTGAGCAGCCCTGTGAGAACCAAGTGAAACGGCTGCACAGTCAATCTCTGTAGGATGCAGGAGAGGGCCAGCAATTCCCCATCTCCAGATGCTAGAAACACTTATATTCTCACACTGGACTCCAATTCTGATTCCATGGGGAGGCAGTAGTTGGAGGTGGAAGGACAAAGGAGCTTTGGGCCTGGTGGGCCAGTAAGGGATAAACAGGGATTCCTTCATGTGGATTCTGCGTCTGGGACTCACAAAACAACTCTCAGAAAGCAGTTTGGTTTGCAAATTTCCAGGCTGGCTGGGAGGGGGCCGTCTCCCTGAGATCATCAATGGCCCAGCTCTTGTTAGAAGGGAGGGCACAGCCAGAGAGATCAAATTTCCACCCCAGGGGTCAAGAGAGAAGATTAGAACTTGATGGTGCTAAGAAAGGCCTCAGCCATTTATCCCCAAAATACCAGATTCTCAAGGATGTTGCACAAAGGTTGTGGTCTACCAAAGAGCAACGTAAATGTACAGTTGCAATGGGTTTGTTCTGTTACTCACGCTGACTGTTGTAACCAAGGGGTGCTGCTACCAAAAGCTGTAGAATTGTACCATGTACTGAATGTTTGGAAAGAGCCATTTGACATGATGACATTGATGTAGAAGCATGAGTTGTATGTTGAAGGAGTCTGTAACTCTGAAATGTCACCATTGTTCCCTGTAACTAGTCTTGCAACCTCTCACGTGAGGAGGAACATTCCAAACCTATTGTGTGGCATGGAAGGGGAAACTGAGGCACACAACCATTTTGGTGGTCTGGCTAAATGCCAAGGGTGGAAGCATTTGTACCTTCTTTTACTGGACTGTAACTGAATTCCAAACATTTGCTGGAGCAGCTGTATGGGCTGGTGGTCACACAGGGCAGGGCCCAGACCAGAAAAGAACTATTTGATCTGTTGATACTGCAGCATCTGTATGGGCTCTGCCTGCCCGACTTGAGAACGTGGCTGACGGACCGGGGCCGAAGCAGGGAGACCAACCAGCCTGAGGGAACTAAAGGGACTTGTCCGGCTGCATCACATGAAAAGGGCCAATACCAAGCTCCTGAGTTGGAGCCTCCCCCAGCAGGATTATAACATGGAGGTGGTGCACATCAAGGGAAGCACCGAGGGTACAGCCGATGCCCGATCACGAGGGGAGGGCCCCGAACTTCCCCAGGTCACCGGCTGAGTGACCCCGCTCAGTTCGGTCTGGAAGCGGGGAGAGATGTGATGGAGTGGGGGATACCTGTGTGTATGTGAGTGGCTCACAGAGGGTGTGGGGTCCTGCTGAGGGTAACCCTGACGACCAGGTAACACCTTTGTACGGGAGACAAAGGAGGAGGTGGAGCCTGAGGGGTTTGAATTGGAACTGGGAGTTGGAAGCAGTTAGTCTGGGCTGAGGGAGAGAGAGACAAAGGAGGGGGCCAGGCCCCAGCTCTGGGGGCCCCTCGGGGCCTCCTCTCCCCAATATGGATGGGACTGGCTGTCTCTGCCGGCTGTACTGACTCCTCTGTACGATGCTGTGTCCTGTCGGCTAATAAACCTGCTGTTTTCCTGCTAAGTGAGAGACTCTCCTGCCTGCGGACGGGGTGCAGAGCTTGGGGGACCCGAGAACCCCATCACAATGGGGGCAGCAGAAGCGGGGTGGGCGGCTCGACGCTGGCTTCAGGCCCAGCCGGGTCCCTGCAGCCCAAGCAGAGAGGGTGACGCAGACGGGGGCAGAATGGGAAAATGCCACACGGTTAAAACAACCCCCGCGGCCCAGACGGCGGAGCCAAGCGCACAAGGAGCAGGGAAGAGAGAGGGGCAGGGAAAGTCAAACAGCCGGTAAGCCCCCCCCAGGCATAAATTCTGCCCCGCCAGCCGGGGCGATTCGAGTCCAATGAGACATTAAGTAGCTTCCCCGCAGATGTCGCTTCCCGAGCGGTTTAGACCGGGCGGGCTGGGGCTGGGTTATCTCAGGCTGGAGGCAAACGGGTCGCCCCTTTTGTACCAGCCTGAGGACTTGCTACAAGCCCCAATTAACGAAGCCCACAATGGAAGTCGGGAGCGCAGAGCAGCGCTCCTCAAACCCCCCGCTGCCAGCTGCTTGTCAGAGGTCCGCGGAGCCTCTGGAAACCCCTTTCACCTCAGGCCGGAAGGAATTCAACTGGAAAGGGTCGATGTGACAAAGTCGGGGGGGTGTGGGGATTTTATCCCCCCCCCGGGAACTGGCCAGCTGGGGTGGGGCAGGGCAGCCGGGCATTGGCTCCCAGGGGGCTGTGCAGCTCTGGGGTGCTACCAACACATGCCAGGACCATGCTGGGTCCTCTGCTCTGGCTTTGATATTAAAAAAAAGCAACAGAGGGAGCTGATTAACGCAGCCCCTCCACTGGTGAGTTCTCAGGCCGGCAAGGCCGCCAGCTTGCACTGTAAGGCAGGGCGCAGGGTTTTTCCCTGGTGGCGAGGGTTTGCTCTGAGCGCAGCGCTGCTGAGCCAAGCCCGGGCCTGGCGGTTGACTCCAAGCTAGTGGCCCTCACCCCAGCCTCTGGGCTGCCCCTCCGGGAAGCCCCTTGCCGCTACAATGCAGCATCTCTCGGGCTTGCGTACAGTCCCACACCCATGCACCGGGGACAGCATTGGGGGAAATGAAGGCGAGCTGTAGCCCCCCCCCGCTCCGGAAATCTGAACCAGCATCTACTCCCTTTAGCTCCGGAGGGGGCTCTGAAACTGCCACGCACCCTGAGCGGGTCAGGTGTTGAATTGGGAAGCTGGGAGCAGCCCGGCCTTTGCGGCAGGGAATGTGGTTCCAAGCAGGGGCAGGCTGCTTAAGCTTCCAACGGGCTTGTCATGACCCCAAAGCACGCCAGGTCCAAGGGGGGGCTACCAGGGGAGTTCCGCAAGGGAGTTGAAAGGCCGAGTTTGAAGGGGGCGAGACACGGTAACGCTGAACACACTTTAAACCCCAAACCGCCTGACTGGAAAAAAAACCAAACCAAGTGTGATGGGGTTCGGGGTCCCCCAAGCTCTGCACCCCCTCTGCACGCAGGAGGGACGCTCACTCGGCAGGAGAACAGCGGGTTTATTAGCCGACAGGACACAGCGTCGTACAGAGGGGTTAGTGCAGCCGGCAGAGGCAGCCAGTCCCATCCATGTTGGGGAGAGGAGACCACAGAGGCCCCCGGAGCCAGGGCCTGGCCCCCCTCCTTTGTCTCTCTCTCCCCCAGCCCACACTCACTGCTTCCCAACGCCCAGCTCCAATTCAAACCCCTCAGGCTCCACCTCCTCCTTTGTCTCCAGTACAAAGGTGTTACCTGGTGGTCAAGGTTACCCTCAGCAGGAGCCCCCCCCCGCCCTGTGGGAGCCCCTCACACGCACACAGGTAACCCCCACTCCATCACACCAAGAAACAAAGTTTCTGACATTTAATGTCAGAAAGCGGAACTACACAAAAAGGAGGAAGGGAGTTAAACAGAAATTAAATAACACAGCGCCAAAAGGAAAATCCCCGTAAGCTGCATGGAAACTTTTCAGACATCCTAATAAACGCTTATCTTAAAAGTACACCCCCATTAAAAAAAATAAACCCACAAAGCACGAGAACCAAGCGCGCCACCCTGGCTTAACAATCAAGTGAAACAAGCGGAGTGAGAGATAAAAAGGCGTTGGTTAAACAGTGGCAGTTCAGTCCTGCTGAGGAAAATAGGAAGGAGCATAAACTCCGGCAAACCAAATGCAAACGTACCCTGAGGAGGCCAAAAACCAATGCGAAGGACAGCAAGCCAAAACCTCAAAAAGCAATGGCCCTTTTTTAATATATACAGACGCACAGCAGAAGCAGAGAGCTGCCAACCAGCAAGCGGGGCCGCCCGATGCCTGAGATGCTAATGGAGCAATCAAGGCTGATAAGGTCACTGCGGAGAAAGGACAGGAAAACCTCGCATCCGCCGTCCTGGCTGAGGACGCGAGGGAGGTTTCCAAGCCCGAGCCATCCTGTTTAGGTGCCAAACCTGAGGAACCGCCCCAGACCCGCGTCTGTAGAAGAGGTTTTGGAGCAAACTGACCCAAGGAAGCAGGAAGGAGTCACGAGGGCCGGATGACAGGCGAGAAAAGGCAACGGGAAAGCTGCGGGGTTGGTGCCGGAGGAGAAGCGGAGAAGGCTGAGGGGTAAGGGGCAGAGGTCTCCGCAGCCGCGGCGGGCAGTGAACGGAGAGGGGCTGTTCCCACCTTCCCGCAGCGCACGAATGAGGAGTCACCCGGTGAAATTCACACGCCGCAGAGCGAGACCCAGTGGGACTTTCCTCCAGCGGCCGCGCGGGGCTCTTTGCCCGGGGGGTTGTGCAGGCCGAGCCCAGAGCAGGGATCAGGAAAGAACAAGGCGCCCTCATGAAGAATCGGTCCCTCAACGGGGCCAGAGATCCGCCCCCGGGCTCGCCGCCAGCTGGGAACGGACGACGGGAGGGACCAGTCCGGTCGCTCCCGCTGGGGCACCTGGCACAGGCCGTTGTCGACAGACAGGGTCCCGGGCCTTCGGCCTGCCCCAGTGTGGCCGCTCTGATGCGCTTTCGCGGCCCCCAGGTGTATCTGCCCTGCTGGGACCGATTCATCCGGGCAACGGCTCCGGAGCAGGCAGGGAGAACCAGGCCTCCAAGCGCTCCCCCGAGATTAATGACCGAGCTGGGAAAGAGCCGTGGACCCCGCCTGGGGAAACTGAGGTACAGAGCGAGGGGGATGAACAACAGAGCCGCCTGGAACCACATGGTGAGCCCTTTGCTGAATCAGTCCCGGGGGCCAGGCAGCGCCCCTGGCTCTAACCACTAGGCGCAACTCCTCCCGCAGCCGGGAATAAAAACCAAAGAGCGCTAAATCCCAGCAGGTCCCCTGCGGTAACCCCCAGCCCCCAGGAGCAGCTGTTTGGCCCGGTCTGAACCTCCCCCTCGCCCCGCTCCCCCCATTGTTACAGAATGAAACATACAGCTCCAGGTTTCATCTGCAGCTCCCTCGGCCTGTCCCTCGGGGCTGCTTCATGGGCCCGGGGCCTGCGGCAGGGGGAGCAGGGCTGGGCCAAGCCGGCTGGCATGCCCCTTGGCCGGGCGCGGCGCTGAGCTGGGCACTGGTGGGAAGACCAGGGGGATGTGGGATGTTTCTGCCTCTGCTCGCCCGGAGCCATGGCCCATCAGTCGCCTCGCCTGCTGCGTACGCCCAGAGGCCCTGGCACTCGCTGTGTCCGTTCCCTGACCCTCTGCGGGAAGCTGCTAGGAGGGGTCTCCCCCTCGGTGAACCCCTGGGGGGGGGGGACCGCAGGGGGCAGGGACTGGTGATATCATACCGGCCTGTGCCAGTGTTTCATAGCCTCCCTACTGCAGGAAATCTCCTCCGCCAGCGTGACCTTGCTTGGCGCATGGCCTGCCTGGGGAACGCCTGCGCTGACTCGCCTGCAACCAGCCCCCTGGTACCAGCACAGCCCCGCACTAGCCCGCAGCGGCGTGGGGGGCATCCGGCCCAGAGCTGAACCTCCCGGCTCGCAGCGAAGGGGCAGCACAGAAAGGCCCTGACCTGACAGCCGCTTAAGTCCAACCGCCAGGGCAGCCAGAGGAAGGAACTTTCTGTCCAGCGAGTGCAAAGGCCAGGCCAGGCCAGGCCGGGGATAGGGGGATGCCCCCAGCACAGGCTTGGTTTAGTTACCCCGTGGGGGTCCTATCTGCCAGGGGAGCCTGGGGCCATAACCAGGTGAGAAGAGAGAAGCACAGACCCGTCCCCCCCCCGGCTCCTGGGCAGCTGAAGCGTCCTGCCCCAGAGCCCACCCCGCAGCCAGGAGCCCAACACGGGCCCAGCAGAAACACGCTCGCCCACAGAACCCCCCGCCCCCTCGCCGCCAGCTGGGCCTGCTCCGCCCAGGCGCACCCCTGGGAGCCAGGCTGGGAGTCGCAGCCAGGGCGGCTGAAAGCCGTGGAGCTGACAAGCGCGGGGGGGGGGGGGGGGCTCACGGGGCCCCCCGCAGGCTGTTGCTCCCAGGGTGTTTGTCTCCCCGGGGTAGAACTGAAGGGGATGAGCAAGGCCCGGCGCGGGGAGCTGGCCTGAGGGTGCGGGCCCTGCAAGGGGGTCCCAGACCGCACCTCCCGCAGGCGCACCCGCTGCTAACCCGCCGGGCGGCTCCGGGATCTCTCCCGATGGCTCCCCGGGCTGGCGTGCCCCGAGACGGGCGCCGGGGAAAGAGCTGTGCAGCTCCTCACCCGGCCCCCCGGCCCCGCCTTGCCAGAGTCCCGCCGTGGTCCCCTGGAAAGTTCGGGCCGTGGCCCGCGCGAGACCTGCAATTAAATCAGCCCAAGGCCGTAAAGCAAAGGGCGCCCGAGCCAGGCTCGGCCCCCAGCAGACGTTGTGCAAGAATAGCTCGTGAGCCGGCAGTGGGACCCGGGGGGCGGGCGGGGGCGCGGGGCAGGTGCAGCAGGCCCGGGATTTCGGGGCGGAGGTTGGCAGGAGGCTGCCCCGGCACAGAAGCAGCCGGGTTCGGGCCAGGGGAGAGGTGTGGCGCAGAGGGGCTCCCGGGGGGCTGCAGGACAGGACGGGGGGCGCATCAGTGAGGGGAGGAGGGAACCGGCCCCTCGAACCAGCATCCCCGTAGCTGAGAGCTCAGCCCTTCGGCCAGGGCCTGCGCGGGGGCGGGGAGCAGCAGCTAGGTTCTGGATAGCCCCGGGGCCTTTTTACGCTCTAGAAGCCGCTGCTGGCTGGACCCAAACAGGCCGGGGAACCCCCCCTCCTCGCCAGAGAAAACCCACCCGCCCGTTGCAGGCGGCTGCACCCCGGGCTTCCCCTGCTGGCACTCTGCAGGGCGCGGCGGAGGGGCAGGGGGTCATCACAGCTGCACAAAGGCACCTGAGCCCCCAAGACGGCTGGTGCTCGGCGCTGCGCAGACACCAAAGCGCTGCCCGGCGGAGGCTTCTGAGGGCGTCTTGGCTGCACCCGGGTCCGAATCTAAGCCCGGCAGCGCTGCCCCAGGCACGACCGTGGCCCCCCGAGAGCTCAGACGAGTGGGTCAGTGAGGGGCTGGAGGGGCCAACCGTAGGCAAGAGCAACGGAAGCGAGCGAGGAAAGCGCCCTACGCAGCAGAGCTATGGAACCGGCGCCGCCGCCAGAGCCCCACGCCCCTTCCCCCGCGCGTCCGGAGCCAGCCCGTGCGCCGAGCCCCCTTTGGCGGAGCACCTCCCGCCCCCAGGTGCACCGCAGGGGGATGCCGCGGTGAAACCAACCTCCCCGGCCCTGGGGCTCCTCTCCCCTCCCTCGCCCCGGGCGGGCGCAGCCCTGCAGCCCTGCCCTGCGCCACGCCCGAATGCAGCGCGGCCGAGACGCGCGCAGGCTGCACGCGTGGGCGCAGAGGTGGGGTAGCGACCTCTCGGCCGGGTTTGCTGCTGGGGGGTCGGGGTGGTCGGGGGGGGGTCACCTCCCGCTTCGGGATCTCGCTGGGTCACTTCCCCAGCCGGCCGGGCCTCGGCAGCCCAGAAAGAAGCTTCAGGCGGCTGCTAATTCCCCCCCCCGCTCAGGGCAGCGTTGCCTGCAGGCCCCTTCCCTGACGGGCGGTGCCGGACTGCGCAGGCTGGGAGCCGACGGGTGTGAGCCCCGCAGGGCGGGTCCGTGTCCGGCAGCCTCGAATCCCCTTTCCAGAGGAGTTCCCGCCGAGCCTGGTCTCTGGGGTAATACGAGGCTCTCCCGCCCCCCGTGTCCTGCAGCCCGGCCTCGTGCAAATGCCGGCTCCAGCCGGCGGGTCCGCAGAAGAGGAAACCGGCCTCCCGGAGGCATCACCTGGCTGAACGATGGATGGGCAACAGTGGGGCGGAGGCACCGTTTGCTGGAGCAGGTCGCTGCCATTGGACTCTCCCGCTTCGGTTCTGTCCCCCCCCTTCGCGCCGGCCGCAGAGGTGGGGCAGGGAACTTGGTTTGCTGCAGGCGGTTCCTGGGGCGGCCCAGCTGCCCCTCTGCAGGAAGGGAGAAGGAATCAGGTGCTCACTGGGCCTTGCCCATGTGCAAATACCCTCGTGCAAATAGCCGTGTGCAAATACCCTCCTGCACATTCCCACGCGCAAATACCCTCGTGCAAATAGCCGTGTGCAAATACCCTCCTGCACTTTCCCACGCACAAATACCCTCGTGCAAATACCCACGTGCAAATAGCCGTGTGCAAATACCCTCGTGCGATTGCCCCTGGGCGGCTAACCCTGCCTTGCAGTATAGCTCACCAGCAGGTGAGCCTGGCCACCACCCCTACGCTCTCCTCTCACACATTCCCCCGCATCCTTCCGGGAGCAACAGCTGGGCCCTTCGAAGCGATGGAGGAAAGGCTGCTTGACTCCAGCCCAGCCGCCCCCGTGTGCTCAGGCGCATCGGCACTGCTGTGTACGTGGGGAGCAGGCGCACGCCTCGGGGGGGGCTCTGGGCTGTGCATTCCCAGCCGCGTCGAGCTGATGCCGCAGGACAGCGGTTTGCCGGTGGAGTGGGGGCGCCCAGCTTGATGCTACCACCCCCCTGGGAGCCCGAGCGAGCTGAGACGGGAAAGGGCCACGCTGGCTCGACGCGGACAATGCCTGGAGAGCCCCCTGCAGGGGGTTGCAGCCTCGTGCTCCTTCGCTGCACGTTTGGTAACCAGAGTGCTGGGCAGGGCCATTCCAGAGCCACCCCCGCCAGGGACAGGCTGGGTTCGGCGCAGCCGTCCCCGGGGCCGGCGGATGGCCCAGGGAGGACATGTGACTTGCACAGACTGAAGTGTCGCCAGCTGGATGGGACCCCAGGCATGCTTGGAACCCAGCTCTGTGCTCGGACCACCCAAGGGGCCGCCTGAGAAGCAGCCCTATGTGCAGCGCCTTGCACCGGCAGCCGGAGGGTTAGTTTCACACCTTGCCCGCTAGGGGACCGAACCCTTTGGCTGCACACTTGTCAGGGCCTCTATGCCCTGCGTACGTGCCCTGGGCTTCAGCTGCCCACAGGGGGACTGCACCGGCGGAACAGCTCTGCCCGGCCGGATGAGTCAGCTCGGGAGGAGAGGGCCTGGCGGCCGCTTGCCGCTCCAGGAGGGATTCTGAGGGCTCCAAGCTGCTGCGGGGCATCAGATGCAAATAGAAACAAGATCCCCCTCCCCTGCCTCCAAATGACGCAATGCAGCTTGGCCGCAGCTGGGAAACCGCCCGAGCAAGATTCCCCTGGTGACTGGCCACGCCTGGGACGTCCCAGCTCCCTTCCACCTTCCGCCCAAGGCTCCCGGGCGATGCTTTGCAACGGCCCCCCCCCGACCCCACCAGCGCCTGGTTACCTACGACTTGCTGAGCGGGTAGACCACGGGCCTGTGTCAGCATTTCCCACAGGGAGAGCTGCCCCCCAGTTTAGCAGACCCCGATCCCGCCTCTCCTCTTCTCCCTACACTTAAGTCAATTCTCGCTGGAACCCCGCTGCACTTTCCTCCTGCACAGCATCCCCGGGCAGGGAGTTCCACAGGTCAGCTCAGTGTCACCCGAAGAGTCCTCGCTTAGGTTTGCTGTAATCCTGCTTGTGATGGAGAGGGGGGGTGCGCCTGTGAGACTCAGGCTGGATGTGGGAGACAAGCAGAGCAGCTCCCAGCGGCTAAGGATGACCCTGGGGCTGTAACCTAGGCTGGCAGGTAACACCTCTGCCCTGAACACAGAGCGGGGAGGAGCCGAGCTGGGTTTGAATGGGAGGGGGCTGTTAGAAGCTGGGGGAGAGGGAGCTGGAAGGAGCCAGCCGGGCGAGGGGGGAGTTACACCCCAGCGGGGCACCCCTCGGGCTCCTCTCCTCAGGACGGGTTGGAAGGACTGTCTGTGACTGCTGCACTGACTCTTCTGTGAGAAACTGGGCCGCTGTCGCCTAATAAACTTCCTATTCTACCTGCTGAGTGAGAGTCCCTCCTGCCTGCGGAGGGGGTGCAGCGCATGGGGACCCCTGAACCCCATCACGCTGCTGCCTGTCGAGTTTGCTGGGCAGCCCCTGGTTTGCACGTTAGGGGAAGGGGGCAAATAACAATCCCCTACTCAGTTTCTCCACATCACTCATGTTTCTGTAGACTCCCGGCACATCTCCACCCCTCCACTGTCTTTTTTCCAAGCTGAATGTTTCCTGCGTTCTTAAACTCACAGACTCCTGCAGCGCTAGGGCCGCGTCTACACCTGGCCAAAATCTCAATCGGGCCGTGCCAATGGCCAAATCGGAGAATACTAATGAGGCGCGGAAATGAATATTCAGCACCTCGTTTGCATGCTGCTGGCCAGGGCACTTTGCAAATGTTGCATTTTGATCGCGCGCGGCTTGGCTACCCGGGAAGAAGGGGATTTCCACGTCTGCGGGGTCCTTCCCAAAAGGGCCCCGGGTAGCCAAGCCGCGCGCGGGCCAAATGCAACATTTGCGAAGTGCCCTGACCAGCAGCATGCAAATGAGGTGCTGAATATTCATTTCCGCGCCTCATTAGTATTCTCCGATTTGGCCATTAGCATGGCCCTTTCCAAATTTCGGCCAAAGTGGAGACACAGCCTAGAACAGGAAGGGCCCCCAGAGGTCCTCGGGTCCAGATCCCTGCCCCAAGGGCAGGCCCAAGCATCCCCACTAGGCGTCTGTCTAACCGGCTCTTAACTCTCTCTAGTGATGGAGATTTCCCAGCTCCCTAGGCCGGCTCGCCTGCCAGGGCAGCTGTTCCACCCCCTCCTCATTTCTGCTGAGCCTCTCTCTACTTTTCCCCCCACTTCTAATCTCTCTCCTTTGCGGCGGGGCGACCGCAGCTCCTGGCGGTATTCAGGATGTGGGCCGCCCATGCCTTTCTGCAGAGGCAATAAGATATGGTCTGTCTGATTCGCTCTCCGGTTCCCAGGGGTTCCTCCCAGACGGTTGGTTTCTTTGAGGGCCGCTGAGCAGATGTTCTCAGAGAGCGGTCCAGGATGACTCCAAGACCTCGGGCTTGAGTGGGAACGGTTAATTTAGACCCCCCTCGTCGGGTGTGTGCACTGGGGGGGTGTTTTCCCAAGCGCATGGCTGCCCCCGAATCGGGGCTGGATTTTAGCGGCTGGTTTGAGACTCTAGTGTGTGGTGAGGGTGGGATTTCGGCCCGGTAAGGCTGGGCCCTTTATCATGCCCACTGGTCTCCCCTGTTGGACCCTTTCCCTGATCTCTGCTCCTCAGAGGCACGGGAGAGCCCATGCCAAGGTCAATCAGTACCAGGGGCATTCATAGGCATTTCCCCTGGAGCCTCATGCGGGGTTTTCCAAAGGGATCCCTCCCCTGGCAGGAATGAGCTGAGTCAATGGGGTCTTTCTGGCCTCCCACCAATCGGCCTGAGACAACATTTTGGGCACTGCGCTGGAAGCTGAGCGCTCGGGCAGCCGCCCAGGAGCAATTCAGCTGCAGCCCAGCTGATGAGCAGAGCGCTGGCAGCCGGCAGCGTGTGTTTCTATGGGTGGTGCACCTCCGCACATGCCCTGGGGTGCATAAAATTTATTCCGAACTGGGCTGGAAAAAATTAGCAGGACCCCAGGCATGGACTTGCTAACTCCTCAGAGGGTGGCATGAGATCTGCCCCCCCTAAGAGAGATGGGGGGCGAGCCAGAAACACGCTGGCCACGGGGGTGTTTGAAACCCAAGCGCGGCTGCAGGGTGCTATTAATGATAGTGTGGCTCTAGGCCTGTACAGACGGGCGCTGCCCCAAACAGCTGCCAGGCTGAGCACCAGACACGGGACAGCAGGGGGCTGCAGACAGACACGACTCCTGCCTACCTGCGGGCAAGGTGGTGGTAGGGGCTGTGGCTCCCTGCTGGCAGAGGCCGGTCAGGTTACTCCAGTAGTACCAGGACTTGCCCCATGAGACCAATGCCTGGGGGCAGGGCGGCGAGCTGGGGGGTTCCAGTTTTGCCCCCTCCATGGGTGGGATACACTTTGTTACACGCTCCACCCCTAGAAACATAGGCTGCCGGCCCGGGGGTTCTGCTCATCAGCTGGGTGGCCCCGATTCTCTCCCGGGCGGCTGCCCAAGCTGCGATGGGTGTCCGCAGGAGTGGACTGGAACGGCCGAAGGAGCGGACGGCGCCTGGGGAAGGAACAAGCGATGCCCCAGCGGTGGATGGTAAAACTGTAAGATCAGCTCGCACCAGGCCGTTAGCTGGCTCCGGGGATGGGGGTGGTGGCCGCGGGCTGAGGTACGCGGGTGGGCGAAAATCCACTCCCCGAGTGATGCAGTCAAACTGGCTGATCTCGGGGCAAACAGCACGCAGGCGCCGGGGGAGGCAGAGCCATCCTGTTAGCACCGGCAGTTCTCTATTGAGCTGCAGGACCCTGTGTGGGACCCGCCCAGAAAGGCATCAGTGAGGTCGAAGGAAGAAGCTCTCCCATTGGCAGAGCGCTGTCTACACCAGGGCTGGTTCTGTGCCCCTGTAAGGGGCGGAGTCTCAGGTGGAAGGAGGAGGGCTGGGGCTCGCCTCACCTGCCCCCCCTTCAGCCCCGGGGCCAGGGGCTCTGGCTGCTGCTGCCGTAGTGATGAACAGCCCTAGGGCTACAGCCCCCTTGGCTCCCCACCCCCAAATGACGTCATTTCAAACTTCAGCCCGGGGCTGAACTTTTAAGGGCACCGAGGGGCCCTTTAAAACCAGCTCATTAGCTGGTCTCCGCGGCGGAGCAGCGGCGATGACACAAGGCAGTGAGTTGCTAGAGCTGCTGCTGGAAGCTGCGGTCGTAAAACCACAAACCAGGAACGTAACAGATCAAGGATTGTTGCAAAACGGCTGGAACAAAAGCGAAGCAGCAAAACCGCTTCCAAGCAGCCCGGGCCAAGCGCTGGAGCCCAGGCGGAGCTTGGAGAGCTGCTGGCTGCCTGAATCCAGGTGGTTTGGGCTGAGTTCCGCTTGGAGCCTGCAGCCAGCTCTGACCTGAAACTTCCCAAGCCAAGAGATCTTCCTGGACAGTAACATTTCAAAGGCAAAAGCGTCAAGGATGTGGCTTGACAATTGGCTTTTCTCCCGGCTCCGGAATGGGCTGGGCTGGAAAAGCGGAGGGCTCGGGGGAGGGATCAGGTTTCCTGGGGGAATATTTGGCATAGTTGCTGGGTCAAAAAGCAAAGCAGCAACTTCGGGGCAATCATTTAGCCCGCCAGAGCCCTCGCCTCGGCGTACTCCCTTTACCACTGTAAATAGTTTTGCACGGGAAGTGGGGTGACACATGCGGGGAGGCAAAGCATTGCTTGTTCACAGATTGCCTAAGAGCAACCCCGGCCCCCCAGGCCAGGCGGAGTGCATTGACAGTCACAGAGGTGATTCAATTGTGTTTAATCAAAACAGCATTACAATAACCAGGAGAGCTGCCAGACGGACTCGCCTGTGGGGTGAGAAGTCCCAGCGGGCGGGCGCTAGGGGCTGGAGAGAAAAGCTGACTCGCTGGAGCCCCCTGGTGGCCGACACGGGCTCTACACACGCTCAGCGGTCGGTTCTGACTGCAGGTGCGCGTGGGTTTTTTATTGGTTTGGGATTAAAAAAAAAAGTGGGGGGGGGACTCTGCAGGAATTGTCGGCGGGTGCTGACTGGGCCCCTCGTAAAGGCCTTGAGCGGACAGGCCGAGGACTCGGCCGCAGTTATGACGTGTTAGACTTTCCAAGTGCCAGAAAGCAGCTCTGCACAAAAAGGCCAAGTCAGGGTAGCCAAGACTCATCTGGGGAGCAGGGGAGGCTGGTGCTTTTGCGGGGAGCTGGACTCATCCCCTTGACTAGTTACCAGGGTGCAATTCAAGCAGCAGAACAGCAGGAGGCCGAGGTACCAGGTCCAGTCTTCTCTCGCATTTTTTCCACCCATGAGCGGAATAAATTTTGTGATGTGCACCATGACACTCGTGGATGTGCACCACCCCCAGACACGCACGCTGCCGGAGCTCTGCTAATCAGCTGGGCGGCATTTGAATCTCTCCTGGGTGGCTGCCCAAGCACTCAGCTCCCAGGGAGCACTGCTTCTTGGCCCCTGGGAAGGAACCTGCTTTTGCCTGGCAGCCTAGTCTGAGGGGACACTGCAAGGAGCACATTGTAATGAAACTACGCCTGAGGCCGGAAAAAGCTTTTGTGGAGTGTACAAAGGACTCAAGAGGCGTTATGTGGCTGCAGCCCAGGCCTTGTCCTTGTCTACACAGGGCGATTTAGAGGATGCACACAATCTTTTCCTGCTACCAGAAAATCTGCCATCAGATATTCTTTTAACTGGTGTTTCCTTTATATATGCACACCCACCTGCGCTTGCAGCACCCAGTAACAGAGATCAGCTGCTGAAAGCTCCATAGTTGCTCTCCTGGTCAGCTAAACGATCCCTCAGTCAGACTTATAACACCTCCTAGTTAGACACGTTAATGCAGGTGAGACCTCTCTAGTCCGGCAATATCCATGGTCTGCGATAATGTCAGTCAGCCAGACGTCCAATTATCAGGGGTGTAGCCAAGCGTCCTGTGGTCCCACAAAGTTTGTTTCCAGGCCCCAGTCCTGGCTCTGTGTTGTTATTTAGCTGTAATTTACCCCAAATGTCTCTGAAGAGCCCAGTGAGCAGTGGACGTATTGGTGAAGTTGATAGACAATATTGACCTCCCACGGTCCAGCAAATTGCGTGGTTCAGCCGTGGTCAGGTCCCGAGGGTGCTGGACTAGAGAGGTTCAACCTGTACTCCGGGGATATGAGCCCCCAACAGAAATAATCGATAGTACCAGGGGAGTTTTAAAAAAGGAGGGGCTGAGATGTATTTTGATCCCCACTCTACCCTTCTACTTTAAAACTGCAGTTCCAGACAAGACTCCTACAATCTTTTCCATCGTGTGCAGAATGATTTTTGTTATGTGCGCCAAGACATGGCAGCTGTGCACCACCCACAGAAACCCACAGCTGGCAGCGAGTGTGCTGTTAATCTGTTGGGTGGCATTTGAATTTCTCCTGAGCGGCTGCATAAGAGCACAGGTCCCAGACTCAGCTTTTAAATCAGAACAGCGCTCCCAGCCTGGAGTGCCTCCAATTTACATCTCTGAGGATCTGGCCCAGATCCAGGCAAGACATCTCCCAAAAGCCAAGACATTGCTGCCAGGAAAACATCAACATTTATTTCTCTGCTGATCTTAATCTGTGGTGTTGGCTCCAGGCTCCTCCAGCCTAGCCAAATGCCGCACAAAAATTTATCAGCTCTGGCCAAAAAAAAAAAAAAAAAAAAAAAAATCAGCTTTGCTTCTCTCCCACTAAAATGTAGGGAGCCAAGATTTTTTCAGAAGCAGCTTGTGATTGTCGGTGCCTTGAATTGCAGAATGTCCACCTGGAGGGGTCTATGGGTCAAGGACAGGTACTTGTCCCCTTGTGTAGCACAGTATCAGAGCTCCAGCTAGCCATGTACTTCTGTGAGGTTGGATGGTGCTAACCCAGATTTTTGGTGACTGGGAGCGCAGGCCCCTCTAAGGCTCTGAAGATGGGCACCCACCACTCTCAAAACAATGTGTTCCTTGTCTGTTAGAAGACAAAATTAATGCCTCCCCCTCCCCCGGTGAGCGAGCAAAGAAATTTACAAGGCAAATTCAACCCCCTTTTCACTCATCCGCCTTCTCACGCTGCGATATATACACCCGACGTGTTGGGCAGGGTAAAGATTTCCACACGGCTCCTCTTGAGAGCCCTCCGATCCCACCCGAGGCTCCCAGGATTGAACAGGGCACGTAAAAACCTTCTTCAGAAACTCTCAGTCTCCAAGTGCGTAGCACAAGTTATAAACACGAGCCGTTGCCAAAATGTAATGAGGTAGGAAGCAGTTCAGCAGCATCTAGGTACTGCCAGCAGTCGCTCATCCCTACGCGGGGTCTGTGTCACCTCTTGCTCTGGGAGGAGTTTGCTGATCAAGTCAATGACTAGAGAAGCCGGCTGCACCGTGTCGTACTCAGCAAAGAGATGACAGAGATTCTCGGCATCTGTTTGGCTTTTGGCTACAAAGCCAAAGATCCTGTGAAAAAGAGAGACAGACAATAAAGGCCCAGTTAGACTGCATTCCGAAATGCAGGGGAACACGCTTGAGCTAGCTGCAGAGTAGGAGGGGAAACTGAGGCACACAGCAACCGGAGTTGGGGAACTTGCTTAAGGTCACACAGCAGGTCTTGAGACTAGCTGGCCTGCCTGGCTCCTTCCCCAATCATGTTTCCTAAGAAAGACCATTCTGACATAGCACCGGACAGGACTTTCTTGACAATGGAACATTTCTTGACACAACGTAGAGCCAATATATTAACTTACTTCCCGAGCAGCAAGAAAACAGACAAGTAACTCTTGGGAAGGTAAGGAAGTTGGAGGATTGGCTTGGCTCATCCCTGTAATGAGAGATCTTACACTGCTTGTGTCTGCATGGACCTTATCACCCTCCCATTCCAGCAGGGCTTTGTCACAAAGCACAGGTGAATTCTTCTAAATCTGTTCAAGCCATGCACTAAAACTTCAATTCCCCTCTTATCGCTGAGTTATGATGCTTTGCAGTGTGAAATGTGCCTGTATAAATAGCCAGAACCCAGTAGGCATAGCCCCTTTCCTCCTGTGTTTTCAGGAGCTCTCGGTGGACGCCTACCTTGAAGACTTGCAGAACTTTTGCCACCTGGAAGAAAAGAGATGAATAAACTCACAAGGTCTTTCATTTCATTAGCCATGCATCTATTGTATATTTAAGAGCGTTTGTCTGTCACTTTCTCTCTGTTTGTTCAAGAAATCCTCCTAAATCGGTAGGGGTGAAGACCACCAAATTTGGTAGACAGCCTCCTCTTATTGTAACTGAAAGCAACGTCAAGGTTTGGCTGTGCCAGGAGAATGGGATCTGCCTGGAATGAGATTGCATCTCATAAAATGGAAAGAGAGGGCTTTGCTATAGAATGACCACATGGGGGGAGCAGGGGATATAGGATAGAAAGCAGAGGCAGTTATACTGTATAATGACCACGGGGGGCAGCAAAGTCAGGGTTTGGTTGTGCCAGGAGAATGGGATGTGCCTGGAATGCCATTGCTTCTCATAAAACCATACAGAAAAGAGACAGAATTGGCAGGCAGGTGAAAGGGGCTGGCTGCAGGTGTGCCACCCTCGCTGGGACTCCTCCAGCTCCGAGCCTCCCACCTTCAAGGCAACCTTTGCAGGAGAGACAAACTTCTCCCCAATTCATACAGGGACATTACCGGCTGTTCCCAATTGTCAGGGAGCAAGGTGAAAGTGTGTGGTTTTCTGCATTCCTTGCTGACTGGGGAGCGCATGGAGCAGACAAACCTGGACCCTGCCCCAGCCGGGAGACATGCAGCCTTCCCTGGCTCTGCCCACTGGAGCTGCAGCAGGCATGGAGAGGTGCTTCTCTCCTGGCCCCAAGCTGCTGCAGTGAAAGGATTGGGGTAATCCTCTCTCCCCAGGGCACCCTACATCCTGAACCCTCACCCCCAGTCGCACCCCTGAGCAATGATTTAAACGAAGAAAGGCAAAAAATAATTGGCGTTAAGGACGGGAGCAATGCCGGATAAATCTGCTTGTAATTAATATTTAACTGGAAAACTGCTACTTCTACTGGGGAAAGGATGCTGAATTGCAGATTAGTCTGCACTGAAATTTGATTAGTTCTTGTAATTCTGACATTCACCTCGGGGCCAGTCCTTGCTCCCGGCCTGTGCCCGCGTGGTACTGGACCCATGGCAGGTATTTTCCATCTGGGATCAAATGAACAGGAGAGCCCCCACCCGGCTCCCTGCTTAACGTAATTGGCCCGACTGGCAGAGCAGTTGGTTGCCACTTACTTTCTGTTCTCAGGGTCCATGCTACAGAAGCTGAGGGTAGCGAGGGGGTAGTGACGCCGGAAGAACACCCTGCGGAGGGGAAGAAGACGAAGAGGAGGCTGTACAAAAGGCAGCGCCTGGATAATTCAATGGGGAGAAATACACCTCTGCAAAATCAACCCCCTTTGGTGTGCCTCTTGGGGCAGGGAATGAGCAGAGCAGGAGATCGCTGCCCAGGGGCTGCGATCCTCTCGACCTCAGCAGAGCAAGGATGTGAATTCAGAGCCTCACTCCAACTCAGGGCTAAGCAATCATTTTTGATGTGGGGAGGCCGCTCCAGGGAGCTGGAAAGCGGTCAAGGGCCACACTCTTCCATGGGATTAAAGGCAGTGGGGCGGGGTCTGCGATGGTGGTTGGGTGCAGAAGGAAGCCTGGGGTACGAGATTGGGTGCAGGAGAGGGGATGATGTCCGGGAGGGAGTTTGGATGGAGGAGGCAGTTGTGACCGGGGGCAGGGGGTTGGGCTGTGTTGGAGGGCAGGGGTGGGGGGTGGCGTGCAGGGTCTGGGAGGGGGGGTGGGGGGGAGGAGGGGCAGAGGGCTTGAGTTATGTGGGGTAGGGAGGCAGGAGTGCGGGGGGCAGAAGGCTGAAGGGAAGGAGGAGCTGGGGTGTCAGAATCAGGCTGTGGCTGGTAGACTTATCTGGGCAGCTCCTGGCCATTCACCCTGTGGGGACCTGAGACAGACCGCTCTGATCTGCTCCCTGTGGCTTCACCCCCAGCCATATGCCCCCCCGCCACAAAAGTCTCTCTGCTCCTATTGGTCAGAAACCATAAACTGGCCAATGGGAGTGGAGATAATTTGCAAGGAGGCGGGAGCAGCCCACGAAGCCTCCCCCTGGTGCCCGGAGCAGAGAACTCCAAGGAGCAGAAAGCCGCGTACAGCGGGGGCGGGCTGCTCTGTCCCGGAGGCGGCCCGTGGGCCGTATTTTGTCCTCCCCTGTCACCAAAGGGCCCATTGTACAAGCGTGGCGGCTTCATTCGAAGGAGAATCATGAACTGCTAAACCTCCCAGGTCAGAGGCAGCCTGGGGCGTTGTGCCGCCAATGCCAGAACAGATTGATTTGTCCCCTGGAGTTTGCACTGGGCTTGGAACCAGCTTTGGCTCCACGTAGCAGTGGAAGCTCAGGGGTGAGATGAGGTTTCATGGAGCCCTATCCCCGCTGGTGCCAGAATCAAGTGACCCTGCCAATCCGCGACACCAGGAGGTCGACGGCCAGCTGGTGTGGGCTGGCACCTCCCAAAGGACCACCCTTACTTTCTCTGGACATCGGTCAGGGTTATTCCTTGCTCGGTCACTTTGAAGTGGACGATGGTGGGTGTGGGCAGCGTCTGCAGCTCCAGGGTGGCGGAGACAGCTTTCTGAACCGCTGAGCAGCCAGTCAGCGACTCCACTCTCACGGAGCTGAGGTACAAGACGTTGCAAGCTGCCGGGGCACAGCACAAAACTGGGGTCAGTGCTGGGCTGGATCTGCGCCCCCCTCCCCGCCTCCCCCAGCTTCACGTTGTCATCAGCATGCAGCTGGGCACCACCTCTTTTGTCTGTTTGCACAGCGCCTAGCGCAGGGGGGCCCTGCCCATGGCACTAGAGGACAACAAATAATTCCTAATGATCCACTTCTCTCTGATCCTTTGCTTTGACCCACCGCATCCCCATTGCTGACGGCCCCCTGGTAACCCGCACACCTAGGGGTGTGGTTCACTCTCCCATGTGGCCACTGAGGTCCCAGGTGCAAATCAGCCTGGGGGCGGTTACGCACTCAGGACACGAGAGTCAAAGAGAATGCTTTCATATCCTGCTGGGCTTGGGTCCCCACTTCCACCGCTGCTTGTCTCAGGCTAGGTCAACAGCAGGCAAAGTACATTGACTGCAGATATGCAATTCTCGCTGCAGCAACCGCGTAGCTAGCACTGATGTACCTGCGCTCAGATTACTCGGCCATGCCTACTGGAGACGGGAGACAGGACGTCCCTAACTTTGCAACTCACGAGGCCTACAGGGGTTGACTGCAACCCCCAAGAAATTGATTTCGCACGTCCCGACTAGACGCGAGAAATCAAACCCTGAGCAAGTTGATCTTCTGGGCTACTGTAGACACAGCCTCAGCCACAAAGAACACTCCCCCCTGCAAATCCCTGCAGTGTAGAAATCATTAGTAGAGCCCTGAAAATCATAAAATTGGCTTAACAAAAAACCCAGGAGACTTTATCCAGCGATAAATGCTGGGTCCTTTGGCTTCACCCTCTGATGCCTTCAAACTTTTCTTGGTCATGAGCGCCAGCTGCTTCCTTTTGTTTCAGTGCAAGCTGAGGTGCTCAAGCAGCCCCTGTGACTGGCGTTCTCTGGAAGCTGAGGGCTTGGGCGGCTGCCCAGATGATTAGCCAAACACCCGCAGCAGACAGAGTGTGTTTCTGTTGGTGGTGCACATTCAGACATGTCTCTGTCCACGTAACAAAATTTTTCTGCGCATGGGCGGAAAAAATTAGAGGCCACACTGCCCAGGATATGCTGGCTATGGCCTCTCCTTGAAGGGAGGGTCTGCCCCTAGGCACAGATCCTGGTCATGTCAGCTGCTTCTGTGACCTGTGTCAGAATTTATCCTGTGTCAAACAAATGTGTCAGCTGCATTACAATTAAATCACTGCATAGGATGACACCCAAAGCCCTTGAGGATGGCAAGAGGTTGTTCCCTCCAGCAAATAGCACCCGGAAGGAGTCTGGCTGCTTTCTTTTGCTCACCGGCAGTTTTCTTCCTTTCAGCAGGTGGAGATTCCTCCGGGATCTCAGAGCTGTTTTCGCCACTGGCAAAATCTGCGCAAGCATCAAACAGAACGGGGAGACATGGATTGCTTTGCACCGAACAACCAGCTCTGAAATCAGCACTCGGCCAGCAGTGAAGCCGTCCAGAGGATGCGCAAGGCCCAGGGACCAGCTAGTCTTAGAGTCTCTCTGCACAGGGGTGAATTTCACTTCCTGTATATAGTCCACACCTTTTCAGGGATCCAGGGACATCCCACAGCATCACTCCCCCTCTCCCAAGCCCTTCGGATCTGTCCCCCACCTCCACAGCTATGATCTGACCCTACTCAGCCATCTACCCTGCTCTGCCTTTCTGGCTCCGATGCAGATCGCGATACTTTGTGGCTGGTCGCTCCAGCTCTCTGGACCGCTCTTCCCAGCCCACGTGTCTCTCTACGGGCTGGGGAACAAGCTTCTCCCCCTTGGGCTGCTGCAGAGGCCTCTGGGCACCTCTCTCTCTCTCTGGGATTAGCTACTGCAGATGTTGCTCTGGTATCGCTGTCTAAGATTAAGCCGTCTCCTTACAGAACACAGGGCACAACACATGTCTGCTCAGCCCACGACTGAGGAGTTACTGGCTAGTTCTTCTTGCCGTCCCTCATCACTGCTGCCAGCTGTTCATGCCTTTCCCTGGCTCCGCCCCCGGATGTGTCCTCCTCCCCCTGCAGTGTTGGCGTACCCAAGGCAGCCCATAAGGAGGTTCCCCCCCTTCCTTTCTTCCAGCTGGCCTCCTCCAGCTCAGACCCCTACCTTGAGTGGGGATGGCAAGCCTGCAGGGCAAAGCTAGCGGCATGATGGCGTGCTGGTAAACGAAGGCAGACAGGCTCCCTGCAAGAGAGACAGCGGCAGGGCATGAACCAAAACCCACCAGTGTTCAGGGCCCATGCTCAGACCATGGCCTTCCACCGTGCTCCTACTGTCAGCTCTGACTGATCACCCGACGCACTGAGAAGTGTCTGCCACGGGCCTGGAAGCTTCCTCTTGCTGCTGAGTCGTACAGCTCCAAGCGCAGTGCCCTGGTGCTACCGTAATATACATAATACTCCTCCCTCAACCGTCTGCTTCAGGGAACAGGCTTACCGAAATAGGGCTCCTCACTGGCCCCTTTCAGGTGCACGCCTTTGGCGGACGATTCAATGAGGAAGTGTCGCACCAGGTCGCTGCTCTCGTCACCTACAAGCAAAGTGCACAAGATCTACCACAATCTCCAGTGTTACTGCTCACAGTGGTTTTGACCCTCCACTTCCCTGGCCCGCTGGCCAGGGGGCATCAGCGCATGGCAGCCTTTCTTTCAGCTCTGCTTGCAGGGTGGCGTTTTCCAAATGCCATTTCAACAGCCCTTGCAGGTCAATACCACCCCGGCCAATCAGGCACTGTCCTTATTTGTCTCGATTGAGAGGTGTCAAGCAAGGCTGGACCCACGGGGATATGTTTTCCCCCTAGAGCCAAACTCCGGGGTCCTTTTTCGAGCCAAATTCACATTGTTTATTGGCTCTATTACAAGCAGCTGCACTTGGCTACAAGGATCCCCTCCAGCACATTACTGACAACCTACAACCTATACTAGAATGGGATTCCTCACCCTCACAGGCCCTGGGTGACAGGCCTGTTCCTCCCTAAAAACAGCCCCCCAACTTCAGGGAAAAACTCCCTCGCAGCCACACCCCACAGAGACACTAACGCTGGAACCATTCCTTGCAACAAACCCCATTGCCAGCTCTATCCGCATATCTATACTAGAGACACCGTCACTGAACCTAACTACATCAGCTGCACCGTCAGGGGCTCATTCACCTGCACACCCACTCATGTGACAGATGCAGTCATGCGGCAGCAATGCCCCTCTGCCGTGGACATTGGATCAACCAGACAGTCCCTGCGCCAAAGGACGAATGCCCATAAATCTGATACCAGGAATTTGAATACACAAACCTGTAGGAGAGCACTTTAATTTTGCAGGACACTCTATAATGGACGTTAGGGTAAGTGTACCATGACAAAGAGCCTTTAATACCAGATTACAAAGGGAGACCTCTGGATTGGAATTCGTTGACAAGTTTGACACATTGAACCTGGGACTCAACAAGGATTTGAGTTATCTTGCTCATGACAAGGACAACTTCCCCACCTTTGATATTCGCAGGAATGGCACACGTCCAACTGACCTTAATTTACTCTTCCCAGAGGAAGATTCTTGATTAGTGACTCTTCCTTCCCTCATTTTTTCTCCCCTCTCCCACTCCTTGCTTTGTATTTCCCTGATTTCTTAGTTCTGCTCCATCATCTGAAGAAGTGGGTCTTACCCATGAAAGCTCATTGCCCGATAAATAAAACCATCAGTCTCTAAGGTCCTACGGGACTGCTCGCTTCAGCCCTCTCCGTACCTGTCTTGCAGCTGGAGGGTGAGCTGAGAACCTTCATAGCCAGCCCAAACGACCCCCGGTACGACGTGCTGTCCCGCACAAGGAAAGCACCTGGGTCTGCCTCCTTCAGAAGCTGGATGGCTGCCAAGGCACAAAGGAGAGTGTTACTCATTTCATCCTGAACTCAGCACTCTCTTTTAGCTCCGGCCCCATCCCAGGGGTTCACGGTGCCCATGTATATTTCCTTCAGACATGGACAACCCATGCCAACAGCATGGTGCTCAGTCTTCCTTTAATGCTAGGCCACATACACCCATTTAATGAGTCCATTAATGTTAGCTCCTCTCAAGTAACATACCTGCTTCTTTATGGGTTGCCTCAGGCAAGAGACACTCATGTGGCAGAAGACCTATGAGGAGAGGCTGAGGGATGGTCTAGAGATTCTGGATGGTGCTTGGTCCTGCCATGAGGGCAGAGGCCTGGAATTGATGACCTCTTAAGGTCCCTTCCAGTTCTAGCATTCTATAATTCTAAGATTTGGGCTTCTTTAGTTTGCAGACGAGAAGCGTGAGCGGCGACTTGATAGCAGCCTTCAGCTCCCTGAAGTGGGGTTCCAAAGAGGATGGAGAGGGGCCGTTCTCAGTCATGAGGGATGGCAGAACAAGGAGCAGTGGTCTCAAGTTACAGCTGCGAAGGTCTAGGTTGGCTAGTAGGAAAAACTATTTCACTAGGAGGGTGGTGAAGCACTGGAAATTTGTTTCCTAGAGAGGTTGGGGAATCTCCACCCCTAGAGGTTTTCAAGTCCCAGCTTGGCAAAGTTCTGGCTGGGATGATTTAGTTTGGGTTGGTTCTGCTTTGGGCAGGGGGCTGGACTCGATGACCTCCTGAGGTCCCTTCCAGCCCTAGGATTCTGTGATTCTAAGACCTGGCCAGTAGAGCGTTACTGCACAGGGGTCATTCAAGAACTTGAGCTCACATTTTGAACTTGCCCTCTGGCAGGCTGAGGATGAGCAGAGGTGCAGGAGGAGGGAGAGACTGGCTTTCAGTCATAGTCAACAGTCTCCTGCTGTGCCTGGAAACATATGTCCTCTCTGTAATGAACTTGTGGTTGAAGGATAGGCCTTAACAGCCACCTGGGGATCCACAACACCCATGGAAGATGATCATGCTCGGCAACGAGTGATCACCGTCATGATTCAAGGGTCTTTTTGACTTTAGCCAGAATCTGACTCTTGGCAATGGAAAAGTAAAGTCGACCCTTTCCAAATTAAGGCTGACTCGATTTATCACTAGAAAGGGGAGCACAGACAGAGTGAGGACCTGATGTGGATGGAGCTTCATCTCGAGACTGGCAATGAGCTTTTCCACCTTCGGTACCATCCGATTTCAGAGGGTGATAATGCAATTAGGAAATAAGTCACAGATGAGCAGCTCTCAAAGAGCTAAGCAGGAGGGTGGATTTAGGAAAGGGACAGATCTAGCCACCACACCACCTCTCCTTTTACCTTGGTCTCTTGTAAGGTTTGGTTTGAACCAGTATTTTGATGTGTCCATCACAAACTTCATGGTGGGTTGGCCGTCTTTGGAGGGACCTGCAACACAGAGTAGTATTCCTTCATGCACATGATACTGAACTTTTCTTCGTCAAGAGGCATAGGTCTATTTTATAGGTATTTTGGTCCCAGGGATTCTCTTCCCTGGTGTCTTTAATGGGACAAGACCCCTAACAAAGACTGTTTCTCTTTTAACAGTGTTTGGGTTCCAGTGTTTGCTCAAGCCATTCAATTAGCAGTTCCTTTTTGGTTCCCAGCCTAATTCACTCTTCACTTCATTATGTTCTTGGCAGACCACAGTGAAGATCAGAAAGATAATAAGCTCTCTCTTCAGCTGGCATGCCTCAGCCCAGCTCCATGGATGTCAACAGCCAACCCTCTTTCCCATGAGAATCCAGATGAAAAATTTCTGTTGGGAGCCGTCCCCCTACACCACCCCTTAAACTATTGCAGAGAACAATGGCCCAGTTGTTTACTCTTGAGCTAGGAGCCCTGTGTTTCCCAACCTTTTGTTGGCTTTAGATGTTCACCAAAAACAAATGGGGGGGAAAAGTCTTAGCAATGAAATTAAAATATGAAAAAGAACTTTTGCACCATTCTTCAAAGAGAAACAGCCGAGCTGGCTTTTATATTCAAATTCGGCACATTAACACGTGGTTTAAACCAGGATGGGAACCTTCTGAGTCACTATAGGGGCTCGTCTGCATACTTCACTTAATCTAATTCTTGACCTCCACTCTCTGATCTGCTCACCTTGATTATCTTTTTCTGATTTGTCCACCTTGTTTACTGTTTTTGGTTCTCTGTGCCTTAAATATTGAGTCTGGTCTGGTCTGGCTATGGTCTGAAGAAGTGGGTCTGTCCCACGAAAGCTCACCTAATAAACTATTTTGCTAGTCTTTAAAGTGCTACTTGACTGCTTTTTGTTTTGATAAAATATGATGGGTCACATTCTAAGCTAGTGTAAATAAGCAAAGCTCCATCTGCTTCATCGGAACTACCCTGAGCATGCGAACTGAGGGAGTCCTACAGTTTTATGAAACCTCATCATTACTAGGAGGCATTTATCACCCTGGCCCTTGTCAGGAACCCATACTTGGACATTTCTGCAGACAACGAGACTCTTCATTTATACACAATCATGGTCACAATTTATGTTGCCGTTCCAATTTATAAAGGGCTAAAAATTAGGACTAGATGTTTCCACAGATGTTTAATCAATCGTTCTAGATTGGGGCCGGCAACCAAAATAGCAAGAAGAGACATTTTTTTCGAATTTGGCAGAAAACTCAATACTTCAAGAGCCACAATGCATGTGAAAACAAGACTGCCCTTCATATATAACACCAAACTATACTTTTCATAACCCCTGTTTTAAGAACAGCGCACAAACATGACTTGTAATGTGATAAATATTTACTGCAGGACGTTCACAAACTTTTTACATCTTCTATTTCCTCACACTTTACACATGTGTTTGCACCACTGTCCTCCTGTACCACTCTTCCTGACTTTCACATCTATGTACTTCAATGAGGCCAATTTTACTTCACATTTAATTTCCGTTTTCTTTCTTAAAATGTGTGTCAGCCTGACCAGCAGGAATGCCTCAAGCTCCCTTTTCCTTTTCAAAAATCAAGACTCTATTAGCAACACGATCAAAACACAGATAAGCGATCACATCCCACAATGTACTGCACACGTGAAAGGGGGAGTTAAAGTCATCCAACGTTTCCAGATCACATAGTGTTTTCTATTTAGATATGAGCTGTTCATTGTTGGGCTTTTAGACATTTGCCATTTATCAAAATTAATCAGGAGAGCTTTTTTGTCGGTTTTTTTTGAACTTGTATATAAAACAAACCAGCAGTCCTGGAGCACTTTAAAGACTCACAAAATAATTTATTAGGTGATGAGCTTTCGTGGGGCAGGTCTGCCCCACGAAAGCTCATCACCTAATAAATTATTTTGTGAGTCTTTAAAGTGCTCCAGGACTGCTGGTTTGTATTAATAGAATACAGATTAACGCAGCTATTACTTCTGTTACTCTTTTACTAATATATTATAGCATAGGGAGCCACAAAGAAGTCCTTAAAGAACCACATGTGCCTCTGGAGCTGCAGGTTGCAGACTCGTATAGATCATAGAATCATAGAACACCAGGACTGGAAGGGACCTCGAGAGGCCATCGAGTCCAGCCCCCTGCCCCAATGGCAGGACCAAGTACTATCTAAACCATCCCTGATGGACGTCTCTCTCACCTGTTCTTAAATAGCTCCAGCGATGGAGATTCCACAACCTCCCCTGGCAATTTATTCCACTGTTTGACCGCCCTGACAGTTAGGAACTTTTTCCTAATGTCCAACCTAAACCTCCCTTGCTGCAGTTTAAGCCCGTTGCCTCTTGTTCTATCCTCAGAGACCAAGAAGAACAAGTTCTCTCCTTCCTCCTTATGACTCCCTTTTAGATACCTGAAAACCGCTATCATGTCTGCCCTCAATCTTCTCTTTTCCAAACTAAACAAGCCCAATTCTTTCAACCTTTTTTCATAGGTCGCATTCTCTAGACCTTTCATCATTCTTGTCGCTCTTTTCTGGACCCTCTCTAGTTTCTCCACATCTTTTTTGAACTGCGGTGCCCAGCACTGGACACAATACTCCAGCTGAGGCCTAACCAGCGCACAGTAGAGCAGAAGAATGACTTCTCGTGTCTTGTTCACAACACACCTGTTAATGCATCCCAGAAAAATACAATAGATCTTTGGCGCCTTCAACAGGTTGCTTACGAGCAGGGCTTCTAACCGTGTGTAACCCTCCCAGTGACAGGGTTATCCCCCTCAAGGAGGATGCATCCAACCAAATGGGTCTTTGCCCACGAAAGCTTATGCTCCAATAAATCTGTTAGTCTACAAGATTCCACAGGACGTCTGGTTGTTTTTGCAGATATAGACTAACAGGGCTACCTCTCTCGTACCCTCAAGGAGGCAACTAATCACATCTATTATATCCAGGAGGGTCCTATTAAACATTGGTAAATGAAAGCTAGATAGGAAGTGGAAACACAAGCGCCAGTTTCATCTTTCACACCTCGGCACCCTAAAGGGATTCCTTGTGTCAGATAACTTTGCTCTGAAAGAGAGAGTGGTTCCCTCTTAAAAAGGCCCAACTTACTGCCCGAGGAGGCAAGAGAGGTGTCAGAAGAGCTCTTGCTCACACCGCTTATCCTGGATGATGGGCTGGAACTTGGTGGACCTGTCTGCTTCATGGACCCTGGGGAGCCTTTGGCCAGCTGAGGAGATGTTTCACCAGATTCCAGACACCCGTTGACCAGCAGTATGGGAATATCTGCCAGGGAGTTCACGATGGACGGGGGGCAGCTGCTGACTTGCCCCTTCTGGAGCGGTGGGGAGGAAGAAGCCGTCGCTTTGTTGGAACTGGAACCTGGGTTACAGGCTTCTTCGAAACGATCGGCTTTGATGCTGGGGGAGGACAGACAAGGGCTGCCCAAGGAGCCCACTGCTGCAGGGCTTTCTGCTGGTCGGGGGGTGCTTTGGTAAGAGTCGGCGTCGTCGTTGAGAAGCGACTGGGTGCTGCTGCAGGAGAAAAGCAGAAGGCACGGGAAAATTGGAGGGCTTGTTCTCTGGCCAATGCACTTCCATGCAACAAACCAACCAAAGAGAGGTTGCCTAGGTGCGACGGGGTGGGCCGGGAGGGCGGGCAGTGTTAAACTTTGACAGGTTCCTGTGACATCAAATCACAGCTCAAAAACTCTTCCACCCAGGAGGTCATAAAGGGCTGGGAGACTGTGGCAGCAGAACCAGCTCCCCCTTCTCAAATTTCCTCTGCTCCCACGGTGCCATGGGGGGGGGGGTTAGCTGGTGCTGTAGCCCCCCCACCAGCAAAGTTTGACCCCCAGTGAGATCTGCTTAAAATGCCTTGGCCCCACAGGCAGCTTTTAACTGCCACAGGGCTCTGTGCGCCTCCCAGCTTTGCCTTTGGGCCAGGGAGTTGGTTTCTAAACAGAGGGAGGTGGGAGGGATAAAGAACAGAAAGAGCCAGCCTCATTGATGCTGGTGAGAGGAAGAAAGCAACAGCAGCAGCCGCACCAGCACAGCCAGGACAATTCCCTCGCCCCCACCACGAACGCCCAGGCCGTTCAACGCTTGGACTCCTCAGCCACAGGCGAGTCCACAACCAATGAGCCTGTGCAAGCTCAAGACGTCATCGTCGGACACCCCGGCCTAGATGATCTTGAAAAAGGGGCAGGTCGGGAGATGGCACAAAATTACTCCAAAGAGTTCAGTCCAAAGCTGACTGCAAAGTGTTACCAGGAGAATCGCACAGAAGTGGGTGATTGGACACCAGGAGACAGGTGGAATGCCATGCAAAGTAATGCCCAGAGATGGCCTGGAAGACGTGGAGGGGGTCACCTACCTGGGGAGTATTATGGGCCGAGATGGAGGAACAGACAAGGATTTCAGTGCCAGGATAGGGAAAGCAACAACTGCATTCAAGACCCTTCGTCCCAGGCATGCACAGGTTGCCCACCACCTAATGGTGCTCTGCTCCCACCCTCCAGTCATCTCTTTACTGCTCGCTGCAGAAGGGTGGTGGTGCGGTCGGGGAGGGGCTGTGGTGAACATGAGTGTCTCTACCCAGCGTTACTCTGTGGTGGTCACCTTAGGCCGTGACATCTCTGAGAGGTCACTGCCCATCTCCACAAACCTGCTCGTTCTTTGCGGCCGTACGTGACGGACGCTGAAGGCACAGACACCACAAAGGCGGATTTACCTTCCAAGCACATAGCTGGTATCGGAGCCTGGGCTTGTGGAGAGCAAGGAGACCCCGCTGGTTCTCTGCTGAGCCCGTGCAAGGTACAGAGCTCGCCGCAAATTCTCCAGGCCCGGAGAGGTGGCTAGGAGAGCGTTTGGCCCGCCGGAGATGCCGTCCTTCTGACCACGCAGCGGGATGGACACACTTTCAGACGCCCGGAAGCCGCTCTGGGGGGAGCTCCCAGCGGGTGGCTGATTCTGAGGAACTGCTCGGTAGCTGTCAGGCCCAGAGGGGCCTGAGAACACTACACTGCCGTTCGGGGTGCAGTTGTCCCAGGATGGCGCCCCTCTGGGGAGCAGGAAGCAGCTGCCATGGGGAGACACGGAGAGCGGAGTGAGGCAAGGACTGGTGGAGCCCTGCATGGATTCGTGGCATTTGGCTCGGGTGGTAGTCATTTCCACGTACCGGATCTCTAGGGGAAAAAAGAGAGGGAATTAACAATTGCGGCAGGTTCACCAGCTTAGCAGAGGAGAAGAATTTTTATTACATAAGAACAGCTACACTGGGGCAGACCAAACGTCCATATAGCCCAGTGTCACCTGTCACTGAGGGAATGATCAAAACAGGGAATCATCAAGGATCCCTCCCCGGTTACCAGTTCCTGGACTCTGACAAACAGAGGCGAGGGACCCCATTCCTGCCCAGCCTGGCTAATCGCCAGGGATGAACCGAACCTCCAGGAATCCATCTAGTTCTTTTTTGAACCCTGTTGAAGTTCTGATGTTCACAGCCTCCTCCGCTGAGGAGATCCACAGGGTGTCTATGTGATGTATGAGGAAATGCTTCCTTTCGTTTGCTTTAAACCTGCTACCTATTAATTTCATTTGGCGACCTCTAGTTCTTGTGTTATGGGAACAAGTAAATAACTTGTCCTTATTTATTTCTTCCACCCCAGTCATGATTCTGCAGACCTGTCGCCTCTCCCTCTTCTTCTAAGCTGAAAAGTCCCCATCTTCCATCTCTCCTCATATGGCTCTGTTCCAAACCCCTCATCATTTTTGTTGCCTTTTTCTGAACTTTTTGCAATGCCAAGATAGACATTTGGGCTGGAATTTCCAAAAGCCCCTAGCAGGGTTCGATGCTTCGTTCCCACGTGCTGGGCAGCCAAATCCCTTCAGTAGATTTGGGAACGTTCGCCGCACGTTCCGACAGCACCGGCTGGCGGCAGTCAGGATCAGGTCCCGCACACCCACAGAAGGTGACACAGTCACTGTTCGGGGAGCTGACATTCTTGACACAACGAGCGAGTACAATCACCCATTGCAAGACCGTGTGTGTGTAGTGGGAATTTCAAACAAACAATCTGCAGGGCCACATACAAGTTCCAGCATGAGTGCCTGGATGCAACCTAAACTCTGCATTTGGGCTGTGTCTAATTCCCCCCTCCATAGGGCCTCCTGGGGCCATTAGCCTATGAACAGGGAATGCTCTTGAGCCAGAGAGTTTTGATGACCCCTTGCCTCTGGCGAAGCCATTTGCAATAAGTTTCCAGAGGCAGATTCCTGTCTACTTGCTCTGCAAGGCTGATCCCTTGCTTCCAATTATAGCCAGAGTGCCCAGGACTAATGGTAGCAGCTCCATGCAAGGCTGGGTTACATATGTAACACCAACAGGTCCGGGATGCCAGCCCCAGGGATAGAACCTGAGAGCATAGGGTCTAAAGCCCTGCACGCCACCTCAGGAGCTAGAGGCCAGCTGGCCCTCAGCCAAGGCTGTAGAGCACAGACTTCACTCACCCCAGCTGAGGTCTCAGTACGTCTGGTACTACACATGCAATCATCTGAGAGAGCGCAGAACTTCCCCCGCTTGTGATGATTACAAAGGGCCGTGCCTGTTGCTACCTGTAGCAGCAGGCAGATGCTTCCAGTCGTCTTCCTTAAACAGCAGCACTGTTTGTAGCTGACTAAAGGAAAAAACATCTGGCTACTCCCAAGTGACTGATCATATCAGAGGCTTGGGCAAAGGGCGTGTGAGGCGGGATGGGCTTTCTGGCCCCTGCCTACCACTTACATCTCTAATGCTCAGTTGGTGCCCAGGGCCATGTACACATGATGTATTTCACCCCATCTCAGGCGTGGCTGGATGTTTGTGGCCCTGGGTCGTGCGCACAGCATGACGCGACCAGTGTGCAGGGTGCAGCTGGTTGTTACTAAGCATCTACACATTTCCAGCTGGTCTGCTCATGGCCTGAGCATTCCAAAATCGAAAGCAGCTGGAACTCGGGGCGAGGGAGGCATTCAGTCGATTCCACTGCCCCGATTGGGGCAGGAGTCCAGGGGTGGCAGAAAGAGCTCTTAAGTCCCATTCATGATCTCTCAAGCATGTGTATCTATCTCAGAATGGCTCTCCCTCACCTCCTGCTGTTTTTGGGCTGATGGAACTTGCTAGAGAGCATATGTGTCGTATAGCGTATTGCTGTGTCTGTCCGCACACTTGTCAAGGGAGAGGTTTGTTTCTAAGTCACCTTGAGAAAAAGCCTGACATTAAAAAACAGATTTCTGTGGCCCTGTGCACTCACTCTAAATGGCCTTCTTGCTCTGGAAGTCAGGAGGACAGGGCTCAGTGGTTAGAGGAGGGAAGTGGGGGTAGGAGACAGGACTCCTGAGTTCCATGCCAGCTCTGCCTGTTGTGACATCTAGCGCATCATCCTGTAACTGCTTGATCTCTTAGTTTACCCATCGGTAACATAGGAATCAAACCAGCAACCCTGCAGGAGGGATCATAACCAGTGTTCCCTGTAATCTGAGCACTTTGGTGGCTGTTCAGGAGAGATTTAAATGCAGAGCACCCACAGCTGGCAGCCTGTATTTCTACAGGTGGTGCACATACCCTCCTGCCTCAGTGCACAGAACAAAATTATTCCACACGTGGGTGGAAAAAAATAGAAGGCTCATTGGGTGATGCTCAATCAATGTCTAACCTGCTTTGAGGTCCAAATCTGCGAAAGCCACATACCATGGGAGCGCACAGTCCCTGTCCGCTGACTTACAAGAGGGCGATCTCTGGGTGCCTGGTGGGATTTGACTATTCACTGACAACAGCTGCTTTCACCAGCCTGGCTCCTTTTCGTTTTTCACTAGGAAATGGTCCTGGCCTTGCTGGGCAGTGGGGGATGATGCTCTGCAAAGACGGGGCTGGGACTGCTCATTCCCAGCATGCAGCAAGTTGCTTCCTTAGAGATCTATGGTCTGTTTCCTTCTTTTGCTACCATAGGAGACACATGAGTCCCGCTCAGCTATGGGCTGTACCCCAAGGCAGTGGTGGCCAAACTGTGGCTCCAGAGCCACATGTGGCTCTTCAGAAGTTCATACGTGCCTCCTGGCACAGGCGTCCACTCTGGGGCTGGACCTACAGGGGCACTCATTGCTCAACTCCTACCTCTGCGCCAGGCCCTGTCCCCACTCCACCCCTTATGGTCAAGATCCATCGTGTCCAACACACTAACCACATGTGCCCGTTTGGCTGGTTGAATGCGGCTAGCTGGCTTGAGCAGTAGATATATTTTCCGAGTAACGCGGCTAGTTCTCTATATCACGGCTATTGCTTCAGAACTGGTTGGACACCACAGGTTGAGATGGTGGTTGCTCTTGTCACCAGTGCAGGGTACTGGACTTGGTGACATCTCAAGGTTCCTTCCAGCTCTGCGATTCTGTAATACCCCACGTCCTGCCCCTTCCTGTCCCCACCTCTGCACCTCCCACATCCTCTCTCCTCCCTCCTTCTTGCTGTGGAACAGCTGATCGCAGAGGGGAGGAGGCATAGCAAAGGAGAGGGAACCACTGATGGGTAGGAGGTAGGAGCTGCTGACGTGTCACTGGGGCTCTTTGGCAATGTACGTTGGTAAATTCCGGTTCCTTCTCACGCTCAGATTGGCCGCCCTGGCCCTAAGGACGCTCATCATCTGAGGATTAGAAGAACTGTATCATTCAGTGAGCTCAGAGCCCAGCCCCAGAGCTGGTGGTTGAGTATACCCTGTGCGTATTAACAGAGTCCTACATTTTAATGCCAGGGGGAACAGGGATGGTCACCTGACCTCTCTGCACAACGCAGGCCAGATTGCACCCAGCCTGCAGCTTTTGGTGGAGCTACTGCAGCTTTTAAGAAAGACTCGCCCAGTCCTGATTTAAAGATTTCAGGTGATGGCGAATCCACCGAGCCCCAAGCTAAGTTGCTCCAGCCGTCCATCGGTTGCACCGTTCAACCAGCGCACCTTGTTCCCAGCCTGAATGCGCCTCCCTTCAGGTTTCAACCACTGGATCTCACTGCGTTTTGGAAGTCAGACAGACTCTTTGTGCTAATTTGGAAGGCAGCAATGGGGCAGAAAAATCTTTTGCCCTGGGCATAAAAAACCTGCCCTTAAAGGTCTGGAGTTTCCTAGTCATTCATTGGACATGCCTAGCCGCTGTCGTGCATCACGGGATTAGTGAGCGGATGGCTCTGGGAGTGTGGGCAGTTGCCAGGAGCTGCAGTCAGCACTTACTGTCAGGAACAACTGGGCCTTGGAGGCATCAGGTTCCAGGACAAGCCTGTACCAAAGTTACTCCTCCGCTGCCTTCGGGGTGCCAGGCCCTAGGCAAGCCCAAGCAGACATTCCCTCTCATTGGGCTGGTGGAGAAACCAAATTTAAAGCAAAACAGATCGGGCTCAGATAACGTGCAAAAGGAAACTGCATCGACAGCCTCGTGCAGCAGCACAGCGAGGCTTCTGCAGAGGGTGACACCCGCCCTGCCACCCCGGGGAGCACCAGCTGATGTACGGGGGTGCTGCTTGCTCTTCTTCCCATTCCCCCAGCTGTCCGGAAGGGAGGGGAAAACACAGGACTTGTGTGGATCACTTCTCTCCCCCCGCCCTTCGCCAGGCGGGAGTGAGACACACACACACACAAGCTGCACTTTCCCCTCGCTCCCTGCTAGTCAGGGGAACAGGAAGAAGAGAAAAGCCGCCCCCCAACCTCCCCCTGGCCGTCCCCCGCCCTGCCCAGGCCGTCGGGATTGCACAAGGCACACGCAATGCAGAGAACCGCTCTGGGACTTGGGCGCCCCTTGGTGAGGGCCGAGCTCGCCCGGCACCGGCTCTGCCGCACGTCAACGGCTCCTCCCTCACCTGACGCGTTGGGGTCTGGTTTCTTGGTCGTGGGCGCATTGCCGGGAGTCGAGGTTGAGGCAGCACCTGTCTCACCGCTCTCTGGTCGGAGTGGGAGTGGCTGAAAGGTGGGGTCGATTTCCAGGATCAAGCGGTTCAGGTTTTCTAGTGACACGTCCAGGGTTGGAGATGCCGAGCCGGCTTCAGGATCCCCCTCGGGCTCCTCCTCACCCTGCAGGTGGTGGAGGGGACTGGCCCTTTCCCAGGAGCTGACCTGAGGCGCTTTCCCTGGGACCGGGGAGGTCCCATGTGCGGACACAGACTTAGCACCAGGTCGTGTCCCATTAGGCAGCAGCCATGCTTTGGTTTGTGCCATCATCGGCTGGCTGACCCACCCCTCGGCCGAATAGTATGAGCACTTGCTGGGCAGGCCAGAGCGCCCGGCTGTGTGTAAGCTTCGGCTTTCTTCCTGGGATGCCACGCAGATCGTCTGGCCAACCCGCAGCACGTGGGTGGGGATGACCTGAGACATTGCTTCTGCTTCCTGCCTGGGTGTTCCGTCTGGGAGCGTTTTCTCTGCCTAGTCTTCGAGGGGAAATCTCCACGGGCCTTCTTCCACCCAGGCCCACGACAAACCTTTCCTTCACTCTGCGGGTCGACCCGGCCAGGGAATCTAAAGGACACAAAGAACGGGCAAGTCAGACACGAGGCTCTCTGGGAGCAGGAATGGCCTCTAGCTTAGCAGAATAATATGCAGAGTCGGAAAGCAGGGCTCAAACACGGAATGCAGCTTGCAAGAAGAAAAAGCCACTTGGCACGTCTCCCTTTATGCCTGATTCCACCCATATGTGATCTGAGGCCTCTGGTGCCTTCAGACTAGCTGCAAACTCACCTGCAAGACAACAGCTTTTCACCCTCCAGACAGCTGAATTCTCTCCATAGAATCATAAAACAATAGAGCTGGAAGAGACCTAAAAAAGCCATCGAGTCCAGCCCCCTGCTCTAAGCAGGACCAAACCCATCAAATCAGCCCAGCCAGGGCTTTGTCGAGGTGAGACTTAAACACCTCCAGGGATGGAGACTCCACTACTTCCCTGGGTCGACCGTTCCAATGCTTCCCCACCCTCCTCCTGAAAAAGTTTTTCCTAATGTTCAACCTGGACCTTCCCAACCGCAACTTGAGACCATTGTTCCGTGTTCTGCCATCCGTGACCACTGTGAACAGCCTCTCTCCAGCCTCTTGGCAGCCTCCCTTCAGTAAGTTGAAGGCTGTTATCAAGTCCCCCCTCAGTCTTCTCTTCTGCAGACTAAACAGTCCCAATTCCCTCAACCTTTCTTCATAGGTCATATGCTCCAGCCCCCTAATTATTTTGGTTGCCCTCTGCTGGACTCTCTCCAGTGTATCCACATCCTTCCTATAATTGGGGGCCCAGAACTGGACACAGTACTCCAGATACGGCCTCACCAAAGCCGAATAAAGAGGAACAATCACTTCTCTGGATCTACTGGCAACGCTCCTCTTGATGCAACCTAATATGTCATTAGCCTTCTCCACCACCCCCTTTGCAGCCAGCCTGTACCTTGGTTGAGAATTACACAACCTGTCTCCACCTTCGTCTAGTGCTTTGGAGCTTGCCAAAAAAGCGGGGACCCTATTAAAGCATTGGTGAAGCCACATCTGGAGTACTACATCCCGTTCTTGGCCCCCCCAGCATAGAAAGGATGTGGATGTGTTGGACAGGGTCCCGCAGAGGGCAACGAAAACAAGACAGGGCTGGAGCACAACCTATGAGGCGAGGCTCAGGGATTTGGGGCTTATTTAGTTTGCAGAAGAGAAGAGTGAAGGGCGAATTGTGAGCAACCCTCAACTTCCCGAAGTGGGGCTCTAAAGAGGATGGAGAGAGGCTGTTCTCACTAGCGACAGACGGCAGAACAAGCAGCAATGGTCTCAAGTTACAAAGCAGGAGGAGTAGGTTGGCTCTTAGGAAAAACTATTTCCCCAGGAGGGAGGTGAAGCACTGACATGTGTTCTCTAGAGGGGTGGTGGAATCTCCATCCCTAGAGGTTTTTAAGTCCTGGCTGGGATGACTTAAGTTAGGGTTGATCCTGCTTTAGGCAGGAGGCTGGACTTGATGACCTCCTGAGGTCCCTGCGAGCCCTAGGAGTCTATGATTCTGAAGGTGGCAGCAATAGAGAGTTAACCTAACCGATTCTGTGAGCACTTGCAACAGGTAGCAGGGCTGGCCTGGTTGCCAGTTTGGGTCTTTACATGGAGCTGACTGTGCATTGTCCCACCTGTTTGCTGAAGAAGTCTGAATTGATGCCCTTAGAACCTGCTTAATGTGAAGTTCTGACTAGTCCCTGAGTGTGTTGGCTTGTGTTTAAGAGCACAACCCACACCTCATTCCTTCCCCGGCTTCAGCTACAGCTGAGTTTCCAGGGAAGTTTCTCCTTATTATTAGTAAAGGTGGTGAATCACATGAGACTGTCTGGAAAAAATTCAAACCCTGCTGCGTTTCTTAGGCCAGGCTGGGGGCAAGTTACTTTCCAAACAGCTTATGGATTCCTCTGTTTGCTTTCTCACTCAAACTCAGCAGGTGAGTGGCACGAAATCAGGTCTAAGCACTGATCTACCAAGAGAAGTTGCCCATTAAAACTCCACTCCAGCAAAATGAGAAATAAGTTAATTCACCACATCTTCAGTGAGAGGTTTTATTTTATTTAAGTGCCAGGTCTGAAACACCCTCAACCTTAAGACATGGGGCAAGTTTAGACTCAGATACAGGTTGAACCTCTCCCCTTTGGTGCCCTCAGGACCTGACGGGTGCTGGATGAGAGAATTTGCTATAGCGGTCAGTCTTGCCTAGCACATTACCAACACTGCCACTGCTTGCTGGGGTCTCAGAAGGCATTTATGGGTAAATTACAGCAAAATAACAACACAGAACACTGAGAGCCAGAACAGGTGGCTGTAAACACACTTTACGGGCCTACAGGAAACATGGCCAGACCCACGTTAAGCCGTAATCCAGCTGACTATAATCCTGCCAGATTACTGATATTGCTGGGCAAGAGAGTTCCAGATTAGAGAGGTTCAATCTGCATAAACTTTGTAATCTTTATGTCTGATGAAGTTGATTCTATGCCACTATGTGCCAGCAATGCCCCTCCGCCATGGACACTGGACAAACGGGGCAGCCTCTGTGCCAAAGGGTGAATGGACATAAATCCCATATCATGAATGAAAATACCCATAAACCTGCTGGGGAACATGTTAACCCCGCTGGACGTTCAGGAATGGATTTCAAAGTGGCCGTTCTTCTGCAAAAGAATTTTACCGCCAGATTATGGCGGGTGACATCTGAACTGGAGTTCATGTACAAACCGGACACATTTAACCTTGGCCTGAAGAGAGATCTTAACTATCTTATGCATTACAAGCCAAACTCACTCCCTTTGATACTTGCAGGAACGGGACACATCCAGCTTCATTAAGGGCTTGTCTACACTACCACTCTCTTTCGAAGGAAGGATGGTAATTAAGGTGTTGGGAGTTTACTAATGAAGTGCTGTGCCGTAAATTCCTCCCCCGCCCCCAGCAACTTCGAAGTTTTAAACTTCGAAGTACCGGCTTGCGTCTAGCCACGGCTCACCTGCCGGTACTTCGAAGTCCCTTTGCTCCTCAAAATTTTAAAACTTCAAAGTTCCCGTGGCGGGGGGGAATTTGCTCGATGAAGTTCTGCGCATGCAGCACAGCACTTCTTTAGTAAACTCCCAACACCTTAATTACCACATGGTAGTGTAGACAAGCCCTAACTGGTCCAACTAGTGCCAGGTAACCCCCCTTCTTTCTCCTTCCTCCCCGCCCCCCATGACGTAAACCCTGGATCCTCTTTTTCTACTTGATTCATCGAAGGAAGTGGGTTTTACTCACGAAAAGATGACCTAATAAATTTGTTGGTCTCTAAGGTGCTACAGGACTGCTTGTGATTTGCCATCTGGATTGTAGCTGGAACCCAGGGACCTGCAGAGTTAAAAACACGAGCTGGGAGCTCTAACGCATTCCTAGCCTGTGTGGCTTAGGGTGGGGAATACGCCCGGAGCGGCGGCGGCCCTGTGTTATTCTAACAACAGATTGTCTCGCCTTGTGTCTTCTGTGACCGCACGACTTCCTTGAATTGCCCTTGTTGAGATTTCATTAACGACTGATGGACGGGATGAGAAAATCCTGTGATTGCTCATAGCTCAGAGTTTGCAACCCCGGGCCTGGGTGGAGGAGCCCATCACATGATGTCTGGCTGGCAGTGAGTAACTGCCCTACAGGCTGGGGAGTACCGGTAGAGAGATTACAGCCACAACTTGACAGGAGGCAGCGCATTACCCTCTCTGGTTTACATAACAAACACACACACGCCCGTAGGACTCACTGTTGCAGAGGGAGACACGCGACAGTGGCAAAGTCTAACAGGCCTGTGAATAACAGAAGGCACGCGGCTGTTGTCTGGGGCCCCATCGTGCCACAGCCTCATGATTCATGTCGATCGTATTTTAGAAAGAGGCACGAGAGGTTCTTCTGACAGAAGGAGAAATGGATGAATAGCTCAAGCTCATGCAGCTCCCCTGCAGCCAGGCTTTCTGGCTGGCATCCGCTCTAAAGTTGTGTAAGTAGCCGGTACATCCGCCGGGCAGGAAAACCCATAGCAAAGGGTTCAGGTGTAATGGTTACTCCTCCAACAGCCTTCCACTGGTACAGTGGCTTTTATGCCTCTGATTGGAAATTCATCGACTGGTAGAAGCAAGGACTGGTAGGACAGGAAGGGGCTTTGAGAGCTCAGCAAGTCCAGTCCCCTGCATTCATGGCAGGGCCAAGCACCATCTAGGTCAACCCCGACACCTATTTGTCTAACCTGCTCTTTCAAGTGGAGATGCCACAACCACCCGAAGCAATTTATTTCAGTTTTTTGCTTCACCCTGACAGGTAGTTTTTCTTAATGTCCGACCTACACCTGCCTTGCTGCAATTGAAGCCCATTGCTTCTTGTTCACCCCTCAGAATAATTTTTCACTCTCCTCCTTGGGATGATTTTTTACGTACTCGGAAGGTGTTACCACATCCCCTCTCAATGTTCTCTTTTCCAGACTAAACAAATCCAGTTCTTTCAATCTTCCCTCCGAGCTCGCTTTCTCCGGACCGTTAATCACTTTTGTTACTCTTCTCTGGACTTTGACCACTTTGTCCGCCTCTTCCCAGAAGCGCGGTGCTTCTAGCGGAGGTCTAACCCCCGCAGCGCTGTGCGGAATTGCTGCTGATTTCTGAACGTTCCTGCTCGTACATCCCAGAGTGATGTTCACTGTGGTGGTTTTTTTTTTGCAACACTGTCACACCCTGGACTCCTACTGAGCTTGTGGTTGACTACAACCCTTAGATCCCTTTCTGCAGCGCTCCTCCCTAGACAGTCTTTTCCCATTCGGTGCGTGTGCAACTGATTATTCCTTCCTAAGTGGAGCACTTTGCATTTGTCCTGATTAAATTTCATTCTGTTTACCTCAGACCATTTCTCCAGCTTGTCCAGATCCTTTTGAATTCTGACCCTCTCCTCCACTGCAGTTGCAAACTCTCCCAGCTCAGTACCACCTGCAAACTATAAGTGTACTCTGAACAGAACTGGTCCCAAAACTGATCCCTGAGAAACTCCACACTCCTTCAGCCCTTCCAGCAGGACTGTGAACCATTGAGAACTACTCTCTGGGAAGGGTTTGCCAACCAATTGTGCACCCACCGTATGGTAGCTCCATCTAGGTTGTATCTTCCTAGTTCGTTAATGTGACGGTCGTGTAAGGCTATCAGAATAGAAGTTCTCTCTAAGCTGCCCAGGGGAGAGGTGCTGTGGTTGCAGGAGAGGGCCCAGCATGGAGTTGCCATGGCCAGAAAAACTGCCTCTTGCCACTAGCCCCCAGCATGGCGTGGCTGTGGCATTGCTGCAGTGGTAGCTCCATGGTGGGATTGGTGGGAAAAGGATGCCTCTGCCCTGGCCATGATGCCGAACCTGGAGCGATCTCAGATGTACCACTGGCAGGGGGCAGGCACCCCTTTCTCTGGTCCCTAGCCTGCCTCGCTCAGACCAGCCCGAGATGGAGGACAGATGCCCCCCTCCCCAACTGTGTCCACTGCAGCTACAGCAGCCATGCACAGCCTCTTCTCACATGGCCCCAAGCTACTGCAGTGAGAGAGGTCTGGGGGAGTCCTCTATCCCCAGGGCAGCCGGCATTCTGAATGCCTCATATCTCCAGCCCTGCACTGACGCCTGCTCCCCCAGACAGAGCCCTCACCATGCGCCTCAACCCTCTGCCCCTGCCTGAGCCCCCTCCTGCTCCCCAACCCCTTGGCACCACCTTCGCCGCATGCTGTTCGTGAGCAGAATGACTTTCGGTGTGTGACACATAATCTGCACACTGGTGCACATAACAAAAGCCAGTCCGCAGACAGACATAAAAAACTGGAGGGAACATGAATCAAAAGCCTTAATAATGCCTAGATATACCACATCTACCGCTTCCTACCAACCCCCTCCGAGGCTAGTTACCCAGAGCTGTCAGGTCAGTTTGACATGATTTGTTCTGGATAAATGCCTGCTGACTGTTACTTATTATCTTCTAGAGGTTTGCAAACTGACTCCTTACTTGTTTCATTATTTTTCCTGGCACAGAAGTTAAGCTGACTGCTCTGTAATTCTCTGGGTTGTCCTTATTTTCCTTCTTAGAGATGGGCACTATATTTGCCTTCTTCCAGTCTTCTGGAATCTCTCCCCTCTTCCATGACTTTTCAAAGATAAGTGCTAGTGGCTCAGATATCTCCTCAGCGAGCTGTTGGAGTAGTTTAGGGTGGGCACGTGCTGCTTCTGAATTGTAACTATCATCTAGTTACACTATAAATAAGGGGATGCTGAGGACAGGCTATGAGCACTGATCGCTCACAATTAATACGCCCAACACTGGAAGCGAATAGTCGCTGAAGAATCCCCCAGGAAAAAACTGGGAGAGGAACCTCTCCATCCCCAGCTGAGGGAGTAGCCCCTGAGCATCTCACAGACATGAATGAAGTGGCCCAACCACCACCAGGGATGGAGAATCTCCATTTCACACCTCACCAACTTGCCTAGCACGCCCATGGCAGAACCAGAAATCAGCTGTCTCATGTCCTATTGAGTGTCTTCACTGCCGGACTCTGCTTCCGTTAATGGAATGCCTGAGGATCCATGTTCTCTATAAGCTGAGCACATGGGCAGCTACCCAGGAGGGATTCAGGTGAGGCTGAGCTGGCAGCATGTGTTTCTACTTGTGGTGCACACCCACACAGGCCTCGGTGTATATAATAAAATTTATTCCACCCCCAGAGGGGAAAAATTAGAGGGAACACTGGTGAGGCATGGGAGCTGGAAGATAATATGAGGTGTATGAGTAATATCAGCTTCCTGGCAATGACCTTTTCCGAGTCCCTCAATCGCCCTGTCATTAACCGACTCCGAGCTGTCCAAGGACAGGGATGATTCCAAAGGTGACGGGCCTGGGTTCCCTGCCCCCAAAGAAGGTATCACGGAGCAGCCTCGAGCTGATCTATGGGTGAGCAGAGCTCCCCTCTCCTTGTGGTCTCTTCTGAAGGCAACAGCATGATAAAGAGCATCCAGAGGTTCTCTGGACCTCAGCAGGGGCAAGATGATTTTGGGACAAAACTGTGGGCAGGAGGAGGTGGGCTAGCTGCGGGTGGGACCTGGCTAACTCCAAAACAAAGACTGGAACTGGCTTAGAAGCAGCACACCGTGAATCGGTGGGTACATGGGGAACGCACTCAGACCCAGCCTCCACTCAAGCCCTGCACACGCCAAGGTGGAAAGGGGAATCTGTGCTGAAAGCAATCATTTGCCTTCTCTGGGGGAGTGCGCTGAGCCTCTCCCAGGAGCTCTGTAATCTGGGTCTTTTGCAATTAGTCTGCAAAGATCTGGTCTACAGCTAGGTAGCCTGAGTTGTGCCCCGCTGCTGTAAGGAGAAGCTGGTTTCCTCTCTTTTGCTTTGTGTGCTTTAAGGCTCTGGATTCTAAGAACCCGAGCGATGTTACGCTGCAACCTCCCAGCAAGAGTATTTTACATTTTTATCTAATTTCGCCGTCCTGAGCATAACACAATCAAATCTGAGCCTGGGCTGCCGAGCGGAGACACACAGGCCCTGACAGCTCCCAGCTGGTAACATGTCCTAGGCTTTCCATCACTGCCAGAGTGCGACACAGAGAGACACGGGGGGCGTGCGGTGACTCGGGTCCGCAGAGATGACTGTGAACATGTGGGCCGTTCACCTCGGTCTGTCGCCTTCTGCTGATCAGCCTGGCCTCCGTTCCAACAGGAGACAGGCGCTCTCCTTAACCTCGCGCTCTGGGAAGAGAACTGGACTGGAGACAAACCCTTCGACCAGCGTCTCACACTACAGCGGGCGAGACGCCAGCCGGGCAACCACACTGCAGAAAAACGCCGCAGCCACGACACCGCCCAGCGGTCGCCACGCACAGCTTTACCCATTCAGCCCAGCTTGGCTGGCGTCAGGGCTTGCGAACCAGCCCTCCGGGGGTTACGTGCACGTTCACAAGTGACAGAATAGTGAGTTGCCTGCTTCAGTGCGAGCCCTGGAGCCCCTTCGGGGCAGGTCCAGTCAACACCCACTTGTCAGGGAGTGTTGAGGGTGAGAGAGCAAACTGCGCCCTCCTGAGTCATCGGAGGCGTGTGCTGGGACTTGCCCTGATTAACAGGGCGCGTCAGGGAAGCTGAGGGAAACAGCTGCCTTGGTAATGTGGGCTGCGTTTGGATGGTTGAACCGTGCAGCCGTGTCACCCAGCAACTATTCATATGCCTGGGCTAGCAGGGAGCTAGCACGCCCGAGTGCCAGGCAGCCTGTGCTAGCAGAGTGGCCGGAAGTTGACAGCGGGACAGTTATGCATAAAGTGGGAGGGTGGCTGGGTCCCCTGCCCAGCAGGGTAGCCTAGTGGTTAGGGTAGGACTTCCAGCTGCTTACCAAAGTCTGCCCCAAGAGTCCACTTCCCCCTTCCTCAGTGGGGGTTTCTTTCTGGTTTGCCCCCTTGGCAGCTGGGGGAGGGTTTGGTGGCAGTGGTCAGCTCTGGCTCAGGTCCTGGCGGGGGCAGAACCAGCTCCTCCCTTTTCACTGGTCAGACTAACTGAGCTTTTACTCTCCCTCCACACTGGCATTGGCTGCAGATGAAATGGGGCAGGCCTAATTAGGCAAGAAGGCCTTGTTTAGCGCCTGCATTGCCAGGCCCTCCTCTAACTCCGTCACACTCAGGTGGTTGCAAGACCCACGTGGGCAATCCCCAGCAGCCAACGTTCCCATTTTAACCAGGAGTCTGGTGATATTTTGCCCTTCTTCTTAAAGCCCCAGCTCCCGGAATCATGGGATTACAGCAGGAGCCGAGTTTTCGCTTGGAAAACGTTTCTCATCCCCTGCACTGCATCACCACCCCCTGAGTTGCAGAGAAAAGCTAATAAACAGGATCCCTAAGTTTTCAAAAACAAACTCAAACCCAGCCAGAGACACCCATTAAAAAAAGCCAACGAACTCTCCACCGCTCCAATGTCTGTTTGGTTTGGTAAAATGTCATAACTGTTACGCCATTCCCAGAACTTTTACAGCTGGACTGGTCAGTTTGGAACAGCCCGAGTTCGTTCCTTTGCTCATGGGAACGAACCTCAGCACAGCTGCAGGGCTTGGGGGCTATGCGGCTGTCTCCGCTGCTCCTGGAACAAACCGTAGGGGGGCTGAGTTTGCCGGCGCTTTACTGCTTTGGCAACAGCGGGAAACTCAGGAATGAAAGAAAAGCTGACGCTTGTGCAGGGGACTTCAGTCCAGACCAAATGAGACAAAGGAATCTACCCAGCGCTCGTGAATTAGGGCACACCTCAGACACGACAGGTACACTGGAGGCTTTTCCTCAACAGAGGTTGCATCGGGCATCTATGAGGTGGATTTTCTCGCTCTGCCACTGGCCTGCTGGGCGACTGGGCAAGTCAAGACCCCGTCTGTGCCTCAGTTTCCCCACCTGTAAAACAGGGTAGTGGTACAGACCTTCTTTGGTATAGCACCCTGGGTGAACAGCGTCTCTGAGAGCAGAGTATTGCCTCTGGGAGCATGTGGATGCTTTATGTGGTGCCCAAGCACCAGGGGCAGCGGCCAAGGCTAGGGCCAGCCCCTGGGTACTGTGGGAGAAGCGGGACGGTCTGATCTCTAAAAAACCTTGGGCAGGTTCCTGGGCAGAGCTGAGCCCCTCATTTCCCCCTGAAGTCACTCTGATGAGCGGGCTCAGCCCCTGCCTGGGCTCTGCTTCTGTCCTTTTGCCTGGGGGAGTCCAACCTAGAGTTTGAAGTGCTTGTTTTTTTGTGGGGGTTGTGTCTTAGGGAATCCCTTGCCCGGAAAGCATCAGCCTGCAAAAAGCACCCTGCAAACTGCTCTTCTCTCTGCTCCTCGGACGCCGGCCAGAGCCCCCTGGAGAAAGCACCCCTCCTCCTCTGACCACACCACCACCCTGCTGGTGGCTGGGTCAGAGCACAGGGCTCAGGTTCAGTTCCGGCTGCGTCCACGTCCCTTCCTCGTTCTCTGTGCCTTGTTTCCCCTCCAACCCTTTGTCTGGCTTCTCTAGTTAGACCGTAAACTCTTTGGGGCTGGGCCTGTCTCACTCTGTGCCCAGACCGTGCTCAGTCCAGTGATCTCAGCTGGGGCCTCTAATTGCTACCATACTAGAAATAATAAAACCTAACGCCCTGTTATTGAGAAACGAGCCAAGAGGCCTGAGCATCTGTCAACAGCGCATCTCCAGAGCGGCCCGCCAGCCCAACCCCTTCCCCTTCTGCTCTCTTCCCTGCGTTTGGCTACTGCGCCATTCTCTTGCCCCCAGAGACAGCAGCATGTCCTACTGGGCAGATGTCTCACTGCAGAGGGGTGGAGGCAGCGTTCCAGGAAAGCTGTCCACGTGGGTAGCTGCTCAGGAGAGATTCCAGTGTCTCCCAGCCGATTAGCAGAGCCCCCACAGGTGGGATTTTTGTTGGTCCTGGTGGTGCACATTAGCACAGGCCTCGGTGCACTAACAAAATTTATTCTACCCATGGATTGAAAAAAAAATTTAGAGGGACCCCTGGGGCGGGGGGACCCAGGCTGTGCTCCATTTCTGCAGGCCAAGCAGATATCAACGGGTCTGAGGCTCTGTCCCATGCTGTCCTGGCGTGACATACGTACAGCATGCATTGTTCAACAGTTAAATATACTCAGAGCCCAACCAGGAAAAGAAAATCATAGTCCAGAATGTAAGAAAATAAAAACCAAGAACAATAAGAAACAAAACTCCCCCTGGGGCCTAGGGATAAATATAAAGCCCTGTGGTTTCTAGCAGACCCCCTGACACCCTCTCACGAGAATAAACACGACCAGTGTCTTTGCCAGCTTGCTGCACTGGGCAGACCAGAACCACTGCATCCTGGCTCATGGGACATCCCCTCCTAGGTATCTGCCCCCAGGAAAATCAATCACCAGCGAGACGCAAATCAGCGGATGATGGAGGAGGACAGAGAAGCGCAGGAGGAGCCGATGCCATTGGAAAGCAAACGAAACGGGGCGACCCGCCGGGAAAGAGGTGTGAAAGCCAAGGCGTGTGCCACGACCCCAGAGGGGAGGGTAACACAAGCAGGTACCTGAGTGGCAGTTCTGTGCGCTGTCCCTCTGGGCCGCCTCCCTCAGCAGCTCTGACTCTGGGCCAGGGGACTGTGTGCGAAGGCTCAACCCTGCTGGGGCCTCTTTTAATAACAGCCCAGTCCCGCCCATGCCTGCACTCCCCCAGGCCTCGCACTGCCAGGCTGGGTCCCCTCCCAGCCCAGGTGTGCTACAGGAGGGATAGGCCGCGGAGCCCGAGGGAGGAGCCGACGCAGCTGGCAGCGGGCCTGTCTCCAGCCAAAACAGCCCAGTTTCCAGCGGCAGAGGAAGTGCTGGGAGTCTGAACAGCAGAGCCAGGCGCGCGCAGTGTGGGCTCTGAGCTCCAAGGGGCTGTGCCCAGGCCATGACAAGGGGGCAGCTGCATGCTCCCCACCCAGCCAGTGTTCCCTCTGATTTTTTTCCAGCCACGTGCAGAATAAATTTTGTTCTGTGCACCGAGGCAGGTGTGTGTGTGCACCATCAATAGAAACACACACTGCCGGCTGCGGGCACTCTGCTAAGCAGCTGGGTGGCGCTTGAATCTCTCTTGGTTGGCCGCCCAAGCGCTCAGCTTACAGGGAACACTGCTCCCCAGCCCAGCGACATAGTGACCAAGACCAGGCACTAAGCAAAAGCCTTTGAGATCCTCAGAAGGCAAATCCTGCAGCCGGACAAACTACTAATGACCGTTTGTTATTATAATCAACCCTACGGCTATGTCGAGATCCATCGGCAAATATCTCCTGCCGATAGTTCTGTCGGGACCGGCTGTCCTGCTATTTGGCCCATCTACATGAGGCCAAATGTTGGGGAAGACCTCTGCTGATATCCTCCTTCTCCCTCGTGGAACAAGGATTACCGGCATGTTGGCAGAGGGCTCGTGGAGTGGCAGACTTCAGTCGGGAGACCCCTGGGCTCCTGTCACTAGCCCACAATCTAGACATAGCTTAAGAAGCCAACAAGGCCCAGGGAATAATATTATAATCAAGCCAACAACCACCTGAGATGTTACAGCTCTTTCTTCACTGCACCCTAAGGAGACTGAGGACTGCATGGTGACCATGAGGGTAGAGCTCACCCTCCTGCTCCAAAACCCCCAAGCTCCTACTATCTGTGTTAAGGGGGAATCTCCATTAGAAAATAGCATTATAGGACCTATGACACACAGATGTCAGTTTACATTCCATCCACTTTCAAACATATAATATTACGACAAACACTTTCCTATCTGGCAGCCCTCGGATGGGGAGGTTGCCAGATATTTATCTATTCTGCATAGTACAGAGCTATACCTAGTAGTGCATAACATTAAAGAAAAACAAGATTAGATATTAAGAAAGAAACAAAAATGGTCACAGAGTGCTTTATTTACCAACAACAGTAGTATTGTACGCTGTAAGCTTATCCTGCACTTGCTGTATTTATTTGTATTTACTTTCACTATCCTGTACTTCTGGGAAACAAAACTAAAATCCATCCAGGGTTACAACGCTGGATATGAAAGTTTACTGTACTTATTCTATGTAACCCCGCGCCACAGGGTCACCTCCTTTGAGAAGGGACCTCAAGAGGTCACCAAAGCCAGTTGCCCGCACACACAGCAGGACCAGGCACCAATAAGATCATCCCTGACAGATGTTTATTTAACCAGCTCATAAGTATCTCCAGGGATGGAGATTCCACAACCTCCCTAGGCAATTTATGCCAGAGCTTCACCACCATGGCCAGGCCTGGTGACGGGAGAGGGTCCAGCATTTCAAAGGGGCCTGGAACACCAGACCCCTTTGAATTGCTAGGGCCACGCTGCTGCATGCAGCTGTGATGGGGGGCAGCCCCACAGTCCAGGCAGTGATGATGGCTGAATGCCCCAGGCCCCGCCCCTTACACCCTTGGCCACGCCCCTTCCCAGGTATAGAGCCAGGCCTTCCTTGCTGCAATTTAAGCCCATTGTGTCTTGGCCTGTGACAAGATCCATTATTGTTTTATTGTTTATCCTTCTGTCAGGGAGCCTGGGGTCCCCTGGCCCTGAACCTCGTCCGCAGGCAGACGTGACTCTCACTTGTCAGGAGAGCAGGAGGGTGATCAGGCGACAGGGACATGGCACAGAACTGACCTGTCAGCACAGAAACCAGAAGCTGTCAGTACCGTCCAGTTTGGGGAGAGGGGCCCAGAAGGGGTTCCTGAGCTGGGGCCTGGTCCCCCTTCCTCCCTCTCCAGCCATACCAGACCAAACTGACCCACTGCACAGCCCAGATACAATTCCAAGTAGCCAGCCCTCTCCTCCCACCTTTGTCCTGTTTTGCAAGGAAAAAAGGTGTCACCTGGTTGCCTCGGTTACCAAGAGATGGGAAGGCCTTGCCTACATGTGAGAAATCATCACACTAACACTCTCCTCACTACGGTGCACAGATGTTGTGCCTACGGAAACTGAGGCACCCACCTTGGGTTACCACAGGACAGTAGGAAACACCTGCAACCCAACCAGGGGAATAAAATCCTCACACCTTCATCGCACCTTCTCTCTGTCCTTCTCCTTCTATTGGCACACATCTCCGTAGCATCTGCTTGCCTCCCTCAGGGCACAACCCTCAAAGGCCTCATGCCTGGCTCCCTGGGACTCTTTATAAAGTCAGATTTCACCGGCGAGATTTACAGATGGAACCTTCTGAATTTTCTTTGAGGTTTTGAGGTTCTCGTAAAACAGCGAGGTCACATGCATGCAAAACTCCCCCAAAGCATGCCACCATGGCTGGGCACTCGGCACCGAAACTGACAAGATGGGTAGTATCTCTCTCTAGCTTAAAATATTTTCATAGCATCATGGAATCCTAGGGCTGGAAGGGACCTCAAGAAGTCATTGAGTCCAGCCCACTGCCTAACACAGGATCAACCCCAGCTAAACCATTCCAGCCAGGACTATATTTTTATTTTTATATATTTTTTATGGCAATTGATTTGGGGCCATTGAAACCACTGGGAGATTGGCCACGACTTTCAGCGGGAACAGGAATTCTCTTTAACAGAAGAAATCCATTCAGGAAGAGACCTCTCTTTGTGTAACCTTCAGTGCTTTGATTTACCTGGCCTTGCTAGCATTGTTAGCTAACTCTTTGAACTCTCCGATTACCAGGAAATCCATTTGCTCATGACAAACTTCCTTTCCTAGTGCTCCTTGATCTCTCTTTACAATCTTCCCCCGCTCAGTTAATCATCCCTTGTTGTTTTCCCCTCCTTTAATGTTCCTGGGTAACGGTACAAAACAACAATCGTGTAGCACCTTAATGACTAACAAAATGATTTATTAGGTGATGCGTTTTCGTGGGGTAGACCCACTTCTGCAGATCTGGAAAGAGTGCCATGGGGCAGTGCCTCTCTGTAACTGGGTAACTGTTTGCTCCAAGCCCACAGTGGTCTGTACAGACAGAAAAACGGCAGGATTGTATTGGAAAGTAATCGCTCGCCCGGTGTGATTTTCCTTTCATGACAAAAGCCACTGAAATTCTGGCAGTGGGGCTCAAAAGCCTCGATTTATGACTAGAACCTGGATAGTTCTGATTGCTTCACCTTAGCCAGATGAGGTTGTAGCCCCGATCAAGGCCCCCTTGTTCCAGCAGCTGAACATTTGCAAAGTGACAGGAGCACTCCCTCCTGCTCTCTGCCCCAGGCATGTACAGCCTAACCAGCCAAAGAACGCGATTCCACCCCCCAGCCCTGCCCTTTTCACAGACACAGCACCGAGGTGGAGAAAGGCAAAGTGACGCCCCTTCACTCCTGCCCCTTCCACCTCCTGCACCCCGCACTGTTGCACCCCAGCTGCGAGCACATGGGGTGCATCAGGAGGAGCATTTTGAGCAGATCTGGAGAAGTGGTTGTTCCCCTCTGCTCAGCACTGGTGAGGCCACATCTGGAGTATTGTGTCCAGTTTTGGGCCCCCCAGTATAGCAAGGATATGGATGTGCTGGAGCAGCTTCAGCGGAGGGCACCCAAAAAGATTCAGGAGCTGGAACACAAGACCTATGAGGAGAGGCTGAGAGATTTGGGCTTATTTAGTTAGCAGAAGACAAGAGTGAGGGGGGATTTAATAGCAGCCTTCACCTCCCTGAAAGGGGGCTCTAAAGAGAATGGAGAGAAACTGTTGGCAGTGGTGGCAGAAGGAAGAACAAGGAGCAATGGACTGAAGTTAGAAAGGGAGAGGTGTAGGTTGGATTTTAGCAATAACTATTTCCCCACAAGGGTGGTGAAGCTGGACTGTGTTACCAAGAGAGGTGGTGGAATGTCCATCCCTACAGGTTTTGAAGTCCCAGCTTGACAAAGCCCTGGCTGGGATGCCTTAAATTAGGGTTGATCCTGCTTTGAGCAGAGGGCTGGACCCAATGACCTCCTGAGGTCCCTGCCAGCCCTCAGACTATGAGTCTATGAAACCAACCCACCTGCCTGCACAAAGCATGGCTGGGCTGCTCCTTCCTCTTCCAGCCCCGGCGTGCCCAAGGAAAGGAGAACACAGATGCCGCTGCATCAGCACCATCCAGGTGGGGAAGCGCCCTGAGCATAGGGCCTTTGGGGTTGCGTATTTGGGAGAGGAGGGAGGCTGGCTCCAAGCCATGTTTACGTTGTATTAAATATATATATTGAATCTTACAAGGTAGGTGGTGGTGGCAGGAGAGACACGGAATCTGGGCACCCCCAAAAATTGTACAGACCTGCCACCCCAATCAGCTGCTTTATAAGACAGGACGCTGGGCTAGATGGCCCTTTGGTCTGACCACACCTGGCCGCTCTTGCATTCGTGGGCTCCCCGCAGAGCCCTCTGTGGTTCTACTGAGTGACAAGCCCAGGCTCTGAAGCCCAACGAAGGCGCAGGAGCGCAGCCCCTTGGTGTTTTGGAGAAGGCCGAACTCATCCCAGTGCTCATGGCCCGAAGGGATAAAGTCTGAACTTCCCAGGGCCAGGGCGAATTTACAAAAAGCTTGCTCCTGGTTCTGAGGTCTGACCACGCAAGCTGCACGGGGACCACCAGCCTGACCGACCGCAGAGGGGTCGGGGAGGGATCGTAAACACAGCTGGCCAAGGAGGTGTGTCGTTCTCATAGGGAGCCGCCTTGTACATTAACGACGAGGGTTTTAAACCCGCCATTGCCCATCTCTGCTTGGAGCAAGGCTGTGGGGCACAAAGGCCCTGGGGACATTCCAGAAATGGAAACACTGGGGAGGCTGGGGGTACGGGCTAGGGCAGGATCTGATCCATCCTTCATCCCCCTAGGAAAATGCTCCACTCTGCAGAATCTTCACAGATCAGGGGTATTAGCTCCCTCCGTTCCTCCTTTCTCTGTGTCTCCTGCACATGGTCCTCCTGCCCTGCCTGCGACCCAACCGGGATTTGTCTGCCGCCGCCCTGGCCGTGCTTAATATTGCAAAAGCAAAGTATGTGGGGAAAAATAAAAGAAGGTAGAACTGCAAGGCTCGTTCTTTGCTCCTGCCCCCTCCTGTGAACTCAGGAATTCGCCCTGGAGCTGAAATGCCCAGGGCGGTGAAAAATTCTTAAGCCTTCCCCTGTGACATAGCTTAATTCCTCGGCTCCCCCAGGCTGCAGGAATCCTTGCAAAGCCTCAGAAAAAAAAAAAACAAAACAGTGAAGTAGCAGGAGGCCCACAGCATGAAAGCGACTCACAAGAAGTTCGATGCAGCAGCTCAGCAGAGCAGGAAACAACCGAACGTTACTCGGGAGCTCGATATATTCTAAACACCGCTCCAAAATCCACCTGAACAAGTTGCCCCGAGCGGTCGGTCTGTGGGGAAGGACAGGAATCTCCCAGGAGAGGAAGGCTATACAGGTTCGGGTGAAAGCCTGTTTCACACGAACACCCGACGCAGCCCACCCACCGGGCCCTGGTCCGCCGCATGCTGCAAAAGGCAGTGTGGTCTAATGAGCACCAGGATGGGAAATCAGGGTTCTAGTCTGGAGCTGCCCTGCATATGAATCCATGTGCACTTTGGCTGCCTGTAGACCATGTCGACTGCAGACTCTTTGGGGCAGGAATCACCTGTGACTTTGTGTACGTGGTGGTGCTGCAACTTAGAGCCATAGAGTGGTGGACGGGACCTCAAGAGGTCGTCAAGTCCAGTCCCCTGCCCTCAGGGCAGGACCCAGCACCATCTAGATGAGCCCTGTTAGCTATTTGTCTGACCTGTTCTTAAATAGCACTAATGATGGAGAGCCTACAACCACTCTCGGCAGTTTATTCCAGTGCTTTACCACTCCCTGACAGGAGGAAGTTTTTCCTCATGCCCAGCCTAAAACCTCCCTTGCTGCAATTTAACCCATTGCTTCTTGTCCTGTCCTCAGAGGCCAAGGAGAACAAGTTTTCTCCCTCCTCCTCTTAATGCCCTTTTAGGTACGTGGAAGCCGCTATCGTGTCCTCCCTCAGCCTTCTCTTTTACAAACTACACAAACCCAATTCTTCTAATCTTCTCTCGTAGGTGATGTTTTCTAGCCCATTAATCGTTCTAGTTGCTCTTCTTTGCACCCTTTCCAATTTCTCCATATCCTTCCTACGATGTGGGGCCCGGAACCGGACACAGCGCTGCAGCTGAGGCTTGATCAATGCAGAATAGAGCAGAAGAACGACTTCTTGTGTCTTGCTCACAGCACTCCGGCGAATGCATCCCAGATCCCTCTTGGTTTTTCTGCCATAGCATCACACTCTAGCATTGACTCATACTTCGCTTGTCATTCCCTACAACCCCTAGCTCCCTTTTTTGCAGCACTCCACCCTAGGTAGCCACTTCCCTATTGGTATGCGTGTAGATCTTGTTTGGGGCCTTCAGCTGCAGTGTTAATGTGCTAAGTAGCATTGGAAAGATTCCCACGAACAGCAGTGGCCCCTGGGTGGCCGCCCAGGAGCCATTCAGATGCTGCCCGGCTGATTAGCCGAGTGCCCACAGCCGGCAGCCTGTGTTTCTATGGGTGGTGCTCAGCCATACATCTCACTGCACAGAAAAAAATTTATTCCCCATATGGATGGAAATAAAAATAGCAGGAACCCCTGCAGCACTGGCCTGCAGCTTCCACCTCTTCCAGTCTTGGGATCCCCATGTGGAGCCCCTCGATGAACCTTGGTCCTGCTCCGCCTCAGTGCCCACCCCAGCCCCTGCACCCATCACAACTCTCATGGCTCGAAGACCCACCATCCCAGCTCTGGCCACTCACGTGCTCAGAGCAGCAGGCTCACGTTTGCTGAGCTGCGCTTTGAACGCCGGCCTCCCGAGCTGCCATGGAGAAGCCACGTCCAGTCTGTTCCGCCACTGCGCAGGCCACGCGAGTAAGGCAGGGCAGGCCCTAAGGCAACAGAATTTGAGACAGGCCAGCGGAGTTGCCCCAGGGACCAGGCTGGACAAACGTGGGAGTAGCAAGTTGCTGTCTCCTGGGGGGACGATGCTTCCCTCACCCCACCCTTGCTAAGTCACAGGACTCTGAGCGGCTGGCAGGTGAGTCACCTTCCAGGAACAGGTTGACTCAGAGCTGCCACTTCCCTTCAGCTCTCCTTTCATCATCCTGCCTCTGCTGAAGGGACCTTTTGTCTTCCCACCGAGTGTCTGGACATAGTTTCCCCTGTGGCCGAGGGAGCCGCTTCCAGGCCCTCGCATCGCTCTGACCTGCAGGAACAAGCCTGGCTAGGGAAGGACTTAACAGCCCCCGTCCTGCAGGGTCTGAGGCTCAATCTAGACACTGCTGGAGGAGGTGACAGGCAGGACTGCGCAGGAGCTGGAAACAGACACGCTCGCATCCAAGACCTGAGGCTGGGCTGTAATAGTTCAACCGTTGCTGATCTGAAGCAGACCGATGGGCTGGTCCTGCTCATTGACTTTGGCCCAGACTCAGGCTGCTCTGGCCAGGAATGATGCACTCAGAGCAGAGCCCCTGCATCGCAGGGCCATTCCCCACCAAGAACAGGAACAGGCTGTTGGCGATAGGCACGTGACACCCCCCCCCCCCCCTCCAATGCCATGGACAAGAGGGGCAGGGGGCCAGCAGAAGAACTAGGAGGAGGGTCTGGCTCTGCTCATCTGACCCAGGGGAGGGGCAGGACAGTCCCCCCACTCACTGTAGTGAGCTGGGGCTGTGTGGGTCCACTTCCCCCAGGGCTGCTGGTGAACAGATATATGGAGATACACACATCTCAAAGAGCTGGAAGGGACCTTGGCAGGTCAGAGTCCAGTCCAGTCCCCCACCCTCTTAGCAGGGCTGAGCACCATCCCTTTTTTCCCACCCTGCCCCCTAGATCCCTAAATGGTCCCCACAAGGATTGAACTCACAACCCTGAGTTTAGCAGGCTAATGCTCAAACTACTGAGCCACCCCTCCCCAATGCAGCAGTGCAGAGGGGGTGTCCTGGGGCAAAGGGAGAGACCAAGGTCAGTCAAGGCTCCTTCCTCCTCCAGTGTGTTAGGCTTGAAAGCAATGCCTCCTGGGACAGCTCTGGCCACCAGACCAGTTGCAGGGCAGACTCAGCGCTCCCTAGGCACGATTTAAGCCCAGGCCTGAATCATCGTCTTCTCAAGTACCAACGGAATCCAGGGCCCGGCGTGGAGCTGAGGGGCACGCCGCCGTATCGTCAGACAAGAACATTCCTCACATATTCCCCCCATGAGCCCCACTGCCTGCGAGCCAGGGAATTATCCATACAAGGAGAACGAGGCGTCACTAGTGAAAGAACCTCCCAGACACACGTGGGACCAACCCTCGATCCAACCTGGAGGGCACTTTGGTGTGATGCAGGGGATGGCTCAAAGCACGTGGGGGTTCCCCCAATGTTTCAGTGCCTGCTCCAGGGAGCAGAGCCTGCCTCAGACGCGTGCAGCGCGTGTGTGTGCCGGGGGGGGTGTGGGTGTGCAGAGGTGTGCCAGGAATGTGGGAAAGCTAGAAATGGAAATGTGTTAACATGGTGAATTCTGGATTTGTTAGGGGTGAGGGGAGGACTTCAGGGACAGGGGCGGGGGCTTTCTGGAGGACGGAAAAACCTTTCGAAACCGTTAAGGAAATTTTGCATCACCTCATCTAAAGCGTAGTCAAATCTCTTGCAGGGAGGCGTCTGATGGACTGCGTCTGTGAGGCCAGGCTGCTTAATTACCAGGTATGAGCAGGTTCCCTGGAAGATGAGTACTGAGAAAGTTGCTCAGGAGAAATTCAGGTGCCACCCAGTTGATTAGCAGAGCGCCCACAGCTGGCAGCCTGTCTCTCTAATGGTGGTTCACATCCCCACGTGCCTTGGCGCATGTAACAAAATTTATTCTGTGCATGGATGGAAACTCCATGGCAGCACCTCGGTTCTTCTCACCCCTGCCTGTTGCACACCCTGTCCAGTTGCCTGTGGGCTGGGAAACTTCACCCTCCAGTGGGTGCCAGGGTTTAATGTGTGGGAGCAGTGGGCTGGTGGCCTGTCACGGACAGGAGCTCATACTAGGCAAACTGTGCTCCCTTCAGGCCACAGGCACAAGGGCTCCGAGTCTGGACCTTAAAGTTCCCTGTACGCCGAGAGCCTGGGTAGCCCAGCTGATTAGCAAAATGCCTCCCAGCACCCCCAGTGCGCAGTGTGTGTTTCTATGGGTGGTGCACATGCACATGAGGCTGGGTGCCCATAACAAAATGTATTCCACCCAGGGAATGGGAAAAAGAGGGAACCCTGCTGGGCGTCCCGTTTCTTGGAGGAGGCCGAACTTTAAGACAAGCCTGCAGCATGGAAGCCGCATCTCCCCTCTCTTTTCACAGGCATCCAGGAGGTCGTGCTGGCAGTGTTACCCTGGCGATTTTGCACAGGGGATTTAGCCAGTGTTGCCGCGAATACTTTCCATCTCTGGGTGGAATAAATTTTGCTCTGTGCGTAGAGGTGTGTGCGGATGTGCACCACCCATATAAATGTGCACTGGAGGCGCTGTGCTAATCAGCTGGTCAGCACTTGAATCTCTCCTGTGCAGCTGCCCTTGCACTTCAGCTTCCAGGGAACACCGGACATGGCTGCAGTCTGGGTGGACCCCGAATGCTGCACTAATGGGGAGAAGCTGCAATTCGAGAAAGGAGGAGTTACGGCTGCTATAGATTGCAGTAGAGCCATCAGGTGCCCTGGGCCTTGGTCCCTCCAGTCCATCTCGCACAGGGTCACCCCACCCCAACAGTCACCAGAGTTGCTGAGCACCTCCAGGGTTTATTCAAGTTCGTCTGCCAAGCAGCAGGTTTTTAGAGGGATTCAGGGATTGGGGCGCTCAACATCTCAAAGCCTGACAGACCCCGGAGCCTCCAGACCCTTTTCAGGGTGATTTCGGCACATAGGAACCAAAAATTGCACTGATGACGATCACCACCAGGCCTGAGATCTTTACAAATGTGGGGCTACGTCCACGACCCCACACCAAGCTCGTGGCAGAGCACGGACCTGGGTCTCTAGAGACTCTGGCTACTGCTCTAACCACTGGACCATCCTTCCCCCAATGGCTCCATTCACTATAAACCTAAGCATGCACCCTCCAGGAATACCTTCCCCTGCCAACAAACAATGAATTGCTCTCCTGTTGTCTTGCTATCTGGAAATAACCCATTTTCAACAGTGAGGGTAATTAGCTCTTGGAACAATTCACCAACGCTAATTGTGAATACCCCAGGACTGGCAGTTTTTAAATCAGCGTAGGATGTTTTTTCTCAAAGCTCTGTTCTAGAATTACCGGGGGCGGGGGGGAGTTCTCCAGACTATGTAATATGGGGGGCAGATGGGTCCTTTCTGGCCTTGGCATCTGGCAGCAAAGAACAGTATGAGACAGAGCTATTGTTTCCAGATGCTTCGCTGGGAAAGTGGATTGGGAATAATCACCATTCCCGTAAACTTCTCTTCTGTCTCCACCCCCTGCACTGTTTGTCAGGTCTCAGCACTTGCCAAGCTGGAGGGCTGATAGGGAAGTAATCCCCGGAAGAGAAGCTGCACCCATGTTTGCTCAGTCGAATGGACTGATGGCAGGAGGCATTTCTGGCCACAGCCAGGTGCGTTAATTACACTTGGCACAGGTGAGAAGAAGGGTGAAGCCAGGAAGGACGGGGAACTGGAGGTGGACGAGAGAGGAAGGTTCACAAGGTTGTGGGAACTGATGGGTAGGCGAGGAGGCAGAGGAGTGAAAAGAAAGAGGGGAGATATTAGAATCATAGAAAAATGGGACTAGAAGGGCCCCACTTTTCAACCTGACAATTAGCAAGGCCCCCAGTCCATCTAGTGTAATGCAAACCAACAAATCTCGGTTATGTTCATATGAAAAACCCCCTTTCGTCACGTGTTAGGAAACAAGTCGGTAGAAGGTAAAACCTTTGTGAATCAGTCTGTAAATATGAATACACAGACATAAAAACAGCGATGTATTTCAACATTTTTAATGCAATAAATGAGCCTGAGACCCAGCAGCTGATCATGCTGCACCTACCTTATGAAATTTCACATCCCCCCCAAGGGGATCCACCCCCCCAATTTGTGTACCCCTGAGCTAAGCCATCTCTGATGGTGTTTGCTCAACTTGGCCTTAAAACCCTCCAGTGATGGAGTGTTTAACAGCCCTCACAGTCAGGTAACTGGAATCTCCTTGGCTGCAATTTAAGCCCACGGCCTGTGGGCAGAGGTTAAGGAGAACACTTAGGGTACTGTCTACACTAGGGAATAACATCAGATTTGTTGAAGTAGAATTTTTAACACTAGATTTTATAGAGTCAAGATTGAATGCCCTGACCAGCTCAGAAATTCGATTTCGTGTGTCTCCACATGGTTGCTTGAATCTGACTGGGGTAGCAGTGAGTTGTGGGCACCTATCCCACACTTTCCCCAGCACCGCTGCATTTTGAGATTTTGTGCCGGTGTGTTTTGGGAAAATACTCTCTGCAAGTGGTTCTGAGTTTCTGATATCATCGCAGAATGCGTGTTCCTCACCACCCCTTTCCAACTGGAAAAAACACGGCATTTTCACATGCTCTTTGTCTTGCCATTCCAGACCCTAACACGGATCCCCACAGGCGTCAAAGGCTGATGCAGTGTTTTGGGCTCAGTTCCCACACTGCGATGCAGTATCTTCTGAACATAATTTCCACGCAGAATGAGCTTATTGTTTCCGCGTGCACTGACGGTCATCAATCTCTGGAGAGAACCACGGAGTCTCTGGCAGCACCGGAGTCATTGTACAACAGGGAGCAGAGATTCTGAAGCTGCAAAAGCAGCACTGGTGGGATTTCATTGTTTTGCAGTCATGGGATGACCAGCAGTGGCTGCAAAACTTCCGCAAGTGAAAGGCAACTTTGAAAGAAATTTGTGAACTGCTGTCTCCAGCCCTGAAGTGCAGTGAGACCAGAATGAGACCTGCCTTAACTGTTGAGAAGTGCGTGACAATTGCTCTTTGGAAGATTGCAACACCAGACGTCTACTGGTCAGTGGGCAGTCAATCTGGAGCGGGCAAATCTACGGTTTAGGCTGTTGTCATACAGGTAGCCAAGGCAATCAACATGCTTCTCCTGCAGAAGATAGTGACTCTGGGGAATGCGCAGGAGATTGTGGACAGATTTGCTGCCATGGGGTTCCCTAACTGTGGTGGGGCCAAAGATGAAATGCACATCCCCATCCTGGCACCAGACCACCAGGCCTCAGACTATGTTAACTGTAAGGGGTACTCTTCTATGGTGTTGCAGGTGTTGGTGGATCACAAAGGTTGTTTCACTGATATCAACGTGGGGTATTTGGGAATAGCATATGATGTACAAATCTTTAGGAATTCAGGTCAGTTTGGAAGGCTCCAGAGTGGTACTTTCTTCCCAGACCAGAAAATTAACATTGAGGGTGTAGAAATGGCCCTAGTGATTTTGGATGACCCTGCTTACCCCTTGTTCCCTTGGCTCATGAAGCCCTACACAGGCACCCTGGACTCAAGTCAGGAGCTCTTTAACTACAGGCTGAGCAGGTGCAGAATGGTGGTAGAATGTTCCTTTGGCTGTTTAAAAGCCAAGTTTAGGTGCCTTCTGACCTGCTTAGACTTCAATGAAGAAAACACTATCCTTGTCATTGAGGTCTGCTGTATTCTTCATAACATTTGCGAGGTGGGAGGGGAAAGTTTCATGCTCGTGGGGGGAGAGAACAGAGCCAGAGATCCTGGCAAGAAATTATCAACAGCTGACCCCGAGGGAAAACAGAAAAGCCCAGAAAGAGGCACTGAAAATCAGGCATACCTGGAAAACCCATGTTTGCGAATGAGTGTGAAGGGCATTAACCAGCACCCTTTACCCCCAACCATGCTGTTTCCTTGCTCTTGATGAAACCCTTCATCAACCGTGAGACAACCAGCACCACCCACCCAATCCCCAAGCATGTTAAACAATAAACAAAACTCTTAACAATAAGGAATGTTACTTAGGGTTCACTAATAGACAAGTGAGGTTCATATTAAAAAAAGGTCAGAGGTGGTCGAATGTTATCCTTCTGGTGGGTGTTGATTTTTTGGGGCTGTGAAGCAGGGCTCTCCGTGGCCTTCCCCCACTCATTTTGGGTCCCTGACAAGAGGCGGGTGCCAACTGTATGGAGGGATGAGGTATGAAGTGGGGCATTGACTGGATGAGAGATGCAGAGCCAGGAGCAGGGGACTGAGTTGACTGGGTTGAGGAAGGTCTAAAATAATGATGCCTGGGGTGGCTAGGGGATGCAGTGCCCTGTGCAGGGCAGGAGAATGAATGCTGCAAGGCTGTCATGTATCGGTGGTGCCTGGAGTAGCCTGGAGATACTGTGCCTCTAAAAGGGGAAGGTAATATGTACAGATTGGGGGGACACACAACGGGGCATTGGGGGGGTGTGTGTGCATGGATTGCTGACTTTTTAATCAAGCACAGCCTCAAGTACTGCTGAGTTTGCTGTTTGCGATTTCTCTGTTGGTGAAGTAGTTAATTCTGCTGCTTGCCCATAAAAACGGACATACAGGGTCAGACCAAAGCTCAGTCCAGCTCAGCATCCTGTCTGCTGACAGTGGCCAATGCCAGATGCCCCAGAGGGAGTGAACCAAACAGGTAATAATCTCTTTCCTGCCCTCCATCAAACAGAAGCTAGGGACACCATTCCTACCCCTCCTGGCTAATAGCCCTGATGGACCTAACCACCATGAATTTATCTAGCTCTTTTTCAAACCCTGTTATAGTCCTAGCCTTCACCACCTCCTCTGGCGAGGAGTTCCACAGGTTAACTGTGCACTGGGTGAAGAACTTCCTTCTATTTGTTTTAAACCTGCTGCCCGTTAATTTCTAGTTCTTATATTATGAGAACAAGTAAATAATTCTTCCTTGTTCACGTTCTCCGCACCGCTCATAATTTTATATCCCTCTATCAGACCCCGCCTTAGTCTCCCCTTTTTTAAGCTGAAGAGTCCTAGCCGGCCCAAACCCCTCACCATTATAGTTGCCCTTTTCTGAACTTTTTCTAATGCCAATATACCTTTTTTGAGATGAGGGGACCACATCTGTATGCAGTATTCAAGATGTGGGCATATCATGGCTTTGTATAAGGGCAATAAGATATTCTTCATCTTATTCTCTATCCCTTTTTCAATGATTCCTAACATCCTGTTTGCTTTTTTGACTGCTGCTGTGCACTGTATGGATGTTTTCAGAGAACTATCCACAACGACTCCAACATCTCTTTCCTGATTAGATGTAGCTAAATTAGCCCCCATCACATTGTATGTGTCGTTGGGGTTATTTTTTCCAATTTGCATTACTTTACATTTATCCGCATTAAATTTCATTTGCCATTTTGTTGCCCAGTTACTCAGTTTTGTGAGATCTTTTTGAAGTTCTTCACTGTGTACTTTCATCTTAACTACCTTGAGCAATTTAGTATCACCTGCAAATGTTGCCACCTTGTAGTTTACCTCCTTCTCTAGATTATTTATGAATAAGTCGAATAGGATTGGTCCTACGACCGACCCTTGGGGAACGCCACTAGTTACCCGTCTCCATTCTGAAAATTTACCATTTATTCCTACCCTTTGTCTCTTGCCGTTTAACCAATTATCAGTCCATGAAAGGATCTTTCCTCTTATCCCATGACAACTTAATTTATTTAAGTGCCCCTCCCATGAAAGAAGCCCATGAAGGACATGAATGATTCACGCATTCGTTCTTGAAAATCCATCATTTTCTTTCCCCAGCCACAAAGTTCGCTTTGCTCCTTTGTAACTATTTGCATGTAAGTCTCCAACAATTCATTGTGGCTCTCCTTCCTCCACATCGTAGGCAGCCTCTTACCTGCTGAACAGGGCCCTCCTCTTTTTCCAGGATCATTTGCTGATAAAACGAATTTAGAAATATTCACATCATTATCAATAGCAACATTTTTAACTTTACTTGGAACAACGCCCATAGGGACAGAAGGAATGGCTGCCTGTCTCCAGGGAAGAACATATTGCAGTTGCAAGGTTACCTTTGTTACTCTCAGGACTGAAGAATGCATGATTCCAGCAAAATGGTTTCAACGCTTCTGCAGCAGAGGTTTACCCTCAACACTGTCAGAAGCGAACCTCAGTTCATGGGCAAAAAAAAATTCTTTAGGCAACATTGGGGTGGAGGGCTGGCGTAGCGTGTAGGGGTGGCGAGGCATGTCCCAGGGACGCCAACCCATGGGGGACTGGGTGGCAGGATCCTTAAAGCATGCTGTCCTGGGAGGCGATAGAGCTTGTGTTGTGTGTGCTGCTTCAGGCAGTGCCTGGATTGTAAATGCCAAAGCAGGTACTCCACGAGTTCCAAAATCATTAGAAGTCACTGAGGGTGGGCATGTGAATCCTGCTCATTCGCCATGGGCCTGAACGAAACCCCAGTGAAGTCCATGGGAGCTTTTCTGCCGAGTTTGCCAGGCTTTGGAGGAGGCCCCAGGGTGCCTGGGCATTTCTAAGCCCCCTCTGCTGCCTGTGTCGGCGAGCTCCAGCCGCTGGGTTTCATACACAGCTGTGGTCTGACCAGGCACCACGGGCTCAGGCACGGGGTGGAGCAGAGTGATCCCAGCTGGACAGCTGGCTCCCTCCTGCAGCAAGAGGACAGCCTTGCAAAGCATTTGCAGTCACTGAGCGGCAGCTGGACCTGCAGACGGGCCCCTCCGCTGCTCACGCTGCTGGGGGCTTGCTTGCTGGGTGAGCAAGCTCTTTCCCTGGTCCAGAAACCATCCAGCCTGGGGGCACCACAGCAGCCGACACAGGGCCACTGGTGTGCTAAGCTGACAGCACCTGACCGTATCGAAGCAGAAGGCGACTAACATCAGCTAGAGCAGCTGACACCATTGTGGCCTGCCTACATCCTCCTTCCCTAGTCGGCCACTGTATTGCAACCCTGCCTGGCCCTAATTGCATGCGACCGGCCGTGCTCTCTCCCCTTTCAGTGCTGGAGATGCTGGCCCAACTCCGTGCCGACTCGCAGACCCTCTGCTAGCTCAGCTCAAGGCTTCCCACATTCCAGCCTGCCTGAGGCTAGTCCTGCTGCACCCCGGACAAGAGCACACCGGCCCAGCAGACAGGCCACGGATGGAGCAGCCCAGGCAGAAGGCGCTCTCCTTGTGCCCCGAGGCGCAGTCAGTCCCGCAGCCGGGCTGAGGTAGCATCCGTGGGGCTGGTGCGTTTGGAAACCTTCCCCAGCTGCTCTGTGAAGAAACAGCTTCAGCCTTCAGGGCTCAAAGGCAGCACCTTTCACAAGCACTAAATTCACTTTGAGGAGAGAGAACGGGAGCTGCTGAGGGGCCTGGAAGTGCTTCCCCTGGGGGGAGGCCAGCTGCCTTGGCACGAGAAAGCGGGGACCAGCTCAGCCCTGCCACTTCCTTGGACATCCCTCAGGGCAGGGCTTCAGGTTGAGCCAATCACACCACACAGCAAGATGTATAATTCCAGCTGACCGAACCAGCCGGGACTCCCAGGAATAGGGGGGAGTCCGGCATGGGGGCAGTTAGTTCTGAAAAAACATCAGACACCCAACCCCTCTCTCCCTTCTGCACCCAGAGCCTGCCAGGGGACCTTATATACCAGGTGAGCTCTTTTCCTGGGAGACCACCTGTCAGAAGCAGAGCTCGCCAACGGCAGGCCAACTCCACCTGTGTGTCAGACACGGCATGATGGGCCTTTTAATTTTCCTCCTGCCCAAAGGCATTTCCGGGCTTTTCTCATGACACTGACCAAACGTGGCATGGGAAAGAGGAGGTGCTCAGCGCTTATGAGGAGAAGACGATCTGCCTTCCGGTTTTATTTGTTTCCCTCGTAGGGAACGCGTCTGGAATGCTCTCTCTGTTCCCCTTGGCCCTTCGGTCCCACAAGGACATCCACATGAGGTCAGACCAATGGCCCATCTAAGCCCGGTATCCTGTCTGCCAGCTGTGGCTGTGCCAAACGCTTCGGAGGGATTGAACAGACCAGGCACTGGCAGCTTTTAGCAGTCAGAGGTTCAGGGATATGTAGAGCGCCGGGGTGGGGGTGGGGACGCGCTGCATATTAGGGCAGCTGCCCAGGAGAGATTCAAATGCCGCCCAGCTGATTCGCACAGTGTCCACAGTCACACCCGTGTGTTTCCACTGCTGGTGCACACTCTCAGGTGCACAAAATTTATTCCACCTGCAGATGAGAAAAAATTAGAAGGCACACGGGCTGCATCACTGACCATCTGGGCAACCAGCCATCGATGGGCCTAGCCTCCAGGCTTATCTATGCTCCAATGTATCTGTTAGTCTATAAGGTGCCACAGGACTTCTTGTTCTCGAAGATACAGACTCACACGCCGACCTCTCTGATACTATGCATCTGATGTCACTGCCCACATGAATGTCTTACTGAAAGTCAACTTCAGGTCGAAGGTCTCTAAAATGGAACTTTCTCGTCCCGCAAACTCTGTAATCCAGCATGATTTTAGTTAGCTGGGTGACCACTGACCATGGGTGGGGCCAAGTTTCTCATGGTCTCATAAAGTTTGTTTCCAGCCACCATCCCTGGTTCTCAGTGTTCTGTGCCGCTATTTAGCTCTAATTTACCCCTCAATGTCTTCTAAGAGCCCAGTCAGCTGCGGAAGTGTTGGTAATGGGCTAGAAAATGTTGACCTCCCATGGTCTGGTAAATTCTCTCATCTGGCACCAGTCAGGTCCCAAGGGTGCCAGATTAGAGAGAGGTTGAACCTGTACTGCAATCCAAAGAAAGGGTTTACTTCTCACACTGGGTCATGCAGCTCACAGGAAAAACCACAGGGCACTGTCAGGGCAATAAACCCTATTTTCACCATAACCCCCGCCCCAAAACAAGCTGTCCTGTAGCACCTTGAAGACTAACAAATTTATTTATTAGGTAATGAGCTTTCAGAGGCAAGACCCACTTCATCAGCTTGAATGTGCAAGGCAATCATTCTCCTTGACTTTGCTGACACAAATACTCAGCAAAGATGTCACATACTTTCCCCCCCCCGCCCAGGGGTGCAAGAAAGAACCATGTCTGTAGTCACATGGTTCAATGTATGGTTGGAAGGCACGCAGACACTCTGGGTAACGGGCCTGGGATCAGGAGCCAGATACAACAGAATATTGCGGAACTGCCTGATGTTTTCCGCACCATAGATAACATCAAAATAAAGTACTAACAGCTGAACGGCAGATTGCTCGTTGACTGCCAGGTTGCATTGCCTAGTGCTTATAACAGAGGCTTAGGAGCCAGTACTCCGGGCTTTTAGTCTCACTTCTGTCGTTAGCTCACAATTGTTCGTAGCAGAAAACTTGGGGTGACACCACCTGATTTCTGTTTTAGTTCCTAGCACCACGCAGCACTGAGCAGGTTGCTTTCCCTCTGTCCCTTAGTTTGACTGCATGTAATATGGGGTGATGACGGTGACCACTGTTCCCTCTATTTTTTTCCATACATGGGCAGAATAAATTTTGTTATGTGCACCAAGGTGCGTGTAGATGTGAACCACTGATAGGAACACACGCTGCCAGCTGTGGGCGCTCTGCCAATCAGCTGGGCATCGTCTGAAACTCTTGTGATCCGGGGTCCAAGCTTTCAGCCTACAGGGAACACTGGTGCTCAACCTCTGAATGGCTCCACTATGAATATAAAGTGCTTTGAGATCCTCAGAAGAAAGGTACAATAGAAATGCAACCTGGTAAATTATTAATCATGGTATTGGAAAGTGACTTTCCCTGGCCACTGATGGAACTCAGAGGACATCCAAGCTTACCTGACTCATTCTTTTCGGAACGGGACTTTGCCAACTTATTGTTTCTTGGTTTCTCTGGGAATAGAGAAACCTCCAGCATTGGCAGCAACAGAAAGAGTTTAATGAAATTTATGGTCGGAAGAGGAGAATTGTTAAGTCTCAAACTGAGCTTCTTGGCAGTGTTCGGAGCGTGAGGACCCCCTGCCTTTAAAATAAGAACAAAGCGTCATGCGGCTTCACTTAAACCAGAAGAAAATGATGCTCTGCTCAGCAGACAGCATCGTTAGGAAGTTTGTGGGAAACAGAAGTGGAAAGCAAACAACTGTGCTAAAGAATTTAATGAGAGTTGATCTACAAGGCATGTTCCAATGCCCCCATCTCTGCTGGGTTCTCCTCCCCAGCACAACCCTACACATCAATGCTGGACTGGTTTCCTTTGATACTCCCTTTCTACTCATTTAGGTGGGTTGCCATTTCAGTCCCAGGATGAAAGTTGTAGATGCTCACAGGTGATAAATATGGTCTAATGTTGCTCTCTAGTGGACAGTAGCTTATAAAGCACATGCATGCTTTGTGGGAGCCAGGGGATAGATACACTGCACCTGGAGATGAGAATGACTTTGTGCATAAGACCCCGCTCAGCCCTCTGAGTTTTTCCGTCCATGTGCAGGATAAATTTTACATGCACCAAGGCAGTTGCAGATGTGCACCACCATTGAAATACATGCTGCTGGCTGTGGGTGCTCTGTTCATCAACTGTGTGGCACCTCAATCTCTCCTGGGTGGCTGGATGTGGCCCCCTTTCCTGCGTATCCCAGCTGTGAGGCTCCAGGCTGCCTTCCCAGCAGAAAGCTGGTGTTCACTGAATGACTTCATGGGGGGAGATGGAGTGCCACCATGGGCTTTCTGATGGATTTTGGGGGGATAGGCAACCCCAGGCCTTGCAGCTCACCTGCAAGAGGGCTGCAGACAAGTGGTCTGCAGCCTTAAAATGCACACTGCTCAAGTCCCAGTTCAAAGCCATCCTTTACTTCCTTTTCTGTGTATTTAGATACATGCAGTGCTATTTTTTGTTTATTTGTTTTTAACTCAAGAAATAAAGACATATAAAGCTGAAATCTTGCCTGGCAAAGGCAGCATTGAGCCCTGCAGGCTCTGGTATCTGCTACATTACAGAGGTTGACTTGAGATTCTCTGGCTGTTTCTCCCACCTCCTTTTGGAAGGGGGTTACAGACCTCATGCATGGGAAATGTTATGGATACTCAGCCTGGCTGCTAGCTTTTGTTACTTCCATCCCTATTCCTCCCAGCTACACACCCATTAGCCCATCTCAGACAAGCCACTTTGTCCTTTAGCAGGGTAGCTGTTTGTGGTGTCACACAGCATCTTTGAGCGAAGGCAACACTCCATAACTCACTCATACATAGCATTCCAGCCCTCCAGCTAGCTAGACATCAAACATCCAGCCTCAGACAAAAAGGGCAGGCTAGACCCAGATGTGTTAGTGTCATATTTCAGCACTGCACCCTGGACACGAAGCATAGACACAACTTCCCTTCCCCAGGAGGGCTGCATTTTCCTTCCATGAAGTGAAGCCCTTGTTCGTGTTTATGGAAATTGCTCAATCACAAGCCTGCCCCTATTGCCCCACATGGCATTACTACCCCACCCTGCAATCCCCTGCGCACACACAGTTGGAAGTGAGAAGTCCCAGGCCTCAGAGCCTACCAGGGACAAGGTCTAGTGACAGCACATAGGGGTTTACTTAGGGGCTCCAGTGCTCAGAGCCAGACTGCTGCAGGAAGCTGTGTGAACCACAGCTGAGCCCCTGTGAGCATGCACTGCAACCCACCAGAGAACACCTCCCCCACATAACCAGCTAGGCTAGGGGCTGCTGCTACCCCCATCCCCACTCCTCTCTGCTCCAGGCTCTCCCCACCCAGGGCCTTGCTTTGCACCCAGCATGCTCCCCTGCAGAGGACGGGCCCACAGCCCCCATTCGCCCCAACCAACCCCATATGCTCCACACCTCCAGCAAAGACACACGCTCCTTGCCCGGCCACACCCCTTTTATAACCTCCCACGGCCGGGCTGTTCCAACAACTATGCCGGGGGGGGGGATCTGCGGGAGTGGTGCGGCCCGATCACGTGGTTGGTCTGTGGCCCCGCCCCTTCCAGCTGTGTTTTCTGGCTGGGCGTCCGCGGGCGGGGGCTGCTAAGTGAGCCCACGTGGGGCTGGGGTGGGTCCCTCGTGGGGAGGGAGGCGAAGGCTGGTCGTGCTCCCGCTGCTCGGGGTGGGGGAGCCGTGGCTCCTTGGGGGCTGGGGGGTACAGTGTAGTCTCCTTTAGGGGCTGACTCGGGGGGTGGGCAGTGCAGTAGCTGCTTTGGGGCTGCTTCTCTGCCCCCCCAGTTGCATGCACACACTGACTTATCTCTGGGTCGCTCCTGAGCCATAGGCTGCTGGCAGCTCCCTTGGCCTTAGCGAGAGGGGACTGTCATGAAGTGGGGGGGGGGGTCCCCAGGCCCTGCACCCCCAATCTGCAGTTGGGGTGACTCTCACTCAGCTGGGAGAACACAGGATTTATTAGTCAACAGGGATGCAGCCTAGCACAGACTTGTCAGTGCACCAACCAGAAACAGTCAGCCCAATCCATTTTAGGGAGAGGAGGCCCTGAGGGGGGCCCTGGAGCCAGGGCTTCCCCAGCACAGGCTAACTGCTGTCCATCTCCCAGTTCCAATTCAAAATGCCAAGCCCCACCTACCCTCTTTGCCCTGTGTTCCAGGGAGCCAAGGTGTCACCCGTGAGCTCATATTGCTCTGTACTGATGCTGCCTAGATCAGCAGGGTAGTCGAGTTAGTCTGTATCTTCACAAACAAGAAGTCCTGTGGCACCTCACAAACTAATAGATATTTTGGAGCACAAGCTTTAGTGGGCAAAGACCCACTTTGTCAGATGCATGAGTGGGGGGGGGGGGGCAGGGGAGGATTTAAAGAGGACGTGTCAGTCAAGGGGAGGGCCAGAGCTGATAAGGTCTGTTCAGTCCTGGAGGATGTGGCCCATTATCAGTGGTTCATGTGGAGCTGCGAACACCAAGAGAGGAGAAATCAGATCAGTTCAGTCAGGGAGGAGGAGGCCCGTTATCAGTCGCTAATGCAGAAGTGTGATTCTGCCTAGTGGAACTGCAGGGAACGACAGGGCCCAGGAAATGCAGGTCATCTAACCAGGGGAATAAAATCCCCCCACACCCCGCTTCACTTCGTCACAGGGGCAAAACCTGATTTATGTGGTATTGGTAGGATTAGAAAGAAGAGGAGTGGGCAGCAGTTTGGTCAAAATCCCACGTCCTCCCTCTCACAGCACACGCGGATCTGTAAAGCAAATAAGCATCTTCTTTCCTTTTAACTTCTGTACGCTGGGGAAGAGACCGGACTTTGCATTGTGTCATGCGGAATGACCACACTGACTCCAGCACAGCGCATGGGATAGCCACCACTGAGCTGATGTTAACAATGTCAGCCTGTCAGTGGTCAGCGAAGAACTCTGGTCACCGCAGAGCTGCCAGCCGCTCTTGGTGGTGACCCTCGTGGTCGTGTGGCTGCAGTCAGTCTTCAGTCACCCGTCTGATCTTTATCTTCAGAACCAATAGTCAAGTGTGTCTTTCTTTTGCCTCTCTTTCTGCCTGTTGTGGAAGTTTAAATTCTTTTCCCTGTTACTTGATTAGTTCCCTTGTGTCTAGAGAATGTGCTAGGCCCTGTACAAACACTTCACTAGTTTCTTTTCCAAAGCGTTTGTGATTTGGAGAGACAAAGGGTGATAGAAATAAAGAATGACTATCCTCACTTTACAGCCAAGGAACACAGGCCCAGAGGCATGAAGTGGTTTGCCTGAGGTCACACAGAGAGCCAGTGACAGGCCTGTGAATTAGACACGGGAGATTTTGAGTCCTCACCTCAGCCCCAGCCTTTCTCCCAAACTTTAACTTCCTTACACTCTATGGTGGAGAAACTGTTGCAACCTTCTGAAGCAAGGAGATGTTTTTGGCTCAAGATCCCCTCCAGAATGAGCAAGGGCTGTGCTAAGGTCAGCTGTTCTGTCGAGAGAGGGCCGGGCAGTCTGGCTGCTCTCTGTCGATAGAGCGGATTGCTCTTTCCTTCTGCTTTTATGTGTAGACCCAATCTGTCAACAGAAGTTTTGCCGGTAGATCTTTCGACGGTTACTTTTGTTGACATTGTGGTAATGTGGACGTAGCCTGGGTGTTTCTTGGGTGCTCTCTTTCCCCTCTTCCTTGTGGGTTCCGACTTAAGGCTTGCCTTGTGACATTGCTGGATGGTTTTCTAAGGCTATGTCAGATCCATCACCATCTTCTCTTCCTGATATCTTCTTCGGTAGGACGTTGGTGAGTCAGCTGCCACAGGTCTTGGTTGTTGATGGCGTACGGCCAGTGGATCCAGGGGATTTTACGGAGGGAATTATTGCTAAACATCTAGAGCTTTTTTTTTTTGATAGTTCTCCAAGTTTCTGCTCTCTACAGTGGGACTGATCTGACATCAGAGTTGACTAACCCGATCTTAGTCTGAGTTCTGATCTGCTTAGAATTCCACATGGTTTTCATGAGAAGGAGGAATAATGCTTTAATTCTTAACTAGAAACCTGCCACTCACCCCCCGCCCCCCCCCCCAAAAAAAAACAATTCAAACATCCCTATGTTTTGGATCGGGCCCATGTTGTAATACAGTGGCAGCTATTTTTAAAAACTACTACCATTGTGCAGGACTAAGGATTTTCTTACTGGGTTTGTACTGCAGAAATGGTTGTGGAGGTAAAACCTGGAGTTCAGCACGTTCTGAATGAATCAACCATTTGTCTTACTTGGGTGGGGAAACTTTATAAAGTAAAGTTTGGCGAAGGAAAGCTCTGCAGAGGAAAGTAGTTTGTGTTTAAAGTCTCTAGTCCTGTTAGGGGAATGGTTGTTTTCTCGTAACTGTCTACTTTCTGTATCCTCCACAGATACTCAGAGACACACAAGTGTGAATGTAACTTGCCTTTCTCTGTGAAGCGTCAGCTACTCAGCAACGTGAGGGTGAGTAAGTTTTGCCTCTCCTCACCGACAATCTCAGAGCTCTAATACAGAAACAAGCTATAGGTTGAACCTCTCTAAGCTGGCACTTGCTCATCTGGCAACATCCATAATCCGGCATAATTTTAGTTAGCCAGATGACCACTGATCATGGGTGCGGCCAAGTTTTCCACAGTCCCATAAAGTTTGTTTCCAGCCACTAGTCCTGGCTCTCAGTGTTCTGTGATGTTATTTAGCTGTAATTTACCCCTAAATGTCTTCTAAGAGCCCAGTAAGCAGTGGACGTGTTGGTGATGTGCTCGAAAATATTGACTTCCCATCACCCAGCAAATTCTCTCATCCAGCACCGGTCAGGTCCCTAGGGTGCTGGATGAGAGAGTTCCACCGGTCTTGAGTTTGTCAGCATGTCACAGTAGTGCTCTGTCTGTGTGGCCCAGCTGTTACTTGTGAATATCCCAGTTTTTACCCAGAACGATGTGACCTCCCCCAACGCCCCAGCTGGCCGCCAAACTTCTGTTTCTTTTTGTAAAAACGATGTCTCAATGAGAGCCTGAGTCTTGGCGTGAACCGAAAGTTTTGAGTGGGACAGTTGTGCCCTTCCAAGGGGTCCGTCATGTTTATTGTCCAGGTGGAAGTTGTGTTGTCTTCTCCATTCCCATTAGCATGACCAACAAAACCCTAGTTCTTTTGCTGTGGGGGAGGCAAACACATTGACTTTTGTGCTGCTCTGAGCAGGGAGCCTGGCTGAAGGAGAAAAGAGCAGCAAAACTGCCCCGCTCCCCTCCAACAGCTACCAACACCTGCCCCTTCTGTGATAAGACCTGCAGCTCCAGAGTCGGGCTGGTCAGCCATCAACGGCCTCTCAAATAGGAGGGTGACGTGAAGTCGTCCTACTGGTTATTGAGTGACCGCTGAGAAAAAAGGAGACATTTTGGGACCAAAGACTAGTTCTGTTTTGTCTTTCTTGTTTGGCTTCATCTCTCAGCCTGGTTTGTGCAGACGTTCAGTCTCCAGCAGTTCTGGCAGAGACTGTGGTCAGCCACTGGGCACCTCTGCACCGGTCTTCTCTGCTTGGGAACCAACACTGGATCTTTCCACCTCCTCTCCGGTGCTCACAGCCCGCACAGGTTCATTGTCATGAGGTCGGACCACATCCCACAACGAAGATACAGTCAAAGTGGAAACTGTCTTTTTTCCCACTCACTTAGCTCATGGGTTGTCATGTAAGGTCTGTGTGAAGTTGTAGCTTTGATGTCGTGGGAAAGTTCACCAAACTCCCCTGCCCCCCCAAGCAGTCCCATATCACCTTACAGACTAAGAATTTGGTTTATTAGGTGATGAGCTTTCATGGGCAAGACCCACTCCATTAGATTCTGGAGCAAAATGAGAAAACAGGGTAGATAGAGAGCACGGAGTGGGGAAGAAAGAAAAAAAGAAAGGAGGGAAAGTCACCTGTCATTAAAGGGACCTCTGGGAAGAGTAAAGTAAGTTAAGTGAGAGATCTGCCATTCCTGCAAATATCAAAGGTGGAGAAATTGTCCTAGTCATGTGTAAGATAACTGAGATCTCTGTTAAACCTCAGGTTAAATGTATCAAGCTTGCAAATGAATTCCAGTTCAGATGTCTCCCTTTGTAATCTGGTTGTTAAATCCCTTTGTAACAAGATTGTGACCTTAAGGTCCATTATGGAACGTCCTGGGAGATTAAAGTGTTCCCCTCCAGGTTTATGTGTATTCCGATTCCTGATGTCTGATTTATGTCCATTTATCCTGTGGCACAGGGGCTGTCCTGTTTGGCCAATGGCCATGGCAGAGGGGCAGTGCTGGCACATGGTGGCACTTGTTACATGAGTGGATGCATAGGTATACGAGCCCTTGATGGTGTGGCTGATGTGGTTAGGTCCAGTCATGGTGTCTCTAGTATAAATAGGTGGACGAAGCTGGCAATGGTTAGGGTTTGTTTAGTTTACAGAAGAGAAGACTGAGGGGTGATTGAATAGCAGCCTTCAACTTCCTGAGGGGGAGCTCTAAATAGGAGAGTGAGAAACTGTTCTCAGTGGTGTCAGATGGCAGAACAAGGACTAATGGTCTGAAGCTGAAGAGGGAGAGGTGTAGGTTAGATATTAGGAAAAACTACTTCCCCAGGCGGGTGGTGAAGCACTGGAATGCGTTGCCTGGAGAGGTGGTGGATTCTCCATCCCTCGAGGTTTTTAAGTCCCAGCTTGACGAGGTCCTGGCTGGGATGATTTAGCGGCGGTTGATCCTGCTTGAAGCCAGGGGCTGGACTAGATGACCTCCTGAGGTCCCTTCCAGCCCTAGGATTCCATGATTCAGTGGTGTTTGTTGCAGGGGTAGGTTAAAAACTTGGTAATTTTGCCTGTGGTGGGAGAACTAGGCGCTGTAGTCACAGACCCAGTCCTTGTTGTGCAAGGTGCTGTACAAACATAGAACAAAAGAGCTCACACTCTTGAGCGTAGGACAAGTGGCAACAGATGGGCAGGGGACATACAAGGGAACCGCGAGACCAGGCTGTGTTCGAGATAAGCATCAGGCCAGCGTGCAAACGCTTTCCCAGCATGCCTCACCTCCCGCTTTCCCATTGCTGGTATGCACACACGGAAGCAAGAGGGCAATGGGTTACTGGTGTGGGAAGCTGTTCAGTCTAACTCTGGTGTGCAGCGAAGGGAAGCTGAACTTCTCTCTTTCCCCCCACCTCATGTCGGTTGTTATTCTGGGGTTGTGTGCAGTGAGGGTGGAGCGGGAGGTGAATGAACAAAATAGTAAAACACTTGGGTTTGGGGTGGGTGGGGGATGTTTCTCGCTCGCAGACTTCACATAAATATATTTTTGAGGGGGGTGGGTGGGGTGCCTTTCAGGTGGCTGGGCATGGGTGGAGCAGTTGTTTTGGTTCCTTTTAACCTGCACAAAAAGCCACCCAAGCCAGGGCACCTCTTCCCTGCCAGCGAGAGGCACCGTCAGAGCGGGACGCCGTGGCGGGCACAGTTCTCAGCAAGGCCTCTCCTTTCTCCACCACGCATCGCAAAGGCTGCTGCTGCCTAGGGCGGGGAAGTCCACAACCAGCCCTTCCGATTCTGTGCACCGCGGAGGGCACAGGAAGTGGGGCTGCTCTTGTGAGGCTGGATTGCAGAGACTGGGAATCCTTCAGAGAAGGGGAGCTGTATGAGGCATGTGCCCCAGAGCACTGAGATCACTGACAAGGCAGAGTGAAGACTCTGCTCTGCAGCCTTAGCTGTGAGCCAGTTGGCGTGAGCTTGTGCAGCCAAGCACGTGGCTTTAGCCCAGAAGGTTGTAGGTTTGTTCCTTCCTGCTGGCCTTACATCAGTGGCTGCTACTGAACTTAAAAGCCTCGTGTGAGGCTCCATTGAAGTAGAGCCCCTAAAACTCATGTACAGTTTCTGTGGGTGTGATTTTAGCAGAGGGGCTGAAAACTCTCCTAACCTGGTAGCCATTTGCCAGCCATATTCCCAGTCTTTTGCCTGAAGAGAGAGGCACTGCCGTGCTGCACCGGCTCGTACCCAGGACAGGAGATTTCTCATGGAGGAGCTACAACCCTTTGAGAATTGCCCTGCTAACCCCAGGGTTGTGAGTTCAATCCCCGAGTTAGGGATGGGGGCATATAGATTTAAAAAAAAACAGGATGGTGCCTGGTCCAGGCAGGGGGCTGGACTCAATGACCTTCCAAGGTCCCTTCCAGCTCTATGAGATGTGTTTGTATCACCCTGTGACCTTGGAAGAGTCTGCCCTCAGGGAGGGACACAGCCAGATGCGGGCATCCTCTCAAACAGGAGCGATCCTTAGGGCCCTGCAAAGCCACCGGTATCTGCATCCGCAGTGCATGTTTGCGGCTATGGAAGCGGGAACGAATTCTGAATCCACACAGGGCTCTGACGCTGCTGGTCCTCTGCAGGCTTTGTCGGGGTCAGAGGAACAAGGGGAGGCTGCAGTCTCTAAAGTGTTCTAAGGACCTAAACACAGAAGGTGACCAGTGTTCCTGGTAAGCTGAGTGCTTGAGATTCAGGTGCCGCCCATCTGATTAGCAGAGCACCCGCAGACGGCAGTGTGTGTTTCTATTAATGGTGCACGTCCACACCTGCCTCGGTGCACATGACAAAATTTATTTAGCTCCTGGAGGGAAAAATTAGATGATGCCCTAAAGGTGACCTGTCAGTCTCGTATCCTGCTCCAAAATTTTTGTCTGCCAAATACAAGCAGAGCCACAGAGAGCTAGCGGGGTCGGGCTGTATCGTCACAAAACCCAAGCGGTCCTGTGGCACTTTCAAGACTAACACAGTAATCTGACAGGTGATGAGCTTTCGTGGGGCATACAGAGCCATCTGCCTATGGAGCACTTACCAACGGTTTCCACAAGATGTCAGCATCCCTTTGGAGAGAGCTCAGTCGGGGTTCCTGTCCACCACATGCTGGGTATTGTCCCCAGGCCTTCACCTGATCCCAGAAAAGCTTTCCAGGAATGGATACCTTTGCCACCTTGCTATGACCTAACACAACAGGAAGGGAGCATGTCACAGACATCTATACAGTAGCAATTGCATGTTGCAGTTGATTCTGCAGCCATCAGAACCCAAAGCATCGATGTGGGTGTTTTAAAGCATCCCCTAGACACGGCTTGATGTGCTCTCTGCTCCTGGAACCGGACTGGGAGTGGGACTCCTGAGAAAGCCAGTTCAACACGCCAGCTGCTTGACAGATTGGGACGCTCGCTTTTTGCTGTGGTGCCCTGGCTGGGTGCAGCTGGTTCCAGAATTGTTGGGCCGCTCACGCAGGTCACCCCGCAGTGTGTTCTCGGTTGGTGCCCAGTTCTAGGCGTAGCTGCTTGTCGCTGTGTTTTGTAAAACAGCAAGGAGTCCTGTGGCACCCTAAAGACTGGGGCTGTGTCTGCACTAAAGGGTTTTGTCAATGAAACAGACCCCACAGAGCATCTACGCACAAAATGCGTTTAGTCGACAGTCAACGAAACTCAGCACTTCTGCCGACAGCGTTGTGCCTCGCTACAATGAGGAATAAGGCCTTTGTCAACAGTTTCTGTCGACCAAAAAGCCATGTGGATGCTCCGGGGACCCCTCTGTCGCCAGACAGGGCTTCCAGGTCCCTGGGCAGCCCTGTCTGCTGTGCTTCCGGTCAGCTGTTCTGTCGAGGGAGGGCTGGGCAGCCTGGCCACCCTCTGTCAACAGAGCAGATTGCACTTCTGGTCCACTTTTGTGTGTGAATGGGATCTGTCAACAGACCTCTTCCAACAGTGACTTCTGTCGACAGATGCTTGTAGTGTGGACGTAGCCTAACAGGTTTATTTGGGCATAAGCTTCCATGGGTAAAATCCACTTTGTCAGATGCATGGATGTGGAAATCACAGAGGCCGGGGTATCTATTTATCTATCCATCCATGCATCCATCCATCCCTCCCTCGCCTCCCGCCCCCTCTATCTATCTATGTATCTATCTATCATTTTTGCAGATATGGAAGTGGGTGCAAATTCTGAATCCACATAGGGCTCTAATGATGCACGTCTCTGCAGGGTTTCAAAAGGCCTTTTCTCAACTGCCCCGACCCACCAATTTCTTCTGGGAGCGGGTGTCCAGACTACCTCATGGGATCCCAAAGGAGGTCGTCCTTTGGAATGGGGTTACATAGCATAGTACAGTAAACTCTTTCATATGTGGTTTTCTATCATCTGGAACTCTCAGACAACTAGCATTGTAACCCTAAGTAAATTTTCGTTAGGTTTTCCATAAGTACAGTATAGTGAAAGCAAATACAGATGTAATGCTGACAGACCTGGGTTGTTGGCCCCAGGGGTAGATCCTGTGAGCATAGGGTCTAAAGCCCTGCACTCTACCACATGAGCTCAAGGCCAGCTGGCTCTCAGCTGAGGCTATAGAGCAGAGACTTCACTCACCCCAGATGAGGTCTCAATGTCTCTGGGTACTACACAAATAATAACAGAGAGAAAGCCGTGCTAGCCTATATACTATGAAAACAAAAAAGCAGTCCAGTACCACTTTAAAGACTAACCAAATAATTTATTAGGTGATGAGCTTTCATGGGACAGACCCACTTCTACAGATCATAATCATACCATTGAGTCTGTTCTGGTATGGCTATGATCTGCAGAAGTGGGTCTGTCCCACACAAGCTCATCACCTACTAAATTATTTGGTTAGTCTTTAAAGTGCTACTGGACTGCTTTTTGGTCTTCATAGTATAAATACAGCAAATACAGGATGGCTCGGCCACACTCTGAAAACCATCACCCAGCACAGTCTGCCAAGCTCTCACATGAAACCTGCGAGGAAAACGCAAAAGAGGAAGACCTTGGACAACACAGAGAAGGTCTGCTGAGACTGAAGGACAGCAACTGGGCCACTCCTGGGATCAGCTAGAAGTTTTGTCCCGAGACAGAGTAAAGTGGAAGAGACTTGTAGATGACCTGTGCTCCACCTGGATTATATGGGTTAAGTAGTAGTTGTACAGAATAAGTTGTAGGTAGATAAAGTACTCTGCCTACACTTTGTTTATTCCTTAATATCTAATCTTGTTTTTCTTCAGTATTCTGCATTATCCAGAACATTTGAATATCCAGCAACCTCCCAGGGCTGCCAGATATGAAAGACTTTACCGTAGATAGATAGATAGATGTAGTAGTATATAAAAAGAAGGAAGTAACTTATCAAACGTAGGACCAGTGCTAACAAGGCCAAGCGTGCTAGGGTGAGCGTGGCTCCTTCCCAGCAGAGATGGGGAGGTGTGACTAGCAAGAAAGGGAAAAATGGCCTTTCTGGGGAGAGAAGCGTTCTATAACCTTCTCCCACCCTAATTTACTGGTGTGAAGTGTGTACACGGCCCGCAGCTCTGCTATTTCTCTTGGCCTCTGGTTTGACCTCTTCTGTTTTGCACAGCTCTTTGCTTGCTTTGCCAGGCTTTGCATTCACTCGTGCTGATCCTACAAATGAGGCTTTTTTGAGCTTCAAAGCCCATCCGGTTGCTGGCATTGTTTATACGATCTGATAAGCAAGCCCCATGCTCTCCCCTCCTTAAGACTTTCTCTCTACTCAGATCAGCAACCCCCCCGCCCTTGTCTGCCTTGTTCCTAGTGGCTTTCTTCTAGCCGCTCCTTGTAATTGCCATATGCACAGCATTGCGTGCTACTGTAATGCCACCCGAAGCCAGGCTGCTCGGGAGGGCTGAATTGGTGACTGTCTCCCCTTGCTGTCCCCATGTGGCTGGTGACACGGTTACGGTTCCGTGACTGTGGGTGATGATTTCGCATCGCGTGAAGCCAGACGTTCATTGTGAGAGTGCAGAGAACTGAGCCAAGCCTAATGCTGCTTTCGTTTCAGAGTGAGCTCCGGCTTGGCTCATCGGAAAACGTGGTAGGAGAACAGATGAGAACAAGGCCACAGCAGCATGTACTTCTCCCCTTCCCCCACAAACAGGCCTCAGCCCCAACTTGGAGCACGAGTGGGACGCTTAAGGACCTTATCCTGCAAGTTGTGTGGTGGATACATGGATTGAAGCAGGATTCGGCCTCTTTGAGGCCCAAGGGAGGCTGTCTGGCCTGCACTTCCCAGGGGTCACATTCAGAGTTCCTTGTATGCTGAGCAATTGGGCGGTCACCCAGGAGAGATTCAGCCCCCAGCCGGAAGCCTCTGTTTTGGCAGGTGGTGCACACCTGCATACGCCTTGGTGCACAGAACAAAATTTATTCCACCCAGGCAACAGAAAAACTTAGCAGGAACATTGGTCACATTGTCCTGATTGACCCCCTTCTGGCCTTCAGATCTCAGCAGCTGAGCCTGCCAAGGAAGGGGCCAGCGATTCTGGTAGGAACCCCGATCTCAGGTGGATGAAATCCCCTGTCCCCTTTTCTGCCACAGAGAGGCTGGAATCTCACCTGTGCCTGAGTCAAGTAAATTGTTAGGTGGAAAAGTTCTTTACCCATGACTCCAGGAGATCTCTTGTCTGTACGGATGGCACAGTGGAATTCTGTCCTGTCGGTCTGCAGCCTGTCTTTCCTTCCATGTGGTGCACAGACAGAGCAGGGGTGAGAAACCACTGCCCTAATTGGTGTGTTTTCACCTGCGATCTGTCTTCAAATAGCTCCCCCTCCCAGGAAGGATGTGAAATGGTTCCATTACAGTGACTGGTCACTGCGGGGAAAGGCTGAGGCCACGATCCACATCCTGGACACAGTTCTGCAGGGCCCTTTGGGGGCAAGAATCCTTTTTATTAGTGATATCAAAAGAATTAACTTGCAAGAGGGGCCCTGTCACCTCTGCTTGCCTCCCTGCCCTCCCTAAGCATGGGGCTGAGAGCCAAGGGGTTAGCCAGGGAGCCTGGTGACGTGTTACAGACCAGAAGCATCTGATATAATCACCTCCTACCTGTGTACCCAAGCCCGCTGACATGGATCCCGATCAAACAGTTCTTGGGCGACTGGAGGGAACTAATGGGGGGTTGCTGGCCAGGGTAAGCTGAGTGCTTGGGTAGAGATTCAGGAGCCACTCAGCTGATTACCAGGGCACCCACAGCTGTCTGCTGCCACCAGCAGGCGGGTCTTTTGGTGGTGCACCTCTGCGCATGCCAGGGCACGTGTAAAATTATGCCGGCCATGGATAGAAAACCAGTAGAGGGGACCCTGCCTCTGGCACGCGACAGGTTTCAGACTGGGAGAAAGAACCGCAGCCTCGAGGCCCCGGTTCTGTCCCCTGTGCTGGTCACTGGAGCTGTGGAACACAGAGGTGTGGGGGGGGCACTGTGCGTAGCTCCTTCCCCGCTCTAGGCTAGGTGTGGCTGGGAGCTCTCTGCAGTCAGCTCCCAAGGGCGAGGGCAGAAGCAGGTCAAATGAGGACCTCGTGGTATTGGGGAGCTTTGTTGAGAGCCTATGGTCCAGTCCTCTTTGCCCAGAAGCACCGTGGCCCTGACACAGGAGCTGGGCTTGGAAGTGGGTCTGGTGGTGACCAGATATGAAGGGCAAATGCATCTCATTGCTCCGTCGTCTGGAGCACCCCTGTCAGGACAGGACAGGACAGGACAATGCCCACCCCGTGGAGCCCATGCGCTGAGCTTAGAGGCTGTTTCAGTGCACCGCCTGGGTGGCCTGCAGGCCTGTATCTCTATCACTTTCAAACGATGCCCATGTGTCTCCACCGGCTCAGCCATCGCAGTCACGGGGCGCTCTCCTGTCTTATGGTCACCTTCACAGGCAGGGCTGGGGTCACGCGGAAGCAGCTCGAGTTGAAGACCCAGTGATAAATTCTAAAGCCTCTCGCTATTCACCAGCCCTCTTGCAGCGCCTTCTTTAGAGCTCGCGAACTCGCCCCCTGCCCCATGCCACCAGATAACCCTGCTGCTGGTGGTTAGGCCCCGGAGGATTGGGTGTAGGCGTCCTTGACACCTGAGGGACCTCTGGGAACTCTGAGCTCTGCCGAAAAGAGTGCTCCGTGGCTGAGTTATCTTTACCTCTTCAAAGGTGCCCTGCAGGGCTCCCGGCAGAACTTTTGCAGCCGCGTGTGCTCTGAGCTGGGGTTCGTCATTCTGGGAGAGGCTGGTTTTTCTCCTTCTTTCTTCTCCGTCCCAGCCCCAACACCGCTGGGCTGACCATTTTTCTCCAGCCTGACAGAACGCTGCCAGCAGGTCCTGGGGAGCCGTGACAAACACTTCCTGCAAAGCCACCAACTCCTAGTTGCACAGCTCAGCTGGTGAGATTTACGCCAGGGTCTCTCAACCTTTCTTTTTTTTTTAATAAAGTTGTCTTTTTTTGAAGACAATAAAACAAGTACCACAGACTTCTGTACGTGTCCCACCAGTTGAGAAACGTGGTCCTGAGGTAATCAGAGGTCTTGCAACAAGCACCTTTCCAGATTACTCTACCCTTGATTATATTCTTATATCATATATCTCTCATAGAACTGGAAGGGACTTCAAGAGGTCGTTGAGTCCAGTTCGCTGTCCCCTTGTGTGATGGGGTTCTGGGGTCCCCCAAGCTCTGCACCCTGTCCGCAGGCAGGAGGAAGAAGGGGTTCCTCCGAGAGTCTGTTGGGAAGTAACCCCTGCTCGGGTGTGGCACCCTCAAAGGGATCCTAACCTTCGGTCCGGTGGAAACACTTATATTCTCCAGCTTGGGGGACCCCAGAACCCCATCACACTGGTGTCAGAAGTGGGATAAATGGCTGAGGCCTTTCTTAGCATTTATTAGCTGACAGGACACAGCGTTGTACAGAGGAGTCCGTGCAGCAGGCAGAGACAGCCAGTTCAACCCATGTTGAGGACAGGAGGCCCTGAGGGGCCCCCAGAGCTGGGGCCTTGCCCCCTCCTTTGTCTTTCTCTCTCCCCCAGCCCAGACTAACTGCTTTTAACTCCCAGTTCCAATTTAAACCCCTCAGGCTTCACCTCCTCCTTTGTCTGCAGTACAAAGGTGTTACCTGGTCGTCAGGGTTACCCTTAGCAGGAGCCTCACACCCTTTGTGAGCCACACACACACACACACACACACACACACACAGGTATCCCCCACTCCATCACACCTTGGCAGGACCAAACTCTATCCCTGACAGGTTTTTTTTTCACTCTATTTGCTCCAGACCCCTAAATAGTCTCCTCCTAGATTGTGACCAACAAGAAGTCCTGTGGCACCTTATAGACTAGCAGATATTTTGGAGCATAAGCTTTTGGGGGCAAAGACCCGCTTCATCAGAGGCATGCATCTGACGAAGCGGGACTTTGCCCACCAAAGCTGATGCTCCAAAATATCTGCTTGTCTATAAGGTGCCCCAGGACTTCTTGTTGTTCTCAAAGACACAGACTAACATGGCCACCTCTCTGATACTTGTCCTCCTCGACTGAACTCACAGCCTATTTGCAGGAGTCAGACTGGTTTTGCATCCCACCTAGTTACACCTCACTTAAAAACTGCTTACTTACAAACACAGGCAAAAAGCACCCAGAAGACTGCTACTGAAAACTTGCTGACTTTCTACCATCTCCTTATCAGATCAATGAACTGGAATAGAAATATTGGATTTACATTTCCGTGTAAGGCACATGAAGCTGTAGAAACAAGTCATTGTCTGAATGGACTTCTAGATTGTCCTGGCTTCACTAGTATTTTTTGTGTAGCCTGTCATAAAATGAGGCAAGTAGCTAGATGAATTGATGTACCCCCTGGAAGACCTCGGTGTACCTCCAAGGTTGCTTGTACCACTGTTTAAGCAATACTTCAACAGAGCCAGGGTCTGTCCTTCTTGGGCTCAGCCCCTCCCGTCCTGGACACTGTGCACAAATTAGACTGAGTTAGGGCTGTACAGTAATTATTCCCAATTTTATTTGCCCACAGATACCTTCTAAAGTCGAAAGAATTTTGCAGAGCCCCTAATAAAAATCTTCTATGTGGCACTGAAGAAGTAGACCACAAATAAGTAAGGATAATAATCTACCAATGCTAAACAAGGTCATGAGATTTTAGTTTAATTCCGCATACTTCAAAACAAAAATCACATTTAATGTGTACAAAACACAAAATGCACTGTGCAAAATGCATTCAAAAACCAACATGCATTATATTGGCCGTTTTCAGTGCAAGAGTCTTGGCAAATTCTTTCTGTGTTTAGTTTAATACTAGAAAGTTGGGTTTGTGTAGCTGGTGCAGCATCCAGTCGATTTCTGTATTTCATTTTTGTTGACATGTGATCCGAGAACCCAGTTTCGTACAAGTACATGCTGGCAAAGGGTAAGTAACAACTGACGAATTGCCTGTCTTGAGAAAGCTGAATATTCTTGACATAAGCCGCCCCAAAACGATCCACGCTCCGTGCGAGTGAGTACGGGGATTTACGGTGGTACGTAACAGGAGATCGCGCCACTGACTACCTGCACATGGAACGCCGAGTGGTCACTCTTTGGCTAAGCTAGCACTACGCAGGGACGCATCGTGGCGAACACAGACGCAAATTGTTTTTAATAAAATTTGTAAATATTTAAATATTCATTATCATGTTTTCAAATCATAAAATGTTCTTGGCATAGGATTTGCTCGCGGAACCCTTATTTTCAGTCCGCAGAACCCCAGGGTTCCTTCCGCAGAACCCCATTTTGCAGAAACACTCCATGAGGGTCTTCTCCGCCTTGTAAGGAGGGTGGCTGTTGCGTTTGCATGGCTGTCTCTCTCACACCGCCTCCTGTCTGGAAAACGGCCCTGAGGCATGGAGGAGTTTTCCATCGCTCCTGCTGACTGCACCTGGGCTGTGGGGTGGCGGGGAGCTAATTGCGTGGGGCACAACTGAATTTTATACCCAAGTTCCAAGCGACTCAGAATTTCCCTCCACTTCAGCCAGGGTTTCCCAAAGCGACTGGGGAAGCTGTGGGGCTGGGTGTGAGAGGCCTTAAAGGGGCTGCCCTGCACTTTCTCAAAAACAGGTCCCTGTGCCTGGCTTCCTGTTGGGCATCTAAGTTCCCCCCAAGCACTGCACAGCTTCCCGTTAAGCTCCCACACAGGGCTGCAGCAGGCAGAGATCGCTCTCCCCGAGCACTGAAGCTGCAGGGCGTGGTGACGGGGGCACCTCTGCCTGCTGGACCCAGCATGGAGCTGCTGCGGCTGGGGAAAGGGGCTCCTCGCTGACCCCAGAAGGGAGCGAGCCTGGTCAGCTCCAACTCCTTGCCCCACCTTGACCCTGGCCCAGCCCCAAGTACGCTCCTGCACCCCAAAGCCTGTACCTCCTCCTGCACCCCAGCCCTGAGCCCCTCCCAGATCTGGTGCCCTATCCCTTTACTATCTCCAGCCCCACCCTAGAGCCCACATGCCCAGCCAGAGCCCTCCCAGCCCTGCACCCCCATCCTCTGCCCTAGCTCTGAGCTCCCCCTCCCACCCAGGAGCCCGGAGCCCCACAGATTTGGTCACGTGCATCAATAGGAAGGGGACATGTTACACAAGACGATTTGTTCTGCTCGGGGTGAGGAAAATAGAGGGAACGCAGTTGGGTGGGACTTAGGCTAATGACCAGTGTTCCCTGGAAGCTGAGCACTGGGGTGGCCACCTAGGAGAGATTCAGGTGCTGCCCAGGTGATTAGCACAGCCGACAGTGTGTGTTTCTGTGGGTGGTGCACACCCACACATGCTTTGGTGCACAGAACAAAATTTATTCTGCCCACGGATGGTGAAAAATGAGAGGGAACATCGCTCAGTACCTGTGAAAATGTTTCCCTCCTTCACAAGCTCTGCTAGAGAACTTCCCCTCCCACTGGTGCTGGATGGGGAGTGGAAACGCATGCTGCCATCCTGCTGAAGCAGGGCTGAAAAGGCGCCAAGCAGGGGAATTGGCAGAGGCTCTTCTGAAGTTCTGCAAACCTTTCAGTGCCCTTCTGGGGGAACCTGCTGCAAGGCAGCCAGAACAGCTGAGCAACAGGTAATCGATAGAGGCTACAGTGATTTATGCAGTAAAACTTAAACACTGGGGCAGCTTGATTGGTTCTGGGTGTCTCCTGGGGCTTTACCCCCATCCTGTTGTGTACGTGAGCAGTGGTGCTGACATCCGGTGCAGGCCTGGGGACAAGGGACTCCTAGGGCAGTTGGCGCTTCGATCACGGCATTACCCCTTGCTCACAGCCGCGTAGAGCAGCAGAGTGGCCCTGCTTCAGTGCTCCAAAGGGGCCCTGGGGCAATCTCCCCCCTCAACCCCTGAGGGTCTGTATGTGAGAGGGTCCTTCAGATCTTCAGCTGAGGCCCATGAAGTCAATAGAGACTCCCATTAACCTCAGTGAGGTCCAGGTACACAGCAGAGAAAGAGGGCATTAGAATCAAGTAGGGAAAAACTCAACACTGCTGGGTTAAAAATGAGACACACAATCTTCTGTCAGTTGGCCATCAATGCGTTCCATGGACGCTAGCCCAGGTTCTTCTTCTGTCCTTAAACATTCAGATCCACCCCAGACTCAGGGTGTCAGAAGCAGCAGGTCTAAACTGCACAGCGGCTTGCACCGGAGCAGCCTGCCCAAGTGGGGCTGTGTTGACGAACCACGACGTAGCACGAGCCAGGGAAATAAATAGCTGTTAGATAACCTTGTTTTAGACAATTGAATCAAAAACAAAAGCAGCAAGAAGGGAAGCTGTGCTTGTTTCAGTTCCCATAATCTGCAGATTTGCATTTCTAGCAAGTACGAGAACGCCAGGTCCCACCGAGAGCTGCCCTGTGTTGAGAAGTGAAGGTCTTTACTGGCCATGCCAAGATTTGAAGCTGTTGTAATGGTGGGACAACTGTCAAATCAGTGTTGCCTTCCCGGTCTTAGGTGTTGACCTCTCAGCTGTTTGCAAGAGAAAATTGACCCCGACGTAAGATCTTGCCGGATGATTAAAGTAAAAAATATCTTCTAGCAATGCTTTATCTGTAACTTAAAATTCTACGTGTGTCTGATGACCTGAGATTTTAAACCCTTTTTTGCCCAAATCAAGTACGTTTAAGAAGCTTTTCTGTCTTTAATGAGCTAGGGGAATGCTCTCTTGAACAATAATGCCTAGCTCTTTCCTGCCTCCATTTGACAGATGGGGAAACTGAGGCATGCAACTGCTTGCCCAAAGTCACACAGGAAGCCAGTGTCAGAGCTGGGACTAGCAACCACATCTCCTGAGTCCCAGTCCAGTGCTCGGTCCTGTAGGTCCCACTGAGTGGCTGTGTACCCCTCCGTGGGGTAGAAACGTTGAAGCACATCTGCAAGGAGTGTGTAGAAAGTGATGCCAGCTTAGCAGAAAGCTCTGCGGTCGGCTTCATGGGGGAGTCACTGACTAGCAGCACCAAAGAGCTGCAGCTCACAGGCTCTGCACAGGCGCAGGAGATGGGCTGTGGTTGTCTATTACCTCCAAACAGCCAAACTTTAAAGTGCATCTTCCTGTGTCTTCGTTCTTCTCAGCTCCAGTCCCAGAGTTAACTCAGAATGGCTCCAGACACAAGCTACCAGTTTGGAAAGATCTTTTTAAAAACCTGGAATGTTTCCTCTTTTTTCTTATTTTGTCTTGCAGTCACCCCTCTTCTCAGCACTGTATGAAATCCCTCCCCTCAGCCCCCACCCCCCAACAAAGGCTCATTAGATCAGGGGACCTAACGAGGGTAGGGCTGTGTGACAATGTATCTCCTTACCTAGCGTTAAACATAGCATTCTATTGCTGTTCATGCCCTCAGCTTTTTCGGTGTCTTTTGTGGGTATCCCTCCTTAGGCCATGATCTCTTGCAGGAACAACCAGACAGAGAATTTTGTACATTTCAGGGCCTTTCTTCAGGTCTCCTGCAAGTATTGACTCAGGGGTCCCTGGCCACAGGGCAGGCCAGGGCTAGTTGAAAGCATGGGTAGATACCACGCTGTCCTTCCCTTATTGTAACTGGGATGATGGCTCTGGCTTGATTGCAAGGTGGGGCCATCCTCTGGCACATAAAAGGCAAAAAATTGCTGCTTTAAATTCATCACAGGTAGCTTTAAGGAGACGGACTCCTCTCCAGAGCTGCTAATCACAATAAAAACTAGAAGCAATGATCTCAGAGGGAAAAGCTCTGTAGTTGGTAGCTTACCCCCTCTAGAAAAAACAAAACAAAAACACCAAAAAACCAAGCAGTCCTGTAGCACCTCAAAGACTACCAATTGTATTGATTAGGGAGTGAGCTTTTGTGGGCAAGACCCACTTCTTCCAACCCCCAAAAGCTCATTACCTAATCGATAAAATCAGTTGTCTTTAAGGTGCTCCAGGACTGCTTGTTCTCTGAAAAGCTACAGATTAACATGGCTCCCCCTCGGAGACTGTTCACCATGCAAGGCACTGCACTTAGCTGTTTGGAGCGGAAATGCACCAACTACACGAAAAATCTCACAGATACAGACAGACATCTTCTTCTTCTCCGAGGACAAAAAGATGGAATCTAAGGAAGTGTGTCTTCCCCACGACAGCTCATTACCTAATTAATGGGCACAAAACAGGCATAAAAACACTCCTGATCCACAAACCTGTTAGTCGGCATTTTAATGGAGTGGGCCATTCTGTTAATGACTTAAGAGTTCGCGTGTTACTGAAGATGAATTTTCACACTACTTGGAAAAAGAGGCTGCTGAACTCTCTTTCATGTTCAAATTCAACACATTAACATGTGATTTGAACCAAGATTGGAATTTTCTGGGTCACTATAGGGGCTCGTTTGCACACTTGGCTTAATCTAATTCTAAACTCCCCCCCACTTCTGCTCCTCTACTCTCTGATTTGCTCACCTTGATAATTTTCTTTTCTGATTTCTCAACCCTGCTCACTATTTTTGGTTCTCTGTGCCTTAAACATTGAGTCTGTTCTGGTCTGGCTATGGTCTGAAGAAGTGGGTCTGTCCCACGAAAGCTCATCACCTAATAAATTATTTTGTTAGTCTTTAATTTGCTGCTGGACTGCTTTTTTTTTTCACCTAATAACTGAATCTGTTAGTCTTTGGGGTGCTACAGGACTAGAAGTAATGGTCAAATTTTCCTCTTATAAAGCGTTTGTTGCCAGGAGATCTCCAAGCGCTTCATTCTATGATGTATTTGTCCTCACAGCTTTCCTGGGGGAAGGGTGTGTACTTGTGCAGCCAGGGAGGGGAACAGCCTCTCTCTGGGGCAAAGTGACTTGCCCAAGGTCTCACAATAGATCTGTGTAGGGAATCCAACCTAAGCCGCCTATGTCTTCAAGTCAATGCCATCCTTCAGACAATGGCCAGGCTGGCAAGTTCTAGAGATGTATGTACAATATCCACCTCACTTCCCAAAATTTGACACCCCCCCAGCCCCCATCTTCCGCACTGAACCAAGTCTGCATTAAACAAGAGTGGGGTCACTGCTCTTCCTTGTGACCAGCGTTCCCTGTAAGCTGAGCGCTTAGGTAGCCTCCCAGGAGAGATTCAGGTGCTGCCCAGATGATTTTCAGGATGTCCACAACCAGCAGTGTGTGTTTCCATTGGAGGTGCACATCCATGCACACTTGGGTGCACAGAACAAATTTTTTTCCCGCCCACGGATGGGAAAAATGAGAGAAAACGCTGTTGTGACCCATTGTGTTCGCACAGGATCTGTCTGATTTAGCCTCCGCTCATTCTTTGTTGGATGACAAAGACTTCCCTCCAGCCCACTGCCCAGAAACCACAGCCGTGTCTGGAGACACTTCCCTCCCAGCCTCACATCAATCAGCTCATCTACCAGCCTCACGAGTGACCCAGCAGGAAGCAGCACCTGGGACTGAAAGGATGCGAACGGGCACGTGAGTGAAGGATAAAAACAGACCAGGGAGAGACACCAGCCCTCAGCAACGAGCTAGACGGAACTGCAGCATCCTCTGCGTTTTGTGAGGCTGGAAACCGAAATTCATCCCTCATTTCCCCACCCTCCCCCGGGTTCAGTGGGAGCAGTCCGTCAAAGAAAAGCAAATAGAATTCATAAATGAATCATTAAAAAAGGGATAGAGAATAAGGCAAGGAGTATCTTACTGCCCCTGTATAAATCTGTGGTATGCCCACATCTTGAATACTGTGTACAGATGTCACAGAATCATAGAATCATAGAACAATAGAGCTGGAAGAGACCCAAAAAAGCCATTGAGTCCAGCCCCCTGCCCTAAGCAGGACCAAACCTATCAGATCAGCCCCGCCAGGGCTTTATCGAGGTGAGACTTAAACACCTCCAGGGATGGAGACTCCACTACTTCCCTGGGTCGACCGTTCCAATGCTTCCCCACCCTCCTCCTGAAAAAGTTTTTCCTAATGTTCAACCTGGACCTTCCCAACCGCAACTTGAGACCATTGTTCCATGTTCTGCCATCCATGACCACTGTGAACAGCCTCCCTCCAGCCTCTTGGCAGCCTCCCTTCAGTAAGTTGATGTGTTCTACTCATCTCAAAAAAGAGACCTTGGCATTGGAAACAGTTCAGAAAAGGGCAACACAATAATTCAGGGTTTAGAAGAGCAGCTGTATGAAGAGAGACTAAAAAGACTGGGAGGTTTCAGCTTAGGGAAGGGGAGACTAAAGGGGGATATGAAAGTGGACGTAAAATGATAACTGGGGTGGAAGAAGTGAAAAAGGAAAAGTTCTTTGTTTGTTTCCCTAACGTAAGAACTAGGGGTCACCATGTGAAATGAATGGGCAGCCGGTTTAAAACTAACACAAGGAAGTTTTTCTTCCTGATGGGCATGGTCAGCCTGTGGAACTCCTGGTCAGAGGATGGTTGAAGACCAAAGCTTTAATAGGGTTCAAAAAAGAAATAGATAAATTCAGGGAGGTTCGGTCCATCAAAGGCTATTAGCCAGAAGGGGTAGGAACGGTGTCCTTAGACTCTGTTTGCCAGAGGCTGGGAATGGGCAACTGGGGATGGATCACTTAATGATTCCCTGGTCTGTTCACTCCATCTGGGGTATCTGGCGTTGGCCACTGTCAGAAGACAGGACACGGGGCTGGATGGACCTTTGGTCTGACTTGTTCTGGATGTTACTTACATTCCCATCAGGAGCTGTAGGGATGGAATTTGGATCCCAGCCCTTAAAATGGTGATGACTTTCTCTTAAGCTCACAACAGGACTTGGAGAAGCAGCAGCACTTGTTGTGCGGAAGCCAGATGTCTGAATGGCTGCACAGCCAGCTACCTTGCTCTTCATAGGGTGCTGGTCAGTGGCGTCCCACTAATGCAGAGAAGAGGCACTGATCTTGGCTGTAGGAGCCCGAGGTGGATGAGTTTGGCATCCAAGTGGGATTTGTGTGAATGCCACTGTTTTATGTCACTCTAGAATAGGGACCATAGACGAAAGGGGGCAGGGAGTAGATGAAGGGACCAACACCCTGGAAGCTAAGGGGAGCCAAGCGCTCCTTGTCAGGCTGCACTCTCGAGTGAGAACACGCCTGTTTGAATTCCGATTGGTCTTGCCCACTGAACTTTCTGTGACTGCCATGACACGTTTTCACCTGGTCCCTTCAAATGTGCTGGGAATTTATCTTCAGCCCACAAGGGAGCTGTGCTTCATGGCGTAGACGCTTCCGTTTCCTTCCGTGCCTGGGCTGTTTGGGGATTTTTTTCCCCTGTGTTTAGGGATGTCAGGTACACAAGCAGAAGAAACAATAAAGAATCTTGCAGCACCTTGATATGTGGAGATACCCCTCTCTCACAGAGCTGGAAGGGACCTTGAGAAGTCATTGAGTCCAGTCTGCTGCCTTCCCAGCAGGACCTATTACCATCCCCAACAGATTTCATTTTTAATCTATTTGCCCTAGACGGCCCCCTCAAGGCTTGAGCTCACAACCCTGGGTTTAGCAGGCCAATGCTCAAACTGAGCTATCCTGCCTCACACGGTGAGATTTATTCAGGCCTGAGCTTTCCTGGGCAAACCCCTGCTTGGTTAGTCTTTAAGTTGCTACCGGACACCTCGTTTTTGCAGATGCAGACTAACCCAGCTGCCCTTCTGATAATTAGCAGAAGAGTTCCGTATTGGTCCAAATGAATTACTCACTGATGGATTTGGTTTGGGTTGAATTTGTTCTGCCTTGTGGTTAACCAAGCTTCCAGAGGCTGAACCATGCCTCCTCTTTGATGTGAGTTCAAGTGTATTTTGGCAGGCATGTGCTCAACAGCTGGGCTCTGGAAATGCCCCAGCTTTCGCAGCAGGCAGCTGGCTCCAGACCTCATCTAGAACATGCTCCTGGGAAGCAGGGGTCTCTCTAACTTTTTCCACCCCTGTGTGGAATGTATTTTGTTTTGTGCACTGAGGCACGTGCAGATGTGCACCACCAATAGAAACACAGTCTGCCGGCTGTGGGAGCTCGGCTAATCAGCTGGGCAGCATTTGAATCTCTCCTGGGCGGCCGTCCAAGCGCTTAGCTTACAGGGACACCATGGAGAAGTGTTAGTAGTTTCCAGTGAAACTCAGAATCCCCCCTTCTAAATCCAGGCAGCAGGAGCCCCGGTGAACGAAGATGACATTGTCTGCATCCTGCATGAAACGTTCTTCATGGTGATCTTTAAGTTGTTTTTTTTTTTTAACCCATGTTACTCAGCTTTGCAACTGTTGTTCCTCCAGATGTGTTGGTCATATCTATGCGAAGTAGGTGTATGTGTGATACGTGCACAGCTGTGGGAAAACTTTACCCTCGCTGCTACTCGTTGGGTTGGCGGTGGAGCACCATGGAGTGGCACCAGTACAATGCACTGTCTGTGACTCCGCCAACCCAACCACACCCTTTCTCGCTGGCTACTCCGACGGTGGGGAAGGAAGGTGGGCATGAAATAGGTATGAGCAATGCATCTCAAAGAACAGCAGTGACAAAGATGAGTAGCTGTTGTTTTTTTTTTCATCTTCGCGTGCTTGCTCATACCTATTCTATGTAGTTGAGTCACAAGTCTTACCCAGGAGAAGAGGTTGGACTCAACCTGGGCCTGACTCAAGAACCACAGCACCAGAGGACACATTGCATCTAGACTGTGGCACAATGGTAGATACTAGTCAAAGGTAGATACTGATGACCATGTGGCAACGCTACAGATTTCCTGAAGAGGACGTGAGCCGGGAAAGCAGCCGAAGAGGCCCCGTGGCCATGTAGAAGGCACCATGAGAGGCAGCAGGCAAACCTTGGCGAGATCATGGCACAAGCAGATACATGACGTCAGGCAGGAGGAGATGTGCAGTGGTGAGAGGCAGACCCCTCATCCAGTCCATCACCATTGCGAATAGTTGCAAGGACTTGCGGAAGAACTTAGTCCTATCAATGTAGAAAGCGAGCACCCATCTAACACCAAGGGAGTGTAGCCTTTGCTCCTGTGAGCTTTGCTAGAGCGTAAGGGGGCGATGTCCTGGCTGGTGTGGATGCTAGAGACCAATTTGGGGAGGAACACCAGGTGCGGCTGTAGCTGGCCCTTGTCCTTGTGGAAGACCACGTGGGGGGTTCTGATGTAAGGACGTAGAGCTCTGACACCCGCCAGACTGGGGTAATGGCAACTAGAAAAGCCACCTTTCGTGGGAGAGAGCAGTGAACATGTGGCCAAGGGCTTGATGGGGGGAACTCATGGGTGCCTTGAGGATCAAGCCAACAACAGGATGCCAGGCTGGTGGATGGAGTCTAGCCATACCCAAGAGGAAGCACCCAGCTAGGGGGCTTGAGAAAATGGAGCAACTGGTTTCCCTGGGGTGGAAAGCTGAAACAGTGGCCAGATGAAACCTGAGCGAGGCAGTTGCTAGGGCTTGCTGCTTCAGCAAGACCATCTATCCCAGAACCCAAGGAATAGAGACCAACAATGGGGCTCCAGGCTATGCTGGAGGCACAACCATCAAGGGATCAGGCATGCATGTGCTAGAGAGCCTGGGTTGAGCCCCAAAATAAGCAAAACTTTGGGCGCTTTCGATTATCCCAGTTGGTGAAGAGATCCGGCTGGGGAACCCCCCATTTCTGGATAATGTGGTGAAGGACATCCGGCCGGACTGACCCCTTGTGAGTGAAGGAACAGCAACTGAGGTGAACCGACCACTGGGTTGGGACCCCTGGGAGGTACAAATCCTCCAGGTGAATTGGGTGGGTGTGCACCGTGCCCACAGGGGAAGGGCTGCAGAGCAACGGGAGGAGTCCTGGTTCTGCCCTGTTTATTGAATTAGCACACGGCGGTCACCTTGTCTGTCATGACCGCCACCCGTTGGCCCTGAAAGTGAGGAAGAAAAGTGAGACGTGCAAAGGGGATGGCTCAGAGTTGCATATGTTAATATAGGGGGACAGCTCATCCACTGTCTTTACCACTAGGATGGTGAGATGTTCCAGGTGGGACCCCAGTCCAAAGAGGAAGCACCTGTGCCCAGCAGCACCGGGGGTTGCACGTCAGGAAAGGCGATGTGACCGTCACTGACCAGGAGTCGAGCCATCCCCCGAGAGCGTGGATGACGTGAGAAGGCACTGCAATTACCAAGTCAGTGCTGTCCTGGCCTGGCTAGTGTACCAACAAGGCTGAAGAGGGTGGAGGCAAAACCTTGCAAATGGGCCCACACAGGTCACACACTGCCACGTGACCCGGGAGCCTGAGCCATGTCCTGACTGGCTACTGGGATGCCGGAAGGATCCAGGACAAGGTTGCAAAGTTCTGGTGCGGTAGAAACACTGTGGCCCTGGTGGCGTCAAGATCTGCTCCAACGAACTCAATCCTTTGTGTGGGAACAAGAGGGCTTCCCAGGCCCAACCTGTCAGGCGTCACTCTGGCTAAGATGATTTTCGTCTTGGCCTGTTGAGAGGAGCAACTTCACAAAAGCCAGTCATCCAGTAGGTTAAAGCTGGACCTCATGGCACCCGATGAAGGACACCACCACTGCAACACATTTGGTAAATACCTGGGCACCCTAGAGAGCCCAAGGAGGAAGCCCATGGATTGGAAATGCTGCTGCCCCACCAGAAACCGGAGGTATCGTCTGTGTGAAGGCTTGATTGCAATAATAAAAGAGGTGTCCTCTAAGCTGAGGTTGGCGTTCCCATTCCCCGGATCCAGGGAATGAATGATGGGGCTCAGGGAGTCCATCTGAAGCTTGTGGTTGACAACGAACCTGTTGAGCTCTCTGACGTCCAGTGTGGGACAAACACCCTTCTTGGCCTTTGGAACAAGTAAATATCGGGAGTAGAAACTAAACTTCTTCCTCCACCTCCAGGTCCAAGAGCGCATGACGCTCCTGAAGAAGGAGCTGCTGAGGAGGGAGGGGTAGGAAGGCCAGAGGGAGCAGAGTGGGATAGAAGAGCCCAATTTCACCATCCAAAGGACCCAGCAGTGTGAGGTAGTGATGGCCCAGGCATGGTGAAAACCAGACAATCGATTGAGGAATGGCAGCGAAGGTCTCAGCATCATCAGTGATCTGTCCTCAGGTGCATCTTCAAAATGACAGCTTGGGCCCCCAGGTGGATTTTGTCTGGCACTGGCTGGCACCCAGCTGAGCCCAGGACAATTTCCAGCGGGAGTAGCCTGGCCACCAATGGAAGTAGTCGGGCCGGGCACAAGGCGGGAAGGTTCTCTGCCGGAGCTGGGGCTCGAATGCCTCTCACTGCGCACACGGGATGTGTGCGCCCACGGATTTCATCGTATTGCAAGAGTCCTTGAGGCAAAGCCGATGTGAGGTCATTTGCTCGGCAACCAGGCCCACCTTGTCACAGGGAAGATCCTGCGTGGTTTGCTGGCGGGGAATTAAAGTGTCATTTCCTTCTATGCTCTAGCATTGCCCCTATGTACCTACTTGGTAAATTTGACTGGAGGTGTATTAAAAACCCTCTTCCCTTAGACTCGTGACCCCGAATAGAACAGAGGTGGTTGGGCACGCCTTACCCATTTCTTCTTGCTGTATGAAATGTGGGCTGGCTTGGAAACTGGATGAATGCTTTAACTCTAGGGAGGAACCATTAGTCACTCGCACTGCTTGGTGAAAGCTGGAATGAGCCTTATTATCTTGGGGAGTGGGGTGTCTGGTGTCACCTGAGGTTTTTTCCCCCCCTTTGATTCCATGCACCTGGGAATGCCATGACCTGCATCTGACCTTGCTGCGTTTGTTCTGAACAGCAAAGAGGACAGTTTTGTTTGGCCTTGTGTTCGTCCCAGTTAATACCTGCCCAGGAGCAGATGGCAGCAGGGCCTGTTGGCCGGGGATCTGGAGAAGAATGCATTTCCATACCCAACTTTTTCTTTTTTTAAAATAGCTGCTTTTTATTATTGGATTTGACCAACGCCAGCGCATGTCTCGGTGCTCTGCCAGGGACTCCAGCTGTGCTCTGCAGGCAGGCAGCCAGCCATTTCGACCGCTGCATTCTTGTGGCTTGTTTACAGCTCTTCTGTTCCCTTCTCTCTCCGCTGGCACTGCTCCCAATGCACAGCTCTGCTGTGACCGTGTCGCTCCATTAGTTCAGTGACTTGAGACTGGCTGGCTCACAAGGGCAGGTGACAATGTTCACGCTATTTTTTTTTTCCTTCCTGTGTGGAATAAATTTTGTTGCATGCACCGATTCATGTGTGGATGTGCACCACCCAGAGAAACACACCCTGATAGCTGTGGGTGCTCTGCTCATTAGCCAGGCAGTGTTTGACTCTATCTTGCTTGGCTGCCCAAGTGCGCAGTGTACAAGGAACACTGGAGGGTGACCACTCTCTGCTTCAGGCGCAGGCTGTGTTTTATAAGAGGACTCGCAGGCTGTGGTTGTGATTGGTGCGTGGAAGGACCTTGCAGTGTGTGCGTCCAATCGGGTGGGTGCATAAAGGGTTACATGCACCCCCCCCCATGCCTGCCATGCACCCGACACTCACCATCAGTGCTGCACGCTTTCCAGTGAGCGTGGGAATGGTCTTTGCCCTTCCTCCAGCGGGGCATGGCCTAGAAAGCAGGACAAGTTAGAGCAGCGCTGCTCTGGGGCTGGGGGGAGGCGGGCCTGTGAACACTCATTGGAAGTGTCCTGGAGCTTCTGGATGTGGGGGGCAGGGAAAGGATAGGGGCGGAGCAAGGATAGGGAGGGGAGGAGCTTTGAGGGAGGCTGTGGGCGGGGTCACCTGGCCAGTGTCCTCTCTGGAGTCCTCCGCCACCAGTTGTCACTGTCATCCTACAGGGGTAATTCACCGTTTAGGAAGTGGCTCTTTGCAGAGGGGACAAATGTGTGCCCTTTGAGAGCCCAGGACTGGGCCAGCGCCTGACTTCTCATGCATGTCGAGCACAACTGGGCATCTCAAAAAATTACCAATCCTGAGGCTGTGTCTGTGCCCGCAGGTCTTAGGGATGCTCTGGGGAAGCCACCCCCGCGCACCGGAGATCGGAACTGTTAAGAGTACAGCCTGCTTGTAAAACATGTCCCATGTTCAGTTCTGGGCATTGCTACATGCTCTGAGTCAATTACGCACCTTTATTCGTGATTAAAGTGTCAGTTGATGGGGTATAAAATCGCCTTTCTGTAATTTTAAAGAAAAAATGTATTTACCCCTAATTTTGTTCGTGGCCCGGTTGGGGTTTTAGGGTGTGTTGGTTAGATCATCTTTTTGGATGGAGGTGTGTATGGGACTAAATATTTTATAAGATGTGGTTGGTCTTTTAAAATGTCTTAGATTATTTTCACTTGTAAAATAATAAAGGCTGAAGGACTGAGAAGCACCTTTCTGCTTGTTTATTGTTTTTGATTGATCCCATCCTTGTCACAGGCTGGCTTTTGTTTTAAAACAGCAGCAACTCCTTCTGATTTTACTCTTGTCATGTGACTACAGGATTGTTGATGCGGTTAAGGGTTAAAAATATCCCAGATTTAAACTGTCATAGTTCAATTATAAAACAACATGTATAATAGATATTAACCCTTATGCTTCAGGTCATAAACTAACCATGGAGGTCAGGAATAATTTTGCTCTGTGTATAACTTGAGATAATTGTCCATCATGCGACGCTTTTGTTTTCTTTTTGTTTTGTACCTTCCTCTGTGATAACTGACACTGGGCAAAGTCAGAGACTGGAAACTAAAATAGCTACACAACCGATCTAATAGTTTTTATGAATCTGATTTTTTTTTAAGATGAACTGTGACCAGGAGCAATTCTGTCCTCACCTCAGTTACCAAAAAAGAAGATCTTCTCATTACTGATTTTTTTAATTAAAGATAAACAGAATTGTTAACAGTACAAAATACCTTTTTTGCATAGGCAATAATAAAAAAGGGCATCAGATTTAAACAATAACTCAGCAGCATTGAGGTAAATGGGCTATGGCTTAGAAGAAGGATAACTACTCTAAAATACAACATAAGTTGTTTTACTGTATTTATCACACATAGTTTAAGGAAAATAGCATCTCCAGATCAATTCCCAATGAAGGATATTTTACACACTGTTTTTCCCATAGAATAGTAACAAAAAGACCAGCCGGGCAAAGGAAATGAACCAACAACATCTTTGTAGAGCAGTGGTTCTGAAACCTTTTGGCCTGTGGCCCACTCAGCGCAGTGCAAACCTTTCTACAGACCGCCGGCTAACTCCTCATGGTGACAAAATGCATTCACTTAGCTCTAAAAACCTGAAATACTGAATTATTCGTATCGATCTACTGGAGCCTAAAAACAGCTGTAACGTAAATGGGGGGGGGTTGCAGGGCTGGAATGCCAGGGCAGGCTCCAGCAGGGGCACATCCTGAGCCAACAGCCCACCAGCAAGTGATCTGTAGGCCACACTTGGAGAACCAGAACTGCAGAGGGCTAGAAGGATCAAACATTAACCTTTCTGATCAGCACAAACTCCATGTCATAGGAAATCTACTGGTGGTGGGAAACCAAGGTTTGTGGTTTTTAGTTAATGGTAATAAGCAGCTTTTTGCACCACTGGCAAAACTTGTCTTGCTATAGTCTCTGCTTTCAGAGTAAAACACGGTTAAGAACAAGTTAGATTAACGTCTGTCTGGGATACGCTCGGGGTTTAATCCTGCCCTAGTTTGGGGAATGAACTAGTGGATGTCCTGAGGTCCCTTCCTGCCTGACATGGCTGTGATTCTATTGGCGCCCTAAACTTAGGCTCCTGAATCTGTGTTAGACACCTAGATAAGTGGCATCTTTTGTGGTTTCTTTGAGTAACTGGCACACTGAGGTCAACAGTATCTTCTATGTAAGATGCATTTGATTCTTAGCTTCTCGAATCAGAATGAGGCCACTTTGGTCACCAGCATCTGAAGAAGTGAGTTAACTCACGAAAGCTCATGCTCTAAACTTTTCTGTTAGTCTATAAGGTGCCACAGGACCCTTCGTTGCTGCTACAGATCCAGACTAACACGGCTACCCCTCCGATATTTGGTCACCTAGTGTGACCAAGGCCACATCTGTCACAGCCTGGGCGAATAGAACCAATGGGTTAATTGCTTGCTCCCAAAAATGTACAGCTTAGTTCCAGTCTCAGTTGGTCTAGTTGAAACTTCTAGTCATAGACTCTTGTAAGAACTTTGTCTGGTGGATTCATTAGTCCTCTACTATCAAGATTTTTGTACTCAGCTTTAGGACTTACCTGATGTCTAATGTGGACCTCCCATTTTTAAAAAAAATCTTGAGCCCAATGTTTATCTGGTTCTTCTGTATCTACGTAATTTGTGTGTAACTTTATCCAATGCTCTGTTAATATTTCTTTCAATAATCTGTCTAATTCAGGAAATAATGCCTTATAGAAACAACAAGAGGTCCTGTGGCATCTTGTAGACTAACAGATATTTTAGAGCATAAGCTTTCATGGGCAAAGACCCACTTATGCTCCAAAATATCTGTTAGTCTACAAGGTGCAATGGGACTTCTTAATGCCTTATAGGTTTGAAGTGCCCTCACTTCTGAGATTAAAAGGAGGATTGATGAGTCTGACTTTTGTAAAGGAAAATCATGCCTCACCAATCTACTAGGATTCTTTGAGGGTGTCCACAACCATGTAGCTATAGAGTATTTGGACTTACAAAAAAACTTTGGCAAGGTCTCTCACCAAAGGCTCTTCAGTAAAGTAAGCTATCATGGGATTAGAGGGAAGGACCTCTCATGGACTCATACTTGGTTGAAAGATAGGCAGCAAACAGTAAGACTAAATGCTCAGTTTTCACAATGGAAAGAGGTGAGTAGGCAATTTTCCCTCTATTTTTTTTACGTCTGTAGAATACATTTTGTTATGTGAACCAAGCATGTGCACCACCTGGTGGTGGCTGTGAGCACTCTGCTAATCATCTGGGCAGCACCTGAATCTTTCCTGGAGGCTGCCCAAGCACTCGTCTTACAGGGAGCACTGTAGGTAGGTGGTCCCGCAAGGATCTCTGCTGGAACCAGTGCTGTTCAACATATTCATAAATGGGCATATTGTGAGGTGCAAAGTTTGCAGATAAAACAAAATTACTCAAGAGAGTTCAGTCTAACACATTATGAAAGTTTCTCCCCAAACTGGAAAATAGGGGAAGAAATTCAATGTTGATACGCATTGCAAAACAGAACCCTAACCACAGAGACAGAACGATGGAGTCTAAATTAGCTCTTACCAGCCAAAAGCAATTTCTTGGTGTCATCTGAAAACATCTACTCAGTGTGCAGTGGCCATCAAAAAATCAAAAAGGGTTAGGAACCATTAGGCAGAGGTGGAAAAAGTACCCCAAAAGTTACTTGAGTAAAAGTGCAGCTGCTTTCACTTCTGGATACTTGAGTACAATCTAGACGTGATGTGTGTGCGGAACACTGGACCTTGTCCTTAAGTACATTCCTCCCAAAGCAGCTGTACTTTTACTCAGGTAACTTTCTGGATACTTTTCCCACTTCTGTCATTAGGAAAAGGATAGTGAATAAGACAGAAAATATCATAATGCCACTATCTGAACCCTGGTATGCCCAGGTCCTGCGTACCATGTGCTCCATCTCAAAAAAGATACTAGAATTAGAAAAGGTACAGAGAAGGACAACAAAAAGGAGGAGAAATTTAGAAGACGGGGTATGTTCAGCTAGGAAAAGAGAGAAGTCAAAGAAGGAATGAGATAGAGTCTATAAAATCTTGCCTGGTGTGGAGAAAGTGAACAGGGAAGTGTTATTGACCACTTCACATAATACAATAAAATTACAAAGCTGTAGGTTTCAAACAAACGAGAAGAAGCACTTCTTTGCAAAATGCACAGTCAACCCATGGAACTCACTTCAGGGGATATTGGGTCAGCCAAACTACAACCAAGCCGAAAAAAAAGAATGCAGTAAGTTCCTGGAGGAGAGGAGAGATCTGTTGTCAGTTATTACCCAAGAAGGTCAGGGTTGCAGCCCTATGCTCTGGGTGCCCCTAGACCTCCAATTGCTAGACACTGGGCCTGGATGACAGAGACTGGAAGATTCAGTAATTACCCTGTTCTGTTCACTCTCTCTGAAGCCTCGGGCACTGGCCATGGTCAGAAAACAACCGAACGAGATCGACCATCCGTCTGACCCAGTATGGCCTTAGTGTGTTGTTCCTGTAAGACTGGATAAAATGACAATTGCATTTGCTTAGTGCAATGGGTCCTTTTTTAATGAAAAACAAATTAGCTTGAACGTATTTAGGCCGGAAAAAGCTTCAGGCTCATCTTCAAAACCAGTTGATTCACAGCAAGCCCTGGCGTGACTCCCCCCCACGCTTGTCTGCCACAGACTAACTGTCAGCATATGCAGGCCTCGCTGGTGCATGTTAATGTGCTTTGATCTAGTTCCCATTTCAAAGAGACGAGACCAAAGCCTATTAAAGAACGGTTAATGCATATCAGCAGGACCTATGCGGACAAATGAGTCTACAACGGATTAGTGGGGGAGATTCGCACCCCAGCTTCCCATGAACCAACTCTGTACAGAAAAATGCTGCATGTAGGAGACACAGCCTTACAGAAAACATTCATGTTCTACTTATAGCAACTTTGTATATCTGAATGTACAGTACAAGTACATCATATTGAGGCACCAAAAAAAAGATGAAGTGGGCTGATGAAGGGGGCTTTACCCTCAAAAGCTCATGACCTAATAAATTTGTTAGTCTCTAAGGGCTATGTTTAGACCAGGTATGGGCAAACTTTTAAGGCCCAGCCCCACTTTTCATCCCTGCAGTTAGCTGCCTCCCCCCAACCTGCCTAATGTCACCCAAATGGATGGCAATTTCCCTTATGAAAAGACACCCTTTCAGCACGTGTGAGAATATGTCTATAAAACGTGAAAACTTTATTAATCGACACATAAAGGTGAATACACAGACATAAAAACAGTGACATATTTCAACATTTTTAATAAGGTGGATGAGCCCGAGACCTTGCAGGCAATCATGCTCTGCCCTCCTTATGAAATGATCCCCCCTGCTCCGTACTATGAGCACCCCGGTTTAGACTGCGGTTGCTCATTCGAGATATGTATGCTTCCCGAAATAGGAGCTCTGCAGCTTTTCCACATGCTCGAAATAGCAGCACTAGTTTGAATGCGGTATTCTGGCTCCACTATCCATTGTCGTGAGAGGGGTAATGGAATCTTGGAAACAAGCCCTTATTTCGAACTTCAGTGCCGTTTGGGCAGCACCCGGTTTGCAAGAAGGCATCTCAAAATAATTTACACCACTTGCGTCGCACAAATTGCGTAAATTATGTCAAGATAACAACTGCAAGCTAAACACAGCCTAAGGTGCTGCAGGACTGCTTGTTAGTTGGGAAGTTGTGGCCTAACACAACTGCCCTTCTGAGACCCCGTATAAATCAAGAGCCTACTCTGGGAAACACATTTTGAGAGCAAAAAGCAGTCAAGTAGCACTTTAAAGACTAGCAAAATAATTTATTAGGTGAGCTTTCGTGGGACACGAAAGCTCACCTAATAAATTATTTTGCTAGTCTTTAAAGTGCTACTTGAATGCTATTTGTTTTGATAGTATATAGACTAGCGCAGCTCCCTCTCTGTTACTATTCAACATTTTGAGAGGTGATTGGATACCTTCCTGAGCAAGGAGGGCAGGCTCAAACCAAAGCCACGGAATATCTGTTGGGTCAGTTCCAAGCCCCCTGTTTTTTCAGATTACTAAGAAAGCAATGCTCATTGTCCAAGAGACACAGGTACCAGGACAGGGCCAGACAAATACCCCGAGACCAGCTACTCCAGGCTAGGCCCAAAAAAGCCAAGAACAGAATATCACTGGTCATTACCTACAGCCTCCAATTCAAACCACTGCAACGCATTATTAAACACCTGCAGCCTATTCTTATCAGGGTTCCACACTCCAGAAAGCCCTCGGTGACAGGCCTGTTCTATCCTATAGACAACCTCCCAACCCTATGGGGATTCTCACCAACAGCCACAGTCTATACCGCAGGAACACCAGTCCTGGAACGTTTCCTTGCAACAAGGCCTGCTGCCAGCTTTGTCCACATATCTATTCAGGAGATACTATCACTGGACCTAACCAGGTTATTCACAGAATCACAGGCACATTCTCACATTCCTCAACTAACATCATATATGTCATCATGTGCCAACAATGCCCAGGTGCTTTGTATATTGGACAGACTTCTAACTCCCTTAGACAAAGAATTAATGGGCATAAAACAGACATAAAAACACTCCTGATTCACAAACTGGTCAGCCAGCACTTTAATGGAGTGGGCCATTCTGTTAATGACCTGAAAGTCCGTGTTTTAGTGAAAAGGAACTTTCACCGCCATTTGGCAAGAGAAGCTGCTGAACTCTCTTTTATATTCAAATTCGACATATTAACATGTAGTTTGAACTGGGATGACAATTTTCTAGCTCATTATAGCGGCTCTTTTACATACTTTGCTTTTTCTAATTCTTGACTCCCCCCCCCCTCCTTCTGCCCCTCTGCTGTCTGATTTGCTCACCTTGATAATAATTTTTCTGATTTCTCAACCCTGATCACTATTTTTGGTTCTCTGTGGCTTAAATATTGAGTCTGTTCTGGTAGGGCTGTGATCTGAAGAAGTGGGTCTGTCCCACGAAAGCTCATCACCTAATAAATTATTTTGTTAGTCTTTAAAGTGTTACTGGACTGCTTTTTTGTTTTGATAATATATAGACTAGCACGGCTTTCTCTCTGTTACTAGGTACCACGAAACACAACATACAGTCAGCCAGGATTGGGTGTATGTAAACGCATGAACGACACAGAGCAGAATGTATTGGATTCTTTCAGGCAGCCAGTACATCATTGACTGAAATCTTTGCCTCCCGTCAAAAGATTTAAAGGGGGCTTCTAGCAGGATGGTTACCCTAGTCCAGGAGGAAAGAGGATTAAACTCAACCCTGCGAGAGGGCTGGGGCAGAGGAGCCAATCGTTGGGGTAGTTAGCAGCCACTTAGGAGCTGGGGCAGTATAAATAGAAGGCTCCAGGAGAGGAGAAAAGACCACTCATGCCAGAGCTGTGGAGCAGGAGGGACCTGACTGCCCAGGAAGCTGCGGGGGCTTCCTAACACAGAGTAGGGCTGGGAGAAAGACAGGCAGAGCTCTGGCCAGGCAAACCCCAGGCTGCAGGGCCTGAGACAGGCCCAAGGGTACTAGGGCAGGGGAGAAGGCAGCAGGTCCTAAACCACTTGCCAGCGATGAGCAGCCATTTCAGACAGCCGTTTGTCCCTGAGGCAGGGGCCAGATGACAACTGACAGGGGATCACTGACGTAAGGTGGGTACAGGGCATTGGGATGACACTGGGGCCAGGCAGTACCCTGAGGGAAGGGTCGCATGGTCTGGGAGGGATGCGGGTCCTGATCTAAGTTGGGGGAGAACAGAAGGTTGGCAAGACGCTGGGCAGAAGTGGCACTCCAGCGGCTGGTGGAGCTAATTCCCGCGTAAGCAGCAGGAGGCGTCACAGCAGTGAGCCGCCCTCCCCTACCTCACGGGGCTGTTTTTATAATAACCAGTTGTGCAGCTGGCGTACGAAGGGTGAGCGAGAACCTCTTAAGCCTCTCGCCAAGGAGGGCCCACGCACTCAGTTTACAGGGAACGCTACCTTGGGCTCACTCCCACTGAGCGCTGGGGCTCAGCGCAGCACAATGCTTATTACGTGTGTGCTTAAAGTCCAGTATGTGACTAACTCTATTTGACTTCATGGGCGGGGGTGGGGGGCTGTGGACTATCCAGGTGCTTAAAATTAAGCACTTGCTTGAGTATCATGCTAGATTAAGGCCCTGCTGTTTGCAGGGTCGTGCTGTGGTGCCCTAACTGGTGAGCTATAAACACCAAGGGCTTGTCTACACAGGGGCATTCAGGAAAGTAAATCCAAATTAACTAACCAGGTGCATGAGAAGCACATTAGTTAAACTGCATTAACTAATTAAATGGGATCAAATTAAGGCCTCTTCAAGTATGATTTAAGCGCCCATCCAGGGGTTTAAGCTGGTTTAAGTGAGCCGCTTTAAATTCAAACCTTTAGTTAATTTGGATTCATTCTCCAGAGTGTCTACTTGTAGACAAACCCTCTCATTCGGTACTGAAGTGGCTTTGATGCCGTTTAGCTTGATTCACTACCACAGCAAAGAAACGCTTTCCTAGTGTTTGCAAGCCCCAATCCATACGGAGTTTTACAGGTGAAACGCAACATCTCAGGGCAAGCACCGTGAATCGAACACATTATTCCCCCAGCAAACTTTGGAGCTTGTGTGTTAGCAGTGACTGCTATCGCACTTGTGTCTTTTAAAAAAAAAAATCTGTAGCTTTAGGGTGATTTATGCAAATCTGGCTTTTGAAGAGGGGAGGAGGGGCACGGGGAGTTACATGATTCATTCCAGCATTCGAATGGAGAATCAAGAGTCAGTGCTAGCTTATATTGTGTGTTTTGCTGAGTTTGGAGTCTGAAACACAGCTTGGTCCTGTTCTGTCTTAGTAGCTGGGTCAGTGCTACAGTTTGTGCGTGTAATTAAGCGCAAAGCGCAGTCTTGTTAAAGGTGGCATTCAAAGCAAGGGGGTGCCCCAGAGAGCGCAGCTGTAAGGCAAATGAGAAAAAGTTTTGTTTCTGAGCTGTGGGGAATGATGCTCAAAGGGACAGGAGGGGAAATGGAACAGTTAACATGTCAGTCTAATTGCTTCCCAGGCTGGCCCTCTGCTGTAGCTTTATTCAACGCTCTCTCACGTGGAGCCTTGTATTGCTACCTGGATTTTCTGAAATGTGGGACGCCGACAGCTGGTTTGTACAGCTTTCTGGCCAAGGTCAGGCTGGTCCCGCTCAGATCGGTAATCCCAGATGGATGGCTGCAAGATGCAGGAATACGCCAACCTGGGCCCAGTGAAAGCAGACACAGAATACACCTCATGGTGAGAAAGTGGTGGTTGTCTCTGTTTCCATGGCCATGGAGAACCGCCTGTTCTCCCGGCAGGTCGACAGCTGCCAGAGCTGCTCCTGGCTCAGGCAACCCAGCTCCTTGAGAAGCTTGAAGAGGTCGTTGCGGAACTTGACCCCAATGAAGGCGTAAAGGAAGGGGTTGAGACAGCAGCGGAAGCAGGCCAGAGTGTAGGTCACGTCATCCGCCACATCAAGCTGCTTACTCTTCTTGCACAGGCTGTCTGTACTGTTGAAAGCCGAGATAGTCTTGGCCAACATGACGCCGTTGTACGGCAGCTGGAAGACTATGAAGACTATCACCACCGCGATGATGACCTTGATGGCCTTGTTCTTCTCAAAGTTACGGGCCTGGAGTAAGGTCTTGACGATGACAAAGTAGCAGAAGGACATGACCAGCAGGGGCACGAGGAAGCCAAAGACCATCTGGGACACTCTGATGCCGGTGTTGAATGTGTACAAGTCAGTGGTGGTGATGATGGAGCAGCGGGGGGTGCCGGATTTGTTCACCCCGCTGTGGACAAGCTCCGGGATGGAGAGCACAAAGGCCAGCAGCCAGATGGAGAAGCAGGTGACCTTGCTGATGAAGGTCATGCGGGCGCGGAGACGGTGGGCAGAGGCAGCCTGGACAATGGAAAAGTACCTGTCGATGCTGATGGCAAGGAGCAGCAGCATCCCGCTGAAGAAGCTCATTTTGCAGATGCAGTAGACGGCTTTACAGGCAAACTCCCCAAAAAGCCAATACTTGGCAGCGCTCGTGGCCCAGAAAGGGAGTGTCAGCAGGAAGAAGATGTCTGCTAAGGCCAGGTTCAGCAGGTAGATGTCAGTCATCGTCTTAAGCCTCTTGAAGTAGATGTAGGTGAGCATCACCAGCCCATTCCCCAGAAGCCCTATGAAGCAGATGAGTGAATACATAGCTGGGAGGAAAGCAGCACGGAAGCTCCGGACCTCAGCCTTCTCACAGACACTTTCAAACTCAGTGTAATCGATGGTGATGTTGGGGTCATAATAGTCAGTGACATTGTTCCCTGTGCAGAACTAGAAGGGAAAGGAAGCAACACGGTGAAGGCCTTACCCTGCAATGGAGCAGATCATACAATACGAGAACTGGAAGGGACCCCCAGGGGTCATCAAGTCCAGTCCCCTGGCCTCACAGCAGAACCAAGAACATTTTAGATCACCCCTGTGAGATATTTATCTAACCTGTCCCCTCCTAAATAACTCCTTGCATGCACAAGATCTGAATGGGGGGAAGAGAAGGAAAGTAAAGCCACCAAGGCTCCCAAAGTCCAGAAATCCCAGCACTGTGAGCAGAGTGGGTCAGAGCTTTTCATTCCATTTCTGTGGACGAGAAATGGAAATTCTGCAGGAAATGCCAAAATGTAACTAACATGTTTCATGTTCCTGTGGAGAACCCAGAAACCTCAGTCCTGGCAGACTTATGGGGTGGGAATTGTCAAAACACTGAAAATTTTTCATTTTGAATGCGGGTTTTTTGGAAACTGTGGAAGAAAACAACTTCCTCTTCATTGAGTGGTGTGGGAGCAGAAACATTTCCTGACCAGCTCTGGTCACAAGGAATTCTCTGCCTATCCTCCATCAGTGTTCACCCACTTCCCCTGAGATAATGGAAAGCAGGGCCCTCTCAAGGAGGGGCAAAGCTCAGGGCAAGCCCCCTCCTCCACCTCTACCCTGCCCCCTTCCTGTCTCCCAACCTAGGGAGCTGGGGATTACCTGGGGCATGTCGCGACAGCACCAGCAGCAGGGGTTGCCTTCCCTCACCTCCCCCGGCCCCACTCACCATGCAGAGGGTACTCCCTGTTGAAGCACACCCAGTCGGCATGTGTGTTACACTATTGCTAATCACAAGTGTTTGAAAATTGGGTTAGGTCCCCCCAAAAGTCATTTTTCCCCCCAGTGGAAGTCTCCTATTTGATGGGTTCCTTGAAGGGCCATGTTTCCAAGCTTTTCTTGGCAGCCGGGAGTGTACAAACACTGGCATTTTTACAAATGAACGCCGAAATGCTCCCACCATGCTGCAGTATTGGGGCAGGGGCTCTAAATAAAACCACCAAATCGCACAAGACTGGTGCTAGAACAGTGTGCCTAGGCAACGCTGAGAAGGCCCAGTTGTCATTAGATGCCTTCTGGCTCACCCTGATTTGTAGACCCCCAAGGCTAGAGAGCAGTGTTCCCTTGACTCTTCCCCATCCATGTGTGGATATTTTCCATCCATGTGCAGAATAAAAATTTTTACATGCACCAAGGCCAGTGTGAATATGCACCACTAAACAAAAACAAAACCTAGCAGTGGGCAGTCTGCAATTCTCTGGGCAGCATGGGAATCTCTCCTGGGCTGTTGCACAAGCTCATAGCTTACAGGGAAGGGGGGCCCAGTCTGGTCAGACCTCCTGTATAGTACAGACTAGAGAACTTGCATAAAACCATTGCCTGCCTTGCTAATGGTGAGCACGCCTGGGAACTATCAGAAATGCAGAACTTTAGTGTAGTGGTAGACAGGAATGCTGGGTGATAATATGACTGGCCACCATCTCAATGACATGCTGTAATAAATCAATGAGAGGAGACATCACGACAGCCCCACCAATGCTTCTTGCTCAACTTTTCAGACTACAGCAGCCTGCACTTGCGATAAGTCAGCCCTGCTTTTCTCTGCCCCACTGGTCTCGACTACCCTTCCTTTGTGCAAAAAGGAGAGGCTCTGGTGGTATCTGCCTCTCATTTTTGCATGCTCTTCACTGCAACCCGTGCTGGCTTTCACCACATCCTGCCTATACCTAAGTGGCACCACCTGAAGTGAAAGGGAGAAAAAAAAACACTGCAAACCCATTTGTGTTTTGCAGGGCCCTCGGCTGTGTCTTGTGGGGCGGTGGAGGAGGAATGCTGAAGATGAACTCATGTGTGTCAGCTGGTCTCAGACCACAAGGCTCAGTAATACTAGGTTCTTTATGGGTTTCCTTGCCCCAGATCTCATGTTCCTTTGAATTGGAGGAAGGAGGTATCCCTGGCAGAGGAGGAATCTTCTTCTTGCAATGTACCAGCACCTTCTCACGTGACTAAAGGCTGCAGTATCAGGTCACTATGACCAGATACTTCCAGAGAGCTCAGTACATGACATGTTGAAACCCGGCTGTTTGCTTAGGGGCCAAAATAGGCTACCCTTTTGTGAGAGGATGGCTCGCCAGTGGGATAGATGTACTTGATTGAAACAGGGCCCTGAAGGGTGCCAATGCATGTCTCAGGAACTTTGTTGTGAAGGGTCAGACAACCACACAGCAATGTCTGCAGCTTGGGAAAGGGCTGAATCCTACACAGACAGGTGATTGCTCATGTGACAGTCTCCAGCTTGGAGTATACTTTTACACTGAGGCTACAGTTACACTACCGTGCTCTGTCAACAGAAGTCACTGTCCAAAGAGAGATTTTCCAACAAAACTTCTGTCAACAGAGTGCAGCCACACACAAGAGCCAATTGGAAGAGCGCTCTGCTCTGCCAACAGAGCGGCCGGACTGCCCGGCTGCTCTCTCAGCAAAACAGGGATCTGGCAGAACAGCAGACGGGGCTGCCCCTTGACCTGGACACCTTGTCTGTCGAAAGAAGGCCCCCATGAATGTCCATGCAGCTTTTTTGTCTGCAGAACCTGTCAACAAAAGGCGTTCTTCCTCATCTGGGAGAGGCAGAAGGTTGTCCGACGAAGTGCCAACTTATGTTGACAAAACGCATTTTGTGTATGGACGTTGCACCAGTTTTTTTTGTTGTCAAAACTCCCAAGTGTAGCTGTAGCCAAAGAGAACAATGGAATTCCCTCTGCAAGGGCAAGGTATAAAGAAGACTCCTCCTCTACTTTGGAATTTGTCTGACAGATCCTGAAGGGCAACAGAGAACTTTTCTGGAAGCTGGAGACCCAGGTCAGGAAAGGATAATTTCTTGAAACTTTCACCCAATATAAGAACAGCTGTTTAGGGAAAGAACTTACATGTAACTAGATTCTTAGTGGAATAACACTAGCTATGTGTTTTCTTTTAGTTAAGTTATTTACTTTTGTCTGCCCCTTTTTGCTTATAACCACTTAACGCCTACTGGTTTGCTTAATAAAAACACTTTTTTTTAAAAATCAAGCCCGGGGTAAATTTTTATTATCTGGGGAGGGCTACCACTGTGCAGATCTCCCTTTCAAAGATAAAGGGGGCATACCCAGTGAGCCCTCCCTGTGCAAATATTTTGCCCAGAGATAGATTTATTTGTGGTTTTGATGCCTTTGGTGGGGGGGTTGATTTCCCAGGTGCTGTGCCCTAAAACTGCAACCTCCCAGATATGTGGTAATCAGTGTCTGCTTTGCTCTGCAGGGGGGCGGCAGCCCCTCCGCTGTGCCTTGGCAGGGAAAGGACCTGGCCCAGCAGGACAGAGTGGTGGCAGAGCCCCAGAGAGAAAACAGAAGGGTATCAGTGGCATAATCAACACACTGGGGAATATCCTAAGGTGTCTTCTGTGACCACACTCCGTCACACTAATGCTTTGCTTATCAAAATTGTCTGTACCTTCCACTCTATCTTCAGGGCATGAATGCGGGTAGATTTCAACCTGGCCATCTTCTGTTTTTAAACTTCTTACCTGGAAAATTAAGGGAAGACTCAAAACAACTGCTGTCATCATCTGGTTACCTAGAGAAGAAGGAGGCACAGTATTATTGGTTGCAGTTAGGAGGGGTTCTCAGGACATGTATATTTGTCCTGGAAATAATGTTTGAAAACGGTCTCCAAGTTTTACCATAAACTGCACTGCTGTAGCCTCTCCCATTGGTGGAGCTTAAAGCATTTGAAAGCTTATTAAGCCTTGCACAAGTGGATAAACTGAGGCACAACAGAGAAAGAAGTTCCAGATCTTCAAAGGTTTTTAGACCCCCTATCTCCCCGTGAAACCAGTGAGAGAAGCCTGAAGACCTTTGAAGATTCTGGCTTAGGAGACAAAGATGGGTGGAATAAATGTTGTTATAAGCACCAAGGTACATATGGATGTCCACCACCACTAGAAACACACAGGTGACAAACCCAGCAAGTTGGTATCAGACCAAAGACTAGACAGCAGGTGTCCGGCACTCTAAACATGAAGAATAAATGTAAAAACTGAATTATCTTGTTTTGGTTTATCAAGACGACTCGTTTATTTTTAGTTACTTCTTTGCAAGAAGCGATGAGGTGGGAACACAGCAACCAGCCACACGTGGCTCAGCCGTGCCTCTTACTCGTTGAACTAACTCTTGCTTCAGGCATAGAAAAATTGCCCAGCTGTGCCTGCAATCAATGTGGCCCAGCCCCTTCCAAGACAGAACAGGGAACCGAGCTCTCCCACAGGATACGTTTGACTGAAACTGCCTGACATTTATTAAGACGTCATCAGCTGAAGCCGGGGAGGAAAGGGTGAAATTCTGAGGCGAGTTAATGTGGTAGAACAATTGCAGACAAGCAGCTCTTCCTCCTGTGGTTAAGGAAGGTGCACAAGCCAGTGAAAGCATTTTCCTTTCTGCTGCTTGTAATAGACTCTGGTTTCTTACCTCAGCCTCCAGTCATCAGCTGCCTAGGTTAGAAAGTGAGCTTCCAAAGCACCAGAGCCCTCCATTCCCTCTGGTACTAAGGGGAGCTGGAGGCTGTTATACAGATAAAATAAGTAGGATCTTTTCAGGGGACAAGACAGTATGCCACATTTATTACAAGAATAGGATTTCATTGATAACCAATGTCTAATACCTTATACCCCGCCCCCCCGCCACACACCCTCTCCAGCTACTGTATAATTACCAGTCCTAAACATGGCTTGAGTCTGTGGCTTGAGTTCACAGCTTGTGGTGGCTAACTGGCCAGGAAAGCCAGGCACAAGGAAGAGCCAGGTCTCTGTCGGGCGCGCACCGGTGCTTTTCAGTGTTGTAAGCAGAACGTTACCCAAAGGTCTTCTCATCTCAGCCCTTCATCTTCATCGCTGGAGATATTTAAGAACAGGTTAGATAGATGTCTATCAGGGATGGTTTAGATAGTACTTGGTCCTGCCCTTGGGGCAGGGGGCTGGACTCGATGGCCTCTCGAGGTCCCTTCCAGTCCTAGTGTTCTGTGCTTCTATGATTCTATTTATAGGTTTCAAGTTAGATGTAAGCCTGTGGGTCCTGCTGTGTTCAGTGGCAGACATGACTTTCATCTTGTCCTTAATGGGACTTTCTTCTTTTCTCTGCAGGGTGGATCTTTTTCTCACCTTCAGGGAGTTGTCTGCACTCTTCAGCCATTGCGGGAGAACTGGTGTTTGATCATCAGGACAGGCTGGGGTGGAGGGTCAATCTGTCACACATACCCCGTTCCCACATCTAATACAATTAGACAAAGTTCTAGTTCCAACAGAGCTTTACAAAACAGAGTATGTTATCAAGATGGATGCTTGGTTACAATATGGAATCAGGTTTTGGTTTTCAATGGTATGTGCTACAACATTACGTGAATTACAAATATAAATCAATAACATCTGCATGCGCCTACCTGGGTTTTATAGGAATGCATCACTTTTGAGACTAATCGTCTGGGTCTACACTTGTCCCCAACTTCAAAGGGGCATGGTAGTCAGGGCCACAGGAGATTACTAATGAAGTGCAGGGGTGAATACGCAGCACTTCATTAGGCTAATTTCCCCCTGCGGCAACTTGGAAGCACCAGGCATTTCAAAGTAGCACAGGCAGAGGGACTTTGAAGCACAGACTGCATGCTGGTGTAATTGCCTACAGGCAGGCTTGAACCTGGGACCTCTGGAGTTTAGTGTGGGAGACTCTAGAGCAAGGGTCAGCAACCCTCCAGCACAGGTGCCAAGAGTGGCACGCACATCTATTTTCATCGGCACACAAGGCAGGAGCTCAGCCCCGCACCTCCTCCCCCAGGCAGCCGGGAGCTGGCTCAAAGCCCGGCCACCTGGGCATTAACAACAGACCAGCTAATGCTGCCAACTACCACATCAGCGGTAAAGCTTGGCCTCTTCATTTATTTATTAATGAAGTTGTCATCAGCAGGACTGTTAGTGACCATACATAGAGGTCAAGAGGTCACATTTCGGCCCTCTGCCTCGGAAAGGTTGCTGACCCCGGCTCTACAGGTTAACCTAAAAGCTGGCTGGTTCTCAGCTAAAGCTGCAGAAGAAACTCTTCCTTTCTCTGTCCGTAAGTGGTCTAGGGGCCACCCCATGGGACAGTGAACCCCAGCCTGAGGTGTGTGAGTTACACTAGCATGGCCTGAAAACAATGCCCAGCTCTAGCGGCAGATGGCAGCCAGGGGAGCCGAACCAAAACAAGGCTGAGCTGGGGTTTGCAAACCTCCATAGGCTGAGATTTGCAGTTGCAAAATCAAACCCTGTTGCGATGGGTCGGGCCAAGGTCGTGTGTTCCCTGCGTTTCCAGACTATGGAGTGGGTGGTGAGTCTGCTTGTGACAGACACCCAGAGCCTTTCCCCGGCAGGATGCCAGCAAGCTGTCAAAACGGGTGTCTGGAAGGGCTCCGCTTACCACTGAGAGCAGCTAGGCCTGACTGCGAGCTGCACCCTTGCAGATAGGGCAGGGAACATGGAGGGTGCCCAGACAGGGCTGGTGGAGGTCCGGCAGAATCCGGCCGGCAGGGGATACCTAGGCTAATATCCCAACTCTTAGCTTTGCCTGTTGGTAACCTCCTCCCAGACAGCCCCTCCACAGCCTCATTGTGTCAGGCTGTGGCATGGTTCAGTACTCAAGGGCACAGTGTGTCTCAGCTGGCTGCTGACCAGATCTGCCCCCACTTAACCTCTGAGGCGTGACGTTATCACGGCCCCGCCATGGTTGAGTTTGCACTTTGGAGAGCAATAATGAGGAACTGTTGGCAAAAGTGACTCAACCAACTGTTTTCAGCTCACTCATCTACATAAATTTCCTTTAAAAAAAGGCCAGGTTTGGTTTCTTCAGGCCTTTCATCATCACCTGAATTCCAGTACCAAGAAAAACTGCTTCACCCCTGTTCCCAGGGCAGTCGCCACACCCAAAAGGACTGACTAAGGAGACAACTTCTTCCTACTTGGCTTTCCTTCGCCAGCTGGTTGAGTGAGTCCACTAGACCTTGGACCCTCCTTTTTTAAAACTCCTGCAGTACTATCAGTTGGCTCTGCTTGGGACTCATTTGCCCAGAGGACAGGCGGTATCTCTCTAGTCCAGCACCATCGGCACCTGACCAGGGCTGAAACAGAGAATTTGCTGGACCATGGCAGGTCAGTATTGTCTAGCGGCATTACCAACGCTTCCGTTGCTTACCGGGCTCTTAGAAGACATTCATGGGTAAATTACAGCTAAATAACAGCACAGAACACTGAGAGCCAGGACTGGTGGCTGGAAACAAACTTTATGGGAACACAGGAACTTTGGCCACACCCATGATAAGTGGTTGCCTAGCTAACTAAAATCATGCCAGATTACAGATGTTGCTGGACAAGAGAGTTCCGGATTAGAGAGGTTCAACCTGTACCAAGAAAAACTGCTTAATCACCCCTCAATCCCCCCACAGGCAGTTGACAAGCCCCAAAGGACTGATTAAGGAGACAACTTCTTCCCACCTGGCTTTCCCCCTGCACCTGCTTGAGTGAGTCCCATTCTAAGTGCAGCAGGCACAAGAACCCACTGTCCTATCTTGCGAACACCTCTGTTGGGAGCCAAGCTCTCCAAAGCACTGTGGAGAGATGAAGCGGCTGGCTGGAGTGGAGAGGAAAGGAGCCAAACAGCCCCTTGGTGTCTGGAGTTTCATGGCCACATGTAGGTCTCTCTTTTGGTTTGTGGCTGTTCTTGGTTCTGGGGAATTTCCTAAAATTTCAGCTCTCAAAATATTATGAGAAAGTCCCCACGCTGGCAAAACTCACCACTGTGCTCAGATAAACAAACCAATAAACCATCCAGGGCAGGGGACTAGCTCAGAGGTGAGGCCCAGCCAGTGCCACCCTCCAGCTGCTTTGGCTGGTTTTGGTACATGCTTTTCCACTGCTTGGCTCTTCCGAGGCACCACATATCAGGCCAGGACACCCACACGAGGAAGACTTCCAGCTCCAGCTGGTTCCTGGATGCACACAAGGGAGCAGTGATTCCAGCTGATAGCGACTCATGGGGGTGTTCCCAGGCTAGCAGTGCAGAGCTGGGTCCCAGCTGAGAGCTCCTTGTTCCGTTGGGAGACAGGGTCGGACTTTTAAAAATGCTCGTCACTGGCCTATCTCTAAGTCACTGACAAAACATCCATTCATAGCAGGGGCCATAGAGGTCGGCCAGTGCTGAGTGCTTCTGGTGCTATCCTCCCCCAGCATACGCATAATACACTGAATCGTCCCACCTCAAAAGGGGCCATATCTCACGCTAGATTGGGGAAGACACTGCAACAAAGGATTGGGCCGGAGGGCGCGGGGAAGACATTTGTGTTCATCTGCACAGCCTAAGCAGATGTAAAGGCTTGGAATTACGAACAGGCAGCGTTAGGCTGAACATCAAAGAAAATCCTTCCAAAGTGTGTGAAGTTTTTGGTTGTAGAAAAGTCTCCCACGTGAAGTAGCAGAAACCCCATCAACTAGGGTAATGTTTCTCAAACTTTTTTTTTTAGAAATTACCCCCTTTAAAAAAAAATTCTAAGCTCCCCAGGCTTATCTTGTGTATCCATAAGGATACATGTTCCACCGATTGAGAAACATGGTCGTAAGGTAATCTGAGGTCTTGAAATAAGTGCCACTCAACCTGTCCAGATGACTGTCCCCTTTGCAGGAGTCAGAGTTGTTTTGCATCCCACCAAGTTACACCTCACTTAAAACTACTTACTTACAAACACATGCAAAAATATCACAGCAGATGGCTACTGAAAACTTGCTGACTTTCTACCATCTTATTATCAAATCAATGAATTGGAATAGAAATATTGAACTTTCCTTTCAGTGTAAGGCCGATGAAGTCGTAGGAACAAGTCATTGTCCGAATGAACTTTTAGATTGTACTGACTTTACGAGTGGTTTTTATTTTTTTACTGTAGCCTGTTGTTAAACTGCGCAAATATCTCGATGCGTTGCTGCACCCCCTGGAAGACCTCGGTGTGCCCGCAAGGGTGCTTGTACCACTGATTGCGAAACACTTAACAAGGGCATTTAAAACCAGAGCAGACACAGCCCTGCAGCATGGACCAGAGAACCAGTCTACATAGACTCCTGCACGCTGAACCACAAGGGTCCTAACAGGACTACCCCATCCTCACCTTCTCTCAGTCTATGACTCCTAGAACCGGTTGGGTTCAAGCATCAGCTGGAGATGGTAGTTTACACACGCACACCAGTGCAAATGGCTGCACAAGGTGCAGTGCGAGAGGGAGTCAGGGACACCACTGGATTTTCAGATGACCGGAGAAGACTTTGAACAGTCGCAGCAACAAGCAAAGCAGAGCAAACGATCCTTTTGGACTAGCCAGGAATGCACAGCCTGAGATTTCATGCCAGGGACATAATCCACATGTAGACTAAGGGCTCATTTACACGGCATGTTGGCGCTGTGGCAGTTAGGCAGCTAGTTTTAATCTTAACTCAGGTGAGTCACAAGGGCAGTGAAGATGTAGCAGCCCAGACTTCAGTGTGGGCTCCCCCTGCCGAGACAAGCCCGTTGGGGACCGGGGCTGTGCCACCATGTCTTCACTACTCTTGTAGATTAAAACAGGCACAGATAGGCACACTGGTGCTACCTTCATTTGTGGTGGGGAATCTACCTGTGGGCTAACGCAGGGGTGGGAAACACCCAGCCCATGACCCAGGATAACCCATACACCTGGGTGCAGCTCACTGTCCCATGGAGTGGCACCAAGACCACTTACAGCAAGCACCTCAAATGACTCCATGGCCTTAGTGGAGAGGCTGCTAGCTCTTAGCTCTTACTAGTGAGGTGCCTTCACTAAGCTCCAGAGGTTGCAGGTTCAAGTCCTCCCATGGGTGGTTACAAGTGGGGGCTTTTCCCACTTCCTCAGCAAGGAGAAGTGTGTAACCTGCACACCTAGCTCACAGTTCCATGTGGGGCACAAAGACCATGGACAGGAATAACCAACAAGCCTCCTCTCCAGCTTTAGCTGACAGGTGTCTGTGCTAAGCTCCAGCTGCCTCAGGTTTGACCCTGCCTACAGGCAGTTACACCAGATCCAGCCCCCTGCTTAATTTGCTCAGCAAGTCTGTGCTGCAGGCTTGGAACGTCGATGCCTTTCCCACGTGCGGGGCCTGGCCAGCCAGAACAGGTGCCCAAAGCTGAGTGTGAACAAGGGCTTTTTTGGTTTTGGTTTTGCTTCTCGTTCGGGAATCAGCGAATGAGGGGGGCTCGTTTTTGTGTTTTGTTTTGCTTTTTACCTGTGTGTGGCCCCTGACTGATTTTTCTGTGGCTCGTTGACCCCGACCCAAAAAAAAGCTCCCCCCGCCAACCCTGGGCTTGTCTTCTTGCATGGCATGCCAGCAGCTACCTGTGGCCTTGTAGTGCATTAGTGGCGATCCTGCACAAATGGGAGAGCGGCACAGCTAACCTACCTCCCTGAGAGGCAGTAGCCATGCCAATGGGAGAAGCCCTTCTGTGAAAACATCACCACCTATGTCAGGACTGGGCTGGCGGCACCAGAGCCCGGGCTGACTCAGTGTTGCCTAGGGAGGTTTTTCACACCTTTAGCTGTGCAGTTACACAGATGTGTCTGTGCCTCAGCTAGGCTGCCCGCTGTGGCAGAAGGTACTGCTGAGGCCTCCTTCACTGTCTGTGACTCTCAGGGAAACCAGCCGTTTGTTTCTGGGAAGGCAGAGTTCAGCAGCATTAATTATCATACTGCTTTCTCTCGAGGGGGTGTTAGTACCAGTGGCTCCTGCGCCGCCCCCCCACCCCCGCTTTCCCCTGGCTCGAAGGCCTGGGTCCCTCATTTCAGTAGCGAAAAGGCCCCATGAGGCATAACTGGGCCTTTCATCTGGTGCACGCGCCCCGCATGGCGAAAAGAAGCGAGAAATGGACTTGCTTTCCCCACCCCCTTGTGTAAATGGTGATGTGAACAAGAGAGCTACCAAGATAAAGAGATTAGCAGAAAACTCATTCTGAAAAAAGAGTAATGTGCTGTCTCGGTAAAAAAAAGCACTGAGCCCTGGCTTGGAAAAGTACTTTTGCCCAGGCAGAGTTAACCACGTGCTGGAGTAACTTCCAATGCAGGCCCCAAGTCCCTGGGGCCAGAGCAGGAATGTGTAACTTGGGTAAAGGTTGCGGATTAAGGCTCCTAAGGCCAAATCCCAGCCTGGAGTCTGCTGGGGCATTGCAGGAGACCCATGAAAAAAATAAAAGAGGGAAAAAAAAGATCACAGAAAGTAAGTTTTAAATAAATGACAAAGTTACAATCAGTCGTTATTTTTAAATTAAATCTCTTCTGAGAACATTACGAATGGCTGTCCTGACATCTGTGGTGCTGTTTACTTTTTCGTGTAACAAAGTGGACGTAGCAGCTGGAGTTGGCTTTGATGGGAGTCCGGGAACAGTTGGGGGTCCGTGACTGTTTGGAGAGGGTGACTGGGGGTCTGTACTCATCAAAGTGTTGGGAGCCACTGGCATAATCTAATGTCCTGCAGGTGTTAGGCTTCCACAGAGCATGGACACAAGATGACCTGCCTCCCGAGCCCCTCCCCATATTTAGTTATGCAATTTTTTTCATGCAATCGCAGTCCACACCGTCCTCCTTCCCCTGCCCGGCCAAGATTCTCTGCCCCGAACCGCACTGGCTCTGCTCGAACCTGGCATGTCCCGTGATGGGCTGCCCTGTATCTTGGGCCATGTTTGTCCGCTGCTATTTTCAATATTCTTTGCCAGCACAGGCTCCTGCACTTTCCAGGACTCCTTCAAGAGGGAGCCTGGGCTTACGTGTAAGGCTGGATGGAGATCTAAGAACCCTGGCACCCGGCTCTAGCCCCGGCTCTGTGCGACCTTGGGAAAGTCGCAGGACTTTTCTAGAGCTCTGTTTAGCCTTCTGCTAAAAGGGAGAAATACTCCCATGCACCCAGCAGGGCGGACAGCCACCATGGGCTCCAGGGGAAGGTGTGTGTGAGAGGATGGTACTCAGCACTCTTGGAAGGGGCTGGGTCTTGGGCAGAAGGGGCAGGGCCTCAGGCATTCAGCCCTTAGCTCCTCCCAGACCGTGGTGAGCCCCCTTCTCCGGTGGCATGCGAAGAGGCCTGGGGCTTTGGCTAATGCATTGCAGCAGCAGCTCAGAGCTTTGCACCCCAGCGAGGCTGCATGCACCCACCTGCTCTCTGTCTTGTCTATTACGGGCAGGATTTTGCGAGTGGCAGGGCATAAGGGAGTTCAAAGATTCCACTGAAACCGTCCAGGGACAGGGACTGTCTCTGTGCATGTGTACCTAGCCCAATGGGACTTGACTCAACCCAGGCATTTAGATGCTAGTCGGACAAATGTCACAAGTGTCCCCCAGGCGGATGCACTGGCAGAGGCCTGGGCCTAACTCATTCCAGACTTTGACTGGAGAATGTGGCATGAAGACAAGGCAGCAGGACCCACCTCCCTTCCCAAAGCAAGTTCCAGACATCGGCTGATGCCCAGAGACTTTCTTGGGCAGATCTTACCTGGGAGCTGTACCATACACTCTCCCCTACCTGTAGTACTCATTCATTCTCAGAAAATCACCAGGTACATTTTAAGTCCCCTCTGCTTAATTCATCGACAACGTGGTTCAACCTTCTGCTTTTTTTCTGCTGGCAAAGCCGTCTCCTTCCAGCCTTCTCTGCTGTGCTCTCCCGCCCCTCGCCCCCTTCATTCATTCATCCCAGAATAAGTGGCTGCAAAAGTTTTTTTTTTTTGTTGAGCAATAAAGAAAGTGAAAAGAAGAACTTTCAAAAACATCAGGAGGAAGGAAATTACTTGAGCAGAGCCTGGAGTCAGAAGGGTAAAAATACCTGCACTCTAGCTGTTCAGCCAACATCTCTGACCCACTACTCTAGTTTGCTATGTATTAATCTTGTGGATGCAACGAAACCACCAAGGGCAAATCGGAAACAGGTTCTTGCAAAGCAGACATGAACTGTCATAAAGCACCCACACTGATTCTTAAATGTTGACAGTCACAAGCTGCAAGTTCTCCCCCTCTCTCCAGGAGCAATGCCCGATGCCGTGTGCTCCGCAGCGGACAGCACCAATGCATGCTGCTGCTTCTCATTTTGATACTTAGCAAGGAAACCATCCATGGAAATACAACTCTGACTAGATTAAGCCCCACACTCAGTGAATCCAAAACAACGCTTTACAAGGATCCGAGGACCTAGAAATGCTGTGCAGACCTTCACCAACGGAGCCTGCTGAGGCTGCTTTGAAAGAGGGAAGCATTGTAAAATCATCCCCACTCCACTCCTAGGGAAATCAAGGCACAGAGAGGGGAAGAGACTCATACCAGACTGCAGAGGGAGTGTGTGGTACAGCTGGGGACAGAATCCACATGCCAAGTCCCCGGCTCGAATCCTTACACTGGGAAGGAAATGTCCCTTTTCTCATTTACAGCGAGGAAATTCACATCGGTCTTGCAATCTAGTTAAAGAGACAGTGCCACCTTTTTGGTTTTTTTGTTTTTTTACAAATGAGAAAATTGAGGAAAATTAAAACAAATTTTATAAAACATTTGCAATAGAATTTTTAAAAAAAATATTTCCAGGCATTGCTCCTTCCCTCTCTCCCCAGCTGGACTGGCTGGGGAGCCTCCCTAGGAGTGCAGCTGAAAACCAGCGTATGGCTATTTCGAAAGGATGGGGAGGAGGCACTCACCACTGTCCATGGTGTGACTTCCGCTGGTGCTATAGCCTGCAGGTGAGCGAAAGCACCAGGTAATCCTGTGTGCTGCCAGTGGGCAGCGTTAGTCAGCAAGGGTCCCTTTTGAAACTCTGCCTTTTATACCCAGAGCTGTAAAGAGCACATGACATGCCGACAAAAACGCTGAGATTTAAGCCGTGCTCCTCCCACCCGCCCTCTGAGCTGCACCTTTCAGCACAGAGTGCACTTCTGCGTTGGACAGCTGAGGTTCCCCTGTGCAGAGGCCTGGAAAGAGCAGTAGGGTCTGTCCCGGTGCCAGTGTACAAGGAGGGGGCTGTAGCCAAGATGGGAGGGCAGCGCTCTTGTTATTTCACCTCCTGGTCATTCATCCAGGTGAGACGAGACAGCGATACAGTTCGTGTAATCCCCACGCCTCAGGGTGCAGCTCACTGGCCCACGTCGTGTCACCCAGCCCACTTACCCAGGGAAAGAACAAGTCTCCTCTGCAGCCTGAACGGTGTGCCTGCTGGCTTTTAGTTCAAGCTGTAACAGCTCCTGCACTAAGCTACAGAGGTCCCAGGTTTGAGCCCCTCTGTGGGCAGTTGTGTTAGCCCAGCTACCAGCACAGAAGCAGAACACACAGAAGGAGGAAGCCTGTCCCCCAACAACGATCGTTTTATTTTTGACCATTCCAATGGCCAAAGCAGGTGGGCTACTTTTGACAGTCTCCCTCCCCACCCCCCCAAGAACTTTTTTTTTTTAACCTCTTCCTGGAACGAGGTTTGAAAAGGAAAACCACACAGCAGAGTTAGGTAAAATACTTAGAAATCGTAGGTGGAATGGTTTTGACTTACACACTTTACTGTACATAGGAGCAAGTGTTTTTTTTTAATTCTCTCCCGGCCAGCAGAGTGATCAGGTCGATAGGAGCCCCCCTCCCGTGCTTGCAAAGACAAAGCGATGTTGGCTGCGGTCAGAATCAATGAGAGTCAGGGGAGCCAGGCAGATGTTTTCAAAGTTTCTTCTGCAGCTTCCTGTGTACTCTTCAAAAGCTGTCACTCCTCCGGGCAAAGAGCTGTGTGTTGGCAGAGCTGAGTGAATCTATGTAAATAACTTTCTGCAAAGCGCGGATAGAAAATTTTAAAATAACGTGCAACGGGCTCTGCGCGCTCTGAGTTTCGAAATATTGTCACCCGTTGCTTAGCCATATTCATGGGGTTTCTCCTCCCTCAGAAAAGGAGATTTGATTAGTGACCACTAGCTTCGAATCCTCCCAGATGGTTATAACTGTCTTACCCAGCATGTGAAAATGTGCACCACCACATGTGATGGAATAGCTGATGCCCACTGTGGATGGTGATAACTGCTCTGCTAATCAGCTGGGCAGCACCTAAACCTCTCCAAGTGATAGGCTCCCAAGGAACCCTGCTTGCTGTATGGCTCAGCACATGGACCACCACACAAACAGACAAGCCCAGCACCCAGTCTCCTTCAGGCAACCAGCAAATATCCACCAAACACCAACATACATACTACAGACAACCACTTACCCCAAGGGTCCTGTAACTGCTCCTCCTTCACTTGGAGAGCTCGGTCAGTAAATTCCCATCAGCTGCTCCTGTTTGCTAAGCTCCGAATGCTGAAGGCCAAACTCAAACCTCAGACGTGCTAAGTCCTGTCCTACTTCCAAGCCCTCTCTGTAGGGTCACATACTAAAGAACTGTGAAACAATAACTCGGGACGTATGGGGGCCCAGACTACTCACTTTTCTGCTTGCCTTCTGGCTCAGCTGGGAAAATTTCACTCAGAATCAGTGAAAGACGCCCAGATTAATCTAAACTGAGAAGTCAACAGGTCATTAAGCACCGAAAGACAGAATTTCGAAAACTACATAAGTGTTCAACTGCCACTGACTTTCAGTAAGAGTAGGGTACTTAGCTGTCTTTGCCACCTGCCCCCGAAATGGAAGTGCAGTGAAGCACTTAAAACTTCATGGAGACAAGTTTGCCATCTTCTCCCAAAGTGCAAAAATGACTTTTTGTGCCAGAGCAGCACAGAAAAAATTCCCCATGCAAAATAAGGTACCCAGACGGTCATATCTCCCAATTCACTCACCAAAAGTTTTGTTTCCAGCTTCTTAAATTCCCCTGCCCATTCTCAAACTGGTCAGAAAAAAATCCCAGGGAAAAAAATCAGTTTTGCTGAAGTCAGCCGTCCCCTGTGTCCTCCCACCAAACAAAACAGCAGAAGTGAAATCTCAAGGGAATAGTTGGCATTAAAATCAGTCATTTTAGGGGGATATCCTGAAAGATCAGCTGAATATTGGCTCATCATGTGGTTAGTGCAATACTGCCCGTCCACTCAGAGAAGGAAACATGGGGCTTTGCAACAGGCTGATTTTGCAGATAGTCAGGGTCAGGCAGTTTGCCAGAAGGGCTCTGAATGCCAGCTAACCACAATCCATTAGACTCAGTAATTGCTGTTGGTGAACCAGCTGCAAAGGGCACATGCATGTGGTCACTGGGAATCCACCTCCCTGGTTCCATTACGTTACTGTGCTTCATTTCAGTTCTCTTTTTAAGTAGAATGGCTTGGTGTGGGGTTATGAATAGTAGGCATGTTAGGGAATAATTTAGCTCTCCAAGCAGGAGATGAGGATCCTGATTCTCCCACAGACGTGCAGTTTTACCACAAGCAAATCACTTGCCCAGATCCCTGCACATTCACCCAATGCCCATACACTAAGGAAAGTGGCTTCTAGACTCTCATATTTATGTCATGATATGAACTAAGCAGAACTGCTTTAGACAAAGCTGCAAGGCCCATACCTGTAAGGAGGCCAAAGGGCCCACACTTCACCAGGAATGGAACACTAATCCAGATGGGATTTAACTAGAAGCCAATATAAAGTCCAAGAGCTAGTTAAAGCCTGTAGAAACCTGAGTTTTAGTTCTCTACGTTGAGGGCTTTATACAGCTTTCTAGTCTAATGCAATTTGATGAGATGAGATAGTTCTCTGAAAACATGCACTCAATGTGCAGCAGCAGTCGGAAAAGCAAACAGAATAGGAATCATTAAAAAGGGACAAAGAATCAAACAGAGAACATCTTATTGACGCTATAGAAATCCACAGTACATCCACATGTTGAAAGCTGAACAGGTATGGTCACCTCATCTCAGAAGAGATATCTTGGTACTGGAAAAAGTTCAGAAAAGGGCAACAAAAATTATTAGGGGTTTGAAACGGTTGCCATATGAGGCAAGATTAAGAAGACTGGGAATTTTCAGCTTAGAAAATAGAAGACGAAGGGGGGGACATGAAAAAAAAATCTATAAAATCATGAATGGGGTGGAAAAAGCGAATAAGGAAAAGTAAGTTGCTTGTTCCCATAACACAAGAACAAGGGGTCACCAAATGAAATGAATAGGTAACTGGTTTAAAAACTACAAAAGGAAGTATTTCTTCTTGCAGCGTGCAGTCAGCAGCCCCAGGAAGGAGACAGAACGGGTGGACCCAGGAGCAGCGCCCAACACGGAGAGCACCCCATCACCACCAGGGCATACCCACAGTCAGAGGGGCTATTGCCGCTCAGACGATGACGGCCTATGGGCTTACACAGTCACCCTCCAGTGGCAAAATGAGGTTGCTGAGCAGCAGCTCTGGCAGAAAGGGGAGTGACAATGGGAGTGGGCATGGGCCTTGGACCAGTGGCTGGCTGGTGTGGACTGCCTCCTGGACATCTTGGAGGCCAGGGGCCACCATGCCCACCCATGGCCTCTGCTACTCCCCATTCCCACTGCAGCCATTGCTCCCACTCCTGCCCCTGCTTCTCCCAACCCTCCTCCCCCTGACTCCATGCCCCAAGTGGTGCTGCAGGCACTGCAGTGGGCAAAGGCCATGGCTGGCCCCCTGCCTCCCAAAGCCCCTGATACTCACCAGATCCCCCCTGCTCCTGCTTCAAAGTCTGACTCTGCCAAACGGCTCCCACTGCTATACCTTCCTGTGCTCCTGGCCCCAACCCAGCCACAATGGGGACCCCAAACCTGGGATGGGAAGGGAGCCCATGGCCAACATGCTCACAGGCCTCTGCCCTCTCCCTGGACTAATGACTCCCAGCATGCAACCTGTGAAACTTCTCGCCAGAGGACGGTGTGAAGAGCAAGACTTTAACAGGGTCCCAAAAAGAGCTAGATAAATTCCTGGAGGGCAGTTCCATCAATGGCTTATTTTCCAGGATGGGTAGGAATGGCATCCCCAGCCTCTGTCAGAGGCTAGAAATAGATGATAGGAAAGGGATGACTTGATGATCATCTATTCTGTGTATTCCTCTTGGACCCCTGGCCCTGGCCACTGTTGGAAGACAAGAGCCTGGCTAAATTGGCCTGAGCGAGTATGGCCATTCTTACGAAGGACAATAAAACACATAGGAGGGACTCACCAGAGTGAATACAGGGCTGCAGCAGGCATCTTTTTATAATTTAGGTGGAAACAATCAATGAAGGAAATAACGAAGAACCATTAATAAGGTGCACCAATGTGGTTAAGTAGCTGACAGCTCACTGGGCGTAGACAACACACAGAAGTTGGGCTTTGAGTTGCATTTTTTTTTCTTTAAGTCGAGGAACAATCGAGACAGCTGCAGAAAGCTGTTGTGCCAGCAGCAAAGAATTAACCTCCCGCAGGAGATTGTGTGAGGAGATAATGAGAGGAGGCCAGACCTGGCAAAGCATGAGGAGGTTGCAGAGATTGTATAGAGATGACGCCACAGTGATAGCTGGGGCCATGAGGCCAGTGAAGGACTTGGAAGAGAAGGAGCATGGTTTTGCAGATGAGGAACCAACAGAGAGCTCTTAAAAACACAGGTCTGAGTGTAAGGGCTAAACTATACTTATGAGGAGGTTGATGTGGGAAGATCGATCTTCCAGAGTTCGATTTTGTCGCATCTGTTAAGATGTGGCAAAATAAGCCTCTATGGGCTCGGTCATCAATCCCTGTTGGACGTCGACATGAGACTTCTGAACCCCGGACTACACCAGGGAAGAAAGTTGTTCTGGTACACTGATTCTAGCTATGCTAATGGTGTAGCTAGAATTGCACATCTGAAATAGACTTTCTTCCCTACTGCGAGAGTCTGATGCAACCTTCTGACCTTTGGATAGGGTTAGGTTCATGTACGCCCGCTAATGTCTAACACTAAAATGTAGCTCCCAACAATGTAACTCACTCACTACTACAACTTGACAACAGTTGCGTCGATGCATGGTCCATGCAGATGGTATGTTGGTACATTGACTGTTGCTGCCTTTCAGAAGCTGTTTCACAATGCCCCATGCTGGAAATTAAATAGGTACAAGGGCACCTGGAGAAGAGTCACCCTACCAACACATGAAGAGTACTGTGGACGTGAGAAAATGACGTAACTTAGGTCAGCTTAATTTTGTCATGTAGACTTGTCTTGGAGGAAGTTTTAGATGTCAGAGTACGAAGGGGCAAATGCATGAAGGAGCTATTCAGTTGAGTGGCAAGGTGTGGCAGGCCAGTCTGTGCTGCAGAGGGAATAATACTGTAGTCAGGCTTGCCGATTGGTCATTGAGCAAACACAAGTGAGGGAAGTAGACTACTGGAGCCAAGGAAGATGTTGGTTTCTCTATCACCCAAAGTCTTTAAGTCAAGACAGGACATCTTTCTACAACAGTGTTTTCCAAACATCAAACATTTGTGTAACCCTTTTGGGACTTCAGCCTTATCGGCATAGCCACTCTCCCTGTGCCGTTCCCATGCTTATCTCCTGATTTTCAGTAATTTATTTGCTGCCATGTACCCCTTGAAACCTTTTTGCATACCACCAGCAGTACGTGTATCACCCTCTGGAAACACTGTTCTAAAATATCTGCTCCAGTTAGTTCTACCACTAACAACTGGGCCTATTTCAGAACAACTTGGGTGAACTTTCCGGCCCTTGTTATTCAAGAGCTCAGAGTTGGATGATGATTCCTTCCAACTTTGAATTCCATGAATCTATGTAATCTCAGACTCAATGATGCTTCCAAGAGTACTTTGAAAGGTGGGAGGTCAGCATTAAGGAAAGAGCGGTTATAACGCACACACCTAATGACTTATGAGACCATTCTGGGCCTGTCTCACTTACTTGGGGATCACAGCTGTGGTGATCAATCCCTTGAGGGTTGAGTTAGCAGGTCCTGTGAAGACCTGCTAAATCGACCGCCAGTCGCTCTTTTGTCAACTTCAGTACTGCACCAAAATGAGAAATGTAAGGGAAGTTGCCAGGAGAGTTTCTCCTGTTGACCCTCCACAGTGGAGATCCCACGGTAATTTGACCTAAGGTACTTTGACTTCAGCTGCGGTATTTGTGTACCTGGAGTTGCATAAATTAGGTCAACATTGTCCTGTTGCGTAGACCTGCTCTAAGAGAACTGTGTATAGGATGGCTAATCAATGGCTATGAGTGGATACAATACTTAAGTCTACAAATATCTGAAGGTTGTTAACACCAATGATGGAGAATAATTATTTAGGAAGGTATAGGGATGTATAACTAGATATAAAGGGATAAATCAAAGAGGGAAAATCAGGCTGAATAGATGAAAAATTTGCCAGTGGTGAGATTAGGTTATTGTGTCACAGACATGGTGGGTTTAAGCTCAGCACTTGGGACATTTAAAAACCAGAGACTAAAGACTATACATAAGAACAGGAAATATTCCTGCATTGTATGGGTCACATAATTGGTATTCCTCACCTTCAAGGTCTAGAATTCTGTGACCACACTCCATCCTTGGTAGAAAATAACATGATCTGTAGACTTTGAGTTTGCATTTTTGTGCTCTAAATTTTTCCCACTTTCAATGTTTTTTTTTTTTCTTCCCTCATTTCTTTCATGCTTAAGAACGCCAAAAGTGGGGGTGGGATTTCAAAGGATGCTTTCTGGTCCGTCTCAACAGAACAAGGTAACAGAGAACAGAACTAAACTCTAGCTGTTTATGATGAATTGTGGCCTTTGACATCTAGCAAATGTGCAAAGCAAATGAGGGATGTTGCTGTGACAACATGTTCAGCCTTGACAATAACAAAAAGCCACTTCAAAGAAAACCCAGAAGGTCAAAAAGCAATAGAAAGGGAAGAGGAGAGAACAAAACAGCAAGAGACAGAGGAAAAACCAGAGCATGGGCCCGAGCCGTCAAACCTGCATCTGGCCAGATGAACGCCCGTTGGTTTCAATACGAGTTTCATCTGAGGGAAGTTTGCAGGATCTGGCTCCAAATCACTATCAAAAGCCCGTAAGACAATAAACAATAATGCTTTGTACTTTCAGATCATCTGCCACATTTAGGGACCCTCACAGGACTTTATAAACACGGGCTAAGCTTCAGAAGCTTCTGCAGGATGTAGGTTACCATCACAGGAATCGTTCTACAAAGCAAAAAACGTAGACCTTGTCCAAACTAAACAGCTGGGCTATGTCTACATGAGAGGGTTTTTCCGATGAAACCGGGCTTTTGTCGAAAAAAGCACGGAATGTCTTCACGCAGATGACAGTCTGTTGACGAAAACTGGCACATCCGCCGGCAGTATTGTGCCTTTCCGCACTGAGGAATAACACTTTTGTCAACAGTTTCCTGTCAACAAAAAAGCCATATAGATTCTCTGGGGGCCCCATGGCGACAGACAGGGCTTCTAGTTCACCAGGCAGCTCTGTTTGCAGAGCTTCCATTCTGCTGTTCTGTCAAGAGAAGGCAGGGCAGTCTGGATGTCCTCTGGAGAGCAGATTGCTCTTTCAATCTGCTTTTATGTGTCGACACGATCCATTGACAGAAGTTTTGCCAAGAAATCCTTTCCAACAGACACTTCTGTTGACAGATGCTTCTTGTGCAGACATAGCCTTAGGTTGATGTAAAGCAGCTTATGTTGACCTACGTCCAAGTGTCTACACTACAATGAAGTTCCTAGCGATGTAAGTCACCCACTGTATTGACCGAGGAACTCCAGCTTTGTCTATGTTTACCTTTACTGTTAGTCTACTTCACCTATGCAAACTGCATAACTGCAGTTGACATGCCTACTGCAGTAAGGTCAATGGGGGCTCCTCTCCCGTTGATGCTGGCTGCCCTTCTTGTTTTGCTGGAGTAACACCATTGACAGGAGTGCGTTCAGAGATCGCTTCGGTGACACAATAAATCCATGCCTGGTGGATTGACCCCTGGCATAGTGAAGACACACCCTCCCTCTCTGCAAGAGCTGTACTGCTGAGGTTGATGTCTGGGTAGACACTGCCTTACTCACATTGCCTCTTGGATGTCAGCCCCGCAGTCAGGGGTTGATAGCCCTGAGCCTCGTTGCTGCCTCTGGTGAGGGACTGCTGGTAGGGAGGACAGCTCAGCTGACCACCGCCTGGTTTGGGATCTCTCCCCTTTCTTCCTCAATCCCGCCCCAGGAAACACTGGTAGAGCTCCAGATTTATGAGCCCCAGCAGTGGCACTTCAATTGTTGCTGCCCCACAAAGGCAGTTTAATCCTTGGACGCGCTCCTGGTGAAGACACACATTGCCGACAGAAGCTAGTGTGAACATCAAAACCCCACAGTAGTTACTCCGTGGCTGCCAACTACAGAACTGTGAAGTCCTGATCCACCATCCCAGCTGTAACGATTAGACTGCTTGTGACCACTAACACAGAACATCTCTGTCCCTGTTCCTGGGCAAGAGGGATTTTTGGATTCTGCACCAAGAGACGTTATACCTATTCAGGAAGCACCCACTCCCAAAGTTAGAAGATTTGTGGTCGATTCAGCAAAGGAGCGAAGTTCCCCCAAAAGAATGACAGGCTTACAATGCTGCCCGTTCAAGAGGAGATCCAAATGCTGAAGGATCTGGCTCAGGGCAGCTTGTGAGGGACTTGTTTCAGAGGTCACTGTGTTAGTCTGTTTTAACAGCGATCACAAGAAGGCTTGGGGCACCTTAAAGACTCACATTTGGGCACAAGCTTTTGTGGGCTGGCACCCACTTTGTCAATGTTTCGCAGGCTTGGTCTACACTAGGGAACAAACTCAATCCCAGACGCACAATTCTAGCTATGCCATTAGCATTGCTAGAATTGATGTATCAGAACTGACTTTCTGCCCTAATACAGACGGCAGCTCTTCAGGGTTGTGCCAACATCCCTTATTCCACGCAATGGTGTGGAGTACCAAGGTCGACAGCCAAGCCCAGAGAGATCCATTTTGCCATATCTTCACACACATGGCAAAATCGAACTCCAAAAGATCAATTGTGGCGTATCAAATACCTGATAAGTATAGACATATCCTCAGTCAATTCAATAACTGGCAGAGATCTGCATTCCAGCTCACAAAAGCTTATGCCCAAATAAATGTGTTAGTTTTATGGCGCCACAGGGCTCCTCGTTTTTCTGAGAGACTGTCTTGTCCATGTGCTGTCCCCAGTCCAGTACATAAAAGAAACTGAACAGGGCAGTCTGCACTCATGCAATGCCCCCTCAGTGACTAGGGCTCGCAGCTCACGATAGTTGGATCTGGTGAATGCAGCAAGTTGCACTTAACTGCATGGCATCTGGTTGCCTTTGAAAAATCCCACTAGGTATCCAGCTGCATATACAGGTGCCTAAATAACTCCAAAATCCCAGATCTATGTTATCTGACAAAAAGGTGTGTTCTTACAGCAAGAAAGCAAACCTGTTCATGCTGTCAGTGTAAAATCCTAGCAGAGATTTTTACCATAGCTATCATTTTAGCGCAGTGTTGCTAGTTAAGGTCAAACCTAGCAGGAGGAATGGGGGTACAGAACTTGCCTAGTGGCAAAAATAATTTTGCCTTGTTTTCACTCAAGTTTACAATTACAACACGAATCCTTGTAAAAACCCATCTATTTTGGCAGGGAAGACAAGTATTTCCTGCAAGCTGAGCATCTGGGCTGCCGCCCATGAGATTTAGGTGCTGCCCTGTTGATTAGCAGAGTGCCCACAGACTGTGTTTCTATTGCTGGTGCACATCTGTCTATGCCTTCGTGAACATAACAAAATTTATTCTGCCCATGGATAGGAAACAACTAGAGGGAACACTGAGGACATAATGTTAACTTCAGTCTGGGAAGTGCAGTGACAGTATTTTACACTTCCTCGTTACCTTTCCCCCAAGAATCAGAAACACCTTTGCAAACATTAGCGACCAACATGTGCTCTCTGTTAAATCAGCATTAACTCTGGATTACCTCCACTTACAACTGAATTGAGTGCAGTGGAGTTACTCCAGATTATATGTACCTGAGAAAGGAATTTGACCTCTATTAATTGCATTGAAAAGCTTCCGTGCAGCAAAAACCACCAGACACAGCTAGCATGTGGGAAGTTAAGAAAATAGGTATTAGATTATATGACGTTTAGTGCCTCCTTTCTGCAGTGCATGCAACAGACGGGGCCAGCACATGGTGAAAGTATTTACTGACATTGTGTGGTGGTTCTTCTCAACCACATTTTCTCACATTCTGCAAAAAAACAACTGGAAGTTAAAATCTTGTGCAAAAACTACACAAGACCCTTGAAGCGCTTTAGCTTTTTTGGAGACCTCAAAGGTGGCTGCAGACCTTGGGACAAAGCGCACAGTGCTAATAACTCAGTTGACAAAATACTTCATGAAAACCTTACCCAGCAGTTGAAATTTCACTTTGGGCTTAACAATCAATTATGTTCCATATTAAAGAGATTAATGACTCCTTTTATATGTCACCGAAGCAATTTTCTCTCTGTTGTGTCCCAATACTATCTTTTTTTTCCTTTCTTTAAGTACACCTTTGCCTAATGTGCAGACCTAATGAATTCCACACACAGTTCTTCCAAGGCCTTGTTTTACTGTCTGTTGTTGCATGTAAAAAGTGGCTTTACGTTTGGCAATAAAAAAAAACAAAACTTAGTGGCGTCTTCTTGATTTGTCCACTTCTCTCTTCCATAGCTTGGGACAGACAAGAAATCCACAGCTGTTGCTCACAGTCAATGATGAAGCAAGGTAAGAAAGTTTTTGGGACATGTATTGTAATTTGGGATTAATGTATCCCACAGCCTTAACAGACAGGGATATATACTTCCAAATTAGATAACTGTCGTTTCAGGCTCTGTTCCAAATTTGGTAAGCCATATGTAATGTGCCCTAGCCAGAGATTCTTGATACCGTGCTTTCCAGAGCTCATTGCTGGTCAATGTTTTCCAAGCTAGAATAGAATAAAGTATAAATTATTATCCCTGACAGATACTTAGCTGTAATTCTTATTGTATCTGGACAGCTACAGACAAAGGCTCACAAAGGACACCTAGTGGCTGCATTCCCTAGTCCCTCATAACCCTACCTTCATTCATCTAGCTCAGATTCTTTCTATGTAATTCACTCACTGATTTACCCTGCAATAGGTTTGATTTGACCTATTTGATTAACACTGGTAGATACTTCCATTAACAAGATGCACTGAAATTGGTGATAGGGGTAAGCAAAGAAACAAATCAAAATAAGATTGCGTGTGTTTTATGTATAAGTGAAGAGACAAAAATTTTCAAAGCCAGATTTTAATTTTCATTCCACACTGGCTGTTTTTCCCAGACCAGTGCAATATGCCAGGACAAGTCCCTTTACTCACCCATAAGACGACAGCACACTCCCTTACTTCGGCAATTAATCCCCACTGTTGTCAATGGTTCAGCTTTGGGATAATCCTTATAAACCAACCTATTCAAGGTACTGCTCATCAGCTAGAGAATGTTAACTCTTTCCCAGCCAGCTGCTAGAGAATTCTAGATCCACAAAGGTATTTAGGTGCCTAGCCCCCAGAGTATTAGGCTCCATTGCAAACACACACAACCAGCACTTCCTATATCTTTTGCAGAAAAAGTTCCCTAGGTGTTTAAGATTCTGCTTTTAATCATGTGCACTCCAGCCCCCTCCAGGCAACCTATCTCCCACTTGAACGGTATTCCTGGCAAGCTGAGCACTTGGGCAGCCGCCCAGCAGATTAGCAGCGTGCACACAGTTGGCAGCATGTTTCTACATTGCTCATGCCTCAGTGCACATAACAAAATTTATTCTGCCATCTACTATATATTTGAGAGATTTTGTCTGATTGTTCAAAAACTCCTCCTAAACTTTAAGAGCAAGGAGCACCAAATTTGGAATCCAGCTTCCTCTTATCATAACTTAAAGCAAGGCACAGATAGGCACCTAGTGAGATTTTCAAACTGCCAAAGTGGCTCAGGTTCCTAAATCCAATGGGTGTCGATGAGCTTAAGGCACTTACATTGTTTAGGCCCTTTTATGTCTATGTACCACTTTAGGTGCCTAAACATCTCTGCAGATCAGGGCCTGGTTCTGAGATTAATACCATGTCATGCAGAGCTTTCTGTGCGTTTTCGTTTCTTAGGATTATGCTTTCATGCCTGTGTTTCTTGGGAGCCTTTCCCACCCCCCAGTGCCGTTACTGATAGAAATAAGGAAACTCTTTACTGCTTCAACTGCTTAGAAAATATTTAATAACAATCCACTAGTGGGTGCTGGAGGCCTAGCTCTGAGAACTGTCCAGCAATGAAGCAACAGACCTGGCTGACTTGCTTCCAGCCCCACTAATGGTTACCTGGTGAAACTGCTTCCAACTAACTGCTTCCAACCACAGCTACCTGATACTTAGGGACCTGCTCACAAACGTACCTCATAAAGCACCTAACTGTATAAACCTATGCAAAACTGCTGTGCTATACAACATTTCTCCTCACCCTAGCTCAGCGGTGATCAATTTATGCACAGAAGCATAAGGCTTATAACATTCCTATCCTAGCTATTATGGTTACGAACAGCCTTACTCATAATTGTTTACCGGGGTAGTGTGCACCCACAAACCCAGGTCGGAGTCCCCTGTATTAGGTCCTGCACACACACAGAGTGAGAGGCAGGTTCCTGCCCAGAAGAGTTTGAAAGCTAAACAGGCCAGACGACAATATAAAAACAAAGTGAGAAATGTGACAGCAGCTAAGGTTGTAATTCTGATTTTTTCTGAGGTGGGGAGATTGGGATTCATTACACAGGGATAAGCTATTTCAGCAAGTTAGGTGTGGATTTATTTGAAGAGTTAATTCTAGGTGCTTGAGCTGGTACGTAAAACATCTTTGCAGGTTTATCATGAACTAGGTCAAACAGGTTCTACAGTGCTCAGAAGAATTAATTTTACCACTGAAAAAATTACCTGCTCCTTTTCATACACACCCTCTACTGAAAGACATCCTGTCTCTGCCAGTAATTAGTCAATTAAAATATGCCATGGGAATATGTCTTGCTGAAGATATAGAACTTAGGAGAAACCACAACCTTGCAGATGAAAGCTGTTACAACATAGGAGTTGACAATAGCTACCTCTCTGCATGTCAGCAAAGGGCTTTATTAAAGAAAGGCATCTTTACATCTAATCAAAGGAATGACTAACCATTAGCAGTTCCTCCAATAGCACCAATACTTCCTTGTTTCTGAAGACCATATTGTATTGATTAGATACAGATCAGCAACATACCTTGAAAAAAAATCCCGGTGTGCAGTGTGTCTAGGGATTTCCAGGGAGAATAAGAAAAATTAGTGTGTCAAGTATTTTATATCTAAATTAACCATCCCACTAAATACAAAAAGTGCTAATTGGGAACAAAATGTTAATAATTTAAAAGGGCAATAGCCCTGCCTTTCCAGCCTCTTCCAATGACTAGAATAATTTGATTCTAACAATAGGAGTTCCCCTCTGTGTGTGTTCTGTTGATAATTATATGTTCCAAATGGGAACAGATTAACAGAATGGCAAATGCAAGCGTGATGTTTATCCCTCAGCAACTGAGGAGACTAAAAGCAGTGAAATAAATTTACAGAGTGGTTACTTTAACTGCTGGAGTAAGAACAGATTACAGCATGTTACGTTTTCATATTGACAGCTGTCAGTTTTCAGGCTTAATATCTTCTGCACTAATAGCACAAAACAAACACTAATTTACAGGCAATTATATTAGTAACTCAGACCCCGATCTGCATGTCCCACCTAACCCCCACAATCAATTCATGATTGGCGGAGAGGCAAGTGTGCATCCACCCGTTATATGCAGGGCCTGATCCCATGGGTGGCCTCTGACTGTGCCTACCAAATCCGGTCCAAATAAAACCTGATCAGGGTTGCAGGGAGGTGCTGCTACCTCCCACCGTCTAGGAATGTTCTAATCCCCAAGCTCTAGGGTTCTCAGATGAGTCTTCCTCCATCTTGTTGGTTGGAAAGCCTCTGGGCTGGAGTCATTCTCACATCCTCTCTCTGGGACACACTCACCATTGCACTGTGGATAAACACTCAGATGTCATAGGTCAAGAGTAAACAATTCTACAGTCTACATAAAGTCACTGCTGGTTCAGAGTTTAGGGAAGGGCACTCTTCTAAGGCATGAGACCCCCATTCAAGTCCATTCTGCCCTCTGGCAGAGAGCCTAAAACTCAAACATCCTAGGTGAATGCTCTCATTGCTGGGATAAAAGTTACAAGGTAGCTGGCACCTCCTCTCCCTTAGCTCCTTTGTGTGGACCAAGTCAGGCATCAAATTCCTTCCTGTAAGAATCACAGAGAAGCCTGACTTCCGATGAATTCCTATTCAAGGATTACTAAGCAGAAACAGGCACCTGTCTGACAGAGGTGGAGGGGTGAGTGGGTGAGGACTTAGAACAACCCTCCCCCATCAGCACTTTCTTTGTATATGTAACCTAATCACCTAATTCAGGCTCTGTGGATTGCAGTGGTGTTACTGTGATTTTCTAGGTGGCAGGATGCTCAGTCTTGTAATACCTCAGTCTCCTTGTGGATAAAGGCTTTTGTGATCCATATTATTTGTGTAACAGTCTGTGAACTTTTAGAGTCTAACACTTTTGGAGGGGGTAGTTAAGATAGATTCCTTTGTGAACAAGTTTTGCCTTTGATCAGGAAGGCAATTTTAAAAAACTCTCTCTTGTAGTGGCAACAATTTGCTACTGCTTATTAAGGTTTCTCTTCCTCTCAAGACATGATAAAAATGCGACGTGCATGAGCAATTGGATTATCAAGCTATTTATGTGTCTGAATCAGATACTTATTTTTTCAGGAGGGTACCAGCCTTTAGAAGTGATGGGACAATGCGCTGAGCGATTTTAAAACCACCCACACATGCTTACTTTTCTGGAACAGTTACAATCAAACATGTATGTTTCAGAACAATTTATTCCTTCCAAGAATCTTAGCAGCTGTGTTTTACGTAAAGCTAAAGCTTGGAAATACCTGAAATGTAATATTACCAACACAGATACAGCTATTTCAGCTTAACGTTGGAACAGCACTTACCTCAGGAGAGGCTGACTTTTACAGACAGTATTTAGAAAAGCTTTCATGTTGTTGGTCTTTGTTTCACATTGCTTGCTTTAAAAAGTATACAAAGATGTTAAAAAAAGAAACAAACAAACAAATCAAGAAATTTTTTCCACAAGAATCGGGTGCATGTTTTAGAATTAACCCTGCCCTTCCCCCCCACAATAAACACTTTTCTCTTCAGGACACATGCCAAAAAATCAGAGTTTTTGTCATTTTATCTCTATAAAGCTGTAACAGATCCACTAATTACTTCCTTACTTCCAACTGTGTTTTTATCTTTGCACTTCATGCTACCAATCTGCAGTACTTACTAAAAAAAACAGGTGTGCAGATGTGTACAATTTAACAAACATCTAAAATTAAATTATCTGTAGTAACCGGTACATAACCATTCTTGGTGTGCAAGCAATATGCAACAGCCACTGGCCTGGTTATATCACAAGTATTCCTCACTACCTCAACAAGCAAATGTTTTGAAAATGTGTTATTATTCCAACAAGATTTGCCCAAAGGGTAAAACAAAACATACACATGTTGAAACTAGGTGAAACTTGTGATTATGTGCACGTGTGTATAATTTCCACAATAAGGACTTAAAGCAATAATCTAGATGCCAAGTCCCACTATCGTTTCACATGAGAACCCACACTGTAACAATTATTGAAGGCAATCCAGCAAAAGCCTCTACTCAGCACCAACTGTCAAGAGAGGTTTAGAAACAGTATCTTACATCTTCAATTCTCCTTCTGAACAATGTGTACATGAATCTGAAGCAGTGGTTCTCAACCTGCGGCCCGTGAGCAGTTTGTAACAATATGGCCCATATAATTGTGGGCTGCATGTGCCTATTGCAGTATATGATTTAGTGACAATTTGAAAACAAAAGGCCAAGTTCAGACCCCTTAATGTTTTTGAAATTCTCTGACATCAAATCCTTGCTGTGCAGCCCCCTTAAGACAGAATTTAGGCTAGGATGTTAAGAACAAATACTACACTTGATCTTCGGTTATGACTAAGTTCTTCATCTCTTGCAAATCAATTATTGCTTTTAGCCCAACCTAACATACGTAGAAATTTCACTTTGTTCTCACATTTAAATTAGTATTTCAAATCAGTCAAGGGGAGTTAAATGTTTATATGCAAAAAGAGCACAAGTCAGCGGCTCCTTATGGCATCTCTGCTTCAAACCCTGTGTTCAGTGGTCTACATTTAAAAAAGACACCATGAGAATGTTTTTTAGAGATCTGTGGCATGTAAGCTCTTAGGCCAAGAACAAATACAAAAAGCATAAACCAAAAAACAATCCCAAACCAAACATTATTGCAGAATAACTGTTTACATGTATTATATGACAGAAATGATGCTCATGTAGCACGGACTTGAAATTTTAATTCACCTCTGATTTAAAAAGGGAAACATGCTGGGGAGAGCCATTTCTATCAAACATAGTCAGTGTCTTACAAGACATAACACAGAGAGAGGTATATTTTTTTTAAAAAAGTTCTATTTTATTTTGTTCAGAACATTTAAAAAAAGACCAAAGGTTGGTTTGTTTTTTTTAAAGACCATACTATTAGAAATACTACTATTTAGTAAAAACAGCCTAGGGTTTACATGAAGCAAATGCATCATGTGGTCTCTTGTAGCAGGAAATAAGTCATGAAATGTCTGGTGACTGCCTTATTTTATCAAAAATTACTGAGCATTTTATTTGGAAGGGGTAATTGTTCAGAGGAAGGGGGACAACAGAATATTCAGGTTTTGAAACTCCTAGAGCTCTTGAAAGATCAAGTCATGCAAGGTGGCTATTTGTTACTGTTTGTTCTGTGTTCACAACAGTCAGCATTGGAGGGCAAGAAATGTGACATGTCTGAGCATTCCATTGCTTTATATTTTACCACACATTTGGATAAAGTCCTTTGTATTGAACAAAAAGATCAAAGAGCATAGATGAACAGGGACTGATGCAGATTCAAATCTCACATTACATAATATGGCCCTGGGGCATACCAAAAAACAATAATAGCATTTGAAGCATATCAAGCTTCTAATCATTTGGAAATGTGCATATGACTCTTCAGAACACACAAGAACAACTTGCCTTTTCTCTTACGAAACAGCTGCTCTTACTGTATGAAATGGAGCAGAGACCACACACAAGAAATAGGACCAAGCCCTGCTGAGGAAACTCTTCAGAGTTAAAGGCAAGTTTTCAGTGAGCAAAGGCTGAAGGAACTGGTGCTTATTGGAGGTATTGCACCCGGCAAAAATGGAGGCAGCTTTCAAAGCAAAGCAGCTTTCACTTTGCTGTGCTTTTACCCTAACACTTCATGCTCTTTTCCTGACACAGAGATGGCAAACATGACAACTACCTGAAAGACAAATCCATTACTTCAGCCAGAGAAATTTTGTTTGAGACAGAGAAAAAAAGCTAAAACAAAACAATGAAGGGGCTTATGCAGCAAGATGACTGATCTTCTTATGATGGCCTGGGAACCAGTGGAGTTTCCTGGTTGGCACCACTGCAAACTGCACCAGAGCATCTAAAAATTCTCATCCAATCAGTGTTTATTGTACAGAAGTGAATTCAAAAGCTGCAGTGTCTCCAACAGCCAATTCAATGCTACTTCATTAGCATCCAGGGCTGAGCACATATTTTGTACTCCCTTATGGCAAGCAACATGATGGCTAAGGCTGAGAACTGGAGCAGAACTGGTGATCTTCACAAAAGGTCAAACCCGAGCTGTACTTTACCTCATCTTTAGCAGAGTGGGAGGGGATGCCACTTCAGTCATCAAAGTTGCTCCTAGCTAGGACAGAGTAGTTACCTGATGTTTCTTATGTAACAATCATTAACAGAGGTCAGGGAGGCAAGAAATCAGGCCATCAAGGATGCTATCTTTATGTATATCATAGAGCAATGGTTAAGGACACAAATACCATCTCTTCTTTTGAAGGCTACTAGTAAGACATTCCTCACTCCCTAAAGGCCCCTTTAGATTGGCCATGCTGGTATGGATGCATTAGGTTAATCAAGTAGTTAATGCCCAGCATCCTTTGGTGACAAATGATATGGACAAGGAAGGCAAAAAAAAAAAAATCTCACAGCACATTTCAAACTCAAACCAATACTTTGTTAAGAAGAGACATGGAATAAGCTGAGGTTTACTCTTTCTTCTCACTATCATCAGGGTTGGAGTCCACCGGAGGCTCCTCCACTGTTGCACTATTACTTTCTGAACCAGTGTTACTGTCACTAGTTCCTTCCTCTGCAGTACTGTCAATCCCTTCCTGGCCACTTTCCTTATCTTCTGGTGTGGAAGTTCCTTCCTCACCGTTCTGCTGGTTCTCTGCAGTTTGTTCTGGGTGAGCCTCCTCTGGAAGAAGACATTACAGAAGTGACATTTACACCTGTCCAGTTGGCTATGCAAATACATTTTAGGAGCTAGAGAGCTACAGGGGAGAAAGAAAGGTCAGGGATATCTTTGATACTCTGAAATCAGCATCTATATTGTTTAGAAATTTTTAGTAGTGTTTGCTTTGGAAAGATTTCAAAACATAGGTGTACGTTCCACATTATGTCCCTTCAGCTTCTAATCCTAAGTAGAATGCTAGCCACAAATTAAAAAAAGAAAATGAGCAATAAAATCCCTACCACATACACCTATCGCAAAGTATTATGACAATGAGCTGTGGTGGGAAATGATGCAGCAATCACAGTTACAGTTTCTAATTTTTGTGCTAGTGCCACCATTTTTGGTTTGACAAGCAAATCTGACAGTCGGGGCAGTATGCAAAGTTTAAAGCAAACAGGCACAGTGAGGGAAGTGCAGATTTCTCACAGCTGTTAAAAGCAGAGAGAGGGCTCCCTCTCCACCCACTCTAATAACCAAAGTTATTGGAAATCTTTCGAAAGTTTTGGAAACCAAATCTTTTCTGCGGGGTGTACCAGGCACCCTATGCAATAGGCTGTTGTACTTGCTATATTTCTTTTCCCCTTTTCAAAACTCATGTTAAAGCTGAAAAAAAGTCTAAACCTCAGTTATGGCCCTTCCTGCTTGTTGCACTGATGTAAGAGAGTTCTGAAGCCAGTCTTCAGATGCACATACCTGTCTCCATGGGGATGCTCTCTTCCTCCTTCTCCTCTGTCTTGTTAACTGCTTGCTCTTCCTCAGCAGCTGCATTAGTCTGACTGCGCTCAGCTTGCTCAGCTGCCTCTTTTTCCCTTTCCTCTTGCCTCTTGCGGGCCTGTTCCTCAGCCTGAGCAATTTCTGCTGCTATTTTTTCCATGTCCACTTCCACCTTCAAACTGCATAACTGGCAATCAGAAGAGAAAAACCCTTTTATTAGTCTAGTACTTTGCTCTCTCAGGTTAGCATTGTGACGCCAGGCAAAGCAGATATCGCGAGCGTTGTGAAACAAACAAAACAAAGAAAGACGAAAAACCTCATTCTGTGTTCAGTAGTGCTGCATGGGACACATTCTTTGCAATTCTCAGAGATATGTGACAAGACTATGCCACAAAACCAGAAAAATAAGGTAGGCCATGATTCTCGGCTATATTCAAGAACTACACACTATGTTTGAGAAGCCTGCATACAAAGGCGATTTTAAATCATCTTTGTCATCTCCGAAAAACAACAAGAAGTCCTGTGGCACCTTATAGACTAACAGATTTTTTGGAGCATAAGCTTTTGTGGGCAAATACCAACTTCGTCAGATGGGTATTTGCCCATAAAAGCTTATGCTTCAACACCGCCGTCCTCGAGCAAGCTGGAATCCCAACCATGCACACCCTCCTCAGGCAGCGTCGACTCCGCTGGCTTGGTCACGTCCACAGAATGAATGATGGAAGGATTCCAAAAGACATCCTGTATGGTGAGCTAGCCTCTTGCAAAAGACCTCCCGGATGCCCCCAGTTGCATTACAAGGATGTCTGCAAGAGAGACCTCAGAGAGGTAGACATCGAGCTGGACAACTGGGAAGAACTAGCAGACGACCGCAGTAGATGGAGGCAGCGGTTACACAAGGACCTTCAGAAGGGCGAGTTGAAGATCAGACAGCGAGCAGAGGAGAAGCGAGCGCACAGAAAGCACAATAAGGACTTGCCAGACACCCACTACATCTGCCAGAGATGCAGCAAGGACTGTCACTCTCGTGTGGGTCTTTATAGTCACAATAGACGCTGTAAATGAAGTCCTCAATTGAAACTTTAAAGGGCGCGAGCCATAGTCTATGCAGACTGAAGGATGCCTACTACTTATGCTCCAAAAAATCTGTTAGTCCATAAGGTGCCACAGGACTTCTCATTTTTGTGGATACAGACTAACATGACTACCCCTCTAGTATTTGTCATCTCTTGATCTGGGAACACAGCATTGGTCTCCTTGACTTAAGTTATAAAAGTCTGAAGGCTGCTTTTAATTAAGATAGCTGCCCATATCCCCACTAGGTCATTCTGAAGCCTGGAATCACCAAGGTACAGGGAAACTTCTGGCCAATACTTCATGCCTTCTTTATCTCTGGCAGACACGAAATATTGTAGAACATAAACTCTCTATATTTAAAGGTGCTAAATAGGGGCTGGGTAGAGGATTCATTTTGAATAAAGTGCAACAATAATCTCCTAAGGGAAGAGAGACTATTTTAAAGCTGTACCCTTTTCAGCTCATTGTTAAAGGATTCTGTGCTTTCCAAGAACTTCCTCTTCTTTTCCTGGTGACGCTCTTCTATTTGTAGGAGCTCAGCTTCCAGTTTTCGCTACAAATGAAAGTGACTGAGTTACGGAACTTAATACTCAAATATACCCAACCCTGGATAAAATACTTTGATACATACAAACCATGTTGATGGATTTTTTTTATATCTCTCTTACTGTTACGATGGAATCTGACTTCCCTGATTTGATGCTCAATAGCTGAAATGTGTAAATGAGGGAAGTCTCCCATCCCCAAGTTGTAGCAATAAGAATTAATAAAGAAAGTGGATTAATTATACTGAGCCCTAAGGAGTTGTACAGGCCCTTTATAAACATATAGAATGATAGGTGTTTGACCTGAAGATCCTGAAACATTCACACGTGCAGTCTAGGTCTTTCTCTATATTTACAGTGTCTAGCGTGCATTACGTTCACTGGTACAACACAAAGAAGACTGAAATAAGAGAAGGAAGCAGGAGGCAACACATTTTCCCCTTTGTTTTGCAGTTAAAGAAATCTCCCCTGTTCCTTGTGTCTGACTAATTTGCTCAAATGCTCTGTGTTTGTGTCAGCCTTGCTTTTTCAGCTGGTATCTGTACCGGTGATGTTACATGAAATGTGTTTTAAATGTGACTTTTTATTAGACATTCATACTTTTAATTTAGGGTTACAAATGTTAAAAGGGGGGTAACTTACCACATTAAAAAGAGGGCCACTCACAAATACACAGCTATAGATAAAAAGCTATTGAAAGTCGCAAATGCACTAGTTTCTTTAAATCAAAACTTCTCTTTACATGTGCTTGCTGAGGACTGTGATATTGTATTGTGATATTTAAGAGGTTACAACTAAGAGTTTAACCTTTACCTCTTAATTACTCCATTTTATCCTTTAGTAAATACAATGTCACAATTTTATATGATGCATGGTAATCACAGAAATTTGCACTTATCCCTTGCTCCTCCCAAAAAGCCAGGGGGAGGTTAGTTATCTGGGGCATGAAGAGTAATGACACTGCAACAAGTACATTCATGTCGATGACCCAAATGATTTTAACTTTGGAATACAGCCCAGAACAATTACATTTAATAACTTTAAAGGTAATTAATCCTTACCTGATGAACCATTAAGGACTGAACTTGGCGTTTGAGAACTTGCATTCTAGCTGTAGTGACAACAGAGCGGACATCTGGCACCACGCTTTCACTCAATATCTCACTGATCAGACGATGGTTCCTCTGGAAACGAGCTGTCGCTGTGTGCTTCATAGAAAATCCATCATCATAATCTGAAAAAAAATTTAACAAATTTGACAAGTCACGTGACAAGTCTCATTAAAATACACTGCAGTCCTCAGTTCAATCAAGAACAAAATTGTGGTCATGACACCACAAGTCAGTTTATGTACAAAGACACTAGAATTATGGAGCATTAAAATAATCAAACAAATTCAACTCTGAGACACAGTACCTTGGGGTACTGTGAGATAGCAAAGCATGGGAGCTATGATTTCAGTCAGATCCTACAAAGGGCAACAAACTGATCTATCCTCTGTAAACAGAAATCATTAGTGCCTATGCTAACAATACTTTTCATGTGTCAAGAATGAGAGAGATGAACAACACACTGACTACACAAATTATGATAATGAAACTTCACACATTATGGTGTTCATTACAATCCATTCCTCACTAAAACACAGAAGAATTCAACAAAAATTTGTGTCTCAAACCTAATGGGTCTAGTTTTTAGATGTGCTGAGCAACTGTAGCACCAACTGAAGTGAAACAGAAATGGCAGATGCTCAACATCTTGGGTCTTAATGCAAAAAAGCCACACAAATAAAACCTACTCTAACTTTGTTCCCAAACACCAGCAATTAATAAGTAACAATCACTTCCTCGGAACATCTGAGATAAACATGCACTAAAAGAAAGTTACAGGTTAAGAAATGTCCAAGTGCTTCTTAAGGGACAAGGAGAAAATACCAGAGAGAGGTTTGGTCTCAAGCCTATGATGAGTCACCCTAACAGGTAGACCAAGGCTTTTTTCCTTCAAAATTATTTTATTCTCAGTTGTGGTTTTTTTATTTTACACAACTTTTCTAGTTATAAGTCCATGTTGATATTGTTGCTCCCCTCATCACAAAACAGGAGGGAACAAAAACTGGAAATGAATTCTGCTATGTCAGAAAGCATTTCTGAGAAGGCCAATTTTGACTGTAACTAGTGAGACTGAATATTACTTTCCTGGGGAAAAAAGCTCAAGAGTTTCATGTTTGGGATGTATACAGTATTAGATGAATTTGAAAATAAAAAAAAAAGTGGAAGACAGTAGAAATCTTGGCACAGTGCTATTTCATAGGTTATTTTTCAAGCCTTTCTAATCATCAGCCCTAGAATTTCATCAAGGCTACATCTACGCTACAGAGATCTTTTGAAAGAAACCCCTCCTGAAGATCTCTTCCGAAAGAACCCCTTTCAAAAGAGTGTGTCCACACACAAAAAAATGGATTGAAAAATCAGGTCCCAGGAGGACTGCTCTTTTGAAAGAAGGGCCCCAACAGAGCACCTACACATGGTTTCTTTCGAAAGAAGCTTTCAAAAGGGGAGGCTCTTCCTGAAACGGGAAGGGAAGAGCGATTTTGAAAGGAGAACCACATTCTTTCGATTTACTTTGAAAAGAACACTTTGTGTGTAGACACTCTGCAGGATCTTTTGAAAGAACTTGCTAGTGTAGACAAAGCCCAAGAGATTGCTACTAGAAGCCCATTACATCTGTTTTTGCACCAGACAACTTCTCTTAGGCTACATCTACACAAGCCCAAATCTTTGAAATGGCCATGCAAATGGTCATTTTGAAGATTACTAATGAAGTGCTGAAATACATATTCAGCACCTCATTAGCATTCAGGTGGCCCCAGCACTTCGAAATTGCTGCAGCTCGCTGCTGTATGGCTCGTCCAGACAGGGGTCCTTTTTGAAAGGACCCCACCAACTTATTCCTGGGAATAAGGGGATTTTGAAGATGGTGGGGTCCTTTCGAAAAGGACCCGTCTGGACGAGCCGCGGCAATTTTGAAGTGCCGCAGCTGCCCACATGCTAATGAAGTGCTGAATATGTATTTTAGCAATTAGTAATCTTCGAAATGGCCATTTGCATCAGCTTGTCTGGAACCAGACCACAAAGCTCAGGGCTCCCCTCCATGATACCCAGCATGCAGCGGGTGTGAAGCCCCAAGCCTTGTGATCCGGATCAGATATGCCACAATCCAGATCCAGATCCCTGATGTTCTCCCAGCTGGAAGGAGCATCAGTGGCTTGGGGCAGCCTACCTGGAGACTTTCTACTACTGCTCCAATTGGCTAGAATTCCAGCCAAGCAGGGAGGAGAGGGTACAGAGCTGCATCCACAGGTGCTGCAAAGGTAAGTGCACCTCTGTTGCCCAGACTCAGTATGCTCAGGCAACTCCTGCACCCCACTCCCATCCAGACCCCTCACCCCCATCCTGACCCCTCCTTTCCAGACCCTGCAACCCAAACCTTCCTTCTCGTCCTGTTCAAACCCTGCACGCCCCATCTCCACTCCTCTCCTGCCCAGACTCCCCACCCACACTCTGCTGCTTCTGCCCTGCCCCTCCCAGCCCCCTCACCCCCAGCCTGACTCCCCCTTCCCTCCTACACCCCAAACCTTCCTGCACCCTTCCACTCACCTAGACCTACACCCCCAGCCTTCTCCTGTACCACCTCCTGTCCAGACCCCTATTCCTCTCCTAGACCCCCCCACCCCTTCCTGCCCAGATCCTCCCAACCACAGCTCGCTCCTGCACCCCACTCTGGTCCAGATCACCCACGCCATCCCCCTCCTGCATCCTCCTTTCTGCCCAGAACCCTTAGCCCTGGCCCTCCTACAGTTGGGGGCCACATCAGTAAGATATTTTTCTTTTTTGCTTCTCACTTCTGTAGCACAACCCCTGCCCTGCCTGCCACTGATTTGTCGATGGGTCAGTGGTGCCCAACCTGAAAAAGGTTCCCCACCCCGTCCTAGATTGAAGAACCTTCTATCATTGGAAAATCACAATCAGCCATATGTGATTTCATCGTGGGATTACAGGTCCCTTTCTATGCCATCAAATAGTGGATCAAATGCACACCTGACAAACAAGTACATCTGCCTTTAGTGTGTGGCACTCTTGGCTCTGTGCAAGTTGAATGAGACACAGGTATAATCAAGTTGTAATGCAGGCTGTGAAATGCCAGTGGCTAAAATGTCCTAGGCACATTCATGTTTTACGCAGCCTATACTATACACAGCAAGAAGTGCCCCTTGCCAAGGAGATTACCTCTGGGCTGCTCTGGGTGGGTGGGGGAGGTATAACTGCCTGGCTGCATTGTTCACTGTCAGGTTTCAACAGGTAATGATTCAGCCTTTCAGCATCATTTTATAAACTGAAATTGACAATAGCGTTGCTTGACTTTTCTCAGGGGGTGTGATATGGATGCCAAAGTGCTATTTCCTTTCAGTTAAAGAAAATATTTTGACAGTTTCCTCATTCCTGCACTTAGTGTTGACGAGTTATCTTTTGACTGAAGGAAGCAGTTGAACTTAAAGTGTTCAATCACTATGAGTGTGTCTACATTTGCTCCCAGCTTTGAAGGGGGCATGGTAATCAGAACCTTGGGAAATTACTAATGAAGTGCTGCGGTGAATACACAGCACTTCATTAGGCTGATTCTCCCTCAGGGCAACTTCAAAGTGTCCAACTTTGAAGTTCCAGCATGCACGTACCTCCCGGCACTTTGCAGTCCCGTCTGAGGAGTAAAGGGACTTTGAAGTAGTGCGGGCACTTTGAAGTGCCCGCGGCTACACACATGCCAGCACTTCAAAGTTTGATGCTTCTAAGTTGCCCTGGGGAAAAATTAGCCTAATGAAGTGCCGCATATTCTCCACAGCACTTCATTAGTAATCTCCCGTGGCCCTGACTACCATGCCCCTTCAAAGTTGGGGACAAGTGACACAGCTTATATGGAATAAATCAAAAGACAATCAAGTAGGGTCTGCCAAAACGACTTGCACCTATTATTAAAGTACAACTTTCCTTTCAAGTAGGACCAAGGGAGCCCTATGAAGTAAAAGGTACTGCCTGAACTACAAACAGGTCAGTGGCTTTTGTCACAGAGATGACAGAAAATGTGACTTTGCATAAAGTCAGTGAAATCTTGGAAATGGCTGTAAAAATAAATATGATTAGGCCCCCAAATCAAGCATTGTTGCCACCTGGTTCTGCAACCCCATGTGCAATCAAACTAGACCTATCAGGGCCTCCATTTCCATCTGCAGAGGGGCAAATGAGACAAAACCCAAGTGGCACTGCAACTCTGTGAACCAGGTCACAATGTTGCTGAAGTGAAAATGACATTCAGCCCCCAACCCCCTTGCCTCTCCTGTAAAATTTAGAACAGAATTTTTAGTAAAATTGTAGCCTGTGCCACTTTGGCTGTTTGAAAATATTTCTAACAGGACTGCCAATTAAACAGACACCATTAGAGCTTTAAAAGAACTGTTTAAGAGTGGCATGGCTGCTAGTTGTCATTTCAGTCTTAAGCTTAAAAAGAACAGCTACGTCACCTTAACACAGTTTGGGGTAAGATAATTTTGAAAGTTAGTGGTAAAGTTACATGGGTCATGTTTTCTTTGTTATAAGCTGTGCAGTGATTCCCATTATAGTCTATGGGTAAATTAGTCAATTAATAGCTTCCACAACTGAGGGAATAAATAAAGCAACTGCTTGAAACTTACTCTAGATTTTATATCCTAAGGAGACAATATACCTCACAAAAATGCATACAAATCTCCTTTCTGCTTACCATCTGGGTCTTCTGCTGGCTGGATGCTCATGTAGGGTTCACCTTTCTCCATACGTGATTGTCTTTGTCGGCTTTCTTCTTCCAACGCAGCTTCAGCCCGACTCTTTGCATTGATGTAGGCAAGGTAAGCGGGCGAATTATGGTAGGCCTTCATGGATTCATTGTACTCTATCTGAAATTGGACAGATATCATTATCTACTGTACACTGGCAACCCTATTTTGCTTATTGACATCAGCCAAATGGTCCAAGAGGACAATCTGGAATGAATGTGTTGACTCTGTTTTAAATCGCACTTCTCTTTTACATAAATAGACTCTCTTTTAAGTACATAGAGAATAAGGCCAGAAGGGAACATTGTGATCGTTTAGATGACCTCCTGTACACCATAAGCCAGGGAACCTCCACCATGCAGTCCTGCAATAGACCCATGACCTCTGTCTGAGTCCACAGATCTTGATTTAAAAGCCTTCAAGTTAAAGAGAATCCCCTGTTTAATCTAGTTCAAACCAGCAAGCGATCATGCTGCAGAGGAAAGCAAAACAATCTCAGGGTCCTTGATAATCTGACCTAAAGGAAAATTATTTCTCAACCCCAAGAATGGCCATCTGTTAGACTGTAGGCATGTGGGCAAGGCCCACCAGCCAGATTTCTGAGACAGAATTTTCTGGAGGGGGAAAAGAATTACACAAACCTTGTTCATACTACTCTTGATTTACGGTGCACTACTAATTTCAGTGGTGGTGGTTTACCTGCACACAGGATTCAAAAGGAACTTAATTCTGAAAAGTCATCTATTGTCCAAACTCCTCTGATTAAAGACTAAATCGTACATTCAAGTTGTTATTTTGTCTACAGCCACTGTTGAGTCAGCCCACTGTTTCCAAGTCTAATACTTCCAATCTTTACAAATTCAGAAATCCTGAGAGTTAACCTGATTTCCTGTCCTCCCTCATACCATTAACACTTGTGTCAGAATCTACTCCCTGATTCCATCAGGATGGGCCAGATCCATTATTTTTGTCAATTCCATCATCACGTACTGCAAATCCCATTTTCCATTTTTTGTTTTGTTTTGTTTTCTTCTGTCCCTCCCTACACATGGCTGGGGTGATACAGCCGGTCTATTTTCTCACTTCAGGAGCAGAACTGTATCACTCCACCTGCCTACATTGATTTACTTACCATTCCAATCAATTCTTTGCATGTCATTTTAAAACCTGTTTGTCTCAATTTTGTAAAGCATTTTCACAGAACCACAGAAATGCAGTGCTGGAAGGGCAGTCATCAAGTCCTGCCCCGACAAAGACAGGAACAAGTAAATCTAGGCTAACCCTGACATGTGTTTGTCCAACCTGTTCTTAAAAATCTCCAATGACGGGGATTTCACAACGCTCCTTGGAAACCTATTCCAGAACTTAACTATCCTGACAGTTAGGTTACACGGTAAGGAAATTTTCTAAGTCTCTCTTGCTGGAAATTAAGCCCATTACTTTTTTTCCTACATTCAGTGGACAAAGGAGAACAAGTGATCACAGTCCTCTTTCTAAGAGCTATTAATATATTGGAAAACAGGCAAGCCTCTCTCGACCCCAGTTTTCTGTTTTCAAGATTAAACGTGTCCAGCCCTTTACCCTCTCCCATAGATCAGATTTTCTAAACCTAATTGTTCTTGTTGCTCTCCTCAGGATTCTCTGCAAATTTGTTATACCTTTCCTAAAGAGTGGTGCCTAGAATTGGACATAAGTGCTCCAGGTGAAGACTCACCAATGCTGAGGGCAATGGGACAATAACCTCCCATGTGTTACATACGACACTCTTCTCAATACACCCCAAAATTATATTAGCCCTTTTTTTTTTTGAAAGTGTATCATATTATTAACTCATTTGTAATTTGTCATCCCCTATTATCCCCACATAATATTTTGCAGTACTACTTCCTGGCTATTCTTCTTTTGTAGTTGGGCATTTGATTTTTCTTTCCTAAGTAGCATTGTGCACTTGTCTTGGTTGACGTCAGTTCTCCAATTTGTTCTGAATTTTTTCCTGTTCTCCAAAGTACTTGCAACCCTTCCCAGCTGCGTAGCATCGCCAAATGCTTAACCATACTTCTACTCCACTCCATTATTCAAGTCATTCATGACCTTTGTTGAACTCTAATAGAAACCCCCTCTCAGGCTGACAGCAAAACATTAATAAGTGCTCTTTTGAATCTGGTTTTTAATGGAAATATTTTGGATGAAAACCATTCTAAGCACTTATTTGATCAGGTTACTTATGACATCAGATGCATGCAATTTTAAAACAACACAATACATGAATAAGAGATGTCAAACAGCTTGTAACTGACTAACATAGCTTTGGATATCTATTGTTGTAGCAGCCTTGCAAAACTCTTTAAAAACTGTCAGCATAAACACAAAATATATTATTGCCCTTTGCCATTATGATCAGATAAAATGATATTTTCTTGCCTACCCGCGCCCCCCTCCCCCAAAAGAAAAAGGCATTCTGGCACATTACAATTTTGCAAGTCTGTACAGAGGGGTAAAAGTAACTTAAATTTCTTACAGATACTGTCCTATCATGGGTTGTGATAGGACAGTAATGCTACGTCACATCAGACCAGAAGTGAACGTATTCCACCTGACAAGAAGTAAAAACTGCAAACAGAAATATCGTTAATGTACAATATATGTAATAAAGCAATAACTCTGATCTTCTGTTATTAATGCAGTTTCATTCCCACTGGAGTATGTGTGAGTATGGGGAGGCTTAGGGCAGGGGTCTGGAGAGATGTGAGGAAGGCGCAGGAGTCAGGGCAGAGGGTGGGATGTGCCAGAGGCTCAGGGCTAGGGGTATGTGAGGGAAGTGCTGGAAGCTCAGGGGAAGGGGCTGCATTTGGGGATCGGGTGGAGAGGGGCTCAGGCAAGGGGTGGGGGAGACACCAGGCATATGGAGCAGGGGGTTGGGAGATGCAAGAGGCACGGGAGGAGCAGGGTGTGTGTGGGAGGTGCAGGAGTCAGGGCTGGTGGTGGGGTGACAATTGATGGGGGAGGACCTGGGGTTGGGTAATCTTACCTGGCCACAAGGAAGCTGTGTGCCTTTACGGGGTTGGGGGGGCAACCCTGCAAGGAAACTGGTAGCAGTGTGAGAGACCCTCTGCCTTCTTCCCAAGGGCCACTGGCAACAGTGCACACTAGGGATGGCACGTAACCTCCCCGGCGCTTGGCTCCCTTAAAGCATGCCCCCAGCTGGCCTCTTTAACGAGCCTGCTGCTTCACTGGGCTGTGCACGTCCACTCCCCAAAGCCAGCGTCCAGCAGCAGGAGCCTGGCTGGGATAGCACATTGCAAGCTGCCTCCCTGCTGGCTCTTTAAACGGCGTGCTCCAGCTGGCTGTTGCCAGAGTGGCGCATCAGGGCACAGTCCCTAACTTTCACCTTTGGCTGTACCATAGAAAGCAAATCATACACCTTTATTCATAACTGACCAGCTGAAGCTATGGAGCAACAGTTTTGAAAGAGCATTTTGTTGTGGAAATATCAAATCCACTCAGTTAAAATTCCCATTCAAACAAACATTTCATTTTGAGTTGGGTTTATATATGGAAGGTCCTGTTGACAATTATTATTGAAGAGGTTTACGAGTATACATAGGGACCGGTAAATGATAACCCTCACACACACCATGTAGGGAAGATAAAATCTAATTTTCAGATTAGTTTCTAGAAGACAAACATCAAACAGCATAGGATAGAAGACATATTGTGGGAAACAATCCTGGAAAGGTGTAGATGACCTAATAAGTTATTTTCTATTTATATGTACTGTGAAATGTTACAAGGCCCTAATTTAGCAAGGCACTTAAGCATATGCTAAACTGAGAGCACAAGAATGCTCCATTAACTTCAATGGGACTATTCATGTGCTTAAAGTTGAGTCCATGCTTAAATACCTTGCTGCACTGGGGAACAAGCTTAGCTCTTCTATGCCAGTGATGCCAAGGGCACAAGATGGGAGAATCAGCATTAATAACAAAAGATTTCATCCCTTTTACCTTTTCTGCTTCATATTCATTCAAGTACTCTTGCTTCTCCTCATCAGTGAGATCTCGCCACATCCCTCCAATGATCTTGCCTATTTCCCATAACTTCAAGTCAGGGTTGGATGCCTTCACTTGGTCCCAGACCTTAACAGAAATAGTTGGAGTTTTACTACTGATATTCATCATAATATTCTTTCAGAAAAGATCTCTATAAAACAAAGCTACATTAAGAATGCCTCTAGCTACCTCCAGTGATTACTTTGTGGGGACAAGAAGACAGTACTAAAGTCATCTACTGAGATCGGCAACAGCCTGTTTACTGACAACAGCCTCAGATGTGAATCTTGCCCTGAAACCTGTGAATTCTATTCTAAAATGCACATCACTGTATCTCTGGGGAAAAAACTGAACATATGATTCTGCAAACATGTCTAGCAGCATTTATGTTCAGATACATGACAACGTGCATTGAACTATTCAGAGCAGAACTTAGGCCTTTATGCATTCAACAAGTTTTCAGTTGTCATGCTGATCAACTTCCATTCCAACAAGTTCTGAGTCCATCAAAAACCAGCATTATTACTTGCCATGTGTGCCTAGGAATACCATTTAACTTGAAACTGGATCAGACTCCTGACTCTCCACAATACTCCATTTCCTACTGCCTCTCAAACAGTTCATGGAAGAGTGAAGCAGTGCTACGGATTAGACAGGTCAAAACACGCACATTCCTCCCACTTCTTCTCTTCAAAATCTAACAGCAGCACATTATTATGTCACAATGAGCACTTTCTTTACAGAGGAAGTTCTCACAATATGTCAAAAACTGATGTGTGGAGCAGGTGGATCTTTGAGAGCAGAGGTAACAATAGTAAATCACCATTTCTGAGAAAATCTTAATTTCCCTTCTTCTAACCCTGTAGATAAAAGTCATGTAACACAGGGAAAGAGAAGGTTCTGACCTTTCGTCTTCCTAGAAGAGGTCGACCTATGAGTAGACCACTGTTGCCATTATTCCGATGGGGAAAGCAATTGCATTTTAAAATCCCTTTTGTGGATAAACAAGTTCTGCAGGTTGAACCTTTCAACAGAGTTTAGAAATTGGAACTAAAAAGACTCACATCAAATGTTGGCATAAACTTGACCTTTAATACATTTATTCAACCTAAATCTAAACATGTCTACCCACCTTCCTGCTGTACCGCATGTAGGGCATCAGAGGCTTATCTGGTGGTTTTGGGGGTTTAGGAATTGTAATGCCAGAGGAAGCCTATAAAAAAACCCAAAAAAACCCACAGATGAATCTATTTCTTAACATGAAAACTAAGAACTTCAATACACAGTAGTCTGGGAATATAAATACTCTTGTATGTTAAATACATATACAGGTACTATAACTGATCCTCAGAATACGTGGCCAAATTCCACCTGCAGAGCCCCCGATTTATTTGTCCAAGTATTAGTTTGAAAAGTGTTACTCAAAAAAATCCAAAAGGGGACAATTTTTTGAAAACCAAAAGAAACACACTAAAATTTTCTTCTGCTCACCAGCCCCAACAGTTTCTTTTCCTCAGTTTGATGAGAATGACTGTTATGGTACCTGTTCCAACAACTAGAGAAATAACTATGGGAAAAAAGGTAAAGGAGAAAGTGTGAAAGAGCAGGAAATTATCTAGACATTTTTTCATTTAATCCATCTTGGAAATACACTTCTTCACAAAACCTTTTGATGGTAACTTGAAGCTGATCCAAATAGTCAAAAAAAAAAACATCCCTATGAGACTGATCCCTCAACCTGTGCTTCATTTGAGTCCGAATTGCATTGTTCTTGTCCAAATTAGACTGTGAGCTCCTTGAGAGATCTGGTCTTCCTTTACGTTTGTACAATGCCAAGCACGTTGCCTGCACTTAAAAAAAAAAAAGACACTAAACAGTAAGTGTTATTGACTGAAAGCTGTAATATCCATTTATTCTTCTGTTCTCTTCCAGCTACACACCATCTCATTTAAAACTAATGCATTTATAACAGGACAATGTTTGTTTTATACCCTCTCCCATAGGTCAGGTTTTCTAATATAAGTTTATACCAGCTGTAGATTCGAAGGGCCCCAATCCTGTAAAAGCCCATGAACAGTTCCATTAAGTTCCATGGGACTATCTGCATGTCTAAAATTAATCAAGTTTAAGTAAATATTAGCAGTACTGGGGACTTTAGTTCCACAAATATTTGAAAATGGCCAGGAGAGGTAATGCTTAGTATTCTTGTTTTCAGTATTTTTAATCTGGATATTTTTCTGTTTCACTACATTTATGAAATTCAATGAAACAATGCAAACATATTTGCATAGGATTGTAATGTACATGAGGTGTATGCATTACCAAATGTATACATATATACACACACACACACAGACATGGATTTGAAAAAACATTAACTGAAACTGTTTAATGCTTTTAAATTAACAGGAATTTAAGGGTACCATATATAATTTATATATGCATGGCAGAGGAAGCTGTATATGCTTATGACATACACAAACAATGAAAATTCTGACAAATCTAACCTATTCATGTATTAAGAAACATAAATGTAAGTTTAAACACCTGTTTAATCAAACGCCAGCTCATACCTTGACTATAGGGCAAGGGGCCTTTTCTTCAAGCACCTTATCAACCAAGCTAAATATACGGAGGTTAAAGAGGTATGCTGTATTAAATAGTGTCCCCTATGGAAAACTGACATTTTTAATCTGATATTACACTTCGAGGTGGCTAGAGGTTGTGTGCATAAAAAAATGTTACATCTTTGGAAAAAAATTACATAAAAATTAAAATGACCATTTTTATATTAACATTTTTAGAAAATACTGGCTGTGTCTACACTAGCCAAAAACTTTGAAATGGCCATGCAAATGGCCATTTCGAAGTTTACTAATGAAGCGCTGAAATACATATTCAGCGCCTCATTAGCATGCGGGCGGCCACGGCACTTCAAAATTGACGTGGCTCGTCCAGACAGGGCTCCTTTTCGAAAGGACCCCGCCTACTTCGAAGTCCCCTTATTCCCATCTGCTCATAGGAATAAGGGGACTTCGAAGTAGGCGGGGTCCTTTCGAAAAGGAGCTCCATCTGGACGAGCCGCATCAATTTCGAAGGGCCGCAGCCGCCTGCATGCTAATGAGGCACTGAATATGTATTTCAGCACTTCATTAGTAAACTTCGAAATGGCCATTTGCATGGCCATTTCGAAGTTTTTGGCTAGTGTAGATGTAGCCACTGTGTGATTACAGTGTTTACATTAAATATTAGGAGAAAAGTGTGCATCTAAAAGTTTTATCTTCTTTCTTGTCTGTATGCTAATCAAGTTCTGCATCTTCATGCAAGCTCAGAGGTAACCCGTATCAGTAGATTTCCTCTCACTTTATCTCAAGTATTCTTTAAAGGGCCTACAAAGCACCTACATTTCATTCAAACAAAACCAGGCTCCCTCATATTTTATCAACTACTCGTTTGGTTGGAGAAGTCACTCCTGAATCTTGATATCCGATACTAACCCTAAAGAGTAAGACTGAAATGGAAAATAAACATGGGTCCCTTAAATGGCACAACAGTGCCATGTAATCACCAGTTACAATTTCTAGTTTGGAACTTGCCTTTCCTCTTATTTTGTGCTATAAATGCAGTGAAATTTATAAACCCTTCTTTCAAGAGGAAAATATAACCCATACTCATAGATAAGATTCTTTCCTTAAATGTGCAGTGATCACTGAGGTTTTGAGCCAGGGAACTCTAAACAGATTTTCCACACTTCAGATGGGAATAATAGGTCTCTCTTGATCTATTAAATAGAAGTTTATCTTCCTGTACAAGGCTTCACAATGAAAGGGAGAGATAGGAAAGGGGAGAAGATAGGTGGAAAAAAAAAATCAGAGTTAATATTCTGTTTTATAAAAGTGGCAGCAGCCAAGATTCAGAAGAACCTAACTCTAAAGCCATTTCTGGTCAATTCCTGTTGTTTGCCGGATGATGTAATAGTTGATTCTCCTACCGTGACCCGGCTGTTGGTGCCCGGGTTCCCTCCCAGCCTGTAGTTGTTGTAGGCCAGATGGCTGTATGGATTGTATCCCACAAACCCTGGTGTGCTGGGCATTTGCTAATGGAAACAAATGAGACAAAAACACGAATGAGAAATGAGCTCAAACGAGGAAAACACAGGAATGAAAATGATCTGCAATATGGCATGCAAAAACAACCAGAATTTAAACAAGCAAATGAGGTGTAGCAGTTGATTTCCTCTCAACATGTAAAGTATTCCAACAGAAACTTGTTCAGGCAATAGGATTATTAGCTGAATGTGTTACTATAAAGTCACAACTGTCATTTGATGTTTTATTATTAAGTGTGCAAATTCTACCACGTACTTGCTATATACCCTGCTTATGTATATTATAGTTTGCAAACTTTTCAGAAATGGCCAAACAATTTAGGAAGAATCTAGTATCCAAAGAAACAAGAAAATTAACATACAAAGCAATGCAGTGTATACTGATGATGTGGAAATCAGCAATACCATCACTCACTATGTGCACCAATGGGAAATAAGCTATTGGCCAAAAAGATAAAACAAAATTTGATACTGAGAGTAGTAGGAAACAGTGGTTCCAAAGTGCAATCTGTGGACTAATGTGGAATATGAAGCCTTTCCTGATGGTCTGCAAAATTAAATATTTTAGGAACTATACATTGGGGTGGGAAACAGAGGGAGATTTGATTAGGAGGCTAGAAGAGAAGGTGATTCACAGAGGTATCCTTCCCTTATGAAGTAGTCTGCAGAATTAAAGAACTGGAGCACCACTGCAATGGAATATACATGTTAGATATACACTTTTTGTAGTTATGTCATCATATCAATATTTTAAATAGCTTCTAAAACAATTACATAATTAAATGAACACTTTAAAATCCATTCTAGATTTTAAATTCTGTAGGTCAGTTTGTGTAAATGTCTCTAATAAAGTAGGTTATTACATGTGGATTTTTGCACGTCATTCTACCATTACTGTCTCATTCTCTGCCTCTCTCTTCCAGTTCATTTCTGTCATGATCCTTTCTCCATGTTTCCCAGTGCTTGAGCCCTCCTCCCTGCAGCTATTTAATATTGAGCTCACCCTCAATTGCACTAGTGCTACTGCCTGAGTACAATTCTTCTGTGACAAATCTTTGAGCTTTGTGTATCACCCTTCTCTATTCCTTGATGGTTTTAAGTCTCATTCATGCAGTGTGTAACATAATGACTCTCAAACTATGGGTTGGGACCCAAAACTGTGTTGCAACTCCATTTGGATGAGGTTGCCAGGATGGTTCAGACTTGCTGGGTCCCAGGGCAGAAGTGCAAGCCCCACTATCAGATGCTGTGGAGGCTTCTGCCCTATGTGCTGCGACTCAGAATACAGGGCTCCCTCCAAGGCTGAAATCTTGGGGCCTCAGCTTTATCCTGCTCTCACCCCATCCCATCCCACCCTGGTCAGTGGGGGTCGTGTGGAGTCAATCTTCAGTCCCCCATTCCCGGATTGTGTTGTAATTGCATCAGAAAGGGGCCACAGTGCAGTGCAAATTGAGAACCACTGATTTAGCTACATTCCTCAATAGAGCTGTGGTTTTAATTATCAACCCATGATAGAATAATGATTTAACAGGTCTCAAAGCACATTTTGCCAATGGGATGTATTAAAGAACACTGTTATAAACACAGTTAAAATTAAGTTAATTGTTCCTAAGAACCAAGATGTAGAGCCTACATAATAAATGGAAGAGTTTTATAATCTGATGTGTATATTCACTTCATAAATATTTTAGAGCAAGAATACATTGACACATTGCTGTCACTATACAGATACAGAAAATGCAGTACTAAAGTTACACCCTACCAGCAAATCTTTAGACATTAACGTGTTTTACTCCTAAAAGCCTCTCAATCAAACACAAACACAGTAGTTGCCATTACGCCAATCTGTCATATGTTAACTACCGTACGTAAATTCACTTTTCAATAAGCAGATATTTTAACACAAGATCAGCAGTGTATGAAATATAGTAGAATTTAAGCGCATTATAATAAATCTCTTTTCCAAAATAGCTGGATAACAGTTTTATGTGTTATGATTGCAAAAGACACACATCCAATATTACAAGAAAAGCACAAGAGCAATGTTTATTTAATCCATACTGTCTCAAATTAGGTGAATTACTACCATTTTCTGTATTAAGCACAGTAAGATTTGATAATGTAGGAAAAAGGCAACACATCCATGTCTGTGTCTCTTATCATTTACATTCATAGAGTATAGATTAGAGTCTCATGTACTGTATATGAAGTACAATGAAGAGTACATATAGATGATATACATAAAATAGGCACCACACATTGCTGACTGCACCTCTAAGGATCACAAACAGATGCACATTTTGCTTATTTGGCTAAAGAAATTAGCGTGAACATGAATAAAGCACCCTTTCACAAAAATGCATTTATGGAGAGTCCCACTGAAGTCAGTAGTATTCTACAGTTATACCAGGACCGGAAAGCACAGATCTGATTGCAGGATCAAGGCCTGTCTCATTAGTCTGAATAGTAATATAAAACCAAGAAAGATATTTGCAGAGTAAACAACTTTTAATAAAACTTTGGATTCAAGTTGCTACCAAAATGTGAATGCTTATGCAAAACGAGTTTTTTTTCCTCCCTAAAATTTGTATGTGAAAATTTGCAAAATTTCTTTAACATCAAACATACATTTACTGCTCCATGAACTCTTTAAATGTGGACTTTGGTTTAATTAAAAAAAAAGTTTGCATATTTCTTATTTTGCAGTTTCTGCCTAGAGAACTGAGGGGAAAAAATAATATTGTAAGAGCACTAATGTAATTAAAGGGTCTGTTGACATTTTCTTTGACAAGTCATTTCCCTTGTGCCTCAGTTTACTCTTCTATGAAACGGGGACATTATTTTCTCCACCAGACAGTGCTGTGATGTTTAAATTTGTGAAGCATTCTACTTACTGGATGGAATTTTTATAAGACTACAAACATATTTTCAGATGCCTTTCTTGACAGATTAAATAAAATTTTTCAGGTAAACCCTCAACAGACTGGTTCCTTTGCAAACTGAAGTTCTCACTTTACCCAAAAAAATCTGCAAATGTCCTTGCTCCAAGCCTAGTTTTCAGGTTTTAACATCAACATTTTGTAGTCTGTAGGAAATATATTCACACAATGCTTGCATGACAAAACATGATGAATTTCAATAAATTTGAGCAGTAAGATTCTCATCATGATGGGTATATTACTGACCCAATATAAATGAAAGTTTGCATAATTCCACATAACTATGTGAATACAAATGAAAGCAATCTGCAAATACAAATTTAAAAGTACTATAAAATGTTAAAAACTTGGACCAACATTAAGTTCTTAGTGGCGAGGAAATTAAGAATTACATCAGCTACTTAGTCCTTAGTTTACTGTTCTATCCAACTGGAATATTTACAATGGATACTTAGGTATCAGGTCCAAATCCTAGAAATGTTCATTCTCCGCCACCACCACTCCATATTTAATTTCACTCATGTAGACAACCCCACTGGCTTCAATGTGAAATTAAACACAAATTTAAGTGTTTGAAGGATGTGACCCTAAGGACTGAGTGAGTCCTAGTCCAGCTTCCCCACCTTTTTAAAAATTCTGAGATCAATGTGATTAAATGTTGTACGTCACTTGAACACTTCAGTGCAAACAGTTTTAAGTTCACAGTATGTTAATATGGGTAGGCGAGACTACCAAATAATTGTCTCAAAGCCAAACAATCAGACTTGTATTAAGGTCAAAATTCATTATACTTACGGTTGCGGGAGCAGGAGTGGGAGGTGGGGCATAGGATGGCCTTTCTGTTTGAAAGAGAAAAGTAAATGCATAACTTCCTGACAACTCTGAGATATCTTATGCATACGACATCCAACAGTGTGCGAGGGACATAAGAATAATTTGCTAAGAAACTTACGATAACAAGACGCAGCTCTGTCCCAGTGTTATAATTTCCATTGACAAAATAAATAATAATACAAACAAAAACAAAGGATAGAAGAAGAAGGGATGAATTTCAAAAAAGGTGTTCCACCATCAGATTACTAACTTTTAATTTAGATGTACTGAGGTGGGGAAAAACGTAGAAAGAGAATTTGGAAAAACAGCGCTATCCATGGCGGAAATTAAAGCACACTGGATTTTCTTCAAAAGCAACAAAAGGGATTTGAAATCTATGGTATGTCACGTAACAATATGTTTTACAATTTAGCACTTATAGGCTAAATTTTACATTCAATTGTCCAGTTTACCTGCCCAGTCCCACCCCAAAATGTTTCATCCATAGTGTTTGGCAATACATAGCTGGCATTAAATAAAAGCACAGAGAGAGCACATCTTGTCCTACTTCATTTAGAAGATGCACAAAAGCGAGTGCTGAATTTAGTCCAAATAGCTTATACATTTACATAATTTATATTTACTAAAGCAGAAGCAGATGATCTTGTCCCTTAGTGAGGATGGTCCTGCCTGGGGGAGGGCAAAATTGTGGGAAGTATGCATCTCCAAGAATAACTCCACTGGTCATCTACATGCGTGACTGAAAAAACAAGAAGTCCTGTGGCACTTTATAGACTAATAGATTTATTGGAGCATAAGCTAAGCTTTCGTGGGCAAAGATCTACTTCATCAGATGCATCATCTGTCCTAGGCATGTCACTGAGGTAGGCATGATGCAATGGGCCTTCTGCCATACGGAGGACATGCCTAGATGGGTGAGACTATCCCAGCCTTAAAACTGAAGAAATGGCTAAAGCAGCTATGGGCAACCACAAATCCTGAGTGGACCGCATGAGTGGCCATCCTTCACCTCAGTGCCCTCTGCCCCCTTCTCTCCCCATCTCTCATGCACTGCGGCACCGCACTTACCTGATTCTCTTCTCAACACTTTCGGAGTGCACAAATCACCCAATTTGTGCTCTGTCCCTGCTCCTCCCACTCCCTTCCAGAGCTGGAATGTCATGAATCAGTCGATTCTTAGTGTTCCACCTCTGGGAGGGAGGGGGACTGGGGATGGAGCATGAATCAGGCCATTTGTGGGCTGCAAATGTGCTTGGGGGAGAAGCAGCAAGTAAGCGTGGGGTCCTGGTAAGTGAGAGGGATGTGCGGGAGTGGGGCAGCCAGGGGGTCTGCCAGCTGCAGGTGGAACCCTACTGGGCTGCATGTAGCTTGTGGGCCCCAGGTTACCCACTACTATTCTAAAAAGCAATTCTGCAGCTTGGCAGATAGGACATTTGTGTGTTTCTTTCATCTTTTGGAAACTTAAAAAGAAATCCTCCATGTAAAGCCTGGGCTGTTAAGTTGAAGCGATATCTAATACCAGCTAATGGGTAGTTCATTTATAATTACTGTACTTGATAACATTTCTCTTACAATGTCCAGTAGCCCTTTCTCACGTCACAACAATGGGATTATTGGCATGAGTAAGAGCTGCTAAACAGATTTGACTTGTTACATTTAAAACACAAATCAACACAAAACAAAACAAAACATAAAACAAAACAAAGTAACTTACTTGACATTTTGGTAGATAAATTTTCAGCCAGCTGACATTATATCTCAAATTCTGAAAAACAAAATGAAGAGCATGATGTCAGACTGTTAAGGGGAACAATTTTTGTTTTCATGAACTGTTAAAAGAGAGAACACAAACAGAGCTTCCACTTTTCAGGGTTTATTAATTTCATCTTGAGGGGTTTACTTTTTGCAGTTTTGGAGTTCTATGTCTATAAATGCACAATCAGTTTTTTGAGGGCTCTCTGAATATCCTGTAATAAGTAATCTGGGTAATGTTCCCCAATATGATTTAATGTAGTAAAGTTCAAAACAAGTCCATTCTAACGCACACCAGGGAAACACCAGCACACATCAACAGGGTCTATATGGACACTAGTATGCTTTAGAAATCACAGGTCTACAACCTGTTCTAATGCTCCATGTAGACAAGCTCTTAGGCATAAGCAAGCATCTCCAGTGTTTACAGTTTACTGGATAAACTCATATTTCATTTTTTGTATCAATGGTGTTTTATTAGTGTTTAAGAATATAACAATGGCCAGTACTGGAGCTTCTGGGGGAGCATACAGAACACAAAATTCAAGTCATTCACGCCTGTTTTCTGGCTCTCGAAATCAGAACTTTAGGTCTACTCTCTGCAAGCATAACACTGCATCCCTGACCATCGTGGAAAACAGTCACAGATGGAATTATTCTTCATGAAATATTCTACATTTTTGAAAAAAATCAGTTATAATTTGGCCATCACAATATTCCTATGAATGATTTCCACAGGTCAATTGTGTACTATGAGAAAAAGTATTTCCTTCAGTTTGTATTAAGCTGTTTACTGGTTAAAACCTAACTTAAAGGAACCCTAATTATAACAATTTATTTCAAGTCACAAGTGTGTGAAGTGAAGGAAAACAAACAACCTTCCAGAAAGTAGCTCAACATTTTCTTGTAGTGACAGATGAATTTTCTGTAAACTAGCTTGGCCCTTGAGGCTGAATTACCAGGATGAAATAAACAGCTCTGAAACTAAATTCAAGATTTGCTTGATCTGATTCTTCAAGATTTTACTTGTGCGTTGCTTTTAATAAAACTTGTAGTACTATACACTGGATTTCAATCACTTGTCTTATACAACTAGCATCAAAGACTGGATATGAATGCAGGAGTGCACATATGTTAATCTAAGTAACACTGTAAAATATATACCAGTTCAGAGTTATACACTGTCACTTAGCTAAATTGCACAAGAGAAACAGAAAAAAACAAGTAAAACCTGTTAAAGATAGTAATGTCATAGTCAGTGGGAGTTAACCATTGCAAACAGTTGCAGGAATGAGCCCATATACGTAAAATGCTCTGTAAAACAATAGAAATATCCTGCTAGCTTGTCTCATTAATGAAATTTTAAATCTTAAAAGAGCAACATTTGGGCCCAATCCTGTAAATGTCCACTAGCTGATATTAATATTTACGGCACCAAATATTAAAACTACTACGCATGTGCTTCAATTCTGAACCTGCGATTATTGCCAGAGGTAATGGACTACTTATGCCTGTAAATTTCCATGCACGCTTGAGTAACTGCATGCCTAAGACCTATGATTGGAATGCACTATAGGCAACACTAGAGAAGCTCTTCCCACAGAAGTTATGCTTTGAGTCACCACTCACATAATTCAATGAAAATAATGTCTACATATGTCAATTTTAAATGCAGAGCAACAGAAAGATCTCACTACTCATCCAATTTTTGGGAGACTGGGAGGGAATGTGCAAAGTATACAATTATAAGAACATAAGAATGGCCATACTGGGTCCATCTAGCTTAGCATTCTGTCTTCTGATAGTGGCAAATGGCTTGTGCCCTAGGGGGACAATACAATACAATACAATAGGTCTAACATGGCTATCTCTCTGTTACTATCCTATCACTCATACCCAGCTTCTGACAGAGGTTTAAGATACCACTCCTGCCCATCCTCGCTAATGGGCATTAACGGACCTGTCCTCCATGACAACATCTAGTTCTTTTTTGGTACCTGTGACAGCCAAGACCATAACAGCATCTTCTGGCAAGGAGTTCCACAGGCTTATTATGTATTGCGTGAAGAAGTACTTCCTTTTGTTTAAAACCTGCTACCTATTAATTTTATTTGGTGACCCCTAGTTTTTGGGTTATGGGAAGCAGTAAGTAACTTACATATTCACTTCCTCCACAACAGTCATTATTTTATAAATCTCTATTATACCTCCCTTAGTCATCTCTTTTCCAAGCTGAAAAGTCCCAGTCTTATTATTAATGTCTCTTGATATCAAGGCCTCTTTCTATCCCTAAACATTTTTGTTGTCCTTTTCGGGACATCTTCCAAAGCAATATACAGTAGTGACTCGATTTACATGAGGGCTGTGTTCCCATCCACCCTCGCATAACTTGTAACTGGAATTCTGCATAAGTTGGGGGGGGGGGGCTTTTTCCCCTGTGGTATGCCTATTCTGCAGCTGGGGAAGCAGCAGAAGCACCTGGAGCTTATTTTGAAAGGTAAGTCCTGGGGTTGGTGGGGGGTGCAGTTGGGGAGGGTTCAGCCTGGTGGTGGGTTGTGGCTGTTGGGGGCGGGGGGGGGCAGGAGGCTTAAGGCTGGGGGGAGTTGAGCTAGAGCCACATGCAGGGGCAATGAGCCAGGCTGCAAGCGGTTTGAACTGGGACCAGGGGCTTGAACCGGGACCAGGGGCTTGAACCAGGGCTATGGGGGTGAGCTGGAGCCACGCAAGGGGTGGGGAGCTGGAACCAGAGCCAGGCACAGGGGCAAGGATGAGCTGGAGCCGTGCACAGGTGGTGAGCGGAGTGGGGCAGAGGGGATGTGAACCTGGGCTGCGTGGAGCTGGGGGGTTGAGCCGGAGCCACACATGGGTGTCGTGAACTGGAGCCAGGCCATGTGGGGTTAGAACTGGGGCCAGGATGTGAGGAAGATTGTGAGTTGCACTTATAATGCAACTTAAGTGAAACTCAAAATTGTGCATTTTGAGGCTTTACTGTATCTTTTTTTAGATGAGACAACATCTGCACACAGTTTTCCAGATGTGGGCATACCAGAGATTTATAGAAGTAATAACATATTCTCCATCTTATTATCTATACTTTTCTTAATGATTCCCAATACTGTTAGCTTTTTTGACTGCTGCTGACCACTGAGTGTCTATTTTCACAGAACTATCCACAATAGCTTTCAGATGTCTTTCATGACAGGTAACAGCTAATTTAGACCCCCATCATCATGTAATATGTATAGCTGGGATTACATTTCCCAATGTGCAACACTTTGCATTTATCAACATTGAATTTCCTGTGCCATTTTGTTGCCCTGTCACCTAATTTTGTGAGCCTCTTTGGAAGTTGTTCACAATCTGCTCTGGACTTAACTATCTTGAGCTGTAGCATAGAGGTAGCTGTGTTGGTCTATACTCCAACAAAACAAAACAGCAGAAATGTTGCACTTTAAAGGCTAACAAAATCATCACCAAATAAATCATTCTGTTAGTCTTTAAAGTGCTACATTTCTGCCGCTTTCTATCTTGAACAGTTTTGTGTTATCTACAAATTTTGCCACCTCACTGTCCATCATATGTAGGATGCAAATTCTACCAATCTTTAAGAGGAGGAAAATGCTAAGCACTCAGGTTATAAAACCGAACTTATGTCCCCTGTGAACACGGGATTTCAAACCTAAAGTGAGGTGGGGAGAAAAGGGCCCAGTTACCCTCCCACCCTGAGAGGTGCACGGGGGGAGCTGGCTACCTACCCCCCACCTGTGCACCCCGCGGGGGGGGGAGAGCTGCCCCCCGCCCTGCGAGGTACATGAGGGACTACCCCTCCCGCGCCAATGGGCGAGTACGTGGGGGTGGGGAACACCGTCTCTCTTTTCCTTTCCCCCATCCCTCCCACGGCCTCTGATTCGAGGGGCCGAAGCCCGCCGCTGGGCCTGACGCAGGCCCCACTCACACGCAGCGCCCAACCTCCCGCCGCCCCTCAGACACTCACCGGCTCCAGCACCGGCCTGCGACCCTTTGTTCCCAACCAACAGCGAGCTCCAGAGTGGGCAGCAGCCACTCGGGAAAACCACCTACCTTTCTGCCTCAGCACATTCCACACTGGGCCACCACCTACCCTGCTCCTTCACTCCCTCTCCAGCTTTATTCCTAGCCGGGACCCCTCATACATCATCAAGGATTTTTTATCGTCTACATCAAGGCAGGAAAAGGAAGGTTATTCTATGGCGAATCTGTGGAGTCGAGCGCCGCAGCCCACAAGAATAGCCTCATCGAGGCGGAACGTAGATCACATAGCGTGACAGGACACGCGCCGCAACGTAAGTGACGCGTGAGGAGGCGCGCAACATACTCGAGACCACGTGATGCGCAGGAGTGGGGGAGGGGAAGTGTTTGGAGGCTTGTGCGCGCTTGGCTATTACGCGTGTCTCGCGCCTCAGTTCCGTCAGCGGGCAGCTCGAGGGGCGGGAACGGGGCTTGGCGCGTTTTCCCCTCACGCGGCCGTTGGTCGCGCGCTTCCCGGCGGGCAGCCGTTGTTCGATGACGATGGATTGAGTGAGCGCTCGTTTCAGCCTGCTGGAGTTGCGCGTCTCGGCAGGTTCCCGCCTTCGCACCTGAGGAAGCAGCCTATGCGGGCCATACAGCCGTGCCATGCAGGCCTTTGTTACTGCTTCGCTATGGCGCAGGTGCCTCGGAGCACGCCGCCATTGTACAGCGGGCTCATTTAAAACGAGGGGCCCGGGGAGATGGGACGGCCACATGCCCATATTGTTACCCCCGGCTTTACTCTGGAACAGTTACCAGTATAGAAGGAAGCACTTAGGCGTGTTGCACCAGCACGTATCCTTATATGAGGTGTCCCTTTCTTGCCCATAGTATTATTGCTATAATATGAGGAGCTGCATGAGAAGATGGTACTGTCAGATGGTTATTTCTTAAGCCCAGGTGCCCCCACCTGGGTGCTGCTTCACTCAGCTCATATTTTAAAGGAGGCTGCGCAGGGTGAGGCATTGCTGGACATGGTTACTCTTAATCACGTCTCCTTAGATGAATACAGTGTCTGAAGCAAGGTATGGGGTTCATGCTGGCAGAAATATGACCAAGTGTTTTCTCTGAGGCATTTAGACAAGCTCTGAACCACGCGTTGGTCACTGAAGAAATGTCACTTTTGCAAACAAATAGAAGAACAGGGACCCTGGCCTCTTTAGCTCCCAATGTGTGGCCTATAAGGAAGACTTACTCAAGTACAGTGGATAAATCCATGACTTGCATGTGGCTACTGAAAGACAAACGAAGGTGCATATATTATGATCAGCTTTTTTCCATCACCAGAAAATTTAAGAGAAAAAGGTCAGAAAATTATTTTATATGTTGACAATATATTTTCACTCAAGTTTTTGCTTTCTGCTAGTAAAGGAGTTCATAGAGAAGTGCAGGTAGCATTCAGTGTTAGAGGAGGGACTAACATCCATGAATCCTTGATGTCTCCCTTGGGTTCACACGACTATACCACACTTCTCTCCAATCTAACAATAACATGATTTTGATAGGATAAAAAGCTAAAATGCTGAGAACCTTTATATATGGTCATGTGAGTTTATGTTTTCAACATATTTCTCAATGGCATTTGCACACTGGTCATAACTGTGTAATCTTTAAGTGGCTGTGCATTTATTTTATTAGAGTAGTCTCTGTGCAGTTAGTCACTGGGTTGCAGATGAGGAAAAAACAGTTTTTCCCCACATGCTTTTTGTTATAATTTAGGTCTTGTGTTTTCCCTTCTGAAAATAGGTTTACTCTGCCACTGCTAAAAGAGGGAATGTGCTTCATGTATTCTTTTACCAGGAAATACTGATTTGTAAAGTAATAAAGGGACAGCCTCTTCCCCGAAGATTCTGCTTGTGGAGGTGCATGCAGTGTTGTAGTCCTCTAAATTTATCCCAGAATATTAGAGAAACAATATGGGTGAGGTAATATCTTTTATTGCACCAACTTCTGTTGGTGAGAGAGAAGAGCGTTTAGGCTACAGAATCTTTCACTAACATATGTAGTTCCAATAAAAGAAATTATCTCATCTAACTTGTCTCCCCTTAGATATGTTAATTAAAAATATCAATATTTGTACACGTTTTCAGAAGTGAAACAGTGGCACTTTTATCCACTGATGGATAAATTTAAACTTTTTGATACTTAAGTGGTTAAATTTAACCTTGGTTAAATATGCTTGCCTGAACCTTTAACCCATAACTTGTTAAAACTCCCACTAACTTCAGTGATTTTTTTCTGAGTCCTAATGGGTGTTATGACTGAACTGTAAGGCCCCCTTGTTTCAATCATGGAAAGGGTTTACAATCCACATTGTACCTAGAATGTAGCAGGAATTTGTAGAGATTTTTTTGACAGCTGTTAAATACTTGTCTTTTCAAATGTACAATTTTTAATTATATTAATTTATAGCTTGCATAATCATTTGTGAAAGCAAGGGTGGAAGGTTTCACACAAAAGGGGGGGCTTCAGGGTTTCATGATTTCTCTTCATTATAAGAACATAAGAATGGCCATACCAGGTGAGACCAAGATCCATCCAGCCCAGTAACCTGTCTTCCAATGGTGGCCAATACCAGATGCCCCAGAGGAAGTGAACAGAATGGGTAATCATCAAGTGATCCCTCTGCTGTCATCCGCTTCCAGCCTCTGACAAAGGCTAGGGACACCATTCTTACTCATTTTGGCTAATGGTCATTGATGGACCTGATCCCCATGAATTTATCTAGTTCTTTGTTGAACCCTGGTAAAGTCTTAGTCTTCATCTGGCAAGAAGTTCCATAGGCCTACCATGTGTGGTGTGAAGGAATACTCCCTTTTGTGCGTGTTAAACTTGGTTGCTATTAATTTCATTTGGTGACCGCTAGTCCCTATGGGAACAAATAAATAACTTACTCACTTTTTCCACCCCTTTTGTGGTGATTTTATAGACCTGTGTCATATCTCCCCTTATTCTCCACTTTTCCAAGATGAAAAGGCCCAGTCTTTTAATCTTTTTATATGGCACTCATTTCAACCCTCTAATAATTTTTGTTGCCCTTTTCTGAACCTTTTCCAATGCCAATATATATTATATGAAGTGTATTCAGGTATTCAAGATGTGGGTGTACCATGGATATATAGAAGCAATAAGATAATCTTTGTCTTATTCTCTATCCCTTTTTAATGATTCTTAGCATTCTGTTTGCTTTTTTGACTGCTCCTGAACATTGAGCAGATATTTTCAGAGAACTATCCAAAATAGTCTCAAAGGCTATGTTTACACTTGCCTTTCTGAAACGGGCGGGCAAACATGGCAGATTGAACATGCAAGTGAGGGGCTAGTTTGTATATTCAGTGCCTCACTTGCATAATGACAGCCACTTGCCATTCTGAAAGCGCTGCTTTCAAAATGCAAAACAGCTGTGTAAATGGGGTTCCTTTGAAAGGAAGCCCTGCTTTCAAAAGCACCTTGCTTCCTGATTTTTTTTTCAGGAAGAAGGGTGCTTTCAAAACTGGGACTTCCTTTTGAAGGAAGCCCAGCTCTTCTAGAATGGCGAGTGGCTGTTATTGTGCAAATGAGGTATGGTGTATGCAAATTAGTCCCTCATTTGCATTTTCAGTACACTGTATTTGCATGCTACTTTTGGAAGGGAGGAACTAGTGTAGATATAACCCAAGATATCCCTCTTGAGTGATAATAGCTAAATGAGTCCCCATCATTTTGTAAGTATAGTTGGGATTATTTTTCTGATGTGCATTACTTTACATTTATCAGCATTAAATTTAATTTGCCATTTTGTTGTCCAGTAATCTAGTTTTGTGAGACTTCTTTGAAGCTCTTCACAGTCTGCTTTGTTCTTAACTATCTTGAGCAGTTTAGTTCCACCAGCAAATTTTGCCACCTCATTGTTTACCCCTTTCACCAGATTATTTATTAAAAGGAGGATAGGATTGGTCCCAGTGCGGACCCTTGTGGGGGACACCATTAGTTACCACTATCCATTCTGAGAACTTACATTTATTCTTATTGTTGGTTTCCTGTCTATAACCATTTATCAATCTATGAGAGTACCTTCCTTTTTATCTGATGACAACTTACTTTACTTACGAGCCTTTAGCGAGGGACCTGGTCAAAGGCTTTCTGGAAATCCAAGTACAGTATCCCCACTGGATCCCCCCTTGTCCATATGTTTATTGACCCTCCTCAAAGAATCCTAGTATATTAGTAAGGCATGGCTTTTGTTTACGGAAACCATGTTGACTTTTCCCAACAAATTATGTTCATCTATGCATCTGATAATTTTATTCTTTACTACAATTTCAGCTAATTTGCTCAGTACTGACGTTAGAGTTACCGCTCTTTAATTGCCTGATCACCTCTAGAGCCCTTTTTAAATATTCATGTTACACATGTTCCAGTCATTAGGTACAGAAGGTGATTTAAAGGAGAAGTTACAAACCACAACTAATAGTTCTGCAATTTCACATTGAGTTATTTCAGAACTCTTGGGTGAATGTCATCTGATTCTGGTGACTTGTTGCTATTAAGTTCATTAATTTGTTCCAAAACCTCCTCTAATGACACCTCAATCTAGGACAATTCCTCAGGTGAGTCATGTAAAAAGAATGGCTCAGGTTTGGGAATCTCCCTCACATCTTCAGCTGTGAAGACTGAAGCAAAGAATTCATTTAGTTTCTCTGCAGTGGCTTTAGTGTCTTTGAGTGCTCCTTTAGCATCTCAGTCTTCCAGTGAGTCCACTGGCTTTTTAGCAGGCTTCCTGCTTTTGATGTACTTAAACATTTTGCTTTTACTTGTTGAGTTTTTGTATAGCTGTTCTTCAAACTCGTTTTTGGCTATTTTTACTGGCTATGTCTACACATGCCTCTCCCTTTCGGAAGGGGCATGTAAATGAAGCAGGTCGAAAATGCTAATGAGGTGCTAATATGAACATTTAGTGCCTCATTTGCCTAATGCCAGCCACCCTGAGCATTGAAAGTGCTGCTTTCAAATTGCAAACTAGCTGTGTAGATGGGGTTCTTTCAAAAGGAAACCCCGATTTCGAAAGCATCCTTCTTCCCAATTAATCAATAAATAAATTATAATACCAGGGAACACGCCACCCCACAATGGGAGATGGAATGTAGGAAACCTGGCTTATGATATTTGTAGAGAAGAGCTATAGCAAGAATGTGTTGTAATTGTAGACTAGTCCACTGCCTTCCTTTTAGCTTTAGGGTGTGAGTGTGTACATATAGGTGTGCAAGCCCACAAACAGAGAGATGGAGTGGGGACAAAAGGAAGATTTGCTTTGTGGCCCAGCAATTCAAAAGGGTTTGGGGCTCCTGGCTGCTACCACAGAAGTATTGGACAGAGCCTTAGGCTGTTTACATTGCAGTCAGAGCACTGTGCAGCATGTGCTCCAGGCAGCTCTGAGGGCTGGCTTGGAGGGAAAGGTTGCAAGATGGTGCTGTCTGGGTAATACTGAAGGCTGGCTACCCCAACCCTGCCCTTTCTTCCTGATGCCCTGCCCCTTTTGGGAGCATGGAGCTAGTCCCCCCACTCCTCACCACCACCACCTTGCCCAGGTGCCTGGGAAGTCTGTCAGCTTTCTCTTTCTCTCTGTGTCTATATACTCTGTATAAACCTCCCTTCCTTCCTTTTTAAATGCAAGTTCCTGTCAAAATCACATAGTATGCAGTTTGAAGCTCAATTTTATTACTCTTTATTGCAGAGGTATCATTTACTTTGGTAAATTCATATTCCTGTTCAAAGTGCCTCAAAACAGTTTTAACTTAATTTAAATTCAAGTATTGTAAAAGACATAATAAACAAAAAAGCTGCATAGTGGAATTATTAGACAGGCTATTACATTCAGGATGCCAATTACTCAAGTATTAACTCTACCAGATCAATATTTGACTGTTAAGGTTAATGTTAATTAGTTGCCTTAGTACAGTAAATATAGGAGAATGGCCTGCAGTATAAATGCATGGCTTTTACATTAATACAAGTTAGAAGCAGTTAACTAAAGAGTGGTTTAGGTTTGCAGTGTCAGTATCTGTTTTGCATGCCATAAGTAACTGGATGGTTGCTGACACCTGAATAAAATTTGGACATGCTAACTTGGAATAGCAGAAAACACAAGATCTGTTTTTTCAGAGATACCTTTTGCTTACAGCTCCCCTGTACTTCAGTTAGAGTTTGGAAGGCAAACATCTGTGAAATTCCTCATATGCAAACTGTCATTCTACTTAAACACATACGGTGTTTAAATTTAGTTTCACAGTCTATTAAAGAAAATGTATGTGCCAGTTTGTATTTCTGTTTTTATGTGGAAAGAAAGTTATCTAACAGCTGAGGTTCACTCATGCCACTTTGAATTAGAATAACAGAATTGTAGAATACTAAAACTGGAAGGAACGTGGGGAGTTCATCAAGTCCAGTCCCCTGCAGCACTCATAGTGGGACCAAGCATCATCTAGACCAGCAATGGGCATCCAAGAATAACGAATGGGCTTCATGACTGGCCCTCCTTCATCTCAGTGGGGTGCACCACCTGCAGCCTCTGGATCATCTGTGTGCTTCACTCCCCCACGTGTGACTTGTAATTGGGGCTCTGCATTTCCTACTCCCTCTCTTTTCTCCCAGCAATTTTAGAGCACCACAAATTGCCTGATTCGTGTTCTGTCCATGCTTCTTCTTTTCCCCGTCAGAGCTTGAGAAGAGCTGTGAATAGCTGATCTGTGGCATTCCAGTTCTGGGAAAGAATGGAAGGACCCAGGACAGAATGCAAATCAGTGGATTCATGGTGCTCCAAAAGTTCTGGGATGGCATGAGAGGAATAGGAAGTGTGGGGCTGCAGTACTCCTGCACATGTGAGTTGCGTGGTTGAAGAGGACAGACAGGATCTGCAAGTTGCCCACCGATGATCTAGACCATCCCTTAAAATATTTTTCTAACCCATTCTTAAAAATCTCAATGAGTGAGATTCCATGACATCCCTAGGAAATTTATTCCAGTGCTTAACCACCCTGTGGAAGATACCACAAAACATTAGTAAAATTTTGACTTAAGTTTGTAGTCCTTAACTGGTTTAATTAAATTACATTAAATAAGCTCAGACATAATAATGATACTGGAAGCCAACAGTGTAAATAGCTTTTTAAAGATGATTTTATATAAATTAGTTTAAGTCATTACTTTTTGTAACATCCGGAAATGCATGAGAATAATGGTATTTTCAAAATTGTGTGATGACTACATTTTTAACAGCTTCAAGGAACTGTTTATTTCTCTCTCTCGGCAGACATTTGATAACAAGTAGGATGTCTTCATTTCACCCTCCTATGTGTTAGTCTGTTGATGGCTGAACAGCCCAATTCTGGAGCCCCAGATCTTATCATAGAAGGGGCAGATGCTGGTAGCTGTTGGAGGGGTGCAGGGCAGTTTTTCCACTCTTTTTTCTCCTCCTTTCCTCGTCTGCACTGTGGCAAGAGCTCTCGGATTGCGCCATCCCCTCACATAACTGCTCTCCATTGGAGACAGTCCTGGACAAGGTTCTCCCATGTGTCAACACCAATGCTGCACTTTTTATGTGTGTCTTCAGCATGTCCTTATATTGCTTCCTCTGGGCCCCAACGCTCCTCCGTCTTTCCTCTAACTTGGAAAACAGAATCTTGTTTTGGGAGGCGCTCATCAAACATCTGAACCATGTGACCTATCCAGCAAAACTGATGATGAATAAAAGGGTTTGCGCACTTATCCTCCCAAGATATATTTAGCATTCTCCTCAGGCAGCGGCATTCAGGTGCCTTCATCTGATGCTTGTTGTCCAGGTTTCACATGCGTACAGTAGTGTTGGAACAACTGCTGCATGGTATATAAGGAGCTTTGTCTTAGTGTAGATGTCATGGTTCTTGAAGACCCTTTGTTTCAGGTGGGCAGGAGCAGAGTTTGCACAGCTCAGACAATGCTGGATTTCCATGTCGGTGTTGACTTTAGTGGAAAGATGACTTCCAAGGTATGGGAAATGATCCACAATTTCCAGCAGTTCTCCCCCGACTTCTGTAGAAGGTACATGAGATTGTCCTGTTGGCAAGGGTTGAAGGAGCACCTGGGTCTTTTTGATGTTCCATGTGAGGCCGAGATTCTTGTATGCTGTGGTGAAGGCGCTTAAGATGGTCTGAAGGGCTATGGGAGAAGGAGCAGCAACCATGTTGTCATCTGCATATTGGAGCTCTGTGATCAAGGCTATGGAGGTCTTGCTTTTAGCCTTCAATCTCCTGAGGTTGAAAAGCTTCCCATTCATTTTGTAGACAATCTTCACACCATGTGGAAGCTCGCCATCAATAAGGTGCAGGGTCACAGCAATGAAGATGCCGAAAAGTGCTGGAGCAATGATGCAGCCTTGTTTGACTCCCATTTTGACCTCAAAGGGACTGTTTTGGGATCTGTTGCTCGATACTGTGGCAGTCATGTTGTTGTGAAGCAGCCTCAAGATGCTAATGAATTTTTTTGGAGCAGTCAATCTTTGAGAGGATGATCCACAGGGTGCTGTGATGGATTAAGTCAAATGCTTTGGTCAGGTTGATGAAACTCATGTGTAAGGCTTGGTTTGGTTCACAACATTTGTATTGCTGTTGCCAGGTGGTGAAGGTCATGTCCGCTGTTCCGTGGAATGGTCAGAAGCCACAGTGGGATTCTGGAAGAATTTCTTCTGAGAGTGCCAGGAGTTGGCTTGCAAGGATTCAAGCTAAGGTTTTCCCTGCCTTTGTCAGGAGGGAAATGCCATGATAGTTTCCACCATCTGATTTGTCACCCTTCTTGAAGAGACTGATGATTGGCGTGTCTCAGAACTCGTGCTGCATCTGCTTCCTATCCCAGATCTTGAGAATCAGAAGATGGAGTTGTTTGTGGAGCTCTGGCCTGCCTTCTTTGAAGACTTCAGCAGGGATTCTGTCTAATCTAGTTACCTTGTTGCTCTTCATCACTTCGATGGCAGCTTGGATCTCATTCAGGGTGGGAAATGTTGCAAAAAGTATTTTATTTATTGCTCCAATAGTATTACAGATATATTAGTCCAGAGGGAGAAGCAATTCTAAGATTTTTCATTTTATGTTTATATAATACCTGTACAGTAGAACCTCAGAATTACAAACACCTCGGGATTAGAGGTTGTTCATAACTGAAATATTTGTAACAGTATACAAAACATTTTGGTTGTTCTTTTGAAAACATACAACAGATTATCAACTTAATATGGCTTTGTAAATTCACTATATAAAAGAGAAATGTTTCTTTTAACTATCTTAATGTAAATGAAATAAGATGAACAGTTTTTTATGCCATCAATTTTTTTAAGCATTCCTTTTATTTTTTCAGTCATTTACATTTAGCACTGCTACCTATTTATGTAGTTCAAGTTCCAAATGAGATATACAGTTGACTTGTTAGTTTGTAACTCTGAGGTTCTACTGTATTCCTAAAGTCTGTGAACCTTTCTAGTAACCCAGTGAGGCTGATCCTGCAAGACTTCTGTGTGTGATACTTCCACTGAAGTCATGACATTTCATGCATGCAGGGCTTTTGGGACTAGGCCTAGTGTTTTGTATTTCATATCAAGTGGAATCCTGATCCAAGTGAAGTCAGTTGCAAATCTCCTACTGAGTGGTCTGGATGTCACCCTCTGTATTTCACTGGAAGTCAGAGAGGCAGATAATGGGAAACTTATAGATATAGCAAGCTCAATGGCCTAATGTTCAGTTTTAATGTAAAATCATGGTTTGATTTTAATGGAGAATTCTCCTTAGAAAATCAAAGGCATGATATAGCTCAATATTATTTCCATGTAAAACCATTCTTAAAAAATATGTGCATGGACACACAGGAAAAAACAGACTTTTAGATGTGTTACTTTCTCAAATAATTGTTTATAAATTAGCCACTTTTAAAATAATTATTTGTAATAATTTACATACTTGAAGAGTTTGTATTTATTGCCTTTTATAAGTTAAAAATGGTTTTAGATGTGTACCACCCAGTGTGATACTTTTATGTTCAAAGTGATATGAGGATACAGCATGATTTATCTTGAAGAACTAAGAAAACAAAATGCTCTGTTTTCATTAAGTGAAAAGAGAAAACAGGCTTTTGTTACAATGGTTAAGTAAAGGCATAAAGGCATAGTTCAGTTCCTAAAATTTGATGAGATTCTACCAAGTAAAGCAAGGCTTTTTTGTTAGGGGGGGGACAAACAGAGCAAAAAACTAATAAACGTTAGCTTCCTTGAAGTATAATACCTTTACCCTGCTCTTGTTCATTTAAGAAAACATCACAATATTTATGTATTTTTTGAAGCATATGCTTAGAAACATTTCATAGTTGTGACACGATAAGGGGAAGATGTGGTCCCTTTAAATCTGTCCTAAGATTATTTATTTCCAAAAATCATAAGTGACCCTGGAGTTATTTTGCTGCAAGTTAAGGTTTGATAGATGGAATACTGCAAGACCTTCTCATTACCAGCCTGACTTCAATGTCTGGTAGGTTGTTCTGTTTAGTCTGTAAGCATCCATCATCTGGGGATGCAAGATGGAGATCAAAGCGCAAAGAAACAGATTTTTTCCTTAAATGAGGATTGTCCTTAAAGAAAGATCCTTCCCATTCTTTAATAACTTCATCCACTTTCTCTGTCCTGAAACAATAAATTAAATGCAAATGTGAATATTGTATGAATTCTGCAGGCACAGTATCTTCAAAGTATGCTTTTAAAACATGATGAAAAATTCTGTAATGGTATATGAAAATAAATGTAGTAAATGCAAAGATTTCACAGATCTTGTTTCCCAGCTCCATTTTCAAGAAATATGGACTACTTATTGTAGAGAGATAGGAATGTATGAAAACCTTAAATCTAAACACCCTCAGATTTTAGTGGGAAGGTTACTTGAAATCCGGCTTCAGATCTGAGTTTTACAGTTGCCTTCTATATCAGTAATGGGAAAAAACAAATCCTTGGATCTGAATGCTTTCAAAATAAGGAGGGTAGAAGTCCAGATGCAGACTTAAAAACTTTAGCCTACTTTTAGTGCAAAGATAGAAGTAGGTAAGAGCCTAATTCTAGAATTTTTGCTCATGCAAGTAAACCCAATTTTAAGTAAATACAGGTTGAACTTGTCTGGCAAACTCCGTAATTTGGCATACTTTTAGTTAGGTGCATGATCACTTATCATGGGTGTGGCCAAGTTTCCCATGGTCCCATATAAGTTTGTTTCCAGCCACCAGGGTAAAAACTTCCTGTATACCCCACCTTGATCAGATCTAACCGCATAATATCAAAACAAGACAACTTAGTAGAGAGAGAAGGATACAGCTTCACTTACTGGTTGGAGTGCTATCTATGTTGATAATTACAACTTCCCCTCTCTGATAAAATAAGGATTTTAAAATGTTTTATTGTTTGGAGACACTGCGTTTAGGAAGAAATCACTTGAACGCAGATAACAGCTTTCCCATTTATTCCATCTCACGCTACAAGCTAGAACCAATCAAAACCAGCTGGGCTAACCTCCTAATGAGCTAACTCTGTTTCTAAGACAACAGTCAGGTCTATCACTACGACAACCCAATACACAACACAAAACAGTGACAAAAGTTTGACTATAGTAACTCCTACAAATCCTATTTTCTGTCCACGCAGATTTCTGTGCTGGTCTGCACTCTCAAGTTTTCATTCTTAGTTGAAGCTAGGTTATGAGTGAGTGCAGGGTTCATGTCCACCATGTTAGGCCAATCTATTGAGGACGGTTTCTCTTAAAAACTACAGTATCTTGAGGTCCTCAGCACACCTTGACAATTCCTCCTCCATGACTGAACCTGCTGAGATACTTCCGAATCATCATCTGTATCCCTTTGGGGTGATTATTGAATAATATACAGCACCAACTATTGGTGGAGGTATGTTGTCTACACTAATCTTATAGTTGCCTCTTTGGTAACAAAACAATATCTGAGAAGGGGTGCTATAGGGGATACACAGTGCAGCCCAAAGAGGTTTAATTTAAATGTGTAGAACACACATGCATAATTATTATTTTCTAAATTTGTGTTTTACTGTATAGTGCCATGAGCTTCAGCACTTTCCTTCGCAACACTTCCATTTAAGATTGCTTGCCTTGTCACTATTTGCATTTTTTCATCATCTTGCTTCTTTATGGCACCAGCTGTAAGGGAAAATGCAAATACATAAATAAATAAATAAATATTTTATTTAAATACACTAAATATTTTTTCTGAGGAGCTTTCTACTCCTTGTACAAGCGTTAGGCAAAGATTTCTTTATAATTCACGAGACTAGTAGGAGACAATCTTGGCTAGTATGCCAGCTCACCATCTTAAGGTACTGTAATCTGTCTCTCTGGGAGTATATCTGGTAACTGAGCTATCTGGCATATATGTTGTGGTCAGAAGTATGTGCTAGCTTTGGGCACACACTTAGGAGGAAATCTGTGTCTTACTCTGCATGTCTTCCTGACACACACAGCTGAATTCAGCCCTAACAAACAAAATTCCAGTGGCAGATGATCCAGCAGACCATGTTTCTGACCATCTTCTCCATTCTGGCCTGAGCAGGATTTAGCTCTAAATTGTTTATTTTGGCATTATTTATGACTAAATTATGCATTTAACTGCTTTTAAAGATACTGTAGAATGGAATCGTGATAATAGATTTGAGATAAGCAAAATCAGAAATCTTTTCTAGCTATGCATTAATCAAATACACAGCTGTATTTTTATCAGTAATATACTGTAAAATAACTTATGCACAGCACACATCAATATACTTTAGTTTTGTGAAGTTTAAACTCTTGGAATCTGGAGTACAACTTTTACTCTCCTTAGGTTATATCCATGTGGAAAAAACTTCTGGCCCATCACAATGCTAATTAGTTTTTGGTAGCTCCTGTTCAGGAAACTCAGCTGGGCAACACTAAGAATTGAAAAATTATTGTAGATTTATTCTAGGCATGTTCCCTTGTCTTAAAAACTCACTTGAACTTGTGATAAAGGCTGTCTTACTGCTGGTAGATGATTTTCTGTTACCTTTTCTATCACATGTAGAACAATGAAACCTGAAAAAAAAATTACAAATATGTATTAATATTATTTTAATCCAAAACATGAATGATGAGCAGCTGAGAGGAAAATATGCAGCAATAATGTGATTCACATATAGATTTAGTGTAGTCTCACCTTATTTTAATTGTAGGACTAAAGAATATTACTGAAAATTTGTATTTGTAGTCCAGCATTCTTTCCTGAAATGTTTTTGGTAATTTTGATATGTGCCAGAAGGACCTTTCTTAATATTTTTATTTTCTTTTTTTTTCAGAATGAGCACATTTTAATGTTCAGTAGTGTTTACATACTACAAAATAGCAATTTATAGGAAAAAATACTTGGGTCTCTAATATACTAATGTTTTTGCCTGTCAGGTTATGGGAAAGATAACCTCTAGCTTCTCCTGCATGGGTCAGAGGAGGCAAAATTCCCACTCATGCAGAAGTATTCCCAAGAAACACTTCTACTTGCAAAAGTAATAGAGTTTCATGTTGCCTATCCCTATTTAAGGGCAATTGGGCTCTTTAGTTTTAATGTGAAACCCATCAGTATTTCAATATTTAATATAATTATGCTAATACTGTAGTTACTCAGATGTGCACAGCCCAAATGCTGCCTTCATTTGCACTATATAGGAGATATTTCAGGTGAAATTTATCTAATTTATCTTCTGAGAATTCACACATTCAAAGTCTGGAACGGTGACAATGCTACTATAGGAGCAAGTACAGTGTATGCGGAAAAATGAGGAGCTGTTTTCACTTGTAGTTTTAAAATTATAATAATTTAATTTTTCTCTTTCAAGATTCCTCTCTTTAAAACTTCAAATTAAATCTGTATTGAATTATTACAGCAATATATTTTCAGGTTTTTGATCAACAGACTATTAGATTTTTTGGAACATAAGTAAAGAATTTCACTTCAAAAACCAAACCCCATAATTTTTCTAAGCAAAAGCATTGGAAATCAGAAAAAAATAAGCACTGCAAACTTTGTAAGATAAGGGGCTTGTCTGCATTTGCCCCAGCTTCAAAGGGGGCATGATAATCAGGGTGATGGACAATTACTAATGAAATGCTGTGGTGAATATGCAGTACTTCATTAGGCTAATTCTGCCCCGTGGCAACTTCGAAGTGTCGGCATTCGTGGAGAGTAAAGGCACTTTGAAGCAGCGTGGGCACTTCGAAGTGCCCATGGCTACATGCATACCAGCACTTCAAAGTTTGACACTTTCATGAAGGTTGTTTTATTGCTATATTTAATGGTGGAGTTTGTGTTGATTACAACTCTGAAAAGTACTGAAAACAGATGTTCTAAATTTTAGAGATAATATAAAAATAAAACACTTTCCCCAGCCTATAAAATACCTGCTTTCCTCTTTTTCCAGCAATCTGCGATATGTTGCTATCTCCTGTTCCAGCTTCATTTTAGAGTTCAGTAGTACTTCATGCTCTTGAAGCTGTTTTTCGATACCTCTCCTCACTTGTTGTAACTCCTTCTCTAAACCTTCAATCTCGGCCTTTGAACTCTGCAGTTGTATCTGATACTGCTGCTCTGTAGCATGGAGACAAGCTTCCAAACCTCTTTCCTGGTAAATAAATCCAATATTAATGCTTCAAAAAGTAGTTCAAAAAGTTAATTTCCATATAGCATTTAGTAATAATTCAAATGCTTTAAAATTTTTAAATGTACTTTTCAATTTATTTGCTAACTAATCTTTAGGGACTATAATAATAACCTGGGTAAAATAACACTTTTTGATAAGAAACAACCTCATTGCCTTTTGTATTTAATTTTCCAGTAAGAGCTGTAATCATGTAAACTCAATCAGAAGTCTTAGAGGGGTAGTAGCTGTGGTAGTCTGCATTTGCAAGAGCAACGAGGAGCCCTGTGGCATCCTGAAGGCTAACAGCTTTATTTGGGCATAAGTTTTGAGGGTAAAACCCACTTTTTCATTAAACATTGACTGGAAATCACAGAGACACAGACACACACAGATGCATGCAGAGGCTATGTCTACAATAACAAGCTTTTTCAAAAAAAAGGGTACTCTTTCAAAAAGTTCTTTGGCACATTTACACAGAAAATGCGTTCTTTCAATATTAAATCAGAAGAATGCAGCATTTTTTCTGGTGGCCCTCTTCTGCTCCCAAATGAGGAAGAGTGCCTTTTTTCAAAAGATTCTTTCAGGAAAAAAAAGTGTGTAGATGCCCTGGGGGCCCTTTTTTCGAAAGAACAATCCTCCATGGTGCTGTATTTTTCAATCCGTGGTGTTTCCTGGCTTGTTCTTTTGAAAGAGTGGCTGGGGTGTGGCCTCTCTCTATTGAAGGAGCAAATTGATTTTTCAATCAGTTTTTTTGTTTGTGATCCCAGTCTTTCAAAATAAGTTTTTTTGGAAGATATCTTCTGAAAGAACTTCTTTTGAAGAACTGCTGTACTGTAAACATAGCCATGCACGCATTTCGGAAGAAGGGAGTTCCTTATTAAATGTAGGACCAGTGTTAAGTCAGTTCATTTAGAGTGGATGTTAACTTGCTCCCAACCACTGATGAGGAGTTGTGAATACCAAGAGAGGGAAAATTGCTTTTGAGTGAGAGAACCTTTCTAAATCCTTGTTCAGTCCTAATTTGATTGTGTTGACTTCGCAAATTAATTATAGCTCTGCACTTTCTCTTTGTAGATTGGTTTTGAAGGGGTTTGTTTGTTTTTGGTAGAATTAAATCAATAAAATTAGGCCATGTCATCACTAATGAATTTTAGAAAAAATTAGACCAATGCTGCCACCAATTTACCTACACTAGTGGGAGCATCGGTATACACAGATATCATTTGATGTGACAATAGAAGCAGCAATTAGAAATTCATCTACACTACATCTCGCACCAGGGCAGATGAACTGGTACTAGCAGTGGTAGATGGATTATTGTCATTGAAAATGGAAGGACAGGCAGACAAAATCGTTTTTAGCACCATTACAAAACTAAAGATGATTCAGCAAAACATTTAAGTACATGCTTAACTTCAAGTATATGATCAACTTCTTTGATGCCTCAGGGCCCTAGCTTCAAAGATTCAGAATAACCGTGATTTGAATGAATCAGTCAGGCAGGATATTACTAGGAAATTGAAATGGGGATATTGTGGAAGAATTCTTGAAATTTTCAGCTGATCAGCAGAATTAAAAAAAGTAAACACAATAACAGTAGCTGCAGAATGATAGATTCTGAATCAAAAGATGTCACATTCTTAAGATTTAATAACTGACTGACATGTCCTGGCAGTTAACAACCAAGAGTAACAGATAAAGGTCCAAAGCAAAATCACTATGTATTTCTATTTGTCATGATTGGTTATATGTCATTGTTATGTATATTAAGCAATAGAATATTGCATGTCAGAATAAGAAATAGTTTCTTTTTTCAGGAAGTGGATAATACTGATTTTTGACCATGCTTACCACAGCCTGGAGAGATTCAATTTCAATTTGCATATGATGCCATTGTCGTCTGGCTTCACTGAGCTCTGCTCTAGCTGCCTTCAAAGCTTCTTCATCTGTTTCCATTCTTTCACTAGTAGCTTCTTCTAGCTACAGAAAATATAAACTAGGTGACAATATTACAAATAAAAATACTTTAAAATAATGAATATAAAATAAATGTAGTTGTTTTGAAAAAAAATTCTACTTCTCTCAAAACAGGTCTTTTAGATTAATCTTTTGTGGCAGTTGGATACATTTGTTCAAGGTTGTAATGAAAGGCTCATATACCATTATCAGAATATTGTAAACCCCAAGGAACCTCTTGTGTTGCAGCGTCTACTGGGAAGTACTTTGCTGCGTCTTTAATAACTGCTGCACTTCTTGGAAAGAATCGTAAGAAAACTGATTTCTTTTTGTCTGTCTTATCTTAAATAAAGAAACAGACACAACATGTATGTATATTCTACAAAATCATCAGATTATTAACAATATCAAGGCTAGATATATTTGAATGGATTGAATGATCATAATAGAGAAAGAATAAAGAACTCACTGAAATATTTTATAAATGGTTTTGAGGCTTGCTTTATCTTGGATGCAGAAAAATGTGGGGTAGGGATGGTCAGGCTAACCTATTAGAGTAATAACTAAACCTGATGTTTAGAGCCCTCTTCCCCTGCACTTTATAGCACTCTTTGTTATAATGCTGACCCAGTTTTGCTTTACCAACTGTATTATGGCCAAATTCATTCCTATTAAATAGTGAAATCAGTGAAGTTGCAAAGCTTATTTCAGGTCTTCTTCTGCTGATAGATAAGTTATATTAATTAAATTGTGAAGCATCATGACAGTAGCTGTAGTTATGAGATATATTTAATGACATTAAAATGGACATGTCAGATCAGTTTCTCCCATACACTCTGATAGGTATGATGCTCAGTACTTATGGGGTGTTGTTATGATAATGATAATTAGAGATCCTTTCACATTTCTGTGTTTTGCCTGCAAGCATTGGTGACATCAGAAGCACCTGAAGCAGAACATTTCCTTAGCATGCTTTTCTGCTTTACCATAGGCTTTTGTTATGACATCAGCTCTTACTGAGGAGAAGAATTCTCAAATTCAGGTCTTGGCAGGAGAATGAAAGAATGAATATTTTGTCTTTATCATGTTAATGTGTTTTTAATTTCAACAATCCACCATTATGGTAAGAAAAAAACATTTAAATCTCACTTCATACTGAACTCTGTTTTCTACTTGCTGTTTTATGTCTAAGTCCTGCAACACTTGTGAGGCCAGATTCCTCAGTTTGCTTTGTCTGCTTTGTGCTGCTCTGGTGATGGAAAGATGATGTCAGTTTTTTTAATAAGACAGTTAAACTGGGTTTGTGGCTGCTTTGCATCTTAAGAGTGGTACAAAGCAGTCAGTGTATGGGGGAATCTGGCCTATGGTGAGTAAATTTCTCAGTATTCAGAATTTCTGCAATATTAAAGTACAACAGGGTAATATAAGACCCAGATTTCAGTGTGGATTTCTTGGCATTTGATGAGTGTTGCCAGATTTGTCACATTATTTTAACATGTAATTTTTCTGAAGAGATGTGTTGTGTGTGAATTTGTAATAAGAGTATTTATAACCTTTAAAATATGACACAGAGAACAAATGATATACGTATTACAGATAAGTATGGTGTAGTTTTATAGAAACAACAGAAAATCTGTCGCAAGAAGGTCAAGATTTCCATAACGTGCTCAAAATTATAAATTATCTTTATAAATTATTTCTTTATGGCATTTCTACATGATATTCAAGATGTTTTTTTCCTGAGGGATAACTCTAAATGAGGCTTTAGGGTACCATACTATTGTATATGTCGTCATGTTTTTAGTCACAATAATATAACTGGCTCATATGTACAGACAAATACCCAGATTCATTACAGAGCATTCCTTTAGAGTGAGTTTCATAAGCTAAACATAGCATATTTTCTTAGCTTCTAGGTCTAGTCATACTGCAGTAAAATCCAAATCCCTTATCCAATAAAATTCTGCATTGAAAAGGAAATACTGTACCTCAAAAAGGTTGAGGCTGAATTTGGTAGACATAGATTGTCTCCTTATTCTCATTACCTTGGTTCTTGCTGAGAGGATGGTCTCTATCTGATTTCTTGTGATGAGCATTTCATAGTTTGCCCTCATCTCATTGAGGAGCTGGGACAGTTCCATTCTGCTCCCATCCTCCACCTTGACTAACGGAACCTTATTGATAGGATGAGCCATTTGCTGCAGAGCATACACTGCCTGCAGTGAAAGCAGAGGGAGAGAGAGAAAGCACAGCAGAATTTTAAAGATGCAGAGCTTTTTTTCATAGGAGCAGTGAAAAATCATCTGCTTTTAGTCAGGTTTAAAGATTATGATTAAAATTACAAATCTTTTTCGATTCTGAAGTGGTCAAAATGGCAAGACCCAAATACTGTGATGAAATGAGCATAGGTAGTGTCTTTATGTGTTTTTTATATTATACAACCAGACACTTACACAAGAAACTGGGGTCTAAAAGATATAATCATATGGTAAACTCTCTTTTATCCAGTATTCATTCAACTGGAACTGTCAAATAACCAGCACAAACATAAGCTCTCTGAACTGAGTGCATGAGCAATACCCACTTGCCCTGCCTTTCTCCAAGCTGCCAGAGGGGCTCCCAGCCCTGGGGCTGCCGGGTTTCTTCGGCCCAGCTGGCTTCTGGCCGGGGGGCTGCCTGCAGAGCTCTGTGCTCCAGCAGTATTCCCCCATGCCTGGGGCTTCTGGAGTTGCCCCGAACCCGATGTCACAGGGCTGGAGCTGACAGAGTTCCTGTGGCTGCAGGTGGCTCGTGGGACAGGAGATGCCAATGGGGCTCTGCACCTGAGCCAGCTCCTAGCCAAAGCGTGGGTGGGGTCCTTCCATCACCCAGCAGGGGTTCCAGTAACTGGGACTGTTGGTGGGGCTCTGCGCCATAGCTAGTTCCCAGCTGGAGGAGTCACCCAGCCCGCTGCCGGAGATCTTGTAACCGCTTCTCTATTAAGCAGCATATTTGAACATCCAGCAACCTCCTAGTCCTGCGGTTGCTGGATATGAAAGAGTTGACTGTATATATTGTTTTTGCTGTGTCCGTTCATCTGTCTGCCCAGGCAAGATTCTACCATGTCTCTCCCCGCAGCTCCAGCCCCTCTCCCACCCAGCGTGAGGCCTGGCCCAGCTCCCAAATGAAGGCCTCACCTCACTGTGACAGCCCTAGCCGTACCCCCTGGCCAGTGCAGGGCCCAGCTCATACACTTTGCGTATGTATTACAACAAGATTCTATCTAGAACATGCTTGCAGCTCAACTTCCTCTTGCAGGTGGAGCTGCAACTGAGCCTCTGGTGTTGACAATAAGATAAAAATTGTAGCTGACCCATGTGAATTTGAAAAATCAGAGATGGGGCACAGTACATTTCCCTAGCAGTACACTCCTGCATGTAGCAATCATAATTTGATTGTCTGAACTTCTGGAATGCAAAGGTTGGAAGTAAGTCAGTATTATCCAGTGAGAAAGTCTAGTTTTCCACTGGATGACTGGGCAACAAAATGACAGATACAATTCAGTGCTGATAAATGCAAAGTAATAAACCCTGGAAAACATAATCCCAAGGAATAGATATTAAGCTAGTAAATATAATAATGCCATTATATAATTCCATTATAGATCCATACCGTGCAGCTCTAGTCACTCCATCTTCGGAAGGGTTGAACCTCTCAAAAAAATGGGACTTTCTGGTCCGGCAACATCTGTGGTCCAGATGTTCCTGGATCAGAGAGCCCCAGCAGCTGGGAGTCGAGCAGCCGATGGCAGCAGGCCAGCAGCCCTGTTAGCCAGATGGTTTGTTTACCTGAGTGTCCGCAAGTACAGGGCCCTGCAGATCCCAGTGATGGCTGTTCATTGTTCCTGGCCAGTGGAACCTACAGGACATGGTGCACGCCAGGTCACCACTTCTTGCAGCTGCCATTGGCTACAAACAGTGACCCATGAACTCTGGGATCTGTGAGTGGCTATGCCTGTGGACACTCTGGTGAAAAAACTGTCTGGTTGTCTGCCAACTGCACACCCTCATGAACCACGTCCAGACCATGAACCAGAGATTCCCTACCCCAATATATAACTTATTGAATTTTACTTGTGAAAAAAGTACTTTTTAGAAATATTGAAGTGCATTTTAGTCCAAAGAATGTTTCTATCAAAATCTTAATCCCTGTGTAAAAGTCATTATTCAATGCCAGTTTTATCTACTATATCATCTTTTTATGGGGTGAAGAAAACATAATCAAGGCTCAGCTTAATGTATATCCCAAATTTCAAAAGACCATAGGAAGAACAAAAGAATGCTATGGTGGCTAAATAGCAGGTAACTGAGGCATTTAAAGGCAAAATGGCATCCTTCAAAATTTGGATGTTAAATCCTACGGAGTAAAATAGGAAGTAGCACAAATTTTGTCAAATAAATTGCTAAAGTATAATAAGGCATTCCAAGAAAAAAATTGAGAAGCAACTTGATAAAGATGGAAGAAGTAACAGTTAACATATCAAAACAAAGTGAAGGTTGAACCTCTCTGGTCTGGCACGCTGGGGCCCTGACTGGTGCCAAATGAGAGAATTTGCCAGACCACGAGAGGTCAGTATGGTCTAGCAGCATTACCAACACTGCCACAGCTTATGGGGTTCCTAGAAGACATGTAGGGGTAAATTAGAGCTAAATAAAAGTACATAAAACTGAGAGCCAGGACTGGTGGCTATAAACAAACTTCATGGGGCTGTGGAGAACTTGACTGCACCCATGATAAGTGGTCATTGTCTGGCTAATTGATATCATGCCAGATTATGGATGTTGCTGCACGAGAGACTACTGGACTAGAAAGGTTCAACCTGTACAGCAGAAGCAGGAAGCCTGCCAAATGGGCACTTGGGTCACAAGACAATAGAAGTGTTAAAGGAGTGCTCAGGAAAGACAAGGCTATTGCAATTGGATGCTAATTGAATTCTTTGCATTAATTTTCATTACAGAGGATGTGGCTGTGGTACCTACAGTAGAACTATCCTATTTGATTGACAAATATGAAGTGTGTCTCAAACTGAAGTTTTATAACAAACTGATAAATTAAATGGTAATAAGTCACTAGGACTAGATGATATTCAATCAAAGTTGTGAAAAAAACACAAATATGACATTGCAGAACTACTACCTGTAGTAGACATCCTATTACTGAAATCTATCTCTGTGCCAGATGTCTGGAGGGTAGCTAATATTGCCAATATCTAAAAAAGGCTCCAAAGGTGTTCCTGTTGATTATAAGCTGATGAGCTTGATTATAGGTAGAACCCTACATGGATACAAATGCCTAGTTGAGGATGTGGCTATCCATGGATAGGTATTGGAATCCACAGAGCTTGTGGGGTTCTATTCCCGAGAGACACTGTGGCCACTAGAGAAGAGTGTGGTCCTATTGCCTACAGGGCCAGGACCTTACGTTGACAGCATGGCTCCATCCCCATCCCTGCCCCAACCCCAGCCATGGCATCTCCAGTCTGTGGTCATCTAGTCCCACTAGTAGTAGGTTGGGGGCAGTGTAGCCACACGGCCAGGAGCAGCTGCCAGCATGAGGTACTGGCATCCCAGCAAAACAGGAACACACACCTTTAGGGCAGCCACAGTGTCTCTTGGGAGTAGAGCCCTGCTGAACCAAATGTCTGTCTGAGGATATTCACGTCTGTGGGCACACATTTGTATCCACAAAGGGCTCTAATTATAGGCTGTAAGACTGTAAAATATTTAAAAGTGACGTAGGAGACCAAGTTCAGTTTTCAAATAGGAATTTTGAAGCCTAAGTCTCATTTAATGTTTCACTGAAGCCTGGTATTTCTCATGGCCAGATTTTCAAAGGTATCTAGATGCCTGAAGGTGCAGATGAGTATCTAATGGAATTTTCAGAAACACCCATGTGTAACTCCTATTGATTTAAAGAAATGTTTCCAGGATCTGAAAATTAACTCTGCTAAAGTTTCTCATTGTGAAAAATCATGGTGCACATTCAGTCTATCTATATGAATGTGCATCTTATAGTCTGTATAATAATAATAGTTCATTGCTAATAGATTTTGGACATCATGTATAAAGCACAGGCCTTAAGACCACCAGCTTATTTAGGAAGTTTTCCATGTTGAATAAAGGAGGATTCTGAAAGTTAAAAATGAGGACTAATGCAAAAATTGTTCGCAATAGTTAAAAGATTTATTGAAAAACAGCAGCAAACAATGTATTTTTAGCATCCACAAGAAAATCCGTATCAGTGAAGTGAGAAGAGAAAGCATATACTAGAACCCTTATTTTTAAGATAGGGAAGTCTTAAGCCACTTAAAATTCTACATTTGTCCAGAATACTTCCTTGGTTTTGCATATGTTTGTAGACACATCTATGAGGATCCTCTGTTACTTGTTTCATGTTGCTTATTTCACATGTCTTTCTTCAACTGACTGGACTTGTGATGAGACTATTTTGCCATCCACCAGTTCTTCAACAATTGTTTTAACCACTCTAGTCTTAGATGGCTCTATAAATAAAATAGTAATAGAATTGTCCATTCAAGATATTAAAATAAAGAATCTCATAAAGTAAAAAATTATGGTCCAGTTAAATAAACAGACTAGCATGTCTCTTGGCAAATTTTATATATCTGTGAATAACATTTATTTGTCATTTTTCTGAAATACACAGTGCAGCAGAAAGTTGCCTATAAACATGAAAAAGAGGTTGAAATATTATCTTTGGCAGATAAAGGTGTAAATTAAGATCTTTGGGGCTTCTTGTCCTTTATAATGTAATGTATTACTAAATCTGAGCCTGAAATGGCAAAATAATCTTCTGGGTTGCTGCATGCTTTGAATGACCTCAGTGGGAGGTGAAGTTTTTTAGCACTTCAGAGTAAGCACTCAGCACTTTGTAGGATTAAAACATTATAACCTGATTCAGTGCCCAGTGGAGACAATAGAAAGTTTTCCATTTACTTTAATAGACATTGGATCAGGTTTTCAATAAGGCTACATTTACACAAGAAGCATCTGTCGAAAGAAGTAACTGTCAGAAGGGATGTACCTGCAAAACTTCTGCTGACAGATTGTGTCTGCACATAAAAGCAGATTGGAAAGGCAATCTGCTCTGTGGAATGTCTGATCAGAAGCTTTGCAGACAGGGCTGCCCTGCAAACCAGAAGCTTTGTCTGTTGACAGAATGGCCTGGGAATGTCTGTTGAGAAAAGCTTTGTACCTGAATGTGGAGAGGTGTTACGCTGCGGGTTTATGTGCCATTTTTTGTTGACAAAGCACATTTTGTGTGTAGACTTCCTGGGGTTTTTTCCAACAAAAAGCCCAGTTTTTCTGAAAAAACCCTTCTGTGTAGAAGTAGCCTAAGTAGTTACTCATACACTGAAATATTTTGTTACCAAGTTCTGAAGATTTCTTTACTGGCAGAAGTAATGTTACTTTATTTTGAAAATAAAAACAGTAACTTAATTTAATTACCTTTGATATGAACTCTTTGTTCTTTATATCCATGACCTTCAGATCTAAAACCGCTGTTAAAATAATTATTAATCATTAGCTACCTTACAGAACTTTGGAATTCTAAGAAAATATAATTATTTTGAGAGTAAATGTGTATACTGGTTTTAAAAACAAGTTATAGCTATCTTTTGAGAAACAGCATGGCCAATAATCAGTTTTGTAAGTTCCTGGAGATGCTGTGTACTGGATACATCTGATTACATTGTCTTTTTGGTTTTTAAAAAAAAGTTGAATAGCTAGTTGCATCAAAATGCTTTATGAGATAAAGAGTAAATAAAATTGTTCATCAAATATGGATGTTAGATCAAACTGCTTGCTCTTTTATTCCTGATTGAAAAAATGAAAAATTTCTATGGTGAATATTCTATTTACTGGAGTCATTTTAAGGAATTTTCTGTTGCACATAGGGCTTGTCTACATTACCACCCTACTCCAAAGGAAGGATGGTAATTAGGGTGTTGGGAGTTTACTAATGAAGTGCTGCACTGCATACACAGCACTTCATTAAGCAAATTCTCCCCCTGTGGCAACTTCAAAGTTTTAAACTTCAAAGTTCCGGCTTGCGTCTAGCCGCGGCTCGCTGGCTGGTACTTCGAAGTCCCTTACTCCTCAAAATTTTGAGGAGTAAAGGGACTTTGAAGTTGCCCCGGAACTTTGAAGTACCGGCCGATGAGCCGCGGCTAGATGCGAGCCAGTACTTCAAAGTTTAAAACTTAGAAGTTGCTGCGGCGGGGAATTCGCTTAATGAAGTGCTGCGTATGCAGTGCAGCACTTCATTAGTAAACTCCAAATACCCTAATTACCAGCCTTGCTTCGAAGGAGGGTGGTAGTGTAGACAAGCCCATAATGTTCTCTAATATTTGTAGATGCTAAGAAAGAACAGATAACAGCGATATGTTTTCAGTTCACTTAGGTGCATTTCAGTGGGCATTGCAAGTTTCCCATTGACTTCAAAGTGTGTTGTTTTAGGTCGTTGACCCCACAACAGAACCTAACAAAAATTGTTCTTTCTGAAGACCATTTAGGCTACGGTTCCACTATAACACAGTATCAACAGAAGTCACTGTTGGAAGAGATTTCCCAACAAAACTTCTGTTGACAGAGTGCAGCCACTCTCAAAAGCAAAATAGGAGTGTGCTCCACTCTATTGATAGAGGAGCCAGACTGCCAGGCTGCTCTCTCGACAGAACGGGCACCGGGAAGCACAGCAGACAGGGCTGCCCATTTTTGTTGATGCTCTATCTGTTGAGAAAGACCCACTGGGGGCATTCACACAACTACTTTGTTGACAGAAATCTGTTGATGAAGGCGTTATGCCTCATAGCTGGAGAGGAAGAACCCTTTGCAGGAAGGTGCTGGGTTTTGTCCATACACTGTCAACAAAGGCACTTCATATGTAAATATGTGGCCTGTTTTGTTGACTAAACCTCTGTTTTGTTGATAAAACTCTCTAGCACAATTGTAGCCTCAATGAAATGTGCTAAGAAAAAATCCTTCTTAGCAAACATAATTTAGAAAAAAATACATAAAGGCTGTGTCTACACTATCCAAAAACTTCAAAATGGCCATGCAAATGGCCATTTCGAAGTTCGCTAATGAAGTGCTGAAATACATATTCAGCGCTTCATTAGCATGCAGGCGGCTGTGGCACTTCAAAATTGACGCGGCTCGTCCCAACGGGGCTCATTTTCAAAAGGACCCCACCTACTTCGAAGTCCCCTTATTCCCATCTGCTCATAGGAATAAGGGGACTTCGAAGTAGGCAGGGTCGTTTCGAAAAGGAGCCCTGTTGGGATGAGCCGTGCGGCCGCGAGGCACATCAATTTCAAAGTGCCGCGGCCACCCGCATGCTAATGAAGCGCTGAATATGTATTTCAGCTCTTCATTAGTAAACTTCAAAATGGCCATTTGCATGGCCATTTCGAAGTTTTTGGATAGTGTAGATACGGCCAAAGATTCTAAAACTTTTAATCTCTCAGTCGCTTCAGATCACGTTGAAATCAGTGGATTTAAGAGCTCGCCAACATGCAGGATCAGATTTATAGTGCTGATAAGTAAGAAAAAAAAACCTTTTGAAAAAAAGAGTGTTTTTGAGAGGCCGTATTTGAAATGTGGGTTCAGTCCTGTGAGGTGCTCAACAGTCATGCAAGATTATGTGGGCCCTTACCTTCCACTGAAGTCAATGGTATTAAAGGTAATTAAGCACTTCACTAGAATGATCTGCACCTTATTGGATTTATCTCTCTGTACAGAAAACGGAATAGTGGTATGTTGATATTGATCTCTTATTTTTAAATTTGTTTTACAAAAAAATTAGTCTAAATACTTTTTCCATCAGGCCATTTGCTTACCCTCCTCCATTTAGCAGGCGTCTATAGGTCTCAATCTCCATTTCTAGACGAATCTTGATGCCAAGGAGCTGTTCATATTCTGCATTCTGGCATTCCATTTCTGATCTGATTTGCTTTAATTGTTCCTCCAGATTGCTAATCTGAAGCTGTATTTGTGAAAGCTGAACACTGTAGTTTCCTTCAGCTTCTGTCAAGGTGCCTTCAAGGGAGCATTTCTATCAGTGCATAACAGTGGCATGTTATTGGTGAAACTGATATGCTTGATTACATGTAAGGAGAATCTTCTTTAACAGTAAAAATAATTTATACCAAAGAATTAGAAAAATTATTTTCCATAACAATTAGAACTAAAATTACATTAACTTTTTTCCTGCCAGTTTTCAATACCTCTTGATGTGTTGAAAATTATTTCTCTGGTATCATTTTTCCTTTCTGCTCTCTCTTCTTCACTATACAGTTTTCTAGTATTACACTGCTAGTTTTATTGTGTTTTATTGCTGTATACTCTGCTTCTGTAATCCTTTTCTCAAGCAATGCACAGTAAAGTGTATTAAATTAATTGGAGATGTATATAAAAGAATTTAATTGTATGTTAAGTTTATGGAAACAAGTGAAACATCAAAGTGGAAATGTAAAATGTAATGTCTTTGGTGCATGATTATCTGATTTACAGGTGCTTAAAAAGAATTCAAAATTGTTCTTATTGGTGAGATATTGGAGGTGTAATTTGTGTGTTCTCTGTGCTTCTGAAGAAATTGGTCAGAGTCTTTTAATGCAATCTTTTTACAGATTAGAATGAATAAAATATAATCACAAAGAGAACTGATGAAATCACGCTATGCCAAAATGTTAGACATTAATTTTTATATCCCATTATTTCTTATTTACATTATTAATTTATCTGTAAATATTAAAACACTATATAGGCCACCAAGGGATTATTCAATATTCAGCATTCCCCTGAAACACATTGCCATTTTATGCTTACTTAAAAGGCTGTGGGCCATATTCCATAATTGATTCTGCCAAAAAGAGTTCCACTGAAAGTGGATAGATTCAATGTGTGCAATCAAGGTGAAATATTGACCTGTAATGCCACTTTTGAGGCCATGTCTATTACAAAACATTATAACATGTTTTTGAGACTGGTTACAATAAATCCATTTATTTTGATTATGCTTTCTAACTATTCAGCCTCATCACGCTTTATTTTGTTTGATTTTAGTATTTAATTCAGAAGTAAAATTGTTTCTCTGTGGTTAGAGTAAGCATAGGGGAGCTATCAAAACACATCTATATAGAGGCATTTATGCCCTTATATAATGCCAAACTACTGGATGAAGTTAATATGCGCATTGAATAGAATTTTTAGTGATAAAAGTTACCTTAGGTGGCAGCTATTACACACCTTGGCCAGAAGGGCTTGCAGCTCAAGGTCCAGGGTTTGGAGAGTATGTTTGAGCTCAGTTACTTCATGCCTGGCTGAGTCTGCTTCACCAGTATCATGATGGATCTGTTGCTGCAGCTGTTGACTCTGGAAAATTCATAATGCAATATAGTGAATACAGGGTAATAAAACAGAATCTTTTGATTTGAATATGCTTTCAGATAACTTGTCATCAATCATAATTTTACCATTTTATTAAATTGTTCTTCAGCCTCCCTACGATTTTGCTCAGCAAGGGATTCATACTGAAGTCTCATGTCCTTCAGAATCTTCGTTAGATCAACTCCTGGAACAGCATTCATTTCTACATTCACTTTACCTGTAGAGCCATGCTGAAAGCATTTCATTTCCTGGTTAAATTGAAGACAAGGAGATTTTAAATAGGTTGATTTAAATAGCTTTAAATAGGTTGGTGGGGGTTGATCCTGCTTGAAGCAGGGGGCTGGACTAGATGACCTCCTGACGTCCCTTCCAGCCCTGTGATTCTGTGAAGTTTCAACTCCAGAAGCAGGGAAAATTAAATAACTGAAATGACTGAGGGTCAAAATTTGAACGTTTTGAAATAGTAAATTGACCATAAACCATTCCACTTTTAAATTAAAGGACTCTCATTAAATTCAGTGCCAACTGAACTAAGATCTATATTTGCAAATGGAAGGCAAAGATCTTACTTCCTCGTGGTTCTTCTTAAGAAACATCAGCTCCTCAGACAGGCTTTCAAGTTGTGCTTCCAGGTTGGATCTGGTCATAGTGAGGTCATCTAGGACTTTACGCAGACCATTAATGTCAGCTTTAATACTTTGGCAAAGTAACAGCTCATTTTCATACCTTAAAAGTGTTAGGAGAATTTTGAGAATATAATCAGATCAGAAAGAAATAAATCAGTTTGGCTTGCAAGAAAAATATTTGATATTATAAAAGCAGAAATTCATTACAAAAGATGTGCGAATAATAGTTTTTTATTATCTGTTTATTTTAAATTCTATTTTTTGTGATTTGGCAAAAATTTTAATTTTAAAATTTTAAAAGTTTAGCTCTCTTGGACATTATTGTTATAAACTTAAATTTAATATTGCAGTTATTTTTGCATATTAATTCAGATTTATTTAATACTAAAAATTACAGAAAAAGGTGTCTAGGGACTATATGGTGTAATCTGTTTGTAATCCAAAAACAATGTTGAGTTATGCTTAAAAACAAATGGCATGAGAGGGTGCCTGTTTTTACTACTCCGTCATTAATAACTGGTTTTCATTGAACTCACTTAAGTTTGAAGTCATCACCAGCAAGCTTGGCATTGTCAATCTGCAAGATTATGTTGGCATTGTCCATAGTTGCAGAGATGACCTGGATAAATAGATCAGGGATGAGGCAATATGAAAATTGTGAAAATATCGTTTGCTTTTAATTTTGAGTCAGCACTAGCAAATTTTAGGGGCTAAAATTAAAACTTCATCTTTTAAGAAAAATGTGTTTATATGCACTGTAAACATAGAGGGAGATATGATCTCTTTCCCTTTTTAAAAACTAAGTATTTCCTTTTTAGGTTAAACTAATTTTCATACATAAACAGTAAAAAAAATTGAACATACTTAATAGTAGATTTTTAAATATTAAATTAACAAGTATATGTGTATGTGTGAAAATCAGTTAATAGAAATATTCCCTAAAGTCAACTGCTTTAATTATTATTAATGTCAGCGAAAAATAATAGATGTCTGAAATTACATTGAGCAGAATTTAGCACTTGGTAATAAACTATAACTCACAAGCAGTACACGAGTTAGCGCAAGATACAAGGTATACGCCATTGTAAAGTGCTGAAAAATTATTACCTGATTCCTAATATCTTCAATTATCTGGTAATATTTGCTGTAATCAAAGCTTAGCCCAGCAGCAAGATCATGTTTCTCATACCACTGCTGGATTTTATGTTCAAGATCAACATTTGCCTTCTCCAGAGCACGTATCTTATCCAGGTAGTTAGCTAGGCGATCATTAAGATTCTGCATGGTTTCCTTTTCATCACCAGAGAGAAGGCTGCCATCAGCCTCACCAAAGCCTCCACCATAGCCAATACCCAAGCCTCCAAATGAGCTTCTGCAATAGGCACCTCTATATCCCCCTCCAACCAATATATTACCAAAGCCATCACAATAGCTTCCACCAAAGCCACTACCTGCTCCCCCTCCTAATCCACTACTTAAACTGACACCAGATCCCCCAACCAAATCACATACACTCTTACTACCAAAGCTAGCTAGTCTGACCGATCCACCACCTCCAGCAAGTGAAGAAACCCGCTTGGATCCACTAGCAATCTGGAAAGACATAATGCTTTACTGTTGCTAAAAGTTGTTAAAAAGTAACAAAGACATCAAAGTAGAATGAAAGAATGCCTTCTCCAAGGCAGTTCCTTTACCTTTTTATGCAGAATTATTAGGGTGTTTCCCCTGGATTCCTCCTACCTCTGACAGTTTTTTTGCAAACTCAGCATACTGTTAACCATGATTATTTCTCCTATATAGCATTTAAGTAAATGGTGACAGTTCATGCAAAGAGGTTAGTGCCCTGAAGATGTTTGTTATATCAGGAATAGAGCAGGGTGGAACAAAGCTAAGGAGTTATTACATTTTAATCATAGATGAGTAATTCCTTGTCTTCTTCCAAACCTCAGGCATAACTCTCATAATTCCCAAATAAGATAGAGCAAAATTTCTAGGGACATATATTTGTCATTCTTACTTCCAATCGTCTTACTTCTAAGATAATTCATAAAAATGGCAGCCTTGATGTTTGATTTATTTTCATGCAGTTTCCTTTTTAACTTGGTAAAATGAGATCTTAATAATTCTAAGAGTACATCTGCACTACCCAGGAGATTGACCTGGTCAGGATTGATCTTCTGGTGTTTGATTTTGCATAACTAGTGAGGATGTGTGAAATCAAACTATCAGGGATCAGTAGTTGACTCCTGTACTTCTCATTCTCCTGAGGAGTAAGGGAGGTCAATGGGAGAAACTCTGGAATTGATGTAGCTACAATTGACTTATCTGGTTGTCCTCACTGAGGGAGGTCAGTGGTACTATAGATGCACGCTTTTAGGCCCTTAAGTAATTTCTTCAAATATGCCTTTACTAATAAAATGATTGCCGCTGCCAAAAATTGTTCTCCTTGGCCTCTGAGGTTAGGACAAGAAGCAATGGGCTTAAACTGCGGCAAGGGAGGTTGGACATTTGGAGAAACTTCCTAACTGTCACAGTGGTTAAACACTACAGTAAATTGCCTAGGGTGGTTGTGGAATCTGCGTCACTAGAGATATTTAAGAGCAGGTTAGATGGACATCTATTGGGATTGATATAGATAGTGCTTGGGTCTGCTATGAGAGCAGGGGGCTGGACTCGATGACCTCTTGAGGTCTCTTCCAGTTCTAGGATTCCATGACGTTACTGTTTGTAATTTTGTTTTCAGAGTGCCTTCCTGCAGAAGTAGTTTGCGTATTTCATGTTAAAATATAGGTATAGCAGTCTGTTATTATTTTTTTAAAGATTTAAATGACTAAAATGTATGCACAGCCTGGAATTCCTGATGCTTTATTTTTTCTTAGGAGAGGTGGCGAGATTTGGAGATGGGAATTTGGAAGTAATCAGGACCACTTAGGTACAAAGCATGGAGTCAGTAAATCGTTGCAGAACTTTTCCCATATCTGTTACTTATGTGCTATTTTTAAAATATGAATAAGAAGCAGTCCTGCAGCAGCTTAAAGACTAACAAATTTATTAGGTAATGAGTTTTCCTAGGTAAAGGCAGTAAGTCCATCCTTGATCTCTTGATCAGTAAGTCCACTCTTCAATCTGCTAAAACTTAGAACTGTGCTTAAGTGCTTTACAAAACTGGGATCCGTTTACATGCTTAAACTGAAGCATGCAGTTAACTAATTTGCTGAACTGGGCCAACATTCAGTAAGTATGTGTGAATTATTACGTATTTTGTACCAACCTTTTAGTTAACAATCCAGTGAATTCTAGGTACTCTGAGTTGATTTGTGAATGGTCTTTGCAGTAACAGAGGGAGAGGATAATGTACGTGGTTATTTGACTATTTTATTGTTTTATAAATTGAGGTTGCTTTTGCATATAATTACTTTCATTAGCTGTGCTAATGAGGCTATTATTTTAGCTCAGTCTTCTATATCTGTACAAATCCTTCCTTTGTATCCCAGTTTGATTACACAGTTGACTGAAATTCAGAGTAATTGTAGAACAATTAAGGTGACTTTATGTTGAGCAGTGTTGTGTTTAATAGATCATGACGAGGAAGTGAAGAGATACTTCCTTGTCTGCCATTCTCTCAACTGAGTAGATGATTTTCACTACTTTCTCATGTGTTAATGGTCTTCTCACAGTGGGCATGCATGCTGAATTTTTGAAAAAAATTAATATTTTATTGTTTTTAGGTAATTCAGAAAAATAATTGTAATAAAATAAGACTTTTTAAACTGAGAATATTACAGTATAAATATTTGTCAGTTTGGTATTCAGCTTTAAATGAAAATAGCTTTGTCAACTCATGCTTGACTTTTGGCGCAGTACCTGTAGATGATATATGTTAGAGAAAGATCTTAGTCTAAAGATAAAGGTACCAGAACACTTTCCAACTTTCTGTATTGTGGGAGGGGAAAGATGATTCCATCCCAGATGTAATTCAGCTAATTGGAAGCCTCAGTGAGAAGAGGGAAATAAATAATATATCGTACAAGATCATTGTGATTTATTTAAAAGATTATTTAAACTTTCCTCCAAATAGATAAATAAAAGTAAGCTGCTTTCAAATACTGAATGCTTCACAACTAAATGTAAGTTAGTTGTTGCTTGAAATGTTTCTAGGGCATAAAACAGCCACAATATTCTAGTTTGACTCAGTTGCTCATTTGTCACATATTGTCAATCAGTTTTTTGTTATCAAAGAGACAGATCACTCATAACATAGATTATTCCTTACCAATGTTCCTTCTAATCTTTTTTCATCTATTTGCAGATTTTTTTCCATCCATGTGTGGAATGTTTTTTTTCTGAGCATCCAGCATGTGTGAACATGTGCCATTACTAGAAATAAAACCCTAGCTGTGAGTGCTCCACTAGTCATCTGGCAGCATCTGCATCTTTCCTGAGTGGCTGCACAAGTGTGCAGTTTACAGGAAACACTGCTTCTTATACTTGTGTGGGTATATAGAGCATTGAAAAGAGAAGGAGTCTCACTTGCATTTACTCAGTACAAGCAAGATCTCTCAGAAATGGGTAAGGACTGCTTAATACATGTATATGTGCCACTATAAGGGCAAATGTTTCCAAAATGGAAGAGGGGGAAGAGGAAAGTTGTCAGGACATGCTGGGGAGTGAGCAAGCTGCACACTCAACGAGTGGTGTACCTTTTATGTCCCTTCCATACGTCAATGGACTGGGGCAGAGGCTGTATTTTTAACATGTGGATTGAAGTCACTGGGCAGCCTTTGCAGCTCTTGTTATTGCTTCTAGCTGGGGTCAACTTCAGACCCTGGCTCAATTTAGAACAGGATCAAGATTTCTGTAATATATATGTTTGTGGCTCTAAGAAGACATTCTGACAGTAAAAAAACATGAACACAGAGGAGCTCTTACCATGCCGCCTTTTATGCAGTTACACTCCCTATACAGGAGACTGTGAGATAGTGGCTGAATTAAAAATAACTATTCCACCTGGAGGTTCCTGTATGCTCAGTTTAGTCGTCAGAAAGTGAATGAAGTATTTTTTGTGGCTCCTTCATGCTGCCTATGTAAAGGGCCTGTAAGAAATAAGAAACCCTGGACCACAGATTTTGAACTCTTTTAGAAGATACTGGGACAGCTGGAGCTAAAGGAGAAGAATCATCCTTACCTATACGCAAACTATGCAGCTGCATATGACAGCTGAAAATCTGGGAAAGCTGTGGTCTTAATGTCCATATATCTGCCTCTTCTTCACTGTATTCTGTAGCTTTGCTTCCTCCTGCGACAATCTTGTTAACTTAAAATTGAGAAAGCCAGTGTTATTAACAACAGAACCTGTGGAAGTGGTAATGAAGCCATTTAACAGGCATGTGCCTACCTACCCCCATAGTTTTCTGAATTTACCATCTTAGTCTACAAGACTTTAGTTTAAAACAAGAGTGGGGACCCTTTTTAGGTTGGGGGCCACTGACTTACAGAAAAATCAGTTGGAGGGGCCACAAGTGAGGAGAAAAAAAAACAACCTTGCAGATGTGACCTCTAAATGAGAAGCGGAAAAAACAATTACCTCATTAGTTTAAAATTTGTTTTTTCAAGTATTTCATTAATGTATTGTTGAAGATTATAATATCATGTCTCCAAAAATTGTCTCACCCCTTGGCTATCATTGGGCATAGTTTAACAGTACAATTTAGGGTCCCATAAATCATAAAGATGGCACTGCCCAGGAGACTAACAACTTTACTTACTTACTTGACTTAAACCCATGTACTCTGAGACTGGGTCTACACTTGCCCCCAGTTTCGAACAGGGCATGGTAATGAGGATGATGGGAGATTACTAATGAAATGCTGAGGTGAATATGCAGCACTTCATGAGGCTAATTCTCCCCCATGGCAACTTCGAAGTGCCAAACTTCGAAATACCTTTGGATACGTGCATGCCAGCACTTCAAAGTTGCAGCGGGGGAGAATTAGCTTAATGAAGTGCTGCATATTCACTGTAGCACTTCATTAGCAGTCTCCCATCACCCTGATTACCATACCACCTTCGAAGTTGGAGGCAAGTGTAGACAAGCCCTGAGTGGAGCATAGGTCATCTGCAACTCTCCTCCACTTCACTCTGTCTTGAAACAAAATTTCTAGCCAACTCCCCAGTTGTTGTCCTTCAGTCTCAGTAGATCTTCCCCATGTTGTCTGAGGTCTCCCTCTTTTGCATTTTCATTGTGGGTTCCATGTAAGAGCTTGACGGACTATACTGAATGATGGTTTTCTAAGAATGTGCCCTAGCCAGCCCCACTTTCTTCTCTTGATTTGAACGTCAAGTGATTCTTTTCCTGCTTTATTCCAAAGCTCTGCATTATTGACAGTCTTGTCATTTGATGTGAAGAATGAACCTCAGAAATCTGTTTATGAATGTCTGTAGCTTGTGCTTTGAAGACTTTTTAGTAGGCCAGCTCTTGCAGCCATACAGGAGCACACTCTTCCCAGTTGTTTTGAAGATTCTCAGTTTCGTATTTGCAGATATTATTTGTGAACTCCATATGGGATGAAGAGTCTTGAATGCAGCTGTTGCTTTTCCCTATCCTGGCATCGATATCCTTGTTTCTTCCTCCATCTCTGCCCAGAATACTCCCCAAGTAGGTGACTTGCTCCACATCTTCCAGGTCATCCCCTCACGCTATGATGGTGGTGTTGTTGGACAGGTTGATTCTCCTTGTTTTGGTCTTTCCCTTGTTAATGCTCAGTCCAATCATTGAGGCAGTTTTGTCTAGCGTTGCAACCTTTTCTTCCATGTTTTCATGTTGGTGTGAAAGGAGAGCGACATAGTCAGCAAAATCAATGTCCTTTAGCTGATTGAAAAGTGTCCACTGAATGCCTTGTTCATGGCTGGCTGTTGTACTGCTCATAATCCAGTCTATTGTGATCAAGAACAGGAAAGGTGACAATAGGCACCATTGGCACACTCCTGAGAGTATCAAAACAGAAAAGCAATCCAGTAGCACTTTAAAGACTAACAAAATAATTTATTAGGTGATGAGGTTTCGGGGGACAGACCCACTTCTTCAGACCATAGCTATACCGGAACAGAACAGACATACCTGAGAGTATGTTGAAGGATTCTGTCAAGACACCGTTGTGAACAACTTGACATGTTGAAGGTTTGTATGTTGATGGTTCAGGTTAATAAGCTTGGATACTGACAAACCATTGACAAACATGGTACCAGTCTCCTCAAAGGAATGTATCATTTCAGGAATTCCAGTTAATTTTACATTTGTTGTCTCTCTCCTGTTTTTTCTATTCATTTAAACATGTAATATCACTAAGAATAACAGTAATACAAGACAGTAGAACAGACAAATGTATATCATATTCTAAAAGTCAGTTGAACATCATTACTCTAGTACATAATAGTGATTACCTTCAGTGAAATTTATATTAATTTATATTACATCATTAACATTTTGCTAATCAAATTGAGCCTTTGAGTTATATAATAGGACCAGTACTGCACCCATTGAAGTCATCAAGGGTTTTTCTACTAATTTAGATGAAAAAAAGAGCAATAAAAAGCTCCTTAGTTGGTAGTATTTTTTCAGGGTATTTTGACTAATGTATGGATGGATTGTAATTTTTACCTCTTAGCTTGAAATGATACCCTAATGCTTGGGAAATAGCCAGGGTTGAACTCTGGGAAATGGTTGCTTCATCAGTAAGAAAAACCCTAAAGCGAGGGAGGGACGAAATTATAGCAACAATATTTTCATAGATTTACAAGACAGCAATTCTGACAGACTTTATGGCTACGCCTACACTTACCAAAAACTTTGAAATGGCCATGCTAATGGCCAGATGGAAGAATACTAATGAGGTGCTGAAATGCATATTCAGCACCTCATTAGCATGCCGCCAGCCACAGCACTTCGAAATTGCTGCAGTTCACTCACTTGCGGTTCGTCTACATGGGAGGTCCTTTTCGGAAGGACCCCTGCCAACACTGAAGTCCCCTTATTCGTATGAGCTCATAGGAATAAGGGGATTTCAATGTTGGCAGGGGTCCTTCCGAAAAGGACCCCCCGTGTAGATGAGCCACGCGGGAGCGAAACGCGGCAGTTTCGAAGTGCTGCAGCTGATGTTATGCTATTGAGGTGCTGAATATGCATTTCAGCGCCTTATTGGTATTCTTCGATTTGGCCATTAGCATGGCCATTTCGAAGTTTTTACTAAGTGTAGATATAGCCTATATTGGATATTTTAGTAAAATATCAAATATTTCAGTAGAATCTTAAATAAGATATTTTGAGTGGTAGGTTGGAATCTTGCCCTAGTGGATGTGGGGGGCAAAAGATATTTTACCTAATTTAATCTGATCACACCTTTTACCTGAGCATCTAATGCTCCTTATATTTTCTTGTTTAAGCAGCTCACCTATGTAACACAGGGCAATGTTTCAGTGGGTTAGTGGCACCTGGTGGATCTGTTATGACATTCTTATTTTTTGAGCACACAGTGATGTATGCGCCCAGCTTGCTTTGCTGGCCATGGCTGTACCACTTCCACTTTGCTTTAGGGATATTAAGGGGAAGGAGTTTAGATTGCTGTAACTTCCGTTTCTGTGATATGCATATTTTATGTATGGTCTCAATTATGAAAACATTTTTGTCAAAGTATTTTTGTGTTCTAAGTTTTATTCCACGATAATTTAGATCACACTTTTAAAGAGACTTCTTGAAGATTGTTATCTTAGAGAGATGTCATTACCTTCTGAAACAAGAAAATAAGAATAGCCATACTAATTCAAACCAATCGTCCATTTAGCTCTGTGTCCTGTCTTCGAGCAGTGTCTGGTGCTGATGCTGCAGAGCAAATGAAAAGCTAGTATTTAATGATCCATCTTCTGTTGTCCAGTCCCAGTTTCTGGCAGGTTGAGGTACAGTAGAGTCTCAATATTTGCGGCTCCAGGGAGGAGTGCCAGCATCCACAGCTTCCCTGGGGCTCCAGGGAGAAGCACCAGCAGCTACAGCTTCCCCAGGCAGGGAGCCCAGCAGCCATGGCTTCCCCAAGGACCTAGGGAGGAGTGGCGGCAGTCACAGCTTCCCCATGGCCCTGCAGAAGAGTGCCAACAGCGACAGCTTCCCCTAGCAGGGAGCCCCGGTAGACACAGCTTCCCCGCGGCTCGAGGCAGGGAGCCCCAGCAGCCGTGGCTTCCCCAGGGCTCTGCTCAGGGAGCCCCCACAGCTGCAGCTTCCCTGGGGCGGTGAGCCCCCCCCCCCCGTATTTGTGAAATTCAACATTTGCAATGGTTTTCAACATGGAACCCTTGCGTTTGTTGAGACCCTACTGTATATGGAAACCTAGAGCGTGGGGTTTCATCCTTGCTATCAATACCTAGCTTACATGAGCTTATCTAATTCTTTTTTGAGCCCACTTGTACTTTTGACCTTCACACTGTCCTTCAGCAATGAGTTCCACAGGTTTATTGTGCATTATATGAATCGTTATTTCCTTTTATTTGTTTGGAACTTTCTGCCTGTTAATTTCATTGAGTGATTTCTTGTTCTTGTTATAAGAACTTTCTCCACTGGCCACTTTCTTGACAGAACTGGCTCAGCACCCCAGAAGACAGGAGTGCATGAACAGAGAGCCCTTCCAAGAGCCCTCGCCAGGCACACCCTTCAAGGGACTCCCCCCCCACCTACCTTCTCTGCCCATGCTGAAGCTTACTTACCTCCTTGAGGAACAGATAAGCTAGTGCAGGGTTCACATGCTTGCTGAAAGAGAGTTTAACCTTTCCAGTTAACCATGGTGCCATAGGAGCCCCCAGGCTAGTGCTGGACCCACTTCCACACACTCAAGCTGCTGATCATCCTGATTGTGGCTGCCCTCCACCACGTCCGGTGGGACAGACTTGCCACTAGGATTAAGTCATGGGCCCCCAGGGCCCCCACCCATACCCTCCCCAATTAACCAGCTGGGTCTGGAGGTGCACCACCAATTCTGACTGGTGGGACTGGCTGGTTATGGGGCGGTGGGACAACCAGCAGTGACTCCAGAACTTCTGCATGAGGAAAGAGATCTTCCTTGAGCTCTGTGCCTGGGTTGCCCCTGTCCTCTTCAGACAGGACAGCCAGGTGCATCTGGACACCCTCCTGGAGAAGCAGTTCACCATCGCCCTCTGGAAGATTGCCACCCCAGATAGCTACTGCTCAGTGGGCAACCAGTTTGGCGTGGTGAAGTACACTGGTGGCGCTGTCCTCATGCAGGTAAGACATTCTCAGGCTGCAGGCCTTGAATGGGGGAAGGGTAGGTGGATTCTGCCCAAGAGGGACTCTTGGGCAGCAGGGGAAGAGGGGAGAGGATTCTTGGAGACCCCAGGGGAAGGGGGACTGGAGGGGGAAAAGTATCCCACTGGGGCCCAGGGACTCACTCACTTATGTGTGTTCACACTCCACCCTATGCAGGTAGTGACAGCCATCAACACCATTCTGCTCTTGGAGGGTCATCAGCATGGCAGATGTGGATCCAGTCATGGTCAACTTCCCCAGCCTGGGGTTCCCCAACTGCTTCGTAATAAATGAGAGGACCCACATCCCCATCCATGCCCCAGACCTCAGTGTGGATATTACTCCATCATGCTGCAGGCCCTGATCTACCATCAGAGACAGTTCCTGGACATTTATGTTGCGTGGTTGGGCTGGGCATGATGCGCAGGTGTTCCACAGCTCCAGCCTGTGTCGGAGGATGCAGGGTGGCATCTACATCCCCCTCCGGGAGCTGGCCATCGGGGACGTGCACATGCCACTCTGCATTGTGTGCCATGCCACCTACCCCCTCATGCCCTGGCTCATGAGGTCCTACACCGGCCACCTGGACCCCGCCCAGGATCTCTTCAACACCCACCTTAACTGGGAGCACAACCAAGTCGAATGTGCTTTCAGCTGTCTAAAGGCACGGTTTAGGTGCTTCCTCACCTGCCTGGATGTTGGAGGAGCACAATGTCCCCCAGGTTGTGGGAGCATGCTGTGCAAAGGCTGGGATGGGGGCTGGAAGAATGGGGAGGTATGGACAGGGAGGGGAGCTGTGGTGGGGTTGGGCTCAGCATGGGGAGCCTGGAGAATAGGGGACACTGGCTGAAGGGGTGGGGAATGACCATGGACATCAGCCAGTGGGAAAGTCCATGAAGCCCAGTGGGGACGTCAGGTGAGGGCAGTCTTGGTGGGCACAGGTGGCTAGGCCAACTGGTCCTGCAAGATGTCAGAGATGATGGCCAGGTAGAACATCAGTTCAGCCCAGGCCTGCATCTGCCATGCCTGGTCCACCTGGTCCTTCTGCTGCCACTGCTCCAGGAGGTCATTCTGCCTCCTAAGGGCAGCTGTGTAGGCCCACAGAGCTTTGTGATCTGGGCAGCAGTGAGCCCTCTGGCTGCAGGCCTGCCCTGGCAGGGGTGTTGCACCAGCCCTCCCTGGTACCGCCTCCAGACTGCCTGGCTCCAATCCCTGGACTGAGCTGGTTGGCCCTGCGGTAGGGCTGGGCTGGCCCTCGGATGGTGCAGCTGTAAGAAAGAGAGCGGGAGAGATAATGAGTCATTCTTGCACCACAGCACCTACAGCCCTGCCCTTCACCCTCTTCTGTGCAGCAGCCCCTGCCCCCATGCTGAGGGATGTGCCACGGGACAGCAGCCCAGGGGGACACCAGCCATACAGAGGTCCCTGCATGGGTGATGTGTACACAGGGTGTAGCCTGGCCCTCCCTGCCTTGCCTCTGTGAATGTGGCCTGTGGCACTGTCTGTAGGAGCAGGTGCTGACTCTTGCCTGTGGGCATGCCTGAGAGCTGCAGCCTTCCGTGGTGTGTCAGGGGCTCGGGCTGGAGCCTGGGTGGCTGGCCCACTTCCAAACATGGCAGGGGTGGGTGCACCCCGCCTGCCACACCTCAGAGTGTGCTATGTGCCAGATACTTACCAAAGGGTCTCTCAAAGAGATCTGGGGACACCCTGCTGGATGTGGCCTGGCTTGAGGATCCCGAGGCCATGGCAATCACAAGGGTCCTGTCACTGGACTTGCGGTCCTGGATGGCTCAGGCTGCATCAGGGTTCTGGGCTGGTGGTCCTCCAGCTGTGGCTCCTGCTTGGTCAGCAGTCCCCGGGGGAGGGAGGCCTCTGCAGCTGTATCTGGAAGGATGGTGATGGGGAGCTGTTGTTGCCCTGAGGAGGTTGTGCAGTTCTTAGTAGTAGGGGCAGGTAGAGGTCCTGCCCCAACCTTCTTGCTGTGTCATGGACCTGGGTATACCCCTGCTGCAGCTCCTTGACTTTCACCCAGATCTGCTCCATTGTCCGGGCAGGGTGGCCCTGTGCTGGGAGAGCGGTGGTGAGCCAGGCATAGGCAGGCTCATTTTACTGGTTTTCAGTGGGATCCAGGAGCAAGGACTCCTCTCCCTGGAGGCCCAAGAGGTCCTACAGCTCAGGCTCTGTCCAGGATGGCGCCTTGGTTTTTTGTGGCGGGGGGGTGGGTCCTGGGACCCCTCTGCCAGCTCACTGGAAGGCCCCAGGAGGCTTTGAGGCTGCTGGCTGTCAGCCATCAATGTGATACTACTGTGGTGGGTGGATGCGAGGGCATGCTTGTCAGAAGTTTGTGTGCCTGCTGCTTCCACACATTCAGCTTCCTTACGTGGGATTTCTGGGGCTCCCTACACCTTTAAAACCAGCCTGGGGCAGGGAGCAGGGAGCTGTGATTGTGGTGGACAGGGTGTCTCCCAGGTCCAGCTGGCTGGCACCATGGAGGACCTCTTTGTTGGCAGAAGGGCCCTTTGGAGTGTCCACATGGCTTTTTCGTCAACAGAATCTATTGACAGAGGCGTTCTGCCTCGGGGTGGGGGTGGGGGGGTAGAATGCTGTCCATGAAAGTGCAGAGTTTTGTCAACATGCTGTCAACAAAATTCATTTTGTGTGGATGCTCTGTGAGTTTTTTCAACAAAACCCCCATTTTGTTGACGGAACTCTCTAATCTAAACGTAGGCATTGATTTTAATTGCAGCACACAATACAGTACAATTTCCCAGGCACCATAGGCAAGGGGAAGTGGGAGCAGCTATGGAGGCTGTGCCAGCCCGGCTGGGCTTAAGTAGCCTCCCCAGCCACCATCCCTTTAATTGGTTAACTGGTGAAACCTACCAGTTTAAATAGGATTTTACATCGCTACCAATTCAACAAACTTACCAATTCAGCAAAATTTTACATCCCTATTCCCCACCCCTGAGTTAAATAGTGTAGCTGCTGTAGGGACTTATCTTTAGATTTGAGCATGCCTCATTCCCCCGGGGCTTCAAGTTGTGTCACAGCTGCAATCTGCCTGTGCCAGTGAGCAACCCCTACTGCAACTGTTTGCAGTACTTTGGTGAGGCACTGTAAGGGTTCTTGTCTCTCTGCTGTGGCACCTCTTGCTGGTCACCTGAGGTGTGTCTACACATGCACAGTATTTCGAAAAGACCGGCCCTCTTTCAAAAGAGTGAAGTGAGCGTCTACACGTACCATGCACTCTTTCGATGTGAAATTGAAGGAACACAGCCCAGACATCGAAAGCTGGACCCCGATCCCGCATGGGAAAAGCACCACCCATCAAAAAACATCGAAAGAAGGCACATGTAGACGTGCCACAGCCCGCTCTTTTGAAAGAGTCTTCCACGACAGCGCGCAGTCCGAGCTTGGAGACGCCCTGCCCCACCAAGCAGAGCTCCATGATCCGCACGTCTGACTGCTCTTAAAGCTGCACGGACCCAGAAACCACGTGGCGGGAAGCTGAGAGTAGGAAAGCTGCGAAAGCACGAGCTTCAGGCAGCACACCCTCTCAGCCACACCTGACAACAGCGACAGCCACATGGCCAGCGTCTGGCAGTCCCCTGAGCCACAGGGTCCCCCGTCAGAGTCCCCACAGGGCTCCATCCCTGAAAAAAAGAAAAGGACCACCTCCTGGACGGACTGTGAACTGAGAGACCTCCTGGGCCTCTGGAGGGAAGAGGAGGTCCTCCGGGAGGGGGGCTAAAGCGGAGGAATGCTGCTGCCTTCGCCTGCCTTGCCCGGGACTGACCAGCCAAGGCCACCCGGAGTGGACCCCGGAGCAAGTCCGGAGCAAAGTTAAAGAGCTCCAGCAGGGCTATGCCCGGGTCCGGGATGAGGCTGGACGCTCAGGAGCAGGCCCTTTCACCTGCCCCTACTATAGGGAGCTCCATAGCATCCTGGAGTCCTGGGACAGCTGCCCACCAAAAGCGGTACTGGACGGCTCGGCAGACCAACCCGAGCCGGAGGAGCTGCAGGAGCCAGGACCAGCCAGCCTGAGCCAGGGGGCAGACACCACACGGGACTGGTCCAGTGAGGAGGGCGACCTCGTCATTGATGTCCCCTTGCGGTCGTCCAGCTGGGCCACAGGGAGCTGGGCGTCCCTGGAGATCTTTGAGGTCCCCCCCAGTAAGTGCACAGCGGGGCCAGCACGCCTGTGAGCAGGGAAGGGGTGGCACCCCTGACAGTGGCCTGGGCACAGGCCTGGAGGCCTAGGGCCACACACCCCAGCCGGCCACAGCCCAGAACATGACTTCTGCACCTGCCAGCGCCACCCAGCACCCAGATCCGTGGACAGTTCCAGGCACCCAGTGGGATGCCCATGGGCCAGCCCACAACCAGGGATGGTTCCACTCGAGGGGAAGCCTGTGTGCACTTGTCGCCACAGGGTTGCCATTTCCACCATGGCCAGGCCCTGGGAGGGTCGGGGGAGGGAATGGGGTCGAGGGAGGGACAGGGTCCTGGGGGGAATGGGGACAAGGTCCTGCTTGGAGACTGACATGCTATCCATCACCCCTTGCAGGTGCAGCAAATGAGGGCTCACGCAGTCCATCAGTGTCAGTGGTCCCCCAGAGCCCCCCAGAGGTATTGAACAGAGGCTGGGCACCCTCAGCAGCAGCGTTACACTGGGTGCGCAGCCAGAGGTCACAGCGTCACCCAGTGGATGACCCTGCCAACCTCTGCCAAGTGAAGCTTACGGAGTGCCGGCTCCAGCTGGAAGAGTCTGACCTAGCGTGGCGGAGGGAGGGCTGGGACAGGCTCATATCCTGCCTGGACGCCATTCATGGGACTTTACAGGAGCACGTGGGCAATGTGGCCCGGCTCCTGGCCCACCACAACCCCTCCCCCAGGTGCCCAATCCCCTGAGTCCCCCGCAGGGCCCCCCACCAGAAAGGTTCCACCCAGGGTCCCGTGCCCACCCCCCCCCGAGTCTTCCACCCCACCTCACACAGATGCCCCCCCGCTGTCCCGCCACGCCCATACCTTCTGGTGCTCCCCACCCCATCCCGGCCCTGCTGTGGCACTCGCTCCTGGAGGGGAAGGGGATCTTGGGGCCAGCGTGGCTCTCGGCCCACAGCCCCCTTGCCCGAGTGACCCTCCCAAGTCTGGCCCCCTCCCCACCCCCTTCCAAGTTCAGGCCCCCTCTCCCAAATCTGGCCCCCTCCCCATCCCCTTCTGAGTTCAGGCCCCCTGCCCCCTCTCCCAGTTCTAGCCCTCACCCTATACCCACCCCACACGTTGTACATAGTTGTTGAACTTTTACACCAGTTTTTTACAGTTTATTATTGATAAAGGTTTCTGTTGTGCAGCACTACCCGTGGTTCCATGGGGGGGAGGTACAGCATGGTGGTGGTGGCAGTGCATGTGGTGGGGGGGTTGGATGTATGGGGGGAGGGAGAGGTGTGGGCATGGAGATGCTCAGTGCGGCCCCGGGGCGAGACTTGCACGAAGGGCCTCCCGGATCTGGACACTGTCGCGGTTCGCCTGGCAGCTGGCGACAGCAGCTGGCTGCTCGAACCCCATGGTGGCCTCAGCTGCCCACCTCTGGATGTAGGCATCCCCCTTGGCCTCCACAATGTTGTGGAGGACACAGCAGGTGCCCACCACTTGTGGGACATGGTGCATGCTGTAATGGAGTTGGGGGAGTGCATGTGTGAGTCAGGCTGGATGTCCGAGGCAAGCAGCAGCTCCCAGTGGCTAAGGATGACCCTGGGGCTACAACTGGCAGGTAACACCTCTGCCTGAACAAAGAGCAGGGAGGAGCTGAGCTGGGTTTTGAATCGGGGGCGGCAGTTAGAGGCTAGGAAAAGGGAGAGCTGGAAGGCAGCCAGCCTGAGGAGGGGGAAAGCTACACCCCAGAGGGGCACCCCTCGGGGTCTTCTCCCCAGGACAGGTTGGAAGGACTGTCTCTGGTTGCTGTGCTGTCGCTTCTGTGAGAAACTGGGCTTCTGTTGTCTAATAAACCTCCTGTTGTACCTGCTGAGTGAGAGTCACTCCTGCCAGCAGACAGGGTGCAGTGCAGGGGGACCCCTGAACCCCATCACACGTGCCCACCTGTAGGTGGGCAAGAAGGCACCGCCACCACCCCTTGAGGCGCCCAAAGGCCCACTTGACCACGTGCCAGGCCTGGTTGAGGTGGGCGTTGAAGGCATCCCTGCTCGGGTCAAGGTAGCCAGTATAGGGCCACATCAGCCACGGCAGTAGGGGGTATGCCGCATCCGCAACTATGCATAGCAGCATGGTGGTGTCCCTAACTGGCATTTCCCACTGGGGGTGAAGGTGCTGGCCTCCATACGCCGGCACAGGCCAGAATTGCGGAAGACCCTGGCATTGTGGGTTTGCCCCGACCAACCCACATTCATGTCCATGAACCGGCCTTTGTGGTCCACCAGGACCTGGAGGACCACCGACTGGTAGCCCTTCCAGTTGATATAGCGGCCAGCACTGTGTGGTGGGGAGCGGATGGAGATGTGCGTCCCGTCCAGGGCACTGAAGCAGTTCAGGAACCCCAACGAAGAGAAACCCTCGATGATGGAGTCCAGATCCCTGACGCAGATGACCCAGTGCAGAAGCATGGCATTCAGGGCATGGACAGCCTGCAGGGAGGGAGGCCGTGCACTCTCGTGAGGGCGTGGTAGGGTGTTCCCAGCTGGCGACCCTCTCCTGCCCCCCCCCAGCCAGCAGCCCCCCCTCCCAGCTCTCACCGGCCGGTGACCCCCAAGGGGTCCCTGTGTCCATGGGCCCCCTTTCCGTGGTGGGAGTGTTCCCCGGGCCCAGCTTACCTCCATGAGCACTGCTCCAATGGTGGCCTTGCGCACCCCAAACTGGTGACCTATTGAGCGGTAGGAATCCGAGGTGGCCAGTTTCCACACCGCAATGGCGACTCACTTCTCGAGGGGAAGTGTAGGCCACATGGTGGTGTCCTGATGCCTCAATGCAGGCGCCAGCCAGTGACACAGTTCCTGGAAGGTGTCCCGGCTCATACGAAAGTTCCGGAGCCAGGTGACATCATCCCATTGCCCCAGAACCAGTCACTCCCACCAGTCCGTGCTGCTGGGGTGGCTCCACAGGCGCTGGGGTGCAGGCTGGGCATGCTCCGTGTGCTCAGGGGGGCTGTTCTGTCTCCCAAGGAGGAGGGGAGCCCCTGGTGACCGTGCAGATGTGGGCAACAGTGCCCACGATGTCTGCATCCAGTGCGAGTGTCGTCGGCCATGGTGCTGCTGCGCTGGGGTCCTGCATTGCTCCTGGCAGCTCAGCAGGCCTTGGCTAGCGCAGGGCTGGGGAGGTGAAGGGGGGCCCTTTAAGGTGGCGGCTGGCTGTGGGCCCCGGAAGGGCTTGGCAGCCATGCAACCCCCGTCTGCAGCATCTCTGCCTCCCTCCTTTCGAAAGAGCGCTTGGACACGTGCGGACACTCTCTTTTGAAATAATGGGACGGGGTCTTCAAAAGAGTGGGTCGGAACTGCGATCCGCCTTTGCCCTGTGGTTGTGTTCTTTCAAAAGATGGTATGTCGATTTCTGAATTTCGATTTTGCTCTTTCGATGGTGGGCTCCCATGTAGACATAGCCTTGGAGAATTAGCTCTTGTTCATTCTTGAAGTGCCCTCTGCTAATTGGTGCCTTGACCTCTGTTACCTGTGTCCTCTGTTGGTTCAGGCCCTGTGTCCCTCTGGACCCCTGGTGCCCTTTTCCTCACTGTACTGCCCCACAGCATTGCCCCTGCACTCTGGGGTCCTCCACTCTCAGGGAACCCCAATCCTCTATATCCACCTTGCATAAGTGACTCACTGCCAGTCATCGTCTAGCCCCTGCCACAGGGGCAAACTGCAGTCTGAAATGGCAAGGGGGTGTGGATCTGCTGCTTTCTTCTGCCCTGTCTGCCTTCCTGCTGCCTAATACCCCTTAGCCCCTGTATCAGGCCAGTAGCCTGGGACCTGGGTCAAGCCAGAGCTAATCAACTCTGCCTGCCTTTCACCAGCACCGCTCTGTCTGATGTACCAAGTCACTGCGTTTAGAGAATGTTCCCTGTGTCAGTATTTGTCATAACTCCGAGCCTTTATCGCTAACTCTGGATCATACTTTTAGGCAGAAAGCTATATGCAAATGTTCACTTGTAGCTACATATGTATTCGTTAATGAAGACATCTTTGATGCTGCTTCTCAGTTTTCTATTTTGCTAGTCAAACTATTCAGTAAAATTTACAGATATTCATGAAGGTTTAGTGTTATTGTGGAGTCCCCTAGTGCAATGTGGTGGTATGTTGATAATAATTATGAGTAGTAATAATAACTACTTGTGTCACCACAATGAATGTTCATGTTTTTTTACAAAATACGGACTAAAACAGTTCCATTCCAGAAAACTTAAAATTAAGTCATATGAATTCTTCATTTGGAAGTATTATGTTCTTGAATTAATTGTGACTGGTTGATGGATTTTCTTAAGTGTCCCTAGCAGTGAGGTGGCAAAGTTTGCAGATGACACCAAGTTGTTCAGGACAGTCAAAACCAAAAGGGATTGTGAAGAACTACAAAAAGATCTCAGCAAACTGAGTGATTGGGCAGCAAAATGGCAAATGAAATTTAATGTGGGTAAGTGTAAGGTAATGCACATTGGAAAAAATAACCCAAATTACACATACTACATGATGGGGTCAAATTTAGCTACGACAGATCAGGAAAGGGATCTTGGAGTTATAGTGGATAGTTCTCTGAAGACATCCACGCAGTGTGCAGCAGCAGTTAGTAAAGCAAATAGGATGTTAGGAATTATTAAAAAAGGGATAGATAATAAGACAAAAGATATCATACTTCCCCTATATAAAACTATGGTACGCCCACATCTTGAGTACTGTGTGCAGATGTGGTCTCCTCATCTCAAAAAAGATATATTGGCATTAGAAAAGGTTCAGAAAAGGGCGACTAAGATGATTTGGGGTTTGGAACGGGTCCCATATGGGGAGAGGCTAGAGAGACTGGGACTTTTCAGTCTGGAAAAGAGGCGATTGAGGGGCAATATGATAGAGGTATATAAAATCATGAATGGTGTGGAGAAAGTGAATATAGAAAAATTATTAACCTTTTCCCATAATACAAGAACTAGGGGACACCAAATGAAATTGATGGGTAGTAGGTTCAAAACCAATAAAAGGAAATTTTTCTTCACACAGCGCACAGTCAACCTGTGGAACTCCTTGCCAGAGGAGGCTGTGAAGGCCAGGACTCTATTAGGGTTTAAAAAAGAGCTCGATAAATTTTTGCAGGTTAGGTCCATAAATGGCTATTAGCCAGGGGTAAAGTATGGTGCCCTAGCCTTCAGTACAAGGGCAGGAGATGGATGGCAGGAGATAAATCACTTGATCATTGTCTTCTGTTCTCCTTCTCTGGGGCACCTGGGATTGGCCACTGTCGGCAGACGGGATACTGGGCTGGATGGACCTTTGGTCTGACCCAGTATGGCCATTCTTATGTTCTTATGTTCTTAGTAGTACAATGTAAAATGAGTGGTGTGAGGCTTGCTTTAGGTTCAGGTTTTAAAGTAAAATCTCATTTACAGCATTAGGGCTCTAGACTATGTTGTGTGGATCCATCAGGAAAAAAATTAGGCAATGTACTTACACTTCATAATAAATGCATCTTCATACTCTGGTTTGTTACAGAGTATGGGCTTTAAATTGGGCACCATCAAATACTGCTTTGCTCATAAGCTTAAACAGTGCTTGAATGTAAATGTTCTTGTTTCAGGTACAAATGCTCTTTCTTAAGTGATGACTAAAATTACGAATATTCTCACACAAATTCAATGATAACGCAAGGCATTGCACAGAAAAAGTAGATATTCAGTAATGACAATTCTAAAGTTATGATAGCACCTCTCAAAGAGTACTTATATTTTAAAATATTGTTTATTGTTTTTCATTGGCAAAAAGCTGGCTATTGTGTTTAGAATAGCAGAGTAATTTGTATTTATTATTCATTTATCAAAATTACAGATAAAAAGTCTACTGTATAATAAGGAACTAAAAATTTAACATGCACACTAGATATCTCTTTTCTCATTTATCCACTAATAACATAACAATAGCTAGATTTGAGATATATATAATTTGAAACAGAATTTTTATTGCATTACCAAACTTTAGAGAATCAGGATAGTATTTTTGTTTTATATAAAAGAATAAAATCAAAGAAAAAGAAAGCAATATTCACTCATCACTTCAGACAGAAGGATAGAGATCCAAATTTATGTCTCTTCATGGGGGTACTTGTCAAAGAAATAATAAAGGGATCCTCTGGAGTATCATGTTGTTGCTTACATCTTCTCTTCAACTTCCTTTACCTCGGATGAGACAACTTTACCATCCACCACCTCCTCAATAATTGTTTTGATCTTTCTGGTTTTTGTTGGATCTAAACATTAGTTAAAAATGAATTAGTTTATTAAAGTGTCTCCAAATGCAGAATGGAATTTGGAGTGCTGCCTAAGGAATGATAGAGATGTCAAAATGAGTCCTAAGATAGCCATTGTGCAGTTGTGCTTAAAATGCTTCTGTATGCTTGTGAGACATGGACAACATACTAGCACTACATTAAGAAACTTGATCAGTTATGTATGCTGTCTTTGGTCTGTTTGCAGGGTCAAATGGTGTGACAGGATTCCTAATATCGAATTTTTTATTAATCGTTGTTGGATATCTGGCATAAAAAATGCTCAGTTCAGCCAAATGGAGAAAAGCGAGGGCCATATTTATGGCCAATTAAATTTATAAAGCAGAGCTATCTACACAAATAACTAATTATGACCTTACTCCTTTTACAAATAAAAATTAAAGTTTCTTGACATGATGAGTTTTACAGTGTAGTAGAATAGAATGCCATTTACAAATTTAGTTACAGCAGTTGTTTTATAAAATTATTTTAATTGGGTATTTTCTCTCCTATAAAAACTTTAATGATAATTTTACACCTACATTGCATAGTACTTAGTAGTGTAAACTCACAAATCTAATTATCAGTTGAAGGTCTGTGCTCATGATTAGTAGACACTTGTAAAAATAAGTATTATCCCAGGAGACTCTACCCACCATTAGAAGAATCCAGTGACTGTGTTTGTGATTTGGAGCTTGTCAATGATGAACTTTCAAATGAACCTCCTTGTCCCCCAGCTAATCCACTTCTGCAAAGAAATCACAGATGTATAACATCACAAAATAGTTGTCTGATCAGGAGTACAAAACGGAAAGTTTTGTTTGCTTTTTTAAATCCTGGATGAGGCAGGAACAAATTCTATCTGATATCTTCTTAATTTTTAAAACAGAATTTTGAGGAGTAAAGGGACTTCAAAGTAGCGTAGGGACTTCAAAGTGCCCGTGGCTACACGCGTGCTGGCACTTTGAAGTGTGATGCTTCGAAGTTGCCACGGGGAAAATTAGCCTACTGAAGTGCTGCGTATTCACCACAGCACTTCATTAGTAATCTCCTATGGCTCTGATTACAATGCCCCCTTTGAAGCTGGGGGCAAGTGTAGATCAGCCCTGAATGTAATTGTTACATTATCTCTTAAAAGTAATGAATGTGTTGTTCAAATCTGTGTGTGTGATAGGTCATATTTTCTATTGGTTTGTGGGCCATCAGTCCACGTCATTTCTACTTTCTTGGCATTCACATTGAAATATTGTTGGATTCACATTGGATTCACCACGAGCAAGAGTAAAAAGATTTTTCGATTTCAGTTCTTTACTTACCCAAGCTCCCCATCTAGCAGACGACGGTAGGTCTCAATCTCCATTTCCAGCCGTGTCTTGATATCCAAGAGTTGCTGATACTCTGCATTCTGGCGCTCCATATCAGCCCTGACCTGGAAAAGCTGAGTCTCCAGATTCCCAATTTGAAGCTGAATTTGTGAGAGTTGAGCACAGTAACTTGCTTCTGTTTCTGCCAGTGTGTCTTCAAGGGATTTTTTCTGCATGAAAATAACGCATTATTGATTAAATGTAATCTATGACTGGGAAGAAGAAAACAAATAACTGGGAAGAAAAGTGGATTAAGATGACAGAGAGAAGTGGTACTCTTTCTCTTTACATGTAGTGACACATTTAAAACTTTTCTCCTTAAAGTCAAACATTAATTTGTAAAATTCTTGCTTTTGGCTTCTTATTATGTATGTAAACCATTTTTGCCATATCCAGTCATAACACTGTATGGGTGTGTCTACACTAGGAACTAACTTCGAAGTTAAGCGTGACATTGAAGAGCAGAGAGTCTATACACATTTTCCCTTACTTCAAAGTTAACTTCGAATTACGGAGCCCAACTTCAAAGTCCTTACTCCATTCCCAGGAATGGAGTAGTGCCCTACTTCAAAGTTTAACTTCAAAGTAAGCAACTTTGAAGTTATTTTTGTAGTGTGGACACCATATTTGTTTTATAATGCATTATTTGTTATTTACATATTCCAGTTATCATTGGAGTATATGGACTAAAAAGAATAGAGAGTTCCCTGGGATAATTGAAAGTTAAGCTTAAATATAGTATATCTGAAACTGGAAAAGCTACTCTGAGTAGGCGCTGTCTATCAGCATACCATGGCAAGTTGAGACTGTAGTTCAATTTCCAGGCCCTGAAGAATGCGTTTTAGATCTGTGATTTCACTTTTTCCTGACTGAAGTTGTTCAGTGTTAGTGGAGATTTCCTTTTTCAGTTCCACACTCTGAAATGTCAAGGAAAAATACAATATAATTCAGCTACTACAAATGTTTTTCTTATATTTAACTGTTCATCTGAATTGATTATATCTAAGATGTTTACTTTTTCAGTGAACCATGCTTCAGCATCTTTACGGTTCTGTTCAGCAATGGCTTCATACTGTCCTCTCATGTCATTCAGAAGTTTGGTCAGATCAATTCCTGGAGCAGCCTCCATTTCAACACTGACTTGGCCAGTAGCATTACCTTGGAAACTTTGAAGCTCCTAGAAGAATAAAAAGATGTAATGGCGTGTCAGTGTAATAATGAACAAAATTATCATGTCTGAATTATGTATAAAGGAAAGTGTACAGTTTAAGGTCTCTTTCATTCAATATTAAACCTTCCTAGCCTATCCAATCTACTGCTTTCTGTACTGTTAAATTTACCCTATTTTAATTATGAATTTCTTTTCACTCTATCTTAGCAACCTCCACAAAGCATATCAACAGTCTTCCCATTTCAATTTTTAAACCTTTTTTGATGGTTCTGAGTTACAGAGAAGTCATCATTTTACCAACCAATGCCCTACTCTATTAGTAGAAAATCACTGAAGGGAGACACGGGGTTCTAGTTTCATTGCCTTCACAGGTTCCTCTGATTCATTTCTGTATTAGCTTTCAACTTGAGAGAAGACTAATCCTTGGTGGAAAAATGTATGAAAAAACTTAATCTTTGACACAGTTTTGCCACATCTGTTGAAAACAATACATCTGGCTTGTTTTCATGACTCTGAAAAAACTACGAAAAGATCTTTCAACCTGGTTTTCTTTCATTCATCACGGAACAGACTGACAAAAAACTAGGAAGCACTGTTGTGAAGAAGCGATAGCATGAGTTTAACATGTATTGCATATTAATGAAAGAAAATTTGCTGACAGTTTAGTGTCCTGTACATTTCCAGAACAAACCTGGAAACTCAGGAGTAGCTGGAAGGAAAACATGTTGCTGCCTGCCAAAAGGCAAAAAGTAAATAGTTGAACTTTGTAAAAACTAAACAGACTGTAACATGCTTGTGCATCTTACAGTTCTTTTACACCTGATATTTTTAAAGATCAGAAAAGTAGTCAAAACATGTAATCTGAAGCTTTTTCATTCTTGCGTGGCAGATTCAAGCCTATTTAATCTTTTGCAATAGTCAGCTGTTTCTTTGCCACACCCATCTTGGCTTTATATTATACCTTTACAGAGGCAACTTATACAAAGCATATATTCTTTGGAAAATTGCTTAATATATTATTGGAAGTGAATTTGAGGAATCCAGTAATACTAGCACCATTAAGAGCCCACAATTTGTCTTTTTGTGTGCATCTTTCTGTGTTGCTCTCTCCTGCAATTCCTTCACAGAACTGAAAACAAATCGAGCAACAAAAAGCTCTTTATTGTGATGAAAAATCAGAGACAAGACTGACATTGCATATCTCCTCTCGTTTAGTAGTATATTTTAGAGTTTTAGTACAGATCAATTTATGAGAACATTACAATACTGAAGCAACAAATTTGTCTACCTCTTCATGGTTCTTCTTGAGGTAAGCCAACTCCTCATTTAGACTTTCTATCTGCATCTCCATATCAGTTCTGGTCAAAGTCAACTCATCCAGAACTCTACGCAGACCATTGATATCAGCCTCCACGCTCTGGTGAAGGGCTGCTTCATTCTCATACCTTAAAAAAATCATAAACCAGGCTTTTGTACCATAAATGGGATCAGAGTAACCCATACAAATACAAATAACTGTTTCTTACATAGTGGTTGCATCCTTAACTACCAATGCAAAACCAATGTGTTGTAATTGTGATTGTTATTAAATTGCCCAATAATATTTCATTTAAAATTTCAAAGAGAAAAAGCTGAAAATTTTTGAATCTATTTCAGCTTTACATAAAATATTAATAAGAAGTTTCATAATAGATTTCATAATTGTACTTTCTACTTACTTCAGTCTGAAGTCATCAGCAGCCAGTCTAGCATTATCAATCTGCAAAACGATCTTGGCATTGTCAATAGTGGCATTAATTATCTGGAAGGACAAGCAGAATGCCCAAAGAGTGATTCTATAACCTGACAGATATATTTATTAATATAATAAAGTAAGGGACATTCATTAAACACTTGTACAATATATAACTAAAATATTTAGGACCAGTTTCTCAGCTAAAGTAAATAAGCAATTTTAATTTATACCAGTGAATTTCTGACTCATGGACTCTGAAGTAGCTTTTAAGATAATCTGTTTATAGCAGAAATTGAATTTAGGATGCAAGAAGTATGAAGGGTATTAGGAAAACTCTATTTTAATTATCAAGAAGAAGAGTGATAATCTGAGTTAGTAGTAGTTAATTTTATATCTACCTTTCCTTTAATTCATATGAGACCAGGTGAGTTTACATCATTACATCAAGGCTATAAATACACAATTTCTATAAATTTGTTTAATCTGCACTACAACAAAAATGTTCTTAGTATCAGCTCAACGTGAGAAAAAATTTGCTTTTAGTTTCTCAAAGAATTTTATAATTTTCACTTAGGACAATATTAAGTGTATTTAGATTACAGAAACATGGAACAGTTAGGTTTTTTTGTTTTTTACCTTATTCCTAAGGTCTTCTATTATTGGGTAATATTTATTATAATCATGGCCAGCTCCAGTACCAGCAGCACCAGAACCATTTTTCTCATACCACACATGGATTTTACTCTCCAGCTCAGTATTGGCCTCCTCCAGAGCATGTACTTTGTTCAAGTAGGCAGCCAGACGGTCATTCAGGTTCTGCATGGTTTGCTTTTCTGTGCCAGAGAGAAGGCCGCCATCACTACCAGGACCAAAGCCATCTCCAAAACCAGCTCCTGAGCTGCTACCAAAACCACCTCCTAAACCTCCACCAAAGGTACCACCAAAGCTGCTGCCAGAACCTCCACCAAAGCCAGAACTAGAGCCAAGCAGAGAAGCAACACCAAAGCCTCCACCACCGCTGGAACTAGATACTCTGACCCGTCCCCCACTAAGACCACTCCTGGTTGAAAATTGCCGAGATCCTCCCCCACTATGCATAGAAAAAGCCATGGTGCTCTGATCTTGTGCAACAAGTAGGTGAAATAATAGGGTAGTTTAGAGGACAGTTTTATATACCAAAAGAAATGGGTGTTTCAGTTGTACAGTCCACGCCTCCTTAAGCAAAACACTTTTTTCTTTTTTTTTCATCTTAAAAATTTCCTGATGAAAGTAGATCATGTATGCAAATCCGTATTGTCCACTCATGTGAAAATACATCACCTTCCAAATATTTGTTCTGCAAATAGCGGATATGGGTGGAGGAAGAGCTAAGCTTTCATTATAATTTTCGTCGAGCACAGAAAAGTCATCTGTCTTTCAAATTGCTTGTAAATTGTTTTTTCCACATTCTAAAATTAATCTCCTTTATAATTTGTAGCAGTTCCTATAGGAATAGACCTGAGAAAATCAGTAGAAAGTTTACTTTAATCTCATTATATTTCTCTTCGTCTCAGTTGTCATGTAAGATAAAGAAAAGAACAAAAATATTATTTTTATAAAAAATCACTAAAGTTTGAGGAGAAAGCAATACCATCACTTTGACACCAATAACAAGTGTGGGTGGGGTAAAGTTTATGGAGAAATATTTTTGACATATCAAGCAACCATTTTATGTTGCACTTTTAAAAGGTTTTCCTTGTTTCTTTAAATTGTCTGAAATGATTCAAAACTGTATTGTGTTTGTAGTTTGTTCTAATGAAAAGGGGGTCTACCACATACATGTTTTCTTGGGTATCGAGCAGTATTTGTATTTGAATCTTCTTGTACTACTATCCCAAATGTATGTATCTATAAGTGAAGAAGGAAATATTTTATTAAGTTCAAGAGTCACTTTTTAGGGGGCAAATATTTTACTGTTCAGTGACACTAATACTATTTTCACTAATGAACTCATAAATAGGTCATGCATAGACTGGTATATCTGTTTTGTATTTCATTGAACTGTATTTCCTTCACAGTAAGCAGACAAAAGTTGTAGTAAAATTCTGTAGTGATGGGAAGGAAAAAAGAGGGAGAGAGAATTTGAGTTGGTATACTTTTTTAATGTCTGTAATTGGATATATAATACCTTACAGTATTCATTTTATGTTTTAAAAGGACTATAGTTCTTGGAAATTTTCTGTTGTGTGTGGTTTTAAATCTGAACTAAAAATATTATACCAGTTAAATCTCTCTAATTTGGCACTCTCTCATCTGACAACATCCATAATCTGGCATGATTTTAGTTAGCTAGATGACCACTTATCATGGCTTGGCCAAGTTTCCTGTGGTCCCATGAAGTTTGTTTACAGCTACCACTCATGGCTTTCAGTGTTCTGTTCTGTTACTTAGTTGTAATTTACCCCTAAATATCTTCTAAGAACCCAGTAAACAGTGAAAGTGTTGGTAATGCTACTAGACAATATTATCCTCCTGTGGTCCAGCAAATTCTCTCGTTTGGCACCAGTCATTTATATATATAAAATAAAATTCAAGAGGTAACACACAATATACATACAAAGACTTTTTTTTTTGTCAAGCTGAAATCACTTTTGTTTTTGTTTGTTCTTACATAATTTGCTAATAATATGGGTATACAGAAAACTTTGTAATTATTAAATTACATAGTTAGATGTCACCTCAAGTTTACAACTTTTTAATTTATCCACATCCTGGAGCATAGGTATGCCTTTGACAGAAATTCAGGATGTGCTGTGTTGGTCCCTGAGAACAAAGGAAAAAACAGATTTAATTAGAGGAGTTGTTTGTTTGAATATAATCAGTCTGATGGTGTCTGATTCATGGTTGTGAAAGATAAAAAGTATGTTCTTTGACAGCTGTGTGTACACAGTTCATGAGAGAATGAGCAGATAACTTTTCAAAAGGAAAACTCTTTTGTGTTTGTTTTGTCAAGAGAATGATGTGCACTTATTAAAACAATACTCCGTGTGAAAGACAGTATGCAGTATCCATTTTCTGCTGGAAAAAGGTGTTTGTAAAATACTTCTTAATAACTTTTAGCCCAGGGATTCAGGTACTCTGCTCAGATGTTAGTGACACCCAGTTTAAGTCCCCTCTTGACATGGTAGGAAAAGGGATTTGAACCATAATCTGTCATCTCAGAGGAGTGCTGTAACCATTGGTGCCTTGGGATATTCTGATGTGGGAGTTCCCTTAATCTTTCCTGTTGAGGCCATGATAGTGCGGATAATATAAATAATTAAAAACTCACTCAAGCAGGAAGACTGATATGTGGGTCTGTCACATACTAGGTAGCAGCATTAATCAGCAGGTTGTTGAGTCATTTTCATGTTCATGCTTTCTTGTGGTTGTAGTCGGGCCAGTGATCTGGCCAACCCAAATGAGACATATATTGGTAGTATTGTACTGTGCTACCAGATATCAAGGGGCAGATGCCCATTCTAATATAGAGGATGGCATCACACTGTTTAGAATTTCTTCATTGAGTGCTGTCCCAGTGGCTGTTCCACTGTAGAGCTGTGTCCATACTAACCTGTTCTTTCAAAAGAGCAGGTCCCACTTTGAAATAGCACTCAGCGTGTCTACATATACTGCGTGCTTTTTCGAAGATGGAATTGATGTTAGGTGCCACAGGAATTGAAACCGCTTTTCCAAACAGAAAATAGGAAGAGGCTGCTCTTTTGATGTCTTTTTTTGAAAAAGGATGTGTGTAGATGCTCCACGCCCCACTTTTTCAAAAGAGTGGGGTCCGCCATGGCAGCAATCAACAGTTAGGGGGAGACATGCTGCCCAGCCCTTGTGGGGCTCTGTGGTCTGTGCATGCAGTGGCTCTTAAAGCCACATGGACTAGGAATTCCTACTGCAGGAAGCTGAGAGCATGCAAGCAGCAGCCATCATATGTGGTGCCCCTGCACACCTCAGTAGCCACCAGAGGGCGATGGCCACCAGCCAGGCACGTGAGGAGTCCTAGGTCCCCCCTCTGAGCACACCCAGAGGTTCCAAGAGTCCAGCCGGGGGTGGGAAAGCATGCCTGGTCCTGGAGTAAGCATGAGCTGCAGGACCTGCTGGGGCTCTGGCAGGAGGAGGAGGTGCTCTGGGTCATGGGGAGCAAGCACCGGAATGCAGATGCCTTCGCCTGGCTGGCTGAGGACCTGACTATGTGGGGTCACCGTGCCTGCATTCCTGACCAGGTCAGGAGTAAGGTGAAGGGTCTGTGCCAGGGTTACATCTGGGCTCAGGACTTGGTCAGATGGCCAGGGGCCACCCCCGCTTCCTGCCCATATTACAGGGAGCTCAGGAGCATCCTGGGCCCTGGGACACCTCCTCCCTGCTGGCCTCCTGGACACCTCAGCCGAGGAGCCCTAGGTGGGAGAGGAGCAGGAGCCAGGACCAGCAGCCAGCCCCACACCACCAGTGCTGAAGATGGAGCCAGCCTCGGCTGGGATTGGTCCAGTGAGGAGGAGGAGCTGGTCGTAGACCTCATCTCCTGCACCTCCAGCTGGGCATTGGCCAGACAGCCATCCCCTGACCTCGGCGGTGGATCCTTGGGTACGTGCCCAACAGGGAACCACACCCTGGATCATGGGGGGGGGATACCATACATAACTGGGGGTTCCCCACACCCCTGGCAGACCCTGGCCTGCCAGGGCCCAGCTGGACCATGGCCCCAGGACAGAGGCAAGGCTGCCAGTGCCCGTCAGCACCCGTTACCCTGGACACCGCTGTGCCCTGCCCCCAGGGAGAGTGGGGGGGTGTGGACCACACAAAGGGGCTACCCACAGAGCCGCCGCGACAGGGGACTGAGACCTAGCATCCACATGGGCAATGGGGCGGGGGTCGGTACTTGTGGCCTGTTCTTCTCCTCCCCCATTTCCGCGGCCGCACCATCTGAGGACCAGGAGACCTTCGCTCTGTTCATCATACCAGACAGCCCCGTGGAGGCAAGGGACGGTGACCAGCTGGAGCCACCATTAGTGCCAGGATGGGTCCGGTCACAACAGAGCCAGAAGTGGCTGGCAGAGGTCCCTCACCTCGCCACCTCCATCCTGTGCCAGGTGGAGCTGGCCAAGTGCCAGCTCTGTTTGGAGGAGGGGGAGGCCACCTGGCACCAGGCAGCCTGGGGAGAGTTCCTGACTATGTTACGGAACGTCACAGCCTGCTACTGGGAGCTCCTGGACTGGCTGCTCCCTCCAGCTGCCCTGCCTTCTGCCCCCACTGCTGCTCTTCCCACCGTGGCCCGACCCGCCAGCCTCCCGGGAGAGGACCCCCTGGCCTGGACTGCTGGCCCAAGGCCAATCCCCGGCCCTACTTCCCTGTACTCCCCGCCCCCTCCCAGCCCCACTGGTGACCCCAGACTGGGTGGGGCATGGGACCCAGGGCTGGCCCTTCTTACCTCCATCACAACAGCCCCAACTATGGCCACGCTCACACCAAAATGGTATCCCACAGAGCAGTAGCTGTCTGGAGTGGCCAGTTTCCAGACAGCTATCTCAACCCTTTTTTCCATGGGGAGGGCTCGCCGCATCCGGGTGTCCTGGTGTGTCAGGGCAGGAGACAGCCACTGGCAGAGCTCCAGGAAGGTCTGCCGCCACATCCAGAAATTCTGGCACCACTGGTCATCGTCCCACTCCCGCCTGACCAGCTGCTCCCACCACTCGGAGCTGGTGAGGTAGCTGCAGAGCCGATGGAGCACCTGGGGGTGGGGTGGAGGAACCCATGTTCTGGGGCATCCCCTTCTGCCCCTTGCGGGGGGCCTGCCAGGACCTGCAGGGTGGCCAGCAGTGCTGTGGCCAGGAGGGTGCCCACTTTGCTGGTGGCAGCCAGCAGGGTGTTGAACTGCTGCTGCTCCATGTCCATTCCTGTGGGCAGTGTGTCTGCAGGGCTTGTGGCAGCTCTGCAGGCCTCGTGCTGTTCAGGCCGAGGGTGTTGGGGAAAGCCCCTTTAAAGGAGCAGATTGCTGTGGCCCCGGAAGGGCTTGGCCACCCTGCGATCCTGTCTGCAGTGTTTCCTGGCCCTTTCATTCGAAAGAAGCCATTGGTGGGTATAGACGCTCTCTTCCGACATTCTGGACGGCCCCTTTCAACACAGTGCAGGGCCCTTTCAATGGCACTTGTCAACGGTGCCGACCCTGGCCTGTGTGTAGACCCCCCCTTCGAAAGGGCGTCTTTTGACCACTCTCTTTTGAAAGGTGCCCTTTCGAAAGGACGCTTAAGTGTAGATGTAGCTTAGGTGACAGTGCATCCTCACATCGGTGATTGGAGAATTTTCCTAGAAGTGTCTGGCTGTGCCGCACATGCATGCTTGCTGTCTCATGGTGCAGTTGGCACCTCTTTCTCATGGCTGTGGTGCAGCCCATGAGAGGACCTTCCCTCTTATACCATAACTGCTTACCTTCCTTAAGAGCTTTTGGTGAGGGACCTTGTCAAAGGCTTTCTGGAAATCCGAGTACATTATATATACTGGGTTTCCCTTGTCAACATGCTTGTTGACCCCCTCAAAGAATTCAAGTAGATTAGTGAGACATGATTTCCCTTGACAGAAACTTTGTTGACTTATCCCCAAACAAATTATGTTCATCCATATGTCTGATAATTCTGTTCTTTACCAAAGTTTAAACTAATTTACTGTACTTATGTTTGATTTACTGGTCTGTAATTGTCAGGATCATCTCTAGAGCCCTTTTTAAAGATTGGCACCACATTAGCGCTCTTCCAGTCATTTGGTACAGAAGATGATTTAAAGCATAGATCACAAACCACAGTTAATAGTTGCACAATTTCACATTTGAGTTCTTTTAGAACTCTTGGGTGAAAGCCATCTGGTCCTGGTGACCTATTACTGTTAAGTTTATTAATTTGTTTGGAAACTGCCCCTCATGTCACCTCCATCTGGGATCATTCCTTAGACTTACCGCTTGAAAAGAATGACTCAGGTACCATATGTCACATGTAAGGTTTATTACCAGAAGTACAAGGGAAATAATGTTGATAGTTGAAGTTTCAATATCATTAAAGGATATGTCAGACACATGTTGCTAAGTGTTTTGCACATGTATGATCACTACAGTTTTATGAAGTTTTTTCATAAACATGTAGCTATATAGTAATTGCATGTTACTGAAAATAATTTATTAATTATTTTTAGAAGGTCCGTAATAATAGCTATAATTATATGTACCATAGTTAAGATAAATAGAAATAATCATGGATATATAATAAACTAGCATTCACAGTGTCTATATTCTCTCACTGAATGGTCCTCATTTTGTAATCAACTTGTCAATCACCATGTGAGTAAAGATCTTTTAAAGGCTATTTGTTCTTTGTAATACAATTATGCAAAGTAATTTTTGATTAGTGGACAAAAAAGGAAGATATAGCACATTGGTTCCTAGTAGATAACCTGGCAGTTTTCTTTTAGCTTGATCCAAGTACCATTGGAATAAACAGAAAGCCTCCCACTAGACTTCTGTGGCAGTGTCTACACTTGTGATGAATGGGAGGCATCCCAGTATTCAGTTAATTAAATTGCCTGTAAAGGGTTAAACCCAGAGGTAGTGGGGTCCTCTGTTTGCAAGCAGCCAAATGAGCCAGTAGGAAGAGGGAGGGGGATTTTTTGAAATGGAGCAGTTGTCTGCTGGGTGAGTCATTCATGTGGTCAGAGGAGAAATACAGTGATAGCTTAAGTCTGAAACCAGGCTTTGAAGATTTCAATAACATCTATATTCGAAAGCAAACTTGGAATAACAGATATGCTGGTAGAATGGAAACGTTTAGTCAGACATGACTAAGTCAGGTAGTTTTTTATTTTGGGTTTGGTGTGAGACTTCTCAAGGTGGCTGATGTGCAACTCTTCCCCCTGTACACTGTAACTTTTAAACTCAATCCCAGGGAATTAATTCTCAGTGCCTGCAGACATGAAGGTACATATAGTGCTGCTGGCCCACCGGGACTAACCTTGGTGCACTGTGCCCAGTTTATTGCCCACCCCAGTGTAGATGCTGAAGTCCATTATATTGCCATACTGACCTCCACCAGTCTCACAATGCCCACCATGACCATTCTGATCATCATTTTGAACTCAACAGCCCTGCAGATATGTGTCTCTACCCTTTCACAATTATGAGATGTTCTGATAGGACTACAAATACAGAGGTAGGCAGGCAGAAGGGTGTGTGTGTTTCAGAGGTTGCTGTGCCATGCGGAGCCAAGGCAGGAGGTGGTAGGTGATGTCAGGCATGTCCATCAACCCCTGCTTTATGACTTACTGCTTTCATTGGCTGTCTGAACTTAGAAATAATATGCTGACACATTTTCCCTTAATGTGTACACTCCTGCAACACACACACTGTCTCTTCCCTCATACACACACACTTACTTTCCCTCCACACTTCGGTGGAAAAGCAGCTAGCAAAATCTCATAGCCCATAGAATGATGGGATTGAGACATCTGCAACATATGATACTATACCCATCTAATGAAACATTGGAAACCCTTTCCAAAGCACCCTATGGACATTTGTACAGTGGGATAACTACCCAGAGTGCACTGCTCTGTGTGTTGATGCAGAAACTGCTAGTGTGGTTTCACTCTTCTGACATGAGGTGGATATGCAACAGTGGTTTAATTAAAGCGGCATAAATTTTGGCGACAAAACTTTGTAGAGTAGACATAGCCACAAACAGTACAAGCCAATTTCTGTTGAAGATTAATGAAGTAATTTTTGCCATCGACTCTTAAGAAACTCGGGGGAATCTCTGTGCTGATCCTGCTTATATCTTCTCTTCAATTTCTTTGACTTTGGAGGAGACAATTTTGCCATCAACCACTTCTTCAACAATTGTCTTAATCTTCCTAACTTTATTTATTTCTGGAAATGTAATTACACAACGTGTTAATTAGGAGCATTGGTCCTGCTCTGGGCAGAGGGCTGGACCAGATGACTTGCTGAGTTCCCTTCCACCCCTAGTAGTCTATGATTCTGTGATTAAAAGAGGCATAAATTTTTAATGCTTACTTCAAACTAGAACTATACTTTTAGTTTTCCAGCCTGCTAAGCAGACACATTTGGAAGAAGTCCCTTAATGGCACATTGGTATAATCAAATGTAAGGAAATTTAATACACACATGAAAAAAGCAAAAGTACTGATCATGTATAAATTTGCTCTTCGATTTAAAAGTGAGTTTAACAATGAAAGTGCCACTTATTGTTAAATATATATTGAGGTTCTTCTGAAGTATAAATGGCATGATAATTTCAGTCTGAAGTCAAAATTCTGAGTAATTAGGTGTCTTATTAGTAGAATGTCTACTGGTCATAGCTGGGGCAAATGGAAGGATTCTTTGCCAACTTGCATGGGTTGGTAAAAAAAAAATCCCTTTTTATGGAAAAGAATAAACAAAGTAGTACTGTCCAATTCAGTCATGTGAGGCCAGTTCTGTAGTGGAGGTGAGGGAAATACCCATGTAGAAATGAAACATAAAGGATGATGTATGTGATCTCGTGAAGAATATACAGCTGAACACAAGGAGGCGCCAATCTAATAAGTGTAAATATGCAGAGGTGATGCTAGCAGCTGTTTTTTGATAAGCAAACTTTCTTTCATGGTGTACAGAATATGGCCTCTCTACTTCCTGAACGTCATCTACATCACCGTGTACTTCTTACAGAACCGTTATTTGAGTGAGTCTTTTACTCCTTCTAAGCGATTTTGCCATAAGCTTTCACTGATCTAATATTTGCATCTGAAAGACTTATATACTACCTCAATGTTTTATGTTAGCTTATGTAATTTTAATGCAGCCAAATTAGTAGGAAGCAAATATGAAAATATGAAAACAAAAATATCAGTTACGTACCTCTCTCAGACTCTTCTTCATAAGATGTCACTGTAGACTGTTCTACATTAGCTATCTCTGTTTGGAAATGTCTGTTAAATATATGAAAAAATATCCTATGTAAACAAAGATGCTTATTACATTAAAAGAATAGAGGGATCACCAATCTTTGTACATTTAACTTGTTCACTTAAGTTCTAGTACAGAAAGGGACATAAGCACGTGCTAAACATTGTTTTTCTTATTAAAGTTAAGTTTCGTGGATTAATCTCATGCATTTAGACAAACAGTCATCTCCAAGAAGGGGGCGGGGAGAAGAATGGAACAAAGCCTAAGTTAATGAACACTATGTCAGATAACTATGAGAGGGCTTGGTAAATACTGAATCAGTCAACTTCTTTAGCAGCCACTAGTTCAAAACGTGCTCTGTGCAGCCGAATATGATGACTGTCAGGAGGAAAACCAGTGTGGGGCTCCTTGAAGAGTTCCTACTGCATCTGGGTTATGAGGAATGGGAAAATGGGACAGACTAAACTGGGAGTATGCATCAAATAAGAAGTGATAAAACTGGGTGGGGGTACTGTCCCACCATGAACACTGGTATAAGGGGTGGGTATTTTTATCCTGTAAATTCTGGAATACATATGCCTTCTATCTCTGTGTGTCTTTCAATCTTTGATCAACAATAGTTACTACAAGAAGGTGTGACAATGCAGTAATGGCTGAATCTTGCTTTACTGTTTGTGGGAATTGGCCAGGAGTGCCGCTTTGTTTTCAGATTCCCGGCCAAATCCCGGACTGTCCCCATCCTCCCTCATGGCACTGCTTTTCAGAGCCAGGGTGCAAAGGGTAATGAAGAGCACCTTTGTGCTACCACTGATGTTGCCCCAGAAGCTGAACGGTTCAGTGCCATGTTTTAGGAGAGGCTTGTTACCGTCATACCATATGCAAGAAGAGTAATTTTAATTGGTTAATTCACTGTTACTTTTGGGGGGGAAAGCATTTGTACTATTTTTTTAAAAATACGAGTATTTTTCTATTCTAGAGCATCACTGCCTTTTCAGTTTACTTGTTTGTCTAGTGTCAGCCAAATGAAGCAACCAGTAGAGTAACCATTGTTGGCAGTAGCAAATTTTAATATGAAGAAGCATCAGTTATGCATTCCTTTATTATAAAGAGTATTTAGAAAAAAATTCTGACTTGATATAAAACTTAACTAAACAGACTTCAATGATATTCCGTTTCTTACCCACTGTCTTCTCCCTCCAGTAGGCGTCGGTATGTGGCAATTTCCATTTCCAGCCTGGTCTTTATGTCTAGGAGAGTATTGTACTCACTACTTTGGCTCTCCATGTCAGCTCGAAGCTGCATCAGCTGTGCCTCTGCATTGCCAATTGCAGCCTGTATTTGGGCAAGTTGTGAACCATAAAGTGCTTCAGTCTCAGCTAGGGTGTCTTCTAAGGCCTTTTTCTACGGAAGGTGAAATAATAGAGGACTTTAGGGATTTGCATTATTCAAATGGACTTATTTGTGTTTTGAAATTATGTTTATGTCGAAAGATCTTATATTTTCTGTAAACAACTGTTAAAGATGTTCTCAATGTTCAGTTTTAGCTCTGCTTTACCGTACTAAGTTGGGACTGCAGTTCTATCTCCAGGCCCTGGAAGGTGCGTCTCAGATCTGTGATCTCAGTTTTTTTGCTTTGCAGTTGTTCAATGTTAATAGTGACTTCCTGGTTCACTTCTTCTGTCTGAAATGAAAACAAAAGGCAAAAAAAGGTGTACTGGCTGTGAAGCACAATTTTAAATCTTGACTGAATTCTCTGTGAGGTGCTGCTGCTCTGTGTTCAGTGAGACTTTACCAGTCGATCAAAGTGGTCTTTGGCCTCTTCACGATTTTTTTGTGCCATGTTGTCATATTGCTCTCTCATGTTTTCCATAATCTTGGCAAGATTAATGCTTGGAGCAGCATCCACTTCTACGTTAACTGTGCCACCTAGCTGTTTTTGCAGTTCGCCAACTTCCTACAAATAAGATCACAAGAGCAGTGTCAGAACTGTGAATACAATCCAGGAGTCTTGGCTCTCAGTTTTGCATTTAGTGGTGGCCTACAGAACCAAAGGCTATTCTTTAAAGGATAACCACCACACCTTAATTTTCAGAGCATCTAAAAAGTCATGTTTTTCCACACAATTAGAAAGAATTTAGGTATTAAAATTAATACTATGACCTATTATTGCTAAGAGGAATAGTTTGTGTTAAGAATTGGAACAAAGAAGCCTGATTATGTGTTATATTGCAGGCTTTTGGTTAGCAACCAACAGAATAGCAAATTAATTCCAAATTTGCAAAGTCTGCCTTTTGAAAAAAATGGGAGAAACCATGATTGGTTAACATTCTTAGTTTTATCTTTTTACTTTTTGTTTCTGAAACTATAAGGTTATGTTATTTCCACATTAACAATGGAATTTTTATTATTCTTAACAAGATTTGCATGTCAAATGTTTCCAGTGTCACTGAAAAATATGTTACTTTTGAATGCGTTTGCCTGCTGCTCTCACCTCTTCATGGTTTTTCTTGAGGAGAGCGAGTTCTTCATTCACACCTTCAATCTGTAGCTCTAAGTCTGCTTTTGACAAGGTCAAGTCATCAAGGAGTCTGCGTAGTCCAGCAATGTCATTTTCTGCATTTTGTTTGAGTGCTAGCTCGTTCTCATACCTGGAAAATATTAATATGCATCATTAACATCTTAATGTACAATTAAGATGTTCTTACAGATGTGCTTTGCCATGATGAGTTGGGACTGCAGGTCTATCTTAGAGAATCACTACCTATTACAAACATGAGACTTAGTCTGCAAGTTGCCTTTTTACTGACTCAAGGGAAAAACAATTTGATTCTCAATTTTAACACCAATAACTTTTTTATCAAGACAAAATATACAAGTGTATGTGTTTGGTTTCTGTATGAAAATCCGTTTTGTATTACTCTCAATTTCAGTGGGTTGAACAGACCCCGTTCCCTCCTAAAAACACATTTGCCAGAAGACCCTGCTGGCTTTCAGAGAAGTAATTTGAGTAACCTGAGTGGGTAAGAATTGTCAATAACTGATCATAGAGCTTACTTCATTCTCAAGTCATCAGCTGCTATCTTGGCATTGTCAATCTGCAGGAGGAGTCGGGCATTTTCCAGCTGTGCAGCACAAATCTAGAAAAGAAGATAGATTGTCAAGTGATGTGGAGTTAGCAAACCAGTATTTAAATTTATAAAAGTAGCTTTGGTTGGCATTTTAAAATATGGAATCAGATTGTTCTCTTTTCTGAAAATCTTGATAAGTATTCCTCTCTAAATTATGGTGTTAAGAGAAGCAAATCTACAGTTACCTGTATGCTCTGGAGACTATACTATATGCCATCAGCATAGCCCCTTATTGTGTAGCCCACTGACATAAAGAATTTTTCTTTCATTTCAGGAACATCACCTTTCTGAACAACGTTAGTTATGTCAACGGAAGCACTTTTCTGTCAACCTAGCTTTGTCTACACTCAGGGTGGGAAGGTTGTCTGCTTAACTGTGTTGCTCAGGGGTACAGGTTAACCTTGATTGATGGAGCTATGCTATTGTTTGTGTTATTGTCTATGTTACCATTTCCCATATTTTTCCAGATCTGAAGAAGTGGGTCAGTCCCATAAAGGCTCATCAGCTAATGAGTTATATTATTAGTCTCCAGGAGAAATTATATAGTTAGTGCTTCAGGACTGTTTTTTTTGTTTTGTGTAGCTATGCTGATAACTTTTCCATGTAGATTAGAAGTGATTTCATGATAACAGCTTTCAAGTACCTAAATGGTTGTTACAGGGAGGAACGAGAAAAATTATTCTTCTTAATCTCTGAGGGTAGGATGAGAAGCAATGGGCTTAAATTACAACAAGGGAGGTTTAGGTTGGACAGTAGGAGAAACTTCCTAACTATCAGGGTGGTTAAGCACTGGAATAAATAGCCTAGGGAGGTTGTGGAATTTACATCATTAGAGAAATTCAAGAGCCTGTTAGATAAACTTCTGTCATGGATTATTTAGATGCTTGGTCCTGTCACAAGTGCAGGGGACTGGATTCAATGGTCTCGTGAGGTTCCTTCCAGTTCTGGTATTTTATGATTCTGTGAAGTAAAAGTGAGCCAGCATGGCATATCAGCAAGGAGCAGGTGGTCCACATTATAGCGCTGCCACCACAATGCTTTTACATTGTTGCCCGTTTTATTCACCCAATTGGTAGCCTTGCCAGTAGGGTCTGACAGCCATGGCAGGGACACCAACAGGAGGAGCAAAAGGGGCAGCTGTTGCACCACCCCATAATTTAAAAGGGTGGTGTGACAGCTGCCATGCATTCTGTTAGTGGTGATACTTTGTCACAGGAGGCCTTTGGCAGGTATAAAAATAGAATTTCATAAAGACTCCCCATAGATCAAATATTGGAGAGACAAGTTGGTGACTTAATGCCTTTTATTGGGCCATCTCCTGTTGATAAGAGAGGCAAAGGTGAGCTTATATATGTCAGATAGGTAAGATAGTGTGATAATTCACTCATAATGTGAACACAGTCTAAGGGCTGGTTTACTGTACATGAAAAAGATGCATCCTGGTTTGCTCAGCACAATAGTCAGAAAGTGAATTCTCTCCAGATTTACAATGAACTGGATTTTCAAATAAGGTTTAAAACTTTTGTCCACATTGCTGAACATCTTTCTGTCAGAGACCATCTGTTTGGTATGTAAGATTTGTAAGACTGAGCATGGGGACAATATGTAAAATTATGGCACATTTGCCTTTACTGCTACTTTACCTTTTGAAAAGAAATATAGTTCACACAAAAATAACATTTGAACAAAATGCTGAAATAAAAATGATAGCTGAAACTATGTGGAGGAAATTAGTGAATCATGAAACTGCAAAGAGAACTTTGGATTTTTTAGATAGCCTCATTAAACAGCCCCTCCCAGGTAACAACAGTTTGTCTATTTACTGTTCTCCAGGTATAAAAAAATAAGAGATTAGATTAAGTGCACAGGGACACACACAAAAGAAGAAGTGTGAAGTGAAGCCCACAAATAAATAAAAGGCTATCCATGTAGGTAACCAAAATGCTGTCTTTAATGCTTCCCTTTGTCTACTAGACATTTGAGAGAGTTTGTCTGTTCAAGAACTCCTCCTTAACAGTAAGAGCTAGCACCACCAAATTCTGTATGCAGCTTCCTCTTATCACGTAAAGCAACATAACCATTTGGTTGTGCCAGGAAAACTGGATGGTGTCTGGAATGTGACTGCTTTTCATAAAACCATGTAGAAAAGACACAAAATCATCAGGCAGGTGAAAGGGACTGGCTGGGAGTGTGCTCTCTTACAGTCCAGGACTGCCTTTCGTGAGCCTCCGATCCCCCTCCCCTGCACAAGCAACCCTTAGGCAGGACATGGGGAGGCGGCACTTCAGCTTCAGCTATTCCTCCAGATTCATTCAGGGACATTGCTGGCTGTTCCTCTTTGCCAGGAAGTGAGGGAAAGATACACGGTTTGCTGCACTCCTCACTCTGAGTGGGGAGTGCAGGGGGCAAACAAACCTGGACCTGCCTAAGCCAGGGGATATGCAACTTCCTTCAGCTATACCCATTGGAGCAGTAGCAGCCATGCAGAGGTGCTTCTCACTTGGTCCCAACCTGTTGCAGTGGGAGGTGGCTGAGGTAATCTTCTCTCCTCAGGGCACCCTGTAGACTGAACCCTTCATCCCCAGTCACACCCCAGAGCAATGATTTAAGTGGAGCATGTACATTTTAATTTTGTTTTCTAAAAAATAAAAATTAAGAACCTGAGCAATGTTGAATAAATTTTCTAGTAGATAAATAAAATTGGTGGATGCTGAGAGGTCTTTTAAATAGACAATTTAAGATGAGCAACAAAAGAAATCTTACCATTTGCTCTAGATTTCCTACCTTTTGTAGGTATGAATCTGATCCCTAATGCCACTTTGTCCTGGGATTTTTTTCATTCAGTGACATTGAGACATTACTTGTAATTGAGTGTTTGGTGATCCATTTATAATTGATCATAGAATTTATGGCAAATTGCAAAAGCACTTTCAAAACATATTCATAGACATTTTTACAGCAATATAAAATATGTAGTCAGTTTGTCACATCACAATTTAACCTGCATCTTGCCAGGATTAAATGGCTAATGCACTTACAATGAGACCACAGTGAATTAAAAAATTAAAAAATGTATGTTATACAATTAGCTGACTTTCTTCGTGCTATAACAATTTAGTACAGAAGCATATAAATATGCAAAATAACAAATAATTTTGGCTGCTCACCTTGTTTTGGAGGTCTTTAATGATTTTAAAATGTGGACTGTGGTCATGCTTTGTAGCAGAGGAGCTGTTCTGATACCATTCCCTGATCTTCTTTTCAAGCTGAGAATTGGTCTTTTCTAGAAAATGTACTTTCTCGAGATAGGAAGCCAAACGGTCATTTAGATTTTGCATGGTCATTTTCTCATTTCCAGTAAGCAGGAGGTCACTACCACTAGTTTTGAGCTGAAATCCTCCTCCAGAGTGACTGCTGGTAGAAATGCGGGTGCCATAGCCACCAGCTCCCCCATAGACACTCGGTGCCCGGTATTTTTGGATTGCTGCTTTTGTGTAGGTTGAACCACCTAGGCTGGATGCAAGAGTCGGGAAATTGGAGCTTGTACTGGTATGGTAGCTTCGATAGGATAATGCCATTGTTGATCTTTGTTTTAGTGAAATAGCAAAGGCACCACGAGATTCAGAGCAGCTAGAGTGGAGAACACTGTATGCTTCTTGAACCTTTATACTTCATCTGAAAAAGAGGCACGACATCTATAAACTCCACCTCTGCTGACACACAGTTTTATTGGCATCAACACCACAAAGGCTCAGCATTTTGCACCCTTTATCTGAATAAACTAACAGAACTTTAATCTGCTCCTGTGTGCTCCAGTGTGCCCCCAGGTAGTGGGGCATCTCTGTGAATTTTTTAAGGGATAAAGTAAAACACATTTAAGCTATCAAAAGATTTATTGCATTGTCCCTGATGCCACAATCTCTATGTCCCTTTTAGAGAGGAAAAAACGCAATAAATATGTTTACTCTCTCTATGTAGATTATGGCATAAAAAAGCAGAGATATGTTACAAGGGATATAAAACTTGGTTAAGGTCAATAATGCATTTTTACTGGCAAGAAAGGCACTGCCTGAAGGATTGCTTAATATGTTTGTATGGATAATATGTGATTAGGTAAATGATTAGAAAATAATGTTTGTATTTACCATGTTTATTTGATGGTAAATGCAAAACAGCATTAACATTTTAAACATATTAAACATCCTGATTATTCGTAAAGATCAGGCATGTTACACATAATACCGGTTTTAAACAAGAACTTTATATTATAATTGAAAATGAACAAACCTTCAGTGCACTTGAAAATATAAAAGATCATTACTTTGTCATAAGATGTAAGTAAATGCAACTTAACAATTGCAAGAGCATTTGAAATCTCACTTCTCATCTCTATTTCCATAGCAGCAACTGAATCAATGGAGCTGTAGCAGGCATTAAGTTTAGCCAAGTTAATTTATCTTTAGACATCCTTACCTGCTGAGTTTAGCTGGTCTCTAGGGCTGCGTCTACACGTGCACGCTACTTCGAAGTAGCGGCAGTAACTTCGAAATAGCGCCCGTCACGTCTACACGTGTTGGGCGCTATTTCGAAGTTGAAATCGATGTTAGGCGGCGAGACGTCGAAGTCGCTAACCCCATGAGCGGATGGGAATAGCGCCCTACTTCGACGTTCAACATCGAAGTAGGGACGTGTAGACGATCCGCGTCCCGCAACATCGAAATAGCGGGGTCCTCCATGGCGGCCATCAGCTGGGGGGTTGAGAGATACTCTCTCTCCAGCCCTTGCGGGGCTCTGTGGTCACCGTGGGCAGCAGCCCTTAGCCCAGGGCTTCTGGCTGCTGCTGCTGCAGCTGGGGGTCCATGCTGCATATACAGGGTCTGCAACTAGTTGTTGGCTCTGTGTATCTTGCACTGTTTAATGAAAGTGTGTCTGGGAGGGGCCCTTTAAGGGAGCGACTTGCTGTTGAGTCCGCCCCGTGACCCTGTCTGCAGCTGTGCCTGGCTCCCTTATTTCGATGTGTGCTACTTTGGCGTGTAGACGTTCCCTCGCTGTGCCTATTTCGATGTTGGGCTGAGCAACGTCGAAGTTGAACATCGACGTTGCCGGCCCTGGAGGACGTGTAGACGTTATTCATCGAAATAGCCTATTTCGATGTCGCAACATCGAAATAAGCTATTTCGAAGTTGGGTGCACGTGTAGACGTAGCCTAGGACTGTTTTGTGGCAGAAGCTAAAGTGAAACAAATAATCTTTCATTAAATATTATTTTTGTGTTTTATGCCCTTATCAGATTCATTCATATATAGATACATATATAATTTGACCTGCATTTTGGCAACTACTATTGATTGTGCTTTGTGTATTAATGATTAACATTAACCAGATAGCCCTTTACCAAAAAACATTCTGCTGTTCCAGTATACTCATTTCCTTTATTTAAAAATATTTGCAAAATAATTTGTTTAGAAAACAGATTGCTTTCCTCCAACCCAACCTTGTACATGTACACACATACGCTATGCTCACTTGGCTATTTTCTAAAGAAATTTGAAGATTTTAGACTGGTCCCTGACATCTATTTTCCAAGTGTTAGTGAAGTTACATTTCCCCCCTACACAGAATTGCTATATCTGAAAAAACAATTAACCCTTAAAGAAAGATATGTCTTGCATCATTGAAAAGCAATGAAAAGATAGGTTAGAGTTTGCAAATTACTTAAGTATCTGGCATCATATGCACCCTTTCACTTTCTTTGTTCCAGCTATCTGATAAACACAAAAGGTATGTGTATCAGTGACAAATATATTTTCTAAGTTGAAAAAGGTATTTTTACTTGCACAATTCCGTTTCCATTTATTTGAACTAGACAGACTACTAACGTTGTTCCCTGATTAAGGAGAGGGTGGAAGAAAGGAATATGGCTAGTGGATTCATGATCATGCAGATCCGCTGACTTAACCCCAACTTGGAGACCATAGGAATTATAAACTACAGGCTATCAAGAAGTTGTTCTGGGCCCATGGCTTAGGAGGGAAGAAAGAGTATCTTTTGCCCTGGTCCTGATGGAGTTCACTCATGTAAGTCCTCTTTTCTCTGGTGCTTTACTAGAAACCAGGGCCAAAATTTTGTCCCATTTCAGTTAATGGAAAAACTCTCATGGATTTCAGTGAGGCCAGGCTTTCACACCAAGATTTCTGCTTAAAGGTCCTACTGCGGTTATAAGGTCTATTTTCTACTTGCATTGCAATGTGAACACAGAACTGTCAGGTTTCTGTATCAGGAGACCGTCTTTTACATCCCATGTTTAACCAATTAGTAGAATCAGTGAGGCCTTGCTAATAGCAATGATTTTAGTATGTAGACCATTCTGGAAGCTGAGTATTGGGCATAAGGCACTTAGGAGAACGGTGGAGAATAAATGGATTACTCATTGAATTTTGGTGTTTTCTGAACGTGTAAGGCATAGATGTGGACAGAAAGGGCAGTAACTGTAGAACCTCAGGGGGTTGCATTTACATTACCTAATTATATTTGAAGATATTTCTAGTCAAGCAGAACATTCAGAAAAGTACACAGGACTTTCATAGTTTGAAGCAATTGTGCCAGATGCTGGCATTCAAAGATTGGAGCTGAGAAATTGATGGAGTTTGTTATTCAAAAGCAGTCTCCTTCTTTTCCTTTGGTTTCCTTATGAGAAGGAAAATGAGTAATGAAGCAGCTTCTTGGAGTCTGTAGGAAATTGAAATAATAATGCAATAAGTTGTGACAGAATTCCTGTAGTAGGTGGTCCGTCGTGTCTGACAATGACATCTTGAGTTTGCACAGGCTCATTGGTTGTGGATTCGCATGTGGCTGAGGAGACCAAGCTTTGAACGGCATGGGCATTCACACTGGGGCCAAGTGAATTGTCCTGGCTCTGTTGGTGTGGCTGCTGCTGTTACATTCTTCCTCTCAGGAGCACCAATGAGGCATATGCTTCGCTGCTCTTCAAAGTTGTCATACATGTGTCGTATGAGAGCACACCAGCCTGTTCGGTCTTGTGCATGCTGCTCTAGTTGATCAGGTTTTAAACCAGCATGAGCAATGTTGGCCTTCACGCAGTCTTTATATCTCTTGCGAGGCCTACCTTGATTCCTTTTGCTGCGGGAGAGTTCACTGTAGAAGACTTGTTTAGGGATTCTAGACTCTTCCATTTGTATGATGTGCCTTGTCCAGCAAAGCTGGGCTTTCAGAAACATGGCTTCAGTGCTCTTGGTTCCTGCTGTGTCCAGGACTTCCAGGTTCGTAACTCTGTCCTGCCATCGAATGTGCAGTATTGACCTCAGGTTGCGTCTGTGGAAGCACTCCAGCAGTTTTATATGTTTTCTGCACAAGGTCCAGGTTTCACAGCCATGCAGGAGACTTGTCAGGACTACAGCCTTGTACACTTTCAGTTCAGTGAACTGTTGGATATTGTGCTGATTCAACACTCGTGCTCTCAGACTTCCTAGTGCCCGGCTGGCCTGGCAGATTCTGGCACTGATTTCTTTGTCAGGGGAGCCATCATTGGTTATCACACTGCCAAGGCACTTGAATTCCTCTACTGTTTTTAACTCTGTTCCTTCAATAAAGATTGAAGCGGGGAGAACAGCAGATCCTGGAGCAGGTTGAAACAGACCTCAGTCATGCATTAATCATGACTAGCAATTCAGGATGACAGAGGTTAACATCACCAAACCTTTTTGCATATATCAAGAAGGAGATGTGAAAAATTAGGTAATATCTAGAGAAAGATATACAGCTTTTTAGTTTCAAGGACAGTCTCAGAAAACCATCATCCAGCATTTTTTGTCAAACTCTCAAATGGAACCTGCAAAGAAAATACAAAAGAGGAAGACCGCAGACAAATAAGAAATATGATAAAATATTTCAATAAGATATTTCAAATAATAGGATAATATTATTAAAATTATAAGAAATAAGATATTATAAAATAGGTATTCTGAAATATCCTTTTTTGAAATAATGGGTGCGTCTACACTACAGTGCTATGTCGGAGTAGCAGGCACAAATTTGAAATAGCGTGTGCCGCGTCTACAAGTGCTACGCGCTACCTTGAAGTTGAAATTGACGTTAGGCGTGGAGACGTCGAAACCACTATTCCCATGAGAAGATGGGACTAGCGCCCTAATTCGATGTCTAACATCGAAGTAGGATGTATGTAGACGATCTGCATCCTACTACTTGGAAATAGTGGGGGTCTGCTATGGGGGCAGTCAGCTGGGATACAGAGTCATACTGTCCAGCCCTTCTGTTGCTCTATGATCTCCACGCACAGCAGCTTTTAAAGTTCCACGGACCTCAAAACCCCAGGGCAGGAAGCTGAGATTGTGCAGGCAGCTGCCATCACACATGCTGTCCCTGCACGCCCCAGTCAGACCCCCAGCAGCCAACAGACAGAGCTGGCGACTGTGCAGCCACCCAAGCTCCCCCAGGGCTCTCCCTCCGAGTCATCTCAGGGCTTTCAAACCTCCACTCAGCAGGGCAGGAAACGGGGCCCCTCCTGGACTGACGCCAAGCTCCATGACCTACTGGGGCTATGGGATGAGGAGGAGGTGCTCCACATAATGGGGAGCAAGCAGCAGAAAGCGTATGTTTTCACCCAGTTGGTCAAGGTCCTGACTACCCGGAGTTGCCCAGCCCACACTCTTGACCATGTCAGGAGTAAGGTAAAGGAGCTGCAGCATGCATACATCCAGGCATGGGACTCAGCCAGCCAGTCAGGGGCCACCCCTGCCACTTGCCTCTATTACTGGGAGGTTGGCCATCCTGGGACACCTCCTCCCACATGGCTATCCTTGACACTATGGCCGAGGAGCCTCAGAAGGATATGGAGTCAGAGTCGGGACTGGAAGCCAGCCTTGCACCTCCAGGGCCAGAGCTGGGGCTGGCCACGGAACCGTTGGAGTAGTCCAGCAAGGAGGGGAAGCCAGTGATGGACCACCCCTCCCACAGCTCCAGCCAGGCATCTGCTCGACGAGCTTCTCCTAACCATGCCAGTGAATCCTCAGGTATGTACCCCACAGGGCACACACTTCGAGAGCATGGGGCAGGGGAACCATACGTGACTGGGGCTCCCTAGACCTCCAGCAGACCCCAGCTTGCCAGGGCCCAGGCAGACCATGTCCCCAGGATGGCGCATGGCCGCCAGTACTCATCAGTACCTGCACCTATGGACAGTGCCATGCCCAGCCCCTGGGAGGAGGGGTGGGGGGACGGACCACACAAAGGGGTCACCCACAGTGCCACCACACCCATGGACGGGGGACAGAGGATGGTGTCCTGTTGCCCATGGAGGGCATGGGCCGTGGGGCAGGGCTCACTACTCACGGCCATCCTCTCTCTTCCCTGTTTCCTCAGCCGCGCCATCCAAGGGCCAGGAGAACATGGCGCCATCAGTCAACCTGGACAGTCCACCCTGGTTCCATGTTCCGACTGCCTGGGTGCATCATTGGTGCTGGGATGGGCTGGCCCCTGCTGGAGCCAGTGGTGAACCGGCATGGTCCCCAAGGTGGCTGCTGCCCTCTGGCACCAGGTGGACATCTCAGGATCAGCGGCTGCTGTTTGAGGAACAGGAGGCCGCCTGGTGCCGGGAGGCCAGGGCAGCCTTCATGGCCACATTTAACAGACCAACCACCTCCTTTGAGGAGTTGGTAGCCTGGCTGCTACCCCTCACCACCTCCCTGCTGCTCCCTCTGCTGCCCCACCTGCCACCTCCCCTGCCATCCCCCCACCGCAGCCTCACCTGCCAGCCCCCCAGGGCAGGAGCCCGCTGGGGTAGATTGCCAAGCTGAGGGCTTACCCCACCCATACCTACCAGTCCTCGTGGTTCCCAGCCAGCCTCGCTGGGGACCCCATCCACTGCTGCCTCAGAGTGATGGGCCAACGGCCGGCCCATCCATGTGCCCCCACATGTACATAGCTCTCCCCCATGTATAGAGTTATCCCCCATCACGTATATAGTTGTGATAATTGTTTTTCCAAAATCACATTCAACCAGTTCAAATAATTACCAATATATTTGGTTTAATTTTTCCTAAACTAAACTATTAAACTATTTGGCTAGTCTTTAAAGTGCTACTTGACTGCTTTTTGTTTTCCTATGTAACATGTGCTTGTTGAGGGGGAAATGTGCGGGTGGTGGGGGCAGTGTGTAGGAGGCACTCACTGAGGCCCTCCATTGAAATATTGCAGCAGGGCCTCCCGGACCCAGACCTCCTCCTGGTGGATCTGGCAGCTAGGGGCAGTGACTGGCTGGGAGTAGTCTGTTCTGGCCTCGACCACCCACCCTTGCAAGAAGGCCTTACTCTTACCCTCCACAAGCTTGTGGAGGGTGCAGCATGCGCCCACAACCTGGAGGACATTGGGAAAGCTGATGTCCAGGCAGGCCAGGAGGCAGCACCACCAGCCCTTGAGGCGCCCAAAGGCCCACTCAACTACCTGCCTGCGTGGTTCAGCTGGGCGTTGTAGTGCTCCTGGCTGGCGGTGAGGTGGCCCATGTAGGGGTGCGTGAGCCAGGGCTGGAGCGGGTATGCCGCATCTGCCACGAGGCAGAGGGGCATGGTGGTGTGCCCCAGTGGAATCTCCCTATGGGGGATGTAGGTCCCCACCTCCAGCCAGTGTCACAGGCCCGAGTTCCAGAACGCGCGGGCATTGTGGGTGCAGCAGGGCCAGCCCACACGCATGTCCTGGAATGGGCCCTGGCTGTCTACCATGGCCTGCAGGATCACTGAGTGGTAGCCCTTCCTGTTTATAAAGTGTCCAGAACTGTGTTTCGGGGCATGGATAGGGATGGGGGTCCCATTGAGGGCCCCAAAGGGGAACCCCATTGCAGTGAAGCCCATGACAGCTGTGTCCAGGTCCCTGACTCAGATGACCCTCTGGAGCAACAGGGTGTTGAGCACGTGCACCACCTGTGGGGAGGGGACATGGGCACCTGTGAGGGTGTGCAGGGTGCGCCCAGCACCCACCAGCCTGGGCTCCCTCCTCATCCCCCCCCATTGCGGGCTCCCTCCCCAAGTCCCTGGCACCCGCATCTCAGGCTCCCTCCCTGGCCCACTCTTCCCCAGGCCCCCACCTAGCTCAACAACCTTTAAAATGTTAACTCATGGTAACTTTTTATAGAAGAATTCTCTGCCCTTGTCAATGTGAATTGCCTTTGGACTTCAGCCCTCTGGGGATGTGACTGATGCATGTAAATGAATGAAGAATATTTACGAGAATTGAAGTCAAGGTGCACTAATTAAATCAGGCAGTAGTTATGGAACCTGCAGGAGGTCTTTAAGGCCACATCTACACTGACCCTCCCTTTGGAAGGGGCATGTAAATGCAGCAGTTAAAAATCTTAATGAGGTGCTGATATGACTGTTCAGTGCCTTATTTTCATACTGGTGGTCACTAGCTATGTTGAAAGTGCTACTTTCAAAATGCAGAATAGCCATGTAGACTAGTTCCTTCAAAAGCACCTTTCTTTCTAATTTGTTTTAGATGGTCTAGATATGCCCTTTCACATATCCATCTTTCTGGCCCATGGAAGATTTCTCCGCTTCATAGTAAAGGCAAGCAGTACCAGTGCAGGGTGCTTCCATTCAGCCTCTCCTCACTCCCATGTGTGTTCACAAAAGGAAAAGTGGTGGCAGCCTACCTGTGCATACACCAGGTACAAGTATTTCAGTATCTGGATGACTGGCTCAGCAAGGCCATATTGTGAGAGAACGCCAAGAAGAATGTGGTCCTGACATGCATCACGTTCCTGATCCAGAGTCTTATGCTCAATTTACCCAAATCCACCTTTACATCTAAACAAAGAACAGAATTCATAGGCACCCTCCTAGATTCCCAGGTAACCACAGCCTCCTTGCCCAAGACTTGATTGCAGGTCTTGAAAGACATTATCAAGACTCTCTGCCAATTCACCACAACAATGGCATGGAATTGCATGAAACTCTTAGGTCACATTGTAGCATGCACATACATAGTCCAGCACAAAGGTTATGCCTCAGATCTCTCCAGACATGGCTAGAGCAGGAACACAAGCCTGGCTGCATTCTCTGGATACTGTCATGGCTACAACCACAAGTGAAGTGTGCAAGAGTTCCCTCTGCAATCCACAGCCCACAATGGTGCTGTTCACAGATGCCTTGGCAAAAGGGTGGAGAGCATACACGGGCAAGATCAGGACTCAAAGACTGTGGCGCTTCAAGCCGTCAGATGCCATGTACAATGAACCTGCATGACACTACTCTGACAATACATCGATGATGTTTTGTACAATCAAGGTGGTGCACGCTCCTCTTCCCTGTGCAGAGATACCCTAGAACTCTGGGAAGTTTGCATTACAAATTCAATACACCTGCAGGCCTCATACCTTCGTGGGGTACAGAATAAGCTGATGGACCATTTCAGACATTTGTTCTCTAGCCACGAATAGTCCCTCAAACTGGACATTGCCCAGTCAGTTTTCCAGAGGTGAGGATTTCCCCAATTGCGCATCTTAACAACACAGAACAATTGCAATTGTGAGAGGTTCTGCTCCTTCATGAACTGCAGCCCCACTATCATATCGGACAGCTTTCACCTGTAATGAATTGGACCACCTGCTATATGCCTTGCCAACTGTCCCATTGATATGCAGAGTGCTTATCAAGGTCTACCAGGACAGGACACTTCTAATATTGATTGTGCCAGCATGGCTCTACCAGCACTGGTTCACCACGTTGCTGAACCTCTCTGTAAACTCACCATCATCCCTACCTTTACATACAGTCCTGCTTACTATCCTAGATTACTTGCTGTCCCTCAAACATTAGGGTCTCACAACATCGCCTGTGCAAGTACATCTGTCAGCTGTCTCCATCTGTCACCCAGGCATGGGAGGTAGTTTAGTGTTTGCTAGCCCAGTGGTCAGCCACTTTCTGAAGGGTCTGGATGGGTTCCTGACAACTGGGTTCCCCAGTGGGACCTTAACTTGGGTTAAGGTCCTAACCCAGCTCATGAGCCCTCTGTTTGAATTCAGGGCCACCTGTCCTCTCTCCTACCATTCCTGGAGGACAGTATTCCTGGCGGTGATAACTTCTGCTAAGAGAGTGTCTGAGCTAAGGTGCTTATATCTGAGCTCCTGTATGTGGTGTTTTATAAAGACAAGTTCCAGTTTTTCCCGCACTTTACGTTTCTCCCCAAAGTGGCTTCACAATTCTGTGTTAATCAGGACATTTTCCTCCCTGTATTCTTCCCAAACCCCATATGAACAAAAGGGAGCAAGTGCTTTATTCCCTAGATGTCAGACATACACTGGAATTCTGTATTGAACGCACAAAACCATTCTGTAAATCACCTCAACTCTTTATTGCCATTGCCAAGAGAATGAAGAGTCTCCCCATATCCTCTCAAGGCATCTCAACATAGATCACATCCTATATATTGACATGTTCTGATTTGGTGAAGGTACCTCCTCTACTGCTGATGCACATTCCACAAGGGCACAAAAATCATCCATGACCTTCACACATCCTGGTTCAGGTTACCTGCAAGGCAGCAGCGTGGTCCTCCATGCATTCCTTTGAGCCCATTATGCCATCACCTAGCATGCCAGGGATTCTGCTGCCTTCAGTAGGGTGTTCCTCCAATTAGCACCTAACTGAACTCTGACCCCTCTTCCAGGAGAACTGCTTGGAAGTCAGCTATCAAAATGGACATGAGCAAGCACTTGAAGAAAAACCAGTTACCCATCTGTCATAACTGTTGTTCTTTGAGATGTGTTGCTCATGTTCATTCCAAATTTCACCCACCATCTCTTTGTAGGAATGATCTAACAAAACGAAACTGAACAGGTGGTGTGTTGATAGTGGCATATCTATACCACTCCAGTGAACTCCACAGCTGACTTGACAGGTACCAGTAGGTAAAATTTTCTGACAATCTTGTACAAGGAGCGCACACATGCAACCTATCATAATGGATATGAGCAACAAATCTCAAAGAACAACAATTGTGAGAAGCAGGTAACCATTCTTTCTTCATCAGAGCAAATCTCATTGGATAATTGATAGTTCTGAAGGTGGAACATGGTTTCCTAGGAACTTCTGAAAGGTTACTATTAAACCTTTTGTGGGTGTTAATATACTACACCGCTTCTGCCTCTTTCTTTCCCACCCATTGGCTCTTACCTTTCTCTCCCCGCAGTAAGATTCACTCTTGAATATTATGTAAAAAAAAATGCTACAGATTCATGTACAGCGGCTTTCAGAGAAAGGAGCTGCACATGCTGAGTGGTCTGTGTTTAGTGAAATAAGGTGCTCACAGAAATGTTGAGTGGTTAATATTCTGAAGAAGTTTTACTTGTGTGACTGAAGTTAAATTTATGTTAGAAGCCAATGAGGATGACTCATGCAGGAGTGTGCTAACATGCGTGCTGTTGAATATTACTCATCTATTTACTAACCCACACTGAAGTGCAAGAAAGGGAATACGCCTCTCAACAGTCCTGTATTCTTGCAAATCTTTGTATGTAAAGTATGCTTTTCTTTTATCTTAGAGAGATAAAACAAAAACTGGCTGACTTTGGGAATTGGTAATAGGCTTAGAACTTTTCATATGAGCCTTTGATAACTGCCCAGCTTGATAGTGTACAAAAGTCATGGCTCTCTGCTGCCTGCTAGTGGCCAGTATGAAATGAGTTGCGGATCTCAGTCCAGTTCTTAAGTTGAACTTGATTAGTAGAGTACTGAAAAACTTCAGTGAGGCAGTCTTGAATAAACTCCCAGTGTAAATGTGCAAGGAGGAAGAACTGGTTTTTTGTTCAATATTGCAGCATATGTCTTAGCAGTTCCCCTTCCATCTTTGTAAATCTCAGCATTGGAGAAGGCTTCTCTCTCTGTTAGGGTGGTTCTTGTTCATGGAGGAATAGGGTGGGACAATGCTTCAGGGGAGATAAGAAGCTGTTTATAGAGCAGTTATGACTAAATCATAATGAACTTTGAACAGAAATATCAAACACGGTGGCTATTTATTTTTCCTCTGAATTCGAAATCAAGCATCATGAGTTTCATATTGATTAGCATGTATGTCACATATGGAGTGTAGCTGACATGCAACAAGAAAATGGTTCTTATCTTTTTATCCCTTGTGCTTTATCTGTTTTATCTGGTCTTTGCTGTAACATGGTCTGTGACATAGCGTGGCTTCCAGTCACAAGAAACCACGTTAGACTTATTCTTAGAATAATAATGGCACTTTATGTATCAATGGGGCATGGAGTGGAGCCGCTGAGATGTGTCACAATGCCAGCTCTGTGGCCATTACCTATATATTTTATAGCAAGGTAGCAGGAATGCAAAGATAATGTTCAGTTCTAATCCTCACCAAATTACATAATTTTCATCTTTAATATTTGTTCTGGGATCTGAAGGGAGAAAAGAACTTGGGACATTCTTCTACCCAGTAAACAAATTATTTCCCACATCCTATGTTAGTCCAAATGGTGCATCTTCAGAATGCCATTGTCTCTATGTTATGCTCAGAATAATCATTTCTCGTGCCAGGTGAGACCAAGAGGCACATGTATCAAACTAAATTAAAAAAAAAATAGCAAGTCTCCTGCTCAGTGACAACTGCAGGAAACAGTAGTTCATTGGGGGGCAGCTTTTCCTCTGAACATACAGGTTAGGATGCAGTGTTCATGTTCCTTGTTTGTAAAGTAAAGAGAAGTTAGAAACAAAGACTAGAATAGTAAATTAAAAAAACTATAATGAGGAGTCTTCCTTCAAAGCACCTAGTAAAGTCATGGGGCGGCATAACAATGAGCTGAAAGGTTCTAGAAATGGGAGAAAATATTTGTGGTTGAAATCATCAAATACAATGCTGCAAGTGAAAGTATGCACCACTGATAGAAGAGGCTGTCTGTTCTATCTTTCCTGTTCTTTTGAGACAGGATTCGACTTCATTGACAGTAACAGCATAGGCCATCTTAATTAACTTTTTGTCTTTTGTTTCCCAAAAAGGACAGTAAATATTTTTATGCTTTTCTAAAAGAATGTTAAGCAGTATTTTTCTTTTTCTCTGTAAAAGACTGTGAAGCTAAAAGGCCATGATCCGTGGACTGAGTTTGGAGGTTCACAGACATTTTAATTGGATTTGTGTTGTTGTTTTTAAGAACTATAGGTCTTAGCAAGCCACATATGAGGTGCAGATATTAAAACCAAGTATTTTCCTTTTAGCAAGAGTCCAGATCACTCTAGCCCACTTTAAAAAAACAAAGCAGCAGAAATGTAGCACTTTAAAGACTAACAAAATCATTTATTTGGCAATGAGCTTTCATGGGACAGACCCACTTCTTCAGATCCTGAAGAAATCATTGTGTTAGTCTTTAAAGTGCTGCATTTCTGCTGCTTTGTTTTGTTGGAGTACAGGCTAATATGGCTACCTCTCTGTTACTTTCTAGCCTGCTTGTTTTATATGTATTCATCACTAGAGGCCTCCACATGCCTTCTTAAATCAGCCACTTCACTGATCAGAATTGCTCCCTCTCCTTCAGAAGGATGGTCAGACAGACTTTTATTGTGTTGTATACTATGTCTTTAGTATAAAATTCAGATACATTACCCACAAAGTCCAGACAATTGTTGGAACTGCTTTTACTTTAGTTGTTTTTACTCCTTGTATGCTCTTGAGCTTTTGTTGTGTTTGACTTTTTTCACCATGTATAAAAAAAAGAACATATACCTGTATGCACATGACAAGCCTTATTACTTTTTCATCTGTGCAGTCCATTAAAAGGACGCTCATCCTCACTTAAAAGTCCACTAACAGTCAAGGCAGGGGTGGGAGACTCAAGGTGTGTGTGTGTGCAGAAATCAGAACAGAGGTGGGGAGGCTCAGAATAGAGAGTGGGAGTGGCCAGTGGCTGCTCCCTGAGGTGAGCGCAAGTGGCAGTGTTGCTCCCCAGGACTGGCCCCTGGTGGTTGGGACCATGCTGCCCAGGTGGTTGTGTTGCTCCATGGGGCTGGCCTGCGGTGGCAGGACCTGTGCTGCTCAGCTGGTGGCATTGCTTCCTGGGGCTGGCCTGGGTTGATGGGAACCACATTGCCCACCCACAGCTGTTGTCGGGTGCGTGCTTGCTTCCTGTCCCCTTTTGATCATTTTGGAGTATAACCGTCCCTGCTACCAGACCCCCTTCCATTTGATGAGAAACAATCATATTCCATGCACATCCCATTGTCCTTGCACAACCAAATCCTGACTTTGTTTTAAGCTATGATAGGAGGAAACTGCATACTAAATTTGGTGGTCTTAGCTCTTACTGTTTCGGAGTTCTTGAACAAATGGACTCACAGACCAACGGACGGACACACAGATACACAAGCTCTCTCAGACATACAGTAAGATTAACACTTGCCTCTGATGTGGTATTTTACAATATATTAATTGAGATCATCAGCCCTGAGAGAGAAGCATAACGTGTATAAGATGATCATGTCAGTTTAGAAGTACACTTTTTAAAAAATGCTAAATTTTAGATTGAGGGCAGGAAGTGTCAGGAAGCAGTGAAAACCAAATCAGAACCTAAGTTATTTTGGATAAAAGCCCAGTTTACAAATGAAGCCAACAATTAAAAAGGTTCTGCACTATAATTCAGGAAGCACAAGTTCTAAATGTGCTAGTAGTATACAGGGTCTCCCCATTTTTGTTCCTCTTCTTGCTTTCCTGTTGATAGATCTTTCCCTGTGGATAGACTCATCCACAGGAATGGACATCTCCTAACAAACCTTCAGGGACTTTAGTGTGTTGAGGGTGTGGATATAATTGAGTTTCAGTGTTCCAATTCTATTATTATAATAGTTCCTATTTCCTAATCTTGTAAAGGTCTCATGTCTCTTAAATTAATTTAGACTTTCCTGGGTGGGAGGAACTCTGAGCTAGTCATAAAGAATGTTGTTTACAGGACTTTCTGGTCTATCTTGAATCTTCAAAGTGATTATATTTTCCTGTTTGCACTTCTCTGTCTCCAGCAGCTAAAGCAGTGGTTCTCAGCCAGAGGCACATGTACCCCTGGGGGTACTCAGAGCTCTCCCAGAGTGTGTGTTAACTCGATGTTTGTCAACCTTTTTATGAATTAAAAAATGGACTTATGTTATATTTAAAGAAATGTGTGTAATGGTAGAAAGAAATGTGCCTGAAAATTGTAGGTATTTGGGGGGCGCGCGCGCGCACACACACACACTTCAATCCTTACCTTTCCCATCTTGCTTTCCATATTAGGAGAAGGATCTGATGGGAAGATTTTCGAAAGCTTCTCCATGATTTAAGAGGACTTACATTCTTCTTAGAGTGATTCTTCATGTGCATGCCAGGTTAGGTGCTTGTCTGTGCATGTGCATGGCAGCCAGAAGATTTTTCCCCTCGCAGGTAGCTGAAAGGTCAGTCTGGATGCCCCTTGGAGCAGACGTTCATGGCTCTCAATATAGAACCCCACTAACCTGCCCTCCTCCCCTTCATTTCTTCTTTCCGCAGTGATGGTTAGCTGGAACTTCTGCACCCTTGTACGTGCAAGTTCTATAGCAGTAGGTGTTTGTGTAGAAGTGTAAATAGCTTAGACTTAGACTTAGGTCTGCCTGTGCATCGGGGCACATTGGGCAACAAGTGCTCGCCAGCGATTTCGGTTGGCTGCAAATAATTCCGCCTCCTCCTATGATGTACCAATGTTTAATAAGTCTTCCTTAAATGTGGTGCACCAGGTCTTGAGTGGCCTGCCTCTCTTCCTTCTTCCCTCTGCCAGTATCCATCTCATTGCAGTCTTTGGGTGCAGTTGATCTGGCAGACGCAGAATGTGTCCAGCAAACCTCACCGTGCGCTCTGTCACGATATCCTGCAGTGCCCGTGACCTGCATCATTGTAGTATCTCCTCATTGGTAACACAATTGTGGTAGGTGACACCCAGGATCTTTCGTAAGCAACGCTGGTGGAATACATTGAGCTTGCGTGCTACTCTTGACGTTATTTTCCATATATTGCTAGCGTAAATGGCGACTGGCATGGCAATGGTGTTATACAGTCAAACTTTTGTTGCAGTGTCGATTGTTGGTGCAGACCAAATTGGGCGCAGTCTTTGGAATACTGCTGACGCCTTACCGATTCTGCAGTTAACATCTGCCTCAACACCTCCGTCGTTAGACAGAGTGCTGCCAAGATAGGTGAACCGCTATACTTCTGTGGGTTGGCGTCCGACCACTAGTGGTGTGTTTGTCTGAGTGTTCCCAACCCGCATCAACTTTGTTTTATCACTATTTATCCTCAGCCCAATTTTGCTGGCTTCTGCTTCCAAATTTGTCGTCATGCCTTGTAAGCATTCGCTCGTTTCTGCTAGCAGTGCAGTATCGTCTGCAAAGTCCACATCCATGAGTCGACGCTGATCTTTCCATGAGATACCTAGATGTGCGTCGCTCATCGCCTTTCTCATGATGAAGTCCACCACCAGAACAGACAAGAATGGAGACAGGACGCACCCTTGACGCACTCCGGAGTTGATGTTGAAGAAATCTGTCATCCCATTATCGGTCCTCATGCAGCAACTAGAGTTTAGATAAAGATTTCGGAAGATGTTGATGTAGCGTTGTGGGATGCGATATGTTCGCATAATGTTCCATAATGATTCTCTAGGAATGCTGTCAAGCGCCTTTTTGAAGTCGATGTAGTTAATTAACAGCGGCCGTTGGAACTCGATACTCTGTTCGATGATGTTGCGCAACGTGAAGATCTGTTCACTACACGATCGTCCGCAGTGAAATCCGGCTTGCTCCTCACGCAGTGTTTTATCCACTATGCTCTGCAACCTCCTGAGTAGGACGATGCAGAAGACCTTACCTGGGACCGAAAGGAGCGTGATATCTCTCCAAGTGTTACAATCAGTGACATTCCCCTTCTTTGGTAACTTGACAATCATTCCCTTCCTCCACTCGCCTGGGACGCACTCTGTTCTCCAACATTCATTCAACAGCCCTGTCAGTTCCTGCACCACGGAGTTTCCACCATACTTCAATAGTTCAGCTGCAATTTGGTCTAGGCCAGCAGCCTTGTTGTTCTTTAGCACCTTTATCGCTCTATGTGTTTCCTCAGTCGTGATCGTGTCTAGGTCTACTTCCAGCTCGTCAGGGAGACTGAAGTTACTGAAGTCGTAGGTTGCAGTTGGATTCGGTTGATTCAGTGTTTCTTTGAAGTGTTCTACCCAGCGTGCATCTTGCTCTTCTTTACTAAGATCTTCCCATTCTTGTCTTTGATGGGAGCATTGCTATTGCTTCTTGCTCCTGTTAACCTCCCGGACAATACCATATAGTGTGTTGGTGTCGCATTTCTTCGCTGCCTCTTGTGCTTCAGCACCTTTATGTTCTAACCATTCTTTCTTGTCAGCGCGACAGCTTTTCTTAACTCTACAATCCAGCAACTGGTACTTCACCATAGCTTCCGCTTTTTCACCTGGCGACTTTGCCTGATTTCTTTGCCTCTTCGCAACCTTACGTTCATCAATCAACTGCCAGGTCCTGTCTTGTATCCAGCGTTCTTTTTGTGTACCTCTCCTTCGACCAATCATCTCTTCTGCGATCTCAGTCACTGCTCTTTTGAACTGCATCCACTGGTCTTCGAGTGAAGTTTCATGTAGCATTTGTTGAAATCGGTTTCTAAGTTTAAGTTTGTACTGTTCAGCTATGGCTTGGTCTCTTAACTTTTCAACTGCATAAGGCTGAGCTGTTTGCTGTTCTTGTTTTCTTTTAAGGTGAAGTTGGAGCAATGCCATCAAAAGATGGTGGTCTGACCCAACATCAGCTCCACAGTATACTCTCACATCTAGTAGAGCTGTTCGTGTGATAGTGTAAATAGCTAGATTAATGTAAATAATTCTTTGTAGTAGTGAGAGGCTTGGTGTAAGGCTGAAGGCTGAGGACAACAGTCAATGCTTTGTTACCATAAAACAAAGCTAAAGGCGTCAAGCTTGAACAACAGTAGGTTAAAGCAAAAACCGTGCTAGGTAGATTCTGCCTACAGGAATACAGCAAGAGACAGAGCTGATAAGTCACAGGGCCTAAAAGTACATAAAAACACCTAAAAGCACCCAGCGCCAGGCACTTAGTGATACACATAAACACATCCTGCTTAGTACTAGGGACTCCCCATACCCTTCCCAAAGATAACAGCTTGGCACCAGGTACGTTCCAACCCAAGTTCAGGAACAGGTCATAATGACGGTATGATGGATAGTGTTGTTTTGAGGGTACCACCATTATCCCCCAAGTTAATGGGTAGATCTAGTTACATTATGGGGTGTCAGTGTATTGCAATGAGGGGGTTGTACCTGGATATGAAACTTGTTTATACCTGTGTATATAAAAGTGTGTGTAACAGGGACTGTGTCAAGTGACCTAGGGGACGATGGAGCCCCCTTGCCGTCAACTGAGTCACATCCATTGTCACATTGGAGACTCATGGAGCTGGAGACCATACATCAATAACAATAAACCTGGCTCCAGTGCCTTCATACCCTTGCTTGATTTGTGGTTCTTGGGGTCCCTCAAAGGTCTGGAGTGTTAGCTTACTGGAGGCTCTACACTGTTGTCCAAAGAGAGCACATGCACGCGGCCAAGTGATTAACATCAAAGCGAGCAGATTGGATGTCTGAGCACTATTCTGGTAGAGATGCCCGAGTACACTCTTTTGTTGTGTTAATTAGATAGGATTGTTGCTGGAACTCTTGGGAGGATCATTTTCCCTTCCCTTGTGGTCCCGATGCAGGAGCATGCCTAGGCTGCTGGGCTTCAAAACCTGCGCTGATTGTGGCAAACACATGCCCAAGAGTGATCCCCACACTTCCTGTTTAAAGTGCTTGGGGGAATCTCATCAGAAGGATCACTATTTGATCTGTAAAACTTTCAAGCCAAGTACCTTAAAAGATAGAGCCCAGCACATAAAGGTTCTTCTAATGGAAGCAGTGCACCAACCTGAGAGGGTCTGATCAGATCTGGCGCTCGATGCGAGTACACACTGGGATGGCATCATCCAAAGACAAGGCACCGAGATATCATGCGTCCCACAAGCCTAAGATGCCTGTGAGACACAAGTCTCAATACCCTGTGCTGCATAAAAAGAAGAAACAGGACAGGGGCATGTTTCCTTCTCATAGACAGAGGGAGGCACTAGTGACAAGACATGAGCAGGGCCACCCGATCTTGGCACCACATCATGCCAAGCGTTTATCAACTCTCACTAGGAGGTCAAGTCCACACCATCAACCCTCTTCCAGTGTCTCCAGGGTGATCCAGCTTCCCTCAATCCTGGAGGCTTTTCAGGCAGCACAGACCTTGATGTAGGCAATGGCACCATTCTCTCCACCAAGAAGGGAACCTTCCCCACACTGTCTAGCCACATGGCCCCCTTCTAGGGGCAAGCTGGGTATGCTGTCAAGGCTTCTGAAACTGGAACTCAGCATGGTGCAGCAGGCTCCTATTTGTCAGCCAGCACTGGAAGTCTGGCAGCCTCCCATGGCACCTAGAGGCACAGCACTGCTATGGTCCTTGGCGTCCAAGATGTCAGAATCAGAGTCCGACTCCTTTCACTACAGTAGGAGTAGAAGTAGGAGTCTGAGGTCATCCTCTCAGTACAGCCAGCGCTTCCTCCTAGTGCATTGGGGTAGCTGCCTTCCTCTGCAGGCACCATATTCAACTCTTCTGATACCTGGATGACTGGCTGGTCAAGGACTGATCAGAGTCCTAGGTTCGAGAACACGTTTTAGTGAAAGAACTAGTATTCTTTGTGGCCATCACTTAGGCCAGGAGGGTATCTGAGCTTAGGGTACTTGAGCTTAGGACTCTCCTTATACAACTTTCCAAAAAGACACAAGGTAAGGTTGAGCCCACTTCCTGACTTTCTGCCCAAAGTAGTCTCTTCTTTCTATGTCAGTCAGGACATATCTCTACTGATCTTTTATCCTAACCTGCATGCTGATGCTAGGGAAAATCCCTTCATGCATTGGATGTAAGGAGAGCATTAGCATTCTACGTAGACAGAACTAAACACTTAGGACCACACCTCACTTGTTTTTCACTATTGAGGATAGAATGAAAGGGCAGGCTGTCACCTCCGAGAGCAGGGGTCAGCAACCCCCCAACACAGGTGCCAAGAGTAGCACACTCTTTCCAGATCTGAAGAAGTGGGTCTGTCCCACAAAAGCTCATCACCAAATATATCATTTTGTTAGTCCTTAAAGTGCTACAAGACACTCTTGGGGAAAAAAAACCCCATCATTCTGGGAGGTATTAGCAGGAGCGTTTTAAGTAAGAAACAAGAAGTAATTCTGCTGCAGTACTCCACAGCGATTAGGCCACATTTCAAAAAGATGTGAACAAATTGGAAAAAATGCAGAGAAAAACAACAAAAATGATTAAAACTCTGGAAAATATGACCTATGAGGGAAGATGGAAAGAATTAGGTTTGTTTAGTTTAGATAAGAGAAGACAAAGAAGTGAAAGTGACAAAGCACCTAAAAGGCTTTACAAGGAGAAGGGAGAAGAACTGTTGTTCTTAACAAGAAACAGTTGGTTTAAATGCAGTAAGGGAGGTTTAGATTAGACGTTAGGAAAAAATCATAATTATCAGGATGGTTAAACGCTGGCATAAATTGCCTAAGGAGGTTGTGGAATCTCCATTATTGGAGATTTTTCAGAGCAGGTTAGACAAACAGATGTCAGGGTTGGTCTAGATGGTGTTGCCATAAGTACAAGGTACCGTACTTTATGACCTCTGAAGGTGTCTTACAGTCCTGTGATTCTATGATAAGACTGAGGGACTGGGAAGAGAATCCAGAATTTTTGTTTTGGGTCAGTTGGGTGCATTCCACCGCATGTTCTTTAAGTAACAGGTCTGTCTGGTTGAAGATGCTGAGCATTAATGAAGTACAACTTCAGTTAACCTAGTGATCTATCTGGCATTACCAGTTTTACCCAATTTAGACAACACATTAAATAAATTAGTTCAAGGCTCTCATCCTAACATGCCAGTAAGAAAGGGCTGGGTCATGAGGGCTGTATTTTCTGTCTTTTAGAGGTACATATTTCTTAAGAATTTTAGATTTTCAGTCTCTTTTGTGATCCTTCTTTCAGCGCAGACTAAGCAACGAAATAGCTATGCAGATCTATTAAGGGATGAGCAGGTGTGAAGGAACACGTCATTTTCTTTCATTGGCATTCTGTCTCTCTTCAATTGCTTCATGTTGCAGTCCTCCTTTCCTGAATATCCACTGTGTTGATTCTAATAATAACAGAGAGAAAGCCATGCTAGTCTATATACTACCAAAACAAAAAAGCAGTCCAGTAGCACTTCAAAGACTAACAAAATTATTTATTAGGTGATGAGCTTTCTTGGGACAGACCCACTTCTTCAGATCGTAGCCATACCCAGAACAGACTCAATATTTAAGGCACATCCATTTATTTTAATTCAGTGACATTTTTCCTATCACTGTAGGAACTTTCTCATGATTTGATGATGTACTGATGTAAAATACAGGAAGCAGCTACAGGCCTTGACCATAGAGATGAGGGAATGTGGGGTAGGGGGAGGGGGCAGCAGTTGTACATGCTGGGACACTGCTTGCTCTTTGTCCTGGTCCCCTGAATATTGGGGAGTGAGGAGAAGGTGCAAAATACTCCTCTACTCCTTTCCGTCACCAGCAAGACGTGAAAGGCATGTACGAAAGCTGTGTAGTTCCCTCTCCCTCCCTGATAGTCAAGGAAACGGGCAGAAGAGCAAGTGGCATTCCTGTCGACATGGCTGCTGCCCCCTGCCAGCCTCCTGAAATGGTGCCCTTGCACAGAGATTGTTGGCCTCTAGTTCAGACATGCTGAGTATCCAGAACTGCTGTATTTCCATGGCTATTCAGACTGTTGTATCTGAAAATTAGGCACTCTTTCTCCTTGTTACTAGAGTTTGTTGAGAATTAATTTTTTTCTTGCAAAATAATTGATGAAAATATTTTTTTTCAGTTTTCATTGACATTTTTCTTCAACATTTTGTGTTTTTGTTGGTAAATAAGAAAACATCAAAAACGATAATGTCAACCAAACACCCAAAAGGTTCAGTGCTCAATTTAATTTTTTTATTACCTCCACAGATTTTCTTTGAAATCAGACAGGATTCATGTAAATTTCTGTTCGGTGAGAAGGCCATTTTTCATTTAAAGATTTTCAAATAAAAAAATTTAACCAGTTCAGCTTATTTGTTTGTGAACTCCTAAAATATCTGATTGAGCTTGGTTCCATTCTTTGATACTTTAGCAGGTGGTGCACCTGTTTGTCTGTTCTAATTCAGCTCACATCAAAATGAGATGTGAGCTTTGGCTCGGAAGGCAAATGGTGAAATGATGGGTTGAATTAAACAGATCAGAGGGAAAATTTTGGTATTCAAAGACAGAGACTGAAAGAGGTATCTGGATGAACTGACTCAACCATAAATGAAAAAGATTACTTATAATGACTGATGGAAGGAGGACTTTAGAGGCGGGTTTTGCTACAGTTTGACAAAGAGAAAACACTTATTTTCATAATGGGCATTTCATTAAAATATGCTTTAAAATAAAGCTAAAAATAATATACTTAAAACTTCAGTCTCCCAGGCCACACAGTAGCAGACTTAAAAGTAGCTATCCTACAGCAAAAAAATTTCAGGACCAGACTCCAAAGAGAAATTGCTGAGCTACAATTCATCTGCAAATTCGACACCCTCAGCTCAGGCTTAAACAAAGACTGTGAATGGCTGGCTAAATACAAAAGCAGCTTCCCCTCCCTTGGTGTTCACACCTCCAGATCAACTGCTGGTAGTAAGCCTCACCCTTCCTGACTGAGCTAACCTTGTTATCCCCAGCCTTGCTCTGGATTATTTATAACTGGCCCTGCAGATTTCCATGACCAGCATCTGATGAAGTGAGTCTGTGCTCACGAAAGCTCATGCTCAAAACTTTTCTGTTAGTCTGTAAGGTGCCACAGGACCCTTCGTTGTTGTTACAGATCCAGACTAACACGGCTACCTTTCCAATGCTTAAAAGCTGACATTAAAAAATTATACACAGAAAATGCCTAGTGTATTTTGTTCATATAAATGGCAAGTGTGGGATTTTGTGATCTGTGCCAACCATTTTCTTTGGTTATTGTTTATTTTGCTGTCACCTGCCCAAGACACCTGAGGTTTTCAGGACACTTGAATCTGCTACCCGCCCCCCCCATTTTTTAACATATATATTAAAAAAAAACTGCCAGCAAAAGTATTTGAATAGAGTTTATTAGAGACAATGAGGTTTATCATTAAAGATAAAAAGAAACTGAGGTGGATAGTGAAGGTAGAAAAGGATTAAATTCACATTAAATTACAGGCAGTTTGGAAAACCATATGCTAATTATGTATGGTCAGCAGATTGATGGTCCTGGTGAAAAATGTATGCCACATTCAGTATCAGCATTGCTGAATCATTTTCATTGACTAGCTTTTCTTCCATGTCTTGGTAGATAAAAGAACTTTTCTTTAAAAAAAGATAATGCCATCTAGCTCTTATATAGCACTTTTCATCTGTGGATCTCAAGGTGCTTTACAAAGGAGGTCAGTATTACTATCCTGATTTTCCACATGGAGAAACTGAAGTACAGAGCATGAAAGAGAGTGACCAAAGTCAAATATGCCCTTGATAGAGTTACAACCTAGTATGACCCTGTCTTCATATCTGCTGGTCGATTTCATTTATCGTGGAGGACACCACCTGCCCATTCACACTGTCCTTCGTGATTGTTTTGATCTTTCGACTGGTCATCCTAGCGTGTTCTGAAGGGAAGTAAATAACAGATTTATTAGACAAGAAGGCACATTGAAAAGAATCAAGCAGAGGAGAGTTTGCTTTGTACATAGTTTATGAGACAGATCTACAGATATGGTAAACTGTTATAGTTCTCTTGAAGTAGTAGATACTACTCTGATTTATACCAGCTGAAAATTTAGTCATGTATGCCCATTGGCCCTGACCTGGCCTAGCTATGAAGACATTTTCTGTGGTAGATTTTTCTGTCAGAGCAGCCTCTGTCCACAGCAGAGGGACTGCTCTAGCCCAGCAATGCTGGAGCAGCCTCTCCAGCCACCTCCCCACCAGTTTAATCGGTTAACAGCTTAAATCCAGCATTTAACCAGTTAACCAATTAAATTGTAGTTTACATCCCGAGGCCTGAACTAAAATCTCAGCTGTGGATGATGTATTTCAGTAACTGGTAGTGTCTGTACCAAGAAATGGCTACAAGCTGGTTGTCATAGCCACATATACTGATCATACGTCCACACTGCAACAAAAAGATGTGACTGCAGCTCATTGAAACATACTCATGCCAACTTTAATCTAGCTAGGACAGCTAAAAATAGCAGTGAATCTGCAGCAAGACTGTTTTCACTGCCAATTTTCACAAGTGTGCACAATCCACTTGTGTGTGTATTCATGTTCCCAGCAAACTTCTGGCTTCACTGTTACTTCTAGCTGGGCTAGTTAGATTAAAGCTAGTACAAGTAAACCTGCTTTAACTGTTATCATACCTTCTATTGCAGTGTAGACAAATTCGGTGTGAAATTCACCCTTGCTTGAGTCATATATGCACCAGTTAATTCACGTCAAAATATGGCTTAACTGAGACTTAAGTTGTATATAGGCTTTGCATAGATCCTCCACACAAAAATAAATTATACCCAAAGTGAATGTGATTAGTATTTCTTATAACAAACAAAATAAGTTTTTTTACCTGTAGTTCTTGATTCAGAGTTTTTTGTTATTCTGTAACAATAATAAAATGAAGAAAAAATAAATGAATATTCTCAGTTCAAGAATCAGTTAATACATCCACACTGTTATTTTTAATGTGACCATCACATGAATATTTGAAGGGGACAAACAAAAATAGAGCACATGAATATTTACTACAATGGATTTTCATTACTCTTGCGTCCACACATTTCTCACTTTGTTGTTGCTTTTGAGGAAAAGTGTGTCTTTAGACAAAATGGCTGACAACAAGCTCTGCAATCAGGGCAGCCCAGTGTACCGGAAACCCTAGCTGTTGAAAAAAGGGTCCTGGAGTGTCTACACGGTTGTTTTGTCAACAGGAAACTGTCAAGAGAAGTATTATATCTGAACAGGGAGATGTATAATGCTGCCAGCAGATATTCAGGATTTTGTCAACAAACTGTCGACAAAGTGCATTTTGTGTATAGACGCTCCATGGCTTCTTGTGACAAAAGCCCAGTTTTGCCAGAAAAAACCTTCTGTGTAGATGTAGCAATAGTCACAGTCCAGAAGACTCTAGCCTAGGGTTTATACAATATGCAGAGTATTTCAATACAAAACTTTGAGATGCTTCAGTTAGTATCAGGTGAATTCTGGTTTTATATAATGGATTTCTTATCTATGCTTTGATTTCCTTACCCATAAAATGCAGTTAATTAAGTAAACTTGCCTTATGTGAGTATTGCTAATTATTTTTGTATAAACTTTTAAACTGCTCTTTGTGCCTGGGTTAGAAGTTACTATACAAAGACAAAATATTATAATAATTCAAGAATCTCAGTTACCAGAGAAAAGAGCAATAGATGTAAGTATTTGTTAAATAAATGTAATTAATCAAAATAATATTGGTGTATGTTTCACTGCACAGTGTCTCATCTGCATTTTATTATGGGCCATATGCACAAAAATACCAATGTTTTACTGCCATCTTCATGAGGTACACGCGTGCTGATTAAAAATAAATAAGTTACCTAAACATAATGACCTTCCTCTCCTCTGCCCAAATCAGGGCAGCTTTGTCTTACCCATAAACATTTCCCTCCAGGAGCTGACGATAAGTTGAAATCTCCTTTTCCAGTCGGGTTTTGATCCCAAGGAGAATCTTGTACTGATTGTTCTGGCACTTGGTGTCCTGGCGGAGTTGACTCAGCTCTTCCTCACATTTGGAGATGAATTGTTGTATATTCTGGAGCTCAAGAGTATAGTGAGCCTGGGTCTCAGCCAAGGTACCTTCCAAGGCGTATTTCTGAAAAAGCAGAAAATGCCAATATTAATGTAATTAATACTGTACTGTACTGTACTGATATCATTATTGCTGCACGGTACAAAAAATATCAGAACGCACTTTCCTTAACCAGAAGAGCTTACAAAGTTAAGTCTCTAGTCCTTGAAACATCTAAGTAAGAATGACAGTAATGAATTTCTAGAGAACTTGTTGGGGGGAAAATGTGACCTGCCATTGATTTCCCCAGAAGATACCTTGTTAAATTGTGCCTGCAACTCAATCTCCAAGGTCTGAAAAGTACGCCTCAGATTTTTGATCTCACTCTCATTGCTTTGTATTTCTTCTGGACAGATATTTGCTGCTGGAGACACAGTTGCAGTCTGTGGAGCAAAAGTAATTGGAAAATTCACTGATACTGGTTAATCTTTTATTAAAATAGCTCTGTGACATTAGCAGAAATATTTTTGATATATTCTTTTGTTACCTGTTCTTCGTACCAGGCCTTCAGCTCTCGACGGTTCTTTTCAATAATGGCTTCATAATTCTTTCTTAGCTCTGTTAGAGTCTTGGCCAAATCTTCCTGTGGCACTGCATTCACTCTCACATTGACCTTGAAATCCTGTGATGAATTATGTGTCCTCATATCCTATTCATATTAGCAGAGAAGAGAAAATAAGTGGAAATTTTTATGAAATCAAATACATTTCCCATTCTCACCTTGTCCCCTTCATGCCCTATTTTCAGTAAGTAGCATTAAGTCTATCATAGAAAATTAATTGTTATACATACAATTAACAGCTGCTTATCTCATACAGATTTTACCCGTATAAAACACATTGGCTATGGCTACACCAGAAGCATCTGTCAACAAACGTTTCTGTCAGAAGAGACTTCCTGACAAAACATCTGTTGACAGAGTGCAGCCCTACACAAAAGTGGATCAAAAGAGTGATCCTCTCTGTCAACAGGGCAGCCAGACTACCTGGCCGCTATCTCGACAAATGAGCCGTTCGGAAGAACAGCAGGCAGGGTAGCCCAGTGTCCTGGAAGCCCTGTTTGTCGACAGAAGGCCACCCGGAGCATTCACACAGATTTTTTGTCGACAGAATCTGTCAACAAAGGTGCTCTTCCTCATCTGGGAGAGGCAAAAGGTCGTCTGAAGTGCTGAGTTTTGTCAACAGACTGAAATTCGGGCATAAGGGGCAGGTGACACTGCCTTTTTACTGCCTGCAGCAGCTTCTGCTGTCTGCTTGATCTTGTGCAGCTATTCTAGTGAGCTGCGCCATAATGCTAATGAGCAGCCATTTGCAATTGTAAGATTGCTCATTAGCATGAAGCTGCTGGCAGGACATCTCTGTGTAAACCCAGGCATAGAGAGATATGGTTGTGATGGAGTGGGGGGAGTGCATGTGTGAGACTCAGGCTGGATGTGTATGAGACAAGCAGAGCAGCTCCCAGCAGCTAAGGATGACCCTGGGGCTATAGCCTAGGCTGGCAGATAACACCTCTGCCCTGAGCAAAGAGGAGGGAGGAGCCAAAGCCGGGTTTTTGAATTGGAGGGAGCAGTTAGAATCTGGGGGGAGAGGGTGTTGGAAGGTAGCCAGCCTGACGAGGGGGAAAGCTGCACTCCAGAGGGGCACCCCTCGGGCTCCTCTCCCCAGGGCGGGTTGGAAGGACTGTCTGTGACTGCTGCACTGACTCTTCTGTGAGAAACTGTGCCGCTGTTGCCTAATAAACTTCCTGTTCAACCTGCTGAGTGAGAGTCACTCCTGCCTGCAGACGGGGTGCAGTACATGGCGACCCCTGAACCCCATCACAATGGTCATATTTGGGATTAGAATTCATAGAATCCAGTATTCATGGCATGACTGCATATTATCTAGACCATTCCTGCCAGGTACTTGCCAGGATACTAAAAAGATAATTAAAGAGGCCAATCCACCAGATCATGTATAAATTCAAAATGTGGGTTGGACCCAACTCTCATTGAAGTCAGTTGAAAGACTCCTATCCCATTGACTTCAGTGGGAGCACAAATGACCCTTGAATTGTGTGCCTCATTTATAGGATGTAAACAGTACCAACATTTCTCCATTCATTAGCATAAAAAGCTATATTATTAAGGTCCTCTACTTTCTCATGGTCTTTCTTCCTGAGGATCTGCTCTTCCTGTATGCCTTCAATCTCCATTTCCATATCTGTTGTGACAATGGTCAGGTTGTCAAGTTCCTTACGCAGATTCTCAACATTGATTTGCAATTCCTGCCTGTGTGACTTCTCCAACTCATACCTTTACCAGGAAAGAGGAGACAAAACATGCAGGCTGAATTCACTGTGAATGGCATACTTGAGCAAATCACAAAAAAGCAGGCTCTTTTAAAAACATTTTTGCTATTTTTTAGAAATCCTTAAAAATGAAATGTCACCATTTCACTCCCTCATATGACAAAAGTGAATGAACATGGTAGCACTTTCTTAATTGTCTTGTTTGTGACTAGCACAGCTTGAGAAATAGGGGTTTCAGTACTAAAAAAAATGCTGTTAGGGATTTTAAAATGGCTTTCATAATTTAATGTCTTCAGTGGCAAGACTTGGCCACAAACAAGGAGCTTTGGAACTGAGCAGGACACAAATCACTTAATGTCCAAATCAAGAGAAGAAAGTGGGGATGGCAAGGCCACGCTCTCAGACAATCATCAGCCACAATAGTCCATCAAGTGTTCAAATGGAAGCTGCAAGGAAAAGGTAAAACAGGAAGACCTTGGACAATGTGGATAAGCTCTACTGAGATTGAAATACAACAACTGTGGTACTCCTGGGGTAATCTAGAAGTTTCGTCCTGAGGCATTATGAAATGGAGAAGACCTGTAGATGTCCTACGCTCTACCCGGAGTACAAGGGTTTAAGTCAAGTCAGTAGTTTGTCCCAGAATAATTGCCATAAAGGCCATGTGAAATCACTGTGTACAAAAATTGCTCTTAAAACTTTTCAGGTTAACCACATTTCAAAGTTGACACCTCCACAACAAAAAGTTTCTAAACAAAAACATTTGAAACTGGCACTGCAGTTACTTTCAGTCCTCTGATGGATCAGAACCTTGTAGTCATGGAGAGGCCTTCCATGAGCTAAAAGGTCCTTACAGCTATATTGTCTAGAGCTTTTATATTCCTGGTAGGGTGCCCCTTAGTGAGGAGGTCTGAGGTGAGGCTTTGGATTAATGGGGGCCCAAACTTCAGAAGATCCCAGTGATGGTTTTGCCACATATAGAGGAACTTCTAGTACTCAGCAGCTGTGAAAGGTCTGTAGCAGGGGAGGGAGGGTGGCTGGCTAGTGGTCTTGGATCTCCTTGCCACTTGGTCAGGGTTTTTCTCCTGTCAAATTTTGTGTGGCTTGTGCCTGAGCACTGTTTTCTCCCACAATAAAATTTTTCACACACAGGCATCTCCTGAAGGATTTACACCTGTGCTTCCCATTGAAGCTCATATTGAGGGATAGCTGAACTTTTAATTCTGGGACACTCTTTGATTCTCTGAGTGTTTTTCAGTCTCATCTATAATAGAAACCAAAATCTCTTCCTCTGTATAATTTTTGTGAGATCAGCTGATTCTTCCTCCAACTAATTTACCAGACTCACTTCAGAATGTGATAATCACACAGAAATCCTATTTCTGAACAACACTGTTGTCTATTTAAGAAGCTTCACAGTTCCAGTTTTTAGTGATACTGCTCATTGAAATAGCTTGGTAACCAGTAATGAAGTTGAAAGGAAAGGGAACACAGAGAAAGTACTGGATAGTGACTTGGGGCTTTGAGTCCCAGAAGAAAAATGTCAGTTTAAAAATATATGGTCTTGCAGTGCTAAGTCATTTAATGACTGAATTTCTTTTGTTGAATTGAGGAATCTGTTCAGGGTCCCTCAGGAACTAGCCTACAATAAGTAAATTCCCCTCATGTTTATAAATCTTCCTGCAAGTTTGCAATTCAAATTAAAACTTTCAGGCTTCTTAGACTGCCGCGGAAAAAGTCTCTTAATACGACATATTTCCCACTAAGATGCAACACTAGTGGTTTATTGGGAACTGATTCAGTTGCGACAGTCCCACTGTGGAGAACAGCAGAAGGAAGTGAGGGAGTGGAAGAAAGAACTGAAGACCACAGAATAATTTGGTTGAATTGGGGAAGAGGATGGAGTGCAGAGCAGAGTTAATTTGTATTCAGCTTTACCATTTATAAACATCTTTTGTGATTTAATTAAACACCTGTAGTAAAACATGCTCTTTGGGACTTGATCTGCAATTCATAAACAGTGACTCATGATTGTTCAGCAGTCATTTGTAATTTTAACATCAAGTTCTCATTCTTCTATTATTTTGCTGTACATTAATATTATTGATTGGATGTCACCAAAGAACTTCAACAGAAACAAGCTTTATTAGATAAACTGTGGTTTTATTTCTTTTCACCCTTTACAAGTATGAAGAAGCCAAGAAAGAACTTACTTGAGTCTCAAATCTTCAGATGCTATTTTAGCATTATCAATATGCAGAAGAATACTGCCATTGGTGATCTTGCCATTTTCAATCTGTAAACCACATACACACAGTTTAAATCCACAGATTTGCCAGATATGTCTTTCACTATTCTACTGTGCGTATTGTTTGAAGTGTGAATGAATTTAGAGTAACATTTTCAAATACACTATGGTGACTTGGGCCCAGATCCTCAAAGGTATTTAGGTGTCTCTAACTCCTTAGGAGACAAAGCCCCACTCTCAAAAGTGACTTTGGTGTTTAGGAATCTAAGTCTCACTGGATATCATCTCTTGCCTGTATTAAGATTACCAGCAAGGTGAAATTAGTGACAATTCCAATGGAGGCTTTTGTGATATGGAAACCTGGTTGCTCTAAAGGAACAAAAGAATACTGCCTCGTTTTGCAGATGATACGAGGCAAGCCATCAATATTTAATGGCTTTAAGTCACCCCTAACATGGGATAAATTTGAACACTGATGTTAATAGAACAGGCACAGTATTTCATTCCAAAGCCTTAAAAGCAATTCAGTCCTCTTAAAACCATTCATTTAGGCTATGTCTAAACTAGGATGTTTTTTCGGAAAAGCCTGTCATTTTTTGAAAAAAAAACAAACAAACAAACGTGGAGCATCTACACATAAAATGCACTCTTTTGATCTGAAATGAAAAGAATACGATCCTTTTTCTGGCAGCCGTCTTCCTCTCCCAAAGAGCACTTTTTTCTGAAAGATTGTTTCAAAAGAAGGTGTGTGTAGCTGCTCCGCTGGCCCATCTTTCAAAAGGGAAGTCCTCATGGCGCTGGATTTTTCGATCTCTGGCCCGTTCTTTTGAAAGAGCAGGGAGGGCTGTGTGGACACTCTCCATCAAAAGAGCGGTTCAATCTTTCAACCTTTTTTTTGTGTGGAGGTGATCTTTTGACGGAAGTTTTTTTGGAAGATCTCTCTGGGGAGAACTTCTTTCAAAGGATCGCTGAAGTGTAGATGTAGCCTTACTGCATAATTATAATAAACTAAGAACTCTGATATATCAAGTTTTTTACTAATTACGAGTGAGGAGGTGAAAATAGATAATTGGGGGGATTTTCTCACTACAAGCTTCACTAAACATTCAGGCAGCAGCAAAAGGTGAAAATATTCCTGCAGTCAGAAATATCTTTATCCAATGAGAGAATTGTCTGTGATTTTTCAAATACAACTTTCTGCATCTAGTCAGCAAGAAACCAGGAAAAATAGAATATACTCAAAATATCTTTAAGTGCCCCAAATAGACTTTTGAATGGAAAAATCAAGATGTCCTTGGAATGCATAAATTATCCAATAATACAGAATATTCAGTACCTTCTGGCCAATTACAACTCATCTCAGGTTTCACCTTAACGCATGATGAAGGCCAGTTGAGAAGTACTATAATATATATATTGTTTGTTTGTTTTTCCTGTCAGCAATGAAAAGGCCCAGGCTGCCAAACATTTATAAACATAACTGAGAGACAATCTGAAAGTGCCTTGAGTGTCTTGAGTTCTGTAACCGTTTTATAACAAATCAACAATAAAAACAGAATCTATAGTGACATTGTAAGGACAATGTAAAAGAGAAGTTAAGGCCTGATCTGAAATATACTAAGAAGGGTTAACTGTCATTATAATGCAAATTATTGAAAAATGCCAATTAGAATACTAGTTGCTGCTGATCTTGGCCGTGTCTACACTAGCCCCAAACTTCGAAATGGCCATGCAAATGGCCATTTCGAAGTTTACTAATGAAGTGCTAAAATACATATTCAGCGCTTCATTAGCATGCGGGCGGCCGCGGCACTTCGAAATTGACGCGCCTTGCCGTCGCGCGGCTCGTCCCGACGGGGCTCCTTTTCGAAAGGACCCCGCCTACTTTGAAGTCCCCTTATTCCCATGAGCAGATAGGAATTAGGGGACTTTGAAGTAGGTGGGGTCCTTTCGAAAAGGAGCCCCGTCGGGACGAGCCGCGCGACGGCGAGGTGCGTCAATTTCGAAGTGCCGCGGCCGCCCGCATGCTAATGAAGTGCTGAATATGTATTTCAGCGCTTCATTAGTAAACTTCGAAATGGCCATTTGCATGGCAATTTCGAAGTTTGGGGCTAGTGTAGACACGGCCTTGAAATGTGGACATCTGTTGCCTTAGAACTAGACTGAGCCTTTCAATTTGTTTTACAGAGACCACAAAACACCCATAATTTAACAACTTTCCATTCCTAATACCAGCACTAAATCCTGTTGTTTGAGGCTGGAAAGGTAGGTTGAAACAAAGAATTGGATTATAGCTGAAAGGCCTGTATCATTTATACCATATGCCCTCCCTCCTGTTCAAATTCTATCTCAAAGCATATTTATTTTATGAAAGCTTCCTATGCTGATAGTGTCTCAGTGCCTCCTGTGCTTCAGGCAACCAGCTTGGAGCATCAGACACTCTATCTTCTTAAATAATTCACAAATCATCTTTGTATTTTTAATGCAATGCACAGTATCAGAATATTAATAGGAAGTATTTTAACATAGGAAAATAGACTAGATGACCTCATTATTTCTTTTGAACAAGAATAATGGAAATATGGTTAGCAGAGGAAGGAAAAAAAAAAGGAAAAACAGAATTATGACCCTTGATGCAAAGAGAACTTTTATACTGTGCCTGAGAGTAGGAAGCTGAAATCTAGCCAGTGTCAATATCCATTGCTGAGAGAGAAAAAAGAGATGACTCAATCTGGTAAAAAGGACCTAAGTGGGTTTTCTCTCCCTTTGTTGGCATGATAGTGAAGAATTCTGTAGAAAAAGTCCTCACATCCACATACCTGTTTCCTCACATTGACATGCAGAAATGAATATAATCAGAATTCAGGAAATCATTCCAGATGATCTGGCCCTAATCAGTGTGCCTTACATTCACACCTGGACCTATTTTCCATTATTTTTAATTAAAAATAAAAAAGTGATATTCATGAATCTTGATAACTAAGTACAAATATATCACATTTCCAAGCTTCACAATACCAGGCTCAGGGAATAAACTGTAGGAGAGGAACAGTATGTGGGGGTCACAATCTGGAATGGTTCCCAGAGCCGTCATGGAAATGAACCAGAGTAGCAACCAGAAGCTCAGTATACCTGAAAATTTGCTGGGAAAAAAGATGTGAATTAGATTTTCTAAATCCAGATGAAATTCTCACCAATTTTGAGGCAAGGGTGGGAGGAAACACTGAGGTGGGAGCTGTTAGCTTAGGGAACTGCAAATGCCAGGTTTTAGTGTAAGTAGGGATCTTGATTATGGAGAGCATGAACCCGCCACTAAAATAACTGTGAAGTCCTCAGCAGCAAGGTAGGTCAGGCAGTAAATATTTGCAAGCTGCAGTCTAATGTCATTACCATTTTGCTACTCTGTGGATATATAATAGTTATTTATACACATTCTTTTTGGAACAAAAAGCAGTCAAGTAGCACTTTAAAGACTAGCAAAATAGTTTATTGGGTGAGCTTTCGTGGGACAGACCCACTTCTTCAGACCACCACTTTTTGGAAATATTCCACATTCAACCAGAAAATATGAGCCCTTTGCCTAATACATGAGTAATCCATTATGATTAATAAATATTTATAACATTGTCATTCACAATGGTGGTAACTATGAGGTTAGCTGGAGTTCCTTCCCAAAAAATTAAAATTCTGGATTAAAGGTTTCTGAGTTGCCTGATGCAAATAACTATCTGATATCCCACCTTCTCTGTTAATGGTACATGAAATAATACATACAAAAAGAGAAAGACCGTGATCTAAGATATTTGATGCTAATAACTACTGGATAACCCACCTTAACTGTGAATGATACATCCAAGAGTTATATTGGTGATACAGTGCTTCCCCACTTACAGCTTTATCCTGATTAAACCTATGATGTGGGTAATTTGATCTTTTTCAATCTCTTTCTTTCTTCAAAAAGGTTCTGACATGCCTGAATTCTGTAGGCAAGGATTTACTCCCGAATCAGAACTTCTCTGGGTTCTCACCCAAAGTGTTAGAAAGTCTATTTATTTAGAAATCAAGTTTTCATCTCTAGTTTTGAGGATTTTTTTGTTTTAAAATTAATTAACTGCTGAACTGACAGGCCTGGAGACCCGATGACCTCTTTTTATCTCAAGAACAGGCCAAGACATTGGTAGAGCTAGCTTTCCTTATGCATTGCCTGGGGCCAGTGTCCCTCATTTTCTGCGTGAAGGGAATCTATGTTTATTCAAACCCAGGCCTCTCTGCCATAAGTCACCAAAGATGACAGATAATGCCAATGCACAGGTATCTCTAGGGAAAAGTTCTCAAAGTTATAAGAAATCGTAAACAGCCCCATTCCAAACAAAAACTGTTATGTAAAAATTAAAAACAGCATAGCTTTGTTTCTTGCCTTGTATGGTGATGTAAAGTTAAGGTAGGTATTCTGTTTAGTTACAGGATGATCACTAAGTTAATTAGTTTGTACTGTGTATAAAGTTTAATATTATTCTTACTCTTTTAGGCACATGAATTTTAAAATATTAATTAATGTTAATATGAAATAGTAGCAGCAACTATGAATTCACTCTTTAGTTACAGAGAAAACATGACAAAGAGTATTTTGTCAGTGCTTTTCTCATAATTAGAATGGATATTTCATTTTTCTGTCTCATTTGAATATGCTCCTTGTACCCAAACCCCAGTGTATTTCCCTCCTCTGCCACCACAGAAGTCAAAATGAATGAAATACAGAAGAATGAAATACAAAGGTACCTCTAATAATGGTCTATATGAATGTGTATTTCTACTCATTCCATTACAGACATGTTGTGGTTTCTTCTATGTTTCTGTTATTTCCTGAGGTATTGCAAAACCCACCCCTTGAAAAGTGCTATATTGGGAATGTTGCAGTGACGTCATTTTTACATGTGATTTCAAAATCATTTTATTACTTGGCTATAGGTATGAGGTTTATAGACAAAGCCTGCTGTGAAGAACTTCTAGGTAGGAGGAAGAACAGTTGTAGATAATGGTTTCTGTATGGTACCTGCGTGTTTCTAGCCTACACACAAAACATTCTTCAAAACAAAAAGCAGTCCAATAGCACTTTAAAGACTAACAAAATAATTTATTAGGTAATGAGCTTTTGTGGGACAGACCCACTTCTTCAGATCAGTTGCTGATGATCTGAAGAAGTGGGTCTGTCCCATGAAAGCTCATCTAATAAATTATTGTGTTAGTCTTTAAAGTGCTACTGGACTGCTTTTTTGTTTTCATAATATATAGACTAGCACGGCTATCTGTCGGTTACTACAAAACATTCTTGGTTTTTGTTATAAACGTACAAGATTTGGGTTATTTGGAAGATCTGTAATGATACTACAAAGGTTAGTGCTCTTAAGCAACATTCATGAATGACTTCTGCAGATTTTCTGAATTGTTAACCCTCGTTTTACTATTTTTCACAGTATACCAGCTCTTTCCCTTGCTCCAATAGTCCTGGGCAATCCAGCCTGCCTTTCTCCCTGCTTGAAATAAGGCAGTCTCTTCATTTTTCCTGCTTCCTAATTTGTGTGATTTACACATTGCTCATTCAGTGATACCATGTTATAGAAGAAACTGCACTTCACAGCTTCAAGAACGCCCCCTCCCCCCAAAAAAAATTTTTGACAGCTTTTTAAATTCTATGTATCACAGGCATCTACAAGTTCTAGTCTTCCTTCTTAACTCCAGCCTTTCCTATTCCCCTCCTGCCTGCTTAAGTGCATAATAAACTTTTACATACAAATTTGGTAGCTAAAGGAGGGCTGTCAGCCCAAGAGGGTATGTAGAGTCTACAAAGGGGAATGCAGAATGAAATAGCCAAATGCATCTTTGACTTACCTGTTCTTGCATGTCAGTGATGTTTTTCTCATATTGGGTGAAGTCATCCTTTTTTTCATGAGACTTCTTCTTGTGCCACTCTAGAATAAAACTCTCTAGCTGAGAATTTGCTGCTTCCAGAGACTGCACCTTCTCCAGATAAGCAGCCAAACGGTCATTCAGGTTTTGCATGGCCTGTTTCTCATTCCCACCCAGAAAGATGTTATCCCTATGCCTCTCACCAAAGGCTCCACAAGATACCCCTGCTCCAGAGGCCAGCCAAAGCGGTCTGGTGGAGGAAATGGAAATAGATGTGCCAATGGCCCCTCCATGTCCACTTGCAGGTCCGTAGGAGCTTCCTACCAGAGCAAGATCACACCCTGCACCACTCCTGTGGCATCCATTAGAGAGCTGGAAAACGCCTTGGCTAGAGTTCATGACCACATACATATATTAGAGATCTGAACTGACGTTTGACTTACTAGCACCAACTGAGCAGTTTCTCAACCTCCCCTAAGCTTTTGTATGCCTTTTCCTGTGGGAGTTCCCTTATGTGAATGAATGTAGCAACAGGATTGTGTCATCATGGAATATGTTCCCTCTTAGTCAATTCTGAACTATTTCTGAGGCTGCATACGCTGTTGTTATTTGAAGCAAGAGCTGCGTATCAGGTTCACTTATTTTTCTTGTCTTTCTTTTTCCTATTGTAATAGTGAGGTGTGGCTGGCAGCAGTTTGTGTGAAGCAGTATCAGCTCTCCCACAGTCTCTTCTCTAATCTTATAGTAAACATATTGTGTTTTCCTGTCTGCAGGGAAGTGTTTATTGAATTACAGAGACCTAAAGGTCAGAACTGGATTGGGTTTTCCACCAAGTATCTTTTTAATAAACAGATTTTATGTATGTATTATAATATCAGTATTTTAAAGCAAGCTGTTGAATTTTAACTGCACGTTAAGCACAACTTCCTATGAAGCTTTTACGTATGCTTCTAAGAACCAAAGAGGGTAAATCCTCAAATAGGATAAATGAATGAAGTGAGGCCAGTTGACATCAGATGTGGCCTGGTGTTATTAATTGTTTTCCTGTTTCATACCACAGTTTCTTTCATGGTGCGTGGGACCAAAGGAGAAAGGCCAAATTTCCACTATATGGGAACTTAGTATAGCAGGTATCAATGGGAAAATCTAAAAAATTTGGAATTTGGTTTTATATAAGATCTTCTTGGAATGGGACCTCAAGACATTTCACTTTTTTCCCAAGTCTGGATAGTCTAGATAGAGTGTGATTACAGTTTTCTTATAATTTCAGCACCTCCATTCTTAGTCCTGAGCTTAACCCAGAACTGAAAGGGCAGCATGAAAATTCAAAGTAGTGTGGTTCGGGAGTGGCACTGAAGGCAAGATGACTGATTACATTTGATATTCAAAGAGGTTTGCCACAGTTTGGATCTAGTTCTAGAAATGGGCAAACGTTCAGGAGGCAGATCTCATGTTTTCCTAATTGGTACATCTGTCAGCATTGGAAGTACATTTTTCTTATTCAATTGGTTAGCTAAGCAGCAATAGCGTGGTTAAAGAATATATACCAGCTTTTTTTTTTTTTTTTTTTTTTTTGTAGAAATGGCTCTGTCAATACTGTATGATTAAGAAAAAAATAAATTTCCCTTTTAACATTTTGGAAGCATACAGTTTGTTTTGGATGTATGTCAGTAATTATTTGTGTGATTTGGGGAGGTATATGTGGAATTGGCTTTGATCCAATAATTGACAGTCTAAACATTTTGGAATATTTATTTTTCCTTCAAAAACAAATATTTATTTAGATGTGTTAGTCCCTCAACGTGCATTCTGTTGTTCTAGATGTTGTACTGCATCAAATGTAGCTATGACAATGTGCCGATTTTCTTCATCTTTCCCTTTCCTTGTACTCGCCGTCCCTCTTAGCCTGAAGCATTCTCTTTCCACAAACACCCAAAGATTCAAGAGTGCTGAATGCTTTCTGATAAATGATGCCCTTTCAATACATACAAATATTTAAAAGGCAATTTTTAAAATTATCACCAGTGTTTCTGAACTATTACTTTTTTAAAAAAAGTGTGTCATATTCATGTGTTCCCAAATTACTCTAAATTTCCCCAACACATTAGTTTACTACACCTGAGTTTAGTTTCCTTGCAATGAGAAATATATAAAAGAACCAACCAGCACTTCAACAGGGCAAATAATATGCCCATTTCTTGGTACATTTTAGATAAGATGTTAAACTGAATAGCCAGGCAGGACAGAAATCCATCTTTTTTAAAAGTTATCCAGTGCTATTCCAGACAAAAACCAGGTGGTGGCTATTCTGGTGCATGATTTATTTTAGCTGCAACATAATGTTTATCTTGTTTAAAAAATGAGGTGTGAACAATTCACTGGCAATTTTAGCTTTTATTTTAACATTTTTCAGTACTGAGGCATCATGGTGTGGTATACTCAACAAAACATGGGAAAATGGAAGTGCTTCTATTTTAATTTCTTCCCCTGGTTTACTGCCCGATTATTGTGAAAATCACATTCCTTCTTTGTATGTCAGCTTCTGCATCTATAGAATAATACTTGCTTATTTCTGGTGGGTAATTTGAGGATTTAATTTCTAGTGTTTGTACACTGCTTTGTGTGTGTGTGTGTATGTATGTATGGAGAAATTTTGCTGATTGTATTATGCTGGAGGTCACACTGTATGATCACATGTAGTCGTCCTTTCCGGCCTTGAAATCTGAATGTGTACGACCGATTCTTCTTTTGGCACCTTCTTCTGAATATTAATGCTTAAGAAAATAATTTGCACTGAGCTGTGTTTTTACAAATTCCCATGCTGTTTTGCTTTTATTCTGGGATTATCCTGTAAATGAAAGCTATCATTAATGTTTATTTTTTCTCTTTAAACTGCAGACAAATTAATGTTGATTAAACGAAAACAACAAGAGTAACACTGGCAGATATTTTCAGAAGAAACTGGTGGCTTTGAGTGCCTCAGTTTTTCAGTGCCCTGTTGTAAGAGGTATGATGAGTTTCAGCACGTGTGCTCACCACTTTCTGAATGTCAAGCCCCAGTTAGGTGTCACAAGTTGGGCACTCAGATTGTGACTTGTCCTGAATCACAGTTTACTTTTGAAATTGTAGCCAATTGATTTCTGAGTGATCTTATGGTGAGCTCTTTTACAATAACAGGCTATTCTTGTTATAACTTAAAGGGAAGAAATTATTAACATGTGTCACATTCCTTGCACATACCAAAGAGTTTGATCACCTGTATATATCTGCTGTAAGAAGAATGTCTACTATATAACTAAGTATTTAGCTCACTAGTTTATTCTGTTTTTTTACAGATGTATCGATAGTAGAGAGAATAACAATGTTTGTGGCCATAAAAACACACATAATTAAGGTCTACCTTCAAATTACTTCCAAAACCCTTCTTCTTTATAAGCTCCATGTTAATAATGACCTCCATTGTAGAATTATGAGTGAGAGAGAGGATTTAAATATAATACTCCGACTTGTCACTGTGTGCACTTCTCTTAATTACATCTCTGCCTATCATCACATAGAATTGCCTCTCTTTTGCTTCATTCTCAACTTTGTACTTCACACATATATCCTTAAGAAACTATCATTACATCATTATTTTGGACGTAATTATTGGTTTATCTCCATGAAAGTGTCATGTTGTTACTGTTTAGACTTGTTCAGGAGGATTAGAATTTCATTTCAGTTTACCTAAATTATGTTGCTTGACATTTCTAATCGTGCCTAAAGGAAAACAAACCTCATTTCTCATTAGATCCTTAATAGTCTAGTAGAAAAATCATGTGTTCTTGTTGACAATGTAAGGGGATGCTATACTCACTGTTGGACGGCATTGCTTTGTGGCTGTTCTGTGTATTGGCTTTGCAAGGCTGACACTCTTTCCTGTGGTTGCCCTCTCTCTCTCTCCCAGTATTCAGTCCTTTTCTTGCTCTAGGAGCTGCTGCTGCCTCTTCCTTAAGGTTGGGTCCTTAAGCTACGTTGCTATATGGTTACCACTTCCAGAGGTAGTTTTTCAAAGTCTCTTTCCACAAGCAGCACCATGCAGTCTTCATGTCTATTGCATTGCTGATTATGTCACTCTTGCAATGATTCCATCAGTCTCCATGGCCCTTAGCAATGCCTTCTTCACAGATCGGTAAGGGAGCCCAGGCCCGTCCTGTACTTTGGATTCCAGTCCAGGGCACTGTAGTGAACACTAAAGATCTACACACCCTTACTATTCTCACCCCTGAACTCCTTCCTACTGTGCGACTTCTCAACCTTCATTCTCCCTTACCACAAGGAAAGGAACTGCAGGCTTCTTCCTAGCTACTTCCCAATACTATGTTAACTGTCTAGCTTTATAAAAATTCCAACTCTTCCTTCACCTTCTAATTAGCTCCATCTGGCCTAAATCTCTCTGATTTGCATCCAGATTGGCTTACTGCGCCAGTATGGGGAGTACCGCCCACCAGAGGCATGTTTGAAAGATACTCCTGGTACTTGCTGTAAGTTAAGCTAAATAAGTGTTATAACACAGAAGCAAGCAAGTTGATCCAAAATGCTGGCTGTACTAGGAACTCTGGTATTTCTTCTCACAAAAACCACACCTGTTATATAATGTATCCAGTGTGTGGTTTAAATAGTTCAGCTGCCTCATTTTGTCATAAAAGCATCAACAAATGAAATGATGATTGATTAAAAGCGCTGATTGATCGCAGTCATACCTCCCAATATTATGTGAAGAGTCTTAATCCATCAGTTAAGAGGCAAGTGACATGGAGAGAAAGATGGTGTTGACCTCATGAAAGCAGAGCAAAGAAAAACAACACACAAAATTAACAAAAGCTGAGAGGGAAAGACAAATACATGAGTGTAGGGCCATAAAGAAAGAAAGATATGAAAGGTACTGCATGTGAAACACAGTATGAAACTGTAGCATTCAACTTGCCGCTTAAATACGCCTCTGTACCAGAGGAATGGAGGATAGCAAAGTAATACCAGTTTTTAAAAACGTACCAAAGGTGATCTGGGCAATTAGAGGCTGGTAAGCTATGTTTTAGTACCAAGTACACTGGGTAAAACTATAATAAAGAACAGAATTAATGGATACATAAATGAACACAATGGCTACGTCTACACGTGCACCCAACTTCGAAATAGCTTATTTCGATGTTGCGACATCGAAATAGGCTATTTCGATGAATAACGTCTACACGTCCTCCAGGGCTGGCAACGTCGATGTTCAACTTCGACGTTGCTCAGCCCAACATCGAAATAGGCACAGCGAGGGAACGTCTACACGCCAAAGTAGCACACATCGAAATAAGGGAGCCAGGCACAGCTGCAGACAGGGTCACGGGGCGGACTCAACAGCAAGTCGCTCCCTTAAAGGGCCCCTCCCAGACACACTTTCATTAAACAGTGCAAGATACACAGAGCCAACAACTAGTTGCAGACCCTGTATATGCAGCACGGACCCCCAGCTGCAGCAGCAGCAGCCAGAAGCCCTGGGCTAAGGGCTGCTGCCCACGGTGACCACAGAGCCCCGCAAGGGCTGGAGAGAGAGTATCTCTCAACCCCCCAGCTGATGGCCGCCATGGAGGACCCCGCTATTTCGATGTTGCGGGACGCGGATCGTCTACACGTCCCTACTTCGATGTTGAACGTCGAAGTAGGGCGCTATTCCCATCCCCTCATGGGGTTAGCGACTTCGACGTCTCGCCGCCTAACGTCGAAGTTGGTGCCGCTACTTCGAAGTAGCGTGCACGTGTAGACGCAGCCAATATGTTGGGGAGGACTCAACACAGCATTTGTTAAGGGAAATCATGCCTCACCAGTCTATTAGCATTCTTTGATAGTGTGTACAGGCATGTGGAAAAGGGTGCACAGGTTGTTACAGTTGTACTTGATCTTTCAGATCTTTGACATGGTACACTAAAAACTCTTAAGTAAACTAATCAGTCATGGGATGAGAGAGAAGGTTTTTTGAGGACCAGAAATTGGTTTAAAGATTAGTAGCAAATGATAGGGATAAATAGCCACTTTTCACACTACTATGGGGTAAATAGAGAATAAGACAGAAAATACTGCATTGCCTCTATATGAATCCATGGTTTTCCCACATCTTGAATACTGCATTCAGATCCAGTCTCCCCATCTCTTTCTCTCCCTCTCTCTCTGTGTGTGTGTGTGTGTGAGAGAGAGAGAGAAAAGGGCAATTTACACGTCTGGCAATTCCTATATGGCTTACCTGAGCTCTTTCCTATACTCTCAGTCCAGGGATACCTGGGTTTCGGAGTTGTGATCATTCTCACTTAAGTAAATGGCAGGCAGCAGCCCCAGCATCTCCTGGGTGTCCTCAGTGACTGACAACTCTGGCGGTTCTTCCAGGTCTCCGGTGCAGGAGCAGCATCCGTCAGATCCAGATTCCAGCAGTGGAGGGGAGACGTACTGCCTCAACTGACCTATAAGGCCAGTCTTTTAAAGTCCCTGTGCTTGTTCCACCTCTCTGTTGTGGCAAAGTGTCCGTGGGTATCCCACTGTTGCCCACCAGGGTGTGGTCACGGCTTCCTCCATGTCTGTCAGAGTGGGCGGCCATGCACCCTTGGTACAGGAAGTGTTAGTTACCCTTTCACGTAGCAGAAGAACCAAGGATTATGCAATTAAATTAATAGTCAACAGATTTAAAGCAAACATATGGATGTTCTTCTTCACTCAATGCACGGGCGAACTGTGGAACTCATTGTCAGGAGTTATTGTGAAGACCAAAAGCGTAACTGGGTTAAAAAAAGAATTAGATAAGTTTCTGGGGGATCAGTCCATCAATGACTATTGGCCAAGATGGTTAGGGACACAATCCCATGCTCCAGGCTTCCTTAAACCTCTGACTCTCAGAAGTTGGAACGGGACAACAAGGGATGGATCACTTGATAATTGGCCCCTTCTGCTTATTCCTTCTGAAGCATCTGGCTCTGGCCACTCTTGGAAGGCAGGATGCTGGAAGAACCAGATCATTGGTCTGATGTAATACCTTTCTTAAGTACTTTATTGCGAGACTTTGTCAAAGGCTTTCAGAAAGCCCAAATGCATCATACCAACTTGCTGTCTCGCACTCTTTTGTCCACATGCATGTTGACATCCTCAGAGAATGTTAATAGATTGGTAAAGTATGATTTATTAAATAACCCTAAATCCATCCTCCAAACACCATTATCTCATCTATGCGTTGAGACCCTGCAGTTCTTTCTGTCTAAGACAGAGGCGAAAGTGGGCCCATGCAGGCTGGTCTGGTACACCAGTAAGAACTGGCCACTGGTACAAGCCCATGCATAGCCTGACGTCAGGCAAGACACATTCAGCAAGTGGATTGTATGTATTTTATAACCATTACTTAGAAAGTGTTAGCCTTTGATGAATGAAGCTCAAGCCACTAAAATATGTCAAATGAAATGAACTACGTAAAAATTGCCACCAAGCTAATGTTGCCATCAAAGAGCAGAGTAGCTTCCGGTTTTGAGCTGTGCTTGTGTGCATGCAAGTTTCTTCTTCTCTTACGCAATTGGTGATTCATGTTACTATAGATATTTCCAAGTTTTCAGCCCTCCACCTTCATAAATGATGTACTGCGTATGAGTTATTTAAGGACGTAATGGGATTAACAAACGATGTCATTGGTTGCATCATCATCCCTTGCATATTTCTTAAAGGAAGACAATGTATTATTTTGATGCTGTTACTAGTAATGACAATGATGATAGCATTTAGCACCTGTTTAATATTTTTAACTACAGCTTATTCTTCACCAGCATAAGGCCCTTGTGGGAGCTTACAGTAGTTGCATAAGTAGTTGCTTCCTTGCAGTTTAAATTGTACTAGGGCTGACTTGCTCAGGAGCAGAGAGCTGTTCTTTCTGATGCCTCTCACCTCTATCGATTATACCGTGAGTGGGGTAGAGAATTGGCCAGCTTTTAAAGACCCGGTTTTCCAAAGTGGCTTTTAAATTTGCTTCTTATAACTTTAGGGATTTGGGGTAAGATTTTTAAAAGTGCTCAGTGTTTATGTATTTTTGAAGCTATGGAAGATAGTGAATTGATTCAAATGAGAACAGAATTAGGGCAATGTTGGGTGCTTCCTTAAAAAAAAATTCACCCTTAAAACTATATTTTCAAAAGAACGTAACTCCCATTTAGGCGCCAGGATGGGTGGTCAGGTTTTCAGGTTTTAGAGCAGTAAAACCATTACCCTGCATAGTTTCAAACAGTCTTCAAACCAGTTCTGAAAACATGGTACAAATATAGTCAAATTTTTTGCTTCTGTAAACAGGTAAAATGACAGTAATCTGGGTACTGATTGGGCCTCGACACAGCACAACTAAAAATAATATTGACCTTGACATAGACCTATAATCTTACACTGTTTAACTCGTCTCTCTCTCGCACTCGTGAGCACTTACACTGTACGTATAACAATCTAATAGCACTCAGAGGTGAAAGTATAGTGGTGTGCCCTCACTGCTCCCGTTAGAGCCAGCTGGCGGCTCTCTGCTATAGGAGGAGGGGCAGCTGCTCTTTCAACCTGGTTCCAAGACTCCTGCCAGTCTGAGATTGCCCCACCCCCACCCTCCCCCAGTTCCTGGGGCTCCAGTTAGAAAGGGCAGGGACAGCTGAAGCACCGCCACCCTGCATTCCTATGGATGCTGCTTGTTCCTGCTCTTCTGTCAGGGAGGCAAAGGATGGCACTAGCTGGTACAGTGGAGATCAGAGGTGTCAGTGATCCACACTGAGTGCTTCCCTCTTACTCCCTGACAGTGATGGAAAGGCAGCAGCAAGCAACAACCCATCAGTAGGAATTGGGCGGGGGACTTCAGCCTCCCCCACCCTTTCTAAAGGGTGCTCTTGTCTCCCCCATGCCCATGTACCCCAACCTCCTGTCCTAAGCCCTCCCACCCCCCTGCTCTGATTCCTGCACCTCCCCATACTTCAACACTGTGCTCTGCACCCCTCCTCACACTCCCAGACCCAGACCTCTGCACCCCAGACCTCTGCTTTGAGCCCCACTCACATCCCCAGCCCCAATTCCTGCTTTCTGCCATACACATCCCCACCCTCTGCCCTGACCCTCTTCTCACGCACCCCAACCCTGACTCCTGCACCTGACTCCTGCACACCACCATGTTCCCACCCCCTGCCCTGAGTCTCCCACGCCCAACCCACCCTTCTTACAGGTATTGCCATATCCCACCCCTGCCCAAAGCCTCCCCCTCCCCCAGGGAGGGACAATGTAACAGTAACTGTAAGAAGTTAAAGTTACTTTCACCCCAGAAGCACTGTAAACAGATACTCAGTACTATTAGCTTCAGGATTAAAGAGCTAAGGACAAATAGGAGAGGATAAAAAGGCGGCCAATGAATTTCTTTTGGCCTGCAGAAAAGATAGGTGTGGTAATGGATACCACTGTGCAGGAAGTATGAAATACTGTAGATAATAGAATTCTCATGTTCAGACCATAAAGCAGACATGGGCATTAACCAAAAAAATTAAAATTCTTCCCCGGATATCTGAAACCCCTTTATTAGTGAAATCACTGTAGCATGTGAGGTATGACAAAGCAGAGGAAGAAGAGAGGTGCACATTTGTACTGTACATACTGTTTTGGGTGGAGTACGTTCATCCTGGTGGAATGAAACACTCACAATATATGCTTTCAGTTACTTTTCTGTTGGGCCAGTCCTTGATTAAGGGACCGGCTCTGCCATTTGGATAAGCTATGGGGTTAATGGCACTAGGCCCCCGGAACATACACACAGGAGGATTAAAAGTTTCTGTTCTAGTGTTCTTTTTACCTTGCATCCTGCATTTTTGAAGATTTGAATGCAAGGGTTCTGGGTTTGAGCACTTTTCGTTTACCATCTCCTCCTCTTGTGTCTTTCTTCTGCACTTGTCCTCCCTCTCTCCTGCCACAGTACCCCTTCTTCATTCCTGTGCTAAACGATCTACAGTAGTTCTTCCAAAATTCTGTCCCACCCACAGTATCACTTGGGGTTCTAGTATTCACGTTACTATTACACTAATTGTAGCTATCTCACCTGTCCAAGGTTTGTCTTAACATGAACAAAAGCATATTCTTTACAAACAAAAAGCAGTCAAGTAGCAGTTTAAAGACTAACAAAACAATTTATTAGGTGAGCTTTCATGGGACAGACCCACTTCTTCAGACCATAGCTATACCAGAGCAGACTCAATATTTAAGGCATAGAGAACCAAAAACAGTAATCAAAGTTGACAAATCAGAAAAAAAGAAAAAATTAAAAAAATGATCACCTTGATAATTTTTAATAATAATTTTTTTCTGATTTGTCAACTCTAATTACTGTTTTTGGTTCTCTGTGCCTTAAATATTGAGTCTGTTCTGGTCTGGCTATGGTCTGAAGAAGTGGGTCTGTCCCACAAAAGCTCAACTAATAAATTATTTTGTTAGTCTTTAAAGTGCTACTTGACTGCTTTTTTGTTTTGATAGTATATAGACTGGCACGGCTCCCTCTCTGTTAATATTGTTTACAGACTAAACTGCAACAACTGTCCTCCAGAGCGTGATTTAAATTAAAAAGTATTGTTAGCACCACCTATTGGTGGAAAATGGAGAGACTAGTGGGGAAGACACTATTTGCCTGGGATAAGGAAGTTTTCTATTCATTTGTATTTACAGTCAAAATGTTTGTAAATATGTTATTGTGTATATTAAACAAGATGTGTGAGGCAATATCTTTACTAGACCAACTTTTGTTGGTGAAATAGGCAATCTTGCAAGGCACACAGACCTCTTCTTCAGAAGAAAAAGATACTTCCTCAGCACTTTCACCTTCCAAAATCCTGAGACCAACAAGGTTACAACAACAATGAAAACAACTCACTTTCTGTATGGTCTTTTAATTTTATATTACATTTTGGAAACATGTACAGGTTGCATCTCTTAAAATCATTACTCGCTGGTCTGGTAACAGACCATAGATTCTCCTGGACCAGAGAGCTCAGGAGCCTAAGGGACATTCCGGGTAGGGACAGCACTCAGGCCCATGGCAGCCTCAGAGAGCACAGGGCCAAAGCCAGAGTCCCAGGTCGGGGCTGGAGGTGCAGCCCTGCCGCAGCCGTGTTGGGCTGGGGCAGGAGTCTTACAGAAGCTCTTTGGTGGCAGTGTGGAGTTGGGGCTGCAGCTGCCCCCCCCAGGCTACGGGATCAGGGCTTGGGGGCCAGTGGCAGGGGACCTCTCATGATCCCTAAAATTCTCATGTTTCAACCATGCCAGACCACAGAGGCACAACCTGTATTCGTTTGTAAAAGAACAATTGATGTCAACTCACAAAGAAAGTTTGTTTTGTGTTCAGATCCGTGAGACCCAAAAAACCAGATACATGGTATTTGGAAGGTACAAATGATGGCCAAAATATTTATGGAGTAGCATAATCTTAAATTAAAATAGAGTCAGTTGTTTTCAGGCTAAGATTTATTCCAAAATAACTCGTGAATCTGAAGTTTGCCTAAGTGAGTCTTCACTAAGGACTTCCCAATTTGGCTAGTAGTTCTAAACGTAATTTTTCTTAGGCATAGTGGCAGTCCTCAAATTCTCCTACTGGGCCAGCAGGCACCCCTTTCTGGCAGTGCTCTGAGGAAGTTCTCCGTGTGCTCCTCCCTACCCTGTGCATCCCCTGTCCCTCCAGCCATTCTCAGGACCCCCATCCTGTAGCCCCCTTTCCTCCATGCAGGGCTAGATTGGGTTCCAGTGGGTTGGGCTGTGCCACTGCTGACACATCCCTGTGGCCCCAGGGGAGGTGTCAGCCATTTCAGCCTACGGATGGGGCAGTCCTCTGTATTCAGATTAGACCTGTGTGGCTGGGGCTGGCAGTGGGGCTCAGGCACCCCACTCAGATGCACCATAGTGGCAAGAGCTGTTGGGAAGCAGAGCTACACAGCAGCCTGCTCCTCTCCACCACCATCTCCCACACCAGCCCGCTGTGGGGGACTCTGCTTCCCACTGCCGTGGTGAAGCCTAGCAACCGGGCTGGCCTGGAAGATGGTGGAGCAGAGCAGAGGCTGCTGCATCATTTCACTTCCCCACACCTCCTGCCACAGGGAGTGCGACCAGTGGGTGGCGGGCAACCCTTGCTGCAGCCCCACACCAGGCCCCACAGTAATTCCCGAGGTGATGTCCATTGGGTTAGGGGGCTTTAAGGAACGGGTGAAATGTGGGTTGGAGAGGGTGGAACAGCAGCAGGAAGAGGTGGGGTGAGGCAGAGCAGGGGCTGGACATGAGATTCATATGCCAGCAGCTCTGTGTGGGCCAAATGGTGGAAATGCTCAGGTCAATATGGTCTACAGGCCATGAGTGTGAGACCCCTGTTCTAAATCTTGCTGCATAAAATTAAAACATTTTACCAATGCTTGTATTAATTTGGTACAGAAGCAAAACTCACTGCTCCTGAATTCTCAGCATCATGCTTAGCATTTAGAAGACTATGTAAGGCTAGAGAAAAATATTCAGGATGGTGAGACAGGTGGAAGCAAGTGCAGCATGCTGGTGTTTCTTATTAGACGATTGATCAAATTCAGCTATTTTGGAACATGGTTGGCTGTAATACAATTATATCCTCTTACAACTGGGCTAGATCATATTCCCATTCAGAGTTTATCTTCCTTCTCTTCTATATGTACATCATTGCATGTACACTGCATGTACACACTGTGTTGCGCATGGAATACTTTCAATGGCTGTGAGGAAGTTACTTACTTTTATAAAAGAACTTAAGCATCCTCAAAACACTTGTCTTGTAAATACAAAGTATTATCTTTCTGAAATAAACTATTTGGACAGTAGATGGCACTAACAGCTAAGGTTTGTTTTTTATTTGCGGCACAAAATCAGCGAGGAGTGTTTAGAATTACCAGCAATTAAAACAATTTAGCTTAATCTATTCAAATGGGGATATGGAAGGAGAAAGAGTGACTGCTTGGTATCCAAACAAAAAAGCAGTCAAGTAGCACTTTAAAGACTAACAAAATAATTTATTAGGTGAGCTTTCGTGGGACAGACTCACTTCTTGGTATCCAGTATAACTCATCACTCATAACATCCATGTCAAGTCTGCACAATTTTGAAGTCCAGATATAACTTTGGTTACTGACAGTTTTAGAGTTAAGCTTAGTCTGTGAAAGTTAAACTGCATCATATCTGCTTCATACTCACTGTGGAATCAGAACTTGCCTAGCAGTCATGCAAATGGTTCATGAAACAGATTATGTTCAATCTTACTCCATTATAGCTGTACTGCATTTTCTACTGATACCAATGACTGAACATAATGGCTACATGTACGCTAGCACAATACGTCGAAGTAGCCTATTTTGAAGTAAGGACATCGAAATAGGCTACTTTGACGTGTATTGTCTACACATCCTCCAGGGCTGGCGCCGTCGACATTCCACGTCGAAGTAGCGACGGGGAACATCAAAAGCAGCCGCCCCGGAAGGAAATGTGGAGCGTCCACACACACAAGTGCTCCCTGTCAAAATAAGGAGCCAGCAAAGCCCCAAGCCGCTCCCTTAAAGGGCCCCTCCCAGACACACTTGCCCTGCACAGCACGAGATCCACAGAGCCGACAACCTGTTGAGGACCCTGTGCACTCAGCATGGACCCCCAGCTGCAGCAGCAGCAGCCAGAAGCCCTAGGCTAAGGGCTCCTGCATGCGGTGACCAAATAGCCCTGCAGGGGCTCGACAGAGAGTCTCTCAACCCCTCAGCTGATGGCCGCCATGGAGGACCCCGCTATTTTGAAGTAGCGGGACGCGGATTATCTACACGCGCCCCACTTGGACATTGAACGTCCAAGTAGGGCGCTGTTCCCATCTTCGGATGGGAATAGCGAGTTCGACGTCTCACCACCTAACGTCGATTTCAACGTTGAAATAGCACACGGCACTTGTAGATGCAACGTGTGCTATTTTGACGTTGTGCCGGCTACTTCGAAATAGCTGGCTAGTGTAGATGCACCCAATGTGTGATATACTGGCCATCCTAAAATGGGTGTTTTGCTATTGATTTAATTGGATTAGAAAGCAATCAAGAAAGATGGACTCCCCCATGCTTTATGAAAAATGGTTTATCAATATAAACATGCATAACTCAGAAATGCTTTGGGTAAAATGTGTCTTGTAACTTAGGTTAATGTTATAATCTGCTAAAGCTATATTTTTGTGCAGGTATTACTACCTTATGTGAAGCTAGAAATACTGAGTGTTTGTCTGTTTATCTCTATATATATTTTAGAGTATGTCTGTCTGTCTGAGCTATGTTTGTTCCAAGAACTCGTAATCTGTAAGAGCTATGACCACAAAAATTGATGTTCAGCTCCCTGTTGCCCTAACTTAAACCAAGCCCAGGGTTTGATTATGGCTGGAAAGTGGGAAATGCTGAAATCCCAAAGTTTCTCAAAATATGGAAAGGGTGGGGGGCAGAAGGAGGAGAGAGACAATACAAAAGGGCACAGATCAGAGGGACATGATAATGAGAGTCACCACTTGGGGGCAGCTGCAGCACCAAGAGATACATACATCTCACAGAGCTGGAAGGGACCTCAAGAGGTCATTGAGTCCAGTCCCCTGCCCTGTTGGTAGGGCCAAGTACCATCCCTGACAGGTTTTTTTGTTAACTTATTTGGCTCAGACCCCTAAGTGGCCTCCTCAGGGATTGAGCTCACAACTATGAGTTTAGCAGGCCAATGCTCAAACCACTGAGCTAGAGGCCTTGAGGGGGGTGGGGGTGGGGGTCTGCTATTTTGCCTGCCACAAAGTCTGAGTAAATAGCTCCTCTTCCCCAAACCCAGAGCCTGCCCCCCCACCAGAGAGCCTGTAGGCTGCAAAAGGGGCTGCTGGAGGTGGGACAGACCCCAGATAGCCTGCAAGCCATGGGAGGAGAGGCTGGGTGCAGCCACCTAAACCTTGCTTGTTATTTCAAACTAACTTTTCTGTGTAGACCTGCCTTGGGGCCAGATCTGCCCTAGCAAGTGCTTTTGAAAGAATTGTCGAAAGGAGATCATTTGAAAGATCCCATGGAGTGTCTACACATGAAACACGTTCTTTTGAAAGTACATTCGAAAGAACATGGAGCTCCTGTCAAAAGCGCTTTTCCCCTCCTGTTACAGGAAGAACACCTTCTTTCGAAAGACTTTTGAAAGAAAGCATGTGTAGTTGCTCTGTGGGCCATTCATTTGAAAGAGCAGTCCTCCATGGCGCCAACCAGTTGGTATTCAGAGACACCCCTGCTAGCACAAGGGGGCTTTATGATGGCTGTGTCCAGCCGTGTTTAAAAGACACAGGGACTCAGAAACTCCGTGGCAGGAAGTTGAGAGTGTGCTAGCAGCAGGGAGGCCTTTAAGGGAGCAGCTGGCTATGGGGCCCAGACAGACTTGTGTGCCATGCGACCCTGTCTGTGGCATTTCCTGGCTCGTTCTTTCAAAAGGGCATCTGTTGCTGTGTGAATATTCTCTTTGACAGAGCTCCTCCATCTTTTGAAAGAACGGATCGGAAGATTGATCCACTTTTGTGAGTATGTCCACTCTTTCGAAAGCTGATCTTTCAAAAGATGCCCTCTGGAAGATCGCCTTTTGAAAGCATGTCATAGTGTAGACATAGCCTGGCTATCATAGTTGTGTAAACATAAGCAAGAGATCCCAAGCTGGTGAGCCCTGAAGAGTATATGGAGCTTGCTTATAGAAGCTTCTGTTACTCTTTGACCTTAAAATTGCAACTTATTTGTGTATCTACATTTAACTGCTTTAGCATTGTTATTGGCACTTTTTTGTTTCTTTTTTCTATATAGTTTAGTGTAGGATTTGCGACATTGTCTTTGGAGTGAGATCTTAGTTGTGATTGGCGTGGGGTAAGTGACTGGTCCTGGGACTGGGAGTAATTTGAATATGGCTATGGTTCTTGGTCTCAGGGACTGAAATCTAATTATAGTGCTCACCATGCAGTTTGAGGTTTCTGATTCTTAACAGTCTGAACAAAAAGCAGTCAAGTAGCACTTTAAAGACTAGCAAAATAGTTTATTAGGTGAGCTTTCGTGGGACAGGCCCAGTTCCTCAGACCATAGCCAGACCAGAACAGACTCAATATTTAAGGCACAGAGAACCAAAAACAGTCTGCTGTGAGGTTAGTACTCGTGCTCTTGAATCACTGCAAACAGCTTGACAGATTGGTCTCTGTCTCACACCTACAAATCTCATGTAAAGAGGAATCTTGAAGATTGCTTTTATGAGAGAGTGGCATAGTGCATTTTGTCGGCTATGATATCCTGAATGTGTTGTCTGAAGTTTGGGCCATGTTGATCGCCAAGAAGATACTTCAGTGAGAGCGTCTTAGAAGGGTGTGAGCCAGCTCTCATTCTCACAACTGTACTGAAATATTTGAGTAAAACTTTGTCTTACTAAAAATATTAAAACAAAAAAGCAGTCCAATAGCACTTCAAAGACTAACACAATAATTTATTAGGTGATGAGCTTTCGTGGGACACACCCACTTCTTCAGACCATATCCATGTGGCTTCAGGGGCATGGTAAGCATGGATAGGAAATGTCACATTTACCAAGTTGCCTTACTGGCCCTACTTTTGGTTTAATGTTTTAGTTACTGATGAATATGAATGTTAGTTCTGAACATTCTCTCTGTAGACATTTATTAAAGTCTCTTTTCTCCAGAACACAAACTCTCAGGTCTTTAACAGAATGGCTCACTCCATTAAAGTGCTGGCTGACAGGTTTGTGTATTCAGAGATTTTTTGATGTCTGCTCTGTGTCCATTCATTCTTTAGTGAAGAGTGTTTGCATTTTGCCCAATATACATAGTGGGTTGGCATTGGTGGCACATGATGGCATATATAAGGTTAGTTGAGGAACAGGAGAACGTGCCCCGGATTCTGTAATCAACATGGATTAGGAGTTATCAGCAAAGGAGCTGATCCAACACCATTTCAAAGACTTACTCAGAACTCACTGAACTACAAGAGAGATGGGAGCAGAAGTTTCTAATTACAGTTAATCCTCAATATAATGGACTAATAGGCTACGTCTACACGTGCACCCAACATCGAAATAGGCTATTTCGATGAATAACGTCTACACGTCCTCCAGGGCCGGCAACGTCGATGTTCAACTTCGATGTTGCTCAGCCCGACATCGAAATAGGCGCAGCGAGGGAACGTCTACACGTCAAAGTAGCACACATCGAAATAGGGATGCCAGGCACAGCTGCACACAGGGTCAACGGGCGGACTAGCGCTTCCGGGGCAACAGCTAGCTGCTCCCTTAAAGGGCCCCTCCCACATACACTCAGCCTGCACAGCACGCGGTCTGAGGAGCCATATAGGCACACAGACCCCGAGCGCCGCAGTCGTGGACCCCCAGCAGCAGCAGCAGCAGCAGCAGCAGCAGCAGCAGCTAGAGGTCCACCCAGCCCTCCCGGCAGGAGCGGGGCTTGCCCTGGCTCATGCCATGTTGGGGGCAGCTGAGCACCTTCTTGCCCCAGGGGAGGAAATGCCCCCAGGGCAGCAGGGCTCAGCCCCTACCCCTGCAGCACCCCGCTCCACCCCCCGCCTCACACGCCGGCGGCTGTGGAGCTACCCCACCAGCACCGACTGGTGGGAGCGGCTGGTGCTTGGGGAGTGGGACGACGACCAGTGGCTCAGGAACTTCAGGATGACCCGCCAGACATTCCTGGAGCTGTGCCAGTGGCTCACCCCTGCACTCAGGCACCGGGACACTGCCATGCGGCGTGCCCTCCCTGTAGAGAAACGGGTCGGCATCGCTGTCTGGAAGCTGGCCACTCTGGACAGCTACCGATCCGTGGGGCAGCAGTTTGGTGTCGGAAAGGCCACCGTCGGGGCTGTCTTCATGGAGGTAAGAGAACCCACACGGGGAGGCCAGGCCAGGGCAGGGCAGGGCAGGGCAGGGCCATGCACACCCTGCTCACCCCTCATTGGGGCTGTCCCATGTGCTTTCTCTGCAGGTCGTGCGTGCCATCAACGCCATGCTCCTGCAGAGGCTTGTGAGGCTGGGGGACCCACGTGCCACTGTCGCCGCCTTTGCCACCCTGGGCTTCCCCAACTGCTTCGGGGCTCTGGATGGGACTCACATCCCCATCCGCGCCCCGCACCACAGTGGAGGCCGATACCTCAATCGGAAGGGCTACCATTCAGTCGTCCTGCAGGCCTTGGTGGACAGCCGGGGACAGTTCCAGGACATTTACGTGGGCTGGCCTGGCAGCACCCACGACGCCCGGGTTTTCCGGAACTCGGGCCTGTGCCGCCGGCTGGAGGCGGGGACCTACATCCCCCAGCGGGAGATCCCTCTGGGGGACACCACCATGCCCTTCTGCATCATCGCGGATGCGGCCTACCCCCTCCGGCCGTGGCTCATGCGCCCCTACACGGGCCACCTCTCCGCCAGCCAGGAGCGCTTCAACGAGCGCCTGAACCGTGCGCGCCAGGTGGTGGAGCGCTCATTTGGCCGCCTCAAGGGACGCTGGAGATGTCTCCTGACCCGCCTGGATGCCAGCCCCAACAACATCCCCCAGATTGTGGGTGCCTGCTGCGCCCTGCACAACCTCGTGGAGAGCAAGGGGGAGAGCTTTCTTCAGGGCTGGGCCGCCGAGGCCGGCAGGGCACACGTGCAGCCACCTGCTGCCCCCAGTCGGCAGGTGGACCCAGAGGGGACCCGGGTCCGGGAGGCCCTGCGGGCCCACTTCGAGCAACAGGCCGCGGGGTGAACTCTGCCCAGGCCCCCTACTGCCCGCCCCTTCCTCCCCCACACTCCTGCCTCAACGCCCACACCATGGAGCACCCCACCGCCCCCCCCCACTTGTCCAGGAGAAATGACAGCACGAACTTGTGGGTGAACGTAAATGTTTTTTTTGTCTTAACGATTTTTTTTTTTTTTAAATAAAAAAATATATATATGTGAAACAGAAACCAAAAAGGAGGGACAGCCATTCAACAAAACCATGATGGGCACAAATAAAACAATCTACAACAACAAATCAAAGAACTGTGCGCCATCAAGCAAGAAAAACAAAAAGCAGGGAGGAGAACGGGGAGAACTATTTACGGGGGGGGACGGGGCAAACAGGGGCAACACCCACACCACCCACCCAGTCCCCAAAGTCTGTCCAACAAGGGGGGGGGCCACGTCCCAGGCCCCTCGCCCCTACAGCCCAGCAGTGGGCGTGCCCGGCCGGGAGCTCCGGCGGGCCTGCAGTCTGGTGCGCGGCTGGGTGGGAGCGGGCTCCACCGGAAGGTAGCGGCGCCGGCGAGTCTCGGGTGGCTCCAGGGGTCCCTCGGCGCGGTGGCCCTCGCAGGGAGGTGGTGGGGCGACGGCGGACGGCCCGGCGACGGCTGGAGCAGCTGGTGGTGGGGCTGCAGGAGCGGGCATGGCGGGCGGTGGCGCGGCCGGCGCGGCCGGCGCGGCATGGGGGGCCAGGTAATCAACCAGCCGGTTGATGGTCTCCATATAGGCCCCCCATGCCTCTCTGCGCCAGGCCAGCGCCTGCTCCTGCAGCCGGAGGTGCTGCTCCGACACCTCCAGCTGCCGGCGGAGGATGGCCAGCAGCTGGAGGTCCGTTGCCGCCGCCAGTAGCAGGCGCGGGGTCCGCCGTCTGGCCCTCCGCGGGGCCGGTCGTTCCTCCGCCGAGGGGCTGCCCTGGAGCGAGGGTCCCGGAGGGCTCTCCGGGACAACCGAGGCCTCGCCGGCGCTCTCTTCCGGTCCTTCGGATAGTGCAGGTGCAGGTGCAGGACACAGGAGAGGAGGGGGGAAAGAAGAATGGAGACAGGCGTTAGTGTGGGCCCCGAGCCGTGGCCTTTGTCCCCCCCGCCCTGTGCTGCAGGTTCCCCATCCCTGTCCCCGGGAGATGCTGCTGTGATGGATGGGGTTCAGGGGTCCCCCTGCCCTGCAGCCCATCCCCTGGTGGGAGTGACTCTCACTTCACCCCGCAGGGTCTGAGAGCAGGAGAGGTTTCTTAGGCCACAGATGGCCAGTTTCTGGCAGGAGTGACAGCACCAGCTGTCGGAAGAGACAGTCCTTCCAACCTGTCGTGGGGAGAAGACCCCAAGGGGGGCCCCTCTGGGATGCAGCTTTCCCTCTCCTCTGGCTGGCTGCCTACCAGCTCTCCCTTCCCCTAGCCTCTACCTGTGGCCCCCGCCCTCGCCCCCCAATTCCAAGCCAGCTCGGCTCCTCCCTCCTGTTTGTTCAGGGCAGAGGTGTCACCTGCCAGCTGTAGCGCCAGGATCCTCCTTTGGCCCTGGGAGCTCCTCAGCTCGGGTGGCTCATATGTAGGCTGAGTCTCCCTTTGGCACTCCCCCCACTCCATCGCATGCTGCTGCTGCGGGGTGTCCCACCCCCTCCGCCCGGGGGCCCCTCGAGGTTCCGCTCCCCCCTGGCCCGGGGATGGGGCATGGCACTGTCATGCAGGGTGGCGGGGGGCAGGGGCTGATGGCTGCAGTGCTGTGAGGGCCATGGCCCTGGTGTCCTTGGGGCCATGGCCATGTGAGCGTGTGGGGGGCCCTGGACACATCTCTGTTCCCCCCGCCCCTCAAGCCCCGGGGTGTCCACCAGAGAGGGGTACCTACCTGTGGGTCCGCTCCCACGGTCCGGAGATCTCCGGGGGTCGGAGGCCCTGCTGCTGCTCCGGGATGGCAGGAGGAGGATCTGCAGGCTGGAATCGGTGGAGGAGGAGCCCCCCTCCTCCTCCTCCTCCTCCTCCTCCTCCTCCTCCTCCTGCCGCGATGTCCCGGGGATGGCCTCCGGGGGGGGCCCCCGGGGTGCGGGGCTTACCTCCGGGGCGGAGTCCGTCTGCAGGGCCTGCTGGGGCTCGTCAGCCGAGGTGTCAAGGGTGGCCGGAGGGGAGGAGGTGTGCCGGGAGCCCAGGATGTCCCTGAGCTCCCTGTAAAAGGGGCAAGTGACGGGGGCGGCCCCAGATCGGCTGGCCGCATCCCGGGCCCGGGCATAACCCTGCCGCAGCTCCTTGACCTTACTGCGGACATGGTCCGGAGTGCGGGCAGGGTGACCCCGGGCAGCCAGGCCGTCGGCCAGCCGAGCGAACGCATCCGCGTTCCGCCTCTTGCTCCCCATTACCTGGAGCACCTCCTCCTCGCTCCAGAGCCCCAGCAGGTCCCGCAGCTCGGCCTCCGTCCAAGAGGGGCCCCGCTGCCACTTCCCAGACTGCTTGGTCCTCTGGCTGCCCTGGCTCCCCTTGGGGGGGGTCCCCTGGGGGCGCTGGGGGGGCTGCTGGGCAGCCATGGCTGCTGACAGGGGCTGAGGGCTGTGCAGGCTCGCCGCCGCGTGTGCAGGCAGGAGCCTGCACGTTGCCTCAGCCTCCTGCAGTCAGGGCGGGGGAGGGGACCTTTAAGGGGCCGCTCCATGCGGCCACCAGTGAGCTGAGGGGCTGGAGAGAGCGTCTCTCAACCCCCCAGCTGATGGCTGCCATGGAGGACCCGTCAATTTCGACGTTGCGGGACGCGGCTCGTCTACACTGTCCCTACTTCGACGTTGAACGTCGAAGTAGGGCGCTATTCCTATCTCCTCATGAGGTTAGCGACTTCGACGTCTCGCCGCCTAACGTCGAAGTTAACTTCGAAATAGCGCCCGACGCGTGTAGACGTGACGGGCGCTATTTCGAAGTTAGTGCCGCTACTTCGAAGTAGCGTGCACGTGTAGACGCAGCTATAGTGAGGAAAGGTTGTCCACTGTTACCAAAAGTCTGTTATATGCAAGGCTTTACCTGCCCACCCACCCCTGGCAGGTTCCCCCAGCCATTCCCCCTGCCAAAAACAAACAAAAAACAAAAACCCTGCCACTCACCAGAGTAGCTGCTGGATCCTGCTGTGTTGCTGGGGGCACCCGGCAGTGCAGCTGGAGTATATCCAGTTCCTTCATCATTTTTTCTTATTCTCCCCTAAATCCCACCAGTTTATGGCTATCTTTCCTCCACTGAACTGATTCCAGATGCAATCTGAATATTACAGCACTGAGTATCAAGGGACTATTTCTTTCTTGCACCATGACACTGTGTCTGTGTGTATGCAGACCCGAATCATACTTACATTTTGCTTCCACATCAGGTTATGAACTCATTAGTTAGTTTGCTTTCTTCTGTCACCTGTCTGTTTCAGAATTACTGTCTTCCAAGTTTCCCGCTTACCTTCACTATGTATATTTTAGATTATTTTCCCCTTATGTATTAACTGTAAAATAATCTTATTTTATTTCTGCCCATGTATTATTAGTAGAAGTAATGTTGGGAACTTACTACTTTATAAAAGTATTCATATCTCAGTTACTCCAAAAGCTGTTCATAATGAGAGAGAATTGTTGGCAGAAGTATGATGCTAATAATTTGGTTGGGTTGTACTGGACATGGGACATATGCCACATCTAACACACAAAAACATGCTGCTGATTATGAAAAAAAATTAAAACCTCAAAATACTTTTATTTCAAGCCAGAAAAGAAATTTTATTATCCAGATTGATACAGCACACTAAAAAGCTGCTGATATGCAGTAAAACAAGCCCTTCACCTCAGACTTTAAGGAGAGTGTAAAAGACAGAGGAAATTATAAGAAAGGCACCAAGCTCTTGTTCACTATTGGATTACACTGTTGTAATATATAATTAACATTTCCACTAGCATTTTCTACTATGCATACAGAACAGATTCCCTGTTACTCTGTTGACAAGTATTTCATGATTTTCTTTTTTAGATGCCTGTTGTCTTCAGTACTGGTACAATGCAGATGGTCTTATTTGGGCTAGGAGATTCAGTATTTTCTTTCCTGCATAGAAACTACTTTTCCATCTACCGAATCTTCCACAGCGATGCGAACTTTACTTGTACTTGTGGTGGTGGAAAAGGATGCTGTGATGAAGAAAAGGGAGACAGTAATTACAACTGGGGAAATAAACATACATTGAATAAACACTGAAGAATCCTGCTTTTTCGTAGCTGGAAGCTTCCTTCACTTGTCACACACACAGCCCTGCCTCTTCTCGCTGCACTATAGTACCACAGTCTTGAAGGACCTAAGTAAAGCTCATGTAATTTACATATAAGAATTGCATATCAAAATTGGTAGTACTTTGCTGTTGGTGTGACTCAGCAGAAGCCGATCTATAAATCTCCAGATTTCAGAACGATATGCACAAGTGACCAGGTGCCTACCAGCTTTCTACACCAGAAATAAAATAAGATTGGACCTAAAAAGACTATGGGAGCTATGGAACAGAGAAACTGAAATACTGTCTATAATCCCTTTATCAATAGAGGAACTGGCTTGTTCAGTTCCATTTTGCCATAAGGATATTGGTTGCATTGACCCAGCCCCCACACCACTAAATGCATTTTATTTCCTCTCTTTATTTCAAAATCCTCCTTACCGTCCTTGGGGGTCCATCCTGGCAGCCTGTGGAAAAGAAGACATATGGGATTAACAAGAAGTCCCACAGCAAATGTGCACTGCACAGCAGATTTAACACACAAACAAATGTACGCTGACCAGTGAAGAATTTATGAGCTGGAACTTGCAAACGTTATGTGCAAAAGATCAACCATGAAAAAGTGCAGATGGAAAATCGAGGCCCTTTTACAAATGTGGCCCTTATATTACCATTCTGCAGTTATGGAATCTTGGTTGTTATTGGTCTTACTGCTTATCTTGTGTTCTTGCTCAGTCCACTGACAGTAAAGGACATGAACTGCAGTGAATACAGCTGTAGCTCTTTTTATTCCTATTCCCATTCTGGACGTTTTTGCATTTCTATTTCTTTTAAAATTTGATTATTTAAAAACAAAACAAAAAAAAATTAAGAGCTGATTTCCCCCTCAAAAGTAGTGCTTCAGTGCACAAACAAATATCCAGCTAGTATTAATGCCCGGACTGTTTCTAGATCAGAAATGGGAATGGTCCCTAGCAAGTGAAAAGGTCATTTAAGAATTTGTTCTACTCACTGGGAACATGAGGAAATAGCTTAGAACTACCCGGTATATAACAGTACATATTTTCATCTTTATGTGGAGGAACAGGGGCAATGTTCCCTGTAAGATGCATGCTTGGGTGGCCACCCAAGAGAGATTCAGGGCCCATGCAGCTGATTAGCAGAGCGCCCAGAGCCACCCAGTGTGGGCATCATGTGTTTCTATTGGTGGTGCATTTCTATGCATGCCTTGGTGCACATAACAAAATTTATTCTGCCTGCAGGTGGAAAAAAATTAGAGGGAACACTGAACAGGGGTGTGACATTTATGTGAGTGGCAAGAAGAGACTTTCATAGATGGTTCTTTCTCTATTAATGGCCTTTCTCTATGGTTCATTTTTTGTGGCTCACCTTAGTTATTATGGGTTTATACCCATTGTCAGAATTAAAATTTTCATGATCAGCTCATTTGTCTTTGAAAGTGAATTTGTATATTGGAGGTTTTGGGAGTTTTTCTGGACACCAAATAGCAGCCCATAATAGGTCTAGTGTCTAGTTAGTACACTTCAGAAATCTGCAGTAGTCCTGGTTGTGATGAGGCTCAGATACAGCTAATTTCAGAGCAAGTTCCTTGCATTGCTCTTATAACATATGTTGATAAGATTCTGTAGCAGCCATTAGGGGGTTTATTTTGAACATAGTTACATACTTGGAGTCCTGTCCTTCCAACAGACTGCGGTAAGTGGCAATCTCCTGCTCTAATCTGGTTTTGATGTCCAGGAGCAATTTATACTCTTGGTTCTGCCGCTCCATGTCACATCTGAGTTCAGCCAGTTGCTCCTCAATGCTGGCGATCATGCTCTGGATTTGTGCTAGCTGTGCGCAGTATCTTCCTTCTGTTTCTGCCAAGTTGGCTTCCAACCCAGCTTTCTATTATAAAACAAAATTAAAGTGGGTTATTACACAGATTCATTCCACAGTAGAATGAGGGTGGAGTGTGATTTATTGTATGCCAGGAACAGCCACATACCATGCTGAGCTGGGACTGGAGTTCTATCTCCAGGCCCTGCAGTGTGCGTCTCAGTTCTGTGATCTCGCTCTTGCTGGTTTGTATCTGTTCAGTACTGGTAGCTACTTCACGGTTTAACTCCTCCGTCTGGAAGAAAAACAAACAATAAAAATCAAATGAAAATTGGATTACCAAGTGTTTTATTTCCAGAAAGGAAAGAACTGCCTTAATTGCTGTTGCAGTGCTATTACTTTGGAGTCTTTCTCAAATGCAGCTACAGTGGCTTTTCTCGTAGCCATAGCCTCCTGGGACATGAAGGATGGTGTGTGTGGAAGGAAGCATCACCTCTCCTCCTTCCTATTGGTCCTGGATACACCACCTTGGCATTGTCTGCTGGAGCAGTAAGCAGAGGTTGGTCCCTGCCTCCCTATTCACTGGAGACAAGGTGGGGCAGTAAACAGGGGTTGGGCTCTGCCACTCAGCTCTGGAGACAGCAGGGTTACAACACTGGGGGATCAGGAAGCTAGTGAGTTCTCCACCTTCCCAGGTGTGGTGGGCAACAGGCTTTGGGCTTCATCCCTGGAGTGATGGGGTGGCAGGCTGGGCTGCCGGCTTCAAGTTTCAGCCCCTGTCTCCATCACACAACTTCAGACTCCATCCCAGTCCCCTTGCCAAGTGCCATTGGGCCCTGGCTGCAGGACTTCAGGCTCTGGTTGTCTCCCATGCTTGCTAGAGAAGGAACTCAACTCCAACTCCATTCCTTGGCTTCTACTACCTTCCCCAGCTCCCTATCCAGGGCTTAATTTGTCTCCTCCAGGGCTGCCAGGGTTGACTGTGTCCTCTGTGAAAAGTGATACTTTCCTGTATTTAATACTAGTTGAACCTCTCTAGTCTGGCGCTCTCTCATCCACCACCATCTAGGGTCCAGCATGATTTTAATTTGTTGAATGTACAGTTATCATGGGTGTGGCCAAGTCTTCCATGGTCCCATCAAGTTTGTTTACAGCTACCAGCTCTGGCTCTCGGTTTTCTGTGCTGTTATTTAGCTTGAATTTACCCCTGAAAGTCTTCTAAGAGCCCAGTAAGCAGTGGAACAGTGTAGACCTCCCGTGGTTCTGCAACTTCGCTCATTCAGCACCAGTCAGCTCCCAAGGGTGCCAGACTAGGGAGATTCAACCTGTACCAGTTTTTACAACAGACTTTCTCGTGAGCAATAAATAAATATCAATTATTTGGTCATGTAAATGTGCATATTTATTTTTTTTTCTAAAACTAATTAAGTAAGAAAAAATGTGAGGGTGGTCAACAGCAAGAGTTGGCAGTTGCACTCTGAGGCCATCCAAAAATTTGCCCTAAGAATCCCCATTGATCCAATGGGGGAAAGAGGATTAATGTTTAAAATCTTGGTAGGTGTCTCAGGATACTTGGTTTCTTACCAAATGCAGAAACTAATCTGCAAAAGCGAAATTATTGTGCATAAATTGGCACTGTGGTGAGTATCAGTTTATTTGTTCATTGGGAAAGCCATACCTGTTTATAGAACCAGGCTTCAGCATCACGACGGTTCTTTTCAGCCAGCGTTTCGTACTGCTCTCTCATCTCAGCCAGGATGCTGGTGAGATCAACTCCAGGAGCAGCATCCATCTCTACGCTGACCTTTCCACCCATCTGATTGCTGAATTCTTTCATTTCCTACAGAGAAAGGACACAAAAGAGGTTTTACTCTCTGCTATTGTACACTTTCTGGCCTCTGCAATCCATGTAGCTTAATTGGAAAATGTGTGGTTTGAGTTACGATTATTACATACCTCACTGCCTCCTAACCCTTAATTCCCTGCTTCGTTGTTAAAAGGCATCTGCAGCATGTGTCAGTCCCTTACTCTTAACTTTCCCCAGACCTGAAGGTGAGCACACAGAAGCTTGAAAGCTTGTGCCTTTCCCCAAAAGAATTTATTCCAATAAAAGATACTTTGCTAATATGATACTTTTTGCAACATCCTCTGTTAAATTAGGGTTTTCTTTCCTTAAATATAATTTTACTTTATTATGTATAATTTCTTTTAGAGGCATTATAACTTTAATCTCTGAACACATGGGTTCTTTAACCATTGCTTTTCATAAAGAAATGTGTTCAGGCGTGGAATTTTTGTTCACATATATGGTTGGAACTGAAATTTTTAAATGAAATATCTTGATTACTTTTGTTGGATGTTTATCTATGTATTTGATCATTTTTTAAATAAAATGGCTGGAAAAAATATATTTTTGTTTCTAAATGGATGAGAACATTTCCATGTAACAAATAGTGTTGTTTCTGGAATAATTTAAAGAAGTCTGAACTCATGCTCATGCATTTCAAATCAAGTACACAACTCACATATTTAATCCAGTTTGGAATCAGAGAGGGATGTTAGTCTGAGGAGCCCTTTGTATTTGCTATAGGGTAAAGACTTGTTATGAAGTTACAAGAACTCCTGTGGCACCTTATAGATGAGCAGATATTTTGGAGCATAAGCTTCTGTGGGCAAAGACCTGCTTCATCAGATGCATGCACACAAAAGCTTATGCTCCAAAATATCTGTTAGTCTATAAGGTGCCACAGGAATTCTTGTTGTTCTCGAAGATACAGACTAACACAGCTACCTCTCTGATACTTGTTATGAAGTTGTGAAGTGCTCATTCCTTGGGGTATTTTTTAATCCCAAACTAACTTCAGAATGTGCTTGGTTATCCTCACTCCCTGTTCAGAGCACTCACCTCCTCATGGTTCTTCTTGAGGAAAGCCAATTCTTCCTTCAGGTTTTCAATCTGCATCTCCAAGTCAGCCCTAGCCAAAGTCAGCTCGTCCAGGACCCTGCGCAGGCCATTGATATCAGCCTCCACACTCTGGCGAAGGAGCAACTCATTCTCATATCTGCAATTTTTTTAAAAGAGAAAGTCATTTGAAAATGCATCACTTTGTTTCTAATGTTATTATAACAACAGGGAATCTTAGAACGTGTGTCAGAGAGGAATAGGACAATAGAACTGAAAAGTCAGATGAGAGACCAAAAATGGTAAGTTAGAATGTTTCATCCAGTTGTAAAGTATGACATATAAAAATGTGTGAGATTGCTGTCTAGGTCCTTTGTGGACATTTGACCACATTTAGCACTCAAATAACTTGGCGTTTTTGGGAATCCCAACATACCCGCACACACTTAGCTGCAACAGTGTTTAGTACTGTAAAACAGAATGACAGAGAAATCAGGATTGAGGTACAATGCCAGAACTGAATGTGGGAAGGAAGAAAATGCCTGCTTATTGGTTTATCAGGCTGGTGCTCCTGAGCAGTAATTAAAAATGCTAGATTTGAAGAGGTAAACTTGAAAATCACAAATATATTTGGACTTGAACTAAATTTCTGATGCATAAATAGATGTGAGCTTTATGGGTTTGTATACCTAGAAAAAGGGTAATTAACATATATACAGAAGGTAACGGACAATCCAGTTTTAGTAATCTCTCAGTTTTGAAAAAAGGCATAGGGCACAAGAGGAGAAAATCTAATGCTGGAGCTATACTTCATTGTAAGAGAAGGTAGTTGTACCAATGTTTTTTGGCATCTTGACAAGCCGTGCCCTGAAAACAAGCTGATTTCAAGAACATCTGAGTACAGGAAAGTGATTATCCCTTCTATCCCATCATGCCACTTCTAAGTGAAAGCAAATTCAGACTTTCTCATTTTAAAATCTATAAGTGCTAATTTTTTCAGTGACAATGAACTATACAAAATGTCAATAACCATATAGAAGGTTAAGACATGAAGTATAACAAACCAAGAAAATATCTTGATTGGGTTGGCGCCATGCTGACAAAGTTTCTTTTCTCATTTCTTTCTTAGCATATCAGTTCTTTTGCCAAGATTGTTTCTTGTATATGATAAAGGAGAAGTACTATCCCTAAACTTGTGAGCAGTGGCTGTACTCTCAACTACTACAAACAGATGTTCGATTTCATATATATTTATTTGAGAGAGCGAGAGCAAAATTAACTTACTTCAGTCTGAAATCATCTGCAGCCAGTCTAGCATTGTCAATCTCCAAAATGACTCTAGAATTGTCAATAGTAGCTGCAAGGATCTGGCAGTTGGGAGACAGAAAATATATTTCCTGTGAACAACTGTAAAAAAAGCACTGTACTGGGTACATAGTATTTAGTAACTGAGATGTGAAGTAGTAAAGTAGGGAGAAGGAATGGATATAGGGTCATAAATCATTAAACAAAACATAAATTAGAGATTTCATAACCCGTATTTTATTATATCACCCTTTTCCCTACTCATAGTGTATACATGGGAAAAAGCCAAAGAATCTAAATATCAACCATGTCCTAAATATCAGTCCAGGAGCTGAGTGCCAAAAAGAGACTTTGAGCTAATCTGGAGCAAGTGTGGGTGTGTCAGAATGGAATTAGACAGCTTGATTTTCCCTTCTCATTCCTATACATGTAACGTCTCAGTTGATGCATTTAATGGCAACAAAGTTCAATCCATTCACTCTGTGGTAGTACTCTTAAAGTGAAAGATGAAATAAGAATTCAAATGGCAGTATCCAACTACCCTGTACGATTCTGATGGCAGTAGAGTATTGAAACATTCTCAACTCACAATATAAATCTAACTTTTCATAAGCATGTTTCTCTTGTTTTAAATTTATTCTGTGGTACTCTTGTACATCTGTTATAAAACATATAGATTAATTACAGTGGGCAGTTAAACAGTATGTTCAGCTCACACCTAGGACAAATGGAAAATAAACTTGAACCATAAAAATATTTCACCTTAACTTTGCCCTGGAACGTCCTTACTTTTGAGGGCCATGGGTTCTGCATTATCACTTTTCTAATATTTGATGTTTTTTACATCTTCTTGATAAATTTTAATTAATTGTGTCACATTTTGCTACCTTCTTAGAGCTTTCCATTACCATAAAAAGCCTCAGTTTTTTAGTGAGAGACTTTTATTTCAATAAAATAAACAGCAGTAACTTCCCTTCTTTTCTGCTGAATTTTTGTTGTTGTTGGTTTGGTTTGGTCTGCAACGCATTTGCTTTTATGGCAAGAAATTATTATTTGTAAGTATTACTAATTGGTTTAAAAAGTTGGAATGTGCAATTCAGCATTAATAACAAATTTCCATAATAACTGCTTCCAAATATGAATGCCTTACCTTGTCTCTGAGCTCATCAATTATCTTGTAAAAAGGACTGTAATCACGCTCTGGACTAGTGGGAGCCTGCTTCTGATACCAATCTCGAATCTTGATCTCTAGATCAGTATTTGCTTGCTCCAGAGCTCGAACTTTGTCCAGATAGCTAGCCAGACGATCATTCAGGTTCTGCATAGTTACCTTTTCATTTCCAGATAGTAAGCCTCCATCTCCACCACACAAGGCACCAAAATCAAAACCACCACCAAAGCCGCCACCAGCGCCTCCTCCAAAGCCACTACTAGCATTTCCTCCAAAGCCACAATAAAAGCCACTGCCTCCTCCATAGCCCCCACCCAAGCTAGAACTATATCCAGCCCCGTAGCTACTGCCCAAGCCACCACCATATCCACTTCCTACCCCAGAGGACACTAGTCTAGTGGAAGAGAGAGAAACATTCCTGCCACCAGATCCTCCATGCATACTCGGGGTTCTGTAGGATCCTCCTACTCTCACTGAAGAAACACGAGAGGAGCTACCACCCCCACCCCCCAAAGCACCACCATAGCTAGAAGAGGTGCTCTGTATAAAGGAAGTAGCCATGGCAGCAGCACTGAAGGATCTGGTGTCAGTTACTCAGCTTGGCCTAGCAAAAGAGGGTAAGTTTCTGCAGGGCAGTGGTGGTCTATTTATACCAACCACTGTGGGTGTTATCTGAGAAATTCACCCTCCAACCCTCCCCAAAAAGATTCTCCACCCTTAAAGGTGATGCCAAGTTATAATAATTTTGCTTACTAATACAACTGGCTGTGCATTCTGAGGAGCTTGACTTTTTTTCTTCAATTTAAAAAGGTGTGATTCAGGATGAGTGTTTGTTTTTTCTTGAGGCTAGAGTTCTGACACTTGGTTTATGGGTTTTTTTGTTTTTTTTTAACTTTAAGATAAGAAAAACCAAGTGAATTCAACCAAATCCACTTTATGCATTAACAGAAAATCATGGTATTCACTTTAAGAAGAAGCCTGCTACAGAAATGAAGTTTGCTTTGTGTAATCTTTCACATTCATTTAAAGTGTATTTTAAGCAGCTTTTGCATTGCAGCTGCTTGTTCCCTTTTTTTAAAAAAAAAACATGGTTTGTTTCCATCAAAACTTGGAATCAGCTACTTTTTTTTCTCAGAATCATTTTTCAGGGTTTAGAACCTCAGTGTTTAAAATATAAAACATTATCCTGCTGGTATATACATTTCAAAGGCAAAGTGATCAAAAGCCATGGGACGGTATTCGTGGTTTTAAAATAACTGAATATTTTTGGTTGAGGTAACATTCAAGAAAAAAACAGATTGGGGATGATGAGTATAAAAGTAATTAAAAAGCTGCAGCAAAGAAGAGATGTCAGTGCTTTCTACTGCTAACTAAAATATACTAAACCAAATATACTGGATATAAGGTTAAACAGAAAAGTTTCAGTAAGATAGACATTAAACTTTAATTTGTGATATATACGTGGAAATAACCTGATACCTTAAAAATCACAGCCTGAGGAGTGCCCATCAGAAATGCTCTAAAGATATTAGTCATTCATTAAAAACAGGGGAGTGAACCATGTGCATCTTTCAGTCCTTACAATTGTGTGATGAAATTCAACATAGATCAATCATCTGTTAGTATAATTGTGCAACATGAGCTGGATGCTGTTTAAAAACATCTTTTCATCTCTTGTGGACAGGCTGTGACCAGATGGTGAGATTTCTGATTTGTCCTATCCTGCTAGAGAGAGAGAGAGAGGTGTGTGTGTGAGAGAGAGAGAGAGAGCATTGCTCTAAAAACCCCTGTTCCCTCTGCTCCTGCATCTCATTTGTGGTGCTTGAATAACAGTTTCCAAGGAGGCTGTTCTTTAAATGAAAACAAGTATTTTTACTATTAAACTAGGGTTAGTATAAGTAGTAGTAGAAACTGACAGAGCTGGAGTAAATGGGAGAAGCTTTCCCTTCCTTTCACAGGAATCAAATATATATTAAAAGAAAACATTTAAAGAAGATTACCAAGTGTTTGCTGGCAACTCAGAACAGAGATTTCTGTCTGGCACAGTTGCTGAAACTGACTGTCGGTAAATAAATTGGAAAATGGGATGAGAGGTTTCAGATTAGTTGCAGCTTCAGATTAACTGTCCTCAGTATCCAGAGTTTTTGTGAGGTTGCATAGCTGAGAACTGAATAGTACCCTACAGATACGCCTCATCTTTCACTAGAAAGGGGTGGGTTTGGAACAAAGAGCTGTATCAGCTCCTCTCTGGTCCACACTTTAATAATCTACTTCTAATACTCTCCTCTCACAATCAGATTTTTTCATCTTCCCTAGTCTAGAGAAAAGGCCATATCTTTCCAAATTGTGATAGCGTGTTTCAAACAGAGCTTGGAATTCAGCCATGGATCAGTCTTGCCAGGGGCTTGATTAACAGTTCTTAATAGCTTGCCAAATCCATATATCACTAAGACCTTAGTATCTTAAAAAGCAAGTTTCAACAAACTCTTTTAACAGTGAAGAATGTTCTCTAAAATCCCTGTAATGTCAGCATTCTGAGATTTACATGCTACTGGGCTCAGTTTAACTCCTACTGATCCTCTAATAAGCAAGATCAAGTTCTCTTTCACTAAAATCCTGTGTTTCAACAGAAGGCCTTGTGTGAAAAGTCATCATTTTAAAGGGACATCGTTCTTCATTACTTTTTCATCTGTTTTGCATTTACTTTTTATAATAACCCTTTTGAACATTTAAGGGTGAAATATGCTTTGCTGATTTTATTATATTCAAGGCACACACTGGATTTTTATTGGATAGTCTCTCAGGAATTCTAGGTAGCATGTGTGTTTCCTTTAGAATAATTCTTGACATCTTATCTTATTCTCCTACAACAGAACTGAGAAAAACACCCTGACAAAGAGCCTGATGTTTTTATTGTTTTTATTCCTCTTTCTTGAGCATCGAGCCTGAATTCTCAGGGCATATATCGTGATCAATATCTTGCTTTTGCAGAAGGGTAGAGCAGTAGCAGATCTCAGTCCTTTCCACATTCTTATTGATTTACATTTTTAAATGACAAGTCCATCTCTTTTCCAGTCGTTTATAGTACTTTTGCTGTATATTGTTTGTAACATTTTCTTACTAAAGTTGCCAAACACCTATGAATTTCAAAGACCTTCATGTCTGGATCAAGTCTGTATAGTGTGAACCAATTACTATTTCTTACCGATATTTTCACAAGAAGGTGCATTTCAGTGAGTTCTGTTGGGAGTGTTGCTTCTTCTTAGGAAAGAAAAATAATCAGTTTGTCAACAACATGTGCAAGTTGATGGTAAACAGTTTGTGTGCATCTGTAGTTCACAATGCACATTTTGTTGATTACAGAATTTACGTAACTTTGACTATGATTACTAGCACTTGTTTGGATTACTTCTTTAACTAGCCAATGTATCACTGTCATCAAATAGATTGTGTGAAATTGGCGTTTATCAAATGAGCTAAGATGTTGCTTTTCTGTAACGAGACATCAAAAATCAAGTATCAGAGGGGTAACTGTGTCTGGATCTGCAAAAGCAACGAGGGGTCCTGTGGCACCTTATAGACTAACAGAAATGTATGAGCATAAGCTTTCATGGGCAAAGACCCACTTCGTCAGATGCAAGTAGTGGAAATTTGCAGGGGCAGGTATAAATAGGCGGGCCAGAGCAAGGCTGGAGATAAAGAGGTTAACTTAGTCAGGGAGGGTGAGGCCTACTACCAGCAGTTGATCTGGAGGTGTGAACACCAAGAGAGGAGAAACTGCTTTTGTATTTAGCTAGCTATTCACAGTCTTTGTTTAATCCTGAGCTGAGGGTGTCAAATTTGCAGATGAAATGGAGCTCAGCAGTTTCTCTTTGGAGTCTGGTTTGACAGATCAAACGTTAACTTTGGCTAATGAAAGTTCATTTTTTATTTTGAATAAATATTAACTGACATTTTTCCAATTTAACTGAGTACTAGATCCAGGTGTAAATCCTGGTATGAACAGATTGGCTTTTCTTTCTACAGACTATATCTGTATGTAACTCTTATTGTATGAACTGTCTAAAAAATACATTTCCCCAAACATTGAATTCTCTCTGCTTCATCACCCTCCTTCTTAAGAACTTCCTTAAGTTTCTCTGAGGTCAGTGGAGCTATGCCATTTTATACCAGCTGAGATCTGGTTCACCTTCTTGTTCATCCAACACCTTTCTGCAGCTGCATATGAAGTGGAAATGACTCTACTGACTGTACTGAGAGAATCAAAGTAGAGCCTCGCACTCAGTGAGGTAGTAGGAGCTGTAGTGTGCTTTCCACTTGTCTTTGCACACTTCACACTAACTGTTTCCTAGCCTATTATATCTCATGTCTCGACCCTAACATTCACTTTAATTGTTACTGCAGTAATCATTACTGAGCCTCTGTAAAAGAGGAATACTAACTAAGCTCAGTTTGCCATGCCTTGGCAGAGTTTTGTTGGCAGACATCCTTTGGCACATCTGCACTCTGCAAAGTCTGTTATTGTCATAGTTTCATTATGGGGTTTCTGCTAAATAATCCACAATAGCCCATCAGCTCATGCAGACAAAGAGTTCCATTCAGAAAGAGGCTTATTTGTCACCATGACCTACTCAGCATTTGTGTGGTCCAAACATATCCAAAACATCATGTGCCAGTGAAGAAGGCGAGGCTGCCTACTTCTGAATAAACAGAGAGAACCAGGCTTCAGATTTAAGGTGACACTGAGTGATTTAACACTGAAGATTTTTGATGAAATCTTCCAGTATGGTAAGAATATGTGCCAACATTTCCAAACTTTGGTGCCTCAGATTAGTCACTAAAACCCATATTTTGGTGCCTAACTAAAGTGGGCTGGTTTTTAGGACTGCTGAGCATCTGCAGGTAGGGCTTCAGTAGACCATGTGAATGTTCAGCTCCTCTAAAAATCAGGGCATTGTTTTTCATACTTAAATGTCCATTTAGGTTCTGCCTTTAGATACTAGAATTTAAAAATGTTGGCAGTAGGATTTGCATCCAGGAAAGGGTCCCCAAACATCTTACTTTCTACCCTGTAGCGTTTTACTAACACTAAAAGGTGAATGATAGAAATACTTAGCCTCTTGAGTCCATATAATGTAAAGCACCTTGAGGCTTAAGTATTTTTGTTTTAACTATTGGAGCACCAAAGAACATTACTTATTGCATGAGCATGTAACTTTCCATAAGCTAACTAATGTTGGTACTCTACTGTGACACCCTCTAATAAAGACAATTCTGACAAATTACAAATCCACATGAAATGGGCTCATTTTTCTACAGCCTTTGGAGAATAAAGAACTAGAGATCTTTGTTGATTTAGAATGGATTCCAGGTGTAACCGCTGAGTTCAGGAAACAAAGGATTTGCAATTTAATATGAAACGGTTGTTAGCAAATGAGTCAGCAACTGTGAGTAAGAGGTAACAGAAGCCTCTTTCTATCTGATGTGTTACAGACTTCCCCCACTGGCAGATGTACAATATAAATATGTACTTCTCTAGAGCAATTTTCATCTCTACCAAAGCTAATACTTTCATTCATGGCCTACATTACTCCCAGCTTTTCTGATTCTGTGCCAGATGAGAGAATTTGCTGGACTATGGCAGGTCACTATTGGCTAGCACATTATCAACACTGCCACTGCTTACTGGCCTCTTTGAAGACATTTAGGAGTATATTAGAGCTGAATAACAGCACAGAACACTGAGTGCAAGGGCTGGTGGCTGTAAACTAACTTCATGGGACTGTGGGAAGCTTGGCCACACCCATATTAAGTGGTCATTTGGCTAACGCCGGTCATGTTGGATTATGGATGTTGTCGCACAAGAGAGTTTCAGTTTAGAGAGGTTCGACCTGTATTTATTTTTAAAAACTGAGGCATAATTTACTTCTTCTACAGAGCACGTAGAAGTAGGGGAAAAACCGTTATTCTCTGCAACACACTTTACAGACTGAACTGTTCCTGGGGGATATGGCTATGCATTGCCCCTTAGGGTAGTTTGTAAGGCTATCCTCGGTGATTAATAACCTGCCCATTATGAGAGGTGGAGATGGAGATGTGTTATGCTTCACACAGGCTATTACGCTGATTATTGTGCATGTTGAGCTGCCTTTTAACATGAATCTTATAAGGATACCCTTAATTTATGTTCTAGCCCCTGTCATAACAGAGTTTCCATAACAATGACAGTGAATGAAATTTAATACTCAAGGGGCTGAACAGATTCAGTTAATCATCTTCAGTACCTCAACTATGATAAAGCTTCCAGAGACTTTGGAATTAAAATTGTTCCCTTTGAATCTCAAAGACATGCATTATTTTGCTTCTTTAAACTACTTCATTCCATGTGGGTCACTGACTGAAATTTCTCAGATCTCTGCGTTTTCTTGCACTCATAATGCTTTATCAGTGAAAAACTTCAAGTAATGGAATAACCTTCAAAACTAAAACTAGGTCCCAGTTTAAAATCTCCAAAATTCTAGACTACAAAGCCGGCTTGGTTAGAAGATATCCTGCCCTATGTTGGTTGTGATTTGCAGAAATCAGTGAGCCCTAAAGATCACAGTAAGGCTGCCCCAATGCTACTTGGCGATTGCTAATGTTCTAGAGCAACCAAGTATCCGGGCCAACTCTACAAGCATTCAGTATGGGAAATAATGAGTCAGTCCTGTACTTCTGTCTAGAGGGCTGGAAAGTTTTGCAGGTGGGTGTGATTGATCACTACCATTCCCTCTAAGCGACTTTGAGTCTAATCCTTTGAGAAGCCGGCGTTGCCCCTAATGTGCTGAATCTGCTCAACTCCTGTTGAAATTAGTGGGAGTTGAAGGTCCACATATTTTGCAGAAAATGCTCGGTATGCTGTAATACAGGAGTGTGCCTTTTACACTGACTGAGTTAACATTGTTGTAAATCTACTGGTAGCTCTTGGAGCCTGTGACAGGTAGTCCTGACTGGTTTGGCTGGGAGGCTATCAAGTGACATGTTTCAACTGCCCTCTACCTTGGATCTGGCTCCAAGGTAGACTTGGGCTTGCTGTTCAGGATAGGAAAGGAAAAGGAGGTGGATGCTGATGTCAGCGTGTCCCCCTCCCTCCACTCCTGTATCCCATCTCCACAAAGGGGAGGGGATACATCAGGGCTTGGGGTGGTGTGATCTTGCTGGCTGCTGTTTGTGTGTCTGAATGTGCTCAGTATACTTAAAGGGGCAATGCAAATCTCTGTCACTCTCACACACTGGGTGTGTCTCTGTTTCCCACACAAATGCACTGTTGTTCACACTCATCGCCCAGCCCAGCACATACTAGTGTTGTTACTTCTTTTACTTCTTTCAAAGTGTCTTACTGTAAGTTTTTGACTGGTCTGTGCATTTCATTGTTTTATTTATTTTTATGCCTAAATTCAAATCTTTGAGTAGGAGGTTCTCAAATGCCTAACATGTGGTGGTTGGAATAACGATCCCTATGGTATTTTTTAAAAAGTTTGTGTTATATCTAAATATTTTGTTTCTACTGTATTTGTACACATTACCTTGATATTGCCGCACATAAAATTCATTCCCTCTAATTTTTTTCCATCCAAGTGCAAAACGCTGGCCAGGAGTCTCCTAGGATCAGGTTCAACCTCCTGAAGTCCCCTGCAGCCAAGTCAGAAGACTGGCCACTAACAGTCTGGCAGTACAGTGGAGCTAAGGCAGATTCCCTCCTGTCCTGGCCCTGTGCCACTCCTGGAAGTGATTGAAACATTCCTGCAGTGCTTGGGGGAGGCAGGGTTGCGGGTCTTCACATGCTGCCCTTTGCCTGCATGTGTAACCAACATACTCTCTGGGTGTGATGTAGTCCCATCTAAAGGCTTTGAGACCACTTACAGAGAGAGTAATGAGTCTGCTCTACAGCCTTAGCTGCCTGCCAGCTGGATTTAACTCATGCAGCAGAGGCTCATAACACTGAACTTCAGAAGTAGCAGATTCAGTTCTGTCTGTAAACAGCCGAGATCTGCCAGCATCACCGAGGCACAGCTCCCACAGCTCCCATTGGGGGGGAACAGGGAACTATGGCCTATGGGAGGTGTGGGTTGATGCCTGCAGATGGGGAAGAGCATGGAGAGCCACCTAGCCTTCTTGTCTCTCCCTCTGGAACCACTGCTGGACATGCTGTCCACTGTCAGGAGTGGCCCAGAGTTTAGGCAGGGTTGAGCCTACCTTAGCCCCACTCTGCCATGGTCTGGGATCTGCCTGAGGCAAATCGTGCCCAGCCAGAGCCTTCATCCTGAACCTCTGCCCCATCCCTGAGCCCCTCTTGCACCCTGAACCCCCTCCAAAGGTTTGCGCCCTAAGCCCAGTCCTGTACCTAACCTCCTGCCCCACCCAGGGTCAAACCAGAACCTCTCCCACACTCTGTACCGCTTGGCCCATGACCCAAACCAACCTCCTGCCTGAGCCTGGAGCATGTGAATGAGGATGCAGGATGGAAAGAGAGGGAGTGAGCAGGGCAGTGAGAAGGAGTGGGGCAAGTATATTTCAGTTTGAGCGTGGTGGATTGATTTAAATTACCAAAAATAAACCCCATCGATTTAAATCAAGTTACCAAAAACCTAAATTTGACTGTGCTCAGGGTGCACTTAATTTTCAGTAAACCCCATTGCACTTACTGGCACTTCTTTTTTTTTTTTTTTTTTTTTTTTGAGAAAACAAGCATATAACAGGGTTCCCTTGGAAAAGCTGAGTTAGACTGAAGTTAAATAGGGAATAGACTAATGGCATCACCATTATGGTCTGTGGCCAGAAAGTTCCAAAATAAGGAGTATGTATTGTGTAATATACAATAAAGTGTCACTCAGTAGTAACTGGCAACTCTAGATTTCTCTTACTGCAGCTTTCTGTGTTACATATTTGGGTTATAAATTCTAAACCTAGTTAACTAATTAAACAAGACATAAGGATTAGCTAAGATAAACATATTTTTCTAGCAACATCCTACACAGCAAACAGCCTGGGAATTTACTTTTCAAATCACACTTATACTAAAAGGCACAGAGAGAGTTTTGAAGAATGATGCATTGCAAAGTGAATTATTTAACCAGTTGATCCACTCTGCCATTGCCACATTTTCATCCAAATAATCTTCTGCCAATAAGCAGTTTTTCTTATGTTGTTTCATTCTTGCACTGCATACGCTTGATGTATTTTCCTTCTTTTACCTAGGGAACGAATTCTTTCAAAATATTCCCAGGTGGGTTATGGTTACACTACAGATTTTTGTCAACAAAACTAGTGGAGTGTCCACACACAGAATGGGGTTTGTTAACAGTATCTCAACAAAACCCAGCACGTTTGTTGACAGCGTTTTGCCTCTCCCGTCCCACCCTCACCACACCCAAGGCATGACACTTTTGTTGGTCATTTCTGTCAACACAAAAAATCATGTGGATGCCCTAGGGTGCCCTCTGCTGTCAGACACGACTTCTGGTTCACCGAATAGTCCTGTTGGCTGAGCTTCTGGGAACCTGTTCTGTCGAGAAGACATCCAGGGCATCTGGCCACTTTCTTTTGACAGGGCTGATCGCTCTTTTGATGTGTTTTTGTGTGTGGCCATGGTCTGTCAACAGAGGTTTTGCCAACAGTAACTTCTGTCAACCCAGGCTAGTGAGTTCAATCCTTGAGGGGGCCATTTAGGTCGCGTCTACACGTGCACGCTACTTCGAAGTAGCGGCGCCAACTTCGAAATAGCGCCTGTCACGGCTACACGTTTTGGGCGCTATTTCGAAGTTGAAACCGACGTTAGGCGGCGAGACGTCGAAGTCACTAACCCCATGAGGGGATGGGAATAGCGCCCTACTTCGAAGTTGAACGTCGAAGTAGGGCACATGTAGACGATCCGCGTCCCGCAACATCGAAATAGCGGGGTCCGCCATGGCAGCCATCAGCTGAGGGGTTGAGAGACGCTCTCTCTCCAGCCCCTGCGGGGCTCTATGGTCACCGTGTGCAGCAGCCTTTAGTCCAGGGCTTCTGGCTGCTGCTGCTGCAGCTGGGAATCCATGCTGCATGCACAGGGTCTGCAACCAGTTGTCGGCTCTGTGGATCTTGTGTTGTTTAGTGCAACTGTGTCTGGGAGGGGCCCTTTAAGGGAGCGGCTTGCTGTTGAGTCCACCCTGTGACCCTGTCTGCAGCTGTTCCTGGCACCCTTATTTCGATGTGTGCTACTTTGGCGTGTAGACGTTCCCTGGCAGTGCCTATTTCGATGTGGTGCTGCCCAACGTCGAAGTTGAACGTTGACATTGCCAGCCCTGGAGGACGTGTAGACATTATTCATCGAAATACACTATTTCGATATCTCTACGTCGAAATAAGCTATTTCAGTGTAGCGTGCACGTGTAGACGTAGCCTTAGGGATCTGAAGCCAAGAGATTTAAAAAAGGATGGTGCTTGGTCCTGCTAAGAGGACAGGGAACTGGACTTGAGGACCTCCTAAGGTCCCTTCCAGTTCTATGAGATGTGTGTGTGACAGATGGATCTAGTGTAATTGTAGCCATAGAGTCTGTCTTGTGCCCAGAAAGTATGACAGTTTTTCTGTGGCAGAAGTGTGGGAGAATGTAGGAAACTGTGTGTGCTAAATAACATCTTCCCTTTTCCTTTCCAGTCCACCCCACTGTTCCATTCTATGCTGCCTCTGCCCTTGCCTATCTATTGTCTCTCTGTATTTGAGAGTGTCTTAACTAAATTCTTCAGCAGTGCTTGGCCAAGGACCTCATCGAACTTATGTCTTTCTTTACACGTTACTTGGTAGTCTACTGAGAAACAGAAATTAAAAGCCCACAATTTTCAAGAAGCAAGAGCTAGTAGTTAGACTGGACAGACTAGAACCATTACTTCATTTTTATAAGAACGTAAATGTAGCTGTAGCACGTTTGTGATGAGATTTAATGGGAACTGTTATTTTTAGATGAGAATGTTAATATTTTATTGATTAAAAAAAACAAAATTCTATTTAAATAAACAAAATCCAATTTAACTTAAAAATCTGATTTATTGTTTGAAAGTTAATTTTTATTCACCTTGGGTTTGAGATAGATCCTGGGTTGCACTTAAATTTAAAAAAAAGTCATTTTGTGCTTCAAAATGTTGGAGACCACTGTTGTAAATATCCAGAGACTAAAGGTTTCCTGCATTTGGATGTGGATTGAGTAAGGATTTGCCACTTCATGAGGTATGGAACAGAGATTTATCATGTAGCTTGAGGATTAATGTGTTAGAATAGGTAGTGCATGAACAAAATCTTACATAACTTTCCACATTTAGGAATCCTCTATATTTGTATTGGATCTCATACCATTTTTACATGCTTTATTTTTCAACCCATGAACACTGATTCTCACTCATCCTGGTTTTTTTTTCCACCAAGAATTCTTTGTAGTTCACTCATAGTCCTCTTCAGTTGGTCACAAGCAGTGGTATTAATAATAATACTATAGCTCTTCAGTGTATCACAATAATGAGGTGGAAGTGAGGTTTGCATAAATCAGATAGTTTTATTAGGCAGTAGAAACAGCAAAGGTAATAGTCAAAGAGAATTGGAATGCAAGAACAACTAACCCAGTGCACAAATGTAGCCCTATTCTACCTTGAATGTTTTGTGGTCTAGAATTTCTTAGAAGTGACTATCTCAATGCACTACTGTCTGTTGCAATGGTACCCTTCTATACCTTCCTGTTTATGTAGTGTTTTCATTTTTGGAGAGTAAGACAGCGAGACTCTTCTGTAGTTCTTTCCATGAGCCACTTTGTCTCTTTTGCTGCTGCTCTGAGAGCCTGTGTCAAATCAAAAGGTAAAGAGCAATGATTATTTTAGTATGTTACACATGTGAAAACAACAGCTTGAGCAGGTTCCAACCTCTGCTGTCATTCCTCCCCATCCCCTCCAAACTTTTCTCTGTAATAACATTGAATTTGAAGCATGTGTCACTTCTACAGTATTTTGCAATATACCGCTGACCCCAGAACATTCACAGGAAATTCTCCTTAAATGTGTGCACAATAGCTCTGAACCGGTCAGTCTTGAATTTCTTCGTAGTCCTCTCATCCTACGAAGTGCTTGGCTTTTTATGTAGCTGTTTGTTGTGAGGTAATCTTAGATACTTTCCCCCACATTTAGTATCTTGCTGTGATAATATAAAAATCCTGAGCAAGAAGCTGTAATCTGTTAAAAATTTTGAACTGGACTGAATGACATTCCCTGTTTGGAGTCTATCAGTGACAGAGGGCAATACAAGTCCATAGACTGCAAAATGGATACAGATCATCAATAGATTCTTCTTTTTTATAAAATAAAATGCTCTGCCTTTTTAAGGTTCTCATAAGGAGAAAGAATCCTTACTGGCAGTTCCTTAAAGAGTCCCAAACATCCTGTGGCACAAAGAGAAAATAATTATAATCAAGAACAACTGCAAATATCAGGTGCTGAATGAGAGGAAGATATGAGAATGTATTGTCTCTCTGTCAGGTGACTATTCCAGCATCAGGAAGGAAGAACTTATCTCTTTGCTAGCTCTACTGACTATTCTGCTCCTTAGTTCAGGAAAGAGAAAGCTACAGAAAACATGTCAGAAAAGAGCAGAAAAGGATTCTGGAACTAAGGAAATAAATTAAATATAAGAAATGTAAATGTGTGAAACCCCAAATGATGTTTCTTTTTCCAGACTAGGAAGAATGTTTTCCGTTGGTGCCACACACAAACTGAGAGAAGGCTATGACACCAACTCTTCAGTGAAGTTATACAGCTGCTTGAAATTAACTAGAGAAGCAGGTCTGCATTCACATCCCTCATTAAGATTTACTCCTACCATGATGCCTACAAGAAAAGAACCAGCTGTGTATATTTGGAGGTAATATATTTGTTTTATGAAACAACACAAACAACATCATGTTATTAAGATGTTGTATAAGTAGTAGCCAGTTACCACTTTGATTACTTTCCTTGCATGTCATACCACTTTTCTCTGTCCTTTCCTGTTTGCTTGTTTAGATTTGAAACTCTTTGGGGCAGAGATTTTGCCTTCTTTTAATTTTTAGAAAACAATTAGCAGTACGTAGGCATTACTGGAAACAAATAATAAATTGCCCGGTAATAACTGATATTATTTGAGACAAAATAATTCCCATCTGCAGAACGTAGGTAGGATCACTGACATTTGCAGATTTGTGATTTATCCTACAAGCTTCGTTCACAGGACATTTTAGAGTCTCCTAAGTGTATTTTAAATTGAACACAATATGTGGTGCAGAGCTACTACAGAAAAATGACAGTGTAAGATAACTTTTGCAGGGGTGTGGTTACATACTAGGAGCCTTGGCTTTCCAGCAGCTGGCGGTAAGTAGCAATCTCCTGCTCCAGGTGGGTCTTGATGTCCAAGAGGATCTTGTAGTCACTATTCTGCCGCTCCATATCCACTCGAAGCTCGGTCAGCTGTGCCTCAATATTGCCAATCAGGTTCTGGATCTGTGCCAGCTGGGCACCATAGCGATTCTCAGTGTCTGCCAAGGTGCCTTCCAAAGCAGCTTTCTGAGAACAGAGACGTTGGAAGAAAAATAATTCATAAGCTGTCACCAAATAGAGGGTTGTTCATTAGAAAGGAAGCACCCTGTGTTAGAGGTCATTTGTCATTATACCTGTCCCAGCATGTTTCTATAAAATCCAAATCTCAGAAGAAATTGCCACATACCATGCTAAGCTGAGATTGAAGCTCTATCTCCAGACCTTGGAGGGTGCGTCTCAGATCTGTGATTTCAGTCTTGCTAGTCTGCAGCTGTTCAGTATTGATGGCTACTTCTTGGTTCAGTGCTTCGGTCTGAAACAGGGAAAACATTTGAAAAATGGAGTGAGGTTTTCTGAAGATCACAAAAGGCTTTAGGAGCCCATTGCTGCAAGACATTTGAAATTCTTTTCTTCTATCTTGTATTGTTTTACATTTTTACCTTCTTGTTAAACCAAGTTTCAGCATCTTTCCTGTTCTTCTCAGCGATGACTTCATACTGGTCTCTCGTGTCGGCCAGGATTTTGGTCAGATCAGTAGCTGGTGCAGAGTCAACCTCAACACTGACTTGGCCACCTATTTGCCCACTCAGGGCATTCATTTCCTATAGTAAAATTTCCGAAAAAAACCACAAGAAGACACAAGTATTAAAGACACTACAAATCTCTCTTGAATTCACCCACTCCTCCAGGGCTGACCTCTAATTGACTATTCTCAAATATGCACAGCAGAGAGGCTTTTTTAGTGAATCTATAAAGATGCTTTTTATAGTCTATTAGCAATACCAACGTAACACTGAAAAATTCCAGATTCTATCCCACAGATCAATGGTCTTTTAAACTGTGATTTTTCAAATGGGTGCGGCTGGGGGGTTTTACCTCCTCATGGTTTTTCTTGAGGTAAGCCAGCTCCTCCTTCAGGCTTTCAATCTGCATCTCCAGGTCAGCTCTGGCTAGGGTCAGCTCATCCAGAACTCTACGCAGGCCATTAATATCAGCCTCAACGTTCAGGTGCAGGGCCGACTCTGTCTCATACCTTCAAAAAAAGCAAACCAAAGCAGAACAAAACCAAGAGTTATTAAAATCTAAAATAAGGGGCAAATAGTATTTGTTACCAATGGCATTTGACTTTTGTTTTATTTTGCTTCATCATATCAAAAAGCCCTATATTTGTAATAGTATGTCTATCCCAACATTTTGCTCTAAGGTTCATATGAATATGTATGTGACGATGTGACATATACAGCACTGGTGTAAATCTACACCTGGAATTTAATGATTTTACTGTAATAGAACAAGATGTAGTATATGAAGGTGTTGTGTGGTCTTCCCTCTACACTCTGTAAATTCACCTTGCTGGATGCTATGCTACAATTTTTCTGTTCTTTATTCAGCATCTTTTAGGTCTCTGCAGTCATTCTCAGCATCATTATTAGCATTTTTACCTGTGCAGAGCTGTGTCATCTTAATGGGCCACCCAACACATTAACATTAGTTGATTAGCCAGGTACACTGTGAACCATATACTACATATTGGTGGTGTCCATTTTCAGACCATACTTTTATCACATAGTTTTAATGCACAGGCTCTACTGACATTCTTTTCGCTTTTCCAAATGATGACATGAAGATCTTCCTGTCTTTCAGTGTCTCCTTGCCTTAGAGGAATTTACTCACTTGGTTTTGAAGTCATCAGCAGCCAGCCTGGCATTATCAATCTGCAGAATAATCTTAGAGTTGTCAATTGTGGCAGCAAGAATCTAGAAAAAAACCCAAGTGGCACAAAGTGAGTCACAGTCTGGGCTGAAAGAAGTATATACAGATGGTGCCTGACTTACGAACACGTCGACTTACAACCATTCATATTTATGACCAAGCTCCTGCTCACACCCCAGCCCCGCGTGCCACAGCTCACCTCCCCCAGCAGGGGGCTCACACCTGGGGCTCCCCTCCAACCCGCGTGGACCCAGCTCCATCCCCGCACCCCAACCCCTCCCTACACACCCAGCCCCAACCCCCGCAGACCCAGCCCCAACCCCAACCCCTGTGTGGCCCCAGATTACACCCCCCCCACACGGCTGGCTCAGCACGTGTGGGGCTCCAACCTGCCGCCCACTCAAGCACCCCACCCTGGTGAACCTCTGTTCAACCCTGCCCCCCCACAGCCCCAGCTCACCCCCCATGCATTGGTCTCCAATTTCAACCCATGCCTGGGGCTCCAGCTCCCAGCCCCCAGCGGGGCTCCTACACCCCTCCACTCAACCATCCTGCCCAGTGCACCCCCTGTTCAGCCTCCCCACCCAGCTCAACACCTCCCTCCCACAGCCCCACCTCACACCCTCACCACACTTGGGGCTCTGGCTGTCAGCTGCCACCGCCAGCACGTGCAGGGGCTGTAACCCCCTGCTAGCTCAACCCACTCCCGCCCCAGGTCACCCCCATTCAATCCCCCTCTGCTCGGCTCAACCACCCTGGCCCCAGCTGACACCCTGCCCCCGGCATGCACTGGGCTGTCAGCTGCCAGTGTGTGCAGGGCTCCAGCTGTCAGCCACTGCAGATGCATGAGTCTCTATCCCCCCAGCTAACCCTCTCTGCCCCAGTTCACCCCATTCAACTCCCTCCAGTTCCCCACGGCCCCAGCTCACATGCCCTGGCATGCAGAGCTCTGGCTTCCACCTGTGCCCAGAGCTCCAGCCCCGCTACTCACTACCCCCACAGCCCTGGCTCCAACCCACTGCACCAACCCCCTACTGCCTGGGTCCAACCACCTGCAAGCCCCAGCTCAACTGCATCCTTCCACCACCCCTGCCGCCCTAGCCCACCCCAGGCTTAACTCCTCTGCCCCCTCCCAGGGCCCCAACCCAAACCCTGCCCTACTTACACATACCTGGAGGGATTACAGTATAAGGGTATTTCCGACTTACAGCCAGACTGACGTACGATCACTTGTTTGGAACGTAACATGTTCATAAGTCGGGGACTATCTGTGTCTCGTTCGTTACAGTCTGGGTAGAAGACTTAACAAATTCTAATAAAATTCTAGTGAAAATATGGATGTAATACACTAGCTGTGTGTGCACTTGCATTGGTCTTTCGAAAGAGGCATGCAAATGAAGGAAATTGAAAATGCAAATGAGGTACTGATTTACATATCTGGTGCCTTATTTGCATCATCTCTTTTCAAAAGAGCTTCTTCTGAAAGAAAGAAGGCAGTATAGACGGGGCTCTTTCAAAAATAAGTCCCATCTTCAAAAGAACTCTTCTTCCTGGATCAAAATAGGGAATGCAAGTGTAGACACAGCTTGTGTGTGTGTGTGTAATACAATACTTTAGACTAGTTCTCATATACACTGAGATCTTTTCATAGAGTTCTGGCCCTGTACAGCATCCTTAAAGTTGACTAACTTACAGGTCGTTTTGTTTTATTCCTAAAGTAGGCCTGTCCCTCTTTGATCAAGGGCAGCAGGATCTGCAGTTAACATACTGGGCAAAATTAATCTCTGATGTGACTCCACTCAAGGCTGTGGAGCTACGCCAGGAATTTGGAACTACACCAGGAATTGATTTGCACCTTTCTTTGTATGATTTGGCATTAAGGATCTACCCATCAGTTCCTGAGATGTGGCATGTAGATCAGCAAATGACTCTTCCTCTGGGCAGGCACACGGAATTCCACTGCCACAATGCAAAGTAGCCCTATCATCAAAGAGCTACGAGGAAATGAAGGTGCTGAGCAAAGGAAGTCTGCTGAGACTCCTGCCCAGAAATTCTTCTCAAAAGGCTTTTATCTGTGTTAGCTCTAACCAGGATTTGGAGGTTCATATTACTTATACATAAATAAAAACAAATGATGCCTCTGGATATAACTCTGTAATGGAACAGAGTCTACTATATATTTGAGAGAATTTATCTGTGCATCAGTCTGTCAGTGCATCTGTTCAACAATTCCTCCTAAACAGTAAGAGCTAGAACCGCCAAATTCAATATGTAGCTATCTCTTATCGGCTACGTCTACACGTGAAGCCTACATCGAAATAGGCTATTTCGATGAGTAATGTCTACACATCCTCCAGGGCTGGCAACGTCAATGTTCAACTTCGACGTTGCACGGCACCACATCGAAATAGGCGCTGCGAGGGAACGTCTACACGCCAAAGTAGCACACATCGAAATAAGGGTGCCAGGCACAGCTGCAGACAGGGTCACAGGGCGGACTCAACAGCAAGCCGCTCCCTTAAAGGGCCCCTCCCAGACACAGTTGCACTAAACAACACAACATACACAGAGCTGACAACTGGTTGCAGACCCTGTGCCTGCATCATGGATCCCCAGCTGCTGCAGCAGCAGCCAGAAGCCCTGGGCTAAGGGCTGCTGCCCACGGTGACCATAGAGCCCCACAGGGGCTGGAGAGAGAGCGTCTCTGAACCCCTCAGCTGATGGTCGCCATGGCGGACCCCGCTATTTCGAAGTTGCAGGACGTGCAACGACTACACGGTCCCTACTTCGACGTTGAACGTCGAAGTAGGGCGCTATTCCTGTCCCCTCATGGGGTTAGCGACTTCGACGTCTCGCCGCCTAACGTCGAAGTTAACTTCGAAATAGCGCCTGGCGCGTGTAGCCGTGACGGGCGCTATTTCGAAGTTAGTGCCGCTACTTCGAAGTAGTGTGCACGTGTAGACACGGCTATCATAACTTAAACCAAGGAAGGTATTTCGGTTGTGCCAGGAAAACAGGATGTGCCTGGAATGGGATTGCTCCTCATAAAACCATACAGAAAAGAGACAGAATCACTAGGCAGATGAAAGGGTCTGGCTAGGGGTGCGTCCCCTTCCCCCATTAGGGACTGCACCCGCTTTGAGTCTCCCACCACCCAGATACCCATTAGGGAAGGTGGGAGCTGCATTTCCCCTCCCCTGATTCATACCAGGATGCATAAAGCCATACAGAAAAGAGACTCAATAGCCTGACAGGTGAAAGGGGCTGGCTGTGCATGTGCCCCACACCCCACCCCCACTGTCTGGGACTGCCCCAGCCTCAACTCTTACACACACACACTGGGCACTCTTTAGGGAGGGTAGTGGGACTGAACGTCCCCCAGCTCCAATTTACAAAGGAGCATTGCTGGTTGTTCCCCTTTGTCAGGGAGGTAGGGGAAAGTGCACAATTTACTTCATTCCTCTCGCAAACTGCAGTAGGAGGTAAAGGGGCCAGATGAACCTGCATATGCCCCTTCTCTTTGCTGTGCCCACTGGAGCTGCAGCAGGCAGGGAGAGGTGCTTTTCATCTGGCCCCAAGCTGCTGTGGTGAGAGAGAACTGGGGTAGTCCTCTCTCCCCGAGACAGCCTGTCTACTGAACCTCTAATCCCCAGTCATGCCCCAGAGCAAAGATTTAAATAAAGAAAAACACAAGTTCATTGAGTCAAGGACCCAAGCAATGCCAGGTAAATCTTCTAGTATAATAATATATGGCAATTCTATATCACATTTGTTTAAAGTTTGAATATATTTAATCTCCTAGCCCTAGCCTAATTATACCACAGGTTCCAAAGCTCCAGAATGCTGAGTGTTTCCTGTAACACACCACGAACAACCACAAGAAGAGTTTTGTTTACTTACTTTTTCCCCTGTGTACCTCACCTGAGGCATTTACTTTTGTGAGCCACCTTATATAGGGTCAGGAAGGAATCTTCCTTCTGGTCAGATCAGTAGTGACCTTGGTCTTTTTAACCTTTTTCTGAAGTATGGGAATACAGGTCACTTGCCATAATTATTTGGATATATCTCACTTTATCATCTCCCTGCCATTGCATGGCCCTGGGCATTGGTGCCTCTAGTTCTCTGCTTGTGACAAATAATTGTCTTGTCTTCTATGGGCTGTACTAATCCTGTACTCTAATTTCGATTGTTGAGTTTACTGAGTGGGTTTTGGGTAGTGCTGGTAGCAACTGATTTACAGGAGGTCAGATCAGAATAGATGATCTGGTAGTCTCATCTGGCTTTAAATACTATGGCTGTCAGAAATCAATAGCTCACCTAGGAAAGCAGTTGGAGCAACTCGCTTTCATGAATTGGGAATAAACAGCAGGCACATGGAGATTTCAAATGAGAGAATCTAATTCCAGTGCTTCTTTTTAGAGGTTGATTTCTGAAATCAGTACACTGTGAGCAAGATAAGCCCAAGGAAAAGGAAATTGTGTGGGTGGGGTCATGAACTGCATGCTGAGATCTGAAAAATAAGCTTTAGGTTTTCCTTATGAGACTGAATGCTGACATTTTTCACTCAGAAGTCAGGTATTGCTTCTAGGGTGTGTACTACTCTGAAACAGTTACTGTGTATACATGGGTTTGCTGAGGCATAATAAATCCTATATTTATATATAAGATTTGTGTGCACTTAATTTAGCTAATGTCTGCCGCTTCTTTTTCCTTTAACATATTTAAACATTTTCTTTTTCAAAGTTCAAGCTCAGGAAGCAAAACAAAAAAGGATTGAAAAAAGTCTGTGCTGTGTTCAAACTCTGAAGCGCTCAAGTTCACATCTGCAAACTCCTATATTTGCTCAGTTCTTATTTTAACTGTAAATGTCAGCTCAGAGATTAAGTATCGGAGGGGTAGCCGTGCTAGTCTGGATCTGTAACAGCAACGAAGGGTCCTGTGGCACCTTATAGACTAACAGAAAAGTTTTGAGCATGAGCTTTCGTGAGCACAGACTCACTTCATCAGATGCGGCATCAGATGAAGTGAGTCTGTGCTCACGAAAGCTCATGCTCAAAACTTTTCTGTTAGTCTATAAGGTAGCTCAGAGAACTGTTAAAGCAGTGCACGTACTGGCTGTCCAGAGGCTTAAATAAATGTGTATGTCTGCAGATATAAATAGATATCTACAGTAGTTGGGCAAGATTTAAACTGATACTTGTGGTACTTGTGCACATTTTCTTAGTTAACAATTTTAATAGGAGATACATTTCATTCTGGGCATTGGCACTGTCCATCCTTTATGATTCACTACATACCCAGATCACCCTTCTACTTTCCCATAATCCACCATTGTTTTTGGCTGTGGTTTTTGTTTTGTGTTTAGGCTTTTCATTTCTTACCACATTTCAAAATGCAATTGAAGCTAAATATGTCTTTTATGGTTATTGGAAATTACATAACAAAACAGTTATCATTATTTACAAATAATATTTTCCTTTCATCTGTTAATATCAGTCATATTATGTATATGTTACTTTAACAAACTATTGGGTTTATCTTTAGATGTTTTTTAACAAAATTTAACACCTACTTGGTCTCGAAGATCTTCAATAGTCTTGTAATATGGGCTGTAGTCACGGGCTGGCCCTGGTCCTTGTTTTTGGAGCCAGTCTTGGATTTTAATTTCTAGATCAGAATTTGCCTCTTCCAGAGCATGTACTTTGTCCAGGTAGGATGCCAGGCGGTCATTCAGGTTCTGCATAGTTGTCTTTTCATTTCCAGAAAGGAGGCCATCACCACTACCACCACCAAAGCCAGTGTGCAAACCACCACCATATCCACCACCCAGGCTACCTCCTACCCCAGAAGAGACATACTGGGCAGTAGAAACAGAGATACCCCTGCCACCAGATCCTCCATGGACACTTGGTGTCCTGAAGGAGCCAACAGTATAGCCGACTGAGGACCCACTAAGATTACCTATCCCAGAAGAGGTTATTTGCTTCCAACCATAAGTGGACATGGTGAGTAGATATCAAGGCTCTTATTCTACTCCTGGTTCACACAGTTTGTGCTCTTAAAGCAGGAGTGAAAGATTCTTTTCTCCACCTGTTGTCTTTTATGCTTGTGACAATGGGAGTTGTCCATAGAACATGATCAGTAAGCCCTGTGGAATTCTCCAGCAGTAAGCCTTTTGCCAACACTGAAATTCTTTTTATTGGTCAATTGGTATGTAGTGGGCTGTGTTTCTTTTCCAAATACTTGCACACATGCCAGATTTCATTTTTTTCTCCCCTCTCTTCCTCTTCAGACAAGAGGTGTGATTCAGAGAATGTGGCTTTGTGCTCAAAGAGACATTTGTGACTCTACAATGATGGTTTACTTCTACTGAAACGAGATCTGTAAGCACACACCTCTTTTGCACTGTACAGTGCCTCCTTTGTGAACACATCCCTTAGGGTAATTTCAAAAGAAGGTTTAGAACACATAGTAATGCAGTTAGTGACTGCTAGGCTTTTAATAGACCCTTGTATAAAGGGAGCCCAGATGACAAACAGGAATGTGAGTGAAACAGATTCCCACACGTCTCCAACTTTTTTCAGGACTTTTCTTATAAAGCCCTTTTTTCAAAAGAAAATTGTCCGAAAAACTAGTTCTTTGGTCTCTGTTCCTTCTATGAGTACAGCAGGACAAAGGGTTTGATTGTAGAAATGGCAGACATGGAAATGTTTCTTTTTATAATATGACAGGCCCTTTCAGTGGATTTATTCTCCTAGCCTTTGTTCCTAGAATTGTAGGGCTGGAAGGAGCATCCAGAGGTCATCTGCTGCAGTCCCCTTAGCTCATGAAAGTACTAAGTATTACTTAGACCATCACATCCCTGACAGGTGTTTTTCTAACCTGCTTTTAAAAAATCTTCAGTGACGGAGCTTCCATGACCTCCCTGGGTAATTTATTCCCTGAAAGAAGCTTTTCCTAATGGTTTTTTAGATTATTCTTTAAACTTCACTGTCACAGCATGTCTAGTGTGAGCGAGCCAGTGAGAGGTGCAAGATTACAAACTCATCATTTCACTTTGCAAAGAGTATAACTGGCTATGACAGCAGGGGAACTGGAGCAGATGGAGGAATATCCCTTACTCCTATAGTCTATGGAAAAATTCTTTATTTTCTGAGAATTGGTCAGAAAAATATAGTTGTTGGCACTTCCTGACTTAGCTACAAATATCCCTGTCCCAGCTCTAAATTAAAGTCCTTCTCCTCCCCAAGAGCCAGGCACCCCCAGCCCACCCTACCTCCATATATTCCACCCAACTCAGAAGAGCTGCAACCAATGGAGCCACTGAAGGAGCCAGGGTTGAAGGGGCCACACGGGTCCCTGAGGCCACACCGGGTTGCAGGCTCCGAGGCAGTGCCGGGTTTCAGGCCCCAAGGCAGGAGAAGCCATGCCAGGAAGCAGCTGCTGGGGCAACATCAGGTTGCAGGAGTTGCATGGTGTGTGGCTCCTGGCAAGAGCCACAGGAACCGCAACAAGGAGACTGCTGCAGGGGCCATCTCTTCCTCTGCCACCTTGTGCTTCTGGTGGGGCGCATGCACAGAGTGGGTGGAGAGGCGTGTGGTGCTGCTCTTCACATACGGTGAACAGGGAGCGTATTGGACACCGAGGGTTTAGGTTGTCTGCTACCTTGCTATGGTATCGTTCTGTTAATTTGTTACAACTTACCGCAATTTGTTGCCAGTTCCTAGTTGATTTAATGTGTGCTTTCCTGATACTGTATGGTTCTGTTGATTTAATCAGAATGTCATGCAGGACTAAGCTGAAGGCCTTACAAAAATCCATGGGTAGCAATCGAGCTGTAGCACTGAATGCTAAGTCACACTCTGGGACTTAGGGCTTGCCTATCCTGGCTTTTTTTTAGCACCCCACAAAAAAAAATGTTTTTAAAAAAAAACAAAAAGAAGTTCACACAGCCAAGCGGGATAATTTGAGATAAGAGGGCTTTCCCCTCAAAATAATTACTCTAGCTCTGGAAACAACTTTTGCCAATCCCCCGCCCCATTCCGCCTCCTTCAAGGTCAAAAAAGAATGTGTGTGAACAAAGCACAGCTATTATGGGGCTCGTGTGGAGGATCCTTTTCGCAATGCTGTGGCTGTGGGAATACAGTTTTCTGACATTACTTATTCACCACGTCTACACGTGCCCCAAACTTCGAAATGGCCATGCAAATGGCCATTTCGAAGTTTACTAATGAAGCGCTGAAATGCATATTCAGCGCTTCATTAGCATGCGGGCGGCAGCCGTGCTTCGAAATTGACGCTCCTTGCCGCCGCGCGGCGCGTCCAGACGGGGCTCCTTTTCCATGGAATAAGGGGACTTCGAAGTAGGCGGCATCCTTTCAAAAAGGAGCCCCGTCTGGACGCGCCGCGCAGCGGCAAGGAGCGTCAATTTCGAAGCGCGGCTGCCGCCCGCATGCTAATGAAGCGCTGAATATGCATTTCAGTGCTTCATTAGTAAACTTCGAAATGGCCATTTGCATGGCCATTTCGAAGTTTGGGGCACGTGTAGACACGGCCATTTAGACATTAGAATGTCAAAATAAGTAACGTCAAAAAACCCCTGCATGGTAGACACAGCCTTACACTGCACTGAAGCACACGCAGCCCTGGTCTACACTAGAAGGGTCATTTCAGAATACCCCCCCATTATTTCAAAGTAACTAGTTGTCACTAGAAAACTCATTGTTTCAAAATAACTGGGAGTTATTTCAAAATAATGTAGTCCTGGCTTTGAGAGGAGAAAGCACCTATTTTGAAATAGCTGTTTCAGAAGAGCGCTGGCATGTACGGGTGGCGAAGGCTGATATCACGCATGTGTACCTGGATGAAGGAAGGGAAGCTCTCTGTAATTGTTCAGACTCAGGCAATCCACCTCCCTTTGTTCATCCCCACAACATCAGTCCGCCTGGTTTGCTGCCTTGCTTGCAAATGGCTTAAAGGGATAGTCCAGGAGAACCGGTTCCCTTACCCTGCAAGTCCCTTTGTGAATTTGTCTCCCGCTGCCCCATCCCTCCCCCAGCAAATGCACAGCCCTAACCATAGCCAGGAGGGCTGCACTTAGCAAACACTCTGTCACTCACATTTCCAAAGCAGAGGCAAAAAAGCAAAACCCTCAATCTGTTGCTGACCATACCTGCCACCAAACAGAGTCCAGCTGCACAGCACTGTGCTGTGTCTTCTACCTGCTTGTTAGGTGCCTAAATGGTACATTTTTGGCCTTGTACATAACATTCCTTTTGTGCAGAACACTACTACATTCATTGTCCAAGAGTGAACCGTCTGCATTTTACAACATACCCTCTCTAAAATCTACCCTCCTTCTTTCTCCCCAACCCAGCTGCAGTAGATGCTCTGTTACCCACTACCCCAGACCCTCTATCGTTATGGCTATCTTAGATCAGATAGCGAAAGAAACACACATGGAATTAAATGTTTACTGTTTTCATTTGCAACCACTTAAATTCTACTTTTTTTATGTAATCAAAATACTTTTGTTCATTATCAAGCCCAGTGTTACCAGGAGGTAGGAGGGTAGAGCAACCATTATGTGTATCTCTCTTTCATTGATCAAGGGTGTGGGCCTTATGAACATTCTCTGTGTAAAACTTTTACGCAGAGTAAGATGGGTTTATTTGGAGTTTTGGTCCCTTTTAAGAGTTGTGTTTCCCAGGTGCTGAGTCCTTACAGCAGAGGCCTGCCAAAGCTGAGCTGGTTCAGCATCTGGCTTGCTCTGAGGCGGGGGGAAGTTACTCCAACTCTGTACCTTTGACTGGGGAGGACAGAGCTTCTGGTCTAGCAGGAAAGGGTGGTGGGGAGCCCCACAGAGCAGGAAGACAAGCATTAATGACCAGATCAGCACACTGGAGGACAACTGCAAGGGGGATTTCTGTGATCCAACCCATCACACATATAAATAATGATGGGTTGCAAACAAAGACAACTACAAGTTGATGGGCTGCCTTAGAAAAAGTTGGGAGTCACTGCTCTAGAGGCAGCCCAGTCAAATTCCTTTCCAATTATGGGCTGCTGCTGCGTTCCTGCAGCTCTCCCATGGTTGTGGTATAAATATAGAACCTTTAAAAAAAAACAGATGACAGTTTAGCCTTCAGAAGATGTGAGTGTCCTTCTCAGCCCAGAACAGGAAAAGCCTGCTCGACAGGTAACTAATCCAGAGTGCCTGCATGAACAGACAAGGGAAGACATTTGTGGCTACGGCAATTTTTCTATGTTATGTGGTGTTGTGAATGCTAAGGTGCATAATTAGAGCACAAAGTGTCATCAAAGAAATTCTGGGTCTCTGATGAACGATAAAGCTTCAGGAGGGAGTTCCATCAGGTCTTTGTCTTTGCCACCTACATGTTCACTGGAACAAGCGGGTAGCCAAGCTACTCTGCATCCCCTATCCTGCCAGACGATGCAGCATCAGGAGAAATCAGGCCAGTGACAAATAGGACCTTCCATAATTTTGGGATTTAAAATATAAAATGTTTTAAATCTAATGAGACACAAATGAAATAAAGTGATTGTGGGAGTTGTTGGATTTCACATACGCCAGTTAGTCAAGCTGGGGCAGCCAGTCCAGCAAGTGCCAGTTAACCAAACATGATGGTTATGCAAGTGCAGGATAACACCACTTTTCCTGTAGTACCAAGGTGCCCTAACCAAAGCAGCCACATAATCTCATTGTAATTTCTGTCTCCTGTCCCTGGATTCTGTTGAGGCTAGATTCTCTTACCTATTAAGTCCGCTTTTGATTAATTACATAAGAACATAAGAATGAAATGGCCCGACTAATGGTCCATTTCGCCCAGTGCCTTGTCTTCTGACAGCAGCCAACAGCAGGTGCTTCAGAGGTGGCAGGGCCACCAGCCACTGCTGACCCCGGGGCAAGGTGGGAGCAGGGGCCTGGCTCCATGTTCCAAGAAGGGGTCAGGTCAAAAATAGAAGAAGCTGGGCCTAGGACAGTCAACCCTTCATGCCACTCAGAAGCTGCGTCTACACGTGCACGCTACTTCGAAGTAGCGGCACCAACTTCGACGTTAGGCGGCGAGACGTCGAAGTCGCTAACCTCATGAGGAGATAGGAATAGCGCCCTACTTCGACGTTCAATGTCGAAGTAGGGACCGTGTAGACGATCCACGTCCCGCAACGTCGAAATTGCTGGGTCCTCCATGGCGGCCATCAGCTGGGGGGTTGAGAGATGCTCTCTCTCCAGCCCCTGCGGGGCTCTATGGTCACCGTGGGCAGCAGCCCTTAGCCCAGGGCTTCTGGCTGCTTCTGCGGCAGCTGGGGTTCTATGCTGCAGGCACAGGGTCTGCAACCAGTTGTCAGCTCTGTGTATGTTGTGTTGTTTAGTGCAACTGTGTCTGGGAGGGGCCCTTTAAGGGAGCGGCTTGCTGTTGAGTCCGCCCTGTGACCCTGTCTGCAGCTGTGCCTGGCATCCCTATTTCGATGTGTGCTACTTTGACGTGTAGACATTCCCTCGCTGCGCCTATTTCAATGTTGGGCTGAGCAATGTCGAAGTTGAACATCGACGTTGCTGGCCCTAGAGAACGTGTAGACGTTATTCATCGAAATAGCCTATTTCGATGTTGGCTGCACGTGTAGACGTAGCCCGAGTGTGGTGCTGGACCACCATTCTCCCCACCCAAGCCTCTCAGAGCTGCAAAGAGCAGTAGATCAATACTGCCATGGTTTTTCAATGCCAGGCTCCGGTGCCCTTTGCCCCCACTGTCAGTGGGCCTGTTCAGAGGAAATGAACAGAACAATTAATCATTAAGTGACTCCTAGCTTCTGGCAAGCAGAGGCTAGGGACACTTTTGAACATGGTTTTTCATCCCTGCCCATCCTGGCTGATAGTCATTGGGGACCTACCTGCCATGAACATATCTAGTTTTTTTTATCATCATGTTGCAGTCCTGGCCTTCACAACATCCTCTGGTAAAAAGTTGTGCTTATGCAGTGCAAAGTACACTTTAAATATCTGGAGATGGCTAAGAAAGAATTCCTTCCGTGCCAGAGAAATTTTCACCAGTGGAACCCTGGCTGTAGCTCAGCAGCTCAGGACACAGAATCCAATCTCATTCAGTGAAAAATCCCCCGTTCAGTGTTTGGAACCAGCCCTCACCTTTGACATCTTGTATTATAAATTAATGGAAGTGGACATTGTCTTTTACCTGACTGTAAAGCAAAATACACATTTATGGTACAATATAAAATTTATCATCATCATTGTCGTCATGCTCTGGAAGAGGTCTTGGATTCTTGATTCACTGGGAGCTGGTCAAATACAGACATTAATTGCTCAGATAAGCCAACAGAAGAATATTAATAGTGTGTGTTGCACGCACTAAACATTGCATCATGGCTACACTGCAGCTTATGCCACTACAGCAAAATACCTCTAAAATTTCCCAGTATAGTGGTACCTCTACTGTGATCATCCTTAAATTTAAGCTATTGTATCCTCCAGCCTCCTGCATGTCTGCCTGGTTTGCTTCCAGGTTATCTATCAAATAGCTATTTCAATTTACAGTTTACAAATAAATGAGCTGTGTGAACATTTTAACCTACATTCATCATCTGCAGTTTCACAGGAGGCAGAATCAAGACTGATTTTATCTTTGAAATCTGTTTCAATGTTCATCCGTTCTGCCTCCAGTTCTATCTCATATAGTGCAAATCTCCAAATTCTGCCTCCAGTTCTATCTCATATAGTGCAAATGTGCCCACTGAATCTTTTCTCTGCATACTCTGTACCTTCACATTTCTTCCTATTATTTAACTCCATGACTGGCCTGACTTCAGTGAGGACTCGCTCCCGTTTACATCAATGTTCTCTAGATGTATCAGTTTTTTTCTTTTATCTGAAGTTCCTTCTCTGTTACTCAAACAGCTCTGTTGGAGCAGGCCGTGTGTCTCGCCTGAGGAATTAATTCATTATAGACTGATTATTACACAAATGAGTTTCATTTCATCTGCAAATGCATCTTACTGTAAGCTCTGTTATTACAATGTAGATGAGTGGAAATGGAGACCATAACAGCTGCTTAGATGGTTGGCGAGCCTTGCTATTGCACAGAGCACCTTACTGTTGCTACAGTGAGAAGTTCCCTACCCCATCAAGTGCCATATAGTGCAGCCTACACACTAAGCCTCAGAGGTGAAGCATAGCACACTACTTCTTTGGGGTTCAGACTCAAATTCTCCTCCATTTTTCTCTCCTTTCAGTGTCTTGTTGGAAATAGCACACAGTAAAAAGAGCTAGTCAGAGGCTCTTTCTGAAGTGAGTTGGCATTTGGCAAACGTCTGTATAAAATACAATCCTAAGGGCTTCTTGTCTGCATATCTCAAAGTACTTCATCATTATTCATTCACCTGCAAATCCCAACAGTGTTTGCCTACTCCAGATAGGTGCCAACAAATTCAAAGACGTGTCTCAAAGGCAGGTTCTAACACATATACACGCAACCGTTAGTAAGTCGAGAAGAAACATTTTTCAAGATCAAAATGTTCTAGGTGAAAAAGATACTGCCTTCAATATGTCTGCTCGATTTGAATGCATTACCTCTCACTGGTATAGAGGATGAAGCACATAAGCTCTGTTTCCCTTAGAGAATGAAGCAATGTCTACTCTTTATCTTCCTGCACTGTTTCATAGTCCCAACTAAGAACTTCCATGGTTTGGCTTTTGGATTTTGTTCTGAAGTATTGTTTTTCCATTGTAAATAAGGTTATATTTTAGCTTAGACGGCAGTCTTCAATACTGAAACACTCCTAGTATTACTATGCAGCCAATGCGAAAGATGTAGAAAAACAGAAAATTCTGACAAATTATTAAGAGAAGTATGAGTAGATGAAAGATTTACAGAATAAGTGAGAGAGAAATACTTCCAACAGATGGTCTGGTAGGTATAATAGTCTATAGAAATTGATGCAGAGACATCCTGAAGAGATAGAAAAGAGTAGGGCCAGAGAAATTCTGTATAAGGGTCTATTTCAGAAACAGTGACAAGAAGCATTATATGAGAACCATCCTGTTTTATCCAGGATTCAGGAAAGAAAGAATGGCCCTGTGGCTAAGACACTCATCTAATAATTGCAACATGTGGAATGAATTTTCTGTTGCGTCACACAGTTCCTCTTTGTCCTTGAGGCATATTGCTTCACGTGTCTTTGCAAAATGGCAGGGGTGATGTGAGGAGAAGCATATTAAAGATCGTGGTACTCAGAAGTGTGATCATAGGGGTGTTGTGAGAATCTGGATTAGAGGGATATGTGAAATTCTCAGTAACTGCAGTGGCAGAATTGGATTTCAGGCTGTATTGATGATGATGATGATGATGATGATGAATCCTTTGGGGTCCTAGTGGAGCATAGGGCCTCCAGGGTCATTCTCCATCTCTTGTGGTCTTTGGCTATAGTCATAATTTGATCCAACGGTAAGTCAGCTGCTTGCACTTTGTCCAGGAAATTTTGTTGCCATGTTCGTTTGGGACGTTCCCTTTTTTCTGTTTCCCCTTTGGATTCCATTCTAACGCTTGTCTCGTGATGCCTTCCTCTCAGTCCTTACACAGAATACAGCCTGCCCATCGCCATTTTCTCTTCGTGATCTGGACCTCCATAGGCTTCTGGTTTGTTTTGGTTTACAAGGTTTTGTTTGGTATTCTATTGTACCACTTTAGCTGGAGAATACATCAAAAGCATTTATTGACAAAATGTCGTAATTTTCTTAATGTTGCTGTGGACAACAGGCTATTTCAAGAAAGATTTAAAATTATACAATACATTTTCATACTGTGCTCTACACAGCCAGAGCCAGAAACTGATCAGTGGTCAGTTTGGACGCTAATGGCCAGATTTTGAAAGCTACTTAGGTGCCTAAAGTTGAGGTTAATGGGATTTTTAAAAACATCTAAGCAGACTAAGTGCCTAACTTCCGCTGAAAGTTAATAGGATGCAGGGGTGTTCTACGTAGGAGAATAAAGCATGTTAGAGATGTGTGATTTGGTTTGTGCACTAAAGTAGTGATTCCCAACCTTTTCAGTACCACAGCACTCTTCAATGACACAAACAATTCCAAGGCACACTGACTTATGGTTACCATGCTTACAGAAGATGGAGACACCTTGTCACAGAGTGCAGGGTAGGTCAATTTCTGTCTCCCTCTGCCCCCAGCAGCAGCTTTGTAAAGTCTCTGTAAGGGGAAATTGACCAACCCCGAACCAGCGGGGAATCAGGCCACCTTGGTGTTTGAGCTCCCAGCCAGTTCAGAGGTGGTCACTTTACCCTCCCCTCAGCTCTTTGCAAAGCAATGGGTATGGAAGGGAGGGAACTGAGGACCCCAAGGCAGATGTTGTGGGGTCATCTAACTGTGTCATGAAATTTCATTCATTCTCCCTCCCTCCCTCTTCCACTCTGCAAAGTGGTGTGGGCGGGAGGGGAAAATGATGAAATTTCCATGGCACACTTTGACAGTCATCAGGGCACACCGGTGTGCTCTAGCACTCCGGTTGAAAACCACTGCTCTAAAGGACCAATTTAGGCCCTGCTGGTGCACTCTAAAAAGTACGTATCAAAAGAAGAAAGCAGTCAAGTAGCATTTAAAGACTAACAAAATATTTTATTATTTTATTATTTGTTATTATTGTATTAAATTATTTTGTTAATTATTTTGTTAGTCTTTAAAGTGCTACTTGACTGCTTTTTTGTTTTGATAATATATAGACTAGCACGGCTTTCTCTCTGTTACTATTAAAAAGTACCTAGTTTGCATTAATGTAGTTAATGTTGTACTAAAATATATTTCCGTACATGTGGTGAGAAAGGATTGGATGTTACAACTGGTGAAAAATAAGGCTCTGAATTTTTTCTATTCACATGGTATAATCTGTCATTTGCTGAGTAAATAGTAGCATAGATGTGCTGAGGTTGGAGACTATTTTCAGGAGCCAAATTTCTGAAACATGTTAATTTGTCCCAGAAGTCAGGCTTCAGCAAGCATCAAGCAGCAAAACCTGTTTGGAGGGGGCTGCCAGAACCAATTGGCTTAAGCCTTTCCAGGGCTTCAGGGAACTCAGCAAACATTTCTCCTGGTTCACATGTCAATTAAAGTCTTGGCATGAGTAATTTTAGAGCAGGAGCCCAAAATCAAAGAAACTGAGTATGGGGGAAGAGGCCTGGGGGGGCTGTTGTTCTCTTCTAACCTCTACTTTTCTCCCGCCGTCCCTATTAATTGCATTTCACAAATTTTTTTATCTCTGTTAATTGTAGCCTGATTACACATTCATCCGGTAGGAAACAAACCACAATCCCACTGTCTGTGGGCATTGCACTGAGAACAGGAATACATGGTCACGTAGGATCAAAAGCAGCTGCACATTTTCATGTCCAGAATGGTTCGATGATGACTCTTCTGCATCTGTAACATACTGTAGGCATAACTGGTGGCGCTGCCTGTTGTTAAGGCTGCCTGACACCTCCCATAGTAAGAGCCATTTACAGTTGCTTATTATTTTGCCAAACTTAAGTAGTTCAGCTGTTTCCAAGAATGGGGCGAGGAGGAAATCATGATCCATGTTAAAATATTATGACAACCATTTCTTTGAAGAGCTCTAGAGTTCTAATGCTTTCATGGTTTGGAGCAGGGACTTGAAATTTGGGGTGGTCTGGTCCTTAGCTGAATGAAGCAGGGTCCTGTGCAAAAAAAAGGTATGGAAGTATGTAATTAAAGATTATATCATAATGCATAAGGACTAGGGACCTGAATTAAGGTACACAGGAAGCCTCTCAGTTTTGCAAACTTCATAGCATTCTTTTGATGTTTTGTGTGCACTATATAATCAGAGACTCATACAAATTTAGTGCTGAAAATATTTTAAGCTAGGATGTTGAAAAAGAGCCTAAGGGAGTAGAGTGCTTCTGTCCCATTGAATATTCCTGGGATTTTGACAGCTAAAATAAGGAGAAATATTTTCAAAAAACTATGTGGGCATAGAGGAATGAGAAATAAGCAGTGAGTAATGTTTGCTACAATAGTACATTGGGACATCTTACATCAATTTGATTGGCTAATGGTGGTAAAATGTTTTGAGAAATCAAAGTGCCGTAAAGGTTCTATGTTATTTGTTCTTCGATTGATTGCTTTTAATTCCGGTTGTACCCTTCAGGATCATGTTCCCATTAAGCAACACATTGCACAAATAAACAGATAAGTGAAAACTGGCAGCTGTGCCAAAAAGCAAGGATCTCTCTTTGTGTCCTTGTTCTCATAGTAACTGGTCAGGTGGTGGTACAAGCCATACCAAAGCCCTGGTATTCACCTGACCAATCTGATAACACATGTACAAGGTGGGGGAAGTGGTGTTCCTAATCATTTGAATATTTCTTTGCATATCTAGAAGATCGTTCCATTATTGGAGAAATGGGATGCAGAACTTTGAAGCATTTATTTATATGTACTGTATCAACAGCGGTCCAAGTCAAACACACATCTAGATCACAAAAGAAGATTTAGAGGGGTAGCCATGTTAGTTTGTTTCGGCAAAAACAACTAGATGCTTCTGATGAAGTGGGTTCCTCACTTGCACCTAGTTGTTTAGTCTTTAAGGTGTTACAATACTTCTAGTTATTTCTACAGTAGAAGATGCCTTCCTGAGTTGTCTGGCTACATTAGCTGTCGATGAGACTTGGATGTATCTGGGAGTCTCTGGAAAGATTTTCCACTTTACAGTCTGTTTACAGTTTTTTTTATAAATTTATGGTGTTATGTTAAACCCTAAAATATATCCTATGTTTAGCAAATAACTTCAGTTGTTTTTTGTTCTGCCTCCCCCAAAGCCAGCTGCATGGAAGCCTTTAAAAAGTGTAGTTCAGCACTCACCAAAAATGAGGATAGAGTCATGCTTTTATGCAGTTAATCAAACATGCTAATATAAATAGTTATTTTTTTCCCAAAAGTAGTTTTTGCGGCATTTATTTTAATTTTCTCTGTGCACGCGATTATTATGAACTTTTGGGACCTCGTCACCCTGATAGATTGCGTAAGGGGTAGTGACAGACCAAATAAATCTTTATCTCATATAGTAGGGTCTCTGTCCTCAGGCTGCGGGACAGGTTTCACCTGGGATCATAAGTATTGAAGGAACAAATAGATGTACATGATTTGAAATGCCTCTGATGCACTCGTGTTAGTTCGATCAGAGCAATTCACTCCATGAGATTACATTCCAGTCAAAAGATACTCCCTGCAGCCAGCCTCTCCTCTCTACCTCTGATTGTATGTTCCGCTATAATGAGCTATTAAAATTAATTACAGAGTGCATAAACTTCTCTCTAGGGTGCTTCTAAACAAGCATTTAAAAGTCATCTTCTGTGGACTTGAAATTGCCTATTCAGTGCACCAGTCATAAAGGAGCATTGTTCTCTTGGGTTTTGTTTTAAGGATGGGCATATTTCAAGACATTCACGAGCTTGTTTGGATTTCTACTCAAAACTGTAAAAATTTCACAAAAAAACTTTCATCTAAATGCCAGGATAAAATGGATTTTATACAAGAATTTGTGTACTGCCTTAGTTTGACTATTATTGTGTTTATTATTTCTATTAATAATCCATATTTTAACTACTATATGAGCCATTTCCTGTCCAGTATTTTATTTCCAGTGTTTCTTGACAAACGTATAGAGAGTCATAAAGATCTTTTTTAAGTAGCCAAGTTGTTTGGAAGAAGGAGTTGCCTCAAAAAAAAAAAAAAAAAAAAAAAGGATTATCTGGCATTCTGTGAGGTTAGACCAGGCTCCAGTTTTATCCAGACCAGTTCACATATGTTGTCTAGTCATATATTTGGAATTGTTCTGTTCGTCAGATCCTGCAAAATTTCTCTCTCCTATGCGAACAGCAAGAAGTAGAATTTGAGTTAAGATGGAAGCAGTATGAGCATTTAATATTAGATATTCAAAGAGACTGCAATGGAGGATTGAATCCACACCTCTAAGTTACTGCACGATACACATTCCAGTGCATGGAAGGAGATCTTTGTCGATATAAATTTCTTATGCTGACTTGCAGACAGGCACCATAATTTTCTATGGACAATACAGTGGATTTCTTCCTTGCCCACATCTGCTGGACTTTATTACATTAACACTGGCAACTGCACCAAATCAGGGGATTACTAAAAAACCTATGCTCAATTCTGCTTCCTGGGATGGAGCTTGTTCAGGAACAGAGACCATTTTCATTTAATGAATCATGACATCACTATTCTATTGTTCTTTGTGAATAAAACTGACCTCTGCATGTACGATTTTCATATCCATCACTAGATTCCAAAGGTGGCATGAAAATTACAAAAATTTCTTCCTAAAATACTTTGACAGAGTATTGTCCAGCAGATATAGTCATCACTTTGTGACATATGGCATAACATCAGTATTTTTATCTCAGCCTCGAAGATTTAAAGGTATTTTAAGATGCTTTTAATGCAAGATGCAAGTCACCTATCAAGATCAGGGTTATCCCATTAAATTAAGATAGTGACCCTGACAGAAGTTTCACTAGTTCTCTCAAACTTTGTCTTAACATTTTAGATAGTAATTTTTAACTATTAGTTTGTTTGTATCCTTCTCCCATTTTCAGTTCCCTACAGGCAGCATAAATTACATCGCACTGGGGCTGCGGCAGAAGTATGCTCTGCGGTCTATAGCTATGTGCTTTTTGCCCTCAAACTCTTCACACAAATGGCACTCTCTTGACTGAACTCAATGTTTCCTACAATACCATGTACAGCAATTTTCACTATCATGTATGAGAGTTAATAGCCCAGGAACCAAACTGGGGATGTCTTTTCATCCACCAATTTGTGTTGGCCCCACTAATTGGGAGAAAATGAGGCTCCCCAAGTCCTTGAGTTTATCCCCAATGTCTACTTTCTGTAAACTAATTCCAGCAGTACAATCTCCTTTCAATCTTTGGGGGAGAGTCTCAGGTAGTATAAATTGGATTCAGAAGAGCTATGCTGATTTGTACCAGCTGAGGATCTATCCTTCAATGTTTTAACCCAATTTTCATGCTCTGCGATCAGCAGACTGTTGGGGTGGAAGGTGTGTTCTGCTTCATGAAGCAGCAACACTGTCAAAGTCCCAGAGGTGAAGATGGCTGGCTACTACCCGGAAAGAGACAGGAATAATCTGTGCCAACTCCTGAAAAAGTGACCTGGTCGCAATCAGGCTGGGACCTCACCAAACCGGGACCCTTGTGCACTCAGGGTAAAGCACTGGGTTCTTATCTTAGTTTCCTCCTTTGCAGTCAGCGTATTATCCATGGGATCATGTATTATCACATTCCACAGACATGGCCTCATCTGTTTTCCTGCATGTTTTTGTTACACAAACAGAGAATGTTAATTCCCAGAATTAAGAAAAGCAAACACATCTGAAGGTTGAAGTTTACAAAAGGCTCTCATCCCTTGGAGACGGTAACAACATAACACAAAACAACAGTTACAAATGCAGTTATCTCTTGAGGGCTACAGTATAAACATGTCAGATCCCTTAAACCTCATTCTTCGCAGATGTGCCTTCATTTTTAAATTGGCAATGTCAGGCTCCCCCTCATTTTATGATTGTTCACTTGTGTCAGTATTTAGGTGAATTAGCCACCTGAACAGGTGTGTGTGCTAAATCAAGTGCACATAAGCACAGCACTGGCAAATTCTGGCTTCAGTTAGATTTACTGAGTCCTTACAGAATGATATGAAAAGATTCAGAAACAATCGTGCCTAAATAACCACAACTTCCTCTGTTTCTCTCCCTTGTTCTTTATTACCAGTAACATTTCTATTGTTTTTCCTATGAATGTCCATCTGCCCCTTCTGTTTCAGTTGTAGAAAATGTATCAATTTTGTCAATATATTTTTGTATTAAAGCCTGTTGTTTCTCAGTAGCAATTTTTCTCTCCATTCCTGTTCAACAACCACTTTAGTGAAATTTCACTCTGGAAGAAAGAGCAAGTGCATGTTTACACACTGGTGCAGGAATAATTATTTTCATAGTTACCTTTCACCAGTTTCTTTAATGAAAAAATCAGCTCTGACATTTTATGGAAAATGACAGTTAATTCAAAGAGAAACCACAAGATGTTTTTGTTTTGAGAAACTAGGAGAGAAACATTTTTCTCTCAATTTATTTTCATGCAGTTAGTTGGAACACTCTATTTATGATGTTTGTCAGTTTACCAGCAAAGAAAACTGATGTCTTAACAGAGAATTGTGCCTTAGCGTGTGGAGGAAGAAGCAGGAGCTTTTTGAAAAGATTTTAAGTGTTTTTTTAAAGTTTTTAAACATTCAAAACTTAGACTTTTCATGTACTGGCCAGAGTGTGGTGGGGATGGAAGTGGGTTCAGTAGCATCAGGAATTAGAGGGCATGTCCCACGGCAGGCTAAGGGCACATATTCATGGAAGGAAAAGGGCACAGGTTGTTTCTCAAGGGTACAGAGCAAGGACTGGGTAAAAACATCATAGTCATTTTAATGGTAGCTATCCCGAAGTTATAATGTGTGTTACTTTCATGAAGCTGTCTCTTTCTCTCATCATATAACTGAATGATGTTCCCTCAGCCTGTGAAGCTTGGGAGCGTATTGAAGAGTTACTGTTGTGAATTCTATCACACTTTCTCTGCTTACCACTAGAGGATGCCACATGAGCATATTATATGATTGACTGTGCTAAAGGGGTCATCTTCCCTCAGAAGTAAGGAGATACGAAGTGCATAGAACTGTGGTAAGCCAGGAAAACCAAACAGAAACAAACAAATACCTGAAAGCTGAGCGCTTGTTATATTTCCTGTCTGAGCTGACTTTGCACACACCACTGTGTGTTGATACTGCAGCAGACAAATTATACCGTGTCACCCCTGTCATAAGAATCTAAAGCCATGACTGCTTGAGTCATGCCAAAAATGGGTGGGATCAGGTGACCCACATGGGTCATAGAATCACAGGGTTGGAAGAGACCTAAAGAGGTCATCCAGTTCAAACCCCTGCTCAAAGCAGGACCTGTCCCAACTAAATGATTCCATCCAAGGCTTTGTCAAACTGGGATTTAAAAACTTCTAGAGATGGAGAGTCCTCCATCTTTCTAGGTAACACATTCCAGTGCTTCCCTACCCTCCTGGGGAAATAGTTTTTCCAAGATCTCTCCCCTTGCAACTTGGGACCGTTGCTTCCCATTCTCTCATGTGTCCCTGCTGAAAACAGCCCCTCTCCATCCTCTTTGTAATCCCCCTTCAGGTAGTTGAAGGGTGCTATCAAATCCTCCCTAACTCTTCTCCTCTGCAGACTAAATGGCCATTTCTACACAGGCTACTTCCTGTCTAAATCCATCAGCCTCTCCTCAGAAGTCATGTGCTCCACCCCCTAATCATTTTTATTGCCCTCCTTTGGACTCTCTCCAAAGCCTCCATATCCTTTTTACAGTGGTAAGGATAGTTTCTTTCATCCACAGATAATATCACATGCCAAGATGTTTACAAGTGTATCCAGCAATGAGCTTTTTCTTCCTGTTTCACAAGTAGTTAATTAACAGAGTGTAAATAGGGTTCACTCTCATGCTTCTAGGGAAAGCCTAAAAAAGAGCCCAGAGTACTCTTAATTCCCTGTGTTCTATAATATTCTGAATACTTAACCCAATCATCAGCTGAGGTCAGAAAAGCATTGCATCCCAAGGTATCGTCTAATTGCATAATATTACTGGTGTAATTTGGAGGGTTTAGATCTTTCTCTGATGCATTCAGTACAGGCCGCTATCAGAGATAGGAGAGAGGAATAGCTGGACCATTGGCCCATTCTAGTTATGTGCTTTGTACTGTGACATGAGAAAGCTTTTGTGTCTTAAAGGTGGTTTCTTTGTTCAATCATATTTATCTCTCTTCTTTTCTAAGTGAAGGATTCCCATTGTCTTCTCACTCTTTGTTTTCAATAATGAGAAGCATGTGCCAAATTTACTGCAAAAGTGGATTTCCCAGACATCCCCTCTTTCCTCTCTCTAGGCGTCACTCTTGTGCTCTGTAACAGTATTTTTCTTCAGTAATTTTATCCAAACATGTTGAATAGTAACAGAGAGGAAGCCATGCTAGTCTATACACTATCAAAACAAAAAGCAGTCAAATAGCACTTTAAAGACTAGCAAAATAGTTTATGAGGTGAGCTTTTGTGGGACAGACCCACTTCTGTCCCACAAAAGCTCACCTAATAAACTGTTTTGCTAGTCTTCAAAGTGCTACTTGACTGCTTTTTGTTTTTATCCAAAAACTGTGTGGTCCCATGGATAGCTAGAATTGATGCATCAGGGTGGGGATAGCTCAGTGGTTTGAGCATTGGCCTGCTAAATGAGGTTTGTGAGCTCAATCCTTGAGGAGGCCATTTATGGATTGGGGCAAATAGATGTCGGGGTGGTGCTTGGCCCTGCCAAGAGGGCTGGGGACTGGACTAGGTGACCTCCTGAGGTCCCTTCCAGTTCTAGGAGATGTATATGTCCAATTATTAAATTTTTTTCTTAAATAAGATTATTCCCTGGTGAAGACTGGGGCTCTATGGCTTCTTGGTGTCTGTGTTTTACAGAACTGTCCACTTCTCTGAGATTCCCAGGCAGTCATCTCTTTGTGTTTGAGGGATCAGAATGCATGCTTTGGAACGTGCCATAGTTACAGTAAAACTGGCTTCCTTTGGCTTCCCTTGTTCTCTTCCTGTCGCTATCATTGTTGAGTTTACCAGTATTTCTCTTTTGGTCCCATAGGTGTAATGAGTCATTCATGATCCCAGGGGGATACAGCCTCGGATCCAGCTAGGTTTTCTTTGGGGAAGAAACAGAAAACAATGAAAGGTAAGTCCCCCACATGCACTGCAAAAGTACCCATTCTTATTGGCTCTATATAGATCTGACCTGTTCTACAGCAGGCTAATTGGGTAGGGATAGGGCTGGGATAATTACTGATTGGGTAACAAATTCATCTTATATGGCTTGTTTCAATTTTAAAATCTACAGCTGTGGTATTGCTGTTTGTATTTAGCTAAATTGTTTGGGGGGATGAATTATTTTTCTTGTCTTCTTTCTTTTTCTTTTAAATATTTCCATGCAAGCTGATTACTAGATTCCGTGGTTTTGAGTTAACACTGTGCACTTTCATGCATTCAAGAGCTCACAAAACCACGACTGGATCAGTGCTTAAATTTCCCAATGTCTGTGCTATACATTATCACTCAAATCTCTTTCAGTCAGGTCTGTGGATGTTAGTGGTGTTTTGAGCCGCTATTCAGGATCATCATTTGAGGCCAATGGTAGGGAAGTCAGTGTCTGTGTAAATCAGTCTTGTAGTCACCCGAACCACTACAGGTTGTTCCTCCTAAAACAGGCGTTCCCTGGTCTGGCAACATCTCTCATCCAACAAGACCAGGGATGTTTCTAGACCAGAGAGCCGGGCAGCAGGGCAAGCTGCAGCCCATGTCCTCAGGCAGCTGCAGGGGGCTGGAGCTGGCATCCCTGGCAGCCTCATGGTGTGGCAGCTGTGCAGGCAAGAGTCTGCATCCCCCAACAACCCAGGGGAGAGGGCAGCCCCACAAGGCCTGAGCTGGTATCCCCAGGCAGCCCCACAGGGCAGGGACTGGTACAGCTCCATGGGGCCAGAGCCACCACCAGATTCTCCTGGCAACCCTGTGGGACTGGGTCAGCCATGCAGGGCTGGAGCCACAGCACTGGAGCAGCATCCCAGGCAGTCCCATGAGGCCTCAGCTGGAGCCAGCTCCCCCCAGCAGTCCCACAGGGCTGGAGCCAGGGCTGGGGCTGGGAGCAATTGCGCCAGGGTGAAGCCAGCTTCCACCGGCAGCCCCGTGGGACTAGGGCAACCACACAGGGCTGGAGATGCAGCCCTGACCGCCCTGCAGAGCTGGAGCAGCATTCCACGCAGCCCCAGCCAGCTTTCCCCAGGAGTCCTGCAGAGCAGGGGCTGGGCTAGGAGCAGCCGTGCCAGGCTGGAGCCAGCATCTCCCAGCAGCTACATGGGGTTGCGGGCAGTGCATGGGGCTGGAGCCACATCCCCAGCAGCCCTGCTGGGCCGGGGTGGAAGCCGGTGTCACCCAGCAGCCTAGCAGCATGATCAGGAGCACCAGCAGCAACCTAGGACAGACTGACCATACACCACCAGATGGGTGAGCAGCCCAGTGGGGCGCAGGAGGAAGGAGTTGGCAGGTTGGGAGCCCATGACGAGAAACCTCCCCTGATCTGGCAAATCCTCTAGTTCGGGACCGCTCAGGTCCCAACCCAGGGAGGTGCAACCTGCACAGTGTTCTGGGTCACTGTTAGCTCTGCAATCTGGAGTAGCACTAAGGCTATGTCTGCACTTATCTGAGAGGTCGAAAGCTGCTACACGATTTTTGGTACCCCAGCTGCGTACCAAAAACCAACTTTGCAGAAATTGACCTCCCTGGCTGTCTTCACAGCAGAGGGTCGATGGGAGAACACCTGCCATCAACCTTCCATAGTCCTTGGCAACTCGTGAGGGGCTCCTGAGTCGATGTTGACCCCAGAACACGCCATTTTGTGCATGTGTGAAACAGCACCCTGGAAGAGTGAACCTACGGGTTCGATCTTCCGTAGTCAGTATAGATGTAGCCTAATTTCTCACATCCTTGATTCACTTGGTAGGAGGATCTTATGGAGTCTGGTCTAGAACATGAGAATGGTCCTACTTATTACAAGTTGAACCTCTCTATTCTGGCACCCTTGGGACCTGACCAGCGCCAGGTGAGAGAATTTTCCAAGCTATGGGATGTCAATATTGTCTAATGGCATTACCAACACTTTCACTGCTTGCTGGGCTCTTAGAATACATTTAGGGATAAATTACAGTTAAATAACAGCACGGAACTCTGAGAGCCAGGACTGGTGGCTGTAAACAAACTTTATGGGACTGTGGGAAACTTGGCCGCACCCATGATAAGTAGTCATCCAAATAACTAAAATCATGCTGGATTACGGAAGTTGGTGGCTGAGAGAATCCTGGATTAGAGAGGTTTAACCTGTATCTTGTCTTCTGACTGTGGTCTGTACCAGCTACTTCAGAGGGAATGAACAGAACACGGTAATTGTTGACTAATCCATCCCCAATTCCATACCAGGTTCCCGACAGTAGAAGTTTTAGTAACACTTTAAGCATGTGGTTGCATCCCTGACCATCTTGGCTAGTAATCATGCAGGGATCAATCCTTTGCGATCTTATTCTATTTTTTTAAACCCAGCTATATTTTTGGCCTTCACAGCACCCCTCGTAGCGAATTCCACAGAGAGATTTTGCTTTGTGTAAAGTAGAACTTCCTTTTGTTTGTTTGTTATTTACTGAGGTTATATCTAGACTGCAGGCTTCTGTGGACAAAACTATCAGTAGAAGTTTTGTCAACACAGTCGGTGGCCAGACTGAAGATCTCTCGGAAGAGCTCTGTCAGTGGGGAGCATTCTGTGCACACCCCTGTACACCTTGTTCCATGAGGAAGAAGGGATGTCTTGACAGAGGGGTTTTTCTGATATTAGGCCCCCTTGTGGCCTCAAGTGCCACAAGAGTAGTTGGTACATTGGTAAAAGATGAAGACATGGTTCCATCCCCAAGGAGTTTATCGTCTACACTGAATACACAGAACAATAACAGTGTGAACTGTCGGGAATAATTTGGGATTGAAGTACATAACTACTAAGAGATACAGACATATTTTTTCTTAATTTAGTTCTCTTGCTTTATATGTATCACCATCAATTGATGTAGTGTATAACAGACCCATTCCTGCCTGCTCTGTGGGAGGATGGCGTAGACTTTGCACCTGAAGGGGATACCACAAGAAGTGTATGAAAGGAAAATACTTCCCAGACACAGGTTTCTGGTTGCATCAGGCAGAAATAAAGTTTTATTAAGAGGCACCTTTCACTGGTAAGAAGATTACCAATCTCGACACAGATTTTCAGGTACTGATGACTGAACCGCAGAGCATAACAGAATACAGAAAGCTGGAGGCAATAGGCAGGAAAGTAGCCCTTCTGAAAACTTCTAAGAACAGAAGGCATCAGCAGTGTTGAATAACTGTTGGAAGCGTTTCTCTTTGCTCTTTGATTAGGCATGCAGGAAATGAGGTGAGTTTCCTCTAACTTTGTCTAACGTTTGCTCAAATGGATGGTGTTCAGCTGGAGGGTCATCAGCACATCTGGTTACTCATAGACATTCCTTGAGTACACTGTGGAGAGAAAGATGTAACCATTACTTTATTTAGTGTGTGGAGGGGAATCTCTTTGCACTGCCATTTAGCACAGAGAAAACAGACTGGGGACAGAAGCTGGTATGCCTGTAAGTGCTCCAGAACTTCATAAAAAATACTTTAATGAGGGTCTGCAAAGAGTGAAAGAGATTAAGAAAATCATCTGTGCTTATCATTAAATATGGGTTTAAGACAAAAGTTTGTTCTCAGTTGGGCACTTGCAGCTTCTATGGGAAATAACAGGAGCTGAGCACACACAGCCAAAGGGAGACTATGGTCTTTAGTTTTCATAGCGCGGTACCAGAAATGCAGTTTTTAAACATACATCAGTATATCGGCCATGCATAAAAGCATGTTTCAGAAATGCTCATTTACCTGCAGTCATATTCTACCTATGTTTATTTTTCTGTCGTTCCCCTGTCCCCTGCTATTCCATCAGAATCATTCCTCTCTTTCTTGCTCTGTCAATTGCTCTGCTGGCTATTGCAAACATTTTCCCTAAAAGACACTTACTATTGTTTCTCAAGTCTGCTTCTACTACCGCAAGAAAACTATGCTACAGCCCAATCCAATATAGAAGTAATTGGAAAATTTTGTTAGGTCCGAAAGAAAAGTTTGCAATGATCTCACCAGACATAGACACAAAGGGTGGTTTTGGCTAAAGTATCATCAGGAACAAATGGGAGTTAAAGTGCATTCCCAAACTGCAAAATTCCTTTGTAACAGGGCCTAAACTTCCCCTCTATACTTTCCAGATCCCACCCCAACTAACCAGCACCATTTTTGCTGTGCCCAAATTGAACCTCATCCAGCTCACTTTCACGGGGGCCCAGATAACAGTCAAGAAAGAGTATTGGGCCAGATTAAAAATGAGCTGTAAAGCAATGTATCAGTTGACTATCAATGACACTGCAGTCCAAATCACCCCAGTCTCCCCAGCAGCCAGTCACTGAAGAAAAAAGAGACACCATAAAACTTAGCAGAGCCCCCCACCAGGAATCCTTTCAGCCAAATGAGCAACTAACTTGCTGATTGAATTAGAGCATAAAGAACTAGGAAACAATTATCCCAATAAAAATCCTTACTGTAGCTCTCAGCAGGCTTGGCTGAATAAGAGGTGAAATAGGCAGGTCCCTTTTCTTCAGTTCCTCCTCCAGAAGGGCGGCTGCCTTCTCTTGTTCCTCCACCTGATCCTCCACTTGCACCACCATCTCTTGCTCCTCCTCTTGATCCACTGCTTCCTCCACCTTCACCTCCTCTTGAAGAAGTGCCACTTGATACTGGTCTGCCACCACCTCCAGTGACAGGTCCTCCTCTTACTGTTGAAGATACACCAACATTTCCTCCGACACTGTGAAAGGAAAAGGGAAAAAGTGAATGAAGCAACAAATCAGTTCACAAATGGAGACCTGCACATTGAAGATGCATAGATGTCTGGCCAGCACTCTTCCTCCTGTCAATTACTCAGCACTCTGCACCCCCAGGGCAGTGCAGATCACCAAGAAAATGATGCTCAAATCCATTCTCTCCACCCTCACATCCACAGGCTGAGTTTTCCCATGGCCCCACTCAGAGATTTTTTGCCAAAATCTGTTCTGCTGTCCCTCCAGTTCTGAAAGCCGACCGTGTGTCACTGGCATCCAAATCTGAAATACATAAATCTAACTAACTTTTGCTTATTTCATGGTATAGGTTAAGACCAATTATTCTTACAGACGGGTCAACTGCTTCAGGAAAAAAATAAAAAATAACCTGAATTTCCACCCAAGCTTCAAACTAAAATTATTTTCTGTTTTCACTGCTGCCTCTGTACTCCCTATCTTTGTTCTAGAGTCAAAAATAAGAAGTGAGTGGAGGTAAAGGCTCTTCTCATGGTATTCCCTGCTCAGCCCAGAGTAGTTGAGCAGAGGAACAATTTCTAAATTATAGTTTGCTTATAAGATTTCTATTCCAATTCTAAAATCCAAGAATACCAAGTGTTTCAGAGGTTTACCTTATGGATTATGAAACAGATCTTCAAATATTCTGAGGATCACTAAATGACATGAAATTAGCCCCTCCTTCCTTGCAGGTTTTGTGGCTGCAGAATTGTCCTACCAGTTATCCACCCTGCATGATTCTCTTTGTTCCTAAGTACTGTAAGTCACACTCAGGAATTACTAGCATTGAGGTTTCTTCTAATGCCCTGAAATGTCAATAGTTACGTACGGAATTTCTTGATTTCCTTTTTCAAGCAGATTATGATACTGAGCAATTTCCTGTTCCAGCCTGTCCTTGATGCCAAGGAGCAGTGTGTACTCTTGACTCTGGTTTTCTATTTCACATCGTACATTTGCCAGTTCTTCTTCCACAGAGCCAATAAGGCACTGTATCTGTTGCAGCTGCATGTTGTAGCGACCTTCTGTGTCTTCCAAGGAGGACTGCAAAGACTGAATCTGAGAACAGAATGCAGGCTGTTAGGAATGTGGCAGGTGTAACCTATTTTGATGCAGGACACTGGGATTCTCGAGGACAAAATCAACAAAGCAAATCCTTCACAGCCATCTCACCCTTTACTAAAGGAGCACTAGTTAAGGCTGGTCTCCTGTCATGCCTGTTATCCTTGTGTCCTGTTTCATATGTGAGACTCAGAAGTAAATGCCAAAACATACCATGCTGTGCAAGGATTGCAACTCAATTTCAAGGTCCTGATACGCGCGTCTCAAATCTGTGATTTGTTTGTTGCTTGTCTCTATTTCCTGACCACTTGCGCTGACTTCTTGATTAACTTCCGCTATCTGAAAAAGATGAATACAGAATCAAGCTGTGTTAACTTTAATTATAGCGAGAATATGGTGAATTTATCTTTCTGAATGCATCTAAAACGATAAGTGAATCTAGGTAGAAGCTGAGTGAGTTGGTGAAGTTCTATGGCCTGCAATGCATAGGAAGTCAGGTTAGTTTATCATGATGGTCTCTTCTGACATTAAAGTCTATGAGTGAGAAAGTAGGAGAAGAAGTCATTGGCTTAATTTGCAACATGAGAGATTTAAATTAGATGTTAGGAAAAATTTTCAAATTCTCATGGAAGTTAAGTTCTTTAATGGGTTTCCAAGGGAAGGTTTAGATTCCTCATTGTTGAAGGTTTTTAAGAACAGGTTGGACAAAAACCTGTGAGAGATGGTCTAGATTCACTTGGTCCTACCATGGGTCCAGTGGGCTGGACCCAACTTCCCAATGTTCCTTCCAGCCCCACATTTCTATGATGCTATTAACCGTAGCTGACAGCAAACCCTTGCACTCCAGTTCAAATTTCTCATGCTAACCTGTCAACAGAATTTAAAGATGATCAGCATTTAATAACGTGAACAATCATTCTACCCTTTTGATGTCTGGGTGCGCTAACAAAGAATATCAAGTCTTTTTGTGAGAAGTATAGTTACCAGTACTGCCATTTACCTTGCACTCATACCATTTTTCCAGTTCTTTGCGGTTGCTTTCAATGACATAATCATAATTTCTTCTCATTTCATTTAGTTTTTCTGTCAGATCAGTACTTGGGCAAGCATTGACCTCCACATTGACCTCTCCAGTGGCCTGATGAAGCAGTGCTTTGACTTCCTGCAATGAAAACCAATCCCCCCGAAAACAAACAAATATCTTATTCCGAGCTCATATTGTAGCAAAGAAGGTGCAGAAGACAACCCTCCCACTGCCAACAAAGCCCTTTCCCATGTGGGCTGATTCTGACATTCTCCCTTTATGTCTCACAGCACCCTTCTCTGTTGTATGCCAGGACAGGAGCAAGATCCACATCTTTGACTCCCTAGTTATACCACACAATGGCCAATGTTGTTTTACTCTGAAAGGGCCAATTTTGTATGCTCAGCCCTGACTCTACCTCCTTTGGGATGTTTTCCAGTACACTGTGGACCTTGTATGTTGGGTTTCCTTATGGTAGTCAGTTTATGCATCATATTTTTCCATGGAAAATACTTTCACAAGACGCTTAAATATTTCCTTGTGGCCTTTACATACATGAAATCTATTGTTTCCTTCCATGGCTTCAAAGGAACTGAATTTGGAGAATAAAAGTCACATATTTCTCTAATCTAGTTTGGTCTAAAGTTCAAAGTAGTCTTCACCTTGTCATCCCTTTCCTGAACAAGAAGGGTACCTACTTATATCAGTAAGGGCAGTGATATAAAAATCAGGTCCAGGATATCTCAAGTTGGGCACCCAAAATCACTATGCAAAGTGGGTGACTGTCTACCAAGGAAATTCCCTAAATATTGACTTTTCATAAGATATTATTTTAAGGGAGAGATTTTACCTCCTCATGGTTCTTCTTCATAGTAATCAGTTCTTCCTTCAGGGATTCATACTCCATCTCCAGGTCAGACTTAGCTAAGGTCAGCTGGTCCAACAAGGGGCGTAAGCCATTAATATCAGCCTCCACGTTCTGGCGGAGACTCAGTTCAGTCTGGTATCTAAACCACAGACAAAAGTCAATAACAGCAGTGCCAGAACTCTTAGATTAGTGTGCCTACCACTGTCAAGTTTGTTTATGAACAGGTCATCACCTAATTGCCTTTTTGTACCTTATTTTAACCTCTTTGCTTATTTCTCATTCTCTTTGCACTTATACTGACTTTACACAGGTTTGATTTCATTGACTGCAAAGGAGCTATGCTGATTTTCACTGCTTTAGGGGAGTGCAGGCCCAGGCCAACAGGACTTTCTGATAATTTGCTCTATTAGGTCAGTGCCATAGACTGAATTTTTAGTACAATTAAGCACTTTTTCCTCAGTCTTTTCTGCATTCCCACTCATTGTGAGAATTGTACGGATGTCACCTACCCATGTCTCCGTTTTTCAGTGGGGAATCATCAAGTTTTTAGTTGGTTGCTGTGTAAAACTGAAGGTCAGATCCTCGGTGTGTAAAAATCAGCAAAGCTCCATTGTTGTTAATGGCGCTACTCTGATTTACCCCAGCTGAGATCTGCTCCTAAATTTGTGATGACTAAGAAACAAGCAACATTTTAGGTGACAAGAGACTGAAATCCTTGGAGTGCCACTCTTAAAAAGCATCTCTAGAGAAAAATGATCCTGTAAATCTGGAAAAAAAAAAAACCCTAAAAAACCAACCAACCAAAAAAAAAAAAAAGTGGTCCTGAAATACTTCTCTTTCCAGTGATGAGTCTGTCATGTGGTTGGAAGTAAAATGCTGTAACCCCCTGTGACTTGCTTTGGAGAGTGGATTCATGGAACTGAAGTGAAGAGATATAAATGACTGAGGCAGACAGGAAGAGAGATACTCACTTCAACTGAAAGTCTTCAATAGTCATTTTAGTGTTATCAAGTTCTACAGCGGTCGTGTTAAGTTCAAGATTTGCATCAGCAGTCTGAAAAAGGTGACAGATGACATTTAGCTCTGACACTTAGCAAAGAGAGCAAACAAGTACAGTGTCATACATAAACAGTGTGGGAGAAACCAAAGATCTGAGGAACAAGTGTCAGTTGCTTCTTTTTCACCTGCAAGACAAATGCACTAGAGCACTTTGTATCAAAATCAGTACTGGCAGATGTATATATTAATGAGGCATTCACTGCATTAATGATTCTTTTAAAACATGTTAACACCTTGTTTAACAGAATAATTAAACAAGTATCTCCTATCCCACAAAATAAAAGTGCAAAAAAAGTTAACACTGGATGTAACAAGTTGCATTCAACTTAAGGATGCTGGAATGTTCAGCTGGGAGAACTGGGTGTATGATCCCAGTTTCTGTATAAAGATTAGAAACTAAGGCTCATCTTGCCTACCCGCTCATGGACTCATTGCACACATCCTGTGCTGGCTCCCCTCAGTGCAGGCTACATGGCAAAACGGGGGAGCAACATTTCAGAGTCCTTCCTAGTTCACCCACACAAGTGGGTAAGAAGAAGGCATGGTGGGAACCTGGGAATAAGGGGAATGCTGAATATCACTTGGCACATGACTCCTTTCTAGACTTTGAATTGTCTTCATTTTATTGAAAAGCTCCACAGCACTTTATTTCCTTGCTGTGGTGTCAAAACATGTAAAGTTATACTTTGCTTTTTACCACCTACAATTGTCCTGGAGGAATAAAATATCATTTACAACTTTACATTTGAAATATTTTAGAGTTTTGTCATCTAAATTGTGAAGATTATAGATGAAAGATTGAGTATGAATTATTATATAACTATATAGAAATGTTGAGACAGAGAGAGAGAGGATTATTCTGTATGTTGTCAAATACTGATATGAGTTAATTATTTACCTTTAAAGTTTGTAATTCAGTCCTGTGCCTTAAGTTACTATCAGTTACTTATACAGATTTCTTCAGAATAAACTTTGGAAGTAATATTTTTCAAATGCCTGGTTAGAACTAATTAGATCACTGCAATTTTTTTTTTTTTTTAATTTTAGGCAAAGTGCTTTTCATACTTCAGTTGAGAAGCCTGATAATTGTTGTTACACCAGAGGAACTGCTTTGTTCTTTACTCATGATATTTAACAATAGTTTATTAAAGCATCCTAGTTCTAGCTGTACTTAAATGAATACTTTTCATTAAGGCAAATTAGTAAAATGTTCCCCATAAGCCATGACTAAAACCTATTTCTCTTTTTAAAAGCTCTATTAAAGGTTTGTTATAATGGATTACAAGAGCACTGATGCCCTCACAAAGGAGGTTTCTGCTTTTTATGTAATTGTCTTCACTTGTAACCCCGATGTTTTCTGGTAAGAGACTTTTTCAGGTTTCTTTGCTTAGTTTTTTTCTCTCTTGTTCGGGGCAGGGGCAAGGGCAGGGATTTAAATTTTAATACTTTTGGAGGAGCCCATGAAACACCAAATGAAAGGGTTGCAGGGCACCAGCCACCCCTCTGTGTCCCTGCAGCCTGGGCAGAGAGGTGGCAGCTGACTGCAACGTCCTTTCCCACCCTATGAGGTGCAGCCTGTCTCCTGCTTCTCCCTCCCTGTTGCTGGAATCCCAGCCTTGCTGTCTGCTGTACAGATCCCAGCTGAGATGAGTCAAGGCTTCGAGGCTACATGCGAGACCCCCACAGTGGAAAAGGAAAAGCAGCAGGCTGCAGCTGTAGCAATGAAGAGTTCTCAGCCACATGCCCATCTGCTTCCTCCTTCTCCAGGCTGCAGGAACACATACACACAGGAGACTGGGGATGGGGCCCCTGCTTGCCCTCTCCTTGCCCACATCCTAGGCCCACCTCTCTTTAAATACATAATTTTAGCAGAAGCAGTTCGGCTATTCCCCTAGCCCAGGTTAGGTAAAAAGACAGTTTTTTGCCTGTCTAATAAGTAGCATTTTGTTGAATTTAGCACCTCCTTGTTTTGGAATAGGGATCCAGAATCTGGCAGGAGGATGTGCAGTGTTGTAAAGAACATGCCTTTTGCTGATTTGACTCATCCCCAAAATTGGCCAAGTTGCGAGGCTGTGAAAAACATGAGATTGCGCATGCTCAGGAGATACCTAGTAGGCATCTCTTAAGATTCCATCTCCCACAGGTAACCTTAATGCTGGTATTTCCTAATTGTTGATTTCTGGTACGTAATGAAATCTTTTACCTGCTGTCCGCCTAAATATCAGTACGTTGTTTCAAAGAGAACCCTTATAATGAATGGAACTTGCCTGAAAAATAATAGCTTACCTCTTTCTCGAGGTCATCCAGGATTTTAAAATAGTGGCTGTAGTCCTTTACTACAGCCCCTGGACCTTGAGTCTCATACCATTCCTTGATAGACCGTTCCAGATTAGCATTTTTTTCTTCCAAAAGTCGAACTTGATCCAAGTAAGCACTCAGGCGGTCATTAAGGCCCTGCATAGTCACTTTGTCATTGCTGCCGAGGATGCAAGCATCACTGACACCAAAACTGCCTCCACCCCTGCCACCACCGCACACGATGCCTCCACCAAAGCCACTACCACACACAGCGCCTCCGCCAAAGCCACCACCATACGTGACACCTCTGCCAAAGCTGCCACAACTTGATCCATAGCCCACTCCACAACTACCAGAGTTTATTGCCCCTCCATAACAACCACCAGCAGTTATCCTATTGCTGCCTCCATAACCACAAATGGAGCCTCCTCCACCATAACTTCTACAAGAAAAGTTTCCAGCACTGCTTATTCCAGTGGAGACTCCCTTCTTAGCAGAACCCGAAGATTGCCCACCACCGCCAACAGCTCCACTAGAGCTACGTCCTCCACTACCACTTCTAGCAATTGTCGAAGAGGTGACCGTAGTCTTAGATCTATAACTCATAGTGATAGCAGTGAAGCAGCCAGCCCAAAGCCCAAGTTTAGTTGCACAGCCTGATAAGGACTCAGACTGTAAGTTTTTTATCCCCTCCAATTGCTATTTATACCTTTCACATTGGGTGTCACCTTTAGGGTGTTTCCTCTTCCCAGGGCATTTGGCAACCGTACTGTTTGTGCCAAGAATAGTTTGCCAAAGGGATTTTTTTTTAAATCAGGCACATTGCTGATTTTTTTCACGTGCCTTTGAGACAAAATATATCATTTAAATTGAACGAATACATTAATTTGGATCTTTGTATTAGATAGTGCAATGCCTTGTCTGACTCCTTCCATTTGCATGTCTTTCATCATCGCAAGAAGACTTTGGCAGTATAGCACACTGCAAAAGACAACCACTGGATAGTTTGTCTCGGATGGCATAATTGATCAATAAAGTTCTACCTAATTCCATGCTCCTATATGAAACAGAGAAAATGAATCCTGGTATTTCTTTAGTCTTCGGTTTTGTTTGCTCGGATTGTTCTAATTAATTATTGTTATAGAATCTTACAGTTCTTTTTTGTATTTTCATATTCTGTATATTTCCATTTTCATTCTGATTATATTTTTTGTCTCACTGGACAAAATATTGCCACGTATTTTAACTATTGAAGCTATTTAATTTGTCTGGAATATGTATTTTTCTTGCAACAATCCTGGTACCAGGTCATTTATTGTGCACCACTGAAGTTTATTCCGAAGAATGCATCAGTATGAATATTTTTAAATGGTCAGTTTTTCTTTATGAAAAAACTGTATGACACTCCTCAAAATGTTACAGAGAAAGAATAATTACTATTTATTTGCAGGAAAGAACACTTCACCATACAGCAATCTCTTTCACATCCCACATTCTATCATCTGGAACTCTCAAATAACCATCATTTTAACCATAAGTGAATTTTAGTTATGTTTGCCATAAGTTCAGGATAGTGAAAGTAAATACAAATAAATACGTCAAATACAATATAAGCTTACAGCATGCAATACTACTGTTGTTGATAAATAAAGTATGCTACATACATTTTTGTTTGTTTCTTAATATAATCTTATTTTTCTTTAGTCTTATGCATTGCTAGGTGTACCTCTCTATTATCCAGAATATATGAATATCCAGCAACCTCCCTGTCCCAGGTCTGCCAGATATGAAAGAGTTTACTGTGTATTTCTTTAATTATTCTTGTCTGGGAGAGAGATATTAATTATGAAATCATAATGAAATCAAACTGTACTTCATTGAAGAGTTTTCATAAACCATAGTGCTGGAGGGTCTTAGTGTGACAGAAAGTGTCAATTTGTAGAGCAGTAACAGAGAGGTAGCTGTGTTAGTCTGTGTTCTAAGAAAACAGAAAGAGTAATCATGTAGCACTTTGTTAGTCTTTAAAGTGCAACATGACTGCTTTTTTAATTTGTAGAGTGTTAATTATTCGCATAGTAAAGAGATCCTGGAGACTCTGAAATAGTATCCAGGGGAAATATTTGAAGGCCCATGCCTTGACTCAATTAAAATTATACTGGACAAAGCACTAGAGAAAATACTTTATGGAAGAATTGTTCTCTGACCCTAAAGAGGTATGGACCACATAGCCCATTAGGTCTTTTCCATCTTAAACTTCTAAATTCTGTGCTAAAGTAGGGAAACAAAAGTGGAGGTGGATTCAAGAATTCTTCCAAGCATGCTTGTAGCACTCTGTGAAGAGGCAGAAGAGTACCCCCAAACAATCCTCATATGTTATGGTGTGCGTGTACAGCACTGTTCCTGGGAAAGCAAAAAAAGTATTTTGAGTAAAGTCATGGAAATGGCCAACCACCATTGAGTGTGACAGCTTGCTTCCAGAATCAGTCCCCCTCAAACAGCATTTGTCTGATTCTAGGAATTGTTGTTAATTGATTAATTAACTTTTCCTTTGGTGCATCCAGAACTTGAACCCCACTGCAGCCCAGATGTGTGTTCTTGTGAGATTTTTGGCCTTATTAGTATCCGTAAGTGGTTGCGTGGATTACTTATTTCGTCAGCCTCTAAACCTTATGAGATTCGCATATCAGTACGTTGTTCTCTTCCTTATGTGGATTAAACTTCAGTGGGCCACAAAGGAGTGTGGCTTGGTAGCTGTGATTTGAGAAAACTGGACTGTTTTTGCAGCATCAGCCTTGTTGGATATTAATGAATTAATTTTAACACTATCCTGCCTTTGTGATATTTTATGATTGCTGGTTTTGTGAGCTGTGATGTTGTTATGAGATTTAGCAACTGATATAGACACAGTATTTTCACTCCATGCTCCACCTGCAGCGAGCACAGTGGGACACACCTAGAGTGTCATCATCAATTCTCCTTGTATCTCCAGTGGCCCATTCAGCAAGTTCTGCATGGACTTGCAAATATTACTTACCCTGGCTATACAAACTGTCTCATGTCTCACAACCTGCCATCTGTCACAGTGTGCAAAGGTCTATTTAAAGAGATTTTCTGCATCTTTTCTGGCTGTTTTAATTGTAAAAAATAATGATATGGCATTTTCTTTCTCAGCCAGGGATGCCATCTGGGAACATGTCCTGTATAGTAAAGCTGTGCTTTTGCATTTGCTTGCTTTGCTTGATCTCTTTGCTGAGGCTCATTCTTCATGATTTTATCTTGCCATTTGTCATGCATTAAAACTTAAAGGTGATTAAATGTTTTCTTCTCTTTGATGGCATGGTAACTTGTCCTTGTTTCACCAATGGAGAGTCAGGTGGCAACCTACCACAGAGTAAACACTGATTTTGGTCTTTTGTGTGATACCTTATTGGTGTCTGACTGAAAGATATCAGCAGGACCCATACTGGTTTGTATCTGCAAAAACAAGTGCTCATTTGGCCCCTTAAAGACTAACAGATCTATTTGGGCATAAGCTTTCATGGGCAGAACGACGAACAAAGACTCAAGACCCTGTTATTTGGTATAATGAATGGCTCGAATAGGAGAGGCCGACCTCACAGAGAATGGGTAGATGATATAGTAATCTGATGCAAAGCTAGTCTACAGAAACTAAGCCACTCTGCACTGGAGAGGGAAAGATGGAAGGAAATAATGAGGGAGGCATCAAACACCAATGGGCACTGAGCCTATGGTTGTTGTTGATGATGATTTCATGGGCAGAAACCCACTTTGTCATGTGGATCTGACAAAGTGGGTTTTTGCCCGTGAAACCTTATGCCCATATAAAAGTGGCCATGGGGAGAATTAGCCTAATGACGTGCTGCATATTCATTGCAGCGCTTCATTCGTATTCTCCAGTCAGACTGATTACCATGCACCCTTCAAAGAAGGGGGCTAGTGTAGACCTAGCCATATAGCTTCATAATGCTGACAACATCTGTCCAGATCTTCCTACTATCCTCTCACCATTGTACCAACATGCTAAACAATAAAATGACAAAGTGCTAATTAATTAATATAGTTATTGATGTTTATACAGATTGAACCTCACCAATCAAGCGCCCTTGGGACCTGATCAGTGCCAAACTAGAGAATTTGCCAGACCACGGGCAGTAAGTACTGTCTAGCAGCATTACCAACACTCCCGCTACTTACTCATTTCTTAGAAGAGTTTTAATGATAAATTACAGCTAAATAACAGCACAGAACACTGAGAGCCAGGACTGGTGGCTGAAAACAAACTTGATGGGACCGTGGGAAACTTGGGCACATCCATGATAAGTGGTCATCCAGCTAACTAAAATCATGCTGGATTATGGATGTTGCCAGACAAGAGTGCTGAACTAGAGGTTCAACCTGTAGTGTGTTTTGGGGGCTGTTTGAAGTAATATGAATGGATATTTAAGGCATTTTTAAAATATTGGTTGTTGTTTCCACTATCTATACTCATCCAGTCAGCCTGTAATAGGTGGCATTCCTTCTTGGTCCCTGAAGTCATTTAAAAGGAAACACCGCTCAGCATATTGGGTTTCATCTAATTTGCTGTACATATTCTCCTTGGTCTCATTGCCATCAAAAGTACATGCATTGTACAGTACACTAGAGGAAGTCTGGCCTTTTTGCTTAAGTGGCACTACACATCTATTCCTAGAACTGGTCAGAATCTTTCCCCACAGAAAATTGACGTTTGGTCACACAAAAATAATCAGTTTTCAGTCAAATATTTTCAATTTTCCAATAAAAACCAAAAACCCCTTAGGACATCAGACACATTTAATGAATATTTTAATGTAGTCAAAAGCCCATTTTTCCATCACATGTAAATCTTTCAATGGCAGATTTTCAACCAAACCTACTTTTCCCATTTCTAAACTATGAAGTTACTAAATTATTTCAGATTTTAAATCCAGTACCAGCAAGTTCATATTCATGTAGTTTCCTCCACTAGCTAACTACTCCACTGCACACAGACTTCGATCAGTTTGATTTTCTTGGGAAGTCAGTGCAGAGGCATTGTCTGTATGGTTATATGTTAATTATTTGAGAATCAGGGCATGCTTTCTCTTTAGCAAAATTAAGCTTTCCCATCCTGAGCTATGTTATTGTTTTGAGACAAAACAATAATCTTTATTTTTTATCCATTTTTGTTCACATAACTAACTGCTAGCTGGATGACCATGGTTTTGTAGACTGATTAAAGGCAGCAGAGGATTTGTAGGGCAGCTTTTCTGGTCCCTTTTTTATCTCTCAGGAGCACTGTGACTCTGATACAATAAAGCTCTTTGACCATACAAGATGCACTAAATGCTGTTGCTATTTTCAAGTCCAGTGCAGAATGACCAGTATTCTAGATTTCCTCCTTGCATGTTCATGACTACTGGCACAAGAGTTGGCTACACTATTGCGTAGGCCAGTGTAACTTACATCACTCAGGAGTATTAAAAAGACACCTTGCACTATCTCTCCCGCCAGCATAGCTTCCTGCCTCTCTCCTGCCAAAAGGAGAGGGCTTCCCATGAGCACATCTTCACCAGCCACACATGAAGCTGAGCAAGTGTAACACTATAGTGTAGATTTGCTTGAAGTCTGCAAAGGATTTAAATCTTATGTCATAGCTTTACTGTTAGGTTTTTGCTTTCACTGAGTCAAGCTGTTAAATCTGCCTGCATGTGATGGATTTAAAATGACGGTGATTTCCTGGATGCTCTCTCATCTTTCGCCTCCATCGCAGGCCCCAGTGGTATATATCAAGATGTACTTCACCGAAATTGTAACTCTTAATTTAGACAGTTCATGAGTCTTTTAATTATGAAATGGATGTACAAAAATATACCAATGCTTGATTGTCTCTCCCAAAAAATTAAATATTTACCAGTATGTCCAGTCATTTCTGGTACCTTGAGGCAACCTTTCTGCTGATATATCTGATCATCTCTTCTCCCAAGGATTACCAGAAACTTCTGCTTGAAAACAGGATTGATTGATTTATTTGCATAGGAATTTGCCTTTGCTGTTGATGTCCAGCTAATTTCATAATAATCTACAATTTTTCTAAAGGAGTTTATGCTGATATTCCAAATAGAAAAGTTGGTTGACAATAGATATTATAAATAGGTCTCTAAGCAACCAAGATCTCCTGCTCATAAAAAGAGTAAGGAGAGCACCAGGAAATATATGGAGGAGATGGATAGTTTCTAAGGAGAACCTTTGCCAGTGTACCATAAAACCATTCCCCTTTTTCTATGGAGATTTTTCCTCTCCTGGTCCAGTAAGGGCAGCGGGGACAGTTTTCTCAGCAGGAAGTATGTTTGTACACTAACCACATGTCCTGGTAAATTAGATCATCCTCAATATAAAAGGATTAATTTAAATCTTCTCTATGCAATTTGAAATGGGTTAAGAAAAATGCAGTTATTCTTTCAACTGCAGAAAACAAATTATTCCAAGGGTTGTTAAAGTCAAGTGTGCAAGATTGTGTGTGCTAACTTATTTTTGCCTAGGGATTTTTGGAAGATCTTGTTCCAACATGTATTGTAGTGAGCTTCTTGAGTAACTAATAGAAACAATAGATACAGTCTTTAAATTGCAAGACTTGATGCTCATAAAGTCAGAGACGATAATGCTGATTAATCATAACTGTGCAAGGTTTACCTCACAGCAGTGTTGATAATACCCACACCACACCTACAGCCAGCACATTTTCTGTTAAAAAAAAAAAAAAAAAAAAAAAAGAAGTGCAGATGCTCAGCCAGCTCCCTGCCCCACTCCCTCTGCCAATCCCATGGCTGGAGCTGCTGAGATGCCATTACTCGGTACCAGTAAGTACCATCACAAAAAAGTACCACCTATAGCAATCCCTCCATTTCCAGTTAGAGTACCCCACACAGCTCTGCTAATGCACTTAATTTCTGGACTTCGGCACCTCTATTTTTCTAGTCCTGTGTGTGTGCACAGATTTGCCTGCACTTCCCCTCCTATTCCAGATCTGGATTTTCCATACAACTCTGCCAGAGCACCTCAGTTATAACACAAAGCATGTCTTGTCATTCTGGCATGAAAAGAGCGTTAAAAATTGAGCAGGATGGCATGCTCCAGGGAGAGTAAAATATTAAACCTGAACGGCTTGCTCCGGCTTTGCTATGCTTCAGTAATCTTCAGATTTCCTGATGTCAGCAATGTAAGTGGCGTTAGGACCAACTAGGTATTCATCAGACTTTATTTTTTACCTTTCAGGGTATAAAATAAATTATTTAATGATGCATTTTAACTTTACCATGGGCTTTTAATACAATAACTTAACAAAGCCACAGCAGTTACAATCATGCAATTCTACATGATGTGTGAGAACAGGAGTGGACAACAGATAAAGAGGAACGTACTACTGAAAATGTTGTTATACAGGTTGGACCTCCCTGGTCTGGCAACCTCAGGACCTAATTGGTCCTGAACAGCTGTCTGCCCCAGGTTGCCAGTGGAGCTCCACTCCTGGCCTACCAGATCCCTAACATTGGCTGGGCTCTCTCACCCTGGACAGGCTGCCAGCAGGCCTCTGCTCCTGGTTGCCAGCAACCTCTGCCACTGGGAATCTCTGGTCCAGAAACATCCATGGTCCTGCTGGTCCACAGATATTGCCAAATCAGAAAGTCCCAGACCAGAGAGGTTCAGCCGTTAGTACATTCACATAGCATCTTCCATCTTGAAGAATCAACCCCCCTGTTAAACCTCATATAATCATACTAATTACAAATATAGTTTCTAAAAGGTCATCATCATTATTTGAAAGGGTTACTGACCTAGTATGTGGAAGAAGGAGCAGTTAACATGATATATCTTGGTTTTAATAAGGTTTTGATGCTCCCACATGATATTCTCATAAGCAAATTAGGCAAATGTCATCTAGATTAAATTATTGTAAGGTGGATGCATAACTGGTTGAAAGACCGTGCTCAAAGAGGAGCTATTACTCGTTCAGTATCAGATTTGGAGGGTGTACCTAGTGGGTGTCTGCAGAGGTCTTTCCTAGTTCCAGCCTAATCAATATTGTCATTAGTGATTTGGATAATAGAGTGGAGAATATGCTCATACAGTTTGCTGGTGACACCAAGCTGGGAGGGATTGCAGGCATTTTAGAGACCAGGATTAGAATTCAAAAACAACCTTATCAAATTGGAGAATTTGTCTGAAATCAACAAGATGAAATTTGATAAAAATAAATGCAAAGTAGTTCACTTAGGAAGGAAAGATCAAATATGCAACCACAAAATGGGAAGTAAGGGTCAGGTAATAGTACTACTAAAAATGATCCCAGGGTTTTAGTGGATCACTAAGTGAGTATGCGTCAATAATACGATGCAGCTGCAAAAACTCGATAACATCATTCTGGAATATATTAACAGAAATGGCGTTTGTGCAGTGATTGTTCCAATCTGCTTGGCACTGGTGAGGCCTTGGCTGCAGCATTGCATTCAGTTTTGGGTGCCTTACTCTGTAGAAAGATTTAGGTACAGTGGAGGGAGCCCAGAGGTTAGCAACAAAAATGTTAAAAGGTTTAGAAAACTTACCTGACCAATGAGGAAAGGCTAAAAAAGCTGGGCTTGTTTACCTTTAAGAAAAGAAGACTGAGGGAGGACCTGATATAAGTCCTGAGAGATCTTAAGGGCTGTTATAGAGAGAACTGAGTCCCATTAACCTATGTCAACAATGGGCAGCCTTGGCAAGTGAGTGGCCCTTGTTCAAACAAGATCGTCTCCCAGGATAGGGTAACAGCAACGAAGGGTCCTGTGGCACCTTATAGACTAACAGAAAAGTTTTGAGCATGAGCTTTCGTGAGCACAGACTCACTGAAGTGAGTCTGTGCTCACGAAAGCTCATGCTCTAAACTTTTCTGTTAGTCTATAAGGTGCCACAGGACCCTTCGTTGCTGTTACAGATCCAGACTAACACGGCTACCCCTCCAATACAGGACAGAGTAGTTTTGCTAACTGCTCCTGTGCATCTGGAATTTGCAGGCTCTGCCAATTCAATTTTAGCAGCAATTTAATTGGATGCAGTGGGTGCCCATGGCTGTCGCCGTCTATGATACATGCAATCAGCATGCCCCGCACATCCCAAGCCCTTGCTGTATGTGTGCATCTCTGTATTAATACTGGTGGGAAAAAAAACTACATGGGTGGGAACTCACAAAATCCTTCAACTCTGCACTTGGGCAGTGGCAGTACAAACGTCTCGTGGGCCACCCATTGAACCCCAATGGGCTGCATGTGGCCCATGGGTTACAGCTTGCACAGCATTGCCTTATGCCATTGAAGGTAAAACAGAAAGTCATGAGCTTAATCTGCAGCAAGGGAGATTTAGGTTAGATATCTGGAAAAGCTTTTTAATTATAAAGCTAAGTAAGCTCTATCCTAGGCTTTCAAAGCTGTTGTGAGATCCTCATCCATGGAGGGTTTTTAAGAATCGGGTGAGTGAACACTTGTCAGGGATGGTCTAGATTTACTCAGTCTTGCCTCAGCACAGGAGTCTGGATTTGCTGATCTCTCAAGGTCCCTTCTAGCCGTATGTTTCTATGATAACATAACACATTGCAAAATGCAGTGTTAATATGTGTAAATTCTAGTTAGTGCTGGTTCAGGAATTTGTCACATGCAATATTTAACTGTCTGATCTCAAACAATTTAATGATCACCTATCTAGTGAGTTCTCCTCCCAATGCCCTCCAACGCTGCAGGTTGGCTTCTACCTGTTCTCACTTGCAACAGTATTATGATGAGTTCTCTATTCTGGTTTGAGCAACCCTGGCTCAGGCTGGCTGTTCTTGTATGAGGATTTGGGCCCACCTCACCTGTTACTAATCAGCTGTCTCCCAGGTGAAGCCATCAGGAGAGGTATCGGGTGATAATTTGACAATAGCCAGGCAGACATGAGGCATGGTAGGATAAGGGCATGAATGATGTATTTCACTTGTATTAAGCAAAGTAAAACTGAGTCCCCAGTGAAGACCGACTAGAAGTCTATGTCTAGAGATTGCTCCTCAGCTCCCAGGCAAGCAGGTGAGCCGATAGACTCACCAAGCTCTGGGCAAGGTGAGGAGCACCTCTGCAGTCAGGTGTTCAGGACTCCCATGTCCACGAACAAACCACTTTTCAGGTTGGCAGTCTGAAGTTGGCATTGTCCAGAGTTTTTGAAAAAAAAAGTTTCCTCTTTATATTTGCCTAAAAAGTAGAAATTATCAATGGTTGTCCTGTGTAATTGATGTGTGTAGGGGTGTGCACATGTGTTTTGAGAGGTTCACAGAGAATACTTGACCTTGAAGGTGTGAAGAGAGTGAGGGAGAAGGACAGTGAGAGAGGTTTACCTGTGTGAACTTGAAAGGGGTGGAGCTAAGACTACATTGGACATCACAAAGTTTCCAGGTGTTGCCCACCCTGAAGTTATTCTGGAATTTTAATTTTCTTTCCTTTAGGATTATAACTAATTTTTGAACCCCTCATCTCCCTTTTGCCTTTTAGAGTGATCTGAGATTTGCAACTGACTGTTTGAGAAGCAAAGCACTAAACAATGCTCCCGCACAGAATCGAGTATCCTATTCTGATTGGTCTGGAGTTTGTCTATGAGTACAAGAGAGTGTAAGGAGAAGGGAATATGTGAATGAGCAATTCAGCTTAGACAGCATGAAAGTAATAAATTCAGGTGTGGGTTACAATGCAGCTTTTGACAATATGAAATGCAAGGAAAAGCTGTAGGGTAAGGACGCCTCCAAGAATGTAGACATCAAAGGAATAAGAGAGGCTAGAATTGAAAAAGCTTGACAGACATTAGTTTTTAACAAGTCTGCTTGGGAAAAAAGTTATGAAAGAGACAGGTATTGATTTTTGAGATAAGTGAAGATAGGCTCTAGGGTGGGAGGAGTGAAGGCTTTAGTGATGGATGTCATCAGTAGAATAGAAGCCTACACCTGGTTTGATGGCATTTCTCGGTTTGCAGGGAAGGTGATCATTTTTAAATGCCACATCTGATCAATGAAGATGTTTCAGGGAATGTGCTAGGCCTCTCTGGGCAGAACCATATTGATTTTGGTGAAAATTGGAAACCTGAAAAAAGAGGACAGAGGGAGACCTGGGGCTTGTAGCATGTGATTAACAGGTTCAGCAACATCAGCCAGGTCTATAATTATCCATACAAATATCAGACTTCACAGAGAAGGATCTTCACAACAGATCTATTTCTGTCACAACAGGTTTTTCATTGATATTGGGTGATGGAAAGGGTTGCTGTGTGTGGAACAGGGACTGATAAAAGGAAAAAGCCAAGTTTGATTAAAAACCTGAGTTAGGACTGACAGCTAGGAGTTAACCACTGATACGCAATTTTAGCTACACCAGTTGCGAAGCTAAAATCAGTTTATCCACAGTTGATTGCCATGTCTGTCCACAGAGCAGAAGGTCGACAGGAGCGTTTCGACCTTCCTTATTCCTCGCCTCTCGTGAGGAGTACAAGGGTCAACGTTGACCCCTGGGAGCATTATGTTGCTCGTGCTCAAAATGAAACCCTGGAAGATCAACCCTGAGCAGGTCAATCTTGTGTGGCAGTGTGGTGGTAGCCTAAAGTTTAATAACCCAGATTAAGTACATTTTTTTTGAGCAAGAATCTTAAGTAATACACCCTAAAAAAAGGAAGGGAAAGGAAAAGACCTGTCAAATGCTTCTTGTCAAATCAAACGTTTAAGATAATGAGAACAACAAAGCAGTCCTGTGGCACCTTACAGACTAACAAATTTATTAGGTAATGAGTTTGTTAGTCTATAACGTGCAACAGGACTGCGTGTTGTTTTTGAATTTATAGATTAACACCGCAACCCCCCTGAAATTTATAATGCTGTTTTTGTCTTGTTAATAGAAGCATATAATCCAAATCTTGTTTAAAATTGTCTGTCTCCCATCCTGTTGAGTAGACTGAGGCTACATCTACACTTTCAGGAAGATCAACGCGCTGGGAGGTTTCTCCCTTGACCTCCCATGGTGGGAACAGCAGCAAAAATTGGTTTAAGATACGTCAACTCCAGCTGTACAATTCTGATAGCTGGAGTTGCGTATCTTAAATAAATTTTATCCCCTAGTGCAGACCTGGGCTACTAGTAGCCACAGAAGAGTGTCTTCTGTCTACTTTCCCTTTCTTTCACATGCAGTGAAATCATTGCAAAATACTTTTGAAATTAACTAACTAGTTCCATGTCTTTTCATGCACACTTAGCATTTTGGTGCCCATTGACAAAGTTCAGTGACTCTGGCTGGTTTATGGCTGAGAACAATATCTCTAGGGGATAAACTAAAATAGCAGCTAAGATTGTAACATCAGTGTTTAACAAAAAAAAAAAAAAACCATACCGGAATAAAGGAAAATCTTTGAGTAGCATAATTATCTGGCTTGTTTATCATTGAGATTCCCAGCCTAGCTCACTTGCAAGAGGAGGGTTGTTCCTTTATGGTTGTTAAAAATCTTGGTGAGCTGAAGAACTTATGGTTTCACCTACTTCTTCCACCATTACTCCTCAGTCCTATGTTTTATTCATCTTGTAGATTCATAGGGTCACAGAAATTTAGGTATGAAAAAGACCTGTTAGGTCATCTGGGCCACTCCATGGTAGATATTAGGTCATCCAGTTCTAGCTGTGACTGTTTTAATACTATTTTCAACTCAAATACAGGGCCTAATCCAGAGCCTGTGTACTCCTTTGGATTTGAATCCACAGTGGATCAGGCCTCCTACCTTTACCACACCCCAAACCGGGAGCTAGAATCTCTCTCTTTTCCCCTATCCTGGCAATGTCTTTCTCCTATGCTTTCCCAGCACCCTCCAATTTGACTTTCTTCACAGATGTCTGCTTGTCTCGTTTGCATCACTCATAAAATATCATAATGTTGCTGCCTAATACAGGTGATTCAAGGAAGTCTATGTATTCCATGAAAGGCGAGCAACTGCAACTCTGTATTTCCAGCTATAGAGCAAGTTTTGTATATCCACTTCTACCCTATAGATTTGTAACAGAGAGAAAGCCATGCTAGTCTGTATACTATCAAAACAAAAATGCAGTAAAGTAGCACTTTAAAGACTAACAAGTTATTTTGTTAGTCTTTAAAGTGCTACTTTACTGCTTTTTTTGTGATACTCTATAGAATGTAAAGTACAAAGGAGATAATTTACTCTTATAACAATTCAGACCATGGCTTTTACAAATCTTGCCACATTGGGACTGGGACAGTGGGATTGGGAAGATGAAGAGATGTCTGAGGAAGATGAATAACAAGAGTGAGCAGATCTGGTCCTTGTGAAATTTTACCCTACGACTCTCCTCCACTTCCTCCTCCTGGAATTCTGTCCCTGGATCCTTCACTGATCCCTCTTCCATGACATCCTCCTGAAAAAAACAGCTAATTCCTCTGTCTCCTCTACCTCCTCGTCTTCTTCCTCCTGGAGATCCTCCACCACCTCCTGCTCCTCGATCCAGGACATTGTGAGATTCATTTGATAAACAAAAAACAGACACACTTCAGTTGAAGTCAAGTGGACACTACTTCTCATCAGCTGTTTTCATCCCATGCACTTCTCCCTATTGTACCATGTGTGGGTCAGACCTTATGACAATATGACTGAATTCTACCTTCCCCTGTCTCCATGTTCCCTCTCAGAGGTGCTTTTTATAGTTTCTCTACCAAATCTGAGAACGTGCTATTACTCTGGTGTCCAAATCAGAAAGGCTTAAGGCTAAGTCACTATAATACGTGTTTCAGATCATTGATTTAAAATAATTACAGTTAGGGACAGGCCAAGTGCTATGAACAAAATAAGAAATGTCTCAAACTATTGCTCAAACCTCAAACATAACTGCTTGTAAAGGGTTGAAAAAGTAGTGTTATTTTCCTGCTTATATTTCATTTTTACTGCTAGTGCTTGCACTTCCTGATTGTATTTGAGAAGGGAAATGGTAAAATATTGCCACAAATCCTCTTGGTAGTTTATGCATAGACCATAAGAAGTAGTACAGAACAACAAAGCTTTCTGTAGTATTTGATGTTGAGAGATTTGGATTCATTAGGTAAACGGGTTCAGCAGAGGGCAACAAAAATGATTAAGGGGCTTGAGCACATGACCTATCAGGAGAGGCTGAGGGATTTGTGTTTATTTAGTTTGCAGAAGAGAATCTGAGGGGCAATTTGATAGCAGCCTTCAACTTCCTGAAAGAGGGCTCTAAAGAGGATGGAGAGAGACTGTTGAAGTTGGTGACAGATTGCAGAACAAGGAGCGATGGTCTGAAATTACAGACGGGAAGGTAGCTGGACTTTAGCTCAAGCCGTAGGTGTAGGTTAGATATTAGGAAAAACTATTTCCCCAGGTGGATGGTGAAGCACTGGAATGTGTTACCAAGAGAGGTGGTGGAATCTCCACCCCTAGAGGTTTTTAAGTCATGGCTTGACATGGTCCTGCCTGGGATGATTGGAGGAGGTTGATCCTGCTTTGGGCAGGGGGCTGGACTTCATGACCTCCTGAGGTCCCTTTCAGCCCTAGAATTCTATGATTCTTTCTCCATTTCAGTGCACAATTTGAGCAGGAACCAGTTCCCCACGGGTTGCTTTGTTGTGCTATACATACTTTCATCAGTGCTTAACACTAATATTTTAATTGTTGCCATCACACCTTTCCAGTTTGCTTTCCTGAGGCCACACTATCCTTTCTGAAGCAGTTCCTGGCAGTTACAGATTTCCGGGTACTGTCTGATCTAGAAGCTGAGAAGCATCTTGTTCTCTCAGTTTTGATTCTCCATTTCACATTGTATATTGGACAGTTCTTCCACAGAGACAATTAGGCTGTGATCTGTTGCAGCTGCATGTTGTAGTGACATTCTTCATCATTATCCAAAATGGATTGCAAAGACTGTATCTGGGAGGTGAAAGGGAAATACAGGGTCTGCGGGCCTATGGCAAGTTTAACCCGTTTGCAATGCAGGAAATTGGAATTTAGTGCTGACCAGTGAAAAGGAAATCTTTGGTGGCAGCTGATGTACTGCAGTTTACTTGAGTTCCATACCAGCTTTTCCCCTTTCTGTTGCTTTTCTCAGTGAAGCAGTCCTATTTGCACCTCATTTCATTTAGCTTTCCGTCAGAGCCTCATCTTCAGCAGCACTAACCTCCTATCTCCTGCAGAAAAGACCAGATCCAAAGCAAATAAACAAAAACTAATGGTGAAATCACTTCTTTGACAAAGTTCTGGAAAATGACTTTATCCTGCTGATTAACTTTTCCCTCATGATGCCTGTCTCTGAAGTCTGCTTCCCGCTTCTCTCACATTGCTTTCTCCATCGTACACCAGACCTCGAAGGCAGCTGGAGGAGGGAGGTGGTTTCCTTTGCAAAATGGTTGATGTGGTGAGGGCAGAAGTGCTGGGAAATATGGGGCAGACTGGGAGGCTGCTCAGTGGAATCTTCGTTTTGCACTCCTTGGTTGTGTATTACCAAGTACAGACGAGACTCCACAGCAGCAGGATGTTATACGTTTTATTTCAATGCAGCAACTGCATTTAACTCAGTTCCCTTATCTTAACTCACATTGCTCCACTGATTTCAGTGGATTTGTGTGTGAGTGGATTTGTGTGTGAGTAAAATACGGTTCAGCATCAGTAAAGGTGGAGGAATGAGGCTCTGTGTGACTGGACACGGTGGCATCGCTCTGTTCCATTTCTGGTTTCAGGTGAAAATAAAACGAGTCCACTATTCCCTCCTCCCAGATCCCATCTGTGGGAAGGGAAAAAAACCTGCAATTTGACAAATTTAAGTTCTATGCAAGAATAGTAGAGAATGTTGCAGTTCCAAATACAAGTGACTCAGAAAAACTGGAGACTGAGAAAAAAGGACTGGATTTGCAAGTGTGACAGATTAGGAGTGCAGTGAATTGGCAGTGCTTTCTGTGAGAGCACTGTGTGCCTCCATTTACCTGTCTTGAGCCAGCTTTCTGAGTCATCAGTTCAGGAAGCTGTTTCAAAAACTAATCCTTCTGATTGTATTTTGGAGTGTGGATTGTAGAAAGCAGCTCATGCATTTTGGCTGCTTTGAATATATCTCGGGGTGAATACTGCTGATTGTGTTTTCAGTGTCCTTTGTTCCCTTCTGCTCCCCTCTGACTGGACAATTGCCAGGAAAATTCAGCTTACCTGTGTTGCTACACAGAAAAGACTTGTGGCTCATCGGCCTGAGAAGTGTGAATCATCAACATAATTACATGCTGTAGTCCAGCTCCTGTTTACTTACTAAAACCAAGTAATTTTATTAGTCTCTCATAATCACCAGTGAATTAAAAGCAGTTCTGTGATAAAAGTATATTATAGACTCATAGAATACTAGGACTGGAAGGGACCTCGAGAGGCCATCGAGTCCAGCCTCCTGCCCTCATGGCAGGACCAAATACTGTCTAAAACATCCCTGATAGACATCTATCTAACCTGTTCTTAAATATCTCCAGAGATGGAGATTCCACTACCTCTCTTGGTAATTTATTCCACTGTTTGACCACCCTGACAGTTAGGAACTTTTTCCTAATGTCCAACCTAAACCTCCCTTACTGCAGTTTAAGTCCATTGCCTCTTTCTATATCCTCAGAGGCCAAGAAGAGCAAGTTTTCTCCCTCCTCCTTATGACACCTTTTTAGATACTTGAAAACCGCTATCATGTCCGCCATCAATCTTCTCTTTTCCAAACTAAGCAAGCCCAATTATCAGCCTTTCGTCATAGGTCATGGTCTCTAGACCTTTAATCATTCTTGTTGCTCTTTCCTGGACCCTCTCTAATTTCTCCACATCTTTTTTGAACTGTGGTGCCCAGAACTGGACACAATACTCCAGCTGAGGCCTAACCAGCGCAAAGTAGAGCAGAAGAATGACTTCTTGTGTCTTGTTCACAACACGCCTGTTAATGCATCCCAGAATCATGTTTGCTTTTTTTGCAACAGCATCGCACTGTTGACTCATATTTAGTTTGTGGTTCACTATAACCCCTAGATCCCTTTCTGCTGTAGTCATTCCTAGACAGTCTCTTCCCATTCTGTATGTGTGACACTGATTGTTCCTTCCCAAGTGGAGCACTTTGCATTTGTCCTTATTAAAGTTCATCTTGTTTACCTCAGACCATTTCTCCAATTTATCCAGATCATTTTGAATTATGGCCCTGTCTTCCAAAGCAGTTGCAACCCCTCCCAACCCCTGCAAACTTAATAAGTGTACTTTCTATGCCAATATCTAAATCATTGATGAAGATATTGAACAGAACCAGTCCTAAAACAGACCGTTGTTCTCCAAGCACCTAAGGAGCTAAAGATAAGACACTTGTTTTCCATCTGAGGACCTGTGCTATCTCTCGTTCCTAGGCAGGAAATGGTTTGTCCACCCTGTGGGGAAAAATGAGATTTCAGAAAGTTTACCGTCCTAAATTGAGCCAAAAGATAAAAGTTAAAAAATAAATTGCAGACTGAAAAGTCCAATAAATGTTGGTTGAATTAATGGAAACATTTTATTTTGTTAATTTTGAAATGTTTTATCTCAGTTTCATTTTACCTCTGATTGGTTTAGACAAAATGGAAAAAACAGAATTTCTTTTCATTTTAAAAAAGTCAAAAGAGGACATTTTGACATTCAGAATTGTTTTGTGTGTTCTGAGTCAAGAAATTGATCAAACTGTAGATTAAGGAAAAATTACATTTCAGCTAATCAGCATATTTCGCTCAAAAATACATTTTCCTGAAAATGCCCAACCAGTTCTAGTTCTGACCTCAAACACAATTGAGAATACTGCCATTATCTGCAGGGGCAGCTGATTTAAACATCACATACACTTACTCCCAGGGAGGGATTTCAACAGCAGGTGGTCCTAGCATTATTTATAGCAAAATGAGGTGCTGTCATTCTCTCTCATGCTCTCTCTGTGTGTATGTATATGTGTATTTAGAACAATATCAAATTAATTGTTTAATATCTTAAAACAATACATTTTAAGAGGCCAGAAAAAATCTGCTGTGTGTGTGCTATACAATTTGTTGTATTTAGATTACCTAGATGCATATTTTGAAGTTACAGAGTACACATTCTCAGGAAAATGTGTGTGCCCATTGCACCTGGCCCACACTCTACTGGATGCAAGCACACACTATGCTCATTAGTTGCAAATTATGGAGCTCACATGGAAATTCTTCCCACGTGCATTTGTGAAAAATTGCTTTGTGCTTCAGCCCTCAGAGGCAGTCTGCTGCACCCTATTAGACACAGATCTGAATGCAATATCCTAACCAAATATTTGGCCGTTAGGGAATAAACCATTGTTCCATATATTATACTTAATCTGTTTACTATTTGTTAGGTAGTCCATCATACACTAGTATCACAAAATGCTAGTGAGCAGGTGCTAGAAGATACATCAGTAAACATAAGAGTTGATGGTGATGGGTGGGCAGATGCGATAAGATCTGCCAGAACTCAGCTCTACCACAAAACTTTGGGAAAGAGTTTGGGTCCCTGAAGCATGTCAGCTCTTTTGGGCACGTACCATTTCTTTGTTCTTTGCTTCTATGGCACCTAGCTCAGTATAGTCTTGGTCCATGATTAGGTCGTCTAGGTTCCACAGTAACACTATGGTCTGAAGAAGTGGGTCTCTCCCAGGGAACCTCATCACCTAATAAATTATTTTGTTAGTCTTTAAAGTGCTACTTGGACAGGTTTTTTGTTTTGATAGTATATAAACTATATAGACTAGCACGGCTATCTCTCTGTTAGTACTTAGAAAAATAAATATTAAGTCCAATAATTTGCTCAATAGAAGGGAGGAACTACGCCAGTACTAGTGCAAGAGCTGGAGGATTAAAGGAATTGCTCAGTGTAGGCACAGCCTAGTTCCAGGGTCAGCAACCAAAATAGCAAGAAGAGCAATTTTTTTCAAATTCGGTAAAAAACTCAATAATTGAAGAGCTGCAATGCATGTGAATACAAGGCAGCCCTTCACAAATACAGTCAGACCACACAATTTGTAATGTGCTAGATGTGTACTGCAGGATATTCACGAACTTTTTACATATTCTGTTTCCTCACACCTTACGTGTGTGTTTCTACCACAATCTTCCTTTCACTACTGAACCTACTTTAACTAGACCAATTTCACTTCATGATTAATTCAATTTTCTTTCTTAAAATGTGTGTTGCCCTTCACAGCAGGAATGCCTCAGACTCCCTTTTCCTTTTCAAAATCAAGACGTTATTAGCAGTACCATCAAAACACCGCTACACAATGCACTGCACATATTAAAGGGGGAGCTATCCAACATTTTGAGATCACACGTAGTTTGCTATTTAGACGTGAGTTGTTCATTGGTAGGCTTTTAGGCATTCCCTGTTCATTGAAAATAATCAGGAGGGTTTTGTTTTCTTTTTTTCTTTTTTTTTCTTTTACTTTGCAATGATAGCTTTTGTATCCACAGAGACATGCAGCTCCAGAGCCACAGGTTGCAGACCCCTGACTTAGCTTGTACAGACAGGAATAGGCTTATTCCTAACCACATGCCACAATCTCTTAACAGGTAAAACCTGCCAATATCATTCTAGCAATGCACTGCTTTCTATACCCATAAATCCAACAGACCTGTCCAACTTCACCTGGTGCCTGGCTCCTGGTTGTAGTCACTACCACAGCCTCCACAGCAAAAGACAATACTTCTGTCAGTCATGAACAAAGGTGAACGTGGTCAGGAATCCCAGAGAAAGTAGAAAACAAATCTACACTGTCTTCCAAGAGCATAACCTTTGCAAAGTCAGGCTGAGATCAGTGTTCCCATGGACCTTACTGTTCAAGATGGGTAGCTGGGCTGGAGCAACCAGCAGCCAAGGCAGGCAGTGGGAAACTTATTTTCTTAATCACTTCCCACATTTTCAGTTTACCGGATTGCCACCAGCTTATATTTTACCTCCTTCCTTCCTTACCTCCTTTTCGTTCTCCCTCTTCTGCTTTACAGCATATTTCTGTTAAACAACCTGAGATTTTTAATTCCCAAAATAAGCAGAACAAACACTCCTGAAGGCTGAAGTTTAAAATACAGCTTATTGCCTATGTGCAGAAGCAATATACACAATGCCTTTTTAATAGGGTCCTACCAAATTAATGGTCCATTTTGGTCAACTTCACCTTCATAAGATTTTAAAAGTAATAAATTTCAAGATTTCATCTATTTAAATCTGACATTGGATGGAGTTGTTACTGTCAGGGTCCTAACGAAAAAGGACTTTTGGGTGGTCACCAGGCTATTGGGGGGTTGTGGGACAGCTATCCTTACTTCTGTTGTACTGCTGTCAGTGGATCTGCTTGCAGAACTGGGTCCTTAGTGGCTGCCACTGTCTGGCCACCCAACGCTGAAGGCAGCAGTGCAAAAGTGTTAGGGTACTGTCATCATTACCTCTGTGATGCTGCTGGCAAGCTGCTGCCTTCAGAGCTAGGCACAAGGCCAACAGCCTTCTGGCTGTCCAGCTGTAAAGGCACAGAAATGAGGTAGGGGATACCATGACCCCACTCCCTAAATAACCTCGTGACCCTACCCTGAAATTCCCCTATGGATCAGGAACCCCAATTTGAGAAATACTGTGTCCCCTGTGAAATCTGTATAGTACAGGGTAAAAGCACATAAAACAACAAATCACAGCCTGAGGGGGTAGGTGAGGAGGAAACCAGATTTCATGATCCACCACATTTTTTCCATGGCTGGAAATTTGGTAAGACTGTAATCATTAACAAGACAGTGCCCTCTAGAGCGCAAGATGGGAAGAGCACAGTTCCTTCAATCTTGTACTGACACTTACCCCCGTGTCCACTGAATGCAGTAATGTAAAGCACTTCCAGATCCGAATTTACCACTCACCTGTGTCAGTGGTAGGATTAGACAACCCTTTTGCACAGTTACAAGCAATGACATAAGGTGCAAGGCCATGGAGAATCACACTATGTCATTAGATGTCAGGTACTGTGTTTCTGTACGTGTTGGAATAGATCTTAATACAATCTCTGCACTTGTGTAAACACTAGAGGCCGCCAGCTGAGCGCACTGTTGATCTAAGAAAACCTGGTTGTGTTTTTTTGCAGCAAACCCTGGGAAACGCCCTTGTTTGGCAAGAACCAAGATTCTTCTGTCTGTTTTGAAGAGTAAATTCGCCACTTTCCAGAGAAGTTTGTATTCTCTGGATTCTTTTATCTCCCTGACTTCTCTTGGTTCCTTGTATGTCAGAGGTGGGTCTTGCTTCCTCTGCTGGTGGGTCAGAGTCAAAATATTATCTTTCCCCAGGTTGTCAGTCAGCCCTGTTGTTATAGGGCACAAACTGATCACCAGGTGGGGTCAAAACAACAGTGTCTATGAATTTATGTTAGAGGCAGTATAATGATGTACTAGAAAAGTTTTACACTTTCCTCTGAACCATCCGGGGCTAACCACTGCCAGAACCTGGATACTAAACCAAAGAAATCAATGCTCTCTTCGAAATGTGATATTTTCTTTGTTCCTCTAGGGAGCGTTTCTGTTTCTGCATTATAAGTAATGCTTCATTTCTAAGCAGGGGATTCCCACGCTCTTCTCCATGTGCCTGTGAGACGGGCTTTGGGACATGCTGTATATACTGAAAACTATCAAAACAAAAACCAGTCAAGTAGCACTTTAAAGACTAGCAAAATAGTTTATTAGGTGAGCTTTCGTGGGACAGACCCACTTCTTCAGACCATAGCCAGACCAGAACAGACTCAATATCTGGTCTGGCTATGGTCTGAAGAAGTGGGTCTGTCCCACGAAAGCTCACCTAATAAACTATTTTGCTAGTCTTTAAAGTGCTACTTGACTGGTTTTTGTTTTGATAGTGTATAGACTAGCACGGCTTCCTCTCTGTTACTATACTGAAAACTGGTTGTCCCAAACATCTGTGTCCTCCCAGCAGGTGGCTCTCTTGTGTTTGTTAGCAGGAATTTCAGATTCCACCATGTTATCTGGATAGGTTGACCATATTGCCTCATGCTGAATACAAGACACTTGATAAAATGACTAGTATTTGAGCAAGTTCAATGGCAACCAATCAGAAATAGGCAATGCAAATGTTCAAATTAACATCAAGTTGAGTGACCCCCTGTTTAAAAAGAAGTACACATGCACACCTCATAGAACTGGAAGGGGCCTCCAGAGGTCATCAAGTCCAGTCCCTTGCTCTCTTGGCAGGACCAAGCACCATTCCTGCTATGTAATTGCATTCTTACCATCTTATCTTTAAAGCTTTAAGGCTTACACGGAAAGACCACACACACACACACACACACACACACACACACACACACACACACACACACACACACACACACACACACACACACACACACACACACATGAGGAGGGTGTAGTAACAGAGAGAAAGCCGGGCTAGTCTATATCCTATCAAAAAAAAAAAAGCAGTCCAGTGGCACTTTACAGACTAACAAAATAATTTATTAGGTGAGCTTTCGTGGGACAGACCCACTTCTTCACACCATAGCCAGACCAGAACAGAGTCAATATGTAAGGCACAGAGAGCCAAACATAGCAATCAAGGTTGACAAATCAGAAAAAAATGATCAAGGTGAGCAAATCAGAGAGCAGAAGGGCAGAAGGGGGGGTGTCAAGAATTAGGTTAAGCCAAGTATGCAAAAGAGCCCCTAGGACTCTCATTATAGGGGCTCTTTTGCATACTTGGCTTAGTCGAATTCTTGATTCCGCCCCCCCGCCCACACTTCTGCCCCTCTACTCTGTGATTTGCTCACCTTGATCATTTTATTCTGCCTTGTCAGCTGTGGTTGACATTGACATTTGGGAGACACTAACCCAGGATTGCTCAAAACGAAGAGAAGTAGTACATGACAGTACACTGCATTTTGAATTTGTCCACTGACAAGCCAAGGAAGGATGACAAGAGGTGGAGGAGGAAGGAGAGACTGCCTTTTAGTCATGGTCAGCAGCCTCCTGCTGTACCTGGAAACATCTCTTCTCACTGTAATAGAACTTGTGGTTCAGGGATAGGCCTTATCAGCCCCTGCATGGGACACTTCTGGGTTGAAACAATAGTTTCATAAACTCCTAGAATTGAAAAACAAGTCTAGCTTAAATGAATCCCTATGGGCACAAACAGAGATGATCAGGTTCTGAGAGAAACTATCACAAACTCAGTGAGAACCAAATCTGCTGTGTGACTCGGTAGCCTGGGTTGTTTGGGGGATTGGTAAAGGGTTACATAGCCTTTCACCTTGAGGTTATGGATGTGGGTTCAGTTTAAGCTGGTAGAAACCAAAGGACCTGTCCAGTGAGTGTTCGGTGAGCAGTTCAAAGGGGGTTGGTTGTTCAGCCCATTTTTTGGTGGGTGCATCTACACTTGCATCCCTCTTTCGAAAGACATACGCAAATGAGGTAAATCGAAAATACAAATTTGCTATAAATTTGCATATTTGGTATCTTGTTTGCATATTCTAATTTCAAAAGATCTTCTTTCGAAAGAAGAACGCCAGTGTGGCTGCTGTTCTTTATTGAACAGGAAGAAGGATTATTTCGAAGATGGGGTTTACTTTTGAAAGAACGGCGTCTACACTGGTTTTCTTCTTTTGAAAGAAGAGCTTTTGAAATTCAAATATGCAAATGAGGTACCAACTATGCAAATTTATACCTAATTTGCATTTTGGTGCACCTCATTTGCATGCCTCTTTCAAAAGAGGCATGCAAGCGTAGGCGCACCCCTTGAGAAGGTGACTACATCATAGAAAGAGGCCTGTTTATTGGTGGAGGGTTGCCAAGCCTCCTGCTTTTGCCAGCAGTCTCTTGGAATGATGCCCTTTCTCCTGGAGGCTCAGCAAAACAGGGAGATTTTTGGGTGCTAACAGTCTGGCATGGCAGTGGAGTGAAAGCAGGCTCACTTACCTACTTTCATTCTACCCTGCTTCTGGAAGTGGCCAGCACCATCCCTGAAGCCCTAGAAGTGGGGGTGGGAAGGGAGAGCCTGTATGCTGCCTCTGCCCAGAGCACCGACTCTGCAGTTGCCCTTAGCCAGGAACTGTGGCCAATAGGTTCTGCTGTGGGGGGTGCCTCTGGCCAATGGCATGCAGAGACCCCCTGGCTCTCCTGCCTAGGAAAGGTGCTGCTAGAGGGATGTACGTTTGGGAGGGAGCCACACCACCTGGGGTAAGAAAGTTCCCTGAGTCACTGTAGGGGCTCATCTGCATACTTGGCTCAATCTAATTCTTGACCTTCCCCCCCACCCCTCCACTCTCTGATTTGCTCACCTTGATTATCTTTTTCTGATTTGTCCTCCTTGCTTACTGTTTTTGGTTCCCTTTGCCTTAAATATTGAGTCTGGTCTGGTCTGGCTATGGTCTGAAGAAGTGGGTCTGTCCCACGAAAGCTCACCTAATAAACTATTTTGCTAGTCTTTAAAGTGCTACTTGACTGATTTTCCCTTTCCTAAACTCTCTCCAAGAACCCAATGCCTCTCCCATCCTGCACCCAAACACCTTCCCAGAGCCTCATCTGTTCACCATCCCACACCCAAAATCCCTCCCAGAGTCTGCACCCCCTCCTCCCCCCAATCTCCTGCCCCAGCCTAGATCCTGTCCACTGCATCTAACCCCCCCGCAAAGTATGTTTCCCACATCCCTCCTGTAGCCAACTCCCAGCCCACACTGGTGACAGTGAGTAAGGAGGAGAATGAGAAATGGAGGCAGCTGGGGTGGAGTGAGCAGGGCTGGGGCCTTAGAGAAGAGCTGGGACAGGGGCATGGTCTTGAGGAAGGTGTAGGACAGAGGGTGGGGCAGCAGTCTTTGGGTTTGCACAACTAGACAGATGTCAACCCTAGATGGTCTGGGTCATAGAGAAAAAAATCAGCTCACCCCTCACAGAGGTTATTACTGCTCTGTATTACTGGTGGCTACTGTGAGTGTGTGTGGCACATCTACTGAAGCTGCCTGTTCTGTAGATCTCCAGAGCTGCCACTCACATACTTCAAACTGCACTTAATAATTCTCCGCTCCTTAAAACTAAAATTTAGTATAGTCATATGAGAGAAACCGACAAACCCCCACAGCCCTCATGCTTCAGCTGTACAAAGGGACTGTGTATAATAAATATTAGGTTGTATTTAACAGGAAGTGTCTAATACCTTCTGGCAGGAAAAAACCTGCTAAATCACCTAGTGTAGTCCCACAGCCCTACTGAACAAAACCACATTGTTCTCCTTAGTTTATTATCCAAACCAGGTTTAAATTATTCATTTTGTGAAGCTTCCAGCACTTCTCTCTGGGGACCACTGCACAATCTAACAGACTAACCTGAGCATATGGCTTTGTGTTTATCCCGGTACCAGGTACCACAGAAAACACTGACAGAAGGAATCATTTCCCACACACAAGTTTCTTGATTGCGTCAGGCAGAAGCAAAGTTTATTAGAGACACTTTTTCAGCAGAAGGTAAACTACCAACCACGGTGCAGATTAACTCAAGTAAGTATTGTAATTAGATGCACAGCGAATTACAAAACAGAAGAAGCAAACAGCATGGTAGACAGGAAGGTGGACCAAAGCTCATATGGGCCCTTTAGGACAGTAGTGTTGGCGTTAGCAGTATTGAGTAATTCTGAAGAGCATTTGCCCATGCTCTTTGCCTAGGTGCAGAGTGGATGCATTGGGTGAGCGCTCGCTTTGTCCATGGGTGGTCTTTGATCGGTGGGTCTTGCACTGGAAAATGCCAGTTTCTCTTCTTAGTCACAGATCTTCCTTCCATGCACTGGAGGTGGATAAATAGAAGAATTATTTTACTTGGAGAGGAAGTGAAACCTTCCCTGCAGCATAAGCCTTCTTCCAGTGTGTCTGGTTAATATAAACCCTGAGAGCGGAGGCTTCTCACAGAAACGTTGCTGCCTTTAAATTGAGATGCAATCCAGAACTTCTCCCAAATTGTTTATATGCTTAGAATACAAGTAAAGGAAGCAAACACCACAGGTTGGGCCAGCAGCTGTGCCAGAACTGCAAAGGGCAGCTCCTTTTGCCCTCCCCTGGACTTGTGTGTTCCCCTAGACACTCGGCTCTCTGTGTCCCCAAAGTGTTTTATTTCTCCTAAGATGCAAAAGTAAATTGTTGCACTCCCCCAGCAGCAGGATGGACCACCCATAGATACTGTTTGTGGTCTAGGACCCATTTTCCCAACGCACACCAAGACTTCATTGGTTCCTTTTATCTGTTTTAAGGACGTGCTGCCTCCTGCTTTGCCCTACAAAATACTCAACCTCCAATCGCAGCTTCCTTCTCCAAGTACTCTAGACTCTCACTCTTTCCCTTTGTCTCTCAATCTCTCTCTGCTTTCACTTCAAGATACCTTTCTTTTCCATCTTTCCTTCGCCCTCCCTTTCAGCTCTCTTCTCCCTCACGTTCACCCTTCACAATCATCGCGAGTGAGTCACCGCTACATTTGACACTGTTTCTTGATAACTTCCTCTATGTCCTACCACTCTCCAGTTGCCCTGCAACATGATTCTAAAAGGTGAGCTACAGCACCTTAAAACTGTTTAACCGAGAGTGGACATGATAGCTTTTCTCTTGCCCTACTGGTAAGAAGGGAACTAAAGAAACATTTTCCTGAAGTTCTTACCTATCTCAGCAGGGTGGCAAGGCGTGGCATGACAGTGGGAAGATGAAGAGTAGCCGTGGGTTGATTTAATGACTACTCCTCCTCCCGCTCCACTTGAGCATTTTCCTCCTATGCTAATCCCTCCTTCTGGGCCACTGTGACAAGGAAAGAGAGTTTGGTGAATGAAACAATAGCCAACCTTACAACAGCATGGTGAGTTCAGTGAAGACTTGTGGCATTGCTTGTCTACAGTCACTACCAGTCCAGTAAAAAGGCAGGACCAGGCCAGTTTACCTCCTCTGGCTTTCGTCCATCACTCTCCCTCACTTCTTCCATGTTGAAAAGCAAAAGTACATCACTACAAGGCCAATCAGTCTCCACACCCACTTTGCCCACAATGGTTGAGTTACTCATAGGCTGCCATTACCAGTGGGCTTTTAAAACAGATTCTGCTCTATCCCTTGCTTAAAAATCAGGAAATCTGTACCTGATTATTTATATGGTTTGGTTCAAATCAAAGTGGAGTTGGGGACATGGCAAGTGCTTTGGATAAAAGAAGGAATGGCCTGGACTTTTGGCAAAACCTCAGACTGAGTCTTTAATGCAGGGACCACAGCATAGGTGTTTGCTTTATCCCCCGCTGGGCCTGCAGCTTACATACACAATGTCACGCTGTCCTCCTTCCAGCAGGCAGCGGTAAGTGTGAATCTCCTGCTCCAGTCGACATTTGACGTCTAAGAGGACCTTGTACTCGTGGTTCTGGGACTCAATTTCTGCACGCAAATCAGCCAGTTGCTGCTCCACACAGGTGATCTGTTGCTGTAACTGGCACAGGTGGGTGTTGTAGCGACTTTCGGTTTCCGCTAAAGAGGCTTCCAGGTTGTCACGCTAAGAATTGAAAGAAAAAAAGCCACAAGTACTTTAGCCACGTGTTAAATATAAACCCATTTGGATGTGGAAAGGTGAGGATTGTCAATGCAAAAATAAAAGTACGTTGTTGCTAACAATCAGCTGTATTATGCCTGCTAGGTATAGGCCAGTGTCATCAGTCCTGAAGTCCAGGCATCAGTGTGTCATAGGTGAAATATCAGTGGTGACAACATCACATACCTGGCTAAGATGAGCTTGTAGATCAATCTCCAGGCACTGCAACTGACGTCTAAGCTCAGAGACCTGGCTGTTGCACGACTCAACCTCCTGACTGCTTGTGATGACATCACGATTCACCTCTTCAATCTGTAAAACAGAAACACAGAATAAAGAGCTTCAGAGGGAATTTTTAATTGTCAGATGAGTCTAGTGTGTGTGAACAACAGGGACTGGTCAGGTTTTCTCAACACTTGAAGGAAGCTCATCTGTTCATTGTAACTTGCTCTTCTAATGGTACAACCCTCACAACATCACCAGTAATTCTCCTCTGTCCTAACTGAGAGGCTCACCCACTGTTCTGCCAACACACCTCCATCTCTGCCACCATGACGTGTAGCAAGCCCTGGAATTCCATGAGAGGCATACATTGCTCATGCACAGGGTCTCCTTGCCCTAAGTGTCCCCTATCTACTATACATTCATGCAGATCACGTTTACAATGTGTGAAACAGGAATATGTGATTCTGAAATAACTTCTGTATTTTTGCTTGGGAGAGTTACAGTTATGGTGCATTTACCTTGCATTCATACCAGTCCTCAACTTCTTTGCGATTTTGTGCAATCATTGTTTCATACTGGCATCTCATCTCCTCTAGGATTTTCTTCAGATCTGGGCCGGGACTGGAATTGACCTCCACACTGACATCGCCAGTGGACTGGTTTCTCAGACAGGTGATTTCCTGAAAAGATAACCCAAATCAGCTTGGTTAAAAATATTAAAAAGTGAGTTGAACTCTGGGGCCTGAGAGCAGCATGCCCGTGTCAGTGAGCCCCTACTTCCAGTTTCTGACGAGTAGGCAACGGGATTTGCAAAAGAAGTACTGTCATCATCCTGCATTACTATTCATACTGGTGGTTGTAGCTGCAGTACTGCCCCATTGTTTTAATCAAGATCAGGGCCCTGTTGCCATAGTAAGTAACGTACAGACTACACGTTACATATCAGGGAATGAGATCCTACCTCCTCATGGTTCTTCTTCAGACAGCACAGCTCTTCCTTCAAGCACTCGAGCTGTGCCTCCAGGTCAGATCTGCACAGGGTCAGCTCATCCAGAACTTGGCGTAAGCCATTGATATCAGCCTCCACACTCTGGCGAAGGGCCAGCTCAGTCTCATATCTATGCCAGGGACAAGAAGCAGAGATAAGTCAATGTGTGAGCCCACCATTCTGGGCTCCTGGCATGTGCACATCTGCTGGGGAATAATATAATCTCTTGCTTTTTTCAAAAAAATCTGTGGGCCAGACTCTCAGTTGGTATAAATCTGCATTGGTCCCTTCTCTTCAATGGATCATGCCAATTTACACCATTTGTCCCTATATTTTGGCCCCACGAGCCCCACAATAAACTCTTTGTTGCTTCAAACACTCTGTCCTGGAAATGCCACTATTCCAGGCAACTCTAAGGCCAAAAGACCTAAGGCACTTGTCAAATCTGAGACCACAGCTGACTGGTGTTCCCTTGTATTCCCTCATTGCTCTGTCTATATCCATTGTTGTCTTTTGTCCTCTGATGTGATTGTCAGCTCATTCGGCGTGATGGGTGGGTTTGTAGAGTGCCCAGCACAACAGGCTCTAGTCATAGCTGCTATTCTAATAGAGTGAATTAATAATCAAAAAATCACCTGCAATGAGTTGAGAAATTCAGTAGCTCTTTGTTGGGAAATTTCTTGGTTTGAGAATAGGACATTAGGGAAGACAGGAGAATGCAGGCTATTTCTTGTAAGGAGAAGTACTCACTTCAGCCTGAAGTCATCAGCTGCCATCCTGCTGTTATCAATGTTCAGAATGATCTTGTTGTTGTCGAGGGTTGCACAAACAATCTGGAAAAGAAGAGGGTCCGGGAGACTTTCAGCCCCAAAGTCTCTTCACTCTCTTACACTCAGTGTCACCTTGCAAATTTCAGTTGTAACTATGATTTTGTAGTTATTTCATTGCAAGACTTTATATTGCAGCTCAGCATTTGAGAGCTATCTGCACTCTGTGATTCTTTTTGCTTGTTTTTTCTAGAGGATTAAGAATATACTTAAGAAATGTGTTTTACAAACATTAAATTGCCCATTCAAACCTATTGGAGGCAAAGTATCATTTTGTTCTTATTGTTCTTTAGGGAAATATTCCCCTTCCCCGCCCCCATTTCTGTATAGAAGCTCAAACTTGTTTGAAATAGAAATTATATTTTAATTAAAATCTAAGAAAACTGATGACAAGGCACAAAGTAATAATGAAGATAAATCAGTAGATTAAGTAATGTATTTCTCCACTTGTCCCACTTTTGAGTTTTTATATATATTAAGACATCCTGGTAAGAATCTGGCCAAACCTACATTGTTTCCTGCCTATGTGACCTTTTTCTCTATGTACAAATCTGGCCCAGAAAAGGCAAATTGTGAAAGGACACATGAGTTTTTACACCCTCACTCATATTTCATAAAAGCAGTTCTCTTAATTTATGTCTGCAAAGAACATTTTACAAAAGTGAAATAATGGCTCTCACAGTTGTCATAGGATTGGAATGCAGGCTCAAGGTGAAGATCTTACAGTGCAGAATGCAGCCTAAAAATATGTTACCTGATTTTGAAGATCTTCTATTTCCTTGTAGTAACAGCTGTAGTCTTTTGGTATACCGGCATGTCCATGCTGGGCATACCATTCCCTGATTTTGCACTCAAGTGCAGCATTTTCTTCCTCCAGACATCGCACCTTGTCCAGGTAGGAAGCCAGACGGTCATTGAGGTTCTGCATGGTCAGCTTTTCATCACAGGGGACAAATACGCCATCTCCACAAACACCACCACCAACAAAGCCACCACCGACAGCTCCACTAAAGCCACCACCAAAACCACCTCCATAACCACAATGGGTGGCGGCACCACTCAACCCAATACTGGGACAACCTCCACAGCTGTATCCTAAGTGACCTCCAGCTAAGGCACCTCCATAGCTACCTCCAGAGAAACTACCAGCACTCAGTCCTGCTCCACAACTTGCACCACCACTGAAACTCCTGCCCGAGAAGCCTCTACCACTGCCTATGCCACAGGAGCTATATCTTCCAGAAGAGACTGAAGAAATCTTTCCTGCACCACCACCTCCAATCACACAGCTACCACCACTGCTCCTGCCTTTGGTAGTGACAGTGACAGTATGCTTGCTGCTGTAACTCATAGCGACAGCGAGTAAGAATACAACCCAAAGCCCAAAGCAAGAGGCACAGTTTGATGTAAATTCAGACTGCACATTTTCTCTCCCCACAGATCTCTATATATACCGTCCATAGTGGGTGTCACTAGTAGGGTGTTTCTTCTTCCCATGGGGCTGGCTAGTCTTGCTGTTTATGCCAAGAATTACTCCCCAAAGGCAGTTTCCCTCCAGAAATCTCAGTACGCAAGGAACTTAAGTTACACTTTAGCAGCTAATTCCAAATATACACTCACAATGATGTTTCATGAATCATCAGCTTTTCTTTATGACGAAAATTTTACAAGAAGAAGCCAGGAAAACACTGCCTTAAATTATATACAGGGAAAAATAATGCAGCTTATTGCAACAGAGAGCACTTCATCTGTTATTTTATTTTAATTTTTGTCTTTAATAAGCATGTTTTTTTCATATGAGCTGCTGGGTGTTGACATAGAAGATCAAAATATATAATGAATGAACACAGAGTCATGCTTTAGGAAAGTGAAAACCGCGATGCGCGTCTCAGTGGAATGATCTGAAACATTGTGACATAAATATTCAGGTCTTTCCTTAGTACAGAGGCAGATATTTAGACCCAGCATATTCCTAAAAAAGCCGTGTTTAAAGCTGTGGCAATTGAGGAGCAGGGATTCCGAAACTGTAGTCTGTGGATACCAATGTTCTGGAAAGAGCACTTGCCTGTACTGTGTGGTGGGCTGGCTCATTGATTGGTTCCTCCTCCTCTTTGTGTTCTGCTGAAAACCATCATTAAAATAAGCAAAGAGTACCTTAAATACTTTCCTAATATTACTTGCCACATGTGAGCAATTGATGTGTTTGCCACCTGTGTGCTTTGTGTCTGAACGGAAGGGAAGCTATTCCATGCAGTGGTGAATGGATTAGGGTTTGTCCACATGCACAATTTCTCTGTTAACATGCATGGTGTATATGAAAAACTGGGGGAACTTGTGACATAGAGAATGTAGTGTAAAACTGACATGCTGATGGTACTGGAGGAACAACTGGCTAGCTGAAGGGGTGGCCTAGATGTGACCAACTAGGTCTTTTCCATGGCTAATGTCTAAAAATTTATACTGAACAAGAAATTAAAGTGGGAAGAGCTATCCTCGTTTCTGCACTGCATTGAAATTGTTGTCAGTACATTCTGATTTGCTCTGAGGGCTTGGACACCAGTACTGCTGTGATACTGAAATGGCAGCTCAAAGAAGATCATAGAACTGGCATACTACCCAAAAGGCCTGAACCAATCAGCTCTGAACAGTGAGAATTCACTAGCACGGGCTATTGTGCTAGCTTCCCAGGAAACCCCCGCATAGAGACTTATGAGCAATGAGGAACTCTCTGCTCCAGGAGAGGGTAAATTTATATATCACATTGCCTGAATGAAGCAGAGAGAGGGAAAAAGGAGTTTCTTAGAAACTTCTTGCCATTGTAAACACCTCATTTGCCAAGCCCTTCTCTTCTGGCATCTGAAAAACAAGCCCTCCAAATTCATACCCGTCAGCCATCTCATGTGTACTGGTAGGAATAGCTATCTAAATCACTCACTTATAGGGGTCTCATCCTATAATGCCCAAGTGCCTCCCAAGTATTTATGGGTGGAGCATCATCCCATTCATGTCAGTTAGAGTACTATGATCCCCATTTAAGTGATTGATTATTTAGATTTTAAATGATAAAGGGATGCCTATCACAGGACGAGAGATGCCCGGCCATGTGTGTTAATTATATGGTACATGGAAACCATTCTATAGGCAGATGAAGTGACTTCCTCAAGGTCACAGAATGAAGCTGTGTGGGAGGCAAGAATTACCCGCAGGACTCCTGAATTAGGCAACAGAGCTTTAAACACAAGCCCATCCTCACTTCAGAAAGGTGCCCTATTCTCTCCCCAAGTGCAAGTCAGCAAATCAACAATCCCAAGGAAAGCTGTAAAAAAGAAAATCTGCTTTTCATTGTTTGTACTTTGAAGTATAATTGGAGTCGGGGTGAGGCTCTGAGGACAAACAGAAATTAAGATAATGCTTTTGTTGCTTGAAGCTTTGGTTATGCTGTGCGGGATCCTTGAAGAAATTAACCAGACACAGCTTTTATGGATGGAGCAAAATTCTGTTCTCTCTTTCAGAGGTATCATTTTAGCATCACAGAGTTCCACTTTTTGGTCAGCACAGCAAACTTTGTCTGAATCACATGCAGCACAAACATTCATTGCACATTGAGTACGGTTCCTTTGTAGCTGACTAAAGACTCTGCTGCTTGCAGTACAGGCCCTGCCCTACACCAGAGAGGGAAATGCATTATGTTTCCTAGTCATGTCAGTAACTTTGACTCTCTCTTGCTCTCTGTGATAGCAAACAATCCCCTTCTTCAAAACTTGCATCATCATGTTTTACTGTTTTTCTGACCAAAATGATTAATTTGCTGCTGTCCCGTCCCACTGATGGCATTTTATAACAATGGGCGGAATTAATTTTCAGGATATCTGTCTCTTTCTCTGCCGTGGTCTTGTGTTCATCAAAACTCCGCTGCAGAATATTTTCTCTTAGAGTCCTCTGCTCCACGAAGAGGGTGTGTCCAAGCAAGCAGAGCTTTGCTTTCCTAAGCATTGTTTCAGTGATGTCTCTACAGCCTGTTATACATGATCTTATCTTGTCACTTGTCATAATTACCTTATACAATTTGCATAATAGCTACCAGGCATTGTCAATTACATTTTTCCAGTACTTTGATGTGCACACAGAGAATAAGCTAGAAATCACTGCTCTATAGTAAAGACGACTTTAATATTTGCATTTGGGTGTGGGATACTGTACATATTGCCCTTTTGGCATTGCAACCTTTCCAGTTCAGACCATGTCTTTTTATCTGGCTAATGATTCACTGGCCAGTAATGACCATGTCTGACAAAATTCCAGGAAGGTCAATGAAATCATTACCATGCTGAGTTTGGCAACATTAGTTGTAGTCCTAGGTCTTAAATACACATTCAAAGGTGCAGAGTTTGTACATTACTTCAGTTTCATTCGCACTGATAGTTAGTCCATAGCTTTGAGTTATCTCGGTGCATTTGCTGGCGATGTAGTGGATGTCTGATTGAGCCTATGCAACAAGAGCAGAATCGTCTACTCTTAAGAGACCATCCATAACCTCGTCTGTTCCTTTTCAAGATGCTGGTATTTCAAAATGCAGTAAAAATTTCTGGCATTTAAATTGCTGAGAGCATCTTTGGGGCAAAGCAGAATCCAAAGAGACATTAGAGAATGCATGGACGACTGAAATGGGGTTGAAAGCACAGCTGTCTCACCCTCCTTTTCTTTTTTCTTGCTGGGATCTGAATGCATAGATGGATTATTAGGATAGGAGACTTTGTCAGAGCCTTCAGCTGAACATGGGAATGTACCAGCAGAGCACTGTGTGAATGTGGGAAGTGAGCAACGGTGCTGGACTGTTTTAAGTGCTTCAAACACCTGCTACCCTTAAGGTAGCTGGTCCACTGTAAATGTGTGTGGATGGATGCTTGGCTGGACGAATACCCAAGTTGGTGTGAGTTTTTTGTTTGTAGTCAACTTTTTTAAAAATATTATACAATATGCATATGTGTTCATCTGACTGTCCTGCAGCACAGAGCATTTAGAGCTGTTGATATTACCTAAGTGTTAGAGTAGATAGAGACATTAGAAAGGAAAAAAAGTGAGATGTAAGTATGAATTATTTCTATTGCAGTATCATATACAGCTCTGACACAGCCGTAAGGCCCTGTCATATCAGGTTTTGGACAAACAGGATAAGAACAGTCCAACGCTTTGAGAGTTCACAGCACTAGGGCTGGTATTAGCTGTGGGAGTTTACACTTACAAAATTCTTTAAAGTATTGCAACCTATACAATAAACAAATACAGAAAAAGTCTACATCATAAAACAGATTTCTGCAGAGGATACAGAGTATCTATTCATTTAATAAAATACTCCATTATTCAGAAAAATCAAGAATCCACATATAATCTTGAATAATTATTTGCAGCACTGATGACTTCAGCATGCACTCCAAGAGACTGGTGGGCTCTCAGTCTCTCTCTTTTTGATGACCCTGTAATCCATATTCACTTCTGCACCCTCATGAATGGTCTGCATTTTTTCCTCCAAAAGGGAGCCTGATTCACTGTTGGCATCAGTGCCAACTGATTCCCAAAATCCATTCTGTGTTGAGGTTTGAGATATCTTCCTTGTGCTCTGCCCATACTCCTTGCTTGATGTTCTGTGTCTCTTCTTACTTTTGTGTTGGTGTCTTTGCTAATGCTGCCTCCCCACGACTCTTTGAACAGCCTCCCCTTCAAAGTACATCAGACTTCTTAACGACCCCTCTAAATTTTTTTCAGAACTTGTGACTTTCAGCCAAATACAATCAAAACTTATAATCCACGTTGCCAGTATACCATGAATCACATCTTCTCTATTTTTATAACCCTCCTTCATTCCTTCCCTCACTTAATCTCTGCCTGTTGTCATCATTTCCTCTGACTGCCTAATTTAGATTATAAACATGCTGGGGCAAGGACTGTGTCTTCTTTATTTCCTTAAAGCATTTCATACACTTAATTCATATGAGCATTGTGGGTTAGTGATCAGATAGGCGGATGAGCCTTAGTAACCTTTCTTTAATGTCTGGGATCAGGGCTCCAGACAGGATGTGCACCTTGCAGGACATAGGGTCAGGTCAGCAGATGGATGTCTCTGTTCCCCTAAAAAGTACGTCTCCAACCACCAACACCCTACATCTCCTTCTTTCAGGTGGGGTGACTGTGGGCTTCCAAATTTAGGGCAGGTAGTTTCTCATCCTCAGACTTTGCAGATGGCTCCTCTCTTGCTGTCATACTGGTTATTGACTTGAATGGTTGGGGAACTTGATTGGAAGGGTGAATCTCTGTCTACTGCCAAGGTGACCAGCAGCTAAGTTTCCTCTGTTCAGAGCCACTGGTTATTCTTTCTCCTCTTCTGCTATTGTTCTTATTTCTGCAGTTCCTGGTTTTTGGCCAGAAGGAGCAGAGAGATTTTCCTGGGGGCAGGGGCAACGCAAAGCCATATTCCCCCCAGCACAGGGAGCCAGTGGGCTGGGGCTGCTGGCAGGCAGGGAAGCCTGCCTGAGAGTGCTGCTAGCCAGTAACTGCTTTGGTAAGACCCTTCTGTCCAGAGCAGCTTCTGACACCGCAACCCAATTTGCTCCCATAACCTACAACCCCTTCCGAAGCCCTCTCCTAAGCCAGAATCTTCTCCTGCACCCATACTCTCTGTCTGACTCTCTACCCCGTCTCACAGATCACCGCCCCCCACCCCAAGTCATAACTCCCTCTCAGAACCTGCATCTGCTCCTCCATCCCTCCCCCAGGCCAGAATCCTCTCCTACACTAGTACAGCCTCCTGGACCCAAGTTCCCTGTCCCAGGTCACAGCCCCTCCCTTTAAGACCCCACACCCTGTCCAACACCCCACTCCCCTATCCTGAGCATCCTGCTACACCCAACCTCCCTCCCAGACTCTACAGCCCCTGCATAGCAGAATGCATCCCTTGATCACTTACCAAAATCTCGATTTGCCTCCCATCCAAAATAACTGCCCACCCCCATCTAGAACCTGTCTTTTATGAAGACATCCAGCTTAGATTTAGAGATTTCAAGTGATGGATGCACCACTGTATCCATAAATAAGAGTTGGTGGTGATGGGGGACTTCAACTATCCAGATATGTGTTGGGAAACTAATACAGCAGGGCACAGACTATCCAGTAAGTTCTTGGATTGTATTGGAGACAATTTTTTATTCCAAAAGGTTGAAAAAGCTACCAGGGGGAAGCTGTTTTAGACTGGATTTTAACAAATAGGGAGGAATTGGTAGAGAACTTGAAGGTGGAAGGCAGCTTGGGTGAAAGTGATCTTGAAATCATAGAGTTCACAATCCTAAGGAAGGGTAGAACAGAAAACAGCAAAATAGAGATAATGGAGTTCAGGAGGGCAGATTTTGGTAAACTCAGAGAGCTGGTAGGTAAGGTCCCATGGGAAGCAAAACTGAGGGGAAAAACAGCTGAGGAGAGTTGGCAGTTTTTCAAAGGGACATTAATAAGGGCCCAAAAGCAAACTATCCCACTGTGTAGGAAAGATAGAAAATACGGAAAAAGACCGCCTTGGCTTAACCAGGAGATCTTGCATGATCTCAAAATAAAAGAGGAATTGTATAAAAAATGGAAAACAAAGAAAAATTACAAAGGATGAATATAGGCAAACAACACAAGAATGCAGGAGAAAGATTAGAAAGCCTAAGGCACAAAATGAGCTCAAACTAGCTACAGGCATAAAGGGAAACAAGAAGGCTTTTTATAAATATATTAGAAACAAGAGGAAGACCAGGGACAGGGTAGGGCCATTGCTCAGTGAGGAGGGAGAAACAGTAACAGGGAACTTGGAAATGGCAGAGACGCTTAATGACTTCTTTGTTTCAGTCTTCACTGAGAAGTCTGATGAAGGAATGCCCAACATAATGAATGCTAGTGGGAAAGGGGTGGGGTTAGAAGTTGAAATAAAAAAAGAACAAATTAAAAATCACTTAGGAAAATAAGATGTCTGCAAGTCACCAGGGCCTGATGAAATGCACCCTAGAATACTCAAGGAGCTGATAGAGGAGTTATCTGAGCCTTTATCTATCATCTTTGGAAAATCATGGGAGACAGGAGAGATTCCAGAAGACAGGAAAAGGGCAAATATAGTGCCCATCTATAAAAAGGGGAATAAGAATAACCCGGGAAACTACAGGCCAGTCAGCTTAACTTCAGTGTCAGGAAAGATAATGGAGCAGGTAATTAAAGAAATCATCTGCAAGTGCTTGGAAGGTGGTAAGGAAATAGGAAACAGCCAGCATGGGTTTGTAAAGAATAAATCTTGTCAAACAAATCTGATAGCTTTCTTTGATAGGATAACGAGCCTTGTGGATAGGGGAGAAGCGGTAGATGTGGTATACCTAGACTTTAGTAAAGCATTTGTTACGGTCTCTCATAATATGCTTATCAAAAAACTAGGCAAATACAATTTAGATGAGGCTACTATAAGGTGGGTGCATAACTAGCTGGATAACCGTACCCAGGGAGTAGTTCTTAATGGTTCTCAATCCTGCTGGAAAAGTATAACAAGTGGGGTTCCGCAGGGGTCTGTGTTAGGACCGGTTCTGTTCAATGTCTTCATCAATGATTTAGATATTGGCATAGAAAGTACGCTTATTAAGTTTGCAGATGATACCAAGTTGGGAGGGGTTGCAGCTGCTTTGGAGGATAGGGTCATAATTCAAATGATCTGGATAAATTGGAGAAATGGTCTGAGGTAAACAGGATGAAGTTTAATAAGGACAAATGCAAAGTGCTTCACTTGGGAAGGAACAATCAGTTTCACACATACAGAATGGGGAGAGACTGTCTAGGAACGACTACAGCAGAAAGGGATCTAGGGATTATAGTGGACCACAAGCTAAATACGAGTCAACAGTGATGCTGTTGCAAAAAAAGGAAACATGATTCTGGGATGCGTTAGCAGGTGTGTTGTGAACAAGACACGAGAAGTCATTCTTCCGCTCTACTCTGCGCTGGTTAGGCCTCAGCTGGAGTATTGTGTCCAGTTCTGGGCACCGCAGTTCAGAAAAGATGTGGAAAAACTAGAGAGGGTCCAGAAAAGAGCGACAAGAATGATGAAAGGTCTAGAGAATGCGACCTATGAAAAAAGGTTGAAAGAATTGGGCTTGTTTAGTTTGGAAAAGAGAAGATTGAGGGCAGACATGATAGCGGTTTTCAGGTATCTAAAAGGGAGTCATAAGGAGGAAGGAGAGAACTTGTTCTTCTTGGCCTCTGAGGATAGAACAAGAGGCAACAGGCTTAAACTGCAGCAAGGGAGGTTTAGGTTGGACCTTAGGAAAAAGTTCCTAACTGTCAGGGTGGTCAAACAGTGGAATAAATTGCCAAGGGAGGTTGTGGAATCTCCATCGCTGGAGATATTTAAGAACCGGTTAGATAGATGTCTATCAGGGATGGTCTAGAAAGTGCTTGGTCCTGCCATGAGGGCAGGGGGCTGGACTCGATGGCTTCTCAAGGCCCCTTCCAGTCCTAGTGTTCTATGATTCTAATTAATTACCCTAACGTTACATTCTTACCTTATTTCCAGCCTGCATTTATCTAGCTTTAGCCTTCAGCCGTGGCATGTTGTGTTTCTGTCTGCTAGATTAAAGAAAATTAGATATCTATCCAAAATCTTCTACCATTAACATATAGACCCTGGTCGAGTGACCTCTTAACCATCTTTTCTTGGTAAACTAAATACAGTGAGCTTCTTGAGTCTGTCACCAAATGGCAGGTTTTCCAGCAACCTCAGCCATCATATTTTTGTTGGTATTTAGCAAAATCAATTTGGATTATAAATTAATTTTATCTTTTTAAATACTGTCCATAGAGCTGTACTGGTCTGACTCTTGCAAGGTCCTGTTCATGATATTTGAAATTTAAGGAAATTTGGGCTGGACTGGCATGCAGAGTTCATAAGGCAAGGAGTTAGGAAATTTGTGACCAAACATTCACCCACCACAAAAAGAACCATGCAAAGCAGCCGAGCTGGCTTTTATATTCAAATTCGGCACATTAACACATGGTTTAAACCCGGACGGGAACTTTTTGAGTCACTATAGGGGCTCGTCTGCATACCTGGCTTTATCTAATTCTTGACTCCCCCCTGACCCCTCCACTCTCTGATGTGCTCACCTGGATTATCTTTTTCTGATTTGTCCTCCTTACTTACTGTTTTTGGTTCTCTATGCCTTAAATATTGAGTCTGTTCTGGTCTGGCTATGGTCTGAAGAAGTGGGTCTGTCCCACGAAAGCTCACCTAATAAACTCTTTTGCTAGTCTTTAAAGTGCTATTTGACTGCTTTTTGTTTTGATAGTGTATAGACTAACACGGCTTCCTCTCTGTTACTGTCTGAGTGAAGTTTTAGATTGTATTGACTTTACTAGTGTTTTTATGTAGCCTGTTGTAAAACTAGGCAAATATCTAGATGAGTTGATGCACCCCCTGAATAACCTTGGTGTACCCCCATGGGTACACATACCCTTGCTTGAGAAATACTGCTTTAAAATGTAAAACAGAAACATTTTTGCTCCTTTGGATGATATTTCTGACTGCCTACATGCAAGATGCAACTGTGGGCTGCTGTGTTCTGAAAGTTGTCAGATGAACCCAGGTGCTACTGTTTGTTGGAAGAGGGGCAGGGGTGGGAGTGGGGCATGCTTTCTTGTTTTTCATTGCTGATGGCTTTCTCTTTCTTTCTTTCTTTGAGTAATGGTGACCAAAAGCTACTACCTGTGAGTCCTCCAGAGATTCTGCTAAGTTGCTTTAATTGGATATTTGCTCAGACCCTGGCCTGTAGCCTTGCTACAGTGCGAATACTTGATAGACTGCTTGTTGTGTTCTGCATTTAAAGGGATATGGCCCAGCTCCCTTGACTACTTTCTGCCCTCCTCATCAACATCTGCTACTGTGATGTTCCTTACTCGTCTTCCCTATTTCAGTGCTGCAGTGCCAACGGGCTCTGTTCAGTGGACACACTTCCAAAGTTCAGGCTGGTTTTAAAGGTGTTATTAGATCTGGCAGTATTTAAAAATGGGGACTTGTAATGAGCAGAGCGTGACCACTCACAGACCAAGAGGAGGCCACACAGCAATTTTTTACATGATCCAGGGGGCCGAACACAAAATAGCCCCAAACCTGCCCTCCCTGTCCCCAGGCATAACCCCTCGCAGCCCCAAACTGAGAGCTGTGCCCAGCCCCGAGAGCCATGACAAGCCTCTCCCAGCCCTGATACCGGCAACAAGCCACCCCCAGTCCTGAGAGCTGAGCTGCATTGTGCCCAGCCCCGAGACCTGAGCCACGCTGCACCAAGCCACGCCCAGCCCAAGAGCCGAGCCACACTGTGCTGAGGTGCACCCAGCCCGAGAGCCCTACGGCCACCTTTTAAAAGTGGTGGCACTGCCAGCTCCGTCATCCGGATTAAAGGCCTCGGCGAGCCAGATGCTGGCCCATGGGCCACGTGTTGACCACTCCTGAAGTAGCTATATAAAAGCCCAGGCCAGAAGCCCAGTCAGGCCCCAGCAGGTGGTAGAAGCAGAGGCCTGCCCCATGCTCCTGTACTGGAAGACCACTGAGTACCAGGAAGATGCAGAGGATTACCCAGACTACCAGGCCCCTTAACAGACAAGGGGAAGTCCTCCTGGCCTCACCTGAGTGTTCAGACCCCAATGACCCAAAGGATTTGACAGGGTGTCAGGTATACCTGAGTGGGGAGTCAGGGGCAGCCAATGAAACTCAAGTTCAGCAAAAAGAACTGTAGCAAGTCAGCATGTTGCAAGCTGGATCCCGCTAACCCCAGTGGCAGTCTGCTCTGCCACTGCTAGCACCCTGGGCCAGGGCGAGTGGCGCGGGCAGGCCTGCAGCCCCCCTATCATCACCCAGATCTGGGGTGGCTGTCTCCACTCTGGTTATTGAAGAATATGTGTGTTTGTTGGCTCCAGCCTGGACCATGGCCTGGGACTAGCAAGGCCAGAACACCAGGACTGTGCCTTGTCATCTACTATGACAGTTGTTAGAACAAGTAATACTGCTGAAATTAGAAATAAGTTTTCCATGCATCAGTTCTACATTTCTCTCTCTCTCTCTCTCTCTCCCCCCTCCACCCCCCTTCTCTCAGACTCTTTTTCTATCCATCTATAAATATAAGGAACATTTTCAAGGTGTCCCCTGTTCCATTTCCACTTCTGGGTGGAAACTATCATTTCACAAAATGTTAGACTGTCAGAAAATATATCTGGTGCAAGTAGCCCCCTGAGCACAAACACAGATGCCTAGGCTCTGACAGAAGCTGTCACAAACTGGTGGAAAACCGAAGCCAGTGTGTGCCTCCCAGCAGGAATGGATTGAGTGGGGTTGGTATTGGTTACGTAAACTTTCATCTTTGGATTATTGAATTGGGTTACACTGGTGGCAATGAAAGAAATGGCCTGGTGAGTGATCGGTGACCCCTCTGAAGGGAATTGATTGCTTCAGTCCATTTCTTATTGGCCCGCCCACAAGCGACCAGGCCTATCTTTTATTGTTATACTGAACCATTTTATCTCCACAGGTGTCAGTCAGATGCTTTCAGATGTGTTCTATCCACCTTTTTAAAAATAATCTAACATTGACTATAAATTCACAAAAACCAAGTGGCATGGGCTGTACATATGGACTGTGAACAACAGAAGTTTCTATGGTAACACAAAGAAGTAAGGGTCAGAAAAGAGGTGTGAAATCAGCTGATCCATTCCCGCAGCCCTGGAAGCTAGTGCATGCTTGTCCTCCTTAGTGTGTTGTCCAGACCAGTCCTTAAAAATACATGAAATTAGGCTTCCACCACCTCCCTCTGGGGACTACTGCACACTCTAACAGACCAATCTGAGCAAATTGCTCTGTGTTTCACCTGGTACCAGATACCACTGAAAACTTGACAAGAGGAAACCATTTCCCAGACACAAGTTTCTTGATTGCATTAAGCAGAAGCAAAGGTTTATTAGAGATACTTTTTCAGCAGAAGGTAGATTACCAACCAGGGCATGGATTAACTCAGGTAAGTAATTATTGTGATTGGACACATACAGCACTACAGAAAGGAAGAAGCAAACGACACAATAGGTGGTGGGCCCCGCAGGACAGTAGTGGTGGCATTAGCAGCTTTGAGTAATTCAGAACATCACTTATCCGTATTCTTTGCCTAGGCCCACAGCGAAGCATCAGATGATCTCTCGCTTTGTTCATGGGTAAGTCTTAGCTTGGTGGGTCTTGCACTGGAAGATGCCAGTTTACATCTTTCTGGTGTACCCTGGAGAGTAATAAATTGAACCATTATTTTGTTTTGAGTGGAAGTTAACCTCCCTGCCTCTTTTATCTCCCTTCTGTCTCACGTTCACCCTTCACAATTCACACAGTGAGCGTCACAGGTGTATTTGACCCTGTTTCTTGGCAACATTCCTCGGAGCATACCATTGTTGTGTCACCATGTCCTACCACTTTCCAGTTGCATTACAAGATCTGGAAAGATGAACTACAGGACCTCAACAGCATTAATAGAGATTGAATTTGATAGCTTCCTCCTTGCACTATTGGTAAGAGTGGGGACAAAAGAAACATTTTTCATTATACATACAAAGTAACTTCTTACCTCTATCAGTAGGGAGGCAAGTCGTGACTTGGGGGAGAGAATGGGAAGATGAAGAGTAGCTGTAGCTTGATTTAAGGACTACGCCGCCGCCTCCTGCTGCTCCACCTGTGCATTTACCAGCTCCACTTCCTGATCCTGACCCTCCTTCTGGGCAACTGTGATGAGGAGAGAATATTTGGTGAATGAAACAGCAACCAACTATATGACAGCTTGGTAGGTTCAGAGAAGCCTTATGAATTTGCTTGTCCTCAGTGGCTACCACTCCAGCAAAGAGCCCCGACCTGGCCAGTTCACCTTTCTTGACTTTCTGCCAGCACCCCCACTCACTTCTTCCATGCTGAGAAGCAAAAGTACTTCACTACAAGGCCAGTCAGTCTCCACACCCACCTTCCCCACAATGGATGAGTTACTCTGAGGCTGCCATTGCCAGTGGGCTCTTAAAACAGGTTCTCCTCTATCCCTTGCTTGCAAATCAGGAAATATTTACCTGATTATTTATAGCGCTTCTTTCAAAAGAAGGTGAAGCTGCAAATATGCCAGGTGCTTTGGAAAAAAGAAGGAATGACCTGGACTTTTGGCAAAATGTCAGACTGGGTCCTTAACCCAGGGATCACAGCATGGAATCATAGGGCTGGAAGGGACCTCAGAAGGTCATCTAGTCCAGCCCCCTGCTTCACACAGGATCAACCCCAACTAAGTCATCCCAGCCAGGACCTTGTCAAGCTTATGTCCTGCTGGACCTGCAGCTTACGTACACAATGTCACGCTGTCCTCCTTCCAGCAGACAGCGGTAAGTGTGAATCTCCTGCTCCAGTCGACATTTCACGTCCAGGAGGATCTTGTACTCGTTGTTCTGGGACTCAAGTTCGCAACGCAAGTCAGCCAATTGCTGCTCCAAACAGGAGATCTGTTGTTGTATCTGGGACAAGAGTCCGTTGTAGCGACTTTCAGTTTCAGCTAAAGAGGCTTCCAGGTTGTTCCGCTAAGAATTGAAGGAAACAAGCCATAAGTACTTTAGATACAGGTTAAATTAAACCCATTTGGATACAAAAAGTTGAGGATTTCTAATGCAAAGATAAAAGCAAATTGTTGCTAACAATCCTCTATATCGTGCCTTCTACAGAGACATCAGGCCTGCCTAGACCCATCAATCCAGAAATCCAGGCAGCAGTGTGTCCTAGATGAGATAGCAGTGGTGACAAGATCATGCACCTGGCTAAGGTGGGTTTGCAGATCAATCTCCAGGCACTGCAACTGACGTTTAAGCTCAGTGATCTCGCTGTTGCATGACTCAATCTGCTGACTGCTTGAGGTGACCTGAGAATTCACCTCCTCAATCTGTAAAGCAAACACAGAATAAAGAACTTCAGAGGGATTTTTAGTTGTCAGGTCAGTTTAGTGAAAGCGCAAAGAAGTGGTTGACAAAAGCTATAGGATGGGAAAGGCCTGGGCAAGTTTTCTAGAGATAGGAATGAATCTCATCTCTTGACTGTAACTCTCCTGTTATTCTAATGCTACAAGCCCTCACAACTTCTCCCTTCAGCAACGAAGGGTCCTGTGGCACCTTATAGACTAACAGAAAAGTTTTGAGCATTAGTTAGTTTATAAGGTGCCACAGGACCCTTCGTTGCTGTTACAGATCCAGACTAACACAGCTACCCCTCCGATGCTTAACTTCTCCCTTAGTACTCATCACTCCATACCAACAGGCTTATCCACTGTTGCCTCAACACTCCTCAATAATGACATCTAGCAAGCCCTGTTATTCCGTGAGGCACATGCATTGTACTTGTGTGGGGCCTCCATCCCATACACAGTGAGCATTCTGCGTCAGTGCTGATCACCTTTACAACAAGTGAAACTGAAATCCAATCTCCCCACGCATTTACATGTGATTCTGAACTAGCGCCTGCATTTTCAGTGGGGAGAATGACAGCTGTGATGCATTTACCTTGCATTCATACCAATCCTGAACCTCTTTGCGATTTTGTGCGATCATTTTTTCATACTGGCATCTCATATCGTCTAGGATTTTCTTCAGATCTGGGCCAGGGCAGGAATTGACCTCCACATCGACATCACCAGTGCTTTTGTTTCTCAGACAACTGAGTTCCTGCAAAGGTAATCCAGGTCAGTTTGGTTATGAAAATAAAAAAGTGAGTTGCTCTGTGGGGTGTAAGAGCAGCATGCCCGTGTCAGTGATGCACTGCATCCTGAGACCTATTTCTGACACACCAGTCTGATGCGGCTTCTCCAGTACACACCCAGCTCTGATGGGGAAACTACGGATGGTTTCCAAGCTAAATTCTCTAGTCAGTTCTCCTGAGGTAAGCAACAGTGGGTGTTTCTTGAGTTGTGTGATGGCCCTTCGCAGCAAATTAAGGAATTTTTGATTGTTCTGGCTAAAAGAGGACGTTGTCCCTGCTTCTTCTTCACCTGGGTCTTTGTGTCACTTTGTGTCCTGGATCCTGTCTAATAGTTATTCTCCTGGGACAACCACACTACCCTGTTAACAGTTATGTTTTCACAACCGCTGCCTTTGTTTGTGTGGCTTTTCCATACACCAAATCCAGCCTGCACATTTCTGCTGCCGTTTTCAACCAAGTGGTTTCTTAGCTTTACTTATTCTCTGTGTGTTGGCCCTTTGAATTGTTTTTCCTTTTATATTTACAAATTAAGAGAAAGGAGCTTGGTTTCTGTGGTTAGGGCTCCTGACCTACTGTTCCTGGATCTGCCACTGCATTTCCAAATGATTTTGGACGACACATTTCTCTTAACCATCCCTCAGAAAACCTGGCGTCACACCAGGAAGATTAATACCAGCAACACAGGGATGTTGCTAATACAAGTTAACTGCTTGTTGAGTGTTTTGAGTTAAGTTCTCTAGGCAAAACATGCCAAAGAAGAGACAGGTGATATTATTGGTTCTTGACAAATCTGTTTCAAGGTTTATCCAACTCACTCCTAGTGTCTTCCCAGGAGCTCCCAGAAGCTTGACAGTTTTTCCCTCAGTTTCTACATTACTCCCAAACCTTAAGGGAGGGGCCTGAGCCCTGGGGATGCTCGGGACAACTGCATAGGACCTGTTTGCCTTATGTTTTAAATTAGAACGAATTTAATTAGGCAACGTGGATTTGTGAAAAGAGTAATACTGTCATATTGCAGATTACTATTCATATTCTATTGGTTGTAGCTGCAGTACTGTCCCACTGTTTTAATCAAGATCAGGGCCTGGATGCTGTAGTAAGTAACGTACAAACTACATTGTTTTATATCAGGGAGTGAGATCCTACCTCCTCATGGTTCTTCTTCAGACAGCACAGCTCTTCCTTCAAGCACTCGAGCTGTGCCTCCAGGTCAGACCTGCACAGGGTCAGCTCATCCAGAACTTGGCGTAAGCCATTAAT